>NC_090939.1:13480431-18757750 GCF_040938575.1 Ambystoma mexicanum
GAACCTCTGGCAGACAACAAGAGAAGTGCCTCACTGGAACCTCTTGTGGACGACAAGAGAAGCCATCCCACTGGAACCTCTGGCGGGTGACAATAAAAGCCGCCCCACTGGAACCTCTGGCAGGTGACAAGAGAAGCAGCCCCACTGGAACCTCTGGCAGGTGACAAGAGAAGCAGCCCCACTGGAACTCTGGCAGGCGACAAGAGAAGCTGTCCCATTGGAACCTCTGGCGGGTGACAAGAAAAGCCGCCCCACTGGAACCTCCGGCTGAAGACAAGGGAAGCCACCCCACTGGAACCTCTGAGGGACGACAAGAGAAGCGTCCCACCGGACCCTCTGGCGGTTGACAAGAGAAGTGCCCCACTGCAACCTGTGGCAGGTGACAAGAGAAGCTGTCCACTGGAACCTCTGGCGGATGACAAGAGAAGTGCCCCACTGCAACCTGTGGCAGGTGACAAGAGAAGCTGTCCACTGGAACCTCTGGCGGATGACAAGAGAAGTGCCTCACTGGAACCTCTGGCAGACGACAAGAGAAGTGCCTCACTGGAACCTCTGGCAAACGACAAGAGAAGCCACCCCACTGGAACCTCTGGCGGGTGACAAGAGAAGCTGTCCCACTGGAACATCTGGCAGGCGACAAGAGAAGCTGTCCCACTGGAACCTCTGGTGGACGACAAGAGAAGCGCCCCACTGGAACCTCTGGTGGACGACAAGAGAAGCTGTCCCACTGGAACCTCTGGCGGGTGACAAGAAAAGCCACCCCACCGGAACCTCCGGCGGACAACAAGAGAAGCCACCCCACTGGAACCTCTGGCAGGCAACAAGAGAAGCCGCCCCAGTGGAACCTCTGGCGGGTGACAAGAAAAGCCACCCCACTGGAACATCTGGCGGACGACAAGAGAAGCCACCCCACTGGAACCTCTGGCGGGTGACAAGAGAAGCAGCCCCACTGGAACCTCTGGTGGGTGACAAGAGAAGGTGCCCCACTGGAACCTCTGGCAGGCGACAAGAGAAGCTGTCCCACTGGAACCTCTGGCAGACGACAAGAGAAGTGCCTCACTGGAACCTCTGGTGGACGACAAGAGAAGCCGTCCCACTGGAACCTCTGGCGGGTGACAAGAGAAGCTGTCCCACTGTAACCTCTGGCGTATGACAAGATAAGTGCCCCACTGGAACCTCTGAGGGACGACAAGAGAAGCGTCCCACCGGACCCTCTGGCGGTTGACAAGAGAAGTCCCCCACTGCAACCTGTGCGGGTGACAAGAGAAGCTGTCCACTGGAACCTCTGGCTGACGACAAGAGAAGTGCCTCACTGGAACCTCTGGCAGACGACAAGAGAAGCTGACCCACTGGAACCTCTGGCAGGTGACAAGAGAAGCTGTCCCACAGGAACCTCTGGCGGATGACAAGAGAAGTGCCTCACTGGAACCTCTGTCAGACGACAAGAGAAGTGCCTCACTGAAACCTCTGGTGAACGACAAGAGAAGCCACCCCACTGGAACCTCTGGCGGGTGACAAGAGAAGCTGTCCCACTGGAACATCTGGCGGGCGACAAGAGAAGATGTCCCACTGGAACCTCTGGTGGATGACAAGAGAAGCGCCCCACTGGAACCTCTGGTGGACGACAAGAGAAGCCGCCCCACTGGAACCTCTGACGGACGACAAGAGAAGCCGTCCCACTGGACCCTCTGGTGGGTGACAAGAGAAGCGCCCTGCTGCAACCTCTGGCGGGTGACAAGAGAAGCTGTCCCACTGGAAGCTCTGGCGGACAATGGAAGACTGCTTTTCGCACTAAGTATGGGTTATTCGAATACCAGGTGATGCACTACAGGTTTTGCAATGCACCAGCAGCCTCCCAGTATTTTCTGAACGATGTCCTTCGTGAACCCATTGACACCTGTGTTGTTGTATACATAGACGATATTCTAGTGTACTCCTCTTCAGAATCAGACCATGTGAAGCACGTTCGTGCAGTCCTTGAGAAACTACGCCAGCACAAGTTATATGCAAAATTGGAAAAATGCGTTTTTCATGCTACGAAAGTTGAATTCCTTGGATTTATCCTGACTCCAAAAGGAGTCCGAATGGACTCTTGAAAGATGGACGCAATCCTCAAGTGGCCATCACCCAGTTCAGTTAAAGGGGTACAAAGCATGCTCGGATTTGCTAACTTCTACCGCAGATTCATTCTGGATTTCTCACATGTTGTACACCTTATCACAGCACTTTTGCGAAAAAACAAACGCTTCTTGTGGACAGAAGAAGCTGAAAAGGCCTTCCAAGAGCTGAAAGCGAAATTCACGTCTGCACCTGTCTTAAAGCATCCACGCCCCGAACTTCCATACATAGTTGAAACTGATGCATCCAGTTTAGCCATGGGAGCTGTCCTGTCCCAGAAGGATCCTGAAACCGGTCAACTTCACCCAGTAGCATTTTGGTCCAGAAAGTTCTCGGCACCCGAGTTAAACTATGCGGTTACTGATAAAGAATTATTAGCCATCAAATCCACCTTCAAGGCTTGGCGGCATTATCTTCTCGGTGCCAGGCATACCATTACGGTAATCACCGATCACCGGAACTTGCAGTATTTAAAAACAGCCAAGGCCCAATCGTTGCGTCAACTTCGATGGGCATTGTTCTTTGCTGAGTTCGATTTCGTGATCACTTATCGACCAGGTTGTAAAAATGGCAAGGCAGATGCCTTATCCCGAATAGGGATGGGAGAAGCATATGCAAACCCGGAACCGGTGCCTATAATTTCAGAACAACAAATTCTTGGCATAACGACTCTACAGACACTAAAGGATATTCAAGTAAAGATCCAACAACTCTTCGATCCAACAGCCCTGGTGGACTGGGTGAAGAAAGGCCCGAACTACTCAGTCATCAATGACCTACCTTATTATCAAGAGCGACTATTTCTACCACACAAGGAACTACAAGAACTAGTCATCTCCAATTATCATGACACTCTGATGGAAGGACACCCAGGTATCGCAAAAACTGAAGCTAAAATTAAGAGACAATTCTGGTGGCCCACCTGGCGAAAAGACATAAAGTCATTTGTAATGTCTTGTGGCATTTGCGCCCAAAACAAAAGTCAGAAGAAAAGACCAGCTGGCCTTTTACAACCTTTGGATATTCCACCTACACCATGGCACACCTTATCTTTAGACTTTATTACAGATGTACCTCCATGTAATGGATTTAACACCATTCTAGTTATTGTGGATCTTTTTTCCAAGATGGCCCACTTTATTCCTTTAAAGGGATTACCTTCTGCTTCAATTCTGGCCAAGGAGTTCCTCGAAAACATTGTTCGAATACACGGATTTCCTTCCGTATTGGTCTCTGACCGAGGTAGTCAATTCATTTCACATTTTTGGAAGAAATGTTGTCAACTGGCGCAAATCGACGTGAGGTTATCAACCAGTCACCATCCCCAGACCGATGGTCAGACGGAGAGGACCAACCAGACCCTTGAACAGTACCTACGTTGCATGCTACACCAGACCGAAAGTAATTGGAAAGATATTTTATGGATTTCCGAGTATGCATACAATAACTCTGTACATTCAGGAACCGGACAAAGCCCCTTTTATACCATATATGGACATCACCCTCGAACCTCAGAACTAGATTTGTCTCAGCATTTAGAAATGCCTGCAGTTAGTCATTTGCATTCTACTATTACAAAAGCCTTTAAAGATGCAACAGAACATTTGAAACAAGCAAAAGAGAAATATTAGAAAAATGCTGATCAACATAGAAGTGAAACTCCACAATACCAGATTGGGGATCAAGTTTGGCTGGCTACAAAACACATACCTCTGAAGGGAACTTGGACTTTTAACCCTAGATATTTGGGACCTTACACTATTAAGGCCATTATCAACCCGGTAGCCGTCGAATTGGAATTACCCTCTAATATGCGCATTCATCCTGTCTTTCATGTTTCACTTTTAAAACCAGTTCAACCAGGAACAAGATTAACCAAACCACCCGACCCCATCTTGATAGATGGAGAACCTGAATTCGAGGTAAAAAATATCCAGGACTCCAAGATCGTTAAATCAAAACATTTTTATTTAATCGATTGGAAGGGCTACGTACCACAAGAAAGGTCATGGGAACCTAGTGACCACGTCCATGCACCTCGGTTGGTGAAAAGATTCCATCGGAACTTCCCAGACAAACCAGGGGCCAGGGGAAGAACAACTTTAGGAGGGGCCTTGGGGGGGAGTGCTGTCATGATGCCTACCCCCAGGCATCCGGACCAAGTCCATCAGCCCCGGGAGCAGGCATCTAGACATTTAGTAAAACCTCAGCAGCCCCGGATAGGGGCTATCTGGTTCAGTCCTGGCGCCCTAGGCGCCAGGCTCATAGTAGGAATCAGTCCTGGCGCCTAAGGCGCCAGGCTCATAGTCATTACTTACCTCAGGCAGACCATGCTGCAAATGACTCCAATCCAACATGAAGCCTGAAAGGGACTATTTTTCTACAGGGACTATTTTTTACTCGGGTGTGGTTCTAGGGACTTCTTACCTGGGACTACTTTTGAGGCTATTTAAACCACACCCAACCAGCAACACACGCTTCGCGTTATTCTGCATCCAGCAGCGTAACACTCACCGTGCCTGCAGCCTACATCCAGTCTTCTGCCATGCCCGCCTCGAATCCGGAGCTCCTAAAACAAAGAGGAAAGAAAAGGACAAGGTTAGAAAACTAACTTATTTCTATTCCTCATCTGATTCTGGATCCATCTCGTCTCCGGACCTGTAAAGAACATCATTTCTGCACGCGCCGCACCTCCAGCTGCAGCGCCGCGTCATACTCACCAGTCTTCACAGCATCCTTCGGGTCGGCGCTGCCTCCATCATTTCTTCGCCGAACTTCGGCACCTAGGAGACAAAAGAAAACCACAAGGTGAGCCACGGGAACAAACAAATATAATTCTTACCACCATAGAATTACCTGATTTACCACCGGAGGCATCCTTTTGTGACTCTCCATATTTTCACGTGCCGCATCTGTAAAGAGAGACAAAACAACAGGTTTTCCTCGTGCAACATTTACCGGACAGCGCCGGGTAATACAGACTCTTACCTGAGCGCCACCAGCTGCCACAAGAGCATCTTTTCACGAGCCAGCTGCAAGACAAGAAAGGAAAGGGGGAACAAGAGTGAACATCGGACATATTGAACTCTATGAACTTAATACTTACTGGTCCTCACCAGGAACCTCAGAGTCAATACTCTCCAGAACTCTCCCGAGCCTTCAAACCAGTGAAGTAACTGGAATCGACGCGCCCCTGCAAATCCACGCAGGATGGATAGCTCATCTTTCAAGAATATAAGGTGAGATTGCTCTGAGGGCATTTCGGAGGTGAGTAGTTGGGGAGGATTGTGGGGGTGCCATCACTTGAATCCACAAGTGGCTAAATCCATCTCTCCACTTGCAGGAGAATATTTCTACGGATTAAGCAGACAAGATTAGGAGGGCAGATCCAGTCAGTCATCGCTGCACTACGCATCACGTGGGTGGAGACCGCAGCTGTCCGGGACCGACCGACGCCCTTGTGGGAGCCAGGTGAGCGTAACAGCTACGCATTAGGTGACCATTCCGGATCAGCGCTAAGCCACGCCCCCAACCAATACCTTCCTAATCCCTGCAACCGTAAAAATGTCCTTATAATGTTATGGATCCAAAATGGGAGGAAAATATGGGGGCAAATGGGCATAGTTTCGACAACGCGGACAGAGTTTGTTGAAGGGGCAGACTGTGGTGAAGGTGCAGAATCTGGCAGAGGTGGAGTAAAGTTGGCAGAGCGCATGCACTTATTTGAGCCTAGGGCAGCAGGAAGCCTAAATATGGCACTGGAGCCACTGCAGAGGTGAGACAGTAAAGAAGGGTGATAGAGAGGGTGTGGGAGGGGGGATATGGCTGACGACCTGGTTGAGAGGAAGACTGGCATACTGTTGCCATTTAGCAGGCTCCTTGGCAGTGTGGGGAGAAGGCACCATGTCGAGAGCCCGGTCGTCCGCTTGACGAGTGCCAGAGTGCTCCAGGGTTGAGATGGGTTTGGGGAATTTCCCCCCACTCTTCCAGCTCTTCCATGCGACTACCTGGAAATCAGGCAAGTCAGGACCTTGAGGGGGGCAAAGAATCTTAGTTTCAATTTCAGGGAAATTCAAAACTTAATATGCAGAGAGCAAGCCAGACTTTGACTCCCTTGTGAATTGGGACGCAGCCTCCTCTTTCAACCTTGGCTTCAGAAGGTGCCAATGTGCCACAGTCTCCTTCATGAAATCCTGGCAACAAGAAAAGCTGCCACACTGGAACCTCCGGCGGACGACAAGAGAAGCCGTCCCACTGGAACCTCTGGCAGATGACAAGAGAAGTGCCTCACTGGAACCTCTGGTGGACAACAAGAGAAGCCGTCCCACTGGAACCTCTGGCGGGTGACAAGAAAAGCCGCCCCACTGGAACCTCTGGCGGGCGACAAGAGAAGCAGCCCCACTGGACCCTCTGGCGGGTGACAAGAGAAGCTGCCCCACTGGAACCTCTAGCAGGCGACAAGAGAAGCTGTCCCACTGGAACCTCTGGCAGACTACAAGAGAAGTGCCTCACTGGAACCTCTGGTGGACGACAAGAGAAGCCATCCCACTGGAACCTCTGGCGGGTGACAAGAGAAGCTGTCCCAACGGAACCTCTGGTGGACGACGAGAGAAGCCGCCCCACTGGAACCTCTGAGGGACGACAAGAGAAGCGTCCCATCGGACCCTCTGGAGGTTGACAAGAGAAGTACCCCACTGCAACCTGTGGCGGGTGACAAGAGAAGCTGTCCACTGGAACCTCTGGCGGACTACAAGAGAAGTGCCTCACTGGAACCTCTGGCAGACGACAAGAGAAGCTGACCGACTGGAACCTCTGGCAGGTGACAAGAGAAGCTGTCCCACAGGAACCTCTAGCGGATGACAAGAGAAGTGCCTCACTGGAACCTCTGGCAGACGACAAGAGAAGTTCCTCACTGGAACCTCTGGCGAACGACAAGAGAAGCCACCCCACTGGAACCTCTAGCGGGTGACAAGAGAAGCTGTCCCACTGGAACATCTGGCAGGCGACAAGAGGAGCTGTCCCACTGGAACCTCTGGTGGATGACAAGAGAAGCGCCCCACTGGAACCTCTTGTGGACGACAAGAGAAGCCACCCCACTGGAACCTCTGACGGACGACAAGAGAAGCCGTCCCACTGGACCCTCTGGCAGGTGACAAGAGAAGCGTCCTGCTGCAACCTCTGGTGGGCGACAAGAGAAACTGTCCCACTGGAAGCTCTGGCGGACAACAAGAGAAGTGCCTCACTGGAACCTCTGGTGGACGACAAGAGAAGCCACCTCACTTGAACCTCTGGCGGGCAACAAGAGAAGTGGTCCCACTGGAACCTTTAGCGGGCAACAAGAGAAGCTGTCCCACTGGAACCTCTGGCGGACGTCAAGGAAGAGCCCCACTGGATCCTCTGGTGGACAACAAGAGAAGCCGCCCCACTGGAACCTCTGACGGATGACAAGAGAAGCCATCCCACTGGAACCTCTGGCGGGCAAAAAGAGTAGCCGTCCCACTGGACCCTCTGGCAGGCGACAAGAGAAGCTGTCCCACTGGACCCTCTGGCGGGTGACAAGAGAAGCCGTCCCACTGGACTCTCTGGCGGGCGACAAGATAAGCTGTCCCACTGGACCCTCTGGCAGGCGACAAGAGAAGCCGTCCCACTGGACCCTCTGGCGGGTGACAAGAGAAGCCGTCCCACTGGACCAGCTGGCTGGCGACAAGAGAACCCGTCCCACTGGAACCTCTGGGGGGTGACAAGAAAAGCCGTCCCACTGGAACCTCTGGCGGCGACAAGTGAAGCCGCCCCACTGGAACCTCTGGCAGGCAACAAGAGAAGCCGCCCCACTGGAACCTCTGGCGGGTGACAAGAAAAGCCGCCCCACTGGAACCTCCGGCGGACGACAAGAGAAGCCACCCCACTGGAACCTCTGGCAGGCAACAAGAGAAGCCGTCCCACTGGAACCTCTGGTGGGCGACAAGAGAAGCAGCCCCACTGGAACCTCTGGCGGGCGACAAGAGAAGCTGCCCCACTGGAACCTCTGACGGGCGACAAAAGAAACTGTCCCACTGGAACCTCTGGCAGATGACAAGAGAAGTGCCTCACTGGAACCTCTGGTGGACAACAAGAGAAGCCGTCCCACTGGAACCTCTGGCGGGTGACAAGAAAAGCCGCCCCACTGGAACCTCTGGCGGGCGACAAGAGAAGCAGCCCCACTGGACCCTCTGGCGGGTGACAAGAGAAGCTGCCCCACTGGAACCTCTAGCAGGTGACAAGAGAAGCTGTCCCACTGGAACCTCTGGCAGACTACAAGAGAAGTGCCTCACTGGAACCTCTGGTGGACGACAAGAGAAGCCATCCCACTGGAACCTCTGGCGGGTGACAAGAGAAGCTGTCCCACTGGAACCTCTGGTGGACGACGAGAGAAGCCGCCCCACTGGAACCTCTGAGGGACGACAAGAGAAGCGTCCCACCGGACCCTCTGGAGGTTGACAAGAGAAGTACCCCACTGCAACCTGTGGCAGGTGACAAGAGAAGCTGTCCACTGGAACCTCTGGCGGACGACAAGAGAAGTGCCTCACTGGAACCTCTGGCAGACGACAAGAGAAGCTGACCGACTGGAACCTCTGGCAGGTGACAAGAGAAGCTGTCCCACAGGAACCTCTAGCGGATGACAAGAGAAGTGCCTCACTGGAACCTCTTGCAGACGACAAGAGAAGTTCCTCACTGGAACCTCTGGCGAACGACAAGAGAAGCCACCCCACTGGAACCTCTGGCGGGTGACAAGAGAAGCTGTCCCACTGGAACATCTGGCAGGCGACAAGAGAAGCTGTCCCACTGGAACCTCTGGTGGATGACAAGAGAAGCGCCCCACTGGAACCTCTTGTGGACGACAAGAGAAGCCACCCCACTGGAACCTCTGACGGACGACAAGAGAAGCCGTCCCACTGGACCCTCTGGCGGGTGACAAGAGAAGCGCCCTGCTGCAACCTCTGGTGGGCGACAAGAGAAACTGTCCCACTGGAAGCTCTGGCGGACAACAAGAGAAGTGCCTCACTGGAACCTCTGGTGGACGACAAGAGAAGCCACCTCACTGGAACCTATGGCGGGCAACAAGAGAAGTGGTCCCACTGGAACCTCTGGCGGGCAACAAGAGAAGCTGTCCCACTGGAACCTCTGGCAGACGTCAAGGAAGAGCCCCACTGGATCCTCTGGCGGACAACAAGAGAAGCCGCCCCACTGGAACCTCTGACGGACGACAAGAGAAGCCATCCCACTGGAACCTCTGGCGGGCAAAAAGAGTAGCCGTTCCACTGGACCCTCTGGCAGGCGACAAGAGAAGCTGTCCCACTGGACCCTCTGGCGGGTGACAAGAGAAGCCGTCCCACTGGACCCTCTGGCGGGTGACAAGAGAAGCCGTCCCACTGGACCAGCTGGCGGGCGACAAGAGAACCCATCCCACTGGAACCTCTGGGGGGTGACAAGAAAAGCCGTCCCACTGGAACCTCTGGCGGCGACAAGTGAACCCGCCCCACTGGAACCTCTGGCAGGCAACAAGAGAAGCCGCCCCACTGGAACCTCTGGCGGGTGACAAGAAAAGCCGCCCCACTGGAACCTCCGGCGGACGACAAGAGAAGCCACCCCACTGGAACCTCTGGCAGGCAACAAGAGAAGCCGCCCCACTGGAACCTCTGGCGGGTGACGAGAAAAGCCGCCCCACTGGAACCTCTGGTGGGCGACAAGAGAAGCAGCCCCACTGGAACCTCTTGCAGGCGACAAGAGAAGCTGCCCCACTGGAACCTCTGACGGGCGACAAGAGAAGCTGTCCTACTGGAACCTCTGGTAGACGACAAGAGAAGTGCCTCACTGGAACCTCTGGTGGACGACAAGAGAAGCCGTCCCACTGGAACCTCTGGCGGGTGACAATAAAAGACACCCCACTGGAACCTCTGGCAGGTGACAAGAGAAGCAGCCCACTGGAACCTCTGGCGGGCGACAAGAGAAGTTGCCCCACTGGAACCTCTGACGGGCGACAAGAGAAACTGTCCCACTGGAACCTCTGGCAGACAACAAGAGAAGTGCCTCACTGGAACTTCTTGTGGACGACAAGAGAAGCCATCCCACTGGAACCTCTGGCGGGTGACAATAAAAGCCGCCCCACTGGAACCTCTGGCAGGTGACAAGAGAAGCAGCCCCACTGGAACCTCTGGCAGGTGACAAGAGAAGCAGCCCCACTGGAACTCTGGCAGGCGACAAGAGAAGCTGTCCCATTGGAACCTCTGGCGGGTGACAAGAAAAGCCGCCCCACTGGAACCTCCGGCTGAAGACAAGGGAAGCCACCCCACTGGAACCTCTGAGGGACGACAAGAGAAGCGTCCCACCGGACCCTCTGGCGGTTGACAAGAGAAGTGCCCCACTGCAACCTGTGGCAGGTGACAAGAGAAGCTGTCCACTGGAACCTCTGGCGGATGACAAGAGAAGTGCCCCACTGCAACCTGTGGCAGGTGACAAGAGAAGCTGTCCACTGGAACCTCTGGCGGATGACAAGAGAAGTGCCTCACTGGAACCTCTGGCAGACGACAAGAGAAGTGCCTCACTGGAACCTCTGGCAAACGACAAGAGAAGCCACCCCACTGGAACCTCTGGCGGGTGACAAGAGAAGCTGTCCCACTGGAACATCTGGCAGGCGACAAGAGAAGCTGTCCCACTGGAACCTCTGGTGGACGACAAGAGAAGCGCCCCACTGGAACCTCTGGTGGACGACAAGAGAAGCTGTCCCACTGGAACCTCTGGCGGGTGACAAGAAAAGCCACCCCACCGGAACCTCCAGCGGACAACAAGAGAAGCCACCCCACTGGAACCTCTGGCAGGCAACAAGAGAAGCCGCCCCAGTGGAACCTCTGGCGGGTGACAAGAAAAGCCACCCCACTGGAACATCTGGCGGACGACAAGAGAAGCCACCCCACTGGAACCTCTGGCGGGTGACAAGAGAAGCAGCCCCACTGGAACCTCTGGTGGGTGACAAGAGAAGGTGCCCCACTGGAACCTCTGGCAGGCGACAAGAGAAGCTGTCCCACTGGAACCTCTGGCAGACGACAAGAGAAGTGCCTCACTGGAACCTCTGGTGGACGACAAGAGAAGCCGTCCCACTGGAACCTCTGGCGGGTGACAAGAGAAGCTGTCCCACTGTAACCTCTGGCGTATGACAAGATAAGTGCCCCACTGGAACCTCTGAGGGACGACAAGAGAAGCGTCCCACCGGACCCTCTGGCGGTTGACAAGAGAAGTCCCCCACTGCAACCTGTGCGGGTGACAAGAGAAGCTGTCCACTGGAACCTCTGGCTGACGACAAGAGAAGTGCCTCACTGGAACCTCTGGCAGACGACAAGAGAAGCTGACCCACTGGAACCTCTGGCAGGTGACAAGAGAAGCTGTCCCACAGGAACCTCTGGCGGATGACAAGAGAAGTGCCTCACTGGAACCTCTGTCAGACGACAAGAGAAGTGCCTCACTGAAACCTCTGGTGAACGACAAGAGAAGCCACCCCACTGGAACCTCTGGCGGGTGACAAGAGAAGCTGTCCCACTGGAACATCTGGCGGGCGACAAGAGAAGATGTCCCACTGGAACCTCTGGTGGATGACAAGAGAAGCGCCCCACTGGAACCTCTGGTGGACGACAAGAGAAGCCGCCCCACTGGAACCTCTGACGGACGACAAGAGAAGCCGTCCCACTGGACCCTCTGGTGGGTGACAAGAGAAGCGCCCTGCTGCAACCTCTGGCGGGTGACAAGAGAAGCTGTCCCACTGGAAGCTCTGGCGGACAATGGAAGACTGCTTTTCGCACTAAGTATGGGTTATTCGAATACCAGGTGATGCATTACAGGTTTTGCAATGCACCAGCAGCCTCCCAGTATTTTCTGAACGATGTCCTTCGTGAACCCATTGACACCTGTGTTGTTGTATACATAGACGATATTCTAGTGTACTCCTCTTCAGAATCAGACCATGTGAAGCACGTTCGTGCAGTCCTTGAGAAACTACGCCAGCACAAGTTATATGCAAAATTGGAAAAATGCGTTTTTCATGCTACGAAAGTTGAATTCCTTGGATTTATCCTGACTCCAAAAGGAGTCCGAATGGACTCTTGAAAGATGGACGCAATCCTCAAGTGGCCATCACCCAGTTCAGTTAAAGGGGTACAAAGCATGCTCGGATTTGCTAACTTCTACCGCAGATTCATTCTGGATTTCTCACATGTTGTACACCTTATCACAGCACTTTTGCGAAAAAACAAACGCTTCTTGTGGACAGAAGAAGCTGAAAAGGCCTTCCAAGAGCTGAAAGCGAAATTCACGTCTGCACCTGTCTTAAAGCATCCACGCCCCGAACTTCCATACATAGTTGAAACTGATGCATCCAGTTTAGCCATGGGAGCTGTCCTGTCCCAGAAGGATCCTGAAACCGGTCAACTTCACCCAGTAGCATTTTGGTCCAGAAAGTTCTCGGCACCCGAGTTAAACTATGCGGTTACTGATAAAGAATTATTAGCCATCAAATCCACCTTCAAGGCTTGGCGGCATTATCTTCTTGGTGCCAGGCATACCATTACGGTAATCACCGATCACCGGAACTTGCAGTATTTAAAAACAGCCAAGGCCCAATCGTTGCGTCAACTTCGATGGGCATTGTTCTTTGCTGAGTTCGATTTCGTGATCACTTATCGACCAGGTTGTAAAAATGGCAAGGCAGATGCCTTATCCCGAATAGGGATGGGAGAAGCATATGCAAACCCGGAACCGGTGCCTATAATTTCAGAACAACAAATTCTTGGCATAACGACTCTACAGACACTAAAGGATATTCAAGTAAAGATCCAACAACTCTTCGATCCAACAGCCCTGGTGGACTGGGTGAAGAAAGGCCCGAACTACTCAGTCATCAATGACCTACCTTATTATCAAGAGCGACTATTTCTACCACACAAGGAACTACAAGAACTAGTCATCTCCAATTATCATGACACTCTGATGGAAGGACACCCAGGTATCGCAAAAACTGAAGCTAAAATTAAGAGACAATTCTGGTGGCCCACCTGGCGAAAAGACATAAAGTCATTTGTAATGTCTTGTGGCATTTGCGCCCAAAACAAAAGTCAGAAGAAAAGACCAGCTGGCCTTTTACAACCTTTGGATATTCCACCTACACCATGGCACACCTTATCTTTAGACTTTATTACAGATGTACCTCCATGTAATGGATTTAACACCATTCTAGTTATTGTGGATCTTTTTTCCAAGATGGCCCACTTTATTCCTTTAAAGGGATTACCTTCTGCTTCAATTCTGGCCAAGGAGTTCCTCGAAAACATTGTTCGAATACACGGATTTCCTTCCGTATTGGTCTCTGACCGAGGTAGTCAATTCATTTCACATTTTTGGAAGAAATGTTGTCAACTGGCGCAAATCGACGTGAGGTTATCAACCAGTCACCATCCCCAGACCGATGGTCAGACGGAGAGGACCAACCAGACCCTTGAACAGTACCTACGTTGCATGCTACACCAGACCGAAAGTAATTGGAAAGATATTTTATGGATTTCCGAGTATGCATACAATAACTCTGTACATTCAGGAACCGGACAAAGCCCCTTTTATACCATATATGGACATCACCCTCGAACCTCAGAACTAGATTTGTCTCAGCATTTAGAAATGCCTGCAGTTAGTCATTTGCATTCTACTATTACAAAAGCCTTTAAAGATGCAACAGAACATTTGAAACAAGCAAAAGAGAAATATTAGAAAAATGCTGATCAACATAGAAGTGAAACTCCACAATACCAGATTGGGGATCAAGTTTGGCTGGCTAAAAAAAACACATACCTCTGAAGGGAACTTGGACTTTTAACCCTAGATATTTGGGACCTTACACTATTAAGGCCATTATCAACCCGGTAGCCGTCGAATTGGAATTACCCTCTAATATGCGCATTCATCCTGTCTTTCATGTTTCACTTTTAAAACCAGTTCAACCAGGAACAAGATTAACCAAACCACCCGACCCCATCTTGATAGATGGAGAACCTGAATTCGAGGTAAAAAATATCCAGGACTCCAAGATCGTTAAATCAAAACATTTTTATTTAATCGATTGGAAGGGCTACGTACCACAAGAAAGGTCATGGGAACCTAGTGACCACGTCCATGCACCTCGGTTGGTGAAAAGATTCCATCGGAACTTCCCAGACAAACCAGGGGCCAGGGGAAGAACAACTTTAGGAGGGGCCTTGGGGGGGAGTGCTGTCATGATGCCTACCCCCAGGCATCCGGACCAAGTCCATCAGCCCCGGGAGCAGGCATCTAGACATTTAGTAAAACCTCAGCAGCCCCGGATAGGGGCTATCTGGTTCAGTCCTGGCGCCCTAGGCGCCAGGCTCATAGTAGGAATCAGTCCTGGCGCCTAAGGCGCCAGGCTCATAGTCATTACTTACCTCAGGCAGACCATGCTGCAAATGACTCCAATCCAACATGAAGCCTGAAAGGGACTATTTTTCTACAGGGACTATTTTTTACTCGGGTGTGGTTCTAGGGACTTCTTACCTGGGACTACTTTTGAGGCTATTTAAACCACACCCAACCAGCAACACACGCTTCGCGTTATTCTGCATCCAGCAGCGTAACACTCACCGTGCCTGCAGCCTACATCCAGTCTTCTGCCATGCCCGCCTCGAATCCGGAGCTCCTAAAACAAAGAGGGAAGAAAGGGACAAGGTTAGAAAACTAACTTATTTCTATTCCTCATCTGATTCTGGATCCATCTCGTCTCCGGACCTGTAAAGAACATCATTTCTGCACGCGCCGCACCTCCAGCTGCAGCGCCGCGTCATACTCACCAGTCTTCACAGCATCCTTCGGGTCGGCGCTGCCTCCATCATTTCTTCGCCGAACTTCGGCACCTAGGAGACAAAAGAAAACCACAAGGTGAGCCACGGGAACAAACAAATATAATTCTTACCACCATAGAATTACCTGATTTACCACCGGAGGCATCCTTTTGTGACTCTCCATATTTTCACGTGCCGCATCTGTAAAGAGAGACAAAACAACAGGTTTTCCTCGTGCAACATTTACCGGACAGCGCCGGGTAATACAGACTCTTACCTGAGCGCCACCAGCTGCCACAAGAGCATCTTTTCACGAGCCAGCTGCAAGACAAGAAAGGAAAGGGGGAACAAGAGTGAACATCGGACATATTGAACTCTATGAACTTAATACTTACTGGTCCTCACCAGGAACCTCAGAGTCAATACTCTCCAGAACTCTCCCGAGCCTTCAAACCAGTGAAGTAACTGGAATCGACGCGCCCCTGCAAATCCACGCAGGATGGATAGCTCATCTTTCAAGAATATAAGGTGAGATTGCTCTGAGGGCATTTCGGAGGTGAGTAGTTGGGGAGGATTGTGGGGGTGCCATCACTTGAATCCACAAGTGGCTAAATCCATCTCTCCACTTGCAGGAGAATATTTCTACGGATTAAGCAGACAAGATTAGGAGGGCAGATCCAGTCAGTCATCGCTGCACTACGCATCACGTGGGTGGAGACCGCAGCTGTCCGGGACCGACCGACGCCCTTGTGGGAGCCAGGTGAGCGTAACAGCTACGCATTAGGTGACCATTCCGGATCAGCGCTAAGCCACGCCCCCAACCAATACCTTCCTAATCCCTGCAACCGTAAAAATGTCCTTATAATGTTATGGATCCAAAATGGGAGGAAAATATGGGGGCAAATGGGCATAGTTTCGACAACGCGGACAGAGTTTGTTGAAGGGGCAGACTGTGGTGAAGGTGCAGAATCTGGCAGAGGTGGAGTAAAGTTGGCAGAGCGCATGCACTTATTTGAGCCTAGGGCAGCAGGAAGCCTAAATATGGCACTGGAGCCACTGCAGAGGTGAGACAGTAAAGAAGGGTGATAGAGAGGGTGTGGGAGGGGGGATATGGCTGACGACCTGGTTGAGAGGAAGACTGGCATACTGTTGCCATTTAGCAGGCTCCTTGGCAGTGTGGGGAGAAGGCACCATGTCGAGAGCCCGGTCGTCCGCTTGACGAGTGCCAGAGTGCTCCAGGGTTGAGATGGGTTTGGGGAATTTCCCCCCACTCTTCCAGCTCTTCCATGCGACTACCTGGAAATCAGGCAAGTCAGGACCTTGAGGGGGGCAAAGAATCTTAGTTTCAATTTCAGGGAAATTCAAAACTTAATATGCAGAGAGCAAGCCAGACTTTGACTCCCTTGTGAATTGGGACGCAGCCTCCTCTTTCAACCTTGGCTTCAGAAGGTGCCAATGTGCCACAGTCTCCTTCATGAAATCCTGGCAACAAGAAAAGCTGCCACACTGGAACCTCCGGCGGACGACAAGAGAAGCCGTCCCACTGGAACCTCTGGCAGATGACAAGAGAAGTGCCTCACTGGAACCTCTGGTGGACAACAAGAGAAGCCGTCCCACTGGAACCTCTGGCGGGTGACAAGAAAAGCCGCCCCACTGGAACCTCTGGCGGGCGACAAGAGAAGCAGCCCCACTGGACCCTCTGGCGGGTGACAAGAGAAGCTGCCCCACTGGAACCTCTAGCAGGCGACAAGAGAAGCTGTCCCACTGGAACCTCTGGCAGACTACAAGAGAAGTGCCTCACTGGAACCTCTGGTGGACGACAAGAGAAGCCATCCCACTGGAACCTCTGGCGGGTGACAAGAGAAGCTGTCCCAACGGAACCTCTGGTGGACGACGAGAGAAGCCGCCCCACTGGAACCTCTGAGGGACGACAAGAGAAGCGTCCCATCGGACCCTCTGGAGGTTGACAAGAGAAGTACCCCACTGCAACCTGTGGCGGGTGACAAGAGAAGCTGTCCACTGGAACCTCTGGCGGACTACAAGAGAAGTGCCTCACTGGAACCTCTGGCAGACGACAAGAGAAGCTGACCGACTGGAACCTCTGGCAGGTGACAAGAGAAGCTGTCCCACAGGAACCTCTAGCGGATGACAAGAGAAGTGCCTCACTGGAACCTCTGGCAGACGACAAGAGAAGTTCCTCACTGGAACCTCTGGCGAACGACAAGAGAAGCCACCCCACTGGAACCTCTAGCGGGTGACAAGAGAAGCTGTCCCACTGGAACATCTGGCAGGCGACAAGAGGAGCTGTCCCACTGGAACCTCTGGTGGATGACAAGAGAAGCGCCCCACTGGAACCTCTTGTGGACGACAAGAGAAGCCACCCCACTGGAACCTCTGACGGACGACAAGAGAAGCCGTCCCACTGGACCCTCTGGCGGGTGACAAGAGAAGCGTCCTGCTGCAACCTCTGGTGGGCGACAAGAGAAACTGTCCCACTGGAAGCTCTGGCGGACAACAAGAGAAGTGCCTCACTGGAACCTCTGGTGGACGACAAGAGAAGCCACCTCACTGGAACCTCTGGCGGGCAACAAGAGAAGTGGTCCCACTGGAACCTTTAGCGGGCAACAAGAGAAGCTGTCCCACTGGAACCTCTGGCGGACGTCAAGGAAGAGCCCCACTGGATCCTCTGGTGGACAACAAGAGAAGCCGCCCCACTGGAACCTCTGACGGATGACAAGAGAAGCCATCCCACTGGAACCTCTGGCGGGCAAAAAGAGTAGCCGTCCCACTGGACCCTCTGGCAGGCGACAAGAGAAGCTGTCCCACTGGACCCTCTGGCGGGTGACAAGAGAAGCCGTCCCACTGGACTCTCTGGCGGGCGACAAGATAAGCTGTCCCACTGGACCCTCTGGCAGGCGACAAGAGAAGCCGTCCCACTGGACCCTCTGGCGGGTGACAAGAGAAGCCGTCCCACTGGACCAGCTGGCTGGCGACAAGAGAACCCGTCCCACTGGAACCTCTGGGGGGTGACAAGAAAAGCCGTCCCACTGGAACCTCTGGCGGCGACAAGTGAAGCCGCCCCACTGGAACCTCTGGCAGGCAACAAGAGAAGCCGCCCCACTGGAACCTCTGGCGGGTGACAAGAAAAGCCGCCCCACTGGAACCTCCGGCGGACGACAAGAGAAGCCACCCCACTGGAACCTCTGGCAGGCAACAAGAGAAGCCGTCCCACTGGAACCTCTGGTGGGCGACAAGAGAAGCAGCCCCACTGGAACCTCTGGCGGGCGACAAGAGAAGCTGCCCCACTGGAACCTCTGACGGGCGACAAAAGAAACTGTCCCACTGGAACCTCTGGCAGATGACAAGAGAAGTGCCTCACTGGAACCTCTGGTGGACAACAAGAGAAGCCGTCCCACTGGAACCTCTGGCGGGTGACAAGAAAAGCCGCCCCACTGGAACCTCTGGCGGGCGACAAGAGAAGCAGCCCCACTGGACCCTCTGGCGGGTGACAAGAGAAGCTGCCCCACTGGAACCTCTAGCAGGTGACAAGAGAAGCTGTCCCACTGGAACCTCTGGCAGACTACAAGAGAAGTGCCTCACTGGAACCTCTGGTGGACGACAAGAGAAGCCATCCCACTGGAACCTCTGGCGGGTGACAAGAGAAGCTGTCCCACTGGAACCTCTGGTGGACGACGAGAGAAGCCGCCCCACTGGAACCTCTGAGGGACGACAAGAGAAGCGTCCCACCGGACCCTCTGGAGGTTGACAAGAGAAGTACCCCACTGCAACCTGTGGCAGGTGACAAGAGAAGCTGTCCACTGGAACCTCTGGCGGACGACAAGAGAAGTGCCTCACTGGAACCTCTGGCAGACGACAAGAGAAGCTGACCGACTGGAACCTCTGGCAGGTGACAAGAGAAGCTGTCCCACAGGAACCTCTAGCGGATGACAAGAGAAGTGCCTCACTGGAACCTCTTGCAGACGACAAGAGAAGTTCCTCACTGGAACCTCTGGCGAACGACAAGAGAAGCCACCCCACTGGAACCTCTGGCGGGTGACAAGAGAAGCTGTCCCACTGGAACATCTGGCAGGCGACAAGAGAAGCTGTCCCACTGGAACCTCTGGTGGATGACAAGAGAAGCGCCCCACTGGAACCTCTTGTGGACGACAAGAGAAGCCACCCCACTGGAACCTCTGACGGACGACAAGAGAAGCCGTCCCACTGGACCCTCTGGCGGGTGACAAGAGAAGCGCCCTGCTGCAACCTCTGGTGGGCGACAAGAGAAACTGTCCCACTGGAAGCTCTGGCGGACAACAAGAGAAGTGCCTCACTGGAACCTCTGGTGGACGACAAGAGAAGCCACCTCACTGGAACCTATGGCGGGCAACAAGAGAAGTGGTCCCACTGGAACCTCTGGCGGGCAACAAGAGAAGCTGTCCCACTGGAACCTCTGGCAGACGTCAAGGAAGAGCCCCACTGGATCCTCTGGCGGACAACAAGAGAAGCCGCCCCACTGGAACCTCTGACGGACGACAAGAGAAGCCATCCCACTGGAACCTCTGGCGGGCAAAAAGAGTAGCCGTTCCACTGGACCCTCTGGCAGGCGACAAGAGAAGCTGTCCCACTGGACCCTCTGGCGGGTGACAAGAGAAGCCGTCCCACTGGACCCTCTGGCGGGTGACAAGAGAAGCCGTCCCACTGGACCAGCTGGCGGGCGACAAGAGAACCCATCCCACTGGAACCTCTGGGGGGTGACAAGAAAAGCCGTCCCACTGGAACCTCTGGCGGCGACAAGTGAACCCGCCCCACTGGAACCTCTGGCAGGCAACAAGAGAAGCCGCCCCACTGGAACCTCTGGCGGGTGACAAGAAAAGCCGCCCCACTGGAACCTCCGGCGGACGACAAGAGAAGCCACCCCACTGGAACCTCTGGCAGGCAACAAGAGAAGCCGCCCCACTGGAACCTCTGGCGGGTGACGAGAAAAGCCGCCCCACTGGAACCTCTGGTGGGCGACAAGAGAAGCAGCCCCACTGGAACCTCTTGCAGGCGACAAGAGAAGCTGCCCCACTGGAACCTCTGACGGGCGACAAGAGAAGCTGTCCTACTGGAACCTCTGGTAGACGACAAGAGAAGTGCCTCACTGGAACCTCTGGTGGACGACAAGAGAAGCCGTCCCACTGGAACCTCTGGCGGGTGACAATAAAAGACACCCCACTGGAACCTCTGGCAGGTGACAAGAGAAGCAGCCCACTGGAACCTCTGGCGGGCGACAAGAGAAGTTGCCCCACTGGAACCTCTGACGGGCGACAAGAGAAACTGTCCCACTGGAACCTCTGGCAGACAACAAGAGAAGTGCCTCACTGGAACCTCTTGTGGACGACAAGAGAAGCCATCCCACTGGAACCTCTGGCGGGTGACAATAAAAGCCGCCCCACTGGAACCTCTGGCAGGTGACAAGAGAAGCAGCCCCACTGGAACCTCTGGCAGGTGACAAGAGAAGCAGCCCCACTGGAACTCTGGCAGGCGACAAGAGAAGCTGTCCCATTGGAACCTCTGGCGGGTGACAAGAAAAGCCGCCCCACTGGAACCTCCGGCTGAAGACAAGGGAAGCCACCCCACTGGAACCTCTGAGGGACGACAAGAGAAGCGTCCCACCGGACCCTCTGGCGGTTGACAAGAGAAGTGCCCCACTGCAACCTGTGGCAGGTGACAAGAGAAGCTGTCCACTGGAACCTCTGGCGGATGACAAGAGAAGTGCCCCACTGCAACCTGTGGCAGGTGACAAGAGAAGCTGTCCACTGGAACCTCTGGCGGATGACAAGAGAAGTGCCTCACTGGAACCTCTGGCAGACGACAAGAGAAGTGCCTCACTGGAACCTCTGGCAAACGACAAGAGAAGCCACCCCACTGGAACCTCTGGCGGGTGACAAGAGAAGCTGTCCCACTGGAACATCTGGCAGGCGACAAGAGAAGCTGTCCCACTGGAACCTCTGGTGGACGACAAGAGAAGCGCCCCACTGGAACCTCTGGTGGACGACAAGAGAAGCTGTCCCACTGGAACCTCTGGCGGGTGACAAGAAAAGCCACCCCACCGGAACCTCCGGCGGACAACAAGAGAAGCCACCCCACTGGAACCTCTGGCAGGCAACAAGAGAAGCCGCCCCAGTGGAACCTCTGGCGGGTGACAAGAAAAGCCACCCCACTGGAACATCTGGCGGACGACAAGAGAAGCCACCCCACTGGAACCTCTGGCGGGTGACAAGAGAAGCAGCCCCACTGGAACCTCTGGTGGGTGACAAGAGAAGGTGCCCCACTGGAACCTCTGGCAGGCGACAAGAGAAGCTGTCCCACTGGAACCTCTGGCAGACGACAAGAGAAGTGCCTCACTGGAACCTCTGGTGGACGACAAGAGAAGCCGTCCCACTGGAACCTCTGGCGGGTGACAAGAGAAGCTGTCCCACTGTAACCTCTGGCGTATGACAAGATAAGTGCCCCACTGGAACCTCTGAGGGACGACAAGAGAAGCGTCCCACCGGACCCTCTGGCGGTTGACAAGAGAAGTCCCCCACTGCAACCTGTGCGGGTGACAAGAGAAGCTGTCCACTGGAACCTCTGGCTGACGACAAGAGAAGTGCCTCACTGGAACCTCTGGCAGACGACAAGAGAAGCTGACCCACTGGAACCTCTGGCAGGTGACAAGAGAAGCTGTCCCACAGGAACCTCTGGCGGATGACAAGAGAAGTGCCTCACTGGAACCTCTGTCAGACGACAAGAGAAGTGCCTCACTGAAACCTCTGGTGAACGACAAGAGAAGCCACCCCACTGGAACCTCTGGCGGGTGACAAGAGAAGCTGTCCCACTGGAACATCTGGCGGGCGACAAGAGAAGATGTCCCACTGGAACCTCTGGTGGATGACAAGAGAAGCGCCCCACTGGAACCTCTGGTGGACGACAAGAGAAGCCGCCCCACTGGAACCTCTGACGGACGACAAGAGAAGCCGTCCCACTGGACCCTCTGGTGGGTGACAAGAGAAGCGCCCTGCTGCAACCTCTGGCGGGTGACAAGAGAAGCTGTCCCACTGGAAGCTCTGGCGGACAATGGAAGACTGCTTTTCGCACTAAGTATGGGTTATTCGAATACCAGGTGATGCACTACAGGTTTTGCAATGCACCAGCAGCCTCCCAGTATTTTCTGAACGATGTCCTTCGTGAACCCATTGACACCTGTGTTGTTGTATACATAGACGATATTCTAGTGTACTCCTCTTCAGAATCAGACCATGTGAAGCACGTTCGTGCAGTCCTTGAGAAACTACGCCAGCACAAGTTATATGCAAAATTGGAAAAATGCGTTTTTCATGCTACGAAAGTTGAATTCCTTGGATTTATCCTGACTCCAAAAGGAGTCCGAATGGACTCTTGAAAGATGGACGCAATCCTCAAGTGGCCATCACCCAGTTCAGTTAAAGGGGTACAAAGCATGCTCGGATTTGCTAACTTCTACCGCAGATTCATTCTGGATTTCTCACATGTTGTACACCTTATCACAGCACTTTTGCGAAAAAACAAACGCTTCTTGTGGACAGAAGAAGCTGAAAAGGCCTTCCAAGAGCTGAAAGCGAAATTCACGTCTGCACCTGTCTTAAAGCATCCACGCCCCGAACTTCCATACATAGTTGAAACTGATGCATCCAGTTTAGCCATGGGAGCTGTCCTGTCCCAGAAGGATCCTGAAACCGGTCAACTTCACCCAGTAGCATTTTGGTCCAGAAAGTTCTCGGCACCCGAGTTAAACTATGCGGTTACTGATAAAGAATTATTAGCCATCAAATCCACCTTCAAGGCTTGGCGGCATTATCTTCTCGGTGCCAGGCATACCATTACGGTAATCACCGATCACCGGAACTTGCAGTATTTAAAAACAGCCAAGGCCCAATCGTTGCGTCAACTTCGATGGGCATTGTTCTTTGCTGAGTTCGATTTCGTGATCACTTATCGACCAGGTTGTAAAAATGGCAAGGCAGATGCCTTATCCCGAATAGGGATGGGAGAAGCATATGCAAACCCGGAACCGGTGCCTATAATTTCAGAACAACAAATTCTTGGCATAACGACTCTACAGACACTAAAGGATATTCAAGTAAAGATCCAACAACTCTTCGATCCAACAGCCCTGGTGGACTGGGTGAAGAAAGGCCCGAACTACTCAGTCATCAATGACCTACCTTATTATCAAGAGTGACTATTTCTACCACACAAGGAACTACAAGAACTAGTCATCTCCAATTATCATGACACTCTGATGGAAGGACACCCAGGTATCGCAAAAACTGAAGCTAAAATTAAGAGACAATTCTGGTGGCCCACCTGGCGAAAAGACATAAAGTCATTTGTAATGTCTTGTGGCATTTGCGCCCAAAACAAAAGTCAGAAGAAAAGACCCAGCTGGCCTTTACAACCTTTGGATATTCCACCTACCACATGGCACACCTTATCTTTATGACTTTATTACAGATGTACCTCCATGTAAATGGATTTAACACCATTCTAGTTTGTGGATCTTTTTTCCAAGATGGCCCACTTTATTCCTTTAAAGGGATTACCTTCTGCTTCAATTCTGGCCAAGGAGTTCCTCGAAAACATTGTTCGAATACACGGATTTCCTTCCGTATTGGTCTCTGACCGAGGTAGTCAATTCATTTCACATTTTTGGAAGAAATGTTGTCAACTGGCGCAAATCGACGTGAGGTTATCAACCAGTCACCATCCCCAGACCGATGGTCAGACGGAGAGGACCAACCAGACCCTTGAACAGTACCTACGTTGCATGCTACACCAGACCGAAAGTAATTGGAAAGATATTTTATGGATTTCCGAGTATGCATACAATAACTCTGTACATTCAGGAACCGGACAAAGCCCCTTTTATACCATATATGGACATCACCCTCGAACCTCAGAACTAGATTTGTCTCAGCATTTAGAAATGCCTGCAGTTAGTCATTTGCATTCTACTATTACAAAAGCCTTTAAAGATGCAACAGAACATTTGAAACAAGCAAAAGAGAAATATTAGAAAAATGCTGATCAACATAGAAGTGAAACTCCACAATACCAGATTGGGGATCAAGTTTGGCTGGCTACAAAACACATACCTCTGAAGGGAACTTGGACTTTTAACCCTAGATATTTGGGACCTTACACTATTAAGGCCATTATCAACCCGGTAGCCGTCGAATTGGAATTACCCTCTAATATGCGCATTCATCCTGTCTTTCATGTTTCACTTTTAAAACCAGTTCAACCAGGAACAAGATTAACCAAACCACCCGACCCCATCTTGATAGATGGAGAACCTGAATTCGAGGTAAAAAATATCCAGGACTCCAAGATCGTTAAATCAAAACATTTTTATTTAATCGATTGGAAGGGCTACGTACCACAAGAAAGGTCATGGGAACCTAGTGACCACGTCCATGCACCTCGGTTGGTGAAAAGATTCCATCGGAACTTCCCAGACAAACCAGGGGCCAGGGGAAGAACAACTTTAGGAGGGGCCTTGGGGGGGAGTGCTGTCATGATGCCTACCCCCAGGCATCCGGACCAAGTCCATCAGCCCCGGGAGCAGGCATCTAGACATTTAGTAAAACCTCAGCAGCCCCGGATAGGGGCTATCTGGTTCAGTCCTGGCGCCCTAGGCGCCAGGCTCATAGTAGGAATCAGTCCTGGCGCCTAAGGCGCCAGGCTCATAGTCATTACTTACCTCAGGCAGACCATGCTGCAAATGACTCCAATCCAACATGAAGCCTGAAAGGGACTATTTTTCTACAGGGACTATTTTTTACTCGGGTGTGGTTCTAGGGACTTCTTACCTGGGACTACTTTTGAGGCTATTTAAACCACACCCAACCAGCAACACACGCTTCGCGTTATTCTGCATCCAGCAGCGTAACACTCACCGTGCCTGCAGCCTACATCCAGTCTTCTGCCATGCCCGCCTCGAATCCGGAGCTCCTAAAACAAAGAGGGAAGAAAAGGACAAGGTTAGAAAACTAACTTATTTCTATTCCTCATCTGATTCTGGATCCATCTCGTCTCCGGACCTGTAAAGAACATCATTTCTGCACGCGCCGCACCTCCAGCTGCAGCGCCGCGTCATACTCACCAGTCTTCACAGCATCCTTCGGGTCGGCGCTGCCTCCATCATTTCTTCGCCGAACTTCGGCACCTAGGAGACAAAAGAAAACCACAAGGTGAGCCACGGGAACAAACAAATATAATTCTTACCACCATAGAATTACCTGATTTACCACCGGAGGCATCCTTTTGTGACTCTCCATATTTTCACGTGCCGCATCTGTAAAGAGAGACAAAACAACAGGTTTTCCTCGTGCAACATTTACCGGACAGCGCCGGGTAATACAGACTCTTACCTGAGCGCCACCAGCTGCCACAAGAGCATCTTTTCACGAGCCAGCTGCAAGACAAGAAAGGAAAGGGGGAACAAGAGTGAACATCGGACATATTGAACTCTATGAACTTAATACTTACTGGTCCTCACCAGGAACCTCAGAGTCAATACTCTCCAGAACTCTCCCGAGCCTTCAAACCAGTGAAGTAACTGGAATCGACGCGCCCCTGCAAATCCACGCAGGATGGATAGCTCATCTTTCAAGAATATAAGGTGAGATTGCTCTGAGGGCATTTCGGAGGTGAGTAGTTGGGGAGGATTGTGGGGGTGCCATCACTTGAATCCACAAGTGGCTAAATCCATCTCTCCACTTGCAGGAGAATATTTCTACGGATTAAGCAGACAAGATTAGGAGGGCAGATCCAGTCAGTCATCGCTGCACTACGCATCACGTGGGTGGAGACCGCAGCTGTCCGGGACCGACCGACGCCCTTGTGGGAGCCAGGTGAGCGTAACAGCTACGCATTAGGTGACCATTCCGGATCAGCGCTAAGCCACGCCCCCAACCAATACCTTCCTAATCCCTGCAACCGTAAAAATGTCCTTATAATGTTATGGATCCAAAATGGGAGGAAAATATGGGGGCAAATGGGCATAGTTTCGACAACGCGGACAGTTTGTTGAAGGGGCAGACTGTGGTGAAGGTGCAGAATCTGGCAGAGGTGGAGTAAAGTTGGCAGAGCGCATGCACTTATTTGAGCCTAGGGCAGCAGGAAGCCTAAATATGGCACTGGAGCCACTGCAGAGGTGAGACAGTAAAGAAGGGTGATAGAGAGGGTGTGGGAGGGGGGATATGGCTGACGACCTGGTTGAGAGGAAGACTGGCATACTGTTGCCATTTAGCAGGCTCCTTGGCAGTGTGGGGAGAAGGCACCATGTCGAGAGCCCGGTCGTCCGCTTGACGAGTGCCAGAGTGCTCCAGGGTTGAGATGGGTTTGGGGAATTTCCCCCCACTCTTCCAGCTCTTCCATGCGACTACCTGGAAATCAGGCAAGTCAGGACCTTGAGGGGGGCAAAGAATCTTAGTTTCAATTTCAGGGAAATTCAAAACTTAATATGCAGAGAGCAAGCCAGACTTTGACTCCCTTGTGAATTGGGACGCAGCCTCCTCTTTCAACCTTGGCTTCAGAAGGTGCCAATGTGCCACAGTCTCCTTCATGAAATCCTGGCAACAAGAAAAGCTGCCACACTGGAACCTCCGGCGGACGACAAGAGAAGCCGTCCCACTGGAACCTCTGGCAGATGACAAGAGAAGTGCCTCACTGGAACCTCTGGTGGACAACAAGAGAAGCCGTCCCACTGGAACCTCTGGCGGGTGACAAGAAAAGCCGCCCCACTGGAACCTCTGGCGGGCGACAAGAGAAGCAGCCCCACTGGACCCTCTGGCGGGTGACAAGAGAAGCTGCCCCACTGGAACCTCTAGCAGGCGACAAGAGAAGCTGTCCCACTGGAACCTCTGGCAGACTACAAGAGAAGTGCCTCACTGGAACCTCTGGTGGACGACAAGAGAAGCCATCCCACTGGAACCTCTGGCGGGTGACAAGAGAAGCTGTCCCAACGGAACCTCTGGTGGACGACGAGAGAAGCCGCCCCACTGGAACCTCTGAGGGACGACAAGAGAAGCGTCCCATCGGACCCTCTGGAGGTTGACAAGAGAAGTACCCCACTGCAACCTGTGGCGGGTGACAAGAGAAGCTGTCCACTGGAACCTCTGGCGGACTACAAGAGAAGTGCCTCACTGGAACCTCTGGCAGACGACAAGAGAAGCTGACCGACTGGAACCTCTGGCAGGTGACAAGAGAAGCTGTCCCACAGGAACCTCTAGCGGATGACAAGAGAAGTGCCTCACTGGAACCTCTGGCAGACGACAAGAGAAGTTCCTCACTGGAACCTCTGGCGAACGACAAGAGAAGCCACCCCACTGGAACCTCTAGCGGGTGACAAGAGAAGCTGTCCCACTGGAACATCTGGCAGGCGACAAGAGGAGCTGTCCCACTGGAACCTCTGGTGGATGACAAGAGAAGCGCCCCACTGGAACCTCTTGTGGACGACAAGAGAAGCCACCCCACTGGAACCTCTGACGGACGACAAGAGAAGCCGTCCCACTGGACCCTCTGGCGGGTGACAAGAGAAGCGTCCTGCTGCAACCTCTGGTGGGCGACAAGAGAAACTGTCCCACTGGAAGCTCTGGCGGACAACAAGAGAAGTGCCTCACTGGAACCTCTGGTGGACGACAAGAGAAGCCACCTCACTGGAACCTCTGGCGGGCAACAAGAGAAGTGGTCCCACTGGAACCTTTAGCGGGCAACAAGAGAAGCTGTCCCACTGGAACCTCTGGCGGACGTCAAGGAAGAGCCCCACTGGATCCTCTGGTGGACAACAAGAGAAGCCGCCCCACTGGAACCTCTGACGGATGACAAGAGAAGCCATCCCACTGGAACCTCTGGCGGGCAAAAAGAGTAGCCGTCCCACTGGACCCTCTGGCAGGCGACAAGAGAAGCTGTCCCACTGGACCCTCTGGCGGGTGACAAGAGAAGCCGTCCCACTGGACTCTCTGGCGGGCGACAAGATAAGCTGTCCCACTGGACCCTCTGGCAGGCGACAAGAGAAGCCGTCCCACTGGACCCTCTGGCGGGTGACAAGAGAAGCCGTCCCACTGGACCAGCTGGCTGGCGACAAGAGAACCCGTCCCACTGGAACCTCTGGGGGGTGACAAGAAAAGCCGTCCCACTGGAACCTCTGGCGGCGACAAGTGAAGCCGCCCCACTGGAACCTCTGGCAGGCAACAAGAGAAGCCGCCCCACTGGAACCTCTGGCGGGTGACAAGAAAAGCCGCCCCACTGGAACCTCCGGCGGACGACAAGAGAAGCCACCCCACTGGAACCTCTGGCAGGCAACAAGAGAAGCTGCCCCACTGGAACCTCTGGCGGGTGACGAGAAAAGCCGCCCCACTGGAACCTCTGGTGGGCGACAAGAGAAGCAGCCCCACTGGAACCTCTTGCAGGCGACAAGAGAAGCTGCCCCACTGGAACCTCTGACGGGCGACAAGAGAAGCTGTCCTACTGGAACCTCTGGCAGACGACAAGAGAAGCTGACCGACTGGAACCTCTGGCAGGTGACAAGAGAAGCTGTCCCACAGGAACCTCTAGCGGATGACAAGAGAAGTGCCTCACTGGAACCTCTGGCAGACAACAAGAGAAGTGCCTCACTGGAACCTCTGGCAAACGACAAGAGAAGTCACCCCACTGGAACCTCTGGCGGGTGACAAGAGAAGCTGTCCCACTGGAACATCTGGCAGGCGACAAGAGAAGCTGTCTCACTGGAACCTCTGGTGGATGACAAGAGAAGCGCCCCACTGGAACCTCTTGTGGACGACAAGAGAAGCCACCCCACTGGAACCTCTGACGGATGACAAGAGAAGCCGTCCCACTGGACCCTCTGGTGGGTGACAAGAGAAGCGCCCTGCTGCAACCTCTGGTGGGCGACAAGAGAAACTGTCCCACTGGAAGCTCTGGCGGACAACAAGAGAAGTGCCTCACTGGAACCTCTGGTGGACGACAAGAGAAGCCACCTCACTGGAACCTCTGGCGGGCAACAAGAGAAGTGGTCCCACTGGAACCTCTGGCGGGCAACAAGAGAAGCTGTCCCACTGGAACCTCTGGCGGACGTCAAAGAAGAGCCCCACTGGATCCTCTGGTGGACAACAAGAGAAGCCGCCCCACTGGAACCTCTGACGGACGACAAGAGAAGACATCCCACTGGAACCTCTGGCGGGCAAAAAGAGTAGCCGTCCCACTGGACCCTCTGGCAGGCGACAAGAGAAGCTGTCCCACTGGACCCTCTGGCGGGTGACAAGAGAAGCCGTCCCACTGGACCCTCTGGCGGGCGACAAGATAAGCTGTCCCACTGGACCCTCTGGCAGGCGACAAGAGAAGCCGTCCCACTGGACCCTCTGGCGGGTGACAAGAGAAGCCATCCCACTGGACCAGCTGGCGGGCGACAAGAGAACCCGCCCCACTGGAACCTCTGGGGGGTGACAAGAAAAGCAGTCCCACTGGAACCTCTGGCGGCGACAAGTGAAGCCGCCCCACTGGAACCTCTGGCAGGCAACAAGAGAAGCCACCCCACTGGAACCTCTGGTGGGTGACAAGAAAAGGCGCCCCACTGGAACCTCCGGCGGACGACAAGAGAAGCCACCCCACTGGAACCTCTGGCAGGCAACAAGAGAAGCAGCCCCACTGGAACCTCTGGCAGGTGACAAGAAAAGCCGCCCCACTGGAACCTCTGGTGGGCGACAAGAGAAGCAGCCCCACTGGAACCTCTTGCAGGCGACAAGAGAAGCTGCCCCACTGGAACCTCTGACGGGCGACAAGAGAAGCTGTCCTACTGGAACCTCTGGCAGACGACAAGAGAAGTGCCTCACTGGAACCTCTGGGGGACGACAAGAGAAGCCGTCCCACTGGAACCTCTGGCGGGTGACAATAAAAGCCGGCCCACTGGAACCTCTGGCGGGTGACAAGAGAAGCAGCCCCACTGGAACCTCTGGCGGGCGACAAGAGAAGTTGCCCCACTGGAACCTCTGGCAGGCGACAAGAGAAGCTGCCCCACTGGAACCTCTGACGGGCAACAAGAGAAACTGTCCCACTGGAACCTCTGGCAGACAACAAGAGAAGTGCCTCACTGGAACCTCTGGTGGACGACAAGAGAAGCCATCCCACTGGAACCTCTGGCGGGTGACAAGAGAAGCTGTCCCACTGTAACCTCTGGTGGATGACAAGATAAGTGCCCCACTGGAACCTCTGGTGGACGACGAGAGAAGCCACCCCACTGGAACCTCTGAGGGACGACAAGAGAAGCGTCCCACCGGACCCTCTGGCGGTTGACAAGAGAAGTACCCCACTGCAACCTGTGGCGGGTGACAAGAGAAGCTGTCCACTCGAACCTCTGGCGGACGACAAGAGAAGTGCCTCACTGTAACCTCTGGCAGACGACAAGAGAAGCTGACCGACTGGAACCTCTGGCAGGTGACAAGGGAAGCTGTCCCACAGGAACCTCTAGCAGATGACAAGAGAAGTGCCTCACTGGAACCTCTGGCAGACAACAAGAGAAGTGCCTCACTGGAACCTCTGGCGAACGACAAGAGAAGTCACCCCACTGGAACCTCTGGCGGGTGACAAGAGAAGCTGTCCCACTGGAACATCTGGCAGGCGACAAGAGAAGCTGTCTCACTGGAACCTCTGGTGGATGACAAGAGAAGCGCCCCACTGGAACCTCTTGTGGACGACAAGAGAAGCCACCCCACTGGAACCTCTGACGGATGACAAGAGAAGCTGTCCCACTGGACCCTCTGGCGGGTGACAAGAGAAGCGCCCTGCTGCAACCTCTGGTGGGCGACAAGAGAAACTGTCCCACTGGAAGCTCTGGCGGACAACAAGAGAAGTGCCTCACTGGAACCTCTGGTGGACGACAAGAGAAGCCACCTCACTGGAACCTCTGGCGGGCAACAAGAGAAGTGGTCCCACTGGAACCTCTGGCGGGCAACAAGAGAAGCTGTCCCACTGGAACCTCTGGCGGACGTCAAGGAAGAGCCCCACTGGATCCTCTGGCGGACAACAAGAGAAGCCGCCCCACTGGAACCTCTGACGGACGACAAGAGAAGCCATCCCACTGGAACCTCTGGCGGGCAAAAAGAGTAGCCGTCCCAGTGGACCCTCTGGCAGGCGACAAGAGAAGCTGTCCCACTGGACCCTCTGGCGGGTGACAAGAGAAGCCGTCCCACTGGACCCTCTGGCGGGCGACAAGATAAGCTGTCCCACTGGACCCTCTGGCAGGCGACAAGAGAAGCCGTCCCACTGGACCCTCTGGCGGGTGACAAGAGAAGCCATCCCACTGGACCAGCTGGCGGGCGACATGAGAACCCGTCCCACTGGAACCTCTGGGGGGTGACAAGAAAAGCAGTCCCACTGGAACCTCTGGCGGCGACAAGTGAAGCCGCCCCACTGGAACCTCTGGCAGGCAACAAGAGAATCCGCCCCACTGGAACCTCTGGCGGGTGACAAGAAAAGGCGCCCCACTGGAACCTCCGGCGGACGACAAGAGAAGCCACCCCACTGGAACCTCTGGCAGGCAACAAGAGAAGCCGCCCCACTGGAACCTCTGGCGGGTGACAAGAAAAGCCGCCCCACTGGAACCTCTGGTGGGCGACAAGAGAAGCAGCCCCACTGGAACCTCTTGCAGGCGACAAGAGAAGCTGCCCCACTGGAACCTCTGACGGGCGACAAGAGAAGCTGTCCTACTGGAACCTCTGGCAGACAACAAGAGAAGTGCCTCACTGGAACCTCTGGTGGACGACAAGAGAAGCCGTCCCACTGGAACCTCTGGCGGGTGACAATAAAAGCCGGCCCACTGGAACCTCTGGCGGGTGACAAGAGAAGCAGCCCCACTGGAACCTCTGGCGGGCGACAAGAGAAGTTGCCCCACTGGAACCTCTGGCAGGCGACAAGAGAAGCTGCCCCACTGGAACCTCTGACGGGCAACAAGAGAAACTGTCCCACTGGAACCTCTGGCAGACAACAAGAGAAGTGCCTCACTGGAACCTCTTGTGGACGACAAGAGAAGCCGCCCCACTGGAACCTCTGGCGGGTGACAATAAAAGCCGCCCCACTGGAACCTCTGGCAGGTGACAAGAGAAGCAGCCCCACTGGAACCTCTGGCGGGTGACAAGAGAAGCTGCCCCACTGGAACTCTGGCAGGCAACAAGAGAAGCTGTCCCATTGGAACCTCTGGTGGGTGACAAGACAAGCCGCCCCACTGGAACCTCCGGCTGACGACAAGGGAAGCCACCCCACTGGAACCTCTGAGGGACGACAAGAGAAGTGTCCCACCGAACCCTCTGGCGGTTGACAAGAGAAGTGCCCCACTGCAACCTGTGGCAGGTGACAAGAAAAGCTGTCCACTGGAACCTCTGGCGGACGACAATACAAGTGCCTTACTGGAACCTCTGGCAGACGACAAGAGAAGCTGACTGACTGGAACCTCTGGCAGGTGACAAGAGAAGCTGTCCCACAGGAACCTCTGGCGGATGACAAGAGAAGTGCCTCACTGGAACCTCTGGCAGACGACAAGAGAAGTGCCTCACTGGAACCTCTGGCAAACGACAAGAGAAGCCACCTCACTGGAACCTCTGGCGGGCAACAAGAGAAGTGGTCCCACTGGAACCTCTGGCGGGCAACAAGAGAAGCTGTCCCACTGGAACCTCTGGCGGACGTCAAGGAAGAGCCCCACTGGATCCTCTGGCGGACAACAAGAGAAGCCGCCCCACTGGAACCTCTGACGGACGACAAGAGAAGCCATCCCACTGGAACCTCTGGCGGGCAAAAAGAGTAGCCGTCCCACTGGACCCTCTGGCAGGCGACAAGAGAAGCTGTCCCACTGGACCCTCTGGCGGGTGACAAGAGAAGCCGTCCCACTGGACCCTCTGGCGGGCGACAAGATAAGCTGTCCCACTGGACCCTCTGGCAGGCGACAAGAGAAGCCATCCCACTGGACCAGCTGGCGGGCGACATGAGAACCCGTCCCACTGGAACCTCTGGGGGGTGACAAGAAAAGCAGTCCCACTGGAACATCTGGCAGGCGACAAGAGAAGCTGTCCCACTGGAACCTCTGGTGGACGACAAGAGAAGCGCCCCACTGGAACCTCTGGTGGACGACAAGAGAAGCTGTCCCACTGGAACCTCTGGCGGGTGACAAGAAAAGCCACCCCACTGGAACCTCCGGCGGACGACAAGAGAAGCCACCCCACTGGAACCTCTGGCAGGCAACAAGAGAAGCCGCCCCAGTGGAACCTCTGGCGGGTGACAAGAAAAGCCACCCCACTGGAACCTCCGGCGGACGACAAGAGAAGCCACCCCACTGGAACCTCTGGCAGGCAACAAGAGAAGCCGCCCCACTGGAACCTCTGGTGGGTGACAAGAAAAGCAGACCCACTGGAACCTCTGGCGGGCGACAAGAGAAGCAGCTCCACTGGAACCTCTGGCGGGTGACAAGAGAAGCTGCCCCACTGGAACCTCTGATGGGCGACAAGAGAAGCTGTCCCACTGGAACCTCTGGCAGACAACAAGAGAAGTGCCTCACTGGAACCTCTGGTGGACGACAAGAGAAGCCCTCCCACTGTAACCTCTGGCGGGTGACAATAAAAGCCACCCCACTGGAACCTCTGGCAGGTGACAAGAGAAGCAGCCCCACTGGAACCTCTGGCGGGTGACAAGAGAAGCTGCCCCACTGGAACTCTGGCAGGCGACAAGAGAAGCTGTCCAATTGGAACCTCTGGCGGGTGACAAGAAAAGCTGCCCCACTGGAACCTCCGGCGGACGACAAGGGAAGCCACCCCACTGGAACCTCTGAGGGACGACAAGAGAAGCCATCCCACTGGAACCTCTGGTGGGCAAAAAGAGTAGCCGTCCCACTGGACCCTCTGGCAGGCGACAAGAGAAGCTGTCCCACTGGACCCTCTGGCGGGTGACAAGAGAAGCCACCCCACTGGACCCTCTGGCGGGCGACAAGATAAGCTGTCCCACTGGACCCTCTGGCAGGCGACAAGAGAAGCCGTCCCACTGGACCCTCTGGCGGGTGACAAGAGAAGCCATCCCACTGGACCAGCTGGCGGGCGACAAGAGAACCCGTCCCACTGGAACCTCTGGGGGGTGACAAGAAAAGCCGTCCCACTGGAACCTCTGGCGGCGACAAGTGAAGCCGCCCCACTGGAACCTCTGGCAGGCAACAAGAGAAGCCGCCACACTGGAACCTCTGGTGGGTGACAAGAAAAGTTGCCCCACTGGAACCTCCGGCGGACGACAAGAGAAGCCACCCCACTGGAACCTCTGGCAGGCACCAAGAGAAGCCGCCCCACTGGAACCTCTGGCGGGTGACAAGAAAAGCCGCCCCACTGGAACCTCTGGTGGGCGACAAGAGAAGCAGCCCCACCGGAACCTCTTGCAGGCGACAAGAGAAGCTGCCCCACTGGAACCTCTGACGGGCGACAAGAGAAGCTGTCCTACTGGAACCTCTGGCAGACGACAAGAGAAGTGCCTCACTGGAACCTCTGGTGGACGACAAGAGAAGCCGTCCCACTGGAACCTCTGGCGGTTGACAATAAAAGCCGGCCCACTGGAACCTCTGGCGGGTGACAAGAGAAGCAGCCCCAATGGAACCTCTGGCGGGCGACAAGAGAAGTTGCCCCACTGGAACCTCTGGCAGGCGACAAGAGAAGCTGCCCCACTGGAACCTCTGGCAGACAACAAGAGAAGTGCCTCACTGGAACCTCTTGTGGACGACAAGAGAAGCCGTCCCACTGGAACCTCTGGCGGGTGACAATAAAAGCCGCCCCACTGGAACCTCTGGCAGGTGACAAGAGAAGTGCCTCACTGGAACCTCTGGCAGACGACAAGAGAAGCTGACCGACTGGAACCTCTGGCAGGTGACAAGAGAAGCTGTCCCACAGGAACCTCTAGCAGATGACAAGAGAAGTGCCTCACTGGAACCTCTGGCAGACAACAAGAGAAGTGCCTCACTGGAACCTCTGGCGAACGACAAGAGAAGTCACCCCACTGGAACCTCTGGCGGGTGACAAGAGAAGCTGTCCCACTGGAACATCTGGCAGGCGACAAGAGAAGCTGTCTCACTGGAACCTCTGGTGGATGACAAGAGAAGCGCCCCACTGGAACCTCTTGTGGACGACAAGAGAAGCCACCCCACTGGAACCTCTGACGGATGACAAGAGAAGCTGTCCCACTGGACCCTCTGGCGGGTGACAAGAGAAGCGCCCTGCTGCAACCTCTGGTGGGCGACAAGAGAAACTGTCCCACTGGAAGCTCTGGCGGACAACAAGAGAAGTGCCTCACTGGAACCTCTGGTGGACGACAAGAGTAGCCACCTCACTGGAACCTCTGGCGGGCAACAAGAGAAGTGGTCCCACTGGAACCTCTGGCGGGCAACAAGAGAAGCTGTCCCACTGGAACCTCTGGCGGACGTCAAGGAAGAGCCCCACTGGATCCTCTGGCGGACAACAAGAGAAGCCGCCCCACTGGAACCTCTGACGGACGACAAGAGAAGCCGTCCCACTGGACCCTCTGGCAGGCGACAAGAGAAGCTGTCCCACTGGACCCTCTGGCGGGTGACAAGAGAAGCCGTCCCACTGGACCCTCTGGCGGGCGACAAGATAAGCTGTCCCACTGGACCCTCTGGCAGGCGACAAGAGAAGCCGTCCCACTGGACCCTCTGGCGGGTGACAAGAGAAGCCATCCCACTGGACCAGCTGGCGGGCGACAAGAGAACCCGTCCCACTGGAACCTCTGGGGGGTGACAAGAAAAGCCGTCCCTGTGGAACCTCTGGCGGCGACAAGTGAAGCCGCCCCACTGGAACCTCTGGCAGGCAACAAGAGAAGCCGCCACACTGGAACCTCTGGCGGGTGACAAGAAAAGGCGCCCCACTGGAACCTCCGGCGGACGACAAGAGAAGCCACCCCACTGGAACCTCTGGCAGGCACCAAGAGAAGCCGCCCCACTGGAACCTCTGGCGGGTGACAAGAAAAGCCGCCCCACTGGAACCTCTGGTGGGCGACAAGAGAAGCAGCCCCACCGGAACCTCTTGCAGGCGACAAGAGAAGCTGCCCCACTGGAACCTCTGACGGGCGACAAGAGAAGCTGTCCTACTGGAACCTCTGGCAGATGACAAGAGAAGTGCCTCACTGGAACCTCTGGTGGACGACAAGAGAAGCCGTCCCACTGGAACCTCTGGCGGTTGACAATAAAAGCCGGCCCACTGGAACCTCTGGCGGGTGACAAGAGAAGCAGCCCCACTGGAACCTCTGGCGGGTGACAAGAGAAGTTGCCCCACTGGAACCTCTGGCAGGCGACAAGAGAAGCTGCCCCACTGGAACCTCTGGCAGACAACAAGAGAAGTGCCTCACTGGAACCTCTTGTGGACGACAAGAGAAGCCGTCCCACTGGAACCTCTGGCGGGTGACAATAAAAGCCGCCCCACTGGAACCTCTGGCAGGTGACAAGAGAAGCAGCCCCACTGGAACCTCTGGCGGGTGACAAGAGAAGCTGCCCCACTGGAACTCTGGCAGGCGACAAGAGAAGCTGTCCCATTGGAACCTCTGGCGGGTGACAAGAAAAGCCACCCCACTGGAACCTCCGGCTGACGACAAGGGAAGCCACCCCACTGGAACCTCTGAGGGACGACAAGAGAAGCGTCCCACCGAACCCTCTGGCGGTTGACAAGAGAAGTGCCCCACTGCTACCTGTGGCAGGTGACAAGAGAAGCTGTCCACTGGAACCTCTGGCGGACGACAAGAGAAGTGCCTCACTGGAACCTCTGGCAGACGACAAGAGAAGCTGACTGACGGGAACCTCTGGCAGGTGACAAGAGAAGCTGTCCCACAGGAACCTCTGGCGGATGACAAGAGAAGTGCCTCACTGGAACCTCTGGCAGATGACAAGAGAAGTGCCTCACTGGAACCTCTGGCAAACGACAAGAGAAGCCACCCCACTGGAACCTCTGGCGGGTGACAAGAGAAGCTGTCCCACTGGAACATCTGGCAGGCGACAAGAGAAGCTGTCCCACTGGAACCTCTGGTGGACGACAAGAGAAGCGCCCCACTGGAACCTCTGGTGGACGACAAGAGAAGCTGTCCCACTGGAACCTCTGGCGGGTGACAAGAAAAGCCACCCCACTGGAACCTCCGGCGGACGACAAGAGAAGCCACCCCACTGGAACCTCTGGCAGGCAACAAGAGAAGCCGCCCCAGTGGAACCTCTGGCGGGTGACAAGAAAAGCCACCCCACTGGAACCTCCGGCGGACAACAAGAGAATCCGCCACACTGGAACCTCTGGCGGGTGACAAGAAAAGGTGCCCCACTGGAACCTCCGGCGGACGACAAGAGAAGCCACCCCACTGGAACCTCTGGCAGGCACCAAGAGAAGCCGCCCCACTGGAACCTCTGGTGGGTGACAAGAAAAGCCGCCCCACTGGAACCTCTGGTGGGCGACAAGAGAAGCAGCCCCACCGGAACCTCTTGCAGGCGACAAGAGAAGCTGCCCCACTGGAACCTCTTACGGGCGACAAGAGAAGCTGTCCTACTGGAACCTCTGGCAGACGACAAGAGAAGTGCCTCACTGGAACCTCTGGTGGACGACAAGAGAAGCCGTCCCACTGGAACCTCTGGCGGTTGACAATAAAAGCCGGCCCACTGGAACCTCTGGTGGGTGACAAGAGAAGCAGCCCCACTGGAACCTCTGGCGGGTGAAAAGAGAAGTTGCCCCACTGGAACCTCTGGCAGGCGACAAGAGAAGCTGCCCCACTGGAACCTCTGGCAGACAACAAGAGAAGTGCCTCACTGGAACCTCTTGTGGACGACAAGAGAAGCCGTCCCACTGGAACCTCTGGCGGGTGACAATAAAAGCCGCCCCACTGGAACCTCTGGCAGGTGACAAGAGAAGCAGCCCCACTGGAACCTCTGGCGGGTGACAAGAGAAGCGTTCCACCGAACCCTCTGGCGGTTGACAAGAGAAGTGCCCCACTGCTACCTGTGGCAGGTGACAAGAGAAGCTGACTGACTGGAACCTCTGGCAGGTGACAAGAGAAGCTGTCCCACAGGAACCTCTGGCGGATGACAAGAGAAGTGCCTCACTGGAACCTCTGGCGGACGACAAGAGAAGTGCCTCACTGGAACCTCTGGCAGACGACAAGAGAAGCTGACTGACTGTAACCTCTGGCAGGTGACAAGAGAAGCTGTCCCACAGGAACCTCTGGCGGATGACAAGAGAAGTGCCTCACTGGAACCTCTGGCAGATGACAAGAGAAGTGCCTCACTGGAACCTCTGGCAAACGACAAGAGAAGCCACCCCACTGGACCCTCTGGCGGGTTACAAGAGAAGCTGTCCCACTGGAACATCTGGCAGGCGACAAGAGAAGCTGTCCCACTGGAACCTCTGGTGGACGACAAGAGAAGCGCCCCACTGGAACCTCTGGTGGACGACAAGAGAAGCCGTCCCACTGGAACCTCTGGCGGGTGACAAGAAAAGCCACCCCACTGGAACCTCCGGCGGACGACAAGAGAAGCCACCCCACTGGAACCTCTGGCAGGCAACAAGAGAAGCCACCCCAGTGGAACCTCTGGCGGGTGACAAGAAAAGCCACCCCACTGGAACCTCCGGCGGACGACAAGAGAAGCCACCCCACTGGAACCTCTGGCAGGCAACAAGAGAAGCCGCCCCACTGGAACCTCTGGTGGGTGACAAGAAAAGCCGCCCCACTGGAACCTCTGGCGGGCGACAAGAGAAGCAGCTCCACTGGAACCTCTGGCGGGTGACAAGAGAAGCTGCCCCACTGGAACCTCTGATGGGCGACAAGAGAAGCTGTCCCACTGGAACCTCTGGCAGACAACAAGAGAAGTGCCTCACTGGAACCTCTGGTGGACGACAAGAGAAGCCCTCCCACTGTAACCTCTGGCGGGTGACAATAAAAGCCGCCCCACTGGAACCTCTGGCAGGTGACAAGAGAAGCAGCCCCACTGGAACCTCTGGCGGGTGACAAGAGAAGCTGCCCCACTGGAACTCTGGCAGGCGACAAGAGAAGCTGTCCCATTGGAACCTCTGGCGGGTGACAAGAAAAGCTGCCCCACTGGAACCTACGGCGGACGACAAGGGAAGCCACCCCACTGGAACCTCTGAGGGACGACAAGAGAAGCGTCCCACCGGACTCTCGGGCGGTTGACAAGAGAAGCAGCCCCACTGCAACCTGTGGCGGGTGACAAGAGAAGCTGCCCACTGGAACCTCTGGCGGACGACAAGAGAAGTGCCTCACTGGAACCTCTGGCAGACGACAAGAGAAGCTGACCGAGTGGAACCTCTGGCAGGTGACAAGAGAAGCTGTCCCACAGGAACCTCTGGCAGATGACAAGAGAAGTGCCTCACTGGAACCTCTGGCAGACGACAAGAGAAGTGCCTCACTGGAACCTCTGGCAAATGACAAGAGAAGCCACCCCACTGGAACCTCTGGCGGGTTACAAGAGAAGCTGTCCCACTGGAACATCTGGCAGGCGACAAGAGAAACTGTCCCACTGGAACCTCTGGTGGACGACAAGAGAAGCGCCCCCCCACTGGAACCTCTGGTGGACGACAAGAGAAGCCGCCCCACTGGAACCTCTGACGGACGTCAAGAGAAACCGTCCCACTGGACCCTCTGGCGGGTGACAAGAGAAGCGCCCTGCTGCAACCTCTGGCGGGCGACAAGAGAAGCTGTCCCACTGGAAGCTCTGGCGGACAACAAGAGAAGTGCCTCACTGGAACCTCTGGTGGACGACAAGAGAAGCCACCTCACTGGAACCTCTGGCGGGCAACAAGAGAAGTGGTCCCACTGGAACCTCTGGCTGGCAACAAGAGAAGCTGTCCCACTGGAACCTCTCACGGACGTCAAGGAAGAGCCCCACTGGATCCTCTGGCGGACAACAAGAGAAGCCGCCCCACTGGAACCTCTGGCGGGCAACAAGAGTAGCCGTCCCACTGGACCCTCTGGCAGGCGACAAGAGAAGCTGTCCCACTGGACCCTCTGGCGGGTGACAAGAGAAGCCGTCCCACTGGACCCTCTGGCGGGCGACAAGATAAGCTGTCCCACTGGACCCTCTGGCAGGTGACAAGAGAAGCCGTCCCACTGGACCCTCTGGCGGGTGACAAGAGAAGCCGTCCCACTGGACCCTCTGGCAGGCGACAAGGGAACCCGTCCCACTGGAACCTCTGGGGGGTGACAAGAAAAGCCGTCCCACTGGAACCTCTGGTGGCGACAAGTGAAGCCGCCCCACTGGAACCTCTCGCAGGCAACAAGAGAAGCCGCCCCACTGGAACCTCTGGCTGGTGACAAGAAAAGCCGCCCCACTGGAACCTCCGGCGGACGACAAGAGAAGCAGTCCCACTGGCACCTCTGGCAGGCAACAATAAAAGCCGCTCCACTGGAACCTCTGGCAGGTGACAAGAGAAGCAGCCCCACTGGAACCTCTGGCGGGTGACAAGAGAAACTGCCCCACTGGAACCTCTGGCAGGCGACAAGAGAAGCTGTCCCGCTGGAACCTCTGGCAGACGACAAGAGAAGTGCCTCACTGGAACCTCTGGCAGATGACAAGAGAAGCCGTCCCACTGGAACCTCTGGCGAGTGACAAGGGAAGCCACCCCACTGGAACCTCTGGCAGGCAACAAGAGAAGCCGCCCCAGTGGAACCTCTGGCGGGTGACAAGAAAAGCCACCCCACTGGAACCTCCGGCGGACGACAAGAGAAGCCACCCCACTGGAACCTCTAGCAGGCAACAAGAGAAGCTGACCCATTGGAACCTCTGGTGGGTGACAAGAAAAGCCGCCCCAATGGAACCTCTGGCGGGCGACAAGAGAAGCAGCTCCACTGGAACCTCTGGCGTGTCATGATCACTGCTTCCAAGGAGCTACGACCAGCCCAACGTCCTTGGAAGCAGGCCCCTAACCTTCATCCTAGGCACCAGCCGGTCCCCACTGGGACCTTTTGGACCTTGTCCTGGCGCCGGTGGCACCAGGCTCATCAAAGTCACTGGTCCTGGCACTGGAAGCGCCGGGCTCATAATTTGTATGAAGATGCTTGGGTGGACTTACCTGCAGCAGACCATGCTGCTTACTTACCAGCCACATAGGAATCCTCTGTGAGCCGGGACTACTTTCTTACCTGGGTGGGGCAAGCTCCACTCCCTGGATACAACACTGGAACTCTTCTGGAACAGGAACTCTTTTCTTACCTAGGCGAGGCCGTGGAGGAAGACGCCTCATCACTCCAAGGCTATTTAAACCACACCCGATTGATGAAACGTGCTTCGCGTTATTCTGCATCTGCAGCAGAACGCTCACCGTGTCTGTTCCAGTTTTCTTCTTTCCGATCCTGAACCTGCAAGAACAAACGCTTACCATTCCAGTATCCAGCCTTCAGTAGCACCTGCAAAGACAAGAAACAACAGGTTAACACGGCAACCTTCACGCGCAGCGCTTTCCTCACCTGATCCATCGGCAGCTACCATCTCTTCACGCTGCTCCTTCGCCTGTGAAGACAAAAGCATAGTTATTCCTGTGTGGAATTACTTACCGGCACTCCGCGAATTCTGGTTTTCTTCAACGCTGCAATCCTGCACCTGAAAGACAAAAGAAGAGACATTAGACAGGTATTTTACTTACGCGCCATCGCGCCCGCCACAATAGGGCGCCTGCAAATACGCCGGCGTTTCCAGCGTCTCTTCAACACCCGAACTCGCAACTGCAAGGGAAAAGAGACAGTTAGAGAGCTTTTGAAAAGCAGGCAACCGGCATTTACTTACGCATTTCCAAGCGTGTCATTCCAAGACTCTGGCTCGAACTTCGGCTTTCTTCACACCATCTTCTACCTCAAGAGCCCTGCAAGACAAATAGAAAAAGCATTATACAGAGCCCTGTTCCACATTAACATGCCCACGCACCTAAAGACTGTAAGGACTTAAAAGGTGTCCGGAAACTCACCGTTCGTGCAGTTAACGACGGTAGCAATCCTCTGATGTCAAGAGGCCTACGTTTCACCCAGTGAAGGAACTGGCAACGGCACCCTGCACCAGACGCAGATGGAGAGTCCAGCATTCACCTATCTAAGATATCTCACTCTTCGAGTTAGACACACAGTGCGAAGAGGCTCAGCCCCGGAAGCCAATCGAGTCCTGCACTTCACTTTTCGAGTCACAGACACCATCCTGCCAAGACCGGCGCCTCCGTGGGAATCAGGTGAGCGTTACATGGCGGGCGACAAGAGAAGCTGCCCCACTGGAAGCTCTGGCGGACAACAAGAGAAGTGCCTCACTGGAACCTCTGGTGGACGACAAGAGAAGCCACCTCACTGGAACCTCTGGCGGGCAACAAGAGAAGTGGTCCCACTGGAACCTTTAGCGGGCAACAAGAGAAGCTGTCCCACTGGAACCTCTGGCGGACGTCAAGGAAGAGCCCCACTGGATCCTCTGGTGGACAACAAGAGAAGCCGCCCCACTGGAACCTCTGACGGATGACAAGAGAAGCCATCCCACTGGAACCTCTGGCGGGCAAAAAGAGTAGCCGTCCCACTGGACCCTCTGGCAGGCGACAAGAGAAGCTGTCCCACTGGACCCTCTGGCGGGTGACAAGAGAAGCCGTCCCACTGGACTCTCTGGCGGGCGACAAGATAAGCTGTCCCACTGGACCCTCTGGCAGGCGACAAGAGAAGCCGTCCCACTGGACCCTCTGGCGGGTGACAAGAGAAGCCGTCCCACTGGACCAGCTGGCTGGCGACAAGAGAACCCGTCCCACTGGAACCTCTGGGGGGTGACAAGAAAAGCCGTCCCACTGGAACCTCTGGCGGCGACAAGTGAAGCCGCCCCACTGGAACCTCTGGCAGGCAACAAGAGAAGCCGCCCCACTGGAACCTCTGGCGGGTGACAAGAGAAGCTGCCCCACTGGAACCTCTGGCGGGTGACGAGAAAAGCCGCCCCACTGGAACCTCTGGTGGGCGACAAGAGAAGCAGCCCCACTGGAACCTCTTGCAGGCGACAAGAGAAGCTGCCCCACTGGAACCTCTGACGGGCGACAAGAGAAGCTGTCCTACTGGAACCTCTGGCAGACGACAAGAGAAGCTGACCGACTGGAACCTCTGGCAGGTGACAAGAGAAGCTGTCCCACAGGAACCTCTAGCGGATGACAAGAGAAGTGCCTCACTGGAACCTCTGGCAGACAACAAGAGAAGTGCCTCACTGGAACCTCTGGCAAACGACAAGAGAAGTCACCCCACTGGAACCTCTGGCGGGTGACAAGAGAAGCTGTCCCACTGGAACATCTGGCAGGCGACAAGAGAAGCTGTCTCACTGGAACCTCTGGTGGATGACAAGAGAAGCGCCCCACTGGAACCTCTTGTGGACGACAAGAGAAGCCACCCCACTGGAACCTCTGACGGATGACAAGAGAAGCCGTCCCACTGGACCCTCTGGTGGGTGACAAGAGAAGCGCCCTGCTGCAACCTCTGGTGGGCGACAAGAGAAACTGTCCCACTGGAAGCTCTGGCGGACAACAAGAGAAGTGCCTCACTGGAACCTCTGGTGGACGACAAGAGAAGCCACCTCACTGGAACCTCTGGCGGGCAACAAGAGAAGTGGTCCCACTGGAACCTCTGGCGGGCAACAAGAGAAGCTGTCCCACTGGAACCTCTGGCGGACGTCAAAGAAGAGCCCCACTGGATCCTCTGGCGGACAACAAGAGAAGCCGCCCCACTGGAACCTCTGACGGACGACAAGAGAAGACATCCCACTGGAACCTCTGGCGGGCAAAAAGAGTAGCCGTCCCACTGGACCCTCTGGCAGGCGACAAGAGAAGCTGTCCCACTGGACCCTCTGGCGGGTGACAAGAGAAGCCGTCCCACTGGACCCTCTGGCGGGCGACAAGATAAGCTGTCCCACTGGACCCTCTGGCAGGCGACAAGAGAAGCCGTCCCACTGGACCCTCTGGCGGGTGACAAGAGAAGCCATCCCACTGGACCAGCTGGCGGGCGACAAGAGAACCCGTCCCACTGGAACCTCTGGGGGGTGACAAGAAAAGCAGTCCCACTGGAACCTCTGGCGGCGACAAGTGAAGCCGCCCCACTGGAACCTCTGGCAGGCAACAAGAGAAGCCACCCCACTGGAACCTCTGGTGGGTGACAAGAAAAGGCGCCCCACTGGAACCTCCGGCGGACGACAAGAGAAGCCACCCCACTGGAACCTCTGGCAGGCAACAAGAGAAGCAGCCCCACTGGAACCTCTGGCAGGTGACAAGAAAAGCCGCCCCACTGGAACCTCTGGTGGGCGACAAGAGAAGCAGCCCCACTGGAACCTCTTGCAGGCGACAAGAGAAGCTGCCCCACTGGAACCTCTGACGGGCGACAAGAGAAGCTGTCCTACTGGAACCTCTGGCAGACGACAAGAGAAGTGCCTCACTGGAACCTCTGGGGGACGACAAGAGAAGCCGTCCCACTGGAACCTCTGGCGGGTGACAATAAAAGCCGGCCCACTGGAACCTCTGGCGGGTGACAAGAGAAGCAGCCCCACTGGAACCTCTGGCGGGCGACAAGAGAAGTTGCCCCACTGGAACCTCTGGCAGGCGACAAGAGAAGCTGCCCCACTGGAACCTCTGACGGGCAACAAGAGAAACTGTCCCACTGGAACCTCTGGCAGACAACAAGAGAAGTGCCTCACTGGAACCTCTGGTGGACGACAAGAGAAGCCATCCCACTGGAACCTCTGGCGGGTGACAAGAGAAGCTGTCCCACTGTAACCTCTGGTGGATGACAAGATAAGTGCCCCACTGGAACCTCTGGTGGACGACGAGAGAAGCCACCCCACTGGAACCTCTGAGGGACGACAAGAGAAGCGTCCCACCGGACCCTCTGGCGGTTGACAAGAGAAGTACCCCACTGCAACCTGTGGCGGGTGACAAGAGAAGCTGTCCACTCGAACCTCTGGCGGACGACAAGAGAAGTGCCTCACTGTAACCTCTGGCAGACGACAAGAGAAGCTGACCGACTGGAACCTCTGGCAGGTGACAAGGGAAGCTGTCCCACAGGAACCTCTAGCAGATGACAAGAGAAGTGCCTCACTGGAACCTCTGGCAGACAACAAGAGAAGTGCCTCACTGGAACCTCTGGCGAACGACAAGAGAAGTCACCCCACTGGAACCTCTGGCGGGTGACAAGAGAAGCTGTCCCACTGGAACATCTGGCAGGCGACAAGAGAAGCTGTCTCACTGGAACCTCTGGTGGATGACAAGAGAAGCGCCCCACTGGAACCTCTTGTAGACGACAAGAGAAGCCACCCCACTGGAACCTCTGACGGATGACAAGAGAAGCTGTCCCACTGGACCCTCTGGCGGGTGACAAGAGAAGCGCCCTGCTGCAACCTCTGGTGGGCGACAAGAGAAACTGTCCCACTGGAAGCTCTGGCGGACAACAAGAGAAGTGCCTCACTGGAACCTCTGGTGGACGACAAGAGAAGCCACCTCACTGGAACCTCTGGCGGGCAACAAGAGAAGTGGTCCCACTGGAACCTCTGGCGGGCAACAAGAGAAGCTGTCCCACTGGAACCTCTGGCGGACGTCAAGGAAGAGCCCCACTGGATCCTCTGGCGGACAACAAGAGAAGCCGCCCCACTGGAACCTCTGACGGACGACAAGAGAAGCCATCCCACTGGAACCTCTGGCGGGCAAAAAGAGTAGCCGTCCCACTGGACCCTCTGGCAGGCGACAAGAGAAGCTGTCCCACTGGACCCTCTGGCGGGTGACAAGAGAAGCCGTCCCACTGGACCCTCTGGCGGGCGACAAGATAAGCTGTCCCACTGGACCCTCTGGCAGGCGACAAGAGAAGCCGTCCCACTGGACCCTCTGGCGGGTGACAAGAGAAGCCATCCCACTGGACCAGCTGGCGGGCGACATGAGAACCCGTCCCACTGGAACCTCTGGGGGGTGACAAGAAAAGCAGTCCCACTGGAACCTCTGGCGGCGACAAGTGAAGCCGCCCCACTGGAACCTCTGGCAGGCAACAAGAGAATCCGCCCCACTGGAACCTCTGGCGGGTGACAAGAAAAGGCGCCCCACTGGAACCTCCGGCGGACGACAAGAGAAGCCACCCCACTGGAACCTCTGGCAGGCAACAAGAGAAGCCGCCCCACTGGAACCTCTGGCGGGTGACAAGAAAAGCCGCCCCACTGGAACCTCTGGTGGGCGACAAGAGAAGCAGCCCCACTGGAACCTCTTGCAGGCGACAAGAGAAGCTGCCCCACTGGAACCTCTGATGGGCGACAAGAGAAGCTGTCCTACTGGAACCTCTGGCAGACAACAAGAGAAGTGCCTCACTGGAACCTCTGGTGGACGACAAGAGAAGCCGTCCCACTGGAACCTCTGGCGGGTGACAATAAAAGCCGGCCCACTGGAACCTCTGGCGGGTGACAAGAGAAGCAGCCCCACTGGAACCTCTGGCGGGCGACAAGAGAAGTTGCCCCACTGGAACCTCTGGCAGGCGACAAGAGAAGCTGCCCCACTGGAACCTCTGACGGGCAACAAGAGAAACTGTCCCACTGGAACCTCTGGCAGACAACAAGAGAAGTGCCTCACTGGAACCTCTTGTGGACGACAAGAGAAGCCGCCCCACTGGAACCTCTGGCGGGTGACAATAAAAGCCGCCCCACTGGAACCTCTGGCAGGTGACAAGAGAAGCAGCCCCACTGGAACCTCTGGCGGGTGACAAGAGAAGCTGCCCCACTGGAACTCTGGCAGGCAACAAGAGAAGCTGTCCCATTGGAACCTCTGGTGGGTGACAAGACAAGCCGCCCCACTGGAACCTCCGGCTGACGACAAGGGAAGCCACCCCACTGGAACCTCTGAGGGACGACAAGAGAAGTGTCCCACCGAACCCTCTGGCGGTTGACAAGAGAAGTGCCCCACTGCAACCTGTGGCAGGTGACAAGAAAAGCTGTCCACTGGAACCTCTGGCGGACGACAATACAAGTGCCTTACTGGAACCTCTGGCAGACGACAAGAGAAGCTGACTGACTGGAACCTCTGGCAGGTGACAAGAGAAGCTGTCCCACAGGAACCTCTGGCGGATGACAAGAGAAGTGCCTCACTGGAACCTCTGGCAGACGACAAGAGAAGTGCCTCACTGGAACCTCTGGCAAACGACAAGAGAAGCCACCTCACTGGAACCTCTGGCGGGCAACAAGAGAAGTGGTCCCACTGGAACCTCTGGCGGGCAACAAGAGAAGCTGTCCCACTGGAACCTCTGGTGGACGTCAAGGAAGAGCCCCACTGGATCCTCTGGCGGACAACAAGAGAAGCCGCCCCACTGGAACCTCTGACGGACGACAAGAGAAGCCATCCCACTGGAACCTCTGGCGGGCAAAAAGAGTAGCCGTCCCACTGGACCCTCTGGCAGGCGACAAGAGAAGCTGTCCCACTGGACCCTCTGGCGGGTGACAAGAGAAGCCGTCCCACTGGACCCTCTGGCGGGCGACAAGATAAGCTGTCCCACTGGACCCTCTGGCAGGCGACAAGAGAAGCCATCCCACTGGACCAGCTGGCGGGCGACATGAGAACCCGTCCCACTGGAACCTCTGGGGGGTGACAAGAAAAGCAGTCCCACTGGAACATCTGGCAGGCGACAAGAGAAGCTGTCCCACTGGAACCTCTGGTGGACGACAAGAGAAGCGCCCCACTGGAACCTCTGGTGGACGACAAGAGAAGCTGTCCCACTGGAACCTCTGGCGGGTGACAAGAAAAGCCACCCCACTGGAACCTCCGGCGGACGACAAGAGAAGCCACCCCACTGGAACCTCTGGCAGGCAACAAGAGAAGCCGCCCCAGTGGAACCTCTGGCGGGTGACAAGAAAAGCCACCCCACTGGAACCTCCGGCGGACGACAAGAGAAGCCACCCCACTGGAACCTCTGGCAGGCAACAAGAGAAGCCGCCCCACTGGAACCTCTGGTGGGTGACAAGAAAAGCAGACCCACTGGAACCTCTGGCGGGCGACAAGAGAAGCAGCTCCACTGGAACCTCTGGCGGGTGACAAGAGAAGCTGCCCCACTGGAACCTCTGATGGGCGACAAGAGAAGCTGTCCCACTGGAACCTCTGGCAGACAACAAGAGAAGTGCCTCACTGGAACCTCTGGTGGACGACAAGAGAAGCCCTCCCACTGTAACCTCTGGCGGGTGACAATAAAAGCCACCCCACTGGAACCTCTGGCAGGTGACAAGAGAAGCAGCCCCACTGGAACCTCTGGCGGGTGACAAGAGAAGCTGCCCCACTGGAACTCTGGCAGGCGACAAGAGAAGCTGTCCAATTGGAACCTCTGGCGGGTGACAAGAAAAGCTGCCCCACTGGAACCTCCGGCGGACGACAAGGGAAGCCACCCCACTGGAACCTCTGAGGGACGACAAGAGAAGCCATCCCACTGGAACCTCTGGTGGGCAAAAAGAGTAGCCGTCCCACTGGACCCTCTGGCAGGCGACAAGAGAAGCTGTCCCACTGGACCCTCTGGCGGGTGACAAGAGAAGCCACCCCACTGGACCCTCTGGCGGGCGACAAGATAAGCTGTCCCACTGGACCCTCTGGCAGGCGACAAGAGAAGCCGTCCCACTGGACCCTCTGGCGGGTGACAAGAGAAGCCATCCCACTGGACCAGCTGGCGGGCGACAAGAGAACCCGTCCCACTGGAACCTCTGGGGGGTGACAAGAAAAGCCGTCCCACTGGAACCTCTGGCGGCGACAAGTGAAGCCGCCCCACTGGAACCTCTGGCAGGCAACAAGAGAAGCCGCCACACTGGAACCTCTGGTGGGTGACAAGAAAAGTTGCCCCACTGGAACCTCCGGCGGACGACAAGAGAAGCCACCCCACTGGAACCTCTGGCAGGCACCAAGAGAAGCCGCCCCACTGGAACCTCTGGCGGGTGACAAGAAAAGCCGCCCCACTGGAACCTCTGGTGGGCGACAAGAGAAGCAGCCCCACCGGAACCTCTTGCAGGCGACAAGAGAAGCTGCCCCACTGGAACCTCTGACGGGCGACAAGAGAAGCTGTCCTACTGGAACCTCTGGCAGACGACAAGAGAAGTGCCTCACTGGAACCTCTGGTGGACGACAAGAGAAGCCGTCCCACTGGAACCTCTGGCGGTTGACAATAAAAGCCGGCCCACTGGAACCTCTGGCGGGTGACAAGAGAAGCAGCCCCAATGGAACCTCTGGCGGGCGACAAGAGAAGTTGCCCCACTGGAACCTCTGGCAGGCGACAAGAGAAGCTGCCCCACTGGAACCTCTGGCAGACAACAAGAGAAGTGCCTCACTGGAACCTCTTGTGGACGACAAGAGAAGCCGTCCCACTGGAACCTCTGGCGGGTGACAATAAAAGCCGCCCCACTGGAACCTCTGGCAGGTGACAAGAGAAGTGCCTCACTGGAACCTCTGGCAGACGACAAGAGAAGCTGACCGACTGGAACCTCTGGCAGGTGACAAGAGAAGCTGTCCCACAGGAACCTCTAGCAGATGACAAGAGAAGTGCCTCACTGGAACCTCTGGCAGACAACAAGAGAAGTGCCTCACTGGAACCTCTGGCGAACGACAAGAGAAGTCACCCCACTGGAACCTCTGGCGGGTGACAAGAGAAGCTGTCCCACTGGAACATCTGGCAGGCGACAAGAGAAGCTGTCTCACTGGAACCTCTGGTGGATGACAAGAGAAGCGCCCCACTGGAACCTCTTGTGGACGACAAGAGAAGCCACCCCACTGGAACCTCTGACGGATGACAAGAGAAGCTGTCCCACTGGACCCTCTGGCGGGTGACAAGAGAAGCGCCCTGCTGCAACCTCTGGTGGGCGACAAGAGAAACTGTCCCACTGGAAGCTCTGGCGGACAACAAGAGAAGTGCCTCACTGGAACCTCTGGTGGACGACAAGAGTAGCCACCTCACTGGAACCTCTGGCGGGCAACAAGAGAAGTGGTCCCACTGGAACCTCTGGCGGGCAACAAGAGAAGCTGTCCCACTGGAACCTCTGGCGGACGTCAAGGAAGAGCCCCACTGGATCCTCTGGCGGACAACAAGAGAAGCCGCCCCACTGGAACCTCTGACGGACGACAAGAGAAGCCGTCCCACTGGACCCTCTGGCAGGCGACAAGAGAAGCTGTCCCACTGGACCCTCTGGCGGGTGACAAGAGAAGCCGTCCCACTGGACCCTCTGGCGGGCGACAAGATAAGCTGTCCCACTGGACCCTCTGGCAGGCGACAAGAGAAGCCGTCCCACTGGACCCTCTGGCGGGTGACAAGAGAAGCCATCCCACTGGACCCTCTGGCAGGCGACAAGGGAACCCGTCCCACTGGAACCTCTGGGGGGTGACAAGAAAAGCCGTCCCTGTGGAACCTCTGGCGGCGACAAGTGAAGCCGCCCCACTGGAACCTCTGGCAGGCAACAAGAGAAGCCGCCACACTGGAACCTCTGGCGGGTGACAAGAAAAGGCGCCCCACTGGAACCTCCGGCGGACGACAAGAGAAGCCACCCCACTGGAACCTCTGGCAGGCACCAAGAGAAGCCGCCCCACTGGAACCTCTGGCGGGTGACAAGAAAAGCCGCCCCACTGGAACCTCTGGTGGGCGACAAGAGAAGCAGCCCCACCGGAACCTCTTGCAGGCGACAAGAGAAGCTGCCCCACTGGAACCTCTGACGGGCGACAAGAGAAGCTGTCCTACTGGAACCTCTGGCAGATGACAAGAGAAGTGCCTCACTGGAACCTCTGGTGGACGACAAGAGAAGCCGTCCCACTGGAACCTCTGGCGGTTGACAATAAAAGCCGGCCCACTGGAACCTCTGGCGGGTGACAAGAGAAGCAGCCCCACTGGAACCTCTGGCGGGTGACAAGAGAAGTTGCCCCACTGGAACCTCTGGCAGGCGACAAGAGAAGCTGCCCCACTGGAACCTCTGGCAGACAACAAGAGAAGTGCCTCACTGGAACCTCTTGTGGACGACAAGAGAAGCCGTCCCACTGGAACCTCTGGCGGGTGACAATAAAAGCCGCCCCACTGGAACCTCTGGCAGGTGACAAGAGAAGCAGCCCCACTGGAACCTCTGGCGGGTGACAAGAGAAGCTGCCCCACTGGAACTCTGGCAGGCGACAAGAGAAGCTGTCCCATTGGAACCTCTGGCGGGTGACAAGAAAAGCCACCCCACTGGAACCTCCGGCTGACGACAAGGGAAGCCACCCCACTGGAACCTCTGAGGGACGACAAGAGAAGCGTCCCACCGAACCCTCTGGCGGTTGACAAGAGAAGTGCCCCACTGCTACCTGTGGCAGGTGACAAGAGAAGCTGTCCACTGGAACCTCTGGCGGACGACAAGAGAAGTGCCTCACTGGAACCTCTGGCAGACGACAAGAGAAGCTGACTGACGGGAACCTCTGGCAGGTGACAAGAGAAGCTGTCCCACAGGAACCTCTGGCGGATGACAAGAGAAGTGCCTCACTGGAACCTCTGGCAGATGACAAGAGAAGTGCCTCACTGGAACCTCTGGCAAACGACAAGAGAAGCCACCCCACTGGAACCTCTGGCGGGTGACAAGAGAAGCTGTCCCACTGGAACATCTGGCAGGCGACAAGAGAAGCTGTCCCACTGGAACCTCTGGTGGACGACAAGAGAAGCGCCCCACTGGAACCTCTGGTGGACGACAAGAGAAGCTGTCCCACTGGAACCTCTGGCGGGTGACAAGAAAAGCCACCCCACTGGAACCTCCGGCGGACGACAAGAGAAGCCACCCCACTGGAACCTCTGGCAGGCAACAAGAGAAGCCGCCCCAGTGGAACCTCTGGCGGGTGACAAGAAAAGCCACCCCACTGGAACCTCCGGCGGACAACAAGAGAATCCGCCACACTGGAACCTCTGGCGGGTGACAAGAAAAGGTGCCCCACTGGAACCTCCGGCGGACGACAAGAGAAGCCACCCCACTGGAACCTCTGGCAGGCACCAAGAGAAGCCGCCCCACTGGAACCTCTGGTGGGTGACAAGAAAAGCCGCCCCACTGGAACCTCTGGTGGGCGACAAGAGAAGCAGCCCCACCGGAACCTCTTGCAGGCGACAAGAGAAGCTGCCCCACTGGAACCTCTTACGGGCGACAAGAGAAGCTGTCCTACTGGAACCTCTGGCAGACGACAAGAGAAGTGCCTCACTGGAACCTCTGGTGGACGACAAGAGAAGCCGTCCCACTGGAACCTCTGGCGGTTGACAATAAAAGCCGGCCCACTGGAACCTCTGGTGGGTGACAAGAGAAGCAGCCCCACTGGAACCTCTGGCGGGTGAAAAGAGAAGTTGCCCCACTGGAACCTCTGGCAGGCGACAAGAGAAGCTGCCCCACTGGAACCTCTGGCAGACAACAAGAGAAGTGCCTCACTGGAACCTCTTGTGGACGACAAGAGAAGCCGTCCCACTGGAACCTCTGGCGGGTGACAATAAAAGCCGCCCCACTGGAACCTCTGGCAGGTGACAAGAGAAGCAGCCCCACTGGAACCTCTGGCGGGTGACAAGAGAAGCGTTCCACCGAACCCTCTGGCGGTTGACAAGAGAAGTGCCCCACTGCTACCTGTGGCAGGTGACAAGAGAAGCTGACTGACTGGAACCTCTGGCAGGTGACAAGAGAAGCTGTCCCACAGGAACCTCTGGCGGATGACAAGAGAAGTGCCTCACTGGAACCTCTGGCGGACGACAAGAGAAGTGCCTCACTGGAACCTCTGGCAGACGACAAGAGAAGCTGACTGACTGGAACCTCTGGCAGGTGACAAGAGAAGCTGTCCCACAGGAACCTCTGGCGGATGACAAGAGAAGTGCCTCACTGGAACCTCTGGCAGATGACAAGAGAAGTGCCTCACTGGAACCTCTGGCAAACGACAAGAGAAGCCACCCCACTGGACCCTCTGGCGGGTTACAAGAGAAGCTGTCCCACTGGAACATCTGGCAGGCGACAAGAGAAGCTGTCCCACTGGAACCTCTGGTGGACGACAAGAGAAGCGCCCCACTGGAACCTCTGGTGGACGACAAGAGAAGCCGTCCCACTGGAACCTCTGGCGGGTGACAAGAAAAGCCACCCCACTGGAACCTCCGGCGGACGACAAGAGAAGCCACCCCACTGGAACCTCTGGCAGGCAACAAGAGAAGCCACCCCAGTGGAACCTCTGGCGGGTGACAAGAAAAGCCACCCCACTGGAACCTCCGGCGGACGACAAGAGAAGCCACCCCACTGGAACCTCTGGCAGGCAACAAGAGAAGCCGCCCCACTGGAACCTCTGGTGGGTGACAAGAAAAGCCGCCCCACTGGAACCTCTGGCGGGCGACAAGAGAAGCAGCTCCACTGGAACCTCTGGCGGGTGACAAGAGAAGCTGCCCCACTGGAACCTCTGATGGGCGACAAGAGAAGCTGTCCCACTGGAACCTCTGGCAGACAACAAGAGAAGTGCCTCACTGGAACCTCTGGTGGACGACAAGAGAAGCCCTCCCACTGTAACCTCTGGCGGGTGACAATAAAAGCCGCCCCACTGGAACCTCTGGCAGGTGACAAGAGAAGCAGCCCCACTGGAACCTCTGGCGGGTGACAAGAGAAGCTGCCCCACTGGAACTCTGGCAGGCGACAAGAGAAGCTGTCCCATTGGAACCTCTGGCGGGTGACAAGAAAAGCTGCCCCACTGGAACCTACGGCGGACGACAAGGGAAGCCACCCCACTGGAACCTCTGAGGGACGACAAGAGAAGCGTCCCACCGGACTCTCGGGCGGTTGACAAGAGAAGCAGCCCCACTGCAACCTGTGGCGGGTGACAAGAGAAGCTGCCCACTGGAACCTCTGGCGGACGACAAGAGAAGTGCCTCACTGGAACCTCTGGCAGACGACAAGAGAAGCTGACCGAGTGGAACCTCTGGCAGGTGACAAGAGAAGCTGTCCCACAGGAACCTCTGGCAGATGACAAGAGAAGTGCCTCACTGGAACCTCTGGCAGACGACAAGAGAAGTGCCTCACTGGAACCTCTGGCAAATGACAAGAGAAGCCACCCCACTGGAACCTCTGGCGGGTTACAAGAGAAGCTGTCCCACTGGAACATCTGGCAGGCGACAAGAGAAACTGTCCCACTGGAACCTCTGGTGGACGACAAGAGAAGCGCCCCCCCACTGGAACCTCTGGTGGACGACAAGAGAAGCCGCCCCACTGGAACCTCTGACGGACGTCAAGAGAAACCGTCCCACTGGACCCTCTGGCGGGTGACAAGAGAAGCGCCCTGCTGCAACCTCTGGCGGGCGACAAGAGAAGCTGTCCCACTGGAAGCTCTGGCGGACAACAAGAGAAGTGCCTCACTGGAACCTCTGGTGGACGACAAGAGAAGCCACCTCACTGGAACCTCTGGCGGGCAACAAGAGAAGTGGTCCCACTGGAACCTCTGGCTGGCAACAAGAGAAGCTGTCCCACTGGAACCTCTCACGGACGTCAAGGAAGAGCCCCACTGGATCCTCTGGCGGACAACAAGAGAAGCCGCCCCACTGGAACCTCTGGCGGGCAACAAGAGTAGCCGTCCCACTGGACCCTCTGGCAGGCGACAAGAGAAGCTGTCCCACTGGACCCTCTGGCGGGTGACAAGAGAAGCCGTCCCACTGGACCCTCTGGCGGGCGACAAGATAAGCTGTCCCACTGGACCCTCTGGCAGGTGACAAGAGAAGCCGTCCCACTGGACCCTCTGGCGGGTGACAAGAGAAGCCGTCCCACTGGACCCTCTGGCAGGCGACAAGGGAACCCGTCCCACTGGAACCTCTGGGGGGTGACAAGAAAAGCCGTCCCACTGGAACCTCTGGTGGCGACAAGTGAAGCCGCCCCACTGGAACCTCTCGCAGGCAACAAGAGAAGCCGCCCCACTGGAACCTCTGGCTGGTGACAAGAAAAGCCGCCCCACTGGAACCTCCGGCGGACGACAAGAGAAGCAGTCCCACTGGCACCTCTGGCAGGCAACAATAAAAGCCGCTCCACTGGAACCTCTGGCAGGTGACAAGAGAAGCAGCCCCACTGGAACCTCTGGCGGGTGACAAGAGAAACTGCCCCACTGGAACCTCTGGCAGGCGACAAGAGAAGCTGTCCCGCTGGAACCTCTGGCAGACGACAAGAGAAGTGCCTCACTGGAACCTCTGGCAGATGACAAGAGAAGCCGTCCCACTGGAACCTCTGGCGAGTGACAAGGGAAGCCACCCCACTGGAACCTCTGGCAGGCAACAAGAGAAGCCGCCCCAGTGGAACCTCTGGCGGGTGACAAGAAAAGCCACCCCACTGGAACCTCCGGCGGACGACAAGAGAAGCCACCCCACTGGAACCTCTAGCAGGCAACAAGAGAAGCTGACCCATTGGAACCTCTGGTGGGTGACAAGAAAAGCCGCCCCAATGGAACCTCTGGCGGGCGACAAGAGAAGCAGCTCCACTGGAACCTCTGGCGTGTCATGATCACTGCTTCCAAGGAGCTACGACCAGCCCAACGTCCTTGGAAGCAGGCCCCTAACCTTCATCCTAGGCACCAGCCGGTCCCCACTGGGACCTTTTGGACCTTGTCCTGGCGCCGGTGGCACCAGGCTCATCAAAGTCACTGGTCCTGGCACTGGAAGCGCCGGGCTCATAATTTGTATGAAGATGCTTGGGTGGACTTACCTGCAGCAGACCATGCTGCTTACTTACCAGCCACATAGGAATCCTCTGTGAGCCGGGACTACTTTCTTACCTGGGTGGGGCAAGCTCCACTCCCTGGATACAACACTGGAACTCTTCTGGAACAGGAACTCTTTTCTTACCTAGGCGAGGCCGTGGAGGAAGACGCCTCATCACTCCAAGGCTATTTAAACCACACCCGATTGATGAAACGTGCTTCGCGTTATTCTGCATCTGCAGCAGAACGCTCACCGTGTCTGTTCCAGTTTTCTTCTTTCCGATCCTGAACCTGCAAGAACAAACGCTTACCATTCCAGTATCCAGCCTTCAGTAGCACCTGCAAAGACAAGAAACAACAGGTTAACACGGCAACCTTCACGCGCAGCGCTTTCCTCACCTGATCCATCGGCAGCTACCATCTCTTCACGCTGCTCCTTCGCCTGTGAAGACAAAAGCATAGTTATTCCTGTGTGGAATTACTTACCGGCACTCCGCGAATTCTGGTTTTCTTCAACGCTGCAATCCTGCACCTGAAAGACAAAAGAAGAGACATTAGACAGGTATTTTACTTACGCGCCATCGCGCCCGCCACAATAGGGCGCCTGCAAATACGCCGGCGTTTCCAGCGTCTCTTCAACACCCGAACTCGCAACTGCAAGGGAAAAGAGACAGTTAGAGAGCTTTTGAAAAGCAGGCAACCGGCATTTACTTACGCATTTCCAAGCGTGTCATTCCAAGACTCTGGCTCGAACTTCGGCTTTCTTCACACCATCTTCTACCTCAAGAGCCCTGCAAGACAAATAGAAAAAGCATTATACAGAGCCCTGTTCCACATTAACATGCCCACGCACCTAAAGACTGTAAGGACTTAAAAGGTGTCCGGAAACTCACCGTTCGTGCAGTTAACGACGGTAGCAATCCTCTGATGTCAAGAGGCCTACGTTTCACCCAGTGAAGGAACTGGCAACGGCACCCTGCACCAGACGCAGATGGAGAGTCCAGCATTCACCTATCTAAGATATCTCACTCTTCGAGTTAGACACACAGTGCGAAGAGGCTCAGCCCCGGAAGCCAATCGAGTCCTGCACTTCACTTTTCGAGTCACAGACACCATCCTGCCAAGACCGGCGCCTCCGTGGGAATCAGGTGAGCGTTACATGGCGGGCGACAAGAGAAGCTGCCCCACTGGAACCTCTGACGGGCGACAAGAGAAGCTGTCCCACTGGAACCTCTGGCAGACAACAAGAGAAGTGCCTCACTGGAACCTCTGGTGGACGACAAGAGAAGCCGTCCCACTGGAACCTCTGGCGGGTGACAATAAAAGCCGCCCCACTGGAACCTCTGGCAGGTGACAAGAGAAGCAGCCCCACTGGAACCTCTGGCGGGTGACAAGAGAAGCTGCCCCACTGAAACCCTGGCAGGCGACAAGAGAAGCTGTCCCATTGGAACCTCTGGCGGGTGACAAGAAAAGTCACCCCACTGGAACCTCTGGCGGACGACAAGGGAAGCCACCCCACTGGAACCTCTGGCAGGCAACAAGAGAAGCCGCCCCACTGGAACGTCTGGCGGGTGACAAGAAAAGCCGCCCCACTGAAACCTCTGGCGGGCGACAAGAGAAGCAACCCCACTGGAACCTCTGGCGGGCGACAAGAGAAGCTGCACCACTGGAACCTCTGGCGGGCGACAAGAGAAGCAGCCCCACTGGAACCTCTGGCGGGTGACAAGAGAAGCTGCCCCACTGGAACCTCTGGCAGGCAACAAGAGAAGCTGTCCCACTGGAACCTCTGGCAGACGACAAGAGAAGTGCCTCACTGGAACCTCTGGTGGACGATAAGAGAAGCCGTCCCACTGGAACCTCTGGTGGGTGACAATAAAAGCCGCCCCACTGGAACCTCTGGCGGGTGACAAGAGAAGCAGCCCCACTGGAACCTGTGGCGGGTGACAAAAGAAGTTGCCCCGCTGGAACCTCTAGCAGGCGACAAGAGAAGTTGTTCCACTGGAACCTCTGGCGGGTGACAAGAGAAGCCACCCCACTGGAACCTCTGGCAGGCAACAAGAGAAGCCGCCCCAGTGGAACCTCTGGCGGGTGACAAGAAAAGCCACCCCACTGGAACCTCCGGCGGACGACAAGAGAAGCCACCCCACTGGAACCTCTGGCAGGCAACAAGAGAAGCCGCCCCAGTGGAACCTCTGGCGGGTGACAAGAAAAGCCACCCCACTGGAACCTCCGGCGGACGACAAGAGAAGCCACCCCACTGGAACCTCTGGCAGGCAACAAGAGAAGCCGCCCCACTGGAACCTCTGGCGGGTGACAAGAAAAGCCGCCCCACTGGAACCTCTGGCGGGCAACAAGAGTAGCAGCTCCACTGGAACCTCTGGCGGGCGACAAGAGAAGCTGCCCCACTGGAACCTCTGATGGGCGACAAGAGAAGCTGTCCCACTGGAACCTCTGGCAGACAACAAGAGAAGTGCCTCACTGGAACCTCTGGTGGACGACAAGAGAAGCCGTCCCACTGGAACCTCTGGCGGGTGACAAAATCCACCCCACTGGAACCTCTGGCAGGTGACAAGAGAAGCTGCCCCACTGGAACTCTGGTAGGCGACAAGAGAAGCTGTCCCACTGGAACCTCTGGTGGGTGACAAGAAAAGCCGCCCCACTGGAACCTCTGGCGGACGACAAGGGAAGCCACCCCACTGGAACCTCTGGCAGGCAACAAGAGAAGCCGCCCCACTGGAATGTCTGGCGGGTGACAAGAAAAGCCGCCCCACTGGAACCTCTGGTGGACGACAAGGGAAGCCACCCCACTGGAACCTCTGGCAGGCAACAAGAGAAGCCGCCCCACTGGAACGTCTGGCGGGTGACAAGAAAAGCCGCCCCACTGGAACCTCTGGCGGTCGACAAGAGAAGCAGCCCCACTGGAACCTCTGGCAGGCGACAAGAGAAGCTGCACCACTGGAACCTCTGGCAGGCGACAAGAGAAGCTGTCCCACTGGAACCTCTGGCAGACGACAAGAGAAGTGCCTCACTGGAACCTCTGGTGGACGAAAAGTGAAGCTGTCCCACTGGAACCTCTGGCGGGTGACAATAAAAGCCGCCCCACTGGAACCTCTGGCGGGTGACAAGAGAAGCAGCCCCACTGGAACCTCTGGCGGGTGACAAGAGAAGTTGCCCCACTGGAACCTCTGGCAGGCGACAAGAGAAGCTGTCCCACTGGAACCTCTGGCGGGTGACAAGAAAAGCCACCCCACTGGAACCTCCGGCGGATGACAAGAGAAGCCACCCCACTGGAACCTCTAGCAGGCAACAAGAGAAGCCGCCCCACTGAAACATCTGGTGGGTGACAAGAAAAGCCGCCCCACTGGAACCTCTGGCGGGCGACAAGAGAAGCAGCTCCACTGGAAGCTCTGGCAGGCGACAAGAGAAGCTGCCCCACTGAAACCTCTGACGGGCGACAAGAGAAGCTGTCCCACTGGAACCTCTGGCAGACAACAAGAGAAGTGCCTCACTGGAACCTCTGGTGGACGACAAGAGAAGCTGTCCCACTGGAACCTCTGGTGGGTGACAATAAAAGCCGCCCCACTGGAACCTCTGGCAGGTGACAAGAGAAGCAGCCCCACTGGAACCTCTGGCGGGTGACAAGAGAAGCTGTCCCACTGGAACTCTGGCAGGCGACAAGAGAAGCTGTCCCATTGGAACCTCTGGCAGGTGACAAGAAAAGCCGCCCCACTGGAACCTCCGGCGGACAAGGGAAGCCACCCCACTGGAACCTCTGGCAGGCAACAAGAGAAGCCGCCCCACTGGAACGTCTGGCAGGTGACAAGAAAAGCCGCCCCACTGGAACCTCTGGCGGGCGACAAGAGAAGCAGCCCCACTGGAACCTCTGGCGGGCGACAAGAGAAGCTGCACCACTGGAACCTCTGACGGGCGACAAGAGAAGCTGTCCCACTGGAACCTCTGGCAGACGACAAGAGAAGTGCCTCACTGGAACCTCTGGTGGACGAAAAGAGAAGCCGTCCCACTAGAACCTCTGGCAGGTGACAAGAAAAGCCGCCCCACTGGAACCTCTGGCGGGCGACAAGAGAAGCAGCCCCACTGGAACCTCTGGCGGGCGACAAGAGAAGCTGCACCACTGGAACCTCTGACGGGCGACAAGAGAAGCTGTCCCACTGGAACCTCTGGCAGACGACAAGAGAAGTGCCTCACTGGAACCTCTGGTGGACGACAAGAGAAGCCGTCCCACTGGAACCTCTGGCGGGTGACAAAATCCACCCCACTGGAACCTCTGGCAGGTGACAAGAGAAGCAGCCCCACTGGAACCTCTGGCGGGTGACAAGAGAAGTTGCCCCACTGGAACTCTGGTAGGCGACAGGAGAAGCTGTCCCACTGGAACCTCTGGTGGGTGACAAGAAAAGCCGCCCCACTGGAACCTCTGGCGGACGACAAGGGAAGCCACCCCACTGGAACCTCTGGCAGGCAACAAGAGAAGCCGCCCCACTGGAACGTCTGGCAGGTGACAAGAAAAGCCGCCCCACTGGAACCTCTGGCGGTCGACAAGAGAAGCAGCCCCACTGGAACCTCTGGCAGGCGACAAGAGAAGCTGCACCACTGGAACCTCTGGCAGGCGACAAGAGAAGCTGTCCCACTGGAACCTCTGGCAGACGACAAGAGAAGTGCCTCACTGGAACCTCTGGTGGACGAAAAGAGAAGCTGTCCCACTGGAACCTCTGGCGGGTGACAATAAAAGCCGCCCCACTGGAACCTCTGGCGGGTGACAAGAGAAGCAGCCCCACTGGAACCTCTGGCGGGTGACAAGAGAAGTTGCCCCACTGGAACCTCTGGCAGGCGACAAGAGAAGCTGTCCCACTGGAACCTCTGGCGGGTGACAAGAAAAGCCACCCCACTGGAACCTCCGGCGGATGACAAGAGAAGCCACCCCACTGGAACCTCTAGCAGGCAACAAGAGAAGCCGCCCCACTGAAACCTCTGGTGGGTGACAAGAAAAGCCGCCCCACTGGAACCTCTGGCGGGCGACAAGAGAAGCAGCTCCACTGGAAGCTCTGGCAGGCGACAAGAGAAGCTGCCCCACTGGAACCTCTGACGGGCGACAAGAGAAGCTGTCCCACTGGAACCTCTGGCAGACAACAAGAGAAGTGCCTCACTGGAACCTCTGGTGGACGAAAAGAGAAGCCGTCCCACTAGAACCTCTGGCAGGCGACAAGAGAAGCTGTTCCACTGGAACCTCTGGCAGACGACAAGAGAAGTGCCTCACTGGAACCTCTGGTGGACGAAAAGAGGACCCGTCCCACTGGCACCTCTGGCGGGTGACAATAAAAGCTGCCCCACTGGAACCTCTGGCAGGTGACAAGAGAAGCAGCCCCACTGGAACCTCTGGCGGGTGACAAGAGAAGCTGCCCCACTGGAACCTCTGGCAGGTGACAAGAGAAGCTGTCCCACTGGAACCTCTGGCAGATGACAAGAGAAGCCGTCCCACTGGAACCTCTGGCGAGTGACAAGAGAACCTGTCCCACTGTAACCTCTGGCGGATGACAAGATAAGTGCCCCACTGGAGCCTCTGGTGGACGACGAGAGAAGCCGCCCCACTGGAACCTCTGACGGACAACAAGAGAAGCATCCCACTGGACCCTCTGGCGGTTGACAAGAGAAGTACCCCACTGCAACCTGTGGCGGGTGACAAGAGAAGCTGTCCACTGGAACCTCTGGCGGATGACAAGAGAAATGCCTCACTGGAACCTCTGGCAGACAAGAGAAACTGACCCACTGGAACCTCTGGCAGGCGATAAGAGAAGCTGTCCCACAGGAACCTCTGGCGGATGACAAGAGAAGTGCCTCACTGGAACCTCTGGCAGACGACAAGAGAAGTGCCTCACTGCAACCTCTGGCGAACGACAAGAGAAGCCACCCCACTGGAACCTCTGGCGGGTGACAAGAGAAGCTGTCCCACTGGAACATCTGGCAGGCGACAAGAGAAGCTGTCCCACTGGAACCTCTGGCAGACGACAAGAGACGCACCCCACTGGAACCTCTGGCAGATGACAAGAGACGCACCCCACTGGAACCTCTGGCAGACGACAAGAAAAGCCGCCCCACTGGAACCTCTGACGGACGACAAGAGAAGCCGTCCCACTGGACCCTCTGGCGGGTGACAAGAGAAGCACCCTGCTGCAACCTCTGGCGGGCGACAAGATAAGCTGTCCCACTGGAAGCTCTGGCGGACAACAAGAGAAGTGCCTCACTGGAACCTCTGCTGGACGACAAGAGAAGCCACCCCACTGGAACCTCTGGTGGGCGACAAGAGAAGTGGTCCCACTGGAACCTCTGGCGGGCAACAAGAGAAGCTGTCCCCTGGAACCTCTGGTGGGCGACAAGAGAAGTGCCCCACTGGAACCTCTGGCGGATGACAAGAGAAGCCGCCCCACTGGAACCTCTGACGGGCGACAAGAGAAGCCGTCCAACTGGACCCTCTGGCAGGCGACAAGAGAAGCCGTCCCACTGGACCCTCTGGCGGGAGACAAGAGAAGCCGTCCCAATGTACCCTCTGGCCGGCGACAAGAGAAGCTGTCCCACTGGAACCTCTGGCGTGAGACAAGAAAAGCGGTCCCACTGGAACCTCTGGTGGCGACAAGAGAAGCCGTCCCACTGGACGCTCTGGCGGGCGACAAGAGAAGCCGTCCCACTGGACCCTCTGGCAGATGACAAGAGAAGTGCCTCACTACAACCTCTGGTGGGCGACAAGAGTAGCCGTCCCACTGGAACCTCTGGCGGGTGGCACTATGTGCACCTTACAAAGGAGGTTCTTTCCTGGAAGCCTGTTGTGAGTAGTACTCCCCAATATCGGATGGTGAACTGGGTCCCCTTCTCAGAGAGAACTATGGGGGAAACATCCGGTCTACATGACCGATCCCTCCGGGGAGCTTTGAGCACAAGGGGGCAGTGTCCGGGACTGCCCGAGCTTGGAACCCTTGGGAGAGAATGGCTCTGCCCGCCACCTCGTGAGGATGCAGAAGACCCAGACCCCGCCCTCCACCCCCTGACCCACCCCCCCCACAGCCTTGGTCAAAGATTTCAAAGCTCGCCAGGCGTCTGCTGCCCGCTGAAGAGGGGGCAAAAGCCCACTCAGCAAAGGAGTTGAGTTTTTTGGGGTCCAGGGAAACCCCTGCAAGAATTATCATAACCCCCCAAAATGACACTGTTGACACATGCAGCTGGCACGTGCTTATATCGGCAGACACCCCACTGTCGTAACGCCCATCACACGTGGGGGGTGGCCACTTGCTCTTAGAGGAGTACATGAGGATAGTGTGGGTGCAGAGTCTCAAAGGTTCGAACATAGTTTATTTTCCAACAGGAAGTGCCTGGGACCGCCCTTAGCCAACACTCTCAAGATGGACCGGATCTCGAGATGGATGGCAGCGTGCTTTATCACCCGGGAGGAGGAGGAGGGTGGGGGACATGTGGGCACTGGCCTCGTTCATGCCTCAAAACACATCTCGACCTTTGGGATCTGGGTTCGGATAGGCGTCAGGACAGGCCTGGGGGTTACCTCAACGGAACGGGGTTCCTTCTGTGGGACTGGGTTGGCGTCAGGTTGGGTTCCATGAGAACCTGCCCGGGTTCTCCTTCTCACGGGAATAAAGGCTTCCTCCAGCTGCTCTAACACAACACCGTCTCAGGGATGTAGCGCCCCGAAGCCAGTCTCGCCGATATAGCACCTGGCTGTTAGCTTCTTGCCTCGAGTTGCAGACACAGGAATATAGTGGCTTTTTCCACAGCTCCTACTCACACTACAAGGACAGTGCCTGGCCCACTTATTCCTGACCCAGGGCTGTAGTGACCAGTTCACTTTAATGGCTATAGTGCCCTCACTGGAGGCGCCCCCTTATTTCTCCAGTGCCGCTTACCTCGCGTTTCCCTTCACTTCTGCTTTTAGAAGCTGACGTAAAGACACGCCCCCAGCTTACTACGTCACAAATCCTCTGCTAGATTTAGAAAATGTTTCAAACCATTTTAGGTGCAGACGAAAGACCATGCGAATTGCGTTGCAAGTTCCAGCGCTTTTATTCATTTGGAAAATGCAGCGAATTCTTCACAAAATTGTTTAAAAAGTAGCGTAATTCCTCGACAAAAGAGTAACAGGCATATTGAAATATAAATATGTTTATTTAAAACAGAATATTTGAATGTCAAGCCACAAGACTTTAATGACAAATAATCATGACATTACTGGTTGTGTGTTGTAAAGAAGGGTGGCTGGCGGGTCCGGGGAGCCCTTGCCAATTCACAGCAATAAATAAATAAATAAATAGGGAGAGGACATTCGGACATGTGTTTGTTCTTATGGTAACATGGCTGCACTGGATGGAAAAAAAGCGCATCTTTTCTTCATTCCAACCAAGAAAACCCCCAGGGTGGAAACAGAGGCGCTAAACCAGGCGGTCTTTTGCGCCTGCTTTTAACACCTCTTGTTGTGCTCCGGGGATTGGAACATGGCCTCCGCGTGCACTGGGCTGCGAGAGGCGCTGAAGAAGCTCTGCTCAGAATGGTGAAGGTCTGTGGCCTGTGGCGCTGCCCGATGACGGGCGCGCACGCGACGGCGTGACGTTGCACGCTGTCACGTGCAGTACAAATAAACGGCGCGTTTCCCGGCCGCGGCAGTGCGACCGGGAAGCCCGAACCAAGACAGACGTGTGGTCTCTGTTCTTGGGCCCGGGGCTTACGGCAAGGCACGCGGGGGGCGCCAGTCACCTCCAACAGTGGCGACGAGTGGGGGATACCATGCCTGGGCCGGGCGGTGATTACAGGAACAATTTTTCACCCGAACGAGGTCAGAACACGAACTTCGTTTCACGCAGCGGGTAGTGCGATGCCCACGCGGCTGGCGGCCATTTTGTGCAGCAGGCTGTGGGACTTCGGGAGGCTCCGGTTTCAGCCCTGAAGCGACCCCATGCCTAATTTTTGGACATCCTGGTAGCTGATGGCTACACATACATGAGGTTATGCCTGAAGAGGGCACAGATTACATTTTGGGTTTGCTACGTCGAGTGGAAGCAAGGAGAAGGCCAATCTTGGCTGGGCCTACATAGCCTATTTGCCCTTGGCAACATTTTTGGAACATCCAAAGGCAGGGTGCCTTTTTCTTTCATCCCCTTCATCATCATCCTGGTGGCCTCACCAGTCTTCATCCTCTTCATCATCACAGAGGTGTGCACCAGCCTTCATCCTCTTCATCATCACAGAGGTGTGCTACAGGTGACTGTACCCAGGGGGGTCATTGCCGACAGTCATCTTGGACTAGGTGTTTGAGTTGCGGCTCCTGGTCAGCGTTCTGGGAGTGCCTGTGCGCTCAAACCCATGAGTGACACCGAGGACCAGGACGCTGCACACGACGCGGCGGCGCAGCTACTTCCTCGTGCCCCAGCGGCCCCGCAGGGCCGACAGCTTCCAATGCAGCAACCAGCTGGTGGTCAGGCAGCGGTTCCGGCTCTTCAACCCCAAGTACAACCAGCTGCACCGCCTGGCATTCAACAAGCCGCACCTGTCATGGCCCAGGTACGTGCCCATGCTGCTCTGCAGCCCATCCCCGAATTTGATGTGTCGGGCCCGCCCTCCAGCTTGGGGCCCAGGTGGAGAAGGTGGGTGGACCGCCTGGACATGTACTTCAGGGCTGCTCAGGTGGTTGATGACGACACCAGGCTGGCTACGATGCTATACTCGGCAGGGCCATCTGTCCAGGAGACTTTTGAATCACTGCCACCAGGGAATGGAACTTATGATCAAGCAAAGGACGCCCTACAAGCGTACTTTCTGCCCCTTGCCAACGCGGACTATGAGCGGTTCGTGATGCTCTCTGCCAAACAAAAGGATGATGAGACATTGGACACGTTCTATGGGCGCCTGAGGCGTCTGTCGCTCGCCTGTGCCTGGGGTGACGCAGGGGATATGATCAGGACCATTCTTATCCAGGCGTGCTCATCAGGCAAGCTCAGGCGTCAGGTGCTGAGGGAGCCCGGGATAACGCTCCAGCACATCCTTGAGCTAGGAAGGTGCCACGAGGTGTTGGAAGCGAGAGCCGCAAGAATGGAGGCCGGGTCGCGGCCTATCAAGACTGAAGAGGTCTGCGTGATGTGGCGAGGAGGAAGAGGTACCAGGAGGTTTGGTGGTGGCACCCGAGACAGAGCTGGGGGGGCAGGCGAAATTTGCCGAAAATGCGGGTATGACCTGCCCCACCAATCAGAATGCCCCACAGCTGGCAAAACCTGCGGACGGTGCGGGTTGCCGGACCACTTCTCGAGGGTGTGTAGGGCGACTATGCCCGTATTGGTGCCAAGGGGCCAAGGCCGAGCTAGCTCCACTCGCCAAGGTCGGCCATCCAACGTCGCTCAAGTGGACCAGAGCGAGGAGGAGGCCCACGTGGAAGAAGCAGAGGAGGAGGATGAAGAGAACATATTTTTTGTCTCAAGTGTGGGGATTCTGAGAAGCAGGAACCGACGACAGCCAAGGTGCGTGGTTGAGGTGAACCAGTCTCCAGTCCCGGTCCTAGTGGACACAGGGGCGTCGGTGAACGTCATGGCCCGTGAACACTACAATGCCATGGATCAGCCGCCCCGGCTGGTTACACCCAGGGCCCGCATCTTTGCGTTCGGTGGTGTGGAGCCCATCCCTCTCGACGGAGCATTCATAGCTAAAGTAGAACACGATGGCTCTCACAGCACGCTTCTACGTGACCCCAGTGAGTAAGAATACTTTGCTAAGTTGTGCAGCGGCGGAAGCTCTCGGCATCGTCAGCTTCGCGTACTCCGTCTACCTGGAAGACATCAATGACTTGCTGGAGAAGCACGAGGCTCTGTTCAAGGGGATTGGGCGGATGGCCGGAGAGCCAGTGCGGCTGCATATCGATGATTCGGTACAGCCGGTGGCCCTGAAACATCGGAGGGTACCATTCCACCTCCGTGAGCAGGTCGACAAAGAACTGGACAGCCTCGTCGATCTAGACATCATAGAAAAGGTGGATGGCCCGACTCCATGGGTGTCCCCTATGGTGGTGGCCAGGAAACTTAAACAGCCGGGCGCAGTCAGGATCTGTGTAGAATTGAGAATTCCCAACAAGGCCATCAAGAGGGAGAGGCACCTCACCCCGATGCTGGATGACATCATTGCGGAAGTGCAGGGCGCCCGGTTCTTTTCGAAGCTCGACCTCCGGGCTGGCTATCACCAGGTCGTCCTCCATCGAGGTACATTACCACATTCACCACACACCGTGGATTGTATCGCTACAAGAGGCTGAGTTTTGGGGTGTCCTCAGCGGCTGAAGTATTTCAGAACATCATTCGGGGTGCCCTAGCTGACCTCGAGGGCGTCTTGAACATAAGCAATGACATTCTGGTGTTTGCGAGGACGGAGGTGGACCATCTGAGGCGCTTGGCGAGGACATTCGAGAGGCTACGGTCGCTGGGACTCACCCTCCATAAAGAGAAGTGCGAGTTTCTGCGCCCCTCCCTGGAGTGCTTTGGGTTTGTGTTCAAGGAGGGGGGGATGTCTCCTGACCCCAAGAAGGTAATGGACATTCAGAAGGCCCAGCCACCGGAGTCTGTATCGGAGGTGCGAAGTTTCTTGGGCATGGTCACTTACTGTGGGCGGTTCATCAAGAACTTGGCGTCCAGGTCGGAGCCTCTCAGGGCCCTGACAAGAAAAGACACCATCTGGAATTGGGGCCCACTGGAGCAGGTGGCTTTTGATGACATTAGAAGCGCCCTCACGGCCGAGGACACCATGTCATTCTTCGACCCTGCATTACCGTCTGAAATCATCGTGGACGCCAGCCCTTTTGGCCTGGGTGCTGTATTGACACAGATTGACCGTGATGGCGGTGTCCGGCCAGTGGCGTATGCCAGCAAAGCACTGTCGGACGCCGAACAACGGTACTCGCAGATTGAGCACGAGGCGCTGGCTGTGCTGTGGGGATGCCGCCACTTCGGCCTCTATGTACTCGGACGCCCAGTGACGGTGGTAACTGACCACAAGCCACTGCTACCCGTCATGGCAGGGTCGTCATCCAAGCCGCCAGCACGAATTGAAAGGTGGATGCTGGCTCTTTTGGAGTATGGGGTGACTCTGGTATACCGACCGGGGGCAAATAACGCGGCTGACTACCTCTCCAGACACCCCGGGGCGCCCGGAGGAGGGGACCGAGACGCTTGTGAAGAAGAAGCCGAGGAGCATGTCCGAGTCGTGGTGGAAGCAGCCACGCCGAATGCCATGCCTCTTCAAGAGCTGGAGGCCGCGGCGGCACAGGATGAGTGTTTCAAGGTGCTGAGGCAGTCAATGCAGCAAGGATCCTGGAAGTCAGCACTCGAAGCCCTGACTAGGCGCACTCAGGAGGCCCGGACTGGGCTGGAACAACTATGGAAGGTCCGCGAAGAACTGTCATTCTCTACATCGGGCCTGCTGCTTCGGGGTGATCGGATTGTAGTCCCACCAGTCATAGGTGGGCGACGTGATTGCACTGGCGCACTGGGGTCATCAAGGGGCCGCCAAGACCAAGGCCCGCCTCCGGATGAACGTGTGGTTCCCCGAGCTGGAACGCAAGGTGGACGACTTTGTGGCGGCCTGTGTCTGGTGCCAGGCGGCATCGCCTGTGCAGCGGGAGCCAGCCATCGAGGCAATGCCAAGGGGGACCCATCCATGGGAGGTGGTTCATGCCGACTTCGGGTCCACCACCATGGGCACCCACTTCCTGGTCTTGGTTGACGAGTACTCCAGGTACCCCGAGGTGGAGTTTGTGGAGTCCGTGGCGTTTGAGCACATGGTTGTGGCGGAGGAGAAGTTGTTTGCGGCTCATGGGCTCCCGCACACGCTGTGCTCGGACAATGGTGCGCCATTCCAGGGTGAACGGTTTGCAGAACTAATGGTGAGCTGTGGGGTGGTGCACCGGAAGATCATGACTCTCTGGCCTCGAGCAAATGGGGAGGCAGAGCGTTTGATGAGGACTCTCAACAAGACCTTTAGAATCGCCCAAGGACAGGGGCAGTCCCTACAGAGAGCCCTTTACCAATTCTTGAGGGTATACCGCACCATGCCCCACGTGTCCACGGGGGTGGCCCCGGCAGAGGCGATGTTCAGGAGGTGTCCTCGTGGTTTGCTGCCAGAGGTCAGAGAACGAGAGCCTGCGGTAATAGATGACCAACGAGTCGAAATGGACCGGCGAGTGAGAATTGAGCAAGAAAATGTGCGGAGGGGGCTCCGACCTACAACAGCTGGAGCCGGGCGATGAGGTCCTCATTCGCAATCGACATCCGCATGGAAAGCTATCCCTGCAGTACGAGCCGGAGCCGCTAGACGTGGTGGCTGTCAGGGGCTCTATGGTAACCGCGTCAGATAGCCGGTCGGAAGTGACTCGAAATGTAAGCTTTTTCAAGAAGATCAGGGATCCTAGAACTGACCCTCCTCCTGATCCGGACCTTGGGGGAGCCCCAGAGGACGAGGGAGACCAACCCTGCATGCCGGAGTTCCCAGCCCGGGGGCCGTCGGTGGACAGATCACCCGTGCCAGAGGCAAGCCGGAGGTACCCCCAGAGGGCTGGGCGAGGGAGACCTGCTCGCCTCACCGATTACGTGCTGGGACACTTGGCTGATGATCAGAAAGGTGACAACTGTGAACTAGAGGGACCCGGGTGGATGCTAATAAAGGGGTGTTCATGGCATCGGGGTTTGTGAGTTATTCCGTTTGCAGTGGTGTTTGGTTTGCAGTGTATAGTTGAATTGTGATCCTTTGGTTCTCCCCGAAAAAGGAGGAGTGTGGCGCTGCCCGATGACGGGCGCGAACGCAACGGTGTGACGTTGCACGCCGTCGCGTGCAGTACAAATAAACGGGGAGTTTCCCGGCCGCGGCAGTGCGACCGGGAAGCCCGAACCAAGACAGACGTGTGGTCTCCGTTCTTGGGCCCGGGGCTTACGGCAAGGCGCGCGGGGGGCGCCAGTCACCTCCAACATGGCCCACCCCTTCGGCCCCTTCCCAGGCCGTTACCAGCCACGCACCCCCTACCCCAACTCCTACTCTCGCTTCAGGACCTAGCGCCAAGAGGCCGTCCAGATGGCAGAAGATGCGCCATAGAAGGCAGGATTGCCCTGCATCATCTCTGCTCTTGGGTCGTGATGTAGCCATCATCTCTGGACACTGCATTGTAGCGCCTCCCACCCTCCCCTTCCAGACTCCATTTCCCACCTGAGGGATTCAGGGTAGAGGGGTGGGAGGGCCGGGGGGGATCAGCACCAGGACGGTCCTGTCCCAGCCCTGTTTAAAGCTTCTATATTCGTACAGAAAGCTGTGTCTGTGGGGGCATTTAAAAGGCCCCTGTAACCCTCAGCTGTGCCTCGATGCCACCCTCATATGCCTTGCCGCTCTCCAGCCATGTCTAGAGCACCAGCAGCCCCCCCCCACTCCTCGACCCCACTCTGCTTGTCCCAAAGTTGAACCAAATACCTGCCTCCTCCCTCCCCCCGACCCCCCGACCCCCCACTGAAGGACCAGCATCTCCTCGTGAAAGTAAATATCCTCAACATTGGGGGCAGATGAACCTTATGGCCTAGGAAGGGGTGAAGGAAAACAACATTCATCCTTGTGGTCTGAGGGGTGTGGGGAGGGAGTGTGGTTAATGCACCTACGGCAGTGATCTACGTGGGCCTGTAGGCCACCCACCCAGCCCCCGCTGGGTTACTCATACTGCACAGGAAATAACAGGTGTATTTGCAAAGCGCACGTTCACCCCCAGGGGGCATCCTGGCGCTATTGACAGATAACAGATGATTAATGGTACTCATGTTATCAACCTCGGATGAAAGGCTGAGTGGGCCTGCCGGGGTTCGAGGTCACACACAGGCCACTGAGCCTCAGACACGACATCAGACAGCTTCCATCGCCAGCCTGTGGCCTGTGCTCACCCCACATCACCCCGCCAAGGCGCCATGTTTCTTTCCCAGCACAAGTAACTGATCAAGACTGAGGCCTGGATTCTCCAGCTTACCTCAGGCCACGTGGGAGCAGAGGGGTGCCGAGGCCAGGGTGCAAGACACAAAGGCGCAAGCGATGGGGGGCGTGCAGGCACGTGGAGGGGCTGATCACACACGCCCCACTCTCCTTCAGTCACCCCACCCCAAAACAAGCATTGGCTATGCCAACACTTTGGGCTTTTGTGTAGGATGGGATCGGAACTTGCCAGGCCCTGCTGTAGTGGCATTAACTGGCCAGTCATGGGGCAAGTACCCGGGCATCTAATAGCAGCGCCTGGCAAAAGCTTGCACCCTATGCACACGCCACAAATGCTGGCCTTGCCAATGCTTGTTTCAAGCAGGACTTCAGTGGCTTTGCCAATGCTCGTTTTTAACAGGGTTTCAGTGAAGGACAGGCAGAGTGAGGGCTGATCGCAGGCCTGGTAAAACACTTTTATTGCACCAGTAGCCGGTTTACAGCTCCAATGAAGTCAGTGACTCCCAGAAGACTGCTCACAACAAGCCCTGGCAGGCCCTCAGAATGAAAAGCCTGATGGTAAGGCTTGATTAAAGCGACTCAGAGAGTTCCCGCGAGGAGGTGGTTTGGGCGGGAAGGGGCAAGAATGGGCGGGAATGGCCACAGGGATTAGCATGGCCACGGACAGGCAACCCGTGGGCAAATAGCCAATCCCCTACAGGCTCTGTGTCCATCCTCATATGCCATTCCGGGCAGGGCCTTCCGTGTTTCTCCTTATCTGTGCTCCCATGCAATAGTTTCGGCTTATAGGTGTCGCAAGCAACGCCTAATAGCCAACCTAAAAATGGGTGTCTAGCCCCACCCCTGACAGTAAAGATTCGGAACAGCTCCAGGTGGTGGGGCCCGGCCGGGTGACCACCCATGGGTGGGGAGGGATCGAGCCGTCCTACCACACAGCTGTATAAACATACACTTATGTAAGCAGGGTTATATAAGAGGCTATAGACGCCTTGACAACAACACGGCTGTGGCAGATGACGCCAGCAGGAAGCGGCGCCAGTGTGTGAGGCGCTGGGTGAGCAGGAAGAAAGAAACCACAACACTGTGCACCTGGGAGAGGCATGCAGAAGCAGCCAGACACACGGGTGCAGCACAGACCAGAGCACAGCACAGCCAGGCCCAGCACAGACCAGAGCACAGCCAGGCCCAGCACCACTTCGGTGGTGATAGTGCGCGGTACAAATGTCCTTTAACATTAACATTAACAGACCAGAGCACAGCACAGCTCAGCACAGACCAGAGCACAGCACAGCCAGGCACAGCAGCACAGCCCAGAGCACAGCACAACTTAGCACACACAGGGGCAGGGCCTCCAGCCCTAGCACAGACCAGAGCACAGCACAGCCAGGCCCAGCACAGACCAGAGCACAGCACAACTCAGCACAGACCAGAGCACAGCACAGCCAGACCCAGCACAGACTAGAGCACAGCACAGCTTAGCACAGACCAAAGCACAGCACAGCCAGGCCCAGCACCACTTCGGTGGTGATAGTGCGCGGTACAAATGTCCTTTAACATTAACATTAACATTGACAGACCAGAGCACAGCACAGCTCAGCACAGACCAGAGCACAGCACAGTCAGGCCCAGCACAGCACAACTTAGCACACACAGGGGCAGGGCCTCCAGGCCTAGCACAGACCAGAGCACAACACAGCCAGACCCAGCACAGACCAGAGCACAGCACAGCCAGGCCCAGCACAGCCCATAGCACAGCACAGCTTAGCAGACACAGGAGCAGGGCCTCCAGGCCCAGCACAGACCAGAGCACAGCACAGCCAGGCCCAACACAGCCCAGAGCACAGCACAGCTCAGCACACACAGGGACAGGCCCCCCAGGCCCAGCACAGATCAGAGCGCAGCATAGCCAGGCCCAGCAAAGACCAGAGCACAGCACAGCTCAACACAGACCAAAGCACAACACAGCCAGGCCCAGCACAGACCAGAGCACAGCACAGCTTAGCACACACAGGGGCAGGGCCTCCAGGCCCAGCACAGACCAGAGCACAGCACAGCACAGCCAGACCCAGCACAGACCAGAGCACAGCACAGCCAGGCCCAGCACAGACCAGAGCACAGAACAACTCACAGACCAAAGCACAGCACAGCACAGCTAAGCACAGACCAGAGCACAGCACAGCCAGGCCCAGCACCACTTTGGTGGTGATAGTGCGCGGTACAAATGTTCTTTAACATTAACATTAACAGACCAGAGCACAGCCAGGCCCAGCAGCACAGCCCAGAGCACAGCACAACTTAGCACACACAGGGGCAGGGCCTCCAGCCCTAGCACAGACCAGAGCACAGCACAGCCAGGCCCAGCACAGACCAGAGCACAGCACAACTCAGCACAGACCAGAGCACAGCACAGCCAGACCCAGCACAGACTAGAGCACAGCACAGTTTAGCACAGACCAAAGCACAGCACAGCCAGGCCCAGCACCACTTCGGTGGTGATAGTGCGCGGTACAAATGTCCTTTAACATTAACATTAACAGACCAGAGCACAGCACAGCTCAGCACAGACCAGAGCACAGCACAGTCTGGCCCAGCACAGCACAACTTAGCACACACAGGGGCAGGGCCTCCAGGCCTAGCACAGACCAGAGCACAACACAGCCAGACCCAGCACAGACCAGAGCACAGCACAGCCAGGCCCAGCACAGCCCATAGCACAGCACAGCTTAGCAGACACGGGAGCAGGGCCTCCAGGCCCAGCACAGACCAGAGCACAGCACAGCCAGGCCCAGCACAGCCCAGAGCACAGCACAGCTCAGCACACACAGGGACAGGCCCCCCAGGCCCAGCACAGATCAGAGCGCAGCATAGCCAGGCCCAGCAAAGACCAGAGCACAGCACAGCTCAACACAGACCAAAGCACAACACAGCCAGGCCCAGCACGGACCAGAGCACAGCACAGCTTAGCACACACAGGGGCAGGGCCTCCAGGCCCAGCACAGACCAGAGCACAGCACAGCACAGCCAGACCCAGCACAGACCAGAGCACAGCACAGCCAGGCCCAGCACAGACCAGAGCACAGAACAACTCACAGACCAAAGCACAGCACAGCTCAGCACAGACCAGAGCACAGCACAGCCAGGCCCAGCACCACTTTGGTGGTGATAGTGCGCGGTACAAATGTCCTTTAACATTAACATTAACAGACCAGAGCACAGCACAGCTCAGCACAGACCAGAGCACAGCACAGCCAGGCCCAGCAGCACAGCCCAGAGCACAGCACAACTTAGCACACACAGGGGCAGGGCCTCCAGCCCTAGCACAGACCAGAGCACAGCACAGCCAGGCCCAGCACAGACCAGAGCACAGCACAACTCAGCACAGACCAGAGCACAGCACAGCCAGACCCAGCACAGACTGGAGCACAGCACAGCTTAGCACAGACCAAAGCACAGCACAGCCAGGCCCAGCACAGACCAGAGCACAGCACAGCTTAACACACACCGGGGCAGGGCCCCCAGGCCCAGCACAGACCAGAGCACAGCATAGCCAGGCCCAGCAAAGACCAGAGCACAGCACAGCTCAACACAGACCAAAGCACAACACAGCCAGGCCCAGCACAGACCAGAGCACAGCACAGCTTAACACACACCGGGGCAGGGCCCCCAGGCCCAGCACAGACCAGAGCACAGCACAGCTTAGCACACACAGGGGCAGGGCCTCCAGGCCCAGCACAGACCAGAGCACAGCACAGCCAGACCCAGCACAGAGCACAGCACAGCCAGGCCCAGCACAGACCAGAGCACAGAACAACTCACAGACCAAAGCACAGCACAGCCAGGCCCAGCACAGCCCAGAGCACGGCACAGCTCAGCACAGACCAAAGCACAGCACAGCCAGGCCCAGCACAGACCAGAGCACAGCACAGCTTAGCACAAACCGGGGCAGGGCCCCGAGGCCCAGCACAGACCAGAGCACAGCTTAGCACACACAGGGGTAGGGCCTCCAGGCCCAGCACAGACCAGAGCACAGCACAGCCAGACCCAGCACAGACCAGAGCACAGCACAACTCAGCACAGACCAGAGCATAGCACAGCCAGACCCAGCACAGCCAGGCCCAGCACAGCCCAGAGCACAGCACAGCTTAGCACACAACGGGGCAGGGCCCCCAGGCCCAGCACAGACCAGAGCACAGCACAGCTTAGCACACACTGGGGCAGGGCCTCCAGGCCCAGCACAGACCAGAGCACAGCACAGCCAGACCCAGCACAGACCAGAGCACAGCACAGCCAGGCCCAGCACAGCCCAGAGCACAGCACAGCTTAGCACACACTGGGGCAGGGCCTCCAGGCCCAGCACAGATCAGAGCACAGCAGAGACCAGAGCACAGCACAACTCAGCACAGACCAAAACACAGCACAGCCAGACCCAGCACAGCCCAGAGCACAGCTTAGCACACAACGGGGCAGGGCCTCCAGGCCCAGCACAGACCAGAGCACAGCACATATTAGCACACACTGGGGCAGGGCCTCCAGGCCCAGCACAAACCAGAGCACAGCACAGCTTAGCACACACCGGGAAAGGGCCTCAAGGCCCAGCACAGGGCCAGAGCACAGCACACAACAGGGCCCCCAGGCCCAGCACATAAAAAGGCACAGCAAACCACACACTCCAAGGCCCAGCACAGACCAGAGCACAGCACAGCTGAGCACAAACTGGGGCAAGGCCCGCAGGCCCAACACAGACCAAAGCACAGCACGCACTGGGGCAGGCCCCCCAGGCCCAGAGCACAACACAGCTCAGCAAAAACCGAGGCAGGGCCTTCAGGCCCAGCACAGACCAGAGCACAGCACACACCGGGGCAGGGCCTCCAGGCCCAGCACAGAGCACAGCACAGCTTAGCACACACCGGAGCAGGAACTTAAGGCCCAGCACAGACCAGAGCACAACACAGCTTAGCACACACTGGGACAGGGCCCCAGGCCCAACAAAGACCAGAGAAGAGTAAACAGCACACACCGGGGCAGAGCCTCCAGGCCTAGCACAGACCAGAGCACAGCACAGCTTAGCAAACACCGGGGCAGGGCCCCCAGTCCCAACACAGACCAGAGCACAGCACACACCGGGGCAGGGCTGCCAGACCCAGAAGAGAGCAGAGCACAACACAGCTCAGCACACACCGGGGCAGGGCCTTCAGGCCCAGCATAGACCAGAGCACAGCACACACCGAGGCAGGGCCTCCAGGCCCAGCACAGACCAGAGCACAACACAGCTGAGCACACACCGGGGCAGGGCCCACAGGCCCAGCACAGACCAGAGCACAGCACAGCTTAGCACACACTGGGGCAGGGCCCCCAGCCCCAACACAGACCAGAGCACAGTGCTCACCGGGGCAGAGACTCCAGGCCCAGCACAGAGCACAGCACAGCATAGTGCACACCGGGGCAGGACCACCAGGCCCAGCACAGACCAGACCACAGCACAGTTTAGCACACCCTGGGGCAGCGCCCCCAGGCCCAACACAGACCAGAGCACAGCACAGCATAGCACACACCGGGGCAGGGCCCCCAGGCCCAGCACAGACCAGAGCACAGCACACACCGGGGCAGGGCCTCCAGGCCCAGCACAGAATATAGCACAGTTTAGCACACACCGTGGCAGGGCCTTCAGGCTCAGCACAGACCAGATCACAACACAGCTGAGCACACATGGGGGCAGGGAGCCCAGGCACAACAAAGACCAGAGCACAGCACGCAGCACACACCGGGGCATGGCCTCAAGGCCCAGCACAGACCTTAGCACAGCACACACCGGGACAGGGCCTCCAGGCCCAGCACAGACCAGAGCACAACACAGATTAGCACACACCGGTGCAGGGCCCCCAGGCCCAACAAAGACCAGAGCACAGCACACAGCACACACCGAGGCAGGGCCCCAAGGCCCAGCACACACCAGAGCACAACACAGCTTAGCACACACCGGGGCAGGGCCCCCAGGCCCAGCACAGACCAGAGCACAACACACACTGGGGCAAGGCCTCCAGGCCCAACACACAGCCCAGCTTAGCACACACCAGGGCAGGGCCCCCAGGCCCAGACCAGAGCACAGCACACACCGGGGCAGGGCCTCCAGGCCCAGCACACAGCACAACACAGCTTAGCACACACTGGGGCAGGGCCCCCAGGCACAACAAAGACCAGAGCACAGCACACAGCACACACCGGGGTAGTGCCTCTAGGCCGAGCACAGACCAGAGCACAACACAGCTTAGCACACACCGGGGGCAGGGCCCCCAGACCCAGCACAGACCAGAGCACAGGACTCATCGGGGCAGGGCTTCCAAGTCCAGCACAGAGCACAGCACAGCACAGCTTTGCACACACCGGGACAGGGCCTTCACGCCCAGCACAGACCAGAGAACAGCACACACAGGGGCAGGGCCTCCAGGCCCAGCACAGACCAGAGCACAACAAAGCTTAGCACACACCGGGGTAGGGCCCCCAGGTCCAACAAAGACCAGAGCACAACACACAGCACACACCGGGGCACGGCCTCCAGGCCCAGCACAGACCAGAGCACAACACAGCTTAGCACACACCGGGGCAGGGCCCCCAGACCCAGCACAGACCGGAACACAGCACACCGGGACAGGGCCTCCAGGCCCAGCACAGACCAGAGCACAACACAGCTTAGCACACACCGGGGCAGGGTGCCCAGGCCCAGCACAGACCAGAGCACAGCTTAGCACACACAGGGGTAGGGCCTCCAGGCCCAGCACAGACCAGAGCACCGCACAGCCAGACCCAGCACAGACCAGAGCACAGCACAACTCAGCACAGACCAGAGCATAGCACAGCCAGACCCAGCACAGCCAGGCCCAGCACAGCCCAGAGCACAGCACAGCTTAGCACACAACGGGGCAGGGCCCCCAGGCCCAGCACAGACCAGAGCACAGCACAGCTTAGCACACACTGGGGCAGGGCCTCCAGGCCCAGCACAGACCAGAGCACAGCACAGCCAGACCCAGCACAGACCAGAGCACAGCACAGCCAGGCCCAGCACAGCCCAGAGCACAGCACAGCTTAGCACACACTGGGGCAGGGCCTCCAGGCCCAGCACAGATCAGAGCACAGCACAGCCAGGCCCAGCAGAGACCAGAGCACAGCACAACTCAGCACAGACCAAAACACAGCACAGCCAGACCCAGCACAGCCCAGAGCACAGCTTAGCACACAACGGGGCAGGGCCTCCAGGCCCAGCACAGACCAGAGCACAGCACATCTTAGCACACACTGGGGCAGGGCCTCCAGGCCCAGCACAAACCTGAGCACAGCACAGCTTAGCACACACCGGGGAAGGGCCTCAAGGCCCAGCACAGGGCCAGAGCACAGCACACAACAGGGCCCCCAGGCCCAGCACATAAAAAGGCACAGCAAACCACACACTCCAAGGCCGAGCACAGACCAGAGCACAGCACAGCTGAGCACAAACTGGGGCAAGGCCCGCAGGCCCAACACAGACCAAAGCACAGCACGCACTGGGGCAGGCCCCCCAGGCCCAGAGCACAACACAGCTCAGCACAAACCGAGGCAGGGCCTTCAGGCCCAGCAAAGACCAGAGCACAGCACACACCGGGGCAGGGCCTCCAGGCCCAGCACAGAGCACAGCACAGCTTAGCACACACCGGAGCAGGAACTTCAGGCCCAACACAGACCAGAGCACAGCATGCACCAGGGCAGGGCCTCTAGACCCAGCACAGACCAGAGCACAACACAGCTTAGCACACACTGGGACAGGGCCCCAGGCCCAACAAAGACCAGAGAAGAGTAAACAGCACACACCGGGGCAGAGCCTCCAGGCCTAGCACAGACCAGAGCACAGCACAGCTTAGCAAACACCGGGGCAGGGCCCCCAGTCCCAACACAGACCAGAGCACAGCACACACCGGGGCAGGGCTGCCAGACCCAGAAGAGAGCAGAGCACAACACAGCTCAGCACACACCGGGGCAGGGCCTTCAGGCCCAGCATAGACCAGAGCACAGCACACACCGAGGCAGGGCCTCCAGGCCCAGCACAGACCAGAGCACAACACAGCTGAGCACACACCGGGGCAGGGCCCACAGGCCCAGCACAGACCAGAGCACAGCACAGCTTAGCACACACTGGGGCAGGGCCCCCAGCCCCAACACAGACCAGAGCACAGTGCTCACCGGGGCAGAGACTCCAGGCCCAGCACAGAGCACAGCACAGCATAGTGCACACCGGGGCAGGACCACCAGGCCCAGCACAGACCAGACCACAGCACAGTTTAGCACACCCTGGGGCAGGGCCCCCAGGCCCAACACAGACCAGAGCACAGCACAGCATAGCACACACCGGGGCAGGGCCCCCAGGCCCAGCACGGACCAGAGCACAGCACACACCGGGGCAGGGCCTCCAGGCCCAGCACAGAACATAGCACAGTTTAGCACACACCGTGGCAGGGCCTTCAGGCTCAGCACAGACCAGATCACAACACAGCTGAGCACACATGGGGGCAGGGAGCCCAGGCACAACAAAGACCAGAGCACAGCACACACTGGGGCATGGCCTCAAGGCCCAGCACAGACCTTAGCACAGCACACACCGGGACAGTGCCTCCAGGCCCAGCACAGACCAGAGCACAACACAGATTAGCACACACCGGTGCAGGGCCCCCAGGCCCAACAAAGACCAGAGCACAGCACACAGCACACACCGAGGCAGGGCCCCAAGGCCCAGCACACACCACAGCACAACACAGCTTAGCACACACCGGGGCAGGGCCCCCAGGCCCAGCACAGACCAGAGCACAACACACACTGGGGCAAGGCCTCCAGGCCCAACACACAGCCCAGCTTAGCACACACCAGGGCAGGGCCCCCAGGCCCAGACCAGAGCACAGCACACACCGGGGCAGGGCCTCCAGGCCCAGCACACAGCACAACACAGCTTAGCACACACTGGGGCAGGGCCCCCAGGCACAACAAAGACCAGAGCACAGCACACAGCACACACCGGGGTAGTGCCTCCAGGCCGAGCACAGACCAGAGCACAACACAGCTTAGCACACACCGGGGGCAGGGCCCCCAGGCCCAGCACAGACCAGAGCACAGGACTCACCGGGGCAGGGCTTCCAAGTCCAGCACAGAGCACAGCACAGCACAGCTTTGCACACACCGGGACAGGGCCTTCACGCCCAGCACAGACCAGAGAACAGCACACACAGGGGCAGGGCCTCCAGGCCCAGCACAGACCAGAGCACAACAAAGCTTAGCACACACCGGGGTAGGGCCCCCAGGTCCAACAAAGACCAGAGCACAACACACAGCACACACCGGGGCACGGCCTCCAGGCCCAGCACAGACCAGAGCACAACACAGCTTAGCACACACCGGGGCAGGGCCCCCAGACCCAGCACAGACCGGAACACAGCACACCGGGACAGGGCCTCCAGGCCCAGCACAGACCAGAGCACAACACAGCTTAGCACACACCGGGGCAGGGTGCCCAGGCCCAGCACAGACCAGAGCACAGCACACACCGGGGCAGGGCCCTAGTCCCAACACAGACCAGAGCACAACACAGCTCAGCACACACCGGGGCAGGGCCTTCCGGCCCAGCACAGACCAGAGCACAGGACACACCGGGGCAGGGCCTCCAGGCCCAGCACAGACCAGAGCACAGCACAGCTTAGCGCACCCCGGGGCAGGACCTTCAGGCCCAGCACAGACCAGAGCACAGCACACACCGGGGCAGGGCCTCCAGGCCCAGCACAGACCACAGCACAGCACAGCTTAGCTCACCCTGGGGCAGGGCCCCCAGGCCCAGCACAGACCAGAGCACAGCACACACCGTGGCATGGCCTCCAGGCCCAGCACAGACCAGAGCACAACACAGCTTAGCACACACTGGGGCAGGGCCCCCAGGCACAACAAAGACCAGAGCACAGCACACAGCACACACCGGGGTAGTGCCTCCAGGCCGAGCACAGACCAGAGCACAACACAGCTTAGCACACACCGGGGGCAGGGCCCCCAGGCCCAGCACAGACCAGAGCACAGGACTCACCGGGGCAGGGCTTCCAAGTCCAGCACAGAGCACAGCACAGCACAGCTTTGCACACACCGGGACAGGGCCTTCACGCCCAGCACAGACCAGAGAACAGCACACACAGGGGCAGGGCCTCCAGGCCCAGCACAGACCAGAGCACAACAAAGCTTAGCACACACCGGGGTAGGGCCCCCAGGTCCAACAAAGACCAGAGCACAACACACAGCACACACCGGGGCACGGCCTCCAGGCCCAGCACAGACCAGAGCACAACACAGCTTAGCACACACCGGGGCAGGGCCCCCAGACCCAGCACAGACCGGAACACAGCACACCGGGACAGGGCCTCCAGGCCCAGCACAGACCAGAGCACAACACAGCTTAGCACACACCGGGGCAGGGTGCCCAGGCCCAGCACAGACCAGAGCACAGCACACACCGGGGCAGGGCCCTAGTCCCAACACAGACCAGAGCACAACACAGCTCAGCACACACCGGGGCAGGGCCTTCCGGCCCAGCACAGACCAGAGCACAGGACACACCGGGGCAGGGCCTCCAGGCCCAGCACAGACCAGAGCACAGCACAGCTTAGCGCACCCCGGGGCAGGACCTTCAGGCCCAGCACAGACCAGAGCACAGCACACACCGGGGCAGGGCCTCCAGGCCCAGCACAGACCACAGCACAGCACAGCTTAGCTCACCCTGGGGCAGGGCCCCCAGGCCCAGCACAGACCAGAGCACAGCACACACCGTGGCATGGCCTCCAGGCCCAGCACAGACCAGAGCACAGCACAGCTTAACACACACCGGGGCAGGGCCCCCAGTCCCAACACGGACCAGAGCACAGCACAGCTAAGCACACACTCGGGCAAGACCCCCAGTCCCAACACAGACCAGAGCACAGCACACACCAGGGCAGGGCCCCCAGGCCCAACACAGACCAGAGCACAGCACACAGCACAAACCGGGGCAGGGCCTCCAGGCCCAGCACAGACCAGTGCACAACACAGTTTAGCACACACCGGGGCAGGACCTCCAGGCCCAGCACAGACCAGAGCACAACACAGCTTAGCACACACCGGTGCAGGGCCCCCAGGCCCAACAAAGACCAGAGCACAGCACACAGCACACACCGAGGCAGGGCCTCAAGGTCCAGCACAGACCAGAGCACAACACAGCTTAGCACACACCGGGCAGGGACCCCAGGCCCAGCACAGACCAGAGCACAGCGCACACTGGGGCAGGGCCTCCAGGTCCAACACACAGCACAGCTTAGCACACACCAGGGCAGGGCCTCCAGGCCCAGCACACAGCACAGCACAGCACAGCACAGCTTAGCACACACTGGGGCAGGGCCCCCAAGCACAACAAAGACCAGAGCACAACACACAGCTCACACCGGGGCAGTGCCTCCAGGCCCAGCACAGACCAGAGCACAACACAGCTTCGCACACACCGGGGGCAGGGACCCCAGGCCCAGCACAGACCAGAGCACAGGACTCACCGGGGCAGGACCTCCAAGCCCAGCACAGAGCACAGCACAGCACAGCTTCGCACACACCGGGGCAGGCCATTCACACCCAGCATAGACCAGAGCACACCACACACAGGGGCAGGGCCTCCAGGCCCAGCACAGACCAGAGCACAACTAAGCTTAGCACACACTGGGGTAGGGCCCCCAGGCCCAACAAAGACCAGAGCACAGCACACAGCACACAACAGGGCAGGGCCTCCAGGCCTAGCACAGACCAGAGCACAACACAGCTCAGCACACACCGGGGCAGGGCCTTCAGGCCCAGCACAGACCAGAGCACAGGACATACCGGGGCAGGGCCTCCAGGCCCAGCATAGAGCACAGCACAGCTTAGCAGACCCCGGGGCAGGACCTTCAGGCCCAGCACAGACCAGAGCACAGCACAGCACAGCTTAGCTCACCCTGGGGCAGGGCTCCCAGGCCCAGCACAGACCAGAGCACAGCACACACCGGGGCATGGCCTCCAGGCCCAGCACAGAATAAGGCACAGCAAACCCCAAACCCCACGACCCAGCACAAACCAGAGCACAGCACAGCTTAGCACACACCGGGGCAGGGCCCTAGTCCCAACACAGACCAGAGCACAACACAGCTCAGCACACACCGGGGCAGGGCCTTCAGGCCCAGCACAGACCAGAGCACAGGACACACCGGGGCAGGGCCTCCAGGCCCAGCACAGACCAGAGCACAGCACAGCTTAGCATACCCCGGGGCAGGACCTTCAGGCCCAGCACAGACCAGAGCACAGCACACACCGGGGCAGGGCCTCCAGGCCCAGCACAGACCACAGCACAGCACAGCTTAGCTCACCCTGGGGCAGGGCCCCCAGGCCCAGCACAGACCAGAGCACAGCACACACCGTGGCATGGCCTCCAGGCCCAGCACAGACCAGAGCACAGCACAGCTTAACACACACCGGGGCAGGGCCCCCAGTCCCAACACGGACCAGAGCACAGCACAGCTAAGCACACACTCGGGCAAGACCCCCAGTCCCAACACAGACCAGAGCACAGCACACACCGGTACAGGGCCCCCAGGCCCAACACAGACCAGAGCACAGCACACAGCACAAACCGGGGCAGGGCCTCCAGGCCCAGCACAGACCAGAGCACAACACAGTTTAGCACACACCGGGGCAGGATCTCCAGGCCCAGCACAGACCAGAGCACAACACAGCTTAGCACACACCGGTGCAGGGCCCCCAGGCCCAACAAAGACCAGAGCACCTCACACAGCACACACCGAGGCAGGGCCTCAAGGCCCAGCACAGACCAGAGCACAACACAGCTTAGCACACACCGGGCAGGGACCCCAGGCCCAGCACAGACCAGAGCACAGCGCACACTGGGGCAGGGCCTCCAGGTCCAACACACAGCACAGCTTAGCACACACCAGGGCAGGGCCTCCAGGCCCAGCACACAGCACAGCACAGCTTAGCACACACTGGGGCAGGGCCCCCAGGCACAACAAAGACCAGAGCACAAAACACAGCACACACTGGGGCAGTGCCTCCAGGCCCAGCACAGACCAGAGCACAACACAGCTTCGCACACACCGGGGGCAGGGACCCCAGGCCCAGCACAGACCAGAGCACAGGACTCACCGGGGCAGGACCTCCAAGCCCAGCACAGAGCACAGCACAGCACAGCTTCGCACACACCGGGGCAGGGCATTCACACCCAGCACAGACCAGAGCACACCACACACAGGGGCAGGGCCTACAGGCCCAGCACAGACCAGAGCACAACTAAGCTTAGCACACACCGGGGTAGGGCCCCCAGGCCCAACAAAGACCAGAGCACAGCACACAGCACACACCAGGGCAGGGCCTCCAGGCCTAGCACAAACCAGAGCACAACACAGCTTAGCACACTCCGGGTCAGGGCCCCAGTCCCAACACAGACCGGAGCACAACACAGCTCAGCACACACCGGGGCAGGGCCTTCAGGCCCAGCACAGATCAGAGCACAGGACATACTGGGGCAGGGCCTCCAGGCCCAGCATAGAGCACAGCACAGCTAAGCACACCCCGGGGCAGGACCTTCAGGCCCAGCACAGACCAGAGCACAGCACACACCGGGGCAGGGCCTCCAGGCCCAGCACAGACCAGAGCACAGCACAGCACAGCTTAGCTCACCCTGGGGCAGGGCCCCCAAGCCCAGCACAGACCAGAGCACAGCACACACCGGGGCATGGCCTCCAGGCCCAGCACAGAATAAGGCACAGCAAAACCCAAACCCCACGACCCAGCACAAACCAGAGCACAGCACAGCTTAGCACACACCGGGGCAGGGCCTCCAGTCCCAACACAGACCAGAGCACAGCACAGCTAAGCACACATTCGGGGAAGGCCCCAGTCCCAACACAGACCAGAGCACAGCACACACCGGGGCAGGGCCCCCAGGCCCAACACAGGCGAGAGCACAGCACAGTTTAGCTCACCCTGGTGCAGGGCCCCCAGGCCCAACACAGACGAGAGCACAGCACACACCAGGGCAGGGCCTCAAGGCCCAGCACAGAATAAGGCACAGCAAACCCCACACCCCATGGCCCAGCACAGACCAGCGGACAGCACAGCTTAGCACAAACCGGGGCAGGGCCTCCAGGCCCAGCACAGACCAGAGCACAACAGAGCTAAGCACACACCGGGGCAGGGTCCCCAGGCCCAGCACAGACCAGAGCTCAGCACACACTGGGCAGGGCCTCCAGGCCCAGCACAGAGCACAGCACAGCACAGCTTAGCGCACACCGGGGCAGGGCCTTCAGGCCTAGCACAGACCAGAGCACAGCACATACCGGGGCAGGGCCCCCAGTCCCAACACAGACCAGAGCACAACACAGCTCAGTACACACCGGGGCAGGGCCTTCAGGCCCAGCACAGACCAGAGCATAGCACACACCGGGGCAGGGCATCCAGGCCCAGCACAGACCTGAGCACAACACAGGTGAGCACACACCGGGGCAGGGCCCCCACGCCCAACACAGACCACAGCACAGCACAGTTTAGCACACACTGGGGCAGGACCCCCAGTTCCAACACAGACCAGAGCACAGCACACACCAGGACAGGGCCTCCAGGCCCAACACAGACCAGAGCACAGCACAGCTTAGCTCACCCTGGGGCAGGGCCCCCAGGCCCAACACAGAATAAGGCACAGCAAAACCCAAACCCCACAGTCCAGCACAGACAAGAGCACAGCACAGCTTAGCACACACTGGGGCAGGGACTCCAGTCCCAACACAGACCAGAGCACAGCACACACCGGGGCAGGGCCTCCAGGCCCAGCACAGACCAGAGCACAGCACAGCTTAGCACACCCCGGGGCAGGGCCCCCAGGCCCAACACAGACCAGAGCATAGCACAGCTTAGCTCACCCTGGGGCAGGGCCCCCAGGCCCAACACAGACCACAGCACAGCACACACCAGGGCAGGGTCTCCAGCCCCAGCACAGAATAAGGCACAGCCAACCCCTCACCCCACGGCCCAGCACAGACCAAAACACAGTGCAGCTTAGCACAAACTGGGGCAGGGCCTCCAGGCCCAGTACACACCAGTGCACAGTACACACCAGTGCACAGCACACACCAGGGCAGGGCCTCCAGGCCCAGCACAGAACAGAGCACAGCTTAGCACACACTGGGCAGGGCCTCTGTTTGAAATGAGTATTACATATTGGATCAGGACAGAAAGACGCAAGGTTCCACAGAAAATGATGACAGTGCGACAGCGTCCCGCATGTTTTGATGAAGATATGGCGAAAGTGCTAACTTCTTTCTGGACCACGGTCCCTTAGGACGTAGGCTTATTAAAGGGGGTTGGAGAAGTCAAGATTAAATTGAAGCCACAAGCAATTTTACCTCGAGCAAGGCAGTATCCCATGTCTCGAGAGGCTGATAAGAATATTTTTAAGACGATATCCGCCATGATGGATCAGGGCATCTTAGGGACGTCAGAGTCACCATGCAATACTGCAGTGTATCCAGTGAAAAAATCGAAGGGGGGGTCGTGGCCTTTAGTGCAAGACATGCGCCCAATTAATCAGATTGTAGAGGCAGGGTTTCCTTGAGTCCCTAACCCGGATATGATACTATGTAGTATCCCTGTTGAAGCGTGATATTTCAGTGTGATTGACTTGAAAAATTAATTTTTCTCAATCCCATTGCACAAAGACTCTCAAGATCTGACGTCATTTACATTCCGTCAGACTAAGTTGAAAAGCACAAGATCACCTCAGGGGTACTGTGAGTCACCATCGATTTTCAATAGGGTCCTGCAGATGGACCTAAGCCATATTGATTTGCCAAGTGTCGTGCTGCAATACGTAGATGATATTTTGGTCTGCAGCACATCAGAAGAAGAGTGCGGATGTGACTCAGTTCAGCTAATGATTATTCTAGCAGAGAAAGGATATAAGGTGGACAAAGAAAAATTGCAGTATTGCCAGGAAGAAGTGTTAGACATAGGACAGTTAATCTTGCATGAGGGAAAGAAAGTTACACATGAGAGAGCTGAGGCAATTATGAAAACATCAAAACCGCACACGATAAAGCAAATGCAACAATTCTTAGGATTGTGCAATTATGTGAGAGCATGGGTATTTGATTATAGGTCATACACAAGACCCTTGTTGCAGGCCCTGAAAAAGGCACAGGTGAATCAGGAAAAGATTGAATGGACTGAGGAAATGGAGGAAGGGTTTGATGAGTTAAAAAAGGCAATTTGCACAGCTCCAGTTTTAGGGATTCCTAATTATTCTGAGCAATTATTTTTATTTTCGCACACGAATGGAACAGTCATGACATCAGTGCTCACACAGAGAACTACTTTGGGGTAAAAGCCTCTAGTGTATTACAGTGGGAGTTTGGACCCAGTAATGAGGGGTTACTTCCCTTGCGAACAGTCGTTGGCAGCTGATGCATTTGCTATTGAGAAGTCTGCCAGCATAGTGATGGGGTGTTCCATGACGTTATTTGTTGAACATGCTTTGTTTGCTGTTTTGGAGAAACCTAAAGGTACGCTGACACCTCAAAGGGCTTCTGCCTATGAAATAGTTATATCGAATCCAGCTGTAGGGGAGGAGCCAAGTACCCCTACTCCAACCGTCCGCCCATATTACCTGTCTGTTGGAAACCAGAGTATGAGACATACACAGAGCAGTTGAACAGACAAAGAGCTCAATATGGACTCTGTGCAGTGCCAGTAAGAGTACCAATACCTAAGAAGATCTGGGAGGCAAGGTACCCATTGAGAAAGCCGTACCTGCATACAACAAAATATGATGGCCATTTGAATGAGATTCCTGAAGAAACAAAGCAGATAAATGGCAAAGATGAATGGAGACATCACACAGAATCGTGCTGACGTCTGTAGAAGAGCTGCAGAGACCAGATAATGTGGATATTCTATAAGGCATCAAGAAAGTATCAAGGATAAGTGACATCTTGGGATCAAGGTGAAGAAGCTTATGCCATAGAAAGAGATGAAGATTGTAATCTTGAGGCTAGCCTTATAGTAAATAGATTGCAGCAAGCGCCAATATATATATGCATATGGACAAGTAAAGGATTGATGTTTCTACTATGCATTATAAGCAGTGCTGAACATTAGCAAGAAGGCCTCATTTCAGTGTGTCGCAGTTAAAAAGAAAATTGAATTAAAAAATGAATCTCAGCAGAAGGAGTTGGATGAGCCAAAGAAGCCAAGGTCTTATCAAATTGGAGTAAACTGACATTGGATACAATTTGTGTGAAAGAACAGAAACTCCTGTCCAAGAAGGCTTGAGCAAAATAAAAGACATCAGAGGACAATTAGAAAATAATATTAAATAAACAAAAAGGCTCGATACCATGGTCTCCAGTCACGTGGAAGAAAGAAGTTGGACGATCAAGGTGGTCACACCTGCGCATGAGGGCAGGCTGTGCCCACACTCCTTAAAATTTCTCAGAGCACAGTATTAACTCAAGGGCGAGTTCAAAGCCCTAATTGACACTGGACCATTGAGGTGATGATGAATTGATTTGCTAATTGGTGAAAGCTAGTGTTAAAACGAGCTCCCCAGCACCTGGATGTTCAGCCTGCTGGCTGTTAGACATAGGTGGAAAAGTACTGATGGGGTTTAGAAGCCAACCAATTGTAGTGGACCGCGTAATTAAGGATCCTATAGTTTGATTAGCCAATGGGACGTTCTGGATTTAGTGACGTTCATAGTGGCCATTTTAAGGGAAGGGCGTAGTTGCCCCACCTGATGTTAAGTACCCAATTACTTTCCTTCACTGTTCTATACTGATACAGAACGTATACTTACATATCCACTTAGAGCCTATCACTTCCTTCAGTAGGTTTTTGTAGTTTGCCACAGAGGATGACGTTGGTAATGACGCAGGTCAACACGTCACTGATGACACATTTGCCTAATAAAACCTCTGTTTTTTGTAAGATTCGTTGAGTAAGAGGATCGAGTGAGTGCTGATGTTCGTTGTACTCCCTGTTTTAGATAATTGATATTAAAACAGACTTTCCTTTTTGCCAAACTACCTGGGTCCTATCTTTATTATTGATGTATGAATAAAATCTGCACCCCTATCCATCTCAGGGGTAATTGCTACTCATCAAAGGTCCTGGGATATCCAGTTCACTTGCTAGCAGAGAGAGGATGGTTTATTAAAAAATCCATCGACATAAGTAAACTTTAGAGTCCTGGCAATATTGCACAACCTTTGCTATTCGGCTGATAGGATGTAAAGCTCCCCGTAGATAGTGGTTAGTGTAATTACGAAAACCTTGCAAGGTGGGTGTGACGGGTCCCCTAGTTTCCATAGAATCCCCTCCCACATCTACGAGAAGCGTATCGGACAACAGTTTGAAGAGGTGGTAACGGAGGCGGGCGATCCCGAGAATCAGAAGATGAACCTGCGAATGGTGAGTAGAAATTGAGGAGAGTGGCAAATTGATGCATGCGTAGTAAATAAAGGGAAGTGATCATGGAAAAAGAGAGTAATGGAGGGAGGCGGGATAAACATAACGTGAGAATAAGAGTGTTAAAGTATTGAATAGATATTGACTATACCCTAAGGATACGCCCTATACCTAAGTTTCAAAGAACGTTAGAAGAAATTTGAACCCAGAGTTCCGTAGTGAAACATGTAGAAAATGGATTTGATTAAAGACAAATCTAAAGGGGTAATTTACACTTTGTATGAAGTATTTTAGAGCGTAAGACGAGTCTTAGCGAAAAGATCGTAGGAGATTTATATGACCGGTCAAGTTTGTTTGTATGCTTTATGTGGATTTTGAAGAATGATGACGTCATAAACGGAAATTGTTTTAATTGCTCTTGGAGGTTGTTTTTTAGCAAGATTAAAGTAAAAACTGTGAGCAAAGGGATTGGAGCTTGAGATGAGTGGTGCTCACTCATATTGTGTTGTTTTCCTGAAACTTATTTTTAGATCTGTGATTAAAGGAAGCAAGCGTTAACAAATTAAGCGTGAAGGGTTAAGGATGGAGGATGTTACTCCACTTGTGCATCTCTGCAAGCAGCTGCCGAAACATGCACCCAAACTTAGACAGTACAGTGCAGAATAGGTTAAAGGAACCGCAGATAAAATGTTTATGCCGTGGCCGCAAGGAGGGTCACTATCGAAGGCAGTCCTGCAGCATGTGACGACATATGTGCATGTAGCATATACTGGGAAGAAGCTAGACAAGCACCTAGCGAGCTTAGAGCTCTGGAAGATGTACCAAGAGGAGCGAGATGAGCCGCCTCCTTTAGATTGGAAACTTAATGTATGCAAAGAGGGGGGTGAAGAGCCCTCTGCTCCTCCCACCCCATCTGAAATGGAAGACGAGAGTAAGAAAGACGATGGGTTATACCGATTGAGGGAGTTTAAAGCAGCGGCAGGGTATAGCAACCCGGCATATGAGTAACACACGCAAAGTAGTGACGAGGGCCCAGAGAAAAATTCTGAGAAAGATATAAGGAGAGACGCGATAAGGAAAGAAGTGATCGAGCAAGTACCTCTCTAGACATAGGAAGAGAAATAAATAGATGGAAAGGAGAAAGAGACAAAGCTGATGAGGTAGCGCTCTTACAGAATGAATGGAAGGGTGATCAGATTTTGTTTAAACTCGATGGTAAAAGCATCATGGACATAAGACAAAGAGAAGATCAAGATGAGCAAGATAAAAAAGATAAAGAAAGGGAGGAACGATTGAAAGAGGAAGGAGCAAAAAGGAAAGAAAGACAGAGACGAGGCAGTTATACAAGATGAGCAAGCGAAAAAACAAGAGAGACCAGAGGAGCAAAGGAATTGTGACAATAGACAAATAACAGTTGATGGGCAGGAAAGACTCGAAAGAAAAACAATAGAAGAGGAAGAGCACAAGTTAAGAGAAAGAAGAATACAGAGACGAATGGATAGGGAGATACAAAGGGCAAATTAGAGAAGGGATATGAAGAAAAAAGAGGAAGACAGAGTGAGAGAGGAAGCTAGAAAGCAAAGAGAATGTGACGATAACATGGACGCAAAAGAAGGCAGAGAGCATGCGATCTTGATCACCTGCAAAAGAAAGTAAGAGATCCTAATCCAAAAGTAGCATGGGAGGATATAGAGTCATTACCAGGCCCGTCTAGAGCAAATCTAGAAGACGAGTTTGACTCTAAGAGCATTGGGGAAGCGATCTATAAAGTATACCATGAAATGAGAGCTCAGAAAGAGCTAAGGGGAAGGGAAATAATTATCGACTTGAGAACACTCAGTTGTAGGACACAGAGGAAGCCTCTTGAAGCACGAAGCATAAGGAGCTATCTCTAGATAAACTAACTCTAAATACAGATGATGAAGAGAGAAGTTGCACAAGTTGGGCACAAGAAATGTCAGACGAGGAAAGGGAAACCTTCCATGGGGAAGAGAGAGATGACGCATGTGGTACCGAGGGTTGTTTTTAAAAGGATAAGGAAGTAAGATGGTCAGATTTAAATGCAACTGTACAGAGGGCATGAGAACCATTGACACAGTCAGACCGACATAAATGGCAACTCCATGGTGAGAGGGGGGAGTCTCCGTCTTATGTAAGCAGATTAAGATCATTGCCAGGTAGAAGGCGATGTGGGAATATCATCCAGGCGGTGGATAGACAAATGATGAGAAATGAGAACGAGTTTGGAGCTTCACAGTTTCCCTTCCTAGAGAAAGGAGGAACAAGACCACAGTTTATACCATGGCCTCGAATGGATAGAGATAATTTAAGGTGTAAACTCCCGAGTTTAACTCCTGGCACTGGGAAATGGATACATGAATTAGAAAAAATTATGTGAGGAAACACGTTGGCTATAGGGGGCATTAAGGGTCTTCTAATCGCCATACTTGGTGAGAGAGCTGATGACGTGGGGACAAGGGCAGGATATGCTGGTGTGACCACAGTCAACACTGCTCACGATAGAGCAACATTCAGTAACTGTAGGGTGGCAGTCTGGAAAGCGCTTAGAGTACTGCATCCGGACACGTCCGATATGGGAGCTATAATGTCGAAAAAGATGCAGGAAGGAGACGATCCGTTGGTTTACATTCACTATTTTCAGGAGGCTTGGGCTTTGGAAATGCGCGAAACTTGGGGAAAATCTATACCAGTGTTCTACCATATATTATGCCAAGGGCTGCCAGAGCCAGTACAAAAGCAGCTCAAGAAATTAGTGGGTATAGAAGTGAAACCGTGGTCAGAAATTCAGCTGACCATTGCGCATTACTGCAGACTAGTGCAGGAAAAGAATTGCAAAAAAGACAATATTAGAAAGGGCGAGGTGGGAAAGCTAGTGCAGAAAAAATGATCCAAGTATGCCATTGAAGGGGCAATGTTGGCGAGTGTAGATGGACCGTGTGCACAGCAAACAGTGAACATGCCGCAGGTGAATAATCAAAAGCAGTTTGAGCAAAACAATAGTGGGTTTACTCCAAGGGTAAGAGAATTCAGAGGATGAGGTTGGCAAGGTAATTAAGGGAATTGGCAGAATAATCAGGGAATCTTTCTGAATAACCAAGGTGGGTTTCAGAATATGCAGGATGGTAATCAGAACTGGACTTGTGGAATGACAGGGCACTTTGCTCGCATGTGTAGAAGTCAAGGGTTAGTGCAAAAGGGCCAGTTTTTGAGAGGGGGATGTCAAATCCGCCTGAATATTCGCAGCAGAATAGAGATAGATTTGCACAGAATCAAACAATGCAGTAGCAAGCGCCGAGAGTGCAGCAAGGCTTGCAACCATAGCAGGTATCAGTTAATCCACCACAAGGACAGTCACAGCAGTCACCTATGCAGCTTCAGCAAAACACAAGCACAGGGCAGTTAATTCCTAGAGTTGGGGGTGTCACTGTCGATAGAGGGAATCTGTTTACAGGTAATGGAATGAGGCTGTACCCACAATAGGACAGCTCACTGGGAGACCTGATGTTTTCAATACTATCCGTGATGCTGAATCCTAATGAGGAACCGAGGATAGACGTCATTATAGGAGGCAAACATTTTGTTCGTTTTTAGTATACACGGGTGCAACACGCTCGTGTATACGAGAGGGAAAATGTTCAATGTCTGGCAATGCCATGAATACTCAGGGGATCACAGGAGCTACAAGTAGAGTTCCTTTCACTGAAGAATTACCAGGCTCTATAGGAGAGTGTGACATGAAGGTGCCACTGCTATATTCAAGGCAAACACCTGTCAATATTTTGGGTCAAGATTTGATGACAAAGTTAAATATGACAATATCGTTTACTGATGAAGGCATAGTGTGTTCAACGCCAGGAATACATTATTTGAACATGTGTGAAATTATCATGGCTTTTTCAAGACAGATAGCTGATAGAGCAATACCGTTAGAATCAGACGTTTTTCATAATGGAGTACGCATTCTGTTGGCATGGCTACCAGACCTAGCAGGTAGAGCAATGAGAACACCCGACGAATTTCTGTTGAGACCAAGAATACCTATGCTTGAAGAGGAGGGACGAGTCTTTCCCTTAAAGCTACAAGCAGCCATAGTGCGAGGAGGAATGGTTTTGCTTGATGGAAATGATTATTAAGGCAGACAATGATGCGCAGTAAAAGGGGGTTAAAGACCTCTTAAAGGGGGTTGGAGAAGTGAAGATTAAATTGAAACCAGGAGCAATTTTACGTCGAGCACAACAGTATCCCATGTCTTGAGAGGCAGATGAAGGTATTTTCAAGACAATTTCTGCCATGATGGATCAGGGTATCTTAGTGACGTCAGAGTCACTGTGTAACACTGCGGTGTGCCTTATCAAGAAATCTAATGGGAGGTCTTGGAGACTAATTCAAGACCTTAGGCCGATAAACCAGATTGTAGAAGCCGAGTTACCTCCAGTTCCTAACCCTTCTACAATCTTATGTAATATACATGTTGAAGCACGATATTTCACGGTGATTGACTTGAAAAATGTGTTTTTCTCAATCCCATTGCACAAAGACTTGCAGGATCTGACATCATTCACCTTTAGACAAACACGTCTGAAAAGTACTTGTTTACCACAAGGGTATTGTGAGTCCCCATCGATTTTCAATAGAGTGCTTCAGATGGACTTAAGCAATATCGCTTTAGAAAGTGGTGTGTTGCAATACTTAGACTACATTTTAGTTTGCAGCACCTCAGAGGAAGAGTGCAGAAACGATTCTGTTCAACTGATGATTATATTAGCTGACAAAGGATATAAGTTTGACAAAGAAAAGTTACAATATTGTCAACAAGAAGTGTTGTATATTGGCCAATTGATTTCGCATGAAGGAAAGAAGGTTACCCCTGAAAGAGTTGAGCCTATTTTGAAAACTGCAAAGCCACACATGATAAAGCACATGCAGAGATTTTTGGGATTATGTAATTACGTAAGGGCATTAGTCTTTGACTACAGCTCATATATAAGGCCTCTATTCCAGGCCTTAAAGAAATCAAAAGCAACACAGGAAAAAATTGTTTAGACTGAGGAAAAGGAAGAAGGGTTTGATGAATTGAGAAAAGCAATTTGCACAGCTCCAGTTTTAGGGATTCCCAATTATGCTGAGGAATTCTTTTTTTTCTTGCATACATATGGCACTGTCTTGACAGCAGTACACATGCAGAGAACCCCTTTGGGGTAAACGCCCCTTGCATACTACAGTGGAATCTTGGACCAAGTAATGGGAGGTAATTTTCTGTGCGAACAAAGTTTAGCTGCCGCCGCGTTCGTCATAGAGAAGGCTTCAATCATAGTGATGGGATGTTCCATGACGTTATTAGTTGAGCATGCATTATTTGCTATTTTAGAGAAACCAAAGGAAACATTGACATCTCAAACGGCTTCTGCCTATGAGGTGGTCATATCGAATCCAGCGATTAAAATAGTTTGATGTAAAATAGTGAATCGTGCCATGTTTGTAGCTGAGCCAATGACAGAAGGAGAGCCTCATCACGATTGCGCAAACTATGAAGAGTTCTATGATGAAATCCCTAGAATAAAAGACAACGCATTAGCAGGGGGAGATTGTTTTCATTGACAGTTCTTCAAGGATTAATCAAAATGACGGATAGAGGTGTACAGGTGCCGCTGTGGTAAAACACACGGCTGATGGGGAATTTTAGTACTCGATTGCCGTCTCATTATTCAGCACAGGCTGCAGAATTATTGGCGTTAATACTCGCGCTTAAGAATCACGCAGACCAGGAAGTAACATTGTACAGTGACTCTGCCTATGTGATGTCAAAGGTGCACGCAGGGCTAGCACGTTGGAAAAGGAGGGGCTACCTCCGAGCGGACGGCATGCCAGTGCAGCACGCCGCCTTATTGGATAGGCTTATCAAGGCACTACGACTCCCAGTAAGCATTGCAGTCTTCAAGTGCGCAGCTCACACTAAAAGGGCAGATTTTATCTTACGTGGAAATCAAGCAGCAGACATTGAGGCCAAGCGCATAGAAAATGCAGATAAAGAGAGGATGAACGCTGAGACTCCTAATGTAAATAAAAAAATGGTTGTTATGATGACTGTATCTCAAAGTTATAATAGCCTGTCAAAAATGCAGTTGGTAGAGGTCCAAGGGGAAAAGAATTTGTGGACACTAAGAGGGTGTTCTTTAAACCCCTCTAAAGCATTGTGGCAAAAACACAGCATTGGTAAACTGGTGATGCCTGTAGCCTTACTAATGGTGGCACTGGAACAGCTACACCACCCCGTGCACACAACAAGGGAGACTCTCCCTGCAACTATTGCTGAGGACTGGTTTGTACCAAATCTATTAGAGCATACTGCATTCTATGTAGTGAATTGTATAGTGTGCCAAAACTTCACAGCTGGGCATACACTGCGCACAGTTAGGGGAGTTATTCCGAGACCTAATGGCCCTTTTCAGTATTTTCATATCGACTACGTCGACATGATACAAGTATGTAATGGATATAGATACCTGATCGTAGTGGTGTGTCCCTTTCAAGGTGGATTGAAGCAGGTCCCTGTACACACCCAGATTCCACCTGTGCAGCAATATTCTTAGTGCAGGAAGTATTTCCTAGATGGGGAGTATGTGAGGTAAGGAGGTCAGACAATGGCCCACATTTTGTGAATCAAACATTTGAACAGATCAGCATGTTCCTTGGTATATAGCACACGTTTTCTTCGGCTTATCATCCTCACGGAAATGGGATCTGTGAGAGGCTCAACAGCCTGCTAAAAGAAAGAATAGCCAAATTGAAGCTTACCTTGAAAAAAGGGTGGTTGCATTGCCTACCACTGGCATTATATGCTTTAAGGAACCAACCGGGTTCTGACCACTATCTCACACCCCACGAAAATTGTGACGGGGAGACAAATAAGGACACCCTAATGCCCTATCGAGAGTTAGAAGTGATGCGCAGCCAACTGCAGATTTGTTAGGAATGGAATTGCGTGATTATTTGAACTGTATGACTTCAAGTATCTCTGTCATTTCAGGACAGCTGCAGTGATAAGGGTGTAGGGCAGTACAGAGCACAGAAGGAGATGCTTCAACAAGTGAATCTCAAGATTTACATGTTCCTTAACTTTTCCCCAGAGATGCAGACTTAATTTTCTTTTGAGGGACAGGTCGAGAGGTTGCTGATAAAGAAAGACTCTTGGTTCATGCTGAAAGAAAATCGACATGTCGTCTGGGCTGAAGCAGATTCGAGGCATTGACTGGGAGCTTATCTATGTCATTGAGCTCGTTTAGACTTACTGAGGTCGTTTTTCTTCATACTAAAGAGGCATCCACATTCCGGCTGGTGAAAGACTGGTTCCAGAGATACAGAGAAAGGTGTTCTTATCATCCAGTAAGCGGATAGCTGATTGAGGACGAATTGCTAGGTCAAGACGGCAGCTTCCAGAGGCAGTTCACAATGCTGATGTATTAAAGTTTGAGTTTTTCCTTCCTTAGGCAATAAAGATGGACAGCATAAATAGTAGCATCATCATGCCTAACACAGAGAGACGCTCACGGTGTCATAGAAGTAGATGCTGTAAGGTGACATATCTGTGCGTCAGTTACACTTGGATTGTGTTTATATTCGTACTGCTTTCACTGACTGTACGCACAGCTTTCTACATTGGTGCAAATGGAGCTAAGACGCCTGTGTATCTTCCTGAGCGGAAGGAAAATGTAAACGTGGCAACTACTAGGCGGCCCAGACTCTATCTAGTCATTCCTGTCCCAAGGAAAGATGACAAATTGCCTGAGCCTGAGATAAATGCCAATACTAATCATTCACATACAAAAGGTGTCTTAGAAATTCCTTTTGGACGCCAGAGACAGGCTTGACAAGACAGGCAAGACAGGCAAGACAGGCAAGAAAGGCAAGAAAGGCAAGACAGGCAAGACAAAGGGTTGTTAGAGGGTGGGCCTACACCAGTAATGCATGCAAATTCACCTGGTCCATTGACAATTGACCCAAAGATAATCCCCAAAAGATAGTCACACATGGAGATTTTGCCAGACATTTTTATGACTAAGTGGTATATTGAGAGGATGAAACTTGCTGAAACCTCTCCTATACAGGGAGCACTGATGGATGTTCCTGTAATAAGGCCAGCTGGAAGAGGCTATGCTGGTACACTTCATGATATGATTATAGAAGCTCACATGAAAAGAATGAGGCCTAAAAGAAGCACCCAGGAAGATCATTATGAATTAAATGATTACCTGGACAGCACAACACACTTTGGAAATAACATATGGTACCAACACATGACGGAAGTTGGGAGAAGAACTTCAAAGGAGGAATGCTTTGTAGGTGCACTTCTGCCATACAGCATGGGGAAGTCAAAAATCTTCATAGTTATGAAATAGACGTCCTAACTGCACACTGCATAGTGCATTTAGCATTCTGTAGTACAAGAGTCCAATTCATGGGTCGAACAGCCTCTCTCAAATGGGCAACTGAATGGACGGACCCAGATGAAGATGATTATATTCAAGACATAAAGACAAGGAAGAATGCCCAGACTAGAAATCTTGTAATCACATATGAGAAGCCTGGAGTAAAAGGAACTGGAATTAGACGAGAAGTCTATAAAATACTTCAAGTTCCAGGAAAGTCTGCAGAAGACATTCGTAGATGGAAGAACCGAGGCCAGATGCAGATTTGGGGACCTGTCCTATCACCAGATGGCTGGGAAGAAGGTCTGGTGATCTGCAGCGACTGGGTAATAATGGTCACTACCAGCTAATGATTGAAAATGCACAAATGTTGTGCAAGACTTTATGGTCGAAACTTGCAAAACTACTGACAAGGGTCGAAGATAAAGGAGGACCCTTGCAGATAGTGCCTTTAGAGAGTGCAAAGCTGTGTTTCAGAAATAATGGAACAAGAAAAATGGTAGAGAACCAGAAATGTGATTGAATATTTGAAGCACCAGGAATGAACATTGGGACAGCAGTAATTATGGATCACTATTGGGATTGTGGATCCAAGGCATACATGAAGTTACCTAAAGACTGGGGGGGGGTAGGCACATTGGTGAATGGCCATGTTCCAGCATTAGTGATTCCAAAGAGTGATCTGAGTCTTGACAGTTTTCCAAAAGCAGATGCTCACCCGAGGAGGAAGAGATCTGTGGAACTGATAAAGAGGTTGAAGAGAAAGAACTATTTTACAGCCAAATCAATAGAAGCTTTTTGACTCTATCCTGTATGAGCACAGACTGTTTAGCTGGACTTCTTCAGTGTTCACGTTGATCTTCATGCCAAGAATCCAGGTTGGAGCAAATACAAAGTGGCTTCAGATAACCAGATGGGAATTGCTGCAGACAATTACCACTACAATAAAGGGATTCAATGCAATCAGAGAAGAGATGAGAGCCATAAAACTGATGACTCTTCAGAATAGATACGTCTTGGACATGATCTATGGATGGAGGTGTTGGTGCAAAAATTGGAGAATCATGTTGCACATTTATACCTTCTCATGATCACAAGAATGGAACCTTTACTGAGGCCATGGACATGCTGACGAAACTCCATGGCCAGATGATAGATGAAGTGGGAGACATTGCTGATGATAGTTGGTTTGGATCGCTATTTTCTTGAGTTCCACAATGGATGGCAGACATGTTCAAGTTCCTTGGAGCCCTGATAGTGTTGGTGTTGCTTGGATTCTGTGTGATCAAGATAATAATCTCACAATGCAAGAAGACAGCAAAGAAAGCCATAGGGATGAAGATCATGATCGATGTTGAGCCAGGATGGAAAGCCAGAGACCTGACCGATGAAGAAATCAGAGACTTTGTGAAGGCCAGTATTCATGCACCTGAAGGAATGAAGTTCCTCTATCCAAAGAACCATACGAAGTATGTGGGGAATTGGATCTACTGCAGTCCCAATGGACAATGCATGCTTATGTCCTGGAACAAGGATGAGCATGTGAAATCAGCAGGATGCCTGAAGGGAGTCATAAAGATATGGATGCCAAAGAAGCATTTCTTCAGACAAGGATGGCTAGATGTGAAGAATGATGGGAGAGTGGTTGATGAATCGCCCAGAGGGGGGAGTGTAGAGGTGGAGCCAAGTACCCCATTCTTAAGCACAGTTCCCTTTTTGCCTATATGTTGGGAGCCAGAGTGTGGACACATGCAGTACAAGTGAAAATACCTATAATGCAAAGAATTATGGAAGTAAGGTACCCATTTAGGAAACCATATATGCACTCATGACAATATGATGGCCATTTGAATGAAATCCCAGAGCAAGTGTGAAAATGAGCAAGAATAAGAGATTGGTGACATCATGCGAGACAGGACTGACGCACCTAGAAGAGATGCAGAGGCGAGAGAACATAAACATTCTATAAGGATCCAAGGAGGAGGTGTTGAAGATGAGCAACATTTCGGGCTCGAGATGAAGATGCTCATGCTACAGAAATAATGAAGAAGATACCAAGTTATTTTACACGTGTACAGATGCAGTAAACACAAGCTAAGTATTCTTAAGGCTGGCTATGTAGTGAATAGATTGCAGCGATGCACCAAACCCGTATATGCATAAGAATGTATGGACAGTGGATGTTCCACAACGGACTTTAGCAGAGCTTGGGCCCGGTGAACAGAAAGGCTTTTTCAGTGTGTCGCAGTTATAAAACAGCTTAATGACGGAGGGGGGTTCAAGAAGGGCTTGGCTGGCCCAGCACTAAGAAGTTAAGGCCACCATAAGCCTGAATGTTCATGCACTAGCTACAAAACGTGTGAAAAGAACAAACTCCTGTCTGAGGTGAGGCACGAGAACATTGAAGACGTCAGAGGTTCATCATTTGATCGTATTTTAAATACAGCAAAAGCTCTGAAACATGGTCTCCAGTCACATGGTCGGATGAAAATAGAAGTTGGAACGAGCTACACTGAAACCAAGAGACCGAGTATGCCTATACTCCCTCTTCATTCTCAGGTGCAGAGTACAGAACCAAGGACATGTTCAAAGACAGCAAGGGTGATGATAGATAGCAGGCTAATAAGGTGGGAAGCTACGGTGAAGACCAGCCCACCAGCACCTGGGTGCCAGCCTGCATGCTGCTAGCATGTGTGGAATATTACAGAGGGGTATGAGGGTGCCAACCAATTATAGAGGGGCATGTATCAAAGAGCCCTATGGTTTGTGTAACCAATAGGACGTTGTGTATTTGATGACGTTCGTAGTGACTTGCACTAGAGGAGGGCTTAGTTGCCCCACCTGATGTTACAGACCCAATCACTTTCCCTGACAAGTATGGAACGCATACCTAGATGTTCTCTCTAAGCCAATCACTTTCCCAAGTAGGTTTTTGTAGTTTGCCACATAGATTGATTTCTTAGATGACAAGTTATTGCTATATAAACTTTGTTTTTTATGAAACTCGCTGAGTGAGAAGATTGAGCGTATATTATTTGATGTTCGTTGTACTCCCTGTTTTAGACAATTGCAAATAAAACAGACTTACTTTGCCAACTTCCGGAGTCAATCTGATTATTGATGTTTGAATATCTTCTGCATCCCCATCTATCTCAAAGTATTGCTACCTCGTCTTAATGGGCTTGTGTTGGGGACACGGGTTCACATCTTTCATGACTTAGTGTAGAACAAAGCACAACACAGCTTAGCACACAGCGGGGCAGGGCCTCCAGGCCCCGCACAGAGCAAAGCACAGCACAGCACAGCTCAGTACACACCGGGGAAGGGCATCCAGGCCCAGCACAGACCAGAGCACAGCACAGCTTAGCACACACCGGGGCAGGGCCTCCAGGCCCCGCACAGAGCAAAGCACAGCACAGCACAGCTCAGTACACACCGGGGAAGGGCATCCAGGCCCAGCACAGACCAGAGCACAGCACAGCTTAGCACACACCGGGGCAGGGCCTCCAGGCCCCGCACAGAGCAAAGCACAGCACAGCAAAGCACACACCGAGGCAGGGCCCACAGGCCCAGCACAGACCAGAGCACAGCACAGCTTAGCACACACTAGGGCAGGGCCTCCAGGCCCAGCATAGACCAGAGCACAGCACAGCTTAGCACACACTAGGGCAGGGCCTCCAGGCCCAGCATAGACCAGAGCACAGCACAGCTTGGCACACACCAGGGCAAGGGCTCCAGGACCAGCACAGAGCAAAGCACAGCACAGCACAGCTCAGTACACACCGGGGAAGGGCATCCAGGCCCAGCACAGACCAGAGCACAGCACAGCTTAGCACACACCGGGGCAGGGCCTCCAGGCCCCGCACAGAGCAAAGCACAGCACAGCTCAGTACACACCGGGGAAAGGCATCCAGGCCCAGCACAGACCAGAGCACAGCACAGCTTAGCACACACTAGGGCAGGGCCTCCAGGCCCAGCACAGACAAGAGCACAGCACAGCTTAGCACACACTAGGGCAGGGCCTCCTGGCCCAGCATACACCAGAGCACAGCACAGCTTAGCACACACTAGGGCAGGGCCTCCAGGCCCAGCATAGACCAGAGCACAGCACAGCTTGGCACACACCAGGGCAAGGGCTCCAGGACCAGCACAGAGCAAAGCACAGCACAGCACAGCTCAGTACACACCGGGGAAGGGCATCCAGGCCCAGCACAGACCAGAGCACAGCACAGCTTAGCACACACCGGGGCAGGGCCTCCAGGCCCCGCACAGAGCAAAGCACAGCACAGCACAGCTCAGTACACACCGGGGAAGGGCATCCAGGCCCAGCACAGACCAGAGCACAGCACAGCTTAGCACACACTAGGGCAGGGCCTCCAGGCCCAGCACAGACCAGAGCATAGCACAGCTTAGCACACACTAGGGCAGGGCCTCCAGGCCCAGCATAGACCAGAGCACAGCACAGCTTAGCACACACCGGGGCAGGGCCTCCAGGCCCCGCACAGAGCAAAGCACAGCACAGCACAGCACAGCTCAGTACACACCGGGGAAGGGCATCCAGGCCCAGCACAGACCAGAGCACAGCACAGCTTAGCACACACCGGGGCAGGGCCTCCAGGCCCCGCACAGAGCAAAGCACAGCACAGCACAGCTCAGTACACACCGGGGAAGGGCATCCAGGCCCAGCACAGACCAGAGCACAGCACAGCTTAGCACACACTAGGGCAGGGCCTCCAGGCCCAGCACAGACCAGAGCACAGCACAGCTTAGCACACACTAGGGCAGGGCCTCCAGGCCCAGCATAGACCAGAGCACAGCACAGCTTGGCACACACCAGGGCAAGGGCTCCAGGACCAGCACATAGTACAGCACACATCAATCATGTCTTTGCATAGAACAAAGAACAGTATAGCTTAGCCATGCCAGGGCCTAGCATATAACAGCACAGAACAGAGACTAGCACATGCCAAGGCCCAGCACGGACCCCACAACAAAGCTCATCATGGCTTAGCAAACACCAGGGCCGTAGACAAGTCAGTGCGTAGCACAGACCAGAGCACAGTGCAGACCAGGGCTTAGCGCACATCAGGCCCTAGGACATGCCAGGGCCAAGCACAGAGCACAGCACACACACAAGGGATTAACACACATCAGGGCCTAGCACAAACCATAGTCCAAGAGTGACTAGAGCACAGCACACAGCACTCCGGGCCCAGCATAGAGAGACTAGGTCTTCGCACACATTAAGGCCTAGCATACACCAGGGCCTGAGGGCCAGCACAGACCAGAACACAGCACACATCATTCCGAGCCCATTATACAACAAAGCACAACACAGACCGTGTTTTAGCACACATTATGACCTAACACACCCCAGGGTCTGAGGGCCAGCACAGACCACAACACAGCACACATCATTCAAGGCCAAGTAGAAAACAAAGCACGGGCCAGGTCTTAGCACAAATCAATGCCTAGCACGCACCCGTACACCTGGCCTTAAAGGCAATCACATACCTGAGCATAGACCCGGGTTAAGCACACATGAGTGCACAGCATCCACCAGGTACCTGGGCCCAGCACACAGCACAGCACAGGGCTTAGTCAAGAGGAGCGGCAGGGCAGCTGGGCGCGTGCTGTGCGGGGCTGCTAAGCTCCTGTCCATGGTGGAGGCTGCTGTCCCTGTCTCCCAGGTAAGAAGCCGCTCCCCCATCCCCAAAGGGTTTTTTCCTGGATCGTGTGGGCTTGTCATGTCTCAAGCCTTTATAAGTCAGGTGGAATGTGTTCTCAAGCGGTGAAAAGCATTTCTCTCCCATAAGCAGGTCATGTCTTTTTAAAGCAGAGTGGGCTGCTCAGCGTATAACATGTTCACTGACTGTTTCTCATTGCGTTTTCTAGAGTTACTGACATGTTTGCTAAATCCCGAAATGACATGGTCTTAATGAATGTGTCATTGCGTTGCACATAGCACAAAACAGCTGATCAACAGCTTGAAGCACAGGCATTATAGAATGTTATTATTGCGTACCCTACACGCGCCTTCTCTAACCCAACCGAGCGGGATTCGGCGGGGGTCCATTGCGGAATGAGGACCCCCCACTCTCCCACTTCACTCAAACAGGGCACAGTCCCGGTAAACTAGACTAGAGGACCTGCGTGCCATCGCACATGAGTGATAGTGGAGTTCACTGCGTGCCATCGGCACATGAGTGACAGTGGATTCCACTGCGTGCCATCGGCACAAGAGTGACAGTGGAGTCCACTGCGTGCCATCGCACAAGAGTGACAGTGGAGTCCACTGCGTGCCATCGGCACATGAGTGACAGTGGAGTCCACTGCGTGCCATCGGCACAAGAGTGACAGTGGAGTCCACTGCGTGCCATTGCACAAGAGTGACAGTGGAGTCCACTGCGTGCCATCGGCAAATAGTGACAGTGGAGTCCACTGCGTGCCATCGGCACAAGAGTGACAGTGGAGTCCACTGCGTGCCATCGCACAAGAGTGGAGTCCACTGCGTGCCATTGCACAAGAGTGACAGTGGAGTCCACTGCGTGCCATCGCACAAGAGTGACAGTGGAGTCCACTGCGTGCCATCGGCACATAGTGACAGTGGAGTCGACTGCGTGCCATCAGCACATGAGTGACAGTGGAGTCCACTGCGTGCCATCGCACAAGAGTGGAGTCCACTGCGTGCCATCGCACAAGAGTGACAGTCGAGTCCACTGCGTGCCATCGGCACATAGTGACAGTGGACTCCACTGCGTGCCATCGCACAAGAGTGACAGTGGAGTCCACTGCGTGCCATCGGCACATAGTGACAGTGGAGTCCACTGCGTGACATCGGCACAAGAGTGACAGTGGAGTCCACTCTGTGCCATCGCACAAGAGTGACAGTGGAGTCCACTGCATGCCATCGGCACATAGTGACAGTGGAGTCCACTGCATGCCACCGGCACAAGAGTAAAAGTGGAGTCCACTGCGTGCCATCACACAAGTGTGACAGTGAAGTCCACTGCGTGGCACCGGCACATAGTGACAGTGGAGTCCACTGCGTGCCATCACACAAGAGTGACAGAGGAGTCCACTGCGTGCCATCGCACAAGAGTGACAGTGGAGTCCACTGCATGCCATCGGCACATAGTGACAGTGGAGTCCACTATGTGCCATCGCACAAGAGTGACAGTGGAGTCCACTGCGTGCCATCGCACAAGAGTGAAAGTGGAGTCCACTGCGTGCCATCGGCACATAGTAACAGTGGAGTCCACTGCATGCCATTGGCACATAGTGACAGTGGAGTCCACTGCGTGCAATCGGCACATAGTGACAGTGGAGTCCACTGCGTGCCATCGCACAGGAGTGACAGTGGAGTCCACTGCGTGCCATCGGCACATAGTGACAGTGGAGTGCACTGCGTGCCATCGCACAAGAGTGACAGTGGAGTCTACTGCGTGCCATCGGCACATAGTGACAGTGGAGTCCACTGCGTGCCATCGCACAGGAGTGACAGTGGAGTGCACTGCGTGCCATCGCACAAGAGTGACAGTGGAGTCCACTGCGTGCAATCGGCACATAGTGACAGTGGAGTCCACTGCGTGCCATCGCACAGGAGTGACAGTGGAGTGCACTGCGTGCCATCGGCACATAGTGACAGTGGAGTCCACTGCGTGCAATCGGCACATAGTGACAGTGGAGTCCACTGCGTGACATCGGCACAAGAGTGACAGTGGAGTCCACTCTGTGCCATCGCACAAGAGTGACAGTGGAGTCCACTGCATGCCATCGGCACATAGTGACAGTGGAGTCCACTGCATGCCACCGGCACAAGAGTAAAAGTGGAGTCCACTGCGTGCCATCACACAAGTGTGACAGTGAAGTCCACTGCGTGGCACCGGCACATAGTGACAGTGGAGTCCACTGCGTGCCATCACACAAGAGTGACAGAGGAGTCCACTGCGTGCCATCGCACAAGAGTGACAGTGGAGTCCACTGCATGCCATCGGCACATAGTGACAGTGGAGTCCACTATGTGCCATCGCACAAGAGTGACAGTGGAGTCCACTGCGTGCCATCGCACAAGAGTGAAAGTGGAGTCCACTGCGTGCCATCGGCACATAGTAACAGTGGAGTCCACTGCATGCCATTGGCACATAGTGACAGTGGAGTCCACTGCGTGCAATCGGCACATAGTGACAGTGGAGTCCACTGCGTGCCATCGCACAGGAGTGACAGTGGAGTCCACTGCGTGCCATCGGCACATAGTGACAGTGGAGTGCACTGCGTGCCATCGCACAAGAGTGACAGTGGAGTCTACTGCGTGCCATCGGCACATAGTGACAGTGGAGTCCACTGCGTGCCATCGCACAGGAGTGACAGTGGAGTGCACTGCGTGCCATCGCACAAGAGTGACAGTGGAGTCCACTGCGTGCAATCGGCACATAGTGACAGTGGAGTCCACTGCGTGCCATCGCACAGGAGTGACAGTGGAGTGCACTGCGTGCCATCGGCACATAGTGACAGTGGAGTCCACTGCGTGCAATCGGCACATAGTGACAGTGGAGTCCACTGCGTGCCATCGGCACATAGTGACAGTGGAGTGCACTGCGTGCCATCGCACAGGAGTGACAGTGGAGTCCACTGCGTGCCTTCGGCACATAGTGACAGTGGAGTCCACTGCGTGCCATCGGCACATAGTGACAGTGGAGTGCACTGCGTGCCATCGCACAAGAGTGACAGTGGAGTCTACTGCGTGCCATCGGCACATAGTGACAGTGGAGTCCACTGCGTGCCATCGGCACATAGTGACAGTGGAGTGCACTGCGTGCCATCGCACAGGAGTGACAGTGGAGTCCACTGCGTGCCTTCGGCACATAGTGACAGTGGAGTCCACTGCGTGCCATCGGCACATAGTGACAGTGGAGTGCACTGCGTGCCATCGCACAAGAGTGACAGTGGAGTGCACTGCGTGCCATCGGCACATAGTGACAGTGGAGTCCACTGCGTGCAATCGGCACATAGTGACAGTGGAGTCCACTGCGTGCCATCGGCACATAGTGACAGTGGAGTGCACTGCGTGCCATCGCACAGGAGTGACAGTGGAGTCCACTGCGTGCCTTCGGCACATAGTGACAGTGGAGTCCACTGCGTGCCATCGGCACATAGTGACAGTGGAGTGCACTGCGTGCCATCGCACAAGAGTGACAGTGGAGTCTACTGCGTGCCATCGGCACATAGTGACAGTGGAGTCCACTGCGTGCCATCGGCACATAGTGACAGTGGAGTGCACTGCGTGCCATCGCACAGGAGTGACAGTGGAGTCCACTGCGTGCCTTCGGCACATAGTGACAGTGGAGTCCACTGCGTGCCATCGGCACATAGTGACAGTGGAGTGCACTGCGTGCCATCGCACAAGAGTGACAGTGGAGTCTACTGCGTGCCATCGGCACACAGTGACAGTGGAGTCCACTGCGTGCCATCACACAAGAGTGACAGAGGAGTCCACTGCGTGCCATCGCACAAGAGTGACAGTGGAGTCCACTGCATGCCATCGGCACATAGTGACAGTGGAGTGCACTGCGTGCCATCGCACAAGAGTGACAGTGGAGTCTACTGCGTGACATCGGCACACAGTGACAGTGGAGTCCACTGCGTGCCATCGGCACAAGAGTGACAGTGGAGTCCAAACAGAGCCATCGGGGGTTGAATGCAGATATTAGCTAGAAGAGGGGGGCAGAGGAGGAGCACCGAGGATAGGATGAGGCAGAAAGGTCCCAGTTTGACCTTCTGGGATCGATCAACCAGAAAGGCGGGAATCCACTTTGGGGCGTTACCGGCTGCCCAACCAAAGTCTTAAGATGTGACAGGAGGAACTCATGGCTGACGATCACACGCTGCGGGCTACTAACATCGCTAATGCCCCTCATCAACATTGCCATGCCATGGTTAAGGCCCGTCCGGTGCCATGTCTGGGCCGAAAGCCCGACTAACGCGTGCAAAGACTGGGGCTCTGCCACAACATTATTAAGCCAGACGGTGACCACCTTTCCAAGAGTTTAACCAAACAAGGAGATCCAGCGACAGGGAGATGTGGGAATGCAGCAGGGTCAAGGGGGGTTCGCTTGCTTGCTTGAGTGACAGGAGTGGGCAAAGCTTGCCATGCTCATGGGAACGGAATCTTCCAATCCGCAGGAAGCTTTCCATGCCACCGCCACACGGCCCCCTCCATCACCACTTTCATGAAAAGACTCAAAGCATACCGGTACCCCACACACAGACCTGCCACACGGCCCCCCTGCCCTCAATCACCACTTTCAGAAAGAGCCTGAAAGCATGCCGGTTCCCCACACACAGCCCCGCCACATGGCCCCTCATTCACCACTTTCTTAAAGAGCCTCAAAGCATACCGGTTCCCCACGCATAGGCCCGCCACACAGCCCCCTCCATCACCACTTTCATAAAGATCCTCAAAGCATACCGGTTCCCCACACACAGCCCCGCCACCCGGCCCCCTCCATCAGCACTTTCATAAAGATCCTCAAAGCATACCGGTTTCCCAAACACAGCCCGGCCACACGGCCCCCTCCATCACCACTTTCATAAAGATCCTCAAAGCATACCCGTTTCCCAAACACAGCCCGGCCACACGGCCCCCTCCATCACCACTTTCATAAAGATCCTCAAAGCATACCCGTTTCCCAAACACAGCCCGGCCACACGGCCCCCTCCATCACCACTTTTATAAAGAGCATGAAAGCATGCCGGCGGCGGTTCCCCACACAAAGCCCTGTCACACGGCCCCCTCCATCACCACTTTCATAAAGAGCCTCAAAGCATACCGGTTCCCCACACACAGCCCCGCCACATGGCCCCCTGCATCACCACTTTCATGATGAGCCTCAAAGCATACCGGTACCCCACACACAGCCCCCCGCCCTCCATCACCACTTTCATAAAGAGCCTGAAAGCATGCCGGTTCCCCACACACAGCCCCGCCACACGGCCCCTCATTCACCACTTTCTTAAAGAGCCTCAAAGCATACCAGTTCTCCACGCATAGGCCCGCCACAGGGCCCCCTCCATCACCACTTTCATAAAGATCCTCAAAGCATGCCGGTTCCCCACACACAGCCCCGCCACACGGCCCCTCATTCACCACTTTCTTAAAGAGCCTCAAAGCATACCAGTTCCCCACACAAAGCCCCACCACACGGCCCCCTCCATCACCACTTTCATAAAGAGCCTCAAAGCATACCGGTTCCCCACGCATAAGCCCGCCACACGGCCCCCTCCATCACCACTTTCATAAAGATCCTCAAAGCATACCGGTTCCCCACACACAGCCCCGCCACACAGCCCCCTCCATCACCACTTTCATGAAGAGCCTCAAAGCATACCGGTACCCCACACACAGACCCGCCACACGGCCCCCTCCATCACCACTTTCATGAAGGGCCGCAAAGCATACCAATACCCCACACACAGCCACGCCACACAGCCCCTCCATCACCATTTTCATAAAGAGCCTCAAAGTATACCGGTTCCCCACGCATAGGCCCGCAATACGGCCCCCTCCATCACCACTTTCATAAAGATCCTCAAAGCATACCGTTTCCCCACACACAGCCCCGCCGCACGGCCTCCTCCATCACCACTTTCATGAAGAGCCTCAAAGCATACCGGTACCCCACACACAGCCCCACCTCACGGCCCCCCGCCCTCCATCACCACTTTCATAAAGAGCCTCAAAGCATACCGGTTCCCCACACACAGCCCCGCCACACGGCCCCTCATTCACTACTTTCTTAAAGATCCTCAAAGCATACCGGTTCCCCACACACAGCCTCACCACACGGCCCCTTCCATCACCACTTTCAAAAAGATCCTCAACGCATACCGTTTCCCCATGCACAGCCTCGCCACACGGCCCCCTCCATCACCACTTTCATAAAGATCCTCAAAGCATACCGTTTCCCCACTGTTAGGGAGAATTCTCTGTTTAGGCTGAATTTCCTAACCTAGTGAGTCCCCCAGCAGCTTTGCTGGATTTCTGGAGTTTGTTTTTGTCCATCCTGCCAAGAGTGAGACTCTTTTCTCCCACTCTTGGACATGAATGTGGTTAATTCCTGTGAATGTCAATGTGTTCTATGGGCTATGGGGTCTTTTACTCCATAGGGTCTCATGTGTTTTGCTATGTGTGTTACACCGTACCCTCCGTGCCGTAACACTGGGGCGTCCTAGAGGATCCCCACCATAGACTCCATACCCTGGGACTGACTACTGCCACCAGGGCATGTAAAGTCACCATTGGCTTTACTAGACCTAAATTTACTAACAGAACTAGTACAAACCATCCTAGCACCGAGAGGTAGCAGAAAGGCAACACTTACTACAGACACGCTGTAAGTCATGTCAGGAGCCGGCGTGCGCGTCAATCAGTCAAACCCAGGGATGGGTGTGCAGTTGATGTGGAGCTTGCAGGTAAGTGGATCATTCCAGAGAAGAAATCAGAGTGTGGCTGGAGATCCTACAACAGGAGCAGACCAAAATATTGATGTGAATATGGGGCTGCTAATGATTACTATATGAATGCCAACATGATTGGGAAGAAAACTGGAGCAAGTAGTGGCTCAAACGATGTGTGGACCGAAGGATTCAGATGGCAGAAAGAAGTGCCCATCACAAAAAATGAGAGTACATTCCCATGCCCAAGACGGCGAAAGAAGGATGCAGTGCCCAGATGGGTGATTAGAAAATAACATGCAGGGCAACTCCGAAGAGTGGGCTCCCCAAATCGCATAGATAAAAAACATGGCAGGGACGCTGCCCGACCGGTTGAAGCACACAGAGTGTGTCATGCAGAAGCCATACATCGTGAAAAGATGTGGCAGGGGGCATGCAGTGAGGAGAAATAGGGTCGCGGTGCAATCTGCGTGCCATGGAGGGGAAAAGGGCTATGGTCCCAGGGGCTATGGTTGATTTGGGAGAAGAGGGGCATAGTGACTCAGTTTGGAGGAAGCAGAGTAACCCCATTAAAGAGAAGAGTGCTGGAGCCCCAGGGGTAAGGTACCTACCCGTCTCCAAACGGCGTGTAGAATGAAGCCGTCGCTGTGAAGAGATTTCAAAGATGCGTGCCGGTCCGCATCCCGTGTCGCAAGTGAGCAGTGCACAGTGAGAGACACTGCTAAAATGCTAGAGCGCGCGTGATTCGCATGAATGTAAGAGGAGATCGCGCATGCGCGGGTGTGAAGACACTGGTCCCGTAAGAGCGGGCACTGCGCATGTGCGGAAACAGAAACACTGATCCTGAGAGGGCATGAGCACAGGGGCGGGCTCCTGTACCGAGTAAGCGGGCGCAAGCGCATGGCATAGGAACGTAGTGTCCTAGTCGAGCGCATGCGTCCCAGGAGGCAGCGCCCATAGTGTCATACGAGTCGAGCCCGAAAAGAAGTGGTGGTAGGGGGGGAGAAAGAGAGAGGGGGGGAACTAAAAGGGCTGGCACGAATTGGCCAGTAGAGCAGGAGGTAGCTCCAGTATGAAGCCAAGGGAGATCGCCGAGGACAGGAAGAAGATGTGCACTCAGCTGGGTGCATGAAGCTGGTGAGTGCCCAATGTGAAAAACTTGTCAGGGGGCTGAGTATGTACAAGCCGAACAGCAATGTAGTGGAAAATCCACTTTCTTAAAATACAAACATCATGAATTAAAACGCTTCTAGTAGTTTAACATGGTTTGTGTAGAAGTAATCAACATTGTAATGCAAATTAGAGATTACAAAAGAGTCTCACGTTGTCAGATCACAGTTGGTACACATGTTGATGAATTCAATCATACAATAAGTAACAGTGAACAAAAGGTGGGAAACACATGGCAACAGCAGCATAGGGGTACATTAAGAACCAATCCAAATCAGAGAGAGGAGAGGAGTCAGGGAGTGGTGTGGGTCAGGCGTGTAGTGGAGTGGCCTCACAAAAGGCCCAAGCCCCATACACCCACACCCTGTATGTTTTGTCAAAGAGAATTCAAACAGGCAAAATCAACATTGTATGTCAAAACTAGGGCCTTTAATCCACAACATTGGCCTCATTTAGTCCGTGTTTCACGGTATCGAGTTTGAAAACCCACCAGGCTTCCTTGTGGTTAAGTGTATTAGCAGTGTTGGTGTTGCCTTGGACCATATCCACCACCCACCATTTCATGTCATCATGACTATGTTGGTATTCCACATAATGTCCAACTAATGGGGATGTGTGAGTTCTACATCTGATCCGTGAGCGATGTTCCACTATTCTTTTGTGCACCGGTCGGCTTGTTTGGCCCACATATTTAAGTCCACATGGGCATTCGATAAGGTATATCACGTTCTGGCTTTTACAGTTCGAAAAGTGACGGAACACCCACTGTTTCCCTGCGATGGCGAAACTTTTAAGTTTGATGGTGAACCTGCATATGGAGCAGTTGCCACACGGGTAGTGCCCAGTTAGATTCCGTAGATTCCAGAGTGTGTTTTGTGAGGTAGCGCTGGTAAATCTTGCCTTGGTGAGGTGTTCTTTGAGATTTTTAGAGCGTTTCAAAGCCATTCGGGGGAATGGTTCGTGTTCCAGATTTAATTGGACTAACGGCCAGAATTTTCTGATGGCCTGTTTTGTTTGTGTGGTTGCCTGGCAGAAGGTGGTGACACAAGTCATCTTGACTTCTTCCTCTGATCTGGGTTTAGGTTGTAGTAGGACTTCCCGGGGGGTATTCAAGGCTCTCTTGTAGTTGTTCTTCACTAGTTTACTAGGATACCCTCGGTCTAAAAGGCGTTCCTTAAGTTCAGATCCATGCTGGCGAAAGTCGTTTTTGTCTGTGCAGTTCCTCCTCAAGCGGAGGAATTGCCCATAAGGTAAGTTGTCCCTCCGATTGCGTGGGTGTGAACTGTTGTAATGCAATAATGATTTTCTATCTGTCTGTTTCTTGTATAGTGAACAAGACAGCGAACCTTCCTTCTCGCTGATTTGTAGGTCCAAGAAGTTGATATTGGATGGATTCAAGAGAGAATGATATAGACGGGTGACACGAATTGAGCCACTGTTGAAAGTTAAGAAGAGAATCCAAATTGCCTTCCCACAAGAAAATTATATCATCTATGTATCTTTTCCAGTGGCTGATGTTGTTGAGAAATGGGTTTTCAGTATCCAGTACAAAACTTCTTTCGAACTCTGCCATAAAAATGATGGCAAGGCTCGGGGAAAAAGCAGCCCCCATGGCCGTGCCGCTAATTTGCAAGTAGAAGCGTTCGTTGAAACAGAAAAAAATTCTTGGTCAGGGCTAATTCCAAAAGTTCAAATATGAAATTTGTCGGAACCCTTCTTTGTGTCATGTGGTGGGTCAGATGTGCTTGCATGCATTCAATTGCCTCAGTCTGCGGGATACTCGTGTATAGCGATATAATGTCCATTGTAGCGATGCGGCTGCTCATTGGGTTATGTAGTTGGCCTTCAAAGCATTCAATGGTAGCCATTGTGTCCCTTAGATATGTAGGTGTCTTCTGGCTGAGGGGTTTCAAGAAAAAATCTATGAATTTACACACGGGTTCAAGAATCGAGCCGCATCCAGATACAATCAGTCTACCCGGTGGATTCTGTGCATCTTTATGTATCTTGGGTAAAGCATAGAAGGCAGGGATGCGTCCTTCTGAGGTGTTCAAAAATTCTTCTTCCTTTTTGGTAATCCATTGGTGTTCCAGGGCAAACGTGGTGGCCTCCTGTATAAGATGTTTGATTTCCAATGATGGATCTTTCCTGAGTTTCCTGTAATTTGTGTCATCATCCAGGAGGGAGTTAACCATGGTCAAATATTGGTCTTTGCTCTGTATCACAATTCCCCCGCCATTTTCAGCTGATTTTATCACAATCCCCGTGTTAGCTGCCAAGTTCTTGAGGGCTTGTCGGCAGAGGCAAGTGATAACTTGAAAGCTGGTCAAGCTCTGGTCAAACACTGGCATGACCAGAAGGCTAACATGGTTGAGTTTACTCAAGACCAGCTTGTGCTTGTTATGGTACCTACAAGGCAAAGGGCCTTACAGGACAAATGGATAGGACCCTTCAAAGTTGTGGGTAAACTTGGAGAGGTGAGGTATCTGGTGGATTTAGGCAATCCTAAGGAGGCTCCCGGAGTCTTTCACACCAAACGTTTAAAGGCCTATGTCTCTAGACCTGAGATAGGAGCTTTGCTTCTAGCTTCAGCTCAAGAGGAGGAGGAGAGTGAACCTCTTCCTGACCTCCTCAGCGGCTTACCTTTATATGAGAAAGTGAAAGGAGTTAATCTCTCTTCCAGTCTAACATCTGGCCAGCAGGAAGAGTGCAAATGACAGTTAACTGAGTTTGCCTGCCTGTTCTCACTTTCACCAGGCTTGACCCCTTGAGGCCAGCATGATATCCTCACTGGTTACTGTTTGCCTGTGAAAAGCAGGGGGTACAGAATGGTAGACAAAGTAAGAACCCATATAAGGAATGAGGTCAACAAGATAATTGATCTCGGGGTTATAGAACCCTCTACCATGGTCTAGCCCAGTTGTGCTTGTACCAAAGGCAGGATCCAAGGAGTTGAGATTCTGCATGGACTATAGAGCTCTAAATGCAGTCAGCAAGACTGATGCCCATCCTTTGCCTAGGACAGATGAGCTGGTGGACACACTTGGTGCAGCCAAGTACCTCAGCACATTTGACCTAATGTCAGGCTATTGGCAAATAGCCCTGACAGACCATGCCAAGGAGAAAACTGCATCCTCCACCCCAGCAGGCCTCTACCAATTTAAGGTAATGCCTTTTGGACTAAAGAATGCACCTGCAACATTTCAGAGGATGGTCAATCACGTTCTGAATGGGATGGAGGACTTCTGCATGGCATACTTGGATGACATTGCAGTGTTCAGCCCTACATGGAAAGAACATATTGATCAACTAGGATATGTTTTGCATGCTCTTGAACAGGCCCATCTGACCATAAAGGCAAGTAAATGTCAAATTGGTCAGAGCACAGTGTTCTACCTTGGACATGAGGTACGAGGAGGTGAAATAAGGCCACTGCCTAGCAAACTACAGGCTGTATAAAACCGGGGCACCCCTACTACTCGAACCCAAGTGAGAGCCTTCCTAGGTCTCACTGGGTACTACAGGAACTTCATAGAGAACTATGGGACCATAGCCTCTCCCTTGAATGTCATCTCCTCTCCCAAATTTCCTAAAAAGGTCAGGTGGAATGAGGAGTGCTATAAAGCCTTTGAAGACCTGAAGAAAGCCCTTTGTCAAGCTCCAGTCCTAAGAGCTCCTGACTACCACCAACCCGTCATTGTACAAACGGATGCTTCTAGTGTAGGTATAGGTGCAGTCCTTAGTCAACTGGAGGTGAAAGGTAGGGAACATCCCATTTGTTTCATCAGCAGGAAGTTAAAGGATCCTGAAACAAGGTGGGCAACAATAGAATGTGAATGTTTTGCTATTGTGTGGTCAGTGAAGAGGTTTAGACCATACTTGTATGGGTCTACCTTCATTATTCAGACTGACCACCAACCCTTGAGATGGCTGATGCAAATGAAAGGGGAAAACCCAAAACTACTCCGATGGTCAATCTGCCTGCAAGGGTTTGATATTTCCATTGAGCACAGAGCAGGAAGTCACCACCAAAATGCTGATGGTCTCTCTAGGATGTTTAGAACCGACTAGAGGTATGAGATCCATCCAGGAGTCCATCCAGGAGTGGATTAAATCCTCCTGTCCCTTAGTCTGGGGGTGCGAGTGTTAGGGAGAATTCTCATTCTATGACTAATTTCCCTCACCTAGTGAGTCCCCCAGCAGCTTTTCTGGAGTTCTGGAGTTTATTTTTCCACCTGGTAAGAGTGTGAGCCTTTTTTCCCACTCTTACATGTGTTGTGCCATGTGTACTTCTACTTGTTGTGTGAGCACACCACTCCATGAACCCAACTTGTGTGTGTTACACAGCACCTTCAGTGCAGTAACACAGGGTTATCTCTAAGACTTCCCAATGACTCAATTTTTCTGGGGCTGACTACTGTCCCCCAGAAACATGTAAAGTTGCTATTAACTTTATATAGTCCCTTTTAAACTACAGACCCAGTACACCCCATCTTACATGGAGTACTGGAAAGGGTTAATTCTTACTCCTTTTTGTCTGTGCCTCTCTGAGCTTTGTTTTGCTCTTTTAACATTTATACTTGACTGGTGGCAGTGGTATCTCCCCTAACTTTTCTACCGCGATTATACTTTATAAATATGGTACTGTTCTAGGCTATTATATGAGACTCGAACATAAACCCGCTTGACCAACTACTCTTTCTTTTGGCTCTGGTCGAGTTTATTCACCATTTCTTTTTGTTAAAGTCCTTCTTGTGTTTTACTTTGCGTGGGAAACCAGGTTTGCCTTCTTTGTTCACCGTCTTTTGGCAGGCTTCTCCGAAGAAGCCCTCCTTTTGGCGCCTGGGTGTCTAGTTGGGTTGAATGTGAGGGAGGGGTGTAGTCACCCCCTGCACAGGGTCTCCTTGGAAACCCAAGTCGCACTTTGCGTCCATTGGCTGGAGGCGTTGTCCGGGCTGGACAACCCCACTGCTGTGTGATTGACAGCCAGGCTGTGTGAATGGGGTTTTTTTGCATAAAAGGCAGGAATCTTAGGCTGGAAGTCAGAGTCGCCACTGGAACTACAAGGAACCGCAGAGAAGCGGAGAAGAAGATGGCAGCTGTAACTACTGAGGCCCGGTGAAGCCCTGCTGCAGTCCAGAGCTATCTACCCTTCAACGACAAGAGAAGATCCAGTCTGGAGCCTTCTTCCCTTGAGCCTGGTGGGATAAACCAGCTCACCTTCCACAGGCAGAGGATCCTCTTCTTGGTTGAAATCGCTGCACACAGCTGTAGTGGTCCTGATAGCCACCTGAAGAGCCTCTCCTGTTTTAACGGAGCGCACCTTTTATTCACTGTTGCTTTTGCTGCTGCTGGCTTCATCCCTGGGTAGTGCAGATCGCTCCAGATGTCCTTCTTGTCTCCGCGACTGAAGCTACAGGATCTGTGAGTCTGCAGGAACTACCAGGAACAACTGCCATAGCAACAGCTCTTCTTCACTTTGAATAAGGTACTGTGTCCAACCTCGAGGAACTGGGGTGGACCCCTTTCTCCTCACTAAAGGCTTGTCCTTATTTTCCTTCCTTCTTATAACTTTTGCCTCCCTTTTGACAATATCTAAGTACTCCTAGCAATCCAGAATCGTGAACTATTCTAACCTTGTGATCCTCAACAACAGGACCCCTGTCTCATTGACACTGGCGCAGGCCTATTGACTTTTATCTTTGTGTTAGGAAAGTGTCTTGTGATTCTATCTGCCTTGACAAAAGTATTGCCTACAATTTATGTCCCCAACTCTCTTGTGTTAATTCATGTGGTAAGTGTGTTTGACTACGGTAATATTTCTTCTCGCGGGTACGCTTCTCTTTCGTGAGACTGAACTGTCATTACTGTCAAAAAGTAATTGCGTAATAACCCCCGTTAACGTCTTTGTTTCACAACAACGGTCTGTCAAATCCAAAGATACTTACCTTGAAATGTTCTGCACAAGGGGAATTGGTTGTGTGTAGTGTATTTAAAGTGTGGTTTTAAAATGAATAGAAGTGAAGTGCTTTGTGAACAGATGGTTTAAAAAAAATAAATGTACTTTTACTTTTTAACCAAAAACCTTGAGTCAGTGTTTGCTTGAGTCACAGTAACTGTGGTCCCTTTGTGTAATCTCTGCTACTGCTCATTTACTCTTGAGATAAGCCGGGCTGCTCCGCTACTGCTACCACTTTAACACAGTAGTACAGGCTTGTACCAAAGGTAAAACTTGTATTACCACTTGTAGTCTTAATTGTGTGCAGTGGTCCCTAAGGGCACTGCACAGGATTCTGCTTAACAGTTCCCCACACACAGCCCCGCCATCACCACTTTCATGAAGAGCCTCAAAGCATGCCGGTTCCCCACGCATAGCCCTGCCACACGGCCCCCTCCATCGCCACTTTCGTAAAGAGCCTGAAAGCATGCCAGTTCCCGACACACAGCCCACCACACAGCCCCCCCATCACCACTTTTATAAAGAGCCTCAAAGCATGCCGGTTCCCCACACACAGCTCCGCCACAGGGCTCCCCCATCACCACTTTCATAAAGAGCCTGAAAGCATGCCGGTTCCCCACACACAGCCCTGCCACACGGCCCCCTCCATCACCACTTTCATTAAGAGCCTCAAAGCAAACCAATTCCCCAAGAGGCTGCCCCACCACACATCCCCCTCCATCACCACTTTCATAAAGAGCCTCAAAGCATGCCGGTTCCCCACACACAGCCCCACCACACGCCCCTATCACCCTTTTCATAAAGAGCCTGCAAGCATGCCGGTTCCCCACTCACAGCCCTGCCACACGGCCCCCTCCACCACCACTTTCATAAAGAACCTCAAAGCATACTGGTTCCCCACGCCAAGCCCAGCCACACGGCCCCCTCCATCACCACTTTTACAAATAGCCTGAAAGCACATATTGTAACTTAGTTGTAAGGATTGGCAATATGTTTTTTTTTAGTATAGGCCCTTTTTATTTGACAAGAAACCACTACGACTGCCATATTATTATTTGATGGTCGTAGCATGCTCCCATCTTAGATTTAGGTTTAGATAAGGCATTTTTTCAACCTGCATGTACAGTTTAATAAATACCCTTGAACTGTGATCACTTGTGTCTGTCTTTTCTGTTGCCACCATGAGTTCCTTACCAGGGCCATGGTCATCATACAGGCCAGATGAGGGGAGGTGGTGGTTCGCGGCATCTCCGTGGACCCAGACATGCTAGAGTGTGGGATTACAGTATTGCTTGATGCAGTGCCCCAGATTGGCGCGTTGGCAGGTACCATTAGATTTCATCTTCTAACCTGTGGTAACCCCAGAGCTTGTGGTAGGTACGATACTTTCACTAGACTTACAGGGTCTGGTTGTGTCGGCTAAAAGGATTGATGTGGTGGGCACAGACTCTGGTGGCTGCGAGTGGCGAACTGTATTGTGCATTGATCCAATAGCGACCCTCAAGGAAATGACAGATGCAGAATTGTTTCAGAACAGGGATGACGATGGGGAAATTGTATTAGCAATCTGTGACATTATGGTACAATATCGGAAAGTACAATGTTCCTTGATGGCCCTTGTCACCTCAACCTCTATTACTAAGAGTGACTTGGACCAAGTACCAGAAAGGTTGTAGACAACTAGCACCCACGATATAGGGCTCTTGAAGGGAGTGATACTGGTCCAAATAACACGTAAGCCAGGTGCAGTGCTGCCCTGAGCTAAGCAGTATCCACTGTCCAAAGAAGCGGAGGAGGGCATACAAGACCCATTGTGGCATTCCTGAATCAGGGAAAATAGTGCCTTCTACCTCCCCATGTAACACAATGATCTACCTGATGAAAAAGGCAAAAGGGGGGAGTTGGAGGATGATCCAGAACCTCCGTCCTCCAAACGACATTGTCCAGACAGAATTTCCTTTAGTTCCAAACCCTACAACGATACTATGCAGCATCCCTGCAGTGACCTGGTTCACTGTGGTAGATCTTAAAAATGCCTTCTTCTCCATACCCCTGCACCCCGATTTGCAGTACCTCACTGTGTTTATGCAAGGGGGAATGTGTTTCAAACACACAAGACTGCCTCAAGGGTAATGTGTGTCCCCCGGCATTTTCAACAGGATCTTACATGCTGACTTGGGAAATATCCAAGTGCCCAGCACCATCATTCAGTATGTTGATGATTTTCTGGTTTGTAGCGAAAGTGAACAGCAGTGCAGGAAGGATTCCATCACCCTCCTGCAGCTACTGGCTTACAAGGGGTACGAGATAGATAAGGCGAAGCTGCAATATTGCCTCCAAGAAGTGCTCTATTTGGGCCAGTTGATATCTGTTCATGGGAATATAATTATACCTGATTGTGCAGCTTCAGTGCGCAGCACTCCCCAGCCCAATACTATCGAAGTGATGCAGAACTTTCTATGGTTGTGTAATTACTGTAGGGCATGGATTCCAGACACAAGGCCCCTATTACAGGGCCTTAAAGAGGCTGAAATGAATGACAATTAGATTATGTGGACGGTGGACATGCTAACAAACTTTATCACCCCAAAAGAAGTGATCTCGACTGCCCCAGTGCTGGCTACCCTTGATTACACACAAAAGTTGTATCTCTTTTCCCATTCAAATGGCCAATTGATGGCCGCAGTACTAACACAAAAGGGCATGATGGGCCACAAGCCATTGACCTACTAAAGCGGAATGCTAGATTCTGTGATGCAGGGCCAGTTTCCATGCAAACAAACACTTGCTGCAGCTGCATTTGTGATTGAGAAAAGCTCCACAATTGTCATGGGGTACTCTGTAACACTGTACATGGAGCACGCAGTGTTCGCCATTCTGGAGCAGTCCAAATCAACTTTGGCCAGGCAGCGGGCATCTGCGTATGAGATCATCTTGTCCAGCCCAACATTCATATTTTGAGATGTAAAACTGTAAATCCTGCCACCTTTTTGACAGAGCAGTTCACAGAGGAAGACCCTGTGGCACATGATTGTGTAACATTTGAAGGGGAGGAGGATGATATCCCAAAGGCAAGGAAGAGACCCCTGAGGGAGGGGAGGTGCTTTTCATTGGTGGGTCAGCAACTATCGACCAGTGCACAGGTTTGAGCCATACTGGGATGGCAGTGGTCCGCCAGGTGGATGGGGTCTCTGAGGTATTGGTGCAAAAGAGATTACCCATGCGCTATTTGGCCCAAGCAGCAGAACCTATGGAGCTCATTGTGGTGCTTTTAGCATCTCAAGGGTGCCGTGTCACCATCTATTCTGATACGACTTATGTCACCACCACGGTGCACGCAGGCCTGGCACGGTGGAAAAGCAGAGGATTTAGGAGGGCTGATGGGGGCCCCAATGCAACATGCGGCACTGTTAAATAAACAAATTGACGTGCTATCTCACTCGGTAATGCTGCTGTGGTTGCAGTGGCTAAGCAAGCAGCGTATTTACCAGTGCAGAGTGTCCCTGAGAACTCAGTGGTAACGCAGAGTAGAGAACAACTATCATACTCCTACAATTCCTTACTGATTGCACAACTAATACAATTACAGGCACAAGCTCCAAAGGAGGAGAAAGAATTGTGGTTAAAGAGGAGATGCAAGCAGTCCCCTACAGATTTATTATGGCAACAAGAAACCTTGGATAAAGCAGTTATGCCACAAGAATTGCTGCAGGTCGCATTCGACCAGCTGCATCATCCATCCCATGTGCAGATACACAGGAGGACTGGCTTGTTCTAATCTGCAGGAGGCAGTAACTAAAATGATTGTTAACTGTATCACGTGTCAGACTTACAGTACTGGTCTTACCCTAAGAACAATCCAAGGTACACTGCCCTGCCCTAGTAGGCCATGACGCAAGTTACATATCGAGTATGCGGACATTGGCGAAAGATGTAACGGATCCCGCTACCTAATAGTTGTGTGTCCTTTCTCACAGTGGGTGGGGACTGGTCCTTGTGCACACCCTGATGCAAAATGTGCAGCCAGATTTTAAGTGACAGAGATTTTTCCTCGATGGGGCCTGTGCGAAGATTTAAGGTCTGATAACAGCACGCACTTTTCCAATGAGTGCTTCAGAAAGATCACTGCACTACTAGGCATTAAGCATTGGATGTGTACAATGTACCCCCACTAAGCAAATGGGATTGTGGAGAGGATAAATGGCCTTCTAAAAGGTACATTGTGAAAGCTTTGCACCACATTAAAAAAGAACTGAGTGCACTGCTTGCACCTTGCTCTGTTTAGCATGCACATGCAGACCTGTAAGGATCATCACTTATCGCCCCACAAGGTGGTTATAGGACGTTGCATGCACACGCCCCTATCTCCAATCAGGAGAGCATCTGATGCTCACAGGGCTGCGTCTATTCTATGAGAAGAATTTGGGAGTTATTTTGTGAGTAGATATAATCACTGCATACCGGTATTTGCATGCCTTGAGGAAAGCCATAAAATGTATCTCTCCAAAGATCGCACCGCCGAGGACTAAGGAGACGACCAGCAATGTATCTGATTCCCCGATTACATCAGCCCCTCTCCAGCTTTTCCCTGGTGATCTTATCTTTGTGAGGAACTTTGTCAGCCAGTGGAAGGAGCCTAGGTACAACTGCCCCTATGATATGATATATGATATGATATGATATGGCATGGCATTTATAACGTGCCTATACACAAGTGTTTCAAGGCGTGACGAGGCAAGGGAGGGGGAATGAAGGGAAGACAGACAACAATCCTACTACGCCAAGTGTCATTCAGATCGCGCAAGTGTGTGGGAAGGGGAAAGTGCAGTGGGGAGGTGTCATGATGCCTACCCCCGGGGACCCAGACCACGTCCAGCAACCCCGGAAGCAGGCATCAAGTTATCCTAAGCAAGCCCAACAACCCCTGCTAGGGGCTATTTGGGTCCAGTCCTGGCGCCCATGGCGCCAGGCTCATATGGAGAGTCAGTCCTGGCACCATAGGCGCCAGGCTCATAGATTAAAACTTACCTGATGCAGACCATGCTGCAAACTTACCTGATGCAGACCATGCTGCAAGAGCTCCAAGCCAAAAGAGGCTTGGAAGGGACTACTTTTCTTAGGTACTATTTTTTACTCGAGCGGGGCTGGGGAGGAATACTTACCTGGGGCTACTTTGGAGGCTATTTAAACCACGCCCAAAGCGCAGCACACGCTTCGCGTTATTCTGCATCTAGCAGCGTAACGCTCACCGTGCCTGCAAGTCTGCATCCAGCCTTCTGCCACGCCCGCCTCGAGTTTGGAGCTCCTAGAAAAAGGGAGAAAGAAGGAGAAAAGGTTAGAACAAGAGCAATACCGTTAATCCTTACCTGAATTCCCGACCCATTGCGCCTTCGAGCTGGAAGAAAGAAGTAATTTTATGCGTGTCGCCTCGCCTTCTGCAGCGCCGCGCTGAACTCACCGGCCTTCGCAGCATCTTCATATTCCACCGCATCCTCCTGCATGTTCCCGCCAGACTCCGGCACCTAAGGAGAAGACAAGAACAGCAAGGTGAGCCAAGGGAATACACAGAGGAATATTAGTTACCCCCCCATAGACTTACCTGATTTTACCACAGCGGGTACTATTCCTCTTCACAGGTCGGCGCAGCTTCCACTGCATCTTTGCCGAACCCCAGCCCCTAAGGGGAAACAAAAGGACAGCAAGGTGAAACAAAGGGACTAACAAGGGGAACCCTCCTCACCACAATAGACTTACCTGATTTTACCGCCGGAGGTATTATTCCCCAAGACTTCATACTATCTCTCAGCGCCTGAATAAGGGAGAAAGCAACAGGTTACATATTGACATTATTTTATCAAACTGTGTTGGAAAATACAAATCCTTCCCAGAATACTACCAGTTGCCACGAGGAACTCTTCATTAGGGCCAAGCTGCAACCTGCAAGGAATCGGACAAGAGTGAAAGTCAGGCATTTGAACTCTTACGAACTTTATACTTACGGCATCTTGCCGGGAATCTCGGAGTCAATATTGTTCTGGAACTCACCAATTCCTTCGAGCCAGTGAAGCAACTGGTTATCAACGCACCCCTTCGCTCAATGCAGGATGGAGAGCTCATCTTTTCAAACCATCAGGTGAGACTATAAGAGGGGACATCAAAGGCGATCTGTGGGGAGAACAGCGGGGGTGGGGGGATTTACGCTCAACTCCCGGTTGGTTAATTCCCTTTCTCCATTTGCAGAAGAATATTCCTACGGGCCAAGCAAACGAAGCTAGGTGGGCCAGTCCAGTCCGTCATCTCGGCCCTACACGTCACATTGGTGGAGACCGCAGCTGTCCAGTTCAGATCGACGCCTCTGTGGGAGCCAGGTGAATGTAACAGGAGGGGGAAGGGAGAGTGCAGTACATGGGAATAGAATAATAACAATAAGTAAAAGTAACGGCCAGCAGGTGGCAAGTGCAAAGGTAAGTGCAGAAATTAGGTGTCAAGTGCTGGTAGTGGGACTGTAGGGATACAGAAACAGTCCCCAAGTACGGGGGTTGCCAGGCAGGCAATGCAGGTGTGTGAGACTGGCGGGGTGAGGGACCTGGGCCTGGGATCTGAGGGTGACCAGGTAACCAGTGCAGTTTCAGCCAGAAGGTCAGCAGGGGAGAGGAGGAGAAAAAGCAGAAGCAAAGAGAAACGTTTTGAGGTGCTTTCGGAACCGGAGATGGTTCTCCTCAAGTTTCAGGGAGGCAGTTCCAGAGGGAGGCCCTAGCCAACGAAAGAGATTAACCACCAACTTGTTGCTTGGAGAAGCAACTGACCCTGAGGGAGTTGGAGGCGGATGAGCGAAGAGCTTGGGAGGGAAGGTGTTTAGGAAGAGAGAGTTGAAGGTATTGAGGCCCCAGGCCCCAGAAGGCCTGATGGACAATGCAGAGGGTTTTGAACTTAATCCTCACAGCCACTGGGACCCAGTGCAGAGATTTCAGTCCTGGAGAGATACGATCCCTGGGCTTGAGGTCAAGGACAAGTCTCGCAGTCCTGTTCTGGTTGAGTTGTAGAGGGCGGAGAGTAGAGGCAGGTAGATTTATAAAGAAGCTGTTGCAATAGTCCAGCTTAGAGAGAACCATAGGTATGCAGTGATAAAATCGTTGCAAAAATGTCACCTGTACAAAATAATTGTGGCAAAAATGCTGTGGTTTGACCCGTTAAAGGTGTACCCCATTACACCATTTAAGGGGAGCAGGGGTAGCTGGTGTATTTGCTATTTCTATGTTTGGACTAGGAATATATTCAGTGTGTATTTGTATATGGGATCGTCATATAAAAAGGGGCGGGGGTGAAAAACACAACTATTACTAACAGATCTTTTACCAATGGCTCTTTGGGTTCTTTTACACATGACAATGTTGCAACTATAACTGAAATGAATAGTCCTGTGGCCCCGGTCCACGACACACAGCCTAATGCATCTGTTACCAATACACTTGTCACCCAGAAATGTATAGGGAATGTTGCAAATATGCTCATGTTATTATTGTTTCCTAATGGGTTCTCTAACGTAATTGCAAATGATACTTTCTTTACAAGTGGTTCACATTTTGGTGGGCCAAATTCGATCACTACCAGGGACTTGGGTTAGATACAATCGCAGATGTGCACCATCCAGAGTTAAGCAATAGTTGGTACTCAAACATGAGCTCAGTGGGGAAAACAAAAGTTAATGGAAGTTGTTACGTATGTCCCGTGATTCCACACGCGCCAGGGGCCCCCAAGCAATTAATGCCACAGGAAATTCAGATTGTGGAGGCTCAATATGGAGGCTCAATGTTTACTCCATCTGACTCTGCGCGGATTGCTAATCACTTTCCAGACACACAGCGTGCAACTCAAAGTAATGGATCCTGATGAACTACAATGTGCTCAAAACTCTAACAGTGTGCAGTGCCTGCAAAGACAATATCTAAAGTTTCAAGGCGTGAGGTTTGTGGCAAGCAGTTGGCAAGAAACTACCACGCGCTGCATGGCAGGAGGATTAGTAGGATTCAGAGAAGACGTCATAGACAAAGTAAACAGTGTGTGCAGTTGTCATGAGAGGACAAAGGCAGTGAATATGGAAAGGGAAATGTGCACAGGATCACACAGTGAACACCTTTAAGTCCAACAACATGCACTCAGCAACCAAGATACATGTACACTAAAACTCAGGATGTGCAAGTAGAGTGTGGGGTAAGCACTTAGAAGCTCCTTAGGATTACAAAGAAAGTCAGCAAGCTCCTTACCCCCAATTACTGTTACAGATACTGTCAGCACTAAGCCCACATACAGGGCAAGCAACGACAGGCTCTGTAAGCTAACACAGTTGATGGTATTGGGTAAGGTAACTTAAAGAAAATAATCACGATGACAAAACATGCCACCTGAAATGTCAGCGAAACCCACGCACCCTGTTGATCAAACAGGGACCCAAAAAGGCTAGAACAGCAATGGGAGGATAACTTAATACATCAGACTCCTGACAAGGAATAAGTAGGAATACTGATTACAGAATAGTGAGGAAAACATAAAAATTCACACAGGAGCTGGGTACTACAGCACACCACACCAAATAATCAATAGGGAACAAAGGGAGAGGTGCAAGGGAAAACCTGGAACAGACTCCAAGGGAAAGTAAAGGAACAGGAACAGGGAAAACGAAATTACATGGGCAAAACCTCCCCCCTACCCACCCAGAGAAGGAAAGGCAAAATGGCGAATCTATAAAGGAGTGACTAAAACTTTAAGGTTTCACTGCAGAATAGGTTTAAGTCAAAGTAATGAAGAACAAAGACAAACTGGGCTGCACAGAAAAAGGAAAGCACTGGGAAGTGCTGACTGCAAAACAGAGGAAGACATAAAGGGAATCCAGGAAACAGAAATGACTAATAAGCACATTAAATTCCAAATCCAGGGAAAGGGAACAAGAAATGAGAAACTAGGAACTAGAAACTAAGCTAAGAACCAGGAGCAAGTCACAAACAGGAACAGTGCATCAATGAGCAGCACTGGACTGAAGCAAACAGAGGCTTTTAAAGCTGGCTAACGATCCTCAGGTGTGCTTCTTGCTGCATCTGTCAGCCACAGGTGCTGCTTATCCTCCACCCAACCTTGTTCTGCAAGGGTGGAGATGAAGCAGTGCGCCAGGCATTCTACAAAGCATAGTCATTTGATTAAAGCAGCATACTGGCTGTCAAAAGCCTGGAATGGATCGGGAAGGAAAGTAGCATGGAAAATAAGGATTTAGTGCTCCCAATTCACCAAAGCGCTGTAGCATATGGTCCAGAAGGAAAGTCCAGCAAACCCCAAATCAGGCCCCCAAGTGGCGGGGACGAGATCGAAGGAAGTGAATTGTGACAGCACTTTAATAAGCAGGTGGGAATACTCATGTGGATCGAAGCAATTGAGAAACCAGTGAAAGTGAAAAACAGGAAGAATATGAACTATGTTTTTACAATGAAGGTAGTGTCCTTGTGGGGACCAACACTAGTGTAAAAAGACATTTTACATCCCAGATCTCAAGAAGGGGACAGCAGCCGTGATGGACAGCTACTGAGTGTGAACAGCAGGCTTTCCTGCTCCTCCCACCATCATGGAGGGGTACTTGCTCTCTGGTCTTATTACATTTGGCACTCCTGGTGGTCCCTGAAGAACAGTTGATGGTGGGACCAGGTGGCTTGTCGGCCCCAACAGCTGCCCCAGTGGCCAACAGTACCAACACAGTGCAACCACAAAAGTCTATCTTTCGTATTTTGCCAGACAGAGAAGAAAGAAAAAGATACAGAGAAGAAGGTCGAATTATTTGCCGTTAGATTCCTCACAATTGCTAAAAGAAATGCCAGATCAAAACAGACTGCACAGCAAAGAAGAAACTTTCTTCGCTTCCATATTGTTACCAGGAGTGCAGACCGCAGCAAATGCTAAGTGGCTGCAGATTGTGAGTTGGGAAGCAATCCAGCGATCATGATGGAAATGGGCGCCATCCACCTGATGAAGTTGCAGAATCTTTACGTGCTAGACCTCCTCATGGCTATGATAGGAGGGGTCTGCAAGAAGATTGGCGATTCTTGCTGTACCTACTGACGCAGACAACATATCCCTCACCAACATAATAGGGGCCCTGCACACCCTTAGTGTGTACATGCAAATAGAAGATGGGATTCAGGAGAATGATTGGTTTGACAATCTCTTTTCGTGGGCAACGTCTTGGATGGGAGCTATCGTGAAGATGCAAGTTCCCGTAATAGTGTTCGTGTTGGTGATCTTTTGCACCTGCCAGCTGGGACTTCGATGATGTGCCAAAGCAGTGCCTAGCAGTGCAATGATGAAGTGCAATTATGAGGGTTTTAATTGGGGTACAGGAGGTACTTCACATTACAAAAAGATAGCACAGTACAAACTGATGATCCAAACAAGCCACGTATGGTTACAGTAGGGCAATGTCTTCATCCAAGGCACCACCACAGTCCCCCCACCTGACCCCAAAAATTACACAGAACACTAGGTAGATTTAGCAGGTGATGAAGGGTGTATATATCAGACATGTACCACTGAGAAATACACACAAGCATGGAAGAGTTTACGGCATGTATGTAGGGCATGGGTACCAAAAGTAGGGTCACCACCATACTTGGTAGCTGAAAGAATGGAAAGGGAAAGAAGGGGTGTGAAGGACGAGGGGCCCATATGGGAGTTTGTTAAATTGGTAGTATTAACAAAAGGGGGGGGTATTGGGAAGGGGGCGATTGTCCCAGGTCCCACAGTGCTTTTGGATGATGCAGAGGCCTGGGAGTGTGCATTAGTGGATCAGGGAGGTTACAGGGGGCAGGGGATGTCACGGGGGGCCATAGTGCGGGGATGGTGGTGTACATTTCTGCTCTGGTATACATGGGGAACCAAACGCCATCTTTGATAGTAGCAGCCATATTGGGATCGAGGCCTGGTTTTGCGCTGAAATAAAGCGTATGCATGTGGGAATAGATTGTAGCTTGGGCACCGGTGAGAAAGGCCAGAGCTGCAGAGATACATAGACCCTTCACTGTCTCATGTTGACAACATTTCTTATCCTAGAAGGAATGCACCCTACAAGACTATGAGTGGGTTGAGAGCTCTCTGTAAAAAGCGATCCTACGAGAAGGAGGGCAAGGGCCTCCGACCTTCCATGTCCCAGCTATAAGTAATAGCACCCAAGAGCCCCGTCCCTCCCAAGACCCCCAGCATTCCAAGGTCCCAGTCAGTCCCAGACCACCCACCATAAAACTGTTAGACTCCCAATCGATCAGAAAAGATCTGAAAACAGTGATCCGTTGCCTTCACAATAGGTCACGTGATTTTTGCTGCTAGGTGTGCCGGAAGGGATAAAACAGCATAGCTAAAACGAGGGTGGGGAATTTGGGAAATTTTGGTCGGGCGCCAACATGTCTGGAATTGAACTGGAGTCTGTCAGAAGCGATGGCCTCAAAGTATCCTCTTAGCCCGTGTCTGCAGTACCAGGTGCACATTAGGTTAGTGATAGAGCGTGTATTGTTTTTCTTTGCATAATTGCCAATTGCTTATATCTTTGTACCTGATGTTGCGCAAGGAGGAGCCCATGTGGAAGAAGATGGACAGGTGGGGCGCTGGGACCAATGGCCTGCATCCCGCATGGAGCAGGTGGTCTATGCATAGGATTGCACCCACCATTTGGATTTGTACATTATGTAACTTACGTCAATGAGGACTCTGTGTGCCTTCATAGTGTTGCTCATACTGATTTTACCAGAAAGTTCTGTGGCAGCAGAGTCATTTGCTTACGGATTTCTATTTTTGTGGAAATAGAACTTTGTCCTCCTTGCAGCAGGTGTCTTGGGCCTTTCTCCCTAGTGGGTTGTATTTTTTCTGGTGTGAGCATTGAGGAGTTTCTCTAGAAAACCCTTGAGAATTTGGGAGCTTGGTAACAAAAATCCTGTATGAAAAACGAAAATGTAGGCTATCTGACACTGAGATTGAGACTTTAAGGCATGTACTAATTGCCTGCTCCTTTATGAGAAGTACAAGAAGGTTTACATGTATCTTGTTAATGATTTAAAGCATATCAACTTAGACCAATTTTGGAGCACTTCATACTCAGGAAAATCCCTGGTAATTATGTCAGCCGCCTATTTCATTTGGAAAGATTTTGAACCTTTGCTCTCAAGTAAGGTGGATTGCCCAGGAATGTGTGTGCCTTTTATTTCAGGTAAGCGATCATCAGACATTTGTATTAGTGATGTTTGTCTTTTGTATATTTATTGGATGTTTTTTTATTAGAATGATTTTAGTTGTTTGTGTAACATGTTTGTTATATAACCAAATGCACAATAAACAAATCAAATAACATAAATAGATGATATCTTTCCTTCTCCTGAAATATCCCAGGAGATGGTTCAATGTGACCAAGCCTTTCCACATATTAACTGAAGAATCTACGTATCTCACGAGCATGACTTCGATGGGGAGCTTAACCGGCATACAGAACCTGGTTTAAGAACTAGGAAAGGAAAGGTACGGCACAATGGAGGTACATGCTAGTTTACTAAGAAGAAACACATTTAGGAGGTTTTGGGCTATTACTACCTGGCGGGGGTGTGTGGCAGGCTCCCAGCTGATGAGGAGGCTCGGAACTGGGGAATTACCACATGGTAATCACCCCCCCCCACCTCCACCCTCTGAGCCTGCTCACGGCTGGAGGCTGCCATCTTCCCCCACTGGGGAATCAGGTAAGTGCTCCCCTTCCCCTCCCTCCACAGATTCCCCCCACTCGGCCCCCACTTACCTGCTTTTTCGCTCCTCTTCAGGAGCAGACGAGCTGGAAACACTTCTGTCTACAGCGTGTTCGCTCCCAATCAGCCACACACAGCCATGGAAAGGAAGAAGGGACTATGTGTAGTCTCTTCTCCTGTTTCCATGGCAGACATTTTTTGGTGGCCATTTGTTTTGTTTACTTTTTTTTTTTAATGGCCGCCAAGGAAAGGGAGATGGAACTACATGCAGTCCCTTCTCCCTTTCCAAGGTGGCCATTTTTTTTGTTTACTTTTTAAAAACTATTTACAATGGCCGCCATGGAAAGGTAGAACGGACTATGTTTGCCCATCCTTGGCTTCCATTTTTGTACTTTTTTTCTGTTGCGAAACAGAGCTTTTCGCAACAGAAAAAAATGCTTTCAGTACCCCGGTCTCATGGGCCGGGGTACTAATAGCAAAAAGCCCGTCGCTGGGGGGGCATTACATGAAGTGAAGCTTCGCTCGGGCCTGTAACTATGGGCCCTGGGCATTACCTGAAGTGGTAATACCCCCCCTGCTCAGGGCTTATTGCGTAATTATCTGCCCTCGGGACAAAAGGAGATCTGTGGCACAGGGTAAGTCCATTACTGAGGAATCATGGGTAAAACCTACGCAAAGTCAATTCTGTAATCACATGATGAGGAAGGGCGAACAGGCAGGGGTTCATTCCTCTAGATGGAATGGCCATTTGCCAAAGTTGTATATATTGGAAAATACCAGGAAACTAAATAATTCCAGGGATCCTGGCCTAGATGGCATGGGAACATTATCACAACACCTCTCTTTTGGAATAGGCAGATATTCCAGTGGTGCCATTTTGAAGAATAGCAGCTAGTCATGAATTACCAGAAACCTAAACCCAATCTTAAATTCCCATATGCAAGAAAGGCATAAAAGGGAGAATACGAGGTCTTGCAGACTAATTGCATTATTGGACGATTCAAGTAAGATATTCGCATCACTCATATATTTAAAGGGCTAATAGATTGGGTGGAGGGTGCAAATAGCCTGTAGCGATATTAAATTGGCATTAGAAAGACCATAGGTACTAACATGAATGTTATGGCTATTAACATATTAAAAACACAGGCCAGTATGAAGGGTAGTGCCCCCCTGCATATGAGGTGTACACCTTACAGCTGCACGTGACCTGATCAGCAAGGCACAGCTCTAGCAAACTCAACACTTGGGGCATTGACTAAGGTCTACTGAGTTACATTCGAACACCAGTGTTAATGTGCGATTAAATATGGAGGGACTGGGTCGATCCGGATAAAATCTGGTCTCAAACAGGGGTGTTCTCACTCTGTTTGAACTCCATTTGTTTGATCCGACTCCTACCTAATACAGTAGTCTTGTTCTAGCAAGGTTAGGGAATATTCAGATCAGATGGCTAGCATATGCCAATGAGTAATATTTGACAAGACCTGCATAGGCTTACAACGCACCTTGGACGCCCCTCATGAACATATGAGGATAAATGGCTTGGAAATAAACATTGCTCAATTCAAAACCATGTCTGTTTCTACAGAAATGAAGAAAGGTTCCTTCTTTTGGAAGTTGGGGGCCCACAGGTTAGAAGAGGTCCTGTACCTTGGAAAATGGCTGGCAACTAATAGACAAATCCATTAGTTGCAGGAAAAAAAGCGAACTCTCTTAGCACAATGGCAGTGTTGAGGGATTTCAATAAGGTAGGTGGTGGCCACTACCAAGCCCCATTGTTGGGACGCATATACATTGAAATGCATTCCAACCATTCTGTACGGGATCAAACCGAGGATCAAATTTCCTTTGAAATGGCTAAACGTGTTCAAAGGGTGTTTGTGGAGAGTGGCCTTGGGCCGTCCGACACATGTTCCTACTCAGTGGATCAGAATGGAATTGTGTAGTCTCCTGGGAACTTGCACCTAGACTGAGAAGGATAGCTGTTCTTGGTAAAAGTGTTGCAATCACAACCAAATACTCCTCTTAGACAAAGATTCAATGGTTAAAGGAAATCGTGGTGCATTAAATTGCTATAGAGAGGATCGCGTGGTTCTTAATGCCACAGAGTACAGTATATGTCTCCAATCTCAGACTTAACTTTAAGATTCCCAATAAAGAATTTTGAAGCATATTCTTGGATCATCAAGTGAGATCATGTAAGGAAGAACAATGCTGCAGTGTCAGGAATAAGGGTGGGAGCATGTGTCATGGACCCAGAAAAGGTTAAAACCCTGAAAACACATAAAAACTACATTTCCCAGCAGTACCTGGGAAGGCTGGGTAGTCAATAGCCGTGCGTGCGTGTGGCCAGCTGATCCTGATTAGCAACGGTTTATGAAGGGCCCACAGCGTGCGGCAGGTGTGGCTTATTTTGTGTTTGGGACGGAGTCAGGCCGGAGGAACGAGGAGTACGCCCGCGCATGGATCCTGCTATTTTCTGATCCGGCAGGCGTGAGTTGCAGCTGCAGCGAGAAAGGTCGTTTGCAGCCACTATGGGCTACACAAGACTGCGTCCAGGAACGCTTACGAGCTTCCCGGACTTCAGATAAGTGCGGGAGGGGCTCTTTAGAACTGTATACTGCATGCGAGGAGCATGATCAGAATGATTCATATTAACTGATATTTATATATGGGGCATTGTGCTTGGATCATATCAGGATAGGGGAATCCACATGAGCTCTGCATTTTTCCTTCTTGGCAAGTCAAAATGCCCCAGGGAGCAAAGAGCTCCAGAAAATGTGTGGGTTATGGAATACTAGTGCTACACGCATTTGAGTGCTCCAACTCTGGAGGGGCCGCATCTTCTCGCTTAACTAGTGCTGTTAACTAGGTTATGCTGGGAAAGATTCATAATCAGGTTGTGGCAACACGGCATATTTTCTATATTACATGTTCATGATCATTTATGTTCAATGTTTGTAAGTGTTGCTCACGCTAGCCCAGAGGGCCATGTGTTATGTCCATCATAGTGGGAACGTTCCCATATGTACGTTTCATCTTGCTTGGTATGTATGTTATCCATGTAATAGGGTGCAATAGGTGCACGTAGTAAGGTGTGCTATTGGTGTTACTGACCCAGAAATGTACATGGTATAAGTGATTTACAAGGTATTAGGCAAAGCAGGATTTTTTCCTGGTTACTTCCCCGGTCCTATCCAAACTAGGTACTCCCTTACCCTCTATCCGGTGTTCCTAACCTTCCCTACCCCGTCCACAACCTCTCCCTAACCCTTTTCCCCCCACTGGCTGCCACTTGGTGTCCTGTTTTTCTGTATGTCAGGTACATGTGCCAACCACGGTGGGAGGGTCGACTTTCATTCGGCTTCGTGGTTCGGGGGAGAGTGTCGACTCACCTTCCCCATTATTGTGTATGAAATTGACATAATAAGCCACCCCCATATTGGGATACTCTCAACCACCCAAGCCAAATGGAAGTGACTCCTCTGCCTTTGGCCGACGTGCTAAAGGCACTCAGACATTCAGGTGGAATTAGCTCATGCTAGACAAGAATCTGATCATTTAAAGACACAGGTACAGAGTTTGGTCGCACAGCGGACCCCGTTAGAGGGGGCCAGTGCAATGGGAGCCTCCTCGAGTCAGAATTCTACGCTTTTCAGGGGATCCTATAAAATACATGATGTTTCTTACCCATTGTAGACTCCATTTTTTGTGCAAACCCAGAGCGTTTGAAACAATTCAGGCTAGGACGGCTTTTGTAATTTCCGATTTGACAGGCAACTCAGTGACATGGGCTTTGCCATTGGTACAAAAAGATGACCCTCTGTTATATAACTGGTGGGTTTTTAGCGGAATTTGGCAGGCTATTTGACCGATGAGAGGTGTCATTAGCACAGGATAAGGAGTTGTTGGGATTAAAGCAGGGAGCTCGGGATTTGGTAACATTTGTAACCCAGTTTAACAGATTGGTAATAGAGACTGAGTGGCCGGTGGCCAAGCAAACAGTGTTATTTTACCAGGGCTTACGCAAGGAATTTACAGATGCGATTGCTCAAGTGGAACCGCCATGATAGATTTATGCTTGAGGTTGGATCATCAAGCAGCGCCATTTGTGCGATTAGACAGCAGTAGAGGGGGACGGACAAGTGAAGTGGAACCAATGCAGATTGGTAGTGTAAGAGGACCATTATCAGCAGCAGAGAGGGAACAACGCAAGGTTAACAAGCTGTGTCTGCATTGTGGGCAAGCAGGAAATTTTATATGTACATGCCCCAATACTCCTCAGAAAAGTGGGGGAGGAGAGAAGAGTATGAAGGAAGCGGGAAAAGAGTTGGGGCGGCCTTAGGGCGAACACAATTGACAGGCCCGATTGGGGTAGGATTCCCCAGATGGATTGCGAATCCAGTGGGGGGGAGTATAACTTCTCACTTATACATTCTGGTGATGTTATGTTTTTCTTTAACTAAATAGGAGGTCATGGCGATGGTGGATTCAGGGGCTACAGGCAATTTTGTAGATATTACATTTGCTGCACAGTTAGGATTACCATTATTGGATAAACACAAGGTGGAAGGAGTACAGTCAGTAGATGGTTCACCATTAGTATCAGGACCCATACGGAAACAGACTGAAAGATTGGAAATGATTTGCGTAGGTGGTCATCAAGAGGAAATCACATTTGATTTAATAGCAGCGCCTCAGTTTGGTTTGATTTTGGGGATGCCTTGGTTGAGACTTCATAATCCCTGAATTGATTGGGAAAGGCAGACAGTGTGGTTTGATGAGCATAGGTGTCAGGAACACATACTACCTGAAGTAGGCCCAGCAGTATTGTTAATTGAGAAGGGGTCAGTGAATCAGGTAGTGGGAGCAGTGGGAGAAGGAATTCGATCACAATACATGGAGTTTGCTAAAGCTTTTGACAAAAGAGTGGCTGAGCAGTTGCCCCTCATAGGGCCTATGATTGTGTTATTAAATTAGAAGAAGGAGCAAAACTACCTTGCAGTAGAATTCATGCTCTCACGGAAAAAGAAAATAAGCATCTACGAAATTATTTAGACGAGAGGTTGGCTAAGGGGTTTATTAGACACTCTACTTCCCTAGTTTCATCACCTTTATTTTTTGTTCCCAACAAAGAAGGGACATTACGAACATGTATTGACTATTGTGCATTAAACAAAGTAACCATAAAGAACAGATTTCCATTGCCCTTGATTTCTGTCCTATTAGATCAAGTGAGGACAGCCAAGGTCTATACTAAGTTGGACTTAAGGGGCGCTTACCATCTGATACGTGTAAAAGAGGGAGATGAGTGGAAAACTGTAGTTAGGACCAAGTTTGGATTATTTGAGTATCTCGTGATGCCTTTTGGTTTATGTAATACTCTAGCAGATTTTCAGTTTTGTATGCAAGAGGTATTGCATGAGTTCATTGATGTTTTTGTCATTGTTTACATTGACGACATTTTGATTTATTCAGATTCCCCAGAGCAACATGTTAAACATGTGAGGGCTGTGTTGAAGAGGTTACAGGAATATCAATTATGTGTTAAATTGGAGAAATGTGCGTTCCATGTGACGCAAGTGGAGTTTTGGGGATTTATACTGACTGGCACAGGGATTGTGATGGATCCAAAAAAGGTTCAGGCAGTGATAGACTGGCCTTCTCCACAGTGCATAAAAGACATACAATCTTTTTTAGGGTTTTAGGGTTTGCCAACTTCTATAGGCGCTTTATCAGCAATTTCTCTAAGATTGTCACTCCCATCACGCAACTACTGAGAAAGGCGGTGCGGTTTACTTGGAGTGTTGAGGCAGAGAAAGCCTTTCAGGAGTTGATGGTAGCCTTCACTACTGCACCTGCGTTGAGACATCCCAACACAGAGAGAGCGTTTCGGGTTGAGACAGATGCTAGTAATGTTGCAGTAGGAGCTATTCTATCACAGAAAGATGAGAAGGGAATAAGGCACCCAGTGGCATTTTATTCTCGAAAACTGTCTGGTTGCGAATAGAATTATTCCATCACTGACAAAGAATTGTTGGCCATTCGGGTAGCATTCCTTGAGTGGAGACATTATTTACTGGGAGCTAGGCATCAGGTGGTGGTGGTAACTGATCACAAGAATTTGCAGTACTTCAAAACGGCACAATCCCTTAGTCCGAGACAACTACAATGGTCTCAGTACTTCAACGAATTTGATTTTGTGGTGACATTCAGACCGGGTAGTAAGAATGGAAAGGCGGATGCTTTATCCAGGCAACACAATTTGGCCAATGCAGTAGGTGAAGTAAAGGCCATCATTTCAGCAGAAAGAATTATTGGGGCTATTACAAAGCAGGTCATTGAACTGGTCAAGAAAGCTTTACCATCCAGACAATTGCAGGAGTGGTGGAAAAGTCATCCAGCACGAACAGTACGTGAAGGACTACCCTATCATCAGTGTAGATTGTATTTACCAACTAAAGAGTTACAAGACAAGGCTCTATACTGGTGCCATAAGTCTCCATTAGCAGGACACGCAGGTCTGAGAAAAATGCAAACTATGTTGGAAAAATATTTCTGGTGGCCCACATTAAGGCAGGATATGGAGATTTATTTGGGATTGCGTGATAATTGTGCATGTAACAAGGCAGAGCACATTAAGAAAAGAGAGTTGTTACAACTATTACCAACCCCTGATAAACCATGGACTCATATTTCTATGGATTTTATCACGGATCTGCCTCCTGATAATCAATTTGATACCATTTGGGTAGTGGTGGACTTCTTGTCTAAGCAAGCCCACTTTGTTCCGTGTGTGGGAATACCTGGGGCAGGAAAGTTGGCAGAGTTATTTTTACAACATGTGGAAAGATTGCATAGGTTGCCAAAGAGTATTGTCTCAGACAGGGGCTCGCAATTTACCTCCAAATGTTGGCATGCTTTTTGTCAGCTGCTGGGAATCAACTGTGCTCTCTCCACCAGTTATCATCCTCAAACAGATGGCCAGACAGAGCGAGTGAACCAAACACTGGAGCAATACTTACAAGGTTATTTGGGGGATGGCAGAGATTCCTAGGTGCAGGCCTTATGGTTGGCGAAGTTTACCTACAATAACACATACCACACTTCCCTGGGAATGGCCCCCAATGAATGTTTATATGGTCACGAGCAGAATATGAAACCACAACATTTGCCAGAAGTGGGAAACATGCCAGTGTTACAGGAGCACAAACAGTTGCTTCTTGAGGTCAGGCAAAAAGCACAGGCAAACTTGGAACGAGCCAAAAGACATAACAAAACCCAAGCTGATAAGCATCGACAGGAAGGTCCTAAATATTAAGTGGGGGACAGGGTGTGGTTATCAACTCGGAATTTATCCTTGGTAGGATCACGGAAATGTGTACCTCATTTCATTGGGCCCTATGAGATTACTAAATGTGTGCCTACAACTGCGATGAAATTGTGTTTGCCTAAAACTTTACCTATACACTCGGTATTCCATGTATCTTTTCTCAAACCCACAGCTCCTGGTATGAGTACTAAAAGGGCTCCAGCGATCATGAAAGAAGGTCAGATGGGATATGAAGTTAAAAGCATTTGGGACGTCAAGAAAAGGAATCAACGATTATGGTATTTGATTCAATGGAAAGGGGTGGGCTTGAGGATTGTTCTTGGGAGCCGGCGGAAGCAGTACATGCCCCGAGGTTGGTTAAACAATTTCATCTGCGACATCCATCTAAACCAGATCCTGGGAAGGGCCCTGGGAGAGGAGGTAATGTCAGGAATAAGGGTGGGAGCGCGTGTCATGGACCCAGAAAAGTTTAAAACTCTGAAAACACATAAAAACTACATTTCCCAGCAGTACCTGGGAAGGCTGGGTAGTCAATAGCCGTGCGTGCGTGTGGCCAGCTGAACCTGATAAGCAACGGTTTATGAAGGGCCCACGGCACACGGCAGGGTGGCTTATTTTGTGTTTGGTACGGAGTCAAGCCGGAGGAACGAGGAGTACGCCCGCGCATGGATCCTGCTATTTTCTGAGCCGGCAGGCGTGAGTTGCAGCTGCAGCAAGAGAGGTTGTTTGCGCTCGCTACGGGCTACACAAGACTGCGTCCAGGAATGCTCACAAGCTTCCTGGACTTCAGATAAGTGCGGGAGGGGTTCTTTAGAACTGTATAATGCATGCCAGGAGCACAATCTGAATGATTCATGTTAACTGATATTTATATATGGGGCATTGTGCTTGGATCATATCAGGATAGGGGAATCCACATGAGCGCTGCATTTTTCCTTCTTGGAAAGTCAAAATGCCCCAGGGAGCAAAGAGCTCCAGCAAATGTGTGGGTAATGGAATACTAGTGCTACACGCATTTGAGTGCTCCAACTCTGGAGGGGCCGCATCTTCTCGCTTAACCAGTGCTGTTAACTAGGTTATGCTGGGAAAGATTCATAATCAGGTTGTGGCAACATGGCATATTTTCTATATTACATGTTCATGATCATTTATGTTCAATGTTTGTAAGTGTTGCTCACGCTAGCCCCGAGGACCATGTGTTATGTCCATCATAGTGGGAATGTTCCCATATGTACGTTTCATCTTGCTTGCTATGTATGTTATCCATATAATAGGGTGCAATAGGTGCACGTATCAAGGTGTGCTATTGGTGTAACTGACCCAGAAATTTACATGGTATAAGTGATTTACAAGGTATTAGGCAGAGAGGGTTTTTTCCCAGTTACTTCCCCAGTCCTATCCAAACTAGGTACTTCCTTACCCTCTATCCGGTGTTCCTAACCTTCCCTACCCTGTCGACAACCTCTCCCTAACCCGCGTCCCCCCACTGGCTGCCATGTGCTGTCCTATTTTTCAGTATATCAGGTACCTGTGCCAACCACGGTGGGAGGGTCGACTTTCACTCGGCTTCCGTGGTTTTGGGGGAGAGTTTCGACTCACCTTCCCCATTATTGTGTATGAAATTGACATGCAGACCACGTAAGAAGGTGGGAAGCTTCGAGATCCTGCGTCATTGGTTTACAAAATGTGTTGGGGTGGTTAGGAAAGGTCCAAATGAGGGAGAGGGGTTCACATTGTGCGTGCCATATTTGTGAATGGAGGTGTGGCGAAGTTGGGGCGATGTAGCAATTTTATATGCATACAGCGTAATTAATGTGAATGGTATATGTGTTACTTTAAGTTTTTACGTTGACATATGTTAGATGTGCATGCGCGCAGCAAAGTAAATGTCAAAATCACCAATGAAATAAGAACACAATTTAGATATCGGGTGCTAGAAGGGGCCTTGAAGCAGGGCAACGAGGAGTTTCATAATGCGCATGCGAGGAAGGAGAAAAACTGGTTTTGCTGGGTTTTAGAGGCCAAAGGAGAGGTAATGAGTAACTATGACCTTAGCAGATGGTACACCAACGGGTCGGCCCATAGTTTTTATGGCTTTGCAGTATCAGGAATGTGAGTTTGTAGAAGGATCTGGCCATTTGATTTTGACCAACAATAAACGTGGGGTGAAGTGACGCTCGAGGCCACAGGGACCGATACTCATCGGTTTTGATTGTTTTCTCAGCAGGTGCCATGCATACAGAATTGGTAGTTGTTTAGATTAGAATGTTTCAGAGATGCCAGTAAGTCGGTGTTAGGCAGAATCCTGTGCAGTGCTCTTAGGGACCACTACATACAATTAAGACTACAAGTGGTAATACAAGTTTACCTTTGGTACAAGCCTGTACTACACTGTTAAAGTGTTAGCAGTAGCGGAGCAGCCAGACCTATCTCAAGAGCAAATGAGCAGTAGTAGAAATTACACAAAGGACCACAATTACTGTGACTCAAGCTAACACTGAAAAGTAAAAGTACATTTATTTCTAGACCATCTGTTTGCAAAACACTTCACTTATATTAAATTAAAACCACACGTAAAATACACTACACACAACCAATTCTCTTTGTGCAGAGCAACTCAAGGTAAGTACCTTATGATTTGACAGACCAGTGTTATGAAACAAAAGTCGTTACCGGGAATACATACGTGATCACTTTTTAACAGTAATGACAGTTCGATATTACTAAAAATACGCGTATCCGCGGGAAGAAATGTTACCGGAGTTAAAACACACTTACCACCTGAGTTAACAAAAGAGAGTTGGGGACAAAAATCATAGGCAATACTTTTGTCAAGGCAGACAGAATCAGAGAACACTTTCTGACAAGAAGATAAAAATCAATAGGCCTGTGCCAGTGTCAAGTGGAACCGAGTTCCTGTTGTCCAGGATCACACAGTCAGATAGTTCACGATTGAAGATTGCCAGGAGTACTTGGATATTGTCAACAGAGGAAGCAAAAGTTATAAGAGGGATGGAAGACAAGGGCAAACCTTGGATGAGGAGAAAAGGGTTCACCCTAGTGCCTCGAAGCTGGACACAGTACCTTATTCTTTGAAGAAGCTTGTGCTACGGCAGTTGTTTCTGGTAGTTTCCTGCAGACTCATGGTTCCTGGAGCTTCAGTCGTGGGGACAAGAAGGAGGACGTCTGGAGTGATCTGCACTACCCAGGGATGAGGGCAGCAGCAGCGACGGTGAATTAAAGGTGCGCTCCTTTAAAACAAGAGAGGCTCTACAGATGGCTATCCAGACCACTACAGCAGTGTGCAGCGATTTCGACCACGAAGAGGATCCTCTGGCTGTGGAAGATGAGCTGGTTGATCCCACCAACCTCAAGGGAAGAAGACTCCGGACTGGATCTTCTCTTGTCGTTGAAGGGTAGATAGCTCAGGACTGCAGCAGGGCTTCACCGGGACTCGGTAGTTGCAGCAGCCGTCTTCTTCTCCACTTCTCTTTGGTTCCTTGCAGTTCCAGTGGTGACTCTGACTTCCAGCCCAAGAGTCCTGCCTTTTATGCGAAAATCCCCCATTCACACAGCCTGGCTGCCAATCACACAGCAGGGGGGGTTCCGGCCTAGACAACCACCATAGCCAATCATGCCAAAGTGCGACTTGGGTTTCCAAGGATACCCTGTGCAGGGGGTGACTACACCCCTCCCGCACATTCAGCCCACCTAAACACCCAGGCACCAAAAGGAGGGCTTCTCTCAAGAGAAGCCCGCCAAAAGAGGGTGAACAAAGAAGGCAAACCTAGTTTGCCGCACAAAGTAAAACACAAGAAGGACTTTAAAAAAAAGAAATGGCGAATAAACCCGACCGTAGCCAAAAGAAAGAGTATTTGGTCAAGCGGGTTTATGTTCGAGGCTGCTATGATAGTCTGGAACAGTACCACGTTTATATAATATAATCACGGTAGACACGTTAGGGTAGATACCATTGCTACCAAGTCTGAACGTTAAAAGAGCAAAACAAAGCTAAGAGAAGCACAGACAAAAAGGGATAGGAGTTACCCCTTTTCAGTAATCCATGTAAAATGGGGTGTACTGGGTCTGTAGTTTTAAATGACTATCTAAAGTAAATGGCAACTTTACCTGTTTTCTGGGGGACAGTAGTCAGCCTCAGAAAAATTGAGTCAGGGGGGAAGTCTCAAAGACAACCCTGTGTTACTGCACGGAAGGTGCTGGGTAACACACGTGAAAAAGTGGGGTTAATGGAGTGGTGTCCTCCAGAGCCCACTATTACACAAACATTAAAAATACACATGGCAAAACACATGAAAGAGTGGGAAAAAAAGGCTCACACTCTTACCAAGTGGAAAAATAAACTCCAGAAATCCAGTAAAGCTGCTGGGGAACTCACTAGGTGAGGGAAATTAGCCATGAATTAGAATTTTCCCTAACAGTCGGGGTGGATGAGATGGTTATATACAGTTCAAAGGGAAGCTGTTCATTCTGCCCCTCCTCATGTTGTTTGAAGTACTTGTGCAAGCCATGGGCAATTACATTTAGGGTTAAGAGGTCTCAGACCAGCTGTGACGTGTATAATAGATTATGTTTGTATGTGAATGTGTAACTATATGATGATGTCATGACGTGCCACAGACAAGTCCTATAAAGGGGTTTGTTGTACACATGAGCTGAAGATGGTAGTTAAGATAACTGCAACCAATGGGAATGGGGGGAATTGGAGAAACATGTGATTTCTTTGTATAGGTTTAAACCAATCACATTTGGGGGGTGGATTGTAATAAAATATATGGTAGTGTTTTAACTGTTGCAAAAATGAATATAATGTGTCAACTTCTATGGTTCTGGGATGCTCGAGTTAGTTTGACTCTACAGTGTCAACTAGCCCCTCCTCGGATGATTGTACAATAGACTTGCTTTACGTACAAAGTTGTACTCGCTTTAGTGGTGGGCCTGCTTTGGTTACGTTGATTAAAGTCCCATCTGCACATTTGGCGTCCCTAGGTGGGACCCAGGCTTTCGAAGACATTGGGGATCTCGTGTCCGCACAACTCGGCTATGGTGCCTCTCTGCAGGGACCTGTCTTCCGTGCATGGTGAAAGAGAGGTTTACGGGTGCCATATTGGTTAAAGGCCTGTCTGTTCCCCGGAGGTGTGGTATTGTGGGTCCAGCTGTGCAGGGCGAATTGAAGGAGCACCCCTTCGGAGTGCTTCAGGCTCCCGTGAGTGCACTTTTGGGGGGTAAAGCATGGTGATAAATAGGAGAAAAGAGGGTTGTTTCTTTTATTTAAGGGGTTTGGTAACGGTAGAATCAGAGCACCTGTGTGAAGTTAGCCGTGGTTCCAGGGATTGAAAGGGTGAAAGTTTTGAAGGAGTGAGTGAACTGTTTTGTGTTGTAAGTCCTTTGTATATATTTTTACCTAGTTTGTTATTTTCGTGGTGTCAGGAGGTATCCACACAGCAAGTGCATTGTGAGGTTTGGCCCAAAACCCTTCAGTTTGCTTGTCGGTTGCCTGGAGACCTCACCTAAAGGTGATGTGGCATCCTATGGTAAGTCAACGCGTAGATACCTTAATTTTGCATTGACTGTGTAGACGGAGCCCTCAGAAACTTTTCTTGTTTACTCAAAGTAGTGAAGGGTATCTTTCTGTAGTCAGAAAAAGACAGCGTTGTAGTATTTAGAGTGAGAGCAGCAGTGTTTTAATGAAAAACATTGCGCTCCTTCTATGCTCGAGTGAAGGAGATATCTCGGAGCTTTTGGCTAAAGATGCTGTCTTTTGTGTAAGAGCCAGAAGTATAGTTAAATTAAGTAGCTAAGCGAGGTGATTGCAGTGAAAGTGAGCGAAGGAAGTGATTGTGGGGACTAAGAAACCAGGAACTGGAAAAAAGGGGGTTCTTTGGGTGGAAAGTTTGTGCCGCAGATTTGGGTTTGGTGTTGGTTTTTGTGAAATGATTTTGGGTACATTGGGTAGGAGTATGAACACTCTGCTGAATTATTTGTGTCAGGTACTTCCTGGCTTTAAAGTGAAGATTTTAAAGTATCGTCGGGAATGGCTGCAGGAAACTACGGGTGAAATGCCCAATTCTTGGCCTACTGCAACAGGTACCGGCATGCTGCACATTCTAATTACGCAGCACACCAGAATAATGTAAAATGCACAAATACCCCTGAAATGTACACATACCTGCTTTCTCAGGTCCAGGAAAGGTTGCCCTTTTCAGTGCGCTCTTGTGTGCATGCCAAAAACGCCAGGACTAAGGATGAACGGCAGCAATAGCGGTGGGTGGGGATTGGGCTGTACACAGTGTCAAGGACACTGGGAGCAAGGAGGCTGCGGATTGGAGGATGGGGAGGGGAAATAGTATAAAAGGACATTTGATACAGTGTTACATTTGCTACATTGCAGGATGGCTGGAAGCAGGAGGAAAGCACAGAAGACTGGTGGGCCTATCAGGAATAAGAGCAGAGAGAAAGCAGCTCCATATCCCATCAGAAGAACCAGAGGAGAAGAAACCTTGGTCTTGTATTGTACCTCAATCTAATAAAAATAAACAATTGAAATAGAAATATATTGAGTGGTGTCCATCTCACAAGTAGTGGCAGCGGTGGGATCAGGCAGCATTATGGAAGGGTTAATTAACGCCTTAACTGATGGACGACAACAACTGCAGCAACTCATCCAGGTTCCGTCTCAGCAGGACATACAGTTGCAAGGAATGTTGCAGAGCGCTGCACGTGATAAACAAAATGAGAGGATCCTTTGACTAGCTGATGAAGTCTCTACAAACCGAAGCCAACCTCTGGTACCAACATCCATTCTGCTGAAGTACAAGGATGTCGAGCCTCCTGCCTTCTTCTTTACTAGGTTCGAGAGGATAGCACAGAGTGCACAGTTGCCACCAGAGAGATGGGGTCAGTATGTGTCCACCTTACTGTCGGGGGCTATGCAAGGGGCATATTAGCCACCAATCCAAACGGGGACACATCATATGGTGAAATAAAGAAATCAGTACTAGGCGGTTGGGTCTCGATGAAGATGCCTACCGCTTAAAAGTTCAGAGAAACCCATCTGAAGCCTGGAGAGACCCCTCAAGAGCTTTACTACAGAGTGAAAAACGTAGCCGGGAAATGGCTGCAAACTCCTTCTCCAGCAGTACAGGATGTCCTGGATAAACTCATCCTGGAACAGTTTTTGGAAGCCCTACCCGGGCCAGTTCAACGATGGGTCAGACAGCATCATAGACCCAGTTTGGCTGAAGCAATTGATATAGCATGAGCATATAAGAAGGCATGAACCAGTAAAACAGTTTTTCCAGGGCTACCAAGCAGGGCAGGGCAGGGCCACAGCCAACAGAACCCTACACAGCCAAACCCATTCGACAGGGCTTACCCAGGTGGAGAAACCCTTGAAGCCAGACGAAAAGGCGGTGAGGCTGGAGCCCAGAATTGCAGCACCAGGACCACCCTATTGACAGCCACAGTGTTTTGAATGTGGCAACTGGGGACATATTGCCTGCGTGTGTCCAACCCAAAGACATCCAGAACCTATGGGGTTCGGCTGCATGCAGAGGTGCCGGAAGAGCTTATCCCTATACAGTGGACATACGAGTGGATGGGATGCCAACAATGCAATGTTGGACAACGGAAGTCAGCAGACCACCATCACACCCCAAATGAGTTGCGCTATTGTTAGACCTGATGGGTACATACATATTCGCTGTGTACATGAGGATGTGAAAATGGATCCAACCAAAATGGTGCACTTAGAGGCACAGGATAAGGTTGTAGACCTAAAGGCTGCCGTACTTCCCTCTTTGCCTGCTCCTGAGGTGATAGGGTCAGTTCTTCCCCATTTTAAGGAAGTGGTAGAAGCAGCTGAAGAAAGCTGGTAGAAAGAGGACCCTTATTATAGAGAAAGAATTGAAGGACCAGACAATAGGCACACGAAATCCAAGAGGCAAACAATTGTGGAATCAGGCTATGTATGTAACCAGACCTATAGACTTGAGGTTAGAGGAACATGAGATGGCTATTCGAGCAGAAACCCTAACAGATCCTATGTTGAGAGGAGCCGGAGAGATGCCAAACCAGAAGGAAGACATTTCTACGAATAAGGCACCAGCGTTCAAGTTTAGGCACGGTCCTTTATATCATCTCTACAGGGCAGAGGACGGAAAGCATAAAGAACAGCTGCTATTACCCAAGTCACACCGGCAACTGATTTTGCGGTTATCCCATAACCATCCATGCAGAGGACATATGGCCACGCTAAAAACCCAGAAGAATGTGATAAAGTGTCCCTATTGGCCTGGATTATTTGAAGATGTAAACAGATTTTGTAGTGAGTGCCCCACATGCGAATTAACCAGTGCAACAATGCCAGCCAAAGCTCCTCTAGAGAAGATGCCATTAGTGATGGTCCCCTTCCAAAGAATCAGGATGGACATAGTAGGCCCTTTGGAGCCAGCCAGCAAGGGATACAAATATCTGCTAGTGATAGTAGACTACGCCACAAGCTGCCCCGAAGCAGTGCCTTTGAGGGGCACATCAGCACAATAAATATGTGATCAATTAATTCCTTTCTTTTCTCAAGTTGGATTTCCTGATCAGATAATAACAGACCAGGGCACAAATTCTATGGCGACGGTTATGACACAAGTCTGCCAAAGGTTACAAATTAACAAGATAGAAACATCAGTATACCATCCCCAGACAGACGGTCTGGTGGAACTCTAGAATAAAACCATAAAAAAGATGCTAAGACGAATCATTGGTGAGGATGGAAAGGATTGGGATTGAGCAGTACCACTGGTCCTGATGGTACTGAGAGACACTCCACAATTCTCAACATGGTTTTCCCAATTTGAGTTGCTCTTTGGGAGACAACCACATACCACATTGCATATTGTAAAGGAAGAGTGGGAGAAAAGTGAAGATGTGCCACTTAGTGAATATGTAGAAGAAACACCTAGACGGACTACGAACAATGGTCCAAGAAAATCCTGGAAAAGCACAGAATGCCCAAGAAACACAATATAACAAAATGTGTTGGATGAGAACATTTAAAGCCAGAGACAAGGTGCTAGTTTTGTTGCCAACCAGTACCAATAAGATATTAGCTCGATGGAGAGGACCTTATGTGGTAAAGGAGGTTGGGGGCCCTGTTAGCTACTGGATCAGTCAACGGGACAGAAGGGAACCAGAGACGGTTTATCATATTAACCATTTAAAAGAGTGGCTAGAGCCCAGGACATCGGCTTTAATCACAATAGACCAACCAGACAAAGAATAACAATTTGCGAATACCAAGATATCCAATGTTACAGATGTACAGTGGGGAAGTACCCTAACCCTCAAACAAAAAGAAGATATGATGAAGATGTTTAAGGAAATAAGCTGCTACTTTCTCGAACCTCCCGGGTAAAACCAGATTGGTAGAAATATTATCAACGCCATTCCCGGACAGATAGTCCAACTCAGACCTTATCGCATTCTGGAAGCAGAATGCCAGGTAGTAAAGAATGAAATAGAGGAAATTTAACATTTGGCTATCATAGAGCCATCAGTCAGTCCATGGTGTTCAACTATTGTGTTGGTGCTAAAGCCTGATGGCTCTAACAGGTTTTGCATGGATTCTAGACAGTTAAATAACATCTCAAGATACGAAGCATATCCTATGCCAAGAGTGAACAAACTACTGGCGAAGCTAGGATCTGCCAGATACCTCAGCACCATCAACCTCACAAAAGGATACTGGCAGATGCTGTTATGGTTTTCTCTCATTATCATTAAACATGGAACAGCCAACAAGTATGTGTCTTCATATGGCTTTATTCATATCATAACTGAACTCTACCATTCTAAGTTCTAGCCCCACTCATAAACTACAACTATGCTAATTATGCAAAGACAGCACACGACACCCCCGACCCCTTTCTTATCATATAACTGCTTGTTAACTGTGTCAACCATTACATTTGTTCAATCAGTCTCGCTGGTTTGCAAACAATTCTTTGAGATCTGCTTCTCATGTTCCCGTCATGAGATTCATCCCCAATGTCCATGTTTCGTGAATTCCCACTAAAGTAAAAGTTTCCACCTTCAAAATCTATTCCTCCCAGATCCCTTTCTCCATTAATTTCTACACACCCTTCCCCCGGAGCAGATCCCTCACCTCCACCCAACAGTTGCTCATCATCAGTATACAACCAAGTTAAGTCAATATCCATGTCAAGACCATTCGACTCAATCATCCCATTTTTCCCACACTCATGCCTATATGGCATGAATCTTTTGAAAAAGGATACATTTCTCGTGACTTCCCCATCGTAACCATGGATCCTTTTACATTTTTGACTTTCAACAGTGTTGGTCTATATTTCGAGTCTGTTTCCTTTCTCTGCTTCTGTTTCACAAGCACCATATCTCCTTCCTGTAATTTTATCTCTGCAGCCTTCCTTTTGCGATCCACCCACTCTTTGGTCTTCCACCGCTTCATCTGATCCCTTGCTCTGATTTCATCATCCTCCTCAGCTCTGTAATCCTCCAGTCTGGGAAGCCTGATCCGCGGCTTGTACCGGATCATCAATTCCGCTGGAGAATGTCATGTCATCTCATGAGGGGTGTTTCTATAGTTCCTTAGCATCTGTGAAACCGCTTGAGGAAATTGATATTGCCCACAACTGCTCTTTGTCTAGCTCTTTTTAAATTATTCATGAATCTTTCAACCATCCCATTCGCCTGTGGCCATAGGGGTGTAATCTTTTGATGACGGAATCCCATATGGGCAGCAAATGTGCTAAATTCATGCCCTTGGAAGGGTGCTCCATTGTCCGTTTTGATGATTTGGGGAATTCCCCACTCACTAAAAAGCTCGTCCAATACTACCACTACATGATGAAACGCTGTGGAATGGACTTGCTTTACCAGCGGAAATTTTGAGTATTCATCTATAGCCACTAGGAGATACCCACTTCCTCCAGTGGGCCAAAGAAATCTAGTGCCACTCGGATCCACAGTCCCCTAGGCAATGGTACTATCTCCAGAGGCGCTGCTTGAGTCGTAGGGATGTCACTTGGCAAGCAAAACAATTTTGTATTGTGTCCTCCACAATTAGATCAATGCATGGAAACCATACTTGGTGTCTCAGAATCTTCTTTGTGTTTACCACTCCCCTGTGCCCTTCATGAGCCAGCATCACTAAGGTCTTCCTCAAGCTCTTGGGTGCTACAAGTCTAATTCCTCTTAGAAGTATTCCCTTTTTAGTTACAGATAATTCACTGCTTATTTTCGCCAATTTTCTTAAATCTTTCATATCACCTTCTTCCAAACCCTTTTCTTGATCCAGACATTGCCACTTCCCAGTCCTTGTGAGTTTGACTGCTGTTCTGATCATTGGATCAGCTCGGCTTCTCTTCACAAATGTCTCCTTTGTTATCGCCACTGGCAGTGCATTTAATGATATACATGATATATACTCTTCCGCCTCCATTTGCATTAGCAAATCTACTTCGCTCACCGGATGTCTTGATAAATAATCGGCTGGATTTGCATCTTTCCCTGGCCTGTGTACAATCTTGTTGTCGTATTCCTGAAGTCCCATGCCCCAACGCTCAATCCTTGGGGGCATCTTGATTCGAGGATTTCCAAATATTGAAATCAATGCCTGATGATCCGTCACCGACACAAATGGCTTTCCAATTATAAAATGGTTGAACTTCTCGCAAGCCCACACGGCGGCAAGACTCTCCCTTTCTGCCTGCGAGTAAGCTTGCTCAATGTCACTTAGGGCTCGGCTAGCCTAGGCAATGACTCTTGTTTGCTTACTATCTGCTGTCTCATCAGGATTTGTTCGTGCAAGAATTGCACCCAACCCCACTGGGCTGCCGTCTGCAATAACTTCAGTATGCCACTTAGGGTTAAAATATGCTAACTGTCTGTCATTTGCCAGCTCACTCTTTATCAGATTTTTCACTCCATGCATACTCCATGTCCTTCTTCAATAGATGTCTCAAAGGCTCAGTCAGCGTGGCATATTCTGGCATGTATCTTGCACAATATCCAACCATTCCAAGGAAAGACCTCAGCTCAGTCACTTCTCTCGGGGCCTGCAATTTCAATGTCACTCCCACTTTCTCCGGATCTGTTTTCATACCATCCTCTGAGAATATGCGTCCAAAGAATTTCAGGCTTCGTTTGTTTATTTAGCATTTTTGTGCATTCAATGTAAGTCCACTTTCCTGCAGCAACTTACATACTTGTCTCAAAGCACTATCGTGCTGAGCTTGGTCACTTCCAGACACAAGAATGTCATCGTTATAATTGAATGCATTTGGTACTGGTGCTATTACTTTCCTGATGGCTTCCTGGAAAATTTCAGCAGCAGAAGAGATCCCAAAACGAAGTCTCTTGTACCTAAATAATCCTTCATGAATACTAAAAGTGGTTACTGGACGCGATTCCTGGTCGATCACCAATTGGTGGTAGCCCTGATTTAAATCCAATTTACTGAATCTCTTGGCCATATTCAAACAATTGATCATATCTTCTATGTTTGGGCCTGGATGTCTCTCTCTCAGTATGGCTGTATTTGATATCCTCATATCCACACAGAGCCGAAGTCGTCCATCAGCCTTAGGAACTACCACTAGGGGAGAAACCCATGGGGTCGGCCCATTTTCCACTCTTTCTATGATATCATTATTTCTTAGTTGTTCAAGCTCCTGCGACACCCTCTTCTGCAAATGAAAACCCACACGTCTTGGGTGTTGTGGGACAGGCTAAACTGAACTATCAATATGTAGATGTATATCATTTGATCTCAACTTTCCAACCCCTTGGAACAGTTTTGGGAATTCCATTTTCAGTTTCTCCAGATTCACCTCCTCTTTCGTTATGCATCTTACAGCTTGAGGTTCTGATGGAATTCCCTGTATTTTCTCAGATTGATTGTATTTTACATCAATGAGACCTAGGTTAGTTGCCGTCTTGCAACTGATGAGGCATCTCCCAACGACGGAGCTTTTAATGACATTTATTTTGGTAGGAATACATTTTCCCATGTGAATTAAGTTGCAATGAAACAGTCCTACATTCAACAATGGCTGTTCTGCTCCCCATTGATATATTGTGGCTCTCGAAGTTCTCAGGGGGTATTGTTTAGCCACCTTTCTGTACATTTCCTCGCTCATAACGTTGACTGTAGCTCCAGTATCCAGTAAACACTTGTGTATAGGCACGTTACAAATGCCATATCATATCATATCATATCAGGAATGGTATATCTTCTCCATTCAAATTCACCAATACCCTTATTGCGTTTCTACCACTTTTGTGGTTGTTTATTAGCCTCACATATTCTCTGCTGTATCGATTATATTCATATTCCCTATGGTAGTCCATTGGATTTATTTTTTATTTATTTATTTACATTTATATAGCGCGCAACAGCCCAGGGGCATTGAGGCGCTGTTACTTGCAATAACTTAGTTACATGGTACAGGCATGATAGCGGTTGTTGACACATTGTGAATGTTACAGGAAAACATACTGTTGTTACAGATATTGGTTTTGGTCATATAATACAGTATACATGAAAAGCATTCGTGCTAGCGTGTCTGGCCTTATGATCCCCTTCTTCTTCATATGACATGGTTGATATTGGTGGATTCTCATATGGGTCCTCATATTTTATTCCTTCTTGACTTTGTGGCTCATTATTGGTTATTACTCTCTGTCCCAGATCCTGGGTATTTTGATCAGCTCTTACAATCTGTAATTCATCCATGGCTCTAACAAATCCAGTCTGAGTTAAATGCGAGTTCCCCCTTGTCCTGGGATAAGTTCTCATATCCCTCTCTGTAGGATTTCATCCTTCAACATTTCTTCGGATATTGTATCTTCTGTTCGACATGACCTGGTAATTATTGTTTGCAAATGGCATGTTTATCCTTTCTCTACACATTGTTGGGAAATGGTTCTCCTGCCCACATCGGAGACATAGCTGGCCCATCGCAGGACAGGGTTCTTTGTGGGGAAATTCCAAGCCACAGCGGTAGCACTGTCATTCATTGTTGCCTCTGCGCATACAACTAGTTGATCCCATTCCTGGATGTCTTCTTTGCCATTGAGCATTCTTATTTATGACAGCTACAGTCTCTATATTCTTGGGGTTTTCTATATTCGCCGCTTGCGCGTCTACTATCTCATATACTCTGGCTAGTTCGAGCACTTTCCTTATCGGAAGAGGTTTCTTTAATAAGTGCTTTCTGAATTGTGACGACAAACAACCCTCAATCACTCTCAGTCGTATTGCCTCATCATCATTGAAGTTGGTAAATTCACAGAATGTGGTCTTTTTCTGCAGTCTTAACACAAACTGGGCTATAGTTTCATGAGGGCTTTGTTTGCATTGGTTAAAAACGTATCTCTCATAATCTCTGTTCAGTGGGATTATTATTTGTGCATTGATTGCAGCCACCAACAGTAGATAGGTTACTCTTTCTTGCAAAGGAATTGTTTTGATAATACTCTTTATCTCCTTTCCAACTAGATTCGTGAAAATGTCTATTTTATTCGGAGCATTTTGATCCCCTAGAGCCCTTAGGAACTCCTCGAATTCCTCAATCCATTCTTGCCACTTCTGACCCTGTGTTTCTTGTGGCTCCAGCATAAATGGGTTTGGCCTTCTAAGGTAGTTTAATGGATTTGTTGATATTAGTGTGCTTGTTGCCATTTGGGGTATGCTTTGCAGTTCATTTGTGTCCCCCCCAGAATGGGTGTCTTCCTGTGACATTTTGTAAACTCTTCGTTTGTTTCCTTTCTGAGATATATATATATATATATATATATATATGTGTCCCTTCTTGTATTTATTTAATGGCTGCTTTCACTCTTTTGCTCAATCATGCATCTGTAGTTTCATTTGCTATGTTATTGTTTTATTTTTGCTTAGTGTCTTTCATCCTTCGTGTGTCTGTTCACTGTTTTGTTGTTTCCTTTTATGGTTTCAGTATAAGGTGTTTACAGTCCCTATTTATTTCATTCTATCCTCCTTTCGTTCCGGTTTATGATTTGTAACTCCTTATGTTTCCGCCCATTTGAATGTCTCTGTGTGTTTGTTTCGTTCGTGTTACTGCAATCGACATCAAACGAAAATGCTTTCCCCAAGATGGTGGCACGTATTTTGACGTCCGCGGGTCCCTTTCTTTAATATTCGATGTTTATTTCCTTGTTTGTGCATCGCAGGCCCTCTTCTATGCTCATTCTGCTCACGCGTTGGCTCGTGCCTTCAGGTACGCCATTTCTCTTCTTGAATGATGCACTGTTTGCCTCTTGCTGCACACGCTTCCTTTTCTCCGCTACCATAAGTTATATTTTAATTTATCGCCGCTTTTTGTACCTTGTGCTCAGCCAAATTTGCGAATTGTGTGTCGCCCTTATTCTTCATTTTGTTCTTTGTACAGACACTCCTCCGGCGCTTTTCTTCATATTCGTCACAATTCCATTTGCTTCAGATGAATCTCTAAATCACGCCCAGTTTATCCTTGTCGCCATTGTTATGGTTTTCTCTCATTATCATTAAACATGGAACAGCCAACAAGTATGTGTCTTCATATGTCTTTATTCATATCATAACTGAACTTCCCCCAGCCTTACATTCTATAGTCCCCCCTTATCATTCTAAGTTCTAGCAGGGCATAACACCAGCCGGGATGTTGTCACTCTTGTAAAATCAATCCTCTTCCACAGAAAGAACCCCCTGCAATTCCACCTGATCACGGATGTCATTGCTCATGAGATTCTCCACACACTCTTCCAGTCCTGGATGGTGCCATCACTGTACATACGCTTCTACAATGCAGAGGACCTAAAGACTGAGGTTTCCTGGATTCCAAATGAGCACTACTTTGGCATTTATGGATTAATGAAGCAGACTTTGGCTAGAGCTCTACCCGCTGACCTCACCAGGGTCATTGTTCTTGACACAGACATCACCTTCGCTACTGACATCGCAGAGCTCTGGGCTGTGATTGGGCTGGTGGAGGACCGGAGTGACTGGTATCTGGGGAACCTGTGGAAGAATCATAAGCCCTGGCCTGCTCTTGGACAAGTTACGCCCCGTTGGCTGGGAACAGTTATGGCGGTTGACATCAGAGCGGGAGCTGATGAACATGCTGTCCACCTCCCTAGCAGACCAGCTTTTTCTCCTCCTCACCCTTGCTGACCTCATGGCTGCTGACACTGATATTGCACTGGTCACCTGGTCACCCTCAGATCTCGGGCCCAGGTCCCCTCCCCTGCCAGTCGCACTCCTGCAAGGCCTTCCTGACAACCCCCGCACTTGTGGATTGTTCCTGTATCCCTACAGTCCCACAACCAGCACTTGACACTTGATGTCTGCACTTAACCTTGCACTTGCCACTTGCTAGCCGTACTTTTACTTACTCTTATTTATTATTTATATATATATATATTTTTTTTTTTTCTTATCCCATGTACTGCACTGCCCACTCCCCCTTGCCCCCGCACTTCTCCTTCTTCCCCTTACCATGCACTTGCTCGATCTGAATAACACCTGGCTGTTAGGGAGAATTCTCTCTTTAGGCTGAATTTCCTAACCTAGTGAGTCCTCCAGCAGCTTTGCTGGATTTCTGGAGTTTGTTGTTTTCTCCTGCCAAGAGTGATTCTCTTTTTCTCCCACTGTTGGACATGATTTGAGGGGTTCCTTTGACTGTTAATGTGTTTCATGGGCTATGGGGTCCTTTACTCCATAGGGTCTCATGTGTTTTTATTATGTGTGTTACACAGCACCCTCCGTGCAGTAACACAGGGGTGTCATAGTGACCCCCCACCATAGACTCCATACCCTGGGACTGACTACTGTCTCCCAGGGCATGTAAAGTCCCTTGTCTGACTTCTCGCGTGGGGACTCAGTGGCATTTATGTCCCAGGCTCCTACTGCTAATCCGGACCTTATTACTAATACGTTTGCACGGCTGAAACAGAGAAAATCGATCACTGGGAGAATAAGCAAAGCCTGGTTCTCACCGGAACTACAAAAAAAGCAAATCATTGATGCTTAAAATGTTTCATAAGTGGAAAAAAAATCCTTCACTTGATGCTTTGGCCGCTTATAAAACTGTTGCTAAATCATACAGACTGGCAATTGTGCAATCAAAAAAAACTTCAGCAACTCTAGAATCGTAAATGCCAAATCAGATTTTAGAGAATTATTTAGAATTCTAAAAGAAAATAAAACTACTAAACAACCCAGCGTCTTCCACTACAGAAGGGCGTTGCATGGCGCCAAGACATAGAATGCAACGCAAAATAAAATAAATGCCACCACGGCGATTATTGCTCAAAAAAAGGACGCGCTTCCTCTGGCCCGTAATGACTTTGGGAAGGGCTTATTTTCAAGATTTCCCTCTATTCCTCAATTCCACTTCTCTCCTATCTCAGTGGAGGAATTGTCAGTAGTGGTGGAACTATTAGAATATACGAGCTGTATAGCCCATCCCGTTTCTTCCACGATTATTAAATCCTGTCCTCCCATTTTACTCAATGCCATATGTAAAGTTGTTAATGCCTCTTTCCTTGAGGGCCAGGTACTACCTGATATCAACTTGGGTCACTCAGATTTAAAAAAAAAAAAAAAAAAAACAGGTCTTGCAATTGACGACCGCCTTAATTATAGGCCCATAACGAATACCCCTGTTTTGCAAAAATTATTAGATCGTGTTGCCTATAATCAAATCTCCCATCATCTAAATCAGTACCGTATTCTTAATGGCCGTCAATCAGGCTTCGGAACAGAGACCTCGCTCTTAGAGCTAAAATCAAGACTGCTTGAACAAATGGATAAGGGGCTTTCTTCCATGTTAATGCTACTAGACCGGTTGGCCGCATTTAACTTGGTCGACCATGCTATCTTGGGTGACAGGCTGGGAGAAGTAGCAAATATTTCCCCTGGGGTGACTCAATGGACTACCTCTTTCTTGAAAATAGAGTGAGCCAGGTTTTCATTGAAGAGGCAGAGGCTAATCCTTTATTAGTTGCCTTTGGAGTCCAGCAGGGGGCCTGCCTATCCCCTTGTAGATATATCTTTATGACCCCGTTCTTTGCCACCTTGGAACAGGAGGGAGTGTTGCTCACTAATTACGCAGACGTCACTCAGTGTGTCGTCGCTATTGTTGGCTCCTATTCTCATGATGAGGAAAAATTAAATAGAGTTTAATATATATATATATATATTTTAACTTCTCTTTATTGGCATTTCCCAAACAAAACAACAGTACCATGTGCCAAACATCCAATTAATCACATCCCCCTCCTCCTCCCACCGGCACAACACCCGATAACAAGATTACTTTATTCTTTGCACCATAGATCACATAGATACTGTACAGTGAGGCTGTCAGTTTTACATTCTCTAATAGCAGGCATCAGTGCCTACTTTGTGGTCTCTCATACACAGTGCTCATGTGTCTTGGTTACCCCTTCAGCTCATGGTCCTGACCCCATGGTTGCCGGAGACATAGCCTCAGCATCAGGTGTGTATGCATCCCACATATCCCTGTTGTTGCGCCTGTTTCGGGTTAACGTTCCCCACCCATTGTCCATGTCATTACACTACAATATGACAGATCGCCATTGAGAGATACTGGGGATCTTCTCCCCTTGCCCCCACAGCACTGCTGCTATTCTTTTAGCCAGTATAGGGAGTAATCCCACCAGTTTCCTATTCTATAGTTGAAAATTGAATGGTGCACAACAATCTTGACCTCAATAGGGAAAGAACTGAGTTAATGATAGTTGGTACTCAGTCAATGATATCGAAGCTTGGCCCTTGATATAATGAATTCCACCTAGGAGAGGTTACGATTAAACCTCAGAAGAAGGTAAAAACCCTTGGTGTGGTGTTTGACCAGCAATTGGACACGAATGCTCATGTGGGGAGCCAAGTCTCCTCGGCAGCGTATTTCATCAAATTGTTGCCTCACCTTTGCCCCTTTATTTTGCAGGCTGATGCTGAAACGATAGCCAGAGCAATTATCGGGTCTAAATTAGACTACTGTGGTAGTCTCTTTGTCGCTATCAGTAAAGACGCTACTGGCTTCAAGCGGTGCAAAATGGTGCTGTAAGAGTAGTGGTAGGATTATCCCACCGCAATCCCGTATCAGCCGCAGGAAGATCACTGCACTGGCTTCCTGTGGCTTCTTGCATCATCTATTGCCTATTGTTGATCACCTGGAAATGTAGACTTGGCTTGATGCCCATGTATCTACAAAATCTCATCTCAAATAAGGCGAATAATCGATCCTTAAGGACGAATATTCAGAATTATTTGGCATTGCCTAGAAGCAAGACTAAGAAGGTGGAAAATGCAGCATTTTCTATAGCAGCCCGTAGAGCGTGGAATTTGCTTCCCTTGGATCTCCGTGGTCTGACGTCTTTAGTATGCTTTAAAAAAGAAAAAACTGAAAACATGGCTCTTTACATAATTTTCTACAAAGCACTGTTTGAGGATTCTCTTGGTTAGATAGGGCTTCCAATTATGGTTTATGTTGTCATCTTCTCTGCGCCCTCATGGCCTTGGGTCCATGGTTGCGCTATATAAATGTTTTAAAGTAAAAAAAAAATGGGGCCCCAGCGACATTTGAGAGGCTAATGGACATAGTTCTGAGACTCCATGCAGGGTATCCAGCCGCATATCTAGACGATATAGCGGTCTTCAGCGAGTCCTGGAGAAAACATCTTGCACCTTGAGAAGGTGATAGATGCATTGAAGATGGCCGGACTTCATATAAACCCCAAGAAAACGGTTTTGGGGCTATCAAAATTAAGTACTTGGTATAGGTCATGGGGAGAGGTATTATTCAGCCTCAAGCCAACAAAATAAAAGCAATTGAGAAAATACTCATTCCACGAAACAAAAAACTATTTTGAGCCTTCCTTGGTTTTGTAGGCTATCATCGGTGATTCATAACTCAGTTTTCTACCATTGTTGCACCGTTAACCATCTTGGAATCCAAAGCCTGCGTTTCGTCCCTGCCCATTGCAGTCAGAGAAACACAACAAAGCAACAACAGGTACCGGCACACCTAATTACAGAGCAAAACCATGATTATGTCAAATACACAAAGATCCCTGAAATGTACACATACCCACTACCTCAGGTCCAGTAAAGGTTGCCCTTTTCAGCCTGCTCTCATGTGCATTCCCGCAAATGCCAGGGACAAGAATGAATGAATGGCAGCCATAGCAGGGGGCAGGGCTTGGGCTGTACACAGTGTAAAGGACCCTGGGAGCAAGGAGGCTGCAGATTGGAGGATGGGGAGGGGAAATAGTATAAAAGGCCAAAGGAAGTTTGATACTCGGGAGGATAGCTCAGGGGCAACGTGTTCGCCTTGGAAGCAAGACGACATGGAGCAACGCAGGTTCGATCCCCGGAACCGGGAACTGGGTATTGAGCACGTTATAAATAACCTATCATATCATACAGGGTTACATTCCCTACACTGCAGGACAGCTGGCAGCAGGAGGAAAGCACTGAAGACTGGTGGGCCCATCAGGAATAAGAGCCGAGGAGAAGCAGCTCCATATTCCATCAGAAAACCAGAGGAGACTAGAAGTACTTTCCAGGGTGAAGAAATCTTGGTCTTGCATTGTACCTCAATCTAATAAAAATTGAAATATAAATATTGAGTGGTGTCCCTTTGTCCATCTCAGCGACGGATACAGGTAACGCCTCCATCAGCAACGATTCCTAGAAAATGGGATATTGAGGAAAGTGCAAGGATAACTCCTTCAATGGTTTGGGCTGAAGAAAAGTTGAGAATGGAGAGGGAAAGGGAAGAACTCCAACTGCTTGGATAGCAGAGAGGATAGGCTGCAATTGGTAGTAGACACAGGAGAGGCTAGTTTAGGAACAGGTAGTGCCATTATGGCAGCAGAGAAGTGAAGAGCAGGAAGAGGTTAATAGACAGGCAAAGGACAGAGGAAGGAAGCTGGAGGAATGGACAAGTTCTTGTTGGGTTGGATACATCGATTATCAAAGAGGTCAAAGTGGAACTGGAGAACAGAAGTATTGCTATGGGTACAGGATTTGAGCAGGGAGAATGGGTGCCAGCGCCCTATGGTAGTGCCAAGAATGCTTCTGTGCCTGTAGAAGTGTCAGGGGAAGGGAAAACATGTGGAGAAGATGGGAAAAGGGAATCTGATGTCAACCAGGAATAGCAGCCCCACCTCCGGCTCCAGTAGCGGGGACAGAGTATATAATGGAATCGTAGAATGCGCTGTGGTACTTACATGGCTGTAATAAGTAGCAAGGGAGAGATGGGCAAGCTCCAGTAAAGGCAGGTGCACTCAGTTTCCGTTGCTCCAGGAGGGTCTAGGAAAGATGTATTGTCCTCGTGGTCACACATGGACCAGAATAATTTGATGAAGACTCTCCCTTCACTCACTGCAGGTGTCAGGTTGGCCATAGGAGATATGAAAAGCGTATTTACGGCTCTAATGGGGGGGAACAGTCTCATGAGCTTTGGAAGAGAACAGAGTAGCTGAAGTTTTTTTCATAATTACAGGGTGCAGGTATGGGGGGCCCTGCTGATTATGTATCCTGATTCACCAGATATAAATCCTACTCTACCTAATACGATGAAGTTGAATAGTGATCCTGCCACACATATTCAGTTAATTCAGGAGATGTGGAAGGCAGAGACGGGAGAAGTGTGGGATAAGAATGTGGCCATTTTTACCACATGCTAAAGAAGGGACTTCCCAAAGAAGTCCAGCACAAACTACCTAAAGTAGATGGGATGGAGGCCAAGAGTTGGCCAGAAATTCCAGCACACATTGTGCATTTTCATAAAATAAGGCAAGAGAAGGAAAAGGAGAGTATAGAACGGCACAAAAGGCAGAGGCCAAGCTTGTTCAGATAAAGGTAGCGAAAATCTGTTTGGAAGGAGCAGTGATTCCCAGCTCCATGGATGGACAGCAGGGACAACATAGTGAATCAGGTATGACACAGGGTTGGATGGCCAAGTATGCTCCCGGTCCAAGGCAAAGGAGAGTTTCCAAGGGCAAGGGAGGATTTTCACATGTGGGTCACTTGGTGGTTTCGGAGGAATGGGGCTCTGGTTTAATGGGCCAATAGGAAATAACTATGGAGGGTTGTATGGGATTCAGTGTTGGTCGCGTGGAAGGATGGGACACTTGTCACAAGATTGTCAGAGAAGACCACTGTATTTTGACGTGGGAGCTCAGAAAATGTAATCCCCGACCATGCCATATTCCTCAGGCTCTGTGCAATCGCAGCAGATGCAGTTTGAACAGAACCCAGTGACTGGGCTGTACAGACATATGTGATTCAACCGACCATTCCAGCACAGACACCGGTACAAACCTGGGAGACAAATTATTTACCCCAAGGATTACACTGGAGCAAATGTTTTTGGAGGGAATCCTTTTTCACTCCCCAGTGCTAATATGGAACATATATATGCAAGGTCCCTATATGCAACACATTATGTAAGCCTCCTGTAACTAAGCCGTCCTTTCATGTAACAGCACCTCAATGCCCTTGGGCTGTTTGTGTACTTTATAAACATAAAAACTAAGAGTAGGACAGCCCACTGGGATCTCTGATTGTCCAGTCCTGTCTCTTGCCACCAACCTGGAAGAGGAACCCCAGATAGGTGTACATATAGATGACTGAATGTTATAATTCATGGGCGATACATGGTCTACAAAATCATGCATGAAGGAAGGCGCGTTCTCCGGCAAAACAATGGACACAGGGATTCGCTGGGGCTATCCTGTTTCCTTACACTGAAGATCTATGTATTAAGGTAGGTACACAAAATGGATCTGCTCCTTTGTTGTATTGCACAGATACTTCAGCGAATCTCTTAGGCAGAGATCTCTAAGCAAGCGCCACACGTCGATCACTTTCACGGAGGAAGGTATAGTATGCTCGACTCCAGGTTTGTATTCGGCCACTCAAAGCCACAATCAGAAATTGTCCAGTCTTGGTGACAATTACAAAAACACATTTATTTTTGTTCTGACTCAAAAGGCCAGGTGATGACAGCAGTCCTGACCCAGCAAACATCGCTAGGCCATAAACCTTTATCATACTATAGCGGACTCCGAGACCCAGTTGGAGGGTGGCAAGGTACGTTTTGTTGATGGGTAATCGTCAATCAACCAAGACACTGGTGATAAGCATACAGATTCAGCAGTTGTGGGCCTTGTGGACGGGGAATACCAGGTCACACTGAAAAAACGGTTAACTTTGCATTACTCCACCCAAGCGGCAGAACAAATGGCCCTTCTAGAGGGACTAGAAATGATAAAGGGAAGGCAGTCACCATTTATTCTGACTCTGCATATGAAACCTCCACTGTGCATTCAGGGTTAACAAGGTGGCAGAAAAAGAGGTTAAGGTGATCTGACAGGACCCCTTGTCCAGCATGCTGCGCTGCTATCAATACTAATCAAAGCGTTGGCCCTGTCCACAGAGTTATCAAAATATTTGCTGTGCACACTAATCGTACTAACTCAATAGCACTTGGAAATGATGTCGCAGACAGGGCGGCGAAAGAAGCTGCATATTTGCCATTTACAGATTCTCAGAAAATGGAAACCGTGTCCCAGTATGTAGTTGCCAACTCCATATACTGCAGTCCCATTGCTTCAACAAATCAAAGAAATACACCTAAAGAAGAAAGGGAGCTTTGGGCAAAGAGAATGTGTCTGGCCCACGGATTTGCTGTGGAGAGAGGAGCTGACGGGGAAGGTAGAAATGTCTGTAGAACTGGTTCTTGTGGCTCTAGAGCAACTACATTAACCGTCACACGCTTGACAATAAATTGCAGCACAACTCTAGGAGTAATGGTTTATACCAAACCTCCAGGAACAGGCAAGTCGTTTTGCAGGGGATTCAAACCTGGAAACACCATGGTCAGTAAAGGGAGTTCTGCTTAGGTCCCATGTGCCATTTTGGGAACTCCATATAGGACTTTGTCAATATGCTTCTGAGATGTAACAACTATCGGTACCATATAGTCATAGTTTGTCCATTCTCCCAGTGACTTGAGGTTGATCCATGCGCACAACCTCATACCAAGTACGCAGCAACATTTCTATTGAGGGAGTATTTCCACGGTGGGGAATTTGTGGGCCTTGATGTCCGACAACACAACCCACGTTTTTTAATGCCTGGTTCTCAGAAATCACTTTGCTCTTGGGAATCAAGCACAGGTTGTGTTCAGTGTGCCACTGTCAGTCTAGAAAAATGAATACCTCTACTTTGTGACTGCAAACGTATTTTGGTGGCCGTGGGCCAACCGTCTCATGCACGATATGACAGAATATAGGTTTTCGAGTTTGCCAATGAACGGCCATTTTGATGTAACAAGAATCGCCATTTTGTTTTCTAACCGTTGCACATTGCTTTCTGTTCCTATTGCTTCGCAGTATATTTTCTGCTTACACTGCTCGACTGTAAAACATTGTCTGCACGTAAAAAGGACAAGGCCGCAGGGCCGTGAGGATAACAAGAGTTTGTTGAAACACAACGTAGGCAGCGCCAGGAAGAATGCCCGGCTCCCGCCCGAATGTAGCCTTGAAGCAGAGCTGCAGGGCATTTAATCATTTCACATCTGCCAGCCAGTCTCGTTATATGGTAGAATATGTTAGAATAATACAGCTAAAGGCATGAATTATGCTTTTCTTACGGCCCCCCTTTGCTGATCCCCGTTAAAGCGCGTCGGCTCCCAGGACACGAATAGCACCTTATAGATAGCAAGGTCTGGAATGCAACTCTTCCCCCCACCCTATGTAGCTCGCTTCCAAGAACAGAAGCGCGGTGTTCTATTCAACAACTGAAAGATGCCTCCGCACTCACAAATTGCAAATTGTTACTAGAATAGATGTTTGAAGGTGTCATAGTTGTCGGAGATGTCCATCATCACACCAAGTTCAAAGAAACCCAATTAAAGGGGGGGTGTTAAACATGTCATAGCTGATTGTTTGATATGCATTTTGTATATATGTAACTGATGTACCTAATTCACTCCCTTGCGTCCCTCGAGGTCTAGAGATACATGTCGCAGGGCGTGAGATCGAGTTGGCCAACTGAGACTTTTGTTTTGCAATAAACCCTAGCTTTGGGAATACAACCTCATGTCTGGCGTATCTATCATGTGTAGTGACTCGCCTTGTTTCCATAGACGTTAGAGACCCCTAGGGACCCTTTCACCACCCGCAGGCCAACGGAACCGTGGAACGGTTAGATGGGGTTGGTAAAGACCGGTTAGCTAAGATGTGGTTATTGAAGTAAGCCATGGTTACACTGCCTTTAGTGTTTTATTTGAGTAATCAGCCACGCAGAGCACCACCTCAGCACTCACTAGATCATGACGGGCGTAGATTACACAGACACTGCTCTCATCTGCACACACAGCATTGGATACACATATGACCGCAGAGAATGGGCAAGACGATCAAGGAAAGATACAGGGAGAGGAGTTTAGCGTGTACCTTCGGGCTTTAACCAAAAGTGTCCAAATTATATCTTCACAGGTTGCGTCTTCTCACCAACAGCCTACACCAAGAACTGGGTCCATCTCAGCGACATACAAAGGGATACTGGTACCCCTCGACCGGTGCAGGAGCAGGCTCAAAGTTCAGTATGCCCCAAGGATTCACATTTCATTCCAGTGGAAGAGGGGTGCGGATAAAAACCCGGGAATTACAATTTTCTTTATTTTATTTTTTTAAGAAAAAATTTATAATGTATATTAGGATGATTGTTTATATGTCTTTGTTTCTTTTGTCATGTCCAAAGATGGCAAACAGTATGGACGTGAACCGTTTAAATCTAGTCTCAGAATTTGATGACCTATTAAGATCACAGGGTAACAAGGAGTTTCATAACGCGCATGCGAGGAAAACTTACTGTGAAGAAAATCTTTTTTTTTTAAACATGCATGCACACTTACATGGGGAATTTTCAAATCTATATGTACTGTGCTCTTTTTTATAAAATTGTTTAACTCTGCAGTCAGGGGTTCGCATGGTGAATTTTAAGTGACTGGGGAATGTTTTTTCAGGGTTTTAGAGGCTAGAGGAGAGGTAATGAGTAACTACGACCATAGCAGATGGTAAGCAACAGGCCGGCCCATGGTTTTTATGGCTTTGTAGTATTGCAAAGATGTAACCTTTTTAAGTGCATGGGTGCAGAAGGATCCGGCCAAAAGGGAGCCTGTTTTTTCTGTCCCTCCTCACGTTATATAAAGTACTTGTGCAAGCCATGTGCGATTACGGTTAGGAGGTCTCAGACCAGCTGACTTGTGATAGATTATGTTTGTGTGTGAATGTGTAACTATGTGATGTCATGACCTGCCACACACAAATCCTAAATAAGGGGTGCGTTATACACATGAGATGAAGATGGTAAAGATTACTGCAACCAATGGGAATGGGGGACTTGAAGAAAGGTTGGATTTTGGTGTATTGATTCTAACCAATCACATGTGGGGGGAGGACTGTAATAAAATATGGGAGTGTTTTAACAGTTGCAAAAATGAATATAAAATGTGTCAAATTGTGTGGTTCAGGGAGACGGGTGTTAGTTTGACTCTACAGAGACATCAATCCGCCGCCTCGGAGGATTTTACAATAAATGTGCGTTACAATAAATGAGCATTACGTACAAACGTCCACTTGCTTCGTAATTGTTGCGCATGCTTTGATTAAGGCGATTAAAGGGCCATCCACACATTTGTAAAGCCTCCAAAGCTCGGAGGTAAGGTTTTTTTCTAGAGGGCTCAGTTTAACGACTCGGAAATGTTTGGGGTATGTTTGAGTGGGTTCATCGGATAAGTCAGCTCGCCCACGTTTGTATTAGGTAGTTAATTAGCAGCAAACAGGAAGATGAAACGTTAAATGCAATCTCGACTCTGAGGTGATGAAGTACATAGAATAAATGTTCTCTTGTAGGATTATATATGCACACACTGGAACAGAAATAGGATTAAAGTTTTGAACTTTTTAAATTTAATAGAGTAAAATGCATGCCAACAGAAAATGATTTCAGGTGCATAATTGCATGCAGGCTCTATGCATGGATGCTTTGCATTTGTGCAAATGTTCAGCACTCTTAACGTGATAGGCAGACGGTACCAGACTGGGGAATACCACCTTCAGCCCAGGCCTTGTTGCAAGTAGTCAAGGTGGAAGTAACTTCAAGGCAAGGTGCCACCTGGTTACTTTTGTCATTAATCAGTGCAGTCCGCCTCAATACCAGACACCCCACACAGAACTTCAGGACACCATTCCTGGCTTCAACGTTCTTTTATTTAAATATTAAATAGACACATCAACCATTTTGCATTTTCAAAGATATTTCTCATTGAAACATAAGAAATACAAGTTAATTACAATCGATGATAAAAAAAAAAAATACACTTTACTGGATGAAAGATCCTGTAGTGTTTATTTTTAAATAGACTAGACTGCTCAACAGCCTCAGTGACAGCAGCTCAAAAGAACAGAACAACCGACTGGTCTGTGGCAAGTCTCTGCTAGACAGCATGAGCTTGAAAAAATACTAACAGCATATGGTAGTGATCCTACAATTATAATAGAAAGCGGTCCTGGCACCCTAAACCTACAGGCAAGTACAGAAACTTAGTAATGGCTTCCCTCTACCCTGCTAATATTACCCTGTATGTCAACAGTGGCTGTTACACGGTTTGCTTCTGGAAACATTAACAGACTGCCATGGAAAGTAGTTTGTATTGCTGCCAAATCGACTGCAATTGCCAAAGTCTGAAGTTTGCCTAACAAGAGGGACAGCGGTTTGCAAGGTGTGGAGACATGTCCAACTCCTATTCACAGATGGGGGAATTGTGCTTGTACCTTCAGACCACCCTTTTATGCAGGGCAGATAATGCAGGTGTGCAGGTACGGGCAAGTTCTGTGAGGAGTCTTAACCTGTAAGCAATTTCTGGAATCTTGTCAACGCAGCCCCTCACTGAGGGGGCACCAGCCAGTCTATGCTCAGCGCACAACCGCCCCATTCTCTCATCAAACAGCACTACATGCAGTATGCCACTGGCTATGTAGGTGTGCCCCATAACCAAAGTTTCAGTGTTCATTCAGGGTGCCCCTGCCCTTCTCCCATGCACCCAGATAATGAATGGACAGTCAATGCATTGAGAAGGTTGTCTTGGGTACAGACGCAAACTTGATTCAGGGGTAACTTTTGCCATACGAGTTTAGCTAGGATCCAATGATGATAAAAGAGTTGTGTCTGCCAGACTTGCAGGAGCAGCATCTGGGGAGAAGTTGCAATGCTAGGCATACACACGGTTTGCCGCCAGGCAGCAGCGAGGAGAGATCATAGAAGATTGGTTCACAGCATTAAGCAGATGCCAACAGAGGTAGACGGTAGCAGAGACCTTCTCTTTGGTGGTGCATGAGCTATATTATAAAGGGTCTTCCCATCCATTTATCAGTGCTGCATCTTAACAGGTGCAATCTAACTCATAGCTTCCTACTTTGTTCCAGTTTGGGTCAGCAACTCTAAATATGTGGGACAGCCTACACCCATGCCCCAAAATGAGCAATTAACGTTGAACCCTGAATTGAAATGCTTTAAAAACGCAAGCAGCATAAAGAGTAAAGTGCTTTATTGGCAATCTCTCAACCCCTACCCGCATCATAGGTAACCCTCCTATTTACGCAGCACCAACAACAAATGGCACAGCCACTGGATGGTTGTGCTGCTTCAAGTCAGTCATGGACCTCACACTAGGCGGTAGCGTATGTCCTAGGACAGGCCTCATCACGCCACAGCGCGCAGAACTGACAAGTTGGGCAGGCCCAACTACACTCATGGGGAAAGGGACATGCTGCAGGTGGGAAGTGAGAGAAAGCTCTGTACAACTATGGCCATTGCTTATACTGATGAAGAGGTGAGCTCATCTACATACACATTGTAACACTCAAAACGTGAGGAGGGTGTTTTGGTTCCATTACCTGTTTATATGCCCCTCAAAGAGGCAGCTTTAGAGTAAGACGCCCTAGGCACAGGCTTTATATTTTTTTTAAAAGCAATCACAAAATACTGCTATACTTGAGGGGCTCCTCCAGTAGCTCAGAATCCAGAGCCCAGCACAACCACAAGTAGCAGGTGCTGAACCTGCAGGACGCGGACCTCCAGTTCCAGTAAAGAGGTATCCCGCCCCCCCCCCCTTCAGTGTTCTCGTGCTCCATGAATACGCCAATGGCTTCAGAGGTAATCATCTTCACAGAGTGAGGCGGTTAGAAAGGAAAGGTGGCCTTATGCGACACCTGCAAGCTCCTACACGGAGCATTGTGCTAAACTACAGACTGCGCAGGCTTTCCTTTCTAGTTCAGAGGTTTGGAGCGTCCCTTCAGTGCAGCGGTAGGGATTCCTACCAAGAACGATATTGCTGGTGTATGTTGCAAAGTCACCAAGTTTGGGCTCATGGACCACTCCCATTGTCAGTTTTATTGCTAGAGAGTCTGGAACAATGTTACCCTGGATTCCTGCATGGTGCAAGTCCCAACATAGTCAAAGAAAAGGTCCCTGGGAAGGGGCTTGTCACTTCACAAGCACATACTTCCCTGCCTGCAGGGATGAGAGGTCTTCCATCTCACAGTCCATTGGCAGAAGGCTGATGGGCTCGTACGGTGGCGTCAGGAAGGTGAAGTGCGGCAGCTGGGGAAAGTGGGTAACCGGCATAGAGGAGACATTAGAACCGACTCCAGCAACACAGAGCTTGGAATCCAGGAGAGGGGAGGTCGAGGACACAGAGACCCCAAAAACAGGCGGCTTTAGGACTGTGGACTTCTCCACTAGCGAGATGTCAGGGTGCAGCTCAGACGGAAAGGAGAGGGTGGTTGAGATGCTGAGGGTCTCTGCAGACGAGGGAAAGCTGTGAGTAGGAGACAGGTGCGCAGGCTGGAGCTGGAGCTGCAACATTCTACATGGGAAAGAAAAGGCATGGTTAGTATGCCGGCGCCGCCATATACTATTATGCAGGACATACCAACGACACGGACGGTCATGTCAGTATGGACTTAAGCACCCCACCACTTCCTTATACATACCTGAAAATCCCCCCACAAACTTCCCACCAAAGCCATGTAAGACAATATTCCCGTTGGGATCCAAGACGGCGAGTGTCATGTCATAGACACTCTAGATATTTTAGGACAGCAGTTTTACTAGTGTAAAGAGCAACATGGATCACTCAAAACTGCATGTGCAAGGTCAGTCGTTCTTCCTCCCACAGACTGTGCTGACTTTGCACCAATCAAAAACGGGGCCAGCAGCATGGGAAGCTACAAAACAGCTCCTGCAACAACAGTGTTCTACTTTCTCTACCCTCAAGATGGCTGCAACCAAGCCAGGCAGACTTGTCGCAGCATGCATCTATCGCTCCCTCAGAAAGATCCACAACTTCTAGCTGGGGGCTGAGGGGGCCTTAAAGCAACCCGTGTACAAGCAGTTGCTTCTCCCAGTCTTATCCTTAGGTAGCAAGTGCCCCAGAGACTCTCCAGGGCTGGAAACTGTTGATGTGGCAGCAGTCTACACCAGCCAGGACACCAAGAGAAGTGTTCTATATCCACAATCTGCACTGCCCAAGTTCTCTCAGGTGCCAGTAGTAGCTGGCGCCAGAACACCCAAAGGAGCAGAGACGTTCTGCAGCTACACTGCTCCTCCCGACACCTCCCAGTCCTCAAGCCTCAGAATAAGACAACCAGCTGGTCCAGGAGTGCCGCACTCACCTCTGCTGATGCAGGACGTCCTCAAGCAGGGAACGGTTCTCCCGGGTGCTACCGGAGCCATACATGCACGAGCTCTGTGCAGAATGCTGAAGGGGACTGCTGCGTGCCATCCGAGCAGAGGACGACTGGCACACATGGCGGGCAAAGCCTTTAATTTTATTCAGCCCCAGGCAGCCCTTGGCTCTGGCATTCTTGCGGATCTGTTGTCGGAAGGCTTTTAATCCTGAAAAAAAATAGAGAACATACATGTCAGGGCTTGATGGGCCAATGGGTTGCACACGAGCATAGCCCAAGCTGTGAAAAACTCATAATTTACGATTTCCCTTGTCAACCAAGAGAAAACAACAAGAGCAAGCATGCACACGAGGGACCACACGTGTAACTTTAAGGGTAGAACCCCAAATAATCCAGCAGCAACGGTGGCAGGGTAGGTATGCCATGGATGCTTGGAGCGTAGGCAATCTCCCTCTCTTGGAGGGATACTGCTACCAGAAAATAGGGCCACGCAAGCGGCTGCTACAGGCACGGAGGCATGGGGTCCCTTACCTTGCGTCAACGACGTATCCGATGCTCTTCGGCCTTCCTGAAAGGTAACAGGCAGTAAAGAGTTGCCACCCAGGCAACCCTGAGCCTGCAAGGCTGGCGTGGCCGACTGGGCATTCAGGAATGGTGTGGTCATTCTGGCCGTGGTCTGGTTCGCGATGCGCACCTGTTCCGCCAGACAAACACTTGCAGACAGCGAGCCCCCATTGGAGGAGGTGGTGAGGCAGCCGTCCAAACTCCCTTCGTCAGCCTGGCTCGCTGTAGAGATGACTATGCCTGTGAAAAAGACGACAACACTTGTGATTCACTAAGGCAGCACAAAAAACATGCAGCGATCATAGTCCAATAAGGCCATCAGATGGCCTAGGCTGTCGTCATTAGGCGTTGAGCCAGCAGTCATCACCCTCTACCACTGCCTGCAACAACTAGGCAGCTCTGAATCCTTCAGAATAATCAAACCCAAATGCCCATCAAAGGAATGAGTGCATGCTGGATGCTGGTTATGGGGTGCAAAGGGTGGAAGAGAGACAACCCACCAGCTCTACCCACTGTGCAGTCACTGATGCGGAGCGTGGCTTTGCTGCCAGGGTCAAGTCCGAGTAACCTCAACGGGCCTTTGCATAATTCCAACATGCACAATACCTCAACTATGAGTCAATCATCCCCCCTCCCCCGCCCGCCCCAACTCACCCTCTCTGCCCCCATGTACAATAGAATAAGAGTTGCCTGCGCGTCCAGTCACAGCAAGGGCACAAGCAGCAGAGATGTCAGATGTGAGTCACTTACATGGGGGGGTGCAGTGGTGGAAGCGTGCCATGACTTCTTCTAGGGTGTGCCGCCTGCTCCCGCTGCACGGTGTGATGAGTGGGTTCTGGCTGTTCAGGTGCTCCTGCAAATCCCGCTCTTGCCGGACCTCTTCACTCATGTTGGTGCCCAGCGCACCACCGGGCGAAAGCAAGGAATTCTTGAAGAGGCCGTTGAAGTTCACATCCAGAGGCACTAACAAAGGCTAAGAGAGAAAGGGAGAAAGAGATGCAAGCATGAGCGCACAGTTACACTATAGCACACCCCGAGCAAGACAGCCCTAGCCAGCGCATAGTAGAGATGCAAGCATGAGCACAGTTACAATATTGAACACCCTGAGCAAGACAGCCCTAGCCAGCGCGTAGTAGAGATGCAAGCATTAGCGCGCAGTTACACTATAGAACACCCCGAGCAAGACAGCCCTAGCCAGCGCATAGTAGAGATGCAAGCATGAGCGCACAGTTGCACTATAGCACACCCCGAGCAAGACAGCCCTAGCAGGCGCGTAGTAGCAACATACACCCGTTGCCACAGCTACCCTACCAGCAGCTGCCACTGTACCCGAGGCACAGACACGGAATCCCTCCCATTGGCATTGCAGACTCCCACATACCTGTAAGGTGCTCAAGTCACAGTCCAGGTCTGCCTGCAAGGAAGGCTGCGTGTACGGGAAGGAGGCCTGAAACAGATCGCAGGTCACGTGATCCTGAGGAAGCTGCAAATCAGAGAAGACAGGTCAGTCACCAGCAGAGGAGGCGCTACAGCCCTCCCTCCATTTTAGTATTTTTTATTGATTCATATGCTGTGGAAAAGGGGTCCATGAAGCCCAGCAAGAGCCAGAAAAGCCCCCACCACCATCCCCCCATGTGATGTGGCCTCACCAAATACTAGCAGTGGATGAGCCATCGCTTCTAAAAGTGTTAAATACAGGCCACGTCAGGCTCGCCAGGAGAAAGTTAAGTTTGAAGGTGAAGAGGGGGTGGTGAACACCCTGGGGTACACACCGAGCACTACCTACCTCCATGCCAAGCTCTGGGGATTTCCTTTGCGGTTGATGGTTTGCCGGTGGGCTTGAGGACATAGCAGCCTTGTGTTCCTTAAGACGCTCCCGAAGGAGATAATAAATGGCGGCAAAGTGATTGTAGCTGGAGTTCTGCAGCGACTGGGGAAAGAAAGAAACACAGTTGGACCCGGGCCACAGCAAATTGAAGTCACCATCTTCATTTATTTTATTTCTTACACGCCCAAACCCTCGGGTATTGGGGTGTAGTTACAGAGAGTTGTTAATTGAACTTAAGGATATTCACTTACAAGTTTGCATAAAGACATTGTTATAGAATAAGACATCGGGGCATCAATTGGTACAATACAAAACATAGGGTATGGAGAATGCAGAGGTCATTTATTGAAGCGGCTCACGCTAAAATAGATATGTTGTCTATTGACTATAGTTCAGCTGGTAAGTCCTATGGCTGTTGTCATTTAATTGCTAGTATTGGTTAAATAACCAAGTTTTCAAGGCTTTTTTGAAGCCCGTGAAGGATTGCTCATTTTTGATATTTAGAGGGAAAGTGTTCCAGTGTCTAAGGACTTGGAAGCTACTGCCTCCTGCTCTAGAGCATTTGCAGCGAGGTCCAAGCTTGTGCTAGAACATCTTAGCGCAGACTGGTAAACCATCATGGAAGCACACATAGGGATTACACCCTTCCACACCTGTTTCCGCCAGTCAATCCCACGTGCCAGCACCCCATGAGCTTCTGTAAGCCCCGGGGTACGTCCCATAGGTGTAGTACTCCGAGGCTTCCCATCTAAACCCCAGCCATCTAGACACGCATAAATCCCCCCACCCCCGCCCTAAGCCTTCCCTAATTGACCTACTTCAGGAGATGTAACATGGCTTCTCTTTTAGGAGTCCTTTTATCCCAGGTTACAGAGGTCCTTAATAGAGGGGCACAAAGGACTAAGAGTGGAGGTGTTCTTGCTCCACCTCCCAAGATAAGAGACTGGCATGTTAAGTGGCACACAGTGTGCACAGCCAGGGTATAGGGCCAGAGCAGGGTTAAAAGTCCAGGGCAGACCACTTTCTGTACTCTAAAGCTACCCCGATAAGTAGGACCTCTGCAACACAAGACGCATCCGTCAAGTCTCACCTCCACAGTCCTCTGTCGATCGATGCCCAGAGTTTGCATGATGCCCAACACCTGCTCACTGTAGTCTCCCAGGTTGGAGTTGTACTCTTCCAGGGGAAAGGTCAGGGAGGATTGTGGCTGCTGGAGGGCGGGCTCCGCCTGCATCCACTTGTGCTGCTTGATCTGGCTTATCGTTAAGCGTTTTGTGGGATCCACCACCAGCATGCGACGGATCAGCATCTCACAGTCTGCGGGAAGAAAGGAACCATTAAAGATCAGGGCCACACTACTTATGAGCTGTACCACACACTGATCAACAGCATGCACAAAGCGAGTCCTAATGCAGGGCATGGGTTTAACATGCACTGATAAAGCTTGCAGGAGGTCAGGCCTGGGGTAGTGTGGTGCAGTGCCACTGACTGAGTTACATCAGGAGAGACGTGTGCAAGTACACAACTGAACAGCGCTACATCCCCCAATTCTTCCTTGTACTACCCCTTGTGGTGGCAGAAGCGTGGCTTCTAAGCCCTTCACCGTTCCTGGAACATACCTTGCGACATGAAGTACGGGATGCGGAACCTGCCCTCCAGTACTCGCTGCCTCAGAGTGGGCAAATTGGGTCCATCAAAGGGGAACGAGCCACAAACGAGAACATACAGCACCACCCCAAGGCTCTGTGAAGGAAAGAGCATGAACGTCAGGAAGGCAAAGATCAAGTGTTATTGCACATAAAGTGTCCCAGAAGGGACCAGCGGGAGCAGCGCCAGCTGAGTCACAAAAGGACAGCCACCCCACTCCACAGTAGAGGATGTTAGCAAGGACTTCCCTTTAGAGTACACACTACGTGCAATTGCCCCAGTGAGTGCACCGGCTGCCAGAGAGACTGCAATGGACCCTCATCATACAGGGATGAAACACGCTGCACCAAAGAAGGGAGCTGCAGGGCACCCTGAAAGCACCAGGACCAACATGCTGCACGCAAAGCAGGGAGCTGCAGGACACCCTGAAAGCACCAGGACCAACACGCTGCACGCAAAGCAGGAACTGCAGGGCATCCTGAAAGTTCCAGGAACAACACGCTGCACGCAAAGCAGGGAGCTGCAGGGCACCCTGGAAGCACCAGGACCAACACGCTGCACGCAAAGCAGGGAACTGCAGGGCACCCTGGAAGCACCAGAACCAACACGCTGCACGCAAAGCAGGGAACTGGAGGGCATCCTGAAAGCACCAGGGCCAACACGCTGCACTTTGTGGTTCATTACAGCCTTCACATTCCGTACCCAAATATCAAGGTGTGGTCCCTCGTACTCCTTGCCTTCAAAGACCTCGGGAGCTGCATACGGGGGACTTCCACACCAGGTGGAGAGGGGTTCCCCCGATTTGTAGAAGTTTCCAAATCCAAAGTCTGTAAGAAACAGGAAGGGTGGTGAGTAACGTCGAGCCCCCGCCTTTTGCAGACAAGCACCACCCCAATGCAGATACCGGCACGGTACCGCTTTACACAGAGACTTACCAGCTATTTTGATGTTCATGTTGGAGTCCAGCAGCAGGTTCTCAGTTTTCAGGTCTCGATGCACGATGTGGCGGCTGTGACAATACTCTACAGCAGACAAGATCTGCCAGAACTTGGTCCGTGCTTCGCTCTCACTCAAGTGCCCATTGGTGGTCAGGTGATCTACGGGGAAAGAGCCAGACATGCAGGTCATTCCCAGGCCCTCCAGCCTCACAGACCGCAGCAACCAGTGGCAAGCAAGCCCCTCTTCCCACAGCAGAGCGCAACACAGAAGAACTTACCAAACATTTCTCCATTCTTTGCAAACTCGGTCACAATGTAGAGCATGTCTTTGGTCTCCATCACCTGAAAGAAAGTAGACAGGTCTGTTCAGTAAAGCAGAGACTAGCCTACTTCACTAGACTGATCTCATGGCGGACCCCATCACAGTCATACACATCCATTCTTTCCACTGCAAGTATGTGGCAGAGGGACACGCCTCAGTCCTAGGAGGGCTAGACCTCGGCTGTACCACAGAGGCCATGTATGGGCTAAACAATGGTCCAGCGACCGTCTGATGTATGTAGGTTTCTTGTCTAGCGCTTAATGCTGCTTTTGCGCCACTGCGCAGTGCTGGGAGGAAGAGGTGAAGCGAATGAGCACCGTACAATCAGTAACCACAGGCCGCCCAGGAAAGCGGCTGGGACGTTTGGAGCTCTATCACCGGGGGAATATGCTGTCAGAAGAGAGCTTGGACTAAGATCAGGCTATGAAGGCCTACCCTTGCAAGAAGAGTGTGGTGCCCAAGTGGTAGTCTGCTTTCAGAGAGCGCGCAGCAGAGGGATCACACTGCTATTCAAGGCAAGCGATGTACCTCGGCTGGGTTACATCTGCGTCTTGGTTGGTGAGATGTGATCACCCACATAGGTTTCTGGATCCTTTGGAGTGTAGTCTAAAGCATGTAATGTTGGTATAAACGGAGGGATAGGTTGTGCTGGCGCTGGGACCAGTCAAACCTGTTCCACACCGACGTTTAACCAAGCATCCACCCAGGGAGTAAACTAGACAACAAACGAGACAGAAGAACACGTAAGGAGTTACTCGTTTGCAAACTACTTTGATGCATTGCCAAGCACTGCAAACACCAGCAAGTTATTAAACATCCTGGGCAGAACCTATTCGTAGAGACACGTCTCGCAGGAGGAGTTGAGGACAGGGAAGATTGAGAAAACAGCGGTGCCTTGCATTGCAGTGACCAATGCTATAGGAGAAAACGGGGTTAGGGGGGCGGACGGTAGCAAGAAAAAATAATAAAAGAAATACTTTTTTTGAAAGTATAAATTAAAGAGGCAAGAGCAAGTAAAATCCATCACTGAAAGACTAGGGAAAGGAGCACGGAGCTAGGTACTAAACTCATGAATGCAGAACATACCGTCTGAAAGCCCGAGTGTGTGCCCGGCCCAAGGAGAGGCTCACAGGCAATCTGCTACGAGGGGGGGCTATGGATAGAAGACGGGTGTGTCACAGAAGCAGCGTCTCCTGAGGGCTAGAGGAAGAGTGTGGCAAGGAGTTCCTACTGGAAGGACACCTAGCAGGGAGGCAGAGGGGCAGCAGCTCCTGGAAGACGTACAAGAGCAGAGTTGGGGGGCAAGAGGGGTGGGGCTCTGCCTTAGCGCAAGCTGTAGCTGTCCTTTGAGAAGGGCACGAATGGAGAGTGCAGCAAACGCTGCCTCCCGGAAATTAGGGAGGGCACCTACATTGCAGGCACAGAGGCGCGAAAGAGCTGGAGTCGGGAGGAGAGGGAGGCTACACAGCGCCTCCTGGGAGGGCACTTCCCTGCTTAAATACTGCAGTTTCATGGAAAATGCCCCAGCTCCCGGTAGCGCCGACAGGACGTTCCTTGGATAAACAAGCAAGCACAGAGCGCCTCGTCGGCAGGGCACTTGCGCAAGGCACACGTCCCAAAGGACGCCAGGAATGTGGCAGCTTCTTCAATAGAGAGGCCACCGGCCGAGCAGGGAAGGCGGCGGCCTCTGACGCAGCTGGCGGCCTGCCCTGCCCCACTGCTCGTCATCACACGCTGCGGTGCCCGCGAAGAATGTCAGGGCTGCAGTACCTCCCTGCACGCTCCCACGGGCTGCCCAGCTGGGACACCACCTGCCTCAGCTCTCCACACTCCCACAGGCTGGGGCACCACCTGCCTCAGCTCTCCACACTCCCACAGGCTGCCAGGCTGGGGCACCACCTGCCTCAGCTCTCCACACTCCCACTGGCTGGGACACCACCTGCCTCAGCTCTCCACACTCCCACAGGCTGCCCAGCTGGGACACCACCTGCCTCAGCTCTCCACACTCCCACAGGCTGGGGCACCACCTGCCTCAGCTCTCCACACTCCCACAGGCTGCCAGGCTGGGGCACCACCTGCCTCAGCTCTCCACACTCCCACTGGCTGGGACACCACCTGCCTCAGCTCTCCACACTCCCACAGGCTGCCCAGCTGGGACACCACCTGCCTCAGCTCTCCACACTCCCACAGGCTGCCCAGCTGGGACACCACCTGCCTCAGCTCTCCACACTCCCACAGGCTGCCCAGCTGGGACACCACCTGCCTCAGCTCTCCACACTCCCACTGGCTGCCAGGCTGGGGCACCACCTGCCTCAGCTCTCCACACTCCCACAGGCTGCCCAGCTGGGACACCACCTGCCTCAGCTCTCCACTCCCACGGGCTGGGACACCACCTGCCTCAGCTCTCCACACTCCCACAGGCTGCCCAGCTGGGACACCACCTGCCTCAGCTCTCCACACTCCCACTGGCTGCCAGGCTGGGGCACCACCTGCCTCAGCTCTCCACACTCCCACTGGCTGGGACACCACCTGCCTCAGCTCTCCACACTCCCACAGGCTGCCCAGCTGGGACACCACCTGCCTCAGCTCTCCACACTCCCACAGGCTGCCCAGCTGGGACACCACCTGCCTCAGCTCTCCACACTCCCACAGGCTGCCCAGCTGGGACACCACCTGCCTCAGCTCTCCACACTCCCACTGGCTGCCAGGCTGGGGCACCACCTGCCTCAGCTCTCCACACTCCCACAGGCTGCCCAGCTGGGACACCACCTGCCTCAGCTCTCCACTCCCACGGGCTGGGACACCACCTGCCTCAGCTCTCCACACTCCCACAGGCTGCCCAGCTGGGACACCACCTGCCTCAGCTCTCCACACTCCCACTGGCTGCCAGGCTGGGGCACCACCTGCCTCAGCTCTCCACACTCCCACAGGCTGCCCAGCTGGGACACCACCTGCCTCAGCTCTCCACTCCCACGGGCTGGGACACCACCTGCCTCAGCTCTCCACACTCCCACTGGCTGGGGCACCACCTGCCTCAGCTCTCCACACTCCCACAGGCTGCCCAGCTGGGACACCACCTGCCTCAGCTCTCCACACTCCCACAGGCTGGGGCACCACCTGCCTCAGCTCTCCACACTCCCACAGGCTGCCCAGCTGGGACACCACCTGCCTCAGCTCTCCACACTCCCACTGGCTGGGGCACCACCTGCCTCAGCTCTCCACACTCCCACAGGCTGCCCAGCTGGGACACCACCTGCCTCAGCTCTCCACACTCCCACAGGCTGCCCAGCTGGGACACCACCTGCCTCAGCTCTCCACTCCCACGGGCTGGGGGCACCACCTGCCTCAGCTCTCCACACTCCCACAGGCTGCCCAGCTGGGACACCACCTGCCTCAGCTCTCCACACTCCCACTGGCTGGGGCACCACCTGCCTCAGCTCTCCACACTCCCACAGGCTGCCAGGCTGTGGCACCACCTGCCTCAGCTCTCCACACTCCCACAGGCTGCCAGGCTGGGACACCACCTGCCTCAGCTCTCCACACACCCAGAGTGCCAGGCAGAGATGCTCACTGCTTTAGTACCGCGAGCCCCCACCCCCGCCGCAAACTTGCGGCACACCATTGTGTCCTACTCATTTCATTTGGCAGGGGCCCCTTTCATTTAGAGGTCATGCCCCACCCCCATAATGTTCTGCAAAGTTATTCCACTGCAGTCGACACCCACAAGCTTCGAATCAGACTCACTGTCCCTGTGCCGGGGACGCAGCCTGCAAGTCTAGCCCCGTCCGGGTTTTAGGAGATGCAATAAATCGAGGTGACTTGCGCTGATGAACAGTGGTCGTCACATCCACCCCAGGGTGGGCTCGAACCCTGTATAGTGACTGCAGGCCCGCGGGAGTGGATACGAACACCCACTGCAATAGCCCGCACTTCTAGCATGCTCAGAGTTTAGTTTAATGTGCGCAGGTTGCAACGTGAGGCCTGCCCGGGTTTTTCACCGTGTGGTCACCCCAGCATCTCGAGTAGTACATGTCCACACCAGCAGATCTCATTGGATCTAGTGCCCGCCGTTGTGCTCAGCGCCTCACGTGGGGGCTCAGGGTCCAAATCCTGCCCACTGACTGCCACGTGGGTGGTGCCATCCGCAACGGCGCCCAGAAGACCCAGTGCAAAGCCGATTACGGAGACCCGGTGCCATGGCTAATGCGATAAGCAGACCTGTGCAGGCGCCAGGAGCCCCCGGCTCACGTTTCCCAGCACACATGCAGCAGCAGGAAGCACCTGCTCCGCCACACCGCAGGGTGTCAGCACGACACATGCACCAATCTAGAAAGCACAGAAGAGTCAAGCTGTTCACTGCGCACACGAATGCACCGGGGTCTCTCCTGGAAGCAATGGGGAGGAGACTCCCCATGGGGTCTCTCCTGGAAGCGCCGGGGAGGTTACACCCCATGGAGTCTCTCCTGGAAGCGCCGGGGAGGTGACACCCCATGGGATCGCGCCAAAGGCCACTACTCCCTTACACAGAGGGCATCAACGTGCCACCGGTGAAGGAAGACACAGAAAGCAGCCTTCCTCGGGCTCCAACTTGTGAGAGGTTGGTAAAGCAACAGCACGACCAACACAGCTGCCAAGAGCCAACAGATCACCACTCGCCAGCATGTAAGGGCCACCCCACGCTAAAGGTGCCAGAAGAAAACCTCTAGCTTGTGACCAATCTGGCGGTGGCGGTGCCGGAGATAAAGAGTGCAGGCTTGCATGACACTGCACCAACCACACACTCCTGGCCAGAGGAAAATCAATTCGAAAAGCAGGATTAGTGGCCCACACAACATTCAAGCACACGCAAGGCCACCAGGCACCCATTACCTAATGATTCAATACATTGCATTTTAAAATGTTAGAGATGTATTGAATGTTGTAATTAGGGATCATCATGATAGCTTTTTAACTGTGCGGATGTGTGTATGTTTGTGCAAGGGTAAGTATGTGCAACCAGTACCACAATCCACATTTTTCGTAATGTCACACACCGCTGCACCAGCAACCGCCGCAGGGCATTAAAGTCTCCTGGGTGGGCAGGTTATGCTCCCCACATTCTCGTAGTCCTCTCACACATGGGAGTCAGCGTCATCTCGCTCCTCATGGGCGAGCATAAACCCCCATTTCTCCTGTGTCCCTTTTCTTGCCACCCTCCGTCCCTCCCTCCCTCTTCTCTTTCCATGCCTCCCACAGACGAAGGTTTCATTTATATCTGGGATGGGGTCAAAGTTCCACCTCCAGTGCAGCGGAAGAGCCTCATAGCAGCACACACGCAAACACTGGACAGTCCCTCAAGAGCAGTCTGCTCCCATGTGGCGAGCGCGGCCCCAAGGGTGCAAGGTCAGCGGTGCCTCCCTCGAGGGGCAGGCAGGACAGAGACCAGGGCGATATCCCTTACCTGGTAAAGCTTGATGATATGCGGGTGGTTGAGTAGCTTCATGATCTGAACCTCTCGATAGATTTTCTCCAGATTGGACGGGTCTAACCTGGTCTTGTCGATGATTTTGATGGCAACCTGTCACGTAAAAAGGCAGATTGCGTCAGTGGCAAGCATGGAGCAGCAGATGCAAACACCTAAACAGAGGGGCTGAAATAAAATCAAGGAGAACATGAAGGCCTGGCACTTCCCGCCAATCAGGATGAAGGGCGATGAACAAACGATAGAGCCGTGGAAACGAAAGGGCAACTGGGGGTTAGGTAGGCGAGGTTACCCTGGATTTGTTTCACTGGTGAATTAAAGCGGCAGAATGATCACTGGTCGGAATGCCTCCCCCGCCCACCACTTGGACAACTCCTCCCAGGCCCCTTCACCATGGACTATGCCGGGCAGGGCTACTGGAAAGCCCAAGGTTGCAGATCCCTGCACCAGCCAGAGTCTGCAGAAGGCCACTCGCCTCTATTCTACGCCTCAGAAGGAAAGGAACAGGCATCCTCCACGGCTGCTCTTCCCTGAGGGCCAGGGCAGATGGACCAGTGTCTGGCAGCAGCACACCGCAGGAAGCCTAGGTGTCCAGGCATGCAGTGAGGGGAGTGGCAGCCTCTCCGTGCCCCCAACTTCCCATCCAAAATCTGCAGAGGGAGCAGCACGGGGGCACGGATCACTGCACTAGAAATGGAAGCACAAGAAGCGCTGGGGGCGTACTCGAGAAGATCTAGGAATTGCACAGAGGATCAACCGGGGCTATGCAGAGTGTACAGTATGCCAGCCACATGGAAAGGGCTGGGTTCCCCCTTGCTTGCAGCCTAGGAGGGGGGCACCGTCCCATAGAGACCAAACCAGCCCCCACAAGCAGGATCCCCAGCGGCCAAGAGGATCTCCTCACCTGGGTTTTGGTCACCCGATGCCTGGCTAATTTCACCACTGCAAAGTTGCCTTTCCCCAGCGTCCTCTCAATATCGTAGAACCCAACCCGGAGGGGCCGGCACCGGGGCGCACTGCAATCGGCCATGATGACCATGGTTCAGACCGGCACCGTGCTTCTGAGAAGGCTCACAGTCCACACATCGACATCCACAGTGAGATGACCAACAGCACCTGAGGGGGAAAACAGACAGCAGGTCACAAAAGAGAGTCCTTCTGAGACAGACTAGGGTTATACTAATGGGAAGCCGGGCGTTAAGGGCCCTGTACAGTGCATGCCCCAGGGACAACAGTCCTGCACTAATCCAGGTAGGGATTGGCCTTACCTCGGAAAATAGGGCTGGTGGCCACTTACAGAATCAATAGTACCCACCACCATCTTACAAGCAAGGCCTCATGAGCACATCCCACCTCGAAGCCGGGGGTGTAGAGGGCAGAGATGTCAGCAAGGAATATACCCTTTTCAAGTAAAACACCTACTTCTGAAGAGTAAATACTGGAAATGTTTCATGTGCAACTCCCCACTTTCCTTATAAACTCGGCTTAGGGCGACAGTACTAAATCACTAAAGGGGGCAGCACTGTAAAGAGATCGCCTGCACGGGCTGAGGGTGCGATGAACTCTAGGTTTTGGAGCAGGTTGCCCCCCCCCCACTCATACGCACCCTTTTCCAAGCGGCCATGGTGCACAGGATGAAGGGAGAGGGCATTTATGTGGTGCAATTGATGGCAAGGGGTGTAACATAACACTTGGGGCTCTTGGATGCGCCTCACACTGCCCCCCTTGGTAGGTCCCTGGAAGATCCCAGATGGCTACCCTCTAACAGGTGCCCGCCTCCGGGCAGCTGGGCTGAAGACCCTTCCCATAGGAGCCGTCAGCTGCTCCAGCCATATGATGCTATAAGTGGGCACGCTTGCACACGCACATTCCCCTCCCACCACCGCTTCGGGTTACAGCCACAGCAACACTTGTAGTTAAGCTGCTTAAATGTGTCCCAAAGCCAAGAGCACACAAGATCTGCAATCCAAGGGAGGCTAAGCTGAAGTGGCAGGGGATGAAGCCTGGGTGGGGTGTGGGCGATGCAGTGGCACCCAGGCCAAGTGCCAGCACACTGATGATAGCTATGGAATGGATGGGCAGAGATCTAGCTGCGCCACGACCACAAAGGCACTGCAGCCCGGACAGCTCTAGGAACTCGGTCCACCAATAGTCAGGATACTGATGACAAGCACCGATGGACAGGCAGGGGTCAGGGGAGGGCATTGCAGCCCAGAGCACGTGTATAGGGAGGATGGAGGACTAGCACTGCGGCCACCCGGAGCTAGACGGGAAAACCAGACCCTAGATCAAGAATCAAGAGCAGGGAAAAGGAAGGTCACTGAAGCCCCACAGAAAGAGCACCGATGCCACCCGGAGCTAGACGGGAGAACCAGACCCTAGATCAAGAATCAAGAGCAGGCAAAAGGAAGGTCACTGAAGCCCCCCAGAAAGAGCACTGCGGCCACTCGGAGCAAGATGGGAAAACCAGACCCTTGATCAAGAATCAAGAGCAGTGAAAGGAAGGTGACTGATGCCCCCCAGAAAGATCACTGCGGCCACACGGAGCTAGATGGGAGAACCAGACCCTAGATCAAGAGCAGGGAAAGGAAGGTCACTGATGCCCCCCAGAAAGAGCACTGCGGCCACCTGGAGCTAGATGGGAGAACCAGACCCTAGATCAAGAATCAAGAGCAGGGAAAAGGAAGGTCACTGAAGCCCCCCAGAAAGAGCACTGCGGCCACCCGGAGCTAGATGGGAGAACCAGACCCTAGATCAAGAGCAGGGAAAGGAAGGTCACTGATGCCCCCCAGAAAGAGCACTGCGGCCACCTGGAGCTAGATGGGAGAACCAGACCCTCGATCAAGAATCAAGAGCAGGGAAAGGAAGGTCACTGATGCCCCCCAGAAAGAGCACTGCGGCCACCCGGAGCTAGATGGGAGAACCAGACCCTAGATCAAGAATAAAGAGCAGAGAAAGGAAGGTCACCGACCCCCCCCCCCCCCCCAGAAAGAGCACTGCGGCCACCCGGAGCAAGACGGGAAAACCAGACCCTTGATCAAGAATCAAGAGCAGGGAAAGGAAGGTCACTGATTCCACCCGGAGCTAGACGGGAGAACCAGAACCTAGATCATGAATCAAGAGCAGGGAAAGGAAGGTGACTGATGCCCCCCCCAGAAAGATCACTGCGGCCACCCGGAGCTAGATGGGAGAACCAGACCCTAGATCAAGAGCAGGGAAAGGAAGGTCACTGATGCCCCCTAGAAAGATCACTGCGGCCACCCGGAGCTAGATGGGAGAACCAGACCCTAGATCAAGAATCAAGAGCAGGGAAAAGGAAGGTCACTGAAGCCCCCCAGAAAGATCACTGTGGCCACCCGGAGCTAGATGGGAGAACCAGACCCTAGATCAAGAATCAAGAGCAGGGAAAAGGAAGGTCACTGAAGCCCCCCAGAAAGAGCACTGATGCCACCCGGAGCTAGACGGGAGAACCAGAACCTAGATCATGAATCAAGAGCAGGGAAAAGGAAGGTCACTGAAGCCTCCCAGAAAGAGCACTGCGGCCACTCGGAGCAAGATGGGAAAACCAGACCCTTGATCAAGAATCAAGAGCAGTGAAAGGAAGGTGACTGATGCCCCCCAGAAAGATCACTGCGGCCACCCGGAGCTAGATGGGAGAACCAGACCCTAGATCAAGAGCAGGGAAAGGAAGGTCACTGATGCCCCCCAGAAAGATCACTGCGGCCACCCGGAGCTAGATGGGAGAACCAGACCCTAGATCAAGAATCAAGAGCAGGGAAAAGGAAGGTCACTGAAGCCCCCCAGAAAGAGCACTGATGCCACCCGGAGCTAGACGGGAAAACCAGACCCTAGATCAAGAATCAAGAGCAGGGAAAAGGAAGGTCACTGAAGCCCCCCAGAAAGAGCACTGATGCCACCCGGAGCTAGACGGGAAAACCAGACTCTTGATGAAGAATCAAGAGCAGAGAAAGGAAGGTCACTGACCACAGGTGTGGTCAACAGGCCCATGATAAAATCAGCCTTGTTGTCACGCACACCCTTGCCCTTAAAGGAAACCATAGCACATATAGCAAGTTCTGTAACACACATTACAGGAACAGTACACTGTGTACAAGGGGCGCTTTGCCATCCACCGCTACACGATCCTCTTTACTCCCGGCCCCAATGCCTGCCCTGGCCACTGAGTGACCCTCCATGTGGTTAGCGTGATCAACAGCTGCTGGCTCTACACACAGTACACCCAGCTCTTCCCAGGCTCAGCAGCCACTGTGCTCCAGAGGGTTCCGGGGGGCTGGCCGGTGAAGGCACATGCACAGGCTGCGCTTCCACAATCACACACAGCACCTTCTCAATGTGCACAGGAAAAGCAGTGATCCTACCTAGTCTGGTCACTGTTGTGGAAAAGCTTTGACAGATCTATCAGCCAAACACAACACAGCATGGCAATACAAGGAGCATCACCACCTCATAAAACACCTGCACCATAGTCCCCCAGAGGCACCAACAACTCTTCACACCCTCCTTAACAAATCTCAAGTCCAAACAAACATCACAGAAAACCCAACAATGTACACTTCCAAGCAGCTGCCTCCAGACTGCGCTTACACCCCGCAGATCCCAAACCTTGCAGATGTGGAGACATTGCAGTAACACAATGTGAGCAACCCATGTCCACCCCGCCATTTCCTCCTTCAGATCCTGAGGCTCCAGGAACCTGTGAAAGCGGCAGGAGTTGCACTATTCAACACCAATGAACAGAGCATGATAGTCTTGGATCCTTGGGTGTCCCCCCGGAAGACCCCGAGACTAGCTTCAGGTAAATGGGAGCGCCCTGCCTGTGCTCCCCCCATGCGCCCCTCAAAGGACGAGCTCCCCACCCCCAACTGGGGTGAGCATGAGCTCCCCAAAGGGAAGATCCCTCTCTACAGCCATTCTGGGAGCCCCCACCTGGTCTGCTGGCACTACATGCCCCCAGCCCTGGACTGGTCTATAGGGCAATGCCCAAACCAAAGGCACGCAGTGCTGGTGGGGGCACTTTATTTGGTGGCCTAGTGGCCAAAGTGGGCTACTTCATGGAAAGTCCCCCCCCCAGATACCAGTCAGTCTGCCACAGGAGGATGGCATGGCCTTTTGCCACCGTGGTCACCTCATCATTGGCGCCCGAGACCTTTCTATGCCCCATGGGTAGTGGGTGCCCGGCCTCAGAGGGCACCACCCCTAGCAAATGCCACCTAAAGTGCGCCCCCACCCCGGGTTATCCACCTGGCCTTCAGAAGCCGAGGCCCCTCTATCGAGACCCCGCGTGTGCCACTACCCCCCAGCCGCCAAAGAGTGAGACCCTCGAGGGCAGCCTGGGAATCCCCCCACAGCCAGTGGCCCCCAGACCACCTGCCCCTCACAGGGTGATGCCCCTCTCCCCAGAAGCCTGAGCACTCTCCAGAGTGACAGCCCCTTGCACGGACAGGGAGGGGTGGGGGCCACCCCGGGCTCTGGGTAACAGTCCACCCCCCCCCTCCTCTCGAGTCACTCCGTCTCTTTCTGTGTGGGGAGTGTCTGTGCCTCCCTGGGGGGCTGCAGGGGCCACTCTTTGCCAGGGCACCCTGTCCCTCTACCTCCTGAGGCCCCCTGACCCCCACTGAACTTCTCCCCCTGGGGGGCTCTCCTGACTCCCACTGAACTTCTCCCCCTGAGGGGGCTGCGAGGGTTCTGAGGAGGCCCCCTGACCCCCACTGAACTTCTCCCCCTGGGGCATACTTGCCAACCCTACAGATTTAGGCAGTAGGCTACTGCTTTTTAAGCAGTCCTACCGCCTACAGATTTGGGTGACAAATCCTACTGCTTTTTACAGTGGCAGGTCATTTATGTGACTCTAAGGCAATTGATCTGTCTGTGCAGTGGGCGGGTAAGTGATACATTTGAGTGATGGGCTCAGGTCAATCCACTGATTTGACATCTAGATGACTCTGCCCTGCACTCATGCCGGGACAGACCATAGGTGAACCACCAGTGTAGGCAAGTGGCAGAGCATACCAACATCACACAGCATCTGCCTATTAGACTGAGGAGGGTATCAGTCTCCATGTTGTTCAGTGTTCAACCTGCACTGCAGGAATACTGCCCGGGCTGCTGCTACAGAGCAGTGGCAAACGTTGCCTACCAGCTCTCTGTGATTATTTTCTGTGAAGTTAGGTAATTCAATTTGGTGTTAACTTACCATTCACAATTAAACATTTTAAACATTTGAACATCTTTCCATGTTGTGCTGTTCCATGGGCTGTGCATTTTAGAATGCTCCAGTGGTTCCAACAATGTATGTTTTGTAATTTCCTGTGATGTCATTGTTATGCTAAGAATTATTTTTGAAACTTGAAAAATCCTACATCTTTTTGGTCACAGAATGTTGGCAAGTATGCTGGGGGGCTCTCCTGACCCCCACTGAACTTCTCCCCCTGAGGGGGCTGCGAGGGTTCTGAGGAGGCCCCCTGACCCCCACTGAACTTCTCCCCCTGGGGGGCTCTCCTGACCCCCACTGAACTTCTCCCCCTGGGGGGCTCTCCTGACCCCCACTGAACTTCTCCCCCTGAGGGGGCTGCGAGGGTTCTGAGGAGGCCCCCTGACCCCCACTGAACTTCTCCCCCTGGGGGGGCTCTCGTGACCCCCACTGAACTTCTCCCCCTGGGGGGACTCTCCTGACTCCCACTGAACTTCTCCCCCTGGGGGGCTGTGGGGGTTCTGAGGAGGCCCCCTGACCCCCACTGAACTTCTCCCCCTGGGGGGGCTCTCCTGACCCCCACTGAACTTCTCCCCCTGGGGGGACTCTCCTGACTCCCACTGAACTTCTCCCCCTGGGGGGCTGTGGGGGTTCTGAGGAGGCCCCCTGACCCCCACTGAACTTCTCCCCCTGGGGGGCTCTCCTGACCCCCACTGAACTTCTCCCCCTGGGGGGACTCTCCTGACTCCCACTGAACTTCTCCCCCTGGGGGGCTGTGGGGGTTCTGAGGAGGCCCCCTGACCCCCACTGAACTTCTCCCCCTGGGGGGCTCTCCTGACCCCCACTGAACTTCTCCCCCTGGGGGGCTCTCCTGACTCCCACTGAACTTCTCCCCCTGGGGGGCTGTGGGGGTGAGGGCTCCCAGCCGGGGAGCACGTGTGTTACTAAGGACTGTGGGGAGAGAGTGTGAAAGCGCGGGCTGGACAGGGGGGTGACTTCACACAGGGTCGCCCGAGCCCCTGCGCCCGAGCCGTTAACCGTCCCGCCGCGCGCCGCTGGTACCTGGCTCGCGCCCGCTGCCTGGTGTCCTCGCGCGCTGTCCTCGCGCCGCCCGCCGCTGCTGCTGCTACTTCTGAGAAGCTCACTGCCTCGCGCTCGTGTCCTCGCGCCTCTGACTCCGTCTCGCGCCTGCTCTGCGCTCGCTCCTGCTTGGAAAGCCCCGCTGCTGCAAACGCCGAGCCTCATCCTCCTCCCAGCGGTGACAGGTCGGGGCCGCCTCATTGACGTCACTTTGACGTCAGCGGAACGCATGGCTGAGCGCGCGAGGAGTGGGGGTGCGAAGTAGGGGCTGGTTGCCAAGTCGACCTGCAGGCCATGACGTACTAGTCCGTCACCATAGAAACCACGAGACTGACGTCCGAGAGCTGAGCACGACCGCTTACAGTTGTTAACCTTATCTGACCGGCGTGTCTCAGGCTCTACGCATGCGCAGTGAAGACAGTGAAGGCGGCGAAGCGCCGTCCTGTCCAGTCTCCGCGCATGCGCATTAGCGACCGCGTCCATGGCCCACGAGCCGAAGCTTGGACTCGGTCCAGGGGTTCGCGGTGCCGGTGCAGCCTCCTCCCCCTTCAACGCCCCCATCACTTCTAATTTAGGATCCTTTTTCTTCTGTGCTCCAGCCGGCACAGATCGAGGGTTTTGAAAAAATGGGTTCCAGTGACCGCTGGAGGTCGTTTTTACCCTATCTCTTTTCTCTTTAAGTAGCAGCAACATTTCTATTTCTATTTATTAAAAGAATAAAAATAAAGATTGACAATAAGTCATGTGTGTTTTAAGAGCTCTCAAGTTTCCCATTGCACGTGGAAAGGCCACCCAGTCCTGTTTTCCTTGGGATTCTGGCGCTTGAGGTTTTCTTACACTTAAAATATGAAATGAGAAAGAAAATATAGCAGTCCCAGAATACAAAGGATAAAAACAGGACTCTCACGAGGAAGGAGGAAACGTGAGAGTTCTGTGTGCCCTGCTTGCATGTGATTGCATGTGATGCGGCCATGAGTGTGATGTCACTAGTTGGACTGCCAGAGGTTAAGATTCATTCTAAACCTTCCAGCCATCGCCTCTTTTGTTTTGCTGAAGTCAACCCTAGTGAGACGGGTATGCCCAGACGTGGGTGCCGTGCCTGCTGGGCCTAGAGACCCAAGTTATTCCTCACTGATGAGGCCCAACAAGGCTGAAACATGTTTGGGGATGCTTGTGGTCTCCTGCAGAAGGGATGTGTCTTAGCTGTTCAAGCTGGACTGTCCCTTTTGGAGGTGGGACCAAGTCTCATTTGCATATAGTCTAACACCCCAAATGACTAAACACCAAAACCTGCAGGAAAACACAGTAACTGTGGAATTGAAAAGCCTGATCCATGAAACGCGCATCTCAGTGCTTCATCAAACCAATGTTTTGTCTCTTCTTCAAGAAATTCCCACACTGGTATGCATAACAACTGGCGATATAGCCAGAATATTCTTTCCAGACATATCTAGACTTGATCAAGTGGTGATCCATCTAAAATCCAAACTGTGTATTGCTTAAAGAGCAAGACAATTTAAGACCAAACTGTGCATTGCTTAAAGGACAAGACAATTTAAGACTTTTGGGTTACGACCTGATACCTCCAAATATCAACCATCAGAGATCTAACACCCAGTCTGGCATATCTATCAAGAATGCCGGATGTAGAACTATGTCACAAGTGGGATTGACAGAATCAATGGACGAAAAAGTATTGACTTTAAAAAGAAAGATACTGACCTCAGAGGAAACCAGCAATTGGTTCTGGCTTTTGTCTACACCTGCAAACTAGACTGATGGGGCAAAATACCATGAGGATGAAAGATGTGACTCTCAAAGACAGTGAAACACAGAACCCTTCTCGGTTGTATCATTTAATTCCCATGGTCATTCTCATTTACTCAACTTTGTCTCATTGGCTCGTAAAGTGAGGGAACACATAGTAGTTAATTTGTAAGAAACCTTTCTCAAAACGCAACCAGCGATTGATGGTTATTGTGTTGTACGGCAAGGTGACAATGGCCAACCGTATGGTGGTCTATTGCCCTGGTGAACAACTCCCCTATGGTCAAGGTAGAGGCCTGTTTCGATGTGCAATTTGGAATACTGGCCACCCATATTAGCCTCGCATTGATAGAGGTAGTGAGCATCCTTATTAAAATTTACTGGCATCGAGGTATGACTCCTCTAGCCGAGGTTGTATATTCCATCTCATCCTATGTTGCTGATTGGCATAACAAGGTGCCTTCGGGGCACGTCCAACTATCAGGCGATTTGAACTCTGCATGTATAACCGCCACTGTATGGTCGGAAACATGTCTGAGGAACAAATGCCTGAAGACAAGGAATGGTAAAGTTCGGGTGAACTGCCTCACAGGGCTGGGGATTCTGCCGCTGAACGGGTCGACCCACAAAGACTTCACCCCAGGCGACCTGGAAAAATGGTCATATCTCCTCGATTATTGATTACATCTTTGTGGGCCCATGGCTGATGGACCACTGCTCCCGTTTTAAAGTGCAGAGGACAGAGATTAGCAACCACTCACTTTTGGTGGCCCATTTTGAGCGATTGGCCATCCCTACTGGGGACATGCCTGTAAAGCTTGAATGGCGGTCAGTTGTTCCCAATTTGCAAGGAAATTGCCCAAGATGGACACAGCAAATGTTAAGGAAAGTAAACTGTTCACTTACCAAGACAGTTTCCACGATGACTAAGCAAGAAATGACAAATTACTTTTCTGTGGAGATCTTTGAGTGTTTTATTGCAAATATAATTGATTCTAACACTATAGGAATACTCAGAGGCCCAAATACCACTCCTGGTCACATACCTATAATTACGAGGTTGTCAGTAGAGGAAGATTTATGAGGCGACAGATTAGGCAAATAAAAAATAGTTCTTGTCTGATTCACCTAAAGAAGGTCCAACAGGGATACAAAACTGGCTTTGTAACTAGAACACGGTATCTGGTCTTTCCATCTGAAACTTATTCATTGAATACCTTTCCATCGAAAATTATTAATTGAATTGTCTTTTCATCGAAAAGCATATTCATTGAATAATTTTTGATGGTTAATTTCGATGGATAAATGAGGGTTTGGGGAAGGGTTAGATTAGTGACAAAGGTTAGATTTAGGGTTAGATTTAGGGTTAGACTAAGGGTTAGATCAGGGTTAGGGCTTGGGTTAGGGGTTAGGGTTGGGGCTAGGGTTAGATTTAGGGTTAGATAAAGGGTAAGATTAGGGTTAGGGTTGGGTTAGGGTTGGGAGGTGTGCGTGGGGTTTGAGGGGCTGTGGGGGGGGGACCCCCCAATATACAATAAACTTTAAAATGTGACAAGGAGCTGGCCAGTTCCGAAATTGTAGCACTGGACGGCTCCATGTAACGTTTTAACGTTACAAAAAAATGCATCGAAATGCTATTTTTTACATTTTAAAGTGTATTTCCATCTAAACTTGTCCATTTATATATTTGATGGAAATGCACTTTTACTTGTCAAAGATAGCATTTCAGTGCAATGGCATTCAATGGATTTCCTTTGATGGATTTGCATTTCCATTGATGGAAAGACCATAAACCCTAGATCACTGCATATACAAGTGGATGCAGAGAAAATGCTGGATTGCATTGACACAGAGTGACACAAGAGCCTTTTGGTCTTTGATTAACACCTTTGGAAAGCTTGAAGGTGGTAGGTTGGTCAATACTGTTTCTGAGGATGCATGGATTAAACATTTCAACACCTTATACACCCTCCCAGTGACAGTCATACCACTAGAGAAGGCCGTGGTCCTTTCCAATGATAAGTCCTTCGATCTTGTTCCATCACCTACTAAAATACAAACTATAATTTGAAATAGTAGTAATTCGCGCGCCCCAGTCCCAAACAAGCTTTCAAATTTGTTATTCAAGTCAAAACCTCAACTCTGGGTGGAAATCTTATCCATGTTGTTCTCGGACATTATTAGACTCAATCAATACCCTGATAGATAGAGCGCATATTATCCCAAAATATAAACGTGGGGCCAGAGCCCAACCAGGAAATTATCGACCAATATCCATTTTAGATGCAGATTATAAAATGTTCTCATGTATTCTATTAGAACATCTTGAGCCCTGGGCCAGTAGCCAAAATGTAATCTCTTAGTGGTAAACAGGCTTTAGAAAGGGGATGGGTACCCGCATAAACAGAGTGCTGTTAGATTGCATCCAATCTCATTCTTGGACTATGGGAAATAACACTGTGTTCATGGTACCAATTGACATTGCAGCAGCATTTGCTGGTGTAGACAGGTCACTGCTTTGGAAAAAAACTCAAAAATGGGGCATTCCAGAGGGTGTATTGAGATTAATAATTGCTCTTCATTCACACTCCCACATCCAAGTCAGTTTAAATACGCAGGGAGCATTATCGCATCAAATAAAACCATACAGAGTTGTGAGGCAGGGTTTGTGTCCTCGACCCTTATTTTTATAACCTGTACATGGACGATCTAGACAAATCACTACAGACCGTAGCTTTTGCAACCCCGAAGATCTCTAGTCTCAGGATTGTGGGGTGCATTTAAAGGCCCTAAACAGAAATCCCCTTCACCTGAAGCACTGTATTTAAACACTGCCACAAAAAACAGCTGTTCTTTGCTTTCCTTGTCACATGAGCTTTCCGTGTCACATGAATGGCAAGCATTTGAACACTGCATCCAAAAATGGCCCTGCTCTGCTTTTATTTCATCTGAATGAGAAGAAGTTATTCACTGCATCCAAAAACGGCCATGCGTTGCTTTTGTTTCACCTGAATGACATGAAGTTGAACACTACATCCAAAAACGACCCTGCGTGCTTTTGTTTCACCTGAATGACAAAAATGTATGCACTGTATCCAAAAACAGCCTTGCTTTACTTTTAACTCACATGAATGACAAGAAGTTATACACTGCATCCAAAAACAGCTTGCTTTGCTTTTATTTTACATGAGTGGCAAGCGTTTGAACACTACAACCCAAAAAAAGCCCTGCAGTGCTTTATTCACGTGAATGACAAGAAGTTATACATGGCATCCCAAAAACTATCTTGTTTTACTTTTAAGTCACATGGAGGGCAAGAATTTCAACACTACAACTAGAAACGGCTTTTGCTTTCCGTTTCACTTGAACAGCAGCACTTGAAACGCTGCAAACGAAAAATGGCTTAGCTTTTTCTTTTGTTCATGTCAAATCCCTCATTGTCAATGGGCCAACAGCAAATGCAAACCCACTCCCAAAAGACGAAATTAAAGAATCATGTGACATACAAGACAGGATTTCAAACATTAGACGCAGAAATGGCTTGCACAGGCGTGAAAAAGAAAAATGACTTTTAAAAAACCACAGTGAAAAGATAGCACTGCTCACATTGAAATGTCAGGGAAATATGCTGGGGGGGGCGTTGACTAAGCAAGGTACATTATGTTTCCACCCACAAGACTTCAATCACCTTCGAAGAGGCTCATAATACCGGAAAAAACAGTTCGAACTAAGGGAGGAAACTTCACAAGTAAAAGCCCTGCTTTCCACTAGAAGTCACACCTACCAGTAAATCATTCCACGGTCAAATGTGATGTTACTAAGGGTATCATAATTCCCTGCTCTGCCAGACTTGAAGGCAGGGGCTCATGGATTTCAGAGAAAGAAAGTGTGACTAAAGCTTGACTAGGAGGTGTGAGCTCCTTCTTGCACCCACTACCAAGAACAAACTGACACTTCAAAGGGGGTCATAAAAATCTCTGGTCACCGGCTGAGCCAGGAAAGACATTTGGCTGGGAGGAGGAAGCTCCCCTCCCACAGAGGAGGGCAGATCCTCCCAATCGACATTAAAGGACTGATTTCATGTTTAGGTATTTTTTGCAGTAATTAGAATGAGAAATAATTATTTCGTTTTCTGCTATGTTTTTATGTAATTTCCAGGTGGGTATAAAAAGAGAAAGTGCTTTTTTTCTGGGACCTTGGAGGCTGAAATGGCCAGTTAGAACGGTTTTCTGGCTACTCTAAAAATGGGCCAAATATGACAATTGGTGGAAAGATGGAAAATGACATTATGAACATACTTGATCATTTGCAGCGTTCTAACTCTTATACATGTTGTGAAAAGGACAAAAATGTGGCACCAGGCCACACTACATCATACCGAGTTGGCGATTGGCTTACCTAATCCCCTATGACCAACTAAAACCACATATCTAATTCATATGTCAGGGGCTAGTAGAATTATGAAGTTATGGGACATAACTGTTTTTTGTCAAAAAGTGACCAAGAGAACAAAGAAGGATAATAAATGCAAATAGACAGATGGTGCTCTCTTCCCTTGAACCATTCATGCCAGGGGGTAGAGAGAGGAGCAGTGAACTGTCCGATCGGAGCATTAGGGGAAATTACAGAGTACTCCCCCTAGATTGTAAAGCGAGTGATGCCATTTGTGCTACACAAGGGGGACCGTAATAGGTCAGGGAACAGACCCAAAAAATCCAGGGAGACAGGAGAAGGGGGGCGGAGAGGAGGCAGTTGAACCATACCATCTTTGAGAGTGCAGAGAGCAGACCCCTTGCCTCGCTGTCCAGAGTGTCCTGAGATCTAGCTGGCTATCCAGAATCCCAAACCAAGGCAGAGTGCAGTGACCAGACCGCTTGCCTAGCTGTCTAGAGTGTCATAAGATCCAGCTGGCTTTTTCCATAATCCCAAACCAAGGCTTACTTTGTAAGTAAACAAATAATACCAGCCCTAAATTGCATAAGCCATTCATTTTTGTAGCATTTGTAGGGGAGGACTGGCCGCGAGGCCCTCCTCACCTGCAGCCTTCTCCCCAGGTGAGGACCATGACTCGGTGGCCGTCCCCTCATGCCACCCGGGCCCAGGTGGAGGAGGGTTCACCCGCCGACGACATTGCCCACACGTATCCGTTCCCTGCATATACCAAAATTCAGCTAGGCCTAGAAGCCATCTTGTCTAGCAAACATGGCGTGAGTTCAGTACACTGTAACGAGGCCCCCACCTTTGGAGGGCCTTTCATGCATCTCTGCCGCCGCAGTAGCCCTGGTAGATCCGCTGCGAGCGCGTTCCCATGAGAAAGTCGGGTATGAGCTAACCCGAGATGCTAACACTGTAACATTTTATCGTTCACAATGTAATATTGCACCCCGCACGACCTGGTCCGCGAGGCCAGGGTGACGGGAAAAAAGCTGAAGCATCACTATCTGAAGAAAGTAGAAAATAATTCAAGTATTGGTATTAACGAACTACCTCTGTTTAAACAGATCCTGTAAACGGTGAATAAACCATAAAGATGTAACGTTACATGATACCACCCCAGGTCTGGACTAGTGCTGCTATAACCACAGAGAAAGATGTCGACCAAATGTATAGCCTTTATCTGTATAAGTGTTCTTACAATTTTATGTAGAAACCTGAACTCATATATGTTTTCTTAATCACCTAAAGCAGCGAGCATCAATCTCTGTAGGCCATAACCTAGAACTACCTCGTGTAACGTCTAATGTACATAAAATAATCACACCATGTAGTAAATATAATGTTAGGTAATGAAAAGGTACTCGGACCGACTGTATTAAAGAAATGTGTAACGAAATTGAAATATATATGTGTGTTTAAATAACATCAAAATAAGGCGGAACATTATAAAAGTTCTGCATTCAAAAGTTAGCAACGCACGAGGAAAAAACCTTTGTGAATATATGCAAGGCCATTCTCCCTCCCACCCTACCAAGCCTGCCAGATAAAGAAGCTAAGGCATGTGCCGCGCTCCCTCACCTCCCCCAACCAAGCTGGAGCCGCTTCAGAGAGTCAGAGGCCCCGGTACCGCACCCAAGGCCACAGCCCGCCACCTGTGTTATTTACAGCACGGTAATAAACCCACGTTTGAATCTACTGATCTACCAGCACCCTCTCGTAAATCCCACAACCCCCCCTAGACCACCCCAAGAATCATGACGACCCCCATCACTGGGACAAGACACAGAGACCCATTTATATAATAACTTCTAACGCGGCAGACAGATATGTATCATTCGGCTCAGGCCCCAGAGCCCAGCCCCTCGACCTAAAATACCGGTCAATAGGACACAGGTAAATCTCACCCCAACCGACAACCACCGGACCTCTCACGAGGTGCATTCCTCATGTGTTGCGTTTATTTTATAAGACAAACTGCTGAGCGATTTATTGATGAACTTAGATGTCGTTTCTTGAATAACTGCAGTGTGCATGGCCTAGGGCAAACGAGTCAGGAAAGGTATTCATCTTTGTCACAGGCTGCCCCAGCATACCAACACCGCTCGGATGACCTCAAGCTGGCCTGCCAGGCCCAACCCAACCCACGAGGCTGACCAGTGACGTCCTCACGCCAAGACCAACCACGCTGCAGCAACACCTATAGTTAGTCGACGCCACCCAATCCCAATTAACTTGTGCCCCCTATAGTGTGTAGGTTCTGATGACGTTTTTTGTATTAGAAATACGCCTGTCTTTGCTATTGTCAGACAGAGCGCTCTCGGAGGTTGCAGAGTTCTTTGCATGCCCTATTCTTTGGATAAACTCCCACTTACGCTCACCCGCACTCTGTCTTGGTCTTATTCCCACTACGGGAGAGTCCCTTATTGTCTCTCATTGCGGGGAGGATCGTGCTGAAATTGGGGGCGCTTCCTTTCAGTGGTGACCCCGATAGCGTGATATCTCCAAATTATTTTTCCTAACTCCTTTTTAACGACCCCCTTGTGGCACGAGAATCTCCGGTCGAGAAGGGATACGCACGGTGAGCCGGCTCCGGGAGGCTGCCCGCCAACGGCGACCGGCACAATAAGAAGTGCGCACTCAATGAGAAAGGGTACGGGATCCCGATTGGAAAAAAATCCCCTTTGAGTGCCGCTCGCCGGAGCCAGGGGCTGACCGTTGAGTTACCGGTGACACTGCCTGGACGGACCCAGTTTCGGAGACTATCGGTTCAAGACGGGCACGTGAGTACTGAGTGCGAGCGATCGTAAAGGGGAAGGAAGGGGAAATTGTGAACAGAAGAACGGGGACAGGTAGAGGAGAAGAATAACGGGGGTCTACTAAAGACGGGTCTTGAAACTTTCTTTATCTTTTCTTTGCATATGGCCATTAGGAGTAAGAAATAAGTGAAGTGGTAGAAGTGACGGAAACCTAGCTCCGAAAGGGGGTGGAAGGCGGCGCCGCATAGTGCTATCTAAACTAGTACTGGGAATATATGAAGAAGTAAGAAATAAGTTATTGGTGTGTGGCAAAGGGAGACACCGGGAATATTTTTTAGTGATTGCTACTCTCTCTATTTCTTTTTTCCATTCCACGGGGCAGGGGGAGAAAGCGAAAAGGGTATAAGGTAAATATACTTGTAGAAGAACTATAAAATAGGGAGCACATTTGTAGGAGTGGGGATTAAGTAGTGGCACGTACAGACGTGAACATAGTAACCTTAGCAGAAAAACAGGGACAGCTGGCCAGGGAGGAAAGGGAGGAAAAAAGACGAGGTGTGAGTGGAAAAGCATTGTGAAGGGTGTGCGCACCGTGTGAGTGTTGGAGACGAACGGTTGACCGCGAGGTGGTGCCAGAGAGTGTTGACCATAACTAGTACTTGATCAGTTGCAAGTGAAATCACATGAGAGTGTATGGGAATGGGAAGGAGATGAGCTATGGTGAGTGAGAAAGGATTTGCGCAGTGAATAAAATTGGGTGATAATCTTTGAGACGTCCGCTCTTGTCTGTGCCATAAAGGTATACATACACATATCTACACCTAACTAAAAGTAAAGAAGGTGGACACGGCTGTGTTAGTGATTTAGAGGATGGGGGCCGAAACTCCCTTGTCACATATTTGTAAGAGCTTACCGGGATACGCTGAACGAATAAATAAATATCACGATCAATGGGTAACAGAATTGAAAGGGGAGGGTCTGCCCCAGATTTGGCCCGAGGGAGGGTCTTTTGACAAAAGCGTTCTTGATATGGTACGAGCATGCATTAGCCTCAAGTATAAGGGGAAACAATGGCAAAATAGGAAGGAGATATTAGACCTCTGGAGATTGTTTGAGGAAGTACCCCCACCCAAAGCTCCGGCACCAAATATTGATCTACCTTCCACCACAGATAATCCACTGATGATTCCAAGAGAGGAAAAGGAACAGCTAAGTACAGAACAACCTGCGGAGGTGATTAGTTTGTACCCGATATTACCTAAACCAGCCCCCGCAGCAGGATATAGCGACCCTACTTATGTGCCTCCCCCCACAACTGGTACACCACAAAGACCAACAGCCCCCCCGCCATACGAAAGCACCAGAGAGCGCGCCCAGGGAAGCACACAGAGGGTGGATATAGAGAAGCTAACGAGTGACTTAGAGTCGAGGCTTACTGTGGCAAGGGATGAACTCTCAAGAATAAAAGACATATGTGAGCGCACGGCGTGCGCCCCTACACAATCAGGACGCACGTCTAGAGCGTCGAGCGAAAGTAGACAAATTGAGGAAGGATGGAAAAAGGGGGAAATACTGTTCAGAATTGAGGAAGAGCCGACACGAATAATAGAGGTAGGAGCAGTGGAAGGGAGCATTGGTGATGTATCACGAGAGAGAGGGATCAGAGAGGACTTGTTATGTGATGTCAGAGGAGGGTTGGATGAGAGTGATAGGTTGAGTATGGCAGTAGGAGGGGAAAGCGAGGAAGTGGACGGTGCATGTTCGCTAGGGACTATAGACGACGAATGGATGGGACGACTAAGAAATAGGGTGGGGAAGATGGCGTCATTGGAGTCAGCAGCGACTAAGGAAAGGGAGGGTGCAACTGCAAAAGGGAAGTTACAACTTCCATTGATACACAGAGGGGGGGGGAGACCAAACTATATACCATGGGCTCAGATGGATAAGGCTAATTTAATGAAATTATTGCCCCAGCTGTCAGGAGGGGCGAGCAAGTGGATATATGCATTTGAGAAACATACCGCCGGCATACCGTTGGCAGTAGGCGATGTGAAAAGCCTACTAGTAACCGCAGTAGGAGATCAAGCGGACAGAGTATGGGCTAAGGCTGGTTTCCCGGCCGTGACGTTAGACTGTGATCGCCATGATGGGGCTTCCTTTAATACAGTACGAGCAAGGGTGTGGGACGCACTGCGGGAGACATTCCCAGATACCCCTGATTTACAGTCAGTAATGCAATGTACAATGAATGACGGGGAGGATGCTATGGATTACATTCTCCGGGTGCAGGAGATGTGGAGAGCGGAAACGGGCACGCCCTGGCACCAATCCACATCTCTATTTTATTTTATCATTAAGAGAGGGCTCCCAAAAGAGGTGCAGAAGGCACTCGATAAAATAGCGGGCGTTGAGGCAAAGGGGTGGCCAGAGATCCAAAGTATAATAGTGCACCATTGCAAAAGGATCAAAGAGAGAGAGAGGGAAGTAGCACAGAAAAGGTTGGCAGACGAGGCAAAGTTGGTACAATCAAAACTGGTGAAGGTTGCAGCAGCGGTAGCAGGGCTCCCACTCATGAGGGAGGGAGACGAAGGAGAGGAGGGGCAAATAGCAATACAAGGAAGAATAGCGGCAAATTGGGCAGGACAAGGACAACGACAGTGGACTGAGCAGGAGCAGAACGGAGGTCCAACGTGGCAAGAGTGGGCCCCAAGAGGGGGAAGAGGTGGGTACAGGGGCCGAAGAGGAGGACAAGGGTATGGAGGAATGGGAGGAAATGGGTGGCAGGGTCCCAGAGGTCCACAGGGGAGCTGCTGGAATTGTGGGAGATGGGGGCACTACTCAAGAGAGTGCAGGAGCAGACAAAACAACGGGTTCCAGGAGACAGAGCAGTACGGTCACCCCCACCCAGGAAGCCCCTACGGCCTCCCCATGGGACAATACCAGCAACCAGAAAATGTAGGACAAAGAAGTAACGCACAACTACACGGACATCAGTACAGAACACAAAACCACCCACAGAATAATGACAATATGCAATACACGCCAGGTAACACTTTCGCCACAGTAGCTAATGGAGCGCCTGCCCCCGCACCTTACAGCGGGGTGTCAGTAGTTTCGGGGAACATTTTTGATCAAGGGGGGGCAATGAGACACCCCGCATAGGACAGCCCACAGAGAGCACTTGCGTGTCCAGTACTATCTACGACCCACAATGCATCAGAGGAACCATTGATAGGAGCGCAGATAGGAGACAAGCAGTTCATATTCATGGTGGATTCGGGAGCGGAGAAATCAGGCATTAGAGAGGGCCGGTTCCCGTTATCTAATAGAACGTTAGAGACGCAGGGGTTCTCTGGGGCTGTAATTGAAGTTCCTCACACAGAGGCATTGGATGTGACAGTGGGGGGTAAAACAGTGAAAGCACCCTTACTGTACTATGAACACTCTCCCATTAATCTGCTAGGGAGAGATCTCTTAAGCAAACTAAACATGACAATATCATTCACAGGGAGCGGTATCGTATGTTCGACGCCAGGCATATGCCCCCTCCGCATATTAGCAGTAATACACGGCCACTCAATCATGCAAGAGATCAGAGGGTTACCAAGAAACAAGGAGATGTTTGTTGAGGGCATGAGAACATTGGCTCTCATAGTACCAGAACTAAAAAGGATGGATTGGAGGATTCCAGCCGAATTCCTCTTCCGCCCCATAGCAAGCCCCGACACTGCTCCCGGGTCAGTGCTATCGTTGGATTTACACGCAGTACACGTGTCAGCAAACAGAATATGTGTGATTGGCGTTGACATGGAAGGATGTGAGTGGCGGACAGTACTGTGTACAAATGCAAATATCCCACTGAGGGAGCTCTCGGACGAGGAGCTATTTTCTGACACTGAGACAGATGGCGAAATAGTGATGGAACTAGCAATGCCGTGCGACATTGTAGTTACAGCCAGAAAAACTCAAGTTGAATTAATGGCAGTAGTAGGAGCACCACATGCATTTTTTGATGACGACATGAGGTTAGTACCCACTAACATATGGACAAATGGCCCCCATGATGTGGGGTTATTACATGGGGTTCAGCCTGTGGTAATAAAACTGAAACAGGGAGCAATTCTACCCCGGGTAAAACAATATCCATTGTCACGCGAAGCAGAAGAAGGGATCAGAGAGACACTAGATGCACTGCTAGCACAAGGAATAATAGTGCCCTCAAACTCCCCATGCAACACATGCATTTACCCGATTAAAAAGGCGAAGGGAGGTTCATGGAGGATGATACAAGATTTACGCCCACTCAATGATGTGATTCAGAAGGAGTTCCCTTTAGTCCCGAACCCGGCGACAATACTGTGCAACATTCCGAAAACGGCATCCCACTTCACAGTTATTGACTTGAAAAATGCATTTTTCTCGATTCCCTTAGCAGAAGAGAGCAGGTACTTAACAGCGTTTACACTAGGGGGGAGGAGGTTCGAACACTGCAGACTACCACAAGGATATTGCGAGAGCCCAAGCATATTCAACAGGGTACTACATGAAGATCTGGGGAATTTGTCTGTAGAAAGCACAGTGATTCAGTACGTTGATGATTTATTGGTTTGTGCACAAACTGAGGAAGAGTGTAGAAAGGACTCAATAACACTCCTGACATTATTGGCCAATAAAGGGTACAAGGTGGACAAGGGGAAGTTACAATACTGTCTGACAGAGGTCCTATACTTGGGACAGCTGATATCAAAGGATGGCAAGCGGATCATACCAGACAGGGCACAGGCGATTAGAACAGTTGGGGAGCCCAAAACAGTAAAAGAGATGCAGAAATTTCTGGGTATGTGCAACTATTGCCGAGCATGGATATTGGATTATGCAGCGTACACAAGGCCCTTGTTACAGGCACTAAAAGAAGCACAGCAGGAAAACAAACACATAGAATGGACAGAAGAGATGAACACAGCATTTAACTCACTAAAAGAGCTGATATCAAGCGCTCCAGTACTGGCAAATCCAGATTATGGGCGCGAATTCTTCTTATTTTCACACTGCAAAGGAACACTGATGACAGCAGTACTGACACAAAAGACATCGTTAGGGCACAAACCACTGGCTTACTATAGTGGCACCCTAGACGCAGTAATGCAAGGTCATTTCGCGTGCGAGCAATCCCTAGCTGCAGCCGCGTTCGCGATTGAGAAAAGTGCCACGATAGTGATGGGCTGTCCTGTGACACTGTTTGTGGAACACTCACTCTTTGCAATATTAGAGCGATCAAAGAGCACATTGACGACACAGCGCGCCACAGCATATGAAATAATACTGTCCAGCGCAAACATCCACATAGTAAGATGTAAAACAGTGAACCCGGCCACATTCATCACAGAGGCGTGCACCGTAGAGGACATGCAGAACCACAACTGCGCTACATACACAGGTGACGAAGGTCAGGATCAAGTGATTTTTGAGAATGCCCTGAACGAGGGAGAGGTGTATTTCGTGGACGGGTCAGCATCAATAGACATGGAGACAGGAGAGAAACATGTGGGTATGGCAGTTGTACGATTAGAGGAAGATGAATACGAGACACTAGTGCAACACCGCCTCCCATCACACTATTCAGCCCAAGCAGCAGAACTAATAGCGCTAATAGAAGCATTGCATGCCGCCAAGGGGTGCGCAGTGACAATATATACAGACTCAGCATACATGACAACAACAGTACACGGCGGGCTGGCACGGTGGGGGCGGAGAGGGTTTCGACGAGCAGATGGAACACCGGTTCAGCATGCAGAATTATTGAAAGAACTGATTGAGGCCCTACAAGACCCCACGGCAGTGGCCATCGTAAAATGCCAAGCCCACACTACAAATACAGATTTTATATCTTTGGGGAACGCGGCAGCAGACGCCGCTGCCAAAGAAGCTTCGTATTTACAGAAAGGTGAAGTAGGAGAGTACATGTTGCACCACACAGCAAGCCAAGAGGTCCCCACAGGATACAACATGATGCCCACACAGGAAATAATAGAGCTGCAAGAGGGAGCTAGTGCAGAAGAAAAATTGCTGTGGACTAAGAGGGGATGCAGCAAATCGCCGACTGATTTATTGTGGCGACAAAAAAGTTCAGGAAAAGCGGTAATGCCAGTTACATTGTTAGAAATAGCATTTCAACAACTACACTTTCCCGCACATAACGCAAAGCAACACATAATGGCGGACATACAAGAAGATTGGTTTGCACCTTGCCTCCATGAACACATCACAAGGCTGGCTTTAGAATGCACGACATGTCAGATTTACAACTCAGGTATGACATTGCGCACACTAAGAGGAACGATACCAAAACCAAATGGCCCATTCAGAGAGCTCCACATTGATTATGTAGACATGGGAGAAAGATGTAACGGGGCTCGCTACATGATTGTGGTTGTATGTCCATTTTCGAGGTGGGTGGAGGCAGGCCCCTGTGCGCGCCCTGATGCGAAGGGCGCCGCGAAGTTCCTAGTGCGGGAAGTATTCCCGCGCTGGGGGATTTGCGAAGTTATTCGCTCAGACAACGGCACGCATTTTGTTAATGACCTATTCAAGGAAGTGACTACGCTATTGGGAATAAAGCACAAATTATGTTCGATTTATCATCCTCAAAGTAATGGCGTAGTGGAAAAGATGAACGGTCTGTTAAAAAGCAGATTGTCAAAACTGTGTTTTTCCCTTAAAAAGACCTGGATGTACTGCCTGCCTTTGGCCCTGTTTGAGTTACGAAATCAGCCAAGTAAAGACCACCATTTGTCCCCGCATGAGATCGTCACGGGAAGGAGAATGCACACAGCGCATTCGCCTCTCCGTGAACGTTCTGATGCACACAGAAGTGCAGCGATATTGGGAGAGGAGTTCACAGAGTACTTGAAAAAACTGACACGGGCAGCGCGCGTAATTGCGAAGCAACTAGCCCCCCCCTCTACAAGAGAGGAGGGGAACACAACAGAAACAGAAACACGGCCTGAAAAACCATTACAACTAATGCCTGGTGACCTTATATATGTCAGAAGTTTTGTGCGAAGGTGGAATGCGCCACGTTTCCATGGCCCTTATGAGGTAGTGTTTTGCACACCCACAGCAGTAAAGGTGAAGGGCCTACGATACTGGGTGCATTTGACAGACGTACGCAGAGCCTATAGCGCCGTGGAAGGTGAGGTGCAGGACGAGGCACAGGCAACTGCGGACAATGAAGTTGTGCAGAATGAATGATGGGAATTTTGTGTGCATTAAGTGATGAACATTGAACGCGACTGGCGCACGACAAGTGTACTGAAATAAATATGTATATATATATATATATAATTTTTTACAACTTTTTGAAGGTTTTTGTGGGTTTTTTTTTTTTGGTTTTGGAGAAGTTTTTTTTCTCTCGACTTTCCTTTTTATATATGAAATAATGAACGGATAGTAATGATTGTAAAGTTACCTTGTCTGTGGACACACCCCCTCCCTCACCCACTCCCATACTTTGTCGAAACAATGTCACAACGTTAGAAATGTTTACATGCTTGTACTTAATGCACTTTTATGTTTCAAACAGGATTTACTATGGCATCGAATGGGCAGCCTGCAACTAATAGATTTGTTAGATTTAGAGAAATGTTAGTAGATAGATTGACATATTCATACGAATGTGGTTTATCAATGTGTGTTATTGTGTTCTTCATCTCAATATTTTGCCTGGTGACATATTGGTTCATAGCGTTCATCTCTATCGAGATGAACGAGGGGGGAGGGGGGAGTAACACCACCCTTGCCCCTGGCACGAATTCAACTACAAGTATGAATATTAGAGAAGGTGATTTTTTGGTCTGGGATGGATCACACTTTGTATGGGGTTACTATACTGCACCACCCACTGCTGCCCTGTCACAATCAAGAAATAAAGATATGGAAAATGACACAATGTCCCTACCTGAAATATATAACAGCCCCACTACCCTTCCCGCCCCGATACAAAACAGCGATTTGTTGTTTATTGAGGAAAATGGAAAAGTAATTACGATGACAGAACACAAGTTCCTATATGAGGAATTGGAAAAGGGGGGTGGGAATGAGAAAGGGGGGCCTATTATTTCACCTATCGAAACTAAAAGGTATAGGAGGGGGACAACCAATGAAAGCTGTTATGTCTGTTCGCTCATCCCCCATGCATCAGGCACACCCAAAGTGTTGTTGCCAAGAGAATTGCCCATTGTGGATGCCCAATGTCTCCTTCATCTCACGCTGTGTAGAATAAAAAACACCTTCCAAGCACACGATGTCTCTTTCAAAATGATACAGGACAACAAAACGTGCTATTCAAAAGCGTCTGGAGTGGTCTGTCTTAAAGAACCTTTCTTTGCAATACAAGGGACGCTGTTTTCCGAAAACAAATGGAAAGATGAAGAAGTACTGTGCAAAGCGGAAGCACTGAAAGGTGTCCAACCAGACAAGCTGCGGTGGATGGAAAAAACGTGCTTACCAATATGGAAAGAACACATCTCTAAACTAACATGGGTAACAGCGATGGAGAAACCCTTCAAGCTACAAAGTGAAATACAAAACGAACTATGTTTCAAGGGAGAAGGAAAAGTGGCAATGGGAACGAATAAAAACTGTAACAAAACTCTCACCATCCCAGACATGAAAAAAGGAACAGCAGCACTAATGGACACATACTGGGTATGCGGGAATCAGGCTTACTTGCACCTTCCCCAGGCATGGAGTGGCAGCTGCTCAATGGCCACTTTGCATTCGGCCCTAATGGTGATTCCAGAAAGTCACGTCGACGAAAATAAAAGGACGCAAGGAAACGTGAACAAGGATGCGACGTCTCCCACTGCAGAAGCGCACCTCTATGTCCTGTCCTCCGGAGGGAAAGAAGAGGAGCTATCACGGAACAAGCGAGCATCGAACTACATATCACAAGCATCATCCGATTTATTGGCACAGATCCCAGACAGGTATCGCCTGTTCAGCTCCGTGGAAACATTTTTTGCCTCACTAGTTTCAAGTGTCCAAGCAAGAGCAAATGCAAAATGGCTCCAGATCACACGGTGGGAACTGATTCAGCTGGCCAATGACACTGAAGAAGGGTTCAACATAATAAAGGTGGAACTACGAGCTCTGCGACTAATGACCATGCAGAACAGGTATGTTCTGGACCTGTTAACAGCGATCGATGGAGGTGTTTGCCGAAAAATAGGAAGTGCGTGCTGCACGTTCGTACCTTCTGAAGACGCAGAAAATGGGTCCCTGTCCCACGTCATTGAAGCAGTACATAACCTGGGAGAGAAGATGAAGATGGAAGGTGGGGCTAAAGATAGCTCATGGTTCGACAATATCTTCTCCTGGGTTCCCTCATGGCTTGGAATGGCAATGAAGTTCTTGATACCAGTTGTGGTGGTCCTCCTCGTGGTGTTCTGCCTGTGCCAGGTGGGCCTCCGATGTTGTGCTAACGCAGTTCCTAACGGTGCAATGATGATGGTGACAATGGGCAACTCTGGTGGTACAATTAAGGCGACACAAGAAGTACATGTACAGACAGGAACAGATAACACTCCCAGGTACCAGTTAGTGCCTATGTACCGTGATAAGTACATAGTAGATAAACTATGGCACACCACTATCAAAGAACCACGAGACGTGGAACTGGAATGGTATGAGGAGGTCTGGGTAGACTTGGAAGAAACTGGTGACTGTATATATTTAACATGTACACCAGATGAGTATGCTAGAAGAGGTGAGAGCTTGAGGGGGGTATGCAGAGCCTGGATGCCTAGAAAAGGAACACCTGCATGGGATGACGCAGTGATAGAGGAGCAAGAATGTAGAAGATTAGAAGAGCTAAAGAATTCGTTACTTTAGTAACGAAAGGGGGGAAATGTAGGGGAGGACTGGCCGCGAGGCCCTCCTCACCTGCAGCCTTCTCCCCAGGTGAGGACCATGACTCGGTGGCCGTCCCCTCATGCCACCCGGGCCCAGGTGGAGGAGGGTTCACCCGCCGACGACATTGCCCACACGTATCCGTTCCCTGCATATACCAAAATTCAGCTAGGCCTAGAAGCCATCTTGTCTAGCAAACATGGCGTGAGTTCAGTACACTGTAACGAGGCCCCCACCTTTGGAGGGCCTTTCATGCATCTCTGCCGCCGCAGTAGCCCTGGTAGATCCGCTGCGAGCGCGTTCCCATGAGAAAGTCGGGTATGAGCTAACCCGAGATGCTAACACTGTAACATTTTATCGTTCACAATGTAATATTGCACCCCGCACGACCTGGTCCGCGAGGCCAGGGTGACGGGAAAAAAGCTGAAGCATCACTATCTGAAGAAAGTAGAAAATAATTCAAGTATTGGTATTAACGAACTACCTCTGTTTAAACAGATCCTGTAAACTGTGAATAAACCATAAAGATGTAACGTTACATGATACCACCCCAGGTCTGGACTAGTGCTGCTATAACCACAGAGAAAGATGTCGACCAAATGTATAGCCTTTATCTGTATAAGTGTTCTTACAATTTTATGTAGAAACCTGAACTCATATATGTTTTCTTAATCACCTAAAGCAGCGAGCATCAATCTCTGTAGGCCATAACCTAGAACTACCTCGTGTAACGTCTAATGTACATAAAATAATCACACCATGTAGTAAATATAATGTTAGGTAATGAAAAGGTACTCGGACCGACTGTATTAAAGAAATGTGTAACGAAATTGAAATATATATGTGTGTTTAAATAACATCAAAATAAGGCGGAACATTATAAAAGTTCTGCATTCAAAAGTTAGCAACGCACGAGGAAAAAACCTTTGTGAATATATGCAAGGCCATTCTCCCTCCCAACCTACCAAGCCTGCCAGATAAAGAAGCTAAGGCATGTGCCGCGCTCCCTCACCTCCCCCAACCAAGCTGGAGCCGCTTCAGAGAGTCAGAGGCCCCGGTACCGCACCCAAGGCCACAGCCCGCCACCTGTGTTATTTACAGCACGGTAATAAACCCACGTTTGAATCTACTGATCTACCAGCACCCTCTCGTAAATCCCACAACCCCCCCTAGACCACCCCAAGAATCATGACGACCCCCATCACTGGGACAAGACACAGAGACCCATTTATATAATAACTTCTAACGCGGCAGACAGACATGTATCATTCGGCTCAGGCCCCAGAGCCCAGCCCCTCGACCTAAAATACCGGTCAATAGGACACAGGTAAATCTCACCCCAACCGACAACCACCGGACCTCTCACGAGGTGCATTCCTCATGTGTTGCGTTTATTTTATAAGACAAACTGCTGAGCGATTTATTGATGAACTTAGATGTCGTTTCTTGAATAACTGCAGTGTGCATGGCCTAGGGCAAACGAGTCAGGAAAGGTATTCATCTTTGTCACAGGCTGCCCCAGCATACCAACACCGCTCGGATGACCTCAAGCTGGCCTGCCAGGCCCAACCCAACCCACGAGGCTGACCAGTGACGTCCTCACGCCAAGACCAACCACGCTGCAGCAACACCTATAGTTAGTCGACGCCACCCAATCCCAATTAACTTGTGCCCCCTATAGTGTGTAGGTTCTGATGACGTTTTTTGTATTAGAAATACGCCTGTCTTTGCTATTGTCAGACAGAGCGCTCTCGGAGGTTGCAGAGTTCTTTGCATGCCCTATTCTTTGGATAAACTCCCACTTACGCTCACCCGCACTCTGTCTTGGTCTTATTCCCACTACGGGAGAGTCCCTTATTGTCTCTCATTGCGGGGAGGATCGTGCTGAAATTGGGGGCGCTTCCTTTCACATTGCACCCAATTTGTCCCCCATTGAAAACCCCATTGAAAACAATTGAAACCCCCAGTTGCCAGCGTACTTCAGTCACCTTCCCATAGAAGAATCTGTGTTTAGCTTGTGTATGTTAGCATATTATCTTTGGTAAATCTTTCAGTTTCTGTGTAAATTCTTAGCATATTTTAAGTAAATCAATTAATTCCCCCATTGAAATTCACGCTACACGGTAGTTGAAATTCAAAATTAACCACCTTGTCCCTGGTGTCTGTCTTTAATTATTATAGTAATTAAAGTGTTGCCTCAAAAGAATTAGTCTCCTTGTAACAGAAAAACGAGCCTGTCCATGTATTGTGTGCATCACCCCACAAATTCCTATTTGCATCTGTCCTAGTAAAAACCCAAACCGTAGTCCAATTGAGAGCAATCCCTTTTTGCCTACAAGTCTATCTGTTATGTGTCTTGGTCCTTGTCAGTGAAAACCGATGTTCCTATTCTGAGCTAAACCCCTTCCTTGCGCTGTTTGTCATTGTAAATCTAGTGTAAAACGAATTTCCATTTGCCATTGTATCTTTCTTTTTGCATTTGCTTCCTTCCAAAACCGATTTTCCTATTGTATTTCTATTGTTGCCCTGGTGTGCTGAATAATAGTCTCCAAACTTCCCTATCTCAAGTGCAAGCAACACAAATTTCCGTTTATTCTGTCCCCTGGCCGTTGTGAACAATGATCAGGGGTGTTGCTAGGTCTGGAAAAGATCAGGGGCTAAGCTAATGTCGGGTCTGGCGGGATTCGGGGCTAGCTATAGCCTTATGGTTGTAGTCCCTGAGCTTCTATCTGGGGCTACAACCAAAAGACCCGGGGCTATAGCCTCCACAGACCCCACCCCCAGCAACGCCTCTGGTGATGATAAAAATCCAATTCTGCCGTTTTGCTCCAAAAACGGGTTTTCACTTTCATTGCTGGCCTCCCATCTTGGGGTGATGGGCTTTACTCCAAATCTGATTTTCTCTCTCTATCCCTACTTCTTCCCACTGCCTTCCATTCAAAGGAATCAAGTTAGCTAATGTTTGGGGGTGAGTGTTGCAGGGGGAGTGCTAATGTTGGTGTTATCTCTTTCTAAAATTGCTCTTTTTCTGTGTTGCCATTAAAGACTGTAAGAATTGTATCAGGATATCTTAATGTAATTGTTTTGTAGAGATTAGTGCAATTGTGTACCATAACATAAGTGGCTGTAAAATTGTTTGATTTCCCTTTTCATTAAATAATAGATTAATAAATATTTAATTGATACACACCGACCTCATTCCTGGTCCATTGTGAGATGGGTTGGGGGCCTACTCAAACAGAAAAGAACCTGTGGTTTATTACACATAAAAATCTCTTTATTGTACGCCACATTCATTGTCGGGGAAGGAGTCCCTGGATGGAGTGTGCCGTATAATAAAACCGTGACAGGACAATTTGGACAGGATATGCAGATGATTTCCTGATTTTCGATAATACCCTGATTTGTCTACATCTTCTAAATGACTTTACCATCTTTGTGAATACCAACTCTTTGTCCGTAAATCCTGCGAAGACAAAGGTAGTGCAATTCTCAAGTGCCAGAAAACAAACATCATTTAGGTGGCACATACAATCTGAGGAAGTGGATAGGGTTGACTGCTTTGTCTATCTGGGTTTCAGGATGATCCTAAACCATCGATCACATCCATCCATGCCTGGCTACACACAAAGGGTGTCAAATTGGCAAACCAACTGCAGAGGGTGGACTCTAAGTTTGCCAAATTCTCACTCATCCCATGCCGTAGATACTTTAAAGGCAAAGTTGTCCCAAAGTTATTATATGGTATTGAGATATGATCTGTCAGTGATTAACTATTTGCCTCAACTGGAAGCAATGATCTGGAGAAGGTTTTTGTCCCTACCACACTCTACGCCCCACTCCATTATTCGTTACGAGTTGGGTACAATTTGATTGGAAGCCAGAGCACTTTGGCAATATCTGTCACTTTACATGAAGATGTTGGATTCACCAGCATACTCCCTAATGACTGATCTGTCAAATTGGAGGCTCGAGACCTCTGGCGAAAATTAGAGTGATTGCCATACTATGCCTGTCAGAAACAGGGTGTACTGTTCAGGACCTTGTAGGTAATCCAAATAGGGTCCAAAAAGCACTTTTTGTAGCAGACTGGTCTAATGCAGTGACAGAATTCCAAGCATACCCTTCACTAGCCCGGCTAAAAGATGACCACAAAAAACAAGGTACTTTGGCCCCATACCTGTCAATCTACTCTAATAAAACAACCTAGTCTACTTTCTTGCGATTTCGTTTAAATATGCTTCGCGCGAGAGAATCATTGCTTAGATACGGGCAGGTTACGGACAACTCTGTCTCTTGCAGGTATTGTAAAATTGAGATAGAAAGAGAAACTGGGAAGCATTTAGTGCTACCATGTGTAGCACTGAAACCGTCACAGGAAAAAGTGTTTCATGGGAAAGAATTCCTTAATGAACATGCTATGAAATGAAATGATAGGTTATTTCTAACATGCTTAATACCCAGAGGTTTCTAAGCACAGACCCAGGAATCGAACCTGTGGTGCTCGGTTTCGTCTTGCTCTCAAGGTGAGCACGTTGCCCCGGAGCTGTCCTCCCGAGACGCTATCAATAGATCAAATGTGGAAATACTGCCTTTCAGGGAGAACAACTTGAACTGTAAATGCAGTCATGTCATTCTTTTGCTTATTAATTCCGGCACTGGATGCTTAGTCGACTATCATTGTTTCTTTTATCTCATCATTGGTTTTAGAGGTTGAATTGTTCCTTGTGATAGATTGTTACTCTTTTCCTTTATTTGCTGTTTCTTTGATTTGTTTTTTATGATTCATTTTCTTTTTCTGTATTATGAGCCTGTATGCTGTGTTTGAATTGTAGTATTGTTAAAGATTGAGTACATTTTTAAACAATTAAAAAAACTACATACGGTCTTTCCCCTTTCTGTAATGGCTTGGTAGGCGTAAAACAATGGCCTGGAGGGTTGCCCAGAGCAATGCATGGTGTTAAGATTCCTTCTAAATCTTCCAGTCGTCACCTCTTTTGTTTTACTAGTTGGACTGCTGCTTGTGTGGATGTTTGGATGACTGTTGCATCTCAGTCAGTTCTGGGATGTACCAAACTTCTGCTTCAGGTAGGTATTCTGCAAAGAAAATCGAACATTCGGCTTCGGACGAATCGTTTTCTATTCTACTGCTCGATGCCGACTACTTGCTAAGGCCCAAGGGCACCGGCTGCTGCCTGCAGCTCAACTAAAAAAGCAAAGAGGATCGACGCGAAAACATGAGACAATTGCATTGCAGAGTCTAAAGAAACATTGCCTGACAGCAGGGGTGTTGCCAGGTCTGGATAAGATCAGGGGCTAAGCTAAAGTCGGGACTGGTGGGACTCGGGGCTAGCTAGTATTTTGGTTGTAGCATGTGATTGTTGGTTGTTGCCCGTTCTATCCGGGGCTACAACCAAAAGACCCGGGGCTATAACCTCCCCTACCCCCCTAACAACGCCTCTGCCTGACAGAAATTTGTGGATTAAGTGCTTCTGTGGTGAAGGGGAAGCGGGGTTGGGAGGAGTGTATGTTGCAAGTCCTGCATTGGCAGGTGGCAGAAGGGAGGGGGATCTTAGCAAAGGATTCTTTTGAACTGCCAGTGCCATTTACTGAAAAATATACATGAAATGTATTTGCTCATTTTAGACGCAATTACAAAAATATAGAACACAGACACATGCCACTCTGTTATCTATTCTGAACATATTTAAGTTTCTTATTTAATGAATTAATGTTACTATTTATATATATACACTTTTACAGAACACATTTCCATGTAGCTAAAGTTTACCCCTTATAGTAATTGCCACACAGAACGCTGCAGATGAAACCCAACAGGGTACTAGGTGTAACCTACCAGGTTATTGGATTCATAGTTTTTTTTTTTTTTTTAATTTTTTTTTTATTGGTTTTTTCAAACCTTTAAAAGTTACGACACATGTACAAACAAAACAACAATACTTGGACAATACAAGTAAACAATCATCCGTATTAGCCTTTTGTGCGAGTTCCATTCACAAGGTTATTGTACTGGTTATACCGTGTCAGGTTTTACTAATTTGGTTCCCCTAATGGTGCCCTCATCAGATGTTTTTCAATTTGCTCCAAGAAACATGTTAGTGGAAGTATCAATTTCAAGTCGGTTCCTTGGTACATCTGATTCCACCAGTCATCGACACAAAACGATGGATGGTTTACGCTCCATGGGCCCAGGTTGATTGATCTTTCAGATTTCAGCTTAGGGCAAAATAGCACTAGGTGTTTTAGTGACTCTTTGGCTAGCAGACAAAATCGACATTCAGGTTTTAAGTGCTCATTGTTCTTCCATAAGCGAAGACGATCAGTAGTTTTGAACAGATTTAGCCTGAACAGTAAGAACAGCCTTCTTGCTTGTGGATCTGGAAACAGGGTGATATAGCGCTCCTGGGTATTGAAGGCGCGTGCTTCCAGTGGCACATCACACATCGTTTTGGCCATCGCTCTCTTTGTGCATGTAAGCTCCCAGTCGACTCGCCAGATTTTAAGCTTTGCCGCATCCGGATTTTCATGGAGCAATTCGCTCTTGATATCGAGATTTTGTAGTAACTCTTCACACCTGTTTGACCACATTGTGATGACGTTCGAGTCACTAACTGAACCATCATAGAAGATGTCAAATTGAGGGATTTGTGCTCTAGAACATGTCTTACGGTACAAGTTTAGTAAACTCCAGCAGATCCTGGCATGAATCGATATTATCGACAGTTCATATCTTATACAAGCAGTCTTCACACCTTTCGGGAGTGTTACCACTTTGGACCAAAAGCAATTCTCTAAAGAGTCCCAAATATCGTGAGAACAGCCAAAAGCATTTTCAGCCCCGTATAATAATTAGGCTTTTATATAGCGCTACAAACCCTCAGGTATCTGAGCGCTGCTTATTATTACCCACGGTGTGTGGTGCTCATTTATCGACCTCGGAAGGATGAAAGGCTGAGTTTGGCCCCGCCGGGATTCGAACCTGCGTTAACAGGCTCTGCACGGGTGTCAAAGCGGGCGCTCTACTCGCTGTGCCACTTGACCGGCGATGTCAGTACGGGGATTACCTTCTGATGGTAGAAGGCCAGCACAGGTTTTAACGAGAATTTTCCGTATCTTTTATGTATAATTAGTGCCTGGTTCGCTAGTTGTTTGCATTTTCTACTTATGTCAGCCTGCCACGGTCTATCCGTTAAAGAAGAACTTATGGTCATTCCCATGTATTTAACACTGGCAGAAATTTGCAAGGGTTCGTGGCCTAGCGTCCAGTTGGGGGTGCGTTTCCGCGCCACCCAGCCGCCTTTTAGATTTTGCAGGACCAGAATTTCACATTTTTTCGTGTTGATCAGTAGTTGATTAGAAATAACATACTGTCGAACTGCATTTAGCTTTCTTTGGAGCCCAATAGGAGTCCGGTCCAGGATGATCAAGTCATCAGCATATAGTAGCCAATTTAAGTGTGATTTGGCCACTTTCGGCGGGAATGCTTTTGTTACTCCAATTGCTTCGCCTATGTCCGCGATGAAAAGGCCGAATAGTACTGCAGCTAACGGACACCCCTGTTTGACTCCTTTGAAGGTGTTTATTGCTCTGGATAATTGCCCTGATTGATCCAGCCTTACACGGATGGAGGTGTTTGTGTGCAGTTCTCTAATTGCTGCTAATAGATCTAACGGGCATCCCCAACGCTTCAGTTTTCCCCACAGGATCTCTTTATTGATGGTATCAAAAGCATATGAAAAGTCTATAAAAGCTAGATAGACCTTCGTGTTAGACCTTATCGCTTCCATTTTGATAAGGTTTAACAGGAGTAAATTCAGCGAGCATCCCACCTGCTTCACGAAACCTGCTTGACGCTTATCCACGTGGTTCGAAGTTTGTGACCAGGCTACGAGTTTTTGTTGGAGCATCGAGGCATAGATCTTACCCAGGGCGTCTAATAGAGCAATCGGACGATAGTTCTTTGGGTTTGCTCTGTCGCCTTTTTTGAATATAGGTACCACTATCGCGGTCTTCCAGGATTTGGGCGTCTGGCCATTTAGATTTACTCGATTAAACAACGTTACACAGAGCTCCGCCCATTGCTCTGGATGTTGTTTTATAGTGCAATTTGTCAGGCCATCTGGACCAGGTGCCCGTGAATTTTTTGATTTTTTGATGACGGTCACTATTTCATCTTTTGAAAAGGACAAGGCCCAAGGTTTTGGTGTTAATATGACAGGGCCGTCGGTTGGAACAGGTGCTTTGTATAGATCTTCGAAGTGGCTAATCCAATCAGCTTCCGACACCATGCACCCCTGAATAGCTTTTTGGGGGGCGTGCTGGTTGTTCATAAGCATCCAAAAGTCTCTAGTGTTCTTATTTTTTAATACCGTCAACATCTGTTCTGCATCATTTTGGGCCATTATATGCTTATGAGCTTTTAGCCAGTTTTTATATCTCTGCTTAACCGCCTTTACTTCGCGTAAGTAAGTTGAGCCCTTTGAACACTTCAGCCTTCGGATGTCTTGACGCATACGACGCTTTTGTGTCAGCAGTTCCCGGTCAAAGCAGTGGTGGCGTACAAAGGCCATATTTTTAAAGCCCACTTGCTTGGGCTTATAGTGTGCCAGCAGATGATCATAGTCGACGTTTGGGCAGGTCTTGCAGTAGAAATTTACCAGATGTTCCACATCCTGTATTTCGAGGCTCAGTCTTACTCTATTGGAAACCACGTGGAGTTGATGGGGCCATAGCTCAGGTTTTTTTTTTGTCGTAGTTGTAAATTCAGTTATTAGCATGTTGTGGTCGCTTTCTGTCTTTTCAATAATTTTCAGCGAGGTTATCCGAGGATGAAGGGCTTCTGATACAAATATGTAATCAATTGTTGACCTTTGCCCATCACGATGCCACGTGGGGGCAGGCGGCATATCATCACACGTGTTACCATTTAGAAGTTGTACGTTTCTAAGGTTCAATTCCTCCATCCACGACTTGGCAAGAGAAGTTTTTTCCGTGCCTGATGGTTTAAAAAGGTCAATGTTTAGGTCACCACAGATGAAGATGTTCGGCCAGCCATTTGTTTCTAGCAGTTCATCGACTATTTCCATAATTTGATCGATGAAAATCTGTTTCCCAGCATTCGTGTGGTGCCAGTACAGGTTTACAACACACACCAGTTCCGTGGGTGACCCGTCGTGTTTTAGTTTTGACAATAGCGTTGCTTGGATGAAAGGGGAGTAATTGGTTGCACTCACAATTCTCCAGCCTGAGGATTTCCTAATCATGGTGGCCAAGCCCGACGTCGGACGTCCTTTTAAAGATTTTGGAGCAGGGTTTAAGGCCACCTCAAAGTCGTCCATTACTGGGGTTTCTCGTAACCATGTTTCCTGGAGACAGGCGATGTCAATTGCTGTAAGCCAGTTTGAGTTGAACAGGTGTGAAAAGCCACGGGTGTTCCACGAAGCCAATCTGCACCGCGCTTCAGGGGCCTCATTCCGGCATTATTGGGGAGTTTTGCTGCACAAGGCTGCAGATAGCCATTGCCATTCGTGCTTACCGCCATTGGGGCTAAAGGATTTGTTACCAGCAACGCTCGCTCCAACTTGTTTGGCGTTGCCGAGTATAGTGATTCGTATATTCTCTTTTTGTAACTCCCTTTCAGAATCCTCCACTATCTGGTCGTGGCAAGAATTACCCGGTTTGATCTGTTTGGTTCCAACCAGGGGTACCTTCTGAGTTGATAGACGAGGGGGTGCTTGAACGTTGATGACACACTGGTCCATGGGTTCCGACATTCTCACCCACGCGTCCTTGCTTGTGGCTTTGTGGGTGTATGGGACCTCAGTTCCATTCAGAGTTTTATGAGCCGCTTCAGAGTATTTGTAGACTTCAAAGCCAAGGGAAAACAGTGCGATATTGGTGTCCAGAATTGTTGAAGCAACAATGGGTGATGAAACATGGATCACCACCTTATCGTTCCTATTTTCGTCGAAGAACTCCACGATCATCAGATCGTTTGAGCTTATGGCTCGTAGGGCAGGTACAAGGTGTAACAGCTTGATTATGTTGCCTCGGTTCAGTATTAGCTTATCGGAGGAGTCTAGCCTTTCGATGACTAGTTTATAGATAGGGCACTTCCATCTGGCACCTCCCGACGTTCTGGGCTGAGACAGTCGGGCTTCGTTCAGGGAAGCCTTTGCGTTGCCAACTTGGCACTCACTATGGAGAGTCATGTCCGTATCTGAGATTTTTACGGTGTCATTGTGTAGCCTTGCTACCTCCAGATTAGCGGGGACAAACGGATTACTCCGAGTGTTTCCAGGGTCCAACGACCCTGGTTCCTTAGAGACCCGCATCCTTTTTTCATGTAGGGTCATAAACACTGGACTGATCGGCGATTTCAGCAGCCTCTGCTGGGTTTCCTTTTCATTAATTAGTTGACAGGTTCTTCTTGCGGAGAACCATGCATTAGAAGTCGTTTGCGTGCCAGACACGGAACAAGAGCTTAAGTTGATGATACTTGGAACAGTTTGGTTAACAGGAAGTTCGTTTCCCGGTCCATGTGCTGGAGCGTCAATGTTAATTTGTTTGGCTTTCTCTACGACTATCGCCGTGTGGACATAGTTTTGATAGAAACAGATGTGGTTATCATCCCAAGTTCCAGGGAAAGTGTTGTGAAATAAAGTGAAGGAGAGGAGAAGTACAGGTACATTATGGGCATCCTCAAGCAGATTGTGCCATTATTGAATTCTACATAGAATTGAACGGAGGACATGTGGTTGGACGTATTTGTGTTTATATCACTGCCCTGAAGAAGACCTTTGTTTAGGGTCGAAACACTTGTTGGCCGTTCATTAAAGTTATTATACTTTTGAGACATTGGTGCATCTATCAATGGAACTTGTGTCACTATCGTAGAGAACCACTATTGTATTTGCAAGGGTTGGTGCAAGGGGCCGAATTGTTGAACTCATTCATGGTCTTGGGCTATGGTCACACTATAAATCTGACCAATGCTTGCCGACCCACATCAATAGAAATGTGTGCTGTTGATTAAAATAGTTCAAATTAATTATCTGGGCAGATAGCTCCGCTTGGTAGTAGAACCCGCCCCCTCCAATAAGAATACTTCTTAGAGTAGGTGTGAGAAGTTCTCAGGCAGGCCACAAGGCCAGATCGTTCCACACTTGCTCCTGATAAGCAATGACCCAGCAGGACATCAGAGAACGCTCAGAGTAATACATATAAAGCATGCAGTCTCGCGTGTCTCACTTTACCAGTTAGTGAAAAGATACAAATGCTGGGATTAAGTGAAAATAGGAGGCCTAACAAAAAGAGATTGCTTCTGAAAGGCCGGTTGGGCTTGAAACAGGTCCGTAACATCCTAAATAAGTGGAGGAGGATAATTCATCCTGCGTGGTGAGTCTTTTTCTCTTGCTTGCCCGTTCCCACCGGGACTTTCTATGAGCAATTTCAACCTGTCCCCTCTCTTCTAAGCCCCCTCCCGCGCCCTCCTCTTCCCCCACGTCCCAGCTTGCCCTCTCCCATAATGGATTGGTTAGTGCTTATAGCACGTGACCAGTAGATTCTCTCTTCAGCGAACCCCACAGTGCAGTCTTGCCCAGGAAGCAGGCTAAGGGCTCCCTTCCTGGGCTGCCCTGTGCCCCTGTTCGCCCATGGACGCCGGACGGAACAACCTACAGCTACAACCAGGTAAGGTGGCATGAGCGGGGAGTACAGCCCCTACTGTGCTCCGGTAAAACCCTGCCACTCCTGTATGACTACAACTTGCCACACCTGCATGACTACAACCTACTCTTAACATTATTCTGTCTTGAACTGTGCTCCTTGTTTTACTATTGTAAAGCGCTCAGATGAATTGTGCAGTTTAGTCTTTGTATTACATCTAGAAGGAATGTGAAGGTCGGCCTGCACCTTGCAATTAGATGAACCCTGCAGGTTAGCCTATGTACTGCATCCAGAAGAAATGTGAAGGGCAGCCTGCGCACTGCGCTTGGATGAATTGGGCAGGTTAGCCTATGTATTGCATCTAGAAGAAATGTGAAGGTCGGCCTGCGCACTGCGCTGGATGAATCGGGCAGGTTAGCCTATGTACTGCATCCAGAAGAAATGTGAAGGACAGCCTGCGCACTGCGCTTGGATGAATTGGGCAGGTTAGCCTATGTACTGCATCCAGAAGAAATGTGAAGGTCAGCCTGCGCACTGCGCTTGGATGAATTGTGCAGGTTAGCCTCTGTATTGCATCTAGAAGAAATGTGAAGGTTGGCCTGCGCACTGCGCTTGGATGAATCGGGCAGGTTAGCCTATGTATTGCATCTAGAAGAAATGTGAAGGTCGTACTGCGCACTGCGCTTGGATGAATCGGGCAGGTTAGCCTATGTAACGCATCTAAAAGAAATGTGAAGGTCAGCCTGCGCACTGCGCTTGGATGAATTGTGCAGGTTAGTCTATGTATTGCATCTAGAAGAAATGTGAAGGTCAGCCTGCGCACTGCACTTGGATGAATTGGGCAGGTTAGCCTATGTACTGCATCCAGAAGAAATGTGAAGTACAGCCTGCGCACTGCGCTTGGATGAATTGTGCAGGTTAGTCTATGTATTGCATCTAGAAGAAATGTGAAGGTCGGCCTGCGCACTGCGCTTGGATGAATTGGGCAGTTTAGCCTATGTATTGCATCTAGAAGAAATGTGAAGGTCGGCCTGCGCACTGCGCTTGGATGAATCGGGCAGGTTAGCCTATGTACTGCATCCAGAAGAAATGTGAAGTACAGCCTGTGCACTGCGCTTGGATGAATTGGGCAGGTTAGCCTATGTATTGCATCTAGAAGAAATGTGAAGGTCAGCCTGCGCACTGCGCTTGGATGAATTGGGCAGGTTAGCCTCTGTATTGCATCTAGAAGAAATGTGAAGGTTGGCCTGCGCACTGCGCTTGGATGAATCGGGCAGGTTAGCCTATGTAACGCATCTAGAAGAAATGTGAAGGTCAGCCTGTGCACTGCACTTGGATGAATTGGGCAGGTTAGCCTATGTAACGCATCTAAAAGAAATGTGAAGGTCAGACTGCGCACTGCGCTTGGATGAATTGTGCAGGTTAGCCTATGTATTGCATCTAGAAGAAATGTGAAGGTTGGCCTGCGCACTGCGTTTGGATGAATCGGGCAGGTTAGCCTATGTAACGCATCTAAAAGAAATGTGAAGGTCAGCCTGCGCACTGCGCTTGGATGAATTGTGCAGGTTAGTCTATATATTGCATCTAGAAGAAATGTGAAGGTCGGCCTGCGCACTGCAATTGGATGCATTGTGCAGGTTAGCCTATGTATTGCATCTAGAAGAAATGTGAAGGTTGGCCTGCGCACTGTGCTTGGATGAATTGGGCAGGTTAGCCTATGCAGTGATATTAGAAGAAATGTGAAGGTCAGCCTGCGCACTGCGCTTGGATGAATTGTGCAGGTTAGTCTATGTATTGCATCTAGAAGAAATGTGAAGGTTGGCCTGCGCACTGTGCTTGGATGAATTGGGCAGGTTAGCCTATGCATTGCAATTAGAAGAAATGTGAAGGTCAGCCTGCGCACTGCGCTTGGATGAATTGGGCAGGTTAGCCTATGTAACGCATCTAAAAGAAATGTGAAGGTCAGCCTGCGCACTGCGCTTGGATGAATTTTGCAGGTTAGCCTACGTACTGCAACCAGAAGAAATGTGAAGGTCAGCCTGCGCACTGTGCTTGGATGAATTGGGCAGGTTAGCCTATGTATTGCATCTAGAAGAAAGGTGAAGGTCGGCCTGCGCACTGCGCTTGGATGTATCGGGCAGGTTAGCCTATGTAATGCATCTAAAAGAAATGTGAAGGTCAGACTGCGCACTGCGCTTGGATGAATTGTGCAGGTTAGCCTATGTATTGCATCTAGAAGAAATGTGAAGGTCAGCCTGTGCACTGCACTTGGATGAATCGGGCAGTTTAGCCTATGTATTGCATCTAGAAGAAATGTGAAGGTCGGCCTGCGCACTGCGCTTGGATGAATCGGGCAGGTTAGCCTATGTACTGCATCCAGAAGAAATGTGAAGTACAGCCTGTGCACTGCGCTTGGATGAATTGGGCAGGTTAGCCTATGTACTGCATCTAGAAGAAATGTGAAGGTCAGCCTGCGCACTGCGCTTGGATGAATTGTGCAGGTTAGCCTCTGTATTGCATCTAGAAGAAATGTGAAGGTTGGCCTGCGCACTGCGCTTGGATGAATCGGGCAGGTTAGCCTATGTAACGCATCTAGAAGAAATGTGAAGGTCAGCCTGTGCACTGCACTTGGATGAATTGGGCAGGTTAGCCTATGTAACGCATCTAAAAGAAATGTGAAGGTCAGACTGCGCACTGCGCTTGGATGAATTGTGCAGGTTAGCCTATGTATTGCATCTAGAAGAAATGTGAAGGTTGGCCTGCGCACTGCGTTTGGATGAATCGGGCAGGTTAGCCTATGTAACGCATCTAAAAGAAATGTGAAGGTCAGCCTGCGCACTGCGCTTGGATGAATTGTTCAGGTTAGTCTATATATTGCATCTAGAAGAAATGTGAAGGTCGGCCTGCGCACTGCAATTGGATGCATTGTGCAGGTTAGCCTATGTATTGCATCTAGAAGAAATGTGAAGGTTGGCCTGCGCACTGTGCTTGGATGAATTGGGCAGGTTAGCCTATGCAGTGATATTAGAAGAAATGTGAAGGTCAGCCTGCGCACTGCGCTTGGATGAATTGTGCAGGTTAGTCTATGTATTGCATCTAGAAGAAATGTGAAGGTTGGCCTGCGCACTGTGCTTGGATGAATTGGGCAGGTTAGCCTATGCATTGCAATTAGAAGAAATGTGAAGGTCAGCCTGCGCACTGCGCTTGGATGAATTGGGCAGGTTAGCCTATGTAACGCATCTAAAAGAAATGTGAAGGTCAGCCTGCGCACTGCGCTTGGATGAATTTTGCAGGTTAGCCTACGTACTGCATCCAGAAGAAATGTGAAGGTCAGCCTGCGCACTGTGCTTGGATGAATTGGGCAGGTTAGCCTATGTATTGCATCTAGAAGAAAGGTGAAGGCCGGCCTGCGCAGTGCGCTTGGATGTATCGGGCAGGTTAGCCTATGTAATGCATCTAAAAGAAATGTGAAGGTCAGACTGCGCACTGCGCTTGGATGAATTGTGCAGGTTAGCCTATGTATTGCATCTAGAAGAAATGTGAAGGTCAGCCTGTGCACTGCACTTGGATGAATCGGGCAGGTTAGCCTATGTAACGCATCTAGAAGAAATGTGAAGGTCAGCCTGCACACTGCGCTTGGATGAATTGTGCAGGTTAGTCTATGTATTGCATCTAGAAGAAATGTGAAGGTCAGCCTGCGCACTGCACTTGGATGAATTGGGCAGGTTAGCCTATGTACTGCATCCAGAAGAAATGTGAAGTACAGCCTGCACACTGAACTTGAATGAATTGGGCAGGTTAGCCTATGTTCTGCATCCAGAAGAAATGTGAAGGTCAGCCTGCGCACTGCGCTTGGATGAATCGGGCATGTTAGCCTATGTAACGCATCTAAAAGAAATGTGAAGGTCAGCCTGCCCACTGCGCTTGGATGAATTGTGCAGCTAAGTCTATGTAACGCATCTAAAAGAAATGTGAAGGTCAGACTGCGCACTGCGCTTGGATGAATTGTGCAGGTTAGCCTCTGTATTGCATCTAGAAGAAATGTGAAGGTTGGCCTGCGCACTGCGCTTGGATGAATCGGGCATGTTAGCCTATGTAACGCATCTAAAAGAAATGTGAAGGTCAGCCTGCCCACTGCGCTTGGATGAATTGTGCAGCTAAGTCTATGTAACGCATCTAAAAGAAATGTGAAGGTCAGACTGCGCACTGCGCTTGGATGAATTGTGCAGGTTAGCCTATGTATTGCATCTAGAAGAAATGTGAAGGTCAGCCTGTGCACTTCACTTGGATGAATCGGGCAGGTTAGCCTATGTAACGCATCTAGAAGAAATGTGAAGGTCAGCCTGTGCACTGCACTTGGATGAATTGGGCAGGTTAGCCTATATAACGCATCTAAAAGAAATGTGAAGGTCAGACTGCGCACTGCGCTTGGATGAATTGTGCAGGTTAGTCTATGTATTGCATCTAGAAGAAATGTGAAGGCCGGCCTGCGCACTGCGCTTGGATGAATTGGGCAGGTTAGCCTATGTATTGCATCTAGAAGAAATGTGAAGATCGGCCTGCGCACTGCGCTTGGATGAATCGGGCAGGTTAGCCTATGTAACGCATCTAAAAGAAATGTGAAGGTCAGCCTGCGCACTGCGCTTGGATGAATTGTGCAGGTTAGCCTATGTATTGCATCTAGAAGAAATGTGAAGGTTGGCCTGCGCACTGCAATTGGATGCATTGTGCAGGTTAGCCTATGTATTGCATCTAGAAGAAATGTGAAGGTCGGCCTGCGCACTGTGCTTGGATGAATTGGGCAGGTTAGCCTATGCAGTGATATTAGAAGAAATGTGAAGGTCAGCCCGCGCACTGCGCTTGGATGAATTGTGCAGGTTAGTCTATGTATTGCATCTAGAAGAAATGTAAAGGTTGGCCTGCGCACTGTGCTTGGATGAATTGGGCAGGTTAGCCTATGCATTGCAATTAGAAGAAATGTGAAGGTCAGCCTGCGCACTGCGCTTGGATGAATTGGGCAGGTTAGCCTATGTAACGCATCTAAAAGAAATGTGAAGGTCAGCCTGCGCACTGCGCTTGTATGAATTGTGCAGGTTAGCATATGTACTGCATCCAGAAGAAATGTGAAGGTCAGCCTGCGCACTGTGCTTGGATGAATTGGGCAGGTTAGCCTATGTAGTGCATCTAGAAGAAAGGTGAAGGTCGGCCTGCGCACTGCGCTTGGATGAATCGGGCAGGTTAGCCTATGTAACGCATCTAAAAGAAATGTGAAGATCAGCCTGTGCACTGCGCTTGGATGAATTGTGCAGGTTAGCCTATGTATTGCATCTAGAAGAAATGTGAAGGTCGGCCTGCGCTCTGCGCTTGGATGAATCGGGCAGGTTAGCCTATGTAACGCATCTAAAAGAAATGTGAAGGTCAGCCTGCGCACTGCGCTTGGATGAATTGTGCAGGTTAGTCTATGTATTGCATCTAGAAGAAATGTGAAGGTCAGCCTGCGCACTGCACTTGGATGAATCGGGCAGGTTAGCCTATGTAACGCGTCTAAAAGAAATGTGAAGGTCAGCCTGCGCACTGCGCTTGGATGAATTATGCAGGTTAGTCTATATATTGCATCTAGAAGAAATGTGAAGGTCGGCCTGCGCACTGCAATTGGATGCATTGTGCAGGTTAGCCTATGTATTGCATCTAGAAGAAATGTGAAGGTCGGCCTGCGCACTGTGCTTGGATGAATTGGGCAGGTTAGCCTATGCAGTGATATTAGAAGAAATGTGAAGGTCAGCCTGCGCACTGCGCTTGGATGAATTGTGCAGGTTAGTCTATGTATTGCATCTAGAAGAAATGTGAAGGTCAGCCTGCGCACTGCGCTTGGATGAATTGGGCAGGTTAGCCTATGTAACGCATCTAAAAGAAATGTGAAGGTCAGCCTGCGCTCGGCGCTTGGATGAATTGTGCAGGTTAGCCTATGTACTGCATCCAGAAGAAATGTGAAGGTCAGCCTGCGCACTGTGCTTCGATGAATTGGGCAGGTTAGCCTATGTATTGCATCTAGAAGAAAGGTGAAGGTCGGCCTGCGCACTGCGCTTGGATGAATCGAGCAGGTTAGCCTATGCATTGCAATTAGAAGAAATGTGAAGGACAGCCTGCGCACTGCGCTTGGATGAATTGGGCAGGTTAGCCTATGCATTGCAATTAGAAGAAATGTGAAGGTCAGCCTGCGCACTGCGCTTGGATGAATTGGGCAGGTTAGCCTATGTAACGCATCTAAAAGAAATGTGAAGGTCAGCCTGCGCACTGCGCTTAGATGAATTGTGCAGGTTAGCCTATGTACTGCATCCAGAAGAAATGTGAATGTCAGCCTGCGCACTGTGCTTCGATGAATTGGGCAGGTTAGCCTATGTATTGCATATAGAAGAAAGGTGAAGGTCGGCCTGCGCACTGCGCTTCGATGAATCGGGCAGGTTAGCCTATGCAGTGATATTAGAAGAAATGTGAAGGTCAGCCTGCGCACTGTGCTTGGATGAATTGGGCAGGTTAGCCTATGCATTGCAATTAGAAGAAATGTGAAGGTCAGCCTGCGCACTGCGCTTGGATGAATTGGGCAGGTTAGCCTATATAACGCATCTAAAAGAAATGTGAAGGTCAGCCTGCGCACTGCGCTTGGATGAATTGTGCAGGTTAGCCTATGTACTGCATCCAGAAGAAATGTGAAGGTCAGCCTGCGCACTGTGCTTCAATGAATTGGGCAGGTTAGCCTATGTAACGCATCTAAAAGAAATGTGAAGGTCAGCCTGCGCACTGCGCTTGGATGAATTGTGCAGGTTAGCCTATGTACTGCATCCAGAAGAAATGTGAAGGTCAGCCTGCGCACTGTGCTTCAATGAATTGGGCAGGTTAGCCTATGTATTGCATCTAGAAGAAAGGTGAAGGTCGGCCTGCGCACTGTGCTTGGATGAATTGGGCAGGTTAGTCTATGCATTGCAATTAGAAGAAATGTGAAGGTCAGCCTGCGCACTGCGCTTGGATGAATTGGGCAGGTTAGCCTATGTATTGCATCTAGAAGAAAGGTGAAGGTCGGCCTGCGCACTGTGCTTGGATGAATTGGGCAGGTTAGTCTATGCATTGCAATTAGAAGAAATGTGAAGGTCGGCCTGCGCACTGCGCTTGGATGAATTGGGCAGGTTAGCCTATGTATTGCATCTAGAAGAAAGGTGAAGGTCGGCCTGCGCACTGTGCTTGGATGAATTGGGCAGGTTAGTCTATGCAGTGCAATTAGAAGAAATGTGAAGGTCAGCCTGAGCACTGCAATTGGATGCATTGTGCAGGTTAGCCTATGTGTTGCATTTTATTTATTTATTTATTTAGTCATTTGTGAAACGCCCAGACCTGGAGGCATCACAGCGTTATGTATATACAGGCATGATGTAGTAGCATAAAACAGTATTGTACGAAATTACGAAGGGCACAAAGACCAAAGCCCAAAAGTCTGACCCCTATTTGTTCAAATATATATGTGTTGGTGGTAAAGTTAATAAAAATTGATAGGGTGCTGTGGGGGGTCTCCCCCCTCATATATATATATATGCAAACAAATGGGAAATAAAAAACAGACTTTTGGATTCGGTCATTTCAGGTAGATCTCATAAAACAACCAACATTACAGCATATTACATAGGAAAGATAATTATCTCCAGAGTAATCAAGGGAGAAGAATGCATAGCAAGGTCGGAGAAGTATGCATAGCAAGGTCAAGTGGCGGAGGAGCAATATTTACTCATATTTATCGAATAGCCAGGTCTTGACAAGTTTTTTGAAAATAGGTAGTGAATGCTCATGTCTGATGTGTGCAGGCAGAACATTCCAGAGGGATGGTGCCGTGACAACGGAAGCTGACTCCGCCGACCCTCTTGCTCTTAAAGCGGGGGGTGAACAATGAGGAGCAGGAGCTCGATCTCAGCGTTCGCAAGGTGACTTTTTGAGTAATACAGTTGTTGAGGTAGAGGGGGGGCTTCGTTGTGAATGTAGCGGTGAGCGCTGGTTCGAGTTTTGAATTCTACATAAGCTTTGATGGGGAGCCAGTGTGCTTCCTGTCTGGTGGCAGAAATAAGGTCAGAGCGTTTAAGGCCGAGGGCAGCACGCAGTGCTTTATTTTGAAGCAGTTGGAGTTTTGCCATGTTGCTGTTCGAGGTTCCTGTGAAAAAACAGAGCGTGTTTTACAACCTAGTCCCCAGGGATCCCAGACTCAGGTGGCCAGGAAAGACCATCACTTTTGGATTCTGACCCTGGAGGGTGGACAAGCGAGGGAGGATCACCTGGGTAGGGGGTCCTCGGGGACTGGGGGAGACGCAACCAGTGGTGAGACATGATATCCCCCTTTTTCCACAACTAATGTAACCGCTATCCCTCCTTATTTTATGGGAAACTACAACTCTCATAATTCCTTCCTACTTTATTTTAACCACAGTACTGCACCGAGGAAGATGAGGAATGAGACCAGAAAGATCACCTCTCCTGATTTGCATTGGCCCTGTTCCTGTAATGAGGCCAGGCAGAGTCAGGCATGTAGCTCTAACAAGGTACACCTGCCACTTAATAATACTCCCTCTGAAGATAAAAGGTGGTGCACACAAGCACACTTTGAGCGAGGCTGGGTACGAGAAGGAGCAGCTATTCCGAGGCTGATGCAAACCAGTCTGTGGAAGTTGGAAGTCAAACGGGCTGATCGGCAGTTGAGAGGATCAAGAGAAAGCCATGCAAGATGTCCAATCATTTGGGAAGCCATGAGCGTTCGCAGAGGAAAGCCGAGTGAGCAGAGGAAAGAAACCTTCAAGTTGCCAGAAAGCAGCCCGCAACCCTCCCGGGTGAATGGCAGAGTTGGGGAGGAGGCACTGGTAACGGAGTTGAGCTGCAGGAGAAAGATTAAAGAAATCCTGTTAACACTACCCGTGAGTTATCGAAGGGAACAAAAGTGTGGTTAATGTTAAAGGGAAAGTGACTGTAATTTGAAAGTTGAAGGTTGCGCATGTGCCGATAAAACGCAAGTGAAAAGAACAACTGATGAAAGGAAACATTACATGAGAGGCGAAGTCGCACATTCGAAAGTCTCTGTGAAATGTTATGAGTTTTGAAAGATATTGCAGCGAAGATCAAAGGAAAGAAAGTAACCGCGATAAAGAAAGAAAGTTGAGTAAGAGGAAAGTGAAATATCTGAACTGTGAATATGCCAAGAGGGCAAAATATAAGAACTTTGAAAAAGGCCAAGAAGGCAAGCTAAAGAGAATAAGAACTACAAGTACCAAGAGGCATTGGTGCTACAAGAGAAGATTGTGAATTGTTAAAGAGAATAAGGACTAAAAGTACCAAGAGGCATTTGTGCTATAAGAGAAGATTGTGAATTAAAGGATTGTTGTAAAAGAGATTGAAGTGGTCATGCAGAGATTTATGTGAATTTCTTGCAGTTTTGAAAGTCTTCAACAGTGAAAGGATATTTTAGATAAAACATGAGGAAGGGAACCCCCACGAAGGAGAGACAGGCTAGAGTCCGGCCGAGGGAAGCCCGTGCAGAACTAGAACAGTGTGATAAAATGAAAACGAGACAGGCTGTGCAGAACTGTGAGAAATTAAGAAAGCAAAGGCAAACTGAATATTGATGGCAAGGCGGACAAAGCATTAAGGAAGTGATTGTACTACCAGAAGATGGAAGCCTAAGATTAAAGAGACTCAGAGATTAAGATTTTTAAGAGACTCTCTAGGCTCAGTGGGGCATGAACCTGGGGAAGGGAGTCAATGCTGAAGCCATTCTGACTTTTCTTTTTGGAGACACTATTTTTCTTTTATATTCCCTTAACACATTTTGTCATTTTGAGAAGGAGGGCAAGGTTAGCTTTTTTTAGAATAGGCCTTTTTGTTTTGACTAGACTGACTTGGACCATTGTGTTTGTTGTAATGGTCAAGGTGACTCCCATTCTACAGATAGGGCAAGATCTGCAGTTTCCAAACCCCTTTGAGTTAAATCAAGTTTTTGAAACTTGCATCCATTGTGTCAGTGTCTGCTTTTGATACCATGATACCATGCCTTCCTCACATTCTCATCAATAGGACATTACAACAGTCCAGTTTGGACAGCATCAGGGCACGTGCGAGTGTGATGCAGTTGTCAGGTGAGAGCAATTGTCTGCTCAGCGAGATCAGCCTTGCTGTATAGACGATGGATGAGGCTCAGGCATTTATCTGCCTGGTCATGGATAAGTCAGCTTCCAGGAAGACTCCCAGTGTTCTTATTTGCTTCAGGACGGGTATGGATATGCCAGCATTTCAGAGCAGGAGTCATCTAGGTGTCTGAGTCGTTGAGGACAGCCAATGATGAGGATCTTGGTTTTCTCGTCGTTTAGGCACAAGTTGTGTGTAGCCATCCAATTCTGGATAGTGTCGTAGACTGCATTGATTGCGAGTGTGTGTGGTCACCTGAGATAGGGATGAGAATTTGGGCAATGATCGGTACTGCAAGACCCTCAGCTATCTCGGAACAGACTCTACTTTCTCTGTTATTGAGAAAAGATGCAACCCGATGAGTCTCAGCTGGGGAGAAGTTTGCCACTTTATCGAGCCTGGAGACCAATAAAGGATGGTCTACCAGGTCGAATGCTGCTGTGAGATCCAAGAGCATAAGCATAGAAGAGAGTCCCTCAAGGAGCCTGGATTTTAATTCTAATAAAGCCGTCTCTGTGCTGTGGCCTACTCTAAAACCGGATTGTCTGCAATTAAGGATGGGAAAATTGTTAAGATGTTGAACAATTTGCCTGTAAGCGACCCGATCCAGAATTTTCTGTAGGAATGCAGTATTGGTTATAGGCCTATAATTTAAGGGATCTTAACCCGTTTTTTGAAGTAATGGCGTCACCCGCGATTGTTTTCGATCTTCTGGTTGAGTCCTGGTAGGGTGCACCAGTGTATGTGCCTGTGTGGCTGGAGCTGCGGCTGTGAGACTAGTGTTGAGTCCTGGTAGGGTGGACCAGTGTATGAGCCTGTGTGGCCGGAGCTGCGGCTGCGAGAGTAGTGTTGAGGCCTGGTAGGGTGCACCAGTGTATGTCCCTGTGTGGCCGGTGGTGCGGCTGTGAGAGGTGTGTTGAGGCCTGGTAGGGTGTGGCAGTGTATGTGCCTGTGTGGCCGGTGCTGCGGCTGTGAGAGGTGTGTTGAGGCCTGGTAGGGTGCACCAGTATATGGGCCTGTGTGGCCGGTGCTGCTGCTGTGAGAGGTGTGTTGAGGCCTGGTAGGGTGTGGCAGTGTATGTGCCTGGGTGGCCGGTGCTGCAGCTGTGAGAGGTGTGTTGAGGCCTGGAAGGGTGCACCAGTGTATGTGCCTGTGTGGCGAGTGCTGCGGCTGTGAGACTAGTGTTGAGTCCTGGTAGGGTGCACCAGTATATGTGCCTGTGTGGCCGGAGCTGCGGCATGAGACTAGTGTTGAGTCCTGGTAGGTTGCACCAGTATATGTGCCTGTGTGGCCAGTGTTGCGGCTGCGAGAGTAGTGTTGACTCCTGGTAGGGTGCACCAGAATATGTACCTGTGTGGCCAATGCTGCGGCTGTGAGAGTAGTGTTGAGGCCTGGTAGGTTGCGCCAGTATATGTGCCTGTGTGGCCGGAGCTGCGGCTGTGAGAGTAGTGTTGAGGCCTGGTAGGTTGCACCAGTATATGTGCCTGTGTGGCTGGAGCTGCGGCTGTGAGACTAGTGTTGAGTCCTGGTAGGGTGCACCAGAATATGTACCTGTGTGGCGAGTGCTGCGGCTGTGAGACTAGTGTTGAGGCATGGTAGGGTGCACCAGTATATGTGCCTGTGTGGCCGGAGCTACGGCTGTGAGACTAGTGTTGAGACCTGGTAGGGTGCACCAGTACATGGGCATGTGTGGCCAGTGCTGCGGCTGTGAGAGGTGTGTTGAGGCCTGGTAGGGTGTGGCAGTGTATGTGCCTGGGTGGCCGGTGGTGCGGCTGTGAGAGGTGTGTTGAGGCCTGGTAGGGTGTGGCAGTGTATGTGCCTGTGTGGCCGGTGGTGCGGCTGTGAGAGGTGTGTTGAGGCCTGGTAGGGTGTGGCAGTGTATGTGCCTGTGTGGCCGGTGCTGCGGCTGTGAGAGGTGTGTTGAGGCCTGGTAGGGTGCACCAGTATATGGGCCTGTGTGGCCGGTGCTGCGGCTGTGAGAGGTGTGTTGAGGCCTGGTAGGGTGCACCAGTATATGGGCCTGTGTGGCCGGTGCTGCTGCTGTGAGAGGTGTGTTGAGGCCTGGTAGGGTGCACCAGTATATGGGCCTGTGTGGCCGGTGCTGCGGCTGTGAGAGGTGTGTTGAGGCCTGGTAGGGTGCGCCAGAAAATGGGCGTGTGTGGTCGGTGCTGCGGCTGTGAGAGGTGTGTTGAGGCCTGGTAGGGTGTGGCAGTGTATGTGCCTGTGTGGCCGCTGTTGCGGCTGTGAGAGGTGTGTTGAGGGCTGGTAGGGTGCACCAGTATATGGGCCTGTGTGGCCGGTGCTGCGGCTGTGAGAGGTGTGTTGAGGCCTGGTAGGGTGCGCCAGTATATGGGCGTGTGTGGTCGGTACTGCGGCTGTGAGAGGTGTGTTGAGGCCTGGTAGGGTGCACCAGTATATGGGCCTATGTGGCCGGTGCTGAGGCTGTGAAAGTAGTGTTGAGGCCTGGTAGGGTGTGGCAGTGTATGTGCCTGTGTGGCCGCTGTTGCGGCTGTGAGAGGTGTGTTGAGGGCTGGTAGGGTGCACCAGTATAGGGGCCTGTGTGGCCGGTGCTGCGGCTGTGAGAGGTGTGTTGAGGCCTGGTAGGGTGCACCAGTATATGTGCCTATGTGGCTGGAGCTGCGGCTGTGAGACTAGTGTTGAGTCCTGGTAGGGTGCACCAGAATATGTACCTGTGTGGCGAGTGCTGCGGCTGTGAGACTAGTGTTGAGGCATGGTAGGGTGCACCAGTATATATGCCTGTGTGGCCGGAGCTACAGCTGTGAGACTAGTGTTGAGGCCTGGTAGGGTGCACCGGTATATGGGCGTGTGTGGCCGGTGCTGCGGCTGTGAGAGGTGTGTTGAGGCCTGGTAGGGTGCGGCAGTATATGGGCGTGTGTGGCCGGTGCTGCGGCTGTGAGAGGTGTGTTGAGGCCTGGTAGGGTGTGGCAGTGTATGTGCCTGTGTGGCCGGTGGTGCGGCTGTGAGAGGTGTGTTGAGGCCTGGTAGGGTGTGGCAGTGTATGTGCCTGTGTGGCCAGTGCTGCGGCTGTGAGAGGTGTGTTGAGGTCTGGTAGGGTGCACCAGTATATGGTCCTGTGTGGCCGGTGCTGCGGCTGTGAGAGGTGTGTTGAGGCCTGGTAGGGTGCACCAGTATATGGGCCTGTGTGGCCGGTGCTGCGGCTGTGAGAGGTGTGTTGAGGCCTGGTAGGGTGCGCCAGATAATGGGCGTGTGTGGTCGGTGCTGCGGCTGTGAGAGGTGTGTTGAGGCCTGGTAGGGTGTGGCAGTGTATGTGCCTGTGTGGCCGCTGTTGCGGCTGTGAGAGGTGTGTTGAGGGCTGGTAGGGTGCACCAGTATATGGGCCTGTGTGGCCAGTGCTGCGGCTGTGAGAGGTGTGTTGAGGCCTGGTAGGGTGCGCCAGTATATGGGCGTGTGTGGTCGGTACTCCGGCTGTGAGAGGTGTGTTGAGGCCAGGTAGGGTGCACCAGTATATGGGCGTGTGTGGCCGGTGCTGCGGCTGTGAGAGGTGTGTTGAGGCCTGGTAGGGTGCGCCAGTATATGGGCCTGTGTGGCCGGTGCTGAGGCTGTGAGAGTAGTGTTGAGGCCTGGTAGGGTGCACCAGTATATGTGCCTGTGTGGCTGGAGCTGCGGCTGTGAGACTAGTGTTGAGTCCTGGTAGGGTGCACCAGAATATGTACCTGTGTGGCGAGTGCTGCGGCTGTGAGACTAGTGTTGAGGCATGGTAGGGTGCACCAGTATATGTGCCTGTGTGGCCGGAGCTACGGCTGTGAGACTAGTGTTGAGGCCTGGTAGGGTGCACCAGTATATGGGCGTGTGTGGCCGGTGCTGCGGCTGTGAGAGGTGTGTTGAGGCCTGGTAGGGTGTGGCAGTGTATGTGCCTGGGTGGCCGGTGGTGCGGCTGTGAGAGGTGTGTTGAGGCCTGGTAGGGTGTGGCAGTGTATGTGCCTGTGTGGCGGGTGGTGCGGCTGTGAGAGGTGTGTTGAGGCCTGGTAGGGTGTGGCAGTGTATGTGCCTGTGTGGCCAGTGCTGCGGCTGTGAGAGGTGTGTTGAGGTCTGGTAGGGTGCACCAGTATATGGGCCTGTGTGGCCGGTGCTGCGGCTGTGAGAGGTGTGTTGAGGCCTGGTAGGGTGCGCCAGTATATGTAGGGTAGGGTGCGCCAGTATATGTGTGTGTTGAGGCCTGGTAGGGTGCGCCAGATAATGGGCGTGTGTGGTCGGTGCTGTGAGAGGTGTGTTGAGGCCTGGTAGGGTGTGGCAGTGTATGTGCGTGTGTGGCCGCTGTTGCGGCTGTGAGAGGTGTGTTGAGGGCTGGTAGGGTGCCCCAGTATATGGGCCTGTGTGGCCAGTGCTGCGGCTGTGAGAGGTGTGTTGAGGCCTGGTAGGGTGCGCCAGTATATGGGCCTGTGTGGCCGGTGCTGAGGCTGTGAGAGTAGTGTTGAGGCCTGGTAGGGTGTGGCAGTGTATGTGCCTGTGTGGCCGCTGTTGCGGCTGTGAGAGGTGTGTTGAGGGCTGGTAGGGTGCACCAGTATATGGGCCTGTGTGGCCGGTGCTGCGGCTGTGAGAGGTGTGTTGAGGCCTGGTAGGGTGCGCCAGTATATGTAGGGTAGGGTGTGCCAGTATATGTGTGTGTTGAGGCCTGGTAGGGTGCGCCAGATAATGGGCGTGTGTGGTCGGTGCTGTGAGAGGTGTGTTGAGGCCTGGTAGGGTGTGGCAGTGTATGTGCCTGTGTGGCCGCTGTTGCGGCTGTGAGAGGTGTGTTGAGGGCTGGTAGGGTGCACCAGTATATGGGCCTGTGTGGCCAGTGCTGCGGCTGTGAGAGGTGTGTTGAGGCCTGGTAGGGTGCGGCAGTGTATGTGCCTGTGTGGCCGCTGTTGCGGCTGTGAGAGGTGTGTTGAGGCCTGGTAGGGTGCGCCAGTATATGGGCCTGTGTGGCCGGTGCCGAGGCTGTGAGAGGTGTGTTGAGGCCTGGTAGGGTGTGGCAGTGTATGTGCCTGTGTGGCCGGTGCTGCGGCTGTGAGAGGTGTGTTGAGGGCTGGTAGGGTGCACCAGTATATGGGCCTGTGTGGCCGGTGCTGAGGCTGTTGGCCTGGTGTATAAGTCTGTGTGTGTGTGTGTGTGATGCATGGTGAGCGTTTGTGCAGCTGTGCTTTGCGTTTTTGTTCTTCTACCTTTGTTTTTTTCCTGTGTGGGGGGCGGTCAGGTGTTGGCAGACTGAAAACATCTCGGTGTGAGTAGTGTGTGTTCCAGGGTCTTGGCCTGCCTGAACGCAAGAAGTGTTGTGGTTTCACGCGTGAGTGGTGTCTTGGCCTGGTGTGTGTGTGTGAGACTGTGCATTCTGGTCGCGGCGTGCTGCACGAGGACGCCTCACGGTCACCTTTTTCCTTTCCGCCTGGATGCATGATGGGGGATGTGTTGGGACCTGCCTGCGCCTGCTTGCCAGTGAATGCCCGGGCCCAGCATGAGTGTGACGTCCCGGGTGGGCGTGCATGTGGGGCTGAGTCTGGTTCCAGCCCCGCACCCAGTTCATCCCGGCTGGGACGAGGATGCCAGTGCCCCTAAACTTACCCCAGCAGGGTTCCGCCTAATCCCCGGCTCCCGTGTTAAGGACGGGTAGTTGCAGGAGGCTCCAGGCTCGGTACCCCGCGGTATTAAGGTACCGCAGAGCTCGCGGGAGGCGCTCGTTAACACGTTAAACCACCCCAGCCTGTGCCACATGCATCCTAATGCGTGTTATTTAACAATGCTGACTAGTAACGCGTGCAAGATGTGCATGTGTGTGTTTCCACATGTGTGCATAACAGCAAGATGCATGCGGGAACACACAATGACGCCTGGTGTGAAAGAACAGCCAGCCCTGGCTTTCAGGGGTGACGGCCTGCGTGAAGGGGGGGGGGGGTCAGAGCATGACAGAAAGAGGGAATATACATACGGACGAGCAAGGGCACCATGCCCCCACCGTGGGAATGCGCAGATTCCTTGTGCCCCCCTCCTAAGGGTACTGGATGGGCACAGCCAGCATGGAATGCAGCACGTCGCCAGCAGCCGGGGGCCACCCAGCGGGATGGCAAAGCAAGCGAGGCCTTCTCTCTCGAAGGGGAGCAGGGGAGTGGGCTCTAGAGCGGGGAGGGGCAGGGAATTCATGGCACGGCTGAGCCAGGACGGAGCCTGGGGAAGTGGGGGAGAGGTAGAGGGAGCAGCGGGGGGGGGGGGGGGGCGGGGGGGAGCACTTCATGTTGCGTTCTTTCTTTCGTTTACTTTACATCATCGTTTGGACACTCAAAGAACATATGCTTTGTGCGTGCATGCCCGAACGCGCATTTGACGCACAACAAAAACAAGCATTGGCAATGCCAACCGTTTGGGCTTTTGTGTAGGAATGGGAACGGCACTTGCCAGGCCCTGCCGCAGTGCTATTCACTGGCCATTGCTGGTAGAAGCTGCAACATGGCGCCAGTTCATGGCCGTCCAATAGCAGTGCCTGGCACACGCCTATTACTTATACACAAACCACAACTGTTGGCTTTGCCAATGCTTGTTTTTTTTAACATAACTTCAGCGAAGGACATCCCTGGTGCTTATAAATCGAGTGGCTATAGGCAGACAGGGTTGGCATTTTTGTCACACCAGCAGTGTGTTTGCAACACAAATCAGTCATTAACTTTCAGACGACTGCTTTGAAGAAACACTGGCTGGCACTTTGAGAGCAAAGTTTGATGGTACAGCATGAGCAAAGCGAGCTGACAGAGTTCCCATGAGAGGTGTCTTGGGCGGGGAGGGGCCGGAACGGGAGGGAATGGCCATACGGATTAGCAAAGCCATGATATAACACAGCATTCTCATACATGGCAGTCAACGGGTGGGCAAATACCCAAACAGCACCGTCAAGCTTTGTGTCCCTCCTCAGGTGGCATTTCTACCCATCTGTTCTCTACTGCAATCCTTTTGTCTTATAGGGGGCTCTGCCGCCTAGCAGCCCAAACCAATGAGAAGACTCATTGCTTCCCCCAGGACCGCGCAGCCCCCACCACATGGCAACCGGTTTGCTGATTGGACATGCACCGCTCACTGCTGGCACCAGAGTGGAGATGACAGCCAGGAACTAGGAAGATATCAGAACAAGCATTGGCAGGGCCAACAGTTTGGGCTTTTGTGTAGGCATAGAAAAGGCACTTGCCAGGCACTGCCGCAGTGCTATTCACTGGCTATCGATGGTAGCAGTGGCAAAATGGTGCGAGTAGCTGGACATCTAATAGCAGTGCCCCACAAATGCCTAATACTTACATACAAGTCAAAACTGTTGGCTTTGCCAATGTCTGGTTTTAACAGGCCTTCAGTGAAAGGCACTGAACCCGTAGGCCCTTTAAGCGAGGTAGCGCTCTATGAGATGGATGGGGACGCCGATTTTACTCTTACACCAATAATAAGACTGACTCAGGAAGATGACAAACGATAAATGCTTTAATTGCAATTGTCTAAAACAGGGAGTACAGCGGACATCAATGGACGTTCGCTCAAATCTCTCTTGAGAATTCTCAAAGTATTTCATAAAAAATTATTTATATACTAAAAATGTGTCATCATTGATGCCATACTACCACTTGAAAGCAATCAGACTAGAGAAACGCAAAAGTGAGCAAATATGGAGACTTGAGCTGTCTGACACTAATAAAAATAACCTCAGCAAACTAGCCTCCCTCTACAAAAAAGAAATAATCCTTGCCAAACAAGAGTCCTAAAGCATGCGCATTACCCAAGCCAGCTCAAATACAAAGGAATTGTTCACAATCCTCAAAGAAATAGAAACGCCCATCCAAGCCCCAGAAACTTGCCTCAAGGACAAAAACTGGTGCACCAGCATCCAGAGTGCCCTATCTAACAAGGTAACAATCCTCCAAGCTCAGATTAACAATAAACAAGAAACTCTCCTCCTTACCCCAATCCCAGTAAAATCTCTGCACCTCTGCCCTTGACCACCCCGCCTCTCACTCCCCCCACTCTACCCACACCCCACTTCAACTTCAAGAAAGTATCCGTCCTTGAAGTGGAAAAAGTCATCCTAACTCTCAAACCGTCCAATTGTCACGGCGACCCCTGCCCAGCACAAATTATAAAAGATGCTGCACGCGACCTCTCCCCATTCATTGCCAAGCTTATAAACGCCTCGTTCCCCACTGGCACCATTCCCAACAACCTGAAACAGTCGTGGATGCTCCCACTTCTCAAAAAACAAACACTTGACCCATCTATACCCACAAATTATCGCCCCATCACCACAGTTCCGTGCCTGCTTGAAATCTTAGATAAGGTGGCGTACCTCCAAATCCAACAATATTTGGAATGCAACGACCTTCTAGGAGTACGTCAGTAAGGTTTTAGACCTCAACACGGAACAGAAACTGCGCTTATCGACCTTAAAGCACAAATAGACACCCTGAGAGACAATGGTAAGACAGCACTATTACTGCTACTTGATCCCTCAGCGGCGTTCGACCTGATTGACCATAAGATTCTTTGCAACCACTTGGACTCTGCCACTCACTTCTCACAAGAAGCGACAGGCTGGATTCAATCCTTCCTTGACCATAGAACAATGCAGGTGTTCTCACCTTTAGCAGCCGCTGACCCCATTCCCATCACCTGCGGCGTGCCCCAGGGCTCCTGCGTCTCGCCTACTCTGTACAACATCTATACAAAGCCCCTTTTTGATGATCTAGATGGCCTGGGTATCACCTACACTAACTATGCAGATGATACACAGATCCTCATCCCGTTGACGGGAGATTACAACAAGGATTTGGCCTTTGTGAACAGAGTGTACCTCATCATCCAGGCATGGATGGCCTCTCATGGTCTATGCCTGAATGATGACAAAATAGAACTCCTCATTCTCGGCACCACGGCTAACCTTAAGAAACTAGGCTATCTCTACTCGAACTTCAAAATAGACAATAACAACATCACAGTAGCCAAGGAAGTCAAAACCCTCGGATTCTATCTAGACTCTACTCTTACCTTCAAAAAACAAGTCAACTCCATGGCCTCAGCTACTGCCTATACTTGCAAGCTAATCAGAGCAGCCAAACCCTTCCTTTCATCTAATAACTGCATTACCGTATCAAGAGCCCTTGTCTTATCCAAATTGGACAACTGCAATTCCTTATATGTAGGAAGTAACAAATACTTTACCAATAAGATCCAGATTCTACATAATAATGCCCTGAGAGCAGCCCTAAGTATTCCCAAGAAAGCCCGTATGTCTGACCTCAGAAGATCCAACAACTGGCTCTCCACAAAAGACAAAATTCTCCTCAAAACAGCCTCCCTGACACACAAATGCCTACACCATGCCGCCCCACAATACCACATTGCCAGATTCTCGAGACAATCTTCCAACCGTCCTTCGAGAACAGCCAACGCTAACCTCTTACTAGTGCCCAGATTTAAACATATGGAGACTGGTGGAAGCAGCTTCCCAGTCAAAGCTGCCCGATACTGGAACTCGCTCCCACCTACCTTAAGGGAAGACCTACCCTATCTACGCTTTAGATCCAACCTCATCCATTGGATTAAGGAACATGACATCTGACAATCTACCACACTCTGACCACATCACTTGCCCTGCCGGTACATACTGTATATAATTGTTCCTCGAGGTTTTTTGCCATAATATGTATAAAATGTATGATTTTTCACAGCAATGTAACCGAAGCTGAACAACCCTCTTTATGCCTTCTGCGCCCTGATACCCTTGGGTCTGGCGCGCATTACAAATATTAAAACAAACAAACAAGCAAACTACGTGGCAAAATAAGAAAATCTACTTGGGGTTGAGACAGGCTTAAGGGCAGTGATAGAAGTGTACCAAAAAAGTAGTGGAACTGTGACTCCGGCAGGGGACAGACTAAGAAGTAAAGGAGCAACGTGCAACACATTTTTCAAGGGTTGCTGTCATGCTGGTTGACTGCCAATTGAGTTGAAACTGATTTAATTTGAGCTATAACTGAAATCCAGTGATAGAGTGGATAAGTGTGCTTTAAGTTCATAAAGAACAGCTCCGGAATGGTGAATATGGTCTAAAAAGTAGTGGAGCTGTTAACAGTAAAAAATAAAAGAAGTGGAACACCGCTCCCGACCGCACCCGCTCACTTCGGCCACTGCTCAAGGGGAACATCTGGTATACGTTCTGTGGGGGAGAGGATTGTGATTGGGTCTCTAAGGTCGGTCGGGTGGACTGCTATGCCCACCCCTAGTGCAAGTCATCTTCGTCGTCATGAAATGCACAAGGTTTCATTGTCTTTCCAACTATAGGGCTCTATGCTATGTGGCCCTCTATGATAGGTTGGCATGCTTGCACCTTTCTGTAATATTCCACTCACTAGCAACACGCAAGCTGGTACCCCAGGTGCCTGTGGGTTGGACTTGACCATGCCTCCCCACCCAATTAGCCCATCATCCATCATCACTCCTGCTGTCTGCCATTCGAATTGTCTTTGAACTCGGCCTTGCAAAGTATCACTGCGCCTGAGAATAGAAAGCAGTGAGAGCATGGTCTTATCTTCAAGTCTCGGTGTAGCTTTCCCAAAGTCTATTTTCATCTAGACCATGGGATAGGAGACCGTGATTGAGCTCTTTCTTTCGTATTTTACACTATTAAATAAATAAAGTCTGGCACTTCTAGTGTTTTTCCATTACACCTCAACAGGAGCTTCCCACGTTCATTGTATCTTCTCAAATAGATAATCAGTTTCTTGGCTGCCCCAACCCTTCACACTTGGCCAGATAACTTTTCTCAAATCTTCCCTCATCGTCAGCTGTTTTCTTCTACTGTGCCACACTTTCAGCCCTTCTGTTCATGGGGTCCTAGTTTGCTAAAACACGACATGGAACATCCATATTCTATATACATATATATTTTGGCGGCACCGCCTGCAGTCTATTCACTACGTATAGCTAGCCTTATGATTACGTTGTCTACTGGTGTTACAGCATCTGTACAGTTATAAAATGGCTTGCATTTTCTTCAGTGCTCTCCGCACGTGCAATCTTCATTCTGCACATGAAATGTTGCTCAATTCTTCACTTCGCCATCAGATTCTATAAGGTCTATTCACCTTCTTCATTGGCATCGCGTCAGGGTGCATCATTTCTGCTTCATGTGATGTCACCAGTCTTCTCTTTCATTCATCTTCACACTTCTTCCGGAAACTCCTTTAAAAGACTGTCATTTCTCTGCAGGTAAATCATATAGGGTTTTCTCAATGGATACCTTGTTTCGAGGATTCTTCGTGGTATAGGGACCATTATTGGCGTTGTGCATGTCATAATTTCTGGCTTCCAACATATAGGCAAAATAGGGGCGGGACTTCCAGTAGAGGCACTTGGTTTCTTCTCTGCAGCACGCATCGTGCTTATAAATTGAGTGGCTGAAGGCAGAACTGGTTAAGACATTTATATTACACCAGTAGCGTGCCTATTGCTCCAATTAAGTCATTAAATCTCAGAAGACTGCTTTGAGAAAACACTGGCATGTGCTCTGTGTGCAAAGTTTGATGGTAAGGCTTAAGTAGAGCAAGCTAAAAGATTTCCCACGAGGAGGAGCTTTGAAGGGGGAGGGGCAGTCAATTGGTGGGCAAATAACCAAACAACACCTACAAGCTTTGTGTCCCTCCTCATATGCTATTTCTTACTATCTGTACTCTAATGCAATAGTTTTGGTTTATAGGAGCTGCTGAAGCACCACCTAATATCCTAAACTAAAAAGCAGTACTGATAATTGACATGGAGGTGCTTGTGTTGTCTGATGGCACCAGCCCTCCCTGCAGTGAGCCAAACCTTTGTCACTGTTCTCTCTGCCTTCCATGACTGCTGGGTGTGGCCGTGGGCGCGAAAGCGAGTGAACATATCTGGTGAACCTCAGAGCCAAGCAGCACGAGGGTCCACGAATGGAGAGACAGCAGGCCCTGGCTTATATCCAGATTCCTGCCTGCCTTGGATCGGATGCTTCCCCTCCTGTGCAGGTGGCACACCGCAGAAGCCTGCCTGAAGCGGCTGCTCTGCCTCTGCCCTCCAACGGTGCATGGTGTAGCAGGCCGCCACCCCTGTTACTGTGTATCTGCCCCCCCACGATCAGCAGTTTCACTTTGCTGCCTACAGCCTGCCTGCCACAGAAGGATGGCCAGCTAGGAGTCTGAGGAACTCTTCCTCAAGTCGCTCCTCCTCAGGGCTTGAGGCGAGAGAGACGAATGGTCATTAAATTGTGGAAGGTACATACGTTCATCATCCATGATTATAATTATAATTGGTTATTTATAACGTGCTTAATACCCAGCGGTTTCTAAGCACAGACCCGGGGATCGAACCTGTGTTGCTCCATGTCATCTTGCTTCCAAGGAGAGTACGTTGCCCCTGAGCTATCCTCCCGAGACTCATGGAGGGCCGTCACAAGGGGAGTGCTAGTCAGATGGGCAAACTGGCTCATACGTCGCAGGGCAGGACGGCTCGCTGGATGGGGATTACACATGTGTTGTAGGTTATTATTTGCATAGCACTTCTAGCATCTGCGGCCAGGTCTCAGAGGCAACGGATTGGGATGTGATGCCTAGTGTTCACATTACTGAGTTTAGCATGCAGACACTTCGATTTAAATCCCAGCTTCAGTACCTGATCAGCAGAGTGTTCTTCTGGGCCAATCTGTACCTCTTCCCGTATCTAAAAGTGCAATTATCTGGAATGTGATGTGAAACTGCAGCCGGCAGCTGCTGTGCTACTGTGTGCTAATATCATCCCATCACTTCTAGGATTCTCTAAACAGCGCCACAGCCAAATGGCTATGCATGTGGTAGTGCATGTTTGAGGTGTCCCTGCCACTCTCTTTCTCAAATAGCAGTATTATACAGCACGATACGGGAGACGGGCAGTAACAGTTCTCCTTTTACATTACATTGGATTTGTAATAACCTGCTCAGAGTAGAAAAAATATACACAAAGTTAAAGGAAAAGGAAATGGGGCGCTGACCTCTGTAACCTGCAGGACACTGTTTCTGAACCCCATTAGGGCCGACTCAGACTTTCATCCTTTCAGAAGCAGATACAATGAGGACAGTTTAGCTGCACTTTGTAACCACTACTTAAGTGCTAGATTAGTTTAAATTGCCCAAAATAACATGACTCAGATTTGAAAAAAATTCTTGTCTGAGGAAGAAAAATCAGTCATCACATTGGGGGAGGGAGCCTGAAGCGGGCATTAGCAGGTCATCACTTTAGTGGAAAGTATTTCTGGTGTGGCAGCCCCCCTGAGCTCTTGATTCTGCAAGGCCCACAGTGAGGGGGCACCTCCATCCACAGGGGCCGTAAATAAGTGTACGGTTTCGGAAAGCAGGGACGTACAGGCCAAAAAGGCAACAGCTCTGAAAGCAACTGAGTATAGTTTTTGCACAGCAAGCTGTACGAGCTAAATTATGTGTTTGTCTGCTATTTTTTGTATAGCGCCTTGTAGCACACATAGGCGGAGAAAATGCTATCTCTGTCAGATACTGGGCCACTTCTAAGCCATGGCACATATGATTCACAGTCGTTATGGGCTGAGGTAACTGCGCTGGAGCCTGTGTCTCCAAGCGAAAACTAACGCAGGTGACAGATGGGCAGCGTCCCCAGATGTAACCGGAAAGTAATAGTGATGGAAATGATGTTGACCCAATGCACAATAAATATATTTTGGTGTGTGAAGTTTTTTCATTGAGAATATTTTCTCTAGCAATTATATGTGTGTCGAACTGTTGTAGGAGGAGCTGTACAAATTAGAATAACCAGGCATTGCTTGCAATCTCGCCTTAGTCCCTGCCGCTCAATGTTGGCAATCATTTTGAAAAACCAAAAACTCTGACATGCTTATCTGCAAATGTGTGCTTTACAGCATGCTTGTTACAGTTCAACTTTGGTGCAGGGCTGGCATCAGCACCCTACCATTAGCACCTTGTAAATCTCAATCAGCACCTAGCTAATGTGATGGCTGATAACAAAAGGAGAGTAATAACAGGCAGGACAAGTTTGATCTATTTGTCTGCATAGACTGAGATGTTGCACTGCAGGAGGGGCCTCCACTTGGCTGCCCGGCAAAGAAGTTGTTGCACTTTTTTTAAAGAATTAAAAACACCATGATAATGCATAGAGTGCTGAGGAAGTATTGCAACCAAGTTCGGATCAGATCAGCTGAACCTCTAAATGCCCAGTTTGTGCATTCACTACAGCACAACCTTTGTGGCGATTCCATCTTACTTTGGGGAGAATATTAATAAAATGCAATAGTCGAAGTTGAAATGAACATTGATAAGTTTGAGTTCCACCATGGTGAAGAAGATAGCCCAGTGAGTTAAGCACGTGTCGCAGAGATCTATGTTCATGTGCTGGGGTTCATATTTGTGTAAAATGCAGGCTGTTGATAGGAGCACTTACTGTACTTAATAACACACCTGCAATAAAAAGCACCAGTTATGTAAATTAAAATAGCTTCATTATGGTGCTGTTCTAGTTAGTGGTGGTGCCTGTCTTTCCTCACACCAATATATTTTATGTCAAGAACAGCATTGCAAGGTAAATGACAGCTGCTACATTTCTCAGTGTCACCCATCTACTGGTTTATGCAAAATGTGCAGTCGGAAGTGATGTTAGCGTTTCTCAAAGCCCCCTTATAATAGCCCCTTCATCTCTTCTTTACTTCTTTGAGACGCGTCTTTCATATTATGGGTCCCCTTTGATCAATGTCCTCTTTTTTTTAATCAGTTCCTAAGCGTGACGCATGTCACATTTTAGAATGTACGCATTGTGAAGAATTTCCATATCGCAAGTGTGCAAGGGCCAGGAATGTAACATTTTTTGTTAATACATAAAATGATGCAAGTAATTCCATTTCCAAAAGGGTCACCTGCCACCCAGCTTCCCCTTTTCGTCTACTCGATGCCAAAGCATAGTGTACTTGTGCCCTGCTGCATCAGTAGCCTGATCCGCAGCGCCTGCTCTGCTCGTGGCATAGAGCAGATTCAAAGGTCAGAATATGCCCACTGAACAGCCAAGTTTCTCCCGCCGAGGGGCGCTATTTAAGATATACCCCCGTACCAAAATGTTAATGTTAATGTTAAAAGACATTTGTACCGCGCACTATCACCACCAGAGTGGTCCCCTGGCGCTCTGGCGGGTCTGAAAGAGGAAGGTAGGGGGGGTTAGTGGGAAGAAGCTGGAAAAGTGCAGGAGAGCAGTGATATGCTGTTGGCAGCCTCAGCACGGTGGGTCCGTTGGCTGGGCCTGGTGTGTTTGCGGCCGGTAGTCTTCGTGTACTGGTCTGCGACTCTATGTGTGTTTTTAGTTTTGTTGTTGCAATGCAGTGAAGTTTGTGCGGTTTGTTGTGCTATAGGTCTGTGGTTGTGTTTGGTTTGGAGTTTGAGAGGTGTATGCAGAAGGGGAAATTGTTAGTGGAATTGGTTAATTGGCCTCTCTATCCTCAACTGAGGCGCTGGGCTTGTGTAGTCTCCCCAGATGACGTGTGGTGGGCCCCCCTGCACCACTGTCCTGATCTGGACCCATTCGGCATTCAAGGTCCCTTTCACATCTGGCCCCAACCTCCAACAGCTTCCCTCACAACCCCATCTGTCCTCCCTTCCCACACATACAGCCAGTGGACCTACCCATGTCCACAACTCAGCTAGTGTGGTGAATGCCGATATCCCGACAATACCACAGTGATGATATTAGGCACACTTTCTAAGTTCAACTATACCACAGTGACGCTATTAGGCACACTTTCTAAGTTCAACTATACCACAGTGACGCTATTAGGCACACTTTCTAGATTCAAATTTTAGCACAGTGATGATATTAGGCACACTTTCTACATTCAACTATACCACATTGACACTATTAGGCACACTTTCTAGTTTCAACTTTAGCACAGTGATGATAATAGGCACACTTTCTAAGTTTAACTATACCACAGTGATGATGTTAGGCACACTTTCTAAGTGGAACAGTTTAGGTACACTCAATGTTGTTTGGAGTACAGTCTAGATGCAGGAATTACAACAGTCGAGTTTGTATATATGAGTGGTACGATTGTCTGGCATGAAGTAATTGCTTCAGTCCGCACCCTTGCCACACTTACTTTTTGGTTGGTGCTGGTTGATGGCTTCCTGCTTCTCCTGCGGATAGCTGCCGATGCGATCTGGAGCCGCTTCATTGGAGCCACCCTTTGTCTTGGGCCCTTAGTCGTAGGGCTGCACAGGCAGAGGGCTGCCCTGGGAAGGTCAGTAATAGCTTGGGTACAACGGCCATAAGGGCCAATCAGTGCATGGTGGGCAGGCTGGGAGGCGGGAGGGGAGCAACCAGGAAGTGGGAAGCGAATGGGGGCTGCGGGAGCAAGAGCGGGTTTGAGGGGAAGGAATGGGCAGCAAGGTTAGGGCTGGGGACACCCAAATAAGATAGTGAATGGCCTTTCACTCACCAGGTCACAGCGAGAGCCAAATGAACACCGATGGACAAGGGGGTCAGGGGAGAAAGGAGCAGCAAGCGGGCTGGGTTGAGACCTGGGATGTTTTTTTCTTAGCAAAATCGAGTGGGCAGCAGTGCTCCTACGGGAGGAAAAACTCACCTGGCTGCCTGGGTGAAAAGGGGGCGTGCAGGCAGTGGCGAGGGGCTAGGGTTAACCAGGAAGATGGAATAACCAATCAGGAGTGGCGGGAGGCAGGGCAAATGAACACCGATGGACGAGGGGGTCAGGGGAGAGAGGGGCAGCAAGCGGGCTTGGTTGGGGCCTGGTATGTCGTTATATTTAGAAGAATTGAGTGGGCAGCAGTGCTCCTACGGGAGGATTCACTCACCTGGCCACCTGGGTGAAAAAAGGGGGTGCGCAGGCAGTGGCGAGGGAGGTAGGACAAATGAACGCCGATGGACGAGGGGGTCAGGGGAGAGAGGGGCAGCAAGCGGGCTGGATTGGGGCCTGGGATGGTTTTCTTTTAGCAAAATCGAATAGGCAGCAGTGCTCCTACGGGAGGATTAACTCACCTTGCCACCTGGGTGAAAAAGGGGCTCACAGGCAGTGGCGAGGGGCTAGGGTTAACCAGGAAGATGGGATAACCAATCAGGAGTGGCGGGCGGCAGGACAAATGAACACTGATGGACGAGGGGGTCAGGGGAGGGAGGGGCAGCAAGCGGGCTGGGTTGGGGCCTGGGATGTTTTTTTTAGCAAAATCAAGTGGGCAGCACTGCTCCTACAGGAGGATTATCTCACCTGGCTGCCTGGGTGAAAAGGGGGCTTGCAGGCAATGGTGAGGGGCTAGGGTTAACCAGGAAGATGGGATAACCAATCAGGAGTGGGGGGAGGCAGGACAAATGAACACCGATGGACGAGGGGGTCAGGGGAAAAAGGGGCAGCAAGCGGGTTGGGTTGGGGCCTGGGATGTTTTTTTTAGCAAAATCAAGTGGGCAGCAGTGCTCCTACCTGAGGATTCACTCACCTGGCTGCCTGGGTGAAAAAAGGGGGTGCGCAGGCAGTGGCGAGGGAGGTAGGACAAATGAACGCCGATGGACGAGGGGGTCAGGGGAGAGAGGGGCAGCAAGCGGGCTGGATTGGGGCCTGGGATGGTTTTCTTTTAGCAAAATCGAATAGGCAGCACTGCTCCTACGGGAGGATTATCTCACCTGGCTGCCTGGGTGAAAAGGGGACTTGCAGGCAGTGGTGAGGGGCTAGGGTTAACCAGGAAGATGGGATAACCAATCAGGAGTGGGGGGAGGCAGGACAAATGAACACCGATGGACGAGGGGGTCAGGGGAGAGAGGGGCAGCAAGCGGGTTGGGTTGGGGCCTGGGATGTTTTTTTTAGCAAAATCAAGTGGGCAGCAGTGCTCCTACCTGAGGATTCACTCACCTGGCCGCTTGGGTGAAAAGGCAATTTTGAAACTACGATAATCATGAGTAACCAATGCATGCAGCAGTGTGAACTCTAAAGACTGCTATGCCTGAGCTCAGGCATGGTGCATGGCACTACTTACGATCATCGCCAGCACATCCTAATCGATATAGCACATGTGTCAGCTCCTGTGAGTCTTCTCTGCTGTGGAAGGTGAGGTGTATTCTGGCCAGTCGGGTGGTGACTGCCAAATGGCAGGACAGGAACCTGGAGGACCGGATCTCTTATTTAATCTCTTTGTGAGGGCAGGTAACACCCTCCACGAGAAGCATCTGTCCTGGGCTCGGGCATCAAAGGCAAAGGAGCACACCCATTCAAACCGAGTAGCCTCACGCAATGGTGCTGCATCTCTAAGGGCCTTTATTCTTAGTGGGAAGGGAAGGGGGCACGATTAGAGGAGGCAGGAGGGCCCTGGTCAATGGAAGGAGACTTCCACCATCTTGTCTCTCTCTGTCTCTCTTTGTCCTTCCTGTCCCCTCCACTTTCTCTGGAGCAAAGCACTTTGGATGTGACATCAGAAGGACAAAGTTCACTCCTTTAAAGAACTGGGATTGGACCACTATGTCAGGCTTGCTTTAGTCATATCACCTGAGGACTTTTGCCTTTAAAAGAAGTGGTTTCCCACTCCTTCTTTAGATTGTTTCATATCCTTTCGGATCCTCTCAAGACACAAATATTCACCTGAGAAGAACTCACTGGACTTCCTTTGGGAAAGTTGTGCTTTCCAAAGCCCTCCGATTGAGGTGAAGAAGGAGCCATCCAAGGCGTAAGGAAGGTCTGCCCTCTACCCACTCCCAGGGCACATCAGGAGTGACCTTTGCAGTGGTCCAGATCCTACCACTATGCGCCAGAATCCCCGGAAGCTGGGAGAGCAGACCCATCCGGTCAAGTCCCCCTGAGCAGGCATCACAGCAGTTGGAGGGCCAGACCAGCCGAAACTCTCTTTGCTCTACCCAACCGATCGCTCTGTGTTTATTACACCATGACTGAGAGGGGAGGTGCCAGCGCTGGCTTTTGTGCTCCGCCACCAACTTGAACTATTGCTTACACTTCAAAGCAGCTTGACGTTGCCTCGTACCCCATCTAGGCCTGTCACCTGCTAGACCCAAATATACTGTTCTACGCCGGGACCCGATCCAAATCACTGTTGAGTCACACACTGACTCTGGCCAGGGGTTACAAGCATGGCTTAGCCCAACTAGCCCTTGCATTGCTGCCTCATCTACCAGCACATTGATGCCCCCAAAGTCACCACGTCAACACCCTTTGCCCGGGGACTGAAACCAGTGGAGCATCACTCATCGACCCCTCCTAGCGGGTAAATTCTGACTCAACCTGGCTCAACTGTGAAGCAATCCTGGGATTGCTTTGATCTGAGTCATTGAGAGCATCCCTTTGGCGGGACACAGAGCGACTACATTCACCCCTACTCGATGCCCACCACAAACTGAATCCAGGTACGTTAGAGCCTGAACTGCCCCCTCAGTCCACTTGGGCTCCAGAGACTGGTTAGGTCACGATCGCAGCTCTTTTGAACATCAAGATATCCTTTTTGTGGCTCGTTATTCTCCAACCACCCCCGGAACCCCATTCAGAGTACTATGTTCTTCTCTGTTCTCCTCCAGGGCGGGTTTTTGTACCGTCTTTTCTGTTTGTTCTATTGCGGGTGGCATGTTTAATTGAAGTGTATAGATTTGTATAGAACCTTGATTAGACATTCCTTTTATTTTGGCTCTGACCCTGTAATGTTTGGGTCACTACTGATTCGCCTTCACACCCCTCTTGAGAGCACAGCCTTCCCTCGGCCCGCGTTACCACAAAAGGCGGAGGAGGTATATCTCTTGACTGTCCCCGTTTTACCTTTATGATTGAAGCCAGATTGAATTCTTTGGCTCTGTTGAGCATTGAGTCTGGAGTGGTTCAAGAGATAGAGTTTCCTGACATGATTTCCTGACAAACTAGATGGAAATCAATAGTTTAATCTTGGCCGTGTTTCAGGCACATCAGCCTTGGGCGGCAGAAAGCTTGTACTCGTACTCACTGGACGCTTGGCATCTCATTCTTGCTATGATGACTGGAATGTGTCTGCTCTGTGGCATGAACTGAAATGCTAAGTGAATGTTGATATTTTGTTACATGCCTTTTTGTTTTCTCTGCTGCCCACTCATGTCATGTTTACCCAGGGCATGGACACGGGACACATTCATACTGAAAAGGAATGCTCAGGTTGAAGTCTTAGGGTATCATCATATTAAATAGATACATGCTTAAAAATAATATCTCTTTATTTTCTTTCAAAATGAATATATTATTTTGAAAAACAAAATCAAAATGTCTTCAATTTAGCGCCCTCTTGGGGAAAAACAGGTCACATAGAAGTGTCATGTTTATATTTTATGAACAACTAGATAATTCATTTAAAGCCCTTCATTTTGCAGATTGGGAGGTGCCATGGATTTCGGAGGGGTGGGGGGAGAGGAGGGCATGTGTTTCGGGGGGAAGGCAGTCTGTGGCCCGAGCCCCAGAAACTGTTAAGATGGCCCTGGTGCACACATATTTGTACAGACCAGAGCTATGTATGGCAGAATAGGTGATAAAATCGCAGACTGGGCTCAAATCCCAGGTTGGTTCACCACTTAACCGAAGTGTGTGATCCTTGTCAAATCACTTACTCTCACTGTCTTATCTGCCAACTGTAGGAGTCCCTAGAACTGCTTCACAACAACTTAATTCCCACTGCACAGAGGATTGGGAAGGCAGGGGAGGTGGTGATAAACATGGTTGGTGCAAGGCCAGCACCAGTGTGTGTATGGTGGCTGGAGAGGGGAGAAACAGGGATGTTGCTCACGGCTGTGGGAGTGGGTGCAAGGTGGTGGCACCAGTGTTTGTGGCACACCAGAGGGTGGATCTGGGATGATATGTGGGCTATGTGGAAACAGGGGTGGGGTAGTACCTGTGATTTTGGATGTTGACGTACAGGGAAGGGTTCTGGAAGAATGCAACAGGGATTGGTTGTGGGGGGGGGTCATTGCTAAAGGCGTGGAGCAGGGATAGGCTAGGAGTAAGTGCACTTACCTACGAATATATCTCCACCAGTCCCAGTCTGCTCATGCGCACCTCCACTCCTCCACGCCACACACTTCTCTGCATACAGGAAGTGACTCCCTGTCCTATACCAGCCAATCAGTACTCTGTATGAGGGGCGGGTCAGGAAGTCATACATCTGGCCTGCACTCGGAATGCAAATGGAGAATATTTTCCAAACGTTCACTGCTTGGTGAATGTTGTGGCCCACGGATCACCAGAGTGGGCCACCGCAAGTGTTAGGATCACCCGACAAGGACCATGGAGCTGCGTCCACGCAGCTTAGAAACCGCAGGGGGCAGCGTGCACGCTCCAAATCACCTGAGCAGGACATTGTGGCTAGGGGAACCCAGCCTACAACAGCCTCGGCTCTGGGGACACCCAGGCCGGGGCTGCGACCATAGCAGTGGTCACACTGCACCACCAGGACAGTGGGACGGTCCAGAGGCAGGCCACTCCAACAGGCCTTCTGCATGCGGTGTGGCCCCAGCATGGTGCTTCAACAAACACCCTGGAGTCAGTTCTTGGTCGACTGGTTACCACCATGTGACCATTACACAAGTCCTGGGAGCTACCATGCTCCCATGAGGGGTGACATACAACACTCCTCCTTTTTCATAAAGACCAAACAACATAACATCATACCACAATAATACTAAGACGATAACTGCACCTAATCTTCGCACACTTAGGGGCCCAGATCACCCCGGGGTGACAGTCAGGGTTGGTGAGCTACTGGTGACACGTTGGAGCCTCCACATGCAGGCACATCCTTTATTAACCTGGGTGAGTGGACCTTGCACCACTGACACAACACCATCGCACGCACCTGGCTCCCCTCACTACAAAACCCACAAGCGCAGGAACACAGCTTTCACACTATATTTTGGCTGGGCCAGTTTAGGTCTGCAGGCTCCCAGCCTTGATATGTATGAGTACTGGGTCCACTTTGCTCACTCGCAGGTCCACAGGATACCAGTCCGGCTCCCATTGGGATTTCTTCAGGACAGTTCGGAGTTCAAGGGCCGGTAAAGCCGCACCTGGGGGCACCAGTGGCCACATCAGCCTAGTCCTTAGCTGGTGGGGCAAAGACTGTGGCAGGGTGCTGGTGTTATGATGAGGGGCCAGCTCCAAGTTCAGGGCCGGCAAAGCCGCACCTGGGGATGCCAGGGGCCACATCGGCCTAGTCTCTCGATGGTGGCAGGGTGACTGTGGCAGCCCGATGGCCGGGTGCTGGTGTTGGAAGACGGGCCATTTACGCACTCCCCCCGTCCACACAGGGGCTGATGCCGGACACCACTACCAGCATACAGCGCACATGCACCTCCCATTGTGCCGGCACTGCCGACGCAGCCGTGTCCTTTATTCCTCTCCCCCATCTATGTTTTAACACTGGACATCACCGCTGCTGGGCCCGGGATCACATTAGGGCCCCTCTTCTTATTTATTGTTCACTGCCGCGGGCCAGTCGGTAACAGGCCACTCCCCCTCTTTTTGGGGCTGCCGCAGACCACAAGATCTCATGTTGGGCAATCAGGGCTGCTGGGGCTGCCCGTTGCTGAGGTTGTGGCCCGGCTGCTCGATCATTTGCAGCTCTTCCATGTCACCGCAGGCCCCACCCACCTACCACGACCTTTGTTCTTTGGAAGCGGGCGCGCGAGGAGCCGCTGAAACTCCTCTGTGCTTCGGTAAAAACCGCAGGGAGACACCGGCTGCCCTCAGGGCTCCCACTCCTCCCCCAACTCCATTACAGCATCACTTGCAACAGAGGGAAGCCTAGAGAAAAGCCAGGGAATCAGCTGATTCCCTGAGATAACTTGAATCCCACGGTTGTACTCAAACATTGCTAACCAATCCAAAACATCAAGTTTAGTCTCATACATACCAATCATTTCCTTTGGCATGCAGGGTCTCTTAGGGCTGTAAGAACTAGAAGACTCTGGGAGAGAAGCATTTTCCAAAGACAATTTCTTCATTTCTAAAGCATGAGCCATCTCCATTTCTCTGAGCCTTAATATTTGATGTTTCATGGCAGTTTGTGCATCAGTACGTTTCACTTCTAATTGAAGTCTCATTTTCTCTAGTGCAATAAACTCAGGGGTGAGTGTAGGACCTGTGGGGGTCCCTGTGGACAGAGGTTGTGCTTTCTGAGCAGGCAACGGAGTTGTACGGTTTCCTAACAAGGACTCATCTACTTCTTCTAAAGTAACACTCTCGGAATCCGAAACATCAGTATCCACGTAGTGGTAGGCCCTTCTGACCCAGTCTCCAGACTTTGTTTTCCCAATAACTTAGCAACCAGTTCAGATTTCCTTCCTTTACCAGAGAGGCTCATCTCTCTACACATGGTTCTCAGAACCTCCGCAGTATAGTTTAAGAGACTCTCTTCACTGTAGTTTTCCATATTTTACATGATTTTTCAGTTAACAGAATTACTGTTGTTTAGCCTTGTGGTTAGTTGACCCAAGGTAATAGCAGCACTCTAAATGTAATCACTGTACTTCCAAATCCTCACCGCTGTACACCAGTGTTAGGCAGAATCCTGTGCAGTGCCCTTAGGGACCACTACACACAATTAAGACAAGTGGTAATACAAGTTCACCTTTGGTACACGCCAGTACTACACTGTTAAAGTGGCAGCAGTAGCGGAGCAGCCAGGCTTATCTCAAGAGCAAGTGAGCAGTAGCAGAGATTACACAAAGGACCACAATTACTGTGACTCAAGCAAACACTGACTCAAGGTTTTTGGTTTAAAAACTAAAAGTACATTTATTTCTAGACCATCTGTTCGCAAAACACTTCACTTCTATTAATTTAAAATCACACGTAAAATACAGTACACACAACCAATTCACTTTGTGCAGCACAATTCAAGGTAAGTACCTTTGGATTTGACAGACCGGTGTTGTGAACAAAGACGTTACCGGGGGTACAGATGCGAACACTTTTTGACAGTAATGACAGTTCGGTCTTACTACAAATACGCGTACCCGTGGGAAGAAATGTTACCAGGGTTAAACCACACTTAGCACATGAATCAACACAAGAGAGTTGGAGATAAAAATCATAGGCAATACTTTTGTCAAGGCATAGAATCAGAGGACACTATCCTACAAGTGAATAAAAGTCAATAGGCCTGCGCCAGTGTCAAGTGGAACAGGGCTCCTGTTATCAAGGATCACACGGTTAGTACAGTTCACGATTCGTGATTGCCAGGAGTACTTGGATATTGTCAAAAGAGAAGAGGAAGCAAAAGATATAAGAGGGAAGGAAGATAAGGACAAGCCTTTAGTGAGGAGAAAGGGGTCACCCCAGTTCCTTCTGGTTGGACACAGTACCTTATTCAAAGTGCAGAAGAGCTGGTGCTACGGCAGTTGTTCCTGGTAGTTCCTGCAGGCTCACGGTTCCTGTGGCTTCAGTAATGGAGACAAGAAGGAGGACGTCTGGAGCAATATGCACTACCCAGGGATGAAGCCAGCAGCAGCAAAAGCAACGGTGAATAAAAGGTGCGTCCTTTAAAACAGGAGAGGCTCTTCGGGTGGCTATCCGGACCACTACAGCTGTGTGCAGCGATTTCGACCAAGAAGAGGATCCTCTGCCTGTGGAAGATGAGCTCGTTGATCCCACCAGGAAGAAGACTCTGGACTGGATCTTCTCTTGTAGTTGAAGGGTAGATAGCTCAGGACTGCAGCAGGGCTTTACCGGGTTCGGTAGTTGCAGCAGCCGTCTTCTGCTCCGCTTCTCTTCGGTTCCTTGCAGTTCCATTGGCGACTCTGACTTCCAGCCCAACAGTCCTGCCTTTTATGCGAAAATCCCCCATTCACACAGTCTGGCTGTCAATCACACAGCAGGGGGGGTTGTCCGGCCCGGACAACTACCTCAGCCAATCACGACAAAGTGCGACTTGGGTTTCCAAGGATACCCTCTGCAGGGGTGACTACACCCCTCCCTCACATTCAGCCCACCTAGACACCCAGGTGCCAAAAGGAGGGCTTCTTGGGAGAAGCCCACCAAAAGACGGTGAGCAAAGAAGGCAAACCTGGTATGCCACGCAAAGAAGGACTTTAACAAAAAGAAATGGTGAATAAACCCGACATGAGCCAAAAGAAAGAGTATTTGGTCAAGCGGGTTTATGTTCGAGGTTAATATAATAGCCTGGAACAGTACCACGTTTATATAGTATAATCGTGGTAGAAAAGTCACGGTAGATACCACTGCCACCAGCCAAGTCTAAATGTTAAAAGAGCAAAACAAAGCTCAGAGAGGCACAGACAAAAAGGGATAGGAATTAACCCTTTCCAGTACTTCATGTAAGATGGGGTGCACTGGGTTTGTAGTTTTGAATGACTACATAAAGTAAATGGCAACTTTACCTGTTTCTGGGGGACAGTAGTCAGCCCCAGAAAAATGTAGTCAGTGGGAGAAGTCTCAAAGACAATACTGTGTCACTGCACTGAAGGTGCTGTGTAACACACATAAAAATGGGGCTCATGGAGTGGTGTACTCCAGAGCCCAAGATCACACAAACAGTAGAAATACACATGGCAAAACACTTGTAAGAGTGGGAAAAAGGCTCACACTCTTACCAAGTGGAAAAAATAAACTCCAGAAATCCAGCAAAGCTGCTGGGGGACTCACTAGGTGAGGGAAATTAGCCATAGCATGATAATTCTCATTAACACTCACACCCCCGTCCCCCAAGGCTAAGGGACAGGAGGATTTAATCCCCTCCTGGATGGATCTCCTACCTATAGTCGGTTATAAACATCCTAGAGACACCATCAGCATTTTGGTGGTGACTTCCTGCTCTGTGCTCAATGGAAAAATCAAAATCTTGCAGGCAGATTGACCATCTGAGTAGTTTAGGGTTTTCCCCTTTCATTTGCATCAGCCATCTCAAGGGTTGGTGGTCAGTCTGAATAATGAAGGTAGATCCATACAAGTATGGTCTAACCCTCTTCAGTGACTACACAATAGCAAAACATCCATGTTCTATTCTTGCCCACCTTTTCTCAGGATCCTTTAACTTCCTGCTGATGAAACAAATGAGATGTTCCCTACCTTTCTCATCCAGTTGACTAAGGACTGCACCTATACCTACATTAAAAGCATCAGTTTGTACAATGAAGGGTTGGTGGTAGTCAGGAGCTCTTAGGACTGGAGCTTGACAAAGGGCTTTCTTCAGGCCTTCAAAGGCTTGATTGCACTCCTCATTCCACTTGACCTTTTTAGGAAATTTGGGAGAGGAGATGACATTCAAGGGAGAAGCTATGGTCCCATAGTTCTCTATGAAGTTCCTGTAATACCCAGTGAGACCTAGGAAGGCTCTCACTTGGGTTTGAGTAGTAGGGGTGGCCCAGTTTTGTACAGCTTGTACTTTGCTAGCCAATGGCCTTATTTCACCTTCTCCTACCTCATGTCCAAGGTAGACCACTGTGCTCTGACCAATTTGACATTTACTTGCCTTTATGGTCAGATGGCCCTGTTCAAGAGCCAGCAAAACATATGGTAGGTGATCAATATGTTCTTTCCATGTATGGCTCAACACTGCAATGTCATCCAAGTATGCCATGCAGAAGTCCTCCATCCCATTCAGAACTTGATTGACCATCCTCTGAAATGTAGCAGGTGCATTCTTTAGTCCAAAAGGCATTACCTTAAATTGGTAGAGGCCTGCTGGGGTGGAGAATGCAGTCTTCTCCTTGGCTTGGTCTGTCAGGGCTATTTGCCAATAGCCTGACATTAGGTCAAATGTGCTGAGGTACTTGGCTGCACCACGTTTGTCCACCAGCTCATCTGTCCTAGGCAAAGGATGGGCATCAGTCGTTGCGACTGTATTTAGAGCTCTATAGTCCACGCAGAATCTCAACTCCTTGGATCCTGCCTTTGGTACAAGCACAACTAGGGTAGACCATGGGCTAGTAGAGGGTTCTATTGCCCTGAGATCAAGCATCTTGTTGGCCTCATTCCTTAGATGGGTTCCTATATTGTCTGACATTCTGTACCCCCTGCTTTTGACAGACAAACAGTCACCAGTGTGTATGTCATGCTGGCCCCAAGGGGTCAAGTCTGGTGAAAGTGAGAACAGGGAGGCAAACTGATTTAACAGTAACTTGCACTCATCCTGCTGGTCAGATGTGAGACTGGAAGAGAGATTAACTCCTTCCACTTGCTCATCTAAAGGTAAGCCTCTGAGGAGGTCAGGCAGAGGTTCACTCTCCTCCTCCTGAGCTGAAGCTAGGAGCAAGGCTCCGATTTGAGGTCTAGAGACATAAGCCTTCAAACGGTTGGTGTGAAAGACTCTGGGAGCCTCCTTAGGATTGCCAAAGTCCACCAGATAATTCACCTCTCCAAGTTTACCCACAACCTTCAAGGGTCCTATCCATTTGGTCTGTAAGGCCCTCTGCCTTGTAGGTACCATAACAAGAACAAGCTGGTCTTGAGTAAACTCAACCACGTTAGCCTTCTGGTCATGCCAATGCCTAACCAGAGCTTGACCAGCTTTCAAGTTATCACTTGCTTCTGCCATCATGTGTGACATTCTCCTCTGGAGAGCTATCACATAGTAAGTCACTCTGACTGGCTTGGGGGAAGGAGCACTCTCCAACCCCTCCTTGATCAGAGCCAATGGACCTCTGACTGGATGGCCATAGAGAAGCTCAAAGGGAGAATAACCTACTCCCTCCTGAGGGACTTCTCTATATGCAAAGAGAAGGCATGGCAGTAGAAGGTCCCACTTTCTTTTAAGGGGTTCTTCTAAAGCACCTATCATGCTCTTTATAGTTCTGTTAAACCTCTCCACCAACCCATTGGTTTGGGAATGGTAGGCAGTAGAGAACTTGTAGGTGACTCTACAGGTTTTCCTCATGGCTTGCACGTAGTTGGACATAAAATTGAATCCCCTGTCAGATATCACCTCCTTAGAAATACCTACTCTGGTAAAAGTACCAAGTAGGGTCTTAGCCACAGCCTGAGCCGTAACAGTCCAGGTATTGCTTCAGGATGCCTAGTAGCATGGTCTACTACAAGTAGGATAAACCTGTTACCTGAAGATGTGGGAGGATCAAGGGGACCAACAATGTCAATCCCTACCCTCTCAAAAGGAACTCCCACCACTGGGAGAGGCACCAATGGTGCCACATTCTTGGCTCCACTCTTGCCAGAGGTTTGGCAAGTGTGACAGCTCCTATAGAATTTGTCTACTTCCGAACCCATTTTAGCCAGTAGAAGTAGAGAGAGAGCCTTTCCTTGGTCTTCTTAAAACGTAAGTGACCAGCCAAAGGTATCTTGTGGGCTAAATGTAGGAACTGGAGTCATTTCACTAGAGGTACTACAAGTCTTTTGCAGTCTCTAGGGGTTGACTCAGTCGGTTCACTGTAGAAGATGCCATCTTCCCAGTGCAACCTACACTTTCCAGGCTCTTTCCCATTGCGCTGAGAAGCTGCCTGTAGGCGAAGACTCTCAAGAGTAGAACACTCTCTTTGTCCTCTGCTGAAGTCTGTCCTGTTGGGTCCACCTTCTGCCAGTAAAGACTGAAGCTCAGGATGTTCAACAGGGTCAAGATCTCCAACCAGAGTAAGATCGTCTTCCAGATCTGATTCCTCAGTATCTAGTTGAACCATACAGGGTTGAACCTCACACTCAGCCTCAGCTGGTGGAGGAGTCACAGGTGGGACTTTGGACAGTCTTGGAGATGTCCTTTGGGGTACAGGGGTGCTTGCTGGTTTCTTGCTGGCAGACCTGGGTTTCCCCTTTGTCTCTTTCTGTCCTGCAATAGCAGTACGTAACTCCTGTGGACTTGGGGTGATAGCTTCTTTTATCAAGTCCCCAGGAGAGCCTCTCAAGGTTCTCTCCCTAGCAGACCTTGTGTGCTCCTGCTTCCTTTTGCTCGGAGGCCTTGGGGTACTGAACACAACTCCAAGAGTTTTAAGGTCATTACCAAACAGGACTCTCCCGGGTACGTTATTTTGCACTCTTATAGGTATTCTGACAGTCATGTCATTGCACTTGATGAGAGCTGGTAACTGGGGAACCATTTGCACAGGGCCTCCAGCTAACCTGTTTAGGTGTTTGGGTGCCTTAGCAACATCCTCCACTTTGAAAAAGCATTCATCAACCACAGTTATGCTGGATCCAGTGTCTCTGATGACAGGGGTCTCCTGACCATTCACAAGAACACTATCTATATAATACTCTTTAGTATTTTCTGGAATTGAGTTATAGACATCTAAGTGCTGTTGTTCCCAAAGACCCAAGGACACTAAAGAAACACTAGCTGAGACTCTCATGGGCTCATCAGCTAGTAACTGAAAGTTTCCACTGGCTATAGGTACTTCATCCACCTGGGAGAAGGATAAGGAGGCAGTGTGGACCCCTGAAGGTTTACCCTTACATCTGGGATCCCCTTTCACAGGGCCAGTTGATCCACAAGCAAAACATGTTCCAAATGCTTTAATGAATGGGGGTTTGTTCTGACCTCCATCTGGTTTGGGACCAGATGGTACACTAGCTTGATTCGGTTTCCCTTGCGGCTTACCCTGGTTGTGTTTGGGGCCCTCATATGGATTGGAATTATTGGAATTCTCTTTTTTTTTTTAAACAATTTTTTATTATTTTATAACAAACACGTCAACCATGGTAACTTTTAGGACATAGATAATCAATATCAAAACATCACATTATGCATTGTCGCTTCCCGTCCTCCCCCCTCGCTCCCCACAAAGCCATCGCAGCCTCATCATCTACATGAGCATTTTCGGGAATCTCTGTGTTCATTGACTCATCCGAGTCTTCTGTATCATGATTGACCTGGTGGGGGCTTGCCATTGAGGTCACCAGCTGCCTCCAGGCTATCAGGGGGCCCGCTTCCTCCTCCCCCCCCCCTGGTGACAGCTTCAAACCATACCACAGTTTCTGCTTCCGCCCTTCTCAAGAGGTCCGCCCACCATATCTCCACTTTGGGTCTGTGGGCCGCTTTCCAACACATTGCGATTCTGCGTTTAGCCAAAATATAGGCCAGGTCCTTCATTTTACTGATATGCTTCGAATGAGGTGGCCTGGGGAAATTCCCGAGCATGCAAGCCCAAGCAGATCCTAAGTCCAGTACCACTCCCCCACCAGCCATTTTCATCTTTATTTCCTCCCAGAACCTGTGCACCTCAGGGCAGGCCCAGAACATGTGTAGTAGTCCTGCCTCCTCCTCTCCGCACCTGGGGCATTTTTGTACAACCGAGCCTCCAAACCTAGCTATTCTACTGGGAGTCAGGTAAGCTCTATGAGTGACATACAGCTGGATCTGCTGGAGTCTCGCATTCCGGGACACCTTTTTATGGTACCTTTGGGCTCTATCCCACTGTCCCTCTGTCATGGGTTCCCCCACCTCCTCCTCCCAGTCATGCCTCAATTGGAACAGCTCCTTCCCCGCCTTTGCCCTCAGGAGTTCATATATCCTAGATATTTCGTGCCCGCCCTCCAAGACATCATACATCGTTTCTAGGGAGGCATCGCGTTCTTCCTCTAGCACAGTCTCAGTCCACCTCTCTCTCACCTTTTTCACGAGCCTGGTATAAGTAATAAATGGGCCTCTATGCACCCCTGTCTCATCCTGCAGCCTCTGGAATCCCAACGCCTCCCCTTCCTTCCGACAGGCAGAAGCCGACCTGCGGAGCAAGGCCGAGGATTAAGGCTTCCTGTTTGCCCTGTTCGCCGTCGTGAGCCCTCAAAAGTGGTCTGGTCCGCTCATCTGAAGGGTTGCTCCTCAATCATTGATAACTGTAAGTACACTGGCCCTTGAGGCAGCTGTGTCTCCCGCCTTCCTTGACATCCACATGGCTGTGCGCTGCACTGCCTAGCCTTCCAGCTCTAACTACCTGACTACTACCTGGTGCATGCTGCACTGCCCTACTCGATATGCCGGACATTCAAATCTAGCTACGCTGTATTTTGCACTGCTTTCCCTGATGTGCCTGACATTCAAATCTATCTACGCTGTATTTTGCACTGCATTCCCTGATGTGCCTGACATTCAAATCTAGCTGCACCGTATTTTGCACTGCATTCCCTGATGTGCCTGACATTCAAATCTAGCTATGCTGTATTTTGCACTGCTTTCCCTGATGTGCCTGACATTCAAATCTAGCTACGCTGTATTTTGCACTGCATTCCCTGATGTGCCTGACATTCAAATCTAGCTGCACCGTATTTTGCACTGCATTCCCTGATGTGCCTGACATTCAAATCTAGCTGCACCGTATTTTGCACTGCATTCCCTGATGTGCCTGACATTCAAATCTAGCTACGCTGTATTTTGCACTGCATTCCCTGATGTGCCTGACATTCAAATCTAGCTGCACCGTATTTTGCACTGCATTTCCTGCAGGTGCATTCTAACCTATGTGCAATTTCGGATCTAGATGTGTTTTCAACTGTAGTGACTATAGTGCCTCAAGGCGTACTTTGACCAACTGTGTTGAATCTGGCTGCGTTTCTAGCCAAATATGTTATCTTGAAGCTAGAGGTTGCCCCCCCCCGCTCTCTAGTTTCAACTATCACTCCCTGACCTCAACTCAAAAGTACTGCACCTCAGCTCGAGGGCATTACTCTTAAACCAGCTACTACCCCTCTAGACCACTCTACCCAGCTCAAACTAGCCACTAACAATCATAGTTTGGCCCGCTCCCCCACTAGTGCCACTAGCCTCCAGCATCATGCACCACTATTACCAGACCATGATCTTCTGGCTTGCCCCAATCATGTTCCCTTTCTGCATAACGCTGGACAACGTACCCTGTAGCAATAATAGTTACATAGCCTACCAGGACGGCCTGGCTAAACTAGGGTGCCCCAGACACCAACCCCTCCCCTGCCCCACACCGTTCCTACCCTCCGTATCCCCCTTCCCACCCACTCACCACCACCCTCACACCTGCCAGGTCAACCCAAGCCCCCCCACCAACACTACACACAGCCACCCCAGTCCTATCACTAAGTCCAACCAAACTAAACTGAATACTAAACTGCCCGCCCGCAACAAGCCTCCCGGCCTAACCTCCCCCTCCTTTACTCCCAACCTCACAGCCCGAAACGACAGATTAGGCTCCAGGCTCCCCACTACAACTACTAGGCCCAACTCCAAACCTAACACCAAAACCAATACGAAGCACAATGCGCCAAATAAGCCCATACCTCCCCCACTAAAAGGTGCCCTACTCAATGTCAGATCCTTGGCTGCCCACCCAACAGAAATTGCAGACATCATCCTTACCAATGACCTCGACTTCCTAGCCCTAACAGAAACCTGGCTTCATGAGGCGTCTGGACCTCACTTATCGCTAGCCATACCAGACAAATACTCTATCCTCAGAGCTGATAGACCTAATGCTAGAGGTGGAGATGTTGCTATCATCTCCAAATCCTCCCTAGACCTCAGATCAGCCTCCACAGTGTCACTCACATCCTGCGAGACACTAACAGCCAAACTGCAAACCTCCCCCACAACCACGATCATCCTCCACCTCATATATAGACCCCCAGACCCCCCTGGGGTCTTTGAAGAAGACATCACATCCCTCATCACCGAAAATTCCAAACCATCAGCACAAATCATGATCCTTGGGGACTTCAACCTTGGTTACCAGGACCCAAACGATGCACATGCTGCATCCCTAGCCAATGTCCTAACTGAACATGACTTCACTCAACTCATTGTACTCCCCACCCACCAAAAAGGCAGAACCCTTGACTGGGTAGCAACCTACAATTGCAATACAACCTGCAAAGACCCCCAACCTGTGGCATGGACTGGTCATCACATGATCCCTCTTGAGGTCAACACCAATCAGGTACTGCCCAATAAATACCCCCCGGCACCAGCCTGTCCCACCAGGAATAAACGCAACATCACGGCTGAAGCCCTACTACCATTATTCCTACCCACCCTCAATGCTCTCCCAGCCAACGCCGACTTAAACCTGCTGATTGACACCTTCAATGACTCCATGGCCAAGGCAATGGATACCGTTGCACCCCTGAAAATACGCAAAGACAAACCTAAAGCTCATCTGAACTCGTGGTACAGCCCTGAGCTCAAATTACTCAGAAAAGAGAAAGCCAAGGCACAACACACTTGGAAAACTAACCCCTGCGCAGAAAACAAATCCAACCTCAAAAACTTATCCTCACTTTACAAAAGCGAGATAATTTGCACCAAAAAAGATGTATACAACACCAGGATTGTTCAGGCAGGCTCCTCCACCAAAGAATTATTTAAAGTTCTGAAGGAACTAGAAAACCCTATTTCACCTCCAGACACCTGACTGAAAGACAAATCCTGGTGCACCAGCATCCAAAACGCCCTCAATAATAAAATCTCAGGACTCCAAACCAAAATTGAGGACAAACGCCAACAACTCTCCAATAACAAGGTCACCAACCCTAGTCTACCCACACCCAACAATACTAGCTCAGGCTTCTCGTTTAAGAAAGTCACCATTACGGAAGTCCAAAAAATCATCATCTCCTTGAAACCATCAAACTGCAAAGGAGACAGCTGCCCCGCCCAGATCATAAAAGATGCAGCTAAAGAGCTCTCCCCCTTCATCACCAAACTTATCAACCTATCCTTCACCAATAACTCGATCCCTAGCAACCTAAAACAATCATGAGTTCTCCCACTCCTGAAAAAACAATCCCTCGACCCAGCCATACCCACCAACTACAGGCCCATCACCACAGTCCCCTTCCTACTAAAAATCCTGGACAGAGTTGCCTACATCCAAATTCAGGAATACTTGGAATCCAACCAACTGCTAGGAATACGTCAATCTGGCTTCAGACCTCAACACGGAACGGAAACCGCCCTTGTTGATCTCAAAAGCCCGATTGATGGAATTAAAGACAAGGGCAATGCCGCAATCCTACTCCTCCTAGACCTCTCAGTGGCCTTTGACCTGGTCAGCCATGAAATCCTTTGTAGCCACTTAGCCACCGCAGCCCACTTCTCCTCCTCTGCCATCACATGGATACAATCCTTCCTGGCAAACAGAACCATGCGGGTTTTCTCAACAACAGCTGCAGCAGACCCCATCCCCATCACATGCCGGGTCCCACAGGGATCCTGTGTATCCCCCACTTTGTACAATATATTTACAAAGCCTCTATTTGACCAACTGGACCGTCTGGGTGTCACCTACACAAATTACGCTGATGACACCCAGATACTCCTCACCATCACAGGCAATTACCAAGAAGACGTCACCCGGATCAACGAAATATTCTCCATCATTCAGGCATGGATGGCCTCGCATGGCCTCTGCCTGAATGATGAGAAGACAGAGCTCCTCATCGTCGGCTCCCCCAACACCCTAACTAAACTCAATCCTAGCTACAATAACATCACGATCGATGGTCACACCATCCCTGTTGCCAAAAGCGTGAAAACCCTTGGCTTCTATCTGGATGCCAACACCAACCTCTCCAAACACACCAATATGACCGCCTCAGCCGCTGCTTACACCGGCAAGCTCATTAGGGCCAGTAGACCATTCCTATCACCCAACAGCTGCCTCACCCTTGCCAGAGCCCTCATACAATCCAAATTGGATTACTGCAACAGCCTGTACATAGGTGCTAACCAATCCATACTCAACAAGCTGCAGGTACTACAAAATAACGCTCTGCGCGCAGCCCTCAACATTCCTAGACAAGAGCATATCTCTGCTACTAGGAAAGCCTGCAAATGGCTCTCCATACGCCAAAAAATTGATTTAAAAACCATCTGCCTCACGTACAAGTCCCTCAATCACCTAGCACCACCATACCTAGCTAATAAATTCACCATGAAACCTGCTACCAGATCCACCAGATCCTCCAACACTCTATGTTTGACAGTGCCCAGATTCCATCTAATAAGAGCTGGAGGGGCAAGCTTCACAGTACTTGCCCCCCAACTCTGGAACACCCTACCTCTCAACATCAAAACTATCAAGTCCTTCCAGATCTTCAGGAAGCAGGTCATCAGCTGGCTCCTAAACAAAGAGTAGCCCCGCTAACACCAGACCTCTCACCCCTGCGCGGTAACTGGCTCATGTACTGTATGTATATTGTAACTGTATATTGATAAATGTATATATATGTATGTATTATAAGTATGCACGAAGTATGCAACACAAAGATACTTCTCAACGCTGCAACCGTATTCTTAAGCGCCCTTCTACCCCTGGGTTTGGAGCGCTATACAAATAAAATAAACAAACAAACAAACAAACAAATATGTCTCCAAGGATGGCCAACCCCACTGGTTCCCAGTACCTACGGACCGCTTCAAACAATTGGGAGTCGTCCCCGCATAGCACCGCCAGCGGGGCATGCTGGGAAAGCGGATCTGGGTCACCCACCATTCTCCATGTCCTGCGCCATACTTCCCAGCCCAGCTTCAATAATCTCCCCCTCCTCGCCATTTTAGTTTTGTGCAGCCATACTGTCTTCCTCAAAAAGTAAGGAGCTGATTCACCTTGCAAAAGCCTAGCTTCTGGCGAGTCCTCTGCAGACAATCACCAAGCCACATATAACAACTCTCCCGCCAAGTAATACAGCTCAAAATTCAGTAGGTTTATGCCCCCCTTATCACATGTGTTCTGAGGTTTCCACAGGGCCACCCTGTTCCTGGAGTTGCCCCATATGAAGCCCTGCACATGCCATGAAGTCTCGCAAAAAAGCGTCTGGGGATCAAGTACGGGACATTCACAAAAAAATGCAAGAGTCTGGGCAAGACCACCATTTTGAGTAGAGCTGCTCTCCCCATCATGGCTAGGGGTAATTTAGACCAGAACACCATGCTATTCTTAACTCCCTCCATCGCCTTCTCTGTGTTATGTTTGTGCTCTGTCTCTATATTGTGGTAAACATTTACACCCAGATACCTGAATGTCACGGTCTGCCAGGGTATCTGCAAGATGGGCAGCCTTTCCAATGGGGTGCTCTTGTACCTTCCCAGGGGGAACAAACTGGACTTCCCGGGGTTCACCGATATGCCTGAGAGGGTGGCGTAACGACCCATCACCTCCAACACATATTGCAGGTTCTCCTCCGGGTAGTGCAACTAGAGAAGCACATCATCTGCATACAATGATATCAGGAGTGTGCCCCCTGTCGTGCGGATCCCCACCTCCCCGTATTGTTGCCGCAGGCATATTGCCAGCGGCTCTAATGCCAGGATGTATAACATTGGTGACCAGGGGCATCCCTGTCTGGTCCCCCTGCCAAGTTGCCATTTATCTGAGATTGTGGTTCCCGTTTTGACTCTCGCCGACAGGGTACTATATAGCATCTGGACCCATCTAATATATCCTGGCCCCATCCTGTATCCTTTCAGAGTCGCTTTCAACCGCAGCCACCGCACTGAATCAAAAGCTTTCACCGCGTCCAACAACACGATAGCCAGCTCGCTCGAGTCTCCCTCAGTTTGGTCAATGATATGGTGTAGCCTCCTGTGGTTATCTGTAATATTTCTACCGGGGACATAACCCGTTTGGTCTGGGTGTATCACTTTGCCAATTACCCTCGTCAACCTATTAGCCAGCACTGGCGTGAGTATCTTGCTATCCTGATTGAGCATAGACAGGGGCCTGTAGGATCCGCATTCCGCGTCCGGTTTGCCTGGTTTCAGGAGCGGAATGAACGCCACCTCGCAGAGGGACGCCGGCAGTTCCCCCCGCTCATATGCTTCATTAAACATGGCCAGCAGCGGCTGGAGTAGCTCCTGCTTGTACGTTTAATAAAACTCGCTGGGTAACCCATCCGCCCCAGGCGCTTTACATGTCGGCAGGTGTTGGATCACCGTCTCCAGTTCGTCCACGGTGATGGGGGCGTCTAGGTCCACCCGTTCTAGGTCATCCAAGGTGGGCAGCCGTATGTCCTCTATCGTATCCAGTATATCTTGACTCATGTCCTCTCCTGTGTCCTCGTATAATTGTCTGTAATACTTGAGGAACACCTCATTTACCCCTTCCTGGGTATTGTGGATTTGACCCTCCGCGTCCCTGATCCCTCTGATCACCGAGCGGGGGGTCTCATTCTTGTATAACCAAGCCAATATCCCCCCAGCAGGCAGCCTCTCTGTATATTTCTTATAGTTCAGTTTGCATAATCTGTCCCAAAGTTTGCTACAAGCTAGCTGTAAGTCCTTTGTTTTAACCCTGTTCGCACGGGTGGTCCCTTCATTTTGTATCAGGTCCTCTAGCTCTCTTTCTGTCTCTTGCAGTTCCCGCTCAATACCCCCTTGGAGCCCTTTGGATTTAGCTATTGCTACTCCCCGCACCACCACCTTGAATGCCTCCCATACTGTTCCCACCGAACTTACACTGCCCGTATTAATTTCAAAGTATTCCTCGATGGCCTCCCTCAGATCCTCTCGAAAGCCTGCATCCTGTAGAGCCTCAGTCCTGAGCCTCCACGTCAGGATCCGTGTTGATGTCGCCACTCTATGACCAAAGGCGGAGAGTACCCGGGCCTTGTATTCTGCCCCCACCATTTCTCCCACTATCTCGGCAGATGCAAACACGTAATCTAGCCTTGTGTGCAGGTTGTGTGGCGCTGCATAGTGCGAGTATTGCCTATCCGTTGGGTGTGGCCTTCTCCACACATCCTCTAGGCCGAGGTCCATCAACAGTGTCCTCAACGCTTTAGCTGCTGGCGCCGGCTTTTCTGATTTGTCATCTGACCTATCTATCCTGGGGTTCAGAGTGCAATTAAAGTCCCCTCCCCACACCATCGCTCCACCCGCCAGGGAGCTAATTTTACTATATAAAGACCTAATATATACCGCTATATCATGGTTAGGGGCATACAAATTTATGATATTCACTTCTCTGTTCTCCAGGAGTCCCACGACGACCACCATTCTGCCTTCCGGGTCTATTGTCGAGCTAAACAGCTGAAATGGTACATGCGGTGCCACCCATGTAATCACCCCTCTTGCATATGCCGAAATTGTGGCCCCCATGACAGTACCCCTCCATTTCCTTCTGATCACCTCCAACTTCTCCTTGGTGAGGTGGGTTTCTTGTAGCCGAGCTATGTCAATCCGCATCCTCTTTAGGTACATCATCACCCTGTTACGTTTTAGATAGCTATTAAGGCCCCGCATATTCCAGGTCACAATTCTGAGATTACCCGATGCCATTGGTTTGTTCGTCATTTCCCTGTAGGCTCATACACAAACTAAAACTAAAACTCCCCAAAACTATATACACCACAAACTTCCCCTCCTCCCCCCAACTACCTCCCCACCCACACCCAACAACACCCTCCCCAACCGTTGCCCAGCTCCATCCCTGGATCTCAGGCACCCCCACATCTAGCCCTGCCTAGCAAGTCTATACTCAGGGCTCAGCAGGGTAAAGTCGCCCTAATGGCTACTTAACTACCAATTCTCGGGGGTAGGTTGCTACCATCCCATTGCTCCTACTACCCATACTATCACGCATGATGTTAATGCTATTCAGTTCCAGCATGCAGTTGATACTCTATATTCCAGTCCAGCCAGAGCACAAGGTCCAAGGGCTACAAAAATTCACTCAAATCTCCTGTGTTCCCGAAACAAGTCCACCTTCCCACTTACCCCCTTAATGTCCATGGCACCGACTCCTCACGTGTCAAGCTTGCGGCGATCTCAGTCAGCCTCCTGTTCCGGGCAGCCCTGCAGGTCCAGCCATGACGCCGCCTCCTCCGGAGTGTCGAAAAAAAAGCGCCTTGCTCTTATGCAGCACCTTTAGCCTCGCCGGGTACAGAAGCATATATTTGATGCCCGCAGCACGCAGCCTCCTCTTGACGGCCACGTAACTATACCTTTGCCTCTGCACCAGCATCGTATAATCCGGGTGCGCCGTGATATTGGTGGATGCTCTCTCAATTGTCCCGCCCTTACAGAAATATTCCAGGATCTTCTCCCTGTCTTTGTAATTCAGGATCCTTGCGATTAATGGCCTCGGCGGAGCTCCAGGTCGTGGCTTCCTCATCAAGGCCCGATGGGCCTGCTCAACAGTAAACCCCTGTGAGAGTTTTTCTGCTCCTATCCCCTGGAGGATCATGTTCTCTACATAGTCTGTGGGGTCATGGCCTTCCTCCCCCTCGGGCAGGCCGACCACACGTAAGTTGTTCCTCCTCGCTCTTCCTCTCCACTCGATTTTCATGGTTGGCGACCTGCTGTTTTAGCACATGGACCTCTTTTGCATTGCTCGTGCTGACCTCCGTGTTGACTTTCACTGCGCTTTCCAGGCCACTTATTCTCTCCGCCAACGCACAGACACCTTGACGCAGCAGGGTAACTTCGATTCCCACAGCGTCAATTTAATTCTCCAGGGCCGTCCGCAAGTCCGCCATCGCTGTGCCCCATTTGGTGCTCAAATCCGTTACGGCCTCCAGGACCTGACGGTTATCTCCTTCTGCGGCACCTTCAGCGGTGGCCGTGCCAGTGCTTTGCGCCGCCATTGTGGATTGTTTGGATTTGGCTCTCAGTCCTTTCACAGACATCTCGCGATTCCCTATCGTATCTGGTCCCCACACTGCGATGTTGTTGTGTCGTGCTCAGGTCCCTCAAATGCTAGGACGCTAGTTGCGGCTGGTTGCGTTGTGCTGTGGAGCGCAGCAATGTATTCAAATGGGCTGTCTTCTCCCATGTATTCCTGCTGCACACAATCATCCATGCGCCATCAGCGTACTCCGAGGTGCCACACAGAACTCAACAGCTGTTCACCTCCTTTGCAATGGCCTAGTCACATGTAGGTTTTTGCCAGACCGGGGTATGTCCTGGTAATAGTGTGTTACACACTTGCATGTCTTAGCCATGTCAGCAGCCGGGCGCGGCTGCAAATGTCTTTACTTCAATCCGTGGCCGTCGCCCGATACAGTGACTGCATCAGAGGGCCGGCAGTTTCGTTTCACCGCCGCGTCCTGCTAGATCCCTTTGTTCTATGGGAGCGCCGCCATTTTGGTGTTTTCGTCCGCGGCCGCTCCCCAGGATACAATGTGTCCATTCGGCAGTTCTCCAGTCTCCCGTGAGCCGCTCACACGCTCATGTTCTTCCCGGCACCTTCCCACACGCTTGTGTGTGTTTTGCTTCCAGATTCAAGTGGAATACATGTGTTTGTTTAACGGATCAGAATGTCGGATCACGGAGCACACGGGACTCACAGCCTATTCCATGGCTGTCCAAGCCACGCCCCCATTGGGATTCTCATTGGTGTCTTTCTTTGGCTGCTTTCCCTCATCCGTCTTCTGAGTTGCCCCCGAATCCTTGTGAGTAGCCCTGTTGGCAACCCACAAGTCATCAGCCTTAGCTAACTTCTTAGGATTTAGCTCAGGAGAGCAGGCATCATAAATTGACTTCAACATCACAAGATTCCTCAAACCTTCATAAGTGTTCACTTTGTAACCCTTAACCCAACCATATAAGTTCTTCAAACATTCACACACCCAGGTATCCCAAGGGGTACCATCATGCTTTTCGAGGGTCCTAAACCTCTTAAGATACTGGGAAGGGGTCTTCCCAAATCTAGCTATTAATGCTAGTTTCACACGCTCATAATCCTGTTTATCCTCCTCCCCCAACTCCATTACAGCATCACTTGCAACAGGGGGAAGCCTAGAGAAAAGCCAGGGAATCAGCTGATTCCCTGAGATAACTTGAATCCCACGGTTGTACTCAAACATTGCTAACCAATCCAAAACATCAAGTTTAGTCTCATACATACCAATCATTTCCTTTGGCATGCAGGGTCTCTTAGGGCTGTAAGAACTAGAAGACTCTGGGAGAGAAGCATTTTCCAAAGACAATTTCTTCATTTCTAAAGCATGAGCCATCTCCATTTCTCTGAGCCTTAATATTTGATGTTTCATGGCAGTTTGTGCATCAGTACGTTTCACTTCTAATTGAAGTCTCATTTTCTCTAGTGCAATAAACTCAGGGGTGAGTGTAGGACCTGTGGGGGTCCCTGTGGACAGAGGTTGTGCTTTCTGAGCAGGCAACGGAGTTGTACGGTTTCCTAACAAGGACTCATCTACTTCTTCTAAAGTAACACTCTCGGAATCCGAAACATCAGTATCCACGTAGTGGTAGGCCCTTCTGACCCAGTCTCCAGACTTTGTTTTCCCAATAACTTAGCAACCAGTTCAGATTTCCTTCCTTTACCAGAGAGGCTCATCTCTCTACACATGGTTCTCAGAACCTCCGCAGTATAGTTTAAGAGACTCTCTTCACTGTAGTTTTCCATATTTTACATGATTTTTCAGTTAACAGAATTACTGTTGTTTAGCCTTGTGGTTAGTTGACCCAAGGTAATAGCAGCACTCTAAATGTAATCACTGTACTTCCAAATCCTCACCGCTGTACACCAGTGTTGGGCAGAATCCTGTGCAGTGCCCTTAGGGACCTCTACACACAATTAAGACAAGTGGTAATACAAGTTCACCTTTGGTACACGCCAGTACTACACTGTTAAAGTGGCAGCAGTAGCGGAGCAGCCAGGCTTATCTCAAGAGCAAGTGAGCAGTAGCAGAGATTACACAAAGGACCACAATTACTGTGACTCAAGCAAACACTGACTCAAGGTTTTTGGTTTAAAAACTAAAAGTACATTTATTTCTAGACCATCTGTTCGCAAAACACTTCACTTCTATTAATTTAAAATCACACGTAAAATACAGTACACACAACCAATTCACTTTGTGCAGCACAATTCAAGGTAAGTACCTTTGGATTTGACAGACCGGTGTTGTGAAACAAAGATGTTACCGGGGGTACAGATGCGAACACTTTTTGAGAGTAATGACAGTTCGGTCTTACTACAAATACGCATACCCGTGGGAAGAAATGTTACCGGGGTTAAACCACACTTAGCACATGAATCAACACAAGAGAGTTGGAGATAAAAATCATAGGCAATACTTTTGTCAAGGCATAGAATCAGAGGACACTTTCCTACAAGTGAATAAAAGTCCATAGGCCTGCGCCAATGTCAAGTGGAACAGGGCTCCTGTTATCAAGGATCACACGGTTAGTAGAGTTCACGATTCGAGATTTCCAGGAGTACTTGGATATTGTCACAAGAGGAAGCAAAAGATATAAGAGGGAAGGAAGATAAGGACAAGCCTTTAGTGAGGAGAAAGGGGGTCACCCCAGTTCCTCGAGGTTGGACACAGTACCTTATTCAAAGTGAACAAGAGCTGGTGCTAAGGCAGTTGTTCCTGGTAGTTCCTGCAGACTCACGGTTCCTGTGGCTTCAGTCGTGGAGACAAGAAGGAGGACGTCTGGAGAGATCTGCACTACCCAGGGATGAGGCCAGCAGCAGCAAAAGCAACGGTGAATAAAAGGTGCGCTCCTTTAAAACAGGAGAGGCTCTTCGGGTGGCTATCCTGACCACTATTTAAACAAAAAGAGAGATAGAGGGGTATGTAACACCAGCATACCCTCAACATAAAGGGGTTTACCCTTAACAAATTGTAACAACCGAGCTGGTGCTCATCATCGCTGCCTTCTCTGGGTGGGTTCTATTCTCATACCATATTCATTTTTGGGCATGAGAAAGAATACTACTTAGACATGAAATTGTAAAAAAATATAAACATATTTTATTATTCACTTACATGCAAATATTAAAAGAACACCTTCGGTGTATAATTAAAGTGCTTATTTAGTCTCCTCTATTGGGAGTCTGAATGTCACGTTAACATCAGTATATGCACAAAGTTAAACCCTTTCCATCGGTAATAGAATTAGTTTAGATTCTTAACCGTTAAAGTGTATTGTGCTGTGTTGCTTGTCACACCAGGCCATACCTCATTTAGCACACCTCACTAAATCTCATTCCATTCACTCTTTTCTTCAGTCACTTTCACCATCTCATTCTACGCACACAACTGGCTATCCGGACCACTACAGCTGTGTGCAGCGATTTCAACCAAGAAGAGGATCCTCTGCCTGTGAAAGATGAGCTGGTTTATCCCACCAGGCTCAAGGGAAGAAGACTCAGGACTGGATCTTCTCTTGTCGTTGAAGGGTAGATAGCTCAAGACTGCAGCAGGGCTTCACCCGGATATGGTAGTTGCAGCAGCCGTCTTCTTCTCCGCTTCTCTTCGGTTCCTTGCAGTTCCAGTGGCGACTCTGACTTCCAGCCCAAGAGACCAGCCTTTTATGCGAAAATCCTCCATTCACATAGCCGGCTGTCAATCACACAGCAGGGGGGTTGTCCAGCCCAGACAACCACCTCATCCAATCATAAGAAAGTGCGACTTGGCTTTCCACGGATACCCTGTGCAGGGGGTGACTACACCCCTCCCTCACATTCAGCCCACCTAGACACCCAGGCGCCAAAAGGAAGGCTTCTTGGGAGAAGCCCGCCAAAATACGGTGAACAAAGAAAGCAAACCTGGTTTGCCGCGCAAAGTAAAACACAAGAAGGACTTTAACAAAAAGAAATGGCGAATAAACCTGACCGGTGCCAAAACAAAGTGTATTTGGTCAAGTGGGTTTATGTTCGAGGCTAATATAATAGCCTACAATACTACCACGTTTATATAGTAAAATCCTGGTAGAAAAGTTAGGGTAGATACCACTGCCACCAGCCAAGTCTAAATGTTAAAAGAGTGAAACAATGCTCTAGGAGGTACAGATAAAAAGGGATAGTAAGTAACCCTTTCCAGTACTCCATGTAAGATGGGGTGCACCGGGTCTGTAGTTTTGAATGACTACATAAAGCAAATGGCAACTTTACCTGTTTCTGGGAGACATTAGTCAGCCCCAGAAAAATGGAGTCAGTGGGAAGTCTCAAAGACAACCCTGTGTCAATGCACTGAAGGTGCTGTGTAACACACATAAACAAGGGGGCTCATGGATTGGTGTACTCCAGAGCCCAAGATCACACAAACAGTAGAAATACACATGGCAAAACACATGTAAGACTGGGAAAAAGGCTCATACTCTTACCAAGTGGAATAAATAAACTCCAGAAATCCCGCAAAGCTGCTGGGGGACTCACTAGGTGAGGGAAATTAGCCATAGAATGAGAATTCTCCCTAACACCAGGCTACCACCATCCTGATATATTATTTGAGAACAATTCTTTCTTTTCTTGAGAACTATCCCACACTCTTTTTTTGTGTTAGTCATAAGGTTTGGCCACAGGTTTCTTAGTATAGGCCCTTTTATTTGACACGACGTCACTAGGACTGACTTATTTTTCATGTGATGGTAGATGCTTGCTCCCATCTTAGATTTAAGTTTAGAATAGACGCTTTTCAAACCTGCATACAGAATTCATTGTTCAATAAACACCCTTGAACTGTGACCACTTGTGTCCGTCTTACTTGTTGCCATCATGCGTTTCTCAGATATGGTGTCAGTAATGGCATATGATCCAATTGATAACAGTTGGCGAGCCACTTACATGTGGAGAATCCAAATAGAAATATCCATGCGCTATCCGCAGAAAATTTAGAACCAAGAAACAAATCTTACCAAAATCATTTTTCCCTCAATGGTGAGAAATCAATGGAGAGAAGGACACCACTCTTGCTCCCATGAATCCAATTCCTCCCTTTGACCTCTGTCCAAAAGAACGTTGAGGGTAACACCTATTAACTTCTTTGCCCTCAGGATTATGTATTACAGGGAAGGGACAATGCCCTTATCTCTTTGCAAATAAGAGTGAGACATCCCTTGGGATGGTCCTTTTATATTTTACCCTGTAAAAAAGGTAAAATGAAAACGGTACCCCTTTTCTCTTGCGAAGACCAATTAACCTTTATCTTCCTGAATTTCTCTACGGGCCCCATATAAATCCATATGGGAGACCGAGTAAGGATCCTAGTACATGAAACCCATTGAAGAACACTCATATGTGAGACCGTAAAAGAAATATCAGCTGAGGAAGCATCAAGAGGAGACCTAGCGATCCCTTCCACTGACAATAAAATCCCAAATCCCCATCTTTACTATTCAAGGGGGACAGTAGAAGGGAAACCCAAGTGAGGAGATGCGAGAAGAACCTTATATCAACCAGAAGGGACAAAAACTAGAGATGTCTAACACACCAGAATTTGTTTTTAGCCCCCTGAATAAGAGCAAGGGAGGATCAAGATCTACTATATCTCTAAACCTTGCAGATAGAAGTATGACTATTTTGTGTCGAGAGGGGCCATGCTATACAAATCTGCCCTAAAAAGATAGAAGAGAAGTTAATCCCCCTGGTTTATTTCACAATCCCAGTTATTCCTGTTTGCTTCAAGAACCCTACTAAACCCGTCCCTCTGATTATCACTTTCCGAACCCTCAGGCTACTTTGACAACTCACTATCATTCCCACAATCCCCTGTGTTCTATTCTACATCCTGGTCATTCTCGTCCATTTGCACACCTTCCCTATCATATCCTGTAGGACAATCTGACACTCCAACCCTTCCCTTTTCTGACATGAACACTGTGTTGCCCCATGAAAGACAACAGAGTAATCTCAAAGCCGTTTACCCAACATTTCAAAATAGAAACGTCAGGCAGAGTCAGGCAATTGGCCTAAATCACACACACCTGACAGCCCTTTCCTTTTCCCACAGGGATAAAAGGTGGAGTAAAAGAGCACAGTACGAGAAAGGCAAGCACTGCAGACAGCACGATGGGACGGCTAATCAGGCGCAGCTGTTCAAACGAAGGAGAAAGACGGAAGGAATCAAGAGGGTGGCGAGGAGAGAAGGGACCTTGCCCTTTTCGTCCCAGACCTGCAGAACCTTCGTGGAGGAAAGCCTATGACCGCGAACAATAGCACAAGTGTCTTTCAGCAGATGTCAATGGTACACAGGGCAAGCCTACATCGATAAGCAGGAGCGAGTGAAGCTCCTGTGACTGTGGTACTGGCCTTGACTCCCATGAAGAGGAAAGCCAAGCGGTTCATCACAGCCGGTGAGTCGAGGGGAGAGCCAATAAGAACTGGGCTGTGTTAATTGATCATCGCAAACGGGCAAGTTTGAACCTAGTTCCAGGAACTGTGAAAGAACTGTAAAGTGTTAAGGGGAGACCAGCAGCAGAGGGAAACCGGCACCAGGTGGGTGCTAACTGAAGATACTCTGGTTGATCCCCATCTGAGAGAACTACAGATACCAGCAGGCAATAGGAGAGCCAGTGAAATAGGTCAAAGTGGTCATACTGAGGGTCAAGCAAAATCCCTGTACAATCGAAAGACTTTGAACTACAAACTACGTGAAAGAAAGGGAAGTGAATCCTACAGTGAGAGGAAACCAGGGAAACGAATCCCAAGACGGGCAAAGTCTAAAGTCCCAAGAAACAGAATGTTGATAGACGTAAAACCCAACAGAGGAATGTCCACTATGAAGTGTTTGAAAAGGCCTTGGGAAAACAAGGGAAGTGAATCCCGCTAAGCAGAAGACAAGGGTCGGATCCTGACCGAGAGAGATCTGAAAGAGATTTAAAAGGGGTGAAGAAGTCACCCAAGTATTGGCAGTCAAGAGCGGTCTTAGCGCAGCAGAGGGAGATCCAGGGGTGAAGCCTCACCCAAGTATTGGCAGTGAAGGTGGGTCCGAGCCCGGCAGAGGGAGATCCAGGGGTGAAGCTATCATCCAAAGTTCAAAGAGAAAAGAACTGTTACATAATTTGTGGAATACGATACGTGAGGGGTCAGCGCTCAAAAGAGGGGGACCCAGGGGTGAAGTAATCACCCTACTTGAACAGTGGCTGAAAGTTGAGAAGGGTCAGCGGTCAGAAGAGGGGGGCCCAGGGGTGAAGTAATCACCCTACTTGAACAGTGGCTGAAAGTTGAGAAGGGTCAGCGGTCAGAAGAGGGGGGCCCAGGGGTGAAGAAATCACCCTACTTGAACAGTGGCTGAAAGTTGAGAAGGGTCAGCGGTCAGAAGAGGGGGGCCCAGGGGTGAAGTAATCACCCTACTTGAACAGTGGCTGAAAGTTGAGAAGGGTCAGCGGTCAGAAGAGGGGGACCCTGGGGTGAAGACATCACCCTACGTGAAACTGTGATAAACAATTGAGAAGGGTCAGCTCCTAGAAGAGGGGGTGAAGCCCCCCCGCGAACATTTGAAACAAACTTTCATTTTTGAAGACATCAGGTCCTCAAAGGCAAGAGACTTTCAAGTGAAACGAGACTTGACCATCGACGGTCCTTAGAGCGGCCACTGGAACTGTTGTCTCATGCTGGAGATGCCTGAGACTGTACGGCGCTCCAGGCTCCCATCTTACCCCGTGACCCAGGCTACCAGCACCCTGATATATTATTTGTGAACACTTCTTTCTTTTCTTGAGCACTATCCCACACCCCTTTTTGTATTAGTTGTGAGGTTTGGCAATAGGTTTCTTAGTATAGGCCCTTTTATTTGACACGACGTCACTAGGCCTGCCTTATTTTCATTTGATGGTCAACGCTTGCTCCCATCTTAGATTTAGGGTTAGATTGGGTGGTTTCCCAACCTGCACACAGCATTCATTGCTCAATAAACACCCTTGGACTGTGATCACTTGTGTCTGTCTTACTTGTTGCCATCAGGAGGCACCACCAGTGGATTCGTGTCATTTTTGCGATCTCTTTGCTGTGGTTTGTCGGGTGCCTAGGGTCAAAGGTTATTTTTAATGCTCTGACACCGTAGCTTACTATTTTCGCTCTCCTGAAGTGTATGTTAATATTGTCAAATTGTATACAGCACACACCACAAAGTGAGTCGCCTCTGGGCGCTTGCATGAGCGGCTTTATGTACTGGTCCTGGTTTTACTGAGTTAGGGAAGGAGAAAAGGCAGTGTTAGTCCCACAAACATCTGATTGGAACACGTGAGTTTCAGTCCAGGAAGTAAGCACATGGGAACAATTCAAGTTGTCTAGAAATGGATAGCTGCAACGAGTGCATCGCCCACTGAGCTATCCTACTGGCATACAGACACATAGCCTGCGTACATGTGAGTAGGTTATTAGACTTGCGCAGCTGCGAAACTCCAGGTCCCAGAATAAATCCGCCTTTTCCTTCTGGATTAGCAATACTTGCATCTGTGTGTGTGTGGGGGGGGGGGGGGGGTCCGTCGAGGTTGCGAGCACCCCGTGACGTCAGCACACTCTAATCACTATCATGGAGGCCAGCTGGGATCTGCCTGTCACACTGACCCAGCCGGCCCTGCCCCCTGATTACAGGGGCTGAGGAGTGGCCGGAATTGGGAAACACTTGCCCGTCGCTGTGTTTGCCCTGCATGGCCACCCACGTCAGCTGGTCAGCTGATAGCAGGGTCACCAGCTGTGCCATGGCGGCCCATTAACACACCAGCCTGCAGGAGCAAGCATGTTAGGTGACCTCGGATGACCCTGTGTGGAAATACTGACTAAGAGCAGACGCTGCTATCGCACAGGCATGTTAAGACATGACAGGCTCTGCGAGTCCCGCATTTTCGGCCCCCATCCGATTTCTTCCGGTACCTTTAGTCCCGTGCTTTATGCTGCCCGTGTTACCGTCGGGAACATTCTAGAATCAACCATGCGGGGTACAGTAAATAGAGCAATTCAACTTACAAAAGATCTCGTGCCAGTACATTTCTGAGCGCTGATAGCCATGCTTCTGAGGGCTGATAGCAATGTTTCTAAGGGCTGATAGCCATGCTTCTGAGGGCTGATACCATGTTTCTAAGGGCTGATACCATGTTTCTAAGGGCTGATATCCATCCTTCTGAGGGCTGATAGCCATGATTCTAAGGGCTGATACCATGTTTCTAAGGGCTGATAGCCATGCTTCTGAGGGCAGATAGCCATGCTTCTGAGGGCTGATAGCCATGTTTCTGAGGGCTGATAGCCATGTTTCTAAGGGCTGATAGCCATGCTTCTGAGGCTGATAGCCATGCTTCTAAGGGCTGATACCATGTTTCTAAGGGCTGATAGCCATGCTTCTGAGGGCTGATAGCCATGTTTCTAAGGGCTGATACCATGTTTCTAAGGGCTGATACCATGTTTCTAAGGGCTGATAGCCATCCTTCTGAGGGCTGATAGCCATGTTTCTAAGGGCTGATACCATGTTTCTAAGGGCTGATAGCCATGCTTCTGAGGGCAGATAGCCATGCTTCTGAGGGCTGATAGCCATGTTTCTGAGGGCTGATAGCCATGTTTCTAAGGGCTGATAGCCATGCTTCTGAGGCTGATAGCCATGCTTCTGAGGCTGATAGCCATGTTTCTAAGGGCTGATACCATGTTTCTAAGGGCTGATAGCCATGCTTCTGAGGGCTGATAGCCATGTTTCTAAGGGCTGATACCATGTTTCTAAGGGCTGATAGCCATGCTTCTGAGGGCTGATAACCATGCTTCTGAGGGCTGATAGCCATGTCTCTAAGGGCTGATACCATGTTTCTAAGGGCCAATAGCCATGCTTCTGAGGGCTGATCGCCATGTTTCTTAGGGCAGATACCATGTTTCTAAGGGCTGATAGACATGCTTCTGAGGGCTGATAGCCATGCTTCTGAGGGCTGATAACCATGTTTCTGAGGGATGATAGCCATGTTTCTAAGGGCTGATAGCCATGCTTCTGAGGGCTGATAGCCATGTTTCTAAGGGCTGATACCTTGTTTCTAAGGGCCGATAGCCATGCTTCTGAGGGCTGATTGCCATGTTTCTAAGGGCTGATACCATGTTTCTAAGGGCCGATAGCCATGTTTCTGAGGGATGATAGCCATGTTTCTAAGGGCCGATAGCCATGCTTCTGAAGTCTTCTAGCCATGTTTCTGAGGGATGATAGCCATGTTTCTAAAGGCTGATACCATGTTTCTAAGGGCCGATAGCCATGTTTCTGAGGGCTGATAGCCATGTTTCTGAGGGATGATAGCCATGTTTCTAAGGGCTGATAGCCATGTTTCTGAGGGATGATAGCCATGTTTCTGAGAGTTCATAGCCACGTTTCTAAGGGCTGATAGCCATGTTCCTGAGGGCTGATAGCCATGTTTCTAAGGGCTGATACCATGTTTCTAAGGGCTGATAGCCATGATTCTGAGAGTTCATAGCCACGTTTCTAAGGGCTGATAGCCATGTTCCTGAGGGCTGATAGCCATGTTTCTAAGGGCTGATACCATGTTTCTAAAGGCTGATACCATGTTTCTAAGGGCCGATAGCCATGTTTCTGAGGGATGATAGCCATGTTTCTAAGGGCCGATAGCCATGTTTCTGAGGGATGATAGCCATGTTTCTGAGAGTTCATAGCCACGTTTCTAAGGGCTGATAGCCATGTTCCTGAGGGCTGATAGCCATGTTTCTAAGGGCTGATACCATGTTTCTAAGGGCCGATAGCCATGTTTCTGAGGGATGATAGCCATGTTTCTAAGGGCCGATAGCCATGCTTCTGAAGTCTGATAGCCATGTTTCTGAGGGATGATAGCCATGTTTCTAAAGGCTGATACCATGTTTCTAAGGGCCGATAGCCATGTTTCTGAGGGCTGATAGCCATGTTTCTGTGGGATGATAGCCATGTTTCTAAGGGCTGATAGCCATGTTTCTGAGGGATGATAGCCATGTTTCTGAGAGTTCATAGCCACGTTTCTAAGGGCTCATAGCCATGTTCCTGAGGGCTGATAGCCATGTTTCTAAGGGCTGATACCATGTTTCTAAGGGCTGATAGCCATGTTTCTAAGGGCTGATAGCCATGATTCTGAGAGTTCATAGCCATGTTTCTGAGGGCTGATAGATATGTTTCTGAGGGCTGATAGCCATGTTTCTAAGGGCTGATAGCCATGATTCTAAGGGCTGATAGCCATGTTTCTGATAGTTCATAGCCATGTTTCTGAGTGCTAATAGACATGTCTCTGAGGGCTGATAGCCGTGTTTCTGAGGGCTGATAGCCATGTTTCTAAGGGCTGATAGCCATGTTTCTGAGGGCTGATAGCCATGTTCTAAGGGCTGATAGCCATGTTTCTAAGGGATGATAGCCATGTTTCTAAGGGCTGATAGCCATGTTTCTGAGGGCTAATAGACATGTTTCTGAGTGCTAATAGACATGTTTCTGAGGGCCGATAGCCATGTTTCTGGGGGCTGATAGCCATGTTTCTGAGGGCTGATAGCCATGTTTCCGAGGGCTGATAGACATGTTTCCGAGGACTGATAGCCATGTTTCTAAGGGCTGATAGCCATGTTTCTGAGGGATGATAGCCATGTTTCCGAGGGCTGATAGACATGTTTCCGAGGACTGATAGCCATGTTTCTAAGGGCTGATAGCCATGTTTCTGAGGGCTGATAGCCATGTTTCTGATGGGTGATAGCCATGTTCCTGAGGGCTGATAGCTATGATAGCCATGTTTCTGGGGGATGATAGCCATGTTTCTGGGGGATGATAGCTATGTTTCTGGGGGATGATTGCTATGTTTCTGGGGGATGATAGCCATGTTTCTGGGGGATGATAGCTATGTTTCTGGGGGATGATAGCTATGTTTCTGGGGGATGATAGCTATGTTTCTGAGGGCTGATAGCCATGTTTCTGATGGGTGATAGCCATGTTCCTGAGGGCTGATAGCTATGTTTCTGGGGGATGATAGCATGATAGCCATGTTTCTGGGGGATGATAGCTATGTTTCTGGGGGATGATAGCCATGTTTCTGGGGGATGATAGCTATGTTTCTGGGGGATGATAGCTATGTTTCTGGGGGATGATAGCTATGTTTCTGGGGGCTGAAAGCTATGTTTCTGGGGGATGATAGCCATGTTTCTGGGGGATGATAGCCATGTTTCTGGGGGATGATAGCTATGTTTCTTTGGGATGATAGCTATGTTTCTGAGGGCTGATAGCCATGTTTCTGGGGGCTGATAGCCTTGTTCCTGAGGGATGATAGCCATGTTTCTGGGGGATGATAGCTATGTTTCTGGGGGATGATAGCTATGTTTCTGGGGGATGATAGCCATGTTTCTGTTGGGTGATAGCCATGTTCCTGAGGGCTGATAGCTATGTTTCTGGGGGATGATAGCCATGTTTCTGGGGGATGATAGCTATGTTTCTGGGGGATGATAGCTATGTTTCTGGGGGATGATAGCTATGTTTCTGGTGGGTTATAGCCATGTTTCTGGTGGGTTATAGCCATGTTTCTGGGGGCTGATAGCCATGTTTCTGGGGGCTGATAGCCATGCTTCTGAGGGCTGATAGCCATGTGTCTGAGGGCTGATAGCCATGTTTCTGAGGGCTTATAGCCATGTTTCTGAGTGCTGATAGACACGTTTCCGAGGACTGATAGCCATTTTTCTAAGGACTGATAGCCATCTTTCTGAGGACTGATAGACATGTTTCTGAGGGCTAGTAAGCATGTTTCTAAAGGCTGATAGCCATGTTTCTGAAGGCTGACAGCCATGTTTCTGAAGGCTGATACCATGTTTCTAAGTGCTGATAGACACGCTTCCGAGGGCTGATAGCCATTTTTCTGAGGACTGATAGCCATGTTTCTGAGGGCTGATAGCCATGTTTCTGAGGGCTGATAGCCATGTTTCTGATGGGTGATAGCCATGTTCCTGAGGGCTGATAGCCATGTTTCTGGGGGATGATAGCTATGTTTCTGAGGGCTGATAGCCATGTTTCTGGGGGATGATAGCCATGTTTATGAGGGCTGATAGCCATGTTTCTGGGGGATGATAGCTATGTTTCTGAGGGCTGATAGCCATGTTTCTGGGGGATGATAGCTATGTTTATGAGGGCTGATAGCCATGTGGCTGAGGGCTGCTAGCCATGTTTCTGAGGGCTGATAGCCATGTTTCTGGGGGATGATAGCCATGCTTCTGAGGGCTGATAGCCATGTTTCTGGGGGATGATAGCTATGTTTCTGGGGGCTGATAGCCATGTTTCTGGGGGATGATAGCCATATTTACGAAGGCTGATGCCATGTTTCTGACTACTTATAGCCATGTTTCTGAGTACTGATAGCTATGTTTCTGGGGAATGATAGCCATGTTGCCGGGGGCTGATAGCCATGTTTCTGGGGGATGATAGCTATGTTTCTGGGGGATGATAGCCATGTTTTTGAGTACTGATAGCCATGTTTCTGAGTACCGATAGCCATGTTTCTGATGGGTGATAGCCATGTTCCTGAGGGCTGATAGCTATGTTCCTGAGGGCTGATAGCCATGTTTCTGGTGGGTTATAGCCATGTTTCTGGGGGCTGATAGCCATGTTTCTGGGGGCTGATAGCCATGTTTCTGGTGGGTTATATCCATGTTTCTGGGGCTGATAGCCATGTTTCTGGGGGCTGATAGCCATGTTTCTGGGGGATGATAGCCGTGTTCCTGAGGGCTGATAGCCATGTTTCTGGGGGATGATAGCCATGCTTCTGAGGGCTGATAGCCATGTTTCTGGGGGATGATAGCTATGTTTTTGGGGGCTGATAGCCATGTTTCTGGGTGATGATAGCCATATTTCTGAAGGCTGATAGCCATGTTTCTGAGTACTGGTAGCCATGTTTCTGATGGGTGATAGCCATGTTCCTGAGGGCTGATAGCTATGTTCCTGAGGGCTGATAGCCATGTTGCCGGGGGCTGATAGCCATGTTTCTGGGGGATGATAGCCATGTTTCTGAGTACTGATAGCCATATTTCTGATGGGTGATAGCCATGTTCCTGAGGGCTGATAGCTATGTTCCTGAGGGCTGATAGCCATGTTTCTGGGGGGTGATAGCCATGTTTCTGGGAGCTGATAGCCATGTTTCTGGGGGCTAATAGCTATGTTTCTGAGGGCTGATAGCCATGTTTCTGATGGGTGATAGCCATGTTCCTGAGGGCTGATAGCCATGTTTCTGGGGGATGATAGCTATGTTTCTGGGGGATGATAGCTATGTTTCTGGGGGATGATAGCTATGTTTCTGGGGGCTGATAGCTATGTTTCTGGGGGATGATAGCCATGTTTCTGGGGGATGATAGCTATGTTTCTGGGGGATGATAGCTATGTTTCTGGGGGATGATAGCCATTTTTCTGATGGGTGATAGCCATGTTCCTGAGGGCTGATAGCTATGTTTCTGGGGGATGATAGCCATGTTTCTGGGGGATGATAGCTATGTTTCTGGGAGATGATAGCTATGTTTCTGGGGGATGATAGCTATGTTTCTGAGGGCTGATAGCCATGTTTCTGGGGGCTGATAGCTATGTTTCTGAGGGCTGATAGCCATGTTTCTGATGGGTGATAGCCATGTTCCTGAAGGCTGATAGCTATGATAGATATGTTTCTGGGGGATGATAGCTATGTTTCTGGGGGATGATAGCTAAGTTTCTGGGGGATGATAGCTATGTTTCTGGGGGATGATAGCCATGTTTCTGGGGGATGATAGCTATGTTTCTGGGGGATGATAGCTATGTTTCTGGGGGCTGATAGCTATGTTTCTGGGGATGATAGCCATGTTTCTGGGGGATGATAGCTATGTTTCTGGGGGATGATAGCTATGTTTCTGGGGGATGATAGCCATGTTTCTGGGGGATGATAGCTATGTTTCTGGGGGATGATAGCTATGTTTCTGGGGGATGATAGCTATGTTTCTGGGGGATGATAGCCATGTTTCTGATGGGTGATAGCCATGTTCCTGAGGGCTGATAGCTATGTTTCTGGGGGATGATAGCCATGTTTCTGGGGGATGATAGCTATGTTTCTGGGGGATGATAGCCATGTTTCTGGGGGATGATAGCTATGTTTCTGGGGGATGATAGCTATGTTTCTGGGGGATGATAGCTATGTTTCTGAGGGCTGATAGCCATGTTTCTGATGGGTGATAGCCATGTTCCTGTGGGCTGATAGCTATGTTTCTGGGGGATGATAGCCATGTTTCTGGGGGATGATAGCTATGTTTCTGGGGGATGATAGCCATGTTTCTGGGGGATGATAGCTATGTTTCTGGGGGATGATAGCTATGTTTCTGGGGGCTGATAGCTATGTTTCTGGGGGATGATAGCCATGTTTCTTGGGGATGATAGCCATGTTTCTGGGGGATGATAGCTATGTTTCTGGGGGATGATAGCTATGTTTCTTTGGGATGATAGCTATGTTTCTGAGGGCTGATAGCCATGTTTCCGGGGGCTGATAGCTATGTTTCTGAGGGCTGATAGCCATGTTTCTGATGGGTGATAGCCATGTTCCTGAGGGCTGATAGCTATGATAGCCATGTTTCTGGGGGATGATAGCTATGTTTCTGGGGGATGATAGCTATGTTTCTGGGGGATGATTGCTAAGTTTCTGGGGGATGATAGCCATGTTTCTGGGGGATGATAGCTATGTTTCTGGGGGATGATAGCTATGTTTCTGGGGGATGATAGCTATGTTTCTGGGGGATGATAGCCATGTTTCTGATGGGTGATAGCCATGTTCCTGAGGGCTGATAGCTATGTTTCTGGGGGATGATAGCTATGTTTCTGGGGGATAATAGCCATGTTTCTGGGGGATGATAGCTATGTTTCTGGGGGATGATAGCTATGTTTCTGGGGGATGATAGCTATGTTTCTGAGGGCTGATAGCCATGTTTCTAATGGGTGATAGCCATGTTCCTGAGGGCTGATAGCTATGTTTCTGGGGGATGATAGCATGATAGCCATGTTTCTGGGGGATGATAGCTATGTTTCTGGGGGATGATAGCCATGTTTCTGGGGGATGATAGCTATGTTTCTGGGGGATGATAGCTATGTTTCTGGGGGATGATAGCTATGTTTCTGAAGGATGATAGCCATGTTTCTGGGGGATGATAGCCATGTTTCTGGGGGCTGATAGCCATGTTTCTGGGGGCTGATAGCCATGTTTCTGGTGGGTTATATCCATGTTTCTGGGGCTGATAGCCATGTTTCTGGGGGCTGATAGCCATGTTTCTGGGGGATGATAGCCATGTTCCTGAGGGCTGATAGCCATGTTTCTGGGGGATGATAGCCATGCTTCTGAGGGCTGATAGCCATGTTTCTGGGGGATGATAGCTATGTTTCTGGGGGCTGATAGCCATGTTTCTGGGTGATGATAGCCATATTTATGAAGGCTGATAGCCATGTTTCTGAGTACTGGTAGCCATGTTTCTGATGGGTGATAGCCATGTTCCTGAGGGCTGATAGCTATGTTCCTGAGGGCTGATAGCCATGTTGCCGGGGGCTGATAGCCATGTTTCTGGGGGATGATAGCCATGTTTCTGAGTACTGATAGCCATATTTCTGATGGGTGATAGCCATGTTCCTGAGGGCTGATAACTATGTTCCTGAGGGCTGATAGCCATGTTTCTGGGGGGTGATAGCCATGTTTCTGGGGGCTGATAGCCATGTTTCTGGGGGCTAATAGCTATGTTTCTGAGGGCTGATAGCCATGTTTCTGATGGGTGATAGCCATGTTCCTGAGGGCTGATAGCCATGTTTCTGGGGGATGATAGCTACGTTTCTGGGGGGTGATAGCTATGTTTCTGGGGGGTGATAGCTATGTTTCTGGGGGCTGATAGCTATGTTTCTGGGGGATGATAGCCATGTTTCTGGGGGATGATAGCTTTGTTTCTGGGGGATGATAGCTATGTTTCTGGGGGATGATAGCCATGTTTCTGATGGGTGATAGCCATGTTCCTGAGGGCTGATAGCTATGTTTCTGGGGGATGATAGCCATGTTTCTGGGGGATGATAGCTATGTTTCTGGGAGATGATAGCTATGTTTCTGGGGGATGATAGCTATGTTTCTGAGGGCTGATAGCCATGTTTCTGGGGGCTGATAGCTATGTTTCTGAGGGCTGATAGCCATGTTTCTGATGGGTGATAGCCATGTTCCTGAAGGCTGATAGCTATGATAGCTATGTTTCTGGGGGATGATAGCTATGTTTCTGGGGGATGATAGCTAAGTTTCTGGGGGATGATAGCTATGTTTCTGGGGGATGATAGCCATGCTTCTGGGGGATGATAGCTATGTTTCTGGGGGATGATAGCTATGTTTCTGGGGGCTGATAGCTATGTTTCTGGGGATGATAGCCATGTTTCTGGGGGATGATAGCTATGTTTCTGGGGGATGATAGCTATGTTTCTGGGGGATGATAGCCATGTTTCTGGGGGATGATAGCTATGTTTCTGGGGGATGATAGCTATGTTTCTGGGGGATGATAGCTATGTTTCTGGGGGATGATAGCCATGTTTCTGATGGGTGATAGCCATGTTCCTGAGGGCTGATAGCTATGTTTCTGGGGGATGATAGCCATGTTTCTGGGGGGGGGGATGATAGCTATGTTTCTGGGGGATGATAGCCATGTTTTTGGGGGATGATAGCTATGTTTCTGGGGGATGATAGCTATGTTTCTGGGGGATGATAGCTATGTTTCTGAGGGCTGATAGCCATGTTTCTGATGGGTGATAGCCATGTTCCTGTGGGCTGATAGCCATGTTTCTGGGGGGTGATAGCTATGTTTCTGGGGGATGATAGCCATGTTTCTGGGGGATGATAGCTATGTTTCTGGGGGATGATAGCTATGTTTCTGGGGGCTGATAGCTATGTTTCTGGGGGATGATAGCCATGTTTCTGGGGGATGATAGCCATGTTTCTGGGGGATGATAGCTATGTTTCTGGGGGATGATAGCTATGTTTCTTTGGGATGATAGCTATGTTTCTGAGGGCTGATAGCCATGTTTCCGGGGGCTGATAGCTATGTTTCTGAGGGCTGATAGCCATGTTTCTGATGGGTGATAGCCATGTTCCTGAGGGCTGATAGCTATGATAGCCATGTTTCTGGGGGATGATAGCCATGTTTCTGGGGGATGATAGCTATGTTTCTGGGGGATGATTGCTATGTTTCTGGGGGATGATAGCCATGTTTCTGGGGGATGATAGCTATGTTTCTGGGGGATGATAGCTATGTTTCTGGGGGTTGATAGCTATGTTTCTGAGGGCTGATAGCCATGTTTCTGATGGGTGATAGCCATGTTCCTGAGGGCTGATAGCTATGTTTCTGGGGGATGATAGCATGATAGCCATGTTTCTGGGGGATGATAGCTATGTTTCTGGGGGATGATAGCCATGTTTCTGGGGGATGATAGCTATGTTTCTGGGGGATGATAGCTATGTTTCTGGGGGATGATAGCTATGTTTCTGGGGGCTGAAAGCTATGTTTCTGGGGGATGATAGCCATGTTTCTGGGGGATGATAGCCATGTTTCTGGGGGATGATAGCTATGTTTCTGGGGGATGATAGCTATGTTTCTTTGGGATGATAGCTATGTTTCTGAGGGCTGATAGCCATGTTTCTGGGGGCTGATAGCCTTGTTCCTAAGGGATGATAGCTATGTTTCTGGGGGATGATAGCTATGTTTCTGGGGGATGATAGCTATGTTTCTGGGGGATGATAGCCATGTTTCTGTTGGGTGATAGCCATGTTCCTGAGGGCTGATAGCTATGTTTCTGGGGGATGATAGCCATGTTTCTGGGGGATGATAGCTATGTTTCTGGGGGATGATAGCTATGTTTCTGGGGGATGATAGCTATGTTTCTGGGGGCTGATAGCTATGTTTCTGGGGGATGATAGCCATGTTTCTGGGGGATGATAGCCATGTTTCTGGGGGATGATAGCTATGTTTCTGGGGGATGATAGCTATGTTTCTTTGGGATGATAGCTATGTTTCTGAGGGCTGATAGCCATGTTTCCGGGGGCTGATAGCTATGTTTCTGAGGGCTGATAGCCATGTTTCTGATGGGTGATAGCCATGTTCCTGAGGGCTGATAGCTATGATAGCCATGTTTCTGGGGGATGATAGCCATGTTTCTGGGGGATGATAGCTATGTTTCTGGGGGATGATTGCTATGTTTCTGGGGGATGATAGCCATGTTTCTGGGGGATGATAGCTATGTTTCTGGGGGATGATAGCTATGTTTCTGGGGGATGATAGCTATGTTTCTGGGGGATGATAGCCATGTTTCTGATGGGTGATAGCCATGTTCCTGAGGGCTGATAGCTATGTTTCTGGGGGATGATAGCCATGTTTCTGGGGGGGGGGGTGATAGCTATGTTTCTGGGGGATGATAGCCATGTTTTTGGGGGATGATAGCTATGTTTCTGGGGGATGATAGCTATGTTTCTGGGGGATGATAGCTATGTTTCTGAGGGCTGATAGCCATGTTTCTGATGGGTGATAGCCATGTTCCTGTGGGCTGATAGCCATGTTTCTGGGGGATGATAGCTATGTTTCTGGGGGATGATAGCCATGTTTCTGGGGGATGATAGCTATGTTTCTGGGGGATGATAGCTATGTTTCTGGGGGCTGATAGCTATGTTTCTGGGGGATGATAGCCATGTTTCTGGGGGATGATAGCCATGTTTCTGGGGGATGATAGCTATGTTTCTGGGGGATGATAGCTATGTTTCTTTGGGATGATAGCTATGTTTCTGAGGGCTGATAGCCATGTTTCCGGAGGCTGATAGCTATGTTTCTGAGGGCTGATAGCCATGTTTCTGATGGGTGATAGCCATGTTCCTGAGGGCTGATAGCTATGATAGCCATGTTTCTGGGGGATGATAGCCATGTTTCTGGGGGATGATAGCTATGTTTCTGGGGGATGATTGCTATGTTTCTGGGGGATGATAGCCATGTTTCTGGGGGATGATTGCTATGTTTCTGGGGGATGATAGCTATGTTTCTGGGGGATGATAGCTATGTTTCTGGGGGATGATAGCCATGTTTCTGATGGGTGATAGCCATGTTCCTGAGGGCTGATAGCTATGTTTCTGGGGGATGATATCCATGTTTCTGGGGGATGATAGCTATGTTTCTGGGGGATGATAGCTATGTTTCTGGGGGATGATAGCTATGTTTCTGGGGGATGATAGCTATGTTTCTGAGGGCTGATAGCCATGTTTCTGATGGGTGATAGCCATGTTCCTGAGGGCTGATAGCTATGTTTCTGGGGGATGATAGCATGATAGCCATGTTTCTGGGGGATGATAGCTATGTTTCTGGGGGATGATAGCCATGTTTCTGGGGGATGATAGCTATGTTTCTGGGGGATGATAGCTATGTTTCTGGGGGATGATAGCTATGTTTCTGGGGGCTGAAAGCTATGTTTCTGGGGGATGATAGCCATGTTTCTGGGGGATGATAGCCATGTTTCTGGGGGATGATAGCTATGTTTCTGGGGGATGATAGCTATGTTTCTTTGGGATGATAGCTATGTTTCTGAGGGCTGATAGCCATGTTTCTGGGGGCTGATAGCCTTGTTCCTGAGGGATGATAGCCATGTTTCTGGGGGATGATAGCTATGTTTCTGGGGGATGATAGCTATGTTTCTGGGGGATGATAGCCATGTTTCTGTTGGGTGATAGCCATGTTCCTGAGGGCTGATAGCTATGTTTCTGGGGGATGATAGCCATGTTTCTGGGGGATGATAGCTATGTTTCTGGGGGATGATAGCTATGTTTCTGGGGGATGATAGCTATGTTTCTGGTGGGTTATAGCCATGTTTCTGGTGGGTTATAGCCATGTTTCTGGGGGCTGATAGCCATGTTTCTGGGGGCTGATAGCCATGCTTCTGAGGGCTGATAGCCATGTGTCTGAGGGCTGATAGCCATGTTTCTGAGGGCTTATAGCCATGTTTCTGAGGGCTGATAGCCATGTTTCGGGTGGGTTATAGCCATGTTTCTGGGGGATTATAGCCATGTTTCTGGGGGCTGATAGCCATGTTTCTGGGGGCTGATAGCTATGTTTCTGAGGGCTGATAGCCATGTTTCTGATGGGTGAGAGCTATGTTTCTGGGGGATGATAGCCATGTTTCTGGGGGATGATAGCTATGTTTCTGGGGGATGATAGCCATGTTTCTGGGGGATGATAGCTATGTTCCTGAGGGCTGATAGCTATGTTTCTGGGGGATGATAGCTATGTTTCTGGGGGATGATAGCTATGTTTCTGTTGGGTGATAGCCATGTTCCTGAGGGCTGATAGCTATGTTTCTGGGGGATGATAGCCATGTTTCTGGGGGATGATAGCTATGTTTCTGGGGGATGATAGCTATGTTTCTGGGGGATGATAGCTATGTTTCTGGGGGCTGATAGCTATGTTTCTGGGGGATGATAGCCATGTTTCTGGGGGATGATAGCCATGTTTCTGGGGGATGATAGCTATGTTTCTGGGGGATGATAGCTATGTTTCTTTGGGATGATAGCTATGTTTCTGAGGGCTGATAGCCATGTTTCCGGGGGCTGATAGCTATGTTTCTGAGGGCTGATAGCCATGTTTCTGATGGGTGATAGCCATGTTCCTGAGGGCTGATAGCTATGATAGCCATGTTTCTGGGGGATGATAGCCATGTTTCTGGGGGATGATAGCTATGTTTCTGGGGGATGATTGCTATGTTTCTGGGGGATGATAGCCATGTTTCTGGGGGATGATAGCTATGTTTCTGGGGGATGATAGCTATGTTTCTGGGGGATGATAGCTATGTTTCTGGGGGATGATAGCCATGTTTCTGATGGGTGATAGCCATGTTCCTGAGGGCTGATAGCTATGTTTCTGGGGGATGATAGCCATGTTTCTGGGGGATGATAGCCATGTTTCTGGGGGATGATAGCTATGTTTCTGGGGGATGATAGCTATGTTTCTTTGGGATGATAGCTATGTTTCTGAGGGCTGATAGCCATGTTTCCGGGGGCTGATAGCTATGTTTCTGAGGGCTGATAGCCATGTTTCTGATGGGTGATAGCCATGTTCCTGAGGGCTGATAGCTATGATAGCCATGTTTCTGGGGGATGATAGCCATGTTTCTGGGGGATGATAGCTATGTTTCTGGGGGATGATTGCTATGTTTCTGGGGGATGATAGCCATGTTTCTGGGGGATGATAGCTATGTTTCTGGGGGATGATAGCTATGTTTCTGGGGGATGATAGCTATGTTTCTGGGGGATGATAGCCATGTTTCTGATGGGTGATAGCCATGTTCCTGAGGGCTGATAGCTATGTTTCTGGGGGATGATAGCCATGTTTCTGGGGGGGGGGGGGGTGATAGCTATGTTTCTGGGGGATGATAGCCATGTTTTTGGGGGATGATAGCTATGTTTCTGGGGGATGATAGCTATGTTTCTGGGGGATGATAGCTATGTTTCTGAGGGCTGATAGCCATGTTTCTGATGGGTGATAGCCATGTTCCTGTGGGCTGATAGCCATGTTTCTGGGGGATGATAGCTATGTTTCTGGGGGATGATAGCCATGTTTCTGGGGGATGATAGCTATGTTTCTGGGGGATGATAGCTATGTTTCTGGGGGCTGATAGCTATGTTTCTGGGGGATGATAGCCATGTTTCTGGGGGATGATAGCTATGTTTCTTTGGGATGATAGCTATGTTTCTGAGGGCTGATAGCCATGTTTCCGGGGGCTGATAGCTATGTTTCTGAGGGCTGATAGCCATGTTTCTGATGGGTGATAGCCATGTTCCTGAGGGCTGATAGCTATGATAGCCATGTTTCTGGGGGATGATAGCCATGTTTCTGGGGGATGATAGCTATGTTTCTGGGGGATGATTGCTATGTTTCTGGGGGATGATAGCCATGTTTCTGGGGGATGATAGCTATGTTTCTGGGGGATGATAGCTATGTTTCTGGGGGATGATAGCTATGTTTCTGGGGGATGATAGCCATGTTTCTGATGGGTGATAGCCATGTTCCTGAGGGCTGATAGCTATGTTTCTGGGGGATGATAGCCATGTTTCTGGGGGATGATAGCCATGTTTCTGGGGGATGATAGCTATGTTTCTGGGGGATGATAGCTATGTTTCTTTGGGATGATAGCTATGTTTCTGAGGGCTGATAGCCATGTTTCTGATGGGTGATAGCCATGTTCCTGAGGGCTGATAGCTATGATAGCCATGTTTCTGGGGGATGATAGCCATGTTTCTGGGGGATGATAGCTATGTTTCTGGGGGATGATTGCTATGTTTCTGGGGGATGATAGCCATGTTTCTGGGGGATGATAGCTATGTTTCTGGGGGATGATAGCTATGTTTCTGGGGGATGATAGCTATGTTTCTGGGGGATGATAGCCATGTTTCTGATGGGTGATAGCCATGTTCCTGAGGGCTGATAGCTATGTTTCTGGGGGATGATAGCCATGTTTCTGGGGGGGGGGGTGATAGCTATGTTTCTGGGGGATGATAGCCATGTTGGGGGATGATAGCTATGTTTCTGGGGGATGATAGCTATGTTTCTGGGGGATGATAGCTATGTTTCTGAGGGCTGATAGCCATGTTTCTGATGGGTGATAGCCATGTTCCTGTGGGCTGATAGCCATGTTTCTGGGGGATGATAGCTATGTTTCTGGGGGATGATAGCCATGTTTCTGGGGGATGATAGCTATGTTTCTGGGGGATGATAGCTATGTTTCTGGGGGCTGATAGCTATGTTTCTGGGGGATGATAGCCATGTTTCTGGGGGATGATAGCTATGTTTCTTTGGGATGATAGCTATGTTTCTGAGGGCTGATAGCCATGTTTCCGGGGGCTGATAGCTATGTTTCTGAGGGCTGATAGCCATGTTTCTGATGGGTGATAGCCATGTTCCTGAGGGCTGATAGCTATGATAGCCATGTTTCTGGGGGATGATAGCCATGTTTCTGGGGGATGATAGCTATGTTTCTGGGGGATGATTGCTATGTTTCTGGGGGATGATAGCCATGTTTCTGGGGGATGATAGCTATGTTTCTGGGGGATGATAGCTATGTTTCTGGGGGATGATAGCTATGTTTCTGGGGGATGATAGCCATGTTTCTGATGGGTGATAGCCATGTTCCTGAGGGCTGATAGCTATGTTTCTGGGGGATGATAGCCATGTTTCTGGGGGATGATAGCCATGTTTCTGGGGGATGATAGCTATGTTTCTGGGGGATGATAGCTATGTTTCTTTGGGATGATAGCTATGTTTCTGAGGGCTGATAGCCATGTTTCCGGGGGCTGATAGCTATGTTTCTGAGGGCTGATAGCCATGTTTCTGATGGGTGATAGCCATGTTCCTGAGGGCTGATAGCTATGATAGCCATGTTTCTGGGGGATGATAGCCATGTTTCTGGGGGATGATAGCTATGTTTCTGGGGGATGATTGCTATGTTTCTGGGGGATGATAGCCATGTTTCTGGGGGATGATAGCTATGTTTCTGGGGGATGATAGCTATGTTTCTGGGGGATGATAGCTATGTTTCTGGGGGATGATAGCCATGTTTCTGATGGGTGATAGCCATGTTCCTGAGGGCTGATAGCTATGTTTCTGGGGGATGATAGCCATGTTTCTGGGGGGGGGGGGGTGATAGCTATGTTTCTGGGGGATGATAGCCATGTTTTTGGGGGATGATAGCTATGTTTCTGGGGGATGATAGCTATGTTTCTGGGGGATGATAGCTATGTTTCTGAGGGCTGATAGCCATGTTTCTGATGGGTGATAGCCATGTTCCTGTGGGCTGATAGCCATGTTTCTGGGGGATGATAGCTATGTTTCTGGGGGATGATAGCCATGTTTCTGGGGGATGATAGCTATGTTTCTGGGGGATGATAGCTATGTTTCTGGGGGCTGATAGCTATGTTTCTGGGGGATGATAGCCATGTTTCTGGGGGATGATAGCCATGTTTCTGGGGGATGATAGCTATGTTTCTGGGGGATGATAGCTATGTTTCTTTGGGATGATAGCTATGTTTCTGAGGGCTGATAGCCATGTTTCCGGAGGCTGATAGCTATGTTTCTGAGGGCTGATAGCCATGTTTCTGATGGGTGATAGCCATGTTCCTGAGGGCTGATAGCTATGATAGCCATGTTTCTGGGGGATGATAGCCATGTTTCTGGGGGATGATAGCTATGTTTCTGGGGGATGATTGCTATGTTTCTGGGGGATGATAGCCATGTTTCTGGGGGATGATAGCTATGTTTCTGGGGGATGATAGCTATGTTTCTGGGGGATGATAGCTATGTTTCTGGGGGATGATAGCCATGTTTCTGATGGGTGATAGCCATGTTCCTGAGGGCTGATAGCTATGTTTCTGGGGGATGATAGCCATGTTTCTGGGGGATGATAGCTATGTTTCTGGGGGATGATAGCTATGTTTCTGGGGGATGATAGCTATGTTTCTGGGGGATGATAGCTATGTTTCTGAGGGCTGATAGCCATGTTTCTGATGGGTGATAGCCATGTTCCTGAGGGCTGATAGCTATGTTTCTGGGGGATGATAGCATGATAGCCATGTTTCTGGGGGATGATAGCTATGTTTCTGGGGGATGATAGCCATGTTTCTGGGGGATGATAGCTATGTTTCTGGGGGATGATAGCTATGTTTCTGGGGGATGATAGCTATGTTTCTGGGGGCTGAAAGCTATGTTTCTGGGGGATGATAGCCATGTTTCTGGGGGATGATAGCCATGTTTCTGGGGGATGATAGCTATGTTTCTGGGGGATGATAGCTATGTTTCTTTGGGATGATAGCTATGTTTCTGAGGGCTGATAGCCATGTTTCTGGGGGCTGATAGCCTTGTTCCTGAGGGATGATAGCCATGTTTCTGGGGGATGATAGCTATGTTTCTGGGGGATGATAGCTATGTTTCTGGGGGATGATAGCCATGTTTCTGTTGGGTGATAGCCATGTTCCTGAGGGCTGATAGCTATGTTTCTGGGGGATGATAGCCATGTTTCTGGGGGATGATAGCTATGTTTCTGGGGGATGATAGCTATGTTTCTGGGGGATGATAGCTATGTTTCTGGTGGGTTATAGCCATGTTTCTGGTGGGTTATAGCCATGTTTCTGGGGGCTGATAGCCATGTTTCTGGGGGCTGATAGCCATGCTTCTGAGGGCTGATAGCCATGTGTCTGAGGGCTGATAGCCATGTTTCTGAGGGCTTATAGCCATGTTTCTGAGGGCTGATAGCCATGTTTCGGGTGGGTTATAGCCATGTTTCTGGGGGATTATAGCCATGTTTCTGGGGGCTGATAGCCATGTTTCTGGGGGCTGATAGCTATGTTTCTGAGGGCTGATAGCCATGTTTCTGATGGGTGAGAGCTATGTTTCTGGGGGATGATAGCCATGTTTCTGGGGGATGATAGCTATGTTTCTGGGGGATGATAGCCATGTTTCTGGGGGATGATAGCTATGTTCCTGAGGGCTGATAGCTATGTTTCTGGGGGATGATAGCCATGTTTCTGGGGGGTGATAGCTATGTTTTTGGGGGATGATAGCTATGTTTCTGGGGGATGATAGCTATGTTTCTGAGGGCTGATAGCCATGTTTCTGGGGGATGATAGCTATGTTTCTGGGGGATGATAGCTATGTTTCTGGGGGATGATAGCTATGTTTCTGGGGGATGATAGCTATGTTTCTGGGGGATGATAGCTATGTTTCTGAGGGCTGATAGCCATGTTTCTGATGGGTGATAGCCATGTTCCTGAGGGCTGATAGCTATGTTTCTGGGGGATGATAGCATGATAGCCATGTTTCTGGGGGATGATAGCTATGTTTCTGGGGGATGATAGCCATGTTTCTGGGGGATGATAGCTATGTTTCTGGGGGATGATAGCTATGTTTCTGGGGGATGATAGCTATGTTTCTGGGGGCTGAAAGCTATGTTTCTGGGGGATGATAGCCATGTTTCTGGGGGATGATAGCTATGTTTCTGGGGGCTGAAAGCTATGTTTCTGGGGGATGATAGCCATGTTTCTGAGGGCTGATAGCCATGTTTCTGGGGGCTGATAGCCTTGTTCCTGAGGGCTGATAGCTATGATAGCCATGTTTCTGGGGGATGATAGCTATGTTTCTGGGGGATGATAGCTATGTTTCTGGGGGATGATAGCCATGTTTCTGTTGGGTGATAGCCATGTTCCTGAGGGCTGATAGCTATGTTACTGGGGGATGATAGCCATGTTTCTGGGGGATGATAGCTATGTTTCTGGGGGATGATAGCTATGTTTCTGGGGGATGATAGCTATGTTTCTGGTGGGTTATAGCCATGTTTCTGGTGGGTTATAGCCATGTTTCTGGGGGCTGATAGCCATGGTTCTGGGGGCTGATAGCCATGCTTCTGAGGGCTGATAGCCATGTGTCTGAGGGCTGATAGCCATGTTTCTGAGGGCTTATAGCCATGTTTCTGAGGGCTGATAGCCATGTTTCGGGTGGGTTATAGCCATGTTTCTGGGGGATTATAGCCATGTTTCTGGGGGCTGATAGCCATGTTTCTGGGGGCTGATAGCTATGTTTCTGAGGGCTGATAGCCATGTTTCTGATGGGTGAGAGCTATGTTTCTGGGGGATGATAGCCATGTTTCTGGGGGATGATAGCTATGTTTCTGGGGGATGATAGCCATGTTTCTGGGGGATGATAGCTATGTTCCTGAGGGCTGATAGCTATGTTTCTGGGGGATGATAGCCATGTTTCTGGGGGGTGATAGCTATGTTTTTGGGGGATGATAGCTATGTTTCTGGGGGATGATAGCTATGTTTCTGAGGGCTGATAGCCATGTTTCTGGGGGATGATAGCTATGTTTCTGGGGGATGATAGCTATGTTTCTGGGGGATGATAGCTATGTTTCTGGGGGCTGATAGCTATGTTTCTGGGGGATGATAGCCATGTTTCTGGGGGATGATAGCTATGTTTCTGGGGGATGATAGCCATGTTTCTGGGGGATGATAGCTATGTTTCTGGGGGATGATAGCTATGTTTCTGTGGGATGATAGCCATGTTTCTGGGGGATGATAGCTATGTTTCTGGGGGATGATAGCTATGTTTCTGGGGGATGATAGCCATGTTTCTGAGGGCTGATAGCCATGTTTCTGGGGGATGATAGCTATGTTTCTGGGGGATGATAGCTATGTTTCTGGGGGATGATAGCTATGTTTCTGGGGGATGATAGCCATGCTTCTGAGGGCTGATACCATGTTTCTAAGGGCCGATAGTCATGTTTCTGAGGGCTCATACCCATGTGTCTGAGGGCTGATAGCCATGTGGCTGAGGGCTGATAGTCATGTTTCTGAGGGCTGATAGCCATGTGGCCGAGGGCTGCTAGCCATGTTTCTGAGGGCTCATACCCATGTGTCTGAGGGCTGATAGCCATGTGGCTGAGGGCTGCTAGCCATGTTTCTGGGGGCTCATACCCATGTGTCTGAGGGCTAATAGCCATGTTTCTGAGGGCTCATAGCCATGTTTCTGAGGGCTGATAGCCATGTTTCTGGGGGATGATAGCCATGTTTCTGGGGGATGATAGCTATGTTTCTGGGGGATGATAGCTATGTTTCTGGGGGATGATAGCCATGTTTCTGGGGGATGATAGCCATGTTTCTGGGGGATGATAGCTATGTTTCTGGGGGATGTTAGCCATGTTTCCTGGGGGATGATAGCTATGTTTCTGGGGGATGATAGCTATGTTTCTGGGGGATGATAGCCATGTTTCTGGGGGATGATAGCTATGTTTCTGGGGGATGATAGCTATGTTTCTGGGGGATGATAGCCATGTTTCTGGGGGATGATAGCCATGTTTCTGGGGGATGATAGCTATGTTTCTGGGGGATGATAGCCATGTTTCCTGGGGGATGATAGCTATGTTTCTGGGGGATGATAGCTATGTTTCTGAAGGCTGATACCAAGGAAAGTGTCCTCTCATAACCAGATCTGGAATCCCACTATAATATGCCAGAGGTTTATACCCAAGTGTGGTCCTCTATGTAAGCACTGCTGTCATAACTGTTCCATTTGTGTGTGAAAACAGATAGAACTCCTCAGAATAATTTGGGATTCCTAAAACTGGAGCTGTACAGATTGCTTTCTTCAACTCCTCAAACCCTTCCTCCATTTCCTCAGTCCATTCTATTTTCTCATTGTTCACTTGGGCTTTCTTTAAAGCCTGCAAAAGGGGTCTTGTGTATGAACTATAATCAAATACTCACGCTCTAACATAGTTACTCAATCCCAGAAATTGCTGCATTTGCTTTATCGTGTGCGGTTTTGGTGTTTTCATGATCGCCTCAGCTCTTTCAGGTGTAACTTTCTTTCGCTCATGCGAGATCAACTGCCCTATGTACAACACCTGCTCCTGACAATATTGCAATTTTTCCTTGTCTATCTTGTATCCCTTGTCTGCTAAAATAGTCATTAGCCGAATCGAGTCTTGTCTGCACTCATCTTCTGTCGTGCTACAAACTAAAATTTCATCTATGTACTGCAGCACAACACTTGGCAAATCAATATTGCTTAGGTCCATCTGCAGGACTCTATTAAAGATCGATGGAGACTCACAGTACCCTTTAGGGAAACGTGTGCTTTTCAACTTAGTCTGACGGAATGCAAATTACGTGAGGTCCTGAGAATCCTTCTGCAACGGGATCGAGAAAAACACATTTTTCAAGTCAATCACTGTCAAATATCGCACCTCTGTACGAATATTACATAAAATCGTCGCAGGATTCGGAACTAAAAGAAACTCTGCCTCTACAATTTGGTTAATTGGTCTCATGACCTGAATTAAAAGCCATGAACACCCTTTCGATTTTTTCACAGGGTACACAGCAGTATTACACAGTGACTCTGACGTCACCAAGATGCCCTGTTGCCTCGTAGCTAATAAAGTCTTAAAAACACCCTCATCTGCTTCTCAAGACATTGGGTACTACCTTGCCCGAGGTAATATTGCTCCTGGTTTCAGCTTAATCTTAACTTCTCCCATCACCCTGTTCAGGAGGGGAAGAAGTTACTGACGGGCCCATAGGTCAGCGCTCACCCTCCAGAACTTGTAAGACAAGATATCTGCCCCATGTGAGGACAGGGGGTAAAGGATTCACTTACTCCAACACGGCTCAATAATGAGGACTCAGTAAGTTGGCAAAGGGAAGTCCGTTTAATGACAAGTACATCAAACAGGGACACAAATGGAAATCAGCAGCATTGCGATCAACTGTCTCGTTCCGACTTCCTCAAACTTCAGTTGAACAGCCACTTTTATATCTGTATATGATAATAGGGCATGCGGATTGGATAACTCTTATCGGCTGGGCGTCTTCGCCCATCCCTTTACATCATGCGTGATAGACGTCACTATAACTACGACGTCCTATTGGTTACAATATCTACAGGACTCCAGATAACTTGGTCCATTGTGATTGGGCAGGTTACACCCCTAGACATAAATTTCCACTTTTAATTAGCAGCATGCTGAATGGACACCCCTGTGCCTGGTGTCCCAAGTTTCACCCTGCCTCCCTTCCATCAATCAGTGTTTTAGGGCAATGTGTCAATTAGTTGGCTAAGGATGGCCTCGAAACTGTAGTCTCTTATCGGGAAAAGTTATGGCATCCTCGGGTCCTGGATGACATCAGGCGGTGGTACTTCTTCACGCCTGGCTGGTCACATGTTAGTTCACCATGAATCTGCTTCAGTTTCCAGCTTTTAGTGCATTTGATTCTGTGTCAGCCTAGCCACCTGCAGGGGCCCCCCTTATCTTGACCTTCATGAGGCAGGCTGGTATGCTCTGAAGTTGGAGTCTTGTGAGCTGACGTTCTCCTCCCCTTCTCTGGTTGACCTTGATTTCCTAGGCATGAGCCGCTCTTTGTTGAGTTTCGATTCCGCTCCTTCTCTTGCCTTTGGCTGGGTTTCGAAACTTGGCCTGTCAGGCCTCTGGCCGCCTGGGTACCTTTCTGCTTTTACGTATAATGTGCCTTATTGAGGTAGATAAATGGTTGGCGCTTGCCGCTCTATCTTCCACTAAGCATTGCAAGCAATATCGATTTCTTAGCATCTTGCATTTCAAGCCTATTTACACACGTTTAACAGGACGGTTGCTTCCATCTTGTCTCGTAGCACTGTTTCCTCACGTTGTAACATTGTCACCTCTCTGTGTCTATTCCATTCATTTTCCTAGTTACTCGCACTGGCGTGTTATTTTCAACAGCTGCTTTGTTCATTCACGGGTCTGTTCAGGCCCTTGTGTCATTTCCACTGGCCTTCCATTAAGGCTTTTGGGGTCTCTTCGTGGACCGTGTGTAGGTACTCCTCATTTCGTATCAGCGGCTGGTATGGCTGTCTAATCGGGTATTGTGCTGCCCAGGGTTGTCTGGTTATGGGTGCTTCAACCGGTATGGATCTTCTGATGAATACTGGGCAGCTCTTTGTAGGTTCATTCGCTCTTCATACGTCACATACCTTGGCGAGTACGCTCCTGATACCTCGAAATGAGTGAAAGGGGTGCAGGCCATGTCTGGGACCTCCTCTACACTCCCCCCTCTGGTCGGTTCATCGACCAGTTCTGCAGTCTCCTTTGCATTTATTTCTTTTGATTCTTCAGTGTCATGTTAATCGTCCTCTGCGTTGGTACATGATGGTGTGAATGTGTGAGCCTTTGGAATCCATATTTTTATCACTCCCTTCAAACTCCCTGCTGTTTTCACATGTTCATCTTTGTTCCATGTCATTAGCTGACATTGTCCATTTGGGCTGCAGTAAATCAATTTTCCTTCATACTTTCTTCATTTCTTAGGATATGTGAACTTTGTTCCCTCTGGGGCAAATTTGCTGACTTTCACAAAGTCTCTTTTTCTTCATCAGTCAGGTCTCTGGGCTTCCACCCTGGTTCGACATCAATAATTATTTTCATCCCTATGGCTTTCTTCGCAGTTTTCTGGCACTGTGTGATGATTATTTTGATAACACAGAATCCTAGCAGCACTATTGCTAGCAAGGCTCTCAGGAACTTGAATATATCAGCCATCCATTCTGGGACCCATGAGAATAGGTTCCAAAACCAGCTGTCATTGTCTACTTCATCACTTTCATCGATCATCTGGTTTTTCAGGCTTGTCAGCATGCTTATGGCGTCTGTCAGGGTTCGGTTTTCTTCATCTTGTGATGGTACAAATGTGCAACATGATTCTCTGATTTTTGCACAAACACCTCCATCCATTGCAGTGATCTGTTTTGGAGGGTCATAAGTCTGATTGCTCTCAGCTCTTCTTTGATTGCGTTGAATCATTTTATGGTGGTATTGATGGTCTGTAATAACTTACATCTGGTTATCTGCAACCATTTAGCATTCACTCCAACTTGGATGTGGGGCAGGAGTAGTGTTGTGAATACTGTTGAGGTGAGGCTAAATAGTCTGTGCTTGTACAGGATTGCATGGAATGCTTCTTCTGATTTGGTAGAAAAGTAATTTTCTCTCTTTATTCTCTCTTTATTCTGGATACCAGTTCCACAGATCTCCTTCTCCTTAGATGAGCATCTGCTTTCGGGAAACAGTTCAACTTTAGGTCATTTTTAGGGATCACTAGCGCGGGAACATGGACGTTCACTAGTGGGCATATGCCTCCCCAGTTTTTCGGCAGCCTTATGCATGCCTTGGATCCCCACGCCCAGTAATGGTCCATAATAACTGCGGTTCCTTGTGTCATTCCTGGAGCTTCAAAGATTCGTCCGCAGTTTAGATTCTCTCCCATCTTCCTGGTGCCATTGTTTCTGAAACATAGTTTCGGGCTCTCCAGTGGTACTATTTGTAGGGCTCCTCCTCTATCTTTGACCCATGTTAGCAGTTTTACCAACCTTGGCCACAGAGGTTTGCATAACCTCTGCAAATTGTCTATTGTTTCCTTGCAGGCTCCAAGGACCATCCATGCTCGGCAGATTACTATTCCGTCTTCCCATCCATCTGGGGAGACCACTGACCCCCAGATCTGCATTTGCTCTGTTTTTTCCAGATTTGAGCCTCTTCTGCAGTCTTTCCTTGAACGTTCAGTCTCGGGTTAACTTCCCATCTTATCCCTGATCCTTTTATGCCAGGGTTCTCGTACCTGATCACGTGATTCCTTGTATGCGCTCGGTTTCTTGTTTTAATGTCCTGCATGTAGCCATCTTCATCCGGGTAATCCTTTTCGTTGGCCCATATCAATGAGGCGTCTCTTCCCATAAATTGTGACATACAGTGTGCTGTAGGGACATCAATTTCTACAGCCACGAAGATCTTGGATTTTCCCATGATGTATGGTAGGAGAGCACAGACAAAGCATTCTCCTTCCGACTTCCTTCGTCCTACTTCCTTCACGTGCTGGTACCATATGTTATTTCCGAGATGGTCTGTGCTGACCAGGTAATCATTAAGTTCATTGTTATCTTTGTGTGGGCTTCTCTTGATTCTCAGTGTTCTTCTGTAGTTTGCTATGACTATGTCTCTAAATGCGTCTGTGCTGCTTTTCCTCTCTGGGTGTCTCGGTGGAGCAGGCTGCCTCGACTGCATCGCTGTAGTAGGAGGAGGATTTGTGCTGCCTTTCCTTCCCTTCTGTAGTCTGCTATAAACTTCCCGTAACCACCATTGATTCACCAACTTCCCAACTCGTGGCTGTATTGTAGGCCTGCGGCTTGTTCCTTGCGTTGGAACAGGTGTGCTTGCTGTTATAGTTTCTATAGTTCTTTTTTTCTGCTCCTCGTGCAGTTTCTTTGCTTGGACTATGAATGGGAACAAATAATCTATTAGCAGGTGTGTCTTCTCTGTGAGTTCTTTCGTGGCCACTTCTGTTCTTTTGAGGGATTTTGCTATGCCCTTTCTCTGTTCACTTAGCTCCTCTTGAGTACTACCACTGTTTTCTGGAATAGATTGTTCGGTATACAGTCTCCTCTTCTCTGCTGCTTTCGTTGGAGGCCTTGTAGTCATTGACACTTGCCCTTGTCTGTGTGCATCCTGTGTGTGGGTGCATGCAGTGGTCAGTGCAGCATTTTCATTCATTCCGTGCTGACCCTGTCTCCAGCTTTTCTCTTCATTTGTTACCTCAAATGTGTCTAAATCATTGCTTATAACATTTAAATTGAGTTTGTTACTTTTATCATCAGGTTTTCTTGGGACTGGGATGACTATATAAGGTCTGGGTGCTTTCGTAGGCCCCAGATGTTCATTATCTGGTGGGTGCACTGAGATTGGGGCACTTCGCGCACCAATAAAGAAAGCAGTTCTGATTGTTCTGACAGAAAAACAATAATAATAACTATACATATACACACAATCGTACGGAACGACAATTTGCAGCATTTTCTTCCAGGGAAGTGGGGGCGCCCTTCTGTTGGGGGTAAAACCAAGTTACTGTTCTGGGCCCCCATTTCGAATGAGTTCATAGTCAATTATTTATTCCTTCTTTTGCTCTGGTCTCGTGTATCGAGAGTTTGTTACTATTAGAGGGACGAGTGATTCTCCAAATGTCCACCCTCACGTGAGTGACTATGGTAGTCTCTGGGTACTCAGTACAGTTCCTGTGCTAGACTATGGAAAAGGGTTAGGCTAGCAACTTTAGTACATCACATTCATTATGCATATTGATAATAGGTGAGGTCCCAATGCACGCCTCAAATTTGTCTTGGTCCTGAGGACATGCTGGAACTTGCTCAATGCGAACGAATGAAAAGATGGAACTGCTAAATATCGTACACAAAAAAAAATGTTGTCAAAATAAAAACAAAAATAAAAATAAAAAAAAAAATAGGAAAAAATAGGAAAAAATGAGAAAATGAAGAAAAAGAAAATTAAGATGCTGAAGTTCTTGTGTTCACTCCTTTCACTCGGTCTCTCGGCAACAAGTTGAAGAACAGTGTCTCTTTCCTCTATCTGCTTCACGACGGAAGGATGACGAAAGATTCTACTTTGGGTCTCCTCCTTTTAAGGCTCTCCTCAGAAGTGGATGTCCATAATTGCTTCTTAGTTACGCTATGATAGCTCTCAGGAGCCTGTTTAATTGTGCATTTTTTACTGGGTCTCTGAGGAATGTGGATACGTCAACATTGTTGGGTCTACCCACTAGTTCTGGAAAGTTCTAAATGAGGTGGAAGAACACTTGATATGCATATCTGCTGTCTTCTGGTGACAACGACATTCGCTCTTATTGTCTAGTCTCTAGATCACATGCCTTTCTTGTGACATGAACAGTTTTTGCACTTTCCTGCTGCGTGGATTGAGACCACGTAATTCAGTTTGTACCACACTTGGTTTAGGAATTCGTTGTTTCTTGGATCTCTGATGAAGGTTAGGGTATCTGTGGTTCTCCCAACAGCTCCTGGGCACTCTATGATTCGGAAAAATAAGGTGTATGTCAGTTCATCGATGATCACTTGAGGGGGTAGCATTTGTCCTTATTCCCAGTACTCTGGCACTTCGGCAAAAGCCTCGGCTAGGACAGTCAGTCGTTGCCGTATTATCTTCCTGTTGGCTGGATTTTGGATACAATCTGGGATACTTGTGTCTCTCCCTATGAGTGATGGATATGTCTCTAATACTAATCGAAAACAGGAAAGCACATCTTTTGTAAAATTTGTACTGGGGGAGACCATGAGTTTAGTGACAAAGTCATGGTACTGGTTGCTTCAGGATATTGCTTTTTGGTTCTCAGCAATGTCTTAATTTCCGCAGATTCTTAGGGCCTTTTCAATGCTTAATATGGCTTTAAATGCTCATATGAGTAGCATTACTGCGGCTTTGGGTACGCGATTCTCTTCTTTACCCTGCACCTTTGACTGCACAGAGTGTTCACTTTATTGCTTTTGTCCTTTCAGTGCTTAGAGGAGAAGTTCAGTGCAAGGAGCTCTTTCGTCTTGTTATCATGATGCCTACCCCCGGGCATCCGGATCGAGTCCATCAGCCCCGGGAGCAGGTATCCAGATACTCATTAAAACCCCAACAGCCCCGGCTGGGGGCTGTTTGGATTCAGTCCTGGCGCCTTAGGCGCCAGGCTCATCATAGAAATCAGTCCTGGGGCCATAGGCGCCAGGCTCATAGACTTTACTTACCTTATGCAGACCATGCTGCAAATGAGTCCAAGCCAACGTGAGGCCTGGATGGGAATATTTTATTACAGGGACTACTTTTTACTCGGGTGTGGTTCTGGGGAACTTCTTACCTGGGACTACTTTGCATGCTATTTAAACCACGCCCGAACAGCAGCTCATGCTTCGTGTTATTCTGCATCCAGCAGCGTAACGCTCACCGTGTCTGCAAGTCAGCATCCAGTCTTCTGCCAGGCTCGCCTCGAATCCGGAGCTCCTAGACAAAAGGAAAAGAAAGGAGAAGAGGTTAGATCACGGACATTATTTGATTCCTTATCTGATTCCGGACCCAGCACATCTCCGAGCCTGGAAAGGACATTATTTCAGCACGCGTCACTTCGCCTGCAGCAGCGCCGCGTTATACTCACCAGTGCACCGTATCTTTCAACTCGGCGCTGCCTCCATTATTTTCTTCGTCGAAACCCAGCACCTAGGGGGAAAACAAAAGGAATAACAAGGTGAGCCGAGAAAACCGACAAAGACAATCTCTTTGCCACCATAGGCTTACCTGCTTTACCACCGGAGGTATTATCCTTTAATTCGCTGCATCTTTCTATGCCGCACCTATAAAGGGAGAGAAAACAGCAAGTTAAACTCTTGCAACTTTTACCGGACAGTGTTTGGTAATACAGACTCTTACCTGAACGCCATCAGCTGCCTCCAGGCAATATTCTTTTGGACCCAGCTGCAACCTAACGAGGGAATAGAACAAGAGTGAACATCAGACATATTGAACTCTTTGAACTTTATAGACACTGGATTCAATATTCCTCCAGAACTCCTCCAGTACCTTCAAACCAGTGAAGTAACTGGTATCTACGCGCCCGCTTGCCATGCAGGATGGAGAGCTCATCATTTAAAAACATAAGGTGAGGCTACCAAGAGGGGATATCGGAGGTGATTAGTGGAGAGAACGAGAACAGTTGAGGGGGCCCATCACTAAAGTCCACGGGTGGCTAAATCCCTTTTTCCACTTGCAGGAGAATACTTCTACGAGTCCAGCAGACAAGATTAGACGGGCCAGTCCAGACTGTCATCTCTTCACTACACATCACGTTGGTGGAGACCGCAGCTGTCCGGGTCCGATCGACGCCCCTGTGGGAACCAGGTGAGTGTAACAGAACATGAAGCCTATCTACAAATCCCCACCCGGGTGAAATGGAGACCTCAGAAACCGACCAACTAGCCCAATTGTTAGGAGAACTTAGGGCAGAAGTGCACATCACGCGCCAAGAAACTAATGCCCTCAGGAGAGGTGTCAAAGGAGCGCACTGATGATCTTGCCAGACAACTGCTGCAAAACCAAGCCGGGCAAACACCACTACCTGGACTTGGGGGAAATTCAACCCCTGTTTCATCGAGCAGCCCTGTGCAAGTGGTTCTACCAGGGAGCATTCCTTTAGCTCCACCCGAACATTTTGCCAGGGACCGAAAAGGTTTGCCGTGTTCATGAACCAATGCCGCTTGCACTTTTTATGCAGACCAGGAGCTTTTCCAAACGACCAAGCCAAAGTAGCCTTTGTACTGTCATACCTTAGTGGCAGCGCAGCGGATTGGTCAATTCCATTAGTCAACCAGGATGACCCTCTTCTTCGGGATTTTCAGGGTTTTCAATTGAGCATGGAAAGACTATTCGCCAGACATTCACAGGGACAGGCCCTGGATAACGAACTTCTATCCCTAAGACAAGGAAACCAGGATCTGCTAGCTTATATCGCAACCTTTAATAGATTGGTGGTGGAAACCGGATGGCCAGAGGTAAAGCGAATTACATTATTTCATCGTGGACTTCGGGGTGAACTCAAAGATGTTTTGGCCCAAGTTGTGAACCCACCGCAGGATTGCGCAGAATATATAGACTTAGTGGTCCAGCTAGACCACCGACTTCAGAATAGAAAAGCTGATCGAGCTAAGTTCGAGAATCGGGTATTGGTTAAACCCAATGTTACTCCCAAAGGAACAGATTCATCAGAACCAATGCAGATCGGGGGGGTTAAGGGACCCTTAACTCAAAAAGAAAGAGAAAGGAGACGGCAGATGCAGTTGTGTCTGTACTGTGGGGCCTCAGGATATTTTCTGTGGGATTGCCCTATAAAACCATCCAAGAAAGTAGTCGGAGTTGCTGATAGAAATCAAACAGAGCCTGATTCGGGAAACAACCACGCCCGACAAGCATAGAGGTCCGCTTGCCGAGCTTAAAGAAGGACACTCAGACCTCGCACCTAATCATACCAATGGTCCTTATTGATCCAAGGCAGCCATCACGTATGCATGCAGTTAGGGCATACATTGATAGCGGGGCCGTAGGAAACTATGTGGACCACGAATTGGCTTCTAGGATGAATCTACCTCTCTGCAAAAAGACCACTTCGGATGTTATCACCACAGTCGATGGAACTGAAATTGCCTCTGGGCCTGTAACTCATTCCACCACAGAGATGACACTGTTGGGTCAAGATGGGCATCGAAAGACTATTGTGTTTGACTTAATCAAAGCCCCGCAGTTCCAAATAATACTGGGGATACCTTGGTTGGAAACACATAATCCTTGTATTGATCGGCGAGAGAAGAGAGTAATCCTTCCGGAGTGTGCACAGACCTGTTACCCGGAAAAAACCTTGAACAAAAGCCTGGCCACAGTCGCTAATCCAGTCATGCAGTTACCTCAGGAATATCAAGAATTCCAGGATGTTTTCCAAAAAGAACAGGCAAACACCTTACCACCTCATAGATCATACGATTGTCAAATCAACCTCATACCCGGTGCACAACCTCCATGCAGTAGGATCTACGCCCTTACGGAACCCGAAATCCGTCACCTACGACAATACTTGGACCAATACCTTGCTAATGGCTTCATTCGTCCATCTAAGTCCCCCGCATCTTCAGCTTTATTCTTCGGGCCCAAAAAGGAAGGTGACCTCAGAACGTGCATAGACTACCACGCATTAAACCAGATCATGGTGAAGAACCGATATCCATTGCCTCTGATCCCCGAACTACTAGACCAAGTAAAGGATGCTTGCATCTACACTAAATTAGATCTCCGAGGGGCATATCATCTGGTACGTGTAAAGAAGGGCGACGAATGGAAGACCGCTTTTCGCACCAAGTACGGTTTATTCGAATATCAGGTGATGCCCTTCAGGTTGTGCAATGCACCAGCAGCCTTCCAGTATTTTATGAACAATGTCCTTCATGAACTCATTGACGTCTGTGTTGTCGTATACATAGACAATATTCTAGTGTACTCCTCCTCAGAATCAGACCATGTTAAGCACGTTCGTGCAGTCCTTGAGAAACTATGCCAGCACAAGTTATATGCAAAATTGTAAAAATGTTTTTTTCATGCTACAGAAGTTGAACTCCTTGGATTTATCCTGACTCCAAAAGGAGTCCGAATGGACTCTCGAAAGGTGGATGCAATTCTCAAGTGGCCATCACCCAGTTCAGTTAAAGGGGTGCAAAGCATGCTTGGATTTGCTAATTTCTACCGCAGATTTATTCCTGACTTCTCATATGTTCTACAGCCCATCACAGCACTTTTGCGAAAAAACAAATGCTTCTTGTGGACCGAAGAGGCTGCAAAAGCCTTCCAAGAACTGAAATTGAAATTTACATCGGCACCTGTCTTAAAGCATCCACGCCCCGAGCTCCCATACATAGTTGAAACCGATGCATCCAGTTTAGCCATGGGGGCTGTCCTGTCCCAGAAGGATCCGGAAACCGGTCAACTTCATCCAGTAGCATTTTGGTCCAGAAAATTCTCGGCCCCCGAATTAAACTATGCGGTTACCGATAAAGAGTTGTTAGCCATCAAATCCGCCTTCAAGGCATGGCGGCAATATCTTCTCGGTGCCAGGCATACCATTACTGTAATCACCGATCACAGGAACTTGCAGTATTTAAAAACAGCCAAGGCCCAATCATCGCGTCAACTTCGATGGGCCTTATTCCTTGCCGAATTCGATTTTGTGATCACTTATCGACCAGGTTGTAAGAATGGTAAGGCAGACGCTTTATCCCGAATTGGGACGGGAGAAGCATATTCGAACCTGGAACCGGTGCCTATAATTCCAGAACAAAGAATTCTTGGGATAACTACTCTACAGACCTTAGAAGATATTCATTTAAAGATCAACAACTTTTCGATTCAGCAGCCCTGCAGGACTGGGTTAAAACGGGCCCAGATTATTCAGTTGTCAATGACCTACCTTACTATCAAGGGCGTCTATTTCTACCACTACAAGAACAAGTCATCTCCAATTACCATGAAGCTCTGATGGAAGGGCACCCAGGTATTGCAAAAACTGAAGCTAAAATTAAAAGACAATTCTGGTGGCCCACCTGGCGAAAAGATGTAAAGTCATTTGTACTGTCTTGTGGCATCTGCGCCCAGAACAAAAGTCAAAAGAAGAAACCAGCTGGTCTTTTACAACCTTTAGATATTCTACCCACACCATGGCACACTTTGTCTTTAGACTTTATTACAGATCTACCGCCATGTAATGGATTCAACACCATTCTAGTTATTGTGGATCTTTTTTCCAAGATAGCCCACTTTATTCCTTTAAAAGGATTACCTTCTGCTTCAATCTTGGCCAAGGAATTTCTCAAAAATATTGTTCGAATACATGGATTTCCTTCCGTATTGATCTCTGATCGAGGTAGTCAGTTCATTTCGCAATTTTGGCAGAAGTGTTGTCAATTGGCACAAATCGACGTAAGGTTATCAGCCAGTCACCATCCCCAAACCGATGGTCAGACGGAGAGAACCAACCAGACTCTTGAACAATACCTACGTTGTATGCTCCACCAAACCGAAAGTAATTGGAAGGACATTTTATGGATTTCTGAATACGCATACAATAACTCTGTACATTCAGGAACCGGTCAAAGCCCCTTTTGTACCATATATGGACATCATCCTCGAACCTCAGAACTCGATTCACCCCAGCATTTAGAAAGGCTGGCAGTAACTCATCTGCATTCTTCTATTACACAAGCTTTTAAAGAGGCAACAAAACATTTGAAATAAGCAAAAGAGAAATACAAGAAAAATGCTGATCAACATAGAAGTGAGACCCCACCATATCGAATCGGAGACCAAGTTTGGCTGGCTACAAGACATATTCCTCTGAAAGGAGATCGGACTTTTAATCCTAGATATTTGGGATCTTACACCATTAAGGCCATTATCAACCCGGTGGCCTTCAAATTAGAATTACCCTCTAATATGCGGATTCATCCTGTCTTTCATGTTTCACTTCTAAAACCAGTTCAACCCGGGACAAAATTAACCAAACCACCTGACCCCATCCTAATAGATGGAGAACCTGAATTCGAGGTAAAAAACATCCTGTACTCAAATGGTTAAATCAAGACTTTTTTATTTAATCGACTGGAAGGGTTACGGACCACAAGAAAGGTCATGGGAACCTAGTGACCATGTTCATGCTCCTCAATTGGTGAAAAAATTCCATCAGGACTTCCCAGACAAGCCAGGGCTAAGGGGAAGAACATCTTTAGGAGGGGCCTTGGGAGGGAGTGCTGTCATGATGCCTACCCCCGGGCATCCGGATCGAGTCCATCAGCCCAGGGAGCAGGCATCCAGATACTCATTAAAACCCCAACAACCCCGGCTGGGGGCTGTTTGGATTCAGTCCTGGCGCCATAGGCGCCAGGCTCATAGACTTTACTTACCTAATGCAGACCATGCTGTAAATGAGTCCAAGCCAACGTGAGGCCTGGATGGGACTATTTTATTACAGGGACTATTTTTTACTCGGGTGTGGTTCTGGGGAACTTCTTACCTGGGACTACTTTGCAGGCTATTTAAACCACGCCCGAACAGTAGCTCATGCTTTGTGTTATTCTGCATCCAGCAGCATAATGCTTACTGTGTCTGCAAGTCAGCATCCAGTCTTCTGCCATGCCCGCCTCGAATCCGGAGCTCCTAGACAAAAGGAAAAGAAAGGAGAAGAGGTTAGATCACGGACATTATTTGATTCCTTACCTGATTCCGGACCCAGCACATCTCCGAACCTGGAAAGGACATTATTTCAGCACACGTTGCTTCGCCAGCAGCAGCGCCACGTTATACTCACCAGTCCACCGCATCTTTCAACTCGGCGCTGCCTCCATCATTTTCTTCGTCGAAACCCAGCACCTGGGGGGAAAACAAAAGGAATAACAAGGTGAGCCAAGAAAACTGACAAAGACAATCTCTTTGCCACCATAGGCTTACCTGCTTTACCACCGGAGGTATTATCCTTTAATTCGCTGCATCTTTCTATGCCGCACCTATAAAGGGAGAGAAAACAGCAAGTTAAACTCATGCAACTTTTACCGGACAGTGTTTGATGATACAGACTCTTACCTGAACGCCATCAGCTGCCTCCAGGCAATATTCTTTTGGACCCAGCTGCAACCTAACGAGGTAATGGAACAAGAGCGAACATCGGACTTATTGAACTCTTTGAACATTATAGACACTGGAGTCAATATTCCTCCAGAACTCCTCCAGTACCTTCAAACCAGTGAAGTAACTGGTATCTACGCGCCCCTGCTTGCCATGCAGGATGGAGAGCTCATCATATAAAAACATAAGGTGAGGTTACCAAGAGGGGATATCGGAGGTGATTAGTGGGGAGAACGAGAACAGTTGAGGAGGGCCATCACTAAAGTCCGCGGGTGGCTAAATCCCTTTCTCCACTTGCAGGTGAATACTTCTACGAGTCCAGCAGACAAGATTAGACGGGCCAGTCCAGACTATCATCTCTTCACTACGCATCACGTTGGTGGAGACCGCAGCTGTCCGGGTCTGATTGACGCCCCTGTCGGAACCAGGTGAGCGTAACACTTGTCTTTTCTGCTCATGCGTCCTTCTTCCTCATCATGGATCTTGTCTGCACGTGCTGAGGTTCTTCCCCGTTGTCTGTAGATTCTTCGCAGCTGTATGCAGCTGGAGGGTTCTCCCCTATGTAGGGTTTAATGTCATTTAGGATCCAGGCTCTTCTGCCCTTGAGCTTGACAGCTGACGGGGTGCAGTCCTCTACGATGAAGGGGCCATTGAATCTTGGCTCGTCCCACCTTTTTCTTGCGTGGTTCCTCACCAATACTGCATTACCAGGGAAGACGAGGGGCGCACAAAGGATTTGAGCTGCACCTGCTTCAGCACTTCCTGTCGTGTTTTGTGCTGCGCCGTCCCCTTTTCGCCGTCGCTGCAGCTGGCCTGTAATGACAGAGGTGCTGGATGTCATACAGTCTAGGTAGTTCTGCATCTCTGTTCCCAGGACCTCTCCAGTCAGCTGGGCATCACAACTAGCTCTATCTCGGGGGGTAAGAGGGGTCCTCATCCTTCTGCCTGTAACTATCTCATGCGGCATGAGATGATGGTGGGATCCTGGTTGGTTCCGAAGTGCATACAATGCCAATGGTAGACAGTGCAGCCATCCTTTCTTTAATGTGAGCTTCAACTTGGCTATCCTCTCCTTAAGCAAGCCGTTGATCCGTTCACATATCCCGTTCCCCTCAGGTTGATACGCCGACGAGAACTTGTGCTTTATACCAAGCAACAAGCTAATCTGTTTGAAAACCAAATTTACAAAGTGATTTACAAAGTGAGCCCCGTTATCTGATCTCATTACTTCGCACACCCCCCATCTAGGGAACACTTCCCTCACTAGGAATTTAGCAGTACAGGTAGCTTCGGGGTGTGTACAGGGACCTGCTTCTATCCATCTAGAGAATGGACACACCACCACAATTAAATACCTGTACCTGTTTCACACTTGAATCATGTCGACATAGTCGATATGCACGTGCTGGAATGGTCCATTTGGTCTGGGAATGATTCCTCTCACTACTTTTAATGTGTGCCCAGCGGTGAACTGCTGGCAGATAATGCAGTTCACCATGAAAAATGCAACATGCTCTGCTAAATTCGGTGTGAACCAGTCTTCTGCGAGCGTTGCAGCAAGATTTTCTTTTGTCATGTGGATGTGGTAGTGTAGTTGTTCTAAAGCTACCTTTAGAAGGGCGACAGGCATTACTGGTTTACCAGTGCTGTCTTGCCTCCACAACCCGTCAGAGGGGTTTAAAGAACACCCTCGATGCTTCCACAGATTTTTCTCCTCCTGAGGTGCCTCCCACTGGAGCTCCATTAGCTGAGTCTGCCCCATATTGCTATAGGCTTCTGGTGTGGCTCGCGCTACCATCATCCTCTCATTGGTACGTGCCACCTCCACGTCCATGATTGTTTCAGTTTTGGATGCCATGCACTTGGCTTCTGTGTCCGCTTCATAATTTCCACGTGACACGAAATCTGTCCCCTTGGTATGAGCGGCGCATATCACGACCACTATGCCCACTGGGAGCTGTAGTGCTTTTATCAGCCTGTCCAATAAGGCTGCATGTTGCACTGGCGTGCCGTCTGCTCGGAGGTAGCCCCTCCTTTTCCAGTGCGCTAGTCCTGCATGTACTGTGGACGTCACATAGGCTGAGTCACTGTACACAGTTACTTCCTGGTCTGCATGATTCTCAATGGCGAGTATCAGTGCCAGCAGTTCTGCAGCTTGCGCAGAATAGTGGGATGGTATTCGTGCACTAACGAGTATTCGAAACTCCCCATTCGTTAGGTGTTTTACCACAGCCACGCCTGTATACCTTTGTCCGTCTTCTTGGTCGATTCTTGAAGACCCGTCAATAAAGACGATCACTCCACTTGCCAGGGCGTTTTCCTTTACCCTGGGGATCTCATCATAGAATTCCTCATAGTTCGCACAGTCATGGATAGTTCTCCCTCTGTGACTGGCTCAGCTATGAACGAAGCATGGTTTACAGTTTTATATTGCACTATCTTGATCGATGGATTAGAGATGATCACCTCATAGGCGGATGCTCTCTGAGATGTCAGTGTGCCCTTTGGCTTCTCTAGTATGGCGAACAGTGAGTGCTCAACATACAATGTCATGGTGCACCCCATCACAATGAATGATGCCTTTTCGATAGCGAATGCGGCAGCAGCTAGGTTTTGTTTGCATGGGAAGTGGCCCTTCATGACCGGGTCCAGACTCCCGCTGTAAAATGCTAGGGGCTTGTACCCCAACGAGGTTCGCTGCGCGAGCACTGCCGTCATAAATTTAAATTTAAAATGTGAGAACGGGTAGAATTCCTCTGCATAATTAGGAATCCCAAGAACTGGGGCCTTACAAATTGCCCCCTTGAGTTCTGCAAACCCTTTCTCCATTGCATCAGGACATTCAATTTCTCTTTTTGTTGCCTGAGCTTTCTTTAAAGCCTGAAGCAAGGGCTTGGTATACGCGCTGTAGTCAAAGACCCATGCTCTGACATAATTGCATAGGCCCAAGAAGCTTTGCATTTGTTTTATCGTGCACGGCTTGGCCGTGTTCATGATAGCTTCAGCCCTTTCTGGGGTTTCCTTTTTCCCCTCATGTGAGATCAGTTGCCCTATGTACAACACTTCTTGTTGACAGTACTGCAACTTTTCCTTATCAACCTTGTATCCCTTCTCAGCCAGTATATTCAGTAGCTGCAAAGAGTCGTGCCTGCATTGCTCTTCAGTGGTGCTGCAGATCAGAATGTCATCAATGTACTGCAAAACAACACTGTCCACAGCAATATTGTTTAGGTCCATCTGCAGGACTCTGTTGAAGATAGACGGGGACTCGCAGTACCCCTGTGGCAACCTTGTGCTTTTCAGGCGCATTTGTCTGAAAGTGAATGACGTCAGGTCTTTTGATTCACGGTGCAATGGAATCGAGAAAAACACATTTTTCAAATCGATCACCGTGAAATATTTTGCCTCAGTGGGTATGTTACACAGTATTGTGGATGGATTAGGGACTAGAGGGAACTCGGCTTCAACTATATCGTTTAGTGCTCGTAAACCTTGGATTAAATGCCAAGACCCTCCTTTTGATTTCTTGACAGGATAAATCACTGTGTTGCAAGGTGATTCTGATGTCACTAGGATTCCCTGCTCCATCACGGCAGAAATTGTCTTCGCGATCCCTTCATCTGCCTCTCTGGACATGGGGTATTGTCGTGCTAGTGGCAAAATCGCTCCTGGTTTCAATTTAATCTTCACTACACCAGCACCCCTTCAGGAGACCTACGTCATAGGGCCCCGTAGTCCATACTGCGGCAGGCACTTGGGCCATGTCATCATCAAAGTACTCTGGACGTATCAGTGCCAACATCATTCTCTGCGGCACCTCCCGTTTGATCATTTTGACCCAAAATATGAGACTCACTTTTACCCTTGTCTCCTCTAGGTCAGGGTGCTCTTCGAACAGATCGTCATCAGTGACGTCAGTCACTCGATACCCTTCTTCAATGGTGATAATCGCACACCATTGTCTACCTTCATCGTCATATCCTTCGACCAATACCACTGTTCCTCGCACTGCAGCCGATTGTATCTTTTTTTTTTTTACTTTGGTTTTATTATCATTTTCTTAATGTAACAATCAGGCTCAATGCACATTCAAAGGATATACATTTAACTGGCCCATCGGGCCAAGCCCCCCTCGTCCCCCACCCCAATACATACTCTCCCCCCTGATAACTTAACCCCGCTTGAACCATGATTCGGAGAGTCTCGCAGAAAGCACATTCGTGTCCAGAGCATTGGGAGAAAACGTGATCGTTGACTTCTTTTATGGCTGTTTTTCGTCCCCCGGGCCGTGGGCGCCCGGTCCATCCCTTGTTCCCTCCTGACCCGACCCCCGCCCACCCCTGCCAGGGCCCATACCGGGCATCAGTGAACGTTGCATCCCCCGGTCTTCTGCACCCCGTACCAGTTTGCTTGGAACGAGCCTGAGTCATTGTTCATCATTGCCGTTAATTTGTCCATTAGGAACATGTTCTTTACCTTTTTTTGCCAGTCCTCCTTCGAGGGAGTCTCCGGGCTCTTCCATTTCTGCGCCAGGGCCACCCTTCCCGCCCTCAGCATTGTTTCCCACATTCTAGGGTACCTATATAAATTTGTGTCCTCCGGAGGGAGGCCCAGCAACATCATCAGAGGGTTCAGGGGGAGTAGTTCCTCGGAGACTTCAGCAATCCAGCCCCTTACCTTCTCCCAGTACGCCTGTACTTTTGGGCAGTGCCACCACATGTGCCCCCTCGTTCCGGCCTGGTCACACCCCCTTGGGCAGACGGGGGACACTCCCGAGAACATTTTTGACAGTTTCACACGGTCTCTATGCCACCCCTGCAAAATCTTAAAGTTGTGTTCCATATCAGCTGTGAATAAGTTCCCGTGGAATGCTATTTTAAATATCCTTGACCAGTCGTCCTCCGAGATCTCCTCGCCTGCCAAATTGTTCCAAAAGGTGCGGAAGCCTCTCCTCTCCACTAAGTTAATAGTGTTCAGGATTTTGTACACCCCGGATACCGCCCCCCTCCTTGAGGTTGCTTTATCGAGTAATTTCTCAAAGGGGGTCAGCTGTCTCTTCAAATTTTGGCCCCATGCTTGGTCACAAACGATACCCTTCAGGCGGAGGTATTTGAATATGGAGAGTGACCCCTGCCCGAGAGCATCTCTCAGTTCCTCATATGCAAGAAATTCCCCTTCCTTAAACATCTGACCCGCCCACTCCATTCCCGAGTCAGACCGGGCCTGTGCGTTGCAAAACCCCCTACTTCCCAGTCTGATGGGGTGACCCCAGAGAGATGACATCGGGGATGGCCATGACGTTAGGTATGTCATCTGGGGGCCCCCCCCTCCAGATTGCCCAGAGATCTCCCAATGTCGGGTGGGATTTGAGTCTGTTCGGGATGAACCTGAGTGGGGCCCATCGGAGGTCTCGAACTTTGAGAGGGTGGGCGTCCATATCTTCCAAATATGACCAGTAGGTTCCCATACCCTCTTTCATGTGTTCCAGGAGAACACGCAACTGGGCGGCGCGGTAGTATAGTTGAAAATCTGGCAACCCAAACCCTCCCTCCTCCCTTGGTAAGGTTAGGACGGCCTTCGCAGTCCTCGGGGTCCTACCCTGCCATATAAACTCTGAAGAGCCCTGAAGGTTTGGTCGGGGACGTTGGTTGGGAGAGCGGTGAAGAGCTACAGTAAACGTGGCAGTATATTCATCTTTACTGCCGTCATGCGACCGTACCAGGACAGAATCATTGAGCCCCATCTCCTCAGGTCTGCGGTGATCCCTGCCATGACTGGATCGTAGTTGGTAGGGGCGAGGTGTGATAGATCCCTGGTGAGGAGGACCCCCAGGTATCGAATAGAGACCCTCCCCACAGTTATCCCATTGAGCCTATCCAAGGAGTTTAAACCCGGGTCCCGTGTTCTCATGGGGAGCAGAACTGATTTAGAAGCGTTGATCTTTAGCCCCGAGAAGCGCCCAAATGAGGCCATCAGGGACAGGAGGGGGGGAGTGAGGAGCCCGGGTCCACCAGGTAGGCCAGAATATCATCCGCGAACAGGGAGAGCTTGAATTCTATTTTGCCTCTCCTGATCCCCTTAATGTCCGGGTGTGCTCTAATTGCTATGGCCAGGGGCTCCATTGTGAGGACGTAAATCAGTGGGGAAAGAGGGCACCCCTGCCTTGTTCCCCGCGAGAGGGGGAATGGATCTGACAACCTGCCATTCACTTGCACCCTTGCTTTTGGGGCTCTGTATAATGCGGCCACCCATTCCCTGATGTGTGCCCCAAAGCCCATTTTCCGGAGGACGAGTTCCATATACCTCCACTCGACCCTGTCGAATGCCTTTTCCGAGTCCAGAGAGAGGACACTTGCATCTAGGTCCGACACCTGGGCATAGTGGAACAAGTCTATGGTTTTACGATATTGTTTGAGCCCTGTCTTCCTCTTATGAACCCCACTTGGTCCCCATGGACCAGTTTCGGCAGTATCTCCTCCATCCGCCTCCCCACTACCTTAGCTAGGATCTTTACGTCAATATTCAACAAAGATATTGGGTGGTAGGAGGAGCACTCCGTGGGGTCCTTGCCGTCCTTGGGCAACACCACAATTATGGCCTCCATCATGGAGTCCGGAAGAGAGCCCCCCTCCAGCACCGCATTAAACACCTTTACTAAGTGTGGGGCTAGAGTCGAGCGAAACCTTTTATAAAAGTAAACTGAATAGCTGTCCTCGCCCGGGGAAGTGCCCACCTTCATCCCGCTGATCACATGTTCCACCTCGTCCTCGGTTACCGGACCCTCCAACCTCTCCGACATCTCCCTGGTCAGGGCCAGGATTTGTGTAGAGTTTAAGAACCCTTCAATCTCCGCCTCTCCCCCGGTATATTATGATGTGTATAAGTTTTTATAGTATCGGCGAAAGGCCTCTCCTATCTGGGGTGTGTCATAGCCTATCGACCCCTCCTCGTCCTTTACTGCTCTCACCATTCAACTTCTCTGTGCCTCCCTCAGTTTCCAGGCCAGAATCCAGTCTGCCCTGTCCCCCTTTTCATAATATTTCTGTTTGACCAGTTGAAGACCCCTTTCTGTTTTGTGTAGGAGGAGATCTTTCAACTGGAGCCTATAGTCGTCCAGGGCGGCTACCCGATCACGGTCTAAGGGTTCTACGGGGGGGACTCCCGGCTGAAGTTGGGCTATTTTCTCTCTCAAAGACCTCTTCTGGGCTTCCCTTTCTCTTTTTTTCTGGGCTCCCATTTTGATCAGGACTCCTCTCAGGGTCGCCTTAAAAGCGTCCCATAAGGTGTGCGAGCCTACCTCCCCATTATCATTGAGCTCAAAGAATTCCGATATGGCGTCAAGCACCTCCTGCGCGTGTACCTCGTCCTTAAGCAGGGAGTCGTTGCACTTCCATCGACCCCTGCGGTCGCTTAGCCAACCCCTTGCTATGGTGACTCGGACCAAATCATGATCGGTCCAGGGGACAGGGTCCACCCTGTGGCCAGTAACGAAAGGGTGCAGGGTCTCATCCACTAAGATGTAATCTATCCTGGAAAAGGACGTGTGGATGGCTGAGTAATATGTGAAAGAGGGGGCGCCTGTCCTTGGGGTCGGGACCGTGTCCACCAGGCCTAATTCCGAGTTAACCCTTTGGAAGTTTCGGGCCATGGTCTCGTCTGCTGCCCTGGAGGTCTGGGGGCCAACGCGTTTCCTATCCTGGGTTGGGTCCAGGACCATGTTGAAGTCCCCCCCCCACCACCATCGTGCCTTGGACGAATAGCTTGAGTATATCCCTCACCTCCTCCCAGAATTGAATTTGACCTTCGTTTGGGCCGTAGACAACGGCAAGAGTAAGTGGGGCGCCCTGCAGGGACCCTCAAACCAGCAAGTAACGGCCCTCTGGGTCTTTCAATATGGCCTCTTTCTTGAAGCCAACATTCCTCGATAACAACATGGCCACCCCTCTCTTTTTGCCCTTGTGGGATGCACAGAAAACCTCCCCAATTCCTCCTCCCCTCATTTTGGGTTCCTTCCCCCTCGCCCAGTGAGTCTATTGCAAGAAGAGGAGGTCAAGATTCGCCCTTCTAAATTCCCTGCAGACCAGGGACCTCTTCATGGGGGTATTCAGGCCCCGTACGTTGAGGGAACCCACTCCCAGGGCCGGCAAACTTTCAGCCATAATCTAAGTTTTCCTTTCTCTCGGTTAACATCATCACTTTGTTCCTCCTTGGGTGCTCCCTTAGTTTTGTATTATGCTCTCCCTCTCCTCACAACCCTGCCCCGCGGGTGGGCCTGAAACAATTCCCCAACTGCCCCCCTTCCCAGCCCTTAACTGAACAACCCCAACTTTCGTGTGCTCCCGCTCCCTCCACCCCGGCGTCCAGCCAGTTAGTCCTGCCATCGCTGGCTTTTGGCCGAACCTCCAGCCTGCCCACCTCGGCCAGGCAATCCGTATAAAGCTCATCACCTCGAGCCCCCCTGCCCCCCTGTGGCAAAACCCCTTCTGCGGACCCCTCATACTTGCTGTTCGTAGGGGACGCTGGCAATGTTAGAACTTCTGTGTCCTCACTCATCTATCCAAATCTAGACGGGTCGCCCCTGTTCTCAGTCTTCAGGGTCATTCCGTTCACCGTCCTTTGCTGGTGACAGGGTGTTCATTTTTCTGAATTTCCTCGTGCCAGTTCTTCTTCTCCTGTCTCCCAACGGGCCGGGGCCACCTGGTCTGCCCATCTCTGGCCCCGATGGGCCCCTCCGGGGATTCGAGTCCATTACAGAAGTCTTGGATAGCTCCCCGTTTGTCAACTTCCGTGATCAGAGTTGTTCGTTGACCCATATATTCGAAAGCCAGGGAGAAGGGGTAGCCCCACCTATAGCGCACTCCCTTCTCCTTGAGCAGCTGCGTTATGGGGCGGCACATTCTGCGCTTGGCCAGGGTGTAGGTGGAAAGATCCTGGTAGATTGAAATCTGGGCATTATTGTAGGTGATTTCCCGGGCCTTTCTGGCCTCCTCCAGCACTTTTGTCTTTTCCGAATAGTAATGGAACTGGACCAAGATCGACCGGGGGCCCCCCGCTCTACCCCCCGCCCTGTGTACACTGTCGAATGTGAGTTCCGTCGTCATCTCTTCTGCAAACAGGAGGGTGATAATATCTCGCACCGCTCGGGTGATGTCTCTCTCTGTTTCTCCTTCCGTTTCGGCTACCCCAAAAATTCTGAGGTTGTTCCTCCTTTCCCTGTTTTCGAAGTCATCCATCTGCCGGGCCCGTTCCTCGTCCCTTTTCTCCAGGGCATCCACCCTCATGCCTATTTGTATTTCTTGGGCCGCCGTTGATGACTGATTGGTCTCGACCTGTAGCAATCTGTCCTCGACCATGACCACCCTTTGGTCCATTTTTTCGAACTTCTGAGCGATGTCAGAGCGCATGTCCCTTATTTCCTGCAAGATCGAGGCAAAGCCTCTTTCCATTGCCGCTGTACAGGGTGCCGGGGCCCCCGACTGGGCCATTAACCCTTTAGTGCTACTTTCTGTCTCCTGGTAGCGATATTCCTGCAGGGTTTCCCACCAGTTCATTTAGTGCCTCCCTGTGCCCCGCCGCCAAGACCACTGCGGTCCCGGCGGGGAGTGGGGAACCCCTCTTGGGTCTGTCGGTGGTTACCTTCCCGGAGAGCCCAGAAGTAGCTTGTGCAAAAAAAGGGGGGGCCCGGAATAAGATCCACCCCCACTTGAATGGAATGTTCCTTTGCTGCCGCGGGAGGATTGTTATTGGGCGGGCACACGCCCCGCCGTCACCCAGCGGGGGCCCCACACCCAGCCCAGCTTCGTTTTGGTCATCGGGGGGCTTCTTTATGGCTTCCTTGAAAAAAGGATGTTGTGGGCACCTGTGCTGTGTTGGGGGGGCGCCCATGGGGGGGAGTCAACTGGAGCCACCCCCTTCTCACCTGGGCAGAACTCTGCCACTCCTGGGGGCTGCCTCCGGGCGGGCACACGCCCTGCCAATCTCTGGCAGGGGCCTCACACCCTTGTGTCTGGCGTTGTCGGAGGGCCTTCCTGGCGTCGCCCGCTCCCTGACTGATTTTTCCCCTCTCAGCGGGGGTCAGGTTTCGGTGCCGGCTGAAGGGAGGGAGACGTCCCTCCCGTGGGCGGGTTGTTGCGCGGCCTCAAGGATCACCCCGTCTGGCGCCAAAATGTGGATCTCCTCCCTGAGTTGGCGGTGCGGTGGTGGGAGGGGGGGATTCACGGCCCCGGCGCCGCCTCCCTTCTATGTGCGGGGCCTGGTCCAGGGGGAAAAAAAAAATGGTGTGGCGGGGGACCGGCCGCCCTGGTTCGGATCTGTGGGCCCAGTCCGGGGGGGTGTCGGCGCCCCCGAAACGCAGATCGCTGGTGTGGGGGCGGAATGCCCGCTGCGAGGAGGGGGCCGCTCCCTCCCTCGCAGACTTTCACCTGCGGCGGGGGGCTGCTCCTCTCCCGTCCCCGCGGCCTCTCGAATCGTTGCCGGCGTCTCAGCCGCCGATGCTGCTGGGCTGGTTCCCTGCTCTCAGGGGGAAAAAAAATACAAAAAAACCAAAAAATATGGTATGGCAGGGACGTGCGGGGGAGCCGCCGCCCCGGTTCGGATCTGTGGGCCCAGCCGCGGGCGGTTCGGCGCCCCCGACACGCAGATCGCCGGCGTGGGGGCGGAATGCCCGCTGCGAGGAGGGGGCCGCTCCCTCCCTCTCAAACTTTCACCTGCGGCGGGCGGCCGCTCCTTTCCCGGCCCCACGGCCTCTCGAATCGTTGGCGGCGTCCCAGCCACCGATGCTGCTGGGCTGGTTCTCTGCTGTCCGGGGGTCCCCGGGCACCGCTGTTTCTCTCGGGGGGCCCTGGGAGATCACTGCCCTCGCGGGCTCCTTCGGTCACCTTGGGGGGATCGCAGGGGGGCTCAATCCCCGTTGCTTCCCGGCTTCGGCTGGAGCTCAGGGATCAGGCAGCCATTGCCTGTGCGCCCTCTGGTGGCCTCCCCGATTGTATCTTTAAGGGAAATACTTGTCCCTCCTCTTCGTGCATGGGTATTCTTGGTCTGAATAGAAACTCATCAGGGGTTCTCATAGTTTGGTCTGCGAGGCCTGGCAATCCCGCCATAAGCACCCGCACGCCATATGCAAAGACTTCTGGTTCTAACGGTATAGCTCTCATGGCTATACGTCCTGAGTATGCTCTGATCATTTCGCACATGTTTGAATAATGCATTCCTGGAGTGGAGCACACTATACCATTCTCGGTAAACGAGATGTCATGTTTAATTTAGTCATCAGGTCCCGACACAGAATATTTACTGGGGTCTGACGCGAATATAACAGAGGTACATTCATTTTGCGCTCTCCTACTGAGACTGGGAGTGCGTCTGTAAAGGGAACTCTACTATGAGCTCCAGTTAAACTCTGAGTATCTATAGCCTCGCCGGACAAGGAAAACTTGTCTTCTCGTATACACGAGCCCGTTGCACCCGTATCAACTAAGAAGGAATATTCTTTCCCCACTATGGTGACATTCACCCTTGGTTCCCTGTTAGGGTCTGGTGTCCCTGATAGGATAAAGCACATCAGAGTCCCCCATGAGCTGTCCTATTTTATATATAAGTTAGGCCCACTGTGTACTTGTTGATTTCTCCCAGTCCGAGGGTTAATTCCCCCTCTGGAACTAGTGCCCTGTGAAATTTGTGGTGGTGCCTGCTGGGGTTGTCCCTGCGGCAAGTTCCCCATGTTCGGTGGTTGAACCACTTGCTGTGCACCTTGCTGCACGCCTGATGCCTGCGGCTGCACTGTGTAATTTTGTGCACCACCCGGTTGCGGGATGGCAGGCTGATTCACCATGCCCACCCCCATCCCTTGGCTGTTTTGCCACATGCCTTGGCTTCTGCACATGCGCGCCACGTGTTCGGTCATTCCACACAGCCAACACGCTGGCGGTGGTCGGGCCACCTGTACATCTGTCATAGCTTGACCGCTCATCTGCGCGTTCTGAAAGCCGTTTTGATTATTCTGAAAGCCTCCCTGGTTACCTCGAAACCCTCCTTGATTACTCTGCCATCCTCTTCCTCCACAACCCCTTCCTTTTGGGTAAAATCCTGCATTACCCTGATTATTCTGCGATGGGTTGGTTGCTTGTTGTGCGCTTGGTTTGGCTGGGCTGGTGAGCATGGCTCCCTCGAGAGCATACTTCGAGAGCTTCTTTTGCACCAGCTTTGCCTCCTCACCCTTACGAGTTGCCTCCTTTTTCCGATTCTTTTCTTGCAACAATCTACAGTAGTGTGTGATTGTCAACTGTATTTCGGGCCATGGTTTTGCTTCTACTCCTACCAATCTTTTAAGCTGCTTCTGCACCGGTTCAGGCAACCCTTGGCATAATATGTGGTAGAATACAGGGATAGATTTCATCCAAGACTCATGCGTTTCGAGCACCCACGCATCCTGAAAATTCTGGATATAAAGCAATGGGTCCTCTGACTCTTTCATTTTTCGGGTCATTATAGCCCCCATATCAGAAGTGTGTGGATATAGCGTTCGCAGCGCTTTCCACACTGCTGCCCTACAGTTATTAAACGGTGCTCCGTCATGGGAGGTTTTAGTTAGGGTTACCCTAGGATAGCCTGCCCGTTTCCATACATCATCTGCTCTTTCACCAAGTATGGCAATTAGGAGGCCCTTAATGTCCCCTATAGCTAAGGTGACACCCCCCGTCATTTTCTCTAACTCGTGTATCCACTTTCTGGCTCCCGATGTCAGCATTGGAAGCTTATTTATTTTTTTTAATTTTTTTTTTATTTGCATGTGGTTCTATCAAAAAAAATGACAGAACCTTTACAAAATTCAAAGCACAATAATTTCTACAGTATAATTCATAAAACATGTAAAAATATAATTCCATATAAATTCATAAAAGGACATAGCACATGTGCAAAGAGCAAGGCAGTTATTGAATTTGAATTTGAGAGAGTGCAAATACAAACATTCTTAGGTGTAACGAAGTTGAAGAAAATTCAACATCATTCATATAGGTCGATCTTTAGAATACTAAGATTTACATATATGGTTTTCAAGCATTCATGTTTGCATGTTTATCTAGCTCTCTCTCTATCACTTTACAAAATCTCGTGAGGGCAAAAATAAGAGGTTTGTGATTGCCTTGCATCATTCGGGCCCATAAAAATGGTAAACAATCAATATAATTAATGTTTACGAAATCCATAAATAAGACAGTTCTTGCATATTTAAAATGAGGACAATATAAAATCAGATGTTTTAATGATTCTGTGGTTTCAGTGCACATCGGAAATCTGCACTGCTTTTCGCTATTCATCCTGCTACCAATCCAATTTGCAGTTCTTTCTTTGGTGTACAACAGATTGAATTTAAATCGTAAGAAAGTATTGCGGGTATGATTGCAGGGAAATAGAGTAATATGATCGTATCTTGGTGTCCGCTTTTTGGTAAAAAGATAGTATTCATTATAAAGTTTGTATGAACCTATCTGGTCAATAGTTTTGCACCAATCGAACTCAAATAGCTTATTTTTGGCATAAGCATGTCTATAGTAAACATCCTCCACTGTGACATTAACCTCCTTCAGAATGGCATTAATTCTTGTCAAATATTGGACCATGGAAGTCGTTGGACTTGAATTAATTGATTCCTTCATGTCTATGTATAGGGAGTTTGGTTTAGGATATGTTATTTTTGCGAAATTGGTGAGAAGTCGCCATTTCCAGCGTGTGGATAGCGCTATGAGGCCTAGTTCGTGTCTTAGGACTGCATTGGGCAGTGACATTGGAAGAGACATCGCTCGCTTCAAAGATGTCCCTTGCAATTGATCTAAAATCAAGCCCATTTCACTCAAACAGATATCTAATGAGTAGAGAATGACACTTTCAATTTTCAGTGTGAAAAATTCGATGAGGGGCATTAATGAGAACTTGCAATACTTTGCATGTATTATTTTTAGCTGTGATGTCAGTGGTAGTATCTTGATGTTCAATAGATCGGTCCATGTTTTGATGGAGTTTTTCTCAGCTAAATAGTAGCCTAGGTAGATGGTATCAATATTTAAGGGGATAATAGTATGCATAATATGCCATTGAGTTTTTCCAGTTCTCTTCTGGACACCGAATTTCATCACTGCTGTTTTTGCTGGGTTAGGAGCTAAGTTATGAGTTATGGCATATTGTTCAAATAACCGTATTTTGGTTTGAAGGCCACCGGGAGTTGGATCAAAAAGGATGATGTCATCTGCGAAAGCGAGCCATTTCAAATGAATGAGCCCAATTTTCACAGAGAATACATTTTGCTCATCCCAGCCTTTGTCAAGATCTGCTAAGTATAAATTGAAAAAGATTGCGGCTAAGTTGCAGCCCTGTTTTAGGCCTATTTCAGTATTTATTGGTTTGGTTATGCGGCCCTCTGTGGTAAGTTTGATTCTATAAGAAGTAGTAGTGTGAAGAGCAATGAACCAGTATATTAGCACTAGGGGTACTCCCATTTTTATTAGTTTGGACCATAGTACGTTCCGAATGACCGTGTCAAAGGCTGAAGTCATATCAATCAGTGCAATATGAACAGGGTTAGCAGATTTTGGCTTCGCTCCAGCGATGGTAAATGCCATTATCAAGGCATTGAGCGAGGTGCTCATCCCCTTCCTAAATCCAGTTTGATATTCGGAATATGACTGATGAGTTTCGATGTATTTTTCTAGATCGTAAAGAAGTGAGATTGCGAACAGTTTAGCCTCTGTATCTATTAAAGCAATAGGCCGATAATTTTGAGGTAGAGAGGGATCTCCTTTTTTAAATATCGGTATGATATTAGCCGATAGCCAGGAGATAGGTACAATTCCTGATTTGTGAATGGTCTCAAATGTACTTTTTAAAATTGGATCCATAAAACTGGATCTGCTTTATATAGGCAGGGGGAAAAACCATCAGGACCAGCAGATTTGGAGTGGTTCAATTTAGAAATAGCCCATGTAATATCAGCAGTAGACCAGCTTAAGCGCGGAAGGACTGTGTATCTTAACTTACTGATGATGGTATTCTGGAATTGATCGGGCATCCGAAATTTGTGCGTGATATAAGTGTGCCAGGTTGCTTCAGAAATGGCGTGTAATGATAATAACGGAACTTGAGTCTGGTTATTTTTGATGGTTCGCCAGATGGTGCGTGTATCATGAGCTCTAATTGCTCTAATAAGATTGCAATTGATTTCATTGTGTCTTAAAATTCTTAAATGTTTAAGTTTTTGTTTGTAGGATGCTATGATACGGTTGCGCTGTCTTTGATATGTATTATTAGAAATAATCTTATTTTTTTCCAGAGCTCGAAGAGCTTTGTTTTTTCACGCTTCTGCATTTTACAGAGGGGATCAAATGAATAGCGATGGGTAGTAACAGTTTTTCTATATTTGCTGAAATGAGATATGGCAGCCTGAATGATTTCTGGATAATTTATCTCTGTGGTATTAACAGAGAAATTACCAGAAATATGACGATTGGAAATAGCCAACGTTACGTATTGAATAAATTGTTTGCATAGAGCTTGGCTCCATCTAAGAGAGAGGTGGGGACGATCAACTTCACATAGCGTTGTAGAAGAATCAACTGCGAGAATGGTGAAATTAATCTTCAGGGTGCCAAAGATTTGAGCATGGTCACCGTAGGAAGTAGAGATGATTTTTAATGGAGTAGATATAGTAAGTAAATTGTAAGTAACGAAAATAAAATCAATAGTTGGGGATTTAGCTTCCTTAGACCATGTGGTCCATATCGTTTGCGAATCAGGAATAATGATGTCTAAATCCCAATCTTTTAAGAAGTTGCACCATTTAGTACCTCTCTGCTTAGATAGGATATTATTTTTTTTGAGCCTCTAAGCTCAGTGGTGGTCCTGCAATCGCAGTTGAAATCGCCGCCTAGTATGATTTCAACGTTCTTGTATTCGTGAATGATAAATTCAAGGCAAGAGTCCACCAGATCAAACATCTCATCAATTGGAGTGTGTGCGGGATTCCAATATATTGTAATGACGATTAAATGCTGGTACTGGAGAAGATCTGTCTTTAATAGTACTGCTAATAAGTTTGCAGCCTTCCACACAATATTGGAACCGAACCCCAGCGCATTATCAACTGCTATAAGGATGCCTCCGGAGGGACGACCAGCTGAAGCTATCGCTGGAATGCAATGAGTTGTATAGTCGGGCAGCGAGAAGATAGCAGTTTTCATGGTTTCTTGAATCATAATGATTGAAGGCCTATTGTGGCCATCGATCGTTGCGTGCCATTGCATAAGATTATGATAGCCACAAGAGTTCCACGATTGAACAGTTAAACAATTTTTAGAGGGAAGCTACGATTGAGTAGAGGATTCTTTAGATTTAAGAATGGAGTTGAGCATTGGGGCTAACCACGACAAGTCGTGAGAAATGGCCACTTTGTTTAGCAATTCATTAATGGCTCCATCTCCTTCTTCTTTGGTGTTATATAGTGGAGTAGCATTGAGATCAGAGGTGGGAGCCTGTGGACATTTGTACTGAATGAATTTCATCGCTTCTTGTTCATTTTCCAGTGAGCTTAAAGCAAGGCCTTCCTCTTTTATGCCTTCCCGATTAAACCATAGATATTTTAAAACTGCTTATTTTTAAGATTCTCTCGGTCCATATGTGGCCATGGAATATACTGTGGTCTGGCTCCCCCCTTTTCTAGCAACGGGAATTGGAATGCACAGTCCTCCTTTTCTTTCCCCGTAGCTCTCCGGTCTATTACCGGGGTGGCATTCCCGCCTTGTCGTCTACCTGGCAATGCCCTTAGTCTGTCTGCATAGGAAGGTGCTGATGCCCCCCTCTGAACGTGGGGTGTTCCTTCATGACGGCCGGACTGTGCGGCAGACTTCGGTGCCTTACTTGTGGACCCGCCAGCGTCTGACCATCATACCCCTCGGTCTCCTGGGAGCCGTTTTTCACACCGTCTCCCTTCTTCATGTGCCACATCCTCCGTTTCCCCACCAGAGTCAGATTCGGAGTACTCCCAGTTTACACATCTCCTAGCATCTTCTTTGTTTTGCCCAATCTCCAGCCTGTCTAGGGAGAGTCCCCTGCTCCCACTACTTCGGGTGACATCCTCAGTGTCATATAGCTGAGTAAGCGCTCATCTTCCCTTCCCCCATCGGATATCTGCTATAGCCCCATCTCGTCGTATATTTTATCGATCGTTTCCCCGATGCTTCTGGTGTCGAAGTCATCTTCAATATTTGTCCCGCTTGTACCTGGTACAGCATCACTTGCAGGAAAGAATTCTTCTATGTCTTCCCATTCTACTGTAGGATTGGGTTTAATCACTTCCCGATCCAAATATTCAAGATCCCGTGCCCTCTGTCTGCACTTACGTTCCATTTCCTCATCTATTTCCTTTCGCTTCTTTGCTTCTTCCTTAGCCTTATCTACTTCCCTCATCTGTTCATTTCTACATTCTTTTGCCGTTCTACTTTCCTCATCTTCCCGCTTTTTTATTTTCCTTTCGTGCACTCTCCTTTCTTCCTCCAACCTTAACATGTTCTGCCTGTACCTTTTATAGAATGCATACTGTGTGCGACTGAGCAGTATTCCTTGCTCTTCGCGATATAGTTGTTCTCGCCTTAGCCTATCTTTCTTTCTAGTCCTTTCATCTCTTTCTTCTATCCCATTCTCTTTCTCTCCCCTTTGCATCTCATCAGACTTCTCCCTTGGCCTCAAATCATCACTTCCTTTTCCATCTAACTTCAGTCATATTTGACCTCCCATCCATTTGTCTTTCGCGATTGCTATCTCATCACCTCTACCTTCATTTCCTTTATGTTCATTTCCCTTTTTCTCCTTATCTGGAGGTGCACAACTCCATGCCCAATCTTTCCCTTCATCTTCGCATTCCTCTTTGTCCCTTGAGATTGTGGAGGCGATATTGTTTTCCTGTTCTTTTCACTTATTATCGTCACTACTGTACGTAGGCGACTCATATGCGGGGTTGCTATACTGTTACACTCACCTGGCTCCCACAGAGGCGTCGATCTGAACTGGACAGCTGCGGTCTCCACCAATCGGACGTGTAGGGCCGAGATGACAGACTGGACTAGCCCACCTAGCTTCATTTGCTTGGCCCGTAGGAATATTCTTCTGCAAATGGAGAAAGGGAATTAACCACCCGTGGAGTTGAGTGTAAATCCCTCCACCCCTGCTGTTCTCTCCACAGATCACCTTTGATGTCCCCTCTTATAGTCTCACCTGATGGTTTGAAAAGATGAGCTCTCCATCCTGCATTGAGCGCAGGGGCGCTTTCATAACCAGTTGCTTCACTGGCTCGAAGGAATTGGTGAGTTCCAGAACAATATTGACTCCGAAAAGTATGTAGTTCGTAAGAGTTCAAATGCCTGACTTTCACTCTTGTCCGATTCCTTGCAGATTGCAGCTTGACCCTAGTGAAGAGTTCCTCGTGGCAACCGGTAATATTCTGGTAAGGATTTGTATTGCCAACACAGTTCGATAAATAATATGTAACCTGTTGCTTTCTCCCTTATTCAGGAGCTGAGAGAAAGTATGACGTCTTGGGGAATAATACCGCCGGCGGTAAAATCAGGTAAGTCTATTGTGGCGAGGAGGGTTCCCCTTGATAGTCCCTTTGTTTCACCTTGTTGTCCTTTTGTTTCCCCTTAGGGTCCGGGGTTCGGCGAAGATGCAGTGGAAGCTGCGCCGACCCGTGAAGAGGAATAGTACCCCCGGTGGTAAAATCAGGTAAGTCTATGGGGGGGGTAACTAATATTCCTCTGTGTATTCCCTTGGCTCACCTTGCTGTTCTTGTCTACTCCTTAGGTGACGGAATGCGGCGGGAACATGCAGGAGGATGCAGTGGAATGTGAAGATGCTGCGAAGTCCGGTGAGTTCAGCGCGGCGCTGCAGCAGGCGAGGCGACACGCATAAAATAACTTCTTTCTTCCAGCTCGAAGGCGCGATGGATCGAGAATTCAGGTAAGGATCTAAGGTATTGCTCTTGTTCTAACCTTTTCTCCTTCTTTCTCCCTTTTTTTAGGAGCTCCAAACTCGAGGCGGGCGTCGCAGAAGACTGGATGCAGACTTGCAGGCACGGTGAGCGTTACGTTGCTGGATGCAGAATAACGCGAAGCGTGTGCTGCTCTTCGGGCGTGGTTTAAATAGCCTCCAAAGTAGTCCCAGGTAAGTATTCCTCCCCAGCCCCGCCCGAGTAAAAAAATAGTCCCTAGGTAAAATAGTCCCTTCCAAGCCTCATTTGGCTTGGAGCTCTTGCAGCATGGTCTGCATCAGGTAAGTTCTACTCTATGAGCCTCGCGCCTATGATGCCAGGACCGACTCTCCAGATGAGCCTGGCGCCATAGGCGCCAGGACCGCACCCAAACAGCCCCTATCAGGGGTTTTTGGGCTTGCTCAAAATAACTTGATGCCTGCTTCCGAGGTTGCTGGAACTGGTCTGGGTCCCCGGGGTAGGCATCATGACATATACCCCGTGGCTGCTTTAAGTTCTCTTAGTGGGTAAAGACCCTCTGACTTGCTTCCTTCAATGACTGGCTCAGGCGGGGCAGGTGGTCCGGTAGGCGTCTCACCCCCCTCTGTAAATACATTTAGTATCCAGTCTGTGGGTGGTTCTTCCACCTTCGTTTCTTCAAACATTTTCCACAACTCCAGAATATCAAGACGTTTCTCTAACTTCTTGCCCGAATATGTGGCGTGTAGGAAGGTAGTCATGTGCTGTAAAACAGCCTTAGAGAGTGACCCGTTCTGGGGCCACGGCATAAACATCTTATTGGCGGTGCCCTTAACCCACTCCGTGCTGTATCTCTTCAGCTTTAGTGCATGCTTGGGCAGTTGCATGCAGAAATGCGCAAGCGGGGTAACTTCCTCCATTTTTAATTTCATCACTAAAAGTATTTACACAGTTCTTCAACCCTCCAATGGTATGAGCGAGCACCACATACGCAAGCTCCAATCCAATCTTTTCCCGCCAAATTTTGTGCCAACAATTTACTCAAAACCCATCAATTCAATGGCGATTCCCTCTTAGTTACAAAATTGCGCAAAGCCAAAATGCATTTCAACCAATCATTAATACAATTATTTTACATTTGACATACAACAAGACACATATGACAGACACTCGACAGACTAGACGGACACCAGCTGGACACACGTATACCTGCCTTCTAATCAATACCCCGCCATGGGATGTGAACAAACCCCTTTTGTGCCGTCTTTAATCGTCACAGTAGCCTAAATTGTCCCCCCACTGTGGGCTCTGGGTTCACGTTCCTTCTGACCACTCTTTAAAGAGCAGGAACAAGGCGAATCCTTATATTTTGTCTCAGGTGCCCCTCTGGTATTCCTTACGTTTTGTCTCAGGTGCCCCCCTGGTATTCCTTACGTTTTATCTCAGGTGCCCCCCTGGTATTCCTTACGTTTTGTCTCGGGTGTCCCCCCGGTATTCTTCTTTATTTCTTATACTCGAGTCATTAATACTCTAATGCCTACACGACATTTGCCAAAGTAACGAGTTTGTTGTTTCACTCACCAATCGCATCTTTTCCTCTCTGGAACTTCGGGATCACCGCCCCTTCCTCTTCCTGCTTTTAAGGTTTTCGTCCGATCCGCTGCCCGTGGGAATGAGAAGGGTTATGCTTGGAAAGGCGGGTTCCTTCAGACTCACTGCAGATTTTTGGATTATTACTCTATCATTGTCCACAGGGAGCTTCTCAGTCTACTCAGCCGGAATGGCGAAAGGACTCGTGATTTTACCAAAGGCCTAGAGTTACTTTGTGCCATCGGTCTAAAGGTGTCTTATAAATATCAATCGATAATCAATAATCGATGGCCGAAACCATCCTCACGCTACCAAGTGCTCAGGAGGGGAAGAAGTTACTGACGGGCCCATAGGTCAGCGCTCCCCCTCCAGAACATGTAAGACAAGATAGCTGCACCATGTGAGGACAGGGGGTGCAGGATTCACTTACTCCAACACGACTCAATAACGAGGACTTTGGCAAAGGGAAGTCTGTTTAATGACAAGTACATCAAGCAGAGACACAAATGGAAATCAGCAGCATTGCGATCACCTGTCTCGTTCCGATTTCCTCGAACTTCAGTTGAACAACCACTTTTAAGCATAAAACTCGTCATCATTGACGTCTAACTTTACAAAAATCATCATGCAATATAATTGGTTAGAAAAGGTAACTTAAATATAGGTGTTATAACTGTATATGATAATAGGGCATGCGGATTGGATAACTCTTATCGGGTGTGCGTCTACGCCCTTTCCGCCTACATCACGCATGATAGACATCACAATAACTATGACGTCCTATTGGTTACAATATCTATAAGACTCCAGATAACTTGGTCCATTGTGATTGGGCAGGTTACACCCCTAGACATAAATTTCCACTTTTAATTAGCAGCGTGCAGAATGGACACCCCTGTGCCTGGCGTCCCAAGTTTCACCTTGCCGCCCTTCCATTAATCAGTGTTTTAGGGCGACGTGTGAATTAGTTGGCTAAGGATGGCCTCGAAACTATAGTCTCTTATCGGGAAAAGTTAGGGCATCCTCGGGGCTGGGATGACATCAGGCGATGGTACTTCTTCGCGCCTGGCTGGTCACGTGTTAGTTCACCATGAATCTGCTTCAGTTTCCAGCTTTTAGTGCATTTAATTCTGTGTCAGCCTAGCCACCTGCATGGGCCCCCCTTATCTTGACCTTCATGCGGCAGGCTGGTATGCTCTGAAGTTGGAGTCTTGTGAGCTGACGCTCTCCTCACCTTCTCTGGTTGACCTCGATTTCCTAGGCATGAGCCACTCTTTGTTGAGTTTCGATTCCGCTCCTTCTCTTGCCTTTCACTGGGTTTCGAAACTTGGCCTGTCAGGCCTCTGGCCGCCTGGGTACCTTTCTGCTTTTACAAACTGGAGTCGCACTTGTATAATGTGCCTTATTGAGGTAGATATACGGTTGGCGCTTGCCGCTCTATCTTCTACTAAGCATTGCAAGCAATATCGATTTCTTAGCATCTTGCGTTTCAAGCCTATTTACACACGTTTAACAGGACGGTTGCTTGCATCTTGTGTCGTAGCACTGTTTCCTCACGTTGTAACATTGTCTCCTCTATGTGTCTATTCCATTCATTTTCGTAGTTACTCGCACTGGCGTGTTATCTTCGACAGCTGCTTTGTTCATTCACGGGTTTGTTCACGCCCTTGTGTCATTTCCACTGGCCTTCCATTAAGGCTTTTGGGGTCTCTTCGTGGGCCGTGTGTAGGTACTCCTCACTTCGTATCAGCGGCTGGTATGGCTGTCTAATAGGGTATCATGCTGCCCAGGGTTGTCTGGTTATGGGTGCTTCAACAGGTATGGATCTTCTGATGTATACTGGGCAGAGTCCCAGTGCAGCTCTTTGTAGGTTAATTCGCTCTTCCTACGTCACATACCTTGGCGAGTACGCTCCTGATACCTCGAAATGAGGGGAAGGGGTGCAGGCCATGTCTGGGACTTCCTCTACACCCCTCAATAGGCCTATGTCATAATGGCCTGTAGTCCATAAAGACGTTGCCACTTTTTCCATTATCTCATCAAAAAATGTGGGGCATTGCTGCACTATCACCATTCGCTGTGGGATTTCCCAATATGTAATATTCATCTCAAATATGAATTCACCGTCTGACGGATCATCCTTAAACATATCTTCGTCTGTGACGTTAGTCAATCTGTACCCTTCCCCAATGGCAAGTACCGTTCTCCATGGCCTGCCCTTGTCATCAAATCCTTCAAGCATGGGCAATTCCCCTGCAGCTGTAAGGGAAAAATCTGTCCCCCCTCTTCGTCCATGGGTATCTGGGGCCTGAACTAAAATTCATCAGGTATCCTCATAATCCTTCCAACTAAGCCGGGTAGCCATGTTAACAAAATGCGCACCCCATGAAGAAAGACTTCAGGTTCCATTGGCACTCCTCACAGAGCCATCTGCCCTGTAAATGCCATAATACATTCCCTCACGTTTAAATAATGTATCCCTGGCGTGGAACACACTATGGGCCTCATTACGACCCAGGCGGTAAGTTACCGCCTGGGTCGTACCTTTACCACCATGGCGTAAACTACGTTTACGCCATGGTGGTTGGCGGACTTACCGCCCCATTCCGAGGTTGGCGGGGCGGTAAGTCCCCAATCCCCATTTACCCATCCCCATTCCCATTTTTGCCCCATAGGGCATAATGGGAGTGGGGAAGGCGTTAATTACGCCACCGTAAATTACGGTGGCGTAATTAACATCAAGGTCCCTTAGCGCCATGGATTTTAACACCTGCTAAAAGCAGGTGTTAAAACCTCCATGGCGCTAAGGGACCTCGGAATCAGGCGGTAAGGGTCGGCGCTGTTTACGCCGCCGTAATCCCCTTACCGCCTGAGTCGTAATGAGGCCCTATGCCTTGATCAGTAAAAGAAATCATCATATTTAGCTTTGGTGTCTGCCGTGAATACAATAAAGGGACAGACATATCACATTCACCTATAGAGACTGGGAATTCATCAGTAAAAGAACTCTACTTGTAGCTCCAGAGAAGCCCTGAGCATTCATGGCATTTCTCGATAACGAAAATGTCCCCTCTCGTATACATGAGCGAGCTGCCCCAGTGTCTACTAAAAAAGAAAAAGATTTGCTTCCTATGTTAACATCAGCCCTTGGTTCCTCTTGAGGATTTGGTGTCACTGATAGTGCTGAATACATCAAGTTGCCCTGTAGGCTATCATATTGTGGATGCATGCTTATTCCCGTGCCTGAAAAAGGACTTCCTCCAGCAATGGTGACACCCCCACTCTAGGAGTCAACAACTGTCCCGTGTTTGCACTTTGCTGTATCTGCATGGGTGCGTGCTGTGACTCTCCTTGTGGCAGATTCAATGGTGTTTGCTGTGGTTGCAAAGCCTGTTGTGTTTGCGTCACTTGTGCTTGATACACTGTCTGAACTTGGGCAAACCCGTCCCTACTTTGTGAGCTATATGCTGGAGGATAAGCTGTCCCCCCTCTTGAGAATTGCCCATTCTGTACATACCCTTGGCTTCCACATGTTCACGCAATGTGCCCTGTCATATCACTTGTCCAAATGTCCCACATATAGGAGGGAGTCTTTTCATTTGCCCTTGTTGAATATTTTGATTGTCATTCTGCATATTCTGAAACCAGCCTTGGTTATTTTGAAAGTCACCCTGATTATACTGGAAACCACCTCTTCCTCTGAAACCCATTCCTCTACCTCATGGCACAAACCCATTGCCTCCTTGATCTGTTTGGTGTTGATTATTCACCTATGGCATTTCCACTGCTTGCTGCATTCGCAACCCTTCTCAGCTTGTCAGTACCGTACCTTCTATGGCGTAATTTCTTCTGTACTCATTTAACCTCCTCAAGCTTCCTAGCATCCTCCTTCTTCTTATTTTCTCTTGCAGCAATCGGCAATGATGCACGATAGTCAACTGTTTTTCTGTCCAAGGCTTCGCTTCCATTCCCACTAGTTTCTTGAGCTGTCTCTGTACTTGTTCTGGCAATCCCTGACACAAAATGTGGTAAAACACTGGCACTGATTTCTCCCAAGGCACTCGAGTTTCCAAGGTCCACCGTTCCTGAAAATTTTGAATGTAAGCAAGCGGATCCTCATCATCCTTCATCGCACGTGCCATAATTGCACCCATATCTGACATATCAGGATACTGTACCCTGAGCGCTTTCCAAACAGCTGCTATACAATTATTAAATGGCACTCCGTCATGTACTGTGTTATGTGCCGTGACACTCGAGTAACCTGCTCTCGTCCAAATGTCATCAGCTCCTTCCCCAAGAATGGCTGCTAGGAGACCCTTAATGTCCCCTATAGCTAATGTATTTTCTCGTGTCATCTTTTCTAGCTCATAAATCCATTTGCCTGCACCCGCTGTTTGCCTATACCTGCCGGAGTTTGCATCTTAAATTATTCTTGTCCATCTGGGGCCAAGGAATATACTGTGGTCTGGCCCCTCCTTTCTCTAATAAGGGGAACGGTGTAAACCTAAATCCGCAATCGACTCCCATCATCTGCCTACTCATAGTGGGACAATGGTTCCTGATTGCCTTCTACCTGGCAACGTGGATCCGGACGTTGAGGGGAAGACAATCGAATCTTCCAATTTAGCAGCATAAAAGGAGGAAGGAAACAAGACTTAGAAGATACAATTGAATCTCATGAAAAATACGGAGGATAGCTTTCTAAGTTTCATTTAGAAGCATAACACCTGTTGGTATCTCTCCTGAAGAACCATAGGAACCACTATAGAGAAACATGTGTTGAGAGATGATTGAACAAGTGTATGACTAAGTAATTGAAGAAAGTAAATTGTATGAAACAAATTCAATAATACTGAAGTGAAGAAAAAAGTACAAAATGAAGCACGCATGTGGTTTTTGAAGTAAAATTTTCATTTTTGAATTGTTAGTGCACAGTCCAAAGGTACCAGACAAAATGTAAGCTTGCCTTCTACCTGGCAATGACCTCAACCTGTTCACATATGGTAGTGATTCCCCCCTCTCACTATGCGACTGTCCTGTAGGTCGCTCTAAATCCGACCATCTCACTTCCTTGTCCGTCTGCAGGCATCCATCGGGACCGCATGCACTTTCTCCCTCTTCCTCATGGAAAGTTTTTTTGTCTTCGTCCGACTTATCTAGTCCCCAACTAGTATGGCTTTCATCTTTCTCGTCTCTGTTTAAAGTCAGCCCGTCCAAAGACAATGCTCTGTGCTCGAGACTAAACAGGCTTCTTTCTTTGCCTCGTGACTGGGCACCTTTGGATCGATCTTCTTTTCCCTTGCTTCTTGATTCACTTTTTGTCCTCATCTCCTGATTAACTTTATCAATCCTATCTCTGATGCTTCCTATCACGAAATTCCCATCTAGATTTACCCTAGACGGTCCTGGCATTGCTCCTTGCGACAAGAGAAACTCCTCCATATCGCCCCATGATATTACTGGACTCGGTTGCATCAGCTCTTTCTGAATGCGATCAATGTCCTATGCCCTCTGTCTCCTTTTTTGCTCCATTTCTTTGTCTAATTCCTTTTGTTTCTTCGTGTCGCATCTAGCTTTGTCCTCTTACTGTCTTTTCTCTTCTCTTCTTTCATTTGCTCTATGCACTTCTTCGTCTCTTCGTCTTTGCATTCTTTTATCTTGTAATTTCTGTTCTTCTTCCTCTTCTCTCTTCTTTTCTAGCCTGTCTTGTTCTTTGATTGCTCTCTGTCTGTTGTCATACTTTCTCTATTCTTCTGCCCTGTCTTCCTTTCTTAGTTGCTCCTCCTGATACATTTGTTCTCGCCTTTGTCTACTCTTCCTTTTATGCTCATCCTCTTTTAATCGTTTCTCTCATTCCCTGTCTTTTCCACCTTGCTTGTCTTGATCTTCCCCTTGCCTTAATTCCTCAATGCTTTTCCCATCAAGCTTGAGCAATATCTGTCCACCCATCCATTCGTTCTGTACGAACGTAACCTCGTCAGCTTTATCCCTTTTCCCTATCATCTCTTAATCCCATGTTCTATATCTAAAGATACATCCACTCGTTCGCTCTTCTCCTCTTTGTCTTGTAAGACCTTAAAGGTCTCCTCCTTTCCTTTAGTCCTTTCTTTTTCTGGGTTATCATCACTGCTATGAGCAGGTGGTTCATATATCGGATTAGTATATCCTCTTGCTGCTTTTAATCGTCCTTAATGGATAAATCCCTTCATCTTTCGTACTATCGCCATTTACTTCAGGCGCGGTAGGGGGAGCAGAAGGCTCAACACGTTCCTCCCTGCATTGATTAAGCTTCCATTCCTCAGGAGGCAGATCAACTCGTTCCTCCAGGTACATCTTCCTACGTTCTAAGCTATCTAACCTTTTCTCCAATTTCTTCCCTGTGTACGCAGCGTGCAAGTATGTGGTCATGTGTTGCAAAAACGCCCTTGTGGCCATGGCATGAACATTTTGTCTGCGGTATCCTTAACCCATTGTGCATTGTACTGTTTAAGCTTAGGTGCCTGTTTTGGCAGTTGCTTGAAAAGATGCATCAGTGGAGTGACATCCCCCATTGTGATGAGTCTAAATTGACTGTCGATACTTACCATTGATTTACACAAAAATAGGTTTCAGAAAAACAGCAAATATGAGCACACACCAACAGTCGTCGCTCAAAGCCTCTATTTCACAACTTTCTCCAATCTACCTTTTTCAGCCGGCGTCGACAATGACTAAACAGATATATAATAACTTTTGATCTCTTCTCAACACAACCTATCCTTGTAGCTCTTCGACACTTCACTTTTCTTTAATACATAAAATACACAGACAAACTAGTCGACTCTGACGTGTACTTCCTCAGCGTTCTTCGCTACTACTTCTTGCCCCTAAACTACTCCGATGGGAGTTTGAGTTATTCCCTCTCACAGACCTTGTCCGTGTGCCGCCTAATTACCCTCTTTGGGTTTTGAAATAACTCCTTCTAGAGGCTCCTTGAGCGTAGGACTCTGGGCTTATTTAGACGCTCCTCGTCTTGACGCTCCTCATCATATATCATTTACTTTACCAACCTCATGTTACTCTTTACTATTACCACAATCCCCTGTTCCCACATTATTTGACATTCTCCTCAATGCACTCACAATTCACCTTTCGGCTCCTGACACTTGGGATCATCTCCTCCTCCAAACGGGCACCTTCTCCTTCGATCCGCTCAGCGCCTTTTGAAACCAGGAGGGATTTTGTGAAAGAGGGGCCAATCTCACCTGTATCTTCTTTACCTGCATGTTTTCTATATCGGCCGATCTCCACAGGAAGCCTCATGATCCTCCAGCTAAATGGCAGAGGACGTCCGATGTTCTGCAATCCCTAAAAGTCTACTGAGTCAATGGGTCTTTCGATAACCATCATCTCTCTGCTACCAAGTGATGCCGGGAAATGGGTCGTTTAAGATGAGGTAACAATTTCTAAGATGGATGGGGATGCAGACCTTACTCATACATCAATAATCAGACTGACCCAGGAAGTTGGCAATGGTCAAAGCTGTTTTAATAACAAGTCTTTAAAACAGGGAGTACAATGGACATCAACGGACACCACACAGCTCATTCAACGAGTTCTCGGTCAAAAACATATCATAAAAAATATTATTTTATCATGAAAATTCATCATACTATATGGCAAATAAGAAAACCTGCTAGGGGTTGTGGTTGGTCAACAGGGAGCATCTACATATACTTTCTATGGGATACAGGGACGTGGTTGAGTCTCTAAGATCAGGTGGACAACTAAGCCCACCCCAAGTGCAAGTCATCTTCCGTGTCAGACTAATACATGACATACTGTTAGGTTCTCAAAATATAGGGCTCCTTAATACGTGGCCCTCTATCATTGGTTGGCACGCTTGTACCCTTCTGGAATATTCCACTTGCTAACAGCACACAAGCTGGTACCCCAGGTGCTGGGGGTTTGGCCTGGTCATGCCTCCCCACCAAATTATTCCAACATCCATCATCATTCCTGCAGTCTGCCATTCAATTAACTCCTTTGAACTCGCCCTTGCAGATGCTCACTATGCCTGAGAATTAGAGGGAGTGTGATATAGCCTTATCTTCTGGTCTTGGTGTAGCTCGCCCAAAGTCTATTTTGTGACTGGAGACCACGAGTTCTTCGTTGTACGTAATACTATTAAATGAAGAAATCTTGGCATCCCCAGTGACTTTCATTCCACTTCAAACAGGAGCTCAGGTTGCTTCTCACGTCATTGTATCTTCTAGAGTACATGGCAAGGCTCTCAGGGGCCCCAACTCTTGACACTGGGCCAGTGAAGCCTTTCTCAAATCTTCCTTCGCCATCAGCTATTCTTATTCTGCTGTGCCACACTTCTAGCCCTTTCATTCACGGGGTCCAGGTTTGCTAAAATGCGTTGTCGAACTTCCAGGTTCTATACATTCCTATGTTCATACATTGGCGCATCGCCTGTAATCTATTCTCTGCATAGCCAGCCTTATGATTACTTTGTCTACTTGCGTTACTGCTTCTGTACAATTGTGAAATGGTTTGCATTTTCTTCAGTGCTTCTCTGCACGTGCAATCTTCATTTTGCTCCCAAAATGTTGCTCAATTCTTGACTTCATCATCATATTCTATAGGCTCTATCTTCTTTCTTCATTCGCATTCAGAATTTCCTTCAAGTGACCGTCATTTCTCCGTGGATACACGTAGGGTTTTCTGAATGGATACCTTGTTTCAAGGGCTTTTTGCGATATAGTCACCATCAATGGCTTTGCGCATGTCGCAATTTCCGGTTGCTAACATATAGGCAGAATAGGGGCAGAACTTCCGGTAGAGGTACTTGGCTCCTCCTCTACACTTCCCAAAGAACAGGTCATTTAGCCGTGTTCGCTCTCGCAGAGGGGCGCCTATAACTATATTTTTTTTACGACAACCCCTGAAAGGAAATCAGGGCTCAGGGCAAATAGGAGAATGGGCCCCAACAGGGGTTTGGGCTCAAAAGACCCCGAAGCAGAAGAGGGGCAGAAGCATAAGGCTGCTGAAGAAAGTGGGAGAGAGAAACTTAGAAGTCCCAACAGGAGGTTGGGCAACATATTAAACAACAGGAAGTGAGAGATGAATCAACCAGAGGCCTGAGATAAGGAACCATAAAAGCAGGACCCAGCTGATCCCTCACCTAAGAGGCCCTGCACCTGGAATACTACTACAGGACCCAGCTGATCCCTCACCTAAGAGGCCCTGCACCTGGAAGACTACTACAGGACCCAGCTGATCCCTCACCTAAGAGGCCCTGCACCTGGAAGACTACTACAGGACCCAGCTGATCCCTCACCTAAGAGGCCCTGCACCTGGAAGACCACTACAGAACCCAGCTGATCCCTCACCTAAGAGGCCCTGCACCTGGAAGACCACTACAGGACCCAGCTGATCCCTCACCTAAGAGGCCCTGCACCTGGAAGACCACTACAGGACCCAGCTGATCCCTCACCTAAGAGGCCCTGCACCTGGAAGACCACTACAGGACCCAGCTGATCCCTCACCTAAGAGGCCCTGCACCTGGAAGACCACTACAGGACCCAGCTGATCCCTCACCTAAGAGGCCCTGCACCTGGAAGACCACTACAGGACCCAGCTGATCCCTCACCTAAGAGGCCCTGCACCTGGAAGACCACTACAGGACCCAGCTGATCCCTCACCTAAGAGGCCCTGCACCTGGAAGACCACTACAGGACCCAGCTGATCCCTCACCTAAGAGGCCCTGCAGCTGGAAGACCACTACAGGACCCAGCTGATCCCTCACCTAAGAGGCCCTGCACCTGGAAGACCACTACAGGACCCAGCTGATCCCTCACCTAAGAGGCCCTGCACCTGGAAGACCACTACAGGACCCAGCTGATCCCTCACCTAAGAGGCCCTGCACCTGGAAGACCACTACAGGACCCAGCTGATCCCTCACCTAAGAGGCCCTGCACCTGGAAGACTACTACAGGACCCAGCTGATCCCTCACCTAAGAGGCCCTGCACCTGGAAGACCACTACAGGTCCCAGCTGATCCCTCACCTAAGAGGCCCTGCACCTGGAAGACCACTACAGGACCCAGCTGATCGCTCACCTAAGAGGCCCTGCACCTGGAAGACCACTACAGGACCCAGCTGATCCCTCACCTAAGAGGCCCTGCACCTGGAAGACCACTACAGGTCCCAGCTGATCCCTCACCTAAGAGGCCCTGCACCTGGAGTACTACTACAGGACCCAGCTGATCCCTCACCTAAGAGGCCCTGCACCTGGAAGACCACTACAGGACCCAGCTGATCCCTCACCTAAGAGGCCCTGCACCTGGAAGACCACTACAGGACCCAGCTGATCCCTCACCTAAGAGGCCCTGCACCTGGAAGACCACTACAGGTCCCAGCTGATCCCTCACCTAAGAGGCCCTGCACCTGGAAGACCACTACAGGTCCCAGCTGATCCCTCACCTAAGAGGCCCTGCACCTGGAGTACTACTACAGGACCCAGCTGATCCCTCACCTAAGAGGCCCTGCACCTGGAGTACTACTACAGGACCCAGCTGATCCCTCACCTAAGAGGCCCTGCACCTGGAAGACTACTACAGGACCCAGCTGATCCCTCACCTAAGAGGCCCTGCACCTGGAAGACCACTACAGGACCCAGCTGATCCCTCACCTAAGAGGCCCTGCACCTGGAAGACCACTACAGGACCCAGCTGATCCCTCACCTAAGAGGCCCTGCACCTGGAAGACCACTACAGGTCCCAGCTGATCCCTCACCTAAGAGGCCCTGCACCTGGAAGACCACTACAGGTCCCAGCTGATCCCTCACCTAAGAGGCCCAGCACCTGGAGTACTACTACAGGTGCCAGTTTGAGTCCTTTGAATAAACGGCCCTACCCGAGGAGGCCTCGGAGAACGCCTCTCTGAATTGATGGCCTTTATTGTTTTAGGGAAGGACTTAGTTGAATATCTTCCTGCAACTCTTTTTTCCACCTAATGGAAGGAAGTTATTTTCTTCATTACACCATTTGATTTGGCCATTCTGACAACTCACTATTTTAGGAACATCTGATTCAGGAAACCTTTATAATAGGTTTATATTAAACTGAGTATTAGCTGTGACAGGCAGATTTTACTTCAGGGTTTTTAGTACTTTGGGCGCCCTCCTGACTCCGTAGAAGGTGAAGTGCACCTTACGTTGTGCGTTATTCACACCAGGATGGACTTCTAACTCATTTGTGTTTGAACACTTTGCTTTACTCCTCAAACCCTGTTTTCTCTTATATTCGCTTAATAAAGATTTTTCTTTGAAAAGACCCAAAGTCTGAGACCTTTCTGTTCTCCAGGCCGTCACAGCAGATCAACCTGGTACTTTCTTGCATAAAGTGGCCCTCGATGAGGGCCCTCTCACAACCCAGACCACATCCTATACAACACAGCCTCTAGAAAACAGGGTCAGGATCAACTGCTGTAATGGTGCTCCAGTCTTTTCCCCGTCTGTGCACTTAGTTACTTATTGGCAGCTAACCATTCCACTTGGCCCACTCCCTAGCACTTCCCCCTCGGCCCCCTTCCTTTCTCGCCTCTCTCAACTTGCACGTTCTGAATGCTCACAAGGCGAAGTAGGTCCGCCTCTTTCCTTCTTTGTTTGAATAATAATAATAATATGTTTATTGTGATTAAGTTCAAAATTTAACTTTACACAAACTTAATCATGATAAAAAATGCAAGATAAAATATAAAAGGTTGATCAATGATGATTAGCTAAATGAACGCAATAAAGAACATAAGAATACATGTATAAACATAAAACAAAACTCAGCTCAGAAATTCATCAGAAAGTAAGAGTCACGAAGTAGAGGTAAACTCCCAACATTCTACATCATTTCAAGGCTGTATAATTCGTCAGTTAATCAATTCTTCAATCATTTCAGTACATTACAATATAACCCAGCTCATCCCTGGATTATGAGTCTCTGGGAAGAATGGAGTGGCCCCTTAATCAGACAACAAAGACTTAACTTGCAGCCACACCTGAAATAAGGCAGCTTGAAGAGCAATGGTGTCGGTATTTCAACAATAATCCCAAAAGGAGTCTGCAATAATTTCCTCATATCTATCCACATAATTACCAAAATTGCACATGTATAGTGGCCCCAGGTTAACACACTGAGTAAGTACATGTCTGTCCGTTTCCAAGTTTCCTGATATGCGGAAATGCCTGTCTTCAATCGCTATCTTTAAGCGAGGGCCCAAAACCGATAAAACCGGTAGTTGGTTTATGAAGAGTTTCAACAGAAAAAGCCTTACGTCCGGGGCAGGACACAAAAGCAAGTGTGGTTGAGTTTTCTGTATTGGTGTACTACATGTAATACTGCTTCATACCCCTTTCATTTTGAGAGATGTGTATAGTTTCCGCACCAATCCCATTTGTTAAGTTTCTTCTCAAAGGATTTTTTTCAAATGGACGTAAGACCTATTTCTGATATGAACAAAAGACCAGCCAATCTCTGTGAAGAGCATTTCATCCAGGGACTTATAATTCAAGCCTCAGAATACCCTCTCAGTGTCATAATTCTGCCCTACAACTTAGAGACCGGGTCGGCACAAGATTTTAAGTAGAAGCACCCCCTAGCCCAAAGTCCCATGCCCCTCAGCGATGTTACTCCCAGCTCTAGATGGAGAAATTCCATTGAGCAGGAAGGACCCAAGCCCAATACTGAGCGCCAATAGTGTCCTTCAGGCCTATTTAGCCAAGTTAGATTGTGTGTGGCTAATGCCTAAAGACCATACAGGATAGCTGGGACACAGCATTGCTGTGATACCTTAATAATCCCCAGCATGCTACATCCTGCATGACCTCTGGCAAACTTGCACGCCTGTAGGGTAAGAAGCTTTGCTCGCCTCATTTTGTGGGTTATTATCCCACCATAATCCACCAGGCCATCAAACTCAAGGCCTAAATAGGAGTAGGATGAAGAATACTCAATGGTACCAATTAAGGTATCCATCCTTGTCCTATTGACCTTATTTCTGGAGACCAAGATTACGCTTGTTTTCTCCATATGAATGGTTAGGCCCAATTGGGAGGCATATACTCGTGCAGCGTATTCTTCATGCCTGAGATGGTTCGATCGAATATTACCAAAGCATTGGCATACAACATGCCCACCAAAGATGTATCTTCTATCTTCGGGGGGCATTTAGATTTTACAGACAGACTGGGAGAAGGTCAGCAATGTATACATTATATAATCACAACAGGTCACCAGATTGCAGTGCTTTCTTTCCCTCTCTCCCCTAGATTAACTGATTTCAGGCAGAAACTGACCCATATGCAAGGGCAATCACAACAGGTCACCAGATTGCAGTGCTTTCTTTCCCTCTCTCCCCCAGATTAACTGATTTCAGGCAGTAACTGCCCATATGCAAGGGCAATCACAACAGGTCACCAGATTGCAGTGCTTTCTTTCTCTCTCTTTTAGATTAACTGATTTCAGGCAGTAACTGACCCATATGCAAGGGCAAGCACAACAGGTCACCAGATTGCAGTGCTTTCCTTCCCTCTCTCCCCTAGATTAACTGATTTCAGGCAGTAACTGACCCATATGCAAGGGCAATCACAACAGGTCACCAGATTGCAGTGCTTTCTTTCTCTCTCTTTTAGATTAACTGATTTCAGGCAGTAACTGACCCATATGCAAGGGCAATCACAACAGGTCACCAGATTGCAGTGCTTTCTTTCCCTCTCTCCCCTAGTTTATCTGATGTCAGGCAGTAACTTACCCATATGTAAGGGCAATCACAACAGGTCACCAGATTGCAGTGCTTTCTTTCTCTCTCTTTTAGATTAACTGATTTCAGGCAGTAACTGACCCATATGCAAGGGCAATCACAACAGGTCACCAGATTGCAGTGCTTTCTTTCCCTCTCTCCCCTAGATTAACTGATTTCAGGCAGTAACTGACCCATATGCAAGGGCAATCACAACAGGTCATCAGATTGCAGTGCTTTCTTTCTCTCTCCCCTACATTAACTGATTTCAGGCAGTAGCTGACCCATATGCAAGGGCAATCACAACAGGTCACCAGATTGCAGTGCTTTCCTTCCCTCTCTCCCCTAGATTAACTGATTTCAGGCAGTAACTGACCCATATGCAAGGGCAATCACAACAGGTCACCAGATTGCAGTGCTTTCCTTCCCTCTCTCCCCTAGATTAACTGATTGCAGTCAGTAACTGACCCATATGCAAGGGCAATCACAACAGGTCACCAGATTGCAGTGCTTTCCTTCCTTCTCTCCCCTAGATTAACTGATTTCAGGCAGTAACTGACCCATATGCAAGGGCAATCACAACAGGTCACCAGATTGCAGTGTTTTCCTTCCCTCTCTCCCCTAGATTAACTGATTTCAGGCAGTAACTGACCCATATGCAAGGGCAATCACAACAGGTCACCAGATTGCAGTGCTTTCCTTCCCTCTCTCCCCTAGACTAACTGATTTCAGGCAGTAACTGACCCATGTGCAAAGGCAATCAGAACAGGTCACCAGATTGCAGTGCTTTCTTTCTCTCTCTCCCCTAGATTAACTGATTTCAGGCTGTAACTGGCCCATATACAAGGGCAATCACAACAGGTCACCAGATTGCAGTGCTTTCTTTCTCTCTCTTTTAGATTAACTGACAGGCAGTAACTGACCCATATGCATGTGCAATCACAACAGGTCACCATATTGCAGTGCTTTCTTTCTCTCTCTTTTAGATTAACTGATTTCAGGCTGTAACTGACCCATATGCAAGGGCAATCACAACAGGTCACCAGATTGCAGTGCTTTCTTTCCCTCTCTCCCCTAGATTAACTGATTTCAGGCAGTAACTGACCCATATGCAAGTGCAATCACAACAGGTCACCAGATTGCAGTGCTTTCTTTCTCTCTCTTTTAGATTAACTGATTTCAGGCAGTAACTGACCCATATGCAAGTGCAATCACAACAGGTCACCAGATTGCACTGCTTTCCTTCCCTCTCTCCCCTAGATTAACTGATTTCAGGCAGTAATTGACCCACATGCAAGGGCAATCACAACAGGTCACCAGATTGCAGTGCTTTCTTTCTCTCTCTTTTAGATTAACTGATTTCAGGCTGTAACTGACCCACATGCAAGGGCAATCACAACAGTTCACCAGATTGCAGTGCTTTCTTTCTCTCTCTTTTAGATTAACTGATTTCAGGCTGTAACTGACCCATATGCAAGGGCAATCACAAGAGGTCACCAGATTGCAGTGCTTTCTTTCTCTCTCCGCTAGATGAACTGATTTCAGGCAGTAACTGACCCATATGCAAGGGCAATCACAACAGGTCACCATATTGCAGTGCTTTCTTTCTCTCTCTTTTAGATTAACTGATTTCAGGCTGTAACTGACCCATATGCAAGGGCAATCACAACAGGTCACCAGATTGCAGTGCTTTCTTTCTCTCTCTTTTAGATTAACTGATTTCAGGCTGTAACTGACCCATATGCAAGTGCAATCACAACAGGTCACCAGATTGCAGTGCTTTCTTTCTCTCTCTCTTAAATTAACTGATTTCAGGCTGTAACTGACCCATATGCAAGGGCAATCACAACAGGTCACCAGATTGCAGTGCTTTCTTTCTCTCTCTTTTAGATTAACTGATTTCAGGCTGTAACTGACCCATATGCAAGGGCAATCACAACAGGTCACCAGATTGCAGTGCTTTCTTTCCCTCTCGCCCCTAGATTAACTGATTTCAGTCAGAAACTGACCCATATGCAAGTGCAATCACAACAGGTCACCAGATTACAGTGCTTTCTTTCTCTCTCTTTTAGATTAACTGATTTCAGGCTGTAACTGACCCATATGCAAGTGCAATCACAACAGGTCACCAGATTGCAGTGCTTTCTTTCTCTCTCTTTTAGATTAACTGATTTCAGGCAGTAACTGACCCATATGAAAGGGCAATCACAACAGGTCACCAGATTGCAGTGCTTTCCTTCCCTCTCTCCCCTAGACTAACTGATTTCAGGCAGTAACTGACCCATATGCAAGGGCAATCACAACAGGTCACCAGATTGCAGTGCTTTCTTTCTCTCTCCGCTAGATGAACTGATTTCAGATAGTAACTGACCCATATGCAAGTGCAATCACAACAGGTCACCAGATTGCAGTGCTTTCTTTCTCTCTCCGCTAGATGAACTGATTTCAGGCAGTAACTGACCCATATGCAAGGGCAATCACAACAGGTCACCAGATTGCGGTGCTTTCTTTCTTTCTCTCTTATATTAACTGATTTCAGGCTGTAACTGACCCATATGCAAGGGCAATCACAACAGGTCACCAGATTGCAGTGCTTTCTTTCTCTCTCCGCTAGATGAACTGATTTCAGGCAGTAACTGACCCATATGCAAGGGCAATCACAACAGGTCACCAGATTGCGGTGCTTTCTTTCTTTCTCTCTTATATTAACTGATTTCAGGCTGTAACTGACCCACATGCAAGGGCAATCACAACAGTTCACCAGATTGCAGTGCTTTCTTTCTCTCTCTTTTAGATTAACTGATTTCAGGCTGTAACTGACCCATATGCAAGGGCAATCACAAGAGGTCACCAGATTGCAGTGCTTTCTTTCTCTCTCCGCTAGATGAACTGATTTCAGGCAGTAACTGACCCATATGCAAGGGCAATCACAACAGGTCACCAGATTGCAGTGCTTTCTTTCCCTCTCTCCCCTAGATTAACTGATTTCAGGCAGTAATTGACCCACATGCAAGGGCAATCACAACAGGTCACCAGATTGCAGTGATTTCTTTCTCTCTCTTTTAGATTAACTGATTTCAGGCTGTAACTGACCCATATGCAAGGGCAATCACAACAGGTCACCAGATTGCAGTGCTTTCTTTCTCTCTCTGCTAGATGAACTGATTTCAGGCAGTAACAGACCCAAATGCAAGGGCAATCACAACAGGTAACCAGATTGCAGTGCTTTCTTTCCCTCTCTCCCCTAGATTAACTGATTTCAGGCAGTAACTGACCCATATGCAAGTGTAATCACAACAGGTCACCAGATTGCAGTGCTTTCTTTCTCTCTCTTTTAGATTAACTAATTTCAGGCTGTAACTGACCCATATGCAAGGGCAATCACAACAGGTCACCAGATTGCAGTGCTTTCTTTCCCTCTCTCCCCTAGATTAACTGATTTCAGGCAGTAACTGGCCCATATGCAAGTGCAATCACAACAGGTCACCAGATTGCAGTGCTTTCTTTCTCTCTCTTTTAGATTAACTGATTTCAGGCTGTAACTGACCGATATGCAAGGGCAATCACAACAGGTCACCAGATTGCAGTGCTTTCTTTCCCTCTCTCGCCTAGATTAACTGATTTCAGGCAGTAACTGACCCATATGCAAGTGCAATCACAAAAGGTCACCAGATTGCAGTGCTTTCTTTCTCTCTCTTTTAGATTAACTGATTTCAGGCAGTAACTGACCCATATGCAAGTGCAATCACAACAGGTCACCAGATTGCAGTGCTTTCTTTCCCTCTCTCCCCTAGATTAACTGATTTCAGGCAGTAACTGACCCATATGCAAGGGCAATCATAACAGGTCACCATATTGCAGTGCTTTCTTTCTCTCTCTTTTAGATTAACTGATTTCAGGCTGTAACTGACCCATATGCAAGGGCAATCACAACAGGTCACCAGATTGCAGTGCTTTCTTTCTCTCTCTTTTAGATTAACTGATTTCAGGCTGTAACTGACCCATATGCAAGTGCAATCACAACAGGTCACCAGATTGCAGTGCTTTCTTTCTCTCTCTCTTAAATTAACTGATTTCAGGCTGTAACTGACCCATATGCAAGGGCAATCACAACAGGTCACCAGATTGCAGTGCTTTCTTTCTCTCTCTTTTAGATTAACTGATTTCAGGCTGTAACTGACCCATATGCAAGGGCAATCACAACAGGTCACCAGATTGCAGTGCTTTCTTTCCCTCTCGCCCCTAGATTAACTGATTTCAGTCAGAAACTGACCCATATGCAAGTGCAATCACAACAGGTCACCAGATTACAGTGCTTTCTTTCTCTCTCTTTTAGATTAACTGATTTCAGGCTGTAACTGACCCATATGCAAGTGCAATCACAACAGGTCACCAGATTGCAGTGCTTTCTTTCTCTCTCTTTTAGATTAACTGATTTCAGGCAGTAACTGACCCATATGAAAGGGCAATCACAACAGGTCACCAGATTGCAGTGCTTTCCTTCCCTCTCTCCCCTAGACTAACTGATTTCAGGCAGTAACTGACCCATATGCAAGGGCAATCACAACAGGTCACCAGATTGCAGTGCTTTCTTTCTCTCTCCGCTAGATGAACTGATTTCAGATAGTAACTGACCCATATGCAAGTGCAATCACAACAGGTCACCAGATTGCAGTGCTTTCTTTCTCTCTCCGCTAGATGAACTGATTTCAGGCAGTAACTGACCCATATGCAAGGGCAATCACAACAGGTCACCAGATTGCGGTGCTTTCTTTCTTTCTCTCTTATATTAACTGATTTCAGGCTGTAACTGACCCATATGCAAGGGCAATCACAACAGGTCACCAGAATGCAGTGCTTTCTTTCTCTCTCTCTCCTAGAATAACTGATGCCAGGCAGTAACTGATCCATATGCAAGGACAATCACAACAGGTCACCAGATTGCAGTGCTTTCTTTCTCTCTCTCTTAGATTAACTGATTTCAGGCAGTAACTGACCCATATGCAAGGGCAATCACAACAGGCCACCAGATTGCAGTGCTTTCTTTCTCTCTCTTTTAGATTAACTGACAGGCAGTAACTGACCCATATGCATGTGCAATCACAACAGGTCACCATATTGCAGTGCTTTCTTTCTCTCTCTTTTAGATTAACTGATTTCAGGCTGTAACTGACCCATATGCAAGGGCAATCACAACAGGTCACCAGATTGCAGTGCTTTCTTTCCCTCTCTCCCCTAGATTAACTGATTTCAGGCAGTAACTGACCCATATGCAAGTGCAATCACAACAGGGCACCAGATTGCAGTGCTTTCTTTCTCTCTCTTTTAGATTAACTGATTTCAGGCAGTAACTGACCCATATGCAAGTGCAATCACAACAGGTCACCAGATTGCACTGCTTTCCTTCCCTCTCTCCCCTAGATTAACTGATTTCAGGCAGTAATTGACCCACATGCAAGGGCAATCACAACAGGTCACCAGATTGCAGTGCTTTCTTTCTCTCTCTTTTAGATTAACTGATTTCAGGCTGTAACTGACCCACATGCAAGGGCAATCACAACAGGTCACCAGATTGCAGTGCTTTCTTTCTCTCTCTTTTAGATTAACTGATTTCAGGCTGTAACTGACCCATATGCAAGGGCAATCACAACAGGTCACCAGATTGCAGTGCTTTCTTTCTCTCTCCGCTAGATGAACTGATTTCAGGCAGTAACTGACCCATATGCAAGGGCAATCACAACAGGTCACCAGATTGCAGTGCTTTCTTTCCCTCTCTCCCCTAGATTAACTGATTTCAGGCAGTAATTGACCCATATGCAAGGGCAATCACAACAGGTCACCAGATTGCAGTGCTTTCTTTCTCTCTCTTTTAGATTAACTGATTTCAGGCTGTAACTGACCCATAAATCAAGGGCAATCACAACAGGTCACCAGATTGCAGTGCTTTCTTTCCCTCTCTCCCCTAGATTAACTGATTTCAGGCAGAAACTGGCCCATATGCAAGGGCAATCACAACAGGTCACCAGATTGCAGTGCTTTCTTTCCCTCTCCTCTCCACCAGATTAACTGGTTTCAGGCAGTAACTGACCCATATGCAAGGGCAATCACAACAGGTCACCAGATTGCAGTGCTTTCTTTCTCTCTCTTTTAGATTAACTGATTTCAGGCAGTAACTGACCCATATGCAAGGGCAATCACAACAGGTCACCAGATTGCAGTGCTTTCCTTCCCTCTCTCTCCCCTAGATTAACTGATTTCAGGCAGTAACTGACCCATATGCAAGGGCAATCACAACAGGTCACCAGATTGCAGTGCTTTCTTTCTCTCTCTTTTAGATTAACTGATTTCAGGCAGTAACTGACCCATATGCAAGGGCAATCACAACAGGTCACCAGATTGCAGTGCTTTCTTTCCCTCTCTCACCTAGTTTATCTGTTGTCAGGCAGTAACTGACCCATATGTAAGGGCAATCACAACAGGTCACCAGATTGCAGTGCTTTCTTTCTCTCTCTTTTAGATTAACTGATTTCAGGCAGTAACTGACCCATATGCAAGGGCAATCACAACAGGTCACCAGATTGCAGTGCTTTCTTTCCCTCTCTCCCCTAGATTAACTGATTTCAGGCAGTAACTGACCCATATGCAAGGGCAATCACAACAGGTCACCAGATTGCAGTGCTTTCTTTCTCTCTCTCTTAGATTAACTGATTTCAGGCAGTAACTGACCCATATGCAAGGGCAATCACAACAGGTCACCAGATTGCAGTGCTTTCCTTCCCTCTCTCCCCTAGATTAACTGATTTCAGGCAGTAACTGACCCATATGCAAGGGCAATCACAACAGGTCACCAGATTGCAGTGCTTTCCTTCCTTCTCTCCCCTAGATTAACTGATTTCAGGCAGTAACTGACCCATATGCAAGGGCAATCACAACAGGTCACCAGATTGCAGTGTTTTCCTTCCCTCTCTCCCCTAGATTAACTGATTTCAGGCAGTAACTGACCCATATGCAAGGGCAATCACAACAGGTCACCAGATTGCAGTGCTTTCTTTCTCGCTCCCCTAGATTAACTGATTTCAGGCAGTAACTGACCCATATGCAAGGGCAATCACAACAGGTCACCAGATTGCAGTGCTTTCCTTCCCTCTCTCCCCTAGATTAACTGATTTCAGGCAGTAACTGACCCATATGCAAGGGCAATCACAACAGGTCACCAGATTGCAGTGCTTTCCTTCCTTCTCTCCCCTAGATTAACTGATTTCAGGCAGTAACTGACCCATATGCAAGTGCAATCACAACAGGTCACCAGATTGCAGTGCTTTCTTTCTCTCTCTTTTAGATTAACTGATTTCAGGCTGTAACTGGCCCATATACAAGTGCAATCACAACAGGTCACCAGATTGCAGTGCTTTCTTTCTCTCTCTTTTAGATTAACTGATTTCAGGCTGTAACTGACCCATATGCAAGGGCAATCACAACAGGTCACCAGATTGCAGTGCTTTCTTTCCCTCTCTCCCCTAGATTAACTGATTTCAGGCAGTAACTGACCCATATTCAAGTGCAATCACAACAGGTCACCAGATTGCAGTGCTTTCCTTCCCTCTCTCCCCTAGATTAACTGATTTCAAGCAGTAATTGACCCACATGCAAGGGCAATCACAACAGGTCACCAGATTGCAGTGCTTTCTTTCTCTCTCTTTTAGATTAACTGATTTCAGGCTGTAACTGACCCACATGCAAGGGCAATCACAACAGTTCACCAGATTGCAGTGCTTTCTTTCTCTCTCTTTTAGATTAACTGATTTCAGGCTGTAACTGACCCACATGCAAGGGCAATCACAACAGTTCACCAGATTGCAGTGCTTTCTTTCTCTCTCTTTTAGATTAACTGATTTCAGGCTGTAACTGACCCATATGCAAGGGCAATCACAACAGGTCACCAGATTGCAGTGCTTTCTTTCTCTCTCCGCTAGATGAACTGATTTCAGACAGTAACTGACCCATATGCAAGGGCAATCACAACAGGTCACCAGATTGCAGTGCTTTCTTTCTCTCTCTTTTAGATTAACTGATTTCAGGCTGTAACTGACCCATATGCAAGGGCAATCACAACAGGTCACCAGATTGCAGTGCTTTCTTTCTCTCTCCGCTAGATGAACTGATTTCAGACAGTAACTGACCCATATGCAAGGGCAATCACAACAGGTCACCAGATTGCAGTGCTTTCTTTCCCTCTCTCCCCTAGATTAACTGATTTCAGGCAGTAATTGACCCATATGCAAGGGCAATCACAACAGGTCACCAGATTGCAGTGCTTTCTTTCTCTCTCTTTTAGATTAACTGATTTCAGGCTGTAACTGACCCATATGCAAGGGCAATCACAACAGGTCACCAGATTGCAGTGCTTTCTTTCTCTCTCCGCTAGATGAACTGATTTCAGGCAGTAACAGACCCAAATGCAAGGGCAATCACAACAGGTAACCAGATTGCAGTGCTTTCTTTCCCTCTCTCCCCTAGATTAACTGATTTCAGGCAGTAACTGACCCATATGCAAGTGTAATCACAACAGGTCACCAGATTGCAGTGCTTTCTTTCTCTCTCTTTTAGATTAACTGATTTCAGGCTGTAACTGACCCATATGCAAGGGCAATCACAACAGGTCACCAGATTGCAGTGCTTTCTTTACCTCTCTCCCCTAGATTAACTGATTTCAGGCAGTAACTGGCCCATATGCAAGTGCAATCACAACAGGTCATCAGATTGCAGTGCTTTCTTTCTCTCTCTTTTAGATTAACTGATTTCAGGCTGTAACTGACCGATATGCAAGGGCAATCACAACAGGTCACCAGATTGCAGTGCTTTCTTTCCCTCTCTCCCCTAGATTAACTGATTTCAGGCAGTAACTGACCCATATGCAAGTGCAATCACAAAAGGTCACCAGATTGCAGTGCTTTCTTTCTCTCTCTATTAGATTAACTGATTTCAGGCAGTAACTGACCCATATGCAAGTGCAATCACAACAGGTCACCAGATTGCAGTGCTTTCTTTCCCTCTCTCCCCTAGATTAACTGATTTCAGGCAGTAACTGACCCATATGCAAGGGCAATCATAACAGGTCACCATATTGCAGTGCTTTCTTTCTCTCTCCGCTAGATGAACTGATTTCAGATAGTAACTGACCCATATGCAAGTGCAATCACAACAGGTCACCAGATTGCAGTGCTTTCTTTCTCTCTCCGCTAGATGAACTGATTTCAGGCAGTAACTGGCCCATATGCAAGGGCAATCACAACAGGTCACCAGATTGCAGTGCTTTCTTTCTCTCTCCGCTAGATGAACTGATTTCAGGCAGTAACTGACCCATATGCAAGGACAATCACAACAGGTCACCCGATTGCAGTGCTTTCTTTCTCTCTCTCTCCTAGATTAACTGATGTCAGGCAGTAACTGATCCATATGCAAGGACAATCACAACAGGTCACCAGATTGCAGTGCTTTCTTTCTCTCTCTCTTAGATTAACTGATTTCAGGCAGTAACTGACCCATATGCAAGGGCAATCACAACAGGTCACCAGATTGCAGTGCTTTCTTTCTCTCTCCGCTAGATGAACTGATTTCAGACCTCAACAAAGCAGATTGAGTAGAGGCAAATATTGCCTCGATATATTGTCTACTGAGATTGCTGCATGATATGTGTTGCAGGTTATATAAATTGTTACATAAAATGTGAGCTTCATAAGGAGCGCGATAGGAGCATGTGACATGAGATGCACCTGTGAAATAAGCTAAACTCTGATGATGATTCAACAGCAGGAAATGTTGAATGAAAACAAAAGGGATAGATATTCCAGCTCCAAGAACTGTTCTGTGTCCTGCTTGCAAATTGGATGAAAGTATATGTAGCGACAAGGGGTGTCGCATATGATCACTGCAGAGCGGGCATGAAACAACGTATTGTTGAAATATTATTTTGCTGAAGTTGAAATTTGCATCCCATTAGGATAACATGTTGTGAAATGAGTATTACTGATAATCCGGCCGCAGAGAGTGTTACATGGCAGATGTTGAAGCACATGTGTGTTTAAGGTTTAAGTTTTTAAGTGTTTAAGTGTTTAAGTGCGAGGGAGTGGAACAGTTTCCCAGCTGCTCTCAACGGTGGCAATTGAGCTCATGAAAGTTTCTCATGTATCGACCTTCCGTAGTAAGGATAGTCGTACTTTATGTTTCTTGAGGGTAAGTGATGCTTCTGCGGTCCATTCACTGTGGAGTAGAGTGAAGGATGGGTCTGGAATGTCTTGCTGGTTTCTCCATTCCTCTAGCTGGTTGGGGGCATTTGGTGTCTCTGCGGTCTATTCACTGTGGAGTAGAGTGAAGGATGGGTCTGGAATCTCTTGCTGGTTTCTCCATTCCTCTAGCCAATTGAGGACATTTGGTGTATCTGCGGTCTATTCACTGTGGATTAGAGTGAAGGATGGGTCTGGAATGTCTCGCTAGTTTCTCCATTCCTCTAGCTGGTTGGGGAAATTTGGTGTCTCTGCGGTCTATTCACTGTGGAGTAGAGTGAAGGATGGGTCTGGAATCTCTTGCTGGTTTCTCCATTCCTCTAGCTGGTTGAGGACATTTGGTGTATCTGTGGTCTATTCACTGTGGATTAAAGTGAAGGATGGGTCTGGAATGTCTTGCTGGTTTCTCCATTCCTCTAGCTGGTTGGGGGCATTTGGTGTCTCTGCGGTCTATTCACTGTGGAGTAGAGTGAAGGATGGGTCTGGAATCTCTTGCTGGTTTCTCCATTCCTCTAGCTGGTTGAGGACATTTGGTGTATCTGTGGTCTATTCACTGTGGAGTAGAGTGAAGGATGGGTCTGGAATGTCTTGCTGGTTTCTCCATTCCTCTAGCTGGTTGAGAACATTTGGTGTATCTGTGGTCTATTCACTGTGGATTAAAGTGAAGGATGGGTCTGGAATGTCTTGCTGGTTTCTCCATTCCTGTAGCTGGTTGAGGACATTTGGTGTATCTGCGGTCTATTCACTGTGGATTAAAGTGAAGGATGGGTCTGGAATGTCTTGCTGGTTTCTCAATTCCTCTAGCTGGTTGAGGACATTTGGTGAATCTGCGGTCTATTCACTGTGGATTAAAGTGAAGGATGGGTCTGGAATGTCTTGCTGTTTTCTCCATTCCTCGAGCTGGTTGGGGACATTTGGTGCCTCTGCAGTCTATTAACTGTGGAGTAGAGTGAAGGATGGGTCTGGAATGTCTTGCTGGTTTCTCCATTCCTCGAGCTGGTTGGGGACATTAACTGTGTATTAAAGTGAAGGATGGGTCTGGAATGTCTTGCTGGTTTCTCCATTCCTCGAGCTGGCTGGGGACATTTGGTGCCTCTGCGATCTATTCACTGTGGAGTAGAGTGAAGGATGGGTCTGGAATGTCTTGCTGGTTGGGACATTAACTGTGGAGTAGAGTGAAGGATGGGTCTGGAATGTCTTCCTGGTTTCTCCATTCCTCGAGCTGGTTGGGGACATTTGGTGCCTCTGCGGTCTATTCACTGTGGAGTAGAGTGAAGGATGGGTCTGGAATGTCTTGCTGGTTTCTCCATTCCTCAAGCTGGTTGGGGACATTTGGTGCCTCTGCGGTCTATTCACTGTGGAGTAGAGTGAAGGATGGGTCTGGAATGTCTTGCTGGTTTCTCCATTCCTCTAGCTGGTTGGGGGCATTTGGTGTATCTGTGGGCTGTTCACTGTGGATTAAAGTGAAGGATGGTTCTGGAATGTCTTGCTGGTTTCTCCATTCCTCTAGCTGGTTGAGGACATTTGGTGTATCTGTGGTCTATTCACTGTGGCGTAGAGTGAAGGATGGGTTTGGTGGCTCTGCGGTCTATTCACTGTGGATTAGAGTGAAGGATGGGTCTGGAATGTCTCGCTAGTTTCTCCATTCCTCTAGCTGCTTGGGGGAATTTGGTGTCTCTGCGGTCTATTCACTGTGGAGTAGAGTGAAGGATGGGTCTGGAATCTCTTGCTGGTTTCTCCATTCCTCTAGCTGGTAGAGGACATTTGGTGTATCTGTGGTCTATTCACTGTGGAGTAGAGTGAAGGATGGGTCTGGAATGTCTTGCTGGTTTCTCCATTCCTCTAGCTGGTTGGGGGCATTTGGTGTCTCTGCGGTCTATTAACTTTGGAGTAGAGTGAAGGATGGGTCTGGAATCTCTTGCTGGTTTCTCCATTTCTCTAGCTGGCTGAGGACATTTGGTGTATCTGTGGTCTATTCACTGTGGAGTAGAGTGAAGGATGGGTCTGAAATGTCTTGCTGGTTTCTCCATTCCTCTAGCTGGTTGAGAACATTTGGTGTATCTGTGGTCTATTCACTGTGGATTAAAGTGAAGGATGGGTCTGGAATGTCTTGCTGGTTTCTCCATTCCTGTAGCTGGTTGAGGACATTTGGTGTATCTGCGGTCTATTCACTGTGGATTAAAGTGAAGGATGGGTCTGGAATGTCTTGCTGTTTTCTCCATTCCTCGAGCTGGTTGGGGACATTTGGTGCCTCTGCGGTCTATTAACTGTGGAGTAGAGTGAAGGATGGGTCTGGAATGTCTTGCTGGTTTCTCCATTCCTCGAGCTGGTTGGGGACATTAACTGTGTATTAAAGTGAAGGATGGGTCTGGAATGTCTTGCTGGTTTCTCCATTCCTCGAGCTGGTTGGGGACATTTGGTGCCTCTGCGATCTATTCACTGTGGAGTAGAGTGAAGGATGGGTCTGGAATGTCTTGCTGGTTGGGACATTAACTGTGGAGTAGAGTGAAGGATGGGTCTGGAATGTCTTGCTGGTTTCTCCATTCCTCGAGCTGGTTGGGGACATTTGGTGCCTCTGCAATCTACTCACTGTGGAGTAGAGTGAAGGATGGGTCTGGAATGTCTTGCTGGTTTCTCCATTCCTCTTGCTGGTTGGGGGCATTTGGTGTCCCTGCGGTCTATTCACTGTGGATTAGAGTGAAGGATGGGTCTGGAATCTCTTGCTGGTTTCGTCATTCCTCTAGCTGGTTGGGGACATTTGGTGCCTCTGCGGTCTATTCACTGTGGAGTAGAGTGAAGGATGGGTCTGGAATGTCTTGCTGGTTTCTCCATTCCACAAGCTGGTTGGGGACATTTGGTGCCTCTGTGGTCTATTCACTGTGGTGTAGAGTGAAGGATGGGTCTGGAATGTCTTGCTGGTTTCTCCATTCCTCTAGCTGGTTGGGGGCATTTGGTGTATCCATGGGCTGTTCACTGTGGATTAAAGTGAAGGATGGTTCTGGAATGTCTTGCTGGTTTCTCCATTCCTCTAGCTGGTTGAGGACATTTGGTGCCTCTGCGGTCTATTCACTGTGGATTAAAGTGAAGGATGGTTCTGGAATGTCTTGCTGGTTTCTCCATTCCTCTAGCTGGTTGAGAACATTTGGTGTATATGTGGTCTTTTCACTGTGGATTAAAGTGAAGGATGGGTCTGGAATGTCTTGCTGGTTTCTCCATTCCTCGAGCTGGTTGAGGACATTAGGTGTATCTGCGGTCTATTCACTGTGGATTAAAGTGAAGGATGGGTCTGGAATGTCTTGCTGGTTTCTCCATTCCTCGAGCTGGTTGAGGACATTTGGTGTATCTGTGGTCTATTCACTGTGGATTAAAGTGAAGGATGGGTCTGGAATGTCTTGCTGGTTTCTCCATTCCTCTAGCTGGTTGAGGACATTTGGTGCCTCTGCGGTCTATTCACTGTGGATTAAAGTGAAGGATGGTTCTGGAATGTCTTGCTGGTTTCTCCATTCCTCTAGCTGGTTGAGAACATTTGGTGTATCTGTGGTCTATTAACTGTGGAGTAGAGTGAAGGATGGGTCTGGAATGTCTTGCTGGTTTCTCCATTCCTCGAGCTGGTTGGGGACATTAACTGTGTATTAAAGTGAAGGATGGGTCTGGAATGTCTTGCTGGTTTCTCCATTCCTCGAGCTGGTTGGGGACATTTGGTGCCTCTGCGATCTATTCACTGTGGAGTAGAGTGAAGGATGGGTCTGGAATGTCTTGCTGGTTGGGACATTAACTGTGGAGTAGAGTGAAGGATGGGTCTGGAATGTCTTGCTGGTTTCTCCATTCCTCGAGCTGGTTGGGGACATTTGGTGCCTCTGCAATCTACTCACTGTGGAGTAGAGTGAAGGATGGGTCTGGAATGTCTTGCTGGTTTCTCCATTCCTCTTGCTGGTTGGGGGCATTTGGTGTCCCTGCGGTCTATTCACTGTGGATTAGAGTGAAGGATGGGTCTGGAATCTCTTGCTGGTTTCGTCATTCCTCTAGCTGGTTGGGGACATTTGGTGCCTCTGCGGTCTATTCACTGTGGAGTAGAGTGAAGGATGGGTCTGGAATGTCTTGCTGGTTTCTCCATTCCACAAGCTGGTTGGGGACATTTGGTGCCTCTGTGGTCTATTCACTGTGGTGTAGAGTGAAGGATGGGTCTGGAATGTCTTGCTGGTTTCTCCATTCCTCTAGCTGGTTGGGGGCATTTGGTGTATCCATGGGCTGTTCACTGTGGATTAAAGTGAAGGATGGTTCTGGAATGTCTTGCTGGTTTCTCCATTCCTCTAGCTGGTTGAGGACATTTGGTGCCTCTGCGGTCTATTCACTGTGGATTAAAGTGAAGGATGGTTCTGGAATGTCTTGCTGGTTTCTCCATTCCTCTAGCTGGTTGAGAACATTTGGTGTATATGTGGTCTTTTCACTGTGGATTAAAGTGAAGGATGGGTCTGGAATGTCTTGCTGGTTTCTCCATTCCTCGAGCTGGTTGAGGACATTAGGTGTATCTGCGGTCTATTCACTGTGGATTAAAGTGAAGGATGGGTCTGGAATGTCTTGCTGGTTTCTCCATTCCTCGAGCTGGTTGAGGACATTTGGTGTATCTGTGGTCTATTCACTGTGGATTAAAGTGAAGGATGGGTCTGGAATGTCTTGCTGGTTTCTCCATTCCTCTAGCTGGTTGAGGACATTTGGTGCCTCTGCGGTCTATTCACTGTGGATTAAAGTGAAGGATGGTTCTGGAATGTCTTGCTGGTTTCTCCATTCCTCTAGCTGGTTGAGAACATTTGGTGTATCTGTGGTCTATTCACTGTGGATTAAAGTGAAGGATGGGTCTGGAATGTCTTGCTGGTTTCTCCATTCCTCTAGCTGGTTGGGGGCATTTGGTGCATCTGTGGTCTATTCACTGTCGATTAGAGTGAAGGATGGGTCTGGAATGTCTTGCTGGTTTCTCCATTCCTCTAGCTGATTGAGGACATTTGGTGTATCTGTGGTCTATTCACTGTGGCGTAGAGTGAAGGATGGGTCTGGAATGTCTTGCTGGTTTCTCCATTCCTCTAGCTGGTTGGGGGCATTTGGTGTATCCGTGGGCTGTTCACTGTGGATTAAAGTGAAGGATGGTTCTGGAATGTCTTGCTGGTTTCTCCATTCCTCTAGCTGGTTGAGGACATTTGGTGCCTCTGCGGTCTATTCACTGTGGATTAAAGTGAAGGATGGTTCTGGAATGTCTTGCTGGTTTCTCCATTCCTCTAGCTGGTTGAGAACATTTGGTGTATCTGTGGTCTATTCACTGTGGATTAAAGTGAAGGATGGGTCTGGAATGTCTTGCTGGTTTCTCCATTCCTCGAGCTGGTTGAGGACATTTGGTGCATCTGTGGTCTATTCACTGTCGATTAGAGTGAAGGATGGGTCTGGAATGTCTTGCTGGTTTCTCCATTCCTCTAGCTGATTGAGGACATTTGGTGTATCTGTGGTCTATTCACTGTGGCGTAGAGTGAAGGATGGGTCTGGAATGTCTTGCTGGTTTCTCCATTCCTCTAGCTGGTTGGGGGCATTTGGTGCCTCTGTGGTCTATTCGCTGTGGATTAGAGTGAAGGATGGGTCTGGAATGTCTTGCGGGTTTCTCCATTCCTCTAGCTGGTTGAGGACACTTGGTGTATCTGTGGTCTATTCACCGTGGATTAGAGTGAAGGATGGGTCTGGAATGTCTTGCTGGTTTCTCCATTCCTCTAGCTGGTTGGGGGCATTTGGTGTATCTGTGGTCTATTCACTGTGGATTAAAGTGAAGGATGGGTCTGGAATTTCTTGGTGGTTTCTCCATTCCTCGAGCTGGTTGGGAGCATTTGGCTTGTTAAGTTTATACTTGCTCCTGGTTTTCTATGTGGTAGGTAGTGGGTCTGCTTTCCTCCTGTTCACTGCTGTTGCCTTTTTCTGTAGGGCATGGTTCAGGCATGTCCTAAATGCATGTGTGTGCGTGTGGGGGTGCTGGCGTAAAGGTGCCAGATGGTGTTGCTCTACTTGTTGGTTCCACAGCAAGCCAGGAGGAGGTTGCCTTTACTCTGGCACGCCGCTGGTGATTGTGGTGGGTAACTGTTAGTGATGCTCCCCCTCCAGTTCAGGAATACCTCAACCTCTACCCTATTTGCAGGACCATGTACAACAGCACCCCGGGGGAGTAGCAACCTCTGCTGGGAAATATATTGCCCTCCAAGCTTCAGTGTGGGCATGCACACAGCATCACTGCTGACATGCACACATCGCACTGAGAACTGAGGGCTGTCACTGCTTACTCCAGCCACCAAGAACACTAGGAGCTTCATAGGACATACAAAATGTGTACATGACCTCATGACACTGAGATCAATCTGGAGTGATGCCCAGTGAATTGGACTGGACCGTGGCTGGGCGTCATGGCATGGGTCTGTGAAGCCATCATGTTATGTTAGGCGTTTCATATGTAGCACACAGTCTACCCTTTACAAGGCTTCATAGCATGTCATGACCTCTGTGGGTGACACATAACTTTAGCCGGGTCTGAAGCTCATTGGACTAATGCATCCACTACAGGGGCCTGTGTTTGACCTCATGGTCACAGGTTCGAAACCCGGGAGGTCCACTCAGCTGTTCATTCTTCCGAGGTCAATAAAATGAGTACCATTAAGTTGGGTAACAATAAACATCTGCTATTAGAGCCAAGATGCCCCTTTGGGGGTGAACGTGCACTTTACAAATACGCCTGTTATGTTATAACTATTTCAAAGCTGACTAGACATCATGGAGGTTCCATGTTGCCCTGCAACTTGCATAACTCAGCCATGTTAAATGGTACGGTCGTCCAGTAAGATTGGTCCTAGAATTCACTGAGTTCCTGGTTCCTGGGATGCCTACTTGAAGATGGGAGGGGTCAGAAATGCGAGATGGGCACAAAGGTATCGTTTTTTCAAAAGTTGTCATTTTTATTAAATCAAAAGGGGTAAGACAAACACGTATATTTCCCTAACCTAACAAGGATGGCCCCACATGGCAAACTAAAACTGAAGAAAAATGACATAGTGTCCAAAATGTATCTGATCCTCACATGTTTACACACAACAGAATGTTTGGAGGTTTTTGGTTTGACAAAACAAAATACAAATTCCAACTTAAAGGCTTCACGAAGAACTGCCTATAACCAAGGTTGGGCTCCCTTCCCTTGGAACAATTCAGGAATACCTTGAGCAAAGTTCAGATTCAATACAGTTCTTTACAATAACAAAGTTCGATTCAATGCAGCACAAAAAGTCTCTTCCATTCACTGGATCCTTCCACTTGGCAAAGAAAATATCTCATTCACAAATGCTTGGTCACAAATCAAAGCAACTGTTATTTCCCACAGTCTCCTGCTTGGCAAAGTAAATGGTTCTTCCTCGAAACACAAGTTCATAAGCCAAGACACTTGTTCTCTTCAAAAAAGGCCAAGTAATTATTAGCACATCACACTTCTTTAAAGGAAACACTTTTGTCAGGATAGCATAATAATTGTTTTTGGCAATGCAACAGTTCATCACAAAAGGTGGTAAAATTACTACGTTCTTTCCAACACAACCTTTTACCATAACCACAGTACTCCAAATCATCTTCTTCTTTCCTGGTATACTCACCTGCCAGGATAAAAACTCCTCCAGCTACAATTGGGTTCAGTGGTAAAGCTTGTTCCAAGATTCTCCAAACAAGTATCGTAGGTGAGGGGGCTTAAACAATAACTGCTTCTCTTTAAGGTCTCTTGACTCTTTAGAAAATGGGTTATGAGATGCTCCTCTCTCAACTTCGATGTCCCGGGGATTATGGAGGACTTTGGTGTCTGCGCCCGACCATACGAGAAATTTGAGAATACCGGATTCTAATTATTTAACGAAAGGAGTGTCGGCGAGTGGCAGTCCTGCAGTATCGTCTAGCTGCATAGTCTGCCTTCACTATCCTTTGTTTTGGAGGCAGAGCACCCTTTCAATCCAGCTACTAAAACCCCAGCAGTCCACGGAGCGGACGCGGAGTGGCGGCGAGTGGCAGTCCTGCAGTATGCTCTAGCTGCAAAGTCTGCCTTCACTATCCTTTGTTTTGGAGGCGGAGCACCCTTTCAACCCAGCTACTAAAACCCCAGCAGTCCGCGGAGCGGACTCGGAGTGGCGGCGAGTGGCAGTCCTGCAGTCATGGCGGTCGAGGCTGCGAGGACTGCCGCCCCCGTTAACTCCCCCATGTGTGAAGAGGGGCGATGGATGCGGAGTTCGCGCCCCCACTCGATCTCAGGCGAACCATGTGTAAAAGACTCAAATCCACCTACTGCCTGAAAGTCGCAGCCAAATGGAGAAAAGAAGTAAACTCATAAAAAAACTGATAATCACCAAACCTAACCTGACGACTTCCGATGACTCTCAGATTTCCCCATGCTCACCGGAAAAATCAGGCCACAGACTAAAGAAACAACAAACGAAGGCTCCCCCGCCATTGGCTTTGGAAGACATCACAAACGAAGACCTCCCCACCGTAGGAAATGCAGATCCCGTGAACACTATCCAAACGGCGCGCTCACCTGTTAATCCCGGAGGGGACAGCGGGTCCGTGTCGCCACGTGGAGAGGATACGGGATTGCGATCAGGTGGGGTGGTGCAAGGAGCGGTGCAAGGAGCGGCTGAGGCTGGGCGAGGCCTCTGGCCCGGAGCCGGCAGCAGAATCGGCGACGGGGGGTCAGACCTGGATCGTGAAGACGGATTAGCGGGGGCGGAGCCAGAAGAGGCCGTACCCTGCAGCCCAGTAGCTGTTAAAGCTATCATTCACCGCAACGCGGAGGCCGACCAACTGAGCGCAGCCCCAAAGAGCCGAGTTTCTCGGGGTGCTTCCCTCGAGCGTTCAGTATTGGATCACGCTCCAGACCCCTATGACCAAGTTGGTCCAGAGACTGTTCCAGTGCTATTGGACGAGCCAAGCAGTACAAATCCAACGGCCCAGTCCAACATAAGAAAACGACCACGATCTTCACCTACAGTCCAAAATACAGGAAAACACACACAACCTGAAAAGAAAAAAAAGGAAAGTAAAAAAGAGAGGGCTACACCTACACAACGGCGTTGTCACTCAGAAAAAAGGAAATTGAACGACTTCTTATTCTAATAGATCAGGAAAGGCAATCCAGCAAGCCGTCTCACAAAATCTGCTCACAAGTTTCTTTAATTTCAGAAACACCATACGGCCAATACAAACAGCTGAGCTAACCGACATGGAAATCCTGGAAGCTCTTCAAGATTGCCAACCCTTTCAGAAATACAGGAAGCTAGATCATAGGACGACCTCCTCACGAACGTTGATGGCATTATCCCCCACCAACTCATGCCAGGGCCAAAGTGCGGTCTCGCCTAAAACCACAAAGCATTTAGAATTATTACCAAGTCCGGATCCACAGCTAGTGAGGGCGGATGACCAGGTGCCAAAAAAAGAACTATCTGAACCAGTAAAGGCACCGGAGAAGACCAACCTTAATGCAATTGAGGCTCAGGAACCAGGAGAACATCCAAAAAATCTACACGAAAAAGCCTCAGAGCTCTCTCCTCCAGCCCATGAAGAGCAAGTGAGCACTCCTCTTAGCTTACCAAGTACACCAAAAAACCTTCCTGAAGAGGATTTACTAAAACAATTGGTTGGGCCAGACCCAAAGTTAGTCGATACTCAAGTTCAAGGAAAACTTCAAATAAACCCAAACAGAGACACCTCAAACCTCTTATCTTCAGCTGCTGAAGACCAAGTGATTGTCCCACCAAGTCCATCCAACGAAACCTGGGAAGAGGACAACCACTCGTTTCCTCAATCCCTGTTGCGGGACACAATGAGTCCGGAACAACACGATAAGGCCGAAGCTTCACACACGGTGGGAAACCCCAAACCCTCTACAGCAAACTACGAAATTTCTCCTGAAAGAGAAAGCCACAAAGATGCAAGAAATGGTCTTGAAAGCCCGAAGATCTTCCCAGTTCTACTTCTCCCATGTGGGTCACACAGAAGATTCTCTCTAGACCAGCCGCCTATAAGACATCATCAGAAATGTCCAACTGCACAACAAGCTACTCCTTCTTCACCAAGAACTTCAAGGAGTCAAGGAAAATCGCCTATACAAGCCTCCCCAGTGAAAAAAACGGACATTTTTTCAATTGTGTCGGCTATTTCAATAGGCCTTACACGATTCACAAAACTTTACGAATCCCTTAACGACACCTTAAAAGACCACACGTCAATTCAGGCAATGATGTATACAAGAGGGCTACGTGATGGCCAACGTAGAGCGCCTGAAACTGGCTAAAGAACAAAAGCACTACATTGCCCCAACCCAGTACCAAAACAGAGACACAAACCCACTAACTACTGAACAGAGGCAAAACAAATCTACAAAAGAGGTGGGGGAACAAAACTCACCAATTATAGACCTGACTGGACAAACTGTATCAAGAAACGCTCAAACTCAAACCGATGTAATACAAACGAAAATGGATATAGTAAATCAGAACAAAAGACGGAAAAAGGAAGTGTTGTTGGTTGTGGACGACCCCAATCTCCTTGTCTCGGGAAACGCCGCCTCGACCCAAGGGCGGACCAACTTTTCCTGATCTTTAAAAAAAACAAAGCTGAAAAGGACAAAACCAAAAAAATTAAAAACAAGAGCCTAAGTCCACGAAACTATTGGCTGTTTCGACACATTCTAAAATAATCTCAAGTAAAGAAAGGCCGGTCACTCCAAGGAGCGACACTACCTTGGGCTCTGCCCAGATTGTCGCAAACAACCAATGGACAGTTCCACAATTTCCTAAAACAGCTGAAGAGTTCATGGCCCAGGAGTCTCTGATGAACCTCAGCCAACATCTAGAGGAGAGTCCACAGCATGACTTGACCAAGGAGAAATCGGCAACCCTAGAGAGAAAAGTAACTTTCGTAAGCCCTTCTCAAAGTACACTTGACAACATAGGGGACGCTAGTTCAAATCAAAATTCACCCTTCATTACGTTAGAAGAACGCCGTAACAAAATAATTCAGCACTTTCACGAAACAGAAAAGAAACCCAGTGACTTTTTGACCACAATTTCAAGTAAAAGCCGACGATCTTTAACGCCCCCCTCTCGAACGGCAAAGAACTCTAGATCAAAAAGCTCTCCAGACAGAAACAAATCTCAACTCTATCCCACTTCAAAGGAAGGCCAGAAGCAAGAAAAAGACACCTTCAAGTCAACAACGGACACAGACCTGCGAACATCAGCAAGAATAGAATATCACTATCGATCCCAAACGGAAAAAAAATACTGCAAAACTTCAAACTCCACACAAGAACAGTGGTGGATTCTCAAACTAGAACAAATACAAGGGAACTACGATGATGTAATCTTAAACCGAAGCTCTGTCTTAATACTCTTCAACCACGTACCAAAATTGAGGAAAATAAAAACAGAAGGCCTAAAGATCGTCGACCCGTCCCACACAAAAGGGAAGGCTCAAACATATCTACACATTGCTTCGGCTTCGATTAAAGACCTACTAAGAAAAGAAACAAAGGAACTACTGAGACTGGGTTACGATCTCACTGATCTAAATAACACAAAAGAACAAGCATGTAGCAGAACTCACACTTCAAAGGGACACCAAAGATCTCAAACCAACTCAGCATCAAACAAAGTAAGAAACTACAAGAACGACCATAGAGACACGGAGAGCTCCACGTCTAAGCGGAACCAACGCATGAAAGATCCCACTTTAATGCCCGACAAACTGACCAACGACAATGAAAGTTTAATCTCCAAGGAAAAACCCAATCTCAATTTGAAGCATGACGAAAAAGGGCAAAGGATTGACAACAGCAAACGGTTAACTACCGCAAGTAGCCCCACCTCTCAAGTCCTGCAAAAAACGACCAATCAATTGGTCAAACCTGCGACACCAAAGCGGGCCCCAAACGAGTCTAAGTTAACTACTTCGGGTCTATGGGCTTGGCTTCCTAAAACTCTAGCCTCAAGAAACTCCAAATAGCAATCCAAGCCCCAGGACAACAGCCACGAAGGTCAGCAGCCCACTGATGACACCAGACATACCATAAGCCTCTGCTCATGGAACACGAGGGGCTTTCAGCACCTGACCTCTCCAGGAGAAATCCACTTAGGTGATTACGACATAATCTGCTTACAAGAAACGTGGCTTACGAAACCACCGACCTTAGACGGCTACAAACTCTCCTTGGCCCCGGCCCTCAAAAGTATTAAAGGACGTCCCTCTTCTGGCCTCCTAACGGCATCTCGCATTGGACACGGTCTAAACCTGGACAAAGTCCTAAGTGCAAACCACTTCCTCTTGGTAGTTTTGCTAAACTGGTACCACAAAAGCGAATCTGACAAGAAAGAACAGTGTACGCCCCTAGCAATCCTAAATATCTATTGGAACCCTGCGAAAATAGAAGCAGAAACCTTTCTTAGAGAAATTGAAACAACAATTGACGAAATCCTAACAGTCCATTTAGAGTCATACATACTAATCTGTGGAGTCCTAAATGCTGTAAGTACACAACAAAATCCTAAAAAACCTTCAACCCCGGCAGATCTCAGAGGGACTCAGTGGCAAGTATTAATGAAATCCAGAAAATTCCAAAGTCTAGATGCGGTCTTCCCTGACCAGTACCGGCCAGCGACCTGCTCTAATGGCGTGCTACAATCCTCAATTGATCATATATTCACCTCACGACCGTTTCTGGATCTAATCTCGTCCTTCGAGGTAAAGCAAACCAAAGCCAGCGACTACAACCCTCTATTTACATCTTGGAAAAGCACAAACGACCATGTAGATGAGCTGCCTTACAACCTCAAAGTAAATGTCCAAGGAAATAGGCTACGCCTCTCAGCGAAAGACATTAAAGACCTGTCAAATAAGTACAAGAAGTCTAAATCCAGCGACCAGAAGTACGTGACCGACTATGGCCCCCTGTTAACACCGTACAAGAAGCCCTGTCTAAAAACAAACTCGTTCACAAAATCTGCAAAACACTCGTACGACTTTCTCCTAGTAGAAAAGCGACGAGAATATCTGAAGGCCATCAGACAGGCAGCTAAGTGGTGCACGGACCAAGCAAAAATTATTAAGCTAAAAGCAAAACTGGTCTATCGTAGCTGGCTAAGATCGCACCAAAGAAAATTACATCAACAAGACTCTGAAGCCATACTGAGAGCCATCTGCACCAAAAACTCCAGAGAATTCTGGTCATTGCTAAATTCTAAGACAGCTGTCAGGAGCAAAAACATCGAAAACGTGATTGGTGAAGTAACCTGGGAAAAGCACATAAAGGAAACCTTCAAACTACCTTTGGACCAAAAACTTTCGCTTTCCGAAAGCCGCGAGAATCCTTGGACAACCTTAAACGACAAAGAAGAAATCTATGACGCTATAACCAAACTGAAAAACTCAAGAGCACCGGGACCCGAAGGCATTACAAACATCGACCTTTAGGCCCATCCTGAAGTCTGGTCCATTTTCATCAGCGAAGTTTTCTCAAGATGCTCAGACTCCAAATCAATTCCGGCTTCGTGGACTACTGCCACGATTATTCCAATTTACAAGAAAGGTGCCATCAATGACCCTTCAAACTACCGGCCCATTGTGCTGCTGGATCCTATAGGAAAACTATTTGGCTCCCTCTTACAGAAAAGTTTCCAAAAATGGGCTTGTGACGCGGCATGCAACAATCCCTTCCAGTCAGGATTTAAGAAGAACTTGGGAACCGCTGCAAACATCCTCATAATAAGTGTCCTGAAAAGTAAAGTGCTAGAAGGAGGCCCTAGGCTCCACTTGGCATTCGTCGATTTCTCTCAAGCGTTTGATAGGGTTGACAGGTCCCTCCTATGGAGCAAACTGGAAAGCTGGTCTTGTCCTAAAGAGATTTTAAATCCCATCAAATCTCTACATACCAACACTTCTGTGCGAGTCAGATTAAATTGCCAAGGATCTCTCTCAAAATCCATAACGATCCAAAGGGGAGTCAAGCAGGGTTGCCCGTTGGCCCCCACTCTTTTTCTGGCCTATCTCGGTGACTTTAAAGAAACAGAAATCTCTATTAGATCTTTTCCACCGCAATTGGGCAAACATAAAATCAGCCAACCGGATACTCTATGCGGATGACCTTATACTAATTGATCAGACGCCAATCGGATTACAGCGCCAACTTGAAAACCTTTCTAGCTATGCAACATCAAACAACTTGGACGTAAATAAAAGAAAAACAAAAATTGTTACCCTAGAAAAACCAACAAAGAAAACAGAAAAATCAAAATGGTTCTTCCAATCGTCCGAGATCGAAAAAGTAAAAAGTTTTAAATACTTGGGAATCATAGTAGACAACATCAAAAAAGAAACAGCTATGCAAGAACATCTAAGAATAAAAATCAGGAAGTTAGCGGCACAAGGAAAAGCGATCGACCAAAAACTCGGGCACTTTTCAATGATACCAGTAATTCAATACTACAAAATGAAAGTAGTCCTTGCTATAACCTATGGTACAGAGGCAATGATCCTGTTGCCGAGAGACATCTGGCCAAAACTTGAAGCCTACTACTGGAGAACAGTTCTCTCCCTTCCGACCTCGACACCCGTCGCATCAATACGAAGAGAACTGAGCCTCCTTTCTTTACAAGGGACCATAAACTGCAACACCCTGAGGTTATACAGAAAAATTCTGCTCCCCAAGAGCCTTCTGTCCTACAAAGTGATAAAAGCAGAACTAGCGGTTGACTCAAACAAATCCCTACAATCCTGGAAGACACACATCTCCACGCTGTTGAGTTCAATTGAGAGCACAGAAGACAATTTAATCCAAAATCCAGCAAAAATAATGAAAAAGATCAAGGGATTGGACTGGATCACGACACTGGCAAAAGCAATGGAAAACAAGTTAACGCGACATCTGCCCCCTAACATAAAGAAACTAAACGAGCTTCAGGGATTTATAAAACAATTCCCAAACAGACAAGCCAGAAACTGTCTTTTAAGGGCGAGACTTAACTTGCTACCAACAAATGAAATTAAAGCCATCAGAGGACTTTCAAATACAGCTCATTGCAGACTATGCCAGAACAAAAAGGAGACTGAGACAATTCGCCATCTGGTTATAGGCTGCCCAGAAACAAAACAAATCAGGACAGCCTACATGCAGCATTTCGCGTCGGATCCCTCGATCGACAGTGAATCTTGATGGTGGTCTAGAATGATCAGTGGGGACAAACCAACCTGGCTAATGGCCACTTCCAAAATAGTGCAACAAATCATGTCCAAGCTAGACACCCTGAATAACCTGGAAGGGATTGTAAAAAGCGAAGTCAACTCGCTACAACTACAATCACCCGAGTCTTCAGATCACCTGCAACTCCGGATGATCCACTCTTTTTTCAGCTACCAGTTTGAAAAGGCCTATTCGGGCTGAAAAAGCAAGTTAACCTCGCTTTATTTTACTTCAGAACTCACGCGCGAACTACTGAAAGCTGTTCGATAAACTGACATTGAAAATTCTTTGGGAAAATTCATTTAGTAAAAATCAATTCACATTTTGATTCACACAAATAAAATAAAAATAAAAAAAATGGGTTATAGTTCTCCCTAGATTGGTGTTCCATAAAAGAGAAGTTATACCCTTGTTGTCTCTGTATTAGTCTTCCATAGCCTTTTGACTGTTGGCAATACAGGTTACAGGTTTCTCCCCATTGGTGTCTCTTATAAGGAGGTTTGTGTTCCTGTGGCCTTTGTGCTACTCTCATGCAACCTCTTGGTTAATGGAAATGCGGGTTATAATTATCCTCCAATTGGTATCCCTTATCAGCAGAGTTGTACCCTGGCTTCCCCTGTATCCCTCTTCTGCGGCCTTTTGGCTTCTGGCAATGCAGCTTACAATTATTCTCCAATCTGTATTCCTTATCAGGGAAGTTGCGCCCTGGCTGCCCTTGTATCACTCTTCTGCAGCCTCTTGGCTTCTGGCAATGCAGGTTACAATTTTTCCCCAATTCAGGGAAGTTGCGCCTTGTCTGTCCTATTTCATTAGGTCGGTATTCAAAATCATTAGTTTCAATTAACAGTCTTTTTCATAGTGCCTCACGGCCCCCTGGCATCTCAGGTCAACTCAGGAGTTTCCGTTTGCATCTCCTTTTGACTCGTGGGTACTGCAGTGGATCTCTTTGGATCTGTCTGCACTGCTGCCAGCTCCGGTAGGACTGCCGTGGTAAGTGCAGTCCTTCTGGGGAGCTCTGAAAGCTCTGTGAGCTCCCCGGTTCTGCTTCTTTACCGGAGCAGTTCACGGCTTGTCGAGAGCTCGTCCCCCACACAGTGTAGCTTTCCCCTTTGCTGCTTCCAGCTGCGCCTTCTCTGCACAGCCACAGGTCTTCGCCCATATTGGCCTCAGCTGGTGCTTCCCCTGCCTCCACGGCGTCTCCCGCATGTAGTCCTGCTGCCGCCTCTGCTACTTCATCGGCATCTGCTATTCCTCTCACATGAAAGTCAGGCCTGCATTTAAATGTCCCGCTCAGGTGCTTCTTAATACAATGACAAGACTGCTCATTAAGCTTCATAATACCTTTAATCTTCGTTAACTCTGAGTCCCTCTTCGTCGGCCGAGTAGCGCAGGCATTATGGGTTCTGAAGTCCATCATGTTTCTGGTCTTTTTATATGTAGTTAACTGAAACTGATTTGGGAGCTGAGAGTTGTGAAATTTATGGGAGGTTGTAAAAAGTGGTTGTGATTTACCCTTATGTTCAGGACTTCTATATAAGGCAGAATCATAATAATTTGAGTTTGTCACATTTACTTCTTGAACCTTCAGTGTACCATCTTTATGTTGTTTACCAGATTTTTCACAGCCTGTACTTTGAGAAATTCTAGGAGAGGGAATTGCACATTGACAGCATGCCATTAGATATCTGGTTATTATGGGAATCTAATCCTTAGGAGGGGATGACTACCGCATCTCTCCTAGCAGAGTCACCACTTGCCCTTGACAGCCGTCTCCTCCCATGTGATCCTCCCTCATGCTACCACCCCGAGGGTTAGGATCAGGTAGAGGATGCCTTCCCCATGCCACGTGGGAGAGGGTCTTAGGCTGGGGTTCAGTGATGACTCTACAGGATTCATCACAGAGAGCCCTTTGCATGACACCTGGACATGGGATCCCTGCCACCTACAAACTGCTCTCTGTCGCAGAAGTGTCGGGGCAGGCCAGGGTTCACTCTTGAAGGAAGGTTTTTTTTCCATGTGTATGCTAACCACGCCTTTTCTTGGGATCCGTGCTCAAACCCAGCGTACACAATCCCCATTTCCCCCATTCCCCCCTATATGCTCTATCTAACTCCTCCTGCGCCATACTACCCATCACATCTTCCCAGTGTGCCCGCCGAACCTTTGGGGGTGTACTGAGATCTTGTACAAATATGCATTGTCTTGATTTTGTCACAAGAATCATGTTGTGGCATCTGCAGAACCCCCTTTGATGTGATGGAACCCCAATTCTTAAGGGCTGACAGAATTTCATCTTCAAACTCACAGGATATTCCTTCACAGAGGAACCAGACCACAAGGCACTAGAGAGCTTATTCCGCGATGCTATAAAAAGGTGTCTTGCATGAAAAGATGGATCATGGCTTCTGCAACACCATGGGCCTCATCCCTCGAGTACACGATTCAAGAAGACTGCTTGTAGCGTTACCCCCCAGCCAACACGTGCTACAAACAGGAGGGGGCACAGTGGGATGGGGACATGTATAGTCTGTTTAAATCATGCACTTCCCAAGACCATGACTGTGGACCCCATGTTTAAACAACACCAAAAACGGTGTTTACAGCCGGAGGCGAAAGCTGATAGGGAAGCACATGGGGGCGGCCGCACGCCAGCTGTGCCTGTTGTAGTCCTAAAGCCAAACAAGCTCTTTCGCGTGTACATGCTGAACTCTTGTTGATGAAGCTGGAATTGTCTTCAGAGGAACCGGGATAGTGGGATCTGAGGAGCTTTGTGTTGTGATGTGCTTTCAGTTATGGATGGATGCAAGCTAGTCTAGAAGGCACGAGGTCAGAATGTGTATGTCTGAGTGACAGAATGTGAGGCTGCTGGCGTTCCACCACAGACAGTTGGAAGATCAAGCCAGGGGGGTGGGAGCCAGTGGGATCCTGTCTCAAGATCGTATAGACTTTACTGTAACTGAGTACATTAACATGATGACTACCTACCTGGTGAGTCCAAAAAGCATTGGCAACAGCCCAGAGAATTAAATACACTGCATGTCATGAGGAAACCACGCATTGACAAGAGCCAGGAGAACACAAGAAAATGTAACAAGTGCATGGTGGCCAACCAAGTCACGGTAAGGTGTCAAGAGAATGTGGCATGTGACTAAATCAAGCTTCACTGTCAAATTGAAGCAGTGGCCTATTGTTGATGGAAAAGCAGCAAGGAAGGGGTATCGGTTGTGTGACCTGTAACGGGACCAATAGTAGCCCTGTACGGAAAAGCCACTGAAAGCACTCATTAAGATGCCTGTATTTAAACTACAACAAACTCTTATGTGATGTTGAAGTCAAGAAACTGAACGATCCTATGTGAGCTAGTGAAAAGTAACAATTTCAGAAGACCCTGGGAAGTGTGCCAAGGAAGTGTGCTGTTTTGAAAAGCTGGAAGAGTTGAACTCTTGGGGAAGGGAACCCCTGTGCCGTATGAACTATTTTGAACTTGCCAAGGAAGTGTGTTATTTTGAAAAGCTGGAAGATTTGAACTCTTGGGGAAGGAAACCCCTGTGCCGTATGAACTATTTTGAACTTGGGGAAGAGGAAGCTGAGTACAAGCCAAGAGCTGGAAGAAGCTCTGAACAATACTTTGAACACCATTAATTTTTATGCCGGCATTCCTACACATTGTATACAGTTAGACGTGAGGGCAAGTATAGAATTTGGACACAGACAGACATTTGCTTTGGACTTCCTGACACCGACTATCCTTGGTTTTCCTCAGGTAGGGAAATCCCACCTCAGCATTGGGCAAGTCAGGCCTTACTCCATCCTGCAATTTGAATTAATAAACATTTGTGGACCAAACTTGAACCTGTTTTCTGTGTCTGCTTTGTGATGCCTCCACAACAAGTACAGTTGTTGTCCATAGAACAAAAGTCCTGAAACGTCCTGTAAATCAGAGGTTGAAGAAAGCAAGTTGGTTCGCACCAGATGTGGATGTAGAGTGGTTTTTACCACTGAAGTAAAGTATCTACCGGGGTTTAAAAAACCTTCAGAGGAAAGATCTCGGGCTTGTAAATGACATGATCAGTGTCAGGTGTTACACTTCTGGACAAAACATCTGCAATGACATTCCTAGAACCCAGGATGTATGAGAATAATACATCAAAATTGTGGAAGAAATGTGCCTATCTTGCTTGAAGGCTGTTTCTGCAGGTTCCGGTGATCCGTACGGACAAAGGTAGGAAATCAAGCACCAATCAAAAGGTGTCTCTAGCCCTGCTGTGTCAGTTTTATGGCCAATAGTTCCTTTTCAAGCGCTGAATAGTGCATTTCTGCAGGTGACAGGGTCTTCGAATAGTATGCCCCCGGGTTTTCTGTACAATCATTGCGCAACTACTTTAACATGGCTGCCACCGCCTGGGCTGACGCGTCAGTCTCGACAATTGAAGGACTCTTGGTATCAGGTTGCTGAAGTATGGGAGTGGTGGTGAAAAGCTTTTTGAGCTGTTAGAATGCTTGATCAGCTTGTTTGGACCACGAGAAAACAATATTTTTCTTCCAAAGGGCAGTCATAGGCAAAACAGTAAGAGAAAAAGAGGGTATATATTTCTGATAAAAGTTATGCCAGTCCCAGAAACCTGTGTATCTCCTTCCCAGATCGAGAAGCCTTCCAATCGAGGACGGCTTTGATCTTGTGAAGGACCATGGATTTGTATTTGTATTTGTATGGAAACAGCTTTATCAGACAGAACGTGACTCCGAATAGACATTTTCCTGCTTTGGCTCTTATGTGGGTGTCTTCAGTACTTCACGGACATGGGACAGATAAACAATGACTGAATGCAGCAATAGCTCAGAGAACAGATGGTACATGAATCTCTGGAAAACCCCTGGGGCATTGGCCAGTCCAAAGGGCATGAGGCGGTACTGTACATTTTCTAAAGGTGTACGAAAGGCGGTCTGCCACTCATCACCTTCTTTAATTCCCATAAATCAAGTGACTACATATCAGGGCTGTTCTTGCTGCCTGAGTATATCAGGGATCAGTGGAAATGGATATTAATCCTTCTTAGTAAAGTGGTTCCGTGCACCGGTGTCTATGCACGGTCCCAGCTCCGAGGTATCCTTATTTGCCACACAAAAGAGGGAAGTCCCAGCAGATTATTTAGACTCTGTTATTAAGCCATTGGATATATTTCTTTGAAGATAATCCCATAAGGCTTCTTTTTCAACCGGAGAAAGGATGAACATCCGATGAAACGGGACCTCCACATCAGGTGTCAAATCGATGGCACAATCTTCTGGTCTGTGTGGTGTTAACGTTTTCTGTTTCTCATTTTTGAACACTTGAAGAAACTCATAATACTCAATGGGTATCAGGCAACGTATCCGCGCAGATTCCATCCAGGAACTGAGAACTGAACCGCAGCCATGGAAGTTGAAAGGCAGGAAGAGACACAATGTATTTATTTTTATTTATTTATTTATTTATTTAATGTGTCATACAGTACAAAGTGCACTTTTAACACAAACAACATTAAAAAATCATCACAGTAAAACATTTAATGAATAAACAGTAGTATAATAACCATAATAAAATTAACGTGTTCTATCCGTCCTGGTCAGACAAGAATGTAAAATGACTACATTCCAACAGCTAAACCACTAAACAACCACTGCACAAGACTTTAAAAACTCCACTATATGTATAGATAAACATAGCTCATTACAATTTAAAATCCTCTTGCATTGATCGTGCTCTGAGACGATATAATTCATAGCTAACATTTGAGTCTGCTGTATCCTCAGACTAGGGCACTGGGCAGACCAGTCTTTAGAGTCTCTACTTGCTGGTGACAATGGCGACAAAGTCTCTGTTCACGGGGGACATTTAGGCAGCCCAACATTTCTTGCGTTGGTGCCAAGTTTAGCCTGAGTCTTACAATTTGGAGCCTAAAGTGTCTTGATGGATGCTTTGTCAAATAGGTAGAAAGAGTGGTAAAATGTTTAATTGTGTACATAAAATGATCAGCAAAACATGGATATTGCAACAAGGATTCTCGTAAATTAGCCCATGCATGTCTAGTTAATTTTATCTTTATAATTTTGGGTGTAATTCCCAATTCTTCCTTGGATGCTCCTATTATTTGTAATTTTTTTAAACATTCAGGTGTCCAGTCTATTAATACGTGACATGCACCTTTCCTCCACACAACATTCAGGCCTTCATAAATTGAGGCAGGAGGGCTAGCCAGAATACTTACCCCAGTCAATCACAGTTTCAATCGGCGGCTGTCCCAATTCATGCAGTATAGCCACTAGTGGGACCGACTGGGGTAAGTGCAGTAGCCCTCGCCAAATTAGTCCTTCCAATTTGGACCAATCAATTCGTAACCTTCTTGTTTGTGCCCCATATATAAGTTTCGGTACCATTTGTTTTTTATACAGTATAAGGCTCGAAGAATCAGGAATCTTCCAAATTTAGCATCAAAAAGACGCAATTTAACAAGTGCTTCAGGTCCGCAAGAAGCTGTGGGGCAGCCGAATTATCATAGACAGGCGTCCCTAGATATGTGAATCTACTGGCCACCTCAAGGATACCAGTTTTTAATTTCCAAGTAGTCATTTTACATTCTTGTCTGCCTCCTTTTAATACCAGTACCTTTGATTTCATTGTGTTTAGTGTCAGTTCCAAACTGACCAAGAACTCCTCAACTGCACTCAGAGCTCTCTGCAGACCAATAGCAGTTAAGTGACAGAGCACGATGTCATCTGCATACAGTAGGTGTTGAATGATCAGGTCTCCCAACCTTGGGGGGTTTGATCTAACTTGTCCCAAGTATTCCAGTATTCCCCATATGTAGAAACAAAATAAGAATGGGGCCAACACACAACCCTGACCTAGGCCCCTATTAGTCTGAATCCGAGGTGCGTATCCTCCAGAGGCATCGAGCCTCACCCAAATTCTTGTGCCCATATGCATTGCCTCTAGTATTCCCAATAACGAAGATGGGCAGCCCTGGTCATGCATCTTTCTCCAAAGCAGGGCCCTATTACGTGATGAAAGGCCTTACTAATATCCAGAAATGCCAAGAACACTGGTCTGGCCTGAGCTTTTGCTTGATGGGCAAGCAAGTTCAGGACAAAGCTATTTAGGGCTGCCCCCATACCTTGTCGAAAGCCTGTTTGATACATGTTCAAGGAATTAGAATCGTGCACCCACTTTTGGAGCTCTTTTAACATCATTTTTGCAAAAACGTCGTTTGAGGCATCAGAAAGTAGTATTGGTCTTTAAGGGGGGGGCGATAGGTCATCCCCGTTATTCTATAGCCCAATATCACAATATTATAGTGGCAGCAAACCAGGTTTCAGAGAAGGCTTTTTTTATCAAGAATACTTGAGAATAATTTGGACCAATAAGTCGGGTTTTCTTTATAAGTCAAATTTGAAAGGCCATCAGGGCCTGGAGCATTAGATTGCTTGGTCCTTTTAATCAACAGAGTAAGACCCTCAAGGTCCCACTTAAGCATCCCCTTCCATCCGGCCTGTGACCAAACCGGAGAGCAACTGCGCCCCAACTTCATATACAAATCCCTAAAATGATGAACTCAGGTATCCTCCGGGATCGAGTGGCACTGCAGAAAACTCTCTCTACCGTGTGGCTTGATTAATTGCCAAAATCTGCCTGAGTTATTCCCTGACATACACGCCAGCATCGTTTCCACATCATTAATGTAGATCACAAATTGCCTCCCCTTTAGCCAATTCCTGTACACTTGACGTACCCTACGGACCTCCTCTATACAGCCACCCTGGGCACCCTTCTTTAACTCCTTAACGTCCCTTTGCATTTGCTTCTTACAGCTCTGGATCTCTTTATCAAAGGCATGTGTCCCACCTATTTTATGCACCCCCTTCTTCAGGCACCCCCTTCTTCAGGAATCTATACGCTACCCAAAACCTCCCATATTGACGAGAAGAAGCCTTCGGGAGAGCTTAAATACTCCCTTCTCTTTGTTGACATATTAGCAATCACATCTTCAAAGGCCCCTGCCAAATTCGGTGCCCATCTCACGTCACAGTTTCTTGGATTTATTTCCACTTCCATGTGCATGTCTTTCTCTTCCTGTTTTTAAGGGAAGAGTAATCCTGTACACCAGTAGTGCATGGTCCCTCGGGGCCAATGGATTTATTTCCAGTGAGGATTCCCTCCATGCCAGTTCAGAGGAGGCAAACACACAGCCTAAGGTTGTTTTCCAAAGTCCAGTCATCCATGAGAAACTGGGAGGGATGTCACCTTGCACATTGCCATTCATAATTGACAGGTCCCAGGCTTTCAATGCTTGAGTAACTCTTTTGCCCCTAAGGCGGGAGCCCTTTGCAGTTCCTCTTCTATTCGGTGCCAGGTACCAATGATCGTCCAGGCATTACGCATTCAAATCGCCTAAGACTATCAGAGAGGCACCCTCTTCTGGGAACTCCCCCAGTAATGTAAAGGAGAGGGCCGCCAGGGCCTCCTCCCGTTGATCTTTGTCTGGGCTAAGATATACGTTTACCAAAAGGCATTTAGTGTATAACCCCTCCGAAGCCTCTTGCCAAACCAACAGTGCCACCAACATGTCAGACCTGTCAACTTCAATTTTTTGAATGGACACCCCCTGGGAGCGTTTAATAGCTGCCAGCAGGCCGCCAAACGGCTGTCTCTTATCGCCCCGTAAGGCCCTGTTGTAAATAACTTCAAACCCCTCAATAATAGGGGTGTCCTGAAGTAAAGACACTATGTCAAATGACACAAAAAGATCTTTGTTACTTAGAATATTCCCGAAACCTCAGGAGTTCCAGGAGGCCATTATTAATGCATTTCCCTCCCTTCTTGGGCCCATCTATTACTGCCTGCCCCCTTGCACCCAGACTCCCTTACCCGCCATATAAGTCGGATCCCGGGTGTATCCCCTTGAGGTGTAAAGGTCTGAGTTTTGGGCACTAGTCACACCTCGTAACAACCTAGCCGTATCTGGGTAAATTGGGGCCAGTCTTTAAATTATTGAGGGCCCTGCGTCAGCGACTTCAAACCCTAATGTTAGGAAGCTCTCTTTTTCTCCCATAATAATTCCTTTAGTTATAAAGGACCTCAAATGAACTTTGACTTCACCCAAGCAATCCTCAGACACACATTCCACTGACATGATACCCCCGAGGTCAGAAGTCTTACATTTGGAATTCCGTGCATCAGGGAAAGAGTGTAATGCCTGTCAGGAGGAGATCTACTAGAGCTCTCAAGGAGCCGCCTTAAGTAGGTGCACAGCTGACCACTTACTATCATATCTTTTTTTAATGGCAGTGTATGATGTTGCGGTTCCCGAGCATTAAATCTAACCCCAAGAGACCCCTGTCTGTTCACAGAGTCCATATCAAGTCTCAGTTGTTGGCTCTTGCACTACTTTGGGAAGTAGCCCCGGCATCACTAACCGGGTCTCTCCACAGGATTGCACCCCCACTGGCTCCTTTGCTATCATTGGTTTTGAAAATATGGCATACATTTTTTCCTTAGGGGATTGCCCTTTTGGTCCCGTAGTCAAGGGGGCCTTGCCTAGCACGTTTATTTTTGTCGGACCCACCAACGGCACCATGCCCCCCTCCCTTAGCCTTTGCCCATGAACATATCTGTAGATGAAAGCCCCTCAGCCTCTTCCAATATCCCCCAGGCCTCGATCTCTTCATCTACTGGATAAACTGAGATATTACTCAAGTCAAAAGAAGGGCTGTCCCCCTCTTCCTCTTTTAACGCAGGTACTATCACCACAGGGGTGGCTTGCATCTCCGGCACCTTTTTAGTGCTCTTTACAATTTTAGCTTTAAAAAAGTCTCGTTTTTTTGGTTCCAGTGTATTCCTGTCAGCTTGAGCTCGCTTATCGACCTCTAATCTTAACTTTCTCAAGAATTTCCTTGAGCCTTCATTGTTTTGCTTAGGGGGTAATTTACTGTTTTTTTGTTTTTTTCCCTAGGGAAGGAGGTTTATTCTTTCCTGAGAAATACCTATTAGTCTTTTCGATCTGCTCGTGGCTACTACTTATTACAATATGCCTGCCTTTCCTAGTCCTGCTTAAATATGATCCTGTTGGTAGGGGACCCATGGGCACCTGTACGCTTGCCATGGTACTCGCGGATTCCGCCGCTATCTGTACACTTGCAGTAAGCCCTCCCCATGTTTGCAGGTCCCCCTGTGCCCCAGGGAACACCTCCACTGGAATAATATCCCTTTTGCTCGGTAAGGAACTGAGAACTGGACCGCAGCCATGGGAGTTGAAAAGCCGGAAGAGACACAATATTCGAATCCCAGAAAAAGGGTATGACCCTCCAATGAATGTAAGGAGTGTGCTCCTCCAGCCCTGGCATGCCCAGGATCACAGGATAACTGGTGCTTTGAATCAACTCAAAGGATGTGCTTTCCTCATGATGGCGTACCTTCGACTGCAGGCACGCAGTATGGGCTACTATCGGTCTAACCTCCAGAGGGTACCTGTCAACTCCCTGGTAAGGGAAGGCTATGCCTTTTTGTTGAGCAGGATTAGCTTGCTTTGTGGGTCAACCTATGTCCATAAAAATACCAGCCCCCCGGAATCAACCAGAGCAGCTGTTTCCGTTGTGCCAGTCAAGGCTAGTGTTATTGTGATCCGTAAACAAGTAACATCGTAGAAACATCTGGTTGAACAGCAGTTGTTAGCAGGGGATTTTGGCCGCTCTCCCGACCCTTCATCCCTTCTAGGGTCGGGAGTTGGCGTTTTTTCCCTGACGCCTCGCAGGTGCCGCAGGACAATAACACAACAAATGTTTGGCAAACCCACAATACATACAGAGGCCATTGGTCCTACGACAGTTTCATTCCTCGTCAGATAAAGGACCTTTGGTAGCACCGATTTGCATGGGTGCAGCCTCATCAGTCGCCTTGTCACCGAAGGAATAGGTGGACTTTGAAATGCAGGCTTGGAGCGTTTTCAGCTTTTCTTTCCTGTATTCTAAGGTCAATTTGTAGGGTGAGCTTAATTATGTCGTCAAATGTACGGGGACGAGGTACCTTTGCCAGCTCGTCTTTAAAGTCCTCATTCAAGCCTCTGCGAAACAAGGTGAAACATGCTTCTTCTGGCCATCCTGTTGTCTGAGCTAATTGTCAAAACTTGGTAGTTAATGTGCCCAGTGATCCTTGGACAAAGTCCCGAAGCATATGCTGACTAGTGTAGGTAAGCCCTGGATGGTCAAACATGCTCTTGAAGGCCGTCATAAAGCCTGCATAATTGTCTAAGATAGGGTTGTTTGCTACCACCCGGGTAGTAGCCCAGACCAGTGCACTGTCTCCCAAATGTGTAATAACAAAGCCTATTTTGGCACGATCAGTGGCCAAAGCTTGCTGACGGAAGGCGAATACAACTAAACATGCATCCAGAAACTCTTTCATCTTCTTAGGGTTTCCCTGGAATTTCCCTATCAGGGATGCACTGGATCGAGGAGGAGCAGAAGCAGGTTCGCGATTCAGGAGGGCGTGATGAAGATAGCAGTGTTTTGCCTTTAACTGCTGCAGCTCTGCAGTTAGTCCATGCACTGTGTTAACCTGCTCCTGAAGCTGATCTATTTGGTCTTGGGATCGTAGTCGTTGCAACCTGTCACGATCTCGCCTTACCTTACCAGTTGATGAGGAGGTCTTCTGATGCAAGTGGCCTCTGGTCCCCGGGGCAGCCACCATGATCAGGGTGGGAGACTGGTCTGGCCAGGGGGTGCAGAGCCAAGGACAGCGGGGAAAAAACTTCTTGTGGGTGAAGAAACCTGCTAGAGCTGGAGGGGTTCTTCCTGTTGTGGAGAAGATGAAGCAAACCACTGGAGTTCAAGGAGCCACGACGGGGAAGAACACAGCAGCGGTAACACTGGAGCGAAGGCAAGGGGGGGAAGGAGGCCAGAAGGAGAAGGCAGCAAAGAAGGGGAGCAAGGACAGGAGGAAAAAGAGCACAGTGTAGAGCAACGGGAGATGTTGCTCATCTGAAGTACGCTTCCGGGTGGATGGCGAAGGAACATACGTTGGAATAACGCCACGCGCCATATTGGAAATGGTGGTAGTGCTTCCAATGTCACAAAACGGACCAGGTTGGGATTCCTGGGTGATGTCGGTGACTTATGACACTTCTACTCGTCCTAGTCAAACTCAAGCGTCAATAGAACATGAAGAGAGTAACAAGTATAATTGGGACACACAAACTCGTCCCAACCAAGATAAGGAAAGGGCATTGAGAAAAGGAGAAGTCTCGAATCCATATAGACGGATAGCAGTTCCTACGGAACTGGAAGAGAAGGGGAGAGCCTTATTAAAGTGAGAAGGGAAGAGAGTAAACAGGACAGAAGAAGAAAAGGAATAACTGTTGAGTTCCTGAAGAATCCAGTAGCGGAACTGCACGATCTGATAAGAACAGTAGCCAGGACTTATCTGAGGATAGGCTACTGAACTACACCTGGCAGAAGGCCGCCTTGCAGGAGAAGGGGGTCATTCTCCTGAGCAGGTAGGCTTGCAATAGGTTAGTTTGGACAGTGGACTGAACTTGGCTTGGACTCTCTTTGATGACTTAGTCAGCTTGCTTAGGTCGTTTAGGGAAAGCTAGGAGTTTTTACCTTTTTATAATAAATAACTAACGTGAGATGGAAAATTAGAGTCTGTGTTCTTCTTCTGAGCCGCCACAATACCTTCAGCCGTATACCGCAGTAGTACCTCTGCTCTGATGAAAAGTCTTGTGTCCGGTTTTTAATAGCGGGGTCGATACACATATATTTCCCACTCTTGGACTCGTGCTCCCGGGCAGTTCTTGGCCCTTCTCTTTGTTCGGCTCTTTTAAACTATTTGGTGAACTTACTTTGGACAGACACGCTGAATGGGTCGAATCCAATGACACGTTTCCCCCTGGTCAATTAAGTTCTAAAAAGGGCGCGGGAATACATCGCCAAGGTATGAATGTATGCCTGTATACAGGCCGCCTATATGGACCTAGTGGCCGCATTCCATTCTGTTCACCACCCTAAACTGTGCTCGATTTTGGATAGAATGTGGGGCGGAGGGGCCTGGGGCATTTTGAAAATTATAATTGAAATACTTGAAATGAAATTGGTGGTGGTCTGGTACTGCCTGGATGGCCACAGTGCTCATAGCTTTCCTGTGTGCCGCGGGTTTAGACCGCAGCGACTTCTTGCGCCCATTTAATTGAATCTATTTATTAAGGACTTCTATGATTATCTCTGTGCAGTCCGGGTGGATGACCCCATAATGGGAAGGTTCTCAGTTCCCATGAGTGCGCACTGCTGGCTAGAACCCCCAACTCCTTGCGGCTTTTCTTGTATGCATACACCCCATGCATGGAAAACCGATAGTATGTCTGTGATTAGGGCATCCTCACTATTAAAGCAAACCAGGTCTAGCGCCTTGATGCCTTTATTGGTCTCGTTCGCGCTCTATCAAGTAACTATACAATACAACACAGATCGCTAGGATCTTCCCACTCGGGTGGCGCGCCTCTGCCTGGGCGGGGCGAGGGGGGGGGGATATCGTATCCACCTTGGAACATCTGGCCAAGGAAAGGTGCAGCCAGTAAACCATACACTGGGGCATGTGAGGCAAGGCCTACTCCATGGCCTTATATGGCGCTTCCGTTTGGGGTTCTGGAAGGGCTTTTAGGCCTACCTACTTCTGCCCCAAACTCTGCAGCACATCTGGAACGTGGCCGCGATTGCCTGCAGGACCGGTCTTGCACCGCCCCAATCCCTATGGGCCTAATTCCAAATGTGGGGGTGCAGGAAAATAGTGGGGGCAATTCCTCCACTTATTTTTAGCAGTAACAAAATTACCTCTATTTTTTCTGCACCGCCAAATTATTCTTTTTCACGGCTTTACCACTGGCGGAATTACTGCACGGTAAATCAAGCGATTATTTGAGCAAAAGTGAAGGTTTTACCTCCAGCTGGTTGCTGGTGGTAAATCCTCCACTAGAAAATCAGTGCTTTACGTGCTATTTCACCACTGGTACATCCACGAAAAGTCTCCATGGAATGCTATGGACTCCAGAAATGGGGAATTACATCGCCCTACCACCATGTCATGCTAAACCCATGGGACCAAGTGGTGGTAACGGTAACCAATTTAGACGGTAACTCAGCAGATATCCTGCCAAATTACAGCCAAAGGCAGAATGAGGCCCTGTGTTTTTAAAAACTCTGAGCGACGACAATGCAGGAGCACCTCATTAATAATTAAAATCACTTTGGGTGCGGGCGGCATATTTGCGCATGGCATTGACTTCCATGAATGGGAAGTGCGTGCTAATTCATTAACCTGCGCCAGACAGAGGCAGCAACAAGGGATACACCTTCCCCCACACTGATTAGGAATCTGGGGGTGCCCAGCAGTATTGGCATTGGCCCCCCTGCGGTGCACATAGCTTTTGCTTGCCCCATGTCCCATGAGCCCCATCCCAGTACATCAGCCTGGTCCCATCCCCCAGCCCAGGCAATGCACGAGCTTGGTCCCAGCCCCCACCTAAGACAGCTCATCCGTTGCACCTCAGCCCCTACTCTGGCTGCCCATCACTCTGGCGTCCAGTCCCCGCCTCAACGAGCCCATGAGCCTGGCCCCCACCCCATGCCATGGATCTACCCAGCAGCCATGCCCAGCATTCATGTTTGTTTGTTATTTGTAATGCGCGCCAGACCCGAGGGTATCAGGCCGCAGAAGAAACAGGTAAATGTTCAGCTTAGGTTACAGAGATGTACAGATATATACAGCAAGATATATACACACAACAGGGTACCTTAGGCGTACTCTATACAGACAAGAGGTGCAAAAGCTTAAAGGCAGGCAGGCAGCTGGACTTGCAAAAGCGCAGAGCTATATGCAAAGCAGGGCATTGTGGTGAACAGGCGGGCATACACCTGCGTATTTAGCGGTCATTTTCTTTGATCCAATGGACAGTATTGTGCCTGAAGTGCATATATGTTTGATCTGCCCTCAGGGAGGGGGGTAGGGAGTTCCAGAGCTGAGCAGCTTTCACTGGGAAGCTGCACCCTCCCACTTTGGAGAGTGTAAACCTAGGAACCATCAGGCAATTGGAGTTGACCGTTCTTATTGGCCAAGTGGATGATTTTCCGTTGAACCTTTCTGAAAGGTCGCGTAGGGCGGTGCTGTTTAGGCCCTTAGGTGTTAAGGAGCAGTTTTTAGCAGGATTTTATCGTTGGTTGTGTGGCAATTATTATGTCTTCTTATCTCCGATATGTGTTCTTTTTTTGTTATGCTCAGCGCTGCTCTAAGGGCGTTGTTTTGGAGGATCTGAATTTTCTTGATGATGTACTTATTGGACCCCAGCTATAGTGAGTTGCAATAGTCCAATTTGGAAAGAATGAGGGCTCTGGCCAAAATGATGCAACTGTTTGTGGAAAGGAATGGCTTGGCCGCTCTAATAAGCTTAGTAATCCCTCCATGATGCGTGGCAGGTTGCGCTGAGTCATAAAGTCATGGGTTGAGCTTGGACACTGGTACACATGCGTGTGAAGAGTTTGTTTGCATCACAAGCCACCTGCATGTTGATGGGGTGCACCATGTGTCTATTGATGTACACACTCTCTAGTTCTCTGTGTGGTACAAGGCCCACGTGTGTGTGGAACTGTCCCATGATGTAATGTCTTCAGGGGAGGCCATGTCTCACCGCGGCAGACCCCTGTGAGAGGATGCGGGAGACGCATCGCTGGGTGATGCCATATGCCAGGGCCACAGTGTGCTGAAAATCGACGGTGGCATAGAAATGGGGTACTGTGAGGTGCCTTAATGGGTGAGGGAAGTGATTGCTGTGACTGTGTCGCTGTCAGGCTCAATGTAATGTATGAGTTCTGCTCGTCAGCTGAAAATGGTGGGCACAAGGGCATGAGGTAAGGGGCAAGGGCCTGCTGATCTCTGAGGTCTTCTTGGTGAGATAGCCTGGGCCATTATACCTATGGTGGGCAGGGCCTTTGAATTTTCCTACCCCTCCTCTCCTGGTGCAGCTGCTGTGGTGGGGGGCTGGGGACCAGCCACCTGGTTTAGGGGATGTCATCCAGTTTGATGGGCTGCCTGGGGTACAGATGGGGGTGCAGGAGGATGGGCAGTCTCAGGCGGCGGTTGGCAGTAAACCTCATGGTGTGCCTAGTGTGGGGGCAAAGTTGATGACCTGTCTAGAGTGGGGGATGGGGTCAGGCTGCTCCGTTGCCTAGGGAAGGGGCTAGGGTGCAGACGGATGGGTTTTCTCAGTGGGAGTTAGGGGTCCGGCTCATGGACTGTCTGGGGTAGGGGCTAGGCTGATGGGCTACCTGTGGTGGGGGTTGAGGTCAGGCTCTTGGCCTTCTTGAGGTGGGGGCTGGAGGCCAGGATGATGAGCTGCCTGGGGTGGAGGTCTGGGGGTCAGGATTATGAGCTGCCTGGGGTGGTGCTGGGGGTCAGGCTCATCGGCTGGCTGGGTTTGGTTCTGGAGGCTAGGATGATGGGCTGGCAAAGAGGGGCCGGCTTGTGCACTGACTGGGATGGGGTCAGGTCAGTGGCTTATTCAGGCTTTCTGCTGCCCTCGGCCCAGCTAAGCGCATGCTCTCCCCATCCCAACTTGCCTCCACCTCTGCCACAGTCTGCACCTTCACCAGCTTCAGTTCCTTGAACACACTCTGCCCGCATTGGCCAAACCACCATTTTAGCTTCATAACAACATAAGGACATTTTTAAGGCTGCAGGGATTAGAAAGTTGTTGCTTGCCCTCTGTTTATTCAAGTCTGTTATTTTATGTTATGTTGGTTGAAATATTGTTGTCAGATCTCTGCTGCCCAAGATTTGGAGAAGGCAGTGCGTTCTACAGTTGAGTTCACTAGAGGTACCTGTTGAGGCCAATTGTCAACTTCCATTTAGGTCAGAAAATAATCTTTTAGAGGAAGTGATCAGAACATAAGCTGTCTGGCAACTGGACACACAGGAGGGAAGGTTGGAACTGGGCATTTTGGTTTCAATGTTAATATCTAGTTTCTCGTGAGTTGCCTGCTGTCATCCCACAAGGCGCACCTTGACTGGTCTGTAGTATGAATGTTTCAGGCAACATAACTACATTTCTACATGCAGTCTTGCCAAATCTTAAAGCTTATACATGGACTATATTCAAGTCATACATGCACATTTTATAAACATTATGAATTTAAAAACTCAAGCTCCTTCTCATGGTTACAGCTCTGGTGTTAACAGGGGACAACATGGAAATAAGGCAAGTTACCTGCTGCAGCCGATGTACCTCCAATCCCTTGGGCTGCAACGCCATTAAAATATGGCAAAATCACACGTGACGTTTGTCAACTCTGCCTGGGCATAAAGACCTCAGTAGAGTAAAGACAGCTGGAGAAGGTTCTTGGAACCCTTGGCCGTGCGTTCTCACGGTGGAGTAATGGATAAGGGTGACCGGAACATTCAGGAATAGGAAGCACCAGCATTCCCCGCAGCTGCGCAGTGCAGACAGCTTTTAGGACACATTAAGTGGTACATACTGTTGAGATCATTGCTGTTTGCCATTCCCTAAATACCCAACCCTCCAAGAATAAAGCAAAGTAATGGGTTGGGCGTTCCAACACAGCATTGCCTTTGCGGGTGTGGTTTAGGCTATGAGTCTTGCCAGCTTGCGTTTATGGTCATTTAAAAGGTTTGTTAACTCCTTAGAGTTGGTTGGACTGTACAATACACAGGAACATTTTGAGATGTGTGGGTTATAGATACAGTTTTCCTGATGTCGCTTGAGGTACTGTTGCACAGTAAACGTCCAACCTTGTATTTAAAATCTAATTCATGTAAAGGTTACTTATACACGTAACTGTTATGCAGTGTGTAGCATACTGTACAGGTGGTTCTCCTGGTAGTGCTGAGGACACATGATAAACCCAGCAGGGACGCCATTTGCCTGCTTAGCACTGGGCATCTTCTGTAAAGACGGCTGAACGGATATCTTGATGGGACACCACAGACCTTTCTTCTTTACAGCTGTGAAACACCTTTCACACACAATTTCCGTTCTCTCTCACCCTGTGGCTGTGGGCATCGTTTCATAGGTTTCTTGATGTACTTGCACATTTTAGATTTACTCTTCGCCATTTCAACTTGGGAACAGTCTATTTCATGCTTGCACCTTTTGAGCAGTCACCGACCTCTGAAATGTGGTGCTGGGAGGGAAAGTAGGGCTTGCCTCTGAACCCCCTTTTAGTGCCACCTGTGGGAACTTTCACCAGAGACATGTGTTCAATGTTGTAACATGAAGCATCATTATTAACCTTTACTTTTCTAGGGGGAACCCCTCAATTTCGCAACAGTTATGTGTATTTGAACATAGTGATTGCTGAACACAGTGTATGTGTAGGTGTATCGCTGGTCTGATAGCACAGCGAGTAGAGCGCTTGCGTTGACATCTGTGCAGAGCCTTCTGACGCAGGTTCGAATCTCGTCGATAAATGAGCACCACACACCGTGGGTAATAATAAGCAGCGCTCAGATGCCTGAGGGTTTGTAGCGCTATATAAATGCTAAACTATTATTTTAATGTATTGTTATGTGTGTGCCGAGTAGAAGGACTCCAATGATAATGGGGAGTGGTGACAACAAATCAAAGAGGGTCAGGCTGTTTTGCATACTAAGGAGCATTTTGGGAACATAAGAATGAGCAGAGACTGCTTTAGCTATCATATATGCCTGCATCACTAAACACCCAATGCACGCGGGGCATTTCCTTTAAAGAGTTTGTAAACATCGAGCTTACATACACATTTGGCAGCAAACAGGTGAGCTCTCAAGAGTGGAATGACTGCCAACAGATCGAAATCATCATGTATGAAGTCAGTCCGAGCCAGAAATAAAATTCACCTTTAATTAAAAAATGACATTCAGTAAATTCAACAACTACAAAAAAAGCTGCTCTAATGTCTGCTTCCCTAGACCAGGCCCCTGTTGGCCTTATTGCTGACAGGTCTCTGTGTAAACTGGCAATGCACCACCACACTGCACTGCATGCGACCCAACCACAGCCCACTGTGCACGCATGTAGCTGGCAGCATCCGTCGCAAGGGGTGGACGGATTTTGGTTGCTGCTATTCAATATCTACATGTACCTACTTATCAAACTCATCAAAAAATACAGCCTCACATGCTACAACTACGCCGACGATACTCAAATAATCTTCAACATACAAGATACCAGAGAAGAAAACACCACACTAGAGAATTGCCTTCGTGACATATTCAACTGGATGAACCTCAACCATCTCAAAATCAACCCAGGCAAAACAGAGATAATGATCGTTTCAAAAAAGGGAGGAGACATAAACTACATCCCCTGGCCAAGAGAGCTCGGCACCACACCAGAACCATCATCAACTGTAAAAAACCTAGGGGTCCTGATGGATAACAACCTCACTCTAGAGCCACAAGTAAACTCGGTAATCAAGAAATGTTTCTTCCTCCTGCGAGCAGCAAAAAGGATCCTACCGTTCTTGTCGTTCGCCAACAAAACACTTACCATCATCGCTCTGATCATGTCCAGAGTAGACTATGCCAACAACCTATACCTGGGCATGCCCGAACGACTTCTAAAAAAACTGCAACGCATACAAAATGCAGCAGCCAGACTCCTCCTCAAGCTACCCCGAAGAGAACACATCACACCCGTGCTAAAAATACTACACTGGCTACCACTAAAACAATGAATAAAGTTCAAGTCCATGTGCATCACGCACAGAGCAATACACAAACAAGGCGCAGAATTCCTAAGCGACAAACTACGCCTACATCAACCGACAAGAACACTAAGGTCAAGCACTGACATACGCCTGGAACGAAAATCCTACAACAGAAAAAAACTTGGAGGATCCTCTTTCTCCCACCAGGCACCCAAAACCTGGAATGACCTACCTAAGAATATGCGGAACACAACACACCACCTAGCATTCAGGAAACTCCTCAAATCAAGGCTCTTCACGGGGTAACCACAATGGAGACGCACCAGAATGCGCAGACATTAAAACAACGATGAAAATAACTCCAATCACGGCCACTCTCAATCTGGACAAACACTCAAACCAAAGAACTAACCACCCGACAGAGCATAAGATATCATGGAAAATAGCCACAAAAGGAAGGCTCCAGAGACTCAACACATACCTAGACACAGACGAAAGCCCTCAAGTGACTCGCCCACTCGCACGTACCGGACGCACCATATCCAGACCGACAGACGCATTTAGATAGAATTGAGAATATTAGCATGGCCACACTTGGATGGAGTTGTGGACATTGGCCTGCGTCGCATCTAGATGGGATTGATTGAAGGATAGCATGCCCGCGCCTATATGAAACTTGAATATTGGCGGGTGCCACACTTGGAATTGTGAACACCAGCCTGCGTAGCATCCAGATAGGGTTGCGAATGATAGCATGCCCACACCTGGACAGATCTCTAGACGCTAGCTTGCGCCTCATCTGGATGGGGCTGTGAATGTTGGCTTGCCCACACCCAGATTTCTAAACATTGGCCCGCGCCGCATCCAGATAGAGTTGTGGGGGTCAACTGGTGCCACATTGGGACAGAATTGCAAATGCTAGCATGCCAAAGGTCAGGTAACCTACTAACCAATACAAGCATAAACTCTGCATACTTATCTCACTCAAAAAACTCACAAAACCATCTCTCGCACATCAAGCCGCACGTACTTCACAACACTGCAACAACACATAAGCCGGACCAACAGCACATGCGGCCTGTCACCGATCCAATACCCGCACCAAAGCTCAGCATCTGGTGTATACCGAGTTGAAGCTGCCAACAGAACACCACTTCTCTCACTATCCTACTCCCTCTTCACCTTACTAACCCACCCCACCCCATCTTATCATTTATAGATCCACCAGAGCACCTCGGGACCTATTCTGTTGGTGACGGTGCCCAGTATAAATACCTTGAACATTTAACATTTAGCTCAAGACTTTTAGTGAGTATACTTCGTGTCTTCCTTAATTCGGCTAGTTTTGCCTCCAGTTCTGCTGCTTCTTCTTTCGTTGTGTTCCCTTCTTCCCGGTTACTTACCTCACTCTCCCTCTGCGTTTGTCCTAACTCTGCTCTGTCTATTGCCTGCATCACCTCTTCCTCCATTCCCGTCACCGTCCCCTGCAGTTTTAATAGCACCTGCGCTGCTATCCATTCGTCTATCCCTATACCTGCTAACTCGAGCTGTGCTTTCTTTATGGCATCAACGTTCATCTGTGTCTCTTCCATACTTACCATACCCCCGTATGCAACTCTTTCTGGTAGTAATCCTCTGAAGCGTACAGTGTTGTATGTAGGGTTTGAGTATCCCTCTGCAGCCGTTAATTCACGGGGCCTTGTTACTTCTCTCAGCTCCCTTATTATGGATAGCCCTTCGGTCTCTTTTTTGACCTCTTTTATTGGATATGATCCCTCTGCCTCTTCCTCATTCTCCTCAGCATTCTTCGCTACATCGCTGGGAGAGGCCTGGGGCATGCTGCACCCTTCCCCTTCCCTCACCTCTTCTTTCTTTACCTCTTAAATGCTCATCATCCCAGGGCCATACCCCTGAAACATCCTCCAGAGGTCAAAAACCTCTAAATGTCTCGCCAATTTCTTCCCTTTGTATGTGTTGTGTAAATATGCTAGCAGTGAATGTTGTGCTTCCATTCTAAAGCTACCGTTGGGCGGCCACGGTATCCTTACTTTTCGTCTGTCCCTTTAGTCCATTCAATACTGTATTTTACTATTTTGTCTCTGTGTGGTGGTAGTGTTGCACAAATGTGTTGAAGTGGTGTTGTTAATGATTACCCATTGGCGGTTCCTAACCCATAGTACGATGACATTTTTCAAATATATACCACCGTTATCTTGCCCCTAGTTGGGGACTTCCAACTCTACGCTGTCAATAGGAGGGAAACATTTTTGCGTTATAATACTTTCAAACTATTCACTGCCAACTTCTCTTTCGTCCTGCACCGGGCTGCCGCCCTCCGACACACCTCCCTGTGCAACTAGGGTCCCCCTTCGACCCATGGCGCGCGAGGTCCCCTGCGACCTCATGCCCAGTGCGGCGTGCTCCGGGGCGCTCCGCCTTCTCAGGTGGCCGCTGATCGGCACGCCTGTGTTAGTGTCCTAACCCCTCCTCCCCTCTACTTTCTCACAGTCTGCTCTGCGCATGTCCGTACCTTCCCACTCATACGGGTTGCACCGTTGCTAGGCACACCCCCTTCGATCGATGACGTGCTGGCGTTCTGCGTGCGTGGCTGCCTGCTCACCTTTTCCCCGCTCTAGCCTCTGCCCTAGGCTCCAATTTTGTTAAAAAGGAAATGCGATGACCTATGCAAGCCCTATGGGTGACAACTTTTACAATAGCAATCCCCCCAGCTGTCTTCCCACACCTTGAGTGGAGTATTCGTTAATCACCTTTATTATTATAATTGAGCTGCACTCGCTGCATCGCCTCGGGCGCGATATGTGCCCTCACTAGGCGAACTTAACCAGCCAACTATCTTCTGCAATCTGAGAGAGTATCTGTCATCTATTCACTGAGGTAAAACACTCAATTTATAGGGATCCTCATCAATTCACCGAACTACAACGCCGACTCATAGGAATACCACACCCCCATACATGTGTTCACTTTCCAGACCAATCAGCGTGGCACTCAGTTCAACATGTGGGGACTTGCTGCCCCACTCAATATGCTCAATAACACAAGAAGGGACAACCTCTGCTCCATTCCCTACTACAACTCACTTGTCGATCACCACTGATAGACCAAATTTTGCCACAATGTAAAACCACCCACCACCCTATTCACAATGCCTCCCCCCACCCGCACAACATGATATTGCTAGTTGTGTGGACCATACTCACATCGGGCTCACGTCTGCCGGCGCCGCTCGGCTGCGGACACCCCTCCAAGTCAGCTCGCCACTTCCCCTCGTCTGGACCACGTCTGGACACTCACCAACCGCGGGCAGGAGATTTCTAAAGTCGGCTCCCGACAGCCAATCTCTGGATTGCGCGGTCCGGTCTTCTTGCAATTCCGCGATGGTGCTGCAGTCTTCCAAGGGGGCAACGGCGGAGGGGGCCGTGTTGCCGGCCCACCTTGTCGCAAACGGTGTCGCTGCGATGTGTCTCAGGATCTCAGCAGTGCCTCCAACATGTTAGGGTCAGCAGGGCCGCAACCGGAGTCCGCGGACCTCCAGCTGTCGGAAGGCCCTAACTCCTTCCGTGTCCCAAAGAAGTAGCAGGCCCACACAAGAGCAATAGGTTACTGTTTATTACAGGGAAACAGACAGGGACAGGTTCACGGAGTGTAGGTTCCAGAAAACGTCTCGTTGTAATAGGGCTCGCAGGCCCCTTTTGTTTCTTAGTGACGTAACAACGTGCGTAACCTGCGACAGCTCGCCCCCAAACCTACTGCCACTCCGGATTAGTTCCTTGAGTGGCATGGTCAGTATAGGACGGTATAGAGAAAGGGTTCATTGGTAGAGAAGTGGTCAGGTGGTACACTTGGGTTGTCTCTAAAAGTTGCTACATGAAAATTGTTACATGGAGAGAGTTAGTGATTGGTTCGGTTGTGATGTTGTCAGTGGTTAGCCCCCCCTGTCCTGATTGGTCCAGCCGCAAGCCCCCAAGCCTGGGACCATCGTTGTTCCCAGCTCACGATGTACCTGTTGCTGGCAACAATGTGTGACTATGTGTCAGTCAAAGACAATGGACAGGTCCTGCTACTTGCCGTTAGAGCGCACCTTTCCCATCGCTGCCAGTGTCTAATTCGTTACTTCTTTGTTGCAAGCTGGGGCCTAGACGTGGGACCCCAGCGCCTCTTCAGTCCTTGGAGCTTGGCATCGTACCAGTTCGGCCTGATCACGTGTTGAGGGACTGTGGCCGAGGCAGAATTACGGGGATTTGATTTGTATGTCTGCTCCGGGGAGTCGTAGCAGTGGCAGGTGTAACCTTGGCTCGGAGAGCACAGGATGTTGATTGCAATGTCGCGACCTTGGCTGCAGGGCTCTAGTCAGGGTTGGTCTGCATGATCAGCACCTTGTAGCTCTGTATGAACTGCTCTGGGTCTGTAGACTCTGGTTTGCAGCCTACTTTGGTTTGGTTATATGTGGCAGTTTAAGGCCCATAAGGCGAGGGGTGCGAAGGTGCGGTGTGGTTCTTTGTACATCGGTCCATCTGTAGGGTCTTACCTTCAGGGGTTAGTAACATGAAGCGTCTGCAAGCATATCTACAAATTCTTCTGGTGTCTTGCGTTTCTGCGCTGCCCTATGTGAAAAATAATAACGATGCACTTCTGTGAGTGTGCGCGGTCCTCTAAGTCGTAGTATTGAGCGTGTTCTCCGTGTGGGTTGGTGTGTGTCTGATCCAGGTGCATGGCAGCGCATGTGTTTCTGTTCATTGTGGCTATGTCGTCATGTCATCTCTAACGATGGCAGCATTGGTTTTTGACGTTTAGTCAAGCTGGTCCATGTGGTCGGTCTCAGCTCCATCTTATTTCCCACCTCGTGCTCTGGTTGGGATGCAGGAAGGTTGTGGAGGTGGGGCGTGGCCACGGTGGATACTGACATCTGAGGCGGCGGACAGAGGTCAAACTCATCCCGCTGAGGGTACTTGGGTCGTAACGTCATTGGCCATAGTTTGTAAGTGGGTCGGGGGAAGGGACCATCCCATTTTCCCTCTTCATAGGTCAGAGAGCATGTTTGTGAGGATGGAGTGGTAAATCGCGTTGAAGGCTGCCGAGAGGTCAAAGAGGATCGTATGTCTATCAGAACTCAGGTGTTACGCCAGTTCTATATATAGTCTCAAACATCTGATTGCATATATGGCCCTAGGATATTGGATTATTATTGATGATTACATTAGCAAGTCAATCTGGCCCAGGAGCACCATTTACAGGTTATTCAAATGTTTATATCCTCCACATCAACGGGGTAATTGTAAGGGACTGCTGCTCCTAACTCCACACAAAGTACTGGATTATTAATAATGCAATATATTCTGATGCTATAATCCTTCTGTTGCACTTCAGAGATAGGATTAATTTTGCTTTTAGAGAAGTACTTGCTATATTTTTTTAATAATCTCCAAAATGTGTTGCTAACGTTGGTACGAAGTGTGCCAAGCATAAACTGCCACTGAACCATGTTCAGCAAGTTCTTATGGCAATGAAGTCCATTTTTGAGTTTGGTTTGTAGATTAGATATATAAAACAATCTAGTATTGTTCCCAATGTTTTTATTATCGGAATGGAAATATAAGATCATGTGATGTCACCTCCACTAACCCTGGAATTTTGGTGAATCGGTATTCCTGTTCCTAACCCTGATAGTAACTGATTTTCCAAGGATTTTAAAAGGGCACAATGTTCTTCATTATTTTTGTAGGGTACTGAAAATGCTATGCAAGGCATAATTAGCTATTGGGGGCAAACATACCGAACTGCACAAACCTGGAATTATTAGAGCATGGTAAAAGGACAGGGTGGAGGACACTGCATAGTGTATTAACAACAATTTCTTCACAGTGGGATCACTTTTCCTTTGCTGTTAGGAAGCATGTGTTTCTGCATGTCAGCCATAGTACCAATTTCTGCCTCCAGATATCACATGTCCTTAGAATTGGGGAAATTGTGCGGATGGTGGAAGAATGGAACCTTAGGGGGGCACTCTTAGCACCAATACCATACTGTAGCTTGTCACCAGTTATTGTGTTGGCAACGGGCACCTCCCTTGTTGCTGTGGTGCTTACTCTGCTGCCACAGAGAGACAGGCACACTGGCTTGGCTTATCTGGTCCGTCTACGGGAAACTTATTCCTTTGAGTACCTAGCCCATCCTGAGTGCCGTTGTTCATTCAAGGACTGATTTAATTATAGACTTTTTAAAATGTATGTATTTGGCATGTTATAGGTCAAAAAGCTTTACACCACAAAATAGCAAAAGAGAAAAAAATACATTAATGCAAAGATAACAGGAAAAGTTTAACACATTAATGGCGCAGCTGGCATTGATGGCACAGCTGGCGTCGATGTCGACATCGATGGTTTGGCTGGCGTCGAAGGCGCCGCCAGCGTTGAAGGTGTCGATGGCATCGATGACCTCGACTTATACTTCCAACTCGACTGATCCTTCGATGAGACTACAGTGGATCGAGGCCTCGACGGCTTTTGATGTGGATCGGGCCTTCATCCAGGGGCTCGTGGGCGCGCAGGATTTAGGTTGTGCCCTTTCCTTCCCGGCTTCTTTCGAAGGCGCAGTTGGAGCATGGCTTGGAGGCTTTTGTTTTTCAAATATTCTGAGCATCTCAGCTCTGAAGGCCTCCCACTCGGCCAAAGCGGACGTTTTGGTTGGGTAAGAAACCCTCTCGGGGGAAGCGTCTGAGGACGGAGTCAATGAAGGCGACCTATGGTGCCTGCTCTTCGACTTCTTCGAGGACGAACAAGAGTGGTGGGAGGTTTCTTGGTCGGGGTAGGGGATTTAGGTATTCAACCTACCTTCAACTTCCCCTTACGTTCCTGCAATGCCTTTCCAATCATAGACTGGCCCTTGAAGCAGTCTGAGGTGTTATGGTCCACCCCGAGGCACCACAAACAGATTTGATGGGGATCGGTCAAAGACATTTTCGACCCACAATCCTGACACTTTTTGAACCCGGTCTTCGGGGTTGTCGGTGTTGATAAAGAAGACGTCTCAATTTCTCTAAATAATGTAGTCGTCACAAAAGTGAAGAAGCTAAAGTTGTCGCGGAAAAACAGAACTGAAGCCAATGGGCGCTGTACATGCTATATATGCCTTTGATGACATCCTCAAGATGGAGGCCTTCGAGGGACATCGAGTCGACGCCATCGATGCACAGTGCCCTCTGCCGTAATATTTCATTTTTCAAAGCAGCTGAAGTTGGATATAATATATCAAAGATGAGGAATACGTGAGAGGACACAATCCATTAGAAGTAGAAGAATTGGAGGAAGAAGGGAGAGCAGACCAATAGTGGAAGAATACCACACAGCCTGAGGGCCAGTTTCACCGGAGTAGAAAAATAGTGAAGGAGCCAAAAGAAGTGTTCAGAAATAGGGCTAGAAGACCTAGAACGGGCAATCTGAAAACTCAGAAGAAACACGAAGGGGAGGAAATGAAGGAAAACACAAGTTAAAGGAGCATTAATTGCTTGTACGAATAGAAGCAATGCATCTGCTTACCGTTCCGCGGCTCACTATAGGCTGAGGCTGTCTTCGTAAACGCAGAGCTTGCTAGTTCTGGCAGGGGTGCCATCTTGTAGAAAGTCTAGACCTTCAGAGATAGCGTGGAATTGTTGATCTTTCGGCCGCCATTTTAGGGGAAACAAGAGTAGAACAAACATGATGTCTCTTCTATCGATACCATAATGACTATGATGAGGAGGGGCATTTCCTGACACCATGTTATGCCGAATAATGGAGTATTGACTAAATTACAAGCGTTAGTGAGAGGCATCATTTCAGATCTGTCAAGGTTTAGTTTGTTTCCAGGGACTCTAGAAACATCATTTATGGTTGTTATCAAGTGTGGTATGCAAGAAGCAGGGTTAGAAAGGTAAAGGAAAATGTCATCTGCATAAGCAGAGATTTTAACTTCTAAATCTTTAACGAGAATACCATTCATGTTAGTATTTGATCTTATAGTTTGTAGGAGAGGTTCTAACGCTAAGTTGAATAGTAAAGGCGAGAGAGGAAATCCTTGACGTGTGCCTCTCTTTATATGAAAAGAAGGTGAGCGTTGTTACTGAGAATATGGGTGGAAGGAGAGGAGTATACAATTTGGATGAGGTTTATGATTTAAGAAGAAAAAACATGCTATGTTAAGGAATGAAACATAAGGACAAGGCCTTTCTAAACTTCTTTGGTAGCTTGTCACTTTCATACCATGCGCTCTGTATGGCACCAATGCTCCAGTTATACAGTGCTTTTGTCTCTTTGTGTCCAGTTTGCACAGGGATGAGCAGCACTGCTTTGTCTGGGAGCAGCGGGTGCTTGTGGCTTGTGCCAGCCATGTCAAGAGGAGGAAGTTCCGTCTGTTAGGCAGAAACCTGTGCAGTTCCCTCTGGGACCACGGCAAAAGATTTAAGACTACAGGTGGTTGGCAGTAAACCCAATTGGTAGCAGTCTGTACCACCGAGATTTACCTGGTAGCTGTGGCTGAGCAGTCCGACTTCTCTCAAGAAGAGTTAGGCAGTATACAGAGTATTAACAATAGGTCAAAAGAACACAGTAGAACAAGTAAACACTGGCCAGAGCTTGGTGTAAAAGAGATATAATTATTTATTTAAAAACAGATCTAGTAAAACACTGGCACTAATATTAAGCAGTTCAAAAACACGGTCACTAAAAGATGTACACTCTCTTCAACGATTAGTTAGACAAGTCTTAAGTAAAGCAACACTTCTTTTCCGACAGCGGTGAGCGCTTAACGAAGATGGCACTCTAATCAATCAGTTTAAAAGGGAGAGAAAGGCAGAGCAAAGATAGAAACAGATCCCAACACTTTCGGAAGAACACAGTAGGAGAAGAAGGCAGGTTAAAACCGTAAAGTCAAAGTTAACAAGGCCGGACCCACTTTAAGAGGCTCCGGTCGAAATGTGTCCAAGGTCACACGGTTCAAAGTGCCCAAAAGTCTCGCAATAAGTTCGGAAAGAGTTGGACCAAACAGAAAAGGACCAGTTAGATGGTCAAGGCGGCCTGCCCAGTCCAGAAGGTTAAAGGATTATTGTTACCTTGTAGCAATCTTTAGAAAGGGAGGCCTGGCGGACACAGTACCTTAAAGTGGTGAGAACGCTCCAGCGGGGACAGTTGTTCCTGGCAGCGTGTGAAAGTCGATGCTTAGTCCGGAGGAAGAGAGGATCTCGTCGGGGAGGAAAGCAGGAGTCCGTTGCACTGCCAGGGAAGAAACCAGCTGCAGAGTTCTCAATTAAAAGGAGCGGTCCTTTTATTCGCAGTCCAGTGGTAAGTGGCTATCCGGTTGCCGGGGTGCTTGGCACGGGCAATTCGACCACAAGACGTCATGGGATGCGAGAAAAGAAGGTAAACTGGTTGTGCCCACCAGTCAGGGGAAGAAGACTCGCCAGCAGGGAGATCTCCTCTGTCGTTGGGAAGTGGTGAGTCGGTTCAGCAGGGCTCCACCGGTGGTGTCATCGTAGCAGGCCGGCTCAGCTTCTCCCTCGTCGGATTTTCAGGTCCTGTGGTGACTTCTGAAGTTCCAGTCCCAAAAGCCCTGCTTTTCTGCAAGAAACCCCCATTCATTCAGCCTAGCTGTCAATCAAACATGCTAAGTGGTGAGCCGGCCGGCTCACCACTTGGGCCAATCACACCAGAGTGCGACTTGAGTTGCCAAGGCAACTCAGTCCAGGGTGCCTAAACCCCCTCCGAAACCCCCTGTGGTACCTAGACAGAGTGGCACCACTTTGGAGGGCGTCTGTGTAGAAGGTCGCCAAAAGTGGAACAAAGGACTCGACCTTTGGTTTGGAGTTACAGAGGCGAACACAAATGCCATTTTAAAACCGAGTTCTGGCAGAAAATACCAACCAGTGAATTAATATTAAATAAATAAACCGGCGGTATGTTAGAGGCTATGTGAAAAAAAGTATTAGCCTCGAACAATGGGAAAATCCCATAGAGATATATTTGCGGTTGAATATAAAAAGTAGTATCCACTGCCACCAGCCAAAACTCGACGAGGGGGGACGGGACAGTACCCCCTCGAACAACAGACCCAGGGGCAATCGAATTGCCCCTACCAGTACGTCCACAATATGATGGTTTGTACTGGTTCTGTTAGTAATTTGGGACTAGTAAAGCCAATGGTGACTTTACATACCCTGGGAGACAGTAGTCAGTCGCAGGGTATGGAGTCTATGGTGGGGGGTTACTACGACACCCCGGTGTTACTGCACGGAGGGTGCGGTGTAACACAAATAGAAAAAAACATATGAGACCCTATGGAGTAAAAGACCCCATAGCCCATGAAACACATTAACATTCAAAGGAACACCACACATCATATTCAAGAGTGGGAGGAAAAGAGTCTCACTCTTGGCAGGAGAAAAAAACAAACTCCAGAAATCCAGCAAAGCTGCTGGGGGACTCACTAGGTTAGGAAATTCAGCCTAAACAGAGAATTCTCCCTAACACCGTCTCCACAGACACTTGTAGAGTATCTCAGTCTGATCGCTCTTGACAAGAGGCAGAACGGCAAAGCCTCTGTATGGTCCGCTTCCGTTGGCCATCCTCTCCTCATCTGGAGTTGACCCCAGGCTCAACTTCCATTGTTTGACCCAATAAAGATGCAGACTGTTGGGTTAAATAGGGAATTTTCAAGCTGAGTGAATACTCAGTTTACAATGAGAAGAGCTCATGCTTTCAAACATTTGGCAGCCACACAATCATTTTAGGGTGCTGTGATGGAGTCCCCTTAATAGTGTTGCAGTTTGCAGAATGATTGAATCCAGGGGCCAGGTACCTCCCTGAGCCAGTGGAGGATGTTCCCAGGGGTGGAATGGGAAGGATTGCCTGCGGTCTCTCTTCCATACTCCTGGCCTTTTTAGGGGACAGTCCCATTGCTTCAACCAAGATCAGTCCTGGGGGTCAGGAGCCTTACCTCTTGGTAATTCTAATATAGCAGAACATTCTCCTGAAAGAATATTCCAAACCCTTGCCCTACCCAAGTCCTCAGCCCAGGAATTGGTACTTTCTTCTTTAAAAGAAAAGGCTCTAATTTTCCAGAGATCACCAGCAAGGGTTTTAGTACAGCTTTAAGAGAGCTCCCTGCTCTGTACCGTTGCAGAGAAAAACTATTAAACACACAGACCCAGTCTACAGAAGTCCAGCGTAAACAAAAGCACAATTGCAGAATATCATCAGTCAGGGAAGCAAACTAACCTGTGTTGACCAGGAGGGTTCCCAGCTGGATAGTTTTCATCTTCGGGTGCCTGCCCCGGCTGTCGTGGATATGGGTATGCTATTTCCTCACCAGCCAAGCGTCTCCATGACTTCAGGGTCACATGCAGGGGAAGCAGGAAAGCCTACCTCGTACCAGACAGCCAGAGAGAGTTGACAAGTGAGAGAGTGGCCAGGGGTTCAGACTAGTTTTGAAATCCAATGCAGCGGCTGCCCTGGATATAACCATAATCCGGTCCCCTGTCAGCCCACCTGGCCAAAGTCACATGGGCAAATCAAAAGTCAGTCTGGCGTCCACAACAAAGGGTAAGACAGTGAAGTAAAGGCCTAACCCTGGGAGGGGCTGCTGCCCTATATACACCCAGACCTTTATTCAGGAGGCTGTGTCTTGAATGATCAGGATGCTCACTTTCAGAGAAGGCTGGAGCAGGCTCAAGTCGAGGGTACACGCGGGGGGACGAGTCCTCCCACTTTATTTAGAGGGTGGACTCAGTCCCCCCCCAGCTAAAATGAAAAACATTGAGAGGCCGATTCATGGAATAATTAGCGCGGCGCAAGTGGCCAAAAACGTGCGATTCGCAGTGGAATAGCGAAAATCGCAGTGCAAGTGCGAAAATCGCACGAAAAGCAGCGCACATCGATTCATGAAAGGCCGTGCACGAGAAAACCATCGGATGTGCGCTAAAAAAGTGCGCGGCGCACGTTGGCGCACAGGCCATCTAACGGCGTGCGCCAGGTCACAGCGAAAATCGCACAGGCCACAGCGAAAATCGCACATAGCGCGGCGCAGACAACAAAAGTAGGCGGAACACGGGGCGTAACACTCAGAATGGGGAACAACTTGCCAAAATGTGGGCGTCACGGGGGAAGTACAGGGTGCAAGTGCGCGGAACGCCCACACGCTCGCCTTCAACACGTATTCATGGAATCGAATAGGGCAAAAAAGCGCACGGTCAAACCAGCGCACAGGCACAAACACGACCGCCACAAGAAAGCAGGCGGTAGCGTCTCTGCGCCTGTAATAAATGTGCGCCAAAAGGTGCGCCAACAAATAGCACCTATATACAGCTATGATGAATGTCCTATACTGTGGCCCTCCAGGACAAATGACGTGCAAAGGGGTACCCACAAACACGGACACCCGCTGACTGAAAAATAACGTGTGCGTGTATTCTGGGGTGCGCGGGAAGTTTCACACGCGATTTGGCAGGGTACGTGGATTTCAGGGGTGCGCGGGAAGTTCCACACGCGATTTGGCCGGGTACGTGCACGGGAATTTCCACACGCGATTTGGCTGGGTACGTGGGTCTCATGGGTGCCCGGGAAGTTTCACACGCGATTTGGCAGGGTACGTGGATTTCAGGGGTGCGCGGGAAGTTCCACACGCGATTTGGCCGGGTACGTGCGCGGGAATTTCCACACGCGATTTGGCTGGGTACGTGGATCTCAGGGGTGCGCGGGAAGTTTCACATGCGATCTGGCAGGGTACGTGGATTTCAGGGGTGCGCGTGAAATTCCACACGCGATTTGACAGGGTACGTGCGCAGGAATTTCCACACGCGATTTGGCTGGGTACGTGTATTTCAGGGGTACGCGGGAAATTCTACACGCGATTTGGCTGGGTGCTCCCAGGTATTCCCTGTACACCCTCCACGGCCCCTGCAGGCAGCCGACACCACAGGGGACTACCCTGCACACCTGCTCATGTCACCCAGCACCCCCACCCCCCAGCACTGTGGGGCAGCCTCCACCAGGCCCCCACTCATGTCCCCTATCACCCCCACCCCCCAGCAGTGCAGGGGCAGCCTCCACCAGGCCCCCACTCATGTCTCTCACCCACCCCACCCCCCAGCCACCATGGGCAGCCCCCACCAGGCTCCCACCCATGTTTACCACCACCCCCACCCCCCAGCCACCATGGGCAGCCCCCACCAGGCTCCCACCCATGTCTACCACCACCCCCACCCACCAGCCACCATGGGCAGCACCCACCAGTCTCCCACCCATGTCTACCACCACCCCAACCCCCCAGCAGTGCAGGGGCACCCTCCACCAGGCCCCCACTCATGTCCCCTATCACCCCCACCCCCAGCAGTTCAGGGGCAGCCTCCACCAGGCCCCCACTCATGTCCCCTATCACCCCCACCCCCAGCAGTGCAGGGGCAGCCTCCACCAGGCCCCCACTCATGTCCCCTATCACCCCCACCCCCCAGCAGTGCAGGGGCAGCCTCCACCAGGCCCCCACTCATGTCTCCCACCCACCCCACCCCCCCAGCCACCATGGGCAGCACCCACCAGGCTCCCACCCATGTCTACCACCACCCCCACCCCCCAGCAGTGCAGGGGCACCCTCCACCAGGCCCACACTCATGTCTCCCACCACCCCACCCCCCAGCAGTGCAGGGGAAGCACCACCAGGCCCCCACTCATGTCTCCCACCACCCCCACCCCCCCGCAGTGCAGGGGCAGCACCACCAGGCCCCCACTCATGTCCCCTATCACCCCCACCCCCCAGCAGTGCAGGGGCAGCCTCCACCAGGCCCCCACTCATGTCTCCCACCACCCCCACCCTCCAGCCACCGGGGGCACCCTCCACCAGGCCCCCACTCATGTCCCCTATCACCCCACCCCCAGCAGTGCAGGGGCAGCCTCCACCAGGCCCCCACTCATGTCTCCCACCACCCCCACCCCCCAGCCACCGGGGGCACCCTCCACCAGGCCCCACTCATGTCCCCTATCACCCCCACCCCCAGCAGTGCAGGGGCAGCCTCCACCAGGCCCCCACTCATGTCTCCCACCACCCCCACCCCCCAGCCACCGGAGGCACCCTCCACCAGGCCCCCACTCATGTCCCCTATCACCCCCACCCCCAGCAGTGCAGGGGCAGCCTCCACCAGGCCCCCACTCATGTCTCCCACCACCCCCACCCCCCAGCCACCGGGGGCACCCTCCACCAGGCCCCCACTCATGTCCCCTATCACCCCCACCCCCAGCAGTGCAGGGGCAGCCTCCACCAGGCCCCCACTCATGTCCCCTATCACCCCCACCCCCCAGCAGTGCAGGGGCAGCCTCCACCAGGCCCCCACTCATGTCTCCCACCACCCCCACCCCCCAGCCACCATGGGCAGCCCCCACCAGGCTCCCACCCTTGTCTACCACCACCCCACCCCCCAGCACTGTGGGGCAGCCTCCACCAGGCCCCCACTCATGTCTCCCACCACCCCCACCCCCCGGCCACCAGGGGCAGCCTCCACCAGGCCCCCACTCATGTCCCCTATCACCCCCACCCCCAGCAGTGCAGGGGCAGCCTCCACCAGGCCCCCACTCATGTCCCCTATCACCCCGACCACCACAGTGCAGGGGCAGCCCCCACCAGGCTCCCACCCATGTCTACCACCACCCCACCCCCCAGCCACCATGGGCAGCCCCCACCAGGCTCCCACCCATGTCTACCACCACCCCCAGCCACCATGGGCAGCCCCCACCAGGCTCCCACCCATGTCTACCACCACCCCACCCCCCAGCAGTGCAGGGGCACCCTCCACCAGACCCCCACTCATGTCCCCTATCACCTCCACCCCCAGCAGTGCAGGGGCAGCCTCCACCAGGCCCCCACTCATGTCCCCTATCACCCCCACCCCCAGCAGTGCAGGGGCAGCCTCCACCAGGCCCCCACTCATGCCTCCCACCCCCCCACCTCCCCCCAGCACTGTGGGGCACCCTCCACCAGGCCCCCACTCGTCTCCCACCCACCCCACCCCCCAGCCACCATGGGCAGCCCCCACCCGGCTCCCACCCATGTCTCCCACCACCCCCAACCCCCAGCAGTGCAGGGGCAGCCTCCACCAGGCCCCCACTCATGTCCCCCTGCACCCCCAACCCCCAGCATCCAGGGGCACCCTCCACCAGGCCCCCACTCATGTCCCCCTGCACCCAGGTCCTCACAATCCCCAATCATGTGCGTAATGGTCAGCCTCCACAGCCAAAAGGCCCTACCAAGTAACCCATTCACCCACATGGAAATTGAAATTACATGTTACACCCCCAATGTTCATAAAGCAAATGAACCCATGTCCGTCACACACAATGGTTGCAAATGAATGGGAAAACACCCAACATGACATGCATGAAACCAATGAGATGATACCACACAGTGAAGTATGAAAACAAAATTGTATTAAAAAAAATAGAATGCAAATGAAATGAAACAAACTACAATGGCAATAAAAAAAAGATAAGCTGCATGTCCATCAAAAAAATTCAAAACTACAAATCCAAATTCAAAAAAATGTTGTCCAAAGTCACATTAAAAATAAAATCAATCCGAGAGAGAAAAATAAATGCAAAGACCATTGCTCCATGGTGAATAAATAAAAACAAAAAAAATAAAACAATCCAATGAAGAACTATGTACAAAACATCCAAGGGTCCATGAGCCCAACTGAACAAAGGAAACCTACAAAAAACCCTAACTAAAATGCAACTATATACAAAAAGTGGAGCAGTGTCCGTCGACTCCAAATCATAAGAAGAAACAAAGGAAACCTAAAACTAAAGAACTATATACAAAGGCGGCGGGCAAGTCCAGCGGCTCACTCCGTGGTGTTCCGGGCCAGGGCATCATCAAACTCCTCTTCGATGTCCCGGAGGCGGTCCTGTTCCATGGCCCCGAGGGTCCGCAGGGACGACGCCATCTGCTCCTCCAACCCCCTGCGGATTGCCTCGAGGCACTCGGCCCGCCTCAGGGCCCTGCGCATGGAGTTCTCCGCCCTGACCATCGTGAGCCGCGCCTCTTCCGCCCGCCGCCGCTCCGCACTTATCTGCTGGCCCAACCGCAGCCACACGGAAGACACTTCCTGTCCTGGGTCCTCCTGCCCTCCGGCCGATGCCTGCCCCTCCGATGTTGATGGCCCCGAGCCATGATGCCTCCCACGTTGACTCTGCTGCTGCCTCCGACGCAACCGCCTCTGCCAGCACGACGGCATCCAGGCTGATGGAATCCACCGACGCCGTCATGCACGTGCCCTGCCTGATGATGCCGGCACATCCTCCATCTGCTGGGGTACAGTTGCTGTGGTGTCCACCCCTGCTGGACCTCCGACTCCCGACTGTGGCAGGGATGGGATCCCCACCGAGCTGGCTGCATTGGTCAGGGCAGGTCCACAGGGGGCCCTGGTGGCATCTGGGCCGGAAGATGGCAAGGAGAACGACCGGCGTATAGCCTCCACAGAGGAGGAGAGGGCCGCCAGATTGGCCGACACATGCAGGAAACCCCCGAACATGGAAGATCCCAATTGGGCCACGTCGGCACGGTGCTCTTCGTGATGACGTGCGTGCTCCTCCCGGGAAGCACGCACGTCATCACGAATTGCACCCACGCCCATCGCGACCCCAATCAGGACCTTCTACATACGGCCACGGGTCCCTTCGTCCACAGGTGGAGGGGAGTCAGGTGACATGGACATCCCCTCTACCTGCGGACGGGCCTGGGACGGGGCATCCCTGCTGGTGCATGGTGGTGCACTCACAGGGTCAGGGACAGCGACATGCACAGGCCCCTCCACGGTGACCTGTGCTGCCTCCTGCCCCTGCCCCTGGACTGCACCACTTGCACCAGCAGGGATGCCCCCACCAGGCCCCATGTGTGCCTCAGTGGCGGCCTCCTCCTCCTCTGTGGAAACCACCAACCTGGATGGCTCCTCACCGTCTTCCGCCGTAGCAGGCCCCTGTGGGGGCTCACCCACCCCTTCCGCTGCAGCCGTGGGGGCATCCCCGCCGCCTTGCTCCACAGCGCCGTCTCCGCCCTCTTCTTCACTAGCCGCTGCGTAGAGGGAGACATAGAACACAAGCATCAGGGTACTGTACAATGGTCCCCTAGACAGGAAGCAATAGCAGATGAGTACCACTGTCAAAGTACACTTCCATCATGCCCCTCCACAACACATGGGTCAGTCCAGGCAAAACACACACAGTAACAGGCATGGTGCATGTCATGGACATTTTCATACATGTCCAATGGACTCTTGAAACATACAATGATATGGAACTCACATGCATCATGGGTCATGCCTATCACATGCACACACTTCACTTCAGTCACATCCATCTGGCCTCATACACCCCAAACACAGCGGATACAAGGATAACTAGGCTGCATCAGTGAATCTGTGCATTGTCACAGACATGTGTCATGCATCCATGGCATTCACAAGTCACAGACACGCAGGTCAGGCACACAGACATGGCTACCATATATGTACCTGGCATCAGCACCCATCCCTCACCCCCACCCATGTCCAGGAACAGAGACTGGCATGCTCTCATGTGTAGAATCTGCATAGGGCTCCCCATGTCGCATTTAAACACATGCAACGACCATGTGGTTCACACATCACTGGTCGCACATGCATTAACATGATGTCCCTGCACACATACATGCGTACATGGCCTATGTCACACATACAGGCAAGTATCAGACAACCAGCACACCGCAACATGCCCTGTCTCACACAGCAATGCTTGGCCACTTACCGCTCAACTCCAGACGGGTCTCCCTCTCAAGGATCTGGGCGTGGAGCGCTGGGCGTACGCGTTCCAGGACCCTCATCTGGATGGAACTGATGTGGCCCCGGCCCCCCTCCACGAGGCGCCGGGCCTTCACGAGGGTCCTGGACCTCAAGTCCTCGCAGCGCTTCTTGATCTTCTGGACGTCGCGGGTTGCCACCCCCTCCGCGTTGATGGCAACCACACAGTCGGCCCAGATCCTCTCCCGTCCTTCCTTGCTGGCGCGGGACGATCCAAAGAGGGCATCATACTGCCCCAGGACATGCTCCACCAGGACACCAACTTCGGTGGCAGTGAAGCTGGTGCCCCTCTGCCCCTCTGGCCTAGGGTTGCCACTGGTGCCAGATGTCGAAGTGCCCGACATGGCAACCCCAGAGGCAGGAGTGGGTGGGCAACTGGGTCCTGGGGCTGGGCTGTGGAGCGATGTTATCCCAGTCGGGAGTCTTCTGTTCCAGCAGGGGTGGACACAGCAACTGGACCCCTGCAGATGGCTGATGTGCAGGCACCAAATGGCAGGGCACGGTGGCAACAGGCAGGCAGGCAGGCAGGCAGCAGCAGATGGCACGTGGGAGGCTGCTCGGGGCACTGGGGGGCAGTAATTCGGCCTTCTGGGCAGGAGCGTGGTCTTCCGTGTGTTTTCACGTGGCCAGCTTGATACGGAGTGATTTGGCACGTGAAAATCCTGCACGTCAGCATGAAATTCGAGGAAAGGCCCTTAGCGCGTAAGCGCGTCAGCACGCATACGCGATTCTATTAGACCAAAGGCCCTCAGCACGTAAGCGCGTCTGTGACGTGACCCGCACGGGTGTTTCCCTCATAGCACGTGATGACGGAGCACACGTGGAAAGACTGCACGTCAGAGTGTCATCGCGTGTAATTGGACCAAAGTGCGCGTACACGCGATTGGCCTATGTCCGTGTATTTCAGGGGTGCGCGGGCACTTACACACGCCAGTACATCAGCGCACGTGTATTCCGGGGTGCGCGGGAATTTCCACACGCTATTGGCCTGGGTATGTGGATTTCAGGGGTGCGCGGGAAGTTTCACATGCTCGCCTACAACACGCGCAAAGAAACACGTACGCCAGTAGGAAGCAGGCATAGATTTGCGCGCAAAAAACTAACAAGCTCAGACGCCAGGATGAATATACCGTTCCTAGCAGCAGTGGCCGTGGGCTACCAAAGGAGAAGGAGGAGGATAGTCAGGCCCAGAATTTTCACACCCAGAACCAGCCTTTTTGGGATGCCTGATGACCAGGTGTATGGGAGGTACAGGTTTCCACCACACATAATACTGGAACTGGTGAGTGAGTGGGAGGATGACCTCACATCACCCACCCTGTGCTCCCAAGCACTCAGTCCCCTGGAGAAGGTCCTCAATGTACTGCACTTCTTAGCCACTGGATCATTTCAGCGGACAAGTGCCATAGTGGGTGGGGTGTCACAGGCCACGCAGTCACGCTGCCTACACCAGGTCTTGAACATCATCACTGTACGCCCATCAGTCCGCAGGCACATATACCTGCCCAGAACACCTGCAGAAAGGCATGCTGCCGCCCTGAATTTTTACGGTGTGGCACGATTCCCCAAAGTGCTAGGTGCCATCGACTGCACCCATGTGGCTCTACGTCCCCCCAGGGCATCTGAGCACATCTATAGGAACCGCAAGCACTGGCATTCCATCAACGTGCAGGTAGTATGTAATGCCAAGGGAATCATCACCTCAGTAGTTTCTTAGCTCTGCGGTGCGTGGGAGAGCGGTCGCCAGTAGCCCAGAGGGAACAGCAGGCTAGGTAGCCCTGCCTGGGCCCGGTGAGTGGATTTGTTTTTAATTTTATTGTTGGTAACTTGATTCGCGCTCCGAGCGCGTTGTGAGCCTGCTCCTGCTGCCCCCCTCCCACTTCCTGGTCCTCCTCTCCCTCCCGCCTCCCTGCCCGCCCACACCCCCCCCTCCCCTTCCTCTCCCTCTGCCTATAACCTCCCCCCTCCTGGGCAGCCCTCTGCCCGGCAGCCCCCTGCGGCTAAGGGCCCTAGGCCAAGGGCGACTCCTCAGCTGCGGCTCCCTGTGTGTCTGCAGGTGTCCGCAGGGGACGCCAGGCGCCAGCTCCTCTGCTCTCCGGCCCACCCCTCCTCACCTTGCCCACCTCATCCGCATGATGCCTCGCCCCCCTTTTCCAATTTACTGTTAAACTAGGATGCTTTTTTCTCCCCTCGCAGGATTCTCAAACTTAGGTGGCCCTGACCTACTATGCATTACTGTTTGCTCTGCATTGTGTTAAACTAGGGTGCTTTTTTCTCCCCTCGCAGGATTCTCAAACTTAGGTGGCCCTGACCTACTACGCATTACTGTTTGCTCTGCATTGTGTTAAACTAGGGTGCTTTTTCTCCCCTCGCAGGATTCTCAAACTTAGGTGGCCCTGACCTACTACGCATTACTGTTTGCTCTGCATTGTGTTAAACTAGGGTGCTTTTTCTCCCCTCGCAAGATTCTCAAACTTAGGTGGCCCTGACCTACTACGCATTACTGTTTGCTCTGCATTGTGTTAAACTAGGGTGCTTTTTCTCCCCTCGCAAGATTCTCAAACTTAGGTGGCCCTGACCTACTACGCATTACTGTTTGCTCTGTATCGTGTTAAACTAGTGCCCTCCACTCAATTCCTGTCTGCATACTCGTGTCGTCCGCCTCCCCTCCTACTCCATGGTGGTCTCCATCTCGCCTATCTACTCTAACTGCTTCTCTATTGACTATCCTGCTCTCCTCACTAAATCCGGTAGGAAAAAGTTTAAAAAGGACATCCTGGTCTCCAACCCAGGCCTCCCTATCGCTGACACCTACACGAGCGCCTGCTCCAAGGAAACTCTCACTGACATTCTCTTTTTCGTGCCTTCACCTGACCTATGGACCCTTCACATGGTCTCTGTGCTCTCTCCTTTCTCCTCCTCTCCGATTAATGGTGGCACCCGTTGGGATGTCCTCTTGGCCCCTTTCCACTCCTCTAAGGCCATCATTAATGTCTATGCTAACGGGACCGTCTTGGTCCAAGGCCCTCAGGCCAACCTTCACCTCTTTGATAGACGCCTCCCACGCCTCATCAACTTCCTCTCCGCTCCCGCTGTCCCCCTTCCTCTGTCCTCGGCTACCTTGCCTCTCCCCTCCCCCCCTGCCCCTTCTCTTGCTCCCTCTTCAACTCCTTCTCTAACACCTCCGCAGGGCATACCTCTGATCTGTACCCCTCCCCGGAAGTTTTTCAAAGGTGGCACCTTCTCCACATTGCCACTCTAAATGCTCGCTCTGCCATCAAGCACTCCTCTGATATCTGTCGCCTTCTTGAGGAACTGGACCTCGACGTCCTCAGTCTCACTGAGACATGGTTCACAGCCAGCTCTGCCACCAGCTTCGACACACTCCTACCTGACGGTTACAAGATCCTCTCCGTGCCCAGGCCCAACCGTTCAGGGGGTGGTGTTGCCCTTATCTTCCCTGAGTGGATTCCTGCCTCTGTCACTCCTACGCAGACCTACTCCTCCTTTGAATGCCTTGTCTGCCGACTCTCTCTCTCTCCTAGCCATTCCCTTACCGTGGCTACTATCTATCGGCCACCTGGTCAAATTTCCTCCTTCCTCTCTGAATGGGCTGACCTCTCCTCCTCACTCCTGTCCTCAACCACCCAACTCCTCTTTCTCGGTGACTTCAACATCCACCTCGATGCCTCCTGTTCCCCCACTGGTCTCTTTCGCGAACTCTCTAACTCTCTCTCACTCTCTATTCTCCCGTCTGGGCCTACTCACTCTGCAGGGCACACTCTTGATGCTCTGATCTCTTCTGACCTTCCCCTCTCCCTTCCTCTCTCCACTCCTCTCTCCTGGAGCGATCACTTTCTCCTATCCTCCCACCTCTCCCTCCCTACCCCACAGGCAAAGCCACCCTCTTCACTGCCACCCACCTTCTCGGTCATCCGACCCATGAAGCGCGTGTCAGTTGAGGCTTTCGCTGCTACCTTCTCGCCCCCTCCTCCCCCCTCTGCTGACTCCCACCCTGACACAGCCCTCTCCATGCTCTATTCCTCTATATCTGATACTCTCGATATCCTTGCCCCCGTCATGAGAATCCGCCTGAAGCCCAAAGCCAAATGTAACTCCTGGTATGACTCGGATCTCGTCACCCTAAAACGCAAGTGTAGGGTGGCAGAGAGGAAATGGCGTGCTTCATGTTCATCCTCTGACAAACTGGCCTGTCGCATGCTCCAAAGGCAATACCGGCTCTCCGTTCACACCAAGAAGAGAGCCCTTATCCAAGTCCGCATCTCTGAGGCATCTAACAACTCGGCCGAACTCTTTAAAATCTGCGAGGAGCTGGCCAACCCTGCTGCAGTCTCTACCTCTCCTGTCCCCTCCCAGGCCCTCTGCACTGCACTGGCCTCGCACTTCATCTCAAAAACTCAGGACATCCTGTCCTCGCTCTCCTCCTCTCTCCTCCCTCCCTCTCTTCCCGGCTCTTCCTCTTGCTCTCCTGCAGCCGCCCCTCCACCCTCCTTCTCTGCTTTTCCACCTTTTTCTGCTGATGAGGTTTCCAGACAAGTCCGATCTATGAAAGCCTCGTCTAAACAGGTTCACCCCTGTTCCTCCAAAACCATCAAGGACCACATCGACTCCCTGGCTCCTGCCCTGGCTGACTTTTGCAACCACTCATTCGCCTCTGGAGTCTTCCCATCCCCCCTCAAGCACTCCCTTGTGCACCCCCTCCTCAAGAAACCCTCTGCCGACCCCTCCTGCCCGGCCAATTATCGCCCAATCTCCATTACTCCCTTCCTGGGTAAGCTCCTGGAGAAACTGGCCATCTCCCAGCTTAACCTCCACGCTGAATCTGTTGGTAATCTTCATGACCATCAATCCGGCTTCAGAGCGGCCAGAAGCACGGAAACTGCTCTCCTGAACATCTGTGAGGACCTGCTCCTGAACCTCGATTCCAACACTCCCTGTGTTCTCATTCTGCTCGATCTCTCCTCTGCCTTTGACACTGTCAACCATGTCATCCTGCTCAACTGTCTCCGTGATAACCTGGGTATCACTGGTCAGGCTCTGGCCTGGCTGACTTCTTTCCTCTCCGGTCGACCCTCCCAGGTCCAAATGGGCTCCTTCCTCTCTGACATCTTTTTCTCCACCTGTGGTGTCCCCCAGGGATCCAACCTCTCTCCCTGGCTTTTCAACCAGTATCTGGCACTCCTTGCTCACTGCATCGCCGCTCTCTGCCCCTACTTCCAGTGCTATGCAGACGATACCCAGCTCATTTTCAGGCTACCCTCGGCCTCCTCCTCTCCTTCCCTCATCTCCGACTGTCTGTCTGCTATCCAGGAATGGTGTGCCGCCAATGACCTCTGCCTCAACGCCAGTAAGACTGAGATTCTACTCATCGGCACACCCACTCCCTCCTTCCCTGCAGCTCTCTGGCCGGCCTCCCTTGGCCCCTTCCTGCCCCTACCTGCAAGGCTAAAAACCTCGGGGTCATCTTCGACTCCACACTCTCCTTCTCTCCTCATATATCTGACGTCTCTAAGAAGTCACACTACCAGCTGCACCTCCTCAGAGGTATTCTTCCCTTCCTCTCCTTCCCCCAGAAGCTCACTGTCTCCCGAGCCCTGGTTCTCTCAAGGCTGGACTACTGTAACAGCCTCTATCTTAATCTGCCTGCCTCCACTCTCCGCCCTCTGCAACTTATCCAGAACAGAACTGCGAGACTTGTCCTTGGCCTCAAGCCCAGGGACCGTATCTCTCCAGGACTGAAATCTCTTCACTGGCTCCCAGTGGCTGCGAGGATTAAGTTCAAAACCCTCTGCATTGTCCACAAGGCCTTCTGGGGCCTGGGACCTAAATACCTTCAACTCTCTCTTCCTAAATATCTTCCTTCACGAGCCCTTCGCTCATCCGTCTCCAACTCCCTCATGGTCAGCCGCTTCTCGAAGCAACGAGCTGGGGGTAGATCTCTCTCCGCAGCAGGGGCCTCCCTCTGGAACAGCCTTCCTGCCTCCCTGAAACTTGAGGAGAACCATCTCCGGTTCCGGAAGCACCTCAAAACCTTCCTCTTCGCTTCTGCCTTCTCTCTCCCTCTCCCCTGCTAATCCTGCTTAACTCCCCACTGAATTCAGCACTAAACCTGCATCTGGGCCACTCTCAGCAACCTCGGTCCAGGGCCCAGCCACTCTCCACTTGCACTGCCTCCCTGGCTCCCCCTGCACTGTGGGACTGTCACTGTATCCCTACAGCCCCCTTCCCAGCACTTGCTCTGCACTTACCTCGCACTTGCCACCAGCTGGCCCTTTTTATTTATTATTTATTATTTTTGACGCTACTTACCTTGTACTGCACTTCCCCCCCACCTCCTCCCCCTGCACTTCCTCCTTTTCCCCTTACCTCTGCACTTGCGCGATCTGAATGACACCTGGCCTAGTAGGATCGTTTGTCTGTCTTCCCCTTGTTTCCCTCCCTCCCTGCCTCGTCGCGCCTTGAAACACTTGTGTATAGGCGCGTTACAAATACCATATCATATCATATCATATCAGTATATGCCAACTATCCCGGGTCCACCCACGACAGCTTCATTTACCGAATGTCCACCCTAAACCGGGACCTAGAAGCTGGGCGGCATGGCGATACATGGCTGCTTGGTGAGTATGAATGCCACTGCACATGCATGCATGTCAGATACTGAGCAAGGTCACAACCCCACCAATGATACCCATCACCACCTCCACAGGGGACAGTGCCTACCCTCTCAGCCCCCACATGATGACGCCAATTTGGAACCCCACCACGCCACCCGAGGGAAGATATAACACAGCCCACATTGCAACCCAGGGCATAGTGGAGCGCACATTCGGAGTGCTTAAGTCACGCTTTCGCTCCCTTGACCGTTCTGGCGGGCAGCTGTTATACGCTCCCCCATTAGTGTGCAGGATCATAGTGGCAGCATGTGTCCTGCAACACATTGCAACACGCCGGGGCCTGGCCGTGGACATGGTGGTGCCCCCACATCCCCAACCACATGCCCGCCCGCTGCGCATGGGAGGGGAAAGGGCACGGGGGGAGGCAGCCCGTACACAGCTAGTGGCTAATTACTTCACATAGAAATCACACCTCTGTGGAGTGAACACTGCCCTGGCACATACCATCTGACAATCAATGATGACTCAACCTGACAATGATCCTGAATGTCTGGAGAATCAACCGTCAAAACCATATCAGCCTGAGATTGTTCACCTGGAAGTGTTACAATGTGTGCATCCCTACCTACACAGACAGCACCAATGCAGTTTCGTGAAAAAACACATTCATGCAGCTAAAATGAATACCCACTTGCAAAATGCAACATGAGGACAGTGCCATGTCACCCAACCCATCCCCAGCACCGCCACACGACACACCATGCCATGTCATGCTATGTGCGGGTAAACAAAGTAATCCCCACAACATGACACAAGTGTCACAAAGTACAGTGTCCCTAATTGAAACTCGCGACACCTGAAAAGCTCACAGTAATGCAGGACCAACAACACACTTGAGCAGGTATTTAGCAATAACACTTATCAGCTACTGACCCTCAAAACTACCATTAACATGACATTACGAATGTAAGAAATTGGTAGTCTCACCACCTGGAAATGCCTGCACTCCCACCACTTCCAACTGTACAGTGTTGCCGCCATGTAGAGTTGTAGGTGCACTGCTGCCAACATGGACTCCATCTCCAAAGTAGAGGACCTTGTGTAGACATGAGGAAAGGACCTGCAAATTAGGAGGTAGACATGGATGATGAGTTACACATCAATGCAACATGCAGTGTACAACACAACAGCAATATGCACTAGGAATGTATACACAGTATTGACTAGACTACCCACACATGTAGTGGGAGTCCAATGTCAACATGTACGTCAATGTCACTTGGGCACACCCTTTGCAAGCCCATGGAAACGGGAAGCAGGAGGGGTGTGTGTGACAAAACCCAAGCATCTGAACCAAATACATGACAAGCCTGCATGTGCCCAGCCACAATGCAGCTTATGCCCACGGGAGCCACACAAGGCAACACACTGTCCCAAAAAAAATAAAAAAAAATAAAAAATAAATAAAAAAATAAAAATAAAAAATGGCCATTAATGGGCCCGGGGGGGTTGGGGAGGCCACCCAGGAGGTCCGAGGACAGGGTGCACACCAAAACCCACCTGTGTGGATCTTGCGGAAAAAAAAACACCTCCATGGGCTCATGGCCCACACGGCTACCCTATTGTGGGAGTATCACTGCTGTCGCTATTCTCACCCTGTGCAGCTGCATCCGGAGGTGGTGGCACTATGGGAGGCAGCCCACACAAGGACCTAGTCTGTTCCTCCATGGCTGCAAGCATGAGGGTGTGGTAGGTCTCGTTCTGGAGGATGAGTGTGCGGAGGTCCCCATGCAACAACTCACAGGATGCCCGGACCTCCGCCCTAGTTGCCTGCATCTCAGCTGAGAGCGTACGGGTGAGACGCTCCAGCTGCTGTTCTGTCCTTTGGTTTGTTGAAGCCTCAAGCTCAACAAGAGTCGTCCTGAGGTGAAGGAGTTCCAGCCTCAGGGCTTCCCTGTGGCCCTGGGACTCTATGGAGATGGCTTCCTGCAGAGTCGCCAGTGCCGCCCGCCTGTCCCTGTTGGACGCCAACATGTCCTCCCTGTGTGACTGGCAGATGGAGTCGGTTGCCTGCTGTAGTCGCTCCATCAGCCTTTCGGGGGGGACAATGGAAGTGGCCACCCTATCCATGGCCTGAGCCATCATCTCTGATGATGCTGCCTGTTGGGTTGCCATACCGTAAATGGATTGCTCCCATGCGGTATTGCCAGGTGGCGTACGGCCACCACGTCAGCGAGCACCACACCTGTCTGGGGCAAGTGCCGGCACTGCCTGAGGCTGCAGGACTGCATTCCCCCTCTGATCTGCTGGCCCAGGAACAGGATCAGATGTCGCGAAGTGTGACCCTGCATCTGTAACCACCAAAGGCATAGCTGCCAACACTGACATCCCCATAGAGGGTTCTAACCCTGGTGCAGGTGGGTCGGACAGAACAGAATCCCTCCCAGGAACACTCACCTGCGACGGCACGTAGGTCTCATCATCCGAATCAACACCTGAGTACAGCTCGGGGGAGGTGCAGCCAGAGACACCCCTTGAGAGCACGACCTGCAGCAGTTGTGGGTTCTCACCCACCGCCACACCACGTCCCTCACTGGTGGTCGGTCGGCCCTCGGACCCCTCCTGGGTCTGCACCATCTCCACAACCCCAGCAGTATCAGGTGCGTCTTCCCCTGCAAAGACATAAAAGAAAACAAATGGAAACAGGCATTAGCACTATGGCACACAATGAGGGCTGAGAAGCAACAGAACCAGTACTTGATTGACACATGTCCCACATGACTAAAACCCTCCCATGCATGCACCCTCACTGCGTATGAAGGGGAGGCAAATGGCACACATTGATGACACCAAGATGGAAGATGAACCCATTTGCTGCATGCTGCCTAGCAGTGGCATCACACATTGGCCTGTGATTTCCAGGTGAAATACACATGCCATCACACAGATGGCATGCACCATTGCTATTGGGTGAAGATGGAGAGGAGGGCAGCACTTATTCATTCAGTCCAGTTCCCTCATGTAATAGCTTTTCTAATTCAAACAGGTCTGATTTTTCACCTGGAGCTGCCAGTCCAAAATGGTCCGATTGCACAGGGACATGTCTAAACAAATGATATCCAGGTAACAAAGTCACTCCACTTTACCGTAGCCATGTCAGACATGTGACTAGAGGACTGAGAAATGCCTAGTAAAAGTGGTGGAATGCAAACAATCTGCCTGAATGAACAGAGGAAAATAAGCAACAATGTTGTGGCAAGGTGACACTTCAAGGGCAACTGGCGTGCTGTTGGGCTAGATGTCTACTGTTGGCAGAAGGGATACTGCTATGGCCAAATGCTGCTGCGCAGAATGTATTGCATGAAGCACATGGGTGACCCAAACAACTCAGGTGCACACACCCTCACCTGGCACACAAACAGAAGCCCTCACACACACACCATGCACATGGATGACACACACATGCATGTGCACTCACCGGACAATGCCTCATAATCAGGCAGATCTCCCACGCTTTGGATCTGTTCCTCCGTGACGTAGGTCCCAGCGACTGACTCATGTGGAGTGAGTTCCATGTCTTCTACTGGAGACACACCTCCAGTCACTAGAGTTGCGGCATGACTTGAGGCCAGCTTATTCTTTGCCCTGCGCTTTAGGTCATTCCAGCGCTTATAGCAATCATTGGCTGTGCGCCTCACGATTCCAAGGGCACTTACGATGTCCGCAACGGTCTGCCAGTGTGCCTGGCGTTGTGCAGGTGTGGTCTTGGATCCTGCAACAATGACCATTTCGTTATCATGTGCGGACACATACTCGACAAGTGCATTCAGTTCGGCATCCGTGAAGCTGGGCTTCCTCGACGGGCCGGACTGTGTAGCCGTGTCTGGGGCATCAGCCTGTGCCGGACGAGCACTCTTCCTCTTCCGCTTGGAAGGTGGTGGTGATCCTGAGTGTCCTACGCCGCTCTGGACACTAGGGGCAGGAGCCCTGGTGGACTCTGTATCAGGAGTGTGGGATTGCACACTCAGCATGGGAGTTGGTGCAGGCATTGGCTCAAGTGTAATGGTGTCAGGGGGAATGTCAGCAGGATGGACTAGGACGACACTGTCCTGGCTGGGTGTGTGAGAGCTGGGGTGGATGGAGCCGCAGCTGCCCCTGCAGCCTCTCCACCCTGCCTACTTGGGGCAGCAGATGACCTTGCTGCCCCTGATCCACGTGGCCTGATGACATCCACGTGCACCAGCGCACGTGTCATAGGCCTGCTGACCTTGAAGTCAGCCATGGAGTCAGCCAGGTCTGGTGCCACAATGGGCTGGTCCAACAAGGGCTGAGCATGGATGGTGTCAGCCACATCACCCTCAACCAGGGGGGGCGGGGGGAGGATTATGGGTGCCCTTGACTGGTCCAAAAAAGGCTAGATAACATATCTAGTCAAACAGCCGCTCTCCGTACATACCCTGTACGGGTGATATAGTTTAAACTTAGATTGAAATGTAAGTACTTTTCTTCTTATGCATAAGTTCAAAGAAGAGACACTTGATTGAAAGTAGTGGTGAGAGTAATATGTTTATCAAAAACATATATTTCGAACACTGAAGAAAAGGAAAAAGTCACTAATTCTGTCTTAGTGAGGATACAGCTGCCACTTCTCATATTTTAAATAGACTTTGTGTACCAATGCATTTCGGAGCAAATAGCTCCTTCATCAGGGTGAGTCTAATCTAATAACATAGAATAAGAATGTATATCGCATAACATATGAAATAACGTAAAAAATAGCGCAATATGCAATCATAAATCACAATAGAAAAGGTAATAAATTAGAAATCACATACCAGAAAGTAGATGAGGGTTCAGGTCAAAGTAAAACATGTAATAAAATAAAGTAGACAAAACCGAGAGTTAATAAGTGCAAGTAGCGAGGGAATTAGACCATGTGAATGGAGAGAAAAACAATGTAAATGGACTCACGAGAAGTGTTTGGCCTCGTAGAAACAAAAACTACAGTCACAGGCAGAAATGTGAACTGTTGTCGGTAACAGCAGCGTACAGAATGCAGCCAATTCGAAAAAGCTGTAAAAAGCAAAAGTGTGTTTTAGGTGGAGTCAATGAAGCGCCGTGGCGCTGTGATTAGAAAGAGGCGTCTTCAATGGTTACCTAGAAGACATACAGGGTCAATGCCGGCCAGAACGCCGTTCTGCATCGCTGTAAGCAAGCGTTGCTAATGGTAACGCTGCTATAAATACCCACGTGATCGCATCGCGTCAGGAGAGTAGCGCGATGCGGCACGTACTATTAGGAGACTGTGTATGAGATTTGTGGGCATATTTGGAGCTAAAAATACAATTATCAACCCTCGGGTGAGATAGAAAGGAAAAATGAATAAAAGAAAAACGAATATACAAAAATGATAAACATGGAAAAAATACTGTAGAAAAGTAAACAAAAGGGAAGGTAATAGAAACATGTAACTACACAGGCACCAAATCTGGTAGCCCATGTGAAAGTGAAGGATAGTGAACTAGCATCACAGCCGTAGTAGGTGGCACTAGAGGTGTCACCTTGGGTCCCAGACGGGTGTCCGGGAAAGGCTGCAAAGATGCATGGGCACAATGCGTGCAATCCATGTGTCAATTAAGGAAATTAGCAAGTTTTGACAAAACAACTCTGAAGATTTGGAGCACTCCGTAAGTGTTATCAGTGCCTAAGGATACTGGCCTAGACCTCACAATATGTTGAGGACCGCATTAAATGTCTATTAACAGTCAAACCACTACGTATGACGTGCAAAACCATCAATAACTAGTTCAAGGAACATTATGTAATGTCACATGAAATCAACATAGATACATCACATTCAAAGATAACAATGATAATTGATTTCTTCATTTAGGCCATTGGGATACAGGCTCCCCAATCTGTCAATCCAATATGTCTCTCTTTGGTTAAGCCGAAGGCTCAGATCTTCATGTGGATTGACTTTGCTTAGCACTTCAAGAATCAAAAATCTGATTTGAATCAGGTTGTGGCGTTTCTCGTTCCAATGGCGAGCCACTGCCGAGTTGGGATTAACATTACGTATACAAGAGCGGTGTTCGTTCCAACGTACTTTAGCTGCTCTCATGGATTGACCAACATAATATTTCCCACAGGGACACTTTATTCCATAAATGATATTCTCACTATCACAAGTGCCAAATGTCCTCAGCAGAATCTTGTTGCCTGTGCTGGGATGGTATATGGTATTACCTTTGATGACCAGGTTGCAATTAGTACAATGTAGACAAGGATATGTCCCTGTGCGTTGAGTACTGGGTTCTTTTAAGGGAGGTCGTGTGCGTACTAATTCATCGCGTAAATTCTTGCTTCTTTGATAGGCGAATACTGGTAATTGTTCCAACAGTTTCTGTACTCTAACATCATTCTTAAGGATATTCCAATGTTTCTTAATGGAATTCTTTATCTTGTTGCTCTGAATGGAGAATCTTGAAACATATACTGGTGTTTGTAGCTCCCTTTTGGGTTTAGTGGTACCGGTAAGAAGTGTATCACGCTCAACAGTTTGTACTCTTTGGGACGCTGAGTTCAGTTCTTCCTCTGTGTAGCCACGAGCTAGGAATTTGTCTTTCATAGCTTGCTGTTGAGTTAAGCATTCTGCAGGATCGCTCACTATTTTTTTCACTCGTAAAAGTTGGCTGTATGGTAAATTCCTCAGAAGGCTTGGTTGATGAAAACTTAGACGATGTAAAAGATTATTGCGATCGGTGGTTTTGCGATATAGAGTAGTGTTGTAACCAGTATCTTTCTTGGTAATGCTAACATCAAGAAATGTGATATGTTCTCTAGATATCTCACTCGTGAATTGAATGCGTGGATCGATACTGTTCAAATATTCAAAAAAGACCATGAACATGTCGTGAGTGCCCGTCCAAATTCCAAATATATCATCGATATATCGTAACCATAGGTAAATGTTCTGATTCCACTCTTGTTTTTTAAGTACATGCTCGGATTCAAATTTGTGCATGAAGCAGTTAGCATATGACGGTGCCATTGTGGCACCCATCGATGTCCCTGAAGTTTGTAAAAAGAACTTATTGCGATACTGAAAATATGAATTTTCGGCAATGAATTGAAGAAGAGTCAAAATAAATTCTTTCTGTGCACGGATTGGTGGCGATTCTAGTAAGAGCCATTCAACAGATTCGATGCCTAGATCATGCGGAATGGATGTGTACAAACTCTTAACATCGATTGTAAACATAAAGTGCTCTTGATTGAATATTATGTCATTGAGCTTCTGTAGAAAATGCGAAGTATCTCTGATGTAAGTGGAGGTTTTTTGTATCAGAGGTTGAAGAAAAAAATCGATATAAACTCCGAGTGGTTGGTTAATGCTGTCCATACCAGCGACAATGGGTCTTCCTGGAGGTCTGACTTGATCTTTGTGAATTTTAGGTAATGTGTAAAAGTTTGGAATCCTTGGGTGAGTAGTAATAAGAAATTTGCGGGTATGTTCATTTATCCAGTCAAGTTCGTACGCTTTATCCAGCAGAGTTTCCAAGTTTTGTTTAATGGATACAGTGGGGTCATGGTCCAAGGGTGCATAGACAGTGCGATCTTGTAGTTGTCTCATACACTCAGCATCATAATCTGTGGTATTCATGATTACCAACGCTCCCCCTTTGTCCGCTGGGCGGATAGTTATCTCTTTGTCGCAATATAGGTCCCGAATTGATTTCATTTCATGTGGTTTCATATTCTTGTATGGTGGGATTTTGTAACTAATACGTTCCAAATCCTTAGTAACCATTTTCTGAAAGATATCAATCGATGGAACTGAGATAGGTGGTATAAAGCTACTCTTAGTTCGAAACTCTTGAAAATCTGGAATATCGGTGGTACTCTCATATGGTTCAAGTTCCTCGAAGAATACCTTGAGTTTCAATTTTCTGATAAACTTATAGAGTTCGATCTTGGAGTTAAACAAGGTTGTACTATAAGTGGGCACAAAGCTTAACCCTTTCTGAAGTGTATTAACTTCAGTTTTACTCAATGCTTTCTGAGATATGTTGATAACTAGGTTTTCCTCAGTTGTAGTCGTGTTTGTGGCTTGTTTCTGAGGTTTCCTCCTCCCCCTGCGGGTTCTTTTGGGCGCGCTCCTAAAAAAGCCGAGCTTGCGGGTGTTTGGATTGAAGAACTAGCTGGGCGATTGTCGTCACCCGATGGTCGTTCCGTGTGTGCGTCAGTATCCCTTTGTGTTTCTGAATCAGAACTGGATGTGGTGTCTGTTGGATATTTATATGGTTTCTTTGAGGCTACTGGTCCGTATTTTTCCATCCACGTATATACTTCTTCGTTAATATAGTCGTAGGTATCTCGTTTGAATTTTTTCACCTTTTTCTGTTCTAACTCAGTTTTATAATCTTCAAGTTTTGTATTAATTTCTGTTAAGATAATATCATATTCTTCTTTCCCCAGTGACGTCACAAGCTCTTTCTCTATTTCTTGAATCTCGGAGTTAAGAGAAATTAAATTTTTAGATAGTTCCTGGATAGTTAAAAGAATCAAGTCTAGGGAACACTTGTTCAGAATGGCCTCCCACTTGTGTACAAATTCTTTGCTTTCTTTGCAAAGGGTAGGACGAAGTTGGAACTTGATTCTTTTAACTATCCAGGAACTATCTAAAAATTTAATTTCTCTTAACTCCGAGATTCAAGAAATAGAGAAAGAGCTTGTGACGTCACTGGGGAAAGAAGAATATGATATTATCTTAACAGAAATTAATACAAAACTTGAAGATTATAAAACTGAGTTAGAACAGAAAAAGGTGAAAAAATTCAAACGAGATACCTACGACTATATTAACGAAGAAGTATATACGTGGATGGAAAAATACGGACCAGTAGCCTCAAAGAAACCATATAAATATCCAACAGACACCACATCCAGTTCTGATTCAGAAACACAAAGGGATACTGACGCACACACGGAACGACCATCGGGTGACGACAATCGCCCAGCTAGTTCTTCAATCCAAACACCCGCAAGCTCGGCTTTTTTAGGAGCGCGCCCAAAAGAACCCGCAGGGGGAGGAGGAAACCTCAGAAACAAGCCACAAACACGACTACAACTGAGGAAAACCTAGTTATCAACATATCTCAGAAAGCATTGAGTAAAACTGAAGTTAATACACTTCAGAAAGGGTTAAGCTTTGTGCCCACTTATAGTACAACCTTGTTTAACTCCAAGATCGAACTCTATAAGTTTATCAGAAAATTGAAACTCAAGGTATTCTTCGAGGAACTTGAACCATATGAGAGTACCACCGATATTCCAGATTTTCAAGAGTTTCGAACTAAGAGTAGCTTTATACCACCTATCTCAGTTCCATCGATTGATATCTTTCAGAAAATGGTTACTAAGGATTTGGAACGTATTAGTTACAAAATCCCACCATACAAGAATATGAAACCACATGAAATGAAATCAATTCGGGACCTATATTGCGACAAAGAGATAACTATCCGCCCAGCGGACAAAGGGGGAGCGTTGGTAATCATGAATACCACAGATTATGATGCTGAGTGTATGAGACAACTACAAGATCGCACTGTCTATGCACCCTTGGACCATGACCCCACTGTATCCATTAAACAAAACTTGGAAACTCTGCTGGATAAAGCGTACGAACTTGACTGGATAAATGAACATACCCGCAAATTTCTTATTACTACTCACCCAAGGATTCCAAACTTTTACACATTACCTAAAATTCACAAAGATCAAGTCAGACCTCCAGGAAGACCCATTGTCGCTGGTATGGACAGCATTAACCAACCACTCGGAGTTTATATCGATTTTTTTCTTCAACCTCTGATACAAAAAACCTCCACTTACATCAGAGATACTTCGCATTTTCTACAGAAGCTCAATGACATAATATTCAATCAAGAGCACTTTATGTTTACAATCGATGTTAAGAGTTTGTACACATCCATTCCGCATGATCTAGGCATCGAATCTGTTGAATGGCTCTTACTAGAATCGCCACCAATCCGTGCACAGAAAGAATTTATTTTGACTCTTCTTCAATTCATTGCCGAAAATTCATATTTTCAGTATCGCAATAAGTTCTTTTTACAAACTTCAGGGACATCGATGGGTGCCACAATGGCACCGTCATATGCTAACTGCTTCATGCACAAATTTGAATCCGAGCATGTACTTAAAAAACAAGAGTGGAATCAGAACATTTACCTATGGTTACGATATATCGATGATATATTTGGAATTTGGACGGGCACTCACGACATGTTCATGGTCTTTTTTGAATATTTGAACAGTATCGATCCACGCATTCAATTCACGAGTGAGATATCTAGAGAACATATCACATTTCTTGATGTTAGCATTACCAAGAAAGATACTGGTTACAACACTACTCTATATCGCAAAACCACCGATCGCAATAATCTTTTACATCGTCTAAGTTTTCATCAACCAAGCCTTCTGAGGAATTTACCATACAGCCAACTTTTACGAGTGAAAAAAATAGTGAGCGATCCTGCAGAATGCTTAACTCAACAGCAAGCTATGAAAGACAAATTCCTAGCTCGTGGCTACACAGAGGAAGAACTGAACTCAGCGTCCCAAAGAGTACAAACTGTTGAGCGTGATACACTTCTTACCGGTACCACTAAACCCAAAAGGGAGCTACAAACACCAGTATATGTTTCAAGATTCTCCATTCAGAGCAACAAGATAAAGAATTCCATTAAGAAACATTGGAATATCCTTAAGAATGATGTTAGAGTACAGAAACTGTTGGAACAATTACCAGTATTCGCCTATCAAAGAAGCAAGAATTTACGCGATGAATTAGTACGCACACGACCTCCCTTAAAAGAACCCAGTACTCAACGCACAGGGACATATCCTTGTCTACATTGTACTAATTGCAACCTGGTCATCAAAGGTAATACCATATACCATCCCAGCACAGGCAACAAGATTCTGCTGAGGACATTTGGCACTTGTGATAGTGAGAATATCATTTATGGAATAAAGTGTCCCTGTGGGAAATATTATGTTGGTCAATCCATGAGAGCAGCTAAAGTACGTTGGAACGAACACCGCTCTTGTATACGTAATGTTAATCCCAACTCGGCAGTGGCTCGCCATTGGAACGAGAAACGCCACAACCTGATTCAAATCAGATTTTTGATTCTTGAAGTGCTAAGCAAAGTCAATCCACATGAAGATCTGAGCCTTCGGCTTAACCAAAGAGAGACATATTGGATTGACAGATTGGGGAGCCTGTATCCCAATGGCCTAAATGAAGAAATCAATTATCATTGTTATCTTTGAATGTGATGTATCTATGTTGATTTCATGTGACATTACATAATGTTCCTTGAACTAGTTATTGATGGTTTTGCACGTCATACGTAGTGGTTTGACTGTTAATAGACATTTAATGCGGTCCTCAACATATTGTGAGGTCTAGGCCAGTATCCTTAGGCACTGATAACACTTACGGAGTGCTCCAAATCTTCAGAGTTGTTTTGTCAAAACTTGCTAATTTCCTTAATTGACACATGGATTGCACGCATTGTGCCCATGCATCTTTGCAGCCTTTCCCGGACACCCGTCTGGGACCCAAGGTGACACCTCTAGTGCCACCTACTACGGCTGTGATGCTAGTTCACTATCCTTCACTTTCACATGGGCTACCAGATTTGGTGCCTGTGTAGTTACATGTTTCTATTACCTTCCCTTTTGTTTACTTTTCTACAGTATTTTTTCCATGTTTATCATTTTTGTATATTCGTTTTTCTTTTATTCATTTTTCCTTTCTATCTCACCCGAGGGTTGATAATTGTATTTTTAGCTCCAAATATGCCCACAAATCTCATACACAGTCTCCTAATAGTACGTGCCGCATCGCGCTACTCTCCTGACGCGATGCGATCACGTGGGTATTTATAGCAGCGTTACCATTAGCAACGCTTGCTTACAGCGATGCAGAACGGCGTTCTGGCCGGCATTGACCCTGTATGTCTTCTAGGTAACCATTGAAGACGCCTCTTTCTAATCACAGCGCCACGGCGCTTCATTGACTCCACCTAAAACACACTTTTGCTTTTTACAGCTTTTTCGAATTGGCTGCATTCTGTACGCTGCTGTTACCGACAACAGTTCACATTTCTGCCTGTGACTGTAGTTTTTGTTTCTACGAGGCCAAACACTTCTCGTGAGTCCATTTACATTGTTTTTCTCTCCATTCACATGGTCTAATTCCCTCGCTACTTGCACTTATTAACTCTCGGTTTTGTCTACTTTATTTTATTACATGTTTTACTTTGACCTGAACCCTCATCTACTTTCTGGTATGTGATTTCTAATTTATTACCTTTTCTATTGTGATTTATGATTGCATATTGCGCTATTTTTTACGTTATTTCATATGTTATGCGATATACATTCTTATTCTATGTTATTAGATTAGACTCACCCTGATGAAGGAGCTATTTGCTCCGAAATGCATTGGTACACAAAGTCTATTTAAAATATGAGAAGTGGCAGCTGTATCCTCACTAAGACAGAATTAGTGACTTTTTCCTTTTCTTCAGTGTTCGAAATATATGTTTTTGATAAACATATTACTCTCACCACTACTTTCAATCAAGTGTCTCTTCTTTGAACTTATGCATAAGAAGAAAAGTACTTACATTTCAATCTAAGTTTAAACTATATCACCCGTACAGGGTATGTACGGAGAGCGGCTGTTTGACTAGATATGTTATCTAGCCTTTTTTGGTTCTTGCATTTACGAGTCAGGGTGTCTCCAGACTTATTGCAGCCAGCTCCTGTAAGCATCTATTTGAGCTTTGGTCCTATTTTTGACTCAATTCTTTTTGAGTGTCTAATATTAATATACAGATTTACTACAAGTGTGGTGCCCACTTTATTTTTTCATTTGCCCTTGACTGGTCCTCCACACATGGGGGGACAGGGTCACCCTGCAAGTAACGACCACATCCCCTACCGGATCCACCACAGCCACCACTTGTGGCTCGTCCACCTTTGCCACCCTTATGGATTCCTCGCCTCCCAACCATGGCACTGATGTTAATGTGCGTATGGGAGTGGCTGTAAACTATTGTCCTGGGCAATTGGGGGTCAAAGGGGTTGGGTACCAGATGGTAATCGTACCCTAGTGCTCTAGCAAGGCTGAATGTGACCCCTGGGGAAAGATGACGGGTCACGCAACGTACAGGAAGCCCAAAAAAGGGAGATAACGTGCACGCAACCCCTCCTAGACCACGTGTGCGGAAAAAAAAACCTGCACTACGCTGTGGCACCCAGTAACACAAGAATGAACGTATGTGTGTCACACGCAGCCTAGAATGACCTCTGAAGGGGTAGACTACACACGGGGCAAGCACAGATGTTAGATACGTGCGTGACTCACCGTCTGCCAGGAAAAAGAGCGTGAAAAAGAAGCACGTGTGCGCTTTGGCAACACCCCCGCCAAAAGAAGAATTGTACGCTGTCTGAGGAGACAGGACAACAGTAGAAGGGAACGCTGTTTGAGGGAACAGGCCCAGGAAAACCAGAAAAAGAGAAAAAAGAGAAAAAGCTGTCAGAGGTAACAGGGAGTACGAACTTGAAACGCCGTGAAGTAAATCGCGTGTGAAACGACAAGAAGTACAGATTTCACCCACTCGCTCTCCACGAAAAGCACGTACAAGGAAATGGTGTTCTACACGTACCTTTTATGCAGGCCCACACGTCCAGCGTCACTTCCGCGTGTACGCGCTAGGGCCATTTCCACCAATTACACGCTTTGTCACTTCCGTGTGTATGCGCTAGGGCCATTTCCACCAATTACACGCTTTGTCACTTCCGCGTGTACGCGCTAGAGCCATTTCCACCAATTACACGCTTTGTCACTTCCGCGTGTACGTGCTAAGGCCATTTCCACCAATTACACGCTTTGACACTCGGACGTGTCTTTCATTTGTTTAACACGCAACATTTCAAACGTGTGCCATATTCAACGTGCACGTGACGCCATAGACGAGCATACGCTGGTGGCTTTTGGGCCAATGAATGTACAGACGTGTGCTGATGCGCTTACGCGCTAAGGGCCTTTCCTCGATTTACACGCAGACGTGCTGGATTTTCACGTGCAAAATCACTCCGTATCAAGCTGGCCACGCGTTCACACACGGAAGACCACGCTCCTGCCCAGAAGGCCGAATTACTGCCCCCAGAGCCCTGAGCACGCTCCCACCTGCCATCTGCTGCTGCCCACGTGCCCTGCCATTTGCTGCCTGCACATCAGCCAGGGGTGCTGTTGCTGTGACCACCCCTGCTGGAACCGAAGACTCCCGACTGCTTTTCCATTGCCCCACAGCCCAGCCCCAGGACCCAGTTGCCCACCCACTCCTGCATCTGGGGTTGCCATGTCGGGCACTGCAACATCTGGCACCAGTGGCAACCCCCGGCCAAGGAGGCAGAGGGGCACCAGCTTCACTGCCACCGAAGTTGGTGTCCTGGTGGAGCATGTCCTGGGGCAGTATGATGCCCTCTTCGGAAGGTTGCGCGCCGACAAGGAAGGACGGACTCGGATCTGGATGGACATCGTGACTGCCATCAACGCGGAGGAGGTGGCAGTCCGCGACTACGAACGTGTCAGGAAGCGCTGGGAGGACTTCAGGTCCAGGACCCTCAACAAGGCCCGGCGCCTCCTGAAGGCAGCGGATGCTAAGGGGCGCCGGGGCCACTTGTCGGAAGATCAGATGAGGGTCCTGGAACGCATATCCCCAGCGCTCCACGTCCAGGTCCTTGAGAGGCAGACCTGTCTGGAGTCAAGCGGTAAGTGTACATGCATACTGATTGTAAGCTGTGCGTGTGGTGTGCCAGGAGTGTGCAGGTTGAACATGTATTTTTATGTGGGCAAGTAGGGGGGGTGTACAGGGCCGTGAGGGTGACACATGCGAGGGGTCTCATGTGTGACACATGGATGGTGCTTGTGTGTGTGGGCTTGCATGGCACAGGATGTGGAGGAATGATTGTCAGGTGTGACATGGATGTCGATCGGAACACTGCGACAGTTGGCGGAGGTGTACACATGCATGCAAGTTTGGTGGTGTGTGTGCATGTGTAGTGTACTCCCTATGTTGCATGTGATGTGTGGATGACCTTTGGCTGCTCATGCTGTTGTATGTGAATGGATGGTGCTGGCTGTTGCAATATGGCTGTGGTATGGCTCATGTGTGCAAGTTGAAATGACATGTGTGTTGGGGATTGTGATGCCATGTCTGAGGTTTACCCATGCCACTCATGTATAACTGTCATGTGTGTATGAGTCCATTGTACAGTGCCCTGATGCCTGTGTTTTCTTTCTCCCTGTCTGCAGCGTCATCTGATGAAGAGGGCGGAGAAGGTGCTGTGGAGCACAGCGGCAGGGGTCGCACCACCAGCCGGAGACGCAAGGCCCGGCTCCCCTCCCAGGTTGTCATCTCGTCGGGGAGTGAGGAGTCTGGTGCCGTGTCCCAGGCCGCAGCTGCCGAGGGGAGGTCCAAGAGGCGGAGGTTGGAGTTGGACTCCTCGGCAGCAGAAGGGGCAGCTGGGACCCCACAGGGCCCAACAGAGGAAGATGGCACGGAGTCATCCAGGTTGGTGGGGGGTTTGGAGGAGGAGGAGGCCGTGCAAGCGACAGAGGTGGGGTCTGGAGGTGGGGATTCCACTGGTGCTAGTGGTGCAGTGCAGGATCAGGGACAGGAGGCAGCACAGGCCGCCGCGGAGGGGCCTGTGTGCAATCCTGTCCCTGCTCCTGTCACTGCATCATCTTGCACCAGCGGGGATGTCTACGTCCAGACCCGTTCTCAGGGAGGGGATTGGCTTACAACACCTGGCCTTCCTCTCCCTGCGGATGTGGCTATCCTGCACCAGGTTGAGCCTGTCCAGGGTGGGGTGGCGTTGCGTCAACGGGCCATGCGAGCTGACCTGCAGTCTTTTCATGATGAGTCTGCACGTCTTCTCGCATGGCTCGTTGACCGCGTTGACCCACTGGGACAGCTCACCAGGGCTGGATTCCTCTGTTTCCTGGACCTTGTTCCGACCCCCTCCTCCACGGAACCCCCTATGCCCCAGTCGTCCTCCATGCCATCTTCCCACCCATGTGTCACCTGGGTGCCCTGTGGAGCTGCCTCCGACCGTGCGGCCAGGCTGGTGGACAACAGATCCCTGCCACAGTCGGGAGTCGGACGTCCAGCAGGGGTGGCCACATCAACGACTGCACCCCAGCTGGAGGAGGATGTGCAGGCACCATCGGACAGGGCACATGGACAGCAGCAGCTGCAGCAGCAGGAGGCTGTAGGTGGGAGCCACGATAGCTCGGGGCCTTCAACATCGGAGGGGCAGGCATCGGCCGGAGGGCAGGAGGACCCTGGACGGGAAGTGTCTTCCGTGTGGCAGCAGTTGGGCCACGCCATAGATGCAGAGCGGCGGCGGGAGGAAGAGGCGCGGCTCACGATGGTCAGGGCGGAGAACTCCATGCGGAGGGCCCTGAGGCGGGCCGAGTGCCTCGAGGCAATCTGCAGGGAGTTGGAGGTGAACATGTCGGTGTCCCTGCGGACCCTCTGGGCCATGGAACAGGACCGCCTCCGGGACATAGACGAGGAGTTCGATGATGCCCTGGCCCGGGACACCACTGAGTGAGCCGCTGGACTGGCCCGCCGCCATTGTATATAGTTATTTAGTTATAGGTTTCCTTTATAGTTTATTTTTATTTGGAGTCGACGGACACTGCTCCACCTTTTGTATATAGTTCCATTTTAGATAGGTTTTTTGGTAGGTTTCATTTCTTCTGTTGGGATGATGGACCCTGAATACTTTGTACATAGTTAGTTGGTCTTTGCATTTGGATATTTTTTTTACTATGAATATTTTTTTCCATGGAGCAATGGTTTTCTATTTCTTTTTTCCCTTCATTTCCTTTTTATGGACTTGAACTTTGGATGAAATTTTTTTGGATTATCATTTATTGATTTTAATTTGAAAAGGGACAGCCAGCTTAATTTTGTTATTTTTTTACTTGTGTATTTTGTTTAATTTTGATTGCCATTACTGTTGTTTTTAATACATTATTTTGTTTTTTTCATTCTTCAATGTGTGGTTTCATCTCATTGTTTTCATGCATGTCATGATATGGGTTTTCAGGTTCACTTGCAACCATTGTGTGTATGTGAGACACATGTGTTGATTTACATTGTTTCCATTGGAGTAGTATCATGGGCGCATGTAATACTTGGTTGTGTCTTTGGGCTGTGGTGGCTGGCCATGAGGCCCATGCTTGAGGATTGTCAGGGCCTGTGGGCAGGGGGACATGAGTGGGGGCCTGGTGGAGGCTGCCCCTGCACTGCTGGGGGGTGGGGGTGGGTGGTAGACATGAGTGGGGGCCTGGTGGAGGCTGCCCCTGCACTGCTGGGGGTGGGGGTGATAGGGGACATGAGTGGGAGCCTGGTGGGGGCTGCCCCTGCACTGCTGGGGAGTGGGGGTGGGTGTGAGACATGAGTGGGGACCTGGTGGGGGCTGCCCATGGTGGCTGGGGGGTGGGGGTGGTGGGAGACATGAGTGGGAGCCTGGTGGGGGCTGCCCATGGTGGCTGGGGGGTGGGGTGGGTGGGAGACCTGAGTGGGGGCCTGGTGGAGGCTGCCCCTGCACTGCTGGGGGGTGGGGGTGGGTGGGAGACATGAGTGGGGGCCTGGTGGGGGCTGCCCATGGTGGCTGGGGAGTGGGGGTGGGTGTGAGACATGAGTGGGGGCCTGGTGGGGGCTGCCCATGGTGGCTGGGGGGTGGGGGTGGTGGGAGACATGAGTGGGGGCCTGGTGGAGGCTGCCCCTGCACTGCTGGGGGGTGGGGGTGGGTGGGAGACATGAGTGGGGGCCTGGTGGGGGCTGCCCATGGTGGCTGGGGGGTGGGGGTGGTGGGAGACATGGGTGGGGGCCTGGTGGAGGGTGCCCCACACTGCTGGGGGGGGGTTGGGGGGTGGGAGACATGAGTGGGGGCCTGGTGGAGGCTGCCCATGGTGGCTGGGGGGTGGGGTGGGTGGGAGACATGAGTGGGAGCCTGGTGGAGGCTGCCCCACAGTGCTGGGGGGTGGGGGTGGTGGGAGACATGGGTGGGAGCCTGGTGGAGGGTGCCCCACAGTGCTGGGGGGTGGGGTGGGTGGGAGACATGAGTGGGGGCCTGGTGGAGGCTGCCCATGGTGGCTGGGGGGTGGGGGTTGTGGGAGACATGAGTGGGAGCCTGGTGGGGGCTGCCCATGGTGGCTGGGGGTGAGGGTGGTGGGAGACATGGGTGGGGGCCTGGTGGAGGGTGCCCCACACTGCTGGGGGGGTTGGGGAGTGGTAGACATGAGTGGGGGCCTGGTGGAGGCTGCCCCTGCACTGCTGGGGGTGGGGGTGATAGGGGACATGAGTGGGAGCCTGGTGGGGGCTGCCCATGGTGGCTGGGGGGTGGGGTGGGTGGGAGACATGAGTGGGGGCCTGGTGGAGGCTGCTCATGGTGGCTGGGGGGTGGGGTGGGTGGGAAACATGAGTGGGAGCCTGGTGGAGGCTGCCCCTGCACTGCTGGGGGTGGGGGTGATAGGGGACATGAGTGGGAGCCTGGTGGGGGCTGCCCATGGTGGCTGGGGGGTGGGGTGGGTGGGAGACATGAGTGGGAGCCTGGTGGGGGCTGCCCATGGTGGCTGGGGGGTGGGTGGGAGACATGAGTGGGAGCCTGGTGGGGGCTGCCCATGGTGGCTGGGGGGTGGGGGTGGTGGGAGACATGGGTGGGAGCCTGGTGGAGGGGGCCCCACAGTGCTGGGGGGTGGGGTGGGTGGGAGACATGAGTGGGGGCCTGGTGGAGGCTGCCCATGGTGACTGGGGGGTGGGGGTGGTGGGAGACATGAGTGGGAGCCTGGTGGGGGCTGCCCATGGTGGCTGGGGGGTGGGGGTGGGTGGTAGACATGAATGGGGGCCTGGTGGAGGCTTCCCCTGCACTGCTGGGGGTGGGGGTGATAGGGGACATGAGTGGGAGCCTGGTGGGGGCTGCCCATGGTGGCTGGGGGGTGGGGTGGGTGGGAGACATGAGTGGGGGCCTGGTGGAGGCTGCCCCTGCACTGCTGGGGGTGGGGGTGATAGGGGACATGAGTGGGAGCCTGGTGGGGGCTGCCCATGGTGGCTGGGAGGTGGGGTGGGTGGGAGACATGAGTGGGGGCCTGGTGGAGGCTGCCCCTGCACTGCTGGGGGGTGGGGGTGGGTGGGAGACATGAGTGGGGGCCTGGTGGGGGCTGCCCATGGTGGCTGGGGGGTGGTGGTGGTGGGAGACATGGGTGGGGGCCTGGTGGAGGGTGCCCCACACTGCTGGGGGGGTTGGGGGGTGGGAGACATGAGTGGGGGCCTGGTGGAGGCTGCCCATGGTGGCTGGGGGGTGGGGTGGGTGGGAGACATGAGTGGGAGCCTGGTGGAGGCTGCCCCTGCACTGCTGGGGGTGGGGGTGATAGGGGAAATGAGTGGGAGCCTGGTGGGGGCTGCCCATGGTGGCTGGGGGGTAGGGTGGGTGGGAGACATGAGTAGGGGCCTGGTGGAGGCTGCCCCACAGTGCTGGGGGGTGGGGGTGGTGGTAGACATGGGTGGGAGCCTGGTGGGGGCTGCCCATGGTGGCTGGGGGGTGGGGTGGGTGGGAGACATGAGTGGGGGCCTGGTGGAGGCTGCCCATGGTGGCTGGGGGGTGGGGGTGGTGGGAGACATGGGTGGGGGCCTGGTGGAGGGTGCCCCACAGTGCTGGGGGGTGGGGTGGGTGGGAGACATGAGTGGGGGCCTGGTGGAGGCTGCCCATGGTGGCTGGGGGGTGGGGGTGGTGGGAGACATGGGTGGGGGCCTGGTGGAGGGTGCCCCACACTGCTGGGGGGGGTGGGCAGTGGGAGACATGAGTGGGGGCCTGGTGGAGGCTGCCCCTGCACTGCTGGGGGGTGGGGGTGGTGGGAGACATGGGTGGGAGCCTGATGGGGGCTGCCCATGGTGGCTGGGGTGGTGGTAGACATGGGTGGGAGCCTGGTGGAGGCTGCCCCTGCACTGCTGGGGGTGGGGGTGATAGGGGACATGAGTGGGAGCCTGGTGGGGGCTGCCCATGGTGGCTGGGGGTTGGGGTGGGTGGGAGACATGAGTGGGAGCCTGGTGGGGGCTGCCCATGGTGGCTGGGGGGTGGGGTGGGTGGTAGACATGAGTGGGAGCCTGGTGGGGGCTGCCCATGGTGGCTGGGGGGTGGGGGTGGTGGGAGACATGGGTGGGAGCCTGGTGGAGGGTGCCCCACAGTGCTGGGGGGGGGGTGGGTGTGAGACATGAGTGGGGGCCTGGTGAAGGCTACCCATGGTGGCTGGGGGTGGGGGTGGTGGGAGACATGAGTGGTAGCCTGGTGGGGGCTGCCCATGGTGGCTGGGGGGTGGGGGTGGGAGGTAGACATGAGTGGGGGCCTGGTGGAGGCTGCTCCTGCACTGCTGGGGTGGGGGCGATAGGGGACATGAGTGGGAGCCTGGTGGAGGCTGCCCATGGTGGCTGGGGGGTGGGCGTGGTGGGAGACATGGGTGGGGGCCTGGTGGAGGGTGCCCCACAGTGCTGGGGGGTGGGGTGGGTGGGAGACATGAGTGGGGGCCTGGTGGAGGCTGCCCATGGTGGCTGGGGGGTGGGGGTGGTGGGAGACATGGGTGGGGGCCTGGTGGAGGGTGCCCCACACTGCTGGGGGGGAGTGGGGGTGGGAGACATGGGTGGGAGCCTGGTGGGGGCTGCCCATGGTGGCTGGGGGTGGGGGTGGGGGTAGACATGGGTGGGAGCCTGGCGGAGGCTGCCCCTGCACTGCTGGGGGGTGGGGGCAGTGGTAGACATGGGTGGGGGCCTGGTGGAGGGTGCCCCACAGTGCTGGGGGGTGGGGTGGGTGGGAGACATGAGTGGGGGCCTGGTGGAGGCTGCCCATGGTGGCTGTGGGGTGGGGGTGGTGGGAGACATGGGTGGGGGCCTGGTGGAGGGTGCCCTACACTGCTGGGGGGAGTGGGGGGTGGGAGACATGGGTGGGAGCCTGGTGGGGGCTGCCCATGGTGGCTGGGGGGTGGGGGTGGTGGGAGACATGGGTGGGGGCCTGGTGGAGGGTGCCCCACACTGCTGGGGGGGAGTGGGGGTGGGAGACATGGGTGGGAGCCTGGTGGGGGCTGCCCATGGTGGCTGGGGGTGGGGGTGGGGGTAGACATGGGTGGGAGCCTGGTGGGGGCTGCCCATGGTGGCTGGGGGGTGGGCGTGGTGGGAGACATGGGTGGGGGCCTGGTGGAGGGTGCCCCACAGTGCTGGGGGGTGGGGTGGGTGGGAGACATGAGTGGGGGCCTGGTGGAGGCTGCCCATGGTGGCTGTGGGGTGGGGGTGGTGGGAGACATGGGTGGGGGCCTGGTGGAGGGTGCCCTACACTGCTGGGGGGAGTGGGGGGTGGGAGACATGGGTGGGAGCCTGGTGGGGGCTGCCCATGGTGGCTGGGGGTGGGGGTGGGGGTAGACATGGGTGGGAGCCTGGTGGAGGCTGCCCCTGCACTGCTGGGGGGTGGGGGCGGTGGTAGACATGGGTGGGAGCCTGGTGGGGGCTGCCCATGGTGGCTGGGGGGTGGGGTGGGTGGGAGACATCGGTGGGGGCCTGGTGGAGGGTGCCCCACAGTGCTGGGGGTGGGGTGGGTGGGAGACATGAGTGGGGGCCTGGTGGAGGCTGCCCATGGTGGCTGGGGGGTGGGGGTGGTGGGAGACATGGGTGGGGGCCTGGTGGAGGGTGCACCACAGTGCTGGGGGGTGGGGTGGGTGGGAGACATGAGTGGGGGCCTGGTGAAGGCTACCCATGGTGGCTGGGGGTGGGGGTGGTGGGAGACATGAGTGGTAGCCTGGTGGGGGCTGCCCATGGTGGCTGGGGGGTGGGGGTGGGTGGTAGACATGAGTGGGGGCCTGGTGGAGGCTGCTCCTGCACTGCTGGGGTGGGGGTGATAGGGGACATGAGTGGGAGCCTGGTGGAGGCTGCCCATGGTGGCTGGGGGGTGGGCGTGGTGGGAGACATGGGTGGGGGCCTGGTGGAGGGTGCCCCACAGTGCTGGGGGGTGGGGTGGGTGGGAGACATGAGTGGGGGCCTGGTGGAGGCTGCCCATGGTGGCTGGGGGGTGGGGGTGGTGGGAGACATGGGTGGGGGCCTGGTGGAGGGTGCCCCACACTGCTGGGGGGGAGTGGGGGTGGGAGACATGGGTGGGAGCCTGGTGGGGGCTGCCCATGGTGGCTGGGGGTGGGGGTGGGGGTAGACATGGGTGGGAGCCTGGCGGAGGCTGCCCCTGCACTGCTGGGGGGTGGGGGCGGTGGTAGACATGGGTGGGAGCCTGGTGGGGGCTGCCCATGGTGGCTGGGGGGTGGGCGTGGTGGGAGACATGGGTGGGGGCCTGGTGGAGGGTGCCCCACAGTGCTGGGGGGTGGGGTGGGTGGGAGACATGAGTGGGGGCCTGGTGGAGGCTGCCCATGGTGGCTGTGGGGTGGGGGTGGTGGGAGACATGGGTGGGGGCCTGGTGGAGGGTGCCCTACACTGCTGGGGGGAGTGGGGGGTGGGAGACATGGGTGGGAGCCTGGTGGGGGCTGCCCATGGTGGCTGGGGGTGGGGGTGGGGGTAGACATGGGTGGGAGCCTGGTGGAGGCTGCCCCTGCACTGCTGGGGGGTGGGGGCGGTGGTAGACATGGGTGGGAGCCTGGTGGGGGCTGCCCATGGTGGCTGGGGGGTGGGGTGGGTGGGAGACATCGGTGGGGGCCTGGTGGAGGGTGCCCCACAGTGCTGGGGGGTGGGGTGGGTGGGAGACATGAGTGGGGGCCTGGTGGAGGCTGCCCATGGTGGCTGGGGGGTGGGGGTGGTGGGAGACATGGGTGGGGGCCTGGTGGAGGGTGCACCACACTGCTGGGGGGAGTGGGGGGTGGGAGACATGGGTGGGAGCCTGGTGGGGGCTGCCCATGGTGGCTGGGGGTGGGGGTAGACATGGGTGGGAGCCTGGTGGAGGCTGCCCCTGCACTGCTGGGGGGTGGGGGCGGTGGTAGACATGGGTGGGAGCCTGGTGGGGGCTGCCCATGGTGGCTGGGGGGTGGGGTGGGTGGGAGACATGAGTGGGGGCCTGGTGGAGGCTGCCCCTGCAGTGCTGGGGGTGGGGGTGGGTGGGAGACATGAGTGGGGGCCTGGTGGGGGCTGCCCATGGTGGCTGGGGGGTGGGGGTGGTGGGAGACATGGGTGGGGGCCTGGTGGAGGGTGCCCCACACTGCTGGGGGATGTGGGGGGTGGGAGACATGAGTGGGGGCCTGGTGGAGGCTGCCCATGGTGGCTGGGGGTGGGGGTGGTGGGAGACATGGTTGGGAGCCTGGTGGGGGCTGCCCATGATGACTGGGGGGTGGGGGTTGTGGGAGACATGAGTGGGGGCCTGGTGGAGGCTGCCCCACAGTGCAGGGGGGTGGGGGTGGTGGTAGACATGGGTGGGAGCCTGGTGGGGGCTGCCCATGGTGGCTGGGGGGTGGGGGTGATAGGGGACATGAGTGGGGGCCTGGTGGAGGGTGCCTCACACTGCTGGGGGGGTGGGGGGTGGGAGACATGAGCAGGTGTGCAGGGTAGTCCCCTGTTTTGTGGACTGCCTGCAGGGGCCGTGGAGGGTGTACAGGGAACACCTGTGAGGACCCACCCAGCCTAATCGCGTGTGATTATTCCCGCGCACCCCTGTAATACACGTACCCAGCCAAATTGCGTGTGATGATTCCCGCGCACCCCTGTAATACACGTACCCAGCCAAATCGCGTGTGATTATTCCCACTCACCCCTGTAATACACGTACCCAGCCAAATCGCGTGTGATAATTCCCGCGCACCCCTGTAATACACGTACCCAGCCAAATCGCGTGTGATTTTTCCCACGCACCCCTGTAATACACGTACCCAGCCAAATCGCGTGTGATAATTCCTGCGCACCCCTGTAATACACGTACCCAGCCAAATCGCGTGTGATAATTCCCGCGTACCCCTGCAATACACGTACCCTGGCTAATCGCGTGTGAAACTTCACGCGTACCCCTGTCATACACGTACCCAGCCAAATCGCGTGTGATAATTCCCGCGTACCCCTGTAATACACGTACCCTGGCTAATCGCGTGTAAAACGTCACGCGTACCCCTGTCATACACGTACCCTGGCTAATCGCGTGTAAAACTTCCCGCGTACCCCTGTAATACACTTACCCTGGCTAATCGCATGTAAAACTTCCTGCGTACCCCTGATATGAACGTTACCCGCTTTGCGTTCCTTGTTTGGCAGCCCTGTAAACTGGTCCAGGGTTAGCGCAGCCCTTTGCGATGATTTAGCGATTTTGATGGCTTTTCCTTGCGCGAGGGCGTTCTTGGGGGCGTTACTGGCGCTGCTGCAGGGTCGCTGCGATACTCTGCGCCACTGCTGGTTTGGGAGCCTAAAATCCATGAATACGCTGTGCGCGGAAATCGGTTTTGGCGTACGCGCCTGGCGCAGACAATCGCACGCGGACACTCTGCGCCAGCCGCTTGCGACACTTTTCTGCGAAATTCTATGAATTACCCTGTGAATGTCCTCTTTGGATTTATGAATTAAAGCCGTCATTGGCAGTCAGCAGATTTGTAGTCCGGACACTTCACCACTACACTATATAGCCTGATAAAAATTAACAAACAACTAAAGGTGAAATGTCCAGTTTCGGTACTTCAAGTCCCAGGGAAAACATTTATATTGGTTCTTGGAGTTTAAAACATGCACACCTTTTAAAGTTTTCAAAAACACTATTAGAAGAAAATATCCTCTCTTGGTTGTGTGTGTGTGTTGATTTTATGAAAGGTAAATGCCATTCGTCCTGTTCAATTTGCGTGGTTATCCAAAGCCAATTTAATTAAAAGTGCATATTTCACCTTGATATGCTAATTTCTGGCGACATCACATCGCATTGCGTTTGTTGGTAAGCCCCCCCACTTTAATTTTTAGGACTTGACCCCTGGGCTGGAGATTGGAGAATCTTGCCAGAACAGTAGGCTGGAGGGCTGGCAGCATTGGAGAGCAAAAGGAGGTAGTAACATCAGGGGAGTAATGAAGCAGACGCAGATGGTGGTAGTCAAGGAGGTGGTAACTCCACAAGGAGAGGTTAACCAGTAGGTGGTGGTAGTAAATGACTTGGTAATCTCAGGACAGGAGATGGACCAGGAGCAGGTTGTGATAGCAAGACAGATATAACATCAGTAGAAGGTGGTCAAGAGATGGAGGAGGGGTTTGTCACATGAGGTGGTGGCAAAGACATAGCAGGGATGATAACACCAGGAGGAAAGATCAAACAGAAGGAAGGGGGAGACTTTTTTTATTTTTTATTATTAGGAAGGTCAGAAGGTGAGAGTGGAAGGATAGCAGAAGTAATAGTGGTAGTTGGGGAGCAGGTGCAAGTGTATCTTGGCCATGTGACCTAAACCCCTCCGACCTATCAATCACCGCTAATCTTTTGGTGTCTTCTAGGTATGTCACCCTTTTTCCCTACTTAAAGAGCCCTCCAGCCTCTTTTCTTTTGCAGTTGGTGTGCAGGTGCACGTGGATCTTGGTCATGTGACCTAAGCCCTACCCAGGTACTTAGCCCTGTCCCTTCCTTTACTTTCTTAACTCTTAGATCAAGGACTTCTCTCTCAGGCGTCCGTAGCAAAGGGCAGGCAAAGAAAAGGACAATTCCTGTTTGGACCAGAAAGACCCAGGCCAGTACCCCAGCCCCTCAAGCATTGAGTAAGCTATCTTGTGTGTTTCATCCTTCCCGCCCACCAGCCAATCCCTACCATCACCACTCATCGCCAACCACACCGCTCCCCAGCAGCAAGATCATGGACACTACATCACTGCAAATTAACCTGCGTCACCATAGACCCCATCTTCCACCACTACATGAAAACTGATGCTCAACAATGTCCGCTCCGCTCAGCAATCCACCCTGCAGCAGGCATCGCGGACCTCATCACAACACATGACCTGGACGCCATCTTCATTACTGAGACCTGGATGAGATCTACCTCCACCCAGATCCTAGATCTCCTCATCCCCAACGGCTACAGAATTCTACAACAAGACTATGCAAACAAGATCGGATGAGGCCTCACCATACTTCACAAGACATCATGGCCATGCAACCAACTGGATAACGCCGCCATTGGCTCTTTTGAAAACCTCTCCTGACACTTCACGCTCTCCTCAACGGATGCTATAACCTTTCACCTTATCTACAGACCACCCAAGCCCAGCACCACCTTCATTGAAAACTTCACAGTCTTGGTCAACCTCCAGCCTCTCACGCATGCCCGTAAACATCTTCCTCAGTGACTTAGAAATCCCTGGTAACCCAGAAACCAAGTCAATGAAGGAAGATCTCCACGGTCTACTCTACATTCTGAACCTCTCACTGCACACAAAAGACCCAACTCACAGGGAAGATAATATCCTCATCCTCATGATCATCACCCTGCACAGCCTGAATCACAGCTCTCTAATCCCACTCAACTGGTCAGACTATCTGGTAATACCCTTAGCCATTAGTCACATCACACAAGTCAAGCAAACTCATTGAAAACCCAGCATATAATTCTTCAGATCATTCAAGAACTTCCCATTAGAGGCTCCCAAGAAATACCTCACCACACTGCATCTCACAGGGACGGATCTACCTCTGATGAACCAGGACTGTAACACACCTGTCCAAGAAATCAACACCACCCTCACAACCAACATCAACTTCTATGAAACAGTGCACGCTCAAGCCTAAACCTTCTGCACTATGGTACTCTTAAGAACTCAACTTCAACAAACAAACTTATCAGAAAGCAAGAAAAGACCTGGAAAATGTCCTGCAGTGCATCTGTCCTTACCCTGATGAAGGGACTCCATGCTACATGCACATGACTGCTCACCACTGCCAAGTCCAACTACTAGCAAAACATCATAGCCAAGGCCAATAATGAAAGCCGAGCCCTCTTCAAAGCCATCAAGCACAGCAGCTACCCTCTGCCCAACCCCCCTCCCAGTACTGCACTCCATTGAGAAATTCACCACCATCAAGTCTTTCTTCATGAACAAGATCAGCATGATCTGCCAATGCATAGGGTCGTTACAACTTTCCCGGTCCGGATAAAATGTCAGAAAAACTGCAGGTATTTCCGGCACCAGCATTTTTGCCGGACCCAGGAAATACAAGCTTGCCAGTGGGAGCAGTGATCTATTGGCAAGCCTTACCTGCTGGTACTACAGGCCCCTACTGGCAATTAAATGCCAGAATCATCAGCACCGTTGATTCCGGCAATCCCGGTAATCCCATCCAATGGAGTCCTATGGGACCTCATGGAATGGGAACGTACCGCAGTCTCCACCACCCGTAATATCCCGGTAATACCAGGATATCAGGTGGCGGGGATGGTAGGGGCTGTTTTCTGGTATCCTGGCGGAATTACCGGCAGGATAACGGGAAACTCATAATGAGGGTAATAGATACTAACATCATAACTGATAGCACACTACACATCCCATCTCGCAAAAACACAACTACCTGGGCAACTTTCAAGACACTCACTATCGAAGACCTCACTGCAACCCTGGTATCCATCAAGACCAAATTGTATGCGGATATCCTCCCTTCCTCAGTACTCAAGACCATTCCAACTGAAGCACTCTTGACTTACCTGAATTATCAATAGATCTTTAACTCAAGGAACCTTAGCCTCGACCCTCAAGACTGGAAAAATTCTCCCGCTTTTCAAGCAACCGACACTGGACCCAGATGACCGCAGCAACTACTGTCCCATGATATGATATGATAGGTTATTTATAACGCGCTTAATACCCAGAGGTTTCTAAACGTGGACCCGGGGATCGAACGTGTGGTGCTCCGTGTCGTCTTGCTTCCAAGGCGAGCACGTTGCCCCTGAGCTATCCTCCCGAGAAGATCCTCGAGAAAACAGATGTCACGCACATTTTCCAACACATTGAAGCCAACAACCACCTTCTGTCCTACCAATCTGACTACAGACCCAGATACAGCACAGAAACGGTTATCATTAAGGTGATCGACCATGCCCCTGAAATACTTGATCACAGTCATCCTTGCCTCCTGGTGCTCGACCTCTCAGCAGCATTCGACACAGTAGACCACCAGAGACTCACTGACAATATACATCACCACATAGGGATCAGTGAGATCGTCCTCAGCCGGTTGAGATCCTACCTAGCTAATCAACACTAGTTCATACAAATGTATTCCTCCATATCACCAACTCTACCCATCACCTGCGGAGTCCTGCAAGGATCCATCCTCTCCCCAGTGATCTTCAATATTTGCATGGAACCGCACAGAACCTTCCTTGCTCCACACAACATCTACATCCACCTATACGCAGATGACACGCAGCTCTACCTCAAGATATCCTCCATCAAAGACATCCACAGGGTCAAGGCGTACCTCAGATTGATCCAGTCATGGAATTCTTACTGCTGATCAAAAACGCTGATCACCCTGACATACAGACCTGACTCTGCTATGAACCTTGTGAGCTTCACACCCTAGCAGGCAATCTGTGCCACGTCCTTTGGGTGAAACATCAATAGACACCTCTACTTCAAACAGAACATAGCAAGAAAGACATAAAGGGCTTGCTATCAACTTTCTTTCCTGTGGAAAATCAAGCCCTTAATCCTAGGAAAGCACCTTCAGATCTGCTGTCCAAGGCTTGGTCCTCTCCCAGCTGGATGGTGGCAATAGCCTTTTGGTAGGCCTTCCGGCGACTACCCTGGCACCCCTTGAGATGTTTCCTGCATACTGCAGCATGACTCATCAAAGGACTCTGCAAATTCGACCACATCACGCAGACCCTCTTCGAACTACACCGGTTCCTGCTAAAAGCACCTATCATCTTCAAATCCTGCTGAATAATCGGATTTATACGGTTTGGCCGTGGCACAATTGTTTGCGGCCGAATTGACTGTGGTCAATTTGGCTGCGAAGCCAATTGTCTCGTGGCCAAATCCGCCCAAACTAAAATGTTCGACCCACCCCCAGTACACTCCCCCACCCACCCCCTACTTACCTTTTCGGCGTCTGCTTATCTTCTAACCCTGCGGCATTGGACCCGTCCCTCCTACACGGTCAGATCCGACGCCGCAGGGTCTGCTTTTGTTTTCTTTTTCTGTTTTCCTTCCCGTCCCCCCACCTCCAAACCTCCGAAAGTGGGGGACACACCCGCTGCCCCAAAAGGCCATTACTACTAAACATGGGGAGCGGGGAATCCTCCGCAACCCCCGCTCCACATGTTTGGTAACGATTACCCAAACTGATCGTTTCCAAACGATGGAATGGTACTGGCCGAATTCGGCCAGATTTACTATACAGTCAATTGGTAACGATCAATTTGGGTACTACCGCATAATCTACAAGGCTGTCACCCTGAAGTCCCCTAGATATGCCACAGAGAAACTCAGCTTCTGCCAAGGCCTACAATCCACTAGAAGTAAGGATGTGCAGACTTGAAGTCCGCCTGTGCAGGAAGGAAAAGCCCAGAAGATAGGCCTTCTATGGCTATGCCCCAAGACTCTGGAGCCTTTTACCCACCAACAACAGACTCGTCCCCTTGCTTCTATAGTTGCGGGAGGAGCTCAAGACCCTCCTCTTCAAGAAATGGCTCCCCCTAACAGCTAAGTCACACACCTGCCACTCTCCACCCTAGCTGACGGAGATCTGTTCCCCACTGTTTCCTCTGATTGCTTGTAGATCCCTTGTTACCAAACTGCCCTCTCTCACCCGCCATTGGTAGCTCCCCGCTCCTTTGTTTCTCTGCTTCCCTCACCATGTTTATCCCCCTATGAGTGTAAAGGACTCTATTGATTCCCAAAGCTAGGAACACGCTCAATAAATACCCTAACGATAAACGTAATGAAGGAGGCAACATCAAGAGGCACGTTTAGATGGGGAGGGGGCGATAGTAAACAGGATAACAGTTAGTTAGTGAATCTCATGGTGGTGCAGATGAGGGAACAGTTGGAATAACTCAAATGAGTTGAGACCAGAAAAAGTTGCAAGTTTAGAGCTACACCTTCAGGGGAATTGGTAGTAGTAGGAGGAGGAGGAGGTAAATATCATGGCTGAGAAAGATTTACAGAGCCAATCACCATTGAGGAAGAGAGTGGTATGGTGTAGGTGGGAGGAAAGGGAAGTAGATCAAGCCAGAATAGCCAGGTTACGACCAGCCAGGCCAGCTTTCGGCAGGCCCAGGGGATAGGTGGAGGAATAAACAATTCAGAGGGGATATGATAGATGTGTTTCTAGGCTGGACAAGACAAGAGAGGGAAGACAGAGGGATGACAATAACAAACAATCTTACTAGCCCTTGTGTCATTCAGATCATGCTGGTGCTATGACGTAAAGTGCAGGGGGAAGGGAGGAGGGGCAGTGCAAGGGCGAGGGAAAGGGGGAAGTGCAATCAGGGCAGCATTGCTCTGACTAAGTGCAGCCAGGGCAGCGCGGCTCTCGGTAAGTGCAAGGAGACAGGGGACCGAAGGTGACAGTTACAGCCCCTAAGTGTGCAGTAGACATCGAAGCAGTGCACGGGAGACTGATCATGGAGGAACCTGGTACCCAGTACATTCTGAGGGTAGCCAAGCAACCAGTCGGCGCAGGAGACAGGTAGGTCAGCAGGGGAGAGAGAGAGATAGATAAAGCAGAGCAAGGTCTTGAGCTGCTTCCAGAACTTCAGGTGGTCCATCTCAAGTTTGAGATGGGCAAGGAGGCCATTCCAGAGGGAGGCACCTGCAGAGGAGAGAGATCTACCCCCACTCTCTGACTGGAGTTTGAGGTAGCTGAACGCAGGGCTCGAGAAGGAAGGTATTTAGGAAGATAAAGTTGGATGTAGTGCCTGCCCTGGCATTAGGAAGACTTGTGGACGATGCAGATGGTCTTGAACTTAATCCTTGCAGCCACCGGGAGCCTGTGGAGAGATTTCAGGGCTGGAGAGATATGATCCCTAAGCTTGAGGTCACGGACAAGTCTTGCAGTCCTGTTCTGGATGAGTTGCAGAGGGCGGAGAGCAGAGGAAGGCAGATTGACAAAGAGGCTGTTGCAGTAGTCCAGCCTAGAGAGAACCAGGGCTCTAGAGAGAGTGAGCTTCTGGGGCAAAGTGAGAAAAGGAAGAATACCTCTGAGGAGCTGCAGCAGGTAGTGGGCCTTCTTGGCAAGGTCCCTGGTGCGAGGAGGAGAGAGAGTTGAGTCGAAGATGACACTGAGGTTTTTAGCCTCACAGGAAGGCAAGGGTAAAGGAACCAAGGAGGGCAGCCAGAGTGAGAAAGGGAAAGCAGGAGTCCTGATGAGAAGGATCCCTGTCTTACTGGCATTAAGGCAGAGATTGTTGGAGGCACACCAATCCTGAATCGAAATAGACAGTTAGGAATGAGCGAGAGAGGAGGCTGAGGGGAGCCTGAAGGAGAGCTGAGTGTCATCCGCATAACACTGAAAGTTAGAGCAGAAGGTAGAGATCAGGTGGGCCAAAGGGGCCAAGTAGACATTGAAGAGCCAGGGTGAGAGGATGGAGCCCTGGGAAACAGCACACGTGGAAAGAGAGGTGGTGGAGAGAAAGGACCCAAGTTGGACCTGGGAGGGTGGGTCCAGGAGGAAGGAGGCCAACCAATAACTGGCTTTCAATTTAGGAGAAAATCCAGTTAAAAGTAGCCTCACTCGTCTACAAATGCCTCAATAATGCCACACCTCGTTACCTTTCCACGAGATTCTTGAGAATAAATCCTACAAGACTCACCAGGTTCTCAAACTCCAACAATATCTCAACACTGACATTTAAACTATCTAGAGTTGGTGGATGCAGCTTCCTGGTCAAAGCAGCTCAAGTATGGAACTCCCTACCATCCACCTTGCGAACAAATCAACCATACCCCACTTTCCACCACAACCTTATAAGATGGATCAAAGACATGGACAAATAATAGACTACTAACCTCCCTGACCTATTCCACATGACCATCCACTGTTTTGTATTCTTGCACGCACCTACCTCTCAGCATTTACCGCCTGAGTAGGACTGTAAATACCTGTACTATTATTATTTTTGCCTTGTATATATTTTTGACTCCATATTTGCCGTGTGATTCTGTAACTAAGCTGTAAGTTGTCATATGCAATGCGCCCTGTTACCCCTGGGTCTGGTGCGCAATACAAGTAATAAAACAAACAAACAAACAAACCACTCAAGGGCCTGATAAGTGATGCCCAGGTTCTCACAAAGTCATTTGATCTGGGTGGCATGATTGATCTTGTCAAATGTATATGATATGGCATTTATAACGCGCCTATACACAAGTGTTTCAAGGCACGAGGAAAGGCAGAGGACAGGTCAAGGAGGATGAGGACAGAAGGAAAGCTAGAGTGAAGGTTAGTGAGCAGATCTTCACGGGTGTGCAGGAGAGCAGTTTCTGTGCCTCTGGCTGCTCTGAAGCCAGACTAATGGTCATGGAGATAACCAACAGATTCAGTGTGGAGAGTAAGGTGGGAGATGGCCAGCTTTTCCAAGAGTTTCTCATGAAAGGAGTGATAGAGATTGAGCGATAGTTTGCCGGACAGGTTGGATCAGCAGAAGGCTTTTAAAGGAGTGGGTGCACAAGGGAGTACTTGAGGAGAGAAGGGAAGGATCCAGTGGCAAAAGAGTGATTACAGAAATCGGCCAAGGCTGGAGCGAGAATGTCATGATGGTTCTGGAGGAGCAGGGAGGCACCTGTTTAGACAACACTTTCATAGATCAGACTTGTTTAGAAACATTGGGCCTCATTACGACTTTGGAGGTAGCCATGGCGCTATTAAGTCCCCATTCCAAATGCCATTCCCCATTCCCATTTGATCCCCCATAGGGCTCAATGGGAATGGGAATGGAAATAATTACGTACCTGCTAACGTGCCTGGAAACTGCAGAAGCATTGGCCAGCTCCTTGCAGATTTTAAAGAGTTTGGTTGTGTTGTTAGAGGCCACAGAGAAGCGGGCTTGGATGTGGACACTCTTCTTGGACAGGACAGAGAGTCTGTATTGCCTTTGGAGTAGGCGGCAGGCCAGTTTGTCAGAGGATACACCCGAAGCCCTCCACTTCCTCTCAGCCACCCTGCACTTGCTTTTCGGGGCAGTGAGGTTGGAGTCATACCAAGAGTTGCACTTAGAGGTAGGCTTCAGATGGATTCTCAGGACAGGGGCAAGAACATCCAGAGTGTTGGAGATGGAAAGATGAAGGTTAGAGAGGGCTGTATCAGAGTGTGAGTCAGCCGCAGGTGTAGGAAGAGCAGAGAAAGTAGCGGCAAAGGCATCCACTGACACACGCTTCATGGACTGAATGACCGAGAAGGTCGGTGGCAGTGCTAGGGTAGGCTTAGCCTGAGGGACAGAGATTTTCAGGTCAGAGGAAAGAAGGAAGTGGTCAGTCCAAGAGAGAGGAGTGGTGAGAGGGTTAGAGAGGGGGATGTCTGAGGAGATGAGAACATCCAAGGTGTGTCAGACCAGAGGGGAGAATGGAAAGAGAGAGAGTGATACAGAGGTTGCGGAAGAGCCAAGAGGAGGGATTAAAATCATCCAGGTGGATGTTGAGGTCTCAGGGGAGGAGAAGTTGAGAGGTAGAGGCAAGGAGAGGAGAGGTCAGCCCACTCTGAGAGGAAGTAGGCAACCTGGCCAGGCTGGCCAGTAGATGGTGGCCACAGTCAGAGAGAAGCCAGGAGAGATAGAGAGCGTGCAGACCAGGCATTCAAAGGAGGAGTAGGTCTGCATAGGAATGACAGAAGCAGGGACGTACTCCAGAAATATCAGGGCTACCCCACCTCTGGGTCAGCTAGTTCTGGGTTCGAAAAGGATCTTGTTGCCATCAGGGATGGGAGTGTCAAAACTCCTGACAGAACTAGCCGTGAACCATGTCTCAGTGAGGGCGAGGATATCCAGGTCAAGTTCTCAGAGGAGGTGGCAGATGTCTGAGGAGTGTTGGACAGCAGAGAGTTAAGAGTAGCAACGTGGAGGAGGTTCCCATATTTGAAATGGGGTACAGGCATGAGGTACACCAAGCAGAGGAGGTGGAGGGGCCCGAGAGTGGCCAGAGGTGGGAGCAGGCGGTGGCATTGTAGCCAAAGAGGAGGAGGAAGGTGCCAGAGAGGTGGCAGAAGAGGTAGGTGGCAGTGGTGCCCGAGAGGTGCTCGGAGGAGTAGCAGGAGAAGGAAGGAAGTTGATAAGACGCAGGAGATGCCTATCGAAGAGGATGATTGGCTGAGGGCCCTGGAAATCTGCTAGGTAACCCTCTCTAGTCAGCCCTGATGGCCAAAACTAATGGCCTGTCTTCCCTCAAAACCTGGTACCAATGGTATTTCAGTGATATGGGACCCCAGAAATCTCACATCTAGCTTTGTCAAAGGAAGAGGCTTCCAGAACCATATGAGCCTGCAATGGCAGAGACCAAAGAGGCAACCTCCAATATACTTTAAAAGACTTGGGCACAGAGTGCCGGTGAGTGTTCCACAGTTACTGCACACTAGAAACATGCAGTCTGTCTATAGCCTCTATTGCTTCAACATCAGCTGATCATAGCATCTCAAATGCGTGCTGGGAGAGTGAAGCGTTTGTACGGTGCGCCAGTTAGTCCTCCACAGTTACCATAGTCTAGAGACTTGCAGTCTGTCTACAGCCTCTATTGCTTCGAAGTCAGCTGATCCTAGCATCTCAAATATGTGCTGGGAACATGAAGCACGTGCACGTACTGTTGAGTGCTCAACAGTTACTGCAGTTGTAGCAGGGGGTAAGGGGCCTCCGACTAAGACGGCATTTTGTTCTTCATTTGCATTACAGGTGAGAGCCGTGGCTACCCTGGCATCAACACCAATTGACGGGGAGCATTCGGAGAGAGGACTGACACCCTGTTGCCAGGGGGTAGATGTGGGACACGACACCCTACAATCACGTGCGTCATTTACTCTTTTTTTCTATCCAGATGGCTTCCTCTAAGTATGGGCTGCGAAGTAAGTCTGTAGCGGTTCTCATTCATTCTCCCTTACAGCCTGGAAAGCCTTTTGAAGGGATACCACACACTAAAGTTGCATAGCTCATTAGCATTGGCCCTGACAAACCAACTACTCCGAAAAAAACAACAAATGAAGATCACAGAATTCGTACAGTCTACCGCAGACCACCTGAAATCCCACAGACAGTGAATAACTCTGTTTAGTATTGGACAATCCTTCAGCTACAGATGGCAAAGGGTAGCTGTCTCTGAGCTCTTACAGGTGGCACCCTTGCTACCCTCACAATAGGTCTAGATGCCTGCTGAAAGTGTTATCCCCTTACCTATGATTGACGACTTTTCTCATTTCGTTGATGAATTGCCAGTTCCCCATCTCAATTCTGCAATGATGAGACCAAATCCCTTGCTTCATCCTTTTATGCCTACTATCCCTCACCCACTCCCCTAACTTCACCCAAGATTCAGGAATATCTGAGTGACACTCAACCAACCACCCAACCAACCATGATTTATACACAAATATTCATCTTAACTTCAGGGAACGCCACTGCTTGCAGTCATTGAAAAGTTGAACATTTTGGAAGAATACATTTGTGCACAAACAAGAACCAAATGCGATTTGAAATTCTCGACGAAAGATGACCTTAGTGAATACATTGTCAACGTATCAATATCTGATTATCAGCAAGATCTTTGCCACCCACGGATTTCTTGCAAGACATTGGGAGGAATTGCACCTCAACCTCAGTAATTGGGTTTTTTTGCCATCAATTCTGCAGAACAAACTCCCAAATCATAATATGGCTAACGGAAAGAGAGGTAAGAACATGGGAAAATATCAACAATATTCCCCCTTTTAAAAACATGGGTTCTAGGAAATTCTTACGTAAATTAAAACTTTCACTAATAGAAGCTAATTCTGCTTTGATATTGGTCTTCTCTGAAGAGAGACCGAATCACCGACCGTCTTAACACCCCTCAGCTGTCCCCTGACTCTCAGAAAACCAAGCAGCCTCACTTGGCAAACCTCTGGCACAGACCCCCAGACCAAAATAAGAAACCACCCTACACAAAGACAAACCTGACCATTTCTGAGGATCCAAAGGCGTCCCAGAGGAAACCTAATTATGGGCAAGATGACAACCAGAAGGTGAGTTCAATATGTTGGATTTCTCTACATACTGAATACAGAGGGAGGAGGAAGATCTGCAGATATTGGAATCACCACCCACACTATTGGCCAATAGCACTGAAGGGGGGTCTGTGTCTGCCTCTTGCACTCTGCACTTTCGCACCTTAGAAGAAAAACATATATGTCGCTTGCGAAGACTAATTATGCTCCAGGAGATCCTGTGATCAATTCCAGCAGCTCGCCTGCAAAGATGGACAGAGTTACTGAACGTGCTATGAAATCATGTCAAGGGCCTAGTCCAGTCTGCAAATTGCCATCTGTTATCGGGTTGCAAAGCATTTTTACGACTACATCTTCCACCATTTTAAAGCAACACATTGGGCCTCATTACAAGTTTGCTGGTATCCTGGCAGTAAATCCACCAGGATACTGGCAAACTGAAATATCGATACCGACACTCAGTCTGGTGGAATGTCCACCAGATCACGAGTGCCTGTGTCAGTGGTAACTCCCCATTCCATGGAGTGCCATAGGACTCCATGGGGGTGTTTGCCAGTATTACCAGCGCCTGTATTACCTGCTATTTTTGTTGTGCTCTAGCACCTTGAAGCGTCTTGTGTGCTAGATGGAATTACCAATAACAATCTCGGACCCAAATAACCGGACAGACTGAAAGAATTTCGTAAAAGAATTTTTTTATTATCAGCATAAAATAATTTAGGGAAATCTGGCGAACAACAAGCTGTAGTCCACACACTCGCACACCAATTTAATTAAAGATTTTATACCTAAATGTGCATCATCTATGATGTCATCCTACGTGTCACACTGGAAGACCTATTGAAGGGAGCGATTGGTTAACGGAACATATATACCTATATATCATGTAAGAATTAAAATATTACTGGATGCCCTTTATCTGGTGGGCACGACTTGAACCACCTCTAAATACGTATAATACAGATTATAGCAGAATAATGGCAGCGGGTTGGTCTTTGCAACATTGTATAGCATGTTGCTACATGGACCCTCTGATTGGTTGGCATGCTTTGCCAACCTTGGGCATTCGGCTTGTTAGCAGCATGTAAGCAAAATGGACCCCAGGTGCCAAGAGTAACATCAGACTACTCCCCACTTTCCTAATTAGTCCATCATCTCCCATCAGTCCGGCCCTAAGCCAAGGCTTCTTCTTTGTAGTTGACCTTGCAACCTGTTCTCATTTAACGGAGTGTAGCTACACCATTATCTTCATCTGTAGCTTAATGAATAGCCCTTGTTTTCAACTTCTGAATAAGGTGTGAGGAGACCACGAATGTGTCCATTTTGACCCTATTTACTGCTATTTGATTCAATTGTGCTGGGAGTCATTACCTTTCTCGGCCTCTAGAGACTTGTTCACTTCACCTTGTGTAGGCTTTTCGCATTTCTTAAATTGTCAAATACTTGGCTCTTGCAGATGTTTTCTCCTTCACTTAATCTAAGAGAAATATTTCTTACATACATGGCTTATCTTTTTGGCTCCCCTTGTGCCTTGCAATTATTCCTTGAAGTAGCATCCTTGATCCCATCTCCTGATTCTGCAGCCCTGGTCTGTCTCTGAGATAGCTTGATTGGTTTCAGTATAAGTCCGACGTCCATCTTTCCATCATGGCCGCCCTAAGCATGTTATGGTTTCTTGTACAGAAAGCCTCTATATGTCTCATCTACTTGCCTTTCTGTGTGTATCGATGTATTAGTCCTCAGGGTGCTTTATCTTCTTTGCATATAAGATTTCTTCATATTAGATTACATGTTTCTCTTGTTACTTCAGTTACACCTTTATTCTTAAGTATGTTCATGACGTCACTCTGCTCTTGTCAGATTTCACTTATAGCTCTATGATGTCCAATGGTGTGTGCCGACATCCTTCCACCCTTTCAATGCAAGGGTATATTCGATATGGTTGCCTCAGTGCATATTGTCTCTCATACACTCAGTGTGGTATTGGGATGATACCTGGTGTCCCACATAGGGCTCTTCTGCTGTTCCAGTGTGACAGAGGTGAGGCGGCGGGAGTGAGGGATGACGTGTCCACCTGCTCCTCTACATTGTCGGTAGGGTGGTGGAATGACCTCCAGCTATCAGCTGAAGGTAATTTCTCCACTCCACCAGCAAACTTGTATTTGGCCGGTGCAGAAAAGTTCCGGTATACAGTAATACTGGCCAAGTTTTAATGAGGCCCAATGCCCATGAAATTCCATGTCTAAAACAAATTACCCCCAAAGATATCACCCTAGTGATCTTCCCTAAGGATGACAGAACTGATGTGGTACATAGACAGTTTTGCTCTAGCCTAATTATGCCCATTGTCATGGAACAAGCCCCAGCTGTCGGACAGCTGGGATATATCATTTTCAGAAAACAATCTGCCTTTACCATTGATAATGATTTACGAAGCATTCATCCTTTGACGGACTTCAGCCTGCATGGGAAAATTCACAGAAATAACGACATATCTGGCCAAGGCACCATCCCCTTTGCGGACCTACCAAATTCCGCTTCTAACTGGGAGGACTGATGCTGTTCTTTGTTAGTGAGCTCACTAAGTACAGGCACTCCCACTTCTGGGGATTGCAGATGAAACCACGTTCCTTTACAACTGAAAATAGTCTCTTGGACACCACCTTTTCAATGACTCGAATCATTATTTTTCTTATCGTGAGTGTGATATTTTTTGTTTCCTTGAAACCTGGCCAACTTAATGTCCATGGTTGGATGGCTACACCGTATTTCATACACCTGCATAGAAAGTATCTGGAGGACGCCGATCAAACTTAGTTATTAATTCTGTTCAGTGAAGTTCGAGATGTAATGAAATACTAGTGGTAAACATTTCCTGTCAAAATTATGAGACAGCAAATTGGCTAAGTTGCATGCTTTTGAATATCTATTGGAATCCCAGTAGAAGTAGCCAGAAACGTCTTTTTAAATGTTTGGAGATCACTTAGCAGATTGGAATGAGACATTTTACCCTAAATCAGGTTAGGAAGGGATTAGAATTGTAATTTTATTCATGCAGATGAGATTATCAAGTTGCGACTGACGAGCAACATGATCGCGCCTTGAATCACTTGTGTATAGGCGCGTTATAAATGCCATATCATATCATTGAGTCAAGAACTAGAGGGGAAAGCTGGAATGTTCTAATGAACTTATGGGATCTGTATAGAGCGAATGGCAATATTCCAAACGACATACCCGCCAAACATACGTGGTAAAAAGGGAAACAGGCCTCCATTACAGATGTGTTCTTTCCAGATTTCCTTTGAATCGTTGTTTATCTTTCACAATAGGGGATTGCACTGTGAGTGATTGTACGATTCTCCAACTTATTTTAGATTTAAATTAAATATAGGACACAGACCCCCCGCATTCACCTAGCCACTACCAGAATAAACCAGCCAGCTACCAGATTGAAATGGAATTCTAAAGTGGTGGATCGATCTTTTAGGAGAACTACAAACATGGTCACAACATTTTGAAATCTTAGACAGGAATCGATCAGGTTCTAGAAAAAGGTTGGGCACCTTCTTGAATGGTCTAATTGTCTGCTTACTTCAAAGACAAGCAATATTGAAGAATAAAATTCTTTCTATGGCCTTAATTGATCTAATTATGGCCTTTCATAAGGTTAATCGGGGAAATTGTGCAACAAATTGAACACCTGGGGATGCCCAGACATCTGGTTCACAGATTAATCCACTTACATCGTTGAACGCAGGTTCAAATTGGATTGGACAGGGAGGGTACTCCAACTGCCCCCATACAGACACACTGAGACCTGCACCCAAGCTCTGCTCTAGTCTCACCCTTATTAATGTATGTATGGCTGAGGTTTCCTGTAATCTTAGCACACAAAAACCTTACCCTCCTCGTTTTGCTACATTGCAAATTCAACATGTTGCTCACACAGATGACCTAGACCTTGAAATGAATCCCTAAACAACAAAAATCCTGATTACATATCCAAAAAGGCTCACTCTTGAACTGTTTAAATGGTCCCTCAATAACATTGAATTTGAGAAGGTGGCCTCGTGGAAATATATTGGCTTTCAAACAAAACAAAAATACTGCAATTTTAGTGACTTAAACGAGTTGTCCTCATGAATAGTAGCCCTTGCATGCCAGATGGGTAAATTAAATTGGAAATGTGTAACATTCTCACTTTTACCCGTCATAACATTTTATAAGGTAAAGGTTGTCCCTGTCTTGATGTACGGAACAGAATTTAAAGACACCAAATTTCCTTGGGGCAGAGTTCGTGGCAAACTCTGGCGCTGCGTATTGAAGTTACCTGAAGGTGTTCCCATTGCCGCAATTAGATCAAAATTGTCCCTCTCCTCTATCAAGGCAACAGTAGAGTGGAGAACTTTGATCCTCTTTGTCAAGATTCTAACACCTGTGCCAAACTCTCTATATTCAGACAAAGCAACACATGGCGCTCGCCTGTTCCTTAATTGTTGGATTCATCACTGCTCCTATGATCTGGACCGGATAAATGCAACAAAAGAGGATCTAATTACTAATCCCCTACCCGTGAGGAAAAAACTGTTTCTGGAGGACTGGATTATTACCTCAGAACAGAAAAATGAATATAAGTTGTTTCGTCAACTACGTGACAAGGAAAAGAGAGTAACCAGCTACCCCGTTATTTAATCCAATCACCAAATGCACATTGCAAAGCCGTTATTATGAGACTTAGGTTTAAACCCCTGCCACCTATGAAGTTGCTAGGAACAGAAGTAAGCTAGACTCGTTGGCTAGGTGATGTTGCTTCTGTAAAGAAAGTAGGCAAGGTGGAGACACTTAAGCACTTATATTTTGAGTGTATCAACTTGACACACATTCAAGTTTTTTACATTTGTAAATTTGTTCATGATGTAGATATCTTCCAGACTTCTAGCTTTCGGGAAAGAATTTTAAAGGAATTTTAAAAGGAAGACACAAATGTTTAATCATTGCGGCCATGTTATACATCCAAACTGTGCTGGGTATGTATCAGCAATTGCTAATCCTTCTAATTATGTACAGCTTGACCATTGGTATGACTTTTAGGGAGGAATTTAACAAATTAACTAATTCCTCACTGAGGGGTTATAATATATGACACTTTAATTACTTCTATGTTGTTTTGAGAATTTGTATTTGGAATTTGAATTCTCTTATTCATATTTTATTTGAGTCTTATGTGTGTTTTGTAATAGTTTTAATAAACCATACACAAATAAAAATAAAGCAAAAACTCTGGCATTGGCTCTAGAGACTCGGGGGCCTGAATAGCTGCACCCAGTCTAGAGACAATGACCCCAATTGTTGTTATTACTTTTCCTTTGTGGTAGTAATTCTGCTGTAGTTGGCCCTACTTGTATATAATCCCAAACCAGCTTTCGCTCACATGTGGATTCCAGTTGGATTCCAGACAACCATTCAAGCAACCAGGGGTATCTAGTTGTGATCCCTGCTGTCCTCTCTGAGACAGGCAGCAGTCATGAGTATGGGCCCGATTCATGGAATTAAACTGCGTGGAAAAACGGGCACTTGCATGCTAAATGCCCGCAAGCGCCCATTTGCCGATTCATGGAACACAATGCGCGGACTTACCCGAGACTTGCGCCGAATCCCCGCGGGTCCAACAGGTCACAGTGACACCACGAACGCCTTGCACGAGACGCCCAGCGAAGGCGCATGCCGTCTTGCGCAGTCACCTAAAAAGGGGGCGGAACACGTGGAATGGGGAACAACAAGCCTAAATGTGGGCGTTATGTGGGAAGTACCACAGTAAAATACTTGCAACGCCCACACGCGCGCTAACAACACTTATTCATGGAATCGAACATGGCTCACCGGCTTGCGGAAAAAGATGCGCTGATCCGGAAACACGTCCGCCACACGAAGCAGGAGTAAACGTCACCATGCACTAAAAACAATGCATAAAAGGGGCGCACGAAAAACCAACGCGTATATGCAGCTACAATTAATGTACCATTTTTGCAGCGGTGATCGTGGGACACCGCAGGAGGAGGAGGATAGCCAGGGCACGCATTTATTTACCCAGGACCAGCCTTTTCTGGATGCCTAATGACCAGGTCTATGGCAGGTATAGGTTTCCACCTCATATCATATTAGACCTGGTCACAGAGTGGGAAGATGACCTCACATCACCCACCCTGTGCACCCAAGCACTGAACCCCTTGGAAAAGGTGCTCAATGTACTGCATTTTTTGCCACTGGGTCCTTTCAGCGGACCACTGTCATAGTCGGGGGAAGTTCACAGGCCACACAGTCACGCTGCCTACACCAGGTGTTGGCAATCATGACTACATGCCCCTCAGTTCACAGGCACATATACATGCCTAGAACACCCGCAGAAAGGCAGGCCATGGTCCAGGACTTTTACTGGGTGGCACACTTCCCTAAAGTGCTTGGTCATCGATTGCAACCATGTGGCCCTACTTCCACCTAGGGCCACAGAGCACATCTATCACAATCGCAAGCACCGGAATTCCATCAACATGCAGGTTGTATGTGATGGCAAGGGAATCATTACCTCTGTATATGCAAACTATCCAGGGTCCATTCATGATAGTTTCATATTCAGAATGTCACCCCTACTCCGGGCCCTGGAAGCTGGGAGGCATGGCAACACATGGCTCATTGGTGAGTACAAATGGCCCTGCAAATGCATGCATGTCTCAAACAGACAAAACCACTCCACTGACAACCCATCTCATCTCCACAGGGGACAGTCCCTACCCTCTGAGCACCTACATGATGACGCCAATAGGGAACCCCACCACACCACCCCAGGTAAGATACAATGTTGCAACACGGCGTGGCATACCGTGGACGTGGTGGTGCCCCCAAATCCCCAACCACATGCACAGTGGCACATTCCAGATGACAATCAATGATGACAAATTGACAATCATCTGTCCCAACCTTAACACCCTGAGAATGTGTCCTTGGTGGTGCTAAATTGTGTGCATCCCTAAGTACTGAAAGAATCTCAATCTGGTGTCCACAAAAGGAACACATGGAAGATGGAATATGCCACTAACACCACGCCAAAGTACACATCTAAATGCCGGTATGTCACCTAAACCCTCCCACACTTCATGTCATCTGGTTGACACACCATGCCATGGCATGCAATGTCCAAACTGAGAATTAAATGGCCAACACATAACACTACTGTCACAAAGTGCTCAACGATCAATGGAACAAGTTCAGAAATAACTCACTTTCACACATCAATCTAATAATGTACATAGGAACATCAATTGTCCAGTACAACATACCAAAAACACAGGACCCAAGAGTGAATCTCTCTGACTGTGACCATACATAATTGCACATGTTCTCAATGTGCGTGACTTGCACACGGCACCCTTGTATATTCGTGTGGCACTGCTAACCAATGGGGCCAGGGAAGCGCATACAGCAGGAAGGCTAACAATAATGGAGATAGTCAAGCCAATACATGAAGATGGAACATGAACAAAGGATGGATCTCAATGTTAAAAAAAAAAGGGATGCTAACCATGCACTGGATAAACAATCATGAATCCCACTAGGGGTGTGTACACAGGTCGGACTTGAGACTGCCCACAGATAGAATGGAAGCCCAGTGACTCTGTGTAAGTAACTTTTACACGCTGCACTCCTTGCAAGCCCATGGAAAGGGGAAGCAGGAGTGGCATATGTGTCTGGACCCTAAGGCACAAACAAGGAGGGTACCAACACGAGATAAGCCTGCATGGGTCCAGCTGGAATCTACAGTGGATGCCCTCGGCTGCCACACAAAGCAACACACTGTCACATAAATGCACAATAGACAAAAAACAAGTTTAAAAAAAATATAAAATGCCCAGGGAGGGAGGATGTGCAGGGTGCACGTCAACATCTACATGTGTGGATGTTGAAAGAAAAAAACCTCCATGGGTTAATGGGCTGCACGGCTTGCATGGATCGGGAGACCTCTGGTGTTGCATCAGAATGTGGTAGTGGTAAGGGAGGATCACCACGTATAGCCCTGGTCTGGTCCTCCGTGGCAGTGGCCATGCAGGACTGAGATGCTTGCATCTGCAACATGATGATTTGGAAGTCTCCATGCAACACCTTACGGGATGTGTGCAGTTCCTCCGTGATGGTACGAGTCATCAGTTGCATCTGCTGTTCACACCGTCTACTGCTGGCTGCCTCAAGTGCATCCAGTGTAGTCCTGAGGGACCTATACTCTAACCTCAGGGCTTCCCTGTGGGCCCGACCCTCTGAAGCCATGGATGGATGCAGATCCCTCAGTTCTGCCTGTTGGCTCCTGTTGCTGGCCATCATGTTCAGCCTGTGAGCCGCATGTGGACCGCAATCCCTGCTGATGGTGCTCCACCTGTCTTGCTGGGGTCATCATGGAATTGGCCACCCTATCCATGCCCTGAGCCTACATCTCATATGAAGCAGACTGTTGTTGTGCAACAGCATACATGGACTGCTCCTACACAATATCGCCAGGTAACACACGGCCACCGCGTTGGTGGACCCCACACCTGCCTGGGCCAAGGGAATCTGGCCCTTGATGTGATGGTGCTGTCTGTGGCTGCAGGACTGCATCCCTCCCTTGATCAGCTGGCCCAGGAACAGGAGTCAATACTGTGAAGCGTGACCCTGCAGCCGTAACCACCACAGACGGATGTACCAACACTGACTGGCCCTGCTGGGGTCCCCCCTTCAGACATTTGGGATACAACAGCTCCCACAGTCGATGCACTCACCTGCGATGGCACAGAGGTATGCATATCTGTTTCACCACCAGAGCCAAAGGTTTCCTCAGAGGCGGACTCAGACTGAGTCAGAGCCAGGATGGCCTGTAGCACCAGTGGATCTTCATGTGCTACCACACCACGTCCTCCACGGGTGGTTGGTTGTGGCTCAGTATCCTGTTCCTCCCCCACCTCCTCCTCTGCATCAAGTGCCTCAACACTTGCACATGGACAGAAAAATACATGAAGAGCCATGTAAATAGCATAGCCCTCACACATAGGCATCACAATGTCGTCATGCAACACATCAACCTGCTATGTCACAAACTCCTGCATGTACACAGTGTCAATGCAAGTGAAGGGTAGCATGAAAGCAGCCATGGACGTATGTGGAAGGGCTAAATACCACATGTAGTGCATGGTTCATAGCACCTGCTTCACACACGAGCACCTGACTGGCATAGTTCAGTCGCCAACATCACTGATGCAAATACACATATGCCACGTAGCATAGCCATGCCTGAACTCTTGACCTGCATGAGATGGAACTTGCTGACTACTGTCCCAGAGCCATGTACAATGGATGTGACATGACATAATATGTAATTCACAAACTCAATACACACAAGTGTCACACGGTGCTATGATGCAAGGGTGGTGGAATAGAGTGAAGGCAGACACACCAATTCCATGAGGCCAGGTCACATTGACATCACGCGAGTGAATAGGCACCGTGAAGGTGAGACCTGGGGTTGAAAGTGGGAGTGGGTGGTGCAGTACATGGGAACGGCATACAGAAAAAATTCAACTACATAATCAGCAATGAAAATGCGGTGGGCTGGTGGAAGTGTAAGTGCAGACATCAGGTGTCAATTGCTGCTAGAGGGTTGTAGCGATACAGTAAACAGCCATTGAGTGCGGGGGATGGCAGGGAGGCAATACATGGGTACAAATGGTGGCTCAGAGTGCCGTGTCGGAGATCAGAGTGTGGGCAGGTGAGTAGTGCATTCTCTGTCATCCAGTACTCCAGCAGGGGAGAGGAAGAGAGAAAGCACAACACATGAGTAAGCATCAGAAGTGCCTCCAGACCCGGAGAAGGTTCACCTCCAGTTCCATTGAGGCAGGGAGGCTGTTCCAGAGGGAGGCCCCAGCCGAAGATAGACATTAACCACCAACTAATTGCTATGAGAAGTAACTGATCCTGAGGTAGTAGAAGAGGGATGATCAAAGACCATGAGAAGGAAGCGAATTTGGAAGATGGAGTTGAAGGAACTGTGGCCCCAGGACCCATAAGGCCTTGTGAACAATGCACAGCAATTGGAAATGAACAGTCGTAGCCACTGGGAGCCAGTGCCATCATCACAGTCATAGGGAGATTCAATTCCTGGCCCGAGACAAAAAAACAATTCCAACAGTCCAGTTCTGGATGAGTTTCAGAGGGAAATTAGTCTAAGCCCAGAAATCTTGGTAGAGGCCGTAGCAGTACCCCACCATAGGAATGACCAGTCCTCTGGAGACAGTGAGCTGCTGGGGGAAGGAAAGGAAAGGAAGAATACCCCTGAGGAGGTGCAGCTGGCAGGGTGACCTCTCAGAAACATCAGAGATGTGCGGAGAGAAGGCGAGTGTGGAGTGCAAGATTGTCACAGGCTATCTGCCATCACAGGTTGGAGCAGGAAGAGGGCCAGGAGAGGCTGGACAGAGAGTGACATGGAAGGAGTGAGCAGGTGTGGTGATGGGGTATGTCACTATGTGTGCAGCACATTGTGCGTATGCAGTGTGCAGGACAACAAGCACGTGTCAGTCCGCCATGACATGGTCCACCCATTGCAGTCATGCAAATGAAGCCAGAACTGCCAGACAATCATTACACTTCATCCAAGCAACATACACATGTCCTGGACACACACGCATCACAACTCACCAGACATTCCCTCATAAATGGGCAGGTCTCCCACGCCTTGGATCTGCTCCACATCAATCAGATCACTGACTTGTTCTTCATGTTGAGTGAGATCCTCGTCCTCTTGCGGTGTCCCACCTCCAGTCACCTGAGTAGAGGCATAGTTGGCACCCATCTTATCTTTGGCTGGGCGCCGGAGGTTATTCCAACGCTCCATGCCTCAGAAGCTGTGCGTATCTCATAGCCCAAGGCGTTAATACGATTGGCGACACACTGCCAGTGGGCCATACGCTTGGCAGGCGTATGTGTGCTCCCTGCCCGCACAAGCATGTTGTGTTCGTGTTCATGCACGTAGTCCACGAGGATCTGGAGTTCCTCATCACCAAAGCTCCTCTTCCTCGACGTGTGTGTCTCTTGTGCCGTGCCTTGGAACTGAGCCTGTTTGCCTACTGCACGCTTTGACTTCTTGCAAGGTCGTGCAGACCCTGAGTGTCTGGGACCACTTAGATCAGTAGGAGCTGGAGCACTGGTGGACTGAGCTGTGGCATCACCCACTGATGCTGTGACTAAGGGTAGCCTTGCAGGCATGTGTACCTGGGTGCTGGTGGCTGGACCTTTGTCCGCATGTCTCTTGCCCTTAGAGACACGGACATCCGCCCCTGGGTCTCGGCGGGCCTGGGCCGGGACCACTACAGGACTGGCTGGATGACCCTGAGCCTGGGTGGTGGTTGCTGCAGCTGACCCTGCAGCTGCCACACCCTGCCTGGTGGGGACAGCAGATGGCAATGCTGCCCCAGGACCCTGGGTGCTGGTGGCTGGACCTTTGTCCGCACGTCTCCTGCCCTTGGAGACAAGGGCATCTGCCCCTGGGTCTCTGCGGGCCTGGGCTGGGACCACTACAGGCCTGGCTGGGTGACCCTGAGCCTGGGTGGTGGTTCCTGCAGTTGCCCCTGCAGCTTCCTCACCCTGCCTGGTGGGGACAGCAGATGGCAATGCTGCCCCAGGAACACGGGTGCTGGGGACGTCAGCATCAGCTTCATCTCTCTGACCCTGTTGGGTGGAGGGCATGGCTCTCCCTGCATGGCCCCGGGCAACTCGGCTATCTCAGCCACCTTGGCCACCTCGTCCAGCTTTGCATCCCTTCCCACTTGTTGTCCTCCCAGTCATGGCACTGATGGATTAGTGCAATGGGAGATGCAGCCATCAATTGTCCTGGGCAATTGGAGTGAGGGGGCAGTGTATGTGATGTTAAACGTACCAGTGTGCCCCAGCAAGGCTCAATGTAACGCCTGGGAGAAAAGGAACGGCCCGCGTAATGCACAGGCACGCGAAAAATGAAAAACACGTGTATGCAACCCCTCGGTAGCCCATGTGTAAAGGAAAAACATAACGCAGTACGCTGTGGCACCCAGCAACGCAAAATATATGTACACGAAGGACATGTAAGCTACTGTGATGTTAAATGAGTGGTTACACGCACACAACTCACCATCAGCCTCAAAAGTACATGCACGTGTGCGTGGAGGCAATCCCCCACCAAAACAAGAGACTCGCACGCAGTGAAGAGATCGCGTGGAAACGAAGTCCACACGTCCGTCCGCTATAACTCATGCAAGCGTGTGATGGTTTCCTACGCACTACTTTATCCCACTCCTGAACGCCACGCGTGTCACGTAATTTATGCACCTAAGCCCTTTCCTCTGATTTTGCGCTGACGCTTGCTTTCCTCACATGCAGAGTCATTCTGTTTCTGGCTGCCCACGTGAGTAACACGGAAGACCCGCGCTCCTGCCTAAGAGCCAATTTACCTGCCTCCAAGTGCCCCAAGCTGCCTCCTACGAGCCATTTGCTGCTGCCTGCCCACTGTGTGTGCCTGCTGCCCATGTGCCCTGCAATTTTTGTGCCTGCTCCACAGCAATTGCCAGCTCTCCTGTCGTCTGACTTGTGACCACCTCTGATGATCCAGAAGACTCCCGACATGCCAGACCACTGCTCCACAGCCCAGCTGCAGGACCACCTTGCCCACCCACATCTGCCTCAGGAGTTGCCAGGTCTGAACCAACATCAGCAGAGGCAAGTGGCAACCCCCCGGCAGTGAGGCAGAGGGCTGTCAGCTTCTCAGCCAGGGAAGTTGACATCCTGGTGGAGCAAGTCCTGCGGCATTATGATGCCCTCTTCCACGGACCAACGCAAGTCGGCAAGGAAGGACGGAGGAAGATCTGGGCAGACATCGTGGGTGCCATCAACATAGAGGGGGTGGCACCCCGTGACTATCACCATGTCCACAAGCGCTGGGAGGTCCTTCAAAGCCAGGACCCACAACAAGTCCCGGTGCTTCCTCCAGGCTGGTGAGAACCAAAGGGGGGCACCAGGGCCGTTTAACCACCAACAACTTGTGGGTCCTGGAGCAGTTCTACCCAGCGCTGCACGCCCAGGTCATGGAATTGCAGCTCCGTCTGGAGTCGACTGGTAAGTGGCCATGTGTTGTTGTCCTCCACAGTGCATGTGCATGTTGATGTGTGGTTGGAGTGTGCACCTTGACCCTATGTCACGCATGCCTCTTGTACTGATGTCTGTGTGCATGTCCCATCCAGTGCTGCATGTGTGTCCATTCAAGCATGTGTGACATCAACAGTGTTTCAGTTGCAATGTGTGATGCGCTGCAGCATGTAACGATGTGTACGGGGTTGCATACATGTGTATGGACGTGGCCGTGTGAGAGGTGTGACATATGGGTGCTGTCGTCAACATCATGGACATGCATGGTGTACATGTGCATGTGTCTGAGAAGTGAGTGTGTGAATGGCCAACACTCCTGGGTGGATGTTACTGGAGCATTTGAATGTGTGCTCGATTCTTGCTGCCAATTGACATTGAGTGGACTCTGATGTGATGGCTCCGTGCCCTGCCTCAGGACTGTCAGGTGATGTGTGTGAATGGCATGTGAGGGGCATGCTCAATTTGTAGGTGCTGACAGTCCCTTGTCCAAGGATGTGATTGTTGTGAAGGACAGTCATGTATGTGCTTGTGTGTGAATGGCACATACCAGTGTGTTGTGGAAGGTGATGATACTTGTGGACTTTGCCAGTGCAATTCATGTGCATATGTTCTGTGCCATACACACAAATGTATTTATTGTTGATATATTTTTTTCTATGAAGAAGAGGGCGGAGAAGGTGCTGTGGAGCAAGGCAGCGGGGATGCCTCCACCAGGCACAGACGCAAGGCCCACTCACGCTCCCAGGTTATTTCATCTTCGGGAGCGAGGAGACTAGTGCCACGTCCGAGACAACGGCCGCAGCTGCTGAGGGGAGGTCCAAGAGGGCGAAGGTGGTCGTGGACTCCTCGGCAGTGGGAGGGACAGGTGAGGTCGCACAGGGGTCAATCCAATGCAGAAGACGGTGGGGAGGCACCCAGGTTGCCGGGGGAGGAGGAGGAGGCTGCATCAGCCCAGTCCATGTGGCCCGGCAGCGGTGATGACGTGGGTGTGACTGGTGCAGTCCAGACTCCAGGGCAGGAGGCAGTGCAGGTTGCCGTGGAAGTGCCTGTGCCTATTCCTGCCCCGGTACTGCGACTGCACCAGTATGCACCTGCGGGCATTGCCCAGGCCAGACCCATCCGCAGGTCGCAAATGTTTCCACGCAAACGGAAACACCAATACCTGCGGATGTCGCCATTCGGGACAGGGTGGAACCGTTGCTAGCCGGGCTGCAGATCGGGTCAGAGCGGCAGCGGGCACCGGAGGCACGATTCACCATGGCCAGGGCGGAGATATCACTGCGTCGGGCAGAGCGGCGGGCTGAGGTCCTCGAGGAGACCTGCAGGGAGTGGGAGAGCAGCATGTTGGAGTTCCTGCAAGCCCTCGAGGTGAGAGCGGAGGCCCGCTTATGGGAATTGGACAGTGTTCGATGATGCCCTAGCAGAGACATTGAGGGAGCATGGTGAGGAGGAGGACTAGCCCGCTGCCCTTGTAAATAGTTCTTTAGTGACAAGTTTCATTTGATTTTTTTCATGATTTGGAGTTTTCGAACTACACTCCACGTTTTGTACATAGTTGTTTGTGTGCGATTTACCTTTTGTTTTCTTTCTGATTTGGAGTGCTAATTGGACTTTTTTTCCCATGTTTCTTTGAACATAGTTTATTGGTGTTTTCATTTTTTCTTTTTTTTGAAATTGCAGGAATCCTTTTTTTATAACATTTGTGAGACTTTTCCTTTTTTCATGTACATATTTGGAATTTTAGTTTGGACATTTGAACATTTTCTTTGTTTCAAAATGAACATATTTTTATTTATGTTTGGCAGTTTGTATGAAATTAATACAACTGTATAATATATTTTGATTTCATTACTCACAGTAATGGCTTCTCTAACTTTTCTTTCAAATTTTTACTGATTTGTTTCGCGGTTTGGTGTCGCAGGTAAGGACCATTGTTGCTCATGCATGTGCTTACTTGCATGCATGTGTCATGTTTGCTATCCATTAGCGTGTTGCAGTTACACATGTGCATGACTACTGGATGTGTGTGAAGGGTGAGTTTCGGTATGCACAGGGAAATGTCTCATGTGCACCATCACTGTGTATTGGTCATCACTGTGTTGGGGGGGTTGGGGTTGGGGTAATGATTGGAGTGTGAAATGTTCACGATATTTGGACAGAAATTGCTTGATGCAGTGTGACGCAAATGGCGTGCTTTGACTTTAACATGCATGTGTTTGTGCTGTTTTCATTGTCTTTGCTGTGGTTGGGGATCTTGCACTGGCAGTCACTTTTGGCATTTCTCTGTTTTTGCATTTTTCCATACAAATGCAACAGTCTCGGTGGGTAGCACCATTTCTAATTGCCATGTTGTCATTCAGTACTTTAGTCACTCCTATTTGCTTGTGCTTTTGGTACTCCTCTGACCTGCTGAACTCGTTTTGGAATCTGCAATGGTCACATGGCTGTCCTCTGAACTTGGGAAAAGGTCCCCTTGCACACCACTTGCACACCTGCACGGCCTCCCTGGCATCCACCACACTTGGACTGGTTTTATGTATGGCAACAACAGCCACCTACCTGGACTTCACACCTGTGGCTCTGGCCGTGACACGCCTGGCTAGTGTCTGTTCATGTGACTCACTGTGAGGGTGCTTAGGATTCTGTCACTGTGTGACTATTTCAACATGGGGATTCTTTGCATTAGTTTGTCACATGGACTGCAGGGCCTCACTTTACCATTCACTTGTGTGATGTGTATGTTGGGAGATGGTTGCAGACAGGAATTGTGTTTGTCCAGCTGCCACACTGAAGGATGTGGCACATGTGTATGCATTTGTTTCTGTTTGCAGGGTATTTTTTTCACAGTAGGTTCTGGGTTGTGTCACTACACAGCAGTCAAGGTTCTCGACACGCCATTGTTGGAGTAAACATGTGTCACACCTTCAACATCCAGCATGCAGGTGATGTTCAGTCGGGAGGGTGCTGCAGGCGGGGTGGCATCACAGGTCATGGGGGGTCTCATGTGGTGAGGGCTGCCTGCGGGGTGGCATCACAGGTGATTGGGGGGCCCATGTGGTGTGGGCTGCCTGCAGGGTGGCATCACAGGTGATGGGGGGTCCCATGTGGTGTGGGCTGCCTTCACGGTGGGATCACAGGTGTTGGGGGCTCCCATGTGGTGTGGGATGCTTGTGGGGTGTGGTCACGGGTGAATGTTGGGTCCCATGTGGTGTAGCCTGCCTGCGGGGTGTGGTTACGGGTGATGGAGGTTGGGGGGATCCCTTGTGGTGTGTGCTGCTTGCGGGGTGTGGTCACGGGTGATGGGGGTCGATGTGGTGTGGGCTGCCTGCAAGGTGGCATCACAGGTGATGGCGGGGATCCCATGTGGTGTGGGCTACCTGCAGGGTGTGGTCAAGGGTGATGGGGGCTGGAGTGTGGCTGTCCCGTCAGGAGAGGTCTGCTTCCAGTGGATTTGTGCATGTATCACGGGGTAAAAGCAGGAGTTTCCACATGAATTGGCTGGGGTGCGTACGGGGTACGTGCTGCATATCCATGAGATTTGGCTGAGGTGCGGACGGGGTACATGCTGAGTTTCCACGTGATTTGGCTGGGGTGCGGATGGGGTACGCGCTGAGTTCCACGTGATTACCCCAGATGCACACCAGCGTGGAAACTCACAGGAGTATACCGGACGCACCTCAGCCCAATCGTGTGGAAACTCAGTGCATACCCAGTCCGTACCCCAGCCAAATCGTGTGGAAACTCAGCGCATACCCCGTCCGTACCCCAGCCAAATCACATGGAAAGTCAGCGTGTAACCCGTCTACACCGAGTTTTCACGTGATTTGGCTGGGGGTCTGTATGCTCGTCCAGGGATGGCGCAAAGGCTTGCGCCGTGTTTGTCATTTTACTTGCTTTTTTTGCGCGTAGGGGAGTAATGGGGGCGTTACTGGCGCTGCTTGATGTTCCTTGCGCCATGGCTACTGATGCCTCTGGGAATCCATGAATACGCATGTCGCGCAATTGTTTCTTTGCGCCACGGCTGACGCACGTGTGGCGCACACTCCTTCTCGGCGCACAGCGCTTGCACCTTTTCTGCACTGGTTTCTATGAATCGGGCCCTATATATGGTTACACCTGTATCTCACTTGTGCTCTTGTAGAAACTAATTCTATATGCTGGACTCAGTACTGAATTGTGTACGGGAGCTCCCAGGAGAGACACTTCTGGGTTATACACATACACAGTAGACTGCTGCCAAGCACTGGATCTCATACAGCGCACCATGCAAAGTAAATCTCATAGTGAAAAGGTTCCCTTTGGGGTACCCCAGTCCAGGGATTTTCAGGGGTTCTGAGGGAGACAAATTATAGCCAAAAAGTGATGAATGGGTGGTTTTGAAGAAATCTGAACCACTAGCAATGATCTGGCCAACCTTCCAGACCACCGTGTTTTGGCCCGTCTGCACCATTGCAAAAGGGGTCCAGCCATATGCAAATCAGTCAGGTACTGCCACCAATGGTAGCAGCCCAGCCCGAACTGCCAGGCCAGGCCCCCTCTGCACAGACATGTTTCAGGGGGTGCATCAGAGTCACATCCCTGATGGCACCTCAGATTAGGACTCACCAGTGACAAAGTTGATAAAAGAGAACAAGTACAGGCCCCTCTCGTTCGAGATATAGTGTAGGACGTCCAACCTCAGACTTGCATTGGCTTGGAGGATGTGATGGCAGTCAGGAAGTCAATGAAAGTTTGAAAAGACTTTAGGCAAAATTAAATGCACTTCCGTTTTCATCGGCAGAAAACCCAAATTAAGATTGTGGGTTGTTGGGGGTCTCTGGGTGCCCCCACGCGTGCCCGTGAGCCCCTCCACCCACAGACTCAGACCGGACACGTCTGTGTGCTTCGGGCTCCCCGGTCGCTCTGACGCGGCCGGGAACGCCCCGTTTATTTAAGGCGCACGCGGCGACGTGCAACGTCACGTCGCCGCGTGTGCGTCTCCCTCACGGGGCAACGCCACACTCCTCCTTTTTCCGGGAGGAACAACAACAACAGATACTTCCAAAAATTGCACTGCACACAACATAACAATTGCAAACTCAGAGCCCATGCCCCTTTAATGTCAGCCTCCCGATTCCCCTTACTCCGGACCACAGACAATCGTCCCCAGCACATAGTCTCCGAGATAGGCAGGTCTCCCTCGCCCAGCCCTCTGGGGGTACCTCCCGCCTACCTCAGCCGCAGGAGTCCCAGCTGCTCCAGTGCCTCGTTCTGGCGACCCCACGAGTTCCCCCCGGGGGGTATCTTCATCCGGGAGGACAGTCTCATCTGGGTCAGGCGGGAGCTCAGCTCGAGAGTCCCCCAGTTTCTTAAAGAAGCTCACATTCCGAGTGACAGCCGACTTCCCGTCCGAGGCCGTTACCATCGATCCCTTTACTGCCACCACGTCCAGCGGCTCCGGTTCATATGGGAGCGAGAGCTTTCCGTGGGGATGCCGATTCCTGATCAGCACTTCGTCGCCCGGTTCCAGCCGCTGCGGACGAAGACCCCGCCGTATGTTCTCTTGATGTGTCCTTGCCTTTCGCTCCGCTTCCACCCGTTGGTCATCTATTACGCCGGGTTCCTTTTCATGTACCTCCGGGAGGAGACCTCGGGGGCACCTTCGGAACAGGACTTCAGCCGGGGCCACCCCCATTGAGGCGTGTGGGGTGGTGCGGTACACTCTCAAAAACTGGTATAGCGCCCGCTGGAGGGGCTGGCCCTGTCCCTGGGCTATCCGGAATGTTTTGTTCAATGTCCTCATCAGCCTCTCCGCGTCCCCGTTCGCACGGGGCCACAGTGGGGACACCTTCCGGTGCGCCACTCCACAGCTCTCCAGAAATTCCGAGAACCTAGCGCTCTGGAATGGGGATCCATTATCCGAGCACAGAGTCACGGGAAACCCATGGGTGGCAAAGATTTTCTCCACAGCGCCCACCACGTGCTCAAATGCCACCGACTCGACGAATTCCACCTCAGGGTATCGGGAGTATTCATCCACAATGGCCAGGAAGTGAGTGCCTACGGCCGTGGATCCGAAGTCCGCATGTACGACCTCCCACGGCCGGGTCCCTCGTGGCATTACTTCGATTTCAGGCTCCCGCTGGACTGGGGAGGCCGCCTGGCACCACACACAGGCCGCTACGAATTCGTCCACTTTTTTCTCTAGCTCGGGAAACCACACCTTCATCCTCAGTCTCGCCTTCGTCTTGGCGGCCCCTTGGTGTCCCTGGTGTGCCAGGTTGATGACTTCATGGATCTTGGAGCCCGGCACCACCAGGCGATCGCCCCGCAGCAGCAGGCCCGACTCCGTGAAGGACAGTTCGTCCTTTACCTTCCAGAGTTGCTCGAGGGTCACTTTAGCTTCTTGAGTGCGCCCTGCCACCAATTCCAGCACGGACTTCCAGGACCCCGACCGCATCGAGCTCCTCAAGATGCGGAAACACTCGTCGTTGGCCGCAGCACTCTCCAGTTCGGGTAGCGGCATTGCGTTGGGGGTGGCACCCTCTACCACCATCCTGACGTGGTCATCGGCTTCCTCAGCACACGAGTCTTGTGCGGGTCCACCACCGCCCACCGGGTGCCTGGACAGGTAGTCAGCAGCATTGTTGGTACCCGGCCGGTAGATTAGGGTGACGCTATACTCCAGCAGGGCCAACATCCACCTCTCGATTCTGGCTGGTGGTTTTGAAGATGATCCGGCCATGATCGGAAGCAGCGGCTTGTGGTCCGTTACCACTGTCACGGGTCTCCCCAGCACATAAAGCCGAAAATGCCGACAGCCCCACAAGACAGCCAGGGCCTCGCGTTCAATCTGCGAGTATCTCTGTTCGGTCTCGGAGAGGGCTTTGCTGGCATATGCCACTGGCCTTATCCCCCCATCTCTGCCCACTTGGGTGAGCACAGCACCGAGGCCAAACGGGCTGGCGTCCACCACAATCTCGGACTCCAGGGCGGGGTCAAAAAAAGCCACGGTATCATCTGCTGTCAGGGCGCCTTTGATGTCCTCGAACGCCGACTGTTCCAACGGGCCCCACTGCCAGGTGGTATCCTTTTTCGTCAGGGCCCTCAGAGGCTCCGACCTCGAGGCTAGATTCCTGATGAAGCGCCCACAGTATGTTACCATTCCCAGGAAACTCCGCACATCTGACGCCGACTCAGGGGGGCGCGCGGTCCTGATGTCCTGGACCTTCCTGGGGTCCGGAGATACACCGCCCTCCTTGAAGATGAAACCAAAGAACTCAATGGTCGGGCGGAGGAACTCGCACTTGTCCCTGTGGAGAGTGAGCCCCAGCGACTGCAGCCTCTCAAGGGTCTTGGCCAGACGTCTCAGATGTTCAAGTTCCGTCCTGGCAAAGACCAGAATGTCGTCACTAATGTTTAGGACGCCCTCCAGGTCTGCGAGAGCGCCTCGGATCAAGTTCTGAAATACCTCGGCTGCTGACGACACTCCGAAACTCAGCCGCTTGTATCGGTAGAGCCCCCTGTGGGTAGTGAAGGTTGTAATATATCGGGACTCTGGGTGGAGGACAACTTGGTGGTATCCAGCTCGTAAGTCCAACTTAGAGAAGAACCGGGCCCCCTGCACTTCAGCAATGATGTCATCGATTGTCGGGGTCAGGTGTCGTTCTCTCCTGATGGCCTTGTTGGGCAGCCTCATGTCCACACAGATCCGGACGGAGTCCGGCTGTTTTGGTTTCCTCGCCACTACGATGGGGGATACCCATGGTGTGGGGCCCTCCACCTTTTCGATTATATCCAGGTTCACCAGGTTGTCTAGTTCCATGTCCACCTGGTCCCTTAGATGAAACGGGATCCGCCTGTGTTTCAGAGCCACGGGCTGCACCGACCCATCAATGTGGAGTCTCACGGGGTCACCCTTCATTCTCCCAATCCCTTTAAAGATGTCAGCGTATTTGTCCAGCAGATCGTTGATGTCCTCTAAGTAGACTGAGTATGCGAAGCTCACTATGCCAAGAGCCTCCGCTGCCGCACAACTCAACAGGGTGTTGCTGCTCACCGGAGTCACGTAGAAGCGGGCCTTGATCTTCGTCCCGTCATGCTCCACCTTGGCGACAAACGCACCGTCCAGTGGTAGGGGCACCCGCCCACCAAATGCAAAAATGCGGGCTCTCGGCGTCGCCAGCCTCGGGGGTGGGTTGAGCGCGGCATAATGTCCTCTCGCCATTACGTTGACTGAGGCCCCCGTGTCGACCAGCACCGGGACCGGCGAGCAGTTCACCTCCACGACGCATCTCGGCTGTCTCCTGCTCCTCCCCTTGAGGACTTCCATGCTGGAGACGAAGAAGATATTCTCCTCATCCTCTTCCTCCACTTCTTGCGCCGGCGTCTCCTCTCCCGCCTGTTCCACCTGAGCTACATTGGGCGGGCGGTTTTGGCGAGGGGTCCACAGATGGGGTTGTCCCCTCGGAATCAGTACAGGCAGGGTCGCCCTGCACACCCTCGAGAAGTGGTCGGGCACCCCACAGCGTCCGCAGATCTTTCCTATTGCCATGCACTCAGACGAGTGGGGGAGGTCATAGCCGCACTTCTGGCATGACTCCACTGGCTTACCAGCTCTGTCTCTGGGAGCCCCACCGGGCCTTCGCACCCCTCTGCCGCCTCGCCAGACAGCGCACACCTCTTCCGGCCTCGTTGCGCGGGATCCGGCCTCCATCTTGTTGGCACGGGCCTCCGCCACCTCATGGCACCGCCCGAGCTCCAGGATTCTGGGCAGGGTGAGTCCGGGCTCTCTCAGGACCTGTCGCCTCAGCTTGCCAGATGAACATGCCTGGATTAGCATGGTCCTCATCATATCCTCCGCATCCCCCCACGCACACCCTTGGGATAGGCGGCGTAGGCGGCCATAGAAGGTGTCGAGCGTTTCATCCTCCTTTTGTCTGGCCGAGAGCATGACGAACCTCTCATAGTCCACGTTGGCAAGGGGAATGAAGTGCGCGAGGAGGGCGGCTTTGGCTTGGTCATAGGAGTTGTCCACCGGAGTTAACGACTCAAATATCTCCTGTACAGCTGCTCCGGCCGAATACAGCATCGTAGCCACCTTGCTGTCATTGTCCGTGACCTGGGCGGCCCGAAAGTACATGTCCAGCCGTCCCATCCATCTTCTCCATCGGGGGCCCAGGCTGGACGGAGGACCCGTAGCGTCAAACTCCGGAATGGGCTGCAAGGCCGCTTGCGCCCTGGCTTGGGCCATGGCCAGGGGTGGTGGTTGGTTCGGGGGAAGAGCGGCACCAACCGTGGGTGTAGGCAGCCCCGACGTCGCAGGACGTGGGGTTGGCTGTGGGGGATTCTGTTGAAACAAGTCCGCCAGGCTTTCGTCCTGCGAATCCTCCGAGGCCGTGGCAGTCGCACCCTCCAGGGCGCCGAAATCACTCATGGTCCCAAGCGCACAGGCGCCCTCGTTCTAGTCCTGAGGGCCGCAACTTGCACCTCTCTCCACACTGCCACCACCCTCGTGATGATGAAAGGGTTAAAGAAGCTACCTTGCGGCGTCTCGTTCCAACGTGGATCTCAGGAGCGGGCATGCCATCACCCACGTGATGATGAAGGGGTTGAAGAGGGTCCTTGAACCAAATGTTCCAAAAATTGAGCTTCAAAAATGGAGTGGGCTGAGAAGGCCCAGCCACCTCAGTCCATCTTCCAGCTACCACACGACATTACAGACTGAAAATTGGCCAAAATATCAAAATTCAGGCATGGGCCTGCGGGTTAGGCTGCCCGCAGTCAGCTAATCCAAAAATTGGGCTTGGATGGCCTTCCGACTCCAAACCGGAGCTTTCGGAAGTTCCTCAGCCACGTGCGAAGATGGCCGCCAGCCGCGTGTATGGTCCGCGGCCACAGCGTGAGACGAGACATCCGCGGATGTTTCGTCGTCGGAGAAAAATAATCCGGGATCGCTCTCACCGCCGGGCCCGGGCATCCAACACTCGTCGCCACTGTTGGGGGTCTCTGGGTGCCCCCACGCGTGCCCGTGAGCCCCTCCACCCACAGACTCAGACCGGACACGTCTGTGTGCTTCGGGCTCCCCGGTCGCTCTGACGCGGCCGGGAACGCTCCGTTTATTTAAGGCGCACGCAGCGACGTGCAACGTCACGTCGCCGCGTGTGCGTCTCCCTCACGGGGCAACGCCACATGGGTGAAACGGGGTGGCATTACAGAACCGTTGCTTTTCACCTGTGCAAGGGCAACGAGCAGAAGGACCAAACATTCCCAAATCGGAAACCATAAACTCTCAATGCATGTTTGCAGCAGTGCAACCTTTGTCCTACTCCCAGCAGTAGTGTGGTGTGCAAACATCTAGTAAGTGCACGTGCACGAGTGGGACATCTAATCCAATATACTTTCCCCACACTTTGCAAGCTTGCTCTGCTTCTACACTTCTGTGGCTAAGATAATGCTTTATGCTGTGCAGTGTAAGGTAATGCTTTATGCTATGTAGTGTAAGGTAATGCTTTATGCTGTGTAGTGTAAGGTAATGTGTTATGCTATGTAGTGTAAGGTAATGCTTTATGCTGTGTAGTCTAAGGTAATGAGTTATGCTGTGTAGTGTAAAGTAATGCGTTAAGCTGTGTAGTGTAAGGTAATGCATTATGCTGTGTAGTGTAAGGTAATGCTTTATGCTATGTAGTGTAAGGTAATGCTTTATGCTGTGTAGTCTAAGGTAATGAGTTATGCTGCGTAGTGTAAGGTAATGTGTTATGCTGTGCAGTGCAAGGTAATGCATTAAGCTGTGTAGTGTAAGGTAATGCTGTATGCTGTGTAGTGTAAAGTAATGCTTTATGCTGTGTAGTCTAAGGTAATGAGTTATGCTGTGTAGTGTAAGGTAATGCGTTATGCTGTCCAGTGCAAGGTAATGTGTTAAGCTGTGTAGTGTAAGGTAATGCTGTATGCTGTGTAGTGTAAGATAATGCTTTAGGCTGTGTAGTGTAAGGTAATGCTGTCCAGTGTAAGGTAATGAGTTATGCTGTGTAGTGTAAGGTAATGCATTATGCTGTGTAGTGTAAGGTAATACTTTATGCTGTGTAGTGTAAGGTAATGCTGTCCAGTGTAAGGTAATGCGTTATGCTGTTTAGTGTAAGGTAATGCTTTATGCTATGTAGTGTAAGGTAATGCTTTATGCTGTGTAGTGTTAGGTAATGCATTATGCTATGCAGTGTAAGGTAATGCTTTATGCTGTGTAGTCTAAGGTAATGAGTTATGCTGTGTAGTGTAAGGTAATGCTTTAAGCTGTGTAGTGTAAGGTAATGCTGTATGCTGTGTAGTGTAAGGTAATGTGTTATGCTGTGTAGTGCAAGGTAATGTTTTATGCTATGTAGTGTAAGGTAATGCTTTATGCTGTGTAGTCTAAGGTAATGAGTTATGCTGCATAGTGTGAGGTAATGCATTATGCTTTGCAGTGCAAGGTAATGCGTTAAGCTGTGTAGTGTAAGGTAATGTTGTATGCTGTGTAGTGTAAGGTAATACTTTATGCTGTGTAGTCTAAGGTAATGAGTTATGCTGTGTAGTGTAAGGTAATGCGTTATGCTGTCCAGTGCAAGGTAATGCGTTAAGCGGTGTAGTGTACGGTAATGCGGTATGCTGTGTAGTGTAAGGTAATGCTTTATGCTTTGTAGTGTAAGGTAATGTTGTCCAGTGTAAGGTAATGCATTATGCTGTGTAGTGTAAGGTAATGCAGTCCAGTGTAAAGTAATGAGTTATGCTGTGTATTGTAAGGTAATGCATTATGCTGTACGTGTAAGGTAATGCTTTATGCTGTGTAGTGTAAGGTAATGCTGTCCAGTGTAAGGTAATGAGTTATGTTGTGTAGTGTAAGGTAATGCTTTATGCTGTGTAGTGTAAGGTAATGCGATATGCTCTGAAGTGTAGTGTAAGGTAATGTGTTATGCTGTGTAGTGTAAGGTAATGCATTATGCTGTGAAGTGTAAGGTAATGCTTTATGCTTTGTAGTGTAAACTAATTCTTTGTGCTGTTTAGTGTAAGGTAATGTGTTATGCTCTGAAGTGTAGTGTAAGGTAATGTGTTATGCTGTGTAGTGTAAGGTAATGTGTTATGCTGTGAAGTGTAAGGTAATGCTTTATGATGTGTGGTTTAAGGTAATGTGTTATGCTGTGTAGTGTAAGCTAATGCTGTGTAGTGTAAGGTAATGTGTTATGCTGTGTAGTGTAAGCTAATTCTTTATGCTGTGTAGTGTAAGGTAATGCGTTATGCTCTGAAGTGTAGTGTAAGGTAATGCGTTATGCTGTGTAGTGTAAGATAATGCATTATGCTGTTAAGTGTAAGGTAATGCTTTATGCTTTGTAGTGTAAGGTAATGTGTTATGCTGTGTAGTGTAAGCTAATGCTTTATGCTCTGTAGTCTAAGGTAATGTGTTAAGCTGTGTAGTGTAAGGTAATGCTTTATGCTTTGTAGTGTATGGTAATGCGTTAAACTGTGTAGTGTAAGGTAATGTGTTAAGCTGTGTAGTGTAAGGTAATGCGTTAAACTGTGTAGTGTAAGCTAATGCTTTATGCTGTGTAGTGTAAGGTAATGCTGTCCAGTGTAAGGTAATGTGTTATGCTCTGAAGTGTAGTGTAAGGTAATGTGTTATGCTGGGTAGTGTAAGGTAATGCATTATGCTGTCTAGTGTAAGATAATGCTTTATGTTGTGTAGTCTAAGGTAATGTGTTATGCTGTTCAGTGTAAGCTAATGCATTATGCTCAGTAGTGTAAGCTAATGCTTTATGCTGTGTAGTGTAAGGTAATGTGTTATGCTGTGTAGTATATGGTAATAAGTTAAGCTGTGTAGTGTAAGGTAATGGTTTATGTTGTGTAGTGTATGGTAATGCGTTAAGCTGTGTAGTGTAAGGTAATGCGTTAAACTGTGTAGTGTAAGGTAATGCGTTATGCTGTTCAGTGTAAACTAATGCATTATACTCTGTAGTGTAAGGTAATGCTTTATGCTGTGTAGTGTATGGTAATGCGGTATGCTGTGATGTGTAAGATAATGCGTTATTCTGTGTAGTGTAAGGTAATGCATTATGCAGTGTAGTGTAAGGTAATGCATTAAACTGTGTAGTGTAAGGTAATGCGTTATGCTGTGAAGTGCAAGCTAATGCGTTAAGCTGTGTTGTCTAAATTAATGTATTAAGCTGTGTAGTGTAAGGTAATGCTTTATGCTGTGTAGTGTATGATAATGCATTAAACTGTATAGTGTAAGATAATGCGTCATGTTGTGTAGTGTAAGGTAATGCATTAAGCTGTGTAGTGTAAGGTAATGCGTTAAACTGTGCAGTGTAAGATAATGCGTCATGTTGTGTAGTGTAAGGTAATGCATTATGCTGTGTAGTGTAAGGTTGTTATTCATCGACGGCGGACTTGGTCGGTTTGGCACCGTTGGCGTCACATCTCGTCAACATATCGCTTTAAACCCAGGTTGATGTATAGTTCTTCCAAAATGGCGCATCGAACTGAAAGTAACAGTCTAGTCCTGCAGAATGGCGGACAAGAGGCTCCTCCCTCTTTCCTGGAGACGGTACATCTGAAGCAGAAGCCAGGAGGAGGGTGCGTTGCTACTGCTTACTGTAGCTACGTTACGTGAGTAATCGAATAGTGCTGAACTTTCCTCCTGCTTCCCTACCTTTCCGCAACTCCTCTGCTTCTTACCTTTCAACTCCTTTATATTTCCAGGTTTTCTTTTCCTCCGCGCCCACCGAGCGCAGAGAGTACTCCCACGGCCCCGAGCTTATCGCAGGAACCCTTTCAAGCACCGTTCCCCGTAGCTAAGGAAGATTCTTTTCAAGTAGGTCGCATACCTCGTCAGATACTTGACTCCCATCAGGCTACTTTTTGCTGTTAGTAATTCTCGACCCTTTCAGGTTGTGTTCCTTTCTGCTAAACGAGGATTCGTGGTATCAGACTACATTTCCCATAACCCCTTCTCCACAAGTCACGAACCTTGTCCTCGTCAACTTAGGTAAACTAAACTCCTCAATAGGTATTCTGAGTAAGACTTCCTACTCCCTTCTTGCAAACCTCTCTTTTTCCTTAGTCTTTTACCCAAAGGAGTCAAGCGTGTTTCAAACAGCAGGACTTCACATCCTTCTATTCTCCCGTTCCAACAGAAATACAGTCCGGAAAGGTATCCTCATTTCCTATATCCTTTGACATACCTTTCCATCAAAAACATCTTAGTAATTCTCTCCTTATATTATAGTTACCTCCACGTGAAGTAGAATACACCTGCTAGACATTGGGGATCAAACTACGCTCTCTAGCCACGCACCCCAATTTCTATTGACCAGCGCTCTCAAGCAGCCCAGGGTTTTTTCCCTTTCGAGGGTTTCCCTGCTGTGGTCTCCAAGAGCTTTAATTACAAGCGCGAGGAGAGTGCGGCAGGTGAACTTTCATCACTTCCTGCAGCTCCGAAGACAAGGTAGGCTGTACTTTGATTGTGTTACCCATCGGCCAACATCAAGAGTGAGAAATCGATCATTTGATTGGTATCCTTTAACTAATTAACAAAGGTAATGTGTTAAAATGTGCAGTTTAAGGTAATGCGTTATGCTGTGAAGTGTAAGCTAATGTGTTAAACTGTGTTGTCTAAAGTAATTCGTTAGACTGTGTAGTGTAAGGTAATGCTTTATGCTGTGTAGTGTATGGAAATGCGTTAAGCAGTGTAGTGTAAGGTAATGCGCTATGCTGTGTAGTGTACGGTAATGCTGTCCAGTGTAAGGTAATGTGTTATGCTGTGTAGTGTAGGGTAATGCATTATGCTGTGTAGTGTAACGTAATGTGTTATGCTGTGTAGTGTACGATAATGCTGTCCAGTGTAAGGTAATGTGTTATGCTGTGTAGTGTAGGGTAATGCGTTATGCTGTGTAGTGTAAGGTAATGCTTTATGCTGTGTAGTGTAGGTTAATGCGCTATGCTGTGTAGTGTAAGGTAATGCGCTATGCTGTGTAGTGTAAGGTAATGCTGTCCAGTGTAAGGTAATGTGTTATGATGTGTAATGTAGGGTAATGCATTATGCTGTGTAGTGTAAGGTAATGCATTATGCTGTGTAGTGTAAGGTAATGCGTTAAACTGTGTAGTGTAAGGTAATGCGTTATGCAGTGTAGTGTAAGGTAATGCGTTAAGCTGTGTAGTAAGGTAATGCTTTATGCTGTGTAGTGTAGGGTAATGCGCTATGCTGTGTAGTGTAAGGTAATGCTGTCCAGTGTAAGGTAATGTGTTATGCTGTGTAATGTAGGGTAATGCATTATGCTGTGTAGTGTAGGGTAATGCTTTATGCTGTGTAGTGTAAGGTAATGCGTTAAACTGTGTAGTGTAAGGTAATGCGTTATGCAGTGTAGTGAAAGGTAATGCGTTAAGCTGTGTAGTAAGGTAATGCTTTATGCTGTGTAGTGTAGGGTAATGTGTTATGCTGTGTAGTGTATGGCAATGCTGTCCAGTGTAAGGTAATGTGTTATGCTGTGTAGTGTAGGGTAATGCATTATGCTGTGTAGTGTAAGGTAATGCTTTATGCTGTGTAGTGTAGGGTAATGCGTTAAACTGTGTAGTGTAAGCTAATGCTGTGTAGTGTAAGGTAATGCTGTGCAGTGTAAGGTAATGCTGTGTAGTGCAAGGTAATGCTGTGCAGTGTAAGGTAGTGCGTTAAGCTGTGTAGTCTTAACTTGTACTACTAATGTACTGAATCCGCAATTCTCTTGTAACTGGGGCACTTTGCAGCATATCTCTGTGTCGGCCGCATTAGTGTAAAGTGACAGAAGCCCAGGCATGCCACGTGAGATGTTCTTTTGCACATTCAGCCGTGAAAGTAATGACGAATAACAAACAGATGGCGAAATATTGCTCAATCATTTTAGCATTAAAAAATTGCATTCGTTCGGCCAAAGTGGTCCATTTTTCGCGAGGTTTAGGCCCACGTCACGTGTCTGGATGAGAGAAGGGTCAAGGCGGTGATTGGTTTGGTGGTCTGTGGTCTGTGGAATTCTGGATTGGTGAAGCCCCGCAGATGTGGGCGAAGGGCTTCCACCAAACCAAACAGAAGAAAAGTCATCCTGCGTTCTACATTACACATATGAGCATTGTCACATATAAACGTCATTATCTAGCTTTGGCTTCTGTAAAGCGCCCTGCCTCCATCGGGGCGCCTCTTGGCGCAGTGCCACATTGCTGGGGGGAAGCACGTTGCCGATGACTTTACTGGGCGAAGAGCCAAGCCCTTACATTCTTCGGAAAAGAAGCTGTGTGCAATGCCCACGACAGATGGGGACCACGGGAGGCAATATTCGTGTTCTGCTTCCTGAAAAGCATGGTAACACCACACAACACAGGAGACAACATAAGGCCGGCGCACAATGGAGGGAAGTTACTCGCTTCATTATATTAGAACATGGTGTATTCGATCACAATCTTTAAGAACGTGTTTGGTGCATTAAGATCGGCAGATCTGGACATGCACACGAGAAACAGTTGCGCCACCACATCTGCACACATGAGCACTGGTGTCTCGGCGTACATTCCCAGACGTTTGGGAGAAAAACCTATTTTCAAGAAAGCAAACAACTCAAAAGGCTCAGACATTATGGTAATTGTCATAGAATGTTGCACATACATGACAGTAAACACTTTCCTGTGCACAGCCACAATTGTCCCAACACCATTACTGCACAGCACACCAAGTGCCAACAATGAAACAGGACACACAAAACGTAAAAAACGAGGGTTTGTGAAATAGACTAAGTAGCAACGGACAGAAAACGTAAACACCAAGGTGTAAGCAATATCACACTTAACTGTGTCATCATCTGTTGCTGCATCCAGTTCATAGGAACACAGAGCAATTTACTACATTCACTAAGATGCCTAAGCAATGCTTGTTTGGTTAATTGCTAATGTTACATGAAGAACATTGGCAAAGCACTTCGAGAGTACACATCTTCATCATATTCCAACTTGCGTTTCGGCTATTGACACAGATATATATTTTGACAGTGGCCCAGCCTTCATCAGGGCAAATGGACATTTTGCAGTCAGTGAAGTGGAAGTTCAAAACACCTATGGAGAATAACAATGCCTGGTTTTAAACAATGGCTCAAAGTGGCTGGCAAGCATACGTCCAACCAAATTACATTTAAAATGTCCTCTTTGATACTTTGTCTTGAAACACATACCATGTGTGAGTTCCTGACGGACGTCGTCCACATTAGTGTTCAGACAACTGAGCCAGCCTCCCCAATGGCCCTTGGGCCCCTATCACCATAGAGAGTCTAGAGGGAGGACAATAATGACCCTTAGTCAGTCTAACATTCTATTGTGAATGCATTATAGTGACAACCCATTATCAGAAAACATTGCACTTACCTTGAGCGTCAACAAAGACTGCAATTAGCGCCGAAATCGCATCTGTCACGCTTTTCTAGCACGCATGCACAACTGCACCAACAGAAAGCCACAGCGGCACCAACATTCAAGAGCGCCTCCATGACCACACCCCACTATGGCCTACCGCCTCAAGACGCTTTCATCCTGGGACACGAGGATCGCCAGCAGGGCACCGGGACACAGAGCACATCCACAATGAAACACATCACATGATCGGAACGCAACAGCGTGACTTGGTATTCTCATCATGTGTGCTTTATGGATGGTCTGGATCTAGTGGTAAATGCAGAGAAGTCGGTGGTGATGGTCTATTGTAGGCGAGGCGCTTGGTGACATTTAGCGCCATGTATTGTAAGAGTGCTGTGATCCCCAGAGTCGATAATGTTGACTATTTGGGGTCTAATTCTCTTCTAATCTTGGCTCCACCCCTCCTGAGCAAACAGGCGGCCCGATTTAAGCAGGCAATGGGAGGGGTCATCAGGTCTCTTGTTTAGACTCAGACCGATTGATTTGCTGCTCAAGTTGTACAGAGGGAAAGCGGCCTCGGTTGCTAGATTTGGGATGGAGTTGTGGGGTTATACCAATATCACCTCTATTCAAATAGTGGAGAGCCATCTTTTTAAGAATAATTTGGGCCTGCTTTCCTCAGCTCCGAATTTTGGAGTGTATCTAGAACTGGGTTGCGGCCTGATTGGTGATGTGGTTTCTCTGCATCCTGTTCTTCATTGGCTTAGGCTATGGGGTAATGAGAGAGAAACCCTTACCCATGCGCTGATTAACTTTACGATCGTTAAAGATACCCGTGGTAAGGTCCCGTGGCTGTGCCATATTAAGAAAGAAATGATGGAATTTAACCTCACACATTTGTTTCTGCCTCTTAATGTGTTATCTCGAGGTGAAGTAAGACTGTTGACGAGCTGTTTCCATGAGCATTTTGAACTAAATAGAGACAGCATGGAGAGGTTGAAACCCAAGAACAGAGGGCTAATGCCTACTATATCCCCAGGCATACAGAAGTATTTATTGTGGGCAGAATTCCCAGTGGACCACACGTCCTCATAACACAGGCACGGTTTGGCTGTGTTCTGTTATGGGCAGTCGTGGCAGCTTGGTCTGGGGTGGATGACAATCAGTCTTGCCTTCTGTGTGATGCTCCATACAAAGGCCTTGCCCATTTGATATTTTTGTGAGTCTGTAAGTGTGAGGAGCTTTGTGTTACGACCTTTGCTTTGTGAATTGGGTTTTGTGCAATATCGGCCTGCCCTGATCCATCTACTTTGGGTTGAATTGCCACAGGTGGGTTGGTCTCTCTTAACCTGTTTGAAATCATCACTTTACTTTAGAAAGCGTTTGCTTATGAGTAGGATTTGATATGAGGATTTGTATGATCGCCAAACATCTTATGAGATGGTAATTTGTATGGCTTTTTAAAGAGTTTATTCTTGTTATTTGCACTGATATTTATTTTATCTCCTTGTATTGTTTTTATGGAATGCTTTGTACATTTCCGAAATAAACATGGATACTTGAGACTTGGTATTTGGCCTACCACAGCGGCGACCTTCTTACCTTGGACCGTATTTATGGTGAATTGGTATTGCAAGGACAATGACGCGCACTGGCCCGTCTGCGTTGCGGTAGATGTGGTTATTTGATTTCCAAAAGGTTTTGTAAATTAATACAGGAATGTCCCTGTGTGGGAATAGCTACGGATCTATGAAAGGTCACATACACAGCGGCAAGGGGTTTGAACCTGCTGCGCGCCGGCCATCCTGGCTGAGGCAACATACCAGATGGAATAATTACCGTAGATGGTATCATGTAGGCACATCGAAAAAAATGCACATTGTAACTGACCTGATCATTTTGTCAGTGTTTTGTATTGGAAATGAATGCAGGACCCTTGCTTTGTGCCACTAGAATGTTATGTGGAGCTTGGAAGCCACTTGTAATATACCAGCTTAGTGGTGCTCCGGGCTGAGGGAATGTATGGAAACAAGGCACAATCACCACACACACGAACTGATACGCCAGACACGAGGTTGTATTCCCAAAAGCTAGGGTTTATTGCAAAGCAAATAGTCTCAGTTGGCCAACTGGGTCCCCCGCCCCGCGACGTGTGTTTCCAGACCACGGGGGACGCAAGAGAGAGAGAATCATACAACAGTTACATATATACAAAACAGGTATCTTACAATCAGTGGTGGCACATTCAATACCACCAATAATGTATTTCCTTTGAATTGGGTACGATGATTGACTATTGTGACGAGTATGACACCTTCAGTCATTTATTTAGCAACAGTTTGCAATTTCATGAGCCTGCAGACAGAATTCTTTGTTATAAGAACACACTGCTTCTGTTCTCTGCAAGCAAGCTGCGTGCAGGGGAGAGACACATTCCAGGCCTCGCTATCTCCTAGTTTCTATTCGTGTACTGGGGGTCAACTTGCTCTCCAGGGCTCTACAGGGCTCAGGAAAGGGGGGCCGCAATGAAGAGCATAATTCAAGCCATTTAATGTTTGCTTCTAACATTTCTACTGTATTAACGAGACTAGCTGGCACCTGTGTACTGATTAAAATGCCTCGTTGCTTAGTTCCAAGGACTTGTGAGGGAGGAGACCGGGCATTTCTGTCTGGGTTGCTGCGTTATGTTCCAACAAGTCTCTCGTGGCCTTGCGTTATGCATGAGCAATAATGTACTAGTGGAGCAGAATAAATTTTCAGCAAAGCAGTTTTAACAGAAAGCAAAAAGCAAACGTTAGAAAACAAAATGGCAATTTCAGTCACTTCAAAATGGCCGCACTTTAGTCAAGCTTATGGCTATATATTTCTAATACTAAACACATGAGGCGGTTGGTCTTCGGCCAACAAAGTACATTGCCTCATGATTGTGGGGTGTCTACTTTTTCTGGACTGACAAATGGACTGGCAAATTGTGCTGCATTAAAAACGCAAATATGTGGGGCCACGTGCCCAATAAAGCTCCCCAAAAAGACAACAAAGGAAGCTAAGTCATGGATGACCAAAGAAAGTAACAATGGCATTGTCACACTCCAGCCTACAAAACGCTAACACGCTGTATTCCTGACCTTGACACCATAGAGCAGAGAGCAAGGAGGTCCAAGGGATTTCAACATTTAGGCCCGAGATGTAGGTCTTTAATTGGAAAATCCATTTTTGTTCCAACTAAAAGAGCCGATTGCATGTGCTGTATCCCGCAGGGTATTTATTTATTTATTTATATTTATATAGCACGCAAGCAGCTCAGGGGCATTGAGGCGCTGTTACTTGCAATAACTTAGTTACAGGGTACAGGCATGATAGCGGTTGTTGACACATTATGAATACTACAAAACATCATACTGTTGTATGGTTCCCCAGAATCTGCAGCCATCCAACGAATATCAGAATCCATGTGTTGTTGGCTATGTAGTGTTGCACTAGTGGTACAGTCAGAGTCCCGTGCCGAATTCTCGACCGGCATTCCCCAATTCGAATGGAGAACTTTCGAGTCGTCATTCCAATATATGCCAGCTGGCAAGGACAGATAATCATGTACACAACATTGGTGCTATTGCAGTTAGGATGGGTGGGTAACTTCCAACGGCCGTTGTTATACGCTACTTCTGCACCACTGACAGGTGGCCGTATGGGAAGTGGCACGTCACAAGGTCTGCAGATAAGTTCCACATGCTTGAAATGGTGTTGGCTCGTGATTGTGGTTTTAACACCCTGAAATGCACCACATAATCCTTGTTTCAAGGCAAAGAAAGGCGAGACGATGCACAACCTGTGCTACAAACTAGGTTCCAATTTTCTTAATCCGTTTTCTGACACGGGAGCCTGTCTTGAAAAGGTGGTATCACAAACAAGTCTATCAGATCGGTCCTTGACCTCATGAGGGTCTCTCGGTCTTGATAATCAGCACGTTTCGTGGAACTCTTCAGCAACTTACATGGATATCCACGGTCTCCGAGCCAGCAATCCACCCATTCGCCTCGATCTCGCAGCCATCCTTGTAGCAATCAACACATGTGTGCATCCTTATTGGCAGCAGTGACCCAAGCAGGCCAAGGTCTCTGGGGTTGCATGAACATCTCTTTGCATTGGTTCCTCGTGCACGTGTTCCTCGCTAGGCTGGATCCCTCTGAGGAGTAACTACTCATTGTGCGCTGTTACACGTCCTTGCCAATTTAAGGGCAAGGCTAGAGACTGGTGGGAGGAGAGAGATCACGTTCGAGGATAGGGAGGAGTTGTGGTTAAGGACTTTCACTTTTGTGTTACATTAAAATAAAGCAAGATGTTAATTCCAGTCCTCCGGTTCTGCATCCTTATTCTAAATATCCATTCCGGGTAACAACTGGCGACAAAGCTGCTTCTCCTGCGGTCCGGAACTCCTTGCTGGTGGCGTGTTATTCTATGACGCCATCCTCCAAGACGACGGTGGGTGATCCCACTGCGCCATACCTCCTCTCCAGGTCAATACGCACTCTGCGTAACCCCATGTGCAAAGCGATCCCGCAGCACCACCCTCCTCCTCCTTCCAGATGCTCCATAAGGCAGATCATCACCCGGGTGCTTCCCGTGAGAGCCACGCAGCAGTCCGCCCGCGGTTCTTCTCTTCGTTGCAGAGGCAGCCCATGTGGTGGAGAGCATGTACAGGAGCACAGTGCACACAGAAGGTGGGTGGCCAGTCTAGATCATGGGACCATTGCTCCCCTCCTACTCGTAGCTCCCAACTGCTGAGTGCCCCAGACAGAGAAAAAAAACTTTTCTCCACAATTTGTGACCACACACATATGCCATAGCAAGTGTGCACTTTGAGAAAAAATAAAACGAAAGAACGAAACACGGAGTAAGCATTGCGTGTCTATCCAAAGGAATAAAATAATAGATAAATTCCTTGACAAGAGCACGCTGACCTACAGCAGAATTATGTACACACCACCCTGCGCGCATAAGCAGGTGACCACTTACTGGGGCCACAAGCACAACAACCAACCCATGGCCCCTCCCACGGCAAGGGAAGGCCCTCGAACACTGCACAGTTTCAGCCACATTAGTGGTTTGTACCTCAACTGCCACACCAGCCACCATGAGCAACCAAGGGACAATGTCACCATGGCCATCCCTCTTCTAAAAAAGAAAGGGGATGAGTCAACCTACCGGCAAACCTTCGCCCTGTGTCTCTCCGTCCACACTACTCTAAAGTGCTGGAAAGTGTTGGGTTCCACCGATTCAACAATTTTGTAAACATCGGCAATCTTCAAAACCCCTACAAGCAGGTTTCCACTCCTGTCACTCCACAGAAACTGCTCTCATGAATGTCTCCAGCTTCATCTCCTCTGCTAAACCCTCCAACATATCTTTATCCTAATCCTCCTTGACCTTAACGCTGCCTTTGACACTGTCGATCACTCTAATCTCCATAATACCTTCGTCTTCTCAGGATTCACGAACAAGCTCTCATCGGGATGGAATCCTACTTAGCACCTCCCTCATTCTCTATCTACTGGAACAACATCACCTCTCAACTCACTCCTCTAACTGTCTCTAACAAGACTCTGGCTTGGGTCTTCTCCTCTTTACATCCTACACCTTTGCTCTTGGGGCACTAATCTCTTCCTATGGGAACCAACCTCTTTGTGGACAACACTCAAATCTTTGTTTCTTTTATTGAACTCTCCTCTGATCTCTCTATCAAAATTTCAAACTGCCTCTATGCCATTAAATACTGGATGACTGCGCACTCTCGTATGATAAACTCTTCTTAAAGAGATGTGCTCTTCATCCCTGGCAAGTACGCTCTCTCATCTCCTGCCCTGTCTACCCACTTCCCAGCTGACACTCACCCCTACTCCTCTTCAGCTAGAAACCACAGCATCATCTCTGACTCTTCCTACACCTTTTCCACTTATATCTCAAAAAACTGCAACAGTGGCTCGCTTCAACCTCCTAAATATTAGGAAAATCAGGCACCTCCTTCCTTTCAGCACTGCCAAGCTTAACCACTCTTGTCTTATCTAAACTGGATTACTGTGCTAGCATCCTCTTTGGTCTCCCCAACTATGCTTTTTGTCCTCTCGCTAAGATCATTAACTTTGCTACCAGGACTCTCTTTGAACTCCCTCACTTCACACCTATTTCCTTGTACTGTCACCAGGCTGGTTGACTGAGATGCAAAACAAGGCCATATTTAAATGTATTCTCCTGGTTAACACATCTATACACAGTATACATACTCCTCTATCCAACTCTACAAGACTTCTTGCAACCTCTGTTCTGCCTCCTCGACTAGCCTTGTGGTAACTCGCCCTCCATGTGCTTCCTCTCGCTTCCGTTCTTTCTCTCTTCTTGATCCACTTGCATGGAATTATCTTCCCTCAGACATCCGAGAAACAGTCCACACCAATTGATTCATAGCCAAATTGAAAGCCTACCTCCTCGCTTCCGAGTTATCCTCTGAACCTACCTCTCATATGCCTTTGCACTTACATTTTTCCCTTGCCTTTAACCTGCCTCTGTCCCTCACTTTCTCTGTTGCCACTCTAACACTTCTTCGATCATGGCCACATCCCTAACATAGCTGGCCATTCCACCTACCTGCTCTAAAAAATGTGTAATGTTGATTGTGCTTAATCTATGTAAGTCCGCCCATTGTATTGTCGCCTGTGACTGGTCCATTTACTCCCCATCACAACCTTGTCAGAAGGCCACTCAGACTCACCCCATTGCTCACTGCTTCCTGTCAAACCTAGCTTTATCTATTGTACGTCCGTTTGTGCACAAAGAGCTTTTTTCTTCCCTGTTGATATAAATAAATAAATAAAGTTAGGCTTTACACAAACCATTATATAATCCTGCAATGAGATTCACAAGTCCTTTCAACAAGCAGACTTCTTAAAAATAGTTCCACTGTGCTCTCCGGATTTGAAATAAATGTTATCATATGGATCGAACTACATCAGTGGCATATAAGAGAAACATTTCATTCAGATAACCTTATTGGTGCTGAAATTAGAGCAATGTATGCTTTTAATATAGTATTCTCTTTAACTTGACACAATATCAGGCTGGTTCCTGGTCACACCATACTGCTTTACTTGTCTCTAGTGACCGGAAATATTGTTATCGGGTTCTAATGCACTGCAGTCTTAGTTCAGTGGAGCATAACTCTGCCATCCTAGGTTGGCTCAGTGAGTTTTAAATCCTTAACCGCAAGCTATTATTTTACTGGCTATCAACTCTATACATTTATTCATTGAATATACTAATATCAAATATTATATTTTCAAATGTAATTTTTGATCAAGGAATGCTCATATTAACTCAAGCCAAATTGTGAATCAAGATAATTAATTAAATATATGAATATCAAATAGTACTCATATATGTTCTAAACCCAAATTGATAACTAAAGGCTTGATAACGAGTTTACCGTAAATTGGATTCAGAAGAAGCAAGATAAGTTAATCTCTGAATTCATTGCAGTTGGAGTTACTGAATCTAAACTTTTGATCCAAAATGCTTCTGTTCTTGCCAAAATCTCCTTGTGTTGCTGTCATGGTTCGCCGACATTGGCGAATGTGGAATAGATGGCGCTTTGGGCGCCATTATTGAGACATTACGTTTTTCTTCCGAACGTAACCAACGGTCTAGCTTTTTTCCAACATGGCCGCCGCCAGTCCGAGTTTTATTCAGTCGGAACTGGCATTCGACGCGTTTCAACCGCTTCGCTCTTTGCTCTGGGTTTTACGCTGCCCGTGATTTTTTCTTTTCATTTCTCCTTTTCTTCGTTGGTTTGTCCTCTGGTTTCTTGCCGCTCCTGCCCTCCCCTCATCTTAGCTCTCTCTCTCTCCTCTCTTCACACGCTGTGTTTTCACAGCATTTGTTTCCTTCTCTTCTCTCTCCCCTTCCCTGGTACTCTGATTATTTGCTCGCATTTCTCTTGGATCTGCCCTTTTTTTTCTGTTGGACCTTCTTACCAGCATTGGATTTCAGTGCCCTATGTTTACTCCATTGCAATTGTCTTCCGGACCCTCCCTCTGAGTCTCCTCTTCGGATTCAAAGCTTCAGTGCTTTCCAAAGATCCCGCTTGGAGTTCTTCACATTCAGACACCACGAACAACACCTGGGTTTTTTTGTGCCATCAGCTTTTTTTCCCTATCGGCTGTTCTGGGAGATTCGCCACCAGACTACTTGTTCCAGAAGTACTCATGGTGGTGAACTTCCGGGGTAGACCATATCTTTGTGAAAAGAAGGATTACTGACAAAGGCGAAATACTACCACTAGCTCTGCTGACACAGGTGAGGAGTCGGGGGAGGCCTTTTCTGACATCGATCTTCACAGTTGGAAGGTGTATTTTTTCTAAAATTCTGAATTGCGTTTGTGAAATCTCATGATGTTTTCCTATGAAATGTACCACAAAGGGTGATTTATGATTCTTAGTACATACATTAGACGTACGTTCTGTCCATTTGATTTTAACCTTGCGTGTTGTCATGCCTACTTAAGATATTCCACGTGTATTTAATCCCATATATAAAATGTGTTGTGTCACAGGTGTGTAATAATTTAATTTAATACAAATTTAATTTAATTGACATTATACATGTTATAAGCCTTTAATTATATTATTGCAATGTATCTATGAATTGCATTGTCCCCACTGTTTATTTTGCACTTAAAGCTTTGACTAGTTTATCTCTTAAAGATTCACTCTTTCTATATTCAAACGTTAGTACTTCTTTAAAGATTTCTTGTAGGATACGGTCGAACATTTTTTCACATTTTTCAAAATACTCTTTTTAATAAGCTATCTTTGTTGCGGGTATGCAGTAAGGTATACTAAACTTTGGTTCAGTCTTGGATGTTTTTCTTGGAAAAGTTTATCTTGTGCACTGTTATCCCCCTTTTCCAATGTTGTTGTCAATAGCTCCTCACTGTACTCTCTTTGTAAAAATGTATTTTTTAATTCCTCACATTTGTTTTCTAATTCCGTAGTTTCTGAAATGATCATTTCTACCAAATTAATTGTCAGAATGGAATTCCTTTAATCAGTGACATTGGGTTAATACTTGTAGCTAATGTTCTATTGGTTCTATCTGTAGGTTGCGTATATACAGTAGTGTGCAGTTTAAAGTCTTCTGAAAATATTTCTGTATCTAGAAAATGGATTCTATCTTCTCTCATCTCTTTAGTAAATTTAATCCTGGAATGTAAATTGTTTAAGTAATCGAAAAATCCATCAGACTCTTCATTGGTCCCACTCCAATTCCGTAAATATTGTCTATGAAGTGTTTGTACAATTTTAGTATGCTGCTTTCAGGTTCAGCCTGTAGTATGTGGTGCTTTTCCAAAACGTACATGAAAGTATTAGCATATATTGGGGCCATGCTTGCCCCCACGGAGAGGCCTGAAATTTGTAAGAATAATTGATCACGCAATTGAAAGCAATTGTTATTTAGGATTTAACGAAATTGTAATTTAGGATCAATTTCAGTAATGTTACCACAAAAATCTTATTTGCTTGAACCTCATCAAATTGTAATCCAAGCCATTCCATTGCCTCAATACCTTCAGAGTGATGTATGGACGTGCAGAGACTTACTGCATCCAAAGCGAATAACTTATCATGGTTTGGATCAAAGGCAATCAAACTCAATTGCCGTAGAAAGTGGCCTGTGTTTTTAATCTATCTTGAACTTAACTATATTAAAGGTCGAACTATTATATGTACATATCGGGTCAAAGGTTCCAGGAGATGTTCAGCTGCTGTTACCATTGGTCGTCCTGGTGGTTTTTCAAGGCTTATGTGTATTTTCGGAAAGATGTAAAATATTGGCATTACTGGTCTCTTTGCATAATCCTGTGGGTGCAAAGCACGTGATATTTAAGTCCCTGTATATCATGCACCATGCTTTTCCTGTTAAGGGACGAACTTTCACAAGGGCAACATTTCATAGCTGTGTCTTTACACAGTCCTTTGCTCATCCTCCTCCTTACTGCTCCAGATACTCAAGTTCAATAAGCAGAGAGTGCATGGTGTATTTGGATATTATGTATGATGTAATCGATTATGTTCGTTATTTTTAATTTTGGCTATTAGGTGGCGCTAAAGTGCCACCTATAAACCGAAACTATTACAGCTTGGGAGAAATGACATATGAGGAGGGACACAAAGTTTATAGGTGTTTTTATTTTTCTAAATTACCCACCCAGTGACTGGCTACGTCCATGATAATCCTATGGCCACCCACACCCACTTTCTGCCCCCAACTCCCAGAAACCCTGAAAGGATATCTTTGAGCTAGCTTTATGAAGCCTTGACATCAAACTTAGTGCTCAGAGTGCCTGCCTTTTTTGAGAGCTGTGGACTTCACTGGAGCTGTAAATGTGCCACTGGTGTAATACAAATGTCTTAACCGGGTCTGTCTTCAGCCACTCGGCTTATAAGCACTATGTGTGTCCCTCACTGATGTCCTGTTAAAAACAAGTATTGGCAAAGCCAACAGTTGTGGTTTGTCTATGAATATTTGGCATTTGCCAGGCACTGCTATTAGATGTCCAGGTACTCGCACCCTTCACACCTGCTACCATCAATGGCCAGGTAATACCACCATGTAAGTGCCTGGCAAGTGCCTTTCGCATGCCTACACAAAAGCCAAAATTCTTGGCATTGCCAATGCGTGTTATACTTGGGTGATCAGCCCCTCTACCCACTGTTTTCTAAAATATTAGTATCTAGATTCTGACTCCAGAGTACACTCTCAGGCGGGGAATGCTTCCTTTGTACATCATTTTAGTTAATCCCCAGGACCCCCGGCTTCCCATATCTGCTTATGGGACCTTCTGATTGTCCATGTTGTAGAAGGGGAGTTTACGGGGCCCAAGCCGGCACCTTACCCCTGGTCTGCCATGCCCCTAAACACCGTTGTGAGTTTTGTCTTGCTTGCTGGGATGAATAATTAAGACCCCACGCTTGAGAAGCACATATTACCTACCTGTAATTCTAGTACCCCCCTCCCCCCGGATCCCCACGCCCCTTCATGGCTATTTGTGAGGGTTGTTTAAAACAGGTGGAGGCCAAATGACAGCACGCTGCATTATGGCGGGAATCTGGAAGCCTAATGTCTCAAAGGGACATTGCTCGGCAGTCCTTGGTCGGAGTGTTGCAGGTCTGGATTGGGGTTTTTACCTTTTTTGCTTTAGTGTATAATAGAACCCCAAAAGGACGGCCTATTTATTTTCTGCTTTTAGTTCCAAGTTTGTTTTGCTTTAAAAAAAAATAAGAAAATCGAAGATAAATCACTGGTTTCGATCGATTTGGCTACATTTCAAAGATCTGTTTTCTTCTTAAAATGCCTTCAAGGCCCCTCACCTGTGCTGGGCTAGTCTGGGCTGGTCCAGTGGTTATGATTATAATGAATAAGTCCACGGTGGAAAACTCGGATTCCAAGTAAGCAGCTTTTCCATCTGCCAACGGGAAGGGGGGTAGAAGACCCTTTGAGGAGGCAAGCCCCAAGCCTCACCCCCCCACCCCACCCCACGATCAATGGTATGATCCCTCTTAATATGCACCACCACCAATCATCCAAATTTCTGTTTATCGGAGCGAATTTGCCAAGGTGCAAAGTTCTCGAATCTCTCAGATTGGTGCAATCAGCGATTAAGTGTCTTATTGTTTCAGTTTCCTTCTGACAATATCTGCATAAATTGTCCTTGGTGTCACGATAGTGTCTCATCATCAGCATTTCCTTCGTTTTAAATGCGTTCACACGTAGACGCAAAAAGCTGTCACGATGATAGCGTGAAGGAAATTGTAGCAGGTAACTTGGCATTTTATTTAGTTTATTTTTGGTTGGCCCTAAATTAGGAGCTGATAATAATCCTTCAAGCCTGTCCAAATTTTGAATCCATGCCCATTCTTTCAATTTTCTTTTTGATATTTGAGGTTGCTCCAATAGCATGTTGCTGTTTATCTCAGCGGCTTGAAGAAGCACCTTTAGTCTTTGCATCCATTGCATCAAAATGCCCTCATATGGTCGTTTGTTATTAGGAGAAAATATTGCATAGGCAGGTTTCCGGATTTGGAATGATCATCTTTCTATAGAGAGACAGCGACTTCCAAATGACATTTACATACAGTTTGTCAAGAGCGAGCTCATGCCTGATGACAGTGATTGAAATGTATTTTGGTAATTTCAACACTCGCTTCCAAAATAGCCCTTCCAATTTCACCCATATTCTGTAATCCAGATTCCACCCTGCTTCAGAGCCAAAGGTGATAGCAGGTATTACCTTTTGCAGATAAAATGTTCGTATCGGTATTAGGGTGAATTTTCCATACAGATTATGGATTAGAGCTCCTTGTATGGCAAGAGTTTTGGTACGTCGCACAATATCTTGTGTCCAACTCTATTCTCGTATAGATTTACTGACCTGGACACCCAGATATCTGATTTCTGTAAGCTCTTCTATGACAGTGTTTTCATTTTTCCAACGGAAATTTTTCTTTTTGTTTCCTTTCCGTGATCCAATTTGCATAATTTCTGTTTTGGTGACATTTATTCTTAACTCATTGTCATCCATGTAGTGTTGTAGCTTCGTCAGCAGCCGTTGCAGCCCTATTTGTGTGGTATCGACCAAATCTAAATCGTCTGCGTAAGTCATGCAATTGATCTGGTGGCCATTTATCTTCGGTGGAAAGCATCTCACGTCACTCAGGTACTCCGGCACATCAGCGATAAAAAGTTTGAAGAGACAGACGGCTATCAGACAGCCCTGTTTCACTCCTTTTTGCGTGTTCATCGGTTCCGATAGCTGACCTTGTTCATTTATTCTGATCCTAATTGTTGTTTTTGTGTGTAAAGCTTTTATTGGCTGCAGGAGGCACTCCGGACAGTCCCAGTTTTTTAGTTTTTGACACAACAGTTCTCGATTGATTGTGTCGAAGTCTTGGTGCATGTCGATGAAGGCTAGGAATAGATTTGACCTTTTATCAGACCTTCCAGGATTTTGCGGCATGAAATGGCAAATTTTGCGGCACAAACCTTTATTTATTGTGGCATTTTTGTGGGACATTTTGTATCAACTGGAGGGTGTAATATTGCCACATTGCAGGAAACAGGAAGAGTGCAAGGCTACAAGAGAGCCAGGGTATCATTATTATGTATCTTTTGTATTAATTTAATAGGAAGAGTCCCAGATGTCTCTGGCTTGGCAGAACAGTGTTTGATTTGGCTACATTTATGGTTTAATGTTCATGCCTATTTAATAGTATTAACTAAATTGATCATTATCAATTGTAATGCTGAAAATATTCCCCTTCTTTGTTCTCCAATCCCCCAAACACCCACACACCTCTCTCACCAACACACATCTCACCAACTCTCCATCACAACTTACATTCCTTAACCTCTCACTCTGTTATACAAATACTCATGTGCTATGTCACACTGTCAAGTCACAATTTGCACTGCCCAGCCACTGCCACACTCCAAATCATACTCCCAACTCACACCTTACACTCTACAATTCCTCCCGCAATATACAGTCCTTCATTCTTTTGTGCTGCTTCTGCATCTTGCACCCTTTCTCCCATTCTATCACACTCTTCCCTCATCCTTTTTCCCAATCTGCAGCTCACTGCCTCTTTCTGGCCAATCGCTTCCTCTCTGCTTTCTGGCTCACTGACCACACGCTCCCTCTTCTTTCTGTACCTTTGCTCGCTCTCAGATTTCTGGCCCACCGCATCACTGCTTCCTCTGCTCTCTTGTGCAGCGTTCCTCCTCTGGCCCACTGCTCTCCCTCTGCTTTCTTGCCTATCACTTCACATCTCACCCATCACTCTCCCTCTCTCTCATAGTGTAACCATTCTTTTTATGTTTTTTAAATGTAGATTTTGACCCAGTTCCTCAAATAATGGGGCATTTAAAAAAAGAACGGAGGATATGCTATTTTTAGACAACCCATTTTTGGAAATGAGCAGGTCACCTTATTTTCAAAGGTGACAGTGCATTTCCACAGGCTTGAGCTGTAGCGTAAATTGTGCGCTGGCCAGCTGCATTGCATGGTGTTCTGGGTTGTTTGACCGAAGTGTAATTATTTGCGGCAGAATTGACCGTAGTCAATTTCACTCCGAATTGATTTGCACTTCAGCCAAACAACCCAAAATGTACCTTTCACCACCACCCCACCCCCTCCCCTACTTAACTGCTTGGTTGCTGCCGCTTCCCCTGCAACCCTGCGGTGCCAGATCCGTCCCTCTAACGCGGGTCGGATCCGACTCCGCAGGGTCCCTTTTTCGTTATTTTCTTTTTTTTCTGTCCCTGCCTCCAATTTTGAGGAAAAAGGGGAAAACACTTCTGCAATCACCCTAGACCAAAAATACTGAACATACTGAACATGGCGAGCGGGTGACACCCCCGCAACACATATTCAGTATTTATAAAAATCGATCGAATAGTACTGGACGAAATAGGTCAAATTGTAACATTCAATAGATTTTTGTCATCAAAATGGGCAGTACTTTGAATACAATCGCTCTCCCGACAGTGTTCTGCAAGCTCCCAGCGCCTTTCACAGGGACAGGCCCTCCAGGTGCCTGCCGCTGTAAAATGCGACCCAAAAAATGCATTTTTATCATGTTTGAGGATCAGAAATGCAAATGACACAGCAGTGGTTCATACCTTAAAAGAAATGCATGACAGGGTCAGGAAAGACCCTGTCATGCGGTGGCAGCCCCACCTCCCGTGCACCTAGGGTTGCCTACAATTTCTGCACATTTAAAAGTGCATCTTGCTTGGAAATGAGGGATGCGCTTTTAAATTGACAGAAACGCCACTTTCTTTGATCAAGGAGGTGAAAAAGGCCATCTGAATGGGCGTGCATATAAAATGTGCCCATTCATGTGTCCCTTGTGGATTGGGCTACTCTTTTTTGGGGCGTAAGTGATGAGATGTGTTAGCGCATTTCATTTCTTGTGTAAAAAAAAAAATGGGAACCTGGCACCCTGAGTATTATTTTTTTGAAAACAGTATTTTTTTTTTTAAAGATAATGTTTTTGCACAAAATGCCCGTTTTTGCGGCACCTTGCGCAAAACGGCAGTTTTTGCGGCATTTTGCGGGATCGCAAAATCGCTATAAACTGGATGGTCTGTTTTATCCAAGGCGTCCAGTTTTAACAAGTTTACCAAGGTTAGATTGATTTCAGTCCCAACACCAACACCTTTAGTAAAACCTGTTTGACGCAAATCTTGGTCAGCTCTTGCGTTGCTGAGTGCTTGCTTACTTCTATGTCTTTGTGAGTAAATGCTGATGAGCTCTTTCCTTGTCTGATTCCGGTTTTCCTTTGTTTATCTGTGCCGGAGCACTCTCCCACAGGTTTTTTTCTTGTTTTGTTTTCAGAATCCAAGGATTACAGATATTCCTATCTGGCTCATTAAAGCTGACTATACTCTCCTCAGCCTTCAACGCTGTCTTCAGCCTCGTAATCATTGGAATAGGTGGAAAGATTGCATAGGTCTTCAGAAGACGTTACTGATTGAATTGAATATGCCTCTGAGTCTAGTCTCTGTCGCTTTTTTGGATTCGGAGTGCATCTTGTGGTTTTTGATGCCTCGCCGGATTTTAACTCATCAGCGTTCCTTGAGTTTTCCGTTTCTCCCTTTTTTGTCCGTACAAATAGGCTTGGTTTGGTCGGTGTTGTCAGATTTCGGATGAACTTTCTTGAATTACTGGTCGGTTTGTTTGCCGCACAGTGTTTCTTTTTTTCCATTTTTTTGTTGTTGTTGGGTCATTTCTTGACTCCTGCTGTTTCGGGGTTGCCTTTGCTGTGCTTAGGGTTTTGGCGGAACCAGTGAAAATCCCAAAAGACATTTTTGAACAGTGTGCTAAGGTCGGAGCATGATGTTCAATAACTTTATCATTCTTTTTATTACTTGTCATCTTTGAGGGTTTGTCAGGTAGCACCGATGGTGATGCTCGGGCCCGGTCTGTGTTTAACACTTTCCCGGCTGCTGACGTGTTTACACTCGCAATAGGGGCTGCTGGGGTGACCCTGGTGCCATTTGCTGTCAGTATAACATTTACATCCCAAGTCGAATTTCTAGGCTCTTTGGAGATATCAGCAGATTTAGCAGCTGTTTTCGATGTGTTCAATTTGGGGACATCAGTTGACAAGACATCAGTAGACCAGTGTGACTGTGTCATCACGTTTGAGGTGCTGCATCTCCTCTCCGGGCCTGGTGCTAGTTTGAGGGACATGGTATTAGTGGCCTGCTTCAAGCACTCAATCATCACGTCCATCAGCTATTTCTTTTCCAGTATTTCGTTTGCAGCTATTTCATTCGATCTATTAAGCCACAATGTTAAGGTAGCAGTTTCCTTGTCCAAACGGCCTTGTAGCGTATTATTGAGGCATTCCAGTTTTAGCAGTTTTTCAGTAATCTGACCTAACATTGTCCCATTGTTTTGAACTGCTTCATGCAGGCTCTCGTACAGTTTGGGAGGACGCTGCAAGGACGTTATTATGGATCTGAATGGCCTCAGCTGCTGATAGATTTGATTTCATGGCTGCAGATGCCTCCTTGAGGACATGTGTAAGTTTGATGTCATTACTTGCGTTGAACGGTTCGTGATCGCTTTGTACTTCAGATCCCATGGCTCCTTGCGCAGGCTGCTCTGTCCAGGTCACTTCAGCCCGTGAGTTTGGAGTCGAGCAGTGCGACATAAGCCTCGGTAAGTTTTTGTTTTTATTACTTGTGATTGTCGAAGTCCCATTCATTCGAGTAGGCACTCTTTTACGGAGAAATTCTTGTTGTACAGTACGCTCCTCCCCCTGTGTCCTCCCCCGTGTCTTTTAACTGTGTCAGTTGTAAGTGCTGTGGTTGATTTACTGTGCTCGAGAGTGAAATTTGTACCAGACTGCCTTCTCCTGTTATCTGTGTGTGGTCAAAAACTCTGCCCAGTGTTTTTTTACTGTATGTTGCAAAACTTTCGGACAGACACTCCTTCATAGCCTCAAAGTCGGTTCTGAGGCGTTCTGTTAGCCGGGCTTCACGTTCAGCTAAATGAAGCGCGTGGAAATCACTGTTTTTGTCTGCTCTTGGCTGAATTGGTGTCGTTTTTGTAGGGAGCTCTAGTGCAGTAATGCATGTCTGATTTTGTGCAAGGCTCATACAATATTCAGACACTTTTTTAGAGCTTTCGTCAAGAGGTGAAGGATCGTGTTTGTTTCCTTTTGTAGCAGTTTCCAGAACGGCAGTTCTGTCTGTTTCCGTATGGACAGGGGAGCTGTGGTATCTTTTTCCTTGGTTTGCTCAGGATGTTTAGTGGTCTCCATTATTTTCTCAGGAAACATAAATTTTAATAGCCTCGTGTCCAAATCCCTTGTGGGCACTTCCATCTCCAATAGCTCAGTATCAGTGACATCAAAAGAAATCTTTCAAAACGAGATTCATCAAATCATCAAGCACATACCACCGTGTTTGAATTACAGTGATGACATTGTGATCTTTGGGGGCCACATAAGAAGCTCATGATGACAAGCAGTGTAGGGTCTGCATGACGTTGCAACATGCTAACCTGAACCTCAACATCAGCAAGTGCGAGTTCAGCAAATTCACTTTAAAATTGTTCGGCCGCATCTTCTCCAGTGAAGGTCTACAAACGGATCCTACAAAGGTGCAGGCACTGGGCAACGCACCCACTTCGTCTTCCCTCTCAGCAATGAGATTGTTTCTAGGGATGGCCAGCTATTGTATGAGGTACATCAAAGACTCTGCATCCGTTAGCATTCCGATGAGGCTCCTTAGAGGAAAGGAGCAGGTGTTCTTTTGGTCTCAGCAGTGTGAGGCAGCATTCCAGGAAATAAAGTCTTGCATCTCTTCAGCTGCATGCATGGCTTACTATGACCCTCAACTGGAGACAGAGGTTACAGTCGACGCAAGTCCTGTAGGCCAGTGGCCATTCTGGCACAATTCAAATGGGGATCAAACTTGCCCAGACGCATTGTCTCGTATGCCAGCAGAAGTCTTTCCAATGCAGAACTTGCTTACTCACAGCCTGAAAAGGAAAGTTTGGCTGTGGTGCGGGCATGTGAACACTATCATCTGTTCCTGTATGGGAAAAAGTTCACCATTGTAATGGATCATCGGACTCTCAACACTATCTATAGCAAACCCATTGTGAAAATTCGGAATAGAACGAAATTGCCAAATAAAATTACCGACCCTACCACCAAAAGACCTAAAATACATACCATGAAAAGTTCGAACTACCAAAACTTCAAATTTTTTGTGGTATGTGTTTAGGTCGTTCGGTGGGGTCGTTCAGAAAAAAAAGGCTGCAGGGGTTGCGGGGGTATCCCCCACAACACACCACTAACTATCTTATACAGTATGTGGGTGGGGGTGTGTTGTGAGTGTGGAGGGGGGTGTTTGTATGGTTTTGGGGATGGTTTGTAATGGATGTTTACATGGGACATGTACGAACATTTTGTATTCATGCCTTTCCCATGTGAACATATCCATTGCGAGTTAATCGGCTACGGTAAAATCACGCAGATCCGAAGATTCCCCCTCGCATTGCTTGGTGGGACCTACGTCTACAAGAAAACTCTTTTGACATTGTACACAAGCTGGGGAAAGAGAACAACCTGTGGATCTCTTCTCCAGGTTCCCCCTGCCGGCCGCAGTGGATGTGAAAACCTCCAAAGCACATCAATACGTCAACTACCTGGTCAACAAGGTGCTCTCTGCGGCTCTGACAATACAGGAAATCGTGCAAGGAACAAGGAAGGATGCGCTCTTGTCGCTTGTACGAGAAAAATTACTGACCGGAACGTAGTGTACCACAGTGAGTGGGGAATATGAGCTAACTGAGGATCAACAGAGGATGTACAGACATTTGCACTCATGAAGGACGCGTTGTCCATATCATCACAAGGCTTAATAGTAAAGGAGAACAGAATTGGAATTCCACTCTCATTACAGGACCGGATAATTGTGCTGGCGCATGAGGGCCACAGAGACATTCTGTCCACAAAATGACAGATGAGAACAAAGTGTGCTTCCCGAAAATGGGTGTTAAAATACAAATGGCATTGGAAGACTGCTTGGTTTGCAGGAACGTGGTGCCTGCACCTTCCCACAATCCCTACAAATGACTCCTGTGCCACTAAACACGTGGGACGAAGTGGCCGTTGACATGTTTGTGCCCCTTGCGAAGTGAAAGAATGTACTAGTGGTGGTTGACGAAATATCACGATACACAGAAGTGCACTTGGCATCATCTACTAGTGCTCATGCGGTCATCTTCGCATTGGACAAGATGTTTGCGGACTATGGCATCCTCAGCATAGTGAATTCTGATAATGGTCCTCCTTTTAGTGGACAAGAGTTTGCCATGTTTACCGAACACCTTGGATTTCCGCAAAGAAAGATCACTCTGCTGCGGCCCCAGGCCAATGACATCGTAGAGCGCTTCATGGCTAATGTCAAGCGCACCTTCCAGGTATGCACTATTACCAATGGATCATTTATGCAAGCCATATGCACGCTACTGAGAGGTTATCGGAATACCCGGCATAGCCCCACAGGAGTCTGTCCCTCGGAACTCATGTTTAATTGGAAGATTCAAACGTTTCTACCTCAAACACCTGCCATGGATCCAGAAGACGCCATGACACGCAACGCTAGAGAAATGGACGAAACCCAGAAGCAGAAGATGAAGAGGTATACTGACGCCAGGCGGCAAGCTACAGAGCATGATATTCATGTGGGCGACACAGCGATTGCGCGGTAAAAGGAGTGTCAGACTGAGATGCCTGCTTTGCATCATAGGCTGCTAGGAGTTACTGTCATTAAGGTTTCCATGATGGTGGTGGAAAACCAAGCACGCGCGATCCCTCGGAAGTCTTCTTTCTTTCGGAAGGTTGGACAGGTCTTGTCCTGAGAAGAGTCTGATGAAGGTGGTTCATCAGACAGTTGCTTCGATTACATGGACGCTGATGTGGGCACTGCTGACAGCAGTGACTGTGCGGTGACTGAATAGCCTTGTGGTCTAAGCCCATCTAAGAGGGTTGTGTGTCTACCGATGAGATGGATTGAAGAGATGGAATAGCTGAAGTACATATTGGACCTCATTACGAGCATGCTGGTCCAGTAACCGGACCGGCACACTCCGAGTTCCGCAGGCGGGTGCCGTCACGCCCGCTAGGTCAGACTTGTTAGGCGGAACGGCACCCACCCGCAGACGTTGACAGAAGCACCGGCAATGTTGCGCACGGTGCCTGTGCTTCCGTGGTTCCCATTCCCATAGAGTCCTATGGGACTCAAAGGGGAATGGGGAGTAACAATTGCCACCGCCTGACTTACCAGACCACTGGGGCTGTAATTACCCGGTTATTACTGCAAGTTAGGCAGCGATAAATCATCACGAGTCTGGCGGCAGTCTGTCAGTTTTTCCGGTACTGCTACCGTCAGACTCCAGGGACGTCATTTAGGGGTTGCCAGGGGTTACCCTTTCTACCCCTGTGGTCTCACTCACTTGCTACCCCTAAAAAAAAAGAAATCATGTTTTTTTTCCTTGTTTTTTTAATGCAAGCTCCATGTGGCTCTTTGCTTCTGGAGTGGCGGTATTATACCTTTTTACTGAATATAATGGTTTGCATGAACCAAAAGTTCTAAAAATGCTACTACCAAAGGTTCGAACATCAAATGTTCGATCCTTTGGTGGTAGTATTGGAAAAAAAAAACGGGGGCTGCAGAGGTGTGCCCCGCAACGCCCCGCTCACTATACTGGACTACACTGGCAGCCATCCGTAAAAAAAAAAAAGAAAAGGACCCTGCAGTGCCGGTTCCCGATCACGGAAGTGAAAGGGAATGGGCACCGCAGGGACCCAGTGTGAAGAAGAAGGTAAGTGGGGTTTGTTTATATTGGGGTTGTGGGTGTGTTGAGGGTGTGGGTGGGGGTGTGGGTATGTATGTGTGTTTTCATTCAAACTTTCTGGCCGCGGGACATTCAGCCGTGGTCAGATCACATAGATCCGGAGTGGCAGGCTTTATTGTTCAGGCCACTTTAAAAAAGAAAAGAACAGGGGTTTCACAAGTTTAACACTTTCAGTAGTGACCCTAAATAAGAAAGAATAGGAATTACAAATCATTTGTCTTTCTGGAATTCTATGCAATAATTGCTAGACTCATTAAATGTTTATTTCAGGCACACTTCAGGGGGTGAGTCACTGATTTAGTCTGTTCTTAAACACCTCACTTCAGCCTGTCATCCTTCTGAGGTTCATTAATGAGCACCAACACAGGTTGGGGGATACGGTATGTATATGTTTTCTATGTAAAGCGCTTAAGTGCTATATAATAATACATCATTATCATTTGGCCATGGACGTCTGCTTGCATTCACAGTAATTTGGTAACATGGGCCCATACACACTGATCTTAATGATACATATGGCGATCCATTCTTGTATGAAATGTATGTCACATTATAGTGATATCGTAACCATATTTTTCGTAGTGTACTTGGGAACAATGCTATGTAATGCCACTTCCTGTTTTGTGAAGGGGTGAAAGGTTGTGTTCCATCGCTACCCGCGATATCACTTCAGGGTGGGGTGAAATTACATCATTTCTGTGATGTCATGAGAGGTCCAGGGTCGTGTGATGTCACTTCTTCACCAACAAGGAACTCATCACCACGGCACCCCCAATTCAAATACTTTGGAGCGACCACCTCATCATTCCATTCATAATCACAACGGCCGCTGCAACAAAAAAGCAACAAGAAAAACGACCCATCATGATGAAAAGAAATTGGAGAACCATAAACAACTCCAACCTAACCGAGCTCCTAGAACTCAGCAAACCACAAGCATCAACCATGGAAGAAGCAGACCTAGACAAAAAAGTTGCCCTACTTCATACCTGGATCACAACAACCCTAGACGACATCACCAAAGAAAAGCCCTTCACACCATCACGTACGAAAACTACAGCAAAATGGTTCACCCCACTACTCAACGCCATGAAAAAAAAAAACGAAAACTAGAATCTGAATGGAGGACCAACAACACCACCGCAAACAAATTGAAATTCCTACAACAGATCCGCTCTTATAAAAAGAAATACAAAAAGCAAAGAGGAAACATTACGACAACCGAATCTTCAGAGCACCAAACGCTCAAAAAGAACTATTCAAAATCATAAACGAAACAAAAAACCCACCTGGCTGCAATAACACGCCAATTCCATAGATGAAACTCTGCGAGGACCTCGGAGACCACTTCAAGAACAAAATAACCTCCATCCAACACACCATACAAAACATGCCAAGCGATCACAGCTCAAACCCCACTGACACCGACGAGGAACACGCAAACAAGCTACAAAACTTCCCAGAAATATCAGTTGAGGCTTTCGTCAAACTGGTAAACCAAAGCAACAAATCAGGCTCTCCTGAAGACCCTTGCCCCATGGACATTTACAAAACAATTCTCAAACAAGGGCCCCCCATGGAATACCACAGGAACCTCCTCAACCTCTCAATCTCAACAGGTAAAGTACCACAGGCCTTCAAATCAGCCTACATCAAACCGCTTCTCAAAGACACAACAGGAAACGTAGATGTCTTATCCATCTACAGACCCATCTCCAACATACCCTACATAGCCAAACTGCTAGAAACGTACGTCTACCAAATAACCCAAGAATTCATAGAAGAGCACTGCTGTGGGATGTATTAACCCACTCATCCGAGCCCTGCAACAGTACTGTGCATTGCTGGCAGCAGAAACATCAGAATGACCACTGGAAAGCATGCTGCTCGCTCAAAACCATCCAAACAAATGCGCAGTAAAAATCTGAAAGATAGGCTGTGTTATGTCACACTCTTCAGGCACTGCCTGAGCCAGCTGAGCTAGCCACTTGGTACTGTGAAGCCATGCAAGTACCAAGTGGAATGTTGATGTATAAGTGAGAGAAGTGTTAAGATGTGGGTTGGGGTCATAAATAACCACTCGGGAGCCTTGTTAGGTTTAGGTATCTTTAGTAAGTCCACAGCAACACAGGTAAGTACATTAAGTATAATGCAGGACAAGTTCATAGGTTAGAAGCATCCACCGGTCCCCCTACTCTTAGGCTTCAGATCTTAACTGACTCTCTGTGGAATTAGCAGCAGCTTCACACTAAAACATTCTAAAGCCAACACTCTACATTCCACACTCCAAGCCCACACAAACTATCATGGGATGACCAGGATAAGTAAAACCCAACACATCTCCCCCCTTACATGACAACATAGAATAATGGGAAGACTGAGAAATGATGGGCACTAAACAATTATAAACTGAAGGATGATGGACACTAAACAGTTTTGGAACTAAACATTAAATGATCAAATCTACAGACATCCTCCTAGAATATACCCATCCAACAAACTACTCCTAGCGAAAGCTAACCCCTACCAAGTCTTTACAGTGGCTACAAATAGCTAACCCACTTACAAAACAATCACCAGAACCATAACAGGCCTTTATGGAACTCGCTACAAGGGAACCAGCCCCACAATCTCATGCACAACCATTTCCATTAACATCACAACAATAACCCTGCATCATCATTCACCAACAATAAATTGTGCTAACACAATCTACAGGGTTAAACCCCACTATCTGCCTAAAGCATAACATTTCAACTCCATCATGGGCGTCCCTCTAGAGAACCCTCTAGAGAAACACATGCTAACAACTGAGCATATTCCAATTTCCTCCACACCACCACTCCAGGCACCATGCCTGAGCTAATAAATGCTCACAATTGAGCATCCATTGCACACCATAGAGCAACCAATGCTCACACTAGTAACCTCTACTCCACCACTCCAGGCACCATGCCTGAGCTACTAAAAGCAACCATATGCTCCACATTATGGTACCTGACCTGAGCAACCACATGCTCTCCACTCACTTGCACAACCACACACATTTACCCCAAACACACCAGTCAGGAAAAATGAGCATTTAAATATGATGTTATGTCATGTTATGTTATTTTGCACTTATATAGCGCCTTATATACTATTGGTAGGGTCTGAAGGCGCTGGTAGGTTGAACGCCCTTGGGAACCGAAGTTCAGATCAGTAGAGAGAGTAGGGAGAGTCAAAAGGTGCATGTGAGCACCGGCTATGTGTGCAGCTCATCTGGTACTCGTGTAATAGCTGCTTCTTAGCGGTAGGTGTGGTGGTTGAAAGATCAGGAGAATGTGTTCGTTCTGGCTGGATTTATCCGAAACGGAGGTGGCTGCGTTAGGCCTGAGGATAAACACCTGGCTGGGGGTGTGAAACCAGCAGTGTTTACATAGAATGATGTGGAGTAAGCGGCAGAATGTTGGTATGAGAACAGTTATACCAAATGGTGTCATAGTATCTCTGTGTTCTAGTTGAATGGTGATGTAAAGGAGTGAGTGAGCGTGGTGGTGTGATATGATGGGTTATATGCTCTTTCAACGAGCACACTTCTAAATGTAATTTTCCACAGAGAGGCTATTGGGCACATTTCTAAATTCAATTTACCAGAGAGGCTATTGGGCAGAGGGCTATTGGGTACACTTCTAAAAGCAATTTTCACAGAGCGTCTACTGGGCACACTTCTAAATGTCGCTTTCCAGAGTGTCTATTGGATACGCTTCTATAATCAATTTTCAGAGATGCTATTGGGAACACTTCTAGATGCAACTTTCACAGCGAGGCTATTGGGCACACTTCTGAATGCAACTCTCACAGAGGCTATTGGGAACACTACTAAATTCACAGCAAGGTTATTGGGCACACTTCCAGGTGCAACTTTCACAAAGGATCTTGGGTACACTTCTAGATTCAATTTACCAGAGAGGCTATTGGGCACATTTCACATACTAACATTCACAATTCTATCTAGATGCGACGCAGGCCAATATTCACAATACCATCTGAGAGTGGACATGCTAACATTCACAGTTCTATCTAAGTGTGGAGATGCTAACATTGACAATTCTATCTAAGTGTGGGCATGCTAACATTCACAATACCATCTGAGAGTGAACATGCTAACATTCACAATAACATCTGAGAGTGGACATGCTAACATTCACAGTTCTATCTAAGTGTGGAGATGCTAACATTCACAATTCTATCTAAGTGTGGGCATGCTAACATTCACAATTCCATCTAGATGCGACGCAGGCTAATATTCACAATTCCATCTAAGAGTGGACATGCTGACATTCCCAATACCATCTGAGAGTGGACATGCTAACATTCACAGTTCTATCTAAGTGTGGAGATGCTAACATTCACAATTCTATCTAAGTGTGGGCATGCTAACATTCACAATTCCATCTAGATGCGACGCAGGCTAATATTCACAATTCCATCTAAGAGTGGACATGCTGACATTCCCAATACCATCTGAGAGTGGACATGCTAACATTCACAGTTCTATCTAAGTGTGGACATGCTAACATTCACAATTCTATCTAAGTGTGGGCATGCTAACATTCACAATTCTATCTGAGAGTGGACATGCTAACATTCACAATTCTATCTAGATGCGACGCAGGCCAATATTCACAATACCATCTGAGAGTGGACATGCTAACATTCACAGTTCTATCTAAGTGTGGGCATGCTAACATTCACAATTCCATCTAGATGCGACGCAGGCTAATAATCACAATTCCATCTAAGAGAGGACATGCTGACATTCCCAATACCATCTGAGAGTGGACATGCTAACATTCACAGTTCTATCTAAGTGTGGACATGCTAACATTCACAATTCTATCTAAGTGTGGGCATGCTAACATTCACAATTCTATCTGAGAGTGGACATGCTAACATTCACAATTCTATCTAGATGCGACGCAGGCCAATATTCACAATACCATCTGAGAGTGGACATGCTAACATTCACAGTTCTATCTAAGAGTGGACATGCTGACATTCCCAATACCATCTGAGAGTGTACATGCTAACATTCACAGTTCTATCTAAGTGTGGACATGCTAACATTCACAATTCTATCTAAGTGTGGGCATGCTAACATTCACAATTCTATCTAGATGCGACGCAGGCCAATATTCACAATACCATCTGAGAGTGGACATGCTAACATTCACAGTTCTATCTAAGTGTGGAGATGCTAACATTCACAATTCTATCTATGTGTGGGCATGCTAACATTCACAATTCCATCTAGATGCGACGCAGGCCAATATTCACAATACCATCTGAGAGTGGACATGCTAACATTCACAGTTCTATCTAAGTGTGGACATGCTAACATTCACAATTCTATCTAAGTGTGGGCATGCTAACATTCACAATTCTATCTAGATGCGACGCAGGCCAATATTCACAATACCATCTGAGAGTGGACATGCTAACATTCACAGTTCTATCTAAGTGTGGAGATGCTAACATTCACAATTCTATCTAAGTGTGGGCATGCTAACATTCACAATTCCATCTAGATGCGATGCAGGCTAATATTCCCAATTCCATCTAAGAGTGGACATGCTGACATTCCCAATACCATCTGAGAGTGGACATGCTAACATTCACAGTTCTATCTAAGTGTGGACATGCTAACATTCACAATTCTATCTAAGTGTGGGCATGCTAACATTCACAATTCTATCTAGATGCGACGCAGGCCAATATTCACAATACCATCTGAGAGTGGACATGCTAACATTCACAGTTCTATCTAAGTGTGGAGATGCTAACATTCACAATTCTATCTAAGTGTGGGCATGCTAACATTCACAATTCCATCTAGATGCGATGCAGGCTAATATTCACAATTCCATCTAAGAGTGGACATGCTGACATTCCCAATACCATCTGAGAGTGGACATGCTAACATTCACAGTTCTATCTAAGTGTGGACATGCTAACATTCACAATTCTATCTAAGTGTGGGCATGCTAACATTCACAATTCCATCTAGATGCGACGCAGGCTAATATTCACAATTCCATCTAAGAGTGGACATGCTGACATTCCCAATACCATCTGAGAGTGGACATGCTAACATTCACAGTTCTATCTAAGTGTGGACATGCTAACATTCACAATTCTATCTAAGTGTGGGCATGCTAACATTCACAATTCTATCTAGATGCGACGCAGGCCAATATTCACAATACCATCTGAGAGTGGACATGCTAACATTCACAGTTCTATCTAAGTGTGGAGATGCTAACATTCACAATTCTATCTAAGTGTGGGCATGCTAACATTCACAATTCCATCTAGATGCGACGCAGGCTAATATTCACAATTCCATCTAAGAGTGGACATGCTGACATTCCCAATACCATCTGAGAGTGGACATGCTAACATTCACAGTTCTATCTAAGTGTGGAGATGCTAACATTCACAATTCTATCTAAGTGTGGGCATGCTAACATTCACAATTCCATCTAGATGCGACGCAGGCTAATATTCACAATTCCATCTAAGAGTGGACATGCTGACATTCACAATTCCATCTAAGTGTGGGCATGCTAACATTCACAATTCCATCTAGATGCGACGCAGGCCAATATTCACATTACCATCTGAGAGTGGACATGCTAACATTCACAGTTCTATCTAAGTGTGGAGATGCTAACATTCACAATTCTATCTAAGTGTGGGCATGCTAACATTCACAATTCCATCTAGATGCGACGCAGGCTAATATTCACAATTCCATCTAAGAGTGGACATGCTAACATTCACAGTTCTATCTACGTGTGGAGATGCTAACATTCACAATTCTATCTAAGTGTGGACATGCTAACATTCACAATTCTATCTAAGTGTGGGCATGCTAACATTCACGATTCTATCTAGATGCGACGCAGGCCAATATTCACAATACCATCTGAGAGTGGACATGCTAACATTCACAGTTCTATCTAAGTGTGGAGATGCTAACATTCACAATTCCATCTGAGAGTGGACATGTTAACATTCACAGTTCTATCTAAGTGTGGAGATGCTAACATTCACAATTCCATCTAAGAGTGGACATGCTAACATTCACAGTTCTATCTAAGTGTGGAGATGCTAACATTCACAATTCTATCTAAGTGTGGGCATGCTAACATTCACAATTCTATCTAGATGCGACGCAGGCCAATATTCACAATACCATCTGAGAGTGGACATGCTAACATTCACAGTTCTATCTAAGTGTGGACATGCTAACATTCACAATTCTATCTAAGTGTGGGCATGCTAACATTCACAATTCTATCTGAGAGTGGACATGCTAACATTCACAATTCCATCTAGATGCGACGCAGGCTAATATTCACAGTTCCATCTAAGAGTGGACATGCTGACATTCCCAATACCATCTGAGAGTGGACATGCTAACATTCACAGTTCTATCTAAGTGTGGACATGCTAACATTCACAATTCTATCTAAGTGTAGGCATGCTAACATTCACAATTCTATCTGAGAGTGGACATGCTAACATTCACAATTCCATCTAGATGTGACGCAGGCCAATATTCACAATTCCATCTGAGAGTGGACATGCTAACATTCACAGTTCTATCTAAGAGTGGACATGCTGACATTCCCAATACCATCTGAGAGTGGACATGCTAACATTCACAGGTCTATCTAAGTGTGGACATGCTAACATTCACAATTCTATCTAAGTGTGGGCATGCTAACATTCACAATTCTATCTAGATGCGACGCAGGCCAATATTCACAATACCATCTGAGAGTGGACATGCTAACATTCACAGTTCTATCTAAGTGTGGAGATGCTAACATTTACAATTCCATCTGAGAGTGGACATGCTAACATTCACAGTTCCATCTAAGAGTGGACATGCTGACATTCCCAATACCATCTGAGAGTGGACATGCTAACATTCACAGTTCTATCTAAGTGTGGAGATGCTAACATTCACAATTCCATCTGAGAGTGGACATGCTAACATTCACAGTACTATCTAAGTGTGGAGATGCTAACATTCACAATTCCATCTAAGAGTGGACATGCTAACATTCACAGTTCTATCTAAGTGTGGAGATGCTAACATTCACAATTCTATCTAAGTGTGGACATGCTAACATTCACAATTCTATCTAAGTGTGGGCATGCTAACATTCACAATTCTATCTAGATGCGACGCAGGCCAATATTCACAATACCATCTGAGAGTGGACATGCTAACATTCACAGTTCTATCTAAGTGTGGAGATGCTAACATTCACAATTCCATCTGGGAGTGGACATGCTAACATTCACAGTTCCATCTAAGAGTGGACATGCTGACATTCCCAATACCATCTGAGAGTGGACATGCTAACATTCACAGTTCTATCTAAGTGTGGACATGCTAACATTCACAATTCTATCTAAGTGTGGGCATGCTAACATTCACAATTCTATCTGAGAGTGGACATGCTAACATTCACAATTCCATCTAGATGCGACGCAGGCTAATAGTCACAGTTCCATCTAAGAGTGGACATGCTGACATTCCCAATACCATCTGAGAGTGGACATGCTAACATTCACAGTTCTATCTAAGTGTGGACATGCTAACATTCACAATTCTATCTAAGTGTGGGCATGCTAACATTCAAAATTCTATCTGAGAGTGGACATGCTAACATTCACAATTCCATCTAGATGCGACGCAGGCTAATATTCACAATTCCATCTAAGAGTGGACATGCTGACATTCCCAATACCATCTGAGAGTGGACATGCTAACATTCACAGTTCTATCTAAGTGTGGACATGCTAACATTCACAATTCTATCTAAGTGTGGGCATGCTAACATTGACAATTCTATCTGAGAGTGGACATGCTAACATTCACAATTCCATCTAGATGTGACGCAGGCCAATATTCACAATTCCATCTGAGAGTGGACATGCTAACATTCACAGTTCTATCTAAGAGTGGACATGCTGACATTCCCAATACCATCTGAGAGTGGACATGCTAACATTCACAGTTCTATCTAAGTGTGGACATGCTAACATTCACAATTCTATCTAAGTGTGGGCATGCTAACATTCACAATTCTATCTAGATGCGACGCAGGCCAATATTCACAATACCATCTGAGAGTGGACATGCTAACATTCACAGTTCTATCTAAGTGTGGAGATGCTAACATTTACAATTCCATCTGAGAGTGGACATGCTAACATTCACAGTTCCATCTAAGAGTGGACATGCTGACATTCCCAATACCATCTGAGAGTGGACATGCTAACATTCACAGTTCTATCTAAGTGTTGACATGCTAACATTCACAATTCTATCTAAGTGTGGGCATGCTAACATTCACAATTCTATCTGAGAGTGGACATGCTAACATTCACAATTCCATCTAGATGCGACGCAGGCCAATATTCACAATTCCATCTGAGAGTGGACATGCTAACATTCACAGTTCTATCTAAGAGTGGACATGCTGACATTCCCAATACCATCTGAGAGTGGACATGCTAACATTCACAGTTCTATCTAAGAGTGGACATGCTGACATTCCCAATACCATCTGAGAGTGGACATGCTAACATTCACAGTTCTATCTAAGTGTTGACATGCTAACATTCACAATTCTATCTAAGTGTGGGCATGCTAACATTCACAATTCTATCTGAGAGTGGACATGCTAACATTCACAATTCCATCTAGATGCGACGCAGGCCAATATTCACAATTCCATCTGAGAGTGGACATGCTAACATTCACAGTTCTATCTAAGAGTGGACATGCTGACATTCCCAATACCATCTGAGAGTGGACATGCTAACATTCACAGTTCTATCTAAGAGTGGACATGCTGACATTCCCAATACCATCTGAGAGTGGACATGCTAACATTCACAATTCCATCTAGATGCAACGCAGGCCAATTTTCACAATTCCATCCGAGAGAGGACATGCTAACAGTCACACTTCCATCTAGATACGACGCGGGCCAGAGTCTAGAATCCTGAGTTTGGCACATGCTAACAGTCACATTCTATCTAGATGCAAAGTGAGCTAAAGTTAAGAATCCTGAGTGTGGCACATGCTAACAGTCACATTTCTATCTAGATGCGACGCTGGCTAAAGTTTTGTTCCTACATGTGTGGCACTAGCATATGCATCATAAGGCAACATTTACAATCCATTTACAGTGTTCACAAGTCTTCCTCGGTATGTATTATTAAAGTCTATGGCAGTCTATGCTATGGAAGGGAAGGTGGAGTGACAGGGGCTGTCGATGGCGATGTCGAGGGGATGTCTATGGCAAGCCCCTCTCAGTAATCAAGCTTGGTATACACTAACCCCGAGAGCCCTTCACCCGTGATAAGCCTCGAGGCATGAGCACTACAGGACACCCTCCAAATGGGAGGACTCTCAGTCAGAAAGGCCATCTAAGTGTGCTACATGCTAACATTGTTACACCTGTCTGAGTGTGACGCAAGGTAATCTTGATCGTTCTCTGTATGTGTGGCACTAGTCAGCATTGGTTAGTGTGCTAGTGTGTAGTGGAATGCAACATTTGCAGATAGTCAGGACTGGATCTAGGCTGATGGTCACAAAATCTCTCTAGGTACGCAAGGTGCAGTTCTATGGCAGTTTACGCTATGATAGGTAAGGTAGAGTGGCAAGGGCTTTCTGGAGTAGAGTGATTTCTCTACTCCCCACTCATGCCACACTCACAGTTTTGTTGGTGTCTGGCTTCCTTCGCTTCCCTGCGGACACCTGCAGACACATCTTGGAGCCGCCTCTGAAGGAGCCACCCTTTGCCTTGGGGCCCTTAGCCGCAGGGGCTGCCGGGCAGAGGGCTGCCCAGGTCTGGTCCAGGATGAGGAAGGAGATGGCCAATCAGGCCAGGGGGAGGGAGTGGGAGGCGGGACAATGGAGGAGGAAGCACTACCACGGCTACAGAGCCCGCAAGGGTCCCGAGTTTTAGCAAAAAGCCACAGTGCTCCTAAAGGGGCCCAGGGGGGTCGCATGCACACGCTCACCTGATGCCAGGATGGGAAATGGCACAGGGAGCGGGTGTGCAGCGACTCCAGGAGCCACAAATCTCGTCGATGGAGATGGCCAATCAGGCCAGGGGGAGGGAGTGGGAGGTGGGACAATGGAGGAGGAAGCACTACCACGGCTACGGAGCCCGCGAGGGTCCCGAGTTTAGCAAAAAGCCACGGTGCTCCTAAAGGGGCCCAGGGCGGTCGCATGCACTCGCTCACCTGATGCCAGGATGGGAAATGGCTCATCTGCTTACTGACTCATCTGCTTGAACTGGTTATACAGGCTCGGACATTATATCAAACCTTGTTCACATTTCCATTCATTGAAATTGTAGACATATGTATGGTGATGAACAGATATTCTGTGTCACCTTTTCTCTTTGCCCTGAATTTGTTCACCATCTATATTACATACTCTCTTGCTCTTCTCTGGAGATCAGGCCACCTCTTTTCCATTAACTCTATAATTGTGACAAATTGACTTCTGCCCTGTAGGAGTGCAAGGATGAGCAGAGGCTAAAGCGCCTACCCAGTCCTCACACTTCTACAAACAAAGAGCCAACACAATCATTAAGGTAAAACAGGCACAGTTAGGAGATATACCCCCTTCGCCTCTTGTGGTAACCTGGGCCGAGGGAAGGCTGCACTCTCGACAGGGATGTGAATGTGGTTCAGTCACAACCCAAACAGTGAAGTATAACAGTCCAAAAAAAAAAATGAATGTCCAATCAAGGTTCTATAAAAAATATATATTTACTCTAATCAAACACACCATATAAAATATTAACTAACTAGAAAACACTACAAAACCCACCATGGTAGAAAGAACACAGAATATGCACGATAGCAAATACAGCACTCTGTGTAATGAGGCTGGAGGTGATGAAAGGCAATTAGAGCTCACAATATTCCAAAAGGAAATGTTCTTGAGGTTGTAAAATTGATTAAAATGACCTATTAGTCTCTAGGGCCCAAAGAGTGACCAAGGGGGCAGATATCAATCCATAATAACTTTTCTGGTGTCTTGATGGTTTGACAGAATTGAACCAGGCTTCTGGGGGCAGTTTGAACCAGTTTGATAGTGTAGCAGTCGTGCTGGTAAAGCAGGGAGCAGGTATCAAGTCGGATTCAAGCAGGAGTCTCTGAGATTCGAAACGCTACTCTAGCGATACGGATTGGGTAGTCACAAGGTTTGTTTTGATGGTGGCGAGCTAGTAAAAGGATACGCAGACGAGCTCTGCAGGGGTCCTCCAACACGTTGAGGTCCTGGGTATCCTTGTGGCTGGCAGAGAGGCAGGTCTTGTTCCAGCAGCAGGCTACCCGCAATGTTCCCATGGGATGGTTAGTGGACTGAGGATGCTTGCCTACCTCTGCCTCACAACTCGAGGACTACTCTCCCAGCAGGGTCAGACAAAATCTTCTTCAATGGTTATGGTCCAAAGATCACACCAAAAGGCTTTGTGCTAGAAGAAGTAGAGGTGACAGTAGGCAGAAGCAGAGAAAAAGATGGTGGAACCTTCCCTCCAATGAACACAGAGCTCTTCCTGTCTACCCTAACCCCATCCCTTCCCTCCTCCATAGTATCAAAGGCCCCTTTGGTATGCAGCATCCTGGTGTGAGGCTACTCTCTTTGAATGGGTCAGAGATCGAATTACCTGCACCATTTTATTAAATTAAAGCCACTTGTCATCTCAATTCTACAAATATACACAGCAAACCATTTCATAGTCGCTAACAGCCAATTATCATTCGTTAATGGCTAGTGGCAAGGGCACACACTGTGCCCTGCCATATAACGTATGTAACCTATCTGCAGCAGCACAACCCCGGCACTAGAGCCCCTTAATGCAGGCAAAATGAGTCACAATATGTGTGACCCCAGAAACCTCACATGCAGAGCTGGTATTGCATGCTTTGCTAGCACTCTTATGCCCCATTCAGGGCTTAAGCACCACACTTGAGTCCAATAACAAAGCTTACAAAGTCCTTCGTGGTTGTTTTCCCGTGGAAGAATAATTGGTTAATACAGTGCAAAACATAAACACAACGCACATTAGGTTTGAATTTCAGTGCATAGCCAAGACATCAGAACTTCCCATAGACGCACCCATTAGCGCCACACAACGCCACCAATATTGGCAAACACACCACCTCTTTAGGCGCCTCAACACCGGGAACTACATCCCCAAAGACATTATGCCCTTAGAGTGCCATATAACATAATAACCAACACCACCAAGTGCCACAATATACGTTTGGGGTCAACACATCTTCTCACTGCAAGATCTGTAATGTTGGAATCTTTTGTCATTGACCCACCAATATCCAACATTGCGATCAAACTTCCCCTAAAGCACACACTATCAGCGCATATGTCGAAAAGTGCCCGTGGAGAAATGGTCACGTTAGTGCAAATCAAACATTACTGAACATTTCTTCTAAAAGCAGTAGGACCAATCAATATTCAAAACTTACACTACATGAAATAAAGACTGTAGGCACTTTGCAATCACCATGTTTCCAACCACACACAGAACATCCCTGTGACAGCACCACACTCACAGGTACAGCAGAACTGAGATCACCACTTGATGACTGCCAAAACATAGGTGACCCACCACAAAACATTGTACTATTAAAAGCAAAATGCTATTCCCTTCCAAGTCCATAATATGGCTGTCAAATAGCCAATCCACTTCAATACAATCTCCAGAACCATAATGGCCAATCATGGACCTCAACAGCAAGGGACCAGCCCACCATCTCATAAAACAATCTTTACCACCTACACCAACAACTTAACCCTGTGTCACCATTCACCAACAACAAGATTTCCTGACAAAACCCAGGGTAATACCGCTCTATCTGCCTAAAGCATATGCATATTTAGACACATTGAGCGTCCACTAAACACACTGAGCACACTATCATTGGCATTACTCCAAAACCTGCCAACTGCACTCACAACCATCTTCCTCCTCTGGCACCCGACCTACAATATTTGACACCAACAGTGTCGGGATTTTTCATCCCCCACAATTTTACACAACACAGTGTCGGGATTCTCCATCCCCCTATATCAGACACACCAATGTGTCGGGATTCTCCATCCCCCACAAATTTGACACACCACTGTGTCGGGATTCTCCATCCCCCTATATCTGACACACCACTGTGTCGGGATTCTCCATCCTCCATAATTTTGACACACTTAAGTGTCGGGATTCTCCATCCCCCACAAATTTGACACAACACAGTATCGAGAATCTCAATCGTCCTTCCATTTGCACACACTCTCACCGAATCACATTTACCCTTAGGCAATTTGCACATATAATATTTGGTAAACAAGAGTATGCAACATCAATTGAGTCCAACATATTCAGCAACAAAGTCCTTTGTAATGTTGCCTGTGAAACAAAGACTGTTATTCCCAATAACCATAGTGCAAATTGGAATGTTACATCAAAACATTTCAAGCTTGAACATATTCAGAAATCATGCAGTGAATCCCCAATCACCATGACAACGTCAAAACACAACCAGAGGGATTCATCTTCAACTTTGGAACAGAATCATTTCTAGATTATGCTTGCCAAAAAAAAATACATTGGCACCGTACCACCCAACACGTGGTCTCAACAACAATAAAGACATGCAAATGTCTATACCACGCCACACTATTGGCACTATCAAAAACGGGAATCACCATACTACAACAGCGTGTCTACTGGTTACTGTTTGGAAATCTCAAACCAAAACGCATATTCACTTGCATTCCAAATTGTACAATATGTATTCACGTCGACAATATACCTTGCTGTCAGCTTATATATATTTTCTGTCGAGTATCGCCTTTCACAACCCTGTAAAAGAAAACATTAAAACAGTACCTAGTGCCTCCTCCTGGCAACGGCAGAAATAGTATGATGCACAAAGGAAATAAACATGTCCACGTTGACAGCCTTCTCCATCGATCCATATCCTAAAATGTATCTTTTGTCTCAATAAAAGCTCTGATCCTGATAGATTTCCACACCACTGCAGTTTCCACACTTGCCGAATGACTTTCAGAGCATGTTGCAGTGTTATGCCTAGTCCCTCTTTCTTTGCCGTTTAATTCCTCAGTAATACCCGGAAATAGGGCACGTCGCAAGCACGTTAAAAGGTGCACTCTTCCAGTCTTCAAATACCTTGCTGGGATGTGATGCTGTCTGTCGCAGGCTCCCGTAGCGTCGGTTAAACGTTCTATGCAAACAACGTTCGCCAATACCTACTGTGACTCAGTGACGTCACCATAATGAAGTGAACCAGAGCCACGGACAGTGCTCTCCGGACCAACTGTCACACCCAGCAGTGCTGCCCGAAACAATGGACCACACCAGCAATCCATAAACGCAGCTGCAGCTCGAAGAAATGCCGGGACGGTAATAGTTTTAAAACACTGCTTCAATGTTTGATGTCTCTCCGACCGCTGTTTCTACTGTTACTAATGTAATACAGGCCACTTTCATTCATAAATTTCCCTGGCCCCTTTACGCGCTGTTACATTAATCACTGTTGTTCAATGGCCCGGTCCAAATATAGCACAGCTGCGCAGTGCTGCCCTTCAAAGCACTATAACTAGGCTTGCCTCTAGTTAGTGCAAACAGGGGCGCGCTTACCTTGGGCCCGGGGGGGCCGGTGGATGCCTCTGTGGTTCCTTCTTCTTACTGGTGGGCAACCTCCTTGCCACTTTTTTTCTGGTAAAAGTCTTGTGCTTCTTTCCTTGTTCCTTTTCTGTTCCTACTCCCTTCAGTTTCCAAACATCCTCGTCGCCAATGTTAAGATGTGGGTTGGGGTCATAAATAACCACTCGGGAGCCTTGTTAGGTTTAGGTATCTTTAGTAAGTCCACAGGAACACAGGTAAGTACATTAAGTATAATGCAGGACAAGTTCATAGGTTAGAAGCATCCACCGGTCCCCCTACTCTTAGGCTTCAGATCTCAACTGACTCTCTGTGGAATTAGCAGCAGCTTCACACCAAAACATTCTAAAGCCAACACTCTACATTCCACACTCCAAGACCACACACACTATCATGGGATGACCAGGATAAGTAACACCCAACAAGAAGGCTGTGCTGAGTGTTCTGTTTATGGGTCAGTTGGTCCCTCCCTCCCTGGGTGATGGGTGCCGGTGATCTCTCTATCTTAGTATCTATCTTATGTCTTTATGTCCTGTAACATGTAACTGAAGAACTGGAAGTAAACTTACTTATAAGCAACCTAACCCAAGTATGGACATTGCTTTACTACAGGCTGCCATCCACTTTTGCCTATATTAGTGAGCACAGGAGACCCCTGCCAAAAACCACCACTGGGCTTCCCACACAGTAGCCTGAAACCACTTGGAAAAAGCAATGCTGATTGCCAAAAGCAACACAGAACTGTGTGGGAATCTGTTTCTTGGTTGTCAAAAATGTGCTAAAATCAAGGCTCACAAATCACCAAAAAGATCCAACCTTCTTCTTGGGTTTTCCACATTATTCTACTGCAAGAATCCACATCAATACAATGTCAGCAAGAATCATATGCTATCAAGTAAAATCCCCTTTTGAAAGATATTGATGTAAAGACAGCTGTCAAAAATGGGTGCAATACCGGTACTCACCACTACCAGAAGCCGGCGTTTTAAACCATTTCTTTGTTATGATATGATATGATCGTTTATTTATATAGCGCCTATACACAATGTGTTTCAAAGCGCTTCAAGGCAAGGGAGGGAAAAAGTGAAAATACAATGACATTCTTACAGGCCATGAACAGTAAGGATGTGAAATTAACTATCGTACTCGGCCTGAGGACATTGCAGATAGTGCAAGAGCTAAAACATAGATAAGGAAGGGAGGGGGAGAGTGGGAAGGAAATGGAAACAGACAGGTGACTACCGTACTAGGCCTGACGACATTTCTGGTAGAGCTGGAGAAAAACAAAAGGTGAGGGAGAGGGGTGCAGAAACGGAGGGGAGTAACAAAACAAGCGACTATCATACTAGGCCTGGCGACATTTCAGATAGTGCTGGTGGGGTGGAAAAAAAACAGTAATGGGAGGGTGTAGGAAACAGACGAGGTTGCTATCATATTAGGTCCAGGGACAATTCTGATAGAGTAAGTGCATAGAAGAAAGTAAGGGGAGGAGATAGGAAAAGGGAGAAGGGAAAGGAGGAGAGAAAAGAGAGTAAGCAGTCAAAAAGAGTGGAGAAGCAAGAGGGGAGAGCGAATACAATTGCAGAAGTCAGTAGTAACACATAATGTTGCAAGCCAGGATACAAGATGAAGATGGGAACAGCATGATTCAGGGCCACCATGAGTACAAGATGCAAAGGAAGTCCAGCATGAGAGTTGAGAAAGGTTGTTGCACCGTGAATGAGTGAAGTCCATGAAAGTCAAATCCAGCATTGGCCACAAGACAGTGATGGTGAAGGAAGGCACCAGGTGGGCAGGGCTTGCTAAGTGGTGAAAAAGAGCAGCAGGCAGGAAGGTACCAGGTGGGTGGGGCTTAGGCCAGGTGACCTAGAACCACTTGCACCTGCTCCTCATCTGCAAAGGAAAAGAAGCTGGAGGGCTCCTTAAGTAGGGAAACAGAGCGGCAAGCAGGAAGGCACCCGGTGGGCGTGGCTTGCTAAGTGGTGAAAAAGAGCGGGAAGCAGGAAGGCACCAGGTGGGCGGGGCTTGCTAAGTGGTGAAAAAGAACGGCTAGCAGGAAGCACCAGTTGGGCGGCGCTTGCTAAGTGGTGAAAAAGAGCGGCAGGGAGGAAGGCACCAGGTGGGCGGGGCTTAGGCCAGGTGACCTAGATCCACTTACACCTGCTCCCCATCTGCAAAGGAAAAGAAGCTGGAGGGCTCCTTAAGTAGGGAAACAGAGCGGCAAGCAGGAAGGCACCAGGTGGGTGTGGCTTGCTAAGTGGTGAAAAAGAGCGGGAAGCAGGAAGGCACCAAGTGGGAGGGGCTTGCTAAGTGGTGAAAAAGAGCAGCAAGCAGGAAGGCACCAGGTGGGCAGGGCTTGCTAAGTGGTGAAAAAGAGCGTCAGGCAGGAAGGCACGAGGTGGGCGGGGCTTGCTAAGTGGTGAAAAAGAGCGGAAGCAGGAAGGCACCAGGTGGGCGGGGCTTGCTAAGTGGTGAAAAAGAGCGGCAGGCAGGAAGGCACCAGGTGGGCGGGGCTTAGGCCAGGTGACCTAGACCCACTTGCACCTGCTCCCCATCTGTAAAAGTTAAACATGGAACCCCAAACTATGCCAAGGAATACTTGCTATCAGAAGCCTAAGGGGTGGAGACAATTTAAAACTATATTCTGAAATGACTTGAAGGAAGCAATTGTTTAATATATGTATTAAAAATGTGGGTTATATTGTAAGAAAAGTCAATTTGTAGACATTGGTTGCAGAGTTAAGAAGTTTCCCACACTGGGAACCCATCACACCTTATCCCTAGACAAAGGAGACATCCCCTGCCCCAAGCCAAGAGATTGACAAGTTGGTGTGAAAAGGAACTGGGCAGTGGCACCCTGGACTGATGCTCTGCTGCCTGGAAGCAAGACAATGGATTCTTTCAGCTGAATAGAATATGCTGATTTGGGTGTGCCTGGTCAACAGCTGCTCTAGCAGGAAGGCAGGCCATGCGACCATCTGACTCACCAAGCTTCTGGGGGGCGGACCAGACTGGGAGGTGGATTTAACATTGCACCAAATATATGTTTAAGGAAAATGGTTCTAAAATACTGTACCAAGCTGACCAAAATGTCAAACTTTGAGACGGTTAATATGAAAAATACACTCACAATTCAAGCCGTGTGATGTTCTGAGACCAAACTCTCGGATTTATTAATATCGTAGATACGGTGTTTATGCTAGAAACATAAGAACTTACACTAATATGCTCAGAGAAGGTGTGTATGTCTGTGTAAATTTGGTGCAGAAGCAATATTGGGAAATTCACCAAAAACGAAAATAAGTCGTCATTTCTGAACCCAAGCTCGTAGGAACATGGGGCTTGAACAGAGACCTGCCTTAATTCATCTGTGAGGTGTATATGTATTCTCAACAACATGTGTATCTGGGAAATATGTTTTTTATGAAAAATTGATAAAAGCAAAGGAGAGTTTCTTCACTAGATTGTAAAACACAGCATCACTCTGACTCGTTCTGACACGCTAATTCTTTTTTCCAGTCATGTTACAGGGAATCCTCTAACCTATCAAATCCTTAGGGGGTTGGGCATGTAGAATCAGCCTTTCCACCCACTTTGAAAACACATAAAAAGAGACTGCTTAGGACAGGCCAGGACACACTCTTTCCACTCTTCAACCGATTCCTTGCGAAGCACTCTGCCGGAAGACTCCAGACTCCAGATAGATCCAGAGACCAGAACTCTAGAACCAAACTCCAGAATCCAGAACTTTGAAGCAAAGGCCTAATTCACAAGCTGAATCCTTCTCAGCAGGCCTCAGAACTTTTGCAACCTGATTCTCAACAGCCGGGCTGAGCTGTTTTGCTGTTCTAGCTAAGAACCATGTGCTAGAACCCAGATCCAGAGAGAGAGCAGTGCTGTATCCAGAACCATCAGACCCAGACCAGAGGTCGTGCTGTGAGCAGAACCAGTGCCTGAGACCGTCCGGTGGTGAGTGAAGTCCAAACCTGACCAGATCCGTGACGAGGCGCATCCCATTCCAAAGGTAGGAGTGAGTATCTAGTCTAGAACTGTCCTTAACCAATCTCTTAGTTTAAAGTAAGCCTCTTCCATCCATTTCAACCTGTCCAGAACTGCATGTTAGAATCGTATGTCCATCCTGTTGATTCCAAATCTGTAACGCGCATCTGTCATTTCTGAAATCTTGACTTTATTTCTGAAAATCTACCTTCACAAGAAGTCTGTATCTTTTGAACCGCACGTCCTAGAACTGAAATGTAACTGTCATTTTAAAGCTAAGATCCTCAGCTTTACAACAAATCCAAAACAACATTTCAATTCATTATAGTTTTTCACATGTTAAAATAGCTGCTTCTTGCTTTCAACTGCTTAGATTCGTTTTCAACCTGGTAATCACTCATGAATCATTGCTAGTGTTGACCTGGACTAATCCAAAGTAACTCTCACTTATCCTGAATATCCCTTAGTGAATTGAAAGCATTTTAGCATATTTTCCCATCCTTTGCAATTACATTCAAAAGCATTTTGACCTGTGTTGTAAAATCATACCTGTTTTCTCTAAGCTTGCTGGGGGGAGCTGGAATTGAACTGCATTACTGATTGTATTCTTGAAACCTGTGTACCCTCCTTCCCATCTCTTCATACTGCATAGTGGGGGGAGTGAGTAGTCACAGGGGAAAAAGTGACCATATTATCTTTTGATTGAAATCATATCAAGTCTATTTCTGTGTTGCATTCTTTCCCATTATTGAATTTCTTTGAATCACATAAGTATTCTCTGCTACAGTATCTTCCATATTCATACTCCGAAGTGATTAAAGAGAGTGCCAATTTTGTAATATTACCCATTGTTGATTACCGTCCATATTCATAAGTGTGCTATTCAAATATTATTTTATTCATAAAAGTGTGATATATATATTGTTTCATTCTTCAAATAAATCTTTTAATTTGCAAAACAAACCTACTTCTTGGCTCAGTGGGGTCAGGGGGATTCAAAGAGAGGGGCGTTATATAAGGGTTCATCATCCAGATTTAAGAACTTGGACATTAAAAAATATATATAAATAAGGGCTTCCATTCGGCATCCCAGACTAGGCATTGACTTAGTTGGAGTGCTGCATTGAAGTCACTTACACTGCCTACTAGACCAGGCACCAGTTGGTTTCAGACCCATGAGAGGAACAGAATCAGCTCTCCTCTCAATATGGGATGACCTAAAAACAAACGCAGACTCGGACAACAGCACCGCCCTGATTCTCCTTGATCTGTCTGCAACCTTTGACACTGTCAACCACGCCATCCTCATAAAGAGACTAGAAGGACTAGGGATAACAGACACTGCCCTACTATGGATCAAATCCTTCCTAACAAACAGAACAGAAACAGTATGGATGAAAACTTTCCAAACCCAGAGACTCCACGTCAAACTCATATAAAAACATGGCCTCACATGCTACAACTACGCCGATGATACTCAAATAACCTTCAACATACAAGATACCCAAGAAGAAAACACCACACTAGAGAATTTCCTTCGCAACATATTCAACTGGATGAACCTCAACCATCTCAAAATCAACCCAGGCAAAACAGAGATAATGATTGTCTCAAAAAAAGGAGGAGACATCAGCTACATCCCCTGGCCAAGAGAGCGCCGCACCACACCAGAACCATCATCCACTGTAAAAAACCTAGGGGTCCTGATGGATAACAACCTCACTCTAGAGCCAAAAGTAAACTCGATAATCAAGAAATGTTTCTTCCTCCTGCGAGCAGCAAAAAGGATCCTACCGTTCCTGTCGTTCGCCAACAAAACACTTACCATCATCGCTCTGATCATGTCCAGGGTAGACTATGCCAATAGCCTATAACTAGGCATGCCCGAACGACTTCTAAAAAAACTGCAACGCATACAAAATGCAGCAGCCAGACTCCACCTCAAGCTATCCAGAAGAGAACACATCACACCCACGCTAAAAATACTACACTGGCTACCACTAAAACAGCGAATAAAGTTCAAGTCCATGTGCATCACGCACAGAGAAATACACAATCAAGGCGCACAATTCCTAAGCGACAAACTACGCCTACATCAACTGACAAGAACACTAAAATCAAGCACCGACATACGCCTGGAACCAAAAACCACAACAGAAAAAAACTCAGAGGATCCTCTTTTTCTCACCAGGCACCCAAAACTGGAACGACCTACCTAAGAATATACGGAACACAACAAACCACCTAGCATTCAAGAAACTCCTCAAATCATGGCTCTTCACAGCGTAACCACAACGGAGACGCACTAGAATGCGCAGACATTAAAACAACGGTGAAAATAACTCCGACCTCGGCCACTCTCAAATTGGACAAACACTCAGACCAAAGAACCAACCTCTCGACAGAGCTTAAGATGTCATGGAAAATAGCCACTAAAGGAAGGCTCCAGAGACTGATCACATACTTAGTCCCAGACGAAAGCCCTCAAGTGACTCACCCACTCGTACGTACCAGACGGATCATACCCAGACCGGCAAACGCATTTAGACAGAAGTGGGAATATTAGCACGGCCACACTTAGATGGAGTTGCGGATATTGGCCTGCGTCGCATCTAGATAGGACTTCGAGCGTTAGCATGCCCGCACCTACGCTAAACGTGAAGACTAGCACAGGCCACACTTAGAATTGTGGACAATTGTCCTGCGTCGCATCTAGATAGGACTGATTGAAGGACAACATGCCCGCGCCTAGATGAAACTTGAATTCTAGCAGGTGCCACACTTAGAATTGTGAACACCAGCCTGAGTAGCATCCAGATTAAGTTATGAATGTTAGCATGCCCACACCTGGACAGATTTCTAAACACTAGCCTGCGCCGCACCTAGAAAAGTCTGTGAATGTTGGCATGCTCACATGTGAAGGCCAACAAGTGCTAAAGGTCAGGTAACCCACTAACCAATATAAGCTCAAAATCTGCATACTTATCTCACTCAAAAAACTCCCAAAACCATCTCTCGCACAACAAGCCGCAAACACTTCACAACACTGCAACAACACATAAGCCGGAGCAACAGCACACGTGGACTGACAGTGATCCAATACCCGCACCAAAGCTCAGCACCCGGTGTACACCGAGTTGGAGCTGCTAACAGAACACCACTCCTCTCACTATCCTACTCCCTCTTCACCTACTAACCAATCCCCCCCTTATAACTTACAGATCCGCCAGAGCGCCTGGGGACCAACTCCGTTGATGACGGTGCGCGGTACAAATACCTTTAACATTTAACATTTAACTTCCGCTACCCCTGGCATTTTGGTGAAATGACGTCCCTGCTGCCGGACTCGTAGTGAGGCTCATTAGGGGGAGAGGGGGTGATGTGGCGTTGCAGTATTGAATGAACCATAGTCCCATTTCAAGGGTCATGAACGCCTGGACAGGAAATACGTCACCTGTGCTTCCGGCAGGAGTAAAATATAGAAAGACCCGCGCAATTTGGATCTGTGTCTGCAATAGTAACTTTGCTGAAAATGTTGGGGGGGGGGACTTAACATCTAAATGAAACGGGCCCTGCCAAATGAGTGGGACAAAATGGTGTGCCACAAAAAATGGGGGAGACAAACACCCTTGTCTCCCCTTAAATGACGCCCATGCGTGTGTGCCCGCTTTTATTAATGCAGTCGAACCTCCGTGGTGTGATCGGGTACACGCCCGACACCAGGAAAGACAACACATGACAATATGGAGTAACGTGACATGCAGGTGTTAAATGTTAGGTTATTCCATAACGAACGTGATCTGCACTGGAACGTGGCCGCATCTCGCGCACACACGCACGCACACACGCACACCAAAGGCTGTTTACATGTAAATGGTACACTGAGGGCAGTAGAAAGGAGGCTGTTTAGTTTTGGGAGTTCTGTTTGTTATGGTTGCTGCTGGTCGGTTGTGGGTGGGGGTGATGAGCTCCTGGCAGCTGCCTTCACGCCCTGTGCCCACAGGGCAGCGCCCTGCCACCCGTGAAGCAGCTGCGTTCACTGTGCACGGTGTAAACTCGCCTGACGCACGCTTCCCGCGCACTGCTCTGATCACCAGGGAGGGGGGGCGGGGGGGGCGTCACATGTGGAAGGGGGTGCCTCCCGCTGCTTGTGGGGGCTGCTGGTAAAATGATTTCCTTCTCAGCCTAGTGTGGCTCAGATCCCGGCAGTGGCTGCCTTCTCTGGGTGCCACTTCCTAAGCATCAGAACCTTTGTGCTGGTGAAACAGTGACATGTGGGCGGCCCGGGTGTGGCGGTACACACTGATGCCTGCAATATCAAGTGTGCCATGCATGCATGCACGTATCCCGGATCTGCTGTTCTGGCATTCTTGGGGTCCTCGGACCCTGTCTCCCTCCACCTCCTGCTTCTCCCAGGCCGCTCTCTTCTCTTTGCTCGCCTTCTTCCCGTGCAGACTGTTCTCGCTGCTCTGTGCACTGCTCGCTGCCCTAGAACCGCCCGGTGCCCTGCCCGCTGCTGGCCTCCTTGGCATCCCTGCCCTCTCCTCCCCTGAACAGCGCTCCTCTTCTGCATCCTGCCCAGCTTCTTGTGTTGCCTGCTCTGTTCCTGCACTCTCTACTCCCTCTCGGGTTTATTTCTGCATGCTGCCCTGCCCAGGTTCTTGTGTTGCCTGCTCTGTTCCTGCACTCTCTACTCCCTCTCGGATTTATTTCTGCATGCTGCCCTGCCCAGCTTCTTGTGTTGCCTGCTCTGTTCCTGCACTCTCTACTCCCTCTCGGGTTTATTTCTACATCCTGCCCTGCCCAGCTTCTTGTGTTGCCTGCTCTGTTCCTGCACTCTCTGCTCCCTCTCGGGTTTATTTCTGCATCCTGCCCTGCTTCTTGTGTTGCCTGCTCTGTTCCTGCACTCTCTACTCCCTCTCGGGTTTATTTCTGCATCCTGCCCAGCTTCTTGTGTTGCCTGCTCTGTTCCTGCACTCTCTGCTCCCTCTCGGGTTTATTTCTGCATCCTGCCCTGCCCAGCTTCTTGTGTTGCCTGCTCTGTTCCTGCACTCTCTGCTCCCTCTCGGGTTTATTTCTGCATCCTGCCCCGCCCAGCCTCTTGTGTTGCCTGCTCTGTTCCTGCACTCTCTACTCCCTCTCGGGTTTATTTCTGCCTCCTGCCCAGCTTCTTGTGTTGCCTGCTCTGTTCCTGCACTCTCTACTCCCTCTCGGGTTTATTTCTACATCCTGCCCTGCCCAGCTTCTTGTGTTGCCTGCTCTGTTCCTGCATTCTCTACTCCCTCTCGGGTTTATTTCTGCATCCTGCCCTGCCCAGCCTCTTGTGTTGCCTGCTCTGTTCCTGCACTCTCTACTCCTTCTAGGGTTTATTTCTGCATCCTGCCCTGCCCAGCTTCTTGTGTTGCCTGCTCTGTTCCTGCACTCTCTGCTCCCTCTCGGGTTTATTTCTGCATCCTGCCCTGCTTCTTGTGTTGCCTGCTCTGTTCCTGCACTCTCTACTCCCTCTCGGGTTTATTTCTGCATCCTGCCCAGCTTCTTGTGTTGCCTGCTCTGTTCCTGCACTCTCTGCTCCCTCTCGGGTTTATTTCTGCATCCTGCCCTGCCCAGCTTCTTGTGTTGCCTGCTCTGTTCCTGCACTCTCTACTCCCTCTCGGGTTTATTTCTGCCTCCTGCCCAGCTTCTTGTGTTGCCTGCTCTGTTCCTGCACTCTCTGCTCCCTCTCGGGTTTATTTCTGCATCCTGCCCTGCCCAGCCTCTTGTGTTGCCTGCTCTGTTCCTGCACTCTCTACTCCCTCTCGGGTTTATTTCTGCCTCCTGCCCTGCCAAGCTTCTTGTGTTGCCTGCTCTGTTCCTGCACTCTCTGCTCCCTCTCGGGTTTATTTCTGCATCCTGCCCTGCCCAGCTTCTTGTGTTGCCTGCTCTGTTCCTGCACCCTCTGCTCCCGCTCGGGTTTATTTCTGCATCCTGCCCTGGCCAGCTTCTTGTGTTGCCTGCTCTGTTCCTGCACTCTCTGCTCCCTCTCGGGTTTATTTCTGCATCCTGCCCTGCCCAGCTTCTTGTGTTGCCTGCTCTGTTCCTGCACCCTCTGCTCCCGCTCGGGTTTATTTCTGCATCCTGCCCTGGCCAGCTTCTTGTGTTGCCTGCTCTGTTCCTGCACTCTCTGCTCCCTCTCGGGTTTATTTCTGCATCCTGCCCTGCCCAGCTTCTTGTGTTGCCTGCTCTGTTCCTGCACTCTCTGCTCCCTCTCGGGTTTATTTCTGCATCCTGCCCTGCCCAGCCTCTTGTGTTGCCTGCTCTGTTCCTGCACTCTCTACTCCCTCTCGGGTTTATTTCTACATCCTGCCCTGCCCAGCTTCTTGTGTTGCCTGCTCTGTTCATGCACTCTCTGCTCCCTCTCGGGTTTATTTCTGCATCCTGCCCTGCTTCTTGTGTTGCCTGCTCTGTTCCTGCACTCTCTACTCCCTCTCGGGTTTATTTCTGCATCCTGCCCAGCTTCTTATGTTGCCTGCTCTGTTCCTGCACTCTCTGCTCCCTCTCGGGTTTATTTCTGCATCCTGCCCTGCCCAGCTTCTTGTGTTGCCTGCTCTGTTCCTGCACTCTCTGCTCCCTCTCGGGTTTATTTCTGCATCCTGCCCTGCCCAGCCTCTTGTGTTGCCTGCTCTGTTCCTGCACTCTCTACTCCCTCTCGGATTTATTTCTGCATCCTGCCCAGCTTCTTGTGTTGCCTGCTCTGTTCCTGCACTCTCTACTCCCTCTCGGGTTTATTTCTACATCCTGCCCTGCCCAGCTTCTTGTGTTGCCTGCTCTGTTCCTGCACTCTCTACTCCCTCTCGGGTTTATTTCTGCATCCTGCCCTGCCCAGCCTCTTGTGTTGCCTGCTCTGTTCCTGCACTCTCTACTCCCTCTCGGGTTTATTTCTGCATCCTGCCCTGCCCAGCCTCTTGTGTTGCCTGCTCTGTTCCTGCACTCTCTACTCCCTCTCGGGTTTATTTCTGCAACCTTCCCTGCCAAGGTTCTTGTGTTGCCTGCTCTGTTCCTGCACTCTCTGCTTCCTCTCGGGTTTATTTCTGCATCCTGCCCTGCCCAGCTTCTTGTGTTGCCTGCTCTGTTCCTGCACTCTCTGCTCCCTCTCGGGTTTATTTCTGCATCCTGCCCTGGCCAGCTTCTTGTGTTGCCTGCTCTGTTCCTGCACTCTCTACTCCCTCTCGGGTTTATTTCTGCATCCTGCCCTGTCCAGCCTCTTGTGTTGCCTGCTCTGTTCCTGCACTCTCTACTCCCTCTCCGGTTTATTTCTGCATCATGCCCAGCTTCTTGTGTTGCCTGCTCTGTTCCTGCACTCTCTACTCCCTCTCGGGTTTATTTCTACACCCTGCCCTGCCCAGCTTCTTGTGTTGCCGGCTCTGTTCATGCACTCTCTGCTCCCTCTCGGGTTTATTTCTGCATCCTGCCCTGCTTCTTGTGTTGCCTGCTCTGTTCCTGCACTCTCTACTCCCTCTCGGGTTCATTTCTGCATCCTGCCCTGCCCAGCTTCTTGTGTTGCCTGCTCTGTTCCTGCACTCTCTGCTCCCTCTCGGGTTTATTTCTGCATCCTACCCTGCTTCTTGTGTTGCCTGCTCTGTTCCTGCACTCTCTACTCCCTCTCGGGTTTATTTCTGCATCCTGCCCAGCTTCTTGTGTTGCCTGCTCTGTTCCTGCACTCTCTGCTCCCTCTCGGGTTTATTTCTGCATCCTGCCCTGCCCAGCTTCTTGTGTTGCCTGCTCTGTTCCTGCACTCTCTGCTCCCTCTCGGGTTTTTTTCTGCATCCTGCCCTGCCCAGCCTCTTGTGTTGCCTGCTCGGTTCCTGCACTCTCTATTCCCTCTCGGGTTTATTTCTGCATCCTGCCCAGCTTCTTGTGTTGCCTGCTCTGTTCCTGCACTCTCTACTCCCTCTCGGGTTTATTTCTACATCCTGCCCTGCCCAGCCTCTTGTGTTGCCTGCTCTGTTCCTGCACTCTCTACTCCCTCTCGGGTTTATTTCTGCATCCTGCCCTGCCCAGCCTCTTGTGTTGCCTGCTCTGTTCCTGCACTCTCTACTCCCTCTCGGGTTTATTTCTGCATCCTGCCCTGCCAAGCTTCTTGTGTTGCCTGCTCTGTTCCTGCACTCTCTGCTCCTTCTCGGGTTTATTTCTGCATCCTGTCCTGCCCAGCTTCTTGTGTTGCCTGCTCTGTTCCTGCACTCTCTGCTCCCTCTCGGGTTTATTTCTGCATCCTGCCCTGCCCAGCTTCTTGTGTTGCCTGCTCTGTTCCTGCACTCTCTGCTCCCTCTCGGATTTATTTCTGCATCCTGCCCTGGCCAGCTTCTTGTGTTGCCTGCTCTGTTCCTGCACTCTCTACTCCCTCTCGGGTTTATTTCTGCATCCTGCCCTGTCCAGCCTCTTGTGTTGCCTGCTCTGTTCCTGCACTCTCTACTCCCTCTCGGGTTTATTTCTGCATCATGCCCAGCTTCTTGTGTTGCCTGCTCTGTTCCTGCACTCTCTACTACCTCTCGGGTTTATTTCTACACCCTGCCCTGCCCAGCTTCTTGTGTTGCCGGCTCTGTTCATGCACTCTCTGCTCCCTCTCGGGTTTATTTCTGCATCCTCCCCTGCTTCTTGTGTTGCCTGCTCTGTTCCTGCACTCTCTACTCCCTCTCGGGTTCATTTCTGCATCCTGCCCTGCCCAGCTTATTGTGTTGCCTGCTCTGTTCCTGCACTCTCTGCTCCCTCTCGGGTTTATTTCTGCATCCTACCCTGCTTCTTGTGTTGCCTGCTCTGTCCCTGCACTCTCTACTCCCTCTCGGGTTTATTTCTGCATCCTGCCCAGCTTCTTGTGTTGCCTGCTCTGTTCCTGCACTCTCTGCTCCCTCTCGGGTTTATTTCTGCATCCTGCCCTGCCCAGCTTCTTGTGTTGCCTGCTCTGTTCCTGCACTCTCTGCTCCCTCTCGGGTTTTTTTCTGCATCCTGCCCTGCCCAGCCTCTTGTGTTGCCTGCTCGGTTCCTGCACTCTCTATTCCCTCTCGGGTTTATTTCTGCATCCTGCCCAGCTTCTTGTGTTGCCTGCTCTGTTCCTGCACTCTCTACTCCCTCTCGGGTTTATTTCTGCATCCTGCCCAGCTTCTTGTGTTGCCTGCTCTGTTCCTGCACTCTCTACTCCCTCTCGGGTTTATTTCTACATCCTGCCCTGCCCAGCTTCTTGTGTTGCCTGCTCTGTTCCTGCACTCTCTACTCCCTCTCGGGTTTATTTCTACATCCTGCCCTGCCCAGCCTCTTGTGTTGCCTGCTCTGTTCCTGCACTCTCTACTCCCTCTCGGGTTTATTTCTGCATCCTGCCCTGCCCAGCCTCTTGTGTTGCCTGCTCTGTTCCTGCACTCTCTACTCCCTCTCGGGTTTATTTCTGCATCCTGCCCTGCCAAGCTTCTTGTGTTGCCTGCTCTGTTCCTGCACTCTCTACTCCTTCTCGGGTTTATTTCTGCATCCTGTCCTGCCCAGCTTCTTGTGTTGCCTGCTCTGTTCCTGCACTCTCTGCTCCCTCTCGGGTTTATTTCTGCATCCTGCCCTGCCCAGCTTCTTGTGTTGCCTGCTCTGTTCCTGCACTCTCTGCTCCCTCTCGGGTTTATTTCTGCATCCTGCCCTGGCCAGCTTCTTGTGTTGCCTGCTCTGTTCCTGCACTCTCTACTCCCTCTCGGGTTTATTTCTGCATCCTGCCCTGCCCAGCCTCTTGTGTTGCCTGCTCTGTTCCTGCACTCTCTACTCCCTCTCGGGTTTATTTCTGCATCCTGCCCTGCCAAGCTTCTTGTGTTGCCTGCTCTGTTCCTGCACTCTCTACTCCTTCTCGGGTTTATTTCTGCATCCTGTCCTGCCCAGCTTCTTGTGTTGCCTGCTCTGTTCCTGCACTCTCTGCTCCCTCTCGGGTTTATTTCTGCATCCTGCCCTGCCCAGCTTCTTGTGTTGCCTGCTCTGTTCCTGCACTCTCTGCTCCCTCTCGGGTTTATTTCTGCATCCTGCCCTGGCCAGCTTCTTGTGTTGCCTGCTCTGTTCCTGCACTCTCTACTCCCTCTCGGGTTTATTTCTGCATCCTGCCCTGTCCAGCCTCTTGTGTTGCCTGCTCTGTTCCTGCACTCTCTACTCCCTCTCGGGTTTATTTCTGCATCATGCCCAGCTTCTTGTGTTGCCTGCTCTGTTCCTGCACTCTCTACTCCCTCTCGGGTTTATTTCTACACCCTGCCCTGCCCAGCTTCTTGTGTTGCCGGCTCTGTTCATGCACTCTCTGCTCCCTCTCGGGTTTATTTCTGCATCCTCCCCTGCTTCTTGTGTTGCCTGTTCTGTTCCTGCACTCTCTACTCCCTCTCGGGTTCATTTCTGCATCCTGCCCTGCCCAGCTTCTTGTGTTGCCTGCTCTGTTCCTGCACTCTCTGCTCCCTCTCGGGTTTATTTCTGCATCCTACCCTGCTTCTTGTGTTGCCTGCTCTGTTCCTGCACTCTCTGCTCCCTCTCGGGTTTATTTCTGCATCCTGCCCTGCCCAGCTTCTTGTGTTGCCTGCTCTGTTCCTGCACTCTCTGCTCCCTCTCGGGTTTTTTTCTGCATCCTGCCCTGCCCAGCCTCTTGTGTTGCCTGCTCGGTTCCTGCACTCTCTATTCCCTCTCGGGTTTATTTCTGCATCCTGCCCAGCTTCTTGTGTTGCCTGCTCTGTTCCTGCACTCTCTACTCCCTCTCGGGTTTATTTCTACATCCTGCCCTGCCCAGCTTCTTGTGTTGCCTGCTCTGTTCCTGCACTCTCTACTCCCTCTCGGGTTTATTTCTACATCCTGCCCTGCCCTGCCCAGCCTCTTGTGTTGCCTGCTCTGTTCCTGCACTCTCTACTCCCTCTCGGGTTTATTTCTGCATCCTGCCCTGCCAAGCCTCTTGTGTTGCCTGCTCTGTTCCTGCACTCTCTACTCCCTCTCGGGTTTATTTCTGCATCCTGCCCTGCCAAGCTTCTTGTGTTGCCTGCTCTGTTCCTGCACTCTCTACTCCTTCTCGGGTTTATTTCTGCATCCTGTCCTGCCCAGCTTCTTGTGTTGCCTGCTCTGTTCCTGCACTCTCTGCTCCCTCTCGGGTTTATTTCTGCATCCTGTCCTGCCCAGCTTCTTGTGTTGCCTGCTCTGTTCCTGCACTCTCTGCTCCCTCTCGGGTTTATTTCTGCATCCTGACCTGCCCAGCTTCTTCTTGTGTTGCCTGCTCTGTTCCTGCACCCTCTGCTCCCTCTCGGGTTTATTTCTGCATCCTGTCCGGCCTCTTGTGTTGCCTGCTCTGTTCCTGCACTCTCTGCTCCCTCTCGGGTTTATTTCTGCATCCTGCCCTGTCCAGCCTCTTGTGTTGCCTGCTCTGTTCCTGCACTCTCTGCTCCCTCTCGGGTTTATTTCTGCATCCTGCCCAGCTTCTTGTGTTGCCTGCTCTGTTCCTGCACCCTCTGCTCCCTCTCGGGTTTATTTCTGCATCCTGCCCTGCCCAGCTTCTTCTTGTGTTGCCTGCTCTGTTCCTGCACTCTCTGCTCCCTCTCGGGTTTATTTCTGCATCCTGCCCTGCTTCTTGTGTTGCCTGCTCTGTTCCTGCACTCTCTGCTCCCTCTCGGGTTTATTTCTGCATCCTGCCCAGCTTCTTATGTTGCCTGCTCTGTTCCTGCACTCTCTGCTCCCTCTCGGGTTTATTTCTGCATCCTGTCCTGCCCAGCTTCTTGTGTTGCCTGCTCTGTTCCTGCACTCTCTGCTCCCTCTCGGGTTTATTTCTGCATCCTGCCCTGGCCAGCTTCTTGTGTTGCCTGCTCTGTTCCTGCACTCTCTACTCCCTCTCGGGTTTATTTCTACATCCTGCCCTGCCCTGCCCAGCCTCTTGTGTTGCCTGCTCTGTTCCTGCACTCTCTACTCCCTCTCGGGTTTATTTCTGCATCCTGCCCTGCCAAGCTTCTTGTGTTGCCTGCTCTGTTCCTGCACTCTCTACTCCTTCTCGGGTTTATTTCTGCATCCTGTCCTGCCCAGCTTCTTGTGTTGCCTGCTCTGTTCCTGCACTCTCTGCTCCCTCTCGGGTTTATTTCTGCATCCTGTCCTGCCCAGCTTCTTGTGTTGCCTGCTCTGTTCCTGCACTCTCTGCTCCCTCTCGGGTTTATTTCTGCATCCTGACCTGCCCAGCTTCTTCTTGTGTTGCCTGCTCTGTTCCTGCACCCTCTGCTCCCTCTCGGGTTTATTTCTGCATCCTGTCCGGCCTCTTGTGTTGCCTGCTCTGTTCCTGCACTCTCTGCTCCCTCTCGGGTTTATTTCTGCATCCTGCCCTGTCCAGCCTCTTGTGTTGCCTGCTCTGTTCCTGCACTCTCTGCTCCCTCTCGGGTTTATTTCTGCATCCTGCCCAGCTTCTTGTGTTGCCTGCTCTGTTCCTGCACCCTCTGCTCCCTCTCGGGTTTATTTCTGCATCCTGCCCTGCCCAGCTTCTTCTTGTGTTGCCTGCTCTGTTCCTGCACTCTCTGCTCCCTCTCGGGTTTATTTCTGCATCCTGCCCTGCTTCTTGTGTTTCCTGCTCTGTTCCTGCACTCTCTGCTCCCTCTCGGGTTTATTTCTGCATCCTGCCCAGCTTCTTATGTTGCCTGCTCTGTTCCTGCACTCTCTGCTCCCTCTCGGGTTTATTTCTGCATCCTGCCCTGCCCAGCTTCTTGTGTTGCCTGCTCTGTTCCTGCACTCTCTGCTCCCTCTCGGGTTTATTTCTGCATCCTGTCCTGCCCAGCTTCTTGTGTTGCCTGCTCTGTTCCTGCACTCTCTGCTCCCTCTCGGGTTTATTTCTGCATCCTGCCCTGGCCAGCTTCTTGTGTTGCCTGCTCTGTTCCTGCACTCTCTACTCCCTCTCGGGTTTATTTCTACATCCTGCCCTGCCCTGCCCAGCCTCTTGTGTTGCCTGCTCTGTTCCTGCACTCTCTACTCCCTCTCGGGTTTATTTCTGCATCCTGCCCTGCCCAGCCTCTTGTGTTGCCTGCTCTGTTCCTGCACTCTCTACTCCCTCTCGGGTTTATTTCTGCATCCTGCCCTGCCAAGCTTCTTGTGTTGCCTGCTCTGTTCCTGCACTCTCTACTCCTTCTCGGGTTTATTTCTGCATCCTGTCCTGCCCAGCTTCTTGTGTTGCCTGCTCTGTTCCTGCACTCTCTGCTCCCTCTCGGGTTTATTTCTGCATCCTGTCCTGCCCAGCTTCTTGTGTTGCCTGCTCTGTTCCTGCACTCTCTGCTCCCTCTCGGGTTTATTTCTGCATCCTGACCTGCCCAGCTTCTTCTTGTGTTGCCTGCTCTGTTCCTGCACCCTCTGCTCCCTCTCGGGTTTATTTCTGCATCCTGTCCGGCCTCTTGTGTTGCCTGCTCTGTTCCTGCACTCTCTGCTCCCTCTCGGGTTTATTTCTGCATCCTGCCCTGTCCAGCCTCTTGTGTTGCCTGCTCTGTTCCTGCACTCTCTGCTCCCTCTCGGGTTTATTTCTGCATCCTGCCCAGCTTCTTGTGTTGCCTGCTCTGTTCCTGCACCCTCTGCTCCCTCTCGGGTTTATTTCTGCATCCTGCCCTGCCCAGCTTCTTCTTGTGTTGCCTGCTCTGTTCCTGCACTCTCTGCTCCCTCTCGGGTTTATTTCTGCATCCTGCCCTGCTTCTTGTGTTGCCTGCTCTGTTCCTGCACTCTCTGCTCCCTCTCGGGTTTATTTCTGCATCCTGCCCAGCTTCTTATGTTGCCTGCTCTGTTCCTGCACTCTCTGCTCCCTCTCGGGTTTATTTCTGCATCCTGTCCTGCCCAGCTTCTTGTGTTGCCTGCTCTGTTCCTGCACTCTCTGCTCCCTCTCGGGTTTATTTCTGCATCCTGCCCTGGCCAGCTTCTTGTGTTGCCTGCTCTGTTCCTGCACTCTCTGCTCCCTCTCGGGTTTATTTCTGCATCCTGCCCTGCCCAGCTTCTTGTGTTGCCTGCTCTGTTCCTGCACTCTCTGCTCCCTCTCGGGTTTATTTCTGCATGCTGCCCTGCCCAGCTTCTTGTGTTGCCTGCTCTGTTCCTGCACTCTCTGCTCCCTCTCGGGTTTATTTCTGCATCCTGCCCAGCTTCTTGTGTTGCCTGCTCTGTTCCTGCACCCTCTGCTCCCTCTCGGGTTTATTTCTGCATCCTGCCCTGCCCAGCTTCTTGTGTTGCCTGCTCTGTTCCTGCACTCTCTGCTCCCTCTCGGGTTTATTTCTGCATCCTGCCCTGCCCAGCCTCTTGTGTTGCCTGCTCTGTTCCTGCACTCTCTACTCCCTCTCGGGTTTATTTCTGCATCCTGCCCTGCCAAGCTTCTTGTGTTGCCTGCTCTGTTCCTGCACTCTCTACTCCTTCTCGGGTTTATTTCTGCATCCTGCCCTGCCAAGCTTCTTGTGTTGCCTGCTCTGTTCCTGCACTCTCTACTCCTTCTCGGGTTTATTTCTGCATCCTGTCCTGCCCAGCTTCTTGTGTTGCCTGCTCTGTTCCTGCACTCTCTGCTCCCTCTCGGGTTTATTTCTGCATCCTGCCCTGCCCAGCTTCTTCTTTGGTTGCCTGCTCTGTTCCTGCACTCTCTGCTCCCTCTCGGGTTTATTTCTGCATCCTGCCCTGCTTCTTGTGTTGCCTGCTCTGTTCCTGCACTCTCTGCTCCCTCTCGGGTTTATTTCTGCATCCTGCCCAGCTTCTTATGTTGCCTGCTCTGTTCCTGCACTCTCTACTCCCTCTCGGGTTTATTTCTGCATGCTGCCCTGCCCAGCTTCTTGTGTTGCCTGCCCTGTTCCTGCACTCTCTGCTCCCTCTCGGGTTTATTTCTGCATCCTGCCCTGCCCAGCTTCTTGTGTTGCCTGCCCTGTTCCTGCACTCTCTACTCCCTCTCGGGTTTATTTCTGCATCCTGCCCTGCCCAGCCTCTTGTGTTGCCTGCTCTGTTCCTGCACTCTCTACTCCCTCTCGGGTTTATTTCTGCATCCTGCCCTGCTTCTTGTGTTGCCTGCTCTGTTCCTGCACTCTCTGCTCCCTCTCGGGTTTATTTCTGCATCCTGCCCTGCCCAGCTTCTTGTGTTGCCTGCTCTGTTCCTGCACTCTCTGCTCCCTCTCGGGTTTATTTCTGCATCCTGTCCTGCCCAGCTTCTTGTGTTGCCTGCTCTGTTCCTGCACTCTCTATTCCCTCTAGGGTTTATTTCTGCATCCTGCCCTGCCCAGCTTCTTGTGTTGCCTGCTCTGTTCCTGCACTCTCTGCTCCCTCTCGGGTTTAGAGCCTCTTTCTCTTCGTTGTTCCGTTTCTCCTTCTTGTACAGTGGGCGCTACTGCAGACTTCCTCGTGCCCCACCTCTTGGCCTGTTTACTTCGCACTCTGTACTTAAGTCTTGATATCTCTCATTCATGACGTCTGTCTCCGAGTCCCGAAAATCATGAAGGTTGCACTCCACTGTCCATTTTCCTTCCTCGCATGAGTTTAAAGGATGAGACTCACCTGATGGAGTTGGGTGTGCTTCAATGCGCTGTCACTTCTTCCGGGGGGGGGGGGGGGTGGGAGCACTTATCCCTTCCATTCTGGCGGCAGCTGCGGGTTCACTTTAATGAAGCGATTGGCTCTTTTCACGTATCCGCTGGACTGCGGGTGGTAAAACGTCCCTCTGCACCCCCTTCTGTGGTTATTCTGTAGATAGTTCTGCGTCTCATGGAATGGTAATGGAACACCACTGTCCATTACTAACTCGAGAGGATATCTCTGTCGCCTGGACAGTATTTCAAACAATGTGTTTGTAGGCAGCGAATTCATGGAGCAGTTTTAATTCGAACCCTTAGGACGTGTAGTCCACTGCTACATGTCAGTATTTGTCTGGCTTGTGTCTGCAATCCAGAGGTCCAAGAAAGTCTAAGCCTAGTTTTTCCCATAGGACGCCATGGTTTCTGGTGGGGAACCCGCCTGCTCTGCAGTCTCGTGTCACTCCCTAGGCAGCTGTGGCAGGGCTGGCCATAAGGTCTATGTCCATAAGCGGCCAGCAATGTAGCCCACCATGCTCTGGCCTGTTACACCTCACAGCGGCACATGTTCTGTTCCCATGATAAATCTCCCTGATTTCTTCTGCCATGGGACCCCTCCTCTCATTGTGGCACACAGTGTTTACAAACTCTCTTATCTTCTCCACATCAGAATCCTTCCTGCCCTGCTGCACCCAGCGCTCTTCCCTGAGGCCCTCTTCCTATTATTCTGCAAGGTCCCTAACAGATGCCACAGCGCACTCGTCCTTGAGCAGATCTGTTTCCTGGGACATTCTAACTGGTGCACGTCACGTGACGTGCAATCTGCCGGCCTATTCTTCCATACAGGTCCATGTGTATTCCTGCAGTGCCTTTGCATGGAAGGTTCATTCCCTCTTGCTTGCAGTATATTTCCAAGTGGTTTGTGATCCGGAAACAAGTGACACCGCCTGCGGCATGTGTAACGTCAGAAGTGTGGCCTTGCCCAAGCACAGGCTAGCATTTCTTTTTCGATCACCCATCAGTTCCATTCAGACCTGGCTGGCAACCTCGAACCCTAGGCCACTCCCTTTCTTCTACATCAGCCTGGCCGCAATGCCACACACAGTGTCATCTACAGTGATGTACGTTTCTGAAGAATTATCAAAGGGTCCCATGCCCCTTGCATTAACCCGGGCAGGCTTGATTTCTGATGTCTTCAGAAACAGTCCCATTCGTTCAGTTTCTGTTGAGAAGTTTTCTACAAACCTCGAGTAGTATTCGGTTGGCCCCAGGAAGTTGGCCCTAAACTATTAAGTAACACATCACTGAGATCACATACCATTGTAACAGCTTTTCCCATTTCCATTATGGTCTGACAAATACCACACAGACAGAGAGAATCCCCACGCTAAATCCTGAAGAAGGCCACCCCACCAACAAGCTCCAATCAATCGCTATTGTTGGCCGAAACACTATAGTGTCGATCTATGACACATCTTGCCCCACTATCTTGTCTCACATGTTGTTGTGTGTTATGTTTTGAGACCCAGGGATCAATAGTTGTCCTGGCCAACACCCAGTGATCCTTTGTCACTAAAACATGTATGATTTTTAAAGAGATTGTGTATATATGTGAGGAAATTCCCTCAATACTTTAGAGGGAGGTACTCAGCAGTACCCCCACACTGTGAAAGCAAAAAAACAGTCAGTTTCTGTCTTTGGTTTGTCAAGAAGAGAATGTACTAAAACAAAATTGTTTCCTCAAAAATTAAATATATCTATTAAGAACTCGCTGTTTGATCTCACACCCTGATTTCTTTGATATATAAATAGCTACCCCCCTGGGTATATCAGGGCTTAGCCAGGCGCACTTTATTTTGTTTTTACCCTCTGACCTTTCCTCACCACTTGCTCCATCTATTACTAAAAGGAAATGTAAACCTTCTGCCATTGGCCACTTTCCTTCTGACCCACAGCTCTCACTCTGCTCCTTTACAGCCGATACCTCTTCCACCAACAGTGCCTTCTCCAGCTTTGAATCCAGCCTATATTACTCATTCTCCTCTCACTTCCAACTGCTTACTTTCACCCCTATGTTTCCGCATCCTCAACCATGTGTCACCCCATTCATACTCTCTCCACACAGACATGTGTTGGCTGCGGCACAAATGGAGGTGTGCCTGTGATGCTGGAAATGCATTGGAGGGACAGGGCCTCCCTGTCCTAGTCCTGTAGTCCTTTTTAATTTGTGTTTTGTATTGTTTTCTGCCCAGGAGTCCATGTGGGATTCCTGGCAGTGCAGCTCTTCCTGTTTTTGGTTTGGTGTACAGACCCATGGGATACCCTTATGGCACCCATGGGTGGGGGTACAACCCTGTGCCCCTAGTGTATGTTTGTGGGCACCTGTGGGTGGCCCACAGAGCAGGGTATGGGCTGGTGGCAGCTCCATGCTGAATTTGACAGGTGCTCTGAGTATCCTACATTTTGGGATACCCAGGCCCTGCCATTGGAATGAGTTGATTCCTGATGGAAAACAAGATGGCCCCTGTGGCCTCTTGCTTTCTATTGCCTGTTACCTTGTTTTCCCAAAGTCCTGGGAAGCCCTGACTCTGTCCCTTCCCCTGACTGGCTGTTGGGTGGAAGTTACATATATGGTGTTGTTGTGAAGTCCAGTCCAGACTGTCAGGAGCCTTCCCAGTGACTGTATGTTGTGGGTACACCCTGTGGGTGGGACCTGGGTGAATGGAGTGTGTGACCAATATGCACATCTTGTTGTGGCTGTCTGGTTTCTGGTATGAGAGACAAAGACTGAGACAGCCCTGCCCGAAACTGGCCTGAATGCAGTGTGTAGTGTTGAATGGATGGGTACTTGTCCCAATCCACATTCCTTGATGTGAGTGTCCGAGAGGGAGGAGGATGGCCTGAATGCACTGTGTGCCTGATTGGCTGACTGACTGCATGAATGCCCTTCTGTATGATTGGCTGCTGAGTGTTACCCAGCAGTGTGGATGAGAGACAGGATAGTACATCTGGGGACCTCTCACCACTGGAAATTGTTCAGAAGCTGTGTCTACACTTGAAGAGTAACTGGAACTGCTGATCCTCGACGCCCAGCTGGAAAAAGAAGACTTGCTGTTGCATTTGCTTCGACCTGATCTGAAAGGTGCCGAATTCGTCGAAGGTTGATCCGAGAGAGGACCTGGTAAAGCACCCTCTTCCCATGCTCCGAGGGACCATCGAGCACCGCTGACCTTCGCCAAAGCTCCCTGGGAGTCAGACCCTCGAAAGGCTGCCGACCAGAGATGGGACCGCCGAGGAGATCGAAGTGAAGCACCCTGACTTCGCCGCCGTCGAAGTCCATTGCCGTCGACCAGGGTTTGCAGGTTTGTGTAACCGCTGGAGGCCCGTCAAAGTTGTGTTGCCCCAGAAGAGGGGACTGCTTGATGCCGTGCCGCCGACGACCGGAGCTGCCCACTCCTTTGCCTAAGAACATTTGAATCGAAGGACTCCATTGTCTGCACCGACGACCGCTTTATCCTGCCGGAGAGAGTCAAGGCTGCTGACGCGCCGAGGAGAATCCGCCGGTGGGCTTCCTGCCACCTGAAGGCCACAAAGACTTCGACGACTCGACGCCCTTGCTGGGCCACAGTTCTTCTGAAACTCTTTGCGGTCTAGAACTATCAAACGCCGAGGTGCCCCGCACACCTCATCCTCGCAGGACGTCACCGACGAGCTCCGCCTGGATCGACGCCGTGGTCTCGGCACCCTCGAACTTCTCATCGACGCCGTCAATGCCAAGTTCACTTCCTTCGACGCCTCTCGACGATCCGTGACTCCTGCTTGAAAGGGGGTCACTCAAGAAGGATCCGTCGACGCTTCTTCGAAGAACTCTACTCCACCAGGTGCATTGGGGGGGTAAAAACATTATAGGAGCGAACAAGACTACTAAGCAATATATGGACTGGGCTTGTGCTATATATCTTTATTTTACAGGTTGGCCAGGTGGGGGGATCTCCACACAGAACTGTGTCTAGTGATAGGGGGCCAGTATTCTGCCAATTGTGTCAACCATCTTCCTTTACTTCCTATCTCTATTGCTGGTTTCCTTGTTATTGATCTGTGTGACATTCTAACAGTATAGATGATGCACTTTAATAAGATCTGATAATATTGGTGGTACCACTTTAGAATTGTATGTATTTACCATTGTTGATTTCTGAGTACAAAGTGCGTTATTGTGATAGTGTACATACCTTTGAATATTAATTATATAAAGACTGTGTTTTCAGTAATACAGTGTGTGGACATTCCTTTGTGGGGGTTCGGGGACTGCACTGTACTTAAGAACCAGCCTGCATCACCTCCTGAGAAGCTAGGCCTTGATTTCTCATCCATTGCTACCGTAATAGAGAATCTTGGCTGGGGTCATCTGTGCCTCTCCTCTACCATCTAGAGAGCAGAAGTACAGACACCCCCCTCCAGTCTTTACAGTGCCCACTCGCATGAGGACCTGCAACTCTACCTCTCTGCCCTGAACTCTCTCAAGTGCACTCTTGATAGAACAAAAAGGGAATTCTACCCCACCATCATTGACTCTCACTCGAACCATCCTCGCCGGGTATGGGGGCCCCTAAACTGACTCCTCACTCCACCTAAGTTTATGACTATCAACTCTACTCTCACAGCTAATGGCCTAGCTGAATACATACCTGCATATATTAGCTCCTGACCTTCTTCACACTGCCTCTTCCCACATTTTACACTCCACCTACTCTACTATCATCCTCTGCCTCCATCTCCCACTTTAGTTGCACTAATACTGATTAAGTTGTATCTCTACCGATTGAGGAGCAAGACAGTCTGATGGGGCTCCCTCTTGTGCCCTATCAGACTCTCTTGCTCCTCTGCTAGTCAAGCGTATTGCCCCATCAGTGGTCTCTCTCCTCGCTGAACTCTTCAACCTGTCCCACTCTGCTTGCTTTCCCCGTTTTCAAAAAAGCCACTGTCATCCCTCTCCTAAAAAAGCAAGGGGCTGACCCGAGCCTACCGGCTAACTTTCGCCGTGTCTCTCTTTCGCACTACTCTAAAGTGCTTGAAAGGGTTGTGTTCAACCATCTTACTATTTGCTTAGACATCCACAACCTTCGAGACCCTGTACAAGCAGGTTTCCGTTCCTGTCACTCCACGGAAATTGCTCTCATGAATGTGTCCAATGTCATCGCCTCTGATAAGCACTCCAACCTATCCTTTACCCTAATTCTCCTTGACCTGTCCGCTGCCTTTACGCTGCCACTTACTCTGCTCTCCTTAATACTCCCTTTCTTCTTGGGATTCGCGATCGAGCCCTTGCCTGGATTGAATCCTACCTTGCATCACGCCAAGTCTCTGTCTCCTGGAGCAATAACACCTCTCAACTCACTCCTCTAATTGTTGGTGTTCCACAAGGCTGTCTTGGGTCTGCTCCTCTTTACACTCTACACCTCTGCTCTTGGGGCACTAATCCCCTCCTTTTGGTCCCTTTACCAACTCTTTGCATTTCAAATCATCGTCTCTTTTCCTGAACTCTCCTCTGATCTCTCTTTCAGAAAAGATCTCTCTCATCTCTTGCTCTGCCTAACAAGTTCCCACCTGACACGCTCCCCTACTCCCCTTCATCTAGAAACCCCAGGGTCTTCTATGTCTCTTCTCACACCATCTCTACTTTCATCTACAAAACCAGAACAGCAGCTCGCTTCAACCTCCTAAATATTAGGAATAGCAGCATCTCTTAACCACTCTTGTATTCTCTAAACTGGACTATGTGACAGCATCCTTTTTGGTCTCCCCCAACTATCCTTTCTGTCCTCTTGACAAGATCATTACCTTTGCTACCAGGACTCTCTTTGAGCTCCCTCACGTCACACCTACTTCCTTATACTGTCACCCGGCTGGAAGGCAGATGATGCAAAACAGAACCCTATTTAAATGTCTTCTCCTGGTTCACAAATCTGTGCATGGTAATGCACCATGTACCTGTCCTCCTCTATCCAACTCTATAAGCCTTCTCGTAATCTCTGCTCTGCCTCTTTGACTACCCCTGTGGCTCCTCTACCTCCCTGTGCTTCCTCTCGCTCCCTTCCCTCTTCTTGCTCCACTTGCATGGACTTCTCTTCCCAGGGACATCCGAGAAACAGTTCACACAGAATTGTTCAAAACCAAACTAAAAGCCTACGTCCTCGCCTCTGAGTAACCCTCTTAACCTACCTCTCGTCTGCCTGCTAGCTAACATTGTTCCCTCGCCTCTGTGACCTACCTCTGTCCCTCACTTCCTCTTACTCCACTGTAGCACTTCACCCAACATGGCCACATCCCAAGCACAGCTGCCCATACTGCCTACCTGCACTTAAAAATGTCCAATGATGGTTGTCCTTGATCTATGTATGTCCACGTATGTACTGTCCTCAGTGACTGTCCCACTTACCCCCCTACAGAACTTGGTCAGAATGTCCCTCAAACTCACCACACAGTAAGAAGCTCACTGCTTCCTGTGAAATCTGATTCCATCTATTGTATGTTTTTTTGTGATCAAAAGAGCATTGCTCCTCCTGTATATAAATACATGAATCCATATAAACAAATCATTGGTGATATGCCGAATGCATGTCTAACTTGGAGAATATTGCGGCCTTCCCCAGTAGCTGTATGAGCTCTGATATGTTAGGAAGTGGATAATTATCCCTCACAGTATGTCTGTTGTGACTCCTCAAATCAATGCACATGCGCAGCTTTTCTGTGTCTTTTTGGTAAGAACTGCTGGACTCAACCAACATGTTGCCTCCACTTCTTCAATGGATGCACCCTTCTCCATGTTCTCCAACTCTCTCAGTTCCTCTCAAGTTGTGATTGGAACTGGGCGCATCTTATGCCATACTGAGTTTGTTCCTTCCTGGAGAGCTATGACGTGGGTGTGAAGCTTTACGCAGCCGCGTTGCGTTGTTGAAGATTGCTGCCTGGTTGTGAATGATATCTTTCCCTGGTATTTACATGTTCTCCATTCTGCAAAGATCAAGTTTGATTTCTCGTTTCCTTTGCTCATGCCATCCTACTATCCGGTCACCTGCATCTGTGGCACACACTCTTCCTCGTGTTTGCCTTCCTTTAAACTGTAGGTTACATTTGGTGTGCCCTCTGAGGGTAATCTTGTTGCCTCAGTCTGTGTACTGCAGGTCTGACAGTCATGGTCTTAGATCATTCCTCCGGATCCAGGATCTCAGGGTATCTATTGGTGAGATGTTAAGATCTGACCCTGACTCCGCTAACATGGTCCCTTTACCGCCATTTCCTTTGACTTCTGAGTATGGTTTCATCTTCGGCCTTCGATTTGAATTCTGGATAGCCAGAACAGTAGGTTTCTCATGTTGGCTCTGTATTGGTTTTGCAGAAATAATACATCACTATACTCACTTTGCGCCTTTTCCTGAACGTACTCTTCTTGGTGTAGTTACCTTGTTTCTTGCAGTTGAGGCATCTTGCTTCGCTTGCTGGGGATTTAAGATCATTGGCCAGATGTTGGTTATCCCCACATCTGTAGCGTTTGAAGCCTTCACTCCTGCTTGTGGATGCGGGTGTTGGAGGGTGGTAGTATTTCTCTTCTTTCCTTGGGCTTTGCCCTTTTCTGTGCAATTCCACTTGTATTCCCGCCTCTCCCGTGCATGTCTGCGCTTGACCGCTGTGTCCTCAGGTGCGCTCGTAAGCCTATGACGTATTCCCAAAAGGGGCTGCGGGTGCCAAAGCGTAACATGGCGGATGGACTGAGCCCCGACTGTTGCAGGGAGAAGGTACAGGAAGTAGGGGTTCACCAAGATTGTGACCCCCCAGGAAGGGGAAATAGGGCCATAAACGGTGGCCTCTATATGTAGTGCCTGCGCATGGCGAGCGGTCTCTTCACACACTCTCTCCCCTGGCAGCAGGAGCAACTTTGCAGTCACCATCTTCTCTTGAGCCCCATGATCTCTAAAGCTAATTACCACCATGTCTTCAAACCCGCAATCACTGGTTGTTCCAAAATCAGGTGAATCACCATTTCTCCGGGAGCAACAGTGATACCATCTATCAACTCTGATGCCGCTGGTCTCAAACTTCAATCTGTGGAGCAGTATGCCCTGCAAGTCTCAGCTTTGCACAGTGAACCCATCCAGAGCTGTGTCTGCCACCATGGGAGGATGAACGGGCAAGCTCTCAAACCGCCCGTGACCTTCCACCCTGAGATTGTTCAGTAACATGGCTCTTTTCTTGGCAGCTTGTCCCATCTAGTGCTTCAACACAGAGGCGTCGCTAGGGTGGGTTTGGGTGCAGTAGCCCCGGATAGAAGCTCAGGGTCTACAACCAAAAAGCTAGCTATCCTTGAGTCCTGAACCAGACCACACTCTCTGTTATCCCCAGCCTCCAGGCCGGTCTCATGCTGTCTTCATCGTGAGTTTGAGGCATGGTAGCCGCACGGAGCCTGGACACGTAGGTCCTGATCCTCCAGTCACAGCAGCTTTACAGGACACTTTCCAAACGCACACGTTATCTCTGAAGCGTGGTAATTTTACCACACATATGGACATGCATTACACACGAGTGCTAACACTGCATGAGGCAATGCATGATGCTTCCAAGTGGGTGGGACCCCGCAAACATGTGGAAATTGTTACCCGTCCACCACCAACCAGGTGCAATTGCACTATTCACATGGGAGGAGATCTAAATGGCATCCGCCTCGTGGACAGGGCATAGCACACATAGAGAAGGTATGTGGCATAATTGCATGTGCTCAGCACAACATGGGCATAGCGACTCAATGGGCCTGATTCACAAAAGCGTTTTACAATGGCACAATCACATTGAAAAATGCTCTGCACATTAGGCTCAATATGTGCTAAGTGACAGGATTATTTACCATGCTTTGCAGATAGTGCCTAGAAGGCCGTCAGAAACAGCCCAGCCCCTGCTTGTAGTAACTGGAGGTCTATTTCTGGGAGCACTCATTATTCACCATAAGGATGGTGGTTGTGGTGCAAGGCCTGACAGGCGGCACAAACTCCTAACTTACGCCTTCAGTGTCAATTTGTGGCCCGACATTCACCACAAAGCCTCGATTCGCAGTTTTCAGTTTTTGTGCCCCTTAAGCCTGACGGTCAATAAAGAACGCGAACACATGTGCCGGTATGGGTTGGCAGTAATGAGAAAAACATGTTTGAAATTTCACATGATAATGATTTTTTATTTATATAGTGCTTTCACCAACGGGCTTAACATAGAACATATTTACATATAATATCCCCCAACTGGAGTTGGTACTCATTTATAAACCTCGGAAGTATGAAAGGCTGAGTTGCCATTGCTGAGATTCAAACCTGCGATCTGCCAATCACAGACAGATCACAGATTACAGCAGTGAGCGCTCAACCCATTGAGCTATCTTAGCATGTGATGTTACTGCCAGCCCATAAGAGGACATTGCATGTGAAACGTACTGTATATGGCATTCAAGTAAAAAAGATGCATGCAGTATTCACTGCATGATTATAGATTGGGATACTACCCATAAATACCCTAGATTTATGCCAGGTAAAAATATGCTTTAATCAATGTGGGTGTCTTTAAAAGCATTTTCTCTTTAAAAGCAATGTGGGTGGAACATCCCTTTACTAAACCTTTGTGGTCTCCTATAACGTGAGCCATGGATGACAAGAGTTCAAACTTGCAGTTCCAGAACACGATAGCGAGTGCCCTCACTCCCATGTATTCTAAGAGACAAGGATACTTTGCAAGGCCAAGTTCAAAGACAGTCTTCATGGCAGAAGGCATGGGCGATAAAAGATGCTGGGCTAAATGGGAGGTGGGATAGCGTCATGCCCTGTCTCCTTGCACCTGGGTCTGGGCTTACATGCTGCTAAGTGAACCGAATGCTCCAGATCTGGCACACGCATCCCAACCAATTTTAGTAGGCTATATAACGAAGGACCTTATAGTTTCAAGAACAATGAGAAACTGTGTATCTAAGGTTTCTGAAGATGACATGCTTTAGAGGAAGGCATATGTTGTCCACCTGATAGTGGGCAGCCAATCACAATCCTAGTTCCGATAGAAAGTATACTTAGATGTTTCCCTTTTTCAATCCCAAGCCTTGATAGATTTTTCATTATTGCCATGTAGTATGACGTCATCTCTGACATATTTTTGGTATAAAGTCTTTGTTTTGTGAAAAGATTGCTGAGAGAAACTGAGCCTACGTCCGTTGATGCTCGTTGTAAACTCCCTGTTTTAGATAATTGTTAATAAAACAGTACTTTGCCATTTTCCTGGGTTGGATCAGTTATTTGGACTCAGAATTAATCTGTGTGATCCCATCCATTACAAATGCATGTTCCTAAAGGGCACTAAACCCAACATGAAAGGCGCAAAGGCGAGTATTATTCCACCCACACTTAACAAGGTATGTTTTTCACCACGGAATGCAGACGAGGAAAAGGAGCCGCCCCTGGCATTGCTTCTTTGGTGTGAGGTTTCAAGGTGTTGACATGTTCCAATTTAGCTGTTGATGAAGATTTCTGTTTTGATGTGAGCACAAGAAGAAGAGGAGGTTCTGAAACAGCACAGTTAATGGACTTGCATCAGTAGTGGAGATGTACAACATTGTACAAACAACGAGTAGGCACGAAGGAGACGAGGGAGGTTTTCTGACTACTGGAGGATAAACTAACTACTAGCAAGTAAAGAAATAACATCTGAAAAGAAGTACGACCCCATGGCGTGACACCATATGACCCTGGTTTTCCAAGTAGACATAAATCAAAAGTCATCTGCGTAGTTAAGATAGCGCAACCATACTTGACCCAGACTCTCAAGTACAAAAGCCTTTTGATAATCAGTGGGAAAACTCCATCGATATCCAAGGGGGTCCCAGTGATTGAATCTCCATTAAAGAAATTCTGTCATCCTGAAGAAGGCTACAACATATTTTAAAGTGCTAGAGATAACACTTTATTAAAAGTACAGACGAAACATACGTAGACCATCTACAAGGCACAAATTAGTTAGCCTCATCATCATTAGTCAGCCATAGGCAAACTAAGTGTTTGTGACTTATATATGGCAAAGGGTGTGCTTTCAGAAGACTCCCTGGCATGGGTGTGCTTTCCGAACACTCCCTGGCATGGGTGTGCTTTCCGAACACTCCCTGGCATGGGCGTGCTTTCAGACCACTCCCTGGGAAGGGTGTGCTTTCAGAACACTCCCAGGGATGGTTGTGATTTAGTACGATAACTTGGGATGGGTGTGCTTTCAGGAGACTTCCAGGGATGTGTGTGCTTTAGGGCGATACCTTGGGATGAGTGTGCTTTCAGAAAACTCCTAGGGATGTTTATGCTTTAGGACAATACCTTGGGAAGGGTGTGCTTTCAGAAGACTCCCTGGATGAGTGTGCTTTAGGACGATACCTTGGTATTGGTGTGCTTTCAGAAGACACCCAGAGATAGATGTGAAACTGGAAAATATCTGGGGATGGGTGTGTGTTTAGCAGACATCCTGAGAAGGGTGTGCTTTCATAAGACACCCTGGGATGGGAGTGCTTTCCAAAGACATCCTGGGATGGGAGTGCTTTAAGAAGACTTTGGATGGTGTGACAAATCGAGGGATTCAGTCACTTCATCCCAGAGGGGAGTCTTTCCTTGTGAGGCTGGAGAGGTGAGCCCGCTACGCAATAATCCCCCATCGGGTGGCAGCATGTGGGACCTCAAAGGGAGAGACTCCCCTCTCTGGGACAAGGACTCCCTCTTCTATAACATCAGTAACATCATAACTCCAGAGACACTCTTCGTTATTGTGACATAAGACCTAAGATCCATACTGAGGATCAATGTACTAAAACTACTGTGAAGAAGAATGAACAGCGAGTAATATTGATTATTCAATGGCTGGACACCAACGCTACTGTGACGAAGAAGAATGAACAGCGAGTAATATTGATTACTCAATGGCTGGAAACCAACACTACTGTGACAAAGCAGAATGAACAAACAATGAAGAGTGATCAACTAAAAGAGAGATTTGACATTCATCCTCTGCTGGCGTAGACCCAGAAATCGATCATAATAAGACGATGGACTACTGTCCATGAGAAGTGGAACCTTGGAGTTTCAAATCAGCCAAGTGAGCAGTGCTGAGAGAGAGTGGGAGATCCTCCGTCGAGAAGAAACCATAAAGTGCTGTGGGCAAGAAGCACAGAGGAAGCTGAAAGTCAGAGAGAGAGGGTGACGAAAACCCCAGGAGAAAGAGCGAGTCAAGAGCGATGGCATGACCCTGGACAGGTGGACTGTTCAGTCTGTTAACAACGCAGAGACCAGTGGACCACATGTGCCACAGAGATGTGGAGAAGAAAGAGGAGACGGAGCGAGAACGGAAGCTATCCTTCCCAAAGCTGCTCCTTTTCCGGCTCGTGCCCATGTAATGGCCTTTCAATGGCGCAATTTTGTGGCTGAGAAAGGGCTGGCTTTTATAGAATCTCTTTCCCAGATTTATTGTAAGGATTCTGGTTTTAATTTTAATTGTCTTACCAAAATCTTTCTTATGATTGCCGATTATCTTGTCCCTCTAGAGTCTATCAAACCCTGTGCTCAGCCCTCCCAACCATGGTTCGTGTCTGAATTAGGCCAACTCCGTCTTTTACGGACACAGATGGAGAGGAAATGGCGCAACAGTCTTTGTTCCATAGCCAAACCTACTTTCCGTAAGGCCACCTCTGTCTATCGTAAGGCTGTGCTGGCCGCTAAACGTGCATATTGTGCAGGGCAGATCCAGATGGCTCTGAATCAATGGGAAGAGCTTTTTGGAATTGCTCAGTCACTTTCCTCCCCTTCTCTTCAGCCCAGCTCCTGCCCGCCCACACAGCTACCCTGCCATGATTCTTTGTCATTATTTTGATTGAAAATATTGCCTCTATTCGCCTTGACATTTTCGTTCTTCTGACCAATTCAACGCCGTTCCCGACGCCTCTGTCCTGTACTTGTTCTTCCCCAGTATGGTCTGTTTTTCCTATAGTCAGTTCTTCGGTTGTCCTGCAGGCTAGTAACCATCCTAAATCTGCTTCCCCCTTTGGTCCGATCCCTATCTCTTCCATCGGTTGCTCCCTGCTTTCTTCTGCAGCTGATCTTTCCTTTTCTTCAGGTTGTCTTCATTCTTCTCTACTTTGGACTCTTCTCTTTCTTCTAACTATTGCCCTATGTCACTTCTACCATTTCTATGAAACTGTTGGAAACTTTGATCATCCCTGTGCTGTCCTCTTTTCTTGAACAGTCTTCTTTTTTTTACTTTTTTCACTCCAGATTTCGTCCTGTTCATGGGACTGAGTCAGTGCTTGTGTCGATCGTTGTCAATCTTACTAGACTGGCTGAAGAGGGCGGTGCCAGTTTTCGTCCTGCTCATGGGACTGAGTCAGTGCTTGTGTCGGTTGTTGACAATCTTACTAGACTGGCTGATGAGGGCGGTGCTGGTGCTCTGATTCTTTAATATCTTTCGGCAGGATTCGACACCATCGATCACGCCATCTTTCTATACTGAGACTGTGGAAGCCTATCCAGAAGGGAGAAGGGAGTCATTCTCCTGGGCTTTCTATGCGAAGGTTGAGGAAGCCTATCCAGCAGAAGGGAGACATTCTCCTGGACATTCTATACTGAGGCTGGGGAAGCCTATCCAGGAGTATAGAGTAATTCTCCTGGGCTTTCTATACTGAGACTGAGGAAGCCTATGTGTCATGAACCGTTGCCTGCGTCCATTCTGGACTTTTTGGTCCCTGACCCATAGAGGACTGAATGCCCTGATCCTCCCAACATGGCCGCCGGATACAGAACGTAGCTTGCCAGTCTTTATGCGCCACACTCAACGTTCTACTAAACAGACACGCCCCGCGGCTTTGCGCGTCTCAACGCTACCGCTCGCTGTAGTTGGATGTGTGTTGCCGGAGTTCACTCGAGGCTTTCTTCCGTATCCTGTTTCCCGATTCCTTGTTCTTCCTCCTTCCTTCCCATTCCTCGAACGTACCTTTTAGCTTCCTTCCTGGATTTTCGCCTGCACTCGGGTCACGGCGTTCCGTGCCCCCGAGGCCGGACATTGTTCCCTCCTGGTTCCCGCCCTGGACATCTGAACGTCTCCTGGAGTTGGATTACTATCCTCACGCTGGACCCCGAAGACCTGCACACGAGTTTATACAAATCCCGGAGCGTGCAAAAGAAATCATCGAAGAAGGTCGCAAGCAAACAGGAAAAACAGGTGAGAAGGGGAGAGACTTGTGACAGATTGAGACACCTAAAGAACAATACAGATACAGAAATGAAAGCTGCAGTTCAAGACCTCATGCAAGGTATGCAGGAACTAACCACAGAAGTCCAGAACCTTAAGGCAGAGAATGCTGCTTTAAAGCTGTTAGTCTTGTCTCGTGACTCTGCAACTAAGAAAAGTGTGCTATTGGGAGGAGTAGTGGACAAATATGATGGCTTTTCAAAGAACCTTTGTGCCTTCCTTGATTCATGTTTGGTGCACTTCACCTTCATACCCTATTACTTCTCCACCCCAACAGCAAAGGTGGGGTTTATGATCTCACACCTCACTGGTAACTCCTTGACCTGGGCAACCCCCTAGTTAATTCGGGCGACGCCCTCCTGGATGATTATGATGGGTTTGTGGAAGCCCTGAAAACCATGTTTGATCGTCCAGAGCAGGTTTACAGCGCTCAAGAACGACTACTTGAATTTCAACAAGGATCCCAGGATATGCTTACCTATGTGACCCGCTTCAAACAACTTGTGAAGGAGGCTGATTGGTCCCAAGAATCCAGTTTCACCCTCTTTCGAAGAGGCCTGAATGAAGAAATAAAGGACGAGTTAGCCAGGGTAGCTCGCCCAAGCTCCTTCCAGGCCCTCATGGACCTTTCCCTACAAATCAACTTTCGAATCCAAGAAAGAAAGGCAGAGAAAAAGAAGTCTAAAATCAACATTCCAAAAGGCTGCCACAGACCATCCTTACAGACCAGAGCCCGCAGATTCTCCAACCTCGGACCCAGAACCCATGCAACTGGCAGCCTTCCGTGGAACCATTACCCCACAAGAAAGGATTTGCCAGATTCACACTGGTTTGTGCATGTATTGCGCCTCCGATAAACACCTTGTGAGAGATTGCCCTATCGCTCCTCCACGGCGTTCGGGAAACGCCAGCTCCCGATCCTAGATGGGGCACAGTTTCGGGAGAAAAGTGTCTGCTCCTCATCAATTCCTTCCTTGAACTCTCCTGGACAAAATAATCTTTTGATTCTACAGGCATTCCTATCGCCTTCCAAGAAAGAATCCTACCCCATCCTAGCATTAGTAGATTGCAGAGCCATGGGCATATTCATAGATCATGATTGGGTCACTACTCACAACATTCCACATGAAACTCGAGAGACTATGCAACCTGTAGAGGCTATTGATGGGAGAGCACCATCTTCAGGACCCATTACCCTTCAAACCAAAGAGATTCTTCTTTCTATAAATCATCACCAAGAGAGGATTAAATTTGATATCATAAGATCTGCCCACTATCCAATGGTTCTAGGCATGCCCTGGTTACAGAAGCATAACCCCCACATCAATTGGGCAGCAGGCTCTTTGTTTCTTGGTTCAGAATATTGTATGTCCCACTGTTTGTCCGTAGACACCTCACCAAGGTCCTCTGAAGACTTCCAAGAAACTCAGCAAATTCCAGTCACCGTCTCTAACATCATCTGGATTCCCAGGGCCTACCAGGATTACACTGATGTATTCTCAACAGCCATTGTGCAAGCTCTACCACCCCACAGACCTGAGGATTGTGCCATCGACACTGAACCTTCAGCCGTAATTCCTTTCGGAAGAATGTTTATTTTGTCAGAACCTGAAAAAAGGGCCCTCCGGGAATACCTGGATACCAACCTGGAAAATTGAACTATTCGACCATCCAAGTCCCCAGTGGGCGCTTCCCTTTTCTTCGTTCCCAAGAAGGATTCCAAGGAGATTAGGCCATGTCTGGATTACCGTGGCCTTAACCAATGCACTCTCAAGGACCGTTACCCATTGCCTCTCATCTCAGACATCCTGGAAGCAGTCAGAGGCGCAGTCATCTTCACTAAACTAGATCTCAGGGGTGCCTACCATCTTATTCGTATAAAAGAAGGTGATGAATGGAAAACAGCCTTTAGAACCCCCTTTGGCCATTTTGAATACTTGGTCATGCCCTTTGGACTTGCTAATGCCCCAGCAATTTTCCAACGTTTTATGGATCGGGTGTTTTCTGATATGCTGTTCCTCTTCGTCATTGTATATCTAGACGACATTCTGATCTACTCCAAGGACCATTTGAAACACGAAGAGCACGTAAGAGCAGTCTTACAAGGTCTACGTGAACATAAGCTCCTCGCCAAACCAGAAAAGTGTCTTTTCCATGTATCTACTGTTCACTATTTCGGATTCGTCCTTAGCCCAAAGGGGATTGGAATGGACTCTTCCAAGGTTGACTCCATTCTATCTTGGCCTGTTCCAACCACTGTGAAGCAAATTCAATCCTTCCTGGGGCTTGCTAATTTCTACACGAAATTTATACCAACATTTTCTGAGATTGTGCACCCTATTGTCACATTACTAAAGAAAGACACCCCCTTTCAGTGGACCTCAGCCCAAGATTCGGCGTTTCAACGGTTGAAGTAGGCATTCACACAAGCTCCCATCCTGGCTCAACCCGACATTGATCGACCTTTCCTTGTTGAAACTGATGCCTCCAACTACGCCATTGGGTGGTCCTGAAACAGGAACTTGGGGACAAGTTAGAACACCCCATCACCTATCTCTCCCGCACCCTGACTCCCAGTGAAACTCATTATTCCGTCCTGGAGAAGGAATTGTTAGCCATTTGTCAAGCCTTCACTGATTGGCATCATCTCCTTCTGGGAGCCAAACATCCGGTACAAGTCCGTACGGCCCATCGGAATCAACAAGTCCTACAATCCTTGGAGTGCAGAAACAGCCGCCAGGACCATTGGGCCTTCTTTTTTGCTCAGTACCAATTTCAAATCCATCATTTCCCTGGAACGCATAACATTATAGCCAATGCCTTATCTAGACGTCCTGATTACGAAACCTTTGAGGATCGGACCTTCCCTAAGATGTTTCCTAACACAATATTTGTTGCTCAAGCAATTACTCTCCTGGAGGATATTCAAGTCCAAACTCAGTCCTCTGAAACTTGGAAGGAGTTTAGGAGAAACAACCGATGGAATCTCAAAACAAAAGACAGATGTCTATTCAAGGATAATCGGTTGGTCATCCCTACTCCTGGACTGAGACAAAAGATCACAAGTCTATGTCATGGTACTTTCCATTCAGGAAACTGTGGCATAACCAACACCCTCCATCTAATACAAAGACAGTTTTGGTGGCCAAGGATGAAGGATGATATCAAGATCCATGTCCAGACTTGTGCAGTCTGCAATCAGAACATACATGACAATAAAAGACCAGCAGGTCTCCTGCTCCAACCAGCACTACCAACAAGACCCTGGGAAATCATTGCCACAGACTTTATCGTAGAACTACCTCCTTCCAGGGGCTATACAACTATAATGGTTACCATTGATTTGTTCACACATATGGCTCATTTTACGCCTCTATACAATCTACCATCCTCATCTGAACTTGCTGGCATTTTCCTAGAACACATATTCCGGCTTCATGGGCTACCCTCCAAAATCATTTCTGACCGAGGACCCCAGTACATATCCCAGTTCTGGAAACAGCTATATCGTATACTGGGAATCCAACGTGCATTGTCTTCGGGTTATCATCCTCAGACCAATGGAGTTACCGAACGAGTAAACCAAACCCTGGGACAATATCTTTGTTGTTTCGCCACCAAAGTCCAGGATGATTGGTCACTTTTAATACCTGTGGCTGAATTTGCATACAACAATTCGGATCACTCTGCTATCAAGACAAGTCTCTTCTTCTGTAGTCAAGGATTTCATCCTTCAGTCCTACCGTCCATTCTTTCACATCCTACCCCGGTTCCTGCGGTTGATTCCTGGATTGAAACACTAATCAATGTGCACAAAGAAGCAAAGGAACACCTAGAAAAGGCACGAAGAGACATTAAACATTATGCTGACTCCAAAAGAAGGCCTGGGCCTTCCTATTCAATAGGCGATAAGGTCTGGTTATCCCCGAAACTCCTTCCTCATCACCTACGATCAAACAAATTGGCTCCCAGGTATTATGGGCCCTTTTCTATAAAAGAAATCGTCAATCCAGTGGCCTTTCGACTCCGACTACCAGAGTCATGGAAAAGGATTCATCCAGTCTTCTACACTTCTCTTTTAAAACCATATGTTCAGCCCTCTCGAACTGCTCCAAGATCTACCCCAGTGATTGTCAATGACCAACTCGAATACGAGGTCTCCAGAATTTGTGACTCTAGGTACCGACGTGGTCAATTACAGTATTGGGTCGAATGGAAAGGGTATCCTCCCAGTAAGCGCACCTGGGAACCCATGTCAAACATGAATGTCTCCCGGCTGATACGAAGATACCATCGCATCCATCAAGGCATACTCGGAGGACCTGGACTTCAGAGGAGGCATACTGTCATGAACCATCGCCTGCGTCCATTCTGGACTTCTTGGTCCCTGACCCATAGAGGACTGAATGCCCTGATCCTCCCAACATGGCCCGCCTGATACAGAATGCAGCTTGCCAGTCTTTACGCACCACGCTCAACGTTCTACTAAACAGACACGCCCCTGCGGCTCTGCGTGTCTCAATGCTACCGCTCGCTGTAGTTGGACGTGTGTTGCCGGAGCTCGCTTTCTTCCGTATCGTGTTTCCCGGTTCCTTGAATCTTCCTCCTTCCTTCCCTTTCCTCAAACTTACCTTTGAGCTTCCTACCTAGATTTTCACCTGCACTCGGGTTACGGCGCTCCGTTCCCCCGAGCCCCGACATTGTTCCCTCCTGGTTCCCGCCCTGGACATCTGAACGTCTCCTGGAGTTGGATTACTATCCTCACGCTGGACCCCGAAGACCTGCACACGGGTTTATACAAATCCCAGAGCATGCGAAAGAAATCATCGAAGAAGGTCGCAAGCAAACAGGAAAAACAGGTGAGAAGGGGAGAGACTTGTGACACTATGCAGCAGAAGAGAGTCATTCCCCTGGACATTTTATACTGAGGCTGGGGAAGCCTGTCCAGCAGAAGGGAGTCATTCTCCTGGGCTTTCTATACTGAGGCTGGGGAAGCCTGTCCAGCAGAAGGGAGTCATTCTCCTGGGCTTTCTATACTGAGGTTGGGGAAGCCTATCCAGGAGTAGGGAGTCATTCTCCTGGACATTCTATACTGAGGCTGTGGAAGCCTATCCAGGAGAAGGGAGTCATTCTCTGGGGCATTCTATACTGAAGCTGGGGAAGCCTATCCAGGAGAAGTGAGTCAATCTCTGGGACATTCTACACTGGGGCTGGGGAAGCCTAATAGGAGTAGGGAGTCATTCTCCGATACATTCTTTACTGAGGCTGGGGAAGTCTATCCAGGAGAAGGGAGTCATTCTCCTGGGCGTTCTACACTGAGGCTGTTCAAGTCTATCCAGGAGGAAGGAGCCATTCTCCTGGACGTTCTATACTGAGGCTGGGAAAGCCTATTTATGAGAAATTAGCTATTCTCCTGAGCATTCTATACTGAGGCTGGAGAAGCCTATCCAGGAGAAGGGAGTCACTGTCCTGGATGTTCTATACTGAGGCTGGGGAAGCCTATCCAGGAGAAGGGAGTCATTCTCCTGGGCATTATATACTGAGGCTGGGAAAGCCTATCCAGGAGAAGGGAGACATTCTCCTGGGCTTTCTATACTGAGGCTGGGCAAGCCTATCCAGGAGAAGGGCGTCATTCTCCTGGACATTCTATACAGAGGCCGGGGAAGCCTATCCAGGAGATGGGAGTCATTCTCCTGGACTTTCTATACTGAGGCTGGAGAAGCCTATCCAGGAGAAGGGAGCCATTCTTCTGGGCATTCTATACTGAGACTGGGAAAGCCTATCTAGGAGAAAGGGCCATTCACCTGAGCATTTTATACTGTGGCTGGGGAAGTCTATCCAGGAGAAGGGAGTCATTCTGCTGGGCTCTCTATACTGAGGCTGGGAAATCCTATCCAGGAGATGGGAGTCATTCTCCTGGGCTTTCTATACTGAGGATGGGGAAGCCTATCCAGGAGAAGGGAGACATTCTCCTGGGCATTCTATACTGAGGCTGGGGAGGCCTATCCAGGAGATGGGAGTCATTCTCCTGAACTTTCTATACCGAGGCTAGAGAAGCCTATCCAGGAGAAGGGATCATTCTCTAGGACTTTCTATAACAAGGCTGGAGAAACCTATCCAGGAGAAGAAGAGAATCATTCTCCTGGGCGTTCTGCACTGAGGCTTGAGAAGCCTATTCAGGAGAAAGGAGTCATTCTCCTGGGCGTTCTATAGTGAGGCTGGGGAAGCCTATCCAGGAGAAGGGAGTCATTTTCCTGGGTGTTTATACTGGGACTGGGAAAGCCTATCCAGGAGAAGGGAGTCATTTTCCTGTGCGTTCTATTCTGGGACTGGGAAAGCCTATCCAGGAGAAGGGAGTCATTTTCCTGTGCCTTCTATTCTGAGGCTGGGGAAGCCTATCCAAGAGAAGGGAGTCATTCTCCTGGATGTTCTATACTTAGGCTGGGGAAGCCTATCCAGGAGAACGGAGTCACTCTCCTGGGCATTCTATGCTGAGGCTGGGGAAGCCTATCCAGGAGAAGAGAGCCATTCTGCTAGACTTTCTATACTGAGGCTGGGGAAGCCTATCCAGGAGACAAAAGTCATTCTCCTGGACATTCTATACTGAGGCTGGGCAAGCCTATCCAGCCAGGAGAAGGGAGTCATTCTCTAGGGCATTCTATGCTGAGGCTGGGCAAGCCTATCCAAGAGAAGGGAGTCATTCACCTGGACATTCTACACTGAGGCTGGTCAAACCTATCCAGGAGGAAGGAGGCATTCTCCTGGGCGTTCTATACTGAGGCTGGGAAAGCCTATTTAGGAGAAATGAGCCATTCTCCTGAGCATTCTATACTGAGGCTGGGGAAGCCTATCCAGGAGAAGGGAGTCACTCTCCTGGATGTTCTATACTGAGGCTTGAGAAGCCTATTCAGGAGAAAGGAGTCATTCTCCTGGGTGTTCTATAGTGAGGCTGGGAAAGCCTATCCAGCCAGGAGAAGGGAGTCATTCTCTAGGGCATTCTATGCTGAGGCTGGGCAAGCCTATCCATGAAAAGGGAGTCATTCACCTGGACATTCTACACTGAGGCGGGTCAAACCTATCCAGGAGGAAGGAGGCATTCTCCTGGGCGTTCTATGCTGAGGCTGGGAAAGCCTATTTAGGAGAAATGAGCCATTCTCCTGAGCATTCTATACTGAGGCTGGGGAAGCCTATCCAGGAGAAGGGAGTCACTCTCCTGGATGTTCTATACTGAGGCTTGAGAAGCCTATCCAGGAGAAGGGAGTCATTTTCCTTGCGTTCTATTCTGAGTCTGGGGAAGCCTATCCAAGAGAAGGGAGTCATTCTCCTGGACGTTCTATACTTTTTAAAAAAATTAAAATGCTATAGTTTAATTTTAAACTTTTCATTTGTCTCCAGTTTTGCAAGGTTTCCTTTCAATTTGCAGAGGTTTAGGAGTTCCTGTAGGAAATGGCATATTGTGTAAATGAGTTTCTTTGATCTGCTATTTAGAATCTCCGTCCATCTGTCTTCAGTCTCCATCGTCTGTTCTCTGATCTTGTAATAAGTCGATCTTTGTTCAGAGAGTTCATTGCATTCTATTAATAGATGAAAAAGCGTTTCTGACTTTTGTACGTCTGAGCAGAAACGGCAGAAATGTTCTGACGGTGGAATTTGTCTAGTTTTGGCCAAATAAGAGTGCGTTGGTATGGTGTTCAATCGGATTTTCATGTATATTGCTCTTATTTTGGCATCAGGGAAGATAGACAGGTAAGCTGGCAGTTCGTTGATGGATCTGATGTCTGTCTTACATTGAATATTCAAGTTGTATTTTGTTTTTTCTTCAATGGTTTTTATCCAGTCATTTCTCATTATTTTTATTTTTGCATTTTGTTGACGTAGCGTTAGCATTTCGTGGGAGATTTCTTCTATTTTCATATGTTTTTCAAGATTGTCTTTCCACTTGATAAGGATTGTGTTGTTCATTGCTCCTTCATGAGACCTTAGGATTTGAATTGCTGGAGTTTTCTCATCCGAGAGTAACTTGCAATATAAATCTAGTTGTTTCCATAGAACGAGTGAACTGATGGACTGTATTGCTACTTCATGTCTGATTCTGGGCATGGGGAAGGAGGGTGGGAGGCGTAGGATTTTGCGCCAGAAGGATGCTTCTAGTTTTGTCCACCCGTATCCCCTTGCGTTTAGCATGGCTTCTGTTCCGTAAACTATTGTTGGAATGACTTTTTGTTTGTAATATGTTGTTATGGGTTTTAAATGAATATTTGCCGTACTTTCGGTGGATCATGCATCCTTGTCTTGCGAGAGATTGGATCTTCTGTTCTAGTTTCGTTGTCCATTCTTTTTCCAATTTGGATTGGTTAATTTGAATTCCCAGATATTTAAATGTTGTAACTTCCTGAAGCTGGTTTCCATTTAGATTGATTTTTAGTTGTTTTCCATTGTTTTTGGTCATTCTGGTTAGTTGATTGATTTTTGTCTTCTTTGTATTGATAGTAAGTTCATTAAGATTCATGTAGTGATTTAGTCGAGAGAGACTGTTTTGAAGGCCTGAGGGTGTCTTATCCAGGAGAATGATATCGTCCGCATATGTCATGATTTTAACTGGTATTGAATTGAGCTTTGGAGGGTTGAGGGCATCTGTTTGCAGGTGAGTGTCATTGTCTGCGGTAAAGAGGTTGTATAATGTGGCTGCTAGAGGGCATCCTTGTTTTAGTCCATTTTCAGCTGGTATTTTCGGTGTTGTGTGGCCTTCTTTTGTGAGTCTTATTGTTATTGATGTGTTTGAATAAAGTTGTCTGATTGGTCCCAAGATGTCGATAGGACATTTCCATTTTTCAAGTTTGTTCCAAAGTTTTTGGCGGGATATTCCATCAAAGGCCATGTGAAGATCTATAAAGGCCACAAAGATTCTTGTTTTGTGGTGAATTGCTTCATGTTTAATCAGGTTTAGGAGAAGTAGGTTGATATTTGTGCCCACATTTGGGTTGAAGCCAGTTTGTCTTATAGAAAATCGTTGTGTGTCGTTTGCCCACTGGTTCAGTTTTTTTAGGAGGATCGATGCAAACAGCTTCCCAAGAGGGTCAAGTAGCGCAATTGGTTGGAAATTTGCCGGATCCTCTCTCGGTCCTTGTTTGTGGATGGGCACGATGGTAGCAGTTTTCCATGATGACGGTATCTGGTTGAGCTTGTTAATGAGTGTGATGATGTTACTCATGAGATAAGCCCATGAATGTGGATTTTTTTTGATCATCGTGTTCGAGGTCCCGTCAGCGCCCGGAGCTCAGGATATGTTGAGTTTTAGTATCATGTCTAGAATGTCTTGGTGGTTACAGATTACTGTCCACTTTGTCTTCTGTATTGAGGGTTTTCTTTCCGTTTCTGAATGCCAGGCTTTGTATATGTTTGTGTAGTGTTGAATCAATTGTTGTGCTGTCACATTTCCTGTCAGTTTTTGTTGGTGTGCTGAGTTATTATTCAACAGGTTCCATAGTTCTCGGAGGTTATGTGTTTTATACGTTTCTAGGATTGCCTCTGCATCTGCTTGTAGTAGAGTCATACGATGCGTTTTGGTCCAGTTGTTGTAATTTTGTTTGGCCGCTTTTATTTTATTGAAAAAGTCGTTGTCTTGGCTTCTCTTTAATTGTCGCACAGTGTTTCTCAGGGCCCTCTTCCTTTCATTAAGCTCCTTGTTGTAGCAATGTCAATGAGTTTTCATAGTTTGCTGGCTTGCTGGTTTGTAGTATGGTTGAAGTAGCCATTAATAGTTTAATTTCTGGTCGTCAGGTAGAGTGGTTTGCACGAATTGTCTTGTGAGTGAGAGTGTTGCTTGTTCAGTAATGCAAAGTTTTCTGCCAGCTGTGCAGACTTCTAGCAGAGTGGGTCGGATCGGCTGAGATTTACTTAGAATATTTTGCCCATGTATCACTAGCAGGTTGTGATCGCTCTTTGTCGTTGTGATTATACTGGCTGTTTCTACTGTGGTTCTCAGTTCCTTCGAGAGGTAGATGTAGTCAATTATGGCGGGTGATTTGCCTCGGGACCAGGTGGGTAGTAGCTTGCTTGTCTTGTCCATCGGGTAATCGATAGTTAGAAGGTTACGGATGTTAGTTTCTTTTGTCCATTTTTTGGCTCGGATTGTTAGTTTTCCGTTAGGGATAGGTTGTCCGTCTTTATGCTATAGATGTAGGTTTAAATCGCCGCATAACATGAATTCAATTCTTGGGTAATTCAGGATAAGGTTGTCCATCGTTAAGAAGACACCCTCTAAGAAAGCTTTGTCTTTGATTGCAGCAGGGTTCCAGTACAGGTTCATAATTGAGATTTTTCTTTCCTGATGGAGATTTGAGGAGTCAGAGCTTGAGCCTCCTGTTATTTTTATTTTTATGACTGTATTTTGTATCCATGGGTTGATATTTGTGGCTTGCAGTATAGACCATGCCGAGTCAATCTTGATTAACGTTAATAGACCTGATGTTGGTCTTCCTTTTGATCTTGTTGGGGCTGGGTTGAGGAATGCGGGGAAGCCGTCACAGCATGGGGTGTTGGAAAGCCAGGTTTCTTGAAAGCAGATGATCTGGTACGATTCGAATTCAGGTGATGGCTCATTAAACAGGTGAGAATTACCCCGTGTATTCCATGAGCACAGGGTCCAGGTGTTTGTTGAATTGGTTGGTGGTTATGAGATGTTACATAGACCTGTTTCGTCGGGGTAGTCTGAACTGTCTTCTGAGGCGTACTGGCGTCTGATCGGGCCATCGTTGTAGTAGCTCACCTTTGTTTCATCTGGATGGTTAGGATAGTCTTCTGGAGTGTACTGTCGTCTGATCCGAGGATCCTCATTGTTGAGGGTTCTGTCGATATGGTTGGTTTCCAGAGGGTTCTTGTGGTGGCCGGTGGGCATGGTTTGAAAATCGTTCATGCCATTTTGTTCGTTTTGCTGCTTCTTAGGATGGGGATGGCTTTTGATAGGTATAGAAGCATTCCTAGGATTTTCCTTTCGGATGATGTCTTGTTTTGTTAGTTGTTTACCAAGTGTGCAGCTGAAACCAAGCTTATATAGGACATCTCTTGCTGTGAGGATCTGATCCATGGTTGTTTTGTTGTGTAATTTTAGCGATATTTTGTCGTTAAATTTTTCATCTACAAAAATGACTAGCTCAATTTCTCTGGAGCGGAGTTGGTTCAGGTTCGGGATTGCTTTGAAGAGTATTAGGATATTCTCCCTATTTAGAACCAGTTGGGAGTGTCTATTGATGATATTTTCTATTTGCACCATGTAGCTTTCTGTTGCCTGGAATGGGTTCAGGAATATTGGTTGGGATGGTGCTGGATGAGTAGTCAAATGACTTGTTTCATTGTTACATCTTGATTCGTTGACTAGTGAGGTTGAGAAGATTTCTTTATATGTTGGGTGGTTCGGTGAGTCATAGGTTGAATAGATTGTTGATTTTTCTGAGATTTCTTCACACGAGATCATATAGCTGGTGGAGTAGTATGGTTGATATTCATCAATTACTATTAGACTTAAATCGTTCATTTGTGTATTGGTAGACCCTCATGCGTTGTTAGGTCCAATAGGTAATCTGTGTCCAGAATTGGTTCCTTGTGTATTGTCGCAGTTTCAGGTGCCAGTTTTTTGCTAGTATTTTTTGGTAATGAGACCGGTTGTTGGGATTGGTTCGATGTGATCTTCTTAAGTTGGTTTATTGGTAGGTTATCTGTGACTGGCTTTGGTGTTGACAGATTTCATAGAAACGCTCGCGATCCTGTTTGTTTTTGCGTTTGTTTTGCTGGTTTTTTTATGCTTCTTTATTGGTTTTCTTTGCTGCGGCAAAGATCTCGAAGATGTCGTCAGCGATCATGTCTTTTTGGTTATTTGTTGGATTTATTTTTTCTTTGCATGCATTAGATGGGTTTGCTGTTTGAATCGATGGAGGGATTGGTACACTAGAGAATGTGGGTCTTTGTTGATCGAGATTCCATTTTTCTGGTATCATACAAGGTGGTGTGTTTTCTTTTGGTGTTTTCTGAGGTGCTTTTTGTTGCTGATTTTTGAGGATTGTCATGAGTTCTTTGGTGAGTTGGGTTTTTTCTTCTCTGTCTCCTAGTGCTATCTCGAATAGTCTTTGTTGCCAGTTACGGGATTGTTCTGCTTTGGAGTCTAGACGTTTTTCTATTGTGGTTATGAAGTCTTCTGTGTGTATTTGTTTAGTATGGATCATTGCAAGGAGTGTAGCTTGGTCTCGTATGTTGTCTTTTATTACTTCATGTAATTTAAGGAAGAGTACCATGGATTGGGATACCACTGCCAGCAGCATATTTTGCAGTTCTAGCATTGTTGTCGGTAATCTTTGTTTTTGATTGTCACCATTCAAGGGAATGTGTTTTCCCGTGTCGCCAATGGACGGGATAGGATGGTATATTTCGTTTCCCTGAGCTGGCGTATGAAAGGATTCCTCAGGTTTGTACTCAAATTGCATGATTTATTGTACTTTTTTTTATTTTGGGGTGCGCTTGGTGTGTTGGTTCTCTGGGTGGTCTTTAGTCTTCGCGATTTTCAGAGTTCTGTTGAATGGTGTTTTTTGGCAGGGGTGTAGAATTGCAGGTTGGTGTTGCTAAATTTGTTGGTTTGCTGAAGATTTCTTTCCTTCTTTCTGCACTGTTCATGATGGATTCTATTTCAGTAATGTCTAAGGATAGACGGGCCGCTTTGCCTATTGCCGTGTTTAATTGAGGGTTCAAAGGTTCTTTCAGTAGTTTTTGAGCTGTGTGGGCTTGTAGCCATAGTAGTTTGGCTTGTTTCGCTCTTTCTTTTTTGGTCAGCCCAGCCGTTGATGGTCCTGGAGTTTGAATCTGGCTTGATTGTTTAAATGATTCTTTGATGTTTAGTATTGCTTCTGTAGCCGGCGGATCTGTATTTGTATTGGCTCGTGTGTCTTTCGAAGCGTCCTTGGTGGTCGACGGAGGTGGATTTGGTTGGGTTTTAGCCAGGTTCTGTTGTGTATTTGTCTTGCTCTGTTTGTTTGTATCGTTCATCTCCTGGTGTGTTTGGGGGTGTTTTTCCCCTGATTGATTGTCATTTTTTCCCGTGTGGTCTTTAGGGGTCAGTTGTGTTGCATCTGGCCCCTCGGCCCTCACATGCATCCGCACACGCACACAGGTCAATGAGGACACGGGACGCGATGTTGCTTGCTACGCATCCCGGCGGCACTGCCGCACGGACGCAGTTTATTCAACTGCGCATGCACGGGTCCATAACGAGGCCCGCGCATGCACGCTACGTCAAACTGGGACGTCACATCCCTTTTTAACTTTAATCAAAACAATGTAAACCTTCGGGGTGTGCATACCCCGGCACAACTGGTGCCCGTGTGGGCGGGCGCATGAATAACTTGGAGTCTCACCTTACGTTTCTCAGTTCAGTCACCTGAGTCCAGGACGTAGACCTTGAGATGCCCTGGTAGTCTCCGCTCGCGGCGGACCGGGTACCTTGGCGAGATGGTGGGCGGAGTAGAGCACTCCAGTTCAGAGCTAGCGGAGTCCCTGTTCTGCTCGCCCTCCTGATCTCCGGGAGGGCCCTCCCGACCCCTGGATTCCTCTGAAGCCCCGTTCTCAGCGGGTGTTTCGATTCTTTTGAAGAACGACCGGTTGCGCGTGACTGTTCCTTGGTCGCAGGCTGCCGTCACCATTGTGCCCTTTACATGCGTTACCTTCCACGGGCGCGGCTCAAATGGTAGGGACAGTTTCCCCTCGGGGTGCCGGTTTCGGACCAGCACTGTGTCCCCTACTCGCACCTCCTTTTCCTGCAGACCCCTCCGTTCACTTTCTTTGTCGTTACGCCTAGCCCGGTCTTTCTGGACACCCTCGTTGTTTATTATCCCTGGCAGACGGCCTTCCTCTTCCGGTAGCATTCACCTCGGGCATCGTCCAAACAGTGCTTCGGCGGGAGCCACTCTCGTGGACTGGTGGGGTGTCGTGCGGTATTCTCTTAGAAACTCCACTAGCTTTCTCTCTAGGTCTTCACCTCCACTGGCGGAAATTCTTAGGACCTTATTAAGAGTCCGCATCATTCTCTCGGCCTCCCCATTGGCTCGCGGCTAGAGTGGGGACACCCTGCGATGCCGGATCCCCCTTTCCCGGAGGTAAGTTGCAAACTGGCTGCCCGTGAACGGCGGCCCGTTGTCTGAGCACAGTAGGTCCGGGAACCCATGCGTGGCGAACATTTTGTCTAATGCTTTCGTCGCGAACTCTGTCGTTGTCGACTCTACCACCTCCACCTCGGGGTACCTGGACCATTGGTCAACTGCTACCAGAAAGTACATGCCACGACCAGTCGAGCCGAAGTCCACGTGGACAGTTCCCCATGGCTTGCTGCTACGCTCCATTGACCTTATCGGCGGGGCTCTGTCTCCTGGGGCTGCTGCTTGGCACGCCACACATCTCCTCATGAAGCTCTCCACTCGCCCCTCCGAGTCCGGGAACCATACTTTGTGTCTCAGCCGAGCCTTCGTTTTGACAACACCCTGATGACCAATGTGGGCCAGTTCGAGTACCCTTGTCCTCAGTGCCCGTGGGATGACGATTTGTCTCCCTCGAAGTATTAGCCCATCGTCTGAGACAGAGAGTTCATCCCTCACTTTCCAGAGTGCTTGGAGGTCGCTCTGGGCCTCTGCTTGACGGCGCGAGTTGTTATGCAGTACCTCCCTCCAATCACCGCTCCTCACGGCGGTCTTGATGATGCTAAAAACCTCGTCCTTGGAGCATTCTGTCGCAATTGCCATTCTTGACACAGCAGCCCGTGGCACTCGTTCGCCCAATGTCGGTGACGGAGGTTTCCTTGCTGGGGTGGCGCGACAGGTAGTCGGCCGGATTGTTCGTTCCTGGTCGGTAAATTAGTTTCACCCCATACTCCATCAGGGCCAGCATCCACCTTTCGATCCTGGGGGGCGGCTTGGATGACACGCCTGCCAGTATGGGCAGTAGCGGCTTGTGGTCAGTCACCACCACGACTGGCTTGCCCAGAATGTACAAACGGAAATGGCGACAGCCCCACAGGATGGCCAACGCCTCCCGGGCAATCTGCGAGAATCTCATTTCCGTGTCCGAAAAAGCCTTACTTGCATAGGCGATGGGACGCATGTCCCCGCGTCCATCGGGTTGCAGCAGCACAGCCCCTACTCCCACTGGACTCGCATCGACCACCACCTCCGATTCCACCTTGGGGTTGAAGTATGCCATGGTGTCCCCATCGGATAGGGCATTTTTCAGGGTCTGGAATGCCTCTTGTTCACCGGCGCCCCATTTCCACGCTGCGTCGTTCCTTGTTAGCACTCTGAGTGGTTCTGCCAGCGACGCTAGCCCTTTGATGAAACGCCCGCAGTAAGTTACCATCCCCAGGAAGCTCCTTACTTCTGTGGGGGATTGTGGGGGGGGCGGCTTCCTTAATGTCCTTCACTTTGGCTTGGTCAGGCGACACACCGGCCGCATGGAAGATGAATCCGAAGAAACCAATACGGTCCTTGAAGAACTCGCATTTTTGTCGATGAAGGGTGAGCCCTAAGTTCTTCAGTCTCTGGAGCGTGTTCTCCAACCTCTTCATGTGCTCCCTTTCCGAGTCCGCGAAAACTAAGATGTCGTCGCTCATGTTCAATACCCCTTTTAGGCCAGCCAACGCCCCCCTGATGGTGTTCTGGAATACTTCGGCAGCTGACGAGATACCAAAGCTCAGGCGTTTAAATTGGTATAGGCCGTCATGCGTCGTGAAAGTTGTTATGAACCTGGAGTCCGGGTGCAGTTCAAGCTGATGGTAGCCCGCTCGTAGGTCCAGCTTTGAGAAGACTCTTGCCCCCTGAAGCTCTCCGATAATGTCATCTAGAGTTGGAGTAATGTGCCTCTCCCTCTTGATCGCAGCGTTTGGGAGGCGCATGTCCACGCAAATTCTCACTGCCCCGGGCTGTTTCGGCTTGGGAGCCACCACAATTGGTGACACCCAGGGTGTCGGCCCCTCCACTCTCTCAATAATGTCCATATTTACGAGTGATCGGAGTTCCTCCTCCACCTTCTCCCTTAGGTGGAAAGGAATCCTACGGTGCTTGAGGGCTGTCGGTCTGATGGACTCGTCGATATGCAGGCGCACTGGGGGTGCTTTAAGCTTCCTTATGCCCTCGAAGATGCCCGAGAACTTGTCCAACAGCGTTTCAATGTCGATCTGGTATACTCCATATGCAAAATGAACCAAATTGAGGGCCTCCGACGCAGCACAGCTGAGAAGCGAGTGAGGGCTAACGTCCGTGACAAAGAATTTTGCCTTGATGGTGCTTTCCCCCCTCGACATTGGTGACACGAATACCCCCTTGAGTGGCAACGGGGTGTCTCCTCCAAAAGTAAATATCTTCGCCATGGACTTGTCCAGTGCCGGCGGGCCTGGGAGTTTTAGATAGTCTTCCTCGGCCAGCATGCATACGGATGCTCCGGTGTCGATGAGGATCTGCGTCGGCACGCCCAGTATGTCTACCACACACCTGGGTTGTCTCCTCCGTTTGCTTTCTGAGGCAATGTTTGAAATGAAAAACACTTCGTCTTCATCTTCCTCCTCTTCTTCTTCTTCTTCTGCAAGTTGCAACCTCCGCACCTCCTGTTCAAGAGCTGCGATGCTGCGTTGCCTTCTGAAACCGCTGCCCCTTGTTCTCGCGGGGCCTCTCTGAGTAGGTACAGGAGCAGGGGCGCGGCACATGCGGGCATAGTGCCCCGGTCCATTGCACCGTCCGCAGGATCTCGTTTTGGCAGGACACGCCTCTACATGTGGCAGGTCATATCCGCAATCTTGGCATATTGATCCGGGTGCAGTGGGATATCTGTTCTCCGTTGTCTTCGGGACCCACTTATCCTTCAGCTTCGTCCTTTTGTTTACGGCAAAAGCTTCCTCCCTTGCGCTTGGCCTGACTGCCGCGTCCATGCTCGCTCCTCTGGATTCTGCCAGCTCGTACGTCCGGCCACTATCTAGTATCTGCTGCAGTGTCCACCCCGGCTCTCTCAGCACTTGTCGCCGCAATTTACCTGAGCTGCATCCCTGGAGGACCTGGTTCCTTATCATCAGCTCGTCGTTGTCCCAGCGACATGTGTTGGCTATCATTCTCATCTGGCGCAGAATTGATCGAGAGACTCTTCCTCCCTTTGCTTCTCTCTGCAGAACAAAAATCTTTCATAGTCGACATTCGACTGTGGGATGAAGTGGTTTTCTAGCGCAGTCTTGACAGTGTCGTACGTGACTACTGGCAGGGTGAATGATTCGTAGATGCGCATAATGTCCAGCCCGGCCGAATACAGAAGGGTCGCCCTTTTTGCATCGTCGTTGGTGGTTCCGGTCGCTGTAAAGTACATCTCTAACTTCTTGACCCATAGTAGCCACCTGGGTCCTAGTTTGGACGGGGGCCCCGACGTGTCAAACTCCTGCATGGGCAGCAGCGACCCCTGTTGTGTCCTCACCGCTCTTGTCGCCACTTCTGTCTCTTCGTCGCTACTTGCCATCTTCACAGGTCGCACAGGCACCTCTGGGTGTGTTAGAGGCCGCAAACCTGGCTGGTGTAAGTCTCGACGTACCTCCTGCAGATGTCTGTCGCCTTATCCTTGTGTTCGGCTTTTTTTTTTTTTTTGGATTGTCCCCAAGTTGTTGGGGACAATCAAGTGTTCCAAAAATTATCCCTTTCTTCTCCTTGTAGCAGCGCACAAGCACCTTTTCAAGCCGCTACTGCTCTGAGGAGAAAACGTTCGTGCTCGGTCCGCGTCGTGTCCTCGCGTGCCGATGTGGATTGTGCGCCCACGTACGTTGGGCGAACGCTGTGGCGGCAATCCCGCCTCGTCGCCAGTTGTTGCATCTAGCCCCTCGGCCCTCACATGCATCCGCACACGCACACAGGTCAATGAGGACACGGGACGCGATGTTGCTTGCTACGCGTCCCGGCGGCAACTGCCGCACGGACGCAGTTTATTCAACTGCGCATGCGCGGGTCCATAACGAGGCCCACGCATGCGTGCTATGTCAAACTGGGACGTCACAAGTTGGTCTGTCTGATCATTTTTTTCTGGTGTTGATTGATTTTCAATTCGGTCCCAGTTGGTGGGATCTGTGGCTCTTGAGTGGTTTGCTTTCCCGATCGCAGGGATGTGTTGCTTTGGTTTCTTCGGTCCGAGTTTTTGGTTTGTTTTCCCGATCGCGGGGATGTGTTGCTTTGGTTTATTCGGGCCGAGTTTTTGGTTTGTTCACATGCTGAGTGGGGTGAGGATTCACTTAGACTTTCTGATGAAGTCTGTACCTTTTCTTCTACACCTTTTCTGTCTAGTTCATGATCGAAAATGTGTGTTTCCGAATTGCTTCGAGATGTTCAATTTTCGGTAACGTGTTTGTTTGTCTTCTTCTTTTGCAGTACTTGTTCCATCGTTGGTTGTGAGGGATCGGCATAGAGCTTTCCTATAACTCTTGTATTTGGCCCTGTTATCTGTTTTTTTTGCATTCGGAGCTTCGTTTTTCACCAGTTCCTGTGCTTTGGGTGCTCCTATTTTTCTTTCAGGGGGGATAGGTTTCTTGGTATTGCACTAGGTGGAGCAGGATCAAAGAAGGGTGAGGTCTCTGCAGTCTCCTATACAGTGTTGATTTCTAACTGTTGCACTGAATCTCTCCTGGATGCTCCAACTAGCCTTTGCATAGGATTGACTTTGGTGCAGTACTGAGGGGTCAGTGCTGAACAGGATCAAAGGGGAGTGGGTCCCTGGACTCTCCTGTGTTGTGAGTGTTTCACTTTATGTTGGACGGTGCAGGACACAGTGCTCTGCAGAATCACAAAAGGGGGAAAGGTCTGCCACGCTCTGCTGTCTTGTGTAGGGTACACGTTTTCTTGTTGCAGCATCTGAGGGATGGTGCGTTGCAGGATCAAAGGAGGGAAGGCCCCAGCAGTCTCCTGCCTAATTTGAGGTTCAATGTTCCTTTTGTTGAAGCTGTTTTTTTTCTTTGTCCGGCTGCAGAGAATAGTGAGGAGCAGGATCAAAGGGGAGAGAACCCTAACAGTCTCCTGCCTTGGTTGAGATACAGTTTTTCTTCTGTTGAGGATGTTTTTCTTTGAGCGGTACCAGAGGATAGTAGGATAGTGAAAAGCAGGATCAAAGGGGAGAAAGCCCCAACAGTCTCCTGCCTTTGTTTTTCTTTGTGTAGTACCAGGGAATAATGAGAAGCAGGATCAAAGGGGAGAGAGCCCCAGCAGTCTCCTGCCTTGGTTGAGATACAGTTTTTCTTTTGTTGAGGGTTCTTGTTCTTTGTGTAGCACCAGAGGATAATAAGGAGCAGGATCAAAGGGGAGAAAGCCCCAACAGTCTCCTGCCTTGTTTGTGATTCAGTTTTCCTTTCGTTGAAAGTCTCTTTATTCTCCTGTGCAGTGGCTGTTCCTTATTCTCTGATAGCAGCACTTGAGAGTCGATGCACCAGGGAAACTGAGCAGTCTTATTGGTGGCACTGTTTAGATGGGCGCAGTAGATGTTTTGGAGATAGATTCCTTTGGCTTGAAGATACTGGTAGGTTGCCACTAGGTGGTGGCTAATACGCCGTTGGTAGAGCAGAAATGGAATGTGACCGATGTTTCCAAAGGGAACGTGGTCCGCTGTCTGCCCGCAACGTCCACAGGCAGCTCAGGAGGCGCGGGTGCGGCGCGCAAACCCGGAGATGTCACGCAGGAATGAGCGGGATCAGCGGGGGCTCACAGCAGGGAGCACACTGCTCCGGAACAAGGGCAAGGGGCACAGCGCTGTTTTCCTGCCGCGTCCACAAACTGTTCAGGAAGCGCGGGAATGGCGCACAAACCCAGAGATGTCACGCAGGAACGAGCAGGATCAGCGGAGGATCAGAGCAGGGAGCACACCCCTCCGGAGCAAGAGCAAGGTGCTCAGCGCTGTTTTTCTCTGGCGATGCAGGGCCTCCGAATGGATCTTACAGGTGAGGAGGGTTAGAGAAGGAGGGGTGCCAGGGAAGCGCCAGGCGAGGGGGAGTGGGAGAGATGAGAGGGTGCCGATACTGTTTGAGTCGACGTATTGTGGGAGGCAGAAAAAGGATGAGATCTCGCCGCCACACACAACGCCGCACACAGCGGGGCCTGGAGGCCGGGGGGGTGCGCTGCAGGGATTGGAGCAGCAGCACGGCGGGTGCAGCCAGCTGCGCAGATGGGCAGGTTGGAAGATGGACGGGGGTGACGGGGAAGATGGAGTGAGGTGGGTGGGAAAACCAAAGCTGCGGTCAGTCAGGGTATAGGAGGTGGCGTTTTCACTCACTGCTGAAGCAGAGGTTTGATGAAGTTCTGGTCAGGTCTGGTCTGGGTAGCAGAGAATTTCCTCTTTACGAGGGTCCGTAGTTGTTCTCTAGGAGCGGAGCGTTGCCACGGAACCTGCAGAGCCTAAAGACCAAAAGACTCTGCAGCAGACTCCGCGGCCGCTCCGCGGCTTCCTGGGTATTTTGAAGTGAAAGGTGGTGGTAATAGAAAGAGGACTGGTGTAGTCTTCCAATCTTCTGATAAACTGGAGCAAAAACGAAATAGAGTCCTGCACTGTCACTGACCAAAAGACTCTGCAGCAGACTCTGCGGCCGGTCCGCGGCTTCCTGGGTATTTTGAAGTGAAAGGTGGTGGTAATAGAAAGAGGACTGGTGTAGTCTTCCAATCTTCTGATAAACTGCAGCAAAAAGGAAATAGAGTCCTGCACTGTCACTGACCAAAAGACTCTGCAGCAGACTCCGCTACGTTCTATACTTAGGCTGGGGAAGCCTATCCAGGAGAAGGGAGCCATTCCCATGGACATTCTATACTGCGGCTGGGGAAGCCTATCCAGGAGAAGAGAGCCATTCTCCTAAACTTTCTATACTGAGGCTGGGGAAGCCTATCCAGGAGATGGGAGTCATTCTCCTGGACTTTCTATACTGAGGCTGGGCAAGCCTATCCAGGAGAAGGAACTCATTCCCTAGGGCATTCTATGCTGAGGCTGGGCAAGCTTATCCAGGAGGAAGGAGCCATTCTCCTGGGTGTTCTATAATGAGGCTGGGAAAGCCTATTTAGGAGAAATGAGTCATTCTCCTGAGCATTCTATACTGAGGCTGGGGAAGCCTATCCAGGAGAAGGGAGTCACTCTCCTGGATGTTCTATACTGAGGCTGGGGAAGCCTATCCAGGAGAAGGGAGTCATTCTCCTGGGCATTCTATACTGAGGCTGGGAAAGTCTATCCAGGAGAAGGGCATCATTCTCCTGGACTTTCTATACTGAGGCCGGAAAGCCTATCCAGGACATGGGAGTCATTTTCCTGGACTTTCTATATCGAGGCTGTAGAAGCCTATCCAGGAGAAGGGAGTCATTCTCTTGGACTTTCTATACCGAGGATGGAGAAGCCTAACCAGGAAAGGGAAACATTCTCCTGGACGTTCTATACTGAGGCTGGGAAAGCCTATCTAGGAGAAAGGAGCCATTCACCTGAGCATTCTATACTGTGGCTGGGGAAGTCTATTCAGGAGAAGGGAGTCATTCTCCTGGGAATTCTATACTGAGGCTGAGAAATCCTATCCAGGAGACGGGAGTCATTCTCCTGGGCTTTCTATACTGAGGCTGGGGAAGCCTATCCATGAGAAGGGAGAAATCCTCCTGGGCATTCTATACTGAGGCTGGGGAGGCCTATCCAGGATAAGGGGGTCATTCCCCTGGACTTTCTGTACTGAGGACGGGGAAGCCTATCCAGGAGATGGAAGTCATTCTCCTGAACTTTCTATACCGAGGCTAGAGAAGCCTATCCAGGAGAAGGGAGTGATTCCCTTGGACTTTCTATACCAAGGCTGGAGAAGCCTATCCAGGAGATGGGAGTCTTTCTCCTGGACTTTCTATACCGTGGCTAGAGAAGCCTATCCAGGAGAAGGGATCATTCTCTAGGACCTTCTATACCAAGGCGGGAGAAGCCTATCCAGGAGAAGAAGGGTGTCATTCTCCTGGACATTCTATACCGAGGCTAGAGAAGCCTATCCAGGAGAAGGGAGTCATTCTCTTGGACTTTCTATACCAAGGCTGGAGAAGCCTATCCAAGAGATGGGAGTCATTCTCCTGGACTTTCTATACCAAGGCTAGAGAAGCCTATCCAGGAGAAGGGATCATTCTCTAGGACGTTCAATACCAAGGCTGGAGAAGCCTATCCAGGAGAAGAAGAGAATCACTCTCCTGGGTGTTCTGTACTGAGGCTTGAGAAGCCTATCCAGGAGAAAGGAGTCATTCTCCTGGGCGTTCTATAGTGAGGCTGGGGAAGCCTATCTAGGAGAAGGGAGTCATTTTCCTGTGCGTTCTATTCTGAGGTTGGGGAAGCCTATCCAAGAGAAGGGAGTCATTCTCCTGGATGTTCTATACTTAGGTTGGGAAAACCTATCCAGGAGAAGGGAGTCATTCTCCTGGGCTTTCTATGCTGAGGCTGGGGAAGCCTATGGAGGAGAAGGGAGTTATTATTTATTTTTTTATTTTGCATTTATAAAGCGCACTGCAGCCCAAAGGCATCGAGGCGCTGTTACAAGCATGTCAATTAGTTACAGGTGCCAAGGACTGCTCGTGGGTTACAGAGAGCAGGAACCTGAGCAGAAAATCCAGAGCACATTTGCATGGAAGCAGTTGGTTAGTTCATCAAAACGACAGTCAGACAGAATTTACAGTGCATGGTAAATGTTCGTGGGTTACAGAGAGCAGAAACTTGAGTAGAAAGTCCAGAACGTAATTCCAGTAAAATGACAGCAAAACAGAATTTAAAATGTATGTTAGATGGATAGTCATGTGAGGGGCGGACGTACACATTTCCACTTCTTTATACCAACAATAATGTTTTGATGGCTTTCCTAAAGGCCATGTGAGATGCAATGCTCCTAAGACGCGGAGGCAGAGCATTCCATTGAGATGCCGCAATGAAAGGGAAGCTTGAGCCTCCTGCCATAGTCCTTAAAGTTTTGGGAATGGTGACCATGTTTGTGTATGCCGCCCTCGTGGGTCTCTCGGATACAGGTTTACCAAATCTCTGAGTGAGGTAGAGTGAGGCCTTGTTATGGAGGCATTTCTGTGTGATAGTGAGAGATTTGAAGGTGATACGCTCTCCTAGTAGCTGATATGTGATCCCTCTTAGAAATGCCAGTGGCGGCCCAGAGGGCTATGTTCTGAATGGTCTGGAGTTTTCTGATGTTTTTGGCAGAGGTACCTACTAGGATTGCGTTGCAATAGTCCAACTCGGATCCAATTATGGCCCTCGCAATAGTAAGGCAGTTTTCTATAGACAGGAAAGGTCTGGCTGCATTGAGCAGTTGTGAGTGGTATGCCGCAGAAGAGGCAATCACGCTGACCTGTCTGTTCATGGTAAGGTTAGAGTCTAAGAAGACCCCCAAGGTTTTGACCGCCTGCAACACCTTGTTAGGAGTATTATCAATGGTAAAGGATTTGTACTTTTGTCATCTAGCCTCTTTAAGGTTGCCTAGGACCCCATAAGTAACAGTTCAGTTTTCTCGCTGTTGAGGTAGAGCCAGTTTCCTGCCATCCAGGATTGAATTTTGGAGTAAATGGAGATTATGTTTTCTCTGTCGGTTTCATAGTCGCCGGTGAGGGGAATGAGCACCTGCGTGTCAACCGCATAGTTAGTGTATGATTTACCTAACTCAACAAGGAAGTTGAAAAGAGGCCTCATGAAGAGGTTGTATAAGGTAGGAGAGATGCAGGAGCCTTGCGGGACACCACATTTGATAATGTTATGGTTGACGCAAGCTTGATCCAAGAAGAATTTCTTCTTTCTACCCTGGAGGAAGGACGCGATCCACTCAGTAGGCTTTGGTGAGAAGTCGGCAGAGGATGATAGTAGGTGGCAGAGTGTCTTGTGGTCCACTAGATCAAAAGCTGCCGATAAGTCCAGTAGTAGGAGGAGTTCTGGTTTCCCTGCGTCTGTTAGATTATCAATTTGATTCTTAAGATCAAGGAGTGTAGATTCGGTCCCATGGCCCGGACGGAAACCTGACTGGCGAAGACCAAGGGAGTGATTAGTTTCAAGGAATTTTGGACCTGCAGGTAGGCTGTTTTTTCCAGGATTTTCAGCAGGAAGGGAACAGTAGTAATGGGCCTATAGTTCTCTGGGATGGTTGGGTTGAGTGTAGTTTTTTTCAAAAGGCATATTGGGACCCTGCCAGATGTGAAGGAGGCATTAATGAAAGCGGCCAGGAAAGGTGCCAGAGTGGCCCACATTCTTTGATCAGTTGTGCGGGACAGGCGGCACCCTTAAAGTTGGATGGTTTTATTGATTTAATGAGGGCTATGACTTCCTGTTCATTCATTTCTTTGAATGAAAAGAGGGGAGCGTCATGGGAGGATTTACAATGGAGGTCTGCAATTTGTTGATTTAGGACCTGTTGGTGGGCGATGATTTTGCTTTGCAGAAGGTTGAGCTTGTCAAGCATGGCCGTCTGGATGCTGTTACACAAGTCCGAGTTTTTAGAGGTGGATGGGGGATATGGGGCTGGTGACTCCAGTTCTCTGAAGATAGCAACAATGACTCTGATGCCTGATTTGGCGTTTGCAATCCTAGCGTTGAAAAAGCTACTTTTAGCTTTGATGATAGCGGATTTGTAGTATTTGGCAATAGACTTAAATGCAGCTTTTGTAAGGTCACAAGGTTTGGCTCACCAGGCGGAGTGTGCTGCCCTTTTTTTAGCGCGCATCTCCAGAAGTTCATAGGAGAACCAGGTGTTAGTATGCTTGTTCCGTTTGGCTTTCCTGAGGGTAAGTGTTTGTTTGTTTGTTTTATTATTTGTAATGCGCACAAGACCCAAGGGTATCAGGGCGCAACAGTTACAAGAATATGCAAAGCTTAGTTACAGTGAATCATACAATATAATACATTACTTACACAGGCAGGATATACAGATATTTACAGATATTGCAGGCATTGTACACAGAAATGAAGTTACCGCCATGGTGTTAGCAGGTAGGTATTACTAGTTGCATTTCGGTTACACAGGCATGGATAGTGCATTGTGCAGATTAGTGGTCAGTGGATTTTAACCACGAGATAGTATTAGTTCTGAAATTCTGGTAGGACTGGTCTACTCTCAGAGAAGGAGGCAGGGAGTTCCAGAGTTTGTCCGCTTTAACGGGGAAGCTATTCCCTCCGATTGTGGATAGTTTTAATCTGGGGCTGGACAAGCAGTCTCTGTTCCCTGATCTAGTTGTTCTTAGGGATGTCCGTTTGTGGAATCTCAACAACGTGCAGCGTTGTTAAGAGAATTATGAGTAAGCGACGCAGTTTTTAGTAGGATTTTGTCATTTGTCCAGAGCCAGTTGTTCTGTCGTCTACTCTCAGAGATGTGCTCTCTTCTGGAGATACCTAAGGCCGCTCTAAGGGCTTTGTTTTGTAGGGTTTGGATTCTAGTAATGATGGATTTGTTAGAGCCTATGTATAGGGCGTTACAATAGTCCAGACGGGACAAAATGAGGGCTCTGGCCAGGATGGTACAACTATTGTTTGAGAGAAATGGCTTAACGGTTCTAATGAGTTTACACGTGTACGCCGTGGTGGACGGTAGCATGTTGACCTGTTTATAAGGTAGAGTTGAGGTAAAAACCTAATGTTTTTACCTCCTAGGCTACTTTGATGAGGTTGCCATCAATTATGAAGGAGGCGTAGTCAGGTCCTAATTTTCTTAGGTTGGTGGGGGTACCCAAGATGATGAGTTCTGTTTTATCATCATTCAGACATAGACCTTGCGTGGCCATCCATGCCTGGATGATGATGTACACTCTATTCACCAAGGCCAAATCCTTGTCATAATCCCCAGTAAGTGGGAGGAGGATCTGGGTATCATCTACATAGTTAGTGTAGATGATACCAAGATGGTCCAGATCATGGGGTCTGCCGCTGCTGAAGGCGAGAAGACCCTCATTGTTCTGCCGCTTAGGAAAGATCTAATCCAAGTTATGGCATCTTTGGAGAAGTGTGCTGATGTGTCGAGATGATTACATAGGATCGTATGATCCACCAAAGCGAAAGCAGCGGAGAGGTCCAGGAGTAGCAGGAACGCTGATTTGCTGCTGTCTCTGAGCTCCTTGACTTGGGTTTTGAGATCGATGAGGGCGGTCTCCATTCCATGTTGTGCACGGAAGCCTGACTGTCTAGCTCCTAACAGGTGGTGTAATTTCAGGTATTTTTGAATTTGCATGTAGGCCACTCCATGATTTTTTGAGGTTAGTAGGGATGGTCCCAGTGGCAAAGGTAGTCTTGATGAGCTTGGATATGAAAGGTGATTGGTCTCGAGCCACATCCTTGATGAGTTGTGCCGGACAGAGATCACCCTGGCAATTGGATGGTTTGAGCGACAGAATAATTCTTTCCACCTCGATGATAGATACTTTAGAGAAGTTAAATCGGGTGGGATGGATTTCAGCAGTGTTCACAGATAATTTAGGTGTGGGTGAACATTTAAAGAGGCTTTTTTTGGGATATTTTATTTTGTAACATAGATACTTTGTTGGCTAGTGCGTGTTGGATATCTGAGCACCATTTTTTATATTTGGTGCAAGTGTCTGGTATTGCGATGGGAGTCTCTAATTCTTTGAGAATAGTAAATAATTCTTTCATATTGGAGTTAGCTTGGGAGATACGGGTGCCCTAGCATTCCCTTTTAGCAAGGCAGATTTCTTTTTTATAGAGGGATGAAAGTTTGGTAAGCTTTAGTTTGTTGGCTTCCGATGGTAGTAGTTTCCATGCAGCCTCGCAGTTTCTTTTTTGTTGCCTTAAATTTTTTAGGAATGGTGTAAACCATGTGTTTAAATGGATCTTTGGCTTACTTGGTCTCAGTTTAGAAGGGGCAATCTGATCTAAGGAGGAAGCCATAATTTTGTTATACTCATCGACCAGGCTTTCTGGGTCGGTACTGTCAGGAAGTGAGTTAAGGGTGGGGAGAATAGCAGGGATAAGACTATCCATTGAAATGTTCTTTTTGATTCTAGTTAGGGTGGGTGGAGCCAAGGGGGCAGGTATGGAAGGGGGTCTGTTGGTGGAAAGCGTAAATGAGAAGCAGGTAGTGGTCAGTCCAGGCTAGCGGTGAAGTGGAAAGGATATTGGCATGGCAGTTGTAGTCTGCTACCCAATCTAGTATTCTCCCTTTGTTGTGGGTGGGGGTTTTGCTTCTTTGGGTAAGGCCATATTCTGATAAAATGTTTGCCGTTGCTAAGGCAGACTGAACCGAAGGGTCATTGAATCTCAAGTTGAGGACCCCAGGTAGTAGTACTTGCGTTGAGCTTTTGAGGTTACTAGAGAGTATAGTATGGATGTCTTCCTCAAATGTCCCGTTTGGGTCCGGGGGGCGGTAGATCGGGTAGATATTAAGGGTCTGGGAGTTGATCAGTGGTAATTTGACTGAAAGAACTTTGCATGATTGGATGTAGTAAGGGGGGGCTAATCTCATAGAGAGGCTACATTTACAGATAACTGCAAGGCCTCCACCTCTAGTCCCTTGACTATCTTGTCTTAAGATTGTATAGCCATCAGGAACTGCTAGCATAAGCATAGGGCCTGCTGCAGCGTGCAACCATGTCTCAGTGATGGCGAGGAAGTCTACATTATCGCTCAGGATCAGGTCGGCAATCTCTGTGGCATGTGCTACTGTTACGCTCACCTGGTATCCACGGGGACGCCACCCAGTCCTGGTTGGATGATTTGCATTCTCGAACCCTCTCCCGGTCCATTGGTAAGGCCCCTCGTTAAAGATGGGTCTGCAATATAGGAGAGCTGGATTCAATACCAGATTGTCTTTATGTTGTCCCACCTCCCTTGGCCTTAACCTTCCTCTCCCCTTGGGCCTTCTCCTCACCTTGATATCGTAAAAGGTGGATTCTCCGTCCTGCTCCTAGTGGCAGGGGTGCGTAGATGTGGGGGGCGAGCAGCGATCAAGTTACTTCACTGGTGCAAGCCCCCCTGTGGGAATCCAGGCCTGATGCGACTCTGTATGTTTGCTGCTTTACAGTCTTTATATGATTTTCTTATGTTCCTCTTAGTCCGAATAATAATGTCTTGCTTCTTTCCTTTTAGGTAGGGAAAGGTATTTTGCTGTTGTAATGCAGTTTGAAGATGAGCATGGGCCGGTAGGCGAAAGCGCGGTGTACGCAATGTTGTCCGGTGAGTAATGCGAGATGCGCGGTGCTGTTTCGCCTTTTATTTTGCTAACCTGTGTCTTTTCTCTCCTTGCAGTTTGCGATGTTCCTCGCTGAGCGCCGTAATGTTGCAGCAATGATACTGACCAGGAGATGACTACCCAGGTAAGAATTGTGTGGCTTTCTTCATTCGGGAGGAAATGTGAGTAAACGCTTACTAATGCTGTCTTTCTTTCTCCTCTTTCCAGGTTATGGTATTCCAGGATATTCCAGGATGCATGCGGTGCCGGATGATGGAGTTCGTACCTTCAGGTGAGTGGAACTGAAGTCAGTAATGGATTGAAGATAGGATACTGTTCCAGGTAAGTTTCGTAGTGTTCTTTCTCTCTCTGCAGGTCCTTGGTTTCAGGTAAACTGGCATCAAAGAACTGGACACGGTGAGCGTTACGCTGCCCACAGCAGAATAGCGCAAAGCATGTTCTGCTGTTTGGGTGCGGTTTAAAAAGTCTCAGGTAAAGTAGTCCAGGTAAAATAGTCCCAGGCCTGCCACACCCAATAGACTAGACTGCATAGCTCAGTTCCTTGTAACTGAGCTATGTGAATGCCTCCATGTTGGCTGAACCCCCCCCAAGTTAAATAGTCCCAAGTAAATAGTCCAATTCTAAAGTTGGTCTTCATGATGGTCATGAGCCTGGCGCCAAAGGTGCCAGGACTGACTCCAAGAGAGTCTTGGATGAGATTTTAAGGCCTTTGACCTGGCCCTAACTGGAAGGCAAACTTGTCAGTGGGGGCCAGGGGCAAGGGTCATGACAGCACTCCCCCCCAAGGCCCCTCTCACAGTGGCACTTCTGCCTGGTCCTGGTTTGGCTGGGTAATTCTGATGGAACTTTTAATTAAGCGAGGTGCATGGATGTATTCACTAGGTTCCCATGATCTCTCTTGAGGGCCGTATCCCTTCCAATCAACTAAGTAGTATAGTTTGGATCTGGTGTATTTTGAGTCTAGGATATCCTTTACTTCAAACTCTGGTTCTCCGTCAACTAACACTGGTGTTGGTGGTGTTGTAACCCGAGTACCGGGTTGTACCGGTTTCAGGAGTGATACGTGAAATACAGGATGAATCTGCATAGTGGGTGGGAGGGCTAATATAACTGCCACTGGATTTATTATGGATTCAATAGAATAAGGTCCCAGATATCGGGGACGAAAGGTCTGAGCCCCTTTTATGGGCACATATTTTGATGCTAACCAGACCTTGTCTCCAATTTGATAGTCGGGGGCTTTACTACGATGTTGGTCAGCAAATTTCTTTTGTCTGTTCTTGGCTTGGAGTAAATGTTCTGCTGCTTCTTTGTAGGCCTGGTAAATAGTCGTATGTAGGGTTTTAACCGCTAGCATTTCCAAAGGGGTTGGGAGATCCAATTCTGAAGTACGTGGATGTCTACCATATATAGTGTAGAAAGGGGTTTATCCAGTGCTGGTGTGTAATGAATTGGTATAGGCATATTCAGCTATCCATAACAAGTCCTTCCAATTTCTTTCCACTTGATGTAACATGCAATGTAAGTATTGCTCGAGGGTTTGGTTTGTTCTTTCTGTTTGGCCATCTGTTTGAGGATGGTGACTTTTGGATAGTCGAATGTCAATTTGAGCCATTGAACATCATTTCCTCCAGAAGTTGGATGTAAACTGACTACCTCGATCTGAGATCAAGACCGATGGAAAGCCATGTAGCCGTACGATTTCCTCCAGGAATACTTTTGCTAAATTGGATGCATTTGGAAGACCCTTAAAAGGAATAAAGTGTGCCATTTTAGAGAACAAGTCTACAACTACTAAGATGGTGTTGAATCCTTGGCTGGGAGGTATATCTGTAATGAAATCAAGGGACAGTGTGTGCCATGGTGTGGGAGGAATTTCCAATGGTTGGAGAAGACCAGCTGGTTTCTGCTTTTGGGACTTGTTTTGTGCACACACACTGCAAGATTGGATAAATTGTATGATGTCTTTACGCCATGTGGGCCACCGATAGTTTTGTTTTACTTTAGCTAGAGTTTTGGCAATTCCAGGATGACCTTCAATCAGGGAGTCGTGATAACCCAAAATAACCTGCTCTTGTAAATCTTTACTTGGCAAGTATAGACGGTTCATAAAATATGGTAACTGGTCTTTAATGGTGTAATGTTCTCCTTGAGTACACCACTCTTGTGAGAAAGTGGGCTCCATTAAGAGTCGGATCTTGTTTTGGAGTTTACCCTGTGTCGATGTTGTCGTAAGACCCAGGAGTTTGGGCCTCATTACACGGTAGGCGGTAAGGATTTACCGGTACCGGTAAGGGCACCGGTACCGGTAACCCCTTACCGCCTTACTATGAGTTCCCATTGCGGGACCCGACCTTAACGGCTGGTTTTACCAGCGTTAAAGTAGGGTGCCGCAAAGGGACCTCGGTGCTAATTACGGTACCGTAATTTGCGGTACCGTAATTACCACCTTCCCCATTCCCATTATGCCCTATGGGGGCAAAAATGGGAATGGGGAAGGGCCTTGGTGAATGGGGAATTACCGGCCCCGCTCACCTTGGAGTAGGCCGGTAATTCCTCCAGCCACCAAGGCAGACATGTTAAAATACTGGCGGCAATCATGGCGCTAATAGTGCCATGGTTACCGCACAACGTGTAATGAGGCCCTTTGTCTTCTGGAATGATGGCTACTGGATCTGGAGTTATGTATACCTTTTATTCAACACCCATGCGGGACAAGGCGTCAGCCTTTCCGTTTCGGACTCCTAACCGGTAGGTGATCACATAGTCATATTCAGCGAAGAAAAGAGCCCACCGCAGTTGACGGGATGATTGAGCCTTTGCTGTTTTTAGGTATTGCAGGTTTCGATGATCAGTTATGACCGTGACAGTATGTCTAGCACCAAGGAGATAGTGTTGCCATGCCTTGAAAGCTGATTTTATAGCCAAGAGTTCTTTGTCTGTTATAGCATAGTTGAGTTCGGGAGGTGAGAATTTTCGTGACCAGAAGGCCACAGGGTGTAACTGGCCAGTTCCTGGGTCCCTTTGTGAGAGAACAGCTCCCATAGCCATGCTAGAGGCATCAGTTTCAACTATATAAGGGAGGTCTGGGCGAGGATGCCGTAGAACTGGAGCAGAAGTGAATTTTTTCTCAAGTTCTTGAAAGGCCTTCTCTGCTTCTTTGGTCCAATTGTTTTTTCTCAATAGTGAGGTAACTGGATGCACTATTTGGGAAAAATCTGGGATGAATCGGCGGTAAAAGTTTGCAAAGCCCAACATACTCTGGATTCCTTTAAATGAAGTTGGTGACGGCCAGTTAAGAATGGCATCTACCTTGTGCCTATCCATTCTGATACCATTCTGATACCTTATGGTGTGAGGATAAAAGCGAGGAACTCCACTTCGGTGACATGAAAAGAGCATTTTTCGAGTTTAGCATACAGTTTATGTTGGCGGAGTTTAGTAAGGAGGGAGCGGACATGCCTGACATGGTCTTCTTTTGTAGCAGAATACACTAAGATGTAGAGGAGGTCCCAGACATGGCCTGCACCCCTTCCCCTCATTTCGAGGTACCAGGAGCGTACCCACCAAGGTATGTGATGTATGAGGAGCAGATGAACCAACAAAGAGCTGCACTGGGACTCTGCCCAGTGTACATCAGAAGATCCATACCTGTTGAAGCGCCCATAACCAGACAACCCTGGGCAGCACGGTACCCTATCAGACAGCCGTACCAGCCGCTAAGACGAAATGAAGAGTACCTACAGACAGTCCATGAAGAGACCCAAAGAGCCTTAATGGAAGGCCAGTGGAAATGAGATAAGAGCCTAGACAGACTCGCGAATGAATAAAAACGGCTATCGAAGATAGCACGCCAGTGCGAGCAGTTATGAAAATAGATGTAATGCACGCAGGAAAGAGACGATGCTAAAGCGTAAGGAAACGTTACTATGAGACAAGATGGAAGTAACCAACCAGTTAAACGTGTGTAAATAGGCTTGGAACACAAGAAGCTAAGAAAACGATACTGCATGCAATGCTTAGTAGATGAATAGAGCGGCAAGCGCCACCTATATCTACCTCAATAAGGCGCGCTATAAAAGTGCAACTCCATTTTGTAAAGCAGAAATGTGCCCAGGCTGCCAGAGGCCTAACAGGTCAAGTTTCATAAGCCGGCCAGAGTCAAGAGAAGGAGCGCAATCAAAACTCAACAAAGAGCGGCTCATGCTAGGGAAATCGAGGTCATTCGAGAAAGGGGGGAGAGCGTCAGCTAACAAGAATCAAACTTCAGAGCATACCAGCCTGCCCCATGAAGGTCAAGATAAGGGGGGCCCATGCAGGTGGCGAGGCCGAAACAGAATTAAAAACACTAAAAGCTGGAAACTGAAGCAGATTCATGGTGAACTAACACGTGATCAGCCAGGCGCGAAGAAGTACCACTGCCTGATGTCACCCAAAACCCGAGGATGCCATAACTTTTCCTGATAAGAGGCTACAGTTTTGAGGCCATACCCAGCCAACTAATTGACACATAGCCCAAGATACTGATTGATGGAAGGGAGGCAGGGTGAAACTTGGGACACCAGGCACCTGGGTGTCCATTCTACATGTTGATAATTGATGGTGGAGATTTATGTCTAGTGGTGTAACCTGTCCAATCACAATAGACCAAGTTATCTAGGATCCTATGTAACGTAGAACCAATGAGACGTCATAATTGTAGTGACGTCTATCACGTGTGATGTAGAGGGAGGGGTGTAGACGCCCACCCGATAAGAGTTATCCAATCTGCATGCTCTATTATCATATGCAGATATAGCACCTATACTTAAATTACCTTTCCTAACCAATTATATTGCATGTCGAGTTTTTTGTAGAATTAGACGTCAATGATGACGTGTTTTATGCACAAAAGTTGCTGTTCAACTGAAGTTCGAGGAAGTCGGAGCGAGACAGGTGGTCGCAACAATGCTGATTCCCAACTGCTTCCCTGTTTGATGTACTTGTCATTAAACGGACTTCCCTTTGCCAAACTACTAACTGCTAAAGTCCTCATTATTGAGTCGTGTTGGAGTAAGTCAATCCTGCACCCCCATCCCTCACATGGTGCAGCTATCTTGTCTTATAAGTACTAGAGGGTGAGCGCTGACCTATGGGCCCGTTGGTGGACATCTCGCTCTCCTGTACAATGTCATCAATGTAAACCAGAGCGCAAACGTCGATTAACTCCCGCAAAACATCATTCATAAAGTACTGGGATGCAGCAGGAGCATTGCAAAGTCCAAAAGGCATTACCTGGTATTCATATAAGCCGTATTTGGTACGAAAGGCGGTTTTCCATTCGTCTCCTTTCTTCACTCGAACAAGATGGTACACCCCCCTAAGGCCCAGTTTGGTATAGATTTGGGCGTCTTTGACTTGATCCAATAATTCGGGAATAAGGGGCAGTGGATAACGGTTTTTTACTGTGATCTGGTTTAATGTGCAAAGTCGATGCAAGTCCTCAAATCTCCTTCCTTCTTTGGTACGAAGAATAAGGGACTGACTGCCGGTGATTTAGATGGGCAGATAAATCCATTTGCCAGGTACTCATCAAGATAAGATTTCAAATGGAGGTTTTCTGGTTCAGTAAGTGCATAGATTTGACCACAAGGAATTTGCGCACCAGGTATGAGGTCGATCTGACAATCGTATGGCCTGTGCGGTGGTAGAGTATTGGCTTGTTCTTTCTGGAACACGTCTTGAAAATCTTGGTATTCATTTGGTAGAGTACTAGTCACACCTAGTACAATCACTCCCGTACTGGGAGTAGCAGATGTACATAAGTTTGTTTTCCCCTTTTCTTGGTAATATAACAAGTGCGAGCACAATCATCGGAAAAGGCCAACTTTTTGGCACGCCAATCTATTAGAGGGTTGTGAGCTACCAACCATGGCATCCCTAAGATTAGTCGAAACTGAGGAGCTTTGATGAGATCGAATGCAATAGATTCTCAGTGTCCATCCGGGCACAGTAGGGTTAGTGCTGCTGTACATTGGGTTACTGGTCCGTTAGCTATTTCTGTCCCATCAACTGTAGTAAATTTTTCAGTAGTCGACTTAGAGCATAAGGGAAGCCCCATCTCTGCTGCCAGATCTTGGTCTACATAATTCCCAACTGCTCCGCTGTCTATGTATGCTTCGACAGCATGCATCCGAGACGGTTGTTGGTGATTGATCAAAATTACTGGTAATGCAAAGTGTGAGGTCTGTGACTCATCCTTCTCGCTCGACAAGCGGACCTCTACGCTTGCCGAGCTTGGTAGTTTTCAGACTCCTTGTTATTATCTTCCTTCTCTGTGGCTCCAACAGTGGTGTCACTGGACATTCTTTGAGGAAGTGGCCTGATTTCATGCAATATAAGCATAATTGCTGTTGCCTTCTCTTGTCTCTTTCAGCTTTAGTTAAAGGGGCCCGTACACCTCTGATTTGCCTGGGTTCTACCGTACTTTCCAATGTACGTGGAACATTATCCTTTGACCGGACATACACAGCTCGAGTTTCTAACCTTATCCGGTCCGCTTTTCGGTCTTGTAATCTGTGATCTGATTGCACCACAAGGTTGATGAATTCTCCACAGTCTTTAGGTGGGTTAACCACTTGAGCAAGGACATCCTTTAGTTCCCCTCGTAGACCCCGATGAAATAGTGTGGTCCTTTTTTCCTCAGGCCACCCCGCTTCAACGACTAGTCTGTTAAATGTTGCTATATATGTAAGCAAGTCTTGACTTCCTTGACGGAGTGACAAAAGTTTGTTGTCTAATGCTTGGCCTTGGGTATGACGAGCAAAGAGTTTTTCTATTTCCATCTGGAAACCCCCAAAGTCATGTTACAATGGGTTATCCTGACTTACCAATGGTACCAACCAATCTGCAGCACTGCCACTCAGATATGACAAGACAAAAGCAACCTGCTCTTGGTCGTTAGGAAAGGAAATGAAAGGTCTGCAAAGGAAATGAAGACGACACTGGTTCATGAACGTTGCGTACTTCTTGGGGTCCCCTGTAAATCGTTCAGGTGGAGCTAAAGGAAATGCCCCAGGAAGGGTTATTTGTACTGGATTGGTGTAAGAAGTTGGTACAGGTGCTGGCGGAATGTTACTAGGCAATGGGGTCTGTTCTGCCTGTGATTGGAGCAATTGTCTACTTATTTCATCGGTACGATCCTTAGTAACAATCAAATCCCTCCGAAGAGCGTTGGTTTCTTGCCTGGCTGAATGTACTTCAGTGCGTAATTGTCCCAACAACTGAACTAACTGGTCAGTCTCTGAAGTCTCCATGAAGCCCAGGTGGATAATATTATTGAGGCTTTGCGTCCTGTTACGCTCACCTGGTATCCACGGGGACGCCACCTAGCCCTGGTTGGATGATTTGCACTCTCGAACCCTCTCCCGATCCCTTGGTAAGGCCTCTGGTTAAAGATGGGTCTGCAATATAGGAGAGCTGGATTCAATACCAGATTGTCTTTATGTTTTCCCACCTCCCTTGGCCTTAACTCCTCCCCGCCCCCTTGGGCCATCTCCTCACCTTAATGTTGTAAAAGGTGGATTCTCCATCCTGCTCCTCGTGGCAGGGGCGCGTCGATGTGGGGGGCGAGTAGCGATCAAGTTACTTCACTGGTGCAAGCGCCCCTGTTGGAATCCAGGCCTGCTGCGACTCCATAGGTTTTCTACTTTACAGTCTTTATATGCAGTTCTTATGTTCCTCTTATTTCGAATAATAATGTCTTGCTTCTTTCCTTTTAGGTATGGAAAAGTATTTTGGTGTTGTCATGCAGTTTGAAGATGAGCATGGGCCGGTAGGCGAAAGCGCGGTGTGTGCGATGCTGTGCGGTGAGTAATGCACGATGCGCACCGCTGTTTCGCCTTTTATATTGCTAATCCTTGTCTTTTCTCTCTTTGCAGGTTGCGATGTTCCTCGCCGAGCGCCGTAATGTTCCAGCAATGATACTGACCAGGAGATGACTACCCAGGTAAGAATTGTGTGACTTTCTTCATTCGGGAGGAAACGTGAGTAAACGCTTACTAATGCTGTCTTTCTTTCTCCTCTTTCCAGGTTATGGTATTCCAGGATGCATGCGGTGCCGGATGATGGAGTTCGTACCTTCAGGTGAGTGGAACTGAAGTCAGCGATGGATTGAAGACAGGATACTGTTCCAGGTAAGTTTCGTAGTGTTCTTTCTCTCTCTGCAGGTCCTTGGTTTCAGGTAAACTGGCATCAAAGAACTGGACACTGTGAGCGTTACGCTGCCCACAGCAGAATAACGCAAAGCATGTTCTGCTGTTTGGGTGCGGTTTAAATAGTCTCAGGTAAAGTAGTCCAGGTAAAATAGTCCCAGGCCTGCCACACCCAAAGTAGTCCAGGTAAAGTAGTCCCAGGCCTCCCACACCCAGTTCCTTGTAACTGAACTATGTGTGTGCCTCCATGTTGGCTTAACCCCCCCAAGTTATATATTCCCAAGTAAATAGTCCCATTCTAATGTTGGTCTTCATGATGGTTATGAGCCTGGCACCAAAGGCGCCAGGTCTGACTCCAAGAGAGATTTGGCTGAGGTTTTAAGGCCTTTGACCTGGCCCTAACTGGAAGGCAAACTTCTCAGTGAGGGCCAGGGGCAAAGGTCATGACAGCTACTAGAGATCTAGAATTTATTAGAGCTCCTTTAATAGGCGGGCTCATGAGAGTTGTGGTTGCTAGGCGGGAAGTTAGATGGTCTTTACGTTTGAGGTGCTGGGGTGTGCAGTTTTTAGTCTTAGGAATGCCGTTGTATGCTAACTTTGTACTCATGGGGGTTGGGTCAGGTAAGGTTTTTGGGGTCCTCTTTCCTATAAGGGTGGGTAGCGAGCTGATAGGAGGCTCGTATATTTTGGCTAGTCTAGCTCTGAGACGCGAGTTCCTAGACTCTGTTGTGCAAGGATTGCTCGGGATTAGGCATTGAAGGTTGTTCATAGCTAGGGGACGTTTCATTATGGTATTGTTAGTTAATGCGGGGTATGGCATACTTGATAGGTCCCCAATAGATAGTGTATGAGGTCTAATAAAGCAGAGTATAAAGCTCAATGTGAAAAGTGAGATACAGGCAATCTGGTTGGTGGCTGTAGTGAGCATGCTCGGATTTAGCTGTATGCTAAATGCAATAGTCAAATGGTGGAGCACAATAGGCTAAATGCAATAGTCAAATGATAGGGCACAATAGGCTAAATGCAATAGTCAAATGGTGAGGCACAATAGGCTAAATGCAATAGTCAAATGGTGAGGCACAATAGGCTAAATGCAATAGTCAAATGGTGAGGCACAATAGGCTAAATGCAAAAGAAAAATGGTGAGGCACAATAGGCTAAATGTAATAGTCAAATGGTGAGGCACAATAGGCTAAATGCAAAAGTCAAATGGTGAGGCACAATAGGTTAAATGCAAAAGTCAAATGATAGGGCAGAATAGGCTAAATGCAATAGTCAAATGGTGAGGCACAATAGGCTAAATGCAATAGTCGAATGGGGAGGCACAATAGGCTAAATGCAATAGTCAAATGGTGAGGCACAATAGGCTAAATGCAATAGTCAAATGGTGAGGCACAATAGGCTAAATGCAAAAGTCAAATGGTGAGGCACAATAGGCTAAATGCAAAAGTCAAATGATGGGGCAGAATAGGCTAAATGCAATAGTCAAATGGTGAGGCACAATAGGCTAAATGCAATAGTCAAATGGTGAGGCACAATAGGCTAAATGCAAAAGAAAAATGGTGAGGCACAATAGGCTAAATGCAATAGTCAAATGGTGAGGCACAATAGGCTAAATGCAAAAGTCAAATGGTGAGGCACAATAGGTTAAATGCAAAAGTCAAATGATAGGGCAGAATAGGCTAAATGCAATAGTCAAATGGTGAGGCACAATAGGCTAAATGCAATAGTCGAATGGGGAGGCAAAATAGGCTAAATGCAATAGTCAAATGGTGAGGCACAATAGGCTAAATGCAATAGTCAAATGGTGAGGCACAATAGGCTAAATGCAAAAGTCAAATGATGGAGTAGACTACGCTAAATGCAATAGTCAAATGGTGAGGCAGAATAGACTAAATGCAAATGTCAAATGATGGGGCAGAATAGGCAAAATGCAATAGTCAAATGGTGGAGCACAATAGGCTAAATGCAAAAGTCAAATGGTGGAGCACAATAGGCTAAATGCAATAGTCAATGGTGGAGCACAATAGGCTAAATGCAGAAGTCAAATGGGGAGGCAGAATAGGCTAAATGCAAAAGTAAAATGGTGAGACACAATATGCTGAATGCAAAAGTCAAATGATGGGGCAGAATAGGCTAAATGCAATAGTCAAATGGTGATACACAATAGGCAAAATGCAAAAGTCAAATGATGGGGCAGAATAGGTTAAATGCAATAGTCAAATGGTGAGGCACAATAGGCTAAATGCAAAAGTCAAATGATGGGGCAGAATAGGCTAAATGCAATAGTCAAATGGTGAGGCGGCACAATAGGCTAAATGCAAAAGTCAAATGATGGGGCACAATAGGCTAAATGCAATAGTCAAATGGAGATGCACAATAGGCTAAATGCAAAAGTCAAAAGCGGAGCCAAAATAGGCTAAATGCAAATGTCAAATGATGGGGCAGAATAGGCAAAATGCAATAGTCAAATGGTGGAGCACAATAGGCTAAATGCAAAAGTCAAATGGTGAGTCACAATATGCTGAATGCAAAAGTCAAATGGTGGAGCACAATAGACTAAATGCAATAGTCAAATGGTGGAGCACAATAGGCTAAATGCAGAAGTCAAATGGGGAGGCAGAATAGGCTAAATGCAAAAGTCAAATGGTGAGGCACAATAAGCTAAATGCAAAAGTCAAATGGTGAGGCACAATAGGCTAAATGCAATAGTCAAATGGTGGAGCACAATAGGCTAAATGCAATAGTCAAATGGTGGCGCACAATAGGCTAAATGCAATAGTCAAATGGTGAGGCACAATAGGCTAAATGCAGAAGTCAAATGGGGAGGCAGAATAGGCTAAATGCAAAAGTCAAATGGTGAGGCACAATAAGCTAAATGCAAAAGTCAAATGGTGAGGCACAATAGGCTAAATGCAGAAGTCAAATGATAGGGCAGAATAGGCTAAATGCAATAGTCAAATGGTGAGGCACAATAGGCTAAATGCAAAAGTCAAATGATGGGGCAGAATAGGCTAAATGCAATAGTCAAATGGTGAGGCACAATAGGCTAAATGCAAAAGTCAAATGATGGGGCAGAATAGGCAAAATGCAATAGTCAAATGGTTGAGCACAATAGGCTAAATGCAAAAGTCAAATGGGGAGGCAGAATCGGCTAAATGCAAAAGTCAAATGGTGAGGCACAATAGGCTAAATGCAAAAGTCAAATGGTGAGGCACAATAGGTTAAATGCAAAAGTCAAATGATAGGGCAGAATAGGCTAAATGCAATAGTCAAATGGTGAGGCACAATAGGCTAAATGCAATAGTCGAATGGGGAGGCACAATAGGCTAAATGCAATAGTCAAATGGTGAGGCACAATAGGCTAAATGCAATAGTCAAATGGTGAGGCACAATAGGCTAAATGCAAAAGTCAAATGGTGAGGCACAATAGGCTAAATGCAAAAGTCAAATGATGGGGCAGAATAGGCTAAATGCAATAGTCAAATGGTGAGGCACAATAGGCTAAATGCAATAGTCAAATGGTGAGGCACAATAGGCTAAATGCAAAAGAAAAATGGTGAGGCACAATAGGCTAAATGCAATAGTCAAATGGTGAGGCACAATAGGCTAAATGCAAAAGTCAAATGGTGAGGCACAATAGGTTAAATGCAAAAGTCAAATGATAGGGCAGAATAGGCTAAATGCAATAGTCAAATGGTGAGGCACAATAGGCTAAATGCAACAGTCGAATGGGGAGGCAAAATAGGCTAAATGCAATAGTCAAATGGTGAGGCACAATAGGCTAAATGCAATAGTCAAATGGTGAGGCACAATAGGCTAAATGCAAAAGTCAAATGATGGGGTAGACTACGCTAAATGCAATAGTCAAATGGTGAGGCAGAATAGACTAAATGCAAATGTCAAATGATGGGGCAGAATAGGCTAAATGCAAAAGTAAAATGGTGAGACACAATATGCTGAATGCAAAAGTCAAATGATGGGGCAGAATAGGCAAAATGCAAAAGTCAAATGATGGGGCAGAATAGGCTAAATGCAATAGTCAAATGGTGAGGCAGAATAGACTAAATGCAAATGTCAAATGATGGGGCAGAATAGGCTAAATGCAAAAGTAAAATGGTGAGACACAATATGCTGAATGCAAAAGTCAAATGATGGGGCAGAATAGGCAAAATGCAAAAGTCAAATGATGGGGCAGAATAGGTTAAATGCAATAGTCAAATGGTGAGGCACAATAGGCTAAATGCAAAAGTCAAATGATGGGGCAGAATAGGCTAAATGCAATAGTCAAATGGTGAGGCGGCACAATAGGCTAAATGCAAAAGTCAAATGATGGGGCAGAATAGGCAAAATGCAATAGTCAAATGGTGGAGCACAATAGGCTAAATACAATAGTCAATGGTGGAGCACAATAGGCTAAATGCAGAAGTCAAATGGGGAGGCAGAATAGGCTAAATGCAAAAGTAAAATGGTGAGTCACAATATGCTGAATGCAAAAGTCAAATGGTGGAGCACAATAGGCTAAATGCAATAGTCAAATGGTGGCGCACAATAGGCTAAATGCAATAGTCAAATGGTGAGGCACAATAGGCTAAATGCAGAAGTCAAATGGGGAGGCAGAATAGGCTAAATGCAAAAGTCAAATGGTGAGGCACAATAGGCTAAATGCAAAAGTCAAATGGTGAGGCACAATAGGCTAAATGCAAAAGTCAAATGATGGGGCAGAATAGGCTAAATGCAATAGTCAAATGGTGAGGCACAATAGGCTAAATGCAAAAGTCAAATGATGGGGCAGAATAGGCAAAATGCAATAGTCAAATGGTTGAGCACAATAGGCTAAATGCAAAAGTCAAATGGTGAAGCACAATAGGCTAAATGCAATAGTCAATGGTGGAGCACAATAGGCTAAATGCAAAAGTCAAATGGTGAGGCACAATAGGCTAAATGCAAAAGTCAAATGATGGGGCAGAATAGGCTAAATGCAATAGTCAAATGGTGAGGCACAATAGGCTAAATGCAAAAGTCAAATGATAGGCCAGAATAGGCTAAATGCAATAGTCAAATGGTGAGGCACAATAGGCTAAATGCAAAAGTCAAATGATGGGGCAGAATAGGCTAAATGCAATAGTCAAATGGTGAGGCACATTAGGCTAAATGCAAAAGTCAAATGATAGGGCAGAATAGGCTAAATGCAATAGTCAAATGGTGAGGCACAATAGGCTAAAGGCAATAGTCAAATGGTGAGGCAGAATAGGCTACATGCAATAGTCAAATGGTGAGGCACAATAGGCTAAATGCAAAAGTCAAATGGTGAGGCACAATAGGCTAAATGCAATAGTCAAATGGTGAAGCACAATAGGCTAAATGCAATAGTCAAATGGTGAGGCACAATAGGCTAAATGCAAAAGTCAAATGATAGGGCAGAATAGGCTAAATGCAATAGTCAAATGGTGAGGCACAATAGGCTAAATGCAATAGTCAAATGGTGAGGCACAATAGGCTAAATGCAATAGTCAAATGATGGGGTAGAATAGGCTAAATGCAATAGTCAAATGGTGAAGCACAATAGGCTAAATGTAATAGTCAAATGGTGAGGCACAATAGGCTAAATGCAAAAGTCAAATGATAGGGCAGAATAGGCTAAATGCAATAGTCAAATGGTGAGGCACAATAGGCTAAATGCAAAAGTCAAATGATAGGGCAGAATAGGCTAAATGCAATAGTCAAATGGTGAGGCGCAATAGGCTAAATTCAAAAGTCAAATGGTGAGGCACAATAGGCTAAATGCAAAAGTCAAATGATAGGGCAGAATAGGCTAAATGCAATAGTCAAATGGTGAGGCAGAATAGGCTAAATGCAATAGCCAAATGGTGAGGCACAATAGGCTAAATGCAAAAGTCAAATGATGGGGCAGAATAGGCTAAATGCAATAGTCAAATGGTGAGGCACAATAGGCTAAATGCAATAGTCAAATGGTGAGGCACAATAGGCTAAATTGAATAGTCAAACGGTGAGGCACAATAGGCTAAATGCAAAAGTCAAATGATGGGGCAGAATAGGCTAAATGCAATAGTCAAATGGTGAGGCACAATAGGCTAAATGCAAAAGTCAAATGATGGAGCAGAATAGGCTAAATGCAATAGTCAAATGGTGAGGCACAATAGGCTAAATGCAAAAGTCAAATGATGGGGCAGAATAGGCTAAATGCAATAGTCAAATGGTGAGGCACAATAGGCTAAATGCAGAAGTCAAATGGGGAGGCAGAATAGGCTAAATGCAAAAGTCAAATGGTGAGGCACAATAGGCTAAATGCAAAGGTCAAATGGTGAGGCACAATAGGCTAAATGCAGAAGTCAAATGATAGGGCAGAATAGGCTTAATGCAATAGTCAAATGGTGAGGCACAATAGGCTAAATGCAAAAGTCAAATGATGGGGCAGAATAGGCTAAATGCAATAGTCAAATGGTGAGGCACAATAGGCTAAATGCAAAAGTCAAATGATGGGGCAGAATAGGCAAAATGCAATAGTCAAATGGTGGAGCACAATAGGCTAAATGCAATAGTCAATGGTGGAGCACAATAGGCTAAATGCAGAAGTCAAATGGGGAGGCAGAATAGGCTAAATGCAAAAGTAAAATGGTGAGACACAATATGCTGAATGCAAAAGTCAAATGGTGGAGCACAATAGGCTAAATGCAATAGTCAAATGGTGGCGCACAATAGGCTAAATGCAATAGTCAAATGGTGAGGCACAATAGGCTAAATGCAGAAGTCACATGGGGAGGCAGAATAGGCTAAATGCAAAAGTCAAATGGTGAGGCACAATAGGCTAAATGCAAAAGTCAAATGGTGAGGCACAATAGGCTAAATGCAAAAGTCAAATGATAGGCCAGAATAGGCTAAATGCAATAGTCAAATGGTGAGGCACAATAGGCTTAATGCAAGAGTCAAATGATGGGGCAGAATAGGCTAAATGCAATAGTCAAATGGTGAGGCACAATAGGCTAAATGCAAAAGTCAAATGATAGGCCAGAATAGGCTAAATGCAATAGTCAAATGGTGAGGCACAATAGGCTAAATGCAAAAGTCAAATGATGGGGCAGAATAGGCTAAATGCAATAGTCAAATGGTGAGGCACATTAGGCTAAATGCAAAAGTCAAATGATAGGGCAGAATAGGCTAAATGCAATAGTCAAATGGTGAGGCACAATAGGCTAAATGCAAAAGTCAAATGGTGAGGCACAATAGGCTAAATGCAATAGTCAAATGGTGAAGCACAATAGGCTAAATGCAATAGTCAAATGGTGATGCACAATAGGCTAAATGCAATAGTCAAATGATGGGGTAGAATAGGCTAAATGCAATAGTCAAATGGTGAAGCACAATAGGCTAAATGCAATAGTCAAATGGTGAGGCACAATAGGATAAATGCAAAAGTCAAATGATAGGGCAGAATAGGCTAAATGCAATAGTCAAATGGTGAGGCACAATAGGCTAAATGCAAAAGTCAAATGGTAGGGCAGAATAGGCTAAATGCAATAGTCAAATGGTGAGGCGCAATAGGCTAAATTCAAAAGTCAAATGGTGAGGCACAATAGGCTAAATGCAAAAGTCAAATGATAGGGCAGAATAGGCTAAATGCAATAGTCAAATGGTGAGGCAGAATAGGCTAAATGCAATAGCCAAATGGTGAGGCACAATAGGCTAAATGCAAAAGTCAAATGGTGAGGCACAATAGGCTAAATGCAAAAGTCAAATGATGGGGCAGAATAGGCTAAATGCAATAGTCAAATGGTGAGGCACAATAGGCTAAATGCAATAGTCAAATGGTGAGGCACAATAGGCTAAATTGAATAGTCAAATGGTGAGGCACAATAGGCTAAATGCAAAAGTCAAATGATGGGGCAGAATAGGCTAAATGCAATAGTCAAATGGTGAGGCACAATAGGCTAAATGCAAAAGTCAAATGATGGGGCAGAATAGGCTAAATGCAATAGTCAAATGGTGAGGCACAATAGGCTAAATGCAAAAGTCAAATGATGGGGCAGAATAGGCTAAATGCAATAGTCAAATGGTGAGGCACAATAGGCTAAATGCAATAGTCAAATGGTGAGGCACAATAGGCTAAATGAAAAAGTCAAATGATAGGGCAGAATAGGCTAAATGCAATAGTCAAATGGTGAGGCAGAATAGGCTAAATGCAATAGCCAAATGGTGAGGCACAATAGGCTAAATGCAATAGTCAAATGGTGGAGCACAATAGGCTAAATGCAATAGTCAAAAGCTGAGGCAAAATAGGCTAAATGCAAAAGTCAAATGGTGGAGCACGATAGGCTAAATGCAATAGTCAAATGGTGGAGCACAATAGGCTAAATGCAATAGTCAAAAGCTGAGGCAAAATAGGCTAAATGCAAAAGTCGAATGGTGAGGCAGAATGGGCTAAATGCAAAAGTCAAATGGTGAGGCAGAATAGGCTAAATGCAAAAGTCAAATGAATGGGCAGAATAGGCTAAATGCAAAAGTCAAATGGTGAGGCAGAATAGGCTAAATGCAAAAGTCAAATGGGGAGGCAGAATAGGCTAAATGCCAAAGTCAAATGGGGAGGCAGAATAGGCTAAATGCAAAAGTCAAATGAATGGGCAGAATAGGATAAATGCAGAAGTCAAATGGTGGTGCACAATAGGCTAAATGCAAAAGTCAAATGATGGGGCAGAATAGGCTAAATGCAGAAGTCAAATGATGGGGCAGAATAAGCTGAATGCAAAAGTCAAATGGTGAGGCACAATAGGCTAAATGCAAAAGTCAAATGAATGGGCAAAATAGGCTGAATGCAAAAGTCAAATGGTGAGGCAGAATAGGCTAAATGCAAAAGTCAAATGGGGAGGCAGAATAGGCTAAATGCAAAAGTTAAATGAATGGGCAGAATAGGCTAAATGCAGAAGTCAAATGATGGGGCAGAATAGGCTGAATGCAAAAGTCAAATGGGGAGGCAGAACAGGCTAAATGCAGAAGTCAAATGGTGAGGCAGAACAGGCTAAATGCAGAAGTCAAATGATGGGGCACAATAGGCTAAATGCAAAAGTCAAATGGGGAGGCAGAATAGGCTAAATGCAATAGCCAAATGGTGAGGCACAATGGGCTAAATGCAATAGCCAAATGGTGAGGCACAATGGGCTAAATGCAAAAGTCAAATGGTGAGGCACAATAGGCTAAATGCAAAAGTCAAATGGGGAGGCAGAATAGGCTACATGCAAAAGTCAAATGCTGAGGCACAATAGGCTAAATGCAAAAGTCAAATGGTGAGGCAGAACAGGCTAAATGCAGAGGTCAAATGATGGGGCACAATAGGCTAAATGCAAAAGTCAAATGGGGAGGCAGAATAGTGTCATGATGCCTACCTCCAAGGAGCCAGGTCCGACCCAGCAACCCCAGAGGCAGGCATCAGTTCCCCCAGGGGAGTGCCAGCGGGCCCAAGCTCGGGCCCTTTGGACTCAGTCCTGGCGCCTTAGGCGCCAGGCTCATGTTGGACCTCTGTCCTGGCGCCTTAGGCACCAGGCTCATAAAGCTAGACATGTGTTCAAGTGTTTCAATGTGCACTTACCTGATGCAGACCATGCTGCCACATCCAGGCCCTCTTGAGGCCTGAATAGGAACTACTTTACCTGTGAGACTACTTTCCACCCGGGTGTGGTCGGGGAAGGATACATACCTGATTGGAGGAAGGATACACACTTGGAACTTCTTCCAAAGCTATTTAAACGACACCCGATCAGCAACTCACGCTTCGCGTTGTTCTGCTCCTCGCAGCTGGACGCTCACCGTGTCAGCTCCTGCATCTGGACTTCAGCCACGCCTGTCAGCATCCTGGGTCACCTGCAAAGGGAGACAAGAGACCTACCAGCTAATCTGCACCACGGAGACATCACCGACGATCCTGAAAGGGAAGACATCATTTTTAAAAGCATTTCGTTACGATCGCTGCAGCGCTGCATTTCACTCACCTTTCCTGGGTTCCTCCATCTTCAGCAGCGATCATCCGGAAACACAGCCACTTCCCAGAGCCTAGAGAAAAAGACAAGAATAAGAGGTGAGAGAAGGAAGGGAATAGGAAAAGCTCAGTTTCCTTCTAAGACTTACCTGTTGGGTCATTCCCATTTCATTTCGGGTCTTGCTGCTTCCAAGCAGGACCCCGGCCCCTATGGGGAAAAAAGACAAAGACATTAGATGAGCGAATGCAAAAACATTACCTGAGCGCTCATCTAGGACTTACCAGATCTTTACTGGAACTGCACGTTTCACTTCGGGTCGGCGCCATATCTCCGGCATTCCGAACCCCGGCCACTATGGGGAAAAGACATCAACATCAGCGCTTTGTTGCAAGAAGTCTCCAAAGGAATCTTCATTCATCACCTGAAAAAAGACAATGGCCCTCATTACGACCCTGGCGGAAAGTGACTGACCGGACCGCCACAGCGTAAATAGCGTTTCCGCCATTGCACGATGGAGCAAAGTGCGGCTCATTCCGACCCATCGGGCACGAGCACCACGCCATGGCGGAAGTGCAAAGTCCGCGATGGCGGAAATGACCCCAAAACGGCCCACACCGCCGCCGTACGGTGCCCTAGGTGCAATACCGCCACCCATCTTAGCGGACACCGCAGTGAGCGCCAACCGGAAAGTACGGTGACCGTAAATATACGGAAACGGAAGTAAAAGCATGGTCCCGGAACGGGAAACATCACGCCGTACACCTATAAAACCACAAAATCCACACAACCATTAAAAATACTACCCTGAGACACATCCCAACCCGTCATCCACCCTAGTGAAACCAAGAAAAATGGGAAAAGTAGCGAAGAAAGCGTGCGACCGCAAGCGGCAGGTCCACTTCTCCCGTGAGGAACTCACCGTACTCACAGAGACCCTCCAGGAGAATGCAGCCGCCGTCTTCTCCACGCAAATGACCAGGACAGCACTTGCGAACAAGAAGGCCATATGGGCCCTGGTGGCACAGCGGGTAAGTGCGGTGGGGACCTGTTAGGGAGAATTCTCTGTTTAGGCTGAATTTCCCTACCTAGTGAGTCCCCCAGCAGCTTTGCTGGACTTCTAGGGTTTCTTTTTTTTCTCCTGCCAGGAGTGAGACTCTTTTACCCTCACTCTTGGGCATGTTGAAGTGTGTTTCCTTGGTTAAACCTTGTGTTGGATGGGCTATGGGGTCTTTTACTCCATAGGGCCTCATGTATTTTTTGGATGTGGGTTACACAGCACCCTCTGTGCCGTAACCCAGGGGTGTCCTAGGGACTCCCCAACATAGACTCCATACCCTGGGACTGACTACTGTCTCCCAGGGCATGTAAAGTCACCAAAGACTTTACTAGTCTTAAATCCTGAACAGAACCAGTACAAACCATCATATTGTGGACGTACTGGCTGGGGCAATTCGATTGCCCCAGGGTCTGTTAGTCGCGGGGGCACGTCTCCGTCCCCCCTGATCGAGTTTTGGCTGGTGGCAGTGGAAACTACTTTTTATATTCGACCGCGAATATTTTCCTATGGGATTTCCCATTGTTTTAGGCTAACACATTTAATTATTTATTTAGGGTAGCCTTAAACATACCGCCGGTTTATATATTTATTATTATAACTCCGGTGGGGATTTTTTGCCGAAACTTGATACTAAAATGGCGGTGGCGTTCGCCTCTGTAACTCTGACCCAAAGTGGAGCCCTTTGTCCCACTTTTGGCGGGCTTCTCCACAGAAGCCCTCCAAAGTGGTGCCACTCTGTCTGGGGTACTTAGGAGGGGTGGAGGGGGATTTAGGCACCCTGGACTGAGTTACCTTGGTAACTCAAGTCGCACTCCATCCTGATTGGCCCAAGTGGTGAGCCGGCCGGCTCACCACTTAGCATGTTTGAGTGACAGCTAGGCTGGGTGAATGGGGGTTTGCTGCATAAAAGCAGGGCTTTGGGGACTGGAACTTCAGAAGTCGCCACAGGACCTAAGAATCCGACGAGGGACGAGCTGAGCTGATCTGCTACGACGACACCGCCGGTGGAGCCCTGCTGAACCATCTCACCACTTTTCCCGACGACCGAGGAGAACTCTTAACGGAGTGGCTCCTTCCCTTGACTGGTGGGGACAACCAGTTTTCACCTTCTTTCCGTTCTTCGAGGTATCCCGTGGCCGCCTTGCCAGTGCCAAGCACCCCGGCAACCGGAACCCCACCACTTTTACCCCAACCGCAAAAGTCGGTACAACCCTTTAACCGGAGGACTCCGCGGCTGGTTTCTTCCCGGGCAGTGCAACGACCTTCTTCTTCTGCTCTTCAGCGAGATCTTCTTCTCCCCTGACCGACGTCGAGCCTTGCTGCCACTGCCTGGAACAACTGCCCCCGCTGGAGGATCCTTTCCGTTAAGGTACCGTGTTCCACCTGGCTTCCCTTGCCACCGACTGTACGAGGTAGTTTTAGCCCTCGGCTTTCGATCCTGGGATTGCCTGGGACACTTTGGCTAAACTTTCTGAGCCTCTCTAACTCTTTTCCGAACTCTTTTGCAAGACTCTGAATCCCTACCAACTGTGTGATCTTGGGCACGTTTTCGCTCTGTCTGCTCTAAGAGTGGGCCCTGCTTAGTGACTTTTTGCTCACCTGTGACTTTGTGCTTCTTTGAGCTTACCGAAAGCGTTCTTGACCTTAGAGTGGTGTGTTTATCCTAATTCTGCTCTTTTTCCCCTCCCTTCTTTAACCTACTAGAGTGTCATCTAACGTTAAGCGCTCACCTCTGTTTTAATTATGTGGTGTTAACCTAGAGTTGTCTAGATAGGAATAAGGATTGGGACTGCTTTCCATATAACTGTGTTTGGAGTGTTTTATTATATTTTGCTAGAGTGTTTTCAATTTGTGTGTTCTTAAAAATAAATAACTATATACTTTTGAAACCAAGCTCTGGTCAGTGTTTGCTTGTGCTATTGTGCCTGAGTACATATTGTGTATACTTTGCATACTGCCTAACTCTTCTTGAGGGAAGTCTGACTGCTCAGCCACAGCTACCAGGTAAATCTGGGTGGTGCAGACTGCTACCAAGTGGGTTTACTGCTATACCTGTAGTCTTAAATCTTTTGCAGTGTTCCCCAAGGGAACTGCACAGGTTTCTGCCTAACAGGACCGCACCCCGCAACCCACAGCAATGCAGAAAGCGATGGGATGACCTGCGGATACGCGTCCGTAGCATACTTTCTGCCAACCGCAACATTGCCACAGCCACCGGGGGAGGATCGGAATCACCCATCAAGTTGACCCCCTGGGAAGAAATCTGTGCCTCCACCATAGGAATGGAGAGCATAGAGGGAGTCGGAGGGATGGAGAAAGGAGTGCAGACATCCGAAGAATCAGGTAGGTGGCCCAAATAAAACAATGCCAAAACCACAATGTCCAATCATGTGAAGTACCACGTGCCCACATAGTGCAACAGTAACACATGTCCAGGAGAACGTCCACATACATAGGCCTGATAGCACACTTCAAAACTCACATCAAATACATAAATAATTAAAAATCCTAAAAACACCCTCTACACGTGCAGCAGGCACACCCTAACTGCAGGCTGCCAAACAACTGCACCCTCACTCCACACACAAATGAAACCACCTCCAAGGCCCCGACCCAAATCACCCTCAGGTACCACCCCAATGCATGTGATACATTGCCATTCCAATTCCCACAGACCCATTAATAACGCTCGCCCTCCTTTACTCCACCACAGGGTCCGATCCAAACGACGAGCTCCAGGACACCCCTACCAGCACACCTGCAAAGAGGGCCAAGACCAACGGCCAAAGACCCTCCACCTCAGCTGCACGCATCAAGACACGGCAGCAGCACAAATCAAGTGGCAGCACACAGGAGGGAACTCCAACAGGCACCCCAGCAGCCAGCATGCCCACACCACCACCACCACAGGTCCCCCCAATGGATGCCACAGTAGGCACTGCTTCTGGTGGCAGCAGCACCATAGGTGACACTGCATTAATGGCAGCATGCTCCGACACAGAAAACGGGGATGTCGAAGTCAGATCCATCCATGACCTGTCCCAATCCCCCTGTCTGTTCCATCCCGTACACCATGAGGATACCACGCAGGGGCACCCACAAGACGACGACTGGCCATCCCCCACAAGCCCTGTGGCAGGGCAACATGAGGCGAACAGCCACTCTGTGACACCACCGCAAATGGCCATGGCCCAGCAGAGGCAACAGTCCCTCGACCAGTTAATCGTGCAACAGCAGCAACTGGCCACGCTCCTCAAGGACCATGCCGATGAATGTGGGGGCACTAAGGCAGACATAGAAACATCAACTGAGACACTTAGGGCAGAAATGGAGAGAAGTACAGAGACACTAAGGGCACAAATGGAGAGTAGCACCGAGTGCCTGAGAGTCCAAATGGAGAGTAGCACCGAGAGCCTGAGAGTACAAATGGAGAGAAGCACCGAGAGCCTGAGGGGGGAACTGCATGCGACGTCCAAAGACGTATGTGCCGAACTTGCCGCAGTGCGCCGTGTGCTCACTGAGCTCTCACAAACCCTTAGGGACATGCATGGACGTGAGCAGGCAGAGACATCATCCGTTGCAAGTTCCGTCCAGGGCAGCCCCCAACGTAGATCTGGGAGGAACCTGCGCTCCACAGGCAGGGGTGCCCCTGATACCCGCAGAGGGGGCTTGCAATAGCGACTGCCCACTGACAATGAGCATCTTTGGACACTGGTGTTCGGGGGGGAGGTAGGAGGGTGGAGGGGGGTGTTGGGCTCACTTGGGTGGCGGGTCGATAGGGTGTTTAACATGATATCACATATGCCATAAACAATGCACGATCAACCAATGAGATGTGTGGACATTGATCTTTGTGTACGAGGCCATTATAGGCGTACAGTCCATATTGTGCATTTACCAGACACACACAGTGCCACGAGTCCCGTGTCCATGTATCAGCCACCAGGCGTGAGTGCTAGAAGCATGCATCTATGAGATGCTGACGAATGTCACGGCTCTCCTGTGCCTCGCAGACTCCTTGAGGTGCTGCCACATCCCCACCCTCATCATGACCATCTTCAGGTGCTTGCAGTTCTGCGTCAGGGGGCATGGGCACATTTCTACGTACGCACATGTTGTGTAGCATGACACATGCCATCACCATCTTCGCAACCTTCACATGGCGGTACAGGAGTGCCCCGCCAGACCTGCTGAGGCACCGGAAACGAGTCTTCAGTAGGCCGAATGCCTGTTCTATGACTACACGGGTACGTGAGTGGGCATGGTTGTAGTCCTCCTCATGCTGGTCCCGTGGGTTCCGGACTGGTGTGAGGAGCCATCTCTTCAGTGGATATCCGGCATCACCTGTATGTGGACGATAAACGAATTATGTGGAATGCCATTGCTACGTACGCACCCCCCCCCTTCCTGCCAGGTCATTGCCGCATCACATACCCCACATCATCATGCATGAAATGAGACTCACCGAGTAGCCAGGATCTGTTCCCTGCGTGTCGCTCCATGTAGCGTGGTATTGTAGAGTTCCTCAAGACCATAGAATCATGGGTTGATCCAGGGAATCGGGCACAACAATGTGTAATGATCCTGTTGGAGTCACACACCATTTGTACATTCAGAGAATGAAATTGTTTCCGGTTGCAGTACTGGGCCTCCATGGCATGTGGGACGACCAATTCCACATGGGTGCAGTCGATGGCACCAATGCAACCCGGTATGCCGGCAAGTGCATGGAATCCCACTTTTGTGTTGGTAATTTCCTGCTCCGAGCGTGGTAGAGAGATGTAGTCGTCTGCGTGCTGCAGGAGGGCATCGAGCACTTGCAATAGTGTCCGTGACAACAGTGGCTGTGAAATGCCATGCAACTGTCCGACTGTGTGCTGGTAGGTGCCTGTGGCCAGGAAGTGGAGTACAGACACCACCTTCAGTAGGGGTGGGATGGCGGTTGGGCTATCTATCATGCAGACAAGGTCAGCCTGTGTCATGTCCACAATGGCGGTTATGGTGTCCCGGTCCAAACGGTAGAGGGTGTGGATCTGCTCATCAGTGAGGTTGAACGGATGTGCTCGGAGGCGTGGGATTGCGGGCTGCCTGCGTGGTGGTAGTGGCTGTGCTGGCGGCCCTTGCTGGCCCTGCCTTGCCCTCCTCCTCCTCCTGCGTCTCCGCCGTGCGGCCGGTTGTAGTTGGTGTTCGTCTTCTTCTTGAAGTTGGAGTACTTGCAGTGCTATCAGGTCCCCCAGGGCCAACATAGCTAGTCCTGCCGGTAGCATTTCGGAGTGGGTGTGGTTGTGGGAGGAGACTGGGTGTGCAATTTATGTGTTTTCAGGCTGTATGGCCTCCACCTGTGGTGATTCATTCCACCTGTGCAAGCTGCTCTCCCCTTTGGGCGAGCACGTCCCGCACACAACGCTGCAATTCGACGAATGGCATCTTGCTATTACAATCATGTATTTGTACCCGATGGCAGTGTAACATTGGTTGATATGTTCATTCGGCTATGGTCCCATTGTTTCACATACTATCTTTGCAGTCGCAAACAGACTTGTGAAGGGTCAGTGGAACGTAGTACTCGAGTAACGGTGGACCCTCATGCATCACTGTACCGAGGTTCAACGACGGGCGGGGCGTCCCATTTGTGAGTGAAGGCAGTTGCCATTTTCACACACAGCCGCACTAGATGGATTAATTTGTGATTTCAAGCGGCCACAGATGCCTTTTCGACGTGATGTTGCAAATGAGGAATTCGAAGGGCGGCGCTTTCGGTTTTCAGCTAGCGGCGAGGAGATGCCCACAGGTCTGACTGCAAATATAACGTTCTATTGTTCAATGTCCTTGGGACAGGGGCCATGGCGAGGATGCAATGATTGATATGAATAGTTTGGGATGCGCAATGGCGAAGTGGACGATGAGGCCGGACGTTCCCAAATACATGTTACTTCACAACACTGGAATTACGGGCTGGGGCACAGTGGATTTTGCAGGCTGCATAACGCACAGACTCAATGGAAATTTCACATGTTATGTGAGTATGGAAACAGGCGTTTTCATTACGGGATGAGGGAATGATGAATGGATGCATGGACAGATGATTTGATACAGAGTTTGCCATGTACAGGGCTTCTTGGAATCTGTCCGCCTCCCCTGCGCTATGTGATGCAGGGCTGCCATAGTGGGACCATCGTCTATCTGGCCTTGTTGAGCCCTCCCTGTCTCGACGCGCCTTCAGACACTTGTGTCTATGCACGTTACCAATCCCATCTGATGGATTCTGTTTTAACAGACGCATGCACAGGTACACTCGTTTGTGATGGTGTTTTCACCTCGATATAGATAGTTATGATTCGCAAGTGGTTTTTGGGTGGTGATGATCCTTTGGAGTGGGCTAGCATGCATATGGCTGTGGATTTGGTGTGATCATTGAAGTGAGTAATTCAAATGTAGTTCTGATGGCCATACTATTCTTTTTCATTTCATTTGGTTGACAGGTATCGCCTCCCCTTTTGCCACTGCCATCTGTATGCCACTCCTGCAGATGGATTTTACTCCCGACACCTGCTGCTTCGTGTTAATCAGTGGAGCAGCATTACGATCTTATGGGACGATCGCCAATGGGCCACATGCCCTTACGCAGTACTAGTGGCTAGGAGCAACATTTCGGCCTTTCAGCTGGACTAGTGCCTCCCTATTGGGACGGCCCTGCGGTTCTAGGCGCTTCCATGTTGCCTTTTCGTACGAGAATGTAGCCCCTGTGTACCATGAAGGAACAGGGCGTCACACAAGAAGTAGCTGGTCATTTATTGCGGATGCAGCCCACAATGGTGAAATGTGTTTTGGAGTTCATGGCCTAATGGCTGTATGGGCTTGGTGAATTTGTTGTGCATTAAATTTCTATCCTGATATGGACCGTGTAGCGTTCTTCTTTGCAAGTGATGTGGCATATTCCTATTTGGGGAGCGATGTATTGTGAGGAGATCTGCATTGGGTTCCAGCTTCGGAGTATAGTTGCGTGGTACTGTGCTGGGCGCGTTTGCCTACGAAGCCCAGTGAGGTCAGGGATAAGGGCTGCCAATATGACTGTTTTAATGATGTCATGCTCAGGGGCGGGGGATTAGCTTTTGTGTAACAGATGCCGGTCAGCCAGGTGGATTGGTGGGATGATGTGATTTTCGGAATATTGCTGGTCACAGGTGCCTGTGTTTGCGTGCGTTTCTTGGTGGGAGACTGAGGTCATGTCCATTGGGATAGCTTCTTTATTCGTGCCATCTGTGCCCTGCAGCTCCCATTGGCCCCTCTTGAGATTCATTTGTTCGTTGGCAGGCATGGATGACTAGTACATTTCACTGGTTGCATTGTGTGACTTCATTGCACCTACGGGGAGTTGTACAATGTGGCCAGGGAGCGGTGTACAGGCACTCAGTGGGGCCGTTTACGGTTGGTTCGCGATGCCGTACTTCTCACCATGGCGGAATGGTACTTTCCACCGTGCTTGATGGCGTTAGGTGCATGTCCGCTAGGGTCAGAATTCGCGTACCGTTGCGCCATGGTGGTAATTACGGTTTGGCATGGCGCGCGCGCGCGTACTTGGTGCAGTTAGCGTTGGCGTTCACTACGGTGTCGCTAATGGCATCGTACTTTGCGGTGACGGGTCATAATCGCACCGAGCGCTATTCGATGGCGGCATTGCATTTCCGCCATCGTTTTTCGATTTCCGCCAGGGTCGTAATGAGGCCCAATGAACATTATTATTTAAAGCTTGAACTTTTGAACTTGCAACAGAACTTTTACAGCGCCTTACCAGTATAATCAAGCTTACCTGAACTCCCATCCAACCTCAATCCAGTGAAGTAACTGGGTTCAACGCGCCCCTGCGTCAGAAGCAGGACGGAGAGCTCGTCCTTTCAGACCCTAAGGTGAGACTTCACAGGGAATCGTGGAAGGGTATTGTGGAGGGTTGGAAGAGAGTGGGAGGCTTGAGCATAACTCAGTCAGTAGGTAATACTCCCTTTTCACGCACAGGGGAATATTCCTGCGAGCCGGAGAAGCCAGAGTAGAGGGCCCTTCCTGTCCATCTTCAGAGTCCTGCGCTTCACCATTGAAGAAGCATCAGCACTCGAAGCCAGACCTGCGCCTCCGTGGGAATCAGGTGAGCGTTACAGAACGCGAAGCCTACCCACAATTTCCCACCCGGGCGCTATGGAGACTTCCGAGACTGACCAGCTGGGCCAGCTTTTGGGGGAATTACGGGCAGAGGTGCACTCAGCCGGCCAGGAGACTAACGCTCTCAAAAGAGAACTGATCTTATCTAAGGAAAGAACTGATGACCTAGCCAAAAGGTTATTACAGGCCCAGGCAGGGCACACTCCTTTACCTAATTCCGGAGACATTTCCACATCAATGGGTTTGAGTAACCCGGTACAAATTAATCTACCTGGACACATGACTTTGGCCCCGCCTGAACGTTTTGCGGGGGATCCCAAGAAATATGCCGTCTTTATGAACCAATGTCGTTTACACTTTCTATGCAGACCCGGAGCCTTCCCTAACGACCAGACCAAGGTAGCCTTTATACTATCTTACCTCAGTGGCAGTGCTGCAGATTGGTCTATTCCATTGGTAAATCAGGATGATCCCATTCTCCAGAATTTTCAGGGCTTCCAGGCCAGCATGCAAAGATTGTTCGCTGGACACTCTCAAGGACAGGCCCTTGATAACGAACTGCTATCCTTACGACAAGGTAATCAGGATCTCCTGTCCTACGTTGCCACCTTTAATAGACTGGTTGTGGAAACTGGGTGGCCAGAAAACAAAAGGATCACATTGTTTCATCGAGGCCTGCACGGAGAGCTTAAGGATGTTCTAGCTCAGATAGTAAACCCACCCCAGGTCTGCGCAGACTACATTGACTTGGTGGTTCAACTTGATCACAGACTTCAAAACAGAAAAGCAGATCGGTTGAAGTATGAAAACCGAGCACCGATCAAAACCCACGCTACCTCCAAGAGTACCGACGTATCTGAACCTATGCAAATCGGTGGTGTTAAAGGACCATTAACGCAGAAAGAACGAGAGAGAAGGCGGCAAATGCAACTTTGTCTGTATTGCGGGACTTGTTAGGCAGAAACCTGTGCAGTTCCCTTGGGGAACACTGCAAAAGATTTAAGACTACAGGTATAGCAGTAAACCCACTTGGTAGCAGTCTGCACCACCCAGATTTACCTGGTAGCTGTGGCTGAGCAGTCAGACTTCCCTCAAGAAGAGTTAGGCAGTATGCAAAGTATACACAATATGTACTCAGACACAATAGCACAAGCAAACACTGACCAGAGCTTGGTTTCAAAAGTATATAGTTATTTATTAAACACACATAAGTTGAAATTACTCTAGAAAAAATATAGTAAAAACACTTCAAACACAGTTATAATGAAAGCAGTTTCAACCCTTACTCCTATCTAGACAACTCTAGGTTAACACCACATAATTCGAACAGAGGTGAGTGCTTAACGTTAGATGACACTCTAGTAGGTTCAAGAAAGGGATAAAAAAGAAACAGAAATGGGTTAAACACACCACTCTAAGGTCCAGAACACTTGCAATAGGCTCAAAGAAGCACAAAGTCACAGGTGAGCAAAAGTCACTAGGCAGGGCCCACTCTTAGAGTAGCCGGAGCGAAAATGTGCCCAAGATCACACTGTTATTAGGGATTCAAAGTCTTGCAAAGAGTTAGAAAGAGGTTAGAGTGGCTTAGAAAGTTTAGCCAGGGTGTTCCAGGCACTCCCAGGTTCGAAAGCCGGGGGCTAAATCTACCCCGTACAGTCGGTGGCAAGGGAAGCCAGGCGGAACACGGTACCTTAAGCGAAAAGGGTCCTCCAGCGGTGGCAGTTGTTCCAGGCAGTGGCAGCAAGGCTCGACGTCGGTCAGGGGAGAAGAAGTTCTCGCTGAAGAGCAGAAGAAGAAGGTCGTTGCACTGCCCGGGAAGAAACCAGCCGCGGAGTCCTCCGGTTAAAGGGTTGTACCGACTTTCGTGATTGGGGTAAAAGTGGTGGGGTTCCGGTTGCCGGGGTGCTTGGCACTGGCAAGGCGGCCACGAGATACCTCGAGAAGCGAAAAGAAGGCGAAAACTGGTTGTCCCCACCAGTCAAGGGAAGGAGCCACTCCGTTAAGAGTTCTCCTCGGTCGTCGGGAAAAGTGGTGAGACGGTTCGGCAGGGCTCCACCGGGTGGTGTCGTCGAAGCAGGTCGGCTCAGCTCTTCCCTCGTCGGATTCTTGGTCCTGTGGCGACTTCTGAAGTTCCAGTCCCCAAAGCCCTGCTTTTATGCAGCAAACCCCCATTCACCCAGCCTAGCTGTCACTCAAACATGCTAAGTGGTGAGCCGGCCGGCTCACCACTTGGGCCAATCAGGACGGAGTGCGACTTGAGTTACCTAGGTAACTCAGTCCAGGGTGCCTAAACCCCCCTCCACCCCTCCTAAGTACCCCAGACAGAGTGGCACCACTTTGGAGGGCTTCTGTGGAGAAGCCCGCCAAAAGTGGAACAAAGGGCTCCACTTTGGGTCAGAGTTACAGAGGCGAACGCCAACGCCATTTTAGAATCAAGTTTTGGCAAAAAGTCCCAACCGGAGTTATAATAATAAATATATAAACCGGCGGTATGTTTAAGGCTACCGTAAATAAATAATTAAATGTGTTAGCCTAAAACAATGGGAAATCCCATAGGGAAATATTCGCGGTCGAATATAAAAAGTAGTTTCCACTGCCACCAGCCAAAACTCGATCAGGGGGGACGGAGACGTGCCCCCTCGACTAACAGACCCTGGGGCAATCGAATTGCCCCAGCCAGTATGTCCACAATATGATGGTTTGTACTGGTTCTGTTCAGGATTCAAGACTAGCAAAGTCTTTGGTGACTTTACATGCCCTGGGAGACAGTAGTCAGTCCCAGGGTATGGAGTCTATGTTGGGGAGTCCCTAGGACACCCCTGGGTCACGGCACAGAGGGTGCTGTGTGACCCACATCACAAAAATACATGAGGCCCTATGGAGTAAAAGACCCCATAGCCCATTCAACACAAGGTTTAACCAAGAAAACACACTTCAACATGTCCAAGAGTGAGGGTAAAAGAGTCTCACTCTTGGCAGGAGAAAAAAAGAAACCCCAGAAATCCAGCAAAGCCGCTGGGGGACTCACTAGGTAGGGAAATTCAGCCTAAACAGAGAATTCTCCCTAACACTCGCCCCCCCCAGACTAAGGGACAGGAGGATTTAATCCACTCCTGGATGAACCTCATACCTCTAGTCGATGATATACATCCTAGAGAGTCCATCAGCATTTTGATGGTGACACCCTGACCTGTGCTCAATGGTGAAATCAAACCCTTGCAGGCAGATTGACCATCTCAATAGTTTTGGATTTTCCCCTTTCATTTGCATTAACCATCTCAAGGGTTGGTGGTCAGTCTGAATAACAAAAGTAGAACCATACAAGTATGGCCTAAACTTCTTCAGTGCCCACACAATAGCAAAGCATTCTCTTTCGATAGTTGCCCACCTTGTCTCAGGATCCTTCAGTTTCCTACTGATGAAGCAAATGGGGTGCTCCCTACCCTTCTCATCCAGTTGGCTTAGAACTGCACCTATACCTACATTGGAAGCATCAGTTTGTACAATGAAAGGTTGGTGGTAGTCAGGAGCTCTCAATACTGGAGCTTGGCAAAGAGCTCTCTTCAGTTTTTCAAAGGCCTGATTGCACTCCTCATTCCATTTTACCTTTTTAGGGAATTTGGGAGAGGAGATTACATTCAGTGGAGAAGCTATGGTCCCATAGTTCTCAATGAAATTCCTGTAATATCCAGTGAGGCCTAGAAAAGCTCTCACTTGGGTTTGAGTAGTTGGTGTTGTCCAATTTTGCACAGCTTCAATCTTGCTGGGCAAAGGCCTTATTTCTCCACCTCCTACCTCATGTCCAAGGTAGACCACTTTACTTTGACCAATCTGGCACTTACTGGCTTTGATTGTCAAATGGGCCTGTTCCAGAGCCTGCAACACATGTCCTAGGTGGTTCACATGTTCTTCCCAGGAGTGGCTGAAGACTGCAATGTCATCCAAGTATGCCATGCAGAAATCTTCCATCCCAGCCAGAACTTGGTTCACCATCCTTTGGAATGTGGCAGGTGCATTTTTTAGTCCAAAAGGCATGACCTTAAACTGGTACAAGCCAACTGGGGTTGAAAATGCAGTTTTCTCCTTGGCATGGTCTGTCAGGGCTATTTGCCAATAGCCTGACGTCAGGTCAAACGTGCTGAGGTACTTGGCTGCACCAAGTTTATCCACCAACTCATCTGTCCTGGGCAAAGGGTGGGCATCAGTCTTGGTGACTGCATTTAGAGCTCTATAGTCCACACAGAATCTCAAATCTTTGGATCCTGCCTTTGGTACTAACACAACTGGGCTAGACCATGGACTAGTAGAGGGCTCTATTACCCCGAGATCAAGCATCTTCTTGACCTCTCCTTTGATGTGGGCTCTGATATGTTCTGACATTCTGTATCCTCTGCTTTTGACTGGCAGACAGTCACCAGTGAGTATCTCATGCTGGCCCCAAGGGGTCAAGCCTGGTGACAGTGAGAACAGGGAGGCAAACTGATTTAACATAGATTTGCACTCCTCTTGTTGCTCAGGTGTCAGGTCTGAAGAGAGGTTGACTCCTTCAACTTTCTCATCTAAAGGCACACCTCTGAGAAGATCAGGGAGAGATTCACTCTCTTCTTCCTCTGCAGCTGAAGCTAGAAGCAAGGCTCCTACATCAGGTCTGGAGATGTATGCTTTTAGTCGGTTGGTGTGGAAGACTCTAGGAGCTTCCCTGGGTCTGCCCAGATCCACCAGATAGTTGACCTCTCCAAGTTTTCCCACAACCTTGAAGGGTCCCATCCATTTGTCTTGCAAGGCCCTCTGCCTTGTTGGGAGCATAACTAGAACTAGCTGGTCTTGAGTAAACTCAACCATGTTAGCCTTCTGGTCGTGCCAATGTTTGACCAGGGCTTGACCAGCTTTCAAGTTGTCACTTGCTTCTGCCATCATGTGTGACATTCTCCTCCGGAGACCTATCACATAGTCAGTCACTCTGACTGGCTTGAGGGGAGGAGCACCTTCCAATCCCTCCTTAATCAGGGCCAATGGACCTCTGACTGGATGGCCATAGAGAAGCTCAAAGGGAGAATAACCTACTCCCTCCTGAGGGACTTCTCTATAAGCAAAGAGAAGGCATGGCAGTAGAAGGTCCCACTTTTTCTTAAGGGGTTCTTCTAAAGCACCTATCATGCTCTTCATGGTTCTGTTAAACCTTTCAACCAACCCGTTTGTCTGAGGGTGGTATGCGGTTGAGAACTTGTAGGTAACTCCACAGGTTTTCCACATGGCTTTCATGTAGTGGGACATAAAGTTTGACCCCCTGTCAGAGATTACCTCCTTAGGAAACCCAACCCTGGTAAAAATACCAAGGAGGGCCTTAGCCACAGCCGGAGCTGTAACAGTCCTCATAGGAATTGCCTCAGGGTACCTAGTAGCATGGTCTACTACAACAAGGATAAACCTGTTGCCTGAGGAGGTTGGGGGATCAAGGGGACCAACAATGTCAATCCCTACCCTCTCAAATGGGACTCCCACAACTGGGAGAGGCACTAAAGGTGCCACATTCTTGGAACCAACCTTACCAGAAGTCTGGCAGGTATGGCAGCTCTTACAATATCTATCTACTTCAGCCCCCATCTTTGGCCAATAAAAGTAGAGTGAGAGCCTTTCCTTGGTCTTCTTGAAACTCAAGTGACCAGCCAAGTGTATCTCATGGGCTAGTTGTAAGAACTGTTGTCTGTTCTCTTGTGGGACTACAAGGCGTTTGTAGTCTCCAGGTTCAGACTCAGTGGGTTCACTGTAGAAGAGGCCATCTTCCCAGTGCAACCTATACTTCCCAGGCTCTTGCCCATCAGCTTGAGAAGCTGCCTGGTGGCGGAGACCTTCCAGAGTTGGACATTCTCTTTGCCCCTTACGAAAAGCTGCCCTGCTAGGCCCACCTTCTGCCAGTAAAGACTGCAGCTCAGGATGGTCCTCAGGGTCCAAATCTCCAATAAGGTTGGGGCCTCCTTCTAGCTCTTCCTCAGAGTCTAGCTCAACCACACAGGGTTGTACCTCCCTCTCAGCCTCAGCTGGAGGTGGAGTTACAGGTGTAACTTTGGACAACCTAGGGGAAGTCCTTGTTGGAAGCACTGGAGTGCTTGCTGCTGGCTTTTTCCTAGGAGTCTTGGGTTGCCCCTTTGCTCCTGATCTGGTAGTTACTGCAGTAAGTTGCTCCAGTGGGAGAGGAGTGATTTCTGTCATCATCTCCTGAGATAACCCTCTCAGGGTTTTCTCTCTTGCAGGTTTTGTGAGTTCCTGTAACCTTTTGCTAGGAGGTCTGGGGGTATGAGATACAACTCCAAGAGCTTTGAGGTCATTACCCAACAGAACCCTACCTGGCACTTCACATTGTACACTGACAGGTATTTTTACAGCCATATCATTACATTGGATGAGAACTGGGGACACATCTGCACAGGCCCACCAGCTAACTTGGTGAGGCATTTGGGTGCCTTAGCAACATCCTCTGCCTTGAAAAATGATTCATCCACCACAGTTATGCTGGCTCCAGTGTCCCTAATGGCAGGAGTCTCCTGACCATTCACCTGGACACTGTCCTTATAATACTCTTTAGTATTATCTGGGATAGAGTTATAGACATCTAAATTCTGTTGTTCCCACAACCCCAGAGAGACTAAAGAAACACTAGCTGAGACTCCAGTGGGTTCATCAGCTAGTAATAGAAAGTTTCCACTTGCCATATGTACTTCCTCTTCTGGAGCGAAGGCTAAGGAGGCAAGCTGGACCCCTGAAGGTTTGCCCTTACATTTGGGATCTCCTTTCACATGGTCAGTAGCCTTACAAACAAAGCATGAGCCAAAGGCTCGCTGGAATGGAGGCTTGTTCTGACCTCCTTCTGGTCTGGGACCAGAAGGTACACTAGCCTGATTTGGTTTCCCTTGTGGCTTACCCTTATAGTTTTGTTTGGGGCCCTCTTTGGAATTTGTAGTATTAGAATTCTCTTTGGAGTCCTTTTTAGACTGTTTCTCCCCATCCTTCTTCTGAGTTACCCCAGAATCCTTGTGAGTGGCCCTGTTGGCAACCCACAAGTCAGCAGCCTTAGCTAGTTTCCGGGAATCCAATTCCCTGGAATCAGCCAAGTGTTGTCTGAGCTCAGGAGAGCAGGCATCATAAATAGTCTCCAACATAAACAAATTCTTCATACCTTCATAAGTGTTCACCTTGTAACCCTTAATCCATCCCTCTAAGTTTTTCAAACATTCAGTCACCCAGGTAGCCCAAGGGGTACCATCATGCTTTTTGAGGTTCCTAAACCTCTTAAGATACTGGGAAGGGGTCTTCCCAAACCTAGCTATCAAAGCTAGTTCACACATTCATAGTCCTTCCTATCCTCCTCCCCCATCTCCATTACCACATCAGTTGCAACAGGGGGAAGCCTAGAGAACAACCAGGTGAGTAAGTCATTTCCTGTGATGTTCTGGAGCCCATGATTATATTCAAACAGAGACAACCAATCCAACACATCCAACTTAGGCTCATACATACCAATCAATTCTTTAGGCATCCGGGGTCTTTTAGGACTGGAACTTCTAGAGGAGCCAGAGAGAGAAACATTCTCAACAGATAATTTCTTCATTTCTAAGTCATACTTGAGCTCCATTTCCCTTAGCCTTAGTTCTTTGTCAGTTTGAGCATTAAGTTTCTTATACTCCAATTCTAGCTTCATTTTCTCCAGTTCAAAGTACTGAGGACTAAATGTGGGACCTGGTAAAGGTCCAGTAGGTACAGCAGGTAGAGCAGGCAGAGGCCTAGGGGGGACAGTTACAACAGCCTCACCCTCCTCTTCTGACTCTTCCTCAGAATCATCAACATTTTGCTCCATGTTAACTTCAATACTGTCATCTACAGTTGCTGGAGTGGTAGGTTCCTCTGAACCATCACCCAGACTTTGGTTAGCCAACAATCTTTCAATCAGCTCCATTTTCTTGCCCTTGGTCAGGAGATCCTTATGTTTACAGAGCACTCTTAAACAATCAGCAGTTTTGGCTGCAAGGGACTCTTGACTATAGCTTTCCATAACTGACATGTTAGAGGATTACTTTTACAGTGCTAAGCTTTGTGGTTAGTTGCACTAAGGTATCTAAAGTACAATAAAATGTATACTCAATACAAATCCCACCGCTGTACACCAGTGTTAGGCAGAAACCTGTGCAGTTCCCTTGGGGAACACTGCAAAAGATTTAAGACTACAGGTATAGCAGTAAACCCACTTGGTAGCAGTCTGCACCACCCAGATTTACCTGGTAGCTGTGGCTGAGCAGTCAGACTTCCCTCAAGAAGAGTTAGGCAGTATGCAAAGTATACACAATATGTACTCAGACACAATAGCACAAGCAAACACTGACCAGAGCTTGGTTTCAAAAGTATATAGTTATTTATTAAACACACATAAGTTGAAATTACTCTAGAAAAAATATAGTAAAAACACTTCAAACACAGTTATAATGAAAGCAGTTTCAACCCTTACTCCTATCTAGACAACTCTAGGTTAACACCACATAATTCGAACAGAGGTGAGTGCTTAACGTTAGATGACACTCTAGTAGGTTCAAGAAAGGGATAAAAAAGAAACAGAAATGGGTTAAACACACCACTCTAAGGTCCAGAACACTTGCAATAGGCTCAAAGAAGCACAAAGTCACAGGTGAGCAAAAGTCACTAGGCAGGGCCCACTCTTAGAGTAGCCGGAGCGAAAATGTGCCCAAGATCACACTGTTATTAGGGATTCAAAGTCTTGCAAAGAGTTAGAAAGAGGTTAGAGTGGCTTAGAAAGTTTAGCCAGGGTGTTCCAGGCACTCCCAGGTTCGAAAGCCGGGGGCTAAATCTACCCCGTACAGTCGGTGGCAAGGGAAGCCAGGCGGAACACGGTACCTTAAGCGAAAAGGGTCCTCCAGCGGTGGCAGTTGTTCCAGGCAGTGGCAGCAAGGCTCGACGTCGGTCAGGGGAGAAGAAGTTCTCGCTGAAGAGCAGAAGAAGAAGGTCGTTGCACTGCCCGGGAAGAAACCAGCCGCGGAGTCCTCCGGTTAAAGGGTTGTACCGACTTTCGTGATTGGGGTAAAAGTGGTGGGGTTCCGGTTGCCGGGGTGCTTGGCACTGGCAAGGCGGCCACGAGATACCTCGAGAAGCGAAAAGAAGGCGAAAACTGGTTGTCCCCACCAGTCAAGGGAAGGAGCCACTCCGTTAAGAGTTCTCCTCGGTCGTCGGGAAAAGTGGTGAGACGGTTCGGCAGGGCTCCACCGGGGGGTGTCGTCGAAGCAGGTCGGCTCAGCTCTTCCCTCGTCGGATTCTTGGTCCTGTGGCGACTTCTGAAGTTCCAGTCCCCAAAGCCCTGCTTTTATGCAGCAAACCCCCATTCACCCAGCCTAGCTGTCACTCAAACATGCTAAGTGGTGAGCCGGCCGGCTCACCACTTGGGCCAATCAGGACGGAGTGCGACTTGAGTTACCTAGGTAACTCAGTCCAGGGTGCCTAAACCCCCCTCCACCCCTCCTAAGTACCCCAGACAGAGTGGCACCACTTTGGAGGGCTTCTGTGGAGAAGCCCGCCAAAAGTGGAACAAAGGGCTCCACTTTGGGTCAGAGTTACAGAGGCGAACGCCAACGCCATTTTAGAATCAAGTTTTGGCAAAAAGTCCCAACCGGAGTTATAATAATAAATATATAAACCGGCGGTATGTTTAAGGCTACCGTAAATAAATAATTAAATGTGTTAGCCTAAAACAATGGGAAATCCCATAGGGAAATATTCGCGGTCGAATATAAAAAGTAGTTTCCACTGCCACCAGCCAAAACTCGATCAGGGGGGACGGAGACGTGCCCCCTCGACTAACAGACCCTGGGGCAATCGAATTGCCCCAGCCAGTACGTCCACAATATGATGGTTTGTACTGGTTCTGTTCAGGATTCAAGACTAGCAAAGTCTTTGGTGACTTTACATGCCCTGGGAGACAGTAGTCAGTCCCAGGGTATGGAGTCTATGTTGATGAGTCCCTAGGACACCCCTGGGTCACGGCACAGAGGGTGCTGTGTGACCCACATCACAAAAATACATGAGGCCCTATGGAGTAAAAGACCCCATAGCCCATTCAACACAAGGTTTAACCAAGAAAACACACTTCAACATGTCCAAGAGTGAGGGTAAAAGAGTCTCACTCTTGGCAGGAGAAAAAAAGAAACCCCAGAAATCCAGCAAAGCCACTGGGGGACTCACTAGGTAGGGAAATTCAGCCTAAACAGAGAATTCTCCCTAACAGGACTTCCGGTCACTTTCTTCGAAATTGTCCAGTTAAACCACTTAAGAAGGTGGTTGGAGCTACTGATAATGAATTAGAGACACCTGATTCGGGAAACGACCTAGCCCGGCAAGCGTAGGGGTCCGCTTGCCGAGCTTGAAAACTAACTCTTTGACCTCGCATTTCGTCATGCCAATGGTGCTCGTGGACCCAAAACAGCCTCAGCAGTTGCATGCTATAAAAGCATACATCGACAGTGGAGCTATTGGAAATTACATAGACCGTGAATAGGCTTCCAGGATTAAGCTTCCTCTCTGCCCGAAAGTAACCCAAGATGTCATTACTACAGTAGATGGAACCGAAATAGCCTCAGGGCCAGTAACGCATTCCACTGTTGAAGTGACACTGGTGGGTCAGGATGGACATCGGGAAGCAATCGTGTTTGATGTGATCAAGGCCCCACAATTTCAAGTAATTCTTGGAATTCCTTGGTTAGAAACACATAATCCCAGAATTGACTGGCGAGCAAAGAAGATAAGTTTTCCTGATTGTGAACCAACTTGTTATCCAAGAAATCCAGCTATGGGTCTAGCCACAGCAACTTCCACCCCTGTACATCTACCGTCAGAATACCAAGAATTCCAAGACGTTTTTCAGAAAGAACAGGCTAACACGTTACCTCCCCATCGGTTTTATGATTGCCAGATCGATCTGGTACCCAATGCTCAACTACCTTGTAGTAGGATTTATGCTCTTACGGAACCTGAGAACCTGCATTTGCGTCAGTATTTAGATCAGTACCTAGCCAATGGTTTTATTCGCCCGTCCAAGTCTCCTGTCTCTTCAGCTCTGTTCTTCGTGCCAAAAAAAGAAGGCGACCTTAGAACGTGTATAGACTATCGCGCCCTAAATCAAATAACGATTAAGAATCGTTATCCTCTGCCCTTGATCCCTGAGCTTATCGACCAGGTGAAAGACGCTTGTGTGTACACCAAGTTAGATCTCCGAGGAGCTTATCACCTGGTGCGCATAAAAGAAGGCGACGAACGGAAGACTGCATTCCGCACCAAATTTGGGCTCTTCGAATATCAGGTGATGCCCTTCGGTTTGTGCAATGCACCTGCCGCCTTTCAGTACTTTATGAATGATGTTCTTCGGGAACTTATCGATGTCTGCGTCATTGTTTACATTGACGACATCCTGGTGTACTCTTCTTCAGAATATGATCACAGAAAACATGTTAGGGCAGTTCTTGAGAAACTGCGCCAGCACAGACTATTTGCAAAACTCGAAAATGCATTTTTCATACCACAGAGGTTGAGTTTCTCGGATTCATCCTGACACCTCAAGGAGTCCGAATGGACTCGCGAAAGGTGGACACCATCCTCAAATGGCCATCTCCAAGCTTGGTGAAGGGAGTTCAGAGCATGCTCGGCTTTGCCAATTTCTATCGAAGATTCATCCCGGAATTTTCCCGAACAGTCCAACCCATCACCGCTCTCCTAAAGAAAAACAAACGCTTCGAATGGACTCTTGAGGCCGAACAAGCCTTCCAGGACCTGAAAACCAAATTCACCTCTGCACCTGTATTGAAGCACCCGCACCCAGATCTCCGGTACATAGTGGAAACCGATGCTTCCAGTTCGGCCATGGGAGCTGTCCTGTCGCAAAGAGACCCAAAAACTAACCAACTACACCCAGTGGCCTTTTGGTCCAGAAAACATTCTCCTCCTGAAATCAACTACGCAATTACTGATAAAGAGTTACTGGCCATCAAATCTGCTTTCAAGGCTTGGTGTCACTACCTTCTCGGGGCAAGACACACCATCACCGTAATTACGGACCACAGAAACTTACAGTATTTAAAGACGGCCAAAGCTCAATCTTCACGACAACTCCGATGGGCTCTATTCTTTGCAGAATTTGATTTTGTAATTACCTATCGCCCTGGCTGCAAGAATGGAAAAGCAGGTGCCTTATCCCGGATTGGCATGGAAGAACCTAATTCGAGCTTAGAACCTGTGCCCATCATATCTGAGCAAAGAATCTTAGGCTTAACTTCATTGCAATCTATTGAGGATATCCAAACGCAAGTAAAACAACTTCTAGACTCTTCAACCTTACTGGAATGGAGTCAAAAGGGTCCTCATTACACCGTTAAGGATGACTTACCCTACTTCCAGGAGCGGTTGTTTCTGCCAAGTAAAGAATTGCAAGAACTTGTTATTGCCCATCATCATGAATCTTTAATGGAAGGACACCCTGGTATCGCTAAAACGGAGGAAAAAATCAAACGCCACTTCTGGTGGCCTTCTTGGAGAAAAGACATAAAGTCTTTTGTACTGTCTTGTGGAATTTGCGCCCAAAACAAGGCTCAAAAGAAAAGGCCAGCCGGCCTACTTCAACCCTTGGATATTCCACCGGCACCATGGCACACCCTGTCAATGGACTTTATAACAGATCTGCCTCCTTGTGCTGGTTACAACACAATCCTTCTAATTGTGGACCTATTCTCCAAAATGGCCCACTTTATCCCTTTAAAGGGTTTGCCTTCAGCTTCCACCTTGGCCAAGGAATTCCTGGAGAATATAGTTCGCATACATGGTTTCCCTTCCATATTAGTCTCGGATCGTGGAAGTCAATTTATCTCCCATTTTTGGAAGAAGTGTTGCCAACAAGCACAAATAGATGTGCGGTTATCCACCAGCCACCACCCCTAGACCGACGGACAAACCGAGAGAACCAATCAGACTCTCGAGCAATATCTTCGGTGCATGTTACACCAATCCGAGTTAAATTGGAAAGACATCCTTTGGATCACAGAATATGCATACAACAATTCAGTGCATTCTGGAACTGGACAAACTCCTTTTTATACTTTGTATGGTCACCATCCTCGCACCTCTGACCTAGATCCACCTCTGACCCCGGAAATGCCCGCAGTAAATCATCTACATTCCACAATAACCCGAGCCTTCAAAGAAGCTGCAACTCATTTACAGCAAGCCAAGAAAAAGTATAAAGAAAACGCTGATTTGCACCGAAGTAAGACTCCTCCTTACCAAGTAGGAGACCAGGTATGGCTAGCAACAAAACATTTACCCCTCAAGGGCCCGCAAACCTTCAATCCCAGATTCATAGGACCTTATCCCATCAAGGCTATAATCAATCGCGTGGCCTTTAAACTGGATTTACCGTCCAACATGCGTATTCATCCAGTTTTTCATGCATCACTTTTGAAGCCAGTGCAACCAGGGACCCGACTGCCCAAGCCTCCAGACCCAGTTCAAATTGAAGGGGAATTAGAATTCGAAGTTAAAGACATTTTAGACTCCAAGGTGGTAAAGTCGAAACTCTTCTATCTTGTTGACTGGAAGGGATATGGACCTCAGGAGAGATCGTGGGAGCCTAGTAACCATGTCCACGCACCTCGATTAGTACAAAGGTTTCACCGGAGATTTCCGAACAAGCCCAAACCCCCGGAGGGAAGAACCTTGGGAGGGGCCTTGAGGGGGGGTACTGCCATGATGCCTACCTCCAAGGAGCCAGGTCCGACCCAGCAACCCCAGAGGCAGGAATCATTTCCCCCAGGGGAGTGCCAGCGGGCCCAAGCTGGGGCCCTTTGGACTCAGTCCTGGCGCCTTAGGCGCCAGGCTCATGTTGGACCTCTGTCCTGGCGCCTTAGGCGCCAGGCTCATAAAGCTAGACATGTGTTCAAGTGTTTTAATGTGCACTTACCTGATGCAGACCATGCTGCCACATCCAGGCCCTCTTGAGGCCTGAATAGGAACTACTTTAACTGTGGGACTACTTTCCACCCGGGTGTGGTCGGGGAAGGATACATACCTGATTGGAGGAAGGATACACACTTGGAACTTCTACCAAAGCTATTTAAACCACACCCGATCAGCAACTCACGCTTCGCGTTGTTCTGCTCCTCGCAGCTGGACGCTCACCGTGTCAGCTCCTGCATCTGGACTTCAGCCACGCCTGTCAGCATCCTGGGTCACCTGCAAAGGGAGACAAGAGACCTACCAGCTAATCTGCACCACGGAGACATCAACGACGATCCTGAAAGGGAAGACATCATTTTTAAAAGCATTTCGTTACGATCGCTGCAGCGCTGCATTTCACTCACCTTTCCTGGGTTCCTCCATCTTCAGCAGCGATCATCCGGAAACACAGCCACTTCCCAGAGCCTAGAGAAAAAGACAAGAATAAGAGGTGAGAGAAGGAAGGGAATAGGAAAAGCTCAGTTTCCTTCTAAGACTTACCTGTTGGGTCATTCCCATTTCATTTCGGGTCTTGCTGCTTCCAAGCAGGACCCCGGCCCCTTTGGGGAAAAAAGACAAAGACATTAGATGAGCGAATGCAAAAACATTACCTGAGCACTCATCTAGGACTTACCAGATCTTTACTGGAACTGAACGTTTCACTTCGGGTCGGCGCCATATCTCCGGCATTCCGAACCCCGGCCCCTATGGGGAAAAGACATCAACATCAGCGCTTTGTTGCAAGAAGTCTCCAAAGGAATCTTCATTCATCACCTGAAAAAAGACAATGAACATTATTATTTAAAGCTTGAACTTTTGAACTTGCAACAGAACTTTTACAGCGCCTTACTGTTAGGCAGAAACCTGTGCAGTTCCCTTGGGGAACACTGCAAAAGATTTAAGACTACAGGTAGAGCAGTAAACCCCTTTGGTAGCAGTCTGTACCACCCAGATTTACCTGGTAGCTGTGGCTGAGCAGTCAGACTTCTCTCAAGAAGAGTTAGGCAGTATGTAAAGTATACACAATATGTACCAAAACACAATAGCACAAGCAAACACTGACCAGAGCTTGGTTTCAAAAGTATATAGTTATTTATTTAAAATACACATAAGTTAAAAACACTCTAGCAAAAATATAGTAAAAACTTCAAACACAGTTATAATGAAAGTAGATTCAATCCTTTCTCCTATCTAGACAACTCTAGGTTAACACCACTTAATTAAAACAGAGGTGAGTGCTTAACGTTAGATGACACTCTAGTAGTTTCCAAGAAAGGGAGAGAAAAAGCAGAAATGGGTTAAACACACCACTCTCAGGTCCAGAACACTTGCAATAGGCTTAAAGAAGCACAAAGTCACAGGTGAGCAAAAGTCACTAGGCAGGGCCCACTCTTAGAGTAGCCGGAGCGAAAATGTGCTCAAGATCACACTGTTAGTTAGAGATTCAAAGTCTTGCAAAGAGTCAAAAAGAGTTTAGAGTGGCTCGGAAAGTTTAGCCAAAGTGTCCCAGGCACTCCCAGGTTCGAAAGCCGGGGACTAAATCTACCCCGTACAGTCGGTAGCAAGGGAAGCCAGGCAGAACACAGTACCTTAAGCGGAAAGGATCCTCCAGCGGGGGCAGTTGTTCCAGGCAGTGGCAGCAGGGCTCGACGTCGGTCAGGGGAGAAGAAGTTCTCGCTGAAGCGCAGAAGAAGAGGGTCGTTGCACTGCCCGGGAAGAAACCAGCCGCGGAGTCCTCCGGTTAAAGGGTTGGTACCGACTTTCGCGGTATGGGGGTAAAGTGTGGTATTCCGGTTGCCGGGGTGCTTGGCACAGGCAAGGCGGCCACGAGATACCTCAAAGAACGGAAAGAAGGCGAAAACTGGTTGTCCCCACCAGTCAAGGGAAGGAGCCACTCCGTTAAGAGTTCTCCTCGGTCGTCGGGAAAAAGTGGTGAGACGGTTCAGCAGGGCTCCACCGGGTGGTGTCGTCGAAGCAGGTCGGCTCAGCTCTTCCCTCGTCGGATTCTTGGTCCTGTGGCGACTTCTGAAGTCCCAGTCCCCAAAGCCCTGCTTTTATGCAGCAAACCCCCATTCACCCAGCCTAGCTGTCACTCAAACATGCTAAGTGGTGAGCCGGGCGGCTCACCACTTGGGCCAATCAGGACGGAGTGCGACTTGAGTTACCAAGGTAACTCAGTCCAGGGTGCCTAAATCCCCCTCCACCCCTCCTAAGTACCCCAGACAGAGTGGCACCACTTTGGAGGGCTTCTGTGGAGAAGCCCGCCAAAAGTGGAACAAAGGGCTCCACTTTGGGTCAGAGTTACAGAGGCGAACACCAACGCCATTTTAGAATCAAGTTTTGGCAAAAAGTCCCAACCGGAGTTATAAAAATAAATATATAAACCGGCGGTATGTTTAAGGCTACCGTAAATAAATAATTAAATGTGTTAGCCTAAAACAATGGGAAATCCCATAGGGAAATATTCGCGGTCGAATATAAAAAGTAGTTTCCACTGCCACCAGCCAAAACTCGATCAGGGGGGACGGAGACGTGCCCCCTCGACTAACAGACCCTGGGGCAATCGAATTGCCCCAGCCAGTACGTCCACAATATGATGGTTTGTACTGGTTCTGTTCAGGATTCAAGACTAGCAAAGTCGTTGGTGACTTTACATGCCCTGGGAGACAGTAGTCAGTCCCAGGGTATGGAGTCTATGTTGGGGAGTCCCTAGGACACCCCTGGGTCACGGCACAGAGGGTGCTGTGTGACCCACATCACAAAAATACATGAGGCCCTATGGAGTAAAAGACCCCATAGCCCATTCAACACAAGGTTTGTCCAAGCTAACACACTTCAACATGTCCAAGAGTGAGGGTAAAAGAGTCTCACTCTTGGCAGGAGAAAAAAATTAAACCCCAGAAATCCAGCAAAGCTGCTGGGGGACTCACTAGGTAGGGAAATTCAGCCTAAACAGAGAATTCTCCCTAACACTCGCCCCCCCCAGACTAAGGGACAGGAGGATTTAATCCACTCCTGGATGAACCTCATACCTCTAGTCGATGATATACATCCTAGAGAGTCCATCAGCATTTTGATGGTGACACCCTGACCTGTGCTCAATGGTGAAATCAAACCCTTGCAGGCAGATTGACCATCTCAATAGTTTTGGATTTTCCCCTTTCATTTGCATTAACCATCTCAAGGGTTGGTGGTCAGTCTGAATAACAAAAGTAGAACCATACAAGTATGGCCTAAACTTCTTCAGTGCCCACACAATAGCAAAGCATTCTCTTTCGATAGTTGCCCACCTTGTCTCAGGATCCTTCAGTTTCCTACTGATGAAGCAAATGGGGTGCTCCCTACCCTTCTCATCCAGTTGGCTTAGAACTGCACCTATACCTACATTGGAAGCATCAGTTTGTACAATGAAAGGTTGGTGGTAGTCAGGAGCTCTCAATACTGGGGCCTGGCAAAGAGCTCTCTTCAGTTTTTCAAAGGCCTGATTGCACTCCTCATTCCATTTTACCTTTTTAGGGAATTTGGGAGAGGAGATTACATTCAGTGGAGAAGCTATGGTCCCATAGTTCTCAATGAAATTCCTGTAATACCCAGTGAGACCTAAAAAAGCTCTCACTTGGGTTTGAGTAGTTGGTGTTGTCCAATTTTGCACAGCTTCAATCTTGCTGGGCAAAGGCCTTATTTCTCCACCTCCTACCTCATGTCCAAGGTAGACCACTTTACTTTGACCAATCTGGCACTTACTGGCTTTGATTGTCAAATGGGCCTGTTTCAGAGCCTGCAACACATGTCCTAGGTGGTTCACATGTTCTTCCCAGGAGTGGCTGAAGACTGCAATGTCATCCAAGTATGCCATGCAGAAATCTTCCATCCCAGCCAGAACTTGGTTCACCATCCTTTGGAATGTGGCAGGTGCATTTTTCAGTCCAAAAGGCATGACCTTAAACTGGTACAAGCCAACTGGGGTTGAAAATGCAGTTTTCTCCTTGGCATGGTCTGTCAGGGCTATTTGCCAATAGCCTGACGTCAGGTCAAATGTGCTGAGGTACTTGGCTGCACCAAGTTTATCCACCAACTCATCTGTCCTGGGCAAAGGATGGGCATCAGTCTTGGTGACTGCATTTAGAGCTCTATAGTCCACACAGAATCTCAAGTCTTTGGATCCTGCCTTTGGTACTAACACAACTGGGCTAGACCATGGACTAGTAGAGGGCTCTATTACCCCGAGATCAAGCATCTTCTTGACCTCTCCTTTGATGTGGGCTCTGATATGTTCTGACATTCTGTATCCTCTGCTTTTGACTGGCAGACAGTCACCAGTGAGTATCTCATGCTGGCCCCAAGGGGTCAAGCCTGGTGACAGTGAGAACAGGGAGGCAAACTGATTTAACATAGATTTGCACTCCTCTTGTTGCTCAGGTGTCAGGTCTGAAGAGAGATTGACTCCTTCAACTTTTTCATCTAAAGGTACACCTCTGAGGAGATCAGGGAGAGATTCACTCTCTTCCTCCTCTGCAGCTGAAGCTAGGAGCAAGGCTCCTACATCAGGTCTGGAGATGTAGGCTTTTAGTCGGTTGGTGTGGAAGACTCTAGGAGCTTCCCTGGGTTTGCCCAGATCCACCAGATAGTTGACCTCTCCAAGTTTTCCCACAACCTTGAAGGGTCCCATCCATTTGTCTTGCAAGGCCCTCTGCCTTGTTGGGAGCATAACTAGAACTAGCTGGTCTTGAGTAAACTCAACCATGTTAGCCTTCTGGTCGTGCCAATGTTTGACCAGGGTTTGACCAGCTTTCAAGTTGTCACTTGCTTCTGCCATCATGTGTGACATTCTCCTCCGGAGACCTATCACATAGTCAGTCACTCTGACTGGCTTGAGGGGAGGAGCACCTTCCAACCCCTCCTTAATCAGGGCCAATGGACCTCTGACTGGATGGCCATAGAGAAGCTCAAAGGGAGAATAACCTACTCCCTCCTGAGGGACTTCTCTATAAGCAAAGAGAAGGCATGGCAGTAGAAGGTCCCACTTTTTCTTAAGGGGTTCTTCCAAAGCACCTATCATGCTCTTCATGGTTCTGTTAAACCTTTCAACCAACCCGTTTGTCTGAGGGTGGTAGGCGGTTGAGAACTTGTAGGTAACTCCACAGGTTTTCCACATGGCCTTCATGTAGTGGGACATAAAGTTTGACCCCCTGTCAGAGATTACCTCCTTAGGAAACCCAACCCTGGTAAAAATACCAAGGAGGGCCTTAGCCACAGCCGGAGCTGTAACAGTCCTCATAGGAATGGCCTCAGGGTATCTAGTAGCATGGTCTACTACAACAAGGATAAACCTGTTGCCTGAGGAGGTTGGAGGATCAAGGGGACCAACAATGTCAATCCCTACCCTCTCAAATGGGACTCCCACAACTGGGAGAGGCACTAAAGGTGCCACATTCTTGGAACCAACCTTACCAGAAGTCTGGCAGGTATGGCAGCTCTTACAATATCTATCTACTTCAGCCCCCATCTTTGGCCAATAAAAGTAGAGTGAGAGCCTTTCCTTGGTCTTCTTGAAACTCAAGTGGCCAGCCAAAGGTATCTCATGGGCTAGTTGTAAGAACTGTTGTCTGTTCTCCTGTGGGACTACAAGGCGTTTGTAGTCTCCAGGTTCAGACTCAGTGGGTTCACTGTAGAAGAGGCCATCTTCCCAGTGCAACCTATACTTCCCAGGCTCTTGCCCATCAGCTTGAGAAGCTGCCTGGTGGCGGAGACCCTCCAGAGTTGGACATTCTCTTTGCCCCTTACGAAAAGCTGCCCTGCTAGGCCCACCTTCTGCCAGTAAAGACTGCAGCTCAGGATGGTCCTCAGGGTCCAAATCTCCAATAAGGTTGGGGCCTCCTTCTAGCTCTTCCTCAGAGTCTAGCTCAACCACACAGGGTTGTACCTCTCTCTCAGCCTCAGCTGGAGGGGGAGTTACAGGTGTAACTTTGGACAACCTAGGGGAAGTCCTTGTTGGAAGCACTGGAGTGCTTGCTGCTGGCTTTTTCCTAGGAGTCTTGGGTTGCCCCTTTGCTCCTGATCTGGTAGTTACTGCAGTAAGTTGCTCCAGTGGTAGAGGAGTGATTTCTGTCATCATCTCCTGAGATAACCCTCTCAGGGTTTTCTCCCTTGCAGGTTTTGTGAGTTCCTGAAACCTTTTGCTAGGCGGTCTGGGGGTATGAGATACAACTCCAAGAGCTTTGAGGTCATTACCCAACAGAACCCTACCTGGCACTTCACATTGTACACTGACAGGTATTTTTACAGCCATATCATTACATTGGATGAGAACTGGTAACTGGGGACACATCTGCACAGGCCCACCAGCTAACTTGGTGAGGCATTTGGGTGCCTTAGCAACATCCTCTGCCTTGAAAAATGATTCATCCACCACAGTTATGCTGGCTCCAGTGTCCCTAATGGCAGGAGTCTCCTGACCATTCACCTGGACACTGTCCTTATAATACTCTTTAGTATTATCTGGGATAGAGTTATAGACATCTAAATTCTGTTGCTCCCACAACCCCAGAGAGACTAAAGAAACACTAGCTGAGACTCCAGTGGGTTCATCAGCTAGTAATAGAAAGTTTCCACTTGCCATATGTACTTCCTCTTCTGGAGCGAAGGCTAAGGAGGCAAGCTGGACCCCTGAAGGTTTACCCTTACATCTGGGGTCTCCTTTCACATGGTCAGTAGCCTTACAAACAAAGCATGAGCCAAAGGCTCGCTGGAATGGAGGCTTGTTCTGACCTCCTTCTGGTCTGGGACCAGAAGGTACACTAGCCTGATTTGGTTTCCCTTGTGGCTTACCCTTATAGTTTTGTTTGGGGCCCTCTTTGGAATTTGTAGTATTAGAATTCTCTTTGGAGTCCTTCTTAGACTGTTTTTCCCCATCCTTCTTCTGAGTTACCCCAGAATCCTTGTGAGTGGCCCTGTTGGCAACCCACAAGTCAGCAGCCTTAGCTAGTTTCCGGGAATCCAATTCCCTGGAATCTGCCAAGTGTTGTCTGAGCTCAGGAGAGCAGGCATCATAAATAGTCTCCAACATAAACAAATTCTTCATACCTTCATAAGTGTTCACCTTGTAACCCTTAATCCATCCCTCTAAGTTTTTCAAACATTCATTCACCCAGGTAGCCCAAGGGGTACCATCATGCTTTTTGAGGCTCCTAAACCTCTTAAGATACTGGGAAGGGGTCTTCCCAAACCTAGCTATCAAAGCTAGTTTCACACATTCATAGTCCTTCCTATCCTCCTCCCCCATCTCCATTACCACATCAGTTGCAACAGGGGGAAGCCTAGAGAACAACCAGGTGAGTAAGTCATTTCCTGTGATGTTCTGGAGCCCATGATTATATTCAAACAGAGACAACCAATCCAACACATCCAACTTAGGCTCATACATACCAACCAATTCTTTAGGCATCCGGGGTCTTTTAGGACTGGAACTTCTAGAGGAGCCAGAGAGAGAAACATTCTCAACAGATAATTTCTTCATTTCTAAGTCATACTTGAGCTCCATTTCCTTTAGCCTTAGTTCTTTGTCAGTTTGAGCATTAAGTTTCTTATACTCCAATTCTAGCTTCATTTTCTCCAGTTCAAAGTACTGAGGACTAAATGTGGGACCTGGTAAAGGTCCAGTAGGCACAGCAGGTAGAGCAGGCAGAGGCCTAGGGGGGACAGTTACAACAGCCTCACCCTCCTCTTCTGACTCTTCCTCAGAAACATCAACATTTTGCTCCATGTTAACTTCAACACTGTCATCTACAGTTGCTGGAGTGGTAGGTTCCTCTGAACCATCACCCAGACTTTGGTTAGCTAACAATCTTTCAATCAGCTCCATTTTCTTGCCCTTAGTCAGGAGATCCTTATGTTTACAGAGCACTCTTAAACAATCAGCAGTTTTGGCTGCAAGGGACTCTTGACTATAGCTTTCTATAACTGACATGTTAGAGGTTTTACTTTTTCAGTGCTAAGCTTTGTGGTTAGTTGCACTAAGGTATCTAAAGCACAATAAAATGTATACTCAATACAAATCCCACCGCTGTACACCAGTGTTAGGCAGAAACCTGTGCAGTTCCCTTGGGGAACACTGCAAAAGATTTAAGACTACAGGTAGAGCAGTAAACCCCTTTGGTAGCAGTCTGTACCACCCAGATTTACCTGGTAGCTGTGGCTGAGCAGTCAGACTTCTCTCAAGAAGAGTTAGGCAGTATGTAAAGTATACACAATATGTACCAAAACACAATAGCACAAGCAAACACTGACCAGAGCTTGGTTTCAAAAGTATATAGTTATTTATTTAAAATACACATAAGTTAAAAACACTCTAGCAAAAATATAGTAAAAACTTCAAACACAGTTATAATGAAAGTAGATTCAATCCTTTCTCCTATCTAGACAACTCTAGGTTAACACCACTTAATTAAAACAGAGGTGAGTGCTTAACGTTAGATGACACTCTAGTAGTTTCCAAGAAAGGGAGAGAAAAAGCAGAAATGGGTTAAACACACCACTCTCAGGTCCAGAACACTTGCAATAGGCTTAAAGAAGCACAAAGTCACAGGTGAGCAAAAGTCACTAGGCAGGGCCCACTCTTAGAGTAGCCGGAGCGAAAATGTGCTCAAGATCACACTGTTAGTTAGAGATTCAAAGTCTTGCAAAGAGTCAAAAAGAGTTTAGAGTGGCTCGGAAAGTTTAGCCAAAGTGTCCCAGGCACTCCCAGGTTCGAAAGCCGGGGACTAAATCTACCCCGTACAGTCGGTAGCAAGGGAAGCCAGGCAGAACACAGTACCTTAAGCGGAAAGGATCCTCCAGCGGGGGCAGTTGTTCCAGGCAGTGGCAGCAGGGCTCGACGTCGGTCAGGGGAGAAGAAGTTCTCGCTGAAGCGCAGAAGAAGAGGGTCGTTGCACTGCCCGGGAAGAAACCAGCCGCGGAGTCCTCCGGTTAAAGGGTTGGTACCGACTTTCGCGGTATGGGGGTAAAGTGTGGTATTCCGGTTGCCGGGGTGCTTGGCACAGGCAAGGCGGCCACGAGATACCTCAAAGAACGGAAAGAAGGCGAAAACTGGTTGTCCCCACCAGTCAAGGGAAGGAGCCACTCCGTTAAGAGTTCTCCTCGGTCGTCGGGAAAAAGTGGTGAGACGGTTCAGCAGGGCTCCACCGGGTGGTGTCGTCGAAGCAGGTCGGCTCAGCTCTTCCCTCGTCGGATTCTTGGTCCTGTGGCGACTTCTGAAGTCCCAGTCCCCAAAGCCCTGCTTTTATGCAGCAAACCCCCATTCACCCAGCCTAGCTGTCACTCAAACATGCTAAGTGGTGAGCCGGGCGGCTCACCACTTGGGCCAATCAGGACGGAGTGCGACTTGAGTTACCAAGGTAACTCAGTCCAGGGTGCCTAAATCCCCCTCCACCCCTCCTAAGTACCCCAGACAGAGTGGCACCACTTTGGAGGGCTTCTGTGGAGAAGCCCGCCAAAAGTGGAACAAAGGGCTCCACTTTGGGTCAGAGTTACAGAGGCGAACACCAACGCCATTTTAGAATCAAGTTTTGGCAAAAAGTCCCAACCGGAGTTATAAAAATAAATATATAAACCGGCGGTATGTTTAAGGCTACCGTAAATAAATAATTAAATGTGTTAGCCTAAAACAATGGGAAATCCCATAGGGAAATATTCGCGGTCGAATATAAAAAGTAGTTTCCACTGCCACCAGCCAAAACTCGATCAGGGGGGACGGAGACGTGCCCCCTCGACTAACAGACCCTGGGGCAATCGAATTGCCCCAGCCAGTACGTCCACAATATGATGGTTTGTACTGGTTCTGTTCAGGATTCAAGACTAGCAAAGTCGTTGGTGACTTTACATGCCCTGGGAGACAGTAGTCAGTCCCAGGGTATGGAGTCTATGTTGGGGAGTCCCTAGGACACCCCTGGGTCACGGCACAGAGGGTGCTGTGTGACCCACATCACAAAAATACATGAGGCCCTATGGAGTAAAAGACCCCATAGCCCATTCAACACAAGGTTTGTCCAAGCTAACACACTTCAACATGTCCAAGAGTGAGGGTAAAAGAGTCTCACTCTTGGCAGGAGAAAAAAATTAAACCCCAGAAATCCAGCAAAGCTGCTGGGGGACTCACTAGGTAGGGAAATTCAGCCTAAACAGAGAATTCTCCCTAACACTTACCAGTATAATCAAGCTTACCTGAACTCCCATCCAACCTCAATCCAGTGAAGTAACTAGGTTCAACGCGCCCCTACGTCAGAAGCAGGACAGAGAGCTCGTCCTTTCAGACCCTAAGGTGAGACTTCATGGGGAATCGTGGAAGGGTATTGTGGAGGGTTGGAAGAGAGTGGGAGGCTTGAGCATAACTCAGTCAGTAGGTAATACTCCCTTTTCACGCACAGGGGAATATTCCTGCGAGCCGGAGAAGCCAGAGTAGAGGGCCCTTCCTGTCCATCTTCAGAGTCCTGCGCTTCACCATTGAAGAAGCATCAGCACTCGAAGCCAGACCTGCGCCTCCGTGGGAATCAGGTGAGCGTTACAGAACGCGAAGCCTACCCACAATTTCCCACCCGGGCGCTATGGAGACTTCCGAGACTGACCAGCTGGGCCAGCTTTTGGGGGAATTACGGGCAGAGGTGCACTCAGCCGGCCAGGAGACTAACGCTCTCAAAAGAGAACTGATCTTATCTAAGGAAAGAACTGATGACCTAGCCAAAAGGTTATTACAGGCCCAGGCAGGGCACACTCCTTTACCTAATTCCGGAGACATTTCCACATCAATGGGTTTGAGTAACCCGGTACAAATTAATCTACCTGGACACATGACTTTGGCCCCGCCTGAACGTTTTGCGGGGGATCCCAAGAAATATGCCGTCTTTATGAACCAATGTCGTTTACACTTTCTATGCAGACCCGGAGCCTTCCCTAACGACCAGACCAAGGTAGCCTTTATACTATCTTACCTCAGTGGCAGTGCTGCAGATTGGTCTATTCCATTGGTAAATCAGGATGATCCCATTCTCCAGAATTTTCAGGGCTTCCAGGCCAGCATGCAAAGATTGTTCGCTGGACACTCTCAAGGACAGGCCCTTGATAACGAACTGCTATCCTTACGACAAGGTAATCAGGATCTCCTGTCCTACGTTGCCACCTTTAATAGACTGGTTGTGGAAACTGGGTGGCCAGAAAACAAAAGGATCACATTGTTTCATCGAGGCCTGCACGGAGAGCTTAAGGATGTTCTAGCTCAGATAGTAAACCCACCCCAGGTCTGCGCAGACTACATTGACTTGGTGGTTCAACTTGATCACAGACTTCAAAACAGAAAAGCAGATCGGTTGAAGTATGAAAACCGAGCACCGATCAAAACCCACGCTACCTCCAAGAGTACCGACGTATCTGAACCTATGCAAATCGGTGGTGTTAAAGGACCATTAACGCAGAAAGAACGAGAGAGAAGGCGGCAAATGCAACTTTGTCTGTATTGCGGGACTTCCGGTCACTTTCTTCGAAATTGTCCAGTTAAACCACTTAAGAAGGTGGTTGGAGCTACTGATAATGAATTAGAGACACCTGATTCGGGAAACGACCTAGCCCGGCAAGCGTAGGGGTCCGCTTGCCGAGCTTGAAAACTAACTCTTTGACCTCGCATTTCGTCATGCCAATGGTGCTCGTGGACCCAAAACAGCCTCAGCAGTTGCATGCTATAAAAGCATACATCGACAGTGGAGCTATTGGAAATTACATAGACCGTGAATAGGCTTCCAGGATTAAGCTTCCTCTCTGCCCGAAAGTAACCCAAGATGTCATTACTACAGTAGATGGAACCGAAATAGCCTCAGGGCCAGTAACGCATTCCACTGTTGAAGTGACACTGGTGGGTCAGGATGGACATCGGGAAGCAATCGTGTTTGATGTGATCAAGGCCCCACAATTTCAAGTAATTCTTGGAATTCCTTGGTTAGAAACACATAATCCCAGAATTGACTGGCGAGCAAAGAAGATAAGTTTTCCTGATTGTGAACCAACTTGTTATCCAAGAAATCCAGCTATGGGTCTAGCCACAGCAACTTCCACCCCTGTACATCTACCGTCAGAATACCAAGAATTCCAAGACGTTTTTCAGAAAGAACAGGCTAACACGTTACCTCCCCATCGGTTTTATGATTGCCAGATCGATCTGGTACCCAATGCTCAACTACCTTGTAGTAGGATTTATGCTCTTACGGAACCTGAGAACCTGCATTTGCGTCAGTATTTAGATCAGTACCTAGCCAATGGTTTTATTCGCCCGTCCAAGTCTCCTGTCTCTTCAGCTCTGTTCTTCGTGCCAAAAAAAGAAGGCGACCTTAGAACGTGTATAGACTATCGCGCCCTAAATCAAATAACGATTAAGAATCGTTATCCTCTGCCCTTGATCCCTGAGCTTATCGACCAGGTGAAAGACGCTTGTGTGTACACCAAGTTAGATCTCCGAGGAGCTTATCACCTGGTGCGCATAAAAGAAGGCGACGAACGGAAGACTGCATTCCGCACCAAATTTGGGCTCTTCGAATATCAGGTGATGCCCTTCGGTTTGTGCAATGCACCTGCCGCCTTTCAGTACTTTATGAATGATGTTCTTCGGGAACTTATCGATGTCTGCGTCATTGTTTACATTGACGACATCCTGGTGTACTCTTCTTCAGAATATGATCACAGAAAACATGTTAGGGCAGTTCTTGAGAAACTGCGCCAGCACAGACTATTTGCAAAACTCGAAAATGCGTTTTTCATACCACAGAGGTTGAGTTTCTCGGATTCATCCTGACACCTCAAGGAGTCCGAATGGACTCGCGAAAGGTGGACACCATCCTCAAATGGCCATCTCCAAGCTTGGTGAAGGGAGTTCAGAGCATGCTCGGCTTTGCCAATTTCTATCGAAGATTCATCCCGGAATTTTCCCGAACAGTCCAACCCATCACCGCTCTCCTAAAGAAAAACAAACGCTTCGAATGGACTCTTGAGGCCGAACAAGCCTTCCAGGACCTGAAAACCAAATTCACCTCTGCACCTGTATTGAAGCACCCGCACCCAGATCTCCGGTACATAGTGGAAACCGATGCTTCCAGTTCGGCCATGGGAGCTGTCCTGTCGCAAAGAGACCCAAAAACTAACCAACTACACCCAGTGGCCTTTTGGTCCAGAAAACTTTCTCCTCCTGAAATCAACTACGCAATTACTGATAAAGAGTTACTGGCCATCAAATCTGCTTTCAAGGCTTGGTGTCACTACCTTCTCGGGGCAAGACACACCATCACCGTAATTACGGACCACAGAAACTTACAGTATTTAAAGACGGCCAAAGCTCAATCTTCACGACAACTCCGATGGGCTCTATTCTTTGCAGAATTTGATTTTGTAATTACCTATCGCCCTGGCTGCAAGAATGGAAAAGCAGGCGCCTTATCTCGGATTGGCATGGAAGAACCTAATTCGAGCTTAGTACCTGTGCCCATCAGACCTGAGCAAAGAATCTTAGGCTTATCTTCATTGCAATCTATTGAGGATATCCAAACGCAAGTAAAACAACTTCTAGACTCTTCAACCTTACTGGAATGGAGTCAAAAGGGTCCTCATTACACCGTTAAGGATGACTTACCCTACTTCCAGGAGCGGTTGTTTCTGCCAAGTAAAGAATTGCAAGAACTTGTTATTGCCCATCATCATGAATCTTTAATGGAAGGACACCCTGGTATCGCTAAAACGGAGGAAAAAATCAAACGCCACTTCTGGTGGCCTTCTTGGAGAAAAGACATAAAGTCTTTTGTACTGTCTTGTGGAATTTGCGCCCAAAACAAGGCTCAAAAGAAAAGGCCAGCCGGCCTACTTCAACCCTTGGATATTCCACCGGCACCATGGCACACCCTGTCAATGGACTTTATAACAGATCTGCCTCCTTGTGCTGGTTACAACACAATCCTTCTAATTGTGGACCTATTCTCCAAAATGGCCCACTTTATCCCTTTAAAGGGTTTGCCTTCAGCTTCCACCTTGGCCAAGGAATTCCTGGAGAATATAGTTCGCATACATGGTTTCCCTTCCATATTAGTCTCGGATCGTGGAAGTCAATTTATCTCCTTTTTATACTTTGTATGGTCACCATCCTCGCACCTCTGACCTAGATCCACCTCTGACCCCGGAAATGCCCGCAGTAAATCATCTACATTCCACAATAACCCGAGCCTTCAAAGAAGCTGCAACTCATTTACAGCAAGCCAAGAAAAAGTATAAAGAAAACGCTGATTTGCACCGAAGTAAGACTCCTCCTTACCAAGTAGGAGACCAGGTATGGCTAGCAACAAAACATTTACCCCTCAAGGGCCCGGAAACCTTCAATCCCAGATTCATAGGACCTTATCCCATCAAGGCTATAATCAATCGCGTGGCCTTTAAACTGGATTTACCGTCCAACATGCGTATTCATCCAGTTTTTCATGCATCACTTTTGAAGCCAGTGCAACCAGGGACCCGACTGCCCAAGCCTCCAGACCCAGTTCAAATTGAAGGGGAATTAGAATTCGAAGTTAAAGACATTTTAGACTCCAAGGTGGTAAAGTCGAAACTCTTCTATCTTGTTGACTGGAAGGGATATGGACCTCAGGAGAGATCGTGGGAGCCTAGTAACCATGTCCACGCACCTCGATTAGTACAAAGGTTTCACCGGAGATTTCCGAACAAGCCCAAACCCCCGGAGGGAAGAACCTTGGGAGGGGCCTTGAGGGGGGGTACTGCCATGATGCCTACCTCCAAGGAGCCAGGTCCGACCCAGCAACCCCAGAGGCAGGCATCATTTCCCCCAGGGGAGTGCCAGCGGGCCCAAGCTGGGGCCCTTTGGACTCAGTCCTGGCGCCTTAGGCGCCAGGCTCATGTTGGACCTCTGTCCTGGCGCCTTAGGCGCCAGGCTCATAAAGCTAGACATGTGTTCAAGTGTTTTAATGTGCACTTACCTGATGCAGACCATGCTGCCACATCCAGGCCCTCTTGAGGCCTGAATAGGAACTACTTTAACTGTGGGACTACTTTCCACCCGGGTGTGGTCGGGGAAGGATACATACCTGATTGGAGGAAGGATACACACTTGGAACTTCTTCCAAAGCTATTTAAACCACACCCGATCAGCAACTCACGCTTCGCGTTGTTCTGCTCCTCGCAGCTGGACGCTCACCGTGTCAGCTCCTGCATCTGGACTTCAGCCACGCCTGTCAGCATCCTGGGTCACCTGCAAAGGGAGACAAGAGACCTACCAGCTAATCTGCACCACGGAGACATCAACGACGATCCTGAAAGGGAAGACATCATTTTTAAAAGCATTTCGTTACGATCGCTGCAGCGCTGCATTTCACTCACCTTTCCTGGGTTCCTCCATCTTCAGCAGCGATCATCCGGAAACACAGCCACTTCCCAGAGCCTAGAGAAAAAGACAAGAATAAGAGGTGAGAGAAGGAAGGGAATAGGAAAAGCTCAGTTTCCTTCTAAGACTTACCTGTTGGGTCATTCCCATTTCATTTCGGGTCTTGCTGCTTCCAAGCAGGACCCCGGCCCCTTTGGGGAAAAAAGACAAAGACATTAGATGAGCGAATGCAAAAACATTACCTGAGCGCTCATCTAGGACTTACCAGATCTTTACTGGAACTGCACGTTTCACTTCGGGTCGGCGCCATATCTCCGGCATTCCGAACCCCGGCCCCTATGGGGAAAAGACATCAACATCAGCGCTTTGTTGCAAGAAGTCTCCAAAGGAATCTTCATTCATCACCTGAAAAAAGACAATGAACATTATTATTTAAAGCTTGAACTTTTGAACTTGCAACAGAACTTTTACAGCGCCTTACCAGTATAATCAAGCTTACCTGAACTCCCATCCAACCTCAATCCAGTGAAGTAACTGGGTTCAACGCGCCCCTACGTCAGAAGCAGGACGGAGAGCTCGTCCTTTCAGACCCTAAGGTGAGACTTCATGGGGAATCGTGGAAGGGTATTGTGGAGGGTTGGAAGAGAGTGGGAGGCTTGAGCATAACTCAGTCAGTAGGTAATACTCCCTTTTCACGCACAGGGGAATATTCCTGCGAGCCGGAGAAGCCAGAGTAGAGGGCCCTTCCTGTCCATCTTCAGAGTCCTGCGCTTCACCATTGAAGAAGCATCAGCACTCGAAGCCAGACCTGCGCCTCCGTGGGAATCAGGTGAGCGTTACAAATAGGCTAAATGCAAAAGTCAAATGGTGAGGCACAATAGGCTAAATGCAAAGGTCAAATGGGGAGGCAGAATAGGCTAAATGCAATAGTCAAATGGTGAGGCACAATAGGCTAAATGCAAAAGTCAAATGGGGAGGCAGAATAGGCTAAATGCAAAAGTCAAATGATGGGGCACAATAGGCTAAATGCAAAAGTCAAATGGGGAGGCAGAATAGGCTAAATGCAATAGTCAAATGGTGAGGCACACAAGGCTAAATGCAAAAGTCAAATGGGGAGGCAGAATAGGCTAAATGCAAAAGTCAATTGGTGAGGCACAATAGGCTAAATGCAAAAGTCAAATGGGGAGGGAGAATAGGCTAAATGCAATAGTCAAATGGTGAGGCACAATAGGCTAAATGCAATAGTCAAATGATCAGGTAGAATAGGCTAAATGCAATAGTCAAATGGTGAAGCACAATAGGCTAAATGCAATAGTCAAATGGTGAGGCACAATAGGCTAAATGCAAAAGTCAAATGATAGGGCAGAATAGGCTAAATGCAATAGTCAAATGGTGAGGCACAATAGGCTAAATGCAAAAGTCAAATGATAGGGAAGAATAGGCTAAATGCAATAGTCAAATGGTGAGGCGCAATAGGCTAAATTCAAAAGTCAAATGGTGAGGCACAATAGGCTAAATGCAAAAGTCAAATGATAGGGCAGAATAGGCTAAATGCAATAGTCAAATGGTGAGGCAGAATAGGCTAAATGCAATAGTCAAATGGTGAGGCACAATAGGCTAAATGCAAAAGTCAAATGGTGAGGCAGAATAGGCTAAATGCAAAAGTCAAATGATGGGGCAGAATAGGCTAAATGCAATAGTCAAATGGTGAGGCACAATAGGCTAAATGCAATAGTCAAATGGTGAGGCACAATAGGCTAAATGCAATAGTCAAATGGTGAGGCACAATAGGCTAAATGCAAAAGTCAAATTATGGGACAGAATAGGCTAAATGCAATAGTCAAATGGTGAGGCACAATAGGCTAAATGCAAAAGTCAAATGATGGGGCAGAATAGGCTAAATGCAATAGTCAAATGGTGAGGCACAATAGGCTAAATGCAAAAGTCAAATGATGGGGCAGAATAGGCTAAATGCAATAGTCAAATGGTGAGGCACAATAGGCTAAATGCAATAGTCAAATGGTGAGGCACAATAGGCTAAATGCAAAAGTCAAATGATAGGGCAGAATAGGCTAAATGCATAAGTCAAATGATAGGGCAGAATAGGCTAAATGCAATAGTCAAATGGGGAGAAACAATAGGCTAAATGCAAAAGTCAAATGATGGGGCAGAATAGGCTAAATGCAATAGTCAAATGGTGAGGAACAATAGGCTAAATGCAAAAGTCAAATGATTGGGCAGAATAGGCTAAATGCAATAGTCAAATGGTGAGGCACAATAGGCTAAATGCAAAAGTCAAATGATGGGGCAGAATAGGCTAAATGCAATAGTCAAATGGTGAGGCACAATAGGCTAAATGCAAAAGTCAAATGATGGGGCAGAATAGGCTAAATGCAATAGTCAAATGGTGAGGCACAATAGGCTAAATGCAAAAGTCAAATGATGGGGCAGAATAGGCTAAATGCAATAGTCAAATGGTGAGGCACAATAGGCTAAATGCAAAAGTCAAATGATGGGGCAGAATAGGCTAAATGCAATAGTCAAATGGTGAGGCGCAATAGGCTAAATGCAAAAGTCAAATGATAGGGCAGAATAGGCTAAATGCAAAAGTCAAATGATAGGGCAGAATAGGCTAAATGCAAAAGTCAAATGGTGAGGCACAATAGGCTGAATGCAAAAGTCAAATGGTGGAGCACAATAGGTTAAATGCAATAGTCAAATGGTGGCGCACAATAGGCTAAATGCAATAGTCAAATGGTGAGGCACAATAGGCTAAATGCAGAAGTCAAATGGGGAGGCAGAATAGGCTAAATGCAAAAGTCAAATCGTGAGGCACAATAGAATAGGCTGAATGCATAATTCAAATGGTGGAGCACAATAGGCTAAATGCAATAGTCAAATGGTGGAGCACAATAGGCTAAATGCAGAAGTCAAATGGGGAGGCAGAGTAGGCTAAATGCAGAAGTCAAATGGGGAGGCAGAATAGGCTAAATGCAAAAGTCAAATGTTGGAGCACAATAGGCTAAATGCAGAAGTCAAATGGTGAGGCAGAATAGGTTAAATGCAAAAGTCAAATGGTGAGGCACAATAGGCTAAATGCAAAAGTCAAATGGTGAGGCACAATAGGCTAAATGCAAAAGTAAAATGGTGGAGTACAGTAGGCTAAATTCAAAAGTCAAATGATGGGGCACAATAGGCTAAATGCAATAGTCAAATGGTGGAGCACAATAGGCTAAATGTAATAGTCAAAGGCTGAGGAAAAATAGGCTAAATGCAAAAGTCAAATGATGAAGCACAATAGGCTAAATGCAAAAGTCAAATGGTGAGGCACAATAGGCTAATTGCAATAGTCAAATGGTGGAGCACAATAGGCTAAATGCAATAGTCAAATGGTGGAGCACAATAGGCTAAATGCAGAAGTCAAATGGTGAGGCAGAATAGGCTAAATGCAAAAGTCAAATGGTGAGGCACAATAGGCTGAATGCAAAGGTCAAATGGTGGAGCACAATAGGCTAAATGCAATAGTCAAATGGTGGAGCACAATAGGCTAAACGCAAAAGTCAAATGGTGGAGCACAATAGGCTAAATGCAATAGTCAAATGGTGAGGCACAATAGGCTAAATGCAATAGTCAAATGGTGGAGCACAATAGGCTAAATGCAATAGTCAAAAGCTGAGGCAAAATAGGCTAAATGCAAAAGTCAAATGGTGAGGCACAATAGGCTAAATGCAAAAGTCAAATGGTGGAGCACAATAGGCTAAATGCAAAAGTCAAATGGTGGAGCACAATAGGCTAAATGCAATAGTCAAATGGTGGAGCACAATAGGCTAAATGCAATAGTCAAAAGCTGAGGCAAAATAGGCTAAATGAAAAAGTCAAATGGTGGAGCACGATAGGCTAAATGCAATAGTCAAATGGTGGAGCACAATAGGCTAAATGCAATAGTCAAATGGTGGAGCACAAGAGGCTAAATGCAATAGTCAAAAGCTGAGGCAAAATAGGTTAAATGCAAAAGTCAAACGGTGAGGCACAATAGGCTAAATGCAGAAGTCGAATGGTGAGGCAGAATGGGCTAAATGCAAAAGTCAAATGGTGAGGCAGAATAGGCTAAATGCAAAAGTCAAATGAATGGGCAGAATAGGCTAAATGCAAAAGTCAAATGGCGAGGCAGAAAAGGCTAAATGCAGAAGTCAAATGGCGGTGCACAATAGGCTAAATGCAAAAGTTAAATGAATGGGCAGAATAGGCTGAATGCAAAAGTCAAATGGTGAGGCAGAATAGGCTAAATGCAAAAGTCAAATGGGGAGGCAGAATAGGCTAAATGCAAAAGTGAAATGAATGGGCAGAATAGGCTAAATGCCGAAGTCAAATGATGGGGCAGAATAGGCTGAATGCAAAAGTCAAATGGTGAGGCAGAACAGGTTAAATGCAGAAGTCAAATGATGGGGCACAATAGGCTAAATGCAAAAGTCAAATGATGTGGCAGAATAGGCTAAATGCAAAAGTCAAATGGGGAGGCAGAATAGGCTAAATGCAATAGCCAAATGGTGAGGCACAATAGGCTAAATGCAAAAGTCAAATGGTGAGGCACAACAGGCTAAATGCAAAAGTCAAATGGGGAGGCAGAATAGGCTACATGCAAAATTCAAATGCTGAGGCACAATAGGCTAAATGCAAAAGTCAAATGGTGAGGCAGAACAGGCTAAAGGCAGAGGTCAAATGATGGGGCACAATAGCCTAAATGCAAAAGTCAAATGGGGAGGCACAATAGGCTAAATGCAATAGCCAAATGGTGAGGCACAATAGGCTTAATGCAAAAGTCAAATGGTGGAGCACAATAGGCTAAATGCAATAGTCAAATGGTGGAGCACAATAGGCTAAATGCAATAGTCAAAAGCTGAGGCAAAATAGGCTAAATGCAAAAGTAAAATGGTGGAGCACGATAGGCTAAATGCAATAGTCAAATCGTGGAGCACAAGAGGCTAAATGCAATAGTCAAAAGCTGAGGCAAAATAGGCTAAATGCAAAAGTCAAACGGTGAGGCACAATAGGCTAAATGCAAAAGTCGAATGGTGAGGCAGAATGGGCTAAATGCAAAAGTCAAATGATGGGCAGAATAGGCTAAATGCAGAAGTCAAATGATGGGGCAGAATAGGCTGAATGCAAAAGTCAAATGGTGAGGCACAATAGGCTAAATGCAATAGTCAAAAGCTGAGGCAAAATAGGCTAAATGCAAAAGTCAAATGGTGGAGCACGATAGGCTAAATGCAATAGTCAAATGGTGGAGCACAAGAGGCTAAATGCAATAGTCAAAAGCTGAGGCAAAATAGGCTAAATGCAAAAGTCAAACGGTGAGGCACAATAGGCTAAATGCAAAAGTCGAATGGTGAGGCAGAATGGGCTAAATGCAAAAGTCAAATGGTGAGGCAGAATAGGCTAAATGCAAAAGTCAAATGAATGGGCAGAATAGGCTAAATGCAAAAGTCAAATGGTGAGGCAGAATAGGCTAAATGCAAAAGTCAAATGGGGAGGCAGAATAGGCTAAATGCCAAAGTCAAATGGGGAGGCAGAATAGGCTAAATGCAAAAGTCAAATGAATGGGCAGAATAGGATAAATGCAGAAGTCAAATGGTGGTGCACAATAGGCTAAATGCAAAAGTCAAATGATGGGGCAGAATAGGCTAAATGCAGAAGTCAAATGATGGGGCAGAACAGGCTAAATGCAGAAGTCAAATGGTGAGGCAGAACAGGCTAAATGCAGAAGTCAAATGATTGGGCACAATAGGCTAAATGCAAAAGTCAAATGGGGAGGCAGAATAGGCTAAATGCAATAGCCAAATGGTGAGGCACAATAGGCTAAATGCAAAAGTCAAATGGTGAGGCACAATAGGCTAAATGCAAAAGTCAAATGGGGAGGCAGAATAGGCTACATGCAAAAGTCAAATGCTGAGGCACAATAGGCTAAATGCAAAAGTCAAATGGCGAGGCAGAATAGGCTAAATGCAAAAGTCAAATGGTGAGGCACAATAGGCTAAATGCAAAGGTCAAATGGGGAGGCAGAATAGGCTAAATGCAAAAGTCAAATGCTGAGGCACAATAGGCTAAATGCAAAAGTCAAATGCTGGGGCACAATAGGCTAAATGCAAAAGTCAAATGGGGAGGCAGAATAGGCTAAATGCAATAGTCAAATGGTGAGGCACAATAGGCTAAATGCAAAAGTCAAATGGTGAGGCACAATAGGCTAAATGCAAAAGTCAAATGGGGAGGCAGAATAGGCTAAATGCAAAAGTCAAATGCTGAGGCACAATAGGCTAAATGCAAAGGTCAAATGGTGAGGCAGAATAGGCTAAATGCAGAAGTCAAATGATGGGGCACAATAGGCTAAATTCAAAAGTCAAATGGGGAGGCAGAATAGGCTAAATGCAATAGTCAATTGGTGAGGCACAATAGGCTAAATGCAAAAGTCAAATGGTGAGGCAGAATAGGCTAAATGCAGAAGTCAAATGATGGGGCACAATAGGCTAAATGCAAAAGTCAAATGGGGAGGCAGAATAGGCTAAATGCAATAGTCAAATGGTGAGGCACAATAGGCTAAATGCAAAAGTCAAATGGGGAGGCAGAATAGGCTAAATGCAAAAGTCAATTGGTGAGGCACAATAGGCTAAATGCAAAAGTCAAATGATCAGGCAGAATAGGCTAAATGCAGAAGTCAAATGATGGGGCAAAATAGGCTAAATGCAAAGGTCAAATGGTGGAGCACAATAGGCTAAATGCAATAGTCAAATGGTGGAGCACAATAGGCTAAACACAATAGTCAAATGGTGGAGCACAATAGGCTAAATGCAATAGTCAAATGGTGAGGCACAATAGGCTAAATGCAAAAGTCAAATGGTGAGGCACAATAGGCCAAATGCAAAAGTCAAATGGTGGAGCACAATAGGCTAAATGCAAAAGTCAAATGGTGGAGCACAAGAGGCTAAATGCAAAAGTCAAATGGTGGAGCACAAGAGGCTAAATGCAATAGTCAAATGGTGGAGCACAATAGGCTAAATTCAAAAGTCAAATGGGGAGGCAGAATAGGCTAAATGCAATAGTCAAATGGTGAGGCACAATAGGCTAAATGCAAATGTCAAATGGGGAGGCAGAATAGGCTAAATGCAAAAGTCAATTGGTGAGGCACAATAGGCTAATTGCAATAGTCAAATGGTGGAGCACAATAGGCTAAATGCAATAGTCAAATGGTGGAGCACAATAGGCTAAATGCAGAAGTCAAATGGTGGAGCACAATAGGCTAAATGCAATAGTCAAATGGTGGAGCACAATAGGCTAAATGCAGAAGTCAAATGGGGAGGCAGAATAGGCTAAATGCAATAGTCAAATGGTGAGGCACAATAGGCTGAATGCAAAGGTCAAATGGTGGAGCACAATAGGCTAAATGCAATAGTCAAATGGTGGAGCACAATAGGCTAAACACAATAGTCAAATGGTGGAGCACAATAGGCTAAATGCAATAGTCAAATGGTGAGGCACAATAGGCTAAATGCAAAAGTCAAATGGTGAGGCACAATAGGCCAAATGCAAAAGTCAAATGGTGGAGCACAATAGGCTAAATGCAAAAGTCAAATGGTGGAGCACAAGAGGCTAAATGCAAAAGTCAAATGGTGGAGCACAAGAGGCTAAATGCAATAGTCAAATGGTGGAGCACAATAGGCTAAATGCAATAGTCAAAGGCTGAGGCAAAATAGGCTAAATGCAAAAGTCAAATGGTGAGGCAGAATAGGCTAAATGCAAAAGTCAAAGGAATGGGCAGAATAGGCTAAATGCAAAAGTCAAATGGCGAGGCAGAATAGGCTAAATGCAAAAGTCAAATGGGGTGGCAGAATAGGCTAAATGCCAAAGTCAAATGGGGAGGAAGAATAGGCTAAATGCAAAAGTCGAATGAATGGGCAGAGTAGGATAATTGCAGAAGTCAAATGGTGGTGCACAATAGGCTAAATGCAAAAGTCAAATGATGGGGCAGAATAGGCTAAATGCAGAAGTCAAATGATGGGGCAGAATAGGCTGAATGCAAAAGTCAAATGGTGAGGCACAATAGGCTAAATGCAAAAGTTAAATGAATGGGCATAATAGGCTGAATGCAAAAGTCAAATGGTGAGGCAGAATAGGCTAAATGCAAAAGTCAAATGGTGAGGCAGAACAGGCTAAATGCAAAAGTCAAATGGGGAGGCAGAATAGGCTAAATGCAATAGCCAAATGGTGAGGCACAATAGGCTAAATGCAAAAGTCAAATGGTGAGGCACAATAGGCTAAATGCAAAAGTCAAATGGGGAGGCAGAATAGGCTACATGCAAAAGTCAAATGCTGAGGCACAATAGGCTGAATGCAAAAGTCAAATGGTGAGGCAGAACAGGCTAAATGCAGAGGTCAAATGATGGGGCACAATAGGCTAAATGCAAAAGTCAAATGGGGAGGCAGAATAGGCTAAATGCAATAGCCAAATGGTGAGGCACAATAGGCTAAATGCAAAAGTCAAATGGTGGAGCACAATAGGCTAAATGCAAAAGTCAAATGGTGGAGCACAATAGGCTAAATGCAATAGTCAAATGGTGGAGCACAATAGGCTAAATGCAATAGTCAAAAGCTGAGGCAAAATAGGCTAAATGCAAAAGTCAAATGGTGGAGCACGATAGGCTAAATGCAATAGTCAAATGGTGGAGCACAATAGGCTAAATGCAATAGTCAAAAGCTGAGGCAAAATAGGCTAAATGCAAAAGTCAAACGGTGAGGCACAATAGGCTAAATGCAAAATTTGAATGGTGAGGCAGAATAGACTAAATGCAAAAGTCAAATGAATGGGCAGAATAGGCTAAATGCAAAAGTCAAATGGTGAGGCAGAATAGGCTAAATGCAAAAATAAATTGGGGAGGCAGAATAGGCTAAATGCCAAAGTCAAATGGGGAGGCAGAATAGGCTAAATGCAAAAGTCAAATGAATGGGCAGAATAGGATAAATGCAGAAGTCAAATGGTGTTGCACAATAGGCTAAATGCAAAAGTCAAATGATGGGGCAGAATAGGCTAAATGCAGAAGTCAAATGATGGGGCAGAATAGGCTGAATGCAAAAGTCAAATGGTGAGGCATAATAGGCTAAATGCAAAAGTCAAATGAATGGGCAGAATAGGCTGAATGCAAAAGTCAAATGGTGAGGCAGAATAGGCTAAATGCAAAAGTCAAATGGGGAGGCAGAATAGGCTTAATGCAAAAGTTAAATGAATGGGCAGAATAGGCTAAATGCAGAAGTCAAATGATGGGGCAGAATAGGCTAAATGCAAAAGTCAAATGATGGGGCAGAATAGGCTAAATGCAATAGTCAAATGGTGAGGCACAATAGGCTAAATGCAAAAGTCAAATGATGGGGCAGAATAGGCTAAATGCAATAGTCAAATGGTGAGGCACAATATGCTAAATGCAAAAGTCAAATGATGGGGCAGAATAGGCTAAATGCAATAGTCAAATGGTGAGGCACAATAGGCTAAATGCAGAAGTCAAATCGGGAGGCAGAATAGGCTAAATGCAAAAGTCAAATGGTGAGGCACAATAGGCTAAATGCAATAGTCAAATGGTGAGGCACAATAGGCTAAATGCAAAAGTCAAATGATGGGGCAGAATAGGCTAAATGCAATAGTCAAATGGTGAGGCACAATAGGCTAAATGCAAAAGTCAAATGATGGGGCAGAATAGGCAAAATGCAATAGTCAAATGGTGGAGCACAATAGGCTAAATGCAAAAGTCAAATGGTGGAGCACAATAGGCTAAATGCAATAGTCAATGGTGGAGCACAATAGGCTAAATGCAGAAGTCAAATGGGGAGGCAGAATAGGCTAAATGCAAAAGTAAAATGGTGAGACACAATATGCTGAATGCAAAAGTCAAATGGTGGAGCACAATAGGCTAAATGCAATAGTCAAATGGTGGAGCACAATAGGCTAAATGCAGAAGTCAAATGGGGAGGCAGAATAGGCTAAATACAAAAGTCAAATGGTGAGGCACAATAGGCTGAATGCAAAAGTCAAATGGTGGAGCACAATAGGCTAAATGCAATAGTCAAATGGTGGCGCACAATAGGCTAAATGCAATAGTCAAATGGTGAGGCACAATAGGCTAAATGCAGAAGTCAAATGGGGAGGCAGAATAGGCTAAATGCAAAAGTCAAATGGTGAGGCACAATAGGCTAAATGCAAAAGTCAAATGGTGAGGCACAATAGGCTAAATGCAAAAGTCAAATGATAGGCCAGAATAGGCTAAATGCAATAGTCAAATGGTGAGGCACAATAGGCTAAATGCAAAAGTCAAATGATGGGGCAGAATCGGCTAAATGCAATAGTCAAATGGTGAGGCACAATAGGCTGAATGCAAAAGTCAAATGATAGGCCAGAATAGGCTAAATGCAATAGTCAAATGGTGAGGCACAATAGGCTAAATGCAAAAGTCAAATGATGGGGCAGAATAGGCTAAATGCAATAGTCAAATGGTGAGGCACATTAGGCTAAATGCAAAGGTCAAATGATAGGGCAGAATAGGCTAAATGCAATAGTCAAATGTTGAGGCACAATAGGCTAAATGCAATAGTCAAATGGTGAGGCACAATAGGCTACATGCAATAGTCAAATGGTGAGGCACAATAGGCTAAATGCAAAAGTCAAATGGTGAGGCACAATAGGCTAAATGCAATAGTCAAATGGTGAAGCACAATAGGCTAAATGCAAAAGTCAAATGGGGAGGCAGAATAGGCTACATGCAAAAGTCAAATGCTGAGGCACAATAGGCTGAATGCAAAAGTCAAATGGTGAGGCAGAACAGGCTAAATGCAGAGGTCAAATGATGGGGCACAATAGGCTAAATGCAAAAGTCAAATGGGGAGGCAGAATAGGCTAAATGCAATAGCCAAATGGTGAGGCACAATAGGCTAAATGCAAAAGTCAAATGGTGGAGCACAATAGGCTAAATGCAAAAGTCAAATGGTGGAGCACAATAGGCTAAATGCAATAGTCAAATGGTGGAGCACAATAGGCTAAATGCAATAGTCAAAAGCTGAGGCAAAATAGGCTAAATGCAAAAGTCAAATGGTGGAGCACGATAGGCTAAATGCAATAGTCAAATGGTGGAGCACAATAGGCTAAATGCAATAGTCAAAAGCTGAGGCAAAATAGGCTAAATGCAAAAGTCAAACGGTGAGGCACAATAGGCTAAATGCAAAATTTGAATGGTGAGGCAGAATAGACTAAATGCAAAAGTCAAATGAATGGGCAGAATAGGCTAAATGCAAAAGTCAAATGGTGAGGCAGAATAGGCTAAATGCAAAAATCAAATGGGGAGGCAGAATAGGCTAAATGCCAAAGTCAAATGGGGAGGCAGAATAGGATAAATGCAAAAGTCAAATGAATGGGCAGAATAGGATAAATGCAGAAGTCAAATGGTGTTGCACAATAGGCTAAATGCAAAAGTCAAATGATGGGGCAGAATAGGCTAAATGCAGAAGTCAAATGATGGGGCAGAATAGGCTGAATGCAAAAGTCAAATGGTGAGGCATAATAGGCTAAATGCAAAAGTCAAATGAATGGGCAGAATAGGCTGAATGCAAAAGTCAAATGGTGAGGCAGAATAGGCTAAATGCAAAAGTCAAATGGGGAGGCAGAATAGGCTAAATGCAAAAGTTAAATGAATGGGCAGAATAGGCTAAATGCAGAAGTCAAATGATGGGGCAGAATAGGCTAAATGCAAAAGTCAAATGATGGGGCAGAATAGGCTAAATGCAATAGTCAAATGGTGAGGCACAATAGGCTAAATGCAAAAGTCAAATGATGGGGCAGAATAGGCTAAATGCAATAGTCAAATGGTGAGGCACAATAGGCTAAATGCAAAAGTCAAATGATGGGGCAGAATAGGCTAAATGCAATAGTCAAATGGTGAGGCACAATAGGCTAAATGCAGAAGTCAAATGGGGAGGCAGAATAGGCTAAATGCAAAAGTCAAATGGTGAGGCACAATAGGCTAAATGCAATAGTCAAATGGTGAGGCACAATAGGCTAAATGCAAAAGTCAAATGATGGGGCAGAATAGGCTAAATGCAATAGTCAAATGGTGAGGCACAATAGGCTAAATGCAAAAGTCAAATGATGGGGCAGAATAGGCAAAATGCAATAGTCAAATGGTGGAGCACAACAGGCTAAATGCAAAAGTCAAATGGTGGAGCACAATAGGCTAAATGCAATAGTCAATGGTGGAGCACAATAGGCTAAATGCAGAAGTCAAATGGGGAGGCAGAATAGGCTAAATGCAAAAGTAAAATGGTGAGACACAATATGCTGAATGCAAAAGTCAAATGGTGGAGCACAATAGGCTAAATGCAATAGTCAAATGGTGGAGCACAATAGGCTAAATGCAGAAGTCAAATGGGGAGGCAGAATAGGCTAAATGCAAAAGTCAAATGGTGAGGCACAATAGGCTGAATGCAAAAGTCAAATGGTGGAGCACAATAGGCTAAATGCAATAGTCAAATGGTGGCGCACAATAGGCTAAATGCAATAGTCAAATGGTGAGGCACAATAGGCTAAATGCAGAAGTCAAATGGGGAGGCAGAATAGGCTAAATGCAAAAGTCAAATGGTGAGGCACAATAGGCTAAATGCAAAAGTCAAATGGTGAGGCACAATAGGCTAAATGCAAAAGTCAAATGATAGGCCAGAATAGGCTAAATGCAATAGTCAAATGGTGAGGCACAATAGGCTAAATGCAAAAGTCAAATGATGGGGCAGAATAGGCTAAATGCAATAGTCAAATGGTGAGGCACAATAGGCTAAATGCAAAAGTCAAATGATAGGCCAGAATAGGCTAAATGCAATAGTCAAATGGTGAGGCACAATAGGCTAAATGCAAAAGTCAAATGATGGGGCAGAATAGGCTAAATGCAATAGTCAAATGGTGAGGCACATTAGGCTAAATGCAAAAGTCAAATGATAGGGCAGAATAGGCTAAATGCAATAGTCAAATGTTGAGGCACAATAGGCTAAATGCAATAGTCAAATGGTGAGGCACAATAGGCTACATGCAATAGTCAAATGGTGAGGCACAATAGGCTAAATGCAAAAGTCAAATGAATGGGCAGAATAGGATAAATGCAGAAGTCAAATGGTGTTGCACAATAGGCTAAATGCAAAAGTCAAATGATGGGGCAGAATAGGCTAAATGCAGAAGTCAAATGATGGGGCAGAATAGGCTGAATGCAAAAGTCAAATGGTGAGGCATAATAGGCTAAATGCAAAAGTCAAATGAATGGGCAGAATAGGCTGAATGCAAAAGTCAAATGGTGAGGCAGAATAGGCTAAATGCAAAAGTCAAATGGGGAGGCAGAATAGGCTAAATGCAAAAGTTAAATGAATGGGCAGAATAGGCTAAATGCAGAAGTCAAATGATGGGGCAGAATAGGCTAAATGCAAAAGTCAAATGATGGGGCAGAATAGGCTAAATGCAATAGTCAAATGGTGAGGCACAATAGGCTAAATGCAAAAGTCAAATGATGGGGCAGAATAGGCTAAATGCAATAGTCAAATGGTGAGGCACAATAGGCTAAATGCAAAAGTCAAATGATGGGGCAGAATAGGCTAAATGCAATAGTCAAATGGTGAGGCACAATAGGCTAAATGCAGAAGTCAAATGGGGAGGCAGAATAGGCTAAATGCAAAAGTCAAATGGTGAGGCACAATAGGCTAAATGCAATAGTCAAATGGTGAGGCACAATAGGCTAAATGCAAAAGTCAAATGATGGGGCAGAATAGGCTAAATGCAATAGTCAAATGGTGAGGCACAATAGGCTAAATGCAAAAGTCAAATGATGGGGCAGAATAGGCAAAATGCAATAGTCAAATGGTGGAGCACAATAGGCTAAATGCAAAAGTCAAATGGTGGAGCACAATAGGCTAAATGCAATAGTCAATGGTGGAGCACAATAGGCTAAATGCAGAAGTCAAATGGGGAGGCAGAATAGGCTAAATGCAAAAGTAAAATGGTGAGACACAATATGCTGAATGCAAAAGTCAAATGGTGGAGCACAATAGGCTAAATGCAATAGTCAAATGGTGGAGCACAATAGGCTAAATGCAGAAGTCAAATGGGGAGGCAGAATAGGCTAAATGCAAAAGTCAAATGGTGAGGCACAATAGGCTGAATGCAAAAGTCAAATGGTGGAGCACAATAGGCTAAATGCAATAGTCAAATGGTGGCGCACAATAGGCTAAATGCAATAGTCAAATGGTGAGGCACAATAGGCTAAATGCAGAAGTCAAATGGGGAGGCAGAATAGGCTAAATGCAAAAGTCAAATGGTGAGGCACAATAGGCTAAATGCAAAAGTCAAATGGTGAGGCACAATAGGCTAAATGCAAAAGTCAAATGATAGGCCAGAATAGGCTAAATGCAATAGTCAAATGGTGAGGCACAATAGGCTAAATGCAAAAGTCAAATGATGGGGCAGAATAGGCTAAATGCAATAGTCAAATGGTGAGGCACAATAGGCTAAATGCAAAAGTCAAATGATAGGCCAGAATAGGCTAAATGCAATAGTCAAATGGTGAGGCACAATAGGCTAAATGCAAAAGTCAAATGATGGGGCAGAATAGGCTAAATGCAATAGTCAAATGGTGAGGCACATTAGGCTAAATGCAAAAGTCAAATGATAGGGCAGAATAGGCTAAATGCAATAGTCAAATGTTGAGGCACAATAGGCTAAATGCAATAGTCAAATGGTGAGGCACAATAGGCTACATGCAATAGTCAAATGGTGAGGCACAATAGGCTAAATGCAAAAGTCAAATGGTGAGGCACAATAGGCTAAATGCAATAGTCAAATGGTGAAGCACAATAGGCTAAATGCAATAGTCAAATGGTGAGGCACAATAGGCTAAATGCAATAGTCAAATGATGGGGTAGAATAGGCTAAATGCAATAGTCAAATGGTGAAGCACAATAGGCTAAATGCAATAGTCAAATGGTGAGGCACAATAGGATAAATGCAAAAGTCAAATGATAGGGCAGAATAGGCTAAATGCAATAGTCAAATGGTGAGGCACAATAGGCTAATTGCAAAAGTCAAATGATAGGGCAGAATAGGCTAAATGCAATAGTCAAATGGTGAGGCGCAATAGGCTAAATTCAAAAGTCAAATGGTGAGGCACAATAGGCTAAATGCAAAAGTCAAATGATAGGGCAGAATAGGCTAAATGCAATAGTCAAATGGTGAGGCAGAATAGGCTAAATGCAATAGCCAAATGGTGAGGCACAATAGGCGAAATGCAAAAGTCAAATGGTGAGGCACAATAGGCTAAATGCAAAAGTCAAATGATGGGGCAGAATAGGCTAAATGCAATAGTCAAATGGTGAGGCACAATAGGCTAAATTCAACAGTCAAATGGTGAGGCACAATAGGCTAAATTGAATAGTCAAATGGTGAGGCACAATAGGCTAAATGCAAAAGTCAAATGATGGGGCAGAATAGGCTAAATGCAATAGTCAAATGGTGAGGCACAATAGGCTAAATGCAAAAGTCAAATGATGGGGCAGAATAGGCTAAATGCAATAGTCAAATGGTGAGGCACAATAGGCTAAATGCAAAAGTCAAATGATGGGGCAGAATAGGCTAAATGCAATAGTCAAATGGTGAGGCACAATAGGCTAAATGCAATAGTCAAATGGTGAGGCACAATAGGCTAAATGAAAAAGTCAAATGATAGGGCAGAATAGGCTAAATGCAATAGTCAAATGGTGAGGCAGAATAGGCTAAATGCAATAGCCAAATGGTGAGGCACAATAGGCTAATTGCAAAAGTCAAATGGTGGAGCACAATAGGCTAAATGCAATAGTCAAATGGTGGAGCACAATAGGCTAAATGCAATAGTCAAAAGCTGAGGCAAAATAGGCTAAATGCAAAAGTCAAATGGTGGAGCACGATAGGCTAAATACAATAGTCAAATGGTGGAGCACAATAGGCTAAATGCAATAGTCAAAAGCTGAGGCAAAATAGGCTAAATGCAAACGTCAAACGGTGAGGCACAATAGGCTAAATGCAAAAGTCGAATGGTGAGGCAGAATGGGCTAAATGCAAAAGTCAAATGGTGAGGCAGAATAGGCTAAATGCAAAAGTCAAATGAATGGGCAGAATAGGCTAAATGCAAAAGTCAAATGGTGAGGCAGAATAGGCTAAATGCAAAAGTCAAATGGGGAGGCAGAATAGGCTAAATGCCAAAGTCAAATGGGGAGGCAGAATAGGCTAAATGCAAAAGTCAAATGAATGGGCAGAATATGATAAATGCAGAAGTCAAATGGTGGTGCACAATAGGCTAAATGCAAAAGTCAAATGATGGGGCAGAATAGGCTAAATGCAGAAGTCAAATGATGGGGCAGAATAAGCTGAATGCAAAAGTCAAATGGTGAGGCACAATAGGCTAAATGCAAAAGTCAAATGAATGGGCAAAATAGGCTGAATGCAAAAGTCAAATGGTGAGGCAGAATAGGCTAAATGCAAAAGTCAAATGGGGAGGCAGAATAGGCTAAATGCAAAAGTTAAATGAATGGGCAGAATAGGCTAAATGCAGAAGTCAAATGATGGGGCAGAATAGGCTGAATGCAAAAGTCAAATGGGGAGGCAGAACAGGCTAAATGCAGAAGTCAAATGGTGAGGCAGAACAGGCTAAATGCAGAAGTCAAATGATGGGGCACAATAGGCTAAATGCAAAAGTCAAATGGGGAGGCAGAATAGGCTAAATGCAATAGCCAAATGGTGAGGCACAATGGGCTAAATGCAAAAGTCAAATGGTGAGGCACAATAGGCTAAATGCAAAGGTCAAATGGGGAGGCAGAATAGGCTACATGCAAAAGTCAAATGCTGAGGCACAATAGGCTAAATGCAAAAGTCAAATGGTGAGGCAGAACAGGCTAAATGCAGAGGTCAAATGATGGGGCACAATAGGCTAAATGCAAAAGTCAAATGGGGAGGCAGAATAGTGTCATGATGCCTACCTCCAAAGCCAGGTCCGACCCAGCAACCCCAGAGGCAGGCATCATTTCCCCCAGGGGAGTGCCAGCGGGCCCAAGCTGGGGCTCTTTGGACTCAGTCCTGGCGCCTTAGGCGCCAGGCTCATGTTGGACCTCTGTCCTGGCGCCTTAGGCGCCAGGCTCATAAAGCTAGACATGTGTTCAAATGTTTCAATGTGCACTTACCTGATGCAGACCATGCTGCCACATCCAGGCCCTCTTGAGGCCTGAATAGGAACTACTTTACCTGTGGGACTACTTTCCACCCGGGTGTGGTCGGGGAAGGATACATACCTGATTGGAGGAAGGATACACACTTGGAACTTCTTCCAAAGCTATTTAAACGACACCCGATCAGCAACTCACGCTTCGCGTTGTTCTGCTCCTCGCAGCTGGACGCTCACCGTGTCAGCTCCTGCATCTGGACTTCAGCCACGCCTGTCAGCATCCTGGGTCACCTGCAAAGGGAGACAAGAGACCTACCAGCTAATCTGCACCACGGAGACATCACCGACGATCCTGAAAGGGAAGACATCATTTTTAAAAGCATTTCGTTACGATCGCTGCAGCGCTGCATTTCACTCACCTTTCCTGGGTTCCTCCATCTTCAGCAGCGATCATCCGGATACACAGCCACTTCCCAGAGCCTAGAGAAAAAGACAAGAATAAGAGGTGAGAGAAGGAAGGGAATAGGAAAAGCTCAGTTTCCTTCTAAGACTTACCTGTTGGGTCATTCCCATTTCATTTCGGGTCTTGCTGCTTCCAAGCAGGACCCCGGCCCCTATGGGGAAAAAAGACAAAGACATTAGATGAGCGAATGCAAAAACATTACCTGAGCGCTCATCTAGGACTTACCAGATCTTTACTGGAACTGCACGTTTCACTTCGGGTCGGCGCCATATCCCCGGCATTCCGAACCCCGGCCACTATGGGGAAAAGACATCAACATCAGCGCTTTGTTGCAAGAAGTCTCCAAAGGAATCTTCATTCATCACCTGAAAAAAGACAATGAACATTATTATTTAAAGCTTGAACTTTTGAACTTGCAACAGAACTTTTACAGCGCCTTACCAGTATAATCAAGCTTACCTGAACTCCCATCCAACCTCAATCCAGTGAAGTAACTGGGTTCAACGCGCCCCTGCGTCAGAAGCAGGACGGAGAGCTCGTCCTTTCAGACCCTAAGGTGAGACTTCACGGGGAATCGTGGAAGGGTATTGTGGAGGGTTGGAAGAGAGTGGGAGGCTTGAGCATAACTCAGTCAGTAGGTAATACTCCCTTTTCACGCACAGGGGAATATTCCTGCGAGCCGGAGAAGCCAGAGTAGAGGGCCCTTCCTGTCCATCTTCAGAGTCCTGCGCTTCACCATTGAAGAAGCATCAGCACTCGAAGCCAGACCTGCGTCTCCGTGGGAATCAGGTGAGCGTTACAGAACGCGAAGCCTACCCACAATTTCCCAACCGGGCGCTATGGAGACTTCCGAGACTGACCAGCTGGGCCAGCTTTTGGGGGAATTACGGGCAGAGGTGCACTCAGCCGGCCAGGAGACTAACGCTCTCAAAAGAGAACTGATCTTATCTAAGGAAAGAACTGATGACCTAGTCAAAAGGTTATTACAGGCCCAGGCAGGGCACACTCCTTTACCTAATTCCGGAGACATTTCCACATCAATGGGTTTGAGTAACCCGGTACAAATTAATCTACCTGGACACATGACTTTGGCCCCGCCTGAACGTTTTGCGGGGGATCCCAAGAAATATGCCGTCTTTATGAACCAATGTCGTTTACACTTTCTATGCAGACCCGGAGCCTTCCCTAACGACCTGACCAAGGTAGCCTTTATACTATCTTACCTCAGTGGCAGTGCTGCAGATTGGTCTATTCCATTGGTAAATCAGGATGATCCCATTCTCCAGAATTTTCAGGGCTTCCAGGCCAGCATGGAAAGATTGTTCGCTGGACACTCTCAAGGACAGGCCCTTGATAACGAACTGCTATCCTTACGACAAGGTAATCAGGATCTCCTGTCCTACGTTGCCACCTTTAATAGACTGGTTGTGGAAACTGGGTGGCCAGAAAACAAAAGGATCACATTGTTTCATCGAGGCCTGCACGGAGAGCTTAAGGATGTTCTAGCTCAGATAGTAAACCCACCCCAGGTCTGCGCAGACTACATTGACTTGGTGGTTCAACTTGATCACAGACTTCAAAACAGAAAAGCAGATCGGTTGAAGTATGAAAACCGAGCACCGATCAAAACCCACGCTACCTCCAAGAGTACCGACGTATCTGAACCTATGCAAATCGGTGGTGTTAAAGGACCATTAACGCAGAAAGAACGAGAGAGAAGGCGGCAAATGCAACTTTGTCTGTATTGCGGGACTTCCGGTCACTTTCTTCGAAATTGTCCAGTTAAACTACTTAAGAAGGTGGTTGGAGCTACTGATAATGAATTAGAGACACCTGATTCGGGAAACGACCTAGCCCGGCAAGCGTAGGGGTCCGCTTGCCGAGCTTGAAAACTAACTCTTTGACCTCGCATTTCGTCATGCCAATGGTGCTCGTGGACCCAAAACAGCCTCAGCAGTTGCATGCTATAAAAGCATACATCGACAGTGGAGCTATTGGAAATTACATAGACCGTGAATAGGCTTCCAGGATTAAGCTTCCTCTCTGCCCGAAAGTAACCCAAGATGTCATTACTACAGTAGATGGAACCGAAATAGCCTCAGGGCCAGTAACGCATTCCACTGTTGAAGTGACACTGGTGGGTCAGGATGGACATCGGGAAACAATCGTGTTTGATGTGATCAAGGCCCCACAATTTCAAGTAATTCTTGGAATTCCTTGGTTAGAAACACATAATCCCAGAATTGACTGGCGAGCAAAGAAGATAAGTTTTCCTGATTGTGAACCAACTTGTTATCCAAGAAATCCAGCTATGGGTCTAGCCACAGCAACTTCCACCCCTGTACATCTACCGTCAGAATACCAAGAATTCCAAGACGTTTTTTCAGAAAGAACAGGCTAACACGTTACCTCCCCATCGGTCTTATGATTGCCAGATCGATCTGGTACCCAATGCTCAACTACCTTGTAGTAGGATTTATGCTCTTACGGAACCTGAGAACCTGCATTTGCGTCAGTATTTAGATCAGTACCTAGCCAATGGTTTTATTCGCCCGTCCAAGTCTCCTGTCTCTTCAGCTCTGTTCTTCGTGCCAAAAAAAGAAGGCGACCTTAGAACGTGTATAGACTATCGCGCCCTAAATCAAATAACGATTAAGAATCGTTATCCTCTGCCCTTGATCCCTGAGCTTATCGACCAGGTGAAAGACGCTTGTGTGTACACCAAGTTAGATCTCCGAGGAGCTTATCACCTGGTGCGCATAAAAGAAGGCGACGAATGGAAGACTGCATTCCGCACCAAATTTGGGCTCTTCGAATATCAGGTGATGCCCTTCGGTTTGTGCAATGCACCTGCCGCCTTTCAGTACTTTATGAATGATGTTCTTCGGGAACTTATCGATGTCTGCGTCATTGTTTACATTGACGACATCCTGGTGTACTCTTCTTCAGAATCTGATCACAGAAAACATGTTAGGGCAGTTCTTGAGAAACTGCGCCAGCACAGACTATTTGCAAAACTCGAAAATGCGTTTTTCATACCACAGAGGTTGAGTTTCTCGGATTCATCCTGACACCTCAAGGAGTCCGAATGGACTCGCGAAAGGTGGACACCATCCTCAAATGGCCATCTCCAAGCTCGGTGAAGGGAGTTCAGAGCATGCTCGGCTTTGCCAATTTCTATCGAAGATTCATCCCGGAATTTTCCCGAACAGTCCAACCCATCACCGCTCTCCTAAAGAAAAACAAACGCTTCGAATGGACTCTTGAGGCCGAACAAGCCTTCCAGGACCTGAAAACCAAATTCACCTCTGCACCTGTATTGAAGCACCCGCACCCAGATCTCCCGTACATAGTGGAAACCGATGCTTCCAGTTCGGCCATGGGAGCTGTCCTGTCGCAAAGAGACCCAAAAACTAACCAACTACACCCAGTGGCCTTTTGGTCCAGAAAACTTTCTCCTCCTGAAATCAACTACGCAATTACTGATAAAGAGTTACTGGCCATCAAATCTGCTTTCAAGGCTTGGTGTCACTACCTTCTCGGGGCAAGACACACCATCACCGTAATTACGGACCACAGAAACTTACAGTATTTAAAGACGGCCAAAGCTCAATCTTCACGACAACTCCGATGGGCTCTATTCTTTGCAGAATTTGATTTTGTAATTACCTATCGCCCTGGCTGCAAGAATGGAAAAGCAGGCGCCTTATCCCGGATTGGCATGGAAGAACCTAATTCGAGTTTAGAACCTGTGCCCATCATACCTGAGCAAAGAATCTTAGGCTTAACTTCATTGCAATCTATTGAGGATATCCAAACGCAAGTAAAACAACTTCTAGACTCTTCAACCTTACTGGAATGGAGTCAAAAGGGTCCTCATTACACCGTTAAGGATGACTTACCCTACTTCCAGGAGCGGTTGTTTCTGCCAAGTAAAGAATTGCAAGAACTTGTTATTGCCCATCATCATGAATCTTTAATGGAAGGACACCCTGGTATCGCTAAAACGGAGGAAAAAATCAAACGCCACTTCTGGTGGCCTTCTTGGAGAAAAGACATAAAGTCTTTTGTACTGTCTTGTGGAATTTGCGCCCAAAACAAGGCTCAAAAGAAAAGGCCAGCCGGCCTACTTTAACCCTTGGATATTCCACCGGCACCATGGCACACCCTGTCAATGGACTTTATAACAGATCTGCCTCCTTGTGCTGGTTACAACACAATCCTTCTAATTGTGGACCTATTCTCCAAAATGGCCCACTTTATCCCTTTAAAGGGTTTGCCTTCAGCTTCCACCTTGGCCAAGGAATTCCTGGAGAATATAGTTCGCATACATGGTTTCCCTTCCATATTAGTCTCGGATCGTGGAAGTCAATTTATCTCCCATTTTTGGAAGAAGTGTTGCCAACTAGCACAAATAGATGTGCGGTTATCCACCAGCCACCACCCCCAGACCGACGGACAAACCGAGAGAACCAATCAGACTCTCGAGCAATATCTTCGGTGCATGTTACACCAATCCGAGTTAAATTGGAAAGACATCCTTTGGATCGCAGAATATGCATACAACAATTCAGTGCATTCTGGAACTGGACAAACTCCTTTTTATACTTTGTATGGTCACCATCCTCGCACCTCTGACCTAGATCCACCTCTGACCCCGGAAATGCCCGCAGTAAATCATCTACATTCCACAATAACCCGAGCCTTCAAAGAAGCTGCAACTCATTTACAGCAAGCCAAGAAAAAGTATAAAGAAAACGCTGATTTGCACCGAAGTAAGACTCCTCCTTACCAAGTAGGAGACCAGGTATGGCTAGCAACAAAACATTTACCCCTCAAGGGCCCGCAAACCTTCAATCCCAGATTCATAGGACCTTATCCCATCAAGGCTATAATCAATCCCGTGGCCTTTAAACTGGATTTACCGTCCAACATGCGTATTCATCCAGTTTTTCATGCATCACTTTTGAAGCCAGTGCAACCAGGGACCCGACTGCCCAAGCCTCCAGACCCAGCTCAAATTGAAGGGGAATTAGAACTCGAAGTTAAAGACATTTTAGACTCCAAGGTGGTAAAGTCGAAACTCTTCTATCTTGTTGACTGGAAGGGATATGGACCTCAGGAGAGATCGTGGGAGCCTAGTAACCATGTCCACGCACCTCGATTAGTACAAAGGTTTCACCAGAGATTTCCGAACAAGCCCAAACCCCCGGAGGGAAGAACCTTGGGAGGGGCCTTGAGGGGGGTACTGCCATGATGCCTACCTCCAAGGAGCCAGGTCCGACCCAGCAACCCCAGAGGCAGGCATCATTTCCCCCAGGGGAGTGCCAGCGGGCCCAAGCTGGGGCCCTTTGAACTCAGTCCTGGCGCCTTAGGCGCCAGGCTCATGTTGGACCTCTGTCCTGGCGCCTTAGGCGCCAGGCTCATAAAGCTAGACATGTGTTCAAGTGTTTTAATGTGCACTTACCTGATGCAGACCATGCTGCCACATCCAGGCCCTCTTGAGGCCTGAATAGGAACTACTTTACCTGTGGGACTACTTTCCACCCGGGTGTGGTCGGGGAAGGATATATACCTGATTGGAGGAAGGATACACACTTGGAACTTCTTCCAAAGCTATTTAAACCACACCCGATCAGCAACTCACGCTTCGCGTTGTTCTGCTCCTCGCAGCTGGACGCTCACCGTGTCAGCTCCTGCATCTGGACTTCAACCACGCCTGTCAGCATCCTGGGTCACCTGCAAAGGGAGACAAGAGACCTACCAGCTAATCTGCACCACGGAGACATCAACGACGATCCTGAAAGGGAAGACATCATTTTTAAAAGCATTTCGTTATGATCGCTGCAGCGCTGCATTTCACTCACCTTTCCTGGGTTCCTCCATCTTCAGCAGCGATCATCCGGAAACACAGCCACTTCCCAGAGCCTAGAGAAAAAGACATGAATAAGAGGTGAGAGAAGGAAGGGAATAGGAAAAGCTCAGTTTCCTTCTAAGACTTACCTGTTGGGTCATTCCCATTTCATTTCGGGTCTTGCTGCTTCCAAGCAGGACCCCGGCCCCTATGGGGAAAAAAGACAAAGACATTAGATGAGCGAATGCAAAAACATTACCTGAGCGCTCATCTAGGACTTACCAGATCTTTACTGGAACTGCACGTTTCACTTCGGGTCGGCGCCATATCTCCGGCATTCCGAACCCCGGCCCCTATGGGGAAAAGACATCAACATCAGCGCTTTGTTGCAAGAAGTCTCCAAAGGAATCTTCATTCATCACCTGAAAAAAGACAATGAACATTATTATTTAAAGCTTGAACTTTTGAACTTGCAACAGAACTTTTACAGCGCCTTACCAGTATAATCAAGCTTACCTGAACTCCCATCCAACCTCAATCCAGTGAAGTAACTGGGTTCAACGCGCCCCTACGTCAGAAGCAGGACGGAGAGCTCGTCCTTTCAGACCCTAAGGTGAGACTTCACGGGGAATCGTGGAAGGGTATTGTGGAGGGTTGGAAGAGAGTGGGAGGCTTGAGCATAACTCAGTCAGTAGGTAATACTCCCTTTTCACGCACAGGGGAATATTCCTGCGAGCCGGAGAAGCCAGAGTAGAGGGCCCTTCCTGTCCATCTTCAGAGTCCTGCGCTTCACCATTGAAGAAGCATCAGCACTCGAAGCCAGACCTGCGCCTCCGTGGGAATCAGGTGAGCGTTACAAATAGGCTAAATGCAAAAGTCAAATGCTGAGGCACAATAGGCTAAATGCAAAGGTCAAATGGGGAGGCAGAATAGGCTAAATGCAAAAGTCAAATGCTGAGGCACAATAGGCTAAATGCAAAAGTCAAATGATGGGGCACAATAGGCTAAATGCAAAAGTCAAATGGGGAGGCAGAATAGGCTAAATGCAATAGTCAATGGTGAGGCACAATAGGCTAAATGCAAAAGTCAAATGGGGAGGCAGAATAGGCTAAATGCAAAAGTCAATTGGTGAGGCACAATAGGCTAAATGCAAAAGTCAAATGGGGAGGCAGAATAGGCTAAATGCAATAATCAAATGGTGAGGCACAATAGGCTAAATGCAATAGTCAAATGATCGGGTAGAATAGGCTAAATGCAATAGTCAAATGGTGAAGCACAGTAGGCTAAATGCAATAGTCAAATGGTGAGGCACAATAGGCTAAATGCAAAAGTCAAATGATAGGGCAGAATAGGCTAAATGCAATAGTCAAATGGTGAGGCACAATAGGCTAAATGCAAAAGTCAAATGATAGGGCAGAATAGGCTAAATGCAATAGTCAAATGGTGAGGCGCAATAGGCTAAATTCAAAAGTCAAATGGTGAGGCACAATAGGCTAAATGCAAAAGTCAAATGATAGGGCAGAATAGGCTAAATGCAATAGTCAAATGGTGAGGCAGAATAGGCTAAATGCAATAGTCAAATGGTGAGGCACAATAGGCTAAATGCAAAAGTCAAATGGTGAGGCACAATAGGCTAAATGCAAAAGTCAAATGATAGGGCAGAATAGGCTAAATGCAATAGTCAAATGGTGAGGCACAATAGGCTAAATGCAATAGTCAAATGGTGAGGCACAATAGGCTAAATGCAATAGTCAAATGGTGAGGCACAATAGGCTAAATGCAAAAGTCAAATTATGGGACAGAATAGGCTAAATGCAATAGTCAAATGGTGAGGCACAATAGGCTAAATGCAAAAGTCAAATGATGGGGCAGAATAGGCTAAATGCAATAGTCAAATGGTGAGGCACAATAGGCTAAATGCAAAAGTCAAATGATGGGTGTTAGGCAGAAACCTGTGCAGTTCCCTTGGGGAACACTGCAAAAGATTTAAGACTACAGGTATAGCAGTAAACCCACTTGGTAGCAGTCTGCACCACCCAGATTTACTTGGTAGCTGTGGCTGAGCAGTCAGACTTCCCTCAAGAAGAGTTAGGCAGTATGCAAAGTATACACAATATGTACTCAGGCACAATAGCACAAGCAAACACTGACCAGAGCTTGGTTTCAAAAGTATATAGTTATTTATTTTTAAGAACACACAAATTGAAAACACTCTAGCAAAATATAATAAAACACTCCAAACACAGTTATATGGAAAGCAGTCCCAATCCTTATTCCTATCTAGACAACTCTAGGTTAACACCACATAATTAAAACAGAGGTGAGCGCTTAACGTTAGATGACACTCTAGTAGGTTAAAGAAGGGAGGGGAAAAAGAGCAGAATTAGGATAAACACACCACTCTAAGGTCAAGAACGCTTTCGGTAAGCTCAAAGAAGCACAAAGTCACAGGTGAGCAAAAAGTCACTAAGCAGGGCCCACTCTTAGAGCAGACAGAGCGAAAACGTGCCCAAGATCACACAGTTGGTAGGGATTCAGAGTCTTGCAAAAGAGTTCTGAAAAGAGTTAGAGAGGCTCAGAAAGTTTAGCCAAAGTGTCCCAGGCAATCCCAGGATCGAAAGCCGAGGGCTAAAACTACCTCGTACAGTCGGTGGCAAGGGAAGCCAGGCGGAACACGGTACCTTAACGGAAAGGATCCTCCAGCGGGGGCAGTTGTTCCAGGCAGTGGCAGCAAGGCTCGACGTCGGTCAGGGGAGAAGAAGATCTCGCTGAAGAGCAGAAGAAGAAGGTCGTTGCACTGCCCGGGAAGAAACCAGCCGCGGAGTCCTCCGGTTAAAGGGTTGTACCGACTTTCGCGGTTGGGGTAAAAGTGGTGGGGTTCCGGTTGCCGGGGTGCTTGGCACTGGCAAGGCGGCCACGGGATACCTCAAAGAACGGAAAGAAGGTGAAAACTGGTTGTCCCCACCAGTCAAGGGAAGGAGCCACTCCGTTAAGAGTTCTCCTCGGTCGTCGGGAAAAGTGGTGAGATGGTTCAGCAGGGCTCCACCGGCGGTGTCGTCGTAGCAGATCAGCTCAGCTCGTCCCTCGTCGGATTCTTAGGTCCTGTGGCGACTTCTGAAGTTCCAGTCCCCAAAGCCCTGCTTTTATGCAGCAAACCCCCATTCACCCAGCCTAGCTGTCACTCAAACATGCTAAGTGGTGAGCCGGCCGGCTCACCACTTGGGCCAATCAGGATGGAGTGCGACTTGAGTTACCAAGGTAACTCAGTCCAGGGTGCCTAAATCCCCCTCCACCCCTCCTAAGTACCCCAGACAGAGTGGCACCACTTTGGAGGGCTTCTGTGGAGAAGCCCGCCAAAAGTGGGACAAAGGGCTCCACTTTGGGTCAGAGTTACAGAGGCGAACGCCACCGCCATTTTAGTATCAAGTTTTGGCAAAAAATCCCCACCGGAGTTATAATAATAAATATATAAACCGGCGGTATGTTTAAGGCTACCGTAAATAAATAATTAAATGTGTTAGCCTAAAACAATGGGAAATCCCATAGGAAAATATTCGCGGTCGAATATAAAAAGTAGTTTCCACTGCCACCAGCCAAAACTCGATCAGGGGGGACGGAGACGTGCCCCCGCGACTAACAGACCCTGGGGCAATCGAATTGCCCCAGCCAGTACGTCCACAATATGATGGTTTGTACTGGTTCTGTTCAGGATTTAAGACTAGTAAAGTCTTTGGTGACTTTACATGCCCTGGGAGACAGTAGTCAGTCCCAGGGTATGGAGTCTATGTTGGGGAGTCCCTAGGACACCCCTGGGTTACGGCACAGAGGGTGCTGTGTAACCCACATCCAAAAAATACATGAGGCCCTATGGAGTAAAAGACCCCATAGCCCATCCAACACAAGGTTTAACCAAGGAAACACACTTCAACATGCCCAAGAGTGAGGGTAAAAGAGTCTCACTCTTGGCAGGAGAAAAAAAAGAAACCCTAGAAGTCCAGCAAAGCTGCTGGGGGACTCACTAGGTAGGGAAATTCAGCCTAAACAGAGAATTCTCCCTAACAATAGGCTAAATGCAATAGTCAAATGGTGAGGAACAATAGGCTAAATGCAAAAGTCAAATGATTGGGCAGAATAGGCTAAATGCAATAGTCAAATGGTGAGGCACAATAGGCTAAATGCAAAAGTCAAATGATGGGGCAGAATAGGCTAAATGCAATAGTCAAATGGTGAGGCACAATAGGCTAAATGCAAAAGTCAAATGATGGGGCAGAATAGGCTAAATGCAATAGTCAAATGGTGAGGCACAATAGGCTAAATGCAAAAGTCAAATGATGGGGCAGAATAGGCTAAATGCAATAGTCAAATGGTGAGGCACAATAGGCTAAATGCAAAAGTCAAATGATGGGGCAGAATAGGCTAAATGCAATAGTCAAATGGTGAGGCGCAATAGGCTAAATGCAAAAGTCAAATGATGGGGCAGAATAGGCTAAATGCAATAGTCAAATGGTGAGGCACAATAGACTAAATGCAATAGTCAAATGGTGAGGCACAATAGGCTAAATGCAAAAGTCAAATGATAGGGCAGAATAGGCTAAATGCAAAAGTCAAATGATAGGGCAGAATAGGCTAAATGCAAAAGTCAAATGGTGAGGCACAATAGGCTGAATGCAAAAGTCAAATGGTGGAGCACAATAGGCTAAATGCAATAGTCAAATGGTGGTGCACAATAGGCTAAATGCAATAGTCAAATGGTGAGGCACAATAGGCTAAATGCAGAAGTCAAATGGGGAGGCAGAATAGGCTAAATGCAAAAGTCAAATGGTGAGGCGCAATAGGCTAAATGCAAAAGTCAAATGATGGGGCAGAATAGGCTAAATGCAATAGTCAAATGGTGAGGCACAATAGGCTAAATGCAAAAGTCAAATGATGGGGCAGAATAGGCTAAATGCAATAGTCAAATGGTGAGGCACAATAGGCTAAATGCAATAGTCAAATGGTGGCGCACAATAGGCTAAATGCAATAGTCAAATGGTGAGGCACAATAGGCTAAATGCAGAAGTCAAATGGGGAGGCAGAATAGGCTAAATGCAATAGTCAAATGGTGAGGCACAATAGGCTAAATGCAAAAGTCAAATTATGGGACAGAATAGGCTAAATGCAATAGCCAAATGGTGAGGCACAATAGGCTAAATGCAAAAGTCAAATGATGGGGCAGAATAGGCTAAATGCAATAGTCAAATGGTGAGGCACAATAGGCTAAATGCAAAAGTCAAATGATGGGGCAGAATAGGCTAAATGCAATAGTCAAATGGTGAGGCACAATAGGCTAAATGCAATAGTCAAATGGTGAGGCACAATAGGCTAAATGCAAAAGTCAAATGATAGGGCAGAATAGGCTAAATGCAATAGTCAAATGGTGAGGCACAATAGGCTAAATGCAAAAGTCAAATGGTGAGGCACAATAGGCTAAATGCAATAGTCAAATGGTGAGGCACAATAGGCTAAATGCAAAAGTCAAATGATAGGGCAGAATAGGCTAAATGCAATAGTCAAATGGGGAGAAAGAATAGGCTAAATGCAAAAGTCAAATGATGGGGCAGAATAGGCTAAATGCAATAGTCAAATGGTGAGGAACAATAGGCTAAATGCAAAAGTCAAATGATTGGGCAGAATAGGCTAAATGCAATAGTCAAATGGTGAGGCACAATAGGCTAAATGCAAAAGTCAAATGATGGGGCAGAATAGGCTAAATGCAATAGTCAAATGGTGAGGCACAATAGGCTAAATGCAAAAGTCAAATGATGGGGCAGAATAGGCTAAATGCAATAGTCAAATGGTGAGGCATAATAGGCTAAATGCAAAAGTCAAATGATGGGGCAGAATAGGCTAAATGCAATAGTCAAATGGTGAGGCACAATAGGCTAAATGCAAAAGTCAAATGATGGGGCAGAATAGGGTAAATGCAATAGTCAAATGGTGAGGCGCAATAGGCTAAATGCAAAAGTCAAATGATGGGGCAGAATAGGCTAAATGCAATAGTCAAATGGTGAGGCACAATAGACTAAATGCAATAGTCAAATGGTGAGGCACAATAGGCTAAATGCAAAAGTCAAATGATAGGGCAGAATAGGCTAAATGCAAAAGTCAAATGATAGGGCAGAATAGGCTAAATGCAAAAGTCAAATGGTGAGGCACAATAGGCTGAATGCAAAAGTCAAATGGTGGAGCACAATAGGCTAAATGCAATAGTCAAAGGGTGAGGCACAATAGGCTAAATTCAGAAGTCAAATGCGGAGGCAGAATAGGCTAAATGGAGAAGTCAAATGGGGAGGCAGAATAGGCTAAATGCAAAAGTCAAATGGTGAGGCACAATAGGCTAAATGCAAAAGTAAAATGGTGGAGTACAGTAGGCTAAATTCAAAAGTCAAATGATGGGGCACAATAGGCTAAATGCAATAGTCAAATGGTGGAGCACAATAGGCTAAATGTAATAGTCAAAGGCTGAGGAAAAATAGGCTAAATGCAAAAGTCAAATGATGAGGCACAATAGGCTAAATGCAAAAGTCAAATGGTGAGGCACAATAGGCTAATTGCAATAGTCAAATGGTGGAGCACAATAGGCTAAATGCAATAGTCAAATGGTGGAGCACAATAGGCTAAATGCAGAAGTCAAATGGTGAGGCAGAATAGGTTAAATGCAAAAGTCAAATGGTGAGGCACAATAGGCTAAATGCAAAAGTCAAATGGTGAGGCACAATAGGCTAAATGCAAAAGTAAAATGGTGGAGTACAGTAGGCTAAATTCAAAAGTCAAATGATGGGGCACAATAGGCTAAATGCAATAGTCAAATGGTGGAGCACAATAGGCTAAATGTAATAGTCAAAGGCTGAGGAAAAATAGGCTAAATGCAAAAGTCAAATGATGAGGCACAATAGGCTAAATGCAAAAGTCAAATGGTGAGGCACAATAGGCTAATTGCAATAGTCAAATGGTGGAGCACAATAGGCTAAATGCAATAGTCAAATGGTGGAGCACAATAGGCTAAATGCAGAAGTCAAATGGGGAGGCAGAATAGGCTAAATGCAAAAGTCAAATGGTGAGGCACAATAGGCTGAATGCAAAGGTCAAATGGTGGAGCACAATAGGCTAAATGCAATAGTCAAATGGTGGAGCACAATAGGCTAAATGCAATAGTCAAATGGTGAGGCACAATAGGCTAAATGCAATAGTCAAATGGTGGAGCACAATAGGCTAAATGCAATAGTCAAAAGCTGAGGCAAAATAGGCTAAATGAAAAAGTCAAATGGTGGAGCACGATAGGCTAAATGCAATAGTCAAATGGTGGAGCACAATAGGCTAAATGCGATAGTCAAAAGCTGAGGCAAAATAGGCTAAATGCAAAAGTCAAACGGTGAGGCACAATAGGCTAAATGCAGAAGTCGAATGGTGAGGCAGAATGGGCTAAATGCAAAAGTCAAATGGTGAGGCAGAATAGGCTAAATGCAAAAGTCAAATGAATGGGCAGAATAGGCTAAATGCAAAAGTCAAATGGCGAGGCAGAAAAGGCTAAATGCAGAAGTCAAATGGCGGTGCACAATAGGCTAAATGCAAAAGTCAAATGATGGGGCAGAATAGGCTGAATGCAAAAGTCAAATGGTGAGGCACAATAGGCTAAATGCAAAAGTTAAATGAATGGGCAGAATAGGCTGAATGCAAAAGTCAAATGGTGAGGCAGAATAGGCTAAATGCAAAAGTCAAATGGGGAGGCAGAATAGGCTAAATGCAAAAGTGAAATGAATGGGCAGAATAGGCTAAATGCAGAAGTCAAATGATGGGGCAGAATAGGCTGAATGCAAAAGTCAAATGGTGAGGCAGAACAGGTTAAATGCAGAAGTCAAATGATGGGGCACAATAGGCTAAATGCAAAAGTCAAATGATGTGGCAGAATAGGCTAAATGCAAAAGTCAAATGGGGAGGCAGAATAGGCTAAATGCAATAGCCAAATGGTGAGGCACAATAGGCTAAATGCAAAAGTCAAATGGTGAGGCACAACAGGCTAAATGCAAAAGTCAAATGGGGAGGCAGAATAGGCTACATGCAAAAGTCAAATGCTGAGGCACAATAGGCTAAATGCAAAAGTCAAATGGTGAGGCAGAACAGGCTAAATGCAGAGGTCAAATGATGGGGCACAATAGCCTAAATGCAAAAGTCAAATGGGGAGGCACAATAGGCTAAATGCAATAGCCAAATGGTGAGGCACAATAGGCTTAATGCAAAAGTCAAATGGTGGAGCACAATAGGCTAAATGCAATAGTCAAATGGTGGAGCACAAAAGGCTAAATGCAATAGTCAAAAGCTGAGGCAAAATAGGCTAAATGCAAAAGTCAAATGGTGGAGCACGATAGGCTAAATGCAATAGTCAAATCGTGGAGCACAAGAGGCTAAATGCAATAGTCAAAAGCTGAGGCAAAATAGGCTAAATGCAAAAGTCAAATGGTGATGCACAATAGGCTAAATGCAAAAGTCGAATGGTGAGGCAGAATGGGCTAAATGCAAAAGTCAAATGGTGAGGCAGAATAGGCTAAATGCAAAAGTCAAATGAATGGGCAGAATAGGCTAAATGCAAAAGTCAAATGGTGAGGCAGAATAGGCTAAATGCAAAAGTCAAATGGGGAGGCAGAATAGGCTAATGCCAAAGTCAAATGGGGAGGCAGAATAGGCTAAATGCAAAAGTCAAATGAATGGGCAGATTAGGATAAATGATGCAGAAGTCAAATGGTGGTGCACAATAGGCTAAATGCAAAAGTCAAATGATGGGGCAGAATAGGCTAAATGCAGAAGTCAAATGATGGGGCAGAATAGGCTGAATGCAAAAGTCAAATGGTGAGGCACAATAGGCTAAATGCAATAGTCAAAAGCTGAGGCAAAATAGGCTAAATGCAAAAGTCAAATGGTGGAGCACGATAGGCTAAATGCAATAGTCAAATGGTGGAGCACAAGAGGCTAAATGCAATAGTCAAAAGCTGAGGCAAAATAGGCTAAATGCAAAAGTCAAACGGTAAGGCACAATAGGCTAAATGCAAAAGTCGAATGGTGAGGCAGAATGGGCTAAATGCAAAAGTCAAATGGTGAGGCAGAATAGGCTAAATGCAAAAGTCAAATGAATGGGCAGAATAGGCTAAATGCAAAAGTCAAATGGTGAGGCAGAATAGGCTAAATGCAAAAGTCAAATGGGGAGGCAGAATAGGCTAAATGCCAAAGTCAAATGGGGAGGCAGAATAGGCTAAATGCAAAAGTCAAATGAATGGGCAGAATAGGATAAATGCAGAAGTCAAATGGTGGTGCACAATAGGCTAAATGCAAAAGTCAAATGATGGGGCAGAATAGGCTAAATGCAGAAGTCAAATGATGGGGCAGAACAGGCTAAATGCAGAAGTCAAATGGTGAGGCAGAACAGGCTAAATGCAAAAGTCAAATTATTGGGCACAATAGGCTAAATGCAAAAGTCAAATGGGGAGGCAGAATAGGCTAAATGCAATAGCCAAATGGTGAGGCACAATAGGCTAAATGCAAAAGTCAAATGGTGAGGCACAATAGGCTAAATGCAAAAGTCAAATGGGGAGGCAGAATAGGCTACATGCAAAAGTCAAATGCTGAGGCACAATAGGCTAAATGCAAAAGTCAAATGATGGGGCACAATAGGCTAAATGCAAAAGTCAAATGGGGAGGCAGAATAGGCTAAATGCAATAGTCAAATGGTGAGGCACAATAGGCTAAATGCAAAAGTCAAATGGTGAGGCACAATAGGCTAAATGCAAAAGTCAAATGGGGAGGCAGAATAGGCTAAATGCAAAAGTCAAATGCTGAGGCACAATAGGCTAAATGCAAAAGTCAAATGATGGGGCACAATAGGCTAAATGCAAAAGTCAAATGGGGAGGCAGAATAGGCTAAATGCAATAGTCAAATGGTGAGGCACAATAGGCTAAATGCAAAAGTCAAATGGTGAGGCACAATAGGCTAAATGCAAAAGTCAAATGGGGAGGCAGAATAGGCTAAATGCAAAAGTCAAATGCTGAGGCACAATAGGCTAAATGCAAAAGTCAAATGATGGGGCACAATAGGCTAAATGCAAAAGTCAAATGGGGAGGCAGAATAGGCTAAATGCAATAGTCAAATGGTGAGGCACAATAGGCTAAATGCAAAAGTCAAATGGTGAGGCACAATAGGCTAAATGCAAAAGTCAAATGGGGAGGCAGAATAGGCTAAATGCAAAAGTCAAATGCTGAGGCACAATAGGCTAAATGCAAAAGTCAAATGGTGAGGCAGAATAGGCTAAATGCAGAAGTCAAATGATGGGGCACAATAGGCTAAATGCAAAAGTCAAATGGGGAGGCAGAATAGGCTAAATGCAATAGTCAATTGGTGAGGCACAATAGGCTAAATGCAAAAGTCAAATGGTGAGGCAGAATAGGCTAAATGCAGAAGTCAAATGATGGGGCACAATAGGCTAAATGCAAAAGTCAAATGGGGAGGCAGAATAGGCTAAATGCAATAGTCAAATGGTGAGGCACAATAGGCTAAATGCAAAAGTCAAATGGGGAGGCAGAATAGGCTAAATGCAAAAGTCAATTGGTGAGGCACAATAGGCTAAATGCAAAAGTCAAATGATGAGGCAGAATAGGCTAAATGCAGAAGTCAAATGATGGGGCAAAATAGGCTAAATGCAAAAGTCAAATGGGGAGGCAGAATAGGCTAAATGCAATAGTCAAATGGTGAGGCACAATAGGCTAAATGCAAATGTCAAATGGGGAGGCAGAATAGGCTAAATGCAAAAGTCAATTGGTGAGGCACAATAGGCTAATTGCAATAGTCAAATGGTGGAGCACAATAGGCTAAATGCAATAGTCAAATGGTTGGGCACAATAGGCTAAATGTAATAGTCAAAAGCTGAGGAAAAATAGGCTAAATGCAAAAGTCAAATGGTGAGGCACAATAGGCTAAATGCAAAAGTCAAATGGTGAGGCACAATAGGCTAATTGCAATAGTCAAATGGTGGAGCACAATAGGCTAAATGCAATAGTCAAATGGTGGAGCACAATAGGCTAAATGCAATGGTCAAATGATGGGGCAGAATAGGCTAAACACAATAGTCAAATTGTGGAGCACAATAGGCTAAATGCAATAGTCAAATGGTGAGGCACAATAGGCTAAATGCAATAGTCAAATAGTGGAGCACAATAGGCTAAATGCAATAGTCAAAAGCTGAGGCAAAATAGGCTAAATGCAAAAGTCAAATGGTGAGGCACAATAGGCTAAATGCAAAAGTCAAATGGTGGAGCACAATAGGCTAAATGCAAAAGTCAAATGGTGGAGCACAATAGGCTAAATGCAATAGTCAAATGGTGGAGCACAATAGGCTAAATGCAATAGTCAAAAGCTGAGGCAAAATAGGCTAAATGAAAAAGTCAAATGGCGGAGCACGATAGGCTAAATGCAATAGTCAAATGGTGGAGCACAATAGGCTAAATGCAATAGTCAAAGGCTGAGGCAAAATAGGCTAAATGCAAAAGTCAAATGGTGAGGCACAATAGGCTAAATGCAAAAGTCAAATGGTGAGGCACAATAGGCTAAATGCAAAAGTCAAATGGGGAGGCAGAATAGGCTACATGCAAAAGTCAAATGCTGAGGCACAATAGGCTAAATGCAAAAGTCAAATGGTGAGACAGAACAGGCTAAATGCAGAGGTCAAATGATGGGGCACAATAGGCTAAATGCAAAAGTCAAATGGGGAGGCAGAATAGGCTAAATGCAATAGCCAAATGGTGAGGCACAATAGGCTAAATGCAAAAGTCAAATGGTGGAGCACAATAGGCTAAATGCAAAAGTCAAATGGTGGAGCACAATAGGCTAAATGCAATAGTCAAATGGTGGAGCACAATAGGCTAAATGCAATAGTCAAAAGCTGAGGCAAAATAGGCTAAATGCAAAAGTCAAATGGTGGAGCACGATAGGCTAAATGCAATAGTCAAATGGTGAGGCAAAATAGGCTAAATGCAAAAGTCAAACGGTGAGGCACAATAGGCTAAATGCAAAAGTTGAATGGTGAGGCAGAATGGGCTAAATGCAAAAGTCAAATGGTGAGGCAGAATAGACTAAATGCAAAAGTCAAATGAATGGGCAGAATAGGCTAAATGCAAAAGTCAAATGGTGAGGCAGAATAGGCTAAATGCAAAAATCAAATGGGGAGGCAGAATAGGCTAAATGCCAAAGTCAAATGGGGAGGCAGAATAGGCTAAATGCAAAAGTCAAATGAATGGGCAGAATAGGATAAATGCAGAAGTCAAATGGTGTTGCACAATAGGCTAAATGCAAAAGTCAAATGATGGGGCAGAATAGGCTAAATGCAGAAGTCAAATGATGGGGCAGAATAGGCTGAATGCAAAAGTCAAATGGTGAGGCACAACAGGCTAAATGCAAAAGTCAAATGGGGAGGCAGAATAGGCTAAATGCAATAGTCAAATGGAGAGGCACAATAGGCCAAATGCAAAAGTCAAATGGTGAGGCACAATAGGCTAAATGCAAAAGTCAAATGGCGGAGCACGATAGGCTAAATGCAATAGTCAAATGGTGGAGCACAATAGGCTAAATGCAATAGTCAAAGGCTGAGGCAAAATAGGCTAAATGCAAAAGTCAAATGGTGAGGCAGAATAGGCTAAATGCAAAAGTCAAAGGAATGGGCAGAATAGGCTAAATGCAATAGCCAAATGGTGAGGCACAATAGGCTAAATGCAAAAGTCAAATGGTGAGGCACAATAGGCTAAATGCAAAAGTCAAATGGGGAGGCAGAATAGGCTACATGCAAAAGTCAAATGCTGAGGCACAATAGGCTAAATGCAAAAGTCAAATGGTGAGACAGAACAGGCTAAATGCAGAGGTCAAATGATGGGGCACAATAGGCTAAATGCAAAAGTCAAATGGGGAGGCAGAATAGGCTAAATGCAAAAGTCAAATGAATGGCAGAATAGGCTAAATGCAAAAGTCAAATGGTGAGGCAGAATAGGCTAAATGCAAAAGTCAAATGGGGAGGCAGAATAGGCTAAATGCCAAAGTCAAATGGGGAGGCAGAATAGGCTAAATGCAAAAGTCAAATGAATGGGCAGAATAGGATAAATGCAGAAGTCAAATGGTGGTGCACAATAGGCTAAATGCAAAAGTCAAATGATGGGGCAGAATAGGCTAAATGCAGAAGTCAAATGATGGGGCAGAACAGGCTAAATGCAGAAGTCAAATGGTGAGGCAGAACAGGCTAAATGCAGAAGTCAAATTATTGGGCACAATAGGCTAAATGCAAAAGTCAAATGGGGAGGCAGAATAGGCTAAATGCAATAGCCAAATGGTGAGGCACAATAGGCTAAATGCAAAAGTCAAATGGTGAGGCACAATAGGCTAAATGCAAAAGTCAAATGGGGAGGCAGAATAGGCTACATGCAAAAGTCAAATGCTGAGGCACAATAGGCTAAATGCAAAAGTCAAATGATGGGGCACAATAGGCTAAATGCAAAGGTCAAATGGGGAGGCAGAATAGGCTAAATGCAATAGTCAAATGGTGAGGCACAATAGGCTAAATGCAAAAGTCAAATGGTGAGGCACAATAGGCTAAATGCAAAAGTCAAATGGGGAGGCAGAATAGGCTAAATGCAAAAGTCAAATGCTGAGGCACAATAGGCTAAATGCAAAAGTCAAATGATGGGGCACAATAGGCTAAATGCAAAAGTCAAATGGGGAGGCAGAATAGGCTAAATGCAATAGTCAAATGGTGAGGCACAATAGGCTAAATGCAAAAGTCAAATGGTGAGGCACAATAGGCTAAATGCAAAAGTCAAATGGGGAGGCAGAATAGGCTAAATGCAAAAGTCAAATGCTGAGGCACAATAGGCTAAATGCAAAAGTCAAATGATGGGGCACAATAGGCTAAATGCAAAAGTCAAATGGGGAGGCAGAATAGGCTAAATGCAATAGTCAAATGGTGAGGCACAATAGGCTAAATGCAAAAGTCAAATGGTGAGGCACAATAGGCTAAATGCAAAAGTCAAATGGGGAGGCAGAATAGGCTAAATGCAAAAGTCAAATGCTGAGGCACAATAGGCTAAATGCAAAAGTCAAATGGTGAGGCAGAATAGGCTAAATGCAGAAGTCAAATGATGGGGCACAATAGGCTAAATGCAAAAGTCAAATGGGGAGGCAGAATAGGCTAAATGCAATAGTCAATTGGTGAGGCACAATAGGCTAAATGCAAAAGTCAAATGGTGAGGCAGAATAGGCTAAATGCAGAAGTCAAATGATGGGGCACAATAGGCTAAATGCAAAAGTCAAATGGGGAGGCAGAATAGGCTAAATGCAATAGTCAAATGGTGAGGCACAATAGGCTAAATGCAAAAGTCAAATGGGGAGGCAGAATAGGCTAAATGCAAAAGTCAATTTGTGAGGCACAATAGGCTAAATGCAAAAGTCAAATGATGAGGCAGAATAGGCTAAATGCAGAAGTCAAATGATGGGGCAAAATAGGTTAAATGCAAAAGTCAAATGGGGAGGCAGAATAGGCTAAATGCAATAGTCAAATGGTTAGGCACAATAGGCTAAATGCAAATGTCAAATGGGGAGGCAGAATAGGCTAAATGCAAAAGTCAATTGGTGAGGCACAATAGGCTAATTGCAATAGTCAAATGGTGGAGCACAATAGGCTAAATGCAATAGTCAAATGGTGGGGCACAATAGGCTAAATGTAATAGTCAAAAGCTGAGGAAAAATAGGCTAAATGCAAAAGTCAAATGGTGAGGCACAATAGGCTAAATGCAAAAGTCAAATGGTGAGGCACAATAGGCTAATTGCAATAGTCAAATGGTGGAGCACAATAGGCTAAATGCAATAGTCAAATGCTGGAGCACAATAGGCTAAATGCAATGGTCAAATGATGGGGCAGAATAGGCTAAACACAATAGTCAAATGGTGGAGCACAATAGGCTAAATGCAATAGTCAAATAGTGGAGCACAATAGGCTAAATGCAATAGTCAAAAGCTGAGGCAAAATAGGCTAAATGCAAAAGTCAAATGGTGAGGCACAATAGGCTACATGCAAAAGTCAAATGGTGGAGCACAATAGGCTAAATGCAAAAGTCAAATGGTGGAGCACAATAGGCTAAATGCAATAGTCAAATGGTGGAGCACAATAGGCTAAATGCAATAGTCAAAAGCTAAGGCAAAATAGGCTAAATGAAAAAGTCAAATGGCGGAGCACGATAGGCTAAATGCAATAGTCAAATGGTGGAGCACAATAGGCTAAATGCAATAGTCAAAGGCTGAGGCAAAATAGGCTAAATGCAAAAGTCAAATGGTGAGGCAGAATAGGCTAAATGCAAAAGTCAAAGGAATGGGCAGAATAGGCTAAATGCAATAGCCAAATGGTGAGGCACAATAGGCTAAATGCAAAAGTCAAATGGTGAGGCACAATAGGCTAAATGCAAAAGTCAAATGGGGAGGCAGAATAGGCTACATGCAAAAGTCAAATGCTGAGGCACAATAGGCTAAATGCAAAAGTCAAATGGTGAGGCAGAATAGGCTAAATGCAATAGTCAATTGGTGAGGCACAATAGGCTAAATGCAAAAGTCAAATGGTGAGGCAGAATAGGCTAAATGCAGAAGTCAAATGATGGGGCACAATAGGCTAAATGCAAAAGTCAAATGGGGAGGCAGAATAGGCTAAATGCAATAGTCAAATGGTGAGGCACAATAGGCTAAATGCAAAAGTCAAATGGGGAGGCAGAATAGGCTAAATGCAAAAGTCAATTTGTGAGGCACAATAGGCTAAATGCAAAAGTCAAATGATGAGGCAGAATAGGCTAAATGCAGAAGTCAAATGATGGGGCAAAATAGGTTAAATGCAAAAGTCAAATGGGGAGGCAGAATAGGCTAAATGCAATAGTCAAATGGTTAGGCACAATAGGCTAAATGCAAATGTCAAATGGGGAGGCAGAATAGGCTAAATGCAAAAGTCAATTGGTGAGGCACAATAGGCTAATTGCAATAGTCAAATGGTGGAGCACAATAGGCTAAATGCAATAGTCAAATGGTGGGGCACAATAGGCTAAATGTAATAGTCAAAAGCTGAGGAAAAATAGGCTAAATGCAAAAGTCAAATGGTGAGGCACAATAGGCTAAATGCAAAAGTCAAATGGTGAGGCACAATAGGCTAATTGCAATAGTCAAATGGTGGAGCACAATAGGCTAAATGCAATAGTCAAATGGTGGAGCACAATAGGCTAAATGCAATGGTCAAATGATGGGGCAGAATAGGCTAAACACAATAGTCAAATGGTGGAGCACAATAGGCTAAATGCAATAGTCAAATAGTGGAGCACAATAGGCTAAATGCAATAGTCAAAAGCTGAGGCAAAATAGGCTAAATGCAAAAGTCAAATGGTGAGGCACAATAGGCTAAATGCAAAAGTCAAATGGTGGAGCACAATAGGCTAAATGCAAAAGTCAAATGGTGGAGCACAATAGGCTAAATGCAATAGTCAAATGGTGGAGCACAATAGGCTAAATGCAATAGTCAAAAGCTAAGGCAAAATAGGCTAAATGAAAAAGTCAAATGGCGGAGCACGATAGGCTAAATGCAATAGTCAAATGGTGGAGCACAATAGGCTAAATGCAATAGTCAAAGGCTGAGGCAAAATAGGCTAAATGCAAAAGTCAAATGGTGAGGCAGAATAGGCTAAATGCAAAAGTCAAAGGAATGGGCAGAATAGGCTAAATGCAATAGCCAAATGGTGAGGCACAATAGGCTAAATGCAAAAGTCAAATGGTGAGGCACAATAGGCTAAATGCAAAAGTCAAATGGGGAGGCAGAATAGGCTACATGCAAAAGTCAAATGCTGAGGCACAATAGGCTAAATGCAAAAGTCAAATGGTGAGACAGAACAGGCTAAATGCAGAGGTCAAATGATGGGGCACAATAGGCTAAATGCAAAAGTCAAATGGGGAGGCAGAATAGGCTAAATGCAATAGCCAAATGGTGAGGCACAATAGGCTAAATGCAAAAGTCAAATGGTGGAGCACAATAGGCTAAATGCAAAAGTCAAATGGTGGAGCACAATAGGCTAAATGCAATAGTCAAATGGTGGAGCACAATAGGCTAAATGCAATAGTCAAAAGCTGAGGCAAAATAGGCTAAATGCAAAAGTCAAATGGTGGAGCACGATAGGCTAAATGCAATAGTCAAATGGTGAGGCAAAATAGGCTAAATGCAAAAGTCAAACGGTGAGGCACAATAGGCTAAATGCAAAAGTTGAATGGTGAGGCAGAATGGGCTAAATGCAAAAGTCAAATGGTGAGGCAGAATAGACTAAATGCAAAAGTCAAATGAATGGGCAGAATAGGCTAAATGCAAAAGTCAAATGGTGAGGCAGAATAGGCTAAATGCAAAAATCAAATGGGGAGGCAGAATAGGCTAAATGCCAAAGTCAAATGGGGAGGCAGAATAGGCTAAATGCAAAAGTCAAATGAATGGGCAGAATAGGATAAATGCAGAAGTCAAATGGTGTTGCACAATAGGCTAAATGCAAAAGTCAAATGATGGGGCAGAATAGGCTAAATGCAGAAGTCAAATGATGGGGCAGAATAGGCTGAATGCAAAAGTCAAATGGTGAGGCACAACAGGCTAAATGCAAAAGTCAAATGGGGAGGCAGAATAGGCTAAATGCAATAGTCAAATGGAGAGGCACAATAGGCCAAATGCAAAAGTCAAATGGTGAGGCACAATAGGCTAAATGCAAAAGTCAAATGGCTGAGCACGATAGGCTAAATGCAATAGTCAAATGGTGGAGCACAATAGGCTAAATGCAATAGTCAAAGGCTGAGGCAAAATAGGCTAAATGCAAAAGTCAAATGGTGAGGCAGAATAGGCTAAATGCAAAAGTCAAAGGAATGGGCAGAATAGGCTAAATGCAATAGCCAAATGGTGAGGCACAATAGGCTAAATGCAAAAGTCAAATGGTGAGGCACAATAGGCTACATGCAAAAGTCAAATGCTGAGGCACAATAGGCTAAATGCAAAAGTCAAATGGTGAGACAGAACAGGCTAAATGCAGAGGTCAAATGATGGGGCACAATAGGCTAAATGCAAAAGTCAAATGGGGAGGCAGAATAGGCTAAATGCAATAGCCAAATGGTGAGGCACAATAGGCTAAATGCAAAAGTCAAATGGTGGAGCACAATAGGCTAAATGCAAAAGTCAAATGGTGGAGCACAATAGGCTAAATGCAATAGTCAAATGGTGGAGCACAATAGGCTAAATGCAATAGTCAAAAGCTGAGGCAAAATAGGCTAAATGCAAAAGTCAAATGGTGGAGCACGATAGGCTAAATGCAATAGTCAAATGGTGAGGCAAAATAGGCTAAATGCAAAAGTCAAACGGTGAGGCACAATAGGCTAAATGCAAAAGTTGAATGGTGAGGCAGAATGGGCTAAATGCAAAAGTCAAATGGTGAGGCAGAATAGACTAAATGCAAAAGTCAAATGAATGGGCAGAATAGGCTAAATGCAAAAGTCAAATGGTGAGGCAGAATAGGCTAAATGCAAAAATCAAATGGGGAGGCAGAATAGGCTAAATGCAAAAGTCAAAAGCTGAGGCAAAATAGGCTGAATGCAAAAGTCAAATGGTGAGGCACAACAGGCTAAATGCAAAAGTCAAATGGGGAGGCAGAATAGGCTAAATGCAATAGTCAAATGGAGAGGCACAATAGGCCAAATGCAAAAGTCAAATGGTGAGGCACAATAGGCTAAATGCAAAAGTCAAATGGTGAGGCAGAATAGGCTAAATGCAGAAGTCAAATGATGGGGCACAATAGGCTAAATGCAATAGTCAAATGGTGAGGCACAATAGGCCAAATGCAAAAGTCAAATGGTGAGGCAGAATAGGCTAAATGCAAAAGTCAAATGGTGAGGCAGAATAGGCTAAATGCAGAAGTCAAATGATGGGGCACAATAGGCTAAATGCAAAAGTCAAATGGGGAGGCAGAATAGGCTAAATGCAATAGTCAAATGGTGAGGCACAATAGGCTAAATGCAAAAGTCAAATGGGGAGGCAGAATAGGCTAAATGCAAAAGTCAATTGGTGAGGCACAATAGGCTAAATGCAAAAGTCAAATGGGGACGCAGAATAGGCTAAAAGCAATAGTCAAATGGTGAGGCACAATAGGCTAAATGCAATAGTCAAATGATCGGGTAGAATAGGCTAAATGCAATAGTCAAATGGTGAAGCACAATAGGCTAAATGCAATAGTCAAATGGTGAGGCACAATAGGCTAAATGCAAAAGTCAAATGATAGGGCAGAATAGGCTAAATGCAATAGTCAAATGGTGAGGCACAATAGGCTAAATGCAAAAGTCAAATGATAGGGCAGAATAGGCTAAATGCAAAAGTCAAATGGGGAGGCAGAATAGGCTACATGCAAAAGTCAAATGCTGAGGCACAATAGGCTTAATGCAAAAGTCAAATGGTGAGGCAGAACAGGCTAAATGCAGAGGTCAAATGATGGGGCACAATAGGCTAAATGCAAAAGTCAAATGGGGAGGCAGAATAGGGTAAATGCAAAAGTCAAATGGTGAGGCACAATAGGCTAAATGCAAAGGTCAAATGGGGAGGCAGAATAGGCTAACTGCAAAAGTCAAATGCTGAGGCACAATAGGCTAAATGCAAAAGTCAAATGGGGAGGCAGAATAGGCTAAATGCAATAGTCAAATGGTGAGGCACAATAGGCCAAATGCAAAAGTCAAATGGTGAGGCACAATAGGCTAAATGCAAAAGTCAAATGGGGAGGCAGAATAGGCTAAATGCGAAAGTCAAATGCTGAAGCACAATAGGCTAAATGCAAAAGTCAAATGGTGAGGCAGAATAGGCTAAATGCAGAAGTCAAATGATGGGGCACAATAGGCTAAATGCAAAAGTCAAATGGGGAGGCAGAATAGGCTAAATGCAATAGTCAAATGGTGAGGCGCAATAGGCTAAATGCAAAAGTCAATTGGTGAGGCACAATAGGCTAAATGCAAAAGTCAAATGGGGACGCAGAATAGGCTAAATACAATAGTCAAATGGTGAGGCACAATAGGCTAAATGCAATAGTCAAATGATCGGGTAGAATAGGCTAAATGCAATAGTCAAATGGTGAGGCACAATAGGCTAAATGCAATAGTCAAATGGTGAGGCACAATAGGCTAAATGCAAAAGTCAAATGATAGGGCAGAATAGGCTAAATGCAATAGTCAAATGGTGAGGCACAATAGGCTAAATGCAAAAGTCAAATGATAGGGCAGAATAGGCTAAATGCAATAGTCAAATGATGAGGCGCAATAGGCTAAATGCAAAAGTCAAATGGTGAGGCACAATAGGCTAAATGCAAAAGTCAAATGATAGGGCACAATAGGCTAAATGTAATAGTCAAAAGCTGAGGAAAAATAGGCTAAATGCAAAAGTCAAATGGTGAGGCACAATAGGCTAAATGCAAAAGTCAAATGGTGAGGCACAATAGGCTAATTGCAATAGTCAAATGGTGGAGCACAATAGGCTAAATGCAATAGTCAAATGGTGGAGCACAATAGGCTAAATGCAATGGTCAAATGATGGGGCAGAATAGGCTAAACACAATAGTCAAATGGTGGAGCACAATAGGCTAAATGCAATAGTCAAATGGTGAGGCACAATAGGCTAAATGCAATAGTCAAATAGTGGAGCACAATAGGCTAAATGCAATAGTCAAAAGCTGAGGCAAAATAGGCTAAATGCAAAAGTCAAATGGTGAGGCACAATAGGCTAAATGCAAAAGTCAAGTGGTGGAGCACAATAGGCTAAATGCAAAAGTCAAATGGTGGAGCACAATAGGCTAAATGCAATAGTCAAATGGTGGAGCACAATAGGCTAAATGCAATAGTCAAAAGCTGAGGCAAAATAGGCTAAATGAAAAAGTCAAATGGCGGAGCACGATAGGCTAAATGCAATAGTCAAATGGTGGAGCACAATAGGCTAAATGCAATAGTCAAAGGCTGAGGCAAAATAGGCTAAATGCAAAAGTCAAATGATGGGGCACAATAGGCTAAATGCAAAAGTCAAATGGGGAGGCAGAATAGGCTAAATGCAATAGCCAAATGGTGAGGCACAATAGGCTAAATGCAAAAGTCAAATGGTGAGGCACAATAGGCTAAATGCAAAAGTAAAATGGGGAGGCAGAATAGGCTACATGCAAAAGTCAAATGCTGAGGCACAATAGGCTAAATGCAAAAGTCAAATGGTGAGGCAGAACAGGCTAAATGCAGAGGTCAAATGATGGGGCACAATAGGCTAAATGCAAAAGTCAAATGATGGGGCACAATAGGCTAAATGCAAAAGTCAAATGGGGAGGCAGAATAGGCTAAATGCAATAGTCAAATGGTGAGGCACAATAGGCTAAATGCAAAAGTCAAATGGTGAGGCACAATAAGCTAAATGCAAAAGTCAAATGGGGAGGCAGAATAGGCTAAATGCAAAAGTCAAATGCTGAGGCACAATAGGCTAAATGCAAAAGTCAAATGGTGAGGCAGAATAGGCTAAATGCAGAAGTCAAATGATGGGGCACAATAGGCTAAATGCAAAAGTCAAATGGGGAGGCAGAATAGGCTAAATGCAATAGTCAAATGGTGAGGCACAATAGGCTAAATGCAAAAGTAAAATGGGGAGGCAGAATAGGCTAAATGCAAAAGTCAAATGGTGAGGCAGAAAAGGATGAATGCAAAAGTCAAATGGTGAGGCAGAACAGGTTAAATGCAGAAGTCAAATGGTGAGGCAGAACAGGCTAAATGCAAAAGTTAAATGAATGGGCAGAATAGGCTGAATGCAAAAGTCAAATGATGGGGCAGAATAGGCTGAATGCAAAAGTCAAATGGTGAGGCAGAACAGGTTAAATGCAGAAGTCAAATGGTAAGGCAGAACAGGCTAAATGCAAAAGTTAAATGAATGGGCAGAATAGGCTGAATGCAAAAGTCAAATGGTGAGGCAGAATAGGCTAAATGCAAAAGTCAAATGGGGAGGCAGAATAGGCTAAATGCAAAAGTTAAATGAATGGGCAGAATAGGCTAAATGCAGAAGTCAAATGATGGGGCAGAATAGGCTGAATGCAAAAGTCAAATGGTGAGGCAGAACAGGTTAAATGCAGAAGTCAAATGGTGAGGCAGAACAGGCTAAATGCAGAAGTCAAATGATGGGGCACAATAGGCTAAATGCAAAAGTCAAATGATGGGGCACAATAGGCTAAATGCAAAAGTCAAATGATGGGGCAGAATAGGCTAAATGCAAAAGTCAAATGGGGAGGCAGAATAGGCTAAATGCAATAGCCAAATGGTGAGGCACAATAGGCTAAATGCAAAAGTCAAATGGTGAGGCACAATAGGCTAAATGCAAAAGTCAAATGGGGAGGCAAAATAGGCTACATGCAAAAGTCGAATGCTGAGGCACAATAGGCTAAATGCAAAAGTCAAATGGTGGAGCACAAGAGGCTAAATGCAAAAGTCAAATGGTGGAGCACAATAGGCTAAATGCAATAGTCAAATGGTGGAGCACAATAGGCTAAATGCAATAGTCAAAAGCTGAGGCAAAATAGGCTAAATGCAAAAGTCAAATGGTGGAGCACGATAGGCTAAATGCAATAGTCAAATGGTGGAGCACAAGAGGCTAAATGCAATAGTCAAAAGCTGAGCCAAAATAGGCTAAATGAAAAAGTCAAACGGTGAGGCACAATAGGCTAAATGCAAAAGTCGAATGGTGAGGCAGAATGGGCTAAATGCAAAAGTCAAATGTTGAGGCAGAATAGGCTAAAGGCAAAAGTAAAATGGGGAGGCACAATAGGCTAAATGCAAAAGTCAAATGGTGAGGCACAATAGGCTAAATGCAAAAGTCAAATGCTGAGGCACAATAGGCTAAATGCAAAAGTCAAATGGTGAGGCAGAAAAGGATGAATGCAAAAGTCAAATGCTGAGGCACAATAGGCTAAATGCAAAAGTCAAATGGTGAGGCAAAATAGGCTAAATGCAAAAGTCAAATGGTGAGGCACAATAGGCTAAATGCACAAGTCAAATGAATGGGCAGAATAGGCTAAATGCAAAAGTCAAATGGTGAGGCAGAATAGGCTAAATGCAAAAGTCAAATGAATGGGCAGAATAGGCTAAATGCAAAAGTCAAATGGTGAGGCAGAATAGGGTAAATGCAAAAGTCAAATGAATGGGTAGAATAGGCTAAATGCAAAAGTCAAATGGTGAGGCACAATAGACTAAATGCATGAGTCAAATGATGGGGCAGAATAGGCTGAATCCAATAGTCAAAAGCTGAGGCAAAATAGGCTAAATGCAAAAGTCAAATGGTGAGGCAGAATAGGCTAAATGCAAAAGTCAAATGAATGGGCAGAATAGGCTAAATGCATAAGTCAAATGATGGGGCAGAATAGGCTGAATGCAAAAGTCAAAAGCTGAGGGAAAATAGGCTAAATGCAAAAGTGAAATGGTGAGGCACAATAGGCCAAATGCAAAAGTCAAATGGTGAGGCACAATAGGCTAAATGCAAAAGTCAAATGGGGAGGCAGAATAGGCTAAATGCAAAAGTCAAATGGTGAGGCACAAAAGGCTAAATGCAAAAGTCAAATGGTGGGGCAGAATAGGCTAAATGCAGAAGTCAAATGATGGGGCACAATAGGCTAAATGCAAAAGTCAAATGATGGGGCACAATAGGCTAAATGCAAAAGTCAAATGGGGAGGCAGAATAGGCTAAATGCAATAGTCAAATGGTGAGGCACAATAGGCTAAATGCAAAAGTCAAATGGTGAGGAACAATAAGCTAAATGCAAAAGTCAAATGGGGAGGCAGAATAGGCTAAATGCAAAAATCAAATAGTGAGGCACAATAGGCTAAATGCAAAAGTCAATGGGGAGGCAGAATAGGCTGAATGCAACAGTCAAATGGTGAGGCACAATAGGCAAAATGCAAAAGTCAAATGGTGAGGCACAATCGGCTAAATGCAAAAGTCAAATGGGGTGGCAGAATAGCTAAATGCAAAAGTCAAATGCTGAGGCACAATAGGCTAAATGCAAAAGTCAAATGGTGAGGCAGAAAAGGCTGAACGCAAAAGTCAAATGCTGAGGCACAATAGGCTAAATGCAAAAGTCAAATGGTGAGGCAGAATAGGCTAAATGCAAAAGTCAAATGGTGAGGCACAATAGGCTAAATGCAAAGGTCAAAAGAATGGGCAGAATAGGCTAAATGCAAAAGTCAAATGGTGAGGCACAATAGGCTAAATGCAAAAGTCAAATGGTGAGGCACAATAAGCTAAATGCAAAAGTCAAATGGGGAGGCAGAATAGGCTAAATGCAAAAGTCAAATGCTGAGGCACAATAGGCTAAATGCAAAAGTCAAATGGTGAGGCAGAATAGGCTAAATGCAGAAGTCAAATGATGGGGCACAATAGGCTAAATGCAAAAGTCAAATGGGGAGGCAGAATAGGCTAAATGCAATAGTCAAATGGTGAGGCACAATAGGCTAAATGCAAAAGTAAAATGGGGAGGCAGAATAGGCTAAATGCAAAAGTCAAATGGTGAGGCAGAAAAGGATGAATGCAAAAGTCAAATGGTGAGGCAGAACAGGTTAAATGCAGAAGTCAAATGGTGAGGCAGAACAGGCTAAATGCAAAAGTTAAATGAATGGGCAGAATAGGCTGAATGCAAAAGTCAAATGATGGGGCAGAATAGGCTGAATGCAAAAGTCAAATGGTGAGGCAGAACAGGTTAAATGCAGAAGTCAAATGGTAAGGCAGAACAGGCTAAATGCAAAAGTTAAATGAATGGGCAGAATAGGCTGAATGCAAAAGTCAAATGGTGAGGCAGAATAGGCTAAATGCAAAAGTCAAATGGGGAGGCAGAATAGGCTAAATGCAAAAGTTAAATGAATGGGCAGAATAGGCTAAATGCAGAAGTCAAATGATGGGGCAGAATAGGCTGAATGCAAAAGTCAAATGGTGAGGCAGAACAGGTTAAATGCAGAAGTCAAATGGTGAGGCAGAACAGGCTAAATGCAGAAGTCAAATGATGGGGCACAATAGGCTAAATGCAAAAGTCAAATGATGGGGCACAATAGGCTAAATGCAAAAGTCAAATGATGGGGCAGAATAGGCTAAATGCAAAAGTCAAATGGGGAGGCAGAATAGGCTAAATGCAATAGCCAAATGGTGAGGCACAATAGGCTAAATGCAAAAGTCAAATGGTGAGGCACAATAGGCTAAATGCAAAAGTCAAATGGGGAGGCAAAATAGGCTACATGCAAAAGTCGAATGCTGAGGCACAATAGGCTAAATGCAAAAGTCAAATGGTGGAGCACAAGAGGCTAAATGCAAAAGTCAAATGGTGGAGCACAATAGGCTAAATGCAATAGTCAAATGGTGGAGCACAATAGGCTAAATGCAATAGTCAAAAGCTGAGGCAAAATAGGCTAAATGCAAAAGTCAAATGGTGGAGCACGATAGGCTAAATGCAATAGTCAAATGGTGGAGCACAAGAGGCTAAATGCAATAGTCAAAAGCTGAGCCAAAATAGGCTAAATGAAAAAGTCAAACGGTGAGGCACAATAGGCTAAATGCAAAAGTCGAATGGTGAGGCAGAATGGGCTAAATGCAAAAGTCAAATGTTGAGGCAGAATAGGCTAAAGGCAAAAGTAAAATGGGGAGGCACAATAGGCTAAATGCAAAAGTCAAATGGTGAGGCACAATAGGCTAAATGCAAAAGTCAAATGCTGAGGCACAATAGGCTAAATGCAAAAGTCAAATGGTGAGGCAGAAAAGGATGAATGCAAAAGTCAAATGCTGAGGCACAATAGGCTAAATGCAAAAGTCAAATGGTGAGGCAAAATAGGCTAAATGCAAAAGTCAAATGGTGAGGCACAATAGGCTAAATGCACAAGTCAAATGAATGGGCAGAATAGGCTAAATGCAAAAGTCAAATGGTGAGGCAGAATAGGCTAAATGCAAAAGTCAAATGAATGGGCAGAATAGGCTAAATGCAAAAGTCAAATGGTGAGGCAGAATAGGGTAAATGCAAAAGTCAAATGAATGGGTAGAATAGGCTAAATGCAAAAGTCAAATGGTGAGGCACAATAGACTAAATGCATGAGTCAAATGATGGGGCAGAATAGGCTGAATCCAATAGTCAAAAGCTGAGGCAAAATAGGCTAAATGCAAAAGTCAAATGGTGAGGCAGAATAGGCTAAATGCAAAAGTCAAATGAATGGGCAGAATAGGCTAAATGCATAAGTCAAATGATGGGGCAGAATAGGCTGAATGCAAAAGTCAAAAGCTGAGGGAAAATAGGCTAAATGCAAAAGTCAAATGGTGAGGCACAATAAGCTAAATGCAAAAGTCAAATGGTGAGGTACAATAGGCTAAATGCATAAGTCAAATTATGGGGCAGAATAGGCTGAATGCAAGAGTCAAAAGCTGAGGGAAAACAGGCTGAATGCAAGAGTCAAAAGCTGAGGGAAAATAGGCTAAATGCAAAAGTGAAATGGTGAGGCACAATAGGCCAAATGCAAAAGTCAAATGGTGAGGCACAATAGGCTAAATGCAAAAGTCAAATGGGGAGGCAGAATAGGCTAAATGCAAAAGTCAAATGGTGAGGCACAAAAGGCTAAATGCAAAAGTCAAATGGTGGGGCAGAATAGGCTAAATGCAGAAGTCAAATGATGGGGCACAATAGGCTAAATGCAAAAGTCAAATGATGGGGCACAATAGGCTAAATGCAAAAGTCAAATGGGGAGGCAGAATAGGCTAAATGCAATAGTCAAATGGTGAGGCACAATAGGCTAAATGCAAAAGTCAAATGGTGAGGAACAATAAGCTAAATGCAAAAGTCAAATGGGGAGGCAGAATAGGCTAAATGCAAAAATCAAATAGTGAGGCACAATAGGCTAAATGCAAAAGTCAATGGGGAGGCAGAATAGGCTGAATGCAACAGTCAAATGGTGAGGCACAATAGGCAAAATGCAAAAGTCAAATGGTGAGGCACAATCGGCTAAATGCAAAAGTCAAATGGGGTGGCAGAATAGCTAAATGCAAAAGTCAAATGCTGAGGCACAATAGGCTAAATGCAAAAGTCAAATGGTGAGGCAGAAAAGGCTGAACGCAAAAGTCAAATGCTGAGGCACAATAGGCTAAATGCAAAAGTCAAATGGTGAGGCAGAATAGGCTAAATGCAAAAGTCAAATGGTGAGGCACAATAGGCTAAATGCAAAGGTCAAAAGAATGGGCAGAATAGGCTAAATGCAAAAGTCAAATGGTGAGGCAGAATAGGCTAAATGCAAAAGTCAAATGAATGGGCAGAATAGGCTAAATGCAAAAGTCAAATGGTGAGGCAGAATAGGCTAAATGCAAAAGTCAAATGAATGGGCAGAATAGGCTAAATGCAAAAGTCAAATGGTGAGGCAGAATAGGCTAAATGCAAAAGTCAAATTGTGAGGCAGAATAGGCTAAATGCAAAAGTCAAATGGGGAGGCAGAATAGGCTAAATGCAAAAGTCAAATGGTGAGGCAGAATAGGCTAAATGCAAAAGTCAAAGGAATGGGCAGAATAGGCTAAATGCAAAAGTCAAATGGGGAGGCAGAATAGGCTAAATGCAAAAGTCGAATGGTGAGGCAGAATAGGCTAAATGCAAAAGTCAAATGGGGAGGCAGACTAGGCTAAATGCAGAAGTCAAATGCTGAGGCACAATAGGCTAAATGCAGAAGTTGAATGGTGAGGCACAATAGGCTAAATGCAAAAGTCAAATGGTGAGGCAGAATAGGCTAAATGCAGAAGTCAAATGATGGGGCACAATAGGCTAAATGCAAAAGTCAAATGATGGGGCACAATAGGCTAAATGCAAAAGTCAAATGGGGAGGCAGAATAGGCTAAATGCAATAGTCAAATGGTGAGGCACAATAGGCTAAATGCAAAAGTCAAATGGTGAGGAACAATAAGCTAAATGCAAAAGTCAAATGGGGAGGCAGAATAGGCTAAATGCAAAAATCAAATGGTGAGGCACAATATGCTAAATGCAAAAGTCAAATGGGGAGGCAGAATAGGCTGAATGCAATAGTCAAATGGTGAGGCACAATAGGCAAAATGCAAAAGTCAAATGGTGAGGCACAATCGGCTAAATGCAAAAGTCAAATGGTGAGGCAGAAAAGGCTGAATGCAAAAGTCAAATGCTGAGGCACAATAGGCTAAATGCAAAAGTCAAATGGTGAGGCAGAATAGGCTAAATGCAAAAGTCAAATGGTGAGGCACAATAGGCTAAATGCAAAAGTCAAATGGAGAGGCAGACTAGGCTAAATGCAGAAGTTGAATGGTGAGGCACAATAGGCTAAATGCAAAAGTCAAATGGTGAGGCAGAATAGGCTAAATACAAAAGTCAAATGGGGAGGCAGAATAGGCTAAATGCAAAAGTCAAATGGTGAGGCAGAATAGGCTAAATACAAAAGTCAAATGGGGAGGCAGAATAGGCTAAATTCAAAAGTCAAATGAATGGGCAGAATAGGCTAAATGCATAAGTCAAATGATGGGGCAGAATAGGCTGAATGCAAAAGTCAAAAGCTGAGGGAAAATAGGCTAAATGCAAAAGTCAAATGGTGAGGCACAATAGGCTAAATGCATAAGTCAAATTATGGGGCAGAATAGGCTGAATGCAAGAGTCAAAAGCTGAGGGAAAACAGGCTGAATGCAAGAGTCAAAAGCTGAGGGAAAATAGGCTAAATGCAAAAGTGAAATGGTGAGGCACAATACTCCAAATGCAAAAGTCAAATGGTGAGGCACAATAGGCTAAATGCAAAAGTCAAATGGGGAGGCAGCATAGGCTAAATGCAAAAGTCAAATGGTGAGGCACAAAAGGCTAAATGCAAAAGTCAAATGGTGGGGCAGAATAGGCTAAATGCAGAAGTCAAATGATGGGGCACAATAGGCTAAATGCAAAAGTCAAATGATGGGGCACAATAGGCTAAATGCAAAAGTCAAATGGGGAGGCAGAATAGGCTAAATGCAATAGTCAAATGGTGAGGGACAATAGGCTAAATGCAAAAGTCAAATGGTGAGGAACAATAAGCTAAATGCAAAAGTCAAATGGGGAGGCAGAATAGGCTAAATGCAAAAATCAAATAGTGAGGCACAATAGGCTAAATGCAAAAGTCAATGGGGAGGCAGAATAGGCTGAATGCAACAGTCAAATGGTGAGGCACAATAGGCAAAATGCAAAAGTCAAATGGTGAGGCACAATCGGCTAAATGCAAAAGTCAAATGGGGAGGCAGAATAGCTAAATGCAAAAGTCAAATGCTGAGGCACAATAGGCTAAATGCAAAAGTCAAATGGTGAGGCAGAAAAGGCTAAATGCAAAAGTCAAATGCTGAGGCACAATAGGCTAATGGCAAAAGTCAAATGGTGAGGCAGAATAGGCTAAATGCAAAAGTCAAATGGTGAGGCACAATAGGCTAAATGCAAAGGTCAAAAGAATGGGCAGAATAGGCGAAATGCAAAAGTCAAATGGTGAGGCAGAATAGGCTAAATGCAAAAGTCAAATGAATGGGCAGAATAGGCTAAATGCAAAAGTCAAATGGTGAGGCAGAATAGGCTAAATGCAAATGTCAAATGAATGGGCAGAATAGGCTAAATGCAAAAGTCAAATGGTGAGGCACAATAGGCTAAATGCATAAGTCAAATGATGGGGCAGAATAGGCTGAATGCAATAGTCAAAAGCTGAGGCAAAATAGGCTAAATGCAAAAGTCAAATGGTGAGGCAGAATAGGCTAAATGCAAAAGTCAAATTGTGAGGCAGAATAGGCTAAATGCAAAAGTCAAATGGGGAGGCAGAATAGGCTAAATGCAAAAGTCAAATGGTGAGGCAGAATAGGCTAAATGCAAAAGTCAAAGAAATGGGCAGAATAGGCTAAATGCAAAAGTCAAATGGGGAGGCAGAATAGGCTAAATGCAAAAGTCGAATGGTGAGGCAGAATAGGCTAAATTCAAAAGTCAAATGGGGAGGCAGAATAGGCTAAATGCAAAAGTCAAATGGTGAGGCAGATAAGGCTAAATGCAAAAGTCAAATGGGGAGGCAGAATAGGCTAAATGCAGAAGTCAAATGCTGAGGCACAATAGGCTAAATGCAGAAGTTGAATGGTGAGGCACAATAGGCTAAATGCAAAAGTCAAATGGGGAGGCAGAATAGGCTAAATGCAAAAGTCAAATGGTGAGGCACAAAAGGCTAAATGCAAAAGTCAAATGGTGGGGCAGAATAGGCTAAATGCAAAAGTCAAATGGGGAGGCAGAATAGGCTAAATGCAATAGTCAAATGGTGAGGCACAATAGGCTAAATGCAAAAGTCAAATGGTGAGGAACAATAAGCTAAATGCAAAAGTCAAATGGGGAGGCAGAATAGGCTAAATGCAAAAGTCAAATGGTGAGGCACAATATGCTAAATGCAAAAGTCAAATGGGGAGGCAGAATAGGCTGAATGCAATAGTCAAATGGTGAGGCACAATAGGCAAAATGCAAAAGTCAAATGGTGAGGCACAATCGGCTAAATGCAAAAGTCAAATGGGGAGGCAGAATAGCTAAATGCAAAAGTCAAATGCTGAGGCACAATAGGCTAAATGCAAAAGTCAAATGGTGAGGCAGAAAAGGCTGAATGCAAAAGTCAAATGCTGAGGCACAATAGGCTAAATGCAAAAGTCAAATGGTGAGGCAGAATAGGCTAAATGCAAAAGTCAAATGGTGAGGCACAATAGGCTAAATGCAAAGGTCAAATGAATGGGCAGAATAGGCTAAATGCAAAAGTCAAATGGTGAGGCAGAATAGGCTAAATGCAAAAGTCAAATGAATGGGCAGAATAGGCTAAATGCAAAAGTCAAATGGTGAGGCAGAATAGGCTAAATGCAGAAGTCAAATGAATGGGCAGAATAGGCTAAATGCAAAAGTCAAATGGTGAGGCACAATAGGCTAAATGCATAAGTCAAATGATGGGGCAGAATAGGCTGAATGCAATAGTCAAAAGCTGAGGCAAAATAGGCTAAATGCAAAAGTCAAATGGTGAGGCAGAATAGGCTAAATGCAAAAGTCAAATGGTGAGGCACAATCGGCTAAATGCAAAAGTCAAATGGGGAGGCAGAATAGCTAAATGCAAAAGTCAAATGCTGAGGCACAATAGGCTAAATGCAAAAGTCAAATGGTGAGGCAGAAAAGGCTGAATGCAAAAGTCAAATGCTGAGGCACAATAGGCTAAATGCAAAAGTCAAATGGTGAGGCAGAATAGGCTAAATGCAAAAGTCAAATGGTGAGGCACAATAGGCTAAATGCATAAGTCAAATGATGGGGCAGAATAGGCTGAATGCAATAGTCAAAAGCTGAGGCAAAATAGGATAAATGCAAAAGTCAAATGGTGAGGCAGAATAGGCTAAATGCAAAAGTCAAATGGTGAGGCACAATCGGCTAAATGCAAAAGTCAAATGGGGAGGCAGAATAGCTAAGTGCAAAAGTCAAATGCTGAGGCACAATAGGCTAAATGCAAAAGTCAAATGGTGAGGCAGAAAAGGCTGAATGCAAAAGTCAAATGCTGAGGCACAATAGGCTAAATGCAAAAGTCAAATGGTGAGGCAGAATAGGCTAAATGCAGAAGTCAAATGAATGGGCAGAATAGGCTAAATGCAAAAGTCAAATGGTGAGGCACAATAGGCTAAATGCATAAGTCAAATGATGGGGCAGAATAGGCTGAATGCAATAGTCAAAAGCTGAGGCAAAATAGGCTAAATGCAAAAGTCAAATGGTGAGGCAGAATAGGCTAAATGCAAAAGTCAAATTGTGAGGCAGAATAGGCTAAATGCAAAAGTCAAATGGGGAGGCAGAATAGGCTAAATGCAAAAGTCAAATGGTGAGGCAGAATAGGCTAAATGCAAAAGTCAAATGATGAGGCACAATAGGCTAAATGCAAAAGTCAAATGGTGTAGCACAATAGGCTAAATGCAAAAGTCAAATGGTGGAGCACAATAGGCTAAATGCAATAGTCAAAAGCTGAGGCAAAATAGGCTAAATGCAAAAGTCAAACGGTGAGGCACAATAGGCTAAATGCAGAAGTCGAATGGTGAGACAGAATGGGCTAAATGCAAAAGTCAAATGGTGAGGCAGAATAGACTAAATGCAAAAGTCAAATGAATGGGCAGAATAGGCTAAATGCAAAAGTCAAATGGCGAGGCAGAATAGGCTAAATGCAAAAGTCAAATGGGGAGGCAGAATAGGCTAAATGCCAAAGTCAAATGGGGAGGCAGAATAGGCTAAATGCAAAAGTCAAATGAATGGGCAGAATAGGATAAATGCAGAAGTCAAATGACGGTGCACAATAGGCTAAATGCAAAAGTCAAATGATGGGGCAGAATAGGCTAAATGCAGAAGTCAAATGATGGGGCAGAATAGGCTGAATGCAAAAGTCAAATGGTGAGGCAGAACAGGTTAAATGCAGAAGTCAAATGGTGAGGCAGAACAGGCTAAATGCAAAAGTTAAATGAATGGGCAGAATAGGCTGAATGCAAAAGTCAAATGGTGAGGCAGAATAGGCTAAATGCAAAAGTCAAATGGGGAGGCAGAATAGGCTAAATGCAAAAGTTAAATGAATGGGCAGAATAGGCTAAATGCAGAAGTCAAATGATGGGGCAGAATAGGCTGAATGCAAAAGTCAAATGGTGAGGCAGAACAGGTTAAATGCAGAAGTCAAATGGTGAGGCAGAACAGGCTAAATGCAGAAGTCAAATGATGGGGCACAATAGGCTAAATGCAAAAGTCAAATGATGGGGCAGAATAGGCTAAATGCAAAAGTCAAATGGGGAGGCAGAATAGGCTAAATGCAATAGCCAAATGGTGAGGCACAATAGGCTAAATGCAAAAGTCAAATGGTGAGGCACAATAGGCTAAATGCAAAAGTCAAATGGGGAGGCAAAATAGGCTACATGCAAAAGTCGAATGCTGAGGCACAATAGGCTAAATGCAAAAGTCAAATGGTGGAGCACAAGAGGCTAAATGCAAAAGTCAAATGGTGGAGCACAATAGGCTAAATGCAATAGTCAAATGGTGGAGCACAATAGGCTAAATGCAATAGTCAAAAGCTGAGGCAAAATAGGCTAAATGCAAAAGTCAAATGGTGGAGCACGATAGGCTAAATGCAATAGTCAAATGGTGGAGCACAAGAGGCTAAATGCAATAGTCAAAAGCTGAGGCAAAATAGGCTAAATGAAAAAGTCAAACGGTGAGGCACAATAGGCTAAATGCAAAAGTCGAATGGTGAGGCAGAATGGGCTAAATGCAAAAGTCAAATGGTGAGGCAGAATAGGCTAAATGCAAAAGTGAAATGAATGGGCAGAATAGGCTAAATGCAAAAGTCAAATGGTGAGGCGGAATAGGCTAAATGCAAAAGTCAAATGGGGAGGCAGAATAGGCTAAATGCCAAAGTCAAATGGGGAGGCAGAATAGGCTGAATGCAAAAGTCAAATGAATGGGCAGAATAGGATAAATGCAGAAGTCAAATGGTGGTGCACAATAGGCTAAATGCAAAAGTCAAATGATGGGGCAGAATAGGCTAAATGCAGAAGTCAAATGATGGGGCAGAATAGGCTGAATGCAAAAGTCAAATGGTGAGGCACAATAGGCTAAATGCAAAAGTAAAATGAATGGGCAGAATAGGCTGAATGCAAAAGTCAAATGGTGAGGCAGAATAGGCTAAATGCAAAAGTCAAATGGGGAGGCAGAATAGGCTAAATGCAAAAGTTAAATGAATGGGCAGAATAGGCTAAATGCAGAAGTCAAATGATGGGGCAGAATAGGCTGAATGCAAAAGTCAAATGGTGAGGCAGAACAGGCTAAATGCAGAAGCCAAATGGTGAGGCAGAACAGGCTAAATGCAGAAGTCAAATGATGGGGCACAATAGGCTAAATGCAAAAGTCAAATGGGGAGGCAGAATAGGCTAAATGCAATAGCCAAATGGTGAGGCACAATAGGCTAAATGCAAAAGTCAAATGGTGAGGCACAATAGGCTAAATGCAAAGGTCAAATGGGGAGGCAGAATAGGCTACATGCAAAAGTCAAATGCTGAGGCACAATAGGCTAAATGCAAAAGTCAAATGGTGAGGCAGAACAGGCTAAATGCAGAGGTCAAATGATGGGGCACAATAGGCTAAATGCAAAAGTCAAATGATGGGGCACAATAGGCTAAATGCAAAAGTCAAATGGGGAGGCAGAATAGGCTAAATGCAATAGTCAAATGGTGAGGCACAATAGGCTAAATGCAAAAGTCAAATGGTGAGGCACAATAAGCTAAATGCAAAAGTCAAATGGGGAGGCAGAATAGGCTAAATGCAAAAGTCAAATGCTGAGGCACAATAGGCTAAATGCAGAAGTCAAATGGTGAGGCAGAACAGGCTAAATGCAAAAGTTAAATGAATGGGCAGAATAGGCTGAATGCAAAAGTCAAATGGTGAGGCAGAATAGGCTAAATGCAAAAGTCAAATGGGGAGGCAGAATAGGCTAAATGCAAAAGTTAAATGAATGGGCAGAATAGGCTGAATGCAAAAGTCAAATGGTGAGGCAGAACAGGTTAAATGCAGAAGTCAAATGGTGAGGCAGAACAGGCTAAATTCAAAAGTTAAATGAATGGGCAGAATAGGCTGAATGCAAAAGTCAAATGGTGAGGCAGAATAGGCTAAATGCAAAAGTCAAATGGGGAGGCAGAATAGGCTAAATGCAAAAGTTAAATGAATGGGCAGAATAGGCTAAATGCAGAAGTCAAATGATGGGGCAGAATAGGCTGAATGCAAAAGTCAAATGGTGAGGCAGAACAGGTTAAATGCAGAAGTCAAATGGTGAGGCAGAACAGGCTAAATGCAGAAGTCAAATGATGGGGCACAATAGGCTAAATGCAAAAGTCAAATGATGGGGCAGAATAGGCTAAATGCAAAAGTCAAATGGGGAGGCAGAATAGGCTAAATGCAATAGCCAAATGGTGAGGCACAATAGGCTAAATGCAAAAGTCAAATGGTGAGGCACAATAGGCTAAATGCAAAAGTCAAATGGGGAGGCAAAATAGGCTACATGCAAAAGTCGAATGCTGAGGCACAATAGGCTAAATGCAAAAGTCAAATGGTGGAGCACAAGAGGCTAAATGCAAAAGTCAAATGGTGGAGCACAATAGGCTAAATGCAATAGTCAAAAGCTGAGGCAAAATAGGCTAAATGCAAAAGTCAAATGGTGGAGCACGATAGGCTAAATGCAATAGTCAAATGGTGGAGCACAAGAGGCTAAATGCAATAGTCAAAAGCTGAGGCAAAATAGGCTAAATGCAATAGTCAAACGGTGAGGCACAATAGGCTAAATGCAAAAGTCGAATGGTGAGGCAGAATGGGCTAAATGCAAAAGTCAAATGGTGAGGCAGAATAGGCTAAATGCAAAAGTCAAATGAATGGGCAGAATAGGCTAAATGCAAAAGTCAAATGGTGAGGCAGAATAGGCTAAATGCAAAAGTCAAATGGGGAGGCAGAATAGGCTAAATGCCAAATTCAAATGGGGAGGCAGAATAGGCTAAATGCAAATGTCAAATGAATGGGCAGAATAGGATAAATGCAGAAGTCAAATGGTGGTGCACAATAGGCTAAATGCAAAAGTCAAATGATGGGGCAGAATAGGCTAAATGCAGAAGTCAAATGATGGGGCAGAATAGGCTGAATGCAAAAGTCAAATGGTGAGGCACAATAGGCTAAATGCAAAAGTAAAATGAATGGGCAGAATAGGCTGAATGCAAAAGTCAAATGGTGAGGCAGAATAGGCTAAATGCAAAAGTCAAATGGGGAGGCAGAATAGGCTAAATGCAAAAGTTAAATGAATGGGCAGAATAGGCTAAATGCAGAAGTCAAATGATGGGGCAGAATAGGCTGAATGCAAAAGTCAAATGGTGAGGCAGAACAGGCTAAATGCAGAAGCCAAATGGTGAGGCAGAACAGGCTAAATGCAGAAGTCAAATGATGGGGCACAATAGGCTAAATGCAAAAGTCAAATGGGGAGGCAGAATAGGCTAAATGCAATAGCCAAATGGTGAGGCACAATAGGCTAAATGCAAAAGTCAAATGGTGAGGCACAATAGGCTAAATGCAAAGGTCAAATGGGGAGGCAGAATAGGCTACATGCAAAAGTCAAATGCTGAGGCACAATAGGCTAAATGCAAAAGTCAAATGGTGAGGCAGAACAGGCTAAATGCAGAGGTCAAATGATGGGGCACAATAGGCTAAATGCAAAAGTCAAATGATGGGGCACAATAGGCTAAATGCAAAAGTCAAATGGGGAGGCAGAATAGGCTAAATGCAATAGTCAAATGGTGAGGCACAATAGGCTAAATTCAAAAGTCAAATGGTGAGGCACAATAAGCTAAATGCAAAAGTCAAATGGGGAGGCAGAATAGGCTAAATGCAAAAGTCAAATGCTGAGGCACAATAGGCTAAATGCAAAAGTCAAATGGTGAGGCAGAATAGGCTAAATGCAGAAGTCAAATGATGGGGCACAATAGGCTAAATGCAAAAGTCAAATGGGGAGGCAGAATAGGCGAAATACAAAAGTTAAATGAATGGGCAGAATAGGCTAAATGCAGAAGTCAAATGATGGGGCAGAATAGGCTGAATGCAAAAGTCAAATGGTGAGGCAGAACAGGTTAAATGCAGAAGTCAAATGGTGAGGCAGAACAGGCTAAATGCAGAAGTCAAATGATGGGGCACAATAGGCTAAATGCAAAAGTCAAATGATGGGGCAGAATAGGCTAAATGCAAAAGTCAAATGGGGAGGCAGAATAGGCTAAATGCAATAGCCAAATGGTGAGGCACAATAGGCTAAATGTAAAAGTCAAATGGTGAGGCACAATAGGCTAAATGCAAAAGTCAAATGGGGAGGCAAAATAGGCTACATGCAAAAGTCGAATGCTGAGGCACAATAGGCTAAATGCAAAAGTCAAATGGTGCAGCACAAGAGGCTAAATGCAAAAGTCAAATGGTGGAGCACAATAGGCTAAATGCAATAGTCAAAAGCTGAGGCAAAATAGGCTAAATGCAAAAGTCAAATGGTGGAGCACGATAGGCTAAATGCAATAGTCAAATGGTGGAGCACAAGAGGCTAAATGCAATAGTTAAAAGCTGAGGCAAAATAGGCTAAATGAAAAAGTCAAACGGTGAGGCACAATAGGCTAAATGCAAAAGTCGAATGGTGAGGCAGAATGGGCTAAATGCAAAAGTCAAATGGTGAGGCAGAATAGGCTAAATGCAAAAGTCAAATGAATGGGCAGAATAGGCTAAATGCAAATGTCAAATGGGGAGGCAGAATAGGCTAAATGCCAAAGTCAAATGGGGAGGCAGAATAGGCTAAATGCAAAAGTCAAATGAATGGGCAGAATAGGATAAATGCAGAAGTCAAATGGTGGTGCACAATAGGCTAAATGCAAAAGTCAAATGATGGGGCAGAATAGGCTAAATGCAGAAGTCAAATGATGGGGCAGAATAGGCTGAATGCAAAAGTCAAATGGTGAGGCACAATAGGCTAAATGCAAAAGTAAAATGAATGGGCAGAATAGGCTGAATGCAAAAGTCAAATGGTGAGGCAGAATAGGCTATATGCAAAAGTCAAATGGGGAGGCAGAATAGGCTAAATGCAAAAGTTAAATGAATGGGCAGAATAGGCTAAATGCAGAAGTCAAATGATGGGGCAGAATAGGCTGAATGCAAAAGTCAAATGGTGAGGCAGAACAGGCTAAATGCAGAAGCCAAATGGTGAGGCAGAACAGGCTAAATGCAGAAGTCAAATGATGGGGCACAATAGGCTAAATGCAAAAGTCAAATGGGGAGGCAGAATAGGCTAAATGCAATAGCCAAATGGTGAGGCACAATAGGCTAAATGCAAAAGTCAAATGGTGAGGCACAATAGGCTAAATGCAAAAGTCAAATGGGGAGGCAGAATAGGCTACATGCAAAAGTCAAATGCTGAGGCACAATAGGCTAAATGCAAAAGTCAAATGGTGAGGCAGAACAGGCTAAATGCAGAGGTCAAATGATGGGGCACAATAGGCTAAATGCAAAAGTCAAATGATGGGGCACAATAGGCTAAATGCAAAAGTCAAATGGGGAGGCAGAATAGGCTAAATGCAATAGTCAAATGGTGAGGCACAATAGGCTAAATGCAAAAGTCAAATGGTGAGGCACAATAAGCTAAATGCAAAAGTCAAATGGGGAGGCAGAATAGGCTAAATGCAAAAGTCAAATGCTGAGGCACAATAGGCTAAATGCAAAAGTCAAATGGTGAGGCAGAATAGGCTAAATGCAGAAGTCAAATGATGGGGCACAATAGGCTAAATGCAAAAGTCAAATGGGGAGGCAGAATAGGCTAAATGCAATAGTCAAATGGTGAGGCACAATAGGCTAAATGCAAAAGTAAAATGGGGAGGCAGAATAGGCTAAATGCAAAAGTCAAATGGTGAGGCAGAAAAGGATGAATGCAAAAGTCAAATGGTGAGGCAGAACAGGTTAAATGCAGAAGTCAAATGGTGAGGCAGAACAGGCTAAATGCAAAAGTTAAATGAATGGGCAGAATAGGCTGAATGCAAAAGTCAAATGATGGGGCAGAATAGGCTGAATGCAAAAGTCAAATGGTGAGGCAGAACAGGTTAAATGCAGAAGTCAAATGGTAAGGCAGAACAGGCTAAATGCAAAAGTTAAATGAATAGGCAGAATAGGCTGAATGCAAAAGTCAAATGGTGAGGCAGAATAGGCTAAATGCAAAAGTCAAATGGGGAGGCAGAATAGGCTAAATGCAAAAGTTAAATGAATGGGCAGAATAGGCTAAATGCAGAAGTCAAATGATGGGGCAGAATAGGCTGAATGCAAAAGTCAAATGGTGAGGCAGAACAGGTTAAATGCAGAAGTCAAATGGTGAGGCAGAACAGGCTAAATGCAGAAGTCAAATGATGGGGCACAATAGGCTAAATGCAAAAGTCAAATGATGGGGCACAATAGGCTAAATGCAAAAGTCAAATGATGGGGCAGAATAGGCTAAATGCAAAAGTCAAATGGGGAGGCAGAATAGGCTAAATGCAATAGCCAAATGGTGAGGCACAATAGGCTAAATGCAAAAGTCAAATGGGGAGGCAAAATAGGCTACATGCAAAAGTCGAATGCTGAGGCACAATAGGCTAAATGCAAAAGTCAAATGGTGGAGCACAAGAGGCTAAATGCAAAAGTCAAATGGTGGAGCACAATAGGCTAAATGCAATAGTCAAATGGTGGAGCACAATAGGCTAAATGCAATAGTCAAAAGCTGAGGCAAAATAGGCTAAATGCAAAAGTCAAATGGTGGAGCACGATAGGCTAAATGCAATAGTCAAATGGTGGAGCACAAGAGGCTAAATGCAATAGTCAAAAGCTGAGGCAAAATAGGCTAAATGAAAAAGTCAAACGGTGAGGCACAATAGGCTAAATGCAAAAGTCGAATGGTGAGTCAGAATGGGCTAAATGCAAAAGTCAAATGTTGAGGCAGAATAGGCTAAATGCAAAAGTCAAATGAATGGGCAGAATAGGCTAAATGCAAAAGTCAAATGGTGAGGCAGAATAGGCTAAATGCAAAAGTCAAATGGGGAGGCAGAATAGGCTAAATGCCAAAGTCAAATGGGGAGGTAGAATAGGCTAAATGCAAAAGTCAAATGAATGGGCAGAATAGGATAAATGCAGAAGTCAAATGGTGGTGCACAATAGGCTAAATGCAAAAGTCAAATGATGGGGCAGAATAGGCTAAATGCAGAAGTCAAATGATGGGGCAGAATAGGCTGAATGCAAAAGTCAAATGGTGAGGCACAATAGGCTAAATGCAAAAGTAAAATGAATGGGCAGAATAGGCTGAATGCAAAAGTCAAATGGTGAGGCAGAATAGGCTAAATGCAATAGTCAAATGGTGAGGCACAATAGGCTAAATGCAAAAGTCAAATGGTGAGGCACAATAAGCTAAATGCAAAAGTCAAATGGGGAGGCAGAATAGGCTAAATGCAAAAGTCAAATGCTGAGGCACAATAGGCTAAATGCAGAAGTCAAATGGTGAGGCAGAACAGGCTAAATGCAAAAGTTAAATGAATGGGCAGAATAGGCTGAATGCAAAAGTCAAATGGTGAGGCAGAATAGGCTAAATGCAAAAGTCAAATGGGGAGGCAGAATAGGCTAAATGCAAAAGTTAAATGAATGGGCAGAATAGGCTGAATGCAAAAGTCAAATGGTGAGGCAGAACAGGTTAAATGCAGAAGTCAAATGGTGAGGCAGAACAGGCTAAATTCAAAAGTTAAATGAATGGGCAGAATAGGCTGAATGCAAAAGTCAAATGGTGAGGCAGAATAGGCTAAATGCAAAAGTCAAATGGGGACACAGAATAGGCTAAATGCAAAAGTTAAATGAATGGGCAGAATAGGCTAAATGCAGAAGTCAAATGATGGGGCAGAATAGGCTGAATGCAAAAGTCAAATGGTGAGGCAGAACAGGTTAAATGCAGAAGTCAAATGGTGAGGCAGAACAGGCTAAATGCAGAAGTCAAATGATGGGGCACATTAGGCTAAATGCAAAAGTCAAATGATGGGGCAGAATAGGCTAAATGCAAAAGTCAAATGGGGAGGCAGAATAGGCTAAATGCAATAGCCAAATGGTGAGGCACAATAGGCTAAATGCAAAAGTCAAATGGTGAGGCACAATAGGCTAAATGCAAAAGTCAAATGGGGAGGCAAAATAGGCTACATGCAAAAGTCGAATGCTGAGGCACAATAGGCTAAATGCAAAAGTCAAATGGTGGAGCACAAGAGGCTAAATGCAAAAGTCAAATGGGGGAGCACAATAGGCTAAATGCAATAGTCAAAAGCTGAGGCAAAATAGGCTAAATGCAAAAGTCAAATGGTGGAGCACGATAGGCTAAATGCAATAGTCAAATGGTGGAGCACAAGAGGCTAAATGCAATAGTCAAAAGCTGAGGCAAAATAGGCTAAATGCAATAGTCAAACGGTGAGGCACAATAGGCTAAATGCAAAAGTCGAATGGTGAGGCAGAATGGGCTAAATGCAAAAGTCAAATGGTGAGGCAGAATAGGCTAAATGCAAAAGTCAAATGAATGGGCAGAATAGGCTAAATGCAAAAGTCAAATGGTGAGGCAGAATAGGCTAAATGCAAAAGTCAAATGGGGAGGCAGAATAGGCTAAATGCCAAATTCAAATGGGGAGGCAGAATAGGCTAAATGCAAATGTCAAATGAATGGGCAGAATAGGATAAATGCAGAAGTCAAATGGTGGTGCACAATAGGCTAAATGCAAAAGTCAAATGATGGGGCAGAATAGGCTAAATGCAGAAGTCAAATGATGGGGCAGAATAGGCTGAATGCAAAAGTCAAATGGTGAGGCACAATAGGCTAAATGCAAAAGTAAAATGAATGGGCAGAATAGGCTGAATGCAAAAGTCAAATGGTGAGGCAGAATAGGCTAAATGCAAAAGTCAAATGGGGAGGCAGAATAGGCTAAATGCAAAAGTTAAATGAATGGGCAGAATAGGCTAAATGCAGAAGTCAAATGATGGGGCAGAATAGGCTGAATGCAAAAGTCAAATGGTGAGGCAGAACAGGCTAAATGCAGAAGCCAAATGGTGAGGCAGAACAGGCTAAATGCAGAAGTCAAATGATGGGGCACAATAGGCTAAATGCAAAAGTCAAATGGGGAGGCAGAATAGGCTAAATGCAATAGCCAAATGGTGAGGCACAATAGGCTAAATGCAAAAGTCAAATGGTGAGGCACAATAGGCTAAATGCAAAGGTCAAATGGGGAGGCAGAATAGGCTACATGCAAAAGTCAAATGCTGAGGCACAATAGGCTAAATGCAAAAGTCAAATGGTGAGGCAGAACAGGCTAAATGCAGAGGTCAAATGATGGGGCACAATAGGCTAAATGCAAAAGTCAAATGATGGGGCACAATAGGCTAAATGCAAAAGTCAAATGGGGAGGCAGAATAGGCTAAATGCAATAGTCAAATGGTGAGGCACAATAGGCTAAATTCAAAAGTCAAATGGTGAGGCACAATAAGCTAAATGCAAAAGTCAAATGGGGAGGCAGAATAGGCTAAATGCAAAAGTCAAATGCTGAGGCACAATAGGCTAAATGCAAAAGTCAAATGGTGAGGCAGAATAGGCTAAATGCAGAAGTCAAATGATGGGGCACAATAGGCTAAATGCAAAAGTCAAATGGGGAGGCAGAATAGGCGAAATGCAAAAGTTAAATGAATGGGCAGAATAGGCTAAATGCAGAAGTCAAATGATGGGGCAGAATAGGCTGAATGCAAAAGTCAAATGGTGAGGCAGAACAGGTTAAATGCAGAAGTCAAATGGTGAGGCAGAACAGGCTAAATGCAGAAGTCAAATGATGGGGCACAATAGGCTAAATGCAAAAGTCAAATGATGGGGCAGAATAGGCTAAATGCAAAAGTCAAATGGGGAGGCAGAATAGGCTAAATGCAATAGCCAAATGGTGAGGCACAATAGGCTAAATGTAAAAGTCAAATGGTGAGGCACAATAGGCTAAATGCAAAAGTCAAATGGGGAGGCAAAATAGGCTACATGCAAAAGTCGAATGCTGAGGCACAATAGGCTAAATGCAAAAGTCAAATGGTGCAGCACAAGAGGCTAAATGCAAAAGTCAAATGGTGGAGCACAATAGGCTAAATGCAATAGTCAAAAGCTGAGGCAAAATAGGCTAAATGCAAAAGTCAAAATGTGGAGCACGATAGGCTAAATGCAATAGTCAAATGGTGGAGCACAAGAGGCTAAATGCAATAGTTAAAAGCTGAGGCAAAATAGGCTAAATGAAAAAGTCAAACGGTGAGGCACAATAGGCTAAATGCAAAAGTCGAATGGTGAGGCAGAATGGGCTAAATGCAAAAGTCAAATGGTGAGGCAGAATAGGCTAAATGCAAAAGTCAAATGAATGGGCAGAATAGGCTAAATGCAAAAGTCAAATGGGGAGGCAGAATAGGCTAAATGCCAAAGTCAAATGGGGAGGCAGAATAGGCTAAATGCAAAAGTCAAATGAATGGGCAGAATAGGATAAATGCAGAAGTCAAATGATGGTGCACAATAGGCTAAATGCAAAAGTCAAATGATGGGGCAGAATAGGCTAAATGCAGAAGTCAAATGATGGGGCAGAATAGGCTGAATGCAAAAGTCAAATGGTGAGGCACAATAGGCTAAATGCAAAAGTAAAATGAATGGGCAGAATAGGCTGAATGCAAAAGTCAAATGGTGAGGCAGAATAGGCTATATGCAAAAGTCAAATGGGGAGGCAGAATAGGCTAAATGCAAAAGTTAAATGAATGGGCAGAATAGGCTAAATGCAGAAGTCAAATGATGGGGCAGAATAGGCTGAATGCAAAAGTCAAATGGTGAGGCAGAACAGGCTAAATGCAGAAGCCAAATGGTGAGGCAGAACAGGCTAAATGCAGAAGTCAAATGATGGGGCACAATAGGCTAAATGCAAAAGTCAAATGGGGAGGCAGAATAGGCTAAATGCAATAGCCAAATGGTGAGGCACAATAGGCTAAATGCAAAAGTCAAATGGTGAGGCACAATAGGCTAAATGCAAAAGTCAAATGGGGAGGCAGAATAGGCTACATGCAAAAGTCAAATGCTGAGGCACAATAGGCTAAATGCAAAAGTCAAATGGTGAGGCAGAACAGGCTAAATGCAGAGGTCAAATGATGGGGCACAATAGGCTAAATGCAAAAGTCAAATGATGGGGCACAATAGGCTAAATGCAAAAGTCAAATGGGGAGGCAGAATAGGCTAAATGCAATAGTCAAATGGTGAGGCACAATAGGCTAAATGCAAAAGTCAAATGGTGAGGCACAATAAGCTAAATGCAAAAGTCAAATGGGGAGGCAGAATAGGCTAAATGCAAAAGTCAAATGCTGAGGCACAATAGGCTAAATGCAAAAGTCAAATGGTGAGGCAGAATAGGCTAAATGCAGAAGTCAAATGATGGGGCACAATAGGCTAAATGCAAAAGTCAAATCGGGAGGCAGAATAGGCTAAATGCAATAGTCAAATGGTGAGGCACAATAGGCTAAATGCAAAAGTAAAATGGGGAGGCAGAATAGGCTAAATGCAAAAGTCAAATGGTGAGGCAGAAAAGGATGAATGCAAAAGTCAAATGGTGAGGCAGAACAGGTTAAATGCAGAAGTCAAATGGTGAGGCAGAACAGGCTAAATGCAAAAGTTAAATGAATGGGCAGAATAGGCTGAATGCAAAAGTCAAATGATGGGGCAGAATAGGCTGAATGCAAAAGTCAAATGGTGAGGCAGAACAGGTTAAATGCAGAAGTCAAATGGTAAGGCAGAACAGGCTAAATGCAAAAGTTAAATGAATGGGCAGAATAGGCTGAATGCAAAAGTCAAATGGTGAGGCAGAATAGGCTAAATGCAAAAGTCAAATGGGGAGGCAGAATAGGCTTAATGCAAAAGTTAAATGAATGGGCAGAATAGGCTAAATGCAGAAGTCAAATGATGGGGCAGAATAGGCTGAATGCAAAAGTCAAATGGTGAGGCAGAACAGGTTAAATGCAGAAGTCAAATGGTGAGGCAGAACAGGCTAAATGCAGAAGTCAAATGATGGGGCACAATAGGCTAAATGCAAAAGTCAAATGATGGGGCACAATAGGCTAAATGCAAAAGTCAAATGATGGGGCAGAATAGGCTAAATGCAAAAGTCAAATGGGGAGGCAGAATAGGCTAAATGCAATAGCCAAATGGTGAGGCACAATAGGCTAAATGCAAAAGTCAAATGGGGAGGCAAAATAGGCTACATGCAAAAGTCGAATGCTGAGGCACAATAGGCTAAATGCAAAAGTCAAATGGTGGAGCACAAGAGGCTAAATGCAAAAGTCAAATGGTGGAGCACAATAGGCTAAATGCAATAGTCAAATGGTGGAGCACAATAGGCTAAATGCAATAGTCAAAAGCTGAGGCAAAATAGGCTAAATGCAAAAGTCAAATGGTGGAGCACGATAGGCTAAATGCAATAGTCAAATGGTGGAGCACAAGAGGCTAAATGCAATAGTCAAAAGCTGAGGCAAAATAGGCTAAATGAAAAAGTCAAACGGTGAGGCACAATAGGCTAAATGCAAAAGTCGAATGGTGAGGCAGAATGGGCTAAATGCAAAAGTCAAATGTTGAGGCAGAATAGGCTAAATGCAAAAGTCAAATGAATGGGCAGAATAGGCTAAATGCAAAAGTCAAATGGTGAGGCAGAATAGGCTAAATGCAAAAGTCAAATGGGGAGGCAGAATAGGCTAAATGCCAAAGTCAAATGGGGAGGTAGAATAGGCTAAATGCAAAAGTCAAATGAATGGGCAGAATAGGATAAATGCAGAAGTCAAATGGTGGTGCACAATAGGCTAAATGCAAAAGTCAAATGATGGGGCAGAATAGGCTAAATGCAGAAGTCAAATGATGGGGCAGAATAGGCTGAATGCAAAAGTCAAATGGTGAGGCACAATAGGCTAAATGCAAAAGTAAAATGAATGGGCAGAATAGGCTGAATGCAAAAGTCAAATGGTGAGGCAGAATAGGCTAAATGCAAAAGTCAAATGGGGAGGCAGAATAGGCTAAATGCAAAAGTTAAATGAATGGGCAGAATAGGCTAAATGCAGAAGACAAATGATGGGGCAGAATAGGCTAAATGCAAAAGTCAAATGGTGAGGCAGAACAGGCTAAATGCAGAAGCCAAATGGTGAGGCAGAACAGGCTAAATGCAGAAGTCAAATGATGGGGCACAATAGGCTAAATGCAAAAGTCAAATGGGGAGGCAGAATAGGCTAAATGCAATAGCCAAATGGTGAGGCACAATAGGCTAAATGCAAAAGTCAAATGGTGAGGCACAATAGGCTAAATGCAAAAGTCAAATGGGGAGGCAGAATAGGCTACATGCAAAAGTCAAATGCTGAGGCACAATAGGCTAAATGCAAAAATCAAATGGTGAGGCACAACAGGCTAAATGCAGAGGTCAAATGATGGGGCACAATAGGCTAAATGCAAAAGTCAAATGATGGGGCACAATAGGCTAAATGCAAAAGTCAAATGGGGAGGCAGAATAGGCTAAATGCAATAGTCAAATGGTGAGGCACAATAGGCTAAATGCAAAAGTCAAATGGTGAGGCACAATAAGCTAAATTCAAAAGTCAAATGGAGAGGCAGAATAGGCTAAATGCAAAAGTCAAATGGTGAGGCAAAATAGGCTAAATGCAAAAGTCAAATGGTGAGGCAAAATAGGCTAAATGCAAAAGTCAAATGAATGGGCAGAATAGGCTAAATGCAAAAGTCAAATGGTGAGGCAGAATAGGCTAAATGCAAAAGTCAAATGAATGGGCAGAATAGGCTAAATGCAAAAGTCAAATGGTGAGGCAGAATAGGGTAAATGCAAAAGTCAAATGAATGGGTAGAATAGGCTAAATGCAAAAGTCAAATGGTGAGGCACAATAGACTAAATGCATGAGTCAAATGATGGGGCAGAATAGGCTGAATCCAATAGTCAAAAGCTGAGGCAAAATAGGCTAAATGCAAAAGTCAAATGGTGAGGCAGAATAGGCTAAATGCAAAAGTCAAATGAATGGGCAGAATAGGCTAAATGCATAAGTCAAATGATGGGGCAGAATAGGCTGAATGCAAAAGTCAAAAGCTGAGGGAAAATAGGCTAAATGCAAAAGTCAAATGGTGAGGCACAATAAGCTAAATGCAAAAGTCAAATGGTGAGGTACAATAGGCTAAATGCATAAGTCAAATTATGGGGCAGAATAGGCTGAATGCAAGAGTCAAAAGCTGAGGGAAAACAGGCTGAATGCAAGAGTCAAAAGCTGAGGGAAAATAGGCTAAATGCAAAAGTGAAATGGTGAGGCACAATAGGACAAATGCAAAAGTCAAATGGTGAGGCACAATAGGCTAAATGCAAAAGTCAAATGGGGAGGCAGAATAGGCTAAATGCAAAAGTCAAATGGTGAGGCACAAAAGGCTAAATGCAAAAGTCAAATGGTGGGGCAGAATAGGCTAAATGCAGAAGTCAAATGATGGGGCACAATAGGCTAAATGCAAAAGTCAAATGGGGAGGCAGAATAGGCTAAATGCAATAGTCAAATGGTGAGGCACAATAGGCTAAATGCAAAAGTCAAATGGTGAGGAACAATAAGCTAAATGCAAAAGTCAAATGGGGAGGCAGAATAGGCTAAATGCAAAAATCAAATAGTGAGGCACAATAGGCTAAATGCAAAAGTCAATGGGGAGGCAGAATAGGCTGAATGCAACAGTCAAATGGTGAGGCACAATAGGCAAAATGCAAAAGTCAAATGGTGAGGCACAATCGGCTAAATGCAAAAGTCAAATGGGGAGGCAGAATAGCTAAATGCAAAAGTCAAATGCTGAGGCACAATAGGCTAAATGCAAAAGTCAAATGGTGAGGCAGAAAAGGCTGAACGCAAAAGTCAAATGCTGAGGCACAATAGGCTAAATGCAAAAGTCAAATGGTGAGGCAGAATAGGCTAAATGCAAAAGTCAAATGGTGAGGCACAATAGGCTAAATGCAAAGGTCAAAAGAATGGGCAGAATAGGCTAAATGCAAAAGTCAAATGGTTAGGCAGAATAGGCTAAATGCAAAAGTCAAATGAATGGGCAGAATAGGCTAAATGCAAAAGTCAAATGGTGAGGCAGAATAGGCTAAATGCAAAAGTCAAATGAATGGGCAGAATAGGCTAAATGCAAAAGTCAAATGGTGAGGCAGAATAGGCTAAATGCAAAAGTCAAATTGTGAGGCAGAATAGGCTAAATGCAAAAGTCAAATGGTGAGGCACAATAGGCTAACTGCAAAAGTCAAATGGTGAGGCAGAATAGGCTAAATGCAAAAGTCAAATGAATGGGCAGAATAGGCTAAATGCAAAAGTCAAATGGGGAGGCAGAATAGGCTAAATGCAAAAGTCAAATGTGGAGGCACAACAGGCTAAATGCAAAAGTCAAATGGTGAGGCACAATAGGCTGAATGCAAAAGTCAAATGAATAGGCAGAATAGGCTAAATGCAAAAGTCAAATGAGGAGGCAGAATAGGCTAAATGCAAAAGTCAAATGGGGAGGCACAACAGGCTAAATGCAAAAGTCAAATGGGGAGGCACAACAGGCTAAATGCAAAAGTCAAATGGTGAGGCACAATAGGCTAAATGCAAAAGTCAAATGGGGAGGCAGAATAGCTAAATGCAAAAGTCAAATGCTGAGGCACAATAGGCTAAATGCAAAAGTCAAATGGTGAGGCAGAAAAGGCTGAACGCAAAAGTCAAATGCTGAGGCACAATAGGCTAAATGCAAAAGTCAAATGGTGAGGCAGAATAGGCTAAATGCAAAAGTCAAATGGTGAGGCACAATAGGCTAAATGCAAAGGTCAAAAGAATGGGCAGAATAGGCTAAATGCAAAAGTCAAATGGTGAGGCAGAATAGGCTAAATGCAAAAGTCAAATGAATGGGCAGAATAGGCTAAATGCAAAAGTCAAATGGTGAGACAGAATAGGCTAAATGCAAAAGTCAAATGAATGGGCAGAATAGGCTAAATGCAAAAGTCAAATGGGGAGGCAGAATAGGCTAAATGCAAAAGTCAAATGGTGAGGCAGAATAGGCTAAATGCAAAAGTCAAAGGAATGGGCAGAATAGGCTAAATGCAAAAGTCAATTGGGGAGGCAGAATAGGCTAAATGCAAAAGTCGAATGGGGAGGCAGAATAGGCTAAATGCAAAAGTCAAATGGTGAGGCAGAATAGGCTAAATGCAAAAGTCAAAGGAATGGGCAGAATAGGCTAAATGCAAAAGTCAATTGGGGAGGCAGAATAGGCTAAATGCAAAAGTCGAATGGTGAGGCAGAATAGGCTAAATGCAAAAGTCAAATGGGGAGGCAGACTAGGCTAAATGCAGAAGTCAAATGCTGAGGCACAATAGGCTAAATGCAGAAGTTGAATGGTGAGGCACAATAGGCTAAATGCAAAAGTCAAATGGTGAGGCAGAATAGGCTAAATGCAGAAGTCAAATGATGGGGCACAATAGGCTAAATGCAAAAGTCAAATGATGGGGCACAATAGGCTAAGTGCAAAAGTCAAATGGGGAGGCAGAATAGGCTAAATGCAATAGTCAAATGGTGAGGCACAATAGGCTAAATGCAAAAGTCAAATGGTGAGGAACAATAAGCTAAATGCAAAAGTCAAATGGGGAGGCAGAATAGGCTAAATGCAAAAATCAAATGGTGAGGCACAATATGCTAAATGCAAAAGTCAAATGGGGAGGCAGAATAGGCTGAATGCAATAGTCAAATGGTGAGGCACAATAGGCAAAATGCAAAAGTCAAATGGTGAGGCACAATCGGCTAAATGCAAAAGTCAAATGGTGAGGCAGAAAAGGCTGAATGCAAAAGTCAAATGCTGAGGCACAATAGGCTAAATGCAAAAGTCAAATGGTGAGGCAGAATAGGCTAAATGCAAAAGTCAAATGGTGAGGCACAATAGGCTAAATGCAAAAGTCAAATGGAGAGGCAGACTAGGCTAAATGCAGAAGTTGAATGGTGAGGCACAATAGGCTAAATGCAAAAGTCAAATGGTGAGGCAGAATAGGCTAAATACAAAAGTCAAATGGGGAGGCAGAATAGGCTAAATGCAAAAGTCAAATGGTGAGGCAGAATAGGCTAAATACAAAAGTCAAATGGGGAGGCAGAATAGGCTAAATGCAAAAGTCAAATGAATGGGCAGAATAGGCTAAATGCATAAGTCAAATGATGGGGCAGAATAGGCTGAATGCAAAAGTCAAAAGCTGAGGGAAAATAGGCTAAATGCAAAAGTCAAATGGTGAGGCACAATAAGCTAAATGCAAAAGTCAAATGGTGAGGCACAATAGGCTAAATGCATAAGTCAAATTATGGGGCAGAATAGGCTGAATGCAAGAGTCAAAAGCTGAGGGAAAACAGGCTGAATGCAAGAGTCAAAAGCTGAGGGAAAATAGGCTAAATGCAAAAGTGAAATGGTGAGGCACAATAGGCCAAATGCAAAAGTCAAATGGTGAGGCACAATAGGCTAAATGCAAAAGTCAAATGGGGAGGCAGCATAGGCTAAATGCAAAAGTCAAATGGTGAGGCACAAAAGGCTAAATGCAAAAGTCAAATGGTGGGGCAGAATAGGCTAAATGCAGAAGTCAAATGATGGGGCACAATAGGCTAAATGCAAAAGTCAAATGGGGAGGCAGAATAGGCTAAATGCAATAGTCAAATGGTGAGGCACAATAGGCTAAATGCAAAAGTCAAATGGTGAGGAACAATAAGCTAAATGCAAAAGTCAAATGGGGAGGCAGAATAGGCTAAATGCAAAAATCAAATAGTGAGGCACAATAGGCTAAATGCAAAAGTCAATGGGGAGGCAGAATAGGCTGAATGCAACAGTCAAATGGTGAGGCACAATAGGCAAAATGCAAAAGTCAAATGGTGAGGCACAATCGGCTAAATGCAAAAGTCAAATGGGGAGGCAGAATAGCTAAATGCAAAAGTCAAATGCTGAGGCACAATAGGCTAAATGCAAAAGTCAAATGGTGAGGCAGAAAAGGCTAAATGCAAAAGTCAAATGCTGAGGCACAATAGGCTAATGGCAAAAGTCAAATGGTGAGGCAGAATAGGCTAAATGCAAAAGTCAAATGGTGAGGCACAATAGGCTAAATGCAAAGGTCAAAAGAATGGGCAGAATAGGCTAAATGCAAAAGTCAAATGGTGAGGCAGAATAGGCTAAATGCAAAAGTCAAATGAATGGGCAGAATAGGCTAAATGCAAAAGTCAAATGGTGAGGCAGAATAGGCTAAATGCAAATGTCAAATGAATGGGCAGAATAGGCTAAATGCAAAAGTCAAATGGTGAGGCACAATAGGCTAAATGCATAAGTCAAATGATGGGGCAGAATAGGCTGAATGCAATAGTCAGAAGCTGAGGCAAAATAGGCTAAATGCAAAAGTCAAATGGTGAGGCAGAATAGGCTAAATGCAAAAGTCAAATTGTGAGGCAGAATAGGCTAAATGCAAAAGTCAAATGGGGAGGCAGAATAGGCTAAATGCAAAAGTCAAATGGTGAGGCAGAATAGGCTAAATGCAAAAGTCAAAGAAATGGACAGAATAGGCTAAATGCAAAAGTCAAATGGGGAGGCAGAATAGGCTAAATGCAAAAGTCGAATGGTGAGGCAGAATAGGCTAAATGCAAAAGTCAAATGGGGAGGCAGAATAGGCTAAATGCAAAAGTCAAATGGTGAGGCAGATAAGGCTAAATGCAAAAGTCAAATGGGGAGGCAGAATAGGCTAAATGCAGAAGTCAAATGCTGAGGCACAATAGGCTAAATGCAGAAGTTGAATGGTGAGGCACAATAGGCTAAATGCAAAAGTCAAATGGGGAGGCAGAATAGGCTAAATGCAAAAGTCAAATGGTGAGGCACAAAAGGCTAAATGCAAAAGTCAAATGGTGGGGCAGAATAGGCTAAATGCAAAAGTCAAATGGGGAGGCAGAATAGGCTAAATGCAATAGTCAAATGGTGAGGCACAATAGGCTAAATGCAAAAGTCAAATGGTGAGGAACAATAAGCTAAATGCAAAAGTCAAATGGGGAGGCAGAATAGGCTAAATGCAAAAGTCAAATGGTGAGGCACAATATGCTAAATGCAAAAGTCAAATGGGGAGGCAGAATAGGCTGAATGCAATAGTCAAATGGTGAGGCACAATAGGCAAAATGCAAAAGTCAAATGGTGAGGCACAATCGGCTAAATGCAAAAGTCAAATGGGGAGGCAGAATAGCTAAATGCAAAAGTCAAATGCTGAGGCACAATAGGCTAAATGCAAAAGTCAAATGGTGAGGCAGAAAAGGCTGAATGCAAAAGTCAAATGCTGAGGCACAATAGGCTAAATGCAAAAGTCAAATGGTGAGGCAGAATAGGCTAAATGCAAAAGTCAAATGGTGAGGCACAATAGGCTAAATGCAAAGGTCAAATGAATGGGCAGAATAGGCTAAATGCAAAAGTCAAATGGTGAGGCAGAATAGGCTAAATGCAAAAGTCAAATGAATGGGCAGAATAGGCTAAATGCAAAAGTCAAATGGTGAGGCAGAATAGGCTAAATGCAGAAGTCAAATGAATGGGCAGAATAGGCTAAATGCAAAAGTCAAATGGTGAGGCACAATAGGCTAAATGCATAAGTCAAATGATGGGGCAGAATAGGCTGAATGCAATAGTCAAAAGCTGAGGCAAAATAGGCTAAATGCAAAAGTCAAATGGTGAGGCAGAATAGGCTAAATGCAAAAGTCAAATGGTGAGGCACAATCGGCTAAATGCAAAAGTCAAATGGGGAGGCAGAATAGCTAAATGCAAAAGTCAAATGCTGAGGCACAATAGGCTAAATGCAAAAGTCAAATGGTGAGGCAGAAAAGGCTGAATGCAAAAGTCAAATGCTGAGGCACAATAGGCTAAATGCAAAAGTCAAATGGTGAGGCAGAATAGGCTAAATGCAAAAGTCAAATGGTGAGGCACAATAGGCTAAATGCATAAGTCAAATGATGGGGCAGAATAGGCTGAATGCAATAGTCAAAAGTTGAGGCAAAATAGGCTAAATGCAAAAGTCAAATGGTGAGGCAGAATAGGCTAAATGCAAAAGTCAAATGGTGAGGCACAATCGGCTAAATGCAAAAGTCAAATGGGGAGGCAGAATAGCTAAATGCAAAAGTCAAATGCTGAGGCACAATAGGCTAAATGCAAAAGTCAAATGGTGAGGCAGAAAAGGCTGAATGCAAAAGTCAAATGCTGAGGCACAATAGGCTAAATGCAAAAGTCAAATGGTGAGGCAGAATAGGCTAAATGCAGAAGTCAAATGAATGGGCAGAATAGGCTAAATGCAAAAGTCAAATGGTGAGGCACAATAGGCTAAATGCATAAGTCAAATGATGGGGCAGAATAGGCTGAATGCAATAGTCAAAATCTGAGGCAAAATAGGCTAAATGCAAAAGTCAAATGGTGAGGCAGAATAGGCTAAATGCAAAAGTCAAATTGTGAGGCAGAATAGGCTAAATGCAAAAGTCAAATGGGGAGGCAGAATAGGCTAAATGCAAAAGTCAAATGGTGAGGCAGAATAGGCTAAATGCAAAAGTCAAAGGAATGGGCAGAATAGGCTAAATGCAAAAGTCAAATGGGGAGGCAGACTAGGCTAAATGCAGAAGTCAAATGCTGAGGCACAATAGGCTAAATGCAGAAGTTGAATGGTGAGGCACAATAGGCTAAATGCAAAAGTCAAATGAATGGGCAGAATAGGCTAAATGCATAAGTCAAATGATGGGGCAGAATAGGCTGAATGCAAAAGTCAAAAGCTGAGGGAAAATAGGCTAAATGTGAAAGTCAAATGGTGAGGCACAATGGGCTAAATGCAAAAGTCAAATGGTGAGGCACAATAGGCTAAATGCAAAAGTCAAATGGTGAGGCACAATAGGCTAAATGCAAAAGTCAAATGGGGAGGCAGAATAGGCTAAATGCAAAAGTCAAATGGTGAGGCACAATAGGCTAAATGCAAAAGTCAAATGGTGAGGCAGAATAGGCTAAATGCAAAAGTCAAATGGTGAGGCACAATAGGCTAAATGCAAAGGTCAAATGAATGGGCAGAATAGGCTAAATGCAAAAGTCAAATGGTGAGGCAGAATTGGCTAAATGCATAAGTCAAATGATGGGGCAGAATAGGCTGAATGCAATAGTCAAAAGCTGAGGCAAAATAGGCTAAATGCAAAAGTCAAATGGTGAGGCAGAATAGGCTAAATGCAAAAGTCAAATTGTGAGGCAGAATAGGCTAAATGCAAAAGTCAAATGGTGAGGCAGAATAGGCTAAATGCAAAAGTCAAAGGAATGGGCAGAATAGGCTAAATGCAAAAGTCAAATGGGGAGGCAGAATAGGCTAAATGCAAAAGTCGAATGGTGAGGCAGAATAGGCTAAATGCAAAAGTCAAATGGGGAGGCAGAATAGGCTAAATGCAAAAGTCGAATGGTGAGGCAGAATAGGCTAAATGCAGAAGTCAAATGCTGAGGCACAATAGGCTAAATGCAAAAGTCAAATGAATGGGCAGAATAGGCTAAATGCATAAGTCAAATGATGGGGCAGAATAGGCTGAATGCAAAAGTCAAAAGCTGAGGGAAAATAGGCTAAATGCAAAAGTCAAATGGTGAGGCACAATAGGCTAAATGCAAAAGTCAAATGGTGAGGCACAATAGGCTAAATGCAAAAGTCAAATGGGGAGGCAGAATAAGCTAAATGCAAAAGTCAAATGATGGGGCACAATAGGCTAAATGCAAAAGTCAAATGGTGAGGCACAATATGCTAAATGCAAAAGTCAAATGGGGAGGCAGAATAGGCTAAATGCAAATGTCAAATGGTGAGGCAGAGTAGGCTAAATGCAGAAGTCAAAAGGTGAGGCATAATAGGCTAAATGCAAAAGTCAAATGGGAAGGCAGAAAAGGCTAAATGCAAAAGTCAAATGCTGAGGCACAATAGGCTAAATGCAAAAGTCAAATGGTGAGGCAGAATAGGCTAAATGCAAAAGTCAAATGAATGGGCAGAATAGTCTAAATGCAAAAGTCAAATGGTGAGGCACAATAGGCTAACTGCAAAAGTCAAATGGTGAGGCAGAATAGGCTAAATGCAAAAGTCAAATGAATGGGCAGAATAGGCTAAATGCAAAAGTCAAATGGGGAGGCAGAATAGGCTAAATGCAAAAGTCAAATGTGGAGGCACAACAGGCTAAATGCAAAAGTCAAATGGGGAGGCAGAATAGGCTAAATGCAAAAGTCAAATGGTGAGGCACAATAGGCTGAATGCAAAAGTCAAATGAATAGGCAGAATAGGCTAAATGCAAAAGTCAAATGAGGAGGCAGAATAGGCTAAATGCAAAAGTCAAATGGGGAGGCACAACAGGCTAAATGCAAAAGTCAAATGGGGAGGCACAACAGGCTAAATGCAAAAGTCAAATGGTGAGGCACAATAGGCTAAATGCAAAAGTCAAATGGAGAGGCAGAATAGGCTAAATGCAAAAGTCAAATGGTGAGGCAGAATAGGCTAAATGCAAAAGTCAAATGGTGAGGCAAAATAAGCTAAATGCAAAAGTCAAATGAATGGGCAGAATAGGCTAAATGCAAAAGTCAAATGGTGAGGCAGAATAGGCTAAATACAAAAGTCAAATGAATGGGCAGAATAGGCTAAATGCAAAAGTCAAATGGTGGGGAAGAATAGGCTAAATGCAGAAGTCAAATGATGGGGCACAATAGGCTAAATGCAAAAGTCAAATGATGGGGCACAGTAGGCTAAATGCAAAAGTCAAATGGGGAGGCAGAATAGGCTAAATACAATAGTCAAATGGTGAGGCACAATAGGCTAAATGCAAAAGTCAAATGGTGAGGAACAATAAGCTAAATGCAAAAGTCAAATGGGGAGGCAGAATAGGCTAAATGCAAAAATCAAATGGTGAGGCACAATAGGCTAAATGCAAAAGTCAAATGGGGAGGCAGAATACGCTGAATGCAATAGTCAAATGGTGAGGCACAATAGGCAAAATGCAAAAGTCAAATGGTGAGGCACAATCGGGTAAATGCAAAAGTCAAATGGGGAGGCGGAATAGCTAAATGCAAAAGTCAAATGCTGAGGCACAATAGGCTAAATGCAAAAGTCAAATGGTGAGGCAGAAAAGGCTGAATGCAAAAGTCAAATGCTGAGGCACAATAGGCTAAATGCAAAAGTCAAATGGTGAGGCAGAATAGGCTAAATGCAAAAGTCAAATGGTGAGGCAGAATAGGCTAAATGCAAAAGTCAAATGAATGGGCAGAATAGGCTAAATGCAAAAGTCAAATGGTGAGGCAGAATAGGCTAAATGCAAAAGTCAAATGAATGGGCAGAATAGGCTAAATGCAAAAGTCAAATGGTGAGGCACAATAGGCTAAATGCATAAGTCAAATGATGGGGCAGAATAGGCTGAATGCAATAGTCAAACGCTGAGGCAAAATAGGCTAAATGCAAAAGTCAAATGGTGAGGCAGAATAGGCTAAATGCAAAAGTCAAATTGTAAGGCAGAATCGGCTAAATGCAAAAGTCAAATGGGGAGGCAGAATAGGCTAAATGCAAAAGTCAAATGGTGAGGCAGAATAGGCTAAATGCAAAAGTCAAAGGAATGGGCAGAATAGGCTAAATGCAAAAGTCAAATGGGGAGGCAGAATAGGCTAAATGCAAAAGTCGAATGGTGAGGCAGAATAGGCTAAATGCAAAAGTCAAATGGGGAGGCAGAATAGGCTAAATGCAAAAGTCAAATGGTGAGGCAGATAAGGCTAAATGCAAAAGTCAAATGGGGAGGCAGACTAGGCTAAATGCAGAAGTCAAATGCTGAGGCACAATAGGCTAAATGCAAAAGTCAAAGGAATGGGCAGAATAGGCTAAATGCAAAAGTCAAATGGGGAGGCAGAATAGGCTAAATGCAAAAGTCGAATGGTGAGGCAGAATAGGCTAAATGCAAAAGTCAAATGGGGAGGCACAATAGGCTAAATGCAAAAGTCAAATGGTGAGGCAGATAAGGCTAAATGCAAAAGTCAAATGGGGAGGCAGAATAGGCTAAATGCAGAAGTCAAATGCTGAGGCACAATAGGCTAAATGCAGAAGTTGAATGGTGAGGCACAATAGGCTAAATGCAAAAGTCAAATGGGGAGGCAGAATAGGCTAAATGCAAAAGTCAAATGGTGAGGCACAAAAGGCTAAATGCAAAAGTCAAATGGTGGGGCAGAATAGGCTAAATGCAAAAGTCAAATGGGGAGGTGTTAGGCAGAAACCTGTGCAGTTCCCTTGGGGAACACTGCAAAAGATTTAAGACTACAGGTATAGCAGTAAACCCACTTGGTAGCAGTCTGCACCACCCAGATTTACCTGGTAGCTGTGGCTGAGCAGTCAGACTTCCCTCAAGAAGAGTTAGGCAGTATGCAAAGTATACACAATATGTACTCAGACACAATAGCACAAGCAAACACTGACCAGAGCTTGGTTTCAAAAGTATATAGTTATTTATTAAACACACATAAGTTGAAATTACTCTAGAAAAAATATAGTAAAAACACTTCAAACACAGTTATAATGAAAGCAGTTTCAACCCTTACTCCTATCTAGACAACTCTAGGTTAACACCACATAATTCGAACAGAGGTGAGTGCTTAACGTTAGATGACACTCTAGTAGGTTCAAGAAAGGGATAAAAAAGAAACAGAAATGGGTTAAACACACCACTCTAAGGTCCAGAACACTTGCAATAGGCTCAAAGAAGCACAAAGTCACAGGTGAGCAAAAGTCACTAGGCAGGGCCCACTCTTAGAGTAGCCGGAGCGAAAATGTGCCCAAGATCACACTGTTATTAGGGATTCAAAGTCTTGCAAAGAGTTAGAAAGAGGTTAGAGTGGCTTAGAAAGTTTAGCCAGGGTGTTCCAGGCACTCCCAGGTTCGAAAGCCGGGGGCTAAATCTACCCCGTACAGTCGGTGGCAAGGGAAGCCAGGCGGAACACGGTACCTTAAGCGAAAAGGGTCCTCCAGCGGTGGCAGTTGTTCCAGGCAGTGGCAGCAAGGCTCGACGTCGGTCAGGGGAGAAGAAGTTCTCGCTGAAGAGCAGAAGAAGAAGGTCGTTGCACTGCCCGGGAAGAAACCAGCCGCGGAGTCCTCCGGTTAAAGGGTTGTACCGACTTTCGTGATTGGGGTAAAAGTGGTGGGGTTCCGGTTGCCGGGGTGCTTGGCACTGGCAAGGCGGCCACGAGATACCTCGAGAAGCGAAAAGAAGGCGAAAACTGGTTGTCCCCACCAGTCAAGGGAAGGAGCCACTCCGTTAAGAGTTCTCCTCGGTCGTCGGGAAAAGTGGTGAGACGGTTCGGCAGGGCTCCACCGGGTGGTGTCGTCGAAGCAGGTCGGCTCAGCTCTTCCCTCGTCGGATTCTTGGTCCTGTGGCGACTTCTGAAGTTCCAGTCCCCAAAGCCCTGCTTTTATGCAGCAAACCCCCATTCACCCAGCCTAGCTGTCACTCAAACATGCTAAGTGGTGAGCCGGCCGGCTCACCACTTGGGCCAATCAGGACGGAGTGCGACTTGAGTTACCTAGGTAACTCAGTCCAGGGTGCCTAAACCCCCCTCCACCCCTCCTAAGTACCCCAGACAGAGTGGCACCACTTTGGAGGGCTTCTGTGGAGAAGCCCGCCAAAAGTGGAACATAGGGCTCCACTTTGGGTCAGAGTTACAGAGGCGAACGCCAACGCCATTTTAGAATCAAGTTTTGGCAAAAAGTCCCAACCGGAGTTATAATAATAAATATATAAACCGGCGGTATGTTTAAGGCTACCGTAAATAAATAATTAAATGTGTTAGCCTAAAACAATGGGAAATCCCATAGGGAAATATTCGCGGTCGAATATAAAAAGTAGTTTCCACTGCCACCAGCCAAAACTCGATCAGGGGGGACGGAGACGTGCCCCCTCGACTAACAGACCCTGGGGCAATCGAATTGCCCCAGCCAGTACGTCCACAATATGATGGTTTGTACTGGTTCTGTTCAGGATTCAAGACTAGCAAAGTCTTTGGTGACTTTACATGCCCTGGGAGACAGTAGTCAGTCCCAGGGTATGGAGTCTATGTTGGGGAGTCCCTAGGACACCCCTGGGTCACGGCACAGAGGGTGCTGTGTGACCCACATCACAAAAATACATGAGGCCCTATGGAGTAAAAGACCCCATAGCCCATTCAACACAAGGTTTAACCAAGAAAACACACTTCAACATGTCCAAGAGTGAGGGTAAAAGAGTCTCACTCTTGGCAGGAGAAAAAAAGAAACCCCAGAAATCCAGCAAAGCCGCTGGGGGACTCACTAGGTAGGGAAATTCAGCCTAAACAGAGAATTCTCCCTAACACTCGCCCCCCCCCAGACTAAGGGACAGGAGGATTTAATCCACTCCTGGATGAACCTCATACCTCTAGTCGATGATATACATCCTAGAGAGTCCATCAGCATTTTGATGGTGACACCCTGACCTGTGCTCAATGGTGAAATCAAACCCTTGCAGGCAGATTGACCATCTCAATAGTTTTGGATTTTCCCCTTTCATTTGCATTAACCATCTCAAGGGTTGGTGGTCAGTCTGAATAACAAAAGTAGAACCATACAAGTATGGCCTAAACTTCTTCAGTGCCCACACAATAGCAAAGCATTCTCTTTCGATAGTTGCCCACCTTGTCTCAGGATCCTTCAGTTTCCTACTGATGAAGCAAATGGGGTGCTCCCTACCCTTCTCATCCAGTTGGCTTAGAACTGCACCTATACCTACATTGGAAGCATCAGTTTGTACAATGAAAGGTTGGTGGTAGTCAGGAGCTCTCAATACTGGAGCTTGGCAAAGAGCTCTCTTCAGTTTTTCAAAGGCCTGATTGCACTCCTCATTCCATTTTACCTTTTTAGGGAATTTGGGAGAGGAGATTACATTCAGTGGAGAAGCTATGGTCCCATAGTTCTCAATGAAATTCCTGTAATATCCAGTGAGGCCTAGAAAAGCTCTCACTTGGGTTTGAGTAGTTGGTGTTGTCCAATTTTGCACAGCTTCAATCTTGCTGGGCAAAGGCCTTATTTCTCCACCTCCTACCTCATGTCCAAGGTAGACTACTTTACTTTGACCAATCTGGCACTTACTGGCTTTGATTGTCAAATGGGCCTGTTCCAGAGCCTGCAACACATGTCCTAGGTGGTTCACATGTTCTTCCCAGGAGTGGCTGAAGACTGCAATGTCATCCAAGTATGCCATGCAGAAATCTTCCATCCCAGCCAGAACTTGGTTCACCATCCTTTGGAATGTGGCAGGTGCATTTTTTAGTCCAAAAGGCATGACCTTAAACTGGTACAAGCCAACTGGGGTTGAAAATGCAGTTTTCTCCTTGGCATGGTCTGTCAGGGCTATTTGCCAATAGCCTGACGTCAGGTCAAACGTGCTGAGGTACTTGGCTGCACCAAGTTTATCCACCAACTCATCTGTCCTGGGCAAAGGGTGGGCATCAGTCTTCGTGACTGCATTTAGAGCTCTATAGTCCACACAGAATCTCAAATCTTTGGATCCTGCCTTTGGTACTAACACAACTGGGCTAGACCATGGACTAGTAGAGGGCTCTATTACCCCGAGATCAAGCATCTTCTTGACCTCTCCTTTGATGTGGGCTCTGATATGTTCTGACATTCTGTATCCTCTGCTTTTGACTGGCAGACAGTCACCAGTGAGTATCTCATGCTGGCCCCAAGGGGTCAAGCCTGGTGACAGTGAGAACAGGGAGGCAAACTGATTTAACATAGATTTGCACTCCTCTTGTTGCTCAGGTGTCAGGTCTGAAGAGAGGTTGACTCCTTCAACTTTCTCATCTAAAGGCACACCTCTGAGAAGATCAGGGAGAGATTCACTCTCTTCTTCCTCTGCAGCTGAAGCTAGAAGCAAGGCTCCTACATCAGGTCTGGAGATGTATGCTTTTAGTCGGTTGGTGTGGAAGACTCTAGGAGCTTCCCTGGGTCTGCCCAGATCCACCAGATAGTTGACCTCTCCAAGTTTTCCCACAACCTTGAAGGGTCCCATCCATTTGTCTTGCAAGGCCCTCTGCCTTGTTGGGAGCATAACTAGAACTAGCTGGTCTTGAGTAAACTCAACCATGTTAGCCTTCTGGTCATGCCAATGTTTGACCAGGGCTTGACCAGCTTTCAAGTTGTCACTTGCTTCTGCCATCATGTGTGACATTCTCCTCCGGAGACCTATCACATAGTCAGTCACTCTGACTGGCTTGAGGGGAGGAGCACCTTCCAATCCCTCCTTAATCAGGGCCAATGGACCTCTGACTGGATGGCCATAGAGAAGCTCAAAGGGAGAATAACCTACTCCCTCCTGAGGGACTTCTCTATAAGCAAAGAGAAGGCATGGCAGTAGAAGGTCCCACTTTTTCTTAAGGGGTTCTTCTAAAGCACCTATCATGCTCTTCATGGTTCTGTTAAACCTTTCAACCAACCCGTTTGTCTGAGGGTGGTATGCGGTTGAGAACTTGTAGGTAACTCCACAGTTTTTCCACATGGCTTTCATGTAGTGGGACATAAAGTTTGACCCCCTGTCAGAGATTACCTCCTTAGGAAACCCAACCCTGGTAAAAATACCAAGGAGGGCCTTAGCCACAGCCGGAGCTGTAACAGTCCTCATAGGAATTGCCTCAGGGTACCTAGTAGCATGGTCTACTACAACAAGGATAAACCTGTTGCCTGAGGAGGTTGGGGGATCAAGGGGACCAACAATGTCAATCCCTACCCTCTCAAATGGGACTCCCACAACTGGGAGAGGCACTAAAGGTGCCACATTCTTGGAACCAACCTTACCAGAAGTCTGGCAGGTATGGCAGCTCTTACAATATCTATCTACTTCAGCCCCCATCTTTGGCCAATAAAAGTAGAGTGAGAGCCTTTCCTTGGTCTTCTTGAAACTCAAGTGACCAGCCAAAGGTATCTCATGGGCTAGTTGTAAGAACTGTTGTCTGTTCTCTTGTGGGACTACAAGGCGTTTGTAGTCTCCAGGTTCAGACTCAGTGGGTTCACTGTAGAAGAGGCCATCTTCCCAGTGCAACCTATACTTCCCAGGCTCTTGCCCATCAGCTTGAGAAGCTGCCTGGTGGCGGAGACCTTCCAGAGTTGGACATTCTCTTTGCCCCTTACGAAAAGCTGCCCTGCTAGGCCCACCTTCTGCCAGTAAAGACTGCAGCTCAGGATGGTCCTCAGGGTCCTAATCTCCAATAAGGTTGGGGCCTCCTTCTAGCTCTTCCTCAGAGTCTAGCTCAACCACACAGGGTTGTACCTCCCTCTCAGCCTCAGCTGGAGGTGGAGTTACAGGTGTAACTTTGGACAACCTAGGGGAAGTCCTTGTTGGAAGCACTGGAGTGCTTGCTGCTGGCTTTTTCCTAGGAGTCTTGGGTTGCCCCTTTGCTCCTGATCTGGTAGTTACTGCAGTAAGTTGCTCCAGTGGGAGAGGAGTGATTTCTGTCATCATCTCCTGAGATAACCCTCTCAGGGTTTTCTCTCTTGCAGGTTTTGTGAGTTCCTGTAACCTTTTGCTAGGAGGTCTGGGGGTATGAGATACAACTCCAAGAGCTTTGAGGTCATTACCCAACAGAACCCTACCTGGCACTTCACATTGTACACTGACAGGTATTTTTACAGCCATATCATTACATTGGATGAGAACTGGTAACTGGGGACACATCTGCACAGGCCCACCAGCTAACTTGGTGAGGCATTTGGGTGCCTTAGCAACATCCTCTGCCTTGAAAAATGATTCATCCACCACAGTTATGCTGGCTCCAGTGTCCCTAATGGCAGGAGTCTCCTGACCATTCACCTGGACACTGTCCTTATAATACTCTTTAGTATTATCTGGGATAGAGTTATAGACATCTAAATTCTGTTGTTCCCACAACCCCAGAGAGACTAAAGAAACACTAGCTGAGACTCCAGTGGGTTCATCAGCTAGTAATAGAAAGTTTCCACTTGCCATATGTACTTCCTCTTCTGGAGCGAAGGCTAAGGAGGCAAGCTGGACCCCTGAAGGTTTGCCCTTACATTTGGGATCTCCTTTCACATGGTCAGTAGCCTTACAAACAAAGCATGAGCCAAAGGCTCGCTGGAATGGAGGCTTGTTCTGACCTCCTTCTGGTCTGGGACCAGAAGGTACACTAGCCTGATTTGGTTTCCCTTGTGGCTTACCCTTATAGTTTTGTTTGGGGCCCTCTTTGGAATTTGTAGTATTAGAATTCTCTTTGGAGTCCTTTTTAGACTGTTTCTCCCCATCCTTCTTCTGAGTTACCCCAGAATCCTTGTGAGTGGCCCTGTTGGCAACCCACAAGTCAGCAGCCTTAGCTAGTTTCCGGGAATCCAATTCCCTGGAATCAGCCAAGTGTTGTCTGAGCTCAGGAGAGCAGGCATCATAAATAGTCTCCAACATAAACAAATTCTTCATACCTTCATAAGTGTTCACCTTGTAACCCTTAATCCATCCCTCTAAGTTTTTCAAACATTCACTCACCCAGGTAGCCCAAGGGGTACCATCATGCTTTTTGAGGTTCCTAAACCTCTTAAGATACTGGGAAGGGGTCTTCCCAAACCTAGCTATCAAAGCTAGTTTCACACATTCATAGTCCTTCCTATCCTCCTCCCCCATCTCCATTACCACATCAGTTGCAACAGGGGGAAGCCTAGAGAACAACCAGGTGAGTAAGTCATTTCCTGTGATGTTCTGGAGCCCATGATTATATTCAAACAGAGACAACCAATCCAACACATCCAACTTAGGCTCATACATACCAATCAATTCTTTAGGCATCCGGGGTCTTTTAGGACTGGAACTTCTAGAGGAGCCAGAGAGAGAAACATTCTCAACAGATAATTTCTTCATTTCTAAGTCATACTTGAGCTCCATTTCCCTTAGCCTTAGTTCTTTGTCAGTTTGAGCATTAAGTTTCTTATACTCCAATTCTAGCTTCATTTTCTCCAGTTCAAAGTACTGAGGACTAAATGTGGGACCTGGTAAAGGTCCAGTAGGTACAGCAGGTAGAGCAGGCAGAGGCCTAGGGGGGACAGTTACAACAGCCTCACCCTCCTCTTCTGACTCTTCCTCAGAATCATCAACATTTTGCTCCATGTTAACTTCAATACTGTCATCTACAGTTGCTGGAGTGGTAGGCTCCTCTGAACCATCACCCAGACTTTGGTTAGCCAACAATCTTTCAATCAGCTCCATTTTCTTGCCCTTGGTCAGGAGATCATTATGTTTACAGAGCACTCTTAAACAATCAGCAGTTTTGGCTGCAAGGGACTCTTGACTATAGCTTTCCATAACTGACATGTTAGAGGATTACTTTTACAGGGCTAAGCTTTGTGGTTAGTTGCACTAAGGTATCTAAAGTACAATAAAATGTATACTCAATACAAATCCCACCGCTGTACACCAGTGTTAGGCAGAAACCTGTGCAGTTCCCTTGGGGAACACTGCAAAAGATTTAAGACTACAGGTATAGCAGTAAACCCACTTGGTAGCAGTCTGCACCACCCAGATTTACCTGGTAGCTGTGGCTGAGCAGTCAGACTTCCCTCAAGAAGAGTTAGGCAGTATGCAAAGTATACACAATATGTACTCAGACACAATAGCACAAGCAAACACTGACCAGAGCTTGGTTTCAAAAGTATATAGTTATTTATTAAACACACATAAGTTGAAATTACTCTAGAAAAAATATAGTAAAAACACTTCAAACACAGTTATAATGAAAGCAGTTTCAACCCTTACTCCTATCTAGACAACTCTAGGTTAACACCACATAATTCGAACAGAGGTGAGTGCTTAACGTTAGATGACACTCTAGTAGGTTCAAGAAAGGGATAAAAAAGAAACAGAAATGGGTTAAACACACCACTCTAAGGTCCAGAACACTTGCAATAGGCTCAAAGAAGCACAAAGTCACAGGTGAGCAAAAGTCACTAGGCAGGGCCCACTCTTAGAGTAGCCGGAGCGAAAATGTGCCCAAGATCACACTGTTATTAGGGATTCAAAGTCTTGCAAAGAGTTAGAAAGAGGTTAGAGTGGCTTAGAAAGTTTAGCCAGGGTGTTCCAGGCACTCCCAGGTTCGAAAGCCGGGGGCTAAATCTACCCCGTACAGTCGGTGGCAAGGGAAGCCAGGCGGAACACGGTACCTTAAGCGAAAAGGGTCCTCCAGCGGTGGCAGTTGTTCCAGGCAGTGGCAGCAAGGCTCGACGTCGGTCAGGGGAGAAGAAGTTCTCGCTGAAGAGCAGAAGAAGAAGGTCGTTGCACTGCCCGGGAAGAAACCAGCCGCGGAGTCCTCCGGTTAAAGGGTTGTACCGACTTTCGTGATTGGGGTAAAAGTGGTGGGGTTCCGGTTGCCGGGGTGCTTGGCACTGGCAAGGCGGCCACGAGATACCTCGAGAAGCGAAAAGAAGGCGAAAACTGGTTGTCCCCACCAGTCAAGGGAAGGAGCCACTCCGTTAAGAGTTCTCCTCGGTCGTCGGGAAAAGTGGTGAGACGGTTCGGCAGGGCTCCACCGGGTGGTGTCGTCGAAGCAGGTCGGCTCAGCTCTTCCCTCGTCGGATTCTTGGTCCTGTGGCGACTTCTGAAGTTCCAGTCCCCAAAGCCCTGCTTTTATGCAGCAAACCCCCATTCACCCAGCCTAGCTGTCACTCAAACATGCTAAGTGGTGAGCCGGCCGGCTCACCACTTGGGCCAATCAGGACGGAGTGCGACTTGAGTTACCTAGGTAACTCAGTCCAGGGTGCCTAAACCCCCCTCCACCCCTCCTAAGTACCCCAGACAGAGTGGCACCACTTTGGAGGGCTTCTGTGGAGAAGCCCGCCAAAAGTGGAACAAAGGGCTCCACTTTGGGTCAGAGTTACAGAGGCGAACGCCAACGCCATTTTAGAATCAAGTTTTGGCAAAAAGTCCCAACCGGAGTTATAATAATAAATATATAAACCGGCGGTATGTTTAAGGCTACCGTAAATAAATAATTAAATGTGTTAGCCTAAAACAATGGGAAATCCCATAGGGAAATATTCGCGGTCGAATATAAAAAGTAGTTTCCACTGCCACCAGCCAAAACTCGATCAGGGGGGACGGAGACGTGCCCCCTCGACTAACAGACCCTGGGGCAATCGAATTGCCCCAGCCAGTACGTCCACAATATGATGGTTTGTACTGGTTCTGTTCAGGATTCAAGACTAGCAAAGTCTTTGGTGACTTTACATGCCCTGGGAGACAGTAGTCAGTCCCAGGGTATGGAGTCTATGTTGGGGAGTCCCTAGGACACCCCTGGGTCACGGCACAGAGGGTGCTGTGTGACCCACATCACAAAAATACATGAGGCCCTATGGAGTAAAAGACCCCATAGCCCATTCAACACAAGGTTTAACCAAGAAAACACACTTCAACATGTCCAAGAGTGAGGGTAAAAGAGTCTCACTCTTGGCAGGAGAAAAAAAGAAACCCCAGAAATCCAGCAAAGCCGCTGGGGGACACACTAGGTAGGGAAATTCAGCCTAAACAGAGAATTCTCCCTAACAGGAGGCAGAATAGGCTAAATGCAATAGTCAAATGGTGAGGCACAATAGGCTAAATGCAAAAGTCAAATGGTGAGGAACAATAAGCTAAATGCAAAAGTCAAATGGGGAGGCAGAATAGGCTAAATGCAAAAGTCAAATGGTGAGGCACAATATGCTAAATGCAAAAGTCAAATGGGGAGGCAGAATAGGCTGAATGCAATAGTCAAATGGTGAGGCACAATAGGCAAAATGCAAAAGTCAAATGGTGAGGCACAATCGGCTAAATGCAAAAGTCAAATGGGGAGGCAGAATAGCTAAATGCAAAAGTCAAATGCTGAGGCACAATAGGCTAAATGCAAAAGTCAAATGGTGAGGCAGAAAAGGCTGAATGCAAAAGTCAAATGCTGAGGCACAATAGGCTAAATGCAAAAGTCAAATGGTGAGGCAGAATAGGCTAAATGCAAAAGTCAAATGGTGAGGCACAATAGGCTAAATGCAAAGGTCAAATGAATGGGCAGAATAGGCTAAATGCAAAAGTCAAATGGTGAGGCAGAATAGGCTAAATGCAAAAGTCAAATGAATGGGCAGAATAGGCTAAATGCAAAAGTCAAATGGTGAGGCAGAATAGGCTAAATGCAGAAGTCAAATGAATGGGCAGAATAGGCTAAATGCAAAAGTCAAATGGTGAGGCACAATAGGCTAAATGCATAAGTCAAATGATGGGGCAGAATAGGCTGAATGCAATAGTCAAAAGCTGAGGCAAAATAGGCTAAATGCAAAAGTCAAATGGTGAGGCAGAATAGGCTAAATGCAAAAGTCAAATGGTGAGGCACAATCGGCTAAATGCAAAAGTCAAATGGGAAGGCAGAATAGCTAAATGCAAAAGTCAAATGCTGAGGCACAATAGGCTAAATGCAAAAGTCAAATGGTGAGGCAGAAAAGGCTGAATGCAAAAGTCAAATGCTGAGGCACAATAGGCTAAATGCAAAAGTCAAATGGTGAGGCAGAATAGGCTAAATGCAAAGGTCAAATGGTGAGGCACAATAGGCTAAATGCATAAGTCAAATGATGGGGCAGAATAGGCTGAATGCAATAGTCAAAAGCTGAGGCAAAATAGGCTAAATGCAAAAGTCAAATGGTGAGGCAGAATAGGCTAAATGCAAAAGTCAAATTGTGAGGCAGAATCGGCTAAATGCAAAAGTCAAATGGGGAGGCAGAATAGGCTAAATGCAAAAGTCAAATGGTGAGGCAGAATAGGCTAAATGCAAAAGTCAAAGGAATGGGCAGAATAGGCTAAATGCAAAAGTCCAATGGGGAGGCAGAATAGGCTAAATGCAAAAGTCGAATGGTGAGGCAGAATAGGCTAAATGCAAAAGTCAAATGGGGAGGCAGAATAGGCTAAATGCAAAAGTCAAATGGTGAGGCAGATAAGGCTAAATGCAAAAGTCAAATGGGGAGGCAGACTAGGCTAAATGCAGAAGTCAAATGCTGAGGCACAATAGGCTAAATGCAAAAGTCAAAGGAATGGGCAGAATAGGCTAAATGCAAAAGTCAAATGGGGAGGCAGAATAGGCTAAATGCAAAAGTCGAATGGTGAGGCAGAATAGGCTAAATGCAAAAGTCAAATGGGGAGGCACAATAGGCTAAATGCAAAAGTCAAATGGTGAGGCAGATAAGGCTAAATGCAAAAGTCAAATGGGGAGGCAGAATAGGCTAAATGCAGAAGTCAAATGCTGAGGCACAATAGGCTAAATGCAGAAGTTGAATGGTGAGGCACAATAGGCTAAATGCAAAAGTCAAATGGGGAGGCAGAATAGGCTAAATGCAAAAGTCAAATGGTGAGGCACAAAAGGCTAAATGCAAAAGTCAAATGGTGGGGCAGAATAGGCTAAATGCAAAAGTCAAATGGGGAGGTGTTAGGCAGAAACCTGTGCAGTTCCCTTGGGGAACACTGCAAAAGATTTAAGACTACAGGTATAGCAGTAAACCCACTTGGTAGCAGTCTGCACCACCCAGATTTACCTGGTAGCTGTGGCTGAGCAGTCAGACTTCCCTCAAGAAGAGTTAGGCAGTATGCAAAGTATACACAATATGTACTCAGACACAATAGCACAAGCAAACACTGACCAGAGCTTGGTTTCAAAAGTATATAGTTATTTATTAAACACACATAAGTTGAAATTACTCTAGAAAAAATATAGTAAAAACACTTCAAACACAGTTATAATGAAAGCAGTTTCAACCCTTACTCCTATCTAGACAACTCTAGGTTAACACCACATAATTCGAACAGAGGTGAGTGCTTAACGTTAGATGACACTCTAGTAGGTTCAAGAAAGGGATAAAAAAGAAACAGAAATGGGTTAAACACACCACTCTAAGGTCCAGAACACTTGCAATAGGCTCAAAGAAGCACAAAGTCACAGGTGAGCAAAAGTCACTAGGCAGGGCCCACTCTTAGAGTAGCCGGAGCGAAAATGTGCCCAAGATCACACTGTTATTAGGGATTCAAAGTCTTGCAAAGAGTTAGAAAGAGGTTAGAGTGGCTTAGAAAGTTTAGCCAGGGTGTTCCAGGCACTCCCAGGTTCGAAAGCCGGGGGCTAAATCTACCCCGTACAGTCGGTGGCAAGGGAAGCCAGGCGGAACACGGTACCTTAAGCGAAAAGGGTCCTCCAGCGGTGGCAGTTGTTCCAGGCAGTGGCAGCAAGGCTCGACGTCGGTCAGGGGAGAAGAAGTTCTCGCTGAAGAGCAGAAGAAGAAGGTCGTTGCACTGCCCGGGAAGAAACCAGCCGCGGAGTCCTCCGGTTAAAGGGTTGTACCGACTTTCGTGATTGGGGTAAAAGTGGTGGGGTTCCGGTTGCCGGGGTGCTTGGCACTGGCAAGGCGGCCACGAGATACCTCGAGAAGCGAAAAGAAGGCGAAAACTGGTTGTCCCCACCAGTCAAGGGAAGGAGCCACTCCGTTAAGAGTTCTCCTCGGTCGTCGGGAAAAGTGGTGAGACGGTTCGGCAGGGCTCCACCGGATGGTGTCGTCGAAGCAGGTCGGCTCAGCTCTTCCCTCGTCGGATTCTTGGTCCTGTGGCGACTTCTGAAGTTCCAGTCCCCAAAGCCCTGCTTTTATGCAGCAAACCCCCATTCACCCAGCCTAGCTGTCACTCAAACATGCTAAGTGGTGAGCCGGCCGGCTCACCACTTGGGCCAATCAGGACGGAGTGCGACTTGAGTTACCTAGGTAACTCAGTCCAGGGTGCCTAAACCCCCCTCCACCCCTCCTAAGTACCCCAGACAGAGTGGCACCACTTTGGAGGGCTTCTGTGGAGAAGCCCGCCAAAAGTGGAACAAAGGGCTCCACTTTGGGTCAGAGTTACAGAGGAGAACGCCAACGCCATTTTAGAATCAAGTTTTGGCAAAAAGTCCCAACCGGAGTTATAATAATAAATATATAAACCGGCGGTATGTTTAAGGCTACCGTAAATAAATAATTAAATGTGTTAGCCTAAAACAATGGGAAATCCCATAGGGAAATATTCGCGGTCGAATATAAAAAGTAGTTTCCACTGCCACCAGCCAAAACTCGATCAGGGGGGACGGAGACGTGCCCCCTCGACTAACAGACCCTGGGGCAATCGAATTGCCCCAGCCAGTACGTCCACAATATGATGGTTTGTACTGGTTCTGTTCAGGATTCAAGACTAGCAAAGTCTTTGGTGACTTTACATGCCCTGGGAGACAGTAGTCAGTCCCAGGGTATGGAGTCTATGTTGGGGAGTCCCTAGGACACCCCTGGGTCACGGCACAGAGGGTGCTGTGTGACCCACATCACAAAAATACATGAGGCCCTATGGAGTAAAAGACCCCATAGCCCATTCAACACAAGGTTTAACCAAGAAAACACACTTCAACATGTCCAAGAGTGAGGGTAAAAGAGTCTCACTCTTGGCAGGAGAAAAAAAGAAACCCCAGAAATCCAGCAAAGCCGCTGGGGGACTCACTAGGTAGGGAAATTCAGCCTAAACAGAGAATTCTCCCTAACAGGAGGCAGAATAGGCTAAATGCAATAGTCAAATGGTGAGGCACAATAGGCTAAATGCAAAAGTCAAATGGTGAGGAACAATAAGCTAAATGCAAAAGTCAAATGGGGAGGCAGAATAGGCTAAATGCAAAAGTCAAATGGTGAGGCACAATATGCTAAATGCAAAAGTCAAATGGGGAGGCAGAATAGGCTGAATGCAATAGTCAAATGGTGAGGCACAATAGGCAAAATGCAAAAGTCAAATGGTGAGGCACAATCGGCTAAATGCAAAAGTCAAATGGGGAGGCAGAATAGCTAAATGCAAAAGTCAAATGCTGAGGCACAATAGGCTAAATGCAAAAGTCAAATGGTGAGGCAGAAAAGGCTGAATGCAAAAGTCAAATGCTGAGGCACAATAGGCTAAATGCAAAAGTCAAATGGTGAGGCAGAATAGGCTAAATGCAAAAGTCAAATGGTGAGGCACAATAGGCTAAATGCAAAGGTCAAATGAATGGGCAGAATAGGCTAAATGCAAAAGTCAAATGGTGAGGCAGAATAGGCTAAATGCAAAAGTCAAATGAATGGGCAGAATAGGCTAAATGCAAAAGTCAAATGGTGAGGCAGAATAGGCTAAATGCAGAAGTCAAATGAATGGGCAGAATAGGCTAAATGCAAAAGTCAAATGGTGAGGCACAATAGGCTAAATGCATAAGTCAAATGATGGGGCAGAATAGGCTGAATGCAATAGTCAAAAGCTGAGGCAAAATAGGCTAAATGCAAAAGTCAAATGGTGAGGCAGAATAGGCTAAATGCAAAAGTCAAATGGTGAGGCACAATCGGCTAAATGCAAAAGTCAAATGGGAAGGCAGAATAGCTAAATGCAAAAGTCAAATGCTGAGGCACAATAGGCTAAATGCAAAAGTCAAATGGTGAGGCAGAAAAGGCTGAATGCAAAAGTCAAATGCTGAGGCACAATAGGCTAAATGCAAAAGTCAAATGGTGAGGCAGAATAGGCTAAATGCAAAGGTCAAATGGTGAGGCACAATAGGCTAAATGCATAAGTCAAATGATGGGGCAGAATAGGCTGAATGCAATAGTCAAAAGCTGAGGCAAAATAGGCTAAATGCAAAAGTCAAATGGTGAGGCAGAATAGGCTAAATGCAAAAGTCAAATGGTGAGGCACAATCGGCTAAATGCAAAAGTCAAATGGGGAGGCAGAATAGCTAAATGCAAAAGTCAAATGCTGAGGCACAATAGGCTAAATGCAAAAGTCAAATGGTGAGGCAGAAAAGGCTGAATGCAAAAGTCAAATGCTGAGGCACAATAGGCTAAATGCAAAAGTCAAATGGTGAGGCAGAATAGGCTAAATGCAGAAGTCAAATGAATGGGCAGAATAGGCTAAATGCAAAAGTCAAATGGTGAGGCACAATAGGCTAAATGCATAAGTCAAATGATGGGGCAGAATAGGCTGAATGCAATAGTCAAAAGCTGAGGCAAAATAGGCTAAATGCAAAAGTCAAATGGTGAGGCAGAATAGGCTAAATGCAAAAGTCAAATTGTGAGGCAGAATAGGCTAAATGCAAAAGTCAAATGGGGAGGCAGAATAGGCTAAATGCAAAAGTCAAATGGTGAGGCAGAATAGGCTAAATGCAAAAGTCAAAGGAATGGGCAGAATAGGCTAAATGCAAAAGTCAAATGGGGAGGCAGACTAGGCTAAATGCAGAAGTCAAATGCTGAGGCAGAATAGGCTAAATGCAGAAGTTGAATGGTGAGGCACAATAGGCTAAATGCAAAAGTCAAATGAATGGGCAGAATAGGCTAAATGCATAAGTCAAATGATGGGGCAGAATAGGCTGAATGCAAAAGTCAAAAGCTGAGGGACAATAGGCTAAATGTGAAAGTCAAATGGTGAGGCACAATAGGCTAAATGCAAAAGTCAAATGGTGAGGCACAATAGGCTAAATGCAAAAGTCAAATGGTGAGGCACAATAGGCTAAATGCAAAAGTCAAATGGGGAGGCAGAATAGGCTAAATGCAAAAGTCAAATGGTGAGGCACAATAGGCTAAATGCAAAAGTCAAATGGTGAGGCAGAATAGGCTAAATGCAAAAGTCAAATGGTGAGGCACAATAGGCTAAATGCAAAGGTCAAATGAATGGGCAGAATAGGCTAAATGCAAAAGTCAAATGGTGAGGCAGAATTGGCTAAATGCATAAGTCAAATTATCGGGCAGAATAGGCTGAATGCAATAGTCAAAAGCTGAGGCAAAATAGGCTAAATGCAAAAGTCAAATGGTGAGGCAGAATAGGCTAAATGCAAAAGTCAAATTGTGAGGCAGAATAGGCTAAATGCAAAAGTCAAATGGGGAGGCAGAATAGGCTAAATGCAAAAGTCAAATGGTGAGGCAGAATAGGCTAAATGCAAAAGTCAAAGGAATGGGCAGAATAGGCTAAATGCAAAAGTCAAATGGGGAGGCAGAATAGGCTAAATGCAAAAGTCGAATGGTGAGGCAGAATAGGCTAAATGCAAAAGTCAAATGGGGAGGCAGAATAGGCTAAATGCAAAAGTCGAATGGTGAGGCAGAATAGGCTAAATGCAGAAGTCAAATGCTGAGGCACAATAGGCTAAATGCAAAAGTCAAATGAATGGGCAGAATAGGCTAAATGCATAAGTCAAATGATGGGGCAGAATAGGCTGAATGCAAAAGTCAAAAGCTGAGGGAAAATAGGCTAAATGCAAAAGTCAAATGGTGAGGCACAATAGGCTAAATGCAAAAGTCAAATGGTGAGGCACAATAGGCTAAATGCAAAAGTCAAATGGGGAGGCAGAATAAGCTAAATGCAAAAGTCAAATGATGGGGCACAATAGGCTAAATGCAAAAGTCAAATGGTGAGGCACAATATGCTAAATGCAAAAGTCAAATGGGGAGGCAGAATAGGCTAAATGCAAATGTCAAATGGTGAGGCAGAGTAGGCTAAATGCAGAAGTCAAAAGGTGAGGCATAATAGGCTAAATGCAAAAGTCAAATGGGAAGGCAGAAAAGGCTAAATGCAAAAGTCAAATGCTGAGGCACAATAGGCTAAATGTAAAAGTCAAATGGTGAGGCAGAATAGGCTAAATGCAAAAGTCAAATGAATGGGCAGAATAGTCTAAATGCAAAAGTCAAATGGTGAGGCACAATAGGCTAACTGCAAAAGTCAAATGGTGAGGCAGAATAGGCTAAATGCAAAAGTCAAATGAATGGGCAGAATAGGCTAAATGCAAAAGTCAAATGGGGAGGCAGAATAGGCTAAATGCAAAAGTCAAATGTGGAGGCACAACAGGCTAAATGCAAAAGTCAAATGGGGAGGCAGAATAGGCTAAATGCAAAAGTCAAATGGTGAGGCACAATAGGCTGAATGCAAAAGTCAAATGAATAGGCAGAATAGGCTAAATGCAAAAGTCAAATGAGGAGGCAGAATAGGCTAAATGCAAAATTCAAATGGGGAGGCACAACAGGCTAAATGCAAAAGTCAAATGGGGAGGCACAACAGGCTAAATGCAAAAGTCAAATGGTGAGGCACAATAGGCTAAATGCAAAAGTCAAATGGAGAGGCAGAATAGGCTAAATGCAAAAGTCAAATGGTGAGGCAGAATAGGCTAAATGCAAAAGTCAAATGGTGAGGCAAAATAAGCTAAATGCAAAAGTCAAATGAATGGGCAGAATAGGCTAAATGCAAAAGTCAAATGGTGAGGCAGAATAGGCTAAATACAAAAGTCAAATGAATGGGCAGAATAGGCTAAATGCAAAAGTCAAATGGTGGGGAAGAATAGGCTAAATGCAGAAGTCAAATGATGGGGCACAATAGGCTAAATGCAAAAGTCAAATGATGGGGCACAATAGGCTAAATGCAAAAGTCAAATGGGGAGGCAGAATAGGCTAAATACAATAGTCAAATGGTGAGGCACAATAGGCTAAATGCAAAAGTCAAATGGTGAGGAACAATAAGCTAAATGCAAAAGTCAAATGGGGAGGCAGAATAGGCTAAATGCAAAAATCAAATGGTGAGGCACAATAGGCTAAATGCAAAAGTCAAATGGGGAGGCAGAATACGCTGAATGCAATAGTCAAATGGTGAGGCACAATAGGCAAAATGCAAAAGTCAAATGGTGAGGCACAATCGGGTAAATGCAAAAGTCAAATGGGGAGGCAGAATAGCTAAATGCAAAAGTCAAATGCTGAGGCACAATAGGCTAAATGCAAAAGTCAAATGGTGAGGCAGAAAAGGCTGAATGCAAAAGTCAAATGCTGAGGCACAATAGGCTAAATGCAAAAGTCAAATGGTGAGGCAGAATAGGCTAAATGCAAAAGTCAAATGGTGAGGCAGAATAGGCTAAATGCAAAAGTCAAATGAATGGGCAGAATAGGCTAAATGCAAAAGTCAAATGGTGAGGCAGAATAGGCTAAATGCAAAAGTCAAATGAATGGGCAGAATAGGCTAAATGCAAAAGTCAAATGGTGAGGCACAATAGGCTAAATGCATAAGTCAAATGATGGGGTAGAATAGGCTGAATGCAATAGTCAAAAGCTGAGGCAAAATAGGCTAAATGCAAAAGTCAAATGGTGAGGCAGAATAGGCTAAATGCAAAAGTCAAATTGTGAGGCAGAATCGGCTAAATGCAAAAGTCAAATGGGGAGGCAGAATAGGCTAAATGCAAAAGTCAAATGGTGAGGCAGAATAGGCTAAATGCAAAAGTCAAAGGAATGGGCAGAATAGGCTAAATGCAAAAGTCAAATGGGGAGGCAGAATAGGCTAAATGCAAAAGTCGAATGGTGAGGCAGAATAGGCTAAATGCAAAAGTCAAATGGGGAGGCAGAATAGGCTAAATGCAAAAGTCAAATGGTGAGGCAGATAAGGCTAAATGCAAAAGTCAAATGGGGAGGCAGACTAGGCTAAATGCAGAAGTCAAATGCTGAGGCACAATAGGCTAAATGCAAAAGTCAAAGGAATGAGCAGAATAGGCTAAATGCAAAAGTCAAATGGGGAGGCAGAATAGGCTAAATGCAAAAGTCGAATGGTGAGGCAGAATAGGCTAAATGCAAAAGTCAAATGGGGAGGCACAATAGGCTAAATGCAAAAGTCAAATGGTGAGGCAGATAAGGCTAAATGCAAAAGTCAAATGGTGAGGCACAATAGGCTAAATGCAGAAGTTGAATGGTGAGGCACAATAGGCTAAATGCATAAGTCAAATGATGGGGCAGAATAGGCTGAATGCAAAAGTCAAAAGCTGAGGGAAAATAGGCTAAATGCAAAAGTCAAATGGTGAGGCACAATAGGCTAAATGCAAAAGTCAAATGGTGAGGCAGAATAGGCTAAATGCAAAAGTCAAATGATGGGGCAGAATAGGCTAAATGCAAAAGTCAAATGGTGAGGCACAATAGGCTAAATGCAAAAGTCAAATGGGGAGGCAGAATAGGCTAAATGCAAAAGTCAAATGGTGAGGCACAATAGGCTAAATACAAAAGTCAAATGGTGGGGCAGAATAGGCTAAATGCAGAAGTCAAATGATGGGGCACAATAGGCTAAATGCAAAAGTCAAATGGGGAGGCACAACAGGCTAAATGCAAAAGTCAAATGGGGAGGCACAACAGGCTAAATGCAAAAGTCAAATGGTGAGGCACAATAGGCTAAATGCAAAAGTCAAATGGAGAGGCAGAATAGGCTAAATGCAAAAGTCAAATGGTGAGGCACAATAGGCTAAATGCAAAAGTCAAATGGTGAGGCAGATAAGGCTAAATGCAAAAGTCAAATGGTGAGGCACAATAGGCTAAATGCAGAAGTTGAATGGTGAGGCACAATAGGCTAAATGCATAAGTCAAATGATGGGGCAGAATAGGCTGAATGCAAAAGTCAAAAGCTGAGGGAAAATAGGCTAAATGCAAAAGTCAAATGGTGAGGCACAATAGGCTAAATGCAAAAGTCAAATGGTGAGGCAGAATAGGCTAAATGCAAAAGTCAAATGATGGGGCAGAATAGGCTAAATGCAAAAGTCAAATGGTGAGGCACAATAGGCTAAATGCAAAAGTCAAATGGGGAGGCAGAATAGGCTAAATGCAAAAGTCAAATGGTGAGGCACAATAGGCTAAATACAAAAGTCAAATGGTGGGGCAGAATAGGCTAAATGCAGAAGTCAAATGATGGGGCACAATAGGCTAAATGCAAAAGTCAAATGGGGAGGCACAACAGGCTAAATGCAAAAGTCAAATGGGGAGGCACAACAGGCTAAATGCAAAAGTCAAATGGTGAGGCACAATAGGCTAAATGCAAAAGTCAAATGGAGAGGCAGAATAGGCTAAATGCAAAAGTCAAATGGTGAGGCACAATAGGCTAAATGCAAAAGTCAAATGGGGAGGCAGAATAGGCTAAATGCAAAAGTCAAATGAATGGGCAGCAGAATAGGCTAAATGCAAAAGTCAAATGGGGAGGCAGAATAGGCTAAATGCAAAAGTCAAATGGTGAGGCAGATAAGGCTAAATGCAAAAGTCAAATGGGGAGGCAGAATAGGCTAAATGCAAAAGTCAAATGGGGAGGCAAAATAGGTTAAATGCAAAAGTCAAATGAATGGGCTGAATAGGCTAAATGCAAAAGTCAAATGGTGAGGCAGAATAGGCTAAATGCAAAAGTCAAATGGGGAGGCACAATAGGCTAAATGCAAAAGTCAAATGGTGAGGCAGAATAGGCTAAATGCAAAAGTCAAATGAATGGGCAGAATAGGCTAAATGCAAAAGTCAAATGGGGAGGCAGAATAGGCTAAATGCAAAAGTCAAATGGGGAGATAGAATAGGCTAAATGCAAAAGTCAAATGGTGAAGCAGAATAGGTTAAATGCAAAAGTCAAATGAATGGGCTGAATAGGCTAAATGCAAAAGTCAAATGGTGAGGCAGAATAGGCTAAATGCAAAAGTCAAATGGGGAGGCACAATAGGCTAAATGCAAAAGTCAAATGGTGAGGCAGAATAGGCTAAATGCAAAAGTCAAATGGGGAGGCAAAATAGGTTAAATGCAAAAGTCAAATGAATGGGCTGAATAGGCTAAATGCAAAAGTCAAATGGTGAGGCAGAATAGGCTAAATGCAAAAGTCAAATGGGGAGGCACAATAGGCTAAATGCAAAAGTCAAATGGTGAGGCAGAATAGGCTAAATGCAAAAGTCAAATGAATGGGCAGAATAGGCTAAATGCAAAAGTCAAATGGGGAGGCAGAATAGGCTAAATGTAAAAGTCAAATGGGGAGATAGAATAGGCTAAATGCAAAAGTCAAATGGTGAGCCAGAATAGGCTAAATGCAAAAGTCAAATGGGGAGCCAGAATAGGCTAAATGCAAAAGTCAAATTGTGAGGCAGAATAGGCTAAATGCAAAAGTCAAATGGAGAGGCAGAATAGGCTAAATGCAAAAGTCAAATGAATGGACGGAATAGGCGAAATGCAAAAGTCAAATGGGGAGATAGAATAGGCTAAATGCAAAAGTCAAATGGTGAGCCAGAATAGGCTAAATGCAAAAGTCAAATGGGGAGCCAGAATAGGCTAAATGCAAAAGTCAAATTGTGAGGCAGAATAGGCTAAATGCAAAAGTCAAATGGAGAGGCAGAATAGGCTAAAGGCAAAAGTCAAATGAATGGACGGAATAGGCGAAATGCAAAAGTCAAATGGTGAGGCAGAATAGGCTAAATGCAAAAGTCGAATGGGGAGGCAGAATAGGCTAAATGCAAAAGTCAAATGGGGAGGAAGAATAGGCTAAATGCAAAAGTCAAATGGGGAGGCAGAATAGGCTAAATGCAAAAGTCAAATGGTGAGGCAGAATAGGCTAAATGCAGAAGTCAAATGGTGAGGCAGAATAGGCTAAATGCAGAAGTCAAATGGTGAGGCAGAATAGGCTAAATGCAGAAGTCAAATGGTGAGGCAGAATAGGCTAAATGCAAAAGTCAAATGGTGAGGCAGAATAGGCTAAATGCAGAAGTCAAATGCTGAAGAACAATAGGCTAAATGCAGAAGTTGAATGGTGAGGCACAATAGGCTAAATGCAGAAGTAAAATGGTGAGGCACAATAGGCTAAATGCAGAAGTCATATGGTGAGGCACAATAGGCTAAATGCAAAAGTCAAATGGTGAGGCACAATAGGCTAAATGCAATAGTCAAATGATGAGGCACAATAGGCTAAATGCAAAAGTCAAATGATGGGGCAGAATAGGCTAAATGCAATAGTCAAATGGTGAGGCACAACAGGCTAAATGCAAAAGTCAAATGATGGGGCAGAATAGGCTAAATGCAATAGTCAAATGGTGAGGCACAATAGGCTAAATGCAATAGTCAAATGGTGAGGCACAATAGGCTAAATGCAAAAGTCAAATGATAGGGCAGAATAGGCTAAATGCAAAAGTCAAATGATAGGGCAGAATAGGCTAAATGCAATAGTCAAATGGTGAGAAACAATAGGCTAAATGCAAAAGTCAAATGATGGGGCAGAATAGGCTAAATGCAATAGTCAAATGGTGATGAACAATAGGCTAAATGCAAAAGTCAAATGATGGGGCAGAATAGGCTAAATGCAATAGTCAAATGGTGAGGCACAATAGGCTAAATGCAAAAGTCAAATGATGGGGCAGAATAGGCTAAATGCAATAGTCAAATGGGGAGGCACAACAGGCTAAATGCAAAAGTCAAATGGGGAGGCACAACAGGCTAAATGCAAAAGTCAAATGGTGAGGCACAATAGGCTAAATGCAAAAGTCAAATGGAGAGGCAGAATAGGCTAAATGCAAAAGTCAAATGGTGAGGCAGAATAGGCTAAATGCAAAAGTCAAATGGGGAGGCAGAATAGGCTAAATGCAAAAGTCAAATGGTGAGGCAAAATAAGCTAAATGCAAAAGTCAAATGAATGGGCAGAATAGGCTAAATGCAAAAGTCAAATGGTGAGGCAGAATAGGCTAAATACAAAAGTCAAATGAATGGGCAGAATAGGCTAAATGCAAAAGTCAAATGGTGAGGCAGAATAGGCTAAATGCAAAAGTCAAATGAATGGGCAGAATAGGCTAAATGCAAAAGTCAAATGGTGAGGCAGAATAGGCTAAATGCAAAAGTCAAATGAATGGGCAGAATAGGCTAAATGCAAAAGTCAAATGGTGAGGCAGAATAGGGTAAATGCAAAAGTCAAATGAATGGGTAGAATAGGCTAAATGCAAAAGTCAAATGGTGAGGCACAATAGGCTAAATGCATGAGTCAAATGATGGGGCAGAATAGGCTGAATCCAATAGTCAAAAGCTGAGGCAAAATAGGCTAAATGCAAAAGTCAAATGGTGAGGCAGAATAGGCTAAATGCAAAAGTCAAATTGTGAGGCAGAATAGGCTAAATGCAAAAGTCAAATGGGGAGGCAGAATAGGCTAAATGCAAAAGTCAAATGGTGAGGCAGAATAGGCTAAATGCAAAAGTCAAAGGAATGGGCAGAATAGGCTAAATGCAAAAGTCAAATGGTGAGGAACAATAAGCTAAATGCAAAAGTCAAATGGGGAGGCAGAATAGGCTAAATGCAAAAATCAAATAGTGAGGCACAATAGGCTAAATGCAAAAGTCAATGGGGAGGCAGAATAGGCTGAATGCAACAGTCAAATGGTGAGGCACAATAGGCAAAATGCAAAAGTCAAATGGTGAGGCACAATCGGCTAAATGCAAAAGTCAAATGGGGAGGCAGAATAGCTAAATGCAAAAGTCAAATGCTGAGGCACAATAGGCTAAATGCAAAAGTCAAATGGTGAGGCAGAAAAGGCTAAATGCAAAAGTCAAATGCTGAGGCACAATAGGCTAATGGCAAAAGTCAAATGGTGAGGCAGAATAGGCTAAATGCAAAAGTCAAATGGTGAGGCACAATAGGCTAAATGCAAAGGTCAAAAGAATGGGCAGAATAGGCTAAATGCAAAAGTCAAATGGTGAGGCAGAATAGGCTAAATGCAAAAGTCAAATGAATGGGCAGAATAGGCTAAATGCAAAAGTCAAATGGTGAGGCAGAATAGGCTAAATGCAAATGTCAAATGAATGGGCAGAATAGGCTAAATGCAAAAGTCAAATGGTGAGGCACAATAGGCTAAATGCATAAGTCAAATGATGGGGCAGAATAGGCTGAATGCAATAGTCAAAAGCTGAGGCAAAATAGGCTAAATGCAAAAGTCAAATGGTGAGGCAGAATAGGCTAAATGCAAAAGTCAAATTGTGAGGCAGAATAGGCTAAATTCAAAAGTCAAATGGGGAGGCAGAATAGGCTAAATGCAAAAGTCAAATGGTGAGGCAGAATAGGCTAAATGCAAAAGTCAAAGAAATGGGCAGAATAGGCTAAATGCAAAAGTCAAATGGGGAGGCAGAATAGGCTAAATGCAAAAGTCGAATGGTGAGGCAGAATAGGCTAAATGCAAAAGTCAAATGGGGAGGCAGAATAGGCTAAATGCAAAAGTCAAATGGTGAGGCAGATAAGGCTAAATGCAAAAGTCAAATGGGGAGGCAGAATAGGCTAAATGCAGAAATCAAATGCTGAGGCACAATAGGCTAAATGCAGAAGTTGAATGGTGAGGCACAATAGGCTAAATGCAAAAGTCAAATGGGGAGGCAGAATAGGCTAAATGCAAAAGTCAAATGAATGGGCAGAATAGGCTAAATGCAAAAGTCAAATGGTGAGGCAGAATAGGCTAAATGCAAATGTCAAATGAATGGGCAGAATAGGCTAAATGCAAAAGTCAAATGGTGAGGCACAATAGGCTAAATGCATAAGTCAAATGATGGGGCAGAATAGGCTGAATGCAATAGTCAAAAGCTGAGTCAAAATAGGCTAAATGCAAAAGTCAAATGGTGAGGCAGAATAGGCTAAATGCAAAAGTCAAATTGTGAGGCAGAATAGGCTAAATTCAAAAGTCAAATGGGGAGGCAGAATAGGCTAAATGCAAAAGTCAAATGGTGAGGCAGAATAGGCTAAATGCAAAAGTCAAAGAAATGGGCAGAATAGGCTAAATGCAAAAGTCAAATGGGGAGGCAGAATAGGCTAAATGCAAAAGTCGAATGGTGAGGCAGAATAGGCTAAATGCAAAAGTCAAATGGGGAGGCAGAATAGGCTAAATGCAAAAGTCAAATGGTGAGGCAGATAAGGCTAAATGCAAAAGTCAAATGGGGAGGCAGAATAGGCTAAATGCAGAAGTCAAATGCTGAGGCACAATAGGCTAAATGCAGAAGTTGAATGGTGAGGCACAATAGGCTAAATGCAAAAGTCAAATGGGGAGGCAGAATAGGCTAAATGCAAAAGTCAAATGGTGAGGCACAAAAGGCTAAATGCAAAAGTCAAATGGTGGGGTAGAATAGGCTAAATGCAAAAGTCAAATGGGGAGGCAGAATAGGCTAAATGCAATAGTCAAATGGTGAGGCACAATAGGCTGAATGCAAAAGTCAAATGGTGAGGAACAATAAGCTAAATGCAAAAGTCAAATGGGGAGGCAGAATAGGCTAAATGCAAAAGTCAAATGGTGAGGCACAATATGCTAAATGCAAAAGTCAAATGAGGAGGCAGAATAGGCTGAATGCAATAGTCAAATGGTGAGGCACAATAGGCAAAATGCAAAAGTCAAATGGTGAGGCAGAATAGCTAAATGCAAAAGTCAAATGCTGAGGCACAATAGGCTAAATGCAAAAGTCAAATGGTGAGGCAGAAAAGGCTGAATGCAAAAGTCAAATGCTGAGGCACAATAGGCTAAATGCAAAAGTCAAATGGTGAGGCAGAATAGGCTAAATGCAAAAGTCAAATGGTGAGGCACAATAGGCTAAATGCAAAGGTCAAATGAATGGGCAGAATAGGCTAAATGCAAAAGTCAAATGGTGAGGCAGAATAGGCTAAATGCAAAAGTCAAATGAATGGGCAGAATAGGCTAAATGCAAAAGTCAAATGGTGAGGCAGAATAGGCTAAATGCAGAAGTCAAATGAATGGGCAGAATAGGCTAAATGCAAAAGTCAAATGGTGAGGCACAATAGGCTAAATGCATAAGTCAAATGATGGGGCAGAATAGGCTGAATTAGTCAAAAGCTGAGGCAAAATAGGCTAAATGCAAAAGTCAAATGGTGAGGCAGAATAGGCTAAATGCAAAAGTCAAATGGTGAGGCACAATCGGCTAAATGCAAAAGTCAAATGGGGAGGCAGAATAGCTAAATGCAAAAGTCAAATGCTGAGGCACAATAGGCTAAATGCAAAAGTCAAATGGTGAGGCAGAAAAGGCTGAATGCAAAAGTCAAATGCTGAGGCACAATAGGCTAAATGCAAAAGTCAAATGGTGAGGCAGAATAGGCTAAATGCAAAAGTCAAATGGTGAAGCACAATAGGCTAAATGCAAAGGTCAAATGAATGGGCAGAATAGGCTAAATGCAAAAGTCAAATGGTGAGGCAGAATAGGCTAAATGCAAAAGTCAAATGAATGGGCAGAATAGGCTAAATGCAAAAGTCAAATGGTGAGGCAGAATAGGCTAAATGCAGAAGTCAAATGAATGGGCAGAATAGGCTAAATGCAAAAGTCAAATGGTGAGGCACAATAGGCTAAATGCATAAGTCAAATGATGGGGCAGAATAGGCTGAATGCAATAGTCAAAAGCTGAGGCAAAATAGGCTAAATGCAAAAGTCAAATGGTGAGGCAGAATAGGCTAAATGCAAAAGTCAAATTGTGAGGCAGAATAGGCTAAATGCAAAAGTCAAATGGGGAGGCAGAATAGGCTAAATGCAAAAGTCAAATGGTGAGGCAGAATAGGCTAAATGCAAAAGTCAAAGGAATGGGCAGAATAGGCTAAATGCAAAAGTCAAATGGGGAGGCAGACTAGGCTAAATGCAGAAGTCAAATGCTGAGGCACAATAGGCTAAATGCAGAAGTTGAATGGTGAGGCACAATAGGCTAAATGCAAAAGTCAAATGAATGGGCAGAATAGGCTAAATGCATAAGTCAAATGATGGGGCAGAATAGGCTGAATGCAAAAGTCAAAAGCTGAGGGAAAATAGGCTAAATGTGAAAGTCAAATGGTGAGGCACAATAGCCTAAATGCAAAAGTCAAATGGTGAGGCACAATAGGCTAAATGCAAAAGTCAAATGGTGAGGCACAATAGGCTAAATGCAAAAGTCAAATGGGGAGGCAGAATAGGCTAAATGCAAAAGTCAAATGGTGAGGCACAATAGGCTAAATGCAAAAGTCAAATGGTGAGGCAGAATAGGCTAAATGCAAAAGTCAAATGGTGAGGCACAATAGGCTAAATGCAAAGGTCAAATGAATGGGCAGAATAGGCTAAATGCAAAAGTCAAATGGTGAGGCAGAATTGGCTAAATGCATAAGTCAAATGATGGGGCAGAATAGGCTGAATGCAATAGTCAAAAGCTGAGGCAAAATAGGCTAAATGCAAAAGTCAAATGGTGAGGCAGAATAGGCTAAATGCAAAAGTCAAATTGTGAGGCAGAATAGGCTAAATGCAAAAGTCAAATGGGGAGGCAGAATAGGCTAAATGGAAAAGTCAAATGGTGAGGCAGAATAGGCTAAATGCAAAAGTCAAAGGAATGGGCAGAATAGGCTAAATGCAAAAGTCAAATGGGGAGGCAGAATAGGCTAAATGCAAAAGTCGAATGGTGAGGCAGAATAGGCTAAATGCAAAAGTCAAATGGGGAGGCAGAATAGGCTAAATGCAAAAGTTGAATGGTGAGGCAGAATAGGCTAAATGCAGAAGTCAAATGCTGAGGCACAATAGGCTAAATGCAAAAGTCAAATGAATGGGCAGAATAGGCTAAATGCATAAGTCAAATGATGGGGCAGAATAGGCTGAATGCAAAAGTCAAAAGCTGAGGGAAAATAGGCTAAATGCAAAAGTCAAATGGTGAGGCACAATAGGCTAAATGCAAAAGTCAAATGGTGAGGCACAATAGGCTAAATGCAAAAGTCAAATGGGGAGGCAGAATAAGCTAAATGCAAAAGTCAAATGATGGGGCACAATAGGCTAAATGCAAAAGTCAAATGGTGAGGCACAATATGCTAAATGCAAAAGTCAAATGGGGAGGCAGAATAGGCTAAATGCAAATGTCAAATGGTGAGGCACAATAGGCTAAATGCAAAAGTCAAATGGTGAGGCACAATAGGCTAAATGCAAAAGTCAAATGGGGAGGCAGAATAAGCTAAATGCAAAAGTCAAATGATGGGGCACAATAGGCTAAATGCAAAAGTCAAATGGTGAGGCACAATATGCTAAATGCAAAAGTCAAATGGGGAGGCACAATAGGCTAAATGCAAAAGTCAAATGGTGAGGCACAATATGCTAAATGCAAAAGTCAAATGGGGAGGCAGAATAGGCTAAATGCAAAAGTCAAATGCTGAGGCACAATAGGCTAAATGCAAAAGTCAAATGGTGAGGCAGAATAGGCTAAATGCAAAAGTCAAATGAATGGGCAGAATAGTCTAAATGCAAAAGTCAAATGGTGAGGCACAATAGGCTAACTGCAAAAGTCAAATGGTGAGGCAGAATAGGCTAAATGCAAAAGTCAAAAGCTGAGGGAAAATAGGCTAAATGCAAAAGTCAAATGGTGAGGCACAATAGGCTAAATGCAAAAGTCAAATGGTGAGGCACAATAGGCTAAATGCAAAAGTCAAATGGGGAGGCAGAATAAGCTAAATGCAAAAGTCAAATGATGGGGCACAATAGGCTAAATGAAAAAGTCAAATGGTGAGGCACAATATGCTAAATGCAAAAGTCAAATGGGGAGGCAGAATAGGCTAAATGCAAAAGTCAAATGGTGAGGCACAATATGCTAAATGCAAAAGTCAAATGGGGAGGCAGAATAGGCTAAATGCAGAAGTCAAAAGGTGAGGCACAATATGCTAAATGCAAAAGTCAAATGGGGAGGCATAATAGGCTAAATGCAAAAGTCAAATGGGAAGGCAGAAAAGGCTAAATGCAAAAGTCAAATGCTGATGCACAATAGGCTAAATGCAAAAGTCAAATGGTGAGGCAGAATAGGCTAAATGCAAAAGTCAAATGAATGGGCAGAATAGTCTAAATGCAAAAGTCAAATGGTGAGGCACAATAGGCTAACTGCAAAAGTCAAATGGTGAGGCAGAATAGGCTAAATGCAAAAGTCAAATGAATGGGCAGAATAGGCTAAATGCAAAAGTCAAATGGGGAGGCAGAATAGGCTAAATGCAAAAGTCAAATGTGGAGGCACAACAGACTAAATGCAAAAGTCAAATGGGGAGGCAGAATAGGCTAAATGCAAAAGTCAAATGGTGAGGCACAATAGGCTGAATGCAAAAGTCAAATGAATAGGCAGAATAGGCTAAATGCAAAAGTCAAATGAGGAGGCAGAATAGGCTAAATGCAAAAGTCAAATGGGGAGGCACAACAGGCTAAATGCAAAAGTCAAATGGGGAGGCACAACAGGCTAAATGCAAAAGTCAAATGGTGAGGCACAATAGGCTAAATGCAAAAGTCAAATGGAGAGGCAGAATAGGCTAAATGCAAAAGTCAAATGGTGAGGCAGAATAGGCTAAATGCAAAAGTCAAATGGTGAGGCAAAATAAGCTAAATGCAAAAGTCAAATGAATGGGCAGAATAGGCTAAATGCAAAAGTCAAATGGTGAGGCAGAATAGGCTAAATACAAAAGTCAAATGAATGGGCAGAATAGGCTAAATGCAAAAGTCAAATGGTGGGGAAGAATAGGCTAAATGCAGAAGTCAAATGATGGGGCACAATAGGCTAAATGCAAAAGTCAAATGATGGGGCACAATAGGCTAAATGCAAAAGTCAAATGGGGAGGCAGAATAGGCTAAATACAATAGTCAAATGGTGAGGCACAATAGGCTAAATGCAAAAGTCAAATGGTGAGGAACAATAAGCTAAATGCAAAAGTCAAATGGGGAGGCAGAATAGGCTAAATGCAAAAATCAAATGGTGAGGCACAATAGGCTAAATGCAAAAGTCAAATGGGGAGGCAGAATACGCTGAATGCAATAGTCAAATGGTGAGGCACAATAGGCAAAATGCAAAAGTCAAATGGTGAGGCACAATCGGGTAAATGCAAAAGTCAAATGGGGAGGCAGAATAGCTAAATGCAAAAGTCAAATGCTGAGGCACAATAGGCTAAATGCAAAAGTCAAATGGTGAGGCAGAAAAGGCTGAATGCAAAAGTCAAATGCTGAGGCACAATAGGCTAAATGCAAAAGTCAAATGGTGAGGCAGAATAGGCTAAATGCAAAAGTCAAATGGTGAGGCAGAATAGGCTAAATGCAAAAGTCAAATGAATGGGCAGAATAGGCTAAATGCAAAAGTCAAATGGTGAGGCAGAATAGGCTAAATGCAAAAGTCAAATGAATGGGCAGAATAGGCTAAATGCAAAAGTCAAATGGTGAGGCACAATAGGCTAAATGCATAAGTCAAATGATGGGGCAGAATAGGCTGAATGCAATAGTCAAAAGCTGAGGCAAAATAGGCTAAATGCAAAAGTCAAATGGTGAGGCAGAATAGGCTAAATGCAAAAGTCAAATTGTGAGGCAGAATCGGCTAAATGCAAAAGTCAAATGGGGAGGCAGAATAGGCTAAATGCAAAAGTCAAATGGTGAGGCAGAATAGGCTAAATGCAAAAGTCAAAGGAATGGGCAGAATAGGCTAAATGCAAAAGTCAAATGGGGAGGCAGAATAGGCTAAATGCAAAAGTCGAATGGTGAGGCAGAATAGGCTAAATGCAAAAGTCAAATGGGGAGGCAGACTAGGCTAAATGCAGAAGTCAAATGCTGAGGCACAATAGGCTAAATGCAAAAGTCAAAGGAATGGGCAGAATAGGCTAAATGCAAAAGTCAAATGGGGAGGCAGAATAGGCTAAATGCAAAAGTCGAATGGTGAGGCAGAATAGGCTAAATGCAAAAGTCAAATGGGGAGGCACAATAGGCTAAATGCAAAAGTCAAATGGTGAGGCAGATAAGGCTAAATGCAAAAGTCAAATGGTGAGGCACAATAGGCTAAATGCAGAAGTTGAATGGTGAGGCACAATAGGCTAAATGCATAAGTCAAATGATGGGGCAGAATAGGCTGAATGCAAAAGTCAAAAGCTGAGGGAAAATAGGCTAAATGCAAAAGTCAAATGGTGAGGCACAATAGGCTAAATGCAAAAGTCAAATGGTGAGGCAGAATAGGCTAAATGCAAAAGTCAAATGATGGGGCAGAATAGGCTAAATGCAAAAGTCAAATGGTGAGGCACAATAGGCTAAATGCAAAAGTCAAATGGGGAGGCAGAATAGGCTAAATGCAAAAGTCAAATGGTGAGGCACAATAGGCTAAATACAAAAGTCAAATGGTGGGGCAGAATAGGCTAAATGCAGAAGTCAAATGATGGGGCACAATAGGCTAAATGCAAAAGTCAAATGGGGAGGCACAACAGGCTAAATGCAAAAGTCAAATGGGGAGGCACAACAGGCTAAATGCAAAAGTCAAATGGTGAGGCACAATAGGCTAAATGCAAAAGTCAAATGGAGAGGCAGAATAGGCTAAATGCAAAAGTCAAATGGTGAGGCACAATAGGCTAAATGCAAAAGTCAAATGGGGAGGCAGAATAGGCTAAATGCAAAAGTCAAATGAATGGGCAGAATAGGCTAAATGCAAAAGTCAAATGGGGAGGCAGAATAGGCTAAATGCAAAAGTCAAATGGTGAGGCAGATAAGGCTAAATGCAAAAGTCAAATGGGGAGGCAGAATAGGCTAAATGCAAAAGTCAAATGGGGAGGCAAAATAGGTTAAATGCAAAGGTCAAATGAATGGGCTGAATAGGCTAAATGCAAAAGTCAAATGGTGAGGCAGAATAGGCTAAATGCAAAAGTCAAATGGGGAGGCAGAATAGGCTAAATGCAAAAGTCAAATGGGGAGATAGAATAGGCTAAATGCAAAAGTCAAATGGTGAAGCAGAATAGGTTAAATGCAAAAGTCAAATGAATGGGCTGAATAGGCTAAATGCAAAAGTCAAATGGTGAGGCAGAATAGGCTAAATGCAAAAGTCAAATGGGGAGGCACAATAGGCTAAATGCAAAAGTCAAATGGTGAGGCAGAATAGGCTAAATGCAAAAGTCAAATGGGGAGGCAAAATAGGTTAAATGCAAAAGTCAAATGAATGGGCTGAATAGGCTAAATGCAAAAGTCAAATGGTGAGGCAGAATAGGCTAAATGCAAAAGTCAAATGGGGAGGCACAATAGGCTAAATGCAAAAGTCAAATGGTGAGGCAGAATAGGCTAAATGCAAAAGTCAAATGAATGGGCAGAATAGGCTAAATGCAAAAGTCAAATGGGGAGGCAGAATAGGTTAAATGCAAAAGTCAAATGGTGAGCCAGAATAGGCTAAATGCAAAAGTCAAATGGGGAGCCAGAATAGGCTAAATGCAAAAGTCAAATTGTGAGGCAGAATAGGCTAAATGCAAAAGTCAAATGGAGAGGCAGAATAGGCTAAATGCAAAAGTCAAATGAATGGACGGAATAGGCGAAATGCAAAAGTCAAATGGGGAGATAGAATAGGCTAAATGCAAAAGTCAAATGGTGAGCCAGAATAGGCTAAATGCAAAAGTCAAATGGGGAGCCAGAATAGGCTAAATGCAAAAGTCAAATTGTGAGGCAGAATAGGCTAAATGCAAAAGTCAAATGGAGAGGCAGAATAGGCTAAATGCAAAAGTCAAATGAATGGAAGGAATAGGCGAAATGCAAAAGTCAAATGGTGAGGCAGAATAGGCTAAATGCAAAAGTCGAATGGGGAGGCAGAATAGGCTAAATGCAAAAGTCAAATGGGGAGGAAGAATAGGCTAAATGCAAAAGTCAAATGGGGAGGCAGAATAGGCTAAATGCAAAAGTCAAATGGTGAGGCAGAATAGGCTAAATGCAGAAGTCAAATGGTGAGGCAGAATAGGCTAAATGCAGAAGTCAAATTGTGAGGCAGAATAGGCTAAATGCAGAAGTCAAATGGTGAGGCAGAATAGGCTAAATGCAAAAGTCAAATGGTGAGGCAGAATAGGCTAAATGCAGAAGTCAAATGCTGAAGCATGTTAGGCAGAAACCTGTGCAGTTCCCTTGGGGAACACTGCAAAAGATTTAAGACTACAGGTAGAGCAGTAAACCCCTTTGGTAGCAGTCTGTACCACCCAGATTTACCTGGTAGCTGTGGCTGAGCAGTCAGACTTCTCTCAAGAAGAGTTAGGCAGTATGTAAAGTATACACAATATGTACCAAAACACAATAGCACAAGCAAACACTGACCAGAGCTTGGTTTCAAAAGTATATAGTTATTTATTTAAAATACACATAAGTTAAAAACACTCTAGCAAAAATATAGTAAAAGCACTTCAACACAGTTATACTGAAAGTAAATTCAATCCTTTCTCCTATCTAGACAACTCTAGGTTAACACCACTTAATTAAAACAGAGGTGAGTGCTTAACGTTAGATGACACTCTAGTAGTTTCCAAGAAAGGGAGAGAAAAAGCAGAAATAGGTTAGACACACCACTCTAAGGTCCAGAACACTTGCAATAGGCTTAAAGAAGAATAAAGTCACAGGTGAGCAAAAGTCACTAGGCAGGGCCCACTCTTAGAGTAGCCGGAGCGAAAATGTGCCCAAGATCACACTGTTAGTTAGAGATTCAAAGTCTTGCAAAGAGTCAAAAAGAGTTTAGAGTGGCTCAGAAAGTTTAGCCAAAGTGTCCCAGGCACTCCCAGGTTCGAAAGCCGGGGACTAAATCTACCCCGTACAGTCGGTAGCAAGGGAAGCCAGGCGGAACACAGTACCTTAAGCGGAAAGGATCCTCCAGCGGGGGCAGTTGTTCCAGGCAGCGACAGCAAGGCTCGACGTCGGTCAGGGGAGAAGAATATCTCGCTGAAGAGCAGAAGAGAAAGGTCGTAGCACTGCCCGGGAAGAAACCAGCCGCGGAGTCCTCCGGTTAAAGGGTTGGTACCGACTTTCGCGGTATGGGGGTAAAGTGTGGTATTCCGGATGCCGGGGTGCTTGGCACAGGCAAGGCGGCCACGAGATACCTCAAAAGGACGGAAAGAAGGCGAAAACTGGTTGTCCCCACCAGTCAAGGGAAGGAGCCACTCCGTTAAGAGTTCTCCTCGGTCGTCGGGAAAAAGTGGTGAGACGGTTCAGCAGGGCTCCACCGGGTGGTGTCGTCGAAGCAGGTCGGCTCAGCTCTTCCCTCGTCGGATTCTTGGTCCTGTGGCGACTTCTGAAGTCCCAGTCCCCAAAGCCCTGCTTTTATGCAGCAAACCCCCATTCACCCAGCCTAGCTGTCACTCAAACATGCTAAGTGGTGAGCCGGGCGGCTCACCACTTGGGCCAATCAGGACGGAGTGCGACTTGAGTTACCAAGGTAACTCAGTCCAGGGTGCCTAAATCCCCCTCCACCCCTCCTAAGTACCCCAGACAGAGTGGCACCACTTTGGAGGGCTTCTGTGGAGAAGCCCGCCAAAAGTGGAACAAAGGGCTCCACTTTGGGTCAGAGTTACAGAGGCGAACACCAACGCCATTTTAGAATCAAGTTTTGGCAAAAAGTCCCAACCGGAGTTATAAAAATAAATATATAAACCGGCGGTATGTTTAAGGCTACCGTAAATAAATAATTAAATGTGTTAGCCTAAAACAATGGGAAATCCCATAGGGAAATATTCGCGGTCGAATATAAAAAGTAGTTTCCACTGCCACCAGCCAAAACTCGATCAGGGGGGACGGAGACGTGCCCCCTCGACTAACAGACCCTGGGGCAATCGAATTGCCCCAGCCAGTACGTCCACAATATGATGGTTTGTACTGGTTCTGTTCAGGATTCAAGACTAGCAAAGTCTTTGGTGACTTTACATGCCCTGGGAGACAGTAGTCAGTCCCAGGGTATGGAGTCTATGTTGGGGAGTCCCTAGGACACCCCTGGGTCACGGCACAGAGGGTGCTGTGTGACCCACATCACAAAAATACATGAGGCCCTATGGAGTAAAAGACCCCATAGCCCATTCAACACAAGGTTTAACCAAGAAAACACACTTCAACATGTCCAAGAGTGAGGGTAAAAGAGTCTCACTCTTGGCAGGAGAAAAAAATTAAACCCCAGAAATCCAGCAAAGCTGCTGGGGGACTCACTAGGTAGGGAAATTCAGCCTAAACAGAGAATTCTCCCTAACACTCGCCCCCCCCAGACTAAGGGACAGGAGGATTTAATCCACTCCTGGATGAACCTCATACCTCTAGTCGATGATATACATCCTAGAGAGTCCATCAGCATTTTGATGGTGACACCTTGACCTTTGCTTAAGGGAGAACTCAAAGGTTTTCTTTTGCAAGCTAAAGGACCTACAAACCCTTTGAGGAACATCAGTCTTTTTGTTATAGGGGATCTGGTTGACCAGTCCCTCAGAAGTTGGGACAACTTCTGAACCTATGTTAGGCTTTTTGAAGGGGTCCTTATAAAGGATTCCCTTAGATCTAGAGGGGCCTCCAAGGTTCCTCACCACCTCTCTTGTGGGAGCAGGTTGGGTCTTAGGCCTCTTGGTTGGAGGGGTTGGGGTTAGGCAATGTACCTGCTTCCCCTTCCTCTTAGATCTACCCTTACCTATTTTAGGAGTTTCCCCCCTAATATTAGGATTTGAGTTGGGGTCTTCAGTAGAAGGTCCAACAGTCTGAAGGTTTTTGGCCTTAGACTTTTCTTTTCTGGTTTTCCACCAGCACTGAGAATTACCAGTTCTCTCGGGTCTAGATAGGGGCCTAGTTGGTCTATCCACCTCTTCCTCAGAAGCAGGGGGAGTCAGAGACTCTGAGACTAGGGGAACAATGTTGGAGCTTGGTTGGGGCGCCCATGTTCCTAGCATACTATCCTGAAATGTGCCTGGGTTAGAGGTCAACTTACTAACACCAGGGCTTGTAGTGGGGTTCTCAGTAGAGGGTCCCACAGGCTTAGAAGGGTCCTTCAAGGTAGCCTTCCTAGCCAATTTGGTTAAGTTCTGCTTCTCCATACTGGGAGGCCTGGGGGTATGTGACACTACTCCTAGAGTTCTTAGGTCATTCCCTAACAGGACCTTCCCAGGTACCTCAGTCTGAACACTGACAGGGATCCTTACTGTCATGTTGTTACATTGAATGAGGGCTGGTAGAATAGGAACCATTTGGACAGGGCCTCCAGACATCTTAGTGGGACCTTTGGGTGCTTTGGCCACATCCTCAGGTTGAAAGAAGCTTTCATCCACTACTGTTCTGCTGGCCCCAGTGTCTCTCCTGGCAGGAGTATCCTGGCCATTGACAAGAACACTGTCCACATAATACACCTTAGAGTTAACAGGTAGGGAGTTATACACAACCCTATTCTGGGGACTAACCAGACCCATAGGCTCTAAGTTTACAGTTGCTTGAAGACCCAAGGGTTCTTCAGCAAAGAGTTCAAAGTGGGCACTAGCCATCTGTACTTCATCCTCAGGAGTGAAGGCTAAGGAGACTGTGCTGATCCCTGCAGGTTTACCCTTGCACTTGGGATCTCCTTTGATATGGTCAGTACCCTGACAGACATAGCATTGTCCAAATGCTCTCTGGAAGGGTGGCTTGTTCTGACCTCCTTCTGGCTTGTGGCCAGAAGGTACAGTAGCCTGACTAGGTTTCCCATGTGGCTTACCCTGGTTATTTTGTGGTTTGGGGCCCTCTTTGGGATAGGAATTATTAGAATTCTCTTTGGAGTCTTTTTTAGACTGTTTTTCCCCATCCTTCTTCTGAGTTACCCCAGAATCCTTGTGAGTGGCCCTGTTGGCAACCCACAAGTCAGCAGCCTTAGCTAGTTTCCGGGAATCCAATTCCCTGGAATCAGCCAAGTGTTGTCTGAGCTCAGGAGAGCAGGCATCATAAATTGACTCCAACATAAAGAGATTCTTCATACCTTCATAAGTGTTCACCTTGTAACCCTTAATCCATCCCTCTAAGTTTTTCAAACATTCACTCACCCAGGTAGCCCAAGGGGTACCATCATGCTTTTTGAGGTTCCTAAACCTCTTAAGATACTGGGAAGGGGTCTTCCCAAACCTAGCTATCAAAGCTAGTTTCACACATTCATAGTCCTTCCTATCCTCCTCCCCCATCTCCATTACCACATCAGTTGCAACAGGGGGAAGCCTAGAGAACAACCAGGTGAGTAAGTCATTTCCTGTGATGTTCTGGAGCCCATGATTATATTCAAACAGAGACAACCAATCCAACACATCCAACTTAGGCTCATACATACCAACCAATTCTTTAGGCATCCGGGGTCTTTTAGGACTGGAACTTCTAGAGGAGCCAGAGAGAGAAACATTCTCAACAGATAATTTCTTCATTTCTAAGTCATACTTGAGCTCCATTTCCCTTAGCCTTAGTTCTTTGTCAGTTTGAGCATTAAGTTTCTTATACTCCAATTCTAGCTTCATTTTCTCCAGTTCAAAGTACTGAGGACTAAATGTGGGACCTGGTAAAGGTCCAGTAGGTACAGCAGGTAGAGCAGGCAGAGGCCTAGGGGGGACAGTTACAACAGCCTCACCCTCCTCTTCTGACTCTTCCTCAGAAACATCAACATTTTGCTCCATGTTAACTTCAACACTGTCATCTACAGTCGCTGGAGTGGTAGGTTCCTCTGAACCATCACCCAGACTTTGGTTAGCTAACAATCTTTCAATCAGCTCCATTTTCTTGCCCTTAGTCAGGAGATCCTTATGTTTACAGAGCACTCTTAAACAATCAGCAGTTTTGGCTGCAAGGGACTCTTGACTATAGCTTTCTATAACTGACATGTTAGAGGTTTTACTTTTTCAGTGCTAAGCTTTGTGGTTAGTTGCACTAAGGTATCTAAAGCACAATAAAATGTATACTCAATACAAATCCCACCGCTGTACACCAGTGTTAGGCAGAAACCTGTGCAGTTCCCTTGGGGAACACTGCAAAAGATTTAAGACTACAGGTAGAGCAGTAAACCCCTTTGGTAGCAGTCTGTACCACCCAGATTTACCTGGTAGCTGTGGCTGAGCAGTCAGACTTCTCTCAAGAAGAGTTAGGCAGTATGTAAAGTATACACAATATGTACCAAAACACAATAGCACAAGCAAACACTGACCAGAGCTTGGTTTCAAAAGTATATAGTTATTTATTTAAAATACACATAAGTTAAAAACACTCTAGCAAAAATATAGTAAAAGCACTTCAACACAGTTATACTGAAAGTAAATTCAATCCTTTCTCCTATCTAGACAACTCTAGGTTAACACCACTTAATTAAAACAGAGGTGAGTGCTTAACGTTAGATGACACTCTAGTAGTTTCCAAGAAAGGGAGAGAAAAAGCAGAAATAGGTTAGACACACCACTCTAAGGTCCAGAACACTTGCAATAGGCTTAAAGAAGAATAAAGTCACAGGTGAGCAAAAGTCACTAGGCAGGGCCCACTCTTAGAGTAGCCGGAGCGAAAATGTGCCCAAGATCACACTGTTAGTTAGAGATTCAAAGTCTTGCAAAGAGTCAAAAAGAGTTTAGAGTGGCTCAGAAAGTTTAGCCAAAGTGTCCCAGGCACTCCCAGGTTCGAAAGCCGGGGACTAAATCTACCCCGTACAGTCGGTAGCAAGGGAAGCCAGGCGGAACACAGTACCTTAAGCGGAAAGGATCCTCCAGCGGGGGCAGTTGTTCCAGGCAGCGACAGCAAGGCTCGACGTCGGTCAGGGGAGAAGAATATCTCGCTGAAGAGCAGAAGAGAAAGGTCGTAGCACTGCCCGGGAAGAAACCAGCCGCGGAGTCCTCCGGTTAAAGGGTTGGTACCGACTTTCGCGGTATGGGGGTAAAGTGTGGTATTCCGGATGCCGGGGTGCTTGGCACAGGCAAGGCGGCCACGAGATACCTCAAAAGGACGGAAAGAAGGCGAAAACTGGTTGTCCCCACCAGTCAAGGGAAGGAGCCACTCCGTTAAGAGTTCTCCTCGGTCGTCGGGAAAAAGTGGTGAGACGGTTCAGCAGGGCTCCACCGGGTGGTGTCGTCGAAGCAGGTCGGCTCAGCTCTTCCCTCGTCGGATTCTTGGTCCTGTGGCGACTTCTGAAGTCCCAGTCCCCAAAGCCCTGCTTTTATGCAGCAAACCCCCATTCACCCAGCCTAGCTGTCACTCAAACATGCTAAGTGGTGAGCCGGGCGGCTCACCACTTGGGCCAATCAGGACGGAGTGCGACTTGAGTTACCAAGGTAACTCAGTCCAGGGTGCCTAAATCCCCCTCCACCCCTCCTAAGTACCCCAGACAGAGTGGCACCACTTTGGAGGGCTTCTGTGGAGAAGCCCGCCAAAAGTGGAACAAAGGGCTCCACTTTGGGTCAGAGTTACAGAGGCGAACACCAACGCCATTTTAGAATCAAGTTTTGGCAAAAAGTCCCAACCGGAGTTATAAAAATAAATATATAAACCGGCGGTATGTTTAAGGCTACCGTAAATAAATAATTAAATGTGTTAGCCTAAAACAATGGGAAATCCCATAGGGAAATATTCGCGGTCGAATATAAAAAGTAGTTTCCACTGCCACCAGCCAAAACTCGATCAGGGGGGACGGAGACGTGCCCCCTCGACTAACAGACCCTGGGGCAATCGAATTGCCCCAGCCAGTACGTCCACAATATGATGGTTTGTACTGGTTCTGTTCAGGATTCAAGACTAGCAAAGTCTTTGGTGACTTTACATGCCCTGGGAGACAGTAGTCAGTCCCAGGGTATGGAGTCTATGTTGGGGAGTCCCTAGGACACCCCTGGGTCACGGCACAGAGGGTGCTGTGTGACCCACATCACAAAAATACATGAGGCCCTATGGAGTAAAAGACCCCATAGCCCATTCAACACAAGGTTTAACCAAGAAAACACACTTCAACATGTCCAAGAGTGAGGGTAAAAGAGTCTCACTCTTGGCAGGAGAAAAAAATTAAACCCCAGAAATCCAGCAAAGCTGCTGGGGGACTCACTAGGTAGGGAAATTCAGCCTAAACAGAGAATTCTCCCTAACAAAGCACAATAGGCTAAATGCAGAAGTTGAATGGTGAGGCACAATAGGCTAAATGCAGAAGTAAAATGGTGAGGCACAATAGGCTAAATGCAGAAGTCATATGGTGAGGCACAATAGGCTAAATGCAAAAGTCAAATGGTGAGGCACAATAGGCTAAATGCAATAGTCAAATGGTGAGGCACAATAGGCTAAATGCAAAAGTCAAATGATGGGGCAGAATAGGCTAAATGCAATAGTCAAATGGTGAGGCACAACAGGCTAAATGCAAAAGTCAAATGATGGGGCAGAATAGGCTAAATGCAATAGTCAAATGGTGAGGCACAATAGGCTAAATGCAATAGTCAAATGGTGAGGCACAATAGGCTAAATGCAAAAGTCAAATGGGGAGGCAGACTAGGCTAAATGCAGAAGTCAAATGCTGAGGCACAATAGGCTAAATGCAAAAGTCAAAGGAATGGGCAGAATAGGCTAAATGCAAAAGTCAAATGGGGAGGCAGAATAGGCTAAATGCAAAAGTCGAATGGTGAGGCAGAATAGGCTAAATGCAAAAGTCAAATGGGGAGGCACAATAGGCTAAATGCAAAAGTCAAATGGTGAGGCAGATAAGGCTAAATGCAAAAGTCAAATGGTGAGGCACAATAGGCTAAATGCAGAAGTTGAATGGTGAGGCACAATAGGCTAAATGCATAAGTCAAATGATGGGGCAGAATAGGCTGAATGCAAAAGTCAAAAGCTGAGGGAAAATAGGCTAAATGCAAAAGTCAAATGGTGAGGCACAATAGGCTAAATGCAAAAGTCAAATGGTGAGGCAGAATAGGCTAAATGCAAAAGTCAAATGATGGGGCAGAATAGGCTAAATGCAAAAGTCAAATGGTGAGGCACAATAGGCTAAATGCAAAAGTCAAATGGGGAGGCAGAATAGGCTAAATGCAAAAGTCAAATGGTGAGGCACAATAGGCTAAATACAAAAGTCAAATGGTGGGGCAGAATAGGCTAAATGCAGAAGTCAAATGATGGGGCACAATAGGCTAAATGCAAAAGTCAAATGGGGAGGCACAACAGGCTAAATGCAAAAGTCAAATGGGGAGGCACAACAGGCTAAATGCAAAAGTCAAATGGTGAGGCACAATAGGCTAAATGCAAAAGTCAAATGGAGAGGCAGAATAGGCTAAATGCAAAAGTCAAATGGTGAGGCACAATAGGCTAAATGCAAAAGTCAAATGGGGAGGCAGAATAGGCTAAATGCAAAAGTCAAATGAATGGGCAGAATAGGCTAAATGCAAAAGTCAAATGGGGAGGCAGAATAGGCTAAATGCAAAAGTCAAATGGTGAGGCAGATAAGGCTAAATGCAAAAGTCAAATGGGGAGGCAGAATAGGCTAAATGCAAAAGTCAAATGGGGAGGCAAAATAGGTTAAATGCAAAAGTCAAATGAATGGGCTGAATAGGCTAAATGCAAAAGTCAAATGGTGAGGCAGAATAGGCTAAATGCAAAAGTCAAATGGGGAGGCACAATAGGCTAAATGCAAAAGTCAAATGGTGCGGCAGAATAGGCTAAATGCAAAAGTCAAATGAATGGGCAGAATAGGCTAAATGCAAAAGTCAAATGGGGAGGCAGAATAGGCTAAATGCAAAAGTCAAATGGGGAGATAGAATAGGCTAAATGCAAAAGTCAAATGGTGAAGCAGAATAGGTTAAATGCAAAAGTCAAATGAATGGGCTGAATAGGCTAAATGCAAAAGTCAAATGGTGAGGCAGAATAGGCTAAATGCAAAAGTCAAATGGGGAGGCACAATAGGCTAAATGCAAAAGTCAAATGGTGAGGCAGAATAGGCTAAATGCAAAAGTCAAATGGGGAGGCAAAATAGGTTAAATGCAAAAGTCAAATGAATGGGCTGAATAGGCTAAATGCAAAAGTCAAATGGTGAGGCAGAATAGGCTAAATGCAAAAGTCAAATGGGGAGGCACAATAGGCTAAATGCAAAAGTCAAATGGTGAGGCAGAATAGGCTAAATGCAAAAGTCAAATGAATGGGCAGAATAGGCTAAATGCAAAAGTCAAATGGGGAGGCAGAATAGGCTAAATGCAAAAGTCAAATGGGGAGATAGAATAGGCTAAATGCAAAAGTCAAATGGTGAGCCAGAATAGGCTAAATGCAAAAGTCAAATGGGGAGCCAGAATAGGCTAAATGCAAAAGTCAAATTGTGAGGCAGAATAGGCTAAATGCAAAAGTCAAATGGAGAGGCAGAATAGGCTAAATGCAAAAGTCAAATGAATGGACGGAATAGGCGAAATGCAAAAGTCAAATGGGGAGATAGAATAGGCTAAATGCAAAAGTCAAATGGTGAGCCAGAATAGGCTAAATGCAAAAGTCAAATGGGGAGCCAGAATAGGCTAAATGCAAAAGTCAAATTGTGAGGCAGAATAGGCTAAATGCAAAAGTCAAATGGAGAGGCAGAATAGGCTAAATGCAAAAGTCAAATGAATGGAAGGAATAGGCGAAATGCAAAAGTCAAATGGTGAGGCAGAATAGGCTAAATGCAAAAGTCGAATGGGGAGGCAGAATAGGCTAAATGCAGAAGTCAAATGGGGAGGAAGAATAGGCTAAATGCAAAAGTCAAATGGTGAGGCAGAATAGGCTAAATGCAGAAGTCAAATGCTGAAGCACAATAGGCTAAATGCAGAAGTTGAATGGTGAGGCACAATAGGCTAAATGCAGAAGTAAAATGGTGAGGCACAATAGGCTAAATGCAGAAGTCATATGGTGAGGCACAATAGGCTAAATGCAAAAGTCAAATGGTGAGGCACAATAGGCTAAATGCAATAGTCAAATGGTGAGGCACAATAGGCTAAATGCAAAAGTCAAATGATGGGGCAGAATAGGCTAAATGCAATAGTCAAATGGTGAGGCACAACAGGCTAAATGCAAAAGTCAAATGATGGGGCAGAATAGGCTAAATGCAATAGTCAAATGGTGAGGCACAATAGGCTAAATGCAATAGTCAAATGGTGAGGCACAATAGGCTAAATGCAAAAGTCAAATGATAGGGCAGAATAGGCTAAATGCAAAAGTCAAATGATAGGGCAGAATAGGCTAAATGCAATAGTCAAATGGTGAGAAACAATAGGCTAAATGCAAAAGTCAAATGATGGGGCAGAATAGGCTAAATGCAATAGTCAAATGGTGATGAACAATAGGCTAAATGCAAAAGTCAAATGATGGGGCAGAATAGGCTAAATGCAATAGTCAAATGGTGAGGCACAATAGGCTAAATGCAAAAGTCAAATGATGGGGCAGAATAGGCTAAATGCAATAGTCAAATGGGGAGGCACAACAGGCTAAATGCAAAAGTCAAATGGGGAGGCACAACAGGCTAAATGCAAAAGCAAATGGTGAGGCACAATAGGCTAAATGCAAAAGTCAAATGGAGAGGCAGAATAGGCTAAATGCAAAACTCAAATGGTGAGGCAGAATAGGCTAAATGCAAAAGTCAAATGGGGAGGCAGAATAGGCTAAATGCAAAAGTCAAATGGTGAGGCAAAATAAGCTAAATGCAAAAGTCAAATGAATGGGCAGAATAGGCTAAATGCAAAAGTCAAATGGTGAGGCAGAATAGGCTAAATACAAAAGTCAAATGAATGGGCAGAATAGGCTAAATGCAAAAGTCAAATGGTGAGGCAGAATAGGCTAAATGCAAAAGTCAAATGAATGGGCAGAATAGGCTAAATGCAAAAGTCAAATGGTGAGGCAGAATAGGGTAAATGCAAAAGTCAAATGAATGGGTAGAATAGGCTAAATGCAAAAGTCAAATGGTGAGGCACAATAGGCTAAATGCATGAGTCAAATGATGGGGCAGAATAGGCTGAATCCAATAGTCAAAAGCTGAGGCAAAATAGGCTAAATGCAAAAGTCAAATGGTGAGGCAGAATAGGCTAAATGCAAAAGTCAAATTGTGAGGCAGAATAGGCTAAATGCAAAAGTCAAATGGGGAGGCAGAATAGGCTAAATGCAAAAGTCAAATGGTGAGGCAGAATAGGCTAAATGCAAAAGTCAAAGGAATGGGCAGAATAGGCTAAATGCAAAAGTCAAATGGGGAGGCAGAATAGGCTAAATGCAAAAGTCGAATGGTGAGGCAGAATAGGCTAAATGCAATAGTCAAATGGGGAGGCAGACTAGGCTAAATGCAAAAGTCAAATGGGGAGGCAGACTAGGCTAAATACAAAAGTCAAATGGGGAGGCAGAATAGGCTAAATGCAAAAGTCAAATGGGGAGGCAGACTAGGCTAAATGCAGAAGTCAAATGCTGAGGCACAATAGGCTAAATGCAGAAGTTGAATGGTGAGGCACAATAGGCTAAATGCAAAAGTCAAATGAATGGGCAGAATAGGCTAAATGCATAAGACAAATGATGGGGCAGAATAGGCTGAATGCAAAAGTCAAATGGTGAGGCACAATAGGCTAAATGCAAAAGTCAAATGGTGAGGCACAATAGGCTAAATGCAAAAGTCAAATGGGGAGGCAGAATAGGCTAAATGCAAAAGTCAAATGGTGAGGCACAATAGGCTAAATACAAAAGTCAAATGGTGGGGCAGAATAGGCTAAATGCAGAAGTCAAATGATGGGGCACAATAGGCTAAATGCAAAAGTCAAATAGTGAGGCACAATATGCTAAATGCAAAAGTCAAATGGGGAGGCAGAATAGGCTAAATGCAAATGTCAAATGGTGAGGCAGAGTAGGCTAAATGCAGAAGTCAAAAGGTGAGGCATAATAGGCTAAATGCAAAAGTCAAATGGGAAGGCCGAAAAGGCTAAATGCAAAAGTCAAATGGTGAGGCAGAATAGGCTAAATGCAAAAGTCAAATGGTGAGGCACAATAGGCTAAATGCAAAAGTCAAATGGTGAGGCAGAATAGGCTAAATCCAAAAGTCAAATTGTGAGGCAGAATAGGCTAACTGCAAAAGTCAAATGGTGAGGCAGAATAGGCTAAATGCAAAAGTCAAATGAATGGGCAGAATAGGCTAAATGCAAAAGTCAAATGGTGAGGCAGAATAGGCTAAATGCAATAGTCAAATGGGGAGGCACAATAGGCTAAATGCATAAGTCAAATGGAGAGGCACAACAGGCTAAATGCAAAAGTCAAATGGGGAGGCAGAATAGGCTAAATGCAAAAGTCAAATGGTGAGGCACAATAGGCTGAATGCAAAAGTCAAATGAATAGGCAGAATAGGCTAAATGCAAAAGTCAAATGAGGAGGCACAATAGGCTAAATGCAAAAGTCAAATGGGGAGGCAGAATAGGCTAAATGCAAAAGTCAAATGGGGAGGCACAATAGGCTAAATGCATAAGTCAAATGGTGAGGCAGAATAGGCTAAATACAAAAGTCAAATGGGGAGGCACAACAGGCTAAATGCAAAAGTCAAATGGGGAGGCACAACAGGCTAAATGCAAAAGTCAAATGGTGAGGCACAATAGGCTAAATGCAAACGTCAAATGGAGAGGCAGAATAGGCTAAATGCAAAAGTCAAATGGTGAGGCAGAATAGGCTAAATGCAAAAGTCAAATGGGGAGGCAGAATAGGCTAAATGCAAAAGTCAAATGGTGAGGCAAAATAGGCTAAATGCAAAAGTCAAATGAATGGGCAGAATAGGCTTAATGCAAAAGTCAAATGGTGAGGCAGAATAGGCTAAATACAAAAGTCAAATGAATGGGCAGAATAGGCTAAATGCAAAAGTCAAATGGTGGGGAAGAATAGGCTAAATGCAGAAGTCAAATGATGGGGCACAATAGGCTAAATGCAAAAGTCAAATGGGGAGGCAGAATAGGCTAAATGCAATAGTCAAATGGTGAGGCACAATAGGCTAAATGCAAAAGTCAAATGGTGAGGAACAATACGCTAAATGCAAAAGTCAAATGGGGAGGCAGAATAGGCTAAATGCAAAAATCAAATGGTGAGGCACAATAGGCTAAATGCAAAAGTCAAATGGGGAGGCAGAATACGCTGAATGCAATAGTCAAATGGTGAGGCACAATAGGCAAAATGCAAAAGTCAAATGGTGAGGCACAATCGGGTAAATGCAAAAGTCAAATGCGGAGGCAGAATAGCTAAATGCAAAAGTCAAATGCTGAGGCACAATAGGCTAAATGCAAAAGTCAAATGGTGAGGCAGAAAAGGCTGAATGCAAAAGTCAAATGCTGAGGCACAATAGGCTAAATGCAAAAGTCAAATGGTGAGGCAGAATAGGCTAAATGCAAAAGTCAAATGGTGAGGCAGAATAGGCTAAATGCAAAAGTCAAATGAATGGGCAGAATAGGCTAAATGCAAAAGTCAAATGGTGAGGCAGAATAGGCTAAATGCAAAAGTCAAATGAATGGGCAGAATAGGCTAAATGCAAAAGTCAAATGGTGAGGCACAATAGGCTAAATGCATAAGTCAAATGATGGGGCAGAATAGGCTGAATGCAATAGTCAAAAGCTGAGGCAAAATAGGCTAAATGCAAAAGTCAAATGGTGAGGCAGAATAGGCTAAATGCAAAAGTCAAATTGTGAGGCAGAATCGGCTAAATGCAAAAGTCAAATGGGGAGGCAGAATAGGCTAAATGCAAAAGTCAAATGGTGAGGCAGAATAGGCTAAATGCAAAAGTCAAAGGAATGGGCAGAATAGGCTAAATGCAAAAGTCAAATGGGGAGGCAGAATAGGCTAAATGCAAAAGTCGAATGGTGAGGCAGAATAGGCTAAATGCAAAAGTCAAATGGTGAGGCAGAATAGGCTAAATGCAGAAGTCAAATGCTGAGGCACAATAGGCTAAATGCAGAAGTTGAATGGTGAGGCACAATAGGCTAAATGCAAAAGTCAAATGAATGGGCAGAATAGGCCAAATGTAAAAGTCAAATGATGGGGCAGAATAGGCTGAATGCAAAAGTCAAAAGCTGAGGGAAAATAGGCTAAATGCAAAAGTCAAATGGTGAGGCACAATAGGCTAAATGCAAAAGTCAAATGGTGCGGCACAATAGGCTAAATGCAAAAGTCAAATGGGGAGGCACAATAGGCTAAATGCAAAAGTCAAATGGTGAGGCAGAATAGGCTAAATGCAAAAGTCAAATGAATGGGCAGAATAGGCTAAATGCAAAAGTCAAATGGTGAGGCAGAATAGGCTAAATGCAAAAGTCAAATGGTGAGGCAGAATAGGCTAAATGCAAAAGTCAAATGGGGAGGCACAATAGGCTAAATGTAAAAGTCAAATGGTGAAGCAGAATAGGTTAAATGCAAAAGTAAAATGAATGGGCTGAATAGGCTAAATGCAAAAGTCAAATGGTGAGGCAGAATAGGCTAAATGCAAAAGTCAAATGGGGAGGCACAATAGGCTATATGCAAAAGTCAAATGGTGAGGTAGACTAGGCTAAATGCAAAAGTCAAATGGGCTGGCAGAATAGGTTAAATGCAGAAGTCAAATGCTGAAGCGCAATAGGCTAAATGCAGAAGTTGAATGGTGAGGCACAATAGGCTAAATGCAGAAGTAAAATGGTGAGGCACAATAGGCTAAATGCAGAAGTCATATGGTGAGGCACAATAGGCTAAATGCAAAAGTCAAATGGTGAGGCACAATAGGCTAAATGCAATAGTCAAATGGTGAGGCACAATAGGCTAAATGCAAAAGTCAAATGATGGGGCAGAATAGGCTAAATGCAATAGTCAAATGGTGAGGCACAACAGGCTAAATGCAAAAGTCAAATGATGGGGCAGAATAGGCTAAATGCAATAGTAAAATGGTGAGGCACAATAGGCTAAATGCAATAGTCAAATGGTGAGGCACAATAGGCTAAATGCAAAAGTCAAATGATAGGGCAGAATAGGCTAAATGCAAAAGTCAAATGATAGGGCAGAATAGGCTAAATGCAATAGTCAAATGGTGAGAAACAATAGGCTAAATGCAAAAGTCAAATGATGTGGCAGAATAGGCTAAATGCAATAGTCAAATGGTGATGAACAATAGGCTAAATGCAAAAGTCAAATGATGGGGCAGAATAGGCTAAATGCAATAGTCAAATGGTGAGGCACAATAGGCTAAATGCAAAAGTCAAATGGGGAGGCACAACAGGCTAAATGCAAAAGTCAAATGGGGAGGCACAACAGGCTAAATGCAAAAGTCAAATGGTGAGGCACAATAGGCTAAATGCAAAAGTCAAATGGAGAGGCAGAATAGGCTAAATGCAAAAGTCAAATGGTGAGGCAGAATAGGCTAAATGCAAAAGTCAAATGGGGAGGCAGAATAGGCTAAATGCAAAAGTCAAATGGTGAGGCAAAATAAGCTAAATGCAAAAGTCAAATGAATGGGCAGAATAGGCTAAATGCAAAAGTCAAATGGTGAGGCAGAATAGGCTAAATACAAAAGTCAAATGAATGGGCAGAATAGGCTAAATGCAAAAGTCAAATGGGGAGGCAGAATAGGTGTTAGGGAGAATTCTCTGTTTAGGCTGAATTCCCTAACCTAGTGAGTCCCCCAGCAGCTTTTCTGGATTTCTCGAGTTTGTTTTTTTCTCCTGCCAAGAGTAAGTCTCTTTTTCTCACACTCTTGGACATGATTTGAGGGGTTCATTTGACTGTTAATGTGTTTTATGGGCTATGAGGTCTTTTACTGCATAGGGTCTCATGTGTTTTTTACTATGTGTGTTACACAGCACCCTCAGTGCAGTGACACAGGGGTGTCATAGTGACACCCCACCATAGACTCCAAACCCTGGGACTGACTACTGTCTCCCAGGGCATGTAAAGTCACCATTGGCTTTACTAGTCCCAAATTATGAACAGAAACCAGTACAAACCATCATATTGTGGACGTACTGGTCGGGGCAATTCGATTGCCCCGGGGTCTGTTAGTCGAGGGGGCACGTCTCCATCCCCCCTGATCGAGTTTTGGCTGGTGGCAGTGGATACTACTTTTTATATTCGACCGCAAATATATCTCTATGGGATTTTCCCATTGTTCGAGGCTACCAACTTTAATTATTTAATTCTCATAGCCTCGAACATACCGCTGGTTTATTTATTTAATATTAATTCGCCGGGTGGTATTTTTTGCCAGAACTCGATTCTAAAATGGCGTTTGTGTTCTCTTCTGTGACTCCAACCCAAGTCGAGCCCTTTGTTCCACTTTTTGGCAGGCTTCTCCACAGAAGCCTCCAAAAGTGGTGCCACTCTGTCTGGGTACCACAGGGGGTGTGGGAGGGGGTTTAGGCACCCTGGACTGAGTTACCTTGGTAACTCAAGTCGCACTCTTGTGTGATTGGCCCAAGTGGTGAGCCGGCCGGCTCACCACTTAGCATGTTTGATTGACAGCTAGTCTGAGTGAATGGGGGTGTGCTGCATAAAAGCAGGGCTTTTGGGACTGGAACTTTAGAAGTCGCCACAGGACCTGAGAATCCGATGAGGGAGAAGCTAAGCCGACCTGCTGTGACGACACCACCGGTGGAGCCCTGCGGAACCGACTCACCACTTCCCGACGACAGAGAAGATCTCCCGGCTGGAGAGTCTTCTTCCCCTGACTGGTGGGCACAACCAGTTTACCTTCTTTTTCTCGCATCCCAGGACATCTTGTGGTCGAATTGCCCGTGCCAAGCACCCCGGCAACCGGATAGCCACTTACCACTGGACCGCGAATAAAAGGACCGCTTCTTTTAACTGGGAACTCTGCGGCTGGTTTCCTCTCTGGCAGTGCAACGGACTCCTGTCTTCCTCCCCGACGAGATCCTCTCTTCCCCCGGACGAAGCACTGACTTGCATCCACTGCCAGGAACAACTGCCCCCGCTGGAGTATTCTCACCACTTTAAGGTACCGTGTCCGCAAGGCCTCCCTTTCTAATGATTGCTACAAGGTAATAACCCCTTAACCTTCTGGACTGGGCTGGCCGCCATGACCATCTAACTGGTCCCTTTCTTTTGGTCCAACTCTTTCTGAACTGATTGCGAGACTTTTGGGCACTTTGAACCGTGTGACCTTGGACACATTTCGACCGGCGCCTCTTAAAGTGGGTCCGGCCTTGTTAACTTTGACTTTACGGTTTTAACCTGCCTTCTTCTCCTACTGTGTTCTTCCGAAAGTGTTGGGATCTGTTTCTATCTTTGCTCTGCCTTTCTCTCCCTTTTAAACTGATTGATTAGAGTGCCATCTTCGTTAAGCGCTCACCGCTGTCTGAAAATAAGTGTTGCTTTACTTAAGACTTGTCTAACTAATCGTTGAAGGGAGTGTATATCTTTTAGTGACCGTGATTTTGAATTGCTTACTATTAGTGCCTGTGTGTTTTTCTAGATGTGGTTTTAAATAAATAATTATATCTATTTTACACCAATCCCTGGTCAGTGTTTACTTGTTCTATTGTGTGCTCTTGACTTATTGTGAATACTCTGTATACTGCCTAACTCTCCTTGAGGGAAGTCTGACTGCTCAGCCACAGCTACCAAGTGAATCTGTGTGGTACAGACTGCTACCAAGTGGGTTTATTGCCAAACACTTGAAACACTTGTGTATAGGCACGTTACAAATGCCATATCATAACACCTGTAGTCTTAAATCTTTTGCAGTGATCCCAGAGGGAACTGCACAGGTTTCTGCCTAACAGCTACCCCCATCCCGGGTGAAGGGTTCCTGGAATGGGGAAATACCGGGCCATTCCGACCTTGGAGGGCCCAGTAATTCCCTCTCCTGGGACCCAGACCCGGTACATCCCCATTCCTATTTGAGCCCCCCTAGGGATCAATGGGAATCGGGAGGATCCTAACAACGGGCCCGTTAAGGACGGGCCCGTTGTTAGCATCCTGGTCTGCTAGCGGGTCCCGCTAAGGACTCCTTGTGTTACCAGATGTCCTTAGCGGGACCCGCGAGCAGACCTCGTAATGAGGCGGTAGAGGGTTAACGGCGCCGGCAGCTCTACCAGCGCCGTTAACCCTCTACCGCCTGGGGCGTAATGAGGCCCATAGACTTAAAGAAGTCTGACTTAGGTAAAGGAGTAAATCTCCTTTCCTGTGCTTGAGTTTGGATCGAAGGAATCTTTGATGGTATCGAAGGAATCTTCGAAGGCACTGATGACGTCTTCGACAAAGGTGTCGAAAACACCTGTGGCTTCGATGTCGATGCCGTTGGCGCCTATGGCGTCTACAAAATCATTGAGGGCTTCAACGATTTATGTTTTTTTGTCGGTGTCGGGGAAACACTCGATTCTCGATGAGTCTTCGACGATTTGACGTTGACTCGAGATTTTCGAGGTTCATCTTTACTACTTGATCTTTCCACAGTAGTTCCTGACTTCCCGGTGTCGTCCAACGGAGCGACCGGGGTCTGGCTCTTTTGAGGTTTCTTTGAGGGGATCGAGGCCGCATTTTCTTGGGGAATTCGACTTAGTTGGACATCTTACCAATTCCGTAGACGTATCAGAGGAAGAGGAGGGAGATCTATTTTGCCTTTTAACCTTCTTTGACGAAGAACGTCTCGATCTACTGCGTGATCGAGACACCTTCGAATGTTTACAGCGATCCGATTCCTTTGAATCGCTCGACTTTTAATATCATTTTGACGAGGCCTTCGAAGAGGCCTTGGAAGCTTCCCGCCCCACCGCCAGTTTACCTTTTCTCTCAAGAAGGGCCGTCTCCGTCATGGACTGACAGGAGCCACACTCGCTGGTTCGATGGTCTGAACCTAGGCAACAAAGACAAACGCGGTGAGGGTCTGTAATCAACATTTTTGATCCGCAGTCGATACATTTTTTGAACCCCGTCTTGGGAGTAGAAGGAGTGTTAGGGAGAATTCTCTGGTTAGGCTGAATTTCCCTACCTAGTGAGTCCCCCAGCAGCTTTGCTGGATTTCTGGGGTTTAATTTTTTTCTCCTGCCAAGAGTGAGACTCTTTTACCCTCACTCTTGGACATGTTGAAGTGTGTTATCTTGGACAAACCTTGTGTTGAATGGGCTATGGGGTCTTTTACTCCATAGGGCCTCATGTATTTTTGTGATGTGGGTCACACAGCACCCTCTGTGCCGTGACCCAGGGGTGTCCTAGGGACTCCCCAACATAGACTCCATACCCTGGGACTGACTACTGTCTCCCAGGGCATGTAAAGTCACCAAAGACTTTGCTAGTCTTGAATCCTGAACAGAACCAGTACAAACCATCATATTGTGGACGTACTGGCTGGGGCAATTCGATTGCCCCAGGGTCTGTTAGTCGAGGGGGCACGTCTCCGTCCCCCCTGATCGAGTTTTGGCTGGTGGCAGTGGAAACTACTTTTTATATTCGACCGCGAATATTTCCCTATGGGATTTCCCATTGTTTTAGGCTAACTCATTTAATTATTTATTTACGGTAGCCTTAAACATACCGCCGGTTTATATATTTATTTTTATAACTCCGGTTGGGACTTTTTGCCAAAACTTGATTCTAAAATGGCGTTGGTGTTCGCCTCTGTAACTCTGACCCAAAGTGGAGCCCTTTGTCCCACTTTTGGCGGGCTTCTCCACAGAAGCCCTCCAAAGTGGTGCCACTCTGTCTGGGGTACTTAGGAGGGGTGGAGGGGGATTTAGGCACCCTGGACTGAGTTACCTTGGTAACTCAAGTCGCACCCCGTCCTGATTGGCCCAAGTGGTGAGCCGCCCGGCTCACCACTTAGCATGTTTGAGTGACAGCTAGGCTGGGTGAATGGGGGTTTGCTGCATAAAAGCAGGGCTTTGGGGACTGGGACTTCAGAAGTCGCCACAGGACCAAGAATCCGACGAGGGAAGAGCTGAGCCGACCTGCTTCGACGACACCACCCGGTGGAGCCCTGCTGAACCGTCTCACCACTTTTTCCCGACGACCGAGGAGAACTCTTAACGGAGTGGCTCCTTCCCTTGACTGGTGGGGACAACCAGTTTTCGCCTTCTTTCCGTTCTTTGAGGTATCTCGTGGCCGCCTTGCCTGTGCCAAGCACCCCGGCAACCGGAATACCACACTTTACCCCCATACCGCGAAAGTCGGTACCAACCCTTTAACCGGAGGACTCCGCGGCTGGTTTCTTCCCGGGCAGTGCAACGACCCTCTTCTTCTGCTCTTCAGCGAGAACTTCTTCTCCCCTGACCGACGTCGAGCCCTGCTGTCACTGCCTGGAACAACTGCCACCGCTGGAGGATCCTTTCCGCTTAAGGTACTGTGTTCCGCCTGGCTTCCCTTGCTACCGACTGTACGGGGTAGATTTAGTCCCCGGCTTTCGAACCTGGGAGTGCCTGGGACACTTTGGCTAAACTTTCTGAGCCACTCTAAACTCTTTTTGACTCTTTGCAAGACTTTGAATCTCTAACTAACAGTGTGATCTTGAGCACATTTTCGCTCCGGCTACTCTAAGAGTGGGCCCTGCCTAGTGACTTTTGCTCACCTGTGACTTTGTGCTTCTTTAAGCCTATTGCAAGTGTTCTGGACCTGAGAGTGGTGTGTTTAACCCATTTCTGCTTTTTCTCTCCCTTTCTTGGAAACTACTAGAGTGTCATCTAACGTTAAGCACTCACCTCTGTTTTAATTAAGTGGTGTTAACCTAGAGTTGTCTAGATAGGAGAAAGGATTGAATCTACTTTCATTATAACTGTGTTTGAAGTTTTTACTATATTTTTGCTAGAGTGTTTTTAACTTATGTGTATTTTAAATAAATAACTATATACTTTTGAAACCAAGCTCTGGTCAGTGTTTGCTTGTGCTATTGTGTTTTAGTACATATTGTGTATACTTTACATACTGCCTAACTCTTCTTGAGAGAAGTCTGACTGCTCAGCCACAGCTACCAGGTAAATCTGGGTGGTACAGACTGCTACCAAAGGGGTTTACTGCTCTACCTGTAGTCTTAAATCTTTTGCAGTGTTCCCCAAGGGAACTGCACAGGTTTCGGCCTAACACTGGTGTACAGCGGTGGGATTTGTATTGAGTATACATTTTATTGTGCTTTAGATACATTAGTGCAACTAACCACAAAGCTTAGCACTGTAAAAGTAAAACCTCTAACATGTCAGTTATAGAAAGCTATAGTCAAGAGTCCCTTGCAGCCAAGACTGCTGATTGTTTAAGAGTGCTCTGTAAACATAAGGATCTCCTGACTAAGGGCAAGAAAATGGAGCTGATTGAAAGATTGTTAGCTAACCAAAGTCTGGGTGATGGTTCAGAGGAACCTACCACTCCAGCAACTGTAGATGACAGTGTTGAAGTTAACATGGAGCAAAATGTTGATGTTTCTGAGGAAGAGTCAGAAGAGGAGGGTGAGGCTGTTGTAACTGTCCCCCCTAGGCCTCTGCCTGCTCTACCTGCTGTGCCTACTGGACCTTTACCAGGTCCCACATTTAGTCCTCAGTACTTTGAACTGGAGAAAATGAAGCTAGAATTGGAGTATAAGAAACTTAATGCTCAAACTGACAAAGAACTAAGGCTAAGGGAAATGGAGCTCAAGTATGACTTAGAAATGAAGAAATTATCTGTTGAGAATGTTTCTCTCTCTGGCTCCTCTAGAAGTTCCAGTCCTAAAAGACCCCGGATGCCTAAAGAATTGGTTGGTATGTATGAGCCTAAGTTGGATGTGTTGGATTGGTTGTCTCTGTTTGAATATAATCATGGGCTCCAGAACATCACAGGAAATGACTTACTCACCTGGTTGTTCTCTAGGCTTCCCCCTGTTGCAACTGATGTGGTAATGGAGATGGGGGAGGAGGATAGGAAGGACTATGAATGTGTGAAACTAGCTTTGATAGCTAGGTTTGGGAAGACCCCTTCCCAGTATCTTAAGAGGTTTAGGAGCCTCAAAAAGCATGATGGTACCCCTTGGGCTACCTGGGTGAATGAATGTTTGAAAAACTTAGAGGGATGGATTAAGGGTTACAAGGTGAACACTTATGAAGGTATGAAGAATTTGTTTATGTTGGAGACTATTTATGATGCCTGCTCTCCTGAGCTCAGACAACACTTGGCTGATTCCAGGGAATTGGATTCCCGGAAACTAGCTAAGGCTGCTGACTTGTGGGTTGCCAACAGGGCCACTCACAAGGATTCTGGGGTAACTCAGAAGAAGGATGGGGAAAAACAGTCTAAGAAGGACTCCAAAGAGAATTCTAATACTACAAATTCCAAAGAGGGCCCCAAACAAAACTATAAGGGTAAGCCACAAGGGAAACCAAATCAGGCTAGTGTACCTTCTGGTCCCAGACCAGAAGGAGGTCAGAACAAGCCTCCATTCCAGCGAGCCTTTGGCTCATGCTTTGTTTGTAAGGCTACTGACCATGTGAAAGGAGACCCCAGATGTAAGGGTAAACCTTCAGGGGTCCAGCTTGCCTCCTTAGCCTTCGCTCCAGAAGAGGAAGTACATATGGCAAGTGGAAACTTTCTATTACTAGCTGATGAACCCACTGGAGTCTCAGCTAGTGTTTCTTTAGTCTCTCTGGGGTTGTGGGAGCAACAGAATTTAGATGTCTATAACTCTATCCCAGATAATACTAAAGAGTATTATAAGGACAGTGTCCAGGTAAATGGTCAGGAGACTCCTGCCATTAGGGACACTGGAGCCAGCATAACTGTGGTGGATGAATCATTTTTCAAGGCAGAGGATGTTGCTAAGGCACCCAAATGCCTCACCAAGTTAGCTGGTGGGCCTGTGCAGATGTGTCCCCAGTTACCAGTTCTCATCCAATGTAATGATATGGCTGTAAAAATACCTGTCAGTGTACAATGTGAGGTGCCAGGTAGGGTTCTGTTGGGTAATGACCTCAAAGCTCTTGGAGTTGTATCTCATACCCCCAGACCGCCTAGCAAAAGGTTTCAGGAACTCACAAAACCTGCAAGGGAGAAAACCCTGAGAGGGTTATCTCAGGAGATGATGACAGAAATCACTCCTCTACCACTGGAGCAACTTACTGCAGTAACTACCAGATCAGGAGCAAAGGGGCAACCCAAGACTCCTAGGAAAAAGCCAGCAGCAAGCACTCCAGTGCTTCCAACAAGGACTTCCCCTAGGTTGTCCAAAGTTACACCTGTAACTCCCCCTCCAGCTGAGGCTGAGAGAGAGGTACAACCCTGTGTGGTTGAGCTAGACTCTGAGGAAGAGCTAGAAGGAGGCCCCAACCTTATTGGAGATTTGGACCCTGAGGACCATCCTGAGCTGCAGTCTTTACTGGCAGAAGGTGGGCCTAGCAGGGCAGCTTTTCGTAAGGGGCAAAGAGAATGTCCAACTCTGGAGGGTCTCCGCCACCAGGCAGCTTCTCAAGCTGATGGGCAAGAGCCTGGGAAGTATAGGTTGCACTGGGAAGATGGCCTCTTCTACAGTGAACCCACTGAGTCTGAACCTGGAGACTACAAACGCCTTGTAGTCCCACAGGAGAACAGACAACAGTTCTTACAACTAGCCCATGAGATACCTTTGGCTGGCCACTTGAGTTTCAAGAAGACCAAGGAAAGGCTCTCACTCTACTTTTATTGGCCAAAGATGGGGGCTGAAGTAGATAGATATTGTAAGAGCTGCCATACCTGCCAGACTTCTGGTAAGGTTGGTTCCAAGAATGTGGCACCTTTAGTGCCTCTCCCAGTTGTGGGAGTCCCATTTGAGAGGGTAGGGATTGACATTGTTGGTCCCCTTGATCCTCCAACCTCCTCAGGCAACAGGTTTATCCTTGTTGTAGTAGACCATGCTACTAGATACCCTGAGGCCATTCCTATGAGGACTGTTACAGCTCCGGCTGTGGCTAAGGCCCTCCTTGGTATTTTTACCAGGGTTGGGTTTCCTAAGGAGGTAATCTCTGACAGGGGGTCAAACTTTATGTCCCACTACATGAAGGCCATGTGGAAAACCTGTGGAGTTACCTACAAGTTCTCAACCGCCTACCACCCTCAGACAAACGGGTTGGTTGAAAGGTTTAACAGAACCATGAAGAGCATGATAGGTGCTTTGGAAGAACCCCTTAAGAAAAAGTGGGACCTTCTACTGCCATGCCTTCTCTTTGCTTATAGAGAAGTCCCTCAGGAGGGAGTAGGTTATTCTCCCTTTGAGCTTCTCTATGGCCATCCAGGCAGAGGTCCATTGGCCCTGATTAAGGAGGGGTTGGAAGGTGCTCCTCCCCTCAAGCCAGTCAGAGTGACTGACTATGTGATAGGTCTCCGGAGGAGAATGTCACACATGATGGCAGAAGCAAGTGACAACTTGAAAGCTGGTCAAGCCCTGGTCAAACATTGGCACGACCAGAAGGCTAACATGGTTGAGTTTACTCAAGACCAGCTAGTTCTAGTTATGCTCCCAACAAGGCAGAGGGCCTTGCAAGACAAATGGATGGGACCCTTCAAGGTTGTGGGAAAACTTGGAGAGGTCAACTATCTGGTGGATCTGGGCAAACCCAGGGAAGCTCCTAGAGTCTTCCACACCAACCGACTAAAAGCCTACATCTCCAGACCTGATGTAGGAGCCTTGCTCCTAGCTTCAGCTGCAGAGGAGGAAGAGAGTGAATCTCTCCCTGATCTCCTCAGAGGTGTACCTTTAGATGAAAAAGTTGAAGGAGTCAATCTCTCTTCAGACCTGACACCTGAGCAACAAGAGGAGTGCAAATCTATGTTAAATCAGTTTGCCTCCCTGTTCTCACTGTCACCAGGCTTGACCCCTTGGGGCCAGCATGAGATACTCACTGGTGACTGTCTGCCAGTCAAAAGCAGAGGATACAGAATGTCAGAACATATCAGAGCCCACATCAAAGGAGAGGTCAAGAAGATGCTTGATCTCGGGGTAATAGAGCCCTCTACTAGTCCCTGGTCTAGCCCAGTTGTGTTAGTACCAAAGGCAGGATCCAAAGACTTGAGATTCTGTGTGGACTATAGAGCTCTAAATGCAGTCACCAAGACTGATGCCCATCCTTTGCCCAGGACAGATGAGTTGGTGGATAAACTTGGTGCAGCCAAGTACCTCAGCACATTTGACCTGACGTCAGGCTATTGGCAAATAGCCCTGACAGACCATGCCAAGGAGAAAACTGCATTTTCAACCCCAGTTGCCTTGTACCAGTTTAAGGTCATGCCTTTTGGACTGAAAAATGCACCTGCCACATTCCAAAGGATGGTGAACCAAGTTCTGGCTGGGATGGAAGATTTCTGCATGGCATACTTGGATGACATTGCAGTCTTCAGCCACTCCTGGGAAGAACATGTGAACCACCTAGGACATGTGTTGCAGGCTCTGAAACAGGCCCATTTGACAATCAAAGCCAGTAAGTGCCAGATTGGTCAAAGTAAAGTGGTCTACCTTGGACATGAGGTAGGAGGTGGAGAAATAAGGCCTTTGCCCAGCAAGATTGAAGCTGTGCAAAATTGGACAACACCAACTACTCAAACCCAAGTGAGAGCTTTTTTAGGTCTCACTGGGTATTACAGGAATTTCATTGAGAACTATGGGACCATAGCTTCTCCACTGAATGTAATCTCCTCTCCCAAATTCCCTAAAAAGGTAAAATGGAATGAGGAGTGCAATCAGGCCTTTGAAAAACTGAAGAGAGCTCTTTGCCAGGCCCCAGTATTGAGAGCTCCTGACTACCACCAACCTTTCATTGTACAAACTGATGCTTCCAATGTAGGTATAGGTGCAGTTCTAAGCCAACTGGATGAGAAGGGTAGGGAGCACCCCATTTGCTTCATCAGTAGGAAACTGAAGGATCCTGAGACAAGGTGGGCAACTATCGAAAGAGAATGCTTTGCTATTGTGTGGGCACTGAAGAAGTTTAGGCCATACTTGTATGGTTCTACTTTTGTTATTCAGACTGACCACCAACCCTTGAGATGGTTAATGCAAATGAAAGGGGAAAATCCAAAACTATTGAGATGGTCAATCTGCCTGCAAGGGTTTGATTTCACCATTGAGCACAGGTCAGGGTGTCACCATCAAAATGCTGATGGACTCTCTAGGATGTATATCATCGACTAGAGGTATGAGGTTCATCCAGGAGTGGATTAAATCCTCCTGTCCCTTAGTCTGGGGGGGGCGAGTGTTAGGGAGAATTCTCTGGTTAGGCTGAATTTCCCTACCTAGTGAGTCCCCCAGCAGCTTTGCTGGATTTCTGGGGTTTAATTTTTTTCTCCTGCCAAGAGTGAGACTCTTTTACCCTCACTCTTGGACATGTTGAAGTGTGTTATCTTGGACAAACCTTGTGTTGAATGGGCTATGGGGTCTTTTACTCCATAGGGCCTCATGTATTTTTGTGATGTGGGTCACACAGCACCCTCTGTGCCGTGACCCAGGGGTGTCCTAGGGACTCCCCAACATAGACTCCATACCCTGGGACTGACTACTGTCTCCCAGGGCATGTAAAGTCACCAAAGACTTTGCTAGTCTTGAATCCTGAACAGAACCAGTACAAACCATCATATTGTGGACGTACTGGCTGGGGCAATTCGATTGCCCCAGGGTCTGTTAGTCGAGGGGGCACGTCTCCGTCCCCCCTGATCGAGTTTTGGCTGGTGGCAGTGGAAACTACTTTTTATATTCGACCGCGAATATTTCCCTATGGGATTTCCCATTGTTTTAGGCTAACTCATTTAATTATTTATTTACGGTAGCCTTAAACATACCGCCGGTTTATATATTTATTTTTATAACTCCGGTTGGGACTTTTTGCCAAAACTTGATTCTAAAATGGCGTTGGTGTTCGCCTCTGTAACTCTGACCCAAAGTGGAGCCCTTTGTCCCACTTTTGGCGGGCTTCTCCACAGAAGCCCTCCAAAGTGGTGCCACTCTGTCTGGGGTACTTAGGAGGGGTGGAGGGGGATTTAGGCACCCTGGACTGAGTTACCTTGGTAACTCAAGTCGCACCCCGTCCTGATTGGCCCAAGTGGTGAGCCGCCCGGCTCACCACTTAGCATGTTTGAGTGACAGCTAGGCTGGGTGAATGGGGGTTTGCTGCATAAAAGCAGGGCTTTGGGGACTGGGACTTCAGAAGTCGCCACAGGACCAAGAATCCGACGAGGGAAGAGCTGAGCCGACCTGCTTCGACGACACCACCCGGTGGAGCCCTGCTGAACCGTCTCACCACTTTTTCCCGACGACCGAGGAGAACTCTTAACGGAGTGGCTCCTTCCCTTGACTGGTGGGGACAACCAGTTTTCGCCTTCTTTCCGTTCTTTGAGGTATCTCGTGGCCGCCTTGCCTGTGCCAAGCACCCCGGCAACCGGAATACCACACTTTACCCCCATACCGCGAAAGTCGGTACCAACCCTTTAACCGGAGGACTCCGCGGCTGGTTTCTTCCCGGGCAGTGCAACGACCCTCTTCTTCTGCTCTTCAGCGAGAACTTCTTCTCCCCTGACCGACGTCGAGCCCTGCTGTCACTGCCTGGAACAACTGCCACCGCTGGAGGATCCTTTCCGCTTAAGGTACTGTGTTCCGCCTGGCTTCCCTTGCTACCGACTGTACGGGGTAGATTTAGTCCCCGGCTTTCGAACCTGGGAGTGCCTGGGACACTTTGGCTAAACTTTCTGAGCCACTCTAAACTCTTTTTGACTCTTTGCAAGACTTTGAATCTCTAACTAACAGTGTGATCTTGAGCACATTTTCGCTCCGGCTACTCTAAGAGTGGGCCCTGCCTAGTGACTTTTGCTCACCTGTGACTTTGTGCTTCTTTAAGCCTATTGCAAGTGTTCTGGACCTGAGAGTGGTGTGTTTAACCCATTTCTGCTTTTTCTCTCCCTTTCTTGGAAACTACTAGAGTGTCATCTAACGTTAAGCACTCACCTCTGTTTTAATTAAGTGGTGTTAACCTAGAGTTGTCTAGATAGGAGAAAGGATTGAATCTACTTTCATTATAACTGTGTTTGAAGTTTTTACTATATTTTTGCTAGAGTGTTTTTAACTTATGTGTATTTTAAATAAATAACTATATACTTTTGAAACCAAGCTCTGGTCAGTGTTTGCTTGTGCTATTGTGTTTTAGTACATATTGTGTATACTTTACATACTGCCTAACTCTTCTTGAGAGAAGTCTGACTGCTCAGCCACAGCTACCAGGTAAATCTGGGTGGTACAGACTGCTACCAAAGGGGTTTACTGCTCTACCTGTAGTCTTAAATCTTTTGCAGTGTTCCCCAAGGGAACTGCACAGGTTTCGGCCTAACAAGGAGTGGAAGAAGACGACATTTTCTTGAAGAAAATTTCAAAGCGCGCCGTTCTCGAGATCGAAGCAATCGGAAAAACGGAACTGAAGCCAACAGGCGTGGCACAAGCTAATTATACTGATGGTGACGTCGACACGGTACGGAGCCCGTCGAGGGACATCGATGCCAAACCTCATGCACATCGCCCTCTGCCGAGAATTCTTTTTCCGAAGCAGCGAAGCTGATGGATACGAATATTATCATAAGATGAGGAATACGTGGGAGGACACAATCCATTCGAAACATGTCTATAAGGAGAGGGCAGAGGCATACACATGCAGCACACAGAAACATGTCTATAAGGAGAGGGCAGAGGCATACATATACAAGGAATACGTTACATACCTGTAACTCCTGTTCTCCAGCATGGCATCTTTTATGGATTTACATACTCCCCGCTGTCAGGCTGGGAATTCTCTCTAACATTAAAGTAGTTTACCTTTACATTTTAAACTGCTTGCCACTTTACTGCTCTATTAGAGTCATTCTTGGGTCATATTGCCCACAGCCAATTAGGCAGGCCTCCTCTTAGCTCCTCCCCTGTGGCCATCTTCAGATTTGGCTGCGCATGTAATGGGGCAGTATGAGTCAAGAAAAGCTAGAGAGCGGTAGGAGAGAGGATCGGATGTGAATCCATGAAAGATACCCATGCTGGAAAACAGGAGTTACAGGTATGTAACTTGTTCCTTCTGCAGCATTGGATCTTTCATGGATTCAATAGCTTTTGAATAAGATTACACAGCAGTACATCTACACAACCAAAATGGGTGGAGGCATAGCTCAACAGAAGTAACCAACTCACCTCTGTAACACTCACCTCATGCAAACAGGTTGTAAAGCACTGCCTGGCCGACTCAGGACTCCTCCTTGAAATTCCAATCGACGTAGCAGAACCTTGTGAAGGTATGGATAGACCTCCCCGTAGCAGCCCCGCAGATGTTGAGCAGGGGAACACCCCAGACAGGAACGCCGTAGTAGAAGCCATGGCTCTCGTCGAGTGTGCTCTCTGTCTTCCTGGAAAGGGGCCTGTTGGTCAGACGATGGCAGTAGGAAATGCACGCTGACAGTCATCTTGCAATGGAAGACTTGGAAATGGCGTTGCCCTTGCTGATGGATATGAAGGCAACAACAATTGTGATGACTTTCAAAATTCCTTTGGGCGAGCCGCAAAGAATTTTGAGTGCTCGGGCGTCATGTAGGGAATCGCTGCTAGAGACAAAGGAGAGCCAAAGAACACTTGTAGAATAGAATCAAGGGCTCATTAAGGTGGAACATAGAAGGGAGCATGAAGAAAGGGTTTGTACAGAGGACCACCTTAGACTGATGGAAAGTCAAGTAAGGAGGCTTACAGGAAAGGGCTTGTGGTTCGCCCACTCGTCGGGCTGCAGTGAAGGCAAGAATGCTGTCTTCCAGGAGAGAAACCTCAAGGAGGCTCTGTGCAGAGGCTCAAAAGGAGGGCCCATAAGTTTTGACAGGACCACATTGAGTTCCCAAGCTGGAGCAGGAGCTCTGACAGGGGGAAAAGTGCAAAAATGTCCTTTGAGGAATTATTTCACCAACCTTTGTGGCCATAGGGAAGGTGTACCTGGGGCACACGTGTAGCGTGAGATAGCTGCTTAATGCACTTTGATAGAAGAGTGCGCGAGTCCCGCATATGCCAATGACAGGAGCTATGGCAAGACGACGGGATCCTGAGCGTGGAATGAGTGTAGGTGTTGAGTTGCACACCATATCGTAAAGTGCTTGCACTTGCTTCTGTATCAGGACAATGTAGATGGCGCCCTGGCCCTGGACAAGATATTTCTACAGTCTGGAGGTAGCAGTTTGTTTTCAAATTCTAGGGCTGTAGGAGCCAAGTCGTCAAGTTGCAGGACGCTGGGTCGTGGTGTAGGACGGACCGGTCATATCTGAAAAGAAGGTTATGGCGCGGTGGCAACCTGATGCAGGAAGCCACCGACAGGTGAAACACGTCTGAGTATCAAATTTGGCACTGCCAAGCCAGGGCTACCAGGATCGTCATGCAGCGGCTCTGTTTGAGTGGGCTGAGAACTCAAGGCAGAAGAGGGTTTGGTGGAAAAGCATAAAGGAACAGACTGTACGGGGACATGACCATACGGCAGACCGTGGGGGCCTTGCGCACCCTCAAAAAGGGATTCAAATATGTATTTTGCCCAGAATTAGCTGCAGGTGAGAGGGCGCACCAGGGGCTTTGCTGGCGATCCAAATCTTGCCCAATAGCGGTACCCTAAAGGTGGTGTGGCTCGAATTTCTGATATAGCGCCGCCGAATATGGTGCCCAGATTATGTGGGGAAGGGCAGCCTTCAGTGGTGATGGTAGTATGGTGCAGTGTGCTGTGATGAAGAGGCCTAGTCAGCCCAGACTTATGAAGAAGTCCGGAGCCTAGGAGAGCCTTCTCGTCCCGAAGCTCAGAGAGAGAGAGAGACACCCGAGGAAGCATGTGTGGGGGAAGTGGCGGTGATCCTGGTAGTCCGAGCGCCTGAAGTGGTGAACCTTCCAGAGACCAAGCCTGTGAAACGGGCATCCCTCGGAATGTGTACGCGGAACCACGCACTGCATGAAAAGAGTGCGGGAAGCCCTGAGTTTCATTGAATGCACACAGAAGATCGGAGGGGCAGATTCTGAAACGGAGGAGGCCGAGCGGGGCACCTGAGAGAAATCCCGGGAGTGAAAGTGGAGAAGAGGACTGTCAGAGCTAGGTTGATGAAGGCCCTACTGAGAACCTGAATGAGCATTAGCCTGGCTGAAGAAATATTGCGATGGGAGAATGAAGTCTGGGAAACGACCACTCCACAACTTGTGAAGTGCAGTGACCATGGTGCTGGCACAGGCTGAACTGTGTGGCCACCTAGGCTTCTTGGGCGTCTTGAGCTGGGCAGTGAGCCAACATACCTGTGATGGTATGCCTCCTTGGTTGGAGGTTGCTTGGTGGGGCTACTGCAGAGACAGTGTGGGCTGGAAGTCCCCAAGGGCACCGGGAAGTGTTCGGAAGCTGGGCCCTCTGAAAAAGACAGGGCTGCCGCCCTTGCCTGAGGGGACTCAAGTGGTCTGGAGCATGTGCGAAAAAAGTGGGATCTTCCGACTTTAACTATCAGCTGGCGCCATCCACACAGGGAATCAAGCATCTTTCTAATCATCTGCAAGTGGAACCGAGCCACAAACTGCACTTGGGCTTGGAGGGTGTAAAGTGCTAGAACACGAACCTGAAACTGTGAAATGTCCAAAACTCCTGCTAAAGCAAAACTGGGGGACATTAAGACCATGTTTTTGGGCCAGGATGGCCTAGTCAAACCTCCACAGACTGTAGTGGCACAGATTCACTCGGTGAAAATGGAAACCATGCGTGAGGAGCTTCTGGCAACTTAGAACGAACTGCGGAGCTTGTTCAAAGAAATCAAGCAGGTGATCAAAGACAATAGTGATAGGCTTTCAAAATCCATTGCAGAGTTGGACAACCACATCCGATCAGCAGAAAAGCGCTCAGACAATGTGAAGAACTCCTTATGTGAACAAGCTCACAACCTAGTGGAACTCAAACAAAGAATAGCCGCGGTGGAGGACCAAGTGGAGAAAATGTAGATGAAACAGGAAGATATTGAGAATCTCTCCTGGGGAAACAACATAAGACTGAGGGGGATCCCATCCCATATCAAAGACCAGGACCTGGAGGAGTTTGTGCAGAACCTATTTCAGAAGCTAGTAAAAGCCCCAGATCAATCAGTGCTGATCCTCGGCAGAACACAGAGGGTATATTCCTCTGTCCAGATGCGGAAGAACCTCATTAAAGCCGTTCCAACCAGAGTCCACTTTTTCCAGCAAAAAGATCGGATTCTCACAGCATCCAGAGAACTGCTCTTCCAGGACTTAGCTCCACTCACGTTGGCCAAGCGTCGAAAGCTGAACATGGTCACAAGTTGGCAACTGACAGCGAGGGTGTCCCGCCACCAGCAGAGGGACTATTGCTGGTTCCTCGAGGGTGTAGAGTATGACAAGATAGGTGACTCCCTCTCCCTGCTCAGATCACAAAGGGGTGGGAGGAATTGTTTGTCCTGGTTTCCAAGTTCCTGTTAATGTTGAGAGGGACCCTTAGTTTATTCGGCTCGATAGTAGAATCTTTGACAAAGGCACTGGGTGCTAATGACCGAGATGGTGGGTTTGCGGGTACAGTGTCCCGCTTAGACGCCAAGTCGAGTGATAGATAACACTAATGTTAAGTATTCTCCTCTCGCTTGGGTTAACAGGTCTAGTGTACAGCTTGGATCCTGTGAGAGAGGAAGTGGGGAGATTATTTTGGGGATGTGGGGTACATGTCTTTCTTCATTATTACTGAGCTTATGCTTTTTCGAGCTATGCTACTGTATATGGAACCAGAGTGTCTCTGGTTGGGGGTCTTTTGACATGGGTTGCTGTGTCACGTGTGAATTCTAGGTGGCTGGAGAATGGCAGCTCCTGACCTTACCTTCTTGACCCTGAATGTTCAGGAACTGATTTTGCCAGTTAAACACAAATCAATTCTCCACAGGATGATATCTCTCGATCCTGCGATAGTATTCCTATACGAAACTCATCTCTTGCCAAACGATGAGACTCGATTTGTCACTGCAGCATGCCTCACTGCTTATTTTGCTTCTAGCGACCCAAAGATGAAGTGAGTTGCCATTCTGGTTCGAACAAGGGTCCCCTTGAAGGTCAGAGGGGTCCTGAGGGACGCTGAAGGGAGATATGTTGTAGTCAGTGCTAGATTGTGAGTTCAGAGCTTGACGTTTGGCATCCATCAATTCTGTGATGGATCCTACTGTAGATAAAAATCTTCCCCCAACTGGTGCAGATAAGCGCAACTTCCTAGCCATGACAACATTGCTGCGGCCTGGAGATTCTTTCACCCATGAGAATGGGATTAGACATTCTTTTCAGCAGTACATGAAGGGTTCTCGAGGCTAGATATGCTCCTAGTGTCTAATACTCTGATTCCTAAAGTGACGGCAATAGAGATTTTACCAAGGGTTTTATCTGACCATGCTTCAGTCCCTAGGACTGGGGCTTTCCACGCAGTAGCAGAGGAAACCCTGGTGACTGAAAGATTTCTTTTTGAGGGACATAAGTATGAAAGGTAACATAACAGAAACATTGAATAACTATTACGTTGAGAACAACGTTGAGGGCATAGACTAATGCTTCGTTTGGGACACGGGTAAGGCTGTCCTTAGGGGAGCAATCATCAGCCAGGCTGCAGCATACATGATGTGAGGTTAGCTGTCCAAAACAGGCCCATAAATGTAAGAATTCACAGAAAACTCTCAGAGACCTCTGAATAGCCAGGAATGTGTTAAAGGCCCACTTGACCGAGAAAGCAGCCCAAACGATCTTACGTACAAAAAAATACTATTATGTGAAAGGAAATAAAGCGAACAAATTGTTGGTGAAACTGTGGGAACGTAACTATATCCATGCCCTTAGAGATAATCAGGGCCGTAGAGTAAATTCAGAATCAGATAAACTGGAGGTAATGGCGGACTTCTTCCGGGAGACGGGGTCTGTGAACCCAGGGAAGGCAGCGAAGTTCATAACAACTGCGTGCCTCCCCAAACTCACTGGAGAGGACTGAGGCATGCTTGAAGCTCCTTTCACAGAGCAGGAGGTCCAGCGGGCTATTCGAGCTCTTCCAATGGCAAAGCTCCCGGTCCGGACAGCTTCTACAATTTGTTTCACAAAACCTTTATTCAATTAGTATCGCCTCACCTCACCCAACTATTTGACTCTTTTCTGAGTGCGGGTTGGACTCAGAGCCAATGGCAGAGTCGATAACGATGCTGATAGCAAAGCCAGGAAAAAACTGTGAGGACTGTGCAGCATATAGGCCGATTGCTCCCCTTAAAACAGACGCAAAATGTATGGTAAGACAGTGGCATCCCAACTGATGGGGGTTCTGCCAGACTTAATTGATAACGACCAAACTGGCTTCATAGTTGATAGAGTGGCAGATGAAAACATTAGTCGTGCGATTGACCTCATTGCAGTGAGATCCCTAATTTCTGATTGCTTCATGATACTGTTTCGGGATTCCGTATCAATAAGGACAAATCTGTTGGCCTAAATGTCTCTGACACCCAGGAAACCCTGGCGGTGATACAACAAAGTTCCCCATTCAAATGGATGGATAGCGAGATCACATACCTGGGCATAAAGCTCACTTCAACATACAAGGCCTGTCATGATTCCTGCCCCTCATGTCCCCAGCCCTCCAAGATGTTAGGCTGGAGCCAGGCCACGATCACCTACATGTCCCTCAAGGGCCTCTCCATCCATCCAAAGACCCACTTGGAGTCAGACTTGGTGCTTGTGGCACCAGACTCACTCACTCCCATAGGATAACATTGGGGATTGGACTTGTAGTGCATTGATGGGGACAAGATGGATGCCCCGACATATTTCGGTTCCCAGAACTGCATGTGCGGTCTAGTCTTTTGGGTGTGGTTCAGCCCAGAGACACCTGGGATACCCAGAGACTATTTAAGCCACACTCAGGCTGAGAAACATGCTTGGCGTTTTCTGCACCTGCAGCGTGACACTCACCGTGTTCGGATCGGTCTCCAGTAGGCCTGCATCTTTCTTCTGCGCAAGAACAAGAACACTGTTAGGAACAGCCTTACCTTGCGGCGCTTCTGCCCATCATTCATCGCTCCTTCTGTTCTGTGGCCATCTTCGGCAGTGTCATTCCCATCCCGGCACGCCGCTTCCTAAGGAAAAGGGAAAAGAACAGAAAAAAAGGCATTAGTAAGCATTCTGCAAATCTTCACTTATTTTTAAATACTGTACGAGCTTCAAACGCTTACCTGAAGCCCAGCCGCTCTGGGGGAACTCTGTCTCCGGAACTTCTCATCCATCTGCAAGAGGGAAAAGACACTCCAGGTTAGCGTGGAAACATCTAGAGGCGCCACATACCGCGCTTACCCACTGCATTTGTTCTTCATAACTGGCATCCACGCTGAAAACGTTGCGGCACCTAAAAGACACAGAAAAAGAACTCAGTTCAATGCAAATACGAAAGGGGTGCATCGCGCATCACGTTCTCACTCACCTTCAGCGCTACTCATCTCAGCAGCACGCCGCCATCCCCAGACGCCGGCCAGCATCTAAGGAAGGAAAGGAACGAAGTTAGAGAACTGTCCAAAATACTCATTATACTTACATGTCGGACTCTTGCCAGTGAAGTAACTAGGCAGCAACGAGCCCGCATCAATCAACATGCCCCTGCGCTGAAAGCAGAACGGAGAGCACACTATCCAAGAAAACAAGGCCCAGTCTCCAGTCGAATAGCCTCCAGGGAAGGGTTTGAGGTCGTAAGGGGTCAGAACAGGCTGAGTGACATCCCCGTGGATACCAGGTGAGCGTTACAGAACGCAAAGCCTCACATCAAAATCCAGGTCATGGAAACGTCAGAAACTGACCAGTTAGCCCACATGTTAGGGCAGCTACGTTCCGAAGTACATGCAGCCAGGCAGGAGACCAACACTCTGAGGAGAGAGCTGATAGTAGCCAAAGAACTCACTGATGATTTCAGCCAGCAACTTCTCCAGTCACAAGCAGGGCATGCACCATTGCCGGGAGGCGTGCCCTCGACACCAGCGCCATCAGCCAATCCCGTTCAGATAACCCTTCCTGGGGCAGTTCCCTTGGCTCCGCCCGAACAATTTACGGGGGATCCCAAGAGGTTTGCAACGTTCATGAACCAGTGCCGCCTGCACTTCCTTTGTAGGTCAGGGGCCTTTACCGAATGACCAATCATGGGTCGCTTTTGTGCTATCCAACCTGAGTGGTAGCGCCACAGACTGGTCTGTACCCTTTGTGGCCCAAGACGATCCTTTGCTGCATGACTTCAGGGGCTTTCAGCAGGAGATGGAAAAGCTGTTTGCCCGTCGTACTCATGGGCAGGCATTAGACAACAAACTTCTGTCCCTACGCAAAGGGAATCAAGACCTATTAACATACATAGCCACGTTCAATAGACTCGTAGTTGAAGCAGAATGGCCAGTGGAGAAGAGAACCATGTTATTTAATTGGTGGTTGTGGGGGGAGCTCAAGGATGTTCTCGTACAAGTAGTGAACCCCCCGAAAGACTGCTCAGAATTCATTGACCTTGTTGTTCAACTGGATCATAGGTTGCAGGACTCACAAGCAGATCCAACCAGACGGACCCTCGCCCTATGTATGTGCGTTCAAAGGACAATACTGCCCGAACAACGGAAGGTTCAGGAAAACCAATGCAAATCGGGGGAGAGGGGTCAGGGGGGGGGATCAGAACCCCCTTGACTAAAGCGGAAAGGGATAAAAGGAGACAGCAGCAGTTATGTCTGTACTGCGGAAGGTCAGGTCATTTCCTTAAAGAGTGTCCTGTGAAGCCACCGAGGAGGACGGTAGGGGCCACAGACAAGGAAGATACCATCAAGGAATCGGAAAACTCCCCAGTCCGGCAAGTGTAGGGGTCCACTTGTCGAGCGAAGAAAGTGAACTACAGACCTCCCATTTTGCACTATCTGTGGTCTTGATCAATCACCAACAACCATCTCGGATGCACGTAGTAAGAGCGTATATAGACAGTGGAGCCGTTGGGAATTACATCGACCAGGATCTTGCAGGAAAGATGGGGCTTCCGTTACGCCCTAAATCAACCACTGACACTGTTACCACTGTCAACGGCACGGAAATAGCTTCTGGTCCAGTATCCCAATGCACTGCAGCTTTAATCCTTCTGTGCCAGGATGGACACCAAGAATCTATCGTTTTCGACCTCATTAAGGCACCACAGCTCTGGTTGATTTTGGGAATGCCATGGTTGGTAGCTCACAATCCTCGAATCGATTGGCGAGCAAAAGAATTGGCCTTTCCCAAGACTTGCGCCCACACATGTTATCGCCAAGAGAAACAACCAAAAGACACCAGAACCTCCACGCTTGCGACTGTGGCAATCGGCACCCTACCAAGTGAATACCAGGATTTTCAAGATGTCTTTCAGAAAGAACAGGCTAATACCCTGCCACCGCATAGACCACACGATTGCCAAATGGACCTGATACCCGGCGCACAAATCCCTTGTGGGCGAATTTACGCACTCACTGAACCAGCAAACCAGCACCTGAAAGCCTATCTTGACCGATACCTGGCCAACAGGTTCATCCGTCCCTCGAAGTCTCCAGCAGCCAGTCCTATATTCTTCGTACCGAAAAAGGAGGGGGACTTGAGAACGTGCATCAACTATCATGCACTGAACCAGATTACCGTAAAAAATCGCTACCCCCTGCCACTGATCCCTGAATTGCTTGATCAAGTCAAAGATGCCCAAATCTACACAAAACTAGACCTGAGGGGGGCATATCACCTTGTTCGCGTAAAACAGGGGGACGAATGGAAAACTGCTTTTCGCACCAAATACGGCTTGTACGAATATCAAGTAATGCCCTTTGGCCTTTGCAACGCGCCTGCTGCATTTCAATACTGCATGCACGATGTCCTACGGGAATTGACTGGTGTCTGTGCTCTAGTGTACATCGACGATATCCTAGTATATTCTGCATCAAAGCAGAACCACATTAAACACGTCCGATCCGTATTGGAGAAACTCCGTCAACACCAGCTCTACGCCAAGCTCGAAAAGTGCTCATTCCACGTCTCCGAGGTGGAATTCCTGAGCTTTACTCTCAGCCCAAATGGAATCCGAATGGATGTACACAAGGTAGATGCTATCCTGAACTGGCCATCCCCAAATTCATTCAAGGAGGTTCAAAGTATGCTGGGTTTGGCAAACTTCTACCGCCGGTTCATCTCAGGATTTTCACAAATCGTGCATCCCATCACGTCATTACTAAGGAAAAGCAACAAAAAGTTCCAGTGGACAACAGAAGCTGAGGAGGCTTTCCAGGAACTCGAAGCAAGATTCACATCTGCCCCAATTTTACGCCACCCTCGCCTTGATCTCCCATACCTGGTGGAAACGGACGCCTCAAGCATGGCTATGGGAGCCGTCCTCTCACAAAAGGACCCCGAAATGGGCCAGTTACACCCTGTTGCCTTCTGGTCGCGTAAATTCACACCCCCTGAACTCAATTCCACTATCACAGACAAAGAACTCCTGGCCATTAAGTCAGCCTTTAAGGCATGGCGGCACTACCTCTTGGGCGCCAGACACACAACCACCGTAATAACTGACCACCGGAACCTCCAGTACCTAAAAACGGCAAAGGTCCAATCTTCACGACAACTACGCTGGGCTCTTTTTTTTTCTGCTGAATATGACTACGTGATTACATTTCGACCAAGGGTGAAAAACGGGAAGGCCGATGCCCTTTCCCGTATGGGGGTGGAAGAGCAAGGGTATAAGACCCCTGACCCAATAGCAATCATCCCGAGTGACAAGCTCCTAGGAATCACAGCAACCATAACTCAGAAAGAATTACATGAAGAAATCCAAAACCTGATGAGTCCGGAGCAATTACAAGCGTGGAGTGCACAAGGAGAACATTACATGATAAAAGATCAGTTGCCCTGCTTCAGGAATCTTTTATTCTTACCAAACCAAGAACTATGAGAACAAGTCATGTCCGGTTATCATGATTCCTTGATCGAGGGCCACCCCGGAATCGCTAAAACCCTAGCCAAGGTAAAACGAAATTATTGGTGGCCCATGTGTCGTAAGGACATTATCCAATTCATCCTATCTTGTGGAGTGTGTGCTTAAAAGAAGTCATCCAAGCAGAAACCGGCTGGGCTATTACAACTATTGGAAATCCCACCAGAACCCTGGCACACGTTGTCCCTCGATTCTATTACTGACTTACCACCCAGTCAAGGGTTTAACACTATTCTTGTGGTCGTGGACCTATTTTCAAAAATGGCACATTTCATTCCTCTTAAGGGGCTTCCAAATGCTTCCACTCTGGCAAAGGTATTTCTTGAAGGCATCGTACGGCTCCATGGGTTTCCTTCAGTTTTGGTCTCAGACCGAGGTACTCAATTCGTATCTAATTTCTGGAGAAAATGCTGCTCTATGGCCCAGATCGACATCCGGCTATCCACTAGTCACCATCCCCAAACGGATGGTCAAACTGAGAGGACAAATCAGACGCTCGAGCTGTATCTGCGTTGCATGTTACACCAAGCTGAAGGAAGCTGGTTCGACCTATTATGGATAGCTGAATATGCTTATAATAATTCCCTACACAGCAGCACTGGGCAGACACCCTTTTATACCATGTATGGCAGGCACCCACGTACTTCTGGGTTGGACGTTCCTACAACCCTGAAATGCCAGCAGTCAAAACCTTGCACACGACCATTTCTCAAACCTTTAAAATTGCAGCTGAACACCTACTTCAAGCTAAGAATCGCCAAAAGAAGTTTGCTGATCAACACCGAGCAAAGGCCCCCAACTACCAAGTGGGAGACAAAGTCTGGCTGGCGTCTAAACACGTGTCCACTAAAGGAGCCCAATGCAGATTCATCCTGTGTGCCACGTGTCTCTCCTTAAACCTGTTCAACCTGGGACCCGGGTAGCAACGCCACCGCAGCCAGTAGTAGTCGCCGGGGAGCCAGAATTCAAAGTCAAGGACATCCTATATTCAAGGTACGTCAGATCCAAATTATACTACTTAGTAGACTGGAAGGGGTACGGTCCACAAGACAGGACATGGGAGCCTTGTGAGTACATCCATGCACCTCGCTTGCTTAGACGATTTAATCAAAACCATCCAACCAAACCAGGACCAGAAAGAAGAGCCACCTTGAGAGGGGCCTTGGGTGGGAGTGCTGTCCTGATTCCTGCCCCTCATGTCCCCAGCCCTCCAAGATGTCAGGCTGGAGCCAGGCCACAATCACCTACATGGCCCTCAAGGGCCTCTCCATCCCTCCAATCACTCCCATAGGATAACATTGGGGATTGGACTGTAGTGCATTGATGGGGACAAGATGGATGCCCCCACATATTTCGGTTCCCAGAACTGCATGTGTGGTCTAGTCTTTTGTGTGTGGTTCAGCCCAGAGACACCTGGGATACCCAGAGACTATTTAAGCAACACCCAGGCTGAGAAACATGCTTTGCGTTTTCTGCACCTGCAGCGTGACACTCACCGTGTTCGGATCGGTGTCCAGTAGGCTGCATCTTTCTTCTGCGCTCAGCTCCTGCAAGAACAAGAACACTGTTAGGAACAGCCTTACCTTGTGGCGCTTCTGCCCATCATTCATCGCTCCTTCTGTTCTGCGGGCATCTTCGGCGGTGTCATTCCCATCCCGGCACGCAGCTTCCTAAGGAAAATGGAAAAGAACAGAAAAAAAGGCATTAGTAAGCATTCTGCTTATTTTTAAATACTCTACGAGCTTCAAACGCTTACCTGAATGCCAGCCGCTCTGGGGGAACTCTGTCTCCGGAACTTCTCATCCATCTGCAAGAGGGAAAAGACACTCCAGGTTAGCGTGGAAACATCTAGAGGCACTGCATACCGCGCTTACCCACCGCATTTGTTCTTTATAACCGGCATCCACGATGAAAACATTGCGGCACCTAAAAGACACAGAAAAAGAACTCAGTTCAATGCAAATACAAAAGGGGTGCATCGCGCTCTCACTCACCTTCAGCGCTACTCATCTCAGCAGCACGCCGCCATCCCCGGACGCCGGCCATCATCTAAGGAAGGAAAGGAACGAAGTTAGAGAACTGTTCAAAAGACTCATTATACTTACCTGTCGGACTCTTGCCAGTGAAGTAACTAGGCAGCAACGAGCCCGCATCAATCAACGCACCCATGCGCTGAAAGCAGGACGGAGAGCACACCTTCCAAGAAAACAAGTCCCAGTCTCCAGTCGAGTAGACTCCAGGGAAGGGCTTGAAGTCGTAAGAGGTCAGAACAGGCTGAGTGACGTCCGTGTGGATACTAGGTGAGTGTTGCAGGCCTTGGCGAGAGCAAATATTACCAGCCTCTGGAGGGAGTCCGAGGAACAGTTAACTCATTGGGACTGCTGGGAAATCTCCTGGTTGGGCAGAATACAGGCAGTGAAAATGACTGTCCTGCCGAAGCTGCTGAATGTGTTTCAGGCCCTTCGATCCAAATCTCAGCAAAAGAACTGGAGGAGTTGCAAAAAGTGATTGGGACATTTATCTGGTCCCATAAACCCCCCCAGAGTCCCCAAAGGATCTTGCCCAGGTCTAAGTGAAAGGGGGGCCTGGGCATCCCATCCCTACACAAGTATTTCCTGGTTGCGCAATTAGTCCTGATGCTGGACTGGCCAGATACAATGAGGGAACCGAAGTGGAAAGGCATTGAGGTGGCAGCTCTTGCCACCGCTCCACCTCCTCCCGTTTATGAACAAAGGTGTCAGGTAAAATGTAAAGGGTCTCCTGATAATGACTGGGTGTCCTTGAAACATTGGGACTGAGAAGGCCTCTTGTTGGGGGTTTAATATCGGGACCAGCTCGCTATCGCCTCAAACCCAGAGTTCTCTCTCAGGCTGGACAAACATGCTTTTGTGAACTGGGAAGCTGGTGGTCCGCTAACTCTAAGGAACCTATACATGGATGGAAAGCCTTTAACCTGTTCGGAATGCAAGAAGAAATTCTTGCTCCCAGAAACGGAACGTTTCAGATATGCGCACATTAGGCACTGGGTTTCCAATGTCATTGTGAAAAGGGTGGGAACTAGTAACCCTATGGGTCTTCAACTCACGATGCAGGAAGGTAGAAGGACTAATACAATGTCCCAATGTTATAAGCTGTTGCAAAAGGTAGTGGAGGGGGAGAAGCTGCCCCACATGCTTAAACGGGAGCAAAAACTAGGGCAGGATATATCCTGGGACTCATGGCAGAGTATCCGGTTGCAAGCCCACAAGAGTTCTAGGTGTACGCTGATCAAGGAAGGTGCTTTCAAAACATGCTTCCGTTGGTGCATGCCCCCAGCGTGACTACACACAATGTATCAAACATTCCCAGATCACTGTTGGCACGAATGTGGCCAAAGAGGGGACATGGCACATATGTGGTAGAGTTGCCCTATTATGAAAATATACTGGAAGGAAATAATGGCAAAAATGAAGGATATCACTGCCTTCTAACCCAGTGGTGGTGATTCTGGAGGATGTTCCAGAGCACAGCCCCTATACAATTGTGGGTCTGCAGGGACGACTTTGACCTCCCACGTCTTAATGGGTGCAAGAATAACGCGGGCCCAATTCTGAAAATTGCATGAGGCACCCTCTCTGGGATATTGGTGGGTTAAAATCTAGGAGATACTTGCCATGGAAAGAATTTCTGCACTGGTGACCAATTTGCTTCCCAAATACACCCGCGTCTGGGCTCCCTTCTTAGAGTTTGTTTGTTTGTTTATTTGTTTATTTGTTTTATTCACTTATAATGCGCACCAAACCCGAAGGTACCCGGGCGCAGCAATACAGAAAATGCGAGGCTTAAGTTACAGGGTAGGGTCATGGGTTACATACAGAATACAAAATACAAAATACAGAATATTACAGGTAGAACGCCAATTACACTTTACAAACAGGCATAGTGAGTACAGAGTACAATGACAACAGTATATGAACGGGCACTAAATGGACATTGGCTCATCGGCCAGATGGGCAGAGTAAAAATGTCCACAAGAGCAAAAATAGGCAGGACAGTAATGTGTCTATACTGGGGTCTCGTGAGGATGAGTAGGCGCTAGTGGGCTAATCATTGGCAGACCTCAGAAGATTAATATAGCTGGATCTAAATTTCAGAAAGGGCTGCTCCTCACGCAAAGGGTGAGGCAGTGAGTTCCATAATTGGGCCGCCCGAACCTGGAAGCTACCTCCCCCCACCTTAGTTAGCCTAAATCTTCGTATGATGAGGCTATTAGCATTTGAGGTTCTAGCTGTGCGTGTATGGTTTCTTTTTGTGAATTTGTTTTTGAGATAGCTCGGTGCGTCATTGTTCAGGGCTTTGTGAACAAGGGATGCCACTTTTAAGTGGATTTTATTTTGGGTGGACAGCCAGTTGTTTTGGCGCCTGATCTTTGAAATATGCGATCTTTTGGACACACCGAGGGCAGCACGCAGGGCGTTATTTTGTCAAATTTGAATTCGATGTGTGATGGATTTATTGGCTCCAATGTAGTGGGCATTACAATAGTCAAGCCTAGAGAGGATTAATGCTCTCGCTAAGATAAGGCAGTTGTTGTCAGAGAGTAAGTGTTTACCTGCTCTAATGAGCTTACATGTGTAAGCGGTGGTCGAAGCCAGAGACTTCACCTGTTTGTCAAGAGAGAGGGTGGCATCCAGATAGAACCCAAGTGTCTTCACCTCTTTAGACACCTTGATGATATTACCCTCAATCTCAAAGGATGTATAGTCCTGGCTAAGGTTTTTGAGATTAGAATGAGTCCCTAGGATGATGAGTTCTGTTTTATCATCATTCAGGCATAGACCATGCATGGCCATCCATGCCTGGATGATGATATACACCCTATTTAGCAAGGCCAAATCCTTATTATAATCCTCAGAAAGAGGGAGGAGAATCTGGGTATCATCTGCATTGTTAGTGTAGGTGATACTGAGAAGGTCCAGATCATCAAAAAGGGGCTCAGTAAATATGTTGTATAGAGTAGGGGAGACACAAGAACCCTGAGGAACTCCACCAGGATGGGGATCGGGTCAGCCGCGGCCGATGGGGAGAACACCCTCATGGTCCTGTCGCTAAGAAAGGAATCAATCCAAGTTATGGCCTCTCTGGAGAAATGTGCGGCAGAGTCTAAATGGCTGCAAAGTACCTCATGGTCCACAAGGTCAAATGCCGCTGAGAGGTCCAACAGCAAGAGGAGAGCCATTTTTCCTTTATTTGTGCCTTCAAATCAATGAGGGCAGTCTCTATGCCGCGTTGGGTTCAGAATCATGATTGGCGCTCTCCTAAGAGTTTGTGTTGTTCTAGAAAACTTTGGATTTGATTATAAGCAATTTTATCCAGGATTTTAAGTAGAAAAGGAACTGTCGTGATGGGACGGTAGTTTGTGGGTATAAGTGGGTCTAGCGTGTGCTTTTTTAGCAGTGGTAGTACCCAAGATTGTTTTAGATTGGTGGGCACAGTACCGGACGTGAATGAGGAGTTGACAAGTTTTGCAATAAATGGGGAAAGATCTCTAGCGGTATCTTTTATGAGCTGGCCAGGGCAGGTATCGCCCTGACCATTTGAAGGCTTGAGGGAGAGGATGACTTTCTCCATCTCAAGGATAGATGTTTTAGAGAACATAAATCATGCAGCTGGGTCCTGTTCCTTTGGAACACGGTCTATAAATGCGTATGTCAAGAATAGAGAGCCTGCGCTTTGCAGACAGCAAATGATGAAATACCTGGTTCTGAAGTAACTAGAGGCTGGGAGTGATGAGTTTGGAATCGCTGGAGAGAGGAGCAGCAACCGACAATTATTGTAGGATAATGCAAAGCGGACTCTTGGCAAAGCTCTGTTAACTGTATTAAGATCACATTTTTCTTTTTTACTTCTCACTTAGGGAGAGCAGGGGAGGGGGGACAAAACTGCATGTCAGAAGCAACTGTACAATTGTGATAACCCATGTTGTTGTGATTTCTCAAAGATGATAAAATAAAACTTGTTTTCATTAGAGGGTAGGATGGTAGGATGGGGAGGGTAGAAATTGTTCTTCAGAAGCGATTGGATGTTTGCCCATGTTGTTATGTTTTCTTGAAAATGAAAATAAAATAAAGCTTATAAGGAACAGACCTTCCTATGGGAATGGAAACGCGTGCCCCATGCTTTCCTCTTGGGGAAACATGCTCGGAAAGTTGGTAGGTGCACTTCGTGTGGATCGCCCTAGCAAACAAATCGTTCTCTGTGCGACTCCACTCGGACAAGAGGTGGAGAACTTGGCCTTGGTGAAGCTCCCATTCGTGGCAGGACCTGAGTTCACTCTTGTGTGAATCGGCTATGGTATTGTGGATCCCTGGCAGAAGGAAGGGAAGCAGGAACATGTTGTGCGCCAGCAACCACATCCACAATGCCTGCGCCTCTGCAAACAGAAACGGAGAGCGGGTCCTACCCTGCTTGCGAATATAAAACATGATGGTGGTGTTGTCTGTGAAGATGCGAACCAATCGGTTCTGCAATTGTGGCTTGAAGGAGGGCTAGAACACTGCCCTCAGCTCCAGGACATTGATGTGTAATTGTAATTGGTCATTTATAACTCGCTTAATACCCAGAGGTTTCTAAGCGCGGACCCGGAGATCGAACCTGTGTAGCTCTGTGTCGTCTTGCTTCCAAGACGAGCAAAATGCCCCTGAGCTATCCTCCCTATGTAGGGCATTTTCTTCGGGTAAAAACAGGCCCCTGGCATGGAATTCTCCTGTTAGCATATTCTCCCCACCCTTCAAGGGAGGCAGCTGTCATATCTGTTACATGGTGTGCAGGAAGGTGAAAGGGGGCTCCCTGAGTTATGTTGAGATGCCAACCCCACCATTGGAGGGCTTGTCGAAAGGAGGGTGTGAGGTGCACTTTTGTCCTCCCAAGAATCCCGATACTTGCTGCACACAGGAATTTAAGAACTCCTCAAGAGGTCTCATTCAGAGTCTGTAGTTTGTGATCAATAGGATGCATGAGGACAACATTCCCAGGAGGGACTTGAGGTAGGTGAGTGACATATGTCGGCAGGCGTGACAGCTGCTGAACTTTGTTCAATATGGTATTCGCCCTCTCTTCTGAAGGGGTGGCGACACACAGCGAGTTTTGACCATGACATAAGCAAAACTTTGTAAAGTTCACTAAGAAACCCAGAGGTGTTAGACATAAGATTGTCTCCTTGGTGTGTTGCATCGCATGTGGAATTGATGGTGCGTGCACCAACCAGTCGTCCAGATATGGGTAAACATGAATGCCCAAACGTCAGAGGTGGGCCACTATTGGGGCCAGACATTTAGGCCGAAGGGCAGAGCCTTGAATTAGTAGTGTTTTACTGCGACCTTGAATCGGAGGAAATGTCAGGTACGGCCCATGAATGGGGGTCATGAAAGTATGCATCCGCAAGGTCTAGAGAGGAAAGGAAGTCCCCGTCTTTAAGCTGGTCCAAGATGTGCTGAACTGTTACCATGCGAAAGATCTCTGACTTGAGGTATTTGTTTATTTATTTATTTAGACAGCTGTATAGCGCACCGAACCCAGAGGCATCAAAGCGCTTTTTGCTTAAGAAGGTTGGTTACAAAAGTAGCTTACATAGTAGTTTACATACTTTACACAGGGCAGGGCTGCGAAATGTCAATTCAGTAGTTACAGGTAGGTTAAATATGACAGAGCACAGGGCTGCGAAAAGTCAATCCAGTAGTTAGAGGTAGGTTAAATGTGACAGAGCGCAAGGCTGCAAAAAGTCAATCCAGTAGTTACAGGTAGGTTAAATGTGACACAGCACAAGGCTGCGAAAAGTCAATCCAGTAGTTACAGGTAGGTTAAATACGACACAGCAGAGGGCTGCAAAAAGTCAATCCAGTGGTTACAAGTAGGTTTGATGCAGTACAGCGCAAGGCTGCGAAAAGTCAACCCAGTAGTTACAGGTAGGTTAAATGCGACACAGCGCAAGGCAGCGAAAAGCCAATCCAGTAGTTACAGGTAGCTTAAATGCAACACAGCGCAAGGCTGCAAAAAAGTCAATCCAGTGGAAAGCGACACAGCGCAAAGCTGCGAAAAGTCAATCCAGTAGTTACCGGTAGGTTAAATGCGACAGCACAAGGCTGCGAAAAGTCAATACAGTAGTTACAGGTAGGTTAAATGCGACACAGCGCAAGGCTGCTAAAAGTCAATACAGTAGTTATAGGTGTGACTATAATAGTAGCTGGTGGGCTCAACTATTTGTTGAGCCTTATGAGGTCTAGTATGGGTCTCCAACCTCCTGACCTTTTCCGTGCCAGAAAGCATCTGGAGTATACTCTCGTGCCCTGTAGGTGCGTTGGTACAACTTTGAATGCCCCCCTTTTTTTAAGGAAGGACTGCACCTCTTGTAATTACAGTGGTAAGTGTTTTTCTGCCTTTGGGACGGGAGAAATGGAGGGTAGGAGCCCAATAAACTCCAGTATGTGGCCTTGCTGAATGATGGATAACACCATTTGTCAGTGGTTATGTATTTCCATTGATCAACAAAGTTGACAAACCACTCTCCAGGGTCGGAAGTGGAGCATGGCCAGGCTTGCTTTGACATCTAACCTCTGGAGAAGATTCCTCGTTGTCGCTGTTTTCCTCTATAAGAAGACAGCAATCTTCTTTATAACCCTCTTGGGCGATGTCGGACATCTGCCTATGGTAGGAGGATTTATAATCCCTTGTCTATGAAAACCTTGATTTCCCTGATCGAAAGGACTGGCTATGCTGTTGCAGAGTACCCAACTAACAAACTGGTTTCATGTCGGCTTTGATGGCCATTAAGGTTTTAACTACTTTCTTCCCAAACAAATCGATGCCATCAAACGGCATATCGACAACCTTGGACTGTACTTCCGGCCAGAAGTTGGTGGCTTTAAGCCAACCTTGACATTGTAATACTGCACCATTACCCCTCTGGTGGAAACCCCTATCCACGTTGTCGACAGCAATAGAGGTGGCATGATCTAATGCCACTTCCCCCTCTTGCAGCAGTGTGAGTGCCTCTTCTGGTTTAACATGCCAAAGAAAATCAAGAATGGCCCCCAAGTTAAACCACAACTACTGGTCGCAGCAGGAGAGGATTGCTAGTGAATTAGCCGCTTTGACGGTAGCGGCTGTAGAAATTACCCTTTTGCCAAAAGCATGTAGTTGTTTGCCTTCCTTGTTAGGAGGGACCATGCAAGGGGACGAAGGATTGTCTGAGCTTTTCTGGGCGGCGGATGAGACAACGGAATCCAGGCACCGCTGCATGCGTAGGCATTTGGGCCCAGAATCTGGGATCCTGCACTTCTTCTCGGGTGGCGTTGAGAATGGATTCCTCATTACCAGAAGGCCGTCCTCCCAGTTGTCTTCTAGCACTGGAATGGCTATCATCGACTTTCTGGTGGATTACCACCTCGGATAAAGAGATCCCTCCCTTTTCTGCACCTCAGGGAGGAGATCAAAGAGCTTTACCGCTCGCGACATGAGGGAGGCAGAATAGGCTAAATGCAAAAGTCGAATGGTGAGGCAGAATAGGCTAAATGCAAAAGTCAAATGGGGAGGCAGAATAGGCTAAATGCAAAAGTCAAATGGGGAGGAAGACTAGGCTAAATGCAAAAGTCAAATGGTGAGGCACAATAGGCTAAATGCAATAGTCAAATGGTGGAGCACAATAGGCTAAATGCAAAAGTCAAATGGTGAGGCAAAATAGGCTAAATGCAAAAGTCAAATGGTGAGGCAAAATAGGCTAAATGCAAAAGTCAAATGGTGAGGCACAATAGGCTAAATGCAGAAGTCAAATGATGGGGCAGAATAGGCTAAATGCAAACTTAAATGATGGGGCAGAACAGGCTAAATGCAAAATTCAAATGGTGAGGCAGAATAGGCTAAATACAAAAGTCAAATGGGGAGGCAGAATAGGCTAAATGCAGAAGTCGAATGGTGAGGCACACTAGGCTAAATGCAGAAGTCGAATATTGAGGCACAATAGGCTTAATGCAGAAGTCAAATGGTGAGGCATAATAGGCTAAATGCAGAAGTCGAATGGTGAGACACAATAGGCTAAATGCAGAAGTCGTATGGTGAGGCACAATAGGCTAAATGCAAAAGTCAAATTTTGAGGCGCAATAGGCTAAATGTAAAAGTCAAATGGTGAGGCATAATAGGCTAAATGCAGAAGTCGAATGGTGAGACACAATAGGCTAAATACAGACATCGTATGGTGAGGCACAATAGGCTAAATGCAAAAGTCAAATTTTGAGGCACAATAGGCTAAATGCAGAAGTCAAATGGCGAGGCATAATAGGCTAAATGCAGAAGTCGAATGGTGAGACACAATAGGCTAAATGCAGAAGTCGAATATTGAGGCACAATAGGCTAAATGCAGAAGTCGAATATTGAGGCACAATAGGTTAAATGCAGAAGTCAAATGGTGAGGCATAATAGGCTAAATGCAGAAGTCGAATGGTGAGACACAATAGGCTAAATGCAGAAGTCAAATGGGGAGGCAGAATAGGCTGAATGCAAAAGTCAAATTTTGAGGCGCAATAGGCTAAATGCAAAAGTCAAATGGTGAGGCATAATAGGCTAAATGCAGAAGTCAAATGGGGAGGCACAATAGGCTAAATGCAAAAGTCAAATGGGGAGGCAGAATAGGCTAAATGCAAAAGTCAAATGGGGAGGAAGACTAGGCTAAATGCAAAAGTCAAATGGTGAGGCAGAATAGGCTAAATGCAAAAGTCAAATGGGGAGGAAGACTAGGCTAAATGCAAAAGTCAAATGGGGAGGCAGAATAGGCTAAATGCAAAAGTCAAATGGGGAGGAAGACTAGGCTAAATGCAAAAGTCAAATGGTGAGGCACAATAGGCTAAATGCAATAGTCAAATGGTGGAGCACAATAGGCTAAATGCAAAAGTCAAATGGTGAGGCAAAATAGGCTAAATGCAAAAGTCAAATGGTGAGGCAAAATAGGCTAAATGCAAAAGTCAAATGGTGAGGCACAATAGGCTAAATGCAGAAGTCAAATGATGGGGCAGAATAGGCTAAATGCAAACTTAAATGATGGGGCAGAACAGGCTAAATGCAAAATTCAAATGGTGAGGCAGAATAGGCTAAATACAAAAGTCAAATGGGGAGGCAGAATAGGCTAAATGCAGAAGTCGAATGGTGAGGCACAATAGGCTAAATGCAGAAGTCGAATATTGAGGCACAATAGGCTTAATGCAGAAGTCAAATGGTGAGGCATAATAGGCTAAATGCAGAAGTCGAATGGTGAGACACAATAGGCTAAATGCAGAAGTCGTATGGTGAGGCACAATAGGCTAAATGCAAAAGTCAAATTTTGAGGCGCAATAGGCTAAATGTAAAAGTCAAATGGTGAGGCATAATAGGCTAAATGCAGAAGTCGAATGGTGAGACACAATAGGCTAAATACAGACATCGTATGGTGAGGCACAATAGGCTAAATGCAAAAGTCAAATTTTGAGGCACAATAGGCTAAATGCAGAAGTCAAATGGCGAGGCATAATAGGCTAAATGCAGAAGTCGAATGGTGAGACACAATAGGCTAAATGCAGAAGTCGAATATTGAGGCACAATAGGCTAAATGCAGAAGTCGAATATTGAGGCACAATAGGTTAAATGCAGAAGTCAAATGGTGAGGCATAATAGGCTAAATGCAGAAGTCGAATGGTGAGACACAATAGGCTAAATGCAGAAGTCAAATGGGGAGGCAGAATAGGCTGAATGCAAAAGTCAAATTTTGAGGCGCAATAGGCTAAATGCAAAAGTCAAATGGTGAGGCATAATAGGCTAAATGCAGAAGTCAAATGGGGAGGCACAATAGGCTAAATGCAGAAGTCGAATGGTGAGGCACAATAGGCTAAATGCAGAAGTCGAATATTGAGGCACAATAGGCTAAATGCAGAAGTCGAATATTGAGGCACAATAGGCTAAATGCAGAAGTCAAATGGTGAGGCATAATAGGCTAAATGCAGAAGTCGAATGGTGTGACACAATAGGCTAAATGCAGAAGTCGTATGGTGAGGCACAATAGGCTAAATGCAAAAGTCAAATTTTGAGGCGCAATAGGCTAAATGCAAAAGTCAAATGGTGAGGCATAATAGGCTAAATGCAGAAGTCGAATGGTGAGACACAATAGGCTAAATACAGACGTCGTATGGTGAGGCACAATAGGCTAAATGCAAAAGTCAAATGGTGAGGCAGAATAGGCCAAATGTAAAAGTCAAATGGTGAAGCAGAATAGGTTAAATGAAAAAGTCAAATGAATGGGCCGAATAGGCTAAATGCAAAAGTCAAATGGTGAGGCAGAATAGGCTAAATGCAAAAGTCAAATGGGGAGGCACAATAGGCTAAATGCAAAAGTCAAATGAATGGGCAGAATAGGCTAAATGCAAAAGTCAAATGGGGAGGCAGAATAGGCTAAATGCAAAAGTCAAATGGGGAGGCAGAATAGGCTAAATGCAAAAGTCAAATGATGAGGCAGAATAGGCTAAATGCAAAAGTCAAATGGGGAGCCAGAATAGGCTAAATGCAAAAGTCAAATTGTGAGGCAGAATAGGCTAAATGCAAAAGTCAAATGGGGAGGCAGAATAGGCTAAATGCAAAAGTCGAATGGTGAGGCAGAATAGGCTAAATGCAAAAGTCAAATGGGGAGGCAGAATAGGCTAAATGCAAAAGTCAAATGGTGAGGCAGATAAGGCTAAATGCAAAAGTCAAATGGGGAGGCAAACTAGGCTAAATGCAAAAGTCAAATGGTGAGGCAGAATAGGCTAAATGCAGAAGTCAAATGCTGAGGCACAATAGGCTAAATGCAGAAGTTGAATGGTGAGGCACAATAGGCTAAATGCAGAAGTCGAATGGTGAGGCACAATAGGCTAAATCCAGAAGTCAAATCGTGAGGCACAATAGGCTAAATGCAGAAGTCATATGGTGAGGCACAATAGGCTAAATGCAAAAGTCAAATGGTGAGGCAGAATAGGCTAAATACAAAAGTCAAATGGGGAGGCAGAATATGCTAAATGCAAAAGTCAAATGAATGGGCAGAATAGGCTAAATGCATAAGTCAAATGATGGGGCAGAATAGGTTGAATGCAAAAGTCAAAAGCTGAGGGAAAATAGGCTAAATGCAAAAGTCAAATGGTGAGGCACAATAGGCTAAATGCAAAAGTCAAATGTTGAGGCGCAATAGGCTAAATGCAAAAGTCAAATGATGGGGCAGAATAGGCCAAATGCAGAAGTCAAATGAAGGAGCACAAGAGGCTAAATGCAATAGTCAAATGGTGGAGCACAATAGGCTAAATGCAAAAGTCAAATGGTGAGGCACAATAGGCTAAATGCAGAAGTCGAACGGTGGGGCACAATAGGCTAAATGCAGAAGTCGAACGGTGGGGCACAATAGGCTAAATGCAGAAGTCAAATGGTGAGGCACAATAGGCTAAATGCAAAAGTCAAAAGATGGGGCACAATAGGCTAAATGCAGAAGTCAAATGGTGAGGCACAATAGGCTAAATGCAGAAGTCGAATATTGAGGCACAATAGGCTAAATGCAGAAGTCAAATGGTGAGGCAGAATAGGCTAAATGCAAAAGTCAAATGGGGGGGCAGAATAGGCTAAATGCAAAAGTCAAATGGGGAGGCAGAATAGGCTAAATGCATAAGTGAAATGATGGGGCAGAATAGGCTGAATGCAATAGTCAAAAGCTGAGGCAAAACAGGCTAAATGCAAAAGTCAAATGGTGAGGCACAATAGGCTAAATGCATAAGTCAAATGGTGAGGCACAATAGGCTAAATGCAAAAGTCAAATGGTGAGGCAGAATAGGCTAAATGCAAAAGTGAAATGATGGGACACAATAGGCTAAATGCAGAAGTCAAATGATGGGGCAGAATAGGCTAAATGCAAAAATTAAATGATGGGGCAGAACAGGCTAAATGCAAAAGTCAAATGGTGAGGCACAATAGGCTAAATGCAAAAGTCAAATGGGGAGGCAGAATATGCTAAATGCAAAAGTCAAATGAATGGGCAGAATAGGCTAAATGCATAAGTCAAATGATGGGGCAGAATAGGTTGAATGCAAAAGTCAAAAGCTGAGGGAAAATAGGCTAAATGCAAAAGTCAAATGGTGAGGCGCAATAGGCTAAATGCAAAAGTCAAATGATGGGGCAGAATAGGCCAAATGCAGAAGTCAAATGAAGGAGCACAAGAGGCTAAATGCAATAGTCAAATGGTGGAGCAGAATAGGCTAAATGCAAAAGTCAAATGGTGAGGCACAATAGGCTAAATGCAGAAGTCGAACGGTGGGGCACAATAGGCTAAATGCAGAAGTCAAATGGTGAGGCACAATAGGCTAAATGCAAAAGTCAAATGATGAGGCACAATAGGCTAAATGCAAAAGTCAAATGATGAGGCACAATAGGCTAAATGCAGAAGTCGAATGGTGAGGCACAATAGGCTAAATGCAAAAGTCAAATTTTGAGGCGCAATAGGCGAAATGCAAAAGTCAAATGGTGAGGCAGAATAGGCTAAATGCAAAAGTCAAATGATGGGGCAGAATAGGCCAAATGCAGAAGTCAAATGAAGGAGCACAAGAGGCTAAATGCAATAGTCAAATGGTGGAGCACAATAGGCTAAATGCAAAAGTCAAATGGTGAGGCACAATAGGCTAAATGCAGAAGTCGAACGGTGGGGCACAATAGGCTAAATGCAGAAGTCGAACGGTGGGGCACAATAGGCTAAATGCAGAAGTCAAATGGTGAGGCATAATAGGCTAAATGCAGAAGTCGAATGGTGAGACACAATAGGCTAAATGCAAAAGTCAAATTTTGAGGCGCAATAGGCGAAATGCAAAAGTCAAATGGTGAGGCAGAATAGGCTAAATGCAAAAGTCAAATGGGGAGGCAGAATAGGCTAAATGCATAAGTGAAATGATGGGGCAGAATAGGCTGAATGCAATAGTCAAAAGCTGAGGCAAAACAGGCTAAATGCAAAAGTCAAATGGTGAGGCACAATAGGCTAAATGCAGAAGTCAAATGGTGAGGCACAATAGGCTAAATGCAAAAGTCAAATGGTGAGGCAGAATAGGCTAAATGCAAAAGTGAAATGATGGGACACAATAGGCTAAATGCAGAAGTCAAATGATGGGGCAGAATAGGCTAAATGCAAAAATTAAATGATGGGGCAGAACAGGCTAAATGCAAAAGTCAAATGGTGAGGCACAATAGGCTAAATGCAAAAGTCAAATGGGGAGGCAGAATATGCTAAATGCAAAAGTCAAATGAATGGGCAGAATAGGCTAAATGCATAAGTCAAATGATGGGGCAGAATAGGTTGAATGCAAAAGTCAAAAGCTGAGGGAAAATAGGCTAAATGCAAAAGTCAAATGGTGAGGCACAATAGGCTAAATGCAAAAGTCAAATGGTGAGGCGCAATAGGCTAAATGCAAAAGTCAAATGATGGGGCAGAATAGGCCAAATGCAGAAGTCAAATGAAGGAGCACAAGAGGCTAAATGCAATAGTCAAATGGTGGAGCAGAATAGGCTAAATGCAAAAGTCAAATGGTGAGGCACAATAGGCTAAATGCAGAAGTCGAACGGTGGGGCACAATAGGCTAAATGCAGAAGTCAAATGGTGAGGCACAATAGGCTAAATGCAAAAGTCAAATGATGAGGCACAATAGGCTAAATGCAAAAGTCAAATGATGAGGCACAATAGGCTAAATGCAGAAGTCGAATGGTGAGGCACAATAGGCTAAATGCAGAAGTCGAATATTGAGGCACAATAGGCTAAATGCAGAAGTCGAATGGTGAGACACAATAGGCTAAATGCAGAAGTCGTATGGTGAGGCACAATAGTCTAAATGCAAAAGTCAAATTTTGAGGCGCAATAGGCTAAATGCAAAAGTCAAATGGTGAGGCAGAATAGGCTAAATGCAGAAGTCGAATGGTGAGGCACAATAGGCTAAATGCAGAAGTCGAATATTGAGGCACAATAGGCTAAATGCAGAAGTCAAATGGTGAGGCATAATATGCTAAATGCAGAAGTCGAATGGTGAGACACAATAGGCTAAATGCAGAAGTCGTATGGTGAGGCATAATAGGCTAAATGCAAAAGTTTAATGGTGAGGCAGAATAGACTAAATGCAAAAGTCAAATGGGGAGGCAGAATAGGCTAAATGCAAAAGTCAAATGGGGAGGCAGAATAGACTAAATGCAAAAGTCAAATGGGGAGGCAGAATAGGCTAAATGCATAAGTGAAATGATGGGGCAGAATAGGCTGAATGCAATAGTCAAAAGCTGAGGCAAAACAGGCTAAATGCAGAAGTCAAATGGTGAGGCACAATAGGCTAAATGCAAAAGTCAAATGGTGAGGCACAATAGGCTAAATGCAGAAGTCAAATGATGGGGCAGAATAGGCTAAATGCAAACTTAAATGATGGGGCAGAACAGGCTAAATGCAAAATTCAAATGGTGAGGCAGAATAGGCTAAATACAAAAGTCAAATGAGGAGGCACAATAGGATAAATGCAGAAGTCGAATGGTGAGGCACAATAGGCTAAATCCAGAAGTCGAATATTGAGGCACAATAGGCTAAATGCAGAAGTCAAATGGTGAGGCATAATAGGCTAAATGCAGAAGTCGAATGGTGAGACACAATAGGCTAAATGCAAAAGTCAAATTTTGAGGCGCAATAGGCTAAATGCAAAAGTCAAATGGTGAGGCATAATAGGCTAAATGCAGAAGTCGAATGGTGAGACACAATAGGCTAAATACAGAAGTCGTATGGTGAGGCACAATAGGCTAAATGCAAAAGTCAAATTTTGAGGCACAATAGGCTAAATGCAAAAGTCAAATGGTGAGGCAGAATAGGCTAAATGTAAAAGTCAAATGGTGAAGCAGAATAGGTTAAATGCAAAAGTCAAATGAATGGGCCGAATAGGCTAAATGCAAAAGTCAAATGGTGAGGCAGAATAGGCTAAATGCAAAAGTCAAATGGGGAGGCACAATAGGCTAAATGCAAAAGTCAAATGAATGGGCAGAATAGGCTAAATGCAAAAGTCAAATGGGGAGGCAGAATAGGCTAAATGCAAAAGTCAAATGGGGAGGCAGAATAGGCTAAATGCAAAAGTCAAATGATGAGGCAGAATAGGCTAAATGCAAAAGTCAAATGGGGAGCCAGAATAGGCTAAATGCAAAAGTCAAATTGTGAGGCAGAATAGGCTAAATGCAAAAGTCAAATGGGGAGGCAGATAAAGCTAAATGCAAAAGTCAAATGGTGAGGCAGAATAGGCTAAATGCAAAAGTCAAATGAATGGGAAGAATAGGCTAAATGCAAAAGTCAAATGGGGAGGCAGAATAGGCTAAATGCAAAAGTCGAATGGTGAGGCAGAATAGGCTAAATGCAAAAGTCAAATGCTGAGGCACAATAGGCTAAATGCAGAAGTTGAATGGTGAGGCACAATAGGCTAAATGCAGAAGTCGAATGGTGAGGCACAATAGGCTAAATCCAGAAGTCAAATCGTGAGGCACAATAGGCTAAATGCAGAAGTCATATGGTGAGGCACAATAGGCTAAATGCAAAAGTCAAATGGTGAGGCAGAATAGGCTAAATACAAAAGTCAAATGGGGAGGCAGAATATGCTAAATGCAAAAGTCAAATGAATGGGCAGAATAGGCTAAATGCATAAGTCAAATGATGGGGCAGAATAGGTTGAATGCAAAAGTCAAAAGCTGAGGGAAAATAGGCTAAATGCAAAAGTCAAATGGTGAGGCACAATAGGCTAAATGCAAAAGTCAAATGGTGAGGCGCAATAGGCTAAATGCAAAAGTCAAATGATGGGGCAGAATAGGCCAAATGCAGAAGTCAAATGAAGGAGCACAAGAGGCTAAATGCAATAGTCAAATGGTGGAGCACAATAGGCTAAATGCAAAAGTCAAATGGTGAGGCACAATAGGCTAAATGCAAAAGTCAAAAGATGGGGCACAATAGGCTAAATGCAGAAGTCAAATGGTGAGGCACAATAGGCTAAATGCAAAAGTCAAATTTTGAGGCGCAATAGGCGAAATGCAAAAGTCAAATGGTGAGGCAGAATAGGCTAAATGCAAAAGTCAAATGGGGAGGCAGAATAGGCTAAATGCAAAAGTCAAATGGGGAGGCAGAATAGGCTAAATGCATAAGTGAAATGATGGGGCAGAATAGGCTGAATGCAATAGTCAAAATCTGAGGCAAAACAGGCTAAATACAAAAGTCAAATGGTGAGGCACAATAGGCTAAATGCAGAAGTCAAATGGTGAGGCACAATAGGCTAAATGCAAAAGTCAAATGGGGAGGCAGAATAGACTAAATGCAAAAGTCAAATGGGGAGGCAGAATAGGCTAAATGCATAAGTGAAATGATGGGGCAGAATAGGCTGAATGCAATAGTCAAAAGCTGAGGCAAAACAGGCTAAATGCAAAAGTCAAATGGTGAGGCACAATAGGCTAAATGCAGAAGTCAAATGGTGAGGCACAATAGGCTAAATGCAAAAGTCAAATGATGGGGCAGAACAGGCTAAATGCAAAATTCAAATGGTGAGGCAGAATAGACTAAATACAAAAGTCAAATGGGGAGGCACAATAGGCTAAATGCAGAAGTCGAATGGTGAGGCACAATAGGCTAAATCCAGAAGTCGAATATTGAGGCACAATAGGCTAAATGCAGAAGTCAAATGGTGAGGCATAATAGGCTAAATGCAGAAGTCGAATGGTGAGACACAATAGGCTAAATGCAAAAGTCAAATTTTGAGGCGCAATAGGCTAAATGCAAAAGTCAAATGGTGAGGCATAATAGGCTAAATGCAGAAGTCGAATGGTGAGACACAATAGGCTAAATACAGAAGTCGTATGGTGAGGCACAATAGGCTAAATGCAAAAGTCAAATTTTGAGGCACAATAGGCTAAATGCAAAAGTCAAATGGTGAGGCAGAATAGGCTAAATGTAAAAGTCAAATGGTGAAGCAGAATAGGTTAAATGCAAAAGTCAAATGAATGGGCCGAATAGGCTAAATGCAAAAGTCAAATGGTGAGGCAGAATAGGCTAAATGCAAAAGTCAAATGGGGAGGCACAATAGGCTAAATGCAAAAGTCAAATGAATGGGCAGAATAGGCTAAATGCAAAAGTCAAATGGGGAGGCAGAATAGGCTAAATGCAAAAGTCAAATGGGGAGGCAGAATAGGCTAAATGCAAAAGTCAAATGATGAGGCAGAATAGGCTAAATGCAAAAGTCAAATGGGGAGCCAGAATAGGCTAAATGCAAAAGTCAAATTGTGAGGCAGAATAGGCTAAATGCAAAAGTCAAATGGGGAGGCAGATAAAGCTAAATGCAAAAGTCAAATGGTGAGGCAGAATAGGCTAAATGCAAAAGTCAAATGCTGAGGCACAATAGGCTAAATGCAGAAGTTGAATGGTGAGGCACAATAGGCTAAATGCAGAAGTCGAATGGTGAGGCACAATAGGCTAAATCCAGAAGTCAAATCGTGAGGCACAATAGGCTAAATGCAGAAGTCATATGGTGAGGCACAATAGGCTAAATGCAAAAGTCAAATGGTGAGGCAGAATAGGCTAAATACAAAAGTCAAATGGGGAGGCAGAATATGCTAAATGCAAAAGTCAAATGAATGGGCAGAATAGGCTAAATGCATAAGTCAAATGATGGGGCAGAATAGGTTGAATGCAAAAGTCAAAAGCTGAGGGAAAATAGGCTAAATGCAAAAGTCAAATGGTGAGGCACAATAGGCTAAATGCAAAAGTCAAATGGTGAGGCGCAATAGGCTAAATGCAAAAGTCAAATGATGGGGCAGAATAGGCCAAATGCAGAAGTCAAATGAAGGAGCACAAGAGGCTAAATGCAATAGTCAAATGGTGGAGCACAATAGGCTAAATGCAAAAGTCAAATGGTGAGGCACAATAGGCTAAATGCAAAAGTCAAAAGATGGGGCACAATAGGCTAAATGCAGAAGTCAAATGGTGAGGCACAATAGGCTAAATGCAAAAGTCAAATTTTGAGGCGCAATAGGCGAAATGCAAAAGTCAAATGGTGAGGCAGAATAGGCTAAATGCAAAAGTCAAATGGGGAGGCAGAATAGGCTAAATGCAAAAGTCAAATGGGGAGGCAGAATAGGCTAAATGCATAAGTGAAATGATGGGGCAGAATAGGCTGAATGCAATAGTCAAAAGCTGAGGCAAAACAGGCTAAATGCAAAAGTCAAATGGTGAGGCACAATAGGCTAAATGCAGAAGTCAAATGGTGAGGCACAATAGGCTAAATGCAAAAGTCAAATGGGGAGGCAGAATAGACTAAATGCAAAAGTCAAATGGGGAGGCAGAATAGGCTAAATGCATAAGTGAAATGATGGGGCAGAAAAGGCTGAATGCAATAGTCAAAAGCTGAGGCAAAACAGGCTAAATGCAGAAGTCAAATGGTGAGGCACAATAGGCTAAATGCAAAAGTCAAATGGTGAGGCACAATAGGCTAAATGCAGAAGTCAAATGATGGGGCAGAATAGGCTAAATGCAAACTTAAATGATGGGGCAGAACAGGCTAAATGCAAAATTCAAATGGTGAGGCAGAATAGGCTAAATACAAAAGTCAAATGGGGAGGCACAATAGGCTAAATGCAGAAGTCGAATGGTGAGGCACAATAGGCTAAATGCAGAAGTCGAATATTGAGGCACAATAGGCTAAATGCAGAAGTCAAATGGTGAGGCATAATAGGCTAAATGCAGAAGTCGAATGGTGAGACACAATAGGCTAAATGCAAAAGTCAAATGGTGAGGCAGAATAGGCTAAATGCAAAAGTCAAATGGGGAGGCAGAATAGGCTAAATGCAAAAGTCAAATGGGGAGGCAGAATAGGCTAAATGCATAAGTGAAATGATGGGGCAGAATAGGCTGAATGCAATAGTCAGAAGCTGAGGCAAAACAGGCTAAATACAAAAGTCAAATGGTGAGGCACAATAGGCTAAATGCAGAAGTCAAATGGTGAGGCACAATAGGCTAAATGCAAAAGTCAAATGGGGAGGCAGAATAGACTAAATGCAAAAGTCAAATGGGGAGGCAGAATAGGCTAAATGCATAAGTGAAATGATGGGGCAGAATAGGCTGAATGCAATAGTCAAAAGCTGAGGCAAAACAGGCTAAATGCAAAAGTCAAATGGTGAGGCACAATAGGCTAAATGCAGAAGTCAAATGGTGAGGCACAATAGGCTAAATGCAAAAGTCAAATGATGGGGCAGAACAGGCTAAATGCAAAATTCAAATGGTGAGGCAGAATAGGCTAAATACAAAAGTCAAATGGGGAGGCACAATAGGCTAAATGCAGAAGTCGAATGGTGAGGCACAATAGGCTAAATCCAGAAGTCGAATATTGAGGCACAATAGGCTAAATGCAGAAGTCAAATGGTGAGGCATAATAGGCTAAATGCAGAAGTCGAATGGTGAGACACAATAGGCTAAATGCAAAAGTCAAATTTTGAGGCGCAATAGGCTAAATGCAAAAGTCAAATGGTGAGGCATAATAGGCTAAATGCAGAAGTCGAATGGTGAGACACAATAGGCTAAATACAGAAGTATGGTGAGGCACAATAGGCTAAATGCAAAAGTCAAATTTTGAGGCACAATAGGCTAAATGCAAAAGTCAAATGGTGAGGCAGAATAGGCTAAATGTAAAAGTCAAATGGTGAAGCAGAATAGGTTAAATGCAAAAGTCAAATGAATGGGCCGAATAGGCTAAATGCAAAAGTCAAATGGTGAGGCAGAATAGGCTAAATGCAAAAGTCAAATGGGGAGGCACAATAGGCTAAATGCAAAAGTCAAATGAATGGGCAGAATAGGCTAAATGCAAAAGTCAAATGGGGAGGCAGAATAGGCTAAATGCAAAAGTCAAATGGGGAGGCAGAATAGGCTAAATGCAAAAGTCAAATGATGAGGCAGAATAGGCTAAATGCAAAAGTCAAATGGGGAGCCAGAATAGGCTAAATGCAAAAGTCAAATTGTGAGGCAGAATAGGCTAAATGCAAAAGTCAAATGGGGAGGCAGATAAAGCTAAATGCAAAAGTCAAATGGTGAGGCAGAATAGGCTAAATGCAAAAGTCAAATGAATGGGCAGAATAGGCTAAATGCAAAAGTCAAATGGGGAGGCAGAATAGGCTAAATGGAAAAGTCGAATGGTGAGGCAGAATAGGCTAAATGCAAAAGTCAAATGCTGAGGCACAATAGGCTAAATGCAGAAGTTGAATGGTGAGGCACAATAGGCTAAATGCAGAAGTCGAATGGTGAGGCACAATAGGCTAAATCCAGAAGTCAAATCGTGAGGCACAATAGGCTAAATGCAGAAGTCATATGGTGAGGCACAATAGGCTAAATGCAAAAGTCAAATGGTGAGGCAGAATAGGCTAAATACAAAAGTCAAATGGGGAGGCAGAATATGCTAAATGCAAAAGTCAAATGAATGGGCAGAATAGGCTAAATGCATAAGTCAAATGATGGGGCAGAATAGGTAGAATGCAAAAGTCAAAAGCTGAGGGAAAATAGGCTAAATGCAAAAGTCAAATGGTGAGGCACAATAGGCTAAATGCAAAAGTCAAATGGTGAGGCGCAATAGGCTAAATGCAAAAGTCAAATGATGGGGCAGAATAGGCCAAATGCAGAAGTCAAATGAAGGAGCACAAGAGGCTAAATGCAATAGTCAAATGGTGGAGCACAATAGGCTAAATGCAAAAGTCAAATGGTGAGGCACAATAGGCTAAATGCAAAAGTCAAAAGATGGGGCACAATAGGCTAAATGCAGAAGTCAAATGGTGAGGCACAATAGGCTAAATGCAAAAGTCAAATTTTGAGGCGCAATAGGCGAAATGCAAAAGTCAAATGGTGAGGCAGAATAGGCTAAATGCAAAAGTCAAATGGGGAGGCAGAATAGGCTAAATGCAAAAGTCAAATGAGGAGGCAGAATAGGCTAAATGCATAAGTGAAATGATGGGGCAGAATAGGCTGAATGCAATAGTCAAAAGCTGATGCAAAACAGGCTAAATGCAAAAGTCAAATGGTGAGGCACAATAGGCTAAATGCAGAAGTCAAATGGTGAGGCACAATAGGCTAAATGCAAAAGTCAAATGGGGAGGCAGAATAGACTAAATGCAAAAGTCAAATGGGGAGGCAGAATAGGCTAAATGCATAAGTGAAATGATGGGGCAGAATAGGCTGAATGCAATAGTCAAAAGCTGAGGCAAAACAGGCTAAATGCAGAAGTCAAATGGTGAGGCACAATAGGCTAAATGCAAAAGTCAAATGGTGAGGCACAATAGGCTAAATGCAGAAGTCAAATGATGGGGCAGAATAGGCTAAATGCAAACTTAAATGATGGGGCAGAACAGGCTAAATGCAAAATTCAAATGGTGAGGCAGAATAGGCTAAATACAAAAGTCAAATGGGGAGGCACAATAGGCTAAATGCAGAAGTCGAATGGTGAGGCACAATAGGCTAAATGCAGAAGTCGAATATTGAGGCACAATAGGCTAAATGCAGAAGTCAAATGGTGAGGCATAATAGGCTAAATGCAGAAGTCGAATGGTGAGACACAATAGGCTAAATGCAAAAGTCAAATGGTGAGGCATAATAGGCTAAATGCAGAAGTCGAATGGTGAGACACAATAGGCTAAATACAGAAGTCGTATGGTGAGGCACAATAGGCTAAATGCAAAAGTCAAATTTTGAGGCACAATAGGCTAAATGCAAAAGTCAAATGGTGAGGCAGAATAGGCTAAATGTAAAAGTCAAATGGTGAAGCAGAATAGGTTAAATGCAAAAGTCAAATGAATGGGCCGAATAGGCTAAATGCAAAAGTCAAATGGTGAGGCAGAATAGGCTAAATGCAAAAGTCAAATGGGGAGGCACAATAGGCTAAATGCAAAAGTCAAATGAATGGGCAGAATAGGCTAAATGCAAAAGTCAAATGGGGAGGCAGAATAGGCTAAATGCAAAAGTCAAATGGGGAGGCAGAATAGGCTAAATGCAAAAGTCAAATGATGAGGCAGAATAGGCTAAATGCAAAAGTCAAATGGGGAGCCAGAATAGGCTAAATGCAAAAGTCAAATTGTGAGGCAGAATAGGCTAAATGCAAAAGTCAAATGGGGAGGCAGATAAAGCTAAATGCAAAAGGCAAATGGTGAGGCAGAATAGGCTAAATGCAAAAGTCAAATGAATGGGCAGAATAGGCTAAATGCAAAAGTCAAATGGGGAGGCAGAATAGGCTAAATGCAAAAGTCGAATGGTGAGGCAGAATAGGCTAAATGCAAAAGTCAAATGCTGAGGCACAATAGGCTAAATGCAGAAGTTGAATGGTGAGGCACAATAGGCTAAATGCAGAAGTCGAATGGTGAGGCACAATAGGCTAAATCCAGAAGTCAAATCGTGAGGCACAATAGGCTAAATGCAGAAATCATATGGTGAGGCACAATAGGCTAAATGCAAAAGTCAAATGGTGAGGCAGAATAGGCTAAATACAAAAGTCAAATGGGGAGGCAGAATATGCTAAATGCAAAAGTCAAATGAATGGGCAGAATAGGTTAAAAAAAATAAGTCAAATGATGGGGCAGAATAGGTTGAATGCAAAAGTCAAAAGCTGAGGGAAAATAGGCTAAATGCAAAAGTCAAATGGTGAGGCACAATAGGCTAAATGCAAAAGTCAAATGGTGAGGCGCAATAGGCTAAATGCAAAAGTCAAATGATGGGGCAGAATAGGCCAAATGCAGAAGTCAAATGAAGGAGCACAAGAGGCTAAATGCAATAGTCAAATGGTGGAGCACAATAGGCTAAATGCAAAAGTCAAATGGTGAGGCACAATAGGCTAAATGCAGAAGTCGAACGGTGGGGCACAATAGGCTAAATGCAGAAGTCGAACGGTGGGGCACAATAGGCTAAATGCAGAAGTCAAATGGTGAGGCACAATAGGCTAAATGCAAAAGTCAAATGATGGGGCACAATAGGCTAAATGCAGAAGTCGAATGGTGAGGCACAATAGGCTAAATGCAGAAGTCAAATGGTGAGGCACAATAGGCTAAATGCAAAAGTCAAATGATGGGGCACAATAGGCTAAATGCAGAAGTCGAATGGTGAGGCACAATAGGCTAAATGCAGAAGTCAAATGGTGAGGCACAATAGGCTAAATGCAAAAGTCAAATGATGGGGCACAATAGGCTAAATGCAGAAGTCGAATGGTGAGGCACAATAGGCTAAATGCAGAAGTCAAATGGTGAGGCACAATAGGCTAAATGCAAAAGTCACATTTTGAGGTGCAATAGGCTAAATGCAAAAGTCAAATGGTGAGGCAGAATAGGCTAAATGCAAAAGTCAAATGGGGAGGCAGAATAGGTGTTAGGCAGAAACCTGTGCAGTTCCCTTGGGGAACACTGCAAAAGATTTAAGACTACAGGTAGAGCAGTAAACCCCTTTGGTAGCAGTCTGTACCACCCAGATTTGCCTGGTAGCTGTGGCTGAGCAGTCAGACTTCTCTCAAGAAGAGTTAGGCAGTATGCAAAGTATACACAATATGTACCAACACACAATAGCACAAGCAAACACTGACCAGAGCTTGGTTTCAAAAGTATATAGTTATTTATTTAAAATACACATAAGTTAAAAAAACACTCTAGCAAAATATAGTAAACACTTTAAACACAGTTATAACGAAAGTAGATTCAATCCTTTCTCCTAACTAGACAACTCTAGGTTAACACCACTTAATTAAAACAGAGGTGAGTGCTTAACGTTAGATGACACTCTAGTAGTTTCCAAGAAAGGGAGAGAAAAAGCAGAAATGGGTTAAACACACCACTCTAAGGTCCAGAACACTTGCAATAGGCTCAAAGAAGCACAAAGTCACAGGTGAGCAAAAGTCACTAGGCAGGGCCCACTCTTAGAGTAGCCGGAGCGAAAATGTGCCCAAGATCACACCGTTATTAGGGATTCAAAGTCTTGCAAAGAGTTAGAAAGAGGTTAGAGTGGCTTAGAAAGTTTAGCCAGGGTGTCCCAGGCTCTCCCAGGTTCGAAAGCCGGGGGCTAAATCTACCCCGTACAGTCGGTAGCAAGGGAAGCCAGGCGGAACACGGTACCTTAAGCGGAAAGGATCCTCCAGCGGTGGCAGTTGTTCCAGGCAGTGGCAGCAGGGCTCGACGTCGGTCAGGGGAGAAGAAGTTCTCGCTGAAGAGCAGAAGAAGAGGGTCGTTGCACTGCCCGGGAAGAAACCAGCCGCGGAGTCCTCCGGTTAAAGGGTCGTACCGACTTTCGTGGTTGGGGTAAAAGTGGTGGGGTTCCGGTTGCCGGGGTGCTTGGCACTGGCAAGGCGGCCACGAGATACCTCGAGAAGCGAAAAGAAGGCGAAAACTGGTTGTCCCCACCAGTCAAGGGAAGGAGCCACTCCGTTAAGAGTTCTCCTCGGTCGTCGGGAAAAGTGGTGAGACGGTTCAGCAGGGCTCCACCGGGTGGTGTCGTCGAAGCAGGTCGGCTCAGCTCTTCCCTCGTCGGATTCTTGGTCCTGTGGCGACTTCTGAAGTCCCAGTCCCCAAAGCCCTGCTTTTATGCAGCAAACCCCCATTCACCCAGCCTAGCTGTCACTCAACATGCTAAGTGGTGAGCCGGGCGGCTCACCACTTGGGCCAATCAGGACGGAGTGCGACTTGAGTTACCAAGGTAACTCAGTCCAGGGTGCCTAAATCCCCCTCCACCCCTCCTAAGTACCCCAGACAGAGTGGCACCACTTTGGAGGGCTTCTGTGGAGAAGCCCGCCAAAAGTGGAACAAAGGGCTCCACTTTGGGTCAGAGTTACAGAGGCGAACACCAACGCCATTTTTGAATCAAGTTTTGGCAAAAAGTCCCAACCGGAGTTATAAAAATAAATATATAAACCGGCGGTATGTTTAAGGCTACCGTAAATAAATAATTAAATGTGTTAGCCTAAAACAATGGGAAATCCCATAGGGAAATATTCGCGGTCGAATATAAAAAGTAGTTTCCACTGCCACCAGCCAAAACTCGATCAGGGGGGACGGAGACGTGCCCCCTCGACTAACAGACCCTGGGGCAATCGAATTGCCCCAGCCAGTACGTCCACAATATGATGGTTTGTACTGGTTCTGTTCAGGATTCAAGACTAGCAAAGTCTTTGGTGACTTTACATGCCCTGGGAGACAGTAGTCAGTCCCAGGGTATGGAGTCTATGTTGGGGAGTCCCTAGGACACCCCTGGGTCACGGCACAGAGGGTGCTGTGTGACCCACATCACAAAAATACATGAGGCCCTATGGAGTAAAAGACCCCATAGCCCATTCAACACAAGGTTTAACCAAGAAAACACACTTCAACATGTCCAAGAGTGAGGGTAAAAGAGTCTCACTCTTGGCAGGAGAAAAAAAATTAAACCCCAGAAATCCAGCAAAGCTGCTGGGGGACTCACTAGGTAGGGAAATTCAGCCTAAACAGAGAATTCTCCCTAACACTCGCCCCCCCCAGACTAAGGGACAGGAGGATTTAATCCACTCCTGGATGAACCTCATACCTCTAGTCGATGATATACATCCTAGAGAGTCCATCAGCATTTTGATGGTGACACCCTGACCTGTGCTCAATGGTGAAATCAAACCCTTGCAGGCAGATTGACCATCTCAATAGTTTTGGATTTTCCCCTTTCATTTGCATTAACCATCTCAAGGGTTGGTGGTCAGTCTGAATAACAAAAGTAGAACCATACAAGTATGGCCTAAACTTCTTCAGTGCCCACACAATAGCAAAGCATTCTCTTTCGATGGTTGCCCACCTTGTCTCAGGATCCTTCAGTTTCCTACTGATGAAGCAAATGGGGTGCTCCCTACCCTTCTCATCCAGTTGGCTTAGAACTGCACCTATACCTACATTGGAAGCATCAGTTTGTACAATGAAAGGTTGGTGGTAGTCAGGAGCTCTCAATACTGGAGCTTGGCAAAGAGCTCTTTTCAGTTTTTCAAAGGCCTGATTGCACTCCTCATTCCATTTTACCTTTTTAGGGAATTTGGGAGAGGAGATTACATTCAGTGGAGAAGCTATGGTCCCATAGTTCTCAATGAAATTCCTGTAATATCCAGTGAGGCCTAAAAAAGCTCTCACTTGGGTTTGAGTAGTTGGTGTTGTCCAATTTTGCACAGCTTCAATCTTGCTGGGCAAAGGCCTTATTTCTCCACCTCCTACCTCATGTCCAAGGTAGACCACTTTACTTTGACCAATCTGGCACTTACTGGCTTTGATTGTCAAATGGGCCTGTTCCAGAGCCTGCAACACATGTCCTAGGTGGTTCACATGTTCTTCCCAGGAGTGGCTGAAGACTGCAATGTCATCCAAGTATGCCATGCAGAAATCTTCCATCCCAGCCAGAACTTGGTTCACCATCCTTTGGAATGTGGCAGGTGCATTTTTTAGTCCAAAAGGCATGACCTTAAACTGGTACAAGCCAACTGGGGTCGAAAATGCAGTTTTCTCCTTGGCATGGTCTGTCAGGGCTATTTGCCAATAGCCTGACGTCAGGTCAAATGTGCTGAGGTACTTGGCTGCACCAAGTTTATCCACCAACTCATCTGTCCTGGGCAAAGGGTGGGCATCAGTCTTGGTGACTGCATTTAGAGCTCTATAGTCCACACAGAATCTCAAGTCTTTGGATCCTGCCTTTGGTACTAACACCACTGGGCTAGACCATGGACTAGTAGAGGGCTCTATTACCCCGAGATCAAGCATCTTCTTGACCTCTCCTTTGATGTGGGCTCTGATATGTTCTGACATTCTGTATCCTCTGCTTTTGACTGGCAGACAGTCACCAGTGAGTATCTCATGCTGGCCCCAAGGGGTCAAGCCTGGTGACAGTGAGAACAGGGAGGCAAACTGATTTAACATAGATTTGCACTCCTCTTGTTGCTCAGGTGTCAGGTCTGAAGAGAGATTAACTCCTTCAACTTTTTCATCTAAAGGTACACCTCTGAGGAGATCAGGGAGAGATTCACTCTCTTCCTCCTCGGCAGCTGAAGCTAGAAGCAAGGCTCCTACATCAGGTCTGGAGATGTAGGCTTTTAGTCGGTTGGTGTGGAAGACTCTAGGAGCTTCCCTGGGTCTGCCCAGATCCACCAGATAGTTGACCTCTCCAAGTTTTCCCACAACCTTGAAGGGTCCCATCCATTTGTCTTGCAAGGCCCTCTGCCTTGTTGGGAGCATAACTAGAACTAGCTGGTCTTGAGTAAACTCAACCATGTTAGCCTTCTGGTCGTGCCAATGTTTGACCAGGGCTTGACCAGCTTTCAAGTTGTCACTTGCTTCTGCCATCATGTGTGACATTCTCCTCCGGAGACCTATCACATAGTCAGTCACTCTGACTGGCTTGAGGGGAGGAGCACCTTCCAACCCCTCCTTAATCAGGGCCAAGGGACCTCTGACTGGATGGCCATAGAGAAGCTCAAAGGGAGAATAACCTACTCCCTCCTGAGGGACTTCTCTATAAGCAAAGAGAAGGCATGGCAGTAGAAGGTCCCACTTTTTCTTAAGGGGTTCTTCCAAAGCACCTATCATGCTCTTCATGGTTCTGTTAAACCTTTCAACCAACCCGTTTGTCTGAGGGTGGTAGGCGGTTGAGAACTTGTAGGTAACTCCACAGGTTTTCCACATGGCCTTCATGTAGTGGGACATAAAGTTTGACCCCCTGTCAGAGATTACCTCCTTAGGAAACCCAACCCTGGTAAAAATACCAAGGAGGGCCTTAGCCACAGCCGGAGCTGTAACAGTCCTCATAGGAATGGCCTCAGGGTACCTAGTAGCATGGTCTACTACAACAAGGATAAACCTGTTGCCTGAGGAGGTTGGAGGATCAAGGGGACCAACAATGTCAATCCCTACCCTCTCAAATGGGACTCCCACAACTGGGAGAGGCACTAAAGGTGCCACATTCTTGGAACCAACCTTACCAGAAGTCTGGCAGGTATGGCAGCTCTTACAATATCTATCTACTTCGGCCCCCATCTTTGGCCAATAAAAGTAGAGTGAGAGCCTTTCCTTGGTCTTCTTGAAACTCAAGTGGCCAGCCAAAGGTATCTCATGGGCTAGTTGTAAGAACTGTTGTCTGTTTTCTTGTGGGACTACAAGGCGTTTGTAGTCTCCAGGTTCAGACTCAGTGGGTTCACTGTAGAAGAGGCCATCTTCCCAGTGCAACCTATACTTCCCAGGCTCTTGCCCATCAGCTTGAGAAGCTGCCTGGTGGCGGAGACCTTCCAGAGTTGGACATTCTCTTTGCCCCTTACGAAAAGCTGCCCTGCTAGGCCCACCTTCTGCCAGTAAAGACTGCAGCTCAGGATGGTCCTCAGGGTCCAAATCTCCAATAAGGTTGGGGCCTCCTTCTAGCTCTTCCTCAGAGTCTAGCTCAACCACACAGGGTTGTACCTCCCTCTCAGCCTCAGCTGGAGGTGGAGTTACAGGTGTAACTTTGGACAACCTAGGGGAAGTCCTTGTTGGAAGCACTGGAGTGCTTGCTGCTGGCTTTTTCCTAGGAGTCTTGGGTTGCCCCTTTGCTCCTGATCTGGTAGTTACTGCAGTAAGTTGCTCCAGTGGTAGAGGAGTGATTTCTGTCATCATCTCCTGAGATAACCCTCTCAGGGTTTTCTCCCTTGCAGGTTTTGTGAGTTCCTGGAACCTTTTGCTAGGAGGTCTGGGGGTATGAGATACAACTCCAAGAGCTTTGAGGTCATTACCCAACAGAACCCTACCTGGCACTTCACATTGTACACTGACAGGTATTTTTACAGCCATATCATTACATTGGATGAGAACTGGTAACTGGGGACACATCTGCACAGGCCCACCAGCTAACTTGGTGAGGCATTTGGGTGCCTTAGCAACATCCTCTGCCTTGAAAAATGATTCATCCACCACAGTTATGCTGGCTCCAGTGTCCCTAATGGCAGGAGTCTCCTGACCATTCACCTGGACACTGTCCTTATAATACTCTTTAGTATTATCTGGGATAGAGTTATAGACATCTAGATTCTGTTGCTCCCACAACCCCAGAGAGACTAAAGAAACACTAGCTGAGACTCCAGTGGGTTCATCAGCTAGTAATAGAAAGTTTCCACTTGCCATATGTACTTCCTCTTCTGGAGCGAAGGCTAAGGAGGCAAGCTGGACCCCTGAAGGTTTACCCTTACATCTGGGATCTCCTTTCACATGGTCAGTAGCCTTACAAACAAAGCATGAGCCAAAGGCTCGCTGGAATGGAGGCTTGTTCTGACCCCCTTCTGGTCTGGGACCAGAAGGTACACTAGCCTGATTTGGTTTCCCTTGTGGCTTACCCTTATAGGTTTGTTTGGGGCCCTCTTTGGAATTTGTAGTATTAGAATTCTCTTTGGAGTCCTTCTTAGACTGTTTTTCCCCATCCTTCTTCTGAGTTACCCCAGAATCCTTGTGAGTGGCCCTGTTGGCAACCCACAAGTCAGCAGCCTTAGCTAGTTTCCGGGAATCCAATTCCTTGGAATCAGCCAAGTGTTGTCTGAGCTCAGGAGAGCAGGCATCATAAATAGTCTCCAACATAAACAAATTCTTCATACCTTCATAAGTGTTCACCTTGTAACCCTTAATCCATCCCTCTAAGTTTTTCAAACATTCACTCACCCAGGTAACCCAAGGGGTACCATCATGCTTTTTGAGGTTCCTAAACCTCTTAAGATACTGGGAAGGGGTCTTCCCAAACCTAGCTATCAAAGCTAGTTTCACACATTCATAGTCCTTCCTATCCTCCTCCCCCATCTCCATTACCACATCAGTTGCAACAGGGGGAAGCCTAGAGAACAACCAGGTGAGTAAGTCATTTCCTGTGATGTTCTGGAGCCCATGATTATATTCAAACAGAGACAACCAATCCAACACATCCAACTTAGGCTCATACATACCAACCAATTCTTTAGGCATCCGGGGTCTTTTAGGACTGGAACTTCTAGAGGAGCCAGAGAGAGAAACATTCTCAACAGATAATTTCTTCATTTCTAAGTCATACTTGAGCTCCATTTCCCTTAGCCTTAGTTCTTTGTCAGTTTGAGCATTAAGTTTCTTATACTCCAATTCTAGCTTCATTTTCTCCAGTTCAAAGTACTGAGGACTAAATGTGGGACCTGGTAAAGGTCCAGTAGGCACAGCAGGTAGAGCAGGCAGAGGCCTAGGGGGGACAGTTACAACAGCCTCACCCTCCTCTTCTGACTCTTCCTCAGAATCATCAACATTTTGCTCCATGTCAATTTCAACACTGTCATCTACAGTTGCTGGAGTGGTAGGTTCCTCTGAACCATCACCCAGACTTTGGTTAGCTAACAATCTTTCAATCAGCTCCATTTTCTTGCCCTTAGTCAGGAGATCCTTATGTTTACAGAGCACTCTTAAACAATCAGCAGTTTTGGCTGCAAGGGACTCTTGACTATAGCTTTCTATAACTGACATGTTAGAGGTTTTACTTTTTCAGTGCTAAGCTTTGTGGTTAGTTGCACTAAGGTATCTAAAGCACAATAAAATGTATACTCAATACAAATCCCACCGCTGTACACCAGTGTTAGGCAGAAACCTGTGCAGTTCCCTTGGGGAACACTGCAAAAGATTTAAGACTACAGGTAGAGCAGTAAACCCCTTTGGTAGCAGTCTGTACCACCCAGATTTGCCTGGTAGCTGTGGCTGAGCAGTCAGACTTCTCTCAAGAAGAGTTAGGCAGTATGCAAAGTATACACAATATGTACCAACACACAATAGCACAAGCAAACACTGACCAGAGCTTGGTTTCAAAAGTATATAGTTATTTATTTAAAATACACATAAGTTAAAAAAACACTCTAGCAAAATATAGTAAACACTTTAAACACAGTTATAACGAAAGTAGATTCAATCCTTTCTCCTAACTAGACAACTCTAGGTTAACACCACTTAATTAAAACAGAGGTGAGTGCTTAACGTTAGATGACACTCTAGTAGTTTCCAAGAAAGGGAGAGAAAAAGCAGAAATGGGTTAAACACACCACTCTAAGGTCCAGAACACTTGCAATAGGCTCAAAGAAGCACAAAGTCACAGGTGAGCAAAAGTCACTAGGCAGGGCCCACTCTTAGAGTAGCCGGAGCGAAAATGTGCCCAAGATCACACCGTTATTAGGGATTCAAAGTCTTGCAAAGAGTTAGAAAGAGGTTAGAGTGGCTTAGAAAGTTTAGCCAGGGTGTCCCAGGCTCTCCCAGGTTCGAAAGCCGGGGGCTAAATCTACCCCGTACAGTCGGTAGCAAGGGAAGCCAGGCGGAACACGGTACCTTAAGCGGAAAGGATCCTCCAGCGGTGGCAGTTGTTCCAGGCAGTGGCAGCAGGGCTCGACGTCGGTCAGGGGAGAAGAAGTTCTCGCTGAAGAGCAGAAGAAGAGGGTCGTTGCACTGCCCGGGAAGAAACCAGCCGCGGAGTCCTCCGGTTAAAGGGTCGTACCGACTTTCGTGGTTGGGGTAAAAGTGGTGGGGTTCCGGTTGCCGGGGTGCTTGGCACTGGCAAGGCGGCCACGAGATACCTCGAGAAGCGAAAAGAAGGCGAAAACTGGTTGTCCCCACCAGTCAAGGGAAGGAGCCACTCCGTTAAGAGTTCTCCTCGGTCGTCGGGAAAAGTGGTGAGACGGTTCAGCAGGGCTCCACCGGGTGGTGTCGTCGAAGCAGGTCGGCTCAGCTCTTCCCTCGTCGGATTCTTGGTCCTGTGGCGACTTCTGAAGTCCCAGTCCCCAAAGCCCTGCTTTTATGCAGCAAACCCCCATTCACCCAGCCTAGCTGTCACTCAACATGCTAAGTGGTGAGCCGGGCGGCTCACCACTTGGGCCAATCAGGACGGAGTGCGACTTGAGTTACCAAGGTAACTCAGTCCAGGGTGCCTAAATCCCCCTCCACCCCTCCTAAGTACCCCAGACAGAGTGGCACCACTTTGGAGGGCTTCTGTGGAGAAGCCCGCCAAAAGTGGAACAAAGGGCTCCACTTTGGGTCAGAGTTACAGAGGCGAACACCAACGCCATTTTTGAATCAAGTTTTGGCAAAAAGTCCCAACCGGAGTTATAAAAATAAATATATAAACCGGCGGTATGTTTAAGGCTACCGTAAATAAATAATTAAATGTGTTAGCCTAAAACAATGGGAAATCCCATAGGGAAATATTCGCGGTCGAATATAAAAAGTAGTTTCCACTGCCACCAGCCAAAACTCGATCAGGGGGGACGGAGACGTGCCCCCTCGACTAACAGACCCTGGGGCAATCGAATTGCCCCAGCCAGTACGTCCACAATATGATGGTTTGTACTGGTTCTGTTCAGGATTCAAGACTAGCAAAGTCTTTGGTGACTTTACATGCCCTGGGAGACAGTAGTCAGTCCCAGGGTATGGAGTCTATGTTGGGGAGTCCCTAGGACACCCCTGGGTCACGGCACAGAGGGTGCTGTGTGACCCACATCACAAAAATACATGAGGCCCTATGGAGTAAAAGACCCCATAGCCCATTCAACACAAGGTTTAACCAAGAAAACACACTTCAACATGTCCAAGAGTGAGGGTAAAAGAGTCTCACTCTTGGCAGGAGAAAAAAAATTAAACCCCAGAAATCCAGCAAAGCTGCTGGGGGACTCACTAGGTAGGGAAATTCAGCCTAAACAGAGAATTCTCCCTAACAATAGGCTAAATGCAAAAGTCAAATGGGGAGGCAGAATAGGCTAAACGCATAAGTGAAATGATGGGGCAGAATAGGCTGAATGCAATAGTCAAAAGCTGAGGCAAAACAGGCTAAATGCAAAAGTCAAATGGTGAGGCACAATAGGCTAAATGCAGAAGTCAAATGGTGAGGCACAATAGGCTAAATGCAAAAGTCAAATGGTGGGCACAATAGGCTAAATGCAAAAGTCAAATGATGGGGCAGAATAGGCTAAATGCAGAAGTCAAATGATGGGGCAGAATAGGCTAAATGCAAAAATTAAATGATGGGGCAGAACAGGCTAAATGCAAAAGTCAAATGGTGAGGCACAATAGGCTAAATGCAAAAGTCAAATGGGGAGGCAGAATATGCTAAATGCAAAAGTCAAATGAATGGGCAGAATGGGCTAAATGCATAAGTCAAAAGCTGAGGGAAAATAGGCTAAATGCAAAAGTCAAATGGTGAGGCACAATAGGCTAAATGCAAAAGTCAAATGGTGAGGCGCAATAGGCTAAATGCAAAAGTCAAATGATGGGGCAGAATAGGCCAAATGCAGAAGTCAAATGAAGGAGCACAAGAGGCTAAATGCAATAGTCAAATGGTGGAGCACAATAGGCTAAATGCAAAAGTCAAATGGTGAGGCACAATAGGCTAAATGCAGAAGTCGAACGGTGGGGCACAATAGGCTAAATGCAGAAGTCAAATGGTGAGGCACAATAGGCTAAATGCAAAAGTCAAATGATGAGGCACAATAGGCTAAATGCAGAAGTCGAATGGTGAGGCACAATAGGCTAAATGCAGAAGTCGAATATTGAGGCACAATAGGCTAAATGCAGAAGTCAAATGGTGAGGCATAATAGGCTAAATGCAGAAGTCGAATGGTGAGACACAATAGGCTAAATGCAGAAGTCGTATGGTGAGGCACAATAGGCTAAATGCAAAAGTCAAATTTTGAGGCGCAATAGGCTAAATGCAAAAGTCAAATGGTGAGGCAGAATAGGCTAAATGCAAAAGTCAAATGGGGAGGCAGAATAGGCTAAATGCAAAAGTCAAATGGGGAGGCAGAATAGGCTAAATGCATAAGTGAAATGATGGGGCAGAATAGGCTGAATGCAATAGTCAAAAGCTGAGGCAAAACAGGCTAAATGCAAAAGTCAAATGGTGAGGCACAATAGGCTAAATGCAGAAGTCAAATGGTGAGGCACAATAGGCTAAATGCAAAAGTCAAATGGTGGGCACAATAGGCTAAATGCAAAAGTCAAATGATGGGGCAGAATAGGCTAAATGCAGAAGTCAAATGATGGGGCAGAATAGGCTAAATGCAAAAATTAAATGATGGGGCAGAACAGGCTAAATGCAAAATTCAAATGGTGAGGCAGAATAGGCTAAATACAAAAATCAAATGGGGAGGCAGAATAGGCTAAATGCAAAAGTCAAATGAATGGGAAGAATAGGCTAAATGCATAGGTCAAATGATGGGGCAGAATAGGATGAATGCAAAAGTCAAAAGCTGAGGCAAAATAGGCTATATGCAAAAGTCAAATGGCGAGGCACAATAGGCTAAATGCAGAAGTCGAACGGTGAGGCACAATAGGCTAAATGCAGAATTCAAATGGTGAGGCACATTAGGCTAAATGCAAAAGTCAAATGATGAGGCACAATAGGCTAAATGCAAAAGTCAAATGGTGAGGCACAATAGGCTAAATGCAAAAGTCAAATGGTGAGGCAGAATAGGCTAAATGTAAAAGTCAAATGGTGAAGCAGAATAGGTTAAATGCAAAAGTCAAATGAATGGGCCGAATAGGCTAAATGCAAAAGTCAAATGGTGAGTCAGAATAGGCTAAATGCAAAAGTCAAATGGGGATGCACAATAGGCTAAATGCAAAAGTCAAATGGTGAGGCACAATAGGCTAAATGCAAAAGTCAAATGAATGGGCAGAATAGGCTAAATGCAAAAGTCAAATGGGGAGGCAGAATAGGCTAAATGCAAAAGTCAAATGGGGAGGCAGAATAGGCTAAATGCAAAAGTCAAATGATGAGGCAGAATAGGCTAAATGCAAAAGTCAAATGGGGAGCCAGAATAGGCTAAATGCAAAAGTCAAATTGTGAGGCAGAATAGGCTAAATGTAAAAGTCAAATGGGGAGCCAGAATAGGTTAAATGCAAAAGTCAAATGAATGGGCCGAATAGGCTAAATGCAAAAGTCAAATGGTGAGTCAGAATAGGCTAAATGCAAAAGTCAAATGGGGAGGCACAATAGGCTAAATGCAAAAGTCAAATGGTGAGGCAGAATAGGCTAAATGCAAAAGTCAAATGAATGGGCAGAATAGGCTAAATGCAAAAGTCAAATGGGGAGGCAGAATAGGCTAAATGCAAATGTCGAATGGTGAGGCAGAATAGGCTAAATGCAAAAGTCAAATGGGGAGGCAGAATAGGCTAAATGCAAAAGTCAAATGGGGAGGCAGACTAGGCTAAATGCAAAAGTCAAATGGGGAGGCAGACTAGGCTAAATGCAAAAGTCAAATGGGGAGGCAGACTAGGCTAAATGCAAAAGTCAAATGGTGAGGCACAATAGGCTAAATGCAGAAGTCGAATGGTGAGGCACAATAGGCTAAATCCAGAAGTCAAATCGTGAGGCACAATAGGCTAAATGCAGAAGTCATATGGTGAGGCACAATAGGCTAAATGCAAAAGTCAAATGGTGAGGCAGAATAGGCTAAATACAAAAGTCAAATGGGGAGGCAGAATATGCTAAATGCAAAAGTCAAATGAATGGGCAGAATAGGCTAAATGCATAAGTCAAATGATGGGGCAGAATAGGTTGAATGCAAAAGTCAAAAGCTGAGGGAAAATAGGCTAAATGCAAAAGTCAAATGGTGAGGCACAATAGGCTAAATGCAAAAATCAAATGGTGAGGCGCAATAGGCTAAATGCAAAAGTCAAATGATGGGGCAGAATAGGCCAAATGCAGAAGTCAAATGAAGGAGCACAAGAGGCTAAATGCAATAGTCAAATGGTGGAGCACAATAGGCTAAATGCAAAAGTCAAATGGTGAGGCACAATAGGCTAAATGCAGAAGTCGAACGGTGGGGCACAATAGGCTAAATGCAGAAGTCAAATGGTGAGGCACAATAGGCTAAATGCAAAAGTCAAATGAATGGGCAGAATAGGCTAAATGCAAAAGTCAAATGGGGAGGCAGAATAGTCTAAATGCAAAAGTCAAATGGGGAGCCAGAATAGGCTAAATGCAAAAGTCAAATGATGAGGCAGAATAGGCTAAATGCAAAAGTCAAATGGGGAGCCAGAATAGGCTAAATGAAAAAGTCAATTGTGAGGCAGAATAGGCTAAATGCAAAAGTCAAATGATGGGGCAGAATAGGCTAAATGCAAAAGTCAAATGATGGGGCAGAATAGGCTAAATGCAAAAGTCAAATGGTGAGGCAGATAAGGCTAAATGCAAAAGTCAAATGGGGAGGCAGACTAGGCTAAATGCAAAAGTCAAATGGTGAGGCAGAATAGGCTAAATGCAGAAGTCAAATGCTGAGGCACAATAGGCTAAATGCAGAAGTTGAATGGTGAGGCACAATAGGCTAAATGCAGAAGTCGAATGGTGAGGCACAATAGGCTAAATCCAGAAGTCAAATCGTGAGGCACAATAGGCTAAATGCAAAAGTCAAATGATGGGGCAGAATAGGCTAAATGCAGAAGTCAAATGATGGGGCAGAATAGGCTGAATGCAATAGTCAAAGCTGAGGCAAAATAGGCTTAATGCCAAAGTCAAATGAAGGGGCAGAATAGGCTAAATGCAAAAGTCAAATGATGGGGCAGAATAGGCTAAATGCAAAAATTAAATGAGGGGGCCGAACAGGCTAAATGCAAAATTCAAATGAAGGGGCAGAATAGGCTAAATGCAGAAGTGACATGGTGGGGCACAATAGGCTAAATGCAAAAGTCAAATTATGGGGTGGGGCAGAATAGGTTAAATGCAAAAGTCAAATGGTGAGGCACAATAGGCTAAATGCAGAAGTCAAAAGGTGAGGCACAATAGGCTAAATTGTAACGCTCACCTGATTCCCGTAGAGGCGCCGGTCTTGACTGGGCGTATACCGTATCTTCAAAGGTGATGTGTAACACACGGCTGGCTCTTTGGGCTGGACCTCTGTGCACTGTATGTCTGACTCTAAGGGTAAGATGTCTTAGGTAAGTGAACGCCGTGCTCTCCATCTGCCTCGGGGCAGGGTGCTGTAACCAGTTTCTTCACTGGATAAGGGGAGCACGCCTCTTGACTTCAGAGGACTGCTGTCCGTCGTTTACTGCACGAACGGTAAGTTTCAAGTAATTCTAATGTCTTTAAAAGTCTTTAGTAATGATGTCTCTTGTTTTGCAGGGTTCCGGCGATGGCGGATGACGGGCTGAAGTGAGTTGAAGATGAAGCCCGTGTGATGAATAGAAGCGCCTGGAAGCACGAAAGTAAGCGCTTGTTGCCTGCTTCACGATGCGCTCTAACTGTCTTTTTATTTTGCAGGTACAAGTTCGGAGCGGCTGCAGGGTGCCGGAATACCCACTGGGTTAGATGTGGAAAGGAGTAATGGCACGTGAGTATTAAAGTTCCCCAATGTCTTTAAACGCACCTTGTTTTGTCTTTCAGATGCGGGATGCAGCGCCGAAGACCTCCGGAGCGTGCGAAGAGTTGGTAAGCTTTTGTCTTTCAGATGCCGGAATGCAGTGCGAAGACCTCCGGAGCGCACGAAGAGTAGGTAAGCCTTTGTCTTTCAGATGCCGGAATGCAGCGCGAGGCGTTGGTGACAGCCGATGGACCAGGTAAGTGAAGCGCTGTCACTGAAGACCGTAGTGCTAACCTGTTCTTTCTTGTCTTTATAGGTGTTGCTGAAGACTGGATTCAGGATGGTAAGCCTTTTTCCTTAGGCCCAGGATCAGATGCAGAAGACACGATGAGCGTTCTGCTGCAGAGGATGCAGAATAACGCAAAGCAAGATTCATCCATCGGGTGTGGTTTAAATAGCCTCCTGTAGTGCTTAGGTGTCTCCTTCCATAGCCACGCCTAGGTAAGAAAAGAGTTCCTGCTTTTCAGAAGAGTTCCAGTGTTCTGAACCTAGGGAGTGGCTCCTGCCCCACCCAACAGGAAAAGTAGTTCCAAACAGAAGAGGATCAGAGGCTCAACTGGCAGGCAAGTAAGCAGCATGGTCTGCTGCAGGTAAGTCCACCCAAGCATTATGAGCCCGGCGCTTCCAGCGCTGGGACTGGGCATATTTATGAGCCTGGTGCCACTGGCGCCAGGACTGGGTCCAAAAGGTCCCAATTGGGACTGGTTGGCACTCGGAACCTGGGTTATGGATCTGCTTCCAAGGGAGTTGGGAAAACCCTGACCTTTTGGAAGCAGAGATCATGACAGTACCCCCCCTCAAGGCCCCTCCCAAACCGGGCTTCTCCGGGGGTTTTGGCTTGTCAGGAAATGTTCGGTGAAATCTTTTGATTAGGCGAGGAGCGTGGACATATTCAGCAGGTTCCCAGGATCTCTCTTGGGGGCCGTAGCCTTTCCAGTCAATTAGGTAAAATAGTTTAGATTTGGAGATCTTGGAGTCCAGAATGCTTTTGACTTCAAACTCGAGTTCTCCATCAACTAGGAGGGGTTTTGGAGATTTAGTTAGTCGGGTTTGAGGTTGCACGGGTTTTAATAGAGAGACGTGGAAGACCGGATGTATCTTCATGTGCGGGGGCAAGTCCAACTTGACCGCTACTGGGTTTACTATGGTAGTGATGGAATAGGGACCAAGGTATCTTGGGTTGAATGTGCGTGGCCCTTTTAGAGGTAGATATTTGGTGGATAACCAGACTTGATACCCTACTTGATATTGAGGGGCTTCCTTCCGATGTTGATCTGCTCCTTTCTTGTATTGTTCTTTAGCCCTTTGAAGGTGAGAAACAGCTTCCTTAAAGGCTTGGGTGATTGTAGAATGCAGGTAGTCTACTGCTGGTGTTTCAAGATCTTGGAGGGGATCCAACTCTGAGGTTCGAGGGTGACTGCCGTATAAAAGAAAAAACGGGGTTTTCCCAGTTCCCGAATGGACAGAGTTATTGTAGGCATATTCGGCTATCCAAAGGATGTCTTTCCAAGTTTTTTCAGTTTGTTGCAGCATGCAGCGTAAATACTGTTCCAGAGTTTGATTGGTCCTCTCGGTTTGTCCGTCGGTCTGAGGGTGGTGACTGGTCGATAGTCTCACATCAATTTGAGCCGACCGACAGCAACTTCGCCAAAAATGAGAAATAAATTGACTACCTCGATCCGAAATTAGAACCGAAGGAAAACCGTGCAGTCGGACGATGTTTTCGAGAAATTCTCGGGCCAGAGTTGCTGCTGTTGGCAAGCCTTTGAGCGGAATGAAATGCGCCATCTTGGAGAATAAGTCCACGATTACCAGAATCGTATTGTATCCGGAGCATGGAGGTAGATCGGTGATGAAGTCCATAGAAAGCGTATGCCAAGGGCGAGGTGGGATGTCAATAGGGCGTAAGAGGCCTGCTGGTCTTTCCTTTTGACTCTTGTTTTGGGCGCATACTCCACAGGACATTATAAAGTCTCTGATATCTTTTTTCCAAGACGGCCACCAGAAGTAGCGCTTGATCTTTTCTGAGGTCTTGGCCATACCGGGATGTCCTTCCATTAAAGAATCGTGATAACAAGAGATTACTTTTTTCTGTAAATCTGTGCTGGGCAGGTATAATCGTTCTTGGAAATACAATAAGTTGTCCTTTACTGCAAAGTCCTTTCCCTGCAGATGCCAATTCTGTATGTCTGCTGGAGTTACAAGTTGCCTGGCTTCATCCTTAACTTCCTCTATGGATTGTGTGGCGATTACACCCAGAATTCTTTGTTCGGGAATGATTGGTACAGGTTTAGGCTTGATCAAGTGTTCTTCCACTCCCATCTGAGAAAGGGCATCAGCTTTACCGTTTTTTGTACCAGGTCGATAGGTAATTATGAAGTCAAACTCGGCAAAGAATAATGCCCAACGGAGTTGTCTAGAGTATTGGGCTTTTGCGGTTTTCAAATATTGCAGGTTTCGGTGATCCGTAATCACAGTAACGGTGTGTCGGGCCCCCAGCAGATAATGCCGCCAAGCCTTAAAGGCAGACTTGATAGCCAGAAGTTCCTTGTCAGTAATCGTGTAATTGATTTCAGGAGGCGAGAATTTGCGGGACCAAAATGCCACGGGATGCAACTGATTGGTTACCGGGTCCTTTTGTGATAGAACTGCCCCCATGGCAAGGCTTGAAGCATCAGTTTCCACGATGTAGGGGAGTTCGGGGCGAGGGTGTTTTAAGATTGGTGGAGAGATAAATTTAGTCTTCAAATCCTGGAAAGCTTGTTCCGCCTCGGTAGACCATTCAAAACGTTTGTTTTTCTTTAACAAGGCAGTGATGGGCTGGACTATTCGAGAAAATTCGGGGATAAACCTGCGGTAAAAGTTAGCGAAGCCTAACATGCTTTGCATACCTTTTACGGAGGATGGTGATGGCCATTTGAGAACTGCATCGACCTTCTTTGAATCCATACGCACTCCGTTAGGTGATAATATGAATCCCAAGAATTCAACTTCAGTCACGTTGAAAACACATTTTTCCAATTTAGCGAAAAGTTTGTGTTGACGCAATCTTTCGAGGACCATTTTCACATGTTTCCGATGTTCAGATTCCGATGAAGAATAAACGAGGATGTCGTCAATGTAAACAACAACACACACATCTATGAGCTCTCTGAGGACATCGTTCATAAAATATTGAAAGGCGGCCGGGGCATTGCATAGTCCGAAGGGCATGACCTGATATTCAAATAGCCCATATTTGGTGCGGAAGGCCGTCTTCCATTCATCGCCCTCTTTTACTCGTACCAAGTGGTAGGCTCCTCTAAGATCCAGCTTTGTGTATATGCATGCTTTTCTGACCTGGTCCAGGAGTTCAGGGATCAAAGGTAACGGATATCTATTCTTGACGGTGATCTGGTTCAGGGAGCGATAATCTATACAAGTTCTAAGGTCTCCTTCCTTTTTTGGAACGAAGAACAAAGCTGAAGAAGCAGGGGACTTGGAAGGACGAATAAACCCATTTGCCAGGTATTGATCCAGGTATTGTCGAAGGTGAAGGTTCTCAGGCTCGGTGAGGGCATAAATTCTACTACAAGGAGGAGTAGATCCAGGTATCAGGTCTATCTGGCAGTCATAAGACCTATGAGGAGGTAGAGAGTTAGCCTGATCCTTCCGGAAAACATCTTGGTATTCTAGGTATTCGGGAGGTAACTGGGGAGTTTCTGAAGAAATTGCTGCCAGTGCAACACCAGGTGGAGGGTGACAAGTAGAGACACATTCTGGAAACTGGACCGTTCTTGCTCGCCAATCGATCAGAGGATTGTGTTTCTCTAACCAAGGTATTCCTAGAATAATCTGAAACTGAGGAGCCTTGATCACATCGAACACGATCTTCTCCTGGTGTCCATCTTGACTTACTAGCGTCACTTCTTGAGTGGTATGCGTTACTGGTCCGGAGGCTATCTCCGTTCCATCCACCGTAGTAATGACGTCCTTTACAGCCTTGGGACAAAGAGTTAGATTCATCCTCAAAACCATTTCATGATCCACATAATTGCCGATGGCACCGCTGTCGAAGTAAGCTTCAATTGCATGTAATCAATCCGGATTATCAGGGCTAATGAGGACCATAGGTATCACGAAATGCGAGGTCACGGAACTGGTTTTCACGCTCGGCAAGAGGACCTCTATTCTTGTCGGGCGAGGTCATTTCCCTGCTCAGAGTTTGTAACTTTGGTAACTGCAGCTCCTACTGCCTTCTTGGCAGGTTTCACCGGACAGTCTCGAAGAAAGTGCCCTGAGTTTCCGCAATAGAGGCATAATTGCAACTGTTTTCTCCTTTCCCGCTCCTTTTGTGTTAGAGGACCTTTCAGGCCCCCTATTTGCATGGGTTCCCCGGAGTCTACTCCTTTGGAAGGAGTTGGCGGTTTGGAAAATACTCGAGCATCAAACTTGGAACGATCGGCCTTCCTGTTCTGCAGTCTGTGATCTATTTGAACGACTAAGTCTATATAGTCCGAACAATCTTGTGGGGGATTCACTACTTGGGCTAACACATCTTTGAGCTCTCCACGTAGACCTCTATAAAACAGCGTAATCCTTTTATCCTCAGGCCATTGAGTTTCCACTATCAGTCTGTTGAAAGACGCAATATAAGCCAAAAGGTCTTGATTACCTTGTCGCAACGAAAGAAGCTCATTGTCCAAGGCCTGCCCCTGTGAATGTCTTGCGAACAGTTTTTCCATACTGAGCTGAAAAGCTTGAAAATCATGGAGGACCGGATCATCTTGATTTACTAGAGGGATCGACCAGTCTGCCGCATTGCCACTAAGGTACAAAAGCACGAAAGCTACTTTAGCTTGATCAGTTGGAAAGGCTGCTGGCCGGCATAAGAAATGCAACCGGCACTGATTGATAAATACTGCAAACCTCTTTGGGTCACCAGAAAATCGTTCGGGCGGAGCCAGAGGTACATTCCCAGGTAGGTTGATCTGCACTGGATTCATAGAGGATGTAGAAGGAAGATTTCCCCCAGATGCGGGTAACGGGGTCTGTCCGGCTTCAGACTGTAGCAATTGTCTAGCGAGATCATCGGTTCGCTCCTTGGAAATAATCAGTTCCCTTCTTAGAGCGTTCGTTTCCTGACGGGCTGCATGCACTTCTGCCCTTAGTTCCCCAAGTAACTGGGCTAGCTGGTCGGTATCCGAGGTTTCCATAGCGCCTGGACGGGAGTTCTGTAACGCTCACCTGATTCCCGTAGAGGCGCCGGTCTTGACTGGGCGTATACCGTATCTTCAAAGGTGATGTGTAACACACGGCTGGCTCTTTGGGCTGGACCTCTGTGCACTGTATGTCTGACTCGAAGGGTAAGATGTCTTAGGTAAGTGAACGCCGTGCTCTCCATCTGCCTCGGGGCAGGGTGCTGTAACCAGTTTCTTCACTGGATAAGGGGAGCACGCCTCTTGACTTCAGAGGACTGCTGTCCGTCGTTTACTGCACGAACGGTAAGTTTCAAGTAATTCTAATGTCTTTAAAAGTCTTTAGTAATGATGTCTCTTGTTTTGCAGGGTTCCGGCGATGGCGGATGACGGGCTGAAGTGAGTTGAAGATGGAGCCCGTGTGATGAATAGAAGCGCCTGGAAGCACGTAAGTAAGCGCTTGTTGCCTGCTTCACGATGCGCTCTAACTGTCTTTTTATTTTGCAGGTACAAGTTCGGAGCGGCTGCAGGGTGCCGGAATACCCACTGGGTTAGATGTGGAAAGGAGTAATGGCACGTGAGTATTAAAGTTCCCCAATGTCTTTAAACGCACCTTGTTTTGTCTTTCAGATGCGGGATGCAGCGCCGAAGACCTCCGGAGCGTGCGAAGAGTTGGTAAGCTTTTGTCTTTCAGATGCCGGAATGCAGTGCGAAGACCTCCGGAGCGCACGAGGAGTAGGTAAGCCTTTGTCTTTCAGATGCCGGAATGCAGCGCGAGGCGTTGGTGACAGCCGATGGACCAGGTAAGTGAAGCGCTGTCACTGAAGACCGTAATGCTAACCTGTTCTTTCTTGTCTTTATAGGTGTTGCTGAAGACTGGATTCAGGATGGTAAGCCTTTTTCCTTAGGCCCAGGATCAGATGCAGAAGACACGATGAGCGTTCTGCTGCAGAGGATGCAGAATAACGCAAAGCAAGATTCATCCATCGGGTGTGGTTTAAATAGCCTCCTGTAGTGCTTAGGTGTCTCCTTCCATAGCCACGCCTAGGTAAGAAAAGAGTTCCTGCTTTTCTGAAGAGTTCCAGTGTTCTGAACTTAGGGAGTGGCTCCTGCCCCACCCAACAGGAAAAGTAGTTCCAAACAGAAGAGGATCAGAGGCTCAACTGGCAGGCAAGTAAGAAGCATGGTAAGCTGCAGGTAAGTCCACCCAAGCATTATGAGCCCGGCGCTTCCAGCGCTGGAACTGGGCATATTTATGAGCCTGGTGCCACTGGCGCCAGGACTGGGTCCAAAAGGTCCCAATTGGGACTGGTTGGCACTCGGAACCTGGGTTATGGATCTGCTTCCAAGGGAGTTGGGAAAACCCTGACCTTTTGGAAGCAGAGATCATGACATAAATGCAATAGTCAAATGTTGGAGCACAATAGGCTAAATGCAATAGTCAAAATCTGAGACAAAACAGGCTAAATGCAAAAGTCAAATGGTGAGGCACAATAGGCTAAATGCAGAAGTCAAAAGGTGAGGCACAATAGGCTAAATGCAATAGTCAAATGGTGGAGCACAATAGGCTAAATGCAATTGTTAAAATCTGAGGCAAAATAGGCTAAATGCAAAAGTCAAATGGTGAAGCACAATAGGCTAAATGCAATAGTCAAAATCTGAGGCAAAATAGGCTAAATGGAAAAGTCAAATGGTGAGGCACAATAGGCTATATGCAGAAGTCAAAGGGTGAGGCACAATAGGCTAAATACAATAGTCAAATGGTGAAGCACAATAGGCTAAATGCAATAGTCAAAATCTGAGGCAAAATAGGCTAAATGCAAAAGTCAAATGGTGAGGCACAATAGGCTAAATGCAGAAGTCAAAAGGTGAGGCACAATAGGCTAAATGCAATAGTCAAATGGTGAGGCACAATAGGCTAAATGCAATAGTCAAAATCTGAGGCAAAAGAGGCTAAATGCAAAGGTCAAATGGTGAGGCACAATAGGCTAAATGCAAATGTCAAATGACGGGGTGGGGCAGAATAGGTTAAATGCAAAAGTCAAATGATGGGGCAGAATAGGCTAAATGCAAAAATCAAATGGTGAGGCACAATAGGCTAAATGCAGAAGTCAAAAGGTGAGGCACAATAGGCTAAATGCAAAAATTAAATGATGGGGCAGAACAGGCTGAATGCAATAGTCAAAAGCTGAGGCAAAATAGGCTAAATGCAAAAATCAAATGATGGGGCAGAATAGGCTAAATGCAGAAGTCAAATGGTGAGGCACAATAGGCTAAATGCAGAAGTGACATGGTGAGGCACAATAGGTTAAATGCAAAAGTCAAATGGTGAGGCACAATAGGCTAAATCCAATAGTCAAAATCTGAGGCAAAATAGGCTAAATGGAAAGGTCAAATGGTGAGGCACAATAGACTAAATGCAAAAGTCAAATGATGGGGTGGGGCAGAATAGGTTAAATGCAAAAGTCAAATGATGGGGCAGAATAGGCTAAATGCAAAAGTCAAATGGTGTGGCACAATAGGCTAAATGCAGAAGTGACATGGTGACGCACAATAGGCAAAATGCAAATGTCAAATGATGGGGTGGGGCAGAATAAGTTAAATGCAAAAGTCAAATAGTGAGGCACAATAGGCTAAATGCAGAAGTCAAAAGGTGAGGCACAATAGCCTAAATGCAAAAGTCAAATGGTGGAGCACAATAGGCTAAATGCAATAGTCAAAATCTGAGGCAAAATAGGCTAAATGCAAAAGTCAAATGGTGAGGCACAATAGGCTAAATGCAGAAGCCAAAGGGTGAGGCACAATAGGCTAAATGCAATAGTCAAATGGTGGGGCACAATAGGCTAAATGCAATAGTCAAAATCTGAGGCAAAATAGGCTAAATGCAAAAGTCAAATGGTGAGACACAATAGGCTAAATGCAGAAGTGACATGGTGAGGCACAACAGGCTAAATGCAAAAGTCAAAAGATGGGGTGGGGTAGAATAGGTTAAATGCAAAAGTCAAATGGTGAGGCACAATAGGCTAAATGCAAAAGTCAAATGGTGAGGCACAATAGGCTAAATGCCAAAGTGAAATGATGGGGCAGAATAGGTTAAATGCAAAAGTCAAATGATGGGGCAGAATAGGCTAAATGCAGAAGTCAAATGGTGTGGCACAATAGGCTAAATGCAGAAGTCAAATGGTGAGGCACAATAGGTGAAATGCAAAAGTCAAATGGTGAGGCACAATAGGCTATATGCAGAAGTCAAAGGGTGAGGCACAATAGGCTAAATGCAATAGTCAAATGATGAGGCACAATAGGCTAAATGCAATAGTCAAAATCTGAGGCACAATAGGCTAAATGCAAAAGTCAAATGGTGAGGCACAATAGGCTATATGCAGAAGTCAAAGGGTGAGGCACAATAGGCTAAATGCAATAGTCAAATGGTGTGGCACAATAGGCTAAATGCTATAGTCAAAATCTGAGGCAAAATAGGCTAAATGCAATAGTCAAAATCTGAGGCAAAATAGGCTAAATGCAAAAGTCAAATGGTGAGGCACAATAGGCTAAATGCAGAAGTGACATGGTGAGGCACAACAGGCTAAATGCAAAAGTCAAATGATGGGGTGGGGTAGAATAGGTTAAATGCAAAAGTCAAATGGTGAGGCACAATAGGCTAAATGCCAAAGTGAAATGATGGGGCAGAATAATCTAAATGCAAAAGTCAAGTGATGGGGCCGAATAGGCTAAATGCAAACATTAAATGATGGGGCAGAACAGGCTGAATGCAATAGTCAAAAGCTGAGGCAAAATAGGCTAAATGCAAAAGTCAAATGGTGAGGCACAATAGGCTAAATGCAGAAGTCAAATGGTGAGGCACAATAGGCTAAATGCAAAAGTCAAATGGTAAGGCACAATAGGTTAAATGCAAAAGTCAAATGGTGAGGCACAATAGGCTATATGCAGAAGTCAAAGGGTGAGGCACAATAGGCTAAATGCAATAGTCAAATGGTGAGGCACAATAGGCTATATGCAGAAGTCAAAGGGTGAGGCACAATAGGCTAAATGCAATAGTCAAATGGTGAGGCACAATAGGCTAAATGCAATAGTCAAAATCTGAGGCAAAAGAGGCTAAATGCAAAAGTCAAATGGTGAGGCACAATAGGCTAAATGCAGAAGTGACATGGTGAGGCACAATAGGTTAAATGCAAAAGTCAAATGGTGAGGCACAATAGGCTAAATGCAATAGTCAAAAGGTGGGGCACAATAGGCTATATGCAGAAGTCAAAGGGTGAGGCAAAATAGGCTAAATGGAAAAGTCAAATGGTGAGGCACAATAGGCTAAATGCAGAAGTCAAAAGGTGAGGCACAATAGGCTAAATGCAATAGTCAAATGGTTAGGCACAATAGGCGAAATGCAATAGTCAAAATCTGAGGCAAAATAGGCTAAATGCAAAGGTCAAATGGTGAGGCACAATAGGCTAAATGCAGAAGTGACATGGTGAGGCACAATAGGCTAAATGTAAAAGTCAAATGATGGGGTGGGGCAGAATAGGTTAAATGCAAAAGTCAAATGATGGGGCAGAATAGGCTAAATGCAAAAATCAAATGATGGGACAGAATAGGCTAAATGTAAAAGTCAAATGATGGGGCAGAATAGGCTAAATGCAATAGTCAAAAGCTGAGGCAAAATAGGCTAAATGCAAAAGTCAAATGGTGAGGCACAATAGGCTAAATGCAGAAGTGACATGGTGACGCACAATAGGCTAAATGCGAAAGTCAAATGATGGGGTGGGGCAGAATAGGTTAAATGCAAAAGTCAAATAGTGAGGCACCATAGGCTAAATGCAGAAGTCAAAAGGTGAGGCACAATAGGCTAAATGCAATAGTCAAATGGTGGAGCACAATAGGCTAAATGCAATAGTCAAAATCTGAGGCAAAATAGGCTAAATGCAAAAGTCAAATGGAGAGGCACAATAGGCTAAATGCAGAAGTCAAAAGGTGAGGCACAATAGGCTAAATGCAATAGTCAAATGGTGGGGCACAATAGGCTAAATGCAATAGTCAAACTCTGAGGCAAAATAGGATAAATGCAAAAGTCAAATGGTGAGGCACAATAGGCTAAATGCAGAAGTGACATGGTGAGGCACAACAGGCTAAATGCAAAAGTCAAATGAAGTGGTGGGGTAGAATAGGTTAAATGCAAAAGTCAAATGGTGAGGCACAATAGGCTAAATGCAAAAGTCAAATGGTGAGGCACAATAGGCTAAATGCAGAAGTGACATGGTGAGGCACAACAGGCTAAATGCAAAAGTCAAATGAAGTGGTGGGGTAGAATAGGTTAAATGCAAAAGTCAAATGGTGGAGCACAATAGGCTAAATGCAATAGTCAAAATCTGAGGCAAAATAGGCTAAATGCAAAAGTCAAATGGTGAGGCACAATAGGCTAAATGCAGAAGTCAAAGGGTGAGGCACAATAGGCTAAATGCAATAGTCAAATGGTGGGGCACAATAGGCTAAATGCAATAGTCAAAATCTGAGGCAAAATAGGCTAAATGCAAAAGTCAAATGGTGAGACACAATAGGCTAAATGCAGAAGTGACATGGTGAGGCACAACAGGCTAAATGCAAAAGTCAAAAGATGGGGTGGGGTAGAATAGGTTAAATGCAAAAGTCAAATGGTGAGGCACAATAGGCTAAATGCAAAAGTCAAATGGTGAGGCACAATAGGCTAAATGCCAAAGTGAAATGATGGGGCAGAATAGGTTAAATGCAAAAGTCAAATGATGGGGCAGAATAGGCTAAATGCAGAAGTCAAATGGTGTGGCACAATAGGCTAAATGCAGAAGTCAAATGGTGAGGCACAATAGGTGAAATGAAAAAGTCAAATGGTGAGGCACAATAGGCTATATGCAGAAGTCAAAGGGTGAGGCACAATAGGCTAAATGCAATAGTCAAATGATGAGGCACAATAGGCTAAATGCAATAGTCAAAATCTGAGGCACAATAGGCTAAATGCAAAAGTCAAATGGTGAGGCACAATAGGCTATATGCAGAAGTCAAAGGGTGAGGCACAATAGGCTAAATGCAATAGTCAAATGGTGTGGCACAATAGGCTAAATGCTATAGTCAAAATCTGAGGCAAAATAGGCTAAATGCAATAGTCAAAATCTGAGGCAAAATAGGCTAAATGCAAAAGTCAAATGGTGAGGCACAATAGGCTAAATGCAGAAGTGACATGGTGAGGCACAACAGGCTAAATGCAAAAGTCAAATGATAGGGTGGGGTAGAATAGGTTAAATGCAAAAGTCAAATGGTGAGGCACAATAGGCTAAATGCCAAAGTGAAATGATGGGGCAGAATAATCTAAATGCAAAAGTCAAGTGATGGGGCCGAATAGGCTAAATGCAAACATTAAATGATGGGGCAGAACAGGCTGAATGCAATAGTCAAAAGCTGAGGCAAAATAGGCTAAATGCAAAAGTCAAATGGTGAGGCACAATAGGCTAAATGCAGAAGTCAAATGGTGAGGCACAATAGGCTAAATGCAAAAGTCAAATGGTAAGGCACAATAGGTTAAATGCAAAAGTCAAATGGTGAGGCACAATAGGCTATATGCAGAAGTCAAAGGGTGAGGCACAATAGGCTAAATGCAATAGTCAAATGGTGAGGCACAATAGGCTATATGCAGAAGTCAAAGGGTGAGGCACAATAGGCTAAATGCAATAGTCAAATGGTGAGGCACAATAGGCTAAATGCAATAGTCAAAATCTGAGGCAAAAGAGGCTAAATGCAAAAGTCAAATGGTGAGGCACAATAGGCTAAATGCAGAAGTGACATGGTGAGGCACAATAGGTTAAATGCAAAAGTCAAATGGTGAGGCACAATAGGCTAAATGCAATAGTCAAAAGGTGGGGCACAATAGGCTATATGCAGAAGTCAAAGGGTGAGGCAAAATAGGCTAAATGGAAAAGTCAAATGGTGAGGCACAATAGGCTAAATGCAGAAGTCAAAAGGTGAGGCACAATAGGCTAAATGCAATAGTCAAATGGTTAGGCACAATAGGCGAAATGCAATAGTCAAAATCTGAGGCAAAATAGGCTAAATGCAAAGGTCAAATGGTGAGGCACAATAGGCTAAATGCAGAAGTGACATGGTGAGGCACAATAGGCTAAATGTAAAAGTCAAATGATGGGGTGGGGCAGAATAGGTTAAATGCAAAAGTCAAATGATGGGGCAGAATAGGCTAAATGCAAAAATCAAATGATGGGACAGAATAGGCTAAATGTAAAAGTCAAATGATGGGGCAGAATAGGCTAAATGCAATAGTCAAAAGCTGAGGCAAAATAGGCTAAATGCAAAAGTCAAATGGTGAGGCACAATAGGCTAAATGCAGAAGTGACATGGTGACGCACAATAGGCTAAATGCGAAAGTCAAATGATGGGGTGGGGCAGAATAGGTTAAATGCAAAAGTCAAATAGTGAGGCACCATAGGCTAAATGCAGAAGTCAAAAGGTGAGGCACAATAGGCTAAATGCAATAGTCAAATGGTGGAGCACAATAGGCTAAATGCAATAGTCAAAATCTGAGGCAAAATAGGCTAAATGCAAAAGTCAAATGGAGAGGCACAATAGGCTAAATGCAGAAGTCAAAAGGTGAGGCACAATAGGCTAAATGCAATAGTCAAATGGTGGGGCACAATAGGCTAAATGCAATAGTCAAACTCTGAGGCAAAATAGGATAAATGCAAAAGTCAAATGGTGAGGCACAATAGGCTAAATGCAGAAGTGACATGGTGAGGCACAACAGGCTAAATGCAAAAGTCAAATGAAGTGGTGGGGTAGAATAGGTTAAATGCAAAAGTCAAATGGTGAGGCACAATAGGCTAAATGCAAAAGTCAAATGGTGAGACACAATAGGCTAAATACAAAAGTCAAATGATGGGGCAGAATAGGCTAAATGCAGAAGTCAAATGATGGGGCAGAATAGGCTAAATGCAATAGTTAAAAGCTGAGGCAAAATAGGCTAAATGCAAAAGTCAAATGATGGGGCAGAATAGGCTAAATGCAATATTCAAATGGTGAGGCACAATAGGCTAAATGCCAAAGTCAAATGATGGGGCAGAATAGGCTAAATGCAAAAGTCTATGATTGGGCAGAATAGGCTAAATGCAAAAATTAAATGATGGGGCAGAACAGGCTGAATGCAATAGTCAAAAGCTGAGGCAAAATAGGCTAAATGCAAAAGTCAAATGATGGGGCAGAATAGGCTAAATGCAGAAGTCAAATGTTGAGGCACAATATGCTAAATGCAAACGTCAAATGGTGAGGCACAATAGACTAAATGCAGAAGTCAAATGGTGAAGCACAATAGGCTAAATGCAGAAGTCAAATGATGAGGCACAATAGGCTAAATGCAAAAGTCAAATGGTGAGGCACAATAGGTTAAATGCAATAGTCCAAAGCTGAGGCAAAATAAGCTAAATGCCAAAGTCAAATGATGGGGCAGAATGGGCTAAATGCAAAAATTAAATGATGGGGCAGAACAGGCTAAATGCAAAATTCAAATGGTGAGGCACAATAGGCTAAATGCAGAAGTGACATGGTGAGGCACAATAGGCTAAATGCAAAAGTCAAATGATGGGGTGGGGCAGAATAGGTTAAATGCAAAAGTCAAATGGTGAGGCACAATAGGCTAAATACAGAAGTCAAAAGATGAGGCACAATAGGCTAAATGCAATAGTCAAATGGTGGAGCACAATAGGCTAAATGCAATAGTCAAAATCTGAGGAAAAATAGGCTAAATGCAAAAGTCGAATGGTGAGGCACAATAGGCTAAATGCAGAAGTCAAAAGGTGAGGCACAATAGGCTAAATGCAATAGTCAAATGGTGGAGCACAATAGGCTAAATGCAATAGTCAAAATCTGAGGCAAAATAGGCTAAATGCAAAAGTCAAATGGTGAGGCAAAATAGGCTAAATGCAAAAGTGAAATGGTGAGGCACAATAGGCTATATGCAGAAGTCAAAGGGTGAGGCGCAACAGGCTAAATGCAATAGTCAAATGGTGAGGCACAATAGGCTAAATGCAATAGTCAAACTCTGAGGCAAAAGAGGCTAAATGCAAAAGTCAAATGGTGAGGCACAATAGGCTAAATGCAGAAGTCAAAAGGTGAGGCACAATAGGCTAAATGCAATAGTCAAATGGTGAGGCACAATAGGCTAAATGCAATAGTCAAAATCTGAGGCAAAAGAGGATAAATGCAAAAGTCAAATGGTGAGGCACAATAGGCTAAATGCAGAAGTGACATGGTGAGGCACAATAGTTTAAATGCAAAAGTCAAATGGTGAGGCACAATAGGCTAAATGCAATAGTCAAAATCTGAGGCAAAATAGGCTAAATGGAAAAGTCAAATGGTGAGGCACAATAGGCTAAATGCAGAAGTCAAAAGGTGAGGCACAATAGGCTCAATGCAATAGTCAAATGGTTAGGCACAATAGGCGAAATGCAATAGTCAAAATCGGAGGCAAAATAGGCTAAATGCAAAAGTCAAATGGTGAGGCACAATAGGCTAAATGCAGAAGTCAAAAAGTGAGGCACAATAGGCTAAATGCAATAGTCAAATGGTGAAGCACAATAGGCTAAATGCAATAGTCAAAATCTGAGGCAAAATAGGCTAAATGCAAAAGTCAAATGGTGAGGCACAATAGGCTAAATGGAAAAGTCAAATGATGGGGTGGGGCAGAATAGGTTAAATGCAAAAGTCAAATGATGCGGCAGAATAGGATAAATGCAAAAATCAAATGATGGGGCAGAATAGGCTAAATGTAAAAGTCTAATGATGGGGCAGAATAGGCTAAATGCAATAGTCAAAAGCAGAGGCAAAATAGGCTAAATGCAAAAGTCAAATGGTGAGGCACAATAGGCTAAATGCAGAAGTGACATGGTGACGCACAATAGGCTAAATGCTAAAGTCAAATGATGGGGTGGGGCAGAATAGGTTAAATGCAAAAGTCAAATAGTGAGGCACAATAGGCTAAATGCAGAAGTCAAAAGGTGAGGCACAATAGGCTAAATGCAATAGTCAAATGGTGGAGCACAATAGGCTAAATGCAATAGTCAAAATCTGAGGCAAAATAGGCTAAATGCAAAAGTCAAATGGTGAGGCACAATAGGCTAAATGCAGAAGCAAAAGGTGAGGCACAATAGGCTAAATGGAAAAGTCAAATGATGGGGTGGGGCAGAATAGGTTAAATGCAAAAGTCAAATAGTGAGGCACAATAGGCTAAATGCAGAAGTCAAAAGGTGAGGCACAATAGGCTAAATGCAATAGTCAAATGGTGGGGCACAATAGGCTAAATGCAATAGTCAAAATCTGATGCAAAATAGGATAAATGCAAAAGTCAAATGGTGAGGCACAATAGGCTAAATGCAGAAGTGACATGGTGAGGCACAACAGGCTAAACGCAAAAGTCAAATGATGGGCTGGGGCAGAATAGGTTAAATGCAAAAGTCAAATGATGGGGCAGAATAGGCTAAATGCAAAAATCAAATGATGGGGCAGAATAAGCTAAATGTAAAAGTCAAATGATGGGGCAGAATAGGCTAAATGCAATAGTCACAAGCAGAGGCAAAATAGGCTAAATGCAAAAGTCAAATGGTGAGGCACAATAGGCTAAATGCAGAAGTCAAATGGTGAGGCACAATAGGTTAAATGCAGAAGTCAAATGGTGAGGCACAAAAGGCTAAATGCAAAGGTCAAATGATGGGGCAGAATAGGCTAAATGCAGAAGTCAAATAATGGGGCAGAATAGGCTGAATGCAATAGTTAAAAGCTGAGGCAAAAATAGGCTAAATGCAAAAGTCAAATGATGGGGCAGAATAGGCTAAATGCAATAGTCAAATGGTGAGGCACAATAGGCTAAATGCCAAAGTCAAATGATGGGGCAGAATAGACTAAATGCAAAAGTCAAATGATTGGGCAGAATAGGCTAAATGCAAAAATTAAATGATGGGGCAGAACAGGCTGAATGCAATAGTCAAAAGCTGAGGCAAAATAGGCTAAATGCAAAAGTCAAATGATGGGGCAGAATAGGCTAAATGCAGAAGTAAAATGGTGAGGCACAATAGGCTAAATGCAAAAGTCAAATGGTGAGGCACAATAGACTAAATGCAGAAGTCAAATGGTGAAGCACAATAGGCTAAATGCAGAAGTCAAATGATGAGGCACAATAGGCTAAATGCAAAAGTCAAATGGTGAGGCACAATAGGTTAAATGCAATAGTCCAAAGCTGAGGCAAAATAGGCTAAATGCCAAAGTCAAATGATGGGGCAGAATGGGCTAAATGCAAAAATTAAATGATGGGGCAGAACAGGCTAAATGCAAAATTCAAATGGTGAGGCACAATAGGCTAAATGCAGAAGTGACATGGTGAGGCACAATAGGCTAAATGCAAAAGTCAAATGATGGGGTGGGGCAGAATAGGTTAAATGCATAAGTCAAATGGTGAGGCACAATAGGCTAAATGCAGAAGTCAAAAGATGAGGCACAATAGGCTAAATGCAATAATAAAATGGTGGAGCACAATAGGCTAAATGCAATAGTCAAAATCAGAGGAAAAATAGGCTAAATGCAAAAGTCAAATGGTGAGGCACAATAGGCTAAATGCAGAAGTCAAAAGGTGAGGCACAATAGGCTAAATGCAATAGTCAAATGGTGGAGCACAATAGGCTAAATGCAATAGTCAAAATCTGAGGCAAAATAGGCTAAATGCAAAAGTCAAATGGTGAGGCAAAATAGGCTAAATGCAAAAGTCAAATGGTGAGGCACAATAGGCTAAATGCAGAAGTCAAAAGGTGAGGCACAATAGGCTTAATGCAATAGTCAAATGGTGGAGCACAATAGGCTAAATGCAATAGTCAAAATCTTAGGCAAAATAGGCTAAATGCAATAGTCAAATGGTGAGGCACAATAGGCTAAATGCAATAGTCAAACTCTGAGGCAAAAGAGGCTAAATGCAAAAGTCAAATGGTGAGGCACAATAGGCTAAATGCAGAAGTCAAAAGGTGAGGCACAATAGGCTAAATGCAATAGTCAAATGGTGAGGCACAATAGGCTAAATGCAATAGTCAAAATCTGAGGCAAAAGATGCTAAATGCAAAAGTCAAATGGTGAGGCACAATAGGCTAAATGCAGAAGTAAAAAGGTGAGGCACAATAGGCTCAATGCAATAGTCAAATGGTTAGGCACAATAGGCGAAATGCAATAGTCAAAATCTGAGGCAAAATAGGCTAAATGCAAAAGTCAAATGATGAGGCACAATATGCTAAATGCAGAAGTCAAAAAGTGAGGCACAATAGGCTAAATGCAAAAGTCAAATGGTGGAGCACAATAGGCTAAATGCAATAGTCAAAATCTGAGGCAAAAAAGGCTAAATGCAAAAGTCAAATGGTGAGGCACAATAGGCTAAATGCAGAAGTGACATGGTGAGGCACAATAAGCTAAATGCAAAAGTCAAATGATGGGGTGGCGCAGAATAGGTTAAATGCAAAAGTCAAATGATGGGGCAGAATAGGCTAAATGTAAAAGTCAAATGATGGGGCAGAATAGGCTAAATGCAATAGTCAAAAGCAGAGGCAAAATAGGCTAAATGCAAAAGTCAAATGGTGAGGCACAACAGGCTAAACGCAAAAGTCAAATGATGGGCTGGGGCAGAATAGGTTAAATGCAAAAGTCAAATGATGGGGCAGAATAGGCTAAATGCAAAAATCAAATGATGGGGCAGAATAGGCTAAATGTAAAAGTCAAATGATGGGGCAGAATAGGCTAAATGCAATAGTCACAAGCAGAGGCAAAATAGGCTAAATGCAAAAGTCAAATGATGAGGCACAATATGCTAAATGCAGAAGTCAAAAAGTGAGGCACAATAGGCTAAATGCAAAAGTCAAATGGTGGAGCACAATAGGCTAAATGCAATAGTCAAAATCTGAGGCAAAAAAGGCTAAATGCAAAAGTCAAATGGTGAGGCACAATAGGCTAAATGCAGAAGTGACATGGTGAGGCACAATAAGCTAAATGCAAAAGTCAAATGATGGGGTGGCGCAGAATAGGTTAAATGCAAAAGTCAAATGATGGGGCAGAATAGGCTAAATGTAAAAGTCAAATGATGGGGCAGAATAGGCTAAATGCAATAGTCACAATCTGATGCAAAATAGGCTAAATGCAAAAGTCAAATGGTGAGGCACAACAGGCTAAACGCAAAAGTCAAATGATGGGCTGGGGCAGAATAGGTTAAATGCAAAAGTCAAATGATGGGGCAGAATAGGCTAAATGCAAAAATCAAATGATGGGGCAGAATAGGCTAAATGTAAAAGTCAAATGATGGGGCAGAATAGGCTAAATGCAATAGTCACAAGCAGAGGCAAAATAGGCTAAATGCAAAAGTCAAATGATGGAGCACAATAGGCTAAATGCTAAAGTCAAATGGTGAGGCACAATAGGCTAAATGTAAAAGTCAAATGATGGAGCAGAATAGGCTACATGCAATAGTCAAAAGCTGAGGCAAAATAGGATAAATGCAAAAGTCAAATGGTGAGACACAATAGGCTAAATGCAGAAGTCAAATGGTGAGGCACAATAGGCTAAATGCAGAAGTCAAATGGTGAGGCACAACATGCTAAATGCAAAAGTCAAATGTTGAGGCACAATAGGCTAAATGCAGCAGTCAAATGGTGAGGCACGATAGGCTAAATACAAAAGTAAAATAGTGAGGCACAATAGGCTAAATGCAAAAGTCAAATGGTGAGGCAGAATAGGCTAAATGCAAAAGTCAAATGATGGGGCAAAATACGCTAAACGGAGAAGTCAAATGATGGGGCACAATAGGCTAAATGCAAAAGTCAAATGATGGGGCAGAATAGGCTAAATGCAAAAGTCAAATAGTGAGGCACAATAGGCTAAATGCAGAAGTCAAAAGGTGAGGCACAATAGGCTAAATGCAATAGTCAAATGGTGGAGCACAATAGGCTAAATGCAATAGTCAAAATCTGAGGCAAAATAGGCTAAATGCAAAAGTCAAAAGGTGAGGCACAATAGGCTAAATGCAATAGTCAAATGGTGGGGCACAATAGGCTAAATGCAATAGTCAAAATCTGAGGCAAAATAGGCTAAATGCAAAATTCAAATGGTGAGGCACAATAGGCTAAATGCAGCAGTCAAATGATGAGCTAGAATAGGCTAAATGCAGAAGTCAAATGGTGAGGCACAATAGGCTAAATGCAAAAGTCATATGGTGAGGCACAATAGGCTAAATGTAAAAGTCAAATGATGGGGCAGAATAGGCTAAATGCAATAGTCAAAAGCTGAGGCAAAATAGGCTAAATGCAAAAGTCAAATGGTGAGGCACAATAGGCTAAATGCAGCAGTCAAATGGTGAGGCACAATAGGCTAAATGCAGAAGTCAAATAGTGAGGCACAATAGGCTAAATGTAAAAGTCAAATGATGGAGCAGAATAGGCTACATGCAATAGTCAAAAGCTGAGGCAAAATAGGCTAAATGCAGCAGTCAAATGGTGAGGCACAATAGGCTAAATGCAGAAGTCAAATGGTGAGGCACAATAGGCTAAATACAAAAGTAAAATGGTGAGGCACAATAGGCTAAATGCAAAAGTCAAATGGTGAGGCAGAATAGGCTAAATGCAGAAGTCAAATGATGGGGCAGAATACGCTACATGAAAAAGTCAAATGATGGCGCCGAATAGGCTAAATGCAGAAGTCAAATGGTGAGGCACAATAGGCTAAATGCAAAAGTCAAACGGTGAGGCACAATAGGCTAAAGCCAAATGTCAAATTAAGGGGCACAATAGGCTAAATGCAATAGTCTAAAGCTGAGGCAAAATAGGGTAAATGCAGAAGTCAAATGGTGAGGCACAATAGGCTAAATGCAGAAGTCAAATGATGGGGCAGAATACGCTTCATGCAAAAGTCAAATGATGGGGCAAAATAGGGTAAATGCAGAAGTCAAATGGTGAGGCACAATAGGCTGAATGCAAAAGTCAAATGATGGGGCACAATAGGCAAAATGCAAAAGTCAAATGGTGAGGCACAATAGGCTAAATGCAGAAGTGACATGGTGAGGCACAATAGGCTAAATGCAAAAGTCAAATGATGGGGCACAATAGGCTAAATGCAGAAGTCAAATGGTGAGGCACAATAGGCTAAATGCAAAAGTCAAATGATGGGGCACAATAGGCTAAATGCAATAGTGTAAAGCTGAGGCAAAATAGGCTAAATGCAAAAGTCAAATGGTGAGGCACAATAGGCTAAATGCAAAAGTCAAATGGTGAGGCACAATAGGCTAAATGCAGAAGTCAAATGAATGGGCAGAATAGGCTAAATGCAGAAGTCAAATGGTGAGGCAGAATAGGCTGAATGCAAAAGTCAAATGGTGAGGCAGAATAGGCTAAATGCAAAAGCCATATAGTGAGACACAATAGGCTAAATGCAAAAGTCAACTGGTGAGGCACAATAGGCTAAATGCAGAAGTCAAATGGTGAGGCACAATAGGCTAAATGCAGAAGTGACATGGTGAGGCACAATAGGCTAAATGCAAAAGTCAAATGATGGGGCACAATAGGCTAAATGCAGAAGTCAAATGGTGAGGCACAATAGGCTAAATGCAAAAGTCAAATGATGGGGCACAATAGGCTAAATGCAATAGTGTAAAGCTGAGGCAAAATAGGCTAAATGCAAAAGTCAAATGGTGAGGCACAATAGGCTAAATGCAAAAGTCAAATGGTGAGGCACAATAGGCTAAATGCAGAAGTCAAATGATGGGGCACAATAGGCCGAATGCAAAAGTCAAATGATGAGGCACAATAGGCTAAATGAAAAAGTCAACTGGTGAGGCACAATAGGCTAAATGCAAATGTCAACTGGTGAGGCACAATAGGCTAAATGCAAAAGTCAAATGATGGGGCACAATAGGCTAAATGCAAAAGTCAAATGGTGAGGCACAATAGGCTAAATGCAAAAGTCAAATGGTGAGGCAGAATAGGCTAAATGCAAAAGTCAAATGGTGAGGCACAATAGGCTAAATGCAAAAGTCAAATGGTGAGGCACAATAGGCTAAATGCAAAAGTCAAATGATGGGGCACAATAGGCTAAATACAAAAGTCAAATGGTGAGGCACAATAGGCTAAATGCAAAAGTCAAATGATGGGGCACAATAGGCTAAATGCAAAAGTCAAATGGTGAGGCACAATAGGCTAAATGCAAAAGTCAAATGATGGGGCACAATAGGCTGAATGCAAAAGTCAAATTATGGGGCACAATAGGCTAAATGCAAAAGTCAAATGATGGGGCAGAATCGGCTAAACAAATAAGTCAAATTGTGAGGCACAATAGGCTACATGCAAAAGTCAAATGGTGAAGCACAATAGGCTAAATGCAGAAGTCAAATGGTGAGGCACAATAGGCTAAATGCAAAAGTCAAATGGTGAAGCACAATAGGCTAAATGCAGAAGTCAAATGGTGAGGCACAATAGGCTAAATGCAAAAGTCAAATGGTGAGGCACAATTGGCTAAATACAGAAGTCAAATGGTGACGGACAATTGGCTAAATGCAGAAGTCAAATTGTGAGGCACAATAGTCTAAATGCAGAAGTCAAATAGTGACGCACAATTGGCTAAATGCAGAAGTCAAATGGTGAGGCACAATAGGCTAAATGCAAAAGTGAAATGATGGGGCACAATAGGGTAAATGCAAAAGTCAAATAATGGAGCACAATAGCAATGGTCGAAGTGGGTGGAAGCGGTCGGGAGCGGTGCTCCTCTACTTCTTTTAAACAGGTTTTACCGTTCCTATACTTTGATTTTAAAAAGAAACCGTTCCGGAACGGTTTCGTTTTAAAATAAAGGTGTAGGAACACGTTAAACTTGCACTTTCAGTGCACTGCACTGGATGCTCCCTTAAACATCAGGCACATGTGTTTTGGGGTTTGTATTGTACATGGAAGGGGGTGCATCATTAGGGTTTGTGGGGAGCGGTGCAGGCCAGTAGGGAACATAGTTCCACTACTTATTTTCGTACACACCGACCACTGCACAATAGGCTAAATGCAAAAGTCAAATGGTGAGGCACAATAGGCTAAATGCAAAAGTCAAATGATGAGGCGAGGCACAATAGGCTAAATGCAGAAGTCAAATGATGGGGCACAATAGGCTGAATGCAAAAGTCAAATGATGGGGCAGAATAGGCTAAATGCAAAAGTCAAATGGCGAGGCACAATAGGCTGAATGCAAAAGTCAATTGATGAGGCAGAATAGGCTAAATGCAAAGTCAAATGGCGAGGCACAATAGGCTGAATGCAAAAGTCAAATGATGAGGCACAATAGGCTAAATGCAGAAGGGTAGTTGTCGCTGTGTGACAAAGATGCTAGTAGTAAGTTCTAGTGTCAAGTCACAATAGGGAAGTAGAAGGTATGCAAATACATTTGATAACAATCTATAGATTGTAAGGTTGCTGCAACATCATGGTCATAATGCACTCGTTCTAAAATGTGTGCAACTGATAGAAAGGTAGCATAAAAGCTCATTCAGTGCGCAGTAAAATCAATGCCATACAGTGCCTTTCAGAGCAGGGTCAAGGCAGCAAGGTGCAGCGTAACATCTAGGGGTGCATGAATGATGGAGTCAATATAGGTGTAGGCAGGGGTCTCTGGATCCTTGGAGAAGGGAGCTTGGAGGGCCGTCGTCAAGAGGTGGGGTAGAAGCCTTTCCTTAGTGACCTGACGCGTACTTCTCATTGGCTATGTTCAAAGTAAAACAAATAGAGTGATGGTCGTATCATGGGATAGGCGAGATGGTTGTAATAGAGGGGGGGCAGTTGTGATGTGCGATCCAATACAGGGTGCAACCCTTGATGTGGGTGGGCACTGTCAACGATTGATGGAATCCTAAGTTTTGTTAGGATTTGTTAAGGGAAGTGGCTTGCGAGTCACCGGGTCGTGTAGACCTAAGTTGAGATCACCTAGCAGGTTATTAGCCATGACATGAAGGAGGGAGTCCCGGAAGTCCGAGGCAGGGCCTGGAGGTCGGTAGACTATGTGCAAGGTGATGGTAGAAGCCAGGCTAAGGTTAATTTTTATGAGTAGGTAGTCGCTGTTGGATCCTAGGTCTTCTTGTACTTTCCTATTAGGTATGGATTCTTTTGCTATCAGGGCTAGCCCTCCTCCCTTCTGGAGGGGGCGATCTTGCCTGAAGATGGTGTAGCCCTGCGGGAGGGCTAGTGATAGGGCAGGCCCGGATGCTTTGTGCAGCCAGGTTTCACTGATAATTAGTAGGTCTAGATGTTGGGTTGTAATGAAGTCATGAATATCCAATGCATGAGCTGGAAGAGAACGGGCATTGGTGAGGGCGCAGCTGAGGGTGGGCAAATTCTTGGGGGCAGCACTGGCTTGTCAGCTGGCCTAAGGGTAGCCTTAGGGGGGAGACATGGCCAATTGGCTGCAGGTGTGGTAGGGCTTAGCATGTGCGTAGCAGGAATGGGACAGCCATTTTGGTCAACAGGCCTAATGGGAATGTGTGAAGCCGCATGTGTAGTGGGCATGGGTGCAACATAATTAGAGCAGCCATTTTGTTCAGTGGCCGGCAAAGTAGTGGTGGGCATGTGAGGCATGCAGGCGACTTTGCCCTCCAGCAGGGATAGTAGTGGGGCTTGTGAAAAGAGTGACGCCAGAATAGAGAAACGACTGAGTGCCCTTCGGTAAGGAGTGCTGTGGCGTAGCCATAGTTCTTGGATGCCTTTTACGGGCTATCGCCTGCTGCACCTGTGGCTCATTACGCCTCCAGCTTAAGGCAGGGGCAACGGTAGTGCCGTGATGGGTCTTAGCGTGTGATGGGCCCCAGAACAGGCTTCATGTTTGGAGTGGGCGGTGCAGCTCTAACAATGCGAGGGTCCCAATGCTGAAAAGTACAGGGGGCCAAGATGGGATAGTGGAGCCTTGCGCCTAAGCGTCGGTTGCGCAAGCTGGGGGACAGGGCTGCTGATGTGGGGGTGGGATATGTGTGCGAGGCTCCAAGTGCCAGGATCGCTCTCGTGGAGTGAGGGAGACAAGTGTGTGGGCCCATATGCAGAGCGTTATGAAGCAGCTGCTTACCTTCCATGTGCGCAGTGTGAAGCATCTCTGAGCAGCGGAGAGCTACAGAGAGGGTGCAAGGCCTTGACCCACGGCATTCACCAGACGAGGGGGCGGGCTGGCAGGCCTGGGAAGCCAATCATTCTCCTGGGCTTTCTATACTGAGGCTGGGGAAGCCTATCCAGGAGAAGGGAGTCACTCTCCTGGGCTTTCTATTCTGAGGCTGGGGAAGCCTATCCAGGAGAAGGGAGTCACTCTCCTGGGCTTTCTATTCTGAGGCTGGGGAAGCCTATCCAGGAGAAGGGAGTCACTCTCCTGGGCTTTCTATTCTGAGGCTAGGGAAGCCTATCCAGGAGAAGGGAGTCACTCTCCTGGGCTTTCTATACTGAGGCTGGGGAAGCCTATCCAGGAGAAAGAAGTCATTCTCCTGGACTTTCCATACTGAGGCTGGGGAAGCCTATCCAGGAGAAGGGAGTAATTATCCAGGACTTTCTATACTGAGGCTGGGGGAGCCTATTCAGGAGAAGGGAGTCATTCCCATGGGCATTCTATACTGAGGCTAGGGAAGCCTATGCAGGAGAAGGGAGTCACTCTGCTGGGCTTTCTATACTGAGGCTGGGGAAGCCTATACAGGAGAAGGGAGTCACTCTCCTGGACATGCTGTACTGAGGTTGGGAATAGCCAGTGCAGGAGAAGGGAGTCACTCTCCTGGACATTCTATACTGAGGCTGGGGAAGCCTATGCAGGAGAAGGGAGTCACTCTCCTGGACATTCTGTACTGAGGCTGGGGAAGCCTATGCAGGAGAAGGGAGTCCCTCGGCTGGGCTTTCTATACTGAGGCTGGGGAAGCCTATGCAGGAGAAGGGAGTCCCTCGGCTGGGCTTTCTATACTGAGGCTAGGGAAGCCTATGCAGGAGAAGGGAGTCATTCTGTTGGCCATTCTATACTGAGGCTAGGGAAGCCTATCCAGGAGAAGGGAGTCACTCTGCTGAGCTTTCTATACTGAGGCTGGGGAAGCCTATCCAGGAGAAGGGAGTCCCTCGGCTGGGCTTTCTACACTGAGGCTGGGGAAGCCTATGCAGGAGAAGGGAGTCACTCTCCTGGGCATTATATACTGAGGCTGGCGAAGCCTATCCAGGAGAAGGGAGTCACTCTCCTGGGCATTATATACTGAGGCTGGGGAAGCCTATGCAGGAGAAGGTGGTAACTCTGCTGGGATTTCTATACTGAGGCTGGGGAAGCCTATCCAGGAGAAGGGAGTCACTCTCCTGGGTATTCTATACCGAGGCTGGGGAAGCCTATGCAGGAGAAGGGGTTCACTCTCCTGGGATTTCTATACTGAGGCTGGGGAAGCCTATCCAGGAGAAGGGAGTCACTCTCCTGGGCTTTCTATACTGAGGATGAGGAAGCCTATCCAAGAGAAGGCAGTCATCCTCCTGGGATTTCTAAACTGAGGCTGGGGAAGCCTATCCAGGAGAAGGGAGTCACTCTCCTGGGCTTTCTATACCGAGGCTGGGGAAGCCTATCCAGGAGAAGGGAGTCACTCTCCTGGGATGTCTAAACTGAGGCTGGGGAAGCCTATCAAGGAGAAGGGAGTCACTCTGCTGGGCTTTCTATAAAGAGGCAGGGGAAGCCTATGCAGGAGAAGGGGGTCACTCTGCTGGGATTTCTATACTGAGGCTGGGGAAGCCTGTCCAGGAGAAGGGAGTCACTCTCCTCGACATTCTATACTGAGGCTGGGGAAGCCTATCCAGGAGAAGGGAGTCATTCTCCTGGACTTTCTATACTGAGGCTGGGGAAGCTTATCCAGGAGAAGGGGGTCATTCTCCTGGGATTTCTATACTGAGGCTGGGGAAGCCTATCCAGGAGAAGGGGGTCATTCTCCTGGGATTTCTAAACTGAGGCTGGGGAAGCCTATCCCAGAGAAGGGAGTCACTCTCCTGGGCGTTCTATACCGAGGCTGGGGAAGCCTATGCAGGAGAAGGGAGTAATTCTCCTGGGCCTTCTATACTGAGGCTGGGGAGGTCTATCCAGGAGAAGGGAGTCACTCTTCAGGGCTTTCTATACTGAGGCTGGGGAAGCCTATCCAGGAGAAGAGAGTCACTCTCCTGGACATTCTATACTGAGGCTGGGGAAGCCTATGCAGGAGAGGGGAGTCACTCTGCTGGGATTTCTATACTGAGGCTGGGGAAGCCTGTCCAGGAGAAGGTAGTCATTCCGCTGGGCATTCTATACTGAGGCTGGGGAAGCCTATGCAGGAGAAGGGAGTCACTCTGCTGGGCTTTCTATACTGAGGCTGGGGAAGCCTATCCAGGAGAAGGGAGTCACTCTCTTGGACATTCTATACTGAGGCTGGGGAAGCCTATCCAGGAGAAGGGAGTCACTCTCCTGGGCTTTCTATCCTGAGGCTGGGGAAGCCTATCCAGGAGAAGGGAGTAATTCCCCTGGGCGGGCATTCTATACTGAGGCTAGGGAAGCCTATGCAGGAGAAGGGAGTCACTCTGCTAAGCTTTCTATACTGAGGCTGGTGAAGCCTATCCAGGAGAAGGGAGTCACTCTCCTGGGCTTTCTATACTGAGGCTGGGGAAGCCTATCCAGGAGAAGGGAGTCACTCTCCTGGACATTCTATACTGAGGCTGGGGAAGCCTATCCAGGAGAAGGGAGTCACTCTCCTGGGCTTTCTATACTGAGGCTGGGGAAGCCTATCCAGGAGAAGGGAGTCACTCTCCTTGACATTCTATACTGAGGCTGGGGAAGCCTATCCAGGAGAAGGGAGTCACTCTCCTGGGCTTTCTATACTGAGGCTGAGGAAGCCTATCCAGGAGAAGAGAGTCATCTTCCTGGGATTTCTAAACTGAGGCTGGGGAAGCCTATCCAGGAGAAGGGAGTCACTCTCCTGGGCTTTCTATACTGAGGCTGGGGAAGCCTAACCAGCAGAAGGGAGTCATTCCCCTGGACTTTTGTTATGTGTTCTTGCTGGTAGGGATAAAGCAGCTGAGCGTTGGACGGAGGACAGACAGTTTTACTTTGGACTTCTTCACAGATGACGAGCACCTCAGCTCGTTTGGTTAGGCAGGGAAAGGATAGTGAGGCCTTGCTAATGAAGAATGCCAGTATGCGCTCAGAACACTCCCTGGGATGGGTGTGCTTTCAAAAGACTCCCTGGGATGGGAGGTACCGGCCTGATTTGTCTCTGCCTCATCCTTTCTGGACTGTCAGAGGCACTGGCCTGCCACGACTGATAAGTGTCTAACTCCACCTCAGTCTTACTGGTCCATCAGCAGTACCGGCCTGCCATGTCTGACTCTGACTCATCCTTGCTGGCCTATTAGAGGCACCGGCCTATCAGACCTGACATGTCTAACTTTGCCTCATCGGTACTGGCCTATAAGAGTCACTGGCCTTTCAGGCCAGTCATGTCTGATTCCGACTCATCATTGATGGTCTATCGGAGATATCGGCCTGTCAGGCCTGTCATGTCTGACTCTGCCTCATCCTTAATGGTCTATCAGAGGTACCGGCCTGACATCCCTGATTCTGAGGCGCCAGCCTGTCGGACGGGACATGTCTGACTTTACCTCAATCTTACTGGCCTATAAGAGGCACCGGCCTGTGAGACCTGGAAAGTCTGACTCATCCTTACTGGTCTATCAGTGGTCATCCTTACTGGCCTATAAGAGGCACCGGCCTTTCAAGCCTGTCATGTCTGACTTTTCCTAATCCTTACTTCCCTGTAAGAGGCAGTGGCTTTTTAAGGCCTGCCATGCCTGACTCTACCTTACTTGTCTATCAGAGGCACTGGCCTGTCATGGTCTAACTCTCTCTGGTCTGTTGCTAAACCCTGACCTCCTTCAGCTCTCTGCCAGCTGCTGGGCAGTCACTGAAGTCCTGGCACCAGCATCGCTTGGGCAGCTTCAAAGGAGCCGCTGCGCCCTGGCACAGTTGCACGTTACACTGAAAGCATGGCTTACAGGGCAGACGTGCCCAGGGCAGGCCCATCCGGCGCGGGAAGCGGATACATGGAGAGGTGACAGAAGCACCCACTTCAAGGCCCTGCCAGGCACTCTCAGGGGCAGAGGCTGCCAGCCCAGGCAGATGTGCCAGGCTGATAGCGTTGCCCCGCGCATGGCACCGTGCCTCCCAGCACGTAGGAAGGGCGCGCAGAGATCCATGATGCCACCCCTGCCACCTCTTCCTGACCCCGCACTCTCTGGCAGCCCGACTTCCGCCCACCACCGAAAGCAAACAATGCAATCTGCGAAGGACGGAAGGGCCCCCGAAATAACCCCCCAGCCCGCCAGTAAATCACAGAGGGTGCTGCCTGGCTGGGCAGTGCTGCACTGCAGATCTGTATGTCAGGACTGGACTAACAGGCCTCAGGCCAGGCTCTGGTCCCTAGCAGAGCTGAGTAAATAACAGAGGGTGCTGCATGGCTAGGCAATGCTGCACTGCAGATCTGTATGTGGGTGTCAGCACTAGACTAACAGGCCTCAGGGCCAGGCTCTAGTCCCTAGCAGAGCTGCGTAAATAACAGAGGGTGCTGCCTGGCTGGGCAGTGCTGCACTGCACATCTGTTCGTGGGTGTCAGCACTGGACTAACAGGCCTCGGACCAGGCTCAGTCCCTAACAGAGTGGAGTAAATAACAGAGGGTGCTGCATGGCTTCACAGTGCTGCACTGCAGATGTGTATGTGGGTGTCAGCACTGGACGTACAGGCCTCAGGGCCAGGCTCTGGTCCCTAGCAGAGCTGCGTAAATAACAGAGGGTGCTGCATGGCTGGGCAGTGCTGCAATGCACATCTGTATGTATGCCAGCACTGGACTAAAAGGCCTCAGGGCCAGGCTCTGGTCCCAAGCAGAGCTGCGTAAATAACAGAGGGTGCTGCACGGCTAGGCAGTGCTGCACTGCACATCTGTATGTATGTCAGCACTGGACTAACAGGCCTCAGGGCCAGGCTCTGGTCCCTAGCAGAGCTGCGTAAATAACAGAGGATGCTGTATGGCTGGGCAGGGCTGCACTGCACATCTGTATGTGGGTGTCAACACTGGACTAACAGGCCTCAGGGCCAGGCTCTGGTCCCTAGCAGAGCTGCGTAAATAACAGAGGATGCTGTATGGCTGGGCAGGGCTGCACTGCACATCTGTATGTATGTCAGCACTGGACTAACAGGCCTCAGGGCCAGGCTCTGGTCCCTAGCAGAGCTGCGTAAATAACAGAGGGTGCTGCATGGCTGGGCAGTGCTGCACTGCACATCTGTATGTGGGTGTCAGGGCTGGACTAACAGGCCTCAGGCCAGGCTCTGGTCTCTAGCAGAGTGCAGTAAATAACAGAGGGTGCTGCATGGCTGCACAGTGCTGCACTGCAGATGTGTATGTGGGTGCCAGCACTGGACTAACATGCCTCAGGGCCAGGCTCTGGTCCCTTGCAGAGCTGCGTAAATAACAGAGGGTGCTGCATGGCTGGGCAGTGCTGCACTGCACATCTGTATATGGGTGTCAGGACTGGACTAACAGGCCTCAGGCCAGGCTCTGGTCTCTAGCAGAGCTGCGTAAATAACAGAGGGTGCCGCATGGCTGGGCAGTGCTGCACTGCACATCTGTATGTATGTCAGCACTGGACTAACAGGCCTGAGGGCCAGGCTCTGTTCCCTAGCAGAGCTGAATAAATAACAGAGGGTGCTGCCGGCTGGGCCGTGCTGCACTGCACATCTGTATGTATGTCAGCACTGGACTAACAGGCCTCAGGGCCAGGCTCTGGCCCCTAGCAGAGTTGCGTAAATAACAGAGGGTGCTGCATGGCTGGGCAGTGCTGTATGTATGTCAGGACTGGACTAACAGGGCTCAGGCCAGGCTCTGTTCCATAGCAGAGCTGAGTAAATAACAGAGGGTGCTGCATGGCTGGGCAGTGCTGCACTGCACATCTGTATGTGGGTGTCAGGACTGGACTAACAGGCCTCAGGCCAGGCTCTGGTCCCTAGCAGAGCTCAGTAAATAACAGAGGGCGCTGCAGGGCTGCACAGTGCTGCACTGCACAACTGTATGTGGGTGTCATGCCTGGACTAACAGGCCTCAAGCCATGGTCTCTGGTCCCTAGCAGAGCTGAGTAAATACGCAGGGCTGCACAGTGCTGCACTGCACATCTGTACGTGGGTGTCAGGACTGGACTAACAGGCCTCAGGTCAGGCTCTGGTACCTAGCAGAGCTGAGTAGATAACTGAGGGTGCTGCATGGCTGAGCAGTGCTCCACTGCATATCTGTATGTGGGTGTCAGGACTAGACTAACAGGGCTCAGGCCAGGTTCTGGTCCCTAGCAGAGCTGAGTAAATTACAGAGGGTGCTGCATGGCTGAGCAGTGCTCCACTGCATATCTGTATGTGGGTGTCAGGACTAGACTAACAGGGCTCAGGCCAGGTTCTGGTCCCTAGCAGAGCTGAGTAAATAACAGAGGGTGCTGCATGGCTGGGCGGTGCTGAACTGCACATCTGTATGTGGGTGTCAGGACTGGACTAACAGGCCTCAGGCCAGGCTCTGGTCCCTAGCAGAGCTGAGTAAATAACAGAGGGTGCTGCATGGCTGTACAGTGCTGCACTGCATATCTGTATGTGGGTGTCAGGACTGGACTAACAGGCCTCAGGCCAGGCTCTGGTCCGTAGCAGAGCTGGGTAAATAACAGAGGGTGCTGCATTGCTGGGCAGTGCTGCACTGCCGATCTGTATGTGGGTGTCAGGACTGGACTAACAAGAATAAAACCATGCTCTGGTCCCTAGCAGAGCTGTGTAAATTACAGAGGGTGCTGCATGGCTGGGCAGTGGTGCACTGCACATCTGTATGTATGTCAGCACTGGACTAACAGGCCTCAGGGCCAGGCTCTGGTCCATAGCAGAGCTGCATAAATAACAGAGGATGCTGCATGGCTGGGCAGTTCTAAACTGCACATCTGTATGTATGTCAGCACTGGACTAACAGGGCTCAGGCCAGGCTCTGCTCCTTAGCAGAGCTGCGTAAATAACAGAGGGTGCTGCATGGCTTGGCAGTGCTGCACTGCACATCTGTATATGGGTGTCAGGACTGGACTAACAGGACTCAGGCCAGGCTCTGTTCCCTGGCAGAGCTGAGTAAATAACAGAGGGTGATGCATGGCTGGGCAGTGCTGGACTGCACATCTGTATGTGGGTGTCAGGACTGGACTAACAGGCCTCAGGCCAGGCTCTGGTCCCTAGCAGAGCTGAATAAATAACAGAGGGTGCTGCAGGGCTGCACAGTGCTGCACTGCACATCTGTATGTATGTCAGCACTGGACTAAAAGGGCTCAGGCCAGGCTCTGGTCCCTAGCAGAGCTGCGTAAATAACAGAAGGTGATGCACGGCTGGGCAGTGCGGCACTGCACATCTGTATGTATGTCAGCACTGGACTAACAGGCCTCAGGGCCAGGCTCTGGTCCCTAGCAGAGCTGCGTAAATAACAGAGGGTGCTGTATGGCTGGGCAGTGCTGCACTGCAGATCTGTATGTGGGTGTCAGCACTAGACTAACAGGCCTCAGGGCCAGGCTCTGGTCCCTAGCAGAGCTGCGTAAATAACAGAAGGTGATGCACGGCTGGGCAGTGCTGCACTGCAGATCTGTATGTGGGTGTCAGCACTAGACTAACAGGCCTCAGGGCCAGGCTCTGGTCCCTAGCAGAGCTGCGTAAATAGCAGAGGGTGCTGCATGGCTAGGCAATGCTGCACTGCAGATCTGTATGTGGGTGTCAGCAGTGGACTAACAGGCCTCAGGCCAGGCTCTGGTCCCTAGCAGAGCTGAGTAAATAACACAGGGTTCTGCATGGGTGGACAGTGCTGCACTGCAGATCTGTATGTGGGTGTCAGCACTAGACTAACAGGCCTCAGGGCCAGGCTCTGGTCCCTAGCAGAGCAGCGTAAATAACAGAGGGTGCTGCATGGCTAGGCAATGCTGCACTGCAGATCTGTATGTGGGTGTCAGCACTAGACTAACAGGCCTCAGGGCCAGGCTCTAGTCCCTAGCAGAGCTGCGTAAATAACAGAGGGTGCTGCCTGGCTGGGCAGTGCTGCACTGCACATCTGTTCGTGGGTGTCAGCACTGGACTAACAGGCCTCGGACCAGGCTCAGTCCCTAACAGAGTGGAGTAAATAACAGAGGGTGCTGCATGGCTTCACAGTGCTGCACTGCAGATGTGTATGTGGGTGTCAGCACTGGACGTACAGGCCTCAGGGCCAGGCTCTGGTCCCTAGCAGAGCTGCGTAAATAACAGAGGGTGCTGCATGGCTGGGCAGTGCTGCAATGCACATCTGTATGTATGCCAGCACTGGACTAAAAGGCCTCAGGGCCAGGCTCTGGTCCCAAGCAGAGCTGCGTAAATAACAGAGGGTGCTGCACGGCTAGGCAGTGCTGCACTGCACATCTGTATGTATGTCAGCACTGGACTAACAGGCCTCAGGGCCAGGCTCTGGTCCCTAGCAGAGCTGCGTAAATAACAGAGGATGCTGTATGGCTGGGCAGGGCTGCACTGCACATCTGTATGTGGGTGTCAACACTGGACTAACAGGCCTCAGGGCCAGGCTCTGGTCCCTAGCAGAGCTGCGTAAATAACAGAGGATGCTGTGTGGCTGGGCAGGGCTGCACTGCACATCTGTATGTATGTCAGCACTGGACTAACAGGCCTCAGGGCCAGGCTCTGGTCCCTAGCAGAGCTGCGTAAATAACAGAGGGTGCTGCATGGCTGGGCAGTGCTGCACTGCACATCTGTATGTGGGTGTCAGGGCTGGACTAACAGGCCTCAGGCCAGGCTCTGGTCTCTAGCAGAGTGCAGTAAATAACAGAGGGTGCTGCATGGCTGCACAGTGCTGCACTGCAGATGTGTATGTGGGTGCCAGCACTGGACTAACATGCCTCAGGGCCAGGCTCTGGTCCCTTGCAGAGCTGCGTAAATAACAGAGGGTGCTGCATGGCTGGGCAGTGCTGCACTGCACATCTGTATATGGGTGTCAGGACTGGACTAACAGGCCTCAGGCCAGGCTCTGGTCTCTAGCAGAGCTGCGTAAATAACAGAGGGTGCCGCATGGCTGGGCAGTGCTGCACTGCACATCTGTATGTATGTCAGCACTGGACTAACAGGCCTGAGGGCCAGGCTCTGTTCCCTAGCAGAGCTGAATAAATAACAGAGGGTGCTGCCGGCTGTTAGGGAGAATTCTCTGTTTAGGCTGAATTTCCCTACCTAGTGAGTCCCCCAGCAGCTTTGCTGGATTTCTGGGGTTTAATTTTTTCTCCTGCCAAGAGTGAGACTCTTTTACCCTCACTCTTGGACATGTTGAAGTGTGTTTTCTTGGTTAAACCTTGTGTTGAATGGGCTATGGGGTCTTTTACTCCATAGGGCCTCATGTATTTTTGTGATGTGGGTCACACAGCACCCTCTGTGCCGTGACCCAGGGGTGTCCTAGGGACTCCCCAACATAGACTCCATACCCTGGGACTGACTACTGTCTCCCAGGGCATGTAAAGTCACCAAAGACTTTGCTAGTCTTGAATCCTGAACAGAACCAGTACAAACCATCATATTGTGGACGTACTGGCTGGGGCAATTCGATTGCCCCAGGGTCTGTTAGTCGAGGGGGCACGTCTCCGTCCCCCCTGATCGAGTTTTGGCTGGTGGCAGTGGAAACTACTTTTTATATTCGACCGCGAATATTTCCCTATGGGATTTCCCATTGTTTTAGGCTAACACATTTAATTATTTATTTACGGTAGCCTTAAACATACCGCCGGTTTATATATTTATTTTTATAACTCCGGTTGGGACTTTTTGCCAAAACTTGATTCTAAAATGGCGTTGGTGTTCGCCTCTGTAACTCTGACCCAAAGTGGAGCCCTTTGTTCCACTTTTGGCGGGCTTCTCCACAGAAGCCCTCCAAAGTGGTGCCACTCTGTCTGGGGTACTTAGGAGGGGTGGAGGGGGATTTAGGCACCCTGGACTGAGTTACCTTGGTAACTCAAGTCGCACTCCGTCCTGATTGGCCCAAGTGGTGAGCCGCCCGGCTCACCACTTAGCATGTTTGAGTGACAGCTAGGCTGGGTGAATGGGGGTTTGCTGCATAAAAGCAGGGCTTTGGGGACTGGGACTTCAGAAGTCGCCACAGGACCAAGAATCCGACGAGGGAAGAGCTGAGCCGACCTGCTTCGACGACACCACCCGGTGGAGCCCTGCTGAACCGTCTCACCACTTTTTTTTCCCGACGACCGAGGAGAACTCTTAACGGAGTGGCTCCTTCCCTTGACTGGTGGGGACAACCAGTTTTCGCCTTCTTTCCGTTCTTTTGAGGTATCTCGTGGCCGCCTTGCCTGTGCCAAGCACCCCGGCATCCGGAATACCACACTTTACCCCCATACCGCGAAAGTCGGTACCAACCCTTTAACCGGAGGACTCCGCGGCTGGTTTCTTCCCGGGCAGTGCTACGACCTTTCTCTTCTGCTCTTCAGCGAGATATTCTTCTCCCCTGACCGACGTCGAGCCTTGCTGTCACTGCCTGGAACAACTGCCCCCGCTGGAGGATCCTTTCCGCTTAAGGTACTGTGTTCCGCCTGGCTTCCCTTGCTACCGACTGTACGGGGTAGATTTAGTCCCCGGCTTTCGAACCTGGGAGTGCCTGGGACACTTTGGCTAAACTTTCTGAGCCACTCTAAACTCTTTTTGACTCTTTGCAAGACTTTGAATCTCTAACTAACAGTGTGATCTTGGGCACATTTTCGCTCCGGCTACTCTAAGAGTGGGCCCTGCCTAGTGACTTTTGCTCACCTGTGACTTTATTCTTCTTTAAGCCTATTGCAAGTGTTCTGGACCTTAGAGTGGTGTGTCTAACCTATTTCTGCTTTTTCTCTCCCTTTCTTGGAAACTACTAGAGTGTCATCTAACGTTAAGCACTCACCTCTGTTTTAATTAAGTGGTGTTAACCTAGAGTTGTCTAGATAGGAGAAAGGATTGAATTTACTTTCATTATAACTGTGTTGGAGTGTTTTTACCATATTCGTTGTTAGAGTGTTTTTACTTATGTGTGTTTTTAAATAAATAACTATATTCTTTTGAAACCAAGCTCTGGTCAGTGTTTGCTTGTGCTATTGTGTTTTGGTACATATTGTGTATACTTTGCATACTGCCTAACTCTTCTTGAGAGAAGTCTGACTGCTCAGCCACAGCTACCAGGTAAATCTGGGTGGTACAGACTGCTACCAAAGGGGTTTACTGCTCTACCTGTGGTCTTAAATCTTTTGCAGTGTTCCCCAAGGGAACTGCACAGGTTTCTGCCTAACACTGGTGTACAGCGGTGGGATTTGTATTGAGTATACATTTTATTGTGCTTTAGATACCTTAGTGCAACTAACCACAAAGCTTAGCACTGAAAAAGTAAAACCTCTAACATGTCAGTTATAGAAAGCTATAGTCAAGAGTCCCTTGCAGCCAAAACTGCTGATTGTTTAAGAGTGCTCTGTAAACATAAGGATCTCCTGACTAAGGGCAAGAAAATGGAGCTGATTGAAAGATTGTTAGCTAACCAAAGTCTGGGTGATGGTTCAGAGGAACCTACCACTCCAGCAACTGTAGATGACAGTGTTGAAGTTAACATGGAGCAAAATGTTGATGATTCTGAGGAAGAGTCAGAAGAGGAGGGTGAGGCTGTTGTAACTGTCCCCCCTAGGCCTCTGCCTGCTCTACCTGCTGTGCCTACTGGACCTTTACCAGGTCCCACATTTAGTCCTCAGTACTTTGAACTGGAGAAAATGAAGCTAGAATTGGAGTATAAGAAACTTAATGCTCAAACTGACAAAGAACTAAGGCTAAGGGAAATGGAGCTCAAGTATGACTTAGAAATGAAGAAATTATCTGTTGAGAATGTTTCTCTCTCTGGCTCCTCTAGAAGTTCCAGTCCTAAAAGACCCCGGATGCCTAAAGAATTGGTTGGTATGTATGAGCCTAAGTTGGATGTGTTGGATTGGTTGTCTCTGTTTGAATATAATCATGGGCTCCAGAACATCACAGGAAATGACTTACTCACCTGGTTGTTCTCTAGGCTTCCCCCTGTTGCAACTGATGTGGTAATGGAGATGGGGGAGGAGGATAGGAAGGACTATGAATGTGTGAAACTAGCTTTGATAGCTAGGTTTGGGAAGACCCCTTCCCAGTATCTTAAGAGGTTTAGGAGCCTCAAAAAGCATGATGGTACCCCTTGGGCTACCTGGGTGAGTGAATGTTTGAAAAACTTAGAGGGATGGATTAAGGGTTACAAGGTGAACACTTATGAGGGGATGAGAAATCTCTTTATGTTGGAGTCAATTTATGATGCCTGCTCTCCTGAGCTCAGACAGCACTTGGCTGATTCACAGGAATTGGATCCTAGGAAGCTAGCTAAGGCTGCTGACTTGTGGGTTGCCAACAGGGCCACTCACAAGGATTCTGGGGTAACTCAGAAGAAGGATGGGGAGAAACAGCCTAAAAAGGACCCCAAAGAGAATTCTAATACCTCCCATACCCAAGAGGGCCACAAACAACCAAATAACCAGGGTAAGCCCCAGGGTAAACCGAATCAGGCTAGTGTACCTTCTGGCCACAAGCCAGAAGGAGGTCAGAGCAAGCCACCCTTCCAGAGAGCATTTGGACAATGCTATGTCTGTCAGGGTACTGACCATATCAAAGGAGATCCCAAGTGCAAGGGTAAACCTGCAGGGATCAGCACAGTCTCCTTAGCCTTCACTCCTGAGGATGAAGTACAGATGGCTAGTGCCCACTTTGAACTCTTTGCTGAAGAACCCTTGGGTCTTCAAGCAACTGTAAACTTAGAGCCTATGGGTCTGGTTAGTCCCCAGAATAGGGTTGTGTATAACTCCCTACCTGTTAACTCTAAGGTGTATTATGTGGACAGTGTTCTTGTCAATGGCCAGGATACTCCTGCCAGGAGAGACACTGGGGCCAGCAGAACAGTAGTGGATGAAAGCTTCTTTCAACCTGAGGATGTGGCCAAAGCACCCAAAGGTCCCACTAAAATGTCTGGAGGCCCTGCCCAAATGGTTCCTATTCTACCAGCCCTCATTCAGTGTAACAACATGACAGTGAGGATCCCTGTCAGTGTTCAGACTGAGGTACCTGGGAAGGTCCTGTTGGGGAATGACCTAAGAACTCTAGGAGTAGTGTCACATACCCCCAGGCCTCCCAGTATGGAGAAGCAGAACTTAACCAAATTGGCTAGAAAGGCTACCTTGAAGGACCCTTCTAAGCCTGTGGGACCCTCTACTGAGAACCCCACTACAAGCCCTGGGTTTAGTAAGTTGACCTCTGACCCAGGCACCTTTCAGGATAGTATGCTAGGAACATGGGAGCCCCAACCAAGCTCCATCATTGTTCCCCTAGTCTCAGAGTCTCTGACTCCCCCTGCTTCTGAGGAAGATGTGGATAGACCCACTAGGCCCCTATCTGGACCTGAGAGAACTGGTAATTCTCAGTGCTGGTGGAAAACCAGAAAAGAAAAGTCTAAGGCCAAAAACCTTCAGACTGTTGGCCCTTCTACTGAAGAACCCAACTCAAATCCTAATATTAGGGGGGAAACTCCTAAAATAGGTAAGGGTAGATCTAAGAGGAAGGGGAAGCAGGTACATTGCCTAACCCCAACCCCTCCAACCAAGAGGCCTAAGACCCAACCTGCTCCCACAAGAGAGGTGGTGAGGAACCTTGGAGGCCCCTCTAGATCTCAGGGAATCCTTTATAAGGACCCCTTGAAAAAGCCTAACATAGGTTCAGAAGTTGTACCAACTTCTGAGGGACTGGTCAACCAGATCCCCTATAACAAAAAGACTGATGTTCCTCAAAGGGTTTGTAGGTCCTTTAGCTTGCAAAAGAAAACCTTTGAGTTCTCCCTTAAGCATAGGTCAAGGTGTCACCATCAAAATGCTGATGGACTCTCTAGGATGTATATCATCGACTAGAGGTATGAGGTTCATCCAGGAGTGGATTAAATCCTCCTGTCCCTTAGTCTGGGGGGGGCGAGTGTTAGGGAGAATTCTCTGTTTAGGCTGAATTTCCCTACCTAGTGAGTCCCCCAGCAGCTTTGCTGGATTTCTGGGGTTTAATTTTTTCTCCTGCCAAGAGTGAGACTCTTTTACCCTCACTCTTGGACATGTTGAAGTGTGTTTTCTTGGTTAAACCTTGTGTTGAATGGGCTATGGGGTCTTTTACTCCATAGGGCCTCATGTATTTTTGTGATGTGGGTCACACAGCACCCTCTGTGCCGTGACCCAGGGGTGTCCTAGGGACTCCCCAACATAGACTCCATACCCTGGGACTGACTACTGTCTCCCAGGGCATGTAAAGTCACCAAAGACTTTGCTAGTCTTGAATCCTGAACAGAACCAGTACAAACCATCATATTGTGGACGTACTGGCTGGGGCAATTCGATTGCCCCAGGGTCTGTTAGTCGAGGGGGCACGTCTCCGTCCCCCCTGATCGAGTTTTGGCTGGTGGCAGTGGAAACTACTTTTTATATTCGACCGCGAATATTTCCCTATGGGATTTCCCATTGTTTTAGGCTAACACATTTAATTATTTATTTACGGTAGCCTTAAACATACCGCCGGTTTATATATTTATTTTTATAACTCCGGTTGGGACTTTTTGCCAAAACTTGATTCTAAAATGGCGTTGGTGTTCGCCTCTGTAACTCTGACCCAAAGTGGAGCCCTTTGTTCCACTTTTGGCGGGCTTCTCCACAGAAGCCCTCCAAAGTGGTGCCACTCTGTCTGGGGTACTTAGGAGGGGTGGAGGGGGATTTAGGCACCCTGGACTGAGTTACCTTGGTAACTCAAGTCGCACTCCGTCCTGATTGGCCCAAGTGGTGAGCCGCCCGGCTCACCACTTAGCATGTTTGAGTGACAGCTAGGCTGGGTGAATGGGGGTTTGCTGCATAAAAGCAGGGCTTTGGGGACTGGGACTTCAGAAGTCGCCACAGGACCAAGAATCCGACGAGGGAAGAGCTGAGCCGACCTGCTTCGACGACACCACCCGGTGGAGCCCTGCTGAACCGTCTCACCACTTTTTTTTCCCGACGACCGAGGAGAACTCTTAACGGAGTGGCTCCTTCCCTTGACTGGTGGGGACAACCAGTTTTCGCCTTCTTTCCGTTCTTTTGAGGTATCTCGTGGCCGCCTTGCCTGTGCCAAGCACCCCGGCATCCGGAATACCACACTTTACCCCCATACCGCGAAAGTCGGTACCAACCCTTTAACCGGAGGACTCCGCGGCTGGTTTCTTCCCGGGCAGTGCTACGACCTTTCTCTTCTGCTCTTCAGCGAGATATTCTTCTCCCCTGACCGACGTCGAGCCTTGCTGTCACTGCCTGGAACAACTGCCCCCGCTGGAGGATCCTTTCCGCTTAAGGTACTGTGTTCCGCCTGGCTTCCCTTGCTACCGACTGTACGGGGTAGATTTAGTCCCCGGCTTTCGAACCTGGGAGTGCCTGGGACACTTTGGCTAAACTTTCTGAGCCACTCTAAACTCTTTTTGACTCTTTGCAAGACTTTGAATCTCTAACTAACAGTGTGATCTTGGGCACATTTTCGCTCCGGCTACTCTAAGAGTGGGCCCTGCCTAGTGACTTTTGCTCACCTGTGACTTTATTCTTCTTTAAGCCTATTGCAAGTGTTCTGGACCTTAGAGTGGTGTGTCTAACCTATTTCTGCTTTTTCTCTCCCTTTCTTGGAAACTACTAGAGTGTCATCTAACGTTAAGCACTCACCTCTGTTTTAATTAAGTGGTGTTAACCTAGAGTTGTCTAGATAGGAGAAAGGATTGAATTTACTTTCATTATAACTGTGTTGGAGTGTTTTTACCATATTCGTTGTTAGAGTGTTTTTACTTATGTGTGTTTTTAAATAAATAACTATATTCTTTTGAAACCAAGCTCTGGTCAGTGTTTGCTTGTGCTATTGTGTTTTGGTACATATTGTGTATACTTTGCATACTGCCTAACTCTTCTTGAGAGAAGTCTGACTGCTCAGCCACAGCTACCAGGTAAATCTGGGTGGTACAGACTGCTACCAAAGGGGTTTACTGCTCTACCTGTGGTCTTAAATCTTTTGCAGTGTTCCCCAAGGGAACTGCACAGGTTTCTGCCTAACACCGGCTGGGCCGTGCTGCACTGCACATCTGTATGTATGTCAGCACTGGACTAACAGGCCTCAGGGCCAGGCTCTGGCCCCTAGCAGAGTTGCGTAAATAACAGAGGGTGCTGCATGGCTGGGCAGTGCTGTATGTATGTCAGGACTGGACTAACAGGGCTCAGGCCAGGCTCTGTTCCATAGCAGAGCTGAGTAAATAACAGAGGGTGCTGCATGGCTGGGCAGTGCTGCACTGCACATCTGTATGTGGGTGTCAGGACTGGACTAACAGGCCTCAGGCCAGGCTCTGGTCCCTAGCAGAGCTCAGTAAATAACAGAGGGCGCTGCAGGGCTGCACAGTGCTGCACTGCACAACTGTATGTGGGTGTCATGCCTGGACTAACAGGCCTCAGGCCATGGTCTCTGGTCCCTAGCAGAGCTGAGTAAATACGCAGGGCTGCACAGTGCTGCACTGCACATCTGTACGTGGGTGTCAGGACTGGACTAACAGGCCTCAGGTCAGGCTCTGGTACCTAGCAGAGCTGAGTAGATAACTGAGGGTGCTGCATGGCTGAGCAGTGCTCCACTGCATATCTGTATGTGGGTGTCAGGACTAGACTAACAGGGCTCAGGCCAGGTTCTGGTCCCTAGCAGAGCTGAGTAAATTACAGAGGGTGCTGCATGGCTGAGCAGTGCTCCACTGCATATCTGTATGTGGGTGTCAGGACTAGACTAACAGGGCTCAGGCCAGGTTCTGGTCCCTAGCAGAGCTGAGTAAATAACAGAGGGTGCTGCATGGCTGGGCGGTGCTGAACTGCACATCTGTATGTGGGTGTCAGGACTGGACTAACAGGCCTCAGGCCAGGCTCTGGTCCCTAGCAGAGCTGAGTAAATAACAGAGGGTGCTGCATGGCTGTACAGTGCTGCACTGCATATCTGTATGTGGGTGTCAGGACTGGACTAACAGGCCTCAGGCCAGGCTCTGGTCCGTAGCAGAGCTGGGTAAATAACAGAGGGTGCTGCATTGCTGGGCAGTGCTGCACTGCCGATCTGTATGTGGGTGTAAGGACTGGACTAACAAGAATAAAACCATGCTCTGGTCCCTAGCAGAGCTGTGTAAATTACAGAGGGTGCTGCATGGCTGGGCAGTGGTGCACTGCACATCTGTATGTATGTCAGCACTGGACTAACAGGCCTCAGGGCCAGGCTCTGGTCCATAGCAGAGCTGCATAAATAACAGAGGATGCTGCATGGCTGGGCAGTTCTAAACTGCACATCTGTATGTATGTCAGCACTGGACTAACAGGGCTCAGGCCAGGCTCTGCTCCTTAGCAGAGCTGCGTAAATAACAGAGGGTGCTGCATGGCTTGGCAGTGCTGCACTGCACATCTGTATATGGGTGTCAGGACTGGACTAACAGGACTCAGGCCAGGCTCTGTTCCCTGGCAGAGCTGAGTAAATAACAGAGGGTGATGCATGGCTGGGCAGTGCTGGACTGCACATCTGTATGTGGGTGTCAGGACTGGACTAACAGGCCTCAGGCCAGGCTCTGGTCCCTAGCAGAGCTCAGTAAATAACAGAGGGTGCTGCAGGGCTGCACAGTGCTGCACTGCACATCTGTATGTGGGTGTCAGGACTGGACTAGCAGGCCTCAGGCCAGGCTCTGGTCCCTAGCAGAGCTGAATAAATAACAGAGGGTGCTGCAGGGCTGCACAGTGCTGCACTGCACATCTGTATGTATGTCAGCACTGGACTAAAAGGGCTCAGGCCAGGCTCTGGTCCTTAGCAGAGCTGCGTAAATAACAGAGGGTGCTGCATGGCTGGGCAGTGCTGCACTGCCGATCTGTATGTGGGTGTCAGGACTGGACTAACAAGCCTAAAACCATGCTCTGGTCCCTAGCAGAGCTGAGTAAATAACAGAGGGTGCTGCAGGGCTGCACAATGCTGCACTGCACATCTGTATGTAGGCATCATCACTGGACTAACAGGCCTCATGCCAGGCTCTGGTCCCTAGCAGAGCTGAGTAAATAACAGAGGGTACTGCAGGGCTGCACAGTGCTGCTCCGCATATCTGTATGTGAATGTCAGCACTGGACTAACAGGGCTCAGGCCAGGCTCTGGTCTGTAGCAGAGCTGAGTAAATAACAGAGGGTGCTGCATGGCTGGGCAGTGCTGCACTGCACATCTGTATGTGGGTGTCAGCACTGGACTAACAGGCCTCAGGCCAGGCTCTGGTCCCTAGCAGAGCTCAGTAAATAACAGAGGGCGCTGCAGGGCTGCACAGTGCTGCACTGCACAACTGTATGTGGGTGTCATGCCTGGACTAACAGGCCTCAGGCCATGGTCTCTGGTCCCTAGCAGAGCTGAGTAAATACGCAGGGCTGCACAGTGCTGCACTGCACATCTGTACGTGGGTGTCAGGACTGGACTAACAGGCCTCAGGCCAGGCTCTGGTCCCTAGCAGAGCTGAGTAAATAACAGAGGGTGCTGCATGGCTGTACAGTGCTGCACTGCATATCTGTATGTGGGTGTCAGGACTGGACTACCAGGCCTCAGGCCAGGCTCTGGTCCGTAGCAGAGCTGGGTAAATAACAGAGGGTGCTGCATTGCTGGGCAGTGCTGCACTGCCGATCTGTATGTGGGTGTAAGGACTGGACTAACAAGAATAAAACCATGCTCTGGTCCCTAGCAGAGCTGTGTAAATTACAGAGGGTGCTGCATGGCTGGGCAGTGGTGCACTGCACATCTGTATGTATGTCAGCACTGGACTAACAGGCCTCAGGGCCAGGCTCTGGTCCATAGCAGAGCTGCATAAATAACAGAGGATGCTGCATGGCTGGGCAGTTCTAAACTGCACATCTGTATGTATGTCAGCACTGGACTAACAGGGCTCAGGCCAGGCTCTGCTCCTTAGCAGAGCTGCGTAAATAACAGAGGGTGCTGCATGGCTTGGCAGTGCTGCACTGCACATCTGTATATGGGTGTCAGGACTGGACTAACAGGACTCAGGCCAGGCTCTGTTCCCTGGCAGAGCTGAGTAAATAACAGAGGGTGATGCATGGCTGGGCAGTGCTGGACTGCACATCTGTATGTGGGTGTCAGGACTGGACTAACAGGCCTCAGGCCAGGCTCTGGTCCCTAGCAGAGCTCAGTAAATAACAGAGGGTGCTGCAGGGCTGCACAGTGCTGCACTGCACATCTGTATGTGGGTGTCAGGACTGGACTAGCAGGCCTCAGGCCAGGCTCTGGTCCCTAGCAGAGCTGAATAAATAACAGAGGGTGCTGCAGGGCTGCACAGTGCTGCACTGCACATCTGTATGTATGTCAGCACTGGACTAAAAGGGCTCAGGCCAGGCTCTGGTCCTTAGCAGAGCTGCGTAAATAACAGAGGGTGCTGCATGGCTGGGCAGTGCTGCACTGCCGATCTGTATGTGGGTGTCAGGACTGGACTAACAAGCCTAAAACCATGCTCTGGTCCCTAGCAGAGCTGAGTAAATAACAGAGGGTGCTGCAGGGCTGCACAATGCTGCACTGCACATCTGTATGTAGGCATCATCACTGGACTAACAGGCCTCATGCCAGGCTCTGGTCCCTAGCAGAGCTGAGTAAATAACAGAGGGTACTGCAGGGCTGCACAGTGCTGCTCCGCATATCTGTATGTGAATGTCAGCACTGGACTAACAGGGCTCAGGCCAGGCTCTGGTCTGTAGCAGAGCTGAGTAAATAACAGAGGGTGCTGCATGGCTGGGCAGTGCTGCACTGCACATCTGTATGTGGGTGTCAGCACTGGACTAACAGGCCTCAGGCCAGGCTCTGGTCCCTAACAGAGCTGAGTAAATAACAGAGTGTGCTGCATGGCTGGGCAATGCTGCACTGCAGCTCTGTATGTATGTGTCAGCACTGGACTAACAGGCCTCAGGGCCAGGCTCTTGTACCTAGCAGAGCTGTGTATATAACAGATGGTGCTGCATGGCTGGGCAGTGCTGCACTGCAGAACTGTATGTGGGTGTCAGCACTGGACTAACAGGCCTCAGGGGCAGGCTCTGGTCCCTAGCAGAGCTGAGTACATACCAGAGGGTGCTGCATGTCTGGGCAGTGGTGTACTGCACTGCAGATCTGTATATTTGTGTCAGCACTGGACTAACAGGCCTCAGGCCAGGCTCTGGTCCCTAGCAGATCTGAGTAAATAACAGAGGGTGCTGCATGGCTGGGCAGTGCTGCACTGCACATCTGTATGTGGGTGTCAGGACTGGACTAACAGGGCTCAGGCCAGGTTCTGGTCCCTAGCAGAACTGAGTAAATAACAGAGGGTGCTGCAGGGCTGCACCGTGCTGCACTGCACATCTGTATATGGGTGTCAGAACTGGACTAACAGGCCTCAGGCCAGGCTCTGGTCCCTAGCAGAGCTGAGTAAATAACAGAGGGTTCTGCATGGGTGGACAGTGCTGCACTGCACATCTGTATGTGGGTGTCAGCACTGGACGTACAGGCCTCAGGCCCAGGGTCTGGTCCCTAGCAGAGCTGAGTAAATAACAGAGGGTGCCCCATGGCTGGACAGTGCTGCACTGCACATCTGTATGTATGTCAGCACTGTTCTAACAGGCCTCAGGGCCAGGCTCTGGTCCCTAGCAGAGCTGAGTAACAGAGGGTGCTGCCTGGCTGGACAGTGCTGCACTGCGCATCTGTATGTGGGTGTCAGGACTGGACTAACAGGGCTCATGCCAGGCTCTGTTTCCTAGCAGAGCTGAGTAAATAACAGAGGGTGCTGCATGGCTGGGCAGAGCTGCACTGCACATCTGTATGTGGGTGTCAGGACTGGACTAACAGGCCTCGGGCAAGGCAGTGGTCCCTAGCAGAGCTGAGTAAATAACAGAGGGTGCTGCAGGGCTGCACAGTGCTGCACTGCAGATCTGTATGTGGGTGTCAGGACTGGACTAACAGGCCTCAGGGCCAGGCTCTGGTCCCTAACAGAGCTGCGTAAATAACAGAGGGTGCTGCATGGCTGGGCAGTGCTGCACTGCACATCTGTATGTATGTCAGCACTGGACTAACAGGCCTCAGGGCCAGGCTCTGGTCCCTAGCAGAGCTGGGTAAATAACAGAGGGTGCTGCATGGCTGGGCAGTGCTGCACTGCACATCTGTATGTGGGTGTCAGCACTGGACTAACAGGCCTCAGGCCAGGCTCTGGTCCCTAGCAGAGCTGAGTAAATAACAAAGGGTGCTGCATGGCTGGGCAATGCTGCACTGCAGATCTGTATGTGGGTGTCAGCACTAGACTAACAGGCCACAGGGCCAGGCTCTAGTCCCTAGCAGAGCTGCGTAAATAACAGAGGGTGCTGCCTGGCTTGGCAGTGCTGCACTGCACATCTGTATGTGGGTGTCAGCATTGGACTAACAGGCCTCGGACCAGGCTCTGGTCCCTAACAGAATGGAGTAAATAACAGAGGGTGCTGCATGGCTTCACAGTGCTGCACTGCAGATGTGTATTTGGGTGTCAGCACTTGACGTACAGGCCTCAGGGCCAGGCTTTGGTCTCTAGCAGAGCTTAGTAAATAACAGAGGATGCTGCCTGGCTGGGCAGTGCTGCACTGCACATCTGTATGTATGTCAGCACTGGACTAACAGGCCTCAGAGCCAGGCTCTGGTTCCTAGCAGAGCTGCGTAAATAACAGAGGGTGCTAACGGCTGGGCAGTGCTGCACTGCACATCTGTATGTATGTCAGCACTGGACTAAGAGGCCTTAGGGCCAGGCTCTGGTCCCTAGCAGAGCTCCGTAAATAACAGAGGGTGCTGCACGGCTGGCCAGTGCTGCACTGCACATCTGTATGTATGTCAGCACTGGACTAACAGGCCTCAGAGCCAGGCTCAGGTCCCTAGCAGATCTGCGTAAATAACAGAGGGTGCTGCATGGCTGGGCAGTGCTGCACTGCACATCTGTATATGGGTGTCAGGACTGGACTAACAGGGCTCAGGCCAGGCTCTGTTCCCTAGCAGAGCTGAGTAAATAACAGAGGGCGCTGCAGGGCTGCACAGTGCTGCACTGCACATCTGTAAGTGGGTATCATGACTGGACTAACAGGCCTCAGGCCAGGCTCTGGTCTCTAGCAGAGTGGAGTAAATAACAGAGGGTGCTGCATGGCTGCACAGTGCTGCACTGCAGATGTGTATGTGGGTGTCAGCACTGGACTAACAGGCCTCAGGGCCAGGCTCTGGTCCCTAGCAGAGCTGCGTAAATAACAGAGGGTGCTGCATGGCTGGGCAGTGCTGCACTGCACATCTGTATATGGGTGTCAGGACTGGACTAACAGGCCTCAGGCCAGGCTCTGGTCTCTAGCAGAGCTGCGTAAATAACAGAGGGTGCCGCATGGCTGGGCAGTGCTGCACTGCACATCTCTATGTATGTCAGCACTGGACTAACAGGCCTGAGGGCCAGGCTCTGGTACCTAGCAGAGCTGAGTAAATAACAGAGGGTGCTGCTGGCTGGGCAGTGCTGCACTGCACATCTGTATGTATGTCAGGACTGGACTAACAGGGCTCAGGCCAGGCTCTGTTCCCTAGCAGAGCTGAGTAAATAACAGAGGGCGCTGCAGGGCTGCACAGTGCTGCACTGCACATCTGTAAGTGGGTATCATGACTGGACTAACAGGCCTCAGGCCAGGGTCTGGTCCCTAGCAGAGCTGAGTAAATAACAGAGGGTGCTGCAGGGCTGCACTGTGCTTCACTGCACATCTGTACGTGGATGTCAGGACTGGACTAACAGGCCTCAGGCCAGGCTCTGGTCCCTAGCAGAGCTGAGTAAATAACAGAGGGAGCTGCAGGGCTGCACAGTGCTGCACTGCAGATCTGTATGTGGGTGTCAGGACTGGACTAACAGGCCCCAGGCCAGGCTCTGGTCCCTAGCAGAGCTGGGGAAATAACAGAGGGTGCTGCATGGCTGGGCAGTGCTGCACTGCCGATCTGTATGTGGGTGTCAGGACTGGACTAACAAGCCTAAGGCCAGGCTCTGGTCCCTAGCAGAGCTGTGTAAATTACAGAGGGTGCTGCATGGCTGGGCAGTGCTGCACTGCACATCTGTACGTATGTCAGGACTGGACTAACAGGCCAGAGGGCCAGGCTCTGGTCCCTAGCAGAGCTGAGTAAATAACAGAGGGTGCTGCCGGCTGGGCAGTGCTGCACTGCACATCTGTATGTATGTCAGCACTGGAATAACAGGCCTCAGGGCCAGGCTCTGGTCCCTAGCAGAGCTGCGAGAATAACAGAGGGTGCTGCATGGCTGGGCAGTGCTGCACTGCACATCTGTATATGGGTGTTAGGACTGGACTAAAAGGGCTCAGGCCAGGCTCTGTTCCCTAGCAGAGCTGAGTAAATAACAGATGGTGCTGCAGGGCTGCACAGTGCTGCACTGCACATCTGTATGTGGGTGTCAGGACTGGACTGGCAGGCCTCAGGCCAGGCTCTGGTCCTTAGTAGAGCTGAGTAAATAACAGAGGGTGCTGCAGGGCTGCACAGTGCTGCACTGCCGATCTGTATGTGGGTGTCAGGACTGGACTAACAAGCCTAAGGCCAGGCTCTGGTCCCTAGCAGAGCTGTGTAAATTACAGAGGGTGCTGCATGGCTGGGCAGTGCTGCACTGCACATCTGTACGTATGTCAGGACTGGACTAACAGGCCAGAGGGCCAGGCTCTGGTCCCTAGCAGAGCTGAGTAAATAACAGAGGGTGCTGCCGGCTGGGCAGTGCTGCACTGCATATCTGTATTTATGTCAGCACTGGACTAACAGGCCTCAGGGCCAGGCTCTGGTCCCTAGCAGAGCTGCATAAATAACAGAGGGTGCTGCATGGCTGGGCAGTGCTGCACTGCACATCTGTATGTATGTCAGCACTGGACTAACAGGGCTCAGGCCAGGCTCTGCTCCTTAGCAGAGTTGCGTAAATAACAGAGGGTGCTGCATGGCTTGGCAGTGCTGCACTGCACATCTGTATATGGGTGTCAGGACTGGACTAACAGGACTCAGGCCAGGCTCTGTTCCCTGGCAGAGCTGAGTAAATAACAGAGGGTGATGCATGGCTGGGCAGTGCTGGACTGCACATCTGTATGTGGGTGTCAGGACTGGACTAACAGCCCTCATGGCCAGGCTCTGGTATCTAGCAGAGCTGTGTAAATAACAGAGGGTGGTGCCGGCTGGGCAGTGCTGCACTGCACATCTGTATGTATGTCAGCACTGGACTAAAAGGGCTCAGGCCAGGCTCTGGTCCTTAGCAGAGCTGCGTAAATAACAGAGGGTGCTGAATGGCTGAGCAGTGCTGCACTGCACATCTGTATGTGGGTGTCAGGACTGGACTAACAAGCCTAAAACCATGCTTTGGTCCCTAGCAGAGCTGCGTAAATAACAGAGGGTGCTGCAGGGCTGCACAGTGCTGCACTGCAGAACTGTATGTGGGTGTCAGCACTGGACTAACAGGCCTCAGGGGCAGGCTCTGGTCCCTAGCAGAGCTGAGTACATACCAGAGGGTGCTGCAAGGCTGGGCAGTGGTGTGCTGCACTGCAGATCTGTATATTTGCGTCAGCACTGGACTAACAGGCCTCAGGCCAGGCTCTGGTCCCTAGCAGATCTGAGTAAATAACAGAGGGTGCTGCATGGCTGGGCAGTGCTGCACTGCACATCTGTATGTGTGTGTCAGGACTGGACTAACAGGCCTCAGGCCAGGTTCTGGTCCCTAGCAGAGCTGAGTAAATAACAGAGGGTGCTGCAGGGCTGCACAGTGCTGCACTGCACATCTGTATATGGGTGTCAGGACTGGACTAACAGGCCTCAGGCCAGGCTCTGGTCCCTAGCAGAGCTGAGTAAATAACAGAGGGTTCTGCATGGGTGGACAGTGCTGCACTGCACATCTGTATGTGGGTGTCAGCACTGGACGTACAGGCCTCAGGCCCAGGGTCTGGTCCCTAGCAGAGCTGAGTAAATAACAGAGGGTGCCCCATGGCTGGACAGTGCTGCACTGCACATCTGTATGTATGTCAGCACTGTTCTAACAGGCCTCAAGGCCAGGCTCTGGTCCCTAGCAGAGCTGAGTAACAGAGGGCGTTGCCTGGCTGGACAGTGCTTCACTGCGCATCTGTATGTGGGTGTCAGGACTGGACTAACAGGGCTCATGCCAGGCTCTGTTTCCTAGCAGAGCTGAGTAAATAACAGAGGGTGCTGCATGGCTGGGCAGAGCTGCACTGCACATCTGTATGTGGGTGTCAGGACTGGACTAACAGGCCTCGGGCAAGGCAGTGGTCCCTAGCAGAGCTGAGTAAATAACAGAGGGTGCTGCAGGGCTGCACAGTGCTGCACTGCAGATCTGTATGTGGGTGTCAGGACTGGCCTAACTCAGGGCCAGGCTCTGGTCCCTAACAGAGCTGCGTAAATAACAGAGGGTGCTGCATGGCTGGGCAGTGCTGCACTGCACATCTGTATGTATGACAGCACTGGACTAACAGGCCTCAGGGCCAGGCTCTGGTCCCTAGCAGAGCTGGGTAAATAAAAGAGGGTTCTGCATGGCTGGGCAGTGGTGTGCTGCACTGCAGATCTGTATATTTGTGTCAGCACTGGACTAACAGGCCTCAGGCCAGGCTCTGGTCCCTAGCAGAGCTGAGTAAATAACAGAGGGTTCTGCATGGGTGGACAGTGCTGCACTGCACCTCTGTATGTGGGTGTCAGCACTGGACGTACAGGCCTCAGGCCCAGGGTCTGGTCCCTAGCAGAGCTGAGTAAATAACAGAGGGTGCCCCATGGCTGGACAGTGCTGCACTGCACATCTGTATGTATGTCAGCACTGTTCTAACAGGCCTCAGGGCCAGGCTCTGGTCCCTAGCAGAGCTGAGTAACAGAGGGTGCTGCCTGGCTGGACAGTGCTGCACTGTGCATCTGTATGTGGGTGTCAGGACTGGACTAATAGGGCTCATGCCAGGCTCTGTTTCCTAGCAGAGCTGAGTAAATAACAATGGGTGCTGCATGGCTGGGCAGAGCTGCACTGCACATCTGTATGTGGTTGTCAGGACTGGACTAACAGGCCTCGGGCAAGGCAGTGGTCCCTAGCAGAGCTGAGTAAATAACAGAGGGTGCTGCAGGGCTGCACAGTGCTGCACTGCACATCTGTATGTGGGTGTCAGGACTGGACTAACAGGCCTCAGGGCCAGGCTCTGGTCCCTAACAGAGCCGCGTAAATAACAGAGGGTGCTGCATGGCTGGGCAGTGCTGCACTGCACATCTGTATGTATGTCAGCACTGGACTAACAGGCCTCAGGGCCAGGCTCTGGTCCCTAGCAGAGCTGGGTAAATAACAGAGGGTGCTGCATGGCTGGGCAGTGCTGCACTGCACATCTGTATGTGGGTGTCAGCACTGGACTAACAGGCCTCAGGCCAGGCTCTGGTCCCTAGCAGAGCTGAGTAAATAACAGAGGGTGCTGCATGGCTGGGCAATGCTGCACTGCAGATCTGTATGTGGGTGTCAGCACTAGACTAAAGGCCTCAGGGCCAGGCTCTAGTCCCTAGCAGAGCTGCGTAAATAACAGAGGGTGCTGCCTGGCTTCGCAGTGCTGCACTGCACATCTGTATGTGGGTGTCAGCATTGGATTAACAGGCCTCGGACCAGGCTCTGGTCCCTAACAGAATAGAGTAAATAACAGAGGGTGCTGCATGGCTTCACAGTGCTGCACTGCAGATGTGTATTTGGGTGTCAGCACTGGACGTACAGGCCTCAGGGCCAGGCTTTGGTCTCTAGCAGAGCTGAGTAAATAACAGAGGATGCTGCCTGGCTGGGCAGTGCTGCACTGCACATCTGTATGTATGTCAGCACTGGACTAACAGGCCTCAGAGCCAGGCTCTGGTTCCTAGCAGAGCTGCGTAAATAACAGAGGGTGCTACCGGCTGGGCAGTGCTGCACTGCACATCTGTATGTATGTCAACACTGGACTAACAGGCCCCAAGGCCAGGCTCTGGTCCCTAGCAGAGCTGTGTAAGTAACAGAGGGTGCTGCATGGCTGGGCAGTGCTGCACTGCACATCTGTATGTGGGTGTCAGCACTGGACTAACAGGCCTCAGGCCAGGCTCTGGTCCCTAACAGAGCTGAGTAAATAACAGAGGGTCCTGCATGGCTGGGCAATGCTGCACTGCAGATCTGTATGTATGTGTCAGCACTGGACTAACAGGCCTCAGGGCCAGGCTCTGGTACCTAGCAGAGCTGTGTAAATAACAGAGGGTGCTGCATGGCTGGGCAGTGCTGCACTGCAGAACTGTATGTGGGTGTCAGCACTGGACTAACAGGCCTCAGGGGCAGGCTCTGGTCCCTAGCAGAGCTGAGTACATACCAGAGGGTGCTGCAGGGCTGGGCAGTGGTGTGCTGCACTGCAGATCTGTATATTTGTGTCAGCACTGGACTAACAGGCCTCAGGCCAGGCTCTGGTCCCTAGCAGATCTGAGTAAATAACAGAGGGTGCTGCATGGCTGGGCAGTGCTGCACTGCACATCTGTATGTATGACAGCACTGGACTAACAGGCCTCAGGGCCAGGCTCTGGTCCCTAGCAGATCTGGGTAAATAAAAGAGGGTTCTGCATGGCTGGGCAGTGGTGTGCTGCACTGCATGTCTGTATATTTGTGTCAGCACTGGACTAACAGGCCTCAGGCCAGGCTCTGGTCCCTAGCAGATCTGAGTAAATAACAGAGGGCGCTGCATGGCTGGGCAGTGCTGCACTGCACATCTGTATGTGGGTGTCAGGACTGGACTAACAGGCCTGAGGCCAGGATCTGGTCCCTAGCAGAGCTGAGTAAATAACAGAGGGTTCTGCATGGGTGGACAGTGCTGCACTGCACATCTGTATGTGGGTGTCAGCACTGGACGTACAGGCCTCAGGCCCAGGGTCTGGTCCCTAGCAGAGCTGAGTAAATAACAGAGGGTGCCCCATGGCTGGACAGTGCTGCACTGCACATCTGTATGTATGTCAGCACTGTTCTAACAGGCCTCAGGGCCAGGCTCTGGTCCCTAGCAGAGCTGAGTAACAGAGGGTGCTGCCTGGCTGGACAGTGTTGCACTGCGCATCTGTATGTGGGTGTCAGGACTGGACTAATAGGGCTCATGCCAGGCTCTGTTTCCTAGCAGAGCTGAGTAAATAACAGAGGGTGCTGCACGGCTGGGCAGAGCTGCACTGCACATCTGTATGTGGTTGTCAGGACTGGACTAACAGGCCTCGGGCAAGGCAGTGGTCCCTAGCAGAGCTGAGTAAATAACAGAGGGTGCTGCAGGGCTGCACAGTGCTGCACTGCAGATCTGTATGTGGGTGTCAGGACTGGACTAACAGGCCTCAGGGCCAGGCTCTGGTCCCTAACAGAGCTGCGTAAATAACAGAGGGTGCTGCATGGCTGGGCAGTGCTGCACTGCACATCTGTATGTATGTCAGCACTGGACTAACAGGCCTCAGGGCCAGGCTCTGGTCCCTAGCAGAGCTGGGTAAATAACAGAGGGTGCTGCATGGCTGGGCAGTGCTGCACTGCACATCTGTATGTGGGTGTCCGCACTGGACTAACAGGCCTCAGGCCAGGCTCTGGTCCCTAGCAGAGCTGAGTAAATAACAGAGGGTGCTGCATGGCTGGGCAATGCTGCACTGCAGATCTGTATGTGGGTGTCAGCACTAGACTAACAGGCCTCAGGGCCAGGCTCTAGTCCCTAGCAGAGCTGCGTAAATAACAGAGGGTGCTGCCTGGCTTCGCAGTGCTGCACTGCACATCTGTATGTGGGTGTCAGCATTGGATTAACAGGCCTCGGACCAGGCTCTGGTCCCTAACAGAATGGAGTAAATAACAGAGGGTGCTGCATGGCTTCACAGTGCTGCACTGCAGATGTGTATTTGGGTGTCAGCACTGGACGTACAGGCCTCAGGGCCAGGCTTTGGTCTCTAGCAGAGCTGAGTAAATAACAGAGGATGCTGCCTGGCTGGGCAGTGCTGCACTGCACATCTGTATGTATGTCAGCACTGGAATAACAGGCCTCAGAGCCAGGCTCTGGTTCCTAGCAGAGCTGCGTAAATAACAGAGGGTGCTACCGGCTGGGCAGTGCTGCACTGCACATCTGTATGTATGTCAGCACTGGACTAAGAGGCCTCAGGGCCAGGCTCTGGTCTCTAGCAGAGCTCCGTAAATAACAGAGGGTGCTGCACGGCTGGGCAGTGCTGCACTGCACATCTGTATGTATGTCAGCACTGGACTAACAGGCCTCAGAGCCAGGCTCTGGTCCCTAGCAGATCTGCGTAAATAACAGAGGGTGCTGCATGGCTGGGCAGTGCTGCTGCACTGCACATCTGTATGTGGGTGTCAGGACTGGACTAACAGGCCTCAGGCCAGGCTCTGGTCTCTAGCAGAGTGGAGTAAATAACAGAGGGTGCTGCATGGCTGCACAGTGCTGCACTGCAGATGTGTATGTGGGTGTCAGCACTGGACTAACAGGCCTCAGGGCCAGGCTCTGGTCCCTATCAGAGCTGCGTAAATAACAGAGGGTGCTGCATGGCTGGGCAGTGCTGCACTGCACATCTGTATATGGGTGTCAGGACTGGACTAACAGGCCTCAGGCCAGGCTCTGGTCTCTAGCAGAGCTGCGTAAATAACAGAGGGTGCCGCATGGCTGGGCAGTGCTGCACTGCACATCTCTATGTATGTCAGCACTGGACTAACAGGCCTGAGGGCCAGGCTCTGGTCCCTAGCAGAGCTGCGTAAATAACAGAGGGTGCTGCATGGCTGGGCAGTGCTGCACTACACATCTGTATATGGGTGTCAGGACTGGACTAACAGGCCTCAGACCAGGCTCTGGTCCCTAGCAGAGCTGAGTAAATAACAGAGGGTGCCCCATGGCTGGACAGTGCTGCACTGCACATCTGTATGTATGTCAGCACTGTTCTAACAGGCCTCAGGGCTAGGCTCTGGTTCCTAGCAGAGCTGAGTAACAGAGGGTGCTGCCTGGCTGGACAGTGCTGCACTGCGCATCTGTATGTGGGTGTCAGGACTGGACTAACAGGGCTCATGCCAGGCTCTGTTTCCTAGCAGAGCTGAGTAAATAACAGAGGGTGCTGCAGGGCTGGGCAGAGCTGCACTGCACATCTGTATGTGGGTGTCAGGACTGGACTAACAGGCCTCGGGCAAGGCAGTGGTCCCTAGAAGAGCTGAGTAAATAACAGAGGGTGCTGCAGGGCTGCACAGTGCTGCACTGCAGATCTGTATGTGGGTGTCAGGACTGGACTAACAGGCCTCAGGGCCAGGCTCTATTCCCTAACAGAGCTGCGTAAATAACAGAGGGTGCTGCATGGCTGGGCAGTGCTGCACTGCACATCTGTATGTATGTCAGCACTGGACTAACAGGCCTCAGGGCCAGGCTCTGGTCCCTAGCAGAGCTGGGTAAATAACAGAGGGTGCTGCATGGCTGGGCAGTGGTGTGCTGCACTGCAGATCTGTATATTTGTGTCAGCACTGGACTAACAGGCATCAGGCCAGGCTCTGGTCCCTAGCAGATCTGAGTAAATAACAGAGGGTGCTGCATGGCTGGGCAGTGCTGCACTGCACATCTGTATGTCGGTGTCAGGACTGGACTAACAGGGCTCAGGCCAGGTTCTGGTCCCTAGCAGAACTGAGTAAATAACAGAGGGTGCTGCAGGGCTGCACAGTGCTGCACTGCACATCTGTATATGGGTGTCAGAACTGGACTAACAGGCCTCAGGCCAGGCTCTGGTCCCTAGCAGAGCTGAGTAAATAACAGAGGGTTCTGCATGGGTGGACAGTGCTGCACTGCACATCTGTATGTGAGTGTCAGCACTGGACGTACAGGCCTCAGGCCCAGGGTCTGGTCCCTAGCAGAGCTGAGTAAATAACAGAGGGTGCCCCATGGCTGGACAGTGCTGCACTGCACATCTGTATGTATGTCAGCACTGTTCTAACAGGCCTCAGTGCCAGGCTCTGGTCCCTAGCAGAGCTGAGTAACAGAGGGTGCTGCCTGGCTGGACAGTGCTGCACTGCGCATCTGTATGTGGGTGTCAGGACTTGACTAACAGGGCTCATGCCAGGCTCTGTTTCCTAGCAGAGCTGAGTAAATAACAGAGGGTGCTGCATGGCTGGGCAGAGCTGCACTGCACATCTGTATGTGGGTGTCAGGACTGGACTAACAGGCCTCGGGCAAGGCAGTGGTCCCTAGCAGAGCTGAGTAAATAACAGAGGGTGCTGCAGGGCTGCACAGTGCTGCACTGCAGATCTGTATGTGGGTGTCAGGACTGGACTAACAGGCCTCAGGGCCAGGCTCTGATCCCTAACAGAGCTGCGTAAATAACAGAGGGTGCTGCATGGCTGGGCAGTGCTGCACTGCACATCTGTATGTATGTCAGCACTGGACTAACAGGCCTCAGGGCTCAGGCTCTGGTCCCTAGCAGAGCTGGGTAAATAACAGAGGGTGTTGCATGGCTGGGCAGTGCTGCACTGCACATCTGTATGTGGGTGTCAGCACTGGACTAACAGGCCTCAGGCCAGGCTCTGGTCCCTAGCAGAGCTGAGTAAATAACAGAGGGTGCTGCATGGCTGGGCAATGCTGCACTGCAGATCTGTATGTGGGTGTCAGCACTAGACTAACAGGCCTCAGGGCCAGGCTCTGGTCCCTAGCAGAGCTGCGAGAATAACAGAGGGTGCTGCATGGCTGGGCAGTGCTGCACTGCACATCTGTATATGGGTGTCAGGACTGGACTAAAAGGGCTCAGGCCAGGCTCTGTTCCCTAGCAGAGCTGAGTAAATAACAGATGGTGCTGCAGGGCTGCACAGTGCTGCACTGCACATCTGTATGTATGTCAGCACTGGACTAACAGGCCTCAGGGCCAGGCTCTGGTCCCTAGCAGAGCTGCGAGAATAACAGAGGGTGCTGCATGGCTGGGCAGTGCTGCACTGCACATCTGTATATGGGTGTCAGGACTGGACTAAAAGGGCTCAGGCCAGGCTCTGTTCCCTAGCAGAGCTGAGTAAATAACAGATGGTGCTGCAGGGCTGCACAGTGCTGCACTGCACATCTGTATGTGGGTGTCAGGAATGGACTGGCAGGCCTCAGGCCAGGCTCTGGTCCTTAGTAGAGCTGAGTAAATAACAGAGGGTGCTGCAGGGCTGCACAGTGCTGCACTGCCGATCTGTATGTGGGTGTCAGGACTGGACTAACAAGCCTAAGGCCAGGCTCTGGTCCCTAGCAGAGCTGTGTAAATTACAGAGGGTGCTGCATGGCTGGGCAGTGCTGCACTGCACATCTGTACGTATGTCAGGACTGGACTAACAGGCCAGAGGGCCAGGCTCTGGTCCCTAGCAGAGCTGAGTAAATAACAGAGGGTGCTGCCGGCTGGGCAGTGCTGCACTGCACATCTGTATGTATGTCAGCACTGGACTAACAGGCCTCAGGGCCAGGCTCTGGTCCCTAGCAGAGCTGCATAAATAACAGAGGGTGCTGCATGGCTGGGCAGTGCTGCACTGCACATCTGTATGTATGTCAGCACTGGACTAACAGGGCTCAGGCCAGGCTCTGCTCCTTAGCAGAGCTGTGTGAATAACAGAGGGTGCTGCATGGCTTGGCAGTGCTGCACTGCACATCTGTATATGGGTGTCAGGAATGGACTAACAGGACTCAGGCCAGGCTCTGTTCCCTGGCAGAGCTGAGTAAATAACAGAGGGTAATGCATGGCTGGGCAGTGCTGAACTGCACATCTGTATGTATGTCAGCACTGGACTAACAGGGCTCAGGCCAGGCTCTGCTCCTTAGCAGAGCTGCGTAAATAACAGAGGGTGCTGCATGGCTTGGCAGTGCTGCACTGCAGATCTGTATGTGGGTGTCAGCACTAGACTAACAGGCCACAGGGCCAGGCTCTAGTCCCTAGCAGAGCTGCGTAAATAACAGAGGGTGCTGCCTGGCTTGGCAGTGCTGCACTGCACATCTGTATGTGGGTGTCAGCATTGGACTAACAGGCCTCGGACCAGGCTCTGGTCCCTAACAGAATGGAGTAAATAACAGAGGGTGCTGCATGGCTTCACAGTGCTGCGCTGCACATCTGTATGTATGTCAGCACTGGACTAACAGGCCTCAGGGCCAGGCTTTGGTCTGTAGCAGAGCTTAGTAAATAACAGAGGATGCTGCCTGGCTGGGCAGTGCTGCACTGCACATCTGTATGTATGTCAGCACTGGACTAACAGGCCTCAGAGCCAGGCTCTGGTTCCTAGCAGAGCTGAGTAAATAACAGAGGGTGCTACCGGCTGGGCAGTGCTGCACTGCACATCTGTATGTATGTCAGCACTGGACTAAGAGGCCTCAGGGCCAGGTTCTGGTCTCTAGCAGAGCTCCGTAAATAACAGAGGGTGCTGCACGGCTGGGCAGTGCTGCACTGCACATCTGTATGTATGTCAGCACTGGACTAACAGGCCTCAGAGCCAGGCTCTGGTCCCTAGCAGATCTGCGTAAATAACAGAGGGTGCTGCATGGCTGGGCAGTGGTGCTGCACTGCACATCTGTATGTAGGTGTCAGGACTGGACTAACAGGCCTCAGGCAAAGCTCTGGTCTCTAGCAGAGTGGAGTAAATAACAGAGGGTGCTGCATGGCTGCACAGTGCTGCACTGCAGATGTGTATGTGGGTGTCAGCACTGGACTAACAGGCCTCAGGGCCAGGCTCTGGTCCCTAGCAGAGCTGCGTAAATAACAGAGGGTGCTGCATGGCTGGGCAGTGCTGCACTGCACATCTGTATATGGGTGTCAGGACTGGACTAACAGGCCTCAGGCCAGGCTCTGGTCTCTAGCAGAGCTGCGTAAATAACAGAGGGTGCCGCATGGCTGGGCAGTGCTGCACTGCACATCTCTATGTATGTCAGCACTGGACTAACAGGCCTGAGGGCCAGGCTCTGGTACCTAGCAGAGCTGAGTAAATAACAGAGGGTGCTGCTGGCTGGGCAGTGCTGCACTGCACATCTGTATGTATGTCAGGACTGGACTAACAGGGCTCAGGCCAGGCTCTGTTCCCTAGCAGAGCTGAGTAAATAACAGAGGGCGCTGCAGGGCTGCACAGTGCTGCACTGCACATCTGTATGTGGGTATCATGACTGGACTAACAGGCCTCAGGCCAGGGTCTGGTCCCTAGCAGAGCTGAGTAAATAACAGAGGGCGCTGCAGGGCTGCACAGTGCTGCACTGCACATCTGTATGTGGGTATCATGACTGGACTAACAGGCCTCAGGCCAGGGTCTGGTCCCTAGCAGAGCTGCGTAAATTACAGAGGGTGCTGCATGGCTGGGCAGTGCTGCACTGCACATCTGTATGTATGTCAGGACTGGACTAACAGGCCAGAGGGCCAGGCTCTGGTCCCTAGCAGAGCTGAGTAAATAACAGAGGGTGCTGCCGGCTGGGCAGTGCTGCACTGCACATCTGTATGTATGTCAGCACTGGACTAACAGGCCTCAGGGCCAGGCTCTGGTCCCTAGCAGAGCTGCGAGAATAACAGAGGGTGCTGCATGGCTGGGCAGTGCTGCACTGCACATCTGTATATGGGTGTCAGGACTGGACTAAAAGGGGTCAGGCCAGGCTCTGTTCCCTAGCAGAGCTGAGTAAATAACAGATGGTGCTGCAGGGCTGCACAGTGCTGCACTGCACATCTGTATGTGGGTGTCAGGACTGGACTGGCAGGCCTCAGGCCAGGCTCTGGTCCTTAGTAGAGCTGAGTAAATAACAGAGGGTGCTGCAGGGCTGCACAGTGCTGCACTGCCGATCTGTATGTGGGTGTCAGGACTGGACTAACAAGCCTAAGGCCAGGCTCTGGTCCCTAGCAGAGCTGTGTAAATTACAGAGGGTGCTGCATGGCTGGGCAGTGCTGCACTGCACATCTGTACGCATGTCAGGACTGGACTAACAGGCCAGAGGGCCAGGCTCTGTCCCTAGCAGAGCTGAGTAAATAACAGAGGGTGCTGCCGGCTGGGCAGTGCTGCACTGCACATCTGTATGTATGTCAGCACTGGACTAACAGGCCTCAGGGCAAGGCTCTGGTCCCTAGCAGAGCTGCATAAATAACAGAGGGTGCTGCCTGGCTGGACAGTGCTTCACTGCGAATCTGTATGTGGGTGTCAGGACTGGACTAACAGGGCTCATGCCAGGCTCTGTTTCCTAGCAGAGCTGAGTAAATAACAGAGGGTGCTGCAGGGCTGCACAGTGCTGCACTGCAGATCTGTATGTGGGTGTCAGGACTGGACTAACAGGCCTCAGGGCCAGGCTCTGGTCCCTGGCAGAGCTGCGTAAATAACAGAGGGTGCTGCATGGCTGGCCAGTGCTGCACTGCACATCTGTATGTATGTCAGCACTGGACTAACAGGGCTCAGGCCAGGCTCTGCTCCTTAGCAGAGCTGCGTAAATAAAAGAGGGTGCTGCATGGCTGGGCAGTGGTGTGCTGCACTGCAGATCTGTATATTTGTGTCAGCACTGGACTAACAGGCCTCAGGCCAGGCTCTGGTCCCTAGCAGATCTGAGTAAATAACAGAGGGCGCTGCATGGCTGGGCAGTGCTGCACTGCACATCTGTATGTGGGTGTCAGGACTGGACTAACAGGGCTCAGGCCAGGTTCTGGTCCCTAGCAGAGCTGAGTAAATAACAGAGGGTGCTGCAGGGCTGCACAGTGCTGCACTGCACATCTGTATATGGGTGTCAGGACTGGACTAACAAGCCTCAGGCCAGGCTCTGGTCCCTAGCAGAGCTGAGTAAATAACAGAGGGTTCTGCATGGGTGGACAGTGCTGCACTGCACATCTGTATGTGGGTGTCAGCACTGGACGTACAGGCCTCAGGCCCAGGGTCTGGTCCCTAGCAGAGCTGAGTAAATAACAGATGGTGCCCCATGGCTGGACAGTGCTGCACTGCACATCTGTATGTATGTCAGCACTGTTCTAACAGGCCTCAGGGCCAGGCTCTGGTCCCTAGCAGAGCTGAGTAACAGAGGGTGCTGCCTGGCTGGACAGTGCTGCACTGCGCATCTGTATGTGGGTGTCAGGACTGGACTAATAGGGCTCATGCCAGGCTCTGTTTCCTAGCAGAGCTGAGTAAATAACAGAGGGTGCTGCATGGCTGGGCAGAGCTGCATTGCACATCTGTATGTGGTTGTCAGGACTGGACTAACAGGCCTTGGGCAAGGCAGTGGTCCCTAGCAGAGCTGAGTAAATAACAGAGGGTGCTGCAGGGCTGCACAGTGCTGCACTGCAGATCTGTATGTGGGTGTCAGGTCTGGACTAACAGGCCTCAGGGCCAGGCTCTGGTCCCTAACAGAGCTGCGTAAATAACAGAGGGTGCTGCATGGCTGGGCAGTGCTGCACTGCACATCTGTATGTATGTCAGCACTGGACTAACAGGCCTCAGGGCCAGGCTCTGGTCCCTAGCAGAGCTGGGTAAATAACAGAGGGTGCTGCATGGCTGGGCAGTGCTGCACTGCACATCTGTATGTGGGTGTCAGCACTGGACTAACAGGCCTCAGGCCAGGCTCTGGTCCCTAGCAGAGCTGAGTAAATAACAGAGGGTGCTGCATGGCTGGGCAATGCTGCACTGCAGATCTGTATGTGGGTGTCAGCACTAGACTAACAGGCCTCAGGGCCAGGCTCTAGTCCCTAGCAGAGCTGCGTAAATAACAGAGGGTGCTGCCTGGCTTCGCAGTGCTGCACTGCACATCTGTATGTGGGTGTCAGCATTGGATTAACAGGCCTCGGACCAGGCTCTGGTCCCTAACAGAATGGAGTAAATAACAGAGGGTGCTGCATGGCTTCACAGTGCTGCACTGCAGATGTGTATTTGGGTGTCAGCACTGGACGTACAGGCCTCAGGGCCAGGCTTTGGTCTCTAGCAGAGCTGAGTAAATAACAGAGGATGCTGCCTGGCTGGGCAGTGCTGCACTGCACATCTGTATGTATGTCAGCACTGGACTAACAGGCCTCAGAGCCAGGCTCTGGTTCCTAGCAGAGCTGCGTAAATAACAGAGGGTGCTACCGGCTGGGCAGTGCTGCACTGCACATCTGTATGTATGTCAGCACTGGACTAAGAGGCCTCAGGGCCAGGTTCTGGTCTCTAGCAGAGCTCCGTAAATAACAGAGGGTGCTGCACGGCTGGGCAGTGCTGCACTGCACATCTGTATGTATGTCAGCACTGGACTAACAGGCCTCAGAGCCAGGCTCTGGTCCCTAGCAGATCTGCGTAAATAACAGAGGGTGCTGCATGGCTGGGCAGTGGTGCTGCACTGCACATCTGTATGTGGGTGTCAGGACTGGACTAACAGGCCTCAGGCAAGGCTCTGGTCTCTAGCAGAGTGGAGTAAATAACAGAGGGTGCTGCATGGCTGCACAGTGCTGCACTGCAGATGTGTATGTGGGTGTCAGCACTGGACTAACAGGCCTCAGGGCCAGGCTCTGGTCCCTAGCAGAGCTGCGTAAATAACAGAGGGTGCTGCATGGCTGGGCAGTGCTGCACTGCACATCTGTATATGGGTGTCAGGACTGGACTAACAGGCCTCAGGCCAGGCTCTGGTCTCTAGCAGAGCTGCGTAAATAACAGAGGGTGCCGCATGGCTGGGCAGTGCTGCACTGCACATCTCTATGTATGTCAGCACTGGACTAACAGGCCTGAGGGCCAGGCTCTGGTACCTAGCAGAGCTGAGTAAATAACAGAGGGTGCTGCTGACTGGGCAGTGCTGCACTGCACATCTGTATGTATGTCAGGACTGGACTAACAGGGCTCAGGCCAGGCTCTGTTCCCTAGCAGAGCTGAGTAAATAACAGAGGGCGCTGCAGGGCTGCACAGTGCTGCACTGCACATCTGTATGTGGGTATCATGACTGGACTAACAGGCCTCAGGCCAGGGTCTGGTCCCTAGCAGAGCTGAGTAAATAACAGAGGGTGCTGCAAGACTGCACAGTGCTTCACTGCACATCTGTACGTGGATGTCAGGACTGGACTAACAGGCCTCAGGCCAGGCTCTGGTCCCTAGCAGAGCTGAGTAAATAACAGAGGGAGCTGCAGGGCTGCACAGTGCTGCACTGCAGATCTGTATGTGGGTGTCAGGACTGGACTAACAGGCCCCAGGCCAGGCTCTGGTCCCTAGCAGAGCTGGGTAAATAACAGAGGGTGCTGCATGGCTGGGCAGTGCTGCACTGCCGATCTGTATGTGGGTGTCAGGACTGGACTAACAAGCCTAAGGCCAGGCTCTGGTCCCTAGCAGAGCTGTGTAAATTACAGAGGGTGCTGCATGGCTGGGCAGTGCTGCACTGCACATCTGTACATATGTCAGGACTGGACTAACAGGCCAGAGGGCCAGGCTCGGGTCCCTAGCAGAGCTGAGTAAATAACAGAGGGTGCTGCCGGCTGGGCAGTGCTGCACTGCACATCTGTATGTATGTCAGCACTGGACTAACAGGCCTCAGGGCCAGGCTCTGGTCCCTAGCAGAGCTGCGAGAATAACAGAGGGTGCTGCATGGCTGGGCAGTGCTGCACTGCACATCTGTATATGGGTGTCAGGACTGGACTAAAAGGGCTCAGGCCAGGCTCTGTTCCCTAGCAGAGCTGAGTAAATAACAGATGGTGCTGCAGGGCTGCACAGTGCTGCACTGCACATCTGTATGTGGGTGTCAGGACTGGACTGGCAGGCCTCAGGCCAGGCTCTGGTCCTTAGTAGAGCTGAGTAAATAACAGAGGGTGCTGCAGGGCTGCACAGTGCTGCACTGCCGATCTGTATGTGGGTGTCAGGACTGGACTAACAAGCCTAAGGCCAGGCTCTGGTCCCTAGCAGAGCTGTGTAAATTACAGAGGGTGCTGCATGGCTGGGCAGTGCTGTACTGCACATCTGTACGTATGTCAGGACTGGACTAACAGGCCAGAGGGCCAGGCTCTGGTCCCTAGCAGAGCTGCATAAATAACAGAGGGTGCTGCATGGCTGGGCAGTGCTGCACTGCACATCTGTATGTATGTCAGCACTGGACTAACAGGGCTCAGACCAGGCTCTGCTCCTTAGCAGAGCTGCGTAAATAACAGAGGGTGCTGCATGGCTTGGCAGTGCTGCACTGCACATCTGTATATGGGTGTCATGACTGGACTAACAGGCCTCAGGCCAGGGTCTCTGGTCCCTAGCAGAGCTGAGTAAATACGCAGGGCTGCACAGTGCTGCACTGCACATCTGTACGTGGGTGTCAGGACTGGACTAACAGGCCTCAGGCCAGGCTCTGGTCCTTAGCAGAGCTGAGTAAATAACAGAGGGAGCTGCAGGGCTGCACAGTGCTGCACTGCACATCTGTATGTGGGTGTCAGGACTGGACTAACAGGCCTCAGGCCAGGCTCTGGTACCTAGCAGAGCTGAGTAGATAACTGAGGGTGCTGCATGGCTGAGCAGTGCTCCACTGCATATCTGTATGTGGGTGTCAGGACTAGACTAACAGGGCTCAGGCCAGGTTCTGGTCCCTAGCAGAGCTGAGTAAATAACAGAGGGTGCTGCATGGCTGGGCGGTGCTGCACTGCACATCTGTATGTGGGTGCCAGGACTGGACTAACAGGCCTCAGTCCAGGCTCTGGTCCCTAGCAGAGCTGAGTAAATAACAGAGGGTGCTGCATGGCTGCACAGTGCTGCACTGCAGATCTGTATGTGGGTGTCAGGACTGGACTAACAGGCCTCAGGCCAGGCTCTGGTCCCTAGCAGAGCTGGGTAAATAACAGAGGGTGCTGCATGGCTGGGCAGTGCTGCACTGCCGATCTGTATGTGGGTGTCAGGACTGGACTAACAAGCCTAAGACCAGGCTCTGGTCCCTAGCAGAGCTGTGTAAATTACAGAGGGTGCTGCATGGCTGGGCAGTGGTGCACTGCACATCTGTATGTATGTCAGCACTGGACTAACAGGCCTCAGGGCCAGGCTCTGGTCCCTAGCAGAGCTGCATAAATAACAGAGGGTGCTGCATGGCTGAGCAGTTCTGCACTGCACATCTGTATGTATGTCAGCACTGGACTAACAGGGCTCAGGCCAGGCTCTGCTCCTTAGCAGAGCTGCGTAAATAACAGAGGATGCTGCATGGCTGGGCAGTGCTGCACTGCACATCTGTATATGGGTGTCAGGACTGGACTAACAGGGCTCAGGCTAGGCTCTGTTCCCTGGCAGAGCTGAGTAAATAACAGAGAGTGATGCATGGCTGGGCAGTGCTGGACTGCACATCTGTATGTGGGTGTTAGGACTGGACTAGCAGGCCTCAGGCCAGGCTCTGGTCCCTAGCAGAGCTGAGTAAATAACAGAGGGTGCTACAGGGCTGCACAGTGCTGCACTGCACATCTGTATGTATGTGTCAGCACTGGACTAATAGGCCTCATGGCCAGGCTCTGGTACCTAGCAGAGCTGCGTAAATAACAGAGGGTGGTGTCGGCTGGGCAGTGCTGCACTGCACATCTGTATGAATGTCAGCACTGGACTAAAAGGGCTCAGGCCAGGCTCTGGTCCTTAGCAGAGCTGCGTAAATAACAGAGGGTGCTGAATGGCTGGGCAGTGCTGCACTGCACATCTGTATTTGGGTGTCAGGACTGGACTAAGAGGCCTCAGGCCAGACTCTGGTCCCTAGCAGAGCTGAGTAAATAACAGAGGGTGCTGCAGGGCTGTACAGTGCTGCACTGCACATCTGTATGTAGGAATCATCATTGGACTAGCAGGCCTCATGCCAGGCTCTGGTCCCTAGCAGAGCTGAGTAAATAACAGAGGGTACTGCAGGGCTGCACAGTGCTGCTCCGCAGATCTGTATGTGAGTGTCAGCACTGGACTAACAGGGCTCAGGCCAGGCTCTGGTCCGTAGCAGAGCTGAGTAAATAACAGAGGGTGCTGCATGGCTGGGCAGTGCTGCACTGCACATCTGTATGTATGTCAACACTGGACTAACAGGCCTGAGGGCCAGGCTCTGGTCCCTAGCAGAGCTGTGTAAATAACAGAGGGTGCTACATGGCTGGGCAGTGCTGCACTGCACATCTGTATGTGGGTGTCAGCACTGGACTAACAGGCCTCAGGCCAGGCTCTGGAACCTAACAGAGCTGAGTAAATAACAGAGGGTGCTGCATGGCTGGGCAATGCTGCACTGCAGATCTGTATGTATGTGTCAGCACTGGACTAACAGGCCTCAGGGCCAGGCTCTGGTACCTAGCAGAGCTGTGTAAATAACAGAGGGTGCTGCATGGCTGGGCAGTGCGGCACTGCAGAACTGTATGTGGGTGTCAGGACTGGACTAACAGGCCTCAGCGCCAGGATCTGGTCCCTAGCAGAGCTGCGTAAATAACAGAGGGTGCTGCATGGCTGGGCAGTGCTGCACTGCACATCTGTATGTATGTCAGCACTGGACTAACAGGCCTGAGGGCCAGGCTCTGGTCCCTAGCAGAGCTGAGTAAATAACAGAGGGTGCTGCCGGCTGGGCAGTGCTTCACTGCACATCTGTATGTATGTCAGGACTGGACTAACAGGGCTCAGGCCAGGCTCTGTTCCCTAGCAGAGCTGAGTAAATAACAGAGGGTGCTGCACGGCTGGGCAGTGCTGCACTGCACATCTGTATGTGGGTATCAGGACTGGACTAACAGGCCTCAGGCCAAGCTCTGGTCCCTAGCAGAGCTGAGTAAATAACAGAGGGCGCTGCAGGGCTGCACAGTGCTGCACTGCACATCTGTATGTGGGTATCATGACTGGACTAACAGGCCTCAGGCCAGGGTCTGGTCCCTAGCAGAGCTGAGTAAATAACAGAGGGTGCTGCAGGGCTGCACTGCAAATCTGTACGTGGGTGTCAGGACTGGACTAACAGGCCTCAGGCCAGGCTCTGGTCCCTAGCAGAGCTGAGTAAATAACAGAGGGAGCTGCAGGGCTGCACAGTGCTGCACTGCAGATCTGTATGTGGGTGTCAGGACTGGACTAACAGGCCTCAGGCCAGGCTCTGGTCCCTAGCAGAGCTGGGTAAATAACAGAGGGTGCTGCATGGCTGGGCAGTGCTGCTTGCCGATCTGTATGTGGGTGTCAGGACTGGACTAACAAGCCTAAGGCCAGGCTCTGGTCCCTAGCAGAGCTGTGTAAATTACAGAGGGTGCTGCATGGCTGGGCAGTGCTGCACTGCACATCTGTATGTATGTCAGGACTGGACTAACAGGCCAGAGGGCCAGGCTCTGGTCCCTAGCAGAGCTGAGTAAATAACAGAGGGTGCTGCCGGCTGGGCAGTGCTGCACTGCACATCTGCATGTATGTCAGCACTGGACTAACAGGCCTCAGGGCCAGGCTCTGGTCCCTAGCAGAGCTGCATAAATAACAGAGGGTGCTGCATGGCTGGGCGGTGCTGCACTGCACATCTGTATATGGGTGTCAGGACTGGACTAACAGGGCTCAGGCCAGGCTCTGTTCCCTAGCAGAGCTGAGTAAATAACAGATGGTGATGCATGGCTGGGCAGTGCTGGACTGCACATCTGTATGTGGGTGTCAGCAGTGGACTAACAGGCCTCAGGCCAGGCTCTGGTCCCTAACAGAGCTGAGTAAATAACAGAGGGTGCTGCATGGCTGGGTAATGCTGCACTGCAGATCTGTTTGTATGTGTCAGCACTGGACTAACAGGCCTCAGGGCCAGGCTCTGGTACCTAGCAGAGCTGTGTAAATAACAGAGGGTGCTGCATGGCTGGGCAGTGCTGCACTGCAGAACTGTATGTGGGTGTCAGCACTGGACTAACAGGCCTCAGGGGCAGGCTCTGGTCCCTAGCAGAGCTGAGTAAATAACAGAGGGTGCTGCATGGCTGGGCAGTGCTGTGCTGCACTGCAGCTCTGCATGTATGTGTCAGCACTGGACTAACAGGCCTCAGGCCAGGCTCTGGTCCCTAGCAGATCTGAGTAAATAACAGAGGGTGCTGCATGGCTGGGCAGTGCTGCACTGCACATCTGTATGTGGGTGTCAGGACTGGACTAACAGGCCTCAGTCCAGGCTCTGGTCCCTAGCAGAGCTGAGTAAATAACAGAGGGTGCTGCATGGCTGCACAGTGCTGCACTGCAGATCTGTATGTGGGTTTCAGGACTGGACTTACATGCCTCAGGCCAGGCTCTGGTCCCTAGCAGAGCTGAGTAAATAACAGAGGGTTCTGCATGGGTGGACAGTGCTGCACTGCACATCTGTATGTGGGTGTCAGCACTGGACTAACAGGGCTCAGGCCAGGCTCTGTTCCCTAGCAGAGCTGAGTAAATAACTGAGGGTGCTGCATGGCTGAGCAGTGCTCCACTGCATATCTGTATGTGGGTGTCAGGACTAGACTAACAGGGCTCAGGCCAGGCTCTGTTCCCTATCAGACCTGAGTGAATAACAGAGGGTGCTGCATGGCTAGGCAGTGCTGCACTGCAGATCTGTATGTGGGTGTGAGCACTGGACTAACAGGCCTCAGGCCAGGCTCTGGTCCCTGGCAGAGCTGAGTAAATAACAGAGGGTGCTGCATGGCTGGGCAGTGCTACACTGCACATCTGTACGTGGGCATCAGGACTGGACTAACAGGCCTCAGGCCAGGTTCTGGTCCCTAGCAGAGCTGAGTAAATAACAGAGGGTGCTGCATGGCTGCACAGTGCTGCACTGCAGATCTGTATGTGGGTGTCAAGACTGGACTAACAGGCCTCAGGCCAGAATCTGTTCCCTAGCAGAGCTGAGTAGATAGCAGAGGGTTCTGCATGGGTGGACAGTCTGCACTGCACATCTCTATGTGGGTGTCAGCACTGGACTAACAGGGCTCAGGCCAGGCTCTGTTCCCTAGCAGAGCTGAGTAAATAACAGACAGTGCTGCATGGCTGGGCAGTGCTGCACTGCAGATCTGTATGTGCGTGTCAGGACTGGACTAACTGGCCTAAGGCCAGGCTCTGGTCCCTTGCAGAGCTGAGTAACTAACAGAGGGTGCTGCCTGGCCGGGCAGTGCTGCACTGCAGATCTGTATGTGGGTGTCAGCACTGGACTAACAGGCCTCAGGGCCAGGCTCTGGTCCCTAGCAGAGCTGCGTAAATAACAGAGGGTGTTGCATGGCTGGGCAGTGCTGCACTGCACATCTGTATGTATGTCAGCACTGGACTAACATGCCTCAGGGCCAGGCTCTTTTCCCTAGCAGAGCTGGGTAAATAACAGAGGGTGCTGCATGGCTGGGCAGTGCTGCACTGCACATCGGTATGTGGGTGTCAGCACTGGACTAACAGGCCTCAGGCCAGGCTCTGGTCCCTAGCAGAGCTGAGTAAATAACAGTGGGTGCTGCATGGCTGGGCAATGCTGCACTGCAGATCTGTATGTGGGTGTCAGCACTAGACTAACAGGCCTCAGGGCCAGGCTCTAGTCCCTAGCAGAGCTGCGTAAATAACAGAGGGTGCTGCCTGGCTTGGCAGTGCTGCACTGCACATCTGTATGTGGGTGTCAGCACTGGACTAACAGGCCTCGGACCAGGCTCTGGTCCCTAACAGAGTGGAGTAAATAACAGAGGGTGCTGCATGGCTTCACAGTGCTACACTGCAAATGTGTATGTATGTCAGCACTGGACGTACAGGCCTCAGGGCCAGGCTCTGGTCTCTAGCAGAGCTGCGTAAATAACAGAGGATGCTGCCTGGCTGGGCAGTGCTGCACTGCACATCTGTATGTATGTCAGCACTGGACTAACAGGCCTCAGAGCCAGGCTCTGGTTCCTAGCAGAGCTGTGTAAATAACAGAGGGTGCTACCGGCTCGGCAGTGCTGCACTGCACATCTGTATATATGTCAGCACTGGACTAAGAGGCCTCAGGGCCAGGCTCTGGTCCCTAGCAGAGCTGCATAAATAACAGAGGGTGCTGCATGGCTGGGCAGTGCTGCACTGCACATCTGTATGTATGTCAGCACTGGACTAACAGGGCTCAGGCCAGGCTCTGCTCCTTAGCAGAGCTGCGTAAATAACAGAGGGTGCTGCATGGCTGGGCAGTGCTGCACTGCACATCTGTATGTGGGTGTCAGGACTGGACTAACAGGCCTCAGGGCCAGGCTCTGGTGCCTAGCAGAGCTGAGTAAATAACAGAGGGTACTGCAGGGCTGCACAGTGCTGCACTGCAGATCTGTATGTGGGTGTCAGCACTGGACTAACATGGCTCAGGCCAGGCTCTGTTCCCTAGCAGAGCTGTGTAAATAACAGAGGGTGCTGCATGGAAGGGGAGTGCTGCACTGCAAATCTGTATGAGGGTGTCAGGACTGGACTAACAGGCCTCAGGCCAGGCTCTGGTCCCTAGCAGAGCTGAGTAAATAACAGAGGGTGCTGCATGGCTAGGCAGTGCTGAACTGCAGATCTGTATGTGGGTGTCAGCACTGGACTAACAGGCCTCAGGCCAGGCTCTGGTCCCTAGCAGATCTGAGTAAATAACAGAGGGTGCTGCATGGCTGGGCAGTGCTACACTGCACATCTGTACGTAGGTATCAGGACTGGACTAACAGGCCTCAGGCCAGGTCCTGGTCCCTAGCAGAGCTGAGTAAATAACAGAGGGTGCTGCATGGCTGCACAGTGCTGCACTGCAGATCTGTATGTGGGTGTCAAGACTGGACTAACAGGCCTCAGGCCAGGCTCTGTTCCCTAGCAGAGCTGAGTAGATAACAGAGGGTTCTGCATGGGTGGACAGTGCTGCACTGCACATCTGTATGTGGGTGTCAGCACTGGACTAACAGGGCTCAGGCTAGGCTCTGTTCCCTAGCAGAGCTGAGTAAATAACAGACAGAGCTGCATGGCTGGGCAGTGCTGCACTGCAGATCTGTATGTGCGTGTCAGGACTGGACTAACAGGCCTAAGGCCAGGCTCTGGTCCCTATCAGAGCTGAGTAACTAACAGAGGGTGCTCCCTGGCCGGGCAGTGCTGCACTGCAGATCTGTATGTGGCTGTCAGCACTGGACTAACAGGCCTCAGGACCAGGCTCTGTTCCCTACCAGAGCTGAGTAAATAACAGAGGGTGCTGCATGGCTAGGCAGTGCTGAACTGCAGATCTGTATGTGGGTGTCAGCACTGGACTAACAGGCCTCAGGCCAGGCTCTGATCCCTATCAGAGCTGAGTAAATAACAGAGGGTGCTGCATGGCTGGGCAGTGCTGCACTGCAGATCTGAATGTGGGTGTCAGGACTGGACTAACAAGCCTAAGGCCAGGCTCTGGTCCCTAGCAGAGCTGTGTAAATTACAGAGGGTGCTGCATGGCTGGGCAGTGCTGCACTGCATATCTGTATGTATGTCAGCACTGGACTAGCAGGCCAGAGGGCCAGGCTCTGGTCCCTAGCAGAGCTGAGTAAATAACAGAGGGTGCTGCATGGCTGGGCAGTGCTGCACTGCAGATCTGTATGTGGGTGTCAGGACTGGACTAACAAGCCTAAGGCCAGGCTCTGGTCCCTAGCAGAGCTGTGTAAATTACAGAGGGTGCTGCATGGCTGGGCAGTGCTGCACTGCATATCTGTATGTATGTCAGCACTGGACTAGCAGGCCAGAGGGCCAGGCTCTGGTCCCTAGCAGAGCTGAGTAAATAACAGAGGGTGCTGCATGGCTGGGCAGTGCTGCACTGCACATCTGTATGTGGGTGTCAGGACTGGACTAACAGGGCTCAGGCCAGGCTCTGTTCCCTAGCAGAGCTGAGTAAATAACAGAGGCTGCTGCATGGCTGGGCAGTGCTGCACTGCACATCCGTATGTGGGTGTCAGGACTGGACTAACAGGCCTCAAAGCCAGGCTCTGGTCCCTAGCAGAGCTGCGTAAATAACAGACCGTGCTGCATGGCTGGGCAGTGCTGCACTGCACATCTGTATGTGGGTGTCAGGACTGGACTAACAGGGCTCAGGCCAGGCTCTGTTCCCTAGCAGAGCTGAGTAAATAACAGAGGCTGCTGCATGGCTGGGCAGTGCTGCACTGCACATCCGTATGTGGGTGTCAGGACTGGACTAACAGGCCTCAGGGCCAGGCTCTGGTGCCTAGCAGAGCTGAGTAAATAACAGAGGGTGCTGCAGGGCTGCACAGTGCTGCACTGCAGATCTGTATGTGGGTGTCAGCACTGGACTAACAGGGCTCAGGCCAGGCTCTGTTCCCTAGCAGAGCTGGGCAAATAACAGAGGGTGCTGCATGGAAAGGGAGTGCTGCACTGCAAATCTGTATGAGGGTGTCAGGACTGGACTAACAGGCCTCAGGCCAGGCTCTGGTCCCTAGCAGAGCTGAGTAAATAACAGAGGGTGCTGCATGGCTAGGCAGTGCTGAACTGCAGATCTGTATGTGGGTGTCAGCACTGGACTAACAGGCCTCAGGCCAGGCTCTGATCCCTAGCAGAGCTGCGTAAATAACAGAGGGTGCTGCATGGCTGAGCAGTGCTGCACTGCAGATCTGTGTGTGGGTGTCAGGACTGGACTAACAAGCCTAAGGCCAGGCTCTGGTCCCTAGCAGAGCTGTGTAAATTACAGAGGGTGCTGCATGGCTGGGCAGTGCTGCACTGCACATCTGTATGTGGGTGTCAGGACTGGACTAACAGGGCTCAGGCCAGGCTCTGTTCCCCTAGCATAGCTGAGTAAATAACAGAGGGTGCTGCATGGCTGGGCAGTGCTGCACTGCACATCTGTATGAGGGTGTCAGGACTCGACTAACAGGCCTCAGGCCAGGCTCTGGTCCCTAGCAGAGCTGAGTAAATAACAGAGGGTGCTGCAGGGCTGCACAGTGCTGCACTGCAGATCTGTATGTGGGTGTCAGCACTGGACTAACAGGGCTCAGGCCAGGTTCTGTTCCTTAGCAGAGCTGAGTAAATAACAGAGGGTGCTGCATGGCTGGGCAGTGCTGCACTGCACATCTGTATGTGGGTGTCAGGACTGGACTAACAGGCCTCAGGCCAGGCTCTGGTCCCTAGCAGAGCTGAGTAAATAACAGAGGGTGCTTCATGGCCTGGCAGTGCTGCACTGCACAGCTGTATGTATGTCAGCACTGAACTAATAGACCTCAGAACCAGGCTCTGGTGTCTAGCAGATCTGAGTACATTTCAGAGGGTGCTGCATGGCTGTGCAGCCAAATCTTTGTTACTCCTCCAAGGTGCCCATAGTAGTTTGCATGGTCATCTAAACCCCATGTCATATAACAGCATTCTCCCGCTGATTTGCACCATTCCCATTTCCCCCAATATTTATTGTAGTGGTTGGGATCCTCGAATATTTTCATTTCAGTCGGGAACAATGCACACTCTTTTATCTGTGTCCTCAGTGTATTCCGGGCTTCTACTATTTTGTCCTCCTCAGCAGATGTATCTACTAATACTTTCATCCTTAAAGTTCTCCCTGTCATTCATTGAATCTTTCATAGATTCACATGCTGTGAATATTCCCTGTCGTCAGACTGGAAATCCTCTGTAAAATAGAGCTGTTTTAATTAAACTGAAACTTCAGTCACTTTAGTGATCTATCGTCATTGTTTCCGGTCATACTGCCCACAGCCAATAGGGAACAGTCCCTTAACTCCGCCCCTGTCGGCCATCTTCAGATGTTTTACTGCACTTTAGTGTTGAGAGTCCTCAAAAATCTTCTTCATCAATTTTCTTTGAATAATATGGTATCATTTTGGAATTTCGACGAAAAAGAAAGTTTTTCTTCAACGCCGTTTGACGACCAGCAACGCGGCATCAACAAAATCTTCTACTTCTGCATCTAGGAAACCGTCAACTCCAGGACCGTCAACCAAGATGACAAAACCGTCATCGACCCCAACCCAGACAGCTACGACCATGAGCACACCGACTACGGGTGCTTCCTCCACCATACCGTCATCAACGACACCATCGGCAAGGCAGGAATCTTGCCAGCCCATTGTCGCCACAGATGTAGGCCCAGAGACCAGCACTGATACGGCAGACACACAGGCAGATTGCCAAAGAACTGTGTACCCAAACTTGGGGGTAGCTCTACTGCCAGCTGGCCTTGTGGTCCCAGAGCTGAGTCTTACACAATCAGAAGAGGACCAAGCTGTTGTTCCAGAGTAGCCATCCCCTCGTAGGCTCTGCCACCGAGGAGTCTATCTCGGGTTAGGCAAGCCTCGTTAGACCACCACCTTTAACACCCCTGCCATCAGCAGGGAGGATGCAGCCTCCACAACCTTTTCACCAATGGGATCCTATGCTGGCTGTCAGAAGGAGCAGTCCAGCATCGACCACCATGCCCTCGGAGGAACGTATCGTTGGATCTGTTATCAACTCTGACAACTTTAGTCTCAACCTTGCCTGCACTCCCCTTGAGACCACCAGTTGCTGAACCCAGCAAGCAGAGTCCGGCTGAAGTCCCAGGACCCTCCAGAGAGGGATACGAGATTTCTCACCCCCACCCCCAAGCCGTAAGGACACCAGTCGGCACCGGAGTTACTGACGGATGAGGGAGCAAACACGGAATCTAAGAAGGACACGTCTCATACTCATTCCGATACTGATGAGTTTGAGTATTTCATCACTGCAGATGGTGAGCCAGATGAAGTTCCTCTCAGGGACTCTTCCCCCCAACAAGATACGATTGTTCCATGTGCTTATGTCCAGAGCATCCACACTCTTCGATTTAGCTCCCAAGGAGCAAAGAAAGGAAAGCGTTTTATATCAGGGCAGAGAACAACGCAGGAAGTCTATCATGGCAAAACCGCTCCTGGAAGACATCAGGAAGACGGCCTGGTAGCCATGGCACACCCGGCAACTGTGCCTCCAAAGAGAGATCGGTTTGACAAACAGTACAGGGCTCCAGAGAGCGCTGCAGCCTGTCTCCGCAAACAGCCTTTTCCAGACTCTGTGGTTTCGGCCAACCCATCTTTATTCTGCGCGGTGCACACAGCAGCAGGGCTAGCGCCTTGACGCCTTCGGCAAAAGGATCATCACAAAAGCAGCCACAACTATCATGGCGGCTAACGCTATGGCCATACTTGCCAGTTATGATCGCGAGTTATGGTACAAGTTGTGGCCCCTTTTAGAATTCTTGTCCGAGGACAAGAAACAAGAGGCACTGGACATTCTCCACAAGTGTAAGATCACATCTGACCACACCATCACTGTCTACATCGACATCGCAGACAGAGGCTATCGCCAAATGGGTAATGGAGTGGTCCTGTGCTGACAAGGTTGGCTTACGGCCACAGACTTCAGACCAGGTGTCCAATCCCGGGTTACAGATATGCCTTTAGATGGAACAGCCCTGTTCGGAAAAAAGGCGGATGAGCCCTTACAAGCCATAAAGACGGACACTGAAACCACCTGCCCCCTGGGCACATTGCAGCACAAGCGCCAGTCCTTTCGGGCAGGGAAGGGGCGTTACAATAGAACTTCACGGGACAACTGCAGCACGTATCAGTCGTCCTCGTCCTACAAGACCCCTTATTCATTGGGGACCAGTACAGGAATCAAACCCAGTCCTACGAAGGTTCCCAAAGAAGCAGAGGCTTCTCCCAGCCTAGAGGATAGTCCGACAAGCAGAAATGACCGGATGAGAGCCGGGTCCTCCCACTGCAGCACCCCAGTTTGTCTATCAGACTTCATCAACGAATGGACTCAAGTAACATCTGACAAATGGGTGCTGTCCCTCCTCCAGCAGGGGCACTCTCTGGAATTCATAGTGTATCCTCTGGAGATTCCTCCTGTACAAAGACCAGAACAATTCCAGCTTCTTCTAATCCTAGAAGTGCAGCCTCTACTAAGAAAAGGCACTGTTGAAAAAGTTCTCAGGAACGAGAAACTGAAAGGGGTGTATTCCAGTTACCTCCCGGTAATATAAAAGGGCTTACTCAAAAAACCAATGGGTTGGAGACCCATTTTAGACCTAAGGGTGCTCAACAAGTTTCTCAAGGCACAAACCTTTCGTATGGTAACTTTGCAACAAGTGCTCTCTCAGCCTCAGCGGGGTGATTTCCTAGCATCCCTCGAACTCGAGGACGCTTACTTCCACATCCCTATTCGCCCATCACACCGGCGCTACCTTCGTTTTCGTGGTGGCAGGAGAGCATAATCAGTTCAAGGCTGTTCCCTTCGGGCTCAGATCAGCCCCTCTGTGTTCATCAAATGCCTTGCACCAGTGGTGGCTCACCTACGGAGGAGAGGGGCCCCCATCTACCCATACTTAAACAACTGGTTAATAAGAGCCCCCTCCTACTCGCTGGCAGAATCCAACACCGCCATCACAATCCAATGTCTTCAGCAACTGGGATTCTCCATCAACTTCCCAAAGTCTCAGCTAACCCCTGCTCGGACGGCACTGTACCTTGGAGCACTGCTAGATACCAGCGCTTCCAGAGCCAGACCCTCAGATGAGAGAATAACAGGCTTTCTACAGACGGTGGATTGCCTCAGCAAAGCCCGGTTGACCTCGGTCCGCAGATAGAAATCTCTGCTGGGGATACTGTCTTCATGCATCCCACTGGACACCAACTGCAGATTCCAAAAAAGGCCATTGCAGGAATTCCGGGAGGCCAGATGTGTGCAAGCTTCCAGCTCCTGGGAGGACCGCATCACGCTGACGTCAGCGTTCATGAAGGGCCTGCTCTGGTGGTCAGTGAGCTTCCCCTTTCAGGCTTCTCGACCATCAGATCACCGTGAACACTGATGCTTCCCTGGAAGGTTGGGGACCCCACTGCCAGGACAAGCACACCAGAGGTTTGTGGTCAGAGTCGGAGAAGACCCTGCACATCACCCTGCTCAAGCTACGAGTGATATTCTGGACACTGGCATCTTTCCTCCCCCACCTCAGAGGGAAGTTGTTTTGGATCTACACAGACAACACAACGTCCATGTTTTACATCCGCGAGCAGGGGGCGGGTGCAGATTGCCACGGTATCCAGTCTTTCCATCGAATTAATTTCTTTCGAATTATTATCAATCGGAATTCATTCATTGAAATGCCTTCCCATCGAAAATCATATTAATTGAATCAATTTCGATGGATTGAGGAAAGGCTTAATTTTGAAAAACTGGGAGTTGTGGAGGTTTGGGGGCCCAATAAGCAAAAGCTAGAGGGAGCATTCCAGTGCTGAAATACATTATAGATTTCAGCACTGGACAGCTCCCTCTGACTGGTGTAGAGTGTAGTCACATTACGTTATATGGAGCTGTCCATTGCTTAAATCTGAACAGCTCTGTATAAGATGTGTAGTGTGCATTTTCATTTTATTTTCTTGGACTGGGGACTCCCCCCAATAAAATAAAAGTGCACACTACACATCTTATACCAAGCTGTTCAGATTTAAGCACTGGACAGCTCCATATAACGTTAAAGCATTTTACATGTTTCATCGACTTTCCATGCAAGAAATGCAAAGTGTTTCTATAACGAAACCCTTTTCGATGAAAGGGTTGCGATGTATAAACACTTTACACTGTATGTATGGTAATTCGATGTAACATTTTTCATTGCATACGTTTCGATGCATTCCATTTTTGATGGAATGCATTAAATGAAAAGACTATAAACCGATTGCCACAACTTTCCAGGGAGGCCCACACTCTCTGGAATTGGGCGCTACAACAGGACATGTTCCTGATTCCCCTCCACCTACTGGGGGTCCACAACACTCGGGTGGACTTCCTCAGCAGGGAGTTGCACTCTTGTCATGAATGGGAGTTGCACGAAGACCAACTACACCTGTTGTTCCAGGAGTGGAGCACCCCAGCAATCCATTTGTTTGCCACATGCAACAACAGCTGCTGCAAGACTTTTGCCAGCCAGTTTCCCGATCTGGACCGATTGGGGGAAGCCTTCACATTCCCATGGGAGGAGAAATTCCTGTATGCTTTTCCCCCAATTCCTCTTGTGCCACGAGTCCTACACACTTTCAAACAGTATCAGTGCAAACTGATATTAGTGGGCCCTGCGTGGCAGAGACAGTATTGGTACTCAGAGCTCCTGGCTCTTTCGGCAACAGCTCAGATCAGGCTACCCCTGGACCAGTCACTCTTGTCCAGGAACCAGGGAACGGTTCTGCACCACGACCTGGCCTCTCTCATTATGATGGCCTGGCTCCTCTGTTTCAAGAATTTGGGACCCTTTCCCTCCCTCAGGCTTGCCAGGAAGCACTAGCTAAAGCAAGGTCCAGTGCCAATCTGAAATTCTACAAGAGCAAGTGGAAGCATTTCCAGGTGCGGTGCAGAAGACATTGCCTGCATCCCCAGACCCTCAAACCAGAGGAACTACTACCATATCTCATGTCGCTGGCAGAGTCGGGATTGACGACTCCTCCGTTAAGGTGCACCTTGCCGTAATCTCCAGATACAGCTGGTCCTCGGGAAAGTCTTACTTCTGGTCCCATCAGCTAGTGAAAGAGTTTCTTTCTAAGAGGTCTGTTTTGTTTATTTCCTCCAGTCCGTCGCCCCACACCAGCCGAACATACTGCTCACAAGGCTTCTAAGATCCCCTTTTGAGCCCATGCACCAGGCATCCATCAAGCACCTATCAGCTTTTTTGGTGGCAATTACTTCAGCTAGACGAGTAGGAGAAATACAGGCATTTTCTTCAAAACTGCCTTATTTGACATTCCACAAGCACAAGGCTGTATTGCAAACTAACCCATGGTTCATACCTAAGGTACCTACAACCTTTCATCTTAACCAACAAGAGGTTTTACCAGTGTTCTATGGCTCTCCCGCATTTCCGGCAGAGCGCACCCTCCACACACTGGATGTAGTGCGTGCCCTCAAGTACTATGTGGCCTGCACAAAGTCACTCTGTTTAACAGATCAACTGTTTGTCGCATTCAGACCCACAGGGCCCCCCAAGGCTGTCTCCAAGTCTTCTATTGCTGGATGGATTGCAGCCTGCATCTCTTTCTGCCATCAGCAAGCGGGCAGACCACTCCCGGGTAGACCCAGAGCGCATTCCACCAGAACATTGGCCGCCACTACTGCTTTTCACTCCGGGATCCTGCTGCCATATATCTGTCGCGCAGCCACCTGGAGATTGGTGCACACATTCAGCAGATTCTTCTGTGTCCACAGGGATTCTGCAGACGAGTCTGGAGACAGCCAGGCAGTTCTACGAAACCTGTTTGCATGAGGTTGGTAAGTCTCCTGTGGTAAGTGATACGGGACCCCCCCCACCCTTGTGTATTGGTTGTTTTTACTGCTTTGTAATATATTCGCAGCATGTCAATCTATAAAAGATCCAATGCTAGAGACTGAATAAGTTACTTACCTGTAACTCCTGTTCTCCAGCACTGGTATCTTTCATAGATTCACATGCAACCCTCACTCCTACCCCTCATGGCCCGTCATTTGGCTCTTATTGCCACTTTACATGCGCTTGCCAAATCTGAAGATGGCCGACCGAGGCGGAGTAAAGTGAGTGTTCCCTTTTGGCTGTGGGCAGTATCACCCAAAACGACGACGATAGAGCACTAAAGTGACTGAAGTTTCAGTTTAATTTCAACTGCTCTATTTTACTGAGGATTTCCAGTCTGACGACAGGGATTATTCACAGCATGTGAATCTATGAAAGATACCAATGCTGGAGAACAGGAGTTACAGATAAGTAACTTATTCCTTTTCCTGCATTGTGTGATGCTTATCCTGATCACACACAGTGTCAGTAGTACTAGTATTAGTGCTGCTAGCAACCCCTTCAGTCCATTCTCCATCCATGTGGATATCCAGGAGAATATATATGACAGTCAATTTTCTTCTTTGTCTGCACCTTTTGCTTCTTCCTCCATTATGGCATGCATTTTCGGTAATATGGTAACTGCTTCAGTCAGTGTCCCGTTTGCCTCATCGTTTGCTTGGACGAATGTGCAGCAAGTACACCCGATCTTGGTGCTAACCCCTCCTTCCATTGCTGTGAGAAGATCCAGAACATATCTGTTCTGGAAGGCCATTAACCTTACTGCTGGAGCGCTTCTTTTATGGCGTTGAAGTCTTTGACAGTTGAGTTTATTGTCTGTATCAGCTCCCATCTCGTAATCTGCATCCATTTTGTGTTTGTGCATGTCTGTACAGCTGGAACCACTGACGTGAAGAACATTTCTGTTTGGCTGAACAATTGGTGCTCAGGTGGTATGTCATCCAGTGAATCTTCTGATGCTGATGATATGTAGTTCCCGCTCTTCACCCTATTTATTTCTATTGAGCTCTTCTTTCTTCTGGCATTGTCCATTTTAGGGAAGTCATCTGTTTGGATGTCTTTCTGTGGAACTACTAGTGCTGGCATGTTTATATGTACCAGTAAGCATACTCCTCCCCAGTTGGGTTACAGTTTTTTTCATGCCCTAGAGCCATGGGCCCAGTAATGATCCATCAGTATTGCTGTCCCAACTTTCATTCCTGTAGCCTTTATTGTTTGCTTGACATCTTTGTTTTCTTCAACTTTTATGGCTCCATCATTCTGGAAACATAATGCTGCTTTCTGTAGTGGTATTATGGGTATTGGTCCAGATTCATTTTCCACACGGGTCAGCAACTTCGCACTTGCTTCCCATTCCTTGAGGCATTTATAATTTTCTTTTTGAACTGTATTTCCTGGAACCGTTAGGAGCGTGTGCGCCTTGCTGCCTATCACTCCTTCTCTCCATCCCCCTGCTGTGTATACTTGGCCATACACAAGCATCTGTGACCTTTCCAGCATGCTGGTTCTCTTCCTATTTCTCTAGGTCCCTTCTTAAGACATGGTAATTCTTTCAGTGTTATTGTTTTTGTCTCCCCTTTCTGTGGGCCGTCAGTGATATATTGTATATCGTGGTCTTTTTGCCAGTAATTGTTCATCATATCTCGTGTTTTTATTTAGCTATCTTCGTAAGGGAATGTTGCTTTAGACATCCAATTCAAGATTGCCGTTCTCCCTTGGAACCTTCCTCGGGTAGTACACATTGACAGGTACATAAGGCGCTGTGCTCTTGCTGCTGGTACTTCAGTTGCCACAAATGTTCTGGGGGCACTCATGGAGTAGAGGATAAGAGAGCAGACATAGCAGCTCTCCCCAGTGGTTTGTTGACCTACTTTGGTCATGTGCTTGTATCAACACTGCATCTGTCTCTTTTTATTTCTTTAGCAGTGCTTACCTTCCCACCTGACATGGTAACCACACCTGCCAAAATTGGGGTTGTGGTAATATGGGTTACAGCTTTATTTTCTATAACAAAGGACATTCGCCAAAACATAAGAGCAAAAATACCAAACAAAAATAAGACACCAGTCACCAATAGCACCCTTTTAATAATGGTATTCATTACTTACTCTGCTACGGAACCTTTCATAGCTTTAGTTATATTCATGACCCGCCTGAAATGTACTAGAAATGCATTATTTTGTTGTTATTTCAAGCTCCGTGAATGGAATGTTGTGTCATTGCAATAAGGAATAATTGTTCCCACACAACGTGTATCTTAGGATCACAAAGTGCTGCAGGTACTGATGGATTTCCTCTATTCATTTGTGTGTATGTTTGGGACAAATAGGCCAGGAAAACACAGAAAAATACAATTGAAGGATGCCTTTGTATACTGTTAGATCTCCTAACAAAGTGGACAAATTGCCCTTGAATGGTCGCTGGGTGATGGTCTTGGGGAAGCATGGGATAACGTAGCAATAACAGTCACAACTTTCATGATGAATGCTAGCAGTGTGCAGAAAGAAAAATAATAAAGAGACAGTGTATCCAGACTCTGGATGTTTAGGAAGTCCTTTCCCCATCTCTCTTGCTTGAGAGCGACTAATCATGGGTTGGCCTCTGCTGAGCTGCAATGCTCCTTGATGATCTGTTTGTTATTCTGCTTGTGGAACGTTTGCCCTTCCACTGTTGGTGCTAGGAGAGGCCCCTGCTTGGCAGGGCTTGATGTCACCAATATAGTTCCTGGCTTTTTTGTCTTTCAATTTAACTGCTTGGCCTGTTACTTGTTCTATCAGGTGAGGTTCCCGTAAACCGAGGCTTATACCATTTTCAGGTAAAATCCCACAAAAGGACATTTTCTCCCGTATAATGTCATGGAGCCTTTAATTGCTCCTCCATTTGTTTCTGTGTTGTGCTTTCTTCTTTTGCTTCAGGCCTCTCCTGTTGTTCCTGCAGTTGGAGAGAACTAAAAGAGGCACTAGCCACCAAGGAAGCAATATACTCATACATTTCCTGTCCCAATACATCAGACATGTTTTCAGCATCCAACATTGCCCTAGTGGGAGGAGCCAGGGGAAGTCTCATGCACCGCCCAGTTACCACCTCATGTGGGGTTAAATGGTGGTCGGACCCGGGTTTGTTGTGCAAGTCGAATAAGGCTGAGGGTAAACAATGTAACCAGTTCTTATTTAACATTTTCTTTATCTTAGTAATACTCTCTTTGAGGAGCCCATTGAGGTGCTTGCTCATTCTGTTTGTTTGTGGGTAATACACACAAGAGAATTTGTGTTGTATTCTTAACAAGGTTGTGATATGCTGAGACATCTCATTGGCGAAGTGAGGGCCGTTGTCAGACCGCAGGACCTCACACATGCCCCATTGTGAGAAAATATCCCGAACCAGGAATTTTGCCACTCTAATGGCATCAGGATGGGAACAGGGACCAGCTTCGATCATTCGGGAAAATGGGCACACAACCACTGTCATGTAGCGGTACCCCTGGCATACTTGGAGCATGTCCACATAGTTGACATGAAGGTGCTGGTATGAACCCATTGGGCGAAGTATGGCTTCTCTCAATACCCTTAATGTATAGACTATTGTGAATTGTTTACAAACAATGCAATTAATCATAAATTCTGCCACATGTTCCGCCAAGTTAGGACAGTGTTAAGAAAGGAAGAAGGCAATGAATATGGAAAGGGAAATGTGCACGGAATCGCACAGTGAACAACTTTGAATCTAACAACGTGCATACAATACCCAAGACTCGTGTATACTAAAACCCAGGAGTGCAAATAGAGTTAAACAATAATACCAATATATGAAAAGGGATGTGGGGTAAGCACTTAGAATCTCCTTGTGACTGAAAGGAAAGTCGGCAAACTCCTTACCCACTATGCTATTACAGATACTGACAGCGCTAAGCCCACGTAGAGGGCAAGCAAGGACAGGATCTGTGAGCTGACACTCTGGATGATACTGAATAAGGAACTTAGAAACAGTACTCACGAGGACCGGAAAGACCACTTGAATGTCAGTAAACCCACGAACCCAGTTGATCAAACAGGGACCCTGAAGGCTATAACAGCAATGGGTGGAGGAAACTAAATACATAAGACCCAAGTCAAGGGGCAAGTAGGAATTGTGATTGTAGAATAGTGAGGAAAACAAAAGGCATTCACACAGGGACTAGTTACAACAGCACCCCACACCTAATAATCAATGGGAAATAAATGCAGAAGTGCAATGGAAAACATGGAATGGATCCCAATAGAAAGTAAGGATCAGGAGCAGGGAAAATGATATCACAAAAGGAAACCTTTCCTACCCATCCAAGGAGAAAAGGCAGGAAGCTAAATCTAAAAAGGGAAAGACTAATGCATCAAGTGTTTCAGTAGCAAAGGACAGCATCAAAGAAACTGAGAACACAGGCAAATTGGGCAGCATCAAAGGGTAAAGCACAGAGAAAGGCTGCCTGCAGACAGAGGAAGACAGAAAGGGAAATCCAGAAAGCAGAAATCAATTAAGCACATAAATCCGAAATCCAGGGCAGAGGAACAAGAAACAGGAACTAGGAACTAGGCACAAAAGCTAGGAACAAGGAACAAGGGACCAGTCACAACAGGAACACTGCAACAATGACCAGCGCTGGACTGAAGTAAACTGAGGCTTTTAAAGCTCCTTAACGAGCACACCCCTCAGGTGTGCCGCCTGCTGCACCTGCAGCCACAGGTGTTGCCTATCCTCCACCCAACCTTGTCCTGCAAGGGAGGAGGTGAGGCAGTGAGCCAGGCATTCTGGGAAGTATAGTCATTTGATTAAAGTAGCATGCTGGCTGCCAAAAACCTGGAATGGATCCGGAAGGGAAGTAACTTGGAAAATAAGGTTTTAGCGCTCCCAATTCATCACAACACTGTAGCATAAGGTTCGGAGGAAATGTCCAGTAGGGAATAAACCCCAAAACATGCCCCCACGTGGCAGGAACGGGAGCGAAGGGAGCGAGCCGTGACAGACAGAACCAATCTTCTAAAATATGAGCAGCAAGTACCACCTGCCCCATATGGGTAGTGGGTGGGAGTGAAGGGCAGTTTGGGCCCCCCTCGTACATTCTACATGAAACAGACCACTTGCTCACGCACTAGCGGGGAACGCCTCCATTGCCCTTATGCTAACATCAGCATATGTGGGGCTATTGCGAGATACACTTGGCTTCCATTTTGTGTGCCCTCGACTCCATCTTTGGACTAGGCCGCACTCCGATACTACGAAAAGGCATCTCTCCCCTGTGCAGCACCGTGTACAGCGCACTCATGGCCCCCACCTTTTCTCTCACTGCCTGAAAGCTTCACAAATCCCTTTCTCACGGATGTGCTGGGAATAATTGAAACAAATAGTAAATTGTATCCTTTTGCTCTTCCTCTGTGATCACTGTCCTGTGTGTGAACCGGCTCGAACCATGACTTGTAGCTCATCCATCTCCACAAACCTGCTCCTACCCTCTTACCCCGCTGTTGCAAAATTACTGCCAATGTCACCCTGTGCCCTCCTAAGGTATTCTCTTGATGTACCAGAAGTGTGACCTTGCTGTGCGGCCCACCCTAGAGTGCCCTCACTAAATCCAGACCTCTGTTGCAGTATATTGTGTCCTAAAACTAACATATGTCATTTTACTCCCCACTCGGCTTGATGTGCTAAGACCCACCCAGTCACCTAAGTTATGACGAGGGACAAGACACCTAAGCCCTGTGTCTCATAAAAGTCTCAATAAAAGATGATGTAATCACGTGAATGAAATTTATAGGTTTGCAAAGATTTACTCAAAGGTGAATTAAGGATTGTCATTTATTACATGTCTAGTGGTAGTTTCTCATGCCAGCTTAGTTAGTATCAACTCAACCTCGCGTGACCTAACCCTCACCCCTCCTGGACAAAGGCAGCTGGACCTCATGATGCTCACCCTCCCGCCAACTGGGCAGCCTATCCGGAAGAAGCAGCGACTACAGGAATATATGTAACATCGCTCCCCAAACAATCCTGTGCTAATGTAGTACCCTATGTTAATGACTTCATCGATGATGCTGTTTTACTTTATAATTCCATGTACGTGTATTGTTTGCAAGTGCGCTCTCGAGGCAGCAGAGTTCTCTGGATGCCAACTTTATATAAAAACGTATTAATCTTGCAACCTGTTCTCCTAGTCTAATTCCCTACTGGGATGTGTTGTACTTTATATGTTTGTATTGGTAAATTGGGGAGTGAGTCTTTACATTTGGTGACCTCCGCGACGTGATCGAGAAGGGTATGTTGAGAGAGGCCCCTGTGCCGTGCGGCGAGATCTGGGACACCCCCAGCAAAACCATTGCTTCTGCGGTCGACCAGTGTGCGCACAAACAGAAAGGTTCCAAGGGTCCCTGTCATCTTTGCAAATACCCAACTGCTCGCCGAGGTGGGTCACGGCTTGGTTGGGATCCGGCCCCGATTGTCTATATATACCGTGAACGGAGGCTCTCGGACCACCCCGGACACGTGAGTACTGGTTGTGAGATTTTCAAGTGAGGAGCAAACTTGTGAAATAATTCATGTAAAGATAAGGGCGAGAGAATAGGGGGAATTGTAATTTTGGGACTGTGTGAGTGACACTGTTAGGCTTTTCTTATCTATCCTTTATATGGCCATTAGGTTATTGTGGACAAAGAGATAAAAAGAAATATGGGATCCTAGCTCCGAAGGGGGGTAGAAGGCGGCGCCGCATAGCATTGTCTCGACCAGTGCAGGATATAAGTGGAGATAAAGAAAAAACGTAGGAGTCTCATATATTTAGTAGGCTGGGAGTAGTAATTTAGAATATTCTTTTTCCGTGTGAGCAGAATTCTTCAAGGAGGCAGCCTAAAGGGGGCTCAGAGGTGGGGAGTGAATGAGAAAATAAGAATAAGAAATAAGAGACTAGAATAAAATAAAGGGCCGATTCACACTAGCGGGTAGTACATGTTACATGTTCAATGTGGTTGAAGTCAATTTTGTTGGTCTGTCGACAAAGCATGTGTGTGTCTATGTTATCTATGAAATAATCATTGATGAAAAGTGTGTTTTGTGGTTCCTGAAATAAGGTGTAAGTAAAAAAGGTTATTGACATTCAACTTGGGGCGGGTCAAAAGGTATTGAAAAGAGTACTGGAAAGGGTTTTTTAAGTTGCATTTTGTAATACACCAAGTATAAGAGTGAAAAACACAGAAAATTGGGACAAGACTTCATGGGAGGGAGTACACCGTTAGCACATATTTGTCAGCACCTCCCCTTGTACAGTGAAAAAATACAGAGATACCATGAACAATGGCTCACAGAGATAAAAGGAGAGGGCTCGTCCCAAATATGGCCAGAAGGATGGGCCTTTGAGAAAATAGTGTTGGATCTTGTAGCAACCCATTTGTTAGCTAAATACTGAGGTAAGCAACTGCAAAACAGACGTGAAATACTAGATTTATGGAGGATGTTTGAAGAAACATCCCGAGCAGTGACACAAATAAGGAAGTGTCCTCGGAAGGGCATACAGCCCCGACGGGAGAGGAGGGAGTAACCGCGGAGGAGTGTACAATAAAAACAGGACAATAAACCTCACCAGGATTTACCCATTATTAACGAGGCCCGCTGCAGGATACAGTGATCCCAGGTATGTGCCTGCACCGAGTGCCCCGACAACCCCAGCTGCCATGGCCCCGCCACCTCATGACCCAAGAGGGCTATACCTCCGGTAGACATAGCGCGGCTTACTGGGGATTTAGAAAGACAACTTTGCCAGTCCACAAATGGAACTAACACGACTAAGAGCACTGTGTGATAGGGGACAGATGTTGCCCGGGGGAGGAGAGGTACCCCCCAGTGTAGCTAGTGATTTGACACCTCCCCCAAGAATAGCAGGGGGGTCTACACCCACATCGCCACCACAGGGAAATGTGCCTAAGGGACCAGAACATGAGTGGCAATCAGGAGAGTTCTTCTTCCATTTAAATGACAAACCAATAAGAATAATGCAAGCAGAAGCCACAGATGACCAGGCAGGAGAGGGACAAGGAGAGGGAGATTTGGATAGGGAGAAAGATGAAGTATGGAGTGATCTAGATGAATATGAAGAAGGGGTAGCAGCGGCAGGATTTTTGCTTCCATTACGGGAGGACTCCCAATATGGCAAGGGAGGCTGAGGCAAAGAGTAGGAAACATGTCAGTAGGCAAAACAAAGAAGGTAACGGTAAGTAAAAAAGGAGGTAAGGCCAAACTACAGATGCCTCTGATACATAAGGGAGCAGGGAGACCCCACTACATACCATGGGCACAGATGGTCAAAAATAACTTGTTGAAACTACTCCCTCCACTTACGGGTGGGGCGGGGAAATGGATACATGCATTCGAAAAAAACACGGCAGGAGTTCCCTTGGCTATAGGGGATGTAAAAAGTTTACTAGTGTCTGCAGTTGGAGATCAAGCAGATGGGGTGTGGGTAAAGGCCGGTTTCCCGGGAGTAACAATAAACTGTGACCACCATGATGGGTCGTCATTCAACAATGTGAAAGCGCAAGTGTGGGATGCATTGCGGAGAACCTTCCCAGACACCCCAGACTTGCATTTAGTAATGCAATGCACTATGGGAGAGGAGAAAGAGGCTGCGCAATTCATCCTTCGAGTGCAGGACATGTGGAGATCAGAAACGGGCACGGCGTGGGACCAATCCACCGCCCTTTTTTACTTTATAATTAAGCAAGGCCTCCCAAAGGAGGTGCAGAAGGCCTTGGATAAAATAGCTGGGATAGAAGACAAAGCGTGGCCGGAGATTCAGAGCATAATAGTACACCATTGTAGGAGGATCGAAGAGAGAGAAAAGGAGATAGCACAGAGAAGGTTGGCAGACGAAGCAAAGATGGTTCAGAATAAATTAGTGAAAGTCGCGGCAATCAATTCAGTGCTACCCACTGAAAGGCAGGGGGAAGGAGAGGAGGGGTCAGGAAATACACCACCAAGGATGGAAGCAACTTGGTCTGCAAACGGACAAGAGCAATGGGCGGGAGAGGAGCAATACGAAGAACCCCAATGGCAGGACAGAGCTGCAAGAGGACGAGGTGGGCACTGGGGACAGAGAGGAGGATTTGGGGGATGGGAAATAGAGGGTTTGGAGGACAAGGAATGAGGGGAGGACAGCAAGGGTCATGCTGGAATTGTGGGAGGTGGGGACATTTTTCCAGAGAATGCCAGATGTGACCGATGGTATATTACCAAGGGCTGCCTCCCATGGGAAACGAGCAACAATTTGGTCACCCACATCCAGGAAGTCCCTATGGGTTACCAATGGGTGGGAGTGGGCAACACGAACAGTGCTATAATGAGTACCCACAGAGAGCACAACAAATGCCACCCAGACAGCAACCTCAGCAGCAAGGTATGCAACAACAGATAGCACGCCAGAACACGATGGGAAACGCAAACACTAACATTTTTGCAACAACTGCCAATGGTGCACCGGCACCGTTCCATGGCACAGCAGTGGTAGGAGACAATGGGCCTCATTACGAGTCCGGCGGTAACCGCGGCGGTAAAACCGCCTGGTTACCGCCGGACTCGTATTACCATTCCGCCTCCGTGATTCCCGGAATTACCGGGGCATTACAACCCCGGTTTTCCGGGAATCACGGAGGCGGAATGGTGTAAATCCCCATTCCCATTGAGCCCTATGGGACTCAATGGGAATCGGGATCATGGAAACACCGGCAGCATCTCGTAATGCTGCCGGTGTTTCCTCGTCCGCCTGCATGCGGGAGGTGTTAAACCTGCCAGGTCAGACCTGGCGGGAACATCACCTCCCGCCTGCAGGGGTCGGGATCAGGCGGTCCGGAAACAACGGTGGCGGCGGGTTTACCGCCACCGTTATTTCCGGACCGCCAGGGTCATAATGAGGCCCAAAGTCTTCTCAGAACCCGGAACAGAGACATACCCAGACTAGGACAGCCCAAGGAAAGCACTTGCGTGTCCAGTCCTATCAACTACCCTACATGCAGAAGAGGAACCACTGGTGGATGCGGAGATAGGTAACAAACAGTTCATCTTCATGGTGGATTTGGGAGCTGAAAAATCGTGCCTCATGGAAGGCTGGTTCCCACTCTCAGGAAAAAATGTGGAAACGCAGGGGTTTTCTGGGGCTATTTTGAAAGATACTTACACAAAAGATTCAGATATAACTGTGGGGGGGAAAGACCGTGCGAGCACCCCTACTATATCATGAAAACTCGCCTATAAATTTATTAGGAAGGGATCTCCTGAGCAAATTGAATATGACCATCTCCTTCACAGAACGAGGGATAGTGTGCTCCACTCCGGGGATATGCCCATTAAGAGCTATGTTAATGATAAGTACTATGACAAACGAAATAGCAGTGAGGGGAGTGCCCATAGATATCGACATGTTCATTTACGCAATACGGGTACTTGCTAGAGTGGTGCCCGAGACAACACGAAAAGAATGGAGAGTGCCATCGGATGTTGTGTTCCGCCAATTGTGAACATAGATTATGTCTATTGATTTGGAAGGGGTACAAGTTTCAAGCAAACGTATTGCGGAGATAGGACTGGACACACATGAATGCAAATGGAGAACAGTACAGTGCATAGATCCAAATGTAGCTTTGCGTGATTTGACTGATGAGGAATTGTTCACTGACAATGATACTGATGGGGAGATAATAATGGAAATAAGTGTACCTGGTTACATCATGATTCAGCACAGAGAAATACACAACCCCCTCATGGCCACCGTTAGTGCACTTCCCACTATATTCGATGATGATATGGAAAAGGTGCTGCCAGAATTATGGACAACAGACCCACACAATGTAGGGTTTTTGCAAGAGGTCACGCCCATAAAAATAAAACTGAAACCCGGTGCAATTACACCTAGAGTGAAGCAATACCCATTATCAAGAGAAGCAGAGGAAGTAATAAAAGAAACTATAAACGCATTATTACAACAAGGTTTGATAGTGCCATCAAATTCACCTTGCAATACAGCGATTTACCTAATTAAGACGGCCAGGGGCGGGGCTTGGAGTATGATACAGGATGTCCACCCACTTAATGACATCATACAGAAAGAATTCCTTCTAGTACCTAACCCTGCATTAATTTTATGTAGCATCCCAAAGCAGGCCACATGTCTCACAGTTGTAGATTTGAAAAATGCCTTTTTCTCAGTGACACTCGCACCAGTTGTCAGTATCTCACCGCATTTACATTGGGGGGAAACAGATATGAACATTGTAGATTGCCACAGGGATACTGTGAGAGCCCCAGCATCTTCAATATGATTTTGCATAAAGACCTTGGTAATGTGGATGTAGAGAGCACGATAATCCAATATGTGGATGATCTCCTCATCTGCAGTGAGAGTGAAGAAAAGTGCAGAGCAGATTCCATTGCATTGCTAAATTTACTGGCCACGAAAGGATACAAGGTGTACAAAGGTAAACTGCAATACTGCCTATCAGAAGTGTTATATTTAGGACAGTTGATTTCAAAAGATGGTAAGTGAATTATACCAGACAGAGCAGCAGCAATACGTCACACAATAATACCAAAGACAGTGAAGGACATGTAGAAATTTCTTGGCATATGTAATTATTGCCGTGCATGGATACTGGACTACGTGGCCTACACACGCCCATTATTGCAAGGATTAAAAGAAGCACAAAAGAACAGCGCCCCAAATAAATGGACCCAGGAAATGATGACACAATATTTTAAATTAAAAGACCTCATCACACACGCCCCAGTTTTAGCAAACCCTGATTATGACCGGGAGTTCTACCTCTTTTCACACTGCAATGGAATATTGATGACAGCAGTTCTAACACAAAAAACATCACTAGGCCACAAGCCATTTGCCTACTACAGCAGCACATTAGATTCAGTGATTCAGGGCCACTTTGCATGCAAACAAGCTCGCGCAGCAGCAGCCTTCGCGATAGAGAAAAGCGCCACCATTGTGATGGGATGCTCAGTGACACTGTATGCAGAGCATTCACTGTTTGCTATTCTGGAGAGATCAAAATTGACACTCACCACACAAAGAGCAACAGCACATGAGATCATAATATCCAGCCCAAACGTCCATGTAGTTAGATGTAAAAGTGTAAACCCTGCTACATTCATCACAGAGCCCTGCACTGTAGAAGACATGCAAGCAAATGATTGTGACACATATGAGGGAGAAGAAGATGACATTCCAAAAGCAAGTGAAAATGCCCTCGAAGGAGGAGAGATATACTTTGTGGATGGGTCAGCGTCAATTGACAGTGAGACCGGAGAAAATCATGTAGGGGTAGCAGTAGTGAGAATAGAAGGGGAAGAGTACGCAGTTGTAGTGCAGAAATACCTGCCATCACACTACTCAGCACAAGCAGCGGAATTGATTGCGCTTATTGAGGCATTACATACAGCTAAAGGATGTGCAGGGACAATCTATTCTGACTCAGCATACGTGACAACGACGGGACATTCCGGATCACGATGGCGAAGTAGAGGGTTTAGGAGTGCAGATCGCTCGCCTGTACAACATGCAGCACTATTGAATGATTTGATTGAGGCACTAGTGAAACCGTCAGTGGTAGTGTTGGTAAAGTGCCAGGCACACACCAACAACACGGACGCAATCTCGCTCAGGAACGTAGCAGCAGACTCCGCCGCAAAAGAAGCAGCCTACTTTAATGTCCCCCAACCTCTAGAATGCATTGTAAAAACACCAAACCAAGAAGCGCAAGAGGCAGGGTACAACTGCACCCCCATTCTGCAAATAATAGAGTTACATGTGCACCCCCAGAAGAGCAAGAATTATGGGGAAAAAGAGGATGCAAACAGTCACCCACAGATTTAATATGGCAACAGGAAATGACAGGAAAAGTAGTCATGCCTGTGGAATTATTATAAATAGCTTTTCAACATCTACATTTTCCAACACATGTAACAAAACAACATATTGCAGCAGACATTCAGGAAGAATGGTTTGTCCCCAATTTACAGGAGCACTTATCCAAATCAACAATAGAATGCATGACATGACAAAAATATAATTCAGGTATGACACTCAGGACATTATGAGGAACACTGTCACGCCCTGTAGGACCTTTCAGAGGGCTCCACATTGACTATGCAGATTTGGGAGAAAGATGTAACGGGGCAAGATACCTCATTGTAATAGTTTGCCCCTTCTCACGGTGGGTAGAAGCTGGACCATGTCCCCACCCCGATGCAAAATGCACAGCAAAGTTCTTGGTATGTGAAGTTTTCTCCAGGTGGGGTATATGTGATGTGATCAGGTTAGATAACGGCACCCATTTTGTAAATGACCTCTTTAAGGAGGTGACCACGTTGTTAGGAGTAAAACACAAATTGTGTTCGATTTATCACCTGCAAGCTAACGGCATGGTAGAAAAAATCAACGGCCTGCTCAAAAGTACATTGTCAAAATTATGCAACACACTTAAAAAGAACTGGGTGTATTGCTTGCCCCTAGCACTGTTCCAACTCAGAACACACACGAGTAAGGATCATCATTTGAGCCCGCATGAAATAGTGATGGGACAGTGCATACATACGCCACTATCCCCAGTGAGAAGCGCATCAGACGCTCACAGAGCTGCCACAGTGGTAGGGGATGAATTTAAGGAATACCTCACCCAACTTACACGTGCAGTGCGAAGTATAGCAAAGCAAATAGCACCCCCATTTACATAGGATAATGAAACAGATACAACGCCAGCACAAGACAGCCCCACAGGACAGCTAATGCCAGGAGAAAATGTATATGTGCGCAGTTTCGTGCGGAGATGGAACTCCCCGCAATTTCATGGCCCATACAAGGTAATTTATTGCACTCCCACCGCAGTAAAAGTTAAGGGGTTGAAGTACTGGGTGCATCTCTCAGATGTGAGGAGGGCACACGATAGTACAACACCCCAAAGTGAACAACAGCAGAGCCAAGAAGCCACAATTCCCAAAAATAGAGAAGGCACACAATGGGAAAGTGGAAAACAGGCAAACTAAAAAGATTGAAAAGAGCATGAAAAAAGAAAATATACAAAAATGAGCAATGTACATAAAAGGATTTTAAAGAAGTATGCAGTATATCTCTCTCGTTCTCTTACTATCTCTCCATGTCTTTCTCTCCACTTACCTTTTCCTATTATCTTTATGCATTATAATACGAGTTAAAAGAATAAAATTAGAAAAGTGAATGTCAAAAAAATGAGGTCAGCACCTATTAAAATGTTTTATTAATGGAATTAACTTAAAGGTTATCAGTAAGAAATGTGTAAATGCTAATGTGCGTTTTAATGGAAAAGAAAATATGTATATATATATATATATATATATATATATATATATATATATATATATATATATATATATATATATATTCGTCCAGGGGGAGCGAAGTTATAAGCCGCCCAAAAAGTGCTCTTCCTATGGAAACACCAACTTAACCATAAGTACATGGCCACTACCGTGGCCATGTAATATATATATATATATATATATATATATATATATATATATATATATATATATATATATATATATATATATATATATATATATATATATATAAAGTTTTTGTGTACTTAACCCTTTTATATCGCCCCTTCAGGTGGAAATATGACGGAGGGGAGGGTCCTCACTAACAAAGACTCCAATTTAGATAGTGATAGGGTAGATAATAGAGTTAATAGATATTACAAGTATGACTGTGGTCTTTACTTTGTAGCAATAGTGTTTTCTGTGATGTTATTTTGCCTTGGCATTTACTGGAGCTTGACTTTCATAATTGGGGATATGAAAGAGTAGGGGAGTGGGGTACACTTAATACATATACAAACGCACATGCAAATTCAGAACCTACCTCATATGGCACGGACATGCACTTTAGCCCCAATGCCCCAACCACCCAAGATTCTTCAGTACCACAGTCCTGGCAAAATGTTAATGAACGGAGTGATGCAACATGGGCAAATATTTTTCCTATAAAGTATCAGAGAGTAAAAATGCTATATAATGGTCGGTCAAGGGGGGAGCAGGAGGTGTAAAAGAGGGGCGGGAAGGGAGAGTTATGATGCATACCATGGCCTGGGATTAGATGAGATTGGAGACCCCCGCCACCTGGATCAATCTAACAAATGCTACTCAGGCATGAGCGCAACAGCCAAACAAGCAACGAATGAGAGCTGTTATGTTTGCCCTCTCATTCCTCATGCCTCTGACACACCCAAAGTTCTTAGTTCTTATACCTCAAGAAGTGCCCTTGTCGGATGCCCAATGTTTGGTTCATCTAGAACTGTGTAGGATTGGAAGCAACTTCCAGTCACACACAGTTACAATAGAAATGCTGCAAAATGAAAAAACCTGCACGAGTAAGCCACAAGGAGTGATTTGCATCAAGGAACAATTTTTTGTTATCAAAGGGACACGGTCCACAGAAAACAAGTGGCATGACGAGACAATCACATGCAAAGCAAAGGCATTGCGAAGTCTAACAGAAGAAAACTTTCAATGGGTCAAAGAGACATGCACTTCAGTCTGGTCCCAACACATCGCAAAACTCACGTGGGTAACAGCTCTCGAGAAACCCATCAAAAAACAGAAAGAAATTTCACATGAACTTTGTTTCCATGGTGAAGGGAAGGTACTGATGGGCTCGAGTAGACAATGCAACAAAACGATCATCATCCCGGACATGAAAAAGGGTACAGCAGCACTTATGGACACTTACTGGTTATGTGACAAACAAGCATACCTGCCTCTCCCGCCATCATGGAGGGGTACCTGTGCCATGACCACACTGCATTCGGCATTAATGGTAATTCCAGAAAGCCATATCCAAGGGGGGAGAAATTCGTCTGACATATCAGCAGCACACTAGCAAACAACGGCAGAGCCCTCCACATACGACGTTCTGTCTGAAAATGAACTACAAGACAGAGTGTCCCGCACATCCAACTACATCTCCAGCAAGTCATCAGACCTCCTGGCTGAGATTCCAGATAAATACAAGTTCTTCAACTCTGTTGAAACATTCTTTGCTTCCCGCCTGGTGCCAGGACTTCAGGCGCGAACAAACGCCAAATGGCTGCAGATCGTCTGCTGGGAGCTGATCCAACTGGCCAACAACACTGAAAAAGGATTTAACGTGATAAAGCTGGAACTCTGCGCCCTGCGGTTGATGACCATGCAGAACCGGTACGTCCTGGATCTCCTCACAGCAATGGATGGCGGTGTTTGCCAACAAATCGGGAGTGCCTGCTGTACATTCGTACCTTCTGAAGACACAGACAATGGCACCCTTTCCCACGTCATCTCGGCCGTGCATAGTTTGGGGGAAAGACTGCAGAAGGAAGGAGGGATAGAGCCAAGCAACTGGTTTGACGACATCTTCAATTGGATACCATCCTGGTTCAGCGTGATGATGAAAATTTTTGGCCCACTCATCGTTTTCCTGTTGCTACTTTTCTGTGTGTGCCAGGTGGGAATTTGATGTTGTGAAAAATCAATGCCTAGTTCTGCAATGATGATGTTAACAATGGGCAAAATCGACAAGGGTACAAAATCTGAAAGATGCACAGATCCAAACTGGGGAGTCAGGTCCCTCTAAGTATTGCATGACGGCAGTATACCGCCATCCTGGGGATAGGGTGGATAACTTATACTACACCACAATCAAAGAACCACGAGAATTACAATGGTATAGAGAGGTCTGGGTGGACCTGGATGGAGATAGGGGAATATACATGACATGTACACCTGATAAATATGCCATAAAAGGTCAGAGCTTACGAAGCATTTGTAGGGCTTGGATGCCAATCAAAGGGACGCCTGCATGGGACGAAGCAGTGCAAGAAGAAAAGTAATATCCGAATGGAAATAATCGTAAGGATTAGTTTGTTACTTTATTTAGATGTAATGAAATGGGGGAATGTGTGGGAGTGAAGTGCTGTTTGGGCCCCCCCTCGTACATTGTACACGAAATGGACCACTTGCTCACGCACTAGCGGTGGACGCCTCCATTGCCCTTATGCTAACATTAGCATAGGTGGGGCTATTGCAAGATACACTTGGCTTCCATTTTGTGTGCCCTCGACTCCATCTTTGGACTAGGCCACACTCCGATACTACGAAAAGGCATCTCTCCCCTTTGCAGTGCCACGCACAGCGCACTCATGGCCCCCACCTTTTCTTTGACTGTCTGAAAGCTTCACAAATCCCTTTCTCACGGATGTGCTGGGAATAATTGAAACAAATAGTAAATTGTATCCTTTTGCTCTTCCTCTGTGATCACTGTCCTTTGTGTGAACCGGCTCGAACCATGACTTGTAGCTCATCCATCTCCACAAACCTGCTCCTACCCTCTTACCCCCACTGTTGGAAAATTACTGCCAATGTAACCCTGTGCCCTCCTAAGATATTCTCTTGATGTACCAGAAGTGTGACCTTGTATATTGTGTTCTAAAACAAACATATGTCATTTTACTCCCCACTCGCCTTGATGTGCTAAGACCCACCCAGTCCCCCAGGTTATCACAAGGGACAAAACACTAAAGCCCTGTGTCTCATAAAAGTCTCAATGAAAGACGATGTAATCACGTGAATGCAATTTATAGGTTTGCTAAGATTTACTCAAAGGTGAATTAAGGATTGTCATTTATTACATGTCTAGTGGTAGTTTCTCATGCCAGCTTAGTTAGTATCAACTCTGCCTCGCCGTGACCTAACCCTCACCCCTCCTGGACACAGGCAGCTGGACCTCGTGACGCTCACCCTCCCGCCAACTGGGCAGCCTATTCGGAAGTAGCAGCGCCTACAGGAATATATGTAACATCGCTCTCCAACCAATCCTGTTCTAATGTAGTTCCCTATGTTATTGACCTCATCGATGATGCTGTTTTACTTTATAATTCGATGTACGAGTATTGTTTGCCAGAGCGCTCTCGAGGCAGCAGAGTTCTCTGGATGCCAACTTTATATAAAGACTTATAAATCTTGCAACCTGTTCTCCTAGTCTCATTCCCTACTGGGATGTGTTATACTTTATAAGTTTGTATTGGTAAGTCGGGGAGTGAGCCTTTACAGTAGGATGGCATCACTATCTTCCCTGTGTTATCTTGCCGCCATAGCGCGTCTGTTGGAGATATTGAACATCCCTTTTCACCCATAATTCCGTCTCATCTTTGGGTGCATCTCCCTGCAATTCCATAATTTTTGTCACTGTTGATGTGTTATACACCTCCTTCAATACCCTTGTTCGTATATGCTAATGTGCCGGGGATGGAGTGTCCATTTCTCAAATATCCCCCAAATAAGCGGCGTGTTTTGCTTCCGTGTCCGCTGCCTCGTTGCCACTAGAGATGGGATCCTCCCCCCATGTGTGTGCCTGGCATTTAGCTACTGCTATGCAAAGTGGGAACTGGAGCACCTTTATTAGTCTGCCCAATAGGAGCGCATGTTCTACCAGTGACCCATTAGCACATCGGAAGCCCCTCCTCAGCCAATGTAACAGCCCAGAGAGGCTACATAAAGTTGCCTGAGAATTGGGGAGGAATATGTTCCATGGTAATGATACATGCCGGTGATGATACATGCCGGTCAAATAGCACAGCGAGTAGAGCACTTGCTTTGGTATCCGTGCAGAGCCTGCTGACGCAGGTTTGAATCCCATCAGGGCCAAACTCAGCGTTTCATCCTTCCGAGGTCGATAGATGAGCACCACTCACCGTGGGTAATAATAAGCAGCGCTCAGATACCCGAGGGTTTGTAGCACTAAAATATTATTATTATTATTATTATGTTCCAGTGCTGGTGATCCCTAAAAGTGACCTCCGTATTGATGAATTTCCAAAAATGGATGAGCAACTGAGGATGAAGAAGTCGCCTAACCTCCATCTGCAGAAGAGAGAGAATTGTTTCTCAGCAAAATCAATGGAGGCTTGTGAAAATATTCCAGATGAGCATAAACTGTTCAACAAGACAGCAGTGATAATGACAGCTATATTCTTGCCAGGACTTCAAGCTGCTGTAAACGCCGAGTGGCTGCAGATTACAAGATGGGAGCTGCTTCAAACGATCAATGCAACAATAAAATGATTTAATGGTATCAGAGAAGAGTTGAGAGCCACCAGACTGATGGCCCTCCAGAACAGACATGTCCTATATCTAATTACAGCAATGGGAGGAGGTGCGTGCGCCAAGATTGGGCCTTCTAACTGTATGTTCACACCATCTTATGGTGGAGGAAATGGAACGCTGACAGAGGCAATGACTGTGCTGATGATCCTGCACACGAAAATGGAGGATGAAGCTGACATGACAGCAGCAGATGATTGGTATTCATTTTTATTGTTGTGGATTCCAACCTACCTGGCAAATGCTTTTAAAATACTTGGAGTAATACTAGTGATGGTGTTGCTAGGATTCTGTCTCATAAGGGTCATCTTGGGACAATGCAAGAATACAGCCAAAAAAGCTATCGGGATGAAGATCATGATTGATATAGACTCTGGAACTGGTGAGCAGATGCAGAATGAGAGAAGTACCCATGAGAATATAAAGAAAAGGTCTCTTGCACCTCCTTACTGCCCCAAGGATCATAAGAAATATGTAGGACGTTGGATATTCTGTCCACCATCTGGAGTGTGCTGTTACATGACTTCGAGTGTGGATGGAAATATAAAGAATGCAAGTCACCCGAGGGGGTGACAAAGATTTGGATTGCAAAGAAAAAGCAGGATGAAAAGAAGGTGGAGATAAAAGATGAAGAGGAGATAAAGACAATGGAAGAAGAGAATTTGGTTGAAAAATTGACCAGAGGGAGGAATGTAGAGCATCAGGTGGACACATTTTCCTTAGTTCCTGCCCCCTCTCCGCCGCCATAATGGAACAGCAGGAGAAGGTCTATATGTGGGACAACATGTATTGTTCCTATACCACATCAAGTGTATGAGAGATGTTATGCACTCAGACAGCCATACAGAATGTACCCTCGCACTGAAAGTATGGAAGGATGCCACATGGAAGGATGTCAGCATGCACCTATCAATGTCATGGAACATTAAGTGAAATCTAGTGAGGGCAGAGTGATGTCATAGAGAGGATATATGAACCTATGCTGAAACGATATGAACATACTTAAGAAGTAACAATGTGACTGAAGCACCCAGAGAAACATGTACCTACAGCTAAAGTAATGATGGAAACAAAGAAGTTAAATAACTTACTGGCCAATAACTGTAAATACGCAGTAATGCAAGGTAGAAAGGAAACATATAGAGGCTTGCTATAGAGGAATATATAACGTGGCAAGGACGGCCATGATTGGAAAATGGACTCTGGCTCATGTCGAATTCAACCAAGCTACATCAGAGACAGACCGAGGCTGCGGAACCAGGAGATGCAGGAGAAAAGCTCTGTGTGAAGAACCGACGATGAGTCAAGATTGGCCCAGAATTAAAGATGCTATTTTAAGGAATACATCTGCAGGAACAAACTTTTTGTCAATTAAAAGTGTATAAAGTTCATATGAGCTAGACTGAGCAAGTCTCTAGAGGCCAATCGGAGTAATAGTACCCTGCATAATTGAATCAAACAGCAGTAAACAGAAGGTCGAAATTAACAGATTTGTGGTCTCTTCACACGTGACTCAGAAGTCAAAAACAAGGGCTATTCATTAGAGCCTCAAACAAAGATAGTGGTGTGCTCACACTCCCTTGAATGGTCCAAGACAGTGAGCGGGCTGCATGGTCAACTACAAACGGAAGACTTTGGCTTATTGCCGAACGATGAGAGATGATAGATTAACTGGGAAAACAGGGAGTAGTCTGACGACAATCAAACGCCTAAGATTGTTTCACGTATGTACTGCTAAAGAGCGGAAAGTCCAAGGTTGGGATAGCATGCCAACAAATCAGTGTGTTTGTGGGACAACCTAACATACTATGTTGCATAGACCAATCCACTGTTATTTTATCTGCAATAATCAGTACTGTATGTATGTAGAGGTAGTTCAAGGCGTGCACGACAGATAAGGGGTAGCCAATTATGAACTAATCCTTGCACGTTCTATATGTAAGATATGTTCCCTTAACCAATCCCTTCCCTCAATAGGTTTTGTATTTTGCCACATAGAAGGATGTCATAGATGACGCATATTGGGCTATAAAACCTTTGCATAATCAAGGTTAGTTGTGAGTGTGCATGAATCAGTCCGATGCCTGTCAATTCTCCCTGCTTTGTTAAATGAGAATACAGTAGTACTTTGCCATATTCCTTGATTCCGTATGATTATTTGGTTAGAGATCATTATTTGTAAAAGAGGCTTCATGGTGCTAGAGCACAGACCCACATCCCTCCAGCCCCCAGGCCAGCAACCCACATCCCTCCAGTCTACAGGCCAGCAGCCCACATCCCTCCAGTCTCCAGGACAGCAACCCACATCCCTCTAGTCTCCAGGCCAGCAACTCACGTCCCTCCAGTCTCCAAGTCAGCATCCCACGTCCCTCCAGTCTCCAGGCCAGCAACTCACATCCCTCCAGTCTCCAGGCCAGCAACTCACTTCCGTACTGTCTCCAGGACAGCAACCCACATCCATCCAGTCTCCAGACCAGCTCCAGTCTCCAGGCCGGCAACCCACATCCCTCTAGTCTCCAGGCCAGCAACTCATGTCCCTCCAGTCTCCAAGTCAGCATCCCACATCCCTCCAGTCTCCAGGCCAGCAACTCACGTCCCTCCAGTCTCCAGGCCAGCAAACCACGTCCCACCAGTCTCCAGGCCAGCAACGCACATCCCTCCAGTCTCCAAGTCAGCATCCCATGTCCCTTCAGACTCCAGGCCAGCAACTCACATCCCTCCAGTCTCCAGGCCAGCAGCTCACATCCCTACTGTCTCCAGGACAGCAACCCACATCCATCCAGTCTCCAGACCAGCTCCAGTCTCCAGGCCGGCAACCCACATCCCTCTAGTCTCCAGGCCAGCAACTCACGTCCCTCCAGTCTCCAAGTCAGCATCCCACGTCCCTCCAGTCTCCAGGCCAGCAACTCACGTCCCTCCAGTCTCCAGGCCAGCAACTCACGTCCCTCCAGTCTCCAGGTCAGCAACCCACATCCCTCCAGTCTCCACATCCCACCATTCTCTAGGCCAGCAACCCACATCCCTACTGTCTCCAGGACTGCAACCCATGTCCCTCTAGTCTCCAGGCCAGCAACCCAAGGCCTACTGTCTCCAGGACAGCAACCCACATCCATCCAGTCTCCACGCCAGCAACCCACATCCCTACTGTCTCCAGGCCAGCAACCCACATCCCTACTGTCTCCAGGACAGCAACCCACATCCATCCAGTCTCCAGGCCAGCAACCCACATCCCTACTGTCTCCAGGACAGCAACCCACATCCATCCAGTCTCCAGGCCAGCAACCCACATCCCTACTGTCTCCAGGCCAGCAACCCACATCCCTACTGTCTCCAGGACAGCAACCCACATCCATCCAGTCTCCAGTCCAGCAACCCACATCCCTACTGTCTCCAGGCCAGCAACCCACATTTCTCCAGTCTCCAGGCCAGCAAATCACGTCCCTCCAGTCTCCAGGCCAGCAACTCACGTCCCTCCATTCTCCAGGGCAGCAACCGACATCCCTACTGTCTCGAGGACAGCAACCCACATCCATCCAGTCTCCAGTCCAGCAACCCACATCCCTACTGTCTCCAGGACAGCAACCCACATCCATCCAGTCTCCAGGCCAGCAACCCACAACCCTACTGTCTCCAGGCCAGCAACCCACATCCCTACTGTCTCCAGGACAACAACCCACATCCATCCAGTCTCCAGGCCAGCAACCCACATCCCTACTGTCTCCAGGCCAGCAACCCACATCCCTACTGTCTCCAGGACAGCAACCCACATCCATCCAGTCTCCAGTCCAGCAACCCACATCCCTACTGTCTCCAGGCCAGCAACCCACATTTCTCCAGTCTCCAGGCCAGCAAATCACGTCCCTCCAGTCTCCAGGCCAGCAACTCACGTCCCTCCATTCTCCAGGGCAGCAACCCACATCCCTACTGTCTCGAGGACAGCAACCCACATCCATCCAGTCTCCAGTCCAGCAACCCACATCCCTACTGTCTCCAGGACAGCAACCCACATCCATCCAGTCTCCAGGCCAGCAACCCACATCCCTACTGTCTCCAGGAAAGCAACCCACATCCATCCAGTCTCCAGGCCAGCAACTCACATCCCTACTGTCTCCAGGACAGCAACCCACATCCATCCAGTCTCCAGGCCAGCAACCCACATCCCTACTGTCTCCAGGCCAGCAACCCACATCCCTACTGTCTCCAGGACAGCAACCCACATCCATCCAGTCTCCAGTCCAGCAACCCACATCCCTACTGTCTCCAGGCCAGCAACCCACATTTCTCCAGTCTCCAGGCCAGCAAATCACGTCCCTCCAGTCTCCAGGCCAGCAACTCACGTCCCTCCATTCTCCAGGGCAGCAACCCACATCCCTACTGTCTCGAGGACAGCAACCCACATCCATCCAGTCTCCAGTCCAGCAACCCACATCCCTACTGTCTCCAGGCCAGCAACCCACATCCCTACTGTCTCCAGGACAGCAACCCACATCCATCCAGTCTCCAGGCCAGCAACCCACATCCCTACTGTCTCCAAGCCAGCAACCCACATCCCTACTGTCTCCAGGACAACAACCCACATCCATCCAGTCTCCAGGCCAGCAACTCACATCCCTACTGTCTCCAGGACAGTAACCCACATCCATCCAGTCTCCAGGCCAGCAACCCACATCCCTACTGTCTCCAGGCCAGCAACCCACATCCCTACTGTCTCCAGGACAGCAATCCACATCCATCCAGTCTAGCAACCCACATCTCTACTGTCTCCAGGCCAGCAACCCACATTTCTCCAGTCTCCAGGCCAGCAAATCACGTCCCTTCAGACTCCAGGCCAGCAACTCACATCCTTACTGTCTCCAGGACAGCAACCCACATCCATCCAGTCTCCAGACCAGCTCCAGTCTCCAGGCCGGCAACCCACATCCCTCTAGTCTCCAGGCCAGCAATTCACGTCCCTCCAGTCTCCAAGTCAGCATCCCACGTCCCTCCAGTCTCCAGGCCAGCAACTCATGACCCTCCAGTCTCCAGGCCAGCAACTCACATCCCTACTGTCTCCAGGACAGCAACCCACATCCATCCAGTCTCCAGACCAGCTCCAGTCTCCAGGCCGGCAACCCACATCCCTCTAGTCTCCAGGCCAGCAACTCACATCCCTCCAGTCTCCAAGTCAGCATCCCACGTCCCTCCAGTCTCCAGGCCTGCAACTCACGACCCTCCAGTCTCCAGGCCAGCAACTCACATCCCTACTGTCTCCAGGACAGCAACCCACATCCATCCAGTCTCCAGACCAGCTCCAGTCTCCAGGCCGGCAACCCACATCCCTACTGTCTCCAGGCCAGCAACCCACATCCCTACTGTCTCCAGGACAGCAACCCACATCCATCCAGTCTCCAGGCCAGCAACCCACATCCCTACTGTCTCCAGGACAGCAACCCACATCCATCCAGTCTCCAGGCCAGCAACCCACATCCCTACTGTCTCCAGGACAGCAACCCACATCCCTACTGTCTCCAGGACAGAAACCCACATCCCTACTGTCTCCAGGACAGCAACCCACATCCATCCAGTCTCCAGTCCAGCAACCCACACCCCTACTGTCTCCAGTCCAGCAACCCACATCCCTACTGTCTCCAGGCCAGCAACTCACATTTCTCCAGTCTCCAGGCCAGCAAATCACGTCCCTCCAGTCTCCAGGCCAGCAACTCACATCCCTCCATTCTCCAGGGCAGCAACCCACATCCCTACTGTCTCGAGGACAGCAACCCACATCCATCCAGTCTCCAGACCAGCTCCAGTCTCCAGGCCAGCAACTCACGTCCCTCCAGTCTCCAGGCCAGCGACTCACGTCCCTCCAGTCTCCAGGCCAGCAACTCACGTCCCTCCAGTCTCCAGGCCAGCGACTCACGTCCCTCCAGTCTCCAGGCCAGCAACTCACATCCCTCCAGTCTCCAGGCCAGCAACTCACGTCCCTCCAGTCTCCAGGCCAGCAACGCACGTCCCTCCAGTCTCCAGGCCAGCAACTCACATCCCTCTAGTCTCCAGGCCGGCAACTCACGTCCCTCCAGTCTCCAGGCCAGCAACGCACGTCCCTCTAGTCTCCAGGCCAGCAACGCATGTCCCTCCATTCTCCAGGCCAGCAACCCACATCCCTCTAGTCTCCAGGCCAGCAACTCACATCCCTCTAGTCTCCAGGCCAGCAACTCACATCCCTCCAGTCTCCAGGCCAGCAACTCACGTCCCTCCAGTCTCCAGGCCAGCAACTCACGTCCCTCCAGTCTCCAGGCCAGCAACTCACGTCCCTCCAGTCTCCAGGCTAGCAACTCACGTCCCTCCAGTCTCCAGGCCAGCAACGCACGTCCCTCCAGTCTCCAGGCTAGCAACTCACGTCCCTCCAGTCTCCAGGCCAGCAACGCATGTCCCTCCAGTCTCCAGGCCAGCAACTCACGTCCCTCCAGTCTCCAGGCCAGCAACGCACGTCCCTCCAGTCTCCAGGCCAGCAACTCACATCCCTCTAGTCTCCAGGCCGGCAACTCACGTCCCTCCAGTCTCCAGGCCAGCAACCCACATCCCTCCATTCTCCAGGCCAGCAACCCACATCCCTCCATTCTCCAGGCCAGCAACCCACATCCCTCTAGTCTCCAGGCCAGCAACCCAAGGCCTACTGTCTCCAGGACAGCAACCCACATCCATCCAGTCTCCACGCCAGCAACCCACATCCCTACTGTCTCCAGGCCAGCAACCCACATCCCTACTGTCTCCAGGACAGCAACCCACATCCATCCAGTCTCCAGGCCAGCAACCCACATCCCTACTGTCTCCAGGACAGCAACCCACATCCATCCAGTCTCCAGGCCAGCAACCCACATCCCTACTGTCTCCAGGCCAGCAACCCACATCCCTACTGTCTCCAGGACAGCAACCCACATCCATCCAGTCTCCAGTCCAGCAACCCACATCCCTACTGTCTCCAGGCCAGCAACCCACATTTCTCCAGTCTCCAGGCCAGCAAATCACGTCCCTCCAGTCTCCAGGCCAGCAACTCACGTCCCTCCATTCTCCAGGGCAGCAACCGACATCCCTACTGTCTCGAGGACAGCAACCCACATCCATCCAGTCTCCAGTCCAGCAACCCACATCCCTACTGTCTCCAGGACAGCAACCCACATCCATCCAGTCTCCAGGCCAGCAACCCACAACCCTACTGTCTCCAGGCCAGCAACCCACATCCCTACTGTCTCCAGGACAACAACCCACATCCATCCAGTCTCCAGGCCAGCAACCCACATCCCTACTGTCTCCAGGCCAGCAACCCACATCCCTACTGTCTCCAGGACAGCAACCCACATCCATCCAGTCTCCAGTCCAGCAACCCACATCCCTACTGTCTCCAGGCCAGCAACCCACATTTCTCCAGTCTCCAGGCCAGCAAATCACGTCCCTCCAGTCTCCAGGCCAGCAACTCACGTCCCTCCATTCTCCAGGGCAGCAACCCACATCCCTACTGTCTCGAGGACAGCAACCCACATCCATCCAGTCTCCAGTCCAGCAACCCACATCCCTACTGTCTCCAGGACAGCAACCCACATCCATCCAGTCTCCAGGCCAGCAACCCACATCCCTACTGTCTCCAGGAAAGCAACCCACATCCATCCAGTCTCCAGGCCAGCAACTCACATCCCTACTGTCTCCAGGACAGCAACCCACATCCATCCAGTCTCCAGGCCAGCAACCCACATCCCTACTGTCTCCAGGCCAGCAACCCACATCCCTACTGTCTCCAGGACAGCAACCCACATCCATCCAGTCTCCAGTCCAGCAACCCACATCCCTACTGTCTCCAGGCCAGCAACCCACATTTCTCCAGTCTCCAGGCCAGCAAATCACGTCCCTCCAGTCTCCAGGCCAGCAACTCACGTCCCTCCATTCTCCAGGGCAGCAACCCACATCCCTACTGTCTCGAGGACAGCAACCCACATCCATCCAGTCTCCAGTCCACCAACCCACATCCCTACTGTCTCCAGGCCAGCAACCCACATCCCTACTGTCTCCAGGACAGCAACCCACATCCATCCAGTCTCCAGGCCAGCAACCCACATCCCTACTGTCTCCAAGCCAGCAACCCACATCCCTACTGTCTCCAGGACAACAACCCACATCCATCCAGTCTCCAGGCCAGCAACTCACATCCCTACTGTCTCCAGGACAGTAACCCACATCCATCCAGTCTCCAGGCCAGCAACCCACATCCCTACTGTCTCCAGGCCAGCAACCCACATCCCTACTGTCTCCAGGACAGCAATCCACATCCATCCAGTCTCCAGTCCAGCAACCCACATCTCTACTGTCTCCAGGCCAGCAACCCACATTTCTCCAGTCTCCAGGCCAGCAAATCACGTCCCTTCAGACTCCAGGCCAGCAACTCACATCCTTACTGTCTCCAGGACAGCAACCCACATCCATCCAGTCTCCAGACCAGCTCCAGTCTCCAGGCCGGCAACCCACATCCCTCTAGTCTCCAGGCCAGCAATTCACGTCCCTCCAGTCTCCAAGTCAGCATCCCACGTCCCTCCAGTCTCCAGGCCAGCAACTCATGACCCTCCAGTCTCCAGGCCAGCAACTCACATCCCTACTGTCTCCAGGACAGCAACCCACATCCATCCAGTCTCCAGACCAGCTCCAGTCTCCAGGCCGGCAACCCACATCCCTCTAGTCTCCAGGCCAGCAACTCACATCCCTCCAGTCTCCAAGTCAGCATCCCACGTCTCTCCAGTCTCCAGGCCCGCAACTCACGACCCTCCAGTCTCCAGGCCAGCAACTCACATCCCTACTGTCTCCAGGACAGCAACCCACATCCATCCAGTCTCCAGACCAGCTCCAGTCTCCAGGCCGGCAACCCACATCCCTACTGTCTCCAGGCCAGCAACCCACATCCCTACTGTCTCCAGGACAGCAACCCACATCCATCCAGTCTCCAGGCCAGCAACCCACATCCCTACTGTCTCCAGGACAGCAACCCACATCCATCCAGTCTCCAGGCCAGCAACCCACATCCCTACTGTCTCCAGGACAGCAACCCACATCCCTACTGTCTCCAGGCCAGAAACCCACATCCCTACTGTCTCCAGGACAGCAACCCACATCCATCCAGTCTCCAGTCCAGCAACCCACACCCCTACTGTCTCCAGTCCAGCAACCCACATCCCTACTGTCTCCAGGCCAGCAACTCACATTTCTCCAGTCTCCAGGCCAGCAAATCACGTCCCTCCAGTCTCCAGGCCAGCAACTCACATCCATCCATTCTCCAGGGCAGCAACCCGCATCCCTACTGTCTCGAGGACAGCAACCCACATCCATCCAGTCTCCAGACCAGCTCCAGTCTCCAGGCCAGCAACTCACGTCCCTCCAGTCTCCAGGCCAGCGACTCACGTCCCTCCAGTCTCCAGGCCAGCAACTCACGTCCCTCCAGTCTCCAGGCCAGCGACTCACGTCCCTCCAGTCTCCAGGCCAGCAACTCACATCCCTCCAGTCTCCAGGCCAGCAACTCACGTCCCTCCAGTCTCCAGGCCGGCAACGCACGTCCCTCCAGTCTCCAGGCCAGCAACTCACATCCCTCTAGTCTCCAGGCCGGCAACTCACGTCCCTCCAGTCTCCAGGCCAGCAACGCACGTCCCTCTAGTCTCCAGGCCAGCAACGCATGTCCCTCCATTCTCCAGGCCAGCAACCCACATCCCTCTAGTCTCGAGGCCAGCAACTCACATCCCTCTAGTCTCCAGGCCAGCAACTCACATCCCTCCAGTCTCCAGGCCAGCAACTCACGTCCCTCCAGTCTCCAGGCCAGCAACTCACGTCCCTCCAGTCTCCAGGCCAGCAACTCACGTCCCTCCAGTCTCCAGGCTAGCAACTCACGTCCCTCCAGTCTCCAGGCCAGCAACGCACGTCCCTCCAGTCTCCAGGCTAGCAACTCACGTCCCTCCAGTCTCCAGGCCAGCAACGCATGTCCCTCCAGTCTCCAGGCCAGCAACTCACGTCCCTCCAGTCTCCAGGCCAGCAACGCACGTCCCTCCAGTCTCCAGGCCAGCAACTCACATCCCTCTAGTCTCCAGGCCGGCAACTCACGTCCCTCCAGTCTCCAGGCCAGCAACCCACATCCCTCCATTCTCCAGGCCAGCAACCCACATCCCTCCATTCTCCAGGCCAGCAACCCACATCCCTCTAGTCTCCAGGCCAGCAACCCAAGGCCTACTGTCTCCAGGACAGCAACCCACATCCATCCAGTCTCCAGGCCAGCAACTCACATCCCTCTAGTCTCCAGGCCAGCAACCCACATCCCTCTAGTCTCCAGGCCAGCAACTCACATCCCTCTAGTCTCCAGGCCAGCAACTCACATCCCTCCAGTCTCCAGGCCAGCAACTCACGTCCCTCCAGTCTCCAGGCCAGCAACTCACGTCCCTCCAGTCTCCAGGCCAGCAACTCACGTCCCTCCAGTCTCCAGGCTAGCAACTCACGTCCCTCCAGTCTCCAGGCCAGCAACGCACGTCCCTCCAGTCTCCAGGCTAGCAACTCACGTCCCTCCAGTCTCCAGGCCAGCAACGCATGTCCCTCCAGTCTCCAGGCCAGCAACTCACGTCCCTCCAGTCTCCAGGCCAGCAACGCACGTCCCTCCAGTCTCCAGGCCAGCAACTCACATCCCTCTAGTCTCCAGGCCGGCAACTCACGTCCCTCCAGTCTCCAGGCCAGCAACCCACATCCCTCCATTCTCCAGGCCAGCAACCCACATCCCTCCATTCTCCAGGCCAGCAACCCACATCCCTCCATTCTCCAGGCCAGCAACCCACATCCCTCTAGTCTCCAGGCCAGCAACCCAAGGCCTACTGTCTCCAGGACAGCAACCCACATCCATCCAGTCTCCAGGCCAGCAACTCACATCCCTCTAGTCTCCAGGCCAGCAACCCACATCCCTCTAGTCTCCAGGCCAGCAACTCACATCCCTCTAGTCTCCAGGCCAGCAACTCACATCCCTCCAGTCTCCAGGCCAGCAACTCACGTCCCTCCAGTCTCCAGGCCAGCAACTCACGTCCCTCCAGTCTCCAGGCCAGCAACTCACGTCCCTCCAGTCTCCAGGCTAGCAACTCACGTCCCTCCAGTCTCCAGGCCAGCAACGCACGTCCCTCCAGTCTCCAGGCTAGCAACTCACGTCCCTCCAGTCTCCAGGCCAGCAACGCATGTCCCTCCAGTCTCCAGGCCAGCAACTCACGTCCCTCCAGTCTCCAGGCCAGCAACGCACGTCCCTCCAGTCTCCACCCTCCATTCTCCAGGCCAGCAACCCACATCCCTCCATTCTCCAGGCCAGCAACCCACATCCCTCTAGTCTCCAGGCCAGCAACCCAAGGCCTACTGTCTCCAGGACAGCAACCCACATCCATCCAGTCTCCAGGCCAGCAACTCACATCCCTCTAGTCTCCAGGCCAGCAACCCACATCCCTCTAGTCTCCAGGCCAGCAACTCACATCCCTCTAGTCTCCAGGCCAGCAACTCACATCCCTCCAGTCTCCAGGCCAGCAACTCACGTCCCTCCAGTCTCCAGGCCAGCAACTCACGTCCCTCCAGTCTCCAGGCCAGCAACTCACGTCCCTCCAGTCTCCAGGCTAGCAACTCACGTCCCTCCAGTCTCCAGGCCAGCAACGCACGTCCCTCCAGTCTCCAGGCTAGCAACTCACGTCCCTCCAGTCTCCAGGCCAGCAACGCATGTCCCTCCAGTCTCCAGGCCAGCAACTCACGTCCCTCCAGTCTCCAGGCCAGCAACGCACGTCCCTCCAGTCTCCAGGCCAGCAACTCACATCCCTCTAGTCTCCAGGCCGGCAACTCACGTCCCTCCAGTCTCCAGGCCAGCAACCCACATCCCTCCATTCTCCAGGCCAGCAACCCACATCCCTCCATTCTCCAGGCCAGCAACCCACATCCCTCCATTCTCCAGGCCAGCAACCCACATCCCTCTAGTCTCCAGGCCAGCAACCCAAGGCCTACTGTCTCCAGGACAGCAACCCACATCCATCCAGTCTCCAGGCCAGCAACTCACATCCCTCTAGTCTCCAGGCCAGCAACCCACATCCCTCTAGTCTCCAGGCCAGCAACTCACATCCCTCTAGTCTCCAGGCCAGCAACTCACATCCCTCCAGTCTCCAGGCCAGCAACTCACGTCCCTCCAGTCTCCAGGCCAGCAACTCACGTCCCTCCAGTCTCCAGGCCAGCAACTCACGTCCCTCCAGTCTCCAGGCTAGCAACTCACGTCCCTCCAGTCTCCAGGCCAGCAACGCACGTCCCTCCAGTCTCCAGGCTAGCAACTCACGTCCCTCCAGTCTCCAGGCCAGCAACGCATGTCCCTCCAGTCTCCAGGCCAGCAACTCACGTCCCTCCAGTCTCCAGGCCAGCAACGCACGTCCCTCCAGTCTCCAGGCCAGCAACTCACATCCCTCTAGTCTCCAGGCCGGCAACTCACGTCCCTCCAGTCTCCAGGCCAGCAACCCACATCCCTCCATTCTCCAGGCCAGCAACCCACATCCCTCCATTCTCCAGGCCAGCAACCCACATCCCTCCATTCTCCAGGCCAGCAACCCACATCCCTCCATTCTCCAGGCCAGCAACCCACATCCCTCTAGTCTCCAGGCCAGCAACCCAAGGCCTACTGTCTCCAGGACAGCAACCCACATCCATCCAGTCTCCAGGCCAGCAACTCACATCCCTCTAGTCTCCAGGCCAGCAACCCACATCCCTCTAGTCTCCAGGCCAGCAACTCACATCCCTCTAGTCTCCAGGCCAGCAACTCACATCCCTCCAGTCTCCAGGCCAGCAACTCACGTCCCTCCAGTCTCCAGGCCAGCAACTCACGTCCCTCCAGTCTCCAGGCCAGCAACTCACGTCCCTCCAGTCTCCAGGCTAGCAACTCACGTCCCTCCAGTCTCCAGGCCAGCAACGCACGTCCCTCCAGTCTCCAGGCTAGCAACTCACGTCCCTCCAGTCTCCAGGCCAGCAACGCATGTCCCTCCAGTCTCCAGGCCAGCAACTCACGTCCCTCCAGTCTCCAGGCCAGCAACGCACGTCCCTCCAGTCTCCAGGCCAGCAACTCACATCCCTCTAGTCTCCAGGCCGGCAACTCACGTCCCTCCAGTCTCCAGGCCAGCAACCCACATCCCTCCATTCTCCAGGCCAGCAACCCACATCCCTCCATTCTCCAGGCCAGCAACCCACATCCCTCCATTCTCCAGGCCAGCAACCCACATCCCTCCATTCTCCAGGCCAGCAACCCACATCCCTCTAGTCTCCAGGCCAGCAACCCAAGGCCTACTGTCTCCAGGACAGCAACCCACATCCATCCAGTCTCCAGGCCAGCAACTCACATCCCTCTAGTCTCCAGGCCAGCAACCCACATCCCTCTAGTCTCCAGGCCAGCAACTCACATCCCTCTAGTCTCCAGGCCAGCAACTCACATCCCTCCAGTCTCCAGGCCAGCAACTCACGTCCCTCCAGTCTCCAGGCCAGCAACTCACGTCCCTCCAGTCTCCAGGCCAGCAACTTACGTCCCTCCAGTCTCCAGGCTAGCAACTCACGTCCCTCCAGTCTCCAGGCCAGCAACGCACGTCCCTCCAGTCTCCAGGCTAGCAACTCACGTCCCTCCAGTCTCCAGGCCAGCAACGCATGTCCCTCCAGTCTCCAGGCCAGCAACTCACGTCCCTCCAGTTTCCAGGCCAGCAACGCACGTCCCTCCAGTCTCCAGGCCAGCAACTCACATCCCTCTAGTCTCCAGGCCGGCAACTCACGTCCCTCCAGTCTCCAGGCCAGCAACCCACATCCCTCCATTCTCCAGGCCAGCAACCCACATCCCTCCATTCTCCAGGCCAGCAACCCACATCCCTCCATTCTCCAGGCCAGCAACCCACATCCCTCTAGTCTCCAGGCCAGCAACCCACATCCCCAGACCTGGCGAATCATCATCACCCACTTGCATTCTTCGCCTTTCCCCTCCACCCCATGTCTGGCTTTCAACAGTACATATACATTTGTAGAGAAATATGTCAAGGAAAAGGAGTATGATCGTAGCGTTATTTCCCTCATCTTGAATGGAAGTCTACAAATAAAAGAATGCGATTCAGAGTGGGGCTAAAAAAAAAAGTCTTTTAGGTTTTGTAAATGTATTTTCAGGACTTAGGGCCTCATCCATCAGGAGTTGGACGGCAGCACTTAAATCCAACTGTAACAGAATTAGCGCCGCCAATACCACTCCAACGGATTACAAGTCTGCGCAAATACCACCAGAGATAAAACGTACCAGCGCTATTACAGTCGGCGCTATCACAGCCAGCACTAATAGCGCAGAAAAAACAAAACGCAATTACAGCCATTACACAAGAGCATGTATAGAGGTATTTCCATCACCATCACTGAGCTTCTTGCCACAATCCAGGAAGACATAGGGAGCAGGGTAAATATCCGTACAGCTGCGCCCCCACTGGTGAAGCTGGTGGAAGTCCTGCGATTCCTGGGAACATGCACCTTCCAGCACACTGTGGCCATGATGCACGGTATGCAGTCCAGGACCAGGTGCTGGATGCCCTCCTGCAGCACATGAACCAACATATTGCACTGCCCACCAGCCTGGCCCAGGTCAATGATATGAAGGCAAGATTCTATGCCACCACCCAACTGCCTAATGTCATTGCAGCCATGGAGTGCACCCATGTGTCGTTGGTCGCACCCCAGCCCCATGAGGCCATATACAGGAACCAGATGCAGAAGCACTACCACTCCCTCAATGTGCAGGTGACTTGCGCCCCTGACCTCACCATCAGCCACTGCTGCGCCCGCTAACCAGGTTACACCCACGACTCCATGGTCCTATGGAACAGCACCCTGCCAGAATACATGGATAGCGCCAGCTGCCGTGGCTGATGACCCCTGTGTGGGACCCTAAGATGCAGATGAACAGCATTAGGCATGAGCCAGAGAAGCCACTCCCAGGCATGACGTGAGGGAAGGGTGACTGGCCCGGCAGGCACTAATAGACAATTTTATTCTAGTACAATACCCTGCCTCTGTCCCCTTACAGCCCTATGAATAAATAGCACATGAACACAATCAGGAATGCCCACGCATGAATGATGTTCAACAAACCTTTATCTAACTTTGTGCCCCAACTATCCCCCATAACCCTGCCCACCACCAACACCCCAGCACACAGTCCTCCTCCCCTGCCCACCACCAGCACCCCAGCACACAGTCCCCTCCCATTACCCTCCAACGAGTCCATGGCATGGCCACGCTGACCAATAGTTGGCCTATCCATTACTGTGGCCTCTTCCCCCAACTCCCAGCAGCTGGTGATCTGGCATGCAGCTGGTGCAGGGACTGGCGCCTTGATGTGCTCTCCTGGGATTCCTCGGTTGGCGTAGTAGAACAGGAAGGGGTGGCGCTGGCCCTCTTGAGATCATTGCTCTAACGGAAGGCTTCTGCAAGGGCTGAGACGCCCTCTGTCCTTTCCCTCACCAGTTGTCTGTATGCCCACAGTGCAACCGTACTGGTTGTTGTGACCCTCCTGGTCCTTGCATTGTTGCGTGCCATCCTGCGTGTTGGCCGCTGGATTGCATTGCGAATAGCCTACAAATGGCTGCAGTGTGTGTGGCCAATGGCCTCCATCTCCCTTTGGTGTTGTTCTATGTCCCCCAGTCTCTGCATCAGCATGCTGATTGTAGCTATTTGAGGCGGTGGTGAGGGGGTGCGCTGTCGGTGTGGGCTTGCAACAGGGGAGCCAAAGGAGTGTGTGTCAGTGTCTGGCTCTGGCGTTGACAAGCGTCGGCAGCGTGGTGGGATCACAGGGGTTTGGGCACACTGTTGCTGATGTGGTGGGCTCTACATTGTGGTGGGGGGCTGCTGGCGGAGACTGTGCCTAGGGGTTGCTGGCATTGCCGCATGATCAGAGTAAGGACTGCTGTCACCCTGTGCCTCCATTGTCACTGGTCCTCTGTGGCTGTGTCGGTGCTAATCGCGGCTGCAACAGACGATAGCGCTATTTGCGCCGGGTTTTTTGTCGGTAGCCTGTGTTTCAGCGTTATTTCCGCCGGGAACAAATAGTGTTACCGTTGGGGACCGATGCGTGTGCTCACTATGTTGAGATTCAGCGCTATTTGTGCCACGTCTCACGGCAGTAATGTTATATCCGCTCGGCAGAAATAGCACCTGCTCACCACCCAAATCCTGCTGAGGCCCTTAGAGTCGCAGCAAAAGGTTATGATTATTATCATGGCTTCGGGAGGCATCTAGGTGTATTGAAATGTTTGGGGAAGGCGTGCTCCACACTGTACAAAGAAACGAAGGCTTTGGCTGTCATATTTGCATAGATGAAAGTAAGGGAGATAGTTGGTTTAGAGGTTTGTTTTTGTTTGACATATTTTAGTTGTCTTGAAATAAGGCATCGATTTGGGAACCTAACTGGTGCTTTCCGTGTGCATTTAGAATTAAAAGAGACCCACTGCAGTTCCTATAAACTACACTTCAAACTTAAGGTCTTGTCGAGAAGAATGGTTATTCAAGTCAAATGGACCATCATTTACAAATAGCTTCCTTTCTAAATACCCTGACACAACAAAGAGAGTGTTACGTACTAATCACTTTTCAAGGGACGCTGGTGGGACCTGCTGTGCAGTGGTTGCAGGGCCATTAGTGGGACCTGCTGTGCAGTGGTTGCAGGGCTGCTGGTGGGAGCTGCTGCACAATGTTTGCAGGGCCATTAGTGGGAGCTGCTGTGCAGTGGTTGCAGGGCCATTAGTGGGACCTGCTGTGCAGTGGTTGCAGGACTGCTGGTGGGATCTGCTGCACAATGTTTGCAGGGCCATTAGTGGGACTTGCTGTGTAGTAGTTGCAGGGCCGCTGGTGGGACCTGCTGTGCAGTGGTTGCAGGGCTGCTGGTGGGACTGGCTGTGCAGTGGTTGCAGGGCCATTAGTGGAACCTGCTGTGCAGTGGTTGCAAGGCTGCTGGTGGGACATGCTGTGCAGTGGTTGCAGGGCCATTAGTGGGACCTGCTGTGCAGTGTTTGCAGGGCCATTAGTGGGACCTGCTGTGCAGTGGCTGCAGGGTTGCTGGTGGGACCTACTGTGCAGTGGTTGCAGGGCTGCTGGTGGGACCTTCTGTGCAGTGGTTGCGGAGCTGCTGGTGGGACCCGCTGTGCAGTGGTTGCAGGGCCATTATGTGCAGTGGTTGCAGGGCTGCTGGTGGGAGCTGCTGCACAGTGTTTACAGGGCCATTAGTGGGACCTGCTGTGCAGTGATTGTAGGGCTGCTCGGTGGACCTGCTGTGCAGTGGTTGCAGGGCCATTAGTGGGACCTGCTGTGCAGTGGTTGCAGGACTGCTGGTGGGAGCTGCTGCACAGTGTTTGCAGGGCCATTAGTGGGACCTGCTGTGCAGTGGTTGCAGGCCTGCTGGTGGGAGCTGTTGTGCAGTGTTTGCAGGGCCATTAGCGGGACCTGCTCTGCAGTGGTTACAGGGCTGCTGGTGGGAGCTGCTGCGCAGCGTTTGCAGGGCCATTAGTGGGACCTGCTGTGCAGTAGTTGCAGGGCCGCTGGTGGGACCTGCTGTGCAGTGGTTGCAGGGCTGCTGGTGGGACCTGCTCTGCAGTGGTTGAAGGCCATTAGTGGGGCCTGCTGTGCAGTGATTGCAGGGCTGCTGGTGGGACCTGCTGTGCAGTGGTTGCAGGTTCATTAGTGGGACCTGCTGTGCAGTGGTTGCAGGGCTGCTGGTGGGAGCTGCTGCACAGTGTTTGCAGGGCCATTAGTGGGACCTGCTGTGCAGTGGTTGCAGGGCTGCTGGTGGGAGCTGTTGCGCAGTGTTTGCAGGGCCTTTAGTGGAACCTGCTCTGCAGTGGTTACAGGGCTGCTGGTGGGAGCTGCTGCGCAGCATTTGCAGGGCCATTAGTGGGATCTGCTGTGCAGTAGTTGCAGGGCCGCTGGTGGGACCTGCTGTGCAGTGGTTGCAGGGCTGCTGGTGGGACCTACTGTGCGGTGGTTGCAGGGCCATTAGTGGGACCTGCTATGCAGTGGTTGCAGGGCTGCTGGTGGGACCTGCTGTGCAGTGGTTGCAGGGCCATTAGTAGGACCTGTTGTGCAGTGGTTGCAGGGCTGCTGGTGGGAGCTGCTGCACAGTGTTTGCAGGGCCATTAGTGGGACCTGATGTGCAGTGGTTGCAGGGCTGCTGGTGGGAGCTGCTGCACAGTGTTTGCAGGGCCATTAGTGGGACCTGCCGTGCAGTGGTTACAGGCTTGCTGGTGGGAGCTGTTGTGCAGTGTTTGCAGGGCCATCAGCAGGACCTGCTCTGCAGTGGTTACAGGGCTGCTGGTGGGAGCTGCTGTGCAGCGTTTGCAGGGCCATTAGTGGGACCTGCTGTGCAGTAGTTGCAGGGCCGCTGGTGGGACCTGCTGTGCAGTGGTTGCAGGGCTGCTGGTGGGACCTGCTGTGCAGTGGTTGCAGGGCCATTAGTGGGACCTGCTGTGCAGTGGTTGCAGGGCTGCTGGTGGGACCTGCTGTGCAGTGGTTGCAGGGCCATTAGTGGGACCTGCTGTGCAGTGGTTGCAGGGCTGCTGGTGGGAGCTGCTGCGCAGTGTTTGAAGGGCCATAAATGGGACCTGCTGTGCAGTGGTTGCATGGCTGCTGGTGGGAGCTGCTGCACTGCGTTTGCAGGGCCATTAGTGGGACCTGCTGTGCAGTGGTTACAGGGCTGCTGGTGGGAGCGGCTGAGCAGCGTTTGCAGGGCCATTAGTGGGACCTGCTGTGCAGTAGTTGCAGGGCCGCTGGTGGGACCTGCTGTGCAGTGGTTGCAGGGCCATTAGTGGGACCTGCTGTGCAGTGGTTGCAGTGCTGCTGGTGGGAGCTGCTGCACAATGTTTGCAGGGCCATTAGTGGGACCTGCTGTGCAGTGGTTGCAGGGCCATTAGTGGGACCTGCTGTGCAGTGGTTGCAGCGCCGCTGGTGGGACCTGCTGTGCAGTGGTTGCAGGGCTGCTCGTGGGACTAGCTGTGCAGTGGTTGCAGGGCCATTAGTGGGACCTGCTGTGCAGTGGTTGCAGGGCTGCTGGTGGGAGCTGCTGCACAATGTTTGCAGGGCCATTAGTGGGATCTGCTGTGCAGTGGTTGCAGGGCCGCTGGTGGGACCTGCTGTGCAGTGGTTGCAGGGCTGCTGGTGGGACCTGCTGTGCAGTGGTTGCAGGGCCATTAGTGGGACCTGCTATGCAGTGGTTGCAGGGCTGCTTGTGGGACCTGCTGTGCAGTGGTTGCCGGGCCATTAGTAGGACCTGTTGTGCAGTGGTTGCAGGGCTGCTGGTGGGAGCTGCTGCACAGTGTTTGCAGGGCCATTAGTGGGACCTGATGTGCAGTGGTTGCAGGACTGCTGTTGGGAGGTGCTGCACAGTGTTTGCAGGGCCATTAGTGGGACCTGCAGTGCAGTGGTTACAGGCCTGCTGGTGGGAGCTGTTGTGCAGCGTTTGCAGGGCCATTAGTGGGACCTGCTGTGCAATAGTTGCAGGGCCGCTGGTGGGACCTGCTGTGCAGTGGTTGCAGGGCTGCTGGTGGGAACTGCTGTGAAGTGGTTGCTGGGCCATTAGTGGGACCTGCTGTGCAGTGGTTGCAGGGCTGCTGGTGGGACCTGCTGTGCAGTGGTTGCAGGGCCATTAGTGGGACCTGCTGTGCAGTGGTTGCAGGGCTGCTGGTGGGAGCTGTTGCGCAGTGTTTTCAGGGCCATAAATGGGACCTGCTGTGCAGTGGTTGCCTGGCTGCTGGTGAGAGCTGCTGCACTGCGTTTGCAGGGCCATTAGTGGGACCTGCTGTGCAGTGGTTACAGGGCTGCTGGTGGGAGCTGCTGTGTAGCGTTTGCAGGGCCATTAGTGGGACCTGCTGTGTAATAGTTGCAGGTCCGCTGGTGGGACCTGCTGTGCAGTGGTTGCAGGGCTGCTGGTGGGAACTGCTGTGCAGTGGTTGCTGGGCCATTAGTGGGACCTGCTGTGCAGTGGTTGCAGGGCTGCTGGTGGGACCTGCTGTGCAGTGGTTGCAGGGCCATTAGTGGGACCTGCTGTGCAGTGGTTGCAGGGCTGCTGGTGGGAGCTGTTGCGCAGTGTTTGCAGGGCCATAAATGGGACCTGCTGTGCAGTGGTTGCCTGGCTGCTGGTGAGAGCTGCTGCACTGCGTTTGCAGGGCCATTAGTGGGACCTGCTGTGCAGTGGTTAAAGGGCTGCTGGTGGGAGCTGCTGAGCAGCGTTTGCAGGGCCATTAGTGCGACCTGCTGTGCAGTAGTTGCAGGGCCGCTGGTGGGACCTACTGTGCAGTGGCTGCAGGGCCATTAGTGGGACCTGCTGTGCAGTAGTTGCAGGGCCGCTGGTGGCACCTGCTGTGCAGTGGTTGCAGGGCCATTAGTGGGACTAGCTGTGCTGTGGTTGCAGGGCTACTGGTGGGAGCTGCTGCACAATGTTTGCAGGGCCATTAGTGGGACCTGCTGTGCAGTGGTTGCAGGGCCATTAGTGGGACCTGCTGTGCAGTGATTGCAGGGCCGCTGGTGGGACCTGCTGTGCAGTGGTTGCAGGGCTGCTTGTGGGACTAGCTGTGCAGTGGTTGCAGGGCCATTAGTGGGACCTGCTGTGCAGTGGTTGCAGGGCTGCTGGTGGGTGCTGCTGCACAATGTTTGCAGGGCCATTAGTGGGAGCTGCTGCGCAGCATTTGCAGGGCCATTAGTGGGATCTGCTGTGCAGTATTTGCAGGGCCGCTGGTGGGACCTGCTGTGCAGTGGTTGCAGGGCTGCTGGTGGGACCTGCTGTGCAGTGGTTGCAGGGCCATTAGTGGGACCTGCTCTGCAGTGGTTACAGGGCTGCTGGTGGGAGCTGCTGTGCAGCGTTTGCAGGGCCATTAGTGGGACCTGCTGTGCCGTAGTTGCAGGGCCGCTGGTGGGACCTGCTGTGCAGTGGTTGCAGGGCTGCTGGTGGGACCTGCTGTGCAGTGGTTGCAGGGCCATCAGCAGGACCTGCTCTGCAGTGGTTACAGGGCTGCTGGTGGGAGCTGCTGTGCAGCGTTTGCAGGGCCATTAGTGGGACCTGCTGTGCAGTAGTTGCAGGGCCGCTGGTGGGACCTGCTGTGCAGTGGTTGCATGGCTGCTGGTGGGAGCTGCTGCACTGCGTTTGCAGGGCCATTAGTGGGACCTGCTGTGCAGTGGTTACAGGGCTGCTGGTGGGAGCTGCTGAGGAGCGTTTGCAGGGCCATTAGTGGGACCTGCTGTGCAGTAGTTGCAGGGCCGCTGGTGGGACCTGCTGTGCAGTGGTTGCAGGGCCATTAGTGGGACCTGCTGTGCTGTGGTTGCAGGGCTACTGGTGGGAGCTGCTGCACAATGTTTGCAGGGCCATTAGTGGGACCTGCTGTGCAGTGGTTGCAGGGCCATTAGTGGGACCTGCTGTGCAGTGGTTGCAGGGCCGCTGGTGGGACCTGCTGTGCAGTGGTTGCAGGGCTGCTTGTGGGACTAGCTGTGCAGTGGTTGCAGGGCCATTAGTGGGACCTGCTGTGCAGTGGTTGCAGGGCTGCTGGTGGGAGCTGCAGCACAATGTTTGCAGGGCCATTAGTGGGAGCTGCTGCACATCATTTGCAGGGCCATTAGTGGGATCTGCTGTGCAGTATTTGCAGGGCCGCTGGTGGGACCTGCTGTGCAGTGGTTGCAGGGCTGCTGGTGGGACCTGCTGTGCAGTGGTTGCAGGACCATTAGTGGGACCTGCTATGCAGTGGTTGCAGGGCTGCTGGTGGGACCTGCTGTGCAGTGGTTGCAGGGCTATTAGTGGGACCTGCAGTGCAGTGGTTACAGGCCTGCTGGTTGGAGCTGTTCTGCAGTGTTTGCAGGGCCATCAGCAGGACCTGCTCTGCAGTGGTTACAGGGCTGCTGGTGGGAGCTGCTGTGCAGCGTTTGCAGTGCCATTAGTGGGACCTGCTGTGCAGTAGTTGCAGAGCCGCTGGTGGGACCTGCTGTGCAGTGGTTGCAGGGCTGCTGGTGGGACCTGCTGTGCAGTGGTTGCAGGGCCATTAGTGGGACCTGCTGTGCAGTGGTTGCAGGGCTGCTGGTGGGACCTGCTGTGCAGTGGTTGCAGGGCCATTAGTGGGTCCTGCTGTGCAGTGGTTGCAGGGCTGCTGGTGGGAGCTGCTGTGCAGTGTTTGCAGGGCCATAAATGGGACCTACTGTGCAGAGGTTCCATGGCTGCTGGTGGGAGCTGCTGCACTGCATTTGCAGGGCCATTAGTGGGACCTGTTGTGCAGTGGTTACAGGGCTGCTGGTGGGAGCTGCTGAGCAGCATTTGCAGGGCCATTAGTGGGACCTGCTGTGCAGTAGTTGCAGGGCCGCTGGTGGGACCTGCTGTGCAGTGGTTGCAGGGCCATTAGTGGGACCTGCTGTGCAGTGGTTGCAGGGCTGCTGGTGGGAGCTGCTGCACAATGTTTGCAGGGCCATTAGTGGGACCTGCTGTGCAGTGGTTGCAGGGCCATTAGTGGGACCTGCTGTGCAGTGGTTGCAGGGCTGCTGGTGGGAGCTGCTGCACAATGTTTGCAGGGCCATTAGTGGGACCTGCTGTGCAGTGGTTGCAGGGCCATTAGTGGGACCTGCTGTGCAGTGGTTGCAGGGCTGCTGGTGGGACCTGCTGTGCAGTGGTTACAGGCCTGCTGGTTGGAGCTGTTCTGCAGTGTTTGCAGGGCCATCAGCAGGACCTGCTCTGCAGTGGTTACAGGGCTGCTGGTGGGAGCTGCTGTGCAGCGTTTGCAGTGCCATTAGTGGGACCTGCTGTGCAGTAGTTGCAGAGCCGCTGGTGGGACCTGCTGTGCAGTGGTTGCAGGGCTGCTGGTGGGACCTGCTGTGCAGTGGTTGCAGGGCCATTAGTGGGACCTGCTGTGCAGTGGTTGCAGGGCTGCTGGTGGGACCTGCTGTGCAGTGGTTGCAGGGCCATTAGTGGGTCCTGCTGTGCAGTGGTTGCAGGGCTGCTGGTGGGAGCTGCTGTGCAGTGTTTGCAGGGCCATAAATGGGACCTACTGTGCAGAGGTTCCATGGCTGCTGGTGGGAGCTGCTGCACTGCATTTGCAGGGCCATTAGTGGGACCTGTTGTGCAGTGGTTACAGGGCTGCTGGTGGGAGCTGCTGAGCAGCATTTGCAGGGCCATTAGTGGGACCTGCTGTGCAGTAGTTGCAGGGCCGCTGGTGGGACCTGCTGTGCAGTGGTTGCAGGGCCATTAGTGGGACCTGCTGTGCAGTGGTTGCAGGGCTGCTGGTGGGAGCTGCTGCACAATGTTTGCAGGGCCATTAGTGGGACCTGCTGTGCAGTGGTTGCAGGGCCATTAGTGGGACCTGCTGTGCAGTGGTTGCAGGGCTGCTGGTGGGAGCTGCTGCACAATGTTTGCAGGGCTATTAGTGGGACCTGCTGTGCAGTGGTTGCAGGGCCATTAGTGGGACCTGCTGTGCAGTGGTTGCAGGGCTGCTGGTGGGACCTGCTGTGCAGTGGTTGCAGGGCAGCTGGTGGGACTAGCTGTGCAGTGGTTGCAGGGCCATTAGTGGGACCCACTGTGCAGTGGTTGCAGGGCTGCTGGTGGGAGCTGCTGCACAATGTTTGCAGGGCCATTAGTGGGACCTGCTGTGCAGTGGTTGCAGGGCCATTAGTGGGACCTGCTGTGCAGTGGTTGCAGGGCTGCTGGTGGGAGCTGCTGCACAATGTTTGCAGGGCCATTAGTGGGACCTGCTCTGCAGTAGTTGCAGGGCTATTAGTGGGACTTGCTGTGCAGTGGTTGCAGGGCTGCTGGTGGGAGCTGCTGCACAATGTTTGCAGGGCCATTAGTGGGACCTGCTGTGCAGTAGTTGCAGGGCCGCTGGTGGGACCTGCTGTGCAGTGGTTGCAGGGCTGCTGGTGGGAGCTGCTGCACTGCGTTTGCAGGGCCATTAGTGGGACCTGCTGTGCAGTGGTTACAGGGCTGCTGGTGGGAGCTGCTGAGGAGCGTTTGCAGGGCCATTAGTGGGACCTGCTGTGCAGTAGTTGCAGGGCCGCTGGTGGGACCTGCTGTGCAGTGGTTGCAGGGCCATTAGTGGGACCTGCTGTGCTGTGGTTGCAGGGCTACTGGTGGGAGCTGCTGCACAATGTTTGCAGGGCCATTAGTGGGACCTGCTGTGCAGTGGTTGCAGGGCCATTAGTGGGACCTGCTGTGCAGTGGTTGCAGGGCCGCTGGTGGGACCTGCTGTGCAGTGGTTGCAGGGCTGCTTGTGGGACTAGCTGTGCAGTGGTTGCAGGGCCATTAGTGGGACCTGCTGTGCAGTGGTTGCAGGGCTGCTGGTGGGAGCTGCAGCACAATGTTTGCAGGGCCATTAGTGGGAGCTGCTGCACATCATTTGCAGGGCCATTAGTGGGATCTGCTGTGCAGTATTTGCAGGGCCGCTGGTGGGACCTGCTGTGCAGTGGTTGCAGGGCTGCTGGTGGGACCTGCTGTGCAGTGGTTGCAGGACCATTAGTGGGACCTGCTATGCAGTGGTTGCAGGGCTGCTGGTGGGACCTGCTGTGCAGTGGTTGCAGGGCTATTAGTGGGACCTGCAGTGCAGTGGTTACAGGCCTGCTGGTTGGAGCTGTTCTGCAGTGTTTGCAGGGCCATCAGCAGGACCTGCTCTGCAGTGGTTACAGGGCTGCTGGTGGGAGCTGCTGTGCAGCGTTTGCAGTGCCATTAGTGGGACCTGCTGTGCAGTAGTTGCAGAGCCGCTGGTGGGACCTGCTGTGCAGTGGTTGCAGGGCTGCTGGTGGGACCTGCTGTGCAGTGGTTGCAGGGCCATTAGTGGGACCTGCTGTGCAGTGGTTGCAGGGCTGCTGGTGGGACCTGCTGTGCAGTGGTTGCAGGGCCATTAGTGGGTCCTGCTGTGCAGTGGTTGCAGGGCTGCTGGTGGGAGCTGCTGTGCAGTGTTTGCAGGGCCATAAATGGGACCTACTGTGCAGAGGTTCCATGGCTGCTGGTGGGAGCTGCTGCACTGCATTTGCAGGGCCATTAGTGGGACCTGTTGTGCAGTGGTTACAGGGCTGCTGGTGGGAGCTGCTGAGCAGCATTTGCAGGGCCATTAGTGGGACCTGCTGTGCAGTAGTTGCAGGGCCGCTGGTGGGACCTGCTGTGCAGTGGTTGCAGGGCCATTAGTGGGACCTGCTGTGCAGTGGTTGCAGGGCTGCTGGTGGGAGCTGCTGCACAATGTTTGCAGGGCCATTAGTGGGACCTGCTGTGCAGTGGTTGCAGGGCCATTAGTGGGACCTGCTGTGCAGTGGTTGCAGGGCTGCTGGTGGGAGCTGCTGCACAATGTTTGCAGGGCCATTAGTGGGACCTGCTGTGCAGTGGTTGCAGGGCCATTAGTGGGACCTGCTGTGCAGTGGTTGCAGGGCTGCTGGTGGGACCTGCTGTGCAGTGGTTACAGGCCTGCTGGTTGGAGCTGTTCTGCAGTATTGCAGGGCCATCAGCAGGACCTGCTCTGCAGTGGTTACAGGGCTGCTGGTGGGAGCTGCTGTGCAGCGTTTGCAGTGCCATTAGTGGGACCTGCTGTGCAGTAGTTGCAGAGCCGCTGGTGGGACCTGCTGTGCAGTGGTTGCAGGGCTGCTGGTGGGACCTGCTGTGCAGTGGTTGCAGGGCCATTAGTGGGACCTGCTGTGCAGTGGTTGCAGGGCTGCTGGTGGGACCTGCTGTGCAGTGGTTGCAGGGCCATTAGTGGGTCCTGCTGTGCAGTGGTTGCAGGGCTGCTGGTGGGAGCTGCTGTGCAGTGTTTGCAGGGCCATAAATGGGACCTACTGTGCAGAGGTTCCATGGCTGCTGGTGGGAGCTGCTGCACTGCATTTGCAGGGCCATTAGTGGGACCTGTTGTGCAGTGGTTACAGGGCTGCTGGTGGGAGCTGCTGAGCAGCATTTGCAGGGCCATTAGTGGGACCTGCTGTGCAGTAGTTGCAGGGCCGCTGGTGGGACCTGCTGTGCAGTGGTTGCAGGGCCATTAGTGGGACCTGCTGTGCAGTGGTTGCAGGGCTGCTGGTGGGAGCTGCTGCACAATGTTTGCAGGGCCATTAGTGGGACCTGCTGTGCAGTGGTTGCAGGGCCATTAGTGGGACCTGCTGTGCAGTGGTTGCAGGGCTGCTGGTGGGAGCTGCTGCACAATGTTTGCAGGGCTATTAGTGGGACCTGCTGTGCAGTGGTTGCAGGGCCATTAGTGGGACCTGCTGTGCAGTGGTTGCAGGGCTGCTGGTGGGACCTGCTGTGCAGTGGTTGCAGGGCAGCTGGTGGGACTAGCTGTGCAGTGGTTGCAGGGCCATTAGTGGGACCCACTGTGCAGTGGTTGCAGGGCTGCTGGTGGGAGCTGCTGCACAATGTTTGCAGGGCCATTAGTGGGACCTGCTGTGCAGTGGTTGCAGGGCCATTAGTGGGACCTGCTGTGCAGTGGTTGCAGGGCTGCTGGTGGGAGCTGCTGCACAATGTTTGCAGGGCCATTAGTGGGACCTGCTCTGCAGTAGTTGCAGGGCTATTAGTGGGACTTGCTGTGCAGTGGTTGCAGGGCTGCTGGTGGGAGCTGCTGCACAATGTTTGCAGGGCCATTAGTGGGACCTGCTGTGCAGTAGTTGCAGGGCCGCTGGTGGGACCTGCTGTGCAGTGGTTGCAGGGCTGCTGGTGGGACTAGCTGGGCAGTGGTTGCAGGGCAGTTAGTGGAACCTGCTGTGCAGTGGTTGCAAGGTTGTGCAGTGGGACATGCTGTGCAGTGGTTGCAGGGCCATTAGTGGGACCTGCTGTGCAGTGTTTGCAGGGCCATTAGTGGGACCTGCTGTGCAGTGATTGCAGGGCTGCTGGTGGGAGCTGCTGTGCAGTGGTTGCAGGGCTGATGGTGGGACCTTCTGTGCAGTGGTTGCAGGGCCATTAGTGGGACGTGCTGTGCAGTGTTTGCAGGGCCATTAGTGGGGCCTGCTGTGCAGTGGCTGCAGGGCTGCTGGTGGGAGCTGCTGCACAGTGTTTGCAGGGCCATTAGTGGGACCTGCTGTGCAGTGCTTGCAGGGCTGCTGGTGGGACCTGCTGTGCAGTGGTTGCAGGGCCATTAGCGGGACCAGTTGTGCAGTAGTTGCAGGGCTGCTGGTGGGAGCTGTTGCACAGTGTTTGCAGGGCCATTAGTGGGACCTGCTGTGCAGTGCTTGCAGGGCTGCTGGTGGGACCTGCTGTGCAGTGGTTGCAGGGCCATTAGCGGGACCAGTTGTGCAGTAGTTGCAGGGCTGCTGGTGGGAGCTGCTGCACGGTGTTTGCAGGGCCATTAGCGGGTCATGCTGTGCAGTGGTTGCAGGGCTGCTGGTGGGAGCTGTTGCACAGTGTTTGCAGGGCCATTAGTGGGACCTGCTCTGCAGTGGTTACAGGGCTGCTGGTGGGAGCTGCTGTACAGCATTTGCAGGGCCATTAGTGGGGCCTGCTGTGCAGTGGTTACAGGGCTGCTGGTGGGAGCTGCTGCACCGCGTTTTCAAGGCCGTTAGTTGGACCTGCTGTGCAGTGTTTACAGGGCTGCTCGTGGGAGCTGCTGCGCAGCGTTTGAAGGGCCATTAGTGGGACCTGCTGGGCAGTAGTTGCAGGGCCGCTGGTGGGATCTGTTGTGCAGTGGTTGCAGGGCCATTAGTGGGACCTGCTGTGCTGTGGTTGCAGGGCTGCTGGTGGGAGCTGCTGCACAGTGTTTGCAGGGCCATTAGTGGGACCTGCTGTGCCGTAGTTGCAGGGCCGATGGTGGGACCTGCTGTGCAGTGGTTGCAGGGCTGCTGGTGGGACCTGCTGTGCAGTGGTTACAGGGCTGCTGGTGGGAGCTGCTGTGCAGCGTTTGCAGGGCCATTAGTGGGAGCTGCTGTGCAGTAGTTGCAGGGCCGCTGGTGGGACCTGCTGTGCAGTGGTTGCATGGCTGCTGGTGGGAGCTGCTGCACTGCGTTTGCAGGGCCATTAGTGGGACCTGCTGTGCAGTGGTTACAGGGCTGCTGGTGGGAGCTGCTGAGGAGAGTTTGCAGGGCCATTAGTGGGACCTGCTGTGCAGTAGTTGCAGGGCCGCTGGTGGGACCTGCTGTGCAGTGGTTGCAGGGCCATTAGTGGGACCTGCTGTGCTGTGGTTGCAGGGCTACTGGTGGGAGCTGCTGCACAATGTTTGCAGGGCCATTAGTGGGACCTGCTGTGCAGTGGTTGCAGGGCCATTAGTGGGACCTGCTGTGCAGTGGTTGCAGGGCCGCTGGTGGGACCTGCTGTGCAGTGGTTGCAGGGCTGCTTGTGGGACTAGCTGTGCAGTGGTTGCAGGGCCATTAGTGGGACCTGCTGTGCAGTGGTTGCAGGGCTGCTGGTGGGACCTGCTGTGCAGTGGTTACAGGGCTGCTGGTGGGAGCTGCTGTGCAGCATTTGCAGGGCCATTAGTGGGACCTGCTGTGCAGTAGTTGCAGGGCCGCTGGTGGGACCTGCTGTGCAGTGGTTGCATGGCTGCTGGTGGGAGCTGCTGCACTGCGTTTGCAGGGCCATTAGTGGGACCTGCTGTGCAGTGGTTACAGGGCTGCTGGTGGGAGCTGCTGAGGAGCGTTTGCAGGGCCATTAGTGGGACCTGCTGTGCAGTAGTTGCAGGGCCGCTGGTGGGACCTGCTGTGCAGTGGTTGCAGGGCCATTAGTGGGACCTGCTGTGCTGTGGTTGCAGGGCTACTGGTGGGAGCTGCTGCACAATGTTTGCAGGGCCATTAGTGGGACCTGCTGTGCAGTGGTTGCAGGGCCATTAGTGGGACCTGCTGTGCAGTGGTTGCAGGGCCGCTGGTGGGACCTGCTGTGCAGTGGTTGCAGGGCTGCTTGTGGGACTAGCTGTGCAGTGGTTGCAGGGCCATTAGTGGGACCTGATGTGCAGTGGTTGCAGGGCTGCTGGTGGGAGCTGCAGCACAATGTTTGCAGGGCCATTAGTGGGAGCTGCTGCACAGCATTTGCAGGGCCATTAGTGGGATCTGCTGTGCAGTATTTGCAGGGCCGCTGGTGGGACCTGCTGTGCAGTGGTTGCAGGGCTGCTGGTGGGACCTGCTGTGCAGTGGTTGCAGAGCCATTAGTGGGACCTGCTATGCAGTGGTTGCAGGGCTGCTGGTGGGACCTGCTGTGCAGTGGTTGCAGGGCCATTAGTAGGACCTGTTGTGCAGTGGTTGCAGGGTTGCTGGTGGGAGCTGCTGCACAGTGTTTGCAGGGCCATTAGTGGGACCTGCAGTGCAGTGGTTACAGGCCTGCTGGTTGGAGCTGTTCTGCAGTGTTTGCAGGGCCATCAGCAGGACCTGCTGTGCAGTAGTTGCAGGGCCGCTGGTGGGAGCTGCTGCACAGTGTTTGCAGGGCCATTAGTGGGACCTGCAGTGCAGTGGTTACAGGCCTGCTGGTTGGAGCTGCTGTGCAGCGTTTGCAGTGCCATTAGTGGGACCTGCTGTGCAGTAGTTGCAGGGCCGCTGGTGGGACCTGCTGTGCAGTGGTTGCAGGGCTGCTGGTGGGACCTGCTGTGCAGTGGTTGCAGGGCCATTAGTGGGACCTGCTGTGCAGTGGTTGCAGGGCTGCTGGTGGGACCTGCTGTGCAGTGGTTGCAGGGCCATTAGTGGGTCCTGCTGTGCAGTGGTTGCAGGGCTGCTGGTGGGAGCTGCTGTGCAGTGTTTGCAGGGCCATAAATGGGACCTACTGTGCAGAGGTTCCATGGCTGCTGGTGGGAGCTGCTGCACTGCATTTGCAGGGCCATTAGTGGGACCTGTTGTGCAGTGGTTACAGGGCTGCTGGTGGGAGCTGCTGAGCAGCATTTGCAGGGCCATTAGTGGGACCTGCTGTGCAGTAGTTGCAGGGCCGCTGGTGGGACCTGCTGTGCAGTGGTTGCAGGGCCATTAGTGGGACCTGCTGTGCAGTGGTTGCAGGGCTGCTGGTGGGAGCTGCTGCACAATGTTTTCAGGGCCATTAGTGGGACCTGCTGTGCAGTGGTTGCAGGGCCATTAGTGGGACCTGCTGTGCAGTGGTTGCAGGGCTGCTGGTGGGACCTGCTGTGCAGTGGTTGCAGGGCAGCTGGTGGGACTAGCTGTGCAGTGGTTGCAGGGCCATTAGTGGGACCTACTGTGCAGTGGTTGCAGGGCTGCTGGTGGGAGCTGCTGCACAATGTTTGCAGGGCCATTAGTGGGACCCGCTGTGCAGTGGTTGCAGGGCCATTAGTGGGACCTGCTGTGCAGTGGTTGCAGGGCTGCTGGTGGGAGCTGCTGCACAATGTTTGCAGGGCCATTAGTGGGACCTGCTCTGCAGTAGTTGCAGGGCTATTAGTGGGACTTGCTGTGCAGTGGTTGCAGGGCTGCTGGTGGGAGCTGCTGCACAATGTTTGCAGGGCCATTAGTGGGACCTGCTGTGCAGTAGTTGCAGGGCCGCTGGTGGGACCTGCTGTGCAGTGGTTGCAGGGCTGCTGGTGGGACTAGCTGGGCAGTGGTTGCAGGGCCATTAGTGGAACCTGCTGTGCAGTGGTTGCAAGGTTGTGCAGTCGGACATGCTGTGCAGTGGTTGCAGGGCCATTAGTGGGACCTGCTGTGCAGTGTTTGCAGGGCCATTAGTGGGACCTGCTGTGCAGTGATTGCAGGGCTGCTGGTGGGAGCTGCTGTGCAGTGGTTGCAGGGCTGATGGTGGGACCTTCTGTGCAGTGGTTGCAGGGCCATTAGTGGGACGTGCTGTGCAGTGTTTGCAGGGCCATTAGTGGGGCCTGCTGTGCAGTGGCTGCAGGGCTGCTGGTGGGAGCTGCTGCACAGTGTTTGCAGGGCCATTAGTGGGACCTGCTGTGCAGTGCTTGCAGAGCTGCTGGTGGGACCTGCTGTGCAGTGGTTGCAGGGCCATTAGCGGGACCAGTTGTGCAGTAGTTGCAGGGCTGCTGGTGGGAGCTGCTGCACGGTGTTTGCAGGGCCATTAGCGGGTCCTGCTGTGCAGTGGTTGCAGGGCTGCTGGTGGGAGCTGTTGCACAGTGTTTGCAGGGCCATTAGTGGGACCTGCTCTGCAGTGGTTACAGGGCTGCTGGTGGGAGCTGCTGTACAGCATTTGCAGGGCCATTAGTGGGGCCTGCTGTGCAGTGGTTACAGGGCTGCTGGTGGGAGCTGCTGCACCGCGTTTGCAAGGCCGTTAGTTGGACCTGCTGTGCAGTGTTTACAGGGCTGCTTGTGGGAGCTGCTGCGCAGCGTTTGAAGGGCCATTAGTGGGACCTGCTGGGCAGTAGTTGCAGGGCCGCTGGTGGGATCTGTTGTGCAGTGGTTGCAGGGCCATTAGTGGGACCTGCTGTGCTGTGGTTGCAGGGCTGCTGGTGGGAGCTGCTGCACAGTGTTTGCAGGGCCATTAGTGGGACCTGCTGTGCAGTGGTTGCAGGGCCATTAGTGGGGCCTGCTGTGCAGTAGCTGCAGGGCTGCTGGTGGGAGCTGCTGCACAGTGTTTGCAGGGCCATTTGTGGGACCTGCTGTGCAGTGGTTGCAGGGCTGCTGGTGGGACCTGCTGTGCAGTGGTTGCAGGGCCATTAGTGGGACCAGTTGTGCAGTAGTTGCAGGGCTGCTGGTGGGAGCTGCTGCACGGTGTTTGCAGGGCCATTAGCGGGACCTGCTGTGCAGTGGTTGCAGGGCTGCTGGTGGGAGCTGTTGCACAGTGTTTGCAGGGCCATTAGTGGGACCTGCTCTGCAGTGGTTACAGGGCTGCTGGTGGGAGCTGCTGTACAGCATTTGCAGGGCCATTAGTGGGGCCTGCTGTGCAGTGGTTAAAGGGCTGCTGGTGGGAGCTGCTGCACCGCGTTTGCAAGGCCGTTAGTTGGACCTGCTGTGCAGTGTTTACAGGGCTGCTGGTGGGAGCTGCTGTGCAGCGTTTGAAGGGCCATTAGTGGGACCTGCTGGGCAGTAGTTGCAGGGCCGCTGCTGGGATCTGTTGTGCAGTGGTTGCAGGGCAATTAGTGGGACCTGCTGTGCTGTGGTTGCAGGGCTGCTGGTGGGAGCTGCTGCACAGTGTTTGCAGGGCCATTAGTGGGACCTGCTGTGCAGTGGTTGCAGGGCCATTAGTGGGACCTGCTGTGCAGTGGTTGCAGGGCTGCTGGTGGGAGCTGCTGCACAATGTTTGAAGGGCCATTAGTGGGACCTGCTGTGCAGTAGTTGCAGGGCCGCTGGTGGGACCTGCTGTGCAGTGGTTGCAGGGCTGCTGGTGGGACTAGCTGTGCAGTGGTTGCAGGGCCATTAGTGGGACCTACTGTGCAGTGGTTGCAGGGCTGCTGGTGGGAGCTGCTGCACAATGTTTGCAGGGCCATTAGTGGGACCTGCTGTGCAGTGGTTGCAGGGCCATTAGTGGGACCTGCTGTGCAGTGGTTGCAGGGCTGCTGGTGGGAGCTGCTGCACAATGTTTGCAGGGCCATTAGTGGGACCTGCTGTGCAGTAGTTGCAGGGCCATTAGTGGGACTTGCTGTGCAGTGGTTGCAGGGCTGCTGGTGGGAGCTGCTGCACAATGTTTGCAGGGCCATTAGTGGGACCTGCTGTGCAGTAGTTGCAGGGCCGCTGGTGGGACCTGCTGTGCAGTGGTTGCAGGGCTGCTGGTGGGACTAGCTGGGCAGTGGTTGCAGGGCCATTAGTGGAACCTGCTGTGCAGTGGTTGCAAGGTTGTGCAGTGGGACATGCTGTGCAGTGGTTGCAGGGCCATTAGTTGGACCTGCTGTGCAGTGTTTGCAGGGCCATTAGTGGGACCTGCTGTGCAGTGATTGCAGGGCTGCTGGCGGGAGCTGCTGTGCAGTGGTTGCAGGGCTGATGGTGGGACCTTCTGTGCAGTGTTTGCAGGGCCATTAGTGGGGCCTGCTGTGCAGTGGTTACAGGGCTGCTGGTTGGAGCTGCTGCACCACGTTTGCAGGGCCGTTAGTTGGACCTGCTGTGCAGTGGATACAGGGCTGCTGGTGGGAGCTGCTGCGCAGCGTTTGAAGGGCCATTAGTGGGACCTGCTGTGCAGTAGTTGCAGGGCCGCTGGTGGGATCTGTTGTGCAGTGGTTGCAGGGCCATTAGTGGGACCTGCTGTGCTGTGGTTGCAGGGCTGCTGGTGGGAGCTGCTGCACAGTGTTTGCAGGGCCATTAGTGGGACCTGCTGTGCAGTGGTTGCAGGGCTGCTGGTGGGAGCTGCTGCGCAGCATTTGCAGGGCCATTAGTGGAAGCTGTTGCGCAGTGTTTGCAGGGACATTAGTGGGCCCTGCTCTGCAGTGGTTACAGGGCTGCTGGTGGGAGCTGCTGCGCAGCGTTTGCAGGGCCATTAGTGGGACCTGCAGTGCAGTGGTTACAGGGCTGCTGGTGGGAGCTGTTGTGCAGCGTTTGCAGGGCCATTAGTGGGACCTGCTGTGCAGTGGTTACAGGGCTATTGGTGGGAGCTGCTGCACCACGTTTGCATGGCCATTAGTGGGACCTGCTGTGCAGTGGTTACAGGGCGGCTGCTGGGAGCTGCTGTGCAGTGGTTGCAGGGCCATTAGTGGGACCTGCTGTGCAGTAGTTGAAGGGCCGCTGGTGGGAGCTGATGTGCAGTGGTTGCAGGCCATTAGTGGGACCTGCTTTGCAGTGGTTGCAGGGCTGTTGGTGGGAGCTGCTGCACAGTGTTTGCAGGGCCATTAGTGGGACCTGCTGTGCAGTGATTGCAGGGCTGCTGGTGGGAGCTGCTGTGCAGTGGTTGCAGGGCTGATGGTGGGACCTTCTGTGCAGTGGTTGCAGGGCCATTAGTGGGACGTGCTGTGCAGTGTTTGCAGGGCCATTAGTGGGGCCTGCTGTGCAGTGGCTGCAGGGCTGCTGGTGGGAGCTGCTGCACAGTGTTTGCAGGGCCATTAGTGGGACCTGCTGTGCAGTGCTTGCAGGGCTGCTGGTGGGACCTGCTGTGCAGTGGTTGCAGGGCCATTAGCGGGACCAGTTGTGCAGTAGTTGCAGGGCTGCTGGTGGGAGCTGCTGCACGGTGTTTGCAGGGCCATTAGCGGGTCCTGCTGTGCAGTGGTTGCAGGGCTGCTGGTGGGAGCTGTTGCACAGTGTTTGCAGGGCCATTAGTGGGACCTGCTCTGCAGTGGTTACAGGGCTGCTGGTGGGAGCTGCTGTACAGCATTTGCAGGGCCATTAGTGGGGCCTGCTGTGCAGTGGTTACAGGGCTGCTGGTGGGAGCTGCTGCACCGTGTTTTCAAGGCCGTTAGTTGGACCTGCTGTGCAGTGTTTACAGGGCTGCTCGTGGGAGCTGCTGCGCAGCGTTTGAAGGGCCATTAGTGGGACCTGCTGGGCAGTAGTTGCAGGGCCGCTGGTGGGATCTGTTGTGCAGCGGTTGCAGGGCCATTAGTGGGACCTGCTGTGCTGTGGTTGCAGGGCTGCTGGTGGGAGCTGCTGCACAGTGTTTGCAGGGCCATTAGTGGGACCTGCTGTGCCGTAGTTGCAGGGCCGCTGGTGGGACCTGCTGTGCAGTGGTTGCAAGGCTGCTGGTGGGACCTGCTGTGCAGTGGTTACAGGGCTGCTGGTGGGAGCTGCTGTGCAGCGTTTGCAGGGCCATTAGTGGGAGCTGCTGTGCAGTAGTTGCAGGGCCGCTGGTGGGACCTGCTGTGCAGTGGTTGCATGGCTGCTGGTGGGAGCTGCTGCACTGCGTTTGCAGGGCCATTAGTGGGACCTGCTGTGCAGTGGTTACAGGGCTGCTGGTGGGAGCTGCTGAGGAGCGTTTGCAGGGCCATTAGTGGGACCTGCTGTGCAGTAGTTGCAGGGCCGCTGGTGGGACCTGCTGTGCAGTGGTTGCAGGGCCATTAGTGGGACCTGCTGTGCTGTGGTTGCAGGGCTACTGGTGGGAGCTGCTGCACAATGTTTGCAGGGCCATTAGTGGGACCTGCTGTGCAGTGGTTGCAGGGCCATTAGTGGGACCTGCTGTGCAGTGGTTGCAGGGCCGCTGGTGGGACCTGCTGTGCAGTGGTTGCAGGGCTGCTTGTGGGACTAGCTGTGCAGTGGTTGCAGGGCCATTAGTGGGACCTGCTGTGCAGTGGTTGCAGGGCTGCTGGTGGGACCTGCTGTGCAGTGGTTACAGGGCTGCTGGTGGGAGCTGCTGTGCAGCATTTGCAGGGCCATTAGTGGGACCTGCTGTGCAGTAGTTGCAGGGCCGCTGGTGGGACCTGCTGTGCAGTGGTTGCATGGCTGCTGGTGGGAGCTGCTGCACTGCGTTTGCAGGGCCATTAGTGGGACCTGCTGTGCAGTGGTTACAGGGCTGCTGGTGGGAGCTGCTGAGGAGCGTTTGCAGGGCCATTAGTGGGACCTGCTGTGCAGTAGTTGCAGGGCCGCTGGTGGGACCTGCTGTGCAGTGGTTGCAGGGCCATTAGTGGGACCTGCTGTGCTGTGGTTGCAGGGCTACTGGTGGGAGCTGCTGCACAATGTTTGCAGGGCCATTAGTGGGACCTGCTGTGCAGTGGTTGCAGGGCCATTAGTGGGACCTGCTGTGCAGTGGTTGCAGGGCCGCTGGTGGGACCTGCTGTGCAGTGGTTGCAGGGCTGCTTGTGGGACTAGCTGTGCAGTGGTTGCAGGGCCATTAGTGGGACCTGATGTGCAGTGGTTGCAGGGCTGCTGGTGGGAGCTGCAGCACAATGTTTGCAGGGCCATTAGTGGGAGCTGCTGCACAGCATTTGCAGGGCCATTAGTGGGATCTGCTGTGCAGTATTTGCAGGGCCGCTGGTGGGACCTGCTGTGCAGTGGTTGCAGGGCTGCTGGTGGGTACTGCTGTGCAGTGGTTGCAGGGCCATTAGTGGGACCTGCTATGCAGTGGTTGCAGGGCTGCTGGTGGGACCTGCTGTGCAGTGGTTGCAGGGCCATTAGTAGGACCTGTTGTGCAGTGGTTGCAGGGTTGCTGGTGGGAGCTGCTGCACAGTGTTTGCAGGGCCATTAGTGGGACCTGCAGTGCAGTGGTTACAGGCCTGCTGGTTGGAGCTGTTCTGCAGTGTTTGCAGGGCCATCAGCAGGACCTGCTCTGCAGTGGTTACAGGGCTGCTGGTCGGAGCTGCTGTGCAGCGTTTGCAGTGCCATTAGTGGGACCTGCTGTGCAGTAGTTGCAGGGCCGCTGGTGGGACCTGCTGTGCAGTGGTTGCAGGGCTGCTGGTGGGACCTGCTGTGCAGTGGTTGCAGGGCCATTAGTGGGACCTGCTGTGCAGTGGTTGCAGGGCTGCTGGTGGGACCTGCTGTGCAGTGGTTGCAGGGCCATTAGTGGGTCCTGCTGTGCAGTGGTTGCAGGGCTGCTGGTGGGAGCTGCTGTGCAGTGTTTGCAGGGCCATAAATGGGACCTACTGTGCAGAGGTTCCATGGCTGCTGGTGGGAGCTGCTGCACTGCATTTGCAGGGCCATTAGTGGGACCTGTTGTGCAGTGGTTACAGGGCTGCTGGTGGGAGCTGCTGAGCAGCATTTGCAGGGCCATTAGTGGGACCTGCTGTGCAGTAGTTGCAGGGCCGCTGGTGGGAACTGCTGTGCAGTGGTTGCAGGGCCATTAGTGGGACCTGCTGTGCAGTGGTTGCAGGGCTGCTGGTGGGAGCTGCTGCACAATGTTTGCAGGGCCATTAGTGGGACCTGCTGTGCAGTGGTTGCAGGGCCATTAGTGGGACCTGCTGTGCAGTGGTTGCAGGGCTGCTGGTGGGACCTGCTGTGCAGTGGTTGCAGGGCAGCTGGTGGGACTAGCTGTGCAGTGGTTGCAGGGCCATTAGTGGGACCTACTGTGCAGTGGTTGCAGGGCTGCTGGTGGGAGCTGCTGCACAATGTTTGCAGGGCCATTAGTGGGACCTGCTGTGCAGTGGTTGCAGGGCCATTAGTGGGACCTGCTGTGCAGTGGTTGCAGGGCTGCTGGTGGGAGCTGCTGCACAATGTTTGCAGGGCCATTAGTGGGACCTGCTCTGCAGTAGTTGCAGGGCTATTAGTGGGACTTGCTGTACAGTGGTTGCAGGGCTGCTGGTGGGAGCTGCTGCACAATGTTTGCAGGGCCATTAGTGGGACCTGCTGTGCAGTAGTTGCAGGGCCGCTGGTGGGACCTGCTGTGCAGTGGTTGCAGGGCTGCTGGTGGGACTAGCTGGGCAGTGGTTGCAGGGCCATTAGTGGAACCTGCTGTGCAGTGGTTGCAAGGTTGTGCAGTCGGACATGCTGTGCAGTGGTTGCAGGGCCATTAGTGGGACCTGCTGTGCAGTGTTTGCAGGGCCATTAGTGGGACCTGCTGTGCAGTGATTGCAGGGCTGCTGGTGGGAGCTGCTGTGCAGTGGTTGCAGGGCTGATGGTGGGACCTTCTGTGCAGTGGTTGCAGGGCCATTAGTGGGACGTGCTGTGCAGTGTTTGCAGGGCCATTAGTGGGGCCTGCTGTGCAGTGGCTGCAGGGCTGCTGGTGGGAGCTGCTGCACAGTGTTTGCAGGGCCATTAGTGGGACCTGCTGTGCAGTGCTTGCAGAGCTGCTGGTGGGACCTGCTGTGCAGTGGTTGCAGGGCCATTAGCGGGACCAGTTGTGCAGTAGTTGCAGGGCTGCTGGTGGGAGCTGCTGCACGGTGTTTGCAGGGCCATTAGCGGGTCCTGCTGTGCAGTGGTTGCAGGGCTGCTGGTGGGAGCTGTTGCACAGTGTTTGCAGGGCCATTAGTGGGACCTGCTCTGCAGTGGTTACAGGGCTGCTGGTGGGAGCTGCTGTACAGCATTTGCAGGGCCATTAGTGGGGCCTGCTGTGCAGTGGTTACAGGGCTGCTGGTGGGAGCTGCTGCACCGCGTTTGCAAGGCCGTTAGTTGGACCTGCTGTGCAGTGTTTACAGGGCTGCTCGTGGGAGCTGCTGCGCAGCGTTTGAAGGGCCATTAGTGGGACCTGCTGGGCAGTAGTTGCAGGGCCGCTGGTGGGATCTGTTGTGCAGTGGTTGCAGGGCCATTAGTGGGACCTGCTGTGCTGTGGTTGCAGGGCTGCTGGTGGGAGCTGCTGCACAGTGTTTGCAGGGCCATTAGTGGGACCTGCTGTGCAGTGGTTGCAGGGCCATTAGTGGGACCTGCTGTGCAGTGGTTGCAGGGCTGCTGGTGGGAGCTGCTGCACAATGTTTGAAGGGCCATTAGTGGGACCTGCTGTGCAGTAGTTGCAGGGCCGCTGGTGGGACCTGCTGTGCAGTGGTTGCAGGGCTGCTGGTGGGACTAGCTGTGCAGTGGTTGCAGGGCCATTAGTGGGACCTACTGTGCAGTGGTTGCAGGGCTGCTGGTGGGAGCTGCTGCACAATGTTTGCAGGGCCATTAGTGGGACCTGCTCTGCAGTGGTTACAGGGCTGCTGGTGGGAGCTGCTGTACAGCATTTGCAGGGCCATTAGTGGGGCCTGCTGTGCAGTGGTTAAAGGGCTGCTGGTGGGAGCTGCTGCACCGCGTTTGCAAGGCCGTTAGTTGGACCTGCTGTGCAGTGTTTACAGGGCTGCTGGTGGGAGCTGCTGTGCAGCGTTTGAAGGGCCATTAGTGGGACCTGCTGGGCAGTAGTTGCAGGGCCGCTGCTGGGATCTGTTGTGCAGTGGTTGCAGGGCAATTAGTGGGACCTGCTGTGCTGTGGTTGCAGGGCTGCTGGTGGGAGCTGCTGCACAGTGTTTGCAGGGCCATTAGTGGGACCTGCTGTGCAGTGGTTGCAGGGCCATTAGTGGGACCTGCTGTGCAGTGGTTGCAGGGCTGCTGGTGGGAGCTGCTGCACAATGTTTGAAGGGCCATTAGTGGGACCTGCTGTGCAGTAGTTGCAGGGCCGCTGGTGGGACCTGCTGTGCAGTGGTTGCAGGGCTGCTGGTGGGACTAGCTGTGAAGTGGTTGCAGGGCCATTAGTGGGACCTACTGTGCAGTGGTTGCAGGGCTGCTGGTGGGAGCTGCTGCACAATGTTTGCAGGGCCATTAGTGGGACCTGCTGTGCAGTGGTTGCAGGGCCATTAGTGGGACCTGCTGTGCAGTGGTTGCAGGGCTGCTGGTGGGAGCTGCTGCACAATGTTTGCAGGGCCATTAGTGGGACCTGCTGTGCAGTAGTTGCAGGGCCATTAGTGGGACTTGCTGTGCAGTGGTTGCAGGGCTGCTGGTGGGAGCTGCTGCACAATGTTTGCAGGGCCATTAGTGGGACCTGCTGTGCAGTAGTTGCAGGGCCGCTGGTGGGACCTGCTGTGCAGTGGTTGCAGGGCTGCTGGTGGGACTAGCTGGGCAGTGGTTGCAGGGCCATTAGTGGAACCTGCTGTGCAGTGGTTGCAAGGTTGTGCAGTGGGACATGCTGTGCAGTGGTTGCAGGGCCATTAGTTGGACCTGCTGTGCAGTGTTTGCAGGGCCATTAGTGGGACCTGCTGTGCAGTGATTGCAGGGCTGCTGGCGGGAGCTGCTGTGCAGTGGTTGCAGGGCTGATGGTGGGACCTTCTGTGCAGTGTTTGCAGGGTCATTAGTGGGGCCTGCTGTGCAGTGGTTACAGGGCTGCTGGTTGGAGCTGCTGCACCACGTTTGCAGGGCCGTTAGTTGGACCTGCTGTGCAGTGGATACAGGGCTGCTGGTGGGAGCTGCTGCGCAGCGTTTGAAGGGCCATTAGTGGGACCTGCTGTGCAGTAGTTGCAGGGCCGCTGGTGGGATCTGTTGTGCAGTGGTTGCAGGGCCATTAGTGGGACCTGCTGTGCTGTGTTTGCAGGGCCATTAGTGGGACCTGCTGTGCAGTGGTTGCAGGGCTGCTGGTGGGAGCTGCTGCGCAGCATTTGCAGGGCCATTAGTGGAAGCTGTTGCGCAGTGTTTGCAGGGACATTAGTGGGCCCTGCTCTGCAGTGGTTACAGGGCTGCTGGTGGGAGCTGCTGCGCAGCGTTTGCAGGGCCATTAGTGGGACCTGCAGTGCAGTGGTTACAGGGCTGCTGGTGGGAGCTGTTGTGCAGCGTTTGCAGGGCCATTAGTGGGACCTGCTGTGCAGTGGTTACAGGGCTATTGGTGGGAGCTGCTGCACCACGTTTGCATGGCCATTAGTGGGACCTGCTGTGCAGTGGTTACAGGGCGGCTGCTGGGAGCTGCTGTGCAGTGGTTGCAGGGCCATTAGTGGGACCTGCTGTGCAGTAGTTGAAGGGCCACTGGTGGGAGCTGCTGTGCAGTGGTTGCAGGCCATTAGTGGGACCTGCTTTGCAGTGGTTGCAGGGCTGCTGGTGGGAGCTGCTGTGCAGTGGTTGCAGGGCCATTAGTGGGACCTGCTGTGCAGTAGTTGAAGGGCCACTGGTGGGACCTGCTGTACAGTGGTTGCAGGGCCATTAGTGGGACCTGCTGGGCAGTGGCTGCAGGGCTGCTGGTGGGAGCTGCTGCACAGTGTTTGCAGGGCCATTAGTGGGACCTGCTGTGCAGTGGTTGCAGGGCTGCTGGTGGGAGCTCCTGTGCAGTGGTTGCAGGGCCATTAGTGGGACCTGCTGTGCAGTAGTTGAAGGGCCACTGGTGGGACCTGTTGTGCAGTGGTTGCAGGGCCATTAGTGGGACCTGCTGTGCAGTGGCTGCAGGGCTGCTGGTGGGAGCTGCTGCACAGTGTTTGCAGGGCCATTAGTGGGACCTGCTGTGCAGTGGTTGCAGGGCTGCTGGTGGGAGCTGCTGCACAGTGTTTGCAGGGCCATTAGTGGGACCTGCTGTGCAGTGATTGTAGGGCTGCTAGGTGGACCTGCTGTGCAGTAGTTGAAGGGCCGCTGGTGGGACCTGCTGTGCAGTGATTGCGTGGCCATTAGTGGGACCTGCTGTGCAGTGGTTGCAGGGCTGCTGGTGGGAGCTGCTGCACAGTGTTTGCAGGGCCATTAGTGGGACCTGCTGTGCAGTGGTTACAGGGCTGCTGGTGGGAGCTGCTGTGCAGTGTTTGCAGGGCCATTAATGGGACCTGCTGTGAAGTAGTTGCAGACCTGCTGGTGGGACCTGCTGTGCAGTGGCTGCACGGCCATTAGTGGGACCTGCTGTGCAGTGGTTGCATGGCTGTTGGTGGGAGCTGCTGCACAGTGTTTGCAGGGCCATTAGTGGGACCTGCTGTGCAGTGGTTGCAGGGCTGCTGGTGGGAGTTGCTGCTCAGTGTTTTCAGGGCCATTAGTGGGACCTGCTGTGCAGTGGTTACAGGGCTGCTGGTGGGAGCTGTTGCACAGCGTTTGCAGGGCCATTAGTGGGACCTGCTGTGCAGTGGTTACAGGGCTGCTGGTGGGAGCTGCTGCACCGCGTTTGCAAGGCCATTAGTGGGACCTGCTGTGCAGTGGTTACAGGGCTGCTGGTGGGAGCTGCTGTGCAGCGTTTGCAGGGCCATTAGTGGGACCTGCTGTGCAGTAGTTGCAGGGCCGCTGGTGGGACCTGCTGTGCAGTGGTTGCAGGGCCATTAGTGGGACCTGCTGTGCAGTGGTTGCAGGGCTGCTGGTGGGAGCTGCTGCACAGTGTTTGCAGGGCCATTAGTGGGACCTGCTGTGCAGTGGTTACAGGGCTGCTGGTGGGACCTGCTGTGCAGTGGTTACAGGGCTGCTGGTGGGACCTTCTGTGCAGTGGTTGCAGGGCCATTAGTGGGCCCTGCTGTGCAGTGGTTGCAGGGCCATTGGTGGGACCTGCTGTGCTGTGGTTGCAGGGCTGCTGGTGGGAGCTGATGCACAGTGTTTGCAGGGCCATTAGTGGGACCTGCTGTGCAGTGGTTGCAGGGCTGCTGGTGGGACCTGCTGTGCAGTGGTTGCAGGGCCATTAGTGGGACCTGTTGTGCAGTGGTTGCAGGGCTGCTGGTGGGAGCTGCTGCACAGTGTTTGCAGGGCCATTAGTGGGACCTGCTGTGCAGTGGTCGCAGGGCTGCTGGTGGGAGCTGCTGCGCAGTGTTTGCAAGGCCATTGGTGGGACCTGGTCTGCAGTGGTTACAGGGCTGCTGGTGGGAGCTGCTGCACAGCGTTTGCAGGGCCATTAGTGGGACCTGCTGTGCAGTGGTTACAGGGGTGCTGGTGCGAGCTGCTGCACCGTGTTTGCAGGGCCATTAGTTGGACCTGCTGTGCAGTGGTTACAGGGCTTCTGGTGGGAGCTGCTGCGCAGTGTTTGCAGGGCCATTAGTGGGACCTGCTGTGCAGTGGTTGCAGGTTGCTGGGTGGACCTGCTGTGCAGTGGTTGTATGGCTGCTGGTGGGACCAGCTGTGCAGTGGTTGCAGGGCTGCTGGTGGGAGCTGCCGCACAGTGTTTGCAGGGCCATTAGTGGGACTTGCTGTGCAATGGTTGCAGGGCTGCTGGTGGGAGCTGCTGCACAGTGTTTGCAGGGCCATTAGTGAAACCTGCTGTGCAGTGGTTGCAGGGCTACTGGTGCGAGCTGCTGCACAGTGTTTGCAGGGCCATTAGTGGGACCTGCTGTGCAGTGGTTACAGGGCTGCTGGTGGGAGCTGTTGCGCAGTGCTTGGAGGGCCACTGTTGGGACCTCTCTGTGCAGTGCTTGGTAGCACTGGTGGGACCTCTCTGGGCAGTGTTTGCGGGGCCGCTAGTGGGACCTGATGTGCAGTGTTTGCGGGGCTGCTGGTGGACCCTTTCTGCGCAGTGTTTGTGGAGCCACTGGTGGGACCTCTTTGCGCAGTGTTTGTCGGGCTACTGCTGGGACCTGCTGCACAGTATTTGAGGGGCAGCTGGTGGGACCTCTCTGCGCAGTGTTTGTCGGGTTGCTGCGCAGTGATTGCAGGGTCGCTGGTGAGACCTGCTGCGCAGTGTTTGCGGGGTCGCTGGTGAGACCTGCTGCGCAGTGTTTGCGGGCCGCTGGTAGGTCCTGTTGTGCAGTGTTTGCAGGTTTGCTGGTGAGACCTGCTGTGCAGTGTTTTCGGGGCCACTGGTGGGACCTGCAGCACAGTGTTAGCGTGGCCCCCGGTGGGTCCTGCAACGCAGTGTTTGCAGGGTCGCTGGTGAGACCTGCTGCACAGTGTTTGCGGGCCGCTGGTGGGTCCTGTTGTGCAGTGTTTGCAGGTTCGCTGGTGAGACCTGCTGTGCAGTGTTTGCGGGGCCACTGGTGGGTCCTGCTGAGCAGTGTTTGCAGGGCCACTGCTGGGACCTGCTGCACACTGTTTGCGGTGCCACTGGTGCGACCTGCTGTGCAGTGTTTGCGGTGCCGCTGGTGCGACCTGCTGTGCAGTGTTTGCGGGGCCACTGGTGGGTCCTGCTGAGCAGTGTTTGCAGGTTCGGTTTGTTGGTGAGACCTGCTGTGCAGTGTTTGCATGGCCGCTGGTGTGACCTGCTGTGCAGTGTTTGCGGGGCCACTGGTGGGTCCTGCTGAGCAGTGTTTGCAGGGCCACTGCTGGGACCTGCTGCACACTGTTTGCGGTGCCACTGGTGCGACCTGCTGTGCAGTCTTTGTGGGGCCGCTGGTGGGTGCTGCTGAGCAGTGTTTGCGGGGCCGCTAGTGGGTGCTGCTGAGCAGGGTTTGCAGGTTCGCTGGTGAGACCTGCTGTGCAGTGTTTGCGGGCCATTGGTGGGACCTGCTGTGCAGTGTTTGTGGGCCGCTGGTGAGAACTTCTGCACAGTGTTTGCGGGCCACTGGTGGGACCTGCTGTGCAGTGCTTGTGGGCAGCTGGTGGGACCTGCTGTGCAGTGTTTGCAGGGTCGCTGGTGAGACCGGCTGTGCAGTGTTTGCGGGCCATTGGTGGGACCTGCAGCGCAGTGTTAGCGGGGCCCCTGGTGGGTCCTGCTGTGCAGTGTTTTCATGGACACTGCTTGGACCTGCTGTGCAGTGTTTGCGGGCCGCTGGTGGGTCCTGCTTTGCAGTGTTTGCAGGTTCGCTGGTGAGACCTGCTGTGCAGTGTTTGCGGGGCTGCTGGTGGGTCCTGCTGAGCAGTGTTTGCAGGGCCGCTGGTGGGACCTGCTGCACAGTGTTTGTGGGTCCACTGGTGCGACCTGCTGTGCAGTGTTTGTGGGGCCACTGGTGAGTGCTGCTGCGCAGTGTTAGCATGGTCGCCGGTGAGACCTGCTGCGCAGTGTTTGCGGGGCTGCTGGTGGGTGCTGCTCCGCAGTGTTTTCAGGTTCGCTGGTGGGTCCTGCTGCACAGTGTTTGTGGGGCCACTGGTGGGCCCCACTGCGCAGTGTTTGCAGGTTTGATTTGCTGGTGAGACCCGCTGCGCAGTGTTTGCAGGCCGCTGGTGAGACCTGCTGCGCAGTGTTTGCGGTCCGCTGGTGAGACCTGCTGCGCAGTGTTTGCGTGGCCTCAGGTGGGACCTGCTGCGCAGTGTTTGCGGGCCTCTGGTGGGACCTGCTGCGCAGTGTTTGCAGGCAGCTAGTGGGACCTGCTGCGCAGTGCTTGCAGGCTCGCAGATGAGACCTGCTCCGCAGTGTTTGCGGGGCCGCTGGTGGGTCCTGCTGCACAGTGTTTGCAGGGTTGCTGGTGGGACCCGCTGTGCAGTGTTTTCGGGGCACCTGGTTGGACCCGCTGTGCAGTGTTTGCAGTTTCGCTGTTGGGACCTGCTGTGCAGTGTTTGCTGGCCGCTGGTGAGACCTGCTGCGCAGTGTTTGCGTGGCCTCAGGTGGGACCTGCTGCGCAGTGTTTGCGGGCCGCTGGTGGGACCTGCTGCGCAGTGTTTGCAGGCAGCTAGTGGGACCTGCTGCGCAGTGCTTGCAGGCTCGCAGGTGAGACCTGCTCCGCAGTGTTTGCGGGGCGCTGGTGGGTCCTGCTGCACAGCGTTTGTGGGGCCACTGGTGGGCCCCGCTGCGCAGTGTTTGCAGGTTCGGTTTGTTGGTGAGACCTGCTGTGCAGTGTTTGCATGGCCGCTGGTGTGACCTGGTAAGCAGTGTTTGCAGGCCGCTGGTGAGACCTGCTGCGCAGTGTTTGCAGGCCGCTGGTGAGACCGTCTGCACAGTGTTTGCGGGGCCGCTGGTGGGTACTGCTGCGCAGTGTTTGCAGGGTTGCTGGTGGGACCCGCTGTGCAGTGTTTTCGGGGCAGCTGGTGGGACCCGCTGTGCAGTGTTTGCAGGTTCGCTGTTGGGACCTGCTGCGCAGTGTTTGCTGGCCGCTGGTGAGACCTGCTGCGCAGTGTTTGCGGGGCCTCTGGTGGGACCTGCTGCGCAGTGTTTGCGGGCCGTTGGTGAGACCTGCTGCGCAGTGTTTGCAGGCAGCTAGTGGGACCTGCTGTGCAGCGCTTGCAGGCTCGCAGGTGAGACCTGCTGCACAGTGTTTGCGGGGCCGCTGGTGGGTGCTGCTGCGCAGTGTTTGCGGGCAGCTGGTGAGCCCTGCCGTGCAGTGTTTGTGGGGCCGCTGGTGGGACCTGCAGCACAGTGTTAGTGTGGCCCCTGGTGGGTCCTGCAACGCAGTGTTTGCAGGTTCGCCGGTGAGACCTGCTGTGCAGTGTTTGCGGGGCCGCTGGTGGTTCCTGCTGAGCAGTGTTTGCAGGGCCACTGCTGGGAACTGCTGCACACTGTTTGCGGGGCCACTGGTGCGACCTGCTGTGCAGTGTTTGTGGGGCCGCTGGTGGGTGCTGCTGCCCAGTGTTTGCGGGGCCGCTAGTGGGTGCTGCTGAGCAGGGTTTTTGAATATTCGCTGCTGGGTCCTGATGCGCAGTGTTAGCGGGGCCCCTGATGGGTCCTGCTGCACAATGTTTGCAGGTTCGCTGGTGAGACCTGCTGTGCAATGTTTGTGGGCCGCTGGTGAGAACTTCTGCGCAGTGTTTGCGGGCCACTGATGGGTCCTGCTGTGCAGTGTTTGCGGGCCGCTGGTGGGTCCTGCTGTGCAGTGTTTGCAGGTTCGCTGGTGAGACCTGCTGTGCAGTGTTTGCGGGGCTGCTGGTGGGTCCTGCTGAGCAGTGTTTGCAGGGCCGCTGGTGGGACCTGCTGCACAGTGTTTGTGGGGCCACTGTGTTTGTGGGGCCACTGGTGGGTGCTGCTGTGCAGTGTTTGCAGTGCCGCTAGTGGGTGCTGCTGCGCAGTGTTAGCTGGGTCGCCGGTGAGACTTGCTGCGCAGTGTTTTCAGGTTCGCTGGTGGGTCCTGCTGCACAGTGTTTGTGGGGCCACTGGTGGGCGCTGCTGCGCAGTGTTTGCAGGTTCGGTTTGCTGGTGAGACCTGCTGCGCAGTGTTTGCATGGCCGCTGGTGCGACCTGCTACGCAGTGTTTGCGGGCCGCTGGTGAGACCTGCTGCGCAGTGTTTGCAGGCAGCTAGTGGGACCTGCTGCGCAGTGCTTGCAGGCTCGCAGGTGAGACCTGCTGTGCAGTGTTTTCGGGGCCGCTGGTGGGTGCTGCTGCGCAGTGTTTGCGGGGTCGCTGGTGGGTCCTAATGTGCAGTGTTTGTGGGACCACTGGTGGGACCTGATGTGCAGTGTTTGCAGGGCCGCTGGTGGGTCCTGATGCGCAGTGTTTGCGGGGCGCTGTTGAGAGCTGCTGGGCAGTGTTTGCGGGGCCGCTCGTGGGACCCGCTGTGCAGTGCTTGTGGACCGGTGGTGGGTGCTGCTGTGCGGTGTTTGCAGGTTCGCTGGTGGGTCCTGCTGTGCAGTGTTTGCAGGGCCACAGGTGGGTCCTGCTGTGCAGTGTTTGCAGGTTCACTGGTGGAACCTGCTGTGCAGTGTTTGTGGGCCGTTGGTGAGACCTGCTGCGCAGTGTTTGCGGGCTGCTGGTGGGACCTGCTGCACAGTGCTTGCAGGGTCGCTGGTGGGACCCGCAATGCAGTTTTTGCGGGGCAGCTGGTGGGACCCGCTGTGCAGTGTTTGCAGGTTTGCTGCTGGGATCTGCTGCGCAGTGTTTGTGGGCCGCTGGTGAGACCTGCTGCGCAGTGTTTGGGGCCCGCTGGTGGGACCTGCTGCGCAGTGCTTGCGGGCAGCTGGTGGGACCCGCTGTGCAGTGTTTGCGGGCCGCTGTGGACGTGGCATGGAGGGGGTGCCTGCAGGCTTGGATGGGAAAGGCAGGAAACAAGACCTTTATGCCTGGAATCAGCACAGCTCATCTACAATGCACTCTGTACTTCTTGTGTGCAAGTGGCAGCTTGGGCAAGCAGACCCCATAAGTGTGGGGCCCTGGGCGATGGCACAGAAGGCCCATGCCCAGGGCCAACCCTGACCAGCAGAGCTTTCTCTGGCTGTTAGTACTAGAATAACAGAGGCTGCCACAGGCAGGGGTGTGGCTTAGTCAGTGATATTTAGGGGTTTGGGATGGTTCTGAGATTTTGCCAACAAACTATACAGTGTGCCCAACTGAAAATGGGGCCCTACGACTATGAGCCACTACTTTCTACTTGGCAATGGCTCTATTTTGCTAGGACAGCTGCACCCCCAGTCCTATAGATGAGGGGTGTATCAGACACTCTTACTCCCTAAAAATAGGCAAATACTCACAAAAAATAGGGAATACAAATACCCCCCAACAAAAAACAGGAAACTGACACATAAAAGTGAGTGTTCGCCTGCTTTCACTCACACAGCTGCACAGATGTGTTCAGATCAGTGGTGCACGTCGAGCCACGGGAAGACACTGCTATTTCTGCGGCCTGATCTTAAGAGAGAGGTACACACATCTTCTAATATGCATTAATAACAGTAATAGCCTACTTGGTCGAAAAACATTTGACCGTTTACTTGTGACTGCATTTGTTTAATCGTTTTTTGGTAAGAGGGAAACACACTGCATCGCAATGGGTTTCCTTGTTGCCCTATGTGTAATGTATGCTATGCTATGCTATGTTACGTTGTATGCTATGCTATGCTATGCTATGTTACGTTGTATGCTATGCTATGCTATGCTATGTTACGTTGTATGCTATGCTATGCTATGTTACGTTGTATGCTATGCTATGCTATGTTACGTTGTATGCTATGCTATGTTACGTTGTATGCTATGCTATGCTATGCTATGTTACGTTGTATGCTATGCTATGCTATGTTACGTTGTATGCTATGCTATGCTATGTTACGTTGTATGCTATGCTATGTTACGTTGTATGCTATGCTATGCTATGTTACGTTGCTTCATTCCATGCACCACTGCCATTTCCACTGTCTAGAGCTGCCCTCGTGGCTCTGTGAGGTGAAGTGGGGTGGGATGGGTTGGTTAGGATGGAAGCAAGGGATAGTAGCAGGCGCTTTGCTCAGCTGTTGATGTGTGTAGAACCGGGAGAACCAGGCTTCTGTTTGTGTGTGTGTGTGTGCGTTCTGGGTGTGCTTTGTTGTGTACACTGGGTGCTTATTGTTTGGGGATGGGCGGCGTCCAGTGTTTCTGTTGCAGTCTGTTGGGGTTTGCGACTTGGTTTGAGAGTGACGTGAGGTTTGGGGGGTTTAGTGGAGGAGTCTGCTAGACATCCGGGTGTGTGTGCATGGTGAATGGGTGGTGAGTGAGGGTGGTTTTAGAAAAAGAAGTGGTTAGTGTGTTTTGGGTAGTCTCTGGATGGTATTGTGTTGGAAGCCGTAAGGTGTCGCTGGGGTGGGCATTATCTAGGCACGCGGGGTATGAGACAGGGGTTATTGAGTTACCTGCGTCTTCTACATCCATGCAACTTGTGTGCACATTTTTGAGGGTCGGTGTGTGAGGTGAGGAGCGTTCCATTATCAGGGTCCTTCTGATGCTTGCACTCTGCCTCTCTGATTTGGGCACATTATGGGGCCGAAGCGGGGTCTCCATAAGGACAATCATTGTTGAAGTGTTTTTATCCCGGCGAGTTGAATAACCATGCTTGTAGCCATTTCCGGAAGATGGGCTGGTCTTCCGTCGCCCTGATTTCCTTCAGGATCGAGTCCATAGTTTGCTATGAGAATGAAGATGGCCGTTTCTCAGAGTTTCGTTTTCTCGTAGTGTCGTGTTTCTATTGGGAGGTGGGTGCAGGGTCTTAAGGTTGTTCTGCGTTGGTATTGGATGATTTTTGCTTGGAGGCGTTTGGGTCCGTGCCTATGTAGTGATTTGTGGGCAATGCAGAGGACTTTGCAGTTAACTTGTTTCTTGACCGTTAAGCAATGCAGTCTTCTCAGAGCTGGGGTGATGTGGTCTCAGACCTGGGGTCATGTGGTCTCACAGCTGGGGTCGTGTGGTCTCAGAGCCGGGGTGATGTGGTCTCAGCTGGAGTGATGTGGTCTCACAGCTGGGGGGATGTGGTCTCAGTGCTGGGGTGATGGGGTCTCCGTGCTAGGGTGATCTGGTCTCAGTGCTGGGGTGATCTGGTCTCAGAGCTGAGGTGATGAGGTCTCAGAGCTGGGGTGATCTGGTCTCAGTGTTCGGGGGTCTCAGAGCTGGGGTGATGTGGTCTCAGAGCTGGGGGGATGTGGTCTCAGTGCTGGGGTGATGTGGTCTAAGTGCTGGGGTGATGTGGTCTCAGCTGGAGTGATGTGGTCTCACAGCTGGGGGGATGTGGTCTCAGTGCTGGGGTGATGGGGTCTCCGTGCTAGGGTGATCTGGTCTCAGTGCTGGGGTGATCTGGTCTCAGAGCTGAGGTGATGAGGTCTCAGAGCTGGGGTGATCTGGTCTCAGTGCTGGGGGGTCTCAGAGCTGGGGTGATGTGGTCTCAGAGCTGGGGGGATGTGGTCTCAGTGCTGGGGTGATGTGGTCTAAGTTCTGGGGTGATGTGGTCTCAGAGCTTGGGTGATGTGGTCTTAGAGCTGGGGTGATCTGGTCTCAGAGCTTGGGTGATGTGGTCTCAGAGCTGGGGTGATGTGGTCTCAGAGCTGGGGTGATCTGGTCTCAGAGCTTGGGTGATGTGGTCTCAGAGCTTGGGTGATGTGGTCTCAGAGCTGGGGTGATCTGGTCTCAGAGCTGGGGTGATGTGGTCTCAGAGCTGGGGTGATGTGGTCTCAGAGCTTGGGTGATCTGGTCTCAGAGCTGGGGTGATCTGGTCTCAGAGCTGGGGTGATGTGGTCTCAGAGCTTGGGTGATGTGGTCTCAGAGCTGGGGTGATCTGGTCTCAGAGCTTGGGTGATGTGGTCTCAGAGCTGGGGTGATGTGGTCTCAGAGCTGGGGTGATCTAGTCTCAGAGCTTGGGTGATGTGGTCTCAGAGCTGGGGTGATGTGGTCTCAGAGCTGGGGTGATCTGGTCTCAGTGCTGGGGTGATGTGGTCTCAGTGCTGGGGTGATGTGGTCTAAGTGCTGGGGTGATGTGGTCTCAGAGCTTGGATGATGTGGTCTCAGAGTTTGGGTGATCTGGTCTCAGAGCTTGGGTGATGTGGTCTTAGAGCTGGGGTGATCTGGTCTCAGAGCTTGGGTGATGTGGTCTCAGAGCTGGGTTGATGTGGTCTCAGAGCTTGGGTGATGTGGTCTCAGAGCTGGGGTGATGTGGTCTCAGAGCTTGGGTTATCTGGTCTCAGAGCTGGGGTGATGTGGTCTCAGAGCTTGGGTGATCTGGTCTCAGAGCTTGGGTGATCTGGTCTCAGAGCTGGGGTGATCTGGTCTCAGAGCTTGGGTGATGTGGTCTCAGAGCTGGGGTGATCTGGTCTCAGAGCTTGGGTGATGTGGTCTCAGAGCTGGGGTGATGTGGTCTCAGAGCTGGGGTGATCTAGTCTCAGAGCTTGGGTGATGTGGTCTCAGAGCTGGGGTGATGTGGTCTCAGAGCTGGGGTGATCTGGTCTCAGTGCTGGGGTGATGTGGTCTCAGTGCTGGGGTGATGTGGTCTAAGTGCTGGGGTGATGTGGTCTCAGAGCTTGGATGATGTGGTCTCAGAGCTTGGGTGATCTGGTCTCAGAGCTTGGGTGATCTGGTCTTAGAGCTGGGGTGATCTGGTCTCAGAGCTTGGGTGATGTGGTCTCAGAGCTGGGTTGATGTGGTCTCAGAGCTTGGGTGATGTGGTCTCAGAGCTGGGGTGATGTGGTCTCAGAGCTTGGGTTATCTGGTCTCAGTGCTGGGGTGATCTGGTCTCAGAGCTGAGGTGATGAGGTCTCAGAGCTGGGGTGATCTGGTCTCAGTGCTGGGGGGTCTCAGAGCTGGGGTGATGTGGTCTCAGAGCTGGGGGGATGTGGTCTCAGTGCTGGGGTGATGTGGTCTAAGTTCTGGGGTGATGTGGTCTCAGAGCTTGGGTGATGTGGTCTTAGAGCTGGGGTGATCTGGTCTCAGAGCTTGGGTGATGTGGTCTCAGAGCTGGGGTGATGTGGTCTCAGAGCTGGGGTGATCTGGTCTCAGAGCTTGGGTGATGTGGTCTCAGAGCTTGGGTGATGTGGTCTCAGAGCTTGGGTGATCTGGTCTCAGAGCTTGGGTGATGTGGTCTCAGAGCTGGGGTGATCTGGTCTCAGAGCTGGGTTGATGTGGTCTCAGAGCTGGGGTGATGTGGTCTCAGAGCTGGGGTGATGTGGTCTCAGAGCTTGGGTTATCTGGTCTCAGAGCTGGGGTGATGTGGTCTCAGAGCTTGGGTGATCTGGTCTCAGAGCTTGGGTGATCTGGTCTCAGAGCTGGGGTGATCTGGTCTCAGAGCTTGGGTGATGTGGTCTCAGAGCTGGGGTGATCTGGTCTCAGAGCTTGGGTGATGTGGTCTCAGAGCTGGGGTGATGTGGTCTCAGAGCTGGGGTGATCTAGTCTCAGAGCTTGGGTGATGTGGTCTCAGAGCTGGGGTGATGTGGTCTCAGAGCTGGGGTGATCTGGTCTCAGTGCTGGGGTGATGTGGTCTCAGTGCTGGGGTGATGTGGTCTAAGTGCTGGGGTGATGTGGTCTCAGAGCTTGGATGATGTGGTCTCAGAGCTTGGGTGATCTGGTCTCAGAGCTTGGGTGATGTGGTCTTAGAGCTGGGGTGATCTGGTCTCAGAGCTTGGGTGATGTGGTCTCAGAGCTGGGTTGATGTGGTCTCAGAGCTTGGGTGATGTGGTCTCAGAGCTGGGGTGATGTGGTCTCAGAGCTTGGGTTATCTGGTCTCAGTGTTGGGTTGATGTGGTCTCAGAGCTTGGGTGATGTGGTCTCAGAGCTGGGGTGATGTGGGTGATGTGGTCTCAGAGCTTGGGTGATGTCTCAGAGCTGGGGTGATGTGGGTGATGTGGTCTCAGAGCTTGGGTGATGTGGTCTCAGTGTTGGGGTGATGTGGTCTCAGTGCTGGGGTGATGTGGTCTCAGAGCTGGGGGGATGTGGTCGCTACTATCGTGTCTCAGGAGAAGTGTTGCTGCGGTGGTATGGTGCGTTGTAGTTGCGTAGTCTACTCCTGATAATACCAAGGGCCATTAGCGGGTCCTGCTGTGCAGTGGTTGCAGGGCTGCTGGTGGGAGCTGTTGCACAGTGTTTGCAGGGCCATTAGTGGGACCTGCTCTGCAGTGGTTACAGGGCTGCTGGTGGGAGCTGCTGTACAGCATTTGCAGGGCCATTAGTGGGGCCTGCTGTGCAGTGGTTACAGGGCTGCTGGTGGGAGCTGCTGCACCGTGTTTTCAAGGCCGTTAGTTGGACCTGCTGTGCAGTGTTTACAGGGCTGCTCGTGGGAGCTGCTGCGCAGCGTTTGAAGGGCCATTAGTGGGACCTGCTGGGCAGTAGTTGCAGGGCCGCTGGTGGGATCTGTTGTGCAGCGGTTGCAGGGCCATTAGTGGGACCTGCTGTGCTGTGGTTGCAGGGCTGCTGGTGGGAGCTGCTGCACAGTGTTTGCAGGGCCATTAGTGGGACCTGCTGTGCCGTAGTTGCAGGGCCGCTGGTGGGACCTGCTGTGCAGTGGTTGCAAGGCTGCTGGTGGGACCTGCTGTGCAGTGGTTACAGGGCTGCTGGTGGGAGCTGCTGTGCAGCGTTTGCAGGGCCATTAGTGGGAGCTGCTGTGCAGTAGTTGCAGGGCCGCTGGTGGGACCTGCTGTGCAGTGGTTGCATGGCTGCTGGTGGGAGCTGCTGCACTGCGTTTGCAGGGCCATTAGTGGGACCTGCTGTGCAGTGGTTACAGGGCTGCTGGTGGGAGCTGCTGAGGAGCGTTTGCAGGGCCATTAGTGGGACCTGCTGTGCAGTAGTTGCAGGGCCGCTGGTGGGACCTGCTGTGCAGTGGTTGCAGGGCCATTAGTGGGACCTGCTGTGCTGTGGTTGCAGGGCTACTGGTGGGAGCTGCTGCACAATGTTTGCAGGGCCATTAGTGGGACCTGCTGTGCAGTGGTTGCAGGGCCATTAGTGGGACCTGCTGTGCAGTGGTTGCAGGGCCGCTGGTGGGACCTGCTGTGCAGTGGTTGCAGGGCTGCTTGTGGGACTAGCTGTGCAGTGGTTGCAGGGCCATTAGTGGGACCTGCTGTGCAGTGGTTGCAGGGCTGCTGGTGGGACCTGCTGTGCAGTGGTTACAGGGCTGCTGGTGGGAGCTGCTGTGCAGCATTTGCAGGGCCATTAGTGGGACCTGCTGTGCAGTAGTTGCAGGGCCGCTGGTGGGACCTGCTGTGCAGTGGTTGCATGGCTGCTGGTGGGAGCTGCTGCACTGCGTTTGCAGGGCCATTAGTGGGACCTGCTGTGCAGTGGTTACAGGGCTGCTGGTGGGAGCTGCTGAGGAGCGTTTGCAGGGCCATTAGTGGGACCTGCTGTGCAGTAGTTGCAGGGCCGCTGGTGGGACCTGCTGTGCAGTGGTTGCAGGGCCATTAGTGGGACCTGCTGTGCTGTGGTTGCAGGGCTACTGGTGGGAGCTGCTGCACAATGTTTGCAGGGCCATTAGTGGGACCTGCTGTGCAGTGGTTGCAGGGCCATTAGTGGGACCTGCTGTGCAGTGGTTGCAGGGCCGCTGGTGGGACCTGCTGTGCAGTGGTTGCAGGGCTGCTTGTGGGACTAGCTGTGCAGTGGTTGCAGGGCCATTAGTGGGACCTGATGTGCAGTGGTTGCAGGGCTGCTGGTGGGAGCTGCAGCACAATGTTTGCAGGGCCATTAGTGGGAGCTGCTGCACAGCATTTGCAGGGCCATTAGTGGGATCTGCTGTGCAGTATTTGCAGGGCCGCTGGTGGGACCTGCTGTGCAGTGGTTGCAGGGCTGCTGGTGGGTACTGCTGTGCAGTGGTTGCAGGGCCATTAGTGGGACCTGCTATGCAGTGGTTGCAGGGCTGCTGGTGGGACCTGCTGTGCAGTGGTTGCAGGGCCATTAGTAGGACCTGTTGTGCAGTGGTTGCAGGGTTGCTGGTGGGAGCTGCTGCACAGTGTTTGCAGGGCCATTAGTGGGACCTGCAGTGCAGTGGTTACAGGCCTGCTGGTTGGAGCTGTTCTGCAGTGTTTGCAGGGCCATCAGCAGGACCTGCTCTGCAGTGGTTACAGGGCTGCTGGTCGGAGCTGCTGTGCAGCGTTTGCAGTGCCATTAGTGGGACCTGCTGTGCAGTAGTTGCAGGGCCGCTGGTGGGACCTGCTGTGCAGTGGTTGCAGGGCTGCTGGTGGGACCTGCTGTGCAGTGGTTGCAGGGCCATTAGTGGGACCTGCTGTGCAGTGGTTGCAGGGCTGCTGGTGGGACCTGCTGTGCAGTGGTTGCAGGGCCATTAGTGGGTCCTGCTGTGCAGTGGTTGCAGGGCTGCTGGTGGGAGCTGCTGTGCAGTGTTTGCAGGGCCATAAATGGGACCTACTGTGCAGAGGTTCCATGGCTGCTGGTGGGAGCTGCTGCACTGCATTTGCAGGGCCATTAGTGGGACCTGTTGTGCAGTGGTTACAGGGCTGCTGGTGGGAGCTGCTGAGCAGCATTTGCAGGGCCATTAGTGGGACCTGCTGTGCAGTAGTTGCAGGGCCGCTGGTGGGAACTGCTGTGCAGTGGTTGCAGGGCCATTAGTGGGACCTGCTGTGCAGTGGTTGCAGGGCTGCTGGTGGGAGCTGCTGCACAATGTTTGCAGGGCCATTAGTGGGACCTGCTGTGCAGTGGTTGCAGGGCCATTAGTGGGACCTGCTGTGCAGTGGTTGCAGGGCTGCTGGTGGGACCTGCTGTGCAGTGGTTGCAGGGCAGCTGGTGGGACTAGCTGTGCAGTGGTTGCAGGGCCATTAGTGGGACCTACTGTGCAGTGGTTGCAGGGCTGCTGGTGGGAGCTGCTGCACAATGTTTGCAGGGCCATTAGTGGGACCTGCTGTGCAGTGGTTGCAGGGCCATTAGTGGGACCTGCTGTGCAGTGGTTGCAGGGCTGCTGGTGGGAGCTGCTGCACAATGTTTGCAGGGCCATTAGTGGGACCTGCTCTGCAGTAGTTGCAGGGCTATTAGTGGGACTTGCTGTACAGTGGTTGCAGGGCTGCTGGTGGGAGCTGCTGCACAATGTTTGCAGGGCCATTAGTGGGACCTGCTGTGCAGTAGTTGCAGGGCCGCTGGTGGGACCTGCTGTGCAGTGGTTGCAGGGCTGCTGGTGGGACTAGCTGGGCAGTGGTTGCAGGGCCATTAGTGGAACCTGCTGTGCAGTGGTTGCAAGGTTGTGCAGTCGGACATGCTGTGCAGTGGTTGCAGGGCCATTAGTGGGACCTGCTGTGCAGTGTTTGCAGGGCCATTAGTGGGACCTGCTGTGCAGTGATTGCAGGGCTGCTGGTGGGAGCTGCTGTGCAGTGGTTGCAGGGCTGATGGTGGGACCTTCTGTGCAGTGGTTGCAGGGCCATTAGTGGGACGTGCTGTGCAGTGTTTGCAGGGCCATTAGTGGGGCCTGCTGTGCAGTGGCTGCAGGGCTGCTGGTGGGAGCTGCTGCACAGTGTTTGCAGGGCCATTAGTGGGACCTGCTGTGCAGTGCTTGCAGAGCTGCTGGTGGGACCTGCTGTGCAGTGGTTGCAGGGCCATTAGCGGGACCAGTTGTGCAGTAGTTGCAGGGCTGCTGGTGGGAGCTGCTGCACGGTGTTTGCAGGGCCATTAGCGGGTCCTGCTGTGCAGTGGTTGCAGGGCTGCTGGTGGGAGCTGTTGCACAGTGTTTGCAGGGCCATTAGTGGGACCTGCTCTGCAGTGGTTACAGGGCTGCTGGTGGGAGCTGCTGTACAGCATTTGCAGGGCCATTAGTGGGGCCTGCTGTGCAGTGGTTACAGGGCTGCTGGTGGGAGCTGCTGCACCGCGTTTGCAAGGCCGTTAGTTGGACCTGCTGTGCAGTGTTTACAGGGCTGCTCGTGGGAGCTGCTGCGCAGCGTTTGAAGGGCCATTAGTGGGACCTGCTGGGCAGTAGTTGCAGGGCCGCTGGTGGGATCTGTTGTGCAGTGGTTGCAGGGCCATTAGTGGGACCTGCTGTGCTGTGGTTGCAGGGCTGCTGGTGGGAGCTGCTGCACAGTGTTTGCAGGGCCATTAGTGGGACCTGCTGTGCAGTGGTTGCAGGGCCATTAGTGGGACCTGCTGTGCAGTGGTTGCAGGGCTGCTGGTGGGAGCTGCTGCACAATGTTTGAAGGGCCATTAGTGGGACCTGCTGTGCAGTAGTTGCAGGGCCGCTGGTGGGACCTGCTGTGCAGTGGTTGCAGGGCTGCTGGTGGGACTAGCTGTGCAGTGGTTGCAGGGCCATTAGTGGGACCTACTGTGCAGTGGTTGCAGGGCTGCTGGTGGGAGCTGCTGCACAATGTTTGCAGGGCCATTAGTGGGACCTGCTCTGCAGTGGTTACAGGGCTGCTGGTGGGAGCTGCTGTACAGCATTTGCAGGGCCATTAGTGGGGCCTGCTGTGCAGTGGTTAAAGGGCTGCTGGTGGGAGCTGCTGCACCGCGTTTGCAAGGCCGTTAGTTGGACCTGCTGTGCAGTGTTTACAGGGCTGCTGGTGGGAGCTGCTGTGCAGCGTTTGAAGGGCCATTAGTGGGACCTGCTGGGCAGTAGTTGCAGGGCCGCTGCTGGGATCTGTTGTGCAGTGGTTGCAGGGCAATTAGTGGGACCTGCTGTGCTGTGGTTGCAGGGCTGCTGGTGGGAGCTGCTGCACAGTGTTTGCAGGGCCATTAGTGGGACCTGCTGTGCAGTGGTTGCAGGGCCATTAGTGGGACCTGCTGTGCAGTGGTTGCAGGGCTGCTGGTGGGAGCTGCTGCACAATGTTTGAAGGGCCATTAGTGGGACCTGCTGTGCAGTAGTTGCAGGGCCGCTGGTGGGACCTGCTGTGCAGTGGTTGCAGGGCTGCTGGTGGGACTAGCTGTGAAGTGGTTGCAGGGCCATTAGTGGGACCTACTGTGCAGTGGTTGCAGGGCTGCTGGTGGGAGCTGCTGCACAATGTTTGCAGGGCCATTAGTGGGACCTGCTGTGCAGTGGTTGCAGGGCCATTAGTGGGACCTGCTGTGCAGTGGTTGCAGGGCTGCTGGTGGGAGCTGCTGCACAATGTTTGCAGGGCCATTAGTGGGACCTGCTGTGCAGTAGTTGCAGGGCCATTAGTGGGACTTGCTGTGCAGTGGTTGCAGGGCTGCTGGTGGGAGCTGCTGCACAATGTTTGCAGGGCCATTAGTGGGACCTGCTGTGCAGTAGTTGCAGGGCCGCTGGTGGGACCTGCTGTGCAGTGGTTGCAGGGCTGCTGGTGGGACTAGCTGGGCAGTGGTTGCAGGGCCATTAGTGGAACCTGCTGTGCAGTGGTTGCAAGGTTGTGCAGTGGGACATGCTGTGCAGTGGTTGCAGGGCCATTAGTTGGACCTGCTGTGCAGTGTTTGCAGGGCCATTAGTGGGACCTGCTGTGCAGTGATTGCAGGGCTGCTGGCGGGAGCTGCTGTGCAACCTGCAGTGTTTTCGGGGCACCTGGTTGGACCCGCTGTGCAGTGTTTGCAGTTTCGCTGTTGGGACCTGCTGTGCAGTGTTTGCTGGCCGCTGGTGAGACCTGCTGCGCAGTGTTTGCGTGGCCTCAGGTGGGACCTGCTGCGCAGTGTTTGCGGGCCGCTGGTGGGACCTGCTGCGCAGTGTTTGCAGGCAGCTAGTGGGACCTGCTGCGCAGTGCTTGCAGGCTCGCAGGTGAGACCTGCTCCGCAGTGTTTGCGGGGCGCTGGTGGGTCCTGCTGCACAGCGTTTGTGGGGCCACTGGTGGGCCCCGCTGCGCAGTGTTTGCAGGTTCGGTTTGTTGGTGAGACCTGCTGTGCAGTGTTTGCATGGCCGCTGGTGTGACCTGGTAAGCAGTGTTTGCAGGCCGCTGGTGAGACCTGCTGCGCAGTGTTTGCAGGCCGCTGGTGAGACCGTCTGCACAGTGTTTGCGGGGCCGCTGGTGGGTACTGCTGCGCAGTGTTTGCAGGGTTGCTGGTGGGACCCGCTGTGCAGTGTTTTCGGGGCAGCTGGTGGGACCCGCTGTGCAGTGTTTGCAGGTTCGCTGTTGGGACCTGCTGCGCAGTGTTTGCTGGCCGCTGGTGAGACCTGCTGCGCAGTGTTTGCGGGGCCTCTGGTGGGACCTGCTGCGCAGTGTTTGCGGGCCGTTGGTGAGACCTGCTGCGCAGTGTTTGCAGGCAGCTAGTGGGACCTGCTGTGCAGCGCTTGCAGGCTCGCAGGTGAGACCTGCTGCACAGTGTTTGCGGGGCCGCTGGTGGGTGCTGCTGCGCAGTGTTTGCGGGCAGCTGGTGAGCCCTGCCGTGCAGTGTTTGTGGGGCCGCTGGTGGGACCTGCAGCACAGTGTTAGTGTGGCCCCTGGTGGGTCCTGCAACGCAGTGTTTGCAGGTTCGCCGGTGAGACCTGCTGTGCAGTGTTTGCGGGGCCGCTGGTGGTTCCTGCTGAGCAGTGTTTGCAGGGCCACTGCTGGGAACTGCTGCACACTGTTTGCGGGGCCACTGGTGCGACCTGCTGTGCAGTGTTTGTGGGGCCGCTGGTGGGTGCTGCTGCCCAGTGTTTGCGGGGCCGCTAGTGGGTGCTGCTGAGCAGGGTTTTTGAATATTCGCTGCTGGGTCCTGATGCGCAGTGTTAGCGGGGCCCCTGATGGGTCCTGCTGCACAATGTTTGCAGGTTCGCTGGTGAGACCTGCTGTGCAATGTTTGTGGGCCGCTGGTGAGAACTTCTGCGCAGTGTTTGCGGGCCACTGATGGGTCCTGCTGTGCAGTGTTTGCGGGCCGCTGGTGGGTCCTGCTGTGCAGTGTTTGCAGGTTCGCTGGTGAGACCTGCTGTGCAGTGTTTGCGGGGCTGCTGGTGGGTCCTGCTGAGCAGTGTTTGCAGGGCCGCTGGTGGGACCTGCTGCACAGTGTTTGTGGGGCCACTGTGTTTGTGGGGCCACTGGTGGGTGCTGCTGTGCAGTGTTTGCAGTGCCGCTAGTGGGTGCTGCTGCGCAGTGTTAGCTGGGTCGCCGGTGAGACTTGCTGCGCAGTGTTTTCAGGTTCGCTGGTGGGTCCTGCTGCACAGTGTTTGTGGGGCCACTGGTGGGCGCTGCTGCGCAGTGTTTGCAGGTTCGGTTTGCTGGTGAGACCTGCTGCGCAGTGTTTGCATGGCCGCTGGTGCGACCTGCTACGCAGTGTTTGCGGGCCGCTGGTGAGACCTGCTGCGCAGTGTTTGCAGGCAGCTAGTGGGACCTGCTGCGCAGTGCTTGCAGGCTCGCAGGTGAGACCTGCTGTGCAGTGTTTTCGGGGCCGCTGGTGGGTGCTGCTGCGCAGTGTTTGCGGGGTCGCTGGTGGGTCCTAATGTGCAGTGTTTGTGGGACCACTGGTGGGACCTGATGTGCAGTGTTTGCAGGGCCGCTGGTGGGTCCTGATGCGCAGTGTTTGCGGGGCGCTGTTGAGAGCTGCTGGGCAGTGTTTGCGGGGCCGCTCGTGGGACCCGCTGTGCAGTGCTTGTGGACCGGTGGTGGGTGCTGCTGTGCGGTGTTTGCAGGTTCGCTGGTGGGTCCTGCTGTGCAGTGTTTGCAGGGCCACAGGTGGGTCCTGCTGTGCAGTGTTTGCAGGTTCACTGGTGGAACCTGCTGTGCAGTGTTTGTGGGCCGTTGGTGAGACCTGCTGCGCAGTGTTTGCGGGCTGCTGGTGGGACCTGCTGCACAGTGCTTGCAGGGTCGCTGGTGGGACCCGCAATGCAGTTTTTGCGGGGCAGCTGGTGGGACCCGCTGTGCAGTGTTTGCAGGTTTGCTGCTGGGATCTGCTGCGCAGTGTTTGTGGGCCGCTGGTGAGACCTGCTGCGCAGTGTTTGGGGCCCGCTGGTGGGACCTGCTGCGCAGTGCTTGCGGGCAGCTGGTGGGACCCGCTGTGCAGTGTTTGCGGGCCGCTGTGGACGTGGCATGGAGGGGGTGCCTGCAGGCTTGGATGGGAAAGGCAGGAAACAAGACCTTTATGCCTGGAATCAGCACAGCTCATCTACAATGCACTCTGTACTTCTTGTGTGCAAGTGGCAGCTTGGGCAAGCAGACCCCATAAGTGTGGGGCCCTGGGCGATGGCACAGAAGGCCCATGCCCAGGGCCAACCCTGACCAGCAGAGCTTTCTCTGGCTGTTAGTACTAGAATAACAGAGGCTGCCACAGGCAGGGGTGTGGCTTAGTCAGTGATATTTAGGGGTTTGGGATGGTTCTGAGATTTTGCCAACAAACTATACAGTGTGCCCAACTGAAAATGGGGCCCTACGACTATGAGCCACTACTTTCTACTTGGCAATGGCTCTATTTTGCTAGGACAGCTGCACCCCCAGTCCTATAGATGAGGGGTGTATCAGACACTCTTACTCCCTAAAAATAGGCAAATACTCACAAAAAATAGGGAATACAAATACCCCCCAACAAAAAACAGGAAACTGACACATAAAAGTGAGTGTTCGCCTGCTTTCACTCACACAGCTGCACAGATGTGTTCAGATCAGTGGTGCACGTCGAGCCACGGGAAGACACTGCTATTTCTGCGGCCTGATCTTAAGAGAGAGGTACACACATCTTCTAATATGCATTAATAACAGTAATAGCCTACTTGGTCGAAAAACATTTGACCGTTTACTTGTGACTGCATTTGTTTAATCGTTTTTTGGTAAGAGGGAAACACACTGCATCGCAATGGGTTTCCTTGTTGCCCTATGTGTAATGTATGCTATGCTATGCTATGTTACGTTGTATGCTATGCTATGCTATGCTATGTTACGTTGTATGCTATGCTATGCTATGCTATGTTACGTTGTATGCTATGCTATGCTATGTTACGTTGTATGCTATGCTATGCTATGTTACGTTGTATGCTATGCTATGTTACGTTGTATGCTATGCTATGCTATGCTATGTTACGTTGTATGCTATGCTATGCTATGTTACGTTGTATGCTATGCTATGCTATGTTACGTTGTATGCTATGCTATGTTACGTTGTATGCTATGCTATGCTATGTTACGTTGCTTCATTCCATGCACCACTGCCATTTCCACTGTCTAGAGCTGCCCTCGTGGCTCTGTGAGGTGAAGTGGGGTGGGATGGGTTGGTTAGGATGGAAGCAAGGGATAGTAGCAGGCGCTTTGCTCAGCTGTTGATGTGTGTAGAACCGGGAGAACCAGGCTTCTGTTTGTGTGTGTGTGTGTGCGTTCTGGGTGTGCTTTGTTGTGTACACTGGGTGCTTATTGTTTGGGGATGGGCGGCGTCCAGTGTTTCTGTTGCAGTCTGTTGGGGTTTGCGACTTGGTTTGAGAGTGACGTGAGGTTTGGGGGGTTTAGTGGAGGAGTCTGCTAGACATCCGGGTGTGTGTGCATGGTGAATGGGTGGTGAGTGAGGGTGGTTTTAGAAAAAGAAGTGGTTAGTGTGTTTTGGGTAGTCTCTGGATGGTATTGTGTTGGAAGCCGTAAGGTGTCGCTGGGGTGGGCATTATCTAGGCACGCGGGGTATGAGACAGGGGTTATTGAGTTACCTGCGTCTTCTACATCCATGCAACTTGTGTGCACATTTTTGAGGGTCGGTGTGTGAGGTGAGGAGCGTTCCATTATCAGGGTCCTTCTGATGCTTGCACTCTGCCTCTCTGATTTGGGCACATTATGGGGCCGAAGCGGGGTCTCCATAAGGACAATCATTGTTGAAGTGTTTTTATCCCGGCGAGTTGAATAACCATGCTTGTAGCCATTTCCGGAAGATGGGCTGGTCTTCCGTCGCCCTGATTTCCTTCAGGATCGAGTCCATAGTTTGCTATGAGAATGAAGATGGCCGTTTCTCAGAGTTTCGTTTTCTCGTAGTGTCGTGTTTCTATTGGGAGGTGGGTGCAGGGTCTTAAGGTTGTTCTGCGTTGGTATTGGATGATTTTTGCTTGGAGGCGTTTGGGTCCGTGCCTATGTAGTGATTTGTGGGCAATGCAGAGGACTTTGCAGTTAACTTGTTTCTTGACCGTTAAGCAATGCAGTCTTCTCAGAGCTGGGGTGATGTGGTCTCAGACCTGGGGTCATGTGGTCTCACAGCTGGGGTCGTGTGGTCTCAGAGCCGGGGTGATGTGGTCTCAGCTGGAGTGATGTGGTCTCACAGCTGGGGGGATGTGGTCTCAGTGCTGGGGTGATGGGGTCTCCGTGCTAGGGTGATCTGGTCTCAGTGCTGGGGTGATCTGGTCTCAGAGCTGAGGTGATGAGGTCTCAGAGCTGGGGTGATCTGGTCTCAGTGTTCGGGGGTCTCAGAGCTGGGGTGATGTGGTCTCAGAGCTGGGGGGATGTGGTCTCAGTGCTGGGGTGATGTGGTCTAAGTGCTGGGGTGATGTGGTCTCAGCTGGAGTGATGTGGTCTCACAGCTGGGGGGATGTGGTCTCAGTGCTGGGGTGATGGGGTCTCCGTGCTAGGGTGATCTGGTCTCAGTGCTGGGGTGATCTGGTCTCAGAGCTGAGGTGATGAGGTCTCAGAGCTGGGGTGATCTGGTCTCAGTGCTGGGGGGTCTCAGAGCTGGGGTGATGTGGTCTCAGAGCTGGGGGGATGTGGTCTCAGTGCTGGGGTGATGTGGTCTAAGTTCTGGGGTGATGTGGTCTCAGAGCTTGGGTGATGTGGTCTTAGAGCTGGGGTGATCTGGTCTCAGAGCTTGGGTGATGTGGTCTCAGAGCTGGGGTGATGTGGTCTCAGAGCTGGGGTGATCTGGTCTCAGAGCTTGGGTGATGTGGTCTCAGAGCTTGGGTGATGTGGTCTCAGAGCTGGGGTGATCTGGTCTCAGAGCTGGGGTGATGTGGTCTCAGAGCTGGGGTGATGTGGTCTCAGAGCTTGGGTGATCTGGTCTCAGAGCTGGGGTGATCTGGTCTCAGAGCTGGGGTGATGTGGTCTCAGAGCTTGGGTGATGTGGTCTCAGAGCTTGGGTGATGTGGTCTCAGAGCTGGGGTGATCTGGTCTCAGAGCTTGGGTGATGTGGTCTCAGAGCTGGGGTGATGTGGTCTCAGAGCTGGGGTGATCTAGTCTCAGAGCTTGGGTGATGTGGTCTCAGAGCTGGGGTGATGTGGTCTCAGAGCTGGGGTGATCTGGTCTCAGTGCTGGGGTGATGTGGTCTCAGTGCTGGGGTGATGTGGTCTAAGTGCTGGGGTGATGTGGTCTCAGAGCTTGGATGATGTGGTCTCAGAGTTTGGGTGATCTGGTCTCAGAGCTTGGGTGATGTGGTCTTAGAGCTGGGGTGATCTGGTCTCAGAGCTTGGGTGATGTGGTCTCAGAGCTGGGTTGATGTGGTCTCAGAGCTTGGGTGATGTGGTCTCAGAGCTGGGGTGATGTGGTCTCAGAGCTTGGGTTATCTGGTCTCAGAGCTGGGGTGATGTGGTCTCAGAGCTTGGGTGATCTGGTCTCAGAGCTTGGGTGATCTGGTCTCAGAGCTGGGGTGATCTGGTCTCAGAGCTTGGGTGATGTGGTCTCAGAGCTGGGGTGATCTGGTCTCAGAGCTTGGGTGATGTGGTCTCAGAGCTGGGGTGATGTGGTCTCAGAGCTGGGGTGATCTAGTCTCAGAGCTTGGGTGATGTGGTCTCAGAGCTGGGGTGATGTGGTCTCAGAGCTGGGGTGATCTGGTCTCAGTGCTGGGGTGATGTGGTCTCAGTGCTGGGGTGATGTGGTCTAAGTGCTGGGGTGATGTGGTCTCAGAGCTTGGATGATGTGGTCTCAGAGCTTGGGTGATCTGGTCTCAGAGCTTGGGTGATCTGGTCTTAGAGCTGGGGTGATCTGGTCTCAGAGCTTGGGTGATGTGGTCTCAGAGCTGGGTTGATGTGGTCTCAGAGCTTGGGTGATGTGGTCTCAGAGCTGGGGTGATGTGGTCTCAGAGCTTGGGTTATCTGGTCTCAGTGCTGGGGTGATCTGGTCTCAGAGCTGAGGTGATGAGGTCTCAGAGCTGGGGTGATCTGGTCTCAGTGCTGGGGGGTCTCAGAGCTGGGGTGATGTGGTCTCAGAGCTGGGGGGATGTGGTCTCAGTGCTGGGGTGATGTGGTCTAAGTTCTGGGGTGATGTGGTCTCAGAGCTTGGGTGATGTGGTCTTAGAGCTGGGGTGATCTGGTCTCAGAGCTTGGGTGATGTGGTCTCAGAGCTGGGGTGATGTGGTCTCAGAGCTGGGGTGATCTGGTCTCAGAGCTTGGGTGATGTGGTCTCAGAGCTTGGGTGATGTGGTCTCAGAGCTTGGGTGATCTGGTCTCAGAGCTTGGGTGATGTGGTCTCAGAGCTGGGGTGATCTGGTCTCAGAGCTGGGTTGATGTGGTCTCAGAGCTGGGGTGATGTGGTCTCAGAGCTGGGGTGATGTGGTCTCAGAGCTTGGGTTATCTGGTCTCAGAGCTGGGGTGATGTGGTCTCAGAGCTTGGGTGATCTGGTCTCAGAGCTTGGGTGATCTGGTCTCAGAGCTGGGGTGATCTGGTCTCAGAGCTTGGGTGATGTGGTCTCAGAGCTGGGGTGATCTGGTCTCAGAGCTTGGGTGATGTGGTCTCAGAGCTGGGGTGATGTGGTCTCAGAGCTGGGGTGATCTAGTCTCAGAGCTTGGGTGATGTGGTCTCAGAGCTGGGGTGATGTGGTCTCAGAGCTGGGGTGATCTGGTCTCAGTGCTGGGGTGATGTGGTCTCAGTGCTGGGGTGATGTGGTCTAAGTGCTGGGGTGATGTGGTCTCAGAGCTTGGATGATGTGGTCTCAGAGCTTGGGTGATCTGGTCTCAGAGCTTGGGTGATGTGGTCTTAGAGCTGGGGTGATCTGGTCTCAGAGCTTGGGTGATGTGGTCTCAGAGCTGGGTTGATGTGGTCTCAGAGCTTGGGTGATGTGGTCTCAGAGCTGGGGTGATGTGGTCTCAGAGCTTGGGTTATCTGGTCTCAGTGTTGGGGTGATGTGGTCTCAGTGCTGGGGTGATGTGGTCTCAGAGCTGGGGGGATGTGGTCGCTACTATCGTGTCTCAGGAGAAGTGTTGCTGCGGTGGTATGGTGCGTTGTAGTTGCGTAGTCTACTCCTGATAATACCAAGGGAATGATGAGAAGGTTCGGTCTGGGAAGCTCCCTGCCCCCAATCCATACGCCCTCCGTGAGCCGTAGATTGCACGCCCTCGCGTGCCCCCTTCAGCTTACACCAGGGTATGAGTTCAATGAAGCTGAAGCCACCTGACGCCCTGTAAGAAACCTCTTCTAACACTACGGCAGCCACAATATGTACTATTCACTCAGAACAGAGACTGCGCATCGGCAAAGTAAACACACGGCATTCCAGGGAAGTCTGCGCCCATTCCCAGCGCTGCGATGCGTGAGGCGAGGAACGTGCATTCTGTGCAGTCAGTGAGCAGCGAAGACCCATGAGCGAGCATTGCACGCATACACTCACTGAGACACGTCTGTGCGTTGGCTCAGTCTCCTGAGTCCAGGACATAGTCCTTGAGACGAACAGGCAGTTTGCGGCCATGTCGCATGGGTTATCGGCTGCTACTCCGTGGGGTCGGCAGCGGGGTATCCGTCCGTGGCGGCATGTCCGTTGGCGTGTCCACTGCCGGGTTCTCAGCCGTTAGTTCTGGCGGGGGAACCTCTTCCGGCTCTTCCTCCTGATGTTGGACATCTACCTTCTTGAAGAAGGACCTGTTGCGTGTGACGGTCCCTCTCTCGCTGGCCACGGTTACCATGGTCCCCTTGACATGTGTAACGGTCCACGGTTGGGGCTCATACGGGAGCGACAGTTTTCCTTCGGGTCGACAGTTCCGCACGAGCACTGAGTCTCCTGTGGCGACCTCCTTTTCTTGCAAGCCTCTCCTCACACTCTTTCTCGTTGCGTGCGGCTCTCTCCTCTCGGACCTTGTCGTTGTCGAATAACCCCGGGCTCACGGCCCTCGACTTCCGGGATTAGGCCTCTCGGACAGCATCCAAACAACGCTTCGCCCGGGGCCACTCCGGTCGACTGGTGAGGTGTGGTTCGGTACTCCTGAAGAAACTCAACCAGTTTCTTCTTCAGTTCACCCCCTCCATTGGCCGATATTCTGAACACCTTGTTAAGTGTCCTCATGAGTCTTTCGGCTTCTCCATTTGCACGAGGCCAGAGTGGTGATACCTTCCGGTACTGGATCCCTTTCTCTTTCATGTACTGCGCAAACTGGTTCCCTGTGAACGGTGGTCCATTGTCCGAGCACAGGATCTCTGGGAAGCCATGAGTCGCAAACATCTTGTCTAGGGCCATGATGGTGTGGTCGCTGGCTGTTGACTCCACTAACTCCACTTCTGGATATCTCGACCACTGGTCGAATATGGCCAAAAAGTACATGCCCCTCCCGGTAGACCCAAAGTCAGCATGGACTGTGCCCCACAGGCTCTCACTTCTTTCCATGGAGCTGATAGGTGGAGCTCTCTCTAGGGGACTCGCCGCTTGGCATGACAGGCACCTCCTCACGTGCATCTCCACTAGGCTTTCTAGATCCGGGAACCACACTTTACGTCTCAGCCGTGCCTTTGTCTTCATGACCCCTTGTTGACCTGTGTGAGCCAGCTCCAGGACGCGAGCCCTCAATGTCTGTGGGATGACAATCTGTCACCTGCACAGCAGCAACCCATCATCCGAGTTCGAGAGTTCATCCCTTACCCTCCAGAGGGCTGGGAGTTCTCTGGGTCCTTACGCCTCGCCTGGAGTTGTTCTGGAGCACCTCTCTCCAATCCCCACTCCTAATCGCGGTCTGTATGATCTTAAACTCTTCGTCCGTTGATGATTCTTCAGCCACTGCTTCCCTCGACAGTGCCACCGGCATCGCGCTCTCCACAATGTTGTGAACAAACTCCTGGCATTCCACCCGCTCACTGGGCCCCTGCCCTCTCTCATAGTTCAGGTGGCGGGACAGGTAATCCGCCGGATTGTTTGTTCCGGGCCTGTACACTAGCTTGACCCCATACTCTATGAGAGCAAGCATCCAGCGCTCGATCCGTGGTGGAGGCTTTGAAGACATACCCGCTAGGATAGGCAGAAGCGGCTTGTGGTCAATCACAACCATTACAGGTTTTCCAAGGATGTACAGGGGAAAGTGCCGGCAGCCCCACAGGATCGCCAACGCCTCCCTTTCAATCTGCGAGTAGCGTCTTTCGGTGTCCGTGAGGGCCTTGTTCGCATAGGCAATGGGGCGCATGTCACCTCTCGCGTCAGATTGCATGAGAACAGCACCCAGTCCCACCGGGCTGGCATCTACAACAATCTCCGACTCGGCAGTGGGGTAAAAATACGCCATCGTGTCTCGATCTGAGAGAGCCCTCTTGTCCCACACCCATGTGGCGTCGTTTTTTGTCAAAGCTCGAGAGGTTCGGACAGGGACGCCAGACCTTTGATGAACCGTCCACAGTAAATGACCATCCCCAAAAAACTGTGCACCTCCGTGGGGGATTGGGGCGCCGCGGCCTCCCAGATGTCCTTGATTTTCTCGGGGTCTGGCGATACGCCGTTGGCATGGAAGATGAACCCAAAGAACCCAATGCAATCCTTGAAGAATTCACACTTTCCCCGATGTAGGGTAAGGCCCAGCTCTCTCAGCCTTTGCAAAGTGGACTCCAACCTCTTCATATGCTCGGCCTGGGACTCAGCAAAAACCAGAATGTCATCACTCATATTGAGCACCCCTTTGAGACCAGCTAGCGCTCCCCTGATGGCATTTTGGAAAACTTCTGCCGCGGAAGATATGCCAAAACTGAGGCGTTTAAACTGATAGAGGCCCTCGTGAGTAGTAAAAGTCGTAATATACCTCGAGTCTGGGTGGAGCTCTAGCTGGTGATACCCCGACCTCAGATCCAGCTTGGAGAACACCTTGGCCCCCTGCAGTTCTCCTACGATGTCATCCAGCATGGGTGTTATGTGCCTTTCCCGTTTGATGGCAGCGTTCGGGAGACGCATGTCCACGTAGATGCAGAAGGCCCCTGGCTGTTTAGGTTTAGGGGCCACTACAATGGGTGAGACCCAGGGCGTCGGCCCATCAACTCTTTTAATGATGTCCATCTCGACGAGTAGTTTCAGTTCCTTTTCCACCTGCTCCCGGAGGTGGAAGGGAATTTGTCGATGTTTTAGGGCCGTGGGCTGAATGGTGTTGTCAATGTGTAAACGCACTGGGGAGCCTTCAGTTTGCCCACTCCCTGAAAAATGCTGGAGAACTTGTCTAGGAGTTGATCCATGTCCACCTGGTACACCTCGAGGGCAAAATGCACAATGTCTAGCGCCTCTGACGCAGCACAGTTTAGCAGTGAGTGCGGGCTGACGTCGGTGACAAAGAATCTTGCTTTGATAGTTTTAGCCACCCGAGTTACGGGCGCCACGAACACCCCTTGAATGGGTAGCGATGTGACACCCCCAAAAGTGAATATCTTGGCCTTCGATAAGTCTAGCGGGGACGGGCCCGGGATGGCCTTATAGTGTTCGGTGGCAAGCACACATACAGAGGCCCCTGTGTCAATCAGTACCTGGGTGGGGGCACCTTGAATGTCCACGACGCACGTAGGTTGTCGCCTTTTCTTTACTCCTGTCTTGAGATTTGAAATAAAGAAGATTTCCTCCTCCTCTTCCTCTTCCTCCGCGATGTTGAGCCTTTGAGTGTCCTGCTCCAGCGTGGCGATGTTCCGTTGTCTCCTGAAGCCACTACCGCTCGCCCTCGCCGGCCCTTGGTGCGTGGTTACCGGAGCAGCTGCGCGACACTTCCTGGCATAGTGACCGGGAGTGTTGCACCTTCCGCAGACTCTAGTCTTGGCCGGACAGTCCTCAGAGTGGGGCAGATCATGCCCAAAGTATTGGCATATAGCCGAGGTCCCATGTACACGTGCCGCCTCCTGGCATTTCTGGATCCAGTGTGATTTTGACGGACCCTGCCTCCCCACCGCAAACGCTTCTTCATATTTGCCCGGGCACACTGCGGCATCCATCTTCACACCTCTCGTCTCGGCAAGCTCATACACCCTGCCGCTGTCTAATATCTGTGTTACGGTCATACCTGGCTCCCGCAGAATCTGTCTGCGTAGCTTGCCGGAGCTGCAACCTTGGATCACTTGATTGCGAATCATGTCCTCTGTATTGTCCCACCTTCAGGTGCTTGCCATCTGCCGCAGACGTGCGCAAAATTGGTCGAGAGATTCATCCTTGTGCTGCTTCTCCCCGCGCATGAGAAATATATCGAAGTCAACGTTGGATAACGGAATAAAATGATTTTGGAGTGCCGTTTTGACAGCTGCATACGTCGCTGTCCGGTCATTTGGTCGACAGAAAATTGGTCGACAGACAAAGGGTCGACGCAATTTGGTCGAAAGACAAATGGTCGAATTTTTTTTTTATTTTTATATATATTTTTCAGTTTTTCGTTTAGGAAAAAAATGTTTTTTAAGCAAAAAAAGGGGGTTGGGGGGGAACCCACCCAAAAAAAAAAAAAAAAAGTGAAAATACAAAAAAAAATTAATTCGACCATTTGTCTTTCGACCAAATTGTGTCAACCATTTGTCCTGTCGACCTTTTTTTTCGACCAAATGACCAGTAACCGCATCCGTCACTACCTGCAGGTTTAGGGATTCATATATACGAAGAACGTCCGTGTCGGCTGAATAGAGCAGTGTGGCCCTTTTCGCATCATTGTCTGTCTCTCCGGTTGCTGTGAAAAACATGTCCAATTTCTTGAGCCATTTGGGGCCCAATTTTGAAGGTAGGCCAGAGGTGTCAAATTCCTGCATTGGCTGTAGCGAGCCATGTTGCCGACGTGGCACTCTTGCCGGCGCGGTTGCTTCTCTGTCACTGTCTGTCATTTTCACAGGCCGCACAGGCACCTCCCTCTATCCTGGAGGCCGCAAACCTGGCTTCACACGGAAACGCACGTACCTTGTTGTGTATGGCAATGGATTATGGAGCAAAGGGCCTTTCCAGCGCTCCGCCGTGGAAAATCCCTCCTGACCAGTCGTGTCTGCAGTCCTCCGGGTTCACACTCAGCATGCACGAGGGAGGAGGATGGCCGTGCAGCTCAGTGAGTTGAGGGCCAGCTGCCAAAATGGGTGTGATCTAATCATCACCGTCTTGACTCTTGGTAGAGCCAACGTGTGTCTCATCCTTGTGAGGTGAATATAGTCATTATCATTGTGTCAAAGGTCATAACTCATGATAGTGAAAGGAAGAGGTGGTACATTTTTAGTGGATCTTTATAATTGAAACCCATTCTGCGCCTCTCAGACTTGAGCCGGACCTCCTCAGATTCTGGAAGCTTCGCAAGACCTTGCCCTTCTCCTCTTCTTCCTCTCTCCCTCTCCCCTGCTAATTTACCCTCCTGCTCTTACGGCCAGGTGCCTCACCTGTCACCAGTGGCCCTCCTCCCTCAGTCCTCCTGCACTGCCACCCGGCCTACCTCGCACTGCTGGGCTGGGACTGCACCTGTGTTGCCCTCGCCTTCCTTGCACTTAACTCAGCCTCGCTACCCTGATTGCACTTTCCCGTGCACTTTCCCCCGCAACCCCCTCCTTGCACTTCTCGTTAATGCAGTTGCATGATATGAATGTCACAAGGCCTAATAGGATCGCTGTCTTTGTCTGTCCTCAAACGTGTGTACTGTATCGGCATTATAAACAGCAAATCAATACACCTGCATAAGGCATATTGTCCACAAGCTGCCCGCCGTGCATCCACTCTCCAGTGCTCAGGGGGAGGCTCACTCTCCACAAGCTGCCCGCCGTGCATCCACTCTCCAGTGCTCAGGGGGAGGCTCACTCTCCACACGCTGCCCGCCGTGCATCCACTCTCCAGTGCTCAGGGGGAGGCTCACTCTCCACAAGCTGCCCGCCGTGCATCCACTCCGCAGTGCTCAGGGGGAGGCTCACTCTCCACAAGCTGCCCACCGTGCATCCACTCTCCAGTGCTCAGGGGCGGGGGGGCTCACTCTCCACAAGCTGCCCACCGTGCATCCACTCTCCAGTGCTCAGGGGGAGGCTCACTCTCCACACGCTGCCCGCCGTGCATCCACTCTCCAGTGCTCAGGGGGAGGCTCACTCTCCACACGCTGCCCGCCGTGCATCCACTCTCCAGTGCTCAGGGGGAGGCTCACTCTCCACACGCTGCCCGCCGTGCATCCACTCTCCAGTGCTCAGGGGGAGGCTCACTCTCCACAAGCTGCCCGCCGTGCATCCACTCCGCAGTGCTCAGGGGGAGGCTCACTCTCCACAAGCTGCCCACCGTGCATCCACTCTCCAGTGCTCAGGGGGAGGCTCACTCTCCACAAGCTGTCACCGTGCATCCACTCTCCAGTGCTCAGGGGGAGGCTCACTCTCCACACGCTGCCCGACGTGCATCCACTCCCCAGGGCTCAGGAGGAGGCTCACTCTCCACAAGCTGCCCGCCGTGCATCCACTCTCCAGTGCTCAGGGGGAGGCTCACTCTCCACACGCTGCCCGCCGTGCATCCACTCTCCAGTGCTCAGGGGGAGGCTCACTCTCCACAAGCTGCCCACCGTGCATCCACTCTCCAGTGCTCAGGGGCGGGGGGGCTCACTCTCCACAAGCTGCCCGCCGTGCATCCACTCTCCAGTGCTCAGGGGGAGGCTCACTCTCCACACGCTGCCCGCCGTGCATCCACTCTCCAGTGCTCAGGGGGAGGCTCACTCTCCACACGCTGCCCGCCGTGCATCCACTCTCCAGTGCTCAGGGGGAGGCTCACTCTCCACACGCTGCCCGCCGTGCATCCACTCTCCAGTGCTCAGGGGGAGGCTCACTCTCCACAAGCTGCCCGCCGTGCATCCACTCCGCAGTGCTCAGGGGGAGGCTCACTCTCCACAAGCTGCCCACCGTGCATCCACTCTCCAGTGCTCAGGGGGAGGCTCACTCTCCACAAGCTGTCACCGTGCATCCACTCTCCAGTGCTCAGGGGGAGGCTCACTCTCCACACGCTGCCCGACGTGCATCCACTCCCCAGGGCTCAGGAGGAGGCTCACTCTCCACAAGCTGCCCGCCGTGCATCCACTCTCCAGTGCTCAGGGGGAGGCTCACTCTCCACACGCTGCCCGCCGTGCATCCACTCTCCAGTGCTCAGGGGGAGGCTCACTCTCCACAAGCTGCCCGCCGTGCATCCACTCTCCAGTGCTCAGGGGGAGGCTCACTCTCCACACGCTGCCCGCCGTGCATCCACTCTCCAGTGCTCAGGGGGAGGCTCACTCTCCACAAGCTGCCCGCCGTGCATCCACTCTCCAGTGCTCAGGGGGAGGCTCACTCTCCACAAGCTGCCCACCCTGCATCCACTCTCCAGTGCTCAGGGGAGGCTCACTCTCCACACGCTGCCACCGTGCACCCACTCTCCAGTCCTCAGGGGGAGGCTCACTCTCCACAAGCTGTCACCGTGCATCCACTCTCCAGTGCTCAGGGGGAGGCTCACTCTCCACAAGCTGCCCACCGTGCATCCACTCTCCAGTTGTGTTGCTCCTAACATTTTATTTTAAAAAGAAACCGTTCAGGCATGATTTCGTTTTAAAATAAAAAGCGTAGCAAGAAGTTGAAACTTGCACTTCAGTGCACTGCAAAGAGCAGGTGTTTTAGTTTGGGGGTTTGGATTTCACGTGGGAGGGGGCGAGACGATGGGGGCAGGCTAGCAGGGAACATAGTTCCACTACTCCTTTGCGCACACTTCGACCACTGCTTGAAAGACTGCGCCACGGGAGATGCCAAGGTAGGTCTTAAAGTACTGCACGGAGAGCAGGCCTGGACGGGCCTTGCCCATCTCTTCGGGAAGTAGGAGACTTCTGGTGGTCAGGGTCGGACTGGTGCTATCGGTTGTTCGGCCGCTGGCCTAACAACCTTGAGGACCTAGGGTGCCAGTTTCAAGCCACCCTGGGCCGTTATTTTGCAGGTGTTTCCGTGCACTGGCCCTGGGCACTGTATTCATCAAAGCAAGGTAACAACGTGCGTGTGTGTTTACATCTTGCTACCTTGCTTTGATGATTTGCATGCGAATGATGCGATGCGCATCATGGGGCCCGTGCGGTGCTCGCGGCGGGGCTGGCCTGGGGGCAATTGCCAGGCATCCGGGGCCCGGGCCGGTGTCATCCAGCCGTGCGAGCACCGAGCAGAGAGATTTGGTAGCACACTTTTGTCAATTGTCTCGAGTGCTACCTTCCTTAGCTATATCTCAGATCCATCTGACTAATTGTTGTAAACAGAGGGCCTGGGGTGGGGTGGCGGGGGCGGGGCAGGCTGACTGCTGGGCTGGGCTGAGGCCATAAAGTACTTCTCCATTAAGTTGCTTTCAACTTGGCAGGAAGTAACAACACATTTGTTGCACTTGAAATGCAATGTTGAAAGCAACTTGTGCCTGGGCCGGGCCCTGGGGCCACCAGGGAAGGGAAAGAAGAACCAATGAAAATTAGGAGCAGCGCCCACACACATAGACTCTGCAGCATCAGGAGTGGTCATTCAATTCCGTGACATGTGAGTGCACTGCATCACGTGGGATATCTGGTCCTTCTGCTGCCACCTGCGCATGATTCTGCACCAGAGTCTCACTCAGAGACAGACAAACGCGCTCACACTGAGAGCAGCAGCCAGTGTGACTACTGGCAGGCAGTCTAGTGCACGGAGCGTAGGTGCAGGCAGCCCAGGGATCTGATTCCATTTCTGGACCAGGGTCCAGGTAGGAACACCACCCCACCACCAACCACAAGTAAATTTAGTTGCACCAGTTGCAAGAACCATAATGAGCTCAAAAGACGTGCTAACTCATTCTGGTGCATGAGATTAGGGCTTGCGCACCATAAAACTACAGCATTAGAAACATGGAAGGCGCATTGGAGCTCCTCCGCCAGACCAACCTCTGCCAGACACGCAGGCGATCTGGACCTGTCTCTGGGTGCAGCAGCCCATGACTTCCAGCATTGCCTCTCGACTATTGACCCACAACGCTGTCATCTTCTGTGTCTGGCGGGAGTGTAAAACTCATGTCTTCCCTTCCCAAAACACACTTGACACCCATTATGTATGGAATCCGGTAATCTCCCCCTCCCACTGGGCATATCACATATCACCACCCCGATTTTTATTTTATTTTATATTTTACCTTTGAATAGCGCACAAACAGCCCTTGGGCATCGTGGCGCTGTTACTTGAGGGGAACTTAGTTACAGGGAAGGTACAAGTGGGTTATGCATTTACATGTTGTACATTTATACATATTTGAGCATAGGTTTTAAATACACTTGTCAGGTTAACAGGAGTCAGGAACACAAGCCTGTAGGCCTCTAACACACCGCCACAGCCCACCCGCCACCTCCAGGCACCAACTTCCAGAAGCCACAGCGAAATACAAACCCACAATTGGCTCCTGCACTAGATACATTATTGTGGTGTGGTCTCTTTCAGGCACCTAGTTAATAAATAGGGTCACACAAGACACGCAAAGGGTTGCACGAGCGGAGACCAGTGATGCAACAGCATTGTGTTGCGTTTGGTCATCTGGGGGTGTCAGAGCCGTGTGTCTAAGGCACCCATGGGAGCACAACAATGGTGACAGGAGGTCTGGCTGCCCATGCGAAAGCGCATGCTGGGGCAGGAGCCGCTTTGCTTGTCAGGTGACTTTTTTACTGGTGTTGTAGAGAGGAAGCGATATTGAGGCTCTGCCGGGTTCTATTTATAAGTGCACGCTTTGTTTGGCAACAGCACTGGATTGGCCTTGGCAGATCCTAGGCCGCCTTGTTCCCTTGCTAGCTGCAGTGCAGAGTCTCGTTCCTGTAGTTTTTACAGGTTTCTTGAAGAGCAGAGCACCTTCTGTATTTCACTGGTGTAAGGAAGTCTGGTCCTTCTGGGTTTGCATGGACATGTCTACTCCACACCTGCATCCTGCCACCCTGGTGCCAATTCTCCTCTTTTCTTACTCAGTCGGTCTGTACTTATCTGGGGGATGCCACTCTCCTTGCTCCAACCATCTCTCCACCCACTTTCATTTTCTCATCTCATTTCCATCACCACTCCACACCTGCATCCTGCCCCCCCCCTGCCAATCCTACTCTCTTGCACGCTACTTGCCTGGGGGATGCCACTCTCCTTTGCTTATCCTTCTCTGTGCCCTATTTCCTTTTTGGATTACCTCTCTTTTATATCAGGCCTCCTCGCCGTCTGCATTTCCCTTCCCCATGCCAATCCTTCGCCCTGTCTAGTCTTGTACACAAATTGCAATGTTAGGTGTAGGCCTTTTCTCCCATTTTGCAGGACTCTCAAATCTGGCTGTGGAAAACCAAACTGGGATAATATTGTCACCACTGGCCCGCTCCACATTGTGATATCTTTGACTACTAGACTAGCACCCCATCGATACCCACCCTACTGAATCCTATACCACCAGACAACCATACCCCCCCCCCGGACAGTGCGCAAGTTAGGGAAACCTGATATCTTTGACTACTAGACTAGCACCCCATCGATACCCACCCACTGAATCCTATACCACCAGACAACCATACCCCCCCCGGACAGTGTGCAGGTTAGGGAAACACCTATCTCACTGACAAAAGGACAAACGGCACCTATAACACCCTTATATAATCATTAGAGGAAACACCCATACTCCACTAGCACAAGACGCTGCTGACGACCACCAGCCCTGTTAATTCTACATTGAGAACCAAAATGCCACGACACAGAAATGGACGCTGACAAAGAGAGCCGGATCATGCAACAATAAACACGGATGAACAAACCCAACTGTCCACAGTAGAAGCGACATCGAATACAGGAAACGCCCCACCAACCAGCGCTACCAACTGAACAACGCTACCATCAGATCAAACACCGTAAGAGAAAAATCGTTATATCTTACACCTTATCTCGCGACAACCACAGAATCCCGATACATCACCGACACTGATACCTCAAGACAAATAACGAATCACTCCAAACAACCGGAAAAAAGACGGGAGTACCCTGGAAGAGAGCTGGAAAACTCTAACCGCCTCACTCCATTGATTACTAGAACAGAAGAGCACTATCGATATCCACAACAGACCACACAATACCACGAAGCTCTAGTAAACAACATTCCAACCACTAACCTAATGGACCGATTCAATGATGAAGAAGCTTTCGCTGATCTTCAACCAATCGGAACTACGGGAGAAGCACTGCAACAGAACAGCCAAACTACCAATCTAGCAGACCGCTTTAATGAAGAAGCAGCCTTCGCTGATCTTCATCTTCATCCAATCAACGTCAATACAGTAACACCTCGACTGAATAATTACACACCAAAACAATGTACAACTAATAAACAAAACCACATCCAAAAGATCCACTGCAATTTAATCAACGCGAGGTCGATGTCCAAACATGCCACTGAAATCTACGACCTACTATGTGCCGGGGGAATCGACATCCTATTTATAACTGAAACATGGCTAGACAACAATTATAAGATCACCCTCAACAACTGCTTGCCTGATCACTTCAAATGTCTCCAAGCAAACAGAAAAACCAAAAGAGGGGGTGGGTGGGACGGGCAATCAACCACAAGGAACACCTGGCTATCAAAATGGAAGACCTGTTAAACATTGATAAATGCGAATCCCTAATTCAAACTCCTGTCAGTAAACCCCAAAACAAACCTGAAATTCATAATGATATACAGACCACCAACATACGATGCAACCTTCGTGTATGCCTTCACGGAACCAATCACAACTCTAGCCATCGAGCACAATCATCTGATCGTCCTTGGAGACTTCAATATCTGGTTCCATGATGAAACCACAACCACACAAAAATCGCTAACCAGTCAACTAGCAGCAATGAATCTACAACAACTAGTCAAAGGAGCAACCCACTCGGCTGGGCACACAATAGATGCAATTTTCTCCAATAAAAAACTGATCACCACAGCACCCCCAATTCAAATACTCTGGAGCGACCACCTCATTATTCCCTCCGTAACCTGAATTCGTAACACTGACCACCCCAACAAACAAACAACAATACAAACTATGGATCACCATAAGAAGGAATTGGCAAACCATAAAAAACTCCAACTTAACTGAACTTCTGGAACTCAGCAAACCACAAGCAACAATTATGGAAGAAGCCGACCTAGACAAAAAGTAGCTCTACTCCACAACTGGATCACATCAACGATCAACAAAATCACCAAAGAAAAACCTTCCACCCCTTCACGTAAAAGAGCAACAGCAAAATGGTTCACCCCACTACTGTGCACCATGAAAAAAAAGAACCGAAAACTAGAACTAGAATGGAGGACCACAAATGACACAGGAAATAAATTTAAATTTCACAACATATCAGCGCCTACAAAAAGGAAATACAAAAAGCCAAAAGGAAATATTACGAAAACCGAATCCTTACAGCACCAAACACCCAAAAATAACTCTTCAAAATCATAAATGAAATAAAAAATCCACCAGGCTGCAACAACACGCCAGTACCATTGATGAAATGGTGCAATGACCTAGCAGACCACTTCAAAAACAAAATGACCACCATCCAACAAGCCATACAAAACAGACCATGTGATCGGACTACGGATCCCGCCGACCCTTATGAGGAACGTCTGAACAAACTACGAAACTTACCAGAAATATCAGTGCAGACTTTCGTCAAACTAGTAAATCAAAGCAACAAAACAGACTCTCCGGAGGACCCCTGCTCACCGGACATATACAAATTACTCCTCACACAAGGAACACCCTGTCATGATGCCTACCCACGGGCATCCAGACCAAGTCCAGCAACCCCGGAAGCAGGCATCATGTTACCCAGAGAAAACCCAGCAACCCTTGTTAGGGGCTATATGGGTACAGGCCTGGCGTCAATGGTGCCAGGCTCATATGGGGGAACAGTCCTGGCACCATAGACGCCAGGCTCATATGTTAAAACTTACCTGATGCAGACCATGCTGCAAGAGATCCAAGCCCATGTGAGGCTTGGAAGGGACTACTTTACCTAGGGACTATTTTGTTACTCGGGTGTGGTTGTGGAGGAATACTTACCTGGGACTACTTTGGGGGCTAGTTAAACTACGCCCGAAGGGGAGCACACACTTCGCGTTATTCTGCATCCTGCAGCGTAACGCTCACCGTGCCTGCAGTCAGCATCCAGCCTCGTGCCACGCCCGCCTCAAGTCCAGAGCGCCTAGAAAGAAGGGGAAAGAAGAAGAAAGGTTAGAACAAGAACATTATTGGGTTTCTTACCTGATTCCGGATTCATCGCACCTTTGAATAAGAAAAAGACTTTATTTTCAAACACATCGCATCGCCAGCAGCAGCGCCGCGCCATACACACCGTTCCTCGCAGCATCTCTACGATCCGGCGCTGTCTCCATCATAATGTTGCCGCATTCCAGCACCTAAGGGGGACAAGAAAACAACAAGGTGAGCCGAGGGGAAACAAACAAGGCCAATCTCTTGCCACCATATACTTACCTGATTTTACCGCCGGAGGTATCATTCACCAGCACGCCAAATCTTCTTACGCCGCACCTGTCAGAAAAGAGAAATAAGTGAGTTAAACTTTGGCATCATTTAACGGACAGTGTGGGATAACACAGACTCTTACCTGAACATTTTCAGCTGCCACATAACTATCTTCTTTTGGGTCTAAGCTGCAAGATAAACAAAGGAATTGGACAAGAGTGATTATTCAGACATTTTTGAACTCTTAAGAACTATATGCTTACGGTCCTTCGCTAGGGGTTTTGGAGTCAAGATTTGTCTAGAACTCTTCCAATATCCTCAAGCCAGTGAAGTAACTGGCCATCAACGTGCCCCTGCGTTCCTCGCAGGATGGAGAGCTCATCATCCAAAACTATAAGGTGAGCTTTGTGAACGGGAAAATCAGAGGTGATAAATGGGGACGAAGTGAGGGGCTATTACTCAAATCCACGGGTGGCTAATTCCCTTTCTCTGTCTTTCGGAGACTACTTCTACGGGTCAAGCAGACAAAGCTGGGTGGGCCAGTCTAGTCAGCCATCTCTGCACTACGCATCACGTTGGTGGAGACCGTGGCTGTCCAGTTCCGCCCGACACCCCTGTGGGAACCAGGTGAGCGTAACACACCCTTGGAATACCACAGGAATGTCCTCAACCTTTCAATCTCAACAAGGAAAGTGCCAACATTGTTCCAATCAGCGTACATCAGACCGCTACTCAAAAACACAGCTGGAAATATAGAGGACCTGTCCAACTACATACCCAGCGCCAACATCCTGTATACAGCTAAATTGCTCGAAATATATATATACAAAACAACCCAAGAATTCATAGAAAAACACTGCCTACCAGACCAGGCACAAGTAGGTTTCAGACCACGAGAGGAACGGAATCAGCTCTCCTCTCAATATGGGATGACCTAAAAGCAAACGCAGACTCAGACAAAAGTATGGCCTTGATACTTCAAGACCTGTCGGCGGCATTCGATGCAGTTAATCAAGACATCCTCATCACGAGACTAAAAGGATTGGGAATAACAGACAACGCCCTACTGTGGATTGAATCCTTCTTAACGAACAGAAATGAAACAATATGGATGAAACCTTTCAAATCCAACACAAGAGAATCCACATGCGGCGTACCATAAGGATGACCCTTCTCTCCTATTATTCAACATCTACCTATCTCAACTAATCAAAATCATCAAAAGTCACGGCCTCACCTGCTACAACTACGCTGACGATACACAAATAGTATTCAAAATACAAGACTCTCAAGAAGAAAACACAACACATGAGAAATGGCTTTGCGATGTATTCAACTGAATGAACTCTAAATACCTCAAACTCAACCCAGGCAAAACAGAAATTATGATCATCACAAAAAACGGAGGAGACAACCACTACATCCCCTGGCCAAGGGAACTCGGTACAACCCCAGCCCCATTGTCGACTGTAAACAACCTGGGAGCCCTGCTGGACAACAAACTTACCCTAGAGCCACAAGTAAACGCTATACTCAAGAAATGCTTCTTTCTACTGCGAGTGGCAAAAAGGATCCCACCGTTCCTATCATTTGCCAACGAAACACCAACCATCATCGCTCTCGTAATGTCCAGAGTAGATCACGCCAGCAGCCTATATCTGGGCATGCCTGAACGACTTCTAAAAAACTACAATGCATACAAAATGCAGCAGCCAGAGTGGTCCTCAAAATACCCTGAAGAGAACACATCACTCCTGCGCTAAAAACTCTACATTGGCTACCAATAAAACAACTAATCAAATTAAAATCAATGTGCATCAGGCACAGAGCAATCCAGAATCAGGGCGCAGAATTCCTGAGAGACAAATTACACCCACATCACCCAACAAGAACGCTCAGATCAAGCAAAACCTTACAACAAGAGAAAACGCTGAGGATTCTCTTTCTCGCAACCCGCACCAAAAATTTAGAACGACTTACCGAAGAATATAGGCAACACAAGAAACCACCTACTATTCAGGAAACTGCTCAAATCGTGGCTCTTCACTGCATAACTAGAAGAACACATATCTGGTAACAATGATGAGTGAAGGCACTGGTGCCGGACCCCAACAATCTATCAACTAGAAACTAGGACGTATTAAACCACAAATTGAGAGTTAGTCACAACAGGACAACACTAATGACTGAATATAATGTTAGATCAAGACGAAAGATGAAAGACCATTCACTAATAGTACCCTGGCCCAAATTAGGCCCAAGCCAGCGGACCACATTCGTATAGACAGCGAGGGAATATAGGGGACGGCCAATCCCCATCACCAACACCATAAGGGGAAGACTAGACATAACCAGGCCCACCAACCTAAGATCCATACTACACAACCAGGAACGCACGGTGCCATCTAATCTAACGGCCAGATGACCAAGAACCCCAACCAGCTACTAAGCGTTCCCACAGGAATGCCACTTCAATATAACATGATTGGCTAGAACCAGGATATACAACCCACTAACCCAACTTCAAAACTCTGATTACCTAATTCACCCGAAAACCCACACAACCATCTCTCGCTCAGCAAACCGCACACACTTCACCACACCGCAACAACAAACAAAGAACACATCAACTGCATCAACAGCACACGAGGCCTCGCTCCGATTCGATACTTAGACCAAAGCTAAGGGCACAGTGAAAACCGAACTGAAGCCGCCAACAGCACACCACTCTTCTTACTCTCCCTCTCCACCCGATTAACCCCCCCCCACCCCCACACCACCTTCTTGTTTGCAGATTCGTCTGAGCACCTGGAGAGCAACTCTGTTGGTGACGTGGGCAGTACAAATACCTTTAACATGAACCTTCTCTCCTTGTCTGCCAGATCCCACCCTCTTCCATCCGTCTCTGTACCCCGAGTCTTTACCTTCAGTCTCTTGCATAAGGCATATGCCTCCTGTGCCACTTTTTTGAGGCGAGGTGTGGGCCACTTTTTTTGGGGGTGTCCGGGTCTATTTCTTTTAGGAGACTTCTCAGCCCAGCCTCTATCTTTCACTGAAGCCAAACCAGCCTGGACTCTGGGGCAGCCAGTCTCCTCCTGGCCAGGGGGCGCATGAGGGAGGGCACGAGATTCCCGAGCGACCCCCTCTGCTCAGGGGACTCTGGAGAGCGACCCCCTCTGCTCAGCCCTTGCCCATTCTCCGGGGGACTCTGGAGGGCGACCCCCTCTGCTCAGCCCTTCCCCATTCTCCGGGGGAGTCTGGAGAGAGACCCCCTCTGCTCAGCCCTTGCCCATTCTCCGGGGATCTCTGGAGAGCGACCCCCTCTGCTCAGCCCTTGCCCATTCTCCGGGGGACTCTGGAGAGCGACCCCCCTCTGCTCAGCCCATGCCCATTCTCCTGGGGTCTCTGGAGAGCGACCCCCTCTGCTCAGCCCTTGCCCATTCTCCGGGGGTCTCTGGAGAGCGACCCCCTCTGCTTAGGGGTCTCTGGAGAGCGACCCCCTCTGCTCAGCCCTTGCCCATTCTCAGGGTGACTCTGGAGAGCGACCCCCTCTGCTCAGCCCTTGCCCATTCTCCGAGGGTCTCTGGAGAGCGACCCCCTCTGCTCAGCCCTTGCCCATTCTCCGGGGGTCTCTGCAGAGCGACCCCCTCTGCTCAGCCCTTGCCCATTCTCTGGGGGTCTCTGGAGAGCGACCCCCTCTGCTCAGCCCTTGCCCATTCTCCGGGGGTCTCTGGAGAGTGACCCCCTCTGCTTAAGGGTTTCTGGAGAGCGACCACCTCTGCTCAGCCCTTGCCCATTCTCCGGGGGTCTCTGGAGAGCGACCCCCTCTGCTCAGCCCTTCCCCATTCTCCGGGGGACTCTGGAGAGCGACCCCCTCTGTTTAGGGGACTCTGGAGAGCGACCCCCTCTGCTCAGCTCTTGCCCATTCTCCGGGGGTCTCTGGAGAGCGACCCCCTCTGCTCAGCCCTTCCCCATTCTCCAGGGGACTCTGGAGAGCGATCCCCTCTGCTCAGCCCTTGCCCATTCTCCGGGGGACTCTGGAGAGCCACCCCCTCTGCTCAGCGCTTCCCCATTCTCGGGGGACTCTGGAGAGCGACCCCCTCTGCTCAGCCCTTGCCCATTCTCCGGGGATCTCTGGAGAGCGACCCCTTCTGCTCAGCCCTTGCCCATTCTCCGGGGATCTCTGGAGAGCGACCCCCTCTGCTCAGCCCTTGCACATTCTCCCGGGGTCTCTGGAGAGCGACCCCCTGAGTCTGTTGAGAAAGAAGACTTCTAAGTAGCCTGTAGCTTGGAAGGCTGTCCTAGCAAGGCTGGGGTGGGTGCTACTGCTGCCCTCGGGCGGGGCTAGTCTGATATGCACATGACTAGCCCCCCCCCCCACATGCCACTGTAGACCCCCACCAGGGGCCCTGGTGGATTATTCTCAGCAGAGGGGCCCTCACACTTTTGGTGTGAACCCTTTGTGCAGACACTTGATCCCTGGCTGGGGGCCATCACTCCCTCGGCAGCAGCAGCTTGCATTCTTCTCACGCTCCCCCCACCGCCCCCCCCCGCCCCCGCCTCACGAGCACGAGGTGAGTGCCCGGGGGTAACCCAGGGCGGCCTTCACCTGTGTGTAACAGGCAGGCTGTTCTGACGTCATCCCCTGCTCACCTTACCGGCCCTATCGATTATTCTCCCACTTTCCTGAGGGGGTGGGGAGGCCCAGGCGAGACTGGAGGCCGGGGGAGTGGGGGCGCTCATGTAGTCCTTGCATGCAGGAACACGAGCGGGCCACGCAGGTCTGATGCCCTGAATGGGGTGCCTGCATGGGCCTAGGTCCATGCATGCATGAACACGAGCTGTCCACACGGGTCTCATGCTCCTAAATGGGGCGCCTGCATGGGCTTGGGGTCCATGCATGCAGGAACGCGAGCGGCCCACACGGGTCCAATGTCCATGAATGGGGCGCTTGCATGGGCCTGGGGTCCATGCACGCAGGAATACGAACAGTCCACGCGGGTCTGATGCCCCTGAATGGGACGCGTGCATGGGCCTGGGGTCCATGCGCACAGGAACGCGAGTGGCCCACGTGGGTCTGATGCCCCTGAATGGGGCACCTGCATGGGCCTGGGGTCCATGCGTGCAGGAACGAGAGCGGGCCACGCGGGTCTGATGCCCTGAATGGGGCGCGTGCATGGGCCTGGGGTCCATGCGCGCAGGAACGCGAGTGGGCCACGCAGGTCTGATGCCCCTGAATGGGACGCGTGCATGGGCCTGGGGTCCAAGCATGCATGAACATGAGCTGTCCACACGGGTCTGATGCGCCTGAATGGGGCGCTCGCATGGGCTGTGGTCCATGCGTGCAGGAACACAAGCAGTCCACGCAGGTCTGATGCCCGGAATGGGGCGCTCGCATGGACCCGGGGTCCATGCGCGCAGGAACACGAACAGTCCACGCGGGTCTGATGCCCCTGAATGGGCCGCGTGCATCGGCATGGGGTCCATGCATGCATGAACACGAGCTGTCCACACGGGTCTGATGCGCCTGAATGGGGTGCCTGTATGGGCTGGGGTCCATGCACGCAGGAACGCGAGCGGCCCACGCGGGTCTGATGCCCTGAATCGGGCGCGTGCATGGGCCTGGGGTCCATGCGAGCAGGAACGCAAGCGGGCCACGCAGGTCTGATGCCCTGAATGGGGTGCGTGCATGGGCCTGGGGTCCATGCATGCATGAACACAAGCAGTCCACGCAGGTCTGATGCCCGGAATGGGGCGCTCGCATGGACCCGGGGTCCATGCGTGCAGGAACACGAACAGTCCACGCGGGTCTGATGCCCCTGAATGGGCCGCGTGCATCGGCATGGGGTCCATGCATGCATGAACACAGGCTGTCCACACGGGTCTGATGCGCCTGAATGGGGTGCCTGCATGGGCCTGGTGTCCATGCGTGCAGGAACGCGAGCGGGTCACGCGGGTCTGATGCCCTGAATGTGGCGCGTGCATGGGCCTGGGGTCCATGCGCGCAGGAACGCGAGCGGGCCATGCGGGTCTGATGCCCTGAATGGTGCGCGTGCATGGGCCTGGGGTCCATGCGCACAGGAACACGAGCGGCCCACGTGGGTCTGATGCCACTGAATGGGGTGCCTGCATGGGCCTGGGGTCCATGCGTGCAGGAACGCGAGGGGGCCACGTGGGTCTGATGCCCCTGAATGGGACGCGTGCATGGGCCTGGGGTCCATGCATTCATGAACACGAGCTGTCCACACGGGTCTGATGCGCCTGAATGGGGTGCCAGCATTGGCCTGGGGTCCAAGCATGCATGAACATGAGCTGTCCACACGGGTCTCATGCTCCTAAATGGGGCGCGTGCATGAGCCTGGGGTCCATGCATGCATGAACACGAGCTGTCCACACGGGTCTGATGCGCCTGAATGGGGCGCTCGCATGGGCCCGGGGTCCATGCGTGCAGGAACACAAGCAGTCCACGCAGGTCTGATGCCCGGAATGGGGCGCTCGCATGGACCCGGGGTCCATGCGTGCAGGAACACGAACAGTCCACGCGGGTCTGATGCCCCTGAATGGGCCGCGTGCATCGGCATGGGGTCCATGCATGCATGAACACGAGCTGTCCACACGGGTCTGATGCGCCTGAATGGGGTGCCTGCATGGGCTGGGGTCCATGCACGCAGGAATACGAACAGTCCACACGGGTCTGATGCCCCTGAATGGGGTGCCTGCATGGGCTGGGGTCCATTCGCGCAGGAACGCGAGCGGCACACGTGGGTCTGATGCCCCTGAATGGGGTGCCTGCATGGGCCTGGGGTCCATGCGCGCAGGAACGCAAGCGGGCCACGCAGGTCTGATGCCCTGAATGGGGCGTGCGCATGGGCCTGGGGTCCATGCGTGCAGCAATGCGAGCGGGCCACGCAGGTCTGATGCCCTGAACGGGGCGCGTGCATGGGCCTGGGGTCCATGCGCACAGGAACGTGAGCGGCCCACATGGGTCTGATGCCCCTGAATGGGGCGCGTGCATGGGCCTGGGGTCCATGCATGCATGAACACGAGCTATCCACACAAGTCTGATGTGCGTGAATGGGGTGCCTGCATGGGCCTGGGGTCCATGCATGCATGAACACGAGCTGTCCACACGGGTCTCATGCTCCTAAATGGGGCGCATGCACACGGTTCTGATGCGCCTGACTCAGGGGGTCGCTCTCCAGAGACCCCCGGAGATTGGGCAAGGGCTGAGCAGAGGGGGCCGCTCTCCAGAGACCCTCGGAGAATGGGCAAGGGCTGAGCAGAAGGGGTCGCTCTCCAGAGTCACCCGGAGAATGGGCAAGGGCTGAGCAGAGGGGGTCGCTCTCCAGAGACCCCTAAGCAGAGGGGGTCGCTCTCCAGAGACCCCCGGAGAATGGGCAAGAGCTGAGCAGAGGGGGTCGCAGATCCGCATTCTTTTTGTATTTCCCTTTCGCTTGTTGCAAATGTGCAGTTGCATCCTTGAAGGCTTGAGTTATCGTGGAATGCAAATGGTCCACTGCGGGCATTTCAAGGCTCAGAGGTGAGTCCAGGTCTGAAGTACGAGGGTGATGTCCATATAGGGTATAAAAGGGGCTTTGTCCAGTTCCAGAGTGTACCGAGTTATTGTATGCATATTCGGCCACCCATAAAATATCCTTCCAATTACCCTCCGATTGGTGCAACATACATCGTAGGTATTGTTCAAGGGTCTGGTTTGTTCTCTCCGTCTGACCATCGGTCTGTGGGTGGTGGCTGGTTGAGAGTCTTACGTCGATTTGTGCCAGTTGACAACACTTTCTCCAAAAAAGAGAAATAAACTGGCTTCCCCGGTCGGAGACTAGTATGGACGGGAATCCTTGCAAACGGATGATATTTTCGAGGAATTCCTTGGCTAGGATAGAAGCTGAAGGTAATCCTTTCAACAGAATAAAATGGGCCATCTTGGAAAATAAATCCACCACAACCAGAATAGTATTGTATCCATTACAAGGGGGCAGGTCCGTGATAAAATCTAGTCACAAGGTGTGCCAAGGTGCTGGTCGAATGTCTAAAGGCTGAAGAAGACCGGCGGGTTTTGTCTTTTGGCCTTTGTTTTGGGCGCAAACTCCACAGGACATCACGAAAGATTTAATATCCTTTCGCCAGGAAGGCCACCAGAATTGTCGTTTAATTTTTTCCTCAGTTTTGGCAATGCCAGGATGTCCTTCCATCAGGGTATCATGATGACGGGAAATAACCAGTTCTTATAATTCCTTTTCTGGCAGAAATAAGCGTCCTTGGAAGTAAGGTAGGCCATCGTTGACCGAAAAGTAAGACCCCCTTTGGATCCAATCCTGCAAGGCTGTAGAGTCCAGGAGTTGTTTTACCCGTGCTTGAATGTCTTCAAGGGTTTGTAAAGAGGTTATCCCCAACATTCTTTGTTCGGGAATTATCGGCACAGGTTCAGAGTTTGTGTCTATTTCTCCCATTCCAATTCGAGATAGCGCGTCCGCTTTGCCATTCTTACAGCCGGGGCGGTAAGTGATTACAAAATCGAACTCAGCAAAGAACAAAGCCCATCGGAGCTGATGTGACGATTGAGCCTTGTCAGTTTTTAAATATTGTAAGTTTCGGTGATCAGTGATCACGGTGATGGTATGCCTGGCGCCAAGAAGATAATGCCGCCAAGCCTTAAAGGCGGACTTAATGGCTATTAATTCCTTGTCGGTGATTGCATAATTTACCTCAGGCGGTGAGAACTTTCTGGACCAAAATGCTACGGGGTGCAGTTGGTTGGTTTCAGGGTCTCTCTGAGACAGGACAACTCCCATGGCTAAGCTGGACGCGTCGGTTTCGACTACATATGGGAGATCGGGACGCGGGTGCTTCAAAATAGGTGCGGACGCGAATTTAGCTTTCAATTCCTGAAAGGCCTGTTCGGCTTCCTCGGTCCATTCGAAGCGTTTATTTTTTTTGCAAGAGTGCAGTGATGGGTTGTACCACACGTGAAAATTCCGGGATAAATCTGCGATAAAAATTAGCAAAACCAAGCATGCTTTGGACACCTTTCACCGAACAAGGTGATGGCCATTTGAGGATGGCATCCACTTTTCGTGCGTCCTTTCGGACCCCTTTAGGTGTCAGGATGAATCCATGAAACTCAACCTCGGTGGTATGGAAAACGCACTTTTCCAGCTTTGCAAACAGTTTGTGCTGGCGCAATTTCTCAAGGACGGCCCTGACATGCTTTCTGTGATCAGATTCCGAAGAGGAGAACACAACAATGTCATCGATATATACGACAACACAAACATCGATGAGTTCCCGAAGGACATCGTTCATGAAGAATTGGAAGGCAGCAGGCGCGTTACACAACCCGAAAGGCATCACCTGGTATTCGAATAATCCATATTTTGTACGGAAGGCCGTTTTCCATTCGTGAGCTTCTTTTATTCGCACCAGATGATAAGCCCCCCGGAGATCTAACTTGGTGTATACGCAAGCGTCCTTCACCTGGTCAAGGAGTTCAGGGACCAGAGGCAGAGGGTAACGGTTTTTAACAGTTATCTGCTTCAATGCGCGGTAGTCAATACAAGTTCTAAGGTCGCCTTCTTTTTTGGGCACGAAGAACAAAGCCGAGGATGCCGGAGACTTTGACGGGCGAATGAAACCATTGGCTAGGTATTGATCTAAATATTGTCTCAAATGCAGATTCTCAGGTTCAGTAAGGGCATAAATCCTGCTACAAGGGGGTTGTGCACCGGGCACCAGGTCGATTTGGCAATCGTACGATCTGTGGGGAGGTAACGTGTTGGCCTGTTCCTTTTGGAAGACGTCCTGAAAGTCTTGGTATTCTGGAGGTAGTTGCATGGAGACAGAGGTTACAGACACTAGACTAATCTTCAGATTTTCTGGGTAGCAGGTTTGTGCACAATCTGGGAAGGTTATTCTCTTCGCTCGCCAATCAATTCGAGGATTATGTGTCTCTAACCAAGGGATTCCGAGAATAACCTGAAACTGTGGAGCCTTGATTACATCAAATACAACTGCCTCCCGATGGCCATCCGGACCTATAAATGTCACCTCAGCAGTGGAATGTGTTACCGGTCCAGAGGCAATTTCGGTTCCATCGACTGTGGTGATGACATCTTTGCTGGTTTTAGGACGCAGAGGGAGGTTAATCCTAGAGACCAATTCACGATCCACATAATTTCCTATAGCCCCACTATCGATGTATGTCTTTATTGCATGCAACCGCTTAGGCTGTTCCAGATCTACGAGGACCATTGGCACAATGAAATGCGAGGTCTGAGATTTAGTTTTCAAGCTCGGTAAGCGGACCCCTACGCTTGTCGGGCGTGGTCGTTTCCCGAAACAGAGTCTTCATGGTTTTTATCAGTGGCTCCTACCACCTTCTTGGGCGGTTTTGCCGGGCAATCTCGTAGAAAGTGTCCAGAGGCCCCACAATAAAGACATAATTGCATCTGCTGTCTTCTTTCATGTTCTTTTTGAGTTAAAGGTCCTTTAACCCCTCCGATTTGCATAGGCTCAGAGACATCAGCACCCTTGGGGTTAGCGTGGGTCTTGACCAACACCTGGGTCTCAAACTTGGACCGATCTGCTTTTCTGTTTTGAAGTCTGTGATCCAATTGGACCACTAAGTCTATATATTCTGGGCATTCTTGGGGCGGATTTACAACTTGGGCCAGGACATCTTTAAGTTCTCTGCGAAGACCTCGATAAAATAACGTGATTCTTTTATCCTCTGGCCACCCAGTTTCCACAATTAGTCTATTAAAGGTTGCAATGTAGGATAGGAGGTCCTGATTGCCCTGTCGCAGGGATAGGAGTTTGTCATCCAGAGCCTGCCCCTGAGAGTGTCGAGCAAATAACCTTTCCATGCTTGCTTGAAATCCTTGAAAATCACGGAGAATCGGGTCATCTTGAGTAACCAGTGGAACTGACCAATCGGCAGCACAGCCGCTGAGATATGACAATACAAAGGCTACCTTGGTCTGGTCATTAGTGAAGGCCCGAGGTCTTCATAGGAAGTGCAAACGACACTGATTCATGAATACGGCGAATTGTTTGGGGTCCCCAGCAAAGCGTTCGGTGGGGCCAGCGGCATGTTTCCAGGTAGATTAATCTGCACTGGATTACTGGGAACCACAGGAGAGGGGTTCCCCACGGAACCGGGTAGAGGAGTGTGTCCAGCTTGACCTTGCAAAAACTGTCTAGCCAGGTCATCAGTTCTTTCCTTTGATACAATCACTTCCCTCCTGAGAGCATTAGTCTCTTGACGAGCGGCGTGTACTTCGGCCCGTAATTCCCCCAGTAGTTGGGCCAACTGATCAGTCTCAGAAGTTTCCATAGCGCCTGGGTGGGAATTTGTAGGAAGGTTACGCGTTCTGTAACGCTCACCTGACTCCCACGGAGGCGCTGGTCTAGTCTGGGTTGCTGTGGCTTCTTCGAGCATGATGCGCAGAACTCGGAACACCGACTAAACAGGACCCTCAAATCTTGCTTGTCTGGCCCGTAGGAATATCCTTCTGCAGATGAGAAAGGGGATTAACAGTCTGCAGAATAGTGTGCTTGCTCCCCCCTTCCCCCTTCGTTCTTCTCTAACTTCCTCCGAAATCCCCGGTTGAAGCTCACCTTATGGTTTGAAAGGATGAACTCTCCATCCTGCTTCTGGTGCAGGGGCGCGTGTTTGTCCAGTTACTTCACTGGTTTTCAGAATGGCGCTGGCAAAATCCACTTGACCTTTCCGAGCAGAACGCCGTAAGTATGAAGATTACAAAAGTTCAAGTGTTGAGCCTCCTTTTCTGTTGCCTTCCTAACCTGTGATCTGTCCTTTATTTCAGGTGCAGAATGAAGGCGATGCGTTGAGGGATTGAATTGCCAATGGTAAACTCAGGTGAGTTAGCGATGGGGGCGATCCCTCTTAATGTCTTTATATTCCTCCAGTAATGTCTTTTGTCCTTTCCCCAAAGGGGCCGGGGTGCGGTACCTGCCAACGAAGCGCCGCCGACCCGAAATGAGGAATGGTCCACCAACAGAAGACCGGTAAGTGTTATGGCGGAAAATTAGGCTTTCCTCATATGTTCCTTCTGCTCACCTTTTGTCTCTTCTTCTCTCCTCTAGGCGCAGAGATGTGGCGACCGGTGCAGACAGTCGCGGTGGAGCCAGAAGAACTCCCGAGGACAGGTGAGTGAAGCGCGGCGCTGCAGCGAGCAATGCGGTGCTTTTAAATGAAAGTCTTTTCTCAGGAACGCTGGCGTGAAGGTTCCGGATGCAGGTAAGAAGTTTGATAAAATTCTTGGTTTTCACCTTTCTCTTCTCTTCTTTCCCTACAGGTGTTCTTGGATCGAGGCAGGCGTGGCTGGAGACCAGATGCAGGAGCAGACACGGTGAGCGTTCAGCTGCTTGGATGCAGAACAACGCGAAGCGTGAGCTACTGTCTGGGCGTGGCTTAAATATCCACCAAAGTAGTTCCAGGTAAGTATCCTTCCCTGGCCACGCCCGATTGGCAAAATAGTCCCAATGAAAAAAATAGTCCCTTTAAGGTCTGAGGGAGGCCTGAATCTTGCAGCATGGTCTGCATCAGGTAAGTGCACAAAACACCTTCCTTTATGAGCCTGGCGCCTACGGCGCCAGGACAGAGTCCAAAGAGCCCCTATAAGGGGCCGCTAGGCTTTTACCCAGGGGCATGATGCCTGCTCCCGGGGGTGCTGGGCCTGGCCTGGTGCTCTGGGGGTAGGCATCATGACAATGCGTGCAGGAACACGATCAGTCCACGCGGGTCTCTTGCCCCTGAATGGGACGCCTGCATGGGCCCGGGGTCCATGCGTGCAGGAACACGATCAGTCCACGCGGGTCTCTTGCCCCTGAATGGGACGCCTGCATGGGCCCGGGGTCCATGCGTGCAGGAACGCGAGCGGCCCACGTGGGTCTGATGCCCCTGAATGGGGCGTGTGCATCGGCCTGGGGTCCATGCATGCATAAACACGAGCTGTCCACACGGGTCTGATGCGCCTGAATGGGGTGCCTGCATGGGCTGTGGTCCATGCGTGCAGGAACGCGAGCGGCCCACGTGGGTCTGATGCCCCTGAATGGGGCGGCTGCATGGGCCTGGGGTCCATGCGCGCAGGAACGCGAGCGGGCCACGCAGGTCTGCTGCCCTGAATGGGGCGCGTGCATGGGCCTGGGGTCCATGCGTGCAGGAACGCGAGCGGGCCACGCAGGTCTGATGCCCTGAATGGGGCGCGTGCATCGGCCTGGGGTCCATGTATGCATGAACACGAGCTGTCCACACGGGTCTGATGCGCCTGAATGGGGTGCCTGCATGGGCTGTGGTCCATGCGCGCAGGAACGCGAGCGGCCCACGCGGGTCTGATGCCCCTGAATGGGGCACCTGCATGGGCCTGGGGTCCATGCGCGCAGGAACGCGAGCGGGCCACGCAGGTCTGATGCCCTGAATGGGGCACGTGCATGGGCCTGGGGTCCATGCGTGCAGGAACGCGAGCGGGCCACGCAGGTCTGATGCCCTGAATGGGGCACGTGCATGGGCCTGGGGTCCATGCACGCAGGAACGTGAGCGGCCCACGTGGGTCTGATGCCCCTGAATGCGGTGCCTGCATGGGCCTGGTGTCCATGCGTGCAGGAACGTGAGCAGCCCACGTGGGTCTGATGCCCCTGAATGGGGCGCGTGCATGGGCCTGGGGTCCATGCATGCATGAACACGAGCTGTCCACAAGGGTCTGATGCGCCTGAATGGGGTGCCTGCATGGGCCTGGGGTCCATGCATGCAGGAACGCGAGCGGCCCACACGGGTCCAATGTCCCTGAATGGGGCGCTTGCATGGGCCTGGGGTCCATGCATGCATGAACACGAGCTGTCCACACGGGTCTCATGCTTCTAAATGGGGCGCGTGCATGAGCCTGGGGTCCATGCATGCAGGAACGCGAGCGGCCCACACGGGTCCAATGTCCCTGAATGGGGTGCGTGCATGGGCCTGGGGTCCATGCATGCATGAACACGAGCTGTCCACACGGGTCTGATGCGCCTGAATGGGGTGCCTGCATGGGCCTGGGGTCCATGCATGCATGCACACGAGCTGTCCACACGGGTCTCATGCTCCTAAATGGGGCGCGTGCATGAGCCTGGGAGCCTTCCTCGCATGCAGGAACGCGAGCGGCCCACGCGGGTCTGATGCCCCTGAATGGGGCGCGTGCATGTGCCTGGGGTCCATTCGTGCAGGAACGCGAACACCCACGCGGGTCTGATACGCCTGAATGGGGCGCCTGCATGGGCCCGGGGCCCATGCGCACCGGAACGTGAGCTGTCCACGCGGGTCTGATGCCCCTGAATGTGGCGCCTGCATGGGCCTCGGGTCCATGCGCGCAGGAACGCGAGCGGGCCACGCAAGTCTGATGCCCTGAATGGGGCACGTGCATGGGCCTCGGGTCCATGCGCGCAGGAACGCGAGCGGCCCACGCGGGTCTGATGCCCTGAATGGGGCGCGTGCATCGGCCTGGGGTCCATGCGCGCAGGAACGCGAGCGGGCCACGCAGGTCTGATGCCCTGAATGGGGCACGTGCATGGGCCTGGGGTCCATGCGTGCAGGAACGCGAGCGGGCCACGCAGGTCTGATGCCCTGAATGGGGCACGTGCATGGGCCTGGGGTCCATGCGCGCAGGAACGTGAGCGGCCCACGTGCGTCTGATGCCCCTGAATGCGGTGCCTGCATGGGCCTGGTGTCCATGCGTGCAGGAACGCGAGCGGGCCACGCAGGTCTGATGCCCTGAATGGGGCACGTGCATGGGCCTGGGGTCCATGCGCGCAGGAACGTGAGCGGCCCACGTGGGTCTGATGCCCCTGAATAGGACGCGTGCATGGGCCCGGGTTCCATGCGTGCAGGAACACCAGCGGATCACACGGGTCTGATGCCCCTAAATGGGGCACGTGCATGAGCCTGGGGTCCATGTATGCAGGAACACGAGCAGTCCACGCGGGTCTGATGCCACTGAATGGGGTGCCTGCATGGGCCTGGGATCCATGTGCGCAGGAACGCGAGCGGCCCACGTGGGTCTGATGCCCCTGAATGGGGCGCGTGCATGGGCCTGGGGTCCATGCATGCATGAACACGAGCTGTCCACACGGGTCTGATGCGCCTGAATGGGGCTCCTGCATGGGCCTGGGGTCCATGCATGCATGAACACGAGCAGCCCACGCAGGTCTGATGCCCTGAATGGGACGCCTGCATGGGCCTGGGGTCCATGCATGCATGAACACGAGCTGTCCACACGGGTCTGATGCCCCTAAATGGGGCACGTGCATGAGCCTGGGGTCCATGTATGCAGGAACACGAGCAGTCCACGCGGGTCTGATGCCCCTGAATGGGACGCCTGCATGGGCCTGGGGTCCATGCATGCATGAACACGAGCTGTCCACACGGGTCTGATGCCCCTAAATGGGGCACGTGCATGAGCCTGGGGTCCATGTATGCAGGAACACGAGCAGTCCACGCGGGTCTGATGCCCCTGAATGGGGTGCGTGCATGGGCCTTGGGTCCATGCATGCAGGAACATGAGCGGCCCACACGGGTCGGACGGCCCTAAATGGGACGAGTGCATGGGCCATTCCAATAAAAGTGTCTGTGACCAAAGTGATACTTCTAGGGTTGCTGTTTTCCACCAATATTCGAATGGTGTCATGTTCTAGGTCAACTAGTGGTGCCCGATGTAAATACAAACCTTGCTGTTGGACGTGATAATTCAAATGTATACAAGCATCCTTATTTTTGAATTTCAACCGCATTCAGCAGCAATTGAGCTGACCAAAATGCTTTCTCAGTGTTGCCAAAGCCCATGGGGATGCCCCCCAGTCGGGACCAGGCTTTGTAATTAATTAGGTCCAAATGAATTGCGAATGGATTGAGAAATGTCACTGCCTAAGTCAAAGGTGAAGGGGATATCTCTCACAACCCAACAATTCTATGCTTTTGTCGCCAATGGACATTTCTAGCATGCACCTGCTAGGCAGGAGTTGTTTGGAAGTTGGGGTTTCCATTTCCCACCTATCAATCAACTTAAACGTGGGAATGGACTGATCTTTTGGGAGTTTCCTGAATAATGCTTCACTGATGAAGCTTCGTCTGTTATTCAGGCACACTCTGATGAGAACAAGCTCCCCGCCCCATTCACCTGAATGGGGAAAAACGCTGTTCACCCTTTATCTGGGTGTCGGTCAACCTTTGAGCTGGTTTTTCATCATCTTGTATCCTGGGATTTGGGTTTTCTTCTGATTGTAGATCGGTATACACATATTAGAGTATTTCCTTCCAGTGTGGAATGCCACTTAAACTGGGAGGGAGGTTCATTTTCAAAAATGGAGAAGTGTTCCCATCACCAATTTGTTCTCCAACAGAGATGACAGTGATGTCTGGAACTTGATTGTTCCTGAAGTGGACTATTTTGTCGGACCGTTGTTCAATCATGTGGCATGTGCCATTTAAACTCACATAATTAGTACTTTGTTTTAATTAGATTGGCGGGTTAGTCTGAGTTCAGAGGACTTTGTTCACGCAGTCAATCAGGGGTGATAACTTCCGGAGGAGGTCTTTCCCCAGGAGACAAGGTGTGCCCTCTGGAGTGGCGACTATCACCGGGTGTTTCACCCTATGTCGCCCAATTTTGATCTCCAGATCTGCAGTCCCTTCAATGGAAATATCATTCCCATCGAAGTTTTGGAGTTGTCGAGAAAGAGGTGTGAGGGGTATTTGGTGATTCTCCACCCTTCCTGAATTTAGTTGGTCAAAGGCCTTTTTGTATAGGAGAGTGGCTTGGGATCCAGCATCCACCAGCGCTGATAATGCCCATTGACCCTGTACCTTGACGGACGCATAAAATCTCCCTTCTCTCTCTTCAAGGGGACAAAGAAAATGTGCATTTTGTGCCAGCTTGGCAGTTAATTGTTTTATATTGAACTCCGACACTGTGTGATCTTGGACAGTTTTCTGTGTCGGAGTCCAGGAATCTGTAAAGAAGATTTTGCACTCAGGTGTCTGTGGATTGGGAAGTCCCCCTTTTCCCCTGATTCTTCGCTGTACCCCTTTTCCTGGAGAGAGTTACCCGAACCTGTTTGTGGGGAGGATCCCTCATTGCTTTCAGGATCATCTGGGTTACATTGTTGTGGTTTAAGAATTGGTTGCTAAAGGCTAGTCTCCATACTTACCCAGTCTAAATCAGGGTCTTTTGGGACCCATTGTTTCTTGGGAGGGATCCCTCCATCCCAGAAAGAGAAGGTTCTCTTCCCTGAATCCGCCAGGGATTCTTCCCCTTGGAATGGGGTGATGCAGACTTCCTCCACAAAGTGGGTTCTCTTTTGCTCTTGATTTCACCTACTTACCCTCTGTTCCCTCGGTTCCAGCTTTTCGGGGGTAATAGATTTGTGTTCAGGTTCAGAGGTTTCCAGGGGTTTTGTTCTGGTGAGAAAGGAAGTTTCACTAGGGCTTTCCATCTCCCTTCCTCCCGGGTCGCTTCCTCTGGAACCTGTTGATTGTCAGAGGTGTCTTCCTGTCATTGCTCCGGGGCACCAGACCAGGGTGTTGAGCCGTTCTGGGCAACAATTTCAATTTGAGGGCCCTGCTGACCCTCAACATGCAACCCAGGTTTTGTGTTAAGTGTTGGATCTGGCCTTTCAAGTTGAGACATCCTTTCTGGTTGGTAGGTGGGGTCTGGATTCATACCTTTACTGCTCCCGGAAAGGGCAGCTGTCCCTTCTCCCAGAGTAGTTTGGGTATTGAGAGTTTCCCTGATACCCTCCATCCTTGCTCTCCCTTCTTCCTAATTTGGGAATCTATTGTCCTGAAAGCAGGGAGAGAAAGGAGGATTGTTCTGGAAATTGGGTTTTTAAAGGTACCTGGGAAAGAAACTTAGGTTGGGGTTGAGTATTTCTTCCCTCCTGAGGGAAGTTCTGAGGGAGGTTTCCTGGGGCAGTACTTTGCCAATGCTTGTTTAGTGTGCTTCAGGCATGTGCTGATAAAGGGGCTTTTAGGGTTGTTGTCTGAAGGAAGAGAGGTGTTAATTGATAGTCACCTGCTTGTATGTATGCTGAGTGATTGGCATCCCTTGATCCTGTAACTGTCTGAAGTAATCTCCTGATATTATCTAATTAAATAAACTTGAAGATCTCCTGGCATCCAGCGTATCCTTTCACCCTGTTGACCTCCCTTAAGGTCACAACATCAATTGGCGACGAGGATGGGACCTTAAGTGAGCGCAACAGGTAAAAGGATACGCTGGATGCCAGGAGATCTTCAAGTTCTCCAGAGACTGGTTGTCCCTTTCACATGGAAGTCAAGTTTAAAGCAAGAGCGGTCACCTTTGGCATTGCAGTGTGTGGACGTGGAAGGGAGGAGCTTTCCTAGGAGTTCGTAATGCTAATACATTGCACAGTCACATGGGCGCTGAAGACGTTTGTTTGCATTTGGGCTATGTCATTTGTGCAAGACCTTGGATCGGTGTACTGGCAACCACAAGGCCAAAAGTAATGTTTTTGCTGGAGTGCTGCGTGCTGGGGAGCGCTCTCCATGGCCCAGAGCTGTGGGTCATGAGTGTCTCGCTGCGCCACCTGCAGAGTGGCCGCTGTGGCCGTTGAGGGCCACGGAGCTCTGAGCGGTTCCGTTCCCTGTAGTGAACTTTGAGAAAGCCGAAGTGGTGCTGTGGAGGTCTATCGTAAAAGCCTTGCACATTTGAAACTCTTTGCCATCAGTAAAAGGTCCGAGCCCGTCTGCGGGAGACTGGAAGTGTGATAGGTTAGGGGAAGGGAACCCCTAACGAATGAGAATAAAGCTTGGGGAAGGGAACCCCTGCAAGTGCTGTGATTGAATGATCGGAACACGGCTGAGGGAGACCTATGTGAACTGTTAAAGCTTTGAGAGTTCCGTGCCCGACAGAGGTAGACCTACGCAAACATTTTGTTGAACTGTGAAAGAACTTTTGGAATGATAGAATAAGTGACTTTAACATGGAAGCCCAGGCGGGCAACGATCCACGTTTTGAACCGCCTTTTTTTTGAGAACCTGAACCAGAGTGTGTCATCCTGTCTACGGGGGCCGACTTTCTCTGTGCTGTCCAACGTGGAGAGGGGAGCTGACTCAGCCATCTTGATCCTTTATCTTATAACACTGATTTTCCTTTACATACACCTGTTTCCATTCACCCGTTTATTGTAATAGCGGAAGGGCAGCCCGTAGGTTTATTCAGTATAGGCCACTTTATTTTGACAGACATGGCTAGGACTGTGTTATTTATTATTTGATGGTAGAGCGTGCTGCCATCTTTAGATATAGGTCCAGATAGGAGTTTTTCCAACGCTTGTTGTTCAGTAAATACCCTTGAATATTGAATCCCTTGTATCTGTCTTCACTTGTGATAGCATGCCTCCCTTACAGTACTCACCCCATCAGCTGGCGGTTATCTTAACACCAGGTAGTATCAGTATAGCAGTGCCTTGCAATTGCCCATCGCATGCCTACACAAAATCCCAAATGATTGGCTTTGCCAATGCTTGTTTAGTGTGCTTCAGGCAGGCGCTGATAAAGGGGCTGTTAGTGTTGTCTGAAGGAAGAGGGGTGTTGGTTGTTAGTCACCTGCTTGTATGTATGCTGAGTGATTGATGTGTGAGGTCATTAATGGAATGTTTGGGTATGACTGGGTGGAATGCTGTGTGCTGAGCTTCCACCCAGGACAGTTGACAATGAAGCTGTAGCCTGAGTGGTGGGAGCCAGTGGGCGTCCCTTGAAGCTGTAACTGTCTGAAGTAATCTCCTGATATCATCTAATTAAATGAACTTGAAGATCCCCTGGCATCCAGCGTATCCTTTTACCCTGTTGACCCTGCCCAGGGTCATTACATAGGCTTGACAGAATTTTAAGGTAATGCCCCAGCAGGGCTTCATGGGTCGCCCCAGGTCTTGTGCCTCTAACCACTTATTTCTGAACCCAGAGAAAAAAGAAGTGCCTGCCACAGGGGACCTCACGCACTTTGAAAAATCCCCAACAATAATCTCACAGATACAATACGACCATACCACTTATTAATAACCCAGAAAAAACACAGGCATGCTTATTACAGGCGATCCCACATGTCACAACATGGGCCTCTCTGCTTCCCTGCAAGTGAAGACCCTATTGGCTGTGGACTGCCAGCTCTCACTAGAAGCAGAGATGAATGCTGCCCTTACACTATGCATCGTAGCACTCCCAGCTCTCCCATGAAATCCTGCCTCTGTTAATGTTCTTCCAGAAACGCACTGAGAGGTCGGTTTGGCCATCGCCCTCTCTGGGCTGTTATTCCATTTATAACGCGCTTAACATTCGGACAAGACCTGAAATCCTGGAGCGATGATTCCCGCTGGCCACCAGAGCCCAGGATGAACCCAATACTAGATCACGTGAACAAAAAAGTCTTTAACCCTTTCCTGAACAGTGTGGTTCATCTTACTTCCCTTAGATCAGGCGGGCTAGGGGCAGCTACGAATAACGCACCTTTCTTCACCTGAGTCAGCCTCTGCTGCTTTGTATTCCTGGATCTGAGATGGCACCCACTAGATTCCATTTCTAGTGCTTCACTCAGGTACACTAAAGTCAGTCCCATCAATATGCTATGAGTGTTTCAAGGTGCGACGAGGCAAGGGCGGGGAAGACAGAGACAACGGTCTTACTAGGCCAGGTGACAATGAGATCGCACAAGTGCAGGGGAGGTGGGGAAGGGGAGAAGTGAGAGGGGGAAGGGAGAGGGGCACTGCAGAACATAGGATGACAGAAATAACTAGAACAATAGGTAGGAACGATAATAAGAAGTGTAGCCAGCTGGTGGCAGGTGCAAGGGTAAGTGCAGACATCAAGTGTCAAGTGCTAGTAGGGGCTGTGGGATACAGAACAGCCCCAGAGTGGAAGAGTTGCCAGGGGGCAGTGCAGGTGAGTGTGCAACTGGCAGGGAGGGGACCTGGGCCTGAGAAGAGAGGGTGGCCAGGTGACCAGTGCAGTTTCAGCCAGGAGTTCAGCAGGGTAGAGGAGGAGAGAAAGTAGAGACAAAGAGGAAGGTCTTGAGGTGCTTCTGGAACCGGAGGTGGTTCTCCTCAATTTTCAGAGAGGCAGGGAGGCTGTTTGAGAGGGAGGCCCCAGCCGAAGAAAGATATCTACCACCAACTCGTTGATTGGTGAAGCGACGGACCCTGAGGGAGTTGGAGGCGGACGAGCGAAGAGCTTGAGAAGGAAAATATTGAGGAAGAGAGAGTTGAAGGTATTGATGTCACACCTACTGTGCCCCTTCATCGTGGTGTTCGTGCTACCCCGGTGCCTATCATTCCGCAAAGAGTACGTATGTTAAACGAGGTTTCACGGGATCGCTGGTTACCTTTTCTTCCCGGGGTTCGTGGAGTCGAGGCAGCCAGTCTGTCGGAGCGACAATGCCGATGAAGAAGTAATGCGGGAAATCCACCCAACACCCTCCTGACAATAAATGACAGGATATCACTGGACCAACTCCCAACGCCATGGGTGGCACTTCTCTGCATTAACGTGACGTCGGGACAGTGTTTCCACTGGCAGAGAAGGCGAGTGAGTCCTTATAACACCAGTAGATGGATGAGCTGATCTTCGGGACTTTCAGGAAGACAGAAAAGCACAGGTACCGGCAGGGCACAAGTCAGGAGGAGGGAAAAGGTCAGGCAGCAAAGACAGGGAGGACTGACCAGGAAATCCCACGGGACAGTAGCCAAGGAAGGGAGAAGGCTAGACAGGCAACCCAGACAAGACCCCTCCGAACCCCAAAACCAGAAAGTAGGTAAGGTCAAGACAGGGCTGGGAAACCAGGAACTGAAGTACCAGGGAGCAGGGAAGGAGAGGAAAGCTGGAAGGCAGGACAAGGCAGGGCAAGACTAAGCAGGGGAACCTGGAGAGACTGTAGCACAGGTAAACAGGCTCCAGCAGCGCATACACGGCAACAACCGCATTGAGACGCGTTGTCTCCGTGCATGCGAAGCCCTTTTAAGGTCTGGGGCCAAAGCGAGGCCTTGGACGCAAGTCCGTGTTACTGCGCATGTGCGAACGTCGAATACTGACGATCCGCGCATGTGCAGAACATGCTAGATGGCTGCGCCCACGGACCGCGGAACGGCGTGGGGAAAGACGCCACCGCGGATAGAGTCTCCATGAAGGAGGAGACTGCCGAGGCCGAGGACCCGGATCCCCGTAGCAGGTAAGTGGCGCACGCGAGCGAGCGCGCGGTGTGACAACGTATTGCACACAGAACGGCTAGACCATTCAATACACGGTGCAGATTGTTCGATACTCTTGCTGGTAGGCGGTGCCGACAGTTGATTCACCGTTAGAGACCACATGTTCTTCCTTCTTGTCACATGTATCTATCACACGTACTTAGCAGTATTCGAAACGGAATTTGCTGGCTACTGCCTCCCGCTTCCTACGCCAGCGAGGTACTCCTAACAAGCATTCATCTGGCGGTGTCCTGATCGCTTCTTCCCTTGAACAATTGCTAGCTGCTAAATTACAGAGCAGGAAACTCCAAGTAAGCATTTTTCCCTGGTCATATTCTGACAGCTCCTTTTGTTGTTCTATTCCATAGAGGGAATTATCTCTGAGCGCTACTCCTTACAAACAGTGTACCTGGGCTGTCTGCCAACCGCATCTGTTCACTTCAATTTAGTTTGGCAGCTGCTTCCAGAATTCTTCCATACTCAGCTTTCTGGGTGTTGCTCAAATCAGTTTTGTTTTGGGTTTACAGTTATTTTCCCAAGGGCCTCAGAACTTCCTATTGCTACCCACGTCGGAACAATTATCCAGATGAGGATTGGGGTTCTATTTTCTTCATTATACTGAACTGTTGTGGATATCCACAGTGCACATAACTATTGGGACGCTATCCAGGGGTGCACCCACCCGGCACTAGTGCGACCCCCGTGCCGTTCAGGATTAGCTTCCACACTAACCTCCCCTTCTTAGTCGTTATTTTCCAATTGGATCATTCTGGAGTTCTACGTAGATACTTTTGTATTTGGACAACATCAACAGGTTAGTGTGGGTCTGGGGGGTATTAAAAGTTTGAGACACCGCAGAAGCATACTTATAGTCTCCTTTCTTTTCTGCAGCTTGGCAGTTGTTTGTGTTCCTTGCCCTTTCCATTGATCACTCACTCTGCCTGTAATTATATTATCAGACAGAGAGTTTCACCAATTGGAAGATCTTCCTCTCATCTCTCCGTGGTAGTCCAGCAGCGATCGGATAACAGGGTTCAAGCAGGTTGGATTACTCTCACCACGTATCCTTTACTAAAGTCTGACCTTACAACTTGTATCCTTTAAAGTACAGGTGGTGGCACCCCTACCCAGGGATCTGTTCATGACAATTGAGGACCCAGGCCCCAAAGGGCCCTTGTGGACAATGCAGAGGGTTTTGAACGTAATCCTCGCAGCCACTGGGAGCCAGTGCAGAGAGATACGATCCCTGGGTTTAAGGCCAAGGACAAGTCTCACAGTCCTGTTCTAGATGAATTGTAGAGGACGGAGAGTAGAGGCAGGCAGATTTAGAAAGAGGCTGTTGCAGTAGTCCATGCTAAAAAGAACCAGAGCTCTGGAGACAGTGAGCTTCAGAGGGAAGGAGAGGAAAGGAAGAATACCTTGAGGAGGTGCAGCTGGTAGTGTGACTTCTTGGAGATGTCAGAGATGTGAGGAGAGAAGGAGAGTGGCGAGTCGAAGATGACCTCAAGGTTTTTACACATGTGGGAGCAGGCAGAAGGCCAAGAGAGGCCGGCTATAGAGAGACAGGAAAGGAGGGAGTGGGTGTGACGATGAGGAGAATCTCCGTCTTACTAGCATTAAGGCAGAGATCATTGGCGGCACCCCACTCCTGGATAGCAGACAGACAGTCAGAGATGAGAGAAGGTGAAGAGGTGGCTGAAGGGAGCCTGAAAATGAGCTGAATGTCATCCGCCTAACACTGAAAGTTGGGACAGAGAGCAGCAATGCGGTGGGCAAGAAGTGCCAGGTATTGGTTGAACAGCCAGGGAGAGAGGTTAGACCCCTGGGGAACACCACAGGTAAAGATGAAGATAGAGGAGAGGAAGGGTCCAAGTTGGACCCGGGAGTGTTGATGGGAGAGGAAGCAGTTATGTGTAATTAATAGAAGACGAAAATCGATTCTGGCTTTTATCAGAAGCCAATGCAGGCTCTTCCTGGCCTCGGTGACATAGTCCCTCCTCTTAATGCCCAGAATCACTCTTACTGCATTATTCGGTATGAACTGAAGCCGATAGGAATCAGATTTTGCAGGGCCCACAAGCAGACTAATACAGTAATCTATTCTTGACCCAATTATGGCTCGAGCTACTGTTTCACAGTTGGCTCTCGAGATATAAGGGCATAGCTGTACGAACAGTTTAGTATAGTAAGCAGCTTATGAAACCAGACTGCTAACATGAACCTTCATATGTAAATGACGTTCAAAAAAGACCCCTAGAGTTTTGACTTCATTTTCAGTTTTTATATCACAGCCAGCAATTTGAAAAAGAGAGTATTCTTTTCCCATCTTTTGTATTTTTGCCTCTGTGCCAACAACCACCAGCTCTGTTTTTTCAGTATTCAAAGCTAACCCGCTGTTATTCATCCAGGATTGGATTAATCCATAGACCCGAGTGATGACTTTCTCATCCTCAGAATAATTACCAGACAATGTAATGACACGTTGTGTGTCATCCGCATAGTTGGTAAAATCAATATTTTTCTAATAGTCGGTAGCTAGGTTCCCCGGCGTTCTAACTAGCTAGGCTGCAGAGAGGGCAGAAAGGCACAGTCAGACCTCTGCTATAACTCTCACACAGAGTACACAGAACCCCTGTCTTGATCTCTTTGTATTGGCTACTGTAGCCCACAGCATTGCCTTTAAGGCCTTATGCTTTACGTTCTTTGCTGTCCCGGGTTTGGGAACTTCCCTCGCTAAGAAGATCAAGATCCACTCTCCTCATCAGCACTTATCTCCTTGGTTACCCTATCATTGTATCTCCTTGGTAACCCCATGGGGAACAGAGGGAAGACAGAGACAACGATCTTACTAGGCCAGGTAACATTGAGATGGCGCAAGTGCAGGGGAAGGGGAAGTGCAGTACATGGGATCGACAGTAAAAATAAATAGAATAAATAAAAGCAATAAGTAAAAGTGCAGCCAGCTGGTGGCAAGTGCAAGGGCAAGTGCAGACATCAGGTGTCAAGTGCTGGTAGCGGGCTGTAGGGATACAGAGAACAGTCCCAAAGTGCGGGGGGTGCCAGGGAGGCAGTGCAGGGGAGCAACTGGCGAGGGAGGGTACATAGGCCCGAGATCAGAGGGTGGCCAGATGACCAGTGCAGATTCAATTTCAGCCAGGAGTTCATCAGGGGAAAGGAGGAGAGAAGGCAGAAGCAAAGAGGAAGGTTTTGAGGTGTTTCCGGAACCGGAGATGGTTCTCCTCAAGTCTGATAAATGAACGCATTCCGGGAGGTCAGCGCTCGTTGGCATTGTACCATTATTTACTAATGCCTCCATCCCATTTATTCTTTTTCCCTTTCGTCACTTAAACTACTTGTTGGTGTATTAAATCCAGTTCTATTAAACTCTCCACATTTATACACTACCACAGCTGCAGTTTTATTTTCTCAAAGTTAGGGAAATCTATGCGAAGGAAAGTATACACAGAAAGAAACCGCAAGTTTAAAAACAAACATGTGAGTTGCAGCAAGCGCACAGCATCTGGAAAACAAGCGTGTGATGGAATGTGTAAGGTCTGCAGCCCATCTATAATCAGAATAGATGCCCAAAAAAAATGACAAAGCAGAAAAACAAATATTTTCAGTCACATTGAAGAATCCAGCAAACGTTTATTAAAAGGAGAACTGTCCAATCCAAGATGAAAAGCACAGCTCGTCACAGCAAAGACAAAAAATGAATTTGGGCCTTCCAATGTGTTTATTTTCTTTTACAAGATTAAGAATCAGTATTTTGAATCCTGCAGATGCTAGATATATGTCTTTGTGAAAGGACTTGTATTGCAAAGAAATGTATAAATTGCTGTGTTTTGTAAAAATGTAAAATCACGGGGAAGAGAACATGTAACTTTAAAGGCTGCAATTATGAATGGCACTAGGCCTGAAACTGACAGATGGCCTTCTGTGCCCCCAACACCCCACGGGACATGGGGCTTGCTTTCCCATGAAAGAGGTGAAACTCAAGGCTTTTGAATCTGAACCATAAAAGTGATGACTGCTCAAATTCTGGTCAACGGTGATATGCCTGGGTATTAAAAACAAAAGCTGCCCATTTACATCTTCCCTCTGCTGTGGGGTCCGTGCTAAACACTAAATATACAGGGAATAACCCCCTTGAAGCAGTCCCCTCTCATCTAATATGATATCAACCAGGCCTCCCCTGAAGGAAACTCTTCACATGTGTCAAGACTGAAGTCTGCTTAAGTGATAGGAAGAGGCAGTCAGATTCTAGGAGCATTCAGAGTGGCCGGGACTAATGTCATAAATGGCCCTGCCAGCTCAACTACAAAGAACATTTGCCATGACAGCAGCATTCACAGGAGTCATACATTCCCCAACTCAAAGCTGGAAGGAACTCACATGGAAGGAACTCACGCCAGATGTTCTGTTGCTGGGCAGAAAACCTAGTGACTGCCATGTATTATTGTGTAGAGTGGAAGAGAAAAAAATGCCTTTTAAATTTGACATTGGGATTCATTATTTTGTTAGTATTTTCTGAACATAAAGTAGTAAAAGTACATTTTTTAAAGAAATTTCCACTTGAAAAGCTTCCTCAAATGGTTATAAAATTATATTTTTGTGATGTTATCTTCATTATGTAAATTAGACACAGGTGGAGATCGACGCACAAAAATGGCACACGCCAGTGGGTTATGTATCCTAGCGTCTGTACTGGAGAGCCAGTTATTCTGAGCTGGAAATGGGATTTGTGTATAAAAGTATCAGGGCGAAAAAGAAAAAAAAGTATAACTTATCCACCATAAATCGTGTCGAGATCAGACTACCATCATTAAATTCGCCTGAGTCAGAGCAATCAGATGAACCAATGTTCACATGTATGGAATATGCTGTGTTAGAAAGTTACAAATGTTTGATGCAGAAATCTCCAAGATGACATATGATGTGATATAAGTCATTTATAACGCGCCTGTACACAAGTGTTTCTAGGCGTGACAAGACAAGGTAGGGAAGACAGAGGGAGAACAAAACAAACAATCTATTTTGGTGGACACAAGGGAAAACATCTAACTTAACTGTTTGGTAGAAGGATTGAAACAATAGTTTACATTCTTTTTTGTTTTTGAACTGTAGTTTTCAAATAAATAAAAACATTTAAAAAAGATCTTACTAAGCCTTGTGGCATTCAGATTGTGCAAGTGTGATAACGCAAAGTGCAGGGGGGAGGGAGAAGGGGAAGTGCCAGGGAGAGGAAAAGGGGAAGTGCAGCCAGGGCAATGCGGCTCTGGGTAAGTGCAAAGTGTCAGCAGACTGTAGGGTTACAGCTACAGCCCCTAATAGCGTGGTAGGCCCAGAGGCAGTGCAGGGGCAACTGGTCATGGAGGAGCCTGGTACCCAGTGAGACTCATAAGGTAGCCAGGCCACCAATCAGCGAAGCAGACTGGTAGGTCAGCAGAGGAGAGAGAGCAAGAGAGCAAGCAGAGGTGAAAAAGGAAGGTCTTGAGCTGCTTCTGGAACTTCAGGTGGTCCGGCTCAAGTTGGAGAGGGGCAGGGAGGCCATTCCAGAGGGAAGAGCATCTGCAGAGCAGAGAGATCTACCCCTACTCTCTGCCTGGAGAAGCATCTGACCCTCAGAGAGTTAGAGGTGGCTGAGCGAAGAGCTCGAGAAGGAAGGTGTTTTGGAAGAGAGAGTTGGATGTAGTGCGGGCCCTGGCCCAGAAAGCCTTGTGGGTGATGCAGAGGGTCTTGAACTCGATCCTTGCAGCCACCGGGAGCCAGTGAAGAGATTTCAGGGCTGGAGAGATACTGTCCCTGGGCTTGAGACCTAGGACACGTCTCGCAGTCATGTTCTGGATTAATTTCAGAGGGCGTAGATTAGATGAAGGCAGATTGGGAAAGAGACTGTTGCAGTAGTCCAGTCTAGAGAGAACTGGGGCTCTGGTGACAGTGAGCTTCTGGGGGAAAGTGATAAAAGGAAGAATACCTTTGAGGAGGTGCAGCTGGTAGTGGGCCTTCTTTGCAAGGTCTGTGATGCGAGGAGAGAAGGAGAGAGTGGAGTTGAAGATGACACCAAGGTTTTTGCCTCACAGGAAGGCGAAGGAAGAAGGCCCAAGGTGGGCGGCCAGAACGAGGGAGGGAAAGCAAGAGCAGGGGTCCCAATGAGAAGGATCTCAGTCGTGCTGGTTTTCAGGCAGAGATTGTTGGAGACGCACCAATCCTGGATCACGGATAGACAGTCGGGAATGAGCGAGAGAGGAGAGGAGGCTGAGGGAAGCCTAACCGAGAGCTGAGTTTCATCCGCATAACACTGAAGGTTAGAGGAGAAAGTAGAGATAAGGTGGTCCAAATAGGCCAATGAGACATTAAAGAGCCATTGTGAGAGGTTAGAGCCCTGGGAACACCACATGTGGAGAGGGAGGTGGTGGTGAGAAAGGACCCAAGTTGGTCCAGGAGGATGGCAGACAACCACTCCAGGGCCTGATCCATGATGCCCAGGTTCTCACGGAGTAGATAGATTAGATAGATCAGGATGGCGTGATTGACCATGTCAAAAGCAGAGGAAAGATCAAGGAGAATGAGGACAGAAGGAAGGCTAGAGTCGAGATTAGTGAGCAGATCTTCACATGTGTTCAGGAGAGCAGTTTCCATGCCTCTGGCTGCTCTGAAGCCAGACTGATGGTCATGGAGACAACCAACAGATTCAGTGTGGAGAGTAAGGTGGGAGATGGCCAGCTTTTCCAGGAGATGGCCAGCTTTTCCAGGAGTTTGCCCAGGAAAGGAGTGATAGAGATCGGGCGATAGTTTGCCGGAAAGGTAGGATCGGCAGAAGGCTTTTAAGGAGGGAGTGCACACGGGAGTGCTTGAGGAGAGAGAGAAAATGTTCAGTGGCAAAAGAGTGATTGCAGAAATCAGCCAAGGCTGGAGCAAGGGTGTCACTGTGGTCCTTGATGGTTCTGGAGAACCAGGGGAGCACCTGTTTGGACGACACTTTCATAGGTCAGACTTGTCTAGAAGTCTCGTTGGGTGTAGTTGGAGAGAAAGGGGAGAAGGGAGGAGAAGAGGGAGAGTCGGCAACAGGGGGCCTGAGAGAGGTAGAGGAAGAGGAGATAGAGCACAGGGTGGGAGGGACATCAAATGGGAGGGAAACTGGGTTCAGAAGTTACTCCCATCAGACTGCGCCTTCATTGATAGCACTAGTCTGTCCAATCACACACATTGACCAGAGAAATTATACACACCTTTAAGGGGTGTGGTTTCTGCTCTATAAATGTCTGAATCCATAGGTTCTGGGGACACACTCACTCACTCATGGACTGATGAAGAGGTAGGAGAGAAAGGAGAATTGATAACAACAGAAGTGATAGAATAGATTTCTTTCCTTTTGGACCCATTTTTGGATTATTAGCAGATCAGTGAAAGTGAGGCTTAGCTGGAGTTAAAGTCTCAAGCCTTCTTCAGTTTAAGAAGAGAGCAGACAGGCTGTGGAGGGAAGCTTACACCTTCTTGCTGACTGATGCCCACCTGTTCCCAGAGTGGGAGAATTGAGCCAGTCCTTAAAAGAGTGTCCATCTGCCTGTGAGACAGCCAAAAGAAATTCATTTGTAATTATGATATAACGGATAAAGAATCCTGAGGGGACTGATACTATAAATGAAAATAGATTAAATGCAAGCCCCTGGTCATTTGTAAATACAGAGGGGTGGGAATATATACATTGATTGTAAATCCTTAGAAGTTAGGGAATATTTCAGAAATGTATGTGCTTCTGGAATTATTTATTTGATGGAATTGATCCTATGGTGCGTACACATATTATCAAAGCCAGAACTGCCTTATATTATAAACAGGAGAACTGCCCCATAGAAGTCAAGACCACTGCCAGAGAGAGCCTATCTCAGAGGCAGAGATGTTGGAGGTGCTAAATAACATGAAACCCACCACTCGCGCCGAAAACATTCTGCCCCCCGGCATCATTCTCCAACAGAAGGATATCTTTGCTCCCGTCCTCCGAAGAATAGTAAATGCTTCATTTCAAGAGGGCATGGTGCCGAAAGATCTGAAGAAAGTCACTATTACTCCACTGGTTAAAAAAGATCCCGGGAACCTCCGCCCCATAACCAATTCAAACTTCATCCTTAAACTGCTGGATAAGGCAGCTACCCAGCAACTCCAACAATTCGTAGAGAACCAGGAAATCCTGCACCAGCAACAATCTGGCTTCAGAGCATTCCATAGCACCGGAACAGCCATGCTGGACTTGCAGAATCGGATGTTGACTATGCTGGATGACAACAAGTTGGGGATGTTGATGCTGCTAGACCTTAGCGCCGCATTTGATCTGGTGGATCACCCCCTCCTTATCAAGGCTCTTAGAGAGAATGTTGGTTGCTCGGAGGGGGCCATTGACTGGCTTCTGTCCTTTCTTGCCAACCACCAAGCGAGAGTACACTGGAGTAACAGTTTCTCCGACCCTTGTGATATCCTATTCGGAGTACCCCAAGGGGCCAGCCTATCACCAATGTTGTTCAACATCTATATGCGCTCCTTGTGTAGCCTATTGGTGAAAGCCGGAGTGTCGTTTACAAACTACGCAGATGACACCCAACTCATACTGGAGCTAGGGGGTAGGAACCACACCACAGACAGCGAAGTGATCACCAGGGTTTATAAGATCATTGACGACTGGATGCAGGCAAACTGGATGTGCTTGAATGACTCCAAAACTGAACTGATGTTGTTTGGCTCCAGTCGTCAGCTGGAAAAACTGGGGGTAGAGTATAACACATTCCAAATCAAGAACCCCTCAATACAAGTGGTCCCTAAGGTAAAGACACTAGGGATGATGGTCGATGCTGCGGTCGACTTGCATGCCCAGACCAGCTTCCTCCAGAAAAACACAGCCTACTATCTCAGGCTGATGAAAGCCATCAAACCATTGCTGAATGAGGGAAATAGGGCAACGATAGCCAGAGCCATCATCCTCTCTAGACTCGACTACGGGAATGCCCTGCTGTTGGGGGCCTCTTCCAAGGATCTCTCCAGCTGTCAGGTGATCCAAAACAAGGCGGTCAGGTTAGTAAAAAATTTGAAGAGGAAAGATCATGTTACGGAAGAGAGGCTCTCTTTACACTGGCTGAGAGTAGAAGAACGGATAAAGTTCAAGGCTCTCTGCCTGGTTCATAAGTGCCTCTATGGCACAGCGCCTGCCTACTTGAAAACGAGTGTAGTACCCTATAATCCCAGGAGACATCTACGATCAGGTGGCAAATGCCTATTGATCGTGCCCAAGTTTAAGCTGAACACCAGGCTGGGCAGATCTTTTCATGTACTGGCTCCCAAATTGTGGAACAGCATCCCTGAACCCCTGAGGTTGGAAACTAATCACTCCACCTTTAGGAAGGTGCTCAAGACTCACCTTTTCAGATGAGAAATCGGGTGACGATGCCTCTTAGAGGCTTTCCGGTGGTTAGCAGACCCTTTAAATGTCATATGTCACATAGTATCTGTTGCGTATGTTTAAGCGCCCTGATGACCGAAGGCTACCGGTGCTCTACAAAAATTAAATACAAATACATACATACAAGGAGATCCCCTCACCTCTTCCCTGCCTGAAGACGTCTCGCACAGACGAAGTTCTGTGGGAGTCACAGGGACATCTCACTGTGTGCATACCTAGACGAATGTTTTAACTGAAGTCATCCCTTGGGCTCACGGCGAAGCAGAATCCTGTTGTTGGTGCTGGATTGCTCAAGACAAAAGGGAAAGAATAATTAGTCACTACCCATTTTCCTGCCTTTAAGCTATACATTAAAATGAAAAATGTAAATTTGTTTAATGTTATTGAAATAGAAACACTTATAACTTTTTATATACAACAAGCCTGTCGACAAGAATATATCTAGCAACGATTTAATTTGATTTGTTCTTGATTTTAAAACATTAGATCAAAACAACTACTTTGTGGGAACCCTATAGCAGAATCAATAATGATATTTCACACATAAAACTTTACCCATAGATATTACACAATTCATTTTTTTACAACCTACATCCACTTCTTTTGGCATTAATTGTCTAACAATTCATAACAGTTTCCACAAATCAAATATGTATTTATTTATTTGCGTTTTATCTTGAAATGTGTATCAAAACCCCTAAGTGCAGTTTTTCATCGGTTGAATTCTGTCATCCGCTAAGCCATAACCCAACATGTTTCATTCCAAGACAAAAAAATGTTTAGGAACTTCATCAGGGGAACGAAAACTAACAGGAATTAACATGTACCTCAGATGCTACATTCAAACAATTGTGCGTGCTGTATTATTCATTCTTAACATTAGTTTAACTTATCAACAGGCCTCAACTTCAAGTACACTCTAATGGCGTCACAACTTGACTTCAAGAAATGCGACATATGCCATTTCTCCCAGACACAGCCAGTTGCAAAAAAAAACACTTATTGAGACACCTCTAAATTACTTATCAGAAGGACTCAGCTTGTTATTCAGTAGTACCCCTGGTATTACTCACATGTGGTTATAGCGTCTGGACATTTCATGTTGTCTGTTACTGCCCTAGAGTCTCTATTAATAATGAATGAAATAGAAACACCACTCCAGGAAATTTAGCAAACATACAGGTTGAACATTCATTTTCCTTTTTACAAGCGATTCACATGAGGGAATGAAGTCGCTTGTTTAAACTGAGTTCTCTAGAAAGCTATTGGTCCATTGGGAAGGAGGGAGGAATCAATTTTCAATAAAGGGAAGTGGAGAGAATTAGAATTAGGCAGCGATGTTCTGATTTAGTTTGGTTTTTAGCAAATGAAGGCTTTTTCCTGGACTCTTATGCATGTTTTCAATCCATGGTGCAGTTGCCTTCAGGATAAACAAAATGCATATATATTGATGCATGGGTTACAGAAGCCCACATTCATGTACATGTAGCATAGAAAGCTGGGGTGACCGGTGTATTGACCATTCTTCACCATTGACATTGGGATTTCATAGATATATGTGTTTACATTTAAATTGATTTCATTATTTCTATTTGATTCATAAACAGACCTTCTGGGAAACCCTATGTTTCTTGTCCAGAAAGGAGAAGGAGACTGGGGCGTGTCAATACTGTTACATTGGGGTTCTCAGGTTCATAGAAATAACTTTATTAAATAAATGAAAATTGTGCAGGCCTAAAATCGACTGGGTGGAAAATTCCCCTGACCTAGATGTGGTCCGTGATTGGTTCGTGTCATGTATTTGATGTCGGCTTCTTCCTTCTTTGTCTATTTCCTGTATCTTTAAATATGTATTCTTCACAGGGGTTAAATCATGAAAGCTTTGCTTCCCTATCTTAGTCTACCAGCCTTGTGTCTTATTCCTCACACCTTTTTCAATAGTCCTTATATTTTTTATTTTATCGTTTGAAGCGTGGACCTAGCTTGAGAGCGGCGGAGCGTGGTGCCAGGTGTGAGTAGCCAGCGTTAGGGCTGGCATCTTTTAACAGTAGCGGTGTACTGTGAGTTGCGGTCTGTGCGTCCATTCGTCCTTTGGGATTCGTCCTTCGTCAGTGTATACATACACATAACCTTATACATAAGCAACACATATATGTTGCACTATGTTGCCATTGACCTTAGAATCCTACTTCTCAATATAAGTTCCCCAGTCCGTAAAAAATGCTGTCATTTTATCTGGACCGGTGGAAACACAGGTTTGCAAGTGGGAGCAGTGATCTACCGGCAGGCCTGACCTGCCAGGAGCTCAGGCCCCTACGGGCAAATACCTGCCGGAATCATTGACACTGGTAACTCCACCAATCCTCTGGAATGAGAACTTACCAGCTACTCTACCACCGCCCATGATATCCGGTAATACTGGCGGGAAACCGGCCAAACTGTAATGATGGCTACTGTCTGTCTATGTGACAATCACAGCAATACTGTACTTAGGCTAGCCCGAGCACAACTCGAACCCCTCATGCACCCAGACTATACATCCCAATGAATGTTATTGTAGCCTCTAATCACTCTTTCACACACCTTTCAAGTGTTTCTCTGACTACCCTGCGCCCTCTCTTTACCTTATGGAATATATATACCCCACTACTTCCCCTTTCCTCCAGCAGAGGAGGGTCTGGGAACACAAGACGCCCTGGAGCTTGGACAAGGGCACACACTATCATGAGGACTCAGCACAGCATGAACGCCCAATGATTAATGAATGCCCCCGCTCCCCCGCCCCCGGTTCTACGTTGCTTTAGTGCCAGGCGGAAAGTGGGCATAGGACGCTTCTCTGCCAAGTCCCAGCTCACGGGAAATGGCCCAGTAGCTTCCCAGTGACCCCTGCACTGTGGCAATCTATGTTTAACCTCCTAGCAAGCTGCTGGCTGGTTCAGTGTGAGGATTATAGAGCAGGACACAGAGATATCTGCTGGTCCCCAGTAGCTTCCCAGTGACCCCTGCACTGTGGCAATCTATGTTTAACCTCCTGGCAAGCTGCTGGCTGGTTCAGTGTGAGGATTACAGAGCAGGACACAGAGATATCTGCTGGTCCCCAGTAGCTTCTCAGTGACCCCTGCACTGTGGCAATCTATGTTTAACCTCCTGGCAAGCTGCTGGCTGGTTCAGTGTGAGGATTACAGAGCAGGACACAGAGATACCTGCTGGTCCCCAGTAGCTTCCCAGTGACCCCTGCACTGTGGCAATCTATGTTTAAACTCCTGGCAAGCTGCTGGCTGGTTCAGTGTGAGGATTACAGAGCAGGACACAGAGATATCTGCTGGTCCCCAGTAGCTTCCCAGTGACCCCTGCACTGTGGCAATCTATGTTTAACCTCCTAGCAAGCTGCTGGCTGGTTCAGTGTGAGGATTATAGATCAGGACACAGAGATATCTGCTGGTCCCCAGTAGCTTCCCAGTGACCCCTGCACTGTGGCAATCTATCTTTAACCTCCTAGAAAGCTGCTGGCTGGTTCAGTGTGAGGATTATAGAGCAGGACACAGAGATATCTGCTGGTCCCCAGTAGCTTCCCAGTGACCCCTGCACTGTGGCAATCTATGTTTAACCTCCTGGCAAGCTGCTGGCTGGTTCAGTGTGAGGATTATAGAGCAGACACAGGGATATCTGCTGGTCCCCAGTAGCTTCCCAGTGACCCCTGCACTGTGGCAATCTATGTTTAACCTCCTAGAAAGCTGCTGGCTGGTTCAGTGTGAGGATTATAGAGGAGGACACAGAGATATCTGCTGGTCCCCAGTAGCTTCCCAGTGACCCCTGCGCTGTGGCAATCTATGTTTAACCTCCTAGCAAGCTGCTGGCTGGTTCAGTGTGAGGATTATAGAGCAGGACACAGAGATATCTGCTGGTCCCCAGTAGCTTCCCAGTGACCCCTGCGCTGTGGCAATCTATGTCTAACCTCCTAGCAAGCTGCTGGCTGGTTCAGTGTGAGGATTATAGAGCAGGACACAGAGATATCTGCTGGTCCCCAGTAGCTTCCCAGTGACCCCTGCACTGTGGCAATCTATGTTTAACCTCCTAGAAAGCTGCTGGCTGGTTCAGTGTGAGGATTATAGAGCAGGACACAGAGATATCTGCTGGTCCCCAGTAGCTTCCCAGTGACCCCTGCACTGTGGCAATCTATGTTTAACCTCCTGGCAAGCTGCTGGCTGGTTCAGTGTGAGGATTATAGAGCAGACACAGGGATATCTGCTGGTCCCCCGTAGCTTCCCAGTGACCCCTGCACTGTGGCAATCTATGTTTAACCTCCTAGAAAGCTGCTGGCTGGTTCAGTGTGAGGATTATAGAGGAGGACACAGAGATATCTGCTGGTCCCCAGTAGCTTCCCAGTGACCCCTGCGCTGTGGCAATCTATGTTTAACCTCCTAGCAAGCTGCTGGCTGGTTCAGTGTGAGGATTATAGAGCAGGACACAGAGATATCTGCTGGTCCCCAGTAGCTTCCCAGTGACCCCTGCGCTGTGGCAATCTATGTTTAACCTCCTAGCAAGCTGCTGGCTGGTTCAGTGTGAGGATTATAGAGCAGGACACAGAGATATCTGCTGGTCCCCAGTAGCTTCCCAGTGACCCCTGCGCTGTGGCAATCTATGTTTAACCTCCTAGCAAGCTGCTGGCTGGTTCAGTGTGAGGATTATAGAGCAGGACACAGAGATATCTGCTGGTCCCCAGTAGCTTCCCAGTGACCCCTGCGCTGTGGCAATCTATGTTTAACCTCCTAGCAAGCTGCTGGCTGGTTCAGTGTGAGGATTATAGAGCAGGACACAGAGATATCTGCTGGTCCCCAGTAGCTTCCCAGTGACCCCTGCGCTGTGGCAATCTATCTTTAACCTCCTAGAAAGCTGCTGGCTGGTTCAGTGTGAGGATTATAGAGCAGGACACAGAGATATATGCTGGTCCCCAGTAGCTTCCCAGTGACCCCTGCACTGTGGCAATCTATCTTTAACCTCCTAGAAAGCTGCTGGCTGGTTCAGTGTGAGGATTATAGAGCAGGAAACAGAGATAAATGCTGGTCCCCAGTAGCTTCCCAGTGACCCCTGCACTGTGGCAATCTATCTTTAACCTCCTAGAAAGCTGCTGGCTGGTTCAGTGTGAGGATTATAGAGCAGGACACAGAGATATATGCTGGTCCCCAGTAGCTTCCCAGTGACCCCTGCACTGTGGGAATCTATCTTTAACCTCATGGCAAGCTGCTGGCTGGTTCAGTGTGACGATTATAGAGCAGGACACAGAGATATCTGCTGGTCCCCAGTAGCTTCCCAGTGACCCCTGCACTGTGGCAATCTATGTTTAACCTCCTGGCAAGCTGCTGGCTGGTTCAGTGTGAGGAGTATAGAGCAGACACAGAGATATCTGCTGGTCCCCAGTAGCTTCCCGTGACCCCTGCACTGTGGCAATCTATGTTTAACCTCCTAGAAAGCTGCTGGCTGGTTCAGTGTGAGGATTATAGAGCAGGACACGGAGATATCTGCTGGTCCCCAGTGGCTTCCCAGTGACCCCTGCACTGTGGCAATCTATGTTTAACCTCCCAGCAAGCTGCTGGCTGGTTCAGTGTGAGGATTATGGAGCAGGACACGGAGATATCTGCTGGTCCCCAGTAGCTACTCGGTGACCCCTGCACTGTGGCAATCTATCTTTAACCTCCTAGCAAGCTGCTGGCTGGTTCAGTGTGAGGATTATAGAGCAGACACAGAGATATATGCTGGTCCCCAGTAGCTTCCCAGTGACCCCTGCACTGTGGCAATCTATGTTTAACCTCCTAGCAAGCTGCTGGCTGGTTCAGTGTGAGGGTTACAGATCAGGACACAGAGATATCTGCTGGTCCCCAGTAGCTTCCCAGTGACCCCTGCACTGTGGCAATCTATGTTTAACCTCCTAGCAAGCTGCTGGCTGGTTCAGTGTGAGGATTACAGATCAGGACACAGAGATATCTGCTGGTCCCCAGTAGCTTCCCAGTGACCCCTGCACTGTGGCAATCTATGTTTAACCTCCTAGCAAGCTGCTGGCTGGTTCAGTGTGAGGATTACAGAGCAGGACACAGAGATATCTGCTGGTCCCCAGTAGCTTCCCAGTGACCCCTGCACTGTGGCAATCTATGTTTAACCTCCCGGCAAGCTGCTGGCTGGTTCAGTGTGAGGATTACAGAGCAGGACACAGAGATATCTGCTGGTCCCCAGTAGCTTCCCAGTGACCCCTGCACTGTGGCAATCTATGTTTAACCTCCCGGCAAGCTGCTGGCTGGTTCAGTGTGGGGATTACAGAGCAGGACACAGAGATATCTGCTGGTCCCCAGTAGCTTCCCAGTGACCCCTGCACTGTGGCAATCTATATTTAACCTCCTAGCAAGCTGCTGGCTGGTTCAGTGTGAGGATTACAGATCAGGACACAGAGATATCTGCTGGTCCCCAGTAGCTTCCCAGTGACCCCTGCACTGTGGCAATCTATGTTTAACCTCCTAGCAAGCTGCTGGCTGGTTCAGTGTGAGGATTACAGATCAGGACACAGAGATATCTGCTGGTCCCCAGTAGCTTCCCAGTGACCCCTGCACTGTGGCAATCTATGTTTAACCTCCTAGCAAGCTGCTGGCTGGTTCAGTGTGAGGATTACAGATCAGGACACAGAGATATCTGCTGGTCCCCAGTAGCTTCCCAGTGACCCCTGCACTGTGGCAATCTATGTTTAACCTCCTAGCAAGCTGCTGGCTGGTTCAGTGTGAGGATTATAGAGCAGGACACAGAGATATCTGCTGGTCCCCAGTAGCTTCCCAGTGACCCCTGCACTGTGGCAATCTATGTTTAACCTCCCGGCAAGCTGCTGGCTGGTTCAGTGTGAGGATTACAGAGCAGGACACAGAGATATCTGCTGGTCCCCAGTAGCTTCCCAGTGACCCCTGCACTGTGGCAATCTATGTTTAACCTCCCGGCAAGCTGCTGGCTGGTTCAGTGTGGGGATTACAGAGCAGGACACAGAGATATCTGCTGGTCCCCAGTAGCTTCCCAGTGACCCCTGCACTGTGGCAATCTATATTTAACCTCCTAGCAAGCTGCTGGCTGGTTCAGTGTGAGGATTACAGATCAGGACACAGAGATATCTGCTGGTCCCCAGTAGCTTCCCAGTGACCCCTGCACTGTGGCAATCTATGTTTAACCTCCTAGCAAGCTGCTGGCTGGTTCAGTGTGAGGATTACAGATCAGGACACAGAGATATCTGCTGGTCCCCAGTAGCTTCCCAGTGACCCCTGCACTGTGGCAATCTATGTTTAACCTCCTAGCAAGCTGCTGGCTGGTTCAGTGTGAGGATTATAGAGCAGGACACAGAGATATCTGCTGGTCCCCAGTAGCTTCCCAGTGACCCCTGCACTGTGGCAATCTATGTTTAACCTCCCGGCAAGCTGCTGGCTGGTTCAGTGTGAGGATTACAGAGCAGGACACAGAGATATCTGCTGGTCCCCAGTAGCTTCCCAGTGACCCCTGCACTGTGGCAATCTATGTTTAACCTCCCGGCAAGCTACTGCTGGTTCAGTGTGGGGATTACAGAGCAGGACACAGAGATATCTGCTGGTCCCCAGTAGCTTCCCAGTGACCCCTGCACTGTGGCAATCTATGTTTAACCTCCCGGCAAGCTGCTGGCTGGTTCAGTGTGAGGATTATAGAGCAGGACACAGAGATATCTGCTGGTCCCCAGAAGCTTCTCAGTGACCCCTGCACTGTGGCAATCTATGGTTAACCTCCCAGCAAGCTGCTGGCTGGTTCAGTGTGAGGATTATAGAGCAGGACACAGAGATATCTGCTGGTCCCCAGTAGCTTCCCAGTGACCCCTGCACTGTGGCAATCTATGTTTAACCTCCTAGCAAGCTGCTGGCTGGTTCAGTGTGAGGCTGGTTCAGTGTGAGGGTTATAGAGCAGACACAGAGATATCTGCTGGTCCCCAGTAGCTTCCCAGTGACCCCTGCACTGTGGCAATCTATGTTTAACCTCCTAGCAAGCTGCTGGCTGGTTCAGTGTGAGGATTACAGAGCAGGACACAGAGATATCTGCTGGTCCCCGGTAGCTTCCCAGTGACCCCTGCACTGTGGCAATCTATGTTTAACCTTTTAGCAAGCTGCTGGCTGGTTCAGTGTGAGGATTATAGAGCAGGACACAGAGATATCTGCTGGTCCCCAGTAGCTTCCCAGTGACCCCTGCACTGTGGCAATCTATGTTTAACCTCCTGGCAAGCTGCTGGCTGGTTCAGTTTGAGGATTGCAGAGCAGGACACAGAGATATCTGCTGGTCCCCAGTAGCTACCCAGTGACCCCTGCACTGTGGCAATCTATGTTCAACCTCCTGGCAAGCTGCTGGCTGGTTCAGTGTGAGGATTACAGAGCAGGACACAGAGATATCTGCTGGTCCCCAGTAGCTTCCCAGTGACCCCTGCACTGTGGCAATCTATGTTTAACCTCCTGGCAAGCTGCTTGCTGGTTCATTGTGAGGATTACAGAGCAGGACACAGAGATATCTGCTGGTCCCCAGTAGCTTCCCAGTGACCCCTGCACTGTGGCAATCTATGTTTAACCTCCTGGCAAGCTGCTGGCTGGTTCCGTGTGAGGATTACAGAGCAGGACAAAGAGATATCTGCTGGTCCCCAGTAGCTTCCCAGTGACCCCTGCACTGTGGCAATCTATGTTCAACCTCCTGGCAAGCTGCTGGCTGGTTCAGTGTGAGGATTACAGAGCAGGACACAGAGATATCTGCTGGTCCCCAATAGCTTCCCAGTGACCCCTGCACTGTGGCAATCTATGTTCAACCTCCTAGCAAGCTGCTGGCTGGTTCAGTGTGAGGATTACAGAGCAGGACACAGAGATATCTGCTGGTCCCCAGTAGCTTCCCAGTGACCCCTGCACTGTGGCAATCTATGTTTAACCTCCTAGCAAGCTGCTGGCTGGTTCAGTGTGAGGATTACAGAGCAGGACACAGAGATATCTGCTGGTCCCCAGTAGCTTCCCAGTGACCCCTGCACTGTGGCAATCTATGTTTAACCTCCTAGCAAGCTGCTGGCTGGTTCAGTGTGAGGATTACAGAGCAGGACACAGAGATATCTGCTGGTCCCCAGTAGCTTCCCAGTGTCCCCTGCACTGTGGCAATCTATGTTTAACCTCCTGGCAAGCTGCTGGCTGGTTCAGTCTGAGGATTACAGAGCAGGACACAGAGATAACTGCTGGTCCCCAGTAGCTTCCCAGTGACCCCTGCACTGTGGCAATCTATGTTTAACCTCCTGGCAAGCTGCTGGCTGGTTCAGTGTGAGGATTACAGAGCAGGACACAGAGATATCTGCTGGTCCCCAGTAGCTTCCCAGTGACCCCTGCACTGTGGCAATCTATGTTAACCTCCTGGCAAGCTGCTGGCTGGTTCAGTTTGAGGATTATAGAGCAGGACACAGAGATATCTGCTGGTCCCCAGTAGCTTCCCAGTGACCCCTGCACGGTGGCAATCTATGTTTAACCTCCTGGCAAGCTGCTGGCTGGTTCAGTGTGAGGATTACAGAGCAGGACACAGAGATATCTGCTGGTCCCCAGTAGCTTCCCAGTGACCCCTGCACTGTGGCAATCTATGTTTAACCTCCAGATATCTGCTGGTCTCGTGTGAGGCATGAAACCATTAGCCAGTCCTGGTCTTCAAGCTCCTCTCATTTTTCATTATGGGACTTGTGGTCCTGCATTTATAAAGTAGAGTTATAAGTGTCAATGAAAGAAATCACAGGGGGGGGCGTTGACATGTCCTATTAATTAAATCCGAACATTTCATATCATACGAAATGATCTTGGTGAGAACGTTGCGACCATCTGCACTTTCAAGTGTAAGGGAGTGGGGGGGACGGGGTTGTCTACTTGGTTTTGGACATAAAGGGGGTCAAATGAATGTCAGAAGGAAGGAGTAGGCACACACATAGTCATAAACTGCATACGGGCATGGGTGCCAGCTTAGACTGGCCCTCACTGGTGAGACGCTGAGCAGGAGTGTTTTCATGTGTTCTTGAATGGCAACTGGCCCCATGTCATTAAAGTGCCCTTCAGCCAGGCCTGGCTTCCCACCAGGCACCAGCCCTGGCCATCTATAACAGTGAAGGTTATAGTAACAAGCCCGCTCGCCCTAAACCCAAGGCAAGGCGCTGGCACATGGGCCTGGCAGGGCCTGTATGTGTGCTTCTGAAGCCGCTTCCCTCCCCTCCTGTGGGGTGGATGTGGGGCCACGTTCACAGTTGCACCCACGTGTGAGCCGGCTCTGGCAGCCTGCTGCGTTCCTCGTTTCTCTTCAGGAAACCCGCCCACAAACTAAGAAAAGGCGCGCATTATCATTGGCGTAGTTCAAGCAGCTCCAAGGAGCAGCCACGTGGAACTTTCCAATATTTTTCACAGCCGTAAATAAAAGCCACATGTTTGACTGCTGGTTTTCATGTCCTCTTCCTGTCTCTGATTGATCTCCCAAAACATCCTGTTCTGACTCGCACTTCCGGTCCCGCTTTGATTGGACTGCACAGGAAGCGCCCTTTGAACCCTGCATGGGTCTGTCTGCCCTTGAGCGCACAAGCTGGAGCTGTGAGAACTCTGCTTGTGAGGCAGCAGTGCAATGCAGCGATGCATGCTTCATACGCATGGCCTGGGACCTACATGCTTTGCTAGATGTTGCAAGCTTCAGGGGATGGCAATATCTCTGCCAGGGCAGTATCCAGCATTGCAAGAGTGAGAGAATGGAGCCACGAAAAAGGCCTGCTACTTTTCCCCCCAAATGCACCTTACAAAAGGAATGCTAAACTGGCACACAATCGTCCCTGCCCTCCATATGATGACTTTACCCCCTGCCCTATCCCTGCAGCATTCGGACAAGAGTGGGGCCTGGAGCTGTGTGCTCCTGCTCTGCATCAGCGGCCTGGAGTGGGACCTGGAGCTGTGTGTTCCTGCTCTGCATCTGACTCTCCCCTTATTGGGCCTGCAGTGCAGTCAGTGGCCTGGAGTGGGGCCTGGAGCTGTGCGCTCCTGCTCTGCATCTGGCTCTGCCCCTTATAGGGCCTGCAGTGTAGTCAGTGGCTTGGAGTCGGGCAGGGAGCTGTTTGCTCCCGCTCTGCATCTGGCTCTGCCCCTTATAGGGCCTGCAGTGCAGTCAGTGGCTTGGAGTCGGGCAGGGAGCTGTTTGCTCCTGCTCTGCATCTGGCTCTGCCCCTTAATGGGCCTGCAGTGCAGTCAGTGGCCTGGAATGGGACATGGAGCGGTGCTCCTGCTCTGCATCTGACACTCCCCTTATTGGGCCTGCAGTGCAGTCAGTGGCCTGGAGTTGGGCATGGAGCTGTGTGCTCCTGCTCTGCATCTGACTCTGCCCCTTATTGGGCCCGCAGTGCAGTCAGCGGCCTGGAGTTGGGCATTAAGCTGTGTGCTCCTGCTCTACATATGGCTCTCTGCCTATTATTGGGCCTGCAGTGCAGTCAGCGGCCTGGAGTGGGGCATGGAAATGTGTGCTCTTGCTCTGCATCTGACTCTGCCCCTTATTGGGCCTGCAGTGCAGTCAGCGGCCTGGAGTTGGGCATTAAGCTGTGTGCTCCTGCTCTGCATCTGACTCTCCCCTTATTGGGCCTGCAGTGCAGTCAGCGGCCTGGAGTAGGGCATGGAGATGTGTGCTCTTGCTCTGCATCTGACTCTCCCCTTATTGGGCCTGCAGTGCAGTGAGTGGGGCATGGAGCTGTGTGCTCCTGCTCTGCATCTGACTCTCCCCTTATTGGGCCTGCAGTGCAGTCAGTGGCCTGGAGTGGGGCCTGGATATGTGTGCTCCTGCTCTGCATCTGGCTCTGCCCCTTATTGGGCCTGCAGTGCAGTCAGCGGCCTGGAGTCGGGCATGGAGCTGTGCGCTCCTGCTCTGCATCTGGCTCTCTGCCTATTATTGGGCCTGCAGTGCAGTCAGCGGCCTGGAGTGGGGCATGGAGATGTGCGCTCTTGCTCTGCATCTGGCTCTGCCCCTTATTGGGCCTGCAGTGCAGTCAGTGGCCTGGAGTGGGGCATGGAGCTGTGTGCTCCTGCTCTGCATCTGGCTCTCTGCTTATTATTGGGCCTGCAGCGCAATCAGCGGCCTGGAGTGGGGCATGGAGCTGTGTGCTCCTGCTCTGCTTCTGGCTCTCTGCTTATTATTGGGCCTGCAGTGCAGCCAGCGGCCTGGAGTGGGGCCTGGAGCTGTGCGCTCCTGCTCTGCATCGGGCTCTCTGCTTATTATTGGGCCTGTAGTGCAGTCAACAGCCTGGGGTGGGGCATGGAGATGTGTCTTCTTACTCTACATCTGGCCCTGCCCCTTGTTGGACCTGGAGTGCATAGGCGCTCCTCTCCAGAGAGAACAGGGCATGATAACCTGTTCTGAGGTGAGAGTTTGCAGCACACGCTTTTTGCTCACTGTACCTTTCACAGATGGGAAATATCCATTTGCATATCAGTCTTTGTGCCGCCCACATGGGCAGTCCAGCACCGAAATGCTATGGCATTTCCTCTCTGAACAAGAATACCGACAGCAACCCCATACATGTGTTTCCGCCTTGTTGGGCCTCATCAGTGAGGTGAAGCTGTGCCTCTCTGAGCACAGTGAGCAGGGAGACCACGTCTGGTTGCCCCCAGGTAACTTAGGGTGACCAACCCCAAGTTCCTTACACATATTTCACAAAAGGTAGCAAGCGCTCCTCTCCAGAGAGAACAGGGCATGATAACCTGTTCTGAGGTGAGAGTTTGCAGCACACGCTTTTTGCTCACTGTACCTTTCACAGATGGGAAATAACCATTTGCATATCAGTCTTTGTCCCGCCTGCTACCTTTTTTGAAATATTTGCAAGGAACTTGGGGTTTGTCACCCTAAGTTACCTTGGGGCAACCAGACGTGGACTCCCTGCTCACTCTGCTCAGAGAGGCACAGCTTCACCTCACTGATGAGGCCCAAAAAGGCTGAAACACAGGTATGGGGTTGCTGTTGGTACTCTTGTTCAGAGAGGAATTGCCATAGCATTTCGGTGCTGGACTGCCCATGTGGGCGGGACAAAGACTGATATGCAAATGGTTATTTCCCATCTGTGAAAGGTACAGTGAGCAAAAAGCGTGTGCTGCAAACTCTCATCTCAGAACAGGTTATCATGCTTTGTTCCTTCTGGAGAGGAGCGCCTGCTACCTTTTTTGAAATATTTGCAAGGAACTTGGGGTTGGTCACCCTAAGTTAGCTGGGGGCAACCAGACGTGGACCCACTGCTTACTGTGCTCAAAGAGGCACAGCTTCACCTCGCTGATGAGGGCCAACAAGGCTGAAACAAGTGTATGTGGTTGCTGTTGGTACTCTTGTTCAGAGAGGAATTGCCATAGATTTTCAGTGTGCTCCTGCTCTGCATCTGGCTCTCCCCTTATTGGGCCTGCAGTGCAGTCAGTGGCCTGGAGTGGGGCATGGAGCTGCATGCTCCTGCTCTGCGTCTGGCTCTGCCCCTTATTGGGCCTGCAGTGCAGTCAGCAGCCTGGAGTGGGGCCTGGAGCTATGTGCTCCTGCTCTGCATCGGGCTCTCTGCTTATTATTGGGCCTGCAGTGCAGTCAGCAGCCTGGGGTGGGGCATGGAGCTGTGTGCTCCTGCTCTGGAACTGGCTCTCTGCTTATTATTGGGCCTGCAGTGCAGTCAGCAGCCTGGAGTGGGGCCTGGAGCTATGTGCTCCTGCTCTGCATCTGGCTCTCTGCTTATTATTGGGCCTGTAGTGCAGTTAGCGGCCTGGAGCGGGGCATGGAGCTGTGTGCACTTGCTCTGCATCTGGCTCTGCCCCTTGTTGGACCTGCAGTGAAATCAACGGCCTGGAGTGGGACACAGAGCATGCTCCTGCTCTGAATCTGGCTCTGCCCCTTATTGGGCCTGCAGTGCAGTCAGAGGCCTGGAGTGGGACATGGAGCTGTGCTCCTGCTCTGCATTTGGCTCTGCCCCTTATTGGGCCTGCAGTGCAGTCAGCAGCCTGGAGTTGGGCATGGAGCTATGTGCTCCTGCTCTGCATGTGGCTCTGCCCCTTATTGGGCCTGCAGTTGGGCATGGAGCTCTGTGCTCCTGCTCTGCATCTGGCTCTCTGCTTATTATTGGGCCTGCAGTGCAGTCAGTGGCCTGGAGTGGGGCATGGAGATGTGTCCTCTTGCTCTGCATTTGGCTCTGCCCCTTATTGGGCCTGAGTGCAGTCAGTGGCCTGGAGTGGGGCATGGAGCTGTTTGCTCCTGCTCTGCATCTGGCTCTCTGCTTATTAATGGGCCTGCAGTGCAGTCAACGGCCTGGAGTTGGGCATGGAGCTGTGGGCTCCTGCTCTGCATCTGGCTCTCTGCTTATTATTGGGCCTGCAGTGCAGTCAGCGGCCTGCATTGGGGTATGGAGATGTGTGCTTTTGCTCTGCATCTGACTCTGGCTCTTGTTGGACCTGCAGTGCAGTCAACGGCCTGGAGTGGGACATGGAGCTGTGCTCCTGCTCTGCATCTGGCTCTGTCCCTTATTGGGCCTGCAGTGCAGTCAGTGGCCTGGAGTGGGACATGGAGCTGTGCTCCTGCTCTGCATCTGGCTCTGTCTTTTATTGGGCCTGCAGTGCAGTCAGTGGCCTGGAGTGGGACATGGAGCTGTGCTACTGCTCTCCATCTGGCTCTCTCCTTATTGGGCCTGCAGTGCAGTCAGTGGCCTGGAGTGGGGCATGGAGCTGTGTGCTCCTGCTCTGCATCTGGCTCTGCCCCTTATTGGGCCTGCAGTGCAGTCAGTGGACTGGAGTGAGGCATGGAGCTGTGCGCTCCTGCTCTGCATCTGGCTCTCCCCTTATTGGGCCTGCCGTGCAGTCAGAGGCCTGGAGTGGGGCATGGAGGTGTGTGCTCCTGGTCTGCATCAGGCTGTGCCCCTTATTGGGCCTGCAGTGTAGTCAGCAGCCCGGAGTTGGGCATGGAGCTGTGTGCTCCTGCTCTGCATCTGGCTCTCTGCTTGTTATTGGGCCTGTAGTGCAGTCAACAGCCTGGAGTGGGGCATCGAGCTGTACGATCCTGCTCAGCATCTGCCTCTCTGCTTATTATTGTGACTGCAGTGCAGTCAGTGGCCTGGAGTGGGACATGGAGCTGTGTGCTCCTGCTCTGCATCTGGCTTTCTTCTTATTATTGGACCTGCAGTGCAGTCAGCGACCTGGAGTGGGGCATGGAGGTGTGTGCTCTTGCTCAGCATCTGGCTCTGCCCCTTGTTGGACCTGCAGTGCAGTCAACAGCCTGGAGTGGGACACAGAGCATTATCCTGCTCTGCATTTGGCTCTGTCCCTTATTGGGCCTGCAGTGCAGTCAGCAGCCTGGAGTTGGGCATGGAGCTGTGTGCTCCTGCTCTGCATGTGGCTGTGCCCCTTATTGGGCCTGCAGTTGGGCATGGAGCTCTGTGCTCCTGCTCTGCATCTGGCTCTCTGCTTATTATTGGGCCTGAAGTGCAGTCAGTGGCCTGGAGTGGGGCATGGAGATGTGTGCTCTTGCTCTGCATTTGGCTCTGCCCCTTATTAGGCCTGAGTGCAGTCAGTGGCCTGGAGTGGGGCATGGAGTTGTGTGCTCCTGCTCTGCCTCTGGCTCTGTCCCTTATTGGGGCTAGGTGCAGTCAGTGGACTGGAGTGGGGCATGGAGCTGTGCGCTCCTGCTCTGCATCTAGATCTCCCCTTACTGGGCCTGCAGTGCAGTCAGTGGCCTGGAGTGGGACATGGAGCTGTGCTCCTGCTCTGCATCTGGCTCTCTGCTTATTAATGGGCCTGCAGTGCAGTCAGCGGCCTGGAGTTGGGCATGGAGCTGTGGGCTCCTGCTCTGCATATGGCTCTCTGCTTATTATTGGGCCTGCAGTGCAGTCAGCGTCCTGCAGTGGGGTATGGAGATGTGTGCTTTTGCTCTGCATCTGACTCTGGCTCTTGTTGGACCTGCAGTGCAGTCAGTGGCCTGGAGTGGGACATTGACCTGTGCTCCTGCTCTGCATCTGGCTCTGTCCTTTATTGGGCCTGCAGTGCAGTCAGTGGCCTGGAGTGGGACATGGAGCTGTGCTCCTGCTCTTCATCTGGCTCTGCCCCTTATTGGGCCTGCAGTGCAGTCAGTGGACTGGAGTGGGGCATGGAGCTGTGCGCTCCTGCTCTGCATCTGGCTCTCCCCTAACTGGGCCTGCAGTGCAGTCAGTGGCCTGGAGTGGGGCATGGAGCTCTGTGCTCCTGCTCTGAATCTGACTCTCACCTTATTGGGCCTGCCGTGCAGTCAGAGACCTGGAGTGGGGCATGGAGGTGTGTGCTCCTGCTCTGCATCAGGCTCTGTCCCTTATTGGGCCTGCAGTGCAGTCAGCAGCCTGGGGTGGGGCATGGAGCTGTGTGCTCCTGCTCTGCAACTGGCTCTCTGCTTATTATTGGGCCTGCAGTGTAGTCAGCGGCCTGGAGTGGGGCATGGAGATGTGTGCACTTGCTCTGCATCTGGCTCTGCCCCTTGTTGGACCTGCAGTGGAATCAACGGCCTGGAGTGGGACATGGAGCTGTGCTCCTGCTCTGCATTTTGGCTCTGCCCCTTATTGGGCATGCAGTGCAGTCAGCGGCCTGGAGTTGGGCATGGAGCTGTGGGCTCCTGCTCTGCATATGGCTCTCTGCTTATTATTGGGCCTGCAGTGCAGTCAGTGTCCTGCAGTGGGGTATGGAGATGTGTGCTTTTGCTCTGCATCTGACTCTGGCTCTTGTTGGACCTGCAGTGCAGTCAACGGCCTGGAGTGGGACATGGAGCTGTGCTCCTGCTTTGCATTTGGCTCTGCCCCTTATTGGGCCTGCAGTGCAGTCAGCAGCCTGGAGTTGGGCATGGAGCTGTGTGCTCCTGCTCTGCATGTGGCTCTGCCCCTTATTGGGCCTGCAGTTGGGCATGGAGCTCTGTGCTCCTGCTCTGCATCTGGCTCTCTGCTTATTATTGGGCCTGCAGTGCAGTCAGTGGCCTGGAGAGTTGTGCTCTTGCTCTGCATTTGGCGCTGCCCCTTATTGGGCCTGAGTGCAGTCAGTGGCCTGGAGTGGGGCATGGAGCTGTGGGCTCCTGCTCTGCATCTGGCTCTGTCCTTTATTGGGCCTGCAGTGCAGTCAGTGGCCTGGAGTGGGACATGGAGCTGTGCTCCTGCTCTTCATCTGTCTCTCTCCTTATTGGGCCTGCAGTGCAGTCAGTGGCCTGGAGTGGGGCATGGAGCTGTGTGCTCCTGCTCTGCATCTGGCTCTGTCCCTTATTGGGGCTAGGTGCAGTCAGTGGACTGGAGTGGGGCATGGAGCTGTGCGCTCCTGCTCTGCATCTAGCTCTCCCCTTACTGGGCCTGCAGTGCAGTCAGTGGCCTGGAGTGGGGCATGGAGCTCTGTGCTCCTGCTCTGCCTCTGGCTCTCCCCTTATTGGGCCTGCCATGCAGTCAGAGGCCTGGAGTGGGGCATGGAGGTGTGTGCTCCTGGTATGCACCAGGATCTGCCCCTTATTGGGCCTGCAGTGTAGTCAGCGGCCCGGAGTTGGGCATGGAGCTGTGTGCTCCTGCTCTGCATCTGGCTCTCTGCTTGTTATTGGGCCTGTAGTGCAGTCAACAGCCTGGAGTGGGGCATCGAGCTGTGCGCTCCTGCTCAGCATCTGCCTCTCTGCTTATTATTGGGACTGCAGTGCAGTCAGTGGCCTGGAGTGGGGCATGGAGGTGTGTGCTCTTGCTCAGCATCTAGCTCTGCCCCTTGTTGGACCTGCAGTGCAGTCAACAGCTTGGAGTGGGACACAGAGCATTATCCTGCTCTGCATTTGGCTCTGCCCCTTATTGGGCCTCCATTGCAGTCAGCAGCCTGGAGTTGGGCATGGAGCTGTGTCCTCCTGCTCTGCATGTGGCTCTGCCCCTTATTGGGCCTGCAGTTGGGCATGAAGCTCTGTGCTCCTGCTCTGCATCTGGCTCTCTGCTTATTATTGGGCCTGCAGTGCAGTCAGTGGCCTGGAGTGGGGCATGGAGATGTGTGCTCCTGCTCTGCATTTTGCTCTGCCCCTTATTGGGCCTGAGTGCAGTCAGTGGCCTGGAGTGGGGCATGGAGCTGTGTGCTCCTGCTCTGCATCTGGCTCTCTGCTTATTAATGGGCCTGCAGTGCAGTCAGCGGCCTTGAGTTGGGCATGGAGCTGTGGGCTCCTGCTCTGCATCTGGCTCTCTGCTTATTATTGGGCCTGCAGTGCAGTCAGCGGCCTGCAGTGGGGTATGGAGATGTGTGCTCCTGCTCTGCATCTGGCTCTCTGCTTGTTATTGGGCCTGTAGTGGAGTCCACAGCCTCGAGTGGGGCATCGAGCTGTGCGCTCCTGCTCAGCATCTGCCTCTCTGCTTATTATTGGGACTGCAGTGCAGTCAGTGGCCTGGAGTGGGACATGGAGCTGTGTGCTCCTGCTCTGCATCTGGCTTTCTGCTTATCATTGGACCTGCAGTGCAGTCAGCTACCTGGAGTGGGGCATGGAGGTGTGTGCTCTTGCTCAGCATCTGGTTCTGCCCCTTGTTGGACCTGCAGTGCAGTCAACAGCCTGGAGTGGGACACAGAGCATTATCCTGCTCTGCATTTGGCTCTGTCCCTTATTGGGCCTGCAGTGCAGTCAGCAGCCTGGAGTTGGGCATGGAGCTGTGTGCTCCTGCTCTGCATATGGCTCTGCCCCTTATTGGGCCTGCAGTTGGGCATGGAGCTCTGTGCTCCTGCTCTGCATCTGGCTCTCTGCTTATTATTGGGCCTGAAGTGCAGTCAGTAGCCTGGAGTGGGGCATGGAGATGTGTGCTCTTGCTCTGCATTTGGCTCTGCCCCTTATTGGGCCTGAGTGCAGTCAGTGGCCTGGAGTGGGGCATGGAGTTGTGTGCTCCTGCTCTGCATCTGGCTCTGTCCCTTATTGGGGCTAGGTGCAGTCAGTGGACTGGAGTGGGGCATGGAGCTGTGCGCTCCTGCTCTGCATCTAGATCTCCCCTTACTGGGCCTGCAGTGCAGTCAATGGCCTGGAGTGGGACATGGAGCTGTGCTCCTGCTCTGCATCTGGCTCTCTGCTTATTAATGGGCCTGCAGTGCAGTCAGCGGCCTGGAGTTGGGCATGGAGCTGTGGGCTCCTGCTCTGCATATGGCTCTCTGCTTATTATTGGGCCTGCAGTGCAGTCAGCGTCCTGCAGTGGGGTATGGAGATGTGTGCTTTTGCTCTGCATCTGACTCTGGCTCTTGTTGGACCTGCAGTGCAGTCAACGGCCTGGAGTGGGACATGGAGCTGTGCTCCTGCTTTGCATCTGGCTCTGTCCCTTATTGGGCCTGCAGTGCAGTCAGTGGCCTGGAGTGGGACATTGACCTGTGCTCCTGCTCTGCATCTGGCTCTGTCCTTTATTGGGCCTGCAGTGCAGTCAGTGGCCTGGAGTGGGACATGGAGCTGTGCTCCTGCTCTTCATCTGGCTCTGCCCCTTATTGGGCCTGCAGTGCAGTCAGTGGACTGGAGTGGGGCATGGAGCTGTGCGCTCCTGCTCTGCATCTGGCTCTCCCCTAACTGGGCCTGCAGTGCAGTCAGTGGCCTGGAGTGGGGCATGGAGCTCTGTGCTCCTGCTCTGAATCTGACTCTCGCCTTATTGGGCCTGCCGTGCAGTCAGAGACCTGGAGTGGGGCATGGAGGTGTGTGCTCCTGCTCTGCATCAGGCTCTGTCCCTTATTGGGCCTGCAGTGCAGTCAGCAGCCTGGGGTGGGGCATGGAGCTGTGTGCTCCTGCTCTGCAACTGGCTCTCTGCTTATTATTGGGCCTGCAGTGCAGTCAGCGGCCTGGAGTGGGGCATGGAGATGTGTGCACTTGCTCTGCATCTGGCTCTGCCCCTTGTTGGACCTGCAGTGGAATCAACGGCCTGGAGTGGGACATGGAGCTGTGCTCCTGCTCTGCATTTTGGCTCTGCCCCTTATTGGGCATGCAATGCAGTCAGCAGCCTGGAGTTGGGCATGGAGCTGTGTGCTCCTGCTCTGCATGTGGCTCTGCCCCTTATTGGGCTTGCAGTGCAGTCAACAGCCTGGAGTGGGACACAGAGCATTACCCTGCTCTGCATTTGGCTCTGCCCCTTATTGGGCCTGCAGTGCAGTCAGCAGCCTGGAGTTGGGCATGGAGCTGTGTGCTCCTGCTCTGCATGTGGCTCTGCCCCTTATTGGGCCTGCAGTTGGGCATGGAGCTCTGTGCTCCTGCTCTGCATCTGGCTCTCTGCTTATTATTGGGCCTGCAGTGCAGTCAGTGGCCTGGAGTGGGGCATGGAGAGTTGTGCTCTTGCTCTGCATTTGGCTCTGCCCCTTATTGGGCCTGAGTGCAGTCAGTGGCCTGGAGTGGGGCATGGAGCTGTGGGCTCCTGCTCTGCATCTGGCTCTGTCCTTTATTGGGCCTGCAGTGCAGTCAGTTGCCTGGAGTGGGACATGGAGCTGTGCTCCTGCTCTTCATCTGTCTCTCTCCTTATTGCGCCTGCAGTGCAGTCAGTGGCCTGGAGTGGGGCATGGAGCTGTGTGCTCCTGCTCTGCATCTGGCTCTGTCCCTTATTGGGGCTAGGTGCAGTCAGTGGACTGGAGTGGGGCATGGAGCTGTGCGCTCCTGCTCTGCATCTAGCTCTCCCCATACTGGCCCTGCAGTGCAGTCAGTGGCCTGGAGTGGGGCATGGAGCTCTGTGCTCCTGCTCTGCCTCTGGCTCTCCCCTTATTGGGCCTGCCATGCAGTCAGAGGCCTGGAGTGGGGCATGGAGGTGTGTGCTCCTGGTCTGCACCAGGATCTGCCCCTTATTGGGCCTGCAGTGCAGTCAGCGGCCCGGAGTTGGGCATGGAGCTGTGTGCTCCTGCTCTGCATCTGGCTCTCTGCTTGTTATTGGGCCTGTAGTGCAGTCAACAGCCTGGAGTGGGGCATCGAGCTGTGCGCTCCTGCTCAGCATCTGCCTCCCTGCTTATTATTGGACTGCAGTGCAGTCAGTGGCCTGGAGTGGGACATGGAGCTGTGTGCTCCTGCTCTGCATCTGGCTCTCTGCTTATTATTGGACCTGCAGTGCAGTCAGCGACCTGGAGTGGGGCATGGAGGTGTGTGCTCTTGCTCAGCATCTGGCTCTGCCCCTTGTTGGACCTGCAGTGCAGTCAACAGCCTGGAGTGGGACACAGAGCATTATCCTGCTCTGCATTTGGCTCTGCCCCTTATTGGGCCTCCATTGCAGTCAGCAGCCTGGAGTTGGGCATGGAGCTGTGTGCTCCTGCTCTGCATGTGGCTCTGCCCCTTATTGGGCCTGCAGTTGGGCATGAAGCTCTGTGCTCCTGCTCTGCATCTGGCTCTCTGCTTATTATTGGGCCTGCAGTGCAGTCAGTGGCCTGGAGTGGGGCATGGAGATGTGTGCTCTTGCTCTGAATTTTGCTCTGCCCCTTATTGGGCCTGAGTGCAGTCAGTGGCCTGGAGTGGGGCATGGAGCTGTGTGCTCCTGCTCTGCATCTGGCTCTCTGCTTATTAATGGGCCTGCAGTGCAGTCAGCGGCCTTGAGTTGGGCATGGAGCTGTGGGCTCCTGCTCTGCATCTGGCTCTCTGCTTATTATTGGGCCTGCAGTGCAGTCAGCGGCCTGCAGTGGGGTATGGAGATGTGTGCTCCTGCTCTGCATCTGGCTCTCTGCTTGTTATTGGGCCTGTAGTGGAGTCCCCAGCCTCGAGTGGGGCATCGAGCTGTGCGCTCCTGCTCAGCATCTGCCTCTCTGCTTATTATTGGGACTGCAGTGCAGTCAGTGGCCTGGAGTGGGACATGGAGCTGTGTGCTCCTGCTCTGCATCTGGCTCTCTGCTTATTATTGGACCTGCAGTGCAGTCAGCGACCTGGAGTGGGGCATGGAGGTGTGTGCTCTTGCTCAGCATCTGGCTCTGCCCCATGTTGGACCTGCAGTGCAGTCAACAGCCTGGAGTTGGGCATGGAGCTGTGTGCTCCTGCTCTGCATGTGGCTCTGCCCCTTATTGGGCCTGCAGTTGGGCATGGAGCTCTGTGCTTCTGCTCTGCATCTGGCTCTCTGCGTATTATTGGGCCTGCAGTGCAGTCAGTGGCCTGGAGTGGGGCATGGAGATGTGTGCTCTTGCTCTGCATTTTGCTCTGCCCCTTATTGGGCCTGAGTGCAGTCAGTGGCCTGGAGTGGGGCATGGAGCTGTGTGCTCCTGCTCTGCATCTGGCTCTCTGCTTATTAATGGGCCTGCAGTGCAGTCAGCGGCCTTGACTTGGGCATGGAGCTGTGGGCTCCTGCTCTGCATCTGGCTCTCTGCTTATTATTGGGCCTGCAGTGCAGTCAGCGGCCTGCAGTGGGAATGGAGATGTGTGCTTTTGCTCTGCATCTGACTCTGGCTCTTGTTGGACCTGCAGTGCAGTCAACGGCCTGGAGTGGAACATGGAGCTGTGCTCCTGCTCTGCATCTGGCTCTGTCCCTTATTGGGCCTGCAGTGCAGTCAGTGGCCTGGAGTGGGACATGGAGCTGTGCTCCTGCTCTGCATCTGGCTCTGTCCTTTATTGGGCCTGCAGTGCAGTCAGTGGCCTGGAGTGGGACATGGAGCTGTGCTCCTGGCTTCATCTGGCTCTCTCCTTATTGGGCCTGCAGTGCAGTCAGTGTCCTGGAGTGGGGCATGGAGCTGTGTGCTCCTGCTCTGCATCTGGCTCTGCCCCTTATTGGGCCTGCAGTGCAGTCAGTGGACTGGAGTGGGGCATGGAGCTGTGCGCTCCTGCTCTGCATCTGGCTCTCCCCTTACTGGGCCTGCAGAGCAGTCAGTGGCCTGGAGTGGGGCATGGAGCTCTGTGCTCCTGCTCTGAATCTGGCTCTCCCCTTATTGGACCTGCCGTGCAGTCAGAGGCCTGGAGTGGGGCATGGAGGTGTGTGCTCCTGCTCTGCATCAGGCTATGCCCCTTATTGGGCCTGCAGTGCAGTCAGCAGCCCAGAGTTGGGCATGGAGCTGTGTGCTCCTGCTCTGCATCTGGCTCTCTGCTTGTTATTGGGCCTGTAGTGCAGTCAACAGCCTGGAGTGGGGCATCGAGCTGTGCGCTCCTGCTCAGCATCTGCCTCTCTGCTTATTATTGGGACTGCAGTGCAGTCAGTGGCCTGGGGTGGGTCATGGAGGTGTGTGCTCTTGCTCAGCATCTGGCTCTGCCCCTTGTTGGACCTGCAGTGCAGTCAACAGCCTGGAGTGGGACACAGAGCATTATCCTGCTCTGCATTTGGCTCTGCCCCTTATTGGGCCTGCAGTGCAGTCAGAGGCCTGGAGTGGGACATGGAGCTGTGCTCCTGCTCTGCATCTGGCTCTGCCCCTTATTGGGCTTGCAGTGCAGTCAGTGGCCTGGAGTGGGACATGGAGCTGTGCTCCTGCTCTGCATTTGGCTCTCCCCTAAATCGGCCTGCAGTGCAGTCAGCTGCCTGGAGTTGGGCATGGAGCTGTGCGCTCCTGCTCTACATATGGCTCTCTGCTTATTATTGGGCCTGCAGTGCAGTCAGAGGCCTGGTGTGGGGCCTGGAGCTGTGCACTCCGGCCCTGCATCTGGCTGTGCCCCTTATTGGGCCTGCAGTGCAGTCAGTGGCCTGGAGTGGGACCTAGAGCTGTGCGCTCCTGCTCTGCATCTGGCTCTGCCCCTTATGGGCCTGCAGTGCAGTCAGAGGCCTGGAGTGAGACATGGAGCTGTGTGCTCCTGCTCTGCATCTGGCTCTGCCCCTTATTGGGCATGCAGTGCAGTCAGAGGCCTGGAGTGTGACATGGAGCTTAGTGCTCCTGCTCTGCATCTGGCTCTACCCCTCATTGGTCCTGCAGTGCAGTCAGTGGCCTGGAGTGGGGCATGGAGCTGTGTGCTTCTGCTCAGCATTTGGCTCTCCCCTTATTGGGCCTGCAGTGCAGTCAGTGGCCTGGAGTGGGACCTAGAGCTGTGTGCTCCTACTCTGCATCTGGCTCTGCCCCTTATTGGGCCTGTAGTGCAGTCCGCATCCTGGAGTGGGGTAAGGAGCTGTGCGCTCCTGCGCCGCATCTGGCTCTGCCCCTTATTGGGCCTGCAGTGCAGTCATCATCCTGGAGTGGGGTATGGAGCTGTACGCTCCTGCTCAGCATCTGGCTCTCTGCTTATTAATGGGCCTGCAGTGCAGTCAGCGGCCTTGAGTTGGGCATGGAGCTGTGGGCTCCTGCTCTGCATCTGGCTCTCTGCTTATTAATGGGCCTGCAGTGCAGTCAGCGGCCTTGAGTTGGGCATGGAGCTGTGGGCTCCTGCTCTGCATCTGGCTCTCTGCTTATTATTGGGCCTGCAGTGCAGTCAGCGGCCTGCAGTGGGGTATGGAGATGTGTGCTCCTGCTCTGCATCTGGCTCTCTGCTTGTTATTGGGCCTGTAGTGGAGTCCACAGCCTCGAGTGGGGCATCGAGCTGTGCGCTCCTGCTCAGCATCTGCCTCTCTGCTTATTATTGGGACTGCAGTGCAGTCAGTGGCCTGGAGTGGGACATGGAGCTGTGTGCTCCTGCTCTGCATCTGGCTCTCTGCTTATTATTGGACCTGCAGTGCAGTCAGCGACCTGGAGTGGGGCATGGAGGTGTGTGCTCTTGCTCAGCATCTGGCTCTGCCCCATGTTGGACCTGCAGTGCAGTCAACAGCCTGGAGTTGGGCATGGAGCTGTGTGCTCCTGCTCTGCATGTGGCTCTGCCCCTTATTGGGCCTGCAGTTGGGCATGGAGCTCTGTGCTCCTGCTCTGCATCTGGCTCTCTGCGTATTATTGGGCCTGCAGTGCAGTCAGTGGCCTGGAGTGGGGCATGGAGATGTGTGCTCTTGCTCTGCATTTTGCTCTGCCCCTTATTGGGCCTGAGTGCAGTAAGTGGCCTGGAGTGGGGCATGGAGCTGTGTGCTCCTGCTCTGCATCTGGCTCTCTGCTTATTAATGGGCCTGCAGTGCAGTCAGCGGCCTTGACTTGGGCATGGAGCTGTGGGCTCCTGCTCTGCATCTGGCTCTTTGCTTATTATTGGGCCTGCAGTGCAGTCAGCGGCCTGCAGTGGGGTATGGAGATGTGTGCTTTTGCTCTGCATCTGACTCTGGCTCTTGTTGGACCTGCAGTGCAGTCAACGGCCTGGAGTGGAACATGGAGCTGTGCTCCTGCTCTGCATCTGGCTCTGTCCCTTATTGGGCCTGCAGTGCAGTCAGTGGCCTGGAGTGGGACATGGAGCTGTGCTCCTGGCTTCATCTGGCTCTCTCCTTATTGGGCCTGCAGTGTAGTCAGTGGCCTGGAGTGGGGCATGGAGCTGTGTGCTCCTGCTCTGCATCTGGCTCTGCCCCTTATTGGGCCTGCAGTGCAGTCAGTGGACTGGAGTGGGGCATGGAGCTGTGCGCTCCTGCTCTGCATCTGGCTCTCCCCTTACTGGGCCTGCAGAGCAGTCAGTGGCCTGGAGTGGGGCATGGAGCTCTGTGCTCCTGCTCTGAATCTGGCTCTCCCCTTATTGGGCCTGCCGTGCAGTCAGAGGCCTGGAGTGGGGCATGGAGGTGTGTGCTCCTGCTCTGCATCAGGCTATGCCCCTTATTGGGCCTGCAGTGCAGTCAGCAGCCCAGAGTTGGGCATGGAGCTGTGTGCTCCTGCTCTGCATCTGGCTCTCTGCTTGTTATTGGGCCTGTAGTGCAGTCAACAGCCTGGAGTGGGGCATCGAGCTGTGCGCTCCTGCTCAGCATCTGCCTCTCTGCTTATTATTGGGACTGCAGTGCAGTCAGTGGCCTGGGGTGGGTCATGGAGGTGTGTGCTCTTGCTCAGCATCTGGCTCTGCCCCTTGTTGGACCTGCAGTGCAGTCAACAGCCTGGAGTGGGACACAGAGCATTATCCTGCTCTGCATTTGGCTCTGCCCCTTATTGGGCCTGCAGTGCAGTCAGAGGCCTGGAGTGGGACATGGAGCTGTGCTCCTGCTCTGCATCTGGCTCTGCCCCTTATTGGGCTTGCAGTGCAGTCAGTGGCCTGGATTGGGACATGGAGCTGTGCTCCTGCTCTGCATTTGGCTCTCCCCTAAATCGGCCTGCAGTGCAGTCAGCTGCCTGGAGTTGGGCATGGAGCTGTGCGCTCCTGCTCTACATATGGCTCTCTGCTTATTATTGGGCCTGCAGTGCAGTCAGAGGCCTGGTGTGGGGCCTGGAGCTGTGCACTCCAGCCCTGCATCTGGCTGTGCCCCTTATTGGGCCTGCAGTGCAGTCAGTGGCCTGGAGTGGGACCTAGAGCTGTGCGCTCCTGCTCTGCATCTGGCTCTGCCCCTTATGGGCCTGCAGTGCAGTCAGAGGCCTGGAGTGGGACATGGAGCTGTGTGCTCCTGCTCTGCATCTGGCTCTGCCCCTTATTGGGCATGCAGTGCAGTCAGAGGCCTGGAGTGTGACATGGAGCTTAGTGCTCCTGCTCTGCATCTGGCTCTACCCCTCATTGGTCCTGCAGTGCAGTCAGTGGCCTGGAGTGGGGCATGGAGCTGTGTGCTTCTGCTCAGCATTTGGCTCTCCCCTTATTGGGCCTGCAGTGCAGTCAGTGGCCTGGAGTGGGACCTAGAGCTGTGTGCTCCTACTCTGCATCTGGCTCTGCCCCTTATTGGGCCTGTAGTGCAGTCCGCATCCTGGAGTGGGGTAAGGAGCTGTGTGCTCCTGCGCCGCATCTGGCTCTGCCCCTTATTGGGCCTGCAGTGCAGTCATCATCCTGGAGTGGGGTATGGAGCTGTACGCTCCTGCTCTGCATCTGCCTCTCTGCTTATTATTGGGCCTGCAGTTCAGTCAGCGGCCTGGAGTGGGGCCTGGAGCTGTGTGCTCCTTCTCTGCATCTGGCTCTGCCCCTTATTGGGCCTGCAGTGCAGTCAGAGGCCTGGAGTGGGGCATGGAGCTGTGCTCTCCCGCTCTGCATCGGGCTCTCTGCTTATTATTGGGCCTGCAGTGCAGTCAGAGGCCTGGAGTGGGACATGGAGCTGTGTGCTTCTGCTCTGCATTTGGCTCTCCCCTTATTGGGCCTGCAGTGCCTTCAGTGGCCTTGAGTGGGGCATGGAGCTGTGTGCTTCTGCTCTGTATCTAAATATCCCCTTATTGGGCCTGCAGTGCAGGTAGTGGCCTGGAGTGGGGCATGGAGCTGTGCACTTCTGCTCTGCTTCTGACTGTCTGCTTATTATTGGGCCTGCAGTGCAGTCAGCATCCAGGAGTGGGATATGGGTCTGTGCGCTCCCGCTCTGCATCTGGCTCTGCCCCTTATTGAGCCTGCAGTGCAGTCAACAGCCTGGAGTGGGGCATCGAGCTGTGCGTTCCTGCTCGGCATCTGGCTCTCTGCTTATTATTGGGCCTGTAGTGCAGTCAGTGGCCTGAAGTGGGGCATGGAGCTGTGTGCTTCTGCTCTGCATCTGGCTCTCCCCTTATTGGGTCTGCAGTGCAGTCAGTGGCCTGGAGTGGGATATGGAGCTCTGTGCTCCTGCTCTGCATCTGGCTCTGCCCCTTATTGGACCTGCTTTGCAGTCACTGACCTGGAGTCGGGCACGGACTGTGTGCTCCTGCTCTTTATCTGGCTCTGCTCCTTATTGGGCCTGCAGTGCAGTAGTCATTGGCCTGTAATAGGGCATGTCGCTGTGTGATTCTGCTCTGCGTCTGGCTCTGCCCCTTATTGGACCTGCAGTGCAGTCAGTGACCTGGAGTGGGGCATGGAGCTGTGTGCTACTGCTCTTTATCTGGCTCTGCTCCTTATTGGGCCTGCAGTGCAGTCAGTGGACTGGAGTTGGGCATGGAGCTGTGCGTTTCTGCTCTGCTTCGGGATCTCTGCTTATTATTGGGCCGGTACTGCAGTCAATGGCCTGCAGTGGGGCATGGAGCTGTGCGCTCCTGCTCTGCATCTGGCTCTGCCCTTATTAGGCCTGCAGTGCAGTCAGTGGTCTGGGGTGTGGCATGGAGCTGTGCACCCCTACTCTGCATCTGGCTCTCCCCTTACTGGGCCTGCAGTGCAGTCAGTGGCCTGGAGTGGGGCACGGAGCTGTGTGCTCCTGCTCTGCATCTGGCTCTCCCCTTATTGGGCCTGCAGTGCAGTCAGTGGCCTGTAGTGGGGCATGGAGTTGTGTGCTCCTGCTCTGCATCAGGCTCTGCCCCTTATTGGGCCTGCAGTGCAGTCAGCGGCCTGGAGTTGGGCATGGAGCTGTGTGCTCTTGCTCTGCATCTGGCTCTCTGCTTGTTATTGGGCCTGTAGTGCAGTCAACAGCCTGGAGTGTGGCATCGATCTGTGTGCTCCTGCTCAGCATCTGCCTCTCTGCTTATTATTGGGCCTGCAGTGCAGTCAGTGGCCTGGAGTGGGGCATGGAGCTGTGTGCTCCTGCTCTGCATCTGGCTCTCTGCTTATTATTGGGCCTGCAGTGCACTCAGCGACCTGGAGTGGGGCATGGAGATGTGTGCTCTTGCTCAGCATCTGGCTCTGCCCCTTGTTGGACCTGCAGTGCAGTCAACGGCCTGGAGTGGGACACAGAGCAGTATCCTGCTCTGCATTTGGCTCTGCCCCTTATTGGGCCTGCAGTGTAGTCAGAGGCCTGGAGTGGGACATGGAGCTGTGCTCCTGCTCTGCATCTGGCTCTCCCCTTATTCGGCCTGCAGTGCAGTCAGCGGCCTGGAGTTGGGCATGGAGCTGTGCGCTCCTGCTCTGCATCTGGTTCTCTGCTTATTATTGGGCCTGTAGTGCAGTCAACGGCCTGGAGTGGGGCATGGAGCTGTGCGCTCCTGCTCTGCCAATGGCTCTCTGCTTATTATTGGGCCTGCAGTGCAGTCAGCATCCAGGAGTGGGATATGGGTCTGTGCGCTCCTGCTCTGTTTCTGGCTCTCTGCTTATTATTGGGCCTGCAGTGCAGTCAGCGGCCTGGAGTGAGGCCTGGAGCTCTGCACTACAATGCTGCATCTAGCTCTGCCCCTTATTGGGCCTGCAGTGCAGTCAGCGGCCTGGAGTGGGGCATGGAGCTGTGTGCTCCTGCTCTGCATCTGGCTCTGCCCCTTATGGGCCTGCAGTGCAGTCAGAGGCTTGGAGTGGGACATGGAGCTGTGTGCTCCTGCTCTGCATCTGGCTCTGCCCCTTATTGGTCCTGCATTGCAGTCAGAGGCCTGGAGTGTGACATGGAGCTTAGTGCTCCTTCTCTGCATCTGGCTCTACCCCTCATTGGGCCTGCAGTGCAGTCAGTGGCCTGGAGTTGGGCATGGAGCTGTGTGCTTCTGCTCTGCATTTGGCTCTCCCCTTATTGGGCCTGCAGTGCAGTCAGTGGCCTGGAGTGGGACCTAGAGCTGTGTGCTCCTACTCTGCATCTGGCTCTGCCCCTTATTGGGCCTGTAGTGCAGTCCGCATCCTGGAGTGGGGTAAGGAGCTGTGCGCTCCTGCGCCGCATCTGGCTCTGCCCCGTATTGGGCCTGCAGTGCAGTCATCATCCTGGAGTGGGGTATGGAGCTGTACGCTCCTGCTCTGCATCTGCCTCTCTGCTTATTATTGGGCCTGCAGTGCAGTCAGCGGCCTGGAGTGGGGCCTGGAGCTGTGTGCTCCTTCTCTGCATCTGGCTCTGCCCCTTATTGGGCCTGCAGTGCAGTCAGAGGCCTGGAGTGGGGCATGGAGCTGTGCTCTCCCGCTCTGCATCTGGCTCTCTGCTTATTATTGGGCCTGCAGTGCAGTCAGAGGCCTGGAGTGGGACATGGAGCTGTGTGCTTCTGCTCTGCATTTGGCTCTCCCCCTATTGGGCCTGCAGTGCCTTCAGTGGCCTGGAGTGGGGCATGGAGCTGTGTGCTTCTGCTCTGTATCTAGATATCCCCTTATTGGGCCTGCAGTGCAGATAGTGGCCTGGAGTGGGGCATGGAGCTGTGCACTTCTGCTCTGCTTCTGACTGTCTGCTTATTATTGGGCCTGCAGTGCAGTCAGCATATAGGAGTGGGATATGGGTCTGTGCGCTCCTGCTCTGCATCAGGCTCTGCCCCTTATTGAGCCTGCAGTGCAGTCAACAGCCTGGAGTGGGGCATCGAGCTGTGCGTTCCTGCTCGGCATCTGGCTCTCTGCTTATTATTGGGCCTGTAGTGCAGTCAGTGGCCTGAAGTGGGGCATGGAGCTGTGTGCTTCTGCTCTGCATCTGGCTCTCCCCTTATTGGGTCTGCAGTGCAGTCAGTGGCCTGGAGTGGGATATGGAGCTCTGTGCTCCTGCTCTGCATCTGGCTCTGCCCCTTATTGGACCTGCTTTGCAGTCACTGACCTGGAGTCGGGCACGGAGCTGTGTGCTCCTGCTCTTTATCTGGCTCTGCTCCTTATTGGGCCTGCAGTGCAGTAGTCATTGGCCTGTAATAGGGCATGTCGCTGTGTGATTCTGCTCTGCGTCTGGCTCTGCCCCTTATTGGACCTGCAGTGCAGTCAGTGACCTGGAGTGGGGCATGGAGCTGTGCGCTCCTGCTCTGCATCTGGCTCTCCCCTTACTGGGCCTGCAGAGCAGTCAGTGGCCTGGAGTGGGGCATGGAGCTCTGTGCTCCTGCTCTGAATCTGGCTCTCCCCTTATTGGACCTGCCGTGCAGTCAGAGGCCTGGAGTGGGGCATGGAGGTGTGTGCTCCTGCTCTGCATCAGGCTATGCCCCTTATTGGGCCTGCAGTGCAGTCAGCAGCCCAGAGTTGGGCATGGAGCTGTGTGCTCCTGCTCTGCATCTGGCTCTCTGCTTGTTATTGGGCCTGTAGTGCAGTCAACAGCCTGGAGTGGGGCATCGAGCTGTGCGCTCCTGCTCAGCATCTGCCTCTCTGCTTATTATTGGGACTGCAGTGCAGTCAGTGGCCTGGGGTGGGTCATGGAGGTGTGTGCTCTTGCTCAGCATCTGGCTCTGCCCCTTGTTGGACCTGCAGTGCAGTCAACAGCCTGGAGTGGGACACAGAGCATTATCCTGCTCTGCATTTGGCTCTGCCCCTTATTGGGCCTGCAGTGCAGTCAGAGGCCTGGAGTGGGACATGGAGCTGTGCTCCTGCTCTGCATCTGGCTCTGCCCCTTATTGGGCTTGCAGTGCAGTCAGTGGCCTGGAGTGGGACATGGAGCTGTGCTCCTGCTCTGCATTTGGCTCTCCCCTAAATCGGCCTGCAGTGCAGTCAGCTGCCTGGAGTTGGGCATGGAGCTGTGCGCTCCTGCTCTACATATGGCTCTCTGCTTATTATTGGGCCTGCAGTGCAGTCAGAGGCCTGGTGTGGGGCCTGGAGCTGTGCACTCCGGCCCTGCATCTGGCTGTGCCCCTTATTGGGCCTGCAGTGCAGTCAGTGGCCTGGAGTGGGACCTAGAGCTGTGCGCTCCTGCTCTGCATCTGGCTCTGCCCCTTATGGGCCTGCAGTGCAGTCAGAGGCCTGGAGTGAGACATGGAGCTGTGTGCTCCTGCTCTGCATCTGGCTCTGCCCCTTATTGGGCATGCAGTGCAGTCAGAGGCCTGGAGTGTGACATGGAGCTTAGTGCTCCTGCTCTGCATCTGGCTCTACCCCTCATTGGTCCTGCAGTGCAGTCAGTGGCCTGGAGTGGGGCATGGAGCTGTGTGCTTCTGCTCAGCATTTGGCTCTCCCCTTATTGGGCCTGCAGTGCAGTCAGTGGCCTGGAGTGGGACCTAGAGCTGTGTGCTCCTACTCTGCATCTGGCTCTGCCCCTTATTGGGCCTGTAGTGCAGTCCGCATCCTGGAGTGGGGTAAGGAGCTGTGCGCTCCTGCGCCGCATCTGGCTCTGCCCCTTATTGGGCCTGCAGTGCAGTCATCATCCTGGAGTGGGGTATGGAGCTGTACGCTCCTGCTCAGCATCTGGCTCTCTGCTTATTAATGGGCCTGCAGTGCAGTCAGCGGCCTTGAGTTGGGCATGGAGCTGTGGGCTCCTGCTCTGCATCTGGCTCTCTGCTTATTAATGGGCCTGCAGTGCAGTCAGCGGCCTTGAGTTGGGCATGGAGCTGTGGGCTCCTGCTCTGCATCTGGCTCTCTGCTTATTATTGGGCCTGCAGTGCAGTCAGCGGCCTGCAGTGGGGTATGGAGATGTGTGCTCCTGCTCTGCATCTGGCTCTCTGCTTGTTATTGGGCCTGTAGTGGAGTCCACAGCCTCGAGTGGGGCATCGAGCTGTGCGCTCCTGCTCAGCATCTGCCTCTCTGCTTATTATTGGGACTGCAGTGCAGTCAGTGGCCTGGAGTGGGACATGGAGCTGTGTGCTCCTGCTCTGCATCTGGCTCTCTGCTTATTATTGGACCTGCAGTGCAGTCAGCGACCTGGAGTGGGGCATGGAGGTGTGTGCTCTTGCTCAGCATCTGGCTCTGCCCCATGTTGGACCTGCAGTGCAGTCAACAGCCTGGAGTTGGGCATGGAGCTGTGTGCTCCTGCTCTGCATGTGGCTCTGCCCCTTATTGGGCCTGCAGTTGGGCATGGAGCTCTGTGCTCCTGCTCTGCATCTGTCTCTCTGCGTATTATTGGGCCTGCAGTGCAGTCAGTGGCCTGGAGTGGGGCATGGAGATGTGTGCTCTTGCTCTGCATTTTGCTCTGCCCCTTATTGGGCCTGAGTGCAGTAAGTGGCCTGGAGTGGGGCATGGAGCTGTGTGCTCCTGCTCTGCATCTGGCTCTCTGCTTATTAATGGGCCTGCAGTGCAGTCAGCGGCCTTGACTTGGGCATGGAGCTGTGGGCTCCTGCTCTGCATCTGGCTCTTTGCTTATTATTGGGCCTGCAGTGCAGTCAGCGGCCTGCAGTGGGGTATGGAGATGTGTGCTTTTGCTCTGCATCTGACTCTGGCTCTTGTTGGACCTGCAGTGCAGTCAACGGCCTGGAGTGGAACATGGAGCTGTGCTCCTGCTCTGCATCTGGCTCTGTCCCTTATTGGGCCTGCAGTGCAGTCAGTGGCCTGGAGTGGGACATGGAGCTGTGCTCCTGGCTTCATCTGGCTCTCTCCTTATTGGGCCTGCAGTGTAGTCAGTGGCCTGGAGTGGGGCATGGAGCTGTGTGCTCCTGCTCTGCATCTGGCTCTGCCCCTTATTGGGCCTGCAGTGCAGTCAGTGGACTGGAGTGGGGCATGGAGCTGTGCGCTCCTGCTCTGCATCTGGCTCTCCCCTTACTGGGCCTGCAGAGCAGTCAGTGGCCTGGAGTGGGGCATGGAGCTCTGTGCTCCTGCTCTGAATCTGGCTCTCCCCTTATTGGGCCTGCCGTGCAGTCAGAGGCCTGGAGTGGGGCATGGAGGTGTGTGCTCCTGCTCTGCATCAGGCTATGCCCCTTATTGGGCCTGCAGTGCAGTCAGCAGCCCAGAGTTGGGCATGGAGCTGTGTGCTCCTGCTCTGCATCTGGCTCTCTGCTTGTTATTGGGCCTGTAGTGCAGTCAACAGCCTGGAGTGGGGCATCGAGCTGTGCGCTCCTGCTCAGCATCTGCCTCTCTGCTTATTATTGGGACTGCAGTGCAGTCAGTGGCCTGGGGTGGGTCATGGAGGTGTGTGCTCTTGCTCAGCATCTGGCTCTGCCCCTTGTTGGACCTGCAGTGCAGTCAACAGCCTGGAGTGGGACACAGAGCATTATCCTGCTCTGCATTTGGCTCTGCCCCTTATTGGGCCTGCAGTGCAGTCAGAGGCCTGGAGTGGGACATGGAGCTGTGCTCCTGCTCTGCATCTGGCTCTGCCCCTTATTGGGCTTGCAGTGCAGTCAGTGGCCTGGATTGGGACATGGAGCTGTGCTCCTGCTCTGCATTTGGCTCTCCCCTAAATCGGCCTGCAGTGCAGTCAGCTGCCTGGAGTTGGGCATGGAGCTGTGCGCTCCTGCTCTACATATGGCTCTCTGCTTATTATTGGGCCTGCAGTGCAGTCAGAGGCCTGGTGTGGGGCCTGGAGCTGTGCACTCCAGCCCTGCATCTGGCTGTGCCCCTTATTGGGCCTGCAGTGCAGTCAGTGGCCTGGAGTGGGACCTAGAGCTGTGCGCTCCTGCTCTGCATCTGGCTCTGCCCCTTATGGGCCTGCAGTGCAGTCAGAGGCCTGGAGTGGGACATGGAGCTGTGTGCTCCTGCTCTGCATCTGGCTCTGCCCCTTATTGGGCATGCAGTGCAGTCAGAGGCCTGGTGTGTGACATGGAGCTTAGTGCTCCTGCTCTGCATCTGGCTCTACCCCTCATTGGTCCTGCAGTGCAGTCAGTGGCCTGGAGTGGGGCATGGAGCTGTGTGCTTCTGCTCAGCATTTGGCTCTCCCCTTATTGGGCCTGCAGTGCAGTCAGTGGCCTGGAGTGGGACCTAGAGCTGTGTGCTCCTACTCTGCATCTGGCTCTGCCCCTTATTGGGCCTGTAGTGCAGTCCGCATCCTGGAGTGGGGTAAGGAGCTGTGTGCTCCTGCGCCGCATCTGGCTCTGCCCCTTATTGGGCCTGCAGTGCAGTCATCATCCTGGAGTGGGGTATGGAGCTGTACGCTCCTGCTCTGCATCTGCCTCTCTGCTTATTATTGGGCCTGCAGTTCAGTCAGCGGCCTGGAGTGGGGCCTGGAGCTGTGTGCTCCTTCTCTGCATCTGGCTCTGCCCCTTATTGGGCCTGCAGTGCAGTCAGAGGCCTGGAGTGGGGCATGGAGCTGTGCTCTCCCGCTCTGCATCGGGCTCTCTGCTTATTATTGGGCCTGCAGTGCAGTCAGAGGCCTGGAGTGGGACATGGAGCTGTGTGCTTCTGCTCTGCATTTGGCTCTCCCCTTATTGGGCCTGCAGTGCCTTCAGTGGCCTTGAGTGGGGCATGGAGCTGTGTGCTTCTGCTCTGTATCTAAATATCCCCTTATTGGGCCTGCAGTGCAGGTAGTGGCCTGGAGTGGGGCATGGAGCTGTGCACTTCTGCTCTGCTTCTGACTGTCTGCTTATTATTGGGCCTGCAGTGCAGTCAGCATCCAGGAGTGGGATATGGGTCTGTGCGCTCCCGCTCTGCATCTGGCTCTGCCCCTTATTGAGCCTGCAGTGCAGTCAACAGCCTGGAGTGGGGCATCGAGCTGTGCGTTCCTGCTCGGCATCTGGCTCTCTGCTTATTATTGGGCCTGTAGTGCAGTCAGTGGCCTGAAGTGGGGCATGGAGCTGTGTGCTTCTGCTCTGCATCTGGCTCTCCCCTTATTGGGTCTGCAGTGCAGTCAGTGGCCTGGAGTGGGATATGGAGCTCTGTGCTCCTGCTCTGCATCTGGCTCTGCCCCTTATTGGACCTGCTTTGCAGTCACTGACCTGGAGTCGGGCACGGACTGTGTGCTCCTGCTCTTTATCTGGCTCTGCTCCTTATTGGGCCTGCAGTGCAGTAGTCATTGGCCTGTAATAGGGCATGTCGCTGTGTGATTCTGCTCTGCGTCTGGCTCTGCCCCTTATTGGACCTGCAGTGCAGTCAGTGACCTGGAGTGGGGCATGGAGCTGTGTGCTACTGCTCTTTATCTGGCTCTGCTCCTTATTGGGCCTGCAGTGCAGTCAGTGGACTGGAGTTGGGCATGGAGCTGTGCGTTTCTGCTCTGCTTCGGGATCTCTGCTTATTATTGGGCCGGTACTGCAGTCAATGGCCTGCAGTGGGGCATGGAGCTGTGCGCTCCTGCTCTGCATCTGGCTCTGCCCTTATTAGGCCTGCAGTGCAGTCAGTGGTCTGGGGTGTGGCATGGAGCTGTGCACCCCTACTCTGCATCTGGCTCTCCCCTTACTGGGCCTGCAGTGCAGTCAGTGGCCTGGAGTGGGGCACGGAGCTGTGTGCTCCTGCTCTGCATCTGGCTCTCCCCTTATTGGGCCTGCAGTGCAGTCAGTGGCCTGTAGTGGGGCATGGAGTTGTGTGCTCCTGCTCTGCATCAGGCTCTGCCCCTTATTGGGCCTGCAGTGCAGTCAGCGGCCTGGAGTTGGGCATGGAGCTGTGTGCTCTTGCTCTGCATCTGGCTCTCTGCTTGTTATTGGGCCTGTAGTGCAGTCAACAGCCTGGAGTGTGGCATCGATCTGTGTGCTCCTGCTCAGCATCTGCCTCTCTGCTTATTATTGGGCCTGCAGTGCAGTCAGTGGCCTGGAGTGGGGCATGGAGCTGTGTGCTCCTGCTCTGCATCTGGCTCTCTGCTTATTATTGGGCCTGCAGTGCACTCAGCGACCTGGAGTGGGGCATGGAGATGTGTGCTCTTGCTCAGCATCTGGCTCTGCCCCTTGTTGGACCTGCAGTGCAGTCAACGGCCTGGAGTGGGACACAGAGCAGTATCCTGCTCTGCATTTGGCTCTGCCCCTTATTGGGCCTGCAGTGTAGTCAGAGGCCTGGAGTGGGACATGGAGCTGTGCTCCTGCTCTGCATCTGGCTCTCCCCTTATTCGGCCTGCAGTGCAGTCAGCGGCCTGGAGTTGGGCATGGAGCTGTGCGCTCCTGCTCTGCATCTGGTTCTCTGCTTATTATTGGGCCTGTAGTGCAGTCAACGGCCTGGAGTGGGGCATGGAGCTGTGCGCTCCTGCTCTGCCAATGGCTCTCTGCTTATTATTGGGCCTGCAGTGCAGTCAGCATCCAGGAGTGGGATATGGGTCTGTGCGCTCCTGCTCTGTTTCTGGCTCTCTGCTTATTATTGGGCCTGCAGTGCAGTCAGCGGCCTGGAGTGAGGCCTGGAGCTCTGCACTACAACGCTGCATCTAGCTCTGCCCCTTATTGGGCCTGCAGTGCAGTCAGCGGCCTGGAGTGGGGCATGGAGCTGTGTGCTCCTGCTCTGCATCTGGCTCTGCCCCTTATGGGCCTGCAGTGCAGTCAGAGGCTTGGAGTGGGACATGGAGCTGTGTGCTCCTGCTCTGCATCTGGCTCTGCCCCTTATTGGTCCTGCATTGCAGTCAGAGGCCTGGAGTGTGACATGGAGCTTAGTGCTCCTTCTCTGCATCTGGCTCTACCCCTCATTGGGCCTGCAGTGCAGTCAGTGGCCTGGAGTTGGGCATGGAGCTGTGTGCTTCTGCTCTGCATTTGGCTCTCCCCTTATTGGGCCTGCAGTGCAGTCAGTGGCCTGGAGTGGGACCTAGAGCTGTGTGCTCCTACTCTGCATCTGGCTCTGCCCCTTATTGGGCCTGTAGTGCAGTCCGCATCCTGGAGTGGGGTAAGGAGCTGTGCGCTCCTGCGCCGCATCTGGCTCTGCCCCGTATTGGGCCTGCAGTGCAGTCATCATCCTGGAGTGGGGTATGGAGCTGTACGCTCCTGCTCTGCATCTGCCTCTCTGCTTATTATTGGGCCTGCAGTGCAGTCAGCGGCCTGGAGTGGGGCCTGGAGCTGTGTGCTCCTTCTCTGCATCTGGCTCTGCCCCTTATTGGGCCTGCAGTGCAGTCAGAGGCCTGGAGTGGGGCATGGAGCTGTGCTCTCCCGCTCTGCATCTGGCTCTCTGCTTATTATTGGGCCTGCAGTGCAGTCAGAGGCCTGGAGTGGGACATGGAGCTGTGTGCTTCTGCTCTGCATTTGGCTCTCCCCCTATTGGGCCTGCAGTGCCTTCAGTGGCCTGGAGTGGGGCATGGAGCTGTGTGCTTCTGCTCTGTATCTAGATATCCCCTTATTGGGCCTGCAGTGCAGATAGTGGCCTGGAGTGGGGCATGGAGCTGTGCACTTCTGCTCTGCTTCTGACTGTCTGCTTATTATTGGGCCTGCAGTGCAGTCAGCATATAGGAGTGGGATATGGGTCTGTGCGCTCCTGCTCTGCATCAGGCTCTGCCCCTTATTGAGCCTGCAGTGCAGTCAACAGCCTGGAGTGGGGCATCGAGCTGTGCGTTCCTGCTCGGCATCTGGCTCTCTGCTTATTATTGGGCCTGTAGTGCAGTCAGTGGCCTGAAGTGGGGCATGGAGCTGTGTGCTTCTGCTCTGCATCTGGCTCTCCCCTTATTGGGTCTGCAGTGCAGTCAGTGGCCTGGAGTGGGATATGGAGCTCTGTGCTCCTGCTCTGCATCTGGCTCTGCCCCTTATTGGACCTGCTTTGCAGTCACTGACCTGGAGTCGGGCACGGAGCTGTGTGCTCCTGCTCTTTATCTGGCTCTGCTCCTTATTGGGCCTGCAGTGCAGTAGTCATTGGCCTGTAATAGGGCATGTCGCTGTGTGATTCTGCTCTGCGTCTGGCTCTGCCCCTTATTGGACCTGCAGTGCAGTCAGTGACCTGGAGTGGGGCATGGAGCTGTGTGCTACTGCTCTTTATCTGGCTCTGCTCCTTATTGGGCCTGCAGTGCAGTCAGTGGACTGGAGTTGGGCACGGAGCTGTGCGTTTCTGCTCTGCTTCGGGATCTCTGCTTATTATTGGGCCGGTACTGCAGTCAATGGCCTGCAGTGGGGCATGGAGCTGTGCGCTCCTGCTCTGCATCTGGCTCTGCCCTTATTAGGCCTGCAGTGCAGTCAGTGGTCTGGGGTGTGGCATGGAGCTGTGCACCCCTACTCTGCATCTGGCTCTCCCCTTACTGGGCCTGCAGTGCAGTCAGTGGCCTGGAGTGGGGCACGGAGCTGTGTGCTCCTGCTCTGCATCTGGCTCTCCCCTTATTGGGCCTGCAGTGCAGTCAGTGGCCTGTAGTGGGGCATGGAGTTGTGTGCTCCTGCTCTGCATCAGGCTCTGCCCCTTATTGGGCCTGCAGTGCAGTCAGCGGCCTGGAGTTGGGCATGGAGCTGTGTGCTCTTGCTCTGCATCTGGCTCTCTGCTTGTTATTGGGCCTGTAGTGCAGTCAACAGCCTGGAGTGTGGCATCGATCTGTGTGCTCCTGCTCAGAATCTGCCTCTCTGCTTATTATTGGGCCTGCAGTGCAGTCAGTGGCCTGGAGTGGGGCATGGAGCTGTGTGCTCCTGCTCTGCATCTGGCTCTCTGCTTATTATTGGGCCTGCAGTGCACTCAGCGACCTGGAGTGGGGCATGGAGATGTGTGCTCTTGCTCAGCATCTGGCTCTGCCCCTTGTTGGACCTGCAGTGCAGTCAACGGCCTGGAGTGGGACACAGAGCATTATCCTGCTCTGCATTTGGCTCTGCCCCTTATTGGGCCTGCAGTGTAGTCAGAGGCCTGGAGTGGGACATGGAGCTGTGCTCCTGCTCTGCATCTGGCTCTCCCCTTATTCGGCCTGCAGTGCAGTCAGCGGCCTGGAATTGGGCATGGAGCTGTGCGCTCCTGCTCTGCATCTGGTTCTCTGCTTATTATTGGGCCTGTAGTGCAGTCAACGGCCTGGAGTGGGGCATGGAGCTGTGCGCTCCTGCTCTGCCTATGGCTCTCTGCTTATTATTGGGCCTGCAGTGCAGTCAGCATCCAGGAGTGGGATATGGGTCTGTGCGCTCCTGCTCTGTTTCTGGCTCTCTTCTTATTATTGGGCCTGCAGTGCAGTCAGCGGCCTGGAGTGAGGCCTGGAGCTCTGCACTACAACGCTGCATCTAGCTCTGCCCCTTATTGGGCCTGCAGTGCAGTCAGCGGCCTGGAGTGGGGCATGGAGCTGTGTGCTCCTGCTCTGCATCTGGCTCTGCCCCTTATGGGCCTGCAGTGCAGTCAGAGGCTTGGAGTGGGACATGGAGCTGTGTGCTCCTGCTCTGCATCTGGCTCTGCCCCTTATTGGTCCTGCATTGCAGTCAGAGGCCTGGAGTGTGACATGGAGCTTAGTGCTCCTTCTCTGCATCTGGCTCTACCCCTCATTGGGCCTGCAGTGCAGTCAGTGGCCTGGAGTTGGGCATGGAGGTGTGTGCTCTTGCTCTGCATCTGGCTCTGCCCCTTATTGGGCCTGCAGTGCAGTCAGCATCCTGGAGTGGGGTATGGAGCTGTACACTACTGCTCTGCATCTGGCTCTCTGCTTATTATTGGGCCTGCAGTGCAGTCAGCGCCCTGGAGTGGGGCATGGAGCTTTGTGCTCTTGCTCTTTATCTGGCTCTGCTCCTTATTGGGCCTGCAGTGCAGTAGTCAGTGGCCTGGAGTGGGGCATGACGCTATGTGCTATTGCTCTTTATCTTGCTCTGCTCCTTATTGGGCCCGCAGTGCAGTCAGTGGCCTGGAGTTGGGAATGGAGCTGTGCGCTTCTGCTCTGCTTCGGGATCTCTGCTTATTATTGGGCCGGTAGTGCAGTCAATGGCCTGCAGTGGGGCATGGAGCTGTGCGCTCCTGCTCTGCATCTGGCTCTGCCCTTATTAGGCCTGCAGTGCAGTCAGTGGTCTGGGATGGGGCATGGAGCTGTGCACCCCTACTCTGCATCTGGCTCTCCCCTTACTGGGCCTGCAGTGCAGTCAGTGGCCTGGAGTGGGGCATGGAGCTGTGTGCTCCTGCTCTGCATCTGGCTCTCCCCTTATTGGGCCTGCAGTGCAGTCAGTGGCCTGTAGTGGGGCATGGAGTTGTGTGCTCCTGCTCTGCATCAGGCCCTGCCCCTTATTGGGCCTGCAGTGCAGTCAGCGGCCTGGAGTTGGGCATGGAGCTGTGTGCTCTTACTCTGCATCTGGCTCTCTGCTTGTTATTGGGCCTGTAGTGCAGTCAACAGCCTGGAGTGTGGCATCGATCTTTGTGCTCCTGCTCTGCATCTGGCTCTCCCCTTATTGGGCCTGCAGTGCAGTCAGTGGCCTGGAGTGGGGCATGGAGCTGTGTGCTCCTGCTCTGCATCTGGCTCTCTGCTTATTATTGGGCCTGCAGTGCAGTCAGCGACCTGGAGTGGGGCATGGAGATGTGTGCTCTTGCTCAGCATCTGGCTCTGCCCCTTGTTGGACCTGCAGTGCAGTCAACGGCCTGGAGTGGGACACAGAGCATTATCCTGCTCTGCATTTGGCTCTGCCCCTTATTGGGCCTGCAGTGTAGTCAGAGGCCTGGAGTGGGACATGGAGCTGTGCTCCTGCTCTGCATCTGGCTCTCCCCTTATTCGGCCTGCAGTGCAGTCAGCGGCCTGGAGTTGGGCATGGAGCTGTGCGCTCCTGCTCTGCATCTGGTTCTCTGCTTATTATTGGGCCTGTAGTGCAGTCAACGGCCTGGAGTGGGGCATGGAGCTGTTCGCTTCTGCTCTGCCTATGGCTCTCTGCTTATTATTGGGCCTGCAGTGCAGTCAGCATCCAGGAGTGGGATATGGGTCTGTGCGCTCCTGCTCTGTTTCTGGCTCTCTGCTTATTATTGGGCCTGCAGTGCAGTCAGCGGCCTGGAGTGAGGCCTGGTGCTCTGCACTACAATGCTGCATCTAGCTCTGCCCCTTATTGGGCCTGCAGTGCAGTCAGCGGCCTAGAGTGGGGCATGGAGCTGTGTGCTCCTGCTCTGCATCTGGCTCTGCCCCTTATGGGCCTGCAGTGCAGTCAGAGGCTTGGAGTGGGACATGGAGCTGTGTGCTCCTGCTCTGCATCTGGCTCTGCCCCTTATTGGGCCTGCAGTGCAGTCAGCATCCTGGAGTGGGGTATGGAGCTGTACGCTACTGCTCTGCATCTGGCTCTCTGCTTATTATTGGGCCTGCAGTGCAGTCAGCGCCCTGGAGTGGGGCATGGAGCTGTGTGCTCCTTCTCTTTATCTGGCTCTGCTCCTTATTGGGCCTGCAGTGCAGTCAATGGCCTGGAGTTGGGCATGGAGCTGTGCGCTTCTGCTCTGCTTCTGGCTCTCTGCCTATTATTGGGCCGGTAGTGCAGTCAATGGCCTAGAGTGGGGCATGGAGTTGTGCGCTCCTGCTCTGCATCTGGCTCTGCCCCTTATTGGGCCTGCAGTGCAGTCAGTGGTCTGGAGTGGGGCATGGAGCTGTGCACTCCTGCTCTGCATCAGGCTCTCCCCTTGCTGGGCCTGCAGTGCAGTCAGTGGCCTGGAGTAGGGCATGGAGCTGTGTGCTCCTGCTCTGCATCTGGCTCTCCCCATATTGGGCCTGCAGTTCACCTAGTGGCCTGGAGTGGGGCATGGAGGTGTGTGCTCCTGCTTTGCATCAGGCTCTGCCCCTTATTGGGCCTGTAGTGCAGTCAGTGGCCTGGATTGTGGCATGGAGCTCTGTGCTCCTGCTCTGAATCTGGCTCTTCCCTTATTGGGCCTGCCGTGCAGTCAGGGGCCTGGAGTGGGGCATGGAGGTGTGTGCTCCTGCTCTGCATCAGGCTCTGCCCCTTATTGGGCCTGCAGTGCAGTCAGCGGCCCGGAGTTGGGCATGGAGCTGTGTGCTCCTGCTCTGCATCTGGCTCTCTGCTTATTATTGGGCCTGCAGTGCAGTCAACGGCCTGGAGTGGGGCATGGAGCTGTGCGCTCCTGCTCTGCATCGGGCTCTCTGCTTATTATTGGGCCTGCAGTGCAGTCAGCAGCCTGGGGTGGGGCATGGAGCTGTGTGCTCCTGCTCTGCAACTGGCTCTCTGCTTATTATTGGGCCTGCAGTGCAGTCAGCAGCCTGGAGTGGGGCCTAGAGCTATGTGATCCTGCTCTGCATCTGGCTCTCTGCTTATTATTGGGCCTGTAGTGCAGTTAGCGGCCTGGAGCGGGGCATGGAGCTGTGTGCACTTGCTCTGCATCTGGCTCTGCCCCTTGTTGGACCTGCAGTGAAATCAACAGCCTGGAGTGGGACACAGAGCATGCTCCTGCTCTGAATCTGGCTCTGCCCCTTATTGGGCCTGCAGTGCAGTCAGCAGCCTGGAGTTGGGCATGGAGCTGTGTGCTCCTGCTCTGCATGTGGCTCTGCCCCTTATTGGGCCTGCAGTTGGGCATGGAGCTCTGTGCTCCTGCTCTGCATCTGGCTCTCTGCTTATTATTGGGCCTGCAGTGCAGTCAGTGGCCTGGAGTTGGGCATGGAGCTGTGTGCTTCTGCTCTGCATTTGGCTCTCCCCTTATTGGGCCTGCAGTGCAGTCAGTGGCCTGGAGTGGGACCTGGAGCTGTGTGCTCCTACTCTGCATCTGGCTCTGCCCCTTATTGGGGCTGTAGTGCAGTCAGCATCCGGGAGTGAGGTATGGAGCTGTGCGCTCTTGCTCTGCATCTGGCTCTGCCCCTTATTGGGCCTGCAGTGCAGTCAGCATCCTGGAGTGGGGTATGGAGCTGTACGCTACTGCTCTGCATCTGGCTCTCTGCTTATTATTGGGCCTGCAGTGCAGTCAGCGCCCTGGAGTGGGGCATGGAGCTGTGTGCTCCTGCTCTTTATCTGGCTCTGCTCCTTATTGGGCCTGCAGTGCAGTAGTCAGTGGCCTGGAGTGGGGCATGACGCTATGTGCTACTGCTCTTTATCTGGCTCTGCTCCTTATTGGGCCTGCAGTGCAGTCAGTGGCCTGGAGTTGGGCATGGAGCTGTGCGCTTCTGCTCTGCTTCGGGATCTCTGCTTATTATTGGGCCGGTAGTGCAGTCAACGGCCTGCAATGGGGCATGGAGCTGTGCGCTCCTGCTCTGCATCTGGCTCTGCCCTTATTAGGCCTGCAGTGCAGTCAGTGGTCTGGGATGGGGCATGGAGCTGTGCACCCCTACTCTGCATCTGGCTCTCCCCTTACTGGGCCTGCAGTGCAGTCAGTGGCCTGGAGTGGGGCATGGAGCTGTGTGCTCCTGCTCTGCATCTGGCTCTCCCCTTATTGGGCCTGCAGTGCAGTCAGTGGCCTGTAGTGGGGCATGGAGTTGTGTGCTCCTGCTCTGCATCAGGCTCTGCCCCTTATTGGGCCTGCAGTGCAGTCAGCGGCCTGGAGTTGGGCATGGAGCTGTGTGCTCTTGCTCTGCATCTGGCTCTCTGCTTGTTATTGGGCCTGTAGTGCAGTCAACAGCCTGGAGTGTGGCATCGATCTGTGTGCTCCTGCTCAGCATCTGCCTCTCTGCTTATTATTGGGCCTGGAGTGCAGTCAGTGGCCTGGAGTGGGGCATGGAGCTGTGTGCTCCTGCTCTGCATCTGGCTCTCTGCTTATTATTGGGCCTGCAGTGCAGTCAGCGACCTGGAGTGGGGCATGGAGGTGTGTGCTCTTGCTCAGCATCTGGCTCTGCCCCTTGTTGGACCTGAAGTGCAGTCAACGGCCTGGAGTGGGACACAGAGCATTATCCTGCTCTGCATTTGGCTCTGCCCCTTATTGGGCCTGCAGTGTAGTCAGAGGCCTGGAGTGGGACATGGAGCTGTGCTCCTGCTCTGCATCTGGCTCTCCCCTTATTCGGCCTGCAGTGCAGTCAGCGGCCTGGAGTTGGGCATGGAGCTGTGCGCTCCTGCTCTGCATCTGGTTCTCTGCTTATTATTGGGCCTGTAGTGCAGTCAACGGCCTGGAGTGGGGCATGGAGCTGTTCGCTTCTGCACTGCCTATGGCTCTCTGCTTATTATTGGGCCTGCAGTGCAGTCAGCGGCCTGGAGTGAGGCCTGGAGCTCTGCACTACAACGCTGCATCTAGCTGTGCCCCTTATTGGGCCTGCAGTGCAGTCAGCGGCCTAGAGTGGGACATGGAGCTGTGTGCTCCTACTCTGCATCTGGCTCTGCCCCTTATGGGCCTGCAGTGCAGTCAGAGGCTTGGAGTGGGACATGGAGCTGTGTGCTCCTGCTCTGCATCTGGCTCTGCCCCTTATTGGGCCTGCAGTGCAGTCAGAGGCCTGGAGTGTGACATGGAGCTTAGTGCTCCTTCTCTGCATCTGGCTCTACCCCTCATTGGGCCTGCAGTGCAGTCAGTGGCCTGGAGTGGGACCTGGAGCTGTGCGCTCTTGCTCTGCATCTGGCTCTGCCCCTTATTGGGCCTGCAGTGCAGTCAGCATCCTGGAGTGGGGTATGGAGCTGTACGCTACTGCTCTGCATCTGGCTCTCTGCTTATTATTGGGCCTGCAGTGCAGTCAGCGCCCTGGAGTGGGGCATGGAGCTGTGTGCTCCTGCTCTTTATCTGGCTCTGCTCCTTATTGGGCCTGCAGTGCAGTAGTCAGTGGCCTGGAGTGGGGCATGACGCTATGTGCTACTGCTCTTTATCTAGCTCTGCTCCTTATTGGGCCTGCAGTGCAGTCAGTGGCCTGGAGTTGGGCATGGAGCTGTGCGCTTCTGCTCTGCTTCTGGCTCTCTGCCTATTATTGGGCCGGTAGTGCAGTCAATGGCCTAGAGTGGGGCATGGAGCTGTGCGCTCCTGCTCTGCATCTGGCTCTGCCCCTTATTGGGCCTGCAGTGCAGTCAGTGGTCTGGAGTGGGGTATGGAGCTGTACGCTACTGCTCTGCATCTGGCTCTCTGCTTATTATTGGGCCTGCAGTGCAGTCAGCGCCCTGGAGTGGGGCATGGAGCTGTGTTCTCCTGCTCTTTATCTGGCTCTGCTCCTTATTGGGCCTGCAGTGCAGTAGTCAGTGGCCTGGAGTGGGGCATGACGCTATGTGCTACTGCTCTTTATCTAGCTCTGCTCCTTATTGGGCCTGCAGTGCAGTCAGTGGCCTGGAGTTGGGCATGGAGCTGTGCGCTTCTGCTCTGCTTCTGGCTCTCTGCCTATTATTGGGCCGGTAGTGCAGTCAATGGCCTAGAGTGGGGCATGGAGCTGTGCGCTCCTGCTCTGCATCTGGCTCTGCCCCTTATTGGGCCTGCAGTGCAGTCAGTGGTCTGGAGTGGGGCATGGAGCTGTGCACTCCTGCTCTGCATCTGGCTCTCCCCTTGCTGGGCCTGCAGTGCAGTCAGTGGCCTGGAGTGGGGCATGGAGCTGTGTGCTTCTGCTCTGCATCTGGCTCTCCCCATACTGGGCCTGCAGTGCAGCCAGTGGCCTGGAGTGGGGCATGGAGGTGTGTGCTCCTGCTTTGCATCAGGCTCTGCCCCTTATTGGGCCTGTAGTGCAGTCAGTGGCCTGGAGTGTGGCATGGAGCTCTGTGCTCCTGCTCTGAATCTAGCTCTTCCCTTATTGGGCCTGCCGTGCAGTCAGAGGCCTGAAGTGGGGCATGGAGGTGTGTGCTTCTGCTCTGCATCAGGCTCTGCCCCTTATTGGTCCTGCAGTGCAGTCAGCGGCCCGGAGTTGGGCATGGAGCTGTGTGCTCCTGCTCTGCATCTGGCTCTCTGCTTGTTATTGGGCCTGTAATGCAGTCAACAGCCTGGAGTGGGCCATCGAGCTGTGTGCTCCTGCTCAGCATCTGACTCTCTGCTTATTATTGGGCCTACAGTGCGGTCAGCGACCTGGAGTGGGGCATGGAGATGTGTGCTCATGCTCAGCATCTGGCTCTGCCCCTTGTTGGACCTGCAGTGCAGTCAGAGGCCTGGAGTGGGATACGGATCTGTGCTCCTGCTCTGCATCTGGCTCTCCCCTTATTCGGCCTGCAGTGCAGTCAGCGGCCTGGAGTGGGGCATGGAGCTGTGCACTCCTGCTCTGCATGTGGCTCTCTGCTTATTATAGGGCCTGCAGTGCAGTCAGCATCCAGGAGTGGGATATGGGTCTGTGCGCCCCTGCTCTGCTTCTGGCTCTCTGCTTATTATTGGGCCTGCAGTGCAGTCAGCGGCCTGGAGAGGGGCCTGGAGCTCTGCACTCTAGTGCTGCATCTGGCTCTGCCCCTTAATGGGCCTGCAGTACAGTCAGTAGCCTGGAGTGGGACCTGAAGCTGTGTGCTCCTGCTCTGCATCTGGCTCTGCCCCTTATGGGCCTGCAGTGCAGTCAGTGGCCTGGAGTGGAGCATGGAGCTGTGTGCTTCTGCTCTGCATCTGGCTCTTCCATTATTGGGCATGCAGTGCAGTCAGAGGCCTGGAGTGGGACCTGGAGCTGTGTGCTCCTACTCTGCATCTGGCTCTGCCCCTTATTGAGCCTGTAGTGCAGTCAGCATCCTGGAGTGGGGTATGGAGCTGTACGCTCCTGCTCTGCATCTGGCTCTCTGCTTATTATTGGGCCTGCAGTGCAATCAGCGGCCTGGAGTGGGACATGGAGCTATGCTCTCCTGCTCTGCATCTGGCTCTCTGCTTATTTTTGGGGCTGTAGTGCAGTCAATGGCCTGGAGTGGGGCATGGAGCTCTGTGCTTCTGCTCTGCATCAGGTTCTGCCCCTTATTGGGCCTGCAGTGCAGTCAATGGCCTGGAGTGGGACACAGAGCGCGCTCCTGCTGTGCCCGCATTGTGCATGGAGGATGCAGAGCAGGAGCACATTTTTTTTAATTATTTTTACAGCATCGAGGCGCTGTTACAAGAATTGTTTGTTTTTCTTAGTTGCTAATTATGTTTTATTTTTTTGTCTTAGTTACGTATTTATAACGCGCTTAAACACACAGAGGTTTCTAAGCGCGGACCCGGGGAATCGAACCTGTGTTGCTTCGTGTCGTCTTGCTTCCAAGATGGGCACGCCGCCGCTGAGCTATCCTCCCGGGACATGGTCACACTGCTGTCTGAACAGGATGCCCAGAAAGAAAGGTATGTCCCAGTAAGAAAGGGCTAGACTGGCTGCCCCCACATGCCAGTCTAGCCAGGTAATGACACATGGATTATTTGCTTTATCATGGATTCCCATTAACAACGATGCCGGCCCTTAGAGTCCTATGGAACGGAATGGGAGTGGGGACTTACATTTTACCGGCGCCTGACTCCCCGGGCCACCCGAGGTGTAATTTGCAAGTGGCACTGGAAAGTCAGGTGCTTGTAAAATATTACGAGTCTGGCGGCAACTGCCGGACTGGCAGAGGCCCAATGTCTCACAGAACTCGGGAGAACCGAATTCTCCCTTTTGATTACATTGGGGTTAGCATTATTTCCGGAGTGAGAAACGAAATGTAGCAATGTTTCCCAATGTAAAACCGGGACCCTCCCACCTTAATCGGGAGGGTTGGCATGTGTGCTAGGGGGGCAGGAGAAGGGAAGCTGCAGCTAGAGCGTTACTTTCTGGAGTCCCTGGGCGCATAATATTTGCGCCCAGGCCTGGAACTGAAGGCAGAGCCACACCAGGGGGGCACCTAGGCTAAAAGAGCAGTTGGGGGCAACCTTTCAAATGTTGGGAGAGGTGCCAACTTCAGGGACTGTGGTCTAGGGGCAAACTTACTTGTGTGGGGGCATTTAACATCTTAACGCTTTGTAATGAGACTCTTGTGGTGATTGCATCAATGTTACAAGCAGTTCACTCTCTCCTTCATGCCTAAAATCACCCACTTAATGACAGCTGTGAGTATCAGCTGTCTCCTGTTCCCTCCCACCCTTGCAATTACTCCCCTGGCATGCAAGTACTAAACCCCCTGTTGTGTCCTATTTCCATGGACATGTTTTGTTTAACAGTTGTTGTCAAGTCCTTCCTCCCTGTTCATGAAGGGGTTGTGGCGTAGCCACGGAAAGGGAAGAGGCGGGGCTACCGCCTCCGACGCCAGTTCTGGCGCCGTGAATAAACAAAGTGCATTGCAGTGCCCCGGCTCCCGCGTCTTATTGAGTGCCCTAATTTCATGCAGTGATTTAAATTGCCATCGCTTCCGAACGCATTCGGAAGCTAACACTGGCGACGAGGACGACTAACCCACGCCCACCAGCAGACAGCCCCAGCGTCGCGTGTGGGCCGCGTAGCATCGCCACTGCCTCCGGCGTTGCTGCACATCGTCGGCCCGCCCACGCCCACCCGCAGGGCATTCCAGCATCGCGAGGGGGCTGAGAAGCAGCGCCGCTACCGCCAGCTCTGTAGACATCAGCTGGCAGATACAGTGTCACGTGTGGGCCATCAAATAAAGCTGCTGCCTAGGCACGGCAGCCTTTCAACTTGCCTGATTCAGCAGTGGCGGTGGAAGGAACCTCCCGCCATCTCGCATTCACACCAAGAAGGAAACTCTGCAGCCCAGCACCCAAGGGCCTCCTCCTGCTCATGACGCCCCCATGCAGCCCAAGTCACCGCTAGCCCCTACGTTCAGTGGGCGAGGCCGTGCTGGTGCAAGAAGTGGCGTAGGACCCTCAACACACGCTACCCCAGTGAGTACAGTGTCACAGCAGAGCAGCCCAGTCACATCCACCAACATGTCAACTGACAATATTGACAGTAGCATACAGAGCCCCCAAGCCAGCTCCACTCCGAGGGCAGCCAGTAATGGAGAGGACACCTCCTCTGAATCTTTACAGCTACAAGCAGTCCCTCACTTTGACATGACGGACACCAACAGCCTGGCACCCAGATGGGCTCTCTGGTTAAAGGAACTCCACATTTATATCGACGCCTCGGGCGTGCGAGAAGAACGTCGTTTGAGAGGCATCCTGCTTCACTCGCTGGGCCCTGTGGTGAGAGACATCGTGTTCGAAATGCCCGAGGACAACACTAACTCTTTTCAAGGCATAATTGACTCATTAAATGCATATTTCGTACCCTTACGGAACGTCGACTACGAGAGACACGTGTTCCACACAACGACGCAAGACAAAGATGAAAGCATGGACAACTTCATCATGAGGCTAAGGAAAAGAGCCAAGTACTGCGACTTTGACAAATATTCTACTGAAGAGGCCCTAAAATCTCAAGCCATCGCAGGGTGCGGCTCTCCTCACATTCGCAGAAAATTGCTACAAAAGAGCAGGACACTAGAAGAGATCCTTCAAATTGCAAGAGCTGATGCTGCACTAACCCTACAAACGGAATCTCTAAGCAACATTTCCATCACGCAAAATGCCAAATCAGCCTCTCTCTGCCCCATCCGCACGCCTGTCAGCCCGTCGGATCAAAAGAAATGCTATCGATGTGGTTTCCGCTTTCCCCGTGTAGGTCCATGCCCTGCAATTGGACATCAGTGTGACAAATGCGGGGGGGACAACCATTTCCAGTCCGTCTGCAAGAACATCAAATTCCTTCAAAACGCTCGAAGCAACAGAGAAGGCGGACGCTCTAGACAGGAAAGCCCGCGCAGAAACTCACATCGAGGCTCCACGCATGGAAGGAGGCGCTCTCACAGTTCATCCAAAGAACAAGCGCCCTCGTCGAGGAGGCGAGAAGAAAGGAGAGAGAGAGAAACGTCTAACCACCGAGAGAGCAGACGCCACTCTCCACACCGCAGACCAAGACATAGGATCAGATACGTGGATGACTCACCTCAGGAAAGACAGATAATAAGGTCATCTTCATCCAGTGGAGAAAGAAATCGAGCATACGTACATGCCATTGGAAATGCCACAGCGACTGAATACAGTCCGACCCTACTACTCCAACTGAATGGCCAAGATCTAGAATTCCTGATAGACACAGGCGCCACTGTGAACGTCATCAATGACATAATATACAAGTCGTTGGAAATCAAGAAAGACTTGAAGAAAGCCGACACGCTAATATACCCCTACGGATCCAACAGGCCGCTAGACTGTATCGGGATGTTCAACGCACGCTGCAGTTACAAGGAGCAGAGCCAGAAAATGTCAGATATATGTAATCAAAGGTGAAGTTCCGGGAGGAAGCATCCTGAGTTTCCGCACAGCGATACAAATGGGCCTCATCAGCATCATGTATCAGATCATGTCTGCATACACCTCCGGCGCCAAAGACATGATACAAAAGATATTCCCGTCACTCTTTAGAGGACTAGGGTGCTTAAAGGACAAGCAAATCAAGCTGCACATTAATCAGCAAGTAAAACCCATCGCTCAACACTATCGGGGCATTCCCCTCAACATACAACGGCAAGTTGAAGATGAGATTCACTCACTACTCCAACAAGGCATAATCGAACCAGCGTCGGGCCCGACTCCATGGGTTTCACCAATAGTACCGGTACCCAAGAAAGATGGCACCTCCAAAATACGCATCTGCGTAGACATGCGTGCCCCAAATGTAGCCATTGAAAGGGAGCGACATCTGGCTCCACGCATGACTGACATGATACACCTTCTACATGGGGCCACTGTCTTTTCGAAGCTTGATCTAAACAAGGGCTACCACCAACTTGAACTTCACCCGTCTTCTCGATACATAACCACCTTCTCTACCCATCTAGGACTCTTCAGATATAAGAGACTAAGCTTCGGTGTATCATCTGCAGCCGAGATCTTTCAGAATGAGATACATCAGATAATCAAGCACATCCCGCACTGTTTGAATTACAGGGACGACATTCTTATCTTCGGCACCTCCCAAGAAAGCCACGATGACACGCTACGAAGGGTCTGCATGGCGCTAGAAAACGCCAACCTCACGCTGACCGGGAAAAGTGTGAGATCAACAAGACCACCTTGAAATTCTTTGGCCACATATTTTCAAACAAGGGCATGCGCCCAGACCCTGAAAAAGTGCAAGCCCTGGTGGATGCCCCCACTCCCACTTCATCATCCGGCATACGATCATTTCTGGGCATGGCCAGTTATTGCACGAGGTACATTCAAGACTTTGCGTCTGTGAGCACCCCGCTAAGAGTCCTCACCGGGAAGGACCAGGTATTTGAATGGACAACAGAATGCGAAGTGGCATTCCAGGAAATCAAAAGGCGCATATCCTCAGCGTCATGCATGGCCTATTACGACCCTAATTATGACACGGAACTCACTGTGGACGCCAGTCCCGTAGGTCTGGGGGCCATTCTAGCTCAATCCAGACCGGGAGCGCCACCCAATGCACCCAAGCGCATAGTAGCCTACGCCAGTCGGAGTCTATCAAAGGCAGAGTGCGCATACTCGCAACCCGAAAAGGAGAGTCTTGCCGTTGTATGGGCGTGTGAGCACTACCACCTCTTCCTATATGGCCGCCCATTCACGGTCGTGACCGATCACCAAGCGCTAACAACGATATATGGCAAACCCACGGCCAAAATGCCACCCCGAATCGCCAGATGGGGTCTACGCTTACAGGAATATTCCTTCAAGATCATACATCGCCCGGGAAAAGAGAACAACCCAGCTGATTTTCTCTCCAGATACCCACTACCAGCTCAAGTAGAACGACAATCCATGAAAGCAAACCAATACCTTAACTTTCTAGTCAACAATGCACTCCCCAAGCACGTCTCCGTTGCTCAACTTGTGGAAGCCACATCTACAGACAAGATGATGGCCATCATAAAAGAGTGTCTGCGAACGGACCGGTGGCATGTCAAAGAACTGACTGAAGCAGAACAGGCTCAACTCCGTATCTTCAAACTGATACGACACACACTATCCGTGCCCCCGGAAGGTTTGCTGCTCAAAGAGAACCGAATCGTAATACCCTCCAGCCTGCAGAAACAAATACTGGACATAGCTCACGCCGGTCACCGCGGAATAGTGTCCACCAAGAGACAATTGAGAACAAAGGTCTGGTTCCCCAAACTGGACGAACAAGTAGAACAGATCCTAGGCAAGTGCCTCACCTGCCAAGCGGTGGGTCCCCGAACATTCCCGGCACCCCTACAACCGTCAGAGATGCCTCCGCAAGTGTGGGACCGAGTGGCTGTAGACATGTTTGGACCCCTGGCAAACGGGAAATACGTGCTGGTAATTGTAGATGAAATGTCACGATTCCCGGAGGTGCATCTCATTCACTCAACAAGTGCCCAAGCGGTCATACCCGCCCTGGACAAGACGTTTGCTGACTACGGTATTCCATCGATAGTTAAGTCAGACAATGGCCCCCCATTCAGTGGGCATGACTTCGCAATGTTCGCGGAACACCTTGGTTTCCAGCATAGAACAATCACACCGCTGTGGCCGCAAGCGAACGGAATGGCTGAAAAATTCATGAGCTCTCTCAAGAGAACCCTCCAAATATGTTCCATCACAAATCGGTCATTCATGCAGGCCATTTGCACCCTCCTACGTGAGTACCGGAACACCCCACATAGCACCACAGGGGTGTGTCCGTCCACGTTAAAGTTCGGGCGCATCATACGAACACAACTGCCACACAATCCTCATGCCCGCCCGTCGCCAACGGCCATTGGTGATGCCATCAAAAGAGACACGCGGAGCAAAGAACTAACAAAGACCTACACTGATCAAAAGAGACAGGCCAAGCCTTGTCACATTCAAGTGGGCGACGTGGTGTTGGTGAGGCAAGAACAAAACACCAAAGACACTCCGGCATTCAGGCCTGAACCATTAAAAGTGACGCACGTAAATGGCTCCATGATAACAGCAGCCACCCCCACAGGGACCATTACGAGAAACTCGTCATTTTTCAAGAACTTTGAGGGACACTCTGAACCGATCACTGACCACTCGATGACTGACCAGGAATCCTCAGAAGTGGAGTCAGAGTATCAGATCGAAGTGCGAGATGCGGACGACAGCGGCAGCGACACACCAGTGCGGTGGGAGAAGACACCACGGAAAAGCCCATCCAAAAGGACTATTCGCCGACCCCCTCGGTGGATAGAAGAAATGTAAGAACGTGAGCTCCTCATTTAAGTGGGGGGGAGATGTTGTGTCCTATTTCCATGGACATGTTTTGTTTAACAGTTGTTGTCAAGTCCTTCCTCCCTGTTCATGAAGGGGTTGTGGCGTAGCCACGGAAAGGGAAGAGGCGGGGCTACCGCCTCCGACGCCAGTTCTGGCGCCGTGAATAAACAAAGTGCATTGCAGTGCCCCGGCTCCCGCGTCTTATTGAGTGCCCTAATTTCATGCAGTGATTTAAATTGCCATCGCTTCCGAACGCATTCGGAAGCTAACACTGGCGACGAGGACGACTAACCCACGCCCACCAGCAGACAGCCCCAGCGTCGCGTGTGGGCCGCGTAGCATCGCCACTGCCTCCGGCGTTGCTGCACATCGTCGGCCCGCCCACGCCCACCCGCAGGGCATTCCAGCATCGCGAGGGGGCTGAGAAGCAGCGCCGCTACCGCCAGCTCTGTAGACATCAGCTGGCAGATACAGTGTCACGTGTGGGCCATCAAATAAAGCTGCTGCCTAGGCACGGCAGCCTTTCAACTTGCCTGATTCAGCAGTGGCGGTGGAAGGAACCTCCCGCCATCTCGCATTCACACCAAGAAGGAAACTCTGCAGCCCAGCACCCAAGGGCCTCCTCCTGCTCATGACGCCCCCATGCAGCCCAAGTCACCGCTAGCCCCTACGTTCAGTGGGCGAGGCCGTGCTGGTGCAAGAAGTGGCGTAGGACCCTCAACACACGCTACCCCAGTGAGTACAGTGTCACAGCAGAGCAGCCCAGTCACATCCACCAACATGTCAACTGACAATATTGACAGTAGCATACAGAGCCCCCAAGCCAGCTCCACTCCGAGGGCAGCCAGTAATGGAGAGGACACCTCCTCTGAATCTTTACAGCTACAAGCAGTCCCTCACTTTGACATGACGGACACCAACAGCCTGGCACCCAGATGGGCTCTCTGGTTAAAGGAACTCCACATTTATATCGACGCCTCGGGCGTGCGAGAAGAACGTCGTTTGAGAGGCATCCTGCTTCACTCGCTGGGCCCTGTGGTGAGAGACATCGTGTTCGAAATGCCCGAGGACAACACTAACTCTTTTCAAGGCATAATTGACTCATTAAATGCATATTTCGTACCCTTACGGAACGTCGACTACGAGAGACACGTGTTCCACACAACGACGCAAGACAAAGATGAAAGCATGGACAACTTCATCATGAGGCTAAGGAAAAGAGCCAAGTACTGCGACTTTGACAAATATTCTACTGAAGAGGCCCTAAAATCTCAAGCCATCGCAGGGTGCGGCTCTCCTCACATTCGCAGAAAATTGCTACAAAAGAGCAGGACACTAGAAGAGATCCTTCAAATTGCAAGAGCTGATGCTGCACTAACCCTACAAACGGAATCTCTAAGCAACATTTCCATCACGCAAAATGCCAAATCAGCCTCTCTCTGCCCCATCCGCACGCCTGTCAGCCCGTCGGATCAAAAGAAATGCTATCGATGTGGTTTCCGCTTTCCCCGTGTAGGTCCATGCCCTGCAATTGGACATCAGTGTGACAAATGCGGGGGGGACAACCATTTCCAGTCCGTCTGCAAGAACATCAAATTCCTTCAAAACGCTCGAAGCAACAGAGAAGGCGGACGCTCTAGACAGGAAAGCCCGCGCAGAAACTCACATCGAGGCTCCACGCATGGAAGGAGGCGCTCTCACAGTTCATCCAAAGAACAAGCGCCCTCGTCGAGGAGGCGAGAAGAAAGGAGAGAGAGAGAAACGTCTAACCACCGAGAGAGCAGACGCCACTCTCCACACCGCAGACCAAGACATAGGATCAGATACGTGGATGACTCACCTCAGGAAAGACAGATAATAAGGTCATCTTCATCCAGTGGAGAAAGAAATCGAGCATACGTACATGCCATTGGAAATGCCACAGCGACTGAATACAGTCCGACCCTACTACTCCAACTGAATGGCCAAGATCTAGAATTCCTGATAGACACAGGCGCCACTGTGAACGTCATCAATGACATAATATACAAGTCGTTGGAAATCAAGAAAGACTTGAAGAAAGCCGACACGCTAATATACCCCTACGGATCCAACAGGCCGCTAGACTGTATCGGGATGTTCAACGCACGCTGCAGTTACAAGGAGCAGAGCCAGAAAATGTCAGATATATGTAATCAAAGGTGAAGTTCCGGGAGGAAGCATCCTGAGTTTCCGCACAGCGATACAAATGGGCCTCATCAGCATCATGTATCAGATCATGTCTGCATACACCTCCGGCGCCAAAGACATGATACAAAAGATATTCCCGTCACTCTTTAGAGGACTAGGGTGCTTAAAGGACAAGCAAATCAAGCTGCACATTAATCAGCAAGTAAAACCCATCGCTCAACACTATCGGGGCATTCCCCTCAACATACAACGGCAAGTTGAAGATGAGATTCACTCACTACTCCAACAAGGCATAATCGAACCAGCGTCGGGCCCGACTCCATGGGTTTCACCAATAGTACCGGTACCCAAGAAAGATGGCACCTCCAAAATACGCATCTGCGTAGACATGCGTGCCCCAAATGTAGCCATTGAAAGGGAGCGACATCTGGCTCCACGCATGACTGACATGATACACCTTCTACATGGGGCCACTGTCTTTTCGAAGCTTGATCTAAACAAGGGCTACCACCAACTTGAACTTCACCCGTCTTCTCGATACATAACCACCTTCTCTACCCATCTAGGACTCTTCAGATATAAGAGACTAAGCTTCGGTGTATCATCTGCAGCCGAGATCTTTCAGAATGAGATACATCAGATAATCAAGCACATCCCGCACTGTTTGAATTACAGGGACGACATTCTTATCTTCGGCACCTCCCAAGAAAGCCACGATGACACGCTACGAAGGGTCTGCATGGCGCTAGAAAACGCCAACCTCACGCTGACCGGGAAAAGTGTGAGATCAACAAGACCACCTTGAAATTCTTTGGCCACATATTTTCAAACAAGGGCATGCGCCCAGACCCTGAAAAAGTGCAAGCCCTGGTGGATGCCCCCACTCCCACTTCATCATCCGGCATACGATCATTTCTGGGCATGGCCAGTTATTGCACGAGGTACATTCAAGACTTTGCGTCTGTGAGCACCCCGCTAAGAGTCCTCACCGGGAAGGACCAGGTATTTGAATGGACAACAGAATGCGAAGTGGCATTCCAGGAAATCAAAAGGCGCATATCCTCAGCGTCATGCATGGCCTATTACGACCCTAATTATGACACGGAACTCACTGTGGACGCCAGTCCCGTAGGTCTGGGGGCCATTCTAGCTCAATCCAGACCGGGAGCGCCACCCAATGCACCCAAGCGCATAGTAGCCTACGCCAGTCGGAGTCTATCAAAGGCAGAGTGCGCATACTCGCAACCCGAAAAGGAGAGTCTTGCCGTTGTATGGGCGTGTGAGCACTACCACCTCTTCCTATATGGCCGCCCATTCACGGTCGTGACCGATCACCAAGCGCTAACAACGATATATGGCAAACCCACGGCCAAAATGCCACCCCGAATCGCCAGATGGGGTCTACGCTTACAGGAATATTCCTTCAAGATCATACATCGCCCGGGAAAAGAGAACAACCCAGCTGATTTTCTCTCCAGATACCCACTACCAGCTCAAGTAGAACGACAATCCATGAAAGCAAACCAATACCTTAACTTTCTAGTCAACAATGCACTCCCCAAGCACGTCTCCGTTGCTCAACTTGTGGAAGCCACATCTACAGACAAGATGATGGCCATCATAAAAGAGTGTCTGCGAAAGGACCGGTGGCATGTCAAAGAACTGACTGAAGCAGAACAGGCTCAACTCCGTATCTTCAAACTGATACGACACACACTATCCGTGCCCCCGGAAGGTTTGCTGCTCAAAGAGAACCGAATCGTAATACCCTCCAGCCTGCAGAAACAAATACTGGACATAGCTCACGCCGGTCACCGCGGAATAGTGTCCACCAAGAGACAATTGAGAACAAAGGTCTGGTTCCCCAAACTGGACGAACAAGTAGAACAGATCCTAGGCAAGTGCCTCACCTGCCAAGCGGTGGGTCCCCGAACATTCCCGGCACCCCTACAACCGTCAGAGATGCCTCCGCAAGTGTGGGACCGAGTGGCTGTAGACATGTTTGGACCCCTGGCAAACGGGAAATACGTGCTGGTAATTGTAGATGAAATGTCACGATTCCCGGAGGTGCATCTCATTCACTCAACAAGTGCCCAAGCGGTCATACCCGCCCTGGACAAGACGTTTGCTGACTACGGTATTCCATCGATAGTTAAGTCAGACAATGGCCCCCCATTCAGTGGGCATGACTTCGCAATGTTCGCGGAACACCTTGGTTTCCAGCATAGAACAATCACACCGCTGTGGCCGCAAGCGAACGGAATGGCTGAAAAATTCATGAGCTCTCTCAAGAGAACCCTCCAAATATGTTCCATCACAAATCGGTCATTCATGCAGGCCATTTGCACCCTCCTACGTGAGTACCGGAACACCCCACATAGCACCACAGGGGTGTGTCCGTCCACGTTAAAGTTCGGGCGCATCATACGAACACAACTGCCACACAATCCTCATGCCCGCCCGTCGCCAACGGCCATTGGTGATGCCATCAAAAGAGACACGCGGAGCAAAGAACTAACAAAGACCTACACTGATCAAAAGAGACAGGCCAAGCCTTGTCACATTCAAGTGGGCGACGTGGTGTTGGTGAGGCAAGAACAAAACACCAAAGACACTCCGGCATTCAGGCCTGAACCATTAAAAGTGACGCACGTAAATGGCTCCATGATAACAGCAGCCACCCCCACAGGGACCATTACGAGAAACTCGTCATTTTTCAAGAACTTTGAGGGACACTCTGAACCGATCACTGACCACTCGATGACTGACCAGGAATCCTCAGAAGTGGAGTCAGAGTATCAGATCGAAGTGCGAGATGCGGACGACAGCGGCAGCGACACACCAGTGCGGTGGGAGAAGACACCACGGAAAAGCCCATCCAAAAGGACTATTCGCCGACCCCCTCGGTGGATAGAAGAAATGTAAGAACGTGAGCTCCTCATTTAAGTGGGGGGGAGATGTTGTGTCCTATTTCCATGGACATGTTTTGTTTAACAGTTGTTGTCAAGTCCTTCCTCCCTGTTCATGAAGGGGTTGTGGCGTAGCCACGGAAACGGAAGAGGCGGGGCTACCGCCTCCGACGCCAGTTCTGGCGCCGTGAATAAAGAAAGTGCATTGCAGTGCCCCGGCTCCCGCGTCTTATTGAGTGCCCTAATTTCATGCAGTGATTTAAATTGCCATCGCTTCCGAACGCATTCGGAAGCTAACACCCCCCATCACGATTTCATGTGCCTAAAAATGTCTGCATGTGAATTCAGGCGCTAACAGTTCAAAGTTTTATGTAAGTAATTGCAGCGCCTTCCTTAACAGCGAACTCCAGGCGCTGTTTCCTGTTCTGTCAACATAGCCCAACATTTCAGCAGGAGTGGGGAGTGTGGGGATTCTGGGAGGGGGGGCTGTGGGGGCGCTAGAGCCTGATCTGCTCCTTGGTGCTGCGCCACTGAAGCACACAGCACTGTCTGGTGTCCTGCACCGCTCCAGGCTGCAGCTGTGGCCCAGAGCAGGGTGGGACATGGGCACCTTGTTGCTGAGTGATCCTACTCGGGCACCCTCATTGCCCTGGCAGAGGGACACCTTTCCCGTTCGGCACCCTCATTGGCAAGACGATGAGGGTGCCGAAGAGGAGATCTGCAAATATCTCGGGCTGACTCTTCAAAGAGCCACTTGGGCGGCAAGCTGCCCCCCAGTTACCCTCGCCCCCCTTCCCTCCCCCCTCGGTACGCCACACTGCTCGTACCCTCTCTCTTTTGCAAGGCACTGGCAGTCTGCCAGGCCCCTGGCAGACGGTGGCCGGCACTCCGTGTACAGACGTGAGAAGGAGCCCACAGGGCCGGTGCCCCCACTTCCCAGCCAGAGCCCAGCCAGCTGATCCCAGGCCCAGATACTGGCTGGCACGGTGCCAGTGTTTGACAGTACGTGCCAGAGCGGCTGTGGGCACTTGTGAGTACGTGATGCATGGCTCTGCATCTGCTCTGCCCCTTATTGGGCCTGCAGTGCAGTCAACAGCCTGGAGTGAGACACAGAGCGCGCTCCAGCGGTGTCCCCCTATTGTGAATGAGGGCTGTGTCCCAAGCAGGGGAACACGGCAACACTGCTGGCCGTGTCCTGCTCCAGACCAACCGCAGCCAGGCCAAGCAGGGGAACACGGCAACACTTCTGGCCGTGTCCTGCTCCCGACCGCTGTTCTACAGGCAGCCAGGCCAAGCAGGGGAACACGGCAACACTGCTGGCCGTGTCCTGCTCCAGACCAACCGCAGCCAGGCCAAGCAGGGGAACACGGCAACACTTCTGGCCGTGTCCTGCTCCCGACCGCTGTTCTACAGGCAGCCAGGACAAGCAGGGGAACACGGCAACACTGCTGGCCGTGTCCTGCGCTGTTCTACAGGCAGCCAGGACAAGCAGGGGAACACGGCAACACTGCTGGCCGTGTCCTGCTCCCGACCGCTGTTCTACAGGCAGCCAGGACAAGCAGGGGAACACGGCAACAGAGCTGGCCGTGTCCTGCTCCCGACCGCTGTTCTACAGGCAGCCAGGACAAGCAGGGGAACACGGGAACACTGCTGGCCGTGTCCTGCTCCGGACCGCTGTTCTACAGGCAGCCAGGACAAGCAGGGGAACACGGCAACACTGCTGGCCGGGCCAAGCAGGGGAACACGGCAACACTGCTGGCCGTGTCCTGCTCCCGACCGCTGTTCTACAGGCAGCCAGGACAAGCAGGGGAACACGGCAACACTGCTGGCCGTGTCCTGCGCTGTTCTACAGGCAGCCAGGACAAGCAGGGGAACACGGCAACACTGCTGGCCGTGTCCTGCTCCCGACCGCTGTTCTACAGGCAGCCAGGACAAGCAGGGGAACACGGCAACAGAGCTGGCCGTGTCCTGCTCCCGACCGCTGTTCTACAGGCAGCCAGGACAAGCAGGGGAACACGGGAACACTGCTGGCCGTGTCCTGCTCCGGACCGCTGTTCTACAGGCAGCCAGGACAAGCAGGGGAACACGGCAACACTGCTGGCGGTGTCCTGCGCTGTTGTACAGGCAGCCAGGACAAGCAGGGGAACACGGCAACACTGCTGGCCGTGTCCTGCTCCCGACCGCTGTTCTACAGGCAGCCAGGACAAGCAGGGGAACACGGGAACACTGCTGGCCGTGTCCTGCTCCCGACCGCTGTTCTACAGGCAGCCAGGACAAGCAGGGGAACACGGCAACACTGCTGGCCGTGTCCTGCGCTGTTCTACAGGCAGCCAGGCCAAGCAGGGGAACACGGGAACACTGCTGGCCGTGTCCTGCTCCCGACCGCTGTTCTACAGGCAGCCAGGCCAAGCAGGGGAACACGGCAACACTGCTGGCCGTGTCCTGCTCCAGACCGCTGTTCTACAGGCAGCCAGGACAAGCAGGGGAACACGGCAACACTGCTGGCCGTGTCCTGCTCCCGACCACTGTTCTACAGGCAGCCAGGACAAGCAGGGGAACACGGGAACACTGCTGGCCGTGTCCTGCTCCCGACCTCTGTTCTACAGGCAGCCAGGACAAGCAGGGGAACACGGCAACACTGCTGGCCGTGTCCTGCGCTGTTCTACAGGCAGCCAGGCCAAGCAGGGGACCACGGGAACACTGCTGGCCGTGTCCTGCTCCCGACCGCTGTTCTACAGGCAGCCAGGACAAGCAGGGGAACACGGGAACACTGCTGGCCGTGTCCTGCTCCCGACCTCTGTTCTACAGGCAGCCAGGACAAGAAGGGGAACACGGCAACACTGCTGGACGTGTCCTGCGCTGTTCTACAGGCAGCCAGGCCAAGCAGGGGAACACGGGAACACTGCTGGCCGTGTCCTGGGGGAACTGCTGGCCGTGTCCTGCTCCAGACCGCTGTTCTACAGGCAGCCAGGCCAAGCAGGGGAACACGGCAACACTGCTGGCCGTGTCCTGCTCCCGACCTCTGTTCTACAGGCAGCCAGGACAAGCAGGGGAACACGGCAACACTGCTGGCCGTGTCCTGCGCTGTTCTACAGGCAGCCAGGCCAAGCAGGGGACCACGGGAACACTGCTGGCCGTGTCCTGCTCCCGACCGCTGTTCTACAGGCAGCCAGGACAAGCAGGGGAACACGGGAACACTGCTGGCCGTGTCCTGCTCCCGACCTCTGTTCTACAGGCAGCCAGGACAAGAAGGGTAACACGGCAACACTGCTGGCCGTGTCCTGCGCTGTTCTACAGGCAGCCAGGCCAAGCAGGGGAACACGGGAACACTGCTGGCCGTGTCCTGGGGGAACTGCTGGCCGTGTCCTGCTCCAGACCGCTGTTCTACAGGCAGCCAGGCCAAGCAGGGGAACACGGCAACACTGCTGGCCGTGTCCTGCTCCCGACCGCTGTTCTACAGGCAGCACACGGCAACACTGCTGGCCGTGTCCTGCTCCCGACCGCTGTTCTACAGGCAGCCAGGACAAGCAGGGGAACACTGCAACACTGCTGGCCTTGTCCTGCTCCCGACCGCTGTTCTACAGGCAGCCAGGCCAAGCAGGGGAACACGGCAACACATCTGGCCGTGTCCTGCTCCCGACCGCTGTTCTACAGGCAGCCAGGCCAAGCAGGGGAACACGGCAACACTTCTGGCCGTGTCCTGCTCCCGACCGCTGTTCTACAGGCAGCCAGGCCAAGCAGGGGAAAACGGCAACACTGCTGGCCGTGTCCTGCTCCCGACCGCTGTTCTACAGGCAGCCAGGCCAAGCAGGGGAACACGGGAACACTGCTGGCCGTGTCCTGCTCCCGACCGCTGTTCTACAGGCAGCCAGGCCAAGCAGGGGAACACGGCAACAGTGCTGGCCGTGTCCTGCTCCCGACCGCTGTTCTACAGGCAGCCAGGCCAAGCAGGGGAACACGGGAACACTGCTGGCCGTGTCCTGCTCCCGACCGCTGTTCTACAGGCAGCACACGGCAACACTGCTGGCCGTGTCCTGCTCCCGACTGCTGTTCTACAGGCAGCCAGGACAAACAGGGGAACACGGCAACACTGCTGGCCTTGTCCTGCTCCCGACCGCTGTTCTACAGGCAGCCAGGCCAAGCAGGGGAACAGGGCAACACTTCTGGCCGTGTCCTGCTCCCGACCGCTGTTCTACAGGCAGCCAGGCCAAGCAGGGGAACACGGCAACAGTGCTGGCCGTGTCCTGCTCCCCACCGCTGTTCTACAGGCAGCCAGGCCAAGCAGGGGAACACGGGAACACTGCTGGCCGTGTCCTGCTCCCGACCGCTGTTCTACAGGCAGCACACAGCAACACTGCTGGCCGTGTCCTGCTCCCGACCGCTGTTCTACAGGCAGCCAGGACAAGCAGGGGAACACGGCAACACTGCTGGCCTTGTCCTGCTCCCGACCGCTGTTCTACAGGCAGCCAGGCCAAGCAGGGGAACACGGCAACACTTCTGGCCGTGTCCTGCTCCCGACCGCTGTTCTACAGGCAGCCAGGCCAAGCAGGGGAACACGGCAACACTGCTGGCCGTGTCCTGCTCCCGACCACTGTTCTACAGGCAGCCAGGCCAAGCAGGGGAACACGGGAACACTGCTGGCCGTGTCCTGCTCCCGACCGCTGTTCTACAGGCAGCCAGGCCAAGCAGGGGAACACGGCAACAGTGCTGGCCGTGTCCTGCTCCCGACCGCTGTTCTACAGGCAGCCAGGCCAAGCAGGGGAACACGGGAACAGTGCTGGCCGTGTCCTGCTCCCGACCGCTGTTCTACAGGCAGCCAGGCCAAGCAGGGGAACACGGGAACACTGCTGGCCGTGTCCTGCTCCCGACCGCTGTTCTACAGGCAGCCAGGCCAAGCAGGGGAACACGGCAACAGTGCTGGCCGTGTCCTGCTCCCGACCGCTGTTCTACAGGCAGCCAGGCCAAGCAGGGGAACACGGGAACACTGCTGGCCGTGTCCTGCTCCCGACCGCTGTTCTACAGGCAGCACACGGCAACACTGCTGGCCGTGTCCTGCTCCCGACTGCTGTTCTACAGGCAGCCAGGACAAGCAGGGGAACACGGCAACACTGCTGGCCTTGTCCTGCTCCCGACCGCTGTTCTACAGGCAGCCAGGCCAAGCAGGGGAACACAGCAACACTTCTGGCCGTGTCCTGCTCCCGACCGCTGTTCTACAGGCAGCCAGGCCAAGCAGGGGAACACGGCAACAGTGCTGGCCGTGTCCTGCTCCCCACCGCTGTTCTACAGGCAGCCAGGCCAAGCAGGGGAACACGGGAACACTGCTGGCCGTGTCCTGCTCCCGACCGCTGTTCTACAGGCAGCACACGGCAACACTGCTGGCCGTGTCCTGCTCCCGACCGCTGTTCTACAGGCAGCCAGGACAAGCAGGGGAACACGGCAACACTGCTGGCCTTGTCCTGCTCCCGACCGCTGTTTTACAGGCAGCCAGGCCAAGCAGGGGAACACGGCAACACTTCTGGCCGTGTCCTGCTCCCGACCGCTGTTCTACAGGCAGCCAGGCCAAGCAGGGGAACACGGCAACACTGCTGGCCGTGTCCTGCTCCCGACCGCTGTTCTACAGGCAGCCAGGCCAAGCAGGGGAACATGGGAACACTGCTGGCCGTGTCCTGCTCCCGACCGCTGTTCTACAGGCAGCCAGGCCAAGCAGGGGAACACGGCAACACTGCTGGCCGTGTCCTGCTCCCGACCGCTGTTCTACAGGCAGCCAGGCCAAGCAGGGGAACACGGGAACACCTCTGGCCGTGTCCTGCTCCCGACCGCTGTTCTACAGGCAGCACACGGCAACACTGCTGGCCGTGTCCTGCTCCCGACCGCTGTTCTACAGGCAGCCAGGACAAGCAGGGGAACACGGCAACACTGCTGGCCTTGTCCTGCTCCCGACCGCTGTTCTACAGGCAGCCAGGCCAAGCAGGGGAACACGGCAACACTTCTGGCCGTGTCCTGCTCCCGACCGCTGTTCTACAGGCAGCCAGGCCAAGCAGGGGAACACGGCAACAGTGCTGGCCGTGTCCTGCTCCCGACCGCTGTTCTACAGGCAGCCAGGCCAAGCAGGGGAACACGGGAACACTGCTGGCCGTGTCCTGCTCCCGACCGCTGTTCTACAGGCAGCACACGGCAACACTGCTGGCCGTGCCCTGCTCCCGACCGCTGTTCTACAGGCAGCCAGGACAAGCAGGGGAACACGGCAACACTGCTGGCCTTGTCCTGCTCCCGACCGCTGTTCTACAGGCAGCCAGGCCAAGCAGGGGAACACGGCAACATTTCTGGCTGTGTCCTGCTCCCGACCGCTGTTCTACAGGCAGCCAGGCCAAGCAGGGGAACACGGCAACACTGCTGGCCGTGTCCTGCTCCCGACCGCTGTTCTACAGGCAGCCAGGCCAAGCAGGGGAACACGGGAACACTGCTGGTCGTGTCCTGCTCCCGACCGCTGTTCTACGGGCAGCCAGGACAAGCAGGGGAACACGGCAACACTGCTGGCCGTGTCCTGCTCCTGACCGCTGTTCTACAGGCAGCCAGGCCAAGCAGGGGAACACGGCAACACTGCTGGCTGTGTCCTGCGCTGTTCTACAGGCAGCCAGGCCAAGCAGGGGAACACAGGAACACTGCTGGCCATGTCCTGCTCCAGACCGCTGTTCTACAGGCAGCCAGGACAAGCAGGGGAACACGGCAACACTGCTGGCCGTGTCCTGCTCCAGACCGCTGTTCTACAGGCAGCCAGGACAAGCAGGGGAACACGGCAACACTGCTGGCCTTGTCCTGCTCCCGACCGCTGTTCTACAGGCAGCCACGACAAGCAGGGGAACACGGCAACACTGCTGGCCTTGTCCTGTTCCCCACCACTGTTCTACAGGCAGCCAGCCCAAGCAGGGGAACACGGCAACACTTCTGGCCGTGTCCTGCTCCCGACCGCTGTTCTACAGGCAGCCAGGCCAAGCAGGGGAACACGGCAACACTGCTGGCCGGGCCAAGCAGGGGAACACGGCAACACTGCTGGCCGTGTCCTGCTCCCGACCGCTGTTCTACAGGCAGCCAGGCCAAGCAGGGGAACACAGGAACACTGCTGGCCGTGTCCTGCTCCAGACCGCTGTTCTACAGGCAGCCAGGACAAGCAGGGGAACACGGCAACACTGCTGGCCGTGTCCTGCTCCAGACCGCTGTTCTACAGGCAGCCAGGACAAGCAGGGGAACACGGCAACACTGCTGGCCGTGTCCTGCTCCCGACCGCTGTTCTACAGGCAGCCAGGACAAGCAGGGGAACACGGCAACATTGCTGGCCTTGTCCTGTTCCCCACCGCTGTTCTACAGGCAGCCAGCCCAAGCAGGGGAACACGGCAACACTTCTGGCCGTGTCCTGCTCCCGACCGCTGTTCTACAGGCAGCCAGGCCAAGCAGGAGAACACGGCAACACTGCTGGCCGGGCCAAGCAGGGGAACACGGAAACACTGCTGGCCGTGTCCTGCTCCCGATCGCTGTTCTACAGGCAGCCAGGCCAAGCAGGGGAACACGGGAACACTGCTGGCCGTGCCCTGCTCCCGACCGCTGTTCTACAGGCAGCCAGGACAATCAGGGGAACACGGCAACAGTGCTGTCTCGGACAGGATGTCCAGAAAAAAAGGCATGCCACAGTAAGAAAGGGCTAGACTGACTGCCCCCAAATGCAAGCCAAGTAATGACACATACCATACGGGCAAACCTAATTTGCATATGGATGGCACCAACAGAAGTGACTTCACAGGAAAGGACATTGCAGGGAGCATCATTAGTCTTGATACTTGGAGGCACCATGCAAGTGACTTTAGTATACCTTGCCATATGGAAGCCAAGTGGCCAATAACTTGGTGATGCAAAATTCATAAATTGCACTATTATTATATGTGCAGCAACGCTATAGTCCTCGGGCTTTTTATTTTAACAGCATGATAGATTAACATAAGCTGCCGATAAGACCCAGTGCCCAGGATCACACACTTTGGTTAAATGGTGAAACCGGGATGTGGACAATTTAAGCAACTGAGCACATCTTCACAGGTTTAGTTGATATAGATATTTATTAAGGTTTTGATCGGTATTTCATGTGCTTAAATTGTAATGTAATGGGTTATTTATAACACGCTTAATACTCAGAGATTTCCAAGCACCCTGTGTTGCTCTGCATCATCTTGCTTCCAAGACGAGCACGTTGCCCCCTGAGCTATCCTCCCGAGACAATAATACTTGATGTATAGCAGTGCCTTGGAAGCAAACCACATTACATAATAAACTAGCTTTACACTATACACATCGTCATAGAATCGTGTAAGCCTCTCCATCCTGCTTGCAGAGTCGCAATAGCACCATGCAGGATAAAGTGAGCCTAACAGACCCCCCTCGGGTTTTGAAGCCATGGGCATTATGCCATAAAGCCTGCAGCATCTTGCACCCTTCCCACTTCTGATCGCCCCCGTTCACATTCCCCGCCCCTACTCCCGGCTGAATATGAATATTTAATTTGTGTTGTTGAAGGTTTTTGAAGTTTGTGATTGTGTGGGAGTTCTCTTCAGACATCAGAACTCTGCACCTCTGCAACCAACATTTATAGGCCCCTAGCACAATGGGCTAGGCACTAGCGGCTTGGCTGGGCAGGCGAACCCCATTCACGGCAGGCCACCAGATACTCCCCCACAAAGCCACTAAAGAGGTACTGACACCATGGGGCAGGGGAGTCCATGGGGAGGAAGGATTGCCCAGGTGCACTGGTTTGTCTTGGAAGCAAGACAACGCAGCGCAACACAGGTTTGAATCCAGATTCAGTGCTTAGAAACTACTCGCTGGTGTTAAGCGCGTTATAAATGAACAATTGTAATTGTACATCAGATGGCCAACTGCCACTACAGAGGCCTTAGCATTGGAGGGCTGCACTCCAAGAGGCAGCTGGGAGGGGGGGGGGGGTGGGGTGCTTGCTCTGGGCAGTGATTTATGCCCCACAGACATCAAAGTACGAGATATGCCTCAAGCACAGGGCTTTAAGTGGGATTAGACATCGACCCCCCCCTGCCCAAGTGGGGGGGCTGGTAAAAGGAGTAGAGCTGGAATGCACTGGCATTATGACCTCTGATGCGCCCAGCCCCTCCTTTTACAAAAGTGTGACACCAGTGTGCCAAGCTCGCACGCAGCAGGCAGCCCTTTCATTCAAGGAGCCCTGTGGTGCAACGCTTTAACCACGTGCTCCTTTGATTGTAAGGTCGCCCTGCTGCTGATGGCTCTGTACTCTGAAACAGGAGGGGGGCTGGACGGCCCCGCGCTCCTTTTCTTTGCGAGTAGAGACATCACTCAGCATGAAGCCGAGACGCTTCCTGCTGAGTGATGACCATTTACTTGGAAACAAAAGGAGAGCTGGGCAGTCCAGCCTTCCTCCTCTTTCTGAGTACAGAGACATGGGGCAGCCTGTGTAGCCGAAGTGCTGCATGGTTACACATCATTTGCGTTCTCCATTTACTGACATTATTTGTTTGCTTGTTAATTCATGATATGTTTTCTGTTTTATGACTACCTGATCATCCATGTTAAGAACACATAAACTGTTTCTTGGCATAACTATTGTTTCTTTCCTCACTTTACCACACTCCACAGCAGCCATGGGGCAGGGCACCAAGGACAACCCTGGACATCACAGCGATGGGAAGGGGTGACCCAAACAAATGCCATGCACACCACACCCCTACTGGCTCCCCCTGTGCCAGTGGGATTGAGGTGCGTGAGCGACCACAACACTGTGCAGCAGTCACACCGGCATGCAGCGGGCCCAGTTGGCCTGCCACATGTTGGCATATCAGTCAGGCCACAGGGAAGTACTTGTCCCCCACACTGATATGTGCACAGCCTGTCAATCACTGTGCACCACCGTGGAGCCTTGCAACAATGCCCATAGAGCCATGCCAGTGCCATGGACTAAGCCATCACCCCCACAGGGAATGTGGGGCCATGAAGGACCACAAGCATGCATGTCAGACGTAAGCTGCCCAAGCATGGGTACCCTGCCCTCCCCACACACAGTCCAAAGGACAAGTGGCCATGGGTCACACACCCATCGCTACAGCAACCCCATGATGATATGATATGGCATTTGTAACGCGCCTATACACAAGTGTTTCAAGGCGCGATGCCGAGCCCACATGCATTCTCCCCTGACAAAATGCCCATGTGTGTGGAGTCACACTCTGTACCATAGCAAATGTATCTTGCATGCCAACACACGTGGGTGAACCATACCTGACTACATTACCCATGTCCCCTACAGGCACTTACGCATCACCAGAATCATCATCAGAGGAGGAGCTCACAGACCCATCAGGGAGCGGTGCATCCAGGCTCTCAAGGTCTGCCACCACCACCCTGCAAAGGCCAACACAGGCCACACTGAGACAGATGTCCCACGGTGTAATGCCCCAGCAGAGCAGGGCCACTCCAGCATCCTTACCACAGGCCACCAGGAGCAGTGCAAGGCACACTGCACGACAACTGCAGCCATAAGCACAGACACAGAGGACACACCTGTTAGTAGGGCAACTGAGGAGGCACAGGGGGACACAAGCGCCATGTCACCAGCTGCTGAAGGGCCACAGACCCTGGAGACCCCTCCACACCGCCAGTATCAACACTCCCTGGAAAGTCCTCCACACCACCAGCGTCAGCACTCCCCGGAGAGTCCTCCACACCGCCAGCGTCAACACTTCCGGAGAGGTCTCCACACCGCCGGCTTGCATGGACACCTGGGCCGGATGTAGATACACCCTCATATGGCTCCCCTGAATTCAGCCCAGAGCCAGTGCAGAGCCCCTCGCCCACACAGTACATGGCAACACACAGCATGCTGTTGCAGAGGCTAGAGGATATGGAGCGCAGGCAGTGGGAGATGGAGGAGATTGGCCACACGCACTCTGGACACCTGCAGGCCATTAGGGACAGAATCCGTGGGGGTACCCGCAGGATTGTGCATGCCATTGTGCAAAACAGGGCTGAGACAACAGCCAACACGGCTGCCCTGACACTGTACGACCAGCATGTCAGGGAGATGACAGAAGGCATCTCTTTACTGGCAGAGGCCATCCGGCAGAGCTTCGTCCCTTCCACCTCAACCACACCCACAGCGGGGTCACAGCAGGGCACACCACCGCAACAGTCACAGTGCCTTCTGTGCCCAAAATCACGAGGGGCTGCCGGGGGTTGGGTGGAGGATGGCGGGGTAAGAGGCCACGGTTGTGAAGGACTCTGAGACACGGATTGCCATGAGTGGCCATGCTGGGTTGTTGGTGGTTGGAGGGAGGAGGGGGATAGTGTGATGAGGTGTTGGTTTTGGAGGGGGGATGGGGGATAGATGGGGCACTTCATTACATAAAAACAGTGGAAATTCATCAATGTGAGGACATTCCTGATTGTGTCACTGTCGTGTTTATTGATTGTGGTGGTGTCACACAGTGGTGCATGGCTTGTGCCATGTGAAAGTGTCAAAAGAAATTCTCTATCACTCCCTGGCATGCATATCTCCCATCCCTAACGTCATCCCTGGCAATGCATGCATTTGCCTCAGCCACAGGCACTTCATCCTCATCCTCTTGGGGTGGCATGTCCACATCAGGGGATAGTGGAATATTTCTCCTTCGGCAGATAGGGTGCAGCATGACACACACAAGCACACTTTTACCCACTTTCTCTAGAACGTACATCAGGCTCCACCAGTACGGTCAAGGCAGTGGAAAGGTGCCTTCCTGAGGCCGAAGGTACGCTCAATGCAGACACAGGTCCTGCTCTGAGCATAGTTGTGGGCAGTCTCATGCAGTGTTTGTGGGTCACGCCAGGGCAGCTGTGGGTATCTGGAGTCTCCTGCATGGGGGGGAGGCACAGTCATTAGACATGGTGTAAGGTGTGAGGGTGGACTTACACAATATCAAGTCAATGGACTACTTGTGCTTGCACATGGACCTTCATTTCACGGCATGTATCTTTTCTATGTATGTGCATGCAGTGTCACTTGTGTCATGCATTTTTTGTGCTTCACATGCACCCTGTTCCCTTGCAGCATATGTTTCATGAGGTGTCTGTCAGTGACATGTGCCATGGACATGGTGCCTGTCATGTGCCAGTGTATTTTTACCGTGCATGTGGCATGCTGGGTTCCCCATGGGCCCTCCCTGGGCACCCAGTGCCAATGGGTAGTTATTGTGGGCTGGCCGCACATGTGTGCATGGCTGTGGTAAGGGCAGGGTTGTTGTTGTGTGAGGCAATGTAGCCATTTGTCAGCATTGATGATTTGGTAAGTGCATGTTGCATTGTGGTATCTATAGTCATGTTGGTGTATATGGTTGCTACTGTATGTGCATATGAGCTTCTCCATGCAGGTAAGTCTGACATGTGCATGCTCCCTGGCCTGTACTTTGACGATGGTGCGAGAGGTGGTGAACGACAAAGTTTGCATTTGCTTGTCATGCCATCCTTTGTGTAGTCATTCACACCCCTCTACCCGCTTTGGGCATGTGCTTTGCGGTGCATGTTTGCTGGCTTTTCTACTCACCCACTATCCAGGTCTTTTGTCCCCTGTGCCTCTCCATGTATCCTGGCAGTGTGCTGTTCCATAGGACCATGGCGTCGTGGGTGGAAACAGGGTAGCGGGTACTGGTTGATGTACAGGTTGAGTTTGCAGGTCATGTCCACATTCAGGGAGTAGTAGTGCTTGCGGTTTCGGTACACTGCGTTGTGTGCCCGGGGGCCACCAGCACAACATGGGTACAGACTAGGGCAGCGATCACATTTGGCGTTTAGACAATGGCATAGAACTGTGCCTTCATGGCATTGACAGACATAGGCTGGGGTGGTAGGCAATGAGATGTGGCATTGCACTTGCTGCAGGAGGGCTTCAAGAACCTGACCCAACACTGTGCAGAATGTGGGCTGTGCCATGCCGTGCATCACAGAGTGTTGGAAGGTGCCAGTTGCAAGGAATTGTAGGACAGACACTAGCTTCATATGTGTGGGCACAGCTGTCCGGATGTTGTTCCTGCTCCCTCTGTCGTCCTGTATTGTGATGAGCAGCTCTGTTATGGTCTCCCTGTCGAAGTGGTACAGGGTGACCAACTGGCTGTCGGTGAGGGCCCAGGGTGAGGGACTGGCACTGGAGATCGGTGCATGCCTTGCTTGGGCTCTCCTTCACCCACCCCCATGTACTCCCTGTGCCCTGGCCTGGTTGTCCTGCCTCTCTACTTCCAGCCGCAGCATGAGCATTTCCCTGTCCCAGCTCACAGTGGCTAGCAGCAGCATGGTGTTGGAAACAGTGTTTGGGGCAGGGGTGTGCCTTATGTAGCCCTCTGGGGCGGATTGGGAATCTTCATTTCAGGCACCTGTGTTCATTTACCTCCAGCTGGAAGCTGGAGGTAACTGCGCCGTGGTTTCAGCGGTATTGGCCCCGAACATGGACCTCTGATGCGGCTGTGTTTGCGCCTCGTGTGGCCGGCTGTAATAGCACCGGCAGTAATAGCGCCAGCTGAAATAGCTCCGGCTGTAATGGCGCGACTGCTTTTGTAGTCGCTGGTATTTGTGCCGGCTCATGATCCGGCAGAGCAGTATTAGTGGCGCTAATGCCGTTACCGCCGCTTTTAACGGTTACCGCCAGACTTGTGATGAGGCCCTTAATGTTCAAATCTTGACAAGAAAACATAATTCCCAAGTATCAAGGGGGGAGTCCCTTCCCCTCTTCTTCTTTCACTTCACAAATGTCTTATCAAGTCAGGGTCACTATCCTGCCAGACTTGATTGATAAATCCTCCCTTTTTAAGATAGTTACACTTTCATAAAAACAAATACCACATACCAAATCCGGTTCACACCCCTGCCAGATTTGACTGTGGTTCTTTCTTTCCTTGCCTGCAACCACACTCACAAGAAAACAATCATCAACAGCAAAGTTCACACAATGTAGCCTCAAGTCTGGTTACTGGGCTGCAGCTCAGCTGTGTTTCAAAACAACCATCAAAAAGTAAAGTTCACAAGTGCAGTAACAAGCCTTGCTTACTTCCTTGCAGACTAAACTGTAGCTTTTGTTGTTCCAGAAAGTGTGTTTAACAATGGGCCCTCAGCAGTTTATCTTGACTTCTTCCTTCTTATTTTTGTATGGATCTCAGACCCCTTTGGGACGCCTCAGGATCTCCCGGATGTGTTCTGCGTCTTCTCTTTCTTTCAGATGGGTCCTGACCCTTTTAAGCGTTCTCTGGACTTCCCTAACTTCTCATAGGGGTCCCAGACCCCTCTGGGATACGTTGGTGTCTCCCAGACCTGCTCCATATCTTTCGGGGAGTTCTCGACCACTTTTTGCCTTCTCAGGGCTTCCCTGACTTGTCTTAGATCTCAGCACCTTGTCCGCGTGCTTTCTTAGACTGCAAAGGGTTCTTGGCCCTTCTGTACTCTTCTTGTCCGGCCTCCCCATTCAGTTTCATATGGTTTCCAGACCCCTCTCTCCGGTTTTCTGTCACTTTTGGCCAGGCCTGGTTCACTAACCTGCCGGGCACTGTTTCTCGTATGCCACTTTGTATTTCTCCAAGAGACATGGACGAGGAAGAAGGGGTTCCTTTTCTCTTCATGATCCCTGCCACCCGTTAAGGTAACCCAGGTACCTTTTGTTGCATTACCCTCTGATTTGGCTGACTTACCAGGACCGCCACTGTTTGCATTGTGCTTCCGCACACCTTTCCGGCTCTCTCAGCATCTCCTAGTCGTGCTTCGTGGTCTGGACCCTCTAGGCTTGCGTCTCTTCCCTCGGTCATGTGACCCAGCTCCAGCTTGCTCCCGGACCTCAGATTCTCCAGCCAGGATAACTCTGAACACCACCTGTGTTCATCAGGGCTCTGCCAGAGTCCCCTGTTCTCTGCGTTGAGCTTCCCGCCAGCTCTCGTTTCCTCCAGTGAGGAATTGCACTTCTGTACAGTCCTTCTTCCCTTTTTATGATTGAGATTGAGTTTGATTGATTATACCGCGTATGTTGGTTCTGCAGTAGGCTATTTCCTCCTTGTCCAATCTTCTTCATGTCAGTTGTAAGTGGGATTCCAACTGGGTAGTTCTTACTCTATCTCGTTGCAATGTGGTCAACGTGTATGTGGTCTCCTATCTTGCGACAATACACAGATTATTGAGGAACTATAGAGGGGGCAATGGGATGAGAGGAGTGAGGGGACAGAAAAGTAGGAGGTGCATGCCATGCTCTCCCAGGATAGTCATCACTGGTCCCATGGAGGTTTTCGCTACCCATGCGATCCACCCGCTGAGTACCACCCCCCCGGGGGACTATCGGGTAGCAGCCTCACCACGCTGGTCTCATGGGCAGGGTCTCCCCTCATGGGAGCAGTGACAATACTCTGGAATTCGCCACAGCAGGAAAGTGAACTAAGTGAGCCAAACCAAAGAAGAAGAGCAACAGGGGCTGGGGACCCAAACCAAGAGAAAAACAGAAGTCATCTTCCTCGTGGCAGCACTTGGCAGGGAAGTGGACAAGTGGGCCAGGTCAAAGAAGAAGAAAGGAGCCAGGTTTGCGGTCCATCACAACACTTAAGTGTGAAACGTAATGAGGAGAAGACCAGGGGAAGCCAGGCATTCTCCTGGGCTACAAAGTGAATATTGCTTTGGAACTTTGTGACCTGGGGAAGGAAGTCATTCCCCCAGGCTGTTTGGGTCTGACTGCCAGGAGAAGAGAGACTTTTTTTGTTTTCATTTTTTTATTTAGCTGTTTAGCTTGCAAAACAAACCTTAGCTGTGCATCACAATCATACAAGTAGTATTTATTACAAAATTAAACATTTAAAATCGTTAAAATACTATCATTACTTAAAAGAAACAATGGTTCATTTTATGTAAAACATATCCGTTCCTTAAAATTCCTTAAAAAAACCCTAATATTGAATTATTTTTGCTTAATCTTAGTTAAAAATATTCAGCAAACAGGTCCCCATGGCTATAAAAAGAGAACACTGTAGCCCGCTGAATAACACTGGCCTCCTGTGAGAGTGTAATGTAATGCTTTATGAATCTACCAAATACGAGGGCTTTACAGTCAAGTAGTATCTGTTCTAGGGTTTCTAGCTCAGAGGGGTTATTACAAAATCGACCTAATTCCCATTCCTCTCTGGACCCTAGAAGCTCTCGTGTAGGTAATAGGTTTAATCGCATCTTTCAGACGATTCTCATCAAAGAGGGATCTGGAAGCATTAACGGATAAGGGGTTCATTGGTTTGAGGCCTTATACTCTCTGCTAAAGTTCGAGAACACTTTATCTGATTGGATAGTCAGGCTAGAAGAACGCAAGTCATATAAACCGATCAACATCCGTGGACAAAACCTGACCTAAAATGGCTAAAAGGGAGGAGTCGTTAGCAACGAAGCATTTTCTAAAGAAGGATAATTGTTTCCATTGAACTGTAGCTTTCAAAGAAAGTAATCCTAATTTATATTGTAGTAATTGAGTCAGAGTATTCTTAGGGAGGCCTAACTCCTTTTTCCAGTAAAGTCCTTCCAGGAGATTCCAATTCAAGTCAGCCATGCAGGTTTCTGGACCGCAAGTTATTACTGGCACAACTTTAGCCTTATAAAATGTTATGACTGGGAGATTGTTGAATTTCGGGTGCTTCCGAAAGATAAATGGTCCCGGACAGGCTAAAGACGCCACCCTAAGCCTCAGGAGGCCCACATACCTATTAACTCTTCAATCAGTGTTGAAACTGAACCCCAGGTCCTGTGAGGAACCTGAGGGCGTCCTCACTTTCTTTTGCCCGGGTGGCCAGGGAAAGGCCATCGCTTTTGGATCCCGACCCTGGGGGTGGGCATGTGAGGGAGGATCACCGGGTGGAGGAGACATGGGGAGTGGGGAGAGTACGTCCTTAGGTGAGACACGGTAGCCCACATTCCCTTTTCACAGTGAACATTCAGTTCCAGCCGCCTTTATAGGTTATTGTCATCCTTTCCCCTTTTCTTCCTTTCAAGATGATCCTCGGAAATGACATCCTTATGCTGGGAGTTATGCATACTTTCACTCATTCACTTTGGTACTGAGAAGAGGAAGAAGCGGCTTAGAGTTGTATACACTCTGAGATGAGGAAGAGGACTGCAGAGGAATACCATTGCAAGAGACAGGCATGTCCAGCAAATAGGATTAGTTATGGTCAGGCAATTGAAACCAAGGATTTGCACCTGCAACCAGTTAACAGGCCACAGTTGCATATAAGGAGGGATTGCCAGCAGAGATGTTAGATGGAGAGAAACCTGCCTGGAGGACAGGACGCGGCTGACTTTGGAGCAGGCTGGAGAGGGGTCGGTGGGGAGGACGCCGGGCGCTGCAGAGGAGTGAAAGTGATGTCAGGGCCCAAGTGGGCCGTGAGTGGGTCGAGATACCTGCAGTCTCAGTTGCCTTGTGCCCACAGCCGGCACTGTGGTACACAGAAGGCTTCCAAGCATTGCAGGCCACCGGTAGCGCCCGCAATGGAGGAGCAGAGCTACTAACAACAAGCTGCGAGGTTCAAAGAAGGCGAGTGCTGCTTGCCGCACTCCCGAAAAGTATACAGAGAGTGATAGGAAGCCGGAACAAAGAGAGAAAACGCTCGGAAGAGGGGCCGCATACCGGCGAGTGGAATAAAGGGAACACTCATACCAGGGTGCTCCTGCGACTCCAAACGGGCATACGTTAATGCCGAACAAAATTAAACCTGTGACAATTGGTCGTGGAACCCAGATTGAAGGTTTTTTAATGCCGGGCAAGCTGCAAGTTGTTGTTGTGAATGCATTTAAAGAGGAAACAAGTGATATTGAATACCGAACCAAAAGAAAGTTATGGTGAATATATGAACACAGTGGAAAACAAGGAATGAGCACGTATGAATGCTGTGAAGGTAAAGTGGTGAAAAGGGTGAACCTCACTGAGTGAGTTGTGTGAAAAACATGTTGTGGCAAAGCCAAGAGACTGCCAAGGAGAATCAGAAATGAATGTAAACTCATGACACAGGTACAGCAAGAGAAAACCTATGTTTGCAAGAAAACCCAAAGAATACAGAAGGATAAAAGGGTGCAACGGGCTATCTGTTGCGTGACTGTAATGGGTGGACCGTGTGGTCCAACAACTGCGCCTAGACACTGTGAACTATGTTTGGAAAGAGACAAGGAAGGTAAAGATAAGGAAACTGTATTTGATATCAGGATTGCTGAAGTGAATGAGGAAGAGAGCAATGAACTACTGAAAAGCCTAAAGGGTTGCAAAGTTGAACTGGAACTGTTTTTGAAAGCCAAGAGATTTGAACTGATTGTAGATTTTGATGCTGGCAGAGTTGACCTTTTGGAGAAAGGAACCCCAAGGCTTTGTGAACTATGTTGACCTCTTGGGGAAGGAACCCTGAGACCTTTGTAACTATTTTGAACTTGGGGAAGGGGGAGCTGGAAAGTAAGCCAGGTGCTGGAAGGAGCTCAGAACATTATTTGGAACACGGTTTCTTTTGTTGCTGACATCCCTGCACATTGTTTATCTTTAGTTGTGAGGGCAAATGTAGGTTTCAGACACAGACAGACTTGTAAGTTGAATTTACTGGCACAAACTATCCTTAGTTTCTTTAGGTAGGGAAATGCCCTCGAGGCATAGGGCAAGTTAGGCCTTATTCCATCCTGACATTTAAGAAAATAAATCACTTTTATTAGAAAATGGAATCTGTTGTCTGTGTCTTACTTCATGCGGCCTGCGCAGGGATCAGGGTTGAAAGCCTGAGATGGAAATGTTCGAGGGAGAAAAGACCGAAGATAATTTTTCTGAAATAACCTTCAGTCTTTTCTCTTATGGACATTTCCGACTTGGCTGGCCCCCCGCCCCCGCCCACCTACTTACCTTGATGGCAACTCGCTGTATTCCTGTGACGCCTGTTCCCTTTCACTTCCATGATCGTGAACCGTCGCTGCAGAGTCCTTTCCTTATTTAATTTATTTTATTTTTTTCTGGACCAGATGCAGGTGACACCCCTGCAACCCCCAACCCCTACTCATAATATAGTGAGCAAGGGTGCGGGGGACACCCCCACCGCCCCCACCTCCGAATGGGGGATTTAGGCAAACTTTTCGGCCATTCAGTATTTTTTTGAACAGCCAAAATTCACCCAAATCTCCCATTCGGTCATTTAATCTCGGTCTTTTTACATGTCTACCTTAGTCAGCATGCCTTCCAAGACGTACCAGTTATATTTCAGCTTTTTCTGGGATTGTTTGGAAGCTAGGACCATTATGTTGGATTTCCTTGCATTGATTTTCATGTTTTGTTCTGCAGAGTAGGATTGAAGGGCATTCAAAGATCTTTGCAGACCCACCGGCGTTCTATCAACCGAAACTAGGTCGTCAGCATAGAGAAACCAGTGTATTGCCTGGACCTTAAGTCTCAATGGATTAGCTCTTACCAAATCCATTGCTTCCCCAAAATCTGATACACATAATCTAAATAAAGCAGGGGTCAATATGCCCCACCCCGTTTTAATCCTCTATGCGTTCCCATTTCTTTAGAGAGTTTCCCCTGCTGGTTAAGTTTCATACACAGGGAGGTGTTTGTGTAGAGGTTTATTATCATCTGTAGTAATGCCTCAGGGCACCCCCATTTTTCCTCACTGTTGTGCTCGATCCATACTATCAAAGGCTATAGCGAATTATATAAAGGCTAGATATATTGGAAGCCTCTTGGTCAAAGCCCTCTTTTTCAAATAGTTTAGCAGGAACCGGGCTGGTTCCTGTCAAATTCCCTGACCGAGCACATCCAGATGTTTAACTCTTTCAGTAATAGGGTGCAAACAATGTCCCCGGGCCGTCCAACAATGCTATATGATGATAATTTGTAGGCAAAGATCTTATCCCTTTTTAAAAAATTGGGATAATTATAGATGACCTCCAAGAGGAGGGGATAATTCTGGCTTTTAGAATTGATCCAAATATAAATGTTGCTCCAGGTATGCAGGTATTTCTTTAGGATGACATAAGAAAGCCCATCCAATCCTGGATCTCTGTATCCACTAGATTTTAAAATCAAGGCTGGAATGCCCTCTTCATCTATAGGCAAGTGCCAGTCGACCTCTTCTGTTGGATTTTCACACTGAATCAGCATTGTGGTATTTTTATATATAGCCGTGAAGTGAGTCACCCATACTTCTTCTCCTGCAACACTGACTGTGGTTTGTCAAGATCTTTTAATAACTTTCACAGCTGGGCTGAATCCTTAGAAGCCAAGGTTTCCAGCATGTTCTCAGAGTCCTGTTGGAAAAGGGATGATCTACGGGACCTCATCCAGTTTCTAAAACTCATCCTTAATGTGGTCATTTCTTTTCCCTGCATCGCTATAGGCTTTTTTTTTTAGATCGCGCAGAGCTGCCCTTAGTTCCCTTTTTTTCACTTGTACGATTGGGTCAAACCCGTGTTTACGAATGTAGGTCAGTTTTGGTTGAGGGCCCCCCTTTTTTACAAAGGGATTTAGTATCTGTTTGTATAATTCCACTGAGTCACTGGAATCTCTTTCTTGATCATTTTGCCTCTCTAGCATTTTCTGATACAGTTTTGTTGCGAGATCTTCTGTCCACCTGATTGTATTTCTACCCCCGTAACCTCTAAGGTCGGATTGTATCTCAGTGACTCCTGTTTTATATTTGGGAGGTTCAAGGTCACCAATAAATTATCATGGTCACTGCTATGTTTAGATATTATTTCAAATTTGGTTATTTTAGAGACCATGGGCGCTGAAACATAAACATAATCCAGAATCGACTTCTGTTCCAACCTGCAGCATCTGGGTTTTGCTAGGATATCCCCTGTAATAGCTCTGTTCAGCATAGTTAAACCTTGAGTGCATTTGGTCATTCCATATTCTACCCTGTGTCCAGGATTTACCCCGAACAGCCAACTGGGGAGTAAATTGTGTTCAAAATCTTCAATGATTATATTCAAATCTCCACAGATAATTATGGCCGTTACTGTGGGATCGGCCAAGCTCTCATCTAGCAGCTCGCCCACCCCATCTACAAAGGCCCCCAGAGCCATTCTGGTCGGGTTCCAATATAAATTAAGAATAGTAAATGAACCAAGACCTGGGAAAATATCACTATTCCAATACACTTTAACAGCTTGAGTGAAAACATTTGGGGATTTCCAGTTTCCAAGTGAAAAACCGCGGCCAGATCTAGCCGCTTCAATGCTGGGATTGCTAAAATATTAGAACCGTCCAGAAAAGGGGAGTCCAGAAGCCAAGTATCCTTGGAAAGCTATTAGATCAGATTCAACTAGTGTCTTGTTTTCTGATTCGTACAAATGGGTGTTGTAAGGGGTTCCTAGTCATTGCATCGAATGCCAAAGCATCAAATTCCTTACCATAGAAGAAAAACATTGAAAGAAAAGCATCAAATGCATTTTCTCCCTATTTTTTTAATGGTCCCCCTTACCCCCTTTTCTAACCTGAAAAAAACATTATAATTAAAATAAACTCTTTACCATTGAAAGAAATGCATTCCATGCTTTATTTAATGCATTATTTTCTATGGTAAGGCATTTGATGATTTGGCATTCGATGCAAAGACTAGATATCGTTGTAAGGAAGGCATGGTATCAACAGTAAGACAGACACAAGTGACCACAGTTCAAGAGTGTTTATTTAACTTTAAAAAGGGTTTGAAAAATGCCTATCTAATCCTAAATATACAGATGGGAGAGAGCAAGCTACGACCATCAAATAATAATAACGCAGTCCTAGTGGTGTCTTGTCAAAATAAAAGGGCCTATACTAATAAATCTTTTGCCAATCCTTACCTCTAAATACAAATAGTGTGGGAAACCATGTTACGAAAAAAGAAAGAAGTGTTCACAAAATTATATGTCAGGTTGTTCAGGCCGTTAGCCTCCCTTCCCCATGCTTTCAGCACGGGACAAGGCGGTTCATTCAAAGGCAGCACAGTCTCTGGCTTCTCTAGCACGAGGATACAGTTCAATCATAGCATCAGGACCTTCTGTGCAATAGTCTCTTTGCTTGTCAAAGTCTCTTCATTCAGAGGGCCTGGTGCAACCAAATAAATGACAAGTTCTTTTCCTCTTTCAGATTTTCACAAGTACTCAAGTTCAGCGATTCCCTATTCACCCTGAATCCCCCTAAGCCGGGTTCAGATCCCTTTAACACAATGTTCGTCACTTTGGATCCCCATCATCCGTTCTCAGATCCTCTTAACACAATGTTCGTAGGACATTCCTTTTCGGATGACTCACGGTTCACCCCGGAACCCCCTCAGCCGGGGTCAGATCCCTTTTTAACACAATTAGTCTCCCTCTGCTGGACTCGGACCAATTTCAATTTGACATCAACTATGGAAGACTTTCGAATGTGCACAGGGTTTGACTTGACCCGTTGCAGGACCACTTCGATTTCACAATTCCTTCCCTTTTAACATTTGCCACTTCTCAGTTGGATACTGTTAGGGAGAATTATCTGTTTAGGCTGAATTTCCTAACCTAGTGAGTCCCCCAGCAGCTTTGCTGGATTCCTGGAGTTTGTTTCTTTCTCCTGCCAAGAGTGAGACTCTTTTTCTCCCACTCTTGGACATGATTTATGGGGTTCCTTTGACTGTTTATGTGTTTTATGGGCTATGGGGTCCTTTACCCCATAGGGTCTCATGTGTCTTTACTATGTGTGTTACACAGCACCCTCCGTGCAGTAACAATGGGGTGTCATAGTGACCCCCCACCATAGACTCCATACCCTGGGACTGACTACTGTCTCCCAGGGCATGTAAAGTCACCATTGGCTTTACTAGTCCCAAATTATGAACAGAAACCAGTACAAACTATCTTATTGTGGACGTACTGGTCGGGGCAATTCGATTGCCCCGGGGTCTGTTATTCGAGGGGGCACGTCTCCGTCCCCCCTGATCGAGTTTTGGCTGGTGGCAGTGGATACTACTTTTTATATTCGACCGCAAATATATCTCTATGGGATTTTCCCATTGTTCGAGGCTACCAACTTTAATTATTTAATTCTCATAGCCTCGAACATACCGCCGGTTTATTTATTTAATATTAATTCGCCGGTTGGTATTTTTTGCCAGAACTCGATTCTAAAATGGCGTTTGTGTTCTCTTCTGTGACTCCAACCCAAGTCGAGCCCTTTGTTCCACTTTTTGGCGGGCTTCTCCACAGAAGCCTCCAAAAGTGGTGCCACTCTGTCTGGGTACCACAGGGGGTGTGAGAGGGGGTTTAGGCACCCTGGACTGAGTTACCTTGGTAACTCAGGTCGCACTCTTGTGTGATTGGCCCAAGTGGTGAGCCGGCCGGCTCACCACATAGCATGTTTGATTGACAGCTAGGCTGAGTGAATGGGGGTGTGCTGCATAAAAGCAGGGCTTTTGGGACTGGAACTTTAGAAGTCACCACAGGACCTGAAAATCCGACGAGGGAAAAGCTGAGCCGACCTGCTACGACGACACCACCGGTGGAGCCCTGCGGAACCGACTCACCACTTCCCGACGACAGAGAAGATCTCCCGGCTGGAGAGTCTTCTTCCCCTGACTGGTGGGCACAACCAGTTTACCTTCTTTTTCTCGCATCCCAGGACGTCTTGTGGTCGATTTGCCCGTGCCAAGCACCCCGGCAACCGGATAGCCACTTACCACTGGACCGCGGATAAAAGGACCGCTCCTTTTAACTGAGAACTGTGCGGCTGGTTTCTTCCCTGGCAGTGCAACGGACTCCTGTCTTCCTCCCCGACGAGATCCTCTCTTCCTCCGTATGAAGCACTGACTTGCATCCGCTGCCAGGAACAACTGCCCCCGCTGGAGTATTCTCACCACTTTAAGGTACCGTGTCCGCCAGTCCTCCCTTTCTAAAGATTGCTACAAGGTAATAATAATCCCTTAACCTTCTGGACTGGGCTGGCCGCCTTGACCATCTAACTGGTCCCTTTCTTTTGTTCCAACTCTTTCTGAACTGATTGCGAGACTTTTGGGCACTTTGAACCGTGTGACCTTGGACACATTTCGACCGGAGCCTCTTAAAGCGGGTTCTACCTTGTTAACTTTGACTTTATGGTTTTATCCTGCCTTCTTCTCCTACTGTGTTCTTCCGAAAGTGTTGGGATCTGTTTCTATCTTTGCTCTACCTTTCTCTCCTTTTTAAACCGATTGATTAGAGTGCCATCTTCGTTAATCGCTCACCGCTGTCTGAAAATAAGTGTTGCTTTACTTAAGACTTGTCTAACTAATCGTTGAAGGGAGTGTATATCTTTTAGTGACCGTGTTTTAGAACTGCTTGATATTAGTGCCATTGTGTTTTATTAGATGTGGTTTTAAATAAATAATTATATCTCTTTTACACCAAGCTCTGGTCAGTGTTTGCTTGTTCTACTGTGTTCCTTTGACCTATTATGAATACTCTGTATACAGCCTAACTCTTCTTGAGGGAAGTCTGACTGCTCAGCCACAGCTACCAAGTGAATCTGTGTGGTACAGACTGCTACCAAGTGGGTTTACTGCCAAACACCTGTAGTCTTAAATCTTTTGCAGTGGTCCCAGAGGGAACTGCACAGGTTTCTGCCTAACACTGGTGTACAACGGTGGGATTTGTATTGAGTATACACTTTAGTGTGCTTTTTTGAATACTTTAGGACAACTAACCACAAAGCTTAGCACTAAAAAGCTGATTTCCTAACTATGTCTGCTATGGAGAGTTATACCCTAGAATCATTGTCTGCCAAAACTGCTGATTGCTTAAAAGTATTGTGTAGACATAAGAATCTCTCTGAGAAGGGCAAGAAAATGGAATTTATAGAAAGATTGTTAGAAAACCAAAGTCTGAGTGGTACAGAGGCATCTACCCGCCCACCCCCCAGCAAATGTAGAAAACAGTAATGGTATTGATCTGAATCAAGTCTTGATAATGAGCCAGAAGAGGAAATTGAAGCTAATGAAGTTAGCCACTCTGAGCCTCTGTCTGCCTTACCTACTGTACCTACTGGGCCTATACCAGGTCCTACATGTAATCCTGCTTATTTTGAACTTGAAAAAATGAAGCTTGAATCAGAGTACAAACGTTTTATTGCTCAATCTGAACGAAACCAAGAGCTAGAGTTCAGAAGAATGAATGCCCAGGCTGAGCAGAAGCAAGCTGAATTAAGACTCAGAGAAATAGAGCTTAATCATGAACTAGAAATGAAAAAGTTGTCTGTGGAAAATGCTTCTCTCTCCTCTGGTTCTTCTAGGAGTTCCAGTTCCAAAAGACCACGGATGCCTAAGGAATTAGTGGGTATGTATGAACCTAGGTTGGATGTGTTGGATTGGTTTAAAATGTTTGAGTATAATCATGGGCCCCAGGACATCACAGGGAATGAGTTACTTCCCTGGTTGTTCTCATGGCTTCCCCCTGTTGCAACTGATGTGGTAATGGAGTTGGGGGAGGAGGATAAGAAGGATTATGAATGTGTAAAACTAGCTTTGATAGCTAGATTTGGGAAGACCCCTTCCCAGTACCTTAAGAGGTTTAGGACCCTCAAAAAGCATGATGGTACCCCTTGGGCTACCTGGGTGAGTGAAAGTTTGAAAAACTTAGAGGGATGGATTAAGGGTTACAGGGTTAATACTTATGAAGGAATGAAGAATCTTGTAATGTTGGAGTCAATTTATGATGCCTGCTCTCCTGAGCTCAGACAGCACTTGGCTGATTCAAAGGAATTGGATTCCAGGAAGTTAGCTAAGGCTGCTGACTTGTGGATTGCCAACAGGGCCACTCACTGGGATTCTGGGGCTATTCAGAAAAAGGATGAGGGAAAACAGCCAAAAAAGGACTCCAAAGAGAATTCTAATAATTCCAATTCCAAAGAGGGCCCCAAACAAAACCAAAAGGGTAAGCCACAAGGGAAACCAAATCAGGCTAGTGTACCTTCTGGTGCCAAACCAGGAGAAGGTCAGAACAATCCACCATTCCAGAAAGCATTTGGTAAATGCTTTGTTTGTGGCTCGACTGACCATGTGAAAGGAGATCCCAGATGTAAGGGTAAACCTTCAGGGGCCCAGCTTGTCTCCTTAGCCTTTGCTCCAGAGGAGGACGTACAAATGGCACCTGGAAACTTTCTATTGCTGGCTGATGAATCCATTGGAGTCTCAGCCAGTGTTTCTTTAGTGTCTCTGGGTTTGTGGGAACAACAGAACTTCGATGTCTATAATTCTATCCCAGATAATATTAAAGAGTATTATAAGGACAGTGTCCAGGTGAATGGTCAGGAGACTCCTGCCATTAGGGACACTGGGGCCAGCATACCTGTGGTGGACAAATCGTATTTTCAGGCTGAGGATGTTGCTAAGGCACCCAAACGCCTCACCAAGTTAGCTGGAGGGCCTGTGCAGATGCTTCCCCAATTACCAGTTCTCATCCAGTGTAATGACATGACTGTGAAGATACCTGTCAGCATACAAAGTGAGGTGCCAGGAAGGGTTCTGTTGGGTGATGACTTGAAAACTCTTGGAGTAATGTCACATACACCCCAGACCTCCTAGTAAAAGGTTACAGGAGCTCACCAGACCTGCAAGGGAGAGAACCATGAGAGGAGCTCCCAAGGAGATGATGAAGAAAGAGATCACCCCTGCTCCACTGGAGATGTCAGCTGCTGTCTCTAAGAAACTAGAAGAAAAAGGGAAACCTAAAACTTCTAAAAAGAACCTCACAGCCAGCACTCCAGTGCAGCCAACAAGGACTTCCCCTAGGTTGTCCAAAGTTACACCAGTAACTCCCCCTCCAGCTGAGGCTGAGAGGGAGGTACAACCCTGTATGGTTGAACTAGACTCTGAGGAAGAGCTAGTGGAAGGCCAGGACCTCATTGGAGATCTGGATCCTGTTGACCATCCTGAGCTGCAGTCTTTACTGGCAGAAGGTGGACCCAACAGGGCAGACTTCAGTAAGGGACAGAGAGAATGTCCAACTCTGGAAGGTCTTCGCCACCAGACAGATGCTCAGGCTGAAATGCAAGAGCCTGGGAAATATAGGTTACACTGTGAAGAGGGCCTCTTCGACAGTGAACCAACGGAGTCTGCACCTGGGGACAACAAACGACTTGTAGTACCCCAAGAGAACAGACCACAGTTCTTGCAGTTAGCCCATGAGATTCCTTTAGCTGGTCACTTGAGTTTCAAGAAGACTAAGGAAAGGCTCTCACTCTACTTTTATTGGCCAAAGATGGGGGCTGAAGTAGATAAGTACTGCAGGAGCTGCCACACCTGCCAGACTTCTGGTAAGGGTGGCTCCAAGAATGTGGCACCTTTAGTGCCTCTCCCAGTTGTGGGAGTCCCATTTGAGAGAGTAGGGATTGACATTGTTGGTCCCCTTGATCCTCCAATCTCCTCAGGCAACAGGTTTATACTTGTTGTAGTAGACCATGCTACTAGGTACCTTGAGGCAATTCCTATGAGGACTGTTACAGCTCCGGCTGTGGCTAAGGCCCTCCTTGGTATTTTTACCAGGGTTGGGTTCCCCGCGGAAGTAATCTCTGACAGGGGGTTTAATTTTATGTCCCACTACATGAAAGCCATGTGGAAAACCTGCAGAGTTACGTACAAGTTCTCAACCGCATACCACCCCCAGACAAATGGACTGGTTGAAAGCTTCAACAGAACCATGAAGAGCATGATAGGTGCTTTAGAGAACCCCCTTAAAAGAAAGTGGGACCTTCTACTGCCATGCCTTCTCTTTGCTTATAGAGAAGTCCCTCAGGAGGGAGTAGGTTATTCTCCCTTTGAGCTTCTCTATGGTCATCCCGTCAGAGGTCCATTGGCCCTGATTAAGGAGGGGTTGGAGAGTACTCCTTTCCCCAAGCCAGTCAGAGTGACTGACTACGTGATAGGTCTCCAGAGGAGAATGTCACACATGATGACGGAAGCAAGCGATAACTTGAAAGCTGGACAAGCTTTGGTCAAGCACTGGCATTATCAAAAGGCTAACATGGTTGAGTTCACTCAAGACCAGCTAGTTCTCGCTATGATCCCAACAAGGCAGAGGGCCTTGCAAGACAAATGGATGGGACCCTTCAGAGTTGTGGGTAAACTTGGAGAGGTCAACTATCTGGTGGACTTGGGCAATCCCAAGGAGGCTCCAACAGTCTTCCACACCAACAGACTAAAAGCGTATGTCTCCAGACCTGATGTAGGAGCTTTGCTTCTAGCATCATCAGAGGAAGAAGAAGAGAGTGAAGCTCTTCCTGATCTCCTCAGAGGCTTACCTTTAGACGAAAAGATTGAAGGAGTAAATCTCTCTTCAAATCTGACACCTGAGCAACAGGAAGAGTGCAAATCTATGTTATATCAGTTTGCCTCCCTGTTCTCACTTTCACCAGGCTTGACCCCTTGGGGACAGCATGACAAACTCACTGGTGACTGTCTGCCAGTCAAAAGCAGAGGATATCGAATGTCAGAGAATGTAAGAAACCACATCAAAGGTGAGGTCAGCAAGATGCTTGATCTCAGGGTAATAGAGCCCTCTACTAGTCCATGGTCTAGCCCAGTTGTGTTAGTACCAAAGGCAGGATCTAAAGAACTTAGATTCTGTGTGGATTACAGAGCTCTTAATGCAGTCACTAAGACTGATGCCCGCCCTTTGCCAAGGACAGATGATTTGGTGGATAGACTTGGTGCAGCCAAGTTCCTCAGCACATTTGACTTGACGTCAGGCTATTGGTAAATAGCCCTGACAGACCATGCCAAGGAGAAAACTGCATTTCCTACCCCAGTTGGCTTATACCAGTTTAAGGTTATGCCTTTTGGATTGAAAAATGCACCTGCTACATTTCAAAGGATGGTAAACCAGGTTCTGAATGGGATGGAGGACTTCTGCATGGCATACTTCGATGACATAGCAGTGTTCAGCAATTCCTGGGAAGAACATGTGGACCACCTGCGATATGGTTTGCAGGCTCTTGGAAAGGCCAATCTGACCATAAAGGCAAGTAAATGCCAGATTGGTCAGAGTAAGGTTGTCTACCTTGGACATGAGGTAGGAGGTGGAGAAATAAGGCCTTTGCCCAGTAAGATTGAAGCTGTGTAAAATTGGACAACACCTACTACTCTGACCCAGGTGAGAGCCTTCTTAGGCCTCACTGGATACTACAGGAATTTCATAGAGAACTATGGGTCCATAGCTTCTCCACTGAATGTCATCTCCTCTCCTAAATTCCCTAAAAAGGTTAGGTGGAATGAGGAATGCAATCAGGCCTTTGAAATCCTGAAAAAGGCTCTTTGCCAAGCCCCAGTACTCAGAGCTCCTGACTACCACCAAACTTTCATTGTGCAAACAGATGCTTCAAATGTAGGAATAGGTGCAGTCCTCAGTCAACTGGATGGGAAAGGTAGGGAGCACCCCATTTGCTTCATCAGTAGAAAACTGAAGGATCCTGAAACAAGGTGGGCAACCATTGAACGAGAGTGTTTTGCTATTGTGTGGGCTCTGAAGAAGTTTAGGCCATACTTGTATGGTTCTACTTTTGTCATTCAGACTGACCACCAACTCTTGAGATGGTTAATGCAAATGAAAGGGGAAAACCCAAAACTATTGAGATGGTCAATCTGCCTGCAAGGGTTTGATTTCACCATTGAGCACAGGTCAGGGTGTCACCACCAAAATGCTGATGGTCTCTCTAGGATGTATGTCATCGACTAGCGGTATGAGATTCATCCAGGAGTGGATTAATTCCTCCTGTCCCTTAGTCTGGGGGGTGGGGCGAGTGTTAGGGAGAATTCTCTGTTTAGGCTGAATTTCCTAACCTAGTGAGTCCCCCAGCAGCTTTGCTGGATTTCTGGAGTTTGTTTTCTTCTCCTGCCAAGAGTGAGTCTCTTTTCCTCACACTCATGGACATGATTTGAGGGGTTCCTTTGACTGTTAATGTGTTTTATGGGCTATCGGGTCTTTTACTCCATAGGATCTCATGTGTTTTTACTATGTGTGTTACACAGCACCCTCCGTGCAGTGACACAGGGGTGTCATAGTGACACCCCAACCTAGACTCCATACCGTGGGACTGACTACTGTCTCCCAGGGCATGTAAAGTTACCATTGGCTTTACTAGTCCCAAATTATGAACAGAAACCAGTACAAACCATCTTATTGTGGACGTACTGGTCGGGGCAATTGGATTGCCCCGGGGTCTGTTATTCGAGGGGGCAGGTCTCCGTCCCCCCTGATCAAGTTTTGGCTGGTGGCAGTGGATACTGCTTTTTATATTCGACAGCGAATATTTCCCTATGGGATTTTCCCATTGTTCGAGGCTACCAACTTTAATTATTTAATTCTCATAGCCTCGAACATACCGCTGGTTTATTTATTTAATATTAATTCGCCGGTTGGTATTTTTTGCCAGAACTCGATTCTAAAATGGCATTTGTGTTCTCTTCTGTGACTCCAACCCAAGTCGAGCCCTTTGTTCCACTTTTTGGCGGGCTTCTCCACAGAAGCCTCCAAAAGTGGTGCCACTCTGTCTGGGTACCACAGGGGGTGTGGGAGGGGGTTTAGGCACCCTGGACTGAGTTACCTTGGTAACTCAGGTCGCACTCTTGTGTGATTGGCCCAAGTGGTGAGCCGGCCGGCTCACCACTTAGCATGTTTGATTGACAGCTAGGCTGAGTGAATGGGGGTGTGCTGCATAAAAGCAGGGCTTTTGGGACTGTAACTTTAGAAGTCACCACAGGACCTAAAAATCCAACGAGGGAGAAGCTGAGCCGTCCTGCTACGACGACAACACCGGTGGAGCCCTGCAGAACCGACTCACCACTTCCCAACGACAGAGAAGATCTCCCGGCTGGAAAGCCTTCTTCCCCTGACTGGTGGGCACAAACAGTTTACCTTCTTTTTCTCGCATCCCAGGACGTCTTGTGGTCGAATTGCCCGTGCCAAGAACCCCGGCAACCGGATAGCCACTTACCACTGGACCGCGAAAGAAAAGTCTGCTCCGTTTATCTGAGAAATCCGCGGTTGGTTTCTTCCCTGGCAGTGCAACGGACTCCTGTCTTCCTCCCCGACGAGATCCTCTCTTCCTCCGGACGAAGCACCGACTTGCATCCGCTGCCAGGAACAACTGCCCCCGCTGGAGTATTTTCACCACTTTAAGGTACCGTGTCTGCCAGGCCTCCCTTTCTAAAGATTGATACAAGGTAATAATAATCCCTTAATCTTCTGGACTGGGCTGGCCGCCTTGACCATCTAACTGGTCCTTTTCTTTTGGTCCAACTCTTTCTGAACTGATTGCAAGACTTTTGGGCACTTTGAACCGTGTGACCTTGGACACATTTCGACCGGAGCCTCTTAAAGTGGGTCTGGCCTTGTTAACTTTGGCTTTACGGTTTTAACCTGCCTTCTTCTCCTACTGTGTTCTTACGAAAGTGTTGGGATCTGTTTCTATCTTTGCTCTGCCTTTCTTTCCCTTTTAAACCGATTGATTAGAGTGCCATCTTCGTTAAGCGCTCACCGATGTCTGAAAATAAGTGTTGCTTTACTTAAGACTTGTCTAACTAATCGTTGAAGGGAGTGTATATCTTTTAGTGACCGTGTTTTAGAACTGCTTGAAATTAGTGCCATTGTGTTTTATTAGATGTGGTTTTAAATAAATAAATATATCTCTTTTATACCAAGCTCTGGTCAGTGTTTGCTTGTTCTACTTTGTTCCTTTGAGCTATTGTGAATACTCTGTATACTGCCTAACTCTTCTTGAGGGAAGTCTGACTTCTCAGCCACAGCTACCAAGTGAATCTGGGTGGTGCAGACTGCTACCAAGTGGGTTTACTGTCAAACACCTGTAGTCTTAAATCTTTTGCAGTGGTCCCAGAGGGAACTGCACAGGTTTCTGCCTAACAGATACCTAACAGAGACTTTCGAATGAGCACCCACATGGTGCTGGCCCACTCTGTCTACGGTATCATATCTTGATCTTAAAGTTCAGTAACCCATCTGTTGTTTTAATTATAGTCACGCAGCTTGCCGCACATCCTTCATACACTGTTCTCTTCAGTTTTCCCTATACAATGTTGCCGTTTGCAACCTTGGCTTCAATACAGACCAGTCTGGTATTAGCTCCCCAACTCACCGGCTGCGCTAACTTCACGGGTGCTGATTTGTTGTAAGAGCCAATGACAGTACCACAGCAGCAAACTATTCTCCCCTTCTTGACTATCAATGCGGGAGAGCCCCGGGTACCTCTGACACACAATGCAGGATTCTTCAGCGTTGATTCCGGGTCTTACGTTTCCTATTCTCAAAGGCTCATGAAAGTTACGGTCTTTCAATGAAAAGGTGAAGGGCACTTTCCTCCTTGCAATCCTCTTCGATCTTGCCGTCTTTCGCCTTGTATTAAACTGTCATCTGGGAACTACTGCTTCGCCGTGTGCTTTGCCTCGCTTAGAGTGTGCTTTCGTGCTCTGCCTTTTATCAATGTCGGGAAGTATGATGGAAGTCAGGTGTGTGTAATAATCAGTAATTGCCTGACCCTGTCTAACTATTGTATTGGGGCACGTCAGGTGTACGGCTCGGGTGTTAGTCCATTGTCTCTCACAATGAGTTGTCCGTGAGAAAGTGTTTGTGTTGGAAAAGGGGGGGTTGAGTTCCTAAGTATCCTACCTGGTAGGATGGGGTAAAGATATTACAGGGAAGAGGATACCACATCTCGCCATCTGGTGTCCCACTTCCATTCCCCGAAGACCCCTCCTCCAGATGATCCTCCCGCACTGATCTACCCCCAGGAACTGGATCCAAAAGCAATGGCCGTATGCTGCCCACCTGGATGACAGATCTCGGGGACTGGTGGGTGAGACACCTTCAGGTTTCTCACAGTGTACCCTCATGTATTCCAAGAACCGAGTTTGAAAGAAGAAACCCCTTCATCTATATTTAGTTAATTTACAGACTTTCTTTTGGCCAAGATACATAGCAACTCTGGTCTCGGGGATACCAAGTGACTCTTAAGGGTGGGTAAACGGTGGTGTTAGGAAAGAGGACTTTTTACGGGTTCTGTGTTCTAAACTATTTACATAAGAATGTTTTTCTATCTTGTAAATATCACAGCCTGTAGGGTGCAATAATTCCGAACTTTCAAAAACAATCTTCTTGATCAGGTTTGAGGGAACATATAGAAAGATTTTGTCTAATTGATCACTATCCACAAATTCCACCTGCTTGATATGTCTTCATAGGATCAATTGTAATGAGGGAATTAAATCAAACAACCTGAGCACGTAGGATCTGTTCAATAAGAGGGGGTCTTTAAAATGTGGCAAACATTCCAATAATAAACAAGTTTCTTTTGGGCAATCCGAAAGCTTATTTTAAGACGAGAGTACACGCGTTGTTTTCTATAGATTGATTCAAATGTTGTCTGCTTTGTTCCAAAGTGTAAAAGGGTACTTCCAAACTTCTCTCTTCATTTCCTTTAGCCCATGCTGTCATGTGTACCCTTTGACTCTGTTGGATCATAATTGGTTGCAGTAGTCCCGGCATATTTAACTGCTCGTGAGTTATTCTTGAGATTTCTTGCGATTGTTCGTATTCAGGTTGATCCTAGTTGGAATAGCTCGATACGTTCATTAAGTCTGAGTCTACAAAATCTTCTCTATTATGAGAATTGAGACTAGAGATGTTTTGCGTTATTTTTTGCTGTGGCAATCGCTTCTTCTTTGTATGTGTCAGGTGGTGTTGGTCGTCTCATTCTTCCTCCGCGTAGATAGGGCCTGCAGGAACTTTCTGGATCCTCTATTCGAAGCCTTACTTGGGGCTTTCACATTTTTTTTACTTTTTTTCCATCTGCCCAGCTTTCTTTCGTTTCCGGTTTGGTTTACCCCTTTTTTGAGGCCGGAATAAGGGGTAAATGTTCAAAGCCTCCAATCTCTCCAAAGACTCATTAATTACCATTGATACCCCTCGGTCATTCGTAGGTATCTTTTCAATTCTCCCAGGTCAAGATGAATTGACCTTAAATCTTCCTTCCACGTGCAGGAGTGGTTGCGTGTATATATTAAACAGTAGTGGCGATAGTGACCAGCCTTGCAGGAGTGTTTGCATGTATATATTAAACAGTAGTGGCGATAGTGACCAGCCTTGCAGGAGTGTTTGCATGTATATATTAAACAGTAGTGGCGATAGTGACGAGCCTTGCAGGAGTGGTTGCATGTATATATTAAACAGCAGTGGCGACAGTGACCAGCCTTGCAGGAGTGGTTGCATGTATATATTAAACAGCAGTGGCGACAGTGACCAGCCTTGCAGGAGTGGTTGCATGTATATATTAAACAGCAGTGGCGACAGTGACCAGCCTTGCAGGAGTGGTTGCATGTATATATTAAACAGCAGTGGCGACAGTGACCAGCCTTGCAGGAGTGGTTGCATGTATATATTAAACAGCAGTGGCGACAGTGACCAGCCTTGCAGGAGTGGTTGCATGTATATATTAAACAGCAGTGGCGACAGTGACAAGCCTTGCAAGAGTGGTTGCATGTATATATTTAACAGTAGTGGCAATAGTGACGAGCCTTGCGGGACACCACAAGTCGGAGATAGAGTGTCTGATAGGAATCCTCCAAGTTTCACTTCTTGGCAACGATTCGATGGAAAATACTTTTTTTAAAAAAATATTTTTTATTTTTTATAACCAACACACCAAACATTACAACTTAGAGGACATTTACATTCAAGTCTGTTGCGATATAGTCATACATCAAACATTACGGTCGTCCCCCTCCCTCCCCTTTACCTCGAGCCCCTATTTCCAAGCACCCACCAGAATATCTCATTGTGCTCTCAGATCTCCTGCGCAGAGTCCCCGTCCGGACCCGCCTTGGGGGTGCCTGCTAGTGTAGACACCAGTTGCCTCCATTCAATCAAGGGACCCACTTCTTCCTCCCCACCCCTGCTGATTGCTTCATATCAGACTGTTGTTTCTGCGTTCGCCCATTCTGGGAGGTCCGTCCACCACGCCTCTATTCTGGGGCGCTGGGCGGCCTTCCAGCACATTGCGATTCTTCGTTTGGCCAGAATGTAGGCTAGGTCTTTCATTTTACCAACATGCTTCAGGTTACGCGGTCTGGCGAACACCCCCAGCAAACATGCCCATACTGATTCCACCTCCAATGTGATCCCTTTCTCCGCCAGGCGCAACTTGATCTCTGTTCAAAATCTGCCCATCTCCGGGCAAGCCCAGAACATATGTATTAGCCCCACTTCTGCCTCTCCACATCGCGGACACTTTTGCGCCACTGGGTTCCCAAACTGGGCAATCCTACCGGGGGTCATATATGCCCTATGGGTGACATAGAGCTGTATCTGCTGAAGCCTTGCGTTGCGAGACACCTTCTTGTGGTACCTCTGAACTCTGTCCCATTGTCCATCTAGTAGGGGTTCTCCCACCTCATCCTCCCAATCCCGTCTCAATTGCAACACCTCCTTACCCACCCTGGACATCCGTAATTCGTATATGCGGGACACTTCATGCCCACCCTCCGAGATATCATACATTGTCTCGATAGCCATATCTGGTTGCTCTGATAACTCTTCCACAGACCCTCTGTCCAACACCAGTTTAATAATTCTAGTATGGGTAATGTGTTGGCCTGCATGCACCCTGGTGTCTTCCATCAGCCTACTGAAATCTAGTGCCTCGCCCTCTTGACATACATCCCCGAGGGTCACAAGTCCCGTTGATTCCCAGTATTTACGGACCACTATTATCAATTGCGGGTCCTCTCGGCAAACCGCTACCAGCCCATTGTTAGGAGCTTTGCCCTTCCCTGCACCTTAGCTTTGGGCAACCACACCACCTCCCTCAAAAAGTAAGGCGCCGAGTCCTTATACAGCAGCCTGGTCTCAGCGGACTCTTCCTCGGACAGCCACCTGGTCACGTACTGAAGTTGTCCTGCCAGATAATACAGCTCAAAGTTAAGTAACTTTATGCCCCCTTTGTCTCTCGGGATTTGTAACTTCCATAAAGCAACCCTGTTTCTGGTATTGTGCCAGATGAAGCCCCTACATAAACTGTGGAGTTTCCCAAAAAACCGTCTGGGGAGCATACATGGAATATTCACAAAGAAGTGCAACAGTCTCGGCAGGACCACCATCTTAAGCAGCACCGCCCTACTCATCATGGCTAAGGGGAGCCTAGACCAGAACCCCATACTGTTCTTAATACCTGCTACTGCCCGCTCTGTGTTGTGTTTGTGTTCGTCCTCCACCAAGTGGTATATATCAATGCCTAGCTACCTAAAGGTCCTGGTCTGCCAGGGTATCGGCAAGACCTGCAAGTCTTCCACTTGGACCCTTCTATATCTTCCTAAGGGGAAAAAGCTTGATTTCCTGGGGTTCACCGCTATGCCCGAGAGGGTGGCATAATGTTCCATCACCTCCAGGACAAATTGCAAATTTTCCTCTGGGAAGCGCAGGTATAACAGGATGTCATCTGCATACAGCGAGGCGAGGTGCATCCCTCCCTTTGTGGGGTTGCCAATCTCCCCATACTGTTGTCTGAGGCAGATTGCCAGCGGTTCTAGAGCAAGGATATACAACATGGGCGACCATGGACAACCCTGTCTCGTGCCCCTGCTGAGCTGCCATTTGTCCGAGATCATGGCGCCAGTTTTAACCCTCGATGGAAAAGACTTAAAGCAGTTAATGGCCTGTGCCGAGTCTCTCCCGACTGTCGTCAGTCGTGACAGTAAGATGCTGTGATTCACGGTATCAATAGATGCCGATGGATCTAGCACTACCAAGATGGATAATTTGCCTGCGTCAGCCCGTCCCAATAACTCATCCCATACCGCTGTCAAGGCTGTCTCTCTCCAATATTTGGGTTGGAAGGCAGACTGAAAGGTGTCCAGTAATGCAAACTTCTGTAGAGAAGCCGATGTACACGTCATTTATAGAGCCCACCCCCTCACCTGCGTCATATTGGAAGAACAGCAAGAGAACACTGTGCATGACACCTCGAAGGTAGGAGAGACGCTATGCACTGAGACAACCTTACCAAATGTATCCCAAAACTGATTTGGTAAATACAAGTCTACAGACACCACTGAACATAGAAGAACTATAAGTAAAGTCTGACAGGTGTGAAGTGACATCATGAAAAATAGAAGGTACATGGGCTCACTAATCTTGATATACAGACATCCAGAGAATGAAGATATGACTAAAGTGATGAAGTAAACATATATGCGAAGATGAAGAAAACCATATACACTAGATAAGTAACAAGAGATGAAGTACATGTGTATAAGTAGAAACGCAAGGTAGATAAGACAATGTAGAAACCTGCTAAAGTAGGAAATATAACGTGAGTAAAGCAGCCATGTTGAGAAAATGGATGTCGGAATCGTATAATAGTAAGCAAAAAGCCTCGAGAAGGGAAACCAAGACTGCGGAGCTGACAGGCACTGGAATACATATTTGTGCAAGAACAAAGGATATTTGCTTGGATCAGAATCAAGGATTCTGCAGCAAGAAACAACTGCAAGGCAGGAAAGGAGTCAAACAGAAAAAGCCATGTGTGTAAGACATATTTCTCGTATATTAGGTAAAGGAGTGAATAATTGTGAGTGCCAAGTTTTGAACAATCAAAGATGCAGAAAGCACATGCAAGATGGAGCACCCAAGTCTCCAGAGGCCGAGGAGAGTAATAGCACCCAATTTAATTGAACCAAATAGCACTAAATAGAAGGTCAGAATGGACAAAATCATGGTCTCCTCACACGTGGTGCAAGACCAGAAAACAAGGCCTATTCATGAAGCTCCAGACGAAAGATAGAGATGTACCTTCACTTCCTTTAAAGTTCTGAGGAAGAGAACAGTCTGCAAAGTCAACTACAGAGAAGAAGCCTTGGCTTACGGCCTAACTAAGAAGGGCAGTTTTCTGACGTTGTTCCCTTGCACCTGGGTTTCGTTACTTACGTGGTGATAACAAGCTGAATGTCCAAGGTTGGAAGAGACTGCCAAATGTTGGGAGGGAGTCAGCTCCTCCCCCCAGGTGCTTTAAAGTAAGGCGAGATGCATTTGAGGCACAGTGATGAGCCAGGGGGGAGGGCGGACAGTGAGAGGGATGCCTTCCAGTCCAGCAGGACCCCATGCTATTAACCAATCATAGTGTGACCATATGGAATCGCTATTTTGCATAGATATTAATAATCATAGGTAGAATAGGAAGCCTGCGTGGTAAATGCAGCATTACATATACCAGACCAAATCCACAAGGCCACAGAAATCTCCATTCATACCCGAGCTCCCATGAGGTCAGTTCGCACACCCACCCGCCGCACTGTTTATTCATTGCTCTTGAAAGTGATGCAAAGATGTTTCTCACCCAAATGGAATGTGCCCTACAAGGATGCGATCCCAGCGCCCACCATACCTGTGGAGGCTTCCAGGCTGCTGCTCCAGAAGGAACCGCGCCCACCTATAGCGATCAGCCCCGAAAGAACACCTGTTCGGAGTGGTTTAGCAGAGACCGGCACCTGGTGTGCATGTTATCTCACGTTGGCCAAAGCATGACCCGGCCCATTCCTGAGTGACCACGAGTTATATCCCATATAACTGACTAAACCCTAAAATCTCTGAACACCATGACACCAGGTGCCCTTTGACCACCAACCCCAAAGTAACACGTCCTGAAATCTTCAAAGAGGACGGACAGGCTGTATCATTGAAGCGACAATCGTGTGATTTGTAGTGCGAGGTGCTGGGAGGGATAAATGAGGGCAGAGACCTTGGAGCCGGATGGCGCGGAGGGAGGGAGTGAAATGTATGGGTGGAGGTTAGAGAACACGAGAACCTCCAGTGTGCCCGTCTTAAGGCCTGGCAAGTGCACAGTCTGAGTGATAAACACACTGTATAATAGGAGCATAATTAATTTGTTTTCTGACCTTCGGCATGAGAAGAAGATGAGCCCTGCAGCACCCACGTGATGGAAGATGGACTGACTGGCTGGGACCAATAAACTGCCATCCCATATGGATAAAGGCAGTACCTGTATAGGGTCCATCCAATCAGCCGCACAGGTTTTTACTGTATGTTGTTTTGTCATTATGACGCTGTGTACCTTTAAAAGTTTCTGCTTGTACCTCTTTTTGGCAGAACGTTCTCAGCAGCAGAATTCTTTGCTGTTGCTCTCATCTGCGTGTGAGATTAAACTTGTTATCCTTACAAGATCGACTTCGGCCTTCCTTCCCTAGGAGGTTGTAGTCTCTCTGGTGTGAGCGTTCAGGGGTGTGCCTTCACAACCAATCAAGAGGGCCTCTGTGGTGATGGATTATACGTTGTTGCAGAAGCCTATCCGCTTCTGTTGTTATCCCTTTATCAGTATTTTACCTAGTTAGAGGGTTTAAGGCGTGCCCACCAGATAAGGGTCAGCCTATAATGAAACTAAGGCTCAGGATGACGTCATAGCTGACATATGTCAAGGTATAAAGCCTTTTGCGTAATTGAAATGCTTTGAGAGTGTGTGAGCTACAATGTGTTTATTCGCCAGGTTTCCCTACTTGATTGAACTGATAATACAGTAGTATTTTGCCATATTCTTTGAGTCTGTCTGGTTATTTGGGCCTGAGATAATTTGTTTTGGTAATCCCATTCGGCACTTGGAACGCTCCAGGTGCTTCTGCACATTTCTTCACGTGATCTTGGAGCTGAGAGATCACCACTTTTTTCAATATCTTACCTCGCCATGGAAGACCCACTACTGGACGGAAGATTTTCAAATCCTTAGGGTGAAGCAACATTTTTTTCAAAAGGGGGTAATGGTGAACATGTTAACCCTCTGGTGGGACATAGCCTTGTGTCAGTGATAGGTGGATACATGTGGTCGCAAAATGCGCGATATCATCGGCTGTGGCGCAATGCACATATCCTTCCACACCACAGAGGCCCTATGCCCAGAGGCCGACCAGGGGATGTCCCGGTGGGGCAGTCCAGCCTTGCTCTGGCCTCGGCAACAGATGCAGGCAGCTTAAATAGGGCATCATTTCTGGGTTTTAATTTCTGTATAAATGTGATAACAGTATCCAACGACACGATACTAAAATCAAACTGAGGATCCCTTGGGTGCAGTTTAGTGTCATGTGCTCCAAAGTCCATCAATTTTATCCTGGATCAATTTGATTTTATCGATGAAAGAAAAAGTATTCAAAGCATTGGCTTGCATTATGGACGGCTCCAAAACTGTAGACATCCAATCAGGCTGGAGGAAATCCATCCACAAGAAGCCTCTCTGTTATCCCCTCTACTGTCTAAAGAACTGGGATAGTTTAATGCCCCTCCCTTATCGCCCCTTTACCCCTGTACTCCTGGCCCATTCAAGTCTCAATTATACCCTCCTCTACTGTCTATAGACCTGGGGTAGTTTAATGCCCCTCTCTTATCGCTTCTTTACCCCTGTACTCCTGGCCCATTCAAGTCTCAATTATACCCTCCTCTACTGTCCATAGACCTGGGGTAGTTTAATGCCCCTCTCTTGTCACCTCTTTACCTCTGTGCTCCTGGCCCATTCAAGTCTCAATTATAGCCTCCTCTACTGTCTATAGACCTGGGTAGTTTAATGCCCCTCTCTTATCGCCTCTTTACTCCTGTACTCCTGGCCCGTTCACGTCTCAGTTTTACCCTCCTCTACTGTCAATAGACCTGGGGTAGTTTAACGCCCCTCTCTTCTCACCTCTTTACCCCTGTACTCCTGGCCCGTTCAAGTCTCACCTTTGCCCTCCTCTACTGTCTATAGACCTGGGGCAGTTTAATGCCCCTCTCTTGTCACCTCTTTACCCCTGTACTCCTGGCCTGTTAAAGTCTCATTTTTACCCTACTCTACTGTCTATAGACCTGGGTAGTTTAATGCTCCTCTCTTGTCGCCTCTTTACCCCTGTACTCCTGGCACTTTCAAGTCTCACTTTTACCCTCCTCTACTGTCTATAGACCTGGGTAGTTTAATGCTCCTCTCTTGTCGCCTCTTTACCCCTGTACTCCTGGCACTTACAAGTCTCACTTTACCCTCCTCTACTGTCTATAGACCTGGGGCAGTTTAATGCCCCTCTCTTGTCACCTCTTTACCCCTGTACTCCTGGCCTGTTCAAGTCTCATTTTTACCCTTCTCTACTGTCTATAGACCTGGGTAGTTTAATGCTCCTCTATTGTCGCCTCTTTACCCCTGTACTCCTGGCACTTTCAAGTCTCACTTTACCCTCCTCTACTGTCTATAGACCTGGGGCTGTTTCATGCCCCTCTCTTGTCACCTCTTCACCCCTGTACTCCTGGCTTGTTCAAGTCTCACTTTTACCCTCCTCTACTGTCTATAGACCTGGGTAGTTTAATGCTCCTCTCTTGTCACCTCTTTACCCCTGTACTCCTGGCCGGTTAAAGTATCACTTTTACCCTCCTCTACTGTCTATAGACCTGGAGTAGTTTACCGGCCCTCTCTTATCGCCTCTTTACTCCTGTACTCCTAGCCTGTTAAAGTCTCGCTTTTACCCTATTCTACTGTCTATAGACCTGGGTAGTTTAATGCCCCTCTCTTATCGCCTCTTTACCCCTGTACTCCTGGCCCGTTCAAGTCTCAGTTATACCCTCCTCTACTATCTATGGACCTGCGGTATTTTAACCCCCCTCTCCTATCGCCTCTTTACACCTGTACTCCTGGCCCGTTCAAGTCTCCCTTTTACCCTCCTCTACTGTCTATAGACCTGGGGTAGTTTAATGCCCCTCTCTTATCGCCTCTTTACCCCTGTACTCCTGGCCGGTTAAAGTCTCACTTTTACCCTCCTCTACTGTCTATAGACCTGGGGTAGTTTAACGCCCCTCTCTTCTCACCTCTTTACCCCTGTACTCCTGCCCCATTCAAGTCTTACTTTTACCCTCCTCTAATGTCTATAGACCTGGGGTAGTTTAATGCCCCTCTCTTATCGCCTCTTTACCCCTGTACTCCTGGCCCGTTCAAGTCTCACTTTTGCCCTCCTCTACTGTCTATAGACCTGGGGCAATTTAATGCCCCTCTCTTGTCACCTCTTTACCCCTGTACTCCTGGCCTGTTCAAGTCTCACTTTTACCCTCCTCTAGTGTCTATAGACCTGGGTAGTTTAATGTTCCTCTCTTGTCGCCTCTTTACCCCTGTACTCCTGGCACTTTCAAGTCTCACTTTTACCCTCCTCTACTGTCTATAGACCTGGGTAGTTTAATGCTCCTCTCTTGTCGCCTCTTTACCCCTGTACTCCTGGCACTTTCAAGTCTCACTTTACCCTCCTCTACTGTCTATAGACCTGGGGTAGTTTAATGCTCCTCTCTTATCGCCTATTTACCCCTGTAACTCCTGGCCCATTCAAGTCTAACTTCTACCCTCCTCTACTGTCTATAGACCTGGGGTAGTTTAATGCCCCTCTCTTATCGCCTATTTACCCCTGTAACTCCTGGCCCATTCAAGTCTCACTTCTACCCTCCTCTACTGTCTATAGACCTGGGGTAGTTTAGTTTAGTTTAGTTTAGTTTAGTTTATTATTTGATAATGCTCTCCAAAACCCAGCGGTCGCCAGGCGCAGCAGTAGCAAGAATACTTAAGCTTAGGTTACATACATACCGAGGATACATACAAAGAATGCATTAATTGTGTTATTAGCATATATACAATACAAATATACAAATGTACAAGAGAGACAGGATGTGTGTCCCTAACATCTTGTGGGCAATGAGGTAGTTTGTAGCCCGATATTGGAAGAGTCAAGGTAGTTAGTTGTCATTGATCCAAAGCCAGCTTTTCACATTCCGTCTGAATCTAGAGTAGGGTAGAATAGCTCTCAGTGCAGTAGGGAGATCATTCCAGGCACGGGCAGCTCTAACAGGGAAGCTTGCGCCACCCGTTTTAGTTAGTCTAAATCTGGGAGTTTCTAGTAAGGAGTGGTTAGAGGCTCTAGTGTAGTGAGTAAAGGATTTTCTGGTTAATCTAGCCGAGATGTATCGGGCGCAGTGTTGTTCAGTCCTTTGTGTGTGAGCGATAGTTAAATGCCTCTCTCTTGTCACCTCTTTACCCCTGTAACTCCTGGCCCGTTCAAGTCTCACTTTTACCCTCCTCTACTGTCCATAGGCCTGGGGTAGTTTAATGCCCCTCTCTTATCGCCTCTTTACCCCTGTACTCCTGGCCCATTCAAGTCTCACTTTTACCCTCCTCTACTGTCCATAGACCTGGGGTAGTTTAATGCCCCTCTATTATCGCCTCTTTACCCCTGTACTCCTGGCCCGTTCAAGTCTCACTTTTACCCTCCTTTACTGTCCATAGACCTGGGTAGTTTAATGCCCCTCTCTAATCGTCTCTTTACCCCTGTACTCCTGGCACGTTCAAGTCTCACTTTTACCCTACTCTACTGTCTATAGACCCCTGTACTCCTGGCCCGTTTACATCTCAATTATACCTTCCTCTACTGTCTATAGACTTGGGGTAGTTTAATGACCCTCTCCTATCGCCTCTTTACCCATGTACTCCTGGCCCGTTCAAGTCTCCCTTTTACCCTCCTCTACTGTCTATAGACCTGGGGTAGTTTAACGCCCCCCTCTTCTCGCCTCTTTACACCTGTACTCCTGGCCCATTCAAGTCTCCCTTTTACCCTCCTCTACTGTCTATAGACCTGGGGTAGTTTAACGCCCCTCTCCTATCGCCTCTTTACACCTGTACTCCTGGCCCGTTCAAGTCTCCCTTTTACCCTCCTCTACTGTCCATAGACATGGGGTAGTTTAATGCCCCTCTCTTATCGCCTCTTTACCCCTGTACTCCTGGCCCATTCAAGTCTCACTTTTACCCTCCTCTACTGTCCATAGACCTGGGGTAGTTTAATGCCCCTCTATTATCGCCTCTTTACCCCTGTACTCCTGGCCCATTCAAGTCTCACTTTTACCCTCCTCTACTGTCCATAGACCTGGGTAGTTTAATGCCTCTCTCTAATCGTCTCTTTACCCCTGTACTCCTGGCCCGTTCAAGTCTCACTTTTACCCTCCTCTAATGTCTATAGACCTGGGGTAGTTTGATGCCCCTCTCTTATCGCCTCTTTACCCCTGTACTCCTGGCCCGTTCAAGTCTCACTTTTGCCCTCCTCTACTGTCTATAGACATGGGGCTGTTTAATGCCCCTCTCTTGTCACCTCTTTACCCCTGTACTCCTGGCCTGTTCAAGTCTCACTTTTACCCTCCTCTACTGTCTATAGACCTGGGTAGTTTAATGCTCCTCTCTTGTCGCCTCTTTACCCCTGTACTCCTGACACTTTCAAGTGTCACTTTTACCCTCCTCTACTGTCCATAGACCTAGCCTTGCAGGTCTATGGTAATGCCCGTCTCTTATCAACTCTTTACCCCTGTACTCCTGGCCCGTTCAACTCTGCCTTTTACCCTCCTCTAATGTCTATAGACCTGGGGTAGTTTAATGCCCCTCTCTTATCGCCTCTTTATCCTTGTACTCCTGGCCGGTTAAAGTCTCACTTTTACCCTTCTCTACTGTCTATAGACCTGGAGTAGTTTAACGCCCCTCTCTTCTCACCTCTTTACCCCTGTACTCCTGGCACGTTCACGTCTCAGTTATACCCTCCTCTAGTGTCTATAGACCTGGGGTAGTTTAACGCCCCTCTCCTATCGCCTCTTTACACCTGTACTCCTGGCCCGTTCAAGTCTCCCTTTTACCCTCCTCTACGATATGATATGATATGATATGGTATTTGTAACGCGCCTATACACAAGTGTTTCAAGGCGCGACGAGGCAGGGAGGGAGGGAAACAAGGGGAAGACGGACAAGCGATCCTACTAGGCCAGGTGTCATTCAGATCGCGCAAGTGCAGAGGTAAGGGGAAAAAGGAGAAAGTGCAGGGGGAGGAGGTGGGGGGAAAAGTGCAGTACAAGGTAAGTGGCGTAATGAAATAATAATGATAAATAATAAATAAAAAGGGCCAGCTGGTGGCAAGTGCGAGGTAAGTGCAGAGCAAGTGCTGGGCAGGGGGCTGTAGGGATACAGTGACAGTCCCACAGTGCAGGGGGAGCCAGGGGGGCAGTGCAAGTGGAGAGTGGCTGGGCCCTGGACCGAGGTCGCTGAGAGTGGCCCAGATGCAGGTTAAGTGCAGAATTCAGTGGGGAGTTAAGCAGGTTTAGCAGGGGAGAGGGAGAGAGAAGGCAGAAGCGAAGAGGAAGGTTTTGAGGTGCTTCCGGAACCGGAGATGGTTCTCCTCAAGTTTCAGGGAGGCAGGCAGGCTGTTCCAGAGGGAGGCCCCTGCTGCGGAGAGAGATCTACCCCCAGCGCGTTGCTTCGAGAAGCGGCTGACCATGAGGGAGTTAGAGATGGATGAGCGAAGGGCTCGTGAAGGAAGATATTTAGGAAGAGAGAGTTGAAGGTATTTAGGCCCCAAGCCCCAGAAGGCCTTGTGGACAATGCAGAGGGTTTTGAACTTAATCCTCGCAGCCACTGGGAGCCAGTGAAGAGATTTCAGTCCTGGAGAGATACGGTCCCTGGGCTTGAGGCCAAGGACAAGTCTCGCAGTTCTGTTCTGGATAAGTTGCAGAGGGCGGAGAGTGGAGGCAGGGAGATTAAGATAGAGGCTGTTACAGTAGTCCAGCCTTGAGAGAACCAGGGCTCGGGAGACAGTGAGCTTCTGGGGGAAGGAGAGGAAGGGAAGAATACCTCTGAGGAGGTGCAGCTGGTAGTGTGATTTCTTATAGACTATAGTCTATAGACCTGGGGTAGTTTAATGCCCCTCTCTTATCGCCTCTTTACCCCTGTACTCCTGGCCCGTTCAAGTCTCACTTTTGCCCTCCTCTAATGCTATAGACCTGGGGCTGTTTAATGCCCCTCTCTTGTCACCTCTTCACCCCTGTACTCCTGGCTTGTTCAAGTCTCACTTTTACCCTCCTCTACTGTCTATAGACCTGGGTAGTTTAATGCTCCTCTCTTGTCGCCTCTTTACCCGTGTAACTCCTGGCCCATTCAAGTCTAACTTCTACCCTCCTCTACTGTCTATAGACCTGGGGTAGTTTAGTTTAGTTTAGTTTAGTTTATTATTTGATAATGCGCTCCAAAACCCAGGTGTCGCCGGGCGCAGCAGTAGCAAGAATACTTAAGCTTAGGTTACATACATACCGAGGATACATACAAAGAATGCATTAATTGTGTTATTAGCATATACACAATACACATATACAAGGGAGACAGGATGTGTGTCCCTCACATCTTGTGAGCAATGAGATAGTTTGTAGCCCGATATTGGAAGAGTCAAGGTAGTTAGTGGTCATTGATCCAAAGCCAGCTTTTCACATTCCGTCTGAATCTAGAGTAGCGTAGAATAGCTCTCAGTGCAGTAGGAGATAATTCCAGGCACGGGCAGCTCTAACAGGGAAGCTTGCTCCACCCGTTTTATTTAGTCTAAATCTGGGAGTTTCAAGTAAGGAGTGGTTAGAGGCTCTAGTGTAGTGAGTAAAGGATTTTCTGGTTAATCTAGCCGAGATGTATGGGGGCGCAGTGTTGTGCAGTCCTTTGTGTGTGAGCGATAGTTAAATGCCCCTCTCTTGTCACCTCTTTACCCCTGTAACTCCTGGCCCGTTCAAGTCTCACTTTTACCCTCCTCTACTGTCCATAGACCTGGGGTAGTTTAATGCCCCTCTCTTATCGCCTCTTTACCCCTGTACTCCTGGCCCATTCAAGTCTCACTTTTACCCTCCTCTACTGTCCATAGACCTGGGGTAGTTTAATGCCCCTCTATTATCGCCTCTTTACCCCTGTACTCCTGGCCCATTCAAGTCTCACTTTTACCCTCCTCTACTGTCCATAGACCTGGGTAGTTTAATGCCTCTCTCTAATCGTCTCTTTACCCCTGTACTCCTGGCCCGTTCAAGTCTCACTTTTACCCTCCTCTAATGTCTATAGACCTGGGGTAGTTTGATGCCCCTCTCTTATCGCCTCTTTACCCCTGTACTCCTGGCCCGTTCAAGTCTCACTTTTGCCCTCCTCTACTGTCTATAGACCTGGGGCTGTTTAATGCCCCTCTCTTGTCACCTCTTTACCCCTGTACTCCTGGCCTGTTCAAGTCTCACTTTTACCCTCCTCTACTGTCTATAGACCTGGGTAGTTTAATGCTCCTCTCTTGTCGCCTCTTTACCCCTGTACTCCTGGCACTTTCAAGTGTCACTTTTACCCTCCTCTACTGTCCATAGACCTGGGGTATTTTAATGCCCGTCTCTTATCACCTCTTTACCCCTGTACTCCTGGCCCGTTCAACTCTGCCTTTTACCCTCCTCTAATGTCTATAGACCTGGGGTAGTTTAATGCCCCTCTCTTATCGCCTCTTTACCCCTGTACTCCTAGCCGGTTAAAGTCTCACTTTTACCCGTCTCTACTGTCTATAGACCTGGAGTAGTTTAACGCCCCTCTCTTCTCACCTCTTTACCCCTGTACTCCTGGCCCGTTCACATCTCAGTTATACCCTCCTCTACTGTCTATAGACCTGGGGTAGTTTAACGTCCCTCTCCTATCGCCTCTTTACACCTGTACTCCTGGCCCATTCAAGTCTCCCTTTTACCCTCCTCTACTGTCTATAGACCTGGGGTAGTTTAATGCCCCTCTCTTATCGCCTCTTTACCCCTGTACTCCTGGCCCATTCAAGTCTCACTTTTGCCCTCCTCTAATGCTATAGACCTGGGGCTGTTTAATGCCCCTCTCTTGTCACCTCTTCACCCCTGTACTCCTGGCTTGTTCAAGTCTCACTTTTACCCTCCTCTACTGTCTATAGACCTGGGTAGTTTAATGCTCCTCTCTTGTCGCCTCTTTACCCGTGTAACTCCTGGCCCATTCAAGTCTAACTTCTACCCTCCTCTACTGTCTATAGACCTGGGGTAGTTTAGTTTAGTTTAGTTTAGTTTATTATTTGATAATGCGCTCCAAAACCCAGGTGTCGCCGGGCGCAGCAGTAGCAAGAATACTTAAGCTTAGGTTACATACATACCGAGGATACATACAAAGAATGCATTAATTGTGTTATTAGCATATACACAATACACATATACAAGGGAGACAGGATGTGTGTCCCTCACATCTTGTGAGCAATGAGGTAGTTTGTAGCCCGATATTGGAAGAGTCAAGGTAGTTAGTGGTCATTGATCCAAAGCCAGCTTTTCACATTCCGTCTGAATCTAGAGTAGGGTAGAATAGCTCTCAGTGCAGTAGGAGATCATTCCAGGCACGGGCAGCTCTAACAGGGAAGCTTGCTCCACCCATTTTAGTTAGTCTAAATCTGGGAGTTTCAAGTAAGGAGTGGTTAGAGGCTCTAGTGTATTGAGTAAAGGATTTTCTGGTCAATCTAGCCGAGATGTATGGGGGCGCAGTGTTGTTCAGTCCTTTGTGTGTGAGCGATAGTTAAATGCCCCTCTCTTGTCACCTCTTTACCCCTGTAACTCCTGGCACGTTCAAGTCTCACTTTTACCCTCCTCTACTGTCCATAGACCTGGGGTAGTTTAATGCCCCTCTCTTATCGCCTCTTTACTCCTGTACTCCTGGCCCGTTCAAGTCTCACTTTTACCCTCCTCTACTGTCCATAGACCTGGGGTAGTTTAATGCCCCTCTCTTATCGCCTCTTTACCCCTGTACTCCTTGCACGTTCAAGTCTCACTTTTACCCTCCTCTACTGTCTCTAGACCTGGGTAGTTTAATGCCCCTCTCTTATCACCTCTTTACCCCTGTACTCCTGGCCCGTTCACATCTCAATTATACCCTCCTCTACTGTCTATAGACCTGGGGTAGTTTAACGGCCCTCTCTTATCGCCTCTTTACCCCTGTACTCCTGGCCCGTTCAAGTCTCCCTTTTACCCTCCTCTACTGTCTATAGACCTGGGGTAGTTTAATGCCCCTCTCTTATCGCCTATTTACCCCTGTACTCCTGGCCCGTTCAAGTCTCACTTTTTCCCTCCTCTACTGTCTATACACCTGGGGTAGTTTAACACCCCTCTCTTGTCGCCTCTTTACCCCTGTACTCCTGGCACTTTCAAGTCTCACTTTACCCTCCTCTACTGTCTATAGACCTGGGGTAGTTTAATGCTCCTCTCTTATCGCCTATTTACTCCTGTACCTCCTGGCCCATTCATGTCTAACTTCTACCCTCCTCTACTGTCTATAGACCTGGGGTAGTTTAGTTTAGTTTAGTTTAGTTTATTATTTGATAATGTGCTCCAAAACCCAGGGGTCTCCGGGCGCAGCAGTAGCAAGAATACTTAAGCTTAGGTTACATACATACCGAGGATACATACAAAGAATGCATTAATTGTGTTATTAGCATATGCACAATACACATATACAAGGGAGACAGGATGTGTGTCCCTCACATCTTGTGGGCAATGAGGTAGTTTGTAGCCCGATATTGGAAGAGTCAAGGTAGTTAGTGGTCATTGATCCAAAGCCAGCTTTTCACATTCCGTCTGAATCTAGAGTAGCGTAGAATAGCTCTCAGTGCAGTAGGAGATCATTCCAGGCACGGGCAGCTCTAAAAGGGAAGCTTGCTCCACCCGTTTTAGTTAGTCTAAATCTGGGAGTTTCAAGTAAGGAGTGGTTAGAGGCTCTAGTGTATTGAGTAAAGGATTTTCTGGTCAATCTAGTCGAGATGTATTGGTGCGCAGTGTTGTTCAGTCCTTTGTGTGTGAGCGATAGTTAAATGCCCCTCTCTTATCACCTCTTTACCCCTGTAACTCCTGGCACGTTCAAGTCTCACTTTTACCCTCCTCTACTGTCCGTAGACCTGGGGTATTTTAATGCCCCTCTCTTATCGCCTCTTTACCCCTGTACTCCTGGCCCGTTCAAGTCTCACTTTTACCCTCCTCTACTGTCCATAGACCTGGGGTAGTTTAATGCCCCTCTCTTATCGCCTCTTTACTCCTGTACTCCTGGCACGTTCAAGTCTCACTTTTACCCTCCTCTACTGTGTATAGACCTGGGGTAGTTTAATGCCCCTCTCTTATCGCCTCTTTACCCCTGTACTCCTGGCCCATTCAAGTCTCACTTTTACCCTCCTCTACTGCCCATGGACCTGGGTAGTTTAATGCCCCTCTCTAATTGCCTCTTTACCCCTGTACTCCTGGCCCGTTCAAGTCTCACTTTTACCCTCCTCTACTGTCTCTAGACCTGGGTAGTTTAATGCCCCTCTCTTATCACCTCTTTACCCCTGTACTCCTGGCCCGTTCACATCTCAATTATACCCTCCTCTACTGTCTATAGACCTGGGGTAGTTTAACGGCCCTCTCTTATCGCCTCTTTACCCCTGTACTCCTGGCCCGTTCAAGTCTCCCTTTTACCCTCCTCTACTGTCTATAGACCTGGGGTAGTTTAATGCCCCTCTCTTATCGCCTATTTACCCCTGTACTCCTGGCCCGTTCAAGTCTCACTTTTTCCCTCCTCTACTGTCTATACACCTGGGGTAGTTTAACACCCCTCTCTTGTCGCCTCTTTACCCCTGTACTCCTGGCACTTTCAAGTCTCACTTTACCCTCCTCTACTGTCTATAGACCTGGGGTAGTTTAATGCTCCTCTCTTATCGCCTATTTACCCCTGTAACTCCTGGCCCATTCATGTCTAACTTCTACCCTCCTCTACTGTCTATAGACCTGGGGTAGTTTAGTTTAGTTTAGTTTAGTTTAGTTTATTATTTGATAATGTGCTCCAAAACCCAGGGGTCTCCGGGCGCAGCAGTAGCAAGAATACTTAAGCTTAGGTTACATACATACCGAGGATACATACAAAGAATGCATTAATTGTGTTATTAGCATATGCACAATACACATATACAAGGGAGACAGGATGTGTGTCCCTCACATCTTGTGGGCAATGAGGTAGTTTGTAGCCCGATATTGGAAGAGTCAAGGTAGTTAGTGGTCATTGATCCAAAGCCAGCTTTTCACATTCCGTCTGAATCTAGAGTAGCGTAGAATAGCTCTCAGTGCAGTAGGAGATCATTCCAGGCACGGGCAGCTCTAAAAGGGAAGCTTGCTCCACCCGTTTTAGTTAGTCTAAATCTGGGAGTTTCAAGTAAGGAGTGGTTAGAGGCTCTAGTGTATTGAGCAAAGGATTTTCTGGTCAATCTAGTCGAGATGTATTGGTGCGCAGTGTTGTTCAGTCCTTTGTGTATGAGCGATAGTTAAATGCCCCTCTCTTATCACCTCTTTACCCCTTTAACTCCTGGCATGTTCAAGTCTCACTTTTACCCTCCTCTACTGTCCATAGACCTGGGGTAGTTTAATGCCCCTCAATTATCGCCTCTTTACCCCTGTACTCCTGGCATGTTCAAGTCTCACTTTTACCCTCCTCTACTGTGTATAGACCTGGGGTAGTTTAATGCCCCTCTCTTATCGCCTCTTTACCCCTGTACTCCTGGCCCGTTCAAGTCTCACTTTTATCCTCCTCTACTGTCCATAGACCTGGGTAGTTTAATGACCCTCTCTAATCGCCTCTTTACCCCTGTACTCCTAGCCTGTTCAAGTCTCACTTTTACCCTCCTCTACTGTCTCTAGACCGGGGGTAGTTTAATGCCCCTCTCTTATCACCTATTTACCCCTGTACTCCTGGCCCGTTCAAGTCTCACTTTTTCCCTCCTCTACTGTCTATACACCTGGGGTAGTTTAACCCCCCTCTCTTATCGCCTCTTTACCCCTGTACTGCTGGCCCATTCAAGTCTCACTTTTGCCCTCCTCTACTGTCTATAGACCTGGGGCAGTTTAGTGCCCCTCTCTTGTCACCTCTTTACCCCTGTAATCCTGGCCTGTTCAAGTCTGATTTTTACCCTCCTCTACTGTCTCTAGACCTGGGTAGTTTAATGCTCCTCTCTTGTCGGCTCTTTACCCCTGTACTCCTGGCACTTTCAAGTCTCACCTTTACCCTCCTCTGCTGTCTATAGACCTGGGTAGTTTAATGCTCCTCTCTTGTCGCCTCTTTACCCCTGTACTCCTGGCACTTTCAAAGTCTCACTTTACCCTCCTCTACTGTCTATAGACCTGGGGTAGTTTAATGCCCCTCTCTTATCGCCTATTTACCCCTGTAACTCATGGCCCATTCAAGTCTCAATTATACCTTCCTCTACTGTCTATAGACCTGGGGTAGTTTAACGGCCCTCTCCTATCGCCCCTTTACCCATGTACTCCTGGCCAGTTCAAGTCTCACTTTTACCCTCCTCTACTGTCCATAGACCTGGGGTAGTTTAATGCCCCTCTCTTATCGCCTCTTTACCCCTGTACTCCTGGCACGTTCAAGTCTCACTTTTACCCTCCTCTACTGTGTATAGACATGGGGTAGTTTAATGCCCCTCTCTTATCGCCTCTTTACCCCTGTACTCCTGGCCCGTTCAAGTCTCACTTTTACCCTCCTCTACTGTCCATAGACCTGGGTATTTTAATGCCCCTCTCTAATCGCCTCTTTACCCCTGTACTCCTGGCCCGTTCAAGTCTCACTTTTACCCTCCTCTACTGTCTCTAGACCTGGGTAGTTTAATGCCCCTCTCTTATCACCTCTTTACCCCTGTACTCCTGGCCCATTCACATCTCAATTATACCCTCCTCTACTGTCTATAGACCTGGGGTAGTTTAACGGCCCTCTCCTATCGCCTCTTTACCCCTGTACTCCTGGCCCGTTCAAGTCTCCCTTTTACCCTCCTCTACTGTCTATAGACCTGGGGTAGTTTAATGCCCCTCTCTTATCGCCTATTTACCCCTGTACTCCTGGCCCGTTCAAGTCTCACTTTTTCCCTCCTCTACTGTCTATACACCTGGGGTAGTTTAACGCCCCTCTCTTCTCACCTCTTTACCCCTGTACTCCTGGCCCGTTCAAGTCTTACTTTTACCCTCCTCTAATGTCTATAGACCTGGGGTAGTTTAATGCCCCTCTCTTATCGCCTCTTTACCCCTGTACTCCTGGCCCGTTCAAGTCTCACTTTTGCCCTCCTCTACTGTCTATAGACCTTGGGCAGTTTAATGCCCCTCTCTTGTCACCTCTTTACCCCTGTACTACTGGCCGTTCAAGTCTCACTTTTACCCTCCTCTACTGTCTATAGACCTGGGTAGTTTAATGCTCCTCTCTTGTCGCCTCTTTACCCCTGTACTCCTGGCACTTTCAAGTCTCACTTTACCCTCCTCTACTATCTATAGACCTGGGGTAGTTTAATGCCCCTCTCTTATCGCCTATTTACCCCTGTAACTCATGGCCCATTCAAGTCTCAATTATACCTTCCTCTACTGTCTATAGACCTGGGGTAGTTTAACGGCCCTCTCCTATCGCCTCTTTACCCATGTACTCCTGGCCCGTTCAAGTCTCACTTTTACCCTCCTCTACTGCCTATAGACCTGGGGTAGTTTAATGCCCCTCTCTTATCGCCTCTTTACCCCTGTACTCCTGGCCCGTTCAAGTCTCACTTTTACCCTCCTCTACTGTCCATAGACCTGGGTATTTTAATGCCCCTCTCTAATCGCCTCTTTACCCCTGTACTCCTGGCCCGTTCAAGTCTCACTTTTACCCTCCTCTACTGTCTCTAGACCTGGGTAGTTTAATGCCCCTCTCTTATCACCTCTTTACCCCTGTACTCCTGGCCCATTCACATCTCAATTATACCCTCCTCTACTGTCTATAGACCTGGGGTAGTTTAACGGCCCTCTCCTATCGCCTCTTTATCCCTGTACTCCTGGCCCGTTCAAGTCTCCCTTTTACCCTCCTCTACTGTCTATAGACCTGGGGTAGTTTAATGCCCCTCTCTTATCGCCTATTTACCCCTGTACTCCTGGCCCGTTCAAGTCTCACTTTTTCCCTCCTCTACTGTCTATACACCTGGGGTAGTTTAACGCCCCTCTCTTCTCACCTCTTTACCCCTGTACTCCTGGCCCGTTCAAGTCTTACTTTTACCCTCCACTAATGTCTATAGACCTGGGGTAGTTTAATGCCCCTCTCTTATCGCCTCTTTACCCCTGTACTCCTGGCCCGTTCAAGTCTCACTTTTGCCCTCCTCTACAGTCTATAGACCTTGGGCAGTTTAATGCCCCTCTCTTGTCACCTCTTTACCCCTGTACTACTGGCCGTTCAAGTCTCACTTTTACCCTCCTCTACTGTCTATAGACCTGGGTAGTTTAATGCTCCTCTCTTGTCGCCTCTTTACCCCTGTACTCCTGGCACTTTCAAGTCTCACTTTACCCTCCTCTACTATCTATAGACCTGGGGTAGTTTAATGCCCCTCTCTTATCGCCTATTTACCCCTGTAACTCATGGCCCATTCAAGTCTCAATTATACCTTCCTCTACTGTCTATAGACCTGGGGTAGTTTAACGGCCCTCTCCTATCGCCTCTTTACCCATGTACTCCTGGCCCGTTCAAGTCTCCCTTTTACCCTCCTCTACTGTCTATAGACCTGGGGTAGTTTAATGCCCCTCTCTTATCACCTATTTACTCCTGTACTCCTGGCCCGTTCAAGTCTCACTTTTTCCCTCCTCTACTGTCTATAGACCTGGGGTAGTTTAATGCCCCTCTCTTATTGCCTCTTTACCCATGTACTCCTGGCCGGTTAAAGTCTCACTTTTACCCTCCTCTACTGTCTATAGACCTGGGGTAGTTTAACGCCCCTCTCTTCTCACCTCTTTACCCCTGTACTCCTGGCCCGATCAAGTCTCACTTTTACCCTCCTCTAATGTCTATAGACCTGGGGTAGTTTAATGCCCCTCTCTTATCGCCTCTTTACCCCTGTACTCCTGGCCCGTTCAAGTTTCCCTTTTACCCTGCTCTACTGTCTATAGACCTGGGTAGTTTAATGCTCCTCTCTTGTCGCCTCTTTACCCCTGTACTCCTGGCACTTTCAAGTCTAATTTTACCCTCCTCTACGGTCTATAGACCTGGGGTAGTTTAGTTTAGTTTAGTTTATTATTTGATAATGCGCTCCAAAACCCAGGTGTCGCCGGGCGCAGCAGTAGCAAGAATACTTAAGCTTAGGTTACATACATACCGAGGATACATACAAAGAATGCATTAATTGTGTTATTAGCATATGCACAATACACATATACAAGGGAGACAGGATGTGTGTCCCTCACATCTTGTGAGCAATGAGATAGTTTGTAGCCCGATATTGGAAGAGTCAAGGTAGTTAGTGGTCATTGATCCAAAGCCAGCTTTTCACATTCCGTCTGAATCTAGAGTAGCGTAGAATAGCTCTCAGTGCAGTAGGAGATCATTCCAGGCACGGGCAGCTCTAACAGGGAAGCTTGCTCCACCCGTTTTAGTTAGTCTAAATCTGGGAGTTTCAAGTAAGGAGTGGTTAGAGGCTCTAGTGTAGTGAGTAAAGGATTTTCTGGTTAATCTAGCCGAGATGTATGGGGGCGCAGTGTTGTTCAGTCCTTTGTGTGTGAGCGATAGTTAAATGCCCCTCTCTTATCACCTCTTTACCCCTGTAACTCCTGGCCCGTTCACATCTCAATTATACCTTCCTCTACTGTCTATAGACATGGGGTAGTTTAACGGCCCTCTCCTATCGCCTCTTTACCCATGTACTCCTGGCCCGTTCAAGTCTCCCTTTTACCCTCCTCTACTGTCTATAGACCTGGGGTAGTTTAATGCCCCTCTCTTATCGCGTATTTACCTCTGTACTCCTGGCCCGTTCAAGTCTCACTTTTTCCCTCCTCTACTGTCTATAGACCCAGGGTAGTTTAATGCCCCTCTCTTGTTGCCTCTTTACCCATGTCTCCTGGCTGGTTAAAGTCTCACTTTTACCCTCCTCTACTGTCTACAGACCTGGGGTAGTTTAACGCCCTCTCTTCTCACCTCTTTACCCCTGTACTCCTGGCCCGATCAAGTCTCACTTTTGCCCTCCTCTAATGTCTATAGACCTGGGGTAGTTTAATGCCCCTCTCTTATCGCCTCTTTACCCCTGTACTCCTGGCCCGTTCAAGTCTCCCTTTTGCCCTCCTCTACTGTTTATAGACCTGGGGCAGTTTAATGCCCCTCTCTTGTCACCTCTTTACCCCTGTACTCCTGGCCTGTTCAAGTCTCACTTTTACCCTCCTCTACTGTCTATAGACCTGGGTAGTTTAATGCTCCTCTCTTGTCGCCTCTTTACCCCTGTACTCCTGGCACTTTCAGGTCTCACTTTACCCTCCTCTACTGTCTATAGACCTGGGGTAGTTTAATGCTCCTCTCTTATCGCCTATTTACCCCTGTAACTCCTGGCCCATTCATGTCTAACTTCTACCCTCCTCTACTGTCTATAGATCTGGGGTAGTTTAGTTTAGTTTGGTTTAGTTTAGTTTAGTTTAGTTTAGTATTTGATAATGCGCTCCAAAACCCAGGGGTCGCCAGGCGCAGTAGTAGCAAGAATACTTAAGTTTAGGTTACATACATACCGAGGATACATACAAAGAATGCATTAATTGTGTTATTAGCATATACACAATACACATATACAAGGGAGACAGGATGTGTGTCCCTCGCATCTTGTGGGCAATGAGGTACTTTGTAGCCCGATATTGGAAGAGTCAAGGTAGTTAGTTGTCATTGATCCAAAGCCAGCTTTTCACATTCCGTCTGAATCTAGAGTAGGGTAGAATAGCTCTCAGTGCAGTAGGAGATCATTCCAGGCACGGGCAGCTCTAATAGGGAATCTTGCTCCACCCGTTTTAGTTACTCTAAATCTGGGAGTTTCAAGTAAGGAGTGGTTAGAGGCTCTAGTGTAGGGAGTAAAGGATTTTCTGGTCAATCTAGCCGAGATGTATGGGGACGCAGTGTTGTGCAGTCCTTTGTGTGTGAGCGATAGTTAAATGCCCCTCTCTTATCACCTCTTTACCCCAGTAACTCCTGGCCGGTTCAAGTCTCACTTTTACCCTCCACTCCTGTCTATGGACCTGGGGTAGTTTAATGCCCCTCTCTTGTCGCCTCTTTACTCCTGTACTCCTGGCCCGTTCAAGTCTCACTTTTACCCTCCTCTACTGTCTATAGACCTGGGGTAGTTTAATGCCCCTCTCTTTTCGCCTCATTACCCCTGTACTGCTGGCCCGTTCAAGTCTCACTTTTACCCTCCTCTACTGTCTATAGATCTGGGTAGTTTAATGCCTCTCTCTTGTCGCCTCTTTACCCATGTACTCCTGGCCTGTTCAGTCTCACTTTTATCCCCCACTAATGTCTATAGACCTGGGGTAGTTTAATGCCCCTCTCTTATGGCCTCTTTACCCCTGTACTTCTAGCCCATTCAAGTCTCAGTTTTGCCCTCCTCTACTGTCTATAGACCTGGGGTAGTTTAATGCCCCTCTCTTATCGCCTCTTTACCCCTGTACTCATGGCCCGTTCAAGTCTCACTTTTACCATCCTCTACTGTCTATAGACCTGGGTAGTTTAATGCCCCTCTCCTATCGCCCCTTTACCCCTGTACTCCTGGCCCATTCAAGTCTCACTTGTACCCTCCTCTACTGTCTATAGACCTGGGGTGGTTTAATCCCCCTCTCTTATCGCTTCTTTACCCCTGTAACTCCTGGCCCGTTCAAGTCTCATGTTTACCCTCCTCTACTGTCTATAGACCTGGGGTAGTTTAATGCCCCTCTTTTATCGCCTCTTTACCCCTGTACTCCTGGCCCGTTCAAGTCTCACTTTTACCCTCCTCTACTGTCTATAGACCTGGGCTAGTTTAATGCCCCTCTCTTATCGCCTCTTTACTCCTGTACTCCTAACCCATTGAAGTCTCACTTTTGCTCTCCTCTACTGTCTATAGACCTGGGATAGTTTAATGCCCCTCTCTTGTCGCCTCTTTACCCCTTTACTCCTGGCCCGTTCAAGTCTCACTTTTACCCTCCTCTAATGTCTATAGACCTGGGGTAGTTTAATGCCCCTCTCTTCTCACCTCTTTACCCCTGTACTCCTGGCCCATTCAAGTCTCACTTTTACCCTCCTCTACTGTCTATAGACCTGGGGTAGTTTAATGCCCCTCTCTTCTCACCTCTTTACCCCTGTACTCCTGGCCCGTTCAAGTCTCACTTTTACCCTCCTCTAATGTCTATAGAGTTGGGGTAGTTTAATGCCCCTCTCTTGTCGCCTCTTTACCCATGTACTTCTGGCCCGTTCAAGTCTCACTTTTGCCCTCCTCTACTGTCTATAGATCTGGGGCAGTTTAATGCCCCTATCTTGTCACCTCCTTACCCCTGTACTCCTGGCCTGTTCAAGTCTCACTTTTACCCTCCTCTACTGTCTATAGACCTGGGTAGTTTAATGCTCCTCTCTTGTCGCCTCTTTACCCCTGTACTCCTGGCCTGTTCAAGTCTCACTTTTGCCCTCTTCTACTGTCTATAGACCTGGGGAAGTTTAATGCCCCTCTCTTATCGCCTTTTTACCGCTGTAACTCCTGGCCCGTTCAAGTCTCACTTCTACCCTCCTCTACTGTCTATAGACCTGGGTAGTTTAATGCCCCTCTATTGTCGCCTCTTTACCCCTGTACTCCTGTCCTGTTCACGTCTCACTTTTAGCCCCCTCTAATGTCTATAGACCTGAGGTAGTTTAATGCCCCTCTCTTATCACCTCTTTACCCCTGTACTCTGTGCCCCTTCAAGTCTCACTTTTACCCTCCTCTACTGTCTATAGACCTGGGTATTTTAATGCCCCTCTCTTGTCGCCTCTTTACCCCTGTACTCTGCGCCCATTCAAGTCTCACATTTACCCTCCTCTACTGTCTATAGACCTGGGGTAGTTTAATGCCCCTCTCTTATCACCTCATTACCCCTGTACTGCTGGCTCGTTCAAGTCTCACGTTTACCCTCCTCTACTGTCTATAGACCTGGGTAGTTTAATGCCTCTCGCTTGTCGCCTCTTTCCCCATGTACTCCTGGCCTGTTCAAGTCTCACTTTTACCCTCCTCTACTGTCTATAGACCTGGGTAGTTTAATGCCCCTCTCTTATCGCCTCTTTACCCCTGTACTCCTGGCCCGTTGAAGTCTCACTTGTACCCTCCTCTACTGTCTATAGACCTGGGGTGGTTTAATCCCCCTCTCTTATCGCCTCTTTACCCCTGTAACTCCTGGCCCATTCAAGTCTCACTTTTACCCTCCTATACTGTCTATAGACCTGGGGTAGTTTAATGCCCCTCTTTTATCGCCTCTTTACCCCTGTACTCCTGGCCTGTTCAAGTCTCACTTTTACCCTCCTCTACTGTCTATAGACCTGGGGTAGTTTAATGCCCCTCTCTTGTCACCTCTTTACCCCTGTATTCCTGGCCCGTTCAAGTCTCACTTTTACCCCCCTCTAATGTCTATAGACCTGGGGTAGTTTAATGCCCCTTCTTATCGCCTCTTTACTCCAGGTGGGTGGAATTCTTACTTGGACCCTCTCTGTCGTTTAGAAGGCACTGCCAGGCCCCTGGCAGAGAGTGGCCGGCACTTCGTGTACAGACGTGAGAAGGAGCCCACAGGGCCGGTGCCCCCACTTCCCAGCCAGAGCCCAGCCATCTGTCCCCGGGCCCAGATACTGTCTGGCACTGTGCCAGTGTTTGAAAGTACGTGCCAGAGCGGCTGTGGGCACTTGTGAGTACGTGTTGCATGGCAGGCCTCCCCAGTACTGAGGAAACGGGGGCTGTCAACAGCATGTCCCGCTCTTTGGAGACCACCCTGAAAGCGTGCCAAGGGAGGCAGAGGGCAGATTGCGATCAGGGAGCTGGCAGCGGGCCAAGGCCCTCACAGCCGGTATGGGCCAGCCTGGAGTGCGGCCTGGACTCGCATAAACCCGAAGTCACATCAGATGACTCTCCCACCGGGCTTTAGGAATTATCCCGAAGCACCCTACACCCCCAGACCGCTGGTGGCAAGGACCAAGCTGGAGACTAAATGCAGGCTGGCTGGGTGGGCTGGCGTATGGGCCTGTGAGCCCAGATCTGCCCACAGTGCCCGGTGTCAATTCCTGACATAAACTAGTTGGGCGTTAATTCCTGCCTGCTATAAATGGCCAATCAGGGAACAGAAGCAAATGGGTGAAACCTATCTGTGTTTCCAAACCATTGGACCCCCCACCCCCTCTTACCACCGGACCACCCCTTAGCCAATAGTTACCCAAATCCTTCTTGTGCTTTTGGAAGTAGTGAGGTATATAGTTCTGGGATTTTCCAGAAGCTGCCAAGGAAATACTTACTCACAAATCCTGTTGCAATGAACTTCCTAATTCTGAACATAGAGCAGCGTGTACATGTGGCCTGACCGAATGCAGAATTACAACAGGTAAGCAAAGGCCCCTGTGGCCAAAGGTTAGCACCACCTAAAACCAAGCCCTGCCAAAAATAAAACCGACAACACGTCCCCACCAAATACGGGCCGTGATTAAGGGCACACTCACCACTCCTTCCCACGTGATCCTTACAAGACCAGGGAGCACATGTTATACAAGTGTGTGTGTGTGTGTCCCACCCTAAATGAGCAGACGACATGTATTCACCTGTCCACCCACTGTGTGGTGTTCAGCACACCTTCAATGTGCAGATGACACCTGTCCACCCACTGTGTGGTTCAGCACACCTTCAATGTGCAGATGACACCTGTCCACCCACTGTGAGATTCAGCACACCTTCAATGTGCAGATGACACGTGTCCACCCACTGTGTGGTTCAGCACACCTTCAATGTGCAGATGACACCTGTCCACCCGCTGTGTGATTCATCACACCTTCAATGTGCAGATAGCACCTGTCCACCCACTGTGTGATTCAGCACACCTTCAATGTGCAGATGACACCTGTCCACCCACTGTGTGATTCAGCACACCTTCAATGTGCAGATAGCAGCTGTCCACCCACTGTGTGATTCAGCACACCTTCAATGTGCAGATGACATGTGCCCACCCACTGTGTGATTCAGCACACCTTCAATGTGCAGATGGCACCTGTCCACCCACTGTGTGATTCAGCACACCTTCAATGTGCAGATGACATGTGCCCACCCACTGTGTGATTCAGCACACCTTCAATGTGCAGATGGCACCTGTCCACCCACTGTGTGATTCAGCACACCTTCAATGTGCAGATGACACCTGCTACCCACCGTGTGATTCATCACACCTTCAATGTGCAGATGACACCTGTCCACCCACTGTGTGCTTTAGGACACCTTGAATGTGCAGATGACACCTGTCCACCCAGTGTGATTCATCACACCTTCAATGTGCAGATGACACCTGTTCACCCACTGTGTGATTTTACACACCTTCAATGTGCAGATGACACCTGTCCTCAAACTGTGTTATTCAGCACACCTTCAATGTGCAGATGTCACCTGTCCACCCACCGTGTGATTCAGCACACCTTCAATGTGCAGATGACATGTGTCCACCCACTGTGTGATTCAGCACACCTTCAATGTGCAGATGACACCTGTCCACCCACTGTGTGCTTTAGGACACCTTCAATGTGCAGATGACACCTGTCCACCCACTGTGTGATTCATCACACCTTCAATGTGCAGATGACACCTGTCCACCCACTGTGTGATTCATCACACCTTCAATGTGCAGATGACACCTGTTCACCTACTGTGTGATTCAGCACACCTTCAATGTGCAGATAGCACCTGTCCACCCACTGTGTGATTCAGAACACCTTCAATGTGAAGATGACACCTGTCCACCCACTGTATGATTCAGCACACCTTCAATGTGCAGATGGCACGTGTCCACCAACTGTGTGATTCAGCACACCTTCAATGTGCAGATGACACCTGCTACCCACCGTGTGATTCATCACACCTTCAATGTGCAGATGACACCTGTCCACCCACTGTGTGCTTTAGGACACCTTGAATGTGCAGATGACACCTGTCCACCCAGTGTGATTCATCACACCTTCAATGTGCAGATGACACCTGTTCACCCACTGTGTGATTTTACACACCTTCAATGTGCAGATGACACCTGTCCACCCACTGTGTGATTCAGCACACCTTCAATGTGCAGATAGCACCTGTCCACCCACTGTTTGATTCGGCACACCTTCAATGTGCAGATGACACCTGTTCTCACACTGTGTGATTCAGAACACCTTCAATCTGCAGATGACACCTACCCTCACATTGTGTGATTCAGCACACCTTCAATGTGCAGATGACACCTGTCCACCCACTGTATAATTCAGCACACCTTCAATGTGCAGATGACACCTGTCCTCAAACTGTGTTATTCAGCACACCTTCAATGTGCAGATAGCACCTGTCCACCCACTGTTTGATTCGGCACACCTTCAATGTGCAGATGACACCTGTTCTCACACTGTGTGATTCAGAACACCTTCAATCTGCAGATGACACCTGTTCTCACACTGTGTGATTCAGAACACCTTCAATCTGCAGATGACACCTACCCTCACATTGTGTGATTCAGCACACCTTCAATGTGCAGATGACACCTGTCCACCCACTGTATAATTCAGCACACCTTCAATGTGCAGATGACACCTGTCCTCAAACTGTGTTATTCAGCACACCTTCAATGTGCAGATGTCACCTGTCCACCCACCGTGTGATTCAGCACACCTTCAATGTGCAGATGACATGTGTCCACCCACTGTGTGATTCAGCACACCTTCAATGTGCAGATGACACCTGTCCACCCACTGTGTGCTTTAGGACACCTTCAATGTGCAGATGACACCTGTCCACCCACTGTGTGATTCATCACACCTTCAATGTGCAGATGACACCTGTCCACCCACTGTGTGATTCATCACACCTTCAATGTGCAGATGACACCTGTTCACCTACTGTGTGATTCAGCACACCTTCAATGTGCAGATAGCACCTGTCCACCCACTGTGTGATTCAGAACACCTTCAATGTGAAGATGACACCTGTCCACCCACTGTATGATTCAGCACACCTTCAATGTGCAGATGACACCTGTTCACCCACTGCATGATTCAGCTCACCTTCAATGTGCAGATGACACCTGCTACCCACCGTGTGATTCAGCACACCTTCAATGTGCAGATGACACCTGCTACCCACCGTGTGATTCAGCACACCTTCAATGTGCAGATAGCACCTGTCCACCCACTGTGTGATTCAGCACACCTTCAATGTGCAGATGACACCTGTCCACCCACTGTATGATTCAGCACACCTTCAATGTGCAGATGACACCTGTCCACCCACCGTGTGATTCATCACACCTTCAATGTGCAGATGGTATCCGTCCACCCACTGCGTGATTCAGCACACCTACAATGTTCAGATGACACCTGTCCACCCACTGTGAGATTCAGCACACCATCAATGTGAGGATGACACCTGTCCACCGACTGTGTGATTCAGCATACCTTCAATGTGTAGATGGTACCTGACCGCACACCGTGTGATTCATCACACCTTCAATGTTCAGATGATACCTGTCCACCGACTGTGAGATTCAGCACACCTTCAATGTGCAGATAGCACCTGTCCACCCACCGTGTGATTCAGCACACCTTCAATGTGCAGATAGCACCTGTCCACCCACCGTGTGATTCATCACACCTTCAATGTGCAGATAGCACCTGTCCACCCACCGTGTGATTCAGCACACCTTCAATGTGCAGATGACACCTGTCCACCCACCGTGTGATTCAGCACACCTTCAATGTGCAGATAGCACCTGTCCACCCACCGTGTGATTCAGCACACCTTCAATGTGCAGATGACACGTGTCCACCCACTGTGTGATTCAGCACACCTTCAATGTGCAGATGACACCTACCCACCCACTGTGTGATTCAGCACACCTTCAATGTGCAGATAGCACCTGCCCACCCACTGTGTGATTCAGCACACCTTCAATGTGCAGATGACATGTGTCCACCCACTGTCTGATTCAGCACACCTTCAATGTGCAGATGACACCTGTCCACCCACTGTGTGATTCAGCACACCTTCAATGTGCAGATGACACCTGTCCACCCACCGTGTGATTCAGCACACCTTCAATGTGCAGATGACACCTGTCCACCCACTGTGTGATTCAGCGCAACTTCAATATGCAGATGACATGTGTCCACCCACTGCGTTATTCAGCACACCTTCAATGTGCAGATGACACCTGTACACCCACTGTTTGATTCAGCACACCTTCAATGTGCAGATGACACCTACTACCCACCGTGTGATTCATCACACCTTCAATGTGCAGATGACACCTGTCCACCCACTGTGTGATTCATCACACCTTCAATGTGCAGATGACACCTGTACACCCACTGTGTGATTCATCACAGCTTCAATGTGCAGATGACACCTGCTACCCACCGTGTGATTCATCACACCTTCAATGTGCAGATGACACCTGTCCACCCACTGTGTGATTCATCACACCTTCAATGTGCAGATGACACCTGCTACCCACCGTGTGATTCATCACACCTTCAATGTGCAGATGACACCTGTCCACCCACTGTGTGATTCATCACACCTTCAATGTGCAGATGGCACCTGCTACCCACCGTGTGATTCATCACACTTTCAATGTGCATATGACACCTGTTCACCCACTGTGTGATTTTAAACACCTTCAATGTGCAGATAGCACCTGTCCACCCACTGTATGATTCATCACACCTTCAATGTGCAGATGACACCTGCTACCCACCGTATGATTCATCACACCTTCAATGTGCAGATGACACCTGTTCACCCACTGTGTGATTCAGCACACCTTCAATGTGCAGATAGCACCTGTCCACCCACTGTGTGATTCAGTGATTCAGCACGCCTTCAATGTGCAGATGACACCTGTACACCCACTGTGAGATTCAGCACACCTTCAATGTGCAGATGACACCTTTACACCCACTGTGTGATTCATCACACCTTCAATGTGCAGATGACACCTGTTCACCCACTGTGTGATTTTACACACCTTCAATGTGCAGATAACACCTGTCCACCCACTGTTTGATTCAGCACACATTCAATGTGCAGATAGCACCTGTCCACCCACTGTATGATTCAGCACACCTTCAATGTGCAGATGACACCTGTACACCCACTGTGTGCTTTAGGACACCTTCAATGTGCAGATGACACCTGTCCACCCACTGTGTGATTTTAAACACCTTCAATGTGCAGATAGCACCTGTCCACCCACTGTATGATTCATCACACCTTCAATGTGCAGATGACACCTGCTACCCACCGTATGATTCATCACACCTTCAATGTGCAGATGACACCTGTTCACCCACTGTGTGATTCAGCACACCTTCAATGTGCAGATAGCACCTGTCCACCCACTGTGTGATTCAGTGATTCAGCACGCCTTCAATGTGCAGATGACACCTGTACACCCACTGTGAGATTCAGCACACCTTCAATGTGCAGATGACACCTTTACACCCACTGTGTGATTCATCACACCTTCAATGTGCAGATGACACCTGTTCACCCACTGTGTGATTTTACACACCTTCAATGTGCAGATAACACCTGTCCACCCACTGTTTGATTCAGCACACATTCAATGTGCAGATAGCACCTGTCCACCCACTGTATGATTCAGCACACCTTCAATGTGCAGATGACACCTGTACACCCACTGGAAGATTCATCAAACCTTCAATGTGCAGATGACACCTGTCCACCCACTGTGTGCTTTAGGACACCTTCAATGTGCAGATGACACCTGTCCACCCACTGTGTGATTCATCACACCTTCAATGTGCAGATGACACCTGTTCACCTACTGTGTGATTCAGCACACCTTCAATGTGCAGATGACACCTGCTACCCACCGTGTGATTCATCACACCTTCAATGTGCAGATGACACCTGTCCACCCACTGTGTGCTTTAGGACACCTTGAATGTGCAGATGACACCTGTCCACCCAGTGTGATTCATCACACCTTCAATGTGCAGATGACACCTGTTCACCCACTGTGTGATTTTACACACCTTCAATGTGCAGATGACACCTGTCCACCCACTGTGTGATTCAGCACACCTTCAATGTGCAGATAGCACCTGTCCACCCACTGTTTGATTCGGCACACCTTCAATGTGCAGATGACGCCTGTCCTCACACTGTGTGATTCAGAACACCTTCAATCTGCAGATGACACCTACCCTCACATTGTGTGATTCAGCACACCTTCAATGTGCAGATGACACCTGTCCTCACACTGTGTTATTCAGCACACCTTCAATGTGCGGATGTCACCTGTCCACCCACCGTGTGATTCAGCACACCTTCAATGTGCAGATGACATGTGTCCACCCACTGTGTGATTCAGCACACCTTCAATGTGCAGATGACACCTGTCCACCCACTGTGTGCTTTAGGACACCTTCAATGTGCAGATGACACCTGTCCACCCACTGTGTGATTCATCACACCTTCAATGTGCAGATGACACCTGCCACCCACCGTGTTATTCATCAAACCTTCAATGTGCAGATGACACCTGTCCACCCACTGTGTGCTTTAGGACACCTTCAATGTGCAGATGACACCTGTCCACCCACTGTGTGATTCATCACACCTTCAATGTGCAGATGACACCTGTTCACCCACTGTGTGATTTTACACACCTTCAATGTGCAGATGACACCTGTCCACCCACTGTGTGATTCAGCACACCTTCAATGTGCAGATAGCACCTGTCCACCCACTGTGTGATTCAGAACACCTTCAATGTGAAGATGACAACTGTCCACCCACTGTATGATTCAGCTCACCTTCAATGTGCAGATGACACCTGCTACCCACCGTGTGATTCATCACACCTTCAATGTGCAGATGCCACCTGCTACCCACCGTGTGATTCATCACACCTTCAATGTGCAGATGACACCTGTCCACACACTGTGTGATTCAGCACACCTTCAATGTGCAGATAGCACCTGTCCACCCGCTGTGTGATTCAGCACACCTTCAATGTGCAGATGACACCTGTCCACCCACTGTGAGATTCAGCATACCTTCAATGTGTAGATGGTACCTGACCGCACACCGTGTGATTCATCACACCTTCAATGTTCAGATGACACCTGTCCACTCACCGTGTGATTCAGCACACCTTCAATGTTCAGATGACACCTGTCCACCCACTGTGAGATTCAGCACACCATCAATGTGAAGATGACACCTGTCCACCGACTGTGTGATTCAGCACACCTTCAATGTTCAGATGAAACTTGTCCTCTCACCGTGTGATTCAGCACACCTTCAATGTTCAGATGACACCTGTCCACTGTTAGGGAGAATTCTCTGTTTAGGCTGAATTTCCCTACCTAGTGAGTCCCCCAGCAGCTTTGCTGGATTTCTGGGGTTTAATTTTTTCTCCTGCCAAGAGTGAGACTCTTTTACCCTCACTCCTGGACATGTTGAACTGTGTTATCTTGGACAAACCTTGTGTTGAATGGGCTATGGGGTCTTTTACTCCATAGGGCCTCATGTATTTTTGTGATGTGGGTTACACAGCACCCTCTGTGCCGTGACCCAGGGGTGTCCTAGGGACTCCCCAACATAGACTCCATACCCTGGGACTGACTACTGTCTCCCAGGGCATGTAAAGTCACCAAAGACTTTGCTAGTCTTGAATCCTGAACAGAACCAGTACAAACCATCATATTGTGGACGTACTGGCTGGGGCAATTCGATTGCCCCAGGGTCTGTTAGTCGAGGGGGCACGTCTCCGTCCCCCCTGATCGAGTTTTGGCTGGTGGCAGTGGAAACTACGTTTTATATTCGACCGCGAATATTTTCCTATGGGATTTCCCATTGTTTTAGGCTAACACATTTAATTATTTATTTACGGTAGCCTTAAACACACCGCCGGTTTATATATTTATTTTTATAACTCCGGTTGGGACTTTTTGCCAAAACTTGATTCTAAAATGGCGTTGGTGTTCGCCTCTGTAACTCTGACCCAAAGTGGAGCCCTTTGTTCCACTTTTGGCGGGCTTCTCCACAGAAGCCCTCCAAAGTGGTGCCACTCTGTCTGGGGTACTTAGGAGGGGTGGAGGGGGATTTAGGCACCCTGGACTGAGTTACCTTGGTAACTCAAGTCGCACTCCGTCCTGATTGGCCCAAGTGGTGAGCCGCCCGGCTCACCACTTAGCATGTTTGAGTGACAGCTAGGCTGGGTGAATGGGGGTTTGCTGCATAAAAGCAGGGCTTTGGGGACTGGGACTTCAGAAGTCGCCACAGGACCAAGAATCCGACGAGGGAAGAGCTGAGCCGACCTGCTTCGACGACACCACCCGGTGGAGCCCTGCTGAACCGTCTCACCACTCTTCCCGACGACCGAGGAGAACTCTTAACGGAGTGGCTCCTTCCCTTGACTGGTGGGGACAACCAGTTTTCGCCTTCTTTTCGCTTCTCGAGGTATTTCGTGGCCGCCTTGCCAGTGCCAAGCACCCCGGCAACCGGAACCCCACCACTTTTACCCCAACCACGAAAGTCGGTACAACCCTTTAACCGGAGGACTCCACGGCTGGTTTCTTCCCGGGCAGTGCAACGACCCTCTTCTTCTGCTCTTCAGCGAGAACTTCTTCTCCCCTGACCGACGTCGAGCCCTGCTGCCACTGCCTGGAACAACTGCCACCGCTGGAGGATCCTTTCCGCTTAAGGTACCGTGTTCCGCCTGGCTTCCCTTGCTACCGACTGTACGGGGTAGATTTAGCCCCCGGCTTTCGAACCTGGGAGTGCCTGGGACACCCTGGCTAAACTTTCTAAGCCACTCTAACCTCTTTCTAACTCTTTGCAAGACTTTGAATCCCTAATAACAGTGTGATCTTGGGCACATTTTCGCTCCGGCTACTCTAAGAGTGGGCCCTGCCTAGTGACTTTTGCTCACCTGTGACTTTGTGCTTCTTTGAGCCTATTGCAAGTGTTCTGGACCTTAGAGTGGTGTGTTTAACCCATTTCTGCTTTTTCTCTCCCTTTCTTGGAAACTACTAGAGTGTCATCTAACGTTAAGCACTCACCTCTGTTTTAATTAAGTGGTGTTAACCTAGAGTTGTCTAGATAGGAGAAAGGATTGAATCTACTTTCGTTATAACTGTGTTTGAAGTGTTTACTATATTTTGCTAGAGTGTTTTTTTTTAACTTATGTGTATTTTAAATAAATAACTATATACTTTTGAAACCAAGCTCTGGTCAGTGTTTGCTTGTGCTATTGTGTGTTGGTACATATTGTGTATACTTTGCATACTGCCTAACTCTTCTTGAGAGAAGTCTGACTGCTCAGCCACAGCTACCAGGTAAATCTGGGTGGTACAGACTGCTACCAAAGGGGTTTACTGCTCTACCTGTAGTCTTAAATCTTTTGCAGTGTTCCCCAAGGGAACTGCACAGGTTTCTGCCTAACACTGGTGTACAGCGGTGGGATTTGTATTGAGTATACATTTTATTGTGCTTTAGATACCTTAGTGCAACTAACCACAAAGCTTAGCACTGAAAAAGTAAAACCTCTAACATGTCAGTTATAGAAAGCTATAGTCAAGAGTCCCTTGCAGCCAAAACTGCTGATTGTTTAAGAGTGCTCTGTAAACATAAGGATCTCCTGACTAAGGGCAAGAAAATGGAGCTGATTGAAAGATTGTTAGCTAACCAAAGTCTGGGTGATGGTTCAGAGGAACCTACCACTCCAGCAACTGTAGATGACAGTGTTGAAATTAACATGGAGCAAAATGTTGATGATTCTGAGGAAGAGTCAGAAGAGGAGGGTGAGGCTGTTGTAACTGTCCCCCCTAGGCCTCTGCCTGCTCTACCTGCTGTGCCTACTGGACCTTTACCAGGTCCCACATTTAGTCCTCAGTACTTTGAACTGGAGAAAATGAAGCTAGAATTGGAGTATAAGAAACTTAATGCTCAAACTGACAAAGAACTAAGGCTAAGGGAAATGGAGCTCAAGTATGACTTAGAAATGAAGAAATTATCTGTTGAGAATGTTTCTCTCTCTGGCTCCTCTAGAAGTTCCAGTCCTAAAAGACCCCGGATGCCTAAAGAATTGGTTGGTATGTATGAGCCTAAGTTGGATGTGTTGGATTGGTTGTCTCTGTTTGAATATAATCATGGGCTCCAGAACATCACAGGAAATGACTTACTCACCTGGTTGTTCTCTAGGCTTCCCCCTGTTGCAACTGATGTGGTAATGGAGATGGGGGAGGAGGATAGGAAGGACTATGAATGTGTGAAACTAGCTTTGATAGCTAGGTTTGGGAAGACCCCTTCCCAGTATCTTAAGAGGTTTAGGAACCTCAAAAAGCATGATGGTACCCCTTGGGCTACCTGGGTGAGTGAATGTTTGAAAAACTTAGAGGGATGGATTAAGGGTTACAAGGTGAACACTTATGAAGGTATGAAGAATTTGTTTATGTTGGAGACTATTTATGATGCCTGCTCTCCTGAGCTCAGACAACACTTGGCTGATTCCAGGGAATTGGATTCCCGGAAACTAGCTAAGGCTGCTGACTTGTGGGTTGCCAACAGGGCCACTCACAAGGATTCTGGGGTAACTCAGAAGAAGGATGGGGAAAAACAGTCTAAGAAGGACTCCAAAGAGAATTCTAATACTACAAATTCCAAAGAGGGCCCCAAACAAAACTATAAGGGTAAGCCACAAGGGAAACCAAATCAGGCTAGTGTACCTTCTGGTCCCAGACCAGAAGGAGGTCAGAACAAGCCTCCATTCCAGCGAGCCTTTGGCTCATGCTTTGTTTGTAAGGCTACTGACCATGTGAAAGGAGATCCCAGATGTAAGGGTAAACCTTCAGGGGTCCAGCTTGCCTCCTTAGCCTTCGCTCCAGAAGAGGAAGTACATATGGCAAGTGGAAACTTTCTATTACTAGCTGATGAACCCACTGGAGTCTCAGCTAGTGTTTCTTTAGTCTCTCTGGGGTTGTGGGAGCAACAGAATCTAGATGTCTATAACTCTATCCCAGATAATACTAAAGAGTATTATAAGGACAGTGTCCAGGTGAATGGTCAGGAGACTCCTGCCATTAGGGACACTGGAGCCAGCATAACTGTGGTGGATGAATCATTTTTCAAGGCAGAGGATGTTGCTAAGGCACCCAAATGCCTCACCAAGTTAGCTGGTGGGCCTGTGCAGATGTGTCCCCAGTTACCAGTTCTCATCCAATGTAATAATATGGCTGTAAAAATACCTGTCAGTGTACAATGTGAAGTGCCAGGTAGGGTTCTGTTGGGTAATGACCTCAAAGCTCTTGGAGTTGTATCTCATACCCCCAGACCTCCTAGCAAAAGGTTCCAGGAACTCACAAAACCTGCAAGGGAGAAAACCCTGAGAGGGTTATCTCAGGAGATGATGACAGAAATCACTCCTCTACCACTGGAGCAACTTACTGCAGTAACTACCAGATCAGGAGCAAAGGGGCAACCCAAGACTCCTAGGAAAAAGCCAGCAGCAAGCACTCCAGTGCTTCCAACAAGGACTTCCCCTAGGTTGTCCAAAGTTACACCTGTAACTCCACCTCCAGCTGAGGCTGAGAGGGAGGTACAACCCTGTGTGGTTGAGCTAGACTCTGAGGAAGAGCTAGAAGGAGGCCCCAACCTTATTGGAGATTTGGACCCTGAGGACCATCCTGAGCTGCAGTCTTTACTGGCAGAAGGTGGGCCTAGCAGGGCAGCTTTTCGTAAGGGGCAAAGAGAATGTCCAACTCTGGAAGGTCTCCGCCACCAGGCAGCTTCTCAAGCTGATGGGCACGAGCCTGGGAAGTATAGGTTGCACTGGGAAGATGGCCTCTTCTACAGTGAACCCACTGAGTCTGAACCTGGAGACTACAAACGCCTTGTAGTCCCACAAGAAAACAGACAACAGTTCTTACAACTAGCCCATGAGATACCTTTGGCTGGCCACTTGAGTTTCAAGAAGACCAAGGAAAGGCTCTCACTCTACTTTTATTGGCCAAAGATGGGGGCCGAAGTAGATAGATATTGTAAGAGCTGCCATACCTGCCAGACTTCTGGTAAGGTTGGTTCCAAGAATGTGGCACCTTTAGTGCCTCTCCCAGTTGTGGGAGTCCCATTTGAGAGGGTAGGGATTGACATTGTTGGTCCCCTTGATCCTCCAACCTCCTCAGGCAACAGGTTTATCCTTGTTGTAGTAGACCATGCTACTAGGTACCCTGAGGCCATTCCTATGAGGACTGTTACAGCTCCGGCTGTGGCTAAGGCCCTCCTTGGTATTTTTACCAGGGTTGGGTTTCCTAAGGAGGTAATCTCTGACAGGGGGTCAAACTTTATGTCCCACTACATGAAGGCCATGTGGAAAACCTGTGGAGTTACCTACAAGTTCTCAACCGCCTACCACCCTCAGACAAACGGGTTGGTTGAAAGGTTTAACAGAACCATGAAGAGCATGATAGGTGCTTTGGAAGAACCCCTTAAGAAAAAGTGGGACCTTCTACTGCCATGCCTTCTCTTTGCTTATAGAGAAGTCCCTCAGGAGGGAGTAGGTTATTCTCCCTTTGAGCTTCTCTATGGCCATCCAGTCAGAGGTCCATTGGCCCTGATTAAGGAGGGGTTGGAAGGTGCTCCTCCCCTCAAGCCAGTCAGAGTGACTGACTATGTGATAGGTCTCCGGAGGAGAATGTCACACATGATGGCAGAAGCAAGTGACAACTTGAAAGCTGGTCAAGCCCTGGTCAAACATTGGCACGACCAGAAGGCTAACATGGTTGAGTTTACTCAAGACCAGCTAGTTCTAGTTATGCTCCCAACAAGGCAGAGGGCCTTGCAAGACAAATGGATGGGACCCTTCAAGGTTGTGGGAAAACTTGGAGAGGTCAACTATCTGGTGGATCTGGGCAGACCCAGGGAAGCTCCTAGAGTCTTCCACACCAACCGACTAAAAGCCTACATCTCCAGACCTGATGTAGGAGCCTTGCTTCTAGCTTCAGCTGCAGAGGAGGAAGAGAGTGAATCTCTCCCTGATCTCCTCAGAGGTGTACCTTTAGATGAAAAAGTTGAAGGAGTCAATCTCTCTTCAGACCTGACACCTGAGCAACAAGAGGAGTGCAAATCTATGTTAAATCAGTTTGCCTCCCTGTTCTCACTGTCACCAGGCTTGACCCCTTGGGGCCAGCATGAGATACTCACTGGTGACTGTCTGCCAGTCAAAAGCAGAGGATACAGAATGTCAGAACATATCAGAGCCCACATCAAAGGAGAGGTCAAGAAGATGCTTGATCTCGGGGTAATAGAGCCCTCTACTAGTCCATGGTCTAGCCCAGTTGTGTTAGTACCAAAGGCAGGATCCAAAGACTTGAGATTCTGTGTGGACTATAGAGCTCTAAATGCAGTCACCAAGACTGATGCCCACCCTTTGCCCAGGACAGATGAGTTGGTGGATAAACTTGGTGCAGCCAAGTACCTCAGCACATTTGACCTGACGTCAGGCTATTGGCAAATAGCCCTGACAGACCATGCCAAGGAGAAAACTGCATTTTCGACCCCAGTTGGCTTGTACCAGTTTAAGGTCATGCCTTTTGGACTAAAAAATGCACCTGCCACATTCCAAAGGATGGTGAACCAAGTTCTGGCTGGGATGGAAGATTTCTGCATGGCATACTTGGATGACATTGCAGTCTTCAGCCATTCCTGGGAAGAACATGTGAACCACCTAGGACATGTGTTGCAGGCTCTGGAACAGGCCCATTTGACAATCAAAGCCAGTAAGTGCCAGATTGGTCAAAGTAAAGTGGTCTACCTTGGACATGAGGTAGGAGGTGGAGAAATAAGGCCTTTGCCCAGCAAGATTGAAGCTGTGCAAAATTGGACAACACCAACTACTCAAACCCAAGTGAGAGCTTTTCTAGGCCTCACTGGATATTACAGGAATTTCATTGAGAACTATGGGACCATAGCTTCTCCACTGAATGTAATCTCCTCTCCCAAATTCCCTAAAAAGGTAAAATGGAATGAGGAGTGCAATCAGGCCTTTGAAAAACTGAAGAGAGCTCTTTGCCAAGCTCCAGTATTGAGAGCTCCTGACTACCACCAACCTTTCATTGTACAAACTGATGCTTCCAATGTAGGTATAGGTGCAGTTCTAAGCCAACTGGATGAGAAGGGTAGGGAGCACCCCATTTGCTTCATCAGTAGGAAACTGAAGGATCCTGAGACAAGGTGGGCAACTATCGAAAGAGAATGCTTTGCTATTGTGTGGGCACTGAAGAAGTTTAGGCCATACTTGTATGGTTCTACTTTTGTTATTCAGACTGACCACCAACCCTTGAGATGGTTAATGCAAATGAAAGGGGAAAATCCAAAACTATTGAGATGGTCAATCTGCCTGCAAGGGTTTGATTTCACCATTGAGCACAGGTCAGGGTGTCACCATCAAAATGCTGATGGACTCTCTAGGATGTATATCATCGACTAGAGGTATGAGGTTCATCCAGGAGTGGATTAAATCCTCCTGTCCCTTAGTCTGGGGGGGGCGAGTGTTAGGGAGAATTCTCTGTTTAGGCTGAATTTCCCTACCTAGTGAGTCCCCCAGCAGCTTTGCTGGATTTCTGGGGTTTAATTTTTTCTCCTGCCAAGAGTGAGACTCTTTTACCCTCACTCCTGGACATGTTGAACTGTGTTATCTTGGACAAACCTTGTGTTGAATGGGCTATGGGGTCTTTTACTCCATAGGGCCTCATGTATTTTTGTGATGTGGGTTACACAGCACCCTCTGTGCCGTGACCCAGGGGTGTCCTAGGGACTCCCCAACATAGACTCCATACCCTGGGACTGACTACTGTCTCCCAGGGCATGTAAAGTCACCAAAGACTTTGCTAGTCTTGAATCCTGAACAGAACCAGTACAAACCATCATATTGTGGACGTACTGGCTGGGGCAATTCGATTGCCCCAGGGTCTGTTAGTCGAGGGGGCACGTCTCCGTCCCCCCTGATCGAGTTTTGGCTGGTGGCAGTGGAAACTACGTTTTATATTCGACCGCGAATATTTTCCTATGGGATTTCCCATTGTTTTAGGCTAACACATTTAATTATTTATTTACGGTAGCCTTAAACACACCGCCGGTTTATATATTTATTTTTATAACTCCGGTTGGGACTTTTTGCCAAAACTTGATTCTAAAATGGCGTTGGTGTTCGCCTCTGTAACTCTGACCCAAAGTGGAGCCCTTTGTTCCACTTTTGGCGGGCTTCTCCACAGAAGCCCTCCAAAGTGGTGCCACTCTGTCTGGGGTACTTAGGAGGGGTGGAGGGGGATTTAGGCACCCTGGACTGAGTTACCTTGGTAACTCAAGTCGCACTCCGTCCTGATTGGCCCAAGTGGTGAGCCGCCCGGCTCACCACTTAGCATGTTTGAGTGACAGCTAGGCTGGGTGAATGGGGGTTTGCTGCATAAAAGCAGGGCTTTGGGGACTGGGACTTCAGAAGTCGCCACAGGACCAAGAATCCGACGAGGGAAGAGCTGAGCCGACCTGCTTCGACGACACCACCCGGTGGAGCCCTGCTGAACCGTCTCACCACTCTTCCCGACGACCGAGGAGAACTCTTAACGGAGTGGCTCCTTCCCTTGACTGGTGGGGACAACCAGTTTTCGCCTTCTTTTCGCTTCTCGAGGTATTTCGTGGCCGCCTTGCCAGTGCCAAGCACCCCGGCAACCGGAACCCCACCACTTTTACCCCAACCACGAAAGTCGGTACAACCCTTTAACCGGAGGACTCCACGGCTGGTTTCTTCCCGGGCAGTGCAACGACCCTCTTCTTCTGCTCTTCAGCGAGAACTTCTTCTCCCCTGACCGACGTCGAGCCCTGCTGCCACTGCCTGGAACAACTGCCACCGCTGGAGGATCCTTTCCGCTTAAGGTACCGTGTTCCGCCTGGCTTCCCTTGCTACCGACTGTACGGGGTAGATTTAGCCCCCGGCTTTCGAACCTGGGAGTGCCTGGGACACCCTGGCTAAACTTTCTAAGCCACTCTAACCTCTTTCTAACTCTTTGCAAGACTTTGAATCCCTAATAACAGTGTGATCTTGGGCACATTTTCGCTCCGGCTACTCTAAGAGTGGGCCCTGCCTAGTGACTTTTGCTCACCTGTGACTTATCCACCCACTGTGTGATTCAGCACACCTTCAATGTTCAGATGACACCTGTCCACCCACTGTGAGATTCAGCACACCATCAATGGGAAGATGACACCTGTCCGCCGACTGTGTGATTCAGCACACCTTCAATGTGTAGATGGTACCTGTCCGCACACCGTGTGATTCATCACACCTTCAATGTGCGGATGACACCGGTACACCCACTGTGAGATTCAGCACACCTTCAATGTGCAGATAACACCTGTCCACTCAGTGTGTGATTCAGCACACCTTCAATGTGCAGATAACACCTGTCCACTCAGTGTGTGGTTCAGCACACCTTCAATGTGCATATGGCACCTGTCAACCCACTGTGAGACTCAACACACCGTCAATGTGCAGATGACACCTGTTCACCCACGGTGTAATTCAGTACGCCTTCAATGCACAAAGGACACCTGTCCACTCACTGTTTGATTCAGTGCACATTCAATGTGTAGATGGCACCTGTCCACCAAGTGAGCCCCTTCCACACATCAGGGCAGGCGCCCAGCTCAGCTGCTCCCTACAAGCAGCAACTTGGTCCTCAAGCCCGCACCCTGCTGGCATTGACTGCGGAACGCACTCCGCGTCTGCCCACCTGCATACCCTGCTAATTCCCAGCTTCACTGCACCATCCCTGTATCCTGGAGGCAGCAGCATTATTAGCACGAAACCGCTAATACCTGAGGTGAATCCACCATTACCCATGCAGTGCGAGTTACAGCTGATCGTCGGAAAATGGCCACCGATCAAGGACACGCCTTTGTTTACTGGCGTAACTAAGCAACAAACTTTTCCTTGATCCAATCCGAGCCGCTGGCAGGCAGACGCCGGGCCCTACCGCAGAAGGCCCGCAGCACAAGGCCCTTTAACCCCTGTTCGTCCATCGCACACGTGAGTATGATTCCCCCAACCCTCACGCATGAGTAAAAACCCCAATTCCCAAAACTCCCCCATGCCTGGTGTCCTTTGTTCCCGACCGCCACAACGGCCAACACGGTAAAAGTCTGATTGTCTGTTGCCCGAGAACTGCTCCCGCCTTTAACTCTCCTACTGCGCACACATTGTCCATGAGGTATACATGCACGCACCGCTGTTTTCCACCCGCAGCCTACCGTGACTCCCTGCCACGGCATCTCACTATGCGTATCACGCTGAACCAGCCTTTCCAATGCACACTGCCTATCCTGTACTTATTGATGCATCTTATCATGCACCTTCATTTGTAATGCCGCAACCTAAGCCTGAACTTTTAATGTGCCTACTTGCTAGCCACTGTGCCACACTTTGTTGACCACTGTGCCTTATTCGGTTGACCACTGTGCCGTACTTTGTTGACCACTGTGCCTTATTCTGTTGACCACTGTGCCGTACTTTGAACACGCCTACTTGCTGGCCATTGTGCCTTGTTCTGATTTTGACTATTTGCCCATTTTGCCTATTTTGAACCAGCCTGCTCTCTCTCCACCTCAAACTAGTCTATTGCCACCAAGTGAACATCACCCAACTACATCCCGGGTCTCACACTGACCACCCATGGCAAACCTCTACTTGGCCAGTCTTACCTTAATGGCTAAACTCGCCTTGCTCCACCTCAACAACACCACCCTCCCTAAACCTCGACCGCAATCACCCCTAACCCAACATCCCTCACACACCACGACTATGGGATTTTTCGAGGCTAAAAAAATTGACCAGCCAAACGGCGCCCTCAGCCCCATAGAATGGATCCGCCGATTTGCTGCTCCACCCACTCCTTGGAACCCATGCCCATTGAAAGAGAGAAATCTGAGACTCGGCTCTCGGTTCATAACCCCCAAGACACCCACCAAAAGACACTCCCCTCTTCCCATGCACAACCAAGCTCAAGCTTACACCGCACAAATTGTGAACAACACCCAAACAGCCCCCTCGGACGCCCCTGAACAGCCACTGATCAAGGGCGCCCTCATCAATGCCCGCTCCCTTGACGCCCATGCGCTAGATATCGCAGACTTCATCTCCGCCAACAACCTGCACTTCCTGGCTATCACTGAAACCTGGCTGCACCAAGCAGCAGGCCCAGCTCTATCCCTCACCATCCCAGAAGGTTATTCAATACTGAGGAAAGACCGGGACACAGGTAAAGGAGGAGGAGTAGCCTTCATCGCCAAAACATCCCTTGGCCTTAGATTAACCCCACCTTGCAGCTTCCGGTCTGCAGAATTTCTGTCGGCCAAGCTTCAACTCTCTGCTACACAAACCATACTGTTACACCTCCTCTACAGACTCCCAGGCCCCATCGCCACATTTGAGGAACAGATATCTGACCTCCTGACCACCAATACCAAAACAGGATCTCAAATCATCCTACTAGGCGACCTCAACCTCGATTTCCGCGATCCAATCGATGCCAATGCGCTCTCCTTGGAAAACACCATCTCCCAACTAGGGTTCAAGCTCAGAATCACAGCCCCTACCCACAACAAAGGTAGAACCCTGGACTGGTGAGCGGATCTCAATTGCTCCACGGCCATCCTAAAAAACGAGCCAATTGCATGGTCTGACCACCACGCCATCTCCTTCTCCATCCAAGGGAAGTCACAACCAAACAATCCCACCATCATCATCCCACAAACCCTCACCAGGAATAACCGCAACATCACCTTGCAAAACCTCCGCCCACTCATACACAACATCATTACCCCCGCAAACTACGCCAACCTAGATGCGGAGAAACTTGCTGACCTCTACAACAAAACGCTAGAATCAGCAGTAGATATCATCGCTCCCATCAAACTCACCAAAGCCAAACCGGCAGCCCACATGAACAAATGGTTCACACTGGAGCTAAAATCCTCCGGAACGCCAAACGAGCCGCAGAAGCCACCTGGAGAAAAACACCAAACCAACAAAACACAACTCACGATAGCAGCCACCACCTACAAAACTGCCATCCTCAAGGCTAAAAAAGAGACATACGACAACAGAATTGAGAGCGCCAAATCCAAAACAAAAGAGCTCTTCAACATCCTCAGGGAACTCGAACCCCCCTACACTGGCAGAAACCTGCGTGAAAGATGCAGACTGGTGCGAGAGGATCCAAAAAGCCTTGGCAAACAAAATTGCCATGTTACAATCCAAAGTCGAACAGAAAAAGCTTAGCCTATCCAAAAAAACAAACCATCCACCATCCCCCACACCCAAAGCACCCACTTGCCCCCCCTTTTTCCTTCTCGCCAGTATCCACTAAAGAAGTAGAAAGCATCATCAAGGGCCTCAAATCCTCCAGATACCAAGGGGACTCATGCCCAGCTGCAATCATCCAGGAAGGCGCCAACAATCTGGCCCCTTTCATAACAGCCCTTCTCAACGCATCCTTCAAATCAAGCTCAGTCCCTAGCAGCCTTAAGGAGGCCTGGGTCATGCCCCTTCTAAAAAACCCTAACCTAGACCCTAATAACCCAACAAACTACAGGCCAATCACCACTGTTCCCTACATCCTAAAGATCTTAGACAGAGTGGCCTACCTACAAATTCAGAAGCACTTGGAAGACAACCTCCTGGGCCTCAGACAATCCGGCTTCAGGCCAAGGCACGGAACAGAGACAGCCCTCCTGGACCTAAAAATCCAGATGGGCGAGGCAAAGGACAAGGGTAATCTAGCCATTCTCTTACTGCTAGATCTATCAGCAGCCTTTGACCTCGTCGACCATCAGATCCTCACGAAACATCTGATGATCCCAGCGGCCTTCTCTAACCAGGCGACTGCCTGGATCCAGTCCTTCCTAGCTAACCGAACCACCCAGGTCTTCTCCCCGGGGGCTTCAGCACTCCCCATCCCCATCACATGTGGCGTCCCTCAAGGCTCGTGCGTCTCGCCGACCCTATACAATATTTTCACTAAGCTATTGTTCGACAGGCTAGATAACCTGGGTGTCACATATACAAACTATGCTGACGATACCCAGGTTCTCATCACCCTATCAGGGTGCTATGATGAGGACTCCACCAGGATCAACAACCTCTACTTGGAGATCCAAACCTGGATGGCAGAGCATGGCCTATGCCTCAACGACGAGAAAACGGAGCTGCTCCTTGTCGGCTCCCAACCACAGCTAAACAAACTAGACCCCTGTTACGCTTCTATCAACATAAACGGTAACTTAATCACAGTAGCCAAAGAAATTAAAACCCTTGGGGTCTATCTAGACTCTACTCTCTCGCTCAAAGGACAGGTGAACGCCACAGCCTCATCCACAGCTTCTACAAATAAGCTTATCAAGGCCTGCAAACCCTTCCTCTCGCCCTCCAGTTGCATTACACTAGCCAGAGCACTAGTGCTCTCAAAAATTGACTACTGTAATACTCTCTTTCTCGGCACGTCAGAGCGCAATCTGAACAAACTACAGGTACTTTAAAATAATGCCCTCAGAGCCGCCCTGAGTATCCCACGACACGCCCACATCTCCAGCATCAGACAAGATGCACACTGGCTCCCTCTACGAGACAGAATCACTCTCAGATCCCTTGTCATCGTCCATAAATGCCGCTCCAATGACACACCCAAATACCTGGCAGACAAGTTCCACAATCACACGTCAACTAGACCAACCAGAACGCCATATTCACATTGCCTTTCCATTCCCAAATTCTCCCTAAAAAAAGCTGGTGGCTTCAGCTTCCCGGTCCTAGCTGCCAAACTATGAAACGCTATGCCGTTGAACCTTAGAGCAGAACCCTCCTTTTGGACTTTTAGAGCCAAAACAAAAACATGGCTTTCCAACAAAAATTCTGCTTAATGTACTTCTTCTCCTCATATCCTTTGTCGACCATCATGTAACCCGGTCTACTGCACGTACAGTTGTTATATTTTAGTCTGGATTGTATGTTTTTACTATGCTATAACCTTCTCTAAGTCTCCGGCGCCCGCTTACCCCAGGGTTCAGCGCGCGGTACAATTAAAGAAACTAAACTAAACTAAACTGTGTGATTCAGTGCACCATCAATGTGTAGATGGCACTTGTCCAGCAACTGTGTGATTTAGCACACTTTCAAAGTGTAGATGACACATTTGCTCCCACTCTGTGATTCAGCACACCATCAATGTGCAGATAACACCTGTCCACCCACTGTGTGGTTCAGCACACCTTCAATGTGCATATGGCACCTTTCAACCCACTGTGTGGTTCAGCACACCTTCAATGTGCACATGGCACCTGTCAACCCACCGTGTGATTCAGCACACCTTCTATGTGTTTATGACGCCTATACACTCACCGTGTGATTCAGCACACCTTCAATGTGCAGATGGCATGTGTCCACCGACTGTGTGATTCAGCACACCTTCAATGTGCAGATGACGCGTGTCCACCGACTGTGAGATTCAGCACACCTGAAATGTGCAGATGACACCTGTCCACCCACCATGTGATTCAGCACACCTTCAATATGCTGATAACACCTGTCCACCCACTGTGTGGTTCAGCACACCTTGAATGTACATATGGCACCTGTCAACCCACCGTGTGATTCAGCACACCTTCTATGTGCTAATGACGCCTGCACACTCACTGTGTGATTCAGCACACCTTCAATGTGCAGATGACATGTGTCCACCGACTGTGTGATTCAGCACACCTTCAATGTGCAGATGACGCGTGTCCACCAACTGTGTGATTCAGCACACCTGAAATGTGCAGATGACACCTGTCCACCCACTGTGTGATTCAGCACACCTTCAATGTGCAGTTTACACTTGTCCACCCACTGTGTAATTCAGCACACCTTCAATGTGTAGATGGTACCTGTCCGCACACTCTGTGATTCATCACACCTTCAATGCGCAGATGACACTGGTACACCCACTGTGAGTGTCAGCACACCTTCAATGTGCACATGACATTGATACACCCACTGTGTAATTCAGCACACCTTCAATGTGTAGATGGTACCTGTCCGCACACCGTGTGATTCATCATACCTTCAATGTGCAGATGACACTGGTAAACCCACTGTGAGATTCAGCACACCTTCAATGTGCAGATGACACCTGTCCACCCATTGTGTGATTCAGCACACCTTCAATGTGCAGATGGTATCCGTCCACTCACTGTGTGATTCAGCACACCTTCAATGTTCAGATGGCACCTGTCCATCCACTGTGTGATTCAGCACACCTTCAATTTGCAGATGGCACCTATCCACCCACTTTGAGATTCAGCACACCTTCAATGTGCAGATGACACTTGTCCAACCACTGTGTGATTCAGCACACACCTTCAATGTGCAGTTTACACTTGTCCAACCACTGTGTGATTCAGCACACCTTCAATGTGCAGATGGCACCTGTCCACCCACTGTGAGATTCAGCACACCTTCAATGTGCAGATGACACTTGTCCACTCACCGTGTGATCCACCAGACACCTTAAATGTGTAGTTTACACCTGTCCACCCACTGTGTAATTCAGCACAACCTCAATGTGCAGATGACTTGTGTCCACCGACTGCGTGATTCAGCACACCTCCAATATGCAGATGACATGTGTCCACTGACTGTGTGATTCAGCACACCTTCAATGTGCAGTTTACACCTGTCCACCCACTGTGTAATTCAGCACACCTTCAATGTGTAGATGTTACCTGTCCGCACACCCTGTGATTCATCACACCTTCAATGTGCAGATGACACCGGTACCCCCACTGTGAGATTCAGCACACCTTCAATGTGCAGATGACACTTGTCCACTCACTGTGTGATTCAGCACACACCTTCAATGTGCAGTTTAAACCTGTCCATCCAGTGTGTGATTCAGCACACCTTCAATGTGCAGATGGCACCTGTCCACCCACTATAAGATTCAGCACACCTTCAATGTGCAGATGACACCTGTCCACCCACTGTGTAATTCAGCACACCTTCAATGTGCAGATGACATGTGTCCACCAAATGCGTGATTCAACACACCTTCAATGTGCAGATGACATGTGTCCACCGACTGTGTGATTCAGCACACCTTCAATGTGAAGATGACACCTGTCCACCCGCTGTGTGATTCAGCACACCTTCAATGTGCATTTTACACCTGTCCACCCACTGTGTAATTCAGCACACCTTCAATGTGTAGATGGTACCTGTCCGCACACCGTGTAATTCATCACACCTTCAATGTGCAGATGACACTGGTACACCCACTGTGAGATTCAGCACACCTTCAATGTGCAGATAACAACTGTCAGCTCACTGTGTGATTCAGCACACCTTCAATGTGCAGATACCACCTTTTCACTCACTGTGTGGTTCAGCACACCTTCAATGTGCATATGGCACCTGTCAACGCACTGTGTGATTCAGCACACCTTCAATGTGCTAATGACACCTGTCCACTCGCTGTGTGACTCAACACACCTTCAATGTGCAGATGACACCTGTTCACCCATGGTGTAATTCAGCACGCCTTCAATGTGCAAAGGACACCTGTCCACTCACTGTGTGATTCAGTGCACATTCAATGTGTAGATGACACCTGCCCACCAACTGTGTGATTCAGTGCACCATCAATGTGTAGATTGCAAGTGTCCACCAACTGTGTGATTTAGCACACTTTCAAAGTGTAGATGACACATTTCCACCCACTGTGTGATTCAGCACACCTTCAATGTGCAGATAACAGCTGTCCACCCACTGTGTGGTTCAGCACACCTTCAATGTGCATACGGCACCTGTCAACCCACTGTGTGATTCAGCACACCTTCTGTGCCAATGACACCTGTAAACTCACTGTGTGATTCAGCACACCTTCAATGTGCAGATGACACCGGTACACCCACTGTGTGATTCAGGACACTGTCAATGTGTAGATGACACCGGTACACCCACTGTGAGATTTAGCACACCTTCAATGTGCAGATAACAGCTGTACACCCACTGTGTGATTCAGGACACCGTCAATGTGTAGATGACACCGGTACACCCACTGTGAGATTCAGCACACCTTCAATGTGCAGATAACACCTGTACACCCACTGTGTGACTCAGCACACATTCAATGTGCAAAGGACACCTGTCCACCCACTGTGTAATTCAGGACACCGTCAATGTGTAGATGACACTGGTACACCCACTGTGAGATTCAGCACACCTTCAATGTGTAGATGGTACCTGTCCGCACACCGTGTGATTCATCACACCTTCAATGTGCAGATGACACTGGTACACCCACTGTGAGATTCAGCACACCTTCAATGTGCAGATACCACCTTTTCACTCACTGTGTGATTCAGCACACCTTCAATGTGCAGATACCACCTTTTCACTCACTGTGTGGTTCAGCACACCTTCAATGTGCATATGGCACCTGTCAACGCACTGTGTGATTCAGCACACCTTCAATGTGCTAATGATACCTGTCCACTCGCTGTGTGACCCAACACACCTTCAATGTGCAGATGACACCTGTTCACCCACGGTGTAATTCAGCAGGCCTTCAATGTGCAAAGGACACCTGTCCACTCACTGTGTGATTCAGTGCACATTCAATGTGTAGATGACACCTGCCCACCAACTGTGTGATTCAGTGCACCATCAATGTGTAGATTGCAAGTGTCCACCAACTGTGTGATTTAGCACACTTTCAAAGTCTAGATGACACATTTCCACCCACTGTGTGATTCAGCACACCTTCAATGTGCAGATAACACCTGTCCACCCACTGTGTGGTTCAGCACACCTTCAATGTGCAGATGGCATGTGTCCACCGACTGTGTGATTCAGCACACCTTCAATGTGCAGATGACGCGTGTCCACCGACTGTGAGATTCAGCACACCTGAAATGTGCAGATGACACCTGTCCACCCACCATGTGATTCAGCACACCTTCAATATGCTGATAACACCTGTCCACCCACTGTGTGGTTCAGCACACCTTGAATGTACATATGGCACCTGTCAACCCACCGTGTGATTCAGCACACCTTCTATGTGCTAATGACGCCTGCACACTCACTGTGTGATTCAGCACACCTTCAATGTGCAGATGACATGTGTCCACCGACTGTGTGATTCAGCACACCTTCAATGTGCAGATGACGCGTGTCCACCAACTGTGTGATTCAGCACACCTGAAATGTGCAGATGACACCTGTCCACCCACCGTGTGATTCAGCACACCTTCAATGTGCAGTTTACACTTGTCCACCCACTGTGTAATTCAGCACACCTTCAATGTGTAGATGGTACCTGTCCGCACACTCTGTGATTCATCACACCTTCAATGCGCAGATGACACTGGTACACCCACTGTGAGTGTCAGCACACCTTCAATGTGCACATGACATTGATACACCCACTGTGTAATTCAGCACACCTTCAATGTGTAGATGGTACCTGTCCGCACACCGTGTGATTCATCATACCTTCAATGTGCAGATGACACTGGTAAACCCACTGTGAGATTCAGCACACCTTCAATGTACAGATGACACCTGTCCACCCATTGTGTGATTCAGCACACCTTCAATGTGCAGATGGTATCCGTCCACTCACTGTGTGATTCAGCACACCTTCAATGTTCAGATGGCACCTGTCCATCCACTGTGTGATTCAGCACACCTTCAATTTGCAGATGGCACCTATCCACCCACTTTGAGATTCAGCACACCTTCAATGTGCAGATGACACTTGTCCAACCACTGTGTGATTCAGCACACACCTTCAATGTGCAGTTTACACTTGTCCAACCACTGTGTGATTCAGCACACCTTCAATGTGCAGATGGCACCTGTCCACCCACTGTGAGATTCAGCACACCTTCAATGTGCAGATGACACTTGTCCACTCACCGTGTGATCCACCAGACACCTTAAATGTGTAGTTTACACCTGTCCACCCACTGTGTAATTCAGCACAACCTCAATGTGCAGATGACTTGTGTCCACCGACTGCGTGATTCAGCACACCTCCAATATGCAGATGACATGTGTCCACTGACTGTGTGATTCAGCACACCTTCAATGTGCAGTTTACACCTGTCCACCCACTGTGTAATTCAGCACACCTTCAATGTGTAGATGTTACCTGTCCGCACACCCTGTGATTCATCACACCTTCAATGTGCAGATGACACCGGTACACCCACTGTGAGATTCAGCACACCTTCAATGTGCAGATGACACTTGTCCACTCACTGTGTGATTCAGCACACACCTTCAATGTGCAGTTTAAACCTGTCCATCCAGTGTGTGATTCAGCACACCTTCAATGTGCAGATGGCACCTGTCCACCCACTATAAGATTCAGCACACCTTCAATGTGCAGATGACACCTGTCCACCCACTGTGTAATTCAGCACACCTTCAATGTGCAGATGACATGTGTCCACCAAATGCGTGATTCAACACACCTTCAATGTGCAGATGACATGTGTCCACCGACTGTGTGATTCAGCACACCTTCAATGTGAAGATGACACCTGTCCACCCGCTGTGTGATTCAGCACACCTTCAATGTGCATTTTACACCTGTCCACCCACTGTGTAATTCAGCACACCTTCAATGTGTAGATGGTACCTGTCCGCACACCGTGTAATTCATCACACCTTCAATGTGCAGATGACACTGGTACACCCACTGTGAGATTCAGCACACCTTCAATGTGCAGATAACAACTGTCAGCTCACTGTGTGATTCAGCACACCTTCAATGTGCAGATACCACCTTTTCACTCACTGTGTGGTTCAGCACACCTTCAATGTGCATATGGCACCTGTCAACGCACTGTGTGATTCAGCACACCTTCAATGTGCTAATGACACCTGTCCACTCGCTGTGTGACTCAACACACCTTCAATGTGCAGATGACACCTGTTCACCCATGGTGTAATTCAGCACGCCTTCAATGTGCAAAGGACACCTGTCCACTCACTGTGTGATTCAGTGCACATTCAATGTGTAGATGACACCTGCCCACCAACTGTGTGATTCAGTGCACCATCAATGTGTAGATTGCAAGTGTCCACCAACTGTGTGATTTAGCACACTTTCAAAGTGTAGATGACACATTTCCACCCACTGTGTGATTCAGCACACCTTCAATGTGCAGATAACAGCTGTCCACCCACTGTGTGGTTCAGCACACCTTCAATGTGCATACGGCACCTGTCAACCCACTGTGTGATTCAGCACACCTTCTGTGCCAATGACACCTGTAAACTCACTGTGTGATTCAGCACACCTTCAATGTGCAGATGACACCGGTACACCCACTGTGTGATTCAGGACACCGTCAATGTGTAGATGACACCGGTACACCCACTGTGAGATTTAGCACACCTTCAATGTGCAGATAACAGCTGTACACCCACTGTGTGATTCAGGACACCGTCAATGTGTAGATGACACCGGTACACCCACTGTGAGATTCAGCACACCTTCAATGTGCAGATAACACCTGTACACCCACTGTGTGACTCAGCACACATTCAATGTGCAAAGGACACCTGTCCACCCACTGTGTAATTCAGGACACCGTCAATGTGTAGATGACACCGGTACACCCACTGTGAGATTCAGCACACCTTCAATGTGTAGATGGTACCTGTCCGCACACCGTGTGATTCATCACACCTTCAATGTGCAGATGACACTGGTACACCCACTGTGAGATTCAGCACACCTTCAATGTGCAGATACCACCTTTTCACTCACTGTGTGATTCAGCACACCTTCAATGTGCAGATACCACCTTTTCACTCACTGTGTGGTTCAGCACACCTTCAATGTGCATATGGCACCTGTCAACGCACTGTGTGATTCAGCACACCTTCAATGTGCTAATGATACCTGTCCACTCGCTGTGTGACCCAACACACCTTCAATGTGCAGATGACACCTGTTCACCCACGGTGTAATTCAGCAGGCCTTCAATGTGCAAAGGACACCTGTCCACTCACTGTGTGATTCAGTGCACATTCAATGTGTAGATGACACCTGCCCACCAACTGTGTGATTCAGTGCACCATCAATGTGTAGATTGCAAGTGTCCACCAACTGTGTGATTTAGCACACTTTCAAAGTCTAGATGACACATTTCCACCCACTGTGTGATTCAGCACACCTTCAATGTGCAGATAACACCTGTCCACCCACTGTGTGGTTCAGCACACCTTCAATGTGCATGCGGCACCTGTCAACCCTCTGTGTGATTCAGCACACCTTCTGTGCCAATGACACCTGTAAACTCACTGTGTGATTCAGCACACCTTCAATGTGCAGATAGCACCTGTACACCCACTGTGTGATTCAGGAGACATTTAATGTACAAAGGACACCTGTCCACTCACTGTGTGATTCAGTGCACATTCAATGTGTAGATGACACTTGTCCACCAACTGTGTGATTCAGTGCACCATCAATGTGTAGTTGGCACATGTCCATCAACTGTGTGATTTAGCACACTTTCAAAGTGTAGATGACACATTTCCTCCCACTGTGTGATTCAGCACACCTTCAATGTGCAGATGACACCTATCCACCGACTGTGAGATTCAGCAGACCTTCAATGTGCAGATGACACCTGTACACCCACTGTGTGAATCAGCACACCTTCAATGTGCAGATGACACCTGTCCACCCACCGTGTGATTCAGAACACTGTCAATGTGAAAATGACACCTGTCTACCAACTGTGTGGTTCAGCACACCTCCAATGTGCAGATGACACATGTCAACCCACCGTGTGATTCAGCACACCTTCAATGTGCTAATGACACCTGTCCACTCGCTGTGTGACCGAACACACCTTAAATGTGCAGATGACCCCCGTCCACCAACTGTGTGATTTAGCACACTTTCAAAGTGTAGATGACACATTTCCTCCCACTGTGTGATTCAACACACCTTCAATGTGCAGATGACACCTGTCCACCCACTGTGAGATTCAGCAGACCTTCAATGTGCCGATGACACCTGTACACCCACTGTGAGATTTAGCACACCTTCAATGTGCAGATGACACCTGTCAGCGCACCGTGTGATTCAGAACACTGTCAATGTGAAAATGACACCTGTCCACCCACTGTGTGGTTCAGCACACCTTCAATGTGCAGATGACACCTGTCAACCCACCATCTGATTCAGCACACCTTCAATGTGCTAATGATACCTGTCCACTCGCTATGTGACCCAACACACCTTCAATGTGCAGATGAGACCTGTCCACTCACTGTGTAATTCAGGACACCTTCAATGTGCAGATAACACCTGTACACCCACTGTGTGATTCAGCACACATTCAATGTGCAAAGGACACCTATCCACTCACTGTGTGATTCAGTGCACATTCAATGTGTAGATGACTCCTGTCCACCAACTTTGTGATTCAGTGCACCATCAATGTGTAGATGGCACATGTCCTCCAACTGTGTAACTCCGCACACCTTCAATTTTTAGACGACACATTTCCTCCCACTGTGTGAATCAGCACACCTTCAATGTGCAGATGACACCTGTCAACCCACCATGTGATTCAGCACACCTTCAATGTGCAGATGACACCTGTCCACCCACTGTATGATTCAGCACACCTTCAATGTGCAGATGACACCGGTACACCCACTGTGTGATTCAGGACACCGTCAATGTGTAGATGACACCGGTACACCCACTGTGAGATTTAGCACACCTTCAATGTGCAGATAACAGCTGTACACCCACTGTGTGATTCAGGACACTGTCAATGTGTAGATGACACCGGTACACCCACTGTGAGATTCAGCACACCTTCAATGTGCAGATAACACCTGTACACCCACTGTGTGACTCAGCACACATTCAATGTGCAAAGGACACCTGTCCACCCACTGTGTAATTGAGGACACCGTCAATGTGTAGATGACACCAGTACACCCACTGTGAGATTCAGCACACCTTAAATGTGCAGATGACACCTGTACACCCACTGTGTGATTCAGGATACCGTCAATGTGTAGATGACACCGGTACACCCACTGTGAGATTCAGCACACCTTCAATGTGCAGATAACACCTGTACACCCACTGTGTGACTCAGCACACATTCAATGTGCAAAGGACACCTGTCCACCCACTGTGTAATTCAGGACACCGTCAATGTGTAGATGACACCTGTCCACCCACTGTGTGATTCAGCACACCTTCAATGTGCAGATAGCACCTGTCCACCCACTGTTTGATTCGGCACACCTTCAATGTGCAGATGACACCTGTTCTCACACTGTGTGATTCAGAACACCTTCAATCTGCAGATGACACCTACCCTCACATTGTGTGATTCAGCACACCTTCAATGTGCAGATGACACCTGTCCACCCACTGTATAATTCAGCACACCTTCAATGTGCAGATGACACCTGTCCTCAAACTGTGTTATTCAGCACACCTTCAATGTGCAGATGTCACCTGTCCACCCACTGTATAATTCAGCACACCTTCAATGTGCAGATGACACCTGTCCTCAAACTGTGTGATTCAGCACACCTTCAATGTGCAGATGACATGTGTCCACCCACTGTGTGATTCAGCACACCTTCAATGTGCAGATGACACCTGTCCACCCACTGTGTGCTTTAGGACACCTTCAATGTGCAGATGACACCTGTCCACCCACTGTGTGATTCATCACACCTTCAATGTGCAGATGACACCTGTCCACCCACTGTGTGATTCATCACACCTTCAATGTGCAGATGACACCTGTTCACCTACTGTGTGATTCAGCACACCTTCAATGTGCAGATAGCACCTGTCCACCCACTGTGTGATTCAGAACACCTTCAATGTGAAGATGACACCTGTCCACCCACTGTATGATTCAGCACACCTTCAATGTGCAGATGGCACGTGTCCACCAACTGTGTGATTCAGCACACCTTCAATGTGCAGATGACACCTGCTACCCACCGTGTGATTCATCACACCTTCAATGTGCAGATGACACCTGTCCACCCACTGTGTGCTTTAGGACACCTTGAATGTGCAGATGACACCTGTCCACCCAGTGTGATTCATCACACCTTCAATGTGCAGATGACACCTGTTCACCCACTGTGTGATTTTACACACCTTCAATGTGCAGATGACACCTGTCCACCCACTGTGTGATTCAGCACACCTTCAATGTGCAGATAGCACCTGTCCACCCACTGTTTGATTCGGCACACCTTCAATGTGCAGATGACACCTGTTCTCACACTGTGTGATTCAGAACACCTTCAATCTGCAGATGACACCTACCCTCACATTGTGTGATTCAGCACACCTTCAATGTGCAGATGACACCTGTCCACCCACTGTATAATTCAGCACACCTTCAATGTGCAGATGACACCTGTCCTCAAACTGTGTTATTCAGCACACCTTCAATGTGCAGATGTCACCTGTCCACCCACCGTGTGATTCAGCACACCTTCAATGTGCAGATGACATGTGTCCACCCACTGTGTGATTCAGCACACCTTCAATGTGCAGATGACACCTGTCCACCCACTGTGTGCTTTAGGACACCTTCAATGTGCAGATGACACCTGTCCACCCACTGTGTGATTCATCACACCTTCAATGTGCAGATGACACCTGTCCACCCACTGTGTGATTCATCACACCTTCAATGTGCAGATGACACCTGTTCACCTACTGTGTGATTCAGCACACCTTCAATGTGCAGATAGCACCTGTCCACCCACTGTGTGATTCAGAACACCTTCAATGTGAAGATGACACCTGTCCACCCACTGTATGATTCAGCACACCTTCAATGTGCAGATGACACCTGTTCACCCACTGCATGATTCAGCTCACCTTCAATGTGCAGATGACACCTGCTACCCACCGTGTGATTCAGCACACCTTCAATGTGCAGATGACACCTGCTACCCACCGTGTGATTCAGCACACCTTCAATGTGCAGATAGCACCTGTCCACCCACTGTGTGATTCAGCACACCTTCAATGTGCAGATGACACCTGTCCACCCACTGTATGATTCAGCACACCTTCAATGTGCAGATGACACCTGTCCACCCACCGTGTGATTCATCACACCTTCAATGTGCAGATGGTATCCGTCCACCCACTGCGTGATTCAGCACACCTACAATGTTCAGATGACACCTGTCCACCCACTGTGAGATTCAGCACACCATCAATGTGAGGATGACACCTGTCCACCGACTGTGTGATTCAGCATACCTTCAATGTGTAGATGGTACCTGACCGCACACCGTGTGATTCATCACACCTTCAATGTTCAGATGATACCTGTCCACCCACTGTGAGATTCAGCACACCTTCAATGTGCAGATAGCACCTGTCCACCCACCGTGTGATTCAGCACACCTTCAATGTGCAGATAGCACCTGTCCACCCACCGTGTGATTCATCACACCTTCAATGTGCAGATAGCACCTGTCCACCCACCGTGTGATTCAGCACACCTTCAATGTGCAGATGACACCTGTCCACCCACCGTGTGATTCAGCACACCTTCAATGTGCAGATAGCACCTGTCCACCCACCGTGTGATTCAGCACACCTTCAATGTGCAGATGACACGTGTCCACCCACTGTGTGATTCAGCACACCTTCAATGTGCAGATGACACCTGCCCACCCACTGTGTGATTCAGCACACCTTCAATGTGCAGATAGCACCTGCCCACCCACTGTGTGATTCAGCACACCTTCAATGTGCAGATGACATGTGTCCACCCACTGTCTGATTCAGCACACCTTCAATGTGCAGATGACACCTGTCCACCCACTGTGTGATTCAGCACACCTTCAATGTGCAGATGACACCTGTCCACCCACCGTGTGATTCAGCACACCTTCAATGTGCAGATGACACCTGTCCACCCACTGTGTGATTCAGCGCAACTTCAATATGCAGATGACATGTGTCCACCCACTGCGTTATTCAGCACACCTTCAATGTGCAGATGACACCTGTACACCCACTGTTTGATTCAGCACACCTTCAATGTGCAGATGACACCTGCTACCCACCGTGTGATTCATCACACCTTCAATGTGCAGATGACACCTGTCCACCCACTGTGTGATTCATCACACCTTCAATGTGCAGATGACACCTGTACACCCACTGTGTGATTCATCACAGCTTCAATGTGCAGATGACACCTGCTACCCACCGTGTGATTCATCACACCTTCAATGTGCAGATGACACCTGTCCACCCACTGTGTGATTCATCACACCTTCAATGTGCAGATGACACCTGCTACCCACCGTGTGATTCATCACACCTTCAATGTGCAGATGACACCTGTCCACCCACTGTGTGATTCATCACACCTTCAATGTGCAGATGGCACCTGCTACCCACCGTGTGATTCATCACACTTTCAATGTGCATATGACACCTGTTCACCCACTGTGTGATTTTAAACACCTTCAATGTGCAGATAGCACCTGTCCACCCACTGTATGATTCATCACACCTTCAATGTGCAGATGACACCTGCTACCCACCGTATGATTCATCACACCTTCAATGTGCAGATGACACCTGTTCACCCACTGTGTGATTCAGCACACCTTCAATGTGCAGATAGCACCTGTCCACCCACTGTGTGATTCAGTGATTCAGCACGCCTTCAATGTGCAGATGACACCTGTACACCCACTGTGAGATTCAGCACACCTTCAATGTGCAGATGACACCTTTACACCCACTGTGTGATTCATCACACCTTCAATGTGCAGATGACACCTGTTCACCCACTGTGTGATTTTACACACCTTCAATGTGCAGATAACACCTGTCCACCCACTGTTTGATTCAGCACACATTCAATGTGCAGATAGCACCTGTCCACCCACTGTATGATTCAGCACACCTTCAATGTGCAGATGACACCTGTACACCCACTGTGTGCTTTAGGACACCTTCAATGTGCAGATGACACCTGTCCACCCACTGTGTGATTTTAAACACCTTCAATGTGCAGATAGCACCTGTCCACCCACTGTATGATTCATCACACCTTCAATGTGCAGATGACACCTGCTACCCACCGTATGATTCATCACACCTTCAATGTGCAGATGACACCTGTTCACCCACTGTGTGATTCAGCACACCTTCAATGTGCAGATAGCACCTGTCCACCCACTGTGTGATTCAGTGATTCAGCACGCCTTCAATGTGCAGATGACACCTGTACACCCACTGTGAGATTCAGCACACCTTCAATGTGCAGATGACACCTTTACACCCACTGTGTGATTCATCACACCCTCAATGTGCAGATGACACCTGTTCACCCACTGTGTGATTTTACACACCTTCAATGTGCAGATAACACCTGTCCACCCACTGTTTGATTCAGCACACATTCAATGTGCAGATAGCACCTGTCCACCCACTGTATGATTCAGCACACCTTCAATGTGCAGATGACACCTGTACACCCACTGGAAGATTCATCAAACCTTCAATGTGCAGATGACACCTGTCCACCCACTGTGTGCTTTAGGACACCTTCAATGTGCAGATGACACCTGTCCACCCACTGTGTGATTCATCACACCTTCAATGTGCAGATGACACCTGTTCACCTACTGTGTGATTCAGCACACCTTCAATGTGCAGATGACACCTGCTACCCACCGTGTGATTCATCACACCTTCAATGTGCAGATGACACCTGTCCACCCACTGTGTGCTTTAGGACACCTTGAATGTGCAGATGACACCTGTCCACCCAGTGTGATTCATCACACCTTCAATGTGCAGATGACACCTGTTCACCCACTGTGTGATTTTACACACCTTCAATGTGCAGATGACACCTGTCCACCCACTGTGTGATTCAGCACACCTTCAATGTGCAGATAGCACCTGTCCACCCACTGTTTGATTCGGCACACCTTCAATGTGCAGATGACGCCTGTCCTCACACTGTGTGATTCAGAACACCTTCAATCTGCAGATGACACCTACCCTCACATTGTGTGATTCAGCACACCTTCAATGTGCAGATGACACCTGTCCTCACACTGTGTTATTCAGCACACCTTCAATGTGCGGATGTCACCTGTCCACCCACCGTGTGATTCAGCACACCTTCAATGTGCAGATGACATGTGTCCACCCACTGTGTGATTCAGCACACCTTCAATGTGCAGATGACACCTGTCCACCCACTGTGTGCTTTAGGACACCTTCAATGTGCAGATGACACCTGTCCACCCACTGTGTGATTCATCACACCTTCAATGTGCAGATGACACCTGCCACCCACCGTGTTATTCATCAAACCTTCAATGTGCAGATGACACCTGTCCACCCACTGTGTGCTTTAGGACACCTTCAATGTGCAGATGACACCTGTCCACCCACTGTGTGATTCATCACACCTTCAATGTGCAGATGACACCTGTTCACCCACTGTGTGATTTTACACACCTTCAATGTGCAGATGACACCTGTCCACCCACTGTGTGATTCAGCACACCTTCAATGTGCAGATAGCACCTGTCCACCCACTGTGTGATTCAGAACACCTTCAATGTGAAGATGACAACTGTCCACCCACTGTATGATTCAGCTCACCTTCAATGTGCAGATGACACCTGCTACCCACCGTGTGATTCATCACACCTTCAATGTGCAGATGACACCTGCTACCCACCGTGTGATTCATCACACCTTCAATGTGCAGATGACACCTGTCCACCCACTGTGTGATTCAGCACACCTTCAATGTGCAGATAGCACCTGTCCACCCGCTGTGTGATTCAGCACACCTTCAATGTGCAGATGACACCTGTCCACCCACTGTGAGATTCAGCATACCTTCAATGTGTAGATGGTACCTGACCGCACACCGTGTGATTCATCACACCTTCAATGTTCAGATGACACCTGTCCACTCACCGTGTGATTCAGCACACCTTCAATGTTCAGATGACACCTGTCCACCCACTGTGAGATTCAGCACACCATCAATGTGAAGATGACACCTGTCCACCGACTGTGTGATTCAGCACACCTTCAATGTTCAGATGACACTTGTCCTCTCACCGTGTGATTCAGCACACCTTCAAGGTTCAGATGACACCTGTCCACCCACTGTGTGATTCAGCACACCTTCAATGTTCAGATGACACCTGTCCACCCACTGTGAGATTCAGCACACCATCAATGGGAAGATGACACCTGTCCGCCGACTGTGTGATTCAGCACACCTTCAATGTGTAGATGGTACCTGTCCGCACACCGTGTGATTCATCACACCTTCAATGTGCGGATGACACCGGTACACCCACTGTGAGATTCAGCACACCTTCAATGTGCAGATAACACCTGTCCACTCAGTGTGTGATTCAGCACACCTTCAATGTGCAGATAACACCTGTCCACTCAGTGTGTGGTTCAGCACACCTTCAATGTGCATATGGCACCTGTCAACCCACTGTGAGACTCAACACACCGTCAATGTGCAGATGACACCTGTTCACCCACGGTGTAATTCAGTACGCCTTCAATGCACAAAGGACACCTGTCCACTCACTGTTTGATTCAGTGCACATTCAATGTGTAGATGGCACCTGTCCACCAAGTGAGCCCCTTCCACACATCAGGGCAGGCGCCCAGCTCAGCTGCTCCCTACAAGCAGCAACTTGGTCCTCAAGCCCGCACCCTGCTGGCATTGACTGCGGAACGCACTCCGCGTCTGCCCACCTGCATACCCTGCTAATTCCCAGCTTCACTGCACCATCCCTGTATCCTGGAGGCAGCAGCATTATTAGCACGAAACCGCTAATACCTGAGGTGAATCCACCATTACCCATGCAGTGCGAGTTACAGCTGATCGTCGGAAAATGGCCACCGATCAAGGACACGCCTTTGTTTACTGGCGTAACTAAGCAACAAACTTTTCCTTGATCCAATCCGAGCCGCTGGCAGGCAGACGCCGGGCCCTACCGCAGAAGGCCCGCAGCACAAGGCCCTTTAACCCCTGTTCGTCCATCGCACACGTGAGTATGATTCCCCCAACCCTCACGCATGAGTAAAAACCCCAATTCCCAAAACTCCCCCATGCCTGGTGTCCTTTGTTCCCGACCGCCACAACGGCCAACACGGTAAAAGTCTGATTGTCTGTTGCCCGAGAACTGCTCCCGCCTTTAACTCTCCTACTGCGCACACATTGTCCATGAGGTATACATGCACGCACCGCTGTTTTCCACCCGCAGCCTACCGTGACTCCCTGCCACGGCATCTCACTATGCGTATCACGCTGAACCAGCCTTTCCAATGCACACTGCCTATCCTGTACTTATTGATGCATCTTATCATGCACCTTCATTTGTAATGCCGCAACCTAAGCCTGAACTTTTAATGTGCCTACTTGCTAGCCACTGTGCCACACTTTGTTGACCACTGTGCCTTATTCTGTTGACCACTGTGCCGTACTTTGTTGACCACTGTGCCTTATTCTGTTGACCACTGTGCCGTACTTTGAACACGCCTACTTGCTGGCCATTGTGCCTTGTTCTGATTTTGACTATTTGCCCATTTTGCCTATTTTGAACCAGCCTGCTCTCTCTCCACCTCAAACTAGTCTATTGCCACCAAGTGAACATCACCCAACTACATCCCGGGTCTCACACTGACCACCCATGGCAAACCTCTACTTGGCCAGTCTTACCTTAATGGCTACACTCGCCTTGCTCCACCTCAACAACACCACCCTCCCTAAACCTCGACCGCAATCACCCCTAACCCAACATCCCTCACACACCACGACTATGGGATTTTTCGAGGCTAAAAAAATTGACCAGCCAAACGGCGCCCTCAGCCCCATAGAATGGATCCGCCGATTTGCTGCTCCACCCACTCCTTGGAACCCATGCCCATTGAAAGAGAGAAATCTGAGACTCGGCTCTCGGTTCATAACCCCCAAGACACCCACCAAAAGACACTCCCCTCTTCCCATGCACAACCAAGCTCAAGCTAACACCGCACAAATTGTGAACAACACCCAAACAGTCCCCTCGGACGCCCCTGAACAGCCACTGATCAAGGGCGCCCTCATCAATGCCCGCTCCCTTGACGCCCATGCGCTAGATATCGCAGACTTCATCTCCGCCAACAACCTGCACTTCCTGGCTATCACTGAAACCTGGCTGCACCAAGCAGCAGGCCCAGCTCTATCCCTCACCATCCCAGAAGGTTATTCAATACTGAGGAAAGACCGGGACACAGGTAAAGGAGGAGGAGTAGCCTTCATCGCCAAAACATCCCTTGGCCTTAGATTAACCCCACCTTGCAGCTTCCGGTCTGCAGAATTTCTGTCGGCCAAGCTTCAACTCTCTGCTACACAAACCATACTGTTACACCTCCTCTACAGACCCCCAGGCCCCATCGCCACATTTGAGGAACAGATATCTGACCTCCTGACCACCAATACCAAAACAGGATCTCAAATCATCCTACTAGGCGACCTCAACCTCGATTTCCGCGATCCAATCGATGCCAATGCGCTCTCCTTGGAAAACACCATCTCCCAACTAGGGTTCAAGCTCAGAATCACAGCCCCTACCCACAACAAAGGTAGAACCCTGGACTGGTGAGCGGATCTCAATTGCTCCACGGCCATCCTAAAAAATGAGCCAATTGCATGGTCTGACCACCACGCCATCTCCTTCTCCATCCAAGGGAAGTCACAACCAAACAATCCCACCATCATCATCCCACAAACCCTCACCAGGAATAACCGCAACATCACCTTGCAAAACCTCCGCCCACTCATACACAACATCATTACCCCCGCAAACTACGCCAACCTAGATGCGGAGAAACTTGCTGACCTCTACAACAAAACGCTAGAATCAGCAGTAGATATCATCGCTCCCATCAAACTCACCAAAGCCAAACCGGCAGCCCACATGAACAAATGGTTCACACTGGAGCTAAAATCCTCCGGAACGCCAAACGAGCCGCAGAAGCCACCTGGAGAAAAACACCAAACCAACAAAACACAACTCACGATAGCAGCCACCACCTACAAAACTGCCATCCTCAAGGCTAAAAAAGAGACATACGACAACAGAATTGAGAGCGCCAAATCCAAAACAAAAGAGCTCTTCAACATCCTCAGGGAACTCGAACCCCCCTACACTGGCAGAAACCTGCGTGAAAGATGCAGACTGGTGCGAGAGGATCCAAAAAGCCTTGGCAAACAAAATTGCCATGTTACAATCCAAAGTCGAACAGAAAAAGCTTAGCCTATCCAAAAAAACAAACCATCCACCATCCCCCACACCCAAAGCACCCACTTGCCCCCCCTTTTTCCTTCTTGCCAGTATCCACTAAAGAAGTAGAAAGCATCATCAAGGGCCTCAAATCCTCCAGATACCAAGGGGACTCATGCCCAGCTGCAATCATCCAGGAAGGCGCCAACAATCTGGCCCCTTTCATAACAGCCCTTCTCAACGCATCCTTCAAATCAAGCTCAGTCCCTAGCAGCCTTAAGGAGGCCTGGGTCATGCCCCTTCTAAAAAACCCTAACCTAGACCCTAATAACCCAACAAACTACAGGCCAATCACCACTGTTCCCTACATCCTAAAGATCTTAGACAGAGTGGCCTACCTACAAATTCAGAAGCACTTGGAAGACAACCTCCTGGGCCTCAGACAATCCGGCTTCAGGCCAAGGCATGGAACAGAGACAGCCCTCCTGGACCTAAAAATCCAGATGGGCGAGGCAAAGGACAAGGGTAATCTAGCCATTCTCTTACTGCTAGATCTATCAGCAGCCTTTGACCTCGTCGACCATCAGATCCTCACGAAACATCTGATGATCCCAGCGGCCTTCTCTAACCAGGCGACTGCCTGGATCCAGTCCTTCCTAGCTAACCGAACCACCCAGGTCTTCTTCCCGGGGGCTTCAGCACTCCCCATCCCCATCACATGTGGCGTCCCTCAAGGCTCGTGCATCTCGCCGACCCTATACAATATTTTCACTAAGCTATTGTTCGACAGGCTAGATAACCTGGGTGTCACATATACAAACTATGCTGACGATACCCAGGTTCTCATCACCCTATCAGGGTGCTATGATGAGGACTCCACCAGGATCAACAACCTCTACTTGGAGATCCAAACCTGGATGGCAGAGCATGGCCTATGCCTCAACGACGAGAAAACGGAGCTGCTCCTTGTCGGCTCCCAACCACAGCTAAACAAACTAGACCCCTGTTACGCTTCTATCAACATAAACGGTAACTTAATCACAGTAGCCAAAGAAATTAAAACCCTTGGGGTCTATCTAGACTCTACTCTCTCGCTCAAAGGACAGGTGAACGCCACAGCCTCATCCACAGCTTCTACAAATAAGCTTATCAAGGCCTGCAAACCCTTCCTCTCGCCCTCCAGTTGCATTACACTAGCCAGAGCACTAGTGCTCTCAAAAATTGACTACTGTAATACTCTCTTTCTCGGCACGTCAGAGCGCAATCTGAACAAACTACAGGTACTTTAAAATAATGCCCTCAGAGCCGCCCTGAGTATCCCACGACACGCCCACATCTCCAGCATCAGACAAGATGCACACTGGCTCCCTCTACGAGACAGAATCACTCTCAGATCCCTTGTCATCGTCCATAAATGCCGCTCCAATGACACACCCAAATACCTGGCAGACAAGTTCCACAATCACACGTCAACTAGACCAACCAGAATGCCATATTCACATTGCCTTTCCATTCCCAAATTCTCCCTAAAAAAAGCTGGTGGCTTCAGCTTCCCGGTCCTAGCTGCCAAACTATGAAACGCTATGCCGTTGAACCTTAGAGCAGAACCCTCCTTTTGGACTTTTAGAGCCAAAACAAAAACATGGCTTTCCAACAAAAATTCTGCTTAATGTACTTCTTCTCCTCATATCCTTTGTCGACCATCATGTAACCCGGTCTACTGCACGTACAGTTGTTATATTTTAGTCTGGATTGTATGTTTTTACTATGCTATAACCTTCTCTAAGTCTCCGGCGCCCGCTTACCCCAGGGTTCAGCGCGCGGTACAATTAAAGAAACTAAACTAAACTAAACTGTGTGATTCAGTGCACCATCAATGTGTAGATGGCACTTGTCCAGCAACTGTGTGATTTAGCACACTTTCAAAGTGTAGATGACACATTTGCTCCCACTCTGTGATTCAGCACACCATCAATGTGCAGATAACACCTGTCCACCCACTGTGTGGTTCAGCACACCTTCAATGTGCATATGGCACCTTTCAACCCACTGTGTGGTTCAGCACACCTTCAATGTGCACATGGCACCTGTCAACCCACCGTGTGATTCAGCACACCTTCTATGTGTTTATGACGCCTATACACTCACCGTGTGATTCAGCACACCTTCAATGTGCAGATGGCATGTGTCCACCGACTGTGTGATTCAGCACACCTTCAATGTGCAGATGACGCGTGTCCACCGACTGTGAGATTCAGCACACCTGAAATGTGCAGATGACACCTGTCCACCCACCATGTGATTCAGCACACCTTCAATATGCTGATAACACCTGTCCACCCACTGTGTGGTTCAGCACACCTTGAATGTACATATGGCACCTGTCAACCCACCGTGTGATTCAGCACACCTTCTATGTGCTAATGACGCCTGCACACTCACTGTGTGATTCAGCACACCTTCAATGTGCAGATGACATGTGTCCACCGACTGTGTGATTCAGCACACCTTCAATGTGCAGATGACGCGTGTCCACCAACTGTGTGATTCAGCACACCTGAAATGTGCAGATGACACCTGTCCACCCACCGTGTGATTCAGCACACCTTCAATGTGCAGTTTACACTTGTCCACCCACTGTGTAATTCAGCACACCTTCAATGTGTAGATGGTACCTGTCCGCACACTCTGTGATTCATCACACCTTCAATGCGCAGATGACACTGGTACACCCACTGTGAGTGTCAGCACACCTTCAATGTGCACATGACATTGATACACCCACTGTGTAATTCAGCACACCTTCAATGTGTAGATGGTACCTGTCCGCACACCGTGTGATTCATCATACCTTCAATGTGCAGATGACACTGGTAAACCCACTGTGAGATTCAGCACACCTTCAATGTGCAGATGACACCTGTCCACCCATTGTGTGATTCAGCACACCTTCAATGTGCAGATGGTATCCGTCCACTCACTGTGTGATTCAGCACACCTTCAATGTTCAGATGGCACCTGTCCATCCACTGTGTGATTCAGCACACCTTCAATTTGCAGATGGCACCTATCCACCCACTTTGAGATTCAGCACACCTTCAATGTGCAGATGACACTTGTCCAACCACTGTGTGATTCAGCACACACCTTCAATGTGCAGTTTACACTTGTCCAACCACTGTGTGATTCAGCACACCTTCAATGTGCAGATGGCACCTGTCCACCCACTGTGAGATTCAGCACACCTTCAATGTGCAGATGACACTTGTCCACTCACCGTGTGATCCACCAGACACCTTAAATGTGTAGTTTACACCTGTCCACCCACTGTGTAATTCAGCACAACCTCAATGTGCAGATGACTTGTGTCCACCGACTGCGTGATTCAGCACACCTCCAATATGCAGATGACATGTGTCCACTGACTGTGTGATTCAGCACACCTTCAATGTGCAGTTTACACCTGTCCACCCACTGTGTAATTCAGCACACCTTCAATGTGTAGATGTTACCTGTCCGCACACCCTGTGATTCATCACACCTTCAATGTGCAGATGACACCGGTACACCCACTGTGAGATTCAGCACACCTTCAATGTGCAGATGACACTTGTCCACTCACTGTGTGATTCAGCACACACCTTCAATGTGCAGTTTAAACCTGTCCATCCAGTGTGTGATTCAGCACACCTTCAATGTGCAGATGGCACCTGTCCACCCACTATAAGATTCAGCACACCTTCAATGTGCAGATGACACCTGTCCACCCACTGTGTAATTCAGCACACCTTCAATGTGCAGATGACATGTGTCCACCAAATGCGTGATTCAACACACCTTCAATGTGCAGATGACATGTGTCCACCGACTGTGTGATTCAGCACACCTTCAATGTGAAGATGACACCTGTCCACCCGCTGTGTGATTCAGCACACCTTCAATGTGCATTTTACACCTGTCCACCCACTGTGTAATTCAGCACACCTTCAATGTGTAGATGGTACCTGTCCGCACACCGTGTAATTCATCACACCTTCAATGTGCAGATGACACTGGTACACCCACTGTGAGATTCAGCACACCTTCAATGTGCAGATAACAACTGTCAGCTCACTGTGTGATTCAGCACACCTTCAATGTGCAGATACCACCTTTTCACTCACTGTGTGGTTCAGCACACCTTCAATGTGCATATGGCACCTGTCAACGCACTGTGTGATTCAGCACACCTTCAATGTGCTAATGACACCTGTCCACTCGCTGTGTGACTCAACACACCTTCAATGTGCAGATGACACCTGTTCACCCATGGTGTAATTCAGCACGCCTTCAATGTGCAAAGGACACCTGTCCACTCACTGTGTGATTCAGTGCACATTCAATGTGTAGATGACACCTGCCCACCAACTGTGTGATTCAGTGCACCATCAATGTGTAGATTGCAAGTGTCCACCAACTGTGTGATTTAGCACACTTTCAAAGTGTAGATGACACATTTCCACCCACTGTGTGATTCAGCACACCTTCAATGTGCAGATAACAGCTGTCCACCCACTGTGTGGTTCAGCACACCTTCAATGTGCATACGGCACCTGTCAACCCACTGTGTGATTCAGCACACCTTCTGTGCCAATGACACCTGTAAACTCACTGTGTGATTCAGCACACCTTCAATGTGCAGATGACACCGGTACACCCACTGTGTGATTCAGGACACCGTCAATGTGTAGATGACACCGGTACACCCACTGTGAGATTTAGCACACCTTCAATGTGCAGATAACAGCTGTACACCCACTGTGTGATTCAGGACACCGTCAATGTGTAGATGACACCGGTACACCCACTGTGAGATTCAGCACACCTTCAATGTGCAGATAACACCTGTACACCCACTGTGTGACTCAGCACACATTCAATGTGCAAAGGACACCTGTCCACCCACTGTGTAATTCAGGACACCGTCAATGTGTAGATGACACCGGTACACCCACTGTGAGATTCAGCACACCTTCAATGTGTAGATGGTACCTGTCCGCACACCGTGTGATTCATCACACCTTCAATGTGCAGATGACACTGGTACACCCACTGTGAGATTCAGCACACCTTCAATGTGCAGATACCACCTTTTCACTCACTGTGTGATTCAGCACACCTTCAATGTGCAGATACCACCTTTTCACTCACTGTATGGTTCAGCACTCCTTCAATGTGCATATGGCACCTGTCAACGCACTGTGTGATTCAGCACACCTTCAATGTGCTAATGATACCTGTCCACTCGCTGTGTGACCCAACACACCTTCAATGTGCAGATGACACCTGTTCACCCACGGTGTAATTCAGCAGGCCTTCAATGTGCAAAGGACACCTGTCCACTCACTGTGTGATTCAGTGCACATTCAATGTGTAGATGACACCTGCCCACCAACTGTGTGATTCAGTGCACCATCAATGTGTAGATTGCAAGTGTCCACCAACTGTGTGATTTAGCACACTTTCAAAGTCTAGATGACACATTTCCACCCACTGTGTGATTCAGCACACCTTCAATGTGCAGATAACACCTGTCCACCCACTGTGTGGTTCAGCACACCTTCAATGTGCAGATGGCATGTGTCCACCGACTGTGTGATTCAGCACACCTTCAATGTGCAGATGACGCGTGTCCACCGACTGTGAGATTCAGCACACCTGAAATGTGCAGATGACACCTGTCCACCCACCATGTGATTCAGCACACCTTCAATATGCTGATAACACCTGTCCACCCACTGTGTGGTTCAGCACACCTTGAATGTACATATGGCACCTGTCAACCCACCGTGTGATTCAGCACACCTTCTATGTGCTAATGACGCCTGCACACTCACTGTGTGATTCAGCACACCTTCAATGTGCAGATGACATGTGTCCACCGACTGTGTGATTCAGCACACCTTCAATGTGCAGATGACGCGTGTCCACCAACTGTGTGATTCAGCACACCTGAAATGTGCAGATGACACCTGTCCACCCACCGTGTGATTCAGCACACCTTCAATGTGCAGTTTACACTTGTCCACCCACTGTGTAATTCAGCACACCTTCAATGTGTAGATGGTACCTGTCCGCACACTCTGTGATTCATCACACCTTCAATGCGCAGATGACACTGGTACACCCACTGTGAGTGTCAGCACACCTTCAATGTGCACATGACATTGATACACCCACTGTGTAATTCAGCACACCTTCAATGTGTAGATGGTACCTGTCCGCACACCGTGTGATTCATCATACCTTCAATGTGCAGATGACACTGGTAAACCCACTGTGAGATTCAGCACACCTTCAATGTGCAGATGACACCTGTCCACCCATTGTGTGATTCAGCACACCTTCAATGTGCAGATGGTATCCGTCCACTCACTGTGTGATTCAGCACACCTTCAATGTTCAGATGGCACCTGTCCATCCACTGTGTGATTCAGCACACCTTCAATTTGCAGATGGCACCTATCCACCCACTTTGAGATTCAGCACACCTTCAATGTGCAGATGACACTTGTCCAACCACTGTGTGATTCAGCACACACCTTCAATGTGCAGTTTACACTTGTCCAACCACTGAGTGATTCAGCACACCTTCAATGTGCAGATGGCACCTGTCCACCCACTGTGAGATTCAGCACACCTTCAATGTGCAGATGACACTTGTCCACTCACCGTGTGATCCACCAGACACCTTAAATGTGTAGTTTACACCTGTCCACCCACTGTGTAATTCAGCACAACCTCAATGTGCAGATGACTTGTGTCCACCGACTGCGTGATTCAGCACACCTCCAATATGCAGATGACATGTGTCCACTGACTGTGTGATTCAGCACACCTTCAATGTGCAGTTTACACCTGTCCACCCACTGTGTAATTCAGCACACCTTCAATGTGTAGATGTTACCTGTCCGCACACCCTGTGATTCATCACACCTTCAATGTGCAGATGACACCGGTACACCCACTGTGAGATTCAGCACACCTTCAATGTGCAGATGACACTTGTCCACTCACTGTGTGATTCAGCACACACCTTCAATGTGCAGTTTAAACCTGTCCATCCAGTGTGTGATTCAGCACACCTTCAATGTGCAGATGGCACCTGTCCACCCACTATAAGATTCAGCACACCTTCAATGTGCAGATGACACCTGTCCACCCACTGTGTAATTCAGCACACCTTCAATGTGCAGATGACATGTGTCCACCAAATGCGTGATTCAACACACCTTCAATGTGCAGATGACATGTGTCCACTGACTGTGTGATTCAGCACACCTTCAATGTGAAGATGACACCTGTCCACCCGCTGTGTGATTCAGCACACCTTCAATGTGCATTTTACACCTGTCCACCCACTGTGTAATTCAGCACACCTTCAATGTGTAGATGGTACCTGTCCGCACACCGTGTAATTCATCACACCTTCAATGTGCAGATGACACTGGTACACCCACTGTGAGATTCAGCACACCTTCAATGTGCAGATAACAACTGTCAGCTCACTGTGTGATTCAGCACACCTTCAATGTGCAGATACCACCTTTTCACTCACTGTGTGGTTCAGCACACCTTCAATGTGCATATGGCACCTGTCAACGCACTGTGTGATTCAGCACACCTTCAATGTGCTAATGACACCTGTCCACTCGCTGTGTGACTCAACACACCTTCAATGTGCAGATGACACCTGTTCACCCATGGTGTAATTCAGCACGCCTTCAATGTGCAAAGGACACCTGTCCACTCACTGTGTGATTCAGTGCACATTCAATGTGTAGATGACACCTGCCCACCAACTGTGTGATTCAGTGCACCATCAATGTGTAGATTGCAAGTGTCCACCAACTGTGTGATTTAGCACACTTTCAAAGTGTAGATGACACATTTCCACCCACTGTGTGATTCAGCACACCTTCAATGTGCAGATAACAGCTGTCCACCCACTGTGTGGTTCAGCACACCTTCAATGTGCATACGGCACCTGTCAACCCACTGTGTGATTCAGCACACCTTCTGTGCCAATGACACCTGTAAACTCACTGTGTGATTCAGCACACCTTCAATGTGCAGATGACACCGGTACACCCACTGTGTGATTCAGGACACCGTCAATGTGTAGATGACACCGGTACACCCACTGTGAGATTTAGCACACCTTCAATGTGCAGATAACAGCTGTACACCCACTGTGTGATTCAGGACACCGTCAATGTGTAGATGACACCGGTACACCCACTGTGAGATTCAGCACACCTTCAATGTGCAGATAACACCTGTACACCCACTGTGTGACTCAGCACACATTCAATGTGCAAAGGACACCTGTCCACCCACTGTGTAATTCAGGACACCGTCAATGTGTAGATGACACCGGTACACCCACTGTGAGATTCAGCACACCTTCAATGTGTAGATGGTACCTGTCCGCACACCGTGTGATTCATCACACCTTCAATGTGCAGATGACACTGGTACACCCACTGTGAGATTCAGCACACCTTCAATGTGCAGATACCACCTTTTCACTCACTGTGTGATTCAGCACACCTTCAATGTGCAGATACCACCTTTTCACTCACTGTGTGGTTCAGCACACCTTCAATGTGCATATGGCACCTGTCAACGCACTGTGTGATTCAGCACACCTTCAATGTGCTAATGATACCTGTCCACTCGCTGTGTGACCCAACACACCTTCAATGTGCAGATGACACCTGTTCACCCACGGTGTAATTCAGCAGGCCTTCAATGTGCAAAGGACACCTGTCCACTCACTGTGTGATTCAGTGCACATTCAATGTGTAGATGACACCTGCCCACCAACTGTGTGATTCAGTGCACCATCAATGTGTAGATTGCAAGTGTCCACCAACTGTGTGATTTAGCACACTTTCAAAGTCTAGATGACACATTTCCACCCACTGTGTGATTCAGCACACCTTCAATGTGCAGATAACACCTGTCCACCCACTGTGTGGTTCAGCACACCTTCAATGTGCATGCGGCACCTGTCAACCCACTGTGTGATTCAGCACACCTTCTGTGCCAATGACACCTGTAAACTCACTGTGTGATTCAGCACACCTTCAATGTGCAGATAGCACCTGTACACCCACTGTGTGATTCAGGAGACATTTAATGTACAAAGGACACCTGTCCACTCACTGTGTGATTCAGTGCACATTCAATGTGTAGATGACACTTGTCCACCAACTGTGTGATTCAGTGCACCATCAATGTGTAGTTGGCACATGTCCATCAACTGTGTGATTTAGCACACTTTCAAAGTGTAGATGACACATTTCCTCCCACTGTGTGATTCAGCACACCTTCAATGTGCAGATGACACCTATCCACCGACTGTGAGATTCAGCAGACCTTCAATGTGCAGATGACACCTGTACACCCACTGTGTGAATCAGCACACCTTCAATGTGCAGATGACACCTGTCCACCCACCGTGTGATTCAGAACACTGTCAATGTGAAAATGACACCTGTCCACCAACTGTGTGGTTCAGCACACCTCCAATGTGCAGATGACACATGTCAACCCACCGTGTGATTCAGCACACCTTCAATGTGCTAATGACACCTGTCCACTCGCTGTGTGACCGAACACACCTTAAATGTGCAGATGACCCCCGTCCACCAACTGTGTGATTTAGCACACTTTCAAAGTGTAGATGACACATTTCCTCCCACTGTGTGATTCAACACACCTTCAATGTGCAGATGACACCTGTCCACCCACTGTGAGATTCAGCAGACCTTCAATGTGCCGATGACACCTGTACACCCACTGTGAGATTTAGCACACCTTCAATGTGCAGATGACACCTGTCAGCGCACCGTGTGATTCAGAACACTGTCAATGTGAAAATGACACCTGTCCACCCACTGTGTGGTTCAGCACACCTTCAATGTGCAGATGACACCTGTCAACCCACCATCTGATTCAGCACACCTTCAATGTGCTAATGATACCTGTCCACTCGCTGTGTGACCCAACACACCTTCAATGTGCAGATGAGACCTGTCCACTCACTGTGTAATTCAGGACACCTTCAATGTGCAGATAACACCTGTACACCCACTGTGTGATTCAGCACACATTCAATGTGCAAAGGACACCTATCCACTCACTGTGTGATTCAGTGCACATTCAATGTGTAGATGACTCCTATCCACCAACTTTGTGATTCAGTGCACCATCAATGTGTAGATGGCACATGTCCTCCAACTGTGTAACTCCGCACACCTTCAATTTTTAGACGACACATTTCCTCCCACTGTGTGAATCAGCACACCTTCAATGTGCAGATGACACCTGTCAACCCACCATGTGATTCAGCACACCTTCAATGTGCAGATGACACCTGTCCACCCACTGTATGATTCAGCACACCTTCAATGTGCAGATGACACCGGTACACCCACTGTGTGATTCAGGGCACCGTCAATGTGTAGATGACACCGGTACACCCACTGTGAGATTTAGCACACCTTCAATGTGCAGATAACAGCTGTACACCCACTGTGTGATTCAGGACACTGTCAATGTGTAGATGACACCAGTACACCCACTGTGAGATTCAGCACACCTTCAATGTGCAGATAACACCTGTACACCCACTGTGTGACTCAGCACACATTCAATGTGCAAAGGACACCTGTCCACCCACTGTGTAATTGAGGACACCGTCAATGTGTAGATGACACCAGTACACCCACTGTGAGATTCAGCACACCTTAAATGTGCAGATGACACCTGTACACCCACTGTGTGATTCAGGATACCGTCAATGTGTAGATGACACCGGTACACCCACTGTGAGATTCAGCACACCTTCAATGTGCAGATAACACCTGTACACCCACTGTGTGACTCAGCACACATTCAATGTGCAAAGGACACCTGTCCACCCACTGTGTAATTCAGGACACCGTCAATGTGTAGATGACACCGGTACTACCACTGTGAGATTCAGCACACCTTCAATGTGCAGATAACACCTGTACACCCACTGTGTGACTCAGCACACATTCAATGTGCAAAGGACACCTGTCCACTCACTGTGTGATTCAGTGCACATTCAATGTGTAGATGACACCTGTCCACCAACTTGTGTGATTCAGTGCACCATCAATGTGTAGATGGCACTTGTCCACCAACTGTGTGATTTAGCACACTTTCAAAGTGTAGATGACACATGTCCTCCAACTGTGTAACTCCGCACACCTTCAATTTTTAGACGACGCATTTCCTCCCATTGTGTGATTCAGCACACCTTCAATGTGCAGATGACATGTGTCCACCAACTGTGTGGTTCAGCACACCTCCAATGTGCAGATGACACATGTCAACCCACCGTGTGATTCAGCACACCTTCAATGTGCTAATGACACCTGTCCACTCGCTGTGTGACCGAACACACCTTCAATGTGCAGATGACCTCTGTCCACCAACTGTGTGATTTAGCACACTTTCAAAGTGTAGATGACACATTTCCTCCCACTGTGTGATTCAACACACCTTCAATGTGCAGATGACACCTGTCCACCCACTGTGAGATTCAGCAGACCTTCAATGTGCCGATGACACCTGTACACCCACTGTGAGATTTAGCACACCTTCAATGTGCAGATGACACCTGTCAGCGCACCGTGTGATTCAGAACAATGTCAATGTGAAAATGACACCTGTCCACCCACTGTGTGGTTCAGCACGCCTTCAATGTGCAGATGACACCTGTCAACCCACCATCTGATTCAGCACACCTTCAATGTGCTAATGATACCTGTCCACTCGCTGTGTGACCCAACACACCTTCAATGTGCAGATGAGACCTGTCCACTCACTGTGTAATTCAGGACACCTTCAATGTGCAGATAACACCTGTACACCCACTGTGTGATTCAGCACACATTCAATGTGCAAAGGACACCTATCCACTCACTGTGTGATTCAGTGCACATTCAATGTGTAGATGGCACTTGTCCACCAAATGTGTGATTTAGCACACTTTCAAAGTGTAGATGACACATGTCCTCCAACTGTGTAACTCCGCACACCTTCAATTTTTAGACGACACATTTCCTCCCACTGTGTGAATCAGCACACCTTCAATGTGCAGATGACACCTGTCAACCCACCATGTGATTCAGCACACCTTCAATGTGCAGATGACACCTGTCCACCCACTGTATGATTCAGCACACCTTCAATGTGCAGATGACACCGGTACACCCACTGTGTGATTCAGGACACCGTCAATGTGTAGATGACACCGGTACACCCACTGTGTGATTTAGCACACCTTCAATGTGCAGATAACAGCTGTACACCCACTGTGTGATTCAGGACACCGTCAATGTGTAGATGACACCGGTACACCCACTGTGAGATTCAGCACACCTTCAATGTGCAGATAACACCTGTACACCCACTGTGTGACTCAGCACACATTCAATGTGCAAAGGACACCTGTCCACCCACTGTGTAATTGAGGACACCGTCAATGTGTAGATGACACCGGTACACCCACTGTGAGATTCAGCACACCTTAAATGTGCAGATAACACCTGTCCACCCACTGTGTAATTCAGGACACCGTCAATGTGTAGATGACACTGGTACTACCACTGTGAGATTCAGCACACCTTCAATGTGCAGATAACACCTGTACACCCACTGTGTGACTCAGCACACATTCAATGTGCAAAGGGCACCTGTCCACTCACTGTGTGATTCAGTGCACATTCAATGTGTAGATGACACCTGTCCACCAACTTGTGTGATTCAGTGCACCATCAATGTGTAGATGGCACTTGTCCACCAACTGTGTGATTTAGCACACTTTCAAAGTGTAGATGACACATGTCCTCCAACTGTGTAACTCCGCACACCTTCAATTTTTAGACGACGCATTTCCTCCCATTGTGTGAATCAGCACACCTTCAATGTGCAGGTGACATGTGTCCACCAATTGTGATATTCAGCACACCTTCAATGTGCAGATGACACCTGTTAACCCACTATGTGATTTTACCCCCCTTCAATGTTCAGATGACACCGGTACCCCCACTGTGTGATTCAGCACACCTTCAATGTGCAGGTGACATATGTCCACCCACTGTGTTATTCATCACACCATCAATGTGCAGATGACACCTGTCCACCCACTGTGTGATTCAGCACACCTTCAATGTGCAGATGACACCTGTCCACCCACTGTGTGATTCAGCAAACCTTCAATGTGAATATGACACCTGTCCACCCACTGTGTGCTTTAGGACACCTTCAATGTGCAGATGACACCTGTCCACCCACTGTGGGATTCAACAGACCTTGAATGTGCAGTTTACACCTGTCAACCCACTGTGTGATTCAGCACACATCAATATGTAGATGACACCTGTCCACCCACTGTGTGATTCAGCACACCTTCAATGTGCAGATGACACCTCTCCACACACCGTGTGATTCAGCACCCCTTCAATGTGCAGATGACATGTGTCCACCAACTGTGTTATTCATCACACCATCAATGTGCAGATGACACCTGTTCACCCACTGTGTGATTCAGCACACCTTCAATGTGCAGATGACACCTGTCCTCCCACTGTGTTATTCAGCTCACCTTCAATGTCCACATGACACCTGTCCACCCACTGTGTGATTCAGCACACCTTCAATGTGCAGATGACACCTCTCCACACACCGTGTGATTCAGCACCCCTTCAATGTGCAGATGACATATGTCCACCCACCGTGTGATTCAGCACACCTTCAAAGTGCAGATGACACCTGTCCACCCACTGTGAGATTCAGCTAACCTTCAAAGTGCAGATGCCATCTGCCACCCACCGTGTGATTCAGTACACCTTCAATGTGAAGATGACACCTGTTCACCCACTGTGTGATTCAACACACATTCAATGTGCAGATGACACCTGTCCACCCACTGTGTGGTTCTGCACACCTTCAATGTGCAGATGACAGCTGTCCACCGACTGTGAGATTCAGCAGACCTTCAATGTGCAGATGACACCTGTACACCCACTGTGTGAATCAGCACACCTTCAATGTGCAGATGACACCTGTCAACCCACTGTGTTATTCAGCACACCTTCAATGTGCAGATGACACCTGTCCACCCACCGTGAGATTCAGCACACCTTCAATGTGCAGATGACACCTGTCCACCAACTGTGAGATTCAGCTAACCCTCAAAGTGCAGATGCCATCTGCCACCCACCGTGAGATTCAGCACACCTTCAATGTGTAGATGACACCTGTCCATCCACTGTGTGATTCACCACACATTCAATGTGCAGATGACACCTGTCCACCCACTGTGAGATTCAGCACACCTTCAATGTGAAGATGACACCTGTCCATCCACTGTGTGATTCAACACACCTTCAATGTGCAGATGACATGTGTCCACCCACTGTGTTATTCAGCACACCTTCAATGTGCAGATTACACCTGTCCTCACACTGTGTTATTCAGCACACCTTCAATGTGCAGATGACACCTGTCCACCCACTGTGTGATTCAGCACACCTTCAATGTGCAGATGACACCTGTCCACCAACTGTGAGATTCAGCTAACCCTCAAAGTGCAGATGCCATCTGCCACCCACCGTGAGATTCAGCACACCTTCAATGTGTAGATGACACCTGTCCATCCACTGTGTGATTCACCACACATTCAATGTGCAGATGACACCTGTCCACCCACTGTGAGATTCAGCACACCTTCAATGTGAAGATGACACCTGTCCATCCACTGTGTGATTCAACACACCTTCAATGTGCAGATGACATGTGTCCACCCACTGTGTTATTCAGCACACCTTCAATGTGCAGATTACACCTGTCCTCACACTGTGTTATTCAGCACACCTTCAATGTGCAGATGACACCTGTCCACCCACTGTGTGATTCAGCACACCTTCAATGTGCAGATGACATGTGTCCACCTACTGTGTTGTTCAGCACACCTTCAATGTGCAGATGACACCTGTCCACCCACTGTGTTATTCAGCACACCTTCAATGTGCAGATTACACCTGTCCACCCACTGTGTTATTCAGCACACCTTCAATGTGCAGATGACACCTTCCACCCACGGTGTGATTCAGCACACACCTTCAATGTGCAGATGACACCTGTCCATCCACTGTGTGATTCAACACACCTTCAATGTGCAGATGACACCTGTCCTCCCACTGTGTTATTCACCACACCTTCAATGTGAAGATGGCACCTGTCCACCCACTGTGTGGTTCAGCACACCATCAATGTGAAGATGACAACTGTCCACCCACTGTATGATTCAGCACACCTTCAATATGCAGAAGACACTGGTACCCCTACTGTGAGATTCAGCACACCTTCAATGTGTAGATGACCCCTGTACACCCACTGTGTGATTCAGCACACACCTTCAATGTGAAGATGACACCTGTCCATCCACTGTGTGATTCAACACACCTTCAATGTGCAGATGACACCTGTCCTCCCACTGTGTTATTCACCACACCTTCAATGTGAAGATGGCACCTGTCCACCCATTGTGTGGTTCAGCACACCATCAATGTGAAGATGACAACTGTCCACCCACTGTATGATTCAGCACACCTTCAATGTGCAGATGACACCTGTCCACCCACTGTGAGATTCAGCACACTTTCAATGGGCAGATGACACCTGTCCACCCACCGTGTGATTCAGCACACCTTCAATGTGCAGATGACATGTGTCCACCCACTGCGTTATTCAGCACACCTTCAATGTGCAGATGACACCTGTCCACCCACCGTTTGATTTAGCACACCTTCAATGTGCAGTTTAGACCTGTCCACCCACTGTATGATTCAGCACACCTTCAATATGCAGAAGACATTGGTACCCCCACTGTGAGATTCAGCACACCATCAATGTGCAGATGACACCTGTACACCCACTGTGTGATTTAGCACACCTTCAATGTGCAGTTTACACCTGTCCACCCATTGTGTGATTCAGCACACCTTCAATGGGCAGATTACGCCTGTCCACCGACTGTGTGATTGTTAGGCAGAAACCTGTGCAGTTCCCTTGGGGAACACTGCAAAAGATTTAAGACTACAGGTATAGCAGTAAACCCACTTGGTAGCAGTCTGCACCACCCAGATTTACCTGGTAGCTGTGGCTGAGCAGTCAGACTTCCCTCAAGAAGAGTTAGGCAGTATGCAAAGTATACACAATATGTACTCAGACACAATAGCACAAGCAAACACTGACCAGAGCTTGGTTTCAAAAGTATATAGTTATTTATTTTCAAGAACACATAAGTTGAAGACACTCTAGCAAAGTATAGTAAAAAAACACTTCAAACACAGTTATAATGAAAGCAGTTTCCACCCTTACTCCTATCTAGCCAACTCTAAGTTAACACCACATAATTAAAACAGAGGTGAGTGCTTAACGTTAGATGACACTCTAGTAGGTTCAAGGAAGGGATAAAAAGAAACAGAAATGGGTTAAACACACCACTCTGAGGTCCAGAACACTTGCAATAGACTCAAGGAAGCACAAAGTCACAGGTGAGCAAAAGTCACTAGGCAGGGCCCACTCTTAGAGTAGCTGGAGCGAAAATGTGCCCAAGATCACACTGTTATTAGGGATTCAAAGTCTTGCAAAGAGTTAGAAAGAGTTTAGAGTGGCTTAGAAAGTTTAGCCAGGGTGTTCCAGGCACTCCCAGGTTCGAAAGCCGGGGGCTAAATCTACCCCGTACAGTCGGTGGCAAGGGAAGCCGGGCGGAACACGGTACCTTAAGCGGAAAGGGTCCTCCAGCGGTGGCAGTTGTTCCAGGCAGTGGCAGCAAGGCTCGACGTCGGTCAGGGGAGAAGAAGTTCTCGCTGAAGAGCAGAAGAAGAAGGTCGTTGCACTGCCCGGGAAGAAACCAGCCGCGGAGTCCTCCGGTTAAAGGGTTGTACCGACTTTCGTGGTTGGGGTAAAAGTGGTGGGGTTCCGGTTGCCGGGGTGCTTGGCACTGGCAAGGCGGCCACGAGATACCTCGAGAAGCGAAAAGAAGGCGAAAACTGGTTGTCCCCACCAGTCAAGGGAAGGAGCCACTCCGTTAAGAGTTCTCCTCGGTCGTCAGGAAAAGTGGTGAGACGGTTCAGCAGGGCTCCACCGGGTGGTGTCGTCGAAGCAGGTCGGCTCAGCTCTTCCCTCGTCGGATTCTTGGTCCTGTGGCGACTTCTGAAGTTCCAGTCCCCAAAGCCCTGCTTTTATGCAGCAAACCCCCATTCACCCAGCCTAGCTGTCACTCAAACATGCTAAGTGGTGAGCCAGCCGGCTCACCACTTGGGCCAATCAGGACGGAGTGCGACTTGAGTTACCAAGGTAACTCAGTCCAGGGTGCCTAAATCCCCCTCCACCCCTCCTAAGTACCCCAGACAGAGTGGCACCACTTTGGAGGGCTTCTGTGGAGAAGCCCGCCAAAAGTGGAACAAAGGGCTCCACTTTGGGTCAGAGTTACAGAGGCGAACGCCAACGCCATTTTAGAATCAAGTTTTGGCAAAAAGTCCCAACCGGAGTTATAATAATAAATATATAAACCGGCGGTATGTTTAAGGCTACCGTAAATAAATAATTAAATGTGTTAGCCTAAAACAATGGGAAATCCCATAGGAAAATATTTGCGGTCGAATATAAAAAGTAGTTTCCACTGCCACCAGCCAAAACTCGATCAGGGGGGACGGAGACGTGCCCCCTCGACTAACAGACCCTGGGGCAATCGAATTGCCCCAGCCAGTACGTCCACAATATGATGGTTTGTACTGGTTCTGTTCAGGATTCAAGACTAGCAAAGTCTTTGGTGACTTTACATGCCCTGGGAGACAGTAGTCAGTCCCAGGGTATGGAGTCTATGCCGGGGAGTCCCTAGGACACCCCTGGGTCACGGCACAGAGGGTGCTGTGTAACCCACATCACAAAAATACATGAGGCCCTATGGAGTAAAAGACCCCATAGCCCATTCAACACAAGGTTTAACCAAGAAAACACACTTCAACATGTCCAAGAGTGAGGGTAAAAGAGTCTCACTCTTGGCAGGGGAGAAAAAATAAACCCAGAAATCCAGCAAAGCTGCTGGGGGACTCACTAGGTAGGGAAATTCAACCTAAACAGAGAATTCTCCCTAACACTCGCCCCCCCCAGACTAAGGGACAGGAGGATTTAATCCACTCCTGGATGAACCTCATACCTCTAGTCGATGATATACATCCTAGAGAGTCCATCAGCATTTTGATGGTGACACCTTGACCTATGTTCAATGGAGAACTCAAAGGTTTTCTTTTGCAAGCTAACGGACCTACAGACCCTTTGAGGAACATCAGTCTTTTTGTTATAGGGGATCTGGTTGACCAGTCCCTCAGAAGTTGGTACAACTTCTGAACCTATGTTAGGCTTTTTCAAGGGGTCCTTATAAAGGATTCCCTTAGATCTAGAGGGGCCTCCAAGGTTCCTCACCACCTCTCTTGTGTTGGGAGCAGGTTGGGTCTTAGGCCTCTTGGTTGGAGGGGTTGGGGTTAGGCAATGTACCTGCTTCCCCTTCCTCTTAGATCTACCCTTACCTATTTTAGGAGTTTCCCCCCTAATATTAGGATTTGAGTTGGGGTCTTCAGTAGAAGGTCCAACAGTCTGAAGGTTTTTGGCCTTAGACTTTTCTTTTCTGGTTTTCCACCAGCACGGAGAATTACCAGTTCTCTCAGGTCCAGATAGGGGCCTAGTTGGTCTATCCACCTCTTCCTCAGAAGCAGGGGGAGTCAGAGACTCTGAGACTAGGGGAACAATGATGGAGCTTGGTTGGGGCGCCCATGTTCCTAGCATACTATCCTGAAATGTGCCTGGGTTAGAGGTCAACTTACTAACACCAGGGCTTGTAGTGGGGTTCTCAGTAGAGGGTCCCACAGGCTTAGAAGGGTCCTTCAAGGTAGCCTTTCTAGCCAATTTGGTTAAGTTCTGCTTCTCCATACTGGGAGGCCTGGGGGTATGTGACACTACTCCTAGAGTTCTTAGGTCATTCCCTAACAGGACCTTCCCAGGTACCTCAGCCTGAACACTGACAGGGATCCTTACTGTCATGTTGTTACATTGAATGAGGGCTGGTAGAATAGGGACCATTTGGACAGGGCCTCCAGACATCTTAGTGGGACCTTTGGGTGCTTTGGCCACATCCTCAGGTTGAAAGAAGCTTTCATCCACTACTGTTCTGCTGGCCCCAGTGTCTCTTCTGGCAGGAGTATCCTGGCCATTGACAAGAACACTGTCCACATAATACACCTTAGAGTTAACAGGTAGGGAGTTATACACAACCCTATTCTGGGGACTAACCAGACCCATAGGCTCTAAGTTTACAGTTGCTTGAAGACCCAAGGGTTCTTCAGCAAAGAGTTCAAAGTGGGCACTAGCCTTCTGTACTTCATCCTCAGGAGTGAAGGCTAAGGAGACTGTGCTGATCCCTGCAGGTTTACCCTTGCACTTGGGATCTCCTTTGATATGGTCAGTACCCTGACAGACATAGCATTGTCCAAATGCTCTCTGGAAGGGTGGCTTGTTCTGACCTCCTTCTGGCGTGTGGCCAGAAGGTACAGTAGCCTGACTAGGTTTCCCATGTGGCTTACCCTGGTTATTTTGTGGTTTGGGGCCCTCTTTGGGATAGGAATTATTAGAATTCTCTTTGGAGTCTGTTTTTGGCTGTTTCTCCCCATCCTTCTTCTGAGTTACCCCAGAATCCTTGTGAGTGGCCCTGTTGGCAACCCACAAGTCAGCAGCCCTAGCCAGTTTCCGGGAATCTAATTCCTTGGAATCAGCCAAGTGTTGTCTGAGCTCAGGAGAGCAGGCATCATAAATAGTCTCCAACATAAACAAATTCTTCATACCTTCATAAGTGTTCACCTTGTAACCCTTAATCCATCCCTCTAAGTTTTTCAAACATTCACTCACCCAGGTAGCCCAAGGGGTACCATCATGCTTTTTGAGGCTCCTAAACCTCTTAAGATACTGGGAAGGGGTCTTCCCAAACCTAGCTATCAAAGCTAGTTTCACACATTCATAGTCCTTCCTATCCTCCTCCCCCATCTCCATTACCACATCAGTTGCAACAGGGGGAAGCCTAGAGAACAACCAGGTGAGTAAGTCATTTCCTGTGATGTTCTGGAGCCCATGATTATATTCAAACAGAGACAACCAATCCAACACATCCAACTTAGGCTCATACATACCAACCAATTCTTTAGGCATCCGGGGTCTTTTTGGACTGGAACTTCTAGAGGAGCCAGAGAGAGAAGCATTCTCAACAGATAATTTCTTCATTTCTAAGTCATACTTGAGCTCCATTTCCCTTAGCCTTAGTTCTTTGTCAGTTTGAGCATTAAGTTTCTTATACTCCAATTCTAGTTTCATTTTCTCCAGTTCAAAGTACTGAGGACTAAATGTGGGACCTGGTAAAGGTCCAGTAGGTACAGCAGGTAGAGCAGGCAGAGGCCTAGGGGGGACAGTCATAACAGCCTCACCCTCCTCTTCTGACTCTTCCTCAGAATCATCAACATTTTGCTCCATGTTAACTTCAATACTGTCATCTACAGTTGCTGGAGTGGTAGGTTCCTCTGAACCATCACCCAGACTTTGGTTAGCTAACAATCTTTCAATCAGCTCCATTTTCTTGCCCTTAGTCAGGAGATCCTTATGTTTACAGAGCACTCTTAAACAATCAGCAGTTTTGGCTGCAAGGGACTCTTGACTATAGCTTTCTATAACTGACATGTTAGAGGATTACTTTTACAGTGCTAAGCTTTGTGGTTAGTTGCACTAAGGTATCTAAAGTACAATAAAATGTATACTCAATACAAATCCCACCGCTGTACACCAGTGTTAGGCAGAAACCTGTGCAGTTCCCTTGGGGAACACTGCAAAAGATTTAAGACTACAGGTATAGCAGTAAACCCACTTGGTAGCAGTCTGCACCACCCAGATTTACCTGGTAGCTGTGGCTGAGCAGTCAGACTTCCCTCAAGAAGAGTTAGGCAGTATGCAAAGTATACACAATATGTACTCAGACACAATAGCACAAGCAAACACTGACCAGAGCTTGGTTTCAAAAGTATATAGTTATTTATTTTCAAGAACACATAAGTTGAAGACACTCTAGCAAAGTATAGTAAAAAAACACTTCAAACACAGTTATAATGAAAGCAGTTTCCACCCTTACTCCTATCTAGCCAACTCTAAGTTAACACCACATAATTAAAACAGAGGTGAGTGCTTAACGTTAGATGACACTCTAGTAGGTTCAAGGAAGGGATAAAAAGAAACAGAAATGGGTTAAACACACCACTCTGAGGTCCAGAACACTTGCAATAGACTCAAGGAAGCACAAAGTCACAGGTGAGCAAAAGTCACTAGGCAGGGCCCACTCTTAGAGTAGCCGGAGCGAAAATGTGCCCAAGATCACACTGTTATTAGGGATTCAAAGTCTTGCAAAGAGTTAGAAAGAGTTTAGAGTGGCTTAGAAAGTTTAGCCAGGGTGTTCCAGGCACTCCCAGGTTCGAAAGCCGGGGGCTAAATCTACCCCGTACAGTCGGTGGCAAGGGAAGCCGGGCGGAACACGGTACCTTAAGCGGAAAGGGTCCTCCAGCGGTGGCAGTTGTTCCAGGCAGTGGCAGCAAGGCTCGACGTCGGTCAGGGGAGAAGAAGTTCTCGCTGAAGAGCAGAAGAAGAAGGTCGTTGCACTGCCCGGGAAGAAACCAGCCGCGGAGTCCTCCGGTTAAAGGGTTGTACCGACTTTCGTGGTTGGGGTAAAAGTGGTGGGGTTCCGGTTGCCGGGGTGCTTGGCACTGGCAAGGCAGCCACGAGATACCTCGAGAAGCGAAAAGAAGGCGAAAACTGGTTGTCCCCACCAGTCAAGGGAAGGAGCCACTCCGTTAAGAGTTCTCCTCGGTCGTCGGGAAAAGTGGTGAGACGGTTCAGCAGGGCTCCACCGGGTGGTGTCGTCGAAGCAGGTCGGCTCAGCTCTTCCCTCGTCGGATTCTTGGTCCTGTGGCGACTTCTGAAGTTCCAGTCCCCAAAGCCCTGCTTTTATGCAGCAAACCCCCATTCACCCAGCCTAGCTGTCACTCAAACATGCTAAGTGGTGAGCCGGCCGGCTCACCACTTGGGCCAATCAGGACGGAGTGCGACTTGAGTTACCAAGGTAACTCAGTCCAGGGTGCCTAAATCCCCCTCCACCCCTCCTAAGTACCCCAGACAGAGTGGCACCACTTTGGAGGGCTTCTGTGGAGAAGCCCGCCAAAAGTGGAACAAAGGGCTCCACTTTGGGTCAGAGTTACAGAGGCGAACGCCAACGCCATTTTAGAATCAAGTTTTGGCAAAAAGTCCCAACCGGAGTTATAATAATAAATATATAAACCGGCGGTATGTTTAAGGCTACCGTAAATAAATAATTAAATGTGTTAGCCTAAAACAATGGGAAATCCCATAGGAAAATATTCGCGGTCGAATATAAAAAGTAGTTTCCACTGCCACCAGCCAAAACTCGATCAGGGGGGACGGAGACGTGCCCCCTCGACTAACAGACCCTGGGGCAATCGAATTGCCCCAGCCAGTACGTCCACAATATGATGGTTTGTACTGGTTCTGTTCAGGATTCAAGACTAGCAAAGTCTTTGGTGACTTTACATGCCCTGGGAGACAGTAGTCAGTCCCAGGGTATGGAGTCTATGCCGGGGAGTCCCTAGGACACCCCTGGGTCACGGCACAGAGGGTGCTGTGTAACCCACATCACAAAAATACATGAGGCCCTATGGAGTAAAAGACCCCATAGCCCATTCAACACAAGGTTTAACCAAGAAAACACACTTCAACATGTCCAAGAGTGAGGGTAAAAGAGTCTCACTCTTGGCAGGGGAGAAAAAATAAACCCAGAAATCCAGCAAAGCTGCTGGGGGACTCACTAGGTAGGGAAATTCAACCTAAACAGAGAATTCTCCCTAACAGTGATTCAGCACACCTTCAGTGTGCAGATAACACCTTTACACCCACTGTGAGATTCAGCACACCTTCAATGTGCAGATGACACCTTTACACCCACTGTGAGATTCAGCACACCTTCATTGTGCAGATGACACCTGTAGACCCACTGTGTGATTTAGCACACCTTCAATGTGCAGTTTACACCTGTCCACCCACTGTGTGATTCACCACACATTCAATGAGCAGATGACACCTGTCCACCCACTGTGAGATTCAGCACACCTTCAATGTGAAGATGACACCTGTCCATCCACTGTGTGATTTAGCACACTTTCAAAGTGTAGATGACACATGTCCTCCAACTGTGTAACTCCGCACACCTTCAATTTTTAGACGACGCATTTCCTCCCATTGTGTGAATCAGCACACCTTCAATGTGCAGATGACATGTGTCCACCAATTGTGATATTCAGCACACCTTCAATGTGCAGATGACACCTGTTAACCCACTATGTGATTTTACCCCCCTTCAATGTTCAGATGACACCAGTACCCCCACTGTGTGATTCAGCACACCTTCAATGTGCAGATGACATATGTCCACCCACTGTGTTATTCATCACACCATCAATGTGCAGATGACACCTGTCCACCCACTGTGTGATTCAGCACACCTTCAATGTGCAGATGACACCTGTCCACCCACTGTGTGATTCAGCAAACCTTCAATGTGAATATGACACCTGTCCACCCACTGTGTGATTCAGCAAACCTTCAATGTGAATATGACACCTGTCCACCCACTGTGTGCTTTAGGACACCTTCAATGTGCAGATGACACCTGTCCACCCACTGTGGGATTCAACAGACCTTGAATGTGCAGTTTACACCTGTCAACCCACTGTGTGATTCAGCACACATCAATATGTAGATGACACCTGTCCACCCACTGTGTGATTCAGCACACCTTCAATGTGCAGATGACACCTCTCCACACACCGTGTGATTCAGCACCCCTTCAATGTGCCGATGACATGTGTCCACCAACTGTGTTATTCATCACACCATCAATGTGCAGATGACACCTGTTCACCCACTGTGTGATTCAGCACACCTTCAATGTGCAGATGACACCTGTCCTCCCACTGTGTTATTCAGCTCACCTTCAATGTCCACATGACACCTGTCCACCCACTGTGTGATTCAGCACACCTTCAATGTGCAGATGACACCTCTCCACACACCGTGTGATTCAGCACCCCTTCAATGTGCAGATGACATATGTCCACCCACCGTGTGATTCAGCACACCTTCAAAGTGCAGATGACACCTGTCCACCCACTGTGAGATTCAGCTAACCTTCAAAGTGCAGATGCCATCTGCCACCCACCGTGTGATTCAGTACACCTTCAATGTGAAGATGACACCTGTTCACCCACTGTGTGATTCAACACACATTCAATGTGCAGATGACACCTGTCCACCCACTGTGTGGTTCTGCACACCTTCAATGTGCAGATGACACCTGTCCACCGACTGTGAGATTCAGCAGACCTTCAATGTGCAGATGACACCTGTACACCCACTGTGTGAATCAGCACACCTTCAATGTGCAGATGACACCTGTCCACCCACCGTTTGATTCAGAACACCGTCAATGTGAAAATGACACCTGTCCACCAACTGTGTGGTTCAGCACACCTCCAATGTGCAGATGACACCTGTCAACCCACTGTGTTATTCAGCACACCTTCAATGTGCAGATGATACCTGTCCACCCACCGTGTGATTCAGCACACCTTCAATGTGCAGATGACACCTGTCCACCAACTGTGAGATTCAGCTAACCCTCAAAGTGCAGATGCCATCTGCCACCCACCGTGAGATTCAGCACACCTTCAATGTGTAGATGACACCTGTCCATCCACTGTGTGATTCACCACACATTCAATGTGCAGATGACACCTGTCCACCCACTGTGAGATTCAGCACACCTTCAATGTGAAGATGACACCTGTCCATCCACTGTGTGATTCAACACACCTTCAATGTGCAGATGACATGTGTCCACCCACTGTGTTATTCAGCACACCTTCAATGTGCAGATTACACCTGTCCTCACACTGTGTTATTCAGCACACCTTCAATGTGCAGATGACACCTGTCCACCCACTGTGTGATTCAGCACACCTTCAATGTGCAGATGTCACCTGTCCACCAACTGTGAGATTCAGCTAACCCTCAAAGTGCAGATGCCATCTGCCACCCACCGTGAGATTCAGCACACCTTCAATGTGTAGATGACACCTGTCCATCCACTGTGTGATTCACCACACATTCAATGTGCAGATGACACCTGTCCACCCACTGTGAGATTCAGCACACCTTCAATGTGAAGATGACACCTGTCCATCCACTGTGTGATTCAACACACCTTCAATGTGCAGATGACATGTGTCCACCCACTGTGTTATTCAGCACACCTTCAATGTGCAGATTACACCTGTCCTCACACTGTGTTATTCAGCACACCTTCAATGTGCAGATGACACCTGTCCACCCACTGTGTGATTCAGCACACCTTCAATGTGCAGATGACATGTGTCCACCTACTGTGTTGTTCAGCACACCTTCAATGTGCAGATGACACCTGTCCACCCACTGTGTTATTCAGCACACCTTCAATGTGCAGATTACACCTGTCCTCACACTGTGTTATTCAGCACACCTTCAATGTGCAGATGACACCTTCCACCCACGGTGTGATTCAGCACACACCTTCAATGTGCAGATGACACCTGTCCATCCACTGTGTGATTCAACACACCTTCAATGTGCAGATGACACCGGTCCTCCCACTGTGTTATTCACCACACCTTCAATGTGAAGATGGCACCTGTCCACCCACTGTGTGGTTCAGCACACCATCAATGTGAAGATGACAACTGTCCACCCACTGTATGATTCAGCACACCTTCAATATGCAGAAGACACTGGTACCCCTACTGTGAGATTCAGCACACCTTCAATGTGCAGATGACCCCTGTACACCCACTGTGTGATTCAGCACACACCTTCAATGTGAAGATGACACCTGTCCATCCACTGTGTGATTCAACACACCTTCAATGTGCAGATGACACCTGTCCTCCCACTGTGTTATTCACCACACCTTCAATGTGAAGATGGCACCTGTCCACCCACTGTGTGGTTCAGCACACCATCAATGTGAAGATGACAACTGTCCACCCACTGTATGATTCAGCACACCTTCAATGTGCAGATAACACCTGCCCACCCACTGTGAGATTCAGCACACTTTCAATGGGCAGATGACACCTGTCCACCCACCGTGTGATTCAGCACACCTTCAATGTGCAGATGACATGTGTCCACCCACTGCGTTATTCAGCACACCTTCAATGTGCAGATGACACCTGTCCACCCACCGTTTGATTTAGCACACCTTCAATGTGCAGTTTAGACCTGTCCACCCACTGTATGATTCAGCACACCTTCAATATGCAGAAGACATCGGTACCCCCACTGTGAGATTCAGCACACCATCAATGTGCAGATGACACCTGTACACCCACTGTGTGATTTAGCACACCTTCAATGTGCAGTTTACACCTGTCCACCCATTGTGTGATTCAGCACACCTTCAATGGGCAGATTACGCCTGTCCACCGACTGTGTGATTCAGCACACCTTCAGTGTGCAGATAACACCTTTACACCCACTGTGAGATTCAGCACACCTTCAATGTGCAGATGACACCTTTACACCCACTGTGAGATTCAGCACACCTTCATTGTGCAGATGACACCTGTAGACCCACTGTGTGATTTAGCACACCTTCAATGTGCAGTTTACACCTGTCCACCCACTGTGTGATTCACCACACATTCAATGTGCAGATGACACCTGTCCACCCACTGTGAGATTCAGCACACCTTCAATGTGAAGATGACACCTGTCCATCCACTGTGTGATTCAACACACATTCAATGTGCATATGACACCTGTCCACCCACTGTGTGGTTGTACACACCTTCAATGTGCAGATGACATGTGTCCACCCACTGTGTTATTCAGCACACCTTCAATGTGCAGATTACACCTGTCCTCACACTGTGTTATTCAGCACACCTTCAATGTGCAGATGACACCTGTCCACCCACTGTGTGATTCAGCACACCTTCAATGTGCAGATGACATGTGTCCACCTATTGTGTTGTTCAGCACACCTTCAATGTGCAGATGACACCTGTCCACCCACTGTGTTATTCAGCACACCTTCAATGTGCAGATTACACCTGTCCTCACACTGTGTTATTAAGCACACCTTCAATGTGCAGATGACACCTTCCACCCACGGTGTGATTCAGCACACACCTTCAATGTGCAGATGACACCTGTCCATCCACTGTGTGATTCAACACACCTTCAATGTGCAGATGACACCTGTCCTCCCACTGTGTTATTCACCACACCTTCAATGTGAAGATGGCACCTGTCCACCCACTGTGTGGTTCAGCACACCATCAATGTGAAGATGACAACTGTCCACCCACTGTATGATTCAGCACACCTTCCATATGCAGAAGACACTGGTACCCCTACTGTGAGATTCAGCACACCTTCAATGTGCAGATGACCCCTGTACACCCACTGTGTGATTCAGCACACACCTTCAATGTGAAGATGACACCTGTCCATCCACTGTGTGATTCAACACACCTTCAATGTGCAGATGACACCTGTCCTCCCACTGTGTTATTCACCACACCTTCAATGTGAAGATGGCACCTGTCCACCCACCGTGTGATTCAGCACACCTTCAATGTGCAGATGACATGTGTCCACCCACTGCGTTATTCAGCACACCTTCAATGTGCAGATGACACCTGTCCACCCACCGTTTGATTTAGCACACCTTCAATGTGCAGTTTAGACCTGTCCACCCACTGTATGATTCAGCACACCTTCAATATGCAGAAGACATCGGTACCTCCACTGTGAGATTCAGCACACCATCAATGTGCAGATGACACCTGTACACCCATTGTGTGATTTAGCACACCTTCAATGTGCAGTTTACACCTGTCCACCCATTGTGTGATTCAGCACACCTTCAATGGGCAGATTACGCCTGTCCACCGACTGTGTGATTCAGCACACCTTCAGTGTGCAGATAACACCTTTACACCCACTGTGAGATTCAGCACACCTTCAATGTGCAGATGACACCTTTACACCCACTGTGAGATTCAGCACACCTTCATTGTGCAGATGACACCTGTACACCCACTGTGTGATTTAGCACACCTTCAATGTGCAGTTTACACCTGTCCACCCACTGTGTGATTCAGCACACCTTCAATGGGCAGATTACGCCTGTCCACCCACTGTGAGATTCAGCACACCTTCAATGTGCAGATGCCATCTGCCACCCACTGTGATATTCAGCACACCTTCAATGTGCAGATGACACCTGTCCACCCGCTGTGAGATTCAGCTAACCCTCAAAGTGCAGATGCCATCTGCCACCCACCGTGAGATTCAGCACACCTTCAATATGTAGATGACACCTGTCCATCCACTGTGTGATTCACCACACATTCAATGTGCAGATGACACCTGTCCACCCACTGTGAGATTCAGCACACCTTCAATGTGAAGATGACACCTGTCCATCCACTGTGTGATTCAACACACATTCAATGTGCATATGACACCTGTCCACCCACTGTGTGGTTGTACACACCTTCAATGTGCAGATGACATGTGTCCACCCACTGTGTTATTCAGCACACCTTCAATGTGCAGATTACACCTATCCTCACACTGTGTTATTCAGCACACCTTCAATGTGCAGATGACACCTGTCCACCCACTGTGTGATTCAGCACACCTTCAATGTGCAGATGACATGTATCCACCTACTGTGTTGTTCAGCACACCTTCAATGTGCAGATGACACCTGTCCACCCACTGTGTTATTCAGCACACCTTCAATGTGCAGATTACACCTGTCGTCACACTGTGCTATTCAGCACACCTTCAATATGCAGATGACACCTTCCACCCACGGTGTGATTCAGCACACCTTCAATGGGCAGATTACGCCTGTCCACCGACTGTGTGATTCAGCACACCTTCAATGTGCAGATAACATCTTTACACCCACTGTGAGATTCAGCACACCTTCAATGTGCAGATGACACCTTTACACCCACTGTGAGATTCAGCACACCTTCATTGTGCAGATGACACCTGTACACCCACTGTGTGATTTAGCACACCTTCAATGTGCAGTTTACACCTGTCCACCCACTGTGTGATTCAGCACACCTTCAATGGGCAGATTACGCCTGTCCACCCACTGTGAGATTCAGCACACCTTCAATGTGCAGATGCCATCTGCCACCCACCGTGTGATTCAGCACACCTTCAATGTGCAGATAACACCTTTACACTCACTGTGAGATTCAGCACACCTTCAATGTGCAGATGACACATGTCCACCCATTGTGTGATTCAGCACACCTTCAGTGTGCAGATGACACCTGTCCACTCACTGTATGATTCAGCGCACATTCAATGTGCAGATGACACCTGTCCACCCACTGTGAGATTCAGAACATCTTCAATGTGCAGTGTGCACCTTTCCACCCACTGTGTAATTCAACATATCTTCAAAGTGTAGATGACACATGTCCACCAACTGTGTAATTCAGCACACCTTCAATGTGCTAATGACACGTGTCCACCGACTGTATGATCAGCACATCATCAATGTGCAGATGACACCTGTCCATCCACTCTGTGATTCAGCACACCTTCAATATGCAGAATGCACCTGTCAACCCACCGTGTGATTCAGAACACCTTCAAGGTGAAAATGACACCTGTTCACCCACTGTCTGATTCAGCACACCTTCAATGTGCAGATAACACAGGTACACCCACTGTGAGATTCAGCATAACCCCAATGTGCAGTTGACACCTGTTCACCCACTGTGTGATTTTACACACCTTCAATGTGTAGATAGCAAATGTCCACTGACTGTGTGATTCAGCACACCTTCAATGTGCGGATGACACCTGTCCACCCACTGTGTGATTCAGCACACCTTCAATGTGCGGATGACACCTGTCCACCCATTGTGTGATTCAGCACACCATCAATGTGAAGATGACACCTGTCCATCCACTGTGTGATTCAGCACACCTTCAATGTGCAGCTGACACCTGTACACCCACTGTATGGTTTTACACACCTTCAATGTGTAGATAGCAAATGTCCACTGACTGTGTGATTCACCACACCTTCAATGTGCAGATGACACCTGTCCACCCATTATGTGATTCAGCACACCTTCAATGTGCGGATGACACCTGTCCACCCACTGTGTGATTCTGCAGACCTTCAATGTGAAGAGGACACCTGTCCATCCACTGTGTGATTCAGCACACATTCAATGTGCAGATGACAACTGTCCACTCACTGTGTGATTCAGCGCACATGCAATGTGCAGATGACACGTGTCTACCAACTGTGTGATTAAGCAGACCATCAATTTGAAAATGACACCTGTCCACCCACTGTATGATTCCGAACATCTTCAATTTGCAGTTTACACCTTTCCACGCACTGTGTGATTCAACAGATCGTCAAAGTGTAGATGACACATGTCCACCAACTATGTTATTCAGCACACCTTCAATGTGCAGATGACATCTGTACACCCATTGTGTGATTCAGCACACCTTCAATGTGCAGTTGACACCTGTCAACCCACTCTGTGATTCAGAACACCTTCCAGGTGAAAATGACACCTGTCCACCCACTGTGTGATTCAGCATACCTTCAATGTGTTAATGACACCTGTTCACCCACTGTGTGATTTTATACACCTTCAATGTGTAGATGACACTTGTCCACCGATTGTGAGATTCAGCACACGTTCAATGTGCAGATGAGACCTGCCTTCCACTCTGTGATTCAGCACACCTTCAATGTGCGGATGACACCTGTACACCCACTGTGTGATTCAGCACACCTTCAATATGCGGATGACACCTGTCAACCCACTGTGTGATTCAGCACACCTTCAATGTGCAGAAAACACCGGTACACCCACTGTGAGTTTCAGCACACCTTCAATGTGCAGATGACACCTGTTCACCCACTGTGTGATTTTACACACCTTCAATGTGTAGATGGCACCTGTCCACCGACTGTGTGATTCAGCACACCTGCAATGTGCGGATGACACCTGTCCACCCATTGTGTGATTCAGCACACCATCAATGTGAAGATGACACCTGTCCACCCACTGTATGATTCAGCACACCTTTAATGTGCAGATGGCACGTGTCCACCAACTGTGTGATTCAGAACATCTTCAATGTGCAGTTTACACTTTTCCACCCACTGTGTGATTCAACAGATCTTCAAAGTGTAGATGACACATGACCACCAACTGTGTGATTCAGAATGCCTTCCAGGTGAAAATGACACCTGTCCACCCACTGTGTGATTCAGCACACCTTCAATGTGCTAATGACACGTGTCCACCAACTGTGTGATCAGCACACCTTCAATGTGTAGATGACACCTGTCCACCCACTGTGTGATTGAGCACACCTTCAATGTTCAGATGGCACGTGTCCAACGACTGTGTGATTATTTCACACCTTCAATGTGCAGATAACACTGGTACACCCATTGTGAGATTCAGCACACCTTCAATGTGCAGATGACATCTGTCCACCCACTGTGAGATTCAGCACACCTTCAGTGTGCAGATGACACCTGTTCACACACTGTGTGATTTTACACACTGTCAATGTGTAGATTGCACCTGCCCACCGACTGTGTGATTCAGCACACCTTCAATGTGCAGATAACACCAGTACACCCACTGTGAGATTCAGCACACCATCAATGTGAAGATGACACCTGTCCATCCACTCTGTGATTCAGCGCACCTTCAATGTGCGAATGACATCTGTCAACCCACTGTATGATTCAGAACTCATTCAAGGTGAAAATGACACCTGTTCACCCACTGTCTGATTCAGCAGATCATCAATGTTGAGATGACACCTGTCCTCCCACTGTGTGATTTTGCACACCTTCAATGTTAGATGCCACCTGTACACCCACTGTGTGATTCAGCACGCCTTCAATGTGCAGTTTACACCTGTCCACCCACTGTGGGATTCAGAACACCTTCAAGGTGATAATGACACCTGTCCATCCACTGTGTGATTCAGCACACCATCAATGTGAAGATGACACCTGTCCAGCCAATGTGTGATTCAGCACACCTTCAATGTGCAGATGACACCTGTCCACCCATTGTGTGATTCAGCACACCTTCAATGTGCAGATAGCACTTGTCAACCCACCGTGCGATTCAGAACACCTTCAAGGTGAAAATGACACCTGTCCACCCACTGTGTGATTGAGCACACCATCAATGTGAAGATGACACCTGTCCAGCCACTGTGTGATTCAGCACACCTTTAATGTGCAGATGACACCTGTCCACCCACTGTGTGATTCAGCACACCTTCAATGTGCAGATGGCACTTGTCAACCCACCGTGCGATTCAGAACACCTTCAAGGTGAAAATGACACCTGTCCAGCCACTGTGTGATTCAGCACACCTTCAATGTGCAGATGACACCTGTCCACCCACTGTGTGATTCAGTACACCATCAATGTGAAGATGACACCTGTCCAGCCACTGTGTGATTCAGCACACCTTCAATGTGCAGATGACACCTGTCCACCCATTGTGTGATTTAGCACACCTTCAATGTGCAGATGGCACTTGTCCACCCACTGTGTGATTCAGCACACCTTCAATGTGCAGATGGCACGTGTCCACTGACTGTGTGATTCAGCACACCTTCAATCTGCAGATAACACCAGTACACCCACTGTGAGATTCAGCACACCTTCAATGTTAAGATGACACCTGTTCACCCACCGTGTGATTGTACACACCTTCAATGTGCAGATGGCACCTGTCCACCCACTGTGAGATTCAGTACACCATCAATGTGAAGATGACACCTTTCCACTCACTGTGTGATTCAGCACACCTTCAATGTGCAGTTTACACCTTTCCACCCACTCTGTGATTCAACAGATCTTCAAAGTGTAGATGACACATGTCCACCAACTGTGTTATTCAGCACACCTTCAATGTGCAGATGACACCTGTACACCCACTGTGTGATTCAGCACACCTTCAATGTGCGGATGTTAGGCAGAAACCTGTGCAGTTCCCTTAAGGACCCCTGCAAAAGGCTTAGGACTACAGGTGTTGGCAGTAAACCCAATTGGTAGCAGTCTGTACCACCCAGATTTACCTATTAGCTGTGGCTGAGCAGCCAGACTTCTCTCAAGAAAGTTAGACAGTATATAGAGTATACAAGATAGGTACCAAAATACAGTAGCACAAGCAAACACTGACCAGAGCTTGGGTATAAAAGTATATAATTATTTATTTAAAAACACACTTTGTAAAATACACTAACACTAATATGGCAAGCAAGTTCAAACACAGTCACTATTAATATATATACATCCCTGATCACTTATTTGAACAAGTCTAAGTTAAAACACCACTTATTTTCAGACATAGGTGAGCGCTTAACCTAAGATGGCACTCCAATAAGTTGATTAAAAAGGGAGGGGGAAAGGCAGCATTAGGAACATACACAATACCAACTCTTTAAGAGAACCAGGCAGGTCAGAAAAGGCAGAGTCCACTGAGGAGCAAGAAAGTCATAGGCCAGGCCCACTCTTGGAGAGAGCAAGGCGAAATGTGTCCAAGATCACACAGTTGAATAGTACTTTTCAAGAGTCTTTGCAAAGAGTTCAAAAAGGGTTGGATCGATTTAGGAAAAGTTAGTTAGGAGGTCCCAAGTCACCCCAGGATAGAAAGTCAAGGATTTACGGGACACCTTGGACAGTCTGTTGCAAGGGAGACCAGGCGGGACACAGTACCTGAAATGGTGAGAAAGCTCCAGCGGGGGCACTTGTTCCTGGCAGCGGATGCAAGTCGGTGCTTCGTCCAGGGGAAGAGAAGATCTCAAAGTGAAGGAAAGCTGGAGGTCGTTGCACTGCCAGGGAAGAAACCAGCCGTGGAGTTTCCCGGTTAAAAGGTACTACCCTTTTATTCGCTGTAGTAGTGAAGCGTGGCTATCCGACCGCTGGGGTGCTTGGCACGGGCGATTCGACCACAAGACGATCCAGGAAGACGAAAAGAGGGTGAACTGGTTATCCCCACCAGTTCAAAGGAAGAAGACTCTCCGGGATGAAGGTCTTCTCTGTCGTTGGGAAGTGGTGAGACGGTTCAGCAGGGCTCCACCGGTGGTGTCATTGTGCAGGTTGGCTCAGCTTCTCCCTCTTCGGATTCTTTGGTCCTGTGACGACTTCTGAAGTTCCAGTCCCCAAAGCACTGCTTTTATGCAGAAACCCCCCATTCATCAGTCCTAGCTGTCACTCAAACATGCTAATCACACAAGAGTGCAGCTTGAGTTGCCGAGGCAACTCAGTCCAGGGTGCCTAAATACCTCTCCCACACATCCTGTAGACCCAGACAGAGTGGCACCACTTTTGGAGGCTTCTGTGGAGAAGCCCGACAAAAAGTGGAACAAAGGGCTCCACTTGGGTTGGAGTTACAGAGGTGAACACATATGCCATTTTAAAACCGAGTCCTGGCAAAAAGACCCAACCGGGGAATAAATATTAAATAAATAACCCGGCGGTATCTTTAACATTGCACCAAAAAGTGGTAAAATCCCATAGGAAATATTCCGGTGGAATATTTCGCGTGGTAACCACTGCCACCAGCCAGAAACTCGACGAGGGGGGACTGCACAGTGCCCCCTCGAAAAACAGACCCAGGGGCAATATAATTAACCCCTTCCAGTACGTCCACAATATGATGGTTTGTACTGGTTCTGTTCACAATTTAGGACTAGTAAAGTCAATGGTGACTTTACATGCCCTGGGAGACAGTAGACAGTCCCAGGGTATGGAGTCTATGTTTGGGGGTCACTATGACACCCCTGTGTTACTGCACTGAGGGTGCTGTGTAACACACTTACCAAAAACACATGAAACCCTATGGAGTAAAAGACCCCATAGCCCATAAAACACATTAGCATTCAAAGGAACACCACAAATCATGTCCAAGAGTGAGGGTAAAAGAGTCTCACTCTTGGCAGGAGAAGAAAATAAACCCCAAAAATCCAGCAAAGCCGCTGGGGGACTCACTAGGTTTGGGAAATTAGCCTTAACAGAGAATTCTCCCTAACAGCGGATGACACCTGCTCACCCACCGTGTGATTCAGAACACCTTCAATGTGCAGATGGCACTTCACAATATCCCTGGTGCACTCCCCTGTCAGAAATACTGTCTCTCTGTATGTACTTGACCGGCACTTCACAGTATCCCTGGTGCACTCCCCGGCCAGAAATACTGTCTATCTGTAAGTACTACTGTCTCTCTGTATGTAATTGACTGGCACTTCACAGTATCCCCATTGCAGTGCCCTGCCAGAAATACCGTCTCTCTGCAAGTACTTGGCTGGCACTTCACAATATCCCTGGTGCATTCCTTCCAGAAATACTGTCTCTCTGTATGTACTTGACTGGCACTTCACAGTATCCCTGGTGCACTCCCCTGCCAGAAATACTGTCTCTCTGTAAGTACTACTGTCTCTCTGTATGTACTTGACTGGCACTTCACAGTATCCCTGGTGCACTGCTCTGTCAGAAATTCTGTTTATCTTTATGTATTTGACTGTCACTTCACAGTATCCCTGGTGCACTACCCTGCCAGAAATATTGTCTCTATGTATGTATTTGACTGGCACTTCACAGTATCCCTGGTACACTCCCCTGCCAGGAATACTGTCTCTCAGTATGTACTTGACTGGCAGGGGAGTGTACCAGGGATACTGTGAAGTGCCAGTCAAATACATACATAGAGACAATATTTCTGGCAGGGTAGTGCACCAGTATCCCTGGTGCACTCCCCTACCAGAAATGCTGTCTCTCTGTATGTACTTGACAGCCACTTCACAGTATCCCTGGTGCACTCCCCTGTCAGAAATACTGTCTCTCTGTAAGTAGTACTGTCTCTCTGTATGTACTTGACTGGCACTTCACAGTATTCCCTTTGTACTCCCCTGCCAGAAATACTGTCTTTCTGTAAGTACTTGACTAGCACTTCACATTATCCCTGGTGCACTCCCCTGCCAGAAATACGGTCTCTCTGTATGTACATGATGGCCACTTCACAGTATCCCTGGTGCACTCCCCTGCCAGAAATACTGTCTCTCTGTAAGTACTACTGTCTCTCTGTATGTACTTGACTGGCACTTCACAGTATTCCCTTTGTACTCCCCTGCCAGAAATACTGTCTTTCTGTAAGTACTTGACTAGCACTTCACATTATCCCTGGTGCACTCCCCTGCCAGAAATACGGTCTCTCTGTATGTACATGATGGCCACTTCACAGTATCCCTGGTGCACTCCCCTGCCAGAAATACTGTCTCTCTGTAAGTACTACTGTCTCTCTGTATGTACTTGACTGGCACTTCACAGTATTCCCTTTGTACTCCCCTGCCAGAAATACTGTCTTTCTGTAAGTACTTGACTAGCACTTCACAGTATCCCTGGTGCACTCCCCTGCCAGAAATACTGTCTCTCTGTATGTACTTGACTGGCACTTCACAGTATCCCTGGTGCACTCCCCTGCCCGAAATACTGTCTCTCTGTATGTACTTGACTGGCACTTCACAGCATCCCTGGTACACTCCCCTGCCAAGAATACTGTCTCTCTGTATGTACTTGACTGGCACTTCACAGTATCCCCATTGCACTGCCCTGCCAGAAATACTGTCTCTCTGCAAGTACTTGACTGGCACTTCACAGTATCCCTGGTGCATTCCCTTCCAGAAATACTGTCTCTCTGTATGTACTTGACTGGCACTTCACAGTATCCCTGGTGCACTCCCCTGCCAGAAATACTGTCTCTCTGTAAGTACTACTGTCTCTCTGTATGTACTTGACTGGCACTTCACAGTATCCCTGGTGCACTGCTCTGTCAGAAATTATGTTTCTCTTTATGTACTTGACTGTCACTTCACAGTATCCCTGGTGCACTACTCTGCCAGAAATATTGTCTCTCTGTATGTACTTGACAGGTACGTCACAGTATCCCTGGTGCACTCCCTGTCATACCCCGCATTCCTGCTTACAGACATCCGGGGGCTTCTATCTCCCTATGGAAACTACCCTGGTGACTGCATTCACTTTGCGGGATACGCCGCACTACATTTCCCAGCACTCCTTCTTTCTGCGGTCACGTGCAGCACACAAACGTGTCTTGCGTCCGGGAAATGACACCAGTATTTAGTACGGCGTATCCCTGCAACGGGTGCTCCTAAAACTAAGTATTTAGTTTGAGTGCCCGATTCATTCTTATCCTGATTCCTGTGGTTCCCGGACCCGGCTCATACTTTAAGGACTACTCTTCTACGTTCACCCTTACAACTTCTGGCGCCATCCGCCTCAGCTGTTTCCCTCGGTAAATGAACCTGCGATTTTCCAAACGGACTGTTCTTCATTCTGCCCTTGTTTGTTGTGATGCTTTGGAATTTGCTCATCTCATGTTCAGCGCAAATCAGAACATTAAGAAACCCTGAACTGGACTCCTGTTCATTAGTTTCTTTTGTCTTTACTGGCTACTCACTCCACTGGCTTTCTGGGAACCCCACCCTCACACATCTCGCAAGCCCACAAAATACTCCATTTCCTGGATCCTCCGACAACGCTGCTCTCATCACGAGACACTTTGCTTTACACACCGAAGTGACCGATTGGCGCTCTGCTAATTTGGTGGTTACTACTCGGATTAACTATTTTTATTTTAGGATGCTCTGCTGACTTCTTTGGGGATTATTGCACAGACTTCCTTGAACTGAGACTTTCTTTTTCATCTGCACCTTATAACCAGTTTGCTGAACCCATATAGGTTTACAGGAATTCCTCTTGACTAAGCAGGTAAGAGGGGGTAATTGCGGGGGGTGACTGCTGCACTTTGGCAATTCTGCTCTCTTGAACCACTATTTTGCTTTGTTTCCTTAGCTCTGTTGTCGCTGCTCCTGCCTTTTCACTCAGGCCCCTGGCCTGTTAGTTATAGTTTATTTCTACAGGCTGCACTCTTGGGGGGAAAGTCTTGTTAACATCGCGTTCAAGATCTCTCAGAGCAACAGGGGCTCCCAAGGTGGATGCTAATTCTGTATCCTTTATAAGTCTGTATCCTTTTTCAAGGTGTGCTGAAAAACACTAAGTGGGTGTTTACCTGTATCCTTTTGAAAGTGTGACGCTCCCCTGCCAGAAATACTGTCTCTCTGTATGTACTTGACTCGCACTTCACAGTATCCATGCTGCACTCCCCTGCCAGAAATACTGTCTCTCTGTATGTACTTGACTGATGCTTCACAGTATTTCTGGTGCACTCCCCTGCCAGAAACACTGTCTCTCTGTAAGTACTACTGTCTCTCTGTATGTACTTGACTGGCACTTCACAGTATCCCCTTTGCTCTCCCCTGCCAGAAATACTGTCTTTTTGTATGTACTTGACTGGCAATTCACAGTATCCCTGGTGCACTCCCCTGCCAGAAATACTGTCTCTCTGTATGTACTTGACTGGCACTTCACAGTATCCCCTTTGCTCTCCCCTGCCAGAAATACTGTCTTTTTGTATGTACTTGACTGGCACTTCACAGTATCCCCTTTGCTCTCCCCTGCCAGAAATACTGTCTTTTTGTATGTACTTGACTGGCAATTCACAGTATCCCTGGTGCACTCCCTTGCCAGAAATACTGTCTCGCTGTGTATACTTGACTGGCACTACACAGTATCCCCATTGCACTCCCCTGCCAGAAATACTGTCTCGCTGTGTATACTTGACTGGCACTTCACAGTATCACTGGTGCACCCCCCTGCCAGGAATACTGTCTCTATGTATGTACTTGACTGGCACTACACAGTATCCCCATTGCACTCCCCTGCCAGAAATACTGTCTCTCTGTAAGTACTTGACTGGCACTTCATAGTATCCTTGGTGCACTCCCCTGCCAGAAATGCTATCTCTCTGTATGTACTTGACTGGCACTTCACAGTATCCCTGGAGCACTCCCCTGCCAGAAATACTGACTCTCTGTAAGTACTACTGTCTATGTATGTACTTGACTGGCACTACACAGTATCCCCATTGCACTCCCCTGCCAGAAATACTGTCTCGCTGTGTATACTTGACTGGCACTTCACAGTATCACTGGTACACCCCCCTGCCAGGAATACTGTCTGTCTTTCAGAGGGTCCTTGACACTGTTGTTCTGATTTCTTATTATTGGGTTCCAGACCCCTAGACATTGGTTTCCCTTCCTTGGGTCCTCAACCCCTTCACTTTGACTTCTCAGGTCCCAGACCCCTGTATCTGTGTTTCTCTCTCTCTGTAACCCCAGACCCCTTTATTTTGGTTTCTCAGGTCCCAGATCCCTGTCTCTCTGGTTCTCTTTCTCTGGACCCAGATCCCATTATCTGTGTTTCTCTTTCTTGGGTCCCAGACCCCATTGTATTGGCTCCTTGGGTCCCAGACCCCCTCTATCTCTGTTTCTCTTTCTCGTGTCCCAGGCGCCTTTATCTTGGCTTCTCGGATCCCAGACCCCTTTATCTGTGTTTTTCTTTCTCGGGTCCCAGAGCCATTTATATTGGCTTCTTGGGTCCCAGATCCCTGTATCTGTGATTCTCTTTCTCGGGTCCCAGACCCCTTTATCTTGGTTTCTCGGATCCCAGACCCCTTTATCTGTGTTTTTCTTTCTCGGGTCCCAGAGCCATTTATATTGGCTCCTCGGGTCCCAGTCCCCTGTATCTTTGATTCTCTTTCTCGGGTCCCAGACCCCTTTATCTTGGCTTCTTCGGTTCCAGATCCCTGTCTCTGTGTTTCTTTTTCCCGGGTCTCAGACCCCTTTATATTGGCTTCTCGGGTCTCAGGCCCCTTTAGCTGTGTTTCTCTTTCTCTGGTCCCAGATCCCTTTTTTATTGGCTTCTTGGGTCTCAGACATCTTTATCTGTGTTTCTCTTTCTTGGGTCCCAGACCCTTTTATATTGGCTTCTCGGGTGACAGGCCCCTGTATCTGTCGTTCTCAGGTCCCAGGCACCTTTATATTGGCTTGTCGGGTCCAGACCCCATCACATTGGTTTCTCGAATGTCCTTGAGGTCCCCAGGCTGCCCTTGCACCTTTTGTATGGGCTTCTGGTCTCTCACCTCTGCCTCGAACCTCCTTGCGTCATCCAACAGATCTTCTGTTTTCTGTTAGCGCATTGCCGTATGCGGCTCTCCAGCACTTCTCGGGAGCCAGGCTAGGCACACCTGCTGGGCCATCTCCCTCAGCACTCTTCCGCATCAGGCTTTCGGTCTTCAGTCCTCTTCCAAGCCGATAGGGATGCTGTCTCTCCTTCTGTCGCATGCCGGTCAGTAGCTACAGGTACAGCTCTTCCATTTGCGCAGTCGTTCCCTTGCTCAGAGTGACTCCTGGAAGGGACTGACCATGTTGTTAGTCCTTCTTCCCCTTTTAAGTTCCACAGAACACAAAAGCTAGACTACTCAATGAGATGGTCTTGTTAGTTATTTCACGTGCAGAGCTTCTTCCTCATCTCAGTATATGCAGATGACAGTTCAGTGGCGTCAGTCCTGTTCTTCTTCGTCTCAGTATACTGAGGGAATAGTTCAGTGGAGTCCCACTACTAGTGCTACTATTGCTATAGCAAAAATACAAGGAGGATCTTATACGGTCAGAGGAAAGAAATAAAAGTGACAGAAGAAACGTGCGAGAGGGTGCATTATATCGCCTTATCCCATTATGTCCTCCCTTTATCCCTAAGGGGGAATCCCTTGTACTGAGGGACACCCGGCAGACCCATAGGGTCGGGGTTTTGCCATACAGTACTTTAAGACAAGATAGCTGCACCTCGAGATGAATGGGGGTGCAGCGTCTCTTACTCCAATACTAATCCATAAGGACAACTCAATGGTTTGGGAAAAGGGAGTCCGTTTAATTACAAGTACAAAAAACGGGGAAACATGGACATCAACATCCGTGCGACAGCCCGTCTGGCTTCAACTCCCTCGAACTTCATACAAAACATAACTTTTATACTCAAAACGCATCATAATCTGACGTGTAACACTCAAAATTTACATGCAATTCTATTGGTTGGAAAAAGGTAACTTTAGTATAGGTGCCATATCTGTATATGGTAAAGGAGTGAGTAGATTGGGTGAATACTGTCAGTTGGGCATCTAAGCCCTTCCTTCACAAATAACTACTGCAGACGTCACTAAAAGTACAACGTCTCATTGGTTCTTCTAACTATAGGACCCAAGATTATTGGGTCCATTGTGATTGAGTTGGCATCAACCCCATGCATACATTTCCACTTTGCTTAGCAGCACGCAGAACGGTCGACCAGGCGCAGGGTGTCCCCCAATTCACCCTGCCTTCCTTCAATCAGTCATCACTTTATGGGCTATGTGTCAATTAGTTCACTGTGGTTGGCCTCGAGACTGCAACTTCTTTTCTCGAAAAAGTTCTGATATCTCTGTCTGGGCCGGTGCCAGGCGTAGGTTTGAAACCGTGTCTCTCCTCGCTCGGCTGGTCACGTGTTAAGACACCATGAATTTCTCTCGTTTCTCTCCATTTATGCATTTGATTTTCATTTCACCCTGCCACCTGCATTCACTTTCTTATCTCGGTTCCTTAGAGGCAGGATATTCTGTTCTTAGCTTCAATTAAAAGTAGCTACTGTCTACAGCTTCTATCTATGTGGCCTCGGCTTCCCTGGTATGAGCTGCCTCTGCCGAGTTTCGATTCAGCCTTTTTCCTCTTGAAGCTAACATATAAAGCTTCTTGCATTTGACCTGGAATAACCAGGGTTGGTACTGCTTTTTATGCAAAGTAGATTCACGCTTATAATATCGTGCTTTGTTTTGAGGTAGATTATGTACGATGGCGCTTGCCGCTCTATACTTCTACTAAGCATTGCAAGCCGCACTATTTTCTTCAGCTTCTTGCGGTTCCAACCATATGTATAGTTGTTAGTTGGTTGCATATATTCACCATGCTCTCAGCTTAAGCTCCCTTGTGTTTCAATAATGTTCTCTTCCTTTGGGTTCACAGTATCTTTATTCATGGCGTTTCGTCTCTTTGTGTCATCCTTGGGTCGTCATCTCTTTATCTGTACATTAGTCCGGGACTTTGTGACGTCACCATTTGCCCTCCATTAAGGACTTTCTGGTTTCTCCCTGTACAGAACTTAAGCAATCTTCATTTCATTTCATTTGCTGGTAGGGTTTTCTCAATGAGTACCCCACTGCCCATGGTTGTCTGGTTATTGGTGCTTCAATAGGTGTCATCCTTCTAATAGGCACTGGGCAGAACCCTACTGTGGCTCTCTGTTGGTTTATTTGCTTGTCACACGTCCCATATTTCGGTGTGAACGTTCCTGGTACTTCAAAATGGGCAACTGGAGTGCAGGCTATATTTGGGACCTCCTGTACACTCCCCCCTCTGGTCGATTCATCGACCACTTTCCTTTTCTCCTTTGAATTTATCTTGCTTGGTTCTTCTGTATTCATCTTTATTTCATCTTCTGGGTTCATTCCTTCTTCATCTTCTGGTTCTGTTCATGATGGCTTGAAGAAGTGTCTCTTTGGTGTCCATATCTTTATTACTCCTCTTAGGCTTCCTGCAGCCCTCACATGTTCATCTTTGTTCCATTTGGGTTGCAGCAGATCAATTTTCCCACACAGTTTTTTTAGTTTCCTGGGATAGAGAAACTTTGTACCTTCTGGGGCGGGCGTGCTTGCTGGCTTTCACAAAGTCTCTTATTTCTTCATCAGTCAGATTTTTGGGCTTCCATCCTGGTTTCGCATCAATCATGATCTTCATCCCTATGGCTTTCTTTGCAGTCTTCTGGCATTGTGAGATTATTATCTTGATAATGTAAAATCCTAGTAATATCATCACTAGCACGGCTCCTAGGAACTTGAATGCATCCGCCATCCATTGTGGAACCCATGAAAACAGTGATCCAAACCAGCTGTCATCATCATCTTCATCAGTTTCATTGATCATCTGGTTCTGTAGGTTTGTCAGCATACCTATAGCCTCAGGTAAGGTTCCATTTTCCTTGTCGTGGGAAGGTATACATGTGCAACATGATTCTCCTATTTTGGCAAAAACTCCGCCATCCATAGCTGTGATCATGTCAAGTACATATCTGTTCTGGAGAGTCATCAGTTGGATGGCTCTTAGTTCTTCCTTGATTGCATTGAATCCTTTTATGGTGGTGTTGATTGTTTGCAGTAACTCCCATCTGGTTATCTGCAACCATTTAGTATTTGCCCCAACTTGGAATCTTGGCATAAGGATTGTTGTGAACACTGATGAGGCGAGGCTGAATAGCCGGTGTTCATATGGGATTGCATGAAAAGGTTCTTCTGATTTGGCTGAAAAGTAATTCTCTCTCTTCATTTGGGTTATCAGCTCCACAGATCTCTTCTTCCTCAGGTGAGCATCTGCTTTCGGGAAACTGTCAATATTCAGGTCACTTTTCGGAATCACTAATGCTGGAACGTGGACATTCACGATCGTGCATATGCCTCCCCAGTCTCTTGGCAGTCTGATGTATGCTTTGGATCCCAATAATGATCCATGATCACTGCAGTTCCATGAAACATTCCTGGAGCATCAAAAACTCATCCACAGTTTTAATTCTCTCCCATCTTTCTTGTGCCATTGTTTCTGAAGCAGAATTTTGGGCTTTCCAGTGGTACTATCTGCAAGGGTCCTCCTCTGTCTTCGACCCATGTTAGTAGTTTTGCAAGTTTTGGCCATAATGGCTTGCAGCCATTTTGCACAATGTCGATGGTTTCTTTGTAGAGTCCACTGATCATCTAAGCTCTGCAAATCACCACTCCTTTCTCCCATCCACCTGGTGAGAGCACTGTTCCCCAGATCTGCATTTGGGCTCTGTTTTTCCACTTCCGTGCTTCTTCTTGAGTTTATCCTTGGATATTTAGTCTCATGTTTATTTCCCATTTTATTCCTGCTCCTTTGACTCCAGGCTTCTCATATCTGATCACATGATTCCTCGTATGAGCTCTGTTTCTTGTTTTAATGTCTTGAACATAATCATCTTCATCGGGATAAGCTGTTTCAGTTGCCCCTATTAGTGAAGCATCACTTCCCATAAACTGGCCTCTAGTTTTGCACATTGCCACGTGTGAGACACAGTCTGCTGTCTGGACATCAATTCCGACAGCCACGAAGATCTTGGACTTTCCCATGCTATATGGTAGGAGAGCATAAATGAAGCATTCTCCTTCAGAATTTCGTCTTTCAACTTCCTTCATGTGCTGGTACCAAATGTTATTTCCCAGGTGTGCTGTGCTGTCCAGGTAATCATTCAGTTCATTGTTGTCTTCATGCGTGTTTCTCTTGATCCTTAAGGTTTGTATGTAGGTTGCTATTACTACATCTCTGAATACATTCTCAGGTATCCCGGTCCACGGTGCAGGCTTCTTCAACTGCACCATTTGAGTGGACAGGGTTCTGGCATCCCTTTCTCTTTCTTCATGCATTTTTTCTCTGCTGTGTCCAAATGCCCATGCCAACCAGCCTGACACTGGTCCGGTATATGGCTGTTCTGTGGAACTGCTACTTGTCCCTTGTGTTGGAACATATATGCTTGGCAATACTGTTTCTGCTGTTTTGTTCTTCGTTTCCTCTTGTAGTTTCCTCGCTCTAGCTATGTATGGGAATAGTACGTCTATTAGCATTTGTGTCTTTGTGGAGAGCTTTTCTGAGGCTGTTTCTGATTTCGTAAGAGTTTCTGATAGGACTGCTTCCACTGGCTTTTCTTTTAATTCTTCTTGTTTTCTCATGACGGCTCCTGTGTCTTTTCTCACGGTAGGAGGTCTCTTCCCTCCTGCTGCTTTGGTTTGTGGTTCTGCAGTCATTGATGCTAGGCCTGTTTTGTGTACATTCAGTGTTTGTGTGCTTGTAGTTGTCAGTGATGTTACTTCATACATTCCGTGCCGACCCTGTCTCCGGCTTTCCTTCTCATTCGTTACCATAAAGGAGTGTTTATCATTGCTAGTCATATCCATTTCAAGTTCACTCACTCCACCATCCGATCTCCTAGGGACTGGAATGACTATATAGGGTATGTGTGCCTTTGTGGGATTCATGCATATCTCATTAGGTGGGTGCACTGAAATTGGGACGCTTTGTGCACCAATATAGAATGCAGTTCTTATTGTTTATGACAGTAAAATAATGATAAACACAATGCATAAGTACATAATGGTTCGATGCGTTAGGTGACAGCATTTCCTGCCAGAGAAGCCAGGATGCCTCTCATCTTGTGGGAGGACCAGGTTGCTGCTCTGGGCCCCTATCACGATCATTCACCAATGTTAATCTTAGTATTTCCTTATTCAATGTCAACCTTCACGTTCAGAATTGACGAGTGTCTGTTGTTAGAAGATGTTGCCCTTCCCCTTCTTGCAAGTGGCAATTGTCTTTTTAGTTCAGGATAGAGTTCCTTTGTTAGACTATGGAGAAGAAATCAAATTAAGCAATACTTAATTCAGTGTGTGGTCAACGTAGGTGAGCTCCCAATCCACCCCCCCCCCCCGAATCTGCTTGCTGGAAACTGATCAGTGTGAGGCGTCTAGGAAGGAAAAACAACATATACTACAAGCAAAGTTATCAACTCCTTTTCCTCGATCTGTACCTTGGCGGAAGGTTTCACGATCTCCACTTGCAGCATGATTCCAAGCAGTAGCGTTCCCATTTGTGCAACGTTAGCTGGATCTCTGATGAATGTGAGAACATCAACATTGATTGGTCTCCACACTAGCTCCGGGAAGTCAGCAACTATGCGAAACAGAACATTATGCGCCAGCCTCCTGTCCTCTGGAGATAGAGACATCGGTCTAATCTCTGTTCAGATTCAGGATCACCGGCTTCTTCCTTGATGAAAACAATGTCTGCACTGTCCATTTGCGTGAAGTGCGACCAAGAAGGTCATGTTGGTTAGGAGACGACTAAGGTTTTCTGTATTTGTTGGATCTTGAAGGAATGGTAACATATCCGTTGTTCTTCCGACAATAGATGGACAGTCTACAATTATGCGAAAGAATACCGTGTTGATGAGCTCATCTATTTCCGCCTGTGTTGGGAACATTTGCTTCTATCTCACTGTACTCGGGGAGTACGATGAATTGTTCTGCAATGACAGTAAGCAGTTGCCATATTATTTTTTCGTTTTCAGGATCTTGAAGAAAGTCTGCAACACTTGTGATTCTTCCTACTAGTGACGGGTATGATCTGAGCACTGGGTTGAAGTATGTAACAACATCCTTTGTGATGTCTCTGCGTGGAACACCATAAGTGATTTCCAAATAGGGTCTTGGTGTGGGAGGAATTTAGGGTACTGTATCTTGTTTCAATGTATTTGTTCTTGATCACCATTTGGCATAGTCTTCTAATCAAGGCATTAGCGTGCCTCAGTCCAAAGTTCAAATTCAACAGACTATGTTGTGGCTTATGAGCAAACATTTCTTCTTCACCCTGTCGCTAGGATGCACATAGTGTTCGTTTTTATGTCCCTATCCTCTTTTTTGCTTAGAGGAATGTCCAAAATGAAGCCACAGCCTTTTGCAAAAAGTTCCTTGTCTTTTACTTTGCTGGTCATAAGTCCTTCTTCCTCGTAATGGCTCTCGTCTGTACGTGCTGTGGTTCTTCCCCGTTGCTCGTCCATTCCTCTCATTGGGGTGCAGGCAGGAGATTTTCTCCGATGTAAGTTTTAATGTCCCAAAGAAAAATCCAAGCTCTCCTGCCATGTAGCTTCACAGCGGATGGAGCGCAGTCCTCTATAATGAAAGAACCGTTGAAACTTAGTTCGTCCCACTTTTTCCATGTATGATTTTTACCCAGTCTGTTGTAGCGTCTCCTTCTGTGTTCTGTGCTGCGCTGCACCCTTTTCGTTGTTGCTGCAGCTGGTCTGACATTACAGTAAGGCAAGATGTCATGCAGTTCAGATAGTTTTGCATCTCAGACCCTAAAACCTGTCCTGTTGACTGGGCATCACATCTAGCTCTGTTTTGGGGTGTGAGGAGAGTTCTCATTATTCTTCCTGTGACTATCTCGTGTGGTGTAAGATGATGGTTGGAGCCGGGTTGGTTCCGAGAAGCATACAGTTCCAGTGGAAGGCAGTGCAACCATCCCCTCTTTAGAGTAAGCTTCAACTTGGCTATCCTTTCCTTTAACAAGCCATTGAGCCTCTCACAGATACCATTTCCTTCCGGATGATACGCCGACGAGTACTTGTGCTTTATGGTGTCCAGTCATTTTTTCGAATACAATAGTTTCGAAAGGCAAACTTGCGAATTTTTTTTTCTCGAAATGCCATTCTTTCGAATGGCAATTTCTTTGAAATTTTTTTGAAAGTTTGCCTTTTGAAACTTGGGTTAGGGTTGGGGCTTGGGTTAGGGTTGGGAGTGGGAGGGTGGTGTGGGGGTTGGGGGGTGTGGGGGGAACCCCCCCAATATACACTAAAACCTTCAAACGTTAGATGGAGCTGTCCAGTGCTCTAATTTCAGCACTGGACAGCTCCATGTAACATTTCAAAGTTTTTGTGCATATTGGCATTTAAATGCTTTTTTTTTACTTTGAAACGTTACATGGAGCTGTCCAGTGCTGAAATTACAGCACTGGACAGCTCCATCTAACGTTTCAACGTTACCAAAAAAAAAAGCATTGAAATGTTACTTTTAAAATGTAAAAGTGCATTTCAATTGAAACCAATCCGTGACTATTGTCGACGGATTGGTTTCGAAAGAAATACACTTTGCATGTTAAACATAGCATGTCACAGCTTTTGTTTTCAAAACGTTTGTTTCGAAACTTTTGTTTTTCAAATCTTTTGATTCAGAACTATCGGGGTCATTCCAAGTTTGGAGGCAGCCATGGTGCTCTTAGCACCATGGCTGCCTCCAAACTCGGGTCCTGGTCCGGGCAGGCAGAATAGGGACTTACCGGGACATTCCGACCTATGTGGACCTCGTAAGTCCCCATGACAAATACCATTCCCCATTCCTATTCGAGCCTCCATAGGGCTCAATGGGAATGGGGAAGGCGCTATTAACGGGCCCGCAAATTGCAGGCCCGTTATTCGCTCCAAGGTACCTTAACGGGTCCCACTAAGAACGGCTGGTCAGACCAGCCGTTCCTGGTGGGACCCGCTAAGGGACCTTGGAATAGGGCGGTAGAGGGTTACCGGCATCCTTACCGGTGCCAGTAACCCCTTACCGCCCAACTCGGAATGACCCCCTATGACTATAAACCGTACCAAGCAGCAAGCTAATCTGCTCAAAGACTGCATTTACCAAATGAGCCCCATTATCTGATCTCATGATTTCACACACCCCCCCCACCTGGGGAACACTTCCCTCACTAGAAATTTGGCCACACAGGTAGAGTCTTGGTGTGTACATAGACCTGCCTCAATCCACCTAGAGAATGGACACACCACAACAATTAAATACCTGTACCCGTTGCATACTTGAATCATGTCGATGTAATCGACATGCAAGTGCTGAAAAGGCCCATTTGGCCGGGGGATGACTCCTCTCATTACTTTTAATGTGTACCCAGCGGTGAATTGCTGGCAGATTATGCAGTTCACCATAAAGAATGCAACATACTCGGCTAAATTCGGTATGAACCAGTCTTCTGCAAGCGTTGCTGCTAGATTCTCTTTTGTCATATGCGCCGGGTAATGTAATTGTTCCAGCGCTATTTTTAATAGGGCTACAGGCATTACTGGTTTACCAGTGCTGTCTTGTCGCCACAAGCTGTCAGAGGGGTTTAAAGAACACCCTTGATGTTTCCACAGGTTTTTCTCTTCCTGCAGTGCCTCCCCTTGGAGCTCCATTAATTGTGTTTGCCCAAGATCGTTATAGGCTTCGGAAGTTGTTTGAGCAACCAACATCCTTTCACTTGTGCACACCATTTCCACTTCCATAATCGTCTCACTTTTGGATGCCATACGATTGGCTTCCGTCTCTGCTGCGTGATTTCCGCCCGAGATAGAATCTGTCCCCTTGGTGTGGGCGGCGCATTCCACAACCGTTATGCCCACTGGGAGCTGTAGTGCCTTAATCAGCCAATCCAGTAAGGCTGCGTGCTGCACTGGCGTGCCATCTGCTCGGAGGTAGGCCCTCCTCTTCCAGCGTGCTAAGCCTGCGTGCACTGTTGACGTCACATAGGTGGAGTCACTGTACACCGTTACTTCCTGGTCTGCGTGATCCTCAATGACGAGTATCAGCGCCAATCATTCTGCAGCCTGTGCTGAATAGTGAGATGCTATTCGTGCACTAAGAAGCACTCGAAACTCTCCATTCGCTGTGTGTTTCATCACAGCAACGCCTGTGTATCTTTGCCCATCACTTTGTTCAATTCTCGAAGATCTGTCAATAAAGACGATCTCTCCTCCTGCCAAGGCATTTTCTTTCACTCTGGGAATTTTATCATTGAATTCCTCATAGTTCGCACAGTTATGTATCGGATCTCCCTCAGTGACTGTAATGAACATAGCTGGGTTTACTATCGTACATTGAATTAGTTTGAACGATGGGATAGATATGATCACTTCATAGGCAGAAGCTCTCTGAGATGTCAATGTGCCCTTTCGTTTCTCTAGAATGGCAAATAGGGAGTGCTCGACATATAATGTCATGGAGCAACCCATTACAATAGTTGTAGCCTTTTCTATGGCAAACGCTGCAGCAGCTAAACTTTGTTCGCATGTGAAGTGGCATCTCATTATTGGGTAGTATGCTAGGGGCTTGTACCCCAAGGAGGTTTTTTGAGAAAGTACTGCCATCATAACGCTGCCATTTGTGTGTGAAAACAGGTGAAATTCCTTAGCATAATTGGGGATTCCGAGAACTGGAGCTGTGCAAATCGCTCTCTTGAGTTCAGCAAACCCTTCTTCCATGGCTTCAGACCATTCAATTTTTTCTTTTGTCACTTGGGCCTTCTTTAACGCCTGAAGTAAAGGCTTAGTATAAGAGCTGTAATCGAAAACCCATGCCCTAACGTAGTTGCACAGGCCTAGAAAGCTCTGCATTTGCTTTATCGTGAGTGGCTTAGCCGTGTTCTTTATGGCTTTAGCCCTTTCTGGGGACACATTCTTTCCTTCATGTGTGATCAGCTGGCCTATGTACAGCACTTCTTGTTGACAATATTGTAACTTTTCCTTGTCAACTTTATATCCTTTCTCAGCCAATATAGACAATAGCTGTATAGAATCGTGCCTGCACTGCTCTTCCGAGGTGCTGCAAATTAGGATGTCATCCACGTATTATAAGACAACACTTTCTAATGCAATATTGCTCAAATCCATTTGCAGGACTCTGTTGAAAATGGATGGGGACTCACTGTACCCCTGTGGCAGCCCTGTGCTTTTCAGACGCATTTGTCTGAACGTAAATGACATCAGATCCTGTGAGTCATGTTGCAACAGGATTGAGAAAAATCCATTTTTCAAGTCAATCACCATGAAATACTTTGCCTCAATGGGTATATTACATAGAATTGTAGACGGGTTAGGGACTAAAGGGAACTCGGCCTCAACAATATCATTTATTGGTCGTAAATCCTGCATTAAACGCCAAGACCCCCCCCTTTGATTGCTTGACAGGATAAACTGACGTATTACATGGTGACTCTGACGTCACTAAGATGCCCTGGTCCATCAGTGCAGAAATTGTTTTAGAGATCCCTTCGTCTGCCTCTCGGGACATAGGATATTGTCGGGCTCTTGGAAGGATTGCTCCTGGTTTCAATGTAATTTTCACTTCTCCCACCCCCTTCAAAAGGCCTACGTCATCAAAATATTCAGGATGTTTCAGTTCCAACATCATTCTTTGCAGTACTTCTCTTTTAATCATCTTTACCCAAAAGGTGACACTTACTTCTACCATTGTCTCTCCTATGTCTGTTTGTTCTTCGAATATCCTTCTTCGATGGCGATAATCGCGCTCCATTGTCTGCCCTCATCATCATAACTCTCAACCAACACCACTTTCCCTCGCACTGCAGCAGCGTGTATTATCAAAGGAAATACCTGTCCCTCCTCCTCACGCATAGGTATCCGTGGTCTAAATAAAAACTCATCAGGGGTTCTCACTACTTTCTCTGCGAGGCCTGGCAATCGTGCCATAAGCACACGCATGCCATATGCAAACGTTTCTGGCTCTAATGGTATGGCCCTCATGGCTATGTGTCCTGAATATGCTCTGATCATTTCACAGACATTCGAGTAGTGCATTCCTGGAGTGGAGCATACTATGCCCTCCTCCGTGAACGAAAGTGTCCTGTTCAACTTCGTCATTAGGTCTCAACCCAAAATGTTTACTGTGGTCTGACGTGAGTGTAACAAGGGTACATTCATTTTGCACTCTCCTCTGGAGACTGGGAGGGCGTTTGTAAAGGGAACTCAACCGTGAGCTCCTGTGAAACTCTGAGTATCTATGGCCTCGCCGGACAAGAAAAATTTGCCTTCACGTATGCACAAGCATGTTGCACCTGTGTCTACTAGGAAGGAATAATCTTTACCCCCTATAACGACATCCACCCTAGGTTCCCTGGGAGGGTCTGGTGTCACTGATAGGATAGAGCACATCAGGGTTCCCAGTGAGCTGCCCTAATTTATATACAAATTTGGCCCACAATGTACTTGTGGATTTCCCCCGTTCCCATTGTTACTCCCTCTTCCAGGGTTTGGAGCTTGTCCTGTGCTCATTGTGTGTGACACTTGCAATGGTGCTAGTTGAACTTGTCCTTGCGGAAAACTGCTCACACTCTGTGGCTGTACTCCTTGTTGCGCTCCTGGTGTTTGTTGTTGCACCATGTGATTCTGTGCAACGCTCTGTTGTATAACTGCGGGTGGATTTGTCATGCCTGCTCCCATCCCTTGGCCGTTTTGCATCATGCCTTAGTTTCTACATGTGCGCACCAAGTGCCCTGTCATTCCACACAGCCAACATACTGGCGGTGGTCGGATTATTTGTCCATTTGACATATCTGGGTTTCCATTTTGCATGTTTTGAAAACATCCCTGATTATTTTGGAAACCTCCTTGACTGCTCTGCCATCCTCTTCCCCTGAATCCTCTTCTCCGTGGGTAAAATCCTACATTGCCCTGATTATTCTGTTGCGGACTGGCCACCTGCTGCATGCTTTTTTCGGCTGCGCTAGTTGGCATGGCTCCTTCAAGAGCATACTTTGATAGTTTCTTCTGCACTAATTCAGCTTCCTCACCCTTTCGCGTTGCTTCCTTTTTGAATTTTTGTCCATTTTGGGATTTGACCCAGCTACTTATTTTTTACAACAGGTTCAATTGACCAGGACCGGGAGTGCGCGCCTCACCCACCTTCTTTTTTGTACTGAATGCTATGGGAGTCCTGGGCTCCAGAGGCAGCGCCACGGGGTGACTGTGCCCCACTTTGGAGAATCATAAAGATGGTTCTCTCCCCTCCCCCAAATTTGGGAAGGACTTGTGCTTTGGAGGGGTGTCGGTTGCTGGTCACCTGAACAGAAAAAAACGTTTTCACTACAGCTACCAGAATCCTTTGAGTCTAATTAGACACACCTGCTCAACAGCCTCCCTGATGATTATTTGAGATAAGAAAGCGCTAGGAGGAGAACAACTACAGACCACAGAAATGCAGCCGAGGGATCTAACCCTGTTATTACTAAGTACCTGATTTGCAGCAAGGGATCTAACCCTGTTATTACTAAGTACCTGATTTGCAGCAGAAGGGATCTAACCCTGTGAATTTTTGTCCATTTTGGGATTTGACCCAGCTACTTATTTTTTACAACAGGTTCAATTGACCAGGACCGGGAGTGCGCGCCTCACCCACCTTCTTTTTTGTACTTTTCCTGCAGGAGTCTGCAGTAATGTGCTATAGTCAATTGAATTTCAGCCCAAGGTTTAGCCGCAACTCCTACCAATTTCTTGAGTTGTTTCTGTACCGGTTCTGGCAAGCCTTGGCACAATTTATGATAGAACACAGGTATGGATTTTGTCCAAGATTCATGTGTTTCGAGCACCCACACGTCTTGGAAATTCTCTATATAAAGGAACGGATCTTCAGAATCCTTCATTTTTCTAGTCATTATAGCTCCCATATCGGAAGTATCTGGGTAAAGTACTCGCATTGCTTTCCATACTGCTGCTCTGCAATTGTTAAATCGCGCTCCGTCATGTGCGGTATTGATTGTGGTTACACCAGGGTACCTGCCCGTGCCCACACATCGTATGCTCTCTCACCAAGTTTGGCGATTAGGAGACCCTTAATGTCCCCTATGGCTAACATTCTTCCTCCTGTCATTTTTTCCAACTCCTGTATCCACTTTCTGGCTCCCGATGTCAGCATTGGAAGCTTGTTTCTCAAGTTTTCCTGATCCATGTGTGGCCATGGAATATATTGTGGTCTTACTCACCCCTTCTGTAGTAACGAAACTGGAATGCGTAGCCCTCCTTTTCTTCTCTCATTGTTCTCCTGTCTATTGCAGGGGTAATATTCCTGCATTGCCGTCTACTTGGCAATGACCTAAGCCTGTCCACATAGTGCGGTGAAGACACCCCCCTCTGACCGTGAGATACTTCTTCATGTTGGTCAGACTGCGTGGCGGACTCTGATGCCCTCGGTGCGGACTCGCTGGTGTCTGACCATCTTATCGCCTTTTCCCTTGGGAGTCGTTTTTCACTTTGCCTGCCTTCCTCGTTTTCTTCGCTCTCTTCCCTTTCGGAGTCGGATATTGGCTGTCCCCAGTTCACGCAACTTCTTGTATCCCCTTTATTCCTACATATTTCTAATCTATCCATGGATAGCTCTCTATTCCCACTACTACGAGTGAGCTCTTCAGCGTCATACAGCTAAGTGCTTTCCAAGCGCTAGTCTTCCCTCTCTTCTTGGGGTATTTGTTCTAGCCCAATTTTATCATATATTTTATCGATTGTTTCTCTGATGCTTCTGGTGTCGAAGTCATCATCAATATTCGCCATAGACATACCTGGTACTGAATCGTACGCAGGAAAGAATTCTTCGATATCTTCCCAGTCTACAACTGGATCAGGTTTTTTAACTTCCCTCTCCAAATACTCAAGATCGCGTGCTCTCTGTCTTCGCATTCGTTTGATATTGTCATCCAATTCTTTTTGCTTCCTCGCCTCTTCTCTGACCCTACCTTCTTCCTTTTTCTTTTCATTTCCACGTTCATCTGCCCTTCGCATTTCTTCATCTCTTCGTCTCCTTATTCTTTTCTCATGTACCCTTTGCTCTTCTTCTAACCTTTGTTGCTTCTGTCTGTCTGGTTCGTAGGTTGCTCTTGGGTTGCAATCAAGCTGTTTTTTTGCTCCTCGCGATATAGTTGTTCTCGCCTTTGTCTGTCTTTCCTCCTTATCCTTTCGTCTCTTAATTCCTTTTCTTTCCCTTTTCTCTGTGTTTCATCTAACTTCTCCTTTTGCCTTGCGTCATCAATGTCTTTACCATCAAATTTCAATAACATTTTTCCTCCTATCCATTCGTCTTTCGCAAATGCTATCCCATCAGTTCTGCCTCCGCTCTCTTTCCATCTCTTCCCTTCTTTCTCCTCGTCGAGAGATGCACTTGTCTGTGCCTCATCTTTTCTTTCACCATCGCACCTCCCCTTGTTCCTTGGGACTGCGGAGGTAATATCCTTGTCCTTATCCTTTCTTTGATTTTCGTCACTACTATGCGTAGGTGACTCATATGCGGGGTTGCTATACCCCGTGGCTGCTTTAAGTTCCCTCAGTGGGTATAATCCCTCGTCCTTACTCCCTTCATCTTTCATTTTGGGTGGGGCCGGTGGCACAGTAGGCGTGTCAACCCCTCTGTGCATACATTAAGTATCCAATCTGTTGGCGGCACCTCCTCCTTTGCTTGCTCGTATATTTTCCACAATTCAAGAACGGCAAGGTGTTTTTCCAACTTCTTGCCTGTATATGTGGCGTGCAAATATGTCGTCATATGTTGTAAGACGGCTTTAGATAAAGACCCATTTTGTGGCCATCACATAAACATCTTGTGGGCAGTACCTTTAACCCACTCGGTGCTATACTTTTTTATCTTGGGTGCGTGTTTTGGCAATTGCTTGCATAAGTGTGCTAATGGAGTTATGTCTTCCATGCTTAAACCTGTTCCCTCCCCTCTTGTATGACACTCATCAATGCTTTCGTGTGGTTTAAACAATTTGTGACAATATGAGCGAGCACCAAACACTGCAAGCTCCAATCCAAATTTTCACACATATTTTACATATTCCAATTTACTCAAAAACATCACTTCATATACGATCCTGTCTCAGCTAGAGAATCGTGCAAAAACTTTCACTCAGTTTTAAAAAAGTGTAAGACGGACGCTTAACAGACTAGACAGACACCAGCTGGACACAAATATCTCTGCCTCTAATCATTACCCCTTCATGGAGTCTAAATGAACCCCTTTCACAGCGTCTTTAAACGTTGTGGTAGCCTAATTGTTCCCCTTATGTGGGACTCTGGGTACACGTTTCTTCTAGCTGCTATATTTAAAGCGCAGAAATAAGGCGAATCCTCTCTCTCTTCTCAGGTGTCCGCCCTGGTAACCTCTCTCTTCTCGGGTGTCCACCCCAGTAACCTTTATCTATTTATTTGTTCTCGAGTCATTATCCCTATATATATATATATATATATATATATATATATATATATATATATATATATACAGTCTTTTCTACTGCTAACTATATTTTTTATTTTCCCTCCTCCCTCAGTTACCTTTTCCCTTTTACTTGTTCTAAGGCATGCACTGTTTGCCAAAGCACTACATTTTTTCTTCACTCACCGTTCGCATGGTTCCTCTCTGGATCCTCAGGATCACCGCCTTTGTTACCGCCTTCTTCAGCTCTTCGCCCGATCAGCTGTCTGTAGGAATGGGAAGGGATATGCGGGAAAAACTGGGTCCCTTCAGGCCCTTACTACAGATTTCTTACTTATACTACCATTGTCTACGGGGAGCTTCACGGTTCACTCAGCCGAATGGCAAAGGACTTGTGATATTACCGAAGACCTAGAGACAGTATCCCTGGTACACTCCCCTGCCAAGAATACTGTCTCTCTGTATGTACTTGACTGGCACTTTACATTATCCCTGATGCACTCCGTTGCCAGAAATACTGTCTCTCTGTATGTACTTGGCTGGCATTTCACAGTATGCTTGGTGCACTCCCCTGCCAGAAATACTGTCTCTCTGAATGAACTTGACTGGCACTTCACAGTATCCCCTTTGCACTCCCCTGCCAGAAATACTGTCTCTCTGTAAGTACTACTGTCTCTCTCTATGTACTTGACTGGCACTTCACAGTATCCCATTTGCTCTCCCCTGCCAGAAATACTGTCTTTGTATATGTACTTGACTGGCAATTCATAGTATCCCTGGTGCACTCCCCTGCCAGAAATACTGTCGCTCTATATGTATTTCACTGGCACTTCACAGTATCTGTGGTATACTCCCCTGCCAGGAATACTGCCTCTCTGTATGTACTTGACCGGCACTTCACAGTATCCCCATTGCACTCCCCTGCCAGAAATACTGTCTCTCTGTAAGTACTTGACTGGCACTTCATAGTATCCCTGTTGCACTCCCCTGCCAGAAATGCTATCTCTCTGTATATACTTGACTGGCACTTCACAGTATCCCTGGAGCACTCACCTGCCAGAAATACTGACTCTCTGTAAGTACTACTGTCTCTGTATGTACTTGACTGGCACTTCACAGTATCCCTGGTGCACTGCTCTGTCAGAAATGCTGTCTCTCTTTATGTACTTGACTGGCACTTCACAGTATCCCTGGTGCACTACCCTGACAGAAATACTGTCTCTCTGTATGTACTTGACTGGCACTTCACGGTATCCCCGGGGCACTCCCCTTCCAAGAATACTGTCTGTATATACTTGACTGGCACTACACAGTATCCCCATTGCACTCCCCTGCCAGAAATACTGTATCTCTGTAAGTACTTGACTGGCACTTCACAGTATCCCTGGTGCACTCCCTTGCCAGAAATACTGTCTCGCTGTGTATACTTGACTGGCACTTCACAGTATCACTGGTACACCCCCCCTGCCAGGAATACTGTCTCTATGTATGTACTTGACTGGCACTTCACAGTATCCCCATTGCACTCCCCTGCCAGAAATACTGTCTCTCTGTAAGTACTTGACTGGCACTTCATAGTATCCTTGGTGCACTCCCCTGCCAGAAATGCTATCTCTCTGTATGTACTTGACTGGCACTTCACAGTATCCCTGGAGCACTCCCCTGCCAGAAATACTGACTCTCTGTAAGTACTACTGTCTCTGTATGTACTTGACTGGCACTTCACAGTATCCCTGGTGCACTGCTCTGTCAAAAATGTTGTCTCTCTTTATGTACTTGACTGGCACTTCACAGTATCCCTGGTGCACTACCCTGACAGAAATACTGTCTCTCTGTCTGTACTTGACTGGCACTTTACATTATCCCTGGTGCACTCCGTTGCCAGAAATACTGTCTCTCTGTATGTACTTGACTGGCAATTCACAGTATCCCTGGTGCACTCCCTTGCCAGAAATACTGTCTCGCTGTGTATACTTGACTGGCACTACACAGTATCCCCATTGCACTCCCCTGCCAGAAATACTGTCTCGCTGTGTATACTTGACTGGCACTTCACAGTATCACTGGTGCACCCCCCTGCCAGGAATACTGTCTCTATGTATGTACTTGACTGGCACTACACAGTATCCCCATTGCACTCCGCTGCCAGAAATACTGTCTCGCTGTGTATACTTGACTGGCACTTCACAGTATCACTGGTACACCCCCCTGCCAGGAATACTGTCTGTCTTTCAGAGGGTCCTTGACACTGTTGTTCTGATTTCTTATTATTGGGTTCCAGACCCCTAGACATTGGTTTCCCTTCCTTGGGTCCTCAACCCCTTCACTTTGACTTCTCAGGTCCCAGACCCCTGTATCTGTGTTTCTCTCTCTCTGTAACCCCAGACCCCTTTATTTTGGTTTCTCAGGTCCCAGATCCCTGTCTCTCTGGTTCTCTTTCTCTGGACCCAGATCCCATTATCTGTGTTTCTCTTTCTTGGGTCCCAGACCCCATTGTATTGGCTCCTTGGGTCCCAGACCCCCTCTATCTCTGTTTCTCTTTCTCGTGTCCCAGGCGCCTTTATCTTGGCTTCTCGGATCCCAGACCCCTTTATCTGTGTTTTTCTTTCTCGGGTCCCAGAGCCATTTATATTGGCTTCTTGGGTCCCAGATCCCTGTATCTGTGATTCTCTTTCTCGGGTCCCAGACCCCTTTATCTTGGTTTCTCGGATCCCAGACCCCTTTATCTGTGTTTTTCTTTCTCGGGTCCCAGAGCCATTTATATTGGCTCCTCGGGTCCCAGTCCCCTGTATCTTTGATTCTCTTTCTCGGGTCCCAGACCCCTTTATCTTGGCTTCTTCGGTTCCAGATCCCTGTCTATGTGTTTCTCTTTCCCGGGTCTCAGACCCCTTTATATTGGCTTCTCGGGTCTCAGGCCCCTTTAGCTGTGTTTCTCTTTCTCTGGTCCCAGATCCCTTTTTTATTGGGTTATTGGGTCTCAGACATCTTTATCTGTGTTTCTCTTTCTTGGGTCCCAGACCCTTTTATATTGGCTTCTCGGGTGACAGGCCCCTGTATCTGTCGTTCTCAGGTCCCAGGCACCTTTATATTGGCTTGTCGGGTCCAGACCCCATCACATTGGTTTCTCGAATGTCCTTGAGGTCCCCAGGCTGCCCTTGCACCTTTTGTATGGGCTTCTGGTCTCTCACCTCTGCCTCGAACCTCCGTGCGTCATCCAACAGTTCTTCTGTTTTCTGTTTGCGCATTGCCGTATGCGGCTCTCCAGCACTTCTCGGGAGCCAGGCTAGGCACACCTGCTGGGCCATCTCCCTCAGCACTCTTCCGCATCAGGCTTTCGGTCTTCAGTCCTCTTCCAAGCCGATAGGGATGCTGTCTCTCCTTCTGTCGCATGCCGGTCAGTAGCTACAGGTACAGCTCTTCCATTTGCGCAGTCGTTCCCTTGCTCAGAGTGACTCCTGGAAGGGACTGACCATGTTGTTAGTCCTTCTTCCCCTTTTAAGTTCCACAGAACACAAAAGCTAGACTACTCAATGAGATGGTCTTGTGAGTTATTTCACGTGCAGAGCTTCTTCCTCATCTCAGTATATGCAGATGACAGTTCAGTGGCGTCAGTCCTGTTCTTCTTCGTCTCAGTATACTGAGGGAATAGTTCAGTGGAGTCCCACTACTAGTGCTACTATTGCTATAGCAAAAATACAAGGAGGATCTTATACGGTCAGAGGAAAGAAATAAAAGTGACAGAAGAAACGTGGGAGAGGGTACATTATATCGCGTTATCCCATTATGTCCTCCCTTTATCCCTAAGGGGGAATCCCTTGTACTGAGGGACGCCCGGCAGACCCATAGGGTCGGGGTTTTGCCCTACAGTACGTTAAGACAAGATAGCTGCACCTCGAGATGAATGGGGGTGCAGCGTCTCTTACTCCAACACTAATCAATAAGGACAACTCAATGGTTTGGGAAAAGGGAGTCTGTTTAATGACAAGTACAAAAATCGGGGAAACATGGACATCAACATCCGTGCGACAGCCCGTCTGGCTTCAACTCCCTCGAACTTCATACAAAACATAACTTTTATACTCAAAACGCGTCATAATCTGACGTGTAACACTCAAAATTTACATGCAATTCTATTGGTTGGAAAAAGGTAACTTTAGTATAGGTGCTATATCTGTATATGGTAAAGGAGTGAGTAGATTGGGTAAATACTGTCAGTTGGGCATCTAAGCCCTTCCTTCACAAATAACTACTGCAGACGTCACTAAAAGTACAACGTCTCATTGGTTCTTCTAACTACAGGACCCAAGATTATTGGGTCCATTGTGATTGAGTTGGCATCAACCCCATGCATACATTTCCACTTTGCTTAGCAGCACGCAGAACGGTCGACCAGGCGCAGGGTGTCCCCCAATTCACCCTGCCTTCCTTCAATCAGTCATCACTTTATGGGCTATGTGTCAATTAGTTCACTGTGGTTGGCCTCAAGACTGCAACTTCTTTTCTCGAAAAAGTTCTGATATCTCTGTCTGGGCCGGTTCCAGGCGTAGGTGTGAAACCGTGTCTCTCCTCGCTCGGCTGGTCACGTGCTAAGACACCATGAATTTCTCTCGTTTCTCTCCATTTATGCATTTTATTTTCATTTCACTCTGCCACCTGCATTCACTTTCTTATCTCGGTTCCTTAGAGGCAGGATATTCTGTTCTTAGCTTCAATTAAAAGTAGCTACTGTCTACAGCTTCTATCTATGTGGCCTCGGCTTCCCTGGTATGAGCTGCCTCTGCCGAGTTTCGATTCAGCCTTTTTCCTCTTGAAGCTAACATATAAAGCTTCTTGCATTTGACCTGGAATAACCAGGGTTGGTACTGCTTTTTATGCAAAGTAGATTCACACTTATAATATCGTGCTTTGTTTTGAGGTAGATTATGTACGATGGCGCTTGCCGCTCTATACTTCTACTAAGCATTGCAAGCCGCACTATTTTCTTCAGCTTCTTGCGGTTCCAAGCATATGTATAATCGTTTGTTGGTTGCATATATTCACCATGCTCTCAGCTTAAGCTCCCTTGTGTTTCAATAATGTTCTCTTCCTTTGGGTTCACGGTATCTTTATTCATGGCGTTTCGTCTCTTTGTGTCATCCTTGGGTGGTCATCTCTTTATCTGTACGTTAGTCCGGAACTTTGTGGCGTCACCATTTGCCCTCCATTAAGGACTTTCTGGTTTCTCCCTGTACAGAACTTAAGCAATCTTCATTTCATTCCATTTGCTGGTAGGGTGTTCACAATGAGTACCCCACTGCCCATGGTTGTCTGGTTATTGGTGCTTCAATAGGTGTCATCCTTCTAATAGGCACTGGGCAGAACCCTACTGTGGCTCTCTGTTGGTTTATTTGCTTGTCATACGTCCCATATTTGGTGTGAACGTTCCTGGTACTTCAAAATGGGCAACTGGAGTGCAGGCTATATTTGGGACCTCCTGTACACTCCCCCCTCTGGTCGATTCATCGACCACTTTCCTTTTCTCCTTTGAATTTATCTTGCTTGGTTCTTCTGTATTCATCTTTATTTCATCTTCTGGGTTCATTCCTTCTTCATCTTCTGGTTCTGTTCATGATGGCTTGAAGAAGTGTCTCTTTGGTGTCCATATCTTTATTTCTCCTCTTAGGCTTCCTGCAGCCCTCACATGTTCATCTTTGTTCCATTTGGGTTGCAGCAGATCCATTTTCCCACAGTTTTTTTTTAGTTTCCTGTGATAGAGAAACTTTGTACCTTCTGGGGCGGGCGTGCTTGCTGGCTTTCACAAAGTCTCTTATTTCTTCATCAGTCAGATTTTTGGGCTTCCATCCTGGTTTCGCATCAATCATGATCTTCATCCCTATGGCTTTCTTTGCAGTCTTCTGGCATTGTGAGATTATTATCTTGATAATGTAAAATCCTAGTAATATCATCACTAGCACGGCTCCTAGGAACTTGAAAGCATCCGCCATCCATTGTGGAACCCATGAAAACAGTGATCCAAACCAGCTGTCATCATCATCTTCATCAGTTTCATTGATCATCTGGTTCTGTAGGTTTGTCAGCATACCTATAGCCTCAGTTAATGTTCCACTTTCCTTGTCGTGGGAAGGTATACATGTGCAACATGATTCTCCTATTTTGGCAAAAACTCCGCCATCCATAGCTGTGATCATGTCAAGTACATATCTGTTCTGGAGAGTCATCAGTTGGATGGCTCTTAGTTCTTCCTTGATTGCATTGAATCCTTTTATGGTGGTGTTGATTGTTTGCAGTAACTCCGATCTGGTTATCTGCAACCATTTACTATTTGCCCCAACTTGGAATCTTGCATGAAGATTGTTGTGAACACTGATGAGGCGAGGCTGAATAGCCGGTGTTCATATGGGATTGCATGAAAAGGTTCTTCTGATTTGGCTGAAAAGTAATTCTCTCTCTTCATTTGGGTTATCAGCTCCACAGATCTCTTCTTCCTCAGGTGAGCATCTGCTTTGGGGAAACTGTCAATATTCAGGTCACTTTTCGGAATCACTAATGCTGGAACGTGGACATTCACGATCGTGCATATGCCTCCCAGTCTCTTGGCAGTCTGATGTATGCTTTGGATCCACATGCCCAATAATGATCCATGATCACTGCAGTTCCATGAAACATTCCTGGAGCATCAAAAACTCATCCACAGTTTTAATTCTCTCCCATCTTTCTTGTGCCATTGTTTCTGAAGCAGAATTTTGGGCTTTCCAGTGGTACTATCTGCAAGGGTCCTCCTCTGTCTTCGACCCATGTTAGTAGTTTTGCAAGTTTTGGCCATAATGGCTTGCAGCCATTTTGCACAATGTCGATGGTTTCTTTGTAGAGTCCACTGATCATCTAAGCTCTGCAAATCACCATTCCTTTCTCCCATCCACCTGGTGAGAGCACTGTTCCCCAGATCTGCATTTGGGCTCTGTTTTTCCACTTCCGTGCTTCTTCTGGAGTTTATCCTTGGATATTTAGTCTCATGTTTATTTCCCATCTTATTCCTGCTCCTTTGACTCCAGGCTTCTCATATCTGATCACATGATTCCTCGTATGAGCTCTGTTTCTTGTTTTAATGTCTTGAACATAATCATCTTCATCGGGATAAGCTGTTTCAGTTGCCCCTATTAGTGAAGCATCACTTCCCATAAACTGGCCTCTAGTTTTGCACATTGCCACGTGTGAGACACAGTCTGCTGTCTGGACATCAATTCCGACAGCCACGAAGATCTTGGACTTTCCCATGCTATATGGTAGGAGAGCATAAATGAAGCATTCTCCTTCAGAATTTCGTCTTTCAACTTCCTTCATGTGCTGGTACCAAATGTTATTTCCCAGGTGTGCTGTGCTGTCCAGGTAATCATTCAGTTCATTGTTGTCTTCATGCGTGTTTCTCTTGATCCTTAAGGTTTGTATGTAGGTTGCTATTACTACATCTCTGAATACATTCTCAGGTATCCCGGTCCACGGTGCAGGCTTCTTCAACTGCACCATTTGAGTGGACAGGGTTCTGGCATCCCTTTCTCTTTCTTCATGCATTTTTTCTCTGCTGTGTCCAAATGCCCATGCCAACCAGCCTGACACTGGTCCGGTATATGGCCGTTCTGTGGAACTGCTACTTGTCCCTTGTGTTGGAACATATATGCTTGGCAATACTGTTTCTGCTGTTTTGTTCTTCGTTTCCTCTTGTAGTTTCCTCGCTCTGGCTATCTATGGGAATAGTACGTCTATTAGCATTTGTGTCTTTGTGGAGAGCTTTTCTGAGGCTGTTTCTGATTTCTTAAGAGTTTCTGATAGGACTGCTTCCACTGGCTTTTCTTTTAATTCTTCTTGTTTTCTCATGACGGCTCCTGTGTCTTTTCTCACGGTAGGAGGTCTCTTCCCTCCTGCTGCTTTGGTTTGTGGTTCTGCAGTCATTGATGCTAGGCCTGTTTTGTGTACATTCAGTGTTTGTGTGCTTGTAGTTGTCAGTGATGTTACTTCATACATTCCGTGCCGACCCTGTCTCCGGCTTTCCTTCTCATTCGTTACCATAAAGGAGTGTATATCATTGCTGGTCATATCCATTTCAAGTTCACTCACTCCACCATCCAATCTCCTAGGGACTGGAATGACTATATAGGGTATGTGTGCCTTTGTGGGATTCATGCATATCTCATTAGGTGGGTGCACTGAAATTGGGACGCTTTGTGCACCAATATAGAATGCAGTTCTTATTGTTTATGACAGTAAAATAATGATAAACACAATGCATAAGTACATAATGGTTCGATGCGTTAGGTGACAGCATTTCCTGCCAGAGAAGCCAGGATGCCTCTCATCTTGTGGGAGGACCAGGTTGCTGCTCTGGGCCCCTATCGCGATCATTCACCAATGTTAATCTTAGTATTTCCTTATTCAATGTCACCCTTCAAGTTCAGAATTGACGAGTGTCTGTTGTTAGGAAGATGTTGCCCTTCCCCTTCTTGCAAGTGGCAATTGTCTTTTTAGTTCAGGATAGAGTTCCTTTGTTAGACTATGGAGAAGAAATCAAATTAAGCAATACTTAATTCAGTGTGTGGTCAACGTAGGTGAGCTCCCAATCCACCCCCCCCGAATCTGCTTGCTGGAAACTGATCAGTGTGAGGCGTCTAGGAAGGAAAAACAACATATACTACAAGCAAAGTTATCAACTCCTTTTCCTCGCTCTGTCCCTTGGCGGAAGGTTTCACGATCTCCACTTGCAGCATGATTCCAAGCAGTAGCGTTCCCATTTGTGCAACGTTAGCTGGATCTCTGATGAATGTGAAAACATCAATTGATTGGTCTCCACACTAGCTCCGGGAAGTCAGCAACTATGCGAAACAGAACATTATGCGCCAGCCTCCTGTCCTCTGGTGATAGAGACATCGGTCTAATCTCTGTTCAGATTCAGGATCACCGGCTTCTTCCTTGATGAAAACAATGTCTGCACTGTCCATTTGCGTGAAGTGCGACCAAGAAGGTCATGTTGGTTAGGAGACGACTAAGGTTTTCTGTATTTGTTGGATCTTGAAGGAATGGTAACATATCCGTTGTTCTTCCGACAATAGATAGACAGTCTACAATTATGCGAAAGAATACCGTGTTGATGAGCTCATCTATTTCCGCCTGTGTTGGGAACATTTGCTTCTATCTCACTGTACTCGGGGAGTACGATGAATTGTTCTGCAATGACAGTAAGCAGTTGCCATATTATTTTTTCGTTTTCAGGATCTTGAAGAAAGTCTGCAACACTTGTGATTCTTCCTACTAGTGACGGGTATGATCTGAGCACTAGGTTGAAGTATGTAACAACATCCTTTGTGATGTCTCTGCGTGGAACACCATAAGTGATTTCCAAATAGGGTCTTGGTGTGGGAGGAATTTAGGGTACTGTATCTTGTTTCAATGTATTTGTTCTTGATCACCATTTGGCATAGTCTTCTAATCAAGGCATTAGCGTGCCTCAGTCCAAAGTTCAAATTCAACAGACTATGTTGTGGCTTATGAGCAAACATTTCTTCTTCACCCTGTCGCTAGGATGCACATAGTGTTCGTTTTTATGTCCCTATCCTCTTTTTTGCTTAGAGGAATGTCCAAAATGAAGCCACAGCCTTTTGCAAAAAGTTCCTTGTCTTTTACTTTGCTGGTCATAAGTCCTTCTTCCTCGTAATGGCTCTCGTCTGTACGTGCTGTGGTTCTTCCCCGTTGCTCGTCCATTCCTCTCATTGGGGTGCAGGCAGGAGATTTTCTCCGATGTAAGTTTTAATGTCCCAAAGAAAAATCCAAGCTCTCCTGCCATGTAGCTTCACAGCGGATGGAGCGCAGTCCTCTATAATGAAAGAACCGTTGAATCTTGGTTCGTCCCACTTTTTCCATGTATGATTTTTACCCAGTCTGTTGTAGCGTCTCCTTCTGTGTTCTGTGCTGCGCTGCACCCTTTTCGTTGTTGCTGCAGCTGGTCTGACATTACAGTAAGGCAAGATGTCATGCAGTTCAGATAGTTTTGCATCTCAGACCCTAAAACCTGTCCTGTTGACTGGGCATCACATCTAGCTCTGTTTTGGGGTGTGAGGAGAGTTCTCATTATTCTTCCTGTGACTATCTCGTGTGGTGTAAGATGATGGTTGGAGCCGGGTTGGTTCCGAGAAGCATACAGTTCCAGTGGAAGGCAGTGCAACCATCCCCTCTTTAGAGTAAGCTTCAACTTGGCTATCCTTTCCTTTAACAAGCCATTGAGCCTCTCACAGATACCATTTCCTTCCGGATGATACGCCGACGAGTACTTGTGCTTTATGGTGTCCAGTCATTTTTTCGAATACAATAGTTTCGAAAGGCAAACTTGCGAATTTTTTTTTCTCGAAATGCCATTCTTTCGAATGGCAATTTCTTTGAATTTTTTTTGAAAGTTTGCCTTTTGAAACTTGGGTTAGGGTTGGGGCTTGGGTTAGGGTTGGGGGTGGGAGGGGGGTGTGGGGGTTGGGGGGTGTGGGGGGAACCCCCCCAATATACACTAAAACCTTCAAACGTTAGATGGAGCTGTCCAGTGCTCTAATTTCAGCACTGGACAGCTCCATGTAACATTTCAAAGTTTTTGTGCATATTGGCATTTAAATGCTTTTTTTACTTTGAAACGTTACATGGAGCTGTCCAGTGCTGAAATTACAGCACTGGACAGCTCCATCTAACGTTTCAACGTTACCAAAAATAAAAAGCATTGAAATGTTACTTTTAAAATGTAAAAGTGCATTTCAATTGAAACAAATCCGTGACTATTGTCGACGGATTGGTTTCGAAAGAAATACACTTTGCATGTTAAACATAGCATGTCACAGCTTTTGTTTTCAAAGCTTTTGTTTCGAAACTTTTTTTTTCAAATCTTTTGATTCAGAACTATCGGGGTCATTCCGAGTTTGGAGGCAGCCATGGTGCTCTTAGCACCATGGCTGCCTCCAAACTCGGGTCCTGGTCCGGGCAGGCAGAATAGGGACTTACCGGGACATTCCGACCTATGTGGACCTGGTAAGTCCCCATGACAAATACCATTCCCCATTCCCATTCGTGCCCCCATAGGGCTCAATGGGAATGGGGAAGGCGCTATTAACGGGCCCGCAAATTGCAGGCCCGTTATTCCCTCCAAGGTACCTTAACGGGTCCCACTAAGAACGGCTGGTCAGACCAGCCGTTCCTGGTGGGACCCGCTAAGGGACCTCGGAATAGGGCGGTAGAGGGTTACCGGCATCCTTACCGGTGCCAGTAACCCCTTACCGCCCAACTCGGAATGACCCCCTATGACTATAAACCGTACCAAGCAGCAAGCTAATCTGCTCAAAGACTGCATTTACCAAATGAGCCCCATTATCTGATCTCATGATTTCACACACCCCCACCTGGGGAACACTTCCCTCACTAGAAATTTGGCCACACAGGTAGAGTCTTGGTGTGTACATAGACCTGCCTCAATCCACCTAGAGAATGGACACACCACAACAATTAAATACCTGTACCCGTTGCATACTTGAATCATGTCGATGTAATCGACATGCAAGTGCTGAAAAGGCCCATTTGGCCGGGGGATGACTCCTCTCATTACTTTTAATGTGTGCCCAGCGGTGAATTGCTGGCAGATTATGCAGTTCACCATAAAGAATGCAACATACTCGGCTAAATTCGGTATGAACCAGTCTTCCGCAAGCGTTACTGCTAGATTCTCTTTTGTCATATGCGCCGGGTAATGTAATTGTTCCAGCGCTATTTTTAATAGGGCTACAGGCATTACTGGTTTACCAGTGCTGTCTTGTCGCCACAAGCTGTCAGAGGGGTTTAAAGAACACCCTTGATGTTTCCACAGGTTTTTCTCTTCCTGCGGTGCATCCCCTTGGAGCTCCATTAATTGTGTTTGCCCAAGATCGTTATAGGCTTCGGAAGTTGTTTGAGCAACCAACATCCTTTCACTTGTGCACACCATTTCCACTTCCATAATCGTCTCACTTTTGGATGCCATACGATTGGCTTCCGTCTCTGCTGCGTGATTTCCGCCCGAGATAGAATCTGTCCCCTTGGTGTGGGCGGCGCATTCCACAACCGCTATGCCCACTGGGAGCTGTAGTGCCTTAATCAGCCTGTCCAGTAAGGCTGCGTGCTGCACTGGCGTATCATCCGCTCGGAGGTAGGCCCTCCTCTTCCAGCGTGCTAAGCCTGCGTGCACTGTTGACGTCACATAGATGGAGTCACTGTACACCGTTACTTCCTGGTCTGCGTGATTCTCAATGGCGAGTATCAGCGCCAATCATTCTGCAGCCTGTGCTGAATAGTGAGATGGTATTCGTGCACTAAGAAGCACTCGAAACTCTCCATTTGCTGTGTGTTTCATCACAGCAACGCCTGTGTATCTTTGCCCATCACTTTGTTCAATTCTCGAAGATCTGTCAATAAAGACGATCTCTCCTCCTGCCAAGGCATTTTCTTTCACTCTGGGAATTTTATCATTGAATTCCTCATAGTTCGCACAGTTATGTATCGGCTCTCCCTCAGTGACTGTAATGAACATAGCTGGGTTTACTATCGTACATTGAATTAGTTTGATCGATGGGATAGATATGATCACTTCATAGGCAGAAGCTCTCTGAGATGTCAATGTGCCCTTTTGTTTCTCTAGAATGGCAAATAGGGAGTGCTCGACATATAATGTCATGGAGCAACCCATTACAATAGTTGTAGCCTTTTCTATGGCAAACGCTGCAGCAGCTAAACTTTGTTCGCATGTGAAGTGGCATCTCATTATTGGGCAGTATGCTAGGGGCTTGTACCCCAAGGAGGTTTTTTGAGAAAGTACTGCCGTCATAACGCTGCCATTTGTGTGTGAAAACAGGTGAAATTCCTTAGCATAATTGGGGATTACGAGAACTGGAGATGTGCAAATCGCTCTCTTGAGTTCAGCAAACCCTTCTTCCATGGCTTCAGACCATTCAATTTTTTCTTTTGTCACTTGGGCCTTCTTTAAGGCCTGAAGTAAAGGCTTAGTATAAGAGCTGTAATCGAAAACCCATGCCCTAACATAGTTGCACAGGCCTAGAAAGCTCTGCATTTGCTTTATCGTGAGTGGCTTAGCCGTGTTCTTTATGGCTTTAGCCCTTTCTGGGGACACATTCTTTCCTTCATGTGTGATCAACTGGCCTATGTACAGCACTTCTTGTTGACAATATTGTAACTTTTCCTTGTCAACTTTATATCCTTTCTCAGCCAATATAGACAATAGCTGTATAGAATCGTGCCTGCACTGCTCTTCCGAGGTGCTCCAAATTAGGATGTCATCCACGTATTATAAGACAACACTTTCTATTGCAATATTGCTCAAATCCATTTGCAGGACTCTGTTGAAAATGGATGGGGACTCACTGTACCCCTGTGGCAGCCCTGTGCTTTTCAGACGCATTTGTCTGAACGTAAATGACATCAGATCTTGTGAGTCATGTTGCAACAGGATTGAGAAAAATGCATTTTTCAAGTCAATCACCATGAAATACTTTGCCTCAATGGGTATATTACATAGAATTGTAGACGGGTTAGGGACTAAAGGGAACTCGGCCTCAACAATATCATTTATTGGTCGTAAATCCTGCATTAAACGCCAAGACCCCCCCCCTTTGATTGCTTGACAGGATAAACTGACGTATTACATGGTGACTCTGACGTCACTAAGATGCCCTGGTCCATCATGGCAGAAATTGTCTTAGAGATCCCTTCGTCTGCCTCTCGGGACATAGGATATTGTCGGGCTCTTGGAAGGATTGCTCCTGCTTTCAATGTAATTTTCACTTCTCCCACCCCCTTCAAGAGGCCTACGTCATAGGGTCCGGTAGTCCATACTGAGACAGGCACTATATCGTCATCAAAATATTCAGGATGTTTCAGTTCCAACATCATTCTTTGCAGTATTTCTCTTTTAATCATCTTTACCCAAAAGGTGACACTTACTTCTACCATTGTCTCTCCTATGTCTGTTTGTTCTTCGAATATCCTTCTTCGATGGCGATAATCGCGCTCCATTGTCTGCCCTCATCATCGTAACTCTCAACCAACACCACTTTCCCTCGCACTGCAGCAGCGTGTATTATCAAAGGAAATACCTGTCCCTCCTCCTCACGCATAGGTATCCGTGGTCTAAATAAAAACTCATCAGGGGTTCTCACTACTTTCTCTGCGAGGCCTGGCAATCGTGCCATAAGCACACGCATGCCATATGCAAACGTTTCTGGCTCTAATGGTATGGCCCTCATGGCTATGTGTCCTGAATATGCTCTGATCATTTCACAGACATTCGAGTAGTGCATTCCTGGAGTGGAGCATACTATACCCTCCTTCGTGAACGAAAGTGTCCTGTTCAACTTCGTCATTAGGTCTCGACCCAAAATGTTTACTGTGGTCTGACGTGAGTGTAACAAGGGTACATTCATTTTGCACTCTCCTATGGAGACTGGGAGTGCGTTTGTAAAGGGAACTCAACCGTGAGCTCCTGTGAAACTCTGAGTATCTATGGCCTCGCCGGACAAGAAAAATTTGCCTTCACGTATGCACAAGAATGTTGCACCTGTGTCTACTAGGAAGGAATAATCTTTACCCCCTATAACGACATCCACCCTAGGTTCCCTGGGAGGGTCTGGTGTCACTGATAGGATAGAGCACATCAGGGTTCCCAGTGAGCTGCCCTAGTTTATATACAAATTTGGCCCACAATGTACTTGTGGATTTCCCCCGTTCCCATTGTTACTCCCTCTTCCAGGGTTTGGAGCTTGTCCTGTGCTCATTGTGTGTGACACTTGCAATGGTGATAGTTGAACTTGTCCTTGCGGAAAACTGCTCACACTCTGTAGCTGTACTCCTTGTTGCGCTCCTGGTGTTTGTTGTTGCACCATGTGATTCTGTGCAACGCTCTGTTGTATAACTGCAGGTGGATTTGTCATGCCTGCTCCCATCCCTTGGCCGTTTTGCATCATGCCTTAGTTTCTACATGTGCGCACCAAGTGCCCTGTCATTCCACCCAGCCAACATACTGGCGGTGGTCGGATTATTTGTCCATTTGACATATCTGGGTTTCCATTTTGCATGTTTTGAAAACCTCCCTGATTATTTTGGAAACCTCCTTGACTGCTCTGCCATCCTCTTCCCCTGAATCCTCTTCCCCGTGGGTAAAATCCTACATTGCCCTGATTATTCTGTTGCGGACTGGCCACCTGCTGCATGCTTTTTTCGCCTGCGCTAGTTGGCATGGCTCCTTCAAGAGCATACTTTGATAGTTTCTTCTGCACTAATTCAGCTTCATCACCCTTTCGCGTTGCTTCCTTTTTGCGATTCTTTTCCTGCAGGAGTCTGCAGTAATGTGCGATAGTCAATTGAATTTCAGCCCAAGGTTTAGCCGCAACTCCTACCAATTTCTTGAGTTGTTTCTGTACCGGTTCTGGCAAGCCTTGGCACAATTTATGATAGAACACAGGTATGGATTTTGTCCAAGATTCATGTGTTTTGAGCACCCACACGTCTTGGAAATTCTCTATATAAAGGAACGGATCTTCAGAATCCTTCATTTTTCGAGTCATTATAGCTCCCATATCGGAAGTATCTGGGTAAAGTACTCGCATTGCTTTCCATACTGCTGCTCTGCAATTGTTAAATCGCGCTCCGTCATGTGCGGTATTGATTGTGGTTACACCAGGGTACCTGCCCGTGCCCACACATCGTATGCTCTCTCACCAAGTATGGCGATTAGGAGACCCTTAATGTCCCCTATGGCTAACATTCTTCCTCCTGTCATTTTTTCCAACTCCTGTATCCACTTTCTGGCTCCCGATGTCAGCATTGGAAGCTTGTTTCTCAGGTTTTCCCGATCCATGTGTGGCCATGGAATATATTGTGGTCTTACTCACCCCTTCTGTAGTAACGAAACTGGAATGCGTAGCCCTCCTTTTCTTCTCTCATTGTTCTCCTGTCTATTGCAGGGGTAATATTCCTGCATTGCCTTCTACCTGGCAATGACCTAAGCCTGTCCACATAGTGCGGTGAAGACACCCCCCTCTGACCGTGAGATACTTCTTCATGTTGGTCAGACTGCGTGGCGGACTCTGATGCCCTCGGTGCGGACTCGCTGGTGTCTGACCATCTTATCGCCTTTTCCCTTGGGAGTCGTTTTTCACTTTGCCTCCCTTCCTCGTTTTCTTCGCTCTCTTCCCTTTCGGAGTCGGATATTGGCTGTCCCCAGTTCACGCAACTTCTTGTATCCCCTTTATTCCTACATATTTCTAATCTATCCATGGATAGCTCTCTATTCCCACTACTACGAGTGAGCTCTTCAGCGTCATACAGCTAAGTGCTTTCCAAGCGCTGGTCTTCCCTCTCTCCTTGGGGTATTTGTTCTAGCCCCATTTTATCATATATTTTATCGATTGTTTCTCCGATGCTTCTGGTGTCGAAGTCATCATCAATATTCGCCATAGACATACCTGGTACTGAATCGTATGCAGGAAAGAATTCTTCGATATCTTCCCAGTCTACAACTGGATCAGGTTTTTTAACTTCCCTCTCCAAATACTCAAGATCGCGTGCTCTCTGTCTTTGCATTCGTTTGATATTGTCATCAAATTCTTTTTGCTTCCTCGCCTCTTCTCTGACTCTACCTTCTTCCTTTTTCTTTTCATTTCCACGTTCATCTGCCCTTCGCATTTCTTCATCTCTTCGTCTCCTTATTCTTTTCTCATGTACCCTTTGCTCTTCTTCTAACCTTTGTTGCTTCTGTCTGTCTGGATCGTAGGTTGCTCTTGGGTTGCGATCAAGCTGTTTTTCTTGCTCCTCGCGATATAGTTGTTCTCGCCTTTGTCTGTCTTTCCTCCTTATCCTTTCGTCTCTTAATTCCTTTTCTTTCCCTTTTCTCTGTGTTTCATCTAACTTCTCCTTTTGCCTTGCGTCATCAATGTCTTTACCATCAAATTTCAATAACATTTTTCCTCCTATCCATTCGTCTTTCGCAAATGCTATCCCATCAGTTCTGCCTCCGCTCTCTTTCCATCTCTTCCCTTCTTTCTCCTCGTCGAGAGATGCACTTGTCTGTGCCTCATCTTTTCTTTCACCATCGCACCTCCCCTTGTTCCTTGGGACTGCGGAGGTAATATCCTTGTCCTTATCCTTTCTTTGATTTTCGTCACTACTATGCGTAGGTGACTCATATGCGGGGTTGCTATACCCCGTGGCTGCTTTAAGTTCCCTCAGTGGGTATAATCCCTCATCCTTACTCCCTTCATCTTTCATTTTGGGTGGGGCCGGTGGCACAGTAGGCGTGTCAACCCCTCTGTGCATACATTAAGTATCCAATCTGTTGGCGGCACCTCCTCCTTTGCTTGCTCGTATATTTTCCACAATTCAAGAACGGCAAGGTGTTTTTCCAACTTCTTGCCTGTATATGTGGCGTGCAAATATGTCGTCATATGTTGTAAGACGGCTTTAGATAAAGACCCATTTTGTGGCCATCACATAAACATCTTGTGGGCAGTACCTTTAACCCACTCGGTGCTATACTTTTTTATCTTGGGTGCGTGTTTTGGCAATTGCTTGCATAAGTGTGCTAATGGAGTTATGTCTTCCATGCTTAAACCTGTTCCCTCCCCTCTTGTATGACACTCATCAATGCTTTCGTGTGGTTTAAACAATTTGTGACAATATGAGCGAGCACCAAACACTGCAAGCTCCAATCCAAATTTTCACACATATTTTACATATTCCAATTTACTCAAAAACATCACTTCATATACGATTCTGTCTCAGCTAGAGAATCGTGCAAAAACTTTCACTCAGTTTTTTAAAAAGTGTAAGACGGACGCTTAACAGACTAGACAGACACCAGCTGGACACAAATATCTCTGCCTCTAATCATTACCCCTTCATGGAGTCTAAATGAACCCCTTTCACAGCGTCTTTAAACGTTGTGGTAGCCTAATTGTTCCCCTTATGTGGGACTCTGGGTACACGTTTCTTCTAGCCGCTATATTTAAAGCGCAGAAATAAGGCGAATCCTCTCTCTCTTCTCAGGCGTCCGCCCTGGTAACCTCTCTCTTCTCGGGTGTCCACCCCAGTAACCTTTATCTATTTATTTGTTCTCAAGTCTTTTCTACTGCTAACTATATTTTTTATTTTCCCTCCTCCCTCAGTTACCTTTTTACCTTTTACTTGTTCTAAGGCATGCACTGTTTGCCAAAGCACTACATTTTTTCTTCACTCACCGTTCGCATGGTTCCTCTCTGGATCCTCAGGATCACCGCCTTTGTTACCGCCTTCTTCAGCTCTTCGCCCGATCAGCTGTCTGTAGGAATGGGAAGGGATATGCGGGAAAAACTGGGTCCCTTCAGGCCCTTACTACAGATTTCTTACTTATACTACCATTGTCTACGGGGAGCTTCACGGTTTACTCAGCCGAATGGCAAAGGACTTGTGATATTACCGAAGACCTAGAATTACTTTATGTCGACGGTCATAGGTGTCTTATTTCAATTAATACGAGATAGTCGATAAACCATCCTCTGCTACCAAGTGTACTGAGGGCCCCCCGGCCGGTCCATAGAGTCAGGGTTTTGCTCTACAGTACTTTAAGACAACATAGCTGCACCTCGAGATGGATGGGGGTGCAGGGTCTCTTACTCCAACACCAATCAATAAGGACAACTCAATGGTTTGGCAAAGGGGAGTCCGTTTAATGACAAGTACAAAAACCAGGGAAACATGGACATCAACAGCCGTGCGACACCCGTCTCACTTCAACTCCCTCAAACTTCATACAAAACATAACTTTTATACTCAAAATGTGTCATAATTCTGATGTGTAACACTCACAATTCACATGCAATTCTATTGGTTGGAAAAAGGTAACTTTGGTATAGGTGCTATATCCGTATATGGTAACGGAGTGAGGGGATTGGGTAAATACTGTCAGGTGGGCATCTAAGCCCTTCCTTCACAAATGACTACTGCAGATGTCACTAAAAGTATAACGTCTCATTGGTTCTTCTAACTATAGGACCCTAGATTATTGGGTCCATTGTGATTGGGTTGGCATCAACCCCATGCATACTTTTCCACTTTGCTTAGCAGCACGCAGAGCGGTTGACCAGGTGCAGGGTGTCCCCCAATACACTGTGCCTTCCTTCAATCAATCATCACTTTATGGGCTATGTGTCAATTAGTTCACTGTGGTTGGCCTCAAGACTGCAGCTTCTTGTCTCAAAAAAGTTCTGATATCTCTGTCTGGGCCGGTGCCAGGCGTAGGTGTGAAACCGTGTCTCTCCTCGCTCAGCTGGTCACGTGCTAGGACACCATGAATTTGCCTAATTTCTCTCCATTTATGTATTTGATTTTTGTTTCACCCTGCCACCTGCATTCACTTTCTTATCTCGGTTCCTTAGAGCAGGATATTCTGTTCTTAGCTTCAATTAAAAGTAGCTACTGTCTACAGCTTCTATCTATGTGGCCTCGGCTTCCCTGGTACAAGCTGCCTCTGCTGAGTTTCGATTCAGCCTTTTTCCTCTTGAAGCTAACATATAAAGCTTCTTGCATTTGGTTCTGCTTTTTATGCAAAGTGGATTCACACTTATAATATCATGCTTTCTTTTGAGGTAGATTATGTACGATGGCGCTTGCTGCTCTATTCTTCTACTAAGCATTGCAAGCCGCACTATTTTCTTCAGCTTCTTGTGGTTCCAAGCATATGTACAGGCGTTAGCTGGTTGCATATATTCACCATGCTCTCAGCTTAAGCTCCCTTGCATTTCAATAATGTTCTCTTCCTTTGGGTTCACAGTATCTTTATTCATGGCGTTTCGTCTCTTTGTTTCATCCTTGGGTCGTCATCTCTTTATCTGTGTGTTAGTCCGGGCCTTTATGATGTCACAATTCGCCCTCCATTAAGGACTTTCTGGTTTCCACCTGTGCAGAACTTAAGAAATCTTCATTTCGTTGCATTTGCTGGTAGGGTTTTCTCAATTGGGTACCCCACTGCCCATGGTTGTCTGGTTATTGGTACTTCAATAGGTGTCATCCTTTTAATAGGCAATGGACATAGGCCTACTGTGGCTCTCTGTTGGTTTATTTGCTCATCATACGTCACATATTTCGGTGTGAACGTTCCTGGTACTTCAAAATGGGCGACTGGAGTGCAGGCTATATTTGAGACCTCCTCTACACCCTCCCCATGAGATCCACCCACTGAATACCACCCCCAGGGGGACTATCTTGTAGCGGCTTCACCTCCCTGGCCTCATGGATAGGGTCTTCCCCTCGGGGAGAAGGAATGCCATCATAGGACTTGTCACACCATCCACTGTGTAATTGAGGTCACCATAAACGTGCAAGTGATGCATGTCTACCCACTATGTGAATCAGAGCACCTTCAAAGTGCAGATGACACTTGTCTTACCAACAAGTGATTCAGTCCTCCTCAGGAATGTGTCTATGCCCTGGGCAAAGCTGTTACCCTTCCGGCAATAGGATGAAAGGGGCAAAAAGATGGCTATTGTTCCACATAGCAGCTATGGAGACAGCTAGCCCAAACACCAATATACATCGGTCCTGTCATACCTGGCCCAGCTGACAGAGCTGACACTGGTGTGATAGCAAACTGTGCTGGCTGTATAAGTGTGTATCCTTAGCAGTATTCTAATACTTAACATGTATTTGGTTGGTCCTATGTTGTTTTTAGTATGCACTTTATCAGTAAGCTTTTGAAAAGGCCTTTTTATCAATTATAAGAGCTTAACATTTTGTTATGTGTGTCAACTGTTTACAATCATACATAAATTGATTGTCCCTACACATTCTTCAAATGACAAATATGTCGTTAATTAGTTATTCTGCAACCCCTTTACATATGAAAAAACATCATTGCCATGTTTCTGGGATTACATGAATTGTTGCTTCGTGGTGCATTAACAATCAGTGTTATCTCAATTTCTTTTAAAAACATTAATCTATTAATCAGTAGAAAGAAATACATGTGTCCAGTTGTTAAAACTGTTCTGTTTCAACTGCACTCATACTCACACTATTTTACACATTCATGCCTCTCTACCCAACATGTTTCATTCCACCTCTTCTAAAAACAATTCTACAGGAAATTCATCAGGCGTACACTGCATCTTCATTGTCCCACATCTCCATTTATTCTGTCTGTATCCTATAATATAGGTTGTCTTTGTTCGGTTTTCGTTATTTTCAGCTGAATTTCTGTTTTTCAAAAATTCTTCTCTCTCAGAGCTCAATGATCAAAGTTGCATTTACCTAAAACAACAATGTTAAAACGGTGTTTAATTACACCGTTCTTTTAGGGTACACTTAAGTTGTACCATTAGTTACTGTTACTTCATTATCGAGAGGCTAATTCTCTTTTTTTATACATGGCTAAAGGTGAACTGCATCATGACTTACTTGCACCAATACGTCTTCCGCAGCGTTTTTGCAGGTTGCTGCAGTATTTACATTATTTCCTCACTTGTATTCATTCGGTTTCTTTAGCTTTGATGCTATAGATTGGAAACCCTTTGCTCTCTCAGCATGTCTGCTCACTAGTGTGCGACAGGGAAAACACATGGAGAGACGGTGGACCAATAAGGATCTAGTGTATTCTTTACAGCTGTTTTTAAAACGTATCCGTGGACTGCCTTTTCAGAGCCTTTTGTCGATTGTGGCACGGTTTGCTCTGTGTCAGGTTCTTATCACTGTCTACAGACAGGAAGAAACAGATTTTACATTTGTGAAAGCCATCTTGCTCCTTACACCTCGTCCCATTATGCTCTCATCGTTGGGGAGCCTTAGTTCAACTACCTATTTTACTTACCTCAATGTTTGTACTCCATCGCTATGGTCAGTCTTTGTTTTCGCCTTACAGCTCCTCACCATGCCCTGCTGTTATTGAAGAAACCACGTTCCTCTTACATGTTCTTAGGTGTGTTTCTCTAAGGGATGTGTCACATGTTTCTGCCGCTTTGCCATGGCATTCAATTGACAACTGTTCTTTTTAGCGCTATTCACTATTTTCATTCTGTACCTGTCCCGGCTGGAAGATTCTGTTAACTCCCGTTCCTCCCCACTCTCCTCACCTGCTTCAAAATCCTCTGGTTGCAGTTGCCTGTGAGAGCGGTAGTCCTTCTCCTTTTTGTGTAGAACGTGTCTGTCTCGAGAGGAAGCCACAGTGAGTGTTAAAGTATAGCAAACCTGGGGCCCCCTTCCCGAGACCAGACAGTGCGAAGGGAAAAAGCCTGTTCAGGCAGAAAAAACCCTCCGAGGAGTGCAGCGGCTTGAGAGGATCTGGAGCAAGCCGTTGTAGTGGAGTTCTGAGGGAGGTAGCTGACGGGAGCAGGCGAAGCCGGACATCCAAAGTAGAAGGACCCGGAGAGAAAGAGAGCCACCGGAAAGGGTACCAGCGGAGAAAACTACTCCGGAACAACAGGAACCAGGGCGGCTGGATGACAGCGCAGTCTAAGGTAAGACAGAGAAGGCGGGCGCGGAAGACAGCGCACCGAAAGAGGACACCAGCAAGAAGGTAAGGAAAAAGCGGAAAGACGAGGCGAGGAAAGGGAGAGTGAGGGAAAGGTAGTCCGATGGAGGCAGACCAAAGGTACAGAGAGGTGACCGTGGCGGTCAAGGCTGGAAATAACTAGCGTGTAAACCCAGAGAAGCAAGCTAGCGCAGTAAAGGGGGTTGCAATGCGGCGATCGCTGGTAGAGGAGGAAAGAAATACTTCCCAGCGGCGCCATGTTGGAAAACCACTAGACCGTAGAGTGCGTAAAGGAGAAATCACGTAGCGTAACCACCGCTCGCCCTTCCAGCGCGTAACCGCCAACGCGGATATATACGCCAAGCAGGACGGCGAATGACAGTACCGCCGAAAAAATACCCCTACTGCTATTCAGCACTTGCAATTATCTGTGCACATAAAAGGTAAAGAATGCTTGAATCTTCTCTTCCAACATATGTTTTGCACTTTTTTTGCTATCTCCTTTATCCTTTGGCCAGTGGACGTTTTTTGTTTTTATTATTGCTCAAGCCTCTCATTTAGTCCTTTATCTATACTGTTTGTAAGAAAAATCTATTCTTTTTCTTTTTGTATTAGTCTTCTTTTGTCTGAGTTCATCTCAGTTGCTTGTTTTATTTGATAGAAGATAGTCCATTTCAAATCTTCTGCATTGTGTACTAATTCGATAAAGTGGCTCACTAGCGGTGCTGTATGGATTCTGTTTTTGATGCAGCTTTTGTGTTCCATTATTTGCGTTTTTCTTTTTCTTTCTGTTTTCCCTATATATCATTTATCACACGGGCACCAAATGGCATACACTACAATTGTTCAATTACAATTTGTAAGTGTTTGTTGTTTCCAAGGTCTTTCAAGACCTATGTCTACTTCTTTGCTTTTACTGGTTTGACTACAGCAAGTACATTTCCCACATAGATCGTGCCCTCTTAGGGTTTGTAAACCCCAACTTTCTGTTAGGGTTAGCTGTCTTTTAGTTTGGACCTTGATATTGTTTCGCATGATTTGATCATTTATACTCTTGCTTCTTTTGAAGGCAATTAGTGGTCTTTTTAGTGGGTGTTTTCTTTTCTCTATTATTTCCAGTTTCTTTGGATAATCTTATTATTTTGTTTGAAAGATTACTGTACATATTGACAAACACTAGGTTTGCTTAATTTGTATTCCTTTTTTCTTTTGTATGTTCTAGTAAGGCTTCACGATTATTATAGGTTGTTTGTTTCATCGCTTTTGCCGTTAATCTGGATGGATAACATCTCTTGAACAATTTCTCTCTTAATTTCATTGCCTCTCATTTGTAATCCGCTCGATTAGCACTATTCCTCTTGAGGTGTAAAAATTGTCCTAGAGGTAAATTGCTCCATACGTGTCGTGGGTGTAAGCTGTTATAATGAAATAAGGAATTCTTGTCCATTGATTTATTGTACAGTTTCATAAAAAGTTACCCCTTTTCCTTATCTACTTTGATTGTTAGATCTAGGTAATTGATTTCATTTTTGTCCAGAGCATGGGTATATTGAAAATGTCTGTCTTGTGTGTTGATCTATTTCAGGAAAAGAGCTGCCTCTTCCTCATTTCCTGTCCATAGCACGAAAACATCGTCTATGTAGCATCGCCATAGGCAAATGTGTTTTTTATAAGGGTTTGTTTAGCTGTATATTGAGTTAATTTCAAAGAACTCCATATATAGGTTTGCCACACTTGGTGCTAATGTTACTCCCATCGCGGTACCTTGGGTTTTCTCATAAGCATGTCCATTGAAATGGAAGTAATTCTCTGTGAGTGCAACTTCTGCACATCACAGAATGAATGATGATGGAGTACTCGAGGTTCTTGTCTCTTGCATCAGGCGTTCTTATAGCAGGTCCAGGGATACTCTTTGTGGTATGCTCGTATACAGAGAGCGACCACCTCTAGACACATAAGGATTTCCTTATTCTGATCGAAGGGTATGCCTTCTATTTCTCTTATCACTTGCGTTGTGCCCTTAACGCATGCAGTCATTTTCTTGACTAGTGGTTGTAACTATAGATCAGTGACATTTTGATAGAAGCTCTAGTACTGAATCTAGACCTGAGACTATGGGTCATCCTGGTGGTTTAGTTAAGTATTTATGTATTTTGGGGAGGGTATAGAACTGGAGGGGTTTCTAGGTATTTCAATTCGTAGCAAAGCAGCTTCTTTTTTTTTCTAGAGCTTTTTCTACTTTGTGACATATCATTATTTCCAGTTTTATGGTGGGATCTTCTTCAAGTTTTTCATAATTATCTCTATTCCCCAATTGCCTATTACATTCTTGAATGTAATCAGGTCTGTCTTACGCTACTGTTGCTCCGCCTTTATCTGCTCTGTGGATGATGATGTTTTCATTCTGTAATAGGTATTTTTTTAAAAAATGTGTTTATTAGCATTTTTTATTATAAACCAAACAATCAACATGGAAGAAATAGCGAAAACCCAATCCTCCCTCCCTCTATCCACCCTCCCACCCTCCTACTCCCTGATCCAGAAGCCGGACATTCAGCTTTCCTCCCTCTGCATGACGCCAAATGTGGGCTCACGCATCCTTGCTGCGTTCATTGCGTTACCCAATGGGGTTCCGGAACTCCAGTGTCCTCCCTTTCATGGGTCAGAGTCTTCTTGTGAGTCAATATTGCCCAACAGGGTCATTGCTTTGGGAAACCATCTCCTATTTTCGCCACTCCCAAGAAATGCGAGCAGGGTGGACCAGTCTGTTGTGAACTTCATCTGAGCTCCCTGTATTGAGTGTGTGAGCCATTCCATAGATACTACGGACCATATTTTGGCAATCCACTCGTGTTCTTGAGGGGGCATTTTCGTTTTCCACCACCACCATTACTGCCGACATCATCATTAATACATATATTTTACGAAGAGAAGTCGTAGGAATAGCCACCAGAGTCTCATACATACAAAGGATGTCCACACCCTTATTTCCTCCTTCCACTTCCCCAGTACCTGCGTTGTGGCTTGGTGTATATAGCCCCAATATGTATCCAGCTTTGGGCATTCCCACCAAATGTGAGTCCAGGTTCCCACCCCACCACAGTCTCTCCACCACAGTTGGGAGTAATTCGGGAACCTCCTATGCAGTTTGACCGGGGTCAAATGCCACTGAAACATGAACTTTAACCAGGTCTCATGGACCAGTATAGATTTAGTAAGTTTAGGAATCTGGCTCCACAGTATCTGCCACTCTTGTTCCCCTATGTCTTTACCCGTATCCAATTCCCACTTTCTGATGTAGGGCCTGATGGGGATAGTTTCCCCCTCCTTGATATACTTATAGATCTTGGTCATCAACCCTTTGTCGCCGGAGTGGGTATCTAAGTATTTTTCGAAAGGGGTCCGGGGACACGATCCTGCAGCTTTCAGAGTCGGCTGTGGCAACCAGTGGCGCAGCTGCATATATCCATACCTTTGTCTCTCGTCTAAGCCAAAATCTAGTTTGCATCGCTCAAAGTCTTTAACCTTTCCGTCCACAAACATATCCCTCACCATCCTGCACCCGCCTTGGTACCATTTCCCAAATGTTAGTGTGTCAGAGCCCGGGGTAAATTGAGTGTTTCCCCATAGTGGTGTATATAGGGACGGGAATGTGGTAATCTGAGCCTCCTTCACTGCAGTGTCCCAGGATTGCCCCAATGTCGAGGTAATTTTACTGGCATACATTTGGGGAGTTCTATCTTCCCTCGGTTTCCATAGGATTCCTTCTAAATGTCCCGCCACCAGCGCCCTATCCATCGGCCTCCAGGGTTTATTCCTGTCATCCCTCTGCCAATCTCTAAGTATCCTAATTTGCGCCGCTATATAATAGTTCCTAAAATCTGGCACTTCTCTGTAATAGGTATTTTAACTTTGATTTTTCTATTTTGCTGGTGTTTTGAAAAACTTTTTCTTTCTTTCTTTTTGATTCTAATTTCTCAAGGTCATTCAGGACTCTGTTCTCAAACACTCTTGCCTCTGCACTTTGTGTTTGTACTGGGGGTATGAATTTCAATTTATTTCCTAGCCCACTGTCTGCAGTCTCGGCTTCAAATTCTTTATCTGCAAAATGTTGTTTAGGTGAATCTTTTGCATAAATTCTGAAAATTCTTCTCTGATGTCAAAACCGTGGTGTGTGTTACTTGTTACAAAGCCTAGCCCTTTCTCTAGTGTTGTTGTTTTACTTTTTGGTCAAATTAAGTGTCGATAGATTCACCACAGTGCTCTCATGCTCCGGTTGATCCTCGGTTCCATGTCCCAATCTCGTGGCTCCCTCTCTAAAAAATGCTGTCCATTGAATCCTCTTCTGTTGCTATTACGTCTGTTCCTCCCTTGTCTCCATCTCGGAAATCTTCTTCCAAATGGATTATCCGTGTTGTTCCCTCTCCTCCCTGGACCTGTTTCTTCGTTGGTGATCCCTTCACTTGAACGGAACAATGTCCCTCTAAATCTCACTCTCCGTTTCTCATTTGTTTGTTTGAAGTTTCGTGAGATTTCTTCCTGTTCTTTGGGATTGTAGTTTTCTTGGGTGTATCTGAACGCTTTCCGTGTGTGAAGTTTTGGACATCCTTCTTCACTCTTCTTATTCTCTCTTTGGTCAGATCTTCAATACTCTTGTAAATTGACTACTGAGCAAGCTTACGGATTGGTCTCCTCTTCTACTCCTTCTCTCCTCTCAGCAAATTCCGGAACTTCTCTATTCACTCCCTCTGCAACTTACCCCGATCCTCCCCCACCCTAAACACCACCACCACGCTGGGTGGCTCGATATGCAAATCACTCTCTAAACCCCTTACATCTTGCACTCTCCCTGCCATACTCTGCGTTCCTCCTCTCTCCTTAAACTCTCTGTACCCTCACATCCTCTCCGACAGACCTACCTACATTTGAAAAACAAAGACCCGGAGATTTACGTCACCTGATGCCACGCCCATATCCTTACAAGACTCCGTCAACCTTCCTCGCCTGATAAACACTATGCTGTTATGTGGTGGCATCGGATTTACTGTGCTTCTGCGCGCACCTCCATGGGATTGGCTACAAAAAGACCATTAGTGGACAATTTCATGCTTGGACTGTTGGAAATACCGGAGACTCCATGCTCTTCCCCGGAGAAGCGCATAAAAGCCCGGAGTCTCGGTGTTAAACCCAGAGACTAGGCAGGTCTTCTCCCTGATTCCATTCCATATTCCGCTTCTGGAATGATCCTCTCCCGATATGAAAGTCATCCCCAGTTTAAATCCAAGTCAAGTCATACTCAAGACCTTCTGAACAGTGAAGGGACTCCTCCCTCCCCCCCACACCCCAACCACTCTGGCTCTGCCCTCCCCTCTAGACCCCGATCCTGTGCCCTAAATATCTCCAGCTGTCATTGCACGAGGCTTCTAACTTTGCCCCATAACCCTCTCGTCAACTGTTTATTAAACTCAAATGTCTTTCTCCAGTTGTAAACCCACCCTACCCAGGCATAGCCTGTCTCCAGTATTGCTTCCTTGGGGTAGGACGTTGTTTTATCAAAGTAAATTACTTGGAGGTACTTTACTCCGCTGTAATTACTTCAAATTACTTCGTGGGGGAGTAATTATGTAGATGTCTTTAGGGGTTAGGGCGTATAAGGGCGTTGGGGAGGGGTGGTAGTGAAGAGGTAGGATGAGCAACCCCCACCCCACAAAAAAAGCTTTAAAAATCGAAGTAATTGCAACGAAATAAATTTCCACTATGTAATTTAATTCGCAATAATACAATAGAAGTTTACTTTTACGGTATTTCTGTTCAGAATGACACTGCACATTGCATAAATACAAATACCTGGCGGGTGGCGGGGAGACGGGGAAGGCGGGGGTTGGGGGGGTAATGTGGGGGCGGGAGCTTGGCTGCACAGTTGCATTTGCTTGTCCAGTATTGGGGACACTAGCCAACGAGGAGGGTTGGGGGGGGATGGGATGGGGTGTGAGACCTCAGGGCTGCCCTTTGTCAGATTGCTTAGTTTGAGCACCATGGGTGTTTGTGCGTGCTCCTGTTACCTGCTAAAACAGACTTAGTGCCGTATTGCTCCTGTTTCTGCAGAGGCACTAAGCATGCATGTTAAACTCAGCATTACAATCCCATGTACACCCATCACATGGCCAGGTTCAACCGTAGCTGCCTCCCTACTGTAATTGTATGCCAGGAAGAGTTTCATCTGCAGAGGCCCAGCATTGCATTCCCATGGTTACACCTCAGATGCCTATCTACCTACACTATATGCCTGGAATAGATGCATATGCACAGAGGCAGCATTACTTCCCCATGTAGATCCACCATAGCCCAGGTCCCACCGTAGCTGCCTATCTACTGTACTGATATGCCAGGAACAGATTCATATGCCCAGGTGCAGCCTTACATTTCCATGTACACCCATCACATGCCCAGGTTCCACCGTAGCTGCCTATCTACTGTACTGATATGCCAGGAACAGATTCGTATGCCCAGGTGCAGTCTTACATTTCCATGTACACCCAAGACTTGTCCACGTTCAACTTCAGCTGACCTCCTACCACCATTATATGCCAGGAACAGATTTATATGCCCATGTTCATAATTACATTCCCATGTACACCCATCACATGGCCAGGTTCAACCACAGCCATTAACTGTACAGGCACTTGTCTCGTTTGTATCAAGATATCACATGGTATTGCTATTTCCATTATTATTTCTCCGTCACTTTCTGAGTCTGAAAAGAGATCCACATCTGATAGATCACGTAAGGCAATGTCAGCATTGATGCACAACACAGTGCGCCATTCACACTCGTCTATGTCCATACCAATTACTGCAGTTCTTTTTGCTGATATCTGTACTGCATGCAAATCTAAAGATATCACTGACCCCGGTGTAATGTCTGTGTGTACTATTGGGCGGAAGATGAATTCTGCTGGTACCCTCCATTCTAACCTTTTAGCTCAGGTACTACTCGTGCTAGAGTTTTCAACCCTTCAATGAACACACTTTCATCTACCGGCATGACACGTATCTCTGGTGCTGTAGCTCGCGCATGTACCACTAGCATTACACGCAGCGGGCATATTCCCGGGGTTGAGCAAACTATCCCTCTTTCTGTAAAGGATATAGTCATATTGAGCTTGCTGAGAAGGTCCCTTCCGAGCAAGTTTATTGGGGAATGTTCGTAATACAGTAGGGGCGTCCTCACTGTCTTACCCCCCACGGTCACATCCAACTCTTCTGTGTAAGGAACTTCAATGACAGCCCCAGAGAACCCCTGAGTCTCCAACCTACAGTTAGAAAGCGGAAACCGAACCTCACGTATACATGACTTTTCGGCTCCCGAATCCACCATAAATATGAACTGCTTGTCTCCTATCTGCGCCCCCACTAATGGTTCCTCTGCTGCATTGTAGGTGGTAGACAGGATGGGACACGCAAGTGTTCCCTGTGGGCTGTCCTATGCTGGCTGCCTCAGTGCTCCCCCTGACTAAAAACATTGCCTGACACAACCGCCACACCGCTATAGAGGGCTGGGGCAGGTGCCCCGTTCGCAACTGTGGCGAAGGGGTTTCCTGGTGTGTAGTGCATAGGCTCGTCGTTCTGTGGGTGACCCTGTGTTCTGCTGTGTTGAACGTGTCTTTGGTCCACATACCCTTGCTCCTCTGGCCTCTGTTGTCTTCCCATTGGGAGGCCATATGGGCTCCCTGGGTGGGGGTTACCGTATTGCTCCGCATCCTGAAATCCATTGTTTGGTCTGTTTCTACATTCTCGTGAGAAGTGCCCCCACCGCCCGCAATTCCAGCAGCTCCCTTGTGTACCTCTGGGGCCTTGCCCCCCATATCCTCCATTACCACCGTAACCCTGCCCCCCTCCTCTGCGACCCCTGTACCCACCTCGTCCCCCGCGAGGGGCCCAATCCTGCCACTGCGGACCTCTGTACTGCTCCTGTCCGTTCCACTGTGGTTGTCCCGCTACCTGCCCAATTCGCTGCCATCCTCCCCTGTATTGCTACCAGCCCCTCCTCCTCCTCGTCTCCCTCCCTACTATGTGGGAGCGCCGCTACTGCGCAGTGACCTTCACCAGCTTTGTTTGTACTAACTTGGCCTCATCTGCCAATCTTTTTTGTGCTATTTCCTTTTCTCGTTCCTTTATTCGTTTACAGTGGTGTACTATTATACTCTGTATTTCGGGCCACCCCTTCGCCTCGATTCCTGCAATTTTGTCAAGTGCTTTTTGTACCTCTTTTGGCAATCCTCTCTTGATTATGAAATAAAATAATGATGTTGACTGGTAACAGGGCGTGCCCGTTTCCGCTCTCCACATCTCCTGTACCCGAAAAATGTAATCCATAGCATCCTCCCCCTCGTTCATTGTGCATTTCATAACCGACTGTAAGTCTGGTGTGCCTGGGAATGTTTCTCTTAATGTATCCCACACTCATGTTCGTACTGTGTTAAAGGAAGCACCATCATGACGGTCACAATCTAATGTTATCCCCGGAAAACCGGCTTTTATCCACACTCTATCTGCTTGGTCCCCAACCGCTGATACTAGTAGGCTTTTTACATCCCCTACCGCCAGTGGGACCCCCGCTGTGTGTTTCTCGAATGCATATATCCACTTACTTGCCCCTCCGGACAGTGGTGGTAATAGTTTTAACAGATTGGCCTTATCCATTTGAGCCCAGGGTATGTAGTTTGGTCTCCCTCCTCCCCTGTGTATCAATGGGAGTTGTAATGTCCCCTTTGTTGCTTTGCTTGTACTCGCCTTCGTTCCCTTCCTTCCTAGCGGGGCCATTCTCCCTAGCCTGTTTCTTAGTCGCCCTGTCCATTCCTCATCCATTGTTCTCCCCAGATGTGCACTATCCATTCTCCCACTCTCTCCTCCCATTGCCATACTTAATCTCCCACCTTCTTCTTCATCGTCCTCCACATCACACCACAAGTCCTCTCTTCCCCCTGTAACCAAAAGCTCATCATCTGCATGTTTGCTTGCCCCGTCTATTTCTATTATTCGCGTGGGCTCTTCTTGTATTCTGAACAATATTTCCCCCTTCTTCCACCCCTCCTCAATCGTCCTGTCATTGTTTTGTGCCCTTGGTGTTTGCTCTAATCGGGCAGCATTCGTCCCACTTTGCTCACAGATATTTTTAATTCTAGATAATTCATCTCTTGCTAATGAGAGCCTTCAATCTAAATCCTCTGTTAACTTCTCTATATCTACTGTGGGTGTACATATCTGTCCACGCTGTCTATGACCTTCGTATGGCGGGGGTGCAGTCGGACCATGTATTGCTGTGGCTTGAGTTGGGGGCACATATGTGGGGTCACTATACCCTTCTGCGGGCACCGGTTTATTAAGTATAGGGTACAATCGTGTCACTTCACCTGGCTTTTCTTCCTCAGTCAGTTCTTTATCGCCTTTGGGTATCAGTAACGGGTTGTCTGTGGTAGATGGCAAATTGGTAGTCGGCTCTATCTTTTTGATGGGAGGCACTTCTTCAAACAATCGCCAGCTATCTAATATCTCCCTCCTATTGTGGAACTGTTTCCCCTTATATTTCATAAAGATGCATGTAGCCACCATGTCTAGAACATTTTTATCAAAAGATCCTCCTTCGGGCCATATTTGGGGCAGACCCTCAGGCTAAAATCGTGTGACCCACTGTTCGTGGTACTTCCTAATGCGTTCAGCATATCCAGGTAAACTCTTACAGATATGAGCCAGGGGTGTCTCTGTCCCCATTGTATGTAATTGGCTTGTATGACAATATATGTATAGATATGTATCTCTAAAATTCTATGCTTTTCTGACACCTTGGCAATAAGGGGGTGTGCGGTTGTGTACTTTATACTAAAAATTACTTGGGGGGCACATACAAGAGCAAACCACCTTCTGCACACTACCAATATTTCCAGCACACATATTCAAAAGAAACAGCTTAATACATTGGGCTTACCACCTTATAATGTTTCCTGGTCACACTTACCATGACCACACCATGATCATGCACATTTTACAATCCACTAAAATCATCATAACATGGCTTTGTGTCAACACATATAATGCATATACAATGATAGTCGGTACCCTATTGGAAGTTAACCTTTAATCTCTTTCCCCCCTCCCTTGTTTCCCCTAACCTTTCTTTATTTGTTATGAGGCCCCTCTTTTTCACGCGAATCTCTTTTTGTCTTTACTAAGTATTTCACCTATTTTCATTTATAGACCCAGAAAGAATCAAAGAAAAGCATTTACTAATATATTCACCGTGTCTCCTTTTTCTACCAGACACCTTTATCTTATTCTCCACTTGTTCATATATTCACAGTACTAGTCAAGATAGCACTATGCGGCGCCGCCTTCTACCCCCTTGCAGAGCTACGTTCCCGTCTCTTTATCTCTTTTCACCTTTTGATCCTAATGGCCATATGCAAAGAAAAAGGAAAGAAAGTATAGTATTGATTTTAGTGATCCCCACCGTGTCCCCCTTTTAAATGACCTCTTTTTTTTTTTTTAAATCCTGTTCCCTTCCCCTACTCCCCGCATCCCTTATGATCACTCGCACTTAATACTCACGTGCCCGTCTTGAACCGAGAGTCTCCGAACTGGGTTCGTCCAGGCGGCGCTGCCTCACGCTCAACATCCAGCCCCAGCTCCGGCGAGCAGTACTCAAAGGGGATTTTTTGAAACGGGATCCCTTACCCTTTCTCTAATACGTGCGCACTTCTGAGCGTACCAGTCGCCCTAGACGGGTAGCTTTCCGGATCAGGCGTACCGTGCGTCTCCCCTTTCGACCTGAGATTTTCGTGCCAGAGGGGACGGAAAGGACGTACCAGGAGATGTAATCACGTCGGGGTCACCACTGAAGGCGAGCGTCCCAGATAGCACGACCCTCCCCGCAATGAGAGGCAAGCATGGACTCTCCCACGAATGGGAATAAGGCTAGGACCAAGTGCGGGTGAGCTTAAGGGAAGCTTTATCTAAGTCAAAATAGGGCATGCAAAGAACTCTGCAAACTCCAAGAGCGTTCTGTCTGACAATAGCAAAGACAGGCGTTTTTATTTACAAAAAGTGTCATAGGCACCTACACACTATAGGGGGCACATGTACATGGGGATTGGGTGGCGTCGACTAACTATATGTGCAGCTTTGCTGCGTCTCTCTGTGGTTGGTGGACACCGCCGGGTGCCAACATGGGGTGGGAAGGTCAGCTGGCTCATCCGGGAGGCGCTGTCTGGTCAGGCGTGGTCAGTGTCATTGATGGACGTCTTTATTGGCTTTCTGCCCTAAGGGCCAGGCACACCCCATTCATTCAATGCTGCAATGTCAGTTGTCCTGTAAATCCTACAATAGGTTATTCTACAGGTTAATATAACACAGGAGGAATGCGCATTAGGTGGGGTACTTTGGCGATACATCAATACAGGGTTGCTGTTATCCTGTTGACTAGGTATCATAGGCCACGGGGTCGGGTCTCAGGGCATGGGGTGAGCTGTCCGAGCTTTGGGTCTCGTTAGAAGTCATGACGGATGCTTTTACACAATGTTGGTGCAATATTAGGTATCTTCTTTTACAAGCGTCATTAATCTGGGGTGAACTGGTGGGTCGTGGGACCTATGAGGGGGCACCTCTGGCCTCTGGTTATGGCCGGATTTTGCTGCTGGGCTGTAAATAATTCAGGTGGCTGTTCATGGCCATGTGAGCTGCGGGGGAATCATGAATGCCTGGAAACGGCTCCAGCCGAATTGGGGGAGGTGAGGTGGTGTTGCTCGTGCCTTTGCTTTCTCTGGCAGGCTTCAATGGGAAGGGAGGAGGGGTGGCCTTGGATATGCCCACAATGATAGTCTTCTCACAAGCTGCAAACTGCAAAACGAAGGGATTCGCATAATGTAAACTGGCTAAGGGGTTACACATCTATAGTATTTACATCAGTACATATTCATTTCAGAATTTGTTAACTATATCTACAGCTCCATTAGTCACTATAGGGTAAGTATTTGCAATATTAGCAGTTTTAGCATCACACTGTAAACATGATACGTGAGGTAGCATTAGGGTTGGTGGAGCACGCAGGAGCAACAGACCAATATGGTTGACAGCAGTAATACACATTAAACCTGTACATTTGCACTTGATGCCATTCGATGTATCTTATTTACATGAGCTCACAATACTGTCACGCTTGTGTTCCTTTGCACTCTAGCAGCATCAGGGTAGTCATGGCATAAGGACTTGGTATCATTCCCTTTACATTACCCCTAGAGAGGTGTTATGAAGATGCGGCAGAGGCAGGTAAGTTTCATAAAAGTATTTATTTAGATTAGTAAGGGGAAAGAAGACCCCCACGCTAATGGGCTCCCTTTCCTTCAGCTCTCTCCACCAACTGCCAATATTGGAACAGCAACAAGAAACTGAGAAGAAACATTCTATGACATCATAAAGGATACCATATGATGTATGAGGCTACTTACAATACATCTCAGGCAGGAAACTTCCCTGCCCTAGGAAGAAGCAACACAACACATCTTCCCCTTTTTTTTTAACTCAAATTTTCCATTTCATGCAACTTTTCGTTAAAACCACCTAAATTGTGTAGCAATAAATGGATTGCAATTCATTAAATCGATTTAACAATTTCACAATGAATGGGTCACAGTTATCAATCTCTCACTCTAACTCCTGGACACCATCTCATATAAATTTACACATGCCCTCTCCTCACAGTGGCAATTCTATCTTTATTCCACACTTGCCCTCCGGACACGCGTACTGCCCCCTTCATGACTGCCATAACTGTGACAGGGTCCGAATAAAATCTCCTTTCCTTTTTACAACTCCTTTCTTTATTCTGATCCAATCACCACACTCCACGCGTAATTCCTTTTTTCCTCTCCTCAAGTTTTCACGTGTGACCCATTCTGACTTTTTCTTCACCAATGACTTTCTCACTTCATCCACAACCAGATTGGACTCCCTACACCTGCCAAGCCATGGTGGACAAGCCATAGAATACGGTTTTCTTCCCATCATGAGCTCAAACGGGCATAAACCGGTTGTAGAATGTGGCGCCATCCTCAAGGCCCACATTCTGTTCTGTATCATAGCTAACTTGTCCAAACCACACTCCTCTCCCATACGTACACTCTCCATCACATACCTATTCATTCTTTCAACTACCCTATTTGACTCGGGATGGTACAATGAAGTCTTTTTATGACCAACCCCACATTTCCTCAAGTAGTTGTTAAAGTTCTCCCCAGTAAACTGCGGACCATTGTCCGTCAATACAGTTTCTGGTAAACCCTAACTTGCAAAAATCTCCTGTAGAACCTTTATCATATTTTCACCAGTGATGTCCCTTACAATTTTAAAATCCACCCATCTGGAAAAGAGATCTACAACCAACACAATGAATTTACCTCGACCATAACCTAGATCCACAGGACCTAGTATGTCCATGGCAATATCACTCCATACCCTGGACGGGAGACCAAAGTCCACCAAAGGTTGCTTTCTGGCTACCACTCCTTTACCACTCTTAGCACAAAACAGACAATTCGCCAGACAATTCTCTACCTTTTTATCGAAACCCAGCCACCAGTATTCTTCTCTCAATACTCCTTTGGTTTTGGTAACTCCAATATGACCACTATGTGCCAGGTCAATCACTTTCTTTCTCAATCCAATCGGGACTACCGCCCTTCCCCATCTGAACAAAATATTATCATTTACAGATAATTCATCCTTCACCTCCCAATATGGCTTCATGCCCTCCGTCAACTCAAGTTTAGTTGGCCATGCTGCAGACGCAACATAGGGAATTATCCTCATTATGGTATCATCTCTTTCCATCTCATCCAACCACTCCTGTTTGGACACAATACCATCAGTGTTGACAAACACTAATTCCATTTCTTCGCTTTCCTCAACTTCAGGATCTGCCACCCTGATCCTTGATAGACTGTCGGCCAAAACATTTTCCCTTCCAGGTATGACTTCCATCCTAAAGCAGTGTGTCTGCATCCTGGTGACCCAACCAGCTACCCTACGTGAAACTTTGTCAAGGCCCTTATTTTCAAAAATAGTTTTCAGGGGTTTGTGATCCGTGCGTATCACAAATTATATGCCCCACACAAAGTTTCTGAAACGTTCCACAGCCCAAAAACACGCCAGAGCCTCTTTTTCTAATACTGAGTATCTTAACTCCGCTCCCTTGAGACCCCTCGAGGCATGGGCTATCACCTCTTCAGAACCATCTTCCTGCTTCTGGGATAACACAGCTCCCAGCCCACTCTCACTAGCATCCACTGTGATAATGGTTGGCTTTCTTGTGTCATAACATCCTAATGGGCGAGCCATATTTATTTCTTCCATTATTCTATTAAACTCCATATCACACTGACTATTCCATACAAAATCAGCACCTTTCCTTAGGATTTTTCTCATTTCCTGCACTTTGTCAGCATAGTTTATCACAAATTTATGATAAAATTCCATCATTCCCAAAAATGAGCGCAGCTCACTCTTGCTTTTTGGTTTCTCAATGGTCTTTATGGTATTTACCATGTCTTCCTTGGGCTTAATTCCATCCCCTGACACTTCATGACCCAGATAGTCCACTTTTGATACCGCAAACTCACATTTCCCACCCTTTAACGTGATACCTCTCTCCTCAAATATCCCCAAAACTCTGTGTAGATTCTTGTCATGCTCTTCCAGTGTCACTCCACTCAACAACACATCATCTTGAAAACAGAACACCCCCTTCACTCCCCTCAACAGACGATCCATGATTTTCTGAAATACGGACAAGGCAGACGCCAGCCCAAACGGCATTCTCCTAAACTGAAATACTCCTTCATGTGTCACAAATGCCTTAACTTTCCTACAAGCCTCCTCCAATTCAACCTGATGATAGGCTGACGTCATGTCGAGTTTTGAGAAATACCTTCCTCCACCCACCATGGACAACAACTCTCCCATGTTGGGCAAGGGGTGCCTGTCCACCAACACACATTTATTTAACTCACGCATGTCAACGCATAGTGTTAAATCTCCTGAACTTTTCTTTACAATCACCACTGGAGAGACCCACTCAACCCCCCCCAGCTCTTTCAATCACTCCTGCTTCCAATAACTTCTGCAACTCTTTCTTTACCTTGTCCCTCAAAGCAAAAGGCATGGGTCTGAGTTTCGCCACGGTGGGTATACTGCCCCTTTTTAACATTATCTGGTGCTGAAACCCTCTCACTTTACCCAACGACTCATCAAATACTTTCCCGTACTCCGACATATACCTGCCATGAGTTGAGGGTACTTCGGATACCTGCAATACTTGCTCTGGGTGATTTGGATCGAGTCTGATCCCTACGTTCTTTTGCTCTCTCCACCCTAACAATGATTGTCCTTCTTGGTAACATACACCTTGCCATCACAGCTTCGTCCTTTGAATTCAAACCTACTCCACACATAATCCAATAATTCAATGCGATCTTGGTTATACCCTCCAGGACTTATGTCGGGCTCTGACAACGCAGACACTACCCCATTCATTTCACACTCAAATGCACTCCTGGACACCAGGGTTATTTTCGATCCTGAGTCAGCCATCATGGATACTTTACATCCGTTTACCGTTAACACAGTATAAGGACGTTCACAGTCCCCTGGATCCCCACCATTGGTAACTACATTAACAGTATTAACAATAACATTTTGTGACGGCATCACAACTTCATCTTCTGATGACCTCCCATCTTCTTCCTCATCTACGTATAGCACTTTCCTTTGGCCTGACTGTCCAAATTGGTAGTTCTTGCAGCATGACGCAAAATGTCCTCTTCTTTTGCATTTGGTGCATATACTCTTTCGCCCTGGGCACACAGCGGAGGATGCAAAGTGTGTTGCACTGGCACATCGATAACATAGTCTTTCGTTCTTCCTTTCCTCTTTCTTCTCATACCTCTGCATCGAATATTGATTCCCTTTTTCTTCTGGATTACTCCTCCCGACTGTATGTTTCTTCCTCTCTTTTTGTTCTTTCCTTCACCCACAGTTAACACCTCCGGCTTACTTTCTTTGGACTCACCTCCTTCAGTTTTGGAGAGTTTGGCCACACATGCCAGGGAATGTTCTACGCGTTTGGCCAAGTCCAGTACTTCGTCTAAATTCGGCTCATCTTTAAGCCATAGTTCCTCCCGTATCTTATTCGACCGACAATGAGTCATGAATTGATCACGAATATGTTCGTCGAAATTTCCTTGAAACTTGCATGTAAGGGCTAGGTGTCGCAACGCAGTCACATAATCCTCAACGGACTCACCATGGGCTTGTGTGCGCATTCGGAAATTGTAACGTTCCAAAATCGTGCTTCTTTTTGGGTTGAAATGTTTATCAAGCTTCACTAAAGCTGACTCGAACTCATTTAATTCATCCCCACTTCCATCACTTGCTAGCTAAGGGAGGGTCTCAAAAATCCTTTGGCCTTCGTAACCCAAAAAGTGAAGTAATAACGCTAACTTCCTTTCGCTGGAATATGCCGTTCCCCCGGCTGCCTTCATATAATGCATAAAGCCCTTTCGCCATTGGGGCCAGACAATCTTTGCCGCGCCTGGGGTTGGCATAAATATGGGGGGACCTGATATCCCAGGTAAAGCTGACATTTTATATGCTTGGCGTGATCAGTCTTGACTATGTTTATTTTCCCTTCACAGTAAAAGGGTCCTTTTACCAGCACCTCTGATGTCTCTCACAGAACTTTCTTGTGTCAACCCACACACAGGTATACAGCACGTGCACCTCTCTTCCTACACTTGTGGTGATGTACCAAAACGGTTTTCTATGGATTGCTGATCCTTCCACTAATTTTTGCTTGCCCCCATATTAGGTGAAAGTCGGTAATCTCCCCAGCCCTGAATCCACTTTTCCTGCTGTGACGTGGAATACGGTAATACAGCTCTGGTGCGCTGCTCTCATCAAGTTCGCTCTCCTCCTCCTCCGTTCGGATCCTCGAGGCCTGGCAGCAGGGTGGGTGTCAGGCGCGAGAGGTGAGGAAAGGCCCTAACAGTCTCCCGCTCCCGAGTAGCGGTATTAAACAAATAAAATGCACTTACTGCTGCGGTGTTGGGGATATGACGGGATTCATCGGGTTCTGCACGGGGGCCGCTCGACGCTGGGGCAAAGCGGAGCAGCCCTCCCAGTATCGTTCTCCCAGCGCCGGGGTCAACTTCTCTTACGGGGACGGCGGCGCTCGCCGGTTGCAGGGACCTTCAACTCCCCGCAGTGGGCCGCTCAGCGCAGGGTTGGCGGAGCAGCCAGCGGGCGGGGCGGGCAGGTCCTTCCCGCTGCGGCGGTGCTGACAAGCGTTCCTCTCCGAAGGCACACGCAGGGATCAGCGAGGTCTCCACCACAGGACACTCGATGCCGGCACAGGCGGAGTGTACCTCACGAGTGGGGCAGGTGGAGAGGCGCAGGAAGCAGGTTCACAGGGCCACGCTCAATGCAGGGGCTCGGCGGAGCGGCTGTAACTCGCAGCTGGGGGCCTTCCTTTCATCTGCCTGCCATGGCTTCACATCCCATCCTCGTCGCCATTGTTATAAAGATGCGGCAGAGGCAGGTAAGTTTCATATAAGTATTTATTTAGATTAGTAAGGGGAAAGAAGACCCCCACGCTAATGGGCTCCCTTTCCTTCAGCTCTCTCCACCAACTGCCAATATTGGAACAGCAACAAGAAACTCAGAAGAAACATTCTATGACATCATAAAGGATACCATATGATGTATGAGGCTACTTACAATACATCTCAGGCAGGAAACTTCCCTGCCCTAGGAAGAAGCAACACAACAATAGGCACATAGTAGGAGGCCAGTTAACCTGAGTGTATTGTGCATACTGAGGGGGTTTGAGTATTGTGACCATGTGGTCGCACAATGACACATTCTTCGGTTCGTATAGTGTTTGTAGATTTTTGACACGGAGGTCGTGCAGAAGGGATATCTTTGTAATGCAATATATGTATATATGTATATATGTCTGAGCAGTTTCCTGTTGTGGGATTAAGGCTTTTATTTCATCGGGGACAATCTACAGTTATTTTCCAAGCCACCCCCGCTGCCCGTGTCACGCTAAGGATAATGATGCACTGCGGAAGGTGAAAGATACAGTGTTTGCTCTAACACTAGCTCATGTCCGACTGGTCGTGGGAACGGGCTCTCAGTGGATCTGCCAGGGAGCGGAGGCAACAGGGTAGACAAGGACTCTCTAAAGGTGGGGGCCGTGCTGCAGCGCACAAGGAGTCATGTCTTAAAATGGCGTTCTGGTTTTCAAAATGGTTTCCTGGGCCTAGCCTAATACAGTATGTTTAGTCGATGTGTCGGCCAGTGGTCCACCCACCACCTGGGCCCTGGTGGCAGCGGGGCCCCTGATGAGTCATGGACATCACAAGGAGGGGACTGCAGGGGAGGGGGGGTCTCTTTGACCTGTCCTCCCATACAGAGGTCTTTACTCGACAGCTGACCACATGCGTCATGCCCCTAGGATTCCATTTTGACAGCCATCTTTCTTTCAAAAGGCACACAGCAATGAAAACCCAAACAGATTTGCAATGAGAAGCGTCATCCACACTGCAGACCATCTCATCAAAGACCTCTACAAATTTGACGACATTATGTGCACACTTGTTGAACTACATTGGTTGTCTCTACAAGCATTGCCTTAGAGGCTAGTCGCTTCATTTACAAAGAGGTCACAAAGGTATGCTCTCTCGTACCTAGGCGGCAAGTTCACCATTTCTAGCCGCTAACGCTCCACAAGAACCAAGAATCTGGTCAGATTAAAGCTCCAAAAATGTAAGAGCAAAATTCAGGAAATAGGCTTTCTCGATCTATGGCCCCATGCTGCGGAACCTGTTCCCTATCGACATTAGACTTGCACCCATCCTCATACAACTCAAAAAGGAGCTCAAGACCCTCCTCAAGGAGCAATTTCCTCACATATCATAACATCACAGATTCCACCCCAGCTGATCACACCTTACCCTTAATTACTGCTCTTGCTGATTAACTGTAATGTAGCACAGCCCTGTTGTACCTTTCCCCTCTAACATGTAACTCTATTTATCTCTGAAGTACAGTGCTCTGTTGCTTCTTGAAGCTAGGTCCATGGTCAATAAATATCAGATAGATAAAAAAAATCAAAGGGTGGGGTTCTGTGTACGGCTCGAACTACTGTGATTACAAGTGTGAAAGTAAGAGTATATGTGACTCGTCATCTTTTGGGCAAAAGACCTGTATGAGTAAAGACTGATCATAACACCAAATAAAAATGTCCTTTATGTTATGCAGGAGCCAAATAAGCGTATCCTCTGCTTCCCAGTACCCATCCAAATCTTCTCCCTAAACCTATTTCTGGTTTCCCTAATTCCCATACCCATCCACAATCTCTTTAACCCACTTTCCCACAATCAATGGCATTGGCAACCAGTCTTTCCTATTCTGGGGGATTTGTCGACCCTTCTAGAGATGGCTGTTTCTTTCTACTCCTGCCAAGTAATATTGGCCTTGACACTCTAGGACAGTTGACGGAAGAGCATGGTCATTTTCCATAAGATCTGCATATGCAGTCTGCACACCTGGCTTGTGACGGTGAGGACTGCTTCAGATCACCCACTAGGGGAAATCTTTTACTTTAGGTTTTGTGATCATGAGCGTTTTCACATGGAGTTGGCCCAATCATTGTCCGATTAAGCAGCATGAAATTCATAGTCAGATTTCTTGCCATTTCAAGGCTTTTGTGGCAAGTAATACCAGGTTCCTGTTGGATGTCCTTGCACAGCCTGTGTGAACTGCAGTATTATAATTGTGCTCGAACTTTGTCTTCCATATGTGGCAGGCCATATGATGTTGGCAGATGCACTCGTGCACGTAATACAACCATCAACTCACCAGCGCCTTGTGAAGCACTACGCAGGTGCCATTGCTCAGTTTAGGTTGATCTGAAGGTGAAAATGTGCTGTCACTGAGTGGGGGTAGCAGGTGCATAGATGTCATTAACAGTCTTTGGAACCATAGGAAAAGCTCCTGTGTGTCATCTCCAACCAGGTGTAAACGCAGGGACCTGTTTACCATTGGATCTTACTCACATGAGCAACAGAATCATTTTGGATGTATGCCTATACTGCGCCTACATTCACTTTGCCATACATTGAATTTGACACGTTTACATCTACATTGCTTTATTTCTGTCTTTCACTTCTCATAGCATTCATTTTGCCATTACAGGAGAGACCCCCATGTACTCAGCCTTCCTTTCTACCCCATGTTCTTCCCCCCACAACTCCTTGACACCAAGCCTAACTGTAACCACATCAATTATCACCTCCATAATGTGACTATGCAGATGAGTCAGGAAGATAGCTCAGGCGCAACGTGCTTGCCTTAGAAGCAACACAGGTTCGATCCCTGGGTCCGCGCTTAGAAACCTCTGGGTATTAAGCGCGTTATAAGTAACCTATCATTTCATAACATGAAGTAAAGGCATGAAGAAGTATATCTCTGGCAAAGTGAATGCAGATGTTTTCTGGGTGACGTAAAGAGGAGATACCATAATTTTCCAATCTGCACAGCCACGTAGACCATCTGGGGCCAATGACCAAAGCACTGCCCCATTTGTCAAGGGAACATATGATGAGGCAAAACAAGGGGGGTCTGGGAAACTCTCAACCAGCACGAACACAGCCACATTGACTTGTTCTTGGGTGGATGGCCCCTGGGAGAGACTCAACCAAGTCTTTAGCTCACTGTTCCTTTCACAGAGAAGAAATGTCCCCGCATATCAGTCTTTGTCCTGCCCTGGGGCAGTCCAGCACTAAAATGGTAGGCAATTCCCCTCTGAACAAGAGTACCACAGCAATCCCATACACGTGTTTCAGCCTTGTTGGGCAGGGCAAAGACTGATATGCGTGGAAATTTCTTCTCTGTGAAAGGGACAGTGAGCTAAAGACTTGGAAGAGTCTCTCCCAGGGGTTATTCACCCAAGAACAGGTCATTGGAATGTGTTTGTGCTGGTAGAGAGATTCCCAGACCCCCCTTTGTTTTGCATAAATTAACTTTCGGTTTCACCCTAAGTTACCAGGGCGATCCAGATGTGGACCCCTTGCTCACTGTTCTTAGAGAGGCACAGTTTCACCTCACTGATGATGCCCAACAAAGCGAAAACACGTGTATGGGGTTGCTGTTGGTACCCTTGTTCAGAGGAGAATTGCCCAGCATTTCGGTGCTGGACTGCCCCCGGGCAGGACAAAGACTGATATGCGCGGAAATGTCTTGTCTGTAAAAGGGACAGTGAGCTAAAGACTTGGTAGAGTCTCTCCCAGGGGTTATTCACCCAAGAACAGGTCATTGGGCTGTGTTCGTGCTGGTAGAGAGATTCCCAGACCCCCCTTTGTTTAACATATGATGAGGCTGCTTAACCCTGACAGTCTCATCATTGAAGGTAAGCCCTTTTTTCAGCTTGATACAGATTAAGTGGTGCACACAATGGTTTTTAACGCACTGCTTTCTTAATTTATTTGCCCAATTCCAAAAAGGCTAAATCTGTATTTTTGTGCACGAGAAACTTCGTTCTCCGACTACGTGGTTTCATTACAGTGAAACACTATCTTATAAGATGGTTGCTTCATTCACCAACATTGATTGGATGCAGCATCAGACATCTTGTCTAATCCGGAAGCCGTCAGACGAACGCTGTCAGGCGAACGCCGGTCCCCACCTGCCTGGGCCTGGAGGGCCCCCTCCTCCTTTCGCCCCTGCAGCACATCATGGAACAGTTTCCAGTTTGTTACCCCATGAACTTGGGCCTCTGCAACTTTATGCACCCCTGCAGAATACCTGTGAGTTATGGTTGGACATTGTCATTGCTTCTCCACTAACCCTTATAACTGTTGAACCAATATGTGCCTATGCCATTCTGCCTTCTTTGCCTTACTTCATCTCACTTAGTCCTTCCTCCATCACATTTTGTATCTCTGTAGCAAATCCAAGCCTGGTGTGTTTTTTAACATCTCTACACCCATCTGCGTTACTAAAGTATTTTCTTGCTTCCCTTGCCTACTAGGCCGCCTGGTGAGTTTGTGCTTGTACTTTGCTGTGCAGCCCCTCCTCTCTCTTCCTCCTTTCCTCTGCCGCCCCTATGGCACTCACCATCATCTAGGTGCATCACACTGGCACTATCTTGGTACAGGGTCCTTAACCAAACCTTGTCTTCTTTGACCTGTGCCTGCCGCCCTCATTAACTTCCTTCCCACACCTGCTACTCCTTCTTGCACTCTCTCTGCACCCCCCTCCGACTGGTGTACCACGCCCCTGTACCCCTCCTCGAAAATCCTTCAAAGGTGGTGACCTCTTGCACGTAGCCACGTTTAATGCTTGCTCTGCCATCAAACACTCTGGCAACATCTGCCTCCTCCTTGAAGACCTTGACCTCGATATCCTTGCTCTTACCGAGGCGTGGTTCAATGCCAGCTCAGTCACTGCTTTTGACTCCCTTCACCCTGATGGCTATGAGATCATCTGCAAGCCTCACCCTAACCGTGCTGGCAAGGGGGTTGCTCTGATCTTCCCAGAGTGTATCCCTTCTTCCCTCATACCCACCCAGCCTTACTCTTCCTTCGAGAGCCTGGATTGCAAGCTGGTCATCTCTCCCACCTCCTCTCTGACCATTGCCACTATCTACAGGCCACTTGGCTCTACCACCCTGTTCCTCTCTGAATGGGTTGATTTCTCCTCCTCTCTCACAATCACCTCTAAACTCCTTCTCCTGGGTGACGTCAACATCCACCTTGACTGATCAATCACAGCATCCACTCTTTGCCGTGACCTCTGCAGCCCGCTCTCCCTCTCCATTCTCCCTTCTGGTCCTAGCCACTCGGCTGGGCACACTCTCAATGCCTTCATTTATACTGATCTTACACTCTCCCCCTCACTGATCACCCCACTCTACTGGTCAGACCATTCTCTCCGCTCCTCTCTCCTGGGTCGTCTCGGCCCTCTGACCGCACCTCCCCCAGCCCTACCAACCTCGTTCACGAACATCTGTCCGATGAAACAAGTGTCAGCTGCTGCCTTTGCATCTACTTTCATCCCTCTTTATCCCCACTACAGACTCTACCTCCGACTCTGCTCTCAGCAACCTCCATCTTGCCATGACTAATGCCCTTGACATTCTTGCCCAAGTCATGAGGATCCGCCTGTAACATGTCTCGAAGCGTAACACCTGGTACGACTCTGCACTTGCAGCCCTGAAACGTAAGTGCAGGGCTGCGGAACGGAAGTGGCAGACCTCAGGCTCACCCTCTGACAAAATGTCCTGTCGCCTGCTCCAAAGGCAATACCAACTCTCCATCCGCTCCAAGAAAAGGGCCCACATCCAGGCTTGCGTCTCTGGTGCATACAACAACACATCTGAACTCTTTAAAATCTGCAAGGAACTAGCCGACCCTTCCGCAGTCTCTTCCTCACCTCTTCCTTCCCAGGCCCTCTGCAACGCACTGGCCACACACTTTACTGAAAAGACTCAGGACATCCTGAGCACCTTTTCGTCCCTCTCCCCTTCCTCCACCCCCTGCCTTCTATAGCCTTCCATCCCTCCTCTGCCTTTCTCTCCTCCTTCTCTCCTATCATACCTGATGAGGTCACCAGGGCTGTCTGCTCCATGAAGGTCTCCTCCAAACAGGTCTCCCCCTGTTCCTCCAGAACCATTAAGGACAATATTGTCTCTCTCGCCCCTGCACTTGCTGATTTCTGCAACCACTCCTTTGCTAATGCATCTTTCCCCTCCTCCCTCAAGCACACCCTTGTGCGACCCCTCCTGAAAAAACCTTCTGCAGACCCGTCTTGTCCAGCCAACTACCGCCCCATATCTATCACACCCTTCCTTGGGAAACACTTGGAGAAGCTGGTCTTCCCCAAACTGACCCAGCACACTGAACGTGTTAGTTGCATACACGACCATCAATCTGGATTCTCAGTATCCAGAGGGACGGAAACTGCTCTTCTGAACACCTGTGAGGAACTGCTCGCATCTTTGGCTCCAAGTATCCAGCTGTTCTCATTCTACTTGATTTCTCCTCTGCATTTGATACGGTCAACCACTCCATCGTCATAAAACTGCTCCACGATACCCTAGCTATCTCTCGGAGCGGGCACCGGAGTGGCTGACCTCCTTCCTCAATGACCGTCCATCCCAGGTTATTCTGGGCTCTTTCTCCTCCTCCACCTCTATGTCCACCTGTGGCATCCCCCAGGGCTCCAACCTTTCTCCCTGGCTATTTAACGCCTATCTTGCTCCGCTTGCACACCTCATTTCCTCCTTCTCCAACTTCCAGTGTTATGCAGATGACACACAACTCTTCTTCAAACTTCCCTTTGAACCTCTCCTTACTTCCTCCATCATTCCAGACTGCCTATCTGCCATCCAGTCCTGGCGTACTTCCAATGATCTCTGCCTCAATGCCAGCAAGACTGAGATCCTTCCTATTGGGACTCCAGCTCCCTCTTTCTTCCCATCACTCTGGCCATCCTCTATGGGCACCTCCCAACTTCTCCTTAATCAGAAGCCAGAAACCCTAGAGTCATTATCGACTACTCTCTCTCCTTCCTTCCTCATATTCAGGACCTTGCCAAGAAGACTCACTTTCAACTCCACATCCTCAAAGAAATTCTTCCTTTCCTCACTTTCCCCCAGAAGCTCAATGTCTCTAGAGCTCTGGTTCTCTCTAGGCTAGACTACTGCAATAGCCTTTACCTTAATCTACCCTCTTCTGTTAGAGATCGGTTAGACTTAATTACATGGCAGTGTGGCAGGCTCAGTCTTTAATCCTTATGAGGGCGGTATGAATGAGTACAAGTGAGATGGGTAATATTGTAAAAATAGATTTAATATTATAGCCTAGCACCTATGCGACTCTGGTAGGGTTGGGGCAGAATCAGTGGCATGACAGGGTTGCCTGAGTCAACTGTGCACCCTGTGGATGGCAGTCAATTGAGTGCCGTTGAATTGAATACTATTTTATAAAATTGTGTTACCAATGAAAGAATGTTAGGCAAAGTTTGCATGCAGTAGCCTCTGGGACCACTAGACGCAACTATGACTACAGATGTAAGAAAAACCACCCTTTGGTATAAGTCTGTATCACACAGTTTTTGGTAGCGAGCTGAGCAGAAAGGCTTATCTCAAGAGGGAATGTGAGCATGTAATGAGGTTGCACAGAGGTCTATAATTACAAGTATTCAAATAGACACTTACACTCAAGGTTTCTTGGTCAAGGTTCTTATTACAGTCAGAAAACATTCACTAAAAGGAGGCAATCAATATCGCACTAAAATATACTACAATACTTTACACTAACTGGTTCTGAAACATTTACACTACTTTGAAGGAGGAGCAAAATGGCATTCAGAGCAATTGAAGTGGGGAGCAAAAAGGCATAAGTTAATAAAACGAATAGTAGAGTTACTTTAAAACAGCGCAAATAGTTTGAGTTTATCAGAGGAGTTGGTCCAATGCAATAGGTAGGCCAAAGTCAATGGGCTAGTGTCTTGTATAGGTAAAAACAGTTCTGGTAGATGAACGGAAAAGTCTTTGCCATGGTTCTCGGACGTAGTTCTCAGAATAAAGAGTTACATGTCGGGTCACAAGCTGACTAGGCTGGCAAGTTGCCAAATTTTCACAAACTTTCGCAGTGAGAGGTAAGTTCTCTCGGTCAGGTTTTCACAGTACCTTATATTGAAGAAAAAGATGCAGCTGAAGACTTCTGTTCCTGGCAGTTCCTGCAGATCCCGCAGTTCCGGAGCCTCAGTCGTGGGGACAAGAGGGAGGACGTCGGGGGCTCCTACACTGCACAGGGACTGGATACAAAGCTGGCAAACTGGCAAATCTTCGATTCCGGTAGCTGTCTTCAAGCACACAAACTGGTGTACTTCTCCCTGGCTATTCGGTTTCCTGCAGCACTCTGAGGAAAATACAACCAGCTCTGAGAACGGTATCAAGGTGGCTTACGAGTTGATTGGTCCCACCAACTCATAGGAAGAAGTCGTCCTTGAAGGGCTTCTCTGTCGAGATGAACTTGGCGATTCTGACCTGCAGCAGGGCTCTGCCGGGCAAACCAACTGTCCAGTAGTTGCATCAGCCATCCCCTTCCAGCTCGTCTTCGTTTCTTTGGTTCCAGTGGTCAACTCTGCCTTCCAAGCCAAGAGACTCGCCTTTTAAACAGTTTTCTCCCTTTCATTCCAGCCTAGCTGCCACTCAACAAGCAGTGTGGCTGTCCTTGCCGGACAGTCAGCCAGCCAATCACACCAGAGTGCATTTGGGCCTCCTAGCAGACTAAGCACAGGGAGTTTCGGGAACCTCCCTCACTTCCTGCCCACCCCAGACATTCAGGCACCAGAGGCAGTCTTCAGTCCTGAAGCCCACCAAAGGCATACAAACAAAGGGACCAAACCTAGTTTGGCACGCAGAGACAAACTCTAGAAGGACCTTTCTAAAAAGAAATGGCGAAAAAAGACTGGGACCCGTTTAAACAAAGGAGGCTCAGACGCCATCTTGGAAAACATGGCTCCCGCGATTTAGCGCTACCGGTGTTCGCGGTCGGGAAAAATCATGGTAGTTTGTTGTAAAACCACTGCCACCAGCCATTTTGATAGGAAAGGGTAGCATTTGACTGCTACATGAGTTTCTAGACACACAGGATACTAGGTAACCCCTCCAGCACTCTATTGTAAGATAGGGTGTGCTGGGTCTAGGAATTTAAGAAGACTAGTAAAGTCAATTTAACTTTACATTCTCTGGGAAACAGTAGTTTATCCCAGAAAAGGTATTTAAACCTTGGGACAGCCTAGAAAGGCTCCCCTGTGTTACTGCACTGAGGGAGTGTGTAACACACATGAAAAGATGATGCCTATGGAGTTGTCTAAAACTCCATAATCAAAGAACACAAGAGTAAAACACGCATCAAAATACATGAGTGGGAAAAAAGGCTCACACTCTATACAGGTAAAGAAATCAAGTTCTCAAAATCCAGCAAAGTTGGTCTCTAAGGTTAAGGGAATTAGCACATTTATGAGAATTCTCCCAAACAAAGAACACCTTCTTCTTCTCTACAACCCCTCCAGCTAGTCCAGAATAGGGCTGCAAGACTTCTCTTTGGCCTCAAGCCCAGGGACTACATCTCTCCAGCCCTAAAATCTCTCCATTGGCTCCCTGTTGCTACAAGGATCAAATTCAAATCCCTCTGCATCATCTGCATAAGTCTGTCTGGGGCCGGGAGCCACGCGATCTACAACTGGCTCTCACTAAATACTCTCCCTCCAGATCTTTATGTTCCTCCAGCATCAACTCTCTGTGTGTCAAGCCCTTTGCTAAACAGAGCTGGTGGCCGATCTCTTCCCACTGCAAGCTCCCTCCTATGGAACAGTCTCCCCCTTCCTCTTGAGCAGGATTTCCTCAAATTCCCAAAGTTTCTACAGACCTTCCTTTTCTCCCCCTCCTTCTCTGCTAAAACCCTGCAGTTGCTGAGATTGGTGACCAGGGTCATTATGTGTCCTCCTGTGTCCTGGCCTCCCATACCCAATCACCTTCAGTCTCTGCCCCACTTCTAGCAATTACCTAGAACCACTGGCCTATGTCACCACAGGCCTGCAGTTACTTATTCCTTGGCAGCTGACCACTCTCACCTAATCACTTAACAGCCGCTGACTCCCTAGCACTTCCCTCTTTGGTGCACATAGCATTTACCCCCAGTTCCCATATTCCTTCTCTCTCTCTGCACTTGCACATTGTGAAAACTCACACCACCTAGTAAGTCTGCCTCTATCTTTCATTGTTATATTTGCTTTAATTCCCTATCTTCTCTCCCTGTTGCCCTGTCGGTGCTTTGAAACACAATTTACTTGATGTATAAGTACCTTACAAATGCACAATAAAATAAACTGTGGTGTTGTCATTTGTATGGACAACAGGTAGTGCAGAGTCTGCTTCTGACTCAAGTCTGCTTCTGACTTCCTCATTCTAGCAGAAGTTATTTAGCAACCTCCTCCGTGCCATCTGCTGTTTTTCCATGTTGGTGCATTTGTAGACTCAAACCAAAACAGGGAACTTTGATGATGTTTGCTTCCTGCTCCACTTCCCCCACTTGAACGCAGCAACATGTACTTTATTGACTCCAGTTGTGATGGCACAACTGGTAGCCCATGCGCGATTGCGCATTGTAGCCCTTGTGTGAATGTGGTGTGGGGTCAAGGGGCTCTGACACCAACAAGTTACAGAGTACAGGTAGGTTGCAAAAGGCTTTGTATCAATATAAATACTTAATAAGAAAAACAAATAACGTCCAGAGGCTTAATCAACTTTTATATAAGTTTAAACATGTATGCAATTCCTCCACACACATTCAGTTCATCAGCAATGCTAGTATATTCAACGTGAACAAATGGAGCCCCATGGCATTTTGGAGTTCACATGCCTAGTTTTCAATGCGGATTATTGGAAAATCAGGCCAGCAGGCAGGCTAGAGGCAGCACGTTCCAATCCGGGGGCGAGGGGCGCCGAGGAGCACGTGCGGCCTTGACGGCAGCAGCAGCCTGGGCAGGCAGGGGCCTGGCGCTGGCCCCGGGCCAGCTCTCCTCAGGAGTATAACGGGGGCTTCCTTCCTTCCTTCCTTCCTTCCTCCCCCGCGTTCCACTCTCGCTTCCTCAGTCACGTCCCCACAGGCGGCGCGCCGCGTCATGGAACCTCCGAGAACATTCTGAGGAGGGAACTAAGATCTCTGGAGAGGCCGGGGCAGCTGCGCGCATGCGCACACACAGGGGGGCGGGGCTCGCTGCGCGGCGTCATGGAACCTCCGAGAACATTCTCAGGAGGGAAGCCCTCTGGAGAGGCCGGGGCAGCTGTGGGCGGGGGCGAGGAGCGCGGCGCGTGGCGTCATGGAACCTCCGAGAACGCAGATTCTGAGAGACCCGGCCGTCCGCTCTGTGCGCATGCGCGGCGCGCGAGCGGGCGGGGCGCGCCGGCTAACCACAGGCCACGTCACGCCGCGTCACGCCGGAGAGCACGTGCGTGCAAACACAAAGGCTGTTTACGTTTCTGTAGCGAGCCTTTCCCTCTTCCCAAAGCCCATGCATCTGACACGAAGCCCCGCCAATATGCGCAAATCAATCTAAAGCCCTGGCGGTCTCCCTCATAAGGTGGTCCTGCATGGTGGGTGAGCAAAAGATTATTAGTGTTCAGCATAAACACAGGGCTGGGTGGCAGAGAGCAGGCAACGTGAGGGTGCAGGACTGGGCTAAGACACCGTTACATAAGGCTTAATAGAACAGATATGGGGAAGGGTGGAGGAAGCAAAGGGAAGTGCAGCACGAGAGGTGGAAGAGGTTGAGGGAGCCGAAGAAGGAGATGGGCGGATTTGGACTGAACTCTAGGCAAGGTGGACATTCCACATTTATTTATTTATTTATAGACAGGAAGGGACAATCCTCATTTGATCACACAAAAGAACGTACAATAGATCAGATATCAGATTTGACAGGTAGCAGTGGGTGTCTTACAATGTAGTGAGCGCAAGTGACATTCTGACCAGGCTGTGGAGGGGAGTAAATGGAACAGCCACCAGGGACAATACACAGGTAGACATATAAAGATTAAGGACTCTCTTTAATCCCTATGAGGACGGTATGAATGAGTACAAGTGAGATGGGTATTATGTAAAAATAGATTTAATATTATAGCCTGGCACCTATGAGACTCTGGTATGGTTGGGGCAGAATCAGTGGCATGTCAGGGGTGCCTGAGTCAACTGTTCATCCTGTGGACGGCAATCAATTGAGTGCCGTTGAATTGGGTAATATTTCATAAAATTGTGTACCAATGAAAGAACAGCAGAGCTGGTGCAAAGTCACATGTCAGGTTTGCTGACTCCACCTTTCATCCCTCTGTAGCTGATAAAGGGATCGCTCTAAAAATCACAGATCGCATAACAGACTGAAACACATGGAAAACAGGCAGAGTGACGAGGGAGTGTTCCTTGTGTGGGGCTAACAATGTTTCTTTGCTGTGGAGAGTGCTGGACTACAGTCTTCTTCATTTCTACGCTGTGCAACGAGGAGCAACTCTACAAAACCCCATCTCACTCACAGAGTGACGAGGGAGTGTTCATTGTGTTGGGCTAACAACGTTTCTTTGCTGTGGAGAGTGCTGCACTACAGTCTTCTTCATTTCTACGCTGTGCATGGAGGAGAAACTCTACAAAACCCCATCTCACTGTCAGAAAGCACCACAGTATTAACCGAAAAGGATACAGTACTCAAAAGGATACAGGTGGTAGGGTCTTCCGGATCCCTGTTCAAGCGTTTTGATAGTTGTGAAGTCAAGTTAAGACCTTCCAAATGATACAACTCTCTGACCGGTAAAACAGGCAGAGCGATGGATCACTGGAAAGGGCGTGGGTAAGGTATAGGAAGTCAGCCTAGAACAAAATAAAGTATCATGAATAACTGCCCCAACCTGGATATGATGGAATAGAAAATGTCATGAATGCACACACTGACCTTGAGTCTAGGGCAGACGAATCCAGCAGAGTCTCTTGAGGAATCCAAGGTAGAACAAACGACAAGGAAGGGAAGATTAGTAAGGGAGACTTATCCCGAACAGAACGAGGCTCACGCTAGATACCGGGTTGATGCACCACAGGATAGCGTCCAAAGTACTGTTCACTGTCACCTTCCAATTATCCTTGAAAAGCTTCCTTCCCACGTAGAGTAAAGTATAGAAATGAATCAATCCCCCTGTTAATATCACAGGTGCAGGAGTTGGAAATAACGCTCCTTTTAAGGTATAAACAAAGTTCACGCGGTTCTGTACAGCCGCAAAGAAAAGAGCGTGTGCGTGTGGATTTATACGCGATTAGGATTCACGCAGTCCAGGCCAGCAGCGTTCGAAGACAAGATATGCGTGTGGATTTACACGCGAGCAGGATTCACGCAGTCCAGGCCAGCAGCGTTCGAAGACAAGATATGCGTGTGGATTTACACGCGAGCAGGATTCACGCAGTCCAGACCAGCAGCGCTTGAAGATAGTGTGCGCGTGTGGATTTACACGCGAGCAGGATTCACGCAGTCCAGGCCAGCAGCGCTTGAAGATAGCGTGCGCGTGTGGATTTACACGCGAACAGGATTCACGCAGTCCAGACCAGCAGCGCTTGAAGATAGCGTGCGCGTGTGGATTTACACGCGAGCAGGATTCACGCAGTCCAGGCCAGCAGCGCTTGAAGATAGCGTGCGCGTGTGGATTTACACGCAAACAGGATTCACGCAGTCCAGGCCAGCAGCGCTTGAAGATAGCGTGCGCGTGTGGATTTACACGCGAGCAGGATTCACGCAGTCCAGACCAGCAGCGCTTGAAGATAGCGTGCGCGTGTGGATTTACACGCGAATAGGATTCACGCAGCCCAGGCCAGCAGCGCTTGAAGATAGCGTACGCGTGTGGATTTACACGCAACCAAACAGCTCCAGGAATCAGCGTGTGACCGAAAACACGCTATAGAAGGCCCAAAAAGTAGCTGTAGTAACCTGCAAGGAAGCAGACCGGAGGTTCAGCTACACAACGCCAAATGATTCGATCAGAAGCAGCGAGTGAAGTTTCCACGCTGCTTAAATACGTAATGCCGTAGTTCACGTGACGAAGCAGAATACACGTGAAGTTAGCGACGTGAAAAGTGCAAACGTCGTTTTCCCGGCAACGTATCGAACAACCGCCATTTGGAATAGAACGGTCTAGCTGTTCTACGAGCGTAGGAGGGAGGACCACGTCCAGCATGCATGACAGTGCCATCCCCCAAAGGGGCAACCTCTCCCCTTCTCGTGTGAAAACGTTTCAATAAAGCAGGAGCATGAATATTAAAAAGAGGTTCCCAGGACCTATCTTCGGGCCCATAACCCTTCCAGTCCACCAGATAAAACGGCCTACCAGAACGTAGTCTCATATCCAGTATGTCCTGTACCTCGTATTCATCTGAACCCCGCACAGAAATAGCAACGGGCCGTACAGGCAATCTTGTGGCTTCAGAACATGGCTTAATGAGTGACACGTGGAATACGGGATGCACTCGCCATCGTTGTGGCAAAGCCAGGCGGACAGCAGCCGGATTAATTACTTGGAGCACTACATACGGACCAATGTATTTAGGCAATCATTTCTTTTTGCCTGGAATTCTCAAGTTCTTAGTGGACAGCCATACTTTCATACCAGCCTTGTAGACGGGTGCGGGTGTTCTATGAGCATCAGCGTAGAACTTGTCGCGTCTTTTAGCCTGCTCTAATTGCTGCTTCACTTTCCTCTGTAATTTCTTCAGATCACGAAAGGTACGGCCTGCGGCAGGAGTATCCAAAGACAAGCTGGAATCCAAAGGTATAGACCGGGGGTGCTGTCCATAAAGCGCATAGAACGGTGAAGTGCCTATGGCACTATGATAGGAGTTGTTATAGGCGAATTCAGCTGCCGGCAGGACCGTGAGCCAATCCGATTGGTACTGCAGACACAGACACCGCAGATATTGTTCCATAGTGCAGTTGACTCTTTCGGTCTGTCCATCAGTTTGAGGGTGGTAAGCACTGGACATTCCATCATCAATCAGTAATGCAGAGGTTAGTGCTCTCCAAAAGCGTGACGCAAACTGTGAGCCCCTGCCCGTAATGATTACTGACGGTAGACCAAAGAAACGAAATACATGGTGGATGAATAGGTCGGCCAGAACAGCGGCGGTTGGTAAACCGATACAGGGAATATAAAGAGCCAATTTAGTGAAATAATCCACTACAACCCATATTGTATCGTACTCCTGGTTTGGTGGGAGTTCTACCACAAAGTCCATAGATATCATGTCCCATGGTTTGTTAGGGACAGGTAGGGACTGGAGTAAGCCCACTGGTTTACCAGGGGTGTTTTTACACTGGATGCATACAGAACAAGTTGATACATGATCTATGACATCTTTTGACATGGACGGCCACCAGCACCATCTTTTGAGTAGTTCTAGTGTTTTCTTCTGTCCAGGATGGGCTGCGATCAAGGAATCGTGATTCCACTTGAGGGCTTTATTCCGCGTTGAAGACGTCGGTAGGTAGAGCACTCCTTGTGTGAATGGTAAACCGTTATGTACGTCCAGATTCATATCCTGGATAGCTTGTGGATGATTTTTCACCCACTCTTGTACTTCGGTTTTTAAGGATGGTTGAACAGAACAACTACATATTACATGATCTGCCAACAACTGATTCTGTACTTGTGCTTCTTCCTTCGCCTCTTCACTCATACGGGACAACGCGTCCGACTTAACGTGTTCTCGGGCAGGACGGTATGTGACCCGGAAATCGTATTGGGCAAAAAAGACATGCCATCTGGCCTGTCGGGCCGTAAGGCATTTCATGGATTTGAATGCTTGAAGATTTCTATGGTCAGAGTACACTAACACCTGATGTTTGGCCCCAAGGAGATGATGACGCCATTCTCGGAAGGCATCCTTGACAGCCAGCAGTTCCCGTTCAGTGACGGTGTAGTTACGTTCATATGGGGTAAGTTTGCGAGAGAAGAAAGCCACTGGGTGCTCCTCCTTGGTTTCTGTGCAAACTTGTGAGAGTACCGCTCCAGTAGCGACACTGGATGCATCCGCTTCAACGATAAACTGGCGATCTGGATCTGGATGTTGAAGCACGGGTGCAGTGGTAAATGCTTCTTTCAACTTTTCGAATTATGCTTGGGCATTTGGGTTCCAACAGAAAGGAACTTTAGAACTAGTTGAGGCTGTCAAAGGAGCTACTGTTTTGGAGAAGGAATGAATAAATCTGCGATAAAAATTCGCAAAGCCTAAGAAAGACTGTAATGACTTGACATTATGCGGAATCGGCCAATTCAATATGGCCTTCACCTTGGAACGGCTCATTCGAGCACCTAGATTGGTAATGTCATAGCCCAGGAATTCCACTTCCTGTGAATGAAAGACGCATTTCTCGGCTTTCACATAAAGAAGGTTCTCCCTGAGTCTTTGTAGGACTGTAGAAACGTGTTTGACGTGTTCTGAAAAAGATGATGAATAGATCAGAATGTCATCCAGATAAATCACCACAAACTGGTCCATTATGTCCCTGAATATATCATTCATGAAGAATTGAAAAGTGGCGGGAGCGTTGCACAGACCAAAAGGCATCACCAAATACTCGTAAAGACCATACCGTGTCTTGAAAGCGGTCTTCCATTCGTCGCCTTCACGAATGCGAACCAAATTGTATGCTCCTCGCAAGTCCAATTTGGTGAAGTAACTGGAAGTACCTAATTGATCCAATAGAACGTTTATCAGTGGTAAAGGATATTGGTTTTTTATGGTGATGTCGTTAAGTGCCCTGTAATCAATACAAGGCCTTAGGTCTCCCTCTTTCTTCGGAACAAAGAATAGAGGAGACGCAGCAGGTGATTGTGATGGCCGTATGAAACCCATCGCTAAAGCTTTGTCAATGTATTCTTTCAACACAACGTCTTCTTTTGGGGTCAGTGAATATAAACGACCTGTAGGGATTTTGGCACCAGGAATCAATTCAATAGGACAGTCGTACTGTCGATGGGGAGGCAATCGTTCTGCCTGGCCCTTGTCAAAGACATCAGCATACTCAGAGTATTCGCATGGTATGGTAGTGTCGCTTTGATGAACCACGCTGATAGTTGAAGCTCCCACCATAGAGGCTAATATGTGTTGCTTGTTTGACACCTCCTGACTGGTAAAGCAATGTTCATTGCAATGAATCGAAGGATACTGGAGCAATCCCGAAACCCAGTCAACGGCGGGATTATGAAGGGTTAACCATGCAAGACCAAGTATGATCTCGTACTGCGGAGCAGCTATGACATCGAAGATGATTTCTTCCGAATGGTTATTCGATAATGTCATCTGAACAGATACCGTCTCCTGGGTTACCATACCAGAAGTCAAAACAGATCCGTCCACGGTATTAACCGTTTCAGGTTTGTTCTTGTTTACAAGGGGTATGGAACAGTTCTTGGCATATGTGATGTCTATGTAATTGTTGGTGGCTCCGGAATCAACCATGGCCTTGGAAACCAATTCTCGTTCACCACAACGTAACGTCACCTCAACAATTACGGGTGCGTGTTTAGGAATGGTACTGGAGTCCGATGAAACACTCGACATAGGGACTCCTGCTATTGTCGAGTTTTGGCGTTTCCCGAACGCTTGATGGGTTTTTTAGGACATGTCGCCAATAAATGCTCAGATGAACCGCGATACATACATAAATGGTTCTTTCTTCGCTTCTCTCGTTCTGCATTGGACAACCGGCCTCTCACGACGCCAATCTGCATGGGTTCGGGGTCGTTAGAGAGGACTGACGGTGTTTCTGAACGCCCCGAGGCTTGCATGAAAGGCTTTTTCTCTCCTTTCCGAGCATTCCTTCGGGCATCAATTTGTAAAACCAAATCGAGCAACTCTGTGAATCCCGTAGGAACCACCGGAACTGTAGATAAGGCATCTTTCAGTTCTTCTGAAAGACCCTTGTAGAAAACAGCCGTTTTCTTGCCGTCAGGCCATTGAGTTTCGGCTGTTAGTTGATTGAACCGGGCAATGTAAGGCAAAAGAGGCTGATTGCCTTGTTGTAGATTAAGTAACTCCAGGTCCATGGCTTGAGTAGCATAACGCATGTCAAAGACTTTACTCATAGCAGCCAAGAGATCGTCACAGTCGTACAACAAAGGGCTATATGTTTCCAACAAAGGGTTAGCCCAAGCAGCAGCTGTGCCCCCTAAATGGGAAAGTACGAATGCTGCTTTTGTGGTTAGGTCAGGAAAAGATGTAGGACGGCAAAGAAAATGGAGACGGCACTGATTAACGAAGGTTCTATAGGTTTTGGGATCACCAGTGAACCGTTCCGGAGGGGCCAAGGGAAACTGAGTGGGCATAACCACATTAATAGTTTCCTGTGGGGGTGTCATAATCCCCGATCCAGATGCAGTGGCCATTGGAACCTGTGCTCCCTGAGGACTACCATGCATGGCGTCTTGCATAACGTCCATACGGTGCCGTAACATATCCTGTGCCGTAACCATTTCATTTCTCAAATCGCTGATCAACTGAGTCAAAACAGCTAAAGGATCCGTACCCTCCATGGCTTCTGATTCTGTCAGAAAGCACCACAGTATTAACCGAAAAGGATACGGTACTCAAAAGGATACAGGTGGTAGGGTCTTCTGGATCCCTGTTCAAGCGTTTTGATAGTTGTGAAGTCAAGTTAAGACCTTCCAAATGATACAACTCTCTGACCGGTAAAACAGGCAGAGCGATGGATCACTGGAAAGGGCGTGGGTAAGGTATAGGAAGTCAGCCTAGAACAAAATAAAGTATCATGAATAACTGCCCCAACCTGGATATGATGGAATAGAAAATGTCATGAATGCACACACTGACCTTGAGTCTAGGGCAGACGAATCCAGCAGAGTCTCTTGAGGAATCCAAGGTAGAACAAACGACAAGGAAGGGAAGATTAGTAAGGGAGACTTATCCCGAACGGAACGAGGCTCACGCTAGATACCGGGTTGATGCACCACAGGATAGCGTCCAAAGTACTGTTCACTGTCACCTTCCAATTATCCTTGAAAAGCTTCCTTCCCACGTAGAGTAAAGTATAGAAATGAATCAATCCCCCTGTTAATATCACAGGTGCAGGAGTTGGAAATAACGCTCCTTTTAAGGTATAAACAAAGTTCACGCGGTTCTGTACAGCCGCAAAGAAAAGAGCGTGTGCGTGTGGATTTACACGCGATTAGGATTCACGCAGTCCAGGCCAGCAGCGTTCGAAGACAAGATATGCGTGTGGATTTACACGCGAGCAGGATTCACGCAGTCCAGGCCAGCAGCGTTCGAAGACAAGATATGCGTGTGGATTTACACGCGAGCAGGATTCACGCAGTCCAGACCAGCAGCGCTTGAAGATAGCGTGCGCGTGTGGATTTACACGCGAGCAGGATTCACGCAGTCCAGGCCAGCAGCGCTTGAAGATAGCGTGCGCGTGTGGATTTACACGCGAACAGGATTCACGCAGTCCAGACCAGCAGCGCTTGAAGATAGCGTGCGCGTGTGGATTTACACGCGAGCAGGATTCACGCAGTCCAGGCCAGCAGCGCTTGAAGATAGCGTGCGCGTGTGGATTTACACGCGAACAGGATTCACGCAGTCCAGGCCAGCAGCGCTTGAAGATAGCGTGCGCGTGTGGATTTACACGCGAGCAGGATTCACGCAGTCCAGACCAGCAGCGCTTGAAGATAGCGTGCGCGTGTGGATTTACACGCGAACAGGATTCACGCAGCCCAGGCCAGCAGCGCTTGAAGATAGCGTACGCGTGTGGATTTACACGCAACCAAACAGCTCCAGGAATCAGCGTGTGACGGAAAACACGCTATAGAAGGCCCAAAAAGTAGCTGTAGTAACCTGCAAGGAAGCCGACCGGAGGTTCAGCTACACAACGCCAAATGATTCGATCAGAAGCAGCGAGTGAAGTTTCCACGCTGCTTAAATACGTAATGCCGTAGTTCACGTGACAAAGCAGAATACACGTGAAGTTAGCGACGTGAAAAGTGCAAACGTCGTTTTCCCGGCAACGTATCGAACAACCGCCATTTGGAATAGAACGGTCTAGCTGTTCTACGAGCGTAGGAGGTAGGACCACGTCCAGCATGCATGACACTCACTCGCGGAGCGACACGAGGGAGTGTTCCGTGTGGTCTATGGGTCTCAGAAAGGAAGGAACTTGCCCTCCTGCCTGAAAAGGTTAATTAATGGAAACCAGGCGTCAGCTTCGCTCTAAGCTGACGCACGCTGAATCTGCCCCTACACGGATTGTGAAAAGATCGATGCAATCCTTACAAACTACACAAGTAAGTGAAGGGGAGAATAATTACTCTGAGGTTTTCCTCTCAGATGATGGGGGGGAGAACAGATCATGTTCGAGATAAAGACTCCCATTTGCTTCAAAAACTATCTACCACATGCAAAACGAAGACTAGGACACCACAACAGTGAGATGCTGTGCTCCGTTAGAAGAGCTGTCATTCACTAGGGATCCTTCTATTTTTAAGCCCCGCCCGCCCCCTCCTGCCACCTTCACCTTTCTGCTGACACTAGAGAATTGTAACAAAATTCCTCAATCTCATAAACAAAGTCAGAAATCTCTTAATGGATCCCAGTGCTCCCAGTGCTCCAATGCTTCTTACCACGCTCATCAGACAGACTCAGCTCAGTGCGGTGTCTGTGTGGACAGTGCCAGAGGGTCAGACACCGAGCTGTGTGCCCTCGGTACCGCGGCCGTGGGGGGTGCAGTGTCCTCCCCCGCCTTGTGTGTGGACCAGGCTATGTTCTCTGTGAGCAGAGCAGCGTGAAGGCCGGAGGGGGGTGGCTGTGTGCCTCTGCTGTCGCCACCCCAGCCCCAACCGCTGCCATAGTCGATGCATCAATGGGCAGGGTCTCTACCGGTATGCAGGGTGAGGCCCGCCCTTGTTGGACGAGGGACTGCGGAAAGACGAAAATCCTGACTTTCTCCACGACCCCTTGCTGATAATTGCAATAGTGAATAATGCACCTGCTCCAGGCTCTATGTCAGCCACTAATAAACAGATCTGTGCCGAGAATACCGAAGAGACAACTTGGAATAAATATAACTATCCTAATGATGACCATAAAGACAATCCACGAGCGTTGCTACAGGAAACAACATTGCCCATTGAAATCCTCAATGCAAGTGACTGTGAGAGAGAAGAATTGTCTCCTGAGATACCCAAGCTTAATAGCGAAATTTCTTGTGAACAGCAGCTGGACACAGCTAATGAAAGAAGGAACTCCATAGCTGTTGCTAATCAGCTGTTAAAAGATATCTTGGAAATTAGTATGAAAGTAAACACTCGCAATGAAGAGGTGGCCGCTCGCAAAATGCTTGCAGAAAGACAAAATGATCAGAGGGATTTAACCCTATCAAAGTTCCCTGATCGCCCCATAAAGTATAATGTCAACAATACTGCCCTGCTTGCTAAAGCTGCAATGATAAAAGACTTCAAGCTTGCTGAAAGAGCTTGGGGGGCTAAAAGAAGAAGACTTGATTCAAGCCCTTCACCCGAGATTGTCTGTTCGCAAAAACGTAATATTACGCGACACAATACGGGCTGTCAGTCAGCTATAAGTTCCGTTCAAAGAATGCAGAACCCCAAATCATGGATATCTGATTCCGAATCGTCTACAGATTCCACTTCCGCTGAATAAGAAAGCTTAGAACGAGACTGTTATCAAAAAGGACCCAAACCTACAAGACTTTTTAATACTTTCAAGAACTTGCTCATAAAAAATTAATTCGAGAAGTTACAGAGACTATAATGAATGAGCTAAGACCAAATCTATTGTCAGCTACTGCTATAGCGATTACGCCTCTGGCTAAGATATATGAACAATTACAACGAGAACTATCGTGATCAGAATACACTCATTGCGTTGGTAAACACCAACATGATCAATCTTGAAGTACACTTGCAAGAAATAAAAACACAACTACAAAACAACAAACGCAAAGAAGAGCTAACAGCGAACATATTGAAAGACGAATTGAAAACTGCAGGTGATGACAAAAAACTCTTAGCAGACGTCGCCAAAGAAGCTCTGGCAATCTTGAAAAAATATCATAGTGGAGGTCTGGACAAGGGTTAAACCGAAAACGGATGGAATTAATAATGAAGATTCACAAATCAGGAACCTGGATTCAACTAATGATCAAAAATCATATGCACCAGCTATTAGCACTATTGGTGAAATAAATCAGGGAATGACTGTGAGTGTTGTTGAAAAGAGCCAAAGACCTGTAGTAAGAAACTTGTTGGATAGACCTTTGGCTACGCTTGATGATCCTGAAGTCACAGCGACATTGATAATTCCCGCCTCGATCCGCGATGTAGAAGCTCTACTTCCTGAGAATCTGAGTGCAAAAGAAAAAGAAGTAGAATATGTTCAAACGTCACCGGTTCCGGATGTGGCCACTGGCGTAGTACCCCAAGGGTCAGACCCTAGCGTACCTCCTATATCTGAAAATACAGTTGACCTCTCGACATTCGATTCTACATTGAACCGCGTTAAGGAAAGTTATTCCATCTTTGAAAAAGATAAATGAATACCAGAAATTTCGAAGAGGAATGAAAACACAAAAAATAAAGTAAAAAAAACAAGAACATGACCAAAACAAAAAATCTAAATGCTAAGAGCCTGTGTAAATTTTGGCGAAACTTGAAGGCTCTGAATGTTATAATACAAACGACAACTACTAATGGTCCAGTAAAAGCTCCTAAAACCGATAAAAAGCAAAAAGAGCCGGGAAGAGACAAAAATGAGACCGTAGCCAAGATAAATAAATTGCCTTTGGAAGAGAGAGACGTGAATGTTATAATAGAAGACCTACTCAATATGTCAACATATGACATAACCGATGAAGATGAAGCTTCCCATCCGAGCGATGACGAAATTGAAATGACAGATCCATCTTCAGAAGAAGAAAACAAGGAAGAGTTAATAACGTACTATTAGTTAATAACTCTTGGTGAAGCTGCTCGAACTTGGAAAAGAATGGTTGCCAAATCATCACCTGGAAAAAAACATCTAAAACAAGATGATAACGATGTTGTAACTCAACAAGGTTTTTATGAGTTTCTAACAATTTAAGGCAAAAGAGATCGAGCTTTAGGTAAAATGAACCAAGAGGCCTCATCAGAAGACTTTAATAACGTCCAAAAAAATATACCAAAGCAATATGAAAGAAAGACAAACCAACAAGTAATGACCAAGGACACCGGGTATAATAACGGAAAAGATTTGGTGGTTGGCACTGATAAAGAGCCATGGAGAGCTGATAAAAGATCAGAAATAATGAATATAACTCCCTGTCTAAAACCAGTGCAGGGTAATCCATCCTTACGGATAATGATAGAGAGAAATGTACCAAAAGAAGATGGACTGATCTTAAATCATTATAATGTTATTCAGCTCCTGAATCACGTACACACCATGAATGAGATAACATCCAAGGACATAAAAACAGTAGAATTTCTTGGTGAGACCACAATGGATCGAGTGGTGTTGCATATCCACTCGAAAACTGTCTGTGATCTTATATTGCAGAATATCGATGAGCTTGACTATCTTGGATTTAGAATAACTGAGATCAATGCAACAGAGCTAACTGAACGAAGTCAACATCACAAACATGACAACAAATGTGAAACTCAAACAATTTCTAATGGTTTAACATTTCCGCAGAAAAAAAAATAATGACGAATAAGATCTCTACAGAAGATGATCTAGAGGAGCTGGGAATGGACTTGTAAAATTCTTAGAGTCTCTGAGACTGAAAAAACCCTTCAGAGTCACTATAGAGACAGAGACTCATGTGCTAAATACAAAAAACGTCAGTGAAGAAACTCATTCCGGTGGCCCGATTGAAGAGAGTTGGTACTGGGTCGTGGGAGCTCTCAATACTAAAAAAAACAGTTAATATGAGGCCGTAGATTCCAGAAAAGGTATAGCCATGGGATCTTGGAACACCCGTGGCTTTTCGCATCTAACTCTGAAATCAAATACATCTTTGGAGCCCTTGGATTTAATTAGCCTTCAAGAAACTTGGCTTAGTGAGCCCCTCCCCTGTCACAGAAGGATTAGATGTAGCTTTTAATCCTGCAAAATAACAACAGAGAGGTCGGCCGATGTCAGGTCTTCTCACTATGGTAATGCGAGAAAATGGCTTACGAATTGGTCAGTCGAGAAATCCTTCTTCATATGTTCAGGTGACCACAGTTATAAGCCGAGGTCAAGGGGAAGAGGAATCGTCTATGATCTATGTTATAAATATCTACTGGCAACATAAAGCTACAGGAGGAATGATATTCTTTGATCAGCTATGCGATATCATCGATAGCATAACAGACAAAGAAGGGAGTGCAGTCATTATAATATGTGTAGACTTCAATTTGGACCTGTTAATGCAGGCAAGTGTATAAGGAATGGAAAAGGAAACAATATTCTAATAAAAACCACCTGGGAGGAATTTGTAATTAGAAGTATGGACATCCTCAACGGAAAGAATCCAGGCGATATTCCACCCAAAGTGACATGGGAACGAGACAACCAGAAATCCATTTTGGATTATTTTGTAACCGCCAAAAGTTTGATAACCAATCTCTGTGAGATGAATGTCATTAAAACAGATGCAAGTGACCACAATTTAGTAACCATCTTGTTTAACGTGGAGCCAATAAAAAAAACTCCAGAGATTGAAGTAGAACATGGAGGGAATCGCCTAAGAATGAATAGTGCAAAAATAAAGAAACTGACAGATTCTTTGGTTTTAGAAGCTGCGCTGAGTGATGATACAATGATTGAGTATAAAACCTTGTTGCAGATTTATAAAACCCAGACTAATCCTAACATGAAAACAGTGATGAAGAAACATGTGAACGACCACAACGTTGTGAAGAAAAAAAGGGATTTCAGAAAACAAATCCGAATCCTAAAAGCTTCATCGAGACTAAGAGCTGAGAAAGATAAAGAAAAAAAGAGAATGAAAATGCAATATAAAAACCGGCTGAAGTGGTATAGATCGGTTTTTGAACAACATGATGCTGAAGCAATGATGATGTGGTTAGCACAGAGAAACCTAAGAGACTTTTGGGCTGCAATGAACGATTTTGAAAAACAGCAGGAGGCGAGTTTATGCAATATGGTTCTAGAGGAACATTGGATAGCCCATTTTACTAGATTATTTAACAAACCAGGATATGATATGTCTAACGACATATCCTGCCAATTGCCCTGGAACTTGATCATGGAGAAGTAGGATATTCCCGCTAGTATTAAGAAATTAAGCACCTCTCGTGCACCTGGGCCGGATGGCTTGACTAATTACATCTTAAAACAAAACCCAGAAGAATGGGCTGACTTCTGCTACATACTTTTTAAGATTGTACTGAGTGAGGGAAGAATTCCAAAAACATGGAAAAGAGCTATAATTGTTCCCATTTTCAAGAAGGGGTCTAAATTAGAACCAAACAACTATAGACCCATCGCACTTCTAGACATGGTGGGAAGCTGTTTGCCACTCTTTTGCTGAACCAATTAACATCGTGGATAAAAACGTCTGGAACGGCGGACGCAAGGCAAACTGGCTTCAGAAAGGAAGTAGGCTGTAGCCTTAATTTGTTTATCTTGAATACCTTGAAAATGGAAGCCTTTAGGAAAAAAGATTATATCGCATTCATCGATTTGGCTCATGCCTTCGATGGAGTTGACAGAGAGATGCTGTGGAGGAAAATGCCAGCCAAACAATGTCCATCTAGCCTAACTCTAGCAATTAAGGCCCTTTATACGGATACATCTGTACACACCGTCTAGATCAAAAAGGGCACTTAACAGCGCCTCTATATACTACGAGTGGGGTCAAGCACGGCTGTCCCCTGGGGGCTACTCTCTTCAATTCTTTTTATCTCTGATGTTGGAGAAGCTATGGATAATGTCAGTTCATTCCCTCCTAAGATCAACAGAGAACATATCAACATAATTCTCTATGCAGATGACATCGCAATCTTAGATTTGGCACCAGGTGGTCTTCAAATGAGGCTTACGGCCCTGAAAACCTATATTGATGATAACAAACTTGAGATCAACATCCAGAAAACTGAGATTCTTATATTAAAGAATCTTCAAGGCTCTCGTAAGCAAATAAGATGGCAAAAATTCAACTGGAAGTTGGGAAATGAAATTCTTAAAGTAGTCCCAGAAGCTAAATATTTGGGTATCACAATAAGTGCAAGCATTTGCGATAAACCGATGGTGAAAAGGCTAATCTCGAAATGTAATCAACTTGCTGCACAAGCCTCTAAACTGCAAATAAAGTATGGCAAATTTTCTATGCTTCCAGCCGTACGTTTTTATAGGCATAAAATCATTCCTGCTCTCACATATGGAGCAGAGACTCTGTTTGGAATCAAACATGAATTCTGGACTAGATGTGAACACGTGATATTGCGAAGGCTGTTCCAACTACCAAAGGGTTTCCCAACTGCCTGTATGAGGTACGAGCTGAGTCTATCATCGCTGAATGCAATTGTTCTAAGGAACTTGTTAACCGTATACAGGAAAATCGATGGAGTGGATGATATTGAACAATTTTGCATTCTAACAAAAACCAAAGAATGCTCGAGCGAAGATCTCTTGAGCCATTGGAGAGCATCTTGTGAAATTATTTTAGCTCAGCTAAGTACTGACAAGGATACTCTCCTGCAGAATCCAAATGCAGTGACAAAAAATTTACTGGAACAGGATTGGATCGATACATATGATAAAAGAATGACACACACATGCATGAAAAACGCCCCTATGGAAGCAAAGAAATTGAATGAGCTCCCCAAGTATCTGATTAGATTCCCGTGTAAGAGGAGGAGATTACTCTTTCTTTACTTTAGACTAAATGCTTGGGAAACTAAAGAGACATTGTATCGAGTTGATGGGAGCTGTGGAAAAGATTATTCTTGTCGCTTCTGCAATAGCGTGGATGAATCATTGAAACATTTAGTATTATTCTGCCCAACGATGAACAGTTCAAGAATTCGATGTTTGGGTGAGGAGATGGCTAAATACATCACACGGACGGTTGAAGAATGGTGGACCTTGATGCATAATGGTGCAAATAATAAAATAATATTTGCACTGACCACGTTTCTAGACATTATAGCCAAAAGCCTGAAAGATAAGAAAACGGTTTGTTAGGAAAGATTTCCTAATTGTAGGCAACCCCTAAACTTTTTGCTGTTGTTTTTCACCTTGTTCTCGACTTTGCCAGAGAAGTGCAGCCTTCTGCCGCACTCCTCTGGGCTTTCGCTCCTTTCTTACGGGGAAACTGACATGCCCTTAAGACAGTCAGTACCAGGGAACGCTGTTTCCCGTAGTTTCTTTTTATCATGTTGCGGCTTTCGTGCAACATGACACAAGAGGGCACTGTAAGCTAAGTTACAGCTCTCTTGGGTCTCTAGCCTTCTACAGGCCCTAGATACTCGTTTAGGATTGTAACTGATCGGTGCAAGTGATTCAGGGACGGGAATGGTGGCAGCAATCGTTTCTTGTGTTTTGAGCTCCTTTTGGCGTTCTAAGCGCGTTTTCCGCGCTTAACCCAAAATGGTGGCCTGGCTCCCAAAATGGCCAGACCACAAGGCTCCTTTGTCCTGTCCGCTGACCGTCTTGCTCCCTTCACCTTCCCCAGGTCGAGCCGACCCGGGGCCTTCCTTATTTGGGCATGTACTTTCCCGCGAAACCCAGATGCTTTCGCGGGATTCTACATGTCTTGTGTGTGCCTCCAGGATGTGGGCTGGGATGTCTGGTCCCAATACACATCCTGGGTGCCAGAGAGTCTAGGGTGGTGTGAATGCCTGGGACCACCGTGGTCCGTGATTGGTCCACGAATGGTGTGAGTGTTGATGAGCGGATCTCCCATTGGGTGCCCTCCGTTTTGGCGCAAAGGGAACCGTGGATAAGGGGGGGCTGGAAACACCACTACCAGGTCGATCTCCTGAGTTCTCACAAACGAAGGAATACAGGAGCCAAGTATCCTGCAACCAAGAGGCTGAACAGAGGAATCGCTGGTGACCCGCTGAAGGACTACTCCTCTGCACTGCTGTCGTCTTGTGAAACCCTTTTCACCTTTGATCAAACCAGAAGGCCTGTACTGGTACTTCGACCCTTGGAATAGCGGGAACAGCTATTCTCGGCATCTTCACCATCTCCTGCCAGTAAGCCTTCGGAAGCGTCTCTGGGCCATCCAGTTGACTGACCAGCTTACACGGGAATCTTGCTCTGTAACCGCCGCCAGGTTGTGTAGTATTTCAAGTCCTTGTCACTCTCACGCGCTTCGTACACTTGGCGTTCCCAGGTCTGAAGTGAGTAGTTTACATTTGGCTCAGATACACACGGCCGCTCCGTTGCCCTGCTGTGGTAACAAACTGTGCGGGTTTCTTCGATTGGGACGTCTTTTTACTCAACACGACGACGAGACGTTCCCTGCTCTTCTGAACCTGCCAGCTACTGAAACTGACGCGGAGAAGCCTGGGTCTGCTTGCATCGGGGAACGGTGAGTAGCATAGCTAGGAACTGGTCGCCCTCCTGCAGGAGCCCATAGCTTTTCCCCGCTTTGTCAAAACAGCACCCTTTCCGTACTCGCGCTCTGCTTCTGCCCACAGTAGAGGCTGCGCTTGAGTCGCGGAACTTGTTCTTCTTCTTTTGTGCACTAAACTGAACTGCCTGACTTCCTTCGAAGAGACTCCCCTTTTGCCCGTTGGCACCAGCGTGTGCAGGTACTTTTGAGCATAAGGCTCCACTCTTCGCAGGGCTCGGACTTCCTTTTAGTTAGGTGCCTCTGAAGGCGAACTGGGTCTAAGCATTATTTCGCACTGCCTGTTTTTCCTCCCTTTTAGGTGGACTACACATTTCGTGCATCTAACGCTTGAGACTTGTTGTATTTGTATATATATTGTATTGGTATGGTATGTGTTGGTTTACTATTGTTATATTGTGATTTTCTTGCTACGGTCATTGTTTTAAAGGCCTTGCAATAAATGTGTATATATTTTTAATATAACACCTGTTTGGAGTAGTTTGTAAGTGTCCTTGCTTTGTGTGCTCATTGCGGGCTTTCAGTCACCCTCACCCCTCTTGAGACCTAGTCTTGACCGCCGCGATCGCTACCTTGATTGGTCTGGCTCGTCCAGAGGTTACCCTGTTCCAAGTAATTAGGTTGGCCTTCTGAACTTCTGCGCCACCAGGACAGAGTTCAGAAATCCGTTTTAACAAATTGGTGTACAGCGGTGGGATACGACTGAAGGTATCCAGTGTTGTGCACGAACTAAGGCATTTCAAGTTATTCCAACCAGAACAAGTAGTGAATTGTTGTAGTATAACTTCAAAAAGGCCATAGTCCTATCCAACAGTATGGAAACAAATACCTTGTTAACTTTAAATGCTTCCAAATCAGAAACATTGAAAAAGATGTGTGCGGAGAGAGGTGTTTCCTCTCAAGGCACGAAATTGGAAATGATCCAAAGAATCGTGGCGTGGCAAGAAGCGCAGCTTGACGCTATAACTTCTGAGGACAGTGCGGAAGGAGGTGGGGCTGCTCTCACTGGTAGAACCAACGGTTCTGCCGCTGCACTGATCCATTGCGACCACGAGGACAGGGAGGATCAGAAGTCTAATGTTTCCTCTGCCAGTGCTGATGGGGAGGCTATGCTTGAATTCAAGAAGCAAGAGCTGCGGTTTAGGCAGCAGGAGCTTGAATTCAGCATAGCCAAACTAAAAATCGAACAGGCAGAAAAACAAAAAGACAGGGATCACCAGTTGGAACTGGCCAAGCTTCAGGTTGCAAATGGGTCCAAGGGTCCTGGACATGGGTCTGGGGCCTCCTCTCATCCACGATTTCTGAAAGATCTGCTCAGTGTGTATGAGGAAAGGAATGACATTATGGACTGGCTGAATGCGTTTGAGTATGCATGCGAAGTTCAACAAGTTGACAATGCTGATAAGATTGCCTGGTTACTCAGGAGACTGCCCCATTCTGGCTGTAGTGCCATTATGGAAATGTCGAAGGCTGAGCGAGCTGATTTCGCAATGTTAAAGCAAACTCTCATTTTAAAGTTTGGGAAGACTCCGGCCCAATATTTGAAACGTTTCAGAGAGTATAAGAATAAGGAAGGTGGTACTTGGGTATCTTATGTCACTGAATCCTTGAAAAACTTAACTGGCTGGGTCGAAGGTTGTAAGGGGTCTACCTTCGAAGGCATGATAAATCTTGTCATGCTGGAACACATTTTTGCATCTTCTTCCCCGGAGCTTAAGCAGCATTTGGCCATTTCGAAGGAGATAGATCCTAAGAAGCTGGCCATTGCAGCAGACTTATAGGTGTCACAGCGAGTGTCCCATAAGGACAAAACTCATCCTGGTAAGCAGGAGGAAGGGAAAAAGTCCAAAGATATGGAGGGTGGAGAATCTGATAAATCTTCTTCTCATAAGGGCCACAAAAAGAAAAATAAGGGTAAGACACAAGAGAACTCACAGGGTAGTGGAGGTCAGCCTCCGAAACAGAACTCTGGTTACAATAAGCCTCCCTATGTAAACAGACACAATGGATCTTGTTTTGCTTGTGGAGCAACTGACCACGTGAAGGGGGATCCCCGGTGTAAGGTTCGACCTTTGGGGGTCCACTCCGCTAATCTGGCCTTCTCCTCCTACGAGGAAGAAGAGATTACAGGAGCATCCTTCTCCTCAGACTCATTTCCCAGCGGGATAGAGGCTGAGGTAGTTTTAGTTTCCCTGGGTTCCTGGGAGCCTAAAGTCGCAGAGGCTTATGCTAGGATTCCGGATAATACCAAGCACTACTTTAAAGACAGTGTGCTGATCAATGGAGTAGATACTCCAGCTCTTAGGGATAGTGGGTGCAGTCGCACTGTAGTGGATTCTACCTTGGTAGACTCAGAGGAAGTTGCCAGAGCTACTCTGATGCCCACTAAGTTGGCTGACGGCCCACTCCGTATGTTCCCAGTAATACCTGTAAATCTTACTTTAAATGGTACAGCAGTCAGGATTCCAGTGAGCATTCAGAGAAACGTCCCAGGAAAGGTCTTGTTAGGTAATGATCTCAGAGCTTTAGGGCTCGTAGGAGACACTGCCGAAAGGCCCTACACACGGTCTCAAGCACGGGCAGCATTGGCCAAGACCAATACGCCGCCCCAGCCGAAGGGGAAACCCAAGGCGAAAGGAGTCAACAAGTCAAGACGAGGGAAAGAGAATATTCCCCCGAGCTCGCCTACCACTGCGGTGGAGGAAGTTGGTCAATCGCCCGAGCCTGACGAGGAGGTGGCGATGCCTGAAGTATTTGACCCCAATGATCATCCTGAACTAAAAGACTTGTTAGTTGAAGGAGGTCCTGATAGGGACGAATTCAGTAAATGCCAACGTGAGTGCCCATCTCTGGAAGGCCTAAGGAGAAAGGCCTGCTCCCAGCTTGAGGGTGAACCTCCTGGGACGCATAGGATTTATTGGGCAGGTGGACTCCTGTATAGTGAGCCCACAGAGTCTACAGAAGGAGACCATAGAAGGTTGGTGGTTCCCCTTGCTGTTAGGCCCTTCCTCCTACAGTTGGCGCATGAAGTTCCCCTTGCTGGTCACCTTGGTATGAAAAGGACCAAGCAAAGGTTATCCATGCACTTCTATTGGCCCAAGATGGGGGTGCAAGTAGAAAGTCACTGCAGGAGTTGTGCCTCCTGCCAGTTGTCTGGGAAGGTTGGCGCGACAATCCAAGCTCCGTTGGTACCGCTCCCAGTTGTGGGGGTACCATTTGAAAGGGTAGGGATCGACATCGTTGGTCCCCTTGACCCGGAAACATCCTCGGGCAATAGGTTTATCCTGGTGCTGGTCGACCATGCAACCAGATATCCTGAGGCCATCCCATTGAAAACTGTAACTGCCAAGTCAGTTGCAAAAGCTTTACTTGGCATATTTACTAGGGTTGGCTTCCCTAAAGAAGTTGTGTCGGATCGTGGCAGCAACTTTATGTCGAAGTATATGCAGGCTATGTGGAAAGAATGTGGGGTCACCTACAAGTTCTCCTCTGCATACCACCCCCAGACCAATGGTCTGGTGGAACGTTTCAACAGAACGTTAAAGAGCATGATTGGGGCTCTGGAGGAACCTCAGAGAAGAAAATGGGATCTTATTTTACCATGCTTACTGTTTGCCTACCGAGAGGTACCACAGGAGGGTGTTGGCTTCAGCCCCTTCGAACTTCTGTTCGGTCATCCCGTACGGGGACCCTTAGCCATCGTCAAAGAGGGATGGGAGATGCCCACTCCCCCTATTACTACCAACGTAGTTGATTATGTGCTAGGGCTCAGAAAACGGATGGTACTTCTGATGGGCTTGGCTAGTGATAAATTGAAGGCCGGACAAGCGCTGGTGAAACATTGGTGCGACCAGAAAGCTTCCCTCATCAACTTTACACCTGGTCAGCAAGTCCTGATCATGAATCCCATAAGGCCTCGAGCTTTACAGGACAAATGGTCAGGCCCTTACACAGTGGTGGAGCCCCTGGGTGAGGTTAACTATTTAGTTGACTTTGGAAGGCCTGGACAGGCTCCAAAAGTGTTTCACGTGAATAGGCTGAAGGCTTTTGTCCCAAGAGTCGAAATCGCAGCACTGCTACTGGCTTCAGATGTTGAGGAAGAGGAGTCTGAACCTCTCCCCGACCTGTTCCAAAGCGGTCCTTCAGATAGCTCCTTTGAGGGTGTCCGAGTGGCCCCTCACCTGACTTCTGATCAGCAGGCTAAGGTGAAAAGTTTGCTTAGGCAGTTTTCCCCCCTGTTTTCACAGTCGCCTGGTTTGACACCCTGGTGCAAACATAACATAGACACAGGAGACAGTGTACCTACCAAAAGTAGGGGATACAGGATGTCAGACAAAGTACGGTCTTATATTAAGACCGAGGTCAACAAGATGTTAGACCTTGGGGTGATTGAACCCTCTAGTAGTCCTTGGTCCAGCCCTGTGGTTTTGGTTCCAAAGGCAGGCACTTCTGAATTGAGGTTCTGCGTGGATTACAGGGCTCTGAATGCTGTCACCAAGACAGATGCACACCCCTTGCCTCGAACAGATGAGCTGGTGGATACTTTGGGTGCCTCCAAGTACCTCAGCACGTTTGACCTCACTGCTGGCTATTGGCAAATAGCTTTGGCAGAACATGCCAAGGAGAAGACAGCATTTTCTACTCCAGACGGCCTTTATCAATTCCGGGTAATGCCGTTCGGGTTGAAGAATGCACCTGCCACTTTCCAGAGACTTGCGAATCATGTGTTGAATGGGTTGGACGAATTCTGTCTTGCATATCTGGACGATATAGCAGTTTTCAGTGCCACCTGGGAAGACCATGTGAAACACCTCAGGATTGTGCTCCAGGCTCTTCAGAAAGCACACCTGACCATAAAGGCTAGTAAATGCCAGATTGGACAAGGCTCCGTGGTTTACCTTGGACATGAAGTAGGTGGAGGGAGGATACAGCCTCTACCCAGTAAAGTACAAGCAGTACAAGACTGGCCTACCCCCACTACGCAAACCCAAGTGAGAGCCTTCTTGGGACTCACGGGGTATTACCGCAATTTTGTGGCAGACTATGGCACCATAGCTGCCCCTCTGACTGCCCTCACAACTCCGAAGAAACCCAAGAAGGTAACTTGGACCGACGAGTGTGAGAAGGCCTTCAATGGCTTAAAAGACTCCTTGTGCCAGGCCCCTGTCCTCAGGGCCCCTGATTATCAAAGACCTTTTATCGTGCAGACGGACGCCTCTGACACTGGGATAGGAGCTGTACTATCACAAGTAGATGAGAAGGGTAAGGAACACCCTATTGGTTTTATTAGCCGCCAGCTTAAGGACAGAGAGCTCAGATGGTCCACGGTAGAGAAAGAATGTTTCTCTGTTGTGTGGGCCCTAAGGAAGCTGAGGCCCTACCTCTATGGGACCCACTTCACTGTGCAAACTGACCATAAGCCCTTAAAGTGGCTAATGAACATGAAGGGGGAGAATCCAAAGTTGCTTAGGTGGTCCATAAGTCTACAAGGCTTCGACTTCACTATTGAGCATAGGCCAGGTGTCCAACATAGCAATTCTGATGGGTTGTCCAGAATGTTTAACCGACCTGAACAAGAGACTCATCCAGGGGTGGATTAGTTCCCCCTGTCCATAGTCTGGGAGGGGCGAGTGTTAGGAAAGATTTCGTAATTGTAGGTAATTTTCCTTCCATGTGGCAACCCCTAAACGTTTTGCTGTTGTTTTTCACCTTGTTCTCGACTTTGCAGAGAAGTGCAGCCTTCTGCCGCACTCCTCTGGGCTTTCGCTCCTTTCTTACGGGGAAACTGACATGCCCTTAAGACAGTCAGTACCGGGGAACGCTGTTTCCCATAGTTTCTTTTATCATGTTGCGGCTTTCGTGCGACATGACACAAGAGGGCACTGTAAGCTAAGTTACAGCTCTCTTGGGTCTCTAGCCTTCTACAGGCCCTAGATACTCATTTAGGATTGTAACTGATCGGTGCAAGTGATTCAGGGACGGGAATGGTGGCAGAGATCGTTTCTTGTGTTTTGAGCTCCTTTTGGCGTTCTAAGCGCGTTTTCCGCGCTTAACCCAAAATGATGGCCTGGCTCCCAAAAGGGCCAGACCACGAGGCTCCTTTGTCCTGTCCGCTGACCGTCTTGCTCCCTTCACCTTCCCCAGGTCGAGCCGACCCGGGGCCTTCCTTATTTGGGCATGTACTTTCCCACGAAACCCAGATGCTTTCGCGGGCTTCTACATGTCTTGTGTGTGCCTCCAGGATGTGGGCTGGGATGTCTGGTCCCAATACACATCCTGGGTGCCAGAGAGTCTAGGGTGGTGTGAATGCCTGGGACCACCGTGGTCCGTGATTGGTCCACGAATGGTGTGAGTGTTGATGAGCGGATCTCCCATTGGGTCCCCTCCGTTTTGGCGCGAAGGGAACCATGGATAAGAGGGGGCTGGAAACACCACTACCAGGTCGATCTCCTGAGTTCTCACGAACGAAGGAATACAGGAGCCAAGTATCCTGCAACCAAGAGGCTGAACCGAGGAATCGCTGGTGACCCGCTGAAGGACTTCTCCTCTGCACCGCTGTCGTCTTGTGAAACCCTTTTCACCTTTGATCGAACCAGAAGGCCTGTACTGGTACTTCGACCCTTGGAATAGCGGGAACAGCTATTCTCGCATCTTCACCATCTCCTGCCAGTAAGCCTTCGGAAGCGTCTCTGGGCCATCTAGTTGACTGACCAGCTTACACGGGAGTCTTGCTCTGTAACCGCCGCCAGGTTGTGTAGTATTTCGAGTCCTTGTCACTCTCACGCGCTTCGTACACTTGGCGTTCCCAGGTCTGAAGTGAGTAGTGTACATTTGGCTCAGATACACACGGCCGCTCCGTTGCCCTGCTGTGGTAACAAACTGTGCGGGTTTCTTCGATTGGGACGTCTTTTCAACACGACGACAAGACGTTCCCTGCTCTTCTGAACCTGCCAGCTACTGAAACTGACGCAGAGAAGCCTGGGTCTGCCTGCATCGGGGACCGGTGAGTAGCATAGCTAGGAACTGGTCTCCCTCCTGCAGGAGCCCATAGCTTTTCCCCGCTGTGTCAAAACAGCACCCTTTCCGTACTCGCGCTCTGCTTCTGCCCACAGTAGAGGCTGCGCTTGAGTCGCGGAACTTGTTCTTCTTCTTTTGTGCACTAAACTGAACTGCCTGACTTCCTTCGAAGAGACTCCCCTTTTGCCCGTTGGCACCAGCGTGTGCAGGTACTTTTGAGCATAAGGCTTCACTCTTCGCAGGGCTCGGACTTCCTTTTAGTTAGGTGCCTCTGAAGGCGAACTGGGTCTAAGCATTATTTCGCACTGCCTGTTTTTCCTCCCTTGTAGGTGGACTACACATTTCGTGCACCTAACGCTTGAGACTTGTTGTATTTGTATATATATTGTATTGGTATGGTATGTGTTGGTTTACTATTGTTATATTGTGACTTTCTCGCTACGGTCATTGTTTTAAAGGCCTTGGAATAAATGTGTATATATTTTTAATATAGAACCTGTTTGGAGTAGTTTGTAAGTGTCCTTGCTTTGTGTGCTCATTGCGGGCTTTCGGTCACCCTCACCCCTCTTGAGACCTAGTCTTGACCGCCGCGATCGCTACCTTGATTGGTCTGGCTCGTCCAGAGGTTACCCTGTTCCAAGTAATTAGGTTGGCCTTCTGAACTTCTGCGCCACCAGGACAGAGTTCAGAAATCCGTCTTAACACCGTTCTGGAAAAGGAATGCGAATACCTCAATCTGAACAATCTTGTAATGACAAAGGAGTGATCAGATGCAATTCGCTCTACCCAATCAGTCCATAGGATTGAATATGATGACCTCCTCGTTTATAACTTTAAATATGTGATATTTTTTGGGCACATCCACGAAAATTGAACCAGATACCGAGTTACTTGACTCTATTCCCGAACTGGTACTTCCGAGACCTTTTTCTGAGATTCAGATTGAACATTTTACCAACGGGAGAAATACTGCAAAGGAGAAAAATGATGGACATACATGAAAGCTGTAGAATATGCAAGATAAAAGGAGAGAAAGAATCTCTGAAACATCTTATACTATACTGCGTTGGACTAAGGGAAGACCGGGAGCAGTGCTTGGGGGAAGTCCTGAGAAGCTTTGTGACAAGGAGCGTGGAAGAGTGGTGGAGGACTCTCGTTGAAGGAGAAACAATGAAGACCAACCTAGCACTTATAAGACTAGTGATTTTAATACTTAAGAAATCGGAGGGCCTTAAAAGTGTGACGAGACTTGGAAAACATTAACAGGCCCAGAAACACTAGACCAAGCCTTGTAGCCACATAATGCATATTAGACAATAGATAAACCACGGAAAACTGGTCACGATATTAGGTTAAAGGTTTTAAATATGAAAACCATATAATTTGTGTAAATAATAAAAAATTAAAAAATATCTTTTTAATGATGTGAAGGATGATGTTCACGTTTGTTTTTTCTTTTTTTTAAGTTTGTAATAAACTAAAAAACAACAAGTTAGGCAGGGACAAAGTCTACCACATTTTAGGTGTGTCTAAATCAGAATTTTATCCTTAATGAAACACAATGAGTTATGATGATGTGGCTGCAGAAGTCATCAGATGTTGTTACTCTAAAGGGAGTAAAATGCACTTCTAGGATCAGTCTGATGCCAGGTGTGCCTGAGGCAGCCATCCATCCTTCTGACACCGTGAAACATGGGTACATCTGAGGTCGATTTCAACAGATGGGGAGATGGAATCTTACAGGCCGGTACCTGGTGTACGGCTGGTGTGGCTAGGGAGAAGTCAGCTGCATGCCAAATGTGCCTGACTAGAACTTTCATGAGCCTCACTGTAGCAACATAAGTAGAAAAGGTTTGGCTCATGCAAAATATCAAGACCTTATTGCAATCCGGTAGCCCTGAAAGTGGTTTGGGGTTGGGGAAGGGTCAGTCCCAGGTCAGGAGTGTTTCCCTCTGTCTTCAGAGGGTGATAAAAATGAGTACAACTGACATGGATAATGTGTAAATGAGCACTAGGGCTGGAGCAGAGGCAGCCACATCTCAGGAGTGCCACACTCAGCCCCTTATCCTTCTGAGGGTGAAAAGGTGATGATGGTTGAAGTTAATCATACGATTTCATAATAGCCCAGTAGCGCTAAAAGACTGGTAGGGCTGGCGAAGAGTCCGGCACATGCCAGGAGTGTGAGGCTCATCTTTTCAACTATCTAAAGGCAATGCAATCTGGGTAATATTAACAACGTTTAATAAAAAAGCATTGTCATAGCCAACAGTTTTGACTTTTGTGTAGACATGGGATAGAGTTTTGCAAGGCACTGCTATAATGGTACTACCTGGTCATCAGATGGCACCAGCTGAAAAAAAGGTGTACGTACCTGGGCAGATGAAAGCAGTGCCTAGCTAATATCTAAACGGTTGCTTTTACCAATGCTTGTTTTAAGAGGATTTTAGTGCAACAAAGAGATACCAGGACACACATTGCTTACAAATCAAGTGGCTGGAGGCACACTTGGGTAATACAGTTTTATTACACCATGAGCACGTTTACATCTACAACAATTTAATTAGCTCTCAGGAGCCTTCTTGAAAATAACACTGCCAGGCCCTATACTGTACATATATTGATGTTACTGTTTGATAGGGCTAGCTCCCAGGAGGATGTGTTTGGGTATGGAGTGGTGGGTAGTGGATGGGGATACTATAAGAATGTGTATGGCAATGGGAAGTCCATGGGTGCATATATATAGCCAAACAACACCCACAAGCTGTTTATTCCTCATCACAGCCCATCTCCCGCCTATCTGTACACAATGCCATAGTGTCAGCTCATAGGTGGTGCTTAAGCCCAGCTTAATAGCCAAAACTAAAAGGCACACAATACATTCTGTCATGTGCGGCTGTGTGCCATATCCATGTGACTTTCTTTTTGTAAATTGGCTTAGTATCTTCTGTGCAGCTTAAATCAAAGCCTTTTTTAATGCATCACTTTTTGGTTTTATTTTGTCTACCTAAGCATGCCCAGAGTATGCCAAGACCTCCGTTCATCACTTGCTGCAAGATTGAAAGCCATGGTCTACTGGTGAGAAGATGCAAACATTTGCAACATGCAACTTGTGTTTTCTTGCAGAGGGGACATTACAAGACAGTATTGCACCCCATGTAAGCCTGAGTGTGTTGCAGCTGGAATATCTGTGGTGTGTAATTGGCAGTCACCACTTGACTACACATTGCAGATCCTTATCTATTGCCCTGGCATAGTGTGAGCTGACGTTGCAATCCGTCTTCTTCATTCACTGAAGGTGTCCTGAGGTCACCTTTTCCACAGAAGTCTTCATCTTTTCCTCGTTTGGGTATTCAGCTGGAAGGTACCTGCGACCAAGCTCTAAGCACTGCGAACAACTGAAAATCAATCCTGCACTGAAAAGTGACCTATGCACTCACGACCCCTATCCCTCCCACCGGACCTAGCATAGGAGATTGTGTCCCCAACAGATTCTGGAACCTCAGTAGTGTTCTCAAGAGATATCAGAGTCGGGGGTGGGGGAGAGTTTACATACCTGTTCCTTTCCCCTCTGTTCTCTATAGCATTACATAGGTGTAAAGTCATGTCCCTAAATTACTCTTTCCTGACGTAGGTTGGTAGAGGCCTGGTCAATGATCCCTTCCTAAGCGTATCCTAGATTGAGTGAGTTTAGGTATCTGAACTTTACTTACCTGTTTGAACTTTGCATCACAACTACTGGCATCGTTCAATCACATAGTAAACCTACCTGTAAAGTATAACTTTGGAACTGATAACTTTATGGTATAAGGTCCCAAACCATCTTAGGGCTGGACCTACTAAGTGTTAGGAAACAATTATGGGGTTACTCTACAGCAGTGGTCTTCAAACTGTGGGGCTGGCCCCCTGACGGAGCACAAGGGATGGCCTGGAGGATGCAAGGCTCTTCAAAAAGGGGGTATGGTGGCTGCTTTCAATAGAAAATATAAGAAGATATGGCAATCTGAGGTGGGCCGTCATCTTGGGTTGCCTGGCAACACTATTTCTGCTTAATGGGGGGCTCCACAACAGTAACAAACAATAACAAACAATAACAAACGGTTTTCCCCCAGCCCCCGTTTTTCTTTTTAACATTTCTTTTTTTTGCATACCAAACTTAAAAAATATATAAATAAATAAATAAAAAAACATTTGATCCTTTTGGTTTCGATCCTTTGGCTAGACACTGTAACAAACGCTATCTTTTGTAGTACCCATTTCAAGATGGGGAATCCACTGGACCATTTCATTATCGCCCTATCAGAGTCCTGGAAGCGGCTACCAAGATCCTTTCAATATTTCTTTTAAAAGAACTGTAAACCTGGGCCATTCCTTCGGGCCACCTGAGTAGACATCAATTAGGGTTTAGAAGGAATGTGGGTACATCCTTGAATGGAACTATCTTAAACAACTTACATAATCAGAGAGAAAAATCCATTTTTATTCAGCCTTTTCCATTAACATGTCAAACAATACAATAATTAAAACATTATACAATACATAAAATATTATACAACAAAGTCTTAAAATGTATAAAACCAAATAAGATTGCATCAAAATTACTGAGCTAATTTCCAAATACAGCTTAAAATTGCCTTTCCAATTTCCCAAACGCAGCTATAACAAATTCATATATGTCCATTAGAACATTAGTGTCATCAGTAGACAAGAGGAACTCCATTGCCTTGGCTGTGGTTTAAACATATTGAATAAAATGGCCCCTAAGCCACTGTCGTCTAACGTCAGATGGTTACAACTCAGATGTCCAATTGTCCCAGAGGCACATGGACAAAGTCTAGTATTAGCTAGCCCCCCCCCCCATACGCCCCCTCAGAGGCAGAACACTAAGATGATTCTTCTGTGCACCGCAGACCGCAATCTTACAATAACATTTCCAGGCTTAGTACGTTTAATATAATCCAAACCCCAGCACTTGCACAAACCAATACACTTTTTAAGTCAAAGATATTTTATTTGCGGGAACTCAGACAACATTTCCCCCATTGCATTTTTAATATTCATGCTTTTGAAACTACTGGTGAAAATGTTTACTGCCAATTTCAGATATTTTCTCTTTGCTGAGATACGAAAACTAGGAACTCCCAATTGCAACCGCACAGAGCTTCCCCTGGTGTGCTGGGTCCAAGCGCAAGTAACCTGAGTGAGCTCTAATGCCTTCAGACCCGCATTGCCCCATACTTTGCACCCGTAAAGTACAGGTGCATTAACTTCAGCCTGAAGGACCTCAAGACATTTATCCAACCGACGACCACCAAACGTATAATGAAATCTAGCCAGGCTCCCTAGCCTCAATTGTAGCTTATTTTCTAACGTTGCGAACCCATCTACAATTTTTTTCAAACACAATCCCCGGATACATTTAGGTATCAGCAACCTCAATAGTCACATTATTAATCAACCAAACATAATTAGGGATTTATTTTGCCAGAAATTTCTATTTTTCGAATTTTGACAAATTCAGTCTCAAACCATGGGTCTGAGAGTATCTTGCTGCATAGCCCAAGCTACACTCAAGGCGCCCTGGATTCAGGTCCAGCAATATTGTATTGTACGCATAGAGAAGGACAGAACCCATTTAAAACTGGTGGGAACATTGGACCCTGCTGCCATAGGGGTTAAAATCAGACTGAAAAATAATGAAAAGCCAGGGAGCTAACGGGCAACCCTGTCTAACCCCTAGATTGGTTTCAAACTCCACAGGCAACTCATCTCCACCGCGGCTATGAACAGTGGCCGAGGTTTCATCATACAGTGAAATAATCACTGTAGTTAACCCCATGAGACTGCTAATTTAAGTAGTTTACTCCACAGAGTTGTCCGATCAATAATATCGAAAGACTTCACTATATTTACCCGACCATGGCTAATCCCAACATACTTCACAATCACTGTTTTTAAAACAACACTGTGGTCTATTGTCCCATTCCCCTCCATGAATCCGGCCTGATAGATCGGCAATATGTTGTTTACCGTGGCCCACTCCTCTATTCTTGATGCAAGGCAACTTGCAAAGATCTTTCCGGCCATATCCATGAGGGATATTGGGCAGTGACAATGGGGATCACTCTGCAACCTCTTTTTAAATATGGGAATAATCACACTCCTGGCCCAAGAAGCTGGGTATACTTGTACTTGTGCAATTGTATAAAAGGGTTCAACAGCACAGGAGTCCACCAACCTTGAAACCATACATAAAAATCAAACCTTATGCCATCTGGGCCATGGGCGTTGCCCCCCTTAGTAGCTGCAAGTGGGTTCAGAACCTCTTCCATAGTAAAAAGGGCACTGCCCAAAGTGAATCTATCCCTCCCCTGAGATCGGGATACTTCCGCTGCCGCCTTAAACAAAATGTGTTTAGAATGGTGAGCCCATGTCATAGGCGCAATCTGATCGCATACTTCCCTTTGCTTCAGCACAAATCCCTCTGCATGATCCCAGAAGCAGTTCATATCAGTTTCCTTGACCATTGGATCCAAACAATCCCATTGAGACTCAATGTATAATCTTCTTTTCTTTTAAAAGTTTTTTATATGCTCATTTTAAATTGTGCAATTTTCCTGAAGGTATATTTTTATTTGAACCCCACAAAACACTTGTGTGTTGCCCTCGGGCAATCCTTATCATACCAAGGAGCATCAAATCGCAGTTTTGTAGCAGGATTATTTAACGTGTGAATACTAGACTGGATGGGCTGGTCATAGAACAGATGTCTGCTGTCAGACTATTTACATCCTACTTGCCCAAAATCACAGCCAGCACATCTCACGACCACTCCACGAAGCCAGCATGGGGTCATTATCACGATCTGGTCTAATGTGGACCGCGAAGCTACTACACGCATAAGAATATGAAAAACAGTCCATCAGGCAATAATCTAATAATAGCCACCTAGTTTCCGATCTAAAGGTCTTTTTCGGGAGTCATCCCTCGAACATCTGCCATGTAGTTCCACTGACATAAACTGCTGCATAAATGAATCGAGTAAACCCCCACATGACTCGCCCTTCATCAAACATCTATTCCGCTCCAGAATATCACATGCTAGCTCTAGCTCCTGCCGTCCCATACAAGGGGCCTCATTACGACCCTGGCGCTAAGGGGTCTGCGCCAGCGTTAGCTGCGCGGACCCCTTACCGCCAACTACGAGTTTCTGGAGCGCCATGGTCATTTTTCCGCCCGCTTTTTGCGGGCGGAAAAATCCATGGCGCTCTGGGACCTTGGTGTTAATTACGCCACCGTATTTTACGGTGGCGTAATTAACTCCTTCCCCACTCCCATTGAGCCCTATGGGGCCGAAATGGGAATGGGGAAGGGTAAATGGGTCAATGGGGACTTACCGCCCCGCCGACCTCGGAATGGGGCGGTAAGTCCGCCATCCGCCATGGCGTAAAGGGACTTTGCGCCATGGCCGGAAAGTCCGTCGATGGCGGAAAAAATCCGCCAGGGTCATAATGAGGGCCAAGATGTTTTACATTGCCCCAACTTTAGGGTAAAATCACCCATAACAATGAGGCTCTCATTGCGGGCAGAGAGAGCTAATTTTGCTAGCCAGCTGTTGTTTGCGAGTCGATTAGTAACGCTCTCTTTGGGATGCAGCTGGCACACATTAACAACTATAAACTGGTCATTGTTTAAGATATTAAGGTTTTGAGCGTTTATTAAATCTTCATTAGAGTTATTAAGTTGATAACAGTGTTCATCATTAGCTGTTCTATGTAGGCATATTAATATGTTCTCTCCACAGGTGGACTTTTAATTTTAATCCACAGATGGACATTGATGTTAATGTTAATAGATTTTGAAGTGGTGACAGGGTCTAAACCTTTTGGAGTTGGTTGTGGTTATATATGAAATGCTTTGAATAATCTTTTGTTTTTCAGGTGGGACTTTACTGGACCAATCTTTTGATGAAATATTGATCTTGCCACCGATACTTTACTGTTCTTGTTGTTGTCCCTATAGGGGAAAGATGTGTTGTGATTAACTTTGCATTCATCTGGTGCAAGTGACTAGAATCTTGAGATGGAATGCAGGGCTTAGAATGTTTATCTATGAGTGAGTTCCAGGTTTGTTAGTTGCAAGGATGTAAGCCCTGAGAGAGGATGCCGGTGGGTGTCCTATGTCCCCTTTTACTTACCTGACCCTAAGAACTGTATTTGGTGTACCTAAACCTAAGTAAATAAGTTAACAGTTCACTGGAGTGTCAGAGTCATTTGTGGCCAAACCTTGAACTCAACACTGGCGACGAGGATGGGATCTGGCTGTGCTGGGGGGACAGCACAAGAAATCCTCTCTCAGGTAAGGGCGCTGATTGGCATTGAGGCGCTGCAGGCGAGGCACAGTGAGGGCAAGCGTGACATAGAGAGGCACTACAGAGGCAGTGGAGGCAGCAGAGTCCTAGACAAGTGTCATGTAATGTCCAATTGTGAAGAGCTGCAGTTGCCAGGGGCCCTGTGCAGCGCTACAGACGTCCTGCATGAACTGTAAGAAGGAGCGCTTTGTGATCATTCTGCCCTATCAGCCTATAAAGTGTCGCAGAGACAGTGGGTCTGAGAGGACCAGTGGCTAACAACAAGTGGCATTTATGTCATATACCACACCTACCAGCATGATTATATGACTGGTGAGGTGAGACTGTAGCCGGCCTGTGGGGAGATCGCTTTTCAGGCGAGTTTTAGGTGGCCCTGAAAGAACAAGTGGGCGGTTGTCAGCAGAGTTCGTTGGTTCAGAGAGCTCTGCTTCCCTCAGCTTCCCAGTCCAACTGATGACGTCGGGTGGAATGCTGGAGGAGTTTGTGATGGTGCTGGCATTGATTGGCTGCGAGTTTAGCTGCTGTTCTGGAGCGCAGGAAAGGAGAACACAGCAACGTGAAAGACAGAGGTCCGATCACTTGCAACGTTGGGCAGTGTTGGTTTTTTTTTTCTCTGCCATGTGCGCAGAATTAAGTAAACAACATGAGAACGACTGCTGTATAATAAGAAAGGGAGCCAGACATTGAAGTGGCTTCTCTCTGTGCTGTTTGAGGAGAGAGCGGAGCCAATGGCAACTTGAAAGAAGCATGTTGCATTTCAGTTTGATGTTCGGCATTTTTATGGGACAAATGAGCAATGAATCATTGGCTGCGAAATGAGGATAACATGTTGGGAGTGGCTGCAGTTCACTGACAGCAGTGATTCTTGCAGGCAGAGAGGGCCGTGCGCCCCACACCAGGTACTTTTATATAACGCTACTGCCAGCATTGAGCAGGGGGAATGCCATTGAACTGCCGAGATCTAATAGTTCAGAGGTTTTCCATCACACAGTTTTGAACACGTTTTTTTTTTAACAGCTTTTCATTAATTTTGAAATGGAAGTGGAAGTGATAAGAACTCATCAGATGAAATGTGTTTTCATGTAATGATGTATAAGTTCATGTAATGTATTGTGATTGCATTACTCATGTCAGAAACAACATTTACAAAGCGCAGCTGTGATGTGAGGCCTGTCTGAGTTACAGTAATGGAATGAAAGAATTTGTTGAGTACTGGTGTGCGCTGGGTTCGTATGTGCAAGCGCTATGACCTTTGTTGAGTTATGGTGTGAGAGTTTTAAGTGGATGTCGTGGCCTCTGTAGATAGGGAAATGCAGTGGAAGTTTTTTTTTTGGAACACCAGGAAATGTTGTGTAGTTTCGTTTTCTTAGAACATCCCAAATGCACAATTGTGGTTAATGTTTTTTTCTACAGGTAACATCACAAAGGACTTTGTAGCCAAATATGATGAACTCAATTGATGTTTGTACACTTGTTTTTCAAATATTTTGTGCGCAAATTGCCAAGTGTGTGATGTGACTCTGTGAGAGAGTGGAGGTGTGCAAATGGAAGGAGGGATGAGACTCCCGACACTTTTGGTGTCAAATCTTTGGGGGATGGTGATTCCCGACACTGGTGGTGTCAAATTCTTGGGGGGTGTAGAATCCCGACACTGGTGGTGTCAAATCTTTGGGGGATGGAGAATCCCGACACTGGTGGTGTCAAATCTTTGGGGGATGGAGAATCCCGACACTGGTGGTGTCAAATCTTTGGGGGATGTAGATTCCCGACACTGGTTGTGTCAAATTCTTGGGGGATGGAGAATCCCGACACTAGAGGTGTCAAATGATGGTAGGGACTTAGATTCCTGGCATTAGCGGTGCAAAATTTTGAGTAATGCTATCATAGTTTTAGGCTGCGTGGGGGGTTATGAACCCTGAATTGTGTTTTTTTTGCACATTTGGTTGATGGGGGATGGAGGAAGATGGTTGTGAGTGCAGTATGTTTGTTTTGGATGATAGTTGGATTGTGGGCTGGTTCCCTGGTGTTGAATTTCATGGTAGACCAGCTATGAAATAGTTGTTTGTCCTGGTGGGAGTGTAGCTATGTGTTAGCCAGCATATGGTTCAGTGAAGGGAGAGCTTTTGCTCGGAGCGTTAGCTTGGCAGTAGTGGTTTTGGAAGGCCAGTTAATTATTTTATTATTTATGCTCTTTGAGCTTTCCCCTCTTCTGATATTTCCCACTAGTTACATCTTGGTATTTAATGCGGTTGGTTGTCCCTATAGGGGGAAGATGTGTTATGATTAGCTCTGCTTGCAAGAGAGTGGAATGTTGAGATGGAAGGCAGAGCGCAGAATGTTTACCCATGAGTGAGTGTTCCAGGGTGGTCAGTTGAAAGATGTAAGCCCTGAGAGAGGATGCCGGTGGGTGTCCTATTTTCCCCATGACTTATCTGACATAAGAACTGTAACTATTAAGCCCAAACTAAGTAAAGAACCTACAGTTAACAAGAAGTTGTCAGAGTCATTCGTAACCGGACCCAGAACTTAACAGTCATTAATGCCAGAACTTAAGCTAAAAGAAGTTACTACTCCCTGATCCTTAACATTCACAGATAATTTGAAACCCCTACAAATTAATTTGCGAACTAATGTTGCACTGCCTTTAGCTGGACGCCCTGGTTCTTGCTGCTGGACCCAGAAATCAGCAAAGCTTGCACTGAGGCATACATCCTCTTTCAACCATGTCTCTTGTAGACAGAGCACATGAAACCCTTCTAGCCAGGACTGCCACTCTGGATCACATGACGTATTGAGCACCCCTGCCACATTGCAGCTTACAGGTTTCACAAGGCTACTTTGCACTTTACCACCCACCTTATACCTTCCTCTGTTACTCCCTTGACCCGCCGCGCCCCAATAAACCCTATTCAATGACTAACATCGTCCCATGGCTGAAAGACATTTGGCTGGGGGTATTTGGGGCACAACGCATACACCTGCTCTGAAGCTTGCCTAGAGAGGCAAAACTCAATCACGGGAGCACTTCTGCCTAAGCACTTGCCCTAGCTCAGCCCTTCAGAAATCCAAAAGCAACTGCTTTCAGCCAGCTATGGCAGTAGCCTATACGTTCAAACCAGGGACACAACTGTTTTCATCAGACTGCTCCAACCATTGCCCAGGTCCATACCATGTATCATGAAGATGGCATACACTAAACCTAGCATCAGGGAACACCTCCGATCCTTTTATCAGCAAAGCGTGTCTACAATTTAAAACACAACTACGAAACTGGTGATTCGTAAAGCAAAACCAAAGGTTACAACCTTTGCAGAACATACAGTCTGATAAAATACGCACACAGGGAAAGGGTTTAAAGGAAATGTCACTGATGCCAAGCAGCTCTGATAGGGCTTTGGCCACGGCTCTTTCATGAGTTTCTATTGCTGTGCGTAAGGCCCTTAAATCAGCAGATCAAGTTTTGTTCTCTCCATCCCTATAAAGTATCCTTGGCTGGTATCCCATCTTCATTAGCCTCCAGAATATAAATGGATGGCCTCCTTTGGGTGACATCAGTTTAGAACCTGATCTTGTCTCTTGACCTGGGGTCCCTTTGAAGCACTTGAACCCTCTTTGTCAGTGTCTTGCGTGGCAGTGTTTTTATAAGCAGATCCACTTCCCACTTTTGTACTAGCTGGAGAAATTACAGTATTACGGAACCCAACCAGGTCCTGAGTGGCTTCTGCCATATTTCCTGTGTTGCCAGAGCCTAATGGAGGTTAGGAGTTACCTGCTCAAAAACTACAGCATCCATAGATTTGGGGCCACCACTCAAAGCAGACCGTGAATCTATACTTTCATTTTATAGCTCCCTTTCCTTTGGTGGTGGGGTTAAGTTATTTGATTCATTGCCGGGTTTGCGTTAGCTCTGTGTTCCTCTGATGTGGAATGTGGACAAGAGCCTGAGCACATGAGCATACGTCCCTTCAGAGCCCGTCTGTGCTGCGCATCTACACTCCTTTGTGTGCCAGATTGTTTAGGATTCTTCAAATCCAGGTCATCCTGTTGGGAAACCCTCAGACTCCGCCCACTTTACCCACAAACACCTTAAAAGCACAGGCATGTGTGCATTTGCGTGCACGCATTCACAAAGCGCATTCCAAAGTGCAATTTGGCTGAGTTTGACTGTGTCATACTGTTCTGCGGCTACCTGCATTCTTGGGAATATTTCTGTTGGTATGGACCTTCGTTTGGACTGATGTGGATTGCCATCAACTTTAATATATCTGCCGATAGAGACGTTCACTTATAATTTACCAAATACTGATATATAACCAGGGCAAGACCAATGCCATGCCCCAGCCAAAGGGGAAACCCAAGGCTAAAGGAGTAAGGAAATCAAAAATAGGGAAAGAAAATATTCCCCCTAACTCACCTACCACTGAGGTGGAGGTAATTGGTCAATCACCAGGACCTGACGAGGAGGTGGTGATACCTGAAGTATTTGACCCAAATGACCATTCTGAACTAAAATACTTGTCAGTAGAAGGTGGTCCTGACAGGGAAGAATTTAGTAAGGGCCAACATGAGTGCCCATCTCTGGAAGGCCTAAGGAGACAGACCTGCTCCCAGCTTGAGGATGAACCTCCTAGGAAGAACAGGATTTATTGGGAAGGAGGGCTCCTGTATAGTGAGCCCACAGAGTCTACAGAAGGAGACCATAGAAGGTTGGTGGTTCCCCTTGCTGTTAGGCCCTTCCTCCTGCAGTTGGCGCATGAAGTTCCCCTTGCTTGTCACCTTGGTATGAAAAGGACCAAGCAAAGGTTATCCATGCACTTCTATTGGCCCAAGATGGGGGTGCAAGTAGAAAGTCACTGCAGGAGTTGTGCCTCCTGCCAGTTGTCTGGGAAGGTTGGCGCGACAATCCAAGCTCCGTTGGTACCGCTCCCAGTTGTGGGGGTACCATTTGAAAGGGTAGGGATCGACATCGTTGGTCCCCTTGACCCGGAAACATCCTCGGGCAATAGGTTTATCCTGGTGCTGGTCGACCATGCAACCAGATATCCTGAGGCCATCCCATTGAAAACTGTAACTGCCAAGTCAGTTGCAAAAGCTTTACTTGGCATATTTACTAGGGTTGGCTTCCTTAAAGAAGTTGTGTCGGATCGTGGCAGCAACTTTATGTCGAAGTATATGCAGGCTATGTGGAAAGAATGTGGGGTCACCTACAAGTTCTCTTCTGCATACCACCCCCAGACCAATGGTCTGGTGGAACGTTTCAACAGAACGTTAAAGAGCATGATTGGGGCTCTGGAGGAACCTCAGAGAAGAAAATGGGATCTTCTTTTACCATGCTTACTATTTGCCTACCGAGAGGTACCACAGGAGGGTGTTGGCTTCAGCCCCTTCGAACTTCTGTTCGGTCATCCCGTACGGGGACCCTTAGCCATCGTCAAAGAGGGATGGGAGATGCCCACTCCCCCTATTACTACCAACGTAGTTGATTATGTGCTAGGGCTCAGAAAACGGATGGTACTTCTGATGGGCTTGGCTAGTGATAAATTGAAGGCAGGACAAGCGCTGGTGAAACATTGGTGCGACCAGAAAGCTTCCCTCATCAACTTTACACCTGGTCAGCAAGTCCTGATCATGAATCCCATAAGGCCTCGAGCTTTACAGGACAAATGGTCAGGCCCTTACACAGTGGTGGAGCCCCTGGGTGAGGTTAACTATTTAGTGGACCTTGGAAGGCCTGGACAGGCTCCAAAAGTGTTTCACGTGAATAGGCTGAAGGCTTTCGTCCCAAGAGTCGAAATCGCAGCACTGCTACTGGCTTCAGATGTTGAGGAAGAGGAGTCTGAACCTCTCCCCGACCTGTTCCAAAGCGGTCCTTCAGATAGCTCCTTTGAGGGTGTCCGAGTGGCCCCTCACCTGACTTCTGATCAGCAGGCTAAGGTGAAAAGTTTGCTTAGGCAGTTTTCCCCCCTGTTTTCACAGTCGCCTGGTTTGACACCCTGGTGCAAACATAACATAGACACAGGAGACAGTGTACCTACCAAAAGTAGGGGATACAGGATGTCAGACAAAGTACGGTCTTATATTAAGATCGAGGTCAACAAAATGTTGGATCTTGGGGTGACTGAACCCTCCAGTAGTCCTTGGTCCAGCTCAGTGGTTTTAGTTCCAAAGGCAGGTACTTCTGAATTGAGGTTCTGTGTGGATTACAGGGCTCTGAATGCTATCACCAAGACAGATGCACACCCCTTGCCTAGAACAGATGAGCTGGTGGATACTTTGGGTGCCTCCAAGTACCTCAGCAAGTTTGACCTTACTGCAGGCTATTGGCAAATAGCCCTTGCAGAACATGCCATGGAGAATACAGTTTTCTCAACTCCAGAGGGCCTTTACCAGTTCAGGGTAATGCCTTTTCGGTTGATGAATGCCCCTGCAACTTTCTAGAGGCTTGTGAATCATGTGTTGAATGGGTTGGATGAATTCTGTCTTGCATATCTGGATGATATAGCAGTTTTCAGTGCCACCTGGGAAGACCATGTGAAACACCTTGGGATTGTGTTAGAGGCTCTTCAGAAGGCCCACGTGATCATAAGGGCCAGATTGGGCAAGGATCAGTGGTCTACCTTGGACATGAAGTAGGTGGAGGGAGGATACAGCCTCTATCCAGTAAAGTACAAGCAGTACAAGACTGGCCTACCACCACTACACAGACTCAAGTGAGAGCCTTTTTGGGACTCACTGGGTACTACAGACATTTTATGGCAGACTATGGTACCATAGCTGCCCCTCTGACTGCTCTCACTACTCCAAAGAAACCCAAGAAGGTAACTTGGTCTGAAGAATGTGAGAAGCCCTTCAATGGCTTAAAAGGCTCCTTGTGACAGGCCCTGTTCTCAGGGCCCCTGATTACCAAAGACCTTTTTTTGTGCAGACAGATGCCTCTGACACTGGGATAGGAGCTGTACTATCACAAGTAGATGAGAAGGGTAAGGAACACCCTATTGGCTTCATTAGTCGCCAGCTTATGGACAGAGAGCTCAGATGGTCCACAGTAGAGAAACTGTTTCTCTGTTGTGTGGGCCCTACGGAAGCTGAGGCCCTACCTCTATGGGACCCACTTCACTGTGCAAACTGACTATAAGCCCTTAAGGTGGCTAATAAACATGAAGGGAGAGAATCCAAAGTTGCTTAGGTGGTCCATAAGTCTGCAAGGCTTTGACTTCACTATTGAGCATAGGCCAGGTGTCCAACATAGCAATGCTGATGGGTTGTCCAGAATGTTTAACCGACCTGAACAAGAAACTCATCCAGGGGTGGATTAGTTCCCCCTGTCCTTAGTCTGGGAGGGGCGAGTGTTAGGGAAGATTTCATAATTGTATGTAATTTTCCCTCCATGTGTCAACCCCCAAACTTTTTGCTGCTGTTCAGACACCATTGACTGACTTTGCCAGAGAAGCACACCCTTCAGCTGCACTCCTTTGGGCTTTCACTCACTTTTTATGGGGAAACTGACATGCCCTTAAAACAGTCAGTACTGGGAGACTTTGTTTCCCTTAGTGCTTTCCTCATGTTGCAGCTTTTGTGCAACATATAACAAGTGTGCAATGTATCTTACCATACAGCACACTTGGGTCTATAGTCATTTCCAACAGCCCTAGATACTCTCGCTGGACTTTTTATGAACTGTGCAGATGGGTCATGGACAGGACTGGTGGCAGCTATCTTTTTGCATTATTTTTAACCCTTTCCTGCCATGTTAACCGCGTTAACCGCATTTGGAACGAATAGATTGCCTGGCTCCAAAATGGCCATGCCACAAGGTTCTTTGTCCTGTCCTTTGGCCATCTTGCCCCTTCACCTTCCCCAGGTCGAGTCGACCCGGGTCAGTCCTTATTTGGTCATGCACTTTCCCGCGAATCCCAATGCTTTCGCAGGCTTCTGCATGCCTTGTGTGTGTGCCTCCAGGATGTGAGCTGGAATGTCTAATTCCAATACACATCCTGGGTGCCAGAGAGTCTGGAGTGCCATGAATGCCTGGGACCACCGTGGTCCGTGATTGGTCCACGTATGAAGTGTGTGTTTGTGAGCAGATCTCCTATTGGGTCCTCTGTTTTGGCGCGAAGGGAACTTTGGATAAGAGGAGGCTGAAAACACCACTACCAGGTCGATCTCCTGAGTTCTCACTGAACAAAGGATAGGATCCAAGTATCCTGCAACTACGACGCTGAGTCGAGGAACCGCTGGTGACCCACTGGAAGGTTTGGCACCCTGAGCCCGCTGTCGTCCCGTGGGACCCCTCTGCATCTGGTCATCCTAGAAGGTCTGCAAAGACGCTTCGACCCATTGGAATAGTGGGACCAACTATTCTCGGCATCTTCATTAAACCCTGCAAGTAAGCTTTCTCGGAAGTGTCCCTGGGCCAACCAGTGGACTGACCAGCTTACCCAGTTGCTTTGTTCTGTCACCGCCGCCGTTTCGAGGAGGCCCTCGAAACTTGGTATACTGCTAGCTCTGTGTACCCGGCACCCTCACACTGAATTTCGTACACGTGGCGTTCCCAGGTCTGAAGTGAGACGAGTGCGCCAGGACCGGAGTAAACGCAGTTACCGTGTTGCCCTGCCGAGGCAACGACCTGTGCAAGTTCGCTGCATTTGTGACCCTCTTGCCCCTGAAGCCTGCTGCAGTGAAACTGGGCCGACTCCTCCACCCGGAGCGGAGAAATCACCACTGTTCCATTCAGGAATCATCGCTGCATCTTAGGAGCTGAAAGGTGCCGAGACATCCTTTTTGCCGCATTTGAACCTGCCAGCGAAGTGGACTGAACTGGCGAAGTCTGGGTCTGCTTGCATCGGAGACCGGTGAGTACTTCTTACCCCAACCGGTGGCGTCTAGCCCAAGAGCCCATTTTTGCACACGAGTGGCCCCTGGGGCCCCTCTCCTTTCCACAGCTAATGCAAAATAGCAACTCCATGCCGCACTCTTGAACTGCCTCTGCCTTCAAGTGGAGGTCCTTCTTGAATAGTGGGAACCTATTCTGCATCGCCTCATCCACCTTCCTGAGCTGCTAGAGACCCTTGAAGAGACCCTATTCCACCCATTGACACAAGCGCATGCATGTACTATTGAGCACAAGGCTCCTCACTTCGTAGGGCTTGGACTGCCTCTTAGTTAGGTGTATTGATGTTGAAATGGGCCTAAAGACTATCTGCACTGCCTGTTTCCTTCCAATCTAGGTTGTCGACAAATTTTGTGCATTTAACCCTTTAGACCCCAATGGTCTTGTATATATATTGTATTGAGTGTGATGCATTGGTTTACTTAGTGTTACTGTGATTCTTTTACTACGACCTATGTTACAAAGGCCTTGTAATAAATGTGTCTATATTTTTGATATAACACCTGTCTGGTGTAATTTGTAAGTGTCCTTGCTTTGTGTGCTCATTGAGGTCCTTCAGTCACCCTCACCCCTCCTGAGACTTAGTCTTGACCGCCTGCCATAGCTACCCTGATTGGTCTGGCTTGTCCAGAGATTACCCTGTTCCAAGAAAGTAGGTTGGCCTTCTGAACCTCTGCCCCAGTTCAGAGTTCAGAAATCCTTCTTAACAGAGTGTCCCGAGTGCATATTGTGCATATCTGAGGTGGTGACAGGGGAAGTGAAATGCCAGTACCCCATTGGGAACACAGTTATTTTGGGCACGCTTAAGCCGCAGGGATTAAATCCAATGATGGGCGCAAGACCCAGCGCTCTAAGTACCACAGGTCAGATTTTGCAACAAGATGAAGATGTTGCGATTGAAGGTGTGCAGCCCGAAAATACTTTACTGCTTTCAAATCTTAATACAAAACCAAGATACACAATATTTTCCAAACAGAAGAAAAGTAAGGTATACAATCCTGCACAGTCATCTAAGAAAAGGAAAAATATCAAACAACCAGCCGCATCGACTAAGTCAAATTCTCGCCTAGCGATCTCCAAAAAATATGCAAGTTTAGCTCGCAATAAAAAAGCTTCACATAATAGACACACAAATGCAACTGTTTTAGCTGGACCCTCGCCGGCTCTTGCTTATGAACCCTTAGATAGTTTACTTTCCGAGGTTGAAATTGCACAAAATGCTAAAGCTCCAACAGAAACTGCAATTCTAATACTCTCCACCATTTAATGTTGCAATGTAGAGGCAGTGCTTTCCCTATGTATGATTTAAATAGGACTAGTGTCTTAAATATACTAGGAGATGTCCCATTACTGGAAGATCTATACTCTAGTGTTATTGCACAAATTGAATTGATAAAGGAAAATGATGCTTCTATTGTTAAACTTTGGATTCTATCAGGAATTGTCAGAAATATGGTCTGGCAGGCTCGTGATGATCTTTACAATTTGGGCTTTCTATTGACTCAACAACCCCTGTATACCCACGGCACTGCGATAGATTTGATAATAAAGGAAAATGATTATCACAGTACTAACTGGTCTAAGGCACCTCTGAAGGTAACTTGATCACAAGGACCATTCCAAGCTTTGCGATTGGTGAAAACAACTGCTTCTTGCTCAGCACGAACCTCCTTCAATTAACAACTCAGTGGAGACCTACTCCATAAGTGCAGTTTTGCCTCGTGGAACACCAGAGTCCATAAGCATCTTTCCACGACAATTTTGACTCCCTTGAATTTTTATGATATTGTACCATTACAGGAGATTTGGCTCACAAGTCTGCCTGTGTGGGACAATTATACTCTTTCTTTGATTCCAGGTAAAACCCTCAATAGAGGAAGACCGATGGCTGGTTTGTTGGTGGCCTATGGATTTCACCATGGGCTCCCCCAAATAGGTTTCTACAGTTGGTTAGAATTCAGGCAGCTTCCGTCACAAACACCTACTGGAACCATGCAGGCATTAAAGACGACAAATTCTTAGAGGATTTAGAATTCTTGTTGGATCTGATCTCTAGTGATCTTTCTGAAATTACACGATCATGGCAGGAGATCTTAATATCACGTGTTTGCCGATGTCTGCTGCCAAACTATCGAAGTTGGCAAGACGTTGGACTTCCCTTATCAACGGATCTATGCCGCATGATATTCCAGCACGCTGCACATGGCAGAGAGGAAGTCATCAGCTCTTATTGATTATATTTATGTCAATCGCAATTTATATGCTATAACTGATACATTTCAGGTACTGATCCAGAAATATAGCGATCACAAGCTCTGATCTCTTTCATGAGTGTGGCCATCTCCCCTCATGACTGTGATTCCACAATACTATGCTCAAGCACTTCCCATATCGAATGGTAGGAATCGCTTCGGATGGACGCACATTTATTACAAGAATTGAAATTACAATTGAAATATCCGGCGGATGTGCTACAACCTGAGTTGATTTATTCGGATGGCATTTATGTGGCAGCTCTCCAGCCCTTTAAATGACCTATTTCTTCACATTCCACATTCCAAATCCCTTACCAACCATCTGCATAAATATGATCATGATCTTCATAATATGAAAGTGACTTATCAAGCTGAGAAACGGGATGTAAGTAATCTACTGCTCGAAGTCAAGATTAGTCGGTTGAAGAAGCTAAAGTCTAGATATAAAAACTGGATAAAGGCCAGAAAAGTGCTAATGATTCAATTTGACGCAGAACATATGCTGCAGGCTTTGGCTTCCAAAAACTTGGCGCTAATATGGGGACTGTTTAATAAGGCCAACAACAGTATGCAAACCACTATGCAGATACATACAGTGCCTGAAGAAACCTGGGAACTCTTCCATGAAACTTTATATGCTGCCGTACCATTATATGGTCCTACTCCAGAGCACATCTTGCACGTACACAATTACATCAATTTCAGTGTGGAAGACTTGGTCTTTCACATATCTAACTTAGCACATCTAGAGCTCCGGGTCTTGATGATCTCTCCAATGCGATGCTCAAATCAGATCCAGAAGCATGGGCCAAGATCTTGTTTATAATTTTTTCTTAAATCATTCATACTCGCCAAATACCTCCATCATGGCGCAAATCTATCATTGTGCACATTTATAAAAAGGAAGATCACCAGCTTCTGAAGAACTATAGACCAGTTGCACTCCTCAATGTCCCAGGCAAGATTTTTGCTCGTCTGCCCCTTAAAGACTTTAGTCAGTGGATATTAGCGGCGAACCTTCAAGATCCCTTTCAGACAGGTTTTGTACCGGGGTTAGGGGAGAAGAGAGGAAAGGAAGAGAAGGAGGGAGGGGGGTGGTTGAAGGGGGGTTAGCAACTGCAGACTGAGTGGGAATAGGAAGGGGAGGGGAGGAGAGGGTGGACAAGATGTCCTGGGTTTTTGAGATAAAGTGAGAGGCAAGGTCATAGTAGAGAGCCTGGGAGGCAAGAGGAGGGGTAGAGACTGCAGCAAGGTTGGCAAGCTCCTTGCAGATTTTAAAGAGTTTGGCCAAGTTGTTAGATGCTGCAGAGACACAGGCTTGAATGTGGACTCTCTTCTTGGTGCGGACAGAGAGTCGGTATTGCCTTTGGAGCAGGCGACAGGCCAGTTTGTCAGAGGATGAACAAGAAGCCCTCCATTTGCTCTCAGCCGCCCTACACTTACGTTTAAGTGTAGATAATTCGGAGTCATACCAGGAATTACACTTGGCTTTGGACTTCAAGCGGATCCTCATGACCCGAGCAAGAGCATCAAGAGTATAAGAAATGGAAGAGTAGAGAAGAGACAGGGTTGTGTCCGGGTGTGAGTCAGCCAGTGGAGGAGGGGGGAAGAGAAGGTGGCAGCGAAGGCCTCAACCGACACACGCTTCATAGGTCGGATCTCTGAGAAGGTAAGTGCCAGTGTTGAGGTGAGCTTGGCTTGTGGGGAAGAGAGTGAGAGATGAGAGGAGAGAAGGCAGTGGTCACTCCAGGAGAGAGGAGTGGTCAGAGGGATAGAGAGGGGGAGGCCAGAGGAGATCAGGACATCAAGTGTGTGTCCTGTAGAGTGTGTTGGGCCAGAGGGGAGGATAGAGAGTGAGAGGGAATCGCAAAGGTCGACAAGGGCAGGCATGAGGGACAGGGAGAATCGAGGTGGATGTTGAGGTCAACAAGGAGGAGGAGTTGAGTGGTCGAAGTCAGGAGGGAGGAGAGGTCAGCCCATTCAGAAAGAAAAGTGGTGATTTGCCCAAGGGGCTGGTAGAGAGTAGCAACAGTAAGAGAGTGGCTAGGAGAGATTGAGAGCCTGCAGACAAGGCATTTGAAAGTGGAGTAAATCTGAGTGGGAATGATAGTGGCAGGAATCCACTCAGGAAAGATCAGGGCTACACCCCCTCCGGGCCGGGTGGATCTGGGTTGTGGAGAGGATCTTGTAGCCATCAGGGAGGAGTGTGTCAAAGCTTGTGACAGAGATGACCGTGAACCATGTCTCAGTAAGACCGAGGACATCTGGGTCCAGTTCTTCAAGGAGGTGGCAGATGTCAGACGACTGTTTGACAGCAGAGCAAGAGTTGAGAGTGGCAAGATGAAGAAGGTTGCCAGCCTTAAGGACCTTCCGGGGAGGGGTACAAATCAGAGGTACGCCCTACGGAGTTGTGGAGGTAGCATGAAGAGGGGCAGAGGAGGAGGGAAGAGTGGGCAAGGTAGCCAAAGAATGAGAGGAGGGGACAGTCAGAGATAAAAGGAAGTTGATGAGGTGAGGGAACTGCCTATCGAAGAGGAGGAGATTGGCCTGAGCACCTTAGACCATGACAGTGCCGTTAATGGGAGAGTAGGAGACAGGACAGAGTACAGAGATCATATGGAGGGGTCCATAGATCCGGCAAAGGAACAACATAGATGATGTTGGTGAGGGTCTGTCTAGAAGAGGCGCTGGTATAGGTATCAGCGATAGGGAGACCAGGGTTGGAGGCCAAGATATCCTTTTTAAACTTCCTCTTTCCAGACGTAGTGAGAAGGGAAGGATAGTTGATAGATAAGCAGTTAGAATAGATGGGAGAAACAGAAAGCGCCATGAGTGGGAAGAGAGGAGACAGAGGGAGGAGTAAGCAAGTACAGTGGTATAGAGCAGTCACTAGGCTAGCAGGTAACAATCAATGGCCAAAGTAAAATGCAAAACACACCCAAGTTTGACTTTCCAGTTAAATGCAAAATACACCCAAGTTTGACTTTCCAGCTAAATGCAAAACACACCCAAGTTTTACTTTCCAGTTAAATGCGAAACACACCCAAGTTTGATTTTCCAGTTAAATGCGAAACACGCCCAAGTTTGACTTTCCAGTTAAATGAGGGCCCAGTGGTTAAGGAAATTAAAATGGGAGTGAGATGGTAAAGGTGAGTATGGAAGCAGCTTCAAATGAGTACATAAGAGGGAGGGAACTAACCCATGCAGAATGTGGTAAGAGAGTCATGGTAGTCCAATAGTCCAGGGGTAGCAGTCTCAGGAAGGGTTGGGCTGTGGCAGAAACAGGAGTCTCATTTAGCGACCTGTCAGCAGACAGGGAAGCTGACAGGGGCCTTACAGGTGGGCCTTAGTAGATGGAGCTGGCTCCTGCCTCCCAGTTGCTCCAATTGGGCAATGAAGGCCCAGGCAACCAATGGGGTGGAAGTCAGGCAAGGCAGGCAAACAATTCGATCCAAGTAAACAGAGAGGCCATCTTGGAGGGGCCTGAAAGCAGTGAAACCAATGGCAATCACCAGACACAGCGCCTTAAACCATCAGATGGGTGCAGTAGAATAGAAGAAAAAGCTATTTCCTGCGTTCCATCGGCCACATAGGATTAAAAAAATTAATTTAGGTGAACCTTTTTTTTCTTCTGAAAATCGTGCTTGGCGTGCAAAAGGCACACTGCTAAATTTAGGGCTTACCCTGCAGAGTAGGATCTGCTCTCCAGAGCATGTAGAAATGCAAGCAGAGGCCCAGCCAGGGCACAGGAGGCAAGCATCAGCCCAGGAAGACTCAGAAGGAAACTACTTTCACATAATTAGGTGTCCTCGGTCTAGGCACAGTTATTGGACCACACGGTCCCACCCATTACTGGTCACGCAACCAAGACACCTCTCTTGCCTCTTCTTCCTTATATACATGTTCAGCTCTACAGTGGTTGGGCACTTCCCATGTCACATCTTCATTATGCTTTACCATTTGCTTGTTTTGCCAATGTTCACTTGTTGTGCTTTCATATCTTCCTATGGCTCTTGCCAATGTTTGTTCTCCCAATTCACACAGTTCCTTTATAACATAGGAATTCACAAAGCTGCTGTCATTCAGATCAGTTTTCAATAGTACTTGTTTTCACTCAAATTGTGGTATTCAAAAAATGCTTATTTTCTTGCTTTCATTCTCTTACTCTTGGCAATGCTTACAACCTCCTCTTGGCACTTTCCTAAAGCTTGCTTAAACTCACATTTGCATGTATTTCACCCTGGGGTTTTGCTCGGCTCCAGGTCAGCCTTTCTTTCATCTCAGTTGCAGTTCGATATTCACAAAACCTTTCCCTCGGTTTTCTTAGCTGTTTTATGTCATTGTTACTATCAAAAGTATTCAGAAATTTGAAGGAGTTCAAACTTGACCGGCATTCACATCGCCCAAGCGGTTTCTCACTCACTTGCGAGCGACCCGATCTGCAGCAACCACGCGGTCTACTGTCATGAGCATGGGTCATGACCCTAGATTAGCCTCTAAGAATTTGTGGACCACGGCTTATCATGCTTGGTCTGTAACAAGAAAAAAACCATGTCTAGGCTATATGGCAAAAGAGGTTGCCAGTCATTTGGTCGAAATCAATTGGTCGACTGGACAACTGGTCGAATCAATTTGGTCGAAAACCAAATGGTCGAATTTTTTTTTTTTTTTTTTTTTACCCCTTTTTTTTTTTTTTTGGGGGGGGTCCCCCCCCCAACCCCCTTTTTTTTCTTTCTTTTTTTTTTTTTAACACGAAAACCCACAAAACACATATATAAATAAAAAAAAAAAAATTCGACCATTTGGTTTTCGACCAAATGACGTCGACCAAATTGCAGTCGACCAGTTTGTAGTCGACCAAATGACTGGACACCGGCAAAAGACACTTCCTCATTACCTAAGATGGCAGCCTAGTGGTCCTATGGGAAGTGATAGTTATGGTCTAGTGCTTCACATTTGCTGCATATATAAGCCCCTCCCCGCACCTGCTCCGCGCTTCGCGTCGCCTGCTTCGCAGTGTACGCTCACCGCGGTGCCAGTTCCAGTCACAGTTTTCCTCAGCCCATTCTTGAAATCTCCTTACCGTAGTTCCATAGTTTCCTCTGAAGTTAGCCGTGTACTTCCCAGTCATTTCCACAGTATTCCATTGCGTTCGGTTTTAGTCTGCATTCTCAGAAGTTGCCTTCACGTCTGCCTCAGCACTGTTGCCGCGCTCATTCCTGTCAGCGGAATATTTTCGTTGAATCTCCCTCAGCTGTTTGAAGCTCGTTGTCTTGTCAACCAACATTTATCGCAAGTATTGGCTGTTAATGTTGTTTGCGCACTTGTTTTAGCGTGCATTTTCCAGTCAGTTGAGTTACCTTGTTTTTGTGGCAGCTGTAATAAGTTGTTCCCCTGTCAGTCAGCCTTTTACACACGCTATGAAGTACTGCAATCCCGTGACAAAGTTTTGAGTCGTCATATATTGGGTGTTACAATTTCTTCCAGTCAGCAGAACTAACTAGGGTCATATTGTTAGCGGTTGGAAGTTTTCTCCACTAGTTAGCATACAGCACATTACGCATAAAGCTAGAGTTTCATGTAAAAAAGGACAATACAGTTTCTCAGCAGTTAACATTGTTCTGGCCGCTTGTTCACACGCACATATAGTCGTTCCTCAATTGTTGGTTTTGGGAAGATTAGGTGTTCTTGCACATCAATTGTTAATGGAACGGCTTTAATTGTGCTAGTCTTGCCAGGGATAGTTTCTAACTCCTACCCTGTCCTAATTACCTCTCCCTCTCATATCACCCACACTAGCGGTCCTTACTCCCTTCAGAAAATTACATTTCATCTCCATTCTTCAGAACAAGTGCCCCTGCGTAGAAGCAGGATGGAGAGCTCACCAACAAATAACAACAGGTAACGACCCCTGAAGAGTTAGAGAGCTAATTCCTGAATTGGTGCATTAGACTAGCATATTGAGGATTGCTGAATGTTTCTTCTTAGATAATCAGACTACACAGATTAACAACGCACACTAAGAATAGTACAACCAGATTTTCCAGAGAAGTGCTCCCGCAGAGTTTATGAGGTAAGCGTTACAGAACGCGACGCGAAGCCGTGCTGACAAATACTCTGTCTGAGCATTCATGGAAAATACTGAGATGGATCAGTTGACTCAACTTTTGGGGGAATTACGAGCTGAAGTCCACGCAGCTCGGTCTGAGACCAATGCCCTTAGAAGAGAGCTGGTGGTGCACAAGGATCGAACAGAAGAATTGGCTCGTCAACTGTTACAGGCTCAAGCAGGTCAGGTACCGCTACCATTAAATAATTCCCAGGCTTCTGCATCTACGGCGCCCCAGGCTCCAGTCCAAGTGGTCATTCCTGGAAAATTCGGTTAGCTCCTCCAGAGCGCTTTACAGGAGATCCAAAGAAATTAGCTGTGTTCTTAAATCAATGCAGATTACATTTTTTGTGCAGACCTGGAGTGTTCCCCACAGACCAATCAAAGGTGGCTTTCGTGTTATCTTATTTGGGCGGCTGTGCGGCAGATTGGTCCATACCCCTTGTAAATAGGGATGATCCTGTGTTGCAAAACTTCCAGGATTTTCAGAAAGAATTGGAAAGACTTTTTGCTCGACACACTCAAGGGCAGGCGTTGGATGGCGAGTTGCTGTCATTGAAGCAAGGCAATCAAGAATTGCTGGCCTATGTGGCCACCTTTAATAGGTTGGTGGCAGAAACCAATTGGCCTACGGAAAAAAGAACAACTTTATTTTATCGAGGTCTGCGCAGTGAATTAAAGGACGTTTTGGCACAAGTGGTGAACCCACCGGAGGATATCAATGACTTCATTGATTTAACTATTCAGTTAGACGACAGGTTACAAGATCGTAGGACTGATCGTGCTCGCCAAGACAATCGAGCGTATGTGGTTCGCCCAAGAGAATCAATTGCAAGATCAGGACCAGAAACTCACTCAGAACCCATGCAGTTGAGGGGAATTCGAGGCCCAATTTCTCAGACGGAGAGAGAGAGAAGACGTCAACAAAAGTTATGTCTATACTGTGGTAAGGCGGGTCACTTTTTAAAAGACTGCCCAGTGAAACCGGCACGAAAACCTTTGGGAGGAGTGAGTCAAGACCAGAAGGACCAGAATTCGGAAAACTCCAGTGCCCGGCAAGTTTAGAGGTCAGCTTATCGAGCGTGGATAAGGTTTCAGTGACCTCCCACTTTGTGTTTCCAATCATCCTATTTAGTCATGAGTTTCCCACAATAAGGCATGAGTTGACTGCTTATATTGATTGTGGGGCTATTGGCAATTATATGGATCTTCACCTGGCTAGCAAATTGGGATTTCTCTTAACGGATAAGTTAAAGGCAGAAAATGTATCTGGGGTCGACGGCACTCCATTAGTGTCAGGTCCGGTTACACAATGCATTAACAACCTTATTATGCTCTGCCAAGATAGACACAGAGAGAGGATCTCTTTTGACCTGATTCGAGCTCCACAGTTCCAGATTATCTTGGGAATACCGTGGTTGGAAAAGCATAACCCATTGATCAATTGGCGAACTAGAACTTTGACCTTTGCTCCTGACTGCCAGAACTCCTGCAATTCTACGGAAGGTTCAGTGGAGATAATGCAACAGGAGGGGTCTACGGAAAACACGTTAGGTCTTATAGGCTCTTTGCCCCATGAATACCGGAAATTCCAAGATGTATTCCAAGAGGAAAAACAAGCCAAAGTACTGCCCCCTCACAGACCGTACGATTGTCAAATTGATTTAATTCCTGGATCCCAGCTTCCGTGCAGTCAAATTTATATTTTGACAGAAAAGGAAAATGTCCATTTGAAAACTTATTTGGATCAATATCTGGCTAATGGATTTATCAGACCATCTAAATCCCCAGCAGCATCACCCCTATTTTCTGTGCCCAAAAAGAAGGAGAATTGAGAACGTGTATAGACTACCGAGCTCTAAATCAAATCACTTTAAAGAATCGCTACCCTCTTCCACTCATTTCTACATTGTTGGACCAAGTAAAACAGGCTCAAATTTTCACTAAGTTAGACCTCAGAGGTGCATATCATCTAATTCGCATAAAAGAGGGAGATGAGTGGAAAACTGCATTTCGAACCAGATACGGGCTTTTTGAATACAAGGTGATGCCTTTCGGGCTGTGCAATGCTCCAGCGGCCTTTCAATCCTTTATGAATGACATTTTCAGAGATATGTTGGATATTTGTGTGGTGATCTATGTGGATGACATTTTAATCTTTTCTGATAACCCTTTGGAACATGTCAAGCATGTGACTGCTGTTCTCCAACGACTCAAGGAAAACTCTCTGTATGTTAAACTGGAAAAATGTCACTTCCACGTTCCAGAAGTTGAGTTCTTGTGGTTCATTTTGTCGGCACAAGGAGTCAAGATGGACAACCGAAAAGTTGATGCAATTCTCACCTGGTCTGCACCCACGTCTGTTAAAGGAATTCAAAGTTTTCTAGGGTTTGCAAATTGTTATCGACGGTTTGTGTCTGATTTCTCGCGATTAGTTCATCCCATTACGTCCTTACTCAAGAAGAACAAAACATTTGATTGGACTACAGAGGCAGATGAGGCTTTTAAAAAATTAAAGGAAAGATTTACCACAGCCCCTGTCCTCCAGCATCCCCGGCCGGATCTTCCATTTGTGGTGGAAACAGACGCTTCTAATGTGGCCATGGGAGCAGTGTTATCACAGCGCAATCCGAACTCCCACGAATTGCATCCAGTGGCTTTTTGGTCTAAAAAATTCTCCTCTGCAGAGCTCAATTATACAATTACTGATAAGGAATTGTTGGCCATCAAGTGTGCCCTTAAGGAATGGAGACATCACCTACTTGGGGCAAGACATAATGTTACCATTTTTACAGATCACCGCAACCTGCAGTATCTCCGCTCGGCTAAGGCACAATCCTCCCGTCAACTACGTTGGGCCCTCTTTTTTGACGAATTTGACTTTGTCATCACATTCAGGCTGGGGGTGCAAAATGGAAAGGCAGATGCCCTATCTTGTATTGGAAAAGGTGAAGAAGCTTATGTGCCTCTCAAATAAAACAAACAAACAAACAAACATTCCTGTGGAAATTATTTCTGGGGAAAAGGTGCTTGGAGTTGTGGGTTCAACAGATTCGTCTTGGGAGAAACTGAGAGAGGAAGTCAAAATCAGCATGAACCCCGATGAACTGCAGAAATAGGAAGCAAAGGGTGAAAACTTCAGTGTTCTGGATGGTTTACCATTCTATCGGAATCGCCTGTATCTGCCCACGCCTAGGCTGCAAGTTCAAGTAATTTCCAACTATCATGGAGCCTTGCTGGAGGGTCATCCTGGAATTACCAAAACCATGGAGAAGGTGAAAAGATCTTATTGGTGGCCCACATGGCGAAGAGATGTAGTTCAATTCTTGAACACTTGCGGAAATTGTGCTCAAAACAAGAATCAAAAGAGTAAACCTGCTGGCCTTCTTCAACCGCAGCGCGTGCCACCTGCGCCCTGGCATACTCTCTCTATGGACTTCATCACAGATTTACCCAAGTGCGATGGGTATGATACCATATTGGTGGTGGTGGATCTTTTTTCAAAGATGGCGCACTTTGTAGCATTGAAGGGTTTACCTACAGCCTCGGTTCTGGCTAAAACCTTTTTGGAGAATGTAGTAAGGCTACATGGTTTTCCGTCAATAGTAGTTTCCGATCGAGGAAGCCAGTTTGTTTCTAAATTCTGGAAAAAATGCTGTAAACTAGCCAAGGTGGAGGTTTGCTTGTCCACCAGTCATCATCCACAAACGGACGGACAAACCGAGAGAACTAATCAAACCTTGGAACAGTACCTTTGATGTATGTTGCATCAGTCTGAAGACACCTGGTTTAATGTCTCGTGGGTAGCTGAATATGCTTACAATAACTCTGTACATGCCTCCACAGGTTTGAGTCCATTTTTTACCTTACATGGCCAGCACCCTCGGACGTCTGCCTATGATCCTCCCGAATCATTAGAAATGCCAGCTGTGAAAACTCTGCACGAAAAAATTGCCACCGCCCTGGTCAAGGCACGAGAGCATTTGTTTGTTGCCAAAGAGGCCCAGAAGAAATTTGCTGATCTAAAAAGAAAGAAACACTCCAGATTACAAGGTTGGAGATTTAGCGTGGCTGTCTACCAAAAACTTAACATTGAAGGGGTCACGAAAATTCCTTCCAAGATTTCTGGGACCATTTACTATCGAAAAAGTGATTAATCCAGTGGCCATGAAATTGACACTTCCCAAGAACTTGAAAATCCATCCAGTGTTTCACGTTTCCTTGTTGAAACCAGTCAGCCCGAATACCAGAATTCAAGAAGCACCAGCCCCAGAGGAAGTTGAGACTGATCAGCCAGAGTATGAAGTCAAGGCTATTCTGGACTCCAAGGTGGTGTGCAAGAAGTTGTTCTATTTGGTGGACTGGAAGGGGTATGGTCCTCAGGATAGAACATGGGAACCCCAAGAGAACATTCATGCGCCTAGATTGCTGAGAGCCTTTCATAGAAATAATCCGTGCAAGCCTACAAAGGGGAATTCTGTCTTAGGAGGGGTTTTCGGGGGGAATACTGTCATGAGCATGGGTCATGCCCCTAGATTAGCCTCTAAGAATTTGTGGACCACGGCTTATCATGCTTGGTCTGTAACAAGGAAAAAACCATGTCTAGGCTATATGGCAAAAGACACTTCCTCATTACCTAAGATGGCGGCCTAGTGGTCCTATGGGAAGTGATAGTTATGGTCTAGTGCTTCACACTCGCTGCATATATAAGCCCCTCCCCGCACCTGCTCTGCGCTTCGCGTTGTCTGCTTCGCAGTGTACGCTTACCGCGGTGCCAGTTCCAGTCACAGTTTTCCTCAGCCCATTCTTGAAATCTCCTTACCGTAGTTCCATAATTTCCTCTGAAGTTAGCCGTGTACTTCCCAGTCATTTCCACAGTATTCCATTGTGTTCGGTTTTAGTCAGCATTCTCGGAAGTTGCCTTCACGTCTGCCTCAGCACTGTTGCCGCGCTCATTCCTGTCAGCGGAATATTTTCGTTGAATCTCCCTCAGCTGTTTGAAGCTCGTTGTCTTGTCAACCAACATTTATCGCAAGTATTGGCTGTTAATGTTGTTTGCGCACTTGTTTTAGCGTGCATTTTCCAGTCAGTTGAGTTACCTTGTTTTTGTGGCAGCTGTAATAAGTTGTTCCCCTGTCAGTCAGCCTTTTACACACGCTATGAAGTACTGCAATCCCGTGACAAAGTTTTGAGTCGTCATATATTGGGTGTTACAATTTCTTCCAGTCAGCAGAACTAACTAGGGTCATATTGTTAGCGGTTGGAAGTTTTCTCCACTAGTTAGCATACAGCACATTACGCATAAAGCTAGAGTTTCATGTGAAAAAGGACCATACAGTTTCTCAGCAGTTAACATTGCTCTGGCCGCTTGTTCACACGCACATATAGTCATTCCCCAATTGTTGGTTTTGGGAAGATTAGGTGTTCTTGCACGTCAATTGTTAATGGAACGGCTTTAATTGTGCTATTCTTGCCAGGGATAATTTCTACCTCCTACCCTGTCCTAATTACCTCTCCCTCTCATATCACGCACACTAGCGGTCCTTACTCCCTTCAGAAAATTACATTTCATCTCCATTCTTCAGAACAAGCGCCCCTGCGTAGAAGCAGGGTGGAGAGCTCACCAACAAATAACAACAGGTAACGACCCCTGAAGAGTTAGAGAGCTAATTCCTGAATTGGTGCATTAGACTAGCATATTGAGGATTGCTGAATGTTTCTTCTTAGATAACCAGACTACACAGATTAACAACGCACACTAACAATAGTACAACCAGATTTTCCAGAGAAGTGCTCCCGCAGTGTTTATGAGATAAGCGTTACATCTACACCTCTGCGTCCCGGAGTCACTCAGACTTCTCTGGCTCACTGGGTACGCTGTCTCCAGGTGCTCTTCTGCACATCGGCAGGCTTGCTGTGGCTGTCACTTCTCCCGGCTCGGCGGGCCTGTCCTACAGGGTTTCTGCTGTCTCTGCTGCACAGGGAGCGAGTTTCTAAAATTCCAGGAGGTATGATGACCAGCTCTGCTACCAGTGACCTCTCGAATGGTCCTGCCACAATTAGCTTCCAATGCAACGACTCTGCAGCTTGTAAGCGCTTCGGGCATGTGTCTCTCTGGCTTCACCTCCAGCATCTCAAGCACGCGTTCCACAAGTGATCTCTTTAGCCTCCCCTGCGCAGGCCATTTATACCGTCCCCTTGGCTTCAGGTGTAGGCAACTTTCATTCATTACATAACGGTCTTCGTACTCTGCATCCTTCTTCCTTGTCCCAGTAACAGAGTGGTGTTTATTAGGGAAGGATTTTCGTGAAAACCATGGAAGGGATTAACAACAGCCTAAAAAGCCCTGGAAAATGGTATACTCATTGTGAAAGGGAAATGGAGGATACTGTGTCCCACAGAAGGGTGCCTCCTCCCCACTCCCCACTCCACCGAGGTGACCTTCTGTCGCATATCCATATCCCAGGATCACGATCCAAAAGTGACGTCCTTTCCCTGGGGGAAGAATATTTTGGCGAAAGAAGTGAGGACACTCTCAGATTACTCACAGATGGAACCACTGCGTGTTGTACATATAATGTTACTGAGCATCCCATTGTGATAGTGGTGGACTCAATGGCGAAGGCTGCTGCAGCCAGAGCCTGTTCACAAGGGAACTTTCCCTGCATTACTGAATCCAGCAAGCCACTGTAGTAAGCTAAAGTTTTGTGGCTCATTATGCTTTTGTGCATCAGGACTGCTGTCATCATGTGTCCATATGACTGTGAAAACAAATACAATTCTTGTGTATAGTCAGGTGTTGCTAGAACTGCAGTAGCAGCAATGATGTCCTTGAGTCCTTGGAAACTAGTGAGCATTTCTACAATGGTGTTCTTTGTCTTTTGGGCCTCCTTAAGTGCATACATTGATGGTTGAGTGTGTGTACTGTTGTTGAAAATCCAGACCCTGAAGTAATTGCATAACCCTAGAAATGTCTGTATGTCTTTAATCGTTACTGGATGGGGTGTGCTACGCACTGCTGCTGCACACTCCGGAGTTACTTTCTTGCCATTAATGGAAATCAGCTGCCCTAAATATAATTATTCCTGGTGACAATACTGGAGTTTTTCCCTGTCTACTCAGCGAGCAATCTCAATAATGTGACAGAGTCCGCTCTGCACTGCTGCTCGTTGGCACAACACACCAGCAAATGGTCAACGTATTGAATGATGATACTCGGCACAGGTATGTTGCCTAAATATACATACAGTACTCTGTTGAAGATGCTCGGGACTCACAGTACCCCTGTGGGAGCCTTGTATGTTGGAATCACATCCTGCGATACGTAAACGCAGTGAGGTATTGAGAGTCAGGATGCAGTAGGCTGGAAAAGAAGGCATTTTTCAAATCAATAACTGTGAAGTGTGACTGTGGTGGGTATGTTACATAATATCATCACAGGGTTGGGTAGAATGGGAAACTCATCTTGTACTATACTGTTTAGTGGGCATAAATCCGGGATCATTCCCCAACTAGATCCCTTTGATTTTTTGACAGGGTATATAAAAACTGTGTTACAGGGAACACTTGATGGCACTATTATGCCTTGACGTAGGGGAGCCATGATGGTGTTTGTCCTAACAGTAACTAAAATGAAAGACATGGGTATCCCCTTCGTCGCGGACATAGGGGAAACTACTAAGTCAAGGTACAAAGGGGGATTATGTCTTGCGGAACTCCACAAAAACTATAATGTAATAATACTAAGCAGATTTCAAAGGAACGGCTGGGAGGAAAACAAAGTCAGAACATCACACCAAGCATATAATCAATTATGAAAGTTTTATTAATATCAATTAAATAAAAACATATTGACATAGAAATTCAGCCCATAATTCATACCAGGCTTCCGTAGTGGGAAAAAGTGCTGGTGCATTAGTAGTGTATACCTACTATGTGGTCAAAGCCACGCAGCAATTGACCGAGCGACAGGACTCTAGCCAAGTGAAGGGGATCACGTAGTCAGAGGCTGTGACTCTCGAATAGGTAACAACCTGCAACAATAAGGAATTTCATACAATAATAAAATGCATTGAATACATTTGAAACGCAGAAAGCCTAGAGTGTTTCACACACACTTTAAGCAATTAATGAAGGCTTAAGACTATCAAGTCTAAAGGCAATTCAAAAATACCAAAGATCGCCAAAGTGCATAGAAACTAGACATCATGTCAAAGTACAGTGCATTATGTCTTCAGCTGCTGTTTTGCTCCAGTGTGAGTTTGCTCTAGGTGTCGCCTGGTGTCTTTCGCAAAGTGTATTTGCACCCACACCAATGCACTCTGGGACTCTCCCCACAGTGACTCCGCTCCGAGAAGTGCCACTTCTAGGTTGTCCTCATCATGGCTACAGAAGTGAACTGGTGGTGTCCTGTTAGAGAAAATAATTCTGCTTTGTGGATCTATTTGTCAGGAGGTACTTGCTAATTACGTGCTTTGTTTGCTGCAGGGCATACATCACTGCCCTGTTATGGCTCCGTATCACACACCACGGCCCCCCTGGCAGCCAGTGCTGGCCGCAACACTGGCCAGAGGCCTCCTTTTCTATCAGAGCAGTGAGGGGCGAGGATGTTGGCCAGAGGCCTGCTTTGGTGCGCCTGGCTCTCAAGCCATCTTTCAACCGCTTTCCACTGTGAGGCGAGGACAAACAGGCCCCTGAGCCCACCTTGACAGGCGACACACCACAAAACAAAACTTTTCTAAGTGCTTGAATTATACCTGTGTTTACCAACTCGCCCAGTGCTCTCAGGTTTACTAGTTTCATGCGTGAGGAAGTCATAATGAAATGTTCTTGCCATTCTGGTATTATTATTCGTAAAGATAAAATGGCAAAGACAAAACTACAAGTCCTAGAATTCGAAGAAAAACATTGGACTGGAAATCACTGGATGTCGTTCTCACGCATGGAATTGGGAAACTTCAGAGCTCTGTTCGCTGTACTGTTTTTTTTGTTTCCCTAGTGCAAATGGCCCAGAGGATTAATTTTCCCTTGCATATGTCATGTCTGTCACTGTCCCACTAAACATCTGGAGTGAAAGAAAGACTGCAATACCCAGCCAAGATCTGTTGGAGCTTGCAAAGGTTGATCAAAATGAAAGAACTCATTTATATAAGCACGTGCAACTGGCCTGGCTGCTTTACTCAGGCAGTGAGTCAGACAGTGCTCTCGCTCTCAGACCGAGTCTGATTTCAAATTCCAGTAGCACGTTTTTTTACATAGATAACGTTACCGCTGTACCGTACATAGTACTTTATGAGAATAAATGTTGCAAGGCACCATGACACAGTCAGTGGCTGTGTTGATCCTCTTGGTGCCCCCTAGAGGCTGGCACGTCAGGCCGCCGCCTGCATAGCCTTATGCAAAGAGCGGCTCTGCTATTGAGGCCTCTGACCGTGCTGAAACAGCGTCTGAAATTGCTACTAATACCGAAATTGGAGCTGAAGAGCTACTCAAAGTGGCTTATCAACTAAGGCAGCCGAGAATGTGCCTGCAGAAAGCGAGACCTCTTCTCGTGCTAACTTAGGTCCTGAATTCTCCATCACATAAACTGCCTTGAGAAAACTTTCACTGGGACCCGTAGGGGCAAAGCCCCCGAAGGTGCAGGGCCCAGGCCCATAAGCCGGGCTGTGGAAATGAAGCTCAGAATTACGCCTCCCTTTACAAAGGGAACGTCACTTAGGGGTCGCCAGAGGTCGCAACTGTGACCTCTGAGGTCTCCCTTGCGACCTCTAGAAAAAAAAGGGGAAAAAAGAAAACATTTTTTTTTTTGTAATATAAGCTCATGGGCTGTGGCCAGCACCATGTGGCTCTTTACTTCTGGGGTGGCGCTGGCTTTCTCGTTAAAGCCCCTTAAAAAAAGAAGAAAAATAAGAACAGGAGTGCCACAAGTCTAACACTTTCAGCACTGATCCTAAATAAGAAAGAATAGGAATACCAAATAATGTGTCTTTCTGGAAATCTATACAATAATTGCTAGACTCATTAAAGTTTTATTTCAGGCACACTTCAGGGGTGAGTCACTGATTTAGTCTGTTCTTAAACGACTCAACTCAGCCTTTCATCCTTTTGAGGTCGATAAATGAGTACCAACACAGGTTGGGTGATATTGGGTGTATATTTTTTCTATATAAAGCGCTTAATATATCATTATCATTTGGCCATGGACGTCTGCTTGCATTCACAGTGATTTGGTAATATGGGCCTATACACACTGATCTTAACGATACATATGGAGATCCATTCTTGTATGAAATGTACATCACATTATAGCGATATCATAACCATATTTTTTGTAGTGTACAATGCTATGTGATAGCACTTCCTGTTTTGTCAACGGGTGAAAGGTCGCGTTCCATCGCATCCCGCGATATCACTTCGGGGTGGGGTCAAATGACATCACTTCCTGTGATGTCACCAGGGGGTCAAGGGCCGTGTGATGTCACTTCCGCTACCACTGACATTTTGGTGAAATGACGTCCCTGACCAAATGGCCCATTTCCTTGACACCAATGCGTGGAGGGAGGTGATCGGGCAAGAACAAAGGGGAACAGCAGACTGCCAGGTGTCCGGACTTGGAAGAAGGGGCATGGCAGGTAGCACTTACCTGTCAGAGACGCACATACCTCCATAACAAAAAGAGACCAAAGGACGGCGGGCAACTGCACAGGTTGGGACCACTGATTGAGTAATTGACATGAGATAGGTTATTTATAATGCGTTTAATACCCAAAGGTTCCTAAGCGCGGACCAGGGTATCAAACCCGTGGTGCTCTGCGTTGTCTTGCTTCCAAGGCGAGCATGTTGCCCCTGAGCTATCCTCCCGAGACTACCACATGAGGTGTCTCCCTGCCCTGAGGCTAATTTTTGCCTACAAGAAGTTAGGGCAAAATTACCCTCTGCATACTTCTCTTTCACCAGAGCGAAGCAGCAGAAGGAAGGACCCAATAATTGCAGAAAACAGAGCAACGTGGGAAAGCGTCTCCTTTTCTACCAGCCGCGGTGCCGAGCATTGTGGGACAACAGACTATAGTCATGGGCCCTTCCTCAGAGGGGGAAGGCCCAGGGGCACAAGATGGGAGGTGGGCTTGGTAGGGGAGGGGGATACGGAAGCGGGCAGCACCTTTCAGGTGCTAGCCCACTTAGCATGCGGGTGTTGGGGTGGGCCACTAACCCACAGCACAATAGGGACCCAGACTCCAGGGCGCCCATAAACTGCGAAGAGGTGGCAGGGGCAGGTGCCGACAGGCAGTCACTGCCCCTGACACCCACATCAAAGGCCCCGCTCCCATCCGGGCGGATGCGAGACAAAAGGCCAGTTGATGCTTCAAAAGGAAAGGGGGGCTGCCTGCCATCAGGCCAATTCTGGCCTATATCTAGAGGAGGGCAGGCAGCCTCCTGTCTTCTTTTCCCCGGCCCCTGCAGCATGGCAGAAGCACTGCTGCCGCCGCTCTGCGAGAGATGGGCAATAGTAAGTAAAAAAATCCCTCCCACCCTTTGCTAGACACACTACCAACTTGTGAATAGTGGACAACAGGACAGGCACCAATGAAAAAATGGAAACTAACGGGTTAAGAGCTGGCAACAACCAAAGGCATTAGTGCACAAGATGGCTTGAAAAAACAAGTTACCACAGGACTTACTGTTCTAATGTAAGTGGTAAGTATCAACCAGCACCAACGCCGCAGGTGGCAACGTCGCAGAAAGTAAGTATAATGAAATAACAAAAACCACAGGAGCAGGTTACCGGCTCAAGGTGAGTTGTAGTTAGCCAGAGCTCAGTGATCCACCTACAGGGAGGTGAAAACACGAAATTAACATGAAAGGCAAACGCTTTTGCAAAACCGATGTAGGTTACCAGGAACATGCAACGAAAAAATGTAACATGTACATCTAAGGAATCTTTCGAATAAACAAACCAATTGGGCAGGTGGACAAACCTGAAGCAAAAATGGAAGGGCGCCGAGGACCGGTAAAATGCCCCAATGGAGTCAGGTAAATATGCAAATCTAAAGGGCAGGTTTCCAAACTTTAAGGAATAGCCAGAGGCAAGATGAAGCACAGGAACTAATTAAATTACCATCCCATAGGGGCAGGTGTCCAAACTATATGAAAAGTTGAGGAAAACTGAAGCCAAGGAAACTCTGCAAGGTTCACGAATAGAAAAACCAAACCACAGAGGCAGGTTGCCACACTTGAAGTAAGTATTGACACAAGCAGAAGCCCAGTTATCCGCCAGTAAGGAGAAAAAGCATAAAAAACCAAAAAGGCTAACACCTTATGAGGCCTTTAAAATGGTCAAATAATAATAATAATTCAAAGGCCAAGGATGGAGATAAACACAGGCAAGGGATCGAGAATCTAACTAGGTAAACGCAGGCTCATAGAACCCACCCCCGAGGAGAAACAATGCAATAACGCATAGGGGGTTCAAACACAAGTGGGCCATGAGATAAGTGGACGCACACAGGCTCGAAGAACCCACCCCCGAGGAGAAACAATGCAATAACGCATAGGGGGTTCAAACACAAGTGGGCCATGAGATAAGTGGACGCACACAGGCTCGAAGAACCCACCCCCGAGGAGAAACAATGCAATAACGCATAGGGGGTTCAAACACAAGTGGACCATGAGATAAGTGGACGCACACAGGCTTGAAGAACCCACCCCCGAGAAGAAACAATGCAATAACGCATAGGGGGTTCAAACACAAGTGGACCATGAGATAAATGGACGCACACAGGCTCGAAGAACCCACCCCGAGGAGAAACAATGCAATAACGTATAGGGGGTTCAAACACAAGTGGACCATGAGATAAGTGGACACACACAGGCTCAAAGAACCCACCCCCGAAGAGAAACAATGCAATAACGCATAGGGGGTTCAAACACAAGTGGGCCATGAGATAAGTGGACACACACAGGCTCAAAGAACCCACCCCGAGGAGAAACTATGCAATAACGCATAGAGGGTTCAAACACAAGTGGACCATGAGATAAGTGGACACACACAGGCTCAAAGAACCCACCCCCGAGGAGAAACAATGCAATAACGCATAGGGGGTTCAAACACAAGTGGGCCATGAGATAAGTGGACACACACAGGCTCAAAGAACCCACCCCGAGGAGAAACTATGCAATAACGCATAGAGGGTTCAAACACAAGTGGACCATGAGATAAGTGGACACACACAGGCTCAAAGAACCCACCCCCGAGGAGAAACAATGCAATAACGCATAGGGGGTTCAAACACAAGTGGGCCATGAGATAAGTGGACGCACACAGGCTCGAAGAACCCACCCCCGAGGAGAAACAATGCAATAACGCATAGGGGGTTCAAACACAAGTGGACCATGAGATAAGTGGACGCACACAGGCTTGAAGAACCCACCCCCGAGAAGAAACAATGCAATAACGCATAGGGGGTTCAAACACAAGTGGACCATGAGATAAATGGACGCACACAGGCTCGAAGAACCCACCCCGAGGAGAAACAATGCAATAACGTATAGGGGGTTCAAACACAAGTGGACCATGAGATAAGTGGACACACACAGGCTCAAAGAACCCACCCCCGAAGAGAAACAATGCAATAACGCATAGGGGGTTCAAACACAAGTGGGCCATGAGATAAGTGGACACACACAGGCTCAAAGAACCCACCCCGAGGAGAAACTATGCAATAACGCATAGAGGGTTCAAACACAAGTGGACCATGAGATAAGTGGACACACACAGGCTCAAAGAACCCACCCCCGAGGAGAAACAATGCAATAACGCATAGGGGGTTCAAACACAAGTGGACCATGAGATAAGTGGACGCACACAGGCTCAAAGAACCCACCCCCGAGGAGAAACAATGCAATAACGCATAGGGGGTTCAAACACAAGTGGGCCATGAGATAAGTGGACACACACAGGCTCAAAGAACCCACCCCCGAGGAGAAACAATGCAATAACGCATAGGGGGTAAAAACACAAGTGGACTATGAGATAAGTGGACACACACAGGCTCAAAGAACCCACCCCCGAGGAGAAACAATGCAATAACGCATAGGGGGTTCAAACGTAAGTGGACCATGAGATAAGTGGACGCACACATGCTCGAAGAACCCACCCCCGAGGAGAAACAATGCAATAACGCTTAGGGGGTTTAAAGACAAATGGATTGTGCGCTAAGTGAATGGTGTAAGGATAAAACGCCTTCCAAAAAATGGTCAAATAAGAACAATATACTAATGCAAAGGCTCAAAGAACCCCCCCCCCCGAGGAAAACAATGCAATAACAACGCATAATGGGTTCAAGCACAAGTGGATCATGAGCGGAGAAAAATCCAATTAAGGATCAAAGAACCCACCCCCGCGAAGAAACAATGCAACAACAACGCACTGGGGTTTTCAAACACAAGTGGATAATGAGCCAAAAGAACGGCAATCCTTCACTCTGTGAACTTATGAGGGCACATGCCCCAAATCCCAGATCAGGTTGGATTTAAATGGAAGAAAATATTACTATTTTCCCTCTGGGGAACACACAACAAGTGGCACCAAAGCGATAAGAAGGTATGTGCATGCCTCAAAGCGCGGAAAAGCACACAACAGTTGATGTAAGGCATATACCTCTCCACCATCCATGGAAAAGACAAATAGAATGCAGAAGAAAGTCAACTGCAAAGTCAAAGAAGAGACACCGGACACAGCTTACACGCTGGGTCCACCGAACGTCACAAGCTTTTGTATGAAGGGCGGCAGGGATCAGCCTCGAGTTGGCCCTACGTGGAAGTAGGGACCCCGCTCACCTGATCCCTTGTTCCCTAAAATATGTGTGTGATATTATCATTATGTTTGGTTAGTTGGTTTTCTTTCCACTACAGTTTATGATATAATAAAGCTTGTGGCCAAAGGTTTTCCACCCTACCTCTTGTTTGGCCTCATCTTTATGGCACTGGCATTACTGTCATTATTGTCACCTGTCACACCCTGCATGGCTCCCTCACACCAAAACACTTCCAGGCTTATCCGAACGCTGGCACCCGTGTCTTGGTGCTTGCTACGGTTTGTTTTTCCTTGCATTGAACGAAGTGCGAGCGTCCAGGGCCCTCGGTGTCGGAGGAACGGAAGGGCGGGAATTGTCACATTCGCCTACTCAGTATACTTAGAAGACATTCAGGTACTCCTGGCCAAACATGGCGCACTGTTTGAAGGCATTGGTCAGCTGGTGGGTGAGCCGGTACGACTCCACATCGATGAATCGATCCAACCTGTGGTGCTGAAACACCGACGAGTGCCGTTTCACCTGAGGGATCTGGTGGATCGAGAGTTGGACAGTCTGGTGGGGCTAGACATCATTGAAAAGGTTGAGGGCCCCACCCCGTGGGTGTCTCCCATTGTCATTGCGCGCAAGCCCAAACAGCCAGAGGCGGTGAGGATCTGTGTGGACATGCGGCTTCCCAATAAGGCCATAAAGAGGGAGCGACATCTAACCCCTACCATCGATGACATTATAGCGGAACTGCAAGGGGCGAAGTTCTTTTCCAAACTAGACTTGAGAGCGGGCTATCATCAGGTGGTCCTGTACCCCGAGTCCCGCTACATAACAACATTTACTACTCATCGGGGGCTTTACCGCTACAAGAGGTTGAGTTTCGGGGTGTCCTCCGCTGCGGAGGTCTTCCAAAACATCATAAGAGGGGCATTAGCGGATCTGGATGGAGTCCTTAACATCAGTGACGACATTTTGGTGTATGCGAAATCGGAGACGGAGCATCTGGCACGCCTGGCCAAGACCTTTGAACGACTACGCTCGCTGGGCCTCACCCTGCACAAGGACAAGTGCGAGTTTCTGAAAACTACGATCGAATTCTTTGGGTTCGTTTTCAAGGCGGATGGGGTGTCGCCGGATCCCCGCAAAGTGAAGGACATAAAAGAGGCGCGTCCTCCAGAGAATGTCGCAGAGGTGAGGAGTTTTCTGGGCATGGTTACTTACTGTGGCCGTTTCATTAGGAACCTGGCATCCCGCTCAGAGCCATTGAGATCGCTCACGAAGAAGGACGTCACCTGGCACTGGGGCCCCCTTGAGCAGGCGGCATTCGAGGACATAAAAGGGGCGTTGGCGGCGGAAGACACCATGGCGTTCTTCGACCCGAGCCTGCAGACGGAGATCGTGGTGGACGCCAGCCCGTACGGACTGGGGGCGGTTCTCACACAAGTGGGGAATGATCAGGAAGTTCGACCCATAGCATATGCCAGTAAAGCGCTTTCCGACACCGAGCAAAGATACTCTCAGATTGAGAGGGAAGCCCTGGCGGTGCTGTGGGGTTGCCGACATTTCCGCCTCTACATTCTGGGGCGCCCTGTGACGGTGGTCACGGACCACAAGCCGTTGTTGCCGATCATGGCGGGCTCATCATCCCGTCCACCAGTGAGAATTGAGCGCTGGATGCTCGCTTTGCTCGAGTATGGAGTGTCATTGATATATCGTCCCGGGGCTAACAACGCGGCGGACTACCTCTCTCGACACCCCAGAGGGGACTCGCAGGACTCTGCATCCGCGGAGGAAGCCGACGAGCACGTCCGCCTAGTCGTGGAGACGGCCACCCCAAACTCCATGCAGGTGGAGGAGCTCGAGGTCGCATCAAAAGGCGACGAATGTTTCGCGATCCTGAAGGAAGCCATGCAGAGGGGCACCTGGAAGATGGTGCTGGAGGCTGTGGAACGCAGGACATGTGAAGCCAGAGTGGCCCTCGAGCAGTTGTGGAGAGTGAGAGAAGAACTGACATTCTCGGAGTCGGGGCTGCTACTGAGGGGTGAGAGAATCGTGATACCCCAGGCCAAAGTTGCACAGGTCATCGCACTGGCGCACCAGGGTCACCAAGGCGCGCCCAAAACCAAAGCTCGCCTCCGTCAGAAAGTGTGGTTCCCGGAACTCGAACGGAAGGTGGAAGCGTTTGTGGCGTCGTGCGTATGGTGTCAGGCTGCAGCACCGGCCCAACGAGAACCATCCATCGAAGCGATGCCCAGGGGGACTCGGCCATGGGAAGTGGTGCACGCAGACTCCGGGTCCACGTCGAGGGGCACTCATTTCCTGGTTGTGGTGGACGAGTGGTCTCGATACCCAGAGGTCGAGTTCATAGAGTCTGTCGCGTTTGAGAACGTGGTGGTGGCGCTGGAGAAGATCTTTGCCACCCATGGCCTACCCTCTGTGCTGTGCTCTGACAACGGGGCACCATTCCAGGGCGAGAGCTTTGCCGAGCTCATGAGGGAATATGGCATTCAACACCGGCGGGTCACCCCACTGTGGCCTCGGGCCAACGGGGAGGCCGAGCGCATGATGCGCACCCTCAATAAGGTATTCAGGATCGCCCATGGCAAGGGCGAGTGCTTGCAGAGGGCCCTATACGTTTTCCTGCGGGGATACCGGACCACACCTCACACGTCCACTGGTGTGGCCCCGGCGGAGGCGCTGTTCCAGAGGTGCCCGAGAGACATCATACCGGAGGTGGGGGACAGGGACCCTGCCGTCATTGACAATGAACAGGTCGAAGAGGAAAGACGAATCAGGACACAGATGGAAAACATCCGGAGGGGCCTCAGACCTCCACACATCGCACTGGGAGATGAGGTGCTGGTGAGGAATCGCCACCCTCATGGAAAGCTGTCCCTCACGTATGAACCCGCTCCCTTAGATGTCGTGGCGGTCAAGGGTTCTATGGTAACAGCCTCTGACGGGACATCGTCTGTAACCAGGAATGCCTCGTTCTTCAGGAGAATTGGCGACCCCAGGGTGGACAGCCCGGACGACCGAGAGGGTGAAGGTGCCTTGGATGAAGGTGGGGGAGAAGGACCCGCGGTGGACTCTCCCGCTCGAGGCAGACCCGGTCAAGAGACACCGGCCAGGGACGCTGGCAGGAGGTACCCCCTGAGAACAGGGCGTAGGAAACCTGCCCGTCTCACAGACTATATTACGGACTGAGCTGGCATGGCTGACCGGGTTTAAATGGTCAGGTCAAGACAGGTACCCGCGGGGGATCCAGGGTGGCTGTGAATAAATGGGGGTTCGTTTGGGGAACTGATAGAGTGGTGTGTTTATAAATGTGTGATAGTTTAGTCCCTCCTGTTTCCAATTTGTTGTTATGGAAAAGGAGGAGTGTGGCGTTGCCCTTTAATCCCTTAACTGCCAAGGGGTCCCCCCATCCCCTCAGTGCCAAGGCCTTTTTTGTTGATTTCAGTATTTTGCCATTCAATCCCTTGTAACTTTTTTGTTGCATGAGATATCTCGGCCAAATTTGGCCCTTTTTTCCCCCATGTAGGTGGTCATAACGCCACCAAAGAATCCTAGTTTGCTGTAGGGAGTGGTGGGGGAGAGAAAATAACCAAAAAGGGAGAACATTTGGGGGTTTTTCAGAAAATGCCAATAAAATGAAGTACAAAGAAGCATGTGTGTTTTCCTTGTAAGTGCTAGAAACAAATGGTTTGCTGTGCTGAATTCTCCATTTTCCAGGCTTTCAAGAACAGGTAGAGTGGAAACCAAAAAAACATATTTTGATATGGTTACCAGCTGTTTTGGGAGAGGTAGGCGATTATGGCCTTTTTTCCAATAGGACATGTGTGGACGGAATGGAAGAGAAGGGTAGGAAAGCTGAATTGGAAGACAGAAAGGTATACATTTCTGAAAAGTAGACAAAATTCCAGGTTTAGGAAGGGGTGATTTGCACAGGTCAGAAAACTACTACATAGGGAAAAATTCCATCGTTTTGGGAAAAATCGGGAAACTGACAGAAAAAAAGGTATGTGGTGGACATGGATTGCCCAGTAAGGCAATGGTTTCTGTGAATTTTGAGAAAAACAGTGCTCCGCTACATTCTTCCGACTCTTCGAGTAGGGAAATCACACATTTTTCATAATGTTTCACAAAACGAGCAAAACCACAAGCCAAAAAACTGGGCCATGGTACACAGGATTTTTATGCTTACGGCCTAAACAGACATACTTAGCATGTGTAAATAAGGAAAGCAAATGTGGTGAGGAAGGGCAAGCATACATTTTTTGAAAGAGCACCGGCAGACCCTTTCAAAGGTAGGTGACTTGTGCAGGTTACAAAAATGTATAGTGCCTAAAGCAGCGACTAAATGTAGGTCACATTTGGGAAATGAAAGGGTTGTGTGACAAAGTGCCGCAGCAAATGTGTCAAAACGTTATGAAAACCACGCAAACACAACAAATGATGTACCTTCCCGCGTTCCCACAGGTGTCCCGATGAAAACGGTAACTCATGTGTGGGTGCACCTACCTGGGCGCAAAGGGAAAAGGCTAAACCACTGGTAACCCCAAGTCTTTCGGCAAAGCAGATTTTGAGGAATTTTGCTCTTGTGGACAACCTACAGATTTGGGCATGGGGTGTCACAGCCACCAAGGAAAACGTGGAAACCCATGTATTTCCAAAAAGAAGACACCCGTGGGAATCCACAGAGGTCTGACTTGCCAAATTGCCCCAGAATGTATTACCAACAAACCCAGACAAATTCTGAAATTTTGCGAAAAAAACCACAATTTTCAGACATTTCACTCTGCCCACCCACCAAAACATGCCGCCAACATCACATGTCCTACCTCCCCGCGTTCCCACAGGTATCCCGACAAAAACGGTACCTCACATGTGTGGGTGCACCTACCTGGGCAAAGGGAAAAGGCTAAACCACTGGTAACCCCAAGTCTTTCGGCAGAGGAGATTTTGAGGAATTTTGGCATTGTGGACAACCTACAGATTTGGGCCTGGGGTATTGCAGCCACCAAGGAAAACAGGGATCCTGTGCATTTCCGAAAAAAGAAGACACCAGTGGGAATCCACAGAGGTCTGAGTTGCGCGAATTACCCCAGAATGTATTACCCACAATCACTGGCAAAGTCTGATATTTGGTGAAAAAAACACAATTTTCAGACATTTCTCTCTGCCCACCCACCGAAACACACTGCCAACACCACATATCCTATCTTCCCGCATTCCCACAGGTGTCCCGACAAAAACAGTACCTCACATGTGTGGCTGCACCTACCTGGGTGCAAAGGGAAAACGCTAAACCACTGGTAACCCGCAAAGGGTTTGGGGAGCCAACTTACAGATTTGGGCCTAGGGTGTCAAAGCCACCAAGCAAAACGAGGAACCCCATGCATTTCAGGAAAGAACACACCCGTGGGAATCCACAGAGGTCAGACTTGTGCGAATCGCCCCACAATTTATTACCCACAAGCCCCTGCAAAATCCAAAATCTGGCGACAAAAAAATAAATGGGGACGTTCAACCCACATAGGAGTAAGCCGCCCAAAGCCATGGATATGACCCCCTGTGACCCTGGAGCTCTGCCTGGGTTGCGTTACAGCTTCTCCCTCCTGGAAAGGTCGGGGACCCTGCCGGGGCTCCCAGAACCCACTGCTGAGCTTGGGGATGGCCAAACCACATGGAAGACAGCCGCCCAAAGCCAGGGACATCACCCCTGACCCTCCTGAAGCACTGGCTGGGTTACGTTACAGCTTCTCTCTCAGGGAAAGGTCGGGGACCCTGCCGGGGCTCACTGGAACAGCTGCTGAGCTTGGGGGCGGTCAAACCACATGGAGACAGCCGTCCAAGGCCAGGGACATCACCCTCGACCATCCTGGAGCGCTGGGAGGGCTGTGTTACAGAAATTCCCTTGGGGGAGGGAAGGGGACCCTGCTTGGGTTCCCGGGAGCTGTCGCTGTGCTTGCGGATGGTACACCCACATGGTAAACGGATGTCCAAGGCCGGGGACATCACCTCCAACCGCCCTGGAGTTCTTGCTGGCCTGTGTTACAGCTTTTCCCCACCAGGGAGTCCCGGCAGTGTGCCAATACCTTCCCAAAGGAAAAAGCTCTAACGCAGCTCAGCATGAACTCCAGGACGGTTGGAGGTGATGTCCCCGGCCGTGGGCATCCATTTCCCATGTGGGTGTACCGTCCCCAAGCACAGCGGCAGCATCAGGGAGCCCCTGGCAGGGTCCCCTTACCTCCCCAGGGGGAAATTTTATAACGCAGCCCAGCCTTAGGGTGGGGGGAGAGGGCCACCACCCTTTCATTCTGAAAAGAATCCTGGTGGTCTAGTGGTCCCCCACAAAAATCTCCTTTTATTTGTCTTAATTTATTTTGTCCCCTTCCCTGGGGGCAGATAATCAACCATCTGCCCTCAGGGGTGCCAATATGTGTGGCCCCATGCTTTGGGGGATCAGGGGGGAGAGGGCTGCTTACATACTAAGCAGCCCCCTCTCCCTGCCACAAACAGATCCCTGGTGGCCTAGTGGCATTGCTGGGTGCGGATCGAGTGCTCTGCACCCTGTCCGCACCCAGCAATGCTTCACAAAAGGTGTTGTTGGAAAGGGGAGAGTCTCCCCTTTCCAACGACACCTCCCTCGATCTGCACGGCACAATAGTGCCGCATATCGAGGGGGAGAAAGGTGGAGACTTCCCTTTCATTTTCAGGTCGGCGTGCATTACGCACGCCAACAGGAAAATGAAAGAAATCCAACCCCCGGGCCGTGAGGAGGAACCTCCCCCTCACATAGTCCGGGGGTTGGATTTCAGTTTTGTGCGAAGTGCCAAAAAGGACGAGCTATCTCGTCCTTGGCAACACAAACGTAATGCCAAGGACGAGATAGCTCGTCCTTGGCACTTAAGAGGTTAAGGGTACGCACGCGACGGAGTGACGTGCACTCCGTCGCGTGCGCTGTTAAATAAACGGGGCGTTCCCGGTGACATCACAATCACCGGGGAGCCCACACTGGAAGCACTCCTGTCTCCGTGTCTCTCTGTCACGGGGGGTGGGGGGCTCACGGACGGCGGCAACCGGAGGCCGCCAACAAGCACTGTGCGAGCACCAGGCCATCTGAACTCCTTCATCGTTGGAAGAGCAGTAATGTGCTGCAGAGCATTTGTGACACCAGACTGTTGCAAAACAAACAGCTGATTGCCATCCACGTCCCCAGGCAGAAGAGTGAACAGCGGCGGGGAGCGGTGAAAATGAAGGAGCAGGCAGGCACGGTCAGAGGAGCCAGGCGAGGAAGCAGACAGCTTAGGGAATCTGTGTGATTTTCCCGCAACGGAAATGTTTGAGTGAGAAATGACTGAAGATTTTTTGCTCGAAATAATCTTCGGTCATTTCTCCCCTGAACATTCCTGATGTGCCCAAACCCCCACCTACACCCCTACCCTCCCCCCAACACACCTCCACCCCCTTACTTACCTTGCCTTCCATCTCGCTGGACCCTGAGACGCCTGTTCCCTTTCACTTCCTGGATCGGGAGCCAGCGCCACAGTGTCCTTTTTTTTTTGTTTTGGGCCGCTGCAGGGGTGACCTCTGCAACCCCCGCTCACTATACTGTATAGTATGCTTACGGGGTGTTGCAGGGGACACCCCCTCAGACCCGCAGACTTTTTCTTTTTGTTTTGTCTGGCCGTTGCGGGCCCCCGCTCACTATACTGTATACTATAGTTACGGGGTGTTGCAGGGGACACCCCCTCAGACCCGCAGACTTTTTCTTTTTGTTTTGTCGGGCAGTTGTGGGCCCCCGCTCACTATACTGTATAGTATAGGGAGCGGGATGTTGCAGGGGACACGCCATCAGCCCCTGCAGCCTTTTATTTTATTTTTATTTTATGTCGGGCAGTTAACCCCTGCTAACTATACTGTATAGAATAGTGAGCAGGGTGTTGCAGGGTTTTCTTTCTTCGTTTTTACCTATCCCACCAAAAAATACATACCACAAAAGGTCAAAAAGTTTGAACTTTTGGTGTTCGAACTTTTGGTGGTATGCATTTTAGGTCTTTTGGTGGGGTAGGTAAATTGGATTCGGTCATTTTGACCGAATCCAGCTAAGGAACGTAACGGCAGGACCGAGCTGCTACACAAGGACAAACACTCGGGCCACAGAAAACAGGCACGGCAGCAGGGACCTACTCACTGAGCCCTGTTAAAGGTCAACGGTGTGCGTAAGAAAAATCTATGCCCACGCAATATTAACCGCATTATAACAGAACAATCATATGAACCATTTAGGGGCTTTTAAAAATTACGGGAAAGCAAGGATCACACCACAGCCAAGAGCAACACCGATTGAGAGGCGGGCGACACACGCACCGAATGACAGGAACAATCAACGGAAAGGTTACAAATCCCGCAGCACACGGCAAAGAAGCCAACAGCTGTTTTTTTAAGCACTTTACAAAAGAACCATTATAATATAATTTTCCGTAAACTGGGGCACATTATCGCAACCCAACAGCATCTATGAAAGCACGTGCAGTGCAACCAGCTAGTAGAAACGGCTGGCATGCCGCAAGATGGCAAATGCTCTCAGTCTAAAGGAGAGGCTACTCCTGGAATGGGCTAAAGAGGCAGAATTGGCACACAAGCAAGAGGTCGGAAGCCGAGAGAGAGGAGGAGGAGGACCAGGGGAAACCCAGGAGCAGACAAGGAAAAGGCAGTGCCAAGAGAAGCTGAAGCAGGGAAGAAAAGAAAGGAGAAATAAGGTGCCGTGCAGAAGGATTTGGGGGCGATATTAGAGCAATTGTTACAGTGGCATAAAGAAGGGGTGCAGGGGTAGAAGGGGCCGGGACAGCTCCACTGGTGAGGAAGAGAACTCAGAATCTGAGTCTAACACCAGCAGCGAGGAAGAGCAACACCATTTAACAGCATGGACAGGGCCTGTTGGGCCAAAGATGGACCAGGGCCACCAAATAGCAACATCGGAAGACGGACTGCAGGGAAACACATACACTGAACATTTAAAAAAAGACCATCGCGTGGCGCATTAAATCAAAGGTGAAGAGAAAGATTTGGAAAAAGCAGTTCATTGCGATATTTTCATTACTAGAATATCAAGAGATGGGGAAGGATATTGTGAAAAAAAGACAGGAAAGAGGAGGAGAGAGCAAAGGTAGAAAAACCCTTACAAATCTGGGGGGCAGCTTTTCACATCCTGTCCACCATCATTCTAGAAATATTCCCAGAGGGGGCACAGCTTTGGTAGCATACCACCCCAGGATCCTCCAGATATGCAATACTTTTGGGGAGGAGCTCGATTAAATTATAACAGAGAATTTAGGAAAGAGATGCAAACATTTCCAGACTTAGGAAGGGAAGAAGAAGAGTCCACGTTCTGTCTGCTTCACGTATTAAAAGAGGACACCACACATAACACACAGGGTAACCAAGGCCACAAAAGGGGGTTCACGAGATACCGCAACACGCAAAAACACCCAAGAAAGTGCACCACCTCAGAACACATCCAAGCAGCCCTTCTGGAAATATGCCCTGGCGGCCATAAAAATAAGCAAACACAATAACATATATCCTGCTACGCAGAGGCCAGGGGCAAGGGGCTCCACGGGTTAACACCACAGCATATTGTTGGAACTACGAGAAAGTGTTCTGCAGTTGGGGCAATGGCTACAACTTTTCCCTGATGCCCAACAGGAAACTCTATTGAAGAAGATTTTAAACAAGGCATCAGAATACCATTCAAAGGGCAGGGTTCACAGCTCATTCCAAACAACAAAAATGTACAAAAGCTCATCCAGAAATAGTGAGGGAAAAATAAGGAAAGACGTAAATCTGGGCACGGTGGAAGGTCCTTCTGACAAACTTCCTTTCAAGGAATTGATATGCTCTCCATTGGCTCTAGTACCCAAGAAAGAGGAAGGAGAATTCAGGCTAATCCATCACCTGTCCGGCCCCCATGGCAGCTTACCTGTCCCACCCCTTTGGCAGCTCACCTGTCCCACCCCCGCGGCAGCTCAGTCAATGACGGGTTTCTGCCGCAGAGGCGGCAGTGTCTTACAGCAGCTTTCAGGAAGCAGTGGACATAGTGAAGCTGGCAGGAAGCAAAGCGCAGATGGCTAAGGCAGACATACAATCTGCTTTTAGGCTGTTGCCAGTGCACGAGAGCGCATTCCCATGGCTCTGTTTCCAATTTGACAGTCAATTTTATTTTGATAAAGGCCTCCCCATGGGCTGTGCTATTTCATGCTCCTACTTTGAAGAAGTGAGTTCCTTTTTAGAGTGGCGCTGCAGAAGTTATTGCCAGGGGGCTCTAGTGGGGCATTATTTAGATGATTGCCTGTTTGCAGGCCCGAAGGATCTGATTTGTGTAGCACAACACTTAACATATTTGAGGAAATCATGGCAGGGCTAGGGATCCCATTAGCAGGCGGCAAAACAGTGGGGCCTATGCAAGGGCCATCCTTTCTAGGGATAGAAATTGATTCCAGCAAGGGGGAATCCTGCTTGCCTCATGAGAAGGTAGTGCATTTACTATACACGATTCAGGGTCCTCAACCCAACCTCCTTCCCCTTGACCAGGACCTGCCGTCCCTCATTAACATCCTTCCTTCTCCTGCATCTCCCCCTACTACTCTCTCTCTTCATCCTCTGACTGGTGTACTAAGCCCCTGTACACCACCTCAGAAAACCTACAAAGGCACAGACCTCCTCCACCTGTCAACTCTTAACGCCCGCTCAGCAAACAAACACTCCACTGACATCTGCCTCCTTCTTGAATACATTGATCTTGACATTCTTGCACCTACCGAGACTAGGTTAAATGCCAGCTCAGTCTCTGCTTTTGACTCCCACCTCCGTGATGGCTGCAAAATCATCTCCAAGCCTAGATCTCACCGCTCTGGCGGAGGGATTTCCTTAATCTTTCCTGAGTGGATGCCTGCTTCCATCTTACCCATCCAGCACTACTCTTCCTTTGAAAGCCTAGTTTGCAAATTGGCCATCTCTCCCATGGCCACCCTGACCATTGCGACCATCTACCAGCCTCTAGGTGCCACCACCCTGTTCCTCTCTGAGTGGGCTGACTTCTGCTCTTCCTTACTTTCATTCACCTCCAGCCTCCTCCTACTGTTTGATTTCAATATCCAACTGGACTTCCCTGGCTCTGCATCCACTCTCTTCTCAGACCTCTGCGCCTCTCATTCCCTCTCCATTCTACCTTCTGGGCCAACCCACTCAGCTGGACACACCATGGACGCCCTCATACACTCTGACCTCTCTCTCTCCCCTCCACTAGTAACCCCTCTCTCCTGGTCAAACCATTCGCTCCTCTCCTCTCTCCTGGGTCCCTTTGAACCTCTGACGACCCCCCATAAAGCTCCTCCATCCTCATTCACTGACATTCACCCGATGAAACTAGTGTCAGAAGCTGCCCTGTCTTCCACCTTCATTCTCCCTAATACCCCCACCTCTAATACTACCTCTGACTCTGCTCTCAGCAACCTCCACCTTTCCATCACCAATACCCTTGACATTCTTGCCCCACTCATAACGATAAACCTGAAACCTGCCTCTAAGCGTAACACCTGGTGCAACTGAACTTGCGACCCTGAAATTATAGTGCAGGGTGGCGGAACGGAAGTGGCAAACTTCAGGCCCACCCTCTGAAAAACTGGCCTGCCACCTGCTCCAAAGGCATTACAGACCCTCCATCCATGCCAAGAAAAGAGCCCACATACAGGCACGGGTTTCCGGTGCATCCAACAACACGGCTGAACTTTTCAAGATCTGCAGGGAATTAGCTAACCCTTCCGTAGTCTCCTCCTCTCCTTCTCCTTACCAGGCCATCTGCAACACACTAGCCACATACTTCGCCACCAAAACTCAGGACATCCTGGACGGCCTTGCTAGCCACCCTCCCAACCCATCCTTTGCCCCCTTGCCTCCCTTGGTCCCTCACCCTCCTCCTTCTCCCCTGTCACACCTGAAGAAGTTACCAGAGTTGTCCGCTCTATGAAGCTCTCTTCTAAACAGGTCTCCCCCTGCTCATCCAGGACCATCAAGGATAACATTGTCTCTCTTGCCCCGTGATCTCGCTGATTTATGCAATCACTCCTTTATCACTGGATCTTTCCCCTCCTCCCTTAAGCGCTCCTTTGTGAGCCCACTCCTGAACTTTACCCTGCCAACTACCGCCCTATTTCCATCATCCCTTTCCTGGGTAAGCTGTTGGAGAAGCTGGCATTACCCCAACTCAACTCACACACCAAACTTGTTGATGTATCCACAACCATCAATCTGAATTCCGAGCATCCAGAGTCACAGAAACCTCTCTTCTGAACACCCGTGAAGAACGGCTCTCATCTCTGGACTCCAAATCCCCTTCTGTCCTCAGCCTTCTCGATCTCTCCTCTGCCTTTGACACAGTCAAACATTCCATCCTCATACAAAGGCTCCATGATACCCTTGGTATCTCACAACAGGCACTGGACTGGCTGACATCCTTCCTTACTGACTGCTCTTCCCAATCATCTTAGGCACCTATCCTCTCCTACTTCCTTCTCCGCCTGTGGTGGCCCCCAGGGTTCTATCCTCTCCCCTTGGCGCTTTAACATCTACCTTGCCCTGCTTGCACGCCTCATCTCCTCCTTCTCCTCCAACCTCCAGCGTTATGCAAATGACGCACAGCTCTTTTTCAAACTTTCTGCTGTCCCTCTTGCACCCTCCATCATCCCTGACTGCCTATCTGCCATCCAGTCCTGGTGCACCTCCAACGATCTCTGCATCAAAGCCTGTAAAACTGAGATCCTTCCTATTGGGGCCCCTGCTCCATCCTTCTTCCCTTCACTCTTGCCTTCCTCCTTGGGCTCTCCCCCTGCTCCTTCTTCTGAAGCCAGAAACCTTTGAGTCCTTTTTAACTCCCCTCTCTCCTTCCTCCCTCACACTCAGGACATTGCTAAGAAGTCCCACTTTCAGCTGTACCTTCTCAAAGGAATTCTCCCTTTTCTCACTTTCCCCCAGAGGCTCAATGTTACCCGAGTCCTGGTTCTCTCTAGGCTTGACTATTGCAATAGCCTCCTTCTGAATCTACCTTCTTCCACTCTGCAACCTCTCCAGCTAATCCAGAATAGGGCAGCAAGACTTATCCTTGGTCTTAAACCTATGCACTGCATCACTCCTGCCCTAAAAAGTCTTCATTGGCTCCCAGTTGTGGCACAGATTAAATTCAAATACCTCTGCATCATCCACAAGGCTGTCTGGGCCCAGGGACCACACTATCTCCTACTTTATCTTACTAAACACTCTCCCTCTAGACAACTTCGTTCCTATGGCACCAACACTTTTCGTGTAACGCGCTTTGCCAAACAGAGGGTAGGTGGTCGATCGCTTTCCTCAGCTGATTCCCTCCTATGGAACAGCCTCCCTTGCCCCTGAGCCTTGAGCAGGACTTTCTCAAATTCCATAAGCTACTCAAGACCTACCTCTTCACCTCCTCCTTCCCTTCTTCTCTTCTCTACTAATCCCACAGTTGCTGTGATTGGTGTCCAGGACCCTTACGCATCCTCGGGTGTCATGTACCCAGTGAGGACACGAGGCACATTCATGGGAACACAAGACACACCCTCATATGGTAGTGTAGGAAGGGACTGGACGTTGTAAATGAGAAAGGGTCTCCCAGGCCCCCCTTCATTCCTAGCCACGCACATGATATGCTCGTTCTGCGGGTGGCAGCGTACCTCTGGCCAAGGTGCGGGCCACCCTTGAACGACCCATGACTGTGCATGGCCTATGAGCCCCGAGACTCCATTTTGTTTGCTACCGACTCCATTTTCTAGTAGGCCGCATGAACACATTGAATGCAGCCCTGCACCTCTCCCCTCTATTCTTCGCGCACGGCCAGCCTGCCAACCCCCACCTCCTCCCCTCTGTCGCCTCAGCGGCTGTCCTGTTCTCACGGAAGCATGGGCGTGAAAAGTAACAGCTAAACCCTGTATCTCTCATCTTCCTTTTACATCACTGCCCTGTGTGCGACCGGGCCTGAGCCTGGCCCTGGAAAAAACCATCCATCTCCACAAACCTGCCTCCGCACCAGCAGACCCCTTCTAAAGAAATACAGAGCACAAACCCCCTAACCTTACCCCTCTTTTGATGTAACAGTTACATGCCCCTCACCCGTGTGCTACTCCAGTTCACCCCCCATCACTAATCCCACATTCGGCCATATATTCTTCTTGTGCTAACAAACAGTAAGAACCCCTATAATACATCTAAGGAAACACTTGATCAAAGGGATACTAAAATAGTGCGTCAGATAAGACACCTGGACCCTTGTACCTTCATTTTTATTGTCTAGGCCAAACATTTAATCATCTAAATATATTACATGTTGGGATTTATGAACTATATTGAAATGTGTGTGGCCGCAAGGGCAAATGTTAGCTATCATGATTCACAGCAACCTGGACATCGCCTGACCCTGCACCCCTCCCAGATGAGCACAGCTAACCCGCGTGCTCCACGAAGTTGCCAGTCCAGCACCAACCAATCCGGGAACACCAACCCTACAGCTTCAATACTGTCCTGTCCCCTTTGCCCAATGACTGCGATTTAATGTAGTAACTGGAGTCGGATGCTTACCTGGCACCTTCACTTCTTCTTCTGTGAATACGGTGAGCACAACCACTGGCGTGCCAGCCAGCCAGCAAACCTAAGGGATACATAAGGGAGAGTGGGGGGAGTCAAGAGACACATACTGAATACCTGTACTTGCTTGTCCTTAGGTCTCCATCCAGACCCCCTCGCACATTTTACTACAGGCCCAGAATCCTACCGGGCCCCTCCCAACCACACTGGTCACTGGGCTACACACCTCCCAAGTGGCCACCAAAGGTCTCCTGGGTCGACCGAAAGGTGGCTTTCTTGTATCTCTTCTACCACCATGGCGGATAGTAAAACTAAAACAGTCTTCTCAGTACATTTTAGCCACTCAGATATCACTGTCAACAGTAGATATCATATTGATAAATGTTAATGATCCGTCACTTGAGAACACAGTGCTACAGACATACAACCAGGTTCTACCTGTGTGGATAGTCGGGGACTTCAATGGGCTTATTGGGAACCTCTCTCTAGTGGAGGATAGCACTCTTAATATTACATCCTCAGACTTGCCCTCGCTGAAGAACAACAGGCAGGGAGCAAAGTGGCATTCCATGATAGCTGCCCATGGGATCGTGTAACTGAATGGTATAACCCCTGGTGATCCCTTTATGGAACTTCACTAGAGTTGAGGGTCGATCGGCATCTACAATAGATCATGCACTCTCTAATACAAGTGGGTTAACCTACATAAGGGACATGAGCACAGTTGCTAGATATGAAAGTGACCACGTTCCTCTGTGTTGGCTTCTTACGATGCCCAGGCTAACGAATACCGTAACTGACTATGATGAAAATGGGCAAATATCTCTCAATGAGGGGGGGAATCGCATCCACTGGCATCCGCAAAATATCGACAAAGCCAATAATGTTGTATCTGCACTACTATCTTGTTTCATACAGACAGGGTCTGATGGGGACAACGTAGCTGAGGATATGCTGTCTAACTTCTCCAATATTATGTTGGCAATTAAAGAGAAGGTAATTGGAAAACGTTTCTATACTAGCATTATGGAACAATCTAATATGCCGACCAAGCGATGTGTTGGCTTTGATGAAGTAATCAGCAAAGCCAAAAAAAAGATGCGAATTGAAATACAAACAATTTAAACAGAGAATGCCACTTGTATTACCTCATTGGGGGCACCCTCCCTAATTAAAACAGTTTAACGGAATTATAAAAAAAGTTTAGTGCAACACAAGTTAGAATGTGGAGCTCGACGATGGCAACAGATTGCCGAGAAGGTCCGAACCGGTGATTCTGTTGGCATATGGCAATTGCTTCAACATTCAAAACCACGTTCATTGTCTATTAATGGTATAACTGAAGATCAATGGTGCATTCACAGTAGCAGTACCTTGGGACGTGTTGCCCCGAATGAGGACATATTCCAAATTCCATCTGAGCTATGGGTTTGTCGAGCCACTATATTAGATATAATAGTGATTATTACAAACCTAAAAATGTCACGAGCCTGACGGAGTGTGCAATCTATTAATAAAAAAGCAACCTGAGCTTTGAGCGGCAGCCTTGCACCAATTGTTCGTCCAAATAGGTACGTCTGGTTCCATCCCTAAATCTTGGCAGTCCAGTCACATACTAACCGTTCACAAAAAAGGTGCTTGGGATTGCCAGAGCAACTTCCGGATGCTGGCAATGCTGGACACCTCATCCAAGATATTTGCGCGTGTCCTATTGCAGGAACTGAATGCGTGGATTAAAGAGAAAAAGATATTACCACCAAACCAAACCGGATTCCACGAAAAATCGGGAACTGTTCATGGTTTGTTGCTACTGCCTACCGCGGTCGGACACTCCTGGACAAGGCGAAATCTTGATGTGTATTGCACATATATCAATTTCTCTGCAGCGTTCGATACAGTGCAGAGAAACGTTTATGGAAGAAGCTGTTTAATCGGGGCATTCCAATGGGTCACCTTAGTATGCTGATGATGCTGCACACTGGCACCACAGTGCGTATTCGCTTAAATGCAGTGGGGAAACTGTCAGCCTCTATGATGACATCTAGTGGTGTTAAACAGGGGTGTATGGTTGCAGCCGTGCTCTTCATATGCAAACGGCTTTCCGCCTTGATGCAGAAAACCATGTGAAGATCACTGATGTAATCATTGGATGGCTGGCGTACGCCGATGATCTTATTCTGCTAGATTGTACGCCTGCAGGTCTCCAGCAAATGCTGGATGCCCTTAGCAAATACTGCGCTGACAATGGACTGTTGATTAATATTGATAAGAGCAAAGTGATGGTCTTTACAAAAAAACGCAGACCAAAAAAATATGTGTGGACATTGAATGGGACAATAGCGGAACAAGTAACGTCCTACAAATACCTGGGTATCGTTGTAGATGACCGACTAACATGGAATGCTCATTGGTCTTCTCTTCAAGCCTGGTGTATGGTCTCGACTAAAGCCTTGAGCATATTTATCGGAAGAAACAGTGGCTACTCGGTATCAGCAGTACTGGCCATATATATTGCAAAAATACGAGCAATATTATTGTACGCTATCATCATATGGGGGCACAACCTAATTAAATTGGTGGAGCGTTTTGAGGCTTGCTTGCTGCGTAAATTGCTCTGCTTACCTACTAATGTAAGCGTGGAGTATTTGTACCTGGAATTCGACTTAGTCGGAATGTCATATGTATTTATTAATCATTGTGTGTCAAACTTTGAGAAGTTGAAAAGACTGGAAATAGATACGATCACAGGTTCCTACATGGCTGCATTCTTGAGACTTGATGGTAGGGCCTTGTTTTGGCATCGTGGGCAAATTGAAAATATTACAAAGTAAGTGGGCTGGTACATTTTTAATACATGGACAAACCAGTATATTACCATGAAGTCTCTGTTAAAAAAAGCACTGAAAGAAGTTAGCTACGAACAACAGCTAACTAATCTCGCCAAAAAATCTAATAGTGGTATCTACTGTCAAGAACGTATATCCAGATGTTCCCCTCCGGGTTACATCAATGCCTACCCAAGTCCACAAACTGTCCGGCAATATTTGTTATTGAAATGTAATATATCGGATGCATTGGAAACAAAAGGGGCCCTATTAGGGATACCACGTGCCAGGCGATTGTGTCGCTTATGCAGCAATTAAGTCATTGAGACGGTTCACCACCTATTGATTCTATGTTATAGCTTGCACACTTTGCGTCATAAGCATATGAAGTCATACAATAATCTTATTGAGCTCGATGAAATAGAGGCACTATGGTCGCAATTTATGAGTGGCAACGATATAAATTTGATATAATCTATGGTTGCATTTTATAAAAGGATTGTATTGATTTTGCCTTGTATTGATTGATTCCGTGAAGCATTGATGGGAAGTATTTATTTGAAATCTAATAGGTTGAGAGATGTGATTGTTCTTAATCTGGTCTTAACATTGTGATGTAATTGTTTAAACTGTGTTATATAAAGCATTTGTTTTGCTATATGTATACTAATACAGTAAACTAATACAGTGTGTGGACATTCCTTTGTGGGGGTTCGGGGACTACACAGTACTTAAGAACCAGCCCGCATCACCTTCCTGAGAAGCTAGGCCTTGATTGCTCGTCCATTGCTTCCGTAATAGAGAATCTTGGCGGGGGTCCTCTGTGCCTCTCCTCTACCATATAGAGAGCAGAAGTACAGACACCCCCTCCACTCTTTACAATCCCCCACTTCATACCCAGCGTGCCCCTCCAGGAGGTGATCGTTCTCTGAAAATGTAGGCCCTCTTGGTTGTCCTCCAACCATCTGCTTGCGCTTGCCACAAAAAGAGCGGCCCACAATCCAAGCTGACCTGAAGGAGAGGTGGCCTGCGGGGAGAAAGGTCAGTGCTAAATTCATTTGTTTTCTGATGTATTTTCTATACACGCCAGATTTCCAGCCCCCAATCCCTCTGATGGCTTTCTCCCCCATCCCTCCCATCCAGGCTGAGGTTGCCGCCCCAAAGCGAAAAGAATGAGATCCAACTCGATGGGATCCCAGCCTACCGCCCTGATTGCCTTTGTAAGGACAGTTTGATGCTGGAACCTTCTGAGGGCCTTGCCATCTGTATGCCTAAACAGTTGCACCCCTGGTGGGGGGCCGATGCAGAGGAATTCTCCGGTGGGACCAATAGGGCAGTATCTCATGTCGTCTATGCAATATAAATTAATTATTCTCCCCTTTCCTAACTGATCTCTTTTGGATCTACTAAGTCTAATGGCCATGCATTCATTGCCCAAAGTAATGTCACCTAATGCTAAGCCTTCCTCAGTATTTTGCCACTTTTTCGCTGCTCCTAAATGTCCCGCAATAATTTAGTGTGAAGGCGGCCCTGAATAATGCGGCCTCACATGTCTCATTGCATACATTGTGTAGGATGTCTATTAACTTTTTAGCTTCTCAAAGTTTAAGGGGCACGTTGTCTTTCTGGACTCCTTGCAATTTGGCTCAGCCCGTTAAGGCATACCTTGTAAGCGAGCTGTGAGTGGGGTTTACCCCCCTGCTAATTTAACATAATAGAAAACTGCTGCCAGATGGGAAGATGCTCAAGCTTTTTTCTTATTCTGTCTGAATGGCCATTCAAGAAACTCATTCATGTGCCTTTCCTCGATGTCTCTGATGTTACATGCCTTGGTTATTTCACCAAAGTCTTTTAGGCATTTACTGTATAGCTTGGCTGTTTTTGGGCCAATGCATTTCTTGCCACATCCACTGTATGCCTGTGGGCTCAGCTGTTGCTAGTGGATGGTTTGTTTTATGGCCCGCAGCACCCATGTCTTGGGTGCAGTCATGTGCAGTTTTGATGGCAAGGGGAGGGAACAAGAGAGAAATATATTACAAAACACAATAATTAATACGAGCAGTGGAGGGAAAAGGAGGAAGGTCGAACCTGCTATGCCTTGTGAATATTCAGAACGTGCAAGTGCAGCAAGGAAAAAGGGCAGAGGGTGTCAGTGCTGGGGAGTGCGGGCTCGTGGGTGAGCCACAGATGAAGTGCTTGAGTTGATGAGTGCTATAAGACCAGGGACTAAGTTAGAAGTAAGTGCGAACCTTCGAGGCGGAGGGCGTGCCAAGACAAGTGCTGAGGGTAGACAGGGCCCGATGTAAGGCTTACCTCTGGTGCCCAGTGTAGCCTACCATCTAATTGCACTTCAGCCATCAACCATGTTTCTTGCAATGCAACCACACCAAAGATGTCCATCTTACTCACCAGGCCATCATTCTCAAACAAGTGGGTATGCCCTCTAGTGTTCCAAGACTAGAGCAGATCCACCATGTTACATCACTAATACTCAGCAGCAAAATGAGACTTACATGCCACGGGTAACCACTGCAAATAGCCATCAAGGGTATTATTGGCTTGAGAGGTGGCAGGTGGTCCCGTGGGTTTCAGTGAAGCAGCCCTTAGCCTAATGATCTCTTTGTCTACTATGTCATGTGGCATACCTGATGTAGAGGGTGGATCGGGCAATACAGAAATCTGGGACCTTTTCGGGGCTCTGTTAGTAACACTTGATGGTGCTTCAATATCAGATTTGTGTAGCGGAATTTCAACGCATTAGATATTATAGCACAGGCGCAGAAAATCAGCTTAAAAACTTAAAACATAGTTTAAAGAGGCCTCCGCTTCAAAACATATGTTTGTTATGAGCTGATCCTTTATTTCAGCCTGGTCAACTATACGTATGTCACCGGATGTGACGACTCTTAATGGCACAATGGACTTGAACATGCACAATACAGCTGATCGATTCAAAGGTGTAGGGGAAGATTCTTGGTACAATTGCACTAACTGGAGGGCAGGTACCATCTTTCTTGGCCATTCAGATCTAATTCCTATCTGCGAACTGTCGTTTTCTGCAGACGTACCCTGAGGATGTGCCCAGACTGCCGGGAGTGTAGGTTGTGTGTTAATGTTCTTGTCAGCACATGCTGTGTGTTTAGGCTGTTTTGCTTTGAGGACCCTTCTCTGTTGCGTTTTGGTAGGTTTATTTGTGTTGGCTAAATTTACAGACGCAACTTCAACCGGGATTACTTCATCATCACCGACGACCAATGACACAACCGGTAATGGGCTGATTGCCACTACACTAGAATGGGATGGATCAACAACTGGACTAACACCATTCACTCTTCTTAGATTTTCCTGTTCATTCAATAATTTACTAGTTTTATGTTGTCTACTTAATTTTCTATTGCTGTACATAAATGCATGATGGACAGGAGCAATTAATTGTGCTCTAGATTTTTTCTTATGTTTTTTTGTCACCGAATTTAACGACACACTTGCTTTACTTGGTGAGCTACTTGACACACCACTACATGCCACATGACAACACCCACGGATGTTCCTATGTATTATCAAAGACCGGATTTTGATCTTCTTTTACAAGTTTTCACATTTAGAAATGAACTGTGTCAACAGATTTTCAAGAGCACAGAACATGTCGTCAGAGTTCATACTTATATCATTTGGGCTTTTCAACTGTGTTTCACTTGGGTCATGAATAGCCTTCGTGGTGGAATAATGGAAGACAGAGTTCCACTTGATATCTGTGGAACGGATAGGGAAAAAAGAGAGCGCTTGCACTGGGCATTCAGCCTTTACCGGTGTTCCAATGGAACCAGGGGAGGTTGAAGGATTAGCAATGCCCTGGGAGACACATGGTTTACTAGGAGGTGTAAAATACATGGGAGTAGACACAGCCTCCATTAGCGATTGGTCAGGGTCAAGACCCATGTATTCCACCTCTGGGTCGTCCATAGCTGAAGCAGCTAAGTCAATGGGAGGGTTCACCCCATTGATGAAGGGTCCTGAACTAGGGCTTTTACATGACTAGAATCATGCTGAAGGACGGTATTGGCATTGACACACCGAGTTGGCATAAAAATGTGAGCTGTAGGGTCAAGAATACCTATCCTGTTATCTCCAATCATCTCACAGGGTATTTGCACGATATCGGTATTTCCAATACAAGCAACATTATTCAAAATAGGTATGAAGTCAACTGGACAACATAGAACATCACTTAGCAATTTAGAACTCACACAACCCAGATCAGATGTCAGTTCAGTGACAAGGGTTTCTTTTACAATTGGCTTTTTACTATTGTATTCAGTAATTTGTTTACACATAGGCAGCACTTTCTTAGGGTTCGATATCATTTTCGGGATACACATCCTTCATGAAGTAAATGGATAAGGCACGAGCAAAGAAAAGAAGAGGCAGACAGCAGCTCCTGTGACTACCTAGACGAGTGCAGCGGCTTCGCCAATAGTATCAAGTGGCAGCCAAGCGGCAGCACACTACACGTATGGCTCTGGCAATAAATACAAATCACTCAACTAATATGGTGATATGGTTGATATCGTATTATATTCACCGTCACACCGTCACACTGTTTTTGCACAGAGACAATTTGACGAAGCTATGAGATAAAGGGAATAATAGTAGCAATCTCAACACCGCAGGACGTGTGTTTAATATTGTACACTCAGATGCTCATTTTTTTAATCCAACTTCAACTACGCCACAGGCAATAAAACTATATTCATGGGAACCAGTCCACACTAACAGCTAGCAGACTTAAACAAAAAATAGTCCCATTTCACATTTCATATTACATATATCGTATATCTTACTGCGGGTACAGACGGCGCTATTTAGCCTTGTTTCACCTTGTTTACTTTACCACCCCGCTACAGCTGCTTTAACACTGCACCACACCGTGGCTCCAGGGAACGTGCGATTTGTTGAGTGAGAGCCCACAAGGCAAACACAAAGCAGACAATAAAACGGGGGCCGCAGGGATCGCACTAGGCACTAGGCTGGACAATCATGGCAATGATGGTCAACGAAATTCAATAATAATAGCGACAGGACAGGGGCGGTAAGAGAGACCATAAATACTTTAAGAAAATGCTAAAAAACCAGGTGCACAGCGCACAACGCACGGTGCACGGACACAGACACACTTCTTTGTGCACTTCCGCAGTTAAATGTCACACAAATCAGTTCGTAAAGGAATCCAACAATAGATATAAGAGGAAAACAGTTGGATAGAACAATTGGCAGAATACTTGCCCTGCTACCTAGACACAGTTCTGTGTGGAGATTCCCCCCCCCAACCTGGGCAATCTGTAGAATAAAGATATATCACAAGCCCAGTCCACATATTGTTCAAAAGATGTAGAAGGAAAAAAAACACAGACTCCACTTTTGCCCTCCAAATATAAATTGTATTCAAGAAAAGAGTTTTTCAGAATTGGAAAGAGTCTTTCCTATAGTTCCACAACCCCAAAGTACCTGGTGTTGTAGAGTTCCTTGTCGGGAAATGGACGGCCCTTCTTCAGTGCGCTCCCTTTAAGGCAGGAGCCACGGGTCGTCGAACGTCCGGCGATGAACAGGGTGAACTACGGTGGTGAAGTGGCAGCTTCTTTGCTAGCAGTGTTCGTCGACGACGGAGCGTAGACATCCTGCAAGGAAGAGGCTTGCGGGGCACCTCGATGTCGATAGATCAGGACCGCAAAGAGTTTGAAGAACTGTAGCCCAGCAAGGGTGTCGAGTCATTGGCGTCTCTGTTGTCTTTAGGTTGCAGGAAACCCACCGGCGGACGCTCCTCGGAGCGTCGACGACCTGGCCTTCTCCTGCGGGATAAGGCGGGTGGCGGTGCGGACGAGCGCGTCCGTGACTCAAATGTTCTTAGGCAAGGGGACCACTGCGGCTCCGGTCGGCGACGGCGATCATCGACGGTGGTGGACAACAGTCCGGACGCTTCATCCTGGGATTCCGCGGCAGTCCCCATCTCCGGTCGGCAGCCTTTCGTAGGTCTGTCTACCAGGGAGCTTCTGCAAACATCAGCTGATGCACAATGGTCCCTCGTAGCTTGGAAAGAAGGCACCTTACCAGGTCCTCTCTGGGTCATTCCTTGGAGACACAGCAGCTTTCAGATCGATGAAGTAGAGCAGCAGCACCACTTCTCTTCCAGCTGGGCTTCAAGGTCAAGCTTCAGTTTCAAATCTGGTTACTCTTCATCTTCTGAACCGATTTCTAGCAGTGATAGGCCCCCAGACATACTAGTTGATCTCCCATTCATTCTGCTGGGACACACTCAGGAAACCAATCGCTCAGAAGGGCATTCAGCAGTCAGTCAGCCAATCAGGCCCATGGTGCATTCAGGCCACACTCCTCCCTTTCAGACACTCACAACACGGAATGTGGATTGGGACAAGTACCCAGCCATTCAATACTTCACATTGCATTCATACCAGTTTCGGGCAGGGCTGTCTCGGTCATTGTGTCAAACACCAGAACCCAGATATCCACAACAATAAGTGTCTATTCGTCACACACTCCATTCACCCAAGTCCCACCCACAGGTGTAACCACAACATACGGTCGTTGGGAAGGCTCCAGCTAGTCTGGTTGGCACTTCCCCACACTACAATATATGGAACTTCCACCCAACAGCCAGTCAGGGGGAAGGAACAGAGTCAGGGCTTCCCAGGACTTCGGGAAGATCAAGGTAACAGGAGATGGAAGTCAAGAGGCCACGGAGGCCATCTTGTTTCCACAGGAAGCTACCGATTCCAATGACAGGGCCTGGGCATCCCAAAATGGAGGACGCTCAGGGCACCAGTCATTTCAGCATGGAGCTGCCACCAGCCCGTACCCTGCTCTGTGGGCCACACACAGGTGCCCGAGAGAGCTGCACTGCCAGGAGTCCCACATGAACTCCTGCGTGGAAAACACAACAGAACACACGATAAAAAGCAGTAAAGGACAAGGATACGGAGGCCCTGTCCCTCCGATGCATTTGCAGCATCACAGTCGCCTCCCCCAGACTGAGGTTAGGGTGCCTAATCTCCCACGGAATAGATACACTCATCCAGACGGTCAACATACCTTCTGGAAAGGACATCTGCATTATCGTGACTCTTCCCTGGTCTATGCTCTATGGTGAAGTCTAGCCCTTTCAGGCTAATGGACTACCTGAGCAGTTTCGGGTTCTCATCCTTCATCTGCATAAGCCACTTCTGGGTCTTATGATCTGTTTGGACCTTGAAGGTAGACCCGGTAAGGTAGGGTCTAAAACGCCTAAGGCTCCAAACTATACTAAAACATTCTTTTTCAACAGTAGCCCACCTAAGTTCTCTACCATTGAGTTGTCTACTGATGAATATGATTGGATGTTCTCTTCCTTTGTCATCTAACTGGGACAAGACAGCTCCAATTCCGGTGTCGCAGGCGTCCGTTTGAACGATAAAGGTCTTGCTGTAATCAGGTGCACACAACACAGGTGCCCTACACAGACTTTCTTTCAAGCCATCAAAGGCCCTCTGACAGTCTTCAGTCCAATTAACCTTCCTCAGTTGTTTGGGTGAAGTAAGAGCTGTCAGAGGTGCAGCTATGGTTCCATAGTCCGCCATAAAATTGCGATAATACCCAGTGAGGTCCAAAAAGGCTCTCACCTGGGTTTGAGTAGTTGGAGTCTCCCAGTCATATACATCCTGTACTTTACTGGGGAGAGGTTGGATTTGGCCCCCTCCTACTTCATGACCAAGATACGTGACTTTCCCCTGAGCTATCTGGCACTTGGTAGCCTTGATAGTGAGGTTAGCCCTTTTCAAGGCCTGCAACACCTTATCCAGATGTGTCAAATGCTCTTCCCAGGTGGCACTGTAGTTGGCAATGTCGTCTAGGTAGGCAACACAAAGGCCTCCAGCCCACTGAGCGCATGATTGACCAATCACTGGAAGGCGGCAGGGGCATTCTTCAACCCAAAAGGCATGACCCTAAACTGGTAGAGTCCCTCAGGTGTTGAGAACGCTGTCTTTTCCTTGGCATGGTCCGTCACAGCTATTTGCCAATAGCCTGAGGTAAGGTCAAAGGTGCTCACAAATTTGGCAGAACCTATGGTGTGCACAAGCCCATCAGCCCTGGGAAATGGGTGCCCATCAGTTTTGGTGATGGCATTGACTCCTCGGTAGTCCACACAGAACCTCCAATCCTTGGTACCTACCTGGCAACTTGCCTTGGGCACAGGGACCACGGCCCTGGACCAGGGACTGGTTGAGGCTTCAATAACACCCAGATCCAACATCTTGGCAACCTCAGCCTGGATGTGGTTCTTAACTGTATCTGACATCCGGTAGCTCCTGCTTTTGACAAGCACACTGTCACCAGTGTAAATCTCGTGCCTACACCACGGTGTAAGGCCTGGTGTCAGTGAAAACAGAGAGGCATACTGCTGGAGAAAAGCCCTGCAGGCCCTCTGCTGCTCTGTTGTCAGGTCTGGTGAGAGGTGCACTCCCTCCACTGAGCCATCCTGAGGGTTGCTATGCAGCAAATCAGGAAGGAGCTCACTCTCATCCTCTTCTTGCTCTGAAGCTAGCAAGAGACATGAGACTTCTGCTCGCCTGTGGAAAGGCTTGAGCCTGTTAACATGGAAAACCTGAGAAGCTACCCCAGGGACTCCCATGTCAACCAGGTTATTGACTTCACCCATCTTGGAGATTATCCTGAAGGGTCCAGTCCACTTATCTGCCAAAGCTTGAGGCTTAGTAGGCTCCATCACGAGGACCTCCTGTCCCGTAGTCCAATCCACTGGCGATGTTTTAAGGTCATGCCAGCATTTATTCAGTTCCTGGCTGGCCTTGAGATCCGCGGTGACCTGACCCATCACCTGTGTCATCCTCTGTCTGAGGCCTAGCACATAGTCCACCACTTGCTTGGTGGGACCTGGAAGGGTGGCTTCCAAAACGTCTCGTATCAAGGCAAGGGGCCCCCTCACGGGATGTCCAAAGAGTAACTCAAAGGGGCTGAAACCAACACCCTCTTGAGGTACCTATCTGTAAGTGAACAGCAGGCATGGCAGGAGAAGGTCCCACTTCTTCATTAGGGGCTCTTCCAAAGTGCCTAGCATGCCCATGAGAGTGTTATTAAATCTCTCAACCAGACCATTGGTCTGGGGGTGGTAAGAGGTGGAGAACTTGTAGGTTACCCCACACTCTTTCCACATGGTTTTCATGTAACTAGACATGAAGTTGGATCCTCTGTCTGAGACAACCTCCTTAGGGAATCCAATAAGGGTGAAAATGCCCGGGGGAGAGCCCTGGCAACCACCTTGGCAGTAACAGTGCAAAGGGGTATAGCCTCAGGGTACCTGGTGGCATGATCAACCAAGACCAGGATGAACCAATGTCCACCTGAAGTGGGAGGGTCAAGGGGACCGACAATGTTGATGCCCACCCTCTCAAACGGTGTGCCAACCACTGGCAATGGCTGCAGTGGGGCAATGACACTACCTCCGGTCTTGCCAGACAACTGACAAGTTGGGCAGGTCCTGCAGTGGGACTCCACTTCTACTCCAATCCGTGACCAGTAGAAATGGGCAGAGAGCCTCTGCTTAGTCTTCTTGGTGCCAAGATGACCAGCTAAGGGCACCTCATGCACCAACTGCAGCAGGAAGGGCCTGTAAACCTGGGGTACCACCAACCTCTTGAGGGCACCAGGTTCAGGCTTAGTGGGCTCACTAACAAGGAGCTCACCCTTCCAATAGATCCGGAATGTCCTAGGCACTTCTCCTTGTGCCTGGGGCAGGGCCTGTTTCCTCAGACCCTCGAGAGAGTGGCACTCTCTCTGACCCTTGCAGAAGTCCGCCCGGGAGGGTCCCCCTTCAGCTAACAAGCATTGAAGGTCGGGGTGGTCCCTCCGGGTCAAGTACCTCTCCCACAGGAAAGTCTTCTGGCTCTTCTCCCACAGGAGTTGAGACTGGGTTCACCACTGGGCTCAGCCCGTCTGGAGTATGAGACCCAGCGGATGCTGCAGCAGGAAGAGAAGGAGTTCCCTCCATAGAGGTGGCCTTCTTACCCTTCGCAGGCACGTTGTCCTGAACCAGGACCGGAAGCTACGCTGTCTTGTCTCCAATCGTGATGTGGACTAAGGCTACAGGCGATTAATTGGGAGGCCCACCAGCTAACCTGGTAGTTTTCAGACGTCCTGCAAGGAAGAGGCGTACAGGGCACCTCGATGTCGATAGTTCAGGACCGCAAAGAGTTTGAAGAACTGTGGCCCAGAAAGGACGTTGAGTCGTCAGCATCTCTGTGGTCTATAGGTGGCGGGAAACCCACCGGCGGATGCTCCTCAGCACGTCGACGGCCTGGCCTTCTCCGGCGGGATAAGGCGCGCAGCAGTGCGGACGAGCGCGTCCGTGAACCAAATGTTCTTAGGCAACGGGAGCACTGCGGCTCCGGTCGGCGATGGCGGTCAACAATCCGGGCACTTCTCCTTGGGATTCCGTGGCAGTCCCCGTCCCCGATCGTCAGCCTTTCGTAGGTCTGTCTACCAGGGAGCTTTGGCAAAGATCACCTGGTGCACGATGGTCCCTCGTAGCTCGGGAAGAGGGTGCCTTACCAGGTCCTCTCTGGATCAGTCCATGGAGACACAGCAGCTTTCAGATCGATGAAGTAGAGCAACCAATCGCTCAGAAGGGCATTCAGCAGTCAGTCAGCCAATCAGGAGCACAGTGCATTCAGGCCATTCTTCTCCATCCAGACACTCACAACACAGAATGTGGATTCAGACAAGTACTCTGCCATTCAACACCACACACTAAAGTCATACCAATTTCGATCAGGGCTGTCTCAGTCATTGTGTCAAACACCAGATACCAGACATCCACAACAAGAAGTGTCTATTCGTCACACACTCCATTCACCCAGGTCCCACCCACAGGTGTAAACATAACATACGGTCATTGGGAAGGCTCCAGCCAGTCTGGTCGGCACTTCCCCACTCTACCATATATGGAACTTGCACCCAACAGCCAGTCAGGGGGAAAGGACAGAGTCAGGGCTTTCCGGGACTTCAGGAAGATCAAGGTAACAGGCGATGGAAGGCAAGAGGCCATGGGGGCCATCTTGTTTCCATCAGGAAGCTACCGATTTCAATGACAGGGCCTGGGCATCCCAAAATGGAGGACGCTCAGGGCACCAGTCATTTCAGCACAGAACTGCCACCAGCCCGTACCCTGTTCTGTGGGCCACACACAGGTGCCCAAAAACATACACTAGGTGCACATGGTTGTACCCCCACCCATGGGTGCCATAAGGGTATTCCATGGGTCTGTACACTAAAACCAAAAGAGAGAGCTGCACCGCCAGGAGTCCCAGATGAACTCCTGCGCGGAAAACACGACAGAACACACGATAAAAAGCAGTAAAGGACAAGGATATGGAGGCCCTGTCCCTCCGATGCATTTCTAGCATCACAGAGATGTACACGACAGGTTAGCAGATCTGTTAGGTGCCATGGACCCTGCGCCAGAATTTCTGATAATATATTTAGGCGGCAATGATTTGACACAATTGGGTAGGAAGGAACTCCTGGCTGAAATATGCAGTTCACGTAGGAGGATTGCAGGGTGTTGGAGGTAGACGGAGGTCATGATATCTGAAATACTACCCAGATATCACTGGCAGGGCGCCACCTCAAATAAAGCGATGGAAATACGCAGAAGGAAATTGAACAAAGCATTAAATAACGTTTACAAGTACACCGGTCTCAAGTTCATCAAACACAGGGGCCTTTTTTTAAATAACAAGGATTTGTTCCACCAAGACAGGGTTCATCTTTCAATAGCGGGCACGGAGATGTTCCCGAGAAACATTTTTTGCACATTAGCAGAAAGAGGGTGTCTATAAGGTACTTTTGGGGGGCCCTCAGTGGCCGTGTGACCTCTCAGGAGTGGCGGCATGGATCAGCCTCGAGTTGGTCCCATGATGGAGCAAGGCCCCCGCTCACCAACTCCCATGATGCCCAAAAGCATATCTTACTTTTGCATTGTTATTAGCTTTTTACTATGAGTAGTATGTTTGGCACAATAAAACATACGGCCTGTGCTTTCCCACCTTATCTGGTTTCTGGGGTTGTTATGTCTTTTGTTACATACACCAACTTGCTCACTATAGTTACCCGCACTCTGCCACTTCCAGACTTGTGTGGGTCAGACAAATCCTCCACCGTCCGTAGGAGGAATTGTCTCAGCAATTGAGGATGTGAAGGAGAGAGAGAGTAGAGGCGTCGTCTTTGGAACTTTTGGCTATGTATGTGGGGGTCAGTGACAGTGATCATCAGACACCAATGGAACTTAGTGCTGGGACATTTAACCGAGAAAGTCCGCTGCAAACTGTTGCTGTAAATTACATCCACATTCACACAATTTCCTGTCACATAATAGCTTTCCGCAACACCTATGCTGCACTAAGTGGAGTAGGAGAGGAGGAGGACAATTCCTCGCAGGGTGGCGCTGCTAGTTGTTCGTTGACAAAATACTGGAAACTATGTTGTCTGTGTTGGTTGGTAAATGTGATCGTATAGAGCAAAAGTTAGATTTTCAATGCCACACATTAAAGAGGCTTACAGCTTATAAGAGCACGATGCCTGACATCTTAACTAGGTTCGCAAGTAAGATGGAGAGGACCAAATGGTGGACGAGCGGCGTTTGGGCCCTGGTGATATAGCAAGTCGTGGTAAAGTCGATGAATCTAATCAGAGGGTTAGGATAAAGCGATTAGGAGTAAGATTAAGAAGGTAATTAGCCAGGCGGTTATGTAGGGGAGGAAAGGAGTCATAAGGCTTTGCGAGAACCTCTGGACATACCAGATAAGCTGCTTGAATTAACTGAAAATGCATCAGGTGGTTTTGCTGAATAAACTAATAATGAAAAGTCGTGGACTGCACCCCCCAAAGGGAAGTCTAATAAGAATATTAAAAAAGGTCAACTTTATCTGGGAGGATGTGCAGTGAATGATTCATTTGGTAGTATAGAGTGTGTATCCGACTAACAAACTAAGAGTAGGAACTAGAGCGCCCCACATACATTCCTAATGCAGCAACATAGTAGTAGACACATGAGTAGTTTGATTAATGAGTAGGCAGGGATAGGAACACCAAGGAGGCTGTTGAAATCCAAGATAAAGGTCTAATTGATTTAGAAGAGCTCTTTCGACCAGCTGAGGTGTCGGGCAGATAATACTAGAAGACATAAGGACGCCCCATCTCAGACCATAATGTCGCATGTCAGAAGTGACATGGACAACTGCAGTGACTGAACACGAGGGGCATGTGCTGACAGCGTTAGTGACAAGGCAACACGTGCTGTTCCCAGTGGGACCAAGGCACTTGGAGCCTTGGATGTCAATAGCTTTGCACCTATCCCCAAGAATAAGGCACTCCACATCCATAGTCTGTTTTCTGCTTGTGATGTGTATTCTATAAACAGGGCTGCACACTGTTATCCTGTGCGGCTTATTGGAAGTAACGATATATTGATTGTGGATATTAGAGAGAGTGTTCTATATTCTACCTTGTTTTTTATTTTAAATCAGAAGAAGCAATTAACTATTTACTCAGCAATAGGGGCTGTGATGGCTCGATTGTCTAATATGTTAGAAAGCCTGTAATGGATTCCAGTTCCACCTCAAGGGATAATGTATATCAAGTGTAATTAGAAATGTCGTAACACGAACTGAGGATGCCAATAGAGACAGGTATAACAGGTGAGTCGAAGAACCCTCCTACCTCAAGCAACCCGAGGGTTGACGAGATAAGTCTAGTGATAGCCGGATGATGGTCACTGGTAACGGGAAAATGTATAATCAAGCTTGTATGGCTAAGGATTGTTGGGACTGGTTATCTGAGATATTCCAGTCACATGGGATGACCCGTCCCTAATGGCAGCTCCCTATTACTATCTTGGAATCCTAGGGGCTGTTCTCATTTTGATGAATCAGGTAGACTCCTTGAGTCCATTGACCTTTTTGAGATCACTGCGTTAAAAGAGACTTGGCATGCAATGCCTCTAGCCATTGGTGGTAGGAAAGCTATCGATAAGCTGGCGGTAAAGGGAACTAGGGGGAGACCGAAGGGAGAAATGGTTAATAGTGTGCCTAGTACAGTCTCCATTGAGGAAATAGACTGTCACAATAATGCGTAAAGGTGCAGATTCAGTGTTGCCGGGGGGGGGGGGGCACCTAGCAGTTGCAGGAGTGATGGGGAGGGGGAAGAAGCATCCCTGGAGGGGGGGGATCATTGACAGCTGCAAACTGTAACATATGCACCGTGTGCGCAGGTGAGCTAGAGAGGTCCGTGGAGAAGAACGGGAATGGAGGCACCCAGGGGGCCAAGCGGGAGATAGGAATCCGGCGCACGTGCAAGCAGTAGAAGGGGCAGTAGAGTATAATATGAATCACAGAACAGCCGTAAGCCGCAGGTAAGTAACCCACTTGTCTTTTAGAACTCACAGGCCCTGTGTGCTGAAGAAATGTTGCAAGCTGACCATTCCCAGGAGACTGTAGTCACTAGGAAATGGGTCCAGCCGATACTTTCAAGGTCAGCGAGCCAGGCACCTGGACGCTCTCTGGTAAATGAAGGGATCCAACTAATAAATACAGGCAAATAGGAGCAGAATCATGGTGGGTAAGCAGTTTCAAAACGCCCCTTGCCAGATGGGCCTGGGAAGAGGGCTGTGGGGTAAGTGGGTGAGCCGAAAGGTGACCAATCATAGAGAGAGGATCGGTGTCCCTAGGGTGCAACAATGTTTTGTGTCCTTGTCAATGTCAACAGGGTACCTCATTGTTTGGATGCCATGTGAACGTCTTCCCATTGCCAAGCTCAGGTTGTCTTGTGTGTCTCATGAGAACTGATCATTGGCAGGATAATACATTTCCAGTGGTCAGCACAAGCACGTAATGTAATGAATGCCATTTTGGGGCGTTGTGGGACGGTGTGTGACATCATGTGGGGTGGAGTTGGACAGCGTGGGTAAGGGCGTTCTGTTCCATTCATGACTAAGTAATGTATGTTCAGCTATAGGGGACTGATGTAGTCCCACCAATAAGCTTTGTAGGATGTTTTACTAACTGCTACAGTTTTTGTTATGCTAATTATGGGAGACATGGATACAACATTTGCCCACGTAGGTAACGTCGACAGCTCCCTTCATTCAGTTCTGTTCCACTGTGCTGTTTGAATTGTGCTCTCCCAGCTGCTTCTGGACTTGTAATAAACTGTGCTATTTCCTGGTGTATACTCCTTCTTGGATTACATTGGTGTTCTAGTCGTTACTTACATTTGGAGGACTCCTGATAAATTTGGAGGCCGCAGCGAGATTCTCAGTTCCCTCAGCCAGCTCAGGGTATTCCGGCCACCCTACTGGGGGGCGCAGGTCAGGCGAGCGAGACCAGTCACACTTGCACAACTGACAAAGTTCTGCCTGGTCCCGAGCGCTGCCCACGCTCAGGTGGAGGGGCAAGCCATAGGGAAGGCTTTGTTCCGGGAGGACTCAAGATCTCTAGAACATGTGAGTGTACCCTCGCATGAATGTGTGATTCCGTGGTTGCATGCCCACGGAGGGGGAAGGGATTTTCTTTTATTGTGTTTAGGACACATCCTACAGGGATCGGGGGGGGCAATCGGCCATAAAAGTCTTAGAGTCTAGTTTCACCCATCCGATAGAAAGTGGGTGTGTGGCAGGCACATCTGCATTAGAGCAGAAGAGTGCGTAGAAGGTAGTGGACCCCATTAGATGAGAGTTGTGTGTAGTGCAGGTGATTGTATAGTTGCATCATTTTTGGGGATTGGGGTGTTTATGATTTGTTGACTTGTAGAAGGCGGGCAAGCGATAGGATAGAATATGTTGGATATGTTTAGTGTTCTGATTTGTGATGTTTTGTTGATTTAGCATTGTTCGAAGTTTAATTGGTCTATATGGCGTTGGCCGAGGTAGAAGCAATGACACCAGAGATAACATGAATATAGTTGCGTGTGGCTGAGTAGTGGCAGACGCAGGGCCGGAAGAGGGGTGCGGCCAGGTGTCTGCATACTTACATATAGTATTTAGGAGACTGGTGAGCCTGTGGAGAGGGCCATTATTGAACTAACAAGGAGTAATTGGGTAGGCCTGAGGAGGAGGCCGGTAAGCGTGACAGGTGTGAGTGGGCGGGTCTGTGGAGAGGGCCAGTGAATGTGGATAGGGTGTGAGCTGAAGGAATGGTAAGTATGGATGTGTTAGAAGAAGGCACGATGTGTGTGAAAGGGGAGAGTGAAAGGTGGGGATTCAGGAGGAGGTGTGCAGGGTATAAGGGTAATTTGAAGTTTGCAGAAGGTCTAAAATAAATAAGGAGGGAGGAACTCCAGACACAGGTATAGTTAGAGTGCATATGGGGTGGAATGGCCTGGAGGATGGACACGGCCATTGATCATTCATGTAATAAGTTGCCCCAATATTGGGATAAAATATTAAAGTACCACTTTCAGTGGGCTTGGGACACAGCAGGAAAGTGTTTCCGCCAATGGCAAGGAGAGGGAGCGTTTGATAGTGGAAAAATGGAACATATGTTCTCGTACTTGCTAGCAACATATAAAGGATCATCGCTCAAGAGCCGGAAAAATATTTTAGGCCTTTGGAACCTCTACGAGGAGAAAACAGAGGAGCCCGGGAAGAGGGCGGACAGGACAGTGTTACGACAGGATCAGCTACGGGTTGTATCCCATGTTTAAAACTGCTAAGGGGTACACAAACCCATGGTGTGTGTCCCCAAACAGGGGGGAATCAGAAAAGGGTAGAAAGAAGGACGAGGAGAGTGGTGCTAGGGAACCGAAGGAAAACAGTGATCGAAAATATTTAGCTGACATAGAAAAGTGTTGGACACTATATCCAAGGAGGCCGAGAGGGTGATAGAAAAGGAGGTGTGGAGACAGGAGAAGGAGCAAGGCACTGCCAGAAGTAGTGATGCGTGTGCATTAGGGAAGATAAAGTTTAATTGACCAATGAGGAGTCAGACAAGGGGGGGTAGGGCAGGGGCAGGACAGGACTGATGAGGACAGTGTTGTCTCAGAGAAGGAGGAGGAGGTAGAAATAAGCACGGAGATGAGGATCCCTGGGCGGTATCTAAGGAGAAAGAGAGGGGATGAAATAAGAAGAGGGATAAGGGGGAAATGAGCAGAAACTGGTCAAAGCAGCTTGCGTGAGAGAAAGGCGTATAGTGACGGCAAAGGTCATGAGAGGTAGGCCAGACCTTTGGCCCTGATCAACCCAAATGTGCCTGCTACAGAAGGGGAGGGGTGACGCGCACTATGTGCCGTGGCAAACAATGGACAGAGAAAATCTGACATACAGCTTACCCTCCCTTACAGTAGGGGCGAGCAAGTGGATATACGCTCTCATAAAGGAGACAGCGGGGGTTACCCTGGCGATCGGGGCTATGAAGAGCTTGTTTGCAGTGATAATATGGGAACAAGCGGGATACACCGGGGTAAAGCTAAATACAAATGTACACGATGGAGCGCCCTTTAATAACTGCAGCACCCACGTGGGGAAAGTACTAAGAAGTATGTATCCCAATACCTCAGATCTGGGAGCGGTAATGGCCCGCAAGATGAAGCCAGACGAGGAACCCGCAGAATATATATGACAGATACAGGAGCTCTGGATGCTGGAGACACAAAAATCATGGGATGAGTACATACCCATTTTTATCATATATTTGTCTGAGGGCTTCCCCCAGACATGCAGACCTCCCTAGATAAGGCAGTGGGATAGAAACCAACGGGTGGCCAGAGATATAATCAACTATCATACGTTATTGCAAAAGGAACCAAGAAAGGGAGGGGGAATCTGCGGATAGTGCCATTAACGCAGAGAACAAGCTAATACAAAAGAAGCTAGTGTAGCTCTTCATGGAAGGGGCGGTGCTCACCCCAGGTCCTGTAGAAATGGCTACCACCCAACATGGGAGTGGTGCCAATAAGGAGTGGGCCACATCAAGGAGGGTGCGTACAGCCACAGTATGCCCACAGTGGGGGTCCAGCCTCCCGGGTTTTACCCACATTAGAGGTCTTAACAGCAAATGGGATACTATCCACAAGGGAGAGGATACCCACAATGTGGCCAGGGGGCAGATGCAGAGGGGCAGTGTGAGAGAACGGATCTCAACGACCGGTGGGGGGTGTCTGTACTCCCACTCCCTATATGGTGGAGGAGAGGCACAGGAGACCCCAGCCAAGATTCTCTATTCGGTAGCAATGGTCGAGCAATCACGGGCTAGCTTCTCAGGAGGTGATGCAGGCTGGTTCTTAAGTACAGTGTATCCCCAAGCCCCCACAAAGGAATATCTACACTCTGTATTGGTTAGAACACAGTCTTTATATAATCAAAAGTTAAGGTTATGTACATTTATCATGATAACTCACTTTGTACTCTGGCAAAATCTATAATGACAAATATTTACAATCCTAAAGTGGTACCACCCTAGATCTCATTGAAGTGCATGAACAATACTGTACAATATCACACAGACCAATAGAGTGAAACCAGCAATAGAGGGAGGAGAGAAAATAAGATAGTTGAGCAATAGGCAGAATACTGGCCCCTACCACTGGGCACAATTCGGTGTGGAGATCCCCCCACCTGGGCAACCTGTAAAGAAAGATATAGCACAAGCCCAGTCCATATATTGCTCTGTAAGTCTTATTCTCTCCTATAATGTCTTTACCCCCCCAATGTACCTGGTGGAGTTGAGTTCCTCGAAGAGGCGTCGACAAACGTCGAGGGACTCGCTGTTCGTCGACGGGGAATCGACGGCCCTTCTTGAATGCCTTCCCTTTCAAGCGGGAGGCACGGGGCATCGAACGTCCGTCGACAAACGAGGAAGAACGATGTCGAAGAGGCGGCAGCTTCGTCCGAGCGGTGCTCGTCGGCGTCGAGACGTCGGCGTCCTGCAAGGCGGAGGTGTGCGGGGCACCTCGATGACAATAGTTCTGGACCGCAAAGATTGTAGAGACGGAAACCCAGCAAGGGCGTCGAATCGTCCAGGTCTTTGAGGTCGTTGGGTGGCGGGAAACCCACCGGCAGGTTACTCCTCGGCGCGTTGGTCGTCCTCGACTTTCTCCGGCAGGATAAGCGGTCGACGAAGCGGTCGAGAGAGTCCTTCGATAGAATGTTCTTAGGCAAAGGAGCGGACGGCTCCGGTCGTCGGCGGCACGACGTCAAGTGGTTCCCACGGCTGGGCAACACAACTTCGACGGGCCTCCAGCGGTTCCACAAACCTGCGAACCCTGGTCGACGGCAATGGACTTCGACGGCATCGATGTCCGGGTGCTTCACTTCGATCTCCTCAGCGGTCCCGTCTCGGGTCGACAACCTTTCAGGGGTCTGTCTTCCAGGGCGCTTCGGCGAAGATGGAGCGATGCTCGATGGTCCCTCGGAGCACGGGAAGAGGGCGCCTTACCAGGTCCTCTCTCGGGTCAGCCCTCGACGATCTCGTCAGCCTTCAGATCGGTCGAAGCAAATGCCACAGCAAGTGGATTGGGACAAGTACCCAGCCATTCAACACTACACACTGCATTCAGGCCAGTTTCGGGCAGGGCTGTCTCAGTCTTTGTCTCTCATGCCAGAAACCAGACAACCACAACAAGAAGTGTATATTGGTCACACACTCCATTCACCCAGGTCCCACCCACAGGAGGTACCCACAACATACAGTCACTGGGAAGGCTCCAGCCAGTCTAGCTGGGCCTTCACAACAATACCATACATGGAACTTCCACCCAACAGCCAGTCAGGGGGAAGGGACAGAGACAGGGCTTCCCAGGACTTTGGGAAAACAAGATAACAGGCAATAGAAAGCAAGAGGCCACAGGGGCCATCTTGTTTCCTATCAGGAATCAACAGATCCCAATGGCAGGGCCTGGGTATCCCAAAATGGAGGACACCCGGAGCACCTGTCAAATTCAGCACGGAGCTGCCACCAGCCCATACCCTGCTCTGGGGTCACCCACAGGTTACCCAAAAACATACACTAGGGGCACAGGGTTGTACGCCTACCCATGGGTGCCATAAGGGTATCCCATGGGTCTGTTCACCAAACCAAAAGAGAGAGCTGCACTGCCAGGAGTCCCATATGGACTCCGGGGCAGAAAACATAACAGAACACACGGTAAAAACAGAAAAAGGACAAGGATTCAGAGGCCCTGTCCCTCAGATGCATTTCCAGCATCACAGTCGCCCCCCCAGACTGAGGTGGAGGGTGTCTAATCTCCCACGGGATAGACACCCTCATCCAGACGGTCAACATACCTTCTGGAAAGGCCATCTGCATTATCGTGACTCTTCCCTGGTCTGTGCTCTATGGTGAAGTCTAGCCCTTGCAGGCTAATGGACCACCTGAGCAATTTCGGGTTCTCACCCTTCATCTGCATAAGCCACTTCAGGGGCTTATGATCTGTTTGGACCTTGAAGGTAGACCCCGTAAGGTAGGGCCTAAAACGCCTAAGGCTCCAAACTATACCAAAACACTGCTTTTCAACAGTAGCCCACCTAAGTTCTCTACCCTTGAGTTGTCTACTGATGAATATGATAGGGTGTTCTCTCCCTTTGTCATCTAACTGGGACAAGACAGCTCCAATTCCGGTGTCGCAGGCATCCGTCTGGACGATAAAGGGTCGGCTGTAGTCAGGCGCACTCAACACAGGTGCCCTACACAGACTTTCTTTCAAGCCATCAAAGGCCCGCTGACAGTCTTCGGTCCAATTAACCTTCCTAGGCTGCTTGGGTGACGTTAGAGCTGTCAGAGGTGCAGCTATGGTTCCATAGTCTGCCATGAAATTGCGATAGTACCCAGTGAGGCCCAAAAAGGCTCTCACCTGGGTTTGAGTAGTGGGAGTCTCCCAGTTCTGTACATCCTGTACTTTACTGGCGAGAGGTTGGATTTGACCCCCTCCTACCTCATGACCAAGATAGGTAACTTTCCCCTGAGCTATCTGGCACTTGGTGGCCTTGATAGTGAGGTTAGCCCTTTTCAAGGCCTGCAACACCCTATCCAGATGTGTCAAATGCTCTTTCCAGGTGGAACTGTAGACGGCAATGTCGTCTAAGTAAGCCACACAAAAGGCTTCCAGCCCACTGAGCGCATGGTTGACCAATCTCTGGAAGGTGGCAGGGGCATTCTTCAACCCAAAAGGCATGACTCTAAACTGGTAGAGTCCCCCTGAGAAGGCCGTCTTTTCCTTGGCATGGTCCGTCAGAGCTATTTGCCAATAGCCTGAAGTGAGGTCAAAGGTGCTCACAAACTTGGCAGCACCGATGGTGTCCACGAGCTCATCAGCCCTGGGCAATGGGTGCGCGTCAGTCTTGGTGACGGCATTGACTCCTCGGTAGTCCACACAGAACCTCCAATCCTTGGTGCCCGCCTGGGAACTTGCCTTGGGGACAAGGACCACTGGACTGGACCAGGGACTGGTTGAGGGTTCAATAACACCCAGCTCCAACATCTTGGCGACCTCAGCCTGGATGTGGTTCTTAACGGTATCTGACATACGGTAGCACCTGCTTTTGACAGGCACACTGTCACCAGTGTCAATTTCGTGCTTACACCACGGTGTAAGGCCTGGTTTCAGTGAAAACAGAGAGGCGTACTGTTGGAGCAAAGCCCTACAGGCCCTCTGTTGCTCTGTTGTCAAATCTGGAGAGAGATGTACTCCCTCCACTGAGCCATCCTGAGGGTTGCTATGCAGCAAATCAGGAAGGGGCTCACTCTCATCCTCTTCTTGCCCAGAAGCTAGCAAGAGACATGAGACTTCTGCTTGCCAGTGGAAAGGCTTGAGCCTGTTGACATGGAATATCTGAGGGGCTACCCCAGGGGCTCCCATGTCAACCAGATAATTGACTTCGCCCATCTTGGAGATGATCCTGAAGGGTCCAGTCCATTTGTCTGCCAAAGCCCTAAGCTTGGTAGGCTCCATCACAAGAATTTCCTGTCCCGGAGTCCAATCCACTTGCGAGGCTTTAAGGTCATGCCAGTACTTATTCAATTCCTGGCTGGCCTTGAGATTTGCTGTTGCCTGGCCCATCATCTGTGTCATCCTCCGTCTGAGGCCTAACACATAGTCCCCCACTTGCTTGGCGGGACCCGGAGGGGTGGCTTCCAAGCCTTCTCTGATCAAGGCGAGGGGCCCCCTTACGGGATGTCCAAAGAGTAACTCAAAGGGGCTGAAACCAACACCCTCTTGAGGTACCTCCCTGTAAGCAAACAGCAGGCATGGCAGGAGGAGATCCCATTTCCTCCTTAGGGGTTCTTCCAAAGCCCCTAGCATGCCCTTGAGAGTTTTATTAAATCTCTCAACCAGACCATTGGTCTGGGGGTGGTAAGAGGTGGAGAACTTGTAGGTTACCCCGCACTCTTTCCACATGGTTTTCATGTAACTAGACATGAAGTTGGATCCTCTGTCAGAGACAACCTCCTTGGGGAATCCAACACAGGTGAAAATGCCCAGGAGAGCCCGGGCAACCACCTTGGCCGTAACCGTCCGAAGGGGTATCGCCTCAGGGTACCTGGTGGCATGATCTACCAAGACCAGGATGAACCGATGTCCACCTGAAGTGGGAGGGTCAAGGGGACCGACAATGTCGATGCCCATCCTCTCAAATGGGGTGCCAACCACTGGCAACGGCTGCAGTGGGGCAATGACACTGCCTCCAGTCTTGCCAGACAACTGACAAGTTGGGCAGGTCCTGCAGTGGGACTCCACCTCTACTCCCATCCGTGGCCAGTAGAAATGGGCAGAGAGCCTCTGCTTAGTCTTCTTGGTCCCAAGATGACCAGCCAAGGGCACCTCATGCGCCAACTGCAGTAGGAAGGGCCTGTAAACCTGGGGTACCACCAACCTCTTGCGGGCACCAGGTTCAGGCTTAGTGGGCTCACTAACAAGGAGCTCACCCTCCCAATAAATCCGGAAGTTCCTAGGCACCTCTCCTTGTGCCTGGGCCAGAGCCTGTTTCCTCAGTCCCTCGAGAGAGTGGCATTCTCTCTGTCCCTTACAGAAGTTCGCCCGGGAGGGTCCCCCTTCAGCTAACAAGCATTGAAGGTCGGGATGATCCTCCGGGTTGAGAACCTCTCCCACAGGAGAGTCTTCTGCCTCTTCTCCCAAAGGAGTTGAGTTTGGGTTTTCCACTGGACCCAGCCCGTACGGAGCATGGATCCCAATGGGTGCAGCAGGAAGAGAAGGCGCTCCCTCCACAGAGGTGGCCTTCTTGGTCTTCCTCCTTCTTGCCTTAGGCCTCGCCTTTGGCTCGGGTAACTGACCCACAGCCAGACCCGGTGTCACCTGTGATCTAGTGACGGCAGCAGCAGTCATGGGAAGACCATCCGAGATCAACCCCAACTCTACTAGATCATTCCCTAACAAAATGTTAGCAGGGACATTGTCCTGAACGAGGACAGGAAGCTTCGCTGTCTTGTCGCCAATCATGAGTGTGACTAAGGCTACAGGGGATAACTTGGGAGGCCCACCAGCTAACCTGGTGGTTTGCAGAGGAGCACCTTCATAGTCCTCTGGCCTGAGCAGGGTCCTGTCCACCACTGTCATGCTTGCCCCAGTGTCTCTCAAACCAGTAGAAGGCTGGCCATTCAAGAGGACACTTCTCAAAAACCTACGGGTGTTCTGTGGGATAGTCGCCAGTACTTCCGCGTACTGGCCCCAGGCCCCAAGGGACACTAAGGAAATCTCCACCGGAGCACCAAATGCGATACCGGCAGAGGAGGGGAGGACGGTGGCCTCCACCTCAGACACGGGGTAAGGGTAGGTCAGGCTGACAGCCTGTACTCCAAGTGCCTTACCTTTACACCTGGGGTCACCCCTTTTGTGATCCAGAGCCCCACAGTCCCAACAAGCGCCAGGAGTGCGGGGTACGGTACTGGAACCACTGGGAGCCTGCTTTGCAGCAGGTGGACCACTACTCTTATTCCCACCCCCAGATGACTTATCCCCACTAGATTTTTGGGTCTTAGGAGAGGAAGGTTTTGGTTTACCCGACTGTGACTGCTTGGGGGACTCCTCAGCTTTCTGAGAGGCCCCCTTCTCCTTATCCTTGTCCTTCCCACTGGAGTCCTTAGGGGACACCCGGTGGGAGACCCACTTGTCAGCCAACCTAGCCAGCTTAAAGGGGTCCAAAATGTTCTGGTCAGCCACATACTGACGCAGCTCTGGTGAAGGCTTCAGAGAAATGCTCAAAAAACAAGAGGTGGGACAATTCAACAAAAGTCTTAACCTTGTATCCATTGATCCACCCCATCATGTTCATGTGCGCAGCACTCACCCAGTCAACCCAAGACATATTCTCCTTTTTCTTAAAATCCCTGAACCTTCTAAGGTATTGGGTAGGTGTCTTGCCGAACTTGGCAATCAAAGCAGACTTCATACACTCGTACTGACCCCTTTCTTCCACACTCAGCTTCAGAATACAGTCATACCCGGTTTGAGGCACTCTGCTTAACAAACACTTCGCCCAATCTCTTTTATCCACATCATGAATCTCACAAGCCATTTCAAACGCTTCAATCCATTGGAGGATATCCGAACCCTCCACATATACACCAACCAAATCTTTCATAAATTTGGTGGCTGGGGACCTGACACTCTCACTGGATCTAGCTGAAGTCTCCACTCTAGCTTTCTCTAGCTGGATCCTCTGACATTCAGTGTCCTGGCTCTTGAGTTCAAGGTCCTTATTTTTGAGTGCAACTTGTTGAGCCAACTCCTCTTTCTTAAGCTCAGCATCTATTTCCAACTTGCGGTATTCAAAGGCCAATTTCATCCTCAATAACTCAAGCTCTAAGGAATTGCTGGAGTTTGGAACAGAGGCAGCAGGAATGGCGGCATTCCCAGAAACAGATTCAGCAGAAACCCCAGGGGCAGAGTCCTCATTGGTTGCATTCCCCCCTTCATCAAGAGTTTCACTATCAGTCTGGTAGTCCACCAGGGCAGCTATCAGCTCAGCCCTAGACTTATCCACAAAGTCTAACTCCCTAGCTTCACAAGCACTCTGGAGAGCCTCCAAGCTCATCCGAGTTAATTTGCCATTCGCAATAGACTCCATTGTTTGTAATGCAGTTACCTTGTACACAACTAAACCTTAATTCAATAAAGGGCAAATATCCTTTGTAAGTGGCACGGTTATACACTGATTCTTAAAACCATAAGCATCCCACCGCTTGACACCAGTGTGAGAGAACGGATCTCAACGACCGGTGGGGGGTGTCTGTACTCCCACTCCCTATATGGTGGAGGAGAGGCACAGGAGACCCCAGCCAAGATTCTCTATTCGGTAGCAATGGTTGAGCAATCAAGGCCTAGCTTCTCAGGAGGTGATGCAGGCTGGTTCTTAAGTACAGTGTATCCCCAAGCCCCCACAAAGGAATATCCACACTCTGTATTGGTTAGAACACAGTCTTTATATAATCAAAAGTTAAGGTTATGTACATTTATCATGATAACTCACTTTGTACTCTGGCAAAATCTATAATGACAAATATTTACAATCCTAAAGTGGTACCACCCTAGATCTCATTGAAGTGCATGAACAATACTGTACAATATCACACAGACCAATAGAGTGAAACCAGCAATAGAGGGAGGAGAGAAAATAAGATAGTTGAGCAATAGGCAGAATACTGGCCCCTACCACTGGGCACAATTCGGTGTGGAGATCCCCCCACCTGGGCAACCTGTAAAGAAAGATATAGCACAAGCCCAGTCCATATATTGCTCTGTAAGTCTTATTCTCTCCTATAATGTCTTTACCCCCCCAATGTACCTGGTGGAGTTGAGTTCCTCGAAGAGGCGTCGACAAACGTTGAGGGACTCGCTGTTCGTCGACGGGGAATCGACGGCCCTTCTTGAATGCCTTCCCTTTCAAGCGGGAGGCACGGGGCATCGAACGTCCGTCGACAAACGAGGAAGAACGATGTCGAAGAGGCGGCAGCTTCGTCCGAGCGGTGCTCGTCGGCGTCGAGACGTCGGCGTCCTGCAAGGCGGAGGTGTGCGGGGCACCTCGATGACAATAGTTCTGGACCGCAAAGATTGTAGAGACGGAAACCCAGCAAGGGCGTCGAATCGTCCAAGTCTTTGAGGTCGTTGGGTGGCGGGAAACCCACCGGCAGGTTACTCCTCGGCGCGTTGGTCGTCCTCGACTTTCTCCGGCAGGATAAGCGGTCGACGAAGCGGTCGAGAGAGTCCTTCGATAGAATGTTCTTAGGCAAAGGAGCGGACGGCTCCGGTCGTCGGCGGCACGACGTCAAGTGGTTCCCACGGCTGGGCAACACAACTTCGACGGGCCTCCAGCGGTTCCACAAACCTGCGAACCCTGGTCGACGGCAATGGACTTCGACGGCATCGATGTCCGGGTGCTTCACTTCGATCTCCTCAGCGGTCCCGTCTCGGGTCGACAACCTTTCAGGGGTCTGTCTTCCAGGGCGCTTCGGCGAAGATGGAGCGATGCTCGATGGTCCCTCGGAGCACGGGAAGAGGGCGCCTTACCAGGTCCTCTCTCGGGTCAGCCCTCGACGATCTCGTCAGCCTTCAGATCGGTCGAAGCAAATGCCACAGCAAGTCTTCTTCTTCCAGCTGGACGTCGAGGATCAGCAGTTCCAGTTACTCGTAGAGTGGAGACTCAGCTCCCTGGCTGCTTCAGGAGTACCAAGGTTCCTTCTGAACCAATGGTCCCTTCTGAACACTGAACACTGAACACTTTTCCAGTGGTGAGAGGTCCCCAGATATACTATCCTCACTCTCATCCCAATGCTGGCACACACTCAGCAACCAATCATACTGCAGGGCATTCATGCAGTCAGTCAGCCAATCAGGCACACAGTGCATTCAGGCCACACTCCTCCCTTCCAGACACTCACAACAAGAAATGTGGATTGGGACAAGTACCCAGCCATTCAACACTACACGCTGCATTCAGGCCAGTTTCGGGCAGGGCTGTCTCAGTCTTTGTCTCTCATGCCAGAAACCAGACAACCACAACAAGAAGTGTATATTGGTCACACACTCCATTCACCCAGGTCCCACCCACAGGAGGTACCCACAACATACAGTCACTGGGAAGGCTCCAGCCAGTCTAGCTGGGCCTTCACAACAATACCATACATGGAACTTCCACCCAACAGCCAGTCAGGGGGAAGGGACAGAGACAGGGCTTCCCAGGACTTTGGGAAAACAAGATAACAGGCAATAGAAAGCAAGAGGCCACAGGGGCTATCTTGTTTCCTATCAGGAATCAACAGATCCCAATGGCAGGGCCTGGGTATCCCAAAATGGAGGACACCCGGAGCACCTGTCAAATTCAGCACGGAGCTGCCACCTGCCCATACCCTGCTCTGGGGTCACCCACAGGTTACCCAAAAACATACACTAGGGGCACAGGGTTGTACCCCTACCCATGGGTGCCATAAGGGTATCCCATGGGTCTGTTCACCAAACCAAAAGAGAGAGCTGCACTGCCAGGAGTCCTACATGGACTCCGGGGCAGAAAACATAACAGAACACACGGTAAAAACAGAAAAAGGACAAGGATTCAGAGGCCCTGTCCCTCAGATGCATTTCCAGCATCACAGGCAGGATCTAGGGTTTTTGGGCCATGCTTCCTCTATGGTCAACAGGGGCACTTTGCACCAATGTGTCCTTTAGAGCAGCAAGTATATTATGATCCCGGGGAACCACAATTAGGGGCCAATTGGCACAGCAGCAGGCCCGAACACTGCAGGTGCTGCCCAAGCAGCCCCCACTCCCGCCTCAGCAGGTACAACCCTGGCCCCAGCAGGTACAGACGTTCACCCAAGCAGGGATGGTAGGGCTCTTGGGGATGCCCACAAATGCATTGCAAACACCGGTGCAAACACACCCACAAGGGGACAGTATACTGTTGGGCCAGAGCGTAGTACCCCACTACACAGAAGTAACTATTCTAGGAGGAAATCCTTTCCTGTCCCCGGAGAATATTACACCACAATAGGAGTACCCCACAGAAAGTGCGTGTGTGTCCAGTCCTTGCTGTAACTGAAGACCCTGAAGAGGAACCCGAGGTAGTAGTGAAAATAAGAAAGAAAGATTTCTCCTTCCTGTTAGATACGGGGGCCACCAAATCTTGCATACAAAGTGGGTGGGTTCCTAATTTGAAATAAAGTTATGGACACACAGGGCTTCTCTGGGTCTATTGTCACAGTTCCAGTTACACCGGATTTACCCTTAACGATAAGGACACAACACCTTGTAGCCCCTCTACTGCACTCAAAAGATACTCCCATAAATATATTGGGAAGGGACAAGCTAAATGCAACCATTTCGTTCACAGAAAAGGGTATGGTGTGCTCAATTCCTGGCACGTACCAGCGAGGGTGGCAGCCATTATACAGACCTACTGTGCTGTAGCACCTTGAAGCATCTCTTGTGCTGGATGAAATTACCAATAAAGATCTCAGACCAAATAACCAGACAGACTCAAAGAATATGGCAAAGTACTACTTTATTCTCAATTTAATAAAGCAGGGCAAACTGGTAGACATCGGACTGATGCTTGCACATTCACACACAAACTTGATTACACAGAGGTCCTATATCCCAATATGCATCATCTATTACATCATCCTATGTAGCAAACAGTAAAACCTATTAACGGGAGGGACTGGTTAGGGGAGCATATCTTATAGAATACATATGGGTTAGTACTTTATTGGCTGCCCATTATCTGTAGGACACACCTTGAACTACCTCTAAATACGTATAATACTGATTATAGCAGACGAAATGGCACTGGATTGGTCTGCGCAACATTGAATAGCAGGTTGCCCCATAGACCCATTGGTTGGCATTCCCACCCAATCTTGGACATTTGGCTCGGCTAGCAGCACATAAGCAAAATTAAACCCAGGTGCTTGAGTCACGTCAGATTTCTCCAAACCTTCCCAATTAGTCCACCATCTCTCATCAGTCCAACAATAAGCCAAAGTTTCCAGTCTGTAGTTGACCTCTAGTCTTCTTTCTGTTCTGGGACATTCAAGGGAGTATGAGCACATCACTATCTCCAACTGAGGCTTAATGAATAGCCATTGTTTTCTACTTCTGCATCACGTGTGAGGATACCGCAAATGTGTTCATTTCGATCTCCTATTTACTGCTATTTGATTCAATTATGCTGGGTGTTATTACACCTTCGGGCCTCTAGAGACTTGCTCACTCCATCTTGTAAGAGCCTTATCCATTGTTAATTGTCCAATACTTGGCTCTTGTAAATGTTATCTTTTTGTTTAATCTAAGAGAAATATGCCTCACGGTCATGGTTTATCCATCTGCCTCCCTTAGTACTTGGCAGATATTCCTTGAAATAGCATCCTTGATCCCAGGCCAACCTAAACTCCTCTTTATTCTGCACACAAAGCTGTTTTCCAGGGCCTCCTGACTCTGAGGCCCTGGTCTGTTTCTAAGGTAGCTGGAATGAATCTTTACACAAGCCAACCCCCATCTTCCTATCATGGCCGCCCTTGCCACATTACATTTTCCTCTATAGCAAGCTTCTATATGTCTCATCTACCTTGTTATACTGCGTATTTACACTTATTGCTCAGCAAGTTACTTTATCCTCTTTTGCATGCATGATTACTTTATCATGTCGTACATGTTTCTCTTGTTGCTTCGGTTACATCGACACTCTTAAATATTTTCATAACATTTCAGTATGTCCTCATATATCTTCTTCATGACATCACTCTGCCCTCGTCAGATGTCACTCAGCACTCCATGATGTCCATGGTGCGTGCATACATCCTTCCACTCCCTCTCCGAGGGTACATTCGGGATGGTTGTCTAAGTGCATATCATCTCTTGTAGACTCTTTGCGGTATAGGGACAACACAGGGGGTACCACACAAAGCTCATCTCCTGTTGTTCCAGTTTGACAACGCAGAGGAAGCGAGAGTTAGAGTTAATGTGTCCGCCTGCTCCTCTACACTACTATGCCCCCAGCACCTTACAAGGGTAACCTATGCACCCTGAGGGTCCAAATACTATTGGGATGGGTGCCATGGCTAAAGGGTAAGACATTCCAATTATCCACAGAATTGCTGTTCAAGCCCTCGTGGCACAAGGTACATAGATATTGTTGTACTTAGAGGAGATGATTACACAAAAAGACATGGTGATCCAATGTGGGGCAGATGAAGATGACATGGAATGGCGTACAGTACTCTGTATTGACCCTACATTGACATTGACTGACGTGACTGATGTACAGCTTTTTTCAGATGGGGAAGAGGAGGGAGAAGTAGTGTTCCAACTGCACATCCCATGACCCATACGAGTGCTAGAAAGGCTAGTGCCGCAACTGACACAGATAGTGAAAAAGCAAGCCAGCTACATTTCAGAGGATTTGAAGAAAGTCCCGGACGCACTATGGACAAAAGGGCTCCATGAAGTGGGAGTGCTCAAAGGAGATGGGGCAGTCAGCATAAAGTTAAAGGAAGGGGCAACAATGCCCTGGGTGAAACAATACCCACTTTCCCGCAAAGAAAATTAAGCCATTCATGACACACTACTCACGTTATGTCAGCAGCATATAACACAAACATGAACATCCCCATGCAACACTGCCATATATCTAATTAAAAAAGCAAAAGGGGATTCCAAGATGGCCGTGATGCTCTGAACACCGCGGCCACTGAGCTCCTGCCCCCGAGACTCAGTTCTTTGTTGAAAATCCCGGCCCAGCCCACCCCAGTCGACGGATTATGGTGGCGGCGGCCCCCGGCGTTGGAGGATCTGCATCTGTTCATTCCTCTCCCGTTCATTTGGAGGCGCAGTCTCATCTCTTGGCACCTTGTGGCGGCGGAGCGGCCCTGCAGGACCCGGCGGCTCGCAGCTCGCGGCAGCTGCATTCCTGGTCCCTGGCACTTAAAGAAGCGAAGTGGAGGAGGTCTGGCGGCCAGGATCCGGCAGTCCAAGCGAGGACTGTGCGGGGACTCCTTGTCCCTGCACAGGCCTGGGGTGCTGCGTGACCGCTGGGCTCGGACCTGCCTGAACCCTTGGGAGGGGCGCCCGCGGTGGTCTCCCCGGCCTGGCCGGACCTACATTAGTGGATGTGCGGAGGAAGAGAGCGGGGTCAACGGCAACATCCTTCGGGCTTAGCTGCGCTTCCAGAGCGGGAGCCCGAGAGCCCATCGCCCCCCCCGTGAAACCAGCACTGCAGGTCCCTCGCCATCTTGTAGGGAGGGGAGGAGAGGGACGATACTCTGCTCCTGCTAGAACTTTTGCCTCTGAAGACGGAACCCCCCCTTTTTTTTTTCTTGCCCACTGGGCCTGCCTGCTCCCCCATTTGTCTTACTGCAGATCACCCGCAATCCTCTGTGATCCTCTTCCTTCAGCATCTCGGGACCCCCCCACTATCTCCATGGTTGATTTACCTGGACCGGGGGATGTCTTAAACTGGTCTCTTTTGGGGTTGCCCTGCCTTCAGCCCGGCATCTTGGATGCCCCACCTAAATTTCCGCCTGGCAGCGTAATCCACTGACCTCCATTCATCCGGCCTGCGGTTGGCTCTGGGAGGTCCTACGCAGGGCCCAGTGGCGATAACCGGACCGTCCTCCCCTCCCCCCACTCCCTCCCATTTTTTAAATTTTTTTTAAAAAAGGCACCCAGAGATTTACATCTGGCACTCCGTGGATATCAGCATGTTCAAGAACAAGTCTAAGGACCCTCAGGTCCCTCAGAGGCCCCCGAGGAGGCCGCAGGCGAATGCTCTTACCAAGCTTTGGGCTAAGGAGATGGAGGGCTCTCAACTAGCATCCCCTAGTGAGTGCCCCATAGGGGATAACTCAGCTGACGCGAACCTGCTGGATCAACCGGTCACCCAGGCAGCATTGAAGCTTCTTCTGGCTGACATAGTGGACAAGATCACCACCGTGGGGCAAAAACAAATGGACACACTCAGAGAAGATTTGGCGGAGGGCCTCCAGGAGATTAAAAGGGATATTAGCAAGATTGAGCAAAGGGTCGACACTAACGAGAGGGCGATCCAGGACATCGTAGAAGATGCACGAAAAACCGAGAACCTCCTGGACACGTTAGCGACTGCCACTCATAACTTGGAGGTTCAGGTTGAGGAGCTAGAAAACAGGTCTAAGCGCTCGAATATCCGGATAAAGTCCCTTCCAGAGTCCATCTTGGATCAAGACCTTACCCAAGCAGTGAAGGGTATTTTTGCAAGCTTCCTGGAGGAGCTGGGGTCAGACGACATGGTTTTTGACACGATACATAGAGTGGGCCCCAAGCGTGCAGACCCAGGTGCCAGGCCCCGGGATGTTCTGGGAGCTATGCATAGCTTTATGGTGAAGGAGCGAAATCTGGCTGCTGCGCGGAGAGCTGGACGAATCAATCACAACGGCACAGAGATTGCTCTATACCAGGACCTGTCACAAGTAACGTTAAATAAACAACGAAAAATAGGCCCAGTCCTTTCCCATTTTAGAGCGCTAGGGGTGCGATACAGATGGCTCTACCCCTTTGGCTTGGCCTTCGAATGGCGAGGCTCCGCCCAGAAGATTACCACATGTGACCAGGGTCTTGCTCTGTTGGGGCTTGAAGACCAGGCTCCTTCGCCGTCGCCCTTGATGTCATCCCAGAAAGCTATTCGGAAGGATTGGGAATGGTCCACGGCCCGCCCTAAGAAGTTGAAGAAAAACATTGCCCAATCCCTTCCGAGGAATCAGGATCCGGGGGGGTGGTCGGGGCTCACAGAGCTGACTTCACACTGTTCTCTAATGCCGGGGGGCCTGATTTATGATGCCTGGGGTGGGCACGACAGTGGAGTAACTTCAGCTGTCTAGGCCGGTTTCATGCACCTAACTTAGCGGGGGTCTTGGGGGGGAGGTGTGTTGGGGTTTCACTTCTTGGAATGGGATTGGGATATCCTGTGTTAGAACTGTTGGGGTTTTTTCAATGGGACGGCTCCCAAGGATTTAATTTGAGGGGGGCTCCCCCCCTTCCCTGTAACAGGGAAGGGGGGGAGGTCTAGGTGTGTCCTGGATCCGGGGTGCTTCGAGCCCCCGGCAGACCATTGGAAAACGCAAGTCCATCCAGTGAGTCCTATATGCTCTACTGAGAGGAGGGTGGCAGATTTCTTTTTTTATTATGGCCCTGTCATGTCTACTCAGCGAACGTTGACGATCTTCTCTCTCAACGTCAATGGCCTCAACTCGCCGATTAAGCATAAGAAATTGGAACGTTTTATCAGGCGAGGAAGGCCAGACATTGTCACCCTACAAGAAACCCATATCAGGACGGCTGACAGGGAAAGGATCAGGTTCTGGGGCTATGCCAGGGTGCTACAGGCGACACAATCAGTAAAGAAAGCAGGAGTTCTGTTGACTCTTAGGCACGGGCTGGAGCTACGCATAGCGGGGAAATCGTCAGATGACCAAGGGAGGTTTTTAGCGGTTTCTCTCGAGGGCAATGAATTCCCTGTTACGGTTGCAACGCTATATGCCCCTAACACTGCACAGGACGGTTTCCTGCAAGAGGCCCTGGGGACGTTAGAGAAGTTTGCTAGGTTCCCTATTGTCCTTACTGGTGAATTCAATATTGCTTGGGACCCGGCGAAGGATCGATCCCCGGGAGGGGTGGGCTGGCAGGGGGAACCTTCTCAGGCTCTGAAGCAGAAACTCACTACTCTGGCCCTGGTTGACGCTTGGCGGGAGATACGGGGAGAAGCTGCAGGGCATACCTTTTTTTCTCATGTCCACCGCTCCCATTCCAGAATAGATTACATTTGACTATCACTTAACCTCCTGGGGATATTTCGTTGGGTCTTACAACCTTGTCGGGTCATAGTCCCCTCTCTATATCATTGAAGGGGGCACCAGATCCGTGGGGCTGTGGAAATGGTGCTATCCTGACTCCCTTTTCAGGGATTTTGTGTTGGCCCGCGAAATTGATGAGGAAATAGAGCGCTTCTTTGTTGAAAATCCCGAAGGGGACACATCACCACAAGTTAGGTGGGACGCTTTTAAGGCCACCCTGCGGGACCTGATAATAGGGATCAAGGTGAGGCGCGACAGGGAGCTGAGGTTGGAGGAGGCGCGCCTAGAGGACGCTCTAAGGGGGATAATGGCCAAAATGGGTCCAAATCAATCTCAGGCCACCAAAAGGAAATATAGAGCAGTGCGTAGTCAGCTAGGCCTGATTCAGACTCGGGCAGCGGAGCGGGGCTTGCTCTATCTCCGGCAGAAATACTACATCAAGGCCAATAAGGCTGACCGACTCCTCTCAAGAATGCTCCGTAAGGAGCAGGCATCCAAGGTCATAACTAAGATCAAGGTGGGAGGCGGGAGTGTCTCTACCAAATCTGATGACATTGTAAGGGAATTTTCTCTTTTTTATTCCGCATTGTATGCGTCCGAGGCCCCGGAGCGGGTGGATCAGCTGATCTATCTAGATAAGGTGCACTTACCCTTCATAACGCAGGAAGAGAAGCTCTGGAAAGGGAGATCTCAGAGGATGAGGTACGAGAGGCGATAAGAGATCTGCCCACTCTGAAATCCCCAGGCCCGGATGGCTACGTCGCAGAATGTTATAAACGGCATAAGGAGCTACTTATCCCTAGACTAACCAGCCTATTCAGCCAAATGGGCAAGGACAGTGCACCCCGAGATCCATGGAAGAAGCGAAGGTTGTTCTCATTCATAAAAAGGGCAAGGATCCAACTGAATGCACTTCCTTTTGCCCCATAGCCTTAATTAATGTGGACTCTAAAATCCACGCTAATATCTTAGCTAAGAGACTTGACCACCTGGTACCGAGGCTGGTCCACCCGGACAAATCAGGATTTGTTAGGGGCCGACAATCCAGCGACAATGTCAGGAGGCTGGTCCATTTGGTGGAGAAGGCTCACAAGCGAGGAATCCCTGCTCTGCTCATGGCAATAGACGCAGAGAAAGCGTTTGATCGGGTGGAGTGGGGATTCCTTTTTGCAGTCATGCTCCGGATGGGTTTCGGCCCCAGATTCATGGACAGGATCAGAGCTCACTATAGAAGCCCGACCCTCAGACTGGTGGTGAATGGTCAGCTGTCGGAATCGATATGTGTTGAAAGGGGTACCAAGCAGGGCTGCCCGCTCTCCCCGATTTTGTACACGCTTCACCTGGAACCATTCCTCAAGGCGGTACGTTCCAACCATCTAATAACAGGAATTCCCTTTGCAGGAGAGTCACATAAAATCGCTGCCTTTGCTGACGATATAATTCTCTATCTTACCTGCCCATCTACGGCCATACCGGCACTTGAAGAGGAATTGGCGCAATTTGGGAGGGTGGCGGGTTTGAGAGTCAACCCCGCCAAAACTGAAATACTTAATCTCACCATTCCGAACCCAGAATTAGCTAATTTGAAGGCTGCTTCTCCTTATAGATGGGTTGATCACTATATTACCTACCTGGGAATAAAATTTACCACAACACTGGAACATAATCGCGTGAATTACCCACCCCCCCACCCCCCTTGCTGGAGAAGCTTAAAAATAAACTAGTTGACTGGGGGCCTCTAACAATCTCATGGTTAGGGCGTATCAACACCCTAAAAATGATGGTCCTTCCAAAGCTCCTGTGTAACTTTGCCATCTTGCCGGTGCACGTTCCTCCATCCTTTTTCAGGTCCCTGAACAGAGTCACTAGCAACTTCGTGTGGGCTAACAAGCCCCCAAGAATAGCGCTCAAGGCAATGCGAACCCCTACTGACCAGGGGGGCTTGGGCCTACCCGACTTTAGGGTGTATTATAGGGCCGCACAGTTGAGGGTTCTCCGAGACTGGCAAAAGGATGACCGGGGGAAAATATGGAGGGCTATGGACAGGGCCGTATTGGGAGAGGACCTTGAGGGGGTCCTGTGGAAGCCGAAACAGGATAGGCCGACCAGGATGTACTGCAGTGCGATCCTGACCCAGGTGGGCCGTATCTGGGACGAGGGGGTGCAACAGGCCCTTCTAACAATGTATCCATCCTCCTACACACCTCTTTTCGAGAACCCGCAGTTTATCCCGGGGTTTAGCACATCCGCGTTTCAGGCATGGCATCAGGGGAGATGTAGAGTGGTCCGGGACATGTTTGGGTGTGGTCTGGTTAAGTCTTTTGATCAGTGTAAACTGGACTTCATTTTAGGAGAGGGGGAAAGATTTTGTTATTGCCAACTAAGGCATTGGCTTACTCATCCCTCGCTAAGGCAAGCGGCGACCCGACAACTCACTCATTTTGAGAGGTTTCTCAGTAGGGAATCTGGAGACAAGCACCTTATTGCAGACCTGTATAGGCTTTTGAAGGCCGGGGAGGTTCCTCCAGTCCGGCATATATGAGGGCCTGGGAGTCCGCCAACAGGACTTCTTTGGACTTTGGAGGATGAGGAGTGGGAGTGGTTGTGGAGACAGATTCCCAGGCTGACTGGGTCCCTCCAAATAAGGGAGATGTGGCTGAAGCTTCTTACCCAATGGCACCGGACCCCTGCTAAGCTACATAGAATGTACCCTTGGTCTTCCCCTTTTTGCTGGAGAGAATGTGTAGCAGAGGGTTCTTGGGAGCACATATGGTGGGAATGTCCTTTGATTGTGAACTTCTGGGCGGGGATTCGAGACGCTCTCACTCAAGTTTTGGGACTGTCTCTTGTTAATGATATGGGCCTGGCAATGTTGGGGCTGGGGGGGGTCCCTACCAGCGATCAAGAACAAGGCGGGCCGTAAGCTTTATGTTATTATGGTGATAGCCCGCAGGTGGAAATCAAAGGACCCTCCCCACGATCACGAATGGGTGGCTAAACTTTGGAATTTATTGGCGCTTGAGTGGCTTACCTACTCAATCCAAGGACAACACCCCAAATTTAGGGCTGATTGGGCAGGCTTGTTGGAATACCTGTTGGATGGACTAAGGCAGCATTGGTGTCCTCGGACCATGAGACTCTTGGGTATAGTGGTGGACTCACCTGGTGAGCCGGTCTTTTGATGGACATTATCTTCTTGGGCTGGCTCTTTCCATGAGGACTCGCCGGGAAGGGGGGAGATCAGGAAGGGGCTCTGCTGAGCAACCACTGGATCATCGGACTACTCTCAGACCTGGAGTTGGTGGGGGGGTAGCGGGGGAGGGGGGGTTTGGGATTCATTGTTGTTTGTTTGTTTGATATGAAAATGCCAATACAATCTACAAAAAAAAAGGCAAAAGGGGGGCCTGGAAATTCACACAGGAGCTCTGACCACCAGAACAATGTGGTTGCTTTTGCCAAACCCTGCTACAATATTATGCATCATTCCAACAAACATGAAATGCTTCAGTGATTGATTTCAAGAATGCTTTCTTTTCCATCCCATTACATCCCAACTCCAGGTATCTCAACACGTTCATGTATCATGGGGTCCGATTTGAACACACAAGGTCAGCCCAGGGGTGCTGAGAGTCCCCAAGTGTGTTTAACAGAGTGATCCAGATAGATTGGAGCAATAGACAGGTAGCTAGTACAGTGATACAGCATGTGGAGGACCTCCTACTGTGCAGTGTGATAGAGCAACAGTGCAGGGCACATTCCATCCTTCTTTTTACCGCTGGCAGATAAGGGGTACAAGGTAGACAAGCAAAAGCTATAGTATTGCCAGGAAGAGGTGGTGTACCTAGAACAGATAACATCTACAGAAGGATGGAGGAAAACACCTGAAAAAGAAGTGGAAGCCACACATAGGCCCAGCCACCATGCACGGTAAAGGAGATGCAGCAGTTCTTAGGAATGTGTCATTACTGTTGGGCATGGGTGTTTGATTATTCAACTTTTGTCAAGCCCCTACTCCAGGCACGTAAAGAAGCCCAAAATGTTAAGGGTCATTTTAAATGAACCTCAGAGATTGATGAATATTTTGCCGAACTGAAGGAGGCACTGGCACACGCAACAGTGTTGGCAACCCCCAACTATAAAGAAAAGTTCTACTTGTTCTCACATTCTGATGGCACGGTGATGACGTCTGTCATCACCCAGAAAAAGCCACAGGGGGACAAGCCCCTGGCATACTACAGCGGTCTGTTAGAGCCAGTGATGCAGGCTCACTTCCCCTGCAAATAAGCCCTTGCGGCAGCAGCTTTTGCAATAGAGAAGGCAGCAGTGATTACAATGGGGTTCCCTGTAGTTTTGCACATGGAGCACTTACTTTTTGCAAATCTTGAGAAGTCAATATCCACGATAAACACTCAAAGGGCCTCAGGTTACGAGGTGATTCTGTCAAATCCAGCAAATTAGGTTGTTAGATGTCGTGTCGTGAGCCCAGCAACATTCATAGCACAACCAGCTGCGCTTGGAGAATAAGTTAACGACTGTGCATAGTACATGGACAGAATGGAAGGCAACCCCCATGTGAAGGAGGATGTAATAGGGGAGATAGATGCTCTTTGTTGACGGGTCAACAATAGATTCCAGCACAGGATGCAGACATATTGTGCCGCAGTGGTGTGTCACAAGGAGGGACGATTTGTCATTTGCTCTCAAGTCGGTTTTCCAGCTCAATTATTCAGCACAGGTGGCAGAATTACTGGCCCTAATAGGAGCATTAGACATGTCAGAAGGGCACAAGGTAAAAACAATTTCAGACTCTGCTTACGTCACCTCCACAGTGCACTCAGGGTTGGCCCGATGGGAGATAAGGAGGTTCACGAGAAGTGAAGGGTCCTCGGTCCAGCACGCAGAGTTGCTGGCACAAATAATTGAGGTGTTGAAACTTTCAGTTGAGGTAGCCATAATAAAGTGTGCTGCCCCACACAGACAGCATGGACTTTATTTCCCAAGGAAATGATAAGGCCAAACGCACAGCAAAAGAAGCACCCTACCTGCCTGAAGGCACAGGTACAAAAGAGAAAGTACCCATGATGGTACAGGAGACCAAACGACCTGAGATGGCTAACACTACAATGCACTTCAATACATTACCCATTGTTCAGCTAATTGAACTGCAGGGAGAAGCACCCCAAGAGGAAACGGAGCTGTGGATAGATTGGGGGTGTTCTCTCTCCCTCACTCACTTGGTGTGGAGACGGAAAAATACAGGGAACCAGTAATGTCCAGAACATTACTTAATGTAGCTTTAGAGCAACTACATTATCCAGCCCATGTCTCAAAAAAACACATGGGCACATAAATAAATGAAAGATGGTTTGTGCCCAAGCTTTATGAATTGGTGGCTGAATTCACAGGCAATTGTATAATGTGTCAGACGTCTTTGGCAGGGGAAACACGTTGAAAACTGTCAGGGCAACGCTGCTGTGACCGTAAGGGCCCTTCCGGAACTTGCATATTGACTGTGTCAATATGTAAGAAAGATGTGCCTCTTGTAGGTACATGCTTGTCGTAGCTTGTCCTTTCTCACGTTGCCTTGAGGCAGGACCCTGTGCCAACAATGACGCAAAATTGGCAGCCAGATTTTTGGTACGGGAGGTATTTCCGAGTTGGGGCATATGTGATGAATTGAGGTCAGAGAGTGGGAAACACTTTGCCAATGATCTCTTCAAGGAGGTTACAGCCCCCCTGGGAATAAAGCACATCCTACACTCAGTGTACCACCCAAAAGCCAATGGCTTAGTAGAGATATTAAAAGGCTTGCTTAAAGAACGCTTAGCAAAACTGACACTGACGCTTGGCAAACACCGGCTTCACTGCTTACCACTCGTTATATTTGTTTAACGCAAATCACCTTGCGGGGATCATCTCTTGACACCGCACAAAATTGTTACTGGCAGGAGAATGCATGTGCCTCTCACTTCTTCACGTACAATTTCAGATGCTAACAGCTTGGCCGAGATCCTCAGTTAAGAATTCCACACATAGTTAACGGAAAGTACAATTGCTGTTAGGTATATATCTCGTCAAGCGCACCCAAGTCCAAATTGCCAGGCTACAGAGATATCACCCACAGACACACAAGAAGAAGACAATTTTCCACCAGCTGTACCTCACTACCCAGGCAACAGAATATACATCAGGAACTTTCTCAGAAAGTGGAAAGAACCGTGATTTAGTGGCCTTCACACAGTTATCTACGCAACACCCAATGTAGTGGGGGTGATGGACAGGAAGCCATAGATTCACCTTTGCGACATCTGCCAAGACAACAGCACCGGCTCCCTCGGAGAAGAGGAGAGGAGCACAAATTGATGGGAAGTATGTATAAGCCAACTTTCATTTACTTTTTTCTTTGCTATTAGGTTTTACAGGAGGCCTGTGGAGGAGGAGAATGATTGGCCTCAGAATAGTATTGGTAACAATAAAAAGCAGAAACATAATGTGTGATGACTTGTTCTTGCTTTTATCAGTGTCCTTCTGTCTCTTTCTTTCCTCTGGTTTTTGTTATATAATGAATCAGGCAGCATGACAAAACAAAATGATAAGAACAAAAAGTGCATTGAATGTTGATGTGTTTCATGATGCAATTGGGGAGGGCAGGACACGGCATCTGATAATGTAAGGTATGACGTTATGTGGCGAGAGAGGGCTAATGGCCCTTGTTACGTGTGCTCGCTCATCCCACACGTCACAGGGACACCCAAGCTCTTTTGGCCCCAGGAAGTGATAGCAGGCAGGTGGGGTGCATACTGCACTTATCACTGTGTAAAATGCTAGGCTTTTTCAGGAACAAGCAGTGTCCAAACACTGGATAGATGAAGGAGAAATGTATATGCAGACAACTACATAGAGCTAGGGAAAATGTTTGAAAAAGAGTATACAAAGCACATAATATAAGAATACATAACAGATGATGCAAGGAAGGGAGAGCAACTGTTCACAACTCACGGCAGATTCCACTGCAGAAATGAATCAGGGAATGATGTTCCATGGTGCCCCATGAGGCCATTAATGAAGATACAGGGATCAGTATTTCATGACGGCAAATAGGAGAGGGAATGGTGTAGTGTTGAGCAGAGGGTTTGGTGGGGTTTGAGGAGGAGGTGGTAGCAAAAATAATGATATTTGCAGGGCAGTATGGAACACATATATACATGCATTGACCGGGATAGATGAGATACATCAACTTGTCCACATAAAACCTCTTACATGATTTTCCTTATGTTTCCGGTCCACAGGGTCAGCATAAATGGTGGCCAATGCCGGCTGCACCAAGGTGTTGAGCATCTCAGCACTGCAGAGCGGGACAGCAGCGGGGATGGATCATTGGTGGACATGCGGGACCTAGGCGTACACCCAGCTGCTTCCTGATTGGGGCGACTGTGTTCCCTCATCACGCTTCACAGACCTGCCCTGGTAGTCTCTGAGCAGACCTGATGCCCTTCAACGACCACTCTGTAATGTTGAAAAGAAAAATAAAGGAAGAAGAAAAGGCATAAGAAGGGCAGGGCACACATTGAACAGAAGGAGGCGCAGCAGTAACTACTGGTCGGCAGCATCATCACAAAGTTTGGAAGCCATGTCATTTCTGACTGTTTTCAAAGGCTTACGTTTTCTTTACATCCCTTCTGCTTCCGGCAGTATAAGCCAGCCACTAAGGCAAAGTGGCTACAAGTGACATAGTATGAAGTGCTAAAGCTAGCAAACTCGACTGAGAAAGGACACATTGCGTGGAGGGAGAGTTTTGTATAGTAACGCTGGTGGCACTTAAAATCCACTACGTATTAGACATGATCACAGCAATGGAGGGTGACGTATGCCACAAAATAGGCAGCAGCTGCTGCACCGTGACCACTGCAAATGATGCAGCCAATGGGACGCTAACCAAAGCCAACCAGGAAATGTGCACACTCCATGAGAAAATGATGAGAGAAATGCATGCTGTAGCCTCTCACACGATTCGGTGTTTTCCTAGGTCCCCACCTGATCGGCAAACATATTTTAAGCGACTGTCCTGGTGCTCATGCTCATCACCTTCTGTGCTTGCCAGATGATATTGCAGCATTGTAAATGTACAAAGGGGAGAAAGAGCTATATAATGGCCATGAATGTTGGTGGGGAGGAGGGTAAAACACATGGTAAAAAAGTGAATGCCACACAACCTGGAGCAATCAAGGGTGATGCACAAGTGGTGCGTACAGTGCTGCCTGCAAATGTGGATGAGTATGATGCTTTTTGGGGGGTGTGCTCAGCCAATAGGCATGATTGTATGGTAATAGACTTGTCACTGGGGGAATATGAGGAAGAAGGGGGGACATGAACAGGGTAATGATGTTGTGGATCCCTAAAATGCTAAGTAAGAGTATGGTGGGCAAAATAGTGTTGATCGATAGATCGATCGAAATGGGAATGCAGTAAAGGTGTAGATTCAGTATAGCCAAGGAGGGCGCACCTACCAGTTGCGGAAGTGATGGGGAAGGGGCATCCCTAGAGGGGGGACATCATTGACAGCTGCAAGGTGTAACATATGCACCATGTGCGCAGGTGCAGCCAGAGAAGTCTGTGAGGAAGAACGGGATGGGGGCACCCAGGGGGCCACCTGGGAGATCCAGGGCAGGAGCGAGTGGTAGAAGGGGTAGTACAGTATAATACGAACCACAGAACAGCCATTTTGTGACATAAGCCACAGGTAAGTAACCCACTTGTCTTTTCGCACTCACAGGCCCTGTGTTTTTGGCAGACATTAATTTCACAAGCACTCTGCCACAGCAGTGCGCTGAAGAAATGTTGCAAGCTGACCATTCCCAGGAGACTGTAGTCACTGGGAAATGGGTCTAGCAGATACTTTCGAGGTCAGAATGCCAGGCACCTTGGAAATGAATGGATCCAACTAATAAATACAGGCAAATAGGAGCGAAATTACAGTGGGGTAGGCAGTTTCAAATCGACCCTTGGCCGATGGGTTTATGACGAGGGCTGTGGGGTGGCGGGGGTGAAATGAGAGGGGACCAATCATAGAGAGAGGTTCAGTGTCCATAGGGTGCAACAGTGTTTGTGCCCTTGCTGATGTCAGCAGGGCACCTCATTGGTTGGAGGCCTTGTGAATGGCTTCACATTGCCATGCTCAGGGTGTCTCATGAGAACTGGCCAATGGCAGGATAATAATGTTGCAGTGGTTAGCACAATCACGCAATGTAATGTAATGTAATACACTTTACTTTACTTTACTTTACTTAATATATTTGTATAGCGCGGCCATGAACCCGAAGGCGTAAGGGCACTACAAAACACATAAAACAGAAAACAAGAGACAATGTCATGTCACTGTGTTACTTCCTGCTTTGTGTTCGCTCCTTCTTGGATTACTTTGGTGTTCCAGTCGTTACTTGCATTTGGAGGACCCCTGATACATTAATAACATCTTAGTGGGCACAATGATGTTTCCTGAAAGGGGGTCAATCAATGGCATTGGTTTGACGCTGTATCTCATTAATGTGTATGTGACTCCTTATGGTGCACAATACATGGATGTTTTGAAGCAATTTGAGAAACTAATAATTGAACTAGGGGGATCTAGACCAATAGGGCCTCATTACGAGTTAGGCAGTAATAACCAGCAATTACCAGCATGCCGGTACGAACGTGTCTGGGTAGTACTGCTACCGTAATCAGCATCTGACATATGAGTCAGCGTGCATGCACGTATCAGCATGCCGGTAATGGACGCACGTCATGCGGGTAACGTCCCAAAACCCCCCTATAGCGGCATCAAGGAATGCGCTGATACCTCCTCCGCCATCGTTGACCCCCTTAATAACGGCACTGTTCATACCGTCAATGTCAATATAGGAACCGGAAGCAACGTCATCACCGCCAGAACGGGAAATGCGCTGGCGGCCATCTTGAAAACACAATCCATTGCAATCCACTGCAGACAGGACCTGTGCACCAAAAATCTCTACCCTTGTGGGAAGATAATGTCGAATGCTACAATAAAAAGGTACTGCTCGCCTGCGCAAACCACGCTTCAGTGACAACAAACTCAATATGCTGGCAGACACGTTTGTAGAGCAGGCGGATGTGGTGTTCTGTGCGGACTTGCGGCGTGCAGCGCAATTGTGCAAGAAACAAATATGGTAAGAGGTTGCAAGGAAGGTCAGTGCGGTGGGAACAACACCATGCACCATCAAGGATTGCAGAAAGAGATGGGATGACCTGCCCCTACGAGTCAGGAATATACTTTCTGCCAATCACAGCCAGGGGCAGGCAACAGGCAGCGGTCCTAACTCCCCCATCAAGTTGGCCAGGTGGGAGGAAACATGTAGCTCCATCATAGACATGGAGTTGATAGAAGGAGTCGGACAAGCAGAGTATGGATTTCCACCATCGGATGATGAGGGTGAGTGATCCTTTGCGCACCACAGAAGCCCCCACACACCTCTGACATCACAAGTACAAAGTTGCCCACCAAATGGGATGTCGATGAGAGCCAATACAGGGCCCATCAGCCACACCTACACACATCCCTAACCCAAACGCCACATCCCTGCCACTAAAACACACAACCAACATATGCATGCACACACACATCCCTGGCGAGATGCTGGCCTCACCAGTGTCACATCAAAATGCATGCTGCATGCCTCTCCAATACCGAATACACCCCCAATACCCAACCAAACTGCACATGGCACACAGCAAGCAAGCCACAACACACCTGTAGGCCTCACAACAGACACCATGGTCAACATGGCTGCACCTGAGGTATGACAATACAACCCTCCCAATCTTGCAAGCACCATGCCCGCCGCTCCAAGCAGCACACAACGAAGCACATGCCCCAAACTGCACCAACACCTATGCATGCAGGATGCAAGTCCTCCCATTAGTGAAGCCCTGCCTCTCTATCCCCCACAGGCACAAATTCAGACAGCAACGGCTGATGCCGCAGCACAACCAAGAACACCTGCACAAAAGTCCAGGGGTGAGGATGATGCCACCAGGCCATCCACATCCAGGGGTGCAGCAGCAACTAAAGGGAGAGCCAAAGCACACACCAGTGCCCAACAGGGTATCCAGCCCCTACCACAAGCTGAGCAGCCACCTGCCCGTTACCCTGGAGCACTATGGTCGAAGGAACCCATGCCAGCAAGCCACACCTGCCAAAAGATGCTGCGGCCAGGAAGGGTGCCCACATGCAACAATCGGCCCCCCAGAAGACACCTCTTACCGAGGATGAGCCAACATCAGTGGCAAGTGACATGGATGGCACACAGTCAGCAGCCACCAGTTCCGTGGGTGAGGTTGCAGCATCGGCCCACCACAGTGCTGACAAGGACGAGGGGGCTGAGGAGGATCCTAATGCAGGAGTCAGCATGTTGGGGAATGGTGGAGACACGCCCAGCCCGCAGGACACACCACAGGGCACCCCTGAGCATGAGTCCGAACGCCACTGCGGCGAGGAGGAGTCAGCTCCACAAGTACACAGCCCTGTGTTCAGCATGTCACCACCGCCCATGCAACCATCCCAACGCACATCAATCAGGTACCTAGAAGGACGGTTGACCCGCATGGAGGGGAGACCAGAATCAATGCACGATATGATAAGGCAGTATTTGGCTAATGGGGAGGCAAAACACAAGGCCTACAGAGGGAACACTGTGGCCATCATCCGTGCAGTGAACCATGTTGCAAAGCAGGTCCATGAGGGCTTCACATCTGTTGCACAGACCCTTGCCCGCATGGCCAACAACATGGAACAACGCTGTCCTGCCGCACCCGAACCACAACAAACTACATCATCGAGCACCACACCTGAAAGCTCCACACAAACTAGCCCTGTGCGCAGGTCCCTGCACAACGCGCGCCTCCAGAAATGCAACCCCCTCCATCAAAAAGGGGGCAGCAATAGCAAGCGACCCTTGGACGTGTTGGTTAGCAGTCCATTTCAAGACATATTGGACCTCATTACGACCCTGGCGTTAAGGGGTTAATGGCGCCGTAAAAGGTGTTGGCGCTGTTAAACCCTTTACGCCTGATTACGAGGTCCCTTTGCGGCTCCCGACCTTAACGGCTGGTCTGGACCAGCCGTTAAAGTAGGGACCCGCAAAGGGACTTTCGAGGTAATTACGGTACCGCAATTTGCAGTACCGTAATTACCACCTTCCCCAGTCCCATTGAGCCCTATGGGGCAAAAATGGGAATGGGGAAGGGCCAATGGTAAATGGGGAATTACCGCCCCGCCAACCTTGGAATGGGGTGGTAATTCCCCATTTACCATTGGCGGAATCGGTAAGTTACTGGCGTTAACCATGGCGCTATTAGCGCCATTGGTTAACGCCGGAGTCGTAATGAGGGCCATTGAGCTGTGGGTGTGTGGGGCTGTTGGGGGGGTGGGTGGTGTGGGTGTGTGGGGCTGTTGGGGGGGTGGGTGGTGTGGGTGTGTGTGGGGCTTTTAGGGGGTGGGGGCATGGGTGTGTGGGGTTGTTGGGGGGTGGGTAGACTTTGACGTACTGCGGGTGGAGGGTTCATTCATGTCAATAGTTTCACCAGATCAATACACCTTTTGTGTCAAAAAAATCACATGACTGGATATTGCTTCTTCAGTGTGTGTCTATTTATTCTACAACAGTGTCCAGTTCCCAGAGTCCCCCATTCCCAGTGCCCAGAGTCTCCCATTCCCAGTGCCCAGAATCCTCCATTCCCAGTTCCCAGAGTTCCACATTTCAAGTGCCATCTGCATCCCAGTGCATCAGAAATAATGGCCAATCAATGCTTGGCGGACAGTAACTCCCTCATGTGCATCGCGACCTGGCCGATCTTCATCCTCACCCGGAGTTGGCTGGTCCATGTCAGATGGCAGTGGTAGGTTGCGCCGGATGCCATTGTTGTGCAGCATGGCACATTCCAATATGATCTTGCCCACCTTCTCAGGCTCGTAGATGAGTGCGCCACCTGAGCTGCTGAGGCAGCGAAACCGTGCCTTCAACAGGCCAAAGGTCTGCTCTATCACCACACGAATGCGTGTATGAGCACGATTGTAGTCCTTCTCATGCCTGTTCTGCGGATTGTGGACAGGGGTGAGGAGCCACGGCTTCAAGGGATAGCCAGCATCATCTGCATGAGAGCACAATAATGTAGGCGTGTGAGTATTTATTCCATTTCATTTGTGCACAGCATGTACATTGTTCATGTTCATATGCAGTGGTTCTTCAACGACAGCTATTGACAATGCATCTGCACAAATATCAGGGTGGTGTACTACTTGGCAATCCATGATGGGGGCATGGATGACGTACACGACTTAGGGGCGTTGACATCAGATTCACCACTCACCTAGATGAGGTGCAAAGGTCCATGATGTAATCACATGTGAGGGATGTGTGGCAGAGGATGTTACCATATGCATGTTGGGAAATATTTGATGCATTTGGCTGATGTGCAACATGTTACAGGTGGTTTTGGCAATCATGCTTACTAATAATTGATGACGCCATGCGCATGTCCCTCAACATCTTCACACATGTGAGAATGGCACAATGTGGTTGTTGGTATGGTCCGCCAATGTAGGGATACGTTCTTTGGATGTGGCTTGGTGTCGACTGGCATGCTGGTACTTAAGTACTGTGGATTGTTACTGCACAAGTCGCACACATGTTGGTGATGTTCACTGGTTGAAGGATTCCATTTGCCAAACCTTGTGGCAAGGTATTTTTGAGTGTGCCTTCATGTGCACATCTTGGCATGGCGGTATGCAGTGTTACTGTTGGGGGGGGGGCAGTGATGGTGGTTTCCATGAGTGGCATTTTGTCTTGCCCAGTCATGGATGCATGACCTGTGAGGTCCTTTGATACGCTCATGTGTATTTGGCTTTGTGACTGCAGGGTGGTGCATTGTGGTACCTGTAGCTGTGGTCTGATGATGTCCAGTGGAAATGTGCAGGGGTGGGTGCTGATTTGTATCTGATACTTCCACAATGAGACACAGCCATGGTACGTCTGCATCCATTGTCAGTGTCATGCATCAAGTTGGAATGCACAAGGGCACAGTGGTTGGCACCAAGGACAGTGTCCAGACACCCAAAATAAAAACATTGCCAGGTAAGCAGACAGGTTGCATATGCATGTCACCCCTCCCCCTATAACACCCCCATGGCCCTGTGATCAGACTTACCCAGCAGCCAGGCACGTCGTGCAGCATGTCGTTCCATGTAGCTGGGAAGCGAGGAGTTCCGCAGCACCATTGCATCATGTGTGGATCCTGGGAATCTGGCACAGCAATGTGTTATCATCTTGCTTGCGTCAAACACCATCTGCACATTGATGGAGTGGTATAGTTTCCGATTGCGGTACACCACCTCCACGGCATGCCGTACTACCAACTCCATGCGGGTGCAGTCGAGGGCACCAATGACATTGGGCATGCCTGCCAGTGCATGAAATGCAATTTTGGTGTAATTCACCTCCTGTGCTGTCCATGGTATGGATATGTAGGCCCTTGCGTGCTTTAGGAGTGCATCCAGCACTTGCTTTAGCACACCGGTAAAACATGGTTGCAAGATGTCATGCAGCTGCCCCACTGTGTGCTGGTAGATGCCTGTGGCCAGGAAGTGGAGCACACACACCACCTTCAGTAAAGGGGAGATGGCAGTGCGTATGTTGATCAGGCTGACCAAGTCGTCATGTATTAGATCCACAATGGTGGTGATGGTGTCCCTGTCCAGGCGGTACAGAGTGTGGATCTGTGCTGGGGTTAAGTTGAATGGACTGGCCCTTGTATGATGGATTGATGGCTGCCTGCGGGGAATCACTACCTGCACTGGTGGTATTTGCTGAGCCAGTCTGACCCTCCTTCTCCTCCTGCGTCTCCTCTGTAATCCCAGGTGTACTGCCTGATAAAGGAGTAGCAGTGCAGGCATGTCCTCCAGCTCCAGTATCGCAACTGCAAGTGGAATCATTTTGTTCTTGGAAGGGGTGTGGTGTGTGGGTGTGCTCCTTTTGTGCTGGACAAGGCTCCATTGCCTCCACCTGTGCTGATTATGTGCACCTGTGTCAGTTGGAAACACAGCAGATTGCCATTAACGGGTGATCCGTGATGCCAATGTTACTGGCATCTTGGTGACCCTTCTTACCGGCATCTGGATACCGGTATGTGCATGTCCGTGCGACTCATAATGTCCTCTTACTTGCGCAATGCCGGTACTACTGGCACAGCGTCCGCGGGCAGTGCGGTACGGAGGTGCATGGTCACAGGGGGTCCCTTTCGATGACGGTGAGATCGGCATTGCAGGTCGTAATGGCCCGGTCCAGTAAACGATGCCGGTATTGCCTTACCGGTACCGTTATTACCGGAGCGCCAACCTTGTAATGAGGCCCATAGTATTATGTGGGGATCGCAATGCAAGAATTCCTAAAGATAACTTTGAAGAAAGGGATGTCTCGGTTGGCACTCAAAAACTGTGAATCGTGTTTGCAAAAGCGGCCTGAGGTGGGTGACGCCATTATACTCTTTCGGATTTAGATTAATGGCAACTGACCTTCGGATGTTCCTCCTCAGCAGACGAGAGTCTTGCATAATATTGCCAGCATTATCGATTATATTTTTTTTATCTGCTGCGTTTAATGCTTTGTTTACTGATATGCACATATCCTTGAGGCAAGAGAGCGATAATTTTCCTTTGATTGCATGTTTAGACCTGTGCAGATCGGTAACCCGTCGGGAGGTGCTAGGCAAGCTGAGTACCAAAAGTCAGCTCACCCGACTCAAGTGGAGCTCTAATAATATTGAGGAAGCAAATCATCAAGACTTAGTTAGTCTCACTATGTACATTGCAGACTGTGAGGAAATGAGAAGCAACTCTCTTAGCTTAGACAATTTGAAATGTTGGATTCATTGATATGAAACTCTTTGAAATGAGGTGAAGTCTGCTATTGTGAATCACAAGAGCTCGAAGGCAAGGCTGGGTTTAGGCATAAAAAACGAGGTCCATCATTGTAGCTCTTTGATAAGGTAGTAAGCGATAGGAAAAATCAATTCTGTGCAGAATGATACCCAGCTAGCTTAGACGCTTCCTCTCCAACACTTCACGCAGCAGCTGTGAAGAATATTCAAAATAATTATCGGATGTGGTTGAGAACGTAAGTTTGATAAGGAGTGTCAGAAACGGGTGACTTTGGTGGCTTGTTTGCAATCTCATGACCTTAAGTCCTTTTGGTATATCGTTAATAATAGCTATGATTGCAGACTGAGTACTATATGTGGGGTCTCTCAGGATGACTGTATAACCTTAATCTTCCCCAGAACGCACCTTGTGCCTTTGGTACTAGATGGGTTTATACACCGGGATAGATGGATCTAGCTAGAATCACGGGCACAATAAAGTCCTCTAGAGTACCTGGATCTGACGGGATGTGTAACCTGTTACATAAGGCTTTGCACTGGCTTATTCATTGGTTTAACTGATCCAATAGTCTTCCGTCAACCTGGACTGAGAGCATCATTGTCCCCGTGTACAAGAAAGGGAGTCGGGCTGAGCCAGGCAATTATTGCTTGTTGGCAATGCTCGACGTACCAGCTAAGATATTGGCATGTGTACTATTTATTTATTTATTTATTTAAATTTATATAGCGCGCAAGTAACCCATGGGCATTGAGGCTATACTAGTGCTGGAACTGAACGCCTGGATCATACCATTTGATCAAACAGTGTTCAGGAAAGGTGCTAACACGATTGACAATGTATTGGCTCTAGTGAATACTTTCCAGCAACCCGGGCTGATTGTGGTGTATGTGGTGTTCATAGACGGTAGTGCCGCATTTGACACAGTAGTGTGTAACAGACTTTGTAACGCCAGGCTAAACATTTGCATGGAGCAGCATGGCGCAACCACTGGTTGGATAACTACCAACACTGGTCTAAAACATCGGTGCATCTTGGCCCCAACTCCATTTAACCTCTTTTTGGCTGACTTGGGTGCAGGACTAGAGAACACTGTTTTCATCCCGCCAAAATTAGGGAACGTAGGACTCCCGTGGCAAGCATACGCCGATGATGTTGTTATCCTGGATTGTACACGTAGAGGACTACCGACAACTCTGGATAAACTCACAGCTTATGCAAAGGATCATTCCATTAAGATCAATATTGGGAAAACCAGAATTATGGCCTTTAGTTACAAATGCTCCAGGATGAACTATACCTGGAAACTTAATCCAGCCCAGGTGGAAGAGGTCAGCTATTAACGATATTTGGCAGTGGTTGAAGTGTATGAAAAGAAGTAATGGAACTGTGTTTCCTACTGGTGTGCCCCACACCACACAAACCCCATCCCCCCTCCCACGCACAACACGAACCTCCAAACAAACGCGCCTGCTGTTTAAGGGAACGTTCAGTAAAGTGCTCTGAAGTGCAAGTTTCAACTGCTTCCTACACTTTTATTTTAAAACGAAACCATTCTGGAACGGTTTCTTTTTCAAATACAAGCGTAGGAACAGTACAACTTAATTTAAAAACGTTCAGAGGCACCGCTCCCAACCGCTCCCGCCCACTTCGACCACTGAAATTTGGGGATTGTGGTGGACTCCTCCCTTGGCTGGAAGTCCCAATGGGAATCGGTTCAGATTAGGGTCTCTCAAGTGTCTGGTGCCATTAGATCCATGTCATATCACTGTGGGGGTATTTTTATAGGGGTCATTATCAGGCTATTTTAGATAAAGGTGTTCCTGTATGGATCAGAAATACGGGCAACTAATAAAATTGGTGAATGCGAAAAGCTGGAGCGCAACATGTTGAGGGGTCTGTTACGGCTGTAATACCCAGGCTGAATACAGTTATCTGGAAATCAACATATGCAGCATGCTGTCTAAGCTCTTACTACGTTGCCTTATTATATACTGGAAGTTTGCCAATGCCTCGGGTGACTCCCTACTGGGGCTTCTTTGGAAGGTTTAGAGATCCGTAAATTGCTTATGAAAAACAGCATCATTATAAAGAAGGTCTAAAAATGTGGACTTTGGGCTAGTAGGTTGCCTGAGGAAGTTATGCAATGGTTCTAGAAACAGAGTTCGTGTAGTTCTATTTAATCATCATTGGGAGCAAACGTATGTTCATCTGGCTTCCAAGTCCCAGTCTGAGTTGTTTGCTCAATATATTACAGAAAGGACTAAGGGCCTCACTCTAAGTCAGCCGATCTGGTAAAAAAGTGCCGGCATTGATTTATACTGGCACTTTCCAGACAAGCCAATTTCAGGTTTGCCAGTGGGGTACCTTAGTTACCCCCAGCTGGAGGTAAGGCAGGCACCCTACCGGTAAAAAACACTGGGCCTCATTACACGGTAGGCAGTAACCATGGTGCTATTAGCGCCATGGTTGACGCCGGTATTTTACCGTGTCCGCCTTGGTGGATGGCGGAATTACCGCCCTACTCCAAGGTGAGCGGGGGCAGTAATTCCCCATTCACCAAGGCACTTCCCCATTCCCATTTTTGCCCCCATAGGGCATAATGTGAATGGGGAAGGCGCTAATTACGGTACCGCAAATTGCGGTACCGTAATTAGCACCAAGATCCATTTTGCAACACCCTACTTTAACGGCTGGTGAAACCAGCCGTTAAGGTCGGGTCTCGCAAAGGGAACTCATAGTAAGGCAGTAAAGGTTTACCAGTACCAGTGCCCTTACCGGTACCGGTAAACCCTAACCGCCTACCGTGTAATGAGGCCCACTGTCATTACCGGCACCAGTATTGCCTATGCCGGTAATGATGGCAAATCTCCTTCTGGAGTCCAATAGGACTCTATGAATGGGGATTAACACCGTCCTCCCAGCACCTGTAATCTGGCGGAAATGCCGCTGGACCGGGTGCCAGGAACGTTAACATTTGCCGGCAATGTTAGAATGAGGCCCTATGACCCCTAATTACATCAATGCTTATCTTGACAACTTCTCGGTGTGGGAATATTTGAAGATCAAATGTGATACCTCGACCTCCCTTGAAGTCATTGGAGCTAGGCGAGGAAGTATGGCTATGGAGATCCTGTGGGGAGCAGATTGTGGAAGGTGTAAAACACCTCCTACTTGATTGCCCTTCACTGATGTGCCCCAGAACTGGCCATTAGGCAGCCATCGGTCTAGGATTGGATTATTCTTTTAAAAACACTGATTTAAAAAAAAATATTTTTATGAATGGCAAAACGGACACATGTATGATGACATTTTGGATACAGATCAAAAAATGTTTAAACCTGTTTGATTAGAATCGTATTGTGGAATTGAAAATATTTGCACTTGTGTATTTTAAGGGTGTTGAATTGTGTGGTATTAAAAGTGAACTAACATTGACTACATAGCACTAAATATATATTCCTAGTTTACCCCCGTTTTCTGCAGGTTAGGGGACACCTGCTTTTAGTTTATCTATGTTTGGCACAGCAAAGAGCATCGGGTACCTGGGTCCACACCTGGGTACTGCCCAACAGATGAGCACCACCTCCAGGTGAAAAGAGGGGCGCACCAGCATAGTCAAAGCAGAGGCATGGGAGGGAGGGAGCACCCTGTTAGGCTCCAGCCTTGGCACCACCAGTTTTGGGGGTCTTACTGATGAAACTGCTTTGGGTTTATCTAAGCACTGTGACCACCAAGCCTCCTTCCTGTAGGGTCTCTGCTCTACAATAGAACAAGTCGTCCCTACCTCTTCATATCCGCATTCCACCCTCCATCCCCACTTTCAGAAAGAGATTCAAAGCATACCTGTTTCCCCACACATTCCTCTGCCCCTCCAACTCCCCTGATATCATTTGGCTATCCTGAGCATTCTGGCCTATCCTGAAAACATTTTGTAACTTCTGTTTCACCTCCCACCTTTTCAATCTTTGACCCTTGTAAGGTGCTGCGATATCCTCTGGGTAGAGCCATTGCTGAACAAAAATGTAAATAAATAAATAAATAAATAGTTGCCATCCTACTTTGAAATCCCATAAAGAATATGTCAATGGGCCTCATTATAGGTTTGACAGTGCAGTAAAAGTGCTGGTAAAAGTGCTAACAATTCTGTTACCGGGACTTTTCCCGCCCGCCAAACCACACGTTTGCCAGTGGGGGACACTGATTTACCACTAGCCATGAGCTCACTGGCGTAGCGGGGGCCCCTGCAGTCCCTGCAGTGCGGGGGCCCCACCACCACATGTCCTGGGAGGGGAATGGGACCATTTGGACTGATAAATCTTTTCAAAATAAATAGATTTTTTTTTAAATGGTTTCTTTTTGAAGGCACTCTGCCTTCATAAAGACATTGTTTCTGTGACAGGTTAACACAAATAATGTCTTTATTTGTATTTATATTTGTATTTATTAGGTTTATATAGCGATTTACGCCAGAGCGCTTTACAATACAACAACAAGAATACATAGTAAACAAGAAGCAACAAGTTACAAAGACATGAAACAAACCATCAAAAACAGTATGTAGATCAATTGACTAGTTCTAAAGGAGGAATGGATAAGAGGAAGAAGAAGGGAAGTAGAAAGGGAGGTCAGAGTGGGGGAAGCATACAGAGATAACAGGAGGAGGGAAGGAGGTAGGAGAAAGAAAAGGAAGAAGGAGGGAAGTAGAAGGGGAGGTCAGAGCAGGGGAAGAATACAGAGATAACAGGAGGAGGGAAGGAGGTAGGAGAAAGAAAAGGAAGAAGGAGGGAAGTAAAAGGGGAGGTCAGAGCGGGGGAAGAATACAGAGATAACAGGAGGAGGGAAGGAGGTAGGAGAAAGAAAAGGAAGAAGGAGGGAAGTAGAAGGGGAGGTCAGAGTGGGGGAAGAATACAGAGATAACAGGAGGAGGGAAGGAGGTAGGAGAAAGAAAAGGAAGAAGGAGGGAAGTAGAAGGGGAGGTCAGAGTGGGGGAAGAATACAGAGATAACAGGAGGAGGGAAGGAGGTAGGAGAAAGAAAAGGAAGAAGGAGGGAAGTAGAAAGGAGGGTAGAGATAAAGGAGGGATATAATAGGAGAAAGAGGGAAGTTAGGGCGGGGGTGAAGAAAGAAAGATTTCAAGGAGGCACGGAAAGAGGGGTAAGAGGAAATAGAACGGATGGAGAGAGGTAGAGTGTTCCAGTGATGGGAGGCTAGAAGCTGAAAGGAACGGAAACTAGAGGAAGCACAAGGGGAAGGAGGTACTGTCAATAAGAAGAGATCAGCAGATCTGAGGGAGCGAGAAGGAGAGTAGAAAGAAATGAGAGAGGAAAGGTAGGAGGGAGCTAGCCCATGAAGAGATTTAAAAACTAGGCAGAGAAAGTTAAATTTAAGTTGGGAGTGAAAGGGAAGCCAGCCAAGAAAAGAAAGGGAGGAGGAAATGGAATTAAGAGGTGAAAGAAGACAGAGGGTACAGATAGCAGAGTGGTAAAGGGATTTGAGGGGAGCAAGGTGAGAGGCAGGGAGTCCAAAGAGGAGAGAGGAACAGTAGAAAAGTCGGGAGAAAATGAGGGAAGATATTAGGAGTTTAGTAGCATGGAAGGTGAGGGAGGAGCGGATTTTGCGCACATGATATGATATGGTATTTGTAACGCGCCTATACACAAGTGTTTCACATTGAATAGGTGAAAGCGTTTATGAACGCTTTTTGTAGTCACTCTGCCTTTATGAAGGCAGAGTGACTACTAAAAGAAACTATTTATTTTTGAAGTCTGGGGGCTTCCACCCACCCCATGACATGGAAGCCTCTAGGCTGGAGGCCTCCATATCATGGGGTGGGGAGAGCCCTATGACGTCAAATGAAATAGTTTATTTGTGAAGTCATTCTGGCTTCACAAAAACATTATTTCTGTTATGGTTCGGTCCTTAGAGTGACTTCAAAAAGAAACAATTTCTTTTCGAAGAAATAGGGCTCCCCTCAACCCCATGACGTGTGTGTGTGTGTGTGTGTGTGTGTGTGTGTGAGTGTATGCTGAAGGGGTGCACACTTAAATGTATGGGTGGCTGCTTGTGTGTGTGTGCCTGTATGGTGAAAGGGTGCACAGTTAATTGTATAGGTGGCTGCCTGGGTGTGCCTCTATGGTGAAAGAGTTCACACTTAAATGTATGGGTGGCTGCCTGGATGTGCCTCTATGGTGAAAGGGTACACACTTAAATGTATGGGTGGCTGGGTGTGTATGTGTGTGTATGGTGAATGGTGTGGGTGTGTGCTTGTGTTCAGGGGCACAACGAAACCTACATTTCGGGGAGGGGCTAACCCTTAAAACTTTGGGAGAGGGGCTAACTTCACAGGTGCTGGGAGAGGGGCAAACCTATTTGTGTGGGGGCATCTAACTTCTTTACGCATTCTAATGAGACTATTCTAGTGCAGCTTCAATTTTACAAGCAGTTAACTCCCTCCTTTAAGTTTGAAAGCACCCACTTATTGACTGCTGTGAGAATGAGTGGTCTCCTGTCCCTTCTCTAGCCCTCCAATCACTAGCCAGGCATGCAAGTACTAAACCCACATCACGATTTCAATTGCATAAAAAATGATGCATGTGAAAGCAGGTACTAACAGTGCAATGCTTTACATTAGTAATTGATGGGCCTTTGTTAACAGCGAAACCCAGGTGCCATTTAACATCTGTTTCCTGTTCTGTCTGGCATCGCTCTGTAGGTAAGCCAGGTCGTGTCAACATAGCCCAAAATTTCAGGGGAGGAGGGGCTGAAGCCCAGTCAGCTCAATGGTGTTGCACCGCTACTTGTGCTTAATACCGTGCTTACTTATTGGTACTCTTCATTACTCCTAGCCCTATTCTTCCTTGTCCCAGTACTTGTGTATGAGGCAGCACTTGTGTATGAGGCACTTTACCTCATACACAAGTACTGGGATGAGGTAGAGGGACATGGAGGTAATGCCTGCCTTAGTTATCTGTAATCTTCCTCACTCCTAATTCCAGTCTTCTTCATCCCAGTACTTACCTATGAGGTAATGAGCCTCATACGTAAGCATTGGGAAAAGGAAGAGGGGCGTGGAGGTAAATCTGGCCTGGGGAGCTGATTTTGGGGGCTAAGCAAAGGGTGGGAGGTAGAGGGGATATGTGGGGGTTGGGGGAGATTGTGCGATAAATCATAATGCATACTAAGGAACATATATATATATATATATATATATAGGTGCACTCTCAGGGGTAAATTGACTGTAATATATTTGAGAATGTAGGAGGGTGCAGGGGAGAGGTAAATGCCCCTGGCACTGGGTCATGTATTCACTAGGAGACAGAAACCAGTGTCCACAATAAATCATAATGGTCATCCATGTCCAGGCTAAGCAGGCATGATATGTGGTATTAGTGGCTAGAGAGGCCCTTTGCTGCAGCCAGTCTAGTCATTTCTTAGTTTGGCTTCACCTTTTTTTAACTGGGCATCTCTGATAAAGCAGTCCTGCTAAGTGTAATTACCTGGCTAGACTGCCATGTAGGTGCTGCCAGTCTAGCCATTTCTTACTGCAACATTGTATATTTGTTTGGGAATCTGTGATAATAACTTTGTGTTATTGCTTCAACTGGCATTTGGACAGGTTTTCATTGTGGCATGGCATTTTTAATAGCAAAGCATTCATGTTCCTGTGCACTATTGGTGCCTTGAATGTTTTGGATTTTTGGATAGGTGTTACCCTACAAAACAATTGCAAACACTCTGGACCTCATCACGAGTTGAACGCTATTAGCCCTACCGCCAAACCCCCCAGTGCTATTAGAGCCGGATCACAGGTTTGGCAGAACAGTAAGTCCCCATTCCCCATTGGGCCCATTCAGGAATTTCCATTGCCCATTGGGCCCAAGGTAATAGCGCCGAAAATCGGCAAAATCGTGGCAGATTTGCCCCCAGCTCAGAGCTGGGGGTAAATCCACCAAGCCCGTGATTTGGCAGACCCTTAAATGCGGCGGTAATAGCATTACCGCCACATTCAAGGGTCACCGCCAAACTCGTGATAAGGCAGTCTGGCTTTTTAGCCACTTGTTCGGATAGCGCCCAGGGTGACACACCAGGTGAAGACGGAGGTAGGAGAGGAGTAGGCCCCCAGGATGACTTGGGAGGAGCAGTCAGTTAAGAAGGAGGTCAGCCGGTCTAGTGCCCGCTCTGAGATACCAAGGGTATTGTGGAGCCTTTGTGTGAGGATGGAGTGGTTGACCGTGCTAAAGGCAGACGAGAGATCAAGAAGGATGAGGACAGCTGGGGAGTTGGAATCCAGCGATGCAAGCTGTTCTTCACTGGTGTTTAGAAAAGCAGTTTCGGTGCCTCTGGATGCTCGGAATCCAGATTGATGGTCGTGGAGACCCGAAACAAGTTCAGTGTGAGAGTTGAGTTGGGGCAGGGCCAACTTCTCCAGCCGTTTCCCCAGTAAAGGGATGATGGAGATAGGGCAGTAGTTGGCTGGGCAGGTAGGGTCTGCTGATGTTTTGTTTAAGGAGGGGGCGCACAAGGGAGTGCTTGAGGGAAGAGGGGAAAGAACCAGTGGCAAAGGAGTGGTTGCAGAGATCAGTGAGTGCCGGGGCAAGAGAGCCAATGTTGTCCTTGAAGGTTCTGGATGAGCAAGGGGAAACCTGTTTCAAATAGACCTTCATGGAACGGACAACTCTTTTGACTTCTTCAGGTGTGACAAGGGCGAAGGAGGAGAAGGAGGAAGGAGGAGGTTGAGTGGCCATGTGAGGCAAGGTGGTGAGGGATGGGTTGGTCGATTGAGTGACAAGGCTGTTCAGGATGTCCTGAGTTTTGGTGGTGAAGTGAGTGGCGAGTGTGTTGCAGAGGGCCTGAGAAGGAATAGGAGAGGAGATGTGATGCTGGAAATGCATTGGAGGGACAGGGCCTCTATATCCTTGTCCTTTATTGCCTTATCATGTATGTTCAGTCTTGTTTTCCGCACAGACGTTCATGTAAGACTCATGGCGGTGCAGCTCGTCCTGTATTTGATTTGGTGAACAGACCATTGGGATACCCTTATTGCACCCAGGGGTGGGAGTACGACCCTGTATTCCTAGTGTATGTTTTTGAGCACCTGTGTGTTGCCCACAGTGCAGGGTACGGGCTGGTCGCAGCTCTGTGCTGAATTGACAGGTGCCCTGAGCGTCCTCCATTTTGGCATGCCCAGGCCCTGTTATTGGAATCAGTGGATTCCTGATAGGAAACAAGATGGCCCATGTGGTCTCTTGCTTTCTATCGCCTGTTACCTTTTCCCGAAATCCTGGGAAGCCCTGACTCTGTCCCTTCCCCCTGACTGGCTGTTGGGTGGGAGTTCCATGTATGGTATTGTGGGGAAGTCCAGGCCAGACTGGCTGGAGCCTTCCCAATGACTGTATGTTGTGGGTACACCGGTGGGATGGCACGAATAGGCCTTCTGTGTTATGGGTGTCTAGTATCTGGTGTTTGACACAATGGGCCTCATTATAAGTTTGGTGGTAGCAATATTTTCCGGCGCCCACAAATGGGCAATTACCGGGGCATTCCGGCCCCGCCGGCCCCAGTAATTGCCTATTTGCAGGCGCCGGAAAAATGATGCTCCCCATTCCCAGTCGGCCCCAAAGGGCTGAATGGGAATGGGGAGGTCGGATGCTGTGCTCGCGGGTACATTTCTGCCCGCCTGGTCTGACCTGGCGGGCAGAAAGGCACCCACGAGCACAACTCGTATTTTGCCGGTCCGGGAACTACGATACCGGCAAGCTTACTGGTACCGTTGTTCCCCGACCGGCAAACTCATAATGAGGCCCAATGACTGAGACAGCCCTGACCGTCACTGGTATGGATGCAGTGTGTAGTGCTGAATGGCAGAGTGGTTGCCCGTATCCACATTCTGTGTCGTGAGTATCTAGATGGAGAAGAATGGCCTGAATGGACGGTGCACCTGATTGGCTGCCTGACTGCCTGAATGCCCTTCTGAGTGATTGGTTGTCTGAGTGTGACCCACCAGAGTGAATGGGAGATCAACAGTATATCTGGGGGCCTCTCACATCTAGAAATCCAAAGGCTGAAGTTGATACTTGATGCTTACTCTCAAAGCCGAGCCAGAAGAAGAAGGTGAACTGCTGTTCCCTTCATTGCAATCTGAAAGCTGCTTTGCCTTCAAGAACTGATCCAAGAGAGGACCTGGCTAGGAGACCTCTTCCCGAGTTACGAGGGACCATCGTGCACCAGCTGATCTTTGCCAAAGCTCCCTGGCAGGCAGACCTACGAAAGGCTGCTGACCGGAGAAGGGTACCGCCGTAGAGAATGAAGAGAAGCACCAGACAGCCGTCCACCATAGCTGACTGCCGTCGCTGACCTGTGCCGCAGTGCTCCCTTTGCCTAAGACATTTGATCCAAGGATTCCCTTGCTCATCCTCGCGACCGCTTTCGTCCTGCCGGAGAAAGTCAAGGCCGCCGTCGACCGAGGAGAATCCGCTGGTGGGTTTCCCGCCACCCGAAGACCTCAGAGACGCCGGCGAAGCTACTGAAGCCAGCCGAAGTCACGTCCCGTTTGCCGACGCCAGACACCGAAAACTCAACGCCCTTGCTGGACAAAAGTTCTTCATTGACTCTTTGCGGCAACGAACACTCGTCGTCGAGGTACACCGCACGCCTCTCCTTCACAGGACGTTCACGAGCTTTCGTCAACAAGCTCCGCGAAGATCGAAGCGGCTCCCTCTACGCCTACATTTGCCTCTTTCTTCACCGAATCTCAGCGACCCGCGGCTCCTGCCTTAAAGGGAGTGCGCTCAAGAAGGGCCTGTCGACGACTCACCAAATAACTCTACAAAACCAGGTACTTTGTGGCAGTAAAACTTTTACAGAAGGAGATAAGACTCTAATAGACAATACATGGACTGGGCTTGTAGTGCATCTTCATTTACAGGTTGCCCAGGTGGGGGGCAGTGGCATTGCCAGGAATCAAATTTAGGAGGGGCACAGAGGGGGCCAAAGACAAAAGTAGGGGGGCACAGACAAAAGTGAGGGGAGAACATGGTCAGTGCTCGTCTTAGGTAGGGGGGCACAGGGTTTCACAGGGGGGGCCCTGGCCCCCCCAGTTACCTCCTTAGCGACACCACTGGTGGGGGGCTCCTCATACAGAACTGTGTCTAGGTATCGGGCCGGTATTCTGCCAATTGTCTAACCAACTTGTCTTCCTCCTAGGTCTATGGTTGATATCGTGTTGCTGTGTTGATTCGTATGCTATTTGAACTGAGTACAGTTGATGCATTTTAATGGAATCTGCTGTATATATTTACCATTTTAGAATTGTCGGAGCACACAGTGTGTTATTGAGATTGTGTATATAACATGAACCTTATTTATATAAAGACTGGGTTTTAACTAACACAGTGTGTGGACATTCCTTTGTGGGGGCTTGGGGACGACACTGTACTTAAGAATCAGCCCGCATCACCTCCTGAGAAGCTAGGCCTTGATTGCTCGCCGTGTTTACCAATATAGAGAATCTTGGCTGGGGTCCTCTGTGCCTCTCCTCTACCATATAGAGAGCCGGAGTACAGACACCCCCCTCCGGTCTTTACAGGAGGAGACTGCGGAAGGGTTGGCAAGTTCGCTGCAGATTTTTAAAAGTTCAACCGTGTTGTTGGATGCGCCAGATACCGTGCCTGAATGTGGGCCTTTTTCTTGGAACAGATAGAGAGTCTGTATTGCTTTTGGAGCAGGCGGCAGGCCAGTTTGTCAGAGGGTGAGCGGATCCTCATGATTGGGGTAAGAATGTCAAGGTTGTTGATAATGGACAGGTGAAAGTTGCTGAGAGCAGTGCCGTGGTAGAGTCTAAGTTGGGGGGTAGGGAGATAACGGTGGAAGTGAAGGCAGCAGCTAACACTTGTTCATCGGGCCTATGTTTGTGAACGAGGTTGGCAGGGCTTTAGAAGGGGCAGTCACAGGGTCATAGGGACCCAGGTGGGAGGAGAGAAGAGAGTGTTCTGATCAAGAGAGAGGGTTGACCAAAGGAGATGAGAGAGGGAGGTCTTAGTGGAAAAGGGCATCCAGAGTGTGCCCACCAATATTACTGGTGCCGGTAATACTCGCAATCCCTTCCATGGAGTCCTATGGGACTCCATGGAATTGGGATTTACCGCCCTTTCCGCATTCTGTAATATCCCAGTAATATGGTCAGTTTACTGATATCCCGCCGAAATTACCGGCAGGACACCGGCAAACTTCCAATGACCCCCATGTCTTGACTATTCTGATGTCACTTTGCACCTGTTTTTGTAACTTGACCTTCGTGTAATTGTCCTATTATTCATGTCCAGAAAGATGACGCTGTAGCTAATACTGCCATTTAAAAGTAAAACATGCATCTGCCCACCTTAAGCTGTGGTTAGCTAGCGGTTTGCTTGGGCCTCGTGCTAAGAAAGACAGTGGCATCCACATCTCTCACTATGCGCTACTCTGCTACGTGGTGCAATAACATCCTTCCATTTTTCTGTGATAAGATCAACAAGATCAGGCACCTCTCTGACCACCAGGTCCTCGGCTAGGAGGAATGAAAGCCTGCTCATTCTGATATGGTGCCACCTATGGGGTTTCAATTTAAACCTATCCCCGTCAAGGAAGGTAAAAGCAATCCTAGCTAAACTTAAGCACTCTAGTTTCCCTAGTGACCATTACTCCTCTACAATTATTGAGGAATGTGCAGATTCTCTGAGTCCCATGATCTGTAAAATTATCAAAGCCCCTTTTAGAGATTGCTGGGTAGCAGGTGTGCTTAAACAAGCCAGTGTTACTCCACTACCTAAGAAAAAATCTCTTCACCCAGAAGACTGTGCCAGGTATTGCCCTATCACAGACACCTCTTTCCTCTTGAAGATTCTGCATCGAGTGGGCAATATGCAAGTGCACGCCCACCTTGAAAGGCATTGCGTCTTGCAGGCCTGTCAGTCTAATTTCCGCCCTGGTAGAGGAACTGAATAGGCGTTGGCGGGTAGAGGAACTGAATAGGCATTAGACTCCCCCGCCAGTCTAGCTTTCGCCCTGGGAGTGGAACAGAATAGGCATTAGACTCCCCCGCCAGTCTAGCTTTCGCCCTGGGAGTGGAACAGAATAGGCGTTAGGCTCCCCCGCCAGTCTAGCTTCCTCCCCAGGAGAGGAACTGAATAGGCGTTAGGCTCCCCTGCCAGTCTAGCTTCCACTCTGGGAGAGGAACCGAATAGGCGTTAGTCTCCCCTGTCAGTCTAGCTTCCGCCCTGGTAGAGGAACTGAATAGGCGTTAGGCTCCGACACTAGTCTAGCTTCCGCCCCAGGAGAGGAACAGAATAGACGCTAGGCTCCCCCGCCAGTCTAGCTTCCTCCCCAGGAGAGGAACTGAATAGGCGTTAGGCTCCCCCGCCAGTCTAGCTTCCTCCCCAGGAGAGGAACTGAATAGGCGTTAGGCTCCCCCGTCAGTCTAGCTTCCGCCCTGGTAGAGGAACTGAATAGGCGTTAGGCTCCCCCGTCAGTCTAGCTTCCGCCCTGGTAGAGGAACTGAATAGGCGTTAGGCTCCCCCGTCAGTCTAGCTTCCGCCCTGGTAGAAGAACTGAATAGGCGTTAGGCTCCGACACTAGTCTAGCTTCCGCCCCAGGAGAGGAACAGAATAGACGTTAGGCTCCCCCGCCAGTCTAGCTTCCTCCCCAGGAGAGGAACTGAATAGGCGTTAGGCTCCCCCGTCAGTCTAGCTTCCGCCCTGGTAGAGGAACTGAATAGGCGTTGGCGGGTAGAGGAACTGAATAGGCGTTAGGCTCCCCCGTCAGTCTAGCTTCCGCCCTGATAGAGGAACTGAATAGGCGTTAGGCTCCGACACTAGTCTAGCTTCCGCCCCAGGAGAGGAACTGAATAGGCGTTAGGCTCCCCCGTCAGTTTAGCTTTCGCCCTGGTAGAGGAACTGAATAGGCGTTACACTCCCCCGTCAGTCTAGTTTTCGCCCTGGGAGAGGAACTGAATAGGCGTTAGACTCCCTTTTGCAGATCTTGGATCAAGGTCACGTAGGACTCCTTATGTTACTTGACCTGGGGGCAGCATTTAACACCATTGTCCACTCACTTCTATTGAATCGTATTGGGAAGACAGCCAATGCGACCACTTGGCTCACCTCTTTCCTCAGTCACAGAACTTTGCGGTTCGAGATCAAGGTGCACGTCTCACAAACAGAATCAGTAGATGTGGGGTTCCATAAGGCCCCTGCATTTCGCCTATGCTTTTCAATGTATAGGTGAAGGCACTACACCTTTTATTAAATCTCGACGCAGTGTTTTGAAATTGCACAGCACCCACTCTTATTGTCTTCCGTCTTGACAGCGACCATGAGGGCAATATTGCCCACAACCAATCCTTTTTCAGCCCTTGTGGAACAAAGGGCAGAGAATTGGTTGGGGTTAAGCCAGGAGGAAACAGCCTGATTTTTGCTTACCCACACCTAATTGAAAAAGCTATGGATGTATAACCTGAATTCACGCTTGCAGGACATCCAATTAAAGTTCAGACAAAAATGGAAGTACTGGGCATCATTTTAGACTCTACTCCCACTGCAGATGCACGAGTAAATACGGAGCTCAGTTCCATTAGCTAATATTTGATGCTCTTTAAGTGGTTTAGCTCGTTTCTATCAGAACTACAGCCCAGGTCTCTATTGGGTCAAAGCTAGATGATTTTAGCGCTCCTTGTTGCCATATGCCTGATTCTGCTCTATATCGACTCCATGTGCTGCAAAATACGGCGGCCTGGATTGTCACAAATACCCCATGACAAGTTCATATTTCTCCAGTGTTGAAAATGTTGCACTGGTTGCCAGTGAAGAATAGGGTTACGTTCAAGCTCCTTACTCTAGCCCATAAAGCCCTCTTTGGATAAGTGACACTTTATTTTAAACAATGTTTCGAATGGCAGCCCTCCTCCCTGTCCCAATAACCTGCCACTCTATACGCTGTGCTTATTAGTTTAGTTTATTTTATTTTCTTATATAGCGCACCTCACCCAAGGGTAACTGGGCGCTTATACTTAGACAGAGAAGTAAAGTTACATACATCAAATACCAATCCCGCCAGGCGGGGAAGGGTTACAGTTCATTAATCATTGCCATTTACCTAAGGGCATTTGGCAGTTCTAGTGAGGTCATGGCAAGCAACCCCTGGAATCTTCTTCCCGAGTATATTCCTAACACTAGTAATCTACTTGCTTTCAGGAACAAAGTCAAGACTTTACTGTTCTAACAGGTGCATTCCTTCTCCTTCGTCTTGATGGTCTTGATACCCGATAGGTTGGAGCGCCAGTCTCGATCTATATTAATATCAAAGATCAGAACAGGGTCCGGTATCCGAGTTGCAGCACTGGGATGCTAGCATCACCCATGCAGATCACTGGCAAAGCTGTAATTGTAATTGTTTATTTGTAAAGCGCTTATACACAAGTAAAGTGCTTCAAAGCGCTTCAAGGCGGGAAGGGAATAGGGCATATCGTCGTCATTCTTAGGCTTTGAAGATTCTGGATGATCAAACAGCAATAACTAGCATACTAGGCCAGATCATTTCTACTAGTATACATGTGTGACAAAGAGTGGGGGAAGAAGTAGGGGGAGTCCTATGCACGCAGGCACAGACAGCTAGGGAGGGGAGGTAGAGGAGGACATGGCAGACAAACATGCTACACCTAGTATATACAAGGTTGTTTAAGTGCATAGACAGAAGTGAGAGGGGACAAGTGCGCCCAGTCCAGCAGGGGCCAGGCATTAAGTGCAGAGTGGATGCCCCTCATGGAATGTATTCTGAGTGCAATAATGCAAGGCAGAGTGAGGAGGCCCGGAGGCAAGTGCAGAACTGGCGGGGGAGCCTGGGACCTGTGGGCTCTGGAGGTGCACCAGGCGACCAGTCAGTTGACTGAGACAGGTTGGGGATGAGAACAAAGTAGGAAAGCAGGAGAGAAGAGAAGGAGGGTAGCGAGGGAGAGAGAAACAGGAAGAGAAGAGGAAAGTCTTGAGGAGTTTCCAGAATTTAAGGAGGTGTGGCTCAAGACAGAGAGAGGCAGGTAGGCTGTTCTCGAGGGAGGCACCTGCAGAGGATAGGGATCTACCCCCAAATCTCTTTTTGGAAAAACAGCTCACCCGCAGGGTGTTGGAGGAGCCGAGTGGAGGGCTCTAGAAGGAGAGTATTTAGGAAGAGTGTGTTGAAGATAGTAAGAGCCCAGGCCCCAGAAAGCCTTGTGGAATATGCATAGGGATTTTAACTTGATCCTTGCAGCCACGGGAAGCCAGTGGAGGGATTTCAATGCCAGAGAGATGCGGTCCCTGGGCTTGAGGCCAAGGATAAGTCTTGCGGTTCTGTTGTGGCTAAGTTGAAGAAGTCGAAGAGAGGAGGTAGGAAGACTGAGAAAGTGACTGTTGCAGTAGTCCAGTCTGGAGACAACCAGGCTCTAGAGACAGTGAGCTTCTGGGGGAAGGTGAGAAAAGGTAGAATACCTCTGAGTAGGTGCAACTGGTAGTGGGACTTTTTGGACATGTCCAAGATGTGAGAAGAGAAGGAAAGAGTAGAGTCGAAAATGACCCCCAGGTGTTTTGGCTCATTAGTGGGTGAGGGTGCAGGACCGAAGGTGGTCGGCCAGAGTGAAAGTAGGAAAACAGGAGCAGGGGTCCCAATGAGAACGATCTCTGTCTTACTGGCATTGAGGCAGAGATCATTGGCAGCACACCAGGACTAAATTGTGGACAGTCAGAGATGACCAAGTAGGAGGAAGAGACCGAGGGTAGCCTGAAAGAGAGCTTTGTGTCATCGGCATAACACTGAAAATCGGAGGTGAAGGCAGAAATCATGTGGGCGAAAGAGGCCATGTAGATATTGAGAAGCCAGGGGGATAGATTAGATCCCTGGGGGACACCACACATAGAGAGAGAGTGATAGCGGAGAGAAAGGAGCGAGACTATCTGGGAAGGCCAATAAGAAAGAACAGATGCTAGCCACGCCAGGGCTTGAGCAGTTATGCCCAAGGTCTCACTGGAGACGGGAGATCAGGATGTTGTGGTTTACCTTATCGAAAGCAGAGGAGTGGTCGAGAAGAATGGGACAGTGGGAGAGTTGGAGTCAAGGTTTGAGCGCAGGTATTCACAGGTTTTCAGCAGAGCAGTTTCTGTGCCTCTGGATGCTCTAAAGCCAGACTGATGGTCATAGAGACAGCCAACAGATTCAGTGTGGAGGGAAAGCTCAGAGATAGCCAACTTCTTCAGGAGTCTGCCCAGGAAAGGAGGTGCCAAGAGGTTTCAAGTCAGCCGTGCGTGGCTGGCAACTTCAGCCACTCCTGTTTTTCACATTTCTTGCAGGGGGTTAATTTCTCCCAAAGGAAATATGGGCCTGCAAGTCCCGGAATGCAATGTGCCTGTTTGGAACTGGCTGAATGCGTTACACATGACAAACCATGCACTGTACTGGTGCAGCACAGTTTAGAAGCTCATAGCAGTCCTCCATGCAAATATGTATACTCACTATAAATGGGTAGAATTGCCAAGAGATGAATAGGAGATCCCCTTCTGCGGTTACTTACTCTGTAGCGAGGCAAACATTGGTTTACTTCATACAGCTCGTGAAGTGGTAGGGGAGTAGAGAGGGATGTCTGCCGCGGCCCTGATTACCAGGTCACCAGTTCTGGAAGCTTTAATGAAACAGGCCTACTTGGGGTGCCCAATAAGGGTAATTGCCCAACTGCCCTGGCCAGGATGTATGTACCCAACCAAAAACACTTAAAATATTCATAGGAGCATGCCACATTACACCAAGTATTCATTCATCTTCCATGTCCCATTAATAACAAAATATGGGGTATCCCCTAATCCCCTCCCTGGAGAGGCACTCTGTTTCCATATGGCTGAAAGAAAAAGAACAGATTTCGCCCTTAAACCCACTCGACTCTCCCTCCTAAAGGGGCAGACATGAGAGGGGCAACCTCTGTCTTTCCTGTCTACACTATGCTCAAGCGGTGTGCTGCACCGCAAAGTAAGCCTATTACTAAACTTGCTCTTGTTTTTGTTTTCCCAGGTGGCAGCGGTAGAGAGGGGCAAGGGCATCAGTTTCCTGACACCGGGCGCACCATTTGCAGCATCTACTCCATCCGCCCCTCAACGTTTCTCAAAGGCGTTTTTGCTGCAATCGAACATGCTGCACATACTGACGAGTATTTACCCTAGATATTAACTAAACATTTATACATCCTTGGATGCTACAAAAGTGAGCAAATCACAAATAAAGCAACATTTTAAAGAATCAAACTATCTAAATAAATCCTATTGACGAGCAAAATGGCGAAACATGCGTAGAGGATTACATTGATAGTAAATATAATAGGATCAAGAATATCAAATGAGGACTTAAATGTGGATATTTTAAGAGGATCAAGATGATGTTATGATGAAAATCTAACAGGATTATTTGATAAAATCATGACCAATCATGACAATGAAAAAAGTTATTATTTGAGACACAATTAATTGTATAACACTTTTTTCATTTAAAAAAAAAAGTTAACTTCAAATCACATGTGTGAATAAACATATTGGGCCTCATTATGAGTCAGCCGGTCCGGAAACAACGGTGGCACTAAATCCGCCCCCACTGTTGTTTCCGGACCGGCTGATTCCGAGTCCTGCAGGTGGGATGTATCACTCCCACCAGGTCTGACCTGGTGGAAGTAACACAACCCGCCTGCAGGCGGATCTGGAAACACCAGCTCTGTCATAGACGGAACCAGTGTTTCCATGGTCCCCACCCAATGGATGGGACTTCATGCGAATGGGGATTTACAGAATTCCGCCTCCGGAATTACCGGGTCACCAGGGTTGTAATGCCCCGGTGATTCCGGCAATAACGGAGGCGGAATGGTATTACTGGTCTGCTGCAGCCTGCCGTTTTTTCCGGCACAGCTACCGCCGGACTCGTAATGAGGCCCGTTGTATCAAAATACAAACAAACTGAGTGATTCTATACACGCTTATTGTCATCTGGAAGCGCAACTCTCTCCCTCTTTTCTTTCTTCCACTATCTGGGAATGGTACAGATGGAGTCTCGAGGAATGAGAGTGCCTAGGTAGGAGGCTTGGTGGGTGATTTAACTATTTCCAGTGCGTGTGATACCCTCCAAAAGCGTGTGAGTTGACAGCTATGGCTTAGAAGGTGGTGGAGTGTGGCATGAATCGCTATATCATAGTTCTCAACTTTTTTTGTCAGCAAGACGGGTGAAACACCAGATTTTTTGGGGGCGGGTGTGAGCCCACTGAATTAAGTGGGCGTATAGAGGCCTTGGTGATGAGTCTGCTAATTGCCAGGCGGGTACCACCAGCCAAAAGCATGCGAGTTGAAGGCTAGGCTTTATACCAACAAACATTATTCTTCAAATCTTCAATGTTCATCATAGAAATAACTTATTTTTTGCCTCATTGCATGCATGGTAACCCTCCTTTAGGGGGATCTCCTGAGTTTTCAATAAAAAATACTGATATAGCGCCTGGGGACCAATTCCGTTGGTGATGGTGCACGGTACTAATACCTTTAATGTCCCCTTCTCCTGCCGAAAATAATTCTAACCCCAGTACAAGCCTATGGGGGAATTAATTTCTTCCTCCCAGTTGCTTCAGAATGTTGGCATGCATGTCATGGTGTAGGATTTCCGATTTTCTCATCAAAATGATTGTAACATTCAATTACAGCGATGACTGCATTATTTTGCGACCTTCAAAAATGTGTTTTTTTCCAGAATGCAAATATGGCTGGGCTGGTGGCTCGTGAACATGGCTGGCGGCAGTTGCAGCCGCCCCACGCCTTACACACACGTGACTCACGCCAACCCCGCCGCTGACGCGCGCGCCTCGCCACTGCGTTTTACGCAACAGAACGAGCTGCCGGAATGCAGGCGCCAGATGGTGCGTCTCGAGCTCTCCAGCCAATGGGAAGGAAGCTATGTCGCGCTCGCTGCGTCACACCGCAACTGTCAGCGGCGGGTTTCAGGGGCCAGCCGGTGCGTCTCGAGCTCTCCAGCCAATAGGAAGGAAGCTCTGTCGCGCTCGCTGCGTCACACAGCAACTGTGAGCGGCGGGGTTCAGGCGCCTGGTCGGCGCTCTGCCCGGGCCCTCAAGCTGTTCTGCGCAATATGTCGCGGCCAGAAGTGACGCCTGAGCTGATAACTGGATGACCGAAGCGTTTCTTCATTTCAAATCGTCAGAAGTTTGGCTTGTCACGAGGAAAAGCACCCTGCCTGAAACGCTGGAAACGTGGAGCCGGAGAAGTCAGTAGACTGCACGAGATGGGCCTACTCCCAGCTGACGACTTAACGCCCAGGCGCACCTGAGGAGTTGTAATGTTGTCCCTGCGGCCGGTGCACGAGGAAGTTACGATGGCACCAAAATGTTCCGTGTGACCTGAAGGCTTCGAGGGCAGGCCTGGACAACAGACTACGTGTTTGCCATGTTTTCTTTTGTGGAAACATAATGTGATAGGGTAGAATTCCTGTGCTCCAGCACTCCCTCAAACGAAGGCAACTACAATGCCAACCATTTTGTAGGTTTGCACAGACCGTTGCTGGAGGTGTTCAGGGAAGGATTATTTAGTAACTACCTCCTGGCATTCCTTTCTGTGCTACAACTATAAGTGAGCTGGCATTAACTCTACATCCTTGTCTTGCCTGGACCCAGGGCACAGTGGTCCAGGCACATCCTTGCTGGTGGACACCCGGCTGACATGCACCATCACAGGGATCAACCTGTAGGACTGTGAGGACAAAGTCGGATCGGGCCTGGGGGCACTCTGGACCAACACAGCTTCAATGCAGCCGGAGTTGCCCAGCAGGGGCTCAGACACGCCAACGCGAGTTGCCCAGTAGGGGCTCTGCTAAACACCTGTGGACAGCGCAATGTTGCCTCCAGCGGCACTGTCATGGTATAGGGCCTTACAAGTCAGGCCCCTCTGCCAGTAAACGCAGCAAAGCACATCACTGCAAATAACGAGACATTAGGCTGGAATCTGGTGGTGCTAACTGAAGAGCGACAAACCCCTCATCTCATTTTATTAACGTAGTCACCTGGTCACTAACGTGGCATGATCCCTGGCAGGGCCTCACAATATCTTAAAGAGGCAGGATATTGGTCAGTTAATTACAGTAGTGGCAGAAGACGCTGCACACAAACGCATGCAGCTGCGTTACTTCATTTCCAACGTTTTCCTGTTTGATTTTCTTTCCCATTAAACTCACTGCTGCTAGGCCCAGGATCGCCTGAGGGACATTTGTATTTTGGTATTCATGCTCCGACGTGGAACACTTTGTTGTTCACCACTTCTTGGCTTGGGCACACCTCGAGGGCGCAAACCGGCATGGCCAGTGCAGGCAATCACTGCTGCTGATGTGGGGCCCACTTCTGTAAGACAAGAGCAAGTGGCCACACACCTCTATCTTCTTTCTGACCGCACTGATCACAGAGCCCGTTCTTAAAAACCACTGCCTGGTCGGTCCGGGATCGCCCTGGGGGCAAGTCTTATTTTACTGGTTTTCCTCTGGACAGGGGCTCTGCTAAACACCTGTGGACAGGGACCGTGTTGCCGCGTAGGGCCACTATCAGGGTAGAGGGTCTTACAGGACAGCCCTCTGCCTGTAAATGCAGCGCCAGCACAACGCTGGAAATCACGAGACATCAGGCTGTAATGTGGTGGTGCTAACTGAAGAGCGACAAACCCCTCATCTCATTTTATTAACGTAGTCACCTGGTCATTGACATGTGACATGAGCACGGGCAGGGCCTCATAATATCATAAAGGGGTGGCACACCACAGTCCCTCTTCCCCGTACCATTACTTGTGGGGTATCATCTACCCTGATAGGAAGCACATGGTGCGGCACGAGCCTCAACTTCTCCTAATTTCCCGCTCCAGTAATAGTTTGATTTCCCAACCATGTTTAACATGCAAGAGCACATGGGGAGGCAGGTCCAGAGGCTATTATTTTCCTTCTAGAGCATTGGGTTAACATGTGAGCACCATAGAAACTAACGTGGCTGAAGTGTATCCGCTTCACAGCAATTTGGCCTGTGAAGTTAGATAGCTTTGTTTTGCGGCTTGGCGAGGGTTATTTTAGAATTACCAGTTGGTTTTCCACTTCAAAGCATTTTGGGGCTGCGAAGTCGAAGATCAGGGCGACAGTAATCACTCTTAATTTACAGTCACGTCACCACCCTGTGTCCAGTGCTTTCTTTTAGGCCACCAAATAATTGGCGACCAGGACCAGAGAAATTTCCCCACGAAACCACAATGCAGGGTGCCACCCCACCATTTCTCCTGTCCCCGGGTAAGCCAGGAATTCCCTGGCTGCATTGGGGACCTTTGTTCACTACACACCTAGAGGCGTTGGGAGGCACAGGCTACTCTGCATGCTGAAAAGATGCCATGTTGCTTAACGCAATGGGAGGCGAAGGACAATGGATCTTCAGATGCCTAAAGCGAGAGCCGGTTTGGGGTGAAGGAGACGATGTGTTTAAAGAGGCAAGCCGCTGCTGTAAAACTGTTCTCCAGTAAAGAGCACATAGTTCTGCACCAGTTACATTTCTACACCAGGAAGGAGGAGTGTGGCAAGCCTGTCGATGATTACATTACCCGCATGAGAGAGCTGGCGGCTCGATGTGGGTTTGGGGACAAAGCTGAAAAACTTTATCTGCGTTATGCTCATGGGTCACGCAAATAGCAGAAAGGTCCAAGATAAGTATATTCTGGAGAAGTAACTGGACTTTGATAAAGCCGCGCAGATAGCAAGAGAGGAAGAGGAAACGGCACGCAGAAGGAAAGAAATGTTGGGAACTCCACTGGCTGCTGAGATGACGGCAGTACAATGAAAAGGATGCTGTGACGAGCACAAAGTACCTAGCGAACAACTGAGACGGTCCAGCAAGAAATAAAGAAGGTTCAAGTTGCAGGAGATTGTCACTTCGCCTGCACCTGGAAAGGAAAAAACATCACAGAAGCGTTGAGGGAGGATGATGAATCGACCAACAGTAATTATGAACTTGACCGTGCCAGGAGAGAGAAACCACATTGCACGATAAAAGTTGACTGCAACGAGACCTGAGTAATGGCCGGACATACAAAAGCATGGTGGGACAGCGAACAGTTGAAATCAGGAGTACCAAACACAAGCCGAAAGTCTTTGGTGGTGTAGCCGTAGACCTACTTGGCTATGTCATGGCCAAGTTAGAGTTCAAGGGCAGACAAACCACTGCTAGAGTATATTTCTAGGAAGAAATTGTAATTGTTTATTTGCACAGCGCTTATACACAAGTGAAGTGCTTCCCAGGCCTTCAAGGCGGGAAGGGAGCAAGAGAATACAGTAGTAATTCTTAGGCCTTGAGGTTTCCGAATGATCTAACAAAAAGAAAAATGACTAGTTTGCTAGGCCTGACAGCATTTCTCCTAGTGCAAGTGCATGAAGTGTTTCAGGCACAGCCAAACTAGGGAGGCGAGACAGAAGGGGGACACTACCAAACTTGCTTAAGAAAGCCCAGCCTTGTTGGGATGGGATGACCAACACAAGTTGAGCATTCGTCTAGGCCCCAGCACAGACGAACAAGTACTGTTGGTTAAAGCAGGAGGAGTGTCAAGTCTACGAGAAGAATTCCCTGCATTATTTTCAGAAGAACCGGAAAGAGTTAAAAGCTATGTCCATAAAATCCAGCTCAAGGCCAATGCAGTGCCCATCAAGCACAAAGTGAGACCTGTTTCGGCAACCACAAGACAAGCCTTGGAGTCACAACTGTAAAAAATGGTCAAAGATGGCACCATCAAAATAGTGGAATAGTCAGTGGTTGAGCCTGGTAGTCTTTGTACTGTATGGACCCCAGCCTGCCCGTAGTACTGGGGGTTTCCAAACGGCACTTTAACATGAGCAGCAGCACCGTTGAGATGGATGGGGAGGCAGATTCGTACTATTGCACCAAATCAATAATGACAACTCAATGGTTTGGCAAAGGGAGTCCGTTTACAAAAAAGGGGAGTCCAATGAATATCAGCAATCACTCGATCTTTCTTCTCGCTTCAACTCCAATTAATTTCAGAAAAAAACATTTATACCAAAAACTCATAATCACTGACGTTTAACTCGGTAACTTTAATAGGTATTATATCTGTATATGGTAACGAGGAAAGGGGATTGGATAAACAATGTCAGGTGAGGCAACTAAGCCCTTCCTTCAAAATCACTACTGTAAACGTCACTAAAAGTACGTCTCATTGGTTATACTAACTATAGGACCCTAGATTACACGGTCCACTATGAATGGGTTAGCATCAACCCCACTCATACTTTTCCACTTGCGCTTAGCAGCGTGCAGAATAGCCGGCCAGGTGCCTGGAGTTCATCTGCACCCCAGCTTCCCTCCCAATTATTGTTACAATCAATCATCACCTCAGTGGTCATGTGTCAATTATTTCTATGTGGTTTGCCTCAAGTCTGCTTCTTGGTCTGGGAAAGTTAAGGTATCTAGGCATGGCAAAGGTCCATGCGTAGATGTTAACATTTCATCCCTTCCTGCTAGCCTGGCCACGTGATTCTGACACCGTGAAATCAGCCTTTCCTTCGTGCAATTTCATGTATTTTATTTAACTCTGCCAGTCGTCTGCCATCTGTGACTTATCTTGACCTTTCTGAACAGGATACTCCGTTCTTCTCTTTAATTGTATCCATCGTTGGCCTATTTCAGATGATACGACCATGGCTTCTTGGCATGGGTACCCCCGTCTGAGTTTCTCTCCATCTTTAATTCTCGATTTACTTGCTGCAAAGCTCTCCTCTTGAGACCTTTAGTAGCCTTTGGTTGATTATGCTCTTGTGCGTAGTGGAAGTATACTTATCTAAAGTGCTCTTTTTGAGGTAGATATTTACAGGTGGTGCTTGCCGCAATCTATCTTACTATTAAGCATAAGCAAGCCTCACGATTTCTGTGCTTCTTGCGGTTACTTTGCATATGTACACGTTTAAAATAACTGAATATCTTCATCGTACATATGGCATACGTTTCTGACATCTTTACATCAATTGTTTCACTTTAGGCTTAGGATGTCACTTATCCATGGTGTTTAGTCTCATTTGTCATCATTCTCAGGCCATTAGATCTTCTATATGTGAGTCAGTCCGGGTTCTTATGACGTCATCATTCGTCTTCCTTCAGTATCCTTCTTAGCTTCTTCGGGTATTACATTGTGACATTCGTCATTATGTCTCACTTATCGATATGGTTTTTTCAATGGGTACCTTACTATCCAAGTTTTCTTAGGTGTCGGTACTTCAATAGGTGCTGTTCTGATAGGTACTGGACAGAGCCCAACTGCGGCTCTCTGCTGGTTTATTTGCTCTTCGTACATCGCATATTTCGGCATGAATGTTCCTGGTACTTAAAAATGGGCGGCAGGAGTGCAAATTGAGCTTGGCACCTCCTCTACATCTTGATAAAAGTAACGCCGGACCAAGGACATAAAGGTATGCATCGGCCTACTCCTTCTCAACATGGGGTAATAACTGACAGCTAACCGCTACCCAGCATTAATGAACTGACTCTAATGATGAAAGAGGCCACAATCTTCTCGAAGCTGGACATGCGTGATGCATATCACCAGATCAGCCTGCACAAAGAATCTCATCTGCTCACAGCTTTTATCATACTGTTTGGCATGTACCAATACACGCGCATGTCATTTGGCTTGTCGCCAGCCACTTCGGCGTTTCAGAGGATGATGGATTTCTTTCTACGTGGGGTCGGAAATGTGTCATACTTCCAAGATGACATCCTCATATATGCTGAAGATGAAGAAACCCACGATAAAGCACTGAGGAAAGTGTTAAATAAACTCCAAACAGTAGGGGTTCAGTTGAGATATGGGAAGTGTGTTCTGGGATTCCAAGAAACGGATCTCGAAGGAAGAAGTAAGCCCAAAGAAAGATCTCCTACAGGCCATTGTAAAAGCCCCAGTGTCCAAAGATGAACTGTGGTACTTCCTTGGACTTGCAGAGTATTATGCCAAATTCATGCCGAGATTCACTGAAACCACTGCCCCCCTGAGAGAGCTACTGAAGAAGGGAGCACAGTTTGACTGGGACCAAGCTCAAACTACCGCTTTCAGTGAAGTCAAGGCGAAGATTGTCAACGCTCACTGTTCAATATGACGTGGGATACATATATCACCACGAATGCAAGTGGCTATGGACTAACAGCCACGCTCACACAAAGAAGGAGGACACAGTGTGCATAGTCGCTTTTGCATCCAAAGCACTCCCAGACACAGAAAATAACTACTCCACCGTCGAGAAAGAGATGCTTGCTTGTGCCTGGGCAGTGGAATACTGAAAGACGGGCTCGCATAGCAGCCAAGCTACAAGAGTATACTTAAGAAATCTTACATATAGCAGGGTGGAGGAACGCTCAGGCAGACTACATGTCAAGGCTGTTAAATCGCAGAACCCCAGGCACCACATTCCTCAAAGATGAATGTGTAGTACCATCTGTCAAGGATCTGAGGAGCCAAGAATTCCTGGAAATGAGCAAAGCCCACTGGAGGGAAGAACTAGGCAAAGATGAGTCCCTGGGTATGGTGGCAAATTGGGAACCACAAGGGATGGCCCAATGAGAGGGCAATGCCGGCAGGGCCACACCTGTTTTGGAAACTCAACAAGGACATATTTGAGATGGACGGTCTCGTAATGAGAGGTGATGAAGTAATACCAAGAGGTATGCGCAAAGTGATGCTATGCAAGGCACACGTAGGACACCTTGGTGCAACATGACCAGGCATAGAGTGCAGGAAGCATACTGGTGGCCAGGCATGGTCAAGATGTCAGGGTCATGATCGATAGGTGCAACAAGTGTGTGAATAGTGACAAAAGGCTCAAAGTCAGGCAGGCACGCATGAGTCCCACTGAGATCCCCTCAGTCATGTGGTACAAAATGGGGTTAGATTTCATTGGCCCATTGGACACCATGTTGCTGCACCACAAGTACGTGGTAATCCTAGTTGATTTCTTGTCCAAATGGGTTGAGGTACAATTTGTGCCTGACATCACCATGACCACTGTGATTGAAGTGTTAAATTCAGTGTTCCAAAGGGAAGACTTGCCCAAAGAAAGTCACAGACAATGGCGTCCAGCTTATTTCGAGGGACATGGAAAGATTTCTGAGGAAGCACAATGTTCGGCAGTTGCGAACCAGTCTCTACCACCCACAAGCCAACACTTTGGCAGAGCGTGCCAACAAGTTCATAAAAAGGGCTCTACAACTGGCCTGTGCAGCAGGAATGGATCCCACAAGACAGTTAAAGAAGCTGTAGCTGCACACCGCCTGATCCCCTATGCGGTCACATGAGTGTCACCATTCCAAATGCTGAGAGGAAGGAGGGCTGCATCCATGTTAGTAACACCCTGGTTGCATAGAGTGAGGCAAGACGAGGCCATTGACGTGAGAGAAGTGGTCTGGAGAATCCAGAAAAACAAGGATCAAATGAAGGCACAGAGCGACATGAGCAGAGGAGCCCATCGGACGGAGGTTGAGGTGGGAGACCTAGTTATAATAAAGCTACCCCACAAAGACATGGTAACAGGGTATAAGTACAGCGAGCCAACAGAGGTTGCACAAAGAGGCACCAACCACATCTACACTCAGGATGGCAAAAGATGGAATTTAGAGAGAGTGGCCATGTTCAAGAGAAATCCTCCGGAGAGGAGAGGATCCACAGGAACGGAGTGTCCAGCCGAACTGTTGGATCCATGCGGAGGTACTGAGTTGATGGAGACAGAGAACATAGAGTATGAGGGTTAAGGAAGTGGCGAAGCGATGAATCTCACACCTGGAGTAGGTGAACAACATAGAGAAAAGACACCAGGATCACATGGTCTAGAGGCATCATCAGAGGTTGAGACCGTACCATCAAGATGCCCACCCCTTGAGAGCCGACTCTAGTGAGAGAAGAAAAGACTGACCAAGTACAGAGACTTTGTCATGGAGTAGGACCAAGCTACTTGACAAAAGGAGGTATGCGAAGATCCTGTGTCGCCAAGATCCAGGCCAGTGAGATCTCGCAAGACTACGCGTGTGATGCGCGCACATCTCTCACAGCCCCCCTGTTGCAGAGCAGACCAGGAGACAGGAGGGTGCTCCCCGGTGCTCCTTATATTGGGCCTGTAGCCTGATAATTAAATGTATTATCTACAACTGGCTCAATAACCTGAAGGCATACATCCATGGCTGTGAATCCAACAGCGGTGGTTGCTACCTAGACTTTGCTAATGAACACTTGCAGAGATGTAATCCCACAGCAGTGGAGCAACTGCTGTGGTGGTCTCAAAGACTCATTAAGTACTCTAATGCTCTTGTAGCTATAAACTGGTGTGCCATCCAGGTAAATAAAGCCTGTCGCACCACCACCCTGTCTGCAGTGCTCCTTACAGGCCACCACACATATCTTTTGACCCGCATGTTCAACTTGGCGCTAGGGAAGTTTGTTTAAGAAGGTAGATCTGGGCGAGCACGTCCATTCAGCCCACATAGCGCCCTCTCATGGAGTAGTCGGCCCATCGGCCTACCACCTCCACATTTGTTTCTGCTTTCATGCGGCAAGCGGGGTTAGGAGCTGCAGGTTGGGACTAATTAGAGGTTGGTATTTGGGGCATTTTGAGGATTACGCAAATTATTTGATTTGAGGAAATGTAGGGCTTTGTTTAATGCGTTTTGGACCGTTATTGTTTTCTAAGCATTGTATTTGCAGATGTACCCAAACAGGCAGTGAATTAATCTTTGCATTATGCAAAAATGTCTTCTTGGGTCGACCGTGGCACCCACAAAATTCAGCTGCCGCACCTAGGGGTGCAGCAGTAATAAGGCAGGAAGAAGCAAATATTGAGTTCAGTTATACATTATATATGCATGCCTTGCTTCTTGGAGAGAGTTAACAGATCTGAGGCTGCACTCTTTTCTCTAAGTAACAGGGGCTGAGTTTGTTGAACGTCACACCTGATTTATAGATGTGGGGGTGTTGGGACTGATTCTCTATGCTCTGGCCTTGTGGACAGATGTATAACCTGCACTGTGACATGAACTACTCTGGGAAGCTGTAGCCAAACCAGTTTAGGTAGCAGTGACAGGCGGGCCAGGCAAAGTTCTTCAGAGGTGGTGAGCTAGTAAATGGTCCGCAGTGAGGTCACACAATGGGCATCACAAATAACACTTAGGATGTATAAAAACACAGTTATTTAATTATGGCCAAAATACACTATAGAAAAATGACTACAAGCAGGTAGACTTAGCCCACAATACCATCAAACTAAATACAAATATACATTAACTTGGTTCAAATGCACAATACAAATCAAATACTCCTGCAAAGGAATGGATAGACAAGCATTATAAACAAAAAGGTCCACAGAGATGATCCCTAGCTAAAACTGTCCAGCCCTAAGTTGCCTGGGGGCCTTGTGCCTTATTGTTCAGGATACAGTTCCACAGAACTTAGGATGCAGGAAAAAATGCAGGTAGGGTCTCTGGGGTTCAGTGAAGGGTTCTTAGAGTTAGGTTTCAATTTAGACTAATGCCCAAAATTAGCCCCAGCAGTCAGAATTCTTGCCTAGGCAAGTTATGGCTAAGACAAAAGTATTAGAATTAGGTTTATTACAAGCCCATTGACTTATAATGGGGGTATAGGGATAGGTTATAAGTTCAGTAACTTACCCTCCTTACTCTGTATCTTCCCCAGACTTGGTAGAACAAAGGAAGGGTGTCCTGCATTGCTTTTCCTGCTGAAATCCGCGGTCCTCGATTTCCAGGGGTTGCAGGTTCGAGCTCCACTCCGGTTGGTGTCTTTTGCTGGTGCAAGGACTCCCAGTCAAAGAATGCAAAAACACTCGATGCAGCCCCCCTTTCAGGACTGGACTTGTGTCAGGTAAGCAGTTTCGGACGATGCACGCCGCGCACAGCAATGCAACAGGACTCAGTAGCCACTGTCAGACTTTCCGGTCTATCTCAGGTCCCCTTTGTGTTAGGAAGCCGAGATCCCGAAGGAGGGAGCCTTGCAGTCTCCGAAACTCAGTGCAGTGACGTGGCTAGCACGGTACCCAAAACACAAAGCTGGTCAGCCACAGGATGGTTCCTGGGCACTTCCGAAAGGCTGTCTTTGGCAGGGCATCGAGCAGACGTGTGGATTGGATGGTCCCTCCACTCCAAGTGTCGTAGCACCTTCGCAGGACTACTAAAGATCACAAGCAAGACAGGGCTCTACCAGGGCTGCAGCAGAAGTTGGTTGCCAGGCCTCCTTCAGTAGGGTTTCAGATTTCTTCGCAGGTCTCACAGCTGGACAGGATACTTGGCTCCTTCAGGTTTCTCCAGGATCTCTGAAGAATGGGTGCAGTGATCCTCTTCTTATTCTAAACTCCAGGTATGAGCTGAAACTCCCACTAGCCAATAGCAGAACTAGCCCGCACACTCCCCCCAGCAGTGGTCCAATCAGGACTACTCTTGGGAACATTCATGCATACCACTCAGACACACAGAAACCAGAATGTGGATTGCAGTCAGACTGACCCAGCCCACATCCTGTCTGCAAACTCACATAGCCCTCCAGTAGCTCACCAAAAGCTACTGCTTTCCCGGGCACTGGAAGTCCTTATAAGGATCTTCCTGGCCTCTGAGGCCAGGAAGAAGGCTAAGCAACAAGATGGAAAAAAAATAGGCGAAAAATCTCGTGGCACAGCCGTGTTTGATCAGTAGTCACAGTCAGTAGCCAAACGCAGTAAACACCGTAAAGCCAAACAGTGGTGAAAAGTCACTGCTGCCACCAGCCCATCTTTTAAGCACATCTAGAGTAACCAAAAATCATCTGAGTGTTAGTCTAGGGCAAAACAACAATGCATCCCATTACACTGCAGGGTAAGCCGCATTGTGCAATGATAAAAAGTTACCACAAGTGATTTATTGTAAATCACAATCTCAGTATTCATCTGGTAACTATATATAGACCACCAGGAATATCACAAAACTTTAATGAGGAACTTATAAACATACTTAATGCTTTTCAAAGTACCGACTCTGCTACTATATTAGTAGGAGATCTGAACCTATGGAAAGGAAACTTCGTAGATAAAAAAGCCGAAGAGCTTGAAAAGCTGCTAAAGAAAAATAGCATTTTGGTACATAATAATGATCCCACACACATTAAAGGGAATACCCTGGACTGGATGGCCAGCCATAACATCATTCTATCAGGGATTACTACCACACCTTGTATCTGGTCCGACCACTTTTTGGTTTCAAGCCAAATATCACTCCCTAACGCTAATAAGACCAAGCATGAACCACTGCATAAAACTTTACATAGGAATTATAAGGCACTTACTACAGACAATATGTCTGATTGTATGAATCTCCTTATGCATAAAACTAAAGAATCAGATCATCCTGATATACTTGTGGGAGAATATAACGCTCAAATGTTAAAACTGTTGGACGATGTGGCTCCCATGAAGTCAAAATCCATTAGGAAATCTGTACGCCAACAAATGTGGTTTACACCAGAGTTAACCAAATTGAAAGCTAGTAAAAGACGCGCATAACGCACCTGGCTTAAAGACCAAAACTGAAATAACAAAGCCACTTGGAAACTAGTCGAAAGATTATATAAAGAAGCTATTCTGGAGGCAAAGCAGACCTATTATAATGACCAAATTGAACTGGCAGATAATGATACTAAGGAACTCTTTCGCCTTTTCAGGTCTTTGGGAAAACCTGAAGTCCTAAATCATGCCATCATTCCTACTGAAGAAGATTGCAGTAGGACACAGAAAGCCTTTGCAAACAAATTACTATGGGCCCAAGATAAAATTAGGAGAGAATTGTTGAGTCAAACACCAGGTACTAACTTCCTTGACCCAAAGTTTGATGAAACACAATTTTCGACTGATCATCCATCATCTCTAAATGAGGATTTAAAACCTCCTCATAGGATTTAGATTTCCGGAGATCGTAGTAGCCGAGGTAGAGGATATTATCAGAACCATGAACCCGACTAGTTGTCTGGGTGATCTCATACCTTCAAAGATTATCCTGGACCATCTGTCCATCTTTGCCCCATTTCTTTGCAGATTTGTAAATGCATCTTTTAGACACTGTGTGGTCCCTCAGGCTATTAAAACAGTAGCAGTGACTCCTCTTTTAAAAAAGGCAGGCTTAGACCCTAAAGACGCTACCAATTTCCGGCCAATTACGAACACACAATTCTTTCTGAAATTGGTAGATAAGCTAGCTACAATTCATCTTCAATTGCATATTGAGAATTCAGGCCTGCTCCACGAAAGGCAATCTGGTTTTCGCCGCTTTCATGGCACGGAGAGTGCCCTGGTAGACCTCCAAGCCCACATGCTAACTTTAGTGGGAAGGAGCAAACCGGGCTTGCTAATACTGTTAGATCTCAGTGCAGCTTTTGATCTTTTGGATCACAAGATATTACTAAAGAGGCTGTCAGATACGGGTGGTCTAGCTACCAAGACCATAAATTGGATTAGATCTTTCCTGGAGGGCAGAAGATCTAGGGTGCACTGGGGAGACGCATTCTCTGAGATAGAAATCATCATGTGTGGTGTTCCCCAGGGAGCATGCCTATCGCCCTTACTCTTTAACATCTATATCGTTCCTCTCTGTCGAGAATTGGAAAAGTTAGGCTTTTTCTTTACTAATTATGCAGACGATTTCCAGTTGTCTATGGAATTGTCGGGAGATCACCAGGATTATCAAAATAAACTTAATGAAGTCTACAAAGTGATAAAGAATTGGATGACTACCAATTGGCTGTGCCTTAGCGCCGGGAAAACAGAACTTATGATTTATGGTTTCAAAAAATCGAGAGAGGCATTAACACCTGTGTTTTCCAATTTCCTGGTGGAGGACAGCCCTATCACAGTAGTTGACGAGGTAAAAACCCTGGGTGCATATCTGGAGGCCTCACTTGACGCAGGAGCACAAGGAGATGTCATTGAGAAAAATACTCAATCATCTGCGTGTCCTGAGACAAGTTGCTCCTCTAATCTCCAAAGAAAATCGAGCTAAGCTAGTAAGTGCAGTTATCCTGCCACGGCTGGATTACTGCAACGCGTTACTGGGGAATGCCAGTATAGCAGATGTTTTAAGATTGCAGAAAATTCAGAATACCTCGGTGCGAATAATTTATGGCCTGAAAAGGCACGAACCTACTTCCTCTGCCAGAAAGGAATTACATTGGCTTCCAATATCGGCCAGGATCTCCTTTAAAATGTTGACCTTGTGCCATAAATGCATATATGGGACAGCCGCGTCCTAATTAAGGGACAAAATTAATATATATCAACCAACAAAAAATCTTCGCTCCACCTCCTCCTGGCTTTTACAGGAGGTAAGGACTAAGAGAGCTTGTGGAAATGGACGTTCCCTTCCAATGCTTGTGTCTAAGGCCTGGAATAATCTACCGCTGGGTCTCAGAGAACAAAGCAACCTTCTGGCCTTCTGAAAATTGCTGAAAACGACGCTCTTTAATTAAACTTCGGCTCAACTTCACTGAACCTCTTTTCTGCCTGTGAATGAGCGCTTAGATGCCCGAGGGCTTTGGTGCTATGGTAAGTGTTGTAACCTGACATAACATACAAAAGGAACCAAACATAGTAACATAGTAACATGACTAATGGAAGCAAGGTTTCCCAGTACTGACAGCCTGAAGGACATATCAGTTTCCTCATACCATGTGAGCAAAGGCCAGTGCAGTGAAGCCTCGGGCTTCACTGTACTGCAAAAAGTACAGGTCAGATTAAAAAATAAAAGCAAACAGTTAAGGGGTTCCATAAAGATGGAAGGAAAGGTCCAGTAAAGAGAATTTTTCCTAACAGGGTTTTTGGCGTGTGAAGTACAGGGTGTTAGAGGCAGGTTGTTCATTATATTTGCTAGCTCGAGGGATGGGTGGGCACAGTTAGTGCGAGGTCTAATAGTAATGGAGAACATATGCTCCATGCAGGATTATGCGCTAATCCCAGTGCGATGTAGTGGAAATACACTTTACTGGAAAGAACTGAGCAGCAAAGATGCAAATTCCGATGTATTAGAAGGTGACCGGTTAAAAGCGGGAAACGATTCCCTCAAAAAGGAAGCCCGGTTAACATGTGTATGCCAACAAAAACGTGTGCAGCATTAGGAACGGCAAATCTATTCCCTCTCCTTTTGTGGTTAACGTTGCATTCTCGTTAAAATAATTGCGAGGAAAATATGGCCTAAGGTTATAAGCTCGATACCAGTTAATAATCCGATTTTCGCAGCAAATGAACAAAAGCAAGCACAATTTTTGCGGGCCACAGCAACCTGTTAAGTGGCTGTCTCGGAATAAGCTGTATTTGTTCCATTATAAGGGAATAAATGGAGCTTGCGCATATTAAAACAAATACTCAGGTAGGTTCTGAAGAGTACAGGTAAAAACTCCCCATGGGGGCCAGTGTCCACTCTATGATTTATGGTGCCTCCCAAGGATTTATCTGGGGCAATGCACGGCTTTGTTCGGTGGTGCTTATTGTGAAATGACTCACCCGGCAGTGCTGATGGATTAGCTAAATAAGACAGCTGTTTTAAAAAAAAATGTATTGGACTTTTGTATGGCACCTATACACAAGTGTTTCCAGGTGCCACAAGACATATCGGGGGAGGGGAGCATAGGAAAGAAAGTAGAACAAAAAATGGCTATACTGGCCTTTTGACAATCTTATCATGCAAGAACAAGAAGGTAAGTGCAGGGAGGAGGGGTAGAGGGAAAAGTGCAGGAGTGGGGTGCCCCCACAGGGAGGGGGGTGGGCAAGTGTTGAGGGGGGTCCAATAAGCCAAGTGTCAAGGAAAAGGGAGAGTGAGTGCAGTGGTCAGCATCGACCAGGTTAGGGCTAGTCCGGGACGGGATCCTGAGGGCCAGTGCTGGCAAGGGATGCTGGTAGTGGGGTAGTCTGGTCCCTGTTTGACTCTAAAGAGACCAGGCCCCAGTCACAGCGGCAGAGGGGGGAAGAGAAGGAAGAGGAGAAAATGAAAGTCATGAGAAGTTTCCGGAATTTAAGGAGATCTGGCTAAAGTCTGAGGGAGGCAGGGAAGCTGTTCCAGAGGCAGGAACCAGCTGAGGAAAGGGATTTACCTCCCATTCTGTGCTTGGTGAAACGTTTGACCAGAGAGTTGGAGCCTGAGGACCAAAGGACTCTGGCAGGGAGGAATTTAGGGAGGGGGGAAAGCTGAATGTAGAGAGGTCTCAGCCTCCAAACAGCCTAGTGGATTATGCAAAGGGTTTTGCATTTGATCCTTGCGGGCACTGGGAGCCAGTGAGAGATTTTAAGGCTGCAGAGATGTAGTCCCTGGGCTTGAGGCCAAGGATATGTTTTGTAGTCCTATTCTGGATTAGTTGAAGGGGGCAAAGGGAGGAAAGTGGCAGGTTGAGGAAGAGGCTGTTGCCGTAGTCTAGGCTAGAGAGAACCAGGGCCCTGGAGACATTGAGCTTCTGGGGGAAGGTGAGGAAAGGGAGAATGCCCCTGAGGAGGTGGAGCGGAAAGTTGGACTTCTTGTCGAGGTCTGTGATGTGTGGAGAGAAAGAGAGAGCAGAGTCGTAAGATGACCCAAGGTTTTTTGCCTCACAAGTGGGTGAAGGGAGAGGACACAAGGAGGCTGGCCAGAGAGTGGGGGGAGGGGAGACAAGGAGCAGGTGTCCCAATGAGAAGTATCTCTGTCTTACCGGAATTAAGGCAGGGATCATTGGCAGAGCGCCATGCCTGAATAGCAGTCAGGCAGTATGTTATGAGAGAGGAGGAGGTAGAGGAAGGAAGCTTGAAGGAGAGATGTGTGTCGTCCGCATATCACTGGAAATGAGGGGATAAGGTGGGAATCAAGTGGGCCAGGTAGATGTTGAAGAGCCATGGTGATAGGATTGAGCCCCGAGGGACACCATGGGTAGAGAGTGAGGTGGAGGAGAGAAAAGGACCCATTTGCACTTGGGAAGGTCTGTTTGAAAGGAAGGAGGTCAGCCAACCAGTGCCCGGTCTGTGATGCCTAGGGTATCATGGAGACTGTTTATGAAGATGAAGTGGTTGATTGTGTCAAAGGCAGAAGGGAGATCAAGGAGGATCAGAACAGAGGGTGTGTTTGAATCCAGGTTAGAGAGTAGGTCTTAACGAGTGTTCAGGAGATAAGTTTCCATGCCTCTAGATGCCCTGAAACTGGACTGGTGGTCATGGAGGTAGCCAGCCATTTTGATGTGGAGGGTCAGTTGGGAGATGACCAGCTTCTCCATGAGCTTTACCAAGAAAGGGGTGATAGATGAAAGCAGACAACTTTTTTAGGAGAGGGTGCACAAGAGAGTTTAAGGGGTCGTGGAAAGGAGCCAGTGGCGAAGGAATGGTTGCAGAGGTCAGCCAAGACTAGGGCAAGAGAGGTGATGTTGTCCTTGATGGTTCTGGAGGAGCACGGGAGTTCCTGCTTAGAGGAGACTTTAATAGAGCAGACAACTCTAGAGATCCCATCTGGTGCACTGGGATAGAAGGAGGAGAGTATGGTGGGCAGAGAGGGGGGGCCAAAGGAGGCAAGCGAAGGGGGTGCTTTGAGTGGTGGGGGGCAGAAGAGAGAATGACAGGATGTCCTTTGTTTTGGAGGAGAAGTGGGCAGCCAGTGCAGTGGGCCTAGGAGGAGATGAGGATGACTGATAAGGATACTGGTAGTGCGGGCGTTGGCATCATCAAGGGACAGGGGAGGTCAAAGTGGGAAGAGAGGAGAGAGTGGTCAGACCAGGAGAGAGGGGTAGTAAGAGGGTTGGAGAGTTGGATGACTTTTGAGATGTGAGCATCCAAGGAGTGTCCGGCACGTGGGTTGAGCCAGAAGGAAGGAACCACACCTACATTTGAATTTGCCAGAAGCACTAAAAAGCAGTACACAGTGGAGGATGCACAGTTCTCTCCTTTGTTGTCTCTCCCATTATCCTTCACTCCTGTACTCCCTCCCCTTTGCTCATCTCCTCCACTCACTCTTTATAATCCTTCTTTCCGGTGCTATCTCCCCTATGGCCCTTCTCTCCTGCTCTGTCTCCCTATCATTCCTCTGCCCTCCGTCCCCTTTGCTCTATCTGCTATAGTCCCTCTCTCCTGCGCTTACTCCCCTATGGCCCTTCTCTCCTGCTCTGACTCCCTATCATTCCTCTGCCCTCCGTCCCTATGCTCTGTCTGCTATAGTCCCCCTCTCCTGCGCTTCCTCACCTATGGCCCTTCTCTCCTGCTCTGACTTCCTATCATTCCTCTGCCCTCCGTCCCTATGCTCTGTCTGCTATAGTCCCCCTCTCCTGTGCTTCCTCCCCTCTGGCCCTTCTCTCCTGCTCCGACTCCCTATCATTCCTCCGCCCTCCGTCCCTATGCTCTGTCTGCTATAGTCCCTCTCTCCTGTGCTTCCTCTCCTATGGCCCTTCTCTCCTGCTCCGACTCCCTATCATTCCTCTGCCCTCCGTCCCTATGCTCTGTCTGCTATAGTCCCTCTCTCCTGTGCTTCCTCTCCTATGGTTCTTCTCTTCTGCTCTGACTCACTATCATTCCTCTGCTCTCCATCCCTATGCTCTGTCTGCTATAGTCCCTCTCTCCTGCGCTTCCTCCCCTATGGCCCTTCTCTCCTGCTCTGACTCCCTATCATTCCTCTGCCCTCCGTCCCTATGCTCTGTCTGCTATAGTCGTCTCTCCTGCGCTTCCTCCCCTATGGCCCTTCTCTCCTGCTCTGACTCCCTATCATTCCTCAGCCCTCCGTCCCCTATGCTCTGTCTGCTATAGTCCCCCTCTCCTGCGCTTCGTCACCTATGGCCCTTCTCTCCTGCTGTGACTCCCTATCATTCCTCTGCCCTCTGTCCCCTATGCTCTGTCTGCTATAGTCCCTCTCTCCTGCGCTTCCTCCCCTATGGCCCTTCTCTTCTGCCCTGACTCCCTATCATTCCTCTGCCCTCCGTCCCCTATGCTCTGTCTGCTATAGTCCCTCTCTCCTGTGCTTCCTTCCCTATGGCCCTTCTCTCCTGCTCTGACTCCCTATCTTTCCTCTGCCCTCAGTCCCCTATGCTCGGTCTGCTATAGTCCCTCTCTCCTGCGCTTCCTTGCCTATGGCCCTTCTCTCCTGCTCTGACTCCCTATCATTCCTCTGCCCTCCGTCCCTATGCTCTGTCTGCTATAGTCCCCCTCTCCTGTGCTTCCTCCCCTATGGCACTTCTCTCCTGCTCCGACTCCCTATCATTCCTCCGCCCTCCGTCCCTATGCTCTGTCTGCTATAGTCCCTCTCTCCTGTGCTTCCTCTTCTATGGCCCTTCTCTCCTGCTCCGACTCCCTATCATTCCTCTGCCCTCCGTCCCTATGCTCTGTCTGCTATAGTCCCTCTCTCCTGTGCTTCCTCCCCTATGGTTCTTCTCTTCTCCTCTGACTCACTATCATTCCTCTGCTCTCCATCCCAATGCTCTGTCTGCTATAGTCCTCTCTCCTGCGCTTCCTCCCCTATGGCCCTTCTCTCCTGCCCTGACTCCCTATCATTCCTCTGCCCTCTGTCCCCTATGCTCTGTCTGCTATAGTCCCTCTCTCCTGCGCTTCCTCCCCTATGGCCCTTCTCTCCTGCTCTGACTCCCTATCATTCCTCTGCCCTCCGTCCCCTATGCTCTGTCTGCTATAGTCCCTCTCTCCTGCGCTTCCTCCCCTATGGCCCTTCTCTCCTGCTCTGACTCCCTATCATTCCTCTGCCCTCCGTCTCCTATGCTCTGTCTGCTATAGTCCCTCTCTCCTGCGCTTCCTCCCCTATGGCCCTTCTCTCCTGCACTGACTCCCTATCATTCCTCTGCCCTCCGTCGCTATGCTCTGTCTGCTATAGTCCCTCTCTCCTGCGTTCCTCGCCTATGGCCCTTCTCTCCTGCTCTGACTCCCAATCATTCCTCTGCCCTCAGTCCCCTGTGCTCTGTGCTATAGTCCCTCTCTCCTGCGCTTCCTCACCTATGGCCCTTCTCTACTGCTCTGACTCCCTATCATTCCTCTGCCATCTGTCCCTATGCTCTGTCTGCTATAGTCCCTCTCTCCTGCGCTTCCTCCCCTATGCCCCTTCTCTCCTGCTCTGACTCCCTATCATTCCTCTGCCCTCCGTCCCCTATGCTCTGTCTGCTATAGTCCCTCTCTCCTGCGCTTCCTCCCCTATGGCCCTTCTCTCCTGCTCTGACTCCCTATCATTCCTCTGCCCTCAGTCCCCTATGCTCAGTCTGCTATAGTCCCTCTCTCCTGCGCTTCCTCCCCTATGGCCCTTCTCTCCTGCACTGACTCCCTATCATTCCTCTGCCCCCCGTCCCTATGCTCTGTCTGCTATAGTCCCTCTCTCCTGCGCTTCCTCGCCTATGGCCCTTCTCTCCTGCTCTGACTCCCTATCATTCCTCTGCCCTCCGTCCCTATGCTCTGTCTGCTATAGTCCCTCTCTCCTGCGCCTCCTCCCCTATGGCCCTTCTCTCCTGCTCCAACTCCCTATCATTCCTCTGCCCTCCGTCCCTATGCTCTGTCTGCTATAGTCCCTCTCTCCTGCGCTTCCTCACCTATGGCCCTTCTCTCCTGCTCTTACTCCCTATCATTCCTCTGCCCTCCGTCCCTATGCTCTGTCTGCTATAGTCCCTCTCTCCTGCACTTCCTCCCCTCTGGCCCTTCTCTCCTGCTCTGACTACCTATCATTCCTCTGCCCTCAGTCCCCTATGCTCTGTCTGCTATAGTCCCTCTCTCCTGCGCTTCCTCACCTATGGCCCTTCTCTCCTGCTCTGACTGCCTATCATTCCTCTGCCCTCCGTCCCCTATGCTCTGTCTGCTATAGTCCCTCTCTCCTGCGCTTCCTCGCCTATGGCCCTTCTCTCCTGCTCTGACTCCCTATCATTCCTCTGCCCTCCGTCCCCTATGCTCTGTCTGCTATAGCCCCCCTCTCCTGCGCTTCCTCCCCTATGGTTCTTCTCTTCTGCTCTGACTCCCTATCATTCCTCTGCCCTCCATCCCCTATGCTCTGTCTGCTATAGTCCCTCTCTCCTGTCCTTCCTCACCTATGGCCCTTCTCTCCTGCTCCGACTCCCTATCATTCCTCTGCCCTCCGTCTCCTATGCTCTGTCTGCTATAGTCCCTCTCTCCTGCGCTTCCTCCCCTATGGCCCTTCTCTCCGTCTCTGACTCCCTATCATTCCTCTGCCCTCCATCCCTATGCTCTGTCTGCTATAGTCCCTCTCTCCTGCGCTTCCTCCCCTATGGCCCTTCTCTCCTGCACTGACTCCCTATCATTCCTCTGCCCTCCGTCCCTATGCTCTGTCTGCTATAGTCCCTCTCTCCTGCGCTTCCTTGCCTATGGCCCTTCTCTTCTGCTCTGACTCCCTATCATTCCTCTGCCCTCAGTCCCCTGTGCTCTGTGCTATAGTCCCTCTCTCCTGTGCTTCCTCACCTATGGCCCTTCTCTCCTGCTCTGACTCCCTATCATTCCTCTGCCATCTGTCCCTATGCTCTGTCTGCCATAGTCCCTCTTTCCTGCGCTTCCTCCCCTATGGCCCTTCTCTCCTGCTCTGACTCCCTATCATTCCTCTGCCCTCCGTCCCTTATACTCTGTCTGCTATAGGCCCTCTCTCCTGCACTTCCTCCCCTATGGCCCTTCTCTCCTGCTCTGACTCCCTATCATTTCTCTGCCCTCGGTCCCCTATGCTCTGTCTGCTATAGTCCCTCTCTCCTGCACTTCCTCCCCTATGGCCCTTCTCTCCTGCTCTGACTCCCTATCATTTCTCTGCCCTCGGTCCCCTATGCTCTGTCTGCTATAGTCCCTCTCCCCTGCGCTTCCTCACCTATGGCCCTTCTCTCCTGCTCTGACTCCCTAGCATTCCTCTGTCCTCCGTCCCCTAAGCTCTGTCTGCTATGGTCCCTCTCTCCTGCGCTTCCTCCCCTATGGCCCTTCTCTCCTGCTTTGACTCCCTATCATTCCTCTGCCCTCAGTCCCCTATGCTCTGTCTGCTAAAGTCCCTCTCTCCTGCACTTCCTCGCCTATGGCCCTTCTCTCCTGCTCTGACTCCCTAGCATTCCTCTGTCCTCCGTCCCCTATGCTCTGTCTGCTATAGTCCCTCTCTCCTGCACTTTCTCCCCTATGGCCCTTCTCTCCTGCTCTGACTCCCTATCATCCCTCTGCCCTCAGTTCCCTGTGCTCTGTGCTATAGTCCCTCTCTCCTGCGCTTCCTCCCCTATGGCCCTTCTCTCCTCCTCTGACTCCCTATCATTCCTCTACCCTCCGTCTCCTATGCGCTGTCTGCTATAGTCCCTCTCTCCTGCACTTCCTCCCCTATGGCCCTCTCTCCTGCTCTGACTCCCTATCATTCGTCTGCCCTCAGTCCCCTATGCTCGGTCTGCTATAGTCCCTCTCTCCTGCGCTTCCTTGCCTATGGCCCTTCTCTCCTGCTCTGACTCCCTATCATTCCTCTGCCCTCCGTCCCTATGCTCTGTCTGCTATAGTCCCCCTCTCCTGCACTTCCTCCCCTTTGGCACTTCTCTCCTGCTCCGACTCCCTATCATTCCTCCGCCCTCCGTCCCTATGCTCTGTCTGCTGTAGTCCCTCTCTCCTGTGCTTCCTCTTCTATGGCCCTTCTCTCCTGCTCCGACTCCCTATCATTCCTCTGCCCTCCGTCCCTATGCTCTGTCTGCTATAGTCCCGCTCTCCTGTGCTTCCTCCCCTATGGTTCTTCTCTTCTGCTCTGACTCACTATCATTCCTCTGCTCTCCATCCCTATGCTCAGTCTGCTATAGTCCTCTCTCCTGCGCTTCCTCCCCTATGGCCCTTCTCTCCTGCCCTGACTCCCTATCATTCCTCTGCCCTCTGTCCCTATGCTCTGTCTGCTATAGTCCCTCTCTCCTGCGCTTCCTCGCCTATGGCCCTTCTCTCCTGCTCTGACTCCCTATCATTCCTCTGCCCTCAGTCTCCTGTGCTCTGTCTGCTATAGTCCCTCTCTCCTGCGCTTCCTCCCCTATGGCCCTTCTCTCCTGCTTTGACTCCCTATCATTCCTCTACCCTCTGTCCCCTATGCTCTGTCTGCTATAGTCCCTCTCTCCTGCGCTTCCTCCCCTATGGCCCTTCTCTCCTGCTCTGACTCCCTATCATTCCTCTGCCCTCAGTCCCCTATGCTCGGTCTGCTATAGTCCCTCTCTCCTGCGCTTCCTCCCCTATGGCCCTTCTCTCCTGCACTGACTCCCTATCATTCCTCTGCCCCCGTCCCTATGCTCTGTCTGCTATAGTCCCTCTCTCCTGCGCTTCCTTGCCTATGGCCCTTCTCTCCTGCTCTGACTCCCTATCATTCCTCTGCCCTCCGTCCCTATGCTCTGTCTGCTATAGTCCCTCTCTCCTGCGCTTCCTCCCCTATGGCCCTTCTCTCCTGCTCCAACTCCCTATCATTCCTCTGCCCTCCGTCCCTATGCTCTGTCTGCTATAGTCCCTCTCCCCTGCGCTTCCTCACCTATGGCCCTTCTCTCCTGCTCTTACTCCCTATCATTCCTCTGCCCTCCATCCCTATGCTCTGTCTGCTATAGTCCCTCTCCCCTGCACTTCCTCCCCTCTGGCCCTTCTCTCCTGCTCCTACTCCCTATCATTCCTCTGCCCTCAGTCCCCTATGCTCTGTCTGCTATAGTCCCTCTCTCCTGCGCTTCCTCACCTATGGCCCTTCTCTCCTGCTCTGACTCCCTATCATTCCTCTGCCCTCCGTCTCCTATGCTCTGTCTGCTATAGTCCCTCTCTCCTGCGCTTCCTCCCCTATGGCCCTTCTCTCCCTCTCTGACTCCCTACCATTCCTCTGCCCTCCATCCCTATGCTCTGTCTGCTATAGTCCCTCTCTCCTGCGCTTCCTCCCCTATGGCCCTTCTCTCCTGCACTGACTCCCTATCATTCCTCTGCCCCCCCGTCCCTATGCTCTGTCTGCTATAGTCCCTCTCTCCTGCGCTTCCTCGCCTATGGCCCTTCTCTCCTGCTCTGACTCCCTATCATTCCCCTGCCCTCAGTACCCTGTGCTCTGTGCTATAGTCCCTCTCTCCTGTGCTTCCTAACCTATGGCCCTTCTCTCCTGCTCTGACTCCCTATCATTCCTCTGCCCTCCGTCCCTATGCTCTGTCTGCTATAGTCCCTCTCTCCTGTGCTTCCTCTTCTATGGCCCTTCTCTCCTGCTCCGACTCCCTATCATTCCTCTGCCCTCCGTCCCTCTGCTCTGTCTGCTATAGTCCCTCTCTCCTGTGCTTCCTCCCCTATGGTTCTTCTCTTCTCCTCTGACTCACTATCATTCCTCTGCTCTCCATCCCAATGCTCTGTCTGCTATAGTCCTCTCTCCTGCGCTTCCTCCCCTATGGCCCTTCTCTCCTGCTCTGACTCCCTATCATTCCTCTGCCCTCCGTCCCCTATGCTCTGTCTGCTATAGTCCCTCTCTCCTGCGCTTCCTCCCCTATGGCCCTTCTCTCCTGCTCTGACTCCCTAGCATTCCTCTGTCCTCTGTCCCCTAAGCTCTGTCTGCTATGGTCCCTCTCTCCTGCGCTTCCTCCCCTATGGCCCTTCTCTCCTGCTTTGACTCCCTATCATTCCTCTGCCCTCCGTCGCTATGCTCTGTCTGCTATAGTCCCTCTCTCCTGCGTTCCTCGCCTATGGCCCTTCTCTCCTGCTCTGTCTCCCTATCATTCCTCTACCCTCTGTCCCCTATGCTCTGTCTGCTATAGTCCCTCTCGCCTGCGCTTCCTCCCATGGCCCTTCTCTCCTGCTCTGACTCCCTATCATTCCTCTGCCCTCAGTCCCCTATGCTCGGTCTGCTATAGTCCCTCTCTCCTGCGCTTCCTCCCCTATGGCCCTTCTCTCCTGCACTGACTCCCTATCATTCCTCTGCCCCCCGTCCCTATGCTCTGTCTGCTATAGTCCCTCTCTCCTGCGCTTCCTTGCCTATGGCCCTTCTCTCCTGCTCTGACTCCCTATCATTCCTCTGCCCTCCGTCCCTATGCTCTGTCTGCTATAGTCCCTCTCTCCTGCGCCTCCTCCCCTATGGCCCTTCTCTCCTGCTCCAACTCCCTATCATTCCTCTGCCCTCCGTCCCTATGCTCTGTCTGCTATAGTCCCTCTCTCCTGCGCTTCCTCACCTATGGCCCTTCTCTCCTGCTCTTACTCCCTATCATTCCTCTGCCCTCCGTCCCTATGCTCTGTCTGCTATAGTCCCTTTCTCCTGCACTTCCTCCCCCCTGGCCCTTCTCTCCTGCTCTGACTCCCTATCATTCCTCTGCCCTCAGTCCCCTATGCTCTGTCTGCTATAGTCCCTCTCTCCTGCGCTTCCTCACCTATGGCCCTTCTCTCCTGCTCTGACTCCCTATCATTCCTCTGCCCTCCATCCCCTATGCTCTGTCTGCTATAGTCCCTCTCTCCTGCCCTTCCTCACCTATGGCCCTTCTCTCCTGCTCCGACTCCCTATCATTCCTCTGCCCTCCGTCTCCTATGCTCTGTCTGCTATAGTCCCTCTCTCCTGCGCTTCCTCCCCTATGGCCCTTCTCTCCCTCTCTGACTCCCTATCATTCCTCTGCCCTCCATCCCTATGCTCTGTCTGCTATAGTCCCTCTCTCCTGCGCTTCCTCCCCTATGGCCCTTCTCTCCTGCACTGACTCCCTATCATTCCTCTGCCCTCCGTCCCTATGCTCTGTCTGCTATAGTCCCTCTCTCCTGCGCTTCCTCGCCTATGGCCCTTCTCGTCTGCTCTGACTCCCTATCATTCCTCTGCCATCTGTCCCTATGCTCTGTCTGCTATAGTCCCTCTCTCCTGCGCTTCCTCCCCTATGGCCCTTCTCTCCTGCTCTGACTCCCTATCATTCCTCTGCCCTCCGTCCCTTATACTCTGTCTGCTATAGGCCCTCTCTCCTGCGCTTCCTCCCCTATGGCCCTTCTCTCCTGCTCTGACTCCCTATCATTCCTCTGTCCCCTATGCTCTGTCTGCTATAGTCCCTCTCTCCTGCACTTCCTCCCCTATGGCCATTCTCTCCTGCTCTGACTCCCTATCATTTCTCTGCCCTCGGTCCACTATGCTCTGTCTGCTATAGTCCCTCTCCCCTGCGCTTCCTCACCTATGGCCCTTCTCTCCTGCTCTGACTCCCTAGCATTCCTCTGTCCTCTGTCCCCTAAGCTCTGTCTGCTATGGTCCCTCTCTCCTGCGCTTCCTCCCCTATGGCCCTTCTCTCCTGCTTTGACTCCCTATCATTCCTCTGCCCTCAGTCCCCTATACTCTGTCTGCTAAAGTCCCTCTCTCCTGCACTTCCTCGCCTATGGCCCTTCTCTCCTGCTGTGACTCCCTAGCATTCCTCTGTCCTCCGTCCCCTATGCTCTGTCTGCTATAGTCCCTCGCTCCTGCGCTTCCTCCCCTATGGCCCTTCTCTCCTGCTCTGACTCCCTATCATTCCTCTGCCCTCCGTCCCTATGCTCTGTCTGCTATAGTCCCTCTCTCCTGCGCTTCCTCCCCTATGGCCCTTCTCTCCTGCTCCAACTCCCTATCATTCCTCTGCCCTCCGTCCCTATGCTCTGTCTGCTATAGTCCCTCTCCCCTGCGCTTCCTCACCTATGGCCCTTCTCTCCTGCTCTTACTCCCTATCATTCCTCTGCCCTCCATCCCTATGCTCTGTCTGCTATAGTCCCTCTCCCCTGCACTTCCTCCCCTCTGGCCCTTCTCTCCTGCTCCTACTCCCTATCATTCCTCTGCCCTCAGTCCCCTATGCTCTGTCTGCTATAGTCCCTCTCTCCTGCGCTTCCTCACCTATGGCCCTTCTCTCCTGCTCTGACTCCCTATCATTCCTCTGCCCTCCGTCTCCTATGCTCTGTCTGCTATAGTCCCTCTCTCCTGCGCTTCCTCCCCTATGGCCCTTCTCTCCCTCTCTGACTCCCTACCATTCCTCTGCCCTCCATCCCTATGCTCTGTCTGCTATAGTCCCTCTCTCCTGCGCTTCCTCCCCTATGGCCCTTCTCTCCTGCACTGACTCCCTATCATTCCTCTGCCCCCCCGTCCCTATGCTCTGTCTGCTATAGTCCCTCTCTCCTGCGCTTCCTCGCCTATGGCCCTTCTCTCCTGCTCTGACTCCCTATCATTCCCCTGCCCTCAGTACCCTGTGCTCTGTGCTATAGTCCCTCTCTCCTGTGCTTCCTAACCTATGGCCCTTCTCTCCTGCTCTGACTCCCTATCATTCCTCTGCCCTCCGTCCCTATGCTCTGTCTGCTATAGTCCCTCTCTCCTGTGCTTCCTCTTCTATGGCCCTTCTCTCCTACTCCGACTCCCTATCATTCCTCTGCCCTCCGTCCCTATGCTCTGTCTGCTATAGTCCCTCTCTCCTGTGCTTCCTCCCCTATGGTTCTTCTCTTCTCCTCTGACTCACTATCATTCCTCTGCTCTCCATCCCAATGCTCTGTCTGCTATAGTCCTCTCTCCTGCGCTTCCTCCCCTATGGCCCTTCTCTCCTGCTCTGACTCCCTATCATTCCTCTGCCCTCCGTCCCCTATGCTCTGTCTGCTATAGTCCCTCTCTCCTGCGCTTCCTCCCCTATGGCCCTTCTCTCCTGCTCTGACTCCCTAGCATTCCTCTGTCCTCTGTCCCCTAAGCTCTGTCTGCTATGGTCCCTCTCTCCTGCGCTTCCTCCCCTATGGCCCTTCTCTCCTGCTTTGACTCCCTATCATTCCTCTGCCCTCAGTCCCCTATGCTCGGTCTGCTATAGTCCCTCTCTCCTGCGCTTCCTCCCCTATGGCCCTTCTCTCCTGCACTGACTCCCTATCATTCCTCTGCCCCCCGTCCCTATGCTCTGTCTGCTATAGTCCCTCTCTCCTGCGCTTCCTTGCCTATGGCCCTTCTCTCCTGCTCTGACTCCCTATCATTCCTCTGCCCTCCGTCCCTATGCTCTGTCTGCTATAGTCCCTCTCTCCTGCGCCTCCTCCCCTATGGCCCTTCTCTCCTGCTCCAACTCCCTATCATTCCTCTGCCCTCCGTCCCTATGCTCTGTCTGCTATAGTCCCTCTCTCCTGCGCTTCCTCACCTATGGCCCTTCTCTCCTGCTCTTACTCCCTATCATTCCTCTGCCCTCCGTCCCTATGCTCTGTCTGCTATAGTCCCTTTCTCCTGCACTTCCTCCCCCCTGGCCCTTCTCTCCTGCTCTGACTCCCTATCATTCCTCTGCCCTCAGTCCCCTATGCTCTGTCTGCTATAGTCCCTCTCTCCTGCGCTTCCTCACCTATGGCCCTTCTCTCCTGCTCTGACTCCCTATCATTCCTCTGCCCTCCATCCCCTATGCTCTGTCTGCTATAGTCCCTCTCTCCTGCCCTTCCTCACCTATGGCCCTTCTCTCCTGCTCCGACTCCCTATCATTCCTCTGCCCTCCGTCTCCTATGCTCTGTCTGCTATAGTCCCTCTCTCCTGCGCTTCCTCCCCTATGGCCCTTCTCTCCCTCTCTGACTCCCTATCATTCCTCTGACCTCCATCCCTATGCTCTGTCTGCTATAGTCCCTCTCTCCTGCGCTTCCTCCCCTATGGCCCTTCTCTCCTGCACTGACTCCCTATCATTCCTCTGCCCTCCGTCCCTATGCTCTGTCTGCTATAGTCCCTCTCTCCTGCGCTTCCTCGCCTATGGCCCTTCTCGTCTGCTCTGACTCCCTATCATTCCTCTGCCATCTGTCCCTATGCTCTGTCTGCTATAGTCCCTCTCTCCTGCGCTTCCTCCCCTATGGCCCTTCTCTCCTGCTCTGACTCCCTATCATTCCTCTGCCCTCCATCCCTTATACTCTGTCTGCTATAGGCCCTCTCTCCTGCGCTTCCTCCCCTATGGCCCTTCTCTCCTGCTCTGACTCCCTATCATTCCTCTGTCCCCTATGCTCTGTCTGCTATAGTCCCTCTCTCCTGCACTTCCTCCCCTATGGCCATTCTCTCCTGCTCTGACTCCCTATCATTTCTCTGCCCTCGGTCCCCTATGCTCTGTCTGCTATAGTCCCTCTCCCCTGCGCTTCCTCACCTATGGCCCTTCTCTCCTGCTCTGACTCCCTAGCATTCCTCTGTCCTCTGTCCCCTAAGCTCTGTCTGCTATGGTCCCTCTCTCCTGCGCTTCCTCCCCTATGGCCCTTCTCTCCTGCTTTGACTCCCTATCATTCCTCTGCCCTCAGTCCCCTATACTCTGTCTGCTAAAGTCCCTCTCTCCTGCGCTTCCTCGCCTATGGCCCTTCTCTCCTGCTGTGACTCCCTAGCATTCCTCTGTCCTCCGTCCCCTATGCTCTGTCTGCTATAGTCCCTCTCTCCTGCACTTTCTCCCCTATGGCCCTTCTCTCCTGCTCTGACTCCCTATCATTCCTCTGCCCTCAGTTCCCTGTGCTCTGTGCTATAGTCCCTCGCTCCTGCGCTTCCTCCCCTATGGCCCTTCTCTCCTGCTCTGACTCCCTATCATTCCTCTACCCTCCGTCTCCTATGCTCTGTCTGCTATAGTCCCTCTCTCCTGCACTTCCTCCCCTATGGCCCTTCTCTCCTGCTCTGACTCCCTATCATTCGTCTGCCCTCAGTCCCCTATGCTCTGTCTGCTATAGTCCCTCTCTCCTGTGCTTCCTTCCCTATGGCCCTTCTCTCCTGCTCTGACTCCCTATCATTCCTCTGCCCTCAGTCCCCTATGCTCGGTCTGCTATAGTCCCTCTCTCCTGCGCTTCCTTGCCTATGGCCCTTCTCTCCTGCTCTGACTCCCTATCATTCCTCTGCCCGCCGTCCCTATGCTCTGTCTGCTATAGTCCCTCTCTCCTGCACTTCCTCTTCTATGGCACTTCTCTCCTGCTCCGACTCCCTATCATTCCTCTGCCCTCCGTCCTTATGCTCTGTCTGCTATAGTCCCTCTCTCCTGTGCTTCCTCCCCTATGGTTCTTCTCTTCTGCTCTGACTCACTATCATTCCTCTGCTCTCCATCCCTATGCTCTGTCTGCTATAGTCCTCCCTCCTGCGCTTCCTCCCCTATGGCCCTTCTCTCCTGCCCTGACTCCCTATCATTCCTCTGCCCTCTGTCCCCTATGCTCTGTCTGCTATAGTCCCTCTCTCCTGCGCTTCCTCCCCTATGGCCCTTCTCTCCTGCTCTGACTCCCTATCATTCCTCTGCCCTCCGTCCCCTATGCTCTGTCTGCTATAGTCTCTCTCTCCTGCGCTTCCTCCCCTATGGCCCTTCTCTCCTGCTCTGACTCCCTATCATTCCTCTGCCCTCCGTCTCCTATGCTCTGTCTGCTATAGTCCCTCTCTCCTGCGCTTCCTCCCCTATGGCCCTTCTCTCCTGCACTGACTCCCTATCATTCCTCTGCCCTCTGTCCCTATGCTCTGTCTGCTATAGTCCCTCTCTCCGGCGCTTCCTCGCCTATGGCCCTTCTCTCCTGCTCTGACTCCCTATCATTCCTCTGCCCTCAGTCCCCTGTGCTCTGTGCTATAGTCCCTCTCTCCTGCGCTTCCTCCCCTATGGCCCTTCTCTCCTGCTTTGACTCCCTATCATTCCTCTACCCTCTGTCCCCTATGCTCTGTCTGCTATAGTCCCTCTCTCCTGCGCTTCCTCCCCTATGGCCCTTCTCTCCTGCTCTGACTCCCTATCATTCCTCTGCCCTCAGTCCCCTATGCTCGGTCTGCTATAGTCCCTCTCTCCTGCGCTTCCTCCCCTATGGCCCTTCTCTCCTGCACTGACTCCCTATCATTCCTCTGCCCCCCGTCCCTATGCTCTGTCTGCTATAGTCCCTCTCTCCTGCGCTTCCTTGCCTATGGCCCTTCTCTCCTGCTCTGACTCCCTATCATTCCTCTGCCCTCCGTCCCTATGCTCTGTCTGCTATAGTCCCTCTCTCCTGCGCTTCCTCCCCTATGGCCCTTCTCTCCTGCTCCAACTCCCTATCATTCCTCTGCCCTCCGTCCCTATGCTCTGTCTGCTATAGTCCCTCTCTCCTGCGCTTCCTCACCTATGGCCCTTCTCTCCTGCTCTTACTCCCTATCATTCCTCTGCCGTCCATCCCTATGCTCTGTCTGCTATAGTCCCTCTCTCCTGCACTTCCTCCCCTCTGGCCCTTCTCTCCTGCTCTGACTCCCTATCATTCCTCTGCCCTCAGTCCCCTATGCTCTGTCTGCTATAGTCCCTCTCTCCTGCGCTTCCTTGCCTATGGCCCTTCTCTCCTGCTCTGACTCCCTATTATTCCTCTGCCCTCCGTCCCTATGCTCTGTCTGCTATAGTCCCTCTCTCCTGCGCTTCCTCCCCTATGGCCCTTCTCTCCTGCTTTGACTCCCTATCATTCCTCTACCCTCTGTCCCCTATGCTCTGTCTGCTATAGTCCCTCTCTCCTGCGCTTCCTCCCCTATGGCCCTTCTCTCCTGCTCTGACTCCCTATCATTCCTCTGCCCTCAGTCCCCTATGCTCGGTCTGCTATAGTCCCTCTCTCCTGCGCTTCCTCCCCTATGGCCCGTCTCTCCTGCTCTGACTCCCTATCATTCCTCTGTCCCCTATGCTCTGTCTGCTATAGTCCCTCTCTCCTGCACTTCCTCCCCAATGGCCCTTCTCTCCTGCTTTGACTCCCTATCATTCCTCTACCCTCAGTCCCCTATGCTCTGTCTGCTAAAGTCCCTCTCTCCTGCACTTCCTCGCCTATGGCCCTTCTCTCCTGCTTTGACTCCCTATCATTCCTCTGCCCTCAGTCCCCTATGCTCTGTCTGCTAAAGTCCCTCTCTCCTGCACTTCCTCGCCTATGGCCCTTCTCTCCTGCTCTGACTCCCTAGCATTCCTCTGTCCTCCGTCCCCTATGCTCTGTCTGCTATAGTCCCTCTCTCCTGCACTTTCTCCCCTATGGCCCTTCTCTCCTGCTCTGACTCCCTATCATTCCTCTGCCTTCAGTTCCCTGTGCTCTGTGCTATAGTCCCTCGCTCCTGCGCTTCCTCCCCTATGGCCCTTCTCTCCTGCTCTGACTCCCTATCATTCCTCTACCCTCCGTCTCCTATGCTCTGTCTGCTATAGTCCCTCTCTCCTGCACTTCCTCCCCTATGGCCCTTCTCTCCTGCTCTGACTCCCTATCATTCGTCTGCCCTCAGTCCCCTATGCTCTGTCTGCTATAGTCCCTCTCTCCTGTGCTTCCTTCCCTATGGCCCTTCTCTCCTGCTCTGACTCCCTATCATTCCTCTGCCCTCAGTCCCCTATGCTCGGTCTGCTATAGTCCCTCTCTCCTGCGCTTCCTTGCCTATGGCCCTTCTCTCCTGCTCTGACTCCCTATCATTCCTCTGCCCTCCGTCCCTATGCTCTGTCTGCTATAGTCCCTCTCTCCTGCACTTCCTCCGCTTTGGCACTTCTCTCCTGCTCCGACTCCCTATCATTCCTCCGCCCTCCGTCCCTATGCTCTGTCTGCTATAGTCCCTCTCTCCTGTGCTTCCTCTTCTATGGCCCTTCTCTCCTGCTCCGACTCCCTATCATTCCTCTGCCCTCCGTCCTTATGCTCTGTCTGCTATAGTCCCTCTCTCCTGTGCTTCCTCCCCTATGGTTCTTCTCTTCTGCTCTGACTCACTATCATTCCTCTGCTCTCCATCCCTATGCTCTGTCTGCTATAGTCCTCTCTCCTGCGCTTCCTCCCCTATGGCCCTTCTCTCCTGCCCTGACTCCCTATCATTCCTCTGCCCTCTGTCCCCTATGCTCTGTCTGCTATAGTCCCTCCCCTATGGCCCTTCTCTCCTGCTCTGACTCCCTATCATTCCTCTGCCCTCCGTCCCCTATGCTCTGTCTGCTATAGTCTCTCTCTCCTGCGCTTCCTCCCCTATGGCCCTTCTCTCCTGCTCTGACTCCCTATCATTCCTCTGCCCTCCGTCTCCTATGCTCTGTCTGCTATAGTCCCTCTCTCCTGCGCTTCCTCCCCTATGGCCCTTCTCTCCTGCACTGACTCCCTATCATTCCTCTGCCCTCTGTCCCTATGCTCTGTCTGCTATAGTCCCTCTCTCCGGCGCTTCCTCGCCTATGGCCCTTCTCTCCTGCTCTGACTCCCTATCATTCCTCTGCCCTCAGTCCCCTGTGCTCTGTGCTATAGTCCCTCTCTCCTGCGCTTCCTCCCCTATGGCCCTTCTCTCCTGCTTTGACTCCCTATCATTCCTCTACCCTCTGTCCCCTATGCTCTGTCTGCTATAGTCCCTCTCTCCTGCGCTTCCTCCCCTATGGCCCTTCTCTCCTGCTCTGACTCCCTATCATTCCTCTGCCCTCAGTCCCCTATGCTCGGTCTGCTATAGTCCCTCTCTCCTGCGCTTCCTCCCCTATGGCCCTTCTCTCCTGCACTGACTCCCTATCATTCCTCTGCCCCCCGTCCCTATGCTCTGTCTGCTATAGTCCCTCTCTCCTGCGCTTCCTTGCCTATGGCCCTTCTCTCCTGCTCTGACTCCCTATCATTCCTCTGCCCTCCGTCCCTATGCTCTGTCTGCTATAGTCCCTCTCTCCTGCGCTTCCTCCCCTATGGCCCTTCTCTCCTGCTCCAACTCCCTATCATTCCTCTGCCCTCCGTCCCTATGCTCTGTCTGCTATAGTCCCTCTCTCCTGCGCTTCCTCACCTATGGCCCTTCTCTCCTGCTCTTACTCCCTATCATTCCTCTGCCGTCCATCCCTATGCTCTGTCTGCTATAGTCCCTCTCTCCTGCACTTCCTCCCCTCTGGCCCTTCTCTCCTGCTCTGACTCCCTATCATTCCTCTGCCCTCAGTCCCCTATGCTCTGTCTGCTATAGTCCCTCTCTCCTGCGCTTCCTTGCCTATGGCCCTTCTCTCCTGCTCTGACTCCCTATTATTCCTCTGCCCTCCGTCCCTATGCTCTGTCTGCTATAGTCCCTCTCTCCTGCGCTTCCTCCCCTATGGCCCTTCTCTCCTGCTTTGACTCCCTATCATTCCTCTACCCTCTGTCCCCTATGCTCTGTCTGCTATAGTCCCTCTCTCCTGCGCTTCCTCCCCTATGGCCCTTCTCTCCTGCTCTGACTCCCTATCATTCCTCTGCCCTCAGTCCCCTATGCTCGGTCTGCTATAGTCCCTCTCTCCTGCGCTTCCTCCCCTATGGCCCGTCTCTCCTGCTCTGACTCCCTATCATTCCTCTGTCCCCTATGCTCTGTCTGCTATAGTCCCTCTCTCCTGCACTTCCTCCCCAATGGCCCTTCTCTCCTGCTTTGACTCCCTATCATTCCTCTACCCTCAGTCCCCTATGCTCTGTCTGCTAAAGTCCCTCTCTCCTGCACTTCCTCGCCTATGGCCCTTCTCTCCTGCTTTGACTCCCTATCATTCCTCTGCCCTCAGTCCCCTATGCTCTGTCTGCTAAAGTCCCTCTCTCCTGCACTTCCTCGCCTATGGCCCTTCTCTCCTGCTCTGACTCCCTAGCATTCCTCTGTCCTCCGTCCCCTATGCTCTGTCTGCTATAGTCCCTCTCTCCTGCACTTTCTCCCCTATGGCCCTTCTCTCCTGCTCTGACTCCCTATCATTCCTCTGCCTTCAGTTCCCTGTGCTCTGTGCTATAGTCCCTCGCTCCTGCGCTTCCTCCCCTATGGCCCTTCTCTCCTGCTCTGACTCCCTATCATTCCTCTACCCTCCGTCTCCTATGCTCTGTCTGCTATAGTCCCTCTCTCCTGCACTTCCTCCCCTATGGCCCTTCTCTCCTGCTCTGACTCCCTATCATTCGTCTGCCCTCAGTCCCCTATGCTCTGTCTGCTATAGTCCCTCTCTCCTGTGCTTCCTTCCCTATGGCCCTTCTCTCCTGCTCTGACTCCCTATCATTCCTCTGCCCTCAGTCCCCTATGCTCGGTCTGCTATAGTCCCTCTCTCCTGCGCTTCCTTGCCTATGGCCCTTCTCTCCTGCTCTGACTCCCTATCATTCCTCTGCCCTCCGTCCCTATGCTCTGTCTGCTATAGTCCCTCTCTCCTGCACTTCCTCCGCTTTGGCACTTCTCTCCTGCTCCGACTCCCTATCATTCCTCCGCCCTCCGTCCCTATGCTCTGTCTGCTATAGTCCCTCTCTCCTGTGCTTCCTCTTCTATGGCCCTTCTCTCCTGCTCCGACTCCCTATCATTCCTCTGCCCTCCGTCCTTATGCTCTGTCTGCTATAGTCCCTCTCTCCTGTGCTTCCTCCCCTATGGTTCTTCTCTTCTGCTCTGACTCACTATCATTCCTCTGCTCTCCATCCCTATGCTCTGTCTGCTATAGTCCTCTCTCCTGCGCTTCCTCCCCTATGGCCCTTCTCTCCTGCCCTGACTCCCTATCATTCCTCTGCCCTCTGTCCCCTATGCTCTGTCTGCTATAGTCCCTCCCCTATGGCCCTTCTCTCCTGCTCTGACTCCCTATCATTCCTCTGCCCTCCCTCTCCTATGCTCTGTCTGCTATAGTCCCTCTCTCCTGCGCTTCCTCCCCTATGGACCTTCTCTCCTGCACTGACTCCCTATCATTCCTCTGCCCTCTGTCCCTATGCTCTGTCTGCTATAGTCCCTCTCTCCTGCGCTTCCTCACCTATGGCCCTTCTCTCCTGCTCTGACTCCCTATCATTCCTCTGCCCTCAGTCCCCTGTGCTCTGTGCTATAGTCCCTCTCTCCTGCGCTTCCTCCCCTATGGCCCTTCTCTCCTGCTTTGACTCCCTATCATTCCTCTACCCTCTGTCCCCTATGCTCTGTCTGCTATAGTCCCTCTCTCCTGCGCTTCCTCCCCTATGGCCCTTCTCTCCTGCTCTGACTCCCTATCATTCCTCTGCCCTTAGTCCCCTATGCTCGGTCTGCTATAGTCCCTCTCTCCTGCGCTTCCTCCCCTATGGCCCTTCTCTCCTGCACTGACTCCCTATCATTCCTCTGCCCCCCGTCCCTATGCTCTGTCTGCTATAGTCCCTCTCTCCTGCGCTTCCTTGCCTATGGCCCTTCTCTCCTGCTCTGACTCCCTATCATTCCTCTGCCCTCCGTCCCTATGCTCTGTCTGCTATAGTCCCTCTCTCCTGCGCTTCCTCCCCTATGGCCCTTCTCTCCTGCTCCAACTCCCTATCATTCCTCTGCCCTCCGTCCCTATGCTCTGTCTGCTATAGTCCCTCTCTCCTGCGCTTCCTCACCTATGGCCCTTCTCTCCTGCTCTTACTCCCTATCATTCCTCTGCCCTCCATCCCTATGCTCTGTCTGCTATAGTCCCTCTCTCCTGCACTTCCTCCCCTCTGGCCCTTCTCTCCTGCTCTGACTCCCTATCATTCCTCTGCCCTCAGTCCCCTATGCTCTGTCTGCTATAGTCCCTCTCCTGCGCTTCCTTGCCTATGGCCCTTCTCTCCTGCTCTGACTCCCTATCATTCCTCTGCCCTCTGTCCCTATGCTCTGTCTGCTATAGTCCCTCTCTCCTGCGCTTCCTCCCCTATGGCCCTTCTCTCCTGCTCCAACTCCCTATCATTCCTCTGCCCTCCGTCCCTATGCTCTGTCTGCTATAGTCCCTCTCTCCTGCGCTTCCTCACCTATGGCCCTTCTCTCCTGCTCTTACTCCCTATCATTCCTCTGCCCTCAGTCCCCTATGCTCTGTCTGCTATAGTCCCTCTCTCCTGCGCTTCCTCACCTATGGCCCTTCTCTCCTGCTCTGACTCCCTATCATTCCTCTGCCCTCCGTCCCCTATGCTCTGTCTGCTTTAGTCCCTCTCTCCTGCGCTTCCTCGCCTATGGCCCTTCTCTCCTGCTCTGACTCCCTATCATTCCTCTGCCCTCAGTCCCCTGTGCTCTGTGCTATAGTCCCTCTCTCCTGCGCTTCCTCCCCTATGGCCCTTCTCTTCTGCCCTGACTCCCTATCATTCCTCTGCCCTCCGTCCCCTATGCTCTGTCTGCTATAGTCCCCATCTCCTGCGCTTCCTCCCCTATGGCCCTTCTCTCCCTCTCTGACTCCCTATCATTCCTCTGCCCTCCATCCCTATGCTCTGTCTGCTATAGTCCCTCTCTCCTGCGCTTCCTCCCCTATGGCCCTTCTCTCCTGCACTGACTCCCTATCATTCCTCTGCCCCCTGTCCCTATGCTCTGTCTGCTATAGTCCCTCTCTCCTGCGCTTCCTCGCCTATGGCCCTTCTCTCCTGCTCTGACTCCCTATCATTCCCCTGCCCTCAGTCCCCTGTGCTCTGTGCTATAGTCCCTCTCTCCTGTGCTTCCTCACCTATGGCCCTTCTCTCCTGCTCTGACTCCCTATCATTCCTCTGCCATCTGTCCCTATGCTCTGTCTGCTATAGTCCCTCTCTCCTGCGCTTCCTCCCCTATGGCCCTTCTCTCTTGCTCTGACTCCCTATCATTCCTTTGCCGCCGTCCCCCATGCTCCGTCTGCTATAGGCCCTCTCTCCTGCGCTTCCTCCCCTATGGCCCTTTTCTCCTGCTCTGACTCCCTATCATTCCTCTGTCCCCTATGCTCTGTCTGCTATAGTCCCTCTCTCCTGCACTTCCTCCCCTATGGCCCTTCTCTCCTGCACTGACTCCCTATCATTTCTCTGCCCTCCATCCCCTATGCTCTGTCTGCTATAGTCCCTCTCTCCTGCGCTTCCTCACCTATGGCCCTTCTCTCCTGCTCCGACTCCCTATCATTCCTCTGCCCTCCGTCTCCTATGCTCTGTCTGCTATAGTCCCTCTCTCCTGCGCTTCCTCCCCTATGGCCCTTCTCTCCCTCTCGTACTCCCTATCATTCCTCTGCCCTCCATTCCTATGCTCTGTCTGCTATAGTCCCTCTCTCCTGCGCTTCCTCCCCTATGGCCCTTCTCTCCTGCACTGACTCCCTATCATTCCTCTGCCCTCCGTCCCTATGCTCTGTCTGCTATAGTCCCTCTCTCCTGCGCTTCCTCGCCTATGGCTCTTCTCTCCTGCTCTGACTCCCTATCATTCCTCTGCCCTCAGTCCCCTGTGCTCTGTGCTATAGTCCCTCTCTCCTGTGCTTCCTCACCTATGGCCCTTCTCTCCTGCTCTGACTCCCTATCATTCCTCTGCCCTCAGTCCCCTGTGCTCTGTGCTATAGTCCCTCTCTCCTGCGCGTCCTCCCCTATGGCCCTTCTCTTCTGCCCTGACTCCCTATCATTCCTCTGCCCTCCGTCCCCTATGCTCTGTCTGCTATAGTCCCCCTCTCCTGCGCTTCCTCCCCTATGGCTCTTCTCTCCTGCTCTGACTCCATATCATTCCTCTGCCCTCCATCCCCTATGCTCTGTCTGCTATAGTCCCTCTCTCCTGCGCTTCCTCACCTATGGCCCTTCTCTCCTGCTCCGACTCCCTATCATTCCTCTGCCCTCCGTCTCCTATGCTCTGTCTGCTATAGTCCCTCTCTCCTGCGCTTCCTCCCCTATGGCCCTTCTCTCCCTCTCTGACTCCCTATCATTCCTCTTCCCTCCATCCCTATGCTCTGTCTGCTATAGTCCCTCTCTCCTGCGCTTCCTCCCCTATGGCCCTTCTCTCCTGCACTGACTCCCTATCATTCCTCTGCCCCCCGTCCCTATGCTCTGTCTGCTATAGTCCCTCTCTCCTGCGCTTCCTCGCCTATGGCCCTTCTCTCCTGCTCTGACTCCCTATCATTCCTCTGCCCTCAGTCCCCTGTGCTCTGTGCTATAGTCCCTCTCTCCTGCGCTTCCTCACCTATGGCCCTTCTCTCCTGCTCTGACTCCCTATCATTCGTCTGCCATCTGTCCCTATGCTCTGTCTGCTATAGTCCCTCTCTCCTGCGCTTCCTCCCCTATGGCCCTTCTCTCTTGCTCTGACTCCCTATCATTCCTCTGCCCTCCGTCCCCTATGCTCCGTCTGCTATAGGCCCTCTCTCCTGCGCTTCCTCCCCTATGGCCCTTCTCTCCTGCTCTGACTCCCTATCATTCCTCTGTCCCCTATGCTCTGTCTGCTATAGTCCCTCTCTCCTGCACTTCCTCCCCTATGGCCCTTCTCTCCTGCTCTGACTCCCTATCATTTCTCTGCCCTCGGTCCCCTATGCTCTGTCTGCTATAGTCCCTCTCCCCTGCGCTTCCTCACCTATGGCCCTTCTCTCCTGCTCTGACTCCCTAGCATTCCTCTGTCCTCCGTCCCCTATGCTCTGTCTGCTATGGTCCCTCTCTCCTGCGCTTCCTCCCCTATGGCCCTTCTCTCCTGCTTTGACTCCCTATCATTCCTCTGCCCTCAGTCCCCTATGCTCTGTCTGCTAAAGTCCCCCTCTCCTGCGCTTCCTCCCCTATGGTTCTTCTCTTCTGCTCTGACTCCCTATCATTCCTCTGCCCTCCATCCCCTATGCTCTGTCTGCTATAGTCCCTCTCTCCTGCGCTTCCTCACCTATGGCCCTTCTCTCCTGCTCCGACTCCCTATCATTCCTCTGCCCTCCGTCTCCTATGCTCTGTCTGCTATAGTCCCTCTCTCCTGCACTTCCTCCCCTATGGCCCTTCTCTCCCTCTCTGACTCCCTATCATTCCTCTGCCCACCATCCCTATGCTCTGTCTGCTATAGTCCCTCTCTCCTGCGCTTCCTCCCCTATGGCCCTTCTCTCCTGCACTGACTCCCTATCATTCCTCTGCCCTCCGTCCCTATGCTCTGTCTGCTATAGTCCCTCTCTCCTGCGCTTCCTCGCCTATGGCTCTTCTCTCCTGCTCTGACTCCCTATCATTCCTCTGCCCTCAGTCCCCTGTGCTCTGTGCTATAGTCCCTCTCTCCTGTGCTTCCTCACCTATGGCCCTTCTCTCCTGCTCTGACTCCCTATCATGCCTCTGCCATCTGTCCCTATGCTCTGTCTGCTATAGTCCCTCTCTCCTGCGCTTCCTCCCCTATGGCCCTTCTCTCCTGCTCTGACTCCCTATCATTCCGCTGTCCCCTATGCTCTGTCTGCTATAGTCCCTCTCTCCTGCACTTCCTCCCCTATGGCCCTTCTCTCCTGCTCTGACTCCCTATCATTCCTCTGCCCTCAGTCCCCTATGCTCGGTCTGCTATAGTCCCTCTCTCCTGTGCTTCCTCCCCTTTGGCCCTTCTCTCCTGCACTGAGTCCCTATCATTCCTCTGCCCCCCGTCCCTATGCTCTGTCTGCTATAGTCCCTCTCTCCTGCGCTTCCTTGCCTATGGCCCTTCTCTCCTGCTCTGACTCCCTATCATTCCTCTGCCCTCCCTCTCCTATGCTCTGTCTGCTATAGTCCCTCTCTCCTGCGCCTCCTCCCCTATGGCCCTTCTCTCCTGCTCCAACTCCCTATCATTCTTCTGCCCTCCGTCCCTATGCTCTGTCTGCTATAGTCCCTCTCTCCTGCGCTTCCTCACCTATGGCCCTTCTCTCCTGCTCTTACTCCCTATCATTCCTCTGCCCTCCGTCCCTATGCTCTGTCTGCTATAGTCCCTCTCTCCTGCACTTCCTCCCCTCTGGCCCTTCTCTCCTGCTCTGACTCCCTATCATTCCTCTGCCCTCAGTCCCCTATGCTCTGTCTGCTATAGTCCCTCTCTCCTGCGCTTCCTCACCTATGGCCCTTCTCTCCTGCTCTGACTGCCTATCATTCCTCTGCCCTCCGTCCCCTATGCTCTGTCTGCTATAGTCCCTCTCTCCTGCGCTTCCTCGCCTATGGCCCTTCTCTCCTGCTCTGACTCCCTATCATTCCTCTGCCCTCCGTCCCCTATGCTCTGTCTGCTATAGCCCCCCTCTCCTGCGCTTCCTCCCCTATGGTTCTTCTCTTCTGCTCTGACTCCCTATCATTCCTCTGCCCTCCATCCCCTATGCTCTGTCTGCTATATTCCCTCTCTCCTGCCTTTCCTCACCTATGGCCCTTCTCTCCTGATCCGACTCCCTATCATTCCTCTGCCCTCCCTCTCCTATGCTCTGTCTGCTATAGTCCCTCTCTCCTGCGCTTCCTCCCCTATGGCCCTTCTCTCCCTCTCTGACTCACTATCATTCCTCTGCCCTCCATCCCTATGCTCTGTCTGCTATAGTCCCTCTCTCCTGCGCTTCCTCGCCTATGGCCCTTCTCTTCTGCTCTGACTCCCTATCATTCCTCTGCCCTCAGTCCCCTGTGCTCTGTGCTATAGTCCCTCTCTCCTGTGCTTCCTCACCTATGGCCCTTCTCTCCTGCTCTGACTCCCTATCATTCCTCTGCCATCTGTCCCTATGCTCTGTCTGCTATAGTCCCTCTCTCCTGCGCTTCCTCCCCTATGGCCCTTCTCTCCTGCTCTGACTCCCTATCATTCCACTGTCCCCTATGCTCTGTCTGCTATAGTCCCTCTCACCTGCACTTCCTCCCCTATGGCCCTTCTCTCCTGCTCTGACTCCCTATCATTCCTCTGCCCTCAGTCCCCTATGCTCTGTCTGCTAAAGTCCCTCTCTCCTGCACTTCCTCGCCTATGGCCCTTCTCTCCTGCTCTGACTCCCTAGCATTCCTCTGTCCTCCGTCCCCTATGCTCTGTCTGCTATAGTCCCTCTCTCCTGCACTTTCTCCCCTATGGCCCTTCTCTCCTGCTCTGACTCCCTATCATTCCTCTGCCTTCAGTTCCCTGTGCTCTGTGCTATAGTCCCTCGCTCCTGCGCTTCCTCCCCTATGGCCCTTCTCTCCTGCTCTGACTCCCTATCATTCCTCTACCCTCCGTCTCCTATGCTCTGTCTGCTATAGTCCCTCTCTCCTGCACTTCCTCCCCTATGGCCCTTCTCTCCTGCTCTGACTCCCTATCATTCGTCTGCCCTCAGTCCCCTATGCTCTGTCTGCTATAGTCCCTCTCTCCTGTGCTTCCTTCCCTATGGCCCTTCTCTCCTGCTCTGACTCCCTATCATTCCTCTGCCCTCAGTCCCCTATGCTCGGTCTGCTATAGTCCCTCTCTCCTGCGCTTCCTTGCCTATGGCCCTTCTCTCCTGCTCTGACTCCCTATCATTCCTCTGCCCTCCGTCCCTATGCTCTGTCTGCTATAGTCCCTCTCTCCTGCACTTCCTCCGCTTTGGCACTTCTCTCCTGCTCCGACTCCCTATCATTCCTCCGCCCTCCGTCCCTATGCTCTGTCTGCTATAGTCCCTCTCTCCTGTGCTTCCTCTTCTATGGCCCTTCTCTCCTGCTCCGACTCCCTATCATTCCTCTGCCCTCCGTCCTTATGCTCTGTCTGCTATAGTCCCTCTCTCCTGTGCTTCCTCCCCTATGGTTCTTCTCTTCTGCTCTGACTCACTATCATTCCTCTGCTCTCCATCCCTATGCTCTGTCTGCTATAGTCCTCTCTCCTGCGCTTCCTCCCCTATGGCCCTTCTCTCCTGCCCTGACTCCCTATCATTCCTCTGCCCTCTGTCCCCTATGCTCTGTCTGCTATAGTCCCTCCCCTATGGCCCTTCTCTCCTGCTCTGACTCCCTATCATTCCTCTGCCCTCCCTCTCCTATGCTCTGTCTGCTATAGTCCCTCTCTCCTGCGCTTCCTCCCCTATGGACCTTCTCTCCTGCACTGACTCCCTATCATTCCTCTGCCCTCTGTCCCTATGCTCTGTCTGCTATAGTCCCTCTCTCCTGCGCTTCCTCACCTATGGCCCTTCTCTCCTGCTCTGACTCCCTATCATTCCTCTGCCCTCAGTCCCCTGTGCTCTGTGCTATAGTCCCTCTCTCCTGCGCTTCCTCCCCTATGGCCCTTCTCTCCTGCTTTGACTCCCTATCATTCCTCTACCCTCTGTCCCCTATGCTCTGTCTGCTATAGTCCCTCTCTCCTGCGCTTCCTCCCCTATGGCCCTTCTCTCCTGCTCTGACTCCCTATCATTCCTCTGCCCTTAGTCCCCTATGCTCGGTCTGCTATAGTCCCTCTCTCCTGCGCTTCCTCCCCTATGGCCCTTCTCTCCTGCACTGACTCCCTATCATTCCTCTGCCCCCCGTCCCTATGCTCTGTCTGCTATAGTCCCTCTCTCCTGCGCTTCCTTGCCTATGGCCCTTCTCTCCTGCTCTGACTCCCTATCATTCCTCTGCCCTCCGTCCCTATGCTCTGTCTGCTATAGTCCCTCTCTCCTGCGCTTCCTCCCCTATGGCCCTTCTCTCCTGCTCCAACTCCCTATCATTCCTCTGCCCTCCGTCCCTATGCTCTGTCTGCTATAGTCCCTCTCTCCTGCGCTTCCTCACCTATGGCCCTTCTCTCCTGCTCTTACTCCCTATCATTCCTCTGCCCTCCATCCCTATGCTCTGTCTGCTATAGTCCCTCTCTCCTGCACTTCCTCCCCTCTGGCCCTTCTCTCCTGCTCTGACTCCCTATCATTCCTCTGCCCTCAGTCCCCTATGCTCTGTCTGCTATAGTTCCTCTCCTGCGCTTCCTTGCCTATGGCCCTTCTCTCCTGCTCTGACTCCCTATCATTCCTCTGCCCTCTGTCCCTATGCTCTGTCTGCTATAGTCCCTCTCTCCTGCGCTTCCTCCCCTATGGCCCTTCTCTCCTGCTCCAACTCCCTATCATTCCTCTGCCCTCCGTCCCTATGCTCTGTCTGCTATAGTCCCTCTCTCCTGCGCTTCCTCACCTATGGCCCTTCTCTCCTGCTCTTACTCCCTATCATTCCTCTGCCCTCAGTCCCCTATGCTCTGTCTGCTATAGTCCCTCTCTCCTGCGCTTCCTCACCTATGGCCCTTCTCTCCTGCTCTGACTCCCTATCATTCCTCTGCCCTCCGTCCCCTATGCTCTGTCTGCTTTAGTCCCTCTCTCCTGCGCTTCCTCGCCTATGGCCCTTCTCTCCTGCTCTGACTCCCTATCATTCCTCTGCCCTCAGTCCCCTGTGCTCTGTGCTATAGTCCCTCTCTCCTGCGCTTCCTCCCCTATGGCCCTTCTCTTCTGCCCTGACTCCCTATCATTCCTCTGCCCTCCGTCCCCTATGCTCTGTCTGCTATAGTCCCCATCTCCTGCGCTTCCTCCCCTATGGCCCTTCTCTCCCTCTCTGACTCCCTATCATTCCTCTGCCCTCCATCCCTATGCTCTGTCTGCTATAGTCCCTCTCTCCTGCGCTTCCTCCCCTATGGCCCTTCTCTCCTGCACTGACTCCCTATCATTCCTCTGCCCCCCGTCCCTATGCTCTGTCTGCTATAGTCCCTCTCTCCTGCGCTTCCTCGCCTATGGCCCTTCTCTCCTGCTCTGACTCCCTATCATTCCCCTGCCCTCAGTCCCCTGTGCTCTGTGCTATAGTCCCTCTCTCCTGTGCTTCCTCACCTATGGCCCTTCTCTCCTGCTCTGACTCCCTATCATTCCTCTGCCATCTGTCCCTATGCTCTGTCTGCTATAGTCCCTCTCTCCTGCGCTTCCTCCCCTATGGCCCTTCTCTCTTGCTCTGACTCCCTATCATTCCTTTGCCGCCGTCCCCCATGCTCCGTCTGCTATAGGCCCTCTCTCCTGCGCTTCCTCCCCTATGGCCCTTTTCTCCTGCTCTGACTCCCTATCATTCCTCTGTCCCCTATGCTCTGTCTGCTATAGTCCCTCTCTCCTGCACTTCCTCCCCTATGGCCCTTCTCTCCTGCACTGACTCCCTATCATTTCTCTGCCCTCCATCCCCTATGCTCTGTCTGCTATAGTCCCTCTCTCCTGCGCTTCCTCACCTATGGCCCTTCTCTCCTGCTCCGACTCCCTATCATTCCTCTGCCCTCCGTCTCCTATGCTCTGTCTGCTATAGTCCCTCTCTCCTGCGCTTCCTCCCCTATGGCCCTTCTCTCCCTCTCTGACTCCCTATCATTCCTCTGCCCTCCATTCCTATGCTCTGTCTGCTATAGTCCCTCTCTCCTGCGCTTCCTCCCCTATGGCCCTTCTCTCCTGCACTGACTCCCTATAATTCCTCTGCCCTCCGTCCCTATGCTCTGTCTGCTATAGTCCCTCTCTCCTGCGCTTCCTCGCCTATGGCTCTTCTCTCCTGCTCTGACTCCCTATCATTCCTCTGCCCTCAGTCCCCTGTGCTCTGTGCTATAGTCCCTCTCTCCTGTGCTTCCTCACCTATGGCCCTTCTCTCCTGCTCTGACTCCCTATCATTCCTCTGCCCTCAGTCCCCTGTGCTCTGTGCTATAGTCCCTCTCTCCTGCGCGTCCTCCCCTATGGCCCTTCTCTTCTGCCCTGACTCCCTATCATTCCTCTGCCCTCCGTCCCCTATGCTCTGTCTGCTATAGTCCCCCTCTCCTGCGCTTCCTCCCCTATGGCTCTTCTCTCCTGCTCTGACTCCATATCATTCCTCTGCCCTCCATCCCCTATGCTCTGTCTGCTATAGTCCCTCTCTCCTGCGCTTCCTCACCTATGGCCCTTCTCTCCTGCTCCGACTCCCTATCATTCCTCTGCCCTCCGTCTCCTATGCTCTGTCTGCTATAGTCCCTCTCTCCTGCGCTTCCTCCCCTATGGCCCTTCTCTCCCTCTCTGACTCCCTATCATTCCTCTTCCCTCCATCCCTATGCTCTGTCTGCTATAGTCCCTCTCTCCTGCGCTTCCTCCCCTATGGCCCTTCTCTCCTGCACTGACTCCCTATCATTCCTCTGCCCCCCGTCCCTATGCTCTGTCTGCTATAGTCCCTCTCTCCTGCGCTTCCTCGCCTATGGCCCTTCTCTCCTGCTCTGACTCCCTATCATTCCTCTGCCCTCAGTCCCCTGTGCTCTGTGCTATAGTCCCTCTCTCCTGCGCTTCCTCACCTATGGCCCTTCTCTCCTGCTCTGACTCCCTATCATTCGTCTGCCATCTGTCCCTATGCTCTGTCTGCTATAGTCCCTCTCTCCTGCGCTTCCTCCCCTATGGCCCTTCTCTCTTGCTCTGACTCCCTATCATTCCTCTGCCCTCCGTCCCCTATGCTCCGTCTGCTATAGGCCCTCTCTCCTGCGCTTCCTCCCCTATGGCCCTTCTCTCCTGCTCTGACTCCCTATCATTCCTCTGTCCCCTATGCTCTGTCTGCTATAGTCCCTCTCTCCTGCACTTCCTCCCCTATGGCCCTTCTCTCCTGCTCTGACTCCCTATCATTTCTCTGCCCTCGGTCCCCTATGCTCTGTCTGCTATAGTCCCTCTCCCCTGCGCTTCCTCACCTATGGCCCTTCTCTCCTGCTCTGACTCCCTAGCATTCCTCTGTCCTCCGTCCCCTATGCTCTGTCTGCTATGGTCCCTCTCTCCTGCGCTACCTCCCCTATGGCCCTTCTCTCCTGCTTTGACTCCCTATCATTCCTCTGCCCTCAGTCCCCTATGCTCTGTCTGCTAAAGTCCCCCTCTCCTGCGCTTCCTCCCCTATGGTTCTTCTCTTCTGCTCTGACTCCCTATCATTCCTCTGCCCTCCATCCCCTATGCTCTGTCTGCTATAGTCCCTCTCTCCTGCGCTTCCTCACCTATGGCCCTTCTCTCCTGCTCCGACTCCCTATCATTCCTCTGCCCTCCGTCTCCTATGCTCTGTCTGCTATAGTCCCTCTCTCCTGCACTTCCTCCCCTATGGCCCTTCTCTCCCTCTCTGACTCCCTATCATTCCTCTGCCCACCATCCCTATGCTCTGTCTGCTATAGTCCCTCTCTCCTGCGCTTCCTCCCCTATGGCCCTTCTCTCCTGCACTGACTCCCTATCATTCCTCTGCCCTCCGTCCCTATGCTCTGTCTGCTATAGTCCCTCTCTCCTGCGCTTCCTCGCCTATGGCTCTTCTCTCCTGCTCTGACTCCCTATCATTCCTCTGCCCTCAGTCCCCTGTGCTCTGTGCTATAGTCCCTCTCTCCTGTGCTTCCTCACCTATGGCCCTTCTCTCCTGCTCTGACTCCCTATCATGCCTCTGCCATCTGTCCCTATGCTCTGTCTGCTATAGTCCCTCTCTCCTGCGCTTCCTCCCCTATGGCCCTTCTCTCCTGCTCTGACTCCCTATCATTCCGCTGTCCCCTATGCTCTGTCTGCTATAGTCCCTCTCTCCTGCACTTCCTCCCCTATGGCCCTTCTCTCCTGCTCTGACTCCCTATCATTCCTCTGCCCTCAGTCCCCTATGCTCGGTCTGCTATAGTCCCTCTCTCCTGTGCTTCCTCCCCTTTGGCCCTTCTCTCCTGCACTGAGTCCCTATCATTCCTCTGCCCCCCGTCCCTATGCTCTGTCTGCTATAGTCCCTCTCTCCTGCGCTTCCTTGCCTATGGCCCTTCTCTCCTGCTCTGACTCCCTATCATTCCTCTGCCCTCCCTCTCCTATGCTCTGTCTGCTATAGTCCCTCTCTCCTGCGCCTCCTCCCCTATGGCCCTTCTCTCCTGCTCCAACTCCCTATCATTCTTCTGCCCTCCGTCCCTATGCTCTGTCTGCTATAGTCCCTCTCTCCTGCGCTTCCTCACCTATGGCCCTTCTCTCCTGCTCTTACTCCCTATCATTCCTCTGCCCTCCGTCCCTATGCTCTGTCTGCTATAGTCCCTCTCTCCTGCACTTCCTCCCCTCTGGCCCTTCTCTCCTGCTCTGACTCCCTATCATTCCTCTGCCCTCAGTCCCCTATGCTCTGTCTGCTATAGTCCCTCTCTCCTGCGCTTCCTCACCTATGGCCCTTCTCTCCTGCTCTGACTGCCTATCATTCCTCTGCCCTCCGTCCCCTATGCTCTGTCTGCTATAGTCCCTCTCTCCTGCGCTTCCTCGCCTATGGCCCTTCTCTCCTGCTCTGACTCCCTATCATTCCTCTGCCCTCCGTCCCCTATGCTCTGTCTGCTATAGCCCCCCTCTCCTGCGCTTCCTCCCCTATGGTTCTTCTCTTCTGCTCTGACTCCCTATCATTCCTCTGCCCTCCATCCCCTATGCTCTGTCTGCTATATTCCCTCTCTCCTGCCTTTCCTCACCTATGGCCCTTCTCTCCTGATCCGACTCCCTATCATTCCTCTGCCCTCCCTCTCCTATGCTCTGTCTGCTATAGTCCCTCTCTCCTGCGCTTCCTCCCCTATGGCCCTTCTCTCCCTCTCTGACTCACTATCATTCCTCTGCCCTCCATCCCTATGCTCTGTCTGCTATAGTCCCTCTCTCCTGCGCTTCCTCGCCTATGGCCCTTCTCTTCTGCTCTGACTCCCTATCATTCCTCTGCCCTCAGTCCCCTGTGCTCTGTGCTATAGTCCCTCTCTCCTGTGCTTCCTCACCTATGGCCCTTCTCTCCTGCTCTGACTCCCTATCATTCCTCTGCCATCTGTCCCTATGCTCTGTCTGCTATAGTCCCTCTCTCCTGCGCTTCCTCCCCTATGGCCCTTCTCTCCTGCTCTGACTCCCTATCATTCCTCTGCCCTCTGTCCCTTATACTCTGTCTGCTATAGGCCCTCTCTCCTGCGCTTCCTCCCCTATGGCCCTTCTCTCCTGCTCTGACTCCCTATCATTCCACTGTCCCCTATGCTCTGTCTGCTATAGTCCCTCTCACCTGCACTTCCTCCCCTATGGCCCTTCTCTCCTGCTCTGACTCCCTATCATTTCTCTGCCCTCGGTCCCCTATGCTCTGTCTGCTATAGTCCCTCTCCCCTGCGCTTCCTCACCTATGGCCCTTCTCTCCTGCTCTGACTCCCTAGCATTCCTCTGCCCTCCGTCCCCTAAACTCCGTCTGCTATGGTCCCTCTCTCCTGCGCTTCCTCCCCTATGGCCCTTCTCTCCTGCTCCAACTCCCTATCATTCCTCTGCCCTCCGTCCCTATGCTCTGTCTGCTATAGTCCCTCTCTCCTGCACTTCCTCCCCTCTGGCCCTTCTCTCCTGCTCTGACTCCCTATCATTCCTCTGCCCTCAGTCCCCTATGCTCTGTCTGCTATAGTCCCTCTCTCCTGCGCTTCCTCACCTATGGCCCTTCTCTCCTGCTCTGACTCCCTATCATTCCTCGGCCCTCCGTCCCCTATGCTCTGTCTGCTATAGTCCCTCTCTCCTGCGCTTCCTCGCCTATGGCCCTTCTCTCCTGCTCTGACTCCCTATCATTCCTCTGCCCTCAGTCCCCTGTGCTCTGTGCTATAGTCCCTCTCTCCTGCGCTTCCTCCCCTATGGCCCTTCTCTTCTGCCCTGACTCCCTATCATTCCTCTGCCCTCCGTCCCCTATGCTCTGTCTGCTATAGTCCCCCTCTCCTGCGCTTCCTCCCCTATGGCTCTTCTCTCCTGCTCTGACTCCCTATCATTCCTCTGCCCTCCATCCCCTATGCTCTGTCTGCTATAGTCCCTCTCTCCTGCGCTTCCTCACCTATGTCCCTTCTCTCCTGCTCCGACTCCCTATCATACCTCTGCCCTCCGTCTCCTATGCTCTGTCTGCTATAGTCCCTCTCTCCTGCGCTTCCTCCCCTATGGCCCTTCTCTCCCTCTCTGACTCCCTATCATTCCTCTGCCCTCCATCCCCATGCTCTGTCTGCTATAGTCCCTCTCTCCTGCGCTTCCTCCCCTATGGCCCTTCTCTCCTGCACTGACTCCCTATCATTCCTCTGCCCCCCGTCCCTATGCTCTGTCTGCTATAGTCCCTCTCTCCTGCGCTTCCTCGCCTATGGCCCTTCTCTCCTGCTCTGACTCCCTATCATTCCCCTGCCCTCAGTCCCCTGTGCTCTGTGCTATAGTCCCTCTCTCCTGTGCTTCCTCACCTATGGCCCTTCTCTCCTGCTCTGACTCCCTATCATTCCTCTGCCATCAGTCCCTATGCTCTGTCTGCTATAGTCCCTCTCTCCTGCGCTTCCTCCCCTTTGGCCCTTTTCTCCTGCTCTGACTCACTATCATTCCTCTGTCCCCTATGCTCTGTCTGCTATAGTCCCTCTCTCCTGCAATTCCTCCCCTATGGCCCTTCTCTCCTGCTCTGACTCCCTATCATTTCTCTGCCCTCGGTCCCCTATGCTCTGTCTGCTATAGTCCCTCTCCCCTGCGCTTCCTCACCTATGGCCCTTTTCTCCTGCTTTGACTCCCTATCATTCCTCTGCCCTCAGTCCCCTATGCTCTGTCTGCTAAAGTCCCCCTCTCCTGCGCTTCCTCCCCTATGGTTCTTCTCTTCTGCTCTGACTCCCTATCATTCCTCTGCCCTCCATCCCCTATGCTCTGTCTGCTGTAGTCCCTCTCTCCTGCGCTTCCTCCCCTATGGCCCTTCTCTCCTGCACTGACTCCCTATCATTCCTCTGCCCTCCGTCCCTATGCTCTGTCTGCTATAGTCCCTCTCTCCTGCGCTTCCTCGCCTATGGCCCTTCTCTTCTGCTCTGACTCCCTATCATTCCTCTGCCCTCAGTCCCCTGTGCTCTGTGCTATAGTCCCTCTCTCCTGCGCTTCCTCCCCTATGGCCCTTCTCTCCTGCTCTGACTCCCTATCATTCCTCTGCCCTCTGTCCCTTATACTCTGTCTGCTATAGGCCCTCTCTCCTGCACTTCCTCCCCTATGGCCCTTCTCTCCTGCTCTGACTCCCTATCATTCCTCTGTCCCCTATGCTCTGTCTGCTATAGTCCCTTTCACCTGCACTTCCTCCCCTATGGCCCTTCTCTCCTGCTCTGACTCCCTATCATTTCTCTGCCCTCGGTCCCCTATGCTCTGTCTGCTATAGTCCCTCTCCCCTGCGCTTCCTCACCTATGGCCCTTCTCTCCTGCTCTGACTCCCTAGCATTCCTCTGCCCTCCGTCCCCTAAGCTCCGTCTGCTATGGTCCCTCTCTCCTGCGCTTCCTCCCCTATGGCCCTTCTCTCCTGCTCCAACTCCCTATCATTCCTCTGCCCTCCGTCCCTATGCTCTGTCTGCTATAGTCCCTCTCTCCTGCGCTTCCTCACCTATGGCCCTTCTCTCCTGCTCTTACTCCCTATCATTCCTCTGCCCTCCATCCCTATGCTCTGTCTGCTATAGTCCCTCTCTCCTGCACTTCCTCCCCTCTGGCCCTTCTCTCCTGCTCTGACTCCCTATCATTCCTCTGCCCTCAGTCCCCTATGCTCTGTCTGCTATAGTCCCTCTCTCCTGCGCTTCCTCACCTATGGCCCTTCTCTCCTGCTCTGACTCCCTATCATTCCTCTGCCCTCCGTCCCCTATGCTCTGTCTGCTATAGTCCCTCTCTCCTGCGCTTCCTCGCCTATGGCCCTTCTCTCCTGCTCTGACTCCCTATCATTCCTCTGCCCTCAGTCCCCTGTGCTCTGTGCTATAGTCCCTCTCTCCTGCGCTTCCTCCCCTATGGCCCTTCTCTTCTGCCCTGACTCCCTATCATTCCTCTGCCCTCCGTCCCCTATGCTCTGTCTGCTATAGTCCCCCTCTCCTGCGCTTCCTCTCCTATGGCTCTTCTCTCCTGCTCTGACTCCCTATCATTCCTCTGCCCTCCATCCCCTATGCTCTGTCTGCTATAGTCCCTCTCTCCTGCGCTTCCTCACCTATGGCCCTTCTCTCCTGCTCCGACTCCCTATCATACCTCTGCCCTCCGTCTCCTATGCTCTGTCTGCTATAGTCCCTCTCTCCTGCGCTTCCTCCCCTATGGCCCTTCTCTCCCTCTCTGACTCCCTATCATTCCTCTGCCCTCCGTCCCCTATGCTCTGTCTGCTATAGTCCCTCTCTCCTGCGCTTCCTCGCCTATGGCCCTTCTCTCCTGCTCTGACTCCCTATCATTCCTCTGCCCTCAGTCCCCTGTGCTCTGTGCTATAGTCCCTCTCTCCTGCGCTTCCTCCCCTATGGCCCTTCTCTTCTGCCCTGACTCCCTATCATTCCTCTGCCCTCCGTCCCCTATGCTCTGTCTGCTATAGTCCCCCTCTCCTGCGCTTCCTCCCCTATGGCTCTTCTCTCCTGCTCTGACTCCCTATCATTCCTCTGCCCTCCATCCCCTATGCTCTGTCTGCTATAGTCCCTCTCTCCTGCGCTTCCTCACCTATGGCCCTTCTCTCCTGCTCCGACTCCCTATCATACCTCTGCCCTCCGTCTCCTATGCTCTGTCTGCTATAGTCCCTCTCTCCTGCGCTTCCTCCCCTATGGCCCTTCTCTCCCTCTCTGACTCCCTATCATTCCTCTGCCCTCCGTCCCCTATGCTCTGTCTGCTATAGTCCCTCTCTCCTGCGCTTCCTCGCCTATGGCCCTTCTCTCCTGCTCTGACTCCCTATCATTCCTCTGCCCTCAGTCCCCTGTGCTCTGTGCTATAGTCCCTCTCTCCTGCGCTTCCTCCCCTATGGCCCTTCTCTTCTGCCCTGACTCCCTATCATTCCTCTGCCCTCCGTCCCCTATGCTCTGTCTGCTATAGTCCCCCTCTCCTGCGCTTCCTCCCCTATGGCTCTTCTCTCCTGCTCTGACTCCCTATCATTCCTCTGCCCTCCATCCCCTATGCTCTGTCTGCTATAGTCCCTCTCTCCTGCGCTTCCTCACCTATGGCCCTTCTCTCCTGCTCCGACTCCCTATCATACCTCTGCCCTCCGTCTCCTATGCTCTGTCTGCTATAGTCCCTCTCTCCTGCGCTTCCTCCCCTATGGCCCTTCTCTCCCTCTCTGACTCCCTATCATTCCTCTGCCCCCCGTCCCTATGCTCTGTCTGCTATAGTCCCTCTCTCCTGCGCTTCCTCGCCTATGGCCCTTCTCTCCTGCTCTGACTCCCTATCATTCCCCTGTCCTCAGTCCCCTGTGCTCTGTGCTATAGTCCCTCTCTCCTGTGCTTCCTCACCTATGGCCCTTCTCTCCTGCTCTGACTCCCTATCATTCCTCTGCCATCTGTCCCTATGCTCTGTCTGCTATAGTCCCTCTCTCCTGCGCTTCCTCCCCTATGGCCCCTCTCTCTTGCTCTGACTCCCTATCATTCCTCTGCCCTCCGTCCCCTATGCTCCGTCTGCTATAGGCCCTCTCTCCTGCGCTTCCTCCCCTATGGCCCTTTTCTCCTGCTCTGACTCCCTATCATTCCTCTGTCCCCTATGCTCTGTCTGCTATAGTCCCTCTCTCCTGCACTTCCTCCCCTATGGCCCTTCTCTCCTGCTCTGACTCCCTATCATTTCTCTGCCCTCGGTCCCCTATGCTCTGTCTGCTATAGTCCCTCTCCCCTGCGCTTCCTCACCTATGGCCCTTCTCTCCTGCTTTGACTCCCTATCATTCCTCTACCCTCAGTCCCCTATGCTCTGTCTGCTAAAGTCCCCCTCTCCTGCGCTTCCTCCCCTATGGTTCTTCTCTCCTGCTCCGACTCCCTATCATTCCTCTGCCCTCCGTCTCCTATGCTCAGTCTGCTATAGTCCCTCTCTCCTGCGCTTCCTCCCCTATGGCCCTTCTCTCCCTCTCTGACTCCCTATCATTCCTCTGCCCTCCATCCCTATGCTCTGTCTGCTATAGTCCCTCTCTCCTGCGCTTCCTCCCCTATGGCCCTTCTCTCCTGCACTGACTCCCTATCATTCCTCTGCCCTCCGTCCCTATGCTCTGTCTGCTATAGTCCCTCTCTCCTGCGCTTCCTCACCTATGGCTCTTCTCTCCTGCTCTGACTCCCTATCATTCCTCTGCCCTCAGTCCCCTGTGCTCTGTGCTATAGTCCCTCTCTCCTGTGCTTCCTCACCTATGGCCCTTCTCTCCTGCTCTGACTCCCTATCATTCCTCTGCCCTCAGTCCCCTGTGCTCTGTGCTATAGTCCCTCTCTCCTGCGCTTCCTCCCCTATGGCCCTTCTCTTCTGCCCTGACTCCCTATCATTCCTCTGCCCTCCGTCCCATATGCTCTGTCTGCTATAGTCCCCCTCTCCTGCGCTTCCTCCCCTATGGCTCTTCTCTCCTGCTCTGACTCCATATCATTCCTCTGCCCTCCATCCCCTATGCTCTGTCTGCTATATTCCCTCTCTCCTGCGCTTCCTCACCTATGGCCCTTCTCTCCTGCTCCGACTCCCTATCATTCCTCTGCCCTCCGTCTCCTATGCTCTCTTTGCTATAGTCCCTCTCTCCTGCGCTTCCTCCCCTATGGCCCTTCTCTCCCTCTCTGACTCCCTATCATTCCTCTGCCCTCCATCCCTATGCTCTGTCTGCTATAGTCCCTCTCTCCTGCGCTTCCTCCCCTATGGCCCTTCCCTCCTGCACTGACTCCCTATCATTCCTCTGCCCCCGTCCCTATGCTCTGTCTGCTATAGTCCCTCTCTCCTGCGCTTCCTCGCCTATGGCCCTTCTCTCCTGCTCTGACTCCCTATCATTCCTCTGCCCTCAGTCGCCTGTGCTCTGTGCTATAGACCCTCTCTCCTGTGCTTCCTCACCTATGGCCCTTCTATCCTGCTCTGACTCCCTATCATTCCTCTGCCATCTGTCCCTATGCTCTGTCTGCTATAGTCCCTCTCTCCTGCGCTTCCTCCCCTATGGCCCTTCTCTCTTGCTCTGACTCCCTATCATTCCTCTGCCCTCCGTCCCCTATGCTCCGTCTGCTATAGGCCCTCTCTCCTGCGCTTCCTCCCCTATGGCCCTTCTCTCCTGCTCTGACTCCCTATCATTCCTCTGTCCCCTATGCTCTGTCTGCTATAGTCCCTCTCTCCTGCACTTCCTCCCCTATGGCCCTTCTCTCCTGCTCTGATTCCCTATCATTTCTCTGCCCTCGGTCCCCTATGCTCTGTCTGCTATAGTCCCTCTCCCCTGCGCTTCCTCACCTATGGCCCTTCTCTCCTGCTCTGACTCCCTAGCATTCCTCTGTCCTCTGTCCCCTATGCTCTGTCTGCTATGGTCCCTCTCTCCTGCGCTTCCTCCCCTATGGCCCTTCTCTCCTGCTTTGACTCCCTATCATTCCTCTGCCCTCAGTCCCCTATGCTCTTTCTGCTAAAGTCCCCCTCTCCTGCGCTTCCTCCCCTATGGTTCTTCTCTTCTGCTCTGACTCCCTATCATTCCTCTGCCCTCCATCCCCTATGCTCTGTCTGCTATAGTCCCTCTCTCCTGCGCTTCCTCACCTATGGCCCTTCTCTCCTGCTCAGACTCCCTATCATTCCTCTGCCCTCCGTCTCCTATGCTCTGTCTGCTATAGTCCCTCTCTCCTGCGCTTCCTCGCCTATGGCTCTTCTCTCCTGCTCTGACTCCCTATCATTCCTCTGCCCTCAGTCCCCTGTGCTCTGTGCTATAGTCCCTCTCTCCTGTGCTTCCTCACCTATGGCCCTTCTCTCCTGCTCTGACTCCCTATCATTCCTCTGCCATCTGTCCCTACGCTCTGTCTGCTATAGTCCCTCTCTCCTGCGCTTCCTCCCCTATGGCCCTTCTCTCCTGCTCTGACTCCCTATCATTCCTCTGCCCTCCGTCCCTTATGCTATGTCTGCTATAGGACCTCTCTCCTGCGCTTCCTCCCCTATGGCCCTTCTCTCCTGCTCTGACTCCCTATCATTCCTCTGTCCCCTATGCTCTGTCTGCTATAGTCCCTCTCTCCTGCACTTCCTCCCCTATGGCCCTTCTCTCCTGCTCTGACTCCCTATCATTTCTCTGCCCTCGGTCCCCTATGCTCTGTCTGCTATAGTCCCTCTCCCCTGCGCTTCCTCACCTATGGCCCTTCTCTCCTGCTCTGACTCCCTAGCATTCCTCTGTCCTCCGTCCCCTAAGCTCTGTCTGCTGTGGTCCCTCTCTCCTGCGCTTCCTCCCCTATGGCCCTTCTCTCCTGCTTTGACTCCCTATCATTCCTCTGCCCTCAGTCCCCTATGCTCTGTCTGCTAAAGTCTCTCTCTCCTGCACTTCCTCGCCTATGGCCCTTCTCTCCTGCTCTGACTCCCTAGCATTCCTCTGTCCTCCGTCCCCTATGCTCTGTCTGCTATAGTCCCTCTCTCCTGCACTTTCTCCCCTATGGCCCTTCTCTCCTGCTCTGACTCCCTATCATTCCTCTGCCCTCAGTTCCCTGTGCTCTGTGCTATAGTCCCTCTCTCCTGCGCTTCCTCCCCTATGGCCCTTCTCTCCTGCTCTGACTCTGTATCATTCCTCTACCCTCCGTCCCCTATGCTCTGTCTGCTATAGTCCCTCTCTCCTGTGCTTCCTTCCCTATGGCCCTTCTCTCCTGCTCTGACTCCCTATCATTCCTCTGCCCTCAGTCCCCTATGCTCGGTCTGCTATAGTCCCTCTCTCCTGCGCTTCCTTGCCTATGGCCCTTCTCTCCTGCTCTGACTCCCTATCATTCCTCTTCCCTCCGTCCCTATGCTCTGTCTGCTATAGTCCCCCTCTCCTGCACTTCCTCCCCTTTGGCACTTCTCTCCTGCTCCGACTCCCTATCATTCCTCCGCCCTCCGTCCCTATGCTCTGTCTGCTATAGTCCCTCTCTCCTGTGCTTCCTCTTCTATGGCCCTTCTCTCCTGCTCTGACTCCCTATCATTCCTCTGCCCTCCGTCCCTATGCTCTGTCTGCTATAGTCCCTCTCTCCTGTGCTTCCTCCCCTATGGTTCTTCTCTTCTGCTCTGACTCACTATCATTCCTCTGCTCTCCATCCCTATGCTCTGTCTGCTATAGTCCTCTCTCCTGCGCTTCCTCCCCTATGGCCCTTCTCTCCTGCCCTGACTCCCTATCATTCCTCTGCCCTCTGTCCCCTATGCTCTGTCTGCTATAGTCCCTCTCTCCTGCGCTTCTTCCCCTATGGCCCTTCTCTCCTGCTCTGACTCCCTATCATTCCTCTGCCCTCCGTCCCCTATGCTCTGTCTGCTATAGTCCCTCTCTCCTGCGCTTCCTCCCCTATGGCCCTTCTCTCCTGCTCTGACTCCCTATCAGTCCTCTGCCCTCCGTCTCCTATGCTCTGTCTGCTATAGTCCCCCTCTCCTGCGCTTCCTCCCCTATGGCTCTTCTCTCCTGCTCCGACTCCCTATCATTCCTCTGCCCTCCGTCTCCTATGCTCTGTCTGCTATAGTCCCTCTCTCCTGCGCTTCCTCCCCTATGGCCCTTCTCTCCCTCTCTGACTCCCTATCATTCCTCTGCCCTCCATCCCTATGCTCTGTCTGCTATAGTCCCTCTCTCCTGCGCTTCCTCCCCTATGGCCCTTCTCTCCTGCACTGACTCCCTATCACTCCTCTGCCCCCCGTCCCTATGCTCTGTCTGCTATAGTCCCTCTCTCCTGCGCTTCCTCGCCTATGGCCCTTCTCTCCTGCTCTGACTCCCTATCATTCCTCTGCCCTCAGTCCCCTGTGCTCTGTGCTATAGTCCCTCTCTCCTGTGCTTCCTCACCTATGGCCCTTCTCTCCTGCTCTGACTCCCTATCATTCCTCTGCCATCTGTCCCTATGCTCTGTCTGCTATAGTCCCTCTGTCCTGTGCTTCCTCCCCTTTGGCCCTTCTCTCCTGCTCTGACTCCCTATCATTCCTCTGCCCTCCGTCCCCTATGCTCCGTCTGCTATAGGCCCTCTCTCCTGCGCTTCCTCCCCTATGGCCCTTCTCTCCTGCTCTGACTCCCTATCATTCCTCTGTCCCCTATGCTCTGTCTGCTATAGTCCCTCTCTCCTGCACTTCCTCCCCTATGGCCCTTCTCTCCTGCTCTGACTCCCTATCATTTCTCTGCCCTCGGTCCCCTATGCTCTGTCTGCTATAGTCCCACTCCCCTGCGCTTCCTCACCTATGGCCCTTCTCTCCTGCTCTGACTCCCTAGCATTCCTCTGTCCTCCGTCCCCTATGCTCTGTCTGCTATGGTCCCTCTCTCCTGCGCTTCCTCCCCTATGGCCCTTCTCTCCTGCTTTGACTCCCTATCATTCCTCTGCCCTCAGTCCCCTATGCTCTGTCTGCTAAAGTCCCTCTCTCCTGCACTTCCTCGCCTATGGCCCTTCTCTCCTGCTCTGAGTCCCTAGCATTCCTCTGTCCTCCATCCCCTATGCTCTGTCTGCTATGGTCCCTCTCTCCTGCGCTTCCTCCCCTATGGCCCTTCTCTCATGCTTTGACTCCCTATCATTCCTCTGCCCTCCGTCACCTATGCTCTGTCTGCTATAGTCCCTCTCTCCTGCGCTTCCTCCCCTATGGTTTTTCTCTTCTGCTCTGACTCCCTATCATTCCTCTGCCCTCATTCCCCTATGCTCTGTCTGCTATAGTCCCTTTCTCCTGCCCTCCCTCGCCTATGGCCCTTCTCTCCTGCACTGACTCCCTTTCATTCCTCTGCTCTCCATCCCCTATGCTCTATCTGCCATAGCCCCTCTCTTCTGCGCCTCTCTTGTTTTCACTCTAATTCCTCCTTACTACTGAACTGATATAGTGCCCGGTCCCAGCTCGCTCGCAATGCGCCCCCAAAGTGAGATGGGAAATTGGGTAGGGATCTGTCTATCGAAGAATTTGGAGCAAGACCCGAGAAGTGTAAGGATCTGAGAAACCTATAAAAGAAGTGCAGTCTCTGAGACTAAAGAATAGCTCTATTGTAAGTTATTCCTGGCAGGAAAGGAGGCAAACCTATATTTAAAAAAGTGTTTGGTTCATTCTAATGAATAGGTAAGAAGATATATAAAGATAAAAATAGTTAAACTAGAAAACAACAAATGAACCTCCGTCAATGCAGGATCCCCTGCCTGTAGAATGGCTCAAGTTATGAAAGCGCCTGCTGTCGCAACATGCTTGACCCATGCAAGCAAGAATGTCACATCCTAGTAAGATCCTAGTAAAAGAGGCCTAGATTACACTGCTTTTGAAAAAGCCGAATCTTGATCCAGCTGTGCCCACAAACTACAGACCAATCACTAATGCCCTTTCTGCTGAAAATCTTGGATCGGGTAGCGTACATTCAAGCGCAGCACTATATTGAGGCAATATGCCCCGAGGTGGCAGGCCGACCCTGTAGGTAATGGCCTGCTGCTCATGTTAAGGGCCCTACAGGGTCGGTCCACCATTGAGAGCCATCTCGAGACTCCTACACAAGTTCTAATGGGTTTTTTAATTAATGAAAATGTACCTTAATCCCACAGCCGCTCAGTGATATCAGCCAGGTTGTCCGTTTACAATGTTGAAGAGGGATTGCCTGGCTGATAGCACTGTGAGGCATCGGGATACACAGGTCCTAAGGTGTTGGGGCAGCGGGGAAGGGAAGGAAAGTGCCCGACACCAATGAAACTGCTCGGAATGTGGGCTTATATTAGTGAATACAGCCCACGTTCTGAGCATTCTCATTAGTTGACAACGCCTCCCAGGATGCTAATGAGCAGATTGGTCAAAGACAATCAGGCTTTAGGAGTGCTCATGGCACAGAGACAACATTCTGAGCATGCTTGAGATGATGGACACTGGAGAAGTTTCCCTTTTGATGCTGCTTAATTTATCTGCGGCTTTCGATCTGGTTAACCATCAGACTCATGAGTACTGCCAATTTTTCCCCAGTGGCAGCGGCCTGGGTCAATTCGTTTTTCACCTGTCGCATTGCTCTGATTTTTTCTGAAGATAGTTTTGGCAAACCTGTAGTGATGGAATGCGGGCTGCCGCAGGGAACCTGCCTCTCTCCAATGTTATGTAATATTTTTACAAAACCTTTGACATGATGGATGAGATAGATCTTTTTTATACAAACTCTGCCGATGACAGCCAGGTCCTGTTGATGATGGGAAAGATACGGTGCGCACTAACGACATTTATGCCCAAATTCAGAGCTGGATGGCTCATAACTATCTTGCGCTCAATGATGATAAGACTGAGCTATCAATAGTTGGAACGCCTAATCATCTGAAGAAACGGGATTAGTACCAGGGCTTGCAAGTTGCAGACATTCATGTCAAGGTGGCCTCTAACGTTGAAATGCTTGAAATCTATTTAGATTAAAATCCTGCCATGAAGCCTTATGTCAATCGCATACTGTCCAGCTGCGCCCACTATCTCAAATTCCTGCGTCAAATTCAGCCCTTTTTGTCTAACGCCAGCTGTTCCATCGTTGCTAGAGCCATCATCTGGAACAAGGAACGCCATCAAAATATGACAGAAACCTCCTAAATGTCTCACTAGCAACAAGAACCGTACCAAGAACCTTCAAATCAATCAGCTTATTTCAAACCACTTTTAAAAAACACAAGTGGCGACGTAGAAGACCTCTCCACCTACAGGCCAACCTCAAACATTCCCTACTGAGTAAAACTCCTGGAAACCTACGTATACAAATTAACCCAAGAACACGTAGAAAAATATCAGCTCCTGGACCAAGCACAAGTCGGTTTCAGACCCCCAAGAGGAACAGAAACAGCCCTACTATCCATCTGGGATGACCTAAAAACAAACGCGGACTCTGACACAACCTTAGACCTGATTCTGCTCGACCTCTCTGCAGCCTTCGACACAGTTAGCCATGACACCCTAACCAAAAGACTAGAAGACATAGGCATAACAGACATGGCACTACTATGGGTTAAATCATTCCTAGCAGACAGAACAGAAACCATATGGATGAAGCCCTTCAAATCCACCCCACGAGTTAACGACTGTGGAGTACCACAAGGGTCCTCACTATCACCACTGTATTTCAACATCTACCAAACTCCAGTAATCAGAATCTTCAAAAAATACAAAATTACATGCTACCACTACGCAGATGACACTCAAATCATATACAAAATTGAAGACAGTCAAGCCGATCACTCAAACCTTGTCGAGTGTCTAAAAGAAATCTTCAACTGGATGAACGCCAGCAACCTGAAAATCAACCCAGGAAAGACAGAAATCATGATATAGTCCAAAAACCAAGAGAGCACCTATATTCCATTGGCCAACGGAAATGGGAACCACACCAACACCATCTAAGGTAGCAAAAAATATGGGAGTCCTGATGGACAACACCATAAGCTTACAACCACAAATAAATGCAATAATCAAGAAATGCTACTTCCTTCTTCACACGGCAAGAAGAATCTTACCCTTCCTCTCTTTCACCCACAAAACACTCACAATCGTCACCCTCATCATGTCAAGAATCAACTATGCAAACAGCCTCTATCTCGGAATACCAGAATACCTCAGGAAGAAGTCACAACGGATCCAAAATACAGCAGCAAGACTACTCAAACTATCCGGAAGAGACCACATCACCCCAGCCCTAAAACACTGCATTGGCTCCCTGTCAAACATTGCATCACTTTCAAAACAATGTGCATAACACACAGGGCAATCAGCAGACAAGGAGCTGAATTCCTACAAAGGAAATTAACAATCTACAAGACAACGAGACACCTCAAATCAAGCAACAAAATCCATCTAGAACAAAAACCATACCTTAAGAAAAAACTTGGAGGCTCCTCCTCCCATTTATCTGTAAAAACCTGTAAAAACATCCCGAAAGAAATAAGAAACACCAAAGACCACCTACAATTCAGAAAATTACTAAAAACCTGGCTCTTCAACATCACAGATTCAAACTGAAAAACTAAACTACCGAACAGGTAACACTAAGGAAAGGATGTGAGAATATGGAAGTTTTAGCGCCTTACAATTTCACCACTCTGCATACACCTCTCAAACTCTAACCAAACACAACCACAAACCTACAACACAACAACCCGCACAAACTTCACTATACTGCAGCAACAAACAAACCACACACAGACCCGCACAAAAAACATCCCCAATCTACAGCTCTCTCTGGGGTACTACCAAGACTGGTGCACTTATTATTACCAGGGACCACAGGCCTCCCCAATTTGGGGGAGGTTGCATGTAGACTTTGGAACCACAGGCCCAACAGTGGTCCATTATCACGGCTGTTCCTACTTTCATGCCTGGTACATCAAAAATACTCCCACACTTTGGGTTTGTTCCAACACACATTGTGCCATTATTTCTGAAGCACAGAGTGGCATCTTTCAAAGGTATTATGGGCACTGGTCCTCTTTCATCTTCTATCCAGATGAGCAATTTGGTATAGTTGGATCAATCCGTGAGGCATAACTTATTAGCATTTCGCACAACCTCTTCAGGCTGATCTAGGAGTGCTAATGCTTTGCACCCTATTAATCCTTCCCACATCCTTCTGCCATAAGAATGTGTCCCTTTATTTGCAACTGTCCTCTGTTCCAACACCCAGGAATTTATTTTCCTCGCACATTATTAGACTGCAGCATTTTGTGATCTTCTATTTTAATTCCTCCCCATTCATGTCCACTGTCAGGTATTTTACTACTCTGTGTTGTGTATTAGCATTTAGCCTGTTGCTTGTTGTTAGGGGAGAAGTTTTTACAAGAAAACCTTGCTAGAAATAAGAGAACATTTCTTTCTAAAACAATGTAGGGTTTTATATTAAACAGCAGTACAGCCAAACAAAGGTTCAAGGCTTCCAGAAAAGGATAAATGTTCATAAAAAAAGGACAAGACCAAGAAGAATAGGATGGCTACGGGGAACATTTGTCGTTTCTCCCATACTTTAAAAGAGTCATGTGTTATTTGGAGTTACCCTCTTGAAAGGAGGTTGGACTAACTCTTCCTGTATTTATGGAAGGCATATGTGTTATTTTATTCTTCTTGCTGCTGATTGACCTTGTTTGAGGTCTTCTCACGTCTTCTTCATTGACAGGCTCAGTGTTGGCAGAAAGGGGGGCCTCTCCTCTGTAGAGTTTGACATCTCTGAGATGGATTCAGGCATGCCTTCATTGGACCTTTGCTGCAGACTGAGTGACCGCCTCCACTATGAATGGTTCCTTGAAGTGTGATTTGTGCCACTTTCTGGCAAAGTTCTGGCACAATATCTTGTCCACTGGAAATAATGCTAATGGTCTCAACAAAATATGTGCTTCATCAATCTTTGCCGAGAACCCCTGCTGCACCTGTACCTGTTGAGACATACATTTAAGAGATTCCATCATAGCTGCCAATTAATCACGCATTTCTTTCCCTAAGACAGCAGCGGCAGCATTATCTGCAGCAGTTTGAGCTTAAGTGGTAGGAGCAAGGGGCGTGTGCATTCAGCGTCCCATTACCAGCTCACGGGGAGTCCGGGGATGTCTGAGCCGGGCTGATTGCGTAATGCAAATAGAGCTAAAGGAGGGCAATGCTGCCAACCTTTTTTCAACGTTTCTTTTAGTTCTGCAATCTGCTCCTTTAGGATTCCGTTGAGGACCTGCAAATGCTGTTTGCTTGTCGGTGGTAAGCAGATGAGAATGTATGCTTTATGCCCAAAAGGATAATGATGTGCTCAAGTACCTCATTTACAAAATGTGGTTCATTGTCAGACCTGAGCACTTCGCACACTCCCCGCCTTACAAATACCTCATGTAGAAGAAATTCTGCAGCACATGTGGCATCTGGATGTGTGCATGGACCTGCTTCGATCCATCAGGAAAAAGGGCATATGACCACTAGCATATATCTGTAACCGTTAACAAATTTTGAACACATCCACGTAGTCGATATGCAAGTGCTGAAATGGTTTGGTAGGACAGAGTATTGATCCTCTCACTGTCTGCATAATATGCCCAGCCATACATTTCTGGCATGTTAAACAATTTATTACAAAGTTAGCAACGTTTTCTGCCAAATTGGGAGCAAACCGGTCCTCTGAAATCAGTACTGCAAGACACTCTCTTGATTTGTTTGCTGGATACTGCAACTGGTCTAGCGCTACTGTAAGCAGCCACATTACACCTCTGGGGGACCATGAGCATCCTCTTATTTTCCATAACTCTTGCTCTTCAGGTGGCGCCCTCCCATGCAATTCAGTAATTTGTGCTATGGTATCGTATAAAAGCCTTCCTTCATCACCATGTTGCGTGCACGTGTATATTTGTTCAGTTCAGTCTCAATGTCCGATATTTCCACAAAATATGCTGCTCTTTTTGCTTCCATATCAGCTGCCTCATTACTGTGAGAAATCAAATCTGCACCTCTGGTGTGCTCTGTACACTTCACCGTGGCGAGGGCCGATGAATGTTGAAGTGTGTCTATGAGCCTGTCACTTTTACAACGACCACAATGGAGGCTGATCATTTACATCTTCTGGCTCACTGAGAGCCTCCCCCAGCATCATGAGGCTCGGGTGAGATTTGTGGACATAGCAGCATCATTACAGCAGGTAGGCCTCTAGTGGGCTAGAAAGTTCAAGGGGTGCTCTAATTGCCTATAAAGTGTGCTTTATCTGCAAACACCAAGGATCAATTGAATCAATTTGAAAAATCACAGTGGCGCTGTTGAATCAGTGCTTGTTTTTTAAACCTGGGCCATACTTATTGTGATTGCTGCACGTTTCCAAAAGGGCCACCCTGATCTAAAGCAATTGATTTGTATCTGATGCAGCCTGTTGCTGCTCTGATTGGCTTGTGATCCACACTTAGCAGCCAATCCGGGAGCCGGCTGGCGAACGCCGGCCTCACTCCTAAGGCCCCTGTCTGTGTGATATCTTCTTCACTTTCACGACGGCCGCAACAGAGGCTGGTCGCTTCTTCTGGTCGCGATCCTCCCCCTGCATCATGTGGCTCGGTCGACCTTTGTGGACACGGCATCATTACCGCAGGTAGGCCTCTGGTGGTTTGCAAAGTTTGAGGGGCACTCTAATTGCCTTCAAAGTCGCTTTATCTGCAAACATTAAGAAACTATTGAATAATTTTGAAAAATTGTGAGGGCGCTGTTGAATCAGTGTCTGTTGTTTTTAACCTGGGCCATACTTATTGTAATTGCTGCACGTTTCCAAAATGGCCACCCTGATCTAAAGCAACTGATTTGTACCTGATGCAGCCTGTTGCTGCTCTGATTGGCTTGTGATCGACACTTAGCAGCCAATCCGGGAGCCGGCTGGCGCACGCCAGCCCCCATTCCCAAGGCCCCACTTCTAAGGCCCATGTCTGTGTGATATCTTCTTCACTTTCACGACAACCGCAATGGAGGCTGGTCGCTTACTTCTTGTGGCTCGCTGAGATCCTCCCCCAGCATCATGTGGCTCGGGCAAGCTTTGTGGACACAGCAGCATCATTACAGCAGGTAGGCCTCTGGTGGGCTGCAAAGTTTGAGGGGCGCTCTAATTTCCTTCAGTCACTCTATCTGCAAACATCAAGAACCTATGAATCATTTTGAAAAATCATAAGGGCGCTGTTAAATCAGTGTTTTTTAACCTGTGTCATACTTTTTTTTTTAAAAACCATTTTATTAATTTTATCTCAAACAAACAACACAGCCAAACTTGCAGTACATGTTACAATGTTTAAAATTGTGTACAAATCAATCAATAGCTACTGTGTCTCCCGTTCCCTCCCCCCGTTCGAGCCTACTCTACTTCGCAATCTGCTTCCTCTTCTTGCAGAGGGGTTCCCTCTTCTATATTCTCTGATGGGTCCTGGTCACTCAACCCGTCCTGAGTGGGCCCAAACAGTGTGGCTATTAGATGCTTCCAGGCTGTCAGGGTTTCGGCTTCTACTTCCCCTCCAGTGTTATTAGCTTACTGCCATACTGCTCTTTCAGCTTCTGCCCATTTTTGAAGGTCTTTCCACCAGATTTCTATCCTTGGTCTATAGCATGCTTTCCATCCTATGGCAATTCTGCGCTTCTCAATTATATATGCCAGATCCTTCCATTTGCTTACATGTTTTAGTTTACGTGGTCTGTGGAACCATCCCAGCAGGCATGCCCACGCTACTTCTACATTTATCTTGATCCCTTTTTCTTCTAATCTGTGGGCTATTTCTCCCCAAAATTTCCCAATCTCTGGGCATGCCCAGAACATGTGCGTCATCCAGCATTTTCTTCGCCGCATTTGGGGCATATTTGTCGTCCTGCGTTTTTAAATTTAGCTATCTTCTGGCGTGTCATATGTGCCCTGTTAGTTATATATAGTTGTATTTGCTGTAGCCTCGCATTTCCTGACACTTTCTTGTGATACCCCTGGGGCCGCTCCCACATCCGTCACTCATTGGGGCCCCCACTTCTGCTTCCCAATCCTGTCTCAGTTGTACCACTTCCTTCCCCACTTTGGACATCACCAGCTCATATATCCTGGATATCTCGTGCCCTCCTTCTGCTATGTTGTATATCGTTTCTATGGCAGCATCCGGTTGCTCCTCTAGTACTATTTAGGACCATGCCGCTTTAATACGCCACACCATTCTGTGGTATGTAATATATTGTCCTGTACGCAACCCCGTTTCTTCCACCAGCATCCCAAATTCTTTTATCCTCCCCTCTTGCCATATGTTTCCCATTGTTATTATCACAATCGGTTCCCAGTACCTTCTGATCATCTTCATTAATTGGCCTTCTTTTCCGGTCAATGCGACTAGCGGCACTTGGGGGAGCATGGGGATGGGATTTCCATGACCTGACGGGCCTTGTGCCATACTTCCCATCCCAGTGTCATCATCTCTGAGCGCTCTTTCATGTCTAGTTTGGGCAGCCACATCATTTCTTTCAGGAAGAACGAGGCACATTCCTGTCTGAACAATCTAGATTCTGAGGTTGAATCGTCTGATAGCCATTTTGCCACATATTGTAGTTGGCTAGCTAAATAGTAGATCTCATAGTTCGGCAGTTTTATACCCCCTTTATCATACGAGTTTTGTAATTTCCAGAGGGCAATTCTGTTCCTCGTCCTGTGCCAGAGAAATTTCCTACATATGCTATGTATCCTAACGAAAAATCACCTTGGTATCAGAGATGGTATGTTCCCGAAATAATGCAATAATCTCGGCAGAACTAACATTTTCAGCATTGCCCCCCTTTCCATCATCGCCAAGGGGAGCTTTGCCCAAAACCTTATGCTATTTTCAATGCTCTTTACCACTTTCTCAGTGTTATGTTGGTGCTCTGCCTCCACCGTATGGTAAATGTTTATCCCAAGGTATCTGAACGTGTTTACCTACTATGGTATTAGCAGAGTTAGTAATTGATCTTGCTGCATCCCTAAATGCCTACCCAGCAGAAATATACTTGATTTTTTGGGGTTCACCGCTATGCCAGATAGCGACGCAAATCACTCCATCACTTCCAGAACATATTGGAGGTTTTCTTCAGGGTATCGTAAATGCAACAGCATATCGTTAGCGTACAAGGAGACTAAGTGCGGTTTCCCTTTTATGTCTATCCCTAAAGTGTCATACTGCTGCGTTAGATATATCGCCAGGGGCTCTAGTGCTAAGATATACAACATAGGGGACCACGGGCATCCCTGTCTAGTACCCCTACTAAGCTGCCACCTCTCCGATATTATTGCTCCCGTTTTGACCCTGGCCAGCGGTGCACTATATAGCAGTTTAACCCATTTAAGATACCCACGCCCTATCCCATAATTGGTCAGGGCTGTAATCAGCAAAGGCCATTTGACTGAATCAAAGGCTTTTATTGCGTCCAATGATACAATTGCTATCTCGCTGGTGTCCCCTTTCGTGTGTTCTATGACTCGGTGGAGTTGTCTAAGGTTATCGGATATATTCCTATGCGCCACATATCCAGTCTGGTCAGAGTGTATCAGTATATTAATGATTCATCTCATTCTGTTTGCTAGGACCACTGTGAGCATTTTGCTATCTTGATTAAGCATTGGTAGCGGTCTGAATGATCCGCAATCTTTGACAGGCTTATTGGGTTTGGGGAGTAGTATGATGATCGTCTCTCTCAGGGATTCCAGCAACCTTCCTGTTTCATATGCCTCATTTAGCATTGCTAAGAGTGGGGGGGAGCACTTCAATTCTATACATTTTGCCAAATTCAGTAGGGAGTCCATCAGCCCCCGGTGTCTTACTAGTGGGTAGTTGCACTACCACCTCTTCTAGTTCATCTAGGGTGATCGGGGCATCTAATTCCTTTCGCTCATCCGTGCTGATTCGTGGCAAGCCTATGTCTTCCAGTGTGTCTCTTATTTCCCTGAGGTCGCTTCCTTCGTCATCTCCATACAAGTGTTGATAGTGTTCTAGAAACTCACGATTCACGCCCTCTTGGGTGTCCACTATCTGCGCATCCTCCCTCGTTATTGTTCTGATTGTAGATCTGGGGGTTTTGCTTTTATATAACCATGCCAGAATCCTCTCTGGTTTATCTCCTCCTGCATGTTGTCTCTCTACATACTTTTTATAGTTTAGATTGCCTAGTCTCTCCCATTGTGCCCCACATTTCTGTTGCAACCTGAGTATGGTTTCAGTGTCTTCCTTGGTGTTACACTCTCTATTCAACACTGTTTCTAGCTCTGTTACTGCTTCCTGAAGTTCTGTTAATATCCTTCCTTGTAGTCCCTTGGATTTAGCTATAGCTATCCCTCTCACTACCACTTTGAAGGCTTCTCTCAGCGTACCAGCTGACTCAACACTTCCAGTGTTGGTCTCAAAGTAACTTATTATTTCTTCTCTCAAATCCTCCCTAAACATTGTATCTTTTAGTGCCTCAGCTCTGAGTCACCATGTTGGAATCCTAGCTCTTAGTGGTCGATATTGCTACATTAGGACCAGTGGCGAGTGGTCTGATAAGACCCTCGCTTTGTATTCTGTCTGTACTATTTCTGCCATCAGCTCCTGTGTGGCAAACATATAGTTTAGCCTAGTGTGCACATTTTGTGGGGCAGAGTAATGCGAATACTGTCTGTCCTGTGGGTGATTCACCCTCCATACATCCTTGAACCTGAAGTCTGTCAACAATGACTGCAATGCCCTGGCAGCAGGGGTGGGTCTATCTATTTTTTTATCTGCTCTATCTACTTTTGGGTTTAGTGTGCAGTTAAAGTCCCCTCCCCAGATCACCGCTCCTTCTAGGTACATACTCATTTTGTTGGATAGGATTTGAAGTATGCCTAGCCTAGTGCGCCTTTTCAAAAAAATTCCAGGATCTTTTCCCTATCTCTGTAGTTCAAGATCTTTGCTATGATTGCGCGAGGAGGAGCCCCGGGCTGGGGCCTCTTCATCATGGCCCTATGTGCGTGTTCAATCGCAAATCCCTGGGAGAGCCGGCTGGCTCCTATTTCTTGAATTATCATATTTTGCACATATTCTGTTGGGTCCAAGCCTTCTTCTCCTTCAGGCAGGCCCACCACGCGTATGTTATTGTGTCCTATGACATATTGTGATTTCCGCACTGTTCCAAAATGGCCGTCCTGATCTTAAGCAATTGATTTGTACCTGATGCAGCCTGGTGCTGCACTGATTGTCTCATGATCCACACTTAGCAGCCAATCCGGTGGCCAGCAGGCAAACGCCAGCCCCCCTTCTAAAGGCCCCGTTCCTAAGGCCCCTGTCTGTGCCTTGGAGGGCTCAGAGGGCCTCCCTCCTCTCCCTTCCCCCTTCAGCAAATCATAGATCAATCCTCAGGTAGGCAACCTCACAAACTTTGGACCACTCCAACTCCACGCATCCCGTTGTTGAACAGTGATGACTTGACATTTTCTCTCTACTACCCATAACAATGGCTGAACCTAAGTCTGCCTACATCATTCTGCCTCCTTGCCCTGCAAATTCTCTATCATTCCTTCTACCACCGCATTCTGTGTCTCTTTCTGCCAAATTAAAACCTGGTGTGTGTTTTTAACATCTTTTGCACCCCATTTTGCATTGCATTTTGTGTCTCTTTTATGCCAAACTGAAACCTGGTGTGTATTTTGAACATCTTTTGCACCCCATTTTTCATTGCATTTTGTGTTTCTTTTTGCCAAACGGAAACTTGGTGTGTTTTGCACCCATCTGAAGTACTATAGTATTTCAGGGCATCTGTTCTGTTTCCATTGTTTGCCAGGCTACTAGGCCACCTGTGCTGTGTTGTGCTGTGCTGTGCAACCCCTCCTCTTTCTTCTCTTCCTCACCGTCCTCTGCCACCTATATGGCACTCACCGCATCTCCCCTATCTGTCCTAACTGCTACACTATCGCCCATCCTCCCTCTTTCACCAGGTCTGGAAGAGAAAAGCTCAAGAAAGAAACCCTTACCACTAACCCTGGCTTGGCCATCGCAGACATCTATGTCAGCGCAACTTTCAGACAGATCTTTACTGATATCCTCATTTCTGTCCCCTCTCCAGATCTATGGACTTCTCATTTCATCTCTACTCTCTCTTCTCTATCATCCTTAGACATCAATGATGGCAGCAAATGGGAACTCCTCTTGGTGGGCTTCGCACCATCCAGGTGTATCATTAATGTCTATCACACCGATACTATCTTGGTTCAGGGTCCTCAACCCAACCTCGTCCTCTATGACCAGCGCCTGCCATTGCTCATTAACTTCCTTCTTTCCTTCCCACCCCTGCTGCACCTTCATCCACTCTATGTGTTTCCCCCTCAGTCTGGTGTACCACGCCCCTGTACCCCTTTTCGGAAAACCTTCAAAGCTGGCGACCTCTTGCAGCTAGCCACACTTAATGCTCGGTCTGCCATCAAACACTCTGCTGACATCTGCCTCCTTCTTGAAGACATTGATCTCGATATCCTTGCTCTCACCGAGACGTGCTTCAATGCCAGCTCAGTCACTGCTTTTAACTCCCTTCTCCCTGATGGCTATAAGATCATCTCCAAGCGTCGCCTTAACCGTGCTGGCAGTGGGGCTTCTCTGATTTTCCCTGAGTGGGTCCCTTCTTCCCTCATTCCCACCCAACCTTACTCTTCCTTCGAGAGCCTAGTTTGCAAGCTGGTCTCCTCTCCAACATCCTTTCTGATGATTTCCACTATCTACAGGCCAACTGGCTCTACCACCCTGTTCCTCTCTGAATGGGCTGATTTTGCCTCCTCTCTCCTCACAACCACCTCTAAACTACTTTTCATGGGTGATTTCAATATCCACCTTGATTCCTCAATCACAGCATCCACACTCTTCTGTGACCTCTGCACCTCGCTCTCCCTCTCCATTCTCCCCTCTGGGCCTACCCACTCAGCTGGTCACACTCTTGATGCCTTCATCCATACGGATCTTTTACTCCACCCCTCTCTCCTGGTCAGACCACTCACCCCTCTCCACTCACCTGGGTGCTCTCAGCCCTCTGACCGCACCACCCCTAGCCCAGCCAACCTCGTTCACGAACATCCGTCTGATGAAACGAGTGTCACCTGCTGTCTTTGCATCTACCTTCCTCACCGCTCACCCACTGCAGACTCTACCTCCGACTCTGCTCTCAGCAACCTCCATCTTGCCATTACTAATACCCTTGACATTCAGTCGTGAGGATCCACCGGAACCATGCTTCCAAGCACAAAACCTGGTATGACTCTGAACTTGCAGCCTTGAAATGCAAGTGCAGAGCTGTGGAACGGAAGTGGCAAACATCAGGCTCACCCTCTGACAAACTGGCCTGTCACCTGCTCCAAAAGCAATACAGACTCTCTATCCGCACCGACAAAAGGACCCACATCCAGGCTCGAGTCACTAGTGCATCTAACAACATGGCTGAACTCTTTAAAATCTGCAGGGAATTACCCAACCCTTCCGTAGTCTCCTTCTCACCTCTTTCCTCCCAGGCCCTCAGCAATGTACTGGCCACACACTTCAATGCAAAAGCTCAGGATATCCTGAGCACCCTTGCGCAATGCCCTCCCTCCCATCCTTCCTCTGCCTTTCTCTCCACTTCTCTCCTACCACACCTGATGAGGTTACCAGAGTTGTCCGCTCCATGAAGGTCTCTTCCAAATAGGTCACCCCCTGCTCCTCCAGAACCATTAAGGACAATATTGTCTCTCTTACCCCTGCACTTGCTGATTTCTGCAACCACTCTTTTGCTGCCGGATCTTTCCCCATTCTCCCTCAAGCACTCCCTTATTCAGCTCTTCTGCCTCCTGAAACAAACCTTGTGCAGACCCTTCTTGCCCAGCCAACTACTGCCCAATATCTCTCACCCCTTTCCTCAGGGAAACTCTTAAAGAATATGGTCTTCCCCAACCTGACGCAGCACACTGATGACCCCCACAACCATCAATCTGGATTCCGAGCATCCAGAGGAACGGAGACTGCTCTTCTGAACATCCCTGAAGAGCTGCTTCCATCTCTTTATTCCAACTCTCCAGCTGTTCTCATTTTACTCGATCTCTCCTCTGCATTTGATATGGTCAACCACTCCACCCTCATAAAATGACTCCACGATACCCTAGGTATCTCGGAGCAGGCACTGGACTGGCTGACCTCCTTCCTCGGTGACCGTCTGTCCCAGGTCACTCTGGGATCTTTCTCCCCCACCACCACCTCCATCTCCACCTGGGGTTTCACCCAGGGCTCAAACCTTTCTCCCAGGCTCTTTAACACATATCTTGCTCCGCTTGCATGCCTTATTTCCATCTTCTCCCCAAACCATACGGATCTTTTACTCCACGCCCTCCTCAACAAAAGTCTATATTGGCTGCGGTCCGTAATAGGCTGCTCTTTTGTGTCCAGGGAATCCTTGGCAGGGTGTCGCAGAATGCCAAGAGTGGACAACCAGCAGGGTGACATTGTGGAACTTGCATTTTGGGACTTGGGAGTGGCAAGGGCGGTCCTAGGACAATGTGGGGGGACTAGTTGGTCACCCAGGAGTGGTATTCTAATCAGTAGTCATCCTCTAATAGTCCTTGAGTGCCCCCCGAGGTTAACTATGAGACCCTCCCCCCTGTCTGGTGCTAACCTCACCCCTTTGGGACGTCATTGGTCAGGTTCCTTGGGGGATAGGCCCTTGTATTGGGGGACTTCTTGATGATAATGGGGCTCCTTGTTTTATTTATTTTCCTCCTCTATGATTTTTGATGGGGTGCATTTTGTTATCTCTTGGAATATTGAATGTAATTGTTTTTGTATGATGTTTTTTTGTGTTTGATGGATTTCCTTCGGAATCCGAATAAACTTGTTGACTGACTGGCCAAACCTCCAGTGTTATGCAGATGATACACAACTCTTCTTCAAACTTCCTTCTGATCCTCTCCTTACTTCCTCCATCATTCCTGACTGCCTATTTGCCATCCAGTCCCGGTGTACTTCCAATGACCTCTGCCTCAATGCCAGCAAGGCTGAGATCCTTCCTATTGGGTTCCATATGTAAATATCTCCGCAAAAATATTGCGATATAGAAATATCGCCATATTTTTGCAGCGATATTGATCCATGGGCACCCCCGCAACACCTGCAAAATATCCCTCCCCCCCAAAAAATATTGCCTATGGCAAGACAAATGGCCAAATGTACAGTGATATTTTTGGTGGGGATATTTTGTAGGGATACCTCCTATTGGGACTCTTGCTCCCTCTTTCTTCCCCTCACTCTGGCCATCTTCTATGGGCTCTCCCCCTACTTCCTCACCTGAAGCCAGAAACCTTGGAGTGATCTTCGACTCCTCTCTTTCATTCCTCCCTCACATTCAAGACCTTGCCAAGAAGGCCAACATTCAACTCTACCTCCTAAAAGGAATTCTTCTTTTCCTCACTTTCCCCCAGAAGCTCAATGTCTCTAGAGCTCTGGTTCTTTCCAGGCTGGACTACTGCATTAGCCTCTTCCTAAACTACTATCTTCTTCTGTACACCTCCCCCCAGCTAATCCAGAATAGGGCTGTGAGACTTATCCTTGGCCTCAAGCGCAGGGACTGCATCTCTCCAGCCCAAAAAACTCTCCACTGCCTCCCGGTTGCTGCAAGGATCAAATTCAAATCCCTCTGCCTCATCCATAAGGCTATCTGGGGCTGGGGGCCACACTATCTATAACTTGCTCTAACTAAGTACTCTCCCTCCAGATCCTTATGCTCCTCCGGCACCAATTCCCTGTGTGTCAAGCTCTTTGCCAAACAGCAAGCTGGTGTCCGATCTTTTTCCTCAGCAGACTCCCTCCTATGGAACAGCCTCCCACTTCCTCTTCGTCTTGAGCTGAATCTCCTCAAATTCAGGATATCCTCAAGACTTTCCTTTTTACGACCTCCTTACCTTCCCCCCTCCCCTGTAAACCGCACTGTTGCTGAGATTGGTAACCAGGGCCCGTATGTGTCGTCCTGGGTCCTGGCTTTTCACACCCAATCGCCTTCAGGCTCCGACCGCTCCCAGCGCTTGGCTTATACCACAACAGGTCTGCACTAATATATATATTGGCAGCTGACCACTTTCACCCAAACATTTACAGCTGTGTCACTCCCTAGCACTCCCCTCTGGGTATACCTGGCACCCACCACTCCCTCATCCCTTCTCTCACTCTTCAAATGCACATTCTGAATGCTCACAAGGCCTAGTAGGTCTGCCTCTATCTTTCATTGTTTTATTTGATTTTCATTCCCTTGTTCCCTCCCTGTTGCTCTGTGGGCGCTTTGAAACACAATTTACTTGATGTATGAGCCCCTTACAAATGCACAATAAATAAATAAATAAATAATGGTGCATACTGCACTGGTGTGCTGTCTGTGTGCAGGAAGCCCCTCCTTTTCCATAGTGACAGACCTGCGTGTACTGTTAATGTCACGTGGGTGGGATCGGAATACACCATGAAAAATGTGCTGTCAATCTCGCACTTGTCACTGTCTCAAAGCTGTCCTTCTCTCTTGCCTCCACCACTGGTGTCTCACTGTGCCATTCGCCAGTGCTCTGGTCTATTAATGATGACCCGTCAATTAAGAGAATTATCCCCCCTCCTATGGCATTTTCCTTGACATAGGGTGTTTCATAGAATTCAGTGTATTTAGTGCAATCATGCACATAATCTATCTCCTTTACTGGTTCTGCTATAAACCTGGCTGGGTTTACCACTCGGCACCTGATATTTTTAATCAATGGGTTTGATATAATTACTTCATAACCAGAGGCTCTTTGCGTGGTCAATGTACTTTTGGTATTTTCCAGGAAGGCAAATAAAGCATATTCAACATATAATGTAACTATGCAGCCCATAGTTAGGCTGGCAGACTTCTCAATTGCAAAGGCCACTGTTGCCAATGCTTGCTTGCATGGGTAGTGAGTTCCCTTCACTGAATCTAGTATCCCACTGTAGAATGCTAATGGTTTGTGTTCCATTGTAGTTTTCTGTGTGAGGACAGCCAGCATCACTACTTCATTCGAATGGGAACATAGGAAGAATTCTTCATTATAATCAGGGACTCCTAATACAGGTGCTGTGCTGATTGCTAGTTTCAATTAGTCGAAGGCATCTATCATCTCAACTGTCCCGGCTATGTCACTACTGTCTTTCTGTGCTTTCTTAAGTCCTTTTAAAAGTGGTCTGACATAAATGCTGTAGTCATAAATGCAAGACCTGCAGTAATTGCAAAGGCATAGCAACTGCTGGAATTCCTTCAAAGTTTCTGGCCTGCATGTCTTCATGATTGCTTCTGCTCTTTCAGGAGTCACTTTCTCCCTTCTTTGGATGTTAGCTGGCCTATATATAGGACTTCTTCCTGGCAATATTGTATTTTCTCTTTGTCAACCTTGTTCCCTTTCTCTGCCAGAACTGTCATTAGTTTTACTGAGTCTTGAAGTGGGAGTCCCGAGGGTCCCGAGACCCCCCTCCGCCCTCCGAAGTTCATGACAAGACGAAAAGCCAGAAACATTATCAGCCACCCATCATATTTTGGACAGATCCCGAATGCACCAATTATTGACAAGTACACTGAAAAGTATCCTCTCAGCCAGCCATACAGACCGAATCCTGTACATATCTTCACAGGTATAGCAGAAGTAACAGACATCGTGGACGGAAATAGCCTCATGGACTGCCTCGACTGAGCACCAAGAAGCCATGGTACTGACGTCATTAGTAACACCATGATGTAGCAGCGTTAGACATAATAAGCACACTTGCAGTTTGCACTGCACCACATAAACCTTCACTCGTATACATGAAGAACATGATCGCACAGATCTATAGATACATATAGATACTATCAATGCTTTAATTATTTTTGCCGTTAGCCAAATGCAGTAATGCAGAACCACAAGGCGCAAGAGATCCTGAACAGGCTTGCTGATACTTGAAACTAATGTTCGCGTGGGGATAAGGGAGTATATATGGAACCTGATTGAACCACGTGTAGCTAACCCATAGGGACCATAACACAACATGGACCATGTAGAAACCGCATTATACATTTTAAGAATATTACAGCAAGCCTCAAGCCACCGAGCATGAGATGAGCTGAGCTGGCTCAGGCTGCAGAGAGAGCAAGGGCGTGCAAAGACATGCTCACAGCCAAGGTCAGAGATATGAGGACATTCCAATCTCCAGATGGCAAGTGGACCAGCTGCAGTAAAGTGAAATAAAATCCTCATAATTATGAGCTGCAGAGCTCAAATCCGTGGTCTCTAAACACGTGATGCAGCCAAGCGAGACAATGGTCAGTCATCCACAGTGAGAAAGGGGAGCCAATCCCAGCAAACCAGACGCAGACTGCAACAAGTGTTGCAACGGAAGGAGAATATTCTCATAGGCAAAGGTGGTGCACACAAGTTACAATACAGAAACAAAATCATTCGCATCACCTTGAAGAGGTGCACAACGAGCTGAGAACGCGATCGAGTCCTAGGCTTGGGGGCATCGGCTCTTACCATTCACAGCTTACAATCCCAAGGGTGGATGGCAAGGGGCAAGAACCAATGCTAAGCCCATTACTCTGTAACAATGTAATCGATAGTTCCTTGGAAAGTATGAAAAGTACTGTTTACTGGCCTGCTGTGCTGCCCCCGCTCTTAACTGTGGCTGCGGATTATTCCTTGCCTGAAGGCGTGCTGCTGCAGAAATGACGCCTGAAGGACATCGTTAGATGCAACCCTGGTGTTGCCTGACTTCCTGATTGTGTGCAACACAAAGAAGGTCTCCTTCCTGGGTCCCGCCCCTGTGTTGAACTAGGACGCCCTTCTTTGTTTCTATAAATAGACTTGTGCCCGCGCACTCACGCGCGCACCGTGGAAAGTACGAAAAGTACTGTTTACTGGCCTGCTGTGCTGCCCCCGCTCTTAACTGTGGCCGCGGATTATTCCTTGCCTGAAGGCGTGCTACTGCAGAAACGACGCCTGGAGGACGTCGTTAGATGCAACCCTGGTGTTGCCTGACTTCCTGATTGTGTGCAACACAAAGAAGGTGACTTTTTCCAAGTTGGATTGATTACTGTGTAAGCGTGTAGCGCGAACGCGGTGCACAGCGTGTAGCGCGAACGCGGTGCACAGCGTGTAGCGCGAACGCGGTGCACAGCGTGCACAGCGTTCCTCAAGAGTGTGTTTAACGTGGTGCATCAACGGCATTAACTGAACGCCGTTCTTTTTCTCTCTCCTTTTCCCTCTGTTTTTTAAGGTCTCCTTCCTGGGTCCCGCCCCTGTGTTGAACTAGGACACCCTTCTTTGTTTCTATAAATAGACTTGTGCCCGCGCACTCGCACGCCACTGTGGAAAGTACAAAAAGTACTGTTTACTGGTCACGGTGCGCGGGGCGCGGGACACACAAAAGCGTCTACAACTTTACTTCACATCTGTGGATATTGTCCATTGTTTCTGGAGCTCCCTGGTAATTTAGTGAATTTTGTAAGTAACTCCTCCTCAATTAAGTGACTGATCAGGATGGTGTTTTCCGTGGGGATTTGAGCTCTAATGCTATCCTGAAAGGGCTGACCGCAATTATCCACATGTGTGGAGGGTTGAGGATTACTTTTTGGGGTGATTGAAGCCCGGTCTCATGACTTGTTTTGTGTTTAGTGACTGAGGGACGGCGAGGTACGGAGTGAGGCCAAAACAACTTGTGTAATTACAGTAAATACTGACCCTTGTCGGTATCTTCCACCCTTTGAAAAATAGAAATCCTCCTTCTCCTGAGTTCTTCTCCCAGTCCTTTCTACACTATAGCGATTACCTAACCCTGAATTGTGGGTCCGGGGAGGTTGTTGTGGAGGTGAGGTGTTGGTCTATGGGAAGGGTGTCCTTGTTTTCTCTCCCCTTCCACTATGGCTACAATCCTAAGAAATGGGAAAATTTGTCTCCCGACCCCAGTCACAAAAACCCCTAATGTTGATTCATCAAACGAGGGCTATGACCTTCCTTTATTGAATAATGGAAATGACATTGTCGATAGTAAGACAGACAGTGTGATAGGATGTAAGACAGATGAACAAAGGAAGAGTATTTTGGATGTGGGACGGGAGGTGGATACAGTTAGTGACCTTTTGGGGAATGTGTCAGCAAATAATCAGAAAATAACAAACATTGTACAGGAAGTGGAACTATCTCACTTGATTGCACAGGTACATGCAAGGGACAGGGGTAACGACTCAGAAGATGAGTATGATAAATTTACTCCAGTGGGTTTATCGTTTGACTCCCAAGCTCCTACTCAGACAAGTTTCTTGAGTATTCGAGAGACTTTGCCCGACCACCAGTCTGTGGAACTTTTTAGGGAGTCAGAGGATACAAAACTGGATGTGTCAATGATGTCACAAACTGTGACCTTCCACCCCTCTAAATGCTGCACGAAATGGTGTTGACAAGGTCCATCTCTATAACACCCTTCCGCGAATTCAGACAATGGGCCCTCATAGAATGTTTTCCTGAAATGTGAAATTCCCCCTTCCCTCAGCATCAATTTTTTCTGAGGATGGGGGGCAAAAATGGCCTTTGGAGGAAAACATCGCTCTGCCTATAAAAGAGGGTGGAATTGGTTCAATGGGACAAAACAAAAATGTGAGCTCTGAGCCTAGTAATCATTCTCCCCAGGGGTTCTCTAACCAGTTCTCCAATTGCGGGGGGCGAAGATTACTTTGAGGAATCTTTGCCAGTAATTTCTAGGATACTGAATCTCCTGGATAAGGGACATGAGTTGACTCACTGGGAAATCAGAGATCTGAAAAAGGTTGTATTAGACTCACAAGCAAAACTTAATCGGGTGGAAGGTTTCTTAATGGGCAAAATTGGTAATGATATACCAGGAGTGGGGCATTCTACGTTACCCTGCCATGGGACGGCTAAAACCCAAAGTTCCCAAACATGTGTTGCCTTAAATTATCGATCAAGTTACTGCCTAGCAGTAACAACAGCAACTAAATCAACAATGACTGACTTCGCTTCTGTAAACAACAGCTTAGAAACATGTAACAAAGTGGAAAAACAAATCCTTACAGCAATGAAAGAACTATATCAAAAAATGAATAAAGTAGAACAGGGTGTCTCCCGATTGCTTCAGTCCTCTCCCCCAAAAATAACTGGTGGTGAGGATGAAAAAAGTGTGGTGGCTCTAAAGTCCCCGTCTGACTGTCCAGATAGTCCATCGGTCTTAACAGATTTTCTGGAAAAATCAAAAGACGGAAACAGCTCGCTTGTGGGCTCTCAAAATACAGATGACGTATTAATCCAAGATTGTGAGGGCTACTCGCTTTCAAGACGCCAAAAACGGTTGGCTATAAGAGCAAAGAAAAGGCAGCAAAAAAAGAACAAATTCCTGGACAAGGCTCAAATAAAAACTAAAGAAAGTACAGTCGTGACAAGCGAGGTGGCATTGTCCGACTTGATACAGCTTAATGAAGAGAGTCGAATGGCCCTGCAGGTGCAAAATGTTAGCCCTGACTTAAAATCTCCTAGCCCCGTCTTGGTCAATAAAAAAAATAATAAACTACAAAAAGAAAAAAATATAAAGATCGAACAGGGGGGGGGAGAGTGTAATTGGTGGAAATACAATCTCTGGACTTGAAAATAAATTTGGGATATCAATTTCGAAGGAGGAGGACAATAAAGAAGTAAAACAGCTTAAACTATCTAACTTCAATACAGTCCTCGAAAAAAGTACTTCAAGCCAAATTCTACCACAGGAGATTTTAAGTCAGGAAGAGGAAGTCCCAACGACATCCTTGGAATCTAACAGATTGGGCTTTACCTCACTACCGAGGGTTGGTAATCTGGAACCCCTAGTGACAAGGGATGTGGTCTCTTGGCTTATGCCGGTCAAGGCTCCAGATTCAGAAACAAACTCGGCTAACATAAAAAAGAAGGAGGCCGCAGAGCTAGTTTCATTGGGGTTAAAAACTGCTTCACAACAATCTGTAGAAGCACTGAAGAAAGATCATAGTGACTTACCAACAATCATTAAGAAAATTATATTGGATCTGTTACCAGATGCATCCAAGCTTAGAACTCAGGAACAAAGGGATAGTCAAGATAAGGGAAATAGTAATTTCCATCAGGACCATGAGGAGGTCCCCCCCATTATTAACATACAAGACGAGCAGTCTCTGAAATACCATACTCAGATAACCTAATCAAGTATGGGGGAAAACTCACAAAGGGACTGGGAGAACCCATTGGAACAACCTTCTAACCCTAGAAATGGTCAAACCATTCCCTAGCATGACGGGGAGGCTGTTTGAATCAACAACTAGTCCCTCCAATTCACATTAAAGACAGTCATCTGCGTAATATGACTTGGCACCAACCGGCACTTCCCGACTATCCAAGCATCTTGTTATACAATCTATGTGACATCGGTGGTCCACCGTCCCTAAATAGGACCTGTGTGTTCTCACTGTTTAATGAAATCCCAAAATTGAGACTAATTTCATCTGCCGATATCAGCTTGATTGACTTTATCCACCCTTCACGGATGGATCACGTGAGAATAGTCCCAAGGTCCCAAAACATGACCTTATAACCCAGTTATGGCTGGGATAAAGATAGGGTCTCGAAAGATCAGAAACCCATCGTGCCACCAAGACAGGAGGAGAGGCGTATGAATAAGAATGTTAACATCTCGGCAAGAGGGGGTGATGACCAAGATTGGAGATGGTTAGCGTTATCCCTGCGAGAATCAATTTCCCAAATCCAGACCTTGCAAAAGAAACTTTAGAGCTTCTGATTTTACGAAGAGCTGGAAAATTCTTTCATGGAACTCTAGGGGCCATTCAACATTAATGACCCCAAATTAAGTATGTACTAAATTTAAATCTATGGATGTAATCTGCATCCAAGAAACTTGGTTGAGTGCTCTGCTTCATTTGGATGGTTTTGAATGCCGATATCAACATGCAACAACAGGGCTCCGAGGTAGATCCTCTGGAGGCCTACTAACAGCAGTGAAAATAGCCAGTGGAACGCGTATACTGGAATCTCTAAATTTTGTAAATGGTATCTTGGTGTCTATATTGGAATATTGGAATCTGAATTGTTTGACTCTTATCCTGGTAATGAATATTTATTACAATCCACTTAAGAACGCAATGGAAAAGTTTTTGCCATCAATTAATACTTGCCTTTTGAACATGCTGCTCAAATATAGAGGCCTTGAAATTATAATATTGGGTGACCTTAATTCGGAGATTAAACATGGCGTGGGAATGTGTAAGAGGATGGGCTCTATTTCAATTAGATCTATGGGTCTTTTGGGACCGATTGACGGTGCTCCCTTTTCCACCACACGTAAAAGTATGCAGGGGCACATTTGGTCAAAACTCTTTCTCTCCTGGGGACTCATTCATATGAACCCTGTTTTTGAAACCTCAGTAAATGAGCATACATGGTCGAATGGCAGACAAAAATCAGTAATAGATCATATGTTTTTGTCAGAGCGCCTCACAGCCTCTTGTGTTGATTTCTGTGTTGGTGAATCCTACACAAGTGATCATAGAACATTGGTGGCCAAATTGCGTTGGAACTTCAATAAACAAATCCAGGATTCCTTTCCAACTCCAATGACAGTGTCATGCAGTGGAAATAGGATTAGATGGCATGATGGTAACATAGAAAAACTTAACGCCACCTTTCTCTATGAATACGACTGTGCGGCGCTTTCCACAAGACAAATACTACTCTCTGCCCCTTTTTTCAATGAATACGTAAAATGTCTAATTGACAGCTCCATAAAACCAAAAAAAAATCGGAATAACAAGACCGCCGCATGCACATATATATGATCCTATGGTAAGGGCAAAAAAAGATGAAACCAATAGACAAATTAGAGCAATCCAAAAATCCAATCAACAACAGGATATAAAGTTTAATGCAATGAGGTCTATTAAACAAGCAAAAAAAAACTGGCTGAAATGCCACACGATGTGTATGGTGGAGAAAGATAACACAGCGATGATAATTGCATTAAGGGATCCATCTACCCGACATTTTTGGACCTTAATAAACTCGTTAGAAAAAACACACGCTATGCAACAAACTGTGTGTGTGCAAGAGGATGTCTGGGTTTCTCATTTTTCCACCTTGTATGAAGGAAAGTTTGCAATGACAGACAGTATAGAAACAATTAAAATGGGAAACTGGCAATGCAATTTTGATGTAGAAGACATAGAAAAGCAAATCAAGGCTTCCAATACTTCAAAAGCTGCAGGACCAAATGGGCTCACTAATAGCACACTTAAGAAAAACCCAGAATTGTGGGCAAAGGCTCTTTACATATTATTTTCGGATATTATGCTGACTCGCACCATTCCATTTTCCTGGCGGATTTCCTATATAGTCCCGATATATAAAAAAGGGGACAGAAGTTCCCCCCGTAATTATCGACCGATATCTATTATGGATGCGGACTCAAAAGTATTTGCAGGAATTGTCCCCCGGAAAATCGAGGAATGGATGCTTGAAAATAGGATACTCTGCATGCACCAATTTGGCTTCAGAAAAGGTATGGGCACGGAGATAGGGGGCCTAATTTTTACTCTTTTCTTAGAAAAGTCATGTAAGAAAGCCACCACCCCCATATATTTAGCATCAATTGACCTTTCCCTTGCATTTGATAAGGTGGATTGATCAAGATTGTGGTCCAAGTTAGCTTTAATGGGTATTCCTTCTGGACTCTTAACTATACTCATTAATTTACACGAGGACTCCTTAATCCAAATCCAACTAAATCACTCTGGGGATCTGTCAGGGCCTATACAAACTAGCAATGGCTTGCGACAGGGCTGCTTGTTTGGACCCACTCTCTTTAATTTATACATAAGAGATGTGGATGGGCCCATAACGGCTGCCTCGCTTGTGGCTCCTAGGATCGAGGGTAGGAAACTTTCTTGGACAGCTTATGCAGATGACATACTTCTGATTGATTCTACTCCGGTGGGTCTCCAGCGGAAATTGCTGGCGTTCTCAACATATGTGGATGAGAATGGCCTGTCTATTAACGAGAAAATATCAGTTGTAATATCACTGACTAATCGGAAAAAGCTCCCCGTGTTTAAATGGAAGATAGAGGGATATCCATTACTAAAGGTTCGTTCACTTTGTTATCTGGGTTTCCCTATTTTCTGTGGCCCTCTGTCCATATGTATTGGAATTACTATCTTGATGGATAAACTTATTTATCAAATGCAAATGGTTGACATTAAATATTGTAAGTATGCAGTGACCCCGGTAATTAAGTTTTATAATCTTAAAGTCTTACCCAAATTGATATATGGTTTTGAGATCTTACCATTTCCGACACATAAATTAGCTGCCAAATTGGAAGCCAAAATTTGGCGGAAAATTTTGTATTGTCTACCCAAGTGAGTCCCAATGTCAGCTATCCGTTTGGAGTTGGGTATTTTATCACTTGACAATAAAATTAAGTTGAAGAGACTAAACCTTTATCGGAATTTACTACTTGCCAAAGAAAATACTTTATATGCACTGATTGGCTGTAGATTAAGAACTGGTTCTTCGACTTCAAAGAGGTTGGTGAACCTACGAACAGACTGTTTGAACTATCTTGACTCAGTTTGTTTAACACTGGAGACCTTGATTATTAACCCACTGAGAGTTAAGGAAAAACTTCAATCCCTGGACTGGATGCAATCAATGGAACGGGTCAAGTCCTCCAGGATCTATAAGCAGATTATTTATGACGGAAAAAAAATGGGTATGCCGGAATCATACTTAGTTAAACTCCCTGATCCTAAAAGGAGAGCTGCATACATGCGATTTTGCTTTAATGTTCTGTTAACAGGGGAAATTTTAGAAATCCGTTCAGGTATCAAACAGATAATTACCTGTCGCTTTTGCCACAGCAAAGAGTCTTCTGAAACATTGAAACATCTGCTATTACACTGTCAGGCATTGGCAACTCAAAGACTTACAATATTTGGTAAATTTGTTAACGATGCTTCTAGAGTAGATATTGAAGATTTATGGTGGAATATGTTGTATGGTAAACTTAACACATTGAAATTATCTATTGTGAAATTCCTGGCCGAAATTTGTAACTTGACTACAGCGAATTAATTTTCTTATTTTTTGCAAAAATTGTAAAATGGAAAACTTATTTGAAAAGTTTTATTTTTATATGAATGTATCTAAATGTTATAAGTTTAAGTTAGGAATGGTATAATATTAGTTTGGTTGCCCTTTTGTGTTAAGAATAGGGTTTCCCTTTTCTTATTAAAACTGTTTTAATAATTCTTGAATTTCACTGTTTTGTAAAAAAAATGAAGTTTGTGTTCTTTTTTGTAAAGGTTTATATTTTGTAAAACAAAACACAAATAAAAAAAAAATAGATAGTTCCTTGGGGATGGGACAGGCCATCCACGTGACATACGAGGATCAGTAGAATCACACTTATAGGGTCCACTATAGGTAGTAGAGACACTTAGTAACCAATCACTCATGGCAATAGGATTTTATAGGAAGGGCCCGAGTGATGATGCAAGAGTGATAGAAAACCAGCCTGATTGCCGTGGAGCCTCGAGCTGTACCTGAATCTTCCTGTGTTCTTGTACTCATCCCTGTTGGTTTTGTAGAGGAGCAGTTGAATTACTCTGCAGGAAGTCCCGCCCCTATTTTGCCTATATACTGGAAACCGGAAATTGTGACATGTGCAACGCCAGTGATGGTACCTATACCACGCAAAGCCCTTGAGACAAGGTATCCACTGAGAAAACCCTATTTGATGTACCCGTAGAGATGACGGTCTCCTGAGGGAGAGCCCCAGAAAAGTGTGAAGATGAGAAAAGGAGAGGCTGAGGACGTCACGTGACATGAGGGTGACGCACTGAGAAGGATAACCAGAGAAGAGAAGGCATAGGCCTTCTAGAATCTGATGGCAAAGTAAAGAATCGAGAAGACTTTCATGTGGGGAATGAAGATTGCACGTGTGTAGAAGCACTGCAGAAAATGCAAGTCGTTTTATAACTATACAGATGCCGTAATGCAAGTAGACTAAGTAATCATAAAGGCTGGCTATATGTAGTGAATAAACTGCATGCGATGCCGCCAATATATATATGTGTAGAATCTGGACATTCAATGTCACAATTTTAGTAAGCTCAACCAGTGGAGAAAGGAGGATTGATAGCGGTGTGTGTGCCGCAGCAAAGAGAGAAGGCAAGGCTTGAAGATGGACCAAAGGAAGACTGCTTGGCTAGATGTCAAAGGCTAAACCAGCCAAAACTGGTTATTAGTCCTTGAAGAACAGTGAACGTGAGACGCCGAGGCATCCCTTGTTGAGTTGCAAAGAGAGATCACCATGAATGCCAAGTTTCTTTATTCAGGACAATTAAATGCTATAAAATGGGCTGATTCAAGGTCTCCTGTCACGTGAGTCCAAGCCGGAAATAGATTTGGGCGTGCAAGCCTGAACCTTGATAACAACGTGCTCACACTCCCTTATATTCTCAGAGACGAGAAGCAACTACAAGGCCAAGTTCAAAGACAATCTGAATGACAGACGGCATGAGTGATGAGAGATGATGGGCTAATTGGGTGTGGAGACACGGTTAAGTCCACCCACCAACACCTAGAGTACCAGCTTATGTGCTGCTAGAGAATCGAATGTTCCAGAAGGGTACAAGCATGCCAACCAATTGTAGAAGGCCATATAATGAATAGCCTTATAGTTTAGAGCCAATAATATATTGTGTTTCTAATCATGTCAAAGAGGACTTGCATGAAGGGCGGTCATGAGTTGCCCACCTGACTATAGAGACCCAATCACAATCCAATCCCTTACAGAAAGTTTACTTAGAGACTCCCCTTAGTCCAATCACAATCCCATGTAGGTATTTGCAGTTTTCCATGTAGTATGACGTCACGTATAATGAGTTTTTGCTATAAAAGTGATGTTTTTTATTAAATGCATTGCGACCATGCTGTGCAACGTCCGTTGATGTCCATTGTACTCCCTGTTTTAGACAATTGAGAATAAAACAGACACTTTGCCAACTTCCTGAGTCGGTCTTCTTATTTGGTGTGAGAGTTATTCTCCATCCCATCCATCGTACAATGTGTTACCTTAATTAAAAGAACCATAAGGCTTCAGTTTTATTGGCAATAAACCATCCACCATTTGTCCTGGGGAGGGTGTTGGGCCCCCCAAGTCCGTGGACCCCCAGTCTCGCTCTGGTATACCTGGGAGTCCCACCAACAAGTTGGTATCAGTGCTGATGGTTCACTGCGCCAGCCTGGCACAAAGTCGTCTCCTCCGCCACGGAACCTGACAGGCTGCAGGACCCTTGTATATTTCGAGAAAGATGGGGAAGCTGTGGAGTTTTTGTGTCAGGGTTTGTGCATTTTGGGAGGAACGGATTGTAGCATTGTGTGCGCAGTATTCGATTTCTCAGCACTATGCAGTTAGTAAATTGGTGACGTCACATGTACTTTTGTGCATAGGACACGGAGAGCATGAGACGGTGAGGAGCTAGCATTGGAAACTTGTGAATGGCAGACGAGGTGAACAAGTGGCAGTGCGCTGAAGGCGCATGCTTAAGATTGTGGGTGTGCCTGAGGAGGCAGCAAGTGTGAAGGGAGCAGTATGTGTGTATTTTATTTATTTATATAGCGCGCCTGGCCCAAAGGCTCGGAGCACGCCTGACGGTTTGTTGAGCCAGAGAGGCTCATAGCAAATTGACAACATTGTGATTACATTGTGTTTCTTCCTTAACAGCGGATTATCGAAACCCTCGACTTGAGGTCAGTTAAAAGCAAGAAAGATGTATCAAGGGAAGTGTGGGGGTGACACGCCCCTAAAGCACATGTGCAAGACACTCCCACCCTATAAGGACAAAATCTGTAAATATAGTATAGAATGTTCTAAAAGCACCAAGGGGAAGTTAACATGGCCACGGCCACCGTGCAGAGGTTTCTCCAAAGATGTGCAGCAATCACTACTGATGCACATACAGGGCACCTATAAGGGGAAGAAGTTAGCAAACCGCATGGCAATATTCGAATTGTGGAGGATGTTCGAAGAGGGTGAGGGGAACCCAGCAAGGCATCAGTGGATGCTGAGCCAGCAGGAGGTGTAGGGCCCACAATCCCACCCTCCGCTCCCCCACATGTCCCTCTGAGTGTGGTCTCCAATGACACAGACGATGAGCAAGGGATGTACCCATTACGAGAACTGAAAGTTGCAGAGGGGTATTCAAATCCGACATGAAAACCACCACCATACACAAGGGAAGAGGGACAGAGAGGTGCAGGACAGCTAATCACCAGGCGAGGAGCAAGCAGCAAAGCGCAGCAGGATGCAAAGGAAGGACTAGGGAGCATAGCCACGAAAGAATGGATCGGGGACAGATTCTTTTAAAGTTGGAAGGGAAGACAGATGGGGAGACAGAGGAGGCAGCTAAGGCAATGCAAGGTTTGAAGGGAAGCAGTAAAGCGTTGGATTGGGCTGAGATAATGGAAGAAACTGACAGAAAGGAGAAGGAAAGAGAAGAGAGGCTAGAGAGAGAGGACAGGGAGAGGAGAAGAGAAGAGAGGAGGAGAAGAAACAGGTGCAGAAAGAAAGATTAGAGACCATAGAAATAGATTGCAGAGAAAGAAAGAGAGACCAACAGGAACAGTGGGACAGAAGGATAAGAGAAGTAGAAGAGATCGAGAGGCGGAGGGAGTTAGCTGAGCAGGAAAAACGCAAGTTGATTGAGAGGGAACAAAGAAAGTTACTGGTGGAAAGGCTGGCAATAAGGGATGTAAAGACACAATGGCCAGTGGATCAGGGAAACGACAGACTTGAGGGGGGCAGACAAGCAGAGACAGATAGCACAACCTCATGGGACAAGAGTACCATGGAATGGGACAGAACACGCCTAGGGGCTTGGGGGGAGGCAGCTGGTAGCATTTGTGAGATATCGACATTAACATGAAACCCAACACAGTCACGACGACTAGAAGGCTAGGCTTCATAGATGATTTTTGCAGTAACATGGGCTCGGGGTCCGACAATGAAGGACGAAATAGTGGGAATAAGAAGGGGGAGCTCCACGGGCTCCAATCCATGGGGACAGGGACAGATAAGAGGGCGACATGGGAGAGTGGGATAGGTACAGGGGGAGCAGGGGGATGCAGCATGGAAAGAGCAGGCACCACGGTTGAGGGATGACCTATGTACCCTACATGATGTAACAACATATGTAGAGAGGCTTATAAACCTCCCAGGATGAAGGAAGGGGGAGACAGCTATAGTATACTCAAGAGAGAGGTTAACAGGGGAACATGATGACAGTGTCTGAATACCCATACCAGAACTGATAGACTTATACATGGGCATTGGAGACACAGACAGACAGGTCAGGCTGGCTAGGAGCGTGCATGGGGAAGTAGGGTTTACACAGATGCCCTTAGTGGAAAAGGGAGGGGGCAACCTCAATATATACCATTGAAACACAATGACAAGGAGAATGTGAGGTGTAGGCTACCATCGTTGAGCGCTGGTGCTGGGAAATTGATTTATTAAATGGAAAGAATGACAGCGGGACAGAGGTAAGCAGTGGGAAATGTGGAGGGACTGCTAGTGGCGATCCTCAGGATTGCTGATGATGTATGGAAGAGGGCGGGGTTCCCTGGAGTGACAACCCAAAACATGGCGCACAATGGTTTGACGTTTGCAAACTGCAGAGCCGACGTATGGTGAGCACTAAGGACACAATGCCCAGACTCATCAGACATTGGGGCAATTATGTCCCGGAAAATGAGGGAAGACCAAGACCCTTTACAGTATATTCAGGAGATCCAAGAGCTTTGTCGCCTTGAAACTCGAGAACCGTGGGATAAAACAATTGCAGTATTTCACCACATATTAGTAAAGGGATTGCCAGAACCAGTTCAGAAGCAGCTAAGAAAGTTAATAGGCATGGAAGCAAAAGCTTGGCCAGAAATACAGCTCACAATAGTTCACCATTGTAGGCTATGGCAAGAGAAGGTTAAGAAAAAGGCGAATAGAAAGATGAAGCGAAACTAGTACAGAAAAAACTATCGAAGTACGCAATGGAAAGGGCAGTACTAACCAGCCCGAACACACAGGGGACACAGCAGCAGCAGTTCACACCACCGCCCATGGGGGGAGGGTTTTTTGGGTGATGGAAATCACAGCAAGGGTTTCAAGGAAGAGGGGGGCCATCGAGAGGACAGGGCTTTGGGCCACAGATACATCACAACCAAGGGGGCTTTCCATGAGGGTTACAAGGGTATGGACAGCAGGTGCACCAGGGCCCAGGGGATTTCGCAGGGGGTTTCCAAGGACAAGGGAGAGAGCCACTACAGTGTTGGACGTGCGGGCAGATAGGACACATTTCAGGAGTTTGCAGAAGCAGGGGGATGCAGCAGAATTGGGGAACACAATACCAGCAGACATCAGGGTGACCAGGGCAACTATTATACACAGGATCAACCATAGCTACAGCAAGGACAGATACAGGGTGCGCACCAGCAGGCGACTCAGCTCATGACACAGACACCACAGATGCAAGCACCGATACCACAGTATTTACAAGCACCGCAGATTCAAGGAAACACACAGCAATTGCCACATATACAAGACAACATACAGCAGAACAACAGCACAGTGTTACACATTGACACCATGGCAACGGTCCTGATTAGAAAACTGGGAGGGGTCACCATGGTGGGAAACAACCCCTTTTCAGAGAATGGGATGTCCTTATACCCTAAATAGGACAGCCCACATACGGACTTCATGTGTTCGATCACACACAACCCTGCGGAGGAACCTCGCATAGGGGTGACGATAGGTGACAAGACTTTTTCCTTTCTTGTAGATACAGGGGCGAGTAGGTCCTGCATTCAGGAGGGAGCATTTAGATTGTCAGGCGATGCCATGAATACTCAAGGATTCTCTGGGGCTCTGGAAGTGGTTCCTTTCACAAACAATGTATCTCTGCCTTTACTCTACTCTCGACAGCCACCTGTAAGTATGCAGGGATGAGACATTATGAGCAGATTGAACATGCCAATTTCATTCACAGACAAGGGGATAGTGTTCTCCACCCCAGGAATACACATGCTTAATGTAAGGAAATCATTCAAGCCTATTGTGGACAGAAGGTACAGAGGGGAGTGCTAGTGGACGAGGAGATGTTCCAGTACGGGACTGACATTGCTATTGCATGGCTCCCAGGGTTTGTAGGGTGGTGGGTTCCAAACGAGTATATATTCAGACCCGAGATGCCACTGGACTAGACAGAGGGAACAATAGTGCCAATAGAAATTGAGGCAGTGGTTGTGAGACACGTTTGGATAGCAGTACATGGGATGGACGGCACAGGATGACCATGACGAGCAGTGATCGCAGTGGCAGAAGGGTGCACATTAACCACAGTGACAGACGAGAGGACAGAGAGCAAGATGGTGTTCGAAATGAGTGTGACATATTGGCTGAAAATACATTACAGAGAGGCACCACAGAGGATGGCAATGGAGCTGCGAGGATCTGGCCAACATGCCCAGCATCCTATGGACCACACGTCCCTATGATGCAGGGCTTCTGAAAAGCATAGGGGGGGTGAAGATAAAGCTGAAACCAGGAGCCATTTTACAGAGAGTAAAACAGCATCCACTCTCAAAAGAAGCAGAGGAGGGCATTTATGAAATGATTGCAGCACTAGTGGAGTGAGGCATCCAAGTGCCATCAGAGTCTGCATGCAACACAGCGGTGTACCCAGTCAAAAAAATCTAAGTGAAGGTTGTGGCATTTTATCTAGGACTTAAGGCCTCTAAACCGCATTGTAGAAGCAGAGTATCCTTTGGTTTCAAATACAGCGACAATTTTGTGCAACATTCCGGCGGAAGCAGCATGATTCACTGTCATAGACTTGAACAATGCATTTTCTCTGTGCCATTACACCCAGACTCACAAGACTTCACTTCCTTTATGTATAGAAACCGTAAGTGGAAACATACAAAACTTCCTCAAGGGTATTGCGAGTTACCATCTATCTTTAACAGGGTCATCCAGATGGACTTGTGCAATGTACAGGTGGAGAGTACAGTCCTGCAGTAAGTAGATGACATTTTGATTTGCAGTAAGACAGAGGACGGGTGTAGAAAGGACTCAGTACACATGCTGACAGTGTTAGCTGACAAAGGATACAAGGTGGACAAGGCCAAACTAAAGTACTGTCGGATAGAAGTGCTATACATTGGACAGATGTTCTCCCAAAATGGTCGGCAGATCACACCAGAGAGGGCGGAGACAATACGCAAGACAGCCAAACACATGCCAGTGAGAGAGATGGAGCAGTTCTTGGGGCTGTGCAATTACTGCAGGGCATGGGATTTTGACTACAGTACATACACAAGGCCTTTACTGGGCGCTCTGACAGAAGCACAGAATGTACACAAGGATGTAAACTGGATGACAGAAATGACTGAGGCATTTGAGGAACTGAAGGGGGCCATATGCACAGCCCCAGTGTTATGGATCCCAGACTACAAAAAGGAATTTTTCCTGTCCTCACACACTGACGGAATAGTGATGAAGGCAGTACTGACAAACAAGACAAGCTTGGGACACAAGCCAATAACATACTAAGTGGCAAGCTTGGCCCAGTAATGAGAGAACACTATCAGTGCAAATAGGCCTTGGCTGCTGCTGCATTCGTGGCAGAAAAATCAGCAGGGATTACCATGGGGTGCACTACCACTCTGGCAACACGGAGAGCATCAGAGTACGAAGTGCTACTATCAAATGCATCACTAAGGATAGTGAAGTGCCGACTTGTTAAACCAGCGATTTTCCTGGCAGACATTTTACAAGAAGGAGACTATGCACACTGCTGTGCAGAAAACATACAGGAACTCAGTGACATTTGCAAGGTACACGAGGACGCACTTGAGGGGGGAGACGTGCTATACTTTGATGGGTGATCGACAATTGACCAGGCAGATGGGGTCAGGCATACAGGAACTGTAGTGGTAAGGTTAAGGGAAGATAGAACAATTGAGGTAGTGGCAAGTGTGCGCCTGCCATCACATTATTCAGCACAGGAAGCAGAGTTAGTTGCCCTAATACTAGCATTGGAGAAGAGCAGAGGAAAGGAAGTCACAGTGTACTCCGACTCTGCCTATGTGACGTTGACAGTACACTCAGGACTAGTGCAATGGATGAGGAGAGGCTTCAGGAGGGCAGATGGTACACCAGTACAGCACGCACTTCTATTGGGCAAATTGATTGACGTTATTCGGTACTCTGCACAGATAGCAATCATGAAGTGCCAAGCGCACACGCAAGGGGAAGATCCCATCTCAAGGGGAAATGAAGCAGCAGACTCAGAAGCAAAATATGCAGCATATTTTGGGGAGCCACTAGAAATGGAGACAGCATCAAATGCTCGAGATTATGCAAGAAACATGCCACTGAAAGAAGGGTACAGTGCATTGCCAGAAACACAGATTATGAAGCTGCAGGGAGCTGCACCCAGGGAGAAGAAAGAATTGTGGACTAGGAGGGGATGTACAGTATCTCCGACCGATGCCCTATGGCGAAGGAATAACACGGGGAAGGTGGTAATGCCACTAGCATTATTGAACGCTGCACTCACACAGTTACAGTGTCCAACGCACACAGGAAAAGAGGTAATTGCTACCCGTATTGGAGAAACATGGTTCTGTCCTAATTTGGCAGAACACGTGGCTGAATTTGTAAGCATCTGTTTCACATGCAAGCAATATACAGCAGGACATACATTGAGAGTTGTGCGAGGAGCCATACCTTGGCCAGTGGGCCCATTCCATTTACATGTCGACTATGTTTACATGATCCAAGTATGTCAAGGATACCGCTGCATGATAGTAGTTGTGTGCCTATTCTCAAGATGGATTGAGGCAGGCCCCTGTTTGCATCCTGATGCTTTCAGAGCAGCAACATTTTTGTTCCAGGAGGTATTCCCAAAATGAGGCATATGTGAAGTCCTGAACTCTGACAACAGCCCTCACTTCGCCAATGAGATGTTCAAGCATAACTACATTGCTGGGCATTCAACACAAGTTCTCCTGTGCGTACCACCCACTAGCAAATGGGGTGTGTGAATGCCTGACTGGCCTCTTGAAAGAGGCAATAGCTAAAACAAATCAGATCACAAAGAATTAGTTACACTGCCAACCCCTTGCATTGTTTGCATTGCGCAATAAGCCTGGGTCTGACCACCATTTAACGCCCCATGAGGTGGTGACAGGACGACGCATGCAACTCCCATTGGCTCTTCCCACTAGAGCACTTGAAGACTGTGAGTGTAGTGCAGATGTGTTAGGTCAGGAATTATACAACTACATTATTTCCTTGATTGCTAGTGCCTCTTTTCTCTCTCACCAGTTACAACATTTCTGGGCAGGCCCAGAAGACAACGGAGAAAGTAGCAGTGACAACGAACCAAAGGACTCTGAGATCAAGAGACATGTTAACGTTGGGGACTAGGTCTTGCTACGCAATTTCACTAGAAGATGGGACACACCAAGGTTCACTGGTACCCACACTGTAGAGAACGTGGCAGATCAGGCAGTCAAACTCGAAGGGAAAGTGGTGTGGAACCACCTCTCAGACATCTAGCCCTGCCAAGCAGCGGCCTTGCCTGGCAATGAGTTCAATAGGGCCAATGATCAGCAGTAAGAAGAGCGAACCAACGATTCCGAACTTACACTGCCAAGTGGAGGACACCCAATGGTTACTCACTCAAGGGAAGCAGAGCTAGCGAACGGACTACTTATAGACTTAGAGTGAGGATACACTGTCTGTTTGTTATTTTATTCTCTACATACATTTATTGAGAAAGCCGACTGCAATAATTGATGATTGTTCCTGTTACCCGCTGACTATCACCCTGATACCTTCTCGAACCAATTTGTACACAATGTGAGAAGACCCAGTAGATTCCGAACAGGATCACCTAGAGTGTTTTATCTCACCTTTGTAGAATATTATGCCCAAGCTTACCCACAACTCGAACAAGGCAACCCTCCTGTCCTTGCCACATTGAGAGGCCCAGCAGTAAGGGCAGTGTGGGAGCAGGTGTTTATTTGTGCGGTGAACAGTGATATGGTCCACAGGGCTTAAAGAATTAACTAAATACTAACAAAATAACGCACACTTTCACGCATTTCAGGCGGGCAACTATATCTTCAGGCTGCACAAGGATCAAGCAGCACAGATAAAGATGGGTGAAATAATAAAGAATGTGATTATATCGTTGTGTCTCTTTATTCCAAGTGGGGTATTTGCATTTATGTTTTTGAGAATTTCGCTGGTTGCTAGTGCTACCGCTGTATCCTCTACTAACATAACCCACCCCCAGCAGGTGGAATGACCATGTCAGGCGGATAGGAGAACACTGCAAGCACGGTAAGGAGAGGTAAGCGCAGTGCTGACAAAGACATTAAGGGGTAAACATGTAAACCACCGACACTGCTTGAGTGTCTAACAACATGTGGTACAAGCACATGACACAAGTAGGTAAGGAAACCACCAGGGAGAGCTGTTATCCCTGTTCATTAATCCCCTATGCCATGTGTGCCATGTGTGCCTCCAGAACGTTCATTGCAACTGAAATACTTGCAGCAAGAGTACAACTCGAGAAATATTTCAAGGGTAGACAATGCTAGGCAGAATCCCGTGCAGTGCCCTTAGGGACCACTACACACAATTAAGACTACAAGTGGTAATACACGTTCACCTTTGGTACAAGTCTGTACTACTATGTCAGAGTGGTAGCAGTGGCGGAGCAGCCAGGCTTATCTCAAGAGTATATGAGCAGTAGCAGAGATTACACAAAGGGACCACAATTACTGTGACTCAAGCAAACACTGACTCACGGTTTCAGGTAAAAAATGTAAGTACATTTATTTTTAAACCATCTGTTATAAAACACAACACTTCTATTAATTCAAAACCACACGTAAAATACACTACAACCCACCAATTCACTTGGTACAGTACAACTCAAGGTAAGTACCCTATGTTTTAACCGACCGGTGTTGTGAAACAAAAGACGTTACTGGGAATACATATGCGATCACTTTTTGACAATAATGACAGTTTGGTCTTACTAAAGATACGCATATCCGCGGCAAGAAATGTTACCGGGGCAAAAACACACTTAGCACCTGAGTTAACCGGGGAGAGTTGGGGACAAAAATCATAGACAATACTTTTGTCAGGGCAGACAGAATCAGAGAACACTCGTTGACAGAAATACAAGAGTCAATAGGCCGAAGCCAGTGTCAAGTGGAACTGGGTTCCTGTTGTCGAGGATCACACAGTCGGGCGGTTCAAGATTCAACGTTGCCAGGAGTACTTAGATATTGTCAACAGAGGAAGCAAAAGTTATAAGAAGGAGGGAAGATAAAGGCAAGCCTTGGAGGAGGAGAAAAGGGATTCACCCTAGCTCCTCGAAGCAGAACACAGTACCTTATTCAAGGAAGAAGCCGGTGCCACGGAAGTTGTTTCTGGTAGTTTCCTGAAGACCCACGGTTCCTGGAGCTTCGGCAAGAAGGAGGACGTCTGGAGGGGTCTGCACCACACAGGGATGAAGCCAGCAGCAGTGACGGTGAATAAAAGGCGCGCTCCTTAAAAACAGGAGAGGCTCTTCAGATGGCCATCCGGACCACTACAGCAGTGTGCGGCGATTTCGACCATGAAGAGGATCCTCTGGCTATGGAAGATGAGCTGGTTGACCCCACCAGGCTCAAGGGAAGAAGACTCCGGACTGGATCTTCTTTGGTCGTCGAAGGGTAGATAGCTCAGGACTGCAGCAGGGCTTCACCGGGACAGGATAGTTGCAGCAGCCGTATTCTTCTCTGCTTCTCTTCAGTTCCTTGTAGTTCCAGTGGCGACTCTGACTTCCAGCCCAAGAGTCCTGCCTTTTATGTGAAAATCCCCCATTCACACAGCCTGGCTGTCATTCACGCAGCAGGGGGGTTGTCCAGCCCGGTCAACCACCTCAGCCAATCATGGCAAAGTGCGACTTGGGTTTCCTATGATACCCTGTGCAGGGGGTGACTGCACCCCTCCCTCACATTCAGCCCACCTTGACACCCAGGTGCCTAGAGGAGGGCTTCTTGGCAGAAGCCCGACAAAAGACAGTGAACAAAGAAGACAACCCTGGTTTGCTGCGCAAAGTAAAACACACGAAGGACTTTAACAAAAAGAAATGGCGAATAAACCCGACCAGAGCCAAAAGAAAGAGTATTTGGTCAAGCGGGTTTATGTTTGAGGCTAATATAATAGCCTAAAACCGTACCACGTTCATATAGTATAAACGCGGTAGAAAAGTTAGGGTAGATACCACTGCCACTAGCCAAGTCTAAATGTTAAAAGAGCAAAACAAGGCTCTAGGAGGTACAGATAAAAAGGGCTAAGAAGTAACCCTTTCCAATACTCCATGTAAGATGGGGTGTACTGGATCTGTGGTTAAATGACTATGTAAAGTTAATGGCAACTTTACCCTTTTCTGGGGGACAGTAGTCAGCCCCAGAAATGGAGTCGGTGGGAAATCTAAAAGACAACCCTGTGACACTGCACTGAAGGTGCTGTGTAACACACAAAAGAATGGGGCTACTGAAGTGGTGTACTCCAGAGTCCACAATCACAAAAACAGATGAAAGACACATGGCAAAACATGGGTAAGAGTGGGGGAAAAGCTCACACTCTTACCAAGTGAAATAAATAAACTACAGAAATCCAGCAAAGCTGCTGGGGGACTCACTAGGTAAGGGAAATTGGCCATCGAATGAGAATTCTTCCTAACAGACAGCAACATTGAGGTGGAAGTCTCGAGCAACGTTCCCGTACAAAGACAATTACATAAAGACGTTAGACATGATGAACAATTATTGGCAGTTAGACGAAGCAATACAATATATCACTGATGGCCACGAGAAGGGGGAAACAAAGACTATAACACTGAAAGAATTGCCTTGCCCACGGACAAGAGTGAAAGAGATATGAGGAAAACCTGGGTGCTGGGAAAGACCACAGAAACTCATGTATGGTCAAGTGCACACTGAGGATGGATGTAAGGATGGAGTGGTGGGAAGCAAGGCGCTTATCCTAGCACAATCACTAGTGAACAAGGTGCAAGATGAAAATGGTAAGTGCCTGGAGGAGTGGGGTACGAGCGCAAAATTGCTCACTTGGGTGGAAAATAAAGCTGGACCAATGCCTTTAAAACCCCTGAAAGCGCCAGCACTCTGTTACCAGAACAACAGTGAAGTAGAAGTTGGAAAGAATACAGGGTGCAGAAGCATAGAAAAGCATGCAGCGATGAAGATAGGCACTGCAGTACTAATGAATCACTACTGGGTGTGTGGATCCAAGGCATACGGGAAGCTGCCACCAAACTGGGGAGGGGTTTGCTCGCTGGTACACATCAATATGCCGTCATTGGTCGTGCCACGAAAAAGGATGTGAAGCTCAATGAATTCCCAAAGATGGATACCAACAAAAGGAAGAAGAGGTCTGTGGAAGAGAAACAAATAAGCCAGAGCAAGAAGCCTGCTGAATTAAGTAGAGTAAAGAGAGGAGGCAACTGCTTCTCAGAAGCATCAAAAACAGCATTGGATGAAGTGCCAGCAGAACACAGACTGTTCAGCAGAACGCAAATGTTCTTCACATCAGTAATTCCAGCTGTACAGACATCTACAAATGTGAAATGGCTGAAGATTACCCGTTGGGAGCTGATGGTGATGATAAACTCCACAGTGAATGGGTTCAACACAAAAAAGGAAGAGCTCCGAGCAGTTAGGTTGGTGGCGCTCCAGAATAGATATGTTCTGGATCTCCTAGAAGCAATGGAAGGAGGAGTTTGCGCAAAAATCAGGAGTTCCTGTTGCACATTCATACCTGCCAATGACGAAGATAACCGTACACTGACGGAAGCAGTAACCCAGCTATCCCAGGTGCATGCCACAATGGAAGAAGAAGCCAAGGGGACGGGAAAGGAGCAGAGCTGGATAGCATACATATGGTCATGGAGCCCTCATGGCTATCAGACGGGCTGAAGGTGATATTGAGCACTGATATTGGCAGGGGTGACAATGTGTGTGGTAAAGATTTGCCTCACTAAGTGCTGGAAGACAGTAGAATAAACTATTGCAATGAAGGTCCTGATGGACGTGAACATTGGAGGAGCAAAGCATAAAATAGTGGAGGAAAGAGAAAAGCTGAGAGAGAGAACAGCAAACAGTCCAGCATTTCCACTTGATGGATGAAATTGGACAATCCATTCGATGCAAAGTACTATGAAGGAAAATGGGTGTGGTGTAACCCAGAAGGAGTGTGCAGTTACATGGAATAGACCTTTGACGATCAGGTGAATTATTATGGACACCTCAGAGGAATTACGAAACTATGGCAACCAAGAGCTAAAGGATTAATTTATCGGGATGTGGTTGACAGGTCGACCAGAGGGGGGACTGAAGTGGGAGTCACGTGTGTCCTGAGACCCCCTTCCGCCCTCCGAAGTTCATGACGAGACGAAAGGCCAGAAACGCTCACAGCTATCCATTTTATTTTGGACAGATCCCGAGTGCACCAATGATTGACAAGTACACTGAAAGGTATCCTCTCAGCCAGCCATACAGACCAAATCCTGTACATATCTTCAGAGGTATACGAGAAGAAACAGAGATCGTGGATGGAAATACCCTCATGAACTGCCTTGACTGAGCACCAAGAAGTCATGGTACTGACGTCATTAGTGACACCACGACATAGCAGCGTTAGACATGAAGCACACTTGCAGTCCACACTGCACCACATAAACATACACTCGTATACATGAACAACATGAGCGCGCAGTTTTATAGCTAGAGGACAGACACATGTACATACTGTCAATGCTTTAATTATTTTTGCCATTAGCCAAATGCAGTAATGCAGAACCGCAAGGCACAAGAGATCCTGAGCAAGCTTGCTGATACTTGAAGCTAATGTTTGCATGGAGATACAGGAGTATATATGGAACCTGATCAAACCACGTGTAGCTAACCCATAGGGAATGTAGCACAACATGGAGAATGTAGGAAAATTACAGCAGGCCTCAAGCCACTGAGCATCAGACCAGTTGAGTTGGTTCAGGCTGAAGAGAGAGCAAGGACATGCGAAGACAAACTCACAGCCAAGGTCGGAGATACAAGGACATTACAATCTCCAGACGACAAGGGGACCAGCAGCAGGAAAGTGGAATAAAATCCTCATAATTATGAGCTGCAGAGCTCAAATCTGTGGTCTCTAAACACGTGATACAGCCAAGTGAGACAATGGACAGTCATCCATGGTGTGAAAGGGGAGCCGATCCCAGCAAACCAGACGCAGACTGCAACAAGTGCTGCAACGCAAGGAGAATATTCTCATAGGCCATGGTTGTACACACAAGTTACAATATAGACACATAATCATTCACATCACCTTGAAGAGATGCACAGCGAGCTGAGAACTCGATCAAGTCCCAGGCCTGGGGGCATCAGCTCTCACCAATCACAGCTTAGAATCCCAGGGGTGGACGGCAAGGGGCAAGAACCAATGGTAAACCAATTACTCTGCAACAATGTAATAGATAGTTCCTTGTGGTTGAGACAGGCCAGCCACCTGACATGCGAGGAGGACCAGTAGAATAACACTTATAGGGTCCATTAGGGGTAGCAGAGACTCTTAGTAACCAATCCCTCATGGCGATAGGTTTTTATGGGAATTTGATATTTTATTTCTATCGCGCTCGTACACAAGTGTTTCAGTGCACGACAAGACAAGGGAGGGGAACAGGGGAGAACAAAACAATGATCTTACTAGGCCCACTGACATCGAGAATGATAAATAAACAATAAAGGCAACAAACAGTGGTAGTGCTATCAGCAAGTGGCAAATGCTGGGTTTAAGGCAGCAGACACGGTAGGTCTTATAAGTGCAGGAAGAAAAAGGGGGTGGGGACTGTATGGGTACAGATCCAGGCCCCAGTGCAAGGGGTGGCCCGGAGGCAGTGCGGGAGGGTGGCAGGGTGAGCAGGTACCTGGGCCCGGAGGACAGAGGGTGGCCAGGTGCACAGTGCCAAGAGAGAACAGATCAGCAGGGGAGAAGGGGAGCGAAGGCAGAAGCAAAGAGGAAGGTCTTGAGGTGCTTCCGGAACTGGAGAGGTTTCTCCTCAAGTTTTAGAGTGGCAGGGAGGCTGTTCCAAAGGGAGGCCCCAGCTGAAGACAGAGATCTAACCACAGCTCACTTCTTTCAAAAACAACTGACCCTGAGGGAGGTAGAGGTAGAAGAGCGAAGAGCTTGGGAGGGGAGGTATTTGCGGAGGGAAAGCTGAAGGTATTTTGGACCCAGGCCACAGAAAGCCTTGTGGACAATGCAGAGGGTTTTGAATGTAATCCTTGCGTCCACTGGCAGCCAATGGAGAGATTTCAGAGCTGGAGAGATCCAATCCCAGGGCTTGAGGCCAAGGGCAAGTCTCGCAGTCCTGTTCTGGATTAGTTGCAGAGGGCGGAGAGTAGAGACAGGTAGATATAGAAAGAGGCTGTTACAATAGTCCAACCTAGAGTGAACCAGAGCTTGGGAGACAGTGAGCTTTGGAGGAAAGAGAGGAAAGGCAGAGTACCTCTGAGGAGGTGCAGTAGGAAGTTTGACTTTTTAGAGATATCAGAGATGTGGGCAGAGAAGGAAAGTGTGGAGTCAAATATTACCCCAAGGGTCTTAGCCTCGCAGGTGGTGGTAGGAGGAGGGCCAAGGGAGGCTGGCCAGAGTGTGAGGGGAAAGGATGGTGAAGGTGTGCCGATGAGGAGGATCTCCGTCTTGCTGGCATTCAGAGAAAGATCATTCGTGGAACACCAATCTTGAATGGCAGTTAGGCAATCAGAGATGAGAGAGGGAGAGGAGGTGGCCGAGGGCAGCCTGAAAATGAGATAGCTCGTCCTTGGCACTTAAGGGGTTAATGAAGGAGAAAATGTTAGAAAGGCTTTGCATGGTGAAATACTGAAATCACCAAAAAGGCCTTGGCACTGGGGGGAAAACCCATGGCAGTTAAAAGGTTAATACACCCATTCGTAACGGACGTCTTTTTCTCTCACTTCATCTGGGGTCTCCTAGCAACCAAACAAAAGCAATTTGAGGAAAGGACCAAAACAGCTTTCTCTTTGCAATATATATATACATCCATATCTATGGCATTAAGTCTATCAATATAATAATGTTGCCCGTAGCATGATCATCAACCCTTTGTGGAATTAGACCCCATTACTGTCCATGGAAATGCCTGACATTGGGAACTTCCCCTCTCCAACACAGGATCAAGTTGCCCCTGTATCTAATAGGAAGGAAAATGTTTTGTCGCCTATGGTCAATCCAACCCTCGGTTTCTCTTGTGGGTCTGGTGGAACACATCAAGTCTTTCTGTAGGCTGTCCTATTGTGGATAGATGTTCAGTCCTGTGCCAGTGAAAGTATTCCCTCCCACTATTGTCACACACCCTATCCTCGGTGTAGGTGTAGGTGCATTTGGCAATATGTTTGCGTTCCACTATGTCACTTTAATGTATTTAATGTAGTTCACCCAAGAAATGCTCCAACTCTTGGTGTACTCCCGCCCTGCTGAGACCTAAACAATGAAACAGCGTGGAGGAAATCTTGGGACACGTCTTCTGCAAATCTTGCCTCAAACGCTCACCAGAAAGCCACGCCTTCTGCTGAAACAGCTTTTCTGCACAATACTGTTAGCATGGCCCTTAATAAATAAATACACCTTTATAAGGTGCTTAACACCAGAGAGGAGACCAGTCTCTAAGCGCAGGACAGGGTTTCAAACCTGTATTCCCCGAGCTAGCCTACAGCCCCAATAAATGAATGCACCCGATGAACTTCTTTATACCATAAAGAACTTCCCAAATCCCCCTTGACTCTCATAATCTTTACCATGACGGTTTCACTGGGTAACAATTTCAACATTCGGGATGATATAAGCACAGGGTCTCGGGCCCATATGTCGGAGTCAGTTACTGGAAATGTCTCTATGGACCTCTTGTGATTCCTGCTCATCTTCAGAATCCTAGCTTTGATAGCTTAGAAGCACATGTGACGTGGAGTCAGGCTACCGATCTAGGTGATTGTCTACCAGTATCTGTTATCCTCCCCTCGACCCTCTCCCTAAACACATCTACTGGTACCCCTTTGCTAAAAATCCTTCCTAAGGTTCATGCTCTTTACAAAATGGCCGCCCTATTGCTGGGCTACCGGCCAGCTCAGGCTTTGCAGAAGGTGGTGACCCGTTGTCATGTGGTGGGTCTCCACCCCTGGTGACTTCCTTGCGACCTCTGGCACTGCCCCTGGGAGCCCTGGCCCAGGAATCTGCTGAGTCACTGAGGAGATGAAAGTGAAGAGAGGTTGCTTTAGCTTTGCTCGGACAGCGGAGGGAGATATACACTTGCTGATGCTTGAGGTGGGGGTACTTTGCTCCCTCTCTACACATTCATGCATACCACTCAGACACACCAAAACCAGTTTGTGGATTGGGACAGACCCAAACCACATCCTGCCAGCAAACACACACAGCCCTCCAGTAGCCCGCAAAAAAGCTTCTGCTTTCCCGGGCACTGGAAGACCTTATAAGGATTTTCCTGGCCTCTAAGGACAGGAAGAAGGCTAAAGGACAAGATGGCAAAAGGACAAGCGAAAAATCTCGTGGCACGGCCATGTTTGGATACTAGCCACAGTTAGTAGCCAAATGCAGTCAACGCGGTAAGGCTAAAATGAAAAGTTCCAAAAAGTGGGGAAAAGTCACTGCTGCCACCAGCTTATCTTTTTAGCACACCTAGAGTAACAAAACATCCTCTGAGTGTTAGTCTAGGGCAAAACAGAAATGCACCCAATTGTATTGTACTGCAGTGTAAGATGCTGTGCACGGTGATAAAAACTTACCACAAGTGATACAAAAGTAATCACAAGTAGTAACACAGTAACACGACTAAGGGAAAACAAGGTCTCCCAGTACTGACAGCTTGAAGGACATATCAGTTTCCCCATAAAATGTGGGCAAAGGCCAGTGCAGTGAAGTTTAAGGCTTCACTGCGCTGCAAAAAGTACAGGTGAGATTCCAAAATAAAAGCAAAAAATGTGGGGGTTGCATAAAGATGGAAGGAAAGATGCAGTAAAGAGAAATCTTTCCTAAGAGTGTATGTCTGGGCAAATGGTGCTCTTGTGAATGTTGGCAGTGCAGCACAGTGCGTTTGTGTAAGTGTGTGTCTGTGCAGGTGGTGCTCTTGTAGATGTTCAGTGCAGCACAGAGCGTTTGTGTAAGTGTGTGTCTGTGCATGTGGTGCTCTTGTAGACAGTCAGTGCAGCACAGTGTGTTTGTGTAAGTGTGTGTCTGTGCAGGTGGTGCTCTTGTAGACAGCCCGTGTAGTACAGTGTGTTTGTGTAAGTGTGTGTCTGTGCAGGTGGTGCTCTTGCAGACGCCTGTGCAGCATAGTGTGTTTGTGTAAGTGTGTGTTTGTGCATGTGGTGCTCTTGTAGACGGTCAGTGCAGCACAGTGTGTTTGTGTAAGTGTGTGTCTGTGCAGGTGGTTCTCTTGTAGACGGCCCGTGCAGCACAGTGTGTTTGTATAAGTGTGTGTCTGTGCAGGTGGTGCTCTTGTAGACGGCCCGTGCAGCACATTGTGTTTGTGCAAGTGTGTATCTGTGAAGGTGGTGCTCTTGTAGACGGTCAGTGCAGCACTGTGTGTTTGTGTAAGTGTGTGTCTGTGCAGTTGGTGCTCTTGTAGACAGTCAGTGCAGCACAGTGTGTTTGTGTAAGTGTGTGTCTGTGCAGGTGGTGCTCTTGTAGACAGCCAGTGCAGCACTGTTATCATTACTTTAATCTGTTTTAGTTAAAAACTTTACACATACTGTTATAAAACCAAAATTAATGAAAATACAACATACAAAAATAAGAAATCTAAAACTCACTTAACAAGTAAGCTAATACATAGATTTTACAAACATTTAAGAAAAACAGCAACCCGGAAATCGAACCTAGTGTCATGGCGTCCGAGCATCCCACTGAGACATTCAATCGTATCTCAATTACTTTTACAAATTGACTATTTGGACAATATATAGCCGTATTCGATATAATGCCCAATGCAGGGTATTGCTACATGAATTCAAGCAGCGGAGCCAGAAGGCGCTCCAGCAGCGGAGCTAGAAGGTGCTCCAGCAGCGGAGCCAGAAGGCGCTCAAGCAGCGGAGCCAGAAGGCGCTCAAGCAGCAGAGCCAGAAAGCGCCCAAGCAGCAGAGCCAGAAGGCACTCCAGTAGCACAGCCAGAAGGAGCTCCAGCAGCGGAGCCAGAAGGCGCTCCAGCAGCGGAGCCAGAAGGTGCTCCAGCAGCGCAGCCAGAAGGTGCTCCAACAGTGGAGCTAGAAGGCGCTCTAGCAGCGGAACTAAAAGGCGCTCCAGCAGTGGAGGCAGAAGGCACTCAAGCATCGGAGCCAGAAGGCGCTCAAGCAGCAGAGCCAGAAGGCGCTCAAGCAGGAGAGCAAGAAGGCGCTCCAGCAGCCGAGCCAGAAGGCACTCAAGCAGCAGAGCCAGAAGGCACTCAAGCAGCGGAGCCAGAAGGTGCTAACGCAGCAGAGCCAGAAGGCACTCCAGCAGCGGAGCCAGAAGGCGCTCCAGCAGTGGAGCTAGAAGGTGCTCCAGCAGCAGTGCCAGAAGGTGCTCCAGCAGCGGAGCCAGAAGGTGCTCCAGCAGCGGAGCCAAAAGGTGCTCCAGCTCCAGAGCTAGAAGGCGCTCCAGCAGCGGAACCAGATGGTGCTCAAGCAGCGGAGCCAGAAGGTGCTCAAGCAGCTGAGCCAGAAGGTGCTCAAGCAGCGGAGCCAGAAGGCACTCCAGCAGCGGAGCCAGAAGGCGCTCAAGCAGTGGAGCCAGAAGGCGCTCCAGCAGCGGAGCCAGAAGGTGCTCAAGCAGCGGAGCCAGAAGGTGTTCCAGCAGCAGAGCCAGAAGGCGCTCAAGCAGCAGAGCCAGAAGGCGCTCCAGCAGTGGAGCCAAAAGGCGCTCAAGCAGTAGAGCCAGAAGGCGCCCCAGCAGCGGAGCCAGAAGGCGCTCAAGCAGCGGAGCCAGAAGGCACTCAAACAGCAGAGCCAGAAAGCGCCCAAGCAGCAGAGCCAGAAGGCACTCCAGCAGGGCAGCCAGAAGGAGCTCCAGCAGCGGAGCCAGAAGGCGCTATAGCAGCGGAGCCAGAAGGTGCTGCAACAGCAGAGCTAGAAGGCCCTCCAGCAGCAGAGCCAGAAGACACTCGAGCAGCGGAGCTAGAAGGTGCTGCAGCAGCGGTGCCAGAATGCGCTCCAGGAGCGGAGCCAGAAGGTGCTCCAGCAGCACAGCCAAAAGGTGCTCCAGCAGCGAAGCTAGAAGGTGCTCCAGCAGCGGAGCCAGAAGGAGCTCAAGTAGCGGAGCCAGAAGGTGCTCCAGCAGCAGATCCAGAAGGCGCTCAAGCAGCGGAGCCATAAGGCGCTCCAGCAGCAGAGCCGGAAGGTGCTCAAGCAGCGGAGCCGGAAGGCGCTCCAGCAGCGGAGCCAGAAGGTGCACAAGCAGCAGAGACAGAAGGTGCTCCAACAGCAGAGCCAGAAGGTGCTCAAGCAGCAGAGCCAGAAGGTGCTCCAGCAGCGGAGCCAGAAGGCTCTCAAGCATCGGAGCCAGAAGGCGCTCAAGCAGCAGAGCCAGAAGGTGCTCAAGCAGCAGAGCCAGAAGACGCTCAAGCAGCACAGCCAGAAGGCACTCCAGCAGCGGAGCCAGAAGGTACTCAAGCAGCGGAGCCAGAAGGCGCTCCAGCGGCGGAGCTAGAAGGCACTCCAGCAGCGGTGCCAGAAGGCACTCCAGCAGCAGAGCCAGAAGGTGCTGCAGCAGCGGAGCCAAAGGGTGCTCCAGCAGCAGAGCTAGAAGGCGCTGCAGCAGCGGAGCCAGAAGGTGCTCAAGCAGCGGAGCCAGAAGGCACTCAAGCGGCGGAGCCAGAAGGTGCTCAAGCAGCTGAGCCAGAAGGTGCTCAAGCAGTGGAGCCAGAAGGCTCTCCAGCAGCGGAGCCAGAAGACGCTCAAGCAGCAGAGCCAGAAGGCGCTCCAGCAGCAGAGCCAGCAGGTGCTCCAGCAGCAGAGCCAGAAGGTGCTCCAACAGCAGAGCTAGAAGGTGCTCCAGCAGCGGAACTAAAAGGCGCTCCAGCAGCAGAGTCAGAAGGCGCTCAAGCATCGAAGCCAGAAGGCGCTCAAGCAGCAGAGCCAGAAGGTGCTCTAGCAGAGGAGCCAAGAGGTGGTCAAGCAGCAGAGCCAGAAGGCGCTCCAGCAGCGGAGCCAGAAGGCACTCCAGCAGCAGAGCTAGAAGGTGCACCAGCAGCGGTGCCAGAAGGCCCTCCAGCAGCTGAGCCAGAAGGTGCTCCACCAGCACAGCCAAAAGGTGCTCCAGCAGCGGAGCTAGTAGGCGCTCAAGCAGCGGAGCCAGAAGGTAATCCAGCAGCACAGCCAAAAGGTGCTCCAGCAGCGGAGCTAGAAGGTGCTCCAGCAGCGGAGCCAGAAGGAGCTCAAGCAGCAGAGCCAGAAGACGCTCAAGCAGCGGAGCCAGAAGGTGCTCCAGCAGCAGAGCCAGAAGGCGCTCAAGCAGCAGAGCCATAAGGCACTCCAGCAGCAGAGCCGGAAGGTGCTCAAGCAGCGGAGCCGGAAGGCGCTCCAGCAGCGGAGCCAGAAGGCGCCCAAGCAGCGGAGCCAGAAGGTGCTCCAGCAGCAGAGCCAGAAGGCGCTCAAGCAGCGGAGCCAGAAGGTGCTCCAACAGCGGAGCCAGAAGGTGCTCAAGCAGCAGAGCCAGAAGGTGCTCCAGCAGCAGAGCCAGAAGGCTCTCAAGTATCGGAGCCAGAAGGCGCTCAAGCAGCAGAGCCAGAAGGCGCTCAAGCAGCAGAGCCAGAAGGTGCTCCAGCAGCCGAGCCAGAAGGCGCTCAAGCAGCAGAGCCAGAAGGCGCTAGAGCAGCGGAGCCAGAAGGTGCTCAAGCAGCGGAGCCAGAAGGCGCTCCAGCAGCAGAGCTAGAAGGTGCTCCAGCAGCGGAGCTAGAAGGCGCTCCAGCAGCGGAGCCAGAAGGTACTGCAGCAGCAGAGCCAAAAGGTGCTCCAGCAGTAGAGCTAGAAGGCGCTCCAGCAGTGGAGCCAGAAGGAGCTCAAACAGCGGAGCCAGAAGGCACTCAAGCAGCGGAGCCAGAAGGTGCTCAATCAGCTGAGCCAGAAGGCGCTCCAGCAGTGGAGCCAGAAGGCTTTCCAGCAGCGGAGCCAGAAGGCGCTCAAGCAGCAGAGCCAGAAGGCGCTCCAGCAGCGGAACCAGCAGGTGCTCCAGCAGCAGAGCCAGAAGGCGCTCAAGTAGCAGAGCCAGAAGGCTCTCCAGCAGCCGAGCCAGAAGGCACTCAAGCAGCAGAGCAGAAGGCGCTCCAGCAGCGGAGCCAGAAGACACCCAAGCAGCAGAGCCAGAAGGCGCTCCAGCAGCAGAGCCAGAAAGCGCGCCAGCAGCGGAGCCAGAAGGAGCTCAAGCAGTGGAGCCCGAAGGCGCTCCAGCAGTGGAGCCAGGAAGCGCCCAAGCAGCAGAGCCAGAAGGAGCTCAAGCAGTGGAGGCAGAAGGCGCTCCAGCAGTGGAGCCAGAAAGCGCCCAAGCAGCAGAGCCAGAAGGCACTCGTGCAGCACAACCAGCAGGAGCTCAAGCAGCGGAGCCAGAAGGCGCTCAAGCAGCGGAGCCAGAAGGCGCTAGAGCAGCGGAGCCAGAAGGTGCTCAAGCAGCGGAGCCAGAAGGCGCTCCAGCAGCAGAGCTAGAAGGTGCTCCAGCAGCGGAGCCATAAGGCGCTCCAGCAGCAGAGCCGGAAGGTGCTCAAGCAGCGGAGCCGGAAGGCGCTCCAGCAGAGGAGCCAGAAGGCGCCCAAGCAGCGGAGCCAGAAGGTGCTCAAGCAGCGGTGCCAGAAGGCGCTCAAGCAGCAGAGCCAGAAGGCGCTCCAGCAGCAGAGCCAGAAGGCACTCAAGCAGCGGAGCCAGAAGGCGCTCCAGCGGCGGAGCTAGAAGGCACTCCAGCAGCGGTGCCAGAAGGCACTCCAGCAGCGGAGCCAGAAGGTGCTGCAGCAGCGGAGCCAAAGGGTGCTCCAGCAGCAGAGCTAGAAGGCGCTGCAGCAGCGGAGCCAGAAGGTGCTCAAGCAGCGGAGCCAGAAGGCACTCAAGCGGCGGAGCCAGAAGGTGCTCAAGCAGCTGAGCCAGAAGGTGCTCAAGCAGTGGAGTCAGAAGGCTCTCCAGCAGCGGAGCCAGAAGACGCTCAAGCAGCAGAGCCAGAAGGCGCTCCAGCAGCAGAGCCAGCAGGTGCTCCAGCAGCAGAGCCAGAAGGTGCTCCAACAGCAGAGCTAGAAGGTGCTCCAGCAGCGGAACTAAAAGGCGCTCCAGCAGCAGAGTCAGAAGGCGCTCAAGCATCGAAGCCAGAAGGTGCTCAAGCAGCAGAGCCAGAAGGTGCTCTAGCAGAGGAGCCAAGAGGTGGTCAAGCAGCAGAGCCAGAAGGCGCTCCAGCAGCGGAGCCAGAAGGCACTCCAGCAGCAGAGCTAGAAGGTGCATCAGCAGCGGTGCCAGAAGGCCCTCCAGCAGCTGAGCCAGAAGGTGCTCCACCAGCACAGCCAAAAGGTGCTCCAGCAGCGGAGCTAGTAGGCGCTCAAGCAGCGGAGCCAAAAGGTAATCCAGCAGCACAGCCAAAAGGTGCTCCAGCAGCAGAGCTAGAAGGTGCTCCAGCAGCGGAGCCAGAAGGAGCTCAAGCAGCAGAGCCAGAAGACGCTCAAGCAGCGGAGCCAGAAGGTGCTCCAGCAGCAGAGCCAGAAGGCGCTCAAGCAGCAGAGCCATAAGGCACTCCAGCAGCAGAGCCGGAAGGTGCTCAAGCAGCGGAGCCGGAAGGCGCTCCAGCAGCGGAGCCAGAAGGCGCCCAAGCAGCGGAGCCAGAAGGTGCTCCAGCAGCAGAGCCAGAAGGCGCTCAAGCAGCGGAGCCAGAAGGTGCTCCAACAGCGGAGCCAGAAGGTGCTCAAGCAGCAGAGCCAGAAGGTGCTCCAGCAGCAGAGCCAGAAGGCTCTCAAGTATCGGAGCCAGAAGGCGCTCAAGCAGCAGAGCCAGAAGGCGCTCAAGCAGCAGAGCCAGAAGGCGCTCAAGCAGCAGAGCCAGAAGGTGCTAGAGCAGCGGAGCCAGAAGGTGCTCAAGCAGCGGAGCCAGAAGGCGCTCCAGCAGCAGAGCTAGAAGGTGCTCCAGCAGCGGAGCTAGAAGGCGCTCCAGCAGCGGAGCCAGAAGGTGCTGCAGCAGCAGAGCCAAAAGGTGCTCCAGCAGTAGAGCTAGAAGGCGCTCCAGCAGTGGAGCCAGAAGGAGCTCAAACAGCGGAGCCAGAAGGCACTCAAGCAGCGGAGCCAGAAGGTGCTCAATCAGCTGAGCCAGAAGGCGCTCCAGCAGTGGATCCAGAAGGCTTTCCAGCAGCGGAGCCAGAAGGCGCTCAAGCAGCAGAGCCAGAAGGCGCTCCAGCAGCGGAACCAGCAGGTGCTCCAGCAGCAGAGCCAGAAGGCGCTCAAGTAGCAGAGCCAGAAGGCTCTCCAGCAGCCGAGCCAGAAGGCACTCAAGCAGCAGAGCAGAAGGCGCTCCAGCAGCGGAGCCAGAAGACACCCAAGCAGCAGAGCCAGAAGGCGCTCCAGCAGCAGAGCCAGAAAGCGCGCCAGCAGCGGAGCCAGAAGGAGCTCAAGCAGTGGAGCCCGAAGGCGCTCCAGCAGTGGAGCCAGGAAGCGCCCAAGCAGCAGAGCCAGAAGGAGCTCAAGCAGTGGAGCCAGAAGGCGCTCCAGCAGTGGAGCCAGAAAGCGCCCAAGCAGCAGAGCCAGAAGGCACTCGTGCAGCACAACCAGCAGGAGCTCAAGCAGCGGAGCCAGAAGGCGCTCAAGCAGCTGAGCCAGAAGGCGCTAGAGCAGCGGAGCCAGAAGGTGCTCAAGCAGCGGAGCCAGAAGGCGCTCCAGCAGCAGAGCTAGAAGGTGCTCCAGCAGCGGAGCCAGAAGGCGCTCCAGCAGCAGAGCCGGAAGGTGCTCAAGCAGCGGAGCCGGAAGGCGCTCCAGCAGAGGAGCCAGAAGGCGCCCAAGCAGCGGAGCCAGAAGGTGCTCAAGCAGCGGTGCCAGAAGGCGCTCAAGCAGCAGAGCCAGAAGGCGCTCCAGCAGCAGAGCCAGAAGGCACTCAAGCATCCGAGCCAGAAGGCGCTCCAGCAGCGGAGCCAGAAGGCACTCGAGCAGCAGAGCTAGAAGGTGCTCCAGCAGCGGTGCCAGAATGCGCTCCAGCAGCGGAGCAAGAAGGTGCGCCAGCAGCACAGCCAAAAGGTGCTCCAACAGCAGAGCCAGAAGGCGCTCCAGCAGCGGAGCCAGAAGGCACTCCAGCAGCAGAGCTAGAAGGTGCTCCAGCAGCGGTGCCAGAAGGCCCTCCAGCAGCGGAGCCAGAAGTGCTCCGCCAGCACAGCCAAAAGGTGCTCCAGCAGCGGAGCTAGTAGGCGCTGAAGCAGCAGAGCCAGAAGGTACTCCAGCAGCACAGCCAAAAGGTGCTCCAGCAGCGGAGCTAGAAGGTGCTCCAGCAGCAGAGCCAGAAGGTGCTCCAGCAGCTGAGCCAGAAGGCACCCAAGCAGCAGAGCCAGAAGTCACTCCAGCAGCGGAGCCAGAAGGTGCTCAAGCAGCGGAGCCAGAAGGCACTCCAGCAGCAGAGCTAGAAGGCGCTCAAGCAGCGGAGCCATAAGGCGCTCAGCGGCAGAGCCGGAAGGTGCTCAAGCAGCGGAGCCGGAAGGCGCTCCAGCAGAGGAGCCAGAAGGCGCCCAAGCAGCGGAGCCAGAAGGTGCTCCAACAGCAGAGCCAGAAGGCGCTCAAGCAGCAGAGCCAGAAGGTGCTCCAGCAACGGAGCCAGAAGGCTCTCAAGCATCGGAGCCAGAAGGCGCTCAAGCAGCAGAGCCAGAAGGCGCTCAAGCAGAAGAGCCAGAATGCGCTCAAGCAGCAGAGCCAGAAGGCACTCCAGCAGCGGAGCCAGAAGGTGCTCAAGCAGCGGAGCCAGAAGGCGCTCCAGCAGCGGAGATAGAAGGCACTCCAGCAGCGGTGCCAGAAGGCACTACAACAGCGGAGCCAGAAGGTGCTGCAGCAGCGGAGCCAAAGGGTGCTCCAGCAGCAGAGCTAAAAGGCGCTGCAGCAGCGGAGCCAGAAGGTGCTCAAGCAGCGGAGCCAGAAGGCACTCAAGCAGCGGAGCCAGAAGGTGCTCAAGCAGCTGAGCCAGAAGGCGCTCAAGCAGTGGAGCCAGAAGGCTCTCCAGCAGAGGAGCCAGAAGGCACTCAAGCAGCAGAGCCAGAAGGCGCTCCAGCAGCGGAGCCAGCAGGTGCTCCAGCAGCAGAGCCAGAAGGTGCTCCAACAGCAGAGCTAGAAGGCGCTCCAGCAGCGGAACTAAAAGGCGCTCCAGCAGAGGCGCTCAAGCATCAAAGCCAGAAGGCGCTCAAGCAGCAGAGCCAGAAGGTGCTCTAGCAGTGGAGCCAAGAGGTGGTCAAGCAGCAGAGCCAGAAGGCACTCCAGCAGCGGAGCCAGAAGGCACTCCAGCAGCAGAGCTAGAAGGTGCTCCAGCAGTGGTGCCAGAAGGCCCTCCAGCAGCAGAGCCAGAAGGTGCTCCGCCAGCACAGCCAAAAGGTGCTCCAGCAGCGGAGCTAGTAGGCGCTCAAGCAGTGGAGCCAGAAGGTGCTCCAGCAGCACAGCCAAAAGGTGCTCCAGCAGCGGAGCTAGAAGGTGCTCCAGCAGCGGAGCCAGAAGGAGCTCCAGCAGCAGAGCCAGAAGGCGCTCAAGCAGCGGAGCCATAAGGCGCTCCAGCAGCAGAGCCGGAAGGTGCTCAAGCAGCGGAGCCGGAAGGCGCTCCAGCAGCGGAGCCAGAAGGCGCCCAAGCAGCGGAGCCAGAAGGTGCTCCAGCAGCAGAGCCAGAAGGCGCTCAAGCAGCGGAGCCAGAAGGTGCTCCAACAGCGGAGCCAGAAGGTGCTCAAGCAGCAGAGCCAGAAGGTGCTCCAGCAGCGGAGCCAGAAGGCTCTCAAGTATCGGAGCCAGAAGGCGCTCAAGCAGCAGAGCCAGAAGGCGCTCAAGCAGCAGAGCCAGAAGGTGCTCCAGCAGCCGAGCCAGAAGGCGCTCAAGCAGCAGAGCCAGAAGGCGCTCCAGCAGCGGAGCCAGAAGGTGCTCAAGCAGCGGAGCCAGAAGGCACTCCAGCAGCAGAGCTAGAAGGTGCTCCAGCAGCGGAGCCAGAAGGTGCTGCAGCAGCAGAGCCAAAAGGTGCTCCAGCAGCAGAGCTAGAAGGCGCTCCAGCAGTGGAGCCAGAAGGAGCTCAAGCAGCAGAGCCAGAAGGCACTCAAGCAGCGGAGCCAGAAGGTGCTCAAGCAGCTGAGCCAGAAGGCGCTCCAGCAGTGGAGCCAGAAGGCTTTCCAGCAGCGGAGCCAGAAGGCGCTTAAGCAGCAGAGCCAGAAGGCGCACCAGCAGCGGAACCAGCAGGTGCTCCAGCAGCAGAGCCAGAAGGCGCTCAAGTAGCAGAGCCAGAATGCTCTCCAGCAGCCGAGCCAGAAGGCACTCAAGCAGCAGAGCAGAAGGCGCTCCAGCGGAGCCAGAAGGCACCCAAGCAGCAGAGCGAGAAGGCGCTCCAGCAGCAGAGCCAGAAAGCACGCCAGCAGCGGAGCCAGAAGGAGCTCAAGCAGTGGAGCCAGAAGGCGCTCCAGCAGTGGAGCCAGGAAGCGCCCAAGCAGCAGAGCCAGAAGGAGCTCAAGCAGTGGAGCCAGAAGGCGCTCCAGCAGTGGAGCCAGAAAGCGCCCAAGCAGCAGAGCCAGAAGGCACTCGAGCAGCACAACCAGAAGGAGCTCAAGCAGTGGAGCCAGAAGGCGCTCAAGCAGCGGAGCCAGAAGGTGCTCAAGCAGCGGAGCCATAAGGCGCCCAAGCAGCGGAGCCAGAAGGCGCCCAAGCAGCGGAGCTAGAAGGTGCTCCAGCAGCGGAGCCAGAAGGTGCTCAAGCAGCGGAACCAGAAGGCACTCAAGCAGCGGAGCCAGAAGGTGCTCAAGCAGCGGAGCCAGAAGGCGCTCAAGCAGCGGAGCCATAAGTTGCTCTAGCAGCGGAGCCAAAAGGTGCTCAAGCAGCGGAGCCAGAAGGCGCTCCAGCAGCGGTGCCAGAAGGCGCTCAAGCAGCAGAGCCAGAAGGCGCTCCAGCAGCAGAGCCAGAAGGCACTCAAGCATCGGAGCCAGAAGGCGCTCCAGCAGCGGAGCCAGAAGGCATTCGAGCAGCAGAGCTAGAAGGTGCTCCAGCAGCGGTGCCAGAATGCGCTCCAGCAGCGGAGCCAGAAGGTGCTCCAGCAGCACAGCCAAAAGGTGCTCCAACATCAGAGCCAGAAGGCGCTCCAGCAGCATAGCCAGAAGGCACTCCAGCAGCAGAGCTAGAAGTTGCTCCAGCAGCGGTGCCAGAAGGCCCTCCAGCAGCGGAGCCAGAAAGTGCTCCGCCAGCACAGCCAAAAGGTGCTCCAGCAGCGGAGCTAGTAGGCGCTCAAGCAGCGGAGCCAGAAGGTGCTCCAGCAGCACAGCCAAAAGGTGCTCCAGCAGCGGAGCTAGAAGGTGCTCCAGCAGCAGAGGCAGAAGGCTTTCCAGCAGCGGAGCCAGAAGGCGCTCAAGCAGCAGAGCCAGAAGGCGCTCCAGCAGCAGAACCAACAGGTGCTCCAGCAGCAGAGCCAGAAGGCGCTCAAGTAGAAGAGCAGAAGGCGCTCCAGCAGCGGAGCCAGAAGGCACTCAAGCAGCAGAGCAGAAGGCGCTCCAGCAGCGGAGCCAGAAGGCACCCAAGCAGCAGAGCCAGAATGCGCTCCAGCAGCAGAGCCAGAAAGCGCTCCAGCAGCGGAGCCAGAAGGAGCTCAAGCAGTGGAGCCAGAAGGCGCTCCAGCAGTGGAGCCAGGAAGCGCCCAAGCAGCAGAGCCAGAAGGAGCTCAAGCAGTGGAGCCAGAAGGCGCTCCAGCAGTGGAGCCAGAAAGCGCCCAAGCAGCAGAGCCAGAAGGCACTCGAGCAGCACAACCAGAAAGAGCTCGAGCAGTGGAGCCAGAAGGCGCTCAAGCAGCGGAGCCAGAAGGTGCTCAAGCAGCGGTGCCATAAGGCGCCCAAGCAGCGGAGCCAGAAGGCGCCCAAGCAGTGGAGCTAGAAGGTGCTCCAGCAGCGGAGCCAGAAGGTGCTCAAGCAGCGGAGCCAGAAGGTGCTCCAGCAGCGGAGCCAGAAGGCTCTCAAGCATCGGAGCCAGAAGGCGCTCAAGCAGCAGAGCCAGAAGGCGCTCAAGCAGAAGAGCCAGAAGGCGCTCCAGCAGCCGAGCCAGAAGGCGCTCAAGCAGCAGAGCCAGAAGGCACTCCAGCAGCGGAGTCAGAAGGTGCTCAAGCAGCGGAGCCAGAAGGCGCTCCAGCAGCGGAGATAGAAGGCACTCCAGCAGCGGTGCCAGAAGGCACTACAACAGCGGAGCCAGAAGGTGCTGCAGCAGCAGAGCTAGAAGGCGCTCCAGCAGCGGAGATAGAAGGCACTCCAGCAGCGATGCCAGAAGGCACTACAACAGCGGAGCCAAAGGGTGCTCCAGCAGCAGAGCTAGAAGGCGCTGCAGCAGCGGAGCCAGAAGGTGCTCAAGCAGCGGAGCCAGAAGGCACTCAAGCAGCGGAGCCAGAAGGTGCTCAAGCAGCTGAGCCAGAAGGCGCTCAAGCAGTGGAGCCAGAAGGCTCTCAAGCAGCTGAGCCAGAAGGCGCTCAAGCAGTGGAGCCAGAAGGCTCTCCAGCAGAGGAGCCAGAAGGCGCTCAAGCAGCAGAGCCAGAAGGCGCTCCAGCAGCGGAGCCAGCAGGTGCTCCAGCAGCAGAGCCAGAAGGTGCTCCAACAGCAGAGCTAGAAGGCGCTCCAGCAGCGGAACTAAAAGGCGCTCAAGCAGCAGAGCCAGAAGGTGCTCTAGCAGTGGAGCCAAGAGGTGGTCAAGCAGCAGAGCCAGAAGGCATTCCAGCAGCGGAGCCAGAAGGCACTCCAGCAGCAGAGCTAGAAGGTGCTCCAGCAGCGGTGCCAGAAGGCCCTCCAGCAGCAGAGCCAGAAGGTGCTCCGCCAGCACAGCCAAAACGTGCTCCAGCAGCGGAGCTAGTAGGCGCTCAAGCAGCGGAGCCAGAAGATGCTCCAACAGCACAGCCAAAACGTGCTCCAGCAGCAGAGCTAGTAGGCGCTCCAGCAGCGGAGCTAGAAGGTGCTCCAGCAGCAGAGCCAGAAGGAGCTCAAGCAGCAGAGCCAGAAGGCGCTCCAGCAGCGGAGATAGAAGGCACTCCAGCAGCGGTGCCAGAAGGCACTCCAGCAGCAGAGCCAGAAGGTGCTCCAGCAGCGGAGCCCAAGAGTGCTCCAGCAGCAGAGCTAGAAGGTGCTGCAGCAGCGGAGCCAGAAGGTGCTCAAGCAGCGGAGCCAGAAGGCACTCAAGCAGTGGAGCCAGAAGGTGCTCAAGCAGCTGAGCCAGAAGGCGCTCAAGCAGTGGAGCCAGAAGGTGCTCCAGCAGCAGAGCCAGAAGGTGCTCCAACAGCAGAGCTAGAAGGCGCTCCAGCAGCGGAACTAAAAGGCGCTCCAGCAGTGGAGCCAGAAGGCGCTCAAGCATCAAAGCCAGAAGGCGCTCAAGCAGCAGAGCCAGAAGGTGCTCTAGCAGTGGAGCCAAGAGGTGGTCAAGCAGCAGAGCCAGAAGGCACTCCAGCAGCGGAGCCAGAAGGCACTCCAGCAGCAGAGCTAGAAGGTGCTCCAGCAGCGGTGCCAGAAGGTGCTCAAGCAGCAGAGCCAGAAGGTGCTCCAGCAGCGGAGCCAGAAGGCTCTCAAGCATCGAAGCCAGAAGGCGCTCAAGCAGCAGAGCCAGAAGGCGCTCCAGCAGCGGAGCCAGAAGGTGCTCAAGCAGCAGAGCCAGAAGGTGCTCCAGCAGCGGAGCCAGAAGGCTCTCAAGCATCGAAGCCAGAAGGCGCTCAAGCAGCAGAGCCAGAAGGCGCTCAAGCAGAAGAACCAGAAGGTGCTCAAGCAGCGGAGCCAGAAGGTGCTCAAGCAGCAGAGCCAGAAGGTGCTCCAGCAGCGGAGCCAGAAGGCTCTCAAGCATCGAAGCCAGAAGGCGCTCAAGCAGCAGAGCCAGAAGGCACTCCAGCAGCGGAGCCAGAAGGTGCTCAAGCAGCGGAGCCAGAAGGGGCTACAGCAGCGGAGATAGAAGGCACTCCAGCAGCGGTGCCAGAAGGCACTACAACAGCGGAGCCAGAAGGTGCTGCAGCAGCGGAGCCAAAGGGTGCTCCAGCAGCAGAGCTAGAAGACTCTGCAGCAGCGGAGCCAGAAGGTGCTCAAGCAGCGGAGCCAGAAGGCACTCAAGCAGCGGAGCCAGAAGGTGCTCAAGCAGCTGAGCCAGAAGGCGCTCAAGCAGTGGAGCCAGAAGGCTCTCCAGCAGAGGAGCCAGAAGGCGCTCAAGCAGCAGAGCCAGAAGGCGCTCCAGCAGCGGAGCCAGCAGGTGCTCCAGCAGCAGAGCCAGAAGGTGCTCCAACAGCAGAGCTAGAAGGCGCTCCAGCAGCGGAACTAAAAGGCGCTCAAGCAGCAGAGCCAGAAGGTGCTCTAGCAGTGGAGCCAAGAGGTGGTCAAGCAGCAGAGCCAGAAGGCATTCCAGCAGCGGAGCCAGAAGGCACTCCAGCAGCAGAGCTAGAAGGTGCTCCAGCAGCGGTGCCAGAAGGCCCTCCAGCAGCAGAGCCAGAAGGTGCTCCGCCAGCACAGCCAAAACGTGCTCCAGCAGCGGAGCTAGTAGGCGCTCAAGCAGCGGAGCCAGAAGATGCTCCAACAGCACAGCCAAAACGTGCTCCAGCAGCAGAGCTAGTAGGCGCTCCAGCAGCGGAGCTAGAAGGTGCTCCAGCAGCAGAGCCAGAAGGAGCTCAAGCAGCAGAGCCAGAAGGCGCTCCAGCAGCGGAGATAGAAGGCACTCCAGCAGCGGTGCCAGAAGGCACTCCAGCAGCAGAGCCAGAAGGTGCTCCAGCAGCGGAGCCCAAGAGTGCTCCAGCAGCAGAGCTAGAAGGTGCTGCAGCAGCGGAGCCAGAAGGTGCTCAAGCAGCGGAGCCAGAAGGCACTCAAGCAGCGGAGCCAGAAGGTGCTCAAGCAGCTGAGCCAGAAGGCGCTCAAGCAGTGGAGCCAGAAGGCTCTCCAGCACCGGTGCCAGAAGGCGCTCAAGCAGCGGAGCCATAAGGCACTCTAGCAGTGGTGCCAAAAGGTGCTTAAGCAGCGGAGCCAGAAGGTGCTCCAGCAGTGGTGCCAGAAGGCGCTCAAGCAGCAGAGCCAGAAGGCGCTCCAGCAGCAGAGCCAGAAGGCACTCAAGCATCGGAGCCAGAAGGCGCTCCAGCAGCGGAGCTAGAAGGCACTCGAGCAGCAGAGCTAGAAGGTGCTCCAGCAGCGGTTCCAGAATGCGCTCCAGCAGCGGAGCAAGAAGGTGCGCCAGCAGCACAGCCAAAAGGTGCTCCAACAGCAGAGCCAGAAGGCGCTCCAGCAGCGGAGCCAGAAGGCACTCCAGCAGCAGAGCTAGAAGGTGCTCCAGCAGCGGTGCCAGGCCCTCCAGCAGCGGAGCCAGAAAGTGCTCCGCCAGCACAGCCAAAAGGTGCTCCAGCAGCGGAGCTAGTAGGCGCTCAAGCAGCGGAGCCAGAAGGTGCTCCAGCAGCACAGCCAAAAGGTGCTCCAGCAGCGGAGCTAGAAGGTGCTCCAGCAGCAGAGCCAGAAGGTGCTCCAGCAGCTGAGCCAGAAGGCACCCAAGCAGCAGAGCCAGAAGGCGCTCCAGCAGCGGAGCCAGAAGGTGCTCAAGCAGCAGAGCCAGAAGGTGCTCCAGCAGCGGAGCCAGAAGGCTCTCAAGCATCGAAGCCAGAAGGCGCTCAAGCAGCAGAGCCAGAAGGCGCTCCAGCAGCGGAGCCAGAAGGTGCTCAAGCAGCAGAGCCAGAAGGTGCTCCAGCAGCGGAGCCAGAAGGCTCTCAAGCATCGAAGCCAGAAGGCGCTCAAGCAGCAGAGCCAGAAGGCGCTCAAGCAGAAGAACCAGAAGGTGCTCAAGCAGCGGAGCCAAAAGGTGCTCAAGCAGCAGAGCCAGAAGGTGCTCCAGCAGCGGAGCCAGAAGGCTCTCAAGCATCGAAGCCAGAAGGCGCTCAAGCAGCAGAGCCAGAAGGCACTCCAGCAGCGGAGCCAGAAGGTGCTCAAGCAGCGGAGCCAGAAGGGGCTCCAGCAGCGGAGATAGAAGGCACTCCAGCAGCGGTGCCAGAAGGCACTACAACAGCGGAGCCAGAAGGTGCTGCAGCAGCGGAGCCAAAGGGTGCTCCAGCAGCAGAGCTAGAAGACGCTGCAGCAGCGGAGCCAGAAGGTGCTCAAGCAGCGGAGCCAGAAGGCACTCAAGCAGCGGAGCCAGAAGGTGCTCAAGCAGCTGAGCCAGAAGGCGCTCAAGCAGTGGAGCCAGAAGGCTCTCCAGCAGAGGAGCCAGAAGGCGCTCAAGCAGCAGAGCCAGAAGGCGCTCCAGCAGCGGAGCCAGCAGGTGCTCCAGCAGCAGAGCCAGAAGGTGCTCCAACAGCAGAGCCAGAAGGCGCTCAAGCATCAAAGCCAGAAGGCGCTCAAGCAGCAGAGCCAGAAGGTGCTCTAGCAGTGGAGCCAAGAGGTGGTCAAGCAGCAGAGCCAGAAGGCACTCCAGCAGCGGAGCCAGAAGGCACTCCAGCAGCAGAGCTAGAAGGTGCTCCAGCAGCGGTGCCAGAAGGTGCTCAAGCAGCAGAGCCAGAAGGTGCTCCAGCAGCGGAGCCAGAAGGCTCTCAAGCATCGAAGCCAGAAGGCGCTCAAGCAGCAGAGCCAGAAGGCGCTCCAGCAGCGGAGCCAGAAGGTGCTCAAGCAGCAGAGCCAGAAGGTGCTCCAGCAGCGGAGCCAGAAGGCTCTCAAGCATCGAAGCCAGAATGCGCTCAAGCAGCAGAGCCAGAAGGCGCTCAAGCAGAAGAACCAGAAGGCGCTCAAGCAGCGGAGCCAGAAGGTGCTCAAGCAGCAGAGCCAGAAGGTGCTCCAGCAGCGGAGCCAGAAGGCTCTCAAGCATCGAAGCCAGAAGGCGCTCAAGCAGCAGAGCCAGAAGGCACTCCAGCAGCGGAGCCAGAAGGTGCTCAAGCAGCGGAGCCAGAAGGGGCTCCAGCAGCGGAGATAGAAGGCACTCCAGCAGCGGTGCCAGAAGGCACTACAACAGCGGAGCCAGAAGGTGCTGCAGCAGCGGAGCCAAAGGGTGCTCCAGCAGCAGAGCTAGAAGACGCTGCAGCAGCGGAGCCAGAAGGTGCTCAAGCAGCGGAGCCAGAAGGCACTCAAGCAGCGGAGCCAGAAGGTGCTCAAGCAGCTGAGCCAGAAGGCGCTCAAGCAGTGGAGCCAGAAGGCTCTCCAGCAGAGGAGCCAGAAGGCGCTCAAGCAGCAGAGCCAGAAGGCGCTCCAGCAGCGGAGCCAGCAGGTGCTCCAGCAGCAGAGCCAGAAGGTGCTCCAACAGCAGAGCTAGAAGGCGCTCCAGCAGCGGAACTAAAAGGCGCTCCAGCAGTGGAGCCAGAAGGCGCTCAAGCATCAAAGCCAGAAGGCGCTTAAGCAGCAGAGCCAGAAGGTGCTCTAGCAGTGGAGCCAAGAGGTGGTCAAGCAGCAGAGCCAGAAGGCGCTCCAGCAGCGGAGCCAGAAGGCACTCCAGCAGCAGAGCTAGAAGGTGCTCCAGCAGCGGTGCCAGAAGGCCCTCTAGCAGCAGAGCCAGAAGGTGCTCCGCCAGCACAGCCAAAAGGTGCTCCAGCAGCGGAGCTAGTAGGCGCTCAAGCAGCGGAGCCAGAAGGTGCTCCAGCAGCACAGCCAAAAGGTGCTCCAGCAGCGGAGCTAGAAGGTGCTCCAGCAGCGGAGCCAGAAGGAGCTCCAGCAGCAGAGCCAGAAGGCGCTCAAGCAGCAGAGCCATAAGGCGCTCCAGCAGCAGAGCTGGAAGGTGCTCGAGCAGCGGAGCCGGAAGGAGTTCCAGCAGCGGAGCCAGAGGCGCCCAAGCAGCGGAGCCAGAAGGTGCTCCAGCAGCAGAGCCAGAAGGTGCTCAAGCAGCGGAGCCAGAAGGTGCTCCAACAGCGGAGCCAGAAGGTGCTCAAGCAGCAGAGCCAGAAGGTGCTCCAGCAGCGGAGCCAGAAGGCTCTCAAGTATCGGAGCCAGAAGACGCTCAAGCAGCAGAGCCAGAAGGCGCTCAAGCAGCAGAGCCAGAAGGTGCTCCAGCAGCCGAGCCAGAAGGCGCTCAAGCAGCAGAACCAGAAGGCGCTCCAGCAGCGGAGCCAGAAGGTGCTCAAGCAGCGGAGCCAGAAGGTGTTCCAGCAGCAGAGCCAGAAGGCGCTCAAGCAGCAGAGCCAGAAAGTGCTGCAGCAGCAGAGCCAAAAGGTGCTCCAGCAGCAGAGCTAGAAGGCGCTCCAGCAGTGGAGCCAGAAGGAGCTCAAGCAGCGGAGCCAGAAGGCACTCAAGCAGCGGAGCCAGAAGGTGCTCAAGCAGCTGAGCCAGAAGGCGCTCCAGCAGTGGAGCCAGAAGGCTTTCCAGCAGCGGAGCCAGAAGGCGCTCAAGCAGCAGAGCCAGAAGGCGCTCCAGCAGCGGAACCAGCAGGTGCTCCAGCAGCAGAGCCAGAAGGCGCTCAAGTAGCAGAGCCAGAAGGCTCTCCAGCAGCCGAGCCAGAAGGCACTCAAGCAGCAGAGCAGAAGGCGCTCCAGCAGCGGAGCCAGAAGGCACCCAAGCAGCAGAGCCAGAAGGCGCTCGAGCAGCACAACCAGAAAGAGCTCGAGCAGTGGAGCCAGAAGGCGCTCAAGCAGCGGAGCCAGAAGGTGCTCAAGCAGCGGAGCCATAAGGCGCCCAAGCAGTGGAGCCAGAAGGCGCCCAAGCAGTGGAGCTAGAAGATGCTCCAGCAGCGGAGCCAGAAGGTGCTCAAGCAGCGGAACCAGAAGGCACTCAAGTAGCGGAGCCAGAAGGCGCTCAAGCAGCGGAGCCAGAAGGCGCTCAAGCAGCGGAGCCATAAGGCGCCCAAGCAGCGGAGCCAGAAGGCGCCCAAGCAGTGGAGCTAGAAGGTGCTCCAGCAGCGGAGCCAGAAGGTGCTCAAGCAGCGGAACCAGAAGGCACTCAAGTAGCGGAGCCAGAAGGCGCTCAAGCAGCGGAGCCAGAAGGCGCTCAAGCAGCGGAGCCATAAGGCGCTCTAGCAGCGGAGCCAAAAGGTGCTCAAGCAGCGGAGCCAGAAGGCGCTCCAGCAGTGGTGCCACAAGGCGCTCAAGCAGCAGAGCCAGAAGGCGCTCCAGCAGCAGAGCCAGAAGGCACTCAAGCATCGGAGCCAGAAGGCGCTCCAGCAGCGGAGCCAGAAGGCACTCGAGCAGCAGAGCTAGAAGGTGCTCCAGCAGCGGTGCCAGAATGCGCTCCAGCAGCGGAGCCAGAAGGCGCTCAAGCAGTGGAGCCATAAGGCGCTCTAGCAGCGGAGCCAAAAGGTGCTCAAGCAGCGGAGCCAGAAGGCGCTCCAGCAGTGGTGCCAGAAGGCGCTCAAGCAGCAGAGCCAGAAGGCGCTCCAGCAGCAGAGCCAGAAGGCACTCAAGCATCGGAGCCAGAAGGCGCTCCAGCAGCAGAGCCAGAAGGCACTCGAGCAGCAGAGCTAGAAGGTGCTCCAGCAGCGGTGCCAGAATGCGCTCCAGCAGCGGAGCCAGAAGGTGCTCCAGCAGCACAGCCAAAAGGTGCTCCAACAGCAGAGCCAGAAGGCGCTCCAGCAGCGGAGCCAGAAGGCACTCCAGCAGCAGAGCTAGAAGGTGCTCCAGCAGCGGTGCCAGAAGGCCCTCCAGCAGCGGAGCCAGAAAGTGCTCCGCCAGCACAGCCAAAAGGTGCTCCAGCAGCGGAGCTAGTAGGCGCTCAAGCAGCGGAGCCAGAAGGTGCTCCAGCAGCACAGCCAAAAGGTGCTCCAGCAGCGGAGCTAGTAGGCGCTCAAGCAGCGGAGCCAGAAGGTGCTCCAGCAGCACAGCCAAAAGGTGCTCCAGCAGCGGAGCTAGAAGGTGCTCCAGCAGCGGAGCCAGAAGGAGCTCCAGCAGCAGAGCCAGAAGGCGCTCAAGCAGCAGAGCCATAAGGCGCTCCAGCAGCAGAGCCGGAAGGTGCTGAAGCAGCGGAGCCGGAAGGCGCTCCAGCAGCGGAGCCAGAGGCGCCCAAGCAGCGGAGCCAGAAGGTGCTCCAGCAGCAGAGCCAGAAGGTGCTCAAGCAGCGGAGCCAGAAGGTGCTCCAACAGCGGAGCCAGAAGGTGCTCAAGCAGCAGAGCCAGAAGGTGCTCCAGCAGCGGAGCCAGAAGGCTCTCAAGTATCGGAGCCAGAAGGCGCTCAAGCAGCAGAGCCAGAAGGTGCTCAAGCAGCAGAGCCAGAAGGTGCTCCAGCAGCGGAGCCAGAAGGCTCTCAAGCATCGAAGCCAGAAGGCGCTCAAGCAGCAGAGCCAGAAGGCACTCCAGCAGCGGAGCCAGAAGGTGCTCAAGCAGCGGAGCCAGAAGGGGCTCCAGCAGCGGAGATAGAAGGCACTCCAGCAGCGGTGCCAGAAGGCACTACAACAGCGGAGCCAGAAGGTGCTGCAGCAGCGGAGCCAAAGGGTGCTCCAGCAGCAGAGCTAGAAGACGCTGCAGCAGCGGAGCCAGAAGGTGCTCAAGCAGCGGAGCCAGAAGGCACTCAAGCAGCGGAGCCAGAAGGTGCTCAAGCAGCTGAGCCAGAAGGCGCTCAAGCAGTGGAGCCAGAAGGCTCTCCAGCAGAGGAGCCAGAAGGCGCTCAAGCAGCAGAGCCAGAAGGCGCTCCAGCAGCGGAGCCAGCAGGTGCTCCAGCAGCAGAGCCAGAAGGTGCTCCAACAGCAGAGCTAGAAGGCGCTCCAGCAGCGGAACTAAAAGGCGCTCAAGCAGCAGAGCCAGAAGGTGCTCTAGCAGTGGAGCCAAGAGGTGGTCAAGCAGCAGAGCCAGAAGGCATTCCAGCAGCGGAGCCAGAAGGCACTCCAGCAGCAGAGCTAGAAGGTGCTCCAGCAGCGGTGCCAGAAGGCCCTCCAGCAGCAGAGCCAGAAGGTGCTCCGCCAGCACAGCCAAAACGTGCTCCAGCAGCGGAGCTAGTAGGCGCTCAAGCAGCGGAGCCAGAAGATGCTCCAACAGCACAGCCAAAACGTGCTCCAGCAGCAGAGCTAGTAGGCGCTCCAGCAGCGGAGCTAGAAGGTGCTCCAGCAGCAGAGCCAGAAGGAGCTCAAGCAGCAGAGCCAGAAGGCGCTCCAGCAGCGGAGATAGAAGGCACTCCAGCAGCGGTGCCAGAAGGCACTCCAGCAGCAGAGCCAGAAGGTGCTCCAGCAGCGGAGCCCAAGAGTGCTCCAGCAGCAGAGCTAGAAGGTGCTGCAGCAGCGGAGCCAGAAGGTGCTCAAGCAGCGGAGCCAGAAGGCACTCAAGCAGCGGAGCCAGAAGGTGCTCAAGCAGCTGAGCCAGAAGGCGCTCAAGCAGTGGAGCCAGAAGGCTCTCCAGCACCGGTGCCAGAAGGCGCTCAAGCAGCGGAGCCATAAGGCACTCTAGCAGTGGTGCCAAAAGGTGCTTAAGCAGCGGAGCCAGAAGGTGCTCCAGCAGTGGTGCCAGAAGGCGCTCAAGCAGCAGAGCCAGAAGGCGCTCCAGCAGCAGAGCCAGAAGGCACTCAAGCATCGGAGCCAGAAGGCGCTCCAGCAGCGGAGCTAGAAGGCACTCGAGCAGCAGAGCTAGAAGGTGCTCCAGCAGCGGTTCCAGAATGCGCTCCAGCAGCGGAGCAAGAAGGTGCGCCAGCAGCACAGCCAAAAGGTGCTCCAACAGCAGAGCCAGAAGGCGCTCCAGCAGCGGAGCCAGAAGGCACTCCAGCAGCAGAGCTAGAAGGTGCTCCAGCAGCGGTGCCAGGCCCTCCAGCAGCGGAGCCAGAAAGTGCTCCGCCAGCACAGCCAAAAGGTGCTCCAGCAGCGGAGCTAGTAGGCGCTCAAGCAGCGGAGCCAGAAGGTGCTCCAGCAGCACAGCCAAAAGGTGCTCCAGCAGCGGAGCTAGAAGGTGCTCCAGCAGCAGAGCCAGAAGGTGCTCCAGCAGCTGAGCCAGAAGGCACCCAAGCAGCAGAGCCAGAAGGCGCTCCAGCAGCGGAGCCAGAAGGTGCTCAAGCAGCAGAGCCAGAAGGTGCTCCAGCAGCGGTGCCAGAAGGCCCTCCAGCAGCAGAGCCAGAAGGTGCTCCGCCAGCACAGCCAAAACGTGCTCCAGCAGCGGAGCTAGTAGGCGCTCAAGCAGCGGAGCCAGAAGATGCTCCAACAGCACAGCCAAAACGTGCTCCAGCAGCAGAGCTAGTAGGCGCTCCAGCAGCGGAGCTAGAAGGTGCTCCAGCAGCAGAGCCAGAAGGAGCTCAAGCAGCAGAGCCAGAAGGCGCTCCAGCAGCGGAGATAGAAGGCACTCCAGCAGCGGTGCCAGAAGGCACTCCAGCAGCAGAGCCAGAAGGTGCTCCAGCAGCGGAGCCCAAGAGTGCTCCAGCAGCAGAGCTAGAAGGTGCTGCAGCAGCGGAGCCAGAAGGTGCTCAAGCAGCGGAGCCAGAAGGCACTCAAGCAGCGGAGCCAGAAGGTGCTCAAGCAGCTGAGCCAGAAGACGCTCAAGCAGTGGAGCCAGAAGGCTCTCCAGCACCGGTGCCAGAAGGCGCTCAAGCAGCGGAGCCATAAGGCACTCTAGCAGTGGTGCCAAAAGGTGCTTAAGCAGCGGAGCCAGAAGGTGCTCCAGCAGTGGTGCCAGAAGGCGCTCAAGCAGCAGAGCCAGAAGGCGCTCCAGCAGCAGAGCCAGAAGGCACTCAAGCATCGGAGCCAGAAGGCGCTCCAGCAGCGGAGCTAGAAGGCACTCGAGCAGCAGAGCTAGAAGGTGCTCCAGCAGCGGTTCCAGAATGCGCTCCAGCAGCGGAGCAAGAAGGTGCGCCAGCAGCACAGCCAAAAGGTGCTCCAACAGCAGAGCCAGAAGGCGCTCCAGCAGCGGAGCCAGAAGGCACTCCAGCAGCAGAGCTAGAAGGTGCTCCAGCAGCGGTGCCAGGCCCTCCAGCAGCGGAGCCAGAAAGTGCTCCGCCAGCACAGCCAAAAGGTGCTCCAGCAGCGGAGCTAGTAGGCGCTCAAGCAGCGGAGCCAGAAGGTGCTCCAGCAGCACAGCCAAAAGGTGCTCCAGCAGCGGAGCTAGAAGGTGCTCCAGCAGCAGAGCCAGAAGGTGCTCCAGCAGCTGAGCCAGAAGGCACCCAAGCAGCAGAGCCAGAAGGCGCTCCAGCAGCGGAGCCAGAAGGTGCTCAAGCAGCAGAGCCAGAAGGTGCTCCAGCAGCGGAGCCAGAAGGCTCTCAAGCATCGAAGCCAGAAGGCGCTCAAGCAGCAGAGCCAGAAGGCGCTCCAGCAGCGGAGCCAGAAGGTGCTCAAGCAGCAGAGCCAGAAGGTGCTCCAGCAGCGGAGCCAGAAGGCTCTCAAGCATCGAAGCCAGAAGGCGCTCAAGCAGCAGAGCCAGAAGGCGCTCAAGCAGAAGAACCAGAAGGTGCTCAAGCAGCGGAGCCAAAAGGTGCTCAAGCAGCAGAGCCAGAAGGTGCTCCAGCAGCGGAGCCAGAAGGCTCTCAAGCATCGAAGCCAGAAGGCGCTCAAGCAGCAGAGCCAGAAGGCACTCCAGCAGCGGAGCCAGAAGGTGCTCAAGCAGCGGAGCCAGAAGGGGCTCCAGCAGCGGAGATAGAAGGCACTCCAGCAGCGGTGCCAGAAGGCACTACAACAGCGGAGCCAGAAGGTGCTGCAGCAGCGGAGCCAAAGGGTGCTCCAGCAGCAGAGCTAGAAGACGCTGCAGCAGCGGAGCCAGAAGGTGCTCAAGCAGCGGAGCCAGAAGGCACTCAAGCAGCGGAGCCAGAAGGTGCTCAAGCAGCTGAGCCAGAAGGCGCTCAAGCAGTGGAGCCAGAAGGCTCTCCAGCAGAGGAGCCAGAAGGCGCTCAAGCAGCAGAGCCAGAAGGCGCTCCAGCAGCGGAGCCAGCAGGTGCTCCAGCAGCAGAGCCAGAAGGTGCTCCAACAGCAGAGCTAGAAGGCGCTCCAGCAGCGGAACTAAAAGGCGCTCCAGCAGTGGAGCCAGAAGGCGCTCAAGCATCAAAGCCAGAAGGCGCTCAAGCAGCAGAGCCAGAAGGTGCTCTAGCAGTGGAGCCAAGAGGTGGTCAAGCAGCAGAGCCAGAAGGCACTCCAGCAGCGGAGCCAGAAGGCACTCCAGCAGCAGAGCTAGAAGGTGCTCCAGCAGCGGTGCCAGAAGGTGCTCAAGCAGCAGAGCCAGAAGGTGCTCCAGCAGCGGAGCCAGAAGGCTCTCAAGCATCGAAGCCAGAAGGCGCTCAAGCAGCAGAGCCAGAAGGCGCTCCAGCAGCGGAGCCAGAAGGTGCTCAAGCAGCAGAGCCAGAAGGTGCTCCAGCAGCGGAGCCAGAAGGCTCTCAAGCATCGAAGCCAGAATGCGCTCAAGCAGCAGAGCCAGAAGGCTCTCAAGCAGAAGAACCAGAAGGTGCTCAAGCAGCGGAGCCAGAAGGTGCTCAAGCAGCAGAGCCAGAAGGTGCTCCAGCAGCGGAGCCAGAAGGCTCTCAAGCATCGAAGCCAGAAGGCGCTCAAGCAGCAGAGCCAGAAGGCACTCCAGCAGCGGAGCCAGAAGGTGCTCAAGCAGCGGAGCCAGAAGGGGCTCCAGCAGCGGAGATAGAAGGCACTCCAGCAGCGGTGCCAGAAGGCACTACAACAGCTGAGCCAGAAGGTGCTGCAGCAGCGGAGCCAAAGGGTGCTCCAGCAGCAGAGCTAGAAGACGCTGCAGCAGCGGAGCCAGAAGGTGCTCAAGCAGCGGAGCCAGAAGGCACTCAAGCAGCGGAGCCAGAAGGTGCTCAAGCAGCTGAGCCAGAAGGCGCTCAAGCAGTGGAGCCAGAAGGCTCTCCAGCAGAGGAGCCAGAAGGCGCTCAAGCAGCAGAGCCAGAAGGCGCTCCAGCAGCGGAGCCAGCAGGTGCTCCAGCAGCAGAGCCAGAAGGTGCTCCAACAGCAGAGCTAGAAGGCGCTCCAGCAGCGGAACTAAAAGGCGCTCCAGCAGTGGAGCCAGAAGGCGCTCAAGCATCAAAGCCAGAAGGCGCTCAAGCAGCAGAGCCAGAAGGTGCTCTAGCAGTGGAGCCAAGAGGTGGTCAAGCAGCAGAGCCAGAAGGCACTCCAGCAGCGGAGCCAGAAGGCACTCCAGCAGCAGAGCTAGAAGGTGCTCCAGCAGCGGTGCCAGAAGGCCCTCTAGCAGCAGAGCCAGAAGGTGCTCCGCCAGCACAGCCAAAAGGTGCTCCAGCAGCGGAGCTAGTAGGCGCTCAAGCAGCGGAGCCAGAAGGTGCTCCAGCAGCACAGCCAAAAGGTGCTCCAGCAGCGGAGCTAGAAGGTGCTCCAGCAGCGGAGCCAGAAGGAGCTCCAGCAGCAGAGCCAGAAGGCGCTCAAGCAGCAGAGCCATAAGGCGCTCCAGCAGCAGAGCTGGAAGGTGCTCAAGCAGCGGAGCCGGAAGGCGCTCCAGCAGCGGAGCCAGAGGCGCCCAAGCAGCGGAGCCAGAAGGTGCTCCAGCAGCAGAGCCAGAAGGTGCTCAAGCAGCGGAGCCAGAAGGTGCTCCAACAGCGGAGCCAGAAGGTGCTCAAGCAGCAGAGCCAGAAGGTGCTCCAGCAGCGGAGCCAGAAGGCTCTCAAGTATCGGAGCCAGAAGACGCTCAAGCAGCAGAGCCAGAAGGCGCTCAAGCAGCAGAGCCAGAAGGTGCTCCAGCAGCCGAGCCAGAAGGCGCTCAAGCAGCAGAACCAGAAGGCGCTCCAGCAGCGGAGCCAGAAGGTGCTCAAGCAGCGGAGCCAGAAGGTGTTCCAGCAGCAGAGCCAGAAGGCGCTCAAGCAGCAGAGCCAGAAAGTGCTGCAGCAGCAGAGCCAAAAGGTGCTCCAGCAGCAGAGCTAGAAGGCGCTCCAGCAGTGGAGCCAGAAGGAGCTCAAGCAGCGGAGCCAGAAGGCACTCAAGCAGCGGAGCCAGAAGGTGCTCAAGCAGCTGAGCCAGAAGGCGCTCCAGCAGTGGAGCCAGAAGGCTTTCCAGCAGCGGAGCCAGAAGGCGCTCAAGCAGCAGAGCCAGAAGGCGCTCCAGCAGCGGAACCAGCAGGTGCTCCAGCAGCAGAGCCAGAAGGCGCTCAAGTAGCAGAGCCAGAAGGCTCTCCAGCAGCCGAGCCAGAAGGCACTCAAGCAGCAGAGCAGAAGGCGCTCCAGCAGCGGAGCCAGAAGGCACCCAAGCAGCAGAGCCAGAAGGCGCTCGAGCAGCACAACCAGAAAGAGCTCGAGCAGTGGAGCCAGAAGGCGCTCAAGCAGCGGAGCCAGAAGGTGCTCAAGCAGCGGAGCCATAAGGCGCCCAAGCAGTGGAGCCAGAAGGCGCCCAAGCAGTGGAGCTAGAAGATGCTCCAGCAGCGGAGCCAGAAGGTGCTCAAGCAGCGGAACCAGAAGGCACTCAAGTAGCGGAGCCAGAAGGCGCTCAAGCAGCGGAGCCAGAAGGCGCTCAAGCAGCGGAGCCATAAGGCGCCCAAGCAGCGGAGCCAGAAGGCGCCCAAGCAGTGGAGCTAGAAGGTGCTCCAGCAGCGGAGCCAGAAGGTGCTCAAGCAGCGGAACCAGAAGGCACTCAAGTAGCGGAGCCAGAAGGCGCTCAAGCAGCGGAGCCAGAAGGCGCTCAAGCAGCGGAGCCATAAGGCGCTCTAGCAGCGGAGCCAGAAGGCGCTCCAGCAGTGGTGCCACAAGGCGCTCAAGCAGCAGAGCCAGAAGGCGCTCCAGCAGCAGAGCCAGAAGGCACTCAAGCATCGGAGCCAGAAGGCGCTCCAGCAGCGGAGCCAGAAGGCACTCGAGCAGCAGAGCTAGAAGGTGCTCCAGCAGCGGTGCCAGAATGCGCTCCAGCAGCGGAGCCAGAAGGCGCTCAAGCAGTGGAGCCATAAGGCGCTCTAGCAGCGGAGCCAAAAGGTGCTCAAGCAGCGGAGCCAGAAGGCGCTCCAGCAGTGGTGCCAGAAGGCGCTCAAGCAGCAGAGCCAGAAGGCGCTCCAGCAGCAGAGCCAGAAGGCACTCAAGCATCGGAGCCAGAAGGCGCTCCAGCAGCAGAGCCAGAAGGCACTCGAGCAGCAGAGCTAGAAGGTGCTCCAGCAGCGGTGCCAGAATGCGCTCCAGCAGCGGAGCCAGAAGGTGCTCCAGCAGCACAGCCAAAAGGTGCTCCAACAGCAAAGCCAGAAGGCGCTCCAGCAGCGGAGCCAGAAGGCACTCCAGCAGCAGAGCTAGAAGGTGCTCCAGCAGCGGTGCCAGAAGGCCCTCCAGCAGCGGAGCCAGAAAGTGCTCCGCCAGCACAGCCAAAAGGTGCTCCAGCAGCGGAGCTAGTAGGCGCTCAAGCAGCGGAGCCAGAAGGTGCTCCAGCAGCACAGCCAAAAGGTGCTCCAGCAGCGGAGCTAGTAGGCGCTCAAGCAGCGGAGCCAGAAGGTGCTCCAGCAGCACAGCCAAAAGGTGCTCCAGCAGCGGAGCTAGAAGGTGCTCCAGCAGCGGAGCCAGAAGGAGCTCCAGCAGCAGAGCCAGAAGGCGCTCAAGCAGCAGAGCCATAAGGCGCTCCAGCAGCAGAGCCGGAAGGTGCTGAAGCAGCGGAGCCGGAAGGCGCTCCAGCAGCGGAGCCAGAGGCGCCCAAGCAGCGGAGCCAGAAGGTGCTCCAGCAGCAGAGCCAGAAGGTGCTCAAGCAGCGGAGCCAGAAGGTGCTCCAACAGCGGAGCCAGAAGGTGCTCAAGCAGCAGAGCCAGAAGGTGCTCCAGCAGCGGAGCCAGAAGGCTCTCAAGTATCGGAGCCAGAAGGCGCTCAAGCAGCAGAGCCAGAAGGTGCTCAAGCAGCAGAGCCAGAAGGTGCTCCAGCAGCGGAGCCAGAAGGCTCTCAAGCATCGAAGCCAGAAGGCGCTCAAGCAGCAGAGCCAGAAGGCACTCCAGCAGCGGAGCCAGAAGGTGCTCAAGCAGCGGAGCCAGAAGGGGCTCCAGCAGCGGAGATAGAAGGCACTCCAGCAGCGGTGCCAGAAGGCACTACAACAGCGGAGCCAGAAGGTGCTGCAGCAGCGGAGCCAAAGGGTGCTCCAGCAGCAGAGCTAGAAGACGCTGCAGCAGCGGAGCCAGAAGGTGCTCAAGCAGCGGAGCCAGAAGGCACTCAAGCAGCGGAGCCAGAAGGTGCTCAAGCAGCTGAGCCAGAAGGCGCTCAAGCAGTGGAGCCAGAAGGCTCTCCAGCAGAGGAGCCAGAAGGCGCTCAAGCAGCAGAGCCAGAAGGCGCTCCAGCAGCGGAGCCAGCAGGTGCTCCAGCAGCAGAGCCAGAAGGTGCTCCAACAGCAGAGCTAGAAGGCGCTCCAGCAGCGGAACTAAAAGGCGCTCAAGCAGCAGAGCCAGAAGGTGCTCTAGCAGTGGAGCCAAGAGGTGGTCAAGCAGCAGAGCCAGAAGGCATTCCAGCAGCGGAGCCAGAAGGCACTCCAGCAGCAGAGCTAGAAGGTGCTCCAGCAGCGGTGCCAGAAGGCCCTCCAGCAGCAGAGCCAGAAGATGCTCCGCCAGCACAGCCAAAACGTGCTCCAGCAGCGGAGCTAGTAGGCGCTCAAGCAGCGGAGCCAGAAGATGCTCCAACAGCACAGCCAAAACGTGCTCCAGCAGCAGAGCTAGTAGGCGCTCCAGCAGCGGAGCTAGAAGGTGCTCCAGCAGCAGAGCCAGAAGGAGCTCAAGCAGCAGAGCCAGAAGGCGCTCCAGCAGCGGAGATAGAAGGCACTCCAGCAGCGGTGCCAGAAGGCACTCCAGCAGCAGAGCCAGAAGGTGCTCCAGCAGCGGAGCCCAAGAGTGCTCCAGCAGCAGAGCTAGAAGGTGCTGCAGCAGCGGAGCCAGAAGGTGCTCAAGCAGCGGAGCCAGAAGGCACTCAAGCAGCGGAGCCAGAAGGTGCTCAAGCAGCTGAGCCAGAAGGCGCTCAAGCAGTGGAGCCAGAAGGCTCTCCAGCACCGGTGCCAGAAGGCGCTCAAGCAGCGGAGCCATAAGGCACTCTAGCAGTGGTGCCAAAAGGTGCTTAAGCAGCGGAGCCAGAAGGTGCTCCAGCAGTGGTGCCAGAAGGCGCTCAAGCAGCAGAGCCAGAAGGCGCTCCAGCAGCAGAGCCAGAAGGCACTCAAGCATCGGAGCCAGAAGGCGCTCCAGCAGCGGAGCTAGAAGGCACTCGAGCAGCAGAGCTAGAAGGTGCTCCAGCAGCGGTTCCAGAATGCGCTCCAGCAGCGGAGCAAGAAGGTGCGCCAGCAGCACAGCCAAAAGGTGCTCCAACAGCAGAGCCAGAAGGCGCTCCAGCAGCGGAGCCAGAAGGCACTCCAGCAGCAGAGCTAGAAGGTGCTCCAGCAGCGGTGCCAGGCCCTCCAGCAGCGGAGCCAGAAAGTGCTCCGCCAGCACAGCCAAAAGGTGCTCCAGCAGCGGAGCTAGTAGGCGCTCAAGCAGCGGAGCCAGAAGGTGCTCCAGCAGCACAGCCAAAAGGTGCTCCAGCAGCGGAGCTAGAAGGTGCTCCAGCAGCAGAGCCAGAAGGTGCTCCAGCAGCTGAGCCAGAAGGCACCCAAGCAGCAGAGCCAGAAGGCGCTCCAGCAGCGGAGCCAGAAGGTGCTCAAGCAGCAGAGCCAGAAGGTGCTCCAGCAGCGGTGCCAGAAGGCCCTCCAGCAGCAGAGCCAGAAGGTGCTCCGCCAGCACAGCCAAAACGTGCTCCAGCAGCGGAGCTAGTAGGCGCTCAAGCAGCGGAGCCAGAAGATGCTCCAACAGCACAGCCAAAACGTGCTCCAGCAGCAGAGCTAGTAGGCGCTCCAGCAGCGGAGCTAGAAGGTGCTCCAGCAGCAGAGCCAGAAGGAGCTCAAGCAGCAGAGCCAGAAGGCGCTCCAGCAGCGGAGATAGAAGGCACTCCAGCAGCGGTGCCAGAAGGCACTCCAGCAGCAGAGCCAGAAGGTGCTCCAGCAGCGGAGCCCAAGAGTGCTCCAGCAGCAGAGCTAGAAGGTGCTGCAGCAGCGGAGCCAGAAGGTGCTCAAGCAGCGGAGCCAGAAGGCACTCAAGCAGCGGAGCCAGAAGGTGCTCAAGCAGCTGAGCCAGAAGGCGCTCAAGCAGTGGAGCCAGAAGGCTCTCCAGCACCGGTGCCAGAAGGCGCTCAAGCAGCGGAGCCATAAGGCACTCTAGCAGTGGTGCCAAAAGGTGCTTAAGCAGCGGAGCCAGAAGGTGCTCCAGCAGTGGTGCCAGAAGGCGCTCAAGCAGCAGAGCCAGAAGGCGCTCCAGCAGCAGAGCCAGAAGGCACTCAAGCATCGGAGCCAGAAGGCGCTCCAGCAGCGGAGCTAGAAGGCACTCGAGCAGCAGAGCTAGAAGGTGCTCCAGCAGCGGTTCCAGAATGCGCTCCAGCAGCGGAGCAAGAAGGTGCGCCAGCAGCACAGCCAAAAGGTGCTCCAACAGCAGAGCCAGAAGGCGCTCCAGCAGCGGAGCCAGAAGGCACTCCAGCAGCAGAGCTAGAAGGTGCTCCAGCAGCGGTGCCAGGCCCTCCAGCAGCGGAGCCAGAAAGTGCTCCGCCAGCACAGCCAAAAGGTGCTCCAGCAGCGGAGCTAGTAGGCGCTCAAGCAGCGGAGCCAGAAGGTGCTCCAGCAGCACAGCCAAAAGGTGCTCCAGCAGCGGAGCTAGAAGGTGCTCCAGCAGCAGAGCCAGAAGGTGCTCCAGCAGCTGAGCCAGAAGGCACCCAAGCAGCAGAGCCAGAAGGCGCTCCAGCAGCGGAGCCAGAAGGTGCTCAAGCAGCAGAGCCAGAAGGTGCTCCAGCAGCGGAGCCAGAAGGCTCTCAAGCATCGAAGCCAGAAGGCGCTCAAGCAGCAGAGCCAGAAGGCGCTCCAGCAGCGGAGCCAGAAGGTGCTCAAGCAGCAGAGCCAGAAGGTGCTCCAGCAGCGGAGCCAGAAGGCTCTCAAGCATCGAAGCCAGAAGGCGCTCAAGCAGCAGAGCCAGAAGGCGCTCAAGCAGAAGAACCAGAAGGTGCTCAAGCAGCGGAGCCAAAAGGTGCTCAAGCAGCAGAGCCAGAAGGTGCTCCAGCAGCGGAGCCAGAAGGCTCTCAAGCATCGAAGCCAGAAGGCGCTCAAGCAGCAGAGCCAGAAGGCACTCCAGCAGCGGAGCCAGAAGGTGCTCAAGCAGCGGAGCCAGAAGGGGCTCCAGCAGCGGAGATAGAAGGCACTCCAGCAGCGGTGCCAGAAGGCACTACAACAGCGGAGCCAGAAGGTGCTGCAGCAGCGGAGCCAAAGGGTGCTCCAGCAGCAGAGCTAGAAGACGCTGCAGCAGCGGAGCCAGAAGGTGCTCAAGCAGCGGAGCCAGAAGGCACTCAAGCAGCGGAGCCAGAAGGTGCTCAAGCAGCTGAGCCAGAAGGCGCTCAAGCAGTGGAGCCAGAAGGCTCTCCAGCAGAGGAGCCAGAAGGCGCTCAAGCAGCAGAGCCAGAAGGCGCTCCAGCAGCGGAGCCAGCAGGTGCTCCAGCAGCAGAGCCAGAAGGTGCTCCAACAGCAGAGCTAGAAGGCGCTCCAGCAGCGGAACTAAAAGGCGCTCCAGCAGTGGAGCCAGAAGGCGCTCAAGCATCAAAGCCAGAAGGCGCTCAAGCAGCAGAGCCAGAAGGTGCTCTAGCAGTGGAGCCAAGAGGTGGTCAAGCAGCAGAGCCAGAAGGCACTCCAGCAGCGGAGCCAGAAGGCACTCCAGCAGCAGAGCTAGAAGGTGCTCCAGCAGCGGTGCCAGAAGGTGCTCAAGCAGCAGAGCCAGAAGGTGCTCCAGCAGCGGAGCCAGAAGGCTCTCAAGCATCGAAGCCAGAAGGCGCTCAAGCAGCAGAGCCAGAAGGCGCTCCAGCAGCGGAGCCAGAAGGTGCTCAAGCAGCAGAGCCAGAAGGTGCTCCAGCAGCGGAGCCAGAAGGCTCTCAAGCATCGAAGCCAGAATGCGCTCAAGCAGCAGAGCCAGAAGGCGCTCAAGCAGAAGAACCAGAAGGTGCTCAAGCAGCGGAGCCAGAAGGTGCTCAAGCAGCAGAGCCAGAAGGTGCTCCAGCAGCGGAGCCAGAAGGCTCTCAAGCATCGAAGCCAGAAGGCGCTCAAGCAGCAGAGCCAGAAGGCACTCCAGCAGCGGAGCCAGAAGGTGCTCAAGCAGCGGAGCCAGAAGGGGCTCCAGCAGCGGAGATAGAAGGCACTCCAGCAGCGGTGCCAGAAGGCACTACAACAGCGGAGCCAGAAGGTGCTGCAGCAACGGAGCCAAAGGGTGCTCCAGCAGCAGAGCTAGAAGACGCTGCAGCAGCGGAGCCAGAAGGTGCTCAAGCAGCGGAGCCAGAAGGCACTCAAGCAGCGGAGCCAGAAGGTGCTCAAGCAGCTGAGCCAGAAGGCGCTCAAGCAGTGGAGCCAGAAGGCTCTCCAGCAGAGGAGCCAGAAGGCGCTCAAGCAGCAGAGCCAGAAGGCGCTCCAGCAGCGGAGCCAGCAGGTGCTCCAGCAGCAGAGCCAGAAGGTGCTCCAACAGCAGAGCTAGAAGGCGCTCCAGCAGCGGAACTAAAAGGCGCTCCAGCAGTGGAGCCAGAAGGCGCTCAAGCATCAAAGCCAGAAGGCGCTTAAGCAGCAGAGCCAGAAGGTGCTCTAGCAGTGGAGCCAAGAGGTGGTCAAGCAGCAGAGCCAGAAGGCACTCCAGCAGCGGAGCCAGAAGGCACTCCAGCAGCAGAGCTAGAAGGTGCTCCAGCAGCGGTGCCAGAAGGCCCTCTAGCAGCAGAGCCAGAAGGTGCTCCGCCAGCACAGCCAAAAGGTGCTCCAGCAGCGGAGCTAGTAGGCGCTCAAGCAGCGGAGCCAGAAGGTGCTCCAGCAGCACAGCCAAAAGGTGCTCCAGCAGCGGAGCTAGAAGGTGCTCCAGCAGCGGAGCCAGAAGGAGCCCCAGCAGCAGAGCCAGAAGGCGCTCAAGCAGCAGAGCCATAAGGCGCTCCAGCAGCAGAGCTGGAAGGTGCTCAAGCAGCGGAGCCGGAAGGCGCTCCAGCAGCGGAGCCAGAGGCGCCCAAGCAGCGGAGCCAGAAGGTGCTCCAGCAGCAGAGCCAGAAGGTGCTCAAGCAGCGGAGCCAGAAGGTGCTCCAATAGCGGAGCCAGAAGGTGCTCAAGCAGCAGAGCCAGAAGGTGCTCCAGCAGCGGAGCCAGAAGGCTCTCAAGTATCGGAGCCAGAAGACGCTCAAGCAGCAGAGCCAGAAGGCGCTCAAGCAGCAGAGCCAGAAGGTGCTCCAGCAGCCGAGCCAGAAGGCGCTCAAGCAGCAGAACCAGAAGGCGCTCCAGCAGCGGAGCCAGAAGGTGCTCAAGCAGCGGAGCCAGAAGGTGTTCCAGCAGCAGAGCCAGAAGGCGCTCAAGCAGCAGAGCCAGAAAGTGCTGCAGCAGCAGAGCCAAAAGGTGCTCCAGCAGCAGAGCTAGAAGGCGCTCCAGCAGTGGAGCCAGAAGGAGCTCAAGCAGCGGAGCCAGAAGGCACTCAAGCAGCGGAGCCAGAAGGTGCTCAAGCAGCTGAGCCAGAAGGCGCTCCAGCAGTGGAGCCAGAAGGCTTTCCAGCAGCGGAGCCAGAAGGCGCTCAAGCAGCAGAGCCAGAAGGCGCTCCAGCAGCGGAACCAGCAGGTGCTCCAGCAGCAGAGCCAGAAGGCGCTCAAGTAGCAGAGCCAGAAGGCTCTCCAGCAGCCGAGCCAGAAGGCACTCAAGCAGCAGAGCAGAAGGCGCTCCAGCAGCGGAGCCAGAAGGCACCCAAGCAGCAGAGCCAGAAGGCGCTCGAGCAGCACAACCAGAAAGAGCTCGAGCAGTGGAGCCAGAAGGCGCTCATGCAGCGGAGGCAGAAGGTGCTCAAGCAGCGGAGCCATAAGGCGCCCAAGCAGTGGAGCCAGAAGGCGCCCAAGCAGTGGAGCTAGAAGATGCTCCAGCAGCGGAGCCAGAAGGTGCTCAAGCAGCGGAACCAGAAGGCACTCAAGTAGCGGAGCCAGAAGGCGCTCAAGCAGCGGAGCCAGAAGGCGCTCAAGCAGCGGAGCCATAAGGCGCCCAAGCAGCGGAGCCAGAAGGCGCCCAAGCAGTGGAGCTAGAAGGTGCTCCAGCAGCGGAGCCAGAAGGTGCTCAAGCAGCGGAACCAGAAGGCACTCAAGTAGCGGAGCCAGAAGGCGCTCAAGCAGCGGAGCCAGAAGGCGCTCAAGCAGCGGAGCCATAAGGCGCTCTAGCAGCGGAGCCAAAAGGTGCTCAAGCAGCGGAGCCAGAAGGCGCTCCAGCAGTGGTGCCACAAGGCGCTCAAGCAGCAGAGCCAGAAGGCGCTCCAGCAGCAGAGCCAGAAGGCACTCAAGCATCGGAGCCAGAAGGCGCTCCAGCAGCGGAGCCAGAAGGCACTCGAGCAGCAGAGCTAGAAGGTGCTCCAGCAGCGGTGCCAGAATGCGCTCCAGCAGCGGATCCAGAAGGCGCTCAAGCAGTGGAGCCATAAGGCGCTCTAGCAGCGGAGCCAAAAGGTGCTCAAGCAGCGGAGCCAGAAGGCGCTCCAGCAGTGGTGCCAGAAGGCGCTCAAGCAGCAGAGCCAGAAGGCGCTCCAGCAGCAGAGCCAGAAGGCACTCAAGCATCGGAGCCAGAAGGCGCTCCAGCAGCAGAGCCAGAAGGCACTCGAGCAGCAGAGCTAGAAGGTGCTCCAGCAGCGGTGCCAGAATGCGCTCCAGCAGCGGAGCCAGAAGGTGCTCCAGCAGCACAGCCAAAAGGTGCTCCAACAGCAGAGCCAGAAGGCGCTCCAGCAGCGGAGCCAGAAGGCACTCCAGCAGCAGAGCTAGAAGGTGCTCCAGCAGCGGTGCCAGAAGGCCCTCCAGCAGCGGAGCCAGAAAGTGCTCCGCCAGCACAGCCAAAAGGTGCTCCAGCAGCGGAGCTAGTAGGCGCTCAAGCAGCGGAGCCAGAAGGTGCTCCAGCAGCACAGCCAAAAGGTGCTCCAGCAGCGGAGCTAGTAGGCGCTCAAGCAGCGGAGCCAGAAGGTGCTCCAGCAGCACAGCCAAAAGGTGCTCCAGCAGCGGAGCTAGAAGGTGCTCCAGCAGCGGAGCCAGAAGGAGCTCCAGCAGCAGAGCCAGAAGGCGCTCAAGCAGCAGAGCCATAAGGCGCTCCAGCAGCAGAGCCGGAAGGTGCTGAAGCAGCGGAGCCGGAAGGCGCTCCAGCAGCGGAGCCAGAGGCGCCCAAGCAGCGGAGCCAGAAGGTGCTCCAGCAGCAGAGCCAGAAGGTGCTCAAGCAGCGGAGCCAGAAGGTGCTCCAACAGCGGAGCCAGAAGGTGCTCAAGCAGCAGAGCCAGAAGGTGCTCCAGCAGCGGAGCCAGAAGGCTCTCAAGTATCGGAGCCAGAAGGCGCTCAAGCAGCAGAGCCAGAAGGTGCTCAAGCAGCAGAGCCAGAAGGTGCTCCAGCAGCGGAGCCAGAAGGCTCTCAAGCATCGAAGCCAGAAGGCGCTCAAGCAGCAGAGCCAGAAGGCACTCCAGCAGCGGAGCCAGAAGGTGCTCAAGCAGCGGAGCCAGAAGGGGCTCCAGCAGCGGAGATAGAAGGCACTCCAGCAGCGGTGCCAGAAGGCACTACAACAGCGGAGCCAGAAGGTGCTGCAGCAGCGGAGCCAAAGGGTGCTCCAGCAGCAGATCTAGAAGACGCTGCAGCAGCGGAGCCAGAAGGTGCTCAAGCAGCGGAGCCAGAAGGCACTCAAGCAGCGGAGCCAGAAGGTGCTCAAGCAGCTGAGCCAGAAGGCGCTCAAGCAGTGGAGCCAGAAGGCTCTCCAGCAGAGGAGCCAGAAGGCGCTCAAGCAGCAGAGCCAGAAGGCGCTCCAGCAGCGGAGCCAGCAGGTGCTCCAGCAGCAGAGCCAGAAGGTGCTCCAACAGCAGAGCTAGAAGGCGCTCCAGCAGCGGAACTAAAAGGCGCTCAAGCAGCAGAGCCAGAAGGTGCTCTAGCAGTGGAGCCAAGAGGTGGTCAAGCAGCAGAGCCAGAAGGCATTCCAGCAGCGGAGCCAGAAGGCACTCCAGCAGCAGAGCTAGAAGGTGCTCCAGCAGCGGTGCCAGAAGGCCCTCCAGCAGCAGAGCCAGAAGGTGCTCCGCCAGCACAGCCAAAACGTGCTCCAGCAGCGGAGCTAGTAGGCGCTCAAGCAGCGGAGCCAGAAGATGCTCCAACAGCACAGCCAAAACGTGCTCCAGCAGCAGAGCTAGTAGGCGCTCCAGCAGCGGAGCTAGAAGGTGCTCCAGCAGCAGAGCCAGAAGGAGCTCAAGCAGCAGAGCCAGAAGGCGCTCCAGCAGCGGAGATAGAAGGCACTCCAGCAGCGGTGCCAGAAGGCACTCCAGCAGCAGAGCCAGAAGGTGCTCCAGCAGCGGAGCCCAAGAGTGCTCCAGCAGCAGAGCTAGAAGGTGCTGCAGCAGCGGAGCCAGAAGGTGCTCAAGCAGCGGAGCCAGAAGGCACTCAAGCAGCGGAGCCAGAAGGTGCTCAAGCAGCTGAGCCAGAAGGCGCTCAAGCAGTGGAGCCAGAAGGCTCTCCAGCACCGGTGCCAGAAGGCGCTCAAGCAGCGGAGCCATAAGGCACTCTAGCAGTGGTGCCAAAAGGTGCTTAAGCAGCGGAGCCAGAAGGTGCTCCAGCAGTGGTGCCAGAAGGCGCTCAAGCAGCAGAGCCAGAAGGCGCTCCAGCAGCAGAGCCAGAAGGCACTCAAGCATCGGAGCCAGAAGGCGCTCCAGCAGCGGAGCTAGAAGGCACTCGAGCAGCAGAGCTAGAAGGTGCTCCAGCAGCGGTTCCAGAATGCGCTCCAGCAGCGGAGCAAGAAGGTGCGCCAGCAGCACAGCCAAAAGGTGCTCCAACAGCAGAGCCAGAAGGCGCTCCAGCAGCGGAGCCAGAAGGCACTCCAGCAGCAGAGCTAGAAGGTGCTCCAGCAGCGGTGCCAGGCCCTCCAGCAGCGGAGCCAGAAAGTGCTCCGCCAGCACAGCCAAAAGGTGCTCCAGCAGCGGAGCTAGTAGGCGCTCAAGCAGCGGAGCCAGAAGGTGCTCCAGCAGCACAGCCAAAAGGTGCTCCAGCAGCGGAGCTAGAAGGTGCTCCAGCAGCAGAGCCAGAAGGTGCTCCAGCAGCTGAGCCAGAAGGCACCCAAGCAGCAGAGCCAGAAGGCGCTCCAGCAGCGGAGCCAGAAGGTGCTCAAGCAGCAGAGCCAGAAGGTGCTCCAGCAGCGGTGCCAGAAGGCCCTCCAGCAGCAGAGCCAGAAGGTGCTCCGCCAGCACAGCCAAAACGTGCTCCAGCAGCGGAGCTAGTAGGCGCTCAAGCAGCGGAGCCAGAAGATGCTCCAACAGCACAGCCAAAACGTGCTCCAGCAGCAGAGCTAGTAGGCGCTCCAGCAGCGGAGCTAGAAGGTGCTCCAGCAGCAGAGCCAGAAGGAGCTCAAGCAGCAGAGCCAGAAGGCGCTCCAGCAGCGGAGATAGAAGGCACTCCAGCAGCGGTGCCAGAAGGCACTCCAGCAGCAGAGCCAGAAGGTGCTCCAGCAGCGGAGCCCAAGAGTGCTCCAGCAGCAGAGCTAGAAGGTGCTGCAGCAGCGGAGCCAGAAGGTGCTCAAGCAGCGGAGCCAGAAGGCACTCAAGCAGCGGAGCCAGAAGGTGCTCAAGCAGCTGAGCCAGAAGGCGCTCAAGCAGTGGAGCCAGAAGGCTCTCCAGCACCGGTGCCAGAAGGCGCTCAAGCAGCGGAGCCATAAGGCACTCTAGCAGTGGTGCCAAAAGGTGCTTAAGCAGCGGAGCCAGAAGGTGCTCCAGCAGTGGTGCCAGAAGGCGCTCAAGCAGCAGAGCCAGAAGGCGCTCCAGCAGCAGAGCCAGAAGGCACTCAAGCATCGGAGCCAGAAGGCGCTCCAGCAGCGGAGCTAGAAGGCACTCGAGCAGCAGAGCTAGAAGGTGCTCCAGCAGCGGTTCCAGAATGCGCTCCAGCAGCGGAGCAAGAAGGTGCGCCAGCAGCACAGCCAAAAGGTGCTCCAACAGCAGAGCCAGAAGGCGCTCCAGCAGCGGAGCCAGAAGGCACTCCAGCAGCAGAGCTAGAAGGTGCTCCAGCAGCGGTGCCAGGCCCTCCAGCAGCGGAGCCAGAAAGTGCTCCGCCAGCACAGCCAAAAGGTGCTCCAGCAGCGGAGCTAGTAGGCGCTCAAGCAGCGGAGCCAGAAGGTGCTCCAGCAGCACAGCCAAAAGGTGCTCCAGCAGCGGAGCTAGAAGGTGCTCCAGCAGCAGAGCCAGAAGGTGCTCCAGCAGCTGAGCCAGAAGGCACCCAAGCAGCAGAGCCAGAAGGCGCTCCAGCAGCGGAGCCAGAAGGTGCTCAAGCAGCAGAGCCAGAAGGTGCTCCAGCAGCGGAGCCAGAAGGCTCTCAAGCATCGAAGCCAGAAGGCGCTCAAGCAGCAGAGCCAGAAGGCGCTCCAGCAGCGGAGCCAGAAGGTGCTCAAGCAGCAGAGCCAGAAGGTGCTCCAGCAGCGGAGCCAGAAGGCTCTCAAGCATCGAAGCCAGAAGGCGCTCAAGCAGCAGAGCCAGAAGGCGCTCAAGCAGAAGAACCAGAAGGTGCTCAAGCAGCGGAGCCAAAAGGTGCTCAAGCAGCAGAGCCAGAAGGTGCTCCAGCAGCGGAGCCAGAAGGCTCTCAAGCATCGAAGCCAGAAGGCGCTCAAGCAGCAGAGCCAGAAGGCACTCCAGCAGCGGAGCCAGAAGGTGCTCAAGCAGCGGAGCCAGAAGGGGCTCCAGCAGCGGAGATAGAAGGCACTCCAGCAGCGGTGCCAGAAGGCACTACAACAGCGGAGCCAGAAGGTGCTGCAGCAGCGGAGCCAAAGGGTGCTCCAGCAGCAGAGCTAGAAGACGCTGCAGCAGCGGAGCCAGAAGGTGCTCAAGCAGCGGAGCCAGAAGGCACTCAAGCAGCGGAGCCAGAAGGTGCTCAAGCAGCTGAGCCAGAAGGCGCTCAAGCAGTGGAGCCAGAAGGCTCTCCAGCAGAGGAGCCAGAAGGCGCTCAAGCAGCAGAGCCAGAAGGCGCTCCAGCAGCGGAGCCAGCAGGTGCTCCAGCAGCAGAGCCAGAAGGTGCTCCAACAGCAGAGCTAGAAGGCGCTCCAGCAGCGGAACTAAAAGGCGCTCCAGCAGTGGAGCCAGAAGGCGCTCAAGCATCAAAGCCAGAAGGCGCTCAAGCAGCAGAGCCAGAAGGTGCTCTAGCAGTGGAGCCAAGAGGTGGTCAAGCAGCAGAGCCAGAAGGCACTCCAGCAGCGGAGCCAGAAGGCACTCCAGCAGCAGAGCTAGAAGGTGCTCCAGCAGCGGTGCCAGAAGGTGCTCAAGCAGCAGAGCCAGAAGGTGCTCCAGCAGCGGAGCCAGAAGGCTCTCAAGCATCGAAGCCAGAAGGCGCTCAAGCAGCAGAGCCAGAAGGCGCTCCAGCAGCGGAGCCAGAAGGTGCTCAAGCAGCAGAGCTAGAAGGTGCTCCAGCAGCGGAGCCAGAAGGCTCTCAAGCATCGAAGCCAGAATGCGCTCAAGCAGCAGAGCCAGAAGGCGCTCAAGCAGAAGAACCAGAAGGTGCTCAAGCAGCGGAGCCAGAAGGTGCTCAAGCAGCAGAGCCAGAAGGTGCTCCAGCAGCGGAGCCAGAAGGCTCTCAAGCATCGAAGCCAGAAGGCGCTCAAGCAGCAGAGCCAGAAGGCACTCCAGCAGCGGAGCCAGAAGGTGCTCAAGCAGCGGAGCCAGAAGGGGCTCCAGCAGCGGAGATAGAAGGCACTCCAGCAGCGGTGCCAGAAGGCACTACAACAGCGGAGCCAGAAGGTGCTGCAGCAGCGGAGCCAAAGGGTGCTCCAGCAGCAGAGCTAGAAGACGCTGCAGCAGCGGAGCCAGAAGGTGCTCAAGCAGCGGAGCCAGAAGGCACTCAAGCAGCGGAGCCAGAAGGTGCTCAAGCAGCTGAGCCAGAAGGCGCTCAAGCAGTGGAGCCAGAAGGCTCTCCAGCAGAGGAGCCAGAAGGCGCTCAAGCAGCAGAGCCAGAAGGCGCTCCAGCAGCGGAGCCAGCAGGTGCTCCAGCAGCAGAGCCAGAAGGTGCTCCAACAGCAGAGCTAGAAGGCGCTCCAGCAGCGGAACTAAAAGGCGCTCCAGCAGTGGAGCCAGAAGGCGCTCAAGCATCAAAGCCAGAAGGCGCTTAAGCAGCAGAGCCAGAAGGTGCTCTAGCAGTGGAGCCAAGAGGTGGTCAAGCAGCAGAGCCAGAAGGCACTCCAGCAGCGGAGCCAGAAGGCACTCCAGCAGCAGAGCTAGAAGGTGCTCCAGCAGCGGTGCCAGAAGGCCCTCTAGCAGCAGAGCCAGAAGGTGCTCCGCCAGCACAGCCAAAAGGTGCTCCAGCAGCGGAGCTAGTAGGCGCTCAAGCAGCGGAGCCAGAAGGTGCTCCAGCAGCACAGCCAAAAGGTGCTCCAGCAGCGGAGCTAGAAGGTGCTCCAGCAGCGGAGCCAGAAGGAGCTCCAGCAGCAGAGCCAGAAGGCGCTCAAGCAGCAGAGCCATAAGGCGCTCCAGCAGCAGAGCTGGAAGGTGCTCAAGCAGCGGAGCCGGAAGGCGCTCCAGCAGCGGAGCCAGAGGCGCCCAAGCAGCGGAGCCAGAAGGTGCTCCAGCAGCAGAGCCAGAAGGTGCTCAAGCAGCGGAGCCAGAAGGTGCTCCAACAGCGGAGCCAGAAGGTGCTCAAGCAGCAGAGCCAGAAGGTGCTCCAGCAGCGGAGCCAGAAGGCTCTCAAGTATCGGAGCCAGAAGACGCTCAAGCAGCAGAGCCAGAAGGCGCTCAAGCAGCAGAGCCAGAAGGTGCTCCAGCAGCCGAGCCAGAAGGCGCTCAAGCAGCAGAACCAGAAGGCGCTCCAGCAGCGGAGCCAGAAGGTGCTCAAGCAGCGGAGCCAGAAGGTGTTCCAGCAGCAGAGCCAGAAGGCGCTCAAGCAGCAGAGCCAGAAAGTGCTGCAGCAGCAGAGCCAAAAGGTGCTCCATCAGCAGAGCTAGAAGGCGCTCCAGCAGTGGAGCCAGAAGGAGCTCAAGCAGCGGAGCCAGAAGGCACTCAAGCAGCGGAGCCAGAAGGTGCTCAAGCAGCTGAGCCAGAAGGCGCTCCAGCAGTGGAGCCAGAAGGCTTTCCAGCAGCGGAGCCAGAAGGCGCTCAAGCAGCAGAGCCAGAAGGCGCTCCAGCAGCGGAACCAGCAGGTGCTCCAGCAGCAGAGCCAGAAGGCGCTCAAGTAGCAGAGCCAGAAGGCTCTCCAGCAGCCGAGCCAGAAGGCACTCAAGCAGCAGAGCAGAAGGCGCTCCAGCAGCGGAGCCAGAAGGCACCCAAGCAGCAGAGCCAGAAGGCGCTCGAGCAGCACAACCAGAAAGAGCTCGAGCAGTGGAGCCAGAAGGCGCTCAAGCAGCGGAGCCAGAAGGTGCTCAAGCAGCGGAGCCATAAGGCGCCCAAGCAGTGGAGCCAGAAGGCGCCCAAGCAGTGGAGCTAGAAGATGCTCCAGCAGCGGAGCCAGAAGGTGCTCAAGCAGCGGAACCAGAAGGCACTCAAGTAGCGGAGCCAGAAGGCGCTCAAGCAGCGGAGCCAGAAGGCGCTCAAGCAGCGGAGCCATAAGGCGCCCAAGCAGCGGAGCCAGAAGGCGCCCAAGCAGTGGAGCTAGAAGGTGCTCCAGCAGCGGAGCCAGAAGGTGCTCAAGCAGCGGAACCAGAAGGCACTCAAGTAGCGGAGCCAGAAGGCGCTCAAGCAGCGGAGCCAGAAGGCGCTCAAGCAGCGGAGCCATAAGGCGCTCTAGCAGCGGAGCCAAAAGGTGCTCAAGCAGCGGAGCCAGAAGGCGCTCCAGCAGTGGTGCCACAAGGCGCTCAAGCAGCAGAGCCAGAAGGCGCTCCAGCAGCAGAGCCAGAAGGCACTCAAGCATCGGAGCCAGAAGGCGCTCCAGCAGCGGAGCCAGAAGGCACTCGAGCAGCAGAGCTAGAAGGTGCTCCAGCAGCGGTGCCAGAATGCGCTCCAGCAGCGGAGCCAGAAGGCGCTCAAGCAGTGGAGCCATAAGGCGCTCTAGCAGCGGAGGCAAAAGGTGCTCAAGCAGCGGAGCCAGAAGGCGCTCCAGCAGTGGTGCCAGAAGGCGCTCAAGCAGCAGAGCCAGAAGGCGCTCCAGCAGCAGAGCCAGAAGGCACTCAAGCATCGGAGCCAGAAGGCGCTCCAGCAGCAGAGCCAGAAGGCACTCGAGCAGCAGAGCTAGAAGGTGCTCCAGCAGCGGTGCCAGAATGCGCTCCAGCAGCGGAGCCAGAAGGTGCTCCAGCAGCACAGCCAAAAGGTGCTCCAACAGCAGAGCCAGAAGGCGCTCCAGCAGCGGATCCAGAAGGCACTCCAGCAGCAGAGCTAGAAGGTGCTCCAGCAGCGGTGCCAGAAGGCCCTCCAGCAGCGGAGCCAGAAAGTGCTCCGCCAGCACAGCCAAAAGGTGCTCCAGCAGCAGAGCTAGTAGGCGCTCAAGCAGCGGAGCCAGAAGGTGCTCCAGCAGCACAGCCAAAAGGTGCTCCAGCAGCGGAGCTAGTAGGCGCTCAAGCAGCGGAGCCAGAAGGTGCTCCAGCAGCACAGCCAAAAGGTGCTCCAGCAGCGGAGCTAGAAGGTGCTCCAGCAGCGGAGCCAGAAGGAGCTCCAGCAGCAGAGCCAGAAGGCGCTCAAGCAGCAGAGCCATAAGGCGCTCCAGCAGCAGAGCCGGAAGGTGCTGAAGCAGCGGAGCCGGAAGGCGCTCCAGCAGCGGAGCCAGAGGCGCCCAAGCAGCGGAGCCAGAAGGTGCTCCAGCAGCAGAGCCAGAAGGTGCTCAAGCAGCGGAGCCAGAAGGTGCTCCAACAGCGGAGCCAGAAGGTGCTCAAGCAGCAGAGCCAGAAGGTGCTCCAGCAGCGGAGCCAGAAGGCTCTCAAGTATCGGAGCCAGAAGGCGCTCAAGCAGCAGAGCCAGAAGGTGCTCAAGCAGCAGAGCCAGAAGGTGCTCCAGCAGCGGAGCCAGAAGGCTCTCAAGCATCGAAGCCAGAAGGCGCTCAAGCAGCAGAGCCAGAAGGCACTCCAGCAGCGGAGCCAGAAGGTGCTCAAGCAGCGGAGCCAGAAGGGGCTCCAGCAGCGGAGATAGAAGGCACTCCAGCAGCGGTGCCAGAAGGCACTACAACAGCGGAGCCAGAAGGTGCTGCAGCAGCGGAGCCAAAGGGTGCTCCAGCAGCAGAGCTAGAAGACGCTGCAGCAGCGGAGCCAGAAGGTGCTCAAGCAGCGGAGCCAGAAGGCACTCAAGCAGCGGAGCCAGAAGGTGCTCAAGCAGCTGAGCCAGAAGGCGCTCAAGCAGTGGAGCCAGAAGGCTCTCCAGCAGAGGAGCCAGAAGGCGCTCAAGCAGCAGAGCCAGAAGGCGCTCCAGCAGCGGAGCCAGCAGGTGCTCCAGCAGCAGAGCCAGAAGGTGCTCCAACAGCAGAGCTAGAAGGCGCTCCAGCAGCGGAACTAAAAGGCGCTCAAGCAGCAGAGCCAGAAGGTGCTCTAGCAGTGGAGCCAAGAGGTGGTCAAGCAGCAGAGCCAGAAGGCATTCCAGCAGCGGAGCCAGAAGGCACTCCAGCAGCAGAGCTAGAAGGTGCTCCAGCAGCGGTGCCAGAAGGCCCTCCAGCAGCAGAGCCAGAAGGTGCTCCGCCAGCACAGCCAAAACGTGCTCCAGCAGCGGAGCTAGTAGGCGCTCAAGCAGCGGAGCCAGAAGATGCTCCAACAGCACAGCCAAAACGTGCTCCAGCAGCAGAGCTAGTAGGCGCTCCAGCAGCGGAGCTAGAAGGTGCTCCAGCAGCAGAGCCAGAAGGAGCTCAAGCAGCAGAGCCAGAAGGCGCTCCAGCAGCGGAGATAGAAGGCACTCCAGCAGCGGTGCCAGAAGGCACTCCAGCAGCAGAGCCAGAAGGTGCTCCAGCAGCGGAGCCCAAGAGTGCTCCAGCAGCAGAGCTAGAAGGTGCTGCAGCAGCGGAGCCAGAAGGTGCTCAAGCAGCGGAGCCAGAAGGCACTCAAGCAGCGGAGCCAGAAGGTGCTCAAGCAGCTGAGCCAGAAGGCGCTCAAGCAGTGGAGCCAGAAGGCTCTCCAGCACCGGTGCCAGAAGGCGCTCAAGCAGCGGAGCCATAAGGCACTCTAGCAGTGGTGCCAAAAGGTGCTTAAGCAGCGGAGCCAGAAGGTGCTCCAGCAGTGGTGCCAGAAGGCGCTCAAGCAGCAGAGCCAGAAGGCGCTCCAGCAGCAGAGCCAGAAGGCACTCAAGCATCGGAGCCAGAAGGCGCTCCAGCAGCGGAGCTAGAAGGCACTCGAGCAGCAGAGCTAGAAGGTGCTCCAGCAGCGGTTCCAGAATGCGCTCCAGCAGCGGAGCAAGAAGGTGCGCCAGCAGCACAGCCAAAAGGTGCTCCAACAGCAGAGCCAGAAGGCGCTCCAGCAGCGGAGCCAGAAGGCACTCCAGCAGCAGAGCTAGAAGGTGCTCCAGCAGCGGTGCCAGGCCCTCCAGCAGCGGAGCCAGAAAGTGCTCCGCCAGCACAGCCAAAAGGTGCTCCAGCAGCGGAGCTAGTAGGCGCTCAAGCAGCGGAGCCAGAAGGTGCTCCAGCAGCACAGCCAAAAGGTGCTCCAGCAGCGGAGCTAGAAGGTGCTCCAGCAGCAGAGCCAGAAGGTGCTCCAGCAGCTGAGCCAGAAGGCACCCAAGCAGCAGAGCCAGAAGGCGCTCCAGCAGCGGAGCCAGAAGGTGCTCAAGCAGCAGAGCCAGAAGGTGCTCCAGCAGCGGTGCCAGAAGGCCCTCCAGCAGCAGAGCCAGAAGGTGCTCCGCCAGCACAGCCAAAACGTGCTCCAGCAGCGGAGCTAGTAGGCGCTCAAGCAGCGGAGCCAGAAGATGCTCCAACAGCACAGCCAAAACGTGCTCCAGCAGCAGAGCTAGTAGGCGCTCCAGCAGCGGAGCTAGAAGGTGCTCCAGCAGCAGAGCCAGAAGGAGCTCAAGCAGCAGAGCCAGAAGGCGCTCCAGCAGCGGAGATAGAAGGCACTCCAGCAGCGGTGCCAGAAGGCACTCCAGCAGCAGAGCCAGAAGGTGCTCCAGCAGCGGAGCCCAAGAGTGCTCCAGCAGCAGAGCTAGAAGGTGCTGCAGCAGCGGAGCCAGAAGGTGCTCAAGCAGCGGAGCCAGAAGGCACTCAAGCAGCGGAGCCAGAAGGTGCTCAAGCAGCTGAGCCAGAAGGCGCTCAAGCAGTGGAGCCAGAAGGCTCTCCAGCACCGGTGCCAGAAGGCGCTCAAGCAGCGGAGCCATAAGGCACTCTAGCAGTGGTGCCAAAAGGTGCTTAAGCAGCGGAGCCAGAAGGTGCTCCAGCAGTGGTGCCAGAAGGCGCTCAAGCAGCAGAGCCAGAAGGCGCTCCAGCAGCAGAGCCAGAAGGCACTCAAGCATCGGAGCCAGAAGGCGCTCCAGCAGCGGAGCTAGAAGGCACTCGAGCAGCAGAGCTAGAAGGTGCTCCAGCAGCGGTTCCAGAATGCGCTCCAGCAGCGGAGCAAGAAGGTGCGCCAGCAGCACAGCCAAAAGGTGCTCCAACAGCAGAGCCAGAAGGCGCTCCAGCAGCGGAGCCAGAAGGCACTCCAGCAGCAGAGCTAGAAGGTGCTCCAGCAGCGGTGCCAGGCCCTCCAGCAGCGGAGCCAGAAAGTGCTCCGCCAGCACAGCCAAAAGGTGCTCCAGCAGCGGAGCTAGTAGGCGCTCAAGCAGCGGAGCCAGAAGGTGCTCCAGCAGCACAGCCAAAAGGTGCTCCAGCAGCGGAGCTAGAAGGTGCTCCAGCAGCAGAGCCAGAAGGTGCTCCAGCAGCTGAGCCAGAAGGCACCCAAGCAGCAGAGCCAGAAGGCGCTCCAGCAGCGGAGCCAGAAGGTGCTCAAGCAGCAGAGCCAGAAGGTGCTCCAGCAGCGGAGCCAGAAGGCTCTCAAGCATCGAAGCCAGAAGGCGCTCAAGCAGCAGAGCCAGAAGGCGCTCCAGCAGCGGAGCCAGAAGGTGCTCAAGCAGCAGAGCCAGAAGGTGCTCCAGCAGCGGAGCCAGAAGGCTCTCAAGCATCGAAGCCAGAAGGCGCTCAAGCAGCAGAGCCAGAAGGCGCTCAAGCAGAAGAACCAGAAGGTGCTCAAGCAGCGGAGCCAAAAGGTGCTCAAGCAGCAGAGCCAGAAGGTGCTCCAGCAGCGGAGCCAGAAGGCTCTCAAGCATCGAAGCCAGAAGGCGCTCAAGCAGCAGAGCCAGAAGGCACTCCAGCAGCGGAGCCAGAAGGTGCTCAAGCAGCGGAGCCAGAAGGGGCTCCAGCAGCGGAGATAGAAGGCACTCCAGCAGCGGTGCCAGAAGGCACTACAACAGCGGAGCCAGAAGGTGCTGCAGCAGCGGAGCCAAAGGGTGCTCCAGCAGCAGAGCTAGAAGACGCTGCAGCAGCGGAGCCAGAAGGTGCTCAAGCAGCGGAGCCAGAAGGCACTCAAGCAGCGGAGCCAGAAGGTGCTCAAGCAGCTGAGCCAGAAGGCGCTCAAGCAGTGGAGCCAGAAGGCTCTCCAGCAGAGGAGCCAGAAGGCGCTCAAGCAGCAGAGCCAGAAGGCGCTCCAGCAGCGGAGCCAGCAGGTGCTCCAGCAGCAGAGCCAGAAGGTGCTCCAACAGCAGAGCTAGAAGGCGCTCCAGCAGCGGAACTAAAAGGCGCTCCAGCAGTGGAGCCAGAAGGCGCTCAAGCATCAAAGCCAGAAGGCGCTCAAGCAGCAGAGCCAGAAGGTGCTCTAGCAGTGGAGCCAAGAGGTGGTCAAGCAGCAGAGCCAGAAGGCACTCCAGCAGCGGAGCCAGAAGGCACTCCAGCAGCAGAGCTAGAAGGTGCTCCAGCAGCGGTGCCAGAAGGTGCTCAAGCAGCAGAGCCAGAAGGGGCTCCAGCAGCGGAGCCAGAAGGCTCTCAAGCATCGAAGCCAGAAGGCGCTCAAGCAGCAGAGCCAGAAGGCGCTCCAGCAGCGGAGCCAGAAGGTGCTCAAGCAGCAGAGCCAGAAGGTGCTCCAGCAGCGGAGCCAGAAGGCTCTCAAGCATCGAAGCCAGAATGCGCTCAAGCAGCAGAGCCAGAAGGCGCTCAAGCAGAAGAACCAGAAGGTGCTCAAGCAGCGGAGCCAGAAGGTGCTCAAGCAGCAGAGCCAGAAGGTGCTCCAGCAGCGGAGCCAGAAGGCTCTCAAGCATCGAAGCCAGAAGGCGCTCAAGCAGCAGAGCCAGAAGGCACTCCAGCAGCGGAGCCAGAAGGTGCTCAAGCAGCGGAGCCAGAAGGGGCTCCAGCAGCGGAGATAGAAGGCACTCCAGCAGCGGTGCCAGAAGGCACTACAACAGCGGAGCCAGAAGGTGCTGCAGCAGCGGAGCCAAAGGGTGCTCCAGCAGCAGAGCTAGAAGACGCTGCAGCAGCGGAGCCAGAAGGTGCTCAAGCAGCGGAGCCAGAAGGCACTCAAGCAGCGGAGCCAGAAGGTGCTCAAGCAGCTGAGCCAGAAGGCGCTCAAGCAGTGGAGCCAGAAGGCTCTCCAGCAGAGGAGCCAGAAGGCGCTCAAGCAGCAGAGCCAGAAGGCGCTCCAGCAGCGGAGCCAGCAGGTGCTCCAGCAGCAGAGCCAGAAGGTGCTCCAACAGCAGAGCTAGAAGGCGCTCCAGCAGCGGAACTAAAAGGCGCTCCAGCAGTGGAGCCAGAAGGCGCTCAAGCATCAAAGCCAGAAGGCGCTTAAGCAGCAGAGCCAGAAGGTGCTCTAGCAGTGGAGCCAAGAGGTGGTCAAGCAGCAGAGCCAGAAGGCACTCCAGCAGCGGAGCCAGAAGGCACTCCAGCAGCAGAGCTAGAAGGTGCTCCAGCAGCGGTGCCAGAAGGCCCTCTAGCAGCAGAGCCAGAAGGTGCTCCGCCAGCACAGCCAAAAGGTGCTCCAGCAGCGGAGCTAGTAGGCGCTCAAGCAGCGGAGCCAGAAGGTGCTCCAGCAGCACAGCCAAAAGGTGCTCCAGCAGCGGAGCTAGAAGGTGCTCCAGCAGCGGAGCCAGAAGGAGCTCCAGCAGCAGAGCCAGAAGGCGCTCAAGCAGCAGAGCCATAAGGCGCTCCAGCAGCAGAGCTGGAAGGTGCTCAAGCAGCGGAGCCGGAAGGCGCTCCAGCAGCGGAGCCAGAGGCGCCCAAGCAGCGGAGCCAGAAGGTGCTCCAGCAGCAGAGCCAGAAGGTGCTCAAGCAGCGGAGCCAGAAGGTGCTCCAACAGCGGAGCCAGAAGGTGCTCAAGCAGCAGAGCCAGAAGGTGCTCCAGCAGCGGAGCCAGAAGGCTCTCAAGTATCGGAGCCAGAAGACGCTCAAGCAGCAGAGCCAGAAGGCGCTCAAGCAGCAGAGCCAGAAGGTGCTCCAGCAGCCGAGCCAGAAGGCGCTCAAGCAGCAGAACCAGAAGGCGCTCCAGCAGCGGAGCCAGAAGGTGCTCAAGCAGCGGAGCCAGAAGGTGTTCCAGCAGCAGAGCCAGAAGGCGCTCAAGCAGCAGAGCCAGAAAGTGCTGCAGCAGCAGAGCCAAAAGGTGCTCCAGCAGCAGAGCTAGAAGGCGCTCCAGCAGTGGAGCCAGAAGGAGCTCAAGCAGCGGAGCCAGAAGGCACTCAAGCAGCGGAGCCAGAAGGTGCTCAAGCAGCTGAGCCAGAAGGCGCTCCAGCAGTGGAGCCAGAAGGCTTTCCAGCAGCGGAGCCAGAAGGCGCTCAAGCAGCAGAGCCAGAAGGCGCTCCAGCAGCGGAACCAGCAGGTGCTCCAGCAGCAGAGCCAGAAGGCGCTCAAGTAGCAGAGCCAGAAGGCTCTCCAGCAGCCGAGCCAGAAGGCACTCAAGCAGCAGAGCAGAAGGCGCTCCAGCAGCGGAGCCAGAAGGCACCCAAGCAGCAGAGCCAGAAGGCGCTCGAGCAGCACAACCAGAAAGAGCTCGAGCAGTGGAGCCAGAAGGCGCTCAAGCAGCGGAGCCAGAAGGTGCTCAAGCAGCGGAGCCATAAGGCGCCCAAGCAGTGGAGCCAGAAGGCGCCCAAGCAGTGGAGCTAGAAGATGCTCCAGCAGCGGAGCCAGAAGGTGCTCAAGCAGCGGAACCAGAAGGCACTCAAGTAGCGGAGCCAGAAGGCGCTCAAGCAGCGGAGCCAGAAGGCGCTCAAGCAGCGGAGCCATAAGGCGCCCAAGCAGCGGAGCCAGAAGGCGCCCAAGCAGTGGAGCTAGAAGGTGCTCCAGCAGCGGAGCCAGAAGGTGCTCAAGCAGCGGAACCAGAAGGCACTCAAGTAGCGGAGCCAGAAGGCGCTCAAGCAGCGGAGCCAGAAGGCGCTCAAGCAGCGGAGCCATAAGGCGCTCCAGCAGCGGAGCCAGAAGGCGCTCAAGCAGTGGAGCCATAAGGCGCTCTAGCAGCGGAGCCAAAAGGTGCTCAAGCAGCAGAGCCAGAAGGCGCTCCAGCAGTGGTGCCAGAAGGCGCTCAAGCAGCAGAGCCAGAAGGCGCTCCAGCAGCAGAGCCAGAAGGCACTCGAGCAGCAGAGCTAGAAGGTGCTCCAGCAGCGGTGCCAGAATGCGCTCCAGCAGCGGAGCCAGAAGGCGCTCAAGCAGTGGAGCCATAAGGCGCTCTAGCAGCGGAGCCAAAAGGTGCTCAAGCAGCAGAGCCAGAAGGCGCTCCAGCAGTGGTGCCAGAAGGCGCTCAAGCAGCAGAGCCAGAAGGCGCTCCAGCAGCAGAGCCAGAAGGCACTCAAGCATCGGAGCCAGAAGGCGCTCCAGCAGCAGAGCCAGAAGGCACTCGAGCAGCAGAGCTAGAAGGTGCTCCAGCAGCGGTGCCAGAATGCGCTCCAGCAGCGGAGCCAGAAGGTGCTCCAGCAGCACAGCCAAAAGGTGCTCCAACAGCAGAGCCAGAAGGCGCTCCAGCAGCGGAGCCAGAAGGCACTCCAGCAGCAGAGCTAGAAGGTGCTCCAGCAGCGGTGCCAGAAGGCCCTCCAGCAGCGGAGCCAGAAAGTGCTCCGCCAGCACAGCCAAAAGGTGCTCCAGCAGCGGAGCTAGTAGGCGCTCAAGCAGCGGAGCCAGAAGGTGCTCCAGCAGCACAGCCAAAAGGTGCTCCAGCAGCGGAGCTAGTAGGCGCTCAAGCAGCGGAGCCAGAAGGTGCTCCAGCAGCACAGCCAAAAGGTGCTCCAGCAGCGGAGCTAGAAGGTGCTCCAGCAGCGGAGCCAGAAGGAGCTCCAGCAGCAGAGCCAGAAGGCGCTCAAGCAGCAGAGCCATAAGGCGCTCCAGCAGCAGAGCCGGAAGGTGCTGAAGCAGCGGAGCCGGAAGGCGCTCCAGCAGCGGAGCCAGAGGCGCCCAAGCAGCGGAGCCAGAAGGTGCTCCAGCAGCAGAGCCAGAAGGTGCTCAAGCAGCGGAGCCAGAAGGTGCTCCAACAGCGGAGCCAGAAGGTGCTCAAGCAGCAGAGCCAGAAGGTGCTCCAGCAGCGGAGCCAGAAGGCTCTCAAGTATCGGAGCCAGAAGGCGCTCAAGCAGCAGAGCCAGAAGGTGCTCAAGCAGCAGAGCCAGAAGGTGCTCCAGCAGCGGAGCCAGAAGGCTCTCAAGCATCGAAGCCAGAAGGCGCTCAAGCAGCAGAGCCAGAAGGCACTCCAGCAGCGGAGCCAGAAGGTGCTCAAACAGCGGAGCCAGAAGGGGCTCCAGCAGCGGAGATAGAAGGCACTCCAGCAGCGGTGCCAGAAGGCACTACAACAGCGGAGCCAGAAGGTGCTGAAGCAGCGGAGCCAAAGGGTGCTCCAGCAGCAGAGCTAGAAGACGCTGCAGCAGCGGAGCCAGAAGGTGCTCAAGCAGCGGAGCCAGAAGGCACTCAAGCAGCGGAGCCAGAAGGTGCTCAAGCAGCTGAGCCAGAAGGCGCTCAAGCAGTGGAGCCAGAAGGCTCTCCAGCAGAGGAGCCAGAAGGCGCTCAAGCAGCAGAGCCAGAAGGCGCTCCAGCAGCGGAGCCAGCAGGTGCTCCAGCAGCAGAGCCAGAAGGTGCTCCAACAGCAGAGCTAGAAGGCGCTCCAGCAGCGGAACTAAAAGGCGCTCAAGCAGCAGAGCCAGAAGGTGCTCTAGCAGTGGAGCCAAGAGGTGGTCAAGCAGCAGAGCCAGAAGGCATTCCAGCAGCGGAGCCAGAAGGCACTCCAGCAGCAGAGCTAGAAGGTGCTCCAGCAGCGGTGCCAGAAGGCCCTCCAGCAGCAGAGCCAGAAGGTGCTCCGCCAGCACAGCCAAAACGTGCTCCAGCAGCGGAGCTAGTAGGCGCTCAAGCAGCGGAGCCAGAAGATGCTCCAACAGCACAGCCAAAACGTGCTCCAGCAGCAGAGCTAGTAGGCGCTCCAGCAGCGGAGCTAGAAGGTGCTCCAGCAGCAGAGCCAGAAGGAGCTCAAGCAGCAGAGCCAGAAGGCGCTCCAGCAGCGGAGATAGAAGGCACTCCAGCAGCGGTGCCAGAAGGCACTCCAGCAGCAGAGCCAGAAGGTGCTCCAGCAGCGGAGCCCAAGAGTGCTCCAGCAGCAGAGCTAGAAGGTGCTGCAGCAGCGGAGCCAGAAGGTGCTCAAGCAGCGGAGCCAGAAGGCACTCAAGCAGCGGAGCCAGAAGGTGCTCAAGCAGCTGAGCCAGAAGGCGCTCAAGCAGTGGAGCCAGAAGGCTCTCCAGCACCGGTGCCAGAAGGCGCTCAAGCAGCGGAGCCATAAGGCACTCTAGCAGTGGTGCCAAAAGGTGCTTAAGCAGCGGAGCCAGAAGGTGCTCCAGCAGTGGTGCCAGAAGGCGCTCAAGCAGCAGAGCCAGAAGGCGCTCCAGCAGCAGAGCCAGAAGGCACTCAAGCATCGGAGCCAGAAGGCGCTCCAGCAGCGGAGCTAGAAGGCACTCGAGCAGCAGAGCTAGAAGGTGCTCCAGCAGCGGTTCCAGAATGCGCTCCAGCAGCGGAGCAAGAAGGTGCGCCAGCAGCACAGCCAAAAGGTGCTCCAACAGCAGAGCCAGAAGGCGCTCCAGCAGCGGAGCCAGAAGGCACTCCAGCAGCAGAGCTAGAAGGTGCTCCAGCAGCGGTGCCAGGCCCTCCAGCAGCGGAGCCAGAAAGTGCTCCGCCAGCACAGCCAAAAGGTGCTCCAGCAGCGGAGCTAGTAGGCGCTCAAGCAGCGGAGCCAGAAGGTGCTCCAGCAGCACAGCCAAAAGGTGCTCCAGCAGCAGAGCTAGAAGGTGCTCCAGCAGCAGAGCCAGAAGGTGCTCCAGCAGCTGAGCCAGAAGGCACCCAAGCAGCAGAGCCAGAAGGCGCTCCAGCAGCGGAGCCAGAAGGTGCTCAAGCAGCAGAGCCAGAAGGTGCTCCAGCAGCGGTGCCAGAAGGCCCTCCAGCAGCAGAGCCAGAAGGTGCTCCGCCAGCACAGCCAAAACGTGCTCCAGCAGCGGAGCTAGTAGGCGCTCAAGCAGCGGAGCCAGAAGATGCTCCAACAGCACAGCCAAAACGTGCTCCAGCAGCAGAGCTAGTAGGCGCTCCAGCAGCGGAGCTAGAAGGTGCTCCAGCAGCAGAGCCAGAAGGAGCTCAAGCAGCAGAGCCAGAAGGCGCTCCAGCAGCGGAGATAGAAGGCACTCCAGCAGCGGTGCCAGAAGGCACTCCAGCAGCAGAGCCAGAAGGTGCTCCAGCAGCGGAGCCCAAGAGTGCTCCAGCAGCAGAGCTAGAAGGTGCTGCAGCAGCGGAGCCAGAAGGTGCTCAAGCAGCGGAGCCAGAAGGCACTCAAGCAGCGGAGCCAGAAGGTGCTCAAGCAGCTGAGCCAGAAGGCGCTCAAGCAGTGGAGCCAGAAGGCTCTCCAGCACCGGTGCCAGAAGGCGCTCAAGCAGCGGAGCCATAAGGCACTCTAGCAGTGGTGCCAAAAGGTGCTTAAGCAGCGGAGCCAGAAGGTGCTCCAGCAGTGGTGCCAGAAGGCGCTCAAGCAGCAGAGCCAGAAGGCGCTCCAGCAGCAGAGCCAGAAGGCACTCAAGCATCGGAGCCAGAAGGCGCTCCAGCAGCGGAGCTAGAAGGCACTCGAGCAGCAGAGCTAGAAGGTGCTCCAGCAGCGGTTCCAGAATGCGCTCCAGCAGCGGAGCAAGAAGGTGCGCCAGCAGCACAGCCAAAAGGTGCTCCAACAGCAGAGCCAGAAGGCGCTCCAGCAGCGGAGCCAGAAGGCACTCCAGCAGCAGAGCTAGAAGGTGCTCCAGCAGCGGTGCCAGGCCCTCCAGCAGCGGAGCCAGAAAGTGCTCCGCCAGCACAGCCAAAAGGTGCTCCAGCAGCGGAGCTAGTAGGCGCTCAAGCAGCGGAGCCAGAAGGTGCTCCAGCAGCACAGCCAAAAGGTGCTCCAGCAGCGGAGCTAGAAGGTGCTCCAGCAGCAGAGCCAGAAGGTGCTCCAGCAGCTGAGCCAGAAGGCACCCAAGCAGCAGAGCCAGAAGGCGCTCCAGCAGCGGAGCCAGAAGGTGCTCAAGCAGCAGAGCCAGAAGGTGCTCCAGCAGCGGAGCCAGAAGGCTCTCAAGCATCGAAGCCAGAAGGCGCTCAAGCAGCAGAGCCAGAAGGCGCTCCAGCAGCGGAGCCAGAAGGTGCTCAAGCAGCAGAGCCAGAAGGTGCTCCAGCAGCGGAGCCAGAAGGCTCTCAAGCATCGAAGCCAGAAGGCGCTCAAGCAGCAGAGCCAGAAGGCGCTCAAGCAGAAGAACCAGAAGGTGCTCAAGCAGCGGAGCCAAAAGGTGCTCAAGCAGCAGAGCCAGAAGGTGCTCCAGCAGCGGAGCCAGAAGGCTCTCAAGCATCGAAGCCAGAAGGCGCTCAAGCAGCAGAGCCAGAAGGCACTCCAGCAGCGGAGCCAGAAGGTGCTCAAGCAGCGGAGCCAGAAGGGGCTCCAGCAGCGGAGATAGAAGGCACTCCAGCAGCGGTGCCAGAAGGCACTACAACAGCGGAGCCAGAAGGTGCTGCAGCAGCGGAGCCAAAGGGTGCTCCAGCAGCAGAGCTAGAAGACGCTGCAGCAGCGGAGCCAGAAGGTGCTCAAGCAGCGGAGCCAGAAGGCACTCAAGCAGCGGAGCCAGAAGGTGCTCAAGCAGCTGAGCCAGAAGGCGCTCAAGCAGTGGAGCCAGAAGGCTCTCCAGCAGAGGAGCCAGAAGGCGCTCAAGCAGCAGAGCCAGAAGGCGCTCCAGCAGCGGAGCCAGCAGGTGCTCCAGCAGCAGAGCCAGAAGGTGCTCCAACAGCAGAGCTAGAAGGCGCTCCAGCAGCGGAACTAAAAGGCGCTCCAGCAGTGGAGCCAGAAGGCGCTCAAGCATCAAAGCCAGAAGGCGCTCAAGCAGCAGAGCCAGAAGGTGCTCTAGCAGTGGAGCCAAGAGGTGGTCAAGCAGCAGAGCCAGAAGGCACTCCAGCAGCGGAGCCAGAAGGCACTCCAGCAGCAGAGCTAGAAGGTGCTCCAGCAGCGGTGCCAGAAGGTGCTCAAGCAGCAGAGCCAGAAGGTGCTCCAGCAGCGGAGCCAGAAGGCTCTCAAGCATCGAAGCCAGAAGGCGCTCAAGCAGCAGAGCCAGAAGGCGCTCCAGCAGCGGAGCCAGAAGGTGCTCAAGCAGCAGAGCCAGAAGGTGCTCCAGCAGCGGAGCCAGAAGGCTCTCAAGCATCGAAGCCAGAATGCGCTCAAGCAGCAGAGCCAGAAGGCGCTCAAGCAGAAGAACCAGAAGGTGCTCAAGCAGCGGAGCCAGAAGGTGCTCAAGCAGCAGAGCCAGAAGGTGCTCCAGCAGCGGAGCCAGAAGGCTCTCAAGCATCGAAGCCAGAAGGCGCTCAAGCAGCAGAGCCAGAAGGCACTCCAGCAGCGGAGCCAGAAGGTGCTCAAGCAGCGGAGCCAGAAGGGGCTCCAGCAGCGGAGCCAGAAGGGGCTCCAGCAGCGGAGATAGAAGGCACTCCAGCAGCGGTGCCAGAAGGCACTACAACAGCGGAGCCAGAAGGTGCTGCAGCAGCGGAGCCAAAGGGTGCTCCAGCAGCAGAGCTAGAAGACGCTGCAGCAGCGGAGCCAGAAGGTGCTCAAGCAGCGGAGCCAGAAGGCACTCAAGCAGCGGAGCCAGAAGGTGCTCAAGCAGCTGAGCCAGAAGGCGCTCAAGCAGTGGAGCCAGAAGGCTCTCCAGCAGAGGAGCCAGAAGGCGCTCAAGCAGCAGAGCCAGAAGGCGCTCCAGCAGCGGAGCCAGCAGGTGCTCCAGCAGCAGAGCCAGAAGGTGCTCCAACAGCAGAGCTAGAAGGCGCTCCAGCAGCGGAACTAAAAGGCGCTCCAGCAGTGGAGCCAGAAGGCGCTCAAGCATCAAAGCCAGAAGGCGCTTAAGCAGCAGAGCCAGAAGGTGCTCTAGCAGTGGAGCCAAGAGGTGGTCAAGCAGCAGAGCCAGAAGGCACTCCAGCAGCGGAGCCAGAAGGCACTCCAGCAGCAGAGCTAGAAGGTGCTCCAGCAGCGGTGCCAGAAGGCCCTCTAGCAGCAGAGCCAGAAGGTGCTCCGCCAGCACAGCCAAAAGGTGCTCCAGCAGCGGAGCTAGTAGGCGCTCAAGCAGCGGAGCCAGAAGGTGCTCCAGCAGCACAGCCAAAAGGTGCTCCAGCAGCGGAGCTAGAAGGTGCTCCAGCAGCGGAGCCAGAAGGAGCTCCAGCAGCAGAGCCAGAAGGCGCTCAAGCAGCAGAGCCATAAGGCGCTCCAGCAGCAGAGCTGGAAGGTGCTCAAGCAGCGGAGCCGGAAGGCGCTCCAGCAGCGGAGCCAGAGGCGCCCAAGCAGCGGAGCCAGAAGGTGCTCCAGCAGCAGAGCCAGAAGGTGCTCAAGCAGCGGAGCCAGAAGGTGCTCCAACAGCGGAGCCAGAAGGTGCTCAAGCAGCAGAGCCAGAAGGTGCTCCAGCAGCGGAGCCAGAAGGCTCTCAAGTATCGGAGCCAGAAGACGCTCAAGCAGCAGAGCCAGAAGGCGCTCAAGCAGCAGAGCCAGAAGGTGCTCCAGCAGCCGAGCCAGAAGGCGCTCAAGCAGCAGAACCAGAAGGCGCTCCAGCAGCGGAGCCAGAAGGTGCTCAAGCAGCGGAGCCAGAAGGTGTTCCAGCAGCAGAGCCAGAAGGCGCTCAAGCAGCAGAGCCAGAAAGTGCTGCAGCAGCAGAGCCAAAAGGTGCTCCAGCAGCAGAGCTAGAAGGCGCTCCAGCAGTGGAGCCAGAAGGAGCTCAAGCAGCGGAGCCAGAAGGCACTCAAGCAGCGGAGCCAGAAGGTGCTCAAGCAGCTGAGCCAGAAGGCGCTCCAGCAGTGGAGCCAGAAGGCGCTCAAGCAGCAGAGCCAGAAGGCGCTCCAGCAGCAGAGCCAGAAGGCACTCAAGCATCGGAGCCAGAAGGCGCTCCAGCAGCAGAGCCAGAAGGCACTCGAGCAGCAGAGCTAGAAGGTGCTCCAGCAGCGGTGCCAGAATGCGCTCCAGCAGCGGAGCCAGAAGGTGCTCCAGCAGCACAGCCAAAAGGTGCTCCAACAGCAGAGCCAGAAGGCGCTCCAGCAGCGGAGCCAGAAGGCACTCCAGCAGCAGAGCTAGAAGGTTCTCCAGCAGCGGTGCCAGAAGGCCCTCCAGCAGCGGAGCCAGAAAGTGCTCCGCCAGCACAGCCAAAAGGTGCTCCAGCAGCGGAGCTAGTAGGCGCTCAAGCAGCGGAGCCAGAAGGTGCTCCAGCAGCACAGCCAAAAGGTGCTCCAGCAGCGGAGCTAGTAGGCGCTCAAGCAGCGGAGCCAGAAGGTGCTCCAGCAGCACAGCCAAAAGGTGCTCCAGCAGCGGAGCTAGAAGGTGCTCCAGCAGCGGAGCCAGAAGGAGCTCCAGCAGCAGAGCCAGAAGGCGCTCAAGCAGCAGAGCCATAAGGCGCTCCAGCAGCAGAGCCGGAAGGTGCTGAAGCAGCGGAGCCGGAAGGCGCTCCAGCAGCGGAGCCAGAGGCGCCCAAGCAGCGGAGCCAGAAGGTGCTCCAGCAGCAGAGCCAGAAGGTGCTCAAGCAGCGGAGCCAGAAGGTGCTCCAACAGCGGAGCCAGAAGGTGCTCAAGCAGCAGAGCCAGAAGGTGCTCCAGCAGCGGAGCCAGAAGGCTCTCAAGTATCGGAGCCAGAAGGCGCTCAAGCAGCAGAGCCAGAAGGCGTTCAAGCAGCAGAGCCAGAAGGTGCTCCAGCAGCCGAGCCAGAAGGCGCTCAAGCAGCAGAGCCAGAAGGCGCTCCAGCAGCGGAGCCAGAAGGTGCTCAAGCAGCAGAGCCAGAAGGTGTTCCAGCAGCAGAGCCAGAAGGCGCTCAAGCAGCAGAGCCAGAAGGTGCTGCAGCAGCAGAGCCAAAAGGTGCTCCAGCAGCAGAGCCAGAAGGCGCTCCAGCAGCGGAGCCAGAAGGTGCTCAAGCAGCGGAGCCAGAAGGTGTTCCAGCAGCAGAGCCAGAAGGCGCTCAAGCAGCAGAGCCAGAAGGTGCTGCAGCAGCAGAGCCAAAAGGTGCTCCAGCAGCAGAGCTAGAAGGCGCTCCAGCAGTGGAGCCAGAAGGAGCTCAAGCAGTGGAGCCAGAAGGCTTTCCAGCAGCGGAGCCAGAAGGCGCTCAAGCAGCAGAGCCAGAAGGCGCTCCAGCAGCGGAACCAGCAGGTGCTCCAGCAGCAGAGCCAGAAGGCGCTCAAGTAGCAGAGCCAGAAGGCTCTCCAGCAGCCGAGCCAGAAGGCACTCAAGCAGCAGAGCAGAAGGCCCTCCAGCAGCGGAGCCAGAAGGCACCCAAGCAGCAGAGCCAGAAGGCGCTCGAGCAGCACAACCAGAAAGAGCTCGAGCAGTGGAGCCAGAAGGCGCTCAAGCAGCGGAGCCAGAAGGTGCTCAAGCAGTGGAGCCATAAGGCGCCCAAGCAATGGAGCCACAAGGCGCCCAAGCAGTGGAGCTAGAAGATGCTCCAGCAGCGGAGCCAGAAGGTGCTCAAGCAGCGGAACCAGAAGGCACTCAAGTAGCGGAGCCAGAAGGCGCTCAAGCAGCGGAGCCAGAAGGCGCTCAAGCAGCGGAGCCATAAGGCGCTCAAGCAGCGGAGCCATAAGGCGCCCAAGCAGCAGAGCCAGAAGGCGCTCCAGCAGCAGAGCCAGAAGGCACTCAAGCATCGGAGCCAGAAGGCGCTCCAGCAGCGGAGCCAGAAGGCACTCGAGCAGCAGAGCTAGAAGGTGCTCCAGCAGCGGTGCCAGAATGCGCTCCAGCAGCGGAGCCAGAAGGCGCTCAAGCAGCGGAACCATAAGGCGCTCTAGCAGCGGAGCCAAAAGGTGCTCAAGCAGCGGAGCCAGAAGGCGCTCCAGCAGTGGTGCCAGAAGGCGCTCAAGCAGCAGAGCCAGAAGGCGCTCCGGCAGCAGAGCCAGAAGGCACTCAAGCATCGGAGCCAGAAGGCGCTCCAGCAGCAGAGCCAGAAGGCACTCGAGCAGCAGAGCTAGAAGGTGCTCCAGCAGCGGTGCCAGAATGCGCTCCAGCAGCGGAGCAAGAAGGTGCTCCAGCAGCACAGCCAAAAGGTGCTCCAACAGCGGAGCTAGTAGGCGCTCAAGCAGCGGAGCCAGAAGGTGCTCCAGCAGCACAGCCAAAAGGTGCTCCAGCAGCGGAGCTAGAAGGTGCTCCAGCAGCAGAGCCAGAAGGTGCTCCAGCAGCCGAGCCAGAAGGCACCCAAGCAGCAGAGCCAGAAGGCGCTCCAGCAGCGGAGCCAGAAGGTGCTCAAGCAGCGGAGCCAGAAGACGCTCCAGCAGCGGAGCTAGAAGGCGCTCAAGCAGCAGAGCCATAAGGCGCTCCAGCAGCAGAGCCGGAAGGTGCTCAAGCAGCGGAGCCGGAATGCGCTCCAGCAGCGGAGCCAGAAGGCGCCCAAGCAGCGGAGCCAGAAGGGGCTCCAATAGCAGAGCCAGAAGGCGCTCAAGCAGCAGAGCCAGAAGGTGCTCCAGCAGCGGAGCCAGAAGGCTCTCAAGCATCGGAGCCAGAAGGCGCTCAAGCAGCAGAGCCAGAAGGCGCTCAAGCAGAAGAGCCAGAAGGCGCTCCAGCAGCCGAGCCAGAAGGCGCTCAAGCAGCAGAGCCAGAAGGTGCTCAAGCAGCTGAGCCAGAAGGCGCTCAAGCAGTGGAGCCAGAAGGCACTCCAGCAGCGGAGCCAGAAGGTGCTCAAGCAGCGGAGCCAGAAGGGGCTCCAGCAGCGGAGATAGAAGGCACTCCAGCAGCGGTGCCAGAAGGCACTACAACAGCGGAGCCAGAAGGTGCTGCAGCAGCGGAGCCAAAGGGTGCTCCAGCAGCAGAGCTAGAAGACGCTGCAGCAGCGGAGCCAGAAGGTGCTCAAGCAGCGGAGCCAGAAGGCACTCAAGCAGCGGAGCCAGAAGGTGCTCAAGCAGCTGAGCCAGAAGGCGCTCAAGCAGTGGAGCCAGAAGGCTCTCCAGCAGAGGAGCCAGAAGGCGCTCAAGCAGCAGAGCCAGAAGGCGCTCCAGCAGCGGAGCCAGCAGGTGCTCCAGCAGCAGAGCCAGAAGGTGCTCCAACAGCAGAGCTAGAAGGCGCTCCAGCAGCGGAACTAAAAGGCGCTCAAGCAGCAGAGCCAGAAGGTGCTCTAGCAGTGGAGCCAAGAGGTGGTCAAGCAGCAGAGCCAGAAGGCATTCCAGCAGCGGAGCCAGAAGGCACTCCAGCAGCAGAGCTAGAAGGTGCTCCAGCAGCGGTGCCAGAAGGCCCTCCAGCAGCAGAGCCAGAAGGTGCTCCGCCAGCACAGCCAAAACGTGCTCCAGCAGCGGAGCTAGTAGGCGCTCAAGCAGCGGAGCCAGAAGATGCTCCAACAGCACAGCCAAAACGTGCTCCAGCAGCAGAGCTAGTAGGCGCTCCAGCAGCGGAGCTAGAAGGTGCTCCAGCAGCAGAGCCAGAAGGAGCTCAAGCAGCAGAGCCAGAAGGCGCTCCAGCAGCGGAGATAGAAGGCACTCCAGCAGCGGTGCCAGAAGGCACTCCAGCAGCAGAGCCAGAAGGTGCTCCAGCAGCGGAGCCCAAGAGTGCTCCAGCAGCAGAGCTAGAAGGTGCTGCAGCAGCGGAGCCAGAAGGTGCTCAAGCAGCGGAGCCAGAAGGCACTCAAGCAGCGGAGCCAGAAGGTGCTCAAGCAGCTGAGCCAGAAGGCGCTCAAGCAGTGGAGCCAGAAGGCTCTCCAGCACCGGTGCCAGAAGGCGCTCAAGCAGCGGAGCCATAAGGCACTCTAGCAGTGGTGCCAAAAGGTGCTTAAGCAGCGGAGCCAGAAGGTGCTCCAGCAGTGGTGCCAGAAGGCGCTCAAGCAGCAGAGCCAGAAGGCGCTCCAGCAGCAGAGCCAGAAGGCACTCAAGCATCGGAGCCAGAAGGCGCTCCAGCAGCGGAGCTAGAAGGCACTCGAGCAGCAGAGCTAGAAGGTGCTCCAGCAGCGGTTCCAGAATGCGCTCCAGCAGCGGAGCAAGAAGGTGCGCCAGCAGCACAGCCAAAAGGTGCTCCAACAGCAGAGCCAGAAGGCGCTCCAGCAGCGGAGCCAGAAGGCACTCCAGCAGCAGAGCTAGAAGGTGCTCCAGCAGCGGTGCCAGGCCCTCCAGCAGCGGAGCCAGAAAGTGCTCCGCCAGCACAGCCAAAAGGTGCTCCAGCAGCGTAGCTAGTAGGCGCTCAAGCAGCGGAGCCAGAAGGTGCTCCAGCAGCACAGCCAAAAGGTGCTCCAGCAGCGGAGCTAGAAGGTGCTCCAGCAGCAGAGCCAGAAGGTGCTCCAGCAGCTGAGCCAGAAGGCACCCAAGCAGCAGAGCCAGAAGGCGCTCCAGCAGCGGAGCCAGAAGGTGCTCAAGCAGCAGAGCCAGAAGGTGCTCCAGCAGCGGTGCCAGAAGGCCCTCCAGCAGCAGAGCCAGAAGGTGCTCCGCCAGCACAGCCAAAACGTGCTCCAGCAGCGGAGCTAGTAGGCGCTCAAGCAGCGGAGCCAGAAGATGCTCCAACAGCACAGCCAAAACGTGCTCCAGCAGCAGAGCTAGTAGGCGCTCCAGCAGCGGAGCTAGAAGGTGCTCCAGCAGCAGAGCCAGAAGGAGCTCAAGCAGCAGAGCCAGAAGGCGCTCCAGCAGCGGAGATAGAAGGCACTCCAGCAGCGGTGCCAGAAGGCACTCCAGCAGCAGAGCCAGAAGGTGCTCCAGCAGCGGAGCCCAAGAGTGCTCCAGCAGCAGAGCTAGAAGGTGCTGCAGCAGCGGAGCCAGAAGGTGCTCAAGCAGCGGAGCCAGAAGGCACTCAAGCAGCGGAGCCAGAAGGTGCTCAAGCAGCTGAGCCAGAAGGCGCTCAAGCAGTGGAGCCAGAAGGCTCTCCAGCACCGGTGCCAGAAGGCGCTCAAGCAGCGGAGCCATAAGGCACTCTAGCAGTGGTGCCAAAAGGTGCTTAAGCAGCGGAGCCAGAAGGTGCTCCAGCAGTGGTGCCAGAAGGCGCTCAAGCAGCAGAGCCAGAAGGCGCTCCAGCAGCAGAGCCAGAAGGCACTCAAGCATCGGAGCCAGAAGGCGCTCCAGCAGCGGAGCTAGAAGGCACTCGAGCAGCAGAGCTAGAAGGTGCTCCAGCAGCGGTTCCAGAATGCGCTCCAGCAGCGGAGCAAGAAGGTGCGCCAGCAGCACAGCCAAAAGGTGCTCCAACAGCAGAGCCAGAAGGCGCTCCAGCAGCGGAGCCAGAAGGCACTCCAGCAGCAGAGCTAGAAGGTGCTCCAGCAGCGGTGCCAGGCCCTCCAGCAGCGGAGCCAGAAAGTGCTCCGCCAGCACAGCCAAAAGGTGCTCCATCAGCGGAGCTAGTAGGCGCTCAAGCAGCGGAGCCAGAAGGTGCTCCAGCAGCACAGCCAAAAGGTGCTCCAGCAGCGGAGCTAGAAGGTGCTCCAGCAGCAGAGCCAGAAGGTGCTCCAGCAGCTGAGCCAGAAGGCACCCAAGCAGCAGAGCCAGAAGGCGCTCCAGCAGCGGAGCCAGAAGGTGCTCAAGCAGCAGAGCCAGAAGGTGCTCCAGCAGCGGAGCCAGAAGGCTCTCAAGCATCGAAGCCAGAAGGCGCTCAAGCAGCAGAGCCAGAAGGCGCTCCAGCAGCGGAGCCAGAAGGTGCTCAAGCAGCAGAGCCAGAAGGTGCTCCAGCAGCGGAGCCAGAAGGCTCTCAAGCATCGAAGCCAGAAGGCGCTCAAGCAGCAGAGCCAGAAGGCGCTCAAGCAGAAGAACCAGAAGGTGCTCAAGCAGCGGAGCCAAAAGGTGCTCAAGCAGCAGAGCCAGAAGGTGCTCCAGCAGCGGAGCCAGAAGGCTCTCAAGCATCGAAGCCAGAAGGCGCTCAAGCAGCAGAGCCAGAAGGCACTCCAGCAGCGGAGCCAGAAGGTGCTCAAGCAGCGGAGCCAGAAGGGGCTCCAGCAGCGGAGATAGAAGGCACTCCAGCAGCGGTGCCAGAAGGCACTACAACAGCGGAGCCAGAAGGTGCTGCAGCAGCGGAGCCAAAGGGTGCCCCAGCAGCAGAGCTAGAAGACGCTGCAGCAGCGGAGCCAGAAGGTGCTCAAGCAGCGGAGCCAGAAGGCACTCAAGCAGCGGAGCCAGAAGGTGCTCAAGCAGCTGAGCCAGAAGGCGCTCATGCAGTGGAGCCAGAAGGCTCTCCAGCAGAGGAGCCAGAAGGCGCTCAAGCAGCAGAGCCAGAAGGCGCTCCAGCAGCGGAGCCAGCAGGTGCTCCAGCAGCAGAGCCAGAAGGTGCTCCAACAGCAGAGCTAGAAGGCGCTCCAGCAGCGGAACTAAAAGGCGCTCCAGCAGTGGAGCCAGAAGGCGCTCAAGCATCAAAGCCAGAAGGCGCTCAAGCAGCAGAGCCAGAAGGTGCTCTAGCAGTGGAGCCAAGAGGTGGTCAAGCAGCAGAGCCAGAAGGCACTCCAGCAGCGGAGCCAGAAGGCACTCCAGCAGCAGAGCTAGAAGGTGCTCCAGCAGCGGTGCCAGAAGGTGCTCAAGCAGCAGAGCCAGAAGGTGCTCCAGCAGCGGAGCCAGAAGGCTCTCAAGCATCGAAGCCAGAAGGCGCTCAAGCAGCAGAGCCAGAAGGCGCTCCAGCAGCGGAGCCAGAAGGTGCTCAAGCAGCAGAGCCAGAAGGTGCTCCAGCAGCGGAGCCAGAAGGCTCTCAAGCATCGAAGCCAGAATGCGCTCAAGCAGCAGAGCCAGAAGGCGCTCAAGCAGAAGAACCAGAAGGTGCTCAAGCAGCGGAGCCAGAAGGTGCTCAAGCAGCAGAGCCAGAAGGTGCTCCAGCAGCGGAGCCAGAAGGCTCTCAAGCATCGAAGCCAGAAGGCGCTCAAGCAGCAGAGCCAGAAGGCACTCCAGCAGCGGAGCCAGAAGGTGCTCAAGCAGCGGAGCCAGAAGGGGCTCCAGCAGCGGAGATAGAAGGCACTCCAGCAGCGGTGCCAGAAGGCACTACAACAGCGGAGCCAGAAGGTGCTGCAGCAGCGGAGCCAAAGGGTGCTCCAGCAGCAGAGCTAGAAGACGCTGCAGCAGCGGAGCCAGAAGGTGCTCAAGCAGCGGAGCCAGAAGGCACTCAAGCAGCGGAGCCAGAAGGTGCTCAAGCAGCTGAGCCAGAAGGCGCTCAAGCAGTGGAGCCAGAAGGCTCTCCAGCAGAGGAGCCAGAAGGCGCTCAAGCAGCAGAGCCAGAAGGCGCTCCAGCAGCGGAGCCAGCAGGTGCTCCAGCAGCAGAGCCAGAAGGTGCTCCAACAGCAGAGCTAGAAGGCGCTCCAGCAGCGGAACTAAAAGGCGCTCCAGCAGTGGAGCCAGAAGGCGCTCAAGCATCAAAGCCAGAAGGCGCTTAAGCAGCAGAGCCAGAAGGTGCTCTAGCAGTGGAGCCAAGAGGTGGTCAAGCAGCAGAGCCAGAAGGCACTCCAGCAGCGGAGCCAGAAGGCACTCCAGCAGCAGAGCTAGAAGGTGCTCCAGCAGCGGTGCCAGAAGGCCCTCTAGCAGCAGAGCCAGAAGGTGCTCCGCCAGCACAGCCAAAAGGTGCTCCAGCAGCGGAGCTAGTAGGCGCTCAAGCAGCGGAGCCAGAAGGTGCTCCAGCAGCACAGCCAAAAGGTGCTCCAGCAGCGGAGCTAGAAGGTGCTCCAGCAGCGGAGCCAGAAGGAGCTCCAGCAGCAGAGCCAGAAGGCGCTCAAGCAGCAGAGCCATAAGGCGCTCCAGCAGCAGAGCTGGAAGGTGCTCAAGCAGCGGAGCCGGAAGGCGCTCCAGCAGCGGAGCCAGAGGCGCCCAAGCAGCGGAGCCAGAAGGTGCTCCAGCAGCAGAGCCAGAAGGTGCTCAAGCAGCGGAGCCAGAAGGTGCTGCAACAGCAGAGCCAGAAGGTGCTCAAGCAGCAGAGCCAGAAGGTGCTCCAGCAGCGGAGCCAGAAGGCTCTCAAGTATCGGAGCCAGAAGACGCTCAAGCAGCAGAGCCAGAAGGCGCTCAAGCAGCAGAGCCAGAAGGTGCTCCAGCAGCCGAGCCAGAAGGCGCTCAAGCAGCAGAACCAGAAGGCGCTCCAGCAGCGGAGCCAGAAGGTGCTCAAGCAGCGGAGCCAGAAGGTGTTCCAGCAGCAGAGCCAGAAGGCGCTCAAGCAGCAGAGCCAGAAAGTGCTGCAGCAGCAGAGCCAAAAGGTGCTCCAGCAGCAGAGCTAGAAGGCGCTCCAGCAGTGGAGCCAGAAGGAGCTCAAGCAGCGGAGCCAGAAGGCACTCAAGCAGCGGAGCCAGAAGGTGCTCAAGCAGCTGAGCCAGAAGGCGCTCCAGCAGTGGAGCCAGAAGGCTTTCCAGCAGCGGAGCCAGAAGGCGCTCAAGCAGCAGAGCCAGAAGGCGCTCCAGCAGCGGAACCAGCAGGTGCTCCAGCAGCAGAGCCAGAAGGCGCTCAAGTAGCAGAGCCAGAAGGCTCTCCAGCAGCCGAGCCAGAAGGCACTCAAGCAGCAGAGCAGAAGGCGCTCCAGCAGCGGAGCCAGAAGGCACCCAAGCAGCAGAGCCAGAAGGCGCTCGAGCAGCACAACCAGAAAGAGCTCGAGCAGTGGAGCCAGAAGGCGCTCAAGCAGCGGAGCCAGAAGGTGCTCAAGCAGCGGAGCCATAAGGCGCCCAAGCAGTGGAGCCAGAAGGCGCCCAAGCAGTGGAGCTAGAAGATGCTCCAGCAGCGGAGCCAGAAGGTGCTCAAGCAGCGGAACCAGAAGGCACTCAAGTAGCGGAGCCAGAAGGCGCTCAAGCAGCGGAGCCAGAAGGCGCTCAAGCAGCGGAGCCATAAGGCGCCCAAGCAGCGGAGCCAGAAGGCGCCCAAGCAGTGGAGCTAGAAGGTGCTCCAGCAGCGGAGCCAGAAGGTGCTCAAGCAGCGGAACCAGAAGGCACTCAAGTAGCGGAGCCAGAAGGCGCTCAAGCAGCGGAGCCAGAAGGCGCTCAAGCAGCGGAGCCATAAGGCGCTCTAGCAGCGGAGCCAAAAGGTGCTCAAGCAGCGGAGCCAGAAGGCGCTCCAGCAGTGGTGCCACAAGGCGCTCAAGCAGCAGAGCCAGAAGGCGCTCCAGCAGCAGAGCCAGAAGGCACTCAAGCATCGGAGCCAGAAGGCGCTCCAGCAGCGGAGCCAGAAGGCACTCGAGCAGCAGAGCTAGAAGGTGCTCCAGCAGCGGTGCCAGAATGCGCTCCAGCAGCGGAGCCAGAAGGCGCTCAAGCAGTGGAGCCATAAGGCGCTCTAGCAGCGGAGCCAAAAGGTGCTCAAGCAGCGGAGCCAGAAGGCGCTCCAGCAGTGGTGCCAGAAGGCGCTCAAGCAGCAGAGCCAGAAGGCGCTCCAGCAGCAGAGCCAGAAGGCACTCAAGCATCGGAGCCAGAAGGCGCTCCAGCAGCAGAGCCAGAAGGCACTCGAGCAGCAGAGCTAGAAGGTGCTCCAGCAGCGGTGCCAGAATGCGCTCCAGCAGCGGAGCCAGAAGGTGCTCCAGCAGCACAGCCAAAAGGTGCTCCAACAGCAGAGCCAGAAGGCGCTCCAGCAGCGGAGCCAGAAGGCACTCCAGCAGCAGAGCTAGAAGGTGCTCCAGCAGCGGTGCCAGAAGGCCCTCCAGCAGCGGAGCCAGAAAGTGCTCCGCCAGCACAGCCAAAAGGTGCTCCAGCAGCGGAGCTAGTAGGCGCTCAAGCAGCGGAGCCAGAAGGTGCTCCAGCAGCACAGCCAAAAGGTGCTCCAGCAGCGGAGCTAGTAGGCGCTCAAGCAGCGGAGCCAGAAGGTGCTCCAGCAGCACAGCCAAAAGGTGCTCCAGCAGCGGAGCTAGAAGGTGCTCCAGCAGCGGAGCCAGAAGGAGCTCCAGCAGCAGAGCCAGAAGGCGCTCAAGCAGCAGAGCCATAAGGCGCTCCAGCAGCAGAGCCGGAAGGTGCTGAAGCAGCGGAGCCGGAAGGCGCTCCAGCAGCGGAGCCAGAGGCGCCCAAGCAGCGGAGCCAGAAGGTGCTCCAGCAGCAGAGCCAGAAGGTGCTCAAGCAGCGGAGCCAGAAGGTACTCCAACAGCGGAGCCAGAAGGTGCTCAAGCAGCAGAGCCAGAAGGTGCTCCAGCAGCGGAGCCAGAAGGCTCTCAAGTATCGGAGCCAGAAGGCGCTCAAGCAGCAGAGCCAGAAGGTGCTCAAGCAGCAGAGCCAGAAGGTGCTCCAGCAGCGGAGCCAGAAGGCTCTCAAGCATCGAAGCCAGAAGGCGCTCAAGCAGCAGAGCCAGAAGGCACTCCAGCAGCGGAGCCAGAAGGTGCTCAAGCAGCGGAGCCAGAAGGGGCTCCAGCAGCGGAGATAGAAGGCACTCCAGCAGCGGTGCCAGAAGGCACTACAACAGCGGAGCCAGAAGGTGCTGAAGCAGCGGAGCCAAAGGGTGCTCCAGCAGCAGAGCTAGAAGACGCTGCAGCAGCGGAGCCAGAAGGTGCTCAAGCAGCGGAGCCAGAAGGCACTCAAGCAGCGGAGCCAGAAGGTGCTCAAGCAGCTGAGCCAGAAGGCGCTCAAGCAGTGGAGCCAGAAGGCTCTCCAGCAGAGGAGCCAGAAGGCGCTCAAGCAGCAGAGCCAGAAGGCGCTCCAGCAGCGGAGCCAGCAGGTGCTCCAGCAGCAGAGCCAGAAGGTGCTCCAACAGCAGAGCTAGAAGGCGCTCCAGCAGCGGAACTAAAAGGCGCTCAAGCAGCAGAGCCAGAAGGTGCTCTAGCAGTGGAGCCAAGAGGTGGTCAAGCAGCAGAGCCAGAAGGCATTCCAGCAGCGGAGCCAGAAGGCACTCCAGCAGCAGAGCTAGAAGGTGCTCCAGCAGCGGTGCCAGAAGGCCCTCCAGCAGCAGAGCCAGAAGGTGATCCGCCAGCACAGCCAAAACGTGCTCCAGCAGCGGAGCTAGTAGGCGCTCAAGCAGCGGAGCCAGAAGATGCTCCAACAGCACAGCCAAAACGTGCTCCAGCAGCAGAGCTAGTAGGCGCTCCAGCAGCGGAGCTAGAAGGTGCTCCAGCAGCAGAGCCAGAAGGAGCTCAAGCAGCAGAGCCAGAAGGCGCTCCAGCAGCGGAGATAGAAGGCACTCCAGCAGCGGTGCCAGAAGGCACTCCAGCAGCAGAGCCAGAAGGTGCTCCAGCAGCGGAGCCCAAGAGTGCTCCAGCAGCAGAGCTAGAAGGTGCTGCAGCAGCGGAGCCAGAAGGTGCTCAAGCAGCGGAGCCAGAAGGCACTCAAGCAGCGGAGCCAGAAGGTGCTCAAGCAGCTGAGCCAGAAGGCGCTCAAGCAGTGGAGCCAGAAGGCTCTCCAGCACCGGTGCCAGAAGGCGCTCAAGCAGCGGAGCCATAAGGCACTCTAGCAGTGGTGCCAAAAGGTGCTTAAGCAGCGGAGCCAGAAGGTGCTCCAGCAGTGGTGCCAGAAGGCGCTCAAGCAGCAGAGCCAGAAGGCGCTCCAGCAGCAGAGCCAGAAGGCACTCAAGCATCGGAGCCAGAAGGCGCTCCAGCAGCGGAGCTAGAAGGCACTCGAGCAGCAGAGCTAGAAGGTGCTCCAGCAGCGGTTCCAGAATGCGCTCCAGCAGCGGAGCAAGAAGGTGCGCCAGCAGCACAGCCAAAAGGTGCTCCAACAGCAGAGCCAGAAGGCGCTCCAGCAGCGGAGCCAGAAGGCACTCCAGCAGCAGAGCTAGAAGGTGCTCCAGCAGCGGTGCCAGGCCCTCCAGCAGCGGAGCCAGAAAGTGCTCCGCCAGCACAGCCAAAAGGTGCTCCAGCAGCGGAGCTAGTAGGCGCTCAAGCAGCGGAGCCAGAAGGTGCTCCAGCAGCACAGCCAAAAGGTGCTCCAGCAGCAGAGCTAGAAGGTGCTCCAGCAGCAGAGCCAGAAGGTGCTCCAGCAGCTGAGCCAGAAGGCACCCAAGCAGCAGAGCCAGAAGGCGCTCCAGCAGCGGAGCCAGAAGGTGCTCAAGCAGCAGAGCCAGAAGGTGCTCCAGCAGCGGTGCCAGAAGGCCCTCCAGCAGCAGAGCCAGAAGGTGCTCCGCCAGCACAGCCAAAACGTGCTCCAGCAGCGGAGCTAGTAGGCGCTCAAGCAGCGGAGCCAGAAGATGCTCCAACAGCACAGCCAAAACGTGCTCCAGCAGCAGAGCTAGTAGGCGCTCCAGCAGCGGAGCTAGAAGGTGCTCCAGCAGCAGAGCCAGAAGGAGCTCAAGCAGCAGAGCCAGAAGGCGCTCCAGCAGCGGAGATAGAAGGCACTCCAGCAGCGGTGCCAGAAGGCACTCCAGCAGCAGAGCCAGAAGGTGCTCCAGCAGCGGAGCCCAAGAGTGCTCCAGCAGCAGAGCTAGAAGGTGCTGCAGCAGCGGAGCCAGAAGGTGCTCAAGCAGCGGAGCCAGAAGGCACTCAAGCAGCGGAGCCAGAAGGTGCTCAAGCAGCTGAGCCAGAAGGCGCTCAAGCAGTGGAGCCAGAAGGCTCTCCAGCACCGGTGCCAGAAGGCGCTCAAGCAGCGGAGCCATAAGGCACTCTAGCAGTGGTGCCAAAAGGTGCTTAAGCAGCGGAGCCAGAAGGTGCTCCAGCAGTGGTGCCAGAAGGCGCTCAAGCAGCAGAGCCAGAAGGCGCTCCAGCAGCAGAGCCAGAAGGCACTCAAGCATCGGAGCCAGAAGGCGCTCCAGCAGCGGAGCTAGAAGGCACTCGAGCAGCAGAGCTAGAAGGTGCTCCAGCAGCGGTTCCAGAATGCGCTCCAGCAGCGGAGCAAGAAGGTGCGCCAGCAGCACAGCCAAAAGGTGCTCCAACAGCAGAGCCAGAAGGCGCTCCAGCAGCGGAGCCAGAAGGCACTCCAGCAGCAGAGCTAGAAGGTGCTCCAGCAGCGGTGCCAGGCCCTCCAGCAGCGGAGCCAGAAAGTGCTCCGCCAGCACAGCCAAAAGGTGCTCCAGCAGCGGAGCTAGTAGGCGCTCAAGCAGCGGAGCCAGAAGGTGCTCCAGCAGCACAGCCAAAAGGTGCTCCAGCAGCGGAGCTAGAAGGTGCTCCAGCAGCAGAGCCAGAAGGTGCTCCAGCAGCTGAGCCAGAAGGCACCCAAGCAGCAGAGCCAGAAGGCGCTCCAGCAGCGGAGCCAGAAGGTGCTCAAGCAGCAGAGCCAGAAGGTGCTCCAGCAGCGGAGCCAGAAGGCTCTCAAGCATCGAAGCCAGAAGGCGCTCAAGCAGCAGAGCCAGAAGGCGCTCCAGCAGCGGAGCCAGAAGGTGCTCAAGCAGCAGAGCCAGAAGGTGCTCCAGCAGCGGAGCCAGAAGGCTCTCAAGCATCGAAGCCAGAAGGCGCTCAAGCAGCAGAGCCAGAAGGCGCTCAAGCAGAAGAACCAGAAGGTGCTCAAGCAGCGGAGCCAAAAGGTGCTCAAGCAGCAGAGCCAGAAGGTGCTCCAGCAGCGGAGCCAGAAGGCTCTCAAGCATCGAAGCCAGAAGGCGCTCAAGCAGCAGAGCCAGAAGGCACTCCAGCAGCGGAGCCAGAAGGTGCTCAAGCAGCGGAGCCAGAAGGGGCTCCAGCAGCGGAGATAGAAGGCACTCCAGCAGCGGTGCCAGAAGGCACTACAACAGCGGAGCCAGAAGGTGCTGCAGCAGCGGAGCCAAAGGGTGCTCCAGCAGCAGAGCTAGAAGACGCTGCAGCAGCGGAGCCAGAAGGTGCTCAAGCAGCGGAGCCAGAAGGCACTCAAGCAGCGGAGCCAGAAGGTGCTCAAGCAGCTGAGCCAGAAGGCGCTCAAGCAGTGGAGCCAGAAGGCTCTCCAGCAGAGGAGCCAGAAGGCGCTCAAGCAGCAGAGCCAGAAGGCGCTCCAGCAGCGGAGCCAGCAGGTGCTCCAGCAGCAGAGCCAGAAGGTGCTCCAACAGCAGAGCTAGAAGGCGCTCCAGCAGCGGAACTAAAAGGCGCTCCAGCAGTGGAGCCAGAAGGCGCTCAAGCATCAAAGCCAGAAGGCGCTCAAGCAGCAGAGCCAGAAGGTGCTCTAGCAGTGGAGCCAAGAGGTGGTCAAGCAGCAGAGCCAGAAGGCACTCCAGCAGCGGAGCCAGAAGGCACTCCAGCAGCAGAGCTAGAAGGTGCTCCAGCAGCGGTGCCAGAAGGTGCTCAAGCAGCAGAGCCAGAAGGTGCTCCAGCAGCGGAGCCAGAAGGCTCTCAAGCATCGAAGCCAGAAGGCGCTCAAGCAGCAGAGCCAGAAGGCGCTCCAGCAGCGGAGCCAGAAGGTGCTCAAGCAGCAGAGCCAGAAGGTGCTCCAGCAGCGGAGCCAGAAGGCTCTCAAGCATCGAAGCCAGAATGCGCTCAAGCAGCAGAGCCAGAAGGCGCTCAAGCAGAAGAACCAGAAGGTGCTCAAGCAGCGGAGCCAGAAGGTGCTCAAGCAGCAGAGCCAGAAGGTGCTCCAGCAGCGGAGCCAGAAGGCTCTCAAGCATCGAAGCCAGAAGGCGCTCAAGCAGCAGAGCCAGAAGGCACTCCAGCAGCGGAGCCAGAAGGTGCTCAAGCAGCGGAGCCAGAAGGGGCTCCAGCAGCGGAGATAGAAGGCACTCCAGCAGCGGTGCCAGAAGGCACTACAACAGCGGAGCCAGAAGGTGCTGCAGCAGCGGAGCCAAAGGGTGCTCCAGCAGCAGAGCTAGAAGACGCTGCAGCAGCGGAGCCAGAAGGTGCTCAAGCAGCGGAGCCAGAAGGCACTCAAGCAGCGGAGCCAGAGGTGCTCAAGCAGCTGAGCCAGAAGGCGCTCAAGCAGTGGAGCCAGAAGGCTCTCCAGCAGAGGAGCCAGAAGGCGCTCAAGCAGCAGAGCCAGAAGGCGCTCCAGCAGCGGAGCCAGCAGGTGCTCCAGCAGCAGAGCCAGAAGGTGCTCCAACAGCAGAGCTAGAAGGCGCTCCAGCAGCGGAACTAAAAGGCGCTCCAGCAGTGGAGCCAGAAGGCGCTCAAGCATCAAAGCCAGAAGGCGCTTAAGCAGCAGAGCCAGAAGGTGCTCTAGCAGTGGAGCCAAGAGGTGGTCAAGCAGCAGAGCCAGAAGGCACTCCAGCAGCGGAGCCAGAAGGCACTCCAGCAGCAGAGCTAGAAGGTGCTCCAGCAGCGGTGCCAGAAGGCCCTCTAGCAGCAGAGCCAGAAGGTGCTCCGCCAGCACAGCCAAAAGGTGCTCCAGCAGCGGAGCTAGTAGGCGCTCAAGCAGCGGAGCCAGAAGGTGCTCCAGCAGCACAGCCAAAAGGTGCTCCAGCAGCGGAGCTAGAAGGTGCTCCAGCAGCGGAGCCAGAAGGAGCTCCAGCAGCAGAGCCAGAAGGCGCTCAAGCAGCAGAGCCATAAGGCGCTCCAGCAGCAGAGCTGGAAGGTGCTCAAGCAGCGGAGCCGGAAGGCGCTCCAGCAGCGGAGCCAGAGGCGCCCAAGCAGCGGAGCCAGAAGGTGCTCCAGCAGCAGAGCCAGAAGGTGCTCAAGCAGCGGAGCCAGAAGGTGCTCCAACAGCGGAGCCAGAAGGTGCTCAAGCAGCAGAGCCAGAAGGTGCTCCAGCAGCGGAGCCAGAAGGCTCTCAAGTATCGGAGCCAGAAGACGCTCAAGCAGCAGAGCCAGAAGGCGCTCAAGCAGCAGAGCCAGAAGGTGCTCCAGCAGCCGAGCCAGAAGGCGCTCAAGCAGCAGAACCAGAAGGCGCTCCAGCAGCGGAGCCAGAAGGTGCTCAAGCAGCGGAGCCAGAAAGTGTTCCAGCAGCAGAGCCAGAAGGCGCTCAAGCAGCAGAGCCAGAAAGTGCTGCAGCAGCAGAGCCAAAAGGTGCTCCAGCAGCAGAGCTAGAAGGCGCTCCAGCAGTGGAGCCAGAAGGAGCTCAAGCAGCGGAGCCAGAAGGCACTCAAGCAGCGGAGCCAGAAGGTGCTCAAGCAGCTGAGCCAGAAGGCGCTCCAGCAGTGGAGCCAGAAGGCTTTCCAGCAGCGGAGCCAGAAGGCGCTCAAGCAGCAGAGCCAGAAGGCGCTCCAGCAGCGGAACCAGCAGGTGCTCCAGCAGCAGAGCCAGAAGGCGCTCAAGTAGCAGAGCCAGAAGGCTCTCCAGCAGCCGAGCCAGAAGGCACTCAAGCAGCAGAGCAGAAGGCACTCAAGTAGCGGAGCCAGAAGGCGCTCAAGCAGCGGAGCCAGAAGGCGCTCAAGCAGCGGAGCCATAAGGCGCTCTAGCAGCGGAGCCAAAAGGTGCTCAAGCAGCGGAGCCAGAAGGCGCTCCAGCAGTGGTGCCACAAGGCGCTCAAGTAGCAGAGCCAGAAGGCGCTCCAGCAGCAGAGCCAGAAGGCACTCAAGCATCGGAGCCAGAAGGCGCTCCAGCAGCGGAGCCAGAAGGCACTCGAGCAGCAGAGCTAGAAGGTGCTCCAGCAGCGGTGCCAGAATGCGCTCCAGCAGCGGAGCCAGAAGGCGCTCAAGCAGTGGAGCCATAAGGCGCTCTAGCAGCGGAGCCAAAAGGTGCTCAAGCAGCGGAGCCAGAAGGCGCTCCAGCAGTGGTGCCAGAAGGCGCTCAAGCAGCAGAGCCAGAAGGCGCTCCAGCAGCAGAGCCAGAAGGCACTCAAGCATCGGAGCCAGAAGGCGCTCCAGCAGCAGAGCCAGAAGGCACTCGAGCAGCAGAGCTAGAAGGTGCTCCAGCAGCGGTGCCAGAATGCGCTCCAGCAGCGGAGCCAGAAGGTGCTCCAGCAGCACAGCCAAAAGGTGCTCCAACAGCAGAGCCAGAAGGCGCTCCAGCAGCGGAGCCAGAAGGCACTCCAGCAGCAGAGCTAGAAGGTTCTCCAGCAGCGGTGCCAGAAGGCCCTCCAGCAGCGGAGCCAGAAAGTGCTCCGCCAGCACAGCCAAAAGGTGCTCCAGCAGCGGAGCTAGTAGGCGCTCAAGCAGCGGAGCCAGAAGGTGCTCCAGCAGCACAGCCAAAAGGTGCTCCAGCAGCGGAGCTAGTAGGCGCTCAAGCAGCGGAGCCAGAAGGTGCTCCAGCAGCACAGCCAAAAGGTGCTCCAGCAGCGGAGCTAGAAGGTGCTCCAGCAGCGGAGCCAGAAGGAGCTCCAGCAGCAGAGCCAGAAGGCGCTCAAGCAGCAGAGCCATAAGGCGCTCCAGCAGCAGAGCCGGAAGGTGCTGAAGCAGCGGAGCCGGAAGGCGCTCCAGCAGCGGAGCCAGAGGCGCCCAAGCAGCGGAGCCAGAAGGTGCTCCAGCAGCAGAGCCAGAAGGTGCTCAAGCAGCGGAGCCAGAAGGTGCTCCAACAGCGGAGCCAGAAGGTGCTCAAGCAGCAGAGCCAGAAGGTGCTCCAGCAGCGGAGCCAGAAGGCTCTCAAGTATCGGAGCCAGAAGGCGCTCAAGCAGCAGAGCCAGAAGGCGCTCAAGCAGCAGAGCCAGAAGGTGCTCCAGCAGCCGAGCCAGAAGGCGCTCAAGCAGCAGAGCCAGAAGGCGCTCCAGCAGCGGAGCCAGAAGGTGCTCAAGCAGCAGAGCCAGAAGGTGTTCCAGCAGCAGAGCCAGAAGGCGCTCAAGCAGCAGAGCCAGAAGGTGCTGCAGCAGCAGAGCCAAAAGGTGCTCCAGCAGCAGAGCCAGAAGGCGCTCCAGCAGCGGAGCCAGAAGGTGCTCAAGCAGCGGAGCCAGAAGGTGTTCCAGCAGCAGAGCCAGAAGGCGCTCAAGCAGCAGAGCCAGAAGGTGCTGCAGCAGCAGAGCCAAAAGGTGCTCCAGCAGCAGAGCTAGAAGGCGCTCCAGCAGTGGAGCCAGAAGGAGCTCAAGCAGTGGAGCCAGAAGGCTTTCCAGCAGCGGAGCCAGAAGGCGCTCAAGCAGCAGAGCCAGAAGGCGCTCCAGCAGCGGAACCAGCAGGTGCTCCAGCAGCAGAGCCAGAAGGCGCTCAAGTAGCAGAGCCAGAAGGCTCTCCAGCAGCCGAGCCAGAAGGCACTCAAGCAGCAGAGCAGAAGGCCCTCCAGCAGCGGAGCCAGAAGGCACCCAAGCAGCAGAGCCAGAAGGCGCTCGAGCAGCACAACCAGAAAGAGCTCGAGCAGTGGAGCCAGAAGGCGCTCAAGCAGCGGAGCCAGAAGGTGCTCAAGCAGTGGAGCCATAAGGCGCCCAAGCAATGGAGCCACAAGGCGCCCAAGCAGTGGAGCTAGAAGATGCTCCAGCAGCGGAGCCAGAAGGTGCTCAAGCAGCGGAACCAGAAGGCACTCAAGTAGCGGAGCCAGAAGGCGCTCAAGCAGCGGAGCCAGAAGGCGCTCAAGCAGCGGAGCCATAAGGCGCTCAAGCAGCGGAGCCATAAGGCGCCCAAGCAGCAGAGCCAGAAGGCGCTCCAGCAGCAGAGCCAGAAGGCACTCAAGCATCGGAGCCAGAAGGCGCTCCAGCAGCGGAGCCAGAAGGCACTCGAGCAGCAGAGCTAGAAGGTGCTCCAGCAGCGGTGCCAGAATGCGCTCCAGCAGCGGAGCCAGAAGGCGCTCAAGCAGCGGAACCATAAGGCGCTCTAGCAGCGGAGCCAAAAGGTGCTCAAGCAGCGGAGCCAGAAGGCGCTCCAGCAGTGGTGCCAGAAGGCGCTCAAGCAGCAGAGCCAGAAGGCGCTCCGGCAGCAGAGCCAGAAGGCACTCAAGCATCGGAGCCAGAAGGCGCTCCAGCAGCAGAGCCAGAAGGCACTCGAGCAGCAGAGCTAGAAGGTGCTCCAGCAGCGGTGCCAGAATGCGCTCCAGCAGCGGAGCAAGAAGGTGCTCCAGCAGCACAGCCAAAAGGTGCTCCAACAGCGGAGCTAGTAGGCGCTCAAGCAGCGGAGCCAGAAGGTGCTCCAGCAGCACAGCCAAAAGGTGCTCCAGCAGCGGAGCTAGAAGGTGCTCCAGCAGCAGAGCCAGAAGGTGCTCCAGCAGCCGAGCCAGAAGGCACCCAAGCAGCAGAGCCAGAAGGCGCTCCAGCAGCGGAGCCAGAAGGTGCTCAAGCAGCGGAGCCAGAAGACGCTCCAGCAGCGGAGCTAGAAGGCGCTCAAGCAGCAGAGCCATAAGGCGCTCCAGCAGCAGAGCCGGAAGGTGCTCAAGCAGCGGAGCCGGAATGCGCTCCAGCAGCGGAGCCAGAAGGCGCCCAAGCAGCGGAGCCAGAAGGGGCTCCAATAGCAGAGCCAGAAGGCGCTCAAGCAGCAGAGCCAGAAGGTGCTCCAGCAGCGGAGCCAGAAGGCTCTCAAGCATCGGAGCCAGAAGGCGCTCAAGCAGCAGAGCCAGAAGGCGCTCAAGCAGAAGAGCCAGAAGGCGCTCCAGCAGCCGAGCCAGAAGGCGCTCAAGCAGCAGAGCCAGAAGGCACACCAACAGCGGAGCCAGAAGGTGCTCAAGCAGCGGAGCCAGAAGGCGCTCAAGCAGCGGAGATAGAAGGCACTCCAGCAGCGGTGCCAGAAGGCACTACAACAGCGGAGCCAGAAGGTGCTGCAGCAGCGGAGCCAAAGGGTGCTCCAGCAGCAGAGCTAGAAGGCGCTGCAGCAGCGGAGCCAGAAGGTGCTCAAGCAGCGGAGCCAGAAGGCACTCAAGCAGCGGAGCCAGAAGGTGCTCAAGCAGCTGAGCCAGAAGGCGCTCAAGCAGTGGAGCCAGAAGACTCTCCAGCAGTGGAGCCAGAAGGCTCTCCAGCACCGGAGCCAGAAGGCGCTCAAGCAGCAGAGCAAGAAGGCGCTCCAGCAGTGGAGCCAGCAGGTGCTCCAGCAGCAGAGCCAGAAGGTGCTCCAACAGGAGAGCTAGAAGGCGCTCCAGCAGCGGAACTAAAAGGAGCTCCAGCAGCGGAGCCAGAAGGCGCTCAAGCATCAAAGCCAGAAGGCGCTCAAGCAGCAGAGCCAGAAGGTGCTCTAGCAGTGTAGCCAAGAGGTGGTCAAGCAGCAGAGCTAGAAGGTTCTCCAGCAGCGGTGCTAGAAGGCCCTCCAGCAGCGGAGCCAGAAGGTGCTCCGCCAGCACAGCCAAAAGGTGCTCCAGCAGCAGAGCTAGTAGGCGCTCAAGCAGCGGAGCCAGAAGGTGCACAGCCAAAAGATGCTCCAGCAGCGGAGCTAGAAGGTGCTCCAGCAGTGGAGCCAGAAGGAGCTCAAGCAGCAGAGCCAGAAGGCGCTCAAGCAGCAGAGCCAGAAGGCGCTCCAGCAGCGGAGCCAGAAGGTGCTCAAGCAGCGGAGCCAGAAGGCGCTCCAGCAGCAGAGCTAGAAGGCGCTCCAGCAGCGGTGCCAGAAGGCACTCAAGCAGCGGAGCCAGAAGGTGCTGCAGCAGCGGAGCCAAAAGGTGCTCCAGCAGCAGAGCCAGAAGGCGCTCCAGCAGCAGAGCTAGAAGGCGCTCCAGCAGCGGTGCCAGAAGGCACTCAAGCAGCGGAGCCAGAAGGTGCTGCAGCAGCGGAGCCAAAAGGTGCTCCAGCAGCAGAGCCAGAAGGCGCTCAAGCAGCAGAGCCAGACGGTGCTCTAGCAGTGGAGCCAAGAGGTGGTCAAGCAGCAGAGCCAGAAGGCGCTCCAGCAGCGGAGCCAGAAGGCACTCCAGCAGCAGAGATAGAAGGTGCTCCAGCAGCGATGCCAGAAGGCCCTCCAGCAGCGGAGCCAGAAGGTGCTCCGCTAGCACAGACAAAAGGTGCTCCAGCAGCGGAGCAAGAAGGCGCTCAAGCAGCGGAGCCAGAAGGTGCTCCAGCAGCACAGCCAAAAGGTGCTCCAGCAGCGGAGCTAGAAGGTGCTCCAGCAGCAGAGCTAGAAGGTGCTCCAGCAGCGGAGCCAGAAGGCGCTCAAGCAGCAGAGCCAGAAGGCACTCCAGCAGCGGAGCCAGAAGGTGCTCAAGCAGCGGAGCCATAAGGCGCTCCAGCAGCGGAGCTAGAAGGCTCTCAAGCAGCGGAGCCATAAGGCGCTCCAGCAGCAGAGCCGGAAGGTGCTCAAGCAGCGGAGCCGGAAGGCGCTCGAGCAGCGGAGCCAGAAGGCACCCAAGCAGCGGAGCCAGAAGGTGCTCCAACAGCAGAGCACGAAGGCGCTCAAGCAGCAGAGCCAGAAGGTGCTCCAGCAGCGGAGCCAGAAGGCTCTCAAGCATCGGAGCCAGAAGGCGCTCAAGCAGCAGAGCCAGAAGGCGCTCCAGCAGCCGAGCCAGAAGGCGCTCAAGCAGCAGAGCCAGAAGGCACTCCAGCAGCGGAGCCAGAAGGTGCTCAAGCAGCGGAGCCAGAAGGCGCTCCAGCAGCGGAGATAGAAGGCACTCCAGCAGCGGTGCCAGAAGGCACTCCAGCAGCGGAGCCAGAAGGTGCTCCAGCAGCAGAGCCAGAAGGTGCTCCAACAGCAGAGCTAGAAGGCGATCCAGCAGCGGAACTAAAAGGCTCAAGCAGCAGAGCCAGAAGGTGCTCAAGCAGCAGAGCCAGAAGGTGCTCCAGCAGTCAAGCCAGAAGGCGCTCAAGCAGCAGAGCCAGAAGGTGCTCCACCAGCAAAGCCAAAAGGTGCTCCAGCAGCGGAGCTAGTATGCGCTCCAGCAGCAGAGCCAGAAGGCGCTCAAGCAGCAGAGCCAGAAGGCGCTCCAGCAGCGGAGCCAGAAGGTGCTCAAGCAGCGGAGCCAGAAGGTGCTCCAGCAGCGGAGCTAGAAGGCACTCCAACAGCGGTGCCGGAAGGCACTCAAGCAGCGGAGCCGGAAGGCGCTCCAGCAGCGGAGCCAGAAGGCGCCCAAGCAGCGGAGCCAGAAGGTGCTCCAGCAGCAGAGCCAGAAGGCGCTCAACTAGCAGAGCCAGAAGGTGCTCCAACAGCGGAGCCAGAAGGCGCTCAAGCAGCAGAGCCAGAAGGTGCTCCAGCAGCGGAGCAAGAAGGCTCTCAAGTATCAGAGCCAGAAGGCGCTTAAGCAGCAGAGCCAGAAGGAGCTCAAGCAGCAGAGCCAGAAGGGGCTCAAGCAGCAGAGCCAGAAGGCGCTCCAGCAGCGGAGCCAGAAGGTGCTCAAGCAGCGGAGCCAGAAGGTGCTCCAGCAGCGGAGCTAGAAGGCACTCCAGCAGCGGTGCCAGAAGGCACTCAAGCAGCGGAGCCAGAAGGTGCTGCAGCAGCAGAGCCAAAAGGTGCTCCAGCAGCAGAGCTAGAAGGTGCTCAAACAGCGGAGCCAGAAGGCACACAAGCAGCAGAGCCAGAAGGTGCTCAAGCAGCGGAGCCAGAAGGTGCTCAAACAGCGGAGCCAGAAGGCACTCAAGCAGCAGAGCCAGAAGGTGCTCAAGCAGCTGAGCCAGAAGGTGCTCCAGCAGTGGAGCCAGAAGGCTTTCCAGCAGCGGAGCCAGAAGGTGCTCAAGCAGCAGAGCCAGAAGGTGCTCCAGCAGCGGAGCCAGCAGGTGCTCCAGCAGCAGAGCCAGAAGGTGCTCCAACAGCGGAGCTAGAAGGTGCTCCAGCAGCGGAACTAAAAGGCGCTCCAGCAGCGGAGCCAGAAAGCGCCCAAGCATCGAAGCCAGAAGGTGCTCAAGCAGCAGAGCCAGAAGGTGCTCAAGCAGCAGAGCCAGAAGGTGCTCCAGCAGTCAAGCCAGAAGGCGCTCAAGCAGCAGAGCCAGAAGGTGCTCCACCAGCAAAGCCAAAAGGTGCTCCAGCAGCGGAGCTAGTATGCGCTCCAGCAGCAGAGCCAGAAGGTGCTCAAGCAGCAGAGCCAGAAGGCGCTCAAGCAGCAGAGCCAGAAGGCGCTCAAGCAGCAGAGCCAGAAGGTGCTCCAGCAGCCGAGCCAGAAGGCGCTCAAGCAGCAGAGCCAGAAGGCGCTCCAGCAGCGGAGCCAGAAGGTGCTCAAGCAGTGGAGCCAGAAGGTGCTCCAGCAGCGGAGCTAGAAGGCACGCCAGCAGCGGTGCCAGAAGGCACTCAAGCAGCGGAGCCGGAAGGCGCTCCAGCAGCGGAGCCAGAAGGCGCCCAAGCAGCAGAGCCAGAAGGTGCTCCAGCAGCAGAGCCAGAAGGCGCTCAACTAGCAGAGCCAGAAGGTGCTCCAACAGCGGAGCCAGAAGGCGCTCAAGCAGCAGAGCCAGAAGGTGCTCCAGCAGCGGAGCCAGAAGGCTCTCAAGTATCAGAGCCAGAACGCGCTCAAGCAGCAGAGCCAGAAGGCGCTCAAGCAGCAGAGCCAGAAGGTGCTCCAGCAGCCGAGCCAGAAGGCGCTCAAGCTGCAGAGCCAGAAGGCGCTCCAGCAGCAGAGCCAGAAGGTGCTCAAGCAGCGGAGCCAGAAGGTGCTCCAGCAGCGGAGATAGAAGGCACTCCAGCAGCGGTGCCAGAAGGCACTGAAGCAGCGGAGCCAGAAGGTGCTGCAGCAGTAGAGCCAAAAGGTGCTCCAGCAGCAGAGCTAGAAGGCGCTCCAGCAGCGGAGCCAGAAGGTGCTCAAACAGCGGAGCCAGAAGGCACTCAAGCAGCGGAGCCAGAAGGTGCTCAAGCAGCTGAGCCAGAAGGCGCTCCAGCAGTGGAGCCAGAAGGCTTTCCAGCAGCAGAGCCAGAAGGTGCTCAAGCAGCAGAGCCAGAAGGTGCTCCAGCAGCGGAGCCAGCAGGTGCTCCAGCAGCAGAGCCAGAAGGCACTTCAGCAGTGGAGCCAGAAGGTGCTTAAGAAGCGGAGCCAGAAGGCGCTCAAGCAGTAGAGCCAGAAGGTGCTCAAGCAACAGAACCAGAAAGCCCTCCAGCAGCGGAGCCAGAAGGTGCTCCACCAGCACAGCCAAAAGGTGCTCCAGCAGCAGAGCTAGTATGCGCTCCAGCAGCAGAGCCAGAAGGTGCTCAAGCAGCAGAGCCAGAAGGTGCTCAAGCAGCGGAGCCAGAAGGCGCAAGCAGCGGAGCCAGAAGGCACTCCAGCAGCGGAGCTGGAAGGCGCTCAAGCAGCAGAGGCAGAAGGTGCTCCAGCAGCAGAGCCAGAAGGCACTTAAGCACGGGAGCCAGAAGGCGCTCCAGCAGCGGAGCCAGAAGGTGCTTAAGCAGCACAACCAGAAGGCGCTCCAGCAGCGGAGCCAGAAGGCGCTCAAGCAGCTGAGCCAGAAGGTGCTCAAGCAGCGGAGCCAGAAGGTGCTCAAGCAGCAGAGCCATAAGGCGCTCAAGCAGTGGAGTCAGAAGGCACTCCAGCAGCGGAGCCAGAAGGCGCCCAAGCAGCGGAGCCAGAAGGTGCTCCAGCAGCAGAGCCAGAAGGCGCTCAACTAGCAGAGCCAGAAGGTGCTCCAACAGCGGAGCCAGAAGGCGCTCAAGCAGCAGAGCCAGAAGGTGCTCCAGCAGCGGAGCAAGAAGGCTCTCAAGTATCAGAGCCAGAAGGCGCTCAAGCAGCAGAGCCAGAAGGCGCTCAAGCAGCAGAGCCAGAAGGTGCTCAAGCAGCAGAGCCAGAAGGCGCTCCAGCAGCGGAGCCAGAAGGTGCTCAAGCAGCGGAGCCAGAAGGTGCTCCAGCAGCGGAGCTAGAAGGCACTCCAGCAGCGGTGCCAGAAAGCACTCAAGCAGTGGAGCCAGAAGGTGCTGCAGCAGCAGAGCCAAAAGGTGCTCCAGCAGCAGAGCTAGAAGGCGCTCCAGCAGCGGAGCCGGAAGGCGCTCCAGCAGCGGAGCCAGAAGGCGCCCAAGCAGCAGAGCCAGAAGGTGCTCCAGCAGCAGAGCCAGAAGGCGCTCAACTAGCAGAGCCAGAAGGTGCTCCAACAGCGGAGCCAGAAGGCGCTCAAGCAGCAGTGCCAGAAGGTGCTCCAGCAGCGGAGCCAGAAGGCTCTCAAGTATCAGAGCCAGAACGCGCTCAAGCAGCAGAGCCAGAAGGCGCTCAAGCAGCAGAGCCAGAAGGTGCTCCGGCAGCCGAGCCAGAAGGCGCTCAAGCAGCAGAGCCAGAAGGTGCTCCAGCAGCAGAGCCAGAAGGTGCTCAAGCAGCGGAGCCAGAAGGTGCTCCAGCAGCGGAGATAGAAGGCACTCCAGCAGCGGTGCCAGAAGGCACTCAAGCAGCGGAGCCAGAAGGTGCTGCAGCAGTAGAGCCAAAAGGTGCTCCAGCAGCAGAGCTAGAAGGCGCTCCAGCAGCGGAGCCAGAAGGTGCTCAAACAGCGGAGCCAGAAGGCACTCAAGCAGCGGAGCCAGAAGGTGCTCAAGCAGCTGAGCCAGAAGGCGCTCCAGCAGTGGAGCCAGAAGGCTTTCCAGCAGCGGAGCCAGAAGGTGCTCAAGCAGCAGAGCCAGAAGGTGCTCCAGCAGCGGAGCCAGCAGGTGCTCCAGCAGCAGAGCCAGAAGGCACTTCAGCAGTGGAGCCAGAAGGTGCTTAAGAAGCGGAGCCAGAAGGCGCTCAAGCAGTAGAGCCAGAAGGTGCTCAAGCAACAGAACCAGAAAGCCCTCCAGCAGCGGAGCCAGAAGGTGCTCCACCAGCACAGCCAAAAGGTGCTCCAGCAGCAGAGCTAGTATGCGCTCCAGCAGCAGAGCCAGAAGGTGCTCAAGCAGCAGAGCCAGAAGGTGCTCAAGCAGCGGAGCCAGAAGGCGCAAGCAGCGGAGCCAGAAGGCACTCCAGCAGCGGAGCTGGAAGGCGCTCAAGCAGCAGAGGCAGAAGGTGCTCCAGCAGCAGAGCCAGAAGGCACTTAAGCAGGGGAGCCAGAAGGCGCTCCAGCAGCGGAGCCAGAAGGTGCTTAAGCAGCACAACCAGAAGGCGCTCCAGCAGCGGAGCCAGAAGGCGCTCAAGCAGCTGAGCCAGAAGGTGCTCAAGCAGCGGAGCCAGAAGGTGCTCAAGCAGCAGAGCCATAAGGCGCTCAAGCAGTGGAGTCAGAAGGCACTCCAGCAGCGGAGCCAGAAGGCGCCCAAGCAGCGGAGCCAGAAGGTGCTCCAGCAGCAGAGCCAGAAGGCGCTCAACTAGCAGAGCCAGAAGGTGCTCCAACAGCGGAGCCAGAAGGCGCTCAAGCAGCAGAGCCAGAAGGTGCTCCAGCAGCGGAGCAAGAAGGCTCTCAAGTATCAGAGCCAGAAGGCGCTCAAGCAGCAGAGCCAGAAGGCGCTCAAGCAGCAGAGCCAGAAGGTGCTCAAGCAGCAGAGCCAGAAGGCGCTCCAGCAGCGGAGCCAGAAGGTGCTCAAGCAGCGGAGCCAGAAGGTGCTCCAGCAGCGGAGCTAGAAGGCACTCCAGCAGCGGTGCCAGAAGGCACTCAAGCAGTGGAGCCAGAAGGTGCTGCAGCAGCAGAGCCAAAAGGTGCTCCAGCAGCAGAGCTAGAAGGCGCTCCAGCAGCGGAGCCAGAAGGTGCTCAAGCAGCTGAGCCAGAAGGCGCTCCAGCAGTGGAGCCAGAAGGCTTTCCAGCAGCGGAGCCAGAAGGTGCTCAAGCAGCAGAGCCAGAAGGTGCTTCAGCAGCGGAGCCAGCAGGTGCTCCAGCAGCAGAGCCAGAAGGTGCTCCAACAGCGGAGCTAGAAGGTGCTCCAGCAGCGGAACTAAAAGGCGCTCCAGCAGCGGAGCCAGAAGGCGCCCAAGCATCGAAGCCAGAAGGCGCTCAAGCAGCAGAGCCAGAAGGTGCTCCAGCAGCGGAGCAAGTAGGTGCTCAAGCAGCGGAGCCAGAAGGTGCTCCAGCAGCACAGCCAAAAGGTGCTCCAGCAGCGGAGCTAGAAGGTGCTCCAGCAGCAGAGCTAGACGGTGCTCCAGCAGCGGAGCCAGAAGGCGCTCAAGAAGCAGAGCCAGAAGGCACTCCAGCAGCGGAGCCAGAAGGTGCTCAAGCAGCGGAGCCATAAGGCGCTCCAGCAGCGGAGTTAGAAGGCTCTCAAGCAGCGGAGCCATAAGGCGCTCCAGCAGCAGAGCCGGAAGGTGCTCAAGCAGCGGAGCCGGAAGGCGCTCGAGCAGCGGAGCCAGAAGGCACCCAAGCAGCAGAGCCAGAAGGTGCTCCAACAGCAGAGCAAGAAGGCGCTCAAGCAGCAGAGCCAGAAGGTGCTCCAGCAGCGGAGCCAGAAGGCTCTCAAGCATCGGAGCCAGAAGGCGCTCAAGCAGCAGAGCCAGAAGGCGCTCCAGCAGCCGAGCCAGAAGGCGCTCAAGCAGCAGAGCCAGAAGGCACTCCAGCAGCGGAGCCAGAAGGTGCTCAAGCAGCGGAGCCAGAAGGCGCTCCAGCAGGGGAGATAGAAGGCACTCCAGCAGCGGTGCCAGAAGGCACTCCAGCAGCGGAGCCAGAAGGTGCTGCAGCAGCAGAGCCAAAGGGTGCTCCAGCAGCAGAGCTAGAAGAGCCAGAAGGTGCTCAAGCAGCAGAGCCAGAAGGCACTCAAGCAGCAGAGCCAGAAGGTGCTCAAGCAGCTGAGCCAGAAGGCGCTCAAGCAGTGGAGCCAGAAGGCTCTCCAGCAGCGGAGCCAGAAGGCGCTCAAGCAGCAGAGCCAGAAGGCAGGCCAACAGCGGAGCCAGCAGGTGCTCCAGCAGCAGAGCCAGAAGGTGCTCCAACAGCAGAGCTAGAAGGCGATCCAGCAGCGGAACTAAAAGGCGCTCCAGCAGCGGAGCCAGAAGGCGCTCAAGCATCAAAGCCAGAAGGCGCTCAAGCAGCAGAGCCAGAAGGTGCTCTAGCAGTGGAGCCAAGAGGTGGTCAAGCAGCAGAGCCAAAAGGCGCTCCAGCAGCGGAGCCAGAAGGCACTCCAGCAGCAGAGCTAGAAGATGCTCCAGCAGCGGTGCCAGAAGGCCCTCCAGCAGCGGAGCCAGAAGGTGCTCCGCCAGCACAGCCAAAAGGTGCTCCAGCAGCGGAGCTAGTAGGCGCTCAAGCAGCAGAGCCAGAAGGTGCTCCAGCAGCACAGCCAAAAGGTGCTCCAGCAGCGGAGCTAGAAGGTGCTCCAGCAGCAGAGCCAGAAGGAGCTCAAGCAGCAGAGCCAGAAAACGCTCAAGCAGCGGAGCCAGAAGGTGCTCCAGCAACAGAGCCAGAAGGCGCTCAAGCAGCGGAGCCATAAGGCGCTCCAGCAGCAGAGCCGGAAGGTGCTCAAGCAGCAGAGCCGGAAGGCGCTCCAGCAGCGGAGCCAGAAGGCGCCCAAGCAGCGGAGCCAGAAGGTGCTCCAGCAGCAGAGCCAGAAGGCGCTCAACTAGCAGAGCCAGAAGGTGCTCCAACAGCGGAGCCAGAAGGCGCTCCAGCAGCGGAGCCAGAAGGCTCTCAAGTATCGGAGCCAGAAGGCGCTCAAGCAGCAGAGCCAGAAGGCGCTCAAGCAGCAGAGCCAGAAGGTGCTCCAGCAGCCGAACCAGAAGGCGCTCAAGCAGCAGAGCCAGAAGGCGCTCCAGCAGCGGAGCCAGAAAGTGCTCAAGCAGCGGAGCCAGAAGGTGCTCCAGCAGCGGAGCTAGAAGGCACTCCAGCAGCGGTGCCGGAAGGCACTCAAGCAGCGGAGCCGGAAGGCGCTCCAGCACGGAGCCAGAAGGCGCCCAAGCAGCGGAGCCAGAAGGTGCTCCAGCAGCAGAGCCAGAAGGGCTCAACTAGCAGAGCCAGAAGGTGCTCCAACAGCGGAGCCAGAAGGCGCTCAAGCAGCAGAGCCAGAAGGTGCTCCAGCAGCGGAGCAAGAAGGCTCTCAAGTATCAGAGCCAGAAGGCGCTCAAGCAGCAGAGCCAGAAGGCGCTCAAGCAGCAGAGCCAGAAGGTGCTCAAGCAGCAGAGCCAGAAGGCGCTCCAGCAGCGGAGCCAGAAGGTGATCAAGCAGCAGAGCCAGAAGGTGCTCCAGCAGCGGAGCTAGAAGGCACTCCAGCAGCGGTGCCAGAAGGCACTCAAGCAGCGGAGCCAGAAGGTGCTGCAGCAGCAGAGCCAAAAGGTGCTCCAGCAGCAGAGCTAGAAGGCGCTCCAGCAGCGGAGCCAGAAGGTGCTCAAACAGCGGAGCCAGAAGGCACTCAAGCAGCGGAGCCAGAAGGTGCTCAAGCAGCTGAGCCAGAAGGTGTTCCAGCAGCGGAGCCAGCAAGTGCTCCAGCAGCAGAGCCAGAAGGTGCTCCAACAGCGGAGCTAGAAGGTGCTCCAGCAGCGGAACTAAAAGGCGCTCCAGCAGCGGAGCTAGAAGGCAATCGAGCAGCAGAGCTAGAAGGTGCTCCAGCAGCCGTTCCAGAATGCGCTCCAGCAGCGGAGCAAGAAGGTGCGCCAGCAGCACAGCCAAAAGGTGCTCCAACAGCAGAGCCAGAAGGCGCTCAAGCAGCGGAGCCAGAAGGTGCTTCAACAGCGGAGCCAGAAGGTGCTCAAGCAGCAGAGCCAGAAGGTGCTCCAGCAGCGGAGCCAGAAGGCTCTCAAGTATCGGAGCCAGAAGGCGCTCAAGCAGCAGAGCCAGAAGGTGCTCCAGCAGCCGAGCCAGAAGGCACTCAAGCAGCAGAGCCAGAAGGCGCTCCAGCAGCGGAGCCAGAAGGTGCTCAAGCAGCGGAGCCAGAAGGTGTTCCAGCAGCAGAGCCAGAAGGCGCTCAAGCAGCAGAGCCAGAAGGTGCTGCAGCAGCAGAGCAGAAGGCGCTCCAGCAGCGGAGCCAGAAGGCACCCAAGCAGCAGAGCCAGAAGGCGCTCCAGCAGCAGAGCCAGAAAGCACGCCAGCAGCGGAGCCAGAAGGAGCTCAAGCAGTGGAGCCAGAAGGCGCTCCAGCAGTGGAGCCAGGAAGCGCCCAAGCAGCAGAGCCAGAAGGAGCTCAAGCAGTGGAGCCAGAAGGCGCTCCAGCAGTGGAGCCAGAAAGCGCCCAAGCAGCAGAGCCAGAAGGCACTCGAGCAGCACAACCAGAAGGAGCTCAAGCAGTGGAGCCAGAAGGCGCTCAAGCAGCGGAGCCAGAAGGTGCTCAAGCAGCGGAGCCATAAGGCGCCCAAGCAGCGGAGCCAGAAGGCGCCCAAGCAGTGGAGCTAGAAGGTGCTCCAGCAGCGGAGCCAGAAGGTGCTCAAGCAGCGGAACCAGAAGGCACTCAAGCAGCGGAGCCAGAAGGCACTCAAGCAGCGGAGCCAGAAGGTGCTCAAGCAGCTGAGCCAGAAGGCGCTCAAGCAGTGGAGCCAGAAGGCTCTCCAGCAGAGGAGCCAGAAGGCGCTCAAGCAGCAGAGCCAGAAGGCACTCAAGCAGCAGAGCCAGAAGGTGCTGCAGCAGCAGAGCCAAAAGGTGCTCCAGCAGCAGAGCTAGAAGGCGCTCCAGCAGTGGAGCCAGAAGGAGCTCAAGCAGCAGAGCCAGAAGGCACTCAAGCAGCGGAGCCAGAAGGTGCTCAAGCAGCTGAGCCAGAAGGCGCTCCAGCAGCAGAGCCAGAAGGCGCTCAAGCAGCAGAGCCAGAAGGCGCTCCAGCAGCGGAACCAGCAGGTGCTCCAGCAGCAGAGCCAGAAGGCGCTCAAGTAGCAGAGCCAGAAGGCTCTCCAGCAGCCGAGCCAGAAGGCACTCAAGCAGCAGAGCAGAAGGCGCTCCAGCAGCGGAGCCAGAAGGCACCCAAGCAGCAGAGCCAGAAGGTGCTCCAGCAGCAGAGCCAGAAAGCACGCCAGCAGCGGAGCCAGAAGGAGCTCAAGCAGTGGAGCCAGAAGGCGCTCCAGCAGTGGAGCCAGGAAGCGCCCAAGCAGCAGAGCCAGAAGGAGCTCAAGCAGTGGAGCCAGAAGGCGCTCCAGCAGTGGAGCCAGAAAGTGCCCAAGCAGCAGAGCCAGAAGGCACTCAAGCATCACAACCAGAAGGAGCTCAAGCAGTGGAGCCAGAAGGCGCTCAAGCAGCGGAGCCAGAAGGTGCTCAAGCAGCGGAGCCATAAGGCGCCCAAGCAGCGGAGCCAGAAGGCGCCCAAGCAGTGGAGCTAGAAGGTGCTCCAGCAGCAGAGCCAGAAGGTGCTCAAGCAGTGGAACCAGAAGGCACTCAAGCAGCGGAGCCCGAAGGTGCTCAAGCAGCGGAGCCAGAAGGCGCTCAAGCAGCAGAGCCATAAGGTGCTCTAGCAGCGGAGCCAAAAGGTGCTCAAGCAGCGGAGCTAGAAGGCGCTCCAGCAGCGGTGCCAGAAGGCGCTCAAGCAGCAGAGCCAGAAGGCGCTCCAGCAGCAGAGCCAGAAGGCACTCAAGCATTGGAGCCAGAAGGCGCTCCAGCAGCGGAGCCAGAAGGCACTCGAGCAGCAGAGCTAGAAGTGCTCCAGCAGCGGTACCAGAATGCGCTCCAGCAGCGGAGCCAGAAGGTGCTCCAGCAGCACAGCCAAAAGGTGCTCCAATAGGAGAGCCAGAAGGCGCTCCAGCAGCAGAGCCAGAAGGCACTCCAGCAGCGGAGCTAGAAGGTGCTCCAGCAGCGGAGCCAGAAGGAGCTCCAGCAGCAGAGCCAGAAGGCGCTCAAGCAGCAGAGCCATAAGGCGCTCCAGCAGCACAGCCAAAAGGTGCTCAAGCAGCGGAGCCGGAAGGCGCTCCAGCAGCAGAGCCAGAAGGCGCCCAAGCAGCGGAGCCAGAAGGTGCTCCAGCAGCAGAGCCAGAAGGCGCTCAAGCAGCGGAGCCAGAAGGTGCTCCAACAGCGGAGCCAGAAGGTGCTCAAGCAGCAGAGCCAGAAGGTGCTCCAGCAGCGGAGCCAGAAGGCTCTCAAGTATCGGAGCCAGAAGGCGCTCAAGCAGCAGAGCCAGAAGGTGCTCCAGCAGCCGAGCCAGAAGGCACTCAAGCAGCAGAGCCAGAAGGCGCTCCAGCAGCGGAGCCAGAAGGTGCTCAAGCAGCGGAGCCAAAAGGTGTTCCAGCAGCAGAGCCAGAAGGCGCTCAAGCAGCAGAGCCAGAAGGTGCTGCAGCAGCAGAGCCAAAAGGTGCTCCAGCAGCAGAGCTAGAAGGCGCTCCAGCAGTGGAGCCAGAAGGCGCTCCAGCAGTGGAGCCAGAAAGCGCCCAAGCAGCAGAGCCAGAAGGCACTCGAGCAGCACAACCAGAAGGAGCTCAAGCAGTGGAGCCAGAAGGCGCTCAAGCAGCGGAGCCAGAAGGTGCTCAAGCAGCGGAGCCATAAGGCGCCCAAGCAGCGGAGCCAGAAGACGCCCAAGCAGTGGAGCTAGAAGGTGCTCCAGCAGCGGAGCCAGAAGGTGCTCAAGCAGCGGAACCAGAAGGCACTCAAGCAGCGGAGCCAGAAGGTGCTCAAGCAGCGGAGCCAGAAGGCGCTCAAGCAGCGGAGCCATAAGGTGCTCTAGCAGCGGAGCCAAAAGGTGCTCAAGCAGCGGAGCCAGAAGGCGCTCCAGCAGCGGTGCCAGAAGGCGCTCAAGCAGCAGAGCCAGAAGGCGCTCCAGCAGCAGAGCCAGAAGGCACTCAAGCATCGGAGCCAGAAGGCGCTCCAGCAGCGGAGCCAGAAGGCACTCGAGCAGCAGAGCTAGAAGGTGCTCCAGCAGCGGTGCCAGAATGCGCTCCAGCAGCGGAGCCAGAAGGTGCTCCAGCAGCACAGCCAAAAGGTGCTCCAACAGTAGAGCCAGAAGGCGCTCCAGCAGCAGAGCCAGAAGGCACTCCAGCAGCAGAGCGAGAAAGTGCTCCGCCAGCACAGCCAAAATGTGCTCCAGCAGCGGAGCTAGTAGGCGCTCAAGCAGCGGAGCCAGAAAGTGCTCCAGCAGCACAGCCAAAAGGTGCTCCAGCAGCGGAGCTAGAAGGTGCTCCAGCAGCAGAGCCAGAAGGCTTTCCAGCAGCGGAGCCAGAAGGTGCTCAAGCAGCAGAGCCAGAAGGCGCTCCAGCAGCGGAACCAGCAGGTGCTCCAGCAGCAGAGCCAGAAGGCGCTCAAGTAGCAGAGCCAGAAGGCTCTCCAGCAGCCAAGCCAGAAGGCACTCAAGCAGCAGAGCAGAAGGCGCTCCAGCAGCGGAGCAAGAAGGCACCCAAGCAGCAGAGCCAGAAGGCGCTCCAGCAGCAGAGCCAGAAAGCGTGCCAGCAGCAGAGCCAGAAGGAGCTCAAGCAGTGGAGCCAGAAGGCACTCCAGCAGTGGAGCAAGGAAGCGCCCAAGCAGCAGAGCCAGAAGGAGCTCAAGCAGTGGAGCCAGAAGGCGCTCCAGCAGTGGAGCCAGAAAGCGCCCAAGCAGCAGAGCCAGAAGGCACTCGAGCAGCACAACCAGAAAGAGCTCGAGCAGCGGAGCCAGAAGGCGCTCAAGCAGCGGAGCCAGAAGGTGCTCAAGCAGCGGAGCCATAAGGCGCCCAAGCAGCGGAGCCAGAAGGCACCCAAGCAGTGGAGATAGAAGGTGCTCCAGCAGCGGAGCCAGAAGGTGCTCAAGCAGCGAAACCAGAAGGCACTCAAGTAGCGGAGCCAGAAGGCGCTCAAGCAGCGGAGCCAGAAGGCGCTCAAGCAGCGGAGCCATAAGGCGCTCTAGCAGCGGAGCCAAAAGGTGCTCAAGCAGCGGAGCCAGAAGGCGCTCCAGCAGTGGTGCCAGAAGGCGCTCAAGCAGCAGAGCCAGAAGGTGCTCCAGCAGCAGAGCCAGAAGGCACTTAAGCATCAGAGCCAGAAGGCGCTCCAGCAGCGGAGCCAGAAGGCACTCGAGCAGCAGAGCTAGAAGGTGCTCCAGCAGCGGTGCCAGAATGCGCTCCAGCAGCGGAGCCAGAAGGCGCTCAAGCAGCGGAGCCATAAGGCGCTCTAGCAGGGGAGCCAAAAGGTGCTCAAGCAGCGGAGCCAGAAGGCGCTCCAGCAGTGGTGCCAGAAGGCGCTCAAGCAGCAGAGCCAGAAGGCGCTCCAGCAGCAGAGCCAAAAGGCACTCAAGCATCGGAGCCAGAAGGTGCTCCAGCAGCGGAGCCAGAAGGCACTCGAGCAGCAGAGCTAGAAGGTGCTCCAGCAGCGGTGCCAGAATGCACTCCAGCAGCGGAGCCAGAAGGTGCTCCAGCAGCACAGCCAAAAGGTGCTCCAACAGCAGAGCCAGAAGGTGCTCCAGCAGCGGAGCCAGAAGGCACTCCAGCAGCAGAGCTAGAAGGTGCTCCAGCAGCGGTGCCAGAAGGCCCTCCAGCAGCGGAGCCAGAAAGTGCTCCGCCAGCACAGCCAAAAGGTGCTCCAGCTGCGGAGCTAGTAGGCGCTCAAGCAGCGGAACCAGAAGGTGCTCCAGCAGCACAGCCAAAAGGTGCTCCAGCAGCGGAGCTAGAAGGTGCTCCAGCAGCAGAGCCAGAAGGTGCTCCAGCAGCCGAGCCAGAAGGCACACAAGCAGCAGAGCCAGAAGGCGCTCCAGCAGCGGAGCCAGAAGGTGCTCAAGCAGCGGAGCCAGAAGGCGCTCCAGCAGCGGAGCTAGAAGGCGCTCAAGCAGCGGAGCCATAATGTGCTCCAGCAGCAGAGCCGGAAGGTGCTCAAGCATTGGAGCCGGAAGGCGCTCCAGCAGCGGAGCCAGAAGGCGCCCAAGCAGCGGAGCCAGAAGGTGCTCCAACAGCAGAGCCAGAAGGCGCTCAAGCAGCAGAGCCAGAAGGTGCTCCAGCAGCGGAGCCAGAAGGCTCTCAAGCATCGGAGCAAGAAGGCGCTCAAGCAGCAGAGCCAGAAGGTGCTCAAGCAGAAGAGCCAGAAGGCGCTCCAGCAGCCGAGCCAGAAGGCGCTCAAGCAGCAGAGCCAGAAGGCACTCCAGCAGCGGAGCCAGAAGGTGCTCAAGCAGCGGAGCCAGAAGGCGCTCCAGCAGTGGAGATAGAAGGTACTCCAGCAGCGGTGCCAGAAGGCACTACAACAGCGGAGCCAGAAGGTGCTGCAGCAGCGGAGCCAAAGGGTGCTCCAGCAGCAGAGCTAGAAGGTGCTGCAGCAGCGGAGCCAGAAGGTGCTCAAGCAGCGGAGCCAGAAGGCACTCAAGCAGCGGTGCCAGAAGGTGCTCAAGCAGCTGAGCCAGAAGGCGCTCAAGCAGTGGAGCCAGAAGGCTCTCCAGCAGCGGAGCCAGAAGGCGCTCAAGCAGCAGAGCCAGAAGGCGCTCCAGCAGCGGAGCCAGCAGGTGCTCCAGCAGCAGAGCCAGAAGGTGCTCCAACAGCAGAGCTAGAAGACGCTCCAGCAGCGGAACTAAAAGGCGCTCCAGCAGCGGAGCCAGAAGGCGCTCAAGCATCAAAGCCAGAAGGCGCTCAAGCAGCAGAGCCAGAAGGTGCTCTAGCAGTGGAGCCAAGAGGTGGTCAAGCAGCAGAGCCAGAAGGCACTCCAGCAGCAGAGCCAGAAGGCACTCCAGCAGCAGAGCTAGAAGGTGCTCCAGCAGCGGTGCCAGAAGGCCCTCCAGCAGCAGAGCCAGAAGGTGCTCCGCCAGCACAGCCAAAACGTGCTCCAGCAGCGGAGCTAGTAGACGCTCCAGCAGCGGAGCTAGAAGGTGCTCCAGCAGCGGAGCCAGAAGGAGCTCAAGCAGCAGAGCCAGAAGGCGCTCCAGCAGCAGAGATAGAAGGCACTCCAGCAGCGGTGCCAGAAGGCACTCCAGCAGCAGAGCCAGAATGTGCTCCAGCAGCGGAGCCCAAGAGTGCTCCAGCAGCAGAGCTAGAACGTGCTGCAGCAGCGGAGCCAGAAGGTGCTCAAGCAGCGGAGCCAGAAGGCACTCAAGCAGCGGAGCCAGAAGGTGCTCAAGCAGCTGAGCCAGAAGGCGCTCAAGCAGTGGAGCCAGAAAGCTCTCCAGCACCGGAGCCAGAAGGCGCTCAAGCAGCAGAGCCAGAAGGCGCTCCAGCAATGGAGCCAGCAGGTGCTCCAGCAGCAGAGCCAGAAGGTGCTCCAACAGGAGAGCTAGAAGGCGCTCCAGCAGCGGAACTAAAAGGAGCTCCAGCAGCGGAGCCAGAAGGCGCTCAAGCATCAAAGCCAGAAGGCGCTCAAGCAGCAGAGCCAGAAGGTGCTCTAGCAGTGTAGCCAAGAGCTGGTCAAGCAGCAGAGCCAGAAGGCGTTCCAGCAGCGTAGCCAGAAGGCACTCAAGCAGCAGAGCTAGAAGGTGCTCCAGCAGCGGTGCTAGAAGGCCCTCCAGCAGCGGAGCCAGAAGGTGCTCCGCCAGCACAGCCAAAAGGTGCTCCAGCAGCAGAGCTAGCAGGCGCTCAAGCAGCGGAGCCAGAAGGTGCACAGCCAAAAGATGCTCCAGCAGCGGAGCTAGACGGTGCTCCAGCAGTGGAGCCAGAAGGAGCTCAAGCAGCAGAGCCAGAAGGCGCTCAAGCAGCAGAGCCAGAAGGCGCTCCAGCAGCGGAGCCAGAAGGTGCTCAAGCAGCGGAGCCAGAAGGCGCTCCAGCAGCAGAGCTAGAAGGCGCCCAAGCAGTGGAGATAGAAGGTGCTCCAGCAGCGGAGCCAGAAGGTGCTCAAGCAGCGAAACCAGAAGGCACTCAAGTAGCGGAGCCAGAAGGCGCTCAAGCAGCGGAGCCAGAAGGCGCTCAAGCAGCGGAGCCATAAGGCGCTCTAGCAGCGGAGCCAAAAGGTGCTCAAGCAGCGGAGCCAGAAGGCGCTCCAGCAGTGGTGCCAGAAGGCGCTCAAGCAGCAGAGCCAGAAGGCGCTCCAACAGCAGAGCCAGAAGGCACTCAAGCATCGGAGCCAGAAGGCGCTCCAGCAGCGGAGCCAGAAGGCACTCGAGCAGCAGAGCTAGAAGGTGCTCCAGCAGCGGTGCCAGAATGCGCTCCAGCAGCGGAGCCAGAAGGCGCTCAAGCAGCGGAGCCATAAGGCGCTCTAGCAGGGGAGCCAAAAGGTGCTCAAGCAGCGGAGCCAGAAGGCGCTCCAGCAGTGGTGCCAGAAGGCGCTCAAGCAGCAGAGCCAGAAAGCGCTCCAGCAGCAGAGCCAGAAGGCACTCAAGCATCGGAGCCAGAAGGCGCTCCAGCAGCGGAGCCAGAAGGCACTCGAGCAGCAGAGCTAGAAGGTGCTCCAGCAGCGGTGCCAGAATGCGCTCCAGCAGCGGAGCCAGAAGGTGCTCCAGCAGCACAGCCAAAAGGTGCTCCAACAGCAGAGCCAGAAGGTGCTCCAGCAGCGGAGCCAGAAGGCACTCCAGCAGCAGAGCTAGAAGGTGCTCCAGCAGCGGTGCCAGAAGGCCCTCCAGCAGCGGAGCCAGAAAGTGCTCAGCCAGCACAGCCAAAAGGTGCTCCAGCAGCGGAGCTAGTAGGCGCTCAAGCAGCGGAGCCAGAAGGAGCTCCAGCAGCACAGCCAAAAGGTGCTCCAGCAGTGGAGCTAGAAGGTGCTCCAGCAGCAGAGCCAGAAGGTGCTCCAGCAGCCGAGCCAGAAGGCACCCAAGCAGCAGAGCCAGAAGGCGCTCCAGCAGCGGAGCCAGAAGGTGCTCAAGCAGCGGAGCCAGAAGGCGCTCCACCAGCGGAGCTAGAAGGCGCTCAAGCAGCGGAGCCATAAGGTGCTCCAGCAGCAGAGCCGGAAGATGCTAAAGCATCGGAGCCGGAAGGCGCTCCAGCAGCGGAGCCAGAAGGCGCCCAAGCAGCGGAGCCAGAAGGTGCTCCAACAGCAGAGTCAGAAGGCGCTCAAGCAGCAGAGCCAGAAGGTGCTCCAGCAGCGGAGCCAGAAGGCTCTCAAGCATCGGAGCCAGAAGGCGCTCAAGCAGCAGAGCCAGAAGGTGCTCAAGCAGAAGAGCCAGAAGGCGCTCCAGCAGCCGAGCCAGAAGGCGCTCAAGCAGCAGAGCCAGAAGGCACTCCAGCAGCGGATCCAGAAGGTGCTCAAGCAGCGGAGCCAGAAGGCGCTCCAGCAGTGGAGATAGAAGGTACTCCAGCAGCGGTGCCAGAAGGCACTACAACAGCGGAGCCAGAAGGTGCTGCAGCAGCGGAGCCAAAGGGTGCTCCAGCAGCAGAGCTAGAAGGTGCTGCAGCAGCGGAGCCAGAAGGTGCTCAAGCAGCGGAGCCAGAAGGCACTCAAGCAGCGGAGCCAGAAGGTGCTCAAGCAGCTGAGCCAGAAGGCGCTCAAGCAGTGGAGCCAGAAGGCTCTCCAGCAGCGGAGCCAGAAGGCGCTCAAGCAGCAGAGCCAGAAGGCGCTCCAGCAGCGGAGCCAGCAGGTGCTCCAGCAGCAGAGCCAGAAGGTGCTCCAACAGCAGAGCTAGAAGACGCTCCAGCAGCGGAACTAAAAGGCGCTCCAGCAGCGGAGCCAGAAGGCGCTCAAGCATCAAAGCCAGAAGGCGCTCAAGCAGCAGAGCCAGAAGGCACTCAAGCAGCAGAGCCAGAAGGTGCTCCAGCAGCGGTGCCAGAAGGCCCTCCAGCAGCAGAGCCAGAAGGTGCTCCGCCAGCACAGCCAAAACGTGCTCCAGCAGCGGAGCTAGTAGGCGCTCAAGCAGCGGAGCCAGACGATGCTCCAACAGCACAGCCAAAACGTGCTCCAGCAGCAGAGCTAGTAGACGCTCCAGCAGCGGAGCTAGAAGGTGCTCCAGCAGCGGAGCCAGAAGGAGCTCAAGCAGCAGAGCCAGAAGGCGCTCCAGCAGCAGAGATAGAAGGTACTCCAGCAGCGGTGCCAGAAGGCACTCCAGCAGCGGAGCCAGAAGGCACTCCAGCAGCAGAGATAGAAGGTGCTCCAGCAGCGGTGCCAGAAGGCCCTCCAGCAGCGGAGCCAGAAGGTGCTCCGCTAGCACAGACAAAAGGTGCTCCAGCAGCGGAGCAAGTAGGCGCTCAAGCAGCGGAGCCAGAAGGTGCTCCAGCAGCACAGCCAAAAGGTGCTCCAGCAGCGGAGCTAGAAGGTGCTCCAGCAGCAGAGCTAGAAGGTGCTCCAGCAGCGGAGCCAGAAGGCGCTCAAGCAGCAGAGCCAGAAGGCACTCCAGCAGCGGAGCCAGAAGGTGCTTAAGCAGCGGAGCCATAAGGCGCTCCAGCAGCGGAGCTAGAAGGCTCTCAAGCAGCGGAGCCATAAGGCGCTCCAGCAGCAGAGCCGGAAGGCGCTCGAGCAGCGGAGCCAGAAGGCACCCAAGCAGCGGAGCCAGAAGGTGCTCCAACAGCAGAGCAAGAAGGCGCTCAAGCAGCAGAGCCAGAAGGTGCTCCAGCAGTGGAGCCAGAAGGCTCTCAAGCATCAGAGCCAGAAGGCGCTCAAGCAGCAGAGCCAGAAGGCGCTCCAGCAGCCGAGCCAGAAGGCGCTCAAGCAGCAGAGCCAGAAGGCACTCCAGCAGCGGAGCCAGAAGGTGCTCAAGCAGCAGAGCCAGAAGGCTCTCCAGCAGCGGAGCCAGAAGGCGCTCAAGCAGCAGAGCCAGAAGGCGCTCCAGCAGCGGAGCCAGCAGGTGCTCCAGCAGCAGAGCCAGAAGGTGCTCCAACAGCAGAGCTAGAAGACGCTCCAGCAGCGGAACTAAAAGGCGCTCCAGCAGCGGAGCCAGAAGGCGCTCAAGCATCAAAGCCAGAAGGCGCTCAAGCAGCAGAGCCAGAAGGTGCTCTAGCAGTGGAACCAAGAGGTGGTCAAGCAGCAGAGCCAGAAGGCACTCCAGCAGCGGAGCCAGAAGGCACTCCAGCAGCAGAGCTAGAAGGTGCTCCACCAGCGGTGCCAGAAGGCCCTCCAGCAGCAGAGCCAGAAGGTGCTCCGCCAGCACAGCCAAAACGTGCTCCAGCAGCGGAGCTAGTAGGCGCTCAAGCAGAGGAGCCAGACGATGCTCCAACAGCACAGCCAAAACGTGCTCCAGCAGCAGAGCTAGTAGACGCTCCAGCAGCGGAGCTAGGAGGTGCTCCAGCAGCGGAGCCAAAAGGAGCTCAAGCAGCAGAGCCAGAAGGCGCTCCAGCAGCAGAGATAGAAGGCACTCCAGCAGCGGTGCCAGAAGGCACTCCAGCAGCAGAGCCAGAATGTGCTCCAGCAGCGGAGCCCAAGAGTGCTCCAGCAGCAGAGCTAGAACGTGCTGCAGCAGCGGAGCCAGAAGGTGCTCAAGCAGCGGAGCCAGAAGGCACTCAAGCAGCGGAGCCAGAAGGTGCTCAAGCAGCTGAGCCAGAAGGCGCTCAAGCAGTGGAGCCAGAAAGCTCTCCAGCACCGGAGCCAGAAGGCGCTCAAGCAGCAGAGCCAGAAGGCGCTCCAGCAGTGGAGCCAGCAGGTGCTCCAGCAGCAGAGACAGAAGGTGCTCCAACAGGAGAGCTAGAAGGCGCTCCAGCAGCGGAACTAAAAGGAGCTCCAGCAGCGGAGCCAGAAGGCGCTCAAGCATCAAAGCCAGAAGGCGCTCAAGCAGCAGAGCCAGAAGGTGCTCTAGCAGTGTAGCCAAGAGGTGGTCAAGAAGCAGAGTCAGAAGGCGTTCCAGCAGCGGAGCCAGAAGGCACTCAAGCAGCAGAGCTAGAAGGTGCTCCAGCAGCGGTGCTAGAAGGCCCTCCAGCAGCGGAGCCAGAAGGTGCTCCGCCAGCACAGCCAAAAGGTGCTCCAGCAGCAGAGCTAGTAGGCGCTCAAGCAGCGGAGCCAGAAGGTGCACAGCCAAAAGATGCTCCAGCAGCGGAGCTAGAAGATGCTCCAGCAGTGGAGCCAGAAGGAGCTCAAGCAGCAGAGCCAGAAGGCGCTCAAGCAGCAGAGCCAGAAGGCGCTCCAGCAGCGGAGCCAGAAGGTGCTCAAGCAGCGGAGCCAGAAGGCGCTCCAGCAGCAGAGCTAGAAGGTGCTCCAGCAGCGGTGCCAGAAGGCACTCAAGCAGCAGAGCCAGAAGGTGCTGCAGCAGCGGAGCCAAAAGGTGCTCCAGCAGCAGAGCCAGAAGGCGCTCCAGCAGCAGAGCTAGAAGGCGCTCCAGCAGCGGTGCCAGAAGGCACTCAAGCAGCGGAGCCAGAAGGTGCTGCAGCAGCGGAGCCAAAAGGTGCTCCAGCAGCAGAGCCAGAAGGCGCTCAAGCAGCAGAGCCAGAAGGTGCTCTAGCAGTGGAGCCAAGAGGTGGTCAAGCAGCAGAGCCAGAAGGCGCTCCAGCAGCGGAGCCAGAAGGCACTCCAGCAGCAGAGATAGAAGGTGCTCCAGCAGCGGTGCCAGAAGGCCCTCCAGCAGCGGAGCCAGAAGGTGCTCCGCTAGCACAGACAAAAGGTGCTCCAGCAGCGGAGCAAGTAGGCGCTCAAGCAGCGGAGCCAGAAGGTGCTCCAGCAGCACAGCCAAAAGGTGCTGCAGCAGCGGAGCTAGAAGGTGCTCCAGCAGCAGAGCTAGAAGGTGCTCCAGCAGCGGAGCCAGAAGGCGCTCAAGCAGCAGAGCCAGAAGGCACTCCAGCAGCGGAGCCAGAAGGTGCTCAAGCAGCGGAGCCATAAGGCGCTCCAGCAGCGGAGCTAGAAGGCTCTCAAGCAGCGGAGCCATAAGGCGCTCCAGCAGCAGAGCCGGAAAGTGCTCAAGCAGCGGAGCCGGAAGGCGCTCGAGCAGCGGAGCCAGAAGGCACCCAAGCAGCAGAGCCAGAAGGTGCTCCAACAGCAGAGCAAGAAGGCGCTCAAGCAGCAGAGCCAGAAGGTGCTCCAGCAGCGGAGCCAGAAGGCTCTCAAGCATCGGAGCCAGAAGGCGCTCAAGCAGCAGAGCCAGAAGGCGCTCCAGCAGCCGAGCCAGAAGGCACTCAAGCAGCAGAGCCAGAAGCCACTCCAGCAACGGAGCCAGAAGGTGCTCAAGCAGCGGAGCCAGAAGGCGCTCCAGCAGCGGAGATAGAAGGCACTCCAGCAGCGGTGCCAGAAGGCACTCCAGCAGCGGAGCCAGAAGGTGCTGCAGCAGCGTAGCCAAAGGTTTGCTCCAGCAGCAGAGCTAGAAGGCGCTGCAGCAGCGGAGCCAGAAGGTGCTCAAGCAGCGGAGCCAGAAGGCACTCAAGCAGCAGAGCCAGAAGGTGCTCAAGCAGCTGAGCCAGAAGGCGCTCAAGCAGTGGAGCCAGAAGGCTCTCCAGCAGCGGAGCCAGAAGGCGCTCAAGCAGCAGAGCCAGAAGGCAGGCCAACAGCGGAGCCAGCAGGTGCTCCAGCAGCAGAGCCAGAAGGTGCTCCAACAGCAGAGCTAGAAGGCGATCCAGCAGCGGAACTAAAAGGCGCTCCAGCAGCGGAGCCAGAAGGCGCTCAAGCATCAAAGCCAGAAGGCGCTCAAGCAGCAGAGCCAGAAGGTGCTCTAGCAGTGGAGCCAAGAGGTGGTCAAGCAGCAGAGCCAAAAGGCGCTCCAGCAGCGGAGCCAGAAGGCACTCCAGCAGCAGAGCTAGAAGATGCTCCAGCAGCGGTGCCAGAAGGCCCTCCAGCAGCGGAGCCAGAAGGTGCTCCGCCAGCACAGCCAAAAGGTGCTCCAGCAGCGGAGCTAGTAGGCTCTTAAGCAGCAGAGCCAGAAGGTGCTCCAGCAGCACAGCCAAAAGGTGCTCCAGCAGCGGAGCTAGAAGGTGCTCCAGCAGCGGAGCCAGAAGGAGCTCAAGCAGCAGAGCCAGAAAACGCTCAAGCAGCGGAGCCAGAAGGTGCTCCAGCAGCAGAGCCAGAAGGCGCTCAAGCAGCGGAGCCATAAGGCGCTCCAGCAGCAGAGCCGGAAGGTGCTCAAGCAGCAGAGCCGGAAGGCGCTCCAGCAGCGGAGCCAGAAGGCACCCAAGCAGCGGAGCCAGAAGGTGCTCCAGCAGCAGAGCCAGAAGGTGCTCAACTAGCAGAGCCAGAAGGTGCTCCAACAGCGGAGCCAGAAGGCGCTCCAGCAGCGGAGCCAGGAGGCTCTCAAGTATCGGAGCCAGAAGGCGCTCAAGCAGCAGAGCCAGAAGGCGCTCAAGCAGCAGAGCCAGAAGGTGCTCCAGCAGCCGAACCAGAAGGCGCTCAAGCAGCAGAGCCAGAAGGCGCTCCAGCAGCGGAGCCAGAAGGTGCTCAAGCAGCGGAGCCAGAAGGTGCTCCAGCAGCGGAGCTAGAAGGCACTCCAGCAGCGGTGCCGGAAGGCACTCAAGCAGCGGAGCCGGAAGGCGCTCCAGCAGTGGAGCCAGAAGGCGCCCAAGCAGCGGAGCCAGAAGGTGCTCCAGCAGCAGAGCCAGAAGGCGCTCAACTAGCAGAGCCAGAAGGTGCTCCAACAGCGGAGCCAAAAGGCGCTCAAGCAGCAGAGCCAGAAGATGCTCCAGCAGCAGAGCAAGAAGGCTCTCAAGTATCAGAGCCAGAAGGCGCTCAAGCAGCAGAGCCAGAAGGCGCTCAAGCAGCAGAGCCAGAAGGTGCTCCAACAGCAGAGCTAGAAGGCGATCCAGCAGCGGAACTAAAAGGCGCTCCAGCAGCAGAGCCAGAAGGCGCTCAAGCATCAAAGCCAGAAGGCGCTCAAGCAGCAGAGCCAGAAGGTGCTCTAGCAGTGGAGCCAAGAGGTGGTCAAGCAGCAGAGCCAAAAGGCGCTCCAGCAGCAGAGCCAGAAGGCACTCCAGCAGCAGAGCTTGAAGATGCTCCAGCAGCGGTGCCAGAAGGCCCTCCAGCAGCGGAGCCAGAAGGTGCTCCGCCAGCACAGCCAAAAGGTGCTCCAGCAGCGGAGCTAGTAGGCGCTCAAGCAGCAGAGCCAGAAGGTGCTCCAGCAGCACAGCCAAAAGGTGCTCCAGCAGCGGAGCTAGAAGGTGCTCCAGCAGCGGAGCCAGAAGGAGCTCAAGCAGCAGAGCCAGAAAACGCTCAAGCAGCGGAGCCAGAAGGTGCTCCAGCAGCAGAGCCAGAAGGCGCTCAAGCAGCGGAGCCATAAGGCGCTCCAGCAGCAGAGCCGGAAGGTGCTCAAGCAGCAGAGCCGGAAGGCGCTCCAGCAGCGGAGCCAGAAGGCACCCAAGCAGCGGAGCCAGAAGGTGCTCCAGCAGCAGAGCCAGAAGGTGCTCAACTAGCAGAGCCAGAAGGTGCTCCAACAGCGGAGCCAGAAGGCGCTCCAGCAGCGGAGCCAGAAGGCTCTCAAGTATCGGAGCCAGAAGGCGCTCAAGCAGCAGAGCCAGAAGGCGCTCAAACAGCAGAGCCAGAAGGTGCTCCAGCAGCCGAACCAGAAGGCGCTCAAGCAGCAGAGCCAGAAGGCGCTCCAGCAGCGGAACCAGAAAGTGCTCAAGCAGCCGAGCCAGACGGTGCTCCAGCAGCGGAGCTAGAAGGCACTCCAGCAGCGGTGCCGGAAGGCACTCAAGCAGCGGAGCCGGAAGGCGCTCCAGCAGCGGAGCCAGAAGGCGCCCAAGCAGCAGAGCCAGAAGGTGCTCCAGCAGCAGAGCCAGAAGGCGCTCAACTAGCAGAGCCAGAAGGTGCTCCAACAGCAGAGCCAGAAGGCGCTCAAGCAGCAGAGCCAGAAGGTGCTCCAGCAGCGGAGCAAGAAGGCTCTCAAGTATCAGAGCCAGAAGGCGCTCAAGCAGCAGAGCCAGAAGGCGCTCAAGCAGCAGAGCCAGAAGGTGCTCAAGCAGCAGAGCCAGAAGGCGCTCCAGCAGCGGAGCCAGAAGGTGCTCAAGCAGCAGAGCCAGAAGGTGCTCCAGCAGCGGAGCTAGAAGGCACTCCAGCAGCGGTGCCAGAAGGCACTCAAGCAGCGGAGCCAGAAGGTGCTGCAGCAGCAGAGCCAAAAGGTGCTCCAGCAGCAGAGCTAGAAGGCGCTCCAGCAGCGGAGCCAGAAGGTGCTCAAACAGCGGAGCCAGAAGGCACTCAAGCAGCGGAGCCAGAAGGTGCTCAAGCAGCTGAGCCAGAAGGCGCTCCAGCAGTGGACCCAGAAGGCTTTCCAGCAGCGGAGCCAGAAGGTGCTCAAGCAGCAGAGCCAGAAGGTGCTCCAGCAGCGGAGCCAGCAGGTGCTCCAGCAGCAGAGCCAGAAGGTGCTCCAACAGCGGAGCGAGAAGGTGCTCCAGCAGCGGAACTAAAAGGCGCTCCAGCAGTGGAGCCAGAAGGCGCCCAAGCATCGAAGCCAGAAGGCGCTCAAGCAGCAGAGCCAGAAGGTGCTCAAGCAGCAGAGCCAGAAGGTGCTCCAGCAGTCAAGCCAGAAGGCGCTCAAGCAGCAGAGCCAGAAGGTGCTCCACCAGCAAAGCCAAAAGGTGCTCCAGCAGCGGAGCTAGTATGCGCTCCAGCAGCAGAGCCAGAAGGTGCTCAAGCAGCAGAGCCAGAAGGCGCTCAAGCAGCAGAGCCAGAAGGCGCTCAAGCAGCAGAGCCAGAAGGTGCTCCAGCAGCCGAGCCAGAAGGCGCTCAAGCAGCAGAGCCAGAAGGCGCTCCAGCAGCGGAGCCAGAAGGTGCTCAAGCAGTGGAGCCAGAAGGAGCTCCAGCAGCGGAGCTAGAAGGTACGCCAGCAGCGGTGCCAGAAGGCACTCAAGCAGCGGAGCCGGAAGGCGCTCCAGCAGCGGAGCCAGAAGGCGCCCAAGCAGCGGAGCCAGAAGGTGCTCCAGCAGCAGAGCCAGAAGGCGCTCAACTAGCAGAGCCAGAAGGTGCTCCAACAGCGGAGCCAGAAGGCGCTCAAGCAGCAGAGCCAGAAGGTGCTCCAGCAGCGGAGCCAGAAGGCTCTCAAGTATCAGAGCCAGAACGCGCTCAAGCAGCCGAGCCAGAAGGCGCTCAAGCAGCAGAGCCAGAAGGCGCTCCAGCAGCGGAGCCAGAAGGTGCTCAAGCAGTGGAGCCAGAAGGAGCTCCAGCAGCGGAGCTAGAAGGTACGCCAGCAGCGGTGCCAGAAGGCACTCAAGCAGCGGAGCCGGAAGGCGCTCCAGCAGCGGAGCCAGAAGGCGCCCAAGCAGCGGAGCCAGAAGGTGCTCCAGCAGCAGAGCCAGAAGGCGCTCAACTAGCAGAGCCAGAAGGTGCTCCAACAGCGGAGCCAGAAGGCGCTCAAGCAGCAGAGCCAGAAGGTGCTCCAGCAGCGGAGCCAGAAGGCTCTCAAGTATCAGAGCCAGAACGCGCTCAAGCAGCAGAGCCAGAAGGCGCTCAAGCAGCAGAGCCAGAAGGTGCTCCAGCAGCCGAGCCAGAAGGCGCTCAAGCAGCAGAGCCAGAATGCACTCCAGCAGCGGAGCCAGAAGGTGCTCAAGCAGCGGAGCCAGAAGGTGCTCCAGCAGCGGAGCTAGAAGGCACTCCAGCAGCGGTGCCAGAAGGCACTCAAGCAGCGGAGCCAGAAGGTGCTGCAGCAGTAGAGCCAAAAGGTGCTCCAGCAGCAGAGCTAGAAGGCGCTCCAGCAGCGGAGCCAGAAGGTGCTCAAACAGCGGAGCCAGAAGGCAATCAAGCAGCGGAGCCAGAAGGTGCTCAAGCAGCTGAGCCAGAAGGCGCTCCAGCAGTGGAGCCAGAAGGCTTTCCAGCAGCGGAGCCAGAAGGTGCTCAAGCAGCAGAGCCAGAAGGTGCTCCAGCAGCGGAGCCAGCAGGTGCTCCAGCAGCAGAGCCAGAAGGCACTTCAGCAGTGGAGCCAGAAGGTGCTTAAGAAGCGGAGCCAGAAGGCGCTCAAGCAGTAGAGCCAGAAGGTGCTCAAGCAACAGAACCAGAAAGCCCTCCAGCAGCGGAGCCAGAAGGTGCTCCACCAGCACAGCCAAAAGGTGCTCCAGCAGCAGAGCTAGTATGCGCTCCAGCAGCAGAGCCAGAAGGTGCTCAAGCAGCAGAGCCAGAAGGTGCTCAAGCAGCGGAGCCGGAAGGCGCAAGCAGCGGCGCCAGAAGGCACTCCAGCAGCGGAGCTGGAAGGCGCTCAAGCAGCGGAGGCAGAAGGTGCTCTAGCAGCAGAGCCAGAAGGCACTTAAGCAGCGGAGCCAGAAGGCGCTCCAGCAGCGGAGCCAGAAGGTGCTTAAGCAGCACAACCAGAAGGCGCTCCAGCAGCGGAGCCAGAAGGCGCTCAAGCAGCTGAGCCAGAAGGTGCTCAAGCAGCAGAGCCAGAAGGTGCTCAAGCAACAGAGCCATAAGGCGCTCAAGCAGTGGAGTCAGAAGGCACTCCAGCAGCGGAGCCAGAAGGTGCTTAAGCAGCAGAGCCAGAAGGCGCTCAAGCAGCAGAGCCAGAAGGCGCTCCAGCAGCAGAGCCAGAAGGTGCTCAAGCAGCGGAGCCAGAAGGCGCTCCAGCAGCAGAGCCAGAAGGCGCTCCAGCAGCGGAGCCAGAAGGTGCTCCAGCAGCGGAGCCAGAAGGCACTCCAGCAGCGGAGCCAGAAGGTGCTCCAGCAGCGGAGCCAGAAATTGCTCCAGCAGCGGAGCCAGAAGGCGCTCAAGCCACGGAGCCAGAAGGCGCTCCAGCAGCGGAGCCAGAAGCCGCTCCAGCAGCGGAGCCAGAAGGCGCCCAAGCAGCGGAGCCAGAAGGCGCTCCAGCAGCAGAGGCAGAAGGAGCTCAAGCAGCGGAGCCAGAAGGCGCTCAAGCAGCGGAGCCAGAAGGTGCTCAAGCAGCGGAGCCAGAAGGCACTCCAGCAGTGGAGCCAGAAGGTGCTTAAGAAGCGGAGCCAGAAGGTGCTCAAGCAGTAGAGCCAGAAGGTGCTCAAGCAACAGAACCAGAAGGCGCTCCAGCAGCAGAGGCAGAAGGTGCTCAAGCAGCAGAGCCAGAAGGCGCTCCAGCAGCGGAGCCAGAAGGCGCTCCAGCAGCAGAGCCAGAAGGCACTCCAGCAGCAGAGCCCGAAGGTGCTCAAGCAACGGAGCCAGAAGGTGCTCCAGCAGCGGAGCTATAAGGCCCTCCAGCAGCGGAGCCATAATGCACTCCAGCAGCGGAGCCAGAAGGTGCTCAAGCAGCAGAGTCAGAAGGCCCTCCAGCAGCAGAGCCAGAAGGTGCTCAAGCAGCAGAGCCAGAAGGTGCTCAAGCAGCGGAGCCGGAAGGCGCAAGCAGCGGAGCCAGAAGGCACTCCAGCAGCGGAGCTGGAAGGCGCTCAAGCAGCGGAGGCAGAAGGTGCTCCAGCAGCAGAGCCAGAAGGCACTTAAGCAGCAGAGCCAGAAGGCGCCCAAGCAGCAGAGCCAGAAGGCGCTCAAGCAGCAGAGCCAGAAGGTGCTCCAGCAGCAGAGCCAGAAGGCGCTCCAACAGCGGAGCCAGAAGGTGCTCAAGCAGCAGAGCCAGAAGGTGCTCCAGCAGCGGAGCCAGAAGGCTCTCAAGTATCGGAGCCAGAAGGCGCTCAAGCAGCAGAGCCAGAAGGTGCTCCAGCAGCCGAGCCAGAAGGCACTCAAGCAGCAGAGCCAGAAGGCGCTCCAGCAGCGGAGCCAGAAGGTGCTCAAGCAGCGGAGCCAGAAGGTGTTCCAGCAGCAGAGCCAGAAGGCGCTCAAGCAGCAGAGCCAGAAGGTGCTGCAGCAGCAGAGCCAAAAGGTGCTCCAGCAGCAGAGCTAGAAGGCGCTCCAGCAGTGGAGCCAGAAGGTGCTCAAGCAGCTGAGCCAGAAGGCGCTCCAGCAGTGGAGCCAGAAGGCTTTCCAGCAGCAGAGCCAGAAGGCGCTCAAGTAGCAGAGCCAGAAGGCTCTCCAGCAGCCGAGCCAGAAGGCACTCAAGCAGCAGAGCAGAAGGCGCTCCAGCAGTGGAGCCAGAAGGCACCCAAGCAGCAGAGCCAGAAGGCGCTCCAGCAGCAGAGCCAGAAAGCACCCCAGCAGCGGAGCCAGAAGGCACTCGAGCAGTGGAGCCAGAAGGCGCTCCAGCAGTGGAGCCAGGAAGCGCCCAAGCAGCAGAGCCAGAAGGAGCTCAAGCAGTGGAGCCAGAAGGCAGCCAGAAAGCGCCCAAGCAGCAGAGCCAGAAGGCACTCGAGCAGCACAACCAGAAGGAGCTCAAGCAGTGGAGCCAGAAGGCGCTTAAGCAGCGGAGCCAGAAGGTGCTCAAGCAGCGGAGCCATAAGGCGCCCAAGCAGCGGAGCAAGAAGGCGCCCAAGCAGTGGAGCTAGAAGGTGCTCCAGCAGCGGAGCCAGAAGGTGCTCAAGCAGCGGAACCAGAAGGCACTCAAGCAGCGGAGCCAGAAAGTGCTCAAGCAGCGGAGCCAGAAGGCGCTCAAGCAGCGGAGCCATAAGGTGCTCTAGCAGCGGAGCCAAAAGGCGCTCAAGCAGCGGAGCCAGAAGGCACTCCAGCAGCGGTGCCAGAAGGCGCTCAAGCAGCAGAGCCAGAAGGCGCTCCAGCAGCAGAGCCAGAAGGCACTCAAGCATCGGAGCCAGAAGGCGCTCCAGCAGCGGAGCCAGAAGGCACTCGAGCAGCAGAGCTAGAAGGTGCTCCAGCAGCGGTGCCAGAATGCGCTCCAGCAGCGGAGCCAGAAGGTGGTCCAGCAGCACAGCCAAAAGGTGCTCCAACAGCAGAGCCAGAAGGCGCTCCAGCAGCAAAGCCAGAAGGCACTCCAGCAGCGGAGCTAGAAGGTGCTCCAGCAGCGGAGCCAGAAGGAGCTCCAGCAGCAGAGCCAGAAGGCGCTCAAGCAGCAGAGCCATAAGGCGCTCCAGCAGCAGAGCCGGAAGGTGCTCAAGCAGCGGAGCCGGAAGGCGCTCCAGCAGTGGAGCCAGAAGGCGCCCAAGCAGCGGAGCCAGAAGGTGCTCCAGCAGCAGAGCCAGAAGGCGCTCAAGCAGCGGAGCCAGAAGGTGCTCCAACAGCGGAGCCAGAAGGTGCTCAAGCAGCAGAGCCAGAAGGTGCTCCAGCAGCGGAGCCAGAAGGCTCTCAAGTATCGGAGCCAGAAGGCGCTCAAGCAGCAGAGCAGAAGGTGCTCCAGCAGCCGAGCCAGAAGGCACTCAAGCAGCAAAGCCAGAAGGCGCTCCAGCAGCGGAGCCAGAAGGTGCTCAAGCAGCGGAGCCAGAAGGTGTTCCAGCAGCAGAGCCAGAAGGCGCTCAAGCAGCAGAGCCAGAAGGTGCTGCAGCAGCAGAGCCAAAAGGTGCTCCAGCAGCAGAGCTAGAAGGCGCTCCAGCAGTGGAGCCAGAAGGAGCTCAAGCAGCAAAGCCAGAAGGCACTCAAGCAGCGGAGCCAGAAGGTGCTCAAGCAGCTGAGCCAGAAGGCGCTCCAGCAGTGGAGCCAGAAGGCTTTCCAGCAGCAGAGCCAGAAGGCGCTCAAGCAGCAGAGCCAGAAGGCGCTCCAGCAGCGGAACCAGCAGGTGCTCCAGCAGCAGAGCCAGAAGGCGCTCAAGTAGCAGAGCCAGAAGGCTCTCCAGCAGCCGAGCCAGAAGGCACTCAAGCAGCAGAGCAGAAGGCGCTCCAGCAGCGGAGCCAGAAGGCACCCAAGCAGCAGAGCCAGAAGGCGCTCCAGCAGCAGAGCCAGAAAGCACGCCAGCAGCGGAGCCAGAAGGAGCTCAAGCAGTGGAGCCAGAAGGCGCTCCAGCAGTGGAGCCAGGAAGCGCCCAAGCAGCAGAGCCAGAAGGAGCTCAAGCAGTGGACCCAGAAGGCGCTCCAGCAGTGGAGCCAGAAAGCGCCCAAGCAGCAGAGCCAGAAGGCACTCGAGCAGCACAAACAGAAGGAGCTCAAGCAGTGGAGCCAGAAGGCGCTCAAGCAGCGGAGCCAGAAGGTGCTCAAGCAACGGAGCCATAAGGCGCCCAAGCAGCGGAGCCAGAAGGCGCCCAAGCAGTGGAGCTAGAAGGTGCTCCAGCAGCGGAGCCAGAAGGTGCTCAAGCAGCAGAACCAGAAGGCACTCAAGCAGCGGAGCCAGAAGGTGCTCAAGCAGCTGAGCCAGAAGGCGCTCAAGCAGTGGAGCCAGAAGGCTCTCCAGCAGAGGAGCCAGAAGGCGCTCAAGCAGCAGAGCCAGAAGGCACTCCAGCAGCGGAGCCAGCAGGTGCTCCAGCAGCAGAGCCAGAAGGTGCTCCAACAGCAGAGCTAGAAGGCGCTCCAGCAGCAGAACTAAAAGGCGCTCCAGCAGTGGAGCCAGAAGGTGCTCCAGCAGCACAGCCAAAAGGTGCTCCAGCAGCGGAGCCAGAAGGAGATCCAGCAGCAGAGCCAGAAGGCGCTCAAGCAGCAGAGCCATAAGGCGCTCCAGCAGCAGAGCCAGAAGGTGCTCAAGCAGCAGAGCCAGAAGGTGCTCTACCAGTGGAGCCAAGAGGTGGTCAAGCAGCAGAGCCAGAAGGCACTCCAGCAGCGGAGCCAGAAGGCACTCCAGCAGCAGAGCTAGAAGGTGCTCCAGCAGCAGTGCCAGAAGGCCCTCTAGCAGCAGAGCCAGAAGGTGCTCCGCCAGCACAGCCAAAAGGTGCTCCAGCAGCGGAGCTAGTAGGCGCTCAAGCAGCAGAGCCAGAAGGTGCTCCAGCAGCACATGCCAAAAGGTGCTCCAGCAGCGGAGCTAGAAGGTGCTCCAGCAGCGGAGCCAGAAGGAGCTCCAGCAGCAGAGCCAGAAGGCGCTCAAGCAGCAGAGCCATAAGGCGCTCCAGCAGCAGAGCCGGAAGGTGCTCAAGCAGCGGAGCCGGAAGGCGCTCCAGCAGCGGAGCCAGAAGGCGCCCAAGCAGCGGAGCCAGAAAGTGCTCCAGCAGCAGAGCCAGAAGGCGCTCAAGCAGCGGAGCCAGAAGGTGCTTCAACAGCGGAGCCAGAAGGTGCTCAAGCAGCAGAGCCAGAAGGTGCTCCAGCAGCGGAGCCAGAAGGCTCTCAAGTATCGGAGCCAGAAGGCGCTCAAGCAGCAGAGCCAGAAGGTGCTCCAGCAGCCGAGCCAGAAGGCACTCAAGCAGCAGAGCCAGAAGGCGCTCCAGCAGCGGAGCCAGAAGGTGCTCAAGCAGCGGAGCCAGAAGGTGTTCCAGCAGCAGAGCCAGAAGGCGCTCAAGCAGCAGAGCCAGAAGGTGCTGCAGCAGCAGAGCAGAAGGCGCTCCAGCAGCGGAGCCAGAAGGCACCCAAGCAGCAGAGCCAGAAGGCGCTCCAGCAGCAGAGCCAGAAAGCACGCCAGCAGCGGAGCCAGAAGGAGCTCAAGCAGTGGAGCCAGAAGGCGCTCCAGCAGTGGAGCCAGGAAGCGCCCAAGCAGCAGAGCCAGAAGGAGCTCAAGCAGTGGAGCCAGAAGGCGCTCCAGCAGTGGAGCCAGAAAGCGCCCAAGCAGCAGAGCCAGAAGGCACTCGAGCAGCACAACCAGAAGGAGCTCAAGCAGTGGAGCCAGAAGGCGCTCAAGCAGCGGAGCCAGAAGGTGCTCAAGCAGCGGAGCCATAAGGCGCCCAAGCAGCGGAGCCAGAAGGCGCCCAAGCAGTGGAGCTAGAAGGTGCTCCAGCAGCGGAGCCAGAAGGTGCTCAAGCAGCGGAACCAGAAGGCACTCAAGCAGCGGAGCCAGAAGGCACTCAAGCAGCGGAGCCAGAAGGTGCTCAAGCAGCTGAGCCAGAAGGCGCTCAAGCAGTGGAGCCAGAAGGCTCTCCAGCAGAGGAGCCAGAAGGCGCTCAAGCAGCAGAGCCAGAAGGCACTCAAGCAGCAGAGCCAGAAGGTGCTGCAGCAGCAGAGCCAAAAGGTGCTCCAGCAGCAGAGCTAGAAGGCGCTCCAGCAGTGGAGCCAGAAGGAGCTCAAGCAGCAGAGCCAGAAGGCACTCAAGCAGCGGAGCCAGAAGGTGCTCAAGCAGCTGAGCCAGAAGGCGCTCCAGCAGCAGAGCCAGAAGGCGCTCAAGCAGCAGAGCCAGAAGGCGCTCCAGCAGCGGAACCAGCAGGTGCTCCAGCAGCAGAGCCAGAAGGCGCTCAAGTAGCAGAGCCAGAAGGCTCTCCAGCAGCCGAGCCAGAAGGCACTCAAGCAGCAGAGCAGAAGGCGCTCCAGCAGCGGAGCCAGAAGGCACCCAAGCAGCAGAGCCAGAAGGTGCTCCAGCAGCAGAGCCAGAAAGCACGCCAGCAGCGGAGCCAGAAGGAGCTCAAGCAGTGGAGCCAGAAGGCGCTCCAGCAGTGGAGCCAGGAAGCGCCCAAGCAGCAGAGCCAGAAGGAGCTCAAGCAGTGGAGCCAGAAGGCGCTCCAGCAGTGGAGCCAGAAAGTGCCCAAGCAGCAGAGCCAGAAGGCACTCAAGCAGCACAACCAGAAGGAGCTCAAGCAGTGGAGCCAGAAGGCGCTCAAGCAGCGGAGCCAGAAGGTGCTCAAGCAGCGGAGCCATAAGGCGCCCAAGCAGCGGAGCCAGAAGGCGCCCAAGCAGTGGAGCTAGAAGGTGCTCCAGCAGCGGAGCCAGAAGGTGCTCAAGCAGCGGAACCAGAAGGCACTCAAGCAGCGGAGCCCGAAGGTGCTCAAGCAGCGGAGCCAGAAGGCGCTCAAGCAGCAGAGCCATAAGGTGCTCTAGCAGCGGAGCCAAAAGGTGCTCAAGCAGCGGAGCTAGAAGGCGCTCCAGCAGCGGTGCCAGAAGGCGCTCAAGCAGCAGAGCCAGAAGGCGCTCCAGCAGCAGAGCCAGAAGGCACTCAAGCATTGGAGCCAGAAGGCGCTCCAGCAGCGGAGCCAGAAGGCACTCGAGCAGCAGAGCTAGAAGTGCTCCAGCAGCGGTGCCAGAATGCGCTCCAGCAGCGGAGCCAGAAGGTGTTCCAGCAGCACAGCCAAAAGGTGCTCCAATAGGAGAGCCAGAAGGCGCTCCAGCAGCAGAGCCAGAAGGCACTCCAGCAGCGGAGCTAGAAGGTGCTCCAGCAGCGGAGCCAGAAGGAGCTCCAGCAGCAGAGCCAGAAGGCGCTCAAGCAGCAGAGCCATAAGGCGCTCCAGCAGCACAGCCGGAAGGTGCTCAAGCAGCGGAGCCGGAAGGCGCTCCAGCAGCAGAGCCAGAAGGCGCCCAAGCAGCGGAGCCAGAAGGTGCTCCAGCAGCAGAGCCAGAAGGCGCTCAAGCAGCGGAGCCAGAAGGTGCTCCAACAGCGGAGCCAGAAGGTGCTCAAGCAGCAGAGCCAGAAGGTGCTCCAGCAGCGGAGCCAGAAGGCTCTCAAGTATCGGTGCCAGAAGGCGCTCAAGCAGCAGAGCCAGAAGGTGCTCCAGCAGCCAAGCCAGAAGGCACTCAAGCAGCAGAGCCAGAAGGCGCTCCAGCAGCGGAGCCAGAAGGTGCTCAAGCAGCGGAGCCAGAAGGTGTTCCAGCAGCAGAGCCAGAAGGCGCTCAAGCAGCAGAGCCAGAAGGTGCTGCAGCAGCAGAGCCAAAAGGTGCTCCAGCAGCAGAGCTAGAAGGCGCTCCAGCAGTGGAGCCAGAAGGCGCTCCGGCAGTGGAGCCAGAAAGCGCCCAAGCAGCAGAGCCAGAAGGCACTCGAGCAGCACAACCAGAAGGAGCTCAAGCAGTGGAGCCAGAAGGCGCTCAAGCAGCGGAGCCAGAAGGTGCTCAAGCAGCGGAGCCATAAGGCGCCCAAGCAGCGGAGCCAGAAGACGCCCAAGCAGTGGAGCTAGAAGGTGCTCCAGCAGCGGAGCCAGAAGGTGCTCAAGCAGCGGAACCAGAAGGCACTCAAGCAGCGGAGCCAGAAGGTGCTCAAGCAGCGGAGCCAGAAGGCGCTCAAGCAGCGGAGCCATAAGGTGCTCTAGCAGCGGAGCCAAAAGGTGCTCAAGCAGCGGAGCCAGAAGGCGCTCCAGCAGCGGTGCCAGAAGGCGCTCAAGCAGCAGAGCCAGAAGGCGCTCCAGCAGCAGAGCCAGAAGGCACTCAAGCATCGGAGCCAGAAGGCGCTCCAGCAGCGGAGCCAGAAGGCACTCGAGCAGCAGAGCTAGAAGGTGCTCCAGCAGCGGTGCCAGAATGCGCTCCAGCAGCGGAGCCAGAAGGTGCTCCAGCAGCACAGCCAAAAGGTGCTCCAACAGTAGAGCCAGAAGGCGCTCCAGCAGCAGAGCCAGAAGGCACTCCAGCAGCAGAGCGAGAAAGTGCTCCGCCAGCACAGCCAAAATGTGCTCCAGCAGCGGAGCTAGTAGGCGCTCAAGCAGCGGAGCCAGAAAGTGCTCCAGCAGCACAGCCAAAAGGTGCTCCAGCAGCGGAGCTAGAAGGTGCTCCAGCAGCAGAGCCAGAAGGCTTTCCAGCAGCGGAGCCAGAAGGTGCTCAAGCAGCAGAGCCAGAAGGCGCTCCAGCAGCGGAACCAGCAGGTGCTCCAGCAGCAGAGCCAGAAGGCGCTCAAGTAGCAGAGCCAGAAGGCTCTCCAGCAGCCAAGCCAGAAGGCACTCAAGCAGCAGAGCAGAAGGCGCTCCAGCAGCGGAGCCAGAAGGCACCCAAGCAGCAGAGCCAGAAGGCGCTCCAGCAGCAGAGCCAGAAAGCGTGCCAGCAGCGGAGCCAGAAGGAGCTCAAGCAGTGGAGCCAGAAGGCACTCCAGCAGTGGAGCAAGGAAGCGCCCAAGCAGCAGAGCCAGAAGGAGCTCAAGCAGTGGAGCCAGAAGGCGCTCCAGCAGTGGAGCCAGAAAGCGCCCAAGCAGCAGAGCCAGAAGGCACTCGAGCAGCACAACCAGAAAGAGCTCGAGCAGCGGAGCCAGAAGGCGCTCAAGCAGCGGAGCCAGAAGGTGCTCAAGCAGCGGAGCCATAAGGCGCCCAAGCAGCGGAGCCAGAAGGCACCCAAGCAGTGGAGATAGAAGGTGCTCCAGCAGCGGAGCCAGAAGGTGCTCAAGCAGCGAAACCAGAAGGCACTCAAGTAGCGGAGCCAGAAGGCGCTCAAGCAGCGGAGCCAGAAGGCGCTCAAGCAGCGGAGCCATAAGGCGCTCTAGCAGCGGAGCCAAAAGGTGCTCAAGCAGCGGAGCCAGAAGGCGCTCCAGCAGTGGTGCCAGAAGGCGCTCAAGCAGCAGAGCCAGAAGGTGCTCCAGCAGCAGAGCCAGAAGGCACTCAAGCATCGGAGCCAGAAGGCGCTCCAGCAGCGGAGCCAGAAGGCACTCGAGCAGCAGAGCTAGAAGGTGCTCCAGCAGCGGTGCCAGAATGCGCTCCAGCAGCGGAGCCAGAAGGCGCTCAAGCAGTGGAGCCATAAGGCGCTCTAGCAGGGGAGCCAAAAGGTGCTCAAGCAGCGGAGCCAGAAGGCGCTCCAGCAGTGGTGCCAGAAGGCGCTCAAGCAGCAGAGCCAGAAGGCGCTCCAGCAGCAGAGCCAGAAGGCACTCAAGCATCGGAGCCAGAAGGTGCTCCAGCAGCGGAGCCAGAAGGCACTCGAGCAGCAGAGCTAGAAGGTGCTCCAGCAGCGGTGCCAGAATGCACTCCAGCAGCGGAGCCAGAAGGTGCTCCAGCAGCACAGCCAAAAGGTGCTCCAACAGCAGATCCAGAAGGTGCTCCAGCAGCGGAGCCAGAAGGCACTCCAGCAGCAGAGCTAGAAGGTGCTCCAGCAGCGGTGCCAGAAGGCCCTCCAGCAGCGGAGCCAGAAAGTGCTCCGCCAGCACAGCCAACAGGTGCTCCAGCTGCGGAGCTAGTAGGCGCTCAAGCAGCGGAACCAGAAGGTGCTCCAGCAGCACAGCCAAAAGGTGCTCCAGCAGCGGAGCTAGAAGGTGCTCCAGCAGCAGAGCCAGAAGGTGCTCCAGCAACCGAGCCAGAAGGCACACAAGCAGCAGAGCCAGAAGGCGCTCCAGCAGCGGAGCCAGAAGGTGCTCAAGCAGCGGAGCCAGACGATGCTCCAACAGCACAGCCAAAACGTGCTCCAGCAGCAGAGCTAGTAGACGCTCCAGCAGCGGAGCTAGAAGGTGCTCCAGCAGCGGAGCCAGAAGGAGCTCAAGCAGCAGAGCCAGAAGGCGCTCCAGCAGCAGAGATAGAAGGCACTCCAGCAGCGGTGCCAGAAGGCACTCCAGCAGCAGAGCCAGAATGTGCTCCAGCAGCGGAGCCCAAGAGTGCTCCAGCAGCAGAGCTAGAACGTGCTGCAGCAGCGGAGCCAGAAGGTGCTCAAGCAGCGGAGCCAGAAGGCACTCAAGCAGCGGAGCCAGAAGGTGCTCAAGCAGCTGAGCCAGAAGGCGCTCAAGCAGTGGAGCCAGAAAGCTCTCCAGCACCGGAGCCAGAAGGCGCTCAAGCAGCAGAGCCAGAAGGCGCTCCAGCAATGGAGCCAGCAGGTGCTCCAGCAGCAGAGCCAGAAGGTGCTCCAACAGGAGAGCTAGAAGGCGCTCCAGCAGCGGAACTAAAAGGAGCTCCAGCAGCGGAGCCAGAAGGCGCTCAAGCATCAAAGCCAGAAGGCGCTCAAGCAGCAGAGCCAGAAGGTGCTCTAGCAGTGTAGCCAAGAGCTGGTCAAGCAGCAGAGTCAGAAGGCGTTCCAGCAGCGTAGCCAGAAGGCACTCAAGCAGCAGAGCTAGAAGGTGCTCCAGCAGCGGTGCTAGAAGGCCCTCCAGCAGCGGAGCCAGAAGGTGCTCCGCCAGCACAGCCAAAAGGTGCTCCAGCAGCAGAGCTAGCAGGCGCTCAAGCAGCGGAGCCAGAAGGTGCACAGCCAAAAGATGCTCCAGCAGCGGAGCTAGAAGGTGCTCCAGCAGTGGAGCCAGAAGGAGCTCAAGCAGCAGAGCCAGAAGGCGCTCAAGCAGCAGAGCCAGAAGGCGCTCCAGCAGCGGAGCCAGAAGGTGCTCAAGCAGCGGAGCCAGAAGGCGCTCCAGCAGCAGAGCTAGAAGGCGCCCAAGCAGTGGAGATAGAAGGTGCTCCAGCAGCGGAGCCAGAAGGTGCTCAAGCAGCAAAACCAGAAGGCACTCAAGTAGCGGAGCCAGAAGGCGCTCAAGCAGCGGAGCCAGAAGGCGCTCAAGCAGCGGAGCCATAAGGCGCTCTAGCAGCGGAGCCAAAAGGTGCTCAAGCAGCGGAGCCAGAAGGCGCTCCAGCAGTGGTGCCAGAAGGCGCTCAAGCAGCAGAGCCAGAAGGCGCTCCAACAGCAGAGCCAGAAGGCACTCAAGCATCGGAGCCAGAAGGCGCTCCAGCAGCGGAGCCAGAAGGCACTCGAGCAGCAGAGCTAGAAGGTGCTCCAGCAGCGGTGCCAGAATGCGCTCCAGCAGCGGAGCCAGAAGGCGCTCAAGCAGCGGAGCCATAAGGCGCTCTAGCAGGGGAGCCAAAAGGTGCTCAAGCAGCGGAGCCAGAAGGCGCTCCAGCAGTGGTGCCAGAAGGCGCTCAAGCAGCAGAGCCAGAAAGCGCTCCAGCAGCAGAGCCAGAAGGCACTCAAGCATCGGAGCCAGAAGGCGCTCCAGCAGCGGAGCCAGAAGGCACTCGAGCAGCAGAGCTAGAAGGTGCTCCAGCAGCGGTGCCAGAATGCGATCCAGCAGCGGAGCCAGAAGGTGCTCCAGCAGCACAGCCAAAAGGTGCTCCAACAGCAGAGCCAGAAGGTGCTCCAGCAGCGGAGCCAGAAGGCACTCCAGCAGCAGAGCTAGAAGGTGCTCCAGCAGCGGTGCCAGAAGGCCCTCCAGCAGCGGAGCCAGAAAGTGCTCAGCCAGCACAGCCAAAAGGTGCTCCAGCAGCGGAGCTAGTAGGCGCTCAAGCAGCGGAGCCAGAAGGTGCTCCAGCAGCAGAGCCAGAAGGTGCTCCAGCAGCCGAGCCAGAAGGCACCCAAGCAGCAGAGCCAGAAGGCGCTCCAGCAGCGGAGCCAGAAGGTGCTCAAGCAGCGGAGCCAGAAGGCGCTCCACCAGCGGAGCTAGAAGGCGCTCAAGCAGCGGAGCCATAAGGTGCTCCAGCAGCAGAGCCGGAAGATGCTAAAGCATCGGAGCCGGAAGGCGCTCCAGCAGCGGAGCCAGAAGGCGCCCAAGCAGCGGAGCCAGAAGGTGCTCCAACAGCAGAGTCAGAAGGCGCTCAAGCAGCAGAGCCAGAAGGTGCTCCAGCAGCGGAGCCAGAAGGCTCTCAAGCATCGGAGCCAGAAGGCGCTCAAGCAGCAGAGCCAGAAGGTGCTCAAGCAGAAGAGCCAGAAGGCGCTCCAGCAGCCGAGCCAGAAGGCGCTCAAGCAGCAGAGCCAGAAGGCACTCCAGCAGCGGATCCAGAAGGTGCTCAAGCAGCGGAGCCAGAAGGCGCTCCAGCAGTGGAGATAGAAGGTACTCCAGCAGCGGTGCCAGAAGGCACTACAACAGCGGAGCCAGAAGGTGCTGCAGCAGCGGAGCCAAAGGGTGCTCCAGCAGCAGAGCTAGAAGGTGCTGCAGCAGCGGAGCCAGAAGGTGCTCAAGCAGCGGAGCCAGAAGGCACTCAAGCAGCGGAGCCAGAAGGTGCTCAAGCAGCTGAGCCAGAAGGCGCTCAAGCAGTGGAGCCAGAAGGCTCTCCAGGAGCGGAGCCAGAAGGCGCTCAAGCAGCAGAGCCAGAAGGCGCTCCAGCAGCGGAGCCAGCAGGTGCTCCAGCAGCAGAGCCAGAAGGTGCTCCAACAGCAGAGCTAGAAGACGCTCCAGCAGCGGAACTAAAAGGCGCTCCAGCAGCGGAGCCAGAAGGCGCTCAAGCATCAAAGCCAGAAGGCGCTCAAGCAGCAGAGCCAGAAGGCACTCCAGCAGCAGAGCCAGAAGGCACTCCAGCAGCAGAGCTAGAAGGTGCTCCAGCAGCGGTGCCAGAAGGCCCTCCAGCAGCAGAGCCAGAAGGTGCTCCGCCAGCACAGCCAAAACGTGCTCCAGCAGCGGAGCTAGTAGGCGCTCAAGCAGCGGAGCCAGACGATGCTCCAACAGCACAGCCAAAACGTGCTCCAGCAGCAGAGCTAGTAGACGCTCCAGCAGCGGAGCTAGAAGGTGCTCCAGCAGCGGAGCCAGAAGGAGCTCAAGCAGCAGAGCCAGAAGGCGCTCCAGCAGCAGAGATAGAAGGCACTCCAGCAGCGGTGCCAGAAGGCACTCCAGCAGCGGAGCCAGAAGGCACTCCAGCAGCAGAGATAGAAGGTGCTCCAGCAGCGGTGCCAGAAGGCCCTCCAGCAGCGGAGCCAGAAGGTGCTCCGCTAGCACAGACAAAAGGTGCTCCAGCAGCGGAGCAAGTAGGCGCTCAAGCAGCGGAGCCAGAAGGTGCTCCAGCAGCACAGCCAAAAGGTGCTCCAGCAGCGGAGCTAGAAGGTGCTCCAGCAGCAGAGCTAGAAGGTGCTCCAGCAGCGGAGCCAGAAGGCGCTCAAGCAGCAGAGCCAGAAGGCACTCCAGCAGCGGAGCCAGAAGGTGCTTAAGCAGCGGAGCCATAAGGCGCTCCAGCAGCGGAGCTAGAAGGCTCTCAAGCAGCGGAGCCATAAGGCGCTCCAGCAGCAGAGCCGGAAGGCGCTCGAGCAGCGGAGCCAGAAGGCACCCAAGCAGCGGAGCCAGAAGGTGCTCCAACAGCAGAGCAAGAAGGCGCTCAAGCAGCAGAGCCAGAAGGTGCTCCAGCAGTGGAGCCAGAAGGCTCTCAAGCATCAGAGCCAGAAGGCGCTCAAGCAGCAGAGCCAGAAGGCGCTCCAGCAGCCGAGCCAGAAGGCGCTCAAGCAGCAGAGCCAGAAGGCACTCCAGCAGCGGAGCCAGAAGGTGCTCAAGCAGCAGAGCCAGAAGGCTCTCCAGCAGCGGAGCCAGAAGGCGCTCAAGCAGCAGAGCCAGAAGGCGCTCCAGCAGCGGAGCCAGCAGGTGCTCCAGCAGCAGAGCCAGAAGGTGCTCCAACAGCAGAGCTAGAAGACGCTCCAGCAGCGGAACTAAAAGGCGCTCCAGCAGCGGAGCCAGAAGGCGCTCAAGCATCAAAGCCAGAAGGCGCTCAAGCAGCAGAGCCAGAAGGTGCTCTAGCAGTGGAACCAAGAGGTGGTCAAGCAGCAGAGCCAGAAGGCACTCCAGCAGCGGAGCCAGAAGGCACTCCAGCAGCAGAGCTAGAAGGTGCTCCACCAGCGGTGCCAGAAGGCCCTCCAGCAGCAGAGCCAGAAGGTGCTCCGCCAGCACAGCCAAAACGTGCTCCAGCAGCGGAGCTAGTAGGCGCTCAAGCAGAGGAGCCAGACGATGCTCCAACAGCACAGCCAAAACGTGCTCCAGCAGCAGAGCTAGTAGACGCTCCAGCAGCGGAGCTAGGAGGTGCTCCAGCAGCGGAGCCAAAAGGAGCTCAAGCAGCAGAGCCAGAAGGCGCTCCAGCAGCAGAGATAGAAGGCACTCCAGCAGCGGTGCCAGAAGGCACTCCAGCAGCAGAGCCAGAATGTGCTCCAGCAGCGGAGCCCAAGAGTGCTCCAGTAGCAGAGCTAGAACGTGCTGCAGCAGCGGAGCCAGAAGGTGCTCAAGCAGCGGAGCCAGAAGGCACTCAAGCAGCGGAGCCAGAAGGTGCTCAAGCAGCTGAGCCAGAAGGCGCTCAAGCAGTGGAGCCAGAAAGCTCTCCAGCACCGGAGCCAGAAGGCGCTCAAGCAGCAGAGCCAGAAGGCGCTCCAGCAGTGGAGCCAGCAGGTGCTCCAGCAGCAGAGCCAGAAGGTGCTCCAACAGGAGAGCTAGAAGGCGCTCCAGCAGCGGAACTAAAAGGAGCTCCAGCAGCGGAGCCAGAAGGCGCTCAAGCATCAAAGCCAGAAGGCGCTCAAGCAGCAGAGCCAGAAGGTGCTCTAGCAGTGTAGCCAAGAGGTGGTCAAGAAGCAGAGTCAGAAGGCGTTCCAGCAGCGGAGCCAGAAGGCACTCAAGCAGCAGAGCTAGAAGGTGCTCCAGCAGCTGGTGCTAGAAGGCCCTCCAGCAGCGGAGCCAGAAGGTGCTCCGCCAGCACAGCCAAAAGGTGCTCCAGCAGCAGAGCTAGTAGGCGCTCAAGCAGCGGAGCCAGAAGGTGCACAGCCAAAAGATGCTCCAGCAGCGGAGCTAGAAGATGCTCCAGCAGTGGAGCCAGAAGGAGCTCAAGCAGCAGAGCCAGAAGGCGCTCAAGCAGCAGAGCCAGAAGGCGCTCCAGCAGCGGAGCCAGAAGGTGCTCAAGCAGCGGAGCCAGAAGGCGCTCCAGCAGCAGAGCTAGAAGGTGCTCCAGCAGCGGTGCCAGAAGGCACTCAAGCAGCAGAGCCAGAAGGTGCTGCAGCAGCGGAGCCAAAAGGTGCTCCAGCAGCAGAGCCAGAAGGCGCTCCAGCAGCAGAGCTAGAAGGCGCTCCAGCAGCGGTGCCAGAAGGCACTCAAGCAGCGGAGCCAGAAGGTGCTGCAGCAGCGGAGCCAAAAGGTGCTCCAGCAGCAGAGCCAGAAGGTGCTCAAGCAGCAGAGCCAGAAGGTGCTCTAGCAGTGGAGCCAAGAGGTGGTCAAGCACCAGAGCCAGAAGGCGCTCAAGCAGCGGAGCCAGAAGGCACTCCAGCAGCAGAGATAGAAGGTGCTCCAGCAGCGGTGCCAGAAGGCCCTCCAGCAGCGGAGCCAGAAGGTGCTCCGCTAGCACAGACAAAAGGTGCTCCAGCAGCGGAGCAAGTAGGCGCTCAAGCAGCGGAGCCAGAAGGTGCTCCAGCAGCACAGCCAAAAGGTGCTGCAGCAGCGGAGCTAGAAGGTGCTCCAGCAGCAGAGCTAGAAGGTGCTCCAGCAGCGGAGCCAGAAGGCGCTCAAGCAGCAGAGCCAGAAGGCACTCCAGCAGCGGAGCCAGAAGGTGCTCAAGCAGCGGAGCCATAAGGCGCTCCAGCAGCGGAGCTAGAAGGCTCTCAAGCAGCGGAGCCATAAGGCGCTCCAGCAGCAGAGCCGGAAAGTGCTCAAGCAGCGGAGCCGGAAGGCGCTCGAGCAGCGGAGCCAGAAGGCACCCAAGCAGCGGAGCCAGAAGGTGCTCCAACAGCAGAGCAAGAAGGCGCTCAAGCAGCAGAGCCAGAAGGTGCTCCAGCAGCGGAGCCAGAAGGCTCTCAAGCATCGGAGCCAGAAGGCGCTCAAGCAGCAGAGCCAGAAGGCGCTCCAGCAGCCGAGCCAGAAGGCACTCAAGCAGCAGAGCCAGAAGCCACTCCAGCAACGGAGCCAGAAGGTGCTCAAGCAGCGGAGCCAGAAGGCGCTCCAGCAGCGGAGATAGAAGGCACTCCAGCAGCGGTGCCAGAAGGCACTCCAGCAGCGGAGCCAGAAGGTGCTGCAGCAGCGTAGCCAAAGGTTTGCTCCAGCAGCAGAGCTAGAAGGCGCTGCAGCAGCGGAGCCAGAAGGTGCTCAAGCAGCGGAGCCAGAAGGCACTCAAGCAGCAGAGCCAGAAGGTGCTCAAGCAGCTGAGCCAGAAGGCGCTCAAGCAGTGGAGCCAGAAGGCTCTCCAGCAGCGGAGCCAGAAGGCGCTCAAGCAGCAGAGCCAGAAGGCAGGCCAACAGCGGAGCCAGCAGGTGCTCCAGCAGCAGAGCCAGAAGGTGCTCCAACAGCAGAGCTAGAAGGCGATCCAGCAGCGGAACTAAAAGGCGCTCCAGCAGCGGAGCCAGAAGGCGCTCAAGCATCAAAGCCAGAAGGCGCTCAAGCAGCAGAGCCAGAAGGTGCTCTAGCAGTGGAGCCAAGAGGTGGTCAAGCAGCAGAGCCAAAAGGCGCTCCAGCAGCGGAGCCAGAAGGCACTCCAGCAGCAGAGCTAGAAGATGCTCCAGCAGCGGTGCCAGAAGGCCCTCCAGCAGCGGAGCCAGAAGGTGCTCCGCCAGCACAGCCAAAAGGTGCTCCAGCAGCGGAGCTAGTAGGCTCTTAAGCAGCAGAGCCAGAAGGTGCTCCAGCAGCACAGCCAAAAGGTGCTTCAGCAGCGGAGCTAGAAGGTGCTCCAGCAGCGGAGCCAGAAGGAGCTCAAGCAGCAGAGCCAGAAAACGCTCAAGCAGCGGAGCCAGAAGGTGCTCCAGCAGCAGAGCCAGAAGGCGCTCAAGCAGCGGAGCCATAAGGCGCTCCAGCAGCAGAGCCGGAAGGTGCTCAAGCAGCAGAGCCGGAAGGCGCTCCAGCAGCGGAGCCAGAAGGCACCCAAGCAGCGGAGCCAGAAGGTGCTCCAGCAGCAGAGCCAGAAGGTGCTCAACTAGCAGAGCCAGAAGGTGCTCCAACAGCGGAGCCAGAAGGCGCTCCAGCAGCGGAGCCAGGAGGCTCTCAAGTATCGGAGCCAGAAGGCGCTCAAGCAGCAGAGCCAGAAGGCGCTCAAGCAGCAGAGCCAGAAGGTGCTCCAGCAGCCGAACCAGAAGGCGCTCAAGCAGCAGAGCCAGAAGGCGCTCCAGCAGCGGAGCCAGAAGGTGCTCAAGCAGCGGAGCCAGAAGGTGCTCCAGCAGCGGAGCTAGAAGGCACTCCAGCAGCGGTGCCGGAAGGCACTCAAGCAGCGGAGCCGGAAGGCGCTCCAGCAGTGGAGCCAGAAGGCGCCCAAGCAGCGGAGCCAGAAGGTGCTCCAGCAGCAGAGCCAGAAGGCGCTCAACTAGCAGAGCCAGAAGGTGCTCCAACAGCGGAGCCAAAAGGCGCTCAAGCAGCAGAGCCAGAAGATGCTCCAGCAGCAGAGCAAGAAGGCTCTCAAGTATCAGAGCCAGAAGGCACTCAAGCAGCAGAGCCAGAAGGCGCTCAAGCAGCAGAGCCAGAAGGGGCTCAAGCAGCAGAGCCAGAAGGCGCTCCAGCAGCGGAGCCAGAAGGTGCTCAAGCAGCGGAGCTAGAAGGCACTCCAGCAGCGGTGCCAGAAGGCACTCAAGCAGCGGAGCCAGAAGGTGCTGCAGCAGCAGAGCCAAAAGGTGCTCCAGCAGCAGAGCTAGAAGGCGCTTCAGCAGCGGAGCCAGAAGGTGCTCAAACAGCGGAGCCAGAAGGCACTCAAGCAGCGGAGCCAGAAGGTGCTCAAGCAGCTGAGCCAGAAGGCGCTCCAGCAGTGGAGCCAGAAGGCTTTCCAGCAGCGGAGCCAGAAGGTGCTCAAGCAGCAGAGCCAGAAGGTGCTCCAGCAGCGGAGCCAGCAGGTGCTCCAGCAGCAGAGCCAGAAGGTGCTCCAACAGCGGAGCTAGAAGGTACTCCAGCAGCGGAACTAAAAGGCGCTCCAGCAGCGGAGCCAGAAGGCGCCCAAGCATCAAAGCCAGAAGGCGCTCAAGCAGCAGAGCCAGAAGGTGCTCAAGCAGCAGATCCAGAAGGTGCTCCAGCAGTCAAGCCAGAAGGTGCTCAAGCAGCAGAGCCAGAAGGTGCTCCACCAGCAAAGCCAAAAGGTGCTCCAGCAGCGGAGCTAGTATGCGCTCCAGCAGCAGAGCCAGAAGGTGCTCAAGCAGCAGAGCCAGAAGGCGCTCAAGCAGCAGAGCCAGAAGGCGCTCAAGCAGCAGAGCCAGAAGGTGCTCAGCAGCCGAGCCAGAAGGCGCTCAAGCAGCAGAGCCAGAAGGCGCTCCAGCAGCGGAGCCAGAAGGTGCTCAAGCAGCGGAGCCAGAAGGTGCTCCAGCAGCGGAGCTAGAAGGCACGCCAGCAGCGGTGCCAGAAGGCACTCAAGCAGCGGAGCCGGAAGGTGCTCCAGCAGCGGAGCCAGAAGGCGCCCAAGCAGCGGAGCCAGAAGGTGCTCCAGCAGCAGAGCCAGAAGGCGCTCAACTAGCAGAGCCAGAAGGTGCTCCAACAGCGGAGCCAGAAGGCGCTCAAGCAGCAGAGCCAGAAGGTGCTCCAGCAGCGGAGCCAGAAGGCTCTCAAGTATCAGAGCCAGAACGCGCACAAGCAGCAGAGCCAGAAGGCGCTCAAGCAGCAGAGCCGGAAGGTGCTCCAGCAGCCGAGCCAGAAGGCGCTCAAGCAGCAGAGCCAGAAGGCGCTCCAGCAGCGGAGCCAGAAGGTGCTCAAGCAGCGGAGCCAGAAGGTGCTCCAGCAGCGGAGCTAGAAGGCACTCCAGCAGCGGTGCCAGAAGGCACTCAAGCAGCGGAGCCAGAAGGTGCTGCAGCATTAGAGCCAAAAGGTGCTCCAGCAGCAGAGCTAGAAGGCGCTCCAGCAGCGGAGCCAGAAGGTGCTCAAACAGCGGAGCCAGAAGGCACTCAAGCAGCGGAGCCAGAAGGTGCTCAAGCAGCTGAGCCAGAAGGCGCTCCAGCAGTAGAGCCAGAAGGCTTTCCAGCAGCGGAGCCAGAAGGTGCTCCAGCAGCAGAGCCAGAAGGTGCTCCAGCAGCGGAGCCAGCAGGTGCTCCAGCAGCAGAGCCAGAAGGCACTTCAGCAGTGGAGCCAGAAGGTGCTTAAGAAGCGGAGCCAGAAGGCGCTCAAGCAGTAGAGCCAGAAGGTGCTCAAGCAACAGAACCAGAAAGCCCTCCAGCAGCGGAGCCAGAAGGTGCTCCACCAGCACAGCCAAAAGGTGCTCCAGCAGCAGAGCTAGTATGCGCTCCAGCAGCAGAGCCAGAAGGTGCTCAAGCAGCAGAGCCAGAAGGTGCTCAAGCAGCGGAGCCAGAAGGCGCAAGCAGCGGAGCCAGAAGGCACTCCAGCAGCGGAGCTGGAAGGCGCTCAAGCAGCAGAGGCAGAAGGTGATCCAGCAGCAGAGCCAGAAGGCACTTAAGCAGCGGAGCCAGAAGGCGCTCCAGCAGCGGAGCCAGAAGGTGCTTAAGCAGCACAACCAGAAGGCGCTCCAGCAGCGGAGCTAGAAGGCGCTCAAGCAGCTGAGCCAGAAGGTGCTCAAGCAGCGGAGCCAGAAGGTGCTCAAGCAGCAGAGCCATAAGGCGCTCAAGCAGTGGAGTCAGAAGGCACTCCAGCAGCGGAGCCAGAAGGCGCCCAATCAGCGGAGCCAGAAGGTGCTCCAGCAGCAGAGCCAGAAGGCGCTCAACTAGCAGAGCCAGAAGGTGCTCCAACAGCGGAGCCAGAAGGCGCTCAAGCAGCAGAGCCAGAAGGTGCTCCAGCAGCGGAGCAAGAAGGCTCTCAAGTATCAGAGCCAGAAGGCGCTCAAGCAGCAGAGCCAGAAGGCGCTCAAGCAGCAGAGCCAGAAGGTGCTCAAGCAGCAGAGCCAGAAGGCGCTCCAGCAGCGGAGCCAGAAGGTGCTCAAGCAGCGGAGCCAGAAGGTGCTCCAGCAGTGGAGCTAGAAGGCACTCCAGCAGCGGTGCCAGAAGGCACTCAAGCAGTGGAGCCAGAAGGTGCTGCAGCAGCAGAGCCAAAAGGTGCTCCAGCAGCAGAGCTAGAAGGCGCTCCAGCAGCGGAGCCAGAAGGTGCTCAAACAGCGGAGCCAGAAGGCACTCAAGCAGCGGAGCCAGAAGGTGCTCAAGCAGCTGAGCCAGAAGGCGCTCCAGCAGTGGAGCCAGAAGGCTTTCCAGCAGCGGAGCTAGAAGGTGCTCAAGCAGCAGAGCCAGAAGGTGCTCCAGCAGCGGAGCCAGCAGGTGCTCCAGCAGCAGAGCCAGAAGGTGCTCCAAGAGCGGAGCTAGAAGGTGCTCCAGCAGCGGAACTAAAAGGCGCTCCAGCAGCGGAGCCAGAAGGCGCCCAAGCATCGAAGCCAGAAGGCGCTCAAGCAGCAGAGCCAGAAGGTGCTCAAGCAGCAGAGCCAGAAGGTGCTCCAGCAGTCAAGCCAGAAGCCGCTCAAGCAGCAGAGCCAGAAGGTGCTCCACCAGCAAAGCCAAAAGGTGCTCCAGCAGCGGAGCTAGTATGCGCTCCAGCAGCAGAGCCAGAAGGTGCTCAAGCAGCAGAGCCAGAAGGCGCTCAAGCAGCAGAGCCAGAAGGCGCTCAAGCAGCAGAGCCAGAAGGTGCTCCAGCAGCCGAGCCAGAAGGCGCTCAAGCAGCAGAGCCAGAAGGCGCTCCAGCAGCGGAGCCAGAAGGTGCTCAAGCAGCGGAGCCAGAAGGTGCTCCAGCAGCGGAGCTAGAAGGCACGCCAGCAGCGGTGCCAGAAGGCACTCAAGCAGCGGAGCCGGAAGGCGCTCCAGCAGCGGAGCCAGAAGGCGCCCAAGCAGCGGAGCCAGAAGGTGCTCCAGCAGTAGAGCCAGAAGGCGCTCAACTAGCAGAGCCAGAAGGTGCTCCAACAGCGGAGCCAGAAGGCGCTCTTGCAGCAGAGCCAGAAGGTGCTCCAGCAGCGGAGCCAGAAGGCTCTCAAGTATCAGAGCCAGAACGCGCTCAAGCAGCAGAGCCAGAAGGCGCTCAAGCAGCAGAGCCAGAAGGTGCTCCAGCAGCCGAGCCAGAAGGCGCTCAAGCAGCAGAGCCAAAAGGCACTCCAGCAGCGGAGCCAGAAGGTGCTCAAGCAGCGGAGCCAGAAGGTGCTCCAGCAGCAGAGCTAGAAGGCACTCCAGCAGCGGTGCCAGAAGGCACTCAAGCAGCGGAGCCAGAAGGTGCTGCAGCAGTAGAGCCAAAAGGTGCTCCAGCAGCAGAGCTAGAAGGCGCTCCAGCAGCGGAGCCAGAAGGTGCTCAAACAGCGGAGCCAGAAGGCACTCAAGCAGCGGAGCCAGAAGGTGCTCAAGCAGCTGAGCCAGAAGGCGCTCCAGCAGTGGAGCCAGAAGGCTTTCCAGCAGCGGAGCCAGAAGGTGCTCAAGCAGCAGAGCCAGAAGGTGCTCCAGCAGCGGAGCCAGCAGGTGCTCCAGCAGCAGAGCCAGAAGGCACTTCAGCAGTGGAGCCAGAAGGTGCTTAAGAAGCGGAGCCAGAAGGCGCTCAAGCAGTAGAGCCAGAAGGTGCTCAAGCAACAGAACCAGAAAGCCCTCCAGCAGCGGAGCCAGAAGGTGCTCCACCAGCACAGCCAAAAGGTGCTCCAGCAGCAGAGCTAGTATGCGCTCCAGCAGCAGAGCCAGAAGCTGCTCAAGCAGCAGAGCCAGAAGGTGCTCAAGCAGCGGAGCCGGAAGGCGCAAGCAGCGGAGCCAGAAGGCACTCCAGCAGCGGAGCTGGAAGGCGCTCAAGCAGCAGAGGCAGAAGGTGCTCCAGCAGCAGAGCCAGAAGGCACTTAAGCAGTGGAGCCAGAAGGCGCTCCAGCAGCGGAGCCAGAAGGTGCTTAAGCAGCACAACCAGAAGGCGCTCCAGCAGCGGAGCCAGAAGGCGCTCAAGCAGCTGAGCCAGAAGGTGCTCAAGCAGCGGAGCCAGAAGGTGCTCAAGCAGCAGAGCCATAAGGCGCTCAAGCAGTGGAGTCAGAAGGCACTCCAGCAGCGGAGCCAGAAGGTGCTTAAGCAGCAGAGCCAGAAGGCGCTCAAGCAGCAGAGCCAGAAGGCGCTCCAGCAGCAGAGCCAGAAGGTGCTCAAGCAGCAGAGCCAGAAGGCGCTCCAGCAGCAGAGCCAGAAGGCGCTCCAGCAGCGGAGCCAGAAGGTGCTCCAGCAGCGGAGCCAGAAGGCACTCCAGCAGCGGAGCCAGAAGGTGCTCCAGCAGCGGAGCCAGAAATTGCTCCAGCAGCGGAGCCAGAAGGCACTCAAGCCACGGAGCCAGAAGGCGCTCCAGCAGCGGAGCCAGAAGCCGCTCCAGCAGCGGAGCCAGTAGGCGCCCAAGCAGCGGAGCCAGTAGGTGCTCCAGCAGCAGAGGCAGAAGGAGCTCAAGCAGCGGAGCCAGAAGGCGCTCAAGCAGCGGAGCCAGAAGGTGCTCAAGCAGCGGAGCCAGAAGGCACTCCAGCAGTGGAGCCAGAAGGTGCTTAAGAAGCGGAGCCAGGAGGCGCTCAAGCAGTAGAGCCAGAAGGTGCTCAAGCAACAGAACCAGAAGGCGCTCCAGCAGCAGAGGCAGAAGGTGCTCAAGCAGCAGAGGCAGAAGGTGCTCAAGCAGCAGAGCCAGAAGGCGCTCCAGCAGCAGAGCCAGAAGGCACTCCAGCAGCAGAGCCCGAAGGTGCTCAAGCAACGGAGCCAGAAGGTGCTCCGCCAGCACAGCCAAAACGTGCTCCAGCAGCGGAGCTAGTAGGCGCTCAAGCAGTGGAGCCAGAAGATGCTCCAACAGCACAGCCAAAACGTGCTCCAGCAGCAGAGCTAGTAGACGCTCCAGCAGCGGAGCTAGAAGGTGCTCCAGCAGCGGAGCCAGAAGGAGCTCAAGCAGCAGAGCCAGAAGGCGCTCCAGCAGCGGAGATAGAAGGCACTCCAGCAGCGGTGCCAGAAGGCACTCCAGCAGCAGAGCCAGAATGTGCTCCAGCAGCGGAGCCCAAGAGTGCTCCAGCAGCAGAGCTAGAACGTGCTGCAGCAGCGGAGCCAGAAGGTGCTCAAGCAGCAGAGCCAGAAGGCACTCAAGCAGCGGAGCCAGAAGGTGCTCAAGCAGCTGAGCCAGAAGGCGCTCAAGCAGTGGAGCCAGAAGGCTCTCCAGCACCGGAGCCAGAAGGCGCTCAAGCAGCAGAGCCAGAAGGTGCTCCAGCAGTGGAGCCAGCAGGTGCTCCAGCAGCAGAGCCAGAAGGTGCTCCAACAGGAGAGCTAGAAGGCGCTCCAGCAGCGGAACTAAAAGGAGCTCCAGCAGCGGAGCCAGAAGGCGCTCAAGCATCAAAGCCAGAAGGCGCTCAAGCAGCAGAGCCAGAAGGTGCTCTAGCAGTGTAGCCAAAAGGTGGTCAAGCAGCAGAGTCAGAAGGCACTCCAGCAGCGGAGCCAGAAGGCACTCAAGCAGCAGAGCTAGAAGGTGCTCCAGCAGCGGTGCTAGAAGGCCCTCCAGCAGCGGAGCCAGAAGGGGCTCCGCCAGCACAGCCAAAAGGTGCTCCAGCAGCAGAGCTAGTAGGCGCTCAAGTAGCGGAGCCAGAAGGTGCACAGCCAAAAGGTGCTCCAGCAGCGGAACTAAAAGGCGCTCCAGCAGCGGAGCCAGAAGGCGCCCAAGCATCGAAGCCAGAAGGCGCTCAAGCAGCAGAGCCAGAAGGTGCTCAAGCAGCAGAGCCAGAAGGTGCTCCAGCAGTCAAGCCAGAAGGCGCTCAAGCAGCAGAGCCAGAAGGTGCTCCACCAGCAAAGCCAAAAGGTGCTCCAGCAGCGGAGCTAGTATGCGCTCCAGCAGCAGAGCCAGAAGGTGCTCAAGCAGCAGAGCCAGAAGGCGCTCAAGCAGCAGAGCCAGAAGGCGCTCAAGAATCAGAGCCAGAAGGTGCTCCAGCAGCCGAGCCAGAAGGCGCTCAAGCAGCAGAGCCAGAAGGCGCTCCAGCAGCGGAGCCAGAAGGTGCTCAAGCAGCGGAGCCAGAAGGTGCTCCAGCAGCGGAGCTAGAAGGCACGCCAGCAGCGGTGCCAGAAGGCACTCAAGCAGCGGAGCCGGAAGGCGCTCCAGCAGCGGAGCCAGAAGGCGCCCAAGCAGCGGAGCCAGAAGGTGCGCCAGCAGTAGAGCCAGAAGGCGCTCAACTAGCAGAGCCAGAAGGTGCTCCAACAGCGGAGCCAGAAGGCGCTCTTGCAGCAGAGCCAGAAGGTGCTCCAGCAGCGGAGCCAGAAGGCTCTCAAGTATCAGAGCCAGAACGTGCTCAAGCAGCAGAGCCAGAAGGCGCTCAAGCAGCAGAGCCAGAAGGTGCTCCAGCAGCCGAGCCAGAAGGCGCTCAAGCAGCAGAGCCAAAAGGCACTCCAGCAGCGGAGCCAGAAGGTGCTCAAGCAGCGGAGCCAGAAGGTGCTCCAGCAGCGGAGCTAGAAGGCACTCCAGCAGCGGTGCCAGAAGGCACTCAAGCAGCGGAGCCAGAAGGTGCTGCAGCAGTAGAGCCAAAAGGTGCTCCAGCAGCAGAGCTAGAAGGCGCTCCAGCAGCGGAGCCAGAAGGTGCTCAAACAGCGGAGCCAGAAGGCACTCAAGCAGCGGAGCCAGAAGGTGCTCAAGCAGCTGAGCCAGAAGGCGCTCCAGCAGTGGAGCCAGAAGGCTTTCCAGCAGCGGAGCCAGAAGGTGCTCAAGCAGCAGAGCCAGAAGGTGCTCCAGCAGCGGAGCCAGCAGGTGCTCCAGCAGCAGAGCCAGAAGGCACTTCAGCAGTGGAGCCAGAAGGTGCTTAAGAAGCGGAGCCAGAAGGCGCTCAAGCAGTAGAGCCAGAAGGTGCTCAAGCAACAGAACCAGAAAGCCCTCCAGCAGCTTAGCCAGAAGGTGCTCCACCAGCACAGCCAAAAGGTGCTCCAGCAGCAGAGCTAGTATGCGCTCCAGCAGCAGAGCCAGAAGGTGCAGCGGAGCCGGAAGGCGCAAGCAGCGGAGCCAGAAGGCACTCCAGCAGCGGAGCTGGAAGGCGCTCAAGCAGCAGAGGCAGAAGGTGCTCCAGCAGCAGAGCCAGAAGGCACTTAAGCAGTGGAGCCAAAAGGCGCTCCAGCAGCGGAGCCAGAAGGTGCTTAAGCAGCACAACCAGAAGGCGCTCCAGCAGCGGAGCCAGAAGGCGCTCAAGCAGCTGAGCCAGAAGGTGCTCAAGCAGCGGAGCCAGAAGGTGCTCAAGCAGCAGAGCCATAAGGCGCTCAAGCAGTGGAGTCAGAAGGCACTCCAGCAGCGGAGCCAGAAGGTGCTTAAGCAGCAGAGCCAGAAGGCGCTCAAGCAGCAGAGCCAGAAGGCGCTCCAGCAGCAGAGCCAGAAGGTGCTCAAGCAGCAGAGCCAGAAGGCGCTCCAGCAGCAGAGCCAGAAGGCGCTCCAGCAGCGGAGCCAGAAGGTGCTCCAGCAGCGGAGCCAGAAGGCACTCCAGCAGCGGAGCCAGAAGGTGCTCCAGCAGCGGAGCCAGAAATTGCTCCAGCAGCGGAGCCAGAAGGCACTCAAGCCACGGAGCCAGAAGGCGCTCCAGCAGCGGAGCCAGAAGCCGCTCCAGCAGCGGAGCCAGTAGGCGCCCAAGCAGCGGAGCCAGTAGGTGCTCCAGCAGCAGAGGCAGAAGGAGCTCAAGCAGCGGAGCCAGAAGGCGCTCAAGCAGCGGAGCCAGAAGGTGCTCAAGCAGCGGAGCCAGAAGGCACTCCAGCAGTAGAGCCAGAAGGTGCTTAAGAAGCGGTGCCAGGAGGCGCTCAAGCAGTAGAGCCAGAAGGTGCTCAAGCAACAGAACCAGAAGGCGCTCCAGCAGCAGAGGCAGAAGGTGCTCAAGCAGCAGAGGCAGAAGGTGCTCAAGCAGCAGAGCCAGAAGGCGCTCCAGCAGCAGAGCCAGAAGGCACTCCAGCAGCAGAGCCCGAAGGTGCTCAAGCAACGGAGTCAGAAGGTGCTCCGCCAGCACAGCCAAAACGTGCTCCAGCAGCGGAGCTAGTAGGCGCTCAAGCAGTGGAGCCAGAAGATGCTCCAACAGCACAGCCAAAACGTGCTCCAGCAGCAGAGCTAGTAGACGCTCCAGCAGCGGAGCTAGAAGGTGCTCCAGCAGCGGAGCCAGAAGGAGCTCAAGCAGCAGAGCCAGAAGGCGCTCCAGCAGCGGAGATAGAAGGCACTCCAGCAGCGGTGCCAGAAGGCACTCCAGCAGCAGAGCCAGAATGTGCTCCAGCAGCGGAGCCCAAGAGTGCTCCAGCAGCAGAGCTAGAACGTGCTGCAGCAGCGGAGCCAGAAGGTGCTCAAGCAGCGGAGCCAGAAGGCACTCAAGCAGCGGAGCCAGAAGGTGCTCAAGCAGCTGAGCCAGAAGGCGCTCAAGCAGTGGAGCCAGAAGGGTCTCCAGCACCGGAGCCAGAAGGCGCTCAAGCAGCAGAGCCAGAAGGTGCTCCAGCAGTGGAGCCAGCAGGTGCTCCAGCAGCAGAGCCAGAAGGTGCTCCAACAGGAGAGCTAGAAGGCGCTCCAGCAGCGGAACTAAAAGGAGCTCCAGCAGCGGAGCCAGAAGGCGCTCAAGCATCAAAGCCAGAAGGCGCTCAAGCAGCAGAGCCAGAAGGTGCTCTAGCAGTGTAGCCAAAAGGTGGTCAAGCAGCAGAGTCAGAAGGCACTCCAGCAGCGGAGCCAGAAGGCACTCAAGCAGCAGAGCTAGAAGGTGCTCCAGCAGCGGTGCTAGAAGGCCCTCCAGCAGCGGAGCCAGAAGGGGCTCCGCCAGCACAGCCAAAAGGTGCTCCAGCAGCAGAGCTAGTAGGCGCTCAAGTAGCGGAGCCAGAAGGTGCACAGCCAAAAGGTGCTCCAGCAGCGGAGCTAGAAGGTGCTCCAGCAGTGGAGCCAGAAGGAGCTCAAGCAGCAGAGCCAGAAGGCGCTCAAGCAGCAGAGCCAGAAGGCGCTCCAGCAGCGGAGCCAAAGGTGCTCAAGCAGCGGAGCCAGAAGGCGCTCCAGCAGCAGAGCTAGAAGGTGCTGCAGCAGCGGTGCCAGAAGGCACTCAAGCAGCGGAGCCAGAAGGTGCTGCAGCAGCGGAGCCAAAAGGTGCTCCAGCAGCAGAGCCAGAAGGCGCTCCAGCAGCAGAGCTAGAAGGCGTTCCAGCAGCGGTGCCAGAAGGCACTCAAGCAGCGGAGCCAGAAGGTGCTGCAGCAGCGGAGCCAAAAGGTGCTCCAGCAGCAGAGCCAGAAGGCGCTCAAGCAGCAGAGCCAGAAGGTGCTCTAGCAGTGGAGCCAAGAGGTGGTCAAGCAGCAGAGCCAGAAGGCGCTCCAGCAGCGGAGCCAGAAGGCACTCCAGCAGCAGAGATAGAAGATGCTCCAGCAGCGGTGCCAGAAGGCCCTCCAGCAGCGGAGCCAGAAGGTGCTCCGCTAGCACAGACAAAAGGTGCTCCAGCAGCGGAGCAAGTAGGTGCTCAAGCAGCGGAGCCAGAAGGTGCTCCAGCAGCACAGCCAAAAGGTGCTCCAGCAGCGGAACTAGAAGGTGCTCCAGCAGCAGAGCTAGAAGGTGCTCCAGCAGCGGAGCCAGAAGGCGCTCAAGCAGCAGAGCCAGAAGGCAATCCAGCAGCGGAGCCAGAAGGTGCTCAAGCAGCGGAGCCATAAGGCGCTCCAGCAGCGGAGCTAGAAGGCTCTCAAGCAGCGGAGCCATAAGGCGCTCCAGCAGCAGAGCCGGAAGGTGCTCAAGCAGCGGAGCCGGAAGGCGCTCGAGCAGCGGAGCCAGAAGGCACCCAAGCAGCGGAGCCAGAAGGTGCTCCAACAGCAGAGCAAGAAGGCGCTCAAGCAGCAGAGCCAGAAGGTGCTCCAGCAGCGGAGCCAGAAGGCTCTCAAGCATCGGAGCCAGAAGGCGCTCAAACAGCAGAGCCAGAAGGCGCTCCAGCAGCCGAGCCAGAAGGCGCTCAAGCAGCAGAGCCAGAATGCACTCCAGCAGCGGAGCCAGAAGGTGCTCAAGCAGCGGAGCCAGAAAGCGCTCCAGCAGCGGAGATAGAAGGCACTCCAGCAGCGGTGCCAGAAGGCACTCCAGCAGCGGAGCCAGAAGGTGCTGCAGCAGCGGAGCCAAAGGGTGCTCCAGCAGCAGAGCTAGAAGAGCCAGAAGGTGCTCAAGCAGCGGAGCCAGAAGGCACTCAAGCAGCAGAGCCAGAAGGTGCTCAAGCAGCTGAGCCAGAAGGCGCTCAAGCAGTGGAGCCAGAAGGCTCTCCAGCAGCGGAGCCAGAAGGCGCTCAAGCAGCAGAGCCAGAAGGCAGGCCAACAGCGAAGCCAGCAGGTGCTCCAGCAGCAGAGCCAGAAGGTGCTCCAACAGCAGAGCTAGAAGGCGATCCAGCAGCGGAACTAAAAGGCGCTCCAGCAGCGGAGCCAGAAGGCGCTCAAGCATCAAAGCCAGAAGGCGCTCAAGCAGCAGAGCCAGAAGGTGCTCTAGCAGTGGAGCCAAGAGGTGGTCAAGCAGCAGAGCCAAAAGGCGCTCCAGCAGCAGAGCCAGAAGGCACTCCAGCAGCAGAGCTTGAAGATGCTCCAGCAGCGGTGCCAGAAGGCCCTCCAGCAGCGGAGCCAGAAGGTGCTCCGCCAGCACAGCCAAAAGGTGCTCCAGCAGCGGAGCTAGTAGGCGCTCAAGCAGCAGAGCCAGAAGGTGCTCCAGCAGCACAGCCAAAAGGTGCTCCAGCAGCGGAGCTAGAAGGTGCTCCAGCAGCGGAGCCAGAAGGAGCTCAAGCAGCAGAGCCAGAAAACGCTCAAGCAGCGGAGCCAGAAGGTGCTCCAGCAACAGAGCCAGAAGGCGCTCAAGCAGCGGAGCCATAAGGCGCTCCAGCAGCAGAGCCGGAAGGTGCTCAAGCAGCAGAGCCGGAAGGCGCTCCAGCAGCGGAGCCAGAAGGCGCCCAAGCAGCGGAGCCAGAAGGTGCTCCAGCAGCAGAGCCAGAAGGCGCTCAACTAGCAGAGCCAGAAGGTGCTCCAACAGCGGAGCCAGAAGGCGCTCCAGCAGCGGAGCCAGAAGGCTCTCAAGTATCGGAGCCAGAAGGCGCTCAAGCAGCAGAGCCAGAAGGCGCTCAAACAGCAGAGCCAGAAGGTGCTCCAGCAGCCGAACCAGAAGGCGCTCAAGCAGCAGAGCCAGAAGGCGCTCCAGCAGCGGAACCAGAAAGTGCTCAAGCAGCCGAGCCAGACGGTGCTCCAGCAGCGGAGCTAGAAGGCACTCCAGCAGCGGTGCCGGAAGGCACTCAAGCAGCGGAGCCGGAAGGCGCTCCAGCAGCGGAGCCAGAAGGCGCCCAAGCAGCAGAGCCAGAAGGTGCTCCAGCAGCAGAGCCAGAAGGCGCTCAACTAGCAGAGCCAGAAGGTGCTCCAACAGCAGAGCCAGAAGGCGCTCAAGCAGCAGAGCCAGAAGGTGCTCCAGCAGCGGAGCAAGAAGGCTCTCAAGTATCAGAGCCAGAAGGCGCTCAAGCAGCAGAGCCAGAAGGCGCTCAAGCAGCAGAGCCAGAAGGTGCTCAAGCAGCAGAGCCAGAAGGCGCTCCAGCAGCGGAGCCAGAAGTTGCTCAAGCAGCAGAGCCAGAAGGTGCTCCAGCAGCGGAGCTAGAAGGCACTCCAGCAGCGGTGCCAGAAGGCACTCAAGCAGCGGAGCCAGAAGGTGCTGCAGCAGCAGAGCCAAAAGGTGCTCCAGCAGCAGAGCTAGAAGGCGCTCCAGCAGCGGAGCCAGAAGGTGCTCAAACAGCGGAGCCAGAAGGCACTCAAGCAGCGGAGCCAGAAGGTGCTCAAGCAGCTGAGCCAGAAGGCGCTCCAGCAGTGGACCCAGAAGGCTTTCCAGCAGCGGAGCCAGAAGGTGCTCAAGCAGCAGAGCCAGAAGGTGCTCCAGCAGCGGAGCCAGCAGGTGCTCCAGCAGCAGAGCCAGAAGGTGCTCCAACAGCAGAGCGAGAAGGCGCTCCAGCAGCCGAGCCAGAAGGCGCTCAAGCAGCAGAGCCAGAATGCACTCCAGCAGCGGAGCCAGAAGGTGCTCAAGCAGCGGAGCCAGAAAGCGCTCCAGCAGCGGAGATAGAAGGCACTCAAGCAGCGGAGCCAGAAGGTGCTCAAGCAGCTGAGCCAGAAGGCGCTCCAGCAGTGGACCCAGAAGGCTTTCCAGCAGCGGAGCCAGAAGGTGCTCAAGCAGCAGAGCCAGAAGGTGCTCCAGCAGCGGAGCCAGCAGGTGCTCCAGCAGCAGAGCCAGAAGGTGCTCCAACAGCAGAGCGAGAAGGTGCTCCAGCAGCGGAACTAAAAGGCGCTCCAGCAGTGGAGCCAGAAGGCGCCCAAGCATCGAAGCCAGAAGGCGCTCAAGCAGCAGAGCCAGAAGGTGCTCAAGCAGCAGAGCCAGAAGGTGCTCCAGCAGTCAAGCCAGAAGGCGCTCAAGCAGCAGAGCCAGAAGGTGCTCCACCAGCAAAGCCAAAAGTGCTCCAGCAGCGGAGCTAGTATGCGCTCCAGCAGCAGAGCCAGAAGGTGCTCAAGCAGCAGAGCCAGAAGGCGCTCAAGCAGCAGAGCCAGAAGGCGCTCAAGCAGCAGAGCCAGAAGGTGCTCCAGCAGCCGAGCCAGAAGGCGCTCAAGCAGCAGAGCCAGAAGGCGCTCCAGCAGCGGAGCCAGAAGGTGCTCAAGCAGTGGAGCCAGAAGGAGCTCCAGCAGCGGAGCTAGAAGGTACGCCAGCAGCGGTGCCAGAAGGCACTCAAGCAGCGGAGCCGGAAGGCGCTCCAGCAGCGGAGCCAGAAGGCGCCCAAGCAGCGGAGCCAGAAGGTGCTCCAGCAGCAGAGCCAGAAGGCGCTCAACTAGCAGAGCCAGAAGGTGCTCCAACAGCGGAGCCAGAAGGCGCTCAAGCAGCAGAGCCAGAAGGTGCTCCAGCAGCGGAGCCAGAAGGCTCTCAATATCAGAGCCAGAACGCGCTCAAGCAGCCGAGCCAGAAGGCGCTCAAGCAGCAGAGCCAGAAGGCGCTCCAGCAGCGGAGCCAGAAGGTGCTCAAGCAGTGGAGCCAGAAGGAGCTCCAGCAGCGGAGCTAGAAGGTACGCCAGCAGCGGTGCCAGAAGGCACTCAAGCAGCGGAGCCGGAAGGCGCTCCAGCAGCGGAGCCAGAAGGCGCCCAAGCAGCGGAGCCAGAAGGTGCTCCAGCAGCAGAGCCAGAAGGCGCTCAACTAGCAGAGCCAGAAGGTGCTCCAACAGCGGAGCCAGAAGGCGCTCAAGCAGCAGAGCCAGAAGGTGCTCCAGCAGCGGAGCCAGAAGGCTCTCAAGTATCAGAGCCAGAACGCGCTCAAGCAGCAGAGCCAGAAGGCGCTCAAGCAGCAGAGCCAGAAGGTGCTCCAGCAGCCGAGCCAGAAGGCGCTCAAGCAGCAGAGCCAGAAGGCACTCCAGCAGCGGAGCCAGAAGGTGCTCAAGCAGCGGAGCCAGAAGGTGCTCCAGCAGCGGAGCTAGAAGGCACTCCAGCAGCGGTGCCAGAAGGCACTCAAGCAGCGGAGCCAGAAGGTGCTGCAGCAGTAGAGCCAAAAGGTGCTCCAGCAGCAGAGCTAGAAGGCGCTCCAGCAGCGGAGCCAGAAGGTGCTCAAACAGCGGAGCCAGAAGGCAATCAAGCAGCGGAGCCAGAAGGTGCTCAAGCAGCTGAGCCAGAAGGCGCTCCAGCAGTGGAGCCAGAAGGCTTTCCAGCAGCGGAGCCAGAAGGTGCTCAAGCAGCAGAGCCAGAAGGTGCTCCAGCAGCGGAGCCAGCAGGTGCTCCAGCAGCAGAGCCAGAAGGCACTTCAGCAGTGGAGCCAGAAGGTGCTTAAGAAGGGGAGCCAGAAGGCGCTCAAGCAGTAGAGCCAGAAGGTGCTCAAGCAACAGAACCAGAAAGCCCTCCAGCAGCGGAGCCAGAAGGTGCTCCACCAGCACAGCCAAAAGGTGCTCCAGCAGCAGAGCTAGTATGCGCTCCAGCAGCAGAGCCAGAAGGTGCTCAAGCAGCAGAGCCAGAAGGTGCTCAAGCAGCGGAGCCGGAAGGCGCAAGCAGCGGAGCCAGAAGGCACTCCAGCAGCGGAGCTGGAAGGCGCTCAAGCAGCGGAGGCAGAAGGTGCTCTAGCAGCAGAGCCAGAAGGCACTTAAGCAGCGGAGCCAGAAGGCGCTCCAGCAGCGGAGCCAGAAGGTGCTTAAGCAGCACAACCAGAAGGCGCTCCAGCAGCGGAGCCAGAAGGCGCTCAAGCAGCTGAGCCAGAAGGTGCTCAAGCAGCAGAGCCAGAAGGTGCTCAAGCAGCAGAGCCATAAGGCGCTCAAGCAGTGGAGTCAGAAGGCACTCCAGCAGCGGAGCCAGAAGGTGCTTAAGCAGCAGAGCCAGAAGGCGCTCAAGCAGCAGAGCCAGAAGGCGCTCCAGCAGCAGAGCCAGAAGGTGCTCAAGCAGCGGAGCCAGAAGGCGCTCCAGCAGCAGAGCCAGAAGGCGCTCCAGCAGCGGAGCCAGAAGGTGCTCCAGCAGCGGAGCCAGAAGGCACTCCAGCAGCGGAGCCAGAAGGTGCTCCAGCAGCGGAGCCAGAAATTGCTCCAGCAGCGGAGCCAGAAGGCGCTCAAGCCACGGAGCCAGAAGGCGCTCCAGCAGCGGAGCCAGAAGCCGCTCCAGCAGCGGAGCCAGAAGGCGCCCAAGCAGCGGAGCCAGAAGGCGCTCCAGCAGCAGAGGCAGAAGGAGCTCAAGCAGCGGAGCCAGAAGGCGCTCAAGCAGCGGAGCCAGAAGGTGCTCAAGCAGCGGAGCCAGAAGGCACTCCAGCAGTGGAGCCAGAAGGTGCTTAAGAAGCGAAGCCAGAAGGCGCTCAAGCAGTAGAGCCAGAAGGTGCTCAAGCAACAGAACCAGAAGGCGCTCCAGCAGCAGAGGCAGAAGGTGCTCAAGCAGCAGAGCCAGAAGGCGCTCCAGCAGCGGAGCCAGAAGGCGCTCCAGCAGCAGAGCCAGAAGGCACTCCAGCAGCAGAGCCCGAAGGTGCTCAAGCAACGGAGCCAGAAGGTGCTCCAGCAGCGGAGCTATAAGGCCCTCCAGCAGCGGAGCCATAATGCACTCCAGCAGCGGAGCCAGAAGGTGCTCAAGCAGCAGAGTCAGAAGGCCCTCCAGCAGCAGAGCCAGAAGGTGCTCAAGCAGCAGAGCCAGAAGGTGCTCAAGCAGCGGAGCCGGAAGGCGCAAGCAGCGGAGCCAGAAGGCACTCCAGCAGCGGAGCTGGAAGGCGCTCAAGCAGCGGAGGCAGAAGGTGCTCCAGCAGCAGAGCCAGAAGGCACTTAAGCAGCAGAGCCAGAAGGCGCCCAAGCAGCAGAGCCAGAAGGCGCTCAAGCAGCAGAGCCAGAAGGTGCTCCAGCAGCAGAGCCAGAAGGCGCTCCAGCAGCAGAGCCAGAAGGTCCTCAAGCAGCGGAGCCAGAAGACGCTCCAGCAGCGGAGCTAGAAGGCACTCCAGCAGCGGTGCCAGAAGGCACTCAAGCAGTGGAGCCAGAAGGTGCTGCAGCAGCGGAGCCAAAAGGTGCTCCAGCAGCAGAGCTAGAAGGCGCTCCAGCACCGGAGCCAGAAGGTGCTCAAGCAGCGGAGCCAGAAGGCGCTCAAGCAGCGGAGCCAGAAGGTGCTCAAGCAGCGGAGCCAGAAGGCACTCCAGTAGCAGAAGGTGCTTAAGAAGCGGAGCCAGAAGGCGCTCAAGCAGTAGAGCCAGAAGGTGCTCAAGCAAGAGAACCAGAAAGCCCTCCAGCAGCGGAGCCAGAAGGTGCTCCACCAGCACAGCCAAAAGGTGCTCCAGCAGCAGAGCTAGTATGCGCTCCAGCAGCAGAGCCAGAAGGTGCTCAAGCAGCAGAGCCAGAAGGTGCTCAAGCAGCGGAGCCGGAAGGCGCAAGCAGCGGAGCCAGAAGGCACTCCAGCAGCGGAGCTGGAAGGCGCTCAAGCAGCGGAGGCAGAAGGTGCTCCAGCAGCAGAGCCAGAAGGCACTTAAGCAGCGGAGCCAGAAGGCGCTCCAGCAGCGGAGCCAGAAGGTGCTCAAGCAGCACAACCAGAAGGCGCTCCAGCAGCGGAGCCAGAAGGCGCTCAAGCAGCTGAGCCAGAAGGTGCTCAAGCAGCGGAGCCAGAAGGTGCTCAAGCAGCAGAGCCATAAGGCGCTCAAGCAGTGGAGCCAGAAGGCACTCCAGCAGCGGAGCCAGAAGGTGCTCCAGCAGCGGTGACAGAAGGCCCTCCAGCAGCGGAGCCAGAAAGTGCTCCGCCAGCACAGCCAAAAGGTGCTCCAGCAGCGGAGCTAGTAGGCGCTCAAGCAGCAGAGCCAGAAGGTGCTCCAGCAGCACAGCAAAAAGGTGCTCCAGCAGCGGAGCTAGAAGGTGCTCCAGCAGCAGAGCCAGAAGGTGCTCCAGCAGCTGAGCTAGAAGGCACCCAAGCAGCAGAGCCAGAAGGCGCTCCAGCAGCGGTGCCAGAAGATGCTCAAGCAGCGGAGCCAGAAGGCACTCCAGCAGCAGAGCTAGAAGGCGCTCAAGCAGCGGAGCCATAAGGCGCACCAGCAGCGGAGCCAGAAGGTCCTCAAGCAGCGGAGCCAGAAGACGCTCCAGCAGCGGAGCTAGAAGGCACTCCAGCAGCGGTGCCAGAAGGCACTCAAGCAGTGGAGCCAGAAGGTGCTGCAGCAGCGGAGCCAAAAGGTGCTCCAGCAGCAGAGCTAGAAGGTGCTCCAGCAGCGGAGCCAGAAGGTGCTCAAGCAGCGGAGCCAGAAGGCGCTCAAGCAGCGGAGCCAGAAGGTGCTCAAGCAGCGGAGCCAGAAGGCACTCCAGCAGCAGAAGGTGCTTAAGAAGCGGAGCCAGAAGGCGCTCAAGCAGTAGAGCCAGAAGGTGCTCAAGCAAGAGAACCAGAAAGCCCTCCAGCAGCGGAGCCAGAAGGTGCTCCACCAGCACAGCCAAAAGGTGCTCCAGCAGCAGAGCTAGTATGCGCTCCAGCAGCAGAGCCAGAAGGTGCTCAAGCAGCAGAGCCAGAAGGTGCTCAAGCAGCGGAGCCGGAAGGCGCAAGCAGCGGAGCCAGAAGGCACTCCAGCAGCGGAGCTGGAAGGCGCTCAAGCAGCGGAGGCAGAAGGTGCTCCAGCAGCAGAGCCAGAAGGCACTTAAGCAGCGGAGCCAGAAGGCGCTCCAGCAGCGGAGCCAGAAGGTGCTCAAGCAGCACAACCAGAAGGCGCTCCAGCAGCGGAGCCAGAAGGCGCTCAAGCAGCTGAGCCAGAAGGTGCTCAAGCAGCAGAGCCAGAAGGTGCTCAAGCAGCAGAGCCATAAGGCGCTCAAGCAGTGGAGCCAGAAGGCACTCCAGCAGCGGAGCCAGAAGGTGCTCCAGCAGCGGTGCCAGAAGGCCCTCCAGCAGCGGAGCCAGAAAGTGCTCCGCCAGCACAGCCAAAAGGTGCTCCAGCAGCGGAGCTAGTAGGCGCTCAAGCAGCAGAGCCAGGAGGTGCTCCAGCAGCACAGCCAAAAGGTGCTCCAGCAGCGGAGCTAGAAGGTGCTCCAGCAGCAGAGCCAGAAGGTGCTCCAGCAGCTGAGCCAGAAGGCACCCAAGCAGCAGAGCCAGAAGGCGCTCCAGCAGCGGTGCCAGAAGGTGCTCAAGCAGCAGAGCCAGAAGGCACTCCAGCAGCAGAGCTAGAAGGCGCTCAAGCAGCGGAGCCATAAGGCGCTCCAGCAGCAGAGCCGGAAGGTGCTCAAGCAGAGGAGCCGGAAGGCGCTCCAGCAGAGGAGCCAGAAGGCGCCCAAGCAGCGGAGCCAGAAGGTGCTCCAACAGCAGAGCCAGAAGGCGCTCAAGCAGCAGAGCCAGAAGGTGCTCCAGCAGCAGAGACAGAAGGCTCTCAAGCATCGGAGCCAGAAGGCGCTCAAGCAGCAGAGCCAGAAGGCACTCCAGCAGCGGAGCCAGAAGGTGCTCAAGCAGCGGAGCCAGAAGGCGCTCCAGCAGCGGAGATAGAAGGCACTCCAGCAGCGGTGCCAGAAGGCACTACAACAGCGGAGCCAGAAGGTGCTTAAGCAGCGGAGCCAAAGGGTGCTCCAGCAGCAGAGCTAGAAGGCGCTGCAGCAGCGGAGCCAGAAGGTGCTCAAGCAGCGGAGCCAGAAGGCACTCAAGCAGCGGAGCCAGAAGGTGCTGAAGCAGCTGAGCCAGAAGGCGCTCAAGCAGTGGAGCCAGAAGGCTCTCCAGCAGAGGAGCCAGAAGGCGCTCAAGCAGCAGAGCCAGAAGGCGCTAGAGCAGCGGAGCCAGCAGGTGCTCCAGCAGCAGAGCCAGAAGGTGCTCCAACAGCAGAGCTAGAAGGCGCTCCAGCAGCAGAACTAAAAGGCGCTCCAGCAGTGGAGCCAGAAGGCGCTCAAGCATCAAAGCCAGAAGGCGCTCAAGCAGCAGAGCCAGAAGGTGGTCTAGCAGTGGAGCCAAGAGGTGGTCAAGCAGCAGAGCCAGAAGGCACTCCAGCAGCGGAGCCAGAAGGCACTCCAGCAGCAGAGCAAGAAGGTGCTCCAGCAGTGGTGCCAGAAGGCCCTCCAGCAGCAGAGCCAGAAGGTTCTCCGCCAGCACAGCCAAAAGGTGCTCCAGCAGCGGAGCTAGTAGGCACTCAAGCAGCGGAGCCAGAAGGTGCTCCAGCAGCAGAGCCAAAAGGTGCACCAGCAGCTGAACTAGAAGGTGCTCCAGCAGCGGAGCCAGAAGGAGCTCCAGCAGCAGAGCCAGAAGGCGCACAAGCAGCGGAGCCATAAGGCGCTCCAGCAGCAGAGCCGGAAGGTGCTCAAGCAGCGGAGCCGGAAGGCGCTCCAGCAGCGGAGCCAGAAGGCACCCAAGCAGCCGAGCCAGAAGGTACTCCAGCAGCAGAGCCAGAAGGCGCTCAAGCAGCGGAGCCAGGATGTGCTCCAACAGCGGAGCCAGAAGGTGCTCAAGCAGCAGAGCCAGAAGGTGCTCCAGCAGCGGAGCCAGAAGGCACTCCAGCAGCAGAGCTAGAAGGTGCTCCAGCAGTGCTGCCAGAAGGCCCTCCAGCAGCGGAGCCAGAAGGTGCTCCACCAGCAAAGCCAAAAGGTGCACCAGCAGCTGAGCTAGAAGGTGCTCCAGCAGCAGAGCCAGAAGGCGCTCAAGCAGCGGAGCCAGAAGGTGCTCCAACAGCGGAGCCAGAAGGTGCTCAAGCAGCAGAGCCAGAAGGTGCTCCAGCAGCGGAGCCAGAAGGCACTCCAGCAGCAGAGCTAGAAAGTGCTCCAGCAGCGCTGCCAGAAGGCCCTCCAGCAGCGGAGCCAGAAGGTGCTCCACCAGCAAAGCCAAAAGGTGCTCCAGCAGCGGAGCTAGTATGCGCTCCAGCAGCAGAGCCAGAAGGTGCTCCAGCAGCAGAGCCAGAAGGCGCTCAAGCAGCGGAGCCAGAAGGTGCTCCAGCAGCAGAGCCAGAAGGCGCTCAAGCAGCGGAGCCAGAAGGTGCTCCAACAGCGGAGCCAGAAGGTGCTCAAGCAGCAGAGCCAGAAGGTGCTCCAGCAGCAGAGCCAGAATTTGCTCCAGCAGCAGAGCCAGAAGGCGCTCAAGCAGCAGAGCCAGAAGGCACTCAAGCAGCAGAGCCAGAAGGTGCTCCAGCAGCCGAGCCAGAAGGCGCTCAAGCAGCAGAGCCAGAAGGCGCTCCAGCAGCGGAGCCAGAAGGTGCTCAAGCAGCGGAGCCAGAAGGTGCTCCAGCAGCGGAGCTAGAAGGCACTCCAGCAGCGGTGCCAGAAGGCACTCAAGCAACGGAGCCGGAAGGCGCTCCAGCAGCGGAGCCAGAAGGCGCCCAAGCAGCGGAGCCAGAAGGTGCTCCAGCAGCAGAGCCAGAAGGCGCTCAACTAGCAGAGCCAGAAGGTGCTCCAACAGCGGAGCCAGAAGGCGCTCAAGCAGCAGAGCCAGAAGGTGCTCCAGCAGCGGAGCCAGAAGGCTCTCAAGTATCAGAGCCAGAAGGCGCTGAAGCAGCAGAGCCAGAAGGCGCTCAAGCAGCAGAGCCAGAAGGTGCTCCAGCAGCCGAGCCAGAAGGCGCTCAAGCAGCAGAGCCAGAAGGCGCTCCAGCAGCGGAGCCAGAAGGTGCTCAAGCAGCGGAGCCAGAAGGTGCTCCAGCAGCGGAGCTAGAAGGCACTCCAGCAGCGGTGCCAGAAGGCACTCAAGCAGCGGAGCCAGAAGGTGCTGCAGCAGCAGAGCCAAAAGGTGCTCCAGCAGCAGAGCTAGAAGGCGCTCCAGCAGCGGAGCCAGAAGGTGCTCAAACAGCAGAGCCAGAAGGCACTCAAGCAGCAGAGCCAGAAGGTGCTCAAGCAGCTGAGCCAGAAGGCGCTCCAGCAGTGGAGCCAGAAGGCTTTCCAGCAGCGGAGCCAGAAGGTGCTCAAGCAGCAGAGCCAGAAGGTGCTCCAGCAGCGGAGCCAGCAGGTGCTCCAGCAGCAGAGCCAGAAGGTGCTCCAACAGCGGAGCTAGAAGGCGCTCCAGCAGCGGAACTAAAAGGCGCTCCAGCAGCGGAGCCAGAAGGCGCCCTAGCATCGAAGCCAGAAGGCGCTCAAGCAGCAGAGCCAGAAGGCGCTCAAGCAGCAGAGCCAGAAGGCGCTCTAGCAGTGGAGCCAAGAGGTGGTCAAGCAGCAGAGCCAGAAGACGCTCTAGCAGCGGAGCCAGAAGGCACTACAGCAGCAGAGCTAGAAGGTGCTCCAGCAGCGCTGCCAGAAGACCCTCCAGCAGCGGAGCCAGAAGGTGCTCCACCAGCAAAGCCAAAAGGTGCTCCAGCAGCAGAGCTACTATGCGCTCCAGCAGCAGAGCCAGAAGGTGCTCAAGCAGCAGAGCCAGAAGGTGCTCAAGCAGCGGAGCCGGAAGGCGCAAGCAGCGGAGCCAGAAGGCACTCCAGCAGCGGAGCTGGAAGGTGCGCAAGCAGCGGAGGCAGAAGGTGCTCCAGCAGCAGAGCCAGAAGGCACTTAAGCAGCAGAGCCAGAAGGCGCCCAAGCAGCAGAGCCAGAAGGCGCTCCAGCAGCGGAGCCAGAAGGTGCTCAAGCAGCACAACCAGAAGGCGCTCCAGCAGCGGAGCCAGAAGGCGCTCAAGGAGCTGAGCCAGAAGGTGCTCAAGCAGCGGAGCCAGAAGGTGCGTAAGCAGCGGAGCCAGAAGGCGCTCAAGCAGCAGAGCTAGAAGGCGCTCCAGCAGCAGAGCCAGAAGGTGCTCAAGCAGCGGAGCCAGAAGGTGCTCCAGCAGCAGAGCCAGAAGGTGCTCCAGCAGCGGAGCCAGAAGGTGATCCAGCAGCGGAGCCAGAAGGCACTCCAGCAGAGGAGCCAGAAGGTGCTCCAGCAGCAGAGCCAGAAGTTGCTCCAGCAGCGGAGCCAGAAGGCGCTCAAGCAGTGGAGCCAGAAGGCGCTCCAGCAGCGGAGCCAGAAGGCGCTCCAGCAGCGGAGCCAGAAGGCGCCCAAGCAGCGGAGCCAGACGGCGCTCCAGCAGCGGAGGCAGAAGGAGCTCAAGCAGCGGAGCCAGAAGGCGCTCCTGCAGCAGAGCCAGAAGGCGCGCAAGCAGTGGAGCCAGAAGGCGCTCAAGCAGCGGAGCCAGAAGGTGCTCAAGCAGCAGAGCCAGAAGGTGCTCCAGCAGCGGAGCCAGAAGGCACTCCAGCAGCAGAGCTAGAAGGTGCTCCAGCAGTGCTGCCAGAAGGCCCTCCAGCAGCGGAGCCAGAAGGTGCTCCACCAGCAAAGCCAAAAGGTGCACCAGCAGCTGAGCTAGAAGGTGCTCCAGCAGCAGAGCCAGAAGGCGCTCAAGCAGCGGAGCCAGAAGGTGCTCCAACAGCGGAGCCAGAAGGTGCTCAAGCAGCAGAGCCAGAAGGTGCTCCAGCAGCGGAGCCAGAAGGCACTCCAGCAGCAGAGCTAGAAAGTGCTCCAGCAGCGCTGCCAGAAGGCCCTCCAGCAGCGGAGCCAGAAGGTGCTCCACCAGCAAAGCCAAAAGGTGCTCCAGCAGCGGAGCTAGTATGCGCTCCAGCAGCAGAGCCAGAAGGTGCTCCAGCAGCAGAGCCAGAAGGCGCTCAAGCAGCGGAGCCAGAAGGTGCTCCAGCAGCAGAGCCAGAAGACGCTCAAGCAGCGGAGCCAGAAGGTGCTCCAACAGCGGAGCCAGAAGGTGCTCAAGCAGCAGAGCCAGAAGGTGCTCCAGCAGCAGAGCCAGAAGGTGCTCCAGCAGCAGAGCCAGAAGGCGCTCAAGCAGCAGAGCCAGAAGGCACTCAAGCAGCAGAGCCAGAAGGTGCTCCAGCAGCCGAGCCAGAAGGCGCTCAAGCAGCAGAGCCAGAAGGCGCTCCAGCAGCGGAGCCAGAAGGTGCTCAAGCAGCGGAGCCAGAAGGTGCTCCAGCAGCGGAGCTAGAAGGCACTCCAGCAGCGGTGCCAGAAGGCACTCAAGCAGCGGAGCCGGAAGGCGCTCCAGCAGCAGAGCCAGAAGGCGCCCAAGCAGCGGAGCCAGAAGGTGCTCCAGCAGCAGAGCCAGAAGGCGCTCAACTAGCAGAGCCAGAAGGTGCTCCAACAGCGGAGCCAGAAGGCGCTCAAGCAGCAGAGCCAGAAGGTGCTCCAGCAGCGGAGCCAGAAGGCTCTCAAGTATCAGAGCCAGAAGGCGCTGAAGCAGCAGAGCCAGAAGGCGCTCAAGCAGCAGAGCCAGAAGGTGCTCCAGCAGCCGAGCCAGAAGGCGCTCAAGCAGCAGAGCCAGAAGGCGCTCCAGCAGCGGAGCCAGAAGGTGCTCAAGCAGCGGAGCCAGAAGGTGCTCCAGCAGCGGAGCTAGAAGGCACTCCAGCAGCGGTGCCAGAAGGCACTCAAGCAGCGGAGCCAGAAGGTGCTGCAGCAGCAGAGCCAAAAGGTGCTCCAGCAGCAGAGCTAGAAGGCGCTCCAGCAGCGGAGCCAGAAGGTGCTCAAACAGCAGAGCCAGAAGGCACTCAAGCAGCAGAGCCAGAAGGTGCTCAAGCAGCTGAGCCAGAAGGCGCTCCAGCAGTGGAGCCAGAAGGCTTTCCAGCAGCGGAGCCAGAAGGTGCTCAAGCAGCAGAGCCAGAAGGTGCTCCAGCAGCGGAGCCAGCAGGTGCTCCAGCAGCAGAGCCAGAAGGTGCTCCAACAGCGGAGCTAGAAGGCGCTCCAGCAGCGGAACTAAAAGGCGCTCCAGCAGCGGAGCCAGAAGGCGCCCTAGCATCGAAGCCAGAAGGCGCTCAAGCAGCAGAGCCAGAAGGCGCTCAAGCAGCAGAGCCAGAAGGCGCTCTAGCAGTGGAGCCAAGAGGTGGTCAAGCAGCAGAGCCAGAAGACGCTCTAGCAGCGGAGCCAGAAGGCACTACAGCAGCAGAGCTAGAAGGTGCTCCAGCAGCGCTGCCAGAAGACCCTCCAGCAGCGGAGCCAGAAGGTGCTCCACCAGCAAAGCCAAAAGGTGCTCCAGCAGCAGAGCTACTATGCGCTCCAGCAGCAGAGCCAGAAGGTGCTCAAGCAGCAGAGCCAGAAGGTGCTCAAGCAGCGGAGCCGGAAGGCGCAAGCAGCGGAGCCAGAAGGCACTCCAGCAGCGGAGCTGGAAGGTGCGCAAGCAGCGGAGGCAGAAGGTGCTCCAGCAGCAGAGCCAGAAGGCACTTAAGCAGCAGAGCCAGAAGGCGCCCAAGCAGCAGAGCCAGAAGGCGCTCCAGCAGCGGAGCCAGAAGGTGCTCAAGCAGCACAACCAGAAGGCGCTCCAGCAGCGGAGCCAGAAGGCGCTCAAGGAGCTGAGCCAGAAGGTGCTCAAGCAGCGGAGCCAGAAGGTGCGTAAGCAGCGGAGCCAGAAGGCGCTCAAGCAGCAGAGCTAGAAGGCGCTCCAGCAGCAGAGCCAGAAGGTGCTCAAGCAGCGGAGCCAGAAGGTGCTCCAGCAGCAGAGCCAGAAGGTGCTCCAGCAGCGGAGCCAGAAGGTGATCCAGCAGCGGAGCCAGAAGGCACTCCAGCAGAGGAGCCAGAAGGTGCTCCAGCAGCAGAGCCAGAAGTTGCTCCAGCAGCGGAGCCAGAAGGCGCTCAAGCAGTGGAGCCAGAAGGCGCTCCAGCAGCGGAGCCAGAAGGCGCTCCAGCAGCGGAGCCAGAAGGCGCCCAAGCAGCGGAGCCAGACGGCGCTCCAGCAGCGGAGGCAGAAGGAGCTCAAGCAGCGGAGCCAGAAGGCGGTCCTGCAGCAGAGCCAGAAGGCGCTCAAGCAGTGGAGCCAGAAGGCGCTCAAGCAGCGGAGCCAGAAGGTGCTCCAGCAGCGGAGCCAGAAGGCAATTCAGCAGTGGAGCCAGAAGGTGCTTAAGAAGCAGAGCCAGAAGGCGCTCAAGCAGTAGAGCCAGAAGGTGCTCAAGCAACAGAACCAGAAGGCGCTCCAGCAGCAGAGGCAGAAGGTGCTCAAGCAGCAGAGCCAGACGGAGCTCCAGCAGCAGAGCCAGAAGGCACTCCAGCAGCGGAGCCAGCAGGTGCTCCAGCAGCAGAGCCAGAAGGTGCTCCAACAGGAGAGCTAGAAGGCGCTCCAGCAGCGGAACTAAAAGGTGCTCCAGCAGCGGAGCCAGAAGGCGCTCAAGCATCAAAGCCAGAAGGCGCTCAAGCAGCAGAGCCAGAAGGTGCTCTAGCAGTGGAGCCAAGAGGTGGTCAAGCAGCAGAGCCAGAAGGCGCTCCAGCAGCGGAGCCAGAAGGCACTCCAGCAGCAGAGCTAGAAGGTGCTCCAGCAGCGGTGCCAGAAGGCCCTCCAGCAGCGGAGCCAGAAGGTGCTCCGCCAGCACAGCCAAAAGGTGCTCCAGCAGCAGAGCTAGTAGGCGCTCAAGTAGCAGAGCCAGAAAGTGCTCCAGCAGCACAGCCAAAAGGTGCTCCAGCAGCGGAGCTAGAAGGTGCTCCAGCAGCGGAGCCAGAAGGAGCTCAAGCAGCAGAGCCAGAACACGCTCAAACAGCGGAGCCAGAAGATGCTCCAGCAGCAGAGCCAGAAGGCGCTCAAGCAGCAGAGCCATAAGGCGCTCCAGCAGCGGAGCCGGAAGGCGCTCCAGCAGCGGAGCCAGAAAGCGCCCAAGCAGCGGAGCCAGAAGGTGCTCCAGCAGCAGAGCCAGAAGGCGCTCAAGCAGCAGAGCCAGAAGGTGCTCCAACAGCGGAGCCAGAGGCGCTCAAGCAGCAGAGCCAGAAGGTGCTCCAGCAGCGGAGCCAGAAGGCTCTCAAGTATCGGAGCCAGCAGGCGCTCAAGCAGCAGAGCCAGAAGGCGCTCAAGCAGCAGAGCTAGAAGGTGCTCCAGCAGCCGAGCCAGAAGGCGCTCAAGCAGCAGAGCCAAAAGGTGCTCCAGCAGCAGAGCTAGAAGGCGCTCCACCAGCGGAGCCAGAAGGTGCTCAAGCAGCAGAGCCAGAAGGTGCTCAAGCAGCGGAGCCGGAAGGCGCAAGCAGCGGAGCCAGAAGGCACTCCAGCAGCGGAGCTGGAAGGCGCTCAAGCAGCGGAGGCAGAAGGTGCTCCAGCAGCAGAGCCAGAAGGCACTTAAGCAGCGGAGCCAGAAGGCGCCCAAGCAGCAGAGCCAGAAGGCGCTCCAGCAGCGGAGCCAGAAGGTGCTCAAGCAGCACAACCAGAAGGCGCTCCAGCAGCGGAGCCAGAAGGCGCTCAAGGAGCTGAGCCAGAAGGTGCTCAAGCAGCGGAGCCAGAAGGTGCGTAAGCAGCGGAGCCAGAAGGCACTCAAGCAGCAGAGCTAGAAGGCGCTCCAGCAGCAGAGCCAGAAGGTGCTCCAGCAGCGGAGCCAGAAGGTGCTCCAGCAGCAGAGCCAGAAGGTGCTCCAGCAGCGGAGCCAGAAGGTGATCCAGCAGCGGAGCCAGAAGGCACTCCAGCAGAGGAGCCAGAAGGTTCTCCAGCAGCAGAGCCAGAAGTTGCTCCAGCAGCGGAGCCAGAAGGCGCTCAAGCAGTGGAGCCAGAAGGCGCTCCAGCAGCAGAGCCAGAAGGCGCTCCAGCAGCGGAGCCAGAAGGCGCCCAAGCAGCGGAGCCAGACAGCGCTCCAGCAGCGGAGGCAGAAGGAGCTCAAGCAGCGGAGCCAGAAGGCGCTCCAGCAGCAGAGCCAGAAGGCGCTCAAGCAGCGGAGCCAGAAGGCGCTCAAGCAGCGCAGCCAGAAGGTGCTCAAGCAGCGGAGCCAGAAGGCACTTCAGCAGTGGAGCCAGAAGGTGCTTCAGAAGCGGAGCCAGAAGGCGCTCAAGCAGTAGAGCCAGAAGGTGCTCAAGCAACAGAACCAGAAGGCGCTCCAGCAGCAGAGGCAGAAGGTGCTCAAGCAGCAGAGCCAGAAGGCGCTCCAGCAGCAGAGCCAGAAGGCACTCCAGCAGTGGAGCCAGCAGGTGCTCCAGCAGCAGAGCCAGAAGGTGCTCCAACAGGAGAGCTAGAAGGCGCTCCAGCAGCGGAACTAAAAGGTGCTCCAGCAGCGGAGCCAGAAGGCGCTCAAGCATCAAAGCCAGAAGGCGCTCAAGCAGCAGAGCCAGAAGGTGCTCTAGCAGTGGAGCCAAGAGGTGGTCAAGCAGCAGAGCCAGAAGGCGCTCCAGCAGCGGAGCCAGAAGGCACTCCAGCAGCAGAGCTAGAAGGTGCTCCAGCAGCGGTGCCAGAAGGCCCTCCAGCAGCGGAGCCAGAAGGTGCTCCGCCAGCACAGCCAAAAGGTGCTCCAGCAGCAGAGCTAGTAGGCGCTCAAGTAGCGGAGCCAGAAAGTGCTCCAGCAGCACAGCCAAAAGGTGCTCCAGCAGCGGAGCTAGAAGGTGCTCCAGCAGCGGAGCCAGAAGGAGCTCAAGCAGCAGAGCCAGAAAACGCTCAAACAGCGGAGCCAGAAGGTGCTCCAGCAGCAGAGCCAGAAGGCGCTCAAGCAGCAGAGCCATAAGGCGCTCCAGCAGCGGAGCCGGAAGGCGCTCCAGCAGCGGAGCCAGAAGGCGCCCAAGCAGCGGAGCCAGAAGGTGCTCCAGCAGCAGAGCCAGAAGGCGCTCAAGCAGCAGAGCCAGAAGGTGCTCCAACAGCGGAGCCAGAGGCGCTCAAGCAGCAGAGCCAGAAGGTGCTCCAGCAGCGGAGCCAGAAGGCTCTCAAGTATCGGAGCCAGCAGGCGCTCAAGCAGCAGAGCCAGAAGGCGCTCAAGAGGCAGAGCTAGAAGGTGCTCCAGCAGCCGAGCCAGAAGGCGCTCAAGCAGCAGAGCCAAAAGGTGCTCCAGCAGCAGAGCTAGAAGGCGCTCCAGCAGCGGAGCCAGAAGGTGCTCAAACAGCAGAGCCAGAAGGCACTCAAGCAGCGGAGCCAGAAGGTGCTCAAGCAGCAGAGCCAGAAGGTGCTCCAGCAGCGGAGCCAGCAGGTGCTCCAGCAGCAGAGCCAGAAGGTGCTCCAACAGCGGAGCTAGAAGGCGCTCCAGCAGCGGAACTAAAAGGCGCTCCAGCAGCGGAGCCAGAAGGCGCCCTAGCATCGAAGCCAGAAGGCGCTCAAGCAGCAGAGCCAGAAGGTGCTCAAGCAGCAGAGCCAGAAGGTGCTCCAGCAGTCAAGCCAGAAGGCGCTCAAGCAGCAGAGCCAGAAGGCGCTCTAGCAGTGGAGCCAAGAGGTGGTCAAGCAGCAGAGCCAGAAGGCGCTCTAGCAGCGGAGCCAGAAGGCATTCCAGCAGCAGAGCTAGAAGGTGCTCAAGCAGCGCTGCCAGAAGGCCCTCCAGCAGCGGAGCCAGAAGGTGCTCCACCAGCAAAGCCAAAAGGTGCTCCAGCAGCAGAGCTAGAAGGCGCTGCAGCAGCGGAGCCAGAAGGTGCTCAAGCAGCGGAGCCAGAAGGCACTCAAGCAGCAGAGCCAGAAGGTGCTCCAGCAGTCAAGCCAGAAGGCGCTCTAGCAGTGGAGCCAAGAGGTGGTCAAGCAGCAGAGCCAGAAGGCGCTCTAGCAGCGGAGCCAGAAGGCACTCCAGCAGCAGAGCTAGAAGGTGCTCCAGCAGCGCTGCCAGAAGGCCCTCCAGCAGCGGAGCCAGAAGGTGCTCCACCAGCAAAGCCAAAAGGTGCTCCAGCAGCGGAGCTAGTATGCGCTCCAGCAGCAGAGCCAGAATGTGCTCAAGCAGCAGAGCCAGAAGGTGCTCAAGCAGCGGAGCCGGAAGGCGTAAGCAGCGGAGCCAGAAGGCACTCCAGCAGCGGAGCTGGAAGGCGCTCAAGCAGCGGAGGCAGAAGGTGCTCCAGCAGCAGAGCCAGAAGGCACTTAAGCAGCAGACCCAGAAGGCGCCCAAGCAGTAGAGCCAGAAGGCGCTCCAGCAGCGGAGCCAGAAGGTGCTCAAGGAGCTGAGCCAGAAGGTGCTCAAGCAGTGGAGCCAGAAGGTGCGTAAGCAGCGGAGCCAGAAGGCGCTCAAGCAGCAGAGCTAGAAGGCGCTCCAGCAGCAGAGCCAGAAGGTGCTCAAGCAGCGGAGCCAGAAGGTGCTCCAGCAGCAGAGCCAGAAGGCGCTCCAGCAGCGGAGCCAGAAGGTGATCCAGCAGCGGAGCCAGAAAGCACTCCAGCAGAGGAGCCAGAATGTGCTCCAGCAGCAGAGCCAGAAGTTGCTCCAGCAGCGGAGCCAGAAGGCGCTCAAGCAGTGGAGCCAGAAGGCGCTCCAGCAGCGGAGCCAGAAGGCGCTCCAGCAGCGGAGCCAGAAGGCGCCCAAGCAGCGGAGCCAGACGGCGCTCCAGCAGCGGAGGCAGAAGGAGCTCAAGCAGTGGAGCCAGAAGGCGCTCCAGCAGCAGAGCCAGAAGGCGCTCAAGCAGCGGAGCCAGAAGGCGCTCAAGCAGCGGAGCCAGAAGGTGCTCAAGCAGCGGAGCCAGAAGGCACTTCAGCAGTGGAGCCAGAAGGTGCTTAAGAAGCGGAGCCAGAAGGCGCTCAAGCAGTAGAACCAGAAGGTGCTCAAGCAACAGAACCAGAAGGCGCTCCAGCAGCAGAGGCAGAAGGTGCTCAAGCAGCAGAGCCAGAAGGCGCTCCAGCAGCAGAGCCAGAAGGCACTCCAGCAGCGGAGCCAGCAGGTGCTCCAGCAGCAGAGCCAGAAGGTGCTCCCACAGGAGAGCTAGAAGGCGCTCCAGCAGCGGAACTAAAAGGTGCTCCAGCAGCGGAGCCAGAAGGCGCTCAAGCATCAAAGCCAGAATGCGCTCAAGCAGCAGAGCCAGAAGGTGCTCTAGCAGTGGAGCCAAGAGGTGGTCAAGCAGCAGAGCCAGAAGGCGCTCCAGCAGCGGAGCCAGAAGGCACTCCAGCAGCAGAGCTAGAAGGTGCTCCAGCAGCGGTGCCAGAAGGCCCTCCAGCAGCGGAGCCAGAAGGTGCTCCGCCAGCACAGCCAAAAGGTGCTCCAGCAGCAGAGCTAGTAGGCGCTCAAGTAGCGGAGCCAGAAAGTGCTCCAGCAGCACAGCCAAAAGGTGCTCCAGCAGCGGAGCTAGAAGGTGCTCCAGCAGCGGAGCCAGAAGGAGCTCAAGCAGCAGAGCCAGAAAACGCTCAAGCAGCGGAGCCAGAAGGTGCTCCAGCAGCAGAGCCAGAAGGCGCTCAAGCAGCAGAGTCATAAGGCGCTCCAGCAGCGGAGCCGGAAGGCGCTCCAGCAGCGGAGCCAGAAGGCGCCCAAGCAGCGGAGCCAGAAGGTGCTCCAGCAGCAGAGCCAGAAGGCGCTCGAGCAGCAGAGCCAGAAGGTGCTCCAACAGCGGAGCCAGAGGCGCTCAAGCAGCAGAGCCAGAAGGTGCTCCAGCAGCGGAGCCAGAAGGCTCTCAAGTATCGGAGCCAGCAGGCGCTCAAGCAGCAGAGCCAGAAGGCGCTCAAGCAGCAGAGCTAGAAGGTGCTCCAGCAGCCGAGCCAGAAGGCGCTCAAGCAGCAGAGCCAGAAGGCGCTCCAGCAGCGGAGCCAGAAGGTGCTCAAGCAGCGGAGCCAGAAGGCGCTCCAGCAGCGGAGCTAGAAGGCGCTCCAGCAGCGGTGCCAGAAGGCACTCAAGCAGCGGAGCTAGAAGGCGCTCCAGCAGCGGAGCCAGAAGGCGCTCAAGTATCAAAGCCAGAAGGCGCTCAAGCAGCGGAGCTAGAAGGCGCTCCAGCAGCGGAGCCAGAAGACGCTCAAGCATCAAAGCCAGAAGGCGCTCAAGCAGCAGAGCCAGAAGGTGCTCTAGCAGTGGAGCCAAGAGGTGGTCAAGCAGCAGAGCCAGAAGGCGCTCCAGCAGCGGAGCCAGAAGGCACTCCAGCAGCCGAGATAGAAGGTGCTCCAGCAGCGGTGCCAGAAGGCCCTCCAGCAGCGGAGCCAGAAGGTGCTCCGCCAGCACAGACAAAAGGTGCTCCAGCAGCGGAGCTAGTAGGCGCTCAAGCAGCGGAGCCAGAAGGTGTTCCAATAGCAGAGCCAGAAGGCGCTCAAGCAGCAGAGCCAGAAGGTGCTCCAGCAGCAGAGCCAGAAGGCTCTCAAGCATCGGAGCCAGAAGGCGCTCAAGCAGCAGAGCCAGAAGGCGCTCCAGCAGCGGAGCCAGAAGGCACTCCAGCAGCCGAGATAGAAGGTGCTCCAGCAGCGGTGCCAGAAGGCCCTCCAGCAGCGGAGCCAGAAGGTGCTCCGCCAGCACAGACAAAAGGTGCTCCAGCAGCGGAGCTAATAGGTGCTCAAGCAGCGGAGCCAGAAGGTGTTCCAATAGCAGAGCCAGAAGGCGCTCAAGCAGCAGAGCCAGAAGGTGCTCCAGCAGCAGAGCCAGAAGGCTCTCAAGCATCGGAGCCAGAAGGCGCTCAAGCAGCAGAGCCAGAAGGCGCTCGAGCAGCGGAGCCAGAAGGCGCCCAAGCAGCAGAGCCAGAAGGTGCTCCAACGGCAGAGCCAGAAGGCGCTCAAGCAGCAGAGCCAGAAGGTGCTCCAGCAGCGGAGCCAGAAGGCTCTCAAGCATCGGAGCCAGAAGGCGCTCAAGCAGCAGAGCTAGAAGGCGCTCCAGCAGCCGAGCCAGAAGGCGCTCAAGCAGCAGAGCCAGAAGGCACTCCAGCAGCGGAGCCAGAAGGTGCTCAAGCAGCGGAGCCAGAAGGCGCTCCAACAGCAGAGATAGAAGGCACTCCAGCAGCAGTGCTAGAAGGCACTCCAGCAGCAGAGCTAGTAGGTGCTCAAGCAGCGGAGCCAAAGGGTGCTCCAATAGCAGAGCCAGAAGGCGCTCAAGCAGCAGAGCCAGAAGGTGCTCCTGCAGCAGAGCCAGAAGGCTCTCAAGCATCGGAGCCAGAAGGCGCTCAAGCAGCAGAGCCAGAAGGTGCTCGAGCAGCAGAGCCAGAAGGCGCCCAAGCAGCGGAGCCAGAAGGTGCTCCAACGGCAGAGCCAGAAGGCGCTCAAGCAGCAGAGCCAGAAGGTGCTCCAGCAGCGGAGCCAGAAGGCTCTCAAGCATCGGAGCCAGAAGGCGCTCAAGCAGCAGAGCTAGAAGGCGCTCCAGCAGCCGAGCCAGAAGGCGCTCAAGCAGCAGAGCCAGAAGGCACTCCAGCAGCGGAGCCAGAAGGTGCTCAAGCAGCAGAGCCAGATAGCGCTCCAACAGCAGAGATAGAAGGTACTCCAGCAGCAGTGCTAGAAGGCACTCCAGCAGCGGAGCCAGAAGGTGCTGCAGCAGCGGAGCCAAAGGGTGCTCCAGCAGCAGAGCTAGAAGGCGCTGCAGCAAGGTGCTCAAGCAGCGGAGCCAGAAGGCACTCAAGCAGCGGAGCCAGAAGGTACTCAAGCAGCTGAGCCAGAATGTGCTCAAGCAGTGGAGGCAGAAGGCTTTCCAGCAGCGGAGCCAGAAGGCGCTCAAGCAGCAGAGCCAGAAGGGGGTCCAGCAGTGGAGCCAGCAGGTGCTCCAGCAGCAGAGCCAGAAGGCGCTCAAGCAGCCGAACTAAAAGACGCTCCAGCAGCGGAGCCAGAAGGCGCTCAAGCATCAAAGCCAGAAGGCGCTCAAGCAGCAGAGCCAGAAGGTGCTCTAGCAGTGGAGCCAAGAGGTGGGCAAGCAGCAGAGCCAGAAGGCGCTCCAGCAGCGGAGCCAGAAGGCACTCCAGCAGCAGAGCTAGAAGATGCTCCAGCAGCGGTGCCAGAAGGCCCTCCAGCAGCGGAGCCAGAAGGTGCTCCGCCAGCACAGCCAAAAGGTGCTCCAGCAGCGGAGCTAGTAGGCGCTCAAGCAGCAGAGCCAGAAGGTGCTCCAGCAGCACAGCCAAAAGGTGCTCCAGCAGCGGAGCTAGAAGGTGCTCCAGCAGTGGAGCCAGAAGGAGCTCAAGCAGCAGAGCCAGAAAACGCTCAAGCAGCGGAGCCAGAAGGCGCTCAAGCAGCGGTGCCATAAGGTGCTCCAGCAGCAGAGCCGGAAGGTGCTCAAGCAGTGGAGACGGAAGGCGCTCCAGCAGCGGAGCCAGAAGGCACCCAAGCAGCGGAGCCAGAAGGTGCTCCAGCAGCAGAGCCAGAAGGTGCTCAAGCAGCAGAGCCAGAAGGTGCTCCAACAGCGGAGCCAGAAGGCGCACAAGCAGCAGAGCCAGAAGGTGCTCCAGCAGCCGAGCCAGAAGGCTCTCAAGTATCGGAGCCAGAAGGCGCTCAAGCAGCAGAGCCAGAAGGTGCTCCAGCAGCCGAGCCAGAAGGCGCTCAAGCAGCAGAGCCAGAAGGCGCTCCAGCAGCAGAGCCAGAATGTCCTCAAGTAGCGGAGCCAGAAGGCGCTCCAGCAGCAGAGCTAGAACGTACTCCAGCAGCGGTGCCAGAAGACACTCAAGCAGCGGAGCCAGAAGGTGCTGCAGCAGCAGAGCCAAAAGGTGCTCCAGCAGCAGAGCTAGAAGGCGCTCCAGCAGCGGAGCCAGAAGGTGCTCAAACAGCGGAGCCAGAAGGCACTCAAGCAGCAGAGCCAGAAGGAGCTCAAGCAGCTGAGCCAGAAGGCGCTCCAGCAGTGGAGCCAGAAGGCTTTCCAGCAGCGGAGCCAGAAGGTGCTCAAGCAGCAGAGCCAGAAGGTGCTCCAGCAGCGGAGCCAGCAGGTGCTCCAGCAGCAGAGCCAGAAGGTGCTCCAACAGTGGCGCTAGAAGGCGCTCCAGCAGCGGAACTAAAAGGCGCTCCAGCAGCAGAGCCAGAAGGCACTCAAGCATCGAAGACAGAAGGCGCTCAAGCAGCAGAGCCAGAAGGTGCTCAAGCAGCAGATCCAGAAGGTTCTCCAGCAGTCGAGCCAGAAGGCGCTCAAGCAGCAGAGCCAGAAGGCGCTCTAGCAGTGGAGCCAAAAGGTGGTCAAGCAGCAGAGCCAGAAGGCGCTCCTTCAGCGGAGCCAGAAGGCTCTCCAGCAGCAGAGCTAGAAGGTGCTCCAGCAGCGCTGCCAGAAGGCCCTCCAGCAGCGGAGCCAGAAGGTGCTCCACCAGCACAGCCAAAAGGTGCTCCAGCAGCAGAGCTAGTATGCGCTCCAGCAGCAGAGCCAGAAGGTGCTCAAGCAGCAGAGCCAGAAGGTGCTCAAGCAGCGGAGCCGGAAGGCGCAAGCAGCGGAGCCAGAAGGCACTCCAGCAGCAGAGCTGGAAGGCGCTCAAGCAGCGGAGGCAGAAGGTGCTCCAGCAGCAGAGCCAGAAGGCACTTAAGCAGCGGAGCCAGAAGGCGCCCAAGCAGCAGAGCCAGAAGGCGCTCAAGCAGCATAGCCAGAAGGTGCTCCAGCAGCCGAGCCAGAAGGCGCTCCAGCAGCAGAGCCAGAAGGTCCTCAAGCAGCGGAGCCAGAAGGCGCTCCAGCAGCAGAGCTAGAACGTACTCCAGCAGCGGTGCCAGAAGACATTCAAGCAGCGGAGCCAGAAGGTGCTGCAGCAGCAGAGCCAAAAGGTGCTCCAGCAGCAGAGCTAGCAGGCGCTCCAGCAGCGGAGCCAGAAGGTGCTCAAACAGCGGAGCCAGAAGGCACTCAAGCAGCAGAGCCAGAAGGTGCTCAAGCAGCTGAGCCAGAAGGCGCTCCAGCAGTGGAGCCAGAAGGCTTTCCAGCAGCGGAGCCAGAAGGTGCTCAAGCAGCAGAGCCAGAAGGTGCTCCAGCAGCGGAGCCAGCAGGTGCTCCAGCAGCAGAGCCAGAAGGTGCTCCAACAGTGGTGCTAGAAGGCACTCCAGCAGCGGAACTAAAAGGCGCTCCAGCAGCGGAGCCAGAAGGCACTCAAGCATCGAAGACAGAAGGCGCTCAAGCAGCAGAGCCAGACGGTGCTCAAACAGCAGAGCCAGAAAGTTCTCCAGCAGTCGAGCCAGAAGGTGCTCAAGCAGCAGAGCCAGAAGGTGCTCCAGCAGTGGAGCCAAGAGGTGGTCAAGCAGCAGAGCCAGAAGGTGCTCCAGCAGTGGAGCCAGAAGGCACTCCAGCAGCAGAGCTAGAAGGTGCTCCAGCAGCGCTGCCAGATGGCCCTCCAGCAGCAGAGCCAGAAGGTGCTCCACCAGCACAGCCAAAAGGTGCTCCAGCAGCGGAGCTATTATGCGCTCCAGCAGCAGAGCCAGAAGGTGCTCAAGCAGCAGAGCCAGAAGGTGCTCAAGCAGCGGAGCCGGAAGGCGCAAGCAGCAGAGCCAGAAGGCACTTCAGCAGCGGAGCTGGAAGGCGCTCAAGCAGCGGAGGCAGAAGGTGCTCCAGCAGCAGAGCCAGAAGGCACTTAAGCAGCGGAACCAGAAGGCGCCCAAGCAGCAGAGACAGAAGGCGCTCAAGCAGCAGAGCCAGAAGCTGCTCCAGCAGCCGAGCCAGAAGGCGCTCAAGCAGCAGAGCCAGAAGGCGCTCCAGCAGCGGAGCCAGAAGGTCCTCAAGCAGCGGAGCCAGAAGGCGCTCCAGCAGCGGAGCTAGAAGGCACTCCAGCAGCAGTGCCAAAAGGCACTTCAGCAGCAGAGCTAGAAGGCGCTCCAGCAGCGGAGCCAGAAGGTGCTCAAGCAGCGGAGCCAGAAGGCGCTCAAGCAGCGGAGCCAGAAGGTGCTCAAGCAGCGGAGCCAGAAGGTGCTCCAGCAGCAGAGCTAGAAGGCGCTCCAGCAGCGGAGCCAGAAGGTGCTCAAGCAGCGGAGCCAGAAGGCGCTCAAGCAGCGGAGCCAGAAGGTGCTCAAGCAGCGGAGCCAGAAGGCACTCCAGCAGTGGAGCCAGAAGGTGCTTAAGAAGCGGAGCCAGAAGGCACTCAAGCAGTAGAGCCAGAAGGTGCTCAAGCAACAGAACCAGAAAGCCCTCCAGCAGCGGAGCCAGAAGGTGCTCCACCAGCACAGCCAAAAGGTGCTCCAGCAGCAGAGCTAGTATGCGCTCCAGCAGCAGAGCCAGAAGGTGCTCAAGCAGCAGAGCCAGAAGGTGCTCAAGCAGCGGAGCCGGAAGGCGCAAGCAGTGGAGCCAGAAGGCACTCCAGCAGCGGAGCTGGAAGGCGCTCAAGCAGCGGAGGCAGAAGGTGCTCCAGCAGCAGAGCCAGAAGGCACTTAAGCAGCGGAGCCAGAAGGCGCTCCAGCAGCGGAGCCAGAAGGTGCTCAAGCAGCACAACCAGAAGGCGCTCCAGCAGCGGAGCCAGAAGGCGCTCAAGCAGCTGAGCCAGAAGGTGCTCAAGCAGCGGAGCCAGAAGGTGCTCAAGCAGCAGAGCCATAAGGCGCTCAAGCAGTGGAGCCAGAAGGCACTCAAGCAGCAGAGCCAGAAGGTGCTCAAGCAGCAGAGCCAGAAGGTGCTCAAGCAGCGGAGCCAGAAGGCGCAAGCAGCGGAGCCAGAAGGCACTCCTGCAGCGGAGCTGGAAGGCGCTCAAGCAGCGGAGGCAGAAGGTGCTCCAGCAGCAGAGCCAGAAGGCACTTAAGCAGCGGAGCCAGAAGGCGCCCAAGCAGCAGAGCCAGAAGGCGCTCAAGCAGCAGAGCCAGAAGGTGCTCCAGCAGCCGAGCCAGAAGGCGCTCCAGCAGCAGAGCCAGAAGGTCCTCAAGCAGCGGAGCCAGAAGGCGCTCCAGCAGCAGAGCTAGAACGTACTCCAGCAGCGGTGCCAGAAGACACTCAAGCAGCGGAGCCAGAAGGTGCTGCAGCAGCGGAGCCAAAAGGTGCTCCAGCAGCAGAGCTAGAAGGCGCTCCAGCAGCGGAGCCAGAAGGTGCTCAAACAGCGGAGCCAGAAGCCACTAGAGCAGCAGAGCCAGAAGGTGCTCCAGCAGCAGAGCCAGAAGGTGCTCCAACAGTGGCGCTAGAAGGCGCTCCAGCAGCGGAACTAAAAGGCGCTCCAGCAGCGGAGCCAGAAGGCACTCAAGCATCGAAGACAGAAGGCGCTCAAGCAGCAGAGCCAGAAGGTGCTCAAGCAGCAGAGCCAGAAGGTTCTCCAGCAGTCGAGCCAGAAGGCGCTCAAGCAGCAGAGCCAGAAGGCGCTCTAGCAGTGGAGCCAAGAGGTGGTCAAGCAGCAGAGCCAGAAGGCGCTCCAGCAGCGGAGCCAGAAGGCACTCCAGCAGCAGAGCTAGAAGGTGCTCCAGCAGCGCTGCCAGAAGGCCCTCCAGCAGCGGAGCCAGAAGGTGCTCCACCAGCACAGCCAAAAGGTGCTCCAGCAGCGGAGCTAGTATGCGCTCCAGCAGCAGAGCCAGAAGGTGCTCAAGCAGCAGAGCCAGAAGGTGCTCAAGCAGCGGAGCCGGAAGGCGCAAGCAGCGGAGCCAGAAGGCACTCCAGCAGCGGAGCTGGAAGGCGCTCAAGCAGCGGAGGCAGAAGGTGCTCCAGCAGCAGAGCCAGAAGGCACTGAAGCAGCGGAGCCAGAAGGCGCTCCAGCAGCGGAGCTAGAACGTACTCCAGCAGCGGTGCCAGAAGACACTCAAGCAGCGGAGCCAGAAGGTGCTGCAGCAGCGGAGCCAAAAGGTGCTCCAGCAGCAGAGCTAGAAGGCGCTCCAGCAGCGGAGCCAGAAGGTGCTGCAGCAGCGGAGCCAAAGGGAGCTCCAGCAGCAGAGCTAGAAGGCGCTGCAGCAGCGGAGCCAGAAGGTGCTCAAGCAGCGGAGCCAGAAGGCACTCAAGCAGCGGAGCCAGAAGGTGCTCAAGCAGCTGAGCCAGAAGGCGCTCAAGCAGTGGAGGCAGAAGGCTTTCCAGCAGCGGAGCCAGAAGGCGCTCAAGCAGCAGAGCCAGAAGGCGGTCCAGCAGTGGAGCCAGCAGGTGCTCCAGCAGCAGAGCCAGAAGGCGCTCAAGCAGCCAAACTAAAAGGCGCTCCAGCAGCGGAGCCAGAAGGCGCTCAAGCATCAAAGCCAGAAGGCGCTCAAGCAGCAGAGCCAGAAGGTGCTCTAGCAGTGGAGCCAAGAGGTGGGCAAGCAGCAGAGCCAGAAGGCGCTCCAGCAGCGGAGCCAGAAGGCACTCCAGCAGCAGAGCTAGAAGATGCTCCAGCTTCGCTGCCAGAAGGTCCTCCAGCAGCGGAGCCAGAAGGTGCTCCACCAGCAGAGCCAAAAGGTGCTCCAGCAGCGGAGCTAGTATGCGCTCCAGCAGCAGAGCCAGAAGGTGCTCAAGCAGCAGAGCCAGAAGGTGCTCAAGCAGCGGAGCTGGAAGGCGCAAGCAGCGGAGCCAGAAGGCACTCCAGCAGCGGAGCTGGAAGGCGCTCAAGCAGCGGAGGCAGAAGGTGCTCCAGCAGCAGAGCCAGAAGGCACTTAAGCAGCGGAGCCAGAAGTCGCCCAAGCAGCAGAGCCAGAAGGCGCTCAAGCAGCAGAGCCAGAAGGTGCTCCAGCAGCCGAGCCAGAAGGCGCTCAAGCAGCAGAGCCAGAAGGCGCTCCAGGAGCGGAGCCAGAAGGTCCTCAAGCAGCGGAGCCAGAAGGCGCTCCAGCAGCGGAGCTAGAAGGCACTCCAGCAGCAGTGCCAGAAGGCACTCAAGCAGCGGAGCCAGAAGGTGCTGCAGCAGCGGAGCCAGAAGGTGCTCAAGCAGCGGAGCCAGAAGGCGCTCCAGCAGCGGAGCTAGAACGTACTCCAGCAGCGGTGCCAGAAGACACTCAAGCAGCGGAGCCAGAAGGTGCTGCAGCAGCGGAGCCAAAAGGTGCTCCAGCAGCAGAGCTAGAAGGCGCTCCAGCAGCAGAGCCAGAAGGTGCTGCAGCAGCGGAGCCAAAGGGTGCTCCAGCAGCAGAGCTAGAAGGCGCTGCAGCAGCGGAGCCAGAAGGTGCTCAAGCAGCGGAGCCAGAAGGCACTCAAGCAGCGGAGCCAGAAGGTGCTCTAGCAGCTGAGCCAGAAGGCGCTCAAGCAGTGGAGGAAGAAGGCTTTCCAGCAGCGGAGCCAGAAGGCGCTCAAGCAGCAGAGCCAGAAGGCGGTCCAGCAGTGGAGCCAGCAGGTGCTCCAGCAGCAGAGCCAGAAGGCGCTCAAGCAGCCGAACTAAAAGGCGCTCCAGCAGCGGAGCCAGAAGGCGCTCAAGCATCAAAGCCAGAAGGCGCTCAAGCAGCAGAGCCAGAAGGTGCTCTAGCAGTGGAGCCAAGAGGTGGGCAAGCAGCAGAGCCAGAAGGCGCTCCAGCATCGGAGCCAGAAGGCACTCCAGCAGCAGAGCTAGAAGATGCTCCAGCAGCGGTGCCAGAAGGCCCTCCAGCAGCGGAGCCAGAAGGTGCTCCGCCAGCACAGCCAAAAGGTGCTCCAGCAGCGGAGCTAGTAGGCGCTCAAGCAGCAGAGCCAGAAGGTGCTCCAGCAGCACAGCCAAAAGGTGTTCCAGCAGCGGAGCTAGAAGGTGCTCCAGCAGTGGAGCCAGAAGGAGCTCAAGCAGCGGAGCCAGAAGGTGCTCCAGCAGCAGAGCCAGAAGGTGCTCAAGCAGCGGTGCCATAAGGCACTCCAGCAGCAGAGCCGGAAGGTGCTCAAGCAGCGGAGACGGAAGGCGCTCCAGCAGCGGAGCCAGAAGGCACCCAAGCAGCGGAGCCAGAAGGTGCTCCAGCAGCAGAGCCAGAAGGCGCTCAAGCAGAAGAGCCAGAAGGTGCTCCAACAGCGGAGCCAGAAGGCACACAAGCAGCAGAGCCAGAAGGTGCTCCAGCAGCCGAGCCAGAAGGCTCTCAAGTATCGGAGCCAGAAGGCGCTCAAGCAGCAGAGCTAGAAGGCGCTCAAGCAGCAGAGCCAGAAGGTGCTCCAGCAGCTGAGCCAGAAGGCGCTCAAGCAGCAGAGCCAGAAGGCGCTCCAGCAGCGGAGCCAGAAGGTCCTCAAGTAGCGGAGCCAGAAGGCGCTCCAGCAGCGGAGCTAGAACGTACTCCAGCAGCGGTGCCAGAAGACACTCAAGCAGCGGAGCCAGAAGGTGCTGCAGCAGCGGAGCCAAAAGGTGCTCCAGCAGCAGAGCTAGAATGCGCTCCAGCAGCGGAGCCAGAAGGCGCCCAAGCAGCGGAGCCAGACGGCGCTCCAGCAGCGGAGGCAGAAGGAGCTCAAGCAGCGGAGCCAGAAGGCGCTCCTGCAGCAGAGCCAGAAGGCGCGCAAGCAGTGGAGCCAGAAGGCGCTCAAGCAGCGGAGCCAGAAGGTGCTCAAGCAGCAGAGCCAGAAGGTGCTCCAGCAGCGGAGCCAGAAGGCACTCCAGCAGCAGAGCTAGAAGGTGCTCCAGCAGTGCTGCCAGAAGGCCCTCCAGCAGCGGAGCCAGAAGGTGCTCCACCAGCAAAGCCAAAAGGTGCACCAGCAGCTGAGCTAGAAGGTGCTCCAGCAGCAGAGCCAGAAGGCGCTCAAGCAGCGGAGCCAGAAGGTGCTCCAACAGCGGAGCCAGAAGGTGCTCAAGCAGCAGAGCCAGAAGGTGCTCCAGCAGCGGAGCCAGAAGGCACTCCAGCAGCAGAGCTAGAAAGTGCTCCAGCAGCGCTGCCAGAAGGCCCTCCAGCAGCGGAGCCAGAAGGTGCTCCACCAGCAAAGCCAAAAGGTGCTCCAGCAGCGGAGCTAGTATGCGCTCCAGCAGCAGAGCCAGAAGGTGCTCCAGCAGCAGAGCCAGAAGGCGCTCAAGCAGCGGAGCCAGAAGGTGCTCCAGCAGCAGAGCCAGAAGACGCTCAAGCAGCGGAGCCAGAAGGTGCTCCAACAGCGGAGCCAGAAGGTGCTCAAGCAGCAGAGCCAGAAGGTGCTCCAGCAGCAGAGCCAGAAGGTGCTCCAGCAGCAGAGCCAGAAGGCGCTCAAGCAGCAGAGCCAGAAGGCACTCAAGCAGCAGAGCCAGAAGGTGCTCCAGCAGCCGAGCCAGAAGGCGCTCAAGCAGCAGAGCCAGAAGGCGCTCCAGCAGCGGAGCCAGAAGGTGCTCAAGCAGCGGAGCCAGAAGGTGCTCCAGCAGCGGAGCTAGAAGGCACTCCAGCAGCGGTGCCAGAAGGCACTCAAGCAGCGGAGCCGGAAGGCGCTCCAGCAGCAGAGCCAGAAGGCGCCCAAGCAGCGGAGCCAGAAGGTGCTCCAGCAGCAGAGCCAGAAGGCGCTCAACTAGCAGAGCCAGAAGGTGCTCCAACAGCGGAGCCAGAAGGCGCTCAAGCAGCAGAGCCAGAAGGTGCTCCAGCAGCGGAGCCAGAAGGCTCTCAAGTATCAGAGCCAGAAGGCGCTGAAGCAGCAGAGCCAGAAGGCGCTCAAGCAGCAGAGCCAGAAGGTGCTCCAGCAGCCGAGCCAGAAGGCGCTCAAGCAGCAGAGCCAGAAGGCGCTCCAGCAGCGGAGCCAGAAGGTGCTCAAGCAGCGGAGCCAGAAGGTGCTCCAACAGCGGAGCCAGAAGGTGCTCAAGCAGCAGAGCCAGAAGGTGCTCCAGCAGCGGAGCCAGAAGGTGCTGCAGCAGCAGAGCCAAAAGGTGCTCCAGCAGCAGAGCTAGAAGGCGCTCCAGCAGCGGAGCCAGAAGGTGCTCAAACAGCAGAGCCAGAAGGCACTCAAGCAGCAGAGCCAGAAGGTGCTCAAGCAGCTGAGCCAGAAGGCGCTCCAGCAGTGGAGCCAGAAGGCTTTCCAGCAGCGGAGCCAGAAGGTGCTCAAGCAGCAGAGCCAGAAGGTGCTCCAGCAGCGGAGCCAGCAGGTGCTCCAGCAGCAGAGCCAGAAGGTGCTCCAACAGCGGAGCTAGAAGGCGCTCCAGCAGCGGAACTAAAAGGCGCTCCAGCAGCGGAGCCAGAAGGCGCCCTAGCATCGAAGCCAGAAGGCGCTCAAGCAGCAGAGCCAGAAGGCGCTCAAGCAGCAGAGCCAGAAGGCGCTCTAGCAGTGGAGCCAAGAGGTGGTCAAGCAGCAGAGCCAGAAGACGCTCTAGCAGCGGAGCCAGAAGGCACTACAGCAGCAGAGCTAGAAGGTGCTCCAGCAGCGCTGCCAGAAGACCCTCCAGCAGCGGAGCCAGAAGGTGCTCCACCAGCAAAGCCAAAAGGTGCTCCAGCAGCAGAGCTACTATGCGCTCCAGCAGCAGAGCCAGAAGGTGCTCAAGCAGCAGAGCCAGAAGGTGCTCAAGCAGCGGAGCCGGAAGGCGCAAGCAGCGGAGCCAGAAGGCACTCCAGCAGCGGAGCTGGAAGGTGCGCAAGCAGCGGAGGCAGAAGGTGCTCCAGCAGCAGAGCCAGAAGGCACTTAAGCAGCAGAGCCAGAAGGCGCCCAAGCAGCAGAGCCAGAAGGCGCTCCAGCAGCGGAGCCAGAAGGTGCTCAAGCAGCACAACCAGAAGGCGCTCCAGCAGCGGAGCCAGAAGGCGCTCAAGGAGCTGAGCCAGAAGGTGCTCAAGCAGCGGAGCCAGAAGGTGCGTAAGCAGCGGAGCCAGAAGGCGCTCAAGCAGCAGAGCTAGAAGGCGCTCCAGCAGCAGAGCCAGAAGGTGCTCAAGCAGCGGAGCCAGAAGGTGCTCCAGCAGCAGAGCCAGAAGGTGCTCCAGCAGCGGAGCCAGAAGGTGATCCAGCAGCGGAGCCAGAAGGCACTCCAGCAGAGGAGCCAGAAGGTGCTCCAGCAGCAGAGCCAGAAGTTGCTCCATCAGCGGAGCCAGAAGGCGCTCAAGCAGTGGAGCCAGAAGGCGCTCCAGCAGCGGAGCCAGAAGGCGCTCCAGCAGCGGAGCCAGAAGGCGCCCAAGCAGCGGAGCCAGACGGCGCTCCAGCAGCGGAGGCAGAAGGAGCTCAAGCAGCGGAGCCAGAAGGCGCTCCTGCAGCAGAGCCAGAAGGCGCTCAAGCAGTGGAGCCAGAAGGCGCTCAAGCAGCGGAGCCAGAAGGTGCTCCAGCAGCGGAGCCAGAAGGCAATTCAGCAGTGGAGCCAGAAGGTGCTTAAGAAGCGGAGCCAGAAGGCGCTCAAGCAGTAGAGCCAGAAGGTGCTCAAGCAACAGAACCAGAAGGCGCTCCAGCAGCAGAGGCAGAAGGTGCTCAAGCAGCAGAGCCAGACGGAGCTCCAGCAGCAGAGCCAGAAGGCACTCCAGCAGCGGAGCCAGCAGGTGCTCCAGCAGCAGAGCCAGAAGGTGCTCCAACAGGAGAGCTAGAAGGCGCTCCAGCAGCGGAACTAAAAGGTGCTCCAGCAGCGGAGCCAGAAGGCGCTCAAGCATCAAAGCCAGAAGGCGCTCAAGCAGCAGAGCCAGAAGGTGCTCTAGCAGTGGAGCCAAGAGGTGGTCAAGCAGCAGAGCCAGAAGGCGCTCCAGCAGCGGAGCCAGAAGGCACTCCAGCAGCAGAGCTAGAAGGTGCTCCAGCAGCGGTGCCAGAAGGCCCTCCAGCAGCGGAGCCAGAAGGTGCTCCGCCAGCACAGCCAAAAGGTGCTCCAGCAGCAGAGCTAGTAGGCGCTCAAGTAGCAGAGCCAGAAAGTGCTCCAGCAGCACAGCCAAAAGGTGCTCCAGCAGCGGAGCTAGAAGGTGCTCCAGCAGCGGAGCCAGAAGGAGCTCAAGCAGCAGAGCCAGAACACGCTCAAACAGCGGAGCCAGAAGATGCTCCAGCAGCAGAGCCAGAAGGCGCTCAAGCAGCAGAGCCATAAGGCGCTCCAGCAGCGGAGCCGGAAGGCGCTCCAGCAGCGGAGCCAGAAAGCGCCCAAGCAGCGGAGCCAGAAGGTGCTCCAGCAGCAGAGCCAGAAGGCGCTCAAGCAGCAGAGCCAGAAGGTGCTCCAACAGCGGAGCCAGAGGCGCTCAAGCAGCAGAGCCAGAAGGTGCTCCAGCAGCGGAGCCAGAAGGCTCTCAAGTATCGGAGCCAGCAGGCGCTCAAGCAGCAGAGCCAGAAGGCGCTCAAGCAGCAGAGCTAGAAGGTGCTCCAGCAGCCGAGCCAGAAGGCGCTCAAGCAGCAGAGCCAAAAGGTGCTCCAGCAGCAGAGCTAGAAGGCGCTCCACCAGCGGAGCCAGAAGGTGCTCAAGCAGCAGAGCCAGAAGGTGCTCAAGCAGCGGAGCCGGAAGGCGCAAGCAGCGGAGCCAGAAGGCACTCCAGCAGCGGAGCTGGAAGGCGCTCAAGCAGCGGAGGCAGAAGGTGCTCCAGCAGCAGAGCCAGAAGGCACTTAAGCAGCGGAGCCAGAAGGCACCCAAGCAGCAGAGCCAGAAGGCGCTCCAGCAGCGGAGCCAGAAGGTGCTCAAGCAGCACAACCAGAAGGCGCTCCAGCAGCGGAGCCAGAAGGCGCTCAAGGAGCTGAGCCAGAAGGTGCTCAAGCAGCGGAGCCAGAAGGTGCGTAAGCAGCGGAGCCAGAAGGCACTCAAGCAGCAGAGCTAGAAGGCGCTCCAGCAGCAGAGCCAGAAGGTGCTCCAGCAGCGGAGCCAGAAGGTGCTCCAGCAGCAGAGCCAGAAGGTGCTCCAGCAGCGGAGCCAGAAGGTGATCCAGCAGCGGAGCCAGAAGGCACTCCAGCAGAGGAGCCAGAAGGTTCTCCAGCAGCAGAGCCAGAAGTTGCTCCAGCAGCGGAGCCAGAAGGCGCTCAAGCAGTGGAGCCAGAAGGCGCTCCAGCAGCAGAGCCAGAAGGCGCTCCAGCAGCGGAGCCAGAAGGCGCCCAAGCAGCGGAGCCAGACAGCGCTCCAGCAGCGGAGGCAGAAGGAGCTCAAGCAGCGGAGCCAGAAGGCGCTCCAGCAGCAGAGCCAGAATGCGCTCAAGCAGCGGAGCCAGAAGGCGCTCAAGCAGCGGAGCCAGAAGGTGCTCAAGCAGCGGAGCCAGAAGGCACTTCAGCAGTGGAGCCAGAAGGTGCTTCAGAAGCGGAGCCAGAAGGCGCTCAAGCAGTAGAGCCAGAAGGTGCTCAAGCAACAGAACCAGAAGGCGCTCCAGCAGCAGAGGCAGAAGGTGCTCAAGCAGCAGAGCCAGAAGGCGCTCCAGCAGCAGAGCCAGAAGGCACTCCAGCAGCGGAGCCAGCAGGTGCTCCAGCAGCAGAGCCAGAAGGTGCTCCAACAGGAGAGCTAGAAGGCGCTCCAGCAGCGGAACTAAAAGGTGCTCCAGCAGCGGAGCCAGAAGGCGCTCAAGCATCAAAGCCAGAAGGCGCTCAAGCAGCAGAGCCAGAAGGTGCTCTAGCAGTGGAGCCAAGAGGTGGTCAAGCAGCAGAGCCAGAAGGCGCTCCAGCAGCGGAGCCAGAAGGCACTCCAGCAGCAGAGCTAGAAGGTGCTCCAGCAGCGGTGCCAGAAGGCCCTCCAGCAGCGGAGCCAGAAGGTGCTCCGCCAGCACAGCCAAAAGGTGCTCCAGCAGCAGAGCTAGTAGGCGCTCAAGTAGCGGAGCCAGAAAGTGCTCCAGCAGCACAGCCAAAAGGTGCTCCAGCAGCGGAGCTAGAAGGTGCTCCAGCAGCGGAGCCAGAAGGAGCTCAAGCAGCAGAGCCAGAAAACGCTCAAACAGCGGAGCCAGAAGGTGCTCCAGCAGCAGAGCCAGAAGGCGCTCAAGCAGCAGAGCCATAAGGCGCTCCAGCAGCGGAGCCGGAAGGCGCTCCAGCAGCGGAGCCAGAAGGCGCCCAAGCAGCGGAGCCAGAAGGTGCTCCAGCAGCAGAGCCAGAAGGCGCTCAAGCAGCAGAGCCAGAAGGTGCTCCAACAGCGGAGCCAGAGGCGCTCAAGCAGCAGAGCCAGAAGGTGCTCCAGCAGCGGAGCCAGAAGGCTCTCAAGTATCGGAGCCAGCAGGCGCTCAAGCAGCAGAGCCAGAAGGCGCTCAAGAGGCAGAGCTAGAAGGTGCTCCAGCAGCCGAGCCAGAAGGCGCTCAAGCAGCAGAGCCAAAAGGTGCTCCAGCAGCAGAGCTAGAAGGCGCTCCAGCAGCGGAGCCAGAAGGTGCTCAAACAGCAGAGCCAGAAGGCACTCAAGCAGCGGAGCCAGAAGGTGCTCAAGCAGCAGAGCCAGAAGGTGCTCCAGCAGCGGAGCCAGCAGGTGCTCCAGCAGCAGAGCCAGAAGGTGCTCCAACAGCGGAGCTAGAAGGCGCTCCAGCAGCGGAACTAAAAGGCGCTCCAGCAGCGGAGCCAGAAGGCGCCCTAGCATCGAAGCCAGAAGGCGCTCAAGCAGCAGAGCCAGAAGGTGCTCAAGCAGCAGAGCCAGAAGGTGCTCCAGCAGTCAAGCCAGAAGGCGCTCAAGCAGCAGAGCCAGAAGGCGCTCTAGCAGTGGAGCCAAGAGGTGGTCAAGCAGCAGAGCCAGAAGGCGCTCTAGCAGCGGAGCCAGAAGGCATTCCAGCAGCAGAGCTAGAAGGTGCTCAAGCAGCGCTGCCAGAAGGCCCTCCAGCAGCGGAGCCAGAAGGTGCTCCACCAGCAAAGCCAAAAGGTGCTCCAGCAGCAGAGCTAGAAGGCGCTGCAGCAGCGGAGCCAGAAGGTGCTCAAGCAGCGGAGCCAGAAGGCACTCAAGCAGCAGAGCCAGAAGGTGCTCCAGCAGTCAAGCCAGAAGGCGCTCTAGCAGTGGAGCCAAGAGGTGGTCAAGCAGCAGAGCCAGAAGGCGCTCTAGCAGCGGAGCCAGAAGGCACTCCAGCAGCAGAGCTAGAAGGTGCTCCAGCAGCGCTGCCAGAAGGCCCTCCAGCAGCGGAGCCAGAAGGTGCTCCACCAGCAAAGCCAAAAGGTGCTCCAGCAGCGGAGCTAGTATGCGCTCCAGCAGCAGAGCCAGAATGTGCTCAAGCAGCAGAGCCAGAAGGTGCTCAAGCAGCGGAGCCGGAAGGCGTAAGCAGCGGAGCCAGAAGGCACTCCAGCAGCGGAGCTGGAAGGCGCTCAAGCAGCGGAGGCAGAAGGTGCTCCAGCAGCAGAGCCAGAAGGCACTTAAGCAGCAGACCCAGAAGGCGCCCAAGCAGTAGAGCCAGAAGGCGCTCCAGCAGCGGAGCCAGAAGGTGCTCAAGGAGCTGAGCCAGAAGGTGCTCAAGCAGTGGAGCCAGAAGGTGCGTAAGCAGCGGAGCCAGAAGGCGCTCAAGCAGCAGAGCTAGAAGGCGCTCCAGCAGCAGAGCCAGAAGGTGCTCAAGCAGCGGAGCCAGAAGGTGCTCCAGCAGCAGAGCCAGAAGGCGCTCCAGCAGCGGAGCCAGAAGGTGATCCAGCAGCGGAGCCAGAAAGCACTCCAGCAGAGGAGCCAGAATGTGCTCCAGCAGCAGAGCCAGAAGTTGCTCCAGCAGCGGAGCCAGAAGGCGCTCAAGCAGTGGAGCCAGAAGGCGCTCCAGCAGCGGAGCCAGAAGGCGCTCCAGCAGCGGAGCCAGAAGGCGCCCAAGCAGCGGAGCCAGACGGCGCTCCAGCAGCGGAGGCAGAAGGAGCTCAAGCAGTGGAGCCAGAAGGCGCTCCAGCAGCAGAGCCAGAAGGCGCTCAAGCAGCGGAGCCAGAAGGCGCTCAAGCAGCGGAGCCAGAAGGTGCTCAAGCAGCGGAGCCAGAAGGCACTTCAGCAGTGGAGCCAGAAGGTGCTTAAGAAGCAGAGCCAGAAGGCGCTCAAGCAGTAGAGCCAGAAGGTGCTCAAGCAACAGAACCAGAAGGCGCTCCAGCAGCAGAGGCAGAAGGTGCTCAAGCAGCAGAGCCAGAAGGCGCTCCAGCAGCAGAGCCAGAAGGCACTCCAGCAGCGGAGCCAGCAGGTGCTCCAGCAGCAGAGCCAGAAGGTGCTCCCACAGGAGAGCTAGAAGGCGCTCCAGCAGCGGAACTAAAAGGTGCTCCAGCAGCGGAGCCAGAAGGCGCTCAAGCATCAAAGCCAGAATGCGCTCAAGCAGCAGAGCCAGAAGGTGCTCTAGCAGTGGAGCCAAGAGGTGGTCAAGCAGCAGAGCCAGAAGGCGCTCCAGCAGCGGAGCCAGAAGGCACTCCAGCAGCAGAGCTAGAAGGTGCTCCAGCAGCGGTGCCAGAAGGCCCTCCAGCAGCGGAGCCAGAAGGTGCTCCGCCAGCACAGCCAAAAGGTGCTCCAGCAGCAGAGCTAGTAGGCGCTCAAGTAGCGGAGCCAGAAAGTGCTCCAGCAGCACAGCCAAAAGGTGCTCCAGCAGCGGAGCTAGAAGGTGCTCCAGCAGCGGAGCCAGAAGGAGCTCAAGCAGCAGAGCCAGAAAACGCTCAAGCAGCGGAGCCAGAAGGTGCTCCAGCAGCAGAGCCAGAAGGCGCTCAAGCAGCAGAGTCATAAGGCGCTCCAGCAGCGGAGCCGGAAGGCGCTCCAGCAGCGGAGCCAGAAGGCGCCCAAGCAGCGGAGCCAGAAGGTGCTCCAGCAGCAGAGCCAGAAGGCGCTCGAGCAGCAGAGCCAGAAGGTGCTCCAACAGCGGAGCCAGAGGCGCTCAAGCAGCAGAGCCAGAAGGTGCTCCAGCAGCGGAGCCAGAAGGCTCTCAAGTATCGGAGCCAGCAGGCGCTCAAGCAGCAGAGCCAGAAGGCGCTCAAGCAGCAGAGCTAGAAGGTGCTCCAGCAGCCGAGCCAGAAGGCGCTCAAGCAGCAGAGCCAGAAGGCGCTCCAGCAGCGGAGCCAGAAGGTGCTCAAGCAGCGGAGCCAGAAGGCGCTCCAGCAGCGGAGCTAGAAGGCGCTCCAGCAGCGGTGCCAGAAGGCACTCAAGCAGCGGAGCTAGAAGGCGCTCCAGCAGCGGAGCCAGAAGGCGCTCAAGTATCAAAGCCAGAAGGCGCTCAAGCAGCGGAGCTAGAAGGCGCTCCAGCAGCGGAGCCAGAAGACGCTCAAGCATCAAAGCCAGAAGGCGCTCAAGCAGCAGAGCCAGAAGGTGCTCTAGCAGTGGAGCCAAGAGGTGGTCAAGCAGCAGAGCCAGAAGGCGCTCCAGCAGCGGAGCCAGAAGGCACTCCAGCAGCCGAGATAGAAGGTGCTCCAGCAGCGGTGCCAGAAGGCCCTCCAGCAGCGGAGCCAGAAGGTGCTCCGCCAGCACAGACAAAAGGTGCTCCAGCAGCGGAGCTAGTAGGCGCTCAAGCAGCGGAGCCAGAAGGTGTTCCAATAGCAGAGCCAGAAGGCGCTCAAGCAGCAGAGCCAGAAGGTGCTCCAGCAGCAGAGCCAGAAGGCTCTCAAGCATCGGAGCCAGAAGGCGCTCAAGCAGCAGAGCCAGAAGGCGCTCCAGCAGCGGAGCCAGAAGGCACTCCAGCAGCCGAGATAGAAGGTGCTCCAGCAGCGGTGCCAGAAGGCCCTCCAGCAGCGGAGCCAGAAGGTGCTCCGCCAGCACAGACAAAAGGTGCTCCAGCAGCGGAGCTAATAGGTGCTCAAGCAGCGGAGCCAGAAGGTGTTCCAATAGCAGAGCCAGAAGGCGCTCAAGCAGCAGAGCCAGAAGGTGCTCCAGCAGCAGAGCCAGAAGGCTCTCAAGCATCGGAGCCAGAAGGCGCTCAAGCAGCAGAGCCAGAAGGCGCTCGAGCAGCGGAGCCAGAAGGCGCCCAAGCAGCAGAGCCAGAAGGTGCTCCAACGGCAGAGCCAGAAGGCGCTCAAGCAGCAGAGCCAGAAGGTGCTCCAGCAGCGGAGCCAGAAGGCTCTCAAGCATCGGAGCCAGAAGGCGCTCAAGCAGCAGAGCTAGAAGGCGCTCCAGCAGCCGAGCCAGAAGGCGCTCAAGCAGCAGAGCCAGAAGGCACTCCAGCAGCGGAGCCAGAAGGTGCTCAAGCAGCGGAGCCAGAAGGCGCTCCAACAGCAGAGATAGAAGGCACTCCAGCAGCAGTGCTAGAAGGCACTCCAGCAGCGGAGCTAGTAGGTGCTCAAGCAGCGGAGCCAAAGGGTGCTCCAATAGCAGAGCCAGAAGGCGCTCAAGCAGCAGAGCCAGAAGGTGCTCCTGCAGCAGAGCCAGAAGGCTCTCAAGCATCGGAGCCAGAAGGCGCTCAAGCAGCAGAGCCAGAAGGTGCTCGAGCAGCGGAGCCAGAAGGCGCCCAAGCAGCGGAGCCAGAAGGTGCTCCAACGGCAGAGCCAGAAGGCGCTCAAGCAGCAGAGCCAGAAGGTGCTCCAGCAGCGGAGCCAGAAGGCTCTCAAGCATCGGAGCCAGAAGGCGCTCAAGCAGCAGAGCTAGAAGGCGCTCCAGCAGCCGAGCCAGAAGGCGCTCAAGCAGCAGAGCCAGAAGGCACTCCAGCAGCGGAGCCAGAAGGTGCTCAAGCAGCAGAGCCAGATGGCGCTCCAACAGCAGAGATAGAAGGTACTCCAGCAGCAGTGCTAGAAGGCACTCCAGCAGCGGAGCCAGAAGGTGCTGCAGCAGCGGAGCCAAAGGGTGCTCCAGCAGCAGAGCTAGAAGGCGCTGCAGCAAGGTGCTCAAGCAGCGGAGCCAGAAGGCACTCAAGCAGCGGAGCCAGAAGGTACTCAAGCAGCTGAGCCAGAAGGTGCTCAAGCAGTGGAGGCAGAAGGCTTTCCAGCAGCGGAGCCAGAAGGCGCTCAAGCAGCAGAGCCAGAAGGGGGTCCAGCAGTGGAGCCAGCAGGTGCTCCAGCAGCAGAGCCAGAAGGCGCTCAAGCAGCCGAACTAAAAGACGCTCCAGCAGCGGAGCCAGAAGGCGCTCAAGCATCAAAGCCAGAAGGCGCTCAAGCAGCAGAGCCAGAAGGTGCTCTAGCAGTGGAGCCAAGAGGTGGGCAAGCAGCAGAGCCAGAAGGCGCTCCAGCAGCGGAGCCAGAAGGCACTCCAGCAGCAGAGCTAGAAGATGCTCCAGCAGCGGTGCCAGAAGGCCCTCCAGCAGCGGAGCCAGAAGGTGCTCCGCCAGCACAGCCAAAAGGTGCTCCAGCAGCGGAGCTAGTAGGCGCTCAAGCAGCAGAGCCAGAAGGTGCTCCAGCAGCACAGCCAAAAGGTGCTCCAGCAGCGGAGCTAGAAGGTGCTCCAGCAGTGGAGCCAGAAGGAGCTCAAGCAGCAGAGCCAGAAAACGCTCAAGCAGCGGAGCCAGAAGGCGCTCAAGCAGCGGTGCCATAAGGCGCTCCAGCAGCAGAGCCGGAAGGTGCTCAAGCAGTGGAGACGGAAGGCGCTCCAGCAGCGGAGCCAGAAGGCACCCAAGCAGCGGAGCCAGAAGGTGCTCCAGCAGCAGAGCCAGAAGGTGCTCAAGCAGCAGAGCCAGAAGGTGCTCCAACAGCGGAGCCAGAAGGCGCACAAGCAGCAGAGCCAGAAGGTGCTCCAGCAGCCGAGCCAGAAGGCTCTCAAGTATCGGAGCCAGAAGGCGCTCAAGCAGCAGAGCCAGAAGGCGCTCAAGCAGCAGAGCCAGAAGGTGCTCCAGCAGCCGAGCCAGAAGGCGCTCAAGCAGCAGAGCCAGAAGGCGCTCCAGCAGCAGAGCCAGAATGTCCTCAAGTAGCGGAGCCAGAAGGCGCTCCAGCAGCAGAGCTAGAACGTACTCCAGCAGCGGTGCCAGAAGACACTCAAGCAGCGGAGCCAGAAGGTGCTGCAGCAGCAGAGCCAAAAGGTGCTCCAGCAGCAGAGCTAGAAGGCGCTCCAGCAGCGGAGCCAGAAGGTGCTCAAACAGCGGAGCCAGAAGGCACTCAAGCAGCAGAGCCAGAAGGAGCTCAAGCAGCTGAGCCAGAAGGCGCTCCAGCAGTGGAGCCAGAAGGCTTTCCAGCAGCGGAGCCAGAAGGTGCTCAAGCAGCAGAGCCAGAAGGTGCTCCAGCAGCGGAGCCAGCAGGTGCTCCAGCAGCAGAGCCAGAAGGTGCTCCAACAGTGGCGCTAGAAGGCGCTCCAGCAGCGGAACTAAAAGGCGCTCCAGCAGCAGAGCCAGAAGGCACTCAAGCATCGAAGACAGAAGGCGCTCAAGCAGCAGAGCCAGAAGGTGCTCAAGCAGCAGATCCAGAAGGTTCTCCAGCAGTCGAGCCAGAAGGCGCTCAAGCAGCAGAGCCAGAAGGCGCTCTAGCAGTGGAGCCAAAAGGTGGTCAAGCAGCAGAGCCAGAAGGCGCTCCTTCAGCGGAGCCAGAAGGCTCTCCAGCAGCAGAGCTAGAAGGTGCTCCAGCAGCGCTGCCAGAAGGCCCTCCAGCAGCGGAGCCAGAAGGTGCTCCACCAGCACAGCCAAAAGGTGCTCCAGCAGCAGAGCTAGTATGCGCTCCAGCAGCAGAGCCAGAAGGTGCTCAAGCAGCAGAGCCAGAAGGTGCTCAAGCAGCGGAGCCGGAAGGCGCAAGCAGCGGAGCCAGAAGGCACTCCAGCAGCAGAGCTGGAAGGCGCTCAAGCAGCGGAGGCAGAAGGTGCTCCAGCAGCAGAGCCAGAAGGCACTTAAGCAGCGGAGCCAGAAGGCGCCCAAGCAGCAGAGCCAGAAGGCGCTCAAGCAGCATAGCCAGAAGGTGCTCCAGCAGCCGAGCCAGAAGGCGCTCCAGCAGCAGAGCCAGAAGGTCCTCAAGCAGCGGAGCCAGAAGGCGCTCCAGCAGCAGAGCTAGAACGTACTCCAGCAGCGGTGCCAGAAGACATTCAAGCAGCGGAGCCAGAAGGTGCTGCAGCAGCAGAGCCAAAAGGTGCTCCAGCAGCAGAGCTAGCAGGCGCTCCAGCAGCGGAGCCAGAAGGTGCTCAAACAGCGGAGCCAGAAGGCACTCAAGCAGCAGAGCCAGAAGGTGCTCAAGCAGCTGAGCCAGAAGGCGCTCCAGCAGTGGAGCCAGAAGGCTTTCCAGCAGCGGAGCCAGAAGGTGCTCAAGCAGCAGAGCCAGAAGGTGCTCCAGCAGCGGAGCCAGCAGGTGCTCCAGCAGCAGAGCCAGAAGGTGCTCCAACAGTGGTGCTAGAAGGCACTCCAGCAGCGGAACTAAAAGGCGCTCCAGCAGCGGAGCCAGAAGGCACTCAAGCATCGAAGACAGAAGGCGCTCAAGCAGCAGAGCCAGACGGTGCTCAAACAGCAGAGCCAGAAAGTTCTCCAGCAGTCGAGCCAGAAGGTGCTCAAGCAGCAGAGCCAGAAGGTGCTCCAGCAGTGGAGCCAAGAGGTGGTCAAGCAGCAGAGCCAGAAGGTGCTCCAGCAGTGGAGCCAGAAGGCACTCCAGCAGCAGAGCTAGAAGGTGCTCCAGCAGCGCTGCCAGATGGCCCTCCAGCAGCAGAGCCAGAAGGTGCTCCACCAGCACAGCCAAAAGGTGCTCCAGCAGCGGAGCTATTATGCGCTCCAGCAGCAGAGCCAGAAGGTGCTCAAGCAGCAGAGCCAGAAGGTGCTCAAGCAGCGGAGCCGGAAGGCGCAAGCAGCAGAGCCAGAAGGCACTTCAGCAGCGGAGCTGGAAGGCGCTCAAGCAGCGGAGGCAGAAGGTGCTCCAGCAGCAGAGCCAGAAGGCACTTAAGCAGCGGAACCAGAAGGCGCCCAAGCAGCAGAGACAGAAGGCGCTCAAGCAGCAGAGCCAGAAGCTGCTCCAGCAGCCGAGCCAGAAGGCGCTCAAGCAGCAGAGCCAGAAGGCGCTCCAGCAGCGGAGCCAGAAGGTCCTCAAGCAGCGGAGCCAGAAGGCGCTCCAGCAGCGGAGCTAGAAGGCACTCCAGCAGCAGTGCCAAAAGGCACTTCAGCAGCAGAGCTAGAAGGCGCTCCAGCAGCGGAGCCAGAAGGTGCTCAAGCAGCGGAGCCAGAAGGCGCTCAAGCAGCGGAGCCAGAAGGTGCTCAAGCAGCGGAGCCAGAAGGTGCTCCAGCAGCAGAGCTAGAAGGCGCTCCAGCAGCGGAGCCAGAAGGTGCTCAAGCAGCGGAGCCAGAAGGCGCTCAAGCAGCGGAGCCAGAAGGTGCTCAAGCAGCGGAGCCAGAAGGCACTCCAGCAGTGGAGCCAGAAGGTGCTTAAGAAGCGGAGCCAGAAGGCACTCAAGCAGTAGAGCCAGAAGGTGCTCAAGCAACAGAACCAGAAAGCCCTCCAGCAGCGGAGCCAGAAGGTGCTCCACCAGCACAGCCAAAAGGTGCTCCAGCAGCAGAGCTAGTATGCGCTCCAGCAGCAGAGCCAGAAGGTGCTCAAGCAGCAGAGCCAGAAGGTGCTCAAGCAGCGGAGCCGGAAGGCGCAAGCAGTGGAGCCAGAAGGCACTCCAGCAGCGGAGCTGGAAGGCGCTCAAGCAGCGGAGGCAGAAGGTGCTCCAGCAGCAGAGCCAGAAGGCACTTAAGCAGCGGAGCCAGAAGGCGCTCCAGCAGCGGAGCCAGAAGGTGCTCAAGCAGCACAACCAGAAGGCGCTCCAGCAGCGGAGCCAGAAGGCGCTCAAGCAGCTGAGCCAGAAGGTGCTCAAGCAGCGGAGCCAGAAGGTGCTCAAGCAGCAGAGCCATAAGGCGCTCAAGCAGTGGAGCCAGAAGGCACTCAAGCAGCAGAGCCAGAAGGTGCTCAAGCAGCAGAGCCAGAAGGTGCTCAAGCAGCGGAGCCAGAAGGCGCAAGCAGCGGAGCCAGAAGGCACTCCTGCAGCGGAGCTGGAAGGCGCTCAAGCAGCGGAGGCAGAAGGTGCTCCAGCAGCAGAGCCAGAAGGCACTTAAGCAGCGGAGCCAGAAGGCGCCCAAGCAGCAGAGCCAGAAGGCGCTCAAGCAGCAGAGCCAGAAGGTGCTCCAGCAGCCGAGCCAGAAGGCGCTCCAGCAGCAGAGCCAGAAGGTCCTCAAGCAGCGGAGCCAGAAGGCGCTCCAGCAGCAGAGCTAGAACGTACTCCAGCAGCGGTGCCAGAAGACACTCAAGCAGCGGAGCCAGAAGGTGCTGCAGCAGCGGAGCCAAAAGGTGCTCCAGCAGCAGAGCTAGAAGGCGCTCCAGCAGCGGAGCCAGAAGGTGCTCAAACAGCGGAGCCAGAAGCCACTAGAGCAGCAGAGCCAGAAGGTGCTCCAGCAGCAGAGCCAGAAGGTGCTCCAACAGTGGCGCTAGAAGGCGCTCCAGCAGCGGAACTAAAAGGCGCTCCAGCAGCGGAGCCAGAAGGCACTCAAGCATCGAAGACAGAAGGCGCTCAAGCAGCAGAGCCAGAAGGTGCTCAAGCAGCAGAGCCAGAAGGTTCTCCAGCAGTCGAGCCAGAAGGCGCTCAAGCAGCAGAGCCAGAAGGCGCTCTAGCAGTGGAGCCAAGAGGTGGTCAAGCAGCAGAGCCAGAAGGCGCTCCAGCAGCGGAGCCAGAAGGCACTCCAGCAGCAGAGCTAGAAGGTGCTCCAGCAGCGCTGCCAGAAGGCCCTCCAGCAGCGGAGCCAGAAGGTGCTCCACCAGCACAGCCAAAAGGTGCTCCAGCAGCGGAGCTAGTATGCGCTCCAGCAGCAGAGCCAGAAGGTGCTCAAGCAGCAGAGCCAGAAGGTGCTCAAGCAGCGGAGCCGGAAGGCGCAAGCAGCGGAGCCAGAAGGCACTCCAGCAGCGGAGCTGGAAGGCGCTCAAGCAGCGGAGGCAGAAGGTGCTCCAGCAGCAGAGCCAGAAGGCACTGAAGCAGCGGAGCCAGAAGGCGCTCCAGCAGCGGAGCTAGAACGTACTCCAGCAGCGGTGCCAGAAGACACTCAAGCAGCGGAGCCAGAAGGTGCTGCAGCAGCGGAGCCAAAAGGTGCTCCAGCAGCAGAGCTAGAAGGCGCTCCAGCAGCGGAGCCAGAAGGTGCTGCAGCAGCGGAGCCAAAGGGAGCTCCAGCAGCAGAGCTAGAAGGCGCTGCAGCAGCGGAGCCAGAAGGTGCTCAAGCAGCGGAGCCAGAAGGCACTCAAGCAGCGGAGCCAGAAGGTGCTCAAGCAGCTGAGCCAGAAGGCGCTCAAGCAGTGGAGGCAGAAGGCTTTCCAGCAGCGGAGCCAGAAGGCGCTCAAGCAGCAGAGCCAGAAGGCGGTCCAGCAGTGGAGCCAGCAGGTGCTCCAGCAGCAGAGCCAGAAGGCGCTCAAGCAGCCAAACTAAAAGGCGCTCCAGCAGCGGAGCCAGAAGGCGCTCAAGCATCAAAGCCAGAAGGCGCTCAAGCAGCAGAGCCAGAAGGTGCTCTAGCAGTGGAGCCAAGAGGTGGGCAAGCAGCAGAGCCAGAAGGCGCTCCAGCAGCGGAGCCAGAAGGCACTCCAGCAGCAGAGCTAGAAGATGCTCCAGCTTCGCTGCCAGAAGGTCCTCCAGCAGCGGAGCCAGAAGGTGCTCCACCAGCAGAGCCAAAAGGTGCTCCAGCAGCGGAGCTAGTATGCGCTCCAGCAGCAGAGCCAGAAGGTGCTCAAGCAGCAGAGCCAGAAGGTGCTCAAGCAGCGGAGCTGGAAGGCGCAAGCAGCGGAGCCAGAAGGCACTCCAGCAGCGGAGCTGGAAGGCGCTCAAGCAGCGGAGGCAGAAGGTGCTCCAGCAGCAGAGCCAGAAGGCACTTAAGCAGCGGAGCCAGAAGTCGCCCAAGCAGCAGAGCCAGAAGGCGCTCAAGCAGCAGAGCCAGAAGGTGCTCCAGCAGCCGAGCCAGAAGGCGCTCAAGCAGCAGAGCCAGAAGGCGCTCCAGGAGCGGAGCCAGAAGGTCCTCAAGCAGCGGAGCCAGAAGGCGCTCCAGCAGCGGAGCTAGAAGGCACTCCAGCAGCAGTGCCAGAAGGCACTCAAGCAGCGGAGCCAGAAGGTGCTGCAGCAGCGGAGCCAGAAGGTGCTCAAGCAGCGGAGCCAGAAGGCGCTCCAGCAGCGGAGCTAGAACGTACTCCAGCAGCGGTGCCAGAAGACACTCAAGCAGCGGAGCCAGAAGGTGCTGCAGCAGCGGAGCCAAAAGGTGCTCCAGCAGCAGAGCTAGAAGGCGCTCCAGCAGCAGAGCCAGAAGGTGCTGCAGCAGCGGAGCCAAAGGGTGCTCCAGCAGCAGAGCTAGAAGGCGCTGCAGCAGCGGAGCCAGAAGGTGCTCAAGCAGCGGAGCCAGAAGGCACTCAAGCAGCGGAGCCAGAAGGTGCTCTAGCAGCTGAGCCAGAAGGCGCTCAAGCAGTGGAGGAAGAAGGCTTTCCAGCAGCGGAGCCAGAAGGCGCTCAAGCAGCAGAGCCAGAAGGCGGTCCAGCAGTGGAGCCAGCAGGTGCTCCAGCAGCAGAGCCAGAAGGCGCTCAAGCAGCCGAACTAAAAGGCGCTCCAGCAGCGGAGCCAGAAGGCGCTCAAGCATCAAAGCCAGAAGGCGCTCAAGCAGCAGAGCCAGAAGGTGCTCTAGCAGTGGAGCCAAGAGGTGGGCAAGCAGCAGAGCCAGAAGGCGCTCCAGCATCGGAGCCAGAAGGCACTCCAGCAGCAGAGCTAGAAGATGCTCCAGCAGCGGTGCCAGAAGGCCCTCCAGCAGCGGAGCCAGAAGGTGCTCCGCCAGCACAGCCAAAAGGTGCTCCAGCAGCGGAGCTAGTAGGCGCTCAAGCAGCAGAGCCAGAAGGTGCTCCAGCAGCACAGCCAAAAGGTGTTCCAGCAGCGGAGCTAGAAGGTGCTCCAGCAGTGGAGCCAGAAGGAGCTCAAGCAGCGGAGCCAGAAGGTGCTCCAGCAGCAGAGCCAGAAGGTGCTCAAGCAGCGGTGCCATAAGGCACTCCAGCAGCAGAGCCGGAAGGTGCTCAAGCAGCGGAGACGGAAGGCGCTCCAGCAGCGGAGCCAGAAGGCACCCAAGCAGCGGAGCCAGAAGGTGCTCCAGCAGCAGAGCCAGAAGGCGCTCAAGCAGAAGAGCCAGAAGGTGCTCCAACAGCGGAGCCAGAAGGCACACAAGCAGCAGAGCCAGAAGGTGCTCCAGCAGCCGAGCCAGAAGGCTCTCAAGTATCGGAGCCAGAAGGCGCTCAAGCAGCAGAGCTAGAAGGCGCTCAAGCAGCAGAGCCAGAAGGTGCTCCAGCAGCTGAGCCAGAAGGCGCTCAAGCAGCAGAGCCAGAAGGCGCTCCAGCAGCGGAGCCAGAAGGTCCTCAAGTAGCTGAGCCAGAAGGCGCTCCAGCAGCGGAGCTAGAACGTACTCCAGCAGCGGTGCCAGAAGACACTCAAGCAGCGGAGCCAGAAGGTGCTGCAGCAGCGGAGCCAAAAGGTGCTCCAGCAGCAGAGCTAGAATGCGCTCCAGCAGCGGAGCCAGAAGGTGCTCAAACATCGGAGCCAGAAGGCACTCAAGCAGCAGAGCCAGAAGGAGCTCAAGCAGCTGAGCCAGAAGGCGCTCCAGCAGTGGAGCCAGAAGGCTTTCCAGCAGCGGAGCCAGAAGGTGCTCAAGCAGCAGAGCCAGAAGGTGCTCCAGCAGCGGAGCCAGCAGGTGCTCCAGCAGCAGAGCCAGAAGGTGCTCCAACAGTGGCACTAGAAGGCGCTCCAGCAGCGGAACTAAAAGGCGCTCCAGCAGCAGAGCCAGAAGGCACTCAAGCATCGAAGACAGAAGGCGCTCAAGCAGCAGAGCCAGAAGGTGCTCAAGCAGCAGATCCAGAAGGTTCTCCAGCAGTCGAGCCAGAAGGCGCTCAAGCAGCAGAGCCAGAAGGCGCTCTAGCAGTGGAGCCAAGAGGTGGTCAAGCAGCAGAGCCAGAAGGCGCTCCTTCAGCGGAGCCAGAAGGCTCTCCAGCAGCAGAGCTAGACGGTGCTCCAGCAGCGCTGCCAGAAGGCCCTCCAGCAGCGGAGCCAGAAGGTGCTCCACCAGCACAGCCAAAAGGTGCTCCAGCAGCGGAGCTAGTATGCGCTCCAGCAGCAGAGCCAGAAGGTGCTCAAGCAGCAGAGCCAGAAGATGCTCAAGCAGCGGAGCCGGAAGGCACAAGCAGCGGAGCCAGAAGGCACTCCAGCAGCAGAGCTGGAAGGCGCTCAAGCAGCGGAGGCAGAAGGTGCTCCAGCAGCAGAGCCAGAAGGCACTTAAGCAGCGGAGCCAGAAGGCGCCCAAGCAGCAGAGCCAGAAGGCGCTCAAGCAGCAGAGCCAGAAGGTGCTCCAGCAGCCGAGCCAGAAGGCGCTCCAGCAGCAGAGCCAGAAGGTCCTCAAGCAGCGGAGCCAGAAGGCGCTCCAGCAGCAGAGCTAGAACGTACTCCAGCAGCGGTGCCAGAAGACACTCAAGCAGCGGAGCCAGAAGGTGCTGCAGCAGCGGAGCCAAAAGGTGCTCCAGCAGCAGAGCTAGAAGGCGCTCCAGCAGCGGAGCCAGAAGGTGCTGAAACAGCGGAGCCAGAAGGCACTCAAGCAGCAGAGCCAGAAGGTGCTCAAGCAGCTGAGCCAGAAGGCGCTCCAGCAGCGGAGCCAGAAGGCACTCCAGCAGCAGAGCCAGAAGGTGCTCCAGCAGCGCTGCCAGATGTCCCTCCAGCAGCGGAGCCAGAAGGTGCTCCACCAGCACAGCCAAAAGGTGCTCCAGCAGCGGAGCTAGTATGCGCTCCAGCAGCAGAGCCAGAAGGTGCTCAAGCAGCAGAGCCAGAAGGTGCTCAAGCAGCAGAGCCGGAAGGCTCAAGCAGCGGAGCCAGAAGGCACTCCAGCAGCGGAGCTGGAAGGCGCTCAAGCAGCAGAGGCAGAAGGTGCTCCAGCAGCAGAGCCAGAAGGCACTTAAGCAGCGGAACCAGAAGGCGCCCAAGCAGCAGAGCCAGAAGGCGCTCAAGTAGCCGAGCCAGAAGCTGCTCTAGCAGCAGAGCCAGAAGGCGCTCAAGCAGCAGAGCCACTAGGCGCTCCAGCAGCGGAGCCAGAAGGTCCTCAAGCAGCGGAGCCAGAAGGCGTTCCAGCAGCGGAGCTAGAAGGCACTCCAGCAGCAGTGCCAGAAGGCACTCAAGCAGCGGAGCCAGAAGGTGCTGCAGCAGCAGAGCCAAAAGGTGCTCCAGCAGCAGAGCTAGAAGGCGCTCCAGCAGCGGAGCCAGAAGGTGCTCAAGCAGCGGAGCCAGAAGGCGCTCAAGCAGTGGAGCCAGAAGGTGCTCAAGCAGCGGAGCCAGAAGGCACTCCAGCAGTGGAGCCAGAAGGTGCTTAAGAAGCGGAGCCAGAAGGCACTCAAGCAGTAGAGCCAGAAGGTGCTCAAGCAACAGAAACAGAAATCCCTCCAGCAGCGGAGCCAGAAGGTGCTCCACCAACACAGCCAAAAGGTGCTCCAGCAGCAGAGCTAGTATGCGCTCCAGAAGCAGAGCCAGAAGGTGCTCAAGCAGCAGAGCCAGAAGGTGCTCAAGCAGCGGAGCCGGAAGGCGCAAGCAGTGGAGCCAGAAGGCACTCCAGCAGCGGAGCTGGAAGGTGCTCAAGCAGCGGAGGCAGAAGGTGCTCCAGCAGCAGAGCCAGAAGGCACTTAAGCAGCGGAGCCAGAAGGCGCTCCAGCAGCGGAGCCAGAAGGTGCTCAAGCAGCACAACCAGAAGGCGCTCCAGCAGCGGAGCCAGAAGGCGCTCAAGCAGCTGAGCCAGAAGGTGCTCAAGCAGCGGAGCCAGAAGGTGCTCAAGCAGCAGAGCCATAAGGCGCTCAAGCAGTGGAGCCAGAAGGCACTCCAGCAGCAGAGCCAGAAGGTGCTCAAGCAGCAGAGCCAGAAGGTGCTCAAGCAGGGGAGCCGGAAGGCGCAAGCAGCAGAGCCAGAAGGCACTCCAGCAGCGGAGCCAGAAAGTCCTCAAGCAGCGGAGCCAGAAGGCGCTCCAGCAGCAGAGCTAGAACGTACTCCAGCAGCGGTGCCAGAAGACACTCAAGCAGCGGAGCTAGAAGGTGCTGCAGCAGCGGAGCCAAAAGGTGCTCCAGCAGCAGAGCTAGAAGGCGCTCCAGCAGCGGAGCCAGAAGGTGCTCAAACAGCGGAGCCAGAAGGCACTCAAGCAGCAGAGCCAGAAGGTGCTCAAGCAGCTGAGCCAAAAGGCGCTCCAGCAGTGGAGCCAGAAGGCTTTCCAGCAGCGGAGCCAGAAGGTGCTCAAGCAGCAGAGCCAGAAGGTGCTCCAGCAGCGGAGCCAGCAGGTGCTCCAGCAGCAGAGCCAGAAGGTGCTCCAACAGTGGAGCCAGAAGGCACACAAGCAGCAGAGCCAGAAGGTGCTCCAGCAGCCGAGCCAGAAGGCTCTCAAGTATCGGAGCCAGAAGGCGCTCAAGCAGCAGAGCTAGAAGGCGCTCAAGCAGCAGAGCCAGAAGGTGCTCCAGCAGCTGAGCCAGAAGGCGCTCAAGCAGCAGAGCCAGAAGGCGCTCCAGCAGCGGAGCCAGAAGGTCCTCAAGTAGCGGAGCCAGAAGGCGCTCCAGCAGCGGAGCTAGAACGTACTCCAGCAGCGGTGCCAGAAGACACTCAAGCAGCGGAGCCAGAAGGTGCTGCAGCAGCGGAGCCAAAAGGTGCTCCAGCAGCAGAGCTAGAATGCGCTCCAGCAGCGGAGCCAGAAGGTGCTCAAACATCGGAGCCAGAAGGCACTCAAGCAGCAGAGCCAGAAGGAGCTCAAGCAGCTGAGCCAGAAGGCGCTCCAGCAGTGGAGCCAGAAGGCTTTCCAGCAGCGGAGCCAGAAGGTGCTCAAGCAGCAGAGCCAGAAGGTGCTCCAGCAGCGGAGCCAGCAGGTGCTCCAGCAGCAGAGCCAGAAGGTGCTCCAACAGTGGCACTAGAAGGCGCTCCAGCAGCGGAACTAAAAGGCGCTCCAGCAGCAGAGCCAGAAGGCACTCAAGCATCGAAGACAGAAGGCGCTCAAGCAGCAGAGCCAGAAGGTGCTCAAGCAGCAGATCCAGAAGGTTCTCCAGCAGTCGAGCCAGAAGGCGCTCAAGCAGCAGAGCCAGAAGGCGCTCTAGCAGTGGAGCCAAGAGGTGGTCAAGCAGCAGAGCCAGAAGGCGCTCCTTCAGCGGAGCCAGAAGGCTCTCCAGCAGCAGAGCTAGACGGTGCTCCAGCAGCGCTGCCAGAAGGCCCTCCAGCAGCGGAGCCAGAAGGTGCTCCACCAGCACAGCCAAAAGGTGCTCCAGCAGCGGAGCTAGTATGCGCTCCAGCAGCAGAGCCAGAAGGTGCTCAAGCAGCAGAGCCAGAAGATGCTCAAGCAGCGGAGCCGGAAGGCACAAGCAGCGGAGCCAGAAGGCACTCCAGCAGCAGAGCTGGAAGGCGCTCAAGCAGCGGAGGCAGAAGGTGCTCCAGCAGCAGAGCCAGAAGGCACTTAAGCAGCGGAGCCAGAAGGCGCCCAAGCAGCAGAGCCAGAAGGCGCTCAAGCAGCAGAGCCAGAAGGTGCTCCAGCAGCCGAGCCAGAAGGCGCTCCAGCAGCAGAGCCAGAAGGTCCTCAAGCAGCGGAGCCAGAAGGCGCTCCAGCAGCAGAGCTAGAACGTACTCCAGCAGCGGTGCCAGAAGACACTCAAGCAGCGGAGCCAGAAGGTGCTGCAGCAGCGGAGCCAAAAGGTGCTCCAGCAGCAGAGCTAGAAGGCGCTCCAGCAGCGGAGCCAGAAGGTGCTGAAACAGCGGAGCCAGAAGGCACTCAAGCAGCAGAGCCAGAAGGTGCTCAAGCAGCTGAGCCAGAAGGCGCTCCAGCAGCGGAGCCAGAAGGCACTCCAGCAGCAGAGCCAGAAGGTGCTCCAGCAGCGCTGCCAGATGTCCCTCCAGCAGCGGAGCCAGAAGGTGCTCCACCAGCACAGCCAAAAGGTGCTCCAGCAGCGGAGCTAGTATGCGCTCCAGCAGCAGAGCCAGAAGGTGCTCAAGCAGCAGAGCCAGAAGGTGCTCAAGCAGCAGAGCCGGAAGGCTCAAGCAGCGGAGCCAGAAGGCACTCCAGCAGCGGAGCTGGAAGGCGCTCAAGCAGCAGAGGCAGAAGGTGCTCCAGCAGCAGAGCCAGAAGGCACTTAAGCAGCGGAACCAGAAGGCGCCCAAGCAGCAGAGCCAGAAGGCGCTCAAGTAGCCGAGCCAGAAGCTGCTCTAGCAGCAGAGCCAGAAGGCGCTCAAGCAGCAGAGCCACTAGGCGCTCCAGCAGCGGAGCCAGAAGGTCCTCAAGCAGCGGAGCCAGAAGGCGTTCCAGCAGCGGAGCTAGAAGGCACTCCAGCAGCAGTGCCAGAAGGCACTCAAGCAGCGGAGCCAGAAGGTGCTGCAGCAGCAGAGCCAAAAGGTGCTCCAGCAGCAGAGCTAGAAGGCGCTCCAGCAGCGGAGCCAGAAGGTGCTCAAGCAGCGGAGCCAGAAGGCGCTCAAGCAGTGGAGCCAGAAGGTGCTCAAGCAGCGGAGCCAGAAGGCACTCCAGCAGTGGAGCCAGAAGGTGCTTAAGAAGCGGAGCCAGAAGGCACTCAAGCAGTAGAGCCAGAAGGTGCTCAAGCAACAGAAACAGAAATCCCTCCAGCAGCGGAGCCAGAAGGTGCTCCACCAGCACAGCCAAAAGGTGCTCCAGCAGCAGAGCTAGTATGCGCTCCAGAAGCAGAGCCAGAAGGTGCTCAAGCAGCAGAGCCAGAAGGTGCTCAAGCAGCGGAGCCGGAAGGCGCAAGCAGTGGAGCCAGAAGGCACTCCAGCAGCGGAGCTGGAAGGTGCTCAAGCAGCGGAGGCAGAAGGTGCTCCAGCAGCAGAGCCAGAAGGCACTTAAGCAGCGGAGCCAGAAGGCGCTCCAGCAGCGGAGCCAGAAGGTGCTCAAGCAGCACAACCAGAAGGCGCTCCAGCAGCGGAGCCAGAAGGCGCTCAAGCAGCTGAGCCAGAAGGTGCTCAAGCAGCGGAGCCAGAAGGTGCTCAAGCAGCAGAGCCATAAGGCGCTCAAGCAGTGGAGCCAGAAGGCACTCCAGCAGCAGAGCCAGAAGGTGCTCAAGCAGCAGAGCCAGAAGGTGCTCAAGCAGGGGAGCCGGAAGGCGCAAGCAGCAGAGCCAGAAGGCACTCCAGCAGCGGAGCTGGAAGGCGCTCAAGCAGCGGAGGCAGAAGGTGCTCCAGCAGCAGAGCCAGAAGTCAATTAAGCAGCGGAGCCAGAAGGCGCCCAAGCAGCAGAGCCAGAAGGCGCTCAAGCAGCAGAGCCAGAAGGTGCTCCAGTAGCCGAGCCAGAAGGCGCTCCAGCAGCAGAGCCAGAAAGTCCTCAAGCAGCGGAGCCAGAAGGCGCTCCAGCAGCAGAGCTAGAACGTACTCCAGCAGCGGTGCCAGAAGACACTCAAGCAGCGGAGCTAGAAGGTGCTGCAGCAGCGGAGCCAAAAGGTGCTCCAGCAGCAGAGCTAGAAGGCGCTCCAGCAGCGGAGCCAGAAGGTGCTCAAACAGCGGAGCCAGAAGGCACTCAAGCAGCAGAGCCAGAAGGTGCTCAAGCAGCTGAGCCAAAAGGCGCTCCAGCAGTGGAGCCAGAAGGCTTTCCAGCAGCGGAGCCAGAAGGTGCTCAAGCAGCAGAGCCAGAAGGTGCTCCAGCAGCGGAGCCAGCAGGTGCTCCAGCAGCAGAGCCAGAAGGTGCTCCAACAGTGGCGCTAGAAGGCGCTCCAGCAGCGGAACTAAAAGGCGCTCCAGCAGCGGAGCCAGAAGGCACTCAAGCATCGAAGACAGAAGGCGCTCAAGCAGCAGAGCCAGAAGGTGCTCAAGCAGCAGAGCCAGAAGGTTCTCCAGCAGTCGAGCCAGAAGGCGCTCAAGCAGCAGAGCCAGAAGGCGCTCTAGCAGTGGAGCCAAGAGGTGGTCAAGCAGCAGAGCCAGAAGGCGCTCCAGCAGCGCTGCCAGAAGGCCCTCCAGCAGCGGAGCCAGGAGGTGCTCCACCAGCACAGCCAAAAGGTGCTCCAGCAGCGGAGCTAGTATGCGCTCCAGCAGCAGAGCCAGAAGGTGCTCAAGCAGCAGAGCCAGAAGGTGCTCAAGCAGCGGAGCCGGAAGGCGCAAGCAGCGGAGCCAGAAGGCACTCCAGCAGCAGAGCTGGAAGGCGCTCAAGCAGCGGAGGCAGAAGGTGCTCCAGCAGCAGAGCCAGAAGGCACTTAAGCAGCGGAGCCAGAAGGCGCCCAAGCAGCAGAGCCAGAAGGCGCTCAAGCAGCAGAGCCAGAAGGTGCTCCAGCAGCCGAGCCAGAAGGCGCTCAAGCAGCAGAGCCAGAAGGCGCTCTAGGAGCGGAGCCAGAAGGTCCTCAAGCAGCGGAGCCAGAAGGCGCTCCAGCAGCGGAGCTAGAAGGCACTCCAGCAGCAGTGCCAGAAGGCACTCAAGCAGCGGAGCCAGAAGGTGCTGCAGCAGCAGAGCCAAAAGGTGCTCCAGCAGCAGAGCTAGAAGGCGCTCCAGCAGCGGAGCCAGAAGGTGCTCAAGCAGCGGAGCCAGAAGGCGCTCAAGCAGCGGAGCCAGAAGTGCTCAAGCAGCGGAGCCAGAAGGCACTCCAGCAGTGGAGCCAGAAGGTGCTTAAGAAGCGGAGCCAGAAGGCGCTCAAGCAGTAGAGCCAGAAGGTGCTCAAGCAACAGAACCAGAAAGCCCTCCAGCAGCTGAGCCAGAAGGTGCTCCACCAGCACAGCCAAAAGGTGCTCCAGCAGCAGAGCTAGTATGCGCTCCAGCAGCAGAGCCAGAAGGTGCTCAAGCAGCAGAGCCAGAAGGTGCTCAAGCAGCAGAGCTGGAAGGCGCAAGCAGTGGAGCCAGAAGGCACTCCAGCAGCGGAGCTGGAAGGCGCTCAAGCAGCGGAGGCAGAAGGTGCTCCAGAAGCAGAGCCAGAAGGCACTTAAGCAGCGGAGCCAGAAGCCGCTCCAGCAGCGGAGCCAGAAGGTGCTCAAGCAGCACAACCAGAAGGCGCTCAAGCAGCGGAGCCAGAAGGCGCTCAAGCAGCTGAGCCAGAAGGTGCTCAAGCAGCGGAGCCAGAAGGTGCTCAAGCAGCAGAGCCATAAGGCGCTCAAGCAGTGGAGCCAGAAGGCACTCCAGCAGCGGAGGCAGAAGGTGCTTAAGCAGCAGAGCCAGAAGGCGCTCAAGCAGCAGAGCCAGAAGGCGCTCCAGCAGCAGAGCCAGACGGTGCTCAAGCAGCGGAGCCAGAAGGCGCTCCAGCAGCAGAGCCAGAAGGCGCTCCAGCAGTGGAGCCAGAAGGTGCTCCAGCAGCGGAGCCAGAAGGCACTCCAGCAACGGAGCCAGAAGGTGCTCCAGCAGCAGAGCCAGAAATTGCTCCAGCAGCGGAGCCAGAAGGCGCTCAAGCCACGGAGCCAGAAGGCGCTCCATCAGCGGAGCCAGAAGCCGCTCCAGCAGCGGAGCCAGAAGGCGCCCAAGCAGCGGAGCCAGAAGACGCTCCAGCAGCAGAGGCAGAAGGAGCTCAAGCAGCGGAGCCAGAAGGCGCTCACGCAGCGGAGCCAGAAGGTGCTCAAGCAGCGGAGCCAGAAGGCACTCCAGCAGTGGAGCCAGAAGGTGCTTAAGAAGCGGAGCCAGAAGGCGCTCAAGCAGTAGAGCCAGAAGGTGCTCAAGCAACAGAACCAGAAGTCGCTCCAGCAGCAGAGGCAGAAGGTGCTCAAGCAGCAGAGCCAGAAGGCGCTCCAGCAGCGGAGCCAGAAGGCGCTCCAGCAGCAGAGCCAGAAGGCACTCCAGCAGCAGAGCCCGAAGGTGCTCAAGCAACGGAGCCAGAAGATGCTCCAGCAGCGGAGCTATTAGGCCCTCCAGCAGCGGAGCCATAATGCACTCCAGCAGCGGAGCTGGAAGGCGCTCAAGCAGCGGAGGCAGAAGGTGCTCCAGCAGCAGAGCCAGAAGGCACTTAAGCAGCGGAGCCAGAAGGCGCCCAAGCAGCAGAGCCAGAAGGCGCTCAAGCAGCAGAGCCAGAAGGTGCTCCAGCAGCCGAGCCAGAAGGCGCTCAAGCAGCAGAGCCAGAAGGCGCTCCAGCAGCGGAGCCAGAAGGTCCTCAAGCAGCGGAGCCAGAAGGCACTCCAGCAGCGGATCTAGAAGGCACTCCAGCAGCGGTGCCAGAAGGTGCTCAAGCAGCGGAGCCGGAAGGCGCAAGCAGCGGAGCCAGAAGGCACTCCAGCAGCGGAGCTGGAAGGCGCTCAAGCAGCGGAGGCAGAAGGTGCTCCAGCAGCAGAGCCAGAAGGCACTTAAGCAGCGGAGCCAGAAGGCGCCCAAGCAGCAGAGCCAGAAGGCGCTCAAGCAGCAGAGCCAGAAGGTGCTCCAGCAGCCGAGCCAGAAGGCGCTCAAGCAGCAGAGCCAGAAGGCGCTCCAGCAGCGGAGCCAGAAGGTGCTTAAGAAGCGGAGCCAGAAGGCGCTCAAGCAGTAGAGCCAGAAGGTGCTCAAGCAACAGAACCAGAAAGCCCTCCAGCAGCGGAGCCAGAAGGTGCTCCACCAGCACAGCCAAAAGGTGCACCAGCAGCAGAGCTAGTATGCGCTCCAGCAGCAGAGCCAGAAGGTGCTCAAGCAGCAGAGCCAGAAGGTGCTCAAGCAGCGGAGCCGGAAGGCGCAAGCAGCGGAGCCAGAAGGCACTCCAGCAGCGGAGCTGGACCAGCACAGCCAAAAGGTGCACCAGCAGCAGAGCTAGTATGCGCTCCAGCAGCAGAGCCAGAAGGTGCTCAAGCAGCAGAGCCAGAAGGTGCTCAAGCAGCGGAGCCGGAAGGCGCAAGCAGCGGAGCCAGAAGGCACTCCAGCAGCGGAGCTGGAAGGCGCTCAAGCAGCGGAGGCAGAAGGTGCTCCAGCAGCAGAGCCAGAAGGCACTTAAGCAGCGGAGCCAGAAGGCGCTCCAGCAGTGGAGCCAGAAGGTGCTCAAGCAGCACAACCAGAAGGCGCTCCAGCAGCGGAGCCAGAAGGCGCTCAAGCAGCTGAGCCAGAAGGTGCTCAAGCAGCAGAGCCAGAAGGTGCTCAAGCAGCAGAGCCATAAGGCGCTCAAGCAGTGGAGCCAGAAGGCACTCCAGCAGAGGAGCCAGAAGGTGCTTAAGCAGCAGAGCCAGAAGGCGCTCAAGCAGCAGAGCCAGACGGTGCTCCAGCAGCAGAGCCAGAAGGTGCTCAAGCAGCGGAGCCAGAAGGCGCTCCAGCAGCAGAGCCAGAAGGCGCTCCAGTAGCGGAGCCAGAAGGTGCTCCAGCAGCGGAGCCAGAAGGCACTCCAGCAGCGGAGCCAGAAGGTGCTCCAGCAGCGGAGCCAGAAATTGCTCCAGCAGCGGAGCCAGAAGGCGCTCAAGCCACGGAGCCAGAAGGCGCTCCAGCAGCGAAGCCAGAAGCCGCTCCAGCAGCGGAGCCAGAAGGCGCCCAAGCAGCGGCGCCAGAAGGCGCTCCAGCAGCAGAGGCAGAAGGTGCTCAAGCAGCGGAGCCAGAAGGCACTCCAGCAGCGGAGCCAGAAGGCGCTCAAGCAGCGGAGCCAGAAGGTGCTCAAGCAGCGGAGCCAGAAGGCACTCCAGCAGTGGAGCCAGAAGGTGCTTAAGAAGCGGAGCCAGAAGGCGCTCAAGCAGTAGAGCCAGAAGGTGTTCAAGCAACAGAACCAGAAGGCGCTCCAGCAGCAGAGGCAGAAGGTGCTCAAGCAGCAGAGCCAGAAGGTGCTCCAGCAGCCGAGCCAGAAGGCACTCAAGCAGCAGAGCCAGAAGGCACTCCAGCAGCAGAGCCCGAAGGTGCTCAAGCAACGGAGCCAGAAGGTGCTCCAGCAGCGGAGCTATAAGGCCCTCCAGCAGCGGAGCCATAATGCACTCCAGCAGCGGAGCCAGAAGGTGCTCAAGCAGCAGAGTCAGAAGGCGCTCCAGCAGCAGAGCCAGAAGGTGCTCCAGAAGTAGAGCCAGAAAGCGCCCAAGCAGCAGAGACAGAAGGCACTCCAGCAGCACAACCAGAAGGAGCTCAAGCAGCGGAGCCAGAAGGCGTTCAAGCAGTGGAGCCAGAAGGCGCTCCAGCAGCGGAGCCAGAAGGCGCTCCAGCAGCGGAGCCAGAAGGCGCCCAAGCAGCGGAGCCAGACGGCGCTCCAGCAGCGGAGGCAGAAGGAGCTCAAGCAGCGGAGCCAGAAGGCGCTCCAGCAGCAGAGCCAGAAGGCGCTCAAGCAGCGGAGCCAGAAGGCGCTCAAGCAGCGGAGCCAGAAGGTGCTCAAGCAGCGGAGCCAGAAGGCACTTCAGCAGTGGAGCCAGAAGGTGCTTAAGAAGCGGAGCCAGAAGGCGCTCAAGCAGTAGAGCCAGAAGGTGCTCAAGCAACAGAACCAGAAGGCGCTCCAGCAGCAGAGGCAGAAGGTGCTCAAGCAGCAGAGCCAGAAGGCGCTCCAGCAGCAGAGCCAGAAGGCACTCCAGCAACGGAGCAAACATGTGCTCCAGCAGCAGAGCCAGAAGGTGCTCCAACAGGAGAGCTAGAAGGCACTCCAGCAGCGGAACTAAAAGGTGCTCCAGCAGCGGAGCCAGAAGGCGCTCAAGCATCAAAGCCAGAAGGCGCTCAAGCAGCAGAGCCAGAAGGTGCTCTAGCAGTGGAGCCAAGAGGTGGTCAAGCAGCAGAGCCAGAAGGCGCTCCAGCAGCGGAGCCAGAAGGCACTCCAGCAGCAGAGCTAGAAGGTGCTCCAGCAGCGGTGCCAGAAGGCCCTCCAGCAGCGGAGCCAGAAGGTGCTCCGCCAGCACAGCCAAAAGGTGCTCCAGCAGCAGAGCTAGTAGGCGCTCAAGTAGCGGAGCCAGAAGGTGCTCCAGCAGCACAGCCAAAAGGTGCTCCAGCAGCGGAGCTAGAAGGTGCTCCAGCAGCGGAGCCAGAAGGAGCTCAAGAAGCAGAGCCAGAAAACGCTCAAGCAGCGGAGCCAGAAGGTGCTCCAGCAGCAGAGCTAGAAGGCGCTCCAGCAGCGGAGCCAGAAGGTGCTCAAACAGCGGAGCCAGAAGGCACTCAAGCAGCGGAGCCAGAAGATGCTCAAGCAGCTGAGCCAGAAGGCGCTCCAGCAGTGGAGCCAGAAGGCTTTCCAGCAGCGGAGCCAAAAGGTGCTCAAGCAGCAGAGCCAGAAGGTGCTCCAGCAGCGGAGCCAGCAGGTGCTCCAGCAGCAGAGCCAGAAGGTGCTCCAACAGCGGAGCTAGAAGGCGCTCCAGCAGCGGAACTAAAAGGCGCTCCAGCAGCGGAGCCAGAAGGCGCCCAAGCATCGAAGCCAGAAGGCGCTCAAGCAGCAGAGCCAGAAGGTGCTCCAGCAGTCAAGCCAGAAGGCGCTCAAGCAGCAGAGCCAGAAGGCGCTCTAGCAGTGGAGCCAAGAGGTGGTCAAGCAGCAGAGCCAGAAGGCGCACCAGCAGCAGAGCCAGAAGGCACTCCAGCAGCAGAGCTAGAAGGTGCTCCAGCAGCGCTGCCAGAAGGCCCTCCAGCAGCGGAGCCAGAAGGTGCTCCACCAGCAAAGCCAAAAGGTGCTCCAGCAGCGGAGCTAGTATGCGCTCCAGCAGCAGAGCCAGAAGGTGCTCAAGCAGCAGAGCCAGAAGGTGCTCAAGCAGCGGAGCCGGAAGGCGCAAGCAGCGGAGCCAGAAGGCACTCCAGCAGCGGAGCTGGAAGGTGCTCAAGCAGCGGAGGCAGAAGGTGCTCCAGCAGCAGAGCCAGAAGGCACTTAAGCAGCAAAGCCAGAAGGCGCCCAAGCAGCAGAGCCAGAAGGCGCTCCAGCAGCGGAGCCAGAAGGTGCTCAAGCAGCACAACCAGAAGGCGCTCCAGCAGTGGAGCCAGAAGGCGCTCAAGGAGCTGAGCCAGAAGGTGCTCAAGCAGCGGAGCCAGAAGGTGCGTAAGCAGCGGAGCCAGAAGGCGCTCAAGCAGCAGAGCTAGAAGGCGCTCCAGCAGCAGAGCCAGAAGGTGCTCAAGCAGCGGAGCCAGAAGGTGCTCCAGCAGCAGAGCCAGAAGGCGCTCCAGCAGCGGAGCCAGAAGGTGCTCCAGCAGCGGAGCCAGAAGGCACTCCAGCAGAGGAGCCAGAAGGTGCTCCAGCAGCAGAGCCAGAAGTTGCTCCAGCAGCGGAGCCAGAAGGCGCTCAAGCAGTGGAGCCAGAAGGCGCTCCAGCAGCGGAGCCAGAAGGCGCTCCAGCAGCGGAGCCAGAAGGCGCCCAAGCAGCGGTGCCAGACGGCGCTCCAGCAGCGGAGGCAGAAGGAGCTCAAGCAGCGGAGCCAGAAGGCGCTCCAGCAGCAGAGCCAGAAGGCGCTCAAGCAGCGGAGCCAGAAGGCGCTCAAGCAGCGGAGCCAGAAGGTGCTCAAGCAGCAGAGCCAGAAGGCACTTCAGCAGTGGAGCCAGAAGGTGCTTAAGAAGCGGAGCCAGAAGGCGCTCAAGCAGTAGAGCCAGAAGGTGCTCAAGCAACAGAACCAGAAGGCGCTCCAGCAGCAGAGGCAGAAGGTGCTCAAGCAGCAGAGCCAGAAGGCGCTCCAGCAGCAGAGCCAGAAGGCACTCCAGCAGCGGAGCCAGCAGGTGCTCCAGCAGCAGAGCCAAAAGGTGCTCCAACAGGAGAGCTAGAAGGCGCTCCAGCAGCGGAACTAAAAGGTGCTCCAGCAGCGGAGCCAGAAGGCGCTCAAGCATCAAAGCCAGAAGGCGCTCAAGCAGCAGAGCCAGAAGGTGCTCTAGCAGTGGAGCCAAGAGGTGGTCAAGCAGCAGAGCCAGAAGGCGCTCCAGCAGCGGAGCCAGAAGGCACTCCAGCAGCAGAGCTAGAAGGTGCTCCAGCAGCGGTGCCAGAAGGCCCTCCAGCAGCGGAGCCAGAAGGTGCTCCGCCAGCACAGCCAAAAGGTGCTCCAGCAGCAGAGCTAGTAGGCGCTCAAGTAGCGGAGCCAGAAGGTGCTCCAGCAGCACAGCCAAAAGGTGCTCCAGCAGCGGAGCTAGAAGGTGCTCCAGCAGCGGAGCTAGAAGGAGCTCAAGCAGCAGAGCCAGAAAACGCTCAAGCAGCGGAGCAAGAAGGTGCTCCAGCAGCAGAGCCAGAAGGCGCTCAAGCAGCAGAGCCATAAGGCGCTCCAGCAGCGGAGCCGGAAGGCGCTCCAGCAGCAGAGCCAGAAGGCGCCCAAGCAGCGGAGCCAGAAGGTGCTCCAGCAGCAGAGCCAGAAGGCGCTCAAGCAGCAGAGCCAGAAGGTGCTCCAACAGCAGAGCCAGAGGCGCTCAAGCAGCAGAGCCAGAAGGTGCTCCAGCAGCGGAGCCAGAAGGCTCTCAAGTATCGGAGCCAGCAGGCGCTCAAGCAGCAGAGCCAGAAGGCGCTCAAGCAGCAGAGCTAGAAGGTGCTCCAGCAGCCGAGCCAGAAGGCGCTCAAGCAGCAGTGCCAGAAGGCGCTCCAGCAGCGGAGCCAGAAGGTGCTCAAGCAGCGGAGCCAGAAGGCGCTCCAGCAGCGGAGCTAGAAGGCGCTTCAGCAGCGGTGCCAGAAGGCACTCAAGCAGCGGAGCTAGGAGGCGCTCCAGCAGCGGAGCCAGAAGGCGCTCAAGCATCAAAGCCAGAAGGCGCTCAAGCAGCGGAGCTAGAAGGCGCTCCAGCAGCGGAGCCAGAAGGCGCTCAAGCATCAAAGCCAGAAGGCGCTCAAGCAGCAGAGCCAGAAGGTGCTCTAGCAGTGGAGCCAAGAGGTGGTCAAGCAGCAGAGCCAGAAGGCGCTCCAGCAGCGGAGCCAGAAGGCACTCCAGCAGCCGAGATAGAAGGTGCTCCAGCAGCAGTGCCAGAAGGCCCTCCAGCAGCGGAGCCAGAAGGTGCTCCGCCAGCACAGACAAAAGGTGCTCCAGCAGCGGAGCTAGTAGGTGCTCAAGCAGCGGAGCCAGAAGGTGCTCCAATAGCAGAGCCAGAAGGCGCTCAAGCAGCAGAGCCAGAAGGTGCTCCATCAGCAGAGCCAGAAGGCTCTCAAGCATCGGAGCCAGAAGGCGCTCAAGCAGCAGAGCCAGAAGGCGCTCGAGCAGCGGAGCTAGTAGGTGCTCAAGCAGCGGAGCCAGAAGTTGCTCCAATAGCAGAGCCAGAAGGCGCTCAAGCAGCAGAGCCAGAAGGTGCTCCATCAGCAGAGCCAGAAGGCTCTCAAGCATCGGAGCCAGAAGGCGCTCAAGCAGCAGAGCCAGAAGGTGCTCCAGCAGCGGAGCCAGAAGGCTCTCAAGCATCGGAGCCAGAAGGCGCTCAAGCAGCAGAGCTAGAAGGCGCTCCAGCAGCCGAGCCAGAAGGCGCTCAAGCAGCAGAGCCAAAAGGCACTCCAGCAGCAGAGCCAGAAGGTGCTAAAGCAGCGGAGCCAGAAGGCGCTCCAACAGCAGAGATAGAAGGCACTCCAGCAGCAGTGCTAGAAGGCACTCCAGCAGCGAAGCTAGTAGGTGCTCAAGCAGCGTAGCCAAAGGGTGCTCCAATAGCAGAGCCAGAAGGCGCTCAAGCAGCAGAGCCAGAAGGTGCTCCAGCAGCAGAGCCAGAAGGCTCTCAAGCATCGGAGCCAGAAGGCGCTCAAGCAGCAGAGCCAGAAGGCGCTCGAGCAGCGGAGCCAGAAGGCGCCCAAGCAGCGGAGCCAGAAGGTGCTCCAACGGCAGAGCCAGAAGGCGCTCAAGCAGCAGAGCCAGAAGGTGCTCCAGCAGCGGAGCCAGAAGGCTCTCAAGCATCGGAGCCAGAAGGCGCTCAAGCAGCAGAGCTAGAAGGCGCTCCAGCAGCCGAGCCAGAAGGCGCTCAAGCAGCAGAGCCAGAAGGCACTCCAGCAGCGGAGCCAGAAGGTGCTCAAGCAGCGGAGCCAGAAGGCGCTCCAACAGCAGAGATAGAAGGCACTCCGGCAGGGGTGCTAGAATGCACTCCAGCAGCGGAGCCAGAAGGTGCTGCAGCCGCGGAGCCAAAGGGTGCTCCAGCAGCAGAGCTAGAAGGCGCTGCAACAGCGGAGCCAGAAGGTGCTCAAGCAGCGGAGCCAGAAGGCACTCAAGCAGCGGAGCCAGAAGGTGCTCAAGCAGCTGAACCAGAAGGCGCTCAAGCAGTGGAGGCAGAAGGCTTTCCAGCAGCGGAGCCAGAAGGCGCTCAAGCAGCAGAGCCAGAAGGCGGTCCAGCAGTGGAGCCAGCAGGTGCTCCAGCAGCAGAGCCAGAAGGTGCCCCAACAGCAGAGCTAGAAAGCGCTCCAGCAGCGGAACTAAAAGGCGCTCCAGCTGTGGAGCCAGAAGGCGCTCAAGCATCAAAGCCAGAAGGCGCTCAAGCAGCAGAGCCAGAAGGTGCTCTAGCAGTGGAGCCAAGAGGTGGTCAAGCAGCAGAGCCAGAAGTCGCTCCAGCAGCGGAGCCAGAAGGCACTCCAGCAGCAGAGCTAGAAGATGCTCCAGCAGCGGTGCCAGAAGGCCCTCCAGCAGCGGAGCCAGAAGGTGCTCCAGCAGCAGAGCCAGAAGGCGCTCAAGCAGCGGTGCCATAAGGCGCTCCAGCAGCAGAGCCAAAAGGTGCTCCAGCAGCGGAGCTAGTAGGCGCTCAAGCAGCAGAGCCAGAAGGTGCTCCAGCAGCACAGCCAAAAGGTGCTCCAGCAGCGGAGCTAGAAGGTGCTCCAGCAGTGGAGCCAGAAGGAGCTCAAGCAGCAGAGCCAGAAAACGCTCAAGCAGCGGAGCCAGAAGGTGCTCCAGCAGCAGAGCCAGAAGGCGCTCAAGCAGCGGTGCCATAAGGCGCTCCAGCAGCAGAGCCGGAAGGTGCTCAAGCAGCGGAGACGGAAGGCGCTCCAGCAGCGGAGCCAGAAGGCACTCAAGCAGCAGAGCCAGAAGGTGCTCCAGCAGCAGAGCCAGAAGGCGCTCAAGAGCAGAGCCAGAAGGTGCTCCAACAGCAGAACCAGAAGGCGCACAAGCAGCAGAGCCAGAAGGTGCTCCAGCAGCCGAGCCAGAAGGCTCTCAAGTATCGGATCCAGAAGGCGCTCAAGCAGCAGAGCCAGAAGGCGCTCAAGCAGCAGAGCCAGAAGGTGCTCCAGCAGCCGAGCCAGAAGGCGCTCAAGCAGCAGAGCCAGAAGGCGCTCCAGCAGCAGAGGCAGAAGGTCCTCAAGCAGCGGAGCCAGAAGGCGCTCCAGCAGCGGAGCTAGAACGTACTCCAGCAGCGGTGCCAGAAGACGCTCCAGCAGCAGAGCTAGAAGGCGCTCCAGCAGCGGAGTCAGAAGGTGCTCCGCCAGCACAGCCAAAAGGTGCTCCAGCAGCGGAGCTAGTAGGCGCTCAAGCAGCAGAGCCAGAAGGTGCTCCAGCAGCACAGCCAAAAGGTGCTCCAGCAGCGGAGCTAGAAGGTGCTCCAGCAGTGGTGCCAGAAGGAGCTCAAGCAGCAGAGCCAGAAAACGCTCAAGCAGCGGAGCCAGAAGGTGCTCCAGCAGCAGAGCCAGAAGGCGCTCAAGCAGCGGTGCCATAAGGCGCTCCAGCAGCAGAGCCGGAAGGTGCTCAAGCAGCGGAGACGGAAGGCGCTCCAGCAGCGGAGCCAGAAGGCACCCAAGCAGCGGAGCCAGAAGGTGCTCCAGCAGCAGAGCCAGAAGGCGCTCAAGAGCAGAGCCAGAAGGTGCTCCAACAGCAGAACCAGAAGGCGCACAAGCAGCAGAGCCAGAAGGTGCTCCAGCAGCCGAGCCAGAAGGCTCTCAAGTATCGGAGCCAGAAGGCGCTCAAGCAGCAGAGCCAGAAGGTGCTCAAGCAGCAGAGCCAGAAGGTGCTCCAGCAGCCGAGCCAGAAGGCGCTCAAGCAGCAGAGCCAGAAGACGCTCCAGCAGCAGAGGCAGAAGGTCCTCAAGCAGCGGAGCCAGAAGGCGCTCCAGCAGCGGAGCTAGAACGTACTCCAGCAGCGGTGCCAGAAAACACTCAAGCAGCGGAGCCAGAAGGTGCTGCAGCAGCGGAGCCAAAAGGTTCTCCAGCAGCAGAGCTAGAAGGCGCTCCAGCAGCGGAGCCAGAAGGTGCTCAAACAGCGGAGCCAGAAGGCACTCAAGCAGCAGAGCCAGAAGGTGCTCAAGCAGCTGAGCCAGAAGGCGCTCCAGCAGTGGAGCCAGAAGGCTTTCCAGCAGCGGAGCCAGAAGGTGCTCAAGCAGCAGAGCCAGAAGGTGCTCCAGCAGCGGAGCCAGCAGGTGCTCCAGCAGCAGAGCCAGAAGGTGCTCCAACAGTGGCGCTAGAAGGCGCTCCAGCAGCGGAACTAAAAGGCGCTCCAGCAGCGGAGCCAGAAGGCACTCAAGCATCGAAGACAGAAGGCGCTCAAGCAGCAGAGCCAGAAGGTGCTCAAGCAGCAGAGCCAGAAGGTTCTCCAGCAGTCGAGCCAGAAGGCGCTCAAGCAGCAGAGCCAGAAGGCGCTCTAGCAGTGGAGCCAAGAGGTGGTCAAGCAGCAGAGCCAGAAGGCGCTCCAGCAGTGGAGCCAGAAGGCACTCCAGCAGCAGGAGCTAGAAGGTGCTCCAGCAGCGCTGCCAGAAGGCCCTCCAGCAGCGGAGCCAGAAGGTGCTCCACCAGCACAGCCAAAAGGTGCTCCAGCAGCGGAGCTAGTATGCGCTCCAGCAGCAGAGCCAGAAGGTGCTCAAGCAGCAGAGCCAGAAGGTGCTCAAGCAGCGGAGCCGGAAGGCGCAAGCAGCGGAGCCAGAAGGCACTCCAGCAGCGGAGTTGGAAGACGCTCAAGCAGCAGAGGCAGAAGGTGCTCCAGCAGCAGAGCCAGAAGGCACTTAAGCAGCGGAGCCAGAAGGCGCCCAAGCAGCAGAGCCAGAAGGCGCTCAAGCAGCAGAGCCAGAAGGCACTCCAGCAGCGGAGCCAGCAGGTGCTCCAGCAGCAGAGCCAGAAGGTGCTCCAACAGCAGAGCTAGAAGGCGCTCCAGCAGCAGAACTAAAAGGCGCTCCAGCAGTGGAGCCAGAAGGTGCTCCAGCAGCACAGCCAAAAGGTGCTCCAGCAGCGGAGCCAGAAGGAGCTCCAGCAGCAGAGCCAGAAGGCGCTCAAGCAGCAGAGCCATAAGGCGCTCCAGCAGCAGAGCCGGAAGGTGCTCAAGCAGCAGAGCCAGAAGGTGCTCTACCAGTGGAGCCAAGAGGTGGTCAAGCAGCAGAGCCAGAAGGCACTCCAGCAGCGGAGCCAGAAGGCACTCCAGCAGCAGAGCTAGAAGGTGCTCCAGCAGCAGTTCCAGAAGGCCCTCTAGCAGCAGAGCCAGAAGGTGCTCCGCCAGCACAGCCAAAAGGTGCTCCAGCAGCGGAGCTAGTAGGCGCTCAAGCAGCGGAGCCAGAAGGTGCTCCAGCAGCACATGCCAAAAGGTGCTCCAGCAGCGGAGCTAGAAGGTGCTCCAGCAGCGGAGCCAGAAGGAGCTCCAGCAGCAGAGCCAGAAGGCGCTCAAGCAGCAGAGCCATAAGGCGCTCCAGCAGCAGAGCCGGAAGGTGCTCAAGCAGCGGAGCCGGAAGGCGCTCCAGCAGCGGAGCCAGAAGGCGCCCAAGCAGCGGAGCCAGAAAGTGCTCCAGCAGCAGAGCCAGAAGGCGCTCAAGCAGCGGAGCCAGAAGGTGCTTCAACAGCGGAGCCAGAAGGTGCTCAAGCAGCAGAGCCAGAAGGTGCTCCAGCAGCGGAGCCAGAAGGCTCTCAAGTATCGGAGCCAGAAGGCGCTCAAGCAGCAGAGCCAGAAGGTGCTCCAGCAGCCGAGCCAGAAGGCACTCAAGCAGCAGAGCCAGAAGGCGCTCCAGCAGCGGAGCCAGAAGGTGCTCAAGCAGCGGAGCCAGAAGGTGTTCCAGCAGCAGAGCCAGAAGGCGCTCAAGCAGCAGAGCCAGAAGGTGCTGCAGCAGCAGAGCAGAAGGCGCTCCAGCAGCGGAGCCAGAAGGCACCCAAGCAGCAGAGCCAGAAGGCGCTCCAGCAGCAGAGCCAGAAAGCACGCCAGCAGCGGAGCCAGAAGGAGCTCAAGCAGTGGAGCCAGAAGGCGCTCCAGCAGTGGAGCCAGGAAGCGCCCAAGCAGCAGAGCCAGAAGGAGCTCAAGCTGTGGAGCCAGAAGGCGCTCCAGCAGTGGAGCCAGAAAGCGCCCAAGCAGCAGAGCCAGAAGGCACTCGAGCAGCACAACCAGAAGGAGCTCAAGCAGTGGAGCCAGAAGGTGCTCAAGCAGCGGAGCCAGAAGGTGCTCAAGCAGTGGAGCCATAAGGCGCCCAAGCAGCGGAGCCAGAAGGCGCCCAAGCAGTGGAGCTAGAAGGTGCTCCAGCAGCGGAGCCAGAAGGTGCTCAAGCAGCGGAACCAGAAGGCACTCAAGCAGCGGAGCCAGAAGGCACTCAAGCAGCGGAGCCAGAAGGTGCTCAAGCAGCTGAGCCAGAAGGCGCTCAAGCAGTGGAGCCAGAAGGCTCTCCAGCAGAGGAGCCAGAAGGCGCTCAAGCAGCAGAGCCAGAAGGCGCTCCAGCAGCGGAGCCAGCAGGTGCTCCAGCAGCAGAGCCAGAAGGTGCTCCAACAGCAGAGCTAGAAGGCGCTCCAGCAGCGGAACTAAAAGGCGCTCCAGCAGTGGAGCCAGAAGGAGCTCAAGCAGCAGAGCCAGAAGGCACTCAAGCAGCAGAGCCAGAAGGTGCTGCAGCAGCAGAGCCAAAAGGTGCTCCAGCAGCAGAGCTAGAAGGCGCTCCAGCAGTGGAGCCAGAAGGAGCTCAAGCAGCAGAGCCAGAAGGCACTCAAGCAGCGGAGCCAGAAGGTGCTCAAGCAGCTGAGCCAGAAGGCGCTCCAGCAGCAGAGCCAGAAGGCGCTCAAGCAGCAGAGCCAGAAGGCGCTCCAGCAGAGGAACCAGCAGGTGCTCCAGCAGCAGAGCCAGAAGGCGCTCAAGTAGCAGAGCCAGAAGGCTCTCCAGCAGCCGAGCCAGAAGGCACTCAAGCAGCAGAGCAGAAGGCGCTCCAGCAGCGGAGCCAGAAGGCACCCAAGCAGCAGAGCCAGAAGGTGCTCCAGCAGCAGAGCCAGAAAGCACGCCAGCAGCGGAGCCAGAAGGAGCTCAAGCAGTGGAGCCAGAAGGCGCTCAAGCAGTGGAGCCAGAAGGCGCTCCAGCAGTGGAGCCAGAAAGTGCCCAAGCAGCAGAGCCAGAAGGAGCTCAAGCAGTGGAGCCAGAAGGCGCTCCAGCAGTGGAGCCAGAAAGTGCCCAAGCAGCAGAGCCAGAAGGCACTCAAGCAGCACAACCAGAAGGAGCTCAAGCAGTGGAGCCAGAAGGCGCTCAAGCAGCGGAGCCAGAAGGTGCTCAAGCAGCGGAGCCATAAGGCGCCCAAGCAGCGGAGCCAGAAGGCGCCCAAGCAGTGGAGCTAGAAGGTGCTCCAGCAGCGGAGCCAGAAGGTGCTCAAGCAGCGGAACCAGAAGGCACTCAAGCAGCGGAGCCCGAAGGTGCTCAAGCAGCGGAGCCAGAAGGCGCTCAAGCAGCAGAGCCATAAGGTGCTCTAGCAGCGGAGCCAAAAGGTGCTCAAGCAGCGGAGCCAGAAGGCGCTCCAGCAGCGGTGCCAGAAGGCGCTCAAGCAGCAGAGCCAGAAGGCGCTCCAGCAGCAGAGCCAGAAGGCACTCAAGCATTGGAGCCAGAAGGCGCTCCAGCAGCGGAGCCAGAAGGCACTCGAGCAGCAGAGCTAGAAGTGCTCCAGCAGCGGTGCCAGAATGCGCTCCAGCAGCGGAGCCAGAAGGTGCTCCAGCAGCACAGCCAAAAGGTGCTCCAATAGGAGAGCCAGAAGGCGCTCCAGCAGCAGAGCCAGAAGGCACTCCAGCAGCGGAGCTAGAAGGTGCTCCAGCAGCGGAGCCAGAAGGAGCTCCAGCAGCAGAGCCAGAAGGCGCTCAAGCAGCAGAGCCATAAGGCGCTCCAGCAGCACAGCCGGAAGGTGCTCAAGCAGCGGAGCCGGAAGGCGCTCCAGCAGCAGAGCCAGAAGGCGCCCAAGCAGCGGAGCCAGAAGGTGCTCCAGCAGCAGAGCCAGAAGGCGCTCAAGCAGCGGAGCCAGAAGGTGCTCCAACAGCGGAGCCAGAAGGTGCTCAAGCAGCAGAGCCAGAAGGTGCTCCAGCAGCGGAGCCAGAAGGCTCTCAAGTATCGGAGCCAGAAGGCGCTCAAGCAGCAGAGCCAGAAGGTGCTCCAGCAGCCGAGCCAGAAGGCACTCAAGCAGCAGAGCCAGAAGGCGCTCCAGCAGCGGAGCCAGAAGGTGCTCAAGCAGCGGAGCCAGAAGGTGTTCCAGCAGCAGAGCCAGAAGGCGCTCAAGCAGCAGAGCCAGAAGGTGCTGCAGCAGCAGAGCCAAAAGGTGCTCCAGCAGCAGAGCTAGAAGGCGCTCCAGCAGTGGAGCCAGAAGGAGCTCAAGCAGCAGAGCCAGAAGGCACTCAAGCAGCAGAGCCAGAAGGTGCTCAAGCAGCTGAGCCAGAAGGCGCTCCAGCAGTGGAGCCAGAAGGCTTTCCAGCAGCGGAGCCAGAAGGCGCTCAAGCAGCAGAGCCAGAAGGCGCTCCAGCAGTGGAACCAGCAGGTGCTCCAGCAGCAGAGCCAGAAGGCGCTCAAGTAGCAGAGCCAGAAGGCTCTCCAGCAGCCGAGCCAGAAGGCACTCAAGCAGCAGAGCAGAAGGCGCTCCAGCAGCGGAGCCAGAAGGCACCCAAGCAGCAGAGCCAGAAGGCGCTCCAGCAGCAGAGCCAGAAAGCACGCCAGCAGCGGAGCCAGAAGGAGCTCAAGCAGTGGAGCCAGAAGGCGCTCCAGCAGTGGAGCCAGGAAGCGCCCAAGCAGCAGAGCCAGAAGGAGCTCAAGCAGTGGAGCCAGAAGGCGCTCCAGCAGCGAAACCAGAAGGCACTCAAGTAGCGGAGCCAGAAGGCGCTCAAGCAGCGGAGCCAGAAGGCGCTCAAGCAGCGGAGCCATAAGGCGCTCTAGCAGCGGAGCCAAAAGGTGCTCAAGCAGCGGAGCCAGAAGGCGCTCCAGCAGTGGTGCCAGAAGGCGCTCAAGCAGCAGAGCCAGAAGGTGCTCCAGCAGCAGAGCCAGAAGGCACTCAAGCATCGGAGCCAGAAGGCGCTCCAGCAGCGGAGCCAGAAGGCACTCGAGCAGCAGAGCTAGAAGGTGCTCCAGCAGCGGTGCCAGAATGCGCTCCAGCAGCGGAGCCAGAAGGCGCTCAAGCAGCGGAGCCATAAGGCGCTCTAGCAGGGGAGCCAAAAGGTGCTCAAGCAGCGGAGCCAGAAGGCGCTCCAGCAGTGGTGCCAGAAGGCGCTCAAGCAGCAGAGCCAGAAGGCGCTCCAGCAGCAGAGCCAGAAGGCACTCAAGCATCGGAGCCAGAAGGTGCTCCAGCAGCGGAGCCAGAAGGCACTCGAGCAGCAGAGCTAGAAGGTGCTCCAGCAGCGGTGCCAGAATGCACTCCAGCAGCGGAGCCAGAAGGTGCTCCAGCAGCACAGCCAAAAGGTGCTCCAACAGCAGAGCCAGAAGGTTCTCCAGCAGCGGAGCCAGAAGGCACTCCAGCAGCAGAGCTAGAAGGTGCTCCAGCAGCGGTGCCAGAAGGCCCTCCAGCAGCGGAGCCAGAAAGTGCTCCGCCAGCACAGCCAAAAGGTGCTCCAGCTGCGGAGCTAGTAGGCGCTCAAGCAGCGGAACCAGAAGGTGCTCCAGCAGCACAGCCAAAAGGTGCTCCAGCAGCGGAGCTAGAAGGTGCTCCAGCAGCAGAGCCAGAAGGTGCTCCAGCAGCCGAGCCAGAAGGCACACAAGCAGCAGAGCCAGAAGGCGCTCCAGCAGCGGAGCCAGAAGGTGCTCAAGCAGCGGAGCCAGAAGGTGCTCCAGCAGCGGTGCCAGAATGCACTCCAGCAGCGGAGCCAGAAGGTGCTCCAGCAGCACAGCCAAAAGGTGCTCCAACAGCAGAGCCAGAAGGTGCTCCAGCAGCGGAGCCAGAAGGCACTCCAGCAGCAGAGCTAGAAGGTGCTCCAGCAGCGGTGCCAGAAGGCCCTCCAGCAGCGGAGCCAGAAAGTGCTCCGCCAGCACAGCCAAAAGGTGCTCCAGAAGGCGCCCAAGCAGCGGAGCCAGAAGGTGCTCCAACAGCAGAGCCAGAAGGCGCTCAAGCAGCAGAGCCAGAAGGTGCTCCAGCAGCGGAGCCAGAAGGCTCTCAAGCATCGGAGCAAGAAGGCGCTCAAGCAGCAGAGCCAGAAGGTGCTCAAGATGAAGAGCCAGAAGGCGCTCCAGCAGCCGAGCCAGAAGGCGCTCAAGCAGCAGAGCCAGAAGGCACTCCAGCAGCGGAGCCAGAAGGTGCTCAAGCAGCGGAGCCAGAAGGCGCTCCAGCAGTGGAGATAGAAGGTACTCCAGCAGCGGTGCCAGAAGGCACTACAACAGCGGAGCCAGAAGGTGCTGCAGCAGCGGAGCCAAAGGGTGCTCCAGCAGCAGAGCTAGAAGGTGCTGCAGCAGCGGAGCCAGAAGGTGCTCAAGCAGCGGAGCCAGAAGGCACTCAAGCAGCGGAGCCAGAAGGTGCTCAAGCAGCTGAGCCAGAAGGTGCTCAAGCAGTGGAGCCAGAAGGCTCTCCAGCAGCGGAGCCAGAAGGCGCTCAAGCAGCAGAGCCAGAAGGCGCTCTAGCAGCGGAGCCAGCAGGTGCTCCAGCAGCAGAGCCAGAAGGTGCTCCAACAGCAGAGCTAGAAGACGCTCCAGCAGCGGAACTAAAAGGCGCTCCAGCAGCGGAGCCAGAAGGCGCTCAAGCATCAAAGCCAGAAGGCGCTCAAGCAGCAGAGCCAGAAGGTGCTCTAGCAGTGGAGCCAAGAGGTGGTCAAGCAGCAGAGCCAGAAGGCACTCCAGCAGCAGAGCCAGAAGGCACTCCAGCAGCAGAGCTAGAAGGTGCTCCAGCAGCGGTGCCAGAAGGCCCTCCAGCAGCAGAGCCAGAAGGTGCTCCGCCAGCACAGCCAAAACGTGCTCCAGCAGCGGAGCTAGTAGGCGCTCAAGCAGCGGAGCCAGACGATGCTCCAACAGCACAGCCAAAACGTGCTCCAGCAGCAGAGCTAGTAGACGCTCCAGCAGCGGAGCTAGAAGGTGCTCCAGCAGCGGAGCCAGAAGGAGCTCAAGCAGCAGAGCCAGAAGGCGCTCCAGCAGCAGAGCTAGAAGGTGCTCCAGCAGCGGTGCCAGAAGGCCCTCCAGCAGCAGAGCCAGAAGGTGCTCCGCCAGCACAGCCAAAACGTGCTCCAGCAGCGGAGCTAGTAGGCGCTCAAGCAGCGGAGCCAGACGATGCTCCAACAGCACAGCCAAAACGTGCTCCAGCAGCAGAGCTAGTAGACGCTCCAGCAGCGGAGCCAGAATGTGCTCCAGCAGCGGAGCCCAAGAGTGCTCCAGCAGCAGAGCTAGAACGTGCTGCAGCAGCGGAGCCAGAAGGTGCTCAAGCAGCGGAGCCAGAAGGCACTCAAGCAGCGGAGCCAGAAGGTGCTCAAGCAGCTGAGCCAGAAGGCGCTCAAGCAGTGGAGCCAGAAAGCTCTCCAGCACCGGAGCCAGAAGGCGCTCAAGCAGCAGAGCCAGAAGGCGCTCCAGCAATGGAGCCAGCAGGTGTACCAGCAGCAGAGCCAGAAGGTGCTCCAACAGGAGAGCTAGAAGGCGCTCCAGCAGCGGAACTAAAAGGAGCTCCAGCAGCGGAGCCAGAAGGCGCTCAAGCATCAAAGCCAGAAGGCGCTCAAGCAGCAGAGCCAGAAGGTGCTCTAGCAGTGTAGCCAAGAGGTGGTCAAGCAGCAGAGTCAGAAGGCGTTCCAGCAGCGTAGCCAGAAGGCACTCAAGCAGCAGAGCTAGAAGGTGCTCCAGCAGCGGTGCTAGAAGGCCCTCCAGCAGCGGAGCCAGAAGGTGCTCCGCCAGCACAGCCAAAAGGTGCTCCAGCAGCAGAGCTAGCAGGCGCTCAAGCAGCGGAGCCAGAAGGTGCACAGCCAAAAGATGCTCCAGCAGCGGAGCTAGAAGGTGCTCCAGCAGTGGAGCCAGAAGGAGCTCAAGCAGCAGAGCCAGAAGGCGCTCAAGCAGCAGAGCCAGAAGGCGCTCCAGCAGCGGAGCCAGAAGGTGCTCAAGCAGCGGAGCCAGAAGGCGCTCCAGCAGCAGAGCTAGAAGGCGCCCAAGCAGTGGAGATAGAAGGTGCTCCAGCAGCGGAGCCAGAAGGTGCTCAAGCAGCGAAACCAGAAGGCACTCAAGTAGTGGAGCCAGAAGGCGCTCAAGCAGCGGAGCCAGAAGGCGCTCAAGCAGCGGAGCCATAAGGCGCTCTAGCAGCGGAGCCAAAAGGTGCTCAAGCAGCGGAGCCAGAAGGCGCTCCAGCAGTGGTGCCAGAAGGCGCTCAAGCAGCAGAGCCAGAAGGCGCTCCAACAGCAGAGCCAGAAGGCACTCAAGCATCGGAGCCAGAAGGCGCTCCAGCAGCGGAGCCAGAAGGCACTCGAGCAGCAGAGCTAGAAGGTGCTCCAGCAGCGGTGCCAGAATGCGCTCCAGCAGCGGAGCCAGAAGGCGCTCAAGCAGCGGAGCCATAAGGCGCTCTAGCAGGGGAGCCAAAAGGTGCTCAAGCAGCGGAGCCAGAAGGCGCTCCAGCAGTGGTGCCAGAAGGCGCTCAAGCAGCAGAGCCAGAAAGCGCTCCAGCAGCAGAGCCAGAAGGCACTCAAGCATCGGAGCCAGAAGGCACTCCAGCAGCGGAGCCAGAAGGCACTCGAGCAGCAGAGCTAGAAGGTGCTCCAGCAGCGGTGCCAGAATGCGCTCCAGCAGCGGAGCCAGAAGGTGCTCCAGCAGCACAGCCAAAAGGTGCTCCAACAGCAGAGCCAGAAGGTGCTCCAGCAGCGGAGCCAGAAGGCACTCCAGCAGCAGAGCTAGAAGGTGCTCCAGCAGCAGAGCCAGAAGGTGCTCCAGCAGCCGAGCCAGAAGGCACACAAGCAGCAGAGCCAGAAGGCGCTCCAGCAGCGGAGCCAGAAGGTGCTCAAGCAGCGGAGCCAGAAGGCGCTCCAGCAGCGGAGCTAGAAGGCGCTCAAGCAGCGGAGCCATAAGGTGCTCCAGCAGCAGAGCCGGAAGGTGCTCAAGCATCGGAGCCGGAAGGCGCTCCAGCAGCGGAGCCAGAAGGCGCCCAAGCAGCGGAGCCAGAAGGTGCTCCAACAGCAGAGCCAGAAGGCGCTCAAGCAGCAGAGCCAGAAGGTGCTCCAGCAGCGGAGCCAGAAGGCTCTCAAGCATCGGAGCAAGAAGGCGCTCAAGCAGCAGAGCCAGAAGGTGCTCAAGCAGAAGAGCCAGAAGGCGCTCCAGCAGCCGAGCCAGAAGGCGCTCAAGCAGCAGAGCCAGAAGGCACTCCAGCAGCGGAGCCAGAAGGTGCTCAAGCAGCGGAGCCAGAAGGCGCTCCAGCAGTGGAGATAGAAGGTACTCCAGCAGCGGTGCCAGAAGGCACTACAACAGCGGAGCCAGAAGGTGCTGCAGCAGCGGAGCCAAAGGGTGCTCCAGCAGCAGAGCTAGAAGGTGCTGCAGCAGCGGAGCCAGAAGGTGCTCAAGCAGCAGAGCCAGAAGGTGCTCCGCCAGCACAGCCAAAACGTGCTCCAGCAGCGGAGCTAGTAGGCGCTCAAGCAGCGGAGCCAGACGATGCTCCAACAGCACAGCCAAAACGTGCTCCAGCAGCAGAGCTAGTAGACGCTCCAGCAGCGGAGCCAGAATGTGCTCCAGCAGCGGAGCCCAAGAGTGCTCCAGCAGCAGAGCTAGAACGTGCTGCAGCAGCGGAGCCAGAAGGTGCTCAAGCAGCGGAGCCAGAAGGCACTCAAGCAGCGGAGCCAGAAGGTGCTCAAGCAGCTGAGCCAGAAGGCGCTCAAGCAGTGGAGCCAGAAAGCTCTCCAGCACCGGAGCCAGAAGGCGCTTAAGCAGCAGAGCCAGAAGGCGCTCCAGCAATGGAGCCAGCAGGTGCTCCAGCAGCAGAGCCAGAAGGTGCTCCAACAGGAGAGCTAGAAGGCGCTCCAGCAGCGGAACTAAAAGGAGCTCCAGCAGCGGAGCCAGAAGGCGCTCAAGCATCAAAGCCAGAAGGCGCTCAAGCAGCAGAGCCAGAAGGTGCTCTAGCAGCGGAGCCAGAAGGTGCTCCACCAGCAAAGCCAAAAGGTGCTCCAGCAGCAGAGCTAGAAGGCGCTGCAGCAGCGGAGCCAGAAGGTGCTCAAGCAGCGGAGCCAGAAGGCACTCAAGCAGCAGAGCCAGAAGGTGCTCCAGCAGTCAAGCCAGAAGGCGCTCTAGCAGTGGAGCCAAGAGGTGGTCAAGCAGCAGAGTCAGAAGGCGTTCCAGCAGCGTAGCCAGAAGGCACTCAAGCAGCAGAGCTAGAAGGTGCTCCAGCAGCGGTGCTAGAAGGCCCTCCAGCAGCGGAGCCAGAAGGTGCTCCGCCAGCACAGCCAAAAGGTGCTCCAGCAGCAGAGCTAGCAGGCGCTCAAGCAGCGGAGCCAGAAGGTGCACAGCCAAAAGATGCTCCAGCAGCGGAGCTAGAAGGTGCTCCAGCAGTGGAGCCAGAAGGAGCTCAAGCAGCAGAGCCAGAAGGCGCTCAAGCAGCAGAGCCAGAAGGCGCTCCAGCAGCGGAGCCAGAAGGTGCTCAAGCAGCGGAGCCAGAAGGCGCTCCAGCAGCAGAGCTAGAAGGCGCCCAAGCAGTGGAGATAGAAGGTGCTCCAGCAGCGGAGCCAGAAGGTGCTCAAGCAGCGAAACCAGAAGGCACTCAAGTAGTGGAGCCAGAAGGCGCTCAAGCAGCGGAGCCAGAAGGCGCTCAAGCAGCGGAGCCATAAGGCGCTCTAGCAGCGGAGCCAAAAGGTGCTCAAGCAGCGGAGCCAGAAGGCGCTCCAGCAGTGGTGCCAGAAGGCGCTCAAGCAGCAGAGCCAGAAGGCGCTCCAACAGCAGAGCCAGAAGGCACTCAAGCATCGGAGCCAGAAGGCGCTCCAGCAGCGGAGCCAGAAGGCACTCGAGCAGCAGAGCTAGAAGGTGCTCCAGCAGCGGTGCCAGAATGCGCTCCAGCAGCGGAGCCAGAAGGCGCTCAAGCAGCGGAGCCATAAGGCGCTCTAGCAGGGGAGCCAAAAGGTGCTCAAGCAGCGGAGCCAGAAGGCGCTCCAGCAGTGGTGCCAGAAGGCGCTCAAGCAGCAGAGCCAGAAAGCGCTCCAGCAGCAGAGCCAGAAGGCACTCAAGCATCGGAGCCAGAAGGCGCTCCAGCAGCGGAGCCAGAAGGCACTCGAGCAGCAGAGCTAGAAGGTGCTCCAGCAGCGGTGCCAGAATGCGCTCCAGCAGCGGAGCCAGAAGGTGCTCCAGCAGCACAGCCAAAAGGTGCTCCAACAGCAGAGCCAGAAGGTGCTCCAGCAGCGGAGCCAGAAGGCACTCCAGCAGCAGAGCTAGAAGGTGCTCCAGCAGCGGTGCCAGAAGGCCCTCCAGCAGCGGAGCCAGAAAGTGCTCAGCCAGCACAGCCAAAAGGTGCTCCAGCAGCGGAGCTAGTAGGCGCTCAAGCAGCGGAGCCAGAAGGTGCTCCAGCAGCACAGCCAAAAGGTGCTCAAGCAGTGGAGCTAGAAGGTGCTCCAGCAGCAGAGCCAGAAGGTGCTCCAGCAGCCGAGCCAGAAGGCACCCAAGCAGCAGAGCCAGAAGGCGCTCCAGCAGCGGAGCCAGAAGGTGCTCAAGCAGCGGAGCCAGAAGGCGCTCCAGCAGCGGAGCTAGAAGGCGCTCAAGCAGCGGAGCCATAAGGTGCTCCAGCAGCAGAGCCGGAAGATGCTAAAGCATCAGAGCCGGAAGGCGCTCCAGCAGCGGAGCCAGAAGGCGCCCAAGCAGCGGAGCCAGAAGGTGCTCCAACAGCGGAGCCAGAAGGCTCTCAAGCATCGGAGCCAGAAGGCGCTCAAGCAGCAGAGCCAGAAGGTGCTCAAGCAGAAGAGCCAGAAGGCGCTCCAGCAGCCGAGCCAGAAGGCGCTCAAGCAGCAGAGCCAGAAGGCACTCCAGCAGCGGATCCAGAAGGTGCTCAAGCAGCGGAGCCAGAAGGCGCTCCAGCAGTGGAGATAGAAGGTACTCCAGCAGCGGTGCCAGAAGGCACTACAACAGCGGAGCCAGAAGGTGCTGCAGCAGCGGAGCCAAAGGCTGCTCCAGCAGCAGAGCTAGAAGGTGCTGCAGCAGCGGAGCCAGAAGGTGCTCAAGCAGCGGAGCCAGAAGGCACTCAAGCAGCGGAGCCAGAAGGTGCTCAAGCAGCTGAGCCAGAAGGCGCTCAAGCAGTGGAGCCAGAAGGCTCTCCAGCAGCGGAGCCAGAAGGCGCTCAAGCAGCAGAGCCAGAAGGCGCTCCAGCAGCGGAGCCAGCAGGTGCTCCAGCAGCAGAGCCAGAAGGTGCTCCAACAGCAGAGCTAGAAGACGCTCCAGCAGCGGAACTAAAAGGCGCTCCAGCAGCGGAGCCAGAAGGCGCTCAAGCATCAAAGCCAGAAGGCGCTCAAGCAGCAGAGCCAGAAGGTGCTCTAGCAGTGGAGCCAAGAGGTGGTCAAGCAGCAGAGCCAGAAGGCACTCCAGCAGCAGAGCCAGAAGGCACTCCAGCAGCAGAGCTAGAAGGTGCTCCAGCAGCGGTGCCAGAAGGCCCTCCAGCAGCAGAGCCAGAAGGTGCTCCGCCAGCACAGCCAAAACGTGCTCCAGCAGCGGAGCTAGTAGGCGCTCAAGCAGCGGAGCCAGACGATGCTCCAACAGCACAGCCAAAACGTGCTCCAGCAGCAGAGCTAGTAGACGCTCCAGCAGCGGAGCTAGAAGGTGCTCCAGCAGCGGAGCCAGAAGGAGCTCAAGCAGCAGAGCCAGAAGGCGCTCCAGCAGCAGAGATAGAAGGCACTCCAGCAGCGGTGCCAGAAGGCACTCCAGCAGCGGAGCCAGAAGGCACTCCAGCAGCAGAGATAGAAGGTGCTCCAGCAGCGGTGCCAGAAGGCCCTCCAGCAGCGGAGCCAGAAGGTGCTCCGCTAGCACAGACAAAAGGTGCTCCAGCAGCGGAGCAAGTAGGCGCTCAAGCAGCGGAGCCAGAAGGTGCTCCAGCAGCACAGCCAAAAGGTGCTCCAGCAGCGGAGCTAGAAGGTGCTCCAGCAGCAGAGCTAGAAGGTGCTCCAGCAGCGGAGCCAGAAGGCGCTCAAGCAGCAGAGCCAGAAGGCACTCCAGCAGCGGAGCCAGAAGGTGCTTAAGCAGCGGAGCCATAAGGCGCTCCAGCAGCGGAGCTAGAAGGCTCTCAAGCAGCGGAGCCATAAGGCGCTCCAGCAGCAGAGCCGGAAGGTGCTCAAGCAGCGGAGCCGGAAGGCGCTCGAGCAGCGGAGCCAGAAGGCACCCTAGCAGCGGAGCCAGAAGGTGCTCCAACAGCAGAGCAAGAAGGCGCTCAAGCATCGGAGCCAGAAGGCGCTCAAGCAGCAGAGCCAGAAGGCGCTCCAGCAGCCGAGCCAGAAGGCGCTCAAGCAGCAGAGCCAGAAGGCACTCCAGCAGCGGAGCCAGAAGGTGCTCAAGCAGCAGAGCCAGAAGGCTCTCCAGCAGCGGAGCCAGAAGGCGCTCAAGCAGCAGAGCCAGAAGGCGCTCCAGCAGCGGAGCCAGCAGGTGCTCCAGCAGCAGAGCCAGAAGGTGCTCCAACAGCAGAGCTAGAAGACGCTCCAGCAGCGGAACTAAAAGGCGCTCCAGCAGCGGAGCCAGAAGGCGCTCAAGCATCAAAGCCAGAAGGCGCTCAAGCAGCAGAGCCAGAAGGTGCTCTAGCAGTGGAGCCAAGAGGTGGTCAAGCAGCAGAGCCAGAAGGCACTCCAGCAGCGGAGCCAGAAGGCACTCCAGCAGCAGAGCTAGAAGGTGCTCCACCAGCGGTGCCAGAAGGCCCTCCAGCAGCAGAGCCAGAAGGTGCTCCGCCAGCACAGCCAAAACGTGCTCCAGCAGCGGAGCTAGTAGGCGCTCAAGCAGAGGAGCCAGACGATGCTCCAACAGCACAGCCAAAACGTGCTCCAGCAGCAGAGCTAGTAGACGCTCCAGCAGCGGAGCTAGAAGGTGCTCCAGCAGCGGAGCCAGAAGGAGCTCAAGCAGCAGAGCCAGAAGGCGCTCCAGCAGCAGAGATAGAAGGCACTCCAGCAGCGGTGCCAGAAGGCACTCCAGCAGCAGAGCCAGAATGTGCTCCAGCAGCGGAGCCCAAGAGTGCTCCAGCAGCAGAGCTAGAACGTGCTGCAGCAGCGGAGCCAGAAGGTGCTCAAGCAGCGGAGCCAGAAGGCACTCAAGCAGCGGAGCCAGAAGGTGCTCAAGCAGCTGAGCCAGAAGGCGCTCAAGCAGTGGAGCCAGAAAGCTCTCCAGCACCGGAGCCAGAAGGCGCTCAAGCAGCAGAGCCAGAAGGCGCTCCAGCAGTGGAGCCAGCAGGTGCTCCAGCAGCAGAGCCAGAAGGTGCTCCAACAGGAGAGCTAGAAGGCGCTCCAGCAGCGGAACTAAAAGGAGCTCCAGCAGCGGAGCCAGAAGGCGCTCAAGCATCAAAGCCAGAAGGCGCTCAAGCAGCAGAGCCAGAAGGTGCTCTAGCAGTGTAGCCAAGAGGTGGTCAAGAAGCAGAGTCAGAAGGCGTTCCAGCAGCGGAGCCAGAAGGCACTCAAGCAGCAGAGCTAGAAGGTGCTCCAGCAGCGGTGCTAGAAGGCCCTCCAGCAGCGGAGCCAGAAGGTGCTCCGCCAGCACAGCCAAAAGGTGCTCCAGCAGCAGAGCTAGTAGGCGCTCAAGCAGCGGAGCCAGAAGGTGCACAGCCAAAAGATGCTCCAGCAGCGGAGCTAGAAGATGCTCCAGCAGTGGAGCCAGAAGGAGCTCAAGCAGCAGAGCCAGAAGGCGCTCAAGCAGCAGAGCCAGAAGGCGCTCCAGCAGCGGAGCCAGAAGGTGCTCAAGCAGCAGAGCCAGAAGGCGCTCCAGCAGCAGAGCTAGAAGGTGCTCCAGCAGCGGTGCCAGAAGGCACTCAAGCAGCAGAGCCAGAAGGTGCTGCAGCAGCGGAGCCAAAAGGTGCTCCAGCAGCAGAGCCAGAAGGCGCTCCAGCAGCAGAGCTAGAAGGCGCTCCAGCAGCGGTGCCAGAAGGCACTCAAGCAGCGGAGCCAGAAGGTGCTGCAGCAGCAGAGCCAAAAGGTGCTCCAGCAGCAGAGCCAGAAGGCGCTCAAGCAGCAGAGCCAGAAGGTGCTCTAGCAGTGGAGCCAAGAGGTGGTCAAGCAGCAGAGCCAGAAGGCGCTCCAGCAGCGGAGCCAGAAGGCACTCCAGCAGCAGAGATAGAAGGTGCTCCAGCAGCGGTGCCAGAAGGCCCTCCAGCAGCGGAGCCAGAAGGTGCTCCGCTAGCACAGACAAAAGGTGCTCCAGCAGCGGAGCAAGTAGGCGCTCAAGCAGCGGAGCCAGAAGGTGCTCCAGCAGCACAGCCAAAAGGTGCTGCAGCAGCGGAGCTAGAAGGTGCTCCAGCAGCAGAGCTAGAAGGTGCTCCAGCAGCGGAGCCAGAAGGCGCTCAAGCAGCAGAGCCAGAAGGCACTCCAGCAGCGGAGCCAGAAGGTGCTCAAGCAGCGGAGCCATAAGGCGCTCCAGCAGCGGAGCTAGAAGGCTCTCAAGCAGCGGAGCCATAAGGCGCTCCAGCAGCAGAGCCGGAAGGTGCTCAAGCAGCGGAGCCGGAAGGCGCTCGAGCTGCGGAGCCAGAAGGCACCCAAGCAGCGGAGCCAGAAGGTGCTCCAACAGCAGAGCAAGAAGGCGCTCAAGCAGCAGAGCCAGAAGGTGCTCCAGCAGCGGAGCCAGAAGGCTCTCAAGCATCGGAGCCAGAAGGCGCTCAAGCAGCAGAGGCAGAAGGCGCTCCAGCAGCTGAGCCAGAAGGCACTCAAGCAGCAGAGCCAGAAGGCACTCCAGCAGCGGAGCCAGAAGGTGCTCAAGCAGCGGAGCCAGAAGGCGCTCCAGCAGCGGAGATAGAAGGCACTCCAGCAGCGGTGCCAGAAGGCACTCCAGCAGCGGAGCCAGAAGGTGCTGCAGCAGCGGAGCCAAAGGGTGCTCCAGCAGCAGAGCTAGAAGGCGCTGCAGCAGCGGAGCCAGAAGGTGCTCAAGCAGCGGAGCCAGAAGGCACTCAAGCAGCAGAGCCAGAAGGTGCTCAAGCAGCTGAGCCAGAAGGCGCTCAAGCAGTGGAGCCAGAAGGCTCTCCAGCAGCGGAGCCAGAAGGCGCTCAAGCAGCAGAGCCAGAAGGCAGGCCAACAGCGGAGCCAGCAGGTGCTCCAGCAGCAGAGCCAGAAGGTGCTCCAACAGCAGAGCTAGAAGGCGATCCAGCAGCGGAACTAAAAGGCGCTCCAGCAGCGGAGCCAGAAGGCGCTCAAGCATCAAAGCCAGAAGGCGCTCAAGCAGCAGAGCCAGAAGGTGCTCTAGCAGTGGAGCCAAGAGGTGGTCAAGCAGCAGAGCCAAAAGGCGCTCCAGCAGCGGAGCCAGAAGGCACTCCAGCAGCAGAGCTAGAAGATGCTCCAGCAGCGGTGCCAGAAGGCCCTCCAGCAGCGGAGCCAGAAGGTGCTCCGCCAGCACAGCCAAAAGGTGCTCCAGCAGCGGAGCTAGTAGGCTCTTAAGCAGCAGAGCCAGAAGGTGCTCCAGCAGCACAGCCAAAAGGTGCTCCAGCAGCGGAGCTAGAAGGTGCTCCAGCAGCGGAGCCAGAAGGAGCTCAAGCAGCAGAGCCAGAAAACGCTCAAGCAGCGGAGCCAGAAGGTGCTCCAGCAGCAGAGCCAGAAGGCGCTCAAGCAGCGGAGCCATAAGGCGCTCCAGCAGCAGAGCCGGAAGGTGCTCAAGCAGCAGAGCCGGAAGGCGCTCCAGCAGCGGAGCCAGAAGGCACCCAAGCAGCGGAGCCAGAAGGTGCTCCAGCAGCAGAGCCAGAAGGTGCTCAACTAGCAGAGCCAGAAGGTGTTCCAACAGCGGAGCCAGAAGGCGCTCCAGCAGCGGAGCCAGGAGGCTCTCAAGTATCGGAGCCAGAAGGCGCTCAAGCAGCAGAGCCAGAAGGCGCTCAAGCAGCAGAGCCAGAAGGTGCTCCAGCAGCCGAACCAGAAGGCGCTCAAGCAGCAGAGCCAGAAGGCGCTCCAGCAGCGGAGCAAGAAGGTGCTCAAGCAGCGGAGCCAGAAGGTGCTCCAGCAGCGGAGCTAGAAGGCACTCCAGCAGCGGTGCCGGAAGGCACTCAAGCAGCGGAGCCGGAAGGCGCTCCAGCAGTGGAGCCAGAAGGCACCCAAGCAGCGGAGCCAGAAGGTGCTCCAGCAGCAGAGCCAGAAGGCGCTCAACTAGCAGAGCCAGAAGGTGCTCCAACAGCGGAGCCAGAAGGCACTCAAGCAGCGGAGCCAGAAGATGCTCAAGCAGCTGAGCCAGAAGGCGCTCCAGCAGTGGAGCCAGAAGGCTTTCCAGCAGCGGAGCCAAAAGGTGCTCAAGCAGCAGAGCCAGAAGGTGCTCCAGCAGCGGAGCCAGCAGGTGCTCCAGCAGCAGAGCCAGAAGGTGCTCCAACAGCGGAGCTAGAAGGCGCTCCAGCAGCGGAACTAAAAGGCGCTCCAGCAGCAGAGCCAGAAGGCGCCCAAGCATCGAAGCCAGAAGGCGCTCAAGCAGCAGAGCCAGAAGGTGCTCCAGCAGTCAAGCCAGAAGGCGCTCAAGCAGCAGAGCCAGAAGGCGCTCTAGCAGTGGAGCCAAGAGGTGGTCAAGCAGCAGAGCCAGAAGGCGCTCCAGCAGCAGAGCCAGAAGGCACTCTAGCAGCAGAGCTAGAAGGTGCTCCAGCAGCGCTGCCAGAAGGCCCTCCAGCAGCGGAGCCAGAAGGTGCTCCACCAGCAAAGCCAAAAGGTGCTCCAGCAGCGGAGCTAGTATGCGCTCCAGCAGCAGAGCCAGAAGGTGCTCAAGCAGCAGAGCCAGAAGGTGCTCAAGCAGCGGAGCCGGAAGGCGCAAGCAGCGGAGCCAGAAGGCACTCCAGCAGCGGAGCTGGAAGGTGCTCAAGCAGCGGAGGCAGAAGGTGCTCCAGCAGCAGAGCCAGAAGGCACTTAAGCAGCAAAGCCAGAAGGCGCCCAAGCAGCAGAGCCAGAAGGCGCTCCAGCAGCGGAGCCAGAAGGTGCTCAAGCAGCACAACCAGAAGGCGCTCCAGCAGTGGAGCCAGAAGGCGCTCAAGGAGCTGAGCCAGAAGGTGCTCAAGCAGCGGAGCCAGAAGGTGCGTACGCAGCGGAGCCAGAAGGCGCTCAAGCAGCAGAGCTAGAAGGCGCTCCAGCAGCAGAGCCAGAAGGTGCTCAAGCAGCGGAGCCAGAAGGTGCTCCAGCAGCAGAGCCAGAAGTCGCTCCAGCAGCGGAGCCAGAAGGTGCTCCAGCAGCGGAGCCAGAAGGCACTCCAGCAGAGGAGCCAGAAGGTGCTCCAGCAGCAGAGCCAGAAGTTGCTCCAGCAGCGGAGCCAGAAGGCGCTCAAGCAGTGGAGCCAGAAGGCGCTCCAGCAGCGGAGCCAGAAGGCGCTCCAGCAGCGGAGCCAGAAGGCGCCCAAGCAGCGGTGCCAGACGGCGCTCCAGCAGCGGAGGCAGAAGGAGCTCAAGCAGCGGAGCCAGAAGGCGCTCCAGCAGCAGAGCCAGAAGGCGCTCAAGCAGCGGAGCCAGAAGGTGCTCAAGCAGCAGAGCCAGAAGGCACTTCAGCAGTGGAGCCAGAAGGTGCTTAAGAAGCGGAGCCAGAAGGCGCTCAAGCAGTAGAGCCAGAAGGTGCTCAAGCAACAGAACCAGAAGGCGCTCCAGCAGCAGAGGCAGAAGGTGCTCAAGCAGCAGAGCCAGAAGGCGCTCCAGCAGCAGAGCCAGAAGGCACTCCAGCAGCGGAGCCAGCAGGTGCTCCAGCAGCAGAGCCAAAAGGTGCTCCAACAGGAGAGCTAGAAGGCGCTCCAGCAGCGGAACTAAAAGGTGCTCCAGCAGCGGAGCCAGAAGGCGCTCAAGCATCAAAGCCAGAAGGCGCTCAAGCAGCAGAGCCAGAAGGTGCTCTAGCAGTGGAGCCAAGAGGTGGTCAAGCAGCAGAGCCAGAAGGCGCTCCAGCAGCGGAGCCAGAAGGCACTCCAGCAGCAGAGCTAGAAGGTGCTCCAGCATCGGTGCCAGAAGGCCCTCCAGCAGCGGAGCCAGAAGGTGCTCCGCCAGCACAGCCAAAAGGTGCTCCAGCAGCAGAGCTAGTAGGCGCTCAAGTAGCGGAGCCAGAAGGTGCTCCAGCAGCACAGCCAAAAGGTGCTCCAGCAGCGGAGCTAGAAGGTGCTCCAGCAGCGGAGCTAGAAGGAGCTCAAGCAGCAGAGCCAGAAAACGCTCAAGCAGCGGAGCAAGAAGGTGCTCCAGCAGCAGAGCCAGAAGGCGCTCAAGCAGCAGAGCCATAAGGCGCTCCAGCAGCGGAGCCGGAAGGCGCTCCAGCAGCAGAGCCAGAAGGCGCCCAAGCAGCGGAGCCAGAAGGTGCTCCAGCAGCAGAGCCAGAAGGCGCTCAAGCAGCAGAGCCAGAAGGTGCTCCAACAGCAGAGCCAGAGGCGCTCAAGCAGCAGAGCCAGAAGGTGCTCCAGCAGCGGAGCCAGAAGGCTCTCAAGTATCGGAGCCAGCAGGCGCTCAAGCAGCAGAGCCAGAAGGCGCTCAAGCAGCAGAGCTAGAAGGTGCTCCAGCAGCCGAGCCAGAAGGCGCTCAAGCAGCAGTGCCAGAAGGCACTCCAGCAGCGGAGCCAGAAGGTGCTCAAGCAGCGGAGCCAGAAGGCGCTCCAGCAGCGGAGCTAGAAGGCGCTTCAGCAGCGGTGCCAGAAGGCACTCAAGCAGCGGAGCTAGGAGGCGCTCCAGCAGCGGAGCCAGAAGGTGCTCAAGCATCAAAGCCAGAAGGCGCTCAAGCAGCGGAGCTAGAAGGCGCTCCAGCAGCGGAGCCAGAAGGCGCTCAAGCATCAAAGCCAGAAGGCGCTCAAGCAGCAGAGCCAGAAGGTGCTCTAGCAGTGGAGCCAAGAGGTGGTCAAGCAGCAGAGCCAGAAGGCGCTCCAGCAGCGGAGCCAGAAGGCACTCCAGCAGCCGAGATAGAAGGTGCTCCAGCAGCAGTGCCAGAAGGCCCTCCAGCAGCGGAGCCAGAAGGTGCTCCGCCAGCACAGACAAAAGGTGCTCCAGCAGCGGAGCTAGTAGGTGCTCAAGCAGCGGAGCCAGAAGGTGCTCCAATAGCAGAGCCAGAAGGCGCTCAAGCAGCAGAGCCAGAAGGTGCTCCATCAGCAGAGCCAGAAGGCTCTCAAGCATCGGAGCCAGAAGGCGCTCAAGCAGCAGAGCCAGAAGGCGCTCGAGCAGCGGAGCTAGTAGGTGCTCAAGCAGCGGAGCCAGAAGTTGCTCCAATAGCAGAGCCAGAAGGCGCTCAAGCAGCAGAGCCAGAAGGTGCTCCATCAGCAGAGCCAGAAGGCTCTCAAGCATCGGAGCCAGAAGGCGCTCAAGCAGCAGAGCCAGAAGGTGCTCCAGCAGCGGAGCCAGAAGGCTCTCAAGCATCCTAGCCAGAAGGCGCTCAAGCAGCAGAGCTAGAAGGCGCTCCAGCAGCCGAGCCAGAAGGCGCTCAAGCAGCAGAGCCAAAAGGCACTCCAGCAGCAGAGCCAGAAGGTGCTAAAGCAGCGGAGCCAGAAGGCGCTCCAACAGCAGAGATAGAAGGCACTCCAGCAGCAGTGCTAGAAGGCACTCCAGCAGCGAAGCTAGTAGGTGCTCAAGCAGCGTAGCCAAAGGGTGCTCCAATAGCAGAGCCAGAAGGCGCTCAAGCAGCAGAGCCAGAAGGTGCTCCAGCAGCAGAGCCAGAAGGCTCTCAAGCATCGGAGCCAGAAGGCGCTCAAGCAGCAGAGCCAGAAGGCGCTCGAGCAGCGGAGCCAGAAGGCGCCCAAGCAGCGGAGCCAGAAGGTGCTCCAACGGCAGAGCCAGAAGGCGCTCAAGCAGCAGAGCCAGAAGGTGCTCCAGCAGCGGAGCCAGAAGGCTCTCAAGCATCGGAGCCAGAAGGCGCTCAAGCAGCAGAGCTAGAAGGCGCTCCAGCAGCCGAGCCAGAAGGCGCTCAAGCAGCAGAGCCAGAAGGCACTCCAGCAGCGGAGCCAGAAGGTGCTCAAGCAGCGGAGCCAGAAGGCGCTCCAACAGCAGAGATAGAAGGCACTCCGGCAGGGGTGCTAGAATGCACTCCAGCAGCGGAGCCAGAAGGTGCTGCAGCAGCGGAGCCAAAGGGTGCTCCAGCAGCAGAGCTAGAAGGCGCTGCAACAGCGGAGCCAGAAGGTGCTCAAGCAGCGGAGCCAGAAGGCACTCAAGCAGCGGAGCCAGAAGGTGCTCAAGCAGCTGAACCAGAAGGCGCTCAAGCAGTGGAGGCAGAAGGCTTTCCAGCAGCGGAGCCAGAAGGCGCTCAAGCAGCAGAGCCAAAAGGCGGTCCAGCAGTGGAGCCAGCAGGTGCTCCAGCAGCAGAGCCAGAAGGTGCCCCAACAGCAGAGCTAGAAAGTGCTCCAGCAGCGGAACTAAAAGGCGCTCCAGCTGTGGAGCCAGAAGGCGCTCAAGCATCAAAGCCAGAAGGCGCTCAAGCAGCAGAGCCAGAAGGTGCTCTAGCAGTGGAGCCAAGAGGTGGTCAAGCAGCAGAGCCAGAAGTCGCTCCAGCAGCGGAGCCAGAAGGCACTCCAGCAGCAGAGCTAGAAGATGCTCCAGCAGCGGTGCCAGAAGGCCCTCCAGCAGCGGAGCCAGAAGGTGCTCCAGCAGCAGAGCCAGAAGGCGCTCAAGCAGCGGTGCCATAAGGCGCTCCAGCAGCAGAGCCAAAAGGTGCTCCAGCAGCGGAGCTAGTAGGCGCTCAAGCAGCAGAGCCAGAAGGTGCTCCAGCAGCACAGCCAAAAGGTGCTCCAGCAGCGGAGCTAGAAGGTGCTCCAGCAGTGGAGCCAGAAGGAGCTCAAGCAGCAGAGCCAGAAAACGCTCAAGCAGCGGAGCCAGAAGGTGCTCCAGCAGCAGAGCCAGAAGGCGCTCAAGCAGCGGTGCCATAAGGCGCTCCAGCAGCAGAGCCGGAAGGTGCTCAAGCAGCGGAGACGGAAGGCGCTCCAGCAGCGGAGCCAGAAGGCACTCAAGCAGCAGAGCCAGAAGGTGCTCCAGCAGCAGAGCCAGAAGGCGCTCAAGAGCAGAGCCAGAAGGTGCTCCAACAGCAGAACCAGAAGGCGCACAAGCAGCAGAGCCAGAAGGTGCTCCAGCAGCCGAGCCAGAAGGCTCTCAAGTATCGGAGCCAGAAGGCGCTCAAGCAGCAGAGCCAGAAGGCGCTCAAGCAGCAGAGCCAGAAGGTGCTCCAGCAGCCGAGCCAGAAGGCGCTCAAGCAGCAGAGCCAGAAGGCGCTCCAGCAGCAGAGGCAGAAGGTCCTCAAGCAGCGGAGCCAGAAGGCGCTCCAGCAGCGGAGCTAGAACGTACTCCAGCAGCGGTGCCAGAAGACACTCAAGCAGCAGAGCCAGAAGGTGCTGCAGCAGCGGAGCCAAAAGGTGCTCCAGCAGCAGAGCTAGAAGGCGCTCCAGCAGCGGAGTCAGAAGGTGCTCCGCCAGCACAGCCAAAAGGTGCTCCAGCAGCGGAGCTAGTAGGCGCTCAAGCAGCAGAGCCAGAAGGTGCTCCAGCAGCACAGCCAAAAGGTGCTCCAGCAGCGGAGCTAGAAGGTGCTCCAGCAGTGGTGCCAGAAGGAGCTCAAGCAGCAGAGCCAGAAAACGCTCAAGCAGCGGAGCCAGAAGGTGCTCCAGCAGCAGAGCCAGAAGGCGCTCAAGCAGCAGTGCCATAAGGCGCTCCAGCAGCAGAGCCGGAAGGTGCTCAAGCAGCGGAGACGGAAGGCGCTCCAGCAGCGGAGCCAGAAGGCACCCAAGCAGCGGAGCCAGAAGGTGCTCCAGCAGCAGAGCCAGAAGGCGCTCAAGAGCAGAGCCAGAAGGTGCTCCAACAGCAGAACCAGAAGGCGCACAAGCAGCAGAGCCAGAAGGTGCTCCAGCAGCCGAGCCAGAAGGCTCTCAAGTATCGGAGCCAGAAGGCGCTCAAGCAGCAGAGCCAGAAGGTGCTCAAGCAGCAGAGCCAGAAGGTGCTCCAGCAGCCGAGCCAGAAGGCGCTCAAGCAGCAGAGCCAGAAGACGCTCCAGCAGCAGAGGCAGAAGGTCCTCAAGCAGCGGAGCCAGAAGGCGCTCCAGCAGCGGAGCTAGAACGTACTCCAGCAGCGGTGCCAGAAAACACTCAAGCAGCGGAGCCAGAAGGTGCTGCAGCAGCGGAGCCAAAAGGTTCTCCAGCAGCAGAGCTAGAAGGCGCTCCAGCAGCGGAGCCAGAAGGTGCTCAAACAGCGGAGCCAGAAGGCACTCAAGCAGCAGAGCCAGAAGGTGCTCAAGCAGCTGAGCCAGAAGGCGCTCCAGCAGTGGAGCCAGAAGGCTTTCCAGCAGCGGAGCCAGAAGGTGCTCAAGCAGCAGAGCCAGAAGGTGCTCCAGCAGCGGAGCCAGCAGGTGCTCCAGCAGCAGAGCCAGAAGGTGCTCCAACAGTGGCGCTAGAAGGCGCTCCAGCAGCGGAACTAAAAGGCGCTCCAGCAGCGGAGCCAGAAGGCACTCAAGCATCGAAGACAGAAGGCGCTCAAGCAGCAGAGCCAGAAGGTGCTCAAGCAGCAGAGCCAGAAGGTTCTCCAGCAGTCGAGCCAGAAGGCGCTCAAGCAGCAGAGCCAGAAGGCGCTCTAGCAGTGGAGCCAAGAGGTGGTCAAGCAGCAGAGCCAGAAGGCGCTCCAGCAGTGGAGCCAGAAGGCACTCCAGCAGCAGGAGCTAGAAGGTGCTCCAGCAGCGCTGCCAGAAGGCCCTCCAGCAGCGGAGCCAGAAGGTGCTCCACCAGCACAGCCAAAAGGTGCTCCAGCAGCGGAGCTAGTATGCGCTCCAGCAGCAGAGCCAGAAGGTGCTCAAGCAGCAGAGCCAGAAGGTGCTCAAGCAGCGGAGCCGGAAGGCGCAAGCAGCGGAGCCAGAAGGCACTCCAGCAGCGGAGTTGGAAGACGCTCAAGCAGCAGAGGCAGAAGGTGCTCCAGCAGCAGAGCCAGAAGGCACTTAAGCAGCGGAGCCAGAAGGCGCCCAAGCAGCAGAGCCAGAAGGCGCTCAAGCAGCAGAGCCAGAAGGCACTCCAGCAGCGGAGCCAGCAGGTGCTCCAGCAGCAGAGCCAGAAGGTGCTCCAACAGCAGAGCTAGAAGGCGCTCCAGCAGCAGAACTAAAAGGCGCTCCAGCAGTGGAGCCAGAAGGTGCTCCAGCAGCACAGCCAAAAGGTGCTCCAGCAGCGGAGCCAGAAGGAGCTCCAGCAGCAGAGCCAGAAGGCGCTCAAGCAGCAGAGCCATAAGGCGCTCCAGCAGCAGAGCCGGAAGGTGCTCAAGCAGCAGAGCCAGAAGGTGCTCTACCAGTGGAGCCAAGAGGTGGTCAAGCAGCAGAGCCAGAAGGCACTCCAGCAGCGGAGCCAGAAGGCACTCCAGCAGCAGAGCTAGAAGGTGCTCCAGCAGCAGTTCCAGAAGGCCCTCTAGCAGCAGAGCCAGAAGGTGCTCCGCCAGCACAGCCAAAAGGTGCTCCAGCAGCGGAGCTAGTAGGCGCTCAAGCAGCGGAGCCAGAAGGTGCTCCAGCAGCACATGCCAAAAGGTGCTCCAGCAGCGGAGCTAGAAGGTGCTCCAGCAGCGGAGCCAGAAGGAGCTCCAGCAGCAGAGCCAGAAGGCGCTCAAGCAGCAGAGCCATAAGGCGCTCCAGCAGCAGAGCCGGAAGGTGCTCAAGCAGCGGAGCCGGAAGGCGCTCCAGCAGCGGAGCCAGAAGGCGCCCAAGCAGCGGAGCCAGAAAGTGCTCCAGCAGCAGAGCCAGAAGGCGCTCAAGCAGCGGAGCCAGAAGGTGCTTCAACAGCGGAGCCAGAAGGTGCTCAAGCAGCAGAGCCAGAAGGTGCTCCAGCAGCGGAGCCAGAAGGCTCTCAAGTATCGGAGCCAGAAGGCGCTCAAGCAGCAGAGCCAGAAGGTGCTCCAGCAGCCGAGCCAGAAGGCACTCAAGCAGCAGAGCCAGAAGGCGCTCCAGCAGCGGAGCCAGAAGGTGCTCAAGCAGCGGAGCCAGAAGGTGTTCCAGCAGCAGAGCCAGAAGGCGCTCAAGCAGCAGAGCCAGAAGGTGCTGCAGCAGCAGAGCAGAAGGCGCTCCAGCAGCGGAGCCAGAAGGCACCCAAGCAGCAGAGCCAGAAGGCGCTCCAGCAGCAGAGCCAGAAAGCACGCCAGCAGCGGAGCCAGAAGGAGCTCAAGCAGTGGAGCCAGAAGGCGCTCCAGCAGTGGAGCCAGGAAGCGCCCAAGCAGCAGAGCCAGAAGGAGCTCAAGCTGTGGAGCCAGAAGGCGCTCCAGCAGTGGAGCCAGAAAGCGCCCAAGCAGCAGAGCCAGAAGGCACTCGAGCAGCACAACCAGAAGGAGCTAGAGCAGTGGAGCCAGAAGGTGCTCAAGCAGCGGAGCCAGAAGGTGCTCAAGCAGTGGAGCCATAAGGCGCCCAAGCAGCGGAGCCAGAAGGCGCCCAAGCAGTGGAGCTAGAAGGTGCTCCAGCAGCGGAGCCAGAAGGTGCTCAAGCAGCGGAACCAGAAGGCACTCAAGCAGCGGAGCCAGAAGGCACTCAAGCAGCGGAGCCAGAAGGTGCTCAAGCAGCTGAGCCAGAAGGCGCTCAAGCAGTGGAGCCAGAAGGCTCTTCAGCAGAGGAGCCAGAAGGCGCTCAAGCAGCAGAGCCAGAAGGCGCTCCAGCAGCGGAGCCAGCAGGTGCTCCAGCAGCAGAGCCAGAAGGTGCTCCAACAGCAGAGCTAGAAGGCGCTCCAGCAGCGGAACTAAAAGGCGCTCCAGCAGTGGAGCCAGAAGGAGCTCAAGCAGCAGAGCCAGAAGGCACTCAAGCAGCAGAGCCAGAAGGTGCTGCAGCAGCAGAGCCAAAAGGTGCTCCAGCAGCAGAGCTAGAAGGCGCTCCAGCAGTGGAGCCAGAAGGAGCTCAAGCAGCAGAGCCAGAAGGCACTCAAGCAGCGGAGCCAGAAGGTGCTCAAGCAGCTGAGCCAGAAGGCGCTCCAGCAGCAGAGCCAGAAGGCGCTCAAGCAGCAGAGCCAGAAGGCGCTCCAGCAGAGGAACCAGCAGGTGCTCCAGCAGCAGAGCCAGAAGGCGCTCAAGTAGCAGAGCCAGAAGGCTCTCCAGCAGCCGAGCCAGAAGGCACTCAAGCAGCAGAGCAGAAGGCGCTCCAGCAGCGGAGCCAGAAGGCACCCAAGCAGCAGAGCCAGAAGGTGCTCCAGCAGCAGAGCCAGAAAGCACGCCAGCAGCGGAGCCAGAAGGAGCTCAAGCAGTGGAGCCAGAAGGCGCTCAAGCAGTGGAGCCAGAAGGCGCTCCAGCAGTGGAGCCAGAAAGTGCCCAAGCAGCAGAGCCAGAAGGAGCTCAAGCAGTGGAGCCAGAAGGCGCTCCAGCAGTGGAGCCAGAAAGTGCCCAAGCAGCAGAGCCAGAAGGCACTCAAGCAGCACAACCAGAAGGAGCTCAAGCAGTGGAGCCAGAAGGCGCTCAAGCAGCGGAGCCAGAAGGTGCTCAAGCAGCGGAGCCATAAGGCGCCCAAGCAGCGGAGCCAGAAGGCGCCCAAGCAGTGGAGCTAGAAGGTGCTCCAGCAGCGGAGCCAGAAGGTGCTCAAGCAGCGGAACCAGAAGGCACTCAAGCAGCGGAGCCCGAAGGTGCTCAAGCAGCGGAGCCAGAAGGCGCTCAAGCAGCAGAGCCATAAGGTGCTCTAGCAGCGGAGCCAAAAGGTGCTCAAGCAGCGGAGCCAGAAGGCGCTCCAGCAGCGGTGCCAGAAGGCGCTCAAGCAGCAGAGCCAGAAGGCGCTCCAGCAGCAGAGCCAGAAGGCACTCAAGCATTGGAGCCAGAAGGCGCTCCAGCAGCGGAGCCAGAAGGCACTCGAGCAGCAGAGCTAGAAGTGCTCCAGCAGCGGTGCCAGAATGCGCTCCAGCAGCGGAGCCAGAAGGTGCTCCAGCAGCACAGCCAAAAGGTGCTCCAATAGGAGAGCCAGAAGGCGCTCCAGCAGCAGAGCCAGAAGGCACTCCAGCAGCGGAGCTAGAAGGTGCTCCAGCAGCGGAGCCAGAAGGAGCTCCAGCAGCAGAGCCAGAAGGCGCTCAAGCAGCAGAGCCATAAGGCGCTCCAGCAGCACAGCCGGAAGGTGCTCAAGCAGCGGAGCCGGAAGGCGCTCCAGCAGCAGAGCCAGAAGGCGCCCAAGCAGCGGAGCCAGAAGGTGCTCCAGCAGCAGAGCCAGAAGGCGCTCAAGCAGCGGAGCCAGAAGGTGCTCCAACAGCGGAGCCAGAAGGTGCTCAAGCAGCAGAGCCAGAAGGTGCTCCAGCAGCGGAGCCAGAAGGCTCTCAAGTATCGGAGCCAGAAGGCGCTCAAGCAGCAGAGCCAGAAGGTGCTCCAGCAGCCGAGCCAGAAGGCACTCAAGCAGCAGAGCCAGAAGGCGCTCCAGCAGCGGAGCCAGAAGGTGCTCAAGCAGCGGAGCCAGAAGGTGTTCCAGCAGCAGAGCCAGAAGGCGCTCAAGCAGCAGAGCCAGAAGGTGCTGCAGCAGCAGAGCCAAAAGGTGCTCCAGCAGCAGAGCTAGAAGGCGCTCCAGCAGTGGAGCCAGAAGGAGCTCAATTAGCAGAGCCAGAAGGCACTCAAGCAGCAGAGCCAGAAGGTGCTCAAGCAGCTGAGCCAGAAGGCGCTCCAGCAGTGGAGCCAGAAGGCTTTCCAGCAGCGGAGCCAGAAGGCGCTCAAGCAGCAGAGCCAGAAGGCGCTCCAGCAGTGGAACCAGCAGGTGCTCCAGCAGCAGAGCCAGAAGGCGCTCAAGTAGCAGAGCCAGAAGGCTCTCCAGCAGCCGAGCCAGAAGGCACTCAAGCAGCAGAGCAGAAGGCGCTCCAGCAGCGGAGCCAGAAGGCACCCAAGCAGCAGAGCCAGAAGGCGCTCCAGCAGCAGAGCCAGAAAGCACGCCAGCAGCGGAGCCAGAAGGAGCTCAAGCAGTGGAGCCAGAAGGCGCTCCAGCAGTGGAGCCAGGAAGCGCCCAAGCAGCAGAGCCAGAAGGAGCTCAAGCAGTGGAGCCAGAAGGCGCTCCAGCAGTGGAGCCAGAAAGCGCCCAAGCAGCAGAGCCAGAAGGCACTCGAGCAGCACAACCAGAAGGAGCTCAAGCAGTGGAGCCAGAAGGCGCTCAAGCAGCGGAGCCAGAAGGTGCTCAAGCAGCGGAGCCATAAGGCGCCCAAGCAGCGGAGCCAGAAGGCGCCCAAGCAGTGGAGCTAGAAGGTGCTCCAGCAGCGGAGCCAGAAGGTGCTCAAGCAGCGGAACCAGAAGGCACTCAAGCAGCGGAGCCAGAAGGTGCTCAAGCAGCGGAGCCAGAAGGCGCTCAAGCAGCGGAGCCATAAGGTGCTCTAGCAGCGGAGCCAAAAGGTGCTCAAGCAGCGGAGCCAGAAGGCGCTCCAGCAGCGGTGCCAGAAGGCGCTCAAGCAGCAGAGCCAGAAGGCGCTCCAGCAGCAGAGCCAGAAGGCACTCAAGCATCGGAGCCAGAAGGCGCTCCAGCAGCGGAGCCAGAAGGCACTCGAGCAGCACAGCTAGAAGGTGCTCCAGCAGCGGTGCCAGAATGCGCTCCAGCAGCGGAGCCAGAAGGTGCTCCAGCAGCACAGCCAAAAGGTGCTCCAACAGCAGAGCCAGAAGGCGCTCCACCAGCAGAGCCAGAAGGCACTCCAGCAGCAGAGCGAGAAAGTGCTCCGCCAGCACAGCCAAAATGTGCTCCAGCAGCGGAGCTAGTAGGCGCTCAAGCAGCGGAGCCAGAAGGTGCTCCAGCAGCACAGCCAAAAGGTGCTCCAGCAGCGGAGCTAGAAGGTGCTCCAGCAGCAGAGCCAGAAGGCTTTCCAGCAGCGGAGCCAGAAGGTGCTCAAGCAGCAGAGCCAGAAGGCGCTCCAGCAGCGGAACCAGCAGGTGCTCCAGCAGCAGAGCCAGAAGGCGCTCAAGTAGCAGAGCCAGAAGGCTCTCCAGCAGCCAAGCCAGAAGGCACTCAAGCAGCAGAGCAGAAGGCGCTCCAGCAGCGGAGCCAGAAGGCACCCAAGCAGCAGAGCCAGAAGGCGCTCCAGCAGCAGAGCCAGAAAGCGTGCCAGCAGCGGAGCCAGAAGGAGCTCAAGCAGTGGAGCCAGAAGGCGCTCCAGCAGTGGAGCAAGGAAGCGCCCAAGCAGCAGAGCCAGAAGGAGCTCAAGCAGTGGAGCCAGAAGGCGCTCCAGCAGTGGAGCCAGAAAGCGCCCAAGCAGCAGAGCCAAAAGGCACTCGAGCAGCACAACCAGAAAGAGCTCGAGCAGCGGAGCCAGAAGGCGCTCAAGCAGCGGAGCCAGAAGGTGCTCAAGCAGCGGAGCCATAAGGCGCCCAAGCAGCGGAGCCAGAAGGCGCCCAAGCAGTGGAGATAGAAGGTGCTCCAGCAGCGGAGCCAGAAGGTGCTCAAGCAGCGAAACCAGAAGGCACTCAAGTAGCGGAGCCAGAAGGCGCTCAAGCAGCGGAGCCAGAAGGCGCTCAAGCAGCGGAGCCATAAGGCGCTCTAGCAGCGGAGCCAAAAGGTGCTCAAGCAGCGGAGCCAGAAGGCGCTCCAGCAGTGGTGCCAGAAGGCGCTCAAGCAGCAGAGCCAGAAGGTGCTCCAGCAGCAGAGCCAGAAGGCACTCAAGCATCGGAGCCAGAAGGCGCTCCAGCAGCGGAGCCAGAAGGCACTCGAGCAGCAGAGCTAGAAGGTGCTCCAGCAGCGGTGCCAGAATGCGCTCCAGCAGCGGAGCCAGAAGGCGCTCAAGCAGCGGAGCCATAAGGCGCTCTAGCAGGGGAGCCAAAAGGTGCTCAAGCAGCGGAGCCAGAAGGCGCTCCAGCAGTGGTGCCAGAAGGCGCTCAAGCAGCAGAGCCAGAAGGCGCTCCAGCAGCAGAGCCAGAAGGCACTCAAGCATCGGAGCCAGAAGGTGCTCCAGCAGCGGAGCCAGAAGGCACTCGAGCAGCAGAGCTAGAAGGTGCTCCAGCAGCGGTGCCAGAATGCACTCCAGCAGCGGAGCCAGAAGGTGCTCCAGCAGCACAGCCAAAAGGTGCTCCAACAGCAGAGCCAGAAGGTGCTCCAGCAGCGGAGCCAGAAGGCACTCCAGCAGCAGAGCTAGAAGGTGCTCCAGCAGCGGTGCCAGAAGGCCCTCCAGCAGCGGAGCCAGAAAGTGCTCCGCCAGCACAGCCAAAAGGTGCTCCAGCTGCGGAGCTAGTAGGCGCTCAAGCAGCGGAACCAGAAGGTGCTCCAGCAGCACAGCCAAAAGGTGCTCCAGCAGCGGAGCTAGAAGGTGCTCCAGCAGCAGAGCCAGAAGGTGCTCCAGCAGCCGAGCCAGAAGGCACACAAGCAGCAGAGCCAGAAGGCGCTCCAGCAGCGGAGCCAGAAGGTGCTCAAGCAGCGGAGCCAGAAGGCGCTCCAGCAGCGGAGCTAGAAGGCGCTCAAGCAGCGGAGCCATAAGGTGCTCCAGCAGCAGAGCCGGAAGGTGCTCAAGCATCGGAGCCGGAAGGCGCTCCAGCAGCGGAGCCAGAAGGCGCCCAAGCAGCGGAGCCAGAAGGTGCTCCAACAGCAGAGCCAGAAGGCGCTCAAGCAGCAGAGCCAGAAGGTGCTCCAGCAGCGGAGCCAGAAGGCTCTCAAGCATCGGAGCAAGAAGGCGCTCAAGCAGCAGAGCCAGAAGGTGCTCAAGATGAAGAGCCAGAAGGCGCTCCAGCAGCCGAGCCAGAAGGCGCTCAAGCAGCAGAGCCAGAAGGCACTCCAGCAGCGGAGCCAGAAGGTGCTCAAGCAGCGGAGCCAAAGGGTGCTCCAGCAGCAGAGCTAGAAGGTGCTGCAGCAGCGGAGCCAGAAGGTGCTCAAGCAGCGGAGCCAGAAGGCACTCAAGCAGCGGAGCCAGAAGGTGCTCAAGCAGCTGAGCCAGAAGGTGCTCAAGCAGTGGAGCCAGAAGGCTCTCCAGCAGCGGAGCCAGAAGGCGCTCAAGCAGCAGAGCCAGAAGGCGCTCCAGCAGCGGAGCCAGCAGGTGCTCCAGCAGCAGAGCCAGAAGGTGCTCCAACAGCAGAGCTAGAAGACGCTCCAGCAGCGGAACTAAAAGGCGCTCCAGCAGCGGAGCCAGAAGGCGCTCAAGCATCAAAGCCAGAAGGCGCTCAAGCAGCAGAGCCAGAAGGTGCTCTAGCAGTGGAGCCAAGAGGTGGTCAAGCAGCAGAGCCAGAAGGCACTCCAGCAGCAGAGCCAGAAGGCACTCCAGCAGCAGAGCTAGAAGGTGCTCCAGCAGCGGTGCCAGAAGGCCCTCCAGCAGCAGAGCCAGAAGGTGCTCCGCCAGCACAGCCAAAACGTGCTCCAGCAGCGGAGCTAGTAGGCGCTCAAGCAGCGGAGCCAGACGATGCTCCAACAGCACAGCCAAAACGTGCTCCAGCAGCAGAGCTAGTAGACGCTCCAGCAGCGGAGCTAGAAGGTGCTCCAGCAGCGGAGCCAGAAGGAGCTCAAGCAGCAGAGCCAGAAGGCGCTCCAGCAGCAGAGCTAGAAGGTGCTCCAGCAGCGGTGCCAGAAGGCCCTCCAGCAGCAGAGCCAGAAGGTGCTCCGCCAGCACAGCCAAAACGTGCTCCAGCAGCGGAGCTAGTAGGCGCTCAAGCAGCGGAGCCAGACGATGCTCCAACAGCACAGCCAAAACGTTCTCCAGCAGCAGAGCTAGTAGACGCTCCAGCAGCGGAGCCAGAATGTGCTCCAGCAGCGGAGCCCAAGAGTGCTCCAGCAGCAGAGCTAGAACGTGCTGCAGCAGCGGAGCCAGAAGGTGCTCAAGCAGCGGAGCCAGAAGGCACTCAAGCAGCGGAGCCAGAAGGTGCTCAAGCAGCTGAGCCAGAAGGCGCTCAAGCAGTGGAGCCAGAAAGCTCTCCAGCACCGGAGCCAGAAGGCGCTCAAGCAGCAGAGCCAGAAGGCGCTCCAGCAATGGAGCCAGCAGGTGCTCCAGCAGCAGAGCCAGAAGGTGCTCCAACAGGAGAGCTAGAAGGCGCTCCAGCAGCGGAACTAAAAGGAGCTCCAGCAGCGGAGCCAGAAGGCGCTCAAGCATCAAAGCCAGAAGGCGCTCAAGCAGCAGAGCCAGAAGGTGCTCTAGCAGTGTAGCCAAGAGGTGGTCAAGCAGCAGAGTCAGAAGGCGTTCCAGCAGCGTAGCCAGAAGGCACTCAAGCAGCAGAGCTAGAAGGTGCTCCAGCAGCGGTGCTAGAAGGCCCTCCAGCAGCGGAGCCAGAAGGTGCTCCGCCAGCACAGCCAAAAGGTGCTCCAGCAGCAGAGCTAGCAGGCGCTCAAGCAGCGGAGCCAGAAGGTGCACAGCCAAAAGATGCTCCAGCAGCGGAGCTAGAAGGTGCTCCAGCAGTGGAGCCAGAAGGAGCTCAAGCAGCAGAGCCAGAAGGCGCTCAAGCAGCAGAGCCAGAAGGCGCTCCAGCAGCGGAGCCAGAAGGTGCTCAAGCAGCGGAGCCAGAAGGCGCTCCAGCAGCAGAGCTAGAAGGCGCCCAAGCAGTGGAGATAGAAGGTGCTCCAGCAGCGGAGCCAGAAGGTGCTCAAGCAGCGAAACCAGAAGGCACTCAAGTAGTGGAGCCAGAAGGCGCTCAAGCAGCGGAGCCAGAAGGCGCTCAAGCAGCGGAGCCATAAGGCGCTCTAGCAGCGGAGCCAAAAGGTGCTCAAGCAGCGGAGCCAGAAGGCGCTCCAGCAGTGGTGCCAGAAGGCGCTCAAGCAGCAGAGCCAGAAGGCGCTCCAACAGCAGAGCCAGAAGGCACTCAAGCATCGGAGCCAGAAGGCGCTCCAGCAGCGGAGCCAGAAGGCACTCGAGCAGCAGAGCTAGAAGGTGCTCCAGCAGCGGTGCCAGAATGCGCTCCAGCAGCGGAGCCAGAAGGCGCTCAAGCAGCGGAGCCATAAGGCGCTCTAGCAGGGGAGCCAAAAGGTGCTCAAGCAGCGGAGCCAGAAGGCGCTCCAGCAGTGGTGCCAGAAGGCGCTCAAGCAGCAGAGCCAGAAAGCGCTCCAGCAGCAGAGCCAGAAGGCACTCAAGCATCGGAGCCAGAAGGCGCTCCAGCAGCGGAGCCAGAAGGCACTCGAGCAGCAGAGCTAGAAGGTGCTCCAGCAGCGGTGCCAGAATGCGCTCCAGCAGCGGAGCCAGAAGGTGCTCCAGCAGCACAGCCAAAAGGTGCTCCAACAGCAGAGCCAGAAGGTGCTCCAGCAGCGGAGCCAGAAGGCACTCCAGCAGCAGAGCTAGAAGGTGCTCCAGCAGCAGAGCCAGAAGGTGCTCCAGCAGCCGAGCCAGAAGGCACACAAGCAGCAGAGCCAGAAGGCGCTCCAGCAGCGGAGCCAGAAGGTGCTCAAGCAGCGGAGCCAGAAGGCGCTCCAGCAGCGGAGCTAGAAGGCGCTCAAGCAGCGGAGCCATAAGGTGCTCCAGCAGCAGAGCCGGAAGGTGCTCAAGCATCGGAGCCGGAAGGCGCTCCAGCAGCGGAGCCAGAAGGCGCCCAAGCAGCGGAGCCAGAAGGTGCTCCAACAGCAGAGCCAGAAGGCGCTCAAGCAGCAGAGCCAGAAGGTGCTCCAGCAGCGGAGCCAGAAGGCTCTCAAGCATCGGAGCAAGAAGGCGCTCAAGCAGCAGAGCCAGAAGGTGCTCAAGCAGAAGAGCCAGAAGGCGCTCCAGCAGCCGAGCCAGAAGGCGCTCAAGCAGCAGAGCCAGAAGGCACTCCAGCAGCGGAGCCAGAAGGTGCTCAAGCAGCGGAGCCAGAAGGCGCTCCAGCAGTGGAGATAGAAGGTACTCCAGCAGCGGTGCCAGAAGGCACTACAACAGCGGAGCCAGAAGGTGCTGCAGCAGCGGAGCCAAAGGGTGCTCCAGCAGCAGAGCTAGAAGGTGCTGCAGCAGCGGAGCCAGAAGGTGCTCAAGCAGCAGAGCCAGAAGGGGCTCCGCCAGCACAGCCAAAACGTGCTCCAGCAGCGGAGCTAGTAGGCGCTCAAGCAGCGGAGCCAGACGATGCTCCAACAGCACAGCCAAAACGTGCTCCAGCAGCAGAGCTAGTAGACGCTCCAGCAGCGGAGCTAGAAGGTGCTCCAGCAGCGGAGCCAGAAGGAGCTCAAGCAGCAGAGCCAGAAGGCGCTCCAGCAGCAGAGCTAGAAGGTGCTCCAGCAGCGGTGCCAGAAGGCCCTCCAGCAGCAGAGCCAGAAGGTGCTCCGCCAGCACAGCCAAAACGTGCTCCAGCAGCGGAGCTAGTAGGCGCTCAAGCAGCGGAGCCAGACGATGCTCCAACAGCACAGCCAAAACGTGCTCCAGCAGCAGAGCTAGTAGACGCTCCAGCAGCGGAGCCAGAATGTGCTCCAGCAGCGGAGCCCAAGAGTGCTCCAGCAGCAGAGCTAGAACGTGCTGCAGCAGCGGAGCCAGAAGGTGCTCAAGCAGCGGAGCCAGAAGGCACTCAAGCAGCGGAGCCAGAAGGTGCTCAAGCAGCTGAGCCAGAAGGCGCTCAAGCAGTGGAGCCAGAAAGCTCTCCAGCACCGGAGCCAGAAGGCGCTCAAGCAGCAGAGCCAGAAGGCGCTCCAGCAATGGAGCCAGCAGGTGCTCCAGCAGCAGAGCCAGAAGGTGCTCCAACAGGAGAGCTAGAAGGCGCTCCAGCAGCGGAACTAAAAGGAGCTCCAGCAGCGGAGCCAGAAGGCGCTCAAGCATCAAAGCCAGAAGGCGCTCAAGCAGCAGAGCCAGAAGGTGCTCTAGCAGCGGAGCCAGAAGGTGCTCCACCAGCAAAGCCAAAAGGTGCTCCAGCAGCAGAGCTAGAAGGCGCTGCAGCAGCGGAGCCAGAAGGTGCTCAAGCAGCGGAGCCAGAAGGCACTCAAGCAGCAGAGCCAGAAGGTGCTCCAGCAGTCAAGCCAGAAGGCGCTCTAGCAGTGGAGCCTAGAGGTGGTCAAGCAGCAGAGTCAGAAGGCGTTCCAGCAGCGTAGCCAGAAGGCACTCAAGCAGCAGAGCTAGAAGGTGCTCCAGCAGCGGTGCTAGAAGGCCCTCCAGCAGCGGAGCCAGAAGGTGCTCCGCCAGCACAGCCAAAAGGTGCTCCAGCAGCAGAGCTAGCAGGCGCTCAAGCAGCGGAGCCAGAAGGTGCACAGCCAAAAGATGCTCCAGCAGCGGAGCTAGAAGGTGCTCCAGCAGTGGAGCCAGAAGGAGCTCAAGCAGCAGAGCCAGAAGGCGCTCAAGCAGCAGAGCCAGAAGGCGCTCCAGCAGCGGAGCCAGAAGGTGCTCAAGCAGCGGAGCCAGAAGGCGCTCCAGCAGCAGAGCTAGAAGGCGCCCAAGCAGTGGAGATAGAAGGTGCTCCAGCAGCGGAGCCAGAAGGTGCTCAAGCAGCGAAACCAGAAGGCACTCAAGTAGTGGAGCCAGAAGGCGCTCAAGCAGCGGAGCCAGAAGGCGCTCAAGCAGCGGAGCCATAAGGCGCTCTAGCAGCGGAGCCAAAAGGTGCTCAAGCAGCGGAGCCAGAAGGCGCTCCAGCAGTGGTGCCAGAAGGCGCTCAAGCAGCAGAGCCAGAAGGCGCTCCAACAGCAGAGCCAGAAGGCACTCAAGCATCGGAGCCAGAAGGCGCTCCAGCAGCGGAGCCAGAAGGCACTCGAGCAGCAGAGCTAGAAGGTGCTCCAGCAGCGGTGCCAGAATGCGCTCCAGCAGCGGAGCCAGAAGGCGCTCAAGCAGCGGAGCCATAAGGCGCTCTAGCAGGGGAGCCAAAAGGTGCTCAAGCAGCGGAGCCAGAAGGCGCTCCAGCAGTGGTGCCAGAAGGCGCTCAAGCAGCAGAGCCAGAAAGCGCTCCAGCAGCAGAGCCAGAAGGCACTCAAGCATCGGAGCCAGAAGGCGCTCCAGCAGCGGAGCCAGAAGGCATTCGAGCAGCAGAGCTAGAAGGTGCTCCAGCAGCGGTGCCAGAATGCGCTCCAGCAGCGGAGCCAGAAGGTGCTCCAGCAGCACAGCCAAAAGGTGCTCCAACAGCAGAGCCAGAAGGTGCTCCAGCAGCGGAGCCAGAAGGCACTCCAGCAGCAGAGCTAGAAGGTGCTCCAGCAGCGGTGCCAGAAGGCCCTCCAGCAGCGGAGCCAGAAAGTGCTCAGCCAGCACAGCCAAAAGGTGCTCCAGCAGCGGAGCTAGTAGGCGCTCAAGCAGCGGAGCCAGAAGGTGCTCCAGCAGCACAGCCAAAAGGTGCTCAAGCAGTGGAGCTAGAAGGTGCTCCAGCAGCAGAGCCAGAAGGTGCTCCAGCAGCCGAGCCAGAAGGCACCCAAGCAGCAGAGCCAGAAGGCGCTCCAGCAGCGGAGCCAGAAGGTGCTCAAGCAGCGGAGCCAGAAGGCGCTCCAGCAGCGGAGCTAGAAGGCGCTCAAGCAGCGGAGCCATAAGGTGCTCCAGCAGCAGAGCCGGAAGATGCTAAAGCATCAGAGCCGGAAGGCGCTCCAGCAGCGGAGCCAGAAGGCGCCCAAGCAGCGGAGCCAGAAGGTGCTCCAACAGCGGAGCCAGAAGGCTCTCAAGCATCGGAGCCAGAAGGCGCTCAAGCAGCAGAGCCAGAAGGTGCTCAAGCAGAAGAGCCAGAAGGCGCTCCAGCAGCCGAGCCAGAAGGCGCTCAAGCAGCAGAGCCAGAAGGCACTCCAGCAGCGGATCCAGAAGGTGCTCAAGCAGCGGAGCCAGAAGGCGCTCCAGCAGTGGAGATAGAAGGTACTCCAGCAGCGGTGCCAGAAGGCACTACAACAGCGGAGCCAGAAGGTGCTGCAGCAGCGGAGCCAAAGGCTGCTCCAGCAGCAGAGCTAGAAGGTGCTGCAGCAGCGGAGCCAGAAGGTGCTCAAGCAGCGGAGCCAGAAGGCACTCAAGCAGCGGAGCCAGAAGGTGCTCAAGCAGCTGAGCCAGAAGGCGCTCAAGCAGTGGAGCCAGAAGGCTCTCCAGCAGCGGAGCCAGAAGGCGCTCAAGCAGCAGAGCCAGAAGGCGCTCCAGCAGCGGAGCCAGCAGGTGCTCCAGCAGCAGAGCCAGAAGGTGCTCCAACAGCAGAGCTAGAAGACGCTCCAGCAGCGGAACTAAAAGGCGCTCCAGCAGCGGAGCCAGAAGGCGCTCAAGCATCAAAGCCAGAAGGCGCTCAAGCAGCAGAGCCAGAAGGTGCTCTAGCAGTGGAGCCAAGAGGTGGTCAAGCAGCAGAGCCAGAAGGCACTCCAGCAGCAGAGCCAGAAGGCACTCCAGCAGCAGAGCTAGAAGGTGCTCCAGCAGCGGTGCCAGAAGGCCCTCCAGCAGCAGAGCCAGAAGGTGCTCCGCCAGCACAGCCAAAACGTGCTCCAGCAGCGGAGCTAGTAGGCGCTCAAGCAGCGGAGCCAGACGATGCTCCAACAGCACAGCCAAAACGTGCTCCAGCAGCAGAGCTAGTAGACGCTCCAGCAGCGGAGCTAGAAGGTGCTCCAGCAGCGGAGCCAGAAGGAGCTCAAGCAGCAGAGCCAGAAGGCGCTCCAGCAGCAGAGATAGAAGGCACTCCAGCAGCGGTGCCAGAAGGCACTCCAGCAGCGGAGCCAGAAGGCACTCCAGCAGCAGAGATAGAAGGTTCTCCAGCAGCGGTGCCAGAAGGCCCTCCAGCAGCGGAGCCAGAAGGTGCTCCGCTAGCACAGACAAAAGGTGCTCCAGCAGCGGAGCAAGTAGGCGCTCAAGCAGCGGAGCCAGAAGGTGCTCCAGCAGCACAGCCAAAAGGTGCTCCAGCAGCGGAGCTAGAAGGTGCTCCAGCAGCAGAGCTAGAAGGTGCTCCAGCAGCGGAGCCAGAAGGCGCTCAAGCAGCAGAGCCAGAAGGCACTCCAGCAGCGGAGCCAGAAGGTGCTTAAGCAGCGGAGCCATAAGGCGCTCCAGCAGCGGAGCTAGAAGGCTCTCAAGCAGCGGAGCCATAAGGCGCTCCAGCAGCAGAGCCGGAAGGTGCTCAAGCAGCGGAGCCGGAAGGCGCTCGAGCAGCGGAGCCAGAAGGCACCCTAGCAGCGGAGCCAGAAGGTGCTCCAACAGCAGAGCAAGAAGGCGCTCAAGCATCGGAGCCAGAAGGCGCTCAAGCAGCAGAGCCAGAAGGCGCTCCAGCAGCCGAGCCAGAAGGCGCTCAAGCAGCAGAGCCAGAAGGCACTCCAGCAGCGGAGCCAGAAGGTGCTCAAGCAGCAGAGCCAGAAGGCTCTCCAGCAGCGGAGCCAGAAGGCGCTCAAGCAGCAGAGCCAGAAGGCGCTCCAGCAGCGGAGCCAGCAGGTGCTCCAGCAGCAGAGCCAGAAGGTGCTCCAACAGCAGAGCTAGAAGACGCTCCAGCAGCGGAACTAAAAGGCGCTCCAGCAGCGGAGCCAGAAGGCGCTCAAGCATCAAAGCCAGAAGGCGCTCAAGCAGCAGAGCCAGAAGGTGCTCTAGCAGTGGAGCCAAGAGGTGGTCAAGCAGCAGAGCCAGAAGGCACTCCAGCAGCGGAGCCAGAAGGCACTCCAGCAGCAGAGCTAGAAGGTGCTCCACCAGCGGTGCCAGAAGGCCCTCCAGCAGCAGAGCCAGAAGGTGCTCCGCCAGCACAGCCAAAACGTGCTCCAGCAGCGGAGCTAGTAGGCGCTCAAGCAGAGGAGCCAGACGATGCTCCAACAGCACAGCCAAAACGTGCTCCAGCAGCAGAGCTAGTAGACGCTCCAGCAGCGGAGCTAGAAGGTGCTCCAGCAGCGGAGCCAGAAGGAGCTCAAGCAGCAGAGCCAGAAGGCGCTCCAGCAGCAGAGATAGAAGGCACTCCAGCAGCGGTGCCAGAAGGCACTCCAGCAGCAGAGCCAGAATGTGCTCCAGCAGCGGAGCCCAAGAGTGCTCCAGCAGCAGAGCTAGAACGTGCTGCAGCAGCGGAGCCAGAAGGTGCTCAAGCAGCGGAGCCAGAAGGCACTCAAGCAGCGGAGCCAGAAGGTGCTCAAGCAGCTGAGCCAGAAGGCGCTCAAGCAGTGGAGCCAGTAAGCTCTCCAGCACCGGAGCCAGAAGGCGCTCAAGCAGCAGAGCCAGAAGGCGCTCCAGCAGTGGAGCCAGCAGGTGCTCCAGCAGCAGAGCCAGAAGGTGCTCCAACAGGAGAGCTAGAAGGCGCTCCAGCAGCGGAACTAAAAGGAGCTCCAGCAGCGGAGCCAGAAGGCGCTCAAGCATCAAAGCCAGAAGGCGCTCAAGCAGCAGAGCCAGAAGGTGCTCTAGCAGTGTAGCCAAGAGGTGGTCAAGAAGCAGAGTCAGAAGGCGTTCCAGCAGCGGAGCCAGAAGGCACTCAAGCAGCAGAGCTAGAAGGTGCTCCAGCAGCGGTGCTAGAAGGCCCTCCAGCAGCGGAGCCAGAAGGTGCTCCGCCAGCACAGCCAAAAGGTGCTCCAGCAGCAGAGCTAGTAGGCGCTCAAGCAGCGGAGCCAGAAGGTGCACAGCCAAAAGATGCTCCAGCAGCGGAGCTAGAAGATGCTCCAGCAGTGGAGCCAGAAGGAGCTCAAGCAGCAGAGCCAGAAGGCGCTCAAGCAGCAGAGCCAGAAGGCGCTCCAGCAGCGGAGCCAGAAGGTGCTCAAGCAGCAGAGCCAGAAGGCGCTCCAGCAGCAGAGCTAGAAGGTGCTCCAGCAGCGGTGCCAGAAGGCACTCAAGCAGCAGAGCCAGAAGGTGCTGCAGCAGCGGAGCCAAAAGGTGCTCCAGCAGCAGAGCCAGAAGGCGCTCCAGCAGCAGAGCTAGAAGGCGCTCCAGCAGCGGTGCCAGAAGGCACTCAAGCAGCGGAGCCAGAAGGTGCTGCAGCAGCAGAGCCAAAAGGTGCTCCAGCAGCAGAGCCAGAAGGCGCTCAAGCAGCAGAGCCAGAAGGTGCTCTAGCAGTGGAGCCAAGAGGTGGTCAAGCAGCAGAGCCAGAAGGCGCTCCAGCAGCGGAGCCAGAAGGCACTCCAGCAGCAGAGATAGAAGGTGCTCCAGCAGCGGTGCCAGAAGGCCCTCCAGCAGCGGAGCCAGAAGGTGCTCCGCTAGCACAGACAAAAGGTGCTCCAGCAGCGGAGCAAGTAGGCGCTCAAGCAGCGGAGCCAGAAGGTGCTCCAGCAGCACAGCCAAAAGGTGCTGCAGCAGCGGAGCTAGAAGGTGCTCCAGCAGCAGAGCTAGAAGGTGCTCCAGCAGCGGAGCCAGAAGGCGCTCAAGCAGCAGAGCCAGAAGGCACTCCAGCAGCGGAGCCAGAAGGTGCTCAAGCAGCGGAGCCATAAGGCGCTCCAGCAGCGGAGCTAGAAGGCTCTCAAGCAGCGGAGCCATAAGGCGCTCCAGCAGCAGAGCCGGAAGGTGCTCAAGCAGCGGAGCCGGAAGGCGCTCGAGCTGCGGAGCCAGAAGGCACCCAAGCAGCGGAGCCAGAAGGTGCTCCAACAGCAGAGCAAGAAGGCGCTCAAGCAGCAGAGCCAGAAGGTGCTCCAGCAGCGGAGCCAGAAGGCTCTCAAGCATCGGAGCCAGAAGGCGCTCAAGCAGCAGAGGCAGAAGGCGCTCCAGCAGCCGAGCCAGAAGGCACTCAAGCAGCAGAGCCAGAAGGCACTCCAGCAGCGGAGCCAGAAGGTGCTCAAGCAGCGGAGCCAGAAGGCGCTCCAGCAGCGGAGATAGAAGGCACTCCAGCAGCGGTGCCAGAAGGCACTCCAGCAGCGGAGCCAGAAGGTGCTGCAGCAGCGGAGCCTAAGGGTGCTCCAGCAGCAGAGCTAGAAGGCACTGCAGCAGCGGAGCCAGAAGGTGCTCAAGCAGCGGAGCCAGAAGGCACTCAAGCAGCAGAGCCAGAAGGTGCTCAAGCAGCTGAGCCAGAAGGCGCTCAAGCAGTGGAGCCAGAAGGCTCTCCAGCAGCGGAGCCAGAAGGCGCTCAAGCAGCAGAGCCAGAAGGCAGGCCAACAGCGGAGCCAGCAGGTGCTCCAGCAGCAGAGCCAGAAGGTGCTCCAACAGCAGAGCTAGAAGGCGATCCAGCAGCGGAACTAAAAGGCGCTCCAGCAGCGGAGCCAGAAGGCGCTCAAGCATCAAAGCCAGAAGGCGCTCAAGCAGCAGAGCCAGAAGGTGCTCTAGCAGTGGAGCCAAGAGGTGGTCAAGCAGCAGAGCCAAAAGGCGCTCCAGCAGCGGAGCCAGAAGGCACTCCAGCAGCAGAGCTAGAAGATGCTCCAGCAGCGGTGCCAGAAGGCCCTCCAGCAGCGGAGCCAGAAGGTGCTCCGCCAGCACAGCCAAAAGGTGCTCCAGCAGCGGAGCTAGTAGGCTCTTAAGCAGCAGAGCCAGAAGGTGCTCCAGCAGCACAGCCAAAAGGTGCTCCAGCAGCGGAGCTAGAAGGTGCTCCAGCAGCGGAGCCAGAAGGAGCTCAAGCAGCAGAGCCAGAAAACGCTCAAGCAGCGGAGCCAGAAGGTGCTCCAGCAGCAGAGCCAGAAGGCGCTCAAGCAGCGGAGCCATAAGGCGCTCCAGCAGCAGAGCCGGAAGGTGCTCAAGCAGCAGAGCCGGAAGGCGCTCCAGCAGCGGAGCCAGAAGGCACCCAAGCAGCGGAGCCAGAAGGTGCTCCAGCAGCAGAGCCTGAAGGTGCTCAACTAGCAGAGCCAGAAGGTGTTCCAACAGCGGAGCCAGAAGGCGCTCCAGCAGCGGAGCCAGGAGGCTCTCAAGTATCGGAGCCAGAAGGCGCTCAAGCAGCAGAGCCAGAAGGCGCTCAAGCAGCAGAGCCAGAAGGTGCTCCAGCAGCCGAACCAGAAGGCGCTCAAGCAGCAGAGCCAGAAGGCGCTCCAGCAGCGGAGCCAGAAGGTGCTCAAGCAGCGGAGCCAGAAGGTGCTCCAGCAGCGGAGCTAGAAGGCACTCCAGCAGCGGTGCCGGAAGGCACTCAAGCAGCGGAGCCGGAAGGCGCTCCAGCAGTGGAGCCAGAAGGCGCCCAAGCAGTGGAGCCAGAAGGTGCTCCAGCAGCAGAGCCAGAAGGCGCTCAACTAGCAGAGCCAGAAGGTGCTCCAACAGCGGAGCCAAAAGGCGCTCAAGCAGCAGAGCCAGAAGATGCTCCAGCAGCAGAGCAAGAAGGCTCTCAAGTATCAGAGCCAGAAGGCGCTCAAGCAGCAGAGCCAGAAGGCGCTCAAGCAGCAGAGCCAGAAGGGGCTCAAGCAGCAGAGCCAGAAGGCGCTCCAGCAGCGGAGCCAGAAGGTGCTCAAGCAGCGGAGCTAGAAGGCACTCCAGCAGCGGTGCCAGAAGGCACTCAAGCAGCGGAGCCAGAAGGTGCTGCAGCAGCAGAGCCAAAAGGTGCTCCAGAGCAGAGCTAGAAGGCGCTTCAGCAGCGGAGCCAGAAGGTGCTCAAACAGCGGAGCCAGAAGGCACTCAAGCAGCGGAGCCAGAAGGTGCTCAAGCAGCTGAGCCAGAAGGCGCTCCAGCAGTGGAGCCAGAAGGCTTTCCAGCAGCGGAGCCAGAAGGTGCTCAAGCAGCAGAGCCAGAAGGTGCTCCAGCAGCGGAGCCATAAGGCGCTCCAGCAGCGGAGCTAGAAGGCTCTCAAGCAGCGGAGCCATAAGGCGCTCCAGCAGCAGAGCCGGAAGGTGCTCAAGCAGCGGAGCCGGAAGGCGCTCGAGCTGCGGAGCCAGAAGGCACCCAAGCAGCGGAGCCAGAAGGTGCTCCAACAGCAGAGCAAGAAGGCGCTCAAGCAGCAGAGCCAGAAGGTGCTCCAGCAGCGGAGCCAGAAGGCTCTCAAGCATCGGAGCCAGAAGGCGCTCAAGCAGCAGAGGCAGAAGGCGCTCCAGCAGCCGAGCCAGAAGGCACTCAAGCAGCAGAGCCAGAAGGCACTCCAGCAGCGGAGCCAGAAGGTGCTCAAGCAGCGGAGCCAGAAGGCGCTCCAGCAGCGGAGATAGAAGGCACTCCAGCAGCGGTGCCAGAAGGCACTCCAGCAGCGGAGCCAGAAGGTGCTGCAGCAGCGGAGCCAAAGGGTGCTCCAGCAGCAGAGCTAGAAGGCGCTGCAGCAGCGGAGCCAGAAGGTGCTCAAGCAGCGGAGCCAGAAGGCACTCAAGCAGCAGAGCCAGAAGGTGCTCAAGCAGCTGAGCCAGAAGGCGCTCAAGCAGTGGAGCCAGAAGGCTCTCCAGCAGCGGAGCCAGAAGGCGCTCAAGCAGCAGAGCCAGAAGGCAGGCCAACAGCGGAGCCAGCAGGTGCTCCAGCAGCAGAGCCAGAAGGTGCTCCAACAGCAGAGCTAGAAGGCGATCCAGCAGCGGAACTAAAAGGCGCTCCAGCAGCGGAGCCAGAAGGCGCTCAAGCATCAAAGCCAGAAGGCGCTCAAGCAGCAGAGCCAGAAGGTGCTCTAGCAGTGGAGCCAAGAGGTGGTCAAGCAGCAGAGCCAAAAGGCGCTCCAGCAGCGGAGCCAGAAGGCACTCCAGCAGCAGAGCTAGAAGATGCTCCAGCAGCGGTGCCAGAAGGCCCTCCAGCAGCGGAGCCAGAAGGTGCTCCGCCAGCACAGCCAAAAGGTGCTCCAGCAGCGGAGCTAGTAGGCTCTTAAGCAGCAGAGCCAGAAGGTGCTCCAGCAGCACAGCCAAAAGGTGCTCCAGCAGCGGAGCTAGAAGGTGCTCCAGCAGCGGAGCCAGAAGGAGCTCAAGCAGCAGAGCCAGAAAACGCTCAAGCAGCGGAGCCAGAAGGTGCTCCAGCAGCAGAGCCAGAAGGCGCTCAAGCAGCGGAGCCATAAGGCGCTCCAGCAGCAGAGCCGGAAGGTGCTCAAGCAGCAGAGCCGGAAGGCGCTCCAGCAGCGGAGCCAGAAGGCACCCAAGCAGCGGAGCCAGAAGGTGCTCCAGCAGCAGAGCCAGAAGGTGCTCAACTAGCAGAGCCAGAAGGTGTTCCAACAGCGGAGCCAGAAGGCGCTCCAGCAGCGGAGCCAGGAGGCTCTCAAGTATCGGAGCCAGAAGGCGCTCAAGCAGCAGAGCCAGAAGGCGCTCAAGCAGCAGAGCCAGAAGGTGCTCCAGCAGCCGAACCAGAAGGCGCTCAAGCAGCAGAGCCAGAAGGCGCTCCAGCAGCGGAGCCAGAAGGTGCTCAAGCAGCGGAGCCAGAAGGTGCTCCAGCAGCGGAGCTAGAAGGCACTCCAGCAGCGGTGCCGGAAGGCACTCAAGCAGCGGAGCCGGAAGGCGCTCCAGCAGTGGAGCCAGAAGGCGCCCAAGCAGCGGAGCCAGAAGGTGCTCCAGCAGCAGAGCCAGAAGGCGCTCAACTAGCAGAGCCAGAAGGTGCTCCAACAGCGGAGCCAAAAGGCGCTCAAGCAGCAGAGCCAGAAGATGCTCCAGCAGCAGAGCAAGAAGGCTCTCAAGTATCAGAGCCAGAAGGCGCTCAAGCAGCAGAGCCAGAAGGCGCTCAAGCAGCAGAGCCAGAAGGGGCTCAAGCAGCAGAGCCAGAAGGCGCTCCAGCAGCGGAGCCAGAAGGTGCTCAAGCAGCGGAGCTAGAAGGCACTCCAGCAGCGGTGCCAGAAGGCACTCAAGCAGCGGAGCCAGAAGGTGCTGCAGCAGCAGAGCCAAAAGGTGCTCCAGAGCAGAGCTAGAAGGCGCTTCAGCAGCGGAGCCAGAAGGTGCTCAAACAGCGGAGCCAGAAGGCACTCAAGCAGCGGAGCCAGAAGGTGCTCAAGCAGCTGAGCCAGAAGGCGCTCCAGCAGTGGAGCCAGAAGGCTTTCCAGCAGCGGAGCCAGAAGGTGCTCAAGCAGCAGAGCCAGAAGGTGCTCCAGCAGCGGAGCCAGCAGGTGCTCCAGCAGCAGAGCCAGAAGGTGCTCCAACAGCGGAGCTAGAAGGTACTCCAGCAGCGGAACTAAAAGGCGCTCCAGCAGCGGAGCCAGAAGGCGCCCAAGCATCGAAGCCAGAAGGCGCTCAAGCAGCAGAGCCAGAAGGTGCTCAAGCAGCAGATCCAGAAGGTGCTCCAGCAGTCAAGCCAGAAGGTGCTCAAGCAGCAGAGCCAGAAGGTGCTCCACCAGCAAAGCCAAAAGGTGCTCCAGCAGCGGAGCTAGTATGCGCTCCAGCAGCAGAGCCAGAAGGTGCTCAAGCAGCAGAGCCAGAAGGCGCTCAAGCAGCAGAGCCAGAAGGCGCTCAAGCAGCAGAGCCAGAAGGTGCTCAGCAGCCTAGCCAGAAGGCGCTCAAGCAGCAGAGCCAGAAGGCGCTCCAGCAGCGGAGCCAGAAGGTGCTCAAGCAGCGGAGCCAGAAGGTGCTCCAGCAGCGGAGCTAGAAGGCACGCCAGCAGCGGTGCCAGAAGGCACTCAAGCAGCGGAGCCGGAAGGTGCTCCAGCAGCGGAGCCAGAAGGCGCCCAAGCAGCGGAGCCAGAAGGTGCTCCAGCAGCAGAGCCAGAAGGCGCTCAACTAGCAGAGCCAGAAGGTGCTCCAACAGCGGAGCCAGAAGGCGCTCAAGCAGCAGAGCCAGAAGGTGCTCCAGCAGCGGAGCCAGAAGGCTCTCAAGTATCAGAGCCAGAACGCGCACAAGCAGCAGAGCCAGAAGGCGCTCAAGCAGCAGAGCCGGAAGGTGCTCCAGCAGCCGAGCCAGAAGGTGCTCAAGCAGCAGAGCCAGAAGGCGCTCCAGCAGCGGAGCCAGAAGGTGCTCAAGCAGCGGAGCCAGAAGGTGCTCCAGCAGCGGAGCTAGAAGGCACTCCAGCAGCGGTGCCAGAAGGCACTCAAGCAGCGGTGCCAGAAGGCACTCAAGCAGCGGAGCCAGAAGGTGCTGCAGCAGTAGAGCCAAAAGGTGCTCCAGCAGCAGAGCTAGAAGGCGCTCCAGCAGCGGAGCCAGAAGGTGCTCAAACAGCGGAGCCAGAAGGCACTCAAGCAGCGGAGCCAGAAGGTGCTCAAGCAGCTGAGCCAGAAGGCGCTCCAGCAGTAGAGCCAGAAGGCTTTCCAGCAGCGGAGCCAGAAGGTGCTCCAGCAGCAGAGCCAGAAGGTGCTCCAGCAGCGGAGCCAGCAGGTGCTCCAGCAGCAGAGCCAGAAGGCACTTCAGCAGTGGAGCCAGAAGGTGCTTAAGAAGCGGAGCCAGAAGGCGCTCAAGCAGTAGAGCCAGAAGGTGCTCAAGCAACAGAACCAGAAAGCCCTCCAGCAGCGGAGCCAGAAGGTGCTCCACCAGCACAGCCAAAAGGTGCTCCAGCAGCAGAGCTAGTATGCGCTCCAGCAGCAGAGCCAGAAGGTGCTCAAGCAGCAGAGCCAGAAGGTGCTCAAGCAGCGGAGCCAGAAGGCGCAAGCAGCGGAGCCAGAAGGCACTCCAGCAGCGGAGCTGGAAGGCGCTCAAGCAGCAGAGGAAGAAGGTGATCCAGCAGCAGAGCCAGAAGGCACTTAAGCAGCGGAGCCAGAAGGCGCTCCAGCAGCGGAGCCAGAAGGTGCTTAAGCAGCACAACCAGAAGGCGCTCCAGCAGCGGAGCTAGAAGGCGCTCAAGCAGCTGAGCCAGAAGGTGCTCAAGCAGCGGAGCCAGAAGGTGCTCAAGCAGCAGAGCCATAAGGCGCTCAAGCAGTGGAGTCAGAAGGCACTCCAGCAGCGGAGCCAGAAGGCGCCCAATCAGCGGAGCCAGAAGGTGCTCCAGCAGCAGAGCCAGAAGGCGCTCAACTAGCAGAGCCAGAAGGTGCTCCAACAGCGGAGCCAGAAGGCGCTCAAGCAGCAGAGCCAGAAGGTGCTCCAGCAGCGGAGCAAGAAGGCTCTCAAGTATCAGAGCCAGAAGGCGCTCAAGCAGCAGAGCCAGAAGGCGCTCAAGCAGCAGAGCCAGAAGGTGCTCAAGCAGCAGAGCCAGAAGGCGCTCCAGCAGCGGAGCCAGAAGGTGCTCAAGCAGCGGAGCCAGAAGGTGCTCCAGCAGTGGAGCTAGAAGACACTCCAGCAGCGGTGCCAGAAGGCACTCAAGCAGTGGAGCCAGAAGGTGCTGCAGCAGCAGAGCCAAAAGGTGCTCCAGCAGCAGAGCTAGAAGGCGCTCCAGCAGCGGAGCCAGAAGGTGCTCAAACAGCGGAGCCAGAAGGCACTCAAGCAGCGGAGCCAGAAGGTGCTCAAGCAGCTGAGCCAGAAGGCGCTCCAGCAGTGGAGCCAGAAGGCTTTCCAGCAGCGGAGCTAGAAGGTGCTCAAGCAGCAGAACCAGAAGGTGCTCCAGCAGCGGAGCCAGCAGGTGCTCCAGCAGCAGAGCCAGAAGGTGCTCCAACAGCGGAGCTAGAAGGTGCTCCAGCAGCGGAACTAAAAGGCGCTCCAGCAGCGGAGCCAGAAGGCGCCCAAGCATCGAAGCCAGAAGGCGCTCAAGCAGCAGAGCCAGAAGGTGCTCCACCAGCAAAGCCAAAAGGTGCTCCAGCAGCGGAGCTAGTATGCGCTCCAGCAGCAGAGCCAGAAGGTGCTCAAGCAGCAGAGCCAGAAGTCGCTCAAGCAGCAGAGCCAGAAGGCGCTCAAGCAGCAGAGCCAGAAGGTGCTCCAGCAGCCGAGCCAGAAGGCGCTCAAGCAGCAGAGCCAGAAGGCGCTCCAGCAGCGGAGCCAGAAGGTGCTCAAGCAGCGGAGCCAGAAGGTGCTCCAGCAGCGGAGCTAGAAGGCACGCCAGCAGCGGTGCCAGAAGGCACTCAAGCAGCGGAGCCGGAAGGCGCTCCAGCAGCGGAGCCAGAAGGCGCCCAAGCAGCGGAGCCAGAAGGTGCTCCAGCAGTAGAGCCAGAAGGCGCTCAACTAGCAGAGCCAGAAGGTGCTCCAACAGCGGAGCCAGAAGGCGCTCTTGCAGCAGAGCCAGAAGGTGCTCCAGCAGCGGAGCCAGAAGGCTCTCAAGTATCAGAGCCAGAACGCGCTCAAGCAGCAGAGCCAGAAGGCGCTCAAGCAGCAGAGCCAGAAGGTGCTCCAGCAGCCGAGCCAGAAGGCGCTCAAGCAGCAGAGCCAAAAGGCACTCCAGCAGCGGAGCCAGAAGGTGCTCAAGCAGCGGAGCCAGAAGGTGCTCCAGCAGCAGAGCTAGAAGGCACTCCAGCAGCGGTGCCAGAAGGCACTCAAGCAGCGGAGCCAGAAGGTGCTGCAGCAGCAGAGCCAAAAGGTGCTTCAGCAGCAGAGCTAGAAGGCGCTCCAGCAGCGGAGCCAGAAGGTGCTCAAACAGCGGAGCCAGAAGGCACTCAAGCAGCGGAGCCAGAAGGTGCTCAAGCAGCTGAGCCAGAAGGCGCTCCAGCAGTGGAGCCAGAAGGCTTTCCAGCAGCGGAGCCAGAAGGTGCTCAAGCAGCAGAGCCAGAAGGTGCTCCAGCAGCGGAGCCAGCAGGTGCTCCAGCAGCAGAGCCAGAAGGCACTTCAGCAGTGGAGCCAGAAGGTGCTTAAGAAGCGGAGCCAGAAGGCGCTCAAGCAGTAGAGCCAGAAGGTGCTCAAGCAACAGAACCAGAAAGCCCTCCAGCAGCGGAGCCAGAAGGTGCTCCACCAGCACAGCCAAAAGGTGCTCCAGCAGCAGAGCTAGTATGCGCTCCAGCAGCAGAGCCAGAAGCTGCTCAAGCAGCAGAGCCAGAAGGTGCTCAAGCAGCGGAGCCGGAAGGCGCAAGCAGCGGAGCCAGAAGGCACTCCAGCAGCGGAGCTGGAAGGCGCTCAAGCAGCAGAGGCAGAAGGTGCTCCAGCAGCAGAGCCAGAAGGCACTTAAGCAGTGGAGCCAGAAGGCGCTCCAGCAGCGGAGCCAGAAGGTGCTTAAGCAGCACAACCAGAAGGCGCTCCAGCAGCGGAGCCAGAAGGCGCTCAAGCAGCTGAGCCAGAAGGTGCTCAAGCAGCGGAGCCAGAAGGTGCTCAAGCAGCAGAGCCATAAGGCGCTCAAGCAGTGGAGTCAGAAGGCACTCCAGCAGCGGAGCCAGAAGGTGCTTAAGCAGCAGAGCCAGAAGGCGCTCAAGCAGCAGAGCCAGAAGGCGCTCCAGCAGCAGAGCCAGAAGGTGCTCAAGCAGCAGAGCCAGAAGGCGCTCCAGCAGCAGAGCCAGAAGGCGCTCCAGCAGCGGAGCCAGAAGGTGCTCCAGCAGCGGAGCCAGAAGGCGCTCCAGCAGCGGAGCCAGAAGGTGCTCCAGCAGCGGAGCCAGAAATTGCTCCAGCAGCGGAGCCAGAAGGCACTCAAGCCACGGAGCCAGAAGGCGCTCCAGCAGCGGAGCCAGAAGCCGCTCCAGCAGCGGAGCCAGTAGGCGCCCAAGCAGCGGAGCCAGTAGGTGCTCCAGCAGCAGAGGCAGAAGGAGCTCAAGCAGCGGAGCCAGAAGGCGCTCAAGCAGCGGAGCCAGAAGGTGCTCAAGCAGCGGAGCCAGAAGGCACTCCAGCAGTGGAGCCAGAAGGTGCTTAAGAAGCGGAGCCAGGAGGCGCTCAAGCAGTAGAGCCAGAAGGTGCTCAAGCAACAGAACCAGAAGGCGCTCCAGCAGCAGAGGCAGAAGGTGCTCAAGCAGCAGAGGCAGAAGGTGCTCAAGCAGCAGAGCCAGAAGGCGCTCCAGCAGCAGAGCCAGAAGGCACTCCAGCAGCAGAGCCCGAAGGTGCTCAAGCAACGGAGCCAGAAGGTGCTCCGCCAGCACAGCCAAAACGTGCTCCAGCAGCGGAGCTAGAAGGCGCTCAAGCAGTGGAGCCAGAAGATGCTCCAACAGCACAGCCAAAACGTGCTCCAGCAGCAGAGCTAGTAGACGCTCCAGCAGCGGAGCTAGAAGGTGCTCCAGCAGCGGAGCCAGAAGGAGCTCAAGCAGCAGAGCCAGAAGGCGCTCCAGCAGCGGAGATAGAAGGCACTCCAGCAGCGGTGCCAGAAGGCACTCCAGCAGCAGAGCCAGAATGTGCTCCAGCAGCGGAGCCCAAGAGTGCTCCAGCAGCAGAGCTAGAACGTGCTGCAGCAGCGGAGCCAGAAGGTGCTCAAGCAGCAGAGCCAGAAGGCACTCAAGCAGCGGAGCCAGAAGGTGCTCAAGCAGCTGAGCCAGAAGGCGCTCAAGCAGTGGAGCCAGAAGGCTCTCCAGCACCGGAGCCAGAAGGCGCTCAAGCAGCAGAGCCAGAAGGTGCTCCAGCAGTGGAGCCAGCAGGTGCTCCAGCAGCAGAGCCAGAAGGTGCTCCAACAGGAGAGCTAGAAGGCGCTCCAGCAGCGGAACTAAAAGGAGCTCCAGCAGCGGAGCCAGAAGGCGCTCAAGCATCAAAGCCAGAAGGCGCTCAAGCAGCAGAGCCAGAAGGTGCTCTAGCAGTGTAGCCAAAAGGTGGTCAAGCAGCAGAGTCAGAAGGCACTCCAGCAGCGGAGCCAGAAGGCACTCAAGCAGCAGAGCTAGAAGGTGCTCCAGCAGCGGTGCTAGAAGGCCCTCCAGCAGCGGAGCCAGAAGGGGCTCCGCCAGCACAGCCAAAAGGTGCTCCAGCAGCAGAGCTAGTAGGCGCTCAAGTAGCGGAGCCAGAAGGTGCACAGCCAAAAGGTGCTCCAGCAGCGGAACTAAAAGGCGCTCCAGCAGCGGAGCCAGAAGGCGCCCAAGCATCGAAGCCAGAAGGCGCTCAAGCAGCAGAGCCAGAAGGTGCTCAAGCAGCAGAGCCAGAAGGTGCTCCAGCAGTCAAGCCAGAAGGCGCTCAAGCAGCAGAGCCAGAAGGTGCTCCACCAGCAAAGCCAAAAGGTGCTCCAGCAGCGGAGCTAGTATGCGCTCCAGCAGCAGAGCCAGAAGGTGCTCAAGCAGCAGAGCCAGAAGGCGCTCAAGCAGCAGAGCCAGAAGGCGCTCAAGCATCAGAGCCAGAAGGTGCTCCAGCAGCCGAGCCAGAAGGCGCTCAAGCAGCAGAGCCAGAAGGCGCTCCAGCAGCGGAGCCAGAAGGTGCTCCAGCAGCGGAGCCAGAAGGCTCTCAAGTATCAGAGCCAGAACGCGCTCAAGCAGCAGAGCCAGAAGGCGCTCAAGCAGCAGAGCCAGAAGGTGCTCCAGCAGCCGAGCCAGAAGGCGCTCAAGCAGCAGAGCCAAAAGGCACTCCAGCAGCGGAGCCAGAAGGTGCTCAAGCAGCGGAGCCAGAAGGTGCTCCAGCAGCGGAGCTAGAAGGCACTCCAGCAGCGGTGCCAGAAGGCACTCAAGCAGCGGAGCCAGAAGGTGCTGCAGCAGTAGAGCCAAAAGGTGCTCCAGCAGCAGAGCTAGAAGGCGCTCCAGCAGCGGAGCCAGAAGGTGCTCAAACAGCGGAGCCAGAAGGCACTCAAGCAGCGGAGCCAGAAGGTGCTCAAGCAGCTGAGCCAGAAGGCGCTCCAGCAGTGGAGCCAGAAGGCTTTCCAGCAGCGGAGCCAGAAGGTGCTCAAGCAGCAGAGCCAGAAGGTGCTCCAGCAGCGGAGCCAGCAGGTGCTCCAGCAGCAGAGCCAGAAGGCACTTCAGCAGTGGAGCCAGAAGGTGCTTAAGAAGCGGAGCCAGAAGGCGCTCAAGCAGTAGAGCCAGAAGGTGCTCAAGCAACAGAACCAGAAAGCCCTCCAGCAGCGGAGCCAGAAGGTGCTCCACCAGCACAGCCAAAAGGTGCTCCAGCAGCAGAGCTAGTATGCGCTCCAGCAGCAGAGCCAGAAGGTGCAGCGGAGCCGGAAGGCGCAAGCAGTGGAGCCAGAAGGCACTCCAGCAGCGGAGCTGGAAGGCGCTCAAGCAGCAGAGGCAGAAGGTGCTCCAGCAGCAGAGCCAGAAGGCACTTAAGCAGTGGAGCCAGAAGGCGCTCCAGCAGCGGAGCCAGAAGGTGCTTAAGCAGCACAACCAGAAGGCGCTCCAGCAGCGGAGCCAGAAGGCGCTCAAGCAGCTGAGCCAGAAGGTGCTCAAGCAGCGGAGCCAGAAGGTGCTCAAGCAGCAGAGCCATAAGGCGCTCAAGCAGTGGAGTCAGAAGGCACTCCAGCAGCGGAGCCAGAAGGTGCTTAAGCAGCAGAGCCAGAAGGCGCTCAAGCAGCAGAGCCAGAAGGCGCTCCAGCAGCAGAGCCAGAAGGTGCTCAAGCAGCAGAGCCAGAAGGCGCTCCAGCAGCAGAGCCAGAAGGCGCTCCAGCAGCGGAGCCAGAAGGTGCTCCAGCAGCAGACCCAGAAGGCACTCCAGCAGCGGAGCCAGAAGGTGCTCCAGCAGCGGAGCCAGAAATTGCTCCAGCAGCGGAGCCAGAAGGCACTCAAGCCACGGAGCCAGAAGGCGCTCCAGCAGCGGAGCCAGAAGCCGCTCCAGCAGCGGAGCCAGTAGGCGCCCAAGCAGCGGAGCCAGTAGGTGCTCCAGCAGCAGAGGCAGAAGGAGCTCAAGCAGCGGAGCCAGAAGGCGCTCAAGCAGCGGAGCCAGAAGGTGCTCAAGCAGCGGAGCCAGAAGGCACTCCAGCAGTGGAGCCAGAAGGTGCTTAAGAAGCGGAGCCAGGAGGCGCTCAAGCAGTAGAGCCAGAAGGTGCTCAAGCAACAGAACCAGAAGGCGCTCCAGCAGCAGAGGCAGAAGGTGCTCAAGCAGCAGAGGCAGAAGGTGCTCAAGCAGCAGAGCCAGAAGGCGCTCCAGCAGCAGAGCCAGAAGGCACTCCAGCAGCAGAGCCCGAAGGTGCTCAAGCAACGGAGCCAGAAGGTGCTCCGCCAGCACAGCCAAAACGTGCTCCAGCAGCGGAGCTAGTAGGCGCTCAAGCAGTGGAGCCAGAAGATGCTCCAACAGCACAGCCAAAACGTGCTCCAGCAGCAGAGCTAGTAGACGCTCCAGCAGCGGAGCTAGAAGGTGCTCCAGCAGCGGAGCCAGAAGGAGCTCAAGCAGCAGAGCCAGAAGGCGCTCCAGCAGCGGAGATAGAAGGCACTCCAGCAGCGGTGCCAGAAGGCACTCCAGCAGCAGAGCCAGAATGTGCTCCAGCAGCGGAGCCCAAGAGTGCTCCAGTAGCAGAGCTAGAACGTGCTGCAGCAGCGGAGCCAGAAGGTGCTCAAGCAGCGGAGCCAGAAGGCACTCAAGCAGCGGAGCCAGAAGGTGCTCAAGCAGCTGAGCCAGAAGGCGCTCAAGCAGTGGAGCCAGAAGGCTCTCCAGCACCAGAGCCAGAAGGCGCTCAAGCAGCAGAGCCAGAAGGTGCTCCAGCAGTGGAGCCAGCAGGTGCTCCAGCAGCAGAGCCAGAAGGTGCTCCAACAGGAGAGCGAGAAGGCGCTCCAGCAGCGGAACTAAAAGGAGCTCCAGCAGTGGAGCCAGAAGGCGCTCAAGCATCAAAGCCAGAAGGCGCTCAAGCAGCAGAGCCAGAAGGTGCTCTAGCAGTGTAGCCAAAAGGTGGTCAAGCAGCAGAGTCAGAAGGCACTCCAGCAGCGGAGCCAGAAGGCACTCAAGCAGCAGAGCTAGAAGGTGCTCCAGCAGCGGTGCTAGAAGGCCCTCCAGCAGCGGAGCCAGAAGGGGCTCCGCCAGCACAGCCAAAAGGTGCTCCAGCAGCGGAGCTAGAAGGCGCTCAAGCAGCAGAGCCAGAAGGCGCTCCAGCAGCGGAGCCAAAGGTGCTCAAGCAGCAGAGCCAGAAGGCGCTCCAGCAGCAGAGCTAGAAGGTGCTGCAGCAGCGGTGCCAGAAGGCACTCAAGCAGCGGAGCCAGAAGGTGCTGCAGCAGCGGAGCCAAAAGGTGCTCCAGCAGCAGAGCCAGAAGGCGCTCCAGCAGCAGAGCTAGAAGGTGCTGCAGCAGCGGTGCCAGAAGGCACTCAAGCAGCGGAGCCAGAAGGTGCTGCAGCAGCGGAGCCAAAAGGTGCTCCAGCAGCAGAGCCAGAAGGCGCTCCAGCAGCAGAGCTAGAAGGCGTTCCAGCAGCGGTGCCAGAAGGCACTCAAGCAGCGGAGCCAGAAGGTGCTGCAGCAGCGGAGCCAAAAGGTGCTCCAGCAGCAGAGCCAGAAGGCGCTCAAGCAGCAGAGCCAGAAGGTGCTCAAGCAGCGGAGCCAGAAGGTGCTCCAGCAGCGGAGCTAGAAGGCACTCCAGCAGCGGTGCCAGAAGGCACTCAAGCAGCGGAGCCAGAAGGTGCTGCAGCAGTAGAGCCAAAAGGTGCTCCAGCAGCAGAGCTAGAAGGCGCTCCAGCAGCGGAGCCAGAAGGTGCTCAAACAGCGGAGCCAGAAGGCAATCAAGCAGCGGAGCCAGAAGGTGCTCAAGCAGCTGAGCCAGAAGGCGCTCCAGCAGTGGAGCCAGAAGGCTTTCCAGCAGCGGAGCCAGAAGGTGCTCAAGCAGCAGAGCCAGAAGGTGCTCCAGCAGCGGAGCCAGCAGGTGCTCCAGCAGCAGAGCCAGAAGGCACTTCAGCAGTGGAGCCAGAAGGTTCTTAAGAAGCGGAGCCAGAAGGCGCTCAAGCAGTAGAGCCAGAAGGTGCTCAAGCAACAGAACCAGAAAGCCCTCCAGCAGCGGAGCCAGAAGGTGCTCCACCAGCACAGCCAAAAGGTGCTCCAGCAGCAGAGCTAGTATGCGCTCCAGCAGCAGAGCCAGAAGGTGCTCAAGCAGCAGAGCCAGAAGGTGCTCAAGCAGCGGAGCCGGAAGGCGCAAGCAGCGGAGCCAGAAGGCACTCCAGCAGCGGAGCTGGAAGGCGCTCAAGCAGCGGAGGCAGAAGGTGCTCTAGCAGCAGAGCCAGAAGGCACTTAAGCAGCGGAGCCAGAAGGCGCTCCAGCAGCGGAGCCAGAAGGTGCTTAAGCAGCACAACCAGAAGGCGCTCCAGCAGCGGAGCCAGAAGGCGCTCAAGCAGCTGAGCCAGAAGGTGCTCAAGCAGCAGAGCCAGAAGGTGCTCAAGCAGCAGAGCCATAAGGCGCTCAAGCAGAGGAGTCAGAAGGCACTCCAGCAGCGGAGCCAGAAGGTGCTTAAGCAGCAGAGCCAGAAGGCGCTCAAGCAGCAGAGCCAGAAGGCGCTCCAGCAGCAGAGCCAGAAGGTGCTCAAGCAGCTGAGCCAGAAGGCGCTCCAGCAGCAGAGCCAGAAGGCGCTCCAGCAGCGGAGCCAGAAGGTGCTCCAGCAGCGGAGCCAGAAGGCACTCCAGCAGCGGAGCCAGAAGGTGCTCCAGCAGCGGAGCCAGAAATTGCTCCAGCAGCGGAGCCAGAAGGCGCTCAAGCCACGGAGCCAGAAGGCGCTCCAGCAGCGGAGCCAGAAGCCGCTCCAGCAGCGGAGCCAGAAGGCGCCCAAGCAGCGGAGCCAGAAGGCGCTCCAGCAGCAGAGGCAGAAGGAGCTCAAGCAGCGGAGCCAGAAGGCGCTCAAGCAGCGGAGCCAGAAGGTGCTCAAGCAGCGGAGCCAGAAGGCACTCCAGCAGTGGAGCCAGAAGGTGCTTAAGAAGCGGAGCCAGAAGGCGCTCAAGCAGTAGAGCCAGAAGGTGCTCAAGCAACAGAACCAGAAGGCGCACCAGCAGCAGAGGCAGAAGGTGCTCAAGCAGCAGAGCCAGAAGGCGCTCCAGCAGCGGAGCCAGAAGGCGCTCCAGCAGCAGAGCCAGAAGGCACTCCAGCAGCAGAGCCCGAAGGTGCTCAAGCAACGGAGCCAGAAGGTGCTCCAGCAGCGGAGCTATAAGGCCCTCCAGCAGCGGAGCCATAATGCACTCCAGCAGCAGAGCCAGAAGGTGCTCAAGCAGCAGAGCCAGAAGGTGCTCAAGCAGCGGAGCCGGAAGGCGCAAGCAGCGGAGCCAGAAGGCACTCCAGCAGCGGAGCTGGAAGGCGCTCAAGCAGCGGAGGCAGAAGGTGCTCCAGCAGCAGAGCCAGAAGGCACTTAAGCAGCAGAGCCAGAAGGCGCCCAAGCAGCAGAGCCAGAAGGCGCTCAAGCAGCAGAGCCAGAAGGTGCTCCAGCAGCAGAGCCAGAAGGCGCTCCAGCAGCAGAGCCAGAAGGTCCTCAAGCAGCGGAGCCAGAAGACGCTCCAGCAGCGGAGCTAGAAGGCACTCCAGCAGCGGTGCCAGAAGGCACTCAAGCAGTGGAGCCAGAAGGTGCTGCAGCAGCGGAGCCAAAAGGTGCTCCAGCAGCAGAGCTAGAAGGCGCTCCAGCACCGGAGCCAGAAGGTGCTCAAGCAGCGGAGCCAGAAGGCGCTCAAGCAGCGGAGCCAGAAGGTGCTCAAGCAGCGGAGCCAGAAGGCACTCCAGTAGCAGAAGGTGCTTAAGAAGCGGAGCCAGAAGGCGCTCAAGCAGTAGAGCCAGAAGGTGCTCAAGCAAGAGAACCAGAAAGCCCTCCAGCAGCGGAGCCAGAAGGTGCTCCACCAGCACAGCCAAAAGGTGCTCCAGCAGCAGAGCTAGTATGCGCTCCAGCAGCAGAGCCAGAAGGTGCTCAAGCAGCAGAGCCAGAAGGTGCTCAAGCAGCGGAGCCGGAAGGCGCAAGCAGCGGAGCCAGAAGGCACTCCAGCAGCGGAGCTGGAAGGCGCTCAAGCAGCGGAGGCAGAAGGTGCTCCAGCAGCAGAGCCAGAAGGCACTTAAGCAGCGGAGCCAGAAGGCGCTCCAGCAGCGGAGCCAAAAGGTGCTCAAGCAGCACAACCAGAAGGCGCTCCAGCAGCGGAGCCAGAAGGCGCTCAAGCAGCTGAGCCAGAAGGTGCTCAAGCAGCGGAGCCAGAAGGTGCTCAAGCAGCAGAGCCATAAGGCGCTCAAGCAGTGGAGCCAGAAGGCACTCCAGCAGCGGAGCCAGAAGGTGCTCCAGCAGCGGTGACAGAAGGCCCTCCAGCAGCGGAGCCAGAAAGTGCTCCGCCAGCACAGCCAAAAGGTGCTCCAGCAGCGGAGCTAGTAGGCGCTCAAGCAGCAGAGCCAGAAGGTGCTCCAGCAGCACAGCAAAAAGGTGCTCCAGCAGCGGAGCTAGAAGGTGCTCCAGCAGCAGAGCCAGAAGGTGCTCCAGCAGCTGAGCTAGAAGGCACCCAAGCAGCAGAGCCAGAAGGCGCTCCAGCAGCGGTGCCAGAAGATGCTCAAGCAGCGGAGCCAGAAGGCACTCCAGCAGCAGAGCTAGAAGGCGCTCAAGCAGCGGAGCCATAAGGCGCTCCAGCAGCGGAGCCAGAAGGTCCTCAAGCAGCGGAGCCAGAAGACGCTCCAGCAGCGGAGCTAGAAGGCACTCCAGCAGCGGTGCCAGAAGGCACTCAAGCAGTGGAGCCAGAAGGTGCTGCAGCAGCGGAGCCAAAAGGTGCTCCAGCAGCAGAGCTAGAAGGTGCTCCAGCAGCGGAGCCAGAAGGTGCTCAAGCAGCGGAGCCAGAAGGCGCTCAAGCAGCGGAGCCAGAAGGTGCTCAAGCAGCGGAGCCAGAAGGCACTCCAGCAGCAGAAGGTGCTTAAGAAGCGGAGCCAGAAGGCGCTCAAGCAGTAGAGCCAGAAGGTGCTCAAGCAAGAGAACCAGAAAGCCCTCCAGCAGCGGAGCCAGAAGGTGCTCCACCAGCACAGCCAAAAGGTGCTCCAGCAGCAGAGCTAGTATGCGCTCCAGCAGCAGAGCCAGAAGGTGCTCAAGCAGCAGAGCCAGAAGGTGCTCAAGCAGCGGAGCCGGAAGGCGCAAGCAGCGGAGCCAGAAGGCACTCCAGCAGCGGAGCTGGAAGGCGCTCAAGCAGCGGAGGCAGAAGGTGCTCCAGCAGCAGAGCCAGAAGGCACTTAAGCAGCGGAGCCAGAAGGCGCTCCAGCAGCGGAGCCAGAAGGTGCTCAAGCAGCACAACCAGAAGGCGCTCCAGCAGCGGAGCCAGAAGGCGCTCAAGCAGCTGAGCCAGAAGGTGCTCAAGCAGCAGAGCCAGAAGGTGCTCAAGCAGCAGAGCCATAAGGCGCTCAAGCAGTGGAGCCAGAAGGCACTCCAGCAGCGGAGCCAGAAGGTGCTCCAGCAGCGGTGCCAGAAGGCCCTCCAGCAGCGGAGCCAGAAAGTGCTCCGCCAGCACAGCCAAAAGGTGCTCCAGCAGCGGAGCTAGTAGGCGCTCAAGCAGCAGAGCCAGAAGGTGCTCCAGCAGCACAGCCAAAAGGTGCTCCAGCAGCGGAGCTAGAAGGTGCTCCAGCAGCAGAGCCAGAAGGTGCCCCAGCAGCTGAGCCAGAAGGCACCCAAGCAGCAGAGCCAGAAGGCGCTCCAGCAGCGGTGCCAGAAGGTGCTCAAGCAGCAGAGCCAGAAGGCACTCCAGCAGCAGAGCTAGAAGGCGCTCAAGCAGCGGAGCCATAAGGCGCTCCAGCAGCAGAGCCGGAAGGTGCTCAAGCAGAGGAGCCGGAAGGCGCTCCAGCAGAGGAGCCAGAAGGCGCCCAAGCAGCGGAGCCAGAAGGTGCTCCAACAGCAGAGCCAGAAGGCGCTCAAGCAGCAGAGCCAGAAGGTGCTCCAGCAGCAGAGACAGAAGGCTCTCAAGCATCGGAGCCAGAAGGCGCTCAAGCAGCAGAGCCAGAAGGCACTCCAGCAGCGGAGCCAGAAGGTGCTCAAGCAGCGGAGCCAGAAGGCGCTCCAGCAGCGGAGATAGAAGGCACTCCAGCAGCGGTGCCAGAAGGCACTACAACAGCGGAGCCAGAAGGTGCTTAAGCAGCGGAGCCAAAGGGTGCTCCAGCAGCAGAGCTAGAAGGCGCTGCAGCAGCGGAGCCAGAAGGTGCTCAAGCAGCAGAGCCAGAAGGCACTCAAGCAGCGGAGCCAGAAGGTGCTGAAGCAGCTGAGCCAGAAGGCGCTCAAGCAGTGGAGCCAGAAGGCTCTCCAGCAGAGGAGCCAGAAGGCGCTCAAGCAGCAGAGCCAGAAGGCGCTCCAGCAGCGGAGCCAGCAGGTGCTCCAGCAGCAGAGCCAGAAGGTGCTCCAACAGCAGAGCTAGAAGGCGCTCCAGCAGCGGAACTAAAAGGCGCTCCAGCAGTGGAGCCAGAAGGCGCTCAAGCATCAAAGCCAGAAGGCGCTCAAGCAGCAGAGCCAGAAGGTGGTCTAGCAGTGGAGCCAAGAGGTGGTCAAGCAGCAGAGCCAGAAGGCACTCCAGCAGCGGAGCCAGAAGGCACTCCAGCAGCAGAGCAAGAAGGTGCTCCAGCAGTGGTGCCAGAAGGCCCTCCAGCAGCAGAGCCAGAAGGTTCTCCGCCAGCACAGCCAAAAGGTGCTCCAGCAGCGGAGCTAGTAGGCACTCAAGCAGCGGAGCCAGAAGGTGCTCCAGCAGCACAGCCAAAAGGTGCACCAGCAGCTGAACTAGAAGGTGCTCCAGCAGCGGAGCCAGAAGGAGCTCCAGCAGCAGAGCCAGAAGGCGCACAAGCAGCGGAGCCATAAGGCGCTCCAGCAGCAGAGCCGGAAGGTGCTCAAGCAGCGGAGCCGGAAGGCGCTCCAGCAGCGGAGCCAGAAGGCACCCAAGCAGCCGAGCCAGAAGGTGCTCCAGCAGCAGAGCCAGAAGGCGCTCAAGCAGCGGAGCCAGGAGGTGCTCCAACAGCGGAGCCAGAAGGTGCTCAAGCAGCAGAGCCAGAAGGTGCTCCAGCAGCGGAGCCAGAAGGCACTCCAGCAGCAGAGCTAGAAGGTGCTCCAGCAGTGCTGCCAGAAGGCCCTCCAGCAGCGGAGCCAGAAGGTGCTCCACCAGCAAAGCCAAAAGGTGCACCAGCAGCTGAGCTAGAAGGTGCTCCAGCAGCAGAGCCAGAAGGCGCTCAAGCAGCGGAGCCAGAAGGTGCTCCAACAGCTGAGCCAGAAGGTGCTCAAGCAGCAGAGCCAGAAGGTGCTCCAGCAGCGGAGCCAGAAGGCACTCCAGCAGCAGAGCTAGAAAGTGCTCCAGCAGCGCTGCCAGAAGGCCCTCCAGCAGCGGAGCCAGAAGGTGCTCCACCAGCAAAGCCAAAAGGTGCTCCAGCAGCGGAGCTAGTATGCGCTCCAGCAGCAGAGCCAGAAGGTGCTCCAGCAGCAGAGCCAGAAGGCGCTCAAGCAGCGGAGCCAGAAGGTGCTCCAGCAGCAGAGCCAGAAGGCGCTCAAGCAGCGGAGCCAGAAGGTGCTCCAACAGCGGAGCCAGAAGGTGCTCAAGCAGCAGAGCCAGAAGGTGCTCCAGCAGCAGAGCCAGAAGGCGCTCAAGCAGCAGAGCCAGAAGGTGCTCCAGCAGCCGAGCCAGAAGGCGCTCAAGCAGCAGAGCCAGAAGGCGCTCCAGCAGCGGAGCCAGAAGGTGCTCAAGCAGCGGAGCCAGAAGGTGCTCCAGCAGCGGAGCTAGAAGGCACTCCAGCAGCGGTGCCAGAAGGCACTCAAGCAGCGGAGCCGGAAGGCGCTACAGCAGCGGAGCCAGAAGGCGCCCAAGCAGCGGAGCCAGAAGGTGCTCCAGCAGCAGAGCCAGAAGGCGCTCAACTAGCAGAGCCAGAAGGTGCTCCAACAGCGGAGCCAGAAGGCGCTCAAGCAGCAGAGCCAGAAGGTGCTCCAGCAGCGGAGCCAGAAGGCTCTCAAGTATCAGAGCCAGAAGGCGCTGAAGCAGCAGAGCCAGAAGGCGCTCAAGCAGCAGAGCCAGAAGGTGCTCCAGCAGCCGAGCCAGAAGGCGCTCAAGCAGCAGAGCCAGAAGGCGCTCCAGCAGCGGAGCCAGAAGGTGCTCAAGCAGCGGAGCCAGAAGGTGCTCCAGCAGCGGAGCTAGAAGGCACTCCAGCAGCGGTGCCAGAAGGCACTCAAGCAGCGGAGCCAGAAGGTGCTGCAGCAGCAGAGCCAAAAGGTGCTCCAGCAGCAGAGCTAGAAGGTGCTCCAGCAGCGGAGCCAGAAGGTGCTCAAACAGCAGAGCCAGAAGGCACTCAAGCAGCAGAGCCAGAAGGTGCTCAAGCAGCTGAGCCAGAAGGCGCTCCAGCAGTGGAGCCAGAAGGCTTTCCAGCAGCGGAGCCAGAAGGTGCTCAAGCAGCAGAGCCAGAAGGTGCTCCAGCAGCGGAGCCAGCAGGTGCTCCAGCAGCAGAGCCAGAAGCTGCTCCAACAGCGGAGCTAGAAGGCGCTCCAGCAGCGGAACTAAAAGGCGCTCCAGCAGCGGAGCCAGAAGGCGCCCTAGCATCGAAGCCAGAAGGCGCTCAAGCAGCAGAGCCAGAAGGCGCTCAAGCAGCAGAGCCAGAAGGCGCTCTAGCAGTGGAGCCAAGAGGTGGTCAAGCAGCAGAGCCAGAAGACGCTCTAGCAGCGGAGCCAGAAGGCACTACAGCAGCAGAGCTAGAAGGTGCTCCAGCAGCGGAGCCAAAAGGTGCTCCAGCAGCAGAGCTAGAAGGTGCTCCAGCAGCGGAGCCAGAAGGTGCTCAAGCAGCGGAGCCAGAAGGCGCTCAAGCAGTGGAGCCAGAAGGTGCTCAAGCAGCGGAGCCAGAAGGCACTCCAGCAGCAGAAGGTGCTTAAGAAGCGGAGCCAGAAGGCGCTCAAGCAGTAGAGCCAGAAGGTGCTCAAGCAAGAGAACCAGAAAGCCCTCCAGCAGCGGAGCCAGAAGGTGCTCCACCAGCACAGCCAAAAGGTGCTCCAGCAGCAGAGCTAGTATGCGCTCCAGCAGCAGAGCCAGAAGGTGCTCAAGCAGCAGAGCCAGAAGGTGCTCAAGCAGCGGAGCCGGAAGGCGCAAGCAGCGGAGCCAGAAGGCACTCCAGCAGCGGAGCTGGAAGGCGCTCAAGCAGCGGAGGCAGAAGGTGCTCCAGCAGCAGAGCCAGAAGGCACTTAAGCAGCGGAGCCAGAAGGCGCTCCAGCAGCGGAGCCAGAAGGTGCTCAAGCAGCACAACCAGAAGGCGCTCCAGCAGCGGAGCCAGAAGGCGCTCAAGCAGCTGAGCCAGAAGGTGCTCAAGCAGCAGAGCCAGAAGGTGCTCAAGCAGCAGAGCCATAAGGCGCTCAAGCAGTGGAGCCAGAAGGCACTCCAGCAGCGGAGCCAGAAGGTGCTCCAGCAGCGGTGCCAGAAGGCCCTCCAGCAGCGGAGCCAGAAAGTGCTCCGCCAGCACAGCCAAAAGGTGCTCCAGCAGCGGAGCTAGTAGGCGCTCAAGCAGCAGAGCCAGAAGGTGCTCCAGCAGCACAGCCAAAAGGTGCTCCAGCAGCGGAGCTAGAAGGTGCTCCAGCAGCAGAGCCAGAAGGTGCCCCAGCAGCTGAGCCAGAAGGCACCCAAGCAGCAGAGCCAGAAGGCGCTCCAGCAGCGGTGCCAGAAGGTGCTCAAGCAGCAGAGCCAGAAGGCACTCCAGCAGCAGAGCTAGAAGGCGCTCAAGCAGCGGAGCCATAAGGCGCTCCAGCAGCAGAGCCGGAAGGTGCTCAAGCAGAGGAGCCGGAAGGCGCTCCAGCAGAGGAGCCAGAAGGCGCCCAAGCAGCGGAGCCAGAAGGTGCTCCAACAGCAGAGCCAGAAGGCGCTCAAGCAGCAGAGCCAGAAGGTGCTCCAGCAGCAGAGACAGAAGGCTCTCAAGCATCGGAGCCAGAAGGCGCTCAAGCAGCAGAGCCAGAAGGCACTCCAGCAGCGGAGCCAGAAGGTGCTCAAGCAGCGGAGCCAGAAGGCGCTCCAGCAGCGGAGATAGAAGGCACTCCAGCAGCGGTGCCAGAAGGCACTACAACAGCGGAGCCAGAAGGTGCTTAAGCAGCGGAGCCAAAGGGTGCTCCAGCAGCAGAGCTAGAAGGCGCTGCAGCAGCGGAGCCAGAAGGTGCTCAAGCAGCAGAGCCAGAAGGCACTCAAGCAGCGGAGCCAGAAGGTGCTGAAGCAGCTGAGCCAGAAGGCGCTCAAGCAGTGGAGCCAGAAGGCTCTCCAGCAGAGGAGCCAGAAGGCGCTCAAGCAGCAGAGCCAGAAGGCGCTCCAGCAGCGGAGCCAGCAGGTGCTCCAGCAGCAGAGCCAGAAGGTGCTCCAACAGCAGAGCTAGAAGGCGCTCCAGCAGCGGAACTAAAAGGCGCTCCAGCAGTGGAGCCAGAAGGCGCTCAAGCATCAAAGCCAGAAGGCGCTCAAGCAGCAGAGCCAGAAGGTGGTCTAGCAGTGGAGCCAAGAGGTGGTCAAGCAGCAGAGCCAGAAGGCACTCCAGCAGCGGAGCCAGAAGGCACTCCAGCAGCAGAGCAAGAAGGTGCTCCAGCAGTGGTGCCAGAAGGCCCTCCAGCAGCAGAGCCAGAAGGTTCTCCGCCAGCACAGCCAAAAGGTGCTCCAGCAGCGGAGCTAGTAGGCACTCAAGCAGCGGAGCCAGAAGGTGCTCCAGCAGCACAGCCAAAAGGTGCACCAGCAGCTGAACTAGAAGGTGCTCCAGCAGCGGAGCCAGAAGGAGCTCCAGCAGCAGAGCCAGAAGGCGCACAAGCAGCGGAGCCATAAGGCGCTCCAGCAGCAGAGCCGGAAGGTGCTCAAGCAGCGGAGCCGGAAGGCGCTCCAGCAGCGGAGCCAGAAGGCACCCAAGCAGCCGAGCCAGAAGGTGCTCCAGCAGCAGAGCCAGAAGGCGCTCAAGCAGCGGAGCCAGGAGGTGCTCCAACAGCGGAGCCAGAAGGTGCTCAAGCAGCAGAGCCAGAAGGTGCTCCAGCAGCGGAGCCAGAAGGCACTCCAGCAGCAGAGCTAGAAGGTGCTCCAGCAGTGCTGCCAGAAGGCCCTCCAGCAGCGGAGCCAGAAGGTGCTCCACCAGCAAAGCCAAAAGGTGCACCAGCAGCTGAGCTAGAAGGTGCTCCAGCAGCAGAGCCAGAAGGCGCTCAAGCAGCGGAGCCAGAAGGTGCTCCAACAGCTGAGCCAGAAGGTGCTCAAGCAGCAGAGCCAGAAGGTGCTCCAGCAGCGGAGCCAGAAGGCACTCCAGCAGCAGAGCTAGAAAGTGCTCCAGCAGCGCTGCCAGAAGGCCCTCCAGCAGCGGAGCCAGAAGGTGCTCCACCAGCAAAGCCAAAAGGTGCTCCAGCAGCGGAGCTAGTATGCGCTCCAGCAGCAGAGCCAGAAGGTGCTCCAGCAGCAGAGCCAGAAGGCGCTCAAGCAGCGGAGCCAGAAGGTGCTCCAGCAGCAGAGCCAGAAGGCGCTCAAGCAGCGGAGCCAGAAGGTGCTCCAACAGCGGAGCCAGAAGGTGCTCAAGCAGCAGAGCCAGAAGGTGCTCCAGCAGCAGAGCCAGAAGGCGCTCAAGCAGCAGAGCCAGAAGGTGCTCCAGCAGCCGAGCCAGAAGGCGCTCAAGCAGCAGAGCCAGAAGGCGCTCCAGCAGCGGAGCCAGAAGGTGCTCAAGCAGCGGAGCCAGAAGGTGCTCCAGCAGCGGAGCTAGAAGGCACTCCAGCAGCGGTGCCAGAAGGCACTCAAGCAGCGGAGCCGGAAGGCGCTACAGCAGCGGAGCCAGAAGGCGCCCAAGCAGCGGAGCCAGAAGGTGCTCCAGCAGCAGAGCCAGAAGGCGCTCAACTAGCAGAGCCAGAAGGTGCTCCAACAGCGGAGCCAGAAGGCGCTCAAGCAGCAGAGCCAGAAGGTGCTCCAGCAGCGGAGCCAGAAGGCTCTCAAGTATCAGAGCCAGAAGGCGCTGAAGCAGCAGAGCCAGAAGGCGCTCAAGCAGCAGAGCCAGAAGGTGCTCCAGCAGCCGAGCCAGAAGGCGCTCAAGCAGCAGAGCCAGAAGGCGCTCCAGCAGCGGAGCCAGAAGGTGCTCAAGCAGCGGAGCCAGAAGGTGCTCCAGCAGCGGAGCTAGAAGGCACTCCAGCAGCGGTGCCAGAAGGCACTCAAGCAGCGGAGCCAGAAGGTGCTGCAGCAGCAGAGCCAAAAGGTGCTCCAGCAGCAGAGCTAGAAGGTGCTCCAGCAGCGGAGCCAGAAGGTGCTCAAACAGCAGAGCCAGAAGGCACTCAAGCAGCAGAGCCAGAAGGTGCTCAAGCAGCTGAGCCAGAAGGCGCTCCAGCAGTGGAGCCAGAAGGCTTTCCAGCAGCGGAGCCAGAAGGTGCTCAAGCAGCAGAGCCAGAAGGTGCTCCAGCAGCGGAGCCAGCAGGTGCTCCAGCAGCAGAGCCAGAAGCTGCTCCAACAGCGGAGCTAGAAGGCGCTCCAGCAGCGGAACTAAAAGGCGCTCCAGCAGCGGAGCCAGAAGGCGCCCTAGCATCGAAGCCAGAAGGCGCTCAAGCAGCAGAGCCAGAAGGCGCTCAAGCAGCAGAGCCAGAAGGCGCTCTAGCAGTGGAGCCAAGAGGTGGTCAAGCAGCAGAGCCAGAAGACGCTCTAGCAGCGGAGCCAGAAGGCACTACAGCAGCAGAGCTAGAAGGTGCTCCAGCAGCGCTGCCAGAAGGCCCTCCAGCAGCGGAGCCAGAAGGTGCTCCACCAGCAAAGCCAAAAGGTGCTCCAGCAGCAGAGCTACTATGCGCTCCAGCAGCAGAGCCAGAAGGTGCTCAAGCAGCAGAGCCAGAAGGTGCTCAAGCAGCGGAGCCGGAAGGCGCAAGCAGCGGAGCCAGAAGGCACTCCAGCAGCGGAGCTGGAAGGTGCGCAAGCAGCGGAGGCAGAAGGTGCTCCAGCAGCAGAGCCAGAAGGCACTTAAGCAGCAGAGCCAGAAGGCGCCCAAGCAGCAGAGCCAGAAGGCGCTCCAGCAGCGGAGCCAGAAGGTGCTCAAGCAGCACAACCAGAAGGCGCTCCAGCAGCGGAGCCAGAAGGCGCTCAAGGAGCTGAGCCAGAAGGTGCTCAAGCAGCGGAGCCAGAAGGTGCGTAAGCAGCGGAGCCAGAAGGCGCTCAAGCAGCAGAGCTAGAAGGCGCTCCAGCAGCAGAGCCAGAAGGTGCTCAAGCAGCGGAGCCAGAAGGTGCTCCAGCAGCAGAGCCAGAAGGTGCTCCAGCAGCGGAGCCAGAAGGTGATCCAGCAGCGGAGCCAGAAGGCACTCCAGCAGAGGAGCCAGAAGGTGCTCCAGCAGCAGAGCCAGACGTTGCTCCAGCAGCGGAGGCAGAAGGCGCTCAAGCAGTGGAGCCAGAAGGCGATCCAGCAGCGGAGCCAGAAGGCGCTCCAGCAGCGGAGCCAGAAGGCGCCCAAGCAGCGGAGCCAGACGGCGCTCCAGCAGCGGAGGCAGAAGGAGCTCAAGCAGCGGAGCCAGAAGGCGCTCCTGCAGCAGAGCCAGAAGGCGCTCAAGCAGTGGAGCCAGAAGGCGCTCAAGCAGCGGAGCCAGAAGGTGCTCAAGCAGCGGAGCCAGAAGGCAATTCAGCAGTGGAGCCAGAAGGTGCTTAAGAAGCGGAGCCAGAAGGCGCTCAAGCAGTAGAGCCAGAAGGTGCTCAAGCAACAGAACCAGAATGCGCTCCAGCAGCAGAGGCAGAAGGTGCTCAAGCAGCAGAGCCAGACGGAGCTCCAGCAGCAGAGCCAGAAGGCACTCCAGCAGCGGAGCCAGCAGGTGCTCCAGCAGCAGAGCCAGAAGGTGCTCCAACAGGAGAGCTAGAAGGCGCTCCAGCAGCGGAACTAAAAGGTGCTCCAGCAGCGGAGCCAGAAGGCGCTCAAGCATCAAAGCCAGAAGGCGCTCAAGCAGCAGAGCCAGAAGGTGCTCTAGCAGTGGAGCCAAGAGGTGGTCAAGCAGCAGAGCCAGAAGGCGCTCCAGCAGCGGAGCCAGAAGGCACTCCAGCAGCAGAGCTAGAAGGTGCTCCAGCAGCGGTGCCAGAAGGCCCTCCAGCAGCGGAGCCAGAAGGTGCTCCGCCAGCACAGCCAAAAGGTGCTCCAGCAGCAGAGCTAGTAGGCGCTCAAGTAGCGGAGCCAGAAAGTGCTCCAGCAGCACAGCCAAAAGGTGCTCCAGCAGCGGAGCTAGAAGGTGCTCCAGCAGCGGAGCCAGAAGGAGCTCAAGCAGCAGAGCCAGAACACGCTCAAACAGCGGAGCCAGAAGATGCTCCAGCAGCAGAGCCAGAAGGCGCTCAAGCAGCAGAGCCATAAGGCGCTCCAGCAGCGGAGCCGGAAGGCGCTCCAGCAGCGGAGCCAGAAAGCGCCCAAGCAGCGGAGCCAGAAGGTGCTCCAGCAGCAGAGCCAGAAGGCGCTCAAGCAGCAGAGCCAGAAGGTGCTCCAACAGCGGAGCCAGAGGCGCTCAAGCAGCAGAGCCAGAAGGTGCTCCAGCAGAGGAGCCAGAAGGCTCTCAAGTATCGGAGCCAGCAGGCGCTCAAGCAGCAGAGCCAGAAGGCGCTCAAGCAGCAGAGCTAGAAGGTGCTCCAGCAGCCGAGCCAGAAGGCGCTCAAGCAGCAGAGCCAAAAGGTGCTCCAGCAGCAGAGCTAGAAGGCGCTCCAGCAGCGGAGCCAGAAGGTGCTCAAGCAGCAGAGCCAGAAGGTGCTCAAGCAGCGGAGCCGGAAGGCGCAAGCAGCGGAGCCAGAAGGCACTCCAGCAGCGGAGCTGGAAGGCGCTCAAGCAGCGGAGGCAGAAGGTGCTCCAGCAGCAGAGCCAGAAGGCACTTAAGCAGCGGAGCCAGAAGGCGCCCAAGCAGCAGAGCCAGAAGGCGCTCCAGCAGCGGAGCCAGAAGGTGCTCAAGCAGCACAACCAGAAGGCGCTCCAGCAGCAGAGCCAGAAGGCGCTCAAGGAGCTGAGCCAGAAGGTGCTCAAGCAGCGGAGCCAGAAGGTGCGTAAGCAGCGGAGCCAGAAGGCGCTCAAGCAGCAGAGCTAGAAGGCGCTCCAGCAGCAGAGCCAGAAGGTGCTCAAGCAGCGGAGCCAGAAGGTGCTCCAGCAGCAGAGCCAGAAGGTGCTCCAGCAGCGGAGCCAGAAGGTGATCCAGCAGCGGAGCCAGAAGGCACTCCAGCAGAGGAGCCAGAAGGTGCTCCAGCAGCAGAGCCAGAAGTTGCTCCAGCAGCGGAGCCAGAAGGCGCTCAAGCAGTGGAGCCAGAAGGCGCTCCAGCAGCAGAGCCAGAAGGCGCTCCAGCAGCGGAGCCAGAAGGCGCCCAAGCAGCGGAGCCAGACAGCGCTCCAGCAGCGGAGGCAGAAGGAGCTCAAGCAGCGGAGCCAGAAGGCGCTCCAGCAGCAGAGCCAGAAGGCGCTCAAGCAGCGGAGCCAGAAGGCGCTCAAGCAGCGGAGCCAGAAGGTGCTCAAGCAGCAGAGCCAGAAGGCACTTCAGCAGTGGAGCCAGAAGGTGCTTAAGAAGCGGAGCCAGAAGGCGCTCAAGCAGTAGAGCCAGAAGGTGCTCAAGCAACAGAACCAGAAGGCGCTCCAGCAGCAGAGGCAGAAGGTGCTCAAGCAGCAGAGCCAGAAGGCGCTCCAGCAGCAGAGCCAGAAGGCACTCCAGCAGCGGAGCCAGCAGGTGCTCCAGCAGCAGAGCCAGAAGGTGCTCCAACAGGAGAGCTAGAAGGCGCTCCAGCAGCGGAACTAAAAGGTGCTCCAGCAGCGGAGCCAGAAGGCGCTCAAGCATCAAAGCCAGAAGGCGCTCAAGCAGCAGAGCCAGAAGGTGCTCTAGCAGTGGAGCCAAGAGGTGGTCAAGCAGCAGAGCCAGAAGGCGCTCCAGCAGCGGAGCCAGAAGGCACTCCAGCAGCAGAGCTAGAAGGTGCTCCAGCAGCGGTGCCAGAAGGTGCTCCAGTAGCCGAGCCAGAAGGCGCTCCAGCAGCAGAGCCAGAAAGTCCTCAAGCAGCGGAGCCAGAAGGCGCTCCAGCAGCAGAGCTAGAACGTACTCCAGCAGCGGTGCCAGAAGACACTCAAGCAGCGGAGCTAGAAGGTGCTGCAGCAGCGGAGCCAAAAGGTGCTCCAGCAGCAGAGCTATAAGGCGCTCCAGCAGCGGAGCCAGAAGGTGCTCAAACAGCGGAGCCAGAAGGCACTCAAGCAGCAGAGCCAGAAGGTGCTCAAGCAGCTGAGCCAAAAGGCGCTCCAGCAGTGGAGCCAGAAGGCTTTCCAGCAGCGGAGCCAGAAGGTGCTCAAGCAGCAGAGCCAGAAGGTGCTCCAGCAGCGGAGCCAGCAGGTGCTCCAGCAGCAGAGCCAGAAGGTGCTCCAACAGTGGCGCTAGAAGGCGCTCCAGCAGCGGAACTAAAAGGCACTCCAGCAGCGGAGCCAGAAGGCACTCAAGCATCGAAGACAGAAGGCGCTCAAGCAGCAGAGCCAGAAGGTGCTCAAGCAGCAGAGCCAGAAGGTTCTCCAGCAGTCGAGCCAGAAGGCGCTCAAGCAGCAGAGCCAGAAGGCGCTCTAGCAGTGGAGCCAAGAGGTGGTCAAGCAGCAGAGCCAGAAGGCGCTCCAGCAGCGCTGCCAGAAGGCCCTCCAGCAGCGGAGCCAGGAGGTGCTCCACCAGCACAGCCAAAAGGTGCTCCAGCAGCGGAGCTAGTATGCGCTCCAGCAGCAGAGCCAGAAGGTGCTCAAGCAGCAGAGCCAGAAGGTGCTCAAGCAGCGGAGCCGGAAGGCGCAAGCAGCGGAGCCAGAAGGCACTCCAGCAGCAGAGCTGGAAGGCGCTCAAGCAGCGGAGGCAGAAGGTGCTCCAGCAGCAGAGCCAGAAGGCACTTAAGCAGCGGAGCCAGAAGGCGCCCAAGCAGCAGAGCCAGAAGGCGCTCAAGCAGCAGAGCCAGAAGGTGCTCCAGCAGCCGAGCCAGAAGGCGCTCAAGCAGCAGAGCCAGAAGGCGCTCTAGGAGCGGAGCCAGAAGGTCCTCAAGCAGCGGAGCCAGAAGGCGCTCCAGCAGCGGAGCTAGAAGGCACTCCAGCAGCAGTGCCAGAAGGCACTCAAGCAGCGGAGCCAGAAGGTGCTGCAGCAGCAGAGCCAAAAGGTGCTCCAGCAGCAGAGCTAGAAGGCGCTCCAGCAGCGGAGCCAGAAGGTGCTCAAGCAGCGGAGCCAGAAGGCGCTCAAGCAGCGGAGCCAGAAGTGCTCAAGCAGCGGAGCCAGAAGGCACTCCAGCAGTGGAGCCAGAAGGTGCTTAAGAAGCGGAGCCAGAAGGCGCTCAAGCAGTAGAGCCAGAAGGTGCTCAAGCAACAGAACCAGAAAGCCCTCCAGCAGCGGAGCCAGAAGGTGCTCCACCAGCACAGCCAAAAGGTGCTCCAGCAGCAGAGCTAGTATGCGCTCCAGCAGCAGAGCCAGAAGGTGCTCAAGCAGCAGAGCCAGAAGGTGCTCAAGCAGCAGAGCTGGAAGGCGCAAGCAGTGGAGCCAGAAGGCACTCCAGCAGCGGAGCTGGAAGGCGCTCAAGCAGCGGAGGCAGAAGGTGCTCCAGAAGCAGAGCCAGAAGGCACTTAAGCAGCGGAGCCAGAAGCCGCTCCAGCAGCGGAGCCAGAAGGTGCTCAAGCAGCACAACCAGAAGGCGCTCAAGCAGCGGAGCCAGAAGGCGCTCAAGCAGCTGAGCCAGAAGGTGCTCAAGCAGCGGAGCCAGAAGGTGCTCAAGCAGCAGAGCCATAAGGCGCTCAAGCAGTGGAGCCAGAAGGCACTCCAGCAGCGGAGGCAGAAGGTGCTTAAGCAGCAGAGCCAGAAGGCGCTCAAGCAGCAGAGCCAGAAGGCGCTCCAGCAGCAGAGCCAGACGGTGCTCAAGCAGCGGAGCCAGAAGGCGCTCCAGCAGCAGAGCCAGAAGGCGCTCCAGCAGTGGAGCCAGAAGGTGCTCCAGCAGCGGAGCCAGAAGGCACTCCAGCAACGGAGCCAGAAGGTGCTCCAGCAGCAGAGCCAGAAATTGCTCCAGCAGCGGAGCCAGAAGGCGCTCAAGCCACGGAGCCAGAAGGCGCTCCATCAGCGGAGCCAGAAGCCGCTCCAGCAGCGGAGCCAGAAGGCGCCCAAGCAGCGGAGCCAGAAGACGCTCCAGCAGCAGAGGCAGAAGGAGCTCAAGCAGCGGAGCCAGAAGGCGCTCACGCAGCGGAGCCAGAAGGTGCTCAAGCAGCGGAGCCAGAAGGCACTCCAGCAGTGGAGCCAGAAGGTGCTTAAGAAGCGGAGCCAGAAGGCGCTCAAGCAGTAGAGCCAGAAGGTGCTCAAGCAACAGAACCAGAAGTCGCTCCAGCAGCAGAGGCAGAAGGTGCTCAAGCAGCAGAGCCAGAAGGCGCTCCAGCAGCGGAGCCAGAAGGCGCTCCAGCAGCAGAGCCAGAAGGCACTCCAGCAGCAGAGCCCGAAGGTGCTCAAGCAACGGAGCCAGAAGATGCTCCAGCAGCGGAGCTATTAGGCCCTCCAGCAGCGGAGCCATAATGCACTCCAGCAGCGGAGCTGGAAAGCGCTCAAGCAGCGGAGGCAGAAGGTGCTCCAGCAGCAGAGCCAGAAGGCACTTAAGCAGCGGAGCCAGAAGGCGCCCAAGCAGCAGAGCCAGAAGGCGCTCAAGCAGCAGAGCCAGAAGGTGCTCCAGCAGCCGAGCCAGAAGGCGCTCAAGCAGCAGAGCCAGAAGGCGCTCCAGCAGCGGAGCCAGAAGGTCCTCAAGCAGCGGAGCCAGAAGGCACTCCAGCAGCGGATCTAGAAGGCACTCCAGCAGCGGTGCCAGAAGGTGCTCAAGCAGCGGAGCCGGAAGGCGCAAGCAGCGGAGCCAGAAGGCACTCCAGCAGCGGAGCTGGAAGGCGCTCAAGCAGCGGAGGCAGAAGGTGCTCCAGCAGCAGAGCCAGAAGGCACTTAAGCAGCGGAGCCAGAAGGCGCCCAAGCAGCAGAGCCAGAAGGCGCTCAAGCAGCAGAGCCAGAAGGTGCTCCAGCAGCCGAGCCAGAAGGCGCTCAAGCAGCAGAGCCAGAAGGCGCTCCAGCAGCGGAGCCAGAAGGTGCTTAAGAAGCGGAGCCAGAAGGCGCTCAAGCAGTAGAGCCAGAAGGTGCTCAAGCAACAGAACCAGAAAGCCCTCCAGCAGCGGAGCCAGAAGGTGCTCCACCAGCACAGCCAAAAGGTGCACCAGCAGCAGAGCTAGTATGCGCTCCAGCAGCAGAGCCAGAAGGTGCTCAAGCAGCAGAGCCAGAAGGTGCTCAAGCAGCGGAGCCGGAAGGCGCAAGCAGCGGAGCCAGAAGGCACTCCAGCAGCGGAGCTGGACCAGCACAGCCAAAAGGTGCACCAGCAGCAGAGCTAGTATGCGCTCCAGCAGCAGAGCCAGAAGGTGCTCAAGCAGCAGAGCCAGAAGGTGCTCAAGCAGCGGAGCCGGAAGGCGCAAGCAGCGGAGCCAGAAGGCACTCCAGCAGCGGAGCTGGAAGGCGCTCAAGCAGCGGAGGCAGAAGGTGCTCCAGCAGCAGAGCCAGAAGGCACTTAAGCAGCGGAGCCAGAAGGCGCTCCAGCAGCGGAGCCAGAAGGTGCTCAAGCAGCACAACCAGAAGGCGCTCCAGCAGCGGAGCCAGAAGGCGCTCAAGCAGCTGAGCCAGAAGGTGCTCAAGCAGCAGAGCCAGAAGGTGCTCAAGCAGCAGAGCCATAAGGCGCTCAAGCAGTGGAGCCAGAAGGCACTCCAGCAGAGGAGCCAGAAGGTGCTTAAGCAGCAGAGCCAGAAGGCGCTCAAGCAGCAGAGCCAGACGGTGCTCCAGCAGCAGAGCCAGAAGGTGCTCAAGCAGCGGAGCCAGAAGGCGCTCCAGCAGCAGAGCCAGAAGGCGCTCCAGTAGCAGAGCCAGAAGGTGCTCCAGCAGCGGAGCCAGAAGGCACTCCAGCAGCGGAGCCAGAAGGTGCTCCAGCAGCGGAGCCAGAAATTGCTCCAGCAGCGGAGCCAGAAGGCGCTCAAGCCACGGAGCCAGAAGGCGCTCCAGCAGCGAAGCCAGAAGCCGCTCCAGCAGCGGAGCCAGAAGGCGCCCAAGCAGCGGCGCCAGAAGGCGCTCCAGCAGCAGAGGCAGAAGGTGCTCAAGCAGCGGAGCCAGAAGGCACTCCAGCAGCGGAGCCAGAAGGCGCTCAAGCAGCGGAGCCAGAAGGTGCTCAAGCAGCGGAGCCAGAAGGCACTCCAGCAGTGGAGCCAGAAGGTGCTTAAGAAGCGGAGCCAGAAGGCGCTCAAGCAGTAGAGCCAGAAGGTGTTCAAGCAACAGAACCAGAAGGCGCTCCAGCAGCAGAGGCAGAAGGTGCTCAAGCAGCAGAGCCAGAAGGTGCTCCAGCAGCCGAGCCAGAAGGCACTCAAGCAGCAGAGCCAGAAGGCACTCCAGCAGCAGAGCCCGAAGGTGCTCAAGCAACGGAGCCAGAAGGTGCTCCAGCAGCGGAGCTATAAGGCCCTCCAGCAGCGGAGCCATAATGCACTCCAGCAGCGGAGCCAGAAGGTGCTCAAGCAGCAGAGTCAGAAGGCGCTCCAGCAGCAGAGCCAGAAGGTGCTCCAGAAGTAGAGCCAGAAAGCGCCCAAGCAGCAGAGACAGAAGGCACTCCAGCAGCACAACCAGAAGGAGCTCAAGCAGCGGAGCCAGAAGGCGTTCAAGCAGTGGAGCCAGAAGGCGCTCCAGCAGCGGAGCCAGAAGGCGCTCCAGCAGCGGAGCCAGAAGGCGCCCAAGCAGCGGAGCCAGACGGCGCTCCAGCAGCGGAGGCAGAAGGAGCTCAAGCAGCGGAGCCAGAAGGCGCTCCAGCAGCAGAGCCAGAAGGCGCTCAAGCAGCGGAGCCAGAAGGCGCTCAAGCAGCGGAGCCAGAAGGTGCTCAAGCAGCGGAGCCAGAAGGCACTTCAGCAGTGGAGCCAGAAGGTGCTTAAGAAGCGGAGCCAGAAGGCGCTCAAGCAGTAGAGCCAGAAGGTGCTCAAGCAACAGAACCAGAAGGCGCTCCAGCAGCAGAGGCAGAAGGTGCTCAAGCAGCAGAGCCAGAAGGCGCTCCAGCAGCAGAGCCAGAAGGCACTCCAGCAACGGAGCAAACATGTGCTCCAGCAGCAGAGCCAGAAGGTGCTCCAACAGGAGAGCTAGAAGGCGCTCCAGCAGCGGAACTAAAAGGTGCTCCAGCAGCGGAGCCAGAAGGCGCTCAAGCATCAAAGCCAGAAGGCGCTCAAGCAGCAGAGCCAGAAGGTGCTCTAGCAGTGGAGCCAAGAGGTGGTCAAGCAGCAGAGCCAGAAGGCGCTCCAGCAGCGGAGCCAGAAGGCACTCCAGCAGCAGAGCTAGAAGGTGCTCCAGCAGCGGTGCCAGAAGGCCCTCCAGCAGCGGAGCCAGAAGGTGCTCCGCCAGCACAGCCAAAAGGTGCTCCAGCAGCAGAGCTAGTAGGCGCTCAAGTAGCGGAGCCAGAAGGTGCTCCAGCAGCACAGCCAAAAGGTGCTCCAGCAGCGGAGCTAGAAGGTGCTCCAGCAGCGGAGCCAGAAGGAGCTCAAGAAGCAGAGCCAGAAAACGCTCAAGCAGCGGAGCCAGAAGGTGCTCCAGCAGCAGAGCTAGAAGGCGCTCCAGCAGCGGAGCCAGAAGGTGCTCAAACAGCGGAGCCAGAAGGCACTCAAGCAGCGGAGCCAGAAGATGCTCAAGCAGCTGAGCCAGAAGGCGCTCCAGCAGTGGAGCCAGAAGGCTTTCCAGCAGCGGAGCCAAAAGGTGCTCAAGCAGCAGAGCCAGAAGGTGCTCCAGCAGCGGAGCCAGCAGGTGCTCCAGCAGCAGAGCCAGAAGGTGCTCCAACAGCGGAGCTAGAAGGCGCTCCAGCAGCGGAACTAAAAGGCGCTCCAGCAGCGGAGCCAGAAGGCGCCCAAGCATCGAAGCCAGAAGGCGCTCAAGCAGCAGAGCCAGAAGGTGCTCCAGCAGTCAAGCCAGAAGGCGCTCAAGCAGCAGAGCCAGAAGGCGCTCTAGCAGTGGAGCCAAGAGGTGGTCAAGCAGCAGAGCCAGAAGGCGCTCCAGCAGCAGAGCCAGAAGGCACTCCAGCAGCAGAGCTAGAAGGTGCTCCAGCAGCGCTGCCAGAAGGCCCTCCAGCAGCGGAGCCAGAAGGTGCTCCACCAGCAAAGCCAAAAGGTGCTCCAGCAGCGGAGCTAGTATGCGCTCCAGCAGCAGAGCCAGAAGGTGCTCAAGCAGCAGAGCCAGAAGGTGCTCAAGCAGCGGAGCCGGAAGGCGCAAGCAGCGGAGCCAGAAGGCACTCCAGCAGCGGAGCTGGAAGGTGCTCAAGCAGCGGAGGCAGAAGGTGCTCCAGCAGCAGAGCCAGAAGGCACTTAAGCAGCAAAGCCAGAAGGCGCCCAAGCAGCAGAGCCAGAAGGCGCTCCAGCAGCGGAGCCAGAAGGTGCTCAAGCAGCACAACCAGAAGGCGCTCCAGCAGTGGAGCCAGAAGGCGCTCAAGGAGCTGAGCCAGAAGGTGCTCAAGCAGCGGAGCCAGAAGGTGCGTAAGCAGCGGAGCCAGAAGGCGCTCAAGCAGCAGAGCTAGAAGGCGCTCCAGCAGCAGAGCCAGAAGGTGCTCAAGCAGCGGAGCCAGAAGGTGCTCCAGCAGCAGAGCCAGAAGGCGCTCCAGCAGCAGAGCCAGAAGGTGCTCCAGCAGCGGAGCCAGAAGGCACTCCAGCAGAGGAGCCAGAAGGTGCTCCAGCAGCGGAGCCAGAAGTTGCTCCAGCAGCGGAGCCAGAAGGCGCTCAAGCAGTGGAGCCAGAAGGCGCTCCAGCAGCGGAGCCAGAAGGCGCTCCAGCAGCGGAGCCAGAAGGCGCCCAAGCAGCGGTGCCAGACGGCGCTCCAGCAGCGGAGGCAGAAGGAGCTCAAGCAGCGGAGCCAGAAGGCGCTCCAGCAGCAGAGCCAGAAGGCGCTCAAGCAGCGGAGCCAGAAGGCGCTCAAGCAGCGGAGCCAGAAGGTGCTCAAGCAGCAGAGCCAGAAGGCACTTCAGCAGTGGAGCCAGAAGGTGCTTAAGAAGCGGAGCCAGAAGGCGCTCAAGCAGTAGAGCCAGAAGGTGCTCAAGCAACAGAACCAGAAGGCGCTCCAGCAGCAGAGGCAGAAGGTGCTCAAGCAGCAGAGCCAGAAGGCGCTCCAGCAGCAGAGCCAGAAGGCACTCCAGCAGCGGAGCCAGCAGGTGCTCCAGCAGCAGAGCCAAAAGGTGCTCCAACAGGAGAGCTAGAAGGCGCTCCAGCAGCGGAACTAAAAGGTGCTCCAGCAGCGGAGCCAGAAGGCGCTCAAGCATCAAAGCCAGAAGGCGCTCAAGCAGCAGAGCCAGAAGGTGTTCTAGCAGTGGAGCCAAGAGGTGGTCAAGCAGCAGAGCCAGAAGGCGCTCCAGCAGCGGAGCCAGAAGGCACTCCAGCAGCAGAGCTAGAAGGTGCTCCAGCAGCGGTGCCAGAAGGCCCTCCAGCAGCGGAGCCAGAAGGTGCTCCGCCAGCACAGCCAAAAGGTGCTCCAGCAGCAGAGCTAGTAGGCGCTCAAGTAGCGGAGCCAGAAGGTGCTCCAGCAGCACAGCCAAAAGGTGCTCCAGCAGCGGAGCTAGAAGGTGCTCCAGCAGCGGAGCTAGAAGGAGCTCAAGCAGCAGAGCCAGAAAACGCTCAAGCAGCGGAGCAAGAAGGTGCTCCAGCAGCAGAGCCAGAAGGCGCTCAAGCAGCAGAGCCATAAGGCGCTCCAGCAGCGGAGCCGGAAGGCGCTCCAGCAGCAGAGCCAGAAGGCGCCCAAGCAGCGGAGCCAGAAGGTGCTCCAGCAGCAGAGCCAGAAGGCGCTCAAGCAGCAGAGCCAGAAGGTGCTCCAACAGCAGAGCCAGAGGCGCTCAAGCAGCAGAGCCAGAAGGTGCTCCAGCAGCGGAGCCAGAAGGCTCTCAAGTATCGGAGCCAGCAGGCGCTCAAGCAGCAGAGCCAGAAGGCGCTCAAGCAGCAGAGCTAGAAGGTGCTCCAGCAGCCGAGCCAGAAGGCGCTCAAGCAGCAGTGCCAGAAGGAGCTCCAGCAGCGGAGCCAGAAGGTGCTCAAGCAGCGGAGCCAGAAGGCGCTCCAGCAGCAGAGCTAGAAGGCGCTTCAGCAGCGGTGCCAGAAGGCACTCAAGCAGCGGAGCTAGGAGGCGCTCCAGCAGCGGAGCCAGAAGGCGCTCAAGCATCAAAGCCAGAAGGCGCTCAAGCAGCGGAGCTAGAAGGCGCTCCAGCAGCGGAGCCAGAAGGCGCTCAAGCATCAAAGCCAGAAGGCGCTCAAGCAGCAGAGCCAGAAGGTGCTCTAGCAGTGGAGCCAAGAGGTGGTCAAGCAGCAGAGCCAGAAGGCGCTCCAGCAGCGGAGCCAGAAGGCACTCCAGCAGCCGAGATAGAAGGTGCTCCAGCAGCAGTGCCAGAAGGCCCTCCAGCAGCGGAGCCAGAAGGTGCTCCGCCAGCACAGACAAAAGGTGCTCCAGCAGCGGAGCTAGTAGGTGCTCAAGCAGCGGAGCCAGAAGGTGCTCCAATAGCAGAGCCAGAAGGCGCTCAAGCAGCAGAGCCAGAAGGTGCTCCATCAGCAGAGCCAGAAGGCTCTCAAGCATCGGAGCCAGAAGGCGCTCAAGCAGCAGAGCCAGAAGGCGCTCGAGCAGCGGAGCTAGTAGGTGCTCAAGCAGCGGAGCCAGAAGTTGCTCCAATAGCAGAGCCAGAAGGCGCTCAAGCAGCAGAGCCAGAAGGTGCTCCATCAGCAGAGCCAGAAGGCTCTCAAGCATCGGAGCCAGAAGGCGCTCAAGCAGCAGAGCCAGAAGGTGCTCCGCCAGCACAGCCAAAAGGTGCTCCAGCAGCAGAGCTAGTAGGCGCTCAAGTAGCGGAGCCAGAAGGTGCTCCAGCAGCACAGCCAAAAGGTGCTCCAGCAGCGGAGCTAGAAGGTGCTCCAGCAGCGGAGCTAGAAGGAGCTCAAGCAGCAGAGCCAGAAAACGCTCAAGCAGCGGAGCAAGAAGGTGCTCCAGCAGCAGAGCCAGAAGGCGCTCAAGCAGCAGAGCCATAAGGCGCTCCAGCAGCGGAGCCGGAAGGCGCTCCAGCAGCAGAGCCAGAAGGCGCCCAAGCAGCGGAGCCAGAAGGTGCTCCAGCAGCAGAGCCAGAAGGCGCTCAAGCAGCAGAGCCAGAAGGTGCTCCAACAGCAGAGCCAGAGGCGCTCAAGCAGCAGAGCCAGAAGGTGCTCCAGCAGCGGAGCCAGAAGGCTCTCAAGTATCGGAGCCAGCAGGCGCTCAAGCAGCAGAGCCAGAAGGCGCTCAAGCAGCAGAGCTAGAAGGTGCTCCAGCAGCCGAGCCAGAAGGCGCTCAAGCAGCAGTGCCAGAAGGAGCTCCAGCAGCGGAGCCAGAAGGTGCTCAAGCAGCGGAGCCAGAAGGCGCTCCAGCAGCAGAGCTAGAAGGCGCTTCAGCAGCGGTGCCAGAAGGCACTCAAGCAGCGGAGCTAGGAGGCGCTCCAGCAGCGGAGCCAGAAGGCGCTCAAGCATCAAAGCCAGAAGGCGCTCAAGCAGCGGAGCTAGAAGGCGCTCCAGCAGCGGAGCCAGAAGGCGCTCAAGCATCAAAGCCAGAAGGCGCTCAAGCAGCAGAGCCAGAAGGTGCTCTAGCAGTGGAGCCAAGAGGTGGTCAAGCAGCAGAGCCAGAAGGCGCTCCAGCAGCGGAGCCAGAAGGCACTCCAGCAGCCGAGATAGAAGGTGCTCCAGCAGCAGTGCCAGAAGGCCCTCCAGCAGCGGAGCCAGAAGGTGCTCCGCCAGCACAGACAAAAGGTGCTCCAGCAGCGGAGCTAGTAGGTGCTCAAGCAGCGGAGCCAGAAGGTGCTCCAATAGCAGAGCCAGAAGGCGCTCAAGCAGCAGAGCCAGAAGGTGCTCCATCAGCAGAGCCAGAAGGCTCTCAAGCATCGGAGCCAGAAGGCGCTCAAGCAGCAGAGCCAGAAGGCGCTCGAGCAGCGGAGCTAGTAGGTGCTCAAGCAGCGGAGCCAGAAGTTGCTCCAATAGCAGAGCCAGAAGGCGCTCAAGCAGCAGAGCCAGAAGGTGCTCCATCAGCAGAGCCAGAAGGCTCTCAAGCATCGGAGCCAGAAGGCGCTCAAGCAGCAGAGCCAGAAGGTGCTCCAGCAGCGGAGCCAGAAGGCTCTCAAGCATCGGAGCCAGAAGGCGCTCAAGCAGCAGAGCTAGAAGGCGCTCCAGCAGCCGAGCCAGAAGGCGCTCAAGCAGCAGAGCCAAAAGGCACTCCAGCAGCAGAGCCAGAAGGTGCTAAAGCAGCGGAGCCAGAAGGCGCTCCAACAGCAGAGATAGAAGGCACTCCAGCAGCAGTGCTAGAAGGCACTCCAGCAGCGAAGCTAGTAGGTGCTCAAGCAGCGTAGCCAAAGGGTGCTCCAATAGCAGAGCCAGAAGGCGCTCAAGCAGCAGAGCCAGAAGGTGCTCCAGCAGCAGAGCCAGAAGGCTCTCAAGCATCGGAGCCAGAAGGCGCTCAAGCAGCAGAGCCAGAAGGCGCTCGAGCAGCGGAGCCAGAAGGCGCCCAAGCAGCGGAGCCAGAAGGTGCTCCAACGGCAGAGCCAGAAGGCGCTCAAGCAGCAGAGCCAGAAGGTGCTCCAGCAGCGGAGCCAGAAGGCTCTCAAGCATCGGAGCCAGAAGGCGCTCAAGCAGCAGAGCTAGAAGGCGCTCCAGCAGCCGAGCCAGAAGGCGCTCAAGCAGCAGAGCCAGAAGGCACTCCAGCAGCGGAGCCAGAAGGTGCTCAAGCAGCGGAGCCAGAAGGCGCTCCAACAGCAGAGATAGAAGGCACTCCGGCAGGGGTGCTAGAATGCACTCCAGCAGCGGAGCCAGAAGGTGCTGCAGCAGCGGAGCCAAAGGGTGCTCCAGCAGCAGAGCTAGAAGGCGCTGCAACAGCGGAGCCAGAAGGTGCTCAAGCAGCGGAGCCAGAAGGCACTCAAGCAGCGGAGCCAGAAGGTGCTCAAGCAGCTGAACCAGAAGGCGCTCAAGCAGTGGAGGCAGAAGGCTTTCCAGCAGCGGAGCCAGAAGGCGCTCAAGCAGCAGAGCCAGAAGGCGGTCCAGCAGTGGAGCCAGCAGGTGCTCCAGCAGCAGAGCCAGAAGGTGCCCCAACAGCAGAGCTAGAAAGCGCTCCAGCAGCGGAACTAAAAGGCGCTCCAGCTGTGGAGCCAGAAGGCGCTCAAGCATCAAAGCCAGAAGGCGCTCAAGCAGCAGAGCCAGAAGGTGCTCTAGCAGTGGAGCCAAGAGGTGGTCAAGCAGCAGAGCCAGAAGTCGCTCCAGCAGCGGAGCCAGAAGGCACTCCAGCAGCAGAGCTAGAAGATGCTCCAGCAGCGGTGCCAGAAGGCCCTCCAGCAGCGGAGCCAGAAGGTGCTCCAGCAGCAGAGCCAGAAGGCGCTCAAGCAGCGGTGCCATAAGGCGCTCCAGCAGCAGAGCCAAAAGGTGCTCCAGCAGCGGAGCTAGTAGGCGCTCAAGCAGCAGAGCCAGAAGGTGCTCCAGCAGCACAGCCAAAAGGTGCTCCAGCAGCGGAGCTAGAAGGTGCTCCAGCAGTGGAGCCAGAAGGAGCTCAAGCAGCAGAGCCAGAAAAAGCTCAAGCAGCGGAGCCAGAAGGTGCTCCAGCAGCAGAGCCAGAAGGCGCTCAAGCAGCGGTGCCATAAGGCGCTCCAGCAGCAGAGCCGGAAGGTGCTCAAGCAGCGGAGACGGAAGGCGCTCAAGCAGCAGAGCCAGAAGGCGCTTCAGCAGCAGAGCCGGAAGGTGCTCAAGCAGCGGAGACGGAAGGCGCTCCAGCAGCGGAGCCAGAAGGCACTCAAGCAGCAGAGCCAGAAGGTGCTCCAGCAGCAGAGCCAGAAGGCGCTCAAGAGCAGAGCCAGAAGGTGCTCCAACAGCAGAACCAGAAGGCGCACAAGCAGCAGAGCCAGAAGGTGCTCCAGCAGCCGAGCCAGAAGGCTCTCAAGTATCGGAGCCAGAAGGCGCTCAAGCAGCAGAGCCAGAAGGCGCTCAAGCAGCAGAGCCAGAAGGTGCTCCAGCAGCCGAGCCAGAAGGCGCTCAAGCAGCAGAGCCAGAAGGCGCTCCAGCAGCAGAGGCAGAAGGTCCTCAAGCAGCGGAGCCAGAAGGCGCTCCAGCAGCGGAGCTAGAACGTACTCCAGCAGCGGTGCCAGAAGACACTCAAGCAGCAGAGCCAGAAGGTGCTGCAGCAGCGGAGCCAAAAGGTGCTCCAGCAGCAGAGCTAGAAGGCGCTCCAGCAGCGGAGTCAGAAGGTGCTCCGCCAGCACAGCCAAAAGGTGCTCCAGCAGCGGAGCTAGTAGGCGCTCAAGCAGCAGAGCCAGAAGGTGCTCCAGCAGCACAGCCAAAAGGTGCTCCAGCAGCGGAGCTAGAAGGTGCTCCAGCAGTGGTGCCAGAAGGAGCTCAAGCAGCAGAGCCAGAAAACGCTCAAGCAGCGGAGCCAGAAGGTGCTCCAGCAGCAGAGCCAGAAGGCGCTCAAGCAGCGGTGCCATAAGGCGCTCCAGCAGCAGAGCCGGAAGGTGCTCAAGCAGCGGAGACGGAAGGCGCTCCAGCAGCGGAGCCAGAAGGCACCCAAGCAGCGGAGCCAGAAGGTGCTCCAGCAGCAGAGCCAGAAGGCGCTCAAGAGCAGAGCCAGAAGGTGCTCCAACAGCAGAACCAGAAGGCGCACAAGCAGCAGAGCCAGAAGGTGCTCCAGCAGCCGAGCCAGAAGGCTCTCAAGTATCGGAGCCAGAAGGCGCTCAAGCAGCAGAGCCAGAAGGTGCTCAAGCAGCAGAGCCAGAAGGTGCTCCAGCAGCCGAGCCAGAAGGCGCTCAAGCAGCAGAGCCAGAAGGCGCTCCAGCAGCAGAGGCAGAAGGTCCTCAAGCAGCGGAGCCAGAAGGCGCTCCAGCAGCGGAGCTAGAACGTACTCCAGCAGCGGTGCCAGAAAACACTCAAGCAGCGGAGCCAGAAGGTGCTGCAGCAGCGGAGCCAAAAGGTTCTCCAGCAGCAGAGCTAGAAGGCGCTCCAGCAGCGGAGCCAGAAGGTGCTCAAACAGCGGAGCCAGAAGGCACTCAAGCAGCAGAGCCAGAAGGTGCTCAAGCAGCTGAGCCAGAAGGCGCTCCAGCAGTGGAGCCAGAAGGCTTTCCAGCAGCGGAGCCAGAAGGTGCTCAAGCAGCAGAGCCAGAAGGTGCTCCAGCAGCGGAGCCAGCAGGTGCTCCAGCAGCAGAGCCAGAAGGTGCTCCAACAGTGGCGCTAGAAGGCGCTCCAGCAGCGGAACTAAAAGGCGCTCCAGCAGCGGAGCCAGAAGGCACTCAAGCATCGAAGACAGAAGGCGCTCAAGCAGCAGAGCCAGAAGGTGCTCAAGCAGCAGAGCCAGAAGGTTCTCCAGCAGTCGAGCCAGAAGGCGCTCAAGCAGCAGAGCCAGAAGGCGCTCTAGCAGTGGAGCCAAGAGGTGGTCAAGCAGCAGAGCCAGAAGGCGCTCCAGCAGTGGAGCCAGAAGGCACTCCAGCAGCAGGAGCTAGAAGGTGCTCCAGCAGCGCTGCCAGAAGGCCCTCCAGCAGCGGAGCCAGAAGGTGCTCCACCAGCACAGCCAAAAGGTGCTCCAGCAGCGGAGCTAGTATGCGCTCCAGCAGCAGAGCCAGAAGGTGCTCAAGCAGCAGAGCCAGAAGGTGCTCAAGCAGCGGAGCCGGAAGGCGCAAGCAGCGGAGCCAGAAGGCACTCCAGCAGCGGAGTTGGAAGACGCTCAAGCAGCAGAGGCAGAAGGTGCTCCAGCAGCAGAGCCAGAAGGCACTTAAGCAGCGGAGCCAGAAGGCGCCCAAGCAGCAGAGCCAGAAGGCGCTCAAGCAGCAGAGCCAGAAGGCACTCCAGCAGCGGAGCCAGCAGGTGCTCCAGCAGCAGAGCCAGAAGGTGCTCCAACAGCAGAGCTAGAAGGCGCTCCAGCAGCAGAACTAAAAGGCGCTCCAGCAGTGGAGCCAGAAGGTGCTCCAGCAGCACAGCCAAAAGGTGCTCCAGCAGCGGAGCCAGAAGGAGCTCCAGCAGCAGAGCCAGAAGGCGCTCAAGCAGCAGAGCCATAAGGCGCTCCAGCAGCAGAGCCGGAAGGTGCTCAAGCAGCAGAGCCAGAAGGTGCTCTACCAGTGGAGCCAAGAGGTGGTCAAGCAGCAGAGCCAGAAGGCACTCCAGCAGCGGAGCCAGAAGGCACTCCAGCAGCAGAGCTAGAAGGTGCTCCAGCAGCAGTTCCAGAAGGCCCTCTAGCAGCAGAGCTAGAAGGTGCTCCGCCAGCACAGCCAAAAGGTGCTCCAGCAGCGGAGCTAGTAGGCGCTCAAGCAGCGGAGCCAGAAGGTGCTCCAGCAGCACATGCCAAAAGGTGCTCCAGCAGCGGAGCTAGAAGGTGCTCCAGCAGCGGAGCCAGAAGGAGCTCCAGCAGCAGAGCCAGAAGGCGCTCAAGCAGCAGAGCCATAAGGCGCTCCAGCAGCAGAGCCGGAAGGTGCTCAAGCAGCGGAGCCGGAAGGCGCTCCAGCAGCGGAGCCAGAAGGCGCCCAAGCAGCGGAGCCAGAAAGTGCTCCAGCAGCAGAGCCAGAAGGCGCTCAAGCAGCGGAGCCAGAAGGTGCTTCAACAGCGGAGCCAGAAGGTGCTCAAGCAGCAGAGCCAGAAGGTGCTCCAGCAGCGGAGCCAGAAGGCTCTCAAGTATCGGAGCCAGAAGGCGCTCAAGCAGCAGAGCCAGAAGGTGCTCCAGCAGCCGAGCCAGAAGGCACTCAAGCAGCAGAGCCAGAAGGCGCTCCAGCAGCGGAGCCAGAAGGTGCTCAAGCAGCGGAGCCAGAAGGTGTTCCAGCAGCAGAGCCAGAAGGCGCTCAAGCAGCAGAGCCAGAAGGTGCTGCAGCAGCAGAGCAGAAGGCGCTCCAGCAGCGGAGCCAGAAGGCACCCAAGCAGCAGAGCCAGAAGGCGCTCCAGCAGCAGAGCCAGAAAGCACGCCAGCAGCGGAGCCAGAAGGAGCTCAAGCAGTGGAGCCAGAAGGCGCTCCAGCAGTGGAGCCAGGAAGCGCCCAAGCAGCAGAGCCAGAAGGAGCTCAAGCTGTGGAGCCAGAAGGCGCTCCAGCAGTGGAGCCAGAAAGCGCCCAAGCAGCAGAGCCAGAAGGCACTCGAGCAGCACAACCAGAAGGAGCTCAAGCAGTGGAGCCAGAAGGTGCTCAAGCAGCGGAGCCAGAAGGTGCTCAAGCAGCGGAGCCATAAGGCGCCCAAGCAGCGGAGCCAGAAGGCGCCCAAGCAGTGGAGCTAGAAGGTGCTCCAGCAGCGGAGCCAGAAGGTGCTCAAGCAGCGGAACCAGAAGGCACTCAAGCAGCGGAGCCAGAAGGCACTCAAGCAGCGGAGCCAGAAGGTGCTCAAGCAGCTGAGCCAGAAGGCGCTCAAGCAGTGGAGCCAGAAGGCTCTCCAGCAGAGGAGCCAGAAGGCGCTCAAGCAGCAGAGCCAGAAGGCGCTCCAGCAGCGGAGCCAGCAGGTGCTCCAGCAGCAGAGCCAGAAGGTGCTCCAACAGCAGAGCTAGAAGGCGCTCCAGCAGCGGAACTAAAAGGCGCTCCAGCAGTGGAGCCAGAAGGAGCTCAAGCAGCAGAGCCAGAAGGCACTCAAGCAGCAGAGCCAGAAGGTGCTGCAGCAGCAGAGCCAAAAGGTGCTCCAGCAGCAGAGCTAGAAGGCGCTCCAGCAGTGGAGCCAGAAGGAGCTCAAGCAGCAGAGCCAGAAGGCACTCAAGCAGCGGAGCCAGAAGGTGCTCAAGCAGCTGAGCCAGAAGGCGCTCCAGCAGCAGAGCCAGAAGGCGCTCAAGCAGCAGAGCCAGAAGGCGCTCCAGCAGAGGAACCAGCAGGTGCTCCAGCAGCAGAGCCAGAAGGCGCTCAAGTAGCAGAGCCAGAAGGCTCTCCAGCAGCCGAGCCAGAAGGCACTCAAGCAGCAGAGCAGAAGGCGCTCCAGCAGCGGAGCCAGAAGGCACCCAAGCAGCAGAGCCAGAAGGTGCTCCAGCAGCAGAGCCAGAAAGCACGCCAGCAGCGGAGCCAGAAGGAGCTCAAGCAGTGGAGCCAGAAGGCGCTCAAGCAGTGGAGCCAGAAGGCGCTCCAGCAGTGGAGCCAGAAAGTGCCCAAGCAGCAGAGCCAGAAGGAGCTCAAGCAGTGGAGCCAGAAGGCGCTCCAGCAGTGGAGCCAGAAAGTGCCCAAGCAGCAGAGCCAGAAGGCACTCAAGCAGCACAACCAGAAGGAGCTCAAGCAGTGGAGCCAGAAGGCGCTCAAGCAGCGGAGCCAGAAGGTGCTCAAGCAGCGGAGCCATAAGGCGCCCAAGCAGCGGAGCCAGAAGGCGCCCAAGCAGTGGAGCTAGAAGGTGCTCCAGCAGCGGAGCCAGAAGGTGCTCAAGCAGCGGAACCAGAAGGCACTCAAGCAGCGGAGCCCGAAGGTGCTCAAGCAGCGGAGCCAGAAGGCGCTCAAGCAGCAGAGCCATAAGGTGCTCTAGCAGCGGAGCCAAAAGGTGCTCAAGCAGCGGAGCCAGAAGGCGCTCCAGCAGCGGTGCCAGAAGGCGCTCAAGCAGCAGAGCCAGAAGGCGCTCCAGCAGCAGAGCCAGAAGGCACTCAAGCATTGGAGCCAGAAGGCGCTCCAGCAGCGGAGCCAGAAGGCACTCGAGCAGCAGAGCTAGAAGTGCTCCAGCAGCGGTGCCAGAATGCGCTCCAGCAGCGGAGCCAGAAGGTGCTCCAGCAGCACAGCCAAAAGGTGCTCCAATAGGAGAGCCAGAAGGCGCTCCAGCAGCAGAGCCAGAAGGCACTCCAGCAGCGGAGCTAGAAGGTGCTCCAGCAGCGGAGCCAGAAGGAGCTCCAGCAGCAGAGCCAGAAGGCGCTCAAGCAGCAGAGCCATAAGGCGCTCCAGCAGCACAGCCGGAAGGTGCTCAAGCAGCGGAGCCGGAAGGCGCTCCAGCAGCAGAGCCAGAAGGCGCCCAAGCAGCGGAGCCAGAAGGTGCTCCAGCAGCAGAGCCAGAAGGCGCTCAAGCAGCGGAGCCAGAAGGTGCTCCAACAGCGGAGCCAGAAGGTGCTCAAGCAGCAGAGCCAGAAGGTGCTCCAGCAGCGGAGCCAGAAGGCTCTCAAGTATCGGAGCCAGAAGGCGCTCAAGCAGCAGAGCCAGAAGGTGCTCCAGCAGCCGAGCCAGAAGGCACTCAAGCAGCAGAGCCAGAAGGCGCTCCAGCAGCGGAGCCAGAAGGTGCTCAAGCAGCGGAGCCAGAAGGTGTTCCAGCAGCAGAGCCAGAAGGCGCTCAAGCAGCAGAGCCAGAAGGTGCTGCAGCAGCAGAGCCAAAAGGTGCTCCAGCAGCAGAGCTAGAAGGCGCTCCAGCAGTGGAGCCAGAAGGAGCTCAAGCAGCAGAGCCAGAAGGCACTCAAGCAGCAGAGCCAGAAGGTGCTCAAGCAGCTGAGCCAGAAGGCGCTCCAGCAGTGGAGCCAGAAGGCTTTCCAGCAGCGGAGCCAGAAGGCGCTCAAGCAGCAGAGCCAGAAGGCGCTCCAGCAGTGGAACCAGCAGGTGCTCCAGCAGCAGAGCCAGAAGGCGCTCAAGTAGCAGAGCCAGAAGGCTCTCCAGCAGCCGAGCCAGAAGGCACTCAAGCAGCAGAGCAGAAGGCGCTCCAGCAGCGGAGCCAGAAGGCACCCAAGCAGCAGAGCCAGAAGGCGCTCCAGCAGCAGAGCCAGAAAGCATGCCAGCAGCGGAGCCAGAAGGAGCTCAAGCAGTGGAGCCAGAAGGCGCTCCAGCAGTGGAGCCAGAAAGCGCCCAAGCAGCAGAGCCAGAAGGCACTCGAGCAGCACAACCAGAAGGAGCTCAAGCAGTGGAGCCAGAAGGCGCTCAAGCAGCGGAGCCAGAAGGTGCTCAAGCAGCGGAGCCATAAGGCGCCCAAGCAGCGGAGCCAGAAGGCGCCCAAGCAGTGGAGCTAGAAGGTGCTCCAGCAGCGGAGCCAGAAGGTGCTCAAGCAGCGGAACCAGAAGGCACTCAAGCAGCGGAGCCAGAAGGTGCTCAAGCAGCGGAGCCAGAAGGCGCTCAAGCAGCGGAGCCATAAGGTGCTCTAGCAGCGGAGCCAAAAGGTGCTCAAGCAGCGGAGCCAGAAGGCGCTCCAGCAGCGGTGCCAGAAGGCGCTCCAGCAGCAGAGCCAGAAGGCACTCAAGCATCGGAGCCAGAAGGCGCTCCAGCAGCGGAGCCAGAAGGCACTCGAGCAGCAGAGCTAGAAGGTGCTCCAGCAGCGGTGCCAGAATGCGCTCCAGCAGCGGAGCCAGAAGGTGCTCCATCAGCACAGCCAAAAGGTGCTCCAACAGCAGAGCCAGAAGGCGCTCCACCAGCAGAGCCAGAAGGCACTCCAGCAGCAGAGCGAGAAAGTGCTCCGCCAGCACAGCCAAAATGTGCTCCAGCAGCGGAGCTAGTAGGCGCTCAAGCAGCGGAGCCAGAAGGTGCTCCAGCAGCACAGCCAAAAGGTGCTCCAGCAGCGGAGCTAGAAGGTGCTCCAGCAGCAGAGCCAGAAGGCTTTCCAGCAGCGGAGCCAGAAGGTGCTCAAGCAGCAGAGCCAGAAGGCGCTCCAGCAGCGGAACCAGCAGGTGCTCCAGCAGCAGAGCCAGAAGGCGCTCAAGTAGCAGAGCCAGAAGGCTCTCCAGCAGCCAAGCCAGAAGGCACTCAAGCAGCAGAGCAGAAGGCGCTCCAGCAGCGGAGCCAGAAGGCACCCAAGCAGCAGAGCCAGAAGGCGCTCCAGCAGCAGAGCCAGAAAGCGTGCCAGCAGCGGAGCCAGAAGGAGCTCAAGCAGTGGAGCCAGAAGGCGCTCCAGCAGTGGAGCAAGGAAGCGCCCAAGCAGCAGAGCCAGAAGGAGCTCAAGCAGTGGAGCCAGAAGGCGCTCCAGCAGTGGAGCCAGAAAGCGCCCAAGCAGCAGAGCCAAAAGGCACTCGAGCAGCACAACCAGAAAGAGCTCGAGCAGCGGAGCCAGAAGGCGCTCAAGCAGCGGAGCCAGAAGGTGCTCAAGCAGCGGAGCCATAAGGCGCCCAAGCAGCGGAGCCAGAAGGCGCCCAAGCAGTGGAGATAGAAGGTGCTCCAGCAGCGGAGCCAGAAGGTGCTCAAGCAGCGAAACCAGAAGGCACTCAAGTAGCGGAGCCAGAAGGCGCTCAAGCAGCGGAGCCAGAAGGCGCTCAAGCAGCGGAGCCATAAGGCGCTCTAGCAGCGGAGCCAAAAGGTGCTCAAGCAGCGGAGCCAGAAGGCGCTCCAGCAGTGGTGCCAGAAGGCGCTCAAGCAGCAGAGCCAGAAGGTGCTCCAGCAGCAGAGCCAGAAGGCACTCAAGCATCGGAGCCAGAAGGCGCTCCAGCAGCGGAGCCAGAAGGCACTCGAGCAGCAGAGCTAGAAGGTGCTCCAGCAGCGGTGCCAGAATGCGCTCCAGCAGCGGAGCCAGAAGGCGCTCAAGCAGCGGAGCCATAAGGCGCTCTAGCAGGGGAGCCAAAAGGTGCTCAAGCAGCGGAGCCAGAAGGCGCTCCAGCAGTGGTGCCAGAAGGCGCTCAAGCAGCAGAGCCAGAAGGCGCTCCAGCAGCAGAGCCAGAAGGCACTCAAGCATCGGAGCCAGAAGGTGCTCCAGCAGCGGAGCCAGAAGGCACTCGAGCAGCAGAGCTAGAAGGTGCTCCAGCAGCGGTGCCAGAATGCACTCCAGCAGCGGAGCCAGAAGGTGCTCCAGCAGCACAGCCAAAAGGTGCTCCAACAGCAGAGCCAGAAGGTGCTCCAGCAGCGGAGCCAGAAGGCACTCCAGCAGCAGAGCTAGAAGGTGCTCCAGCAGCGGTGCCAGAAGGCCCTCCAGCAGCGGAGCCAGAAAGTGCTCCGCCAGCACAGCCAAAAGGTGCTCCAGCTGCGGAGCTAGTAGGCGCTCAAGCAGCGGAACCAGAAGGTGCTCCAGCAGCACAGCCAAAAGGTGCTCCAGCAGCGGAGCTAGAAGGTGCTCCAGCAGCAGAGCCAGAAGGTGCTCCAGCAGCCGAGCCAGAAGGCACACAAGCAGCAGAGCCAGAAGGCGCTCCAGCAGCGGAGCCAGAAGGTGCTCAAGCAGCGGAGCCAGAAGGCGCTCCAGCAGCGGAGCTAGAAGGCGCTCAAGCAGCGGAGCCATAAGGTGCTCCAGCAGCAGAGCCGGAAGGTGCTCAAGCATCGGAGCCGGAAGGCGCTCCAGCAGCGGAGCCAGAAGGCGCCCAAGCAGCGGAGCCAGAAGGTGCTCCAACAGCAGAGCCAGAAGGCGCTCAAGCAGCAGAGCCAGAAGGTGCTCCAGCAGCGGAGCCAGAAGGCTCTCAAGCATCGGAGCAAGAAGGCGCTCAAGCAGCAGAGCCAGAAGGTGCTCAAGATGAAGAGCCAGAAGGTGCTCCAGCAGCGGAGCCAGAAGGCTCTCAAGCATCGGAGCAAGAAGGCGCTCAAGCAGCAGAGCCAGAAGGTGCTCAAGCAGCAGAGCCAGAAGGCACTCCAGCAGCGGAGCCAGAAGGTGCTCAAGCAGCGGAGCCAGAAGGCGCTCCAGCAGTGGAGATAGAAGGTACTCCAGCAGCGGTGCCAGAAGGCACTACAACAGCGGAGCCAGAAGGTGCTGCAGCAGCGGAGCCAAAGGGTGCTCCAGCAGCAGAGCTAGAAGGTGCTGCAGCAGCGGAGCCAGAAGGTGCTCAAGCAGCGGAGCCAGAAGGCACTCAAGCAGCGGAGCCAGAAGGTGCTCAAGCAGCTGAGCCAGAAGGTGCTCAAGCAGTGGAGCCAGAAGGCTCTCCAGCAGCGGAGCCAGAAGGCGCTCAAGCAGCAGAGCCAGAAGGCGCTCCAGCAGCGGAGCCAGCAGGTGCTCCAGCAGCAGAGCCAGAAGGTGCTCCAACAGCAGAGCTAGAAGACGCTCCAGCAGCGGAACTAAAAGGCGCTCCAGCAGCGGAGCCAGAAGGCGCTCAAGCATCAAAGCCAGAAGGCGCTCAAGCAGCAGAGCCAGAAGGTGCTCTAGCAGTGGAGCCAAGAGGTGGTCAAGCAGCAGAGCCAGAAGGCACTCCAGCAGCAGAGCCAGAAGGCACTCCAGCAGCAGAGCTAGAAGGTGCTCCAGCAGCGGTGCCAGAAGGCCCTCCAGCAGCAGAGCCAGAAGGTGCTCCGCCAGCACAGCCAAAACGTGCTCCAGCAGCGGAGCTAGTAGGCGCTCAAGCAGCGGAGCCAGACGATGCTCCAACAGCACAGCCAAAACGTGCTCCAGCAGCAGAGCTAGTAGACGCTCCAGCAGCGGAGCTAGAAGGTGCTCCAGCAGCGGAGCCAGAAGGAGCTCAAGCAGCAGAGCCAGAAGGCGCTCCAGCAGCAGAGCTAGAAGGTGCTCCAGCAGCGGTGCCAGAAGGCCCTCCAGCAGCAGAGCCAGAAGGTGCTCCGCCAGCACAGCCAAAACGTGCTCCAGCAGCGGAGCTAGTAGGCGCTCAAGCAGCGGAGCCAGACGATGCTCCAACAGCACAGCCAAAACGTGCTCCAGCAGCAGAGCTAGTAGACGCTCCAGCAGCGGAGCCAGAATGTGCTCCAGCAGCGGAGCCCAAGAGTGCTCCAGCAGCAGAGCTAGAACGTGCTGCAGCAGCGGAGCCAGAAGGTGCTCAAGCAGCGGAGCCAGAAGGCACTCAAGCAGCGGAGCCAGAAGGTGCTCAAGCAGCTGAGCCAGAAGGCGCTCAAGCAGTGGAGCCAGAAAGCTCTCCAGCACCGGAGCCAGAAGGCGCTCAAGCAGCAGAGCCAGAAGGCGCTCCAGCAGCGGAGCCAGCAGGTGCTCCAGCAGCAGAGCCAGAAGGTGCTCCAACAGCAGAGCTAGAAGACGCTCCAGCAGCGGAACTAAAAGGCGCTCCAGCAGCGGAGCCAGAAGGCGCTCAAGCATCAAAGCCAGAAGGCGCTCAAGCAGCAGAGCCAGAAGGTGCTCTAGCAGTGGAGCCAAGAGGTGGTCAAGCAGCAGAGCCAGAAGGCACTCCAGCAGCAGAGCCAGAAGGCACTCCAGCAGCAGAGCTAGAAGGTGCTCCAGCAGCGGTGCCAGAAGGCCCTCCAGCAGCAGAGCCAGAAGGTGCTCCGCCAGCACAGCCAAAACGTGCTCCAGCAGCGGAGCTAGTAGGCGCTCAAGCAGCGGAGCCAGACGATGCTCCAACAGCACAGCCAAAACGTGCTCCAGCAGCAGAGCTAGTAGACGCTCCAGCAGCGGAGCTAGAAGGTGCTCCAGCAGCGGAGCCAGAAGGAGCTCAAGCAGCAGAGCCAGAAGGCGCTCCAGCAGCAGAGCTAGAAGGTGCTCCAGCAGCGGTGCCAGAAGGCCCTCCAGCAGCAGAGCCAGAAGGTGCTCCGCCAGCACAGCCAAAACGTGCTCCAGCAGCGGAGCTAGTAGGCGCTCAAGCAGCGGAGCCAGACGATGCTCCAACAGCACAGCCAAAACGTGCTCCAGCAGCAGAGCTAGTAGACGCTCCAGCAGCGGAGCCAGAATGTGCTCCAGCAGCGGAGCCCAAGAGTGCTCCAGCACCAGAGCTAGAACGTGCTGCAGCAGCGGAGCCAGAAGGTGCTCAAGCAGCGGAGCCAGAAGGCACTCAAGCAGCGGAGCCAGAAGGTGCTCAAGCAGCTGAGCCAGAAGGCGCTCAAGCAGTGGAGCCAGAAAGCTCTCCAGCACCGGAGCCAGAAGGCGCTCAAGCAGCAGAGCCAGAAGGCGCTCCAGCAATGGAGCCAGCAGGTGCTCCAGCAGCAGAGCCAGAAGGTGCTCCAACAGGAGAGCTAGAAGGCGCTCCAGCAGCGGAACTAAAAGGAGCTCCAGCAGCGGAGCCAGAAGGCGCTCAAGCATCAAAGCCAGAAGGCGCTCAAGCAGCAGAGCCAGAAGGTGCTCTAGCAGTGTAGCCAAGAGGTGGTCAAGCAGCAGAGTCAGAAGGCGTTCCAGCAGCGTAGCCAGAAGGCACTCAAGCAGCAGAGCTAGAAGGTGCTCCAGCAGCGGTGCTAGAAGGCCCTCCAGCAGCGGAGCCAGAAGGTGCTCCGCCAGCACAGCCAAAAGGTGCTCCAGCAGCAGAGCTAGCAGGCGCTCAAGCAGCGGAGCCAGAAGGTGCACAGCCAAAAGATGCTCCAGCAGCGGAGCTAGAAGGTGCTCCAGCAGTGGAGCCAGAAGGAGCTCAAGCAGCAGAGCCAGAAGGCGCTCAAGCAGCAGAGCCAGAAGGCGCTCCAGCAGCGGAGCCAGAAGGTGCTCAAGCAGCGGAGCCAGAAGGCGCTCCAGCAGCAGAGCTAGAAGGCGCCCAAGCAGTGGAGATAGAAGGTGCTCCAGCAGCGGAGCCAGAAGGTGCTCAAGCAGCGAAACCAGAAGGCACTCAAGTAGTGGAGCCAGAAGGCGCTCAAGCAGCGGAGCCAGAAGGCGCTCAAGCAGCGGAGCCATAAGGCGCTCTAGCAGCGGAGCCAAAAGGTGCTCAAGCAGCGGAGCCAGAAGGCGCTCCAGCAGTGGTGCCAGAAGGCGCTCAAGCAGCAGAGCCAGAAGGCGCTCCAACAGCAGAGCCAGAAGGCACTCAAGCATCGGAGCCAGAAGGCGCTCCAGCAGCGGAGCCAGAAGGCACTCGAGCAGCAGAGCTAGAAGGTGCTCCAGCAGCGGTGCCAGAATGCGCTCCAGCAGCGGAGCCAGAAGGCGCTCAAGCAGCGGAGCCATAAGGCGCTCTAGCAGGGGAGCCAAAAGGTGCTCAAGCAGCGGAGCCAGAAGGCGCTCCAGCAGTGGTGCCAGAAGGCACTCAAGCAGCAGAGCCAGAAAGCGCTCCAGCAGCAGAGCCAGAAGGCACTCAAGCATCGGAGCCAGAAGGCGCTCCAGCAGCGGAGCCAGAAGGCACTCGAGCAGCAGAGCTAGAAGGTGCTCCAGCAGCGGTGCCAGAATGCGCTCCAGCAGCGGAGCCAGAAGGTGCTCCAGCAGCACAGCCAAAAGGTGCTCCAACAGCAGAGCCAGAAGGTGCTCCAGCAGCGGAGCCAGAAGGCACTCCAGCAGCAGAGCTAGAAGGTGCTCCAGCAGCAGAGCCAGAAGGTGCTCCAGCAGCCGAGCCAGAAGGCACACAAGCAGCAGAGCCAGAAGGCGCTCCAGCAGCGGAGCCAGAAGGTGCTCAAGCAGCGGAGCCAGAAGGCGCTCCAGCAGCGGAGCTAGAAGGCGCTCAAGCAGCGGAGCCATAAGGTGCTCCAGCAGCAGAGCCGGAAGGTGCTCAAGCATCGGAGCCGGAAGGCGCTCCAGCAGCGGAGCCAGAAGGCGCCCAAGCAGCGGAGCCAGAAGGTGCTCCAACAGCAGAGCCAGAAGGCGCTCAAGCAGCAGAGCCAGAAGGTGCTCCAGCAGCGGAGCCAGAAGGCTCTCAAGCATCGGAGCAAGAAGGCGCTCAAGCAGCAGAGCCAGAAGGTGCTCAAGCAGAAGAGCCAGAAGGCGCTCCAGCAGCCGAGCCAGAAGGCGCTCAAGCAGCAGAGCCAGAAGGCACTCCAGCAGCGGAGCCAGAAGGTGCTCAAGCAGCGGAGCCAGAAGGCGCTCCAGCAGTGGAGATAGAAGGTACTCCAGCAGCGGTGCCAGAAGGCACTACAACAGCGGAGCCAGAAGGTGCTGCAGCAGCGGAGCCAAAGGGTGCTCCAGCAGCAGAGCTAGAAGGTGCTGCAGCAGCGGAGCCAGAAGGTGCTCAAGCAGCAGAGCCAGAAGGTGCTCCGCCAGCACAGCCAAAACGTGCTCCAGCAGCGGAGCTAGTAGGCGCTCAAGCAGCGGAGCCAGACGATGCTCCAACAGCACAGCCAAAACGTGCTCCAGCAGCAGAGCTAGTAGACGCTCCAGCAGCGGAGCTAGAAGGTGCTCCAGCAGCGGAGCCAGAAGGAGCTCAAGCAGCAGAGCCAGAAGGCGCTCCAGCAGCAGAGCTAGAAGGTGCTCCAGCAGCGGTGCCAGAAGGCCCTCCAGCAGCAGAGCCAGAAGGTGCTCCGCCAGCACAGCCAAAACGTGCTCCAGCAGCGGAGCTAGTAGGCGCTCAAGCAGCGGAGCCAGACGATGCTCCAACAGCACAGCCAAAACGTGCTCCAGCAGCAGAGCTAGTAGACGCTCCAGCAGCGGAGCCAGAATGTGCTCCAGCAGCGGAGCCCAAGAGTGCTCCAGCAGCAGAGCTAGAACGTGCTGCAGCAGCGGAGCCAGAAGGTGCTCAAGCAGCGGAGCCAGAAGGCACTCAAGCAGCGGAGCCAGAAGGTGCTCAAGCAGCTGAGCCAGAAGGCGCTCAAGCAGTGGAGCCAGAAAGCTCTCCAGCACCGGAGCCAGAAGGCGCTCAAGCAGCAGAGCCAGAAGGCGCTCCAGCAATGGAGCCAGCAGGTGCTCCTGCAGCAGAGCCAGAAGGTGCTCCAACAGGAGAGCTAGAAGGCGCTCCAGCAGCGGAACTAAAAGGAGCTCCAGCAGCGGAGCCAGAAGGCGCTCAAGCATCAAAGCCAGAAGGCGCTCAAGCAGCAGAGCCAGAAGGTGCTCTAGCAGTGTAGCCAAGAGGTGGTCAAGCAGCAGAGTCAGAAGGCGTTCCAGCAGCGTAGCCAGAAGGCACTCAAGCAGCAGAGCTAGAAGGTGCTCCAGCAGCGGTGCTAGAAGGCCCTCCAGCAGCGGAGCCAGAAGGTGCTCCGCCAGCACAGCCAAAAGGTGCTCCAGCAGCAGAGCTAGCAGGCGCTCAAGCAGCGGAGCCAGAAGGTGCACAGCCAAAACATGCTCCAGCAGCGGAGCTAGAAGGTGCTCCAGCAGTGGAGCCAGAAGGAGCTCAAGCAGCAGAGCCAGAAGGCGCTCAAGCAGCAGAGCCAGAAGGCGCTCCAGCAGCGGAGCCAGAAGGTGCTCAAGCAGCGGAGCCAGAAGGCGCTCCAGCAGCAGAGCTAGAAGGCGCCCAAGCAGTGGAGATAGAAGGTGCTCCAGCAGCGGAGCCAGAAGGTGCTCAAGCAGCGAAACCAGAAGGCACTCAAGTAGTGGAGCCAGAAGGCGCTCAAGCAGCGGAGCCAGAAGGCGCTCAAGCAGCGGAGCCATAAGGCGCTCTAGCAGCGGAGCCAAAAGGTGCTCAAGCAGCGGAGCCAGAAGGCGCTCCAGCAGTGGTGCCAGAAGGCGCTCAAGCAGCAGAGCCAGAAGGCGCTCCAACAGCAGAGCCAGAAGGCACTCAAGCATCGGAGCCAGAAGGCGCTCCAGCAGCGGAGCCAGAAGGCACTCGAGCAGCAGAGCTAGAAGGTGCTCCAGCAGCGGTGCCAGAATGCGCTCCAGCAGCGGAGCCAGAAGGCGCTCAAGCAGCGGAGCCATAAGGCGCTCTAGCAGGGGAGCCAAAAGGTGCTCAAGCAGCAGAGCCAGAAGGCGCTCCAGCAGTGGTGCCAGAAGGCGCTCAAGCAGCAGAGCCAGAAAGCGCTCCAGCAGCAGAGCCAGAAGGCACTCAAGCATCGGAGCCAGAAGGCGCTCCAGCAGCGGAGCCAGAAGGCACTCGAGCAGCAGAGCTAGAAGGTGCTCCAGCAGCGGTGCCAGAATGCGCTCCAGCAGCGGAGCCAGAAGGTGCTCCAGCAGCACAGCCAAAAGGTGCTCCAACAGCAGAGCCAGAAGGTGCTCCAGCAGCGGAGCCAGAAGGCACTCCAGCAGCAGAGCTAGAAGGTGCTCCAGCAGCGGTGCCAGAAGGCCCTCCAGCAGCGGAGCCAGAAAGTGCTCAGCCAGCACAGCCAAAAGGTGCTCCAGCAGCGGAGCTAGTAGGCGCTCAAGCAGCGGAGCCAGAAGGTGCTCCAGCAGCACAGCCAAAAGGTGCTCAAGCAGTGGAGCTAGAAGGTGCTCCAGCAGCAGAGCCAGAAGGTGCTCCAGCAGCCGAGCCAGAAGGCACCCAAGCAGCAGAGCCAGAAGGCGCTCCAGCAGCGGAGCCAGAAGGTGCTCAAGCAGCGGAGCCAGAAGGCGCTCCAGCAGCGGAGCTAGAAGGCGCTCAAGCAGCGGAGCCATAAGGTGCTCCAGCAGCAGAGCCGGAAGATGCTAAAGCATCAGAGCCGGAAGGCGCTCCAGCAGCGGAGCCAGAAGGCGCCCAAGCAGCGGAGCCAGAAGGTGCTCCAACAGCGGAGCCAGAAGGCTCTCAAGCATCGGAGCCAGAAGGCGCTCAAGCAGCAGAGCCAGAAGGTGCTCAAAAGCAGAAGAGCCAGAAGGCGCTCCAGCAGCCGAGCCAGAAGGCGCTCAAGCAGCAGAGCCAGAAGGCACTCCAGCAGCGGATCCAGAAGGTGCTCAAGCAGCGGAGCCAGAAGGCGCTCCAGCAGTGGAGATAGAAGGTACTCCAGCAGCGGTGCCAGAAGGCACTACAACAGCGGAGCCAGAAGGTGCTGCAGCAGCGGAGCCAAAGGGTGCTCCAGCAGCAGAGCTAGAAGGTGCTGCAGCAGCGGAGCCAGAAGGTGCTCAAGCAGCGGAGCCAGAAGGCACTCAAGCAGCGGAGCCAGAAGGTGCTCAAGCAGCTGAGCCAGAAGGCGCTCAAGCAGTGGAGCCAGAAGGCTCTCCAGCAGCGGAGCCAGAAGGCGCTCAAGCAGCAGAGCCAGAAGGCGCTCCAGCAGCGGAGCCAGCAGGTGCTCCAGCAGCAGAGCCAGAAGGTGCTCCAACAGCAGAGCTAGAAGACGCTCCAGCAGCGGAACTAAAAGGCGCTCCAGCAGCGGAGCCAGAAGGCGCTCAAGCATCAAAGCCAGAAGGCGCTCAAGCAGCAGAGCCAGAAGGTGCTCTAGCAGTGGAGCCAAGAGGTGGTCAAGCAGCAGAGCCAGAAGGCACTCCAGCAGCAGAGCCAGAAGGCACTCCAGCAGCAGAGCTAGAAGGTGCTCCAGCAGCGGTGCCAGAAGGCCCTCCAGCAGCAGAGCCAGAAGGTGCTCCGCCAGCACAGCCAAAACGTGCTCCAGCAGCGGAGCTAGTAGGCGCTCAAGCAGCGGAGCCAGACGATGCTCCAACAGCACAGCCAAAACGTGCTCCAGCAGCAGAGCTAGTAGACGCTCCAGCAGCGGAGCTAGAAGGTGCTCCAGCAGCGGAGCCAGAAGGAGCTCAAGCAGCAGAGCCAGAAGGCGCTCCAGCAGCAGAGCCAGAAGGCACTCCAGCAGCGGTGCCAGAAGGCACTCCAGCAGCGGAGCCAGAAGGCACTCCAGCAGCAGAGATAGAAGGTGCTCCAGCAGCGGTGCCAGAAGGCCCTCCAGCAGCGGAGCCAGAAGGTGCTCCGCTAGCACAGACAAAAGGTGCTCCAGCAGCGGAGCAAGTAGGCGCTCAAGCAGCGGAGCCAGAAGGTGCTCCAGCAGCACAGCCAAAAGGTGCTCCAGCAGCGGAGCTAGAAGGTGCTCCAGCAGCAGAGCTAGAAGGTGCTCCAGCAGCGGAGCCAGAAGGCGCTCAAGCAGCAGAGCCAGAAGGCACTCCAGCAGCGGAGCCAGAAGGTGCTTAAGCAGCGGAGCCATAAGGCGCTCCAGCAGCGGAGCTAGAAGGCTCTCAAGCAGCGGAGCCATAAGGCGCTCCAGCAGCAGAGCCGGAAGGTGCTCAAGCAGCGGAGCCGGAAGGCGCTCGAGCAGCGGAGCCAGAAGGCACCCTAGCAGCGGAGCCAGAAGGTGCTCCAACAGCAGAGCAAGAAGGCGCTCAAGCATCGGAGCCAGAAGGCGCTCAAGCAGCAGAGCCAGAAGGCGCTCCAGCAGCCGAGCCAGAAGGCGCTCAAGCAGCAGAGCCAGAAGGCACTCCAGCAGCGGAGCCAGAAGGTGCTCAAGCAGCAGAGCCAGAAGGCTCTCCAGCAGCGGAGCCAGAGGCGCTCAAGCAGCAGAGCCAGAAGGCGCTCCAGCAGCGGAGCCAGCAGGTGCTCCAGCAGCAGAGCCAGAAGGTGCTCCAACAGCAGAGCTAGAAGACGCTCCAGCAGCGGAACTAAAAGGCGCTCCAGCAGCGGAGCCAGAAGGCGCTCAAGCATCAAAGCCAGAAGGCGCTCAAGCAGCAGAGCCAGAAGGTGCTCTAGCAGTGGAGCCAAGAGGTGGTCAAGCAGCAGAGCCAGAAGGCACTCCAGCAGCGGAGCCAGAAGGCACTCCAGCAGCAGAGCTAGAAGGTGCTCCACCAGCGGTGCCAGAAGGCCCTCCAGCAGCAGAGCCAGAAGGTGCTCCGCCAGCACAGCCAAAACGTGCTCCAGCAGCGGAGCTAGTAGGCGCTCAAGCAGAGGAGCCAGACGATGCTCCAACAGCACAGCCAAAACGTGCTCCAGCAGCAGAGCTAGTAGACGCTCCAGCAGCGGAGCTAGAAGGTGCTCCAGCAGCGGAGCCAGAAGGAGCTCAAGCAGCAGAGCCAGAAGGCGCTCCAGCAGCAGAGATAGAAGGCACTCCAGCAGCGGTGCCAGAAGGCACTCCAGCAGCAGAGCCAGAATGTGCTCCAGCAGCGGAGCCCAAGAGTGCTCCAGCAGCAGAGCTAGAACGTGCTGCAGCAGCGGAGCCAGAAGGTGCTCAAGCAGCGGAGCCAGAAGGCACTCAAGCAGCGGAGCCAGAAGGTGCTCAAGCAGCTGAGCCAGAAGGCGCTCAAGCAGTGGAGCCAGAAAGCTCTCCAGCACCGGAGCCAGAAGGCGCTCAAGCAGCAGAGCCAGAAGGCGCTCCAGCAGTGGAGCCAGCAGGTGCTCCAGCAGCAGAGCCAGAAGGTGCTCCAACAGGAGAGCTAGAAGGCGCTCCAGCAGCGGAACTAAAAGGAGCTCCAGCAGCGGAGCCAGAAGGCGCTCAAGCATCAAAGCCAGAAGGCGCTCAAGCAGCAGAGCCAGAAGGTGCTCTAGCAGTGTAGCCAAGAGGTGGTCAAGAAGCAGAGTCAGAAGGCGTTCCAGCAGCGGAGCCAGAAGGCACTCAAGCAGCAGAGCTAGAAGGTGCTCCAGCAGCGGTGCTAGAAGGCCCTCCAGCAGCGGAGCCAGAAGGTGCTCCGCCAGCACAGCCAAAAGGTGCTCCAGCAGCAGAGCTAGTAGGCGCTCAAGCAGCGGAGCCAGAAGGTGCACAGCCAAAAGATGCTCCAGCAGCGGAGCTAGAAGATGCTCCAGCAGTGGAGCCAGAAGGAGCTCAAGCAGCAGAGCCAGAAGGCGCTCAAGCAGCAGAGCCAGAAGGCGCTCCAGCTGCGGAGCCAGAAGGTGCTCAAGCAGCGGAGCCAGAAGGCGCTCCAGCAGCAGAGCTAGAAGGTGCTCCAGCAGCGGTGCCAGAAGGCACTCAAGCAGCAGAGCCAGAAGGTGCTGCAGCAGCGGAGCCAAAAGGTGCTCCAGCAGCAGAGCCAGAAGGTGCTCCAGCAGCAGAGCTAGAAGGCGCTCCAGCAGCGGTGCCAGAAGGCACTCAAGCAGCGGAGCCAGAAGGTGCTGCAGCAGCAGAGCCAAAAGGTGCTCCAGCAGCAGAGCCAGAAGGCGCTCAAGCAGCAGAGCCAGAAGGTGCTCTAGCAGTGGAGCCAAGAGGTGGTCAAGCAGCAGAGCCAGAAGGCGCTCCAGCAGCGGAGCCAGAAGGCACTCCAGCAGCAGAGATAGAAGGTGCTCCAGCAGCGGTGCCAGAAGGCCCTCCAGCAGCGGAGCCAGAAGGTGCTCCGCTAGCACAGACAAAAGGTGCTCCAGCAGCGGAGCAAGTAGGCGCTCAAGCAGCGGAGCCAGAAGGTGCTCCAGCAGCACAGCCAAAAGGTGCTGCAGCAGCGGAGCTAGAAGGTGCTCCAGCAGCAGAGCTAGAAGGTGCTCCAGCAGCGGAGCCAGAAGGCGCTCAAGCAGCAGAGCCAGAAGGCACTCCAGCAGCGGAGCCAGAAGGTGCTCAAGCAGCGGAGCCATAAGGCGCTCCAGCAGCGGAGCTAGAAGGCTCTCAAGCAGCGGAGCCATAAGGCGCTCCAGCAGCAGAGCCGGAAGGTGCTCAAGCAGCGGAGCCGGAAGGCGCTCGAGCTGCGGAGCCAGAAGGCACCCAAGCAGCGGAGCCAGAAGGTGCTCCAACAGCAGAGCAAGAAGGCGCTCAAGCAGCAGAGCCAGAAGGTGCTCCAGCAGCGGAGCCAGAAGGCTCTCAAGCATCGGAGCCAGAAGGCGCTCAAGCAGCAGAGGCAGAAGGCGCTCCAGCAGCCGAGCCAGAAGGCACTCAAGCAGCAGAGCCAGAAGGCACTCCAGCAGCAGAGCCAGAAGGTGCTCAAGCAGCGGAGCCAGAAGGCGCTCCAGCAGCGGAGATAGAAGGCACTCCAGCAGCGGTGCCAGAAGGCACTCCAGCAGCGGAGCCAGAAGGTGCTGCAGCAGCGGAGCCAAAGGGTGCTCCAGCAGCAGAGCTAGAAGGCGCTGCAGCAGCGGAGCCAGAAGGTGCTCAAGCAGCGGAGCCAGAAGGCACTCAAGCAGCAGAGCCAGAAGGTGCTCAAGCAGCTGAGCCAGAAGGCGCTCAAGCAGTGGAGCCAGAAGGCTCTCCAGCAGCGGAGCCAGAAGGCGCTCAAGCAGCAGAGCCAGAAGGCAGGCCAACAGCGGAGCCAGCAGGTGCTCTAGCAGCAGAGCCAGAAGGTGCTCCAACAGCAGAGCTAGAAGGCGATCCAGCAGCGGAACTAAAAGACGCTCCAGCAGCGGAGCCAGAAGGCGCTCAAGCATCAAAGCCAGAAGGCGCTCAAGCAGCAGAGCCAGAAGGTGCTCTAGCAGTGGAGCCAAGAGGTGGTCAAGCAGCAGAGCCAAAAGGCGCTCCAGCAGCGGAGCCAGAAGGCACTCCAGCAGCAGAGCTAGAAGATGCTCCAGCAGCGGTGCCAGAAGGCCCTCCAGCAGCGGAGCCAGAAGGTGCTCCGCCAGCACAGCCAAAAGGTGCTCCAGCAGCGGAGCTAGTAGGCTCTTAAGCAGCAGAGCCAGAAGGTGCTCCAGCAGCACAGCCAAAAGGTGCTCCAGCAGCGGAGCTAGAAGGTGCTCCAGCAGCGGAGCCAGAAGGAGCTCAAGCAGCAGAGCCAGAAAACGCTCAAGCAGCGGAGCCAGAAGGTGCTCCAGCAGCAGAGCCAGAAGGTGCTCAAGCAGCGGAGCCATAAGGCGCTCCAGCAGCAGAGCCGGAAGGTGCTCAAGCAGCAGAGCCGGAAGGCGCTCCAGCAGCGGAGCCAGAAGGCACCCAAGCAGCGGAGCCAGAAGGTGCTCCAGCAGCAGAGCCAGAAGGTGCTCAACTAGCAGAGCCAGAAGGTGTTCCAACAGCGGAGCCAGAAGGCGCTCCAGCAGCGGAGCCAGGAGGCTCTCAAGTATCGGAGCCAGAAGGCGCTCAAGCAGCAGAGCCAGAAGGCGCTCAAGCAGCAGAGCCAGAAGGTGCTCCAGCAGCCGAACCAGAAGGCGCTCAAGCAGCAGAGCCAGAAGGCGCTCCAGCAGCGGAGCCAGAAGGTGCTCAAGCAGCGGAGCCAGAAGGTGCTCCAGCAGCGGAGCTAGAAGGCACTCCAGCAGCGGTGCCGGAAGGCACTCAAGCAGCGGAGCCGGAAGGCGCTCCAGCAGTGGAGCCAGAAGGCGCCCAAGCAGCGGAGCCAGAAGGTGCTCCAGCAGCAGAGCCAGAAGGCGCTCAACTAGCAGAGCCAGAAGGTGCTCCAACAGCGGAGCCAAAAGGCGCTCAAGCAGCAGAGCCAGAAGATGCTCCAGCAGCAGAGCAAGAAGGCTCTCAAGTATCAGAGCCAGAAGGCGCTCAAGCAGCAGAGCCAGAAGGCGCTCAAGCAGCAGAGCCAGAAGGGGCTCAAGCAGCAGAGCCAGAAGGCGCTCCAGCAGCGGAGCCAGAAGGTGCTCAAGCAGCGGAGCTAGAAGGCACTCCAGCAGCGGTGCCAGAAGGCACTCAAGCAGCGGAGCCAGAAGGTGCTGCAGCAGCAGAGCCAAAAGGTGCTCCAGCAGCAGAGCTAGAAGGCGCTTCAGCAGCGGAGCCAGAAGGTGCTCAAACAGCGGAGCCAGAAGGCACTCAAGCAGCGGAGCCAGAAGGTGCTCAAGCAGCTGAGCCAGAAGGCGCTCCAGCAGTGGAGCCAGAAGGCTTTCCAGCAGCGGAGCCAGAAGGTGCTCAAGCAGCAGAGCCAGAAGGTGCTCCAGCAGCGGAGCCAGCAGGTGCTCCAGCAGCAGAGCCAGAAGGTGCTCCAACAGCGGAGCTAGAAGGTACTCCAGCAGCGGAACTAAAAGGCGCTCCAGCAGCGGAGCCAGAAGGCGCCCAAGCATCGAAGCCAGAAGGCGCTCAAGCAGCAGAGCCAGAAGGTGCTCAAGCAGCAGATCCAGAAGGTGCTCCAGCAGTCAAGCCAGAAGGCGCCCAAGCAGCGGAGCCAGAAGGTGCTCCAGCAGCAGAGCCAGAAGGCGCTCAACTAGCAGAGCCAGAAGGTGCTCCAACAGCGGAGCCAAAAGGCGCTCAAGCAGCAGAGCCAGAAGATGCTCCAGCAGCAGAGCAAGAAGGCTCTCAAGTATCAGAGCCAGAAGGCGCTCAAGCAGCAGAGCCAGAAGGCGCTCAAGCAGCAGAGCCAGAAGGGGCTCAAGCAGCAGAGCCAGAAGGCGCTCCAGCAGCGGAGCCAGAAGGTGCTCAAGCAGCGGAGCTAGAAGGCACTCCAGCAGCGGTGCCAGAAGGCACTCAAGCAGCGGAGCCAGAAGGTGCTGCAGCAGCAGAGCCAAAAGGTGCTCCAGCAGCAGAGCTAGAAGGCGCTTCAGCAGCGGAGCCAGAAGGTGCTCAAACAGCGGAGCCAGAAGGCACTCAAGCAGCGGAGCCAGAAGGTGCTCAAGCAGCTGAGCCAGAAGGCGCTCCAGCAGTGGAGCCAGAAGGCTTTCCAGCAGCGGAGCCAGAAGGTGCTCAAGCAGCAGAGCCAGAAGGTGCTCCAGCAGCGGAGCCAGCAGGTGCTCCAGCAGCAGAGCCAGAAGGTGCTCCAACAGCGGAGCTAGAAGGTACTCCAGCAGCGGAACTAAAAGGCGCTCCAGCAGCGGAGCCAGAAGGCGCCCAAGCATCGAAGCCAGAAGGCGCTCAAGCAGCAGAGCCAGAAGGTGCTCAAGCAGCAGATCCAGAAGGTGCTCCAGCAGTCAAGCCAGAAGGTGCTCAAGCAGCAGAGCCAGAAGGTGCTCCACCAGCAAAGCCAAAAGGTGCTCCAGCAGCGGAGCTAGTATGCGCTCCAGCAGCAGAGCCAGAAGGTGCTCAAGCAGCAGAGCCAGAAGGCGCTCAAGCAGCAGAGCCAGAAGGCGCTCAAGCAGCAGAGCCAGAAGGTGCTCAGCAGCCTAGCCAGAAGGCGCTCAAGCAGCAGAGCCAGAAGGCGCTCCAGCAGCGGAGCCAGAAGGTGCTCAAGCAGCTGAGCCAGAAGGCGCTCCAGCAGTAGAGCCAGAAGGCTTTCCAGCAGCGGAGCCAGAAGGTGCTCCAGCAGCAGAGCCAGAAGGTGCTCCAGCAGCGGAGCCAGCAGGTGCTCCAGCAGCAGAGCCAGAAGGCACTTCAGCAGTGGAGCCAGAAGGTGCTTAAGAAGCGGAGCCAGAAGGTGCTCCACCAGCACAGCCAAAAGGTGCTCCAGCAGCAGAGCTAGTATGCGCTCCAGCAGCAGAGCCAGAAGGTGCTCAAGCAGCAGAGCCAGAAGGTGCTCAAGCAGCGGAGCCAGAAGGCGCAAGCAGCGGAGCCAGAAGGCACTCCAGCAGCAGAGCTGGAAGGCGCTCAAGCAGCAGAGGAAGAAGGTGATCCAGCAGCAGAGCCAGAAGGCACTTAAGCAGCGGAGCCAGAAGGCGCTCCAGCAGCGGAGCCAGAAGGTGCTTAAGCAGCACAACCAGAAGGCGCTCCAGCAGCGGAGCTAGAAGGCGCTCAAGCAGCTGAGCCAGAAGGTGCTCAAGCAGCGGAGCCAGAAGGTGCTCAAGCAGCAGAGCCATAAGGCGCTCAAGCAGTGGAGTCAGAAGGCACTCCAGCAGCGGAGCCAGAAGGCGCCCAATCAGCGGAGCCAGAAGGTGCTCCAGCAGCAGAGCCAGAAGGCGCTCAACTAGCAGAGCCAGAAGGTGCTCCAACAGCGGAGCCAGAAGGCGCTCAAGCAGCAGAGCCAGAAGGTGCTCCAGCAGCGGAGCAAGAAGGCTCTCAAGTATCAGAGCCAGAAGGCGCTCAAGCAGCAGAGCCAGAAGGCGCTCAAGCAGCAGAGCCAGAAGGTGCTCAAGCAGCAGAGCCAGAAGGCGCTCCAGCAGCGGAGCCAGAAGGTGCTCAAGCAGCGGAGCCAGAAGGTGCTCCAGCAGTGGAGCTAGAAGGCACTCCAGCAGCGGTGCCAGAAGGCACTCAAGCAGTGGAGCCAGAAGGTGCTGCAGCAGCAGAGCCAAAAGGTGCTCCAGCAGCAGAGCTAGAAGGCGCTCCAGCAGCGGAGCCAGAAGGTGCTCAAACAGCGGAGCCAGAAGGCACTCAAGCAGCGGAGCCAGAAGGTGCTCAAGCAGCTGAGCCAGAAGGCGCTCCAGCAGTGGAGCCAGAAGGCTTTCCAGCAGCGGAGCTAGAAGGTGCTCAAGCAGCAGAACCAGAAGGTGCTCCAGCAGCGGAGCCAGCAGGTGCTCCAGCAGCAGAGCCAGAAGGTGCTCCAACAGCGGAGCTAGAAGGTGCTCCAGCAGCGGAACTAAAAGGCGCTCCAGCAGCGGAGCCAGAAGGCGCCCAAGCATCGAAGCCAGAAGGCGCTCAAGCAGCAGAGCCAGAAGGTGCTCCACCAGCAAAGCCAAAAGGTGCTCCAGCAGCGGAGCTAGTATGCGCTCCAGCAGCAGAGCCAGAAGGTGCTCAAGCAGCAGAGCCAGAAGTCGCTCAAGCAGCAGAGCCAGAAGGCGCTCAAGCAGCAGAGCCAGAAGGTGCTCCAGCAGCCGAGCCAGAAGGCGCTCAAGCAGCAGAGCCAGAAGGCGCTCCAGCAGCGGAGCCAGAAGGTGCTCAAGCAGCGGAGCCAGAAGGTGCTCCAGCAGCGGAGCTAGAAGGCACGCCAGCAGCGGTGCCAGAAGGCACTCAAGCAGCGGAGCCGGAAGGCGCTCCAGCAGCGGAGCCAGAAGGCGCCCAAGCAGCGGAGCCAGAAGGTGCTCCAGCAGTAGAGCCAGAAGGCGCTCAACTAGCAGAGCCAGAAGGTGCTCCAACAGCGGAGCCAGAAGGCGCTCTTGCAGCAGAGCCAGAAGGTGCTCCAGCAGCGGAGCCAGAAGGCTCTCAAGTATCAGAGCCAGAACGCGCTCAAGCAGCAGAGCCAGAAGGCGCTCAAGCAGCAGAGCCAGAAGGTGCTCCAGCAGCCGAGCCAGAAGGCGCTCAAGCAGCAGAGCCAAAAGGCACTCCAGCAGCGGAGCCAGAAGGTGTTCAAGCAGCGGAGCCAGAAGGTGCTCCAGCAGCAGAGCTAGAAGGCACTCCAGCAGCGGTGCCAGAAGGCACTCAAGCAGCGGAGCCAGAAGGTGCTGCAGCAGTAGAGCCAAAAGGTGCTTCAGCAGCAGAGCTAGAAGGCGCTCCAGCAGCGGAGCCAGAAGGTGCTCAAACAGCGGAGCCAGAAGGCACTCAAGCAGCGGAGCCAGAAGGTGCTCAAGCAGCTGAGCCAGAAGGCGCTCCAGCAGTGGAGCCAGAAGGCTTTCCAGCAGCGGAGCCAGAAGGTGGTCAAGCAGCAGAGCCAGAAGGTGCTCCAGCAGCGGAGCCAGCAGGTGCTCCAGCAGCAGAGCCAGAAGGCACTTCAGCAGTGGAGCCAGAAGGTGCTTAAGAAGCGGAGCCAGAAGGCGCTCAAGCAGTAGAGCCAGAAGGTGCTCAAGCAACAGAACCAGAAAGCCCTCCAGCAACGGAGCCAGAAGGTGCTCCACCAGCACAGCCAAAAGGTGCTCCAGCAGCAGAGCTAGTATGCGCTCCAGCAGCAGAGCCAGAAGGTGCAGCGGAGCCGGAAGGCGCAAGCAGTGGAGCCAGAAGGCACTCCAGCAGCGGAGCTGGAAGGCGCTCAAGCAGCAGAGGCAGAAGGTGCTCCAGCAGCAGAGCCAGAAGGCACTTAAGCAGTGGAGCCAGAAGGCGCTCCAGCAGCGGAGCCAGAAGGTGCTTAAGCAGCACAACCAGAAGGCGCTCCAGCAGCGGAGCCAGAAGGCGCTCAAGCAGCTGAGCCAGAAGGTGCTCAAGCAGGGGAGCCAGAAGGTGCTCAAGCAGCAGAGCCATAAGGCGCTCAAGCAGTGGAGTCAGAAGGCACTCCAGCAGCGGAGCCAGAAGGTGCTTAAGCAGCAGAGCCAGAAGGCGCTCAAGCAGCAGAGCCAGAAGGCGCTCCAGCAGCAGAGCCAGAAGGTGCTCAAGCAGCAGAGCCAGAAGGCGCTCCAGCAGCAGAGCCAGAAGGCGCTCCAGCAGCGGAGCCAGAAGGTGCTCCAGCAGCGGACCCAGAAGGCACTCCAGCAGCGGAGCCAGAAGGTGCTCCAGCAGCGGAGCCAGAAATTGCTCCAGCAGCGGAGCCAGAAGGCACTCAAGCCACGGAGCTAGAAGGCGCTCCAGCAGCGGAGCCAGAAGCCGCTCCAGCAGCGGAGCCAGTAGGCGCCCAAGCAGCGGAGCCAGTAGGTGCTCCAGCAGCAGAGGCAGAAGGAGCTCAAGCAGCGGAGCCAGAAGGCGCTCAAGCAGCGGAGCCAGAAGGTGCTCAAGCAGCGGAGCCAGAAGGCACTCCAGCAGTGGAGCCAGAAGGTGCTTAAGAAGCGGAGCCAGGAGGCGCTCAAGCAGTAGAGCCAGAAGGTGCTCAAGCAACAGAACCAGAAGGCGCTCCAGCAGCAGAGGCAGAAGGTGCTCAAGCAGTAGAGGCAGAAGGTGCTCAAGCAGCAGAGCCAGAAGGCGCTCCAGCAGCAGAGCCAGAAGGCACTCCAGCAGCAGAGCCCGAAGGTGCTCAAGCAACGGAGCCAGAAGGTGCTCCGCCAGCACAGCCAAAACGTGCTCCAGCAGCGGAGCTAGTAGGCGCTCAAGCAGTGGAGCCAGAAGATGCTCCAACAGCACAGCCAAAACGTGCTCCAGCAGCAGAGCTAGTAGACGCTCCAGCAGCGGAGCTAGAAGGTGCTCCAGCAGCGGAGCCAGAAGGAGCTCAAGCAGCAGAGCCAGAAGGCGCTCCAGCAGCGGAGATAGAAGGCACTCCAGCAGCGGTGCCAGAAGGCACTCCAGCAGCAGAGCCAGAATGTGCTCCAGCAGCGGAGCCCAAGAGTGCTCCAGTAGCAGAGCTAGAACGTGCTGCAGCAGCGGAGCCAGAAGGTGCTCAAGCAGCGGAGCCAGAAGGCACTCAAGCAGCGGAGCCAGAAGGTGCTCAAGCAGCTGAGCCAGAAGGCGCTCAAGCAGTGGAGCCAGAAGGCTCTCCAGCACCGGAGCCAGAAGGCGCTCAAGCAGCAGAGCCAGAAGGTGCTCCAGCAGTGGAGCCAGCAGGTGCTCCAGCAGCAGAGCCAGAAGGTGCTCCAACAGGAGAGCGAGAAGGCGCTCCAGCAGCGGAACTAAAAGGAGCTCCAGCAGTGGAGCCAGAAGGCGCTCAAGCATCAAAGCCAGAAGGCGCTCAAGCAGCAGAGCCAGAAGGTGCTCTAGCAGTGTAGCCAAAAGGTGGTCAAGCAGCAGAGTCAGAAGGCACTCCAGCAGCGGAGCCAGAAGGCACTCAAGCAGCAGAGCTAGAAGGTGCTCCAGCAGCGGTGCTAGAAGGCCCTCCAGCAGCGGAGCCAGAAGGGGCTCCGCCAGCACAGCCAAAAGGTGCTCCAGCAGCGGAGCTAGAAGGTGCTCCAGCAGTGGAGCCAGAAGGAGCTCAAGCAGCAGAGCCAGAAGGCGCTCAAGCAGCAGAGCCAGAAGGCGCTCCAGCAGCGGAGCCAAAGGTGCTCAAGCAGCGGAGCCAGAAGGCGCTCCAGCAGCAGAGCTAGAAGGTGCTGCAGCAGCGGTGCCAGAAGGCACTCAAGCAGCGGAGCCAGAAGGTGCTGCAGCAGCGGAGCCAAAAGGTGCTCCAGCAGCAGAGCCAGAAGGCGCTCCAGCAGCAGAGCTAGAAGGTGCTGCAGCAGCGGTGCCAGAAGGCACTCAAGCAGCGGAGCCAGAAGGTGCTGCAGCAGCGGAGCCAAAAGGTGCTCCAGCAGCAGAGCCAGAAGGCGCTCCAGCAGCAGAGCTAGAAGGCGTTCCAGCAGCGGTGCCAGAAGGCACTCAAGCAGCGGAGCCAGAAGGTGCTGCAGCAGCGGAGCCAAAAGGTGCTCCAGCAGCAGAGCCAGAAGGCGCTCAAGCAGCAGAGCCAGAAGGTGCTCAAGCAGCGGAGCCAGAAGGTGCTCCAGCAGCGGAGCTAGAAGGCACTCCAGCAGCGGTGCCAGAAGGCACTCAAGCAGCGGAGCCAGAAGGTGCTGCAGCAGTAGAGCCAAAAGGTGCTCCAGCAGCAGAGCTAGAAGGCGCTCCAGCAGCGGAGCCAGAAGGTGCTCAAACAGCGGAGCCAGAAGGCAATCAAGCAGCGGAGCCAGAAGGTGCTCAAGCAGCTGAGCCAGAAGGCGCTCCAGCAGTGGAGCCAGAAGGCTTTCCAGCAGCGGAGCCAGAAGGTGCTCAAGCAGCAGAGCCAGAAGGTGCTCCAGCAGCGGAGCCAGCAGGTGCTCCAGCAGCAGAGCCAGAAGGCACTTCAGCAGTGGAGCCAGAAGGTGCTTAAGAAGCGGAGCCAGAAGGCGCTCAAGCAGTAGAGCCAGAAGGTGCTCAAGCAACAGAACCAGAAAGCCCTCCAGCAGCGGAGCCAGAAGGTGCTCCACCAGCACAGCCAAAAGGTGCTCCAGCAGCAGAGCTAGTATGCGCTCCAGCAGCAGAGCCAGAAGGTGCTCAAGCAGCAGAGCCAGAAGGTGCTCAAGCAGCGGAGCCGGAAGGCGCAAGCAGCGGAGCCAGAAGGCACTCCAGCAGCGGAGCTGGAAGGCGCTCAAGCAGCGGAGGCAGAAGGTGCTCTAGCAGCAGAGCCAGAAGGCACTTAAGCAGCGGAGCCAGAAGGCGCTCCAGCAGCGGAGCCAGAAGGTGCTTAAGCAGCACAACCAGAAGGCGCTCCAGCAGCGGAGCCAGAAGGCGCTCAAGCAGCTGAGCCAGAAGGTGCTCAAGCAGCAGAGCCAGAAGGTGCTCAAGCAGCAGAGCCATAAGGCGCTCAAGCAGAGGAGTCAGAAGGCACTCCAGCAGCGGAGCCAGAAGGTGCTTAAGCAGCAGAGCCAGAAGGCGCTCAAGCAGCAGAGCCAGAAGGCGCTCCAGCAGCAGAGCCAGAAGGTGCTCAAGCAGCTGAGCCAGAAGGCGCTCCAGCAGCAGAGCCAGAAGGCGCTCCAGCAGCGGAGCCAGAAGGTGCTCCAGCAGCGGAGCCAGAAGGCACTCCAGCAGCGGAGCCAGAAGGTGCTCCAGCAGCGGAGCCAGAAATTGCTCCAGCAGCGGAGCCAGAAGGCGCTCAAGCCACGGAGCCAGAAGGCGCTCCAGCAGCGGAGCCAGAAGCCGCTCCAGCAGCGGAGCCAGAAGGCGCCCAAGCAGCGGAGCCAGAAGGCGCTCCAGCAGCAGAGGCAGAAGGAGCTCAAGCAGCGGAGCCAGAAGGCGCTCAAGCAGCGGAGCCAGAAGGTGCTCAAGCAGCGGAGCCAGAAGGCACTCCAGCAGTGGAGCCAGAAGGTGCTTAAGAAGCGGAGCCAGAAGGCGCTCAAGCAGTAGAGCCAGAAGGTGCTCAAGCAACAGAACCAGAAGGCGCTCCAGCAGCAGAGGCAGAAGGTGCTCAAGCAGCAGAGCCAGAAGGCGCTCCAGCAGCGGAGCCAGAAGGCGCTCCAGCAGCAGAGCCAGAAGGCACTCCAGCAGCAGAGCCCGAAGGTGCTCAAGCAACGGAGCCAGAAGGTGCTCCAGCAGCGGAGCTATAAGGCCCTCCAGCAGCGGAGCCATAATGCACTCCAGCAGCGGAGCCAGAAGGTGCTCAAGCAGCAGAGTCAGAAGGCCCTCCAGCAGCAGAGCCAGAAGGTGCTCAAGCAGCAGAGCCAGAAGGTGCTCAAGCAGCGGAGCCGGAAGGCGCAAGCAGCAGAGCCAGAAGGCACTCCAGCAGCGGAGCTGGAAGGCGCTCAAGCAGCGGAGGCAGAAGGTGCTCCAGCAGCAGAGCCAGAAGGCACTTAAGCAGCAGAGCCAGAAGGCGCCCAAGCAGCAGAGCCAGAAGGCGCTCAAGCAGCAGAGCCAGAAGGTGCTCCAGCAGCAGAGCCAGAAGGCGCTCCAGCAGCAGAGCCAGAAGGTCCTCAAGCAGCGGAGCCAGAAGACGCTCCAGCAGCGGAGCTAGAAGGCACTCCAGCAGCGGTGCCAGAAGGCACTCAAGCAGTGGAGCCAGAAGGTGCTGCAGCAGCGGAGCCAAAAGGTGCTCCAGCAGCAGAGCTAGAAGGCGCTCCAGCACCGGAGCCAGAAGGTGCTCAAGCAGCGGAGCCAGAAGGCGCTCAAGCAGCGGAGCCAGAAGGTGCTCAAGCAGCGGAGCCAGAAGGCACTCCAGTAGCAGAAGGTGCTTAAGAAGCGGAGCCAGAAGGCGCTCAAGCAGTAGAGCCAGAAGGTGCTCAAGCAAGAGAACCAGAAAGCCCTCCAGCAGCGGAGCCAGAAGGTGCTCCACCAGCACAGCCAAAAGGTGCTCCAGCAGCAGAGCTAGTATGCGCTCCAGCAGCAGAGCCAGAAGGTGCTCAAGCAGCAGAGCCAGAAGGTGCTCAAGCAGCGGAGCCGGAAGGCGCAAGCAGCGGAGCCAGAAGGCACTCCAGCAGCGGAGCTGGAAGGCGCTCAAGCAGCGGAGGCAGAAGGTGCTCCAGCAGCAGAGCCAGAAGGCACTTAAGCAGCGGAGCCAGAAGGCGCTCCAGCAGCGGAGCCAGAAGGTGCTCAAGCAGCACAACCAGAAGGCGCTCCAGCAGCGGAGCCAGAAGGCGCTCAAGCAGCTGAGCCAGAAGGTGCTCAAGCAGCGGAGCCAGAAGGTGCTCAAGCAGCAGAGCCATAAGGCGCTCAAGCAGTGGAGCCAGAAGGCACTCCAGCAGCGGAGCCAGAAGGTGCTCCAGCAGCGGTGACAGAAGGCCCTCCAGCAGCGGAGCCAGAAAGTGCTCCGCCAGCACAGCCAAAAGGTGCTCCAGCAGCGGAGCTAGTAGGCGCTCAAGCAGCAGAGCCAGAAGGTGCTCCAGCAGCACAGCAAAAAGGTGCTCCAGCAGCGGAGCTAGAAGGTGCTCCAGCAGCAGAGCCAGAAGGTGCTCCAGCAGCTGAGCTAGAAGGCACCCAAGCAGCAGAGCCAGAAGGCGCTCCAGCAGCGGTGCCAGAAGATGCTCAAGCAGCGGAGCCAGAAGGCACTCCAGCAGCAGAGCTAGAAGGCGCTCAAGCAGCGGAGCCATAAGGCGCTCCAGCAGCGGAGCCAGAAGGTCCTCAAGCAGCGGAGCCAGAAGACGCTCCAGCAGCGGAGCTAGAAGGCACTCCAGCAGCGGTGCCAGAAGGCACTCAAGCAGTGGAGCCAGAAGGTGCTGCAGCAGCGGAGCCAAAAGGTGCTCCAGCAGCAGAGCTAGAAGGTGCTCCAGCAGCGGAGCCAGAAGGTGCTCAAGCAGCGGAGCCAGAAGGCGCTCAAGCAGCGGAGCCAGAAGGTGCTCAAGCAGCGGAGCCAGAAGGCACTCCAGCAGCAGAAGGTGCTTAAGAAGCGGAGCCAGAAGGCGCTCAAGCAGTAGAGCCAGAAGGTGCTCAAGCAAGAGAACCAGAAAGCCCTCCAGCAGCGGAGCCAGAAGGTGCTCCACCAGCACAGCCAAAAGGTGCTCCAGCAGCAGAGCTAGTATGCGCTCCAGCAGCAGAGCCAGAAGGTGCTCAAGCAGCAGAGCCAGAAGGTGCTCAAGCAGCGGAGCCGGAAGGCGCAAGCAGCGGAGCCAGAAGGCACTCCAGCAGCGGAGCTGGAAGGCGCTCAAGCAGCGGAGGCAGAAGGTGCTCCAGCAGCAGAGCCAGAAGGCACTTAAGCAGCGGAGCCAGAAGGCGCTCCAGCAGCGGAGCCAGAAGGTGCTCAAGCAGCACAACCAGAAGGCGCTCCAGCAGCGGAGCCAGAAGGCGCTCAAGCAGCTGAGCCAGAAGGTGCTCAAGCAGCAGAGCCAGAAGGTGCTCAAGCAGCAGAGCCATAAGGCGCTCAAGCAGTGGAGCCAGAAGGCACTCCAGCAGCGGAGCCAGAAGGTGCTCCAGCAGCGGTGCCAGAAGGCCCTCCAGCAGCGGAGCCAGAAAGTGCTCCGCCAGCACAGCCAAAAGGTGCTCCAGCAGCGGAGCTAGTAGGCGCTCAAGCAGCAGAGCCAGAAGGTGCTCCAGCAGCACAGCCAAAAGGTGCTCCAGCAGCGGAGCTAGAAGGTGCTCCAGCAGCAGAGCCAGAAGGCACCCAAGCAGCAGAGCCAGAAGGCGCTCCAGCAGCGGTGCCAGAAGGTGCTCAAGCAGCAGAGCCAGAAGGCACTCCAGCAGCAGAGCTAGAAGGCGCTCAAGCAGCGGAGCCATAAGGCGCTCCAGCAGCAGAGCCGGAAGGTGCTCAAGCAGAGGAGCCGGAAGGCGCTCCAGCAGAGGAGCCAGAAGGCGCCCAAGCAGCGGAGCCAGAAGGTGCTCCAACAGCAGAGCCAGAAGGCGCTCAAGCAGCAGAGCCAGAAGGTGCTCCAGCAGCAGAGACAGAAGGCTCTCAAGCATCGGAGCCAGAAGGCGCTCAAGCAGCAGAGCCAGAAGGCACTCCAGCAGCGGAGCCAGAAGGTGCTCAAGCAGCGGAGCCAGAAGGCGCTCCAGCAGCGGAGATAGAAGGCACTCCAGCAGCGGTGCCAGAAGGCACTACAACAGCGGAGCCAGAAGGTGCTTAAGCAGCGGAGCCAAAGGGTGCTCCAGCAGCAGAGCTAGAAGGCGCTGCAGCAGCGGAGCCAGAAGGTGCTCAAGCAGCAGAGCCAGAAGGCACTCAAGCAGCGGAGCCAGAAGGTGCTGAAGCAGCTGAGCCAGAAGGCGCTCAAGCAGTGGAGCCAGAAGGCTCTCCAGCAGAGGAGCCAGAAGGCGCTCAAGCAGCAGAGCCAGAAGGCGCTCCAGCAGCGGAGCCAGCAGGTGCTCCAGCAGCAGAGCCAGAAGGTGCTCCAACAGCAGAGCTAGAAGGCGCTCCAGCAGCGGAACTAAAAGGCGCTCCAGCAGTGGAGCCAGAAGGCGCTCAAGCATCAAAGCCAGAAGGCGCTCAAGCAGCAGAGCCAGAAGGTGGTCTAGCAGTGGAGCCAAGAGGTGGTCAAGCAGCAGAGCCAGAAGGCACTCCAGCAGCGGAGCCAGAAGGCACTCCAGCAGCAGAGCAAGAAGGTGCTCCAGCAGTGGTGCCAGAAGGCCCTCCAGCAGCAGAGCCAGAAGGTTCTCCGCCAGCACAGCCAAAAGGTGCTCCAGCAGCGGAGCTAGTAGGCACTCAAGCAGCGGAGCCAGAAGGTGCTCCAGCAGCACAGCCAAAAGGTGCACCAGCAGCTGAACTAGAAGGTGCTCCAGCAGCGGAGCCAGAAGGAGCTCCAGCAGCAGAGCCAGAAGGCGCACAAGCAGCGGAGCCATAAGGCGCTCCAGCAGCAGAGCCGGAAGGTGCTCAAGCAGCGGAGCCGGAAGGCGCTCCAGCAGCGGAGCCAGAAGGCACCCAAGCAGCCGAGCCAGAAGGTGCTCCAGCAGCAGAGCCAGAAGGCGCTCAAGCAGCGGAGCCAGGAGGTGCTCCAACAGCGGAGCCAGAAGGTGCTCAAACAGCAGAGCCAGAAGGTGCTCCAGCAGCGGAGCCAGAAGGCACTCCAGCAGCAGAGCTAGAAGGTGCTCCAGCAGTGCTGCCAGAAGGCCCTCCAGCAGCGGAGCCAGAAGGTGCTCCACCAGCAAAGCCAAAAGGTGCACCAGCAGCTGAGCTAGAAGGTGCTCCAGCAGCAGAGCCAGAAGGCGCTCAAGCAGCGGAGCCAGAAGGTGCTCCAACAGCGGAGCCAGAAGGTGCTCAAGCAGCAGAGCCAGAAGGTGCTCCAGCAGCGGAGCCAGAAGACACTCCAGCAGCAGAGCTAGAAAGTGCTCCAGCAGCGCTGCCAGAAGGCCCTCCAGCAGCGGAGCCAGAAGGTGCTCCACCAGCAAAGCCAAAAGGTGCTCCAGCAGCGGAGCTAGTATGCGCTCCAGCAGCAGAGCCAGAAGGTGCTCCAGCAGCAGAGCCAGAAGGCGCTCAAGCAGCGGAGCCAGAAGGTGCTCCAGCAGCAGAGCCAGAAGGCGCTCAAGCAGCGGAGCCAGAAGGTGCTCCAACAGCGGAGCCAGAAGGTGCTCAAGCAGCAGAGCCAGAAGGTGCTCCAGCAGCAGAGCCAGAAGGCGCTCAAGCAGCAGAGCCAGAAGATGCTCCAGCAGCCGAGCCAGAAGGCGCTCAAGCAGCAGAGCCAGAAGGCGCTCCAGCAGCGGAGCCAGAAGGTGCTCAAGCAGCGGAGCCAGAAGGTGCTCCAGCAGCGGAGCTAGAAGGCACTCCAGCAGCGGTGCCAGAAGGCACTCAAGCAGCGGAGCCGGAAGGCGCTACAGCAGCGGAGCCAGAAGGCGCCCAAGCAGCGGAGCCAGAAGGTGCTCCAGCAGCAGAGCCAGAAGGCGCTCAACTAGCAGAGCCAGAAGGTGCTCCAACAGCGGAGCCAGAAGGCGCTCAAGCAGCAGAGCCAGAAGGTGCTCCAGCAGCGGAGCCAGAAGGCTCTCAAGTATCAGAGCCAGAAGGCGCTGAAGCAGCAGAGCCAGAAGGCGCTCAAGCAGCAGAGCCAGAAGGTGCTCCAGCAGCCGAGCCAGAAGGTGCTCAAGCAGCAGAGCCAGAAGGCGCTCCAGCAGCGGAGCCAGAAGGTGCTCAAGCAGCGGAGCCAGAAGGTGCTCCAGCAGCGGAGCTAGAAGGCACTCCAGCAGCGGTGCCAGAAGGCACTCAAGCAGCGGAGCCAGAAGGTGCTGCAGCAGCAGAGCCAAAAGGTGCTCCAGCAGCAGAGCTAGAAGGCGCTCCAGCAGCGGAGCCAGAAGGTGCTCAAACAGCAGAGCCAGAAGGCACTCAAGCAGCAGAGCCAGAAGGTGCTCAAGCAGCTGAGCCAGAAGGCGCTCCAGCAGTGGAGCCAGAAGGCTTTCCAGCAGCGGAGCCAGAAGGTGCTCAAGCAGCAGAGCCAGAAGGTGCTCCAGCAGCGGAGCCAGCAGGTGCTCCAGCAGCAGAGCCAGAAGCTGCTCCAACAGCGGAGCTAGAAGGCGCTCCAGCAGCGGAACTAAAAGGCGCTCCAGCAGCGGAGCCAGAAGGCGCCCTAGCATCGAAGCCAGAAGGCGCTCAAGCAGCAGAGCCAGAAGGCGCTCAAGCAGCAGAGCCAGAAGGCGCTCTAGCAGTGGAGCCAAGAGGTGGTCAAGCAGCAGAGCCAGAAGACGCTCTAGCAGCGGAGCCAGAAGGCACTACAGCAGCAGAGCTAGAAGGTGCTCCAGCAGCGCTGCCAGAAGGCCCTCCAGCAGCGGAGCCAGAAGGTGCTCAAGCAGCAGAGCCAGAAGGTGCTCAAGCAGCGGAGCCGGAAGGCGCAAGCAGCGGAGCCAGAAGGCACTCCAGCAGCGGAGCTGGAAGGTGCGCAAGCAGCGGAGGCAGAAGGTGCTCCAGCAGCAGAGCCAGAAGGCACTTAAGCAGCAGAGCCAGAAGGCGCCCAAGCAGCAGAGCCAGAAGGCGCTCCAGCAGCGGAGCCAGAAGGTGCTCAAGCAGCACAACCAGAAGGCGCTCCAGCAGCGGAGCCAGAAGGCGCTCAAGGAGCTGAGCCAGAAGGTGCTCAAGCAGCGGAGCCAGAAGGTGCGTAAGCAGCGGAGCCAGAAGGCGCTCAAGCAGCAGAGCTAGAAGGCGCTCCAGCAGCAGAGCCAGAAGGTGCTCAAGCAGCGGAGCCAGAAGGTGCTCCAGCAGCAGAGCCAGAAGGTGCTCCAGCAGCGGAGCCAGAAGGTGATCCAGCAGCGGAGCCAGAAGGCACTCCAGCAGAGGAGCCAGAAGGTGCTCCAGCAGCAGAGCCAGACGTTGCTCCAGCAGCGGAGGCAGAAGGCGCTCAAGCAGTGGAGCCAGAAGGCGATCCAGCAGCGGAGCCAGAAGGCGCTCCAGCAGCGGAGCCAGAAGGCGCCCAAGCAGCGGAGCCAGACGGCGCTCCAGCAGCGGAGGCAGAAGGAGCTCAAGCAGCGGAGCCAGAAGGCGCTCCTGCAGCAGAGCCAGAAGGCGCTCAAGCAGTGGAGCCAGAAGGCGCTCAAGCAGCGGAGCCAGAAGGTGCTCAAGCAGCGGAGCCAGAAGGCAATTCAGCAGTGGAGCCAGAAGGTGCTTAAGAAGCGGAGCCAGAAGGCGCTCAAGCAGTAGAGCCAGAAGGTGCTCAAGCAACAGAACCAGAATGCGCTCCAGCAGCAGAGGCAGAAGGTGCTCAAGCAGCAGAGCCAGACGGAGCTCCAGCAGCAGAGCCAGAAGGCACTCCAGCAGCGGAGCCAGCAGGTGCTCCAGCAGCAGAGCCAGAAGGTGCTCCAACAGGAGAGCTAGAAGGCGCTCCAGCAGCGGAACTAAAAGGTGCTCCAGCAGCGGAGCCAGAAGGCGCTCAAGCATCAAAGCCAGAAGGCGCTCAAGCAGCAGAGCCAGAAGGTGCTCTAGCAGTGGAGCCAAGAGGTGGTCAAGCAGCAGAGCCAGAAGGCGCTCCAGCAGCGGAGCCAGAAGGCACTCCAGCAGCAGAGCTAGAAGGTGCTCCAGCAGCGGTGCCAGAAGGCCCTCCAGCAGCGGAGCCAGAAGGTGCTCCGCCAGCACAGCCAAAAGGTGCTCCAGCAGCAGAGCTAGTAGGCGCTCAAGTAGCGGAGCCAGAAAGTGCTCCAGCAGCACAGCCAAAAGGTGCTCCAGCAGCGGAGCTAGAAGGTGCTCCAGCAGCGGAGCCAGAAGGAGCTCAAGCAGCAGAGCCAGAACACGCTCAAACAGCGGAGCCAGAAGATGCTCCAGCAGCAGAGCCAGAAGGCGCTCAAGCAGCAGAGCCATAAGGCGCTCCAGCAGCGGAGCCGGAAGGCGCTCCAGCAGCGGAGCCAGAAAGCGCCCAAGCAGCGGAGCCAGAAGGTGCTCCAGCAGCAGAGCCAGAAGGCGCTCAAGCAGCAGAGCCAGAAGGTGCTCCAACAGCAGAGCCAGAGGCGCTCAAGCAGCAGAGCCAGAAGGTGCTCCAGCAGAGGAGCCAGAAGGCTCTCAAGTATCGGAGCCAGCAGGCGCTCAAGCAGCAGAGCCAGAAGGCGCTCAAGCAGCAGAGCTAGAAGGTGCTCCAGCAGCCGAGCCAGAAGGCGCTCAAGCAGCAGAGCCAAAAGGTGCTCCAGCAGCAGAGCTAGAAGGCGCTCCAGCAGCGGAGCCAGAAGGTGCTCAAGCAGCAGAGCCAGAAGGTGCTCAAGCAGCGGAGCCGGAAGGCGCAAGCAGCGGAGCCAGAAGGCACTCCAGCAGCGGAGCTGGAAGGCGCTCAAGCAGCGGAGGCAGAAGGTGCTCCAGCAGCAGAGCCAGAAGGCACTTAAGCAGCGGAGCCAGAAGGCGCCCAAGCAGCAGAGCCAGAAGGCGCTCCAGCAGCGGAGCCAGAAGGTGCTCAAGCAGCACAACCAGAAGGCGCTCCAGCAGCGGAGCCAGAAGGCGCTCAAGGAGCTGAGCCAGAAGGTGCTCAAGCAGCGGAGCCAGAAGGTGCGTAAGCAGCGGAGCCAGAAGGCGCTCAAGCAGCAGAGCTAGAAGGCGCTCCAGCAGCAGAGCCAGAAGGTGCTCAAGCAGCGGAGCCAGAAGGTGCTCCAGCAGCAGAGCCAGAAGGTGCTCCAGCAGCGGAGCCAGAAGGTGATCCAGCAGCGGAGCCAGAAGGCACTCCAGCAGAGGAGCCAGAAGGTGCTCCAGCAGCAGAGCCAGAAGTTGCTCCAGCAGCGGAGCCAGAAGGCGCTCAAGCAGTGGAGCCAGAAGGCGCTCCAGCAGCAGAGCCAGAAGGCGCTCCAGCAGCGGAGCCAGAAGGCGCCCAAGCAGCGGAGCCAGACAGCGCTCCAGCAGCGGAGGCAGAAGGAGCTCAAGCAGCGGAGCCAGAAGGCGCTCCAGCAGCAGAGCCAGAAGGCGCTCAAGCAGCGGAGCCAGAAGGCGCTCAAGCAGCGGAGCCAGAAGGTGCTCAAGCAGCAGAGCCAGAAGGCACTTCAGCAGTGGAGCCAGAAGGTGCTTAAGAAGCGGAGCCAGAAGGCGCTCAAGCAGTAGAGCCAGAAGGTGCTCAAGCAACAGAACCAGAAGGCGCTCCAGCAGCAGAGGCAGAAGGTGCTCAAGCAGCAGAGCCAGAAGGCGCTCCAGCAGCAGAGCCAGAAGGCACTCCAGCAGCGGAGCCAGCAGGTGCTCCAGCAGCAGAGCCAGAAGGTGCTCCAACAGGAGAGCTAGAAGGCGCTCCAGCAGCGGAACTAAAAGGTGCTCCAGCAGCGGAGCCAGAAGGCGCTCAAGCATCAAAGCCAGAAGGCGCTCAAGCAGCAGAGCCAGAAGGTGCTCTAGCAGTGGAGCCAAGAGGTGGTCAAGCAGCAGAGCCAGAAGGCGCTCCAGCAGCGGAGCCAGAAGGCACTCCAGCAGCAGAGCTAGAAGGTGCTCCAGCAGCGGTGCCAGAAGGCCCTCCAGCAGCGGAGCCAGAAGGTGCTCCGCCAGCACAGCCAAAAGGTGCTCCAGCAGCAGAGCTAGTAGGCGCTCAAGTAGCGGAGCCAGAAAGTGCTCCAGCAGCACAGCCAAAAGGTGCTCCAGCAGCAGAGCTAGAAGGTGCTCCAGCAGCGGAGCCAGAAGGAGCTCAAGCAGCAGAGCCAGAAAACGCTCAAACAGCGGAGCCAGAAGGTGCTCCAGCAGCAGAGCCAGAAGGCGCTCAAGCAGCAGAGCCATAAGGCGCTCCAGCAGCGGAGCCGGAAGGCGCTCCAGCAGCGGAGCCAGAAGGCGCCCAAGCAGCGGAGCCAGAAGGTGCTCCAGCAGCAGAGCCAGAAGGCGCTCAAGCAGCAGAGCCAGAAGGTGCTCCAACAGCGGAGCCAGAGGCGCTCAAGCAGCAGAGCCAGAAGGTGCTCCAGCAGCGGAGCCAGAAGGCTCTCAAGTATCGGAGCCAGCAGGCGCTCAAGCAGCAGAGCCAGAAGGCGCTCAAGAGGCAGAGCTAGAAGGTGCTCCAGCAGCCGAGCCAGAAGGCGCTCAAGCAGCAGAGCCAAAAGGTGCTCCAGCAGCAGAGCTAGAAGGCGCTCCAGCAGCGGAGCCAGAAGGTGCTCAAACAGCAGAGCCAGAAGGCACTCAAGCAGCGGAGCCAGAAGGTGCTCAAGCAGCAGAGCCAGAAGGTGCTCCAGCAGCGGAGCCAGCAGGTGCTCCAGCAGCAGAGCCAGAAGGTGCTCCAACAGCGGAGCTAGAAGGCGCTCCAGCAGCGGAACTAAAAGGCGCTCCAGCAGCGGAGCCAGAAGGCGCCCTAGCATCGAAGCCAGAAGGCGCTCAAGCAGCAGAGCCAGAAGGTGCTCAAGCAGCAGAGCCAGAAGGTGCTCCAGCAGTCAAGCCAGAAGGCGCTCAAGCAGCAGAGCCAGAAGGCGCTCTAGCAGTGGAGCCAAGAGGTGGTCAAGCAGCAGAGCCAGAAGGCGCTCTAGCAGCGGAGCCAGAAGGCATTCCAGCAGCAGAGCTAGAAGGTGCTCAAGCAGCGCTGCCAGAAGGCCCTCCAGCAGCGGAGCCAGAAGGTGCTCCACCAGCAAAGCCAAAAGGTGCTCCAGCAGCAGAGCTAGAAGGCGCTGCAGCAGCGGAGCCAGAAGGTGCTCAAGCAGCGGAGCCAGAAGGCACTCAAGCAGCAGAGCCAGAAGGTGCTCCAGCAGTCAAGCCAGAAGGCGCTCTAGCAGTGGAGCCAAGAGGTGGTCAAGCAGCAGAGCCAGAAGGCGCTCTAGCAGCGGAGCCAGAAGGCACTCCAGCAGCAGAGCTAGAAGGTGCTCCAGCAGCGCTGCCAGAAGGCCCTCCAGCAGCGGAGCCAGAAGGTGCTCCACCAGCAAAGCCAAAAGGTGCTCCAGCAGCAGAGCTACTATGCGCTCCAGCAGCAGAGCCAGAAGGTGCTCAAGCAGCAGAGCCAGAAGGTGCTCAAGCAGCGGAGCCGGAAGGCGCAAGCAGCGGAGCCAGAAGGCACTCCAGCAGCGGAGCTGGAAGGTGCTCAAGCAGCGGAGGCAGAAGGTGCTCCAGCAGCAGAGCCAGAAGGCACTTAAGCAGCAGAGGCAGAAGGCGCCCAAGCAGCAGAGCCAGAAGGCGCTCCAGCAGCGGAGCCAGAAGGTGCTCAAGCAGCACAACCAGAAGGCGCTCCAGCAGCGGAGCCAGAAGGCGCTCAAGGAGCTGAGCCAGAAGGTGCTCAAGCAGCGGAGCCAGAAGGTGCGTAAGCAGCGGAGCCAGAAGGCGCTCAAGCAGCAGAGCTAGAAGGCGCTCCAGCAGCAGAGCCAGAAGGTGCTCAAGCAGCGGAGCCAGAAGGTGCTCCAGCAGCAGAGCCAGAAGGTGCTCCAGCAGCAGAGCCAGAAGGTGATCCAGCAGCGGAGCCAGAAGGCACTCCAGCAGAGGAGCCAGAAGGTGCTCCAGCAGCAGAGCCAGAAGTTGCTCCAGCAGCGGAGCCAGAAGGCGCTCAAGCAGTGGAGCCAGAAGGCGCTCCAGCAGCGGAGCCAGAAGGCGCTCCAGCAGCGGAGCCAGAAGGCGCCCAAGCAGCGGAGCCAGACGGCGCTCCAGCAGCGGAGGCAGAAGGAGCTCAAGCAGCGGAGCCAGAAGGCGCTCCAGCAGCAGAGCCAGAAGGCGCTCAAGCAGCGGAGCCAGAAGGCGCTCAAGCAGCGGAGCCAGAAGGTGCTCAAGCAGCGGAGCCAGAAGGCACTTCAGCAGTGGAGCCAGAAGGTGCTTAAGAAGCGGAGCCAGAAGGCGCTCAAGCAGTAGAGCCAGAAGGTTCTCAAGCAACAGAACCAGAAGGCGCTCCAGCAGCAGAGGCAGAAGGTGCTCAAGCAGCAGAGCCAGAAGGCGCTCCAGCAGCAGAGCCAGAAGGCACTCCAGCAGCGGAGCCAGCAGGTGCTCCAGCAGCAGAGCCAGAAGGTGCTCCAACAGGAGAGCTAGAAGGCGCTCCAGCAGCGGAACTAAAAGGTGCTCCAGCAGCGGAGCCAGAAGGCGCTCAAGCATCAAAGCCAGAAGGCGCTCAAGCAGCAGAGCCAGAAGGTGCTCTAGCAGTGGAGCCAAGAGGTGGTCAAGCAGCAGAGCCAGAAGGCGTTCCAGCAGCGGAGCCAGAAGGCACTCCAGCAGCAGAGCTAGAAGGTGCTCCAGCAGCGGTGCCAGAAGGCCCTCCAGCAGCGGAGCCAGAAGGTGCTCCGCCAGCACAGCCAAAAGGTGCTCCAGCAGCAGAGCTAGTAGGCGCTCAAGTAGCGGAGCCAGAAAGTGCTCCAACAGCACAGCCAAAAGGTGCTCCAGCAGCGGAGCTGGAAGGTGCTCCAGCAGCGGAGCCAGAAGGAGCTCAAGCAGCAGAGCCAGAAAACGCTCAAACAGCGGAGCCAGAAGGTGCTCCAGCAGCAGAGCCAGAAGGCGCTCAAGCAGCAGAGCCATAAGGCACTCCAGCAGCGGAGCCAGAAGGTGCTCAAGCAGCGGAGCCAGAAGGCGCTCCAACAGCAGAGATAGAAGGCACTCCAGCAGCAGTGCTAGAAGGCACTCCAGCAGCGGAGCTAGTAGGTGCTCAAGCAGCGGAGCCAAAGGGTGCTCCAATAGCAGAGCCAGAAGGCGCTCAAGCAGCAGAGCCAGAAGGTGCTCCTGCAGCAGAGCCAGAAGGCTCTCAAGCATCGGAGCCAGAAGGCGCTCAAGCAGCAGAGCCAGAAGGTGCTCGAGCAGCGGAGCCAGAAGGCGCCCAAGCAGCGGAGCCAGAAGGTGCTCCAATGGCAGAGCCAGAAGGCGCTCAAGCAGCAGAGCCAGAAGGTGCTCCAGCAGCGGAGCCAGAAGGCTCTCAAGCATCAGAGCCAGAAGGCGCTCAAGCAGCAGAGCTAGAAGGCGCTCCAGCAGCCGAGCCAGAAGGCGCTCAAGCAGCAGAGCCAGAAGGCACTCCAGCAGCGGAGCCAGAAGGTGCTCAAGCAGCGGAGCCAGATGGCGCTCCAACAGCAGAGATAGAAGGTACTCCAGCAGCAGTGCTAGAAGGCACTCCAGCAGCGGAGCCAGAAGGTGCTGCAGCAGCGGAGCCAAAGGGTGCTCCAGCAGCAGAGCTAGAAGGCGCTGCAGCAGCGGAGCCAGAAGGTGCTCAAGCAGCGGAGCCAGAAGGCACTCAAGCAGCGGAGCCAGAAGGTACTCAAGCAGCTGAGCCAGAAGGTGCTCAAGCAGTGGAGGCAGAAGGCTTTCCAGCAGCGGAGCCAGAAGGCGCTCAAGCAGCAGAGCCAGAAGGGGGTCCAGCAGTGGAGCCAGCAGGTGCTCCAGCAGCAGAGCCAGAAGGCGCTCAAGCAGCCGAACTAAAAGACGCTCCAGCAGCGGAGCCAGAAGGCGCTCAAGCATCAAAGCCAGAAGGCGCTCAAGCAGCAGAGCCAGAAGGTGCTCTAGCAGTGGAGCCAAGAGGTGGGCAAGCAGCAGAGCCAGAAGGCGCTCCAGCAGCGGAGCCAGAAGGCACTCCAGCAGCAGAGCTAGAAGATGCTCCAGCAGCGGTGCCAGAAGGCCCTCCAGCAGCGGAGCCAGAAGGTGCTCCGCCAGCACAGCCAAAAGGTGCTCCAGCAGCGGAGCTAGTAGGCGCTCAAGCAGCAGAGCCAGAAGGTGCTCCAGCAGCACAGCCAAAAGGTGCTCCAGCAGCGGAGCTAGAAGGTGCTCCAGCAGTGGAGCCAGAAGGAGCTCAAGCAGCAGAGCCAGAAAACGCTCAAGCAGCGGAGCCAGAAGGTGCTCCAGCAGCAGAGCCAGAAGGCGCTCAAGCAGCGGTGCCATAAGGCGCTCCAGCAGCAGAGCCGGAAGGTGCTCAAGCAGTGGAGACGGAAGGCGCTCCAGCAGCGGAGCCAGAAGGCACCCAAGCAGCGGAGCCAGAAGGTGCTCCAGCAGCAGAGCCAGAAGGTGCTCAAGCAGCAGAGCCAGAAGGTGCTCCAACAGCGGAGCCAGAAGGCGCACAAGCAGCAGAGCCAGAAGGTGCTCCAGCAGCCGAGCCAGAAGGCTCTCAAGTATCGGAGCCAGAAGGCGCTCAAGCAGCAGAGCCAGAAGGCGCTCAAGCAGCAGAGCCAGAAGGTGCTCCAGCAGCCGAGCCAGAAGGCGCTCAAGCAGCAGAGCCAGAAGGCGCTCCAGCAGCAGAGCCAGAATGTCCTCAAGTAGCGGAGCCAGAAGGTGCTCCAGCAGCAGAGCCAGAAGGTGCTCCAACAGGAGAACTAGAAGGCGCTCCAGCAGCGGAACTAAAAGGTGCTCCAGCAGCGGAGCCAGAAGGCGCTCAAGCATCAAAGCCAGAAGGCGCTCAAGCAGCAGAGCCAGAAGGTGCTCTAGCAGTGGAGCCAAGAGGTGGTCAAGCAGCAGAGCCAGAAGGCGCTCCAGCAGCGGAGCCAGAAGGCACTCCAGCAGCAGAGCTAGAAGGTGCTCCAGCAGCGGTGCCAGAAGGCCCTCCAGCAGCGGAGCCAGAAGGTGCTCCGCCAGCACAGCCAAAAGGTGCTCCAGCAGCAGAGCTAGTAGGCGCTCAAGTAGCGGAGCCAGAAAGTGCTCCAGCAGCACAGCCAAAAGGTGCTCCAGCAGCGGAGCTAGAAGGTGCTCCAGCAGCGGAGCCAGAAGGAGCTCAAGCAGCAGAGCCAGAAAACGCTCAAACAGCGGAGCCAGAAGGTGCTCCAGCAGCAGAGCCAGAAGGCGCTCAAGCAGCAGAGCCATAAGGCGCTCCAGCAGCGGAGCCGGAAGGCGCTCCAGCAGCGGAGCCAGAAGGCGCCCAAGCAGCGGAGCCAGAAGGTGCTCCAGCAGCAGAGCCAGAAGGCGCTCAAGCAGCAGAGCCAGAAGGTGCTCCAACAGCGGAGCCAGAGGCGCTCAAGCAGCAGAGCCAGAAGGTGCTCCAGCAGCGGAGCCAGAAGGCTCTCAAGTATCGGAGCCAGCAGGCGCTCAAGCAGCAGAGCCAGAAGGCGCTCAAGAGGCAGAGCTAGAAGGTGCTCCAGCAGCCGAGCCAGAAGGCGCTCAAGCAGCAGAGCCAAAAGGTGCTCCAGCAGCAGAGCTAGAAGGCGCTCCAGCAGCGGAGCCAGAAGGTGCTCAAACAGCAGAGCCAGAAGGCACTCAAGCAGCGGAGCCAGAAGGTGCTCAAGCAGCAGAGCCAGAAGGTGCTCCAGCAGCGGAGCCAGCAGGTGCTCCAGCAGCAGAGCCAGAAGGTGCTCCAACAGCGGAGCTAGAAGGCGCTCCAGCAGCGGAACTAAAAGGCGCTCCAGCAGCGGAGCCAGAAGGCGCCCTAGCATCGAAGCCAGAAGGCGCTCAAGCAGCAGAGCCAGAAGGTGCTCAAGCAGCAGAGCCAGAAGGTGCTCCAGCAGTCAAGCCAGAAGGCGCTCAAGCAGCAGAGCCAGAAGGCGCTCTAGCAGTGGAGCCAAGAGGTGGTCAAGCAGCAGAGCCAGAAGGCGCTCTAGCAGCGGAGCCAGAAGGCATTCCAGCAGCAGAGCTAGAAGGTGCTCAAGCAGCGCTGCCAGAAGGCCCTCCAGCAGCGGAGCCAGAAGGTGCTCCACCAGCAAAGCCAAAAGGTGCTCCAGCAGCAGAGCTAGAAGGCGCTGCAGCAGCGGAGCCAGAAGGTGCTCAAGCAGCGGAGCCAGAAGGCACTCAAGCAGCAGAGCCAGAAGGTGCTCCAGCAGTCAAGCCAGAAGGCGCTCTAGCAGTGGAGCCAAGAGGTGGTCAAGCAGCAGAGCCAGAAGGCGCTCTAGCAGCGGAGCCAGAAGGCACTCCAGCAGCAGAGCTAGAAGGTGCTCCAGCAGCGCTGCCAGAAGGCCCTCCAGCAGCGGAGCCAGAAGGTGCTCCACCAGCAAAGCCAAAAGGTGCTCCAGCAGCAGAGCTACTATGCGCTCCAGCAGCAGAGCCAGAAGGTGCTCAAGCAGCAGAGCCAGAAGGTGCTCAAGCAGCGGAGCCGGAAGGCGCAAGCAGCGGAGCCAGAAGGCACTCCAGCAGCGGAGCTGGAAGGTGCTCAAGCAGCGGAGGCAGAAGGTGCTCCAGCAGCAGAGCCAGAAGGCACTTAAGCAGCAGAGGCAGAAGGCGCCCAAGCAGCAGAGCCAGAAGGCGCTCCAGCAGCGGAGCCAGAAGGTGCTCAAGCAGCACAACCAGAAGGCGCTCCAGCAGCAGAGCCAGAAGGCGCTCAAGGAGCTGAGCCAGAAGGTGCTCAAGCAGCGGAGCCAGAAGGTGCGTAAGCAGCGGAGCCAGAAGGCGCTCAAGCAGCAGAGCTAGAAGGCGCTCCAGCAGCAGAGCCAGAAGGTGCTCAAGCAGCGGAGCCAGAAGGTGCTCCAGCAGCAGAGCCAGAAGGTGCTCCAGCAGCAGAGCCAGAAGGTGATCCAGCAGCGGAGCCAGAAGGCACTCCAGCAGAGGAGCCAGAAGGTGCTCCAGCAGCAGAGCCAGAAGTTGCTCCAGCAGCGGAGCCAGAAGGCGCTCAAGCAGTGGAGCCAGAAGGCGCTCCAGCAGCGGAGCCAGAAGGCGCTCCAGCAGCGGAGCCAGAAGGCGCCCAAGCAGCGGAGCCAGACGGCGCTCCAGCAGCGGAGGCAGAAGGAGCTCAAGCAGCGGAGCCAGAAGGCGCTCCAGCAGCAGAGCCAGAAGGCGCTCAAGCAGCGGAGCCAGAAGGCGCTCAAGCAGCGGAGCCAGAAGGTGCTCAAGCAGCGGAGCCAGAAGGCACTTCAGCAGTGGAGCCAGAAGGTGCTTAAGAAGCGGAGCCAGAAGGCGCTCAAGCAGTAGAGCCAGAAGGTGCTCAAGCAACAGAACCAGAAGGCGCTCCAGCAGCAGAGGCAGAAGGTGCTCAAGCAGCAGAGCCAGAAGGCGCTCCAGCAGCAGAGCCAGAAGGCACTCCAGCAGCGGAGCCAGCAGGTGCTCCAGCAGCAGAGCCAGAAGGTGCTCCAACAGGAGAGCTAGAAGGCGCTCCAGCAGCGGAACTAAAAGGTGCTCCAGCAGCGGAGCCAGAAGGCGCTCAAGCATCAAAGCCAGAAGGCGCTCAAGCAGCAGAGCCAGAAGGTGCTCTAGCAGTGGAGCCAAGAGGTGGTCAAGCAGCAGAGCCAGAAGGCGTTCCAGCAGCGGAGCCAGAAGGCACTCCAGCAGCAGAGCTAGAAGGTGCTCCAGCAGCGGTGCCAGAAGGCCCTCCAGCAGCGGAGCCAGAAGGTGCTCCGCCAGCACAGCCAAAAGGTGCTCCAGCAGCAGAGCTAGTAGGCGCTCAAGTAGCGGAGCCAGAAAGTGCTCCAACAGCACAGCCAAAAGGTGCTCCAGCAGCGGAGCTGGAAGGTGCTCCAGCAGCGGAGCCAGAAGGAGCTCAAGCAGCAGAGCCAGAAAACGCTCAAACAGCGGAGCCAGAAGGTGCTCCAGCAGCAGAGCCAGAAGGCGCTCAAGCAGCAGAGCCATAAGGCACTACAGCAGCGGAGCCAGAAGGTGCTCAAGCAGCGGAGCCAGAAGGCGCTCCAACAGCAGAGATAGAAGGCACTCCAGCAGCAGTGCTAGAAGGCACTCCAGCAGCGGAGCTAGTAGGTGCTCAAGCAGCGGAGCCAAAGGGTGCTCCAATAGCAGAGCCAGAAGGCGCTCAAGCAGCAGAGCCAGAAGGTGCTCCTGCAGCAGAGCCAGAAGGCTCTCAAGCATCGGAGCCAGAAGGCGCTCAAGCAGCAGAGCCAGAAGGTGCTCGAGCAGCGGAGCCAGAAGGTGCCCAAGCAGCGGAGCCAGAAGGTGCTCCAACGGCAGAGCCAGAAGGCGCTCAAGCAGCAGAGCCAGAAGGTGCTCCAGCAGCGGAGCCAGAAGGCTCTCAAGCATCAGAGCCAGAAGGCGCTCAAGCAGCAGAGCTAGAAGGCGCTCCAGCAGCCGAGCCAGAAGGCGCTCAAGCAGCAGAGCCAGAAGGCACTCCAGCAGCGGAGCCAGAAGGTGCTCAAGCAGCGGAGCCAGATGGCGCTCCAACAGCAGAGATAGAAGGTACTCCAGCAGCAGTGCTAGAAGGCACTCCAGCAGCGGAGCCAGAAGGTGCTGCAGCAGCGGAGCCAAAGGGTGCTCCAGCAGCAGAGCTAGAAGGCGCTGCAGCAGCGGAGCCAGAAGGTGCTCAAGCAGCGGAGCCAGAAGGCACTCAAGCAGCGGAGCCAGAAGGTACTCAAGCAGCTGAGCCAGAAGGTGCTCAAGCAGTGGAGGCAGAAGGCTTTCCAGCAGCGGAGCCAGAAGGCGCTCAAGCAGCAGAGCCAGAAGGGGGTCCAGCAGTGGAGCCAGCAGGTGCTCCAGCAGCAGAGCCAGAAGGCGCTCAAGCAGCCGAACTAAAAGACGCTCCAGCAGCGGAGCCAGAAGGCGCTCAAGCATCAAAGCCAGAAGGCGCTCAAGCAGCAGAGCCAGAAGGTGCTCTAGCAGTGGAGCCAAGAGGTGGGCAAGCAGCAGAGCCAGAAGGCGCTCCAGCAGCGGAGCCAGAAGGCACTCCAGCAGCAGAGCTAGAAGATGCTCCAGCAGCGGTGCCAGAAGGCCCTCCAGCAGCGGAGCCAGAAGGTGCTCCGCCAGCACAGCCAAAAGGTGCTCCAGCAGCGGAGCTAGTAGGCGCTCAAGCAGCAGAGCCAGAAGGTGCTCCAGCAGCACAGCCAAAAGGTGCTCCAGCAGCGGAGCTAGAAGGTGCTCCAGCAGTGGAGCCAGAAGGAGCTCAAGCAGCAGAGCCAGAAAACGCTCAAGCAGCGGAGCCAGAAGGTGCTCCAGCAGCAGAGCCAGAAGGCGCTCAAGCAGCGGTGCCATAAGGCGCTCCAGCAGCAGAGCCGGAAGGTGCTCAAGCAGTGGAGACGGAAGGCGCTCCAGCAGCGGAGCCAGAAGGCACCCAAGCAGCGGAGCCAGAAGGTGCTCCAGCAGCAGAGCCAGAAGGTGCTCAAGCAGCAGAGCCAGAAGGTGCTCCAACAGCGGAGCCAGAAGGCGCACAAGCAGCAGAGCCAGAAGGTGCTCCAGCAGCCGAGCCAGAAGGCTCTCAAGTATCGGAGCCAGAAGGCGCTCAAGCAGCAGAGCCAGAAGGCGCTCAAGCAGCAGAGCCAGAAGGTGCTCCAGCAGCCGAGCCAGAAGGCGCTCAAGCAGCAGAGCCAGAAGGCGCTCCAGCAGCAGAGCCAGAATGTCCTCAAGTAGCGGAGCCAGAAGGCGCTCCAGCAGCGGAGCTAGAACGTACTCCAGCAGCGGTGCCAGAAGACACTCAAGCAGCGGAGCCAGAAGGTGCTGCAGCAGCAGAGCCAAAAGGTGCTCCAGCAGCAGAGCTAGAAGGCGCTCCAGCAGCGGAGCCAGAAGGTGCTCAAACAGCGGAGCCAGAAGGCACTCAAGCAGCAGAGCCAGAAGGAGCTCAAGCAGCTGAGCCAGAAGGCGCTCCAGCAGTGGAGCCAGAAGGCTTTCCAGCAGCGGAGCCAGAAGGTGCTCAAGCAGCAGAGCCAGAAGGTGCTCCAGCAGCGGAGCCAGCAGGTGCTCCAGCAGCAGAGCCAGAAGGTGCTCCAACAGTGGCGCTAGAAGGCGCTCCAGCAGCGGAACTAAAAGGCGCTCCAGCAGCAGAGCCAGAAGGCACTCAAGCATCGAAGACAGAAGGCGCTCAAGCAGCAGAGCCAGAAGGTGCTCAAGCAGCAGATCCAGAAAGTTCTCCAGCAGTCGAGCCAGAAGGCGCTCAAGCAGCAGAGCCAGAAGGCGCTCTAGCAGTGGAGCCAAAAGGTGGTCAAGCAGCAGAGCCAGAAGGCGCTCCTTCAGCGGAGCCAGAAGGCTCTCCAGCAGCAGAGCTAGAAGGTGCTCCAGCAGCGCTGCCAGAAGGCCCTCCAGCAGCGGAGCCAGAAGGTGCTCCACCAGCACAGCCAAAAGGTGCTCCAGCAGCGGAGCTAGTATGCGCTCCAGCAGCAGAGCCAGAAGGTGCTCAAGCAGCAGAGCCAGAAGGTGCTCAAGCAGCGGAGCCGGAAGGCGCAAGCAGCAGAGCCAGAAGGCACTCCAGCAGCAGAGCTGGAAGGCGCTCAAGCAGCGGAGGCAGAAGGTGCTCCAGCAGCAGAGCCAGAAGGCACTTAAGCAGCGGAGCCAGAAGGCGCCCAAGCAGCAGAGCCAGAAGGCGCTCAAGCAGCATAGCCAGAAGGTGCTCCAGCAGCCGAGCCAGAAGGCGCTCCAGCAGCAGAGCCAGAAGGTCCTCAAGCAGCGGAGCCAGAAGGCGCTCCAGCAGCAGAGCTAGAACGTACTCCAGCAGCGGTGCCAGAAGACATTCAAGCAGCGGAGCCAGAAGGTGCTGCAGCAGCAGAGCCAAAAGGTGCTCCAGCAGCAGAGCTAGCAGGCGCTCCAGCAGCGGAGCCAGAAAGTGCTCAAACAGCGGAGCCAGAAGGCACTCAAGCAGCAGAGCCAGAAGGTGCTCAAGCAGCTGAGCCAGAAGGCGCTCCAGCAGTGGAGCCAGAAGGTGCTCAAGCAGCAGAGCCAGAAGGTGCTCCAGCAGCGGAGCCAGCAGGTGCTCCAGCAGCAGAGCCAGAAGGTGCTCCAACAGTGGTGCTAGAAGGCACTCCAGCAGCGGAACTAAAAGGCGCTCCAGCAGCGGAGCCAGAAGGCACTCAAGCATCGAAGACAGAAGGCGCTCAAGCAGCAGAGCCAGAAGGTGCTCAAACAGCAGAGCCAGAAGGTTCTCCAGCAGTCGAGCCAGAAGGTGCTCAAGCAGCAGAGCCAGAAGGTGCTCCAGCAGTGGAGCCAAGAGGTGGTCAAGCAGCAGAGCCAGAAGGTGCTCCAGCAGCGGAGCCAGAAGGCACTCCAGCAGCAGAGCTAGAAGGTGCTCCAGCAGCGCTGCCAGATGGCCCTCCAGCAGCAGAGCCAGAAGGTGCTCCACCAGCACAGCCAAAAGGTGCTCCAGCAGCGGAGCTATTATGCGCTCCAGCAGCAGAGCCAGAAGGTGCTCAAGCAGCAGAGCCAGAAGGTGCTCAAGCAGCGGAGCCGGAAGGCGCAAGCAGCGGAGCCAGAAGGCACTCCAGCAGCGGAGCTGGAAGGCGCTCAAGCAGCGGAGGCAGAAGGTGCTCCAGCAGCAGAGCCAGAAGGCACTTAAGCAGCGGAACCAGAAGGCGCCCAAGCAGCAGAGACAGAAGGCGCTCAAGCAGCAGAGCCAGAAGCTGCTCCAGCAGCCGAGCCAGAAGGCGCTCAAGCAGCAGAGCCAGAAGGCGCTCCAGCAGCGGAGCCAGAAGGTCCTCAAGCAGCGGAGCCAGAAGGCGCTCCAGCAGCGGAGCTAGAAGGCACTCCAGCAGCAGTGCCAGAAGGCACTCAAGCAGCGGAGCCAGAAGGTGCTGCAGCAGCAGAGCCAAAAGGTGCTCCAGCAGCAGAGCTAGAAGGCGCTCCAGCAGCGGAGCCAGAAGGTGCTCAAGCAGCGGAGCCAGAAGGCGCTCAAGCAGCGGAGCCAGAAGGTGCTCAAGCAGCGGAGCCAGAAGGCACTCCAGCAGTGGAGCCAGAAGGTGCTTAAGAAGCGGAGCCAGAAGGCACTCAAGCAGTAGAGCCAGAAGGTGCTCAAGCAACAGAACCAGAAAGCCCTCCAGCAGCGGAGCCAGAAGGTGCTCCACCAGCACAGCCAAAAGGTGCTCCAGCAGCAGAGCTAGTATGCGCTCCAGCAGCAGAGCCAGAAGGTGCTCAAGCAGCAGAGCCAGAAGGTGCTCAAGCAGCGGAGCCGGAAGGCGCAAGCAGTGGAGCCAGAAGGCACTCCAGCAGCGGAGCTGGAAGGCGCTCAAGCAGCGGAGGCAGAAGGTGCTCCAGCAGCAGAGCCAGAAGGCACTTAAGCAGCGGAGCCAGAAGGCGCTCCAGCAGCAGAGCTAGAACGTACTCCAGCAGCGGTGCCAGAAGACACTCAAGCAGCGGAGCCAGAAGGTGCTGCAGCAGCGGAGCCAAAAGGTGCTCCAGCAGCAGAGCTAGAAGGCGCTCCAGCAGCGGAGCCAGAAGGTGCTCAAACAGCGGAGCCAGAAGCCACTAGAGCAGCAGAGCCAGAAGGTGCTCCAGCAGCAGAGCCAGAAGGTGCTCCAACAGTGGCGCTAGAAGGCGCTCCAGCAGCGGAACTAAAAGGCGCTCCAGCAGCGGAGCCAGAAGGCACTCAAGCATCGAAGACAGAAGGCGCTCAAGCAGCAGAGCCAGAAGGTGCTCAAGCAGCAGAGCCAGAAGGTTCTCCAGCAGTCGAGCCAGAAGGCGCTCAAGCAGCAGAGCCAGAAGGCGCTCTAGCAGTGGAGCCAAGAGGTGGTCAAGCAGCAGAGCCAGAAGGCGCTCCAGCAGCGGAGCCAGAAGGCACTCCAGCAGCAGAGCTAGAAGGTGCTCCAGCAGCGCTGCCAGAAGGCCCTCCAGCAGCGGAGCCAGAAGGTGCTCCACCAGCACAGCCAAAAGGTGCTCCAGCAGCGGAGCTAGTATGCGCTCCAGCAGCAGAGCCAGAAGGTGCTCAAGCAGCAGAGCCAGAAGGTGCTCAAGCAGCGGAGCCGGAAGGCGCAAGCAGCGGAGCCAGAAGGCACTCCAGCAGCGGAGCTGGAAGGCGCTCAAGCAGCGGAGGCAGAAGGTGCTCCAGCAGCAGAGCCAGAAGGCACTGAAGCAGCGGAGCCAGAAGGCGCCCAAGCAGCAGAGCCAGAAGGCGCTCAAGCGGCAGAGCCAGAAGGTGCTCCAGCAGACGAGCCAGAAGGCGCTCAAGCAGCAGAGCCAGAAGGCGCTCCAGGAGCGGAGCCAGAAGGTCCTCAAGCAGCGGAGCCAGAAGGCGCTCCAGCAGCGGAGCTAGAAGGCACTCCAGCAGCAGTGCCAGAAGGCACTCAAGCAGCGGAGCCAGAAGGCGCTCCAGCAGCGGAGCTAGAACGTACTCCAGCAGCGGTGCCAGAAGACACTCAAGCAGCGGAGCCAGAAGGTGCTGCAGCAGCGGAGCCAAAAGGTGCTCCAGCAGCAGAGCTAGAAGGCGCTCCAGCAGCGGAGCCAGAAGGTGCTGCAGCAGCGGAGCCAAAGGGAGCTCCAGCAGCAGAGCTAGAAGGCGCTGCAGCAGCGGAGCCAGAAGGTGCTCAAGCAGCGGAGCCAGAAGGCACTCAAGCAGCGGAGCCAGAAGGTGCTCAAGCAGCTGAGCCAGAAGGCGCTCAAGCCGTGGAGGCAGAAGGCTTTCCAGCAGCGGAGCCAGAAGGCGCTCAAGCAGCAGAGCCAGAAGGCGGTCCAGCAGTGGAGCCAGCAGGTGCTCCAGCAGCAGAGCCAGAAGGTGCTCAAGCAGCCAAACTAAAAGGCGCTCCAGCAGCGGAGCCAGAAGGCGCTCAAGCATCAAAGCCAGAAGGCGCTCAAGCAGCAGAGCCAGAAGGTGCTCTAGCAGTGGAGCCAAGAGGTGGGCAAGCAGCAGAGCCAGAAGGCGCTCCAGCAGCGGAGCCAGAAGGCACTCCAGCAGCAGAGCTAGAAGATGCTCCAGCTTCGCTGCCAGAAGGTCCTCCAGCAGCGGAGCCAGAAGGTGCTCCACCAGCACAGCCAAAAGGTGCTCCAGCAGCGGAGCTAGTATGCGCTCCAGCAGCAGAGCCAGAAGGTGCTCAAGCAGCAGAGCCAGAAGGTGCTCAAGCAGCGGAGCTGGAAGGCGCAAGCAGCGGAGCCAGAAGGCACTCCAGCAGCGGAGCTGGAAGGCGCTCAAGCAGCGGAGGCAGAAGGTGCTCCAGCAGCAGAGCCAGAAGGCACTTAAGCAGCGGAGCCAGAAGTCGCCCAAGCAGCAGAGCCAGAAGGCGCTCAAGCAGCAGAGCCAGAAGGTGCTCCAGCAGCCGAGCCAGAAGGCGCTCAAGCAGCAGAGCCAGAAGGCGCTCCAGGAGCGGAGCCAGAAGGTCCTCAAGCAGCGGAGCCAGAAGGCGCTCCAGCAGCGGAGCTAGAAGGCACTCCAGCAGCAGTGCCAGAAGGCACTCAAGCAGCGGAGCCAGAAGGTGCTGCAGCAGCAGAGCCAAAAGGTGCTCGAGCAGCAGAGCTAGAAGGCGCTCCAGCAGCGGAGCCAGAAGGTGCTCAAGCAGCGGAGCCAGAAGGCGCTCCAGCAGCGGAGCTAGAACGTACTCCAGCAGCGGTGCCAGAAGACACTCAAGCAGCGGAGCCAGAAGGTGCTGCAGCTGCGGAGCCAAAAGGTGCTCCAGCAGCAGAGCTAGAAGGCGCTCCAGCAGCAGAGCCAGAAGGTGCTGCAGCAGCGGAGCCAAAGGGTGCTCCAGCAGCAGAGCTAGAAGGCGCTGCAGCAGCGGAGCCAGAAGGTGCTCAAGCAGCGGAGCCAGAAGGCACTCAAGCAGCGGAGCCAGAAGGTGCTCTAGCAGCTGAGCCAGAAGGCGCTCAAGCAGTGGAGGCAGAAGGCTTTCCAGCAGCGGAGCCAGAAGGCGCTCAAGCAGCAGAGCCAGAAGGTGCTCCAGCAGCCGAGCCAGAAGGCTCTCAAGTATCGGAGCCAGAAGGCGCTCAAGCAGCAGAGCTAGAAGGCGCTCAAGCAGCAGAGCCAGAAGGTGCTCCAGCAGCTGAGCCAGAAGGCGCTCAAGCAGCAGAGCCAGAAGGCGCTCCAGCAGCGGAGCCAGAAGGTCCTCAAGCAGCGGAGCCAGAAGGCGCTCCAGCAGCAGAACTAGAAGATGCTCCAGCAGCGGAGCTAGAACGTACTCCAGCAGCGGTGCCAGAAGACACTCAAGCAGCGGAGCCAGAAGGTGCTGCAGCAGCGGAGCCAAAAGGTGCTCCAGCAGCAGAGCTAGAATGCGCTCCAGCAGCGGAGCCAGAAGGTGCTCAAACAGCGGAGCCAGAAGGCACTCAAGCAGCAGAGCCAGAAGGAGCTCAAGCAGCTGAGCCAGAAGGCGCTCCAGCAGTGGAGCCAGAAGGCTTTCCAGCAGCGGAGCCAGAAGGTGCTCAAGCATCAGAGCCAGAAGGTGCTCCAGCAGCGGAGCCAGCAGGTGCTCCAGCAGCAGAGCCAGAAGGTGCTCCAACAGTGGCACTAGAAGGCGCTCCAGCAGCGGAACTAAAAGGCGCTCCAGCAGCAGAGCCAGAAGGCACTCAAGCATCGAAGACAGAAGGCGCTCAAGCAGCAGAGCCAGAAGGTGCTCAAGCAGCAGATCCAGAAGGTTCTCCAGCAGTCGAGCCAGAAGGCGCTCAAGCAGCAGAGCCAGAAGGCGCTCTAGCAGTGGAGCCAAGAGGTGGTCAAGCAGCAGAGCCAGAAGGCGCTCCTTCAGCGGAGCCAGAAGGCTCTCCAGCAGCAGAGCTAGACGGTGCTCCAGCAGCGCTGCCAGAAGGCCCTCCAGCAGCGGAGCCAGAAGGTGCTCCACCAGCACAGCCAAAAGGTGCTCCAGCAGCGGAGCTAGTATGCGCTCCAGCAGCAGAGCCAGAAGGTGCTCAAGCAGCAGAGCCAGAAGGTGCTCAAGCAGCGGAGCCGGAAGGCACAAGCAGCGGAGCCAGAAGGCACTCCAGCAGCAGAGCTGGAAGGCGCTCAAGCAGCGGAGGCAGAAGGTGCTCCAGCAGCAGAGCCAGAAGGCACTTAAGCAGCGGAGCCAGAAGGCGCCCAAGCAGCAGAGCCAGAAGGCGCTCAACCAGCAGAGCCAGAAGGTGCTCCAGCAGCCGAGCCAGAAGGCGCTCCAGCAGCAGAGCCAGAAGGTCCTCAAGCAGCGGAGCCAGAAGGCGCTCCAGCAGCAGAGCTAGAACGTACTCCAGCAGCGGTGCCAGAAGACACTCAAGCAGCGGAGCCAGAAGGTGCTGCAGCAGCGGAGCCAAAAGGTGCTCCAGCAGCAGAGCTAGAAGGCGCTCCAGCAGCGGAGCCAGAAGGTGCTGAAACAGCGGAGCCAGAAGGCACTCAAGCAGCAGAGCCAGAAGGTGCTCAAGCAGCTGAGCCAGAAGGCGCTCCAGCAGCGGAGCCAGAAGGCACTCCAGCAGCAGAGCCAGAAGGTGCTCCAGCAGCGCTGCCAGATGTCCCTCCAGCAGCGGAGCCAGAAGGCACTCCAGCAGCAGAGCCAGAAGGTGCTCCAGCAGCGCTGCCAGATGTCCCTCCAGCAGCACAGCCAAAAGGTGCTCCAGCAGCGGAGCTAGTATGCGCTCCAGCAGCAGAGCCAGAAGGTGCTCAAGCAGCAGAGCCAGAAGGTGCTCAAGCAGCAGAGCCGGAAGGCTCAAGCAGCGGAGCCAGAAGGCACTCCAGCAGCGGAGCTGGAAGGCGCTCAAGCAGCAGAGGCAGAAGGTGCTCCAGCAGCAGAGCCAGAAGGCACTTAAGCAGCGGAACCAGAAGGCGCCCAAGCAGCAGAGCCAGAAGGCGCTCAAGTAGTCGAGCCAGAAGCTGCTCTAGCAGCAGAGCCAGAAGGCGCTCAAGCAGCAGAGCCAGAAGGCGCTCCAGCAGCGGAGCCAGAAGGTCCTCAAGCAGCGGAGCCAGAAGGCGTTCCAGCAGCGGAGCTAGAAGGCACTCCAGCAGCAGTGCCAGAAGGCACTCAAGCAGCGGAGCCAGAAGGTGCTGCAGCAGCAGAGCCAAAAGGTGCTCCAGCAGCAGAGCTAGAAGGCGCTCCAGCAGCGGAGCCAGAAGGTGCTCAAGCAACGGAGCCAGAAGGCGCTCAAGCAGTGGAGCCAGAAGGTGCTCAAGCAGCGGAGCCAGAAGGCACTCCAGCAGTGGAGCCAGAAGGTGCTTAAGAAGCGGAGCCAGAAGGCACTCAAGCAGTAGAGCCAGAAGGTGCTCAAGCAACAGAAACAGAAATCCCTCCAGCAGCGGAGCCAGAAGGTGCTCCACCAGCACAGCCAAAAGGTGCTCCAGCAGCAGAGCTAGTATGCGCTCCAGAAGCAGAGCCAGAAGGTGCTCAAGCAGCAGAGCCAGAAGGTGCTCAAGCAGCGGAGCCGGAAGGCGCAAGCAGTGGAGCCAGAAGGCACTCCAGCAGCGGAGCTGGAAGGTGCTCAAGCAGCGGAGGCAGAAGGTGCTCCAGCAGCAGAGCCAGAAGGCACTTAAGCAGCGGAGCCAGAAGGCGCTCCAGCAGCGGAGCCAGAAGGTGCTCAAGCAGCACAACCAGAAGGCGCTCCAGCAGCGGAGCCAGAAGGCGCTCAAGCAGCTGAGCCAGAAGGAGCTCAAGCAGCGGAGCCAGAAGGTGCTCAAGCAGCAGAGCCATAAGGCGCTCAAGCAGTGGAGCCAGAAGGCACTCCAGCAGCAGAGCCAGAAGGTGCTCAAGCAGCAGAGCCAGAAGGTGCTCAAGCAGGGGAGCCGGAAGGCGCAAGCAGCAGAGCCAGAAGGCACTCCAGCAGCGGAGCTGGAAGGCGCTCAAGCAGCGGAGGCAGAAGGTGCTCCAGCAGCAGAGCCAGAAGTCAATTAAGCAGCGGAGCCAGAAGGCGCCCAAGCAGCAGAGCCAGAAGGCGCTCAAGCAGCAGAGCCAGAAGGTGCTCCAGTAGCCGAGCCAGAAGGCGCTCCAGCAGCAGAGCCAGAAAGTCCTCAAGCAGCGGAGCCAGAAGGCGCTCCAGCAGCAGAGCTAGAACGTACTCCAGCAGCGGTGCCAGAAGACACTCAAGCAGCGGAGCTAGAAGGTGCTGCAGCAGCGGAGCCAAAAGGTGCTCCAGCAGCAGAGCTAGAAGGCGCTCCAGCAGCGGAGCCAGAAGGTGCTCAAACAGCGGAGCCAGAAGGCACTCAAGCAGCAGAGCCAGAAGGTGCTCAAGCAGCTGAGCCAAAAGGCACTCCAGCAGTGGAGCCAGAAGGCTTTCCAGCAGCGGAGCCAGAAGGTGCTCAAGCAGCAGAGCCAGAAGGTGCTCCAGCAGCGGAGCCAGCAGGTGCTCCAGCAGCAGAGCCAGAAGGTGCTCCAACAGTGGCGCTAGAAGGCGCTCCAGCAGCGGAACTAAAAGGCGCTCCAGCAGCGGAGCCAGAAGGCACTCAAGCATCGAAGACAGAAGGCGCTCAAGCAGCAGAGCCAGAAGGTGCTCAAGCAGCAGAGCCAGAAGGTTCTCCAGCAGTCGAGCCAGAAGGCGCTCAAGCAGCAGAGCCAGAAGGCGCTCTAGCAGTGGAGCCAAGAGGTGGTCAAGCAGCAGAGCCAGAAGGCGCTCCAGCAGCGCTGCCAGAAGGCCCTCCAGCAGCGGAGCCAGAAGGTGCTCCACCAGCACAGCCAAAAGGTGCTCCAGCAGCGGAGCTAGTATGCGCTCCAGCAGCAGAGCCAGAAGGTGCTCAAGCAGCAGAGCCAGAAGGTGCTCAAGCAGCGGAGCCGGAAGGCGCAAGCAGCGGAGCCAGAAGGCACTCCAGCAGCAGAGCTGGAAGGCGCTCAAGCAGCGGAGGCAGAAGGTGCTCCAGCAGCAGAGCCAGAAGGCACTTAAGCAGCGGAGCCAGAAGGCGCCCAAGCAGCAGAGCCAGAAGGCGCTCAAGCAGCAGAGCCAGAAGGTGCTCCAGCAGCCGAGCCAGAAGGCGCTCAAGCAGCAGAGCCAGAAGGCGCTCTAGGAGCGGAGCCAGAAGGTCCTCAAGCAGCGGAGCCAGAAGGCGCTCCAGCAGCGGAGCTAGAAGGCACTCCAGCAGCAGTGCCAGAAGGCACTCAAGCAGCGGAGCCAGAAGGTGCTGCAGCAGCAGAGCCAAAAGGTGCTCCAGCAGCAGAGCTAGAAGGCGCTCCAGCAGCGGAGCCAGAAGGTGCTCAAGCAGCGGAGCCAGAAGGCGCTCAAGCAGCGGAGCCAGAAGTGCTCAAGCAGCGGAGCCAGAAGGCACTCCAGCAGTGGAGCCAGAAGGTGCTTAAGAAGCGGAGCCAGAAGGCGCTCAAGCAGTAGAGCCAGAAGGTGCTCAAGCAACAGAACCAGAAAGCCCTCCAGCAGCGGAGCCAGAAGGTGCTCCACCAGCACAGCCAAAAGGTGCTCCAGCAGCAGAGCTAGTATGCGCTCCAGCAGCAGAGCCAGAAGGTGCTCAAGCAGCAGAGCCAGAAGGTGCTCAAGCAGCAGAGCTGGAAGGCGCAAGCAGTGGAGCCAGAAGGCACTCCAGCAGCGGAGCTGGAAGGCGCTCAAGCAGCGGAGGCAGAAGGTGCTCCAGAAGCAGAGCCAGAAGGCACTTAAGCAGCGGAGCCAGAAGCCGCTCCAGCAGCGGAGCCAGAAGGTGCTCAAGCAGCACAACCAGAAGGCGCTCAAGCAGCGGAGCCAGAAGGCGCTCAAGCAGCTGAGCCAGAAGGTGCTCAAGCAGCGGAGCCAGAAGGTGCTCAAGCAGCAGAGCCATAAGGCGCTCAAGCAGTGGAGCCAGAAGGCACTCCAGCAGCGGAGGCAGAAGGTGCTTAAGCAGCAGAGCCAGAAGGCGCTCAAGCAGCAGAGCCAGAAGGCGCTCCAGCAGCAGAGCCAGACGGTGCTCAAGCAGCGGAGCCAGAAGGCGCTCCAGCAGCAGAGCCAGAAGGCGCTCCAGCAGTGGAGCCAGAAGGTGCTCCAGCAGCGGAGCCAGAAGGCACTCCAGCAGCGGAGCCAGAAGGTGCTCCAGCAGCAGAGCCAGAAATTGCTCCAGCAGCGGAGCCAGAAGGCGCTCAAGCCACGGAGCCAGAAGGCGCTCCATCAGCAGAGCCAGAAGCCGCTCCAGCAGCGGAGCCAGAAGGCGCCCAAGCAGCGGAGCCAGAAGACGCTCCAGCAGCAGAGGCAGAAGGAGCTCAAGCAGCTGAGCCAGAAGGCGCTCACGCAGCGGAGCCAGAAGGTGCTCAAGCAGCGGAGCCAGAAGGCACTCCAGCAGTGGAGCCAGAAGGTGCTTAAGAAGCGGAGCCAGAAGGCGCTCAAGCAGTAGAGCCAGAAGGTGCTCAAGCAACAGAACCAGAAGTCGCTCCAGCAGCAGAGGCAGAAGGTGCTCAAGCAGCAGAGCCAGAAGGCGCTCCAGCAGCGGAGCCAGAAGGCGCTCCAGCAGCAGAGCCAGAAGGCACTCCAGCAGCAGAGCCCGAAGGTGCTCAAGCAACGGAGCCAGAAGATGCTCCAGCAGCGGAGCTATTAGGCCCTCCAGCAGCGGAGCCATAATGCACTCCAGCAGCGGAGCTGGAAGGCGCTCAAGCAGCGGAGGCAGAAGGTGCTCCAGCAGCAGAGCCAGAAGGCACTTAAGCAGCGGAGCCAGAAGGCGCCCAAGCAGCAGAGCCAGAAGGCGCTCAAGCAGCAGAGCCAGAAGGTGCTCCAGCAGCCGAGCCAGAAGGCGCTCAAGCAGCAGAGCCAGAAGGCGCTCCAGCAGCGGAGCCAGAAGGTCCTCAAGCAGCGGAGCCAGAAGGCACTCCAGCAGCGGATCTAGAAGGCACTCCAGCAGCGGTGCCAGAAGGTGCTCAAGCAGCGGAGCCGGAAGGCGCAAGCAGCGGAGCCAGAAGGCACTCCAGCAGCGGAGCTGGAAGCCGCTCAAGCAGCGGAGGCAGAAGGTGCTCCAGCAGCAGAGCCAGAAGGCACTTAAGCAGCGGAGCCAGAAGGCGCCCAAGCAGCAGAGCCAGAAGGCGCTCAAGCAGCAGAGCCAGAAGGTGCTCCAGCAGCCGAGCCAGAAGGCGCTCAAGCAGCAGAGCCAGAAGGCGCTCCAGCAGCGGAGCCAGAAGGTGCTTAAGAAGCGGAGCCAGAAGGCGCTCAAGCAGTAGAGCCAGAAGGTGCTCAAGCAACAGAACCAGAAAGCCCTCCAGCAGCGGAGCCAGAAGGTGCTCCACCAGCACAGCCAAAAGGTGCACCAGCAGCAGAGCTAGTATGTGCTCCAGCAGCAGAGCCAGAAGGTGCTCAAGCAGCAGAGCCAGAAGGTGCTCAAGCAGCGGAGCCGGAAGGCGCAAGCAGCGGAGCCAGAAGGCACTCCAGCAGCGGAGCTGGAAGGCGCTCAAGCAGCGGAGGCAGAAGGTGCTCCAGCAGCAGAGCCAGAAGGCACTTAAGCAGCGGAGCCAGAAGGCGCTCCAGCAGCGGAGCCAGAAGGTGCTCAAGCAGCACAACCAGAAGGCGCTCCAGCAGCGGAGCCAGAAGGCGCTCAAGCAGCTGAGCCAGAAGGTGCTCAAGCAGCAGAGCCAGAAGGTGCTCAAGCAGCAGAGCCATAAGGCGCTCAAGCAGTGGAGCCAGAAGGCACTCCAGCAGAGGAGCCAGAAGGTGCTTAAGCAGCAGAGCCAGAAGGCGCTCAAGCAGCAGAGCCAGACGGTGCTCCAGCAGCAGAGCCAGAAGGTGCTCAAGCAGCGGAGCCAGAAGGCGCTCCAGCAGCAGAGCCAGAAGGCGCTCCAGTAGCGGAGCCAGAAGGTGCTCCAGCAGCGGAGCCAGAAGGCACTCCAGCAGCGGAGCCAGAAGGTGCTCCAGTAGCGGAGCCAGAAATTGCTCCAGCAGCGGAGCCAGAAGGCGCTCAAGCCACGGAGCCAGAAGGCGCTCCAGCAGCGAAGCCAGAAGCCGCTCCAGCAGCGGAGCCAGAAGGCGCCCAAGCAGCGGCGCCAGAAGGCGCTCCAGCAGCAGAGGCAGAAGGTGCTCAAGCAGCGGAGCCAGAAGGCACTCCAGCAGCAGAGCCAGAAGGCGCTCAAGCAGCGGAGCCAGAAGGTGCTCAAGCAGCGGAGCCAGAAGGCACTCCAGCAGTGGAGCCAGAAGGTGCTTAAGAAGCGGAGCCAGAAGGCGCTCAAGCAGTAGAGCCAGAAGGTGTTCAAGCAACAGAACCAGAAGGCGCTCCAGCAGCAGAGGCAGAAGGTGCTCAAGCAGCAGAGCCAGAAGGTGCTCCAGCAGCCGAGCCAGAAGGCACTCAAGCAGCAGAGCCAGAAGGCACTCCAGCAGCAGAGCCCGAAGGTGCTCAAGCAACGGAGCCAGAAGGTGCTCCAGCAGCGGAGCTATAAGGCCCTCCAGCAGCGGAGCCATAATGCACTCCAGCAGCGGAGCCAGAAGGTGCTCAAGCAGCAGAGTCAGAAGGCGCTCCAGCAGCAGAGCCAGAAGGTGCTCCAGAAGTAGAGCCAGAAAGCGCCCAAGCAGCAGAGACAGAAGGCACTCCAGCAGCACAACCAGAAGGAGCTCAAGCAGCGGAGCCAGAAGGCGTTCAAGCAGTGGAGCCAGAAGGCGCTCCAGCAGCAGAGCCAGAAGGCGCTCCAGCAGCGGAGCCAGAAGGCGCCCAAGCAGCGGAGCCAGACGGCGCTCCAGCAGCGGAGGCAGAAGGAGCTCAAGCAGCGGAGCCAGAAGGCGCTCCAGCAGCAGAGCCAGAAGGCGCTCAAGCAGCGGAGCCAGAAGGCGCTCAAGCAGCGGAGCCAGAAGGTGCTCAAGCAGCGGAGCCAGAAGGCACTTCAGCAGTGGAGCCAGAAGGTGCTTAAGAAGCGGAGCCAGAAGGCGCTCAAGCAGTAGAGCCAGAAGGTGCTCAAGCAACAGAACCAGAAGGCGCTCCAGCAGCAGAGGCAGAAGGTGCTCAAGCAGCAGAGCCAGAAGGCGCTCCAGCAGCAGAGCCAGAAGGCACTCCAGCAACGGAGCAAACATGTGCTCCAGCAGCAGAGCCAGAAGGTGCTCCAACAGGAGAGCTAGAAGGCGCTCCAGCAGCGGAACTAAAAGGTGCTCCAGCAGCGGAGCCAGAAGGCGCTCAAGCATCAAAGCCAGAAGGCGCTCAAGCAGCAGAGCCAGAAGGTGCTCTAGCAGTGGAGCCAAGAGGTGGTCAAGCAGCAGAGCCAGAAGGCGCTCCAGCAGCGGAGCCAGAAGGCACTCCAGCAGCAGAGCTAGAAGGTGCTCCAGCAGCGGTGCCAGAAGGCCCTCCAGCAGCGGAGCCAGAAGGTGCTCCGCCAGCACAGCCAAAAGGTGCTCCAGCAGCAGAGCTAGTAGGCGCTCAAGTAGCGGAGCCAGAAGGTGCTCCAGCAGCACAGCCAAAAGGTGCTCCAGCAGCGGAGCTAGAAGGTGCTCCAGCAGCGGAGCCAGAAGGAGCTCAAGAAGCAGAGCCAGAAAACGCTCAAGCAGCGGAGCCAGAAGGTGCTCCAGCAGCAGAGCTAGAAGGCGCTCCAGCAGCGGAGCCAGAAGGTGCTCAAACAGCGGAGCCAGAAGGCACTCAAGCAGCGGAGCCAGAAGATGCTCAAGCAGCTGAGCCAGAAGGCGCTCCAGCAGTGGAGCCAGAAGGCTTTCCAGCAGCGGAGCCAAAAGGTGCTCAAGCAGCAGAGCCAGAAGGTGCTCCAGCAGCGGAGCCAGCAGGTGCTCCAGCAGCAGAGCCAGAAGGTGCTCCAACAGCGGAGCTAGAAGGCGCTCCAGCAGCGGAACTAAAAGGCGCTCCAGCAGCGGAGCCAGAAGGCGCCCAAGCATCGAAGCCAGAAGGCGCTCAAGCAGCAGAGCCAGAAGGTGCTCCAGCAGTCAAGCCAGAAGGCGCTCAAGCAGCAGAGCCAGAAGGCGCTCTAGCAGTGGAGCCAAGAGGTGGTCAAGCAGCAGAGCCAGAAGGCGCTCCAGCAGCAGAGCCAGAAGGCACTCCAGCAGTAGAGCTAGAAGGTGCTCCAGCAGCGCTGCCAGAAGGCCCTCCAGCAGCGGAGCCAGAAGGTGCTCCACCAGCAAAGCCAAAAGGTGCTCCAGCAGCGGAGCTAGTATGCGCTCCAGCAGCAGAGCCAGAAGGTGCTCAAGCAGCAGAGCCAGAAGGTGCTCAAGCAGCGGAGCCGGAAGGCGCAAGCAGCGGAGCCAGAAGGCACTCCAGCAGCGGAGCTGGAAGGCGCTCAAGCAGCGGAGGTAGAAGGTGCTCCAGCAGCAGAGCCAGAAGGCACTTAAGCAGCAGAGCCAGAAGGCGCCCAAGCAGCAGAGCCAGAAGGCGCTCCAGCAGCGGAGCCAGACGGTGCTCAAGCAGCACAACCAGAAGGCGCTCCAGCAGTGGAGCCAGAAGGCGCTCAAGGAGCTGAGCCAGAAGGTGCTCAAGCAGCGGAGCCAGAAGGTGCGTAAGCAGCGGAGCCAGAAGGCGCTCAAGCAGCAGAGCTAGAAGGCGCTCCAGCAGCAGAGCCAGAAGGTGCTCAAGCAGCGGAGCCAGAAGGTGCTCCAGCAGCAGAGCCAGAAGGCGCTCCAGCAGCGGAGCCAGAAGGTGCTCCAGCAGCGGAGCCAGAAGGCACTCCAGCAGAGGAGCCAGAAGGTGCTCCAGCAGCAGAGCCAGAAGTTGCTCCAGCAGCGGAGCCAGAAGGCGCTCAAGCAGTGGAGCCAGAAGGCGCTCCAGCAGCGGAGCCAGAAGGCGCTCCAGCAGCGGAGCCAGAAGGCGCCCAAGCAGCGGTGCCAGACGGCGCTCCAGCAGCGGAGGCAGAAGGAGCTCAAGCAGCGGAGCCAGAAGGCGCTCCAGCAGCAGAGCCAGAAGGCGCTCAAGCAGCGGAGCCAGAAGGCGCTCAAGCAGCGGAGCCAGAAGGTGCTCAAGCAGCGGAGCCAGAAGGCACTTCAGCAGTGGAGCCAGAAGGTGCTTAAGAAGCGGAGCCAGAAGGCGCTCAAGCAGTAGAGCCAGAAGGTGCTCAAGCAACAGAACCAGAAGGCGCTCCAGCAGCAGAGGCAGAAGGTGCTCAAGCAGCAGAGCCAGAAGACGCTCCAGCAGCAGAGCCAGAAGGCACTCCAGCAGCGGAGCCAGCAGGTGCTCCAGCAGCAGAGCCAAAAGGTGCTCCAACAGGAGAGCTAGAAGGCGCTCCAGCAGCGGAACTAAAAGGTGCTCCAGCAGCGGAGCCAGAAGGCGCTCAAGCATCAAAGCCAGAAGGAGCTCAAGCAGCAGAGCCAGAAGGTGCTCTAGCAGTGGAGCCAAGAGGTGGTCAAGCAGCAGAGCCAGAAGGCGCTCCAGCAGCGGAGCCAGAAGGCACTCCAGCAGCAGAGCTAGAAGGTGCTCCAGCAGCGGTGCCAGAAGGCCCTCCAGCAGCGGAGCCAGAAGGTGCTCCGCCAGCACAGCCAAAAGGTGCTCCAGCAGCAGAGCTAGTAGGCGCTCAAGTAGCGGAGCCAGAAGGTGCTCCAGCAGCACAGCCAAAAGGTGCTCCAGCAGCGGAGCTAGAAGGTGCTCCAGCAGCGGAGCTAGAAGGAGCTCAAGCAGCAGAGCCAGAAAACGCTCAAGCAGCGGAGCAAGAAGGTGCTCCAGCAGCAGAGCCAGAAGGCGCTCAAGCAGCAGAGCCATAAGGCGCTCCAGCAGCGGAGCCGGAAGGCGCTCCAGCAGCAGAGCCAGAAGGCGCCCAAGCAGCGGAGCCAGAAGGTGCTCCAGCAGCAGAGCCAGAAGGCGCTCAAGCAGCAGAGCCAGAAGGTGCTCCAACAGCAGAGCCAGAGGCGCTCAAGCAGCAGAGCCAGAAGGTGCTCCAGCAGCGGAGCCAGAAGGCTCTCAAGTATCGGAGCCAGCAGGCGCTCAAGCAGCAGAGCCAGAAGGCGCTCAAGCAGCAGAGCTAGAAGGTGCTCCAGCAGCCGAGCCAGAAGGCGCTCAAGCAGCAGTGCCAGAAGGCGCTCCAGCAGCGGAGCCAGAAGGTGCTCAAGCAGCGGAGCCAGAAGGCGCTCCAGCAGCGGAGCTAGAAGGCGCTTCAGCAGCGGTGCCAGAAGGCACTCAAGCAGCGGAGCTAGGAGGCGCTCCAGCAGCAGAGCCAGAAGGCGCTCAAGCATCAAAGCCAGAAGGCGCTCAAGCAGCGGAGCTAGAAGGCGCTCCAGCAGCGGAGCCAGAAGGCGCTCAAGCATCAAAGCCAGAAGGCGCTCAAGCAGCAGAGCCAGAAGGTGCTCTAGCAGTGGAGCCAAGAGGTGGTCAAGCAGCAGAGCCAGAAGGCGCTCCAGCAGCGGAGCCAGAAGGCACTCCAGCAGCCGAGATAGAAGGTGCTCCAGCAGCAGTGCCAGAAGGCCCTCCAGCAGCGGAGCCAGAAGGTGCTCCGCCAGCACAGACAAAAGGTGCTCCAGCAGCGGAGCTAGTAGGTGCTCAAGCAGCGGAGCCAGAAGGTGCTCCAATAGCAGAGCCAGAAGGCGCTCAAGCAGCAGAGCCAGAAGGTGCTCCATCAGCAGAGCCAGAAGGCTCTCAAGCATCGGAGCCAGAAGGCGCTCAAGCAGCAGAGCCAGAAGGCGCTCGAGCAGCGGAGCTAGTAGGTGCTCAAGCAGCGGAGCCAGAAGTTGCTCCAATAGCAGAGCCAGAAGGCGCTCAAGCAGCAGAGCCAGAAGGTGCTCCATCAGCAGAGCCAGAAGGCTCTCAAGCATCGGAGCCAGAAGGCGCTCAAGCAGCAGAGCCAGAAGGTGCTCCAGCAGCGGAGCCAGAAGGCTCTCAAGCATCGGAGCCAGAAGGCGCTCAACAGCAGAGCTAGAAGGCGCTCCAGCAGCCGAGCCAGAAGGCGCTCAAGCAGCAGAGCCAAAAGGCACTCCAGCAGCAGAGCCAGAAGGTGCTAAAGCAGCGGAGCCAGAAGGCGCTCCAACAGCAGAGATAGAAGGCACTCCAGCAGCAGTGCTAGAAGGCACTCCAGCAGCGAAGCTAGTAGGTGCTCAAGCAGCGTAGCCAAAGGGTGCTCCAATAGCAGAGCCAGAAGGCGCTCAAGCAGCAGAGCCAGAAGGTGCTCCAGCAGCAGAGCCAGAAGGCTCTCAAGCATCGGAGCCAGAAGGCGCTCAAGCAGCAGAGCCAGAAGGCGCTCGAGCAGCGGAGCCAGAAGGCGCTCAAGCAGCAGAGCCAGAAGGCGCTCGAGCAGCGGAGCCAGAAGGCGCCCAAGCAGCGGAGCCAGAAGGTGCTCCAACGGCAGAGCCAGAAGGCGCTCAAGCAGCAGAGCCAGAAGGCGCTCAAGCAGCAGAGCTAGAAGGCGCTCCAGCAGCCGAGCCAGAAGGCGCTCAAGCAGCAGAGCCAGAAGGCACTCCAGCAGCGGAGCCAGAAGGTGCTCAAGCAGCGGAGCCAGAAGGCGCTCCAACAGCAGAGATAGAAGGCACTCCGGCAGGGGTGCTAGAATGCACTCCAGCAGCGGAGCCAGAAGGTGCTGCAGCAGCGGAGCCAAAGGGTGCTCCAGCAGCAGAGCTAGAAGGCGCTGCAACAGCGGAGCCAGAAGGTGCTCAAGCAGCGGAGCCAGAAGGCACTCAAGCAGCGGAGCCAGAAGGTGCTCAAGCAGCTGAGCCAGAAGGCGCTCAAGCAGTGGAGGCAGAAGGCTTTCCAGCAGCGGAGCCAGAAGGCGCTCAAGCAGCAGAGCCAGAAGGCGGTCCAGCAGTGGAGCCAGCAGGTGCTCCAGCAGCAGAGCCAGAAGGTGCCCCAACAGCAGAGCTAGAAAGCGCTCCAGCAGCGGAACTAAAAGGCGCTCCAGCAGTGGAGCCAGAAGGCGCTCAAGCATCAAAGCCAGAAGGCGCTCAAGCAGCAGAGCCAGAAGGTGCTCTAGCAGTGGAGCCAAGAGGTGGTCAAGCAGCAGAGCCAGAAGTCGCTCCAGCAGCGGAGCCAGAAGGCACTCCAGCAGCAGAGCTAGAAGATGCTCCAGCAGCGGTGCCAGAAGGCCCTCCAGCAGCGGAGCCAGAAGGTGCTCCAGCAGCAGAGCCAGAAGGCGCTCAAGCAGCGGTGCCATAAGGCGCTCCAGCAGCAGAGCCAAAAGGTGCTCCAGCAGCGGAGCTAGTAGGCGCTCAAGCAGCAGAGCCAGAAGGTGCTCCAGCAGCACAGCCAAAAGGTGCTCCAGCAGCGGAGCTAGAAGGTGCTCCAGCAGTGGAGCCAGAAGGAGCTCAAGCAGCAGAGCCAGAAAACGCTCAAGCAGCGGAGCCAGAAGGTGCTCCAGCAGCAGAGCCAGAAGGCGCTCAAGCAGCGGTGCCATAAGGCGCTCCAGCAGCAGAGCCGGAAGGTGCTCAAGCAGCGGAGACGGAAGGCGCTCCAGCAGCGGAGCCAGAAGGCACTCAAGCAGCAGAGCCAGAAGGTGCTCCAGCAGCAGAGCCAGAAGGCGCTCAAGAGCAGAGCCAGAAGGTGCTCCAACAGCAGAACCAGAAGGCGCACAAGCAGCAGAGCCAGAAGGTGCTCCAGCAGCCGAGCCAGAAGGCTCTCAAGTATCGGAGCCAGAAGGCGCTCAAGCAGCAGAGCCAGAAGGCGCTCAAGCAGCAGAGCCAGAAGGTGCTCCAGCAGCCGAGCCAGAAGGCGCTCAAGCAGCAGAGCCAGAAGGCGCTCCAGCAGCAGAGGCAGAAGGTCCTCAAGCAGCGGAGCCAGAAGGCGCTCCAGCAGCGGAGCTAGAACGTACTCCAGCAGCGGTGCCAGAAGACACTCAAGCAGCGGAGCCAGAAGGTGCTGCAGCAGCGGAGCCAAAAGGTGCTCCAGCAGCAGAGCTAGAAGGCGCTCCAGCAGCGGAGCCAGAAGGTGCTCCGCCAGCACAGCCAAAAGGTGCTCCAGCAGCGGAGCTAGTAGGCGCTCAAGCAGCAGAGCCAGAAGGTGCTCCAGCAGCACAGCCAAAAGGTGCTCCAGCAGCGGAGCTAGAAGGTGCTCCAGCAGTGGTGCCAGAAGGAGCTCAAGCAGCAGAGCCAGAAAACGCTCAAGCAGCGGAGCCAGAAGGTGCTCCAGCAGCAGAGCCAGAAGGCGCTCAAGCAGCGGTGCCATAAGGCGCTCCAGCAGCAGAGCCGGAAGGTGCTCAAGCAGCCGAGACGGAAGGCACTCCAGCAGCGGAGCCAGAAGGCACCCAAGCAGCGGAGCCAGAAGGTGCTCCAGCAGCAGAGCCAGAAGGCGCTCAAGAGCAGAGCCAGAAGGTGCTCCAACAGCAGAACCAGAAGGCGCACAAGCAGCAGAGCCAGAAGGTGCTCCAGCAGCCGAGCCAGAAGGCTCTCAAGTATCGGAGCCAGAAGGCGCTCAAGCAGCAGAGCCAGAAGGTGCTCAAGCAGCAGAGCCAGAAGGTGCTCCAGCAGCCGAGCCAGAAGGCGCTCAAGCAGCAGAGCCAGAAGGCGCTCCAGCAGCAGAGGCAGAAGGTCCTCAAGCAGCGGAGCCAGAAGGCGCTCCAGCAGCGGAGCTAGAACGTACTCCAGCAGCGGTGCCAGAAAACACTCAAGCAGCAGAGCCAGAAGGTGCTGCAGCAGCGGAGCCAAAAGGTTCTCCAGCAGCAGAGCTAGAAGGCGCTCCAGCAGCGGAGCCAGAAGGTGCTCAAACAGCGGAGCCAGAAGGCACTCAAGCAGCAGAGCCAGAAGGTGCTCAAGCAGCTGAGCCAGAAGGCGCTCCAGCAGTGGAGCCAGAAGGCTTTCCAGCAGCGGAGCCAGAAGGTGCTCAAGCAGCAGAGCCAGAAGGTGCTCCAGCAGCGGAGCCAGCAGGTGCTCCAGCAGCAGAGCCAGAAGGTGCTCCAACAGTGGCGCTAGAAGGCGCTCCAGCAGCGGAACTAAAAGGCGCTCCAGCAGCGGAGCCAGAAGGCACTCAAGCATCGAAGACAGAAGGCGCTCAAGCAGCAGAGCCAGAAGGTGCTCAAGCAGCAGAGCCAGAAGGTTCTCCAGCAGTCGAGCCAGAAGGCGCTCAAGCAGCAGAGCCAGAAGGCGCTCTAGCAGTGGAGCCAAGAGGTGGTCAAGCAGCAGAGCCAGAAGGCGCTCCAGCAGTGGAGCCAGAAGGCACTCCAGCAGCAGGAGCTAGAAGGTGCTCCAGCAGCGCTGCCAGAAGGCCCTCCAGCAGCGGAGCCAGAAGGTGCTCCACCAGCACAGCCAAAAGGTGCTCCAGCAGCAGAGCCAGAAGGCGCTCAAGAGCAGAGCCAGAAGGTGCTCCAACAGCAGAACCAGAAGGCGCACAAGCAGCAGAGCCAGAAGGTGCTCCAGCAGCCGAGCCAGAAGGCTCTCAAGTATCAGAGCCAGAAGGCGCTCAAGCAGCAGAGCCAGAAGGCGCTCAAGCAGCAGAGCCAGAAGGTGCTCCAGCAGCCGAGCCAGAAGGCGCTCAAGCAGCAGAGCCAGAAGGCGCTCCAGCAGCAGAGGCAGAAGGTCCTCAAGCAGCGGAGCCAGAAGGCGCTCCAGCAGCGGAGCTAGAACGTACTCCAGCAGCGGTGCCAGAAGACACTCAAGCAGCGGAGCCAGAAGGTGCTGCAGCAGCGGAGCCAAAAGGTGCTCCAGCAGCAGAGCTAGAAGGCGCTCCAGCAGCGGAGCCAGAAGGTGCTCCGCCAGCACAGCCAAAAGGTGCTCCAGCAGCGGAGCTAGTAGGCGCTCAAGCAGCAGAGCCAGAAGGTGCTCCAGCAGCACAGCCAAAAGGTGCTCCAGCAGCGGAGCTAGAAGGTGCTCCAGCAGTGGTGCCAGAAGGAGCTCAAGCAGCAGAGCCAGAAAACGCTCAAGCAGCGGAGCCAGAAGGTGCTCCAGCAGCAGAGCCAGAAGGCGCTCAAGCAGCGGTGCCATAAGGCGCTCCAGCAGCAGAGCCGGAAGGTGCTCAAGCAGCGGAGACGGAAGGCACTCCAGCAGCGGAGCCAGAAGGCACCCAAGCAGCGGAGCCAGAAGGTGCTCCAGCAGCAGAGCCAGAAGGCGCTCAAGAGCAGAGCCAGAAGGTGCTCCAACAGCAGAACCAGAAGGCGCACAAGCAGCAGAGCCAGAAGGTGCTCCAGCAGCCGAGCCAGAAGGCTCTCAAGTATCGGAGCCAGAAGGCGCTCAAGCAGCAGAGCCAGAAGGTGCTCAAGCAGCAGAGCCAGAAGGTGCTCCAGCAGCCGAGCCAGAAGGCGCTCAAGCAGCAGAGCCAGAAGGCGCTCCAGCAGCAGAGGCAGAAGGTCCTCAAGCAGCGGAGCCAGAAGGCGCTCCAGCAGCGGAGCTAGAACGTACTCCAGCAGCGGTGCCAGAAAACACTCAAGCAGCGGAGCCAGAAGGTGCTGCAGCAGCGGAGCCAAAAGGTTCTCCAGCAGCAGAGCTAGAAGGCGCTCCAGCAGCGGAGCCAGAAGGTGCTCAAACAGCGGAGCCAGAAGGCACTCAAGCAGCAGAGCCAGAAGGTGCTCAAGCAGCTGAGCCAGAAGGCGCTCCAGCAGTGGAGCCAGAAGGCTTTCCAGCAGCGGAGCCAGAAGGTGCTCAAGCAGCAGAGCCAGAAGGTGCTCCAGCAGCGGAGCCAGCAGGTGCTCCAGCAGCAGAGCCAGAAGGTGCTCCAACAGTGGCGCTAGAAGGCGCTCCAGCAGCGGAACTAAAAGGCGCTCCAGCAGCGGAGCCAGAAGGCACTCAAGCATCGAAGACAGAAGGCGCTCAAGCAGCAGAGCCAGAAGGTGCTCAAGCAGCAGAGCCAGAAGGTTCTCCAGCAGTCGAGCCAGAAGGCGCTCAAGCAGCAGAGCCAGAAGGCGCTCTAGCAGTGGAGCCAAGAGGTGGTCAAGCAGCAGAGCCAGAAGGCGCTCCAGCAGTGGAGCCAGAAGGCACTCCAGCAGCAGGAGCTAGAAGGTGCTCCAGCAGCGCTGCCAGAAGGCCCTCCAGCAGCGGAGCCAGAAGGTGCTCCACCAGCACAGCCAAAAGGTGCTCCAGCAGCGGAGCTAGTATGCGCTCCAGCAGCAGAGCCAGAAGGTGCTCAAGCAGCAGAGCCAGAAGGTGCTCAAGCAGCGGAGCCGGAAGGCGCAAGCAGCGGAGCCAGAAGGCACTCCAGCAGCGGAGCTGGAAGACGCTCAAGCAGCAGAGGCAGAAGGTGCTCCAGCAGCAGAACCAGAAGGCACTTAAGCAGCGGAGCCAGAAGGCGCCCAAGCAGCAGAGCCAGAAGGCGCTCAAGCAGCAGAGCCAGAAGGTGCTCCAGCAGCCGAGCCAGAAGGCGCTCAAGCAGCAGAGCCAGAAGGCGCTCCAGCAGCGGAGCCAGAAGGTCCTCAAGCAGCGGAGCCAGAAGGCGCTCCAGCAGCGGAGCTAGAAGGCACTCCAGCAGCAGTGCCAGAAGGCACTCAAGTAGCGGAGCCAGAAGGTGCTGCAGCAGCAGAGCCAAAAGGTGCTCCAGCAGCAGAGCTAGAAGGCGCTCCAGCAGCGGAGCCAGAAGGTGCTCAAGCAGCGGAGCCAGAAGGCGCTCAAGCAGCGGAGCCAGAAGGTGCTCAAGCAGCGGAGCCAGAAGGCACTCCAGCAGTGGAGCCAGAAGGTGCTTAAGAAGCGGATCCAGAAGGCGCTCAAGCAGTAGAGCCAGAAGGTGCTCAAGCAACGGAACCAGAAAGCCCTCCAGCAGCGGAGCCAGAAGGTGCTCCACCAGCACAGCCAAAAGGTGCTCCAGCAGCAGAGCTAGTATGCGCTCCAGCAGCAGAGCCAGCAGGTGCTCAAGCAGCAGAGCCAGAAGGTGCTCAAGCAGTGGAGCCGGAAGGCGCAAGCAGCGGAGCCAGAAGGCACTCCAGCAGCGGAGCTGGAAGGCGCTCAAGCAGCGGAGGCAGAAGGTGCTCCAGCAGCAGAGCCAGAAGGCACTTAAGCAGCGGAGCCAGAAGGCGCTCCAGCAGCGGAGCCAGAAGGTGCTCAAGCAGCACAACCAGAAGGCGCTCCAGCAGCGGAGCCAGAAGGCCCTCAAGCAGCTGAGGCAGAAGGTGCTCAAGCAGCAGAGCCAGAAGGTGCTCAAGCAGCAGAGCCATAAGGCGCTCAAGCAGTGGAACCAGAAGGCACTCCAGCAGCGGAGCCAGAAGGTGCTTAAGCAGCAGAGCCAGAAGGCGCTCAAGCAGCAGAGCCAGAAGGCGCTCCAGCAGCAGAGCCAGAAGGTGCTCAAGCAGCGGAGCCAGAAGGCGCTCCAGCAGCAGAGCCAGAAGGCGCTCCAGCAGTGGAGCCAGAAGGTGCTCCAGCAGCGGAGCCAGAAGGCACTCCAGCAGCGGAGCCAGAAGGTGCTCCAGCAGCAGAGCCAGAAATTGCTCCAGCAGCGGAGCCAGAAGGCGCTCAAGCCACGGAGCCAGAAGGCGCTCCAGCAGCGGAGCCAGAAGCCGCTCCAGCAGCGGAGCCAGAAGGCACCCAAGCAGCGGAGCCAGAAGGCGCTCCAGCAGCAGAGGCAGAAGGAGCTCAAGCAGCGGAACCAGAAGGCGCTCAAGCTGCGGAGCCAGAAGGTGCTCAAGCAGCGGAGCCAGAAGGCACTCCAGCAGTGGAGCCAGAAGGTGCTTAAGAAGCGGAGCCAGAAGGTGCTCAAGCAGTAGAGCCAGAAGGTGCTCAAGCAACAGAACCAGAAGGCGCTCCAGCAGCAGAGGCAGAAGGTGCTCAAGCAGCAGAGCCAGAAGGCGCTCCAGCAGCGGAGCCAGAAGGTGCTCCAGCAGCAGAGCCAGAAGGCACTCCAGCAGCAGAGCCCGAAGGTGCTCAAGCAACGGAGCCAGAAGGTGCTCCAGCAGCGGAGCTATAAGGCCCTCCAGCAGCGGAGCCATAATGCACTCCAGCAGCGGAGCCAGTAGGTGCTCAAGCAGCAGAGTCAGAAGGCGCTCCAGCAGCAGAGCCAGAAGGTGCTCCAGCAGCGGAGCTAGTATGCGCTCCAGCAGCAGAGCCAGAAGGTGCTCATGCAGCGGAGCCGGAAGGCGCAAGCAGCGGAGCCAGAAGGCACTCCAGCAGCGGAGCCAGAAGGTCCTCAAGCAGCGGAGCCAGAAGGTGCTCCACCAGCACAGCCAAAAGGTGCTCCAGCAGCAGATCTAGTATGCGCTCCAGCAGCCGAGCCAGAAGGCGCTCAAGCAGCAGAGCCAGAAGGCGCTCCAGCAGCGGAGCCGGAAGGCGCAAGCAGCGGAGCCAAAAGGCACTCCAGCAGCGGAGCTGGAAGGCGCTCAAGCAGCAGAGCCATAAGGCGCTCAAGCAGTGGAGCCAGAAGGCACTCCAGCAGCGCAGCCAGAAGGTGCTTAAGCAGCAGAGCCAGAAGGCGCTCAATCAGCAGAGCCAGAAGGCGCTCCAGCAGCAGAGCCAGAAGGCGTCCAGCAGTGGAGCCAGAAGGTGCTCCAGCAGCGGAGCCAGAAGGCACTCCAGCAGCGGAGCCAGAAGGTGCTCCAGCAGCGGAGCCAGAAATTGCTCCAGCAGCGGAGCCAGAAGGCGCTCAAGCCACGGAGCCAGAAGGCGCTCCAGCAGCGGAGCCAGAAGCCGCTCCAGCAGCGGAGCCAGAAGGCGCCCAAGCAGCGGAGCCAGAAGGCTCTCCAGCAGCAGAGGCAGAAGGAGCTCAAGCTGCGGAGCCAGAAATTGCTCCAGCAGCGGAGCCAGAAGGCGCTCAAGCCACGGAGCCAGAAGGCGCTCCAGCAGCGGAGCCAGAAGCCGCTCCAGCAGCGGAGCCAGAAGGCGCCCAAGCAGCAGAGCCAGAAGGCGCTCCAGCAGCAGAGCCAGAAGGCACTCCAGCAACGGAGCAAACATGTGCTCCAGCAGCAGAGCCAGAAGGTGCTCCAACAGGAGAGCTAGAAGGCGCTCCAGCAGCGGAACTAAAAGGTGCTCCAGCAGCGGAGCCAGAAGGCGCTCAAGCATCAAAGCCAGAAGGCGCTCAAGCAGCAGAGCCAGAAGGTGCTCTAGCAGTGGAGCCAAGAGGTGGTCAAGCAGCAGAGCCAGAAGGCGCTCCAGCAGCGGAGCCAGAAGGCACTCCAGCAGCAGAGCTAGAAGGTGCTCCAGCAGCGGTGCCAGAAGGCCCTCCAGCAGCGGAGCCAGAAGGTGCTCCGCCAGCACAGCCAAAAGGTGCTCCAGCAGCAGAGCTAGTAGGCGCTCAAGTAGCGGAGCCAGAAGGTGCTCCAGCAGCACAGCCAAAAGGTGCTCCAGCAGTGGAGCTAGAAGGTGCTCCAGCAGCGGAGCCAGAAGGAGCTCAAGAAGCAGAGCCAGAAAACGCTCAAGCAGCGGAGCCAGAAGGTGCTCCAGCAGCAGAGCTAGAAGGCGCTCCAGCAGCGGAGCCAGAAGGTGCTCAAACAGCGGAGCCAGAAGGCACTCAAGCAGCGGAGCCAGAAGATGCTCAAGCAGCTGAGCCAGAAGGCGCTCCAGCAGTGGAGCCAGAAGGCTTTCCAGCAGCGGAGCCAAAAGGTGCTCAAGCAGCAGAGCCAGAAGGTGCTCCAGCAGCGGAGCCAGCAGGTGCTCCAGCAGCAGAGCCAGAAGGTGCTCCAACAGCGGAGCTAGAAGGCGCTCCAGCAGCGGAACTAAAAGGCGCTCCAGCAGCGGAGCCAGAAGGCGCCCAAGCATCGAAGCCAGAAGGCGCTCAAGCAGCAGAGCCAGAAGGTGCTCCAGCAGTCAAGCCAGAAGGCGCTCAAGCAGCAGAGCCAGAAGGCGCTCTAGCAGTGGAGCCAAGAGGTGGTCAAGCAGCAGAGCCAGAAGGCGCTCCAGCAGCAGAGCCAGAAGGCACTCCAGCAGCAGAGCTAGAAGGTGCTCCAGCAGCGCTGCCAGAAGGCCCTCCAGCAGCGGAGCCAGAAGGTGCTCCACCAGCAAAGCCAAAAGGTGCTCCAGCAGCGGAGCTAGTATGCGCTCCAGCAGCAGAGCCAGAAGGTGCTCAAGCAGCAGAGCCAGAAGGTGCTCAAGCAGCGGAGCCGAAAGGCGCAAGCAGCGGAGCCAGAAGGCACTCCAGCAGCGGAGCTGGAAGGCGCTCAAGCAGCGGAGGCAGAAGGTGCTCCAGCAGCAGAGCCAGAAGGCACTTAAGCAGCAGAGCCAGAAGGCGCCCAAGCAGCAGAGCCAGAAGGCGCTCCAGCAGCGGAGCCAGAAGGTGCTCAAGCAGCACAACCAGAAGGCGCTCCAGCAGTGGAGCCAGAAGGCGCTCAAGGAGCTGAGCCAGAAGGTGCTCAAGCAGCGGAGCCAGAAGGTGCGTAAGCAGCGGAGCCAGAAGGCGCTCAAGCAGCAGAGCTAGAAGGCGCTCCAGCAGCAGAGCCAGAAGGTGCTCAAGCAGCGGAGCCAGAAGGTGCTCCAGCAGCAGAGCCAGAAGGCGCTCCAGCAGCGGAGCCAGAAGGTGCTCCAGCAGCGGAGCCAGAAGGCACTCCAGCAGAGGAGCCAGAAGGTGCTCCAGCAGCAGAGCCAGAAGTTGCTCCAGCAGCGGAGCCAGAAGGCGCTCAAGCAGTGGAGCCAGAAGGCGCTCCAGCAGCGGAGCCAGAAGGCGCTCCAGCAGCGGAGCCAGAAGGCGCCCAAGCAGCGGTGCCAGACGGCGCTCCAGCAGCGGAGGCAGAAGGAGCTCAAGCAGCGGAGCCAGAAGGCGCTCCAGCAGCAGAGCCAGAAGGCGCTCAAGCAGCGGAGCCAGAAGGCGCTCAAGCAGCGGAGCCAGAAGGTGCTCAAGCAGCGGAGCCAGAAGGCACTTCAGCAGTGGAGCCAGAAGGTGCTTAAGAAGCGGAGCCAGAAGGCGCTCAAGCAGTAGAGCCAGAAGGTGCTCAAGCAACAGAACCAGAAGGCGCTCCAGCAGCAGAGACAGAAGGTGCTCAAGCAGCAGAGCCAGAAGGCGCTCCAGCAGCAGAGCCAGAAGGCACTCCAGCAGCGGAGCCAGCAGGTGCTCCAGCAGCAGAGCCAAAAGGTGCTCCAACAGGAGAGCTAGAAGGCGCTCCAGCAGCGGAACTAAAAGGTGCTCCAGCAGCGGAGCCAGAAGGCGCTCAAGCATCAAAGCCAGAAGGCGCTCAAGCAGCAGAGCCAGAAGGTGCTCTAGCAGTGGAGCCAAGAGGTGGTCAAGCAGCAGAGCCAGAAGGCGCTCCAGCAGCGGAGCCAGAAGGCACTCCAGCAGCAGAGCTAGAAGGTGCTCCAGCAGCGGTGCCAGAAGGCCCTCCAGCAGCGGAGCCAGAAGGTGCTCCGCCAGCACAGCCAAAAGGTGCTCCAGCAGCAGAGCTAGTAGGCGCTCAAGTAGCGGAGCCAGAAGGTGCTCCAGCAGCACAGCCAAAAGGTGCTCCAGCAGCGGAGCTAGAAGGTGCTCCAGCAGCGGAGCTAGAAGGAGCTCAAGCAGCAGAGCCAGAAAACGCTCAAGCAGCGGAGCAAGAAGGTGCTCCAGCAGCAGAGCCAGAAGGCGCTCAAGCAGCAGAGCCATAAGGCGCTCCAGCAGCGGAGCCGGAAGGCGCTCCAGCAGCGGAGCCAGAAGGCGCCCAAGCAGCGGAGCCAGAAGGTGCTCCAGCAGCAGAGCCAGAAGGCGCTCAAGCAGCAGAGCCAGAAGGTGCTCCAACAGCAGAGCCAGAGGCGCTCAAGCAGCAGAGCCAGAAGGTGCTCCAGCAGCGGAGCCAGAAGGCTCTCAAGTATCGGAGCCAGCAGGCGCTCAAGCAGCAGAGCCAGAAGGCGCTCAAGCAGCAGAGCTAGAAGGTGCTCCAGCAGCCGAGCCAGAAGGCGCTCAAGCAGCAGTGCCAGAAGGCGCTCCAGCAGCGGAGCCAGAAGGTGCTCAAGCAGCGGAGCCAGAAGGCGCTCCAGCAGCGGAGCTAGAAGGCGCTTCAGCAGCGGTGCCAGAAGGCACTCAAGCAGCGGAGCTAGGAGGCGCTCCAGCAGCGGAGCCAGAAGGCGCTCAAGCATCAAAGCCAGAAGGCGCTCAAGCAGCGGAGCTAGAAGGCGCTCCAGCAGCGGAGCCAGAAGGCGCTCAAGCATCAAAGCCAGAAGGCGCTCAAGCAGCAGAGCCAGAAGGTGCTCTAGCAGTGGAGCCAAGAGGTGGTCAAGCAGCAGAGCCAGAAGGCGCTCCAGCAGCGGAGCCAGAAGGCACTCCAGCAGCCGAGATAGAAGGTGCTCCAGCAGCAGTGCCAGAAGGCCCTCCAGCAGCGGAGCCAGAAGGTGCTCCGCCAGCACAGACAAAAGGTGCTCCAGCAGCGGAGCTAGTAGGTGCTCAAGCAGCGGAGCCAGAAGGTGCTCCAATAGCAGAGCCAGAAGGCGCTCAAGCAGCAGAGCCAGAAGGTGCTCCATCAGCAGAGCCAGAAGGCTCTCAAGCATCGGAGCCAGAAGGCGCTCAAGCAGCAGAGCCAGAAGGCGCTCGAGCAGCGGAGCTAGTAGGTGCTCAAGCAGCGGAGCCAGAAGTTGCTCCAATAGCAGAGCCAGAAGGCGCTCAAGCAGCAGAGCCAGAAGGTGCTCCATCAGCAGAGCCAGAAGGCTCTCAAGCATCGGAGCCAGAAGGCGCTCAAGCTGCAGAGCCAGAAGGTGCTCCAGCAGCGGAGCCAGAAGGCTCTCAAGCATCGGAGCCAGAAGGCGCTCAAGCAGCAGAGCTAGAAGGCGCTCCAGCAGCCAAGCCAGAAGGCGCTCAAGCAGCAGAGCCAAAAGGCACTCCAGCAGCAGAGCCAGAAGGTGCTAAAGCAGCGGAGCCAGAAGGCGCTCCAACAGCAGAGATAGAAGGCACTCCAGCAGCAGTGCTAGAAGGCACTCCAGCAGCGAAGCTAGTAGGTGCTCAAGCAGCGTAGCCAAAGGGTGCTCCAATAGCAGAGCCAGAAGGCGCTCAAGCAGCAGAGCCAGAAGGTGCTCCAGCAGCAGAGCCAGAAGGCTCTCATGCATCGGAGCCAGAAGGCGCTCAAGCAGCAGAGCCAGAAGGCGCTCTAGCAGCGGAGCCAGAAGGCGCCCAAGCAGCGGAGCCAGAAGGTGCTCCAACGGCAGAGCCAGAAGGCGCTCAGGCAGCAGAGCCAGAAGGTGCTCCAGCAGCGGAGCCAGAAGGCTCTCAAGCATCGGAGCCAGAAGGCGCTCAAGCAGCAGAGCTAGAAGGCGCTCCAGCAGCCGAGCCAGAAGGCGCTCAAGCAGCAGAGCCAGAAGGCACTCCAGCAGCGGAGCCAGAAGGTGTTCAAGCAGCGGACCCAGAAGGCGCTCCAACAGCAGAGATAGAAGGCACTCCGGCAGGGGTGCTAGAATGCACTCCAGCAGCGGAGCCAGAAGGTGCTCAAGCAGCGGAGCCAAAGGGTGCTCCAGCAGCAGAGCTAGAAGGCGCTGCAACAGCGGAGCCAGAAGGTGCTCAAGCAGCGGAGCCAGAAGGCACTCAAGCAGCGGAGCCAGAAGGTGCTCAAGCAGCTGAGCCAGAAGGCGCTCAAGCAGTGGAGGCAGAAGGCTTTCCAGCAGCGGAGCCAGAAGGCGCTCAAGCAGCAGAGCCAGAAGGCGGTCCAGCAGTGGAGCCAGCAGGTGCTCCAGCAGCAGAGCCAGAAGGTGCCCCAACAGCAGAGCTAGAAAGCGCTCCAGCAGCGGAACTAAAAGGCGCTCCAGCAGTGGAGCCAGAAGGCGCTCAAGCATCAAAGCCAGAAGGCGCTCAAGCAGCAGAGCCAGAAGGTGCTCTAGCAGTGGAGCCAAGAGGTGGTCAAGCAGCAGAGCCAGAAGTCGCTCCAGCAGCAGAGCCAGAAGGCACTCCAGCAGCAGAGCTAGAAGATGCTCCAGCAGCGGTGCCAGAAGGCCCTCCAGCAGCGGAGCCAGAAGGTGCTCCAGCAGCAGAGCCAGAAGGCGCTCAAGCAGCGGTGCCATAAGGCGCTCCAGCAGCAGAGCCAAAAGGTGCTCCAGCAGCAGAGCTAGAAGGCGCTCCAGCAGCGGAGCCAGAAGGTGCTCCGCCAGCACAGCCAAAAGGTGCTCCAGCAGCGGAGCTAGTAGGCGCTCAAGCAGCAGAGCCAGAAGGTGCTCCAGCAGCACAGCCAAAAGGTGCTCCAGCAGCGGAGCTAGAAGGTGCTCCAGCAGTGGTGCCAGAAGGAGCTCAAGCAGCAGAGCCAGAAAACGCTCAAGCAGCGGAGCCAGAAGGTGCTCCAGCAGCAGAGCCAGAAGGCGCTCAAGCAGCGGTGCCATAAGGCGCTCCAGCAGCAGAGCCGGAAGGTGCTCAAGCAGCGGAGACGGAAGGCGCTCCAGCAGCGGAGCCAGAAGGCACCCAAGCAGCGGAGCCAGAAGGTGCTCCAGCAGCAGAGCCAGAAGGCGCTCAAGAGCAGAGCCAGAAGGTGCTCCAACAGCAGAACCAGAAGGCGCACAAGCAGCAGAGCCAGAAGGTGCTCCAGCAGCCGAGCCAGAAGGCTCTCAAGTATCGGAGCCAGAAGGCGCTCAAGCAGCAGAGCCAGAAGGTGCTCAAGCAGCAGAGCCAGAAGGTGCTCCAGCAGCCGAGCCAGAAGGCGCTCAAGCAGCAGAGCCAGAAGGCGCTCCAGCAGCAGAGGCAGAAGGTCCTCAAGCAGCGGAGCCAGAAGGCGCTCCAGCAGCGGAGCTAGAACGTACTCCAGCAGCGGTGCCAGAAAACACTCAAGCAGCGGAGCCAGAAGGTGCTGCAGCAGCGGAGCCAAAAGGTTCTCCAGCAGCAGAGCTAGAAGGCGCTCCAGCAGCGGAGCCAGAAGGTGCTCAAACAGCGGAGCCAGAAGGCACTCAAGCAGCAGAGCCAGAAGGTGCTCAAGCAGCTGAGCCAGAAGGCGCTCCAGCAGTGGAGCCAGAAGGCTTTCCAGCAGCGGAGCCAGAAGGTGCTCAAGCAGCAGAGCCAGAAGGTGCTCCAGCAGCGGAGCCAGCAGGTGCTCCAGCAGCAGAGCCAGAAGGTGCTCCAACAGTGGCGCTAGAAGGCGCTCCAGCAGCGGAACTAAAAGGCGCTCCAGCAGCGGAGCCAGAAGGCACTCAAGCATCGAAGACAGAAGGCGCTCAAGCAGCAGAGCCAGAAGGTGCTCAAACAGCAGAGCCAGAAGGTTCTCCAGCAGTCGAGCCAGAAGGCGCTCAAGCAGCAGAGCCAGAAGGCGCTCTAGCAGTGGAGCCAAGAGGTGGTCAAGCAGCAGAGCCAGAAGGCGCTCCAGCAGTGGAGCCAGAAGGCACTCCAGCAGCAGGAGCTAGAAGGTGCTCCAGCAGCGCTGCCAGAAGGCCCTCCAGCAGCGGAGCCAGAAGGTGCTCCACCAGCACAGCCAAAAGGTGCTCCAGCAGCGGAGCTAGTATGCGCTCCAGCAGCAGAGCCAGAAGGTGCTCAAGCAGCAGAGCCAGAAGGTGCTCAAGCAGCGGAGCCGGAAGGCGCAAGCAGCGGAGCCAGAAGGCACTCCAGCAGCGGAGCTGGAAGACGCTCAAGCAGCAGAGGCAGAAGGTGCTCCAGCAGCAGAGCCAGAAGGCACTTAAGCAGCGGAGCCAGAAGGCGCCCAAGCAGCAGAGCCAGAAGGCGCTCAAGCAGCAGAGCCAGAAGGTGCTCCAGCAGCCGAGCCAGAAGGCGCTCAAGCAGCAGAGCCAGAAGGCGCTCCAGCAGTGGAGCCAGAAGGTCCTCAAGCAGCGGAGCCAGAAGGCGCTCCAGCAGCGGAGCTAGAAGGCACTCCAGCAGCAATGCCAGAAGGCACTCAAGTAGCGGAGCCAGAAGGTGCTGCAGCAGCAGAGCCAAAAGGTGCTCCAGCAGCAGAGCTAGAAGGCGCTCCAGCAGCGGAGCCAGAAGGTGCTCAAGCAGCGGAGCCAGAAGGCGCTCAAGCAGCGGAGCCAGAAGGTGCTCAAGCAGCGGAGCCAGAAGGCACTCCAGCAGTGGAGCCAGAAGGTGCTTAAGAAGCGGATCCAGAAGGCGCTCAAGCAGTAGAGCCAGAAGGTGCTCAAGCAACGGAACCAGAAAGCCCTCCAGCAGCGGAGCCAGAAGGTGCTCCACCAGCACAGCCAAAAGGTGCTCCAGCAGCAGAGCTAGTATGCGCTCCAGCAGCAGAGCCAGCAGGTGCTCAAGCAGCAGAGCCAGAAGGTGCTCAAGCAGTGGAGCCGGAAGGCGCAAGCAGCGGAGCCAGAAGGCACTCCAGCAGCGGAGCTGGAAGGCGCTCAAGCAGCGGAGGCAGAAGGTGCTCCAGCAGCAGAGCCAGAAGGCACTTAAGCAGCGGAGCCAGAAGGCGCTCCAGCAGCGGAGCCAGAAGGTGCTCAAGCAGCACAACCAGAAGGCGCTCCAGCAGCGGAGCCAGAAGGCCCTCAAGCAGCTGAGGCAGAAGGTGCTCAAGCAGCAGAGCCAGAAGGTGCTCAAGCAGCAGAGCCATAAGGCGCTCAAGCAGTGGAACCAGAAGGCACTCCAGCAGCGGAGCCAGAAGGTGCTTAAGCAGCAGAGCCAGAAGGCGCTCAAGCAGCAGAGCCAGAAGGCGCTCCAGCAGCAGAGCCAGAAGGTGCTCAAGCAGCGGAGCCAGAAGGCGCTCCAGCAGCAGAGCCAGAAGACGCTCCAGCAGTGGAGCCAGAAGGTGCTCCAGCACCGGAGCCAGAAGGCACTCCAGCAGCGGAGCCAGAAGGTGCTCCAGCAGCGGAGCCAGAAATTGCTCCAGCAGCGGAGCCAGAAGGCGCTCAAGCCACGGAGCCAGAAGGCGCTCCAGCAGCGGAGCCAGAAGCCGCTCCAGCAGCGGAGCCAGAAGGCACCCAAGCAGCGGAGCCAGAAGGCGCTCCAGCAGCAGAGGCAGAAGGAGCTCAAGCAGCGGAACCAGAAGGCGCTCAAGCAGCGGAGCCAGAAGGTGCTCAAGCAGCGGAGCCAGAAGGCACTCCAGCAGTGGAGCCAGAAGGTGCTTAAGAAGCGGAGCCAGAAGGTGCTCAAGCAGTAGAGCCAGAAGGTGCTCAAGCAACAGAACCAGAAGGCGCTCCAGCAGCAGAGGCAGAAGGTGCTCAAGCAGCAGAGCCAGAAGGCGCTCCAGCAGCGGAGCCAGAAGGCGCTCCAGCAGCAGAGCCAGAAGGCACTCCAGCAGCAGAGCCCGAAGGTGCTCAAGCAACGGAGCCAGAAGGTGCTCCAGCAGCGGAGCTATAAGGCCCTCCAGCAGCGGAGCCATAATGCACTCCAGCAGCGGAGCCAGTAGGTGCTCAAGCAGCAGAGTCAGAAGGCGCTCCAGCAGCAGAGCCAGAAGGTGCTCCAGCAGCGGAGCTAGTATGCGCTCCAGCAGCAGAGCCAGAAGGTGCTCATGCAGCGGAACCGGAAGGCGGAAGCAGCGGAGCCAGAAGGCACTCCAGCAGCGGAGCCAGAAGGTCCTCAAGCAGCGGAGCCAGAAGGTGCTCCACCAGCACAGCCAAAAGGTGCTCCAGCAGCAGATCTAGTATGCGCTCCAGCAGCCGAGCCAGAAGGCGCTCAAGCAGCAGAGCCAGAAGGCGCTCCAGCAGCGGAGCCGGAAGGCGCAAGCAGCGGAGCCAAAAGGCACTCCAGCAGCGGAGCTGGAAGGCGCTCAAGCAGCGGAGGAAGAAGGTGCTCCAGCAGCAGAGCCAGAAGGCACTTAAGCAGCGGAGCCAGAAGGCACTCCAGCAGCGGAGCCAGAAGGTGCTCAAGCAGCACAACCAGAAGGCGCTCCAGCAGCGGAGCCAGAAGGCGCTCAAGCAGCTGAGCCAGCAGGTGCTCAAGCAGCGGAGCCAGAAGGTGCTCAAGCAGCAGAGCCATAAGGCGCTCAAGCAGTGGAGCCAGAAGGCACTCCAGCAGCGCAGCCAGAAGGTGCTTAAGCAGCAGAGCCAGAAGGCGCTCAATCAGCAGAGCCAGAAGGCGCTCCAGCAGCAGAGTCAGAAGGCGTCCAGCAGTGGAGCCAGAAGGTGCTCCAGCAGCGGAGCCAGAAGGCACTCCAGCAGCGGAGCCAGAAGGTGCTCCAGCAGCGGAGCCAGAAATTGCTCCAGCAGCGGAGCCAGAAGGCGCTCAAGCCACGGAGCCAGAAGGCGCTCCAGCAGCGGAGCCAGAAGCCGCTCCAGCAGCGGAGCCAGAAGGCGCCCAAGCAGCGGAGCCAGAAGGCTCTCCAGCAGCAGAGGCAGAAGGAGCTCAAGCAGCGGAGCCAGAAGGCGCTCAAGCAACAGAACCAGAAAGCCCTCCAGCAGCGGAGCCAGAAGGTGCTCCAGCAGTGGAGCCAGAAGGTGCTTAAGAAGCGGAGCCAGAAGGCGCTCAAGCAGTAGAGCCAGAGGTGCTCAAGCAACAGAACCAGAAGGCGCTCCAGCAGCAGAGGCAGAAGGTGCTCAAGCAGCAGAGCCAGAAGGCGCTCCAGCAGCGGAGCCAGAAGGCGCTCCAGCAGCAGAGCCCGAAGATGCTCAAGCAATGGAGCCTGAAGGTGCTCCAGCAGCGGAGCTATAAGGCCCTCCAGCAGCGGAGCCATAATGCACTCCAGCAGCGGAGCCAGTAGGTTCTCAAGCAGCAGAGTCAGAAGGCGCTCCAGCAGCAGAGCCAGAAAGTGCTCCAGCAGCGGAGCTAGTATGCGCTCCAGCAGCAGAGCCAGAAGGTGCTCAAGCAGCAGAGCCAGAAGGTGCTCAAGCAGCGGAGCCGGAAGGCGCAAGCAGCGGAGCCAGAAGGCACTCCAGCAGCGCAGCTGGAAGGCGCTCAAGCAGCGGAGGCAGAAGGTGCTCCAGCAGCAGAGCCAGAAGGCACTTAAGCAGCAGAGCCAGAAGGCGCCCAAGCAGCAGAGCCAGAAGGCGCTCAAGCAGCAGAGCCAGAAGGTGCTCCAGCAGCCGAGCCAGAAGGCGCTCAAGCAGCAGAGCCAGAAGGCGCTCCAGCAGCGGAGCCAGAAGGTCCTCAAGCACGGAGCCAGAAGGCGCTCCAGCAGCGGATCTAGAAGGCAATCCAGCAGCGGTGCCAGAAGGTGCTCAAGCAGCGGAGCCGGAAGGCGCAAGCAGCGGAGCTAAAAGGCACTCCAGCAGCGGAGCTGGAAGGCGCTCAAGCAGCGGAGGCAGAAGGTGCTCCAGCAGCAGAGCCAGAAGGCACTTAAGCAGCGGAGCCATAAGGCGCCCAAGCAGCAGAGCCAGAAGGCGCTCAAGCAGCAGAGCCAGAAGGTGCTCCAGCAGCCGAGCCAGAAGGCGCTAAAGTAGCAGAGCCAGAAGGCGCTCCAGCAGCGGAGCCAGAAGGTGCTTAAGAAGCGGAGCCAGAAGGCGTTCAAGCAGTAGAGCCAGAAGGTGCTCAAGCAACAGAACCAGAAAGCCCTCCAGCAGCGGAGCCAGAAGGTGCTCCACCAGCACAGCCAAAAGGTGCTCCAGCAGCAGAGCTAGTATGCGCTCCAGCAGCAGAGCCAGAAGGTGCTCAAGCAGCAGAGCTAGAAGGTGCTCAAGCAGCGGAGCCGGAAGGCGCAAGCAGCGGAGCCAAAAGGCACTCCAGCAGCGGAGCTGGAAGGCGCTCAAGCAGCGCAGGCAGAACGTGCTCCAGCAGCAGAGCCAGAAGGCGCTCCAGCAGCGGAGCCAGAAGGCGCTCCAGCAGCGGAGCCAGAAGGTGCTCAAGCAGCACAACCAGAAGGCGCTCCAGCAGCGGAGCCAGAAGGCGCTCAAGCAGCTGAGCCAGAAGGTGCTCAAGCAGCGGAGCCAGAAGGTGCTCAAGCAGCAGAGCCATAAGGCGCTCAAGCAGTGGAGCCAGAAGGCACTCCAGCAGCGGAGCCAGAAGGTGCTTAAGCAGCAGAGCCAGAAGGCGCTCAAGCAGCTCAGCCAGAAGGCGCTCCAGCAGCAGAGCCAGAAGGTGCTCAAGCAGCGGAGCCAGAAGGCGCTCCAGCAACAGAGCCAGAAGGCGCTCCAGCAGCGGAGCCAGAAGGTGCTCCAGCAGCGGAGCCAGAAGGCACTCCAGCAGCGAAGCCAGAAGGTGCTCCAGCAGCGGAGCCAGACATTGCTCCAGCAGCGGAGCCAGAAGGCGCTCAAGCCACGGAGCCAGAAGGCGCTCCAGCAGTGAAGCCAGAAGCCGCTCCAGCAGCGGAGCCAGAAGGCGCCCAAGCAGCGGAGCCAGAAGGCGCTCCAGCAGTAGAGGCAGAAGGTGCTCAAGCAGCGGAGCCAGAAGGCACTCCAGCAGCGGAGCCAGAAGGCGCTCAAGCAGCGGAGCCAGAAGGTGCTCAAGCAGCGGAGCCAGAAGGCACTCCAGCAGTGGAGCCAGAAGGTGCTCAAGCAACAGAACCAGAAGGCGCTCCAGCAGCAGAGGCAGAAGGTGCTCAAGCAGCAGAGCCAGAAGGCGCTCCAGCAGCGGAGCCAGAAGGCGCTCCAGCAGCAGAGCCAGAAGGCACTCCAGCAGCAGAGCCCGAAGGTGCTCAAGCAACGGAGCCAGAAGGTGCTCCAGCAGCGGAGCTATAAGGCCCTCCAGCAGCGGAGCCATAATGCACTCCAGCAGCGGAGCCAGAAGGTGCTCAAGCAGCAGAGTCAGAAGGCGCTCCAGCAGCAGAGCCAGAAGGTGCTCCAGAAGGCGCTCCAGCAGCGGAGCCAGAAGGCGCTCCAGCACCAGAGCCAGAAGGCGCCCAAGCAGCGGAGCCAGACGGCGCTCCAGCAGCGGAGGCAAAAGGAGCTCAAGCAGCGGAGCCAGAAGGCGCTCCAGCAGCAGAGCCAGAAGGCGCTCAAGCAGCGGAGCCAGAAGGCGCTCAAGCAGCGGAGCCAGAAGGTGCTCAAGCAGCGGAGCCAGAAGGCACTTCAGCAGTGGAGCCAGAAGGTGCTTAAGAAGCGGAGCCAGAAGGCGCTCAAGCAGTAGAGCCAGAAGGTGCTCAAGCAACAGAACCAGAAGGCGCTCCAGCAGCAGAGGCAGAAGGTGCTCAAGCAGCAGAGCCAGAAGGCGCTCCAGCAGCAGAGCCAGAAGGCACTCCAGCAGCGGAGCCAGCAGGTGCTCCAGCAGAAGAGCCAGAAGGTGCTCCAACAGGAGAGCTAGAAGGCGCTCCAGCAGCGGAACTAAAAGGTGCTCCAGCAGCGGAGCCAGAAGGCGCTCCAGCAGCGGAACCAGAAGGCACTCCAGCAGCAGAGCTAGAAGGTGCTCCAGCAGCGGTGCCAGAAGGCCCTCCAGCAGCGGAGCCAGCACAGCCAAAAGGTGCTCCAGCAGCAGAGCTAGTAGGCGCTCAAGTAGCGGAGCCAGAAGGTGCTCCAGCAGCACAGCCAAAAGGTGCTCCAGCAGTGGAGCCAGAAGGAGCTCAAGCAGCAGAGCCAGAAAACGCTCAAGCAGCGGAGCCAGAAGGTGCTCCAGCAGCAGAGCTAGAAGGCGCTCCAGCAGCGGAGCCAGAAGGTGCTCAAACAGCGGAGCCAGAAGGCACTCAAGCAGCGGAGCCAGAAGGTGCTCAAGCAGCTGAGCCAGAAGGCTCTCCAGCAGTGGAGCCAGAAGGCTTTCCAGCAGCAGAGCCAGAAGGTGCTCAAGCAGCAGAGCCAGAAGGTGCTCCAGCAGCGGAGCCAGCAGGTGCTCCAGCAGCAGAGCCAGAAGGTGCTCCAACAGCGGAGCTAGAAGGCGCTCCCGGAGCGGAACTAAAAGGCGCTCCAGCAGCGGAGCCAGAAGGCGCCCAAGCATCGAAGCCAGAAGGCGCTCAAGCAGCAGAGCCAGAATGTGCTCAAGCAGCAGAGCCAGAAGGTGCTCCAGCAGTCAAGCCAGAAGGCGCTCAAGCAGCAGAGCCAGAAGGCGCTCTAGCAGTGGAGCCAAGAGGTGGTCAAGCAGCAGAGCCAGAAGGCACTCCAGCAGCGGAGCCAGAAGGCACTCCAGCAGCAGAGCTAGAAGGTGCTCCAGCAGCGCTGCCAGAAGGCCCTCCAGCAGCGGAGCCAGAAGGTGCTCCACCAGCAAAGCCAAAAGGTGCTCCAGCAGCGGAGCTAGTATGCGCTCCAGCAGCAGAGCCAGAAGGTGCTCAAGCAGCAGAGCCAGAAGGTGCTCAAGCAGCGGAGCCGGAAGGCGCAAGCAGCGGAGCCAGAAGGCACTCCAGCAGCGGAGCTGGAAGGCGCTCAAGCAGCGGAGGCAGAAGGTGCTCCAGCAGCAGAGCCAGAAGGCACTTAAGCAGCAGAGCCAGAAGGCGCCCAAGCAGCAGAGCCAGAAGGTGCTCCAGCAGCGGAGCCAGAAGGTGCTCAAGCAGCACAACCAGAAGGCGCTCCTGCAGCGGAGCCAGAAGGCGCTCAAGGAGCTGAGCCAGAAGGTGCTCAAGCAGCGGAGCCAGAAGGTGCGTAAGCAGCGGAGCCAGAAGGCGCTCAAGCAGCAGAGCTAGAAGGTGCTCCAGCAGCAGAGCCAGAAGGCGCTCCAGCAGCGGAGCCAGAAGGTGCTCCAGCAGAGGAGCCAGAAGGTGCTCCAGCAGCAGAGCCAGAAGTTACTCCAGCAGCGGAGCCAGAAGGCGCTCAAGCAGTGGAGCCAGAAGGCGCTCCAGCAGCGGAGCCAAAGGCGCTCCAGCAGCGGAGCCAGAAGGCGGCCAAGCAGCGGAGCCAGACGGCGCTCCAGCAGCGGAGGCAGAAGGAGCTCAAGCAGCGGAGCCAGAAGGTGCTCCAGCAGCAGAGCCAGAAGGCGCTCAAGCAGCAGAGCCAGAAGGCGCTCAAGCAGCGGAGCCAGAAGGTGCTCAAGCAGCGGAGCCAGTAGGCACTTCAGCAGTGGAGCCAGAAGGTGCTTAAGAAGCGGAGCCAGAAGGCGCTCAAGCAGTAGAGCCAGAAGGTGCTCAAGCAAAAGAACCAGAAGGCGCTCCAGCAGCAGAGGCAGAAGGTGCTCAAGCAGCAGAGCCAGAAGGCGCTCCAGCAGCAGAGCCAGAAGGCACTCCAGCAGCAGAGCCAGCATGTGCTCCAGCAGCAGAGCCAGAAGGTGCTCCAACAAGAGAGCTAGAAGGCGCTCCAGCAGTGGAACTAAAAGGTGCTCCAGCAGCGGAGCCAGAAGGCGCTCAAGCATCAAAGCCAGAAGGCGCTCAAGCAGCAGAGCCAGAAGGTGCTCTAGCAGTGGAGCCAAGAGGTGGTCAAGCAGCAGAGCCAGAAGGCGCTCCAGCAGCAGAGCCAGAAGGCACTCCAGCAGCAGAGCTAGAAGGTGCTCCAGCAGCGGTGCCAGAAGGCCCTCCAGCAGCGGAGCCAGAAGGTGCTCCGCCAGCACAGCCAAAAGGTGCTCCAGCAGCAGAGCTAGTAGGCGCTCAAGTAGCGGAGCCAGAAGTTGCTCCAGCAGCACAGCCAAAAGGTGCTCCAGCAGCGGAGCTAGAAGGTGCTCCAGCAGCGGAGCCAGAAGGAGCTCAAGCAGCAGAGCCAGAAAACGCTCAAGCAGGGGAGCCAGAAGGTGCTCCAGCAGCAGAGCCAGAAGGCGCTCAAGCAGCAGAGCCATAAGGCGCTCCAGCAGCGGAGCCGGAAGGCGCTCCAGCAGCGGAGCCAGAAGTTGCCCAAGCAGCGGAGCCAGAAGGTGCTCCAGCAGCAGAGCCAGAAGGCGCTCAAGCAGCAGAGCCAGAAGGTGCTCCAACAGTGGAGCCAGAGGCGCTCAAGCAGCAGAGCCAGAAGGTGCTCCAGCAGCGGAGCCAGAAGGCTCTCAAGTATCGGAGCCAGCAGGTGCTCAAGCAGCAGAGCCAGAAGGCGCTCAAGCAGCAGAGCTAGAAGGTGCTCCAGCAGCCGAGCCAGAAGGCGCTCAAGCAGCAGAGCCAGAAGGCGCTCCAGCAGCAGAGCCAGAAGGTGCTCAAGCAGCGGAGCCAGAAGGCGCTCCAGCAGCGGAGCTAGAAGGCGCTCCAGCAGCGGTGCCAGAAGGCACTCAAGCAGCGGAGCTAGAAGGCGCTCCAGCAGCGGAGCCAGAAGGCGCTCAAGCATCAAAGCCAGAAGGCGCTCAAGCAGCGGAGCTAGAAGGCGCTCCAGCAGCAGAGCCAGTAGGCGCTCAAGCATCAAATCCAGAAGGCGCTCAAGCAGCAGAGCCAGAAGGTGCTCTAGCAGTGGAGCCAAGAGGTGGTCAAGCAGCAGAGCCAGAAGGCGCTCCAGCAGCGGAGCCAGAAGGCACTCCAGCAGCCGAGATAGAAGGTGCTCCAGCAGCGGTGCCAGAAGGCCCTCCAGCAGCAGAGCCAGAAGGTGCTCCGCCAGCACAGACAAAAGGTGCTCCAGCAGCGGAGCTAGTAGGTGCTCAAGCAGCGAAGCCAGAAGGTGCTCCAATAGCAGAGCCAGAAGGCGCTCAAGCAGCAGAGCCAGAAGGCTCTCAAGCATCGGAGCCAGAAGGCGCTCAAGCAGCAGAGCCAGAAGGCGCTCGAGCAGCGGAGCCAGAAGGCGCCCAAGCAGCGGAGCCAGGAGGTGCTCCAACGGCAGAGCCAGAAGGCGCTCAAGCAGCAGAGCCAGAAGGTGCTCCAGCAGCGGAGCCAGAAGGCTCTCAAGCATCAGAGCCAGAAGGCGCTCAAGCAGCAGAGCTAGAAGGCGCTCCAGCAGCCGAGCCAGAAGGCGCTCAAGCAGCAGAGCCAGAAGGCACTCCAGCAGCGGAGCCAGAAGGTGCTCAAGCAGCGGAGCCAGAAGGCGCTCCAACAGCGGAGATAGAAGGCACTCCAGCAGCAGTGCTAGAAGGCACTCCAGCAGCGGAGCTAGTAGGTGCTCAAGCAGCAGAGCCAAAGGGTGCTCCAATAGCAGAGCCAGAAGGCGCTCAAGCAGCAGAGCCAGAAGGTGCTCCAGCAGCAGAGCCAGAAGGCTCTCAAGCATCGGAGCCAGAAGGCGCTCAAGCAGCAGAGCCAGAAGGCGCTCGAGCAGCTGAGCCAGAAGGCGCCCAAGCAGCGGAGCCAGAAGGTGCTCCAACGGCAGAGCCAGAAGGCGCTCAAGCAGCAGAGCCAGAAGGTGCTCCAGCAGCAGAGCTAGAAGGTGCTCCAGCAGCGGTACCAGAAGGCCCTCCAGCAGCGGAGCCAGAAGGTGCTCCGCCAGCACAGCCAAAAGGTGCTCCAGCAGCAGAGCTAGTAGGCGCTCAAGTAGCGGAGCCAGAAGGTGCTCCGCCAGCACAGCCAAAAGGTGCTCCAGCAGCAGAGCTAGTAGGCGCTCAAGTAGCGGAGCCAGAAGGAGCTCAAGCAGCAGAGCCAGAAAACGCTCAAGCAGCGGAGCCAGAAGGTGCTCCAGCAGCAGAGCTAGAAGGCGCTCCAGCAGCGGAGCCAGAAGGTGCTCAAACAGCGGAGCCAGAAGGCACTCAAGCAGCGGAGCCAGAAGGTGCTCAAACAGCTGAGCCAGAAGGCGCTCCAGCAGTGGAGCCAGAAGGCTTTCCAGCAGCGGAGCCAGAAGGTGCTCAAGCAGCAGAGCCAGAAGGTGCTCCAGCAGCGGAGCCAGCAGGTGCTCCAGCAGCAGAGCCAGAAGGTGCTCCAACAGCGGAGCTAGAAGGCGCTCCAGAAGCGGAACTAAAAGGCGCTCCAGCAGCGGAGCCAGAAGGCGCCCAAGCATCGAAGCCAGAAGGCACTCAAGCAGCAGAGCCAGAAGGTGCTCAAGCAGCAGAGCCAGAAGGTGCTCCAGCAGTCAAGCCAGAAGGCACTCAAGCAGCAGAGCCAGAAGGCGCTCTAGCAGTGGAGCCAAGAGGTGGTCAAGCAGCAGAGCCAGAAGGCGCTCCAGCAGCGGAGCCAGAAGGCACTCCAGCAGCAGAGCTAGAAGGTGCTCCAGCAGCGCTGCCAGAAGGCCCTCCAGCAGCGGAGCCAGAAGGTGCTCCACCAGCAAAGCCAAAAGGTGCTCCAGCAGCGGAGCTAGTATGCGCTCCAGCAGCAGAGCCAGAAGGTGCTCAAGCAGCAGAGCCAGAAGGTGCTCAAGCAGCGGAGCCAGAAGGCGCAAGCAGCGGAGGCAGAAGGTGCTCCAGCAGCAGAGCGAAAAGGCACTTAAGCAGCAGAGGCAGAAGGCGCCCAAGCAGCAGAGCCAGAAGGCGCTCCAGCAGCGGAGCTGGAAGGCGCTCAAGCAGCGGAGGCAGAAGGTGCTCCAGCAGCAGAGCGAAAAGGCACTTAAGCAGCAGAGGCAGAAGGCGCCCAAGCAGCAGAGCCAGAAGGCGCTCCAGCAGCGGAGCCAGAAGGTGCTCAAGCAGCACAACAAGAAGGCGCTCCAGCAGCGGAGCCAGAAGGCACTCAAGGAGCTGAGCCAGAAGGTGCTCAAGCAGCGGAGCCAGAAGGTGCGTAAGCAGCGGAGCCAGAAGGCGCTCAAGCAGCAGAGCTAGAAGGCGCTCCAGCAGCAGAGCCAGAAGGCGCTTCAGCAGCGGAGCCAGAAGGTGCTGCAGCAGCGGAGCCAGAAGGCACTCCAGCAGAGGAGCCAGAAGGTGCTCCAGCAGCAGAGCCAGAAGTTGCTCCAGCAGCGGAGCCAGAAGGCGCTCAAGCAGTGGAGCCAGAAGGCGCTCCAGCAGCGGAGCCAAAGGCGCTCCAGCAGCGGAGCCAGAAGGCGCCCAAGCAGCGGAGCCAGACGGCGCTCCAGCAGCGGAGGCAGAAGGAGCTCAAGCAGCGGAGCCAGAAGGCGCTCCAGCAGCAGAGCCAGAAGGCGCTCAAGCAGCGGAGCCAGAAGGTGCTCAAGCAGCGGAGCCAGAAGGCACTTCAGCAGTGGAGCCAGAAGGTGCTTAAGAAGCGGAGCCAGAAGGCGCTCAAGCAGTAGAGCCAGAAGGTGCTCAAGCAACAGAACCAGAAGGCGCTCCAGCAGCAGAGGCAGAAGGTGCTCAAGCAGCAGAGCCAGAAGGCGCTCCAGCAGCAGAGCCAGAAGGCACTCCAGCAGCAGAGCCAGCAGGTGCTCCAGCAGCAGAGCCAGAAGGTGCTCCAACAGGAGAGCTAGAAGGCGCTCCAGCAGCGGAACTAAAAGGTGCTCCAGCAGCGGAGCCAGAAGGCGCTCAAGCATCAAAGCCAGAAGGCGCTCAAGCAGCAGAGCCAGAAGGTGCTCTAGCAGTGGAGCCAAGAGGTGGTCAAGCAGCAGAGCCAGAAGGCGCTCCAGCAGCGGAGCCAGAAGGCACTCCAGCAGCAGAGCTAGAAGGTGCTCCAGCAGCGGTGCCTGAAGGCCCTCCAGCAGCGGAGCCAGAAGGTGCTCCGCCAGCACAGCCAAAAGGTGCTCCAGCAGCAGAGCTAGTAGGCGCTCAAGTAGCGGAGCCAGAAGGTGCTCCAGCAGCACAGCCAAAAGGTGCTCCAGCAGCGGAGCTAGAAGGTGCTCCAGCAGCGGAGCCAGAAGGAGCTCAAGCAGCAGAGCCAGAAAACGCTCAAGCAGCGGAGCCAGAAGGTGCTCCAGCAGCAGAGCCAGAAGGCGCTCAAGCAGCAGAGCCATAAGGCGCTCCAGCAGCGGAGCCGGAAGGCGCTCCAGCAGCGGAGCCAGAAGTTGCCCAAGCAGCAGAGCCAGAAGGTGCTCCAGCAGCAGAGCCAGAAGGCGCTCAAGCAGCAGAGCCAGAAGGTGCTCCAACAGTGGAGCCAGAGGCGCTCAAGCAGCAGAGCCAGAAGGTGCTCCAGCAGCGGAGCCAGAAGGCTCTCAAGTATCGGAGCCAGCAGGTGCTCAAGCAGCAGAGCCAGAAGGCACTCAAGCAGCAGAGCTAGAAGGTGCTCCAGCAGCCGAGCCAGAAGGCGCTCAAGCAGCAGAGCCAGAAGGCGCTCCAGCAGCGGAGCCAGAAGGTGCTCAAGCAGTGGAGCCAGAATGCGCTCCAGCAGCGGAGCTAGAAGGCGCTCCAGCAGCGGTGCCAGAAGGCACTCAAGCAGCGGAGCTAGAAGGCGCTCCAGCAGCGGAGCCAGAAGGCGCTCAAGCATGAAAGCCAGAAGGCGCTCAAGCAGCGGAGCTAGAAGGCGCTCCAGCAGCGGAGCCAGAAGGCGCTCAAGCATCAAAGCCAGAAGGCGCTCAAGCAGCAGAGCCAGAAGGTGCTCTAGCAGTGGAGCCAGAAGGCGCTCAAGCATCAAAGCCAGAAGGCGCTCAAGCAGCAGAGCCAGAAGGTGCTCAAACAGCGGAGCCAGAAGGGCTCAAGCAGCGGAGCCAGAAGGCACTCCAGCAGTGGAGCCAGAAGGTGCTTAAGAAGCGGAGCCAGAAGGCACTCAAGCAGTAGAGCCAGAAGGTGCTCAAGCAACAGAACCAGAAAGCCCTCCAGCAGCGGAGCCAGAAGGTGCTCCACCAGCACAGCCAAAAGGTGCTCCAGCAGCAGAGCTAGTATGCGCTCCAGCAGCAGAGCCAGAAGGTGCTCAAGCAGCAGAGCCAGAAGGTGCTCAAGCAGCAGAGCTGGAAGGCGCAAGCAGTGGAGCCAGAAGGCACTCCAGCAGCGGAGCTGGAAGGCGCTCAAGCAGCGGAGGCAGAAGGTGCTCCAGCAGCAGAGCCAGAAGGCACTTAAGCAGCAGAGCCAGAAGGCGCTCCAGCAGCGGAGCCAGAAGGTGCTCAAGCAGCACAACCAGAAGGCGCTCCAGCAGCGGAGCCAGAAGGCGCTCAAGCAGCTGAGCCAGAAGGTGCTCAAGCAGCGGAGCCAGAAGGTGCTCAAGCAGCAGAGCCATAAGGCGCTCAAGCAGTGGAGCCAGAAGGCACTCCAGCAGCGGAGCCAGAAGGTGCTTAAGCAGCAGAGCCAGAAGGCGCTCAAGCAGCAGAGCCAGAAGGCGCTCCAGCAGCAGAGCCAGAAGGTGCTCAAGCAGCGGAGCCAGAAGGCGCTCCAGCAGCAGAGCCAAAAGGCGCTCCAGCAGTGGAGCCAGAAGGTGCTCCAGCAGCGGAGCCAGAATGCACTCCAGCAGCGGAGCCAGAAGGTGCTCCAGCAGCAGAGCCAGAAATTGCTCTAGCAGCGGAGCCAGAAGGCGCTCAAGCCACGGAGCCAGAAGGCGCTCCAGCAGCGGAGCCAGAAGCTGCTCCAGCAGCGGAGCCAGAAGGCGCCCAAGCAGCGGAGCCAGAAGGCGCTCCAGCAGCAGAGGCAGAAGGAGCTCAAGCAGCAGAGCCAGAAGGCGCTCAAGCAGCGGAGCCAGAAGGTGCTCAAGCAGCGGAGCCAGAAGGCACTCCAGCAGTGGAGCCAGAAGGTGCTTAAGAAGCGGAGCCAGAAGGCGCTCAAGCAGTAGAGCCAGAAGGTGCTCAAGCAACAGAACCAGAAGTCACTCCAGCAGCAGAGGCAGAAGGTGCTCAAGCAGCAGAGCCAGAAGGCGCTCCAGCAGCGGAGCCAGAAGGCGCTCCAGCAGCAGAGCCAGAAGGCACTCCAGCAGCAGAGCCCGAAGGTGCTCAAGCAACGGAGCCAGAAGGTGCTCCAGCAGCGGAGCTATTAGGCCCTCAAGCAGCGGAGCCATAATGCACTCCAGCAGCGGAGCTGGAAGGCGCTCAAGCAGCGGAGGCAGAAGGTGCTCCAGCAGCAGAGCCAGAAGGCACTTAAGCAGCAGAGCTAGAAGGCGCCCAAGCAGCAGAGCCAGAAGGCGCTCAAGCAGCAGAGCCAGAAGGTGCTCCAGCAGCCGAGCCAGAAGGCGCTCAAGCAGCAGAGCCAGAAGGCGCTCCAGCAGCGGAGCCAGAAGGTCCTCAAGCAGCGGAGCCAGAAGGCACTCCAGCAGCGGATCTAGAAGGCACTCCAGCAGCGGTGCCAGAAGGTGCTCAAGCAGCGTAGCCGGAAGGCGCAAGCAGCGGAGCCAGAAGGCACTCCAGCAGCGGAGCTGGAAGGCGCTCAAGCAGCGGAGGCAGAAGGTGCTCCAGCAGCAGAGCCAGAAGGCAATTAAGCAGCGGAGCCAGAAGGCGCCCAAGCAGCAGAGCCAGAAGGTGCTCAAGCAGCAGAGCCAGAAGGTGCTCCAGCAGCCGAGCCAGAAGGCGCTCAAGCAGCAGAGCCAGAAGGCGCTCCAGCAGCGGAGCCAGAAGGTGCTTAAGAAGCGGAGCCAGAAGGCGCTCAAGCAGCGGAGGCAGAAGGTGCTCCAGCAGCAGAGCCAGAAGGCACTTAAGCAGCGGAGCCAGAAGGCGCTCCAGCAGCGGAGCCAGAAGGTGCTCAAGCAGCACAACCAGAAGGCGCTCCAGCAGCGGAGCCAGAAGGCGCTCAAGCAGCTGAGCCAAAAGGTGCTCAAGCAGCAGAGCCAGAAGGTGCTCAAGCAGCAGAGCCATAAGGCGCTCAAGCAGTGGAGCCAGTAGGCACTCCAGCAGCGGAGCCAGAAGGTGCTTAAGCAGCAGAGCCAGAAGGCGCTCAAGCAGCAGAGCCAGAAGGTGCACCAGCAGCAGAGCCAGAAGGTGCTCAAGCAGCAGAGCCAGAAGGCGCTCCAGCAGCAGAGCCAGAAGGCGCTCCAGTAGCGGAGCCAGAAGGTGCTCCAGCAGCGGAGCCAGAAGGCACTCCAGCAGCGGAGCCAGAAGGTGCTCCAGCAGCGGAGCCATAAATTGCTCCAGCAGCGGAGCCAGAAGGCGCTCAAGCCACGGAGCCAGAAGGCGCTCCAGCAGCGAAGCCAGAAGCCGCTCCAGCAGCGGAGCCAGAAGGCGCCCAAGCAGCGGTGCCAGAAGGCGCTCCAGCAGCAGAGGCAGAAGGTGCTCAAGCAGCGGAGCCAGAAGGCACTCCAGCAGCGGAGCCAGAAGGCGCTCAAGCAGCGGAGCCAGAAGGTGCTCAAGCAGCGGAGCCAGAAGGCACTCCAGCAGTGGAGCCAGAAGGTGCTTAAGAAGCAGAGCCAGAAGGCGCTCAAGCAGTAGAGCCAGAAGGTGTTCAAGCAACAGAACCAGAAGGCGCTCCAGCAGCAGAGGCAGAAGGTGCTCAAGCAGCAGAGCCAGAAGGCGCTCCAGCAGCCGAGCCAGAAGGCACTCAAGCAGCAGAGCCAGAAGGCACTCCAGCAGCAGAGCCCGAAGGTGCTCAAGCAACGGAGCCAGAAGGTGCTCCAGCAGCGGAGCTATAAGGCCCTCCAGCAGCGGAGCCATAATGCACTCCAGCAGCGGAACCAGAAGGTGCTCAAGCAGCAGAGTCAGAAGGCGCTCCAGCAGCAGGGCCAGAAGGTGCTCCAGAAGTAGAGCCAGAAAGCGCCCAAGCAGCAGAGCCAGAAGGCACTCCAGCAGCACAACCAGAAGGAGCTCAAGCAGCGGAGCCAGAAGGCGCTCAAGCAGTGGAGCCAGAAGGCGCTCCAGCAGCGGAGCCAGAAGGCGCTCCAGCAGCGGAGCCAGAAGGCGCCCAAGCAGCGGAGCCAGACGGCGCTCCAGCAGCGGAGGCAGAAGGAGCTCAAGCAGCGGAGCCAGAAGGCGCTCCAGCAGCAGAGCCAGAAGGCGCTCAAGCAGCGGAGCCAGAAGGCGCTCAAGCAGCGGAGCCAGAAGGTGCTCAAGCAGCGGAGCCAGAAGGCACTTCAGCAGTGGAGCCAGAAGGTGCTTAAGAAGCGGAGCCAGAAGGCGCTCAAGCAGTAGAGCCAGAAGGTGCTCAAGCAGCAGAGGCAGAAGGTGCTCCAACAGGAGAGCTAGAAGGCGCTCCAGCAGCGGAACTAAAAGGTGCTCCAGCAGCGGAGCCAGAAGGCGCTCAAGCATCAAAGCCAGAAGGCGCTCAAGCAGCAGAGCCAGAAGGTGCTCTAGCAGTGGAGCCAAGAGGTGGTCAAGCAGCAGAGCCAGAAGGCGCTCCAGCAGCGGAGCCAGAAGGCACTCCAGCAGCAGAGCTAGAAGGTGCTCCAGCAGCGGTGCCTGAAGGCCCTCCAGCAGCGGAGCCAGAAGGTGCTCCGCCAGCACAGCCAAAAGGTGCTCCAGCAGCAGAGCTAGTAGGCGCTCAAGTAGCGGAGCCAGAAGGTGCTCCAGCAGCACAGCCAAAAGGTGCTCCAGCAGCGGAGCTAGAAGGTGCTCCAGCAGCAGAGCCAGAAGGAGCTCAAGCAGCAGAGCCAAAAAACGCTCAAGCAGCGGAGCCAGAAGGTGCTCCAGCAGCAGAGCCAGAAGGCGCTCAAGCAGCAGAGCCATAAGGCGCTCCAGCAGCGGAGCCGGAAGGCGCTCCAGCAGCGGAGCCAGAAGTTGCCCAAGCAGCGGAGCCAGAAGGTGCTCCAGCAGCAGAGCCAGAAGGCGCTCAAGCAGCAGAGCCAGAAGGTGCTCCAACAGTGGAGCCAGAGGCGCTCAAGCAGCAGAGCCAGAAGGTGCTCCAGCAGCGGAGCCAGAAGGCTCTCAAGTATCAGAGCCAGCAGGTGCTCAAGCAGCAGAGCCAGAAGGCACTCAAGCAGCAGAGCTAGAAGGTGCTCCAGCAGCCGAGCCAGAAGGCGCTCAAGCAGCAGAGCCAGAAGGCGCTCCAGCAGCGGAGCCAGAAGGTGCTCAAGCAGTGGAGCCAGAATGCGCTCCAGCAGCGGAGCTAGAAGGCGCTCCAGCAGCGGTGCCAGAAGGCACTCAAGCAGCGGAGCTAGAAGGCGCTCCATCAGCGGAGCCAGAAGGCGCTCAAGCATCAAAGCCAGAAGGCGCTCAAGCAGCGGAGCTAGAAGGCGCTCCAGCAGCGGAGCCAGAAGGCGCTCAAGCATCAAAGCCAGAAGGCGCTCAAGCAGCAGAGCCAGAAGGTGCTCTAGCAGTGGAGCCAGAAGGCGCTCAAGCATCAAAGCCAGAAGGCGCTCAAGCAGCAGAGCCAGAAGGTGCTCAAGCAGCGGAGCCAGAAGTGCTCAAGCAGCGGAGCCAGAAGGCACTCCAGCAGTGGAGCCAGAAGGTGCTTAAGAAGCGGAGCCAGAAGGCACTCAAGCAGTAGAGCCAGAAGGTGCTCAAGCAACAGAACCAGAAAGCCCTCCAGCAGCGGAGCCAGAAGGTGCTCCACCAGCACAGCCAAAAGGTGCTCCAGCACCAGAGCTAGTATGCGCTCCAGCAGCAGAGCCAGAAGGTGCTCAAGCAGCAGAGCCAGAAGGTGCTCAAGCAGCAGAGCTGGAAGGCGCAAGCAGTGGAGCCAGAAGGCACTCCAGCAGCGGAGCTGGAAGGCGCTCAAGCAGCGGAGGCAGAAGGTGCTCCAGCAGCAGAGCCAGAAGGCACTTAAGCAGCGGAGCCAGAAGGCGCTCCAGCAGCGGAGCCAGAAGGTGCTCAAGCAGCACAACCAGAAGGCGCTCCAGCAGCGGAGCCAGAAGGCGCTCAAGCAGCTGAGCCAGAAGGTGCTCAAGCAGCGGAGCCAGAAGGTGCTCAAGCAGCAGAGCCATAAGGCGCTCAAGCAGTGGAGCCAGAAGGCACTCCAGCAGCGGAGCCAGAAGGTGCTTAAGCAGCAGAGCCAGAAGGCGCTCAAGCAGCAGAGCCAGAAGGCGCTCCAGCAGCAGAGCCAGAAGGTTCTCAAGCAGCGGAGCCAGAAGGCGCTCCAGCAGCAGAGCCAGAAGGCGCTCCAGCAGTGGAGCCAGAAGGTGCTCCAGCAGCGGAGCCAGAATGCACTCCAGCAGCGGAGCCAGAAGGTGCTCCAGCAGCAGAGCCAGAAATTGCTCCAGCAGCGGAGCCAGAAGGCGCTCAAGCCACGGAGCCAGAAGGCGCTCCAGCAGCAGAGGCAGAAGGAGCTCAAGCAGCGGAGCCAGAAGGCGCTCAAGCAGCGGAGCCAGAAGGTGCTCAAGCAGCGGAGCCAGAAGGCACTCCAGCAGTGGAGCCAGAAGGTGCTTAAGAAGCGGAGCCAGAAGGCGCTCAAGCAGTAGAGCCAGAAGGTGCTCAAGCAACAGAACCAGAAGTCACTCCAGCAGCAGAGGCAGAAGGTGCTCAAGCAGCAGAACCAGAAGGCGCTCCAGCAGCGGAGCCAGAAGGCGCTCCAGCAGCAGAGCCAGAAGGCACTCCAGCAGCAGAGCCCGAAGGTGCTCAAGCAACGGAGCCAGAAGGTGCTCCAGCAGCGGAGCTATTAGGCCCTCCAGCAGCGGAGCCATAATGCACTCCAGCAGCGGAGCTGGAAGGCGCTCAAGCAGCGGAGGCAGAAGGTGCTCCAGCAGCAGAGCCAGAAGGCACTTAAGCAGCAGAGCTAGAAGGCGCCCAAGCAGCAGAGCCAGAAGGCGCTCAAGCAGCAGAGCCAGAAGGTGCTCCAGCAGCCGAGCCAGAAGGCGCTCAAGCAGCAGAGCCAGAAGGCGCTCCAGCAGCGGAGCCAGAAGGTCCTCAAGCAGCGGAGCCAGAAGGCACTCCAGCAGCGGATCTAGAAGGCACTCCAGCAGCGGTGCCAGAAGGTGCTCAAGCAGCGGAGCCGGAAGGCGCAAGCAGCGGAGCCAGAAGGCACTCCAGCAGCGGAGCTGGAAGGCGCTCAAGCAGCGGAGGCAGAAGGTGCTCCAGCAGCAGAGCCAGAAGGCAATTAAGCAGCGGAGCCAGAAGGCGCCCAAGCAGCAGAGCCAGAAGGTGCTCAAGCAGCAGAGCCAGAAGGTGCTCCAGCAGCCGAGCCAGAAGGCGCTCAAGCAGCAGAGCCAGAAGGCGCTCCAGCAGCGGAGCCAGAAGGTGCTTAAGAAGCGGAGCCAGAAGGCGCTCAAGCAGCGGAGGCAGAAGGTGCTCCAGCAGCAGAGCCAGAAGGCACTTAAGCAGCGGAGCCAGAAGGCGCTCCAGCAGCGGAGCCAGAAGGTGCTCAAGCAGCACAACCAGAAGGCGCTCCAGCAGCGGAGCCAGAAGGTGCTTAAGCAGCAGAGCCAGAAGGCGCTCAAGCAGCAGAGCCAGAAGGTGCTCCAGCAGCAGAGCCAGAAGGTGCTCAAGCAGCGGAGCCAGAAGGCGCTCCAGCAGCAGAGCCAGAAGGCGCTCCAGTAGCGGAGCCAGAAGGTGCTCCAGCAGCGGAGCCAGAAGGCACTCCAGCAGCAGAGCCAGAAGGTGCTCCAGCAGCGGAGCCAGAAATTGCTCCGGCAGCGGAGCCAGAAGGCGCTCAAGCCACGGAGCCAGAAGGCGCTCCAGCAGCGAAGCCAGAAGCCGCTCCAGCAGCGGAGGCAGAAGGCGCCCAAGCAGCGGTGCCAGAAGGCGCTCCAGCAGCAGAGGCAGAAGGTGCTCAAGCAGCGGAGCCAGAAGGCACTCCAGCAGCGGAGCCAGAAGGCGCTCAAGCAGCGGAGCCAGAAGGTGCTCAAGCAGCGGAGCCAGAAGACACTCCAGCAGTGGAGCCAGAAGGTGCTTAAGAAGCGGAGCCAGAAGGCGCTCAAGCAGTAGAGCCAGAAGGTGTTCAAGCAACAGAACCAGAAGGCGCTCCAGCAGCAGAGGCAGAAGGTGCTCAAGCAGCAGAGCCAGAAGGCGCTCCAGCAGCCGAGCCAGAAGGCACTCAAGCAGCAGAGCCAGAAGGCACTCCAGCAGCAGAGCCCGAAGGTGCTCAAGCAACGGAGCCAGAAGGTGCTCCAGCAGCGGAGCTATAAGGCCCTCCAGCAGCGGAGCCATAATGCACTCCAGCAGCGGAGCCAGAAGGTGCTCAAGCAGCAGAGTCAGAAGGCGCTCCAGCAGCAGAGCCAGAAGGTGCTCCAGAAGTAGAGCCAGAAAGCGCCCAAGCAGCAGAGCCAGAAGGCACTCCAGCAGCACAACCAGAAGGAGCTCAAGCAGCGGAGCCAGAAGGCGCTCAAGCAGTGGAGCCAGAAGGCGCTCCAGCAGCGGAGCCAGAAGGCGCTCCAGCAGCGGAGCCAGAAGGCGCCCAAGCAGCGGAGCCAGACGGCGCTCCAGCAGCGGAGGCAGAAGGAGCTCAAGCAGCGGAGCCAGAAGGCGCTCCAGCAGCAGAGCCAGAAGGCGCTCAAGCAGCGGAGCCAGAAGGGGCTCAAGCAGCGGAGCCAGAAGGCGCTCAAGCAGCGGAGCCAGAAGGTGCTCAAGCAGCGGAGCCAGAAGGCACTTCAGCAGTGGAGCCAGAAGGTGCTTAAGAAGCGGAGCCAGAAGGCGCTCAAGCAGTAGAGCCAGAAGGTGCTCAAGCAGCAGAGGCAGAAGGTGCTCAAGCAGCAGAGCCAGAAGGCGCTCCAGCAGCAGAGCCAGAAGGCACTCCAGCAGCGGAGCAAACATGTGCTCCAGCAGCAGAGCCAGAAGGTGCTCCAACAGGAGAGCTAGAAGGCGCTCCAGCAGCGGAACTAAAAGGTGCTCCAGCAGCGGAGCCAGAATGCGCTCAAGCATCAAAGCCAGAAGGCGCTCAAGCAGCAGAGCCAGAAGGTGCTCTAGCAGTGGAGCCAAGAGGTGGTCAAGCAGCAGAGCCAGAAGGCGCTCCAGCAGCGGAGCCAGAAGGCACTCCAGCAGCAGAGCTAGAAGGTGCTCCAGCAGCGGTGCCAGAAGGCCCTCCAGCAGCAGAGCCAGAAGGTGCTCCGCCAGCACAGCCAAAAGGTGCTCCAGCAGCAGAGCTAGTAGGCGCTCAAGTAGCGGAGCCAGAAGGTGCTCCAGCAGCACAGCCAAAAGGTGCTCCAGCAGCAGAGCCAGAAGGAGCTCAAGAAGCAGAGCCAGAAAACGCTCAAGCAGCGGAGCCAGAAGGTGCTCCAGCAGCAGAGCTAGAAGGCGCTCCAGCAGCGGAGCCAGAAGGTGCTCAAACAGCGGAGCCAGAAGCCACTCAAGCAGCGGAGCCAGAAGGTGCTCAAGCAGCTGAGCCAGAAGGCGCTCCAGCAGTGGAGCCAGAAGGCTTTCCAGCAGCGGAGCCAGAAGGTGCTCAAGCAGCAGAGCCAGAAGGTGCTCCAGCAGCGGAGCCAGCAGGTGCTCCAGCAGCAGAGCCAGAAGGTGCTCCAACAGCGGAGCTAGAAGGCGCTCCAGCAGCGGAACTAAAAGGCACTCCAGCAGCGGAGCCAGAAGGCGCCCAAGCATCGAAGCCAGAAGGCGCTCAAGCAGCAGAGCCAGAAGGTGCTCCAGCAGTCAAGCCAGAAGGCGCTCAAGCAGCAGAGCCAGAAGGCGCTCTAGCAGTGGAGCCAAGAGGTGGTCAAGCAGCAGAGCCAGAAGGCGCTCCAGCAGCGGAGCCAGAAGGCACTCCAGCAGCAGAGCTAGAAGGTGCTCCAGCAGCGCTGCCAGAAGGCCCTCCAGCAGCGGAGCCAGAAGGTGCTCCACCAGCAAAGCCAAAAGGTGCTCCAGCAGCGGAGCTAGTATGCGCTCCAGCAGCAGAGCCAGAAGGTGCTCAAGCAGCAGAGCCAGAAGGTGCTCAAGCAGCGTAGCCGGAAGGCGCAAGCAGCGGAGCCAGAAGGCACTCCAGCAGCGGAGCTGGAAGGCGCTCAAGCAGCGGAGGCAGAAGGTGCTCCAGCAGCAGAGCCAGAAGGCACTTAAGCAGCAGAGCCAAAAGGCGCCCAAGCAGCAGAGCCAGAAGGCGCTCCAGCAGCGGAGCCAGAAGGTGCTCAAGCAGCACAACCAGAAGGCGCTCCAGCAGCGGAGCCAGAAGGCGCTCAAGGAGCTGAGCCAGAAGGTGCTCAAGCAGCAGAGCCAGAAGGCGCGTAAGCAGCGGAGCCAGAAGGCGCTCAAGCAGCAGAGCTAGAAGGCGCTCCAGCAGCAGAGCCAGAAGGTGCTCAAGCAGCGGAGCCAGAAGGTGCTCCAGCAGCAGAGCCAGAAGGCGCTCCAGCAGCGGAGCCAGAAGGTGCTCCAGCAGCGGAGCCAGAAGGCACTCCAGCAGAGGAGCCAGAAGGTGCTCCAGCAGCAGAGCCAGAGGTTGCTCCAGCAGCGGAGCCAGAAGGCGCTCAAGCAGCGGAGCCAGAAGGTGCTCAAGCAGCGGAGCCAGAAGACACTCCAGCAGTGGAGCCAGAAGGTGCTTAAGAAGCGGAGCCAGAAGGCGCTCAAGCAGTAGAGCCAGAAGGTGTTCAAGCAACAGAACCAGAAGGCGCTCCAGCAGCAGAGGCAGAAGGTGCTCAAGCAGCAGAGCCAGAAGGCGCTCCAGCAGCCGAGCCAGAAGGCACTCAAGCAGCAGAGCCAGAAGGCACTCCAGCAGCAGAGCCCGAAGGTGCTCAAGCAACGGAGCCAGAAGGTGCTCCAGCAGCGGAGCTATAAGGCCCTCCAGCAGCGGAGCCATAATGCACTCCAGCAGCGGAGCCAGAAGGTGCTCAAGCAGCAGAGTCAGAAGGCGCTCCAGCAGCAGAGCCAGAAGGTGCTCCAGAAGTAGAGCCAGAAAGCGCCCAAGCAGCAGAGCCAGAAGGCACTCCAGCAGCACAACCAGAAGGAGCTCAAGCAGCGGAGCCAGAAGGCGCTCAAGCAGTGGAGCCAGAAGGCGCTCCAGCAGCGGAGCCAGAAGGCGCTCCAGCAGCGGAGCCAGAAGGCGCCCAAGCAGCGGAGCCAGACGGCGCTCCAGCAGCGGAGGCAGAAGGAGCTCAAGCAGCGGAGCCAGAAGGCGCTCCAGCAGCAGAGCCAGAAGGCGCTCAAGCAGCGGAGCCAGAAGGGGCTCAAGCAGCGGAGCCAGAAGGCGCTCAAGCAGCGGAGCCAGAAGGTGCTCAAGCAGCGGAGCCAGAAGGCACTTCAGCAGTGGAGCCAGAAGGTGCTTAAGAAGCGGAGCCAGAAGGCGCTCAAGCAGTAGAGCCAGAAGGTGCTCAAGCAGCAGAGGCAGAAGGTGCTCAAGCAGCAGAGCCAGAAGGCGCTCCAGCAGCAGAGCCAGAAGGCACTCCAGCAGCGGAGCAAACATGTGCTCCAGCAGCAGAGCCAGAAGGTGCTCCAACAGGAGAGCTAGAAGGCGCTCCAGCAGCGGAACTAAAAGGTGCTCCAGCAGCGGAGCCAGAATGCGCTCAAGCATCAAAGCCAGAAGGCGCTCAAGCAGCAGAGCCAGAAGGTGCTCTAGCAGTGGAGCCAAGAGGTGGTCAAGCAGCAGAGCCAGAAGGCGCTCCAGCAGCGGAGCCAGAAGGCACTCCAGCAGCAGAGCTAGAAGGTGCTCCAGCAGCGGTGCCAGAAGGCCCTCCAGCAGCAGAGCCAGAAGGTGCTCCGCCAGCACAGCCAAAAGGTGCTCCAGCAGCAGAGCTAGTAGGCGCTCAAGTAGCGGAGCCAGAAGGTGCTCCAGCAGCACAGCCAAAAGGTGCTCCAGCAGCGGAGCCAGAAGGAGCTCAAGAAGCAGAGCCAGAAAACGCTCAAGCAGCGGAGCCAGAAGGTGCTCCAGCAGCAGAGCTAGAAGGCGCTCCAGCAGCGGAGCCAGAAGGTGCTCAAACAGCGGAGCCAGAAGCCACTCAAGCAGCGGAGCCAGAAGGTGCTCAAGCAGCTGAGCCAGAAGGCGCTCCAGCAGTGGAGCCAGAAGGCTTTCCAGCAGCGGAGCCAGAAGGTGCTCAAGCAGCAGAGCCAGAAGGTGCTCCAGCAGCGGAGCCAGCAGGTGCTCCAGCAGCAGAGCCAGAAGGTGCTCCAACAGCGGAGCTAGAAGGCGCTCCAGCAGCGGAACTAAAAGGCGCTCCAGCAGCGGAGCCAGAAGGCGCCCAAGCATCGAAGCCAGAAGGCGCTCAAGCAGCAGAGCCAGAAGGTGCTCCAGCAGTCAAGCCAGAAGGCGCTCAAGCAGCAGAGCCAGAAGGCGCTCTAGCAGTGGAGCCAAGAGGTGGTCAAGCAGCAGAGCCAGAAGGCGCTCCAGCAGCGGAGCCAGAAGGCACTCCAGCAGCAGAGCTAGAAGGTGCTCCAGCAGCGCTGCCAGAAGGCCCTCCAGCAGCGGAGCCAGAAGGTGCTCCACCAGCAAAGCCAAAAGGTGCTCCAGCAGCGGAGCTAGTATGCGCTCCAGCAGCAGAGCCAGAAGGTGCTCAAGCAGCAGAGCCAGAAGGTGCTCAAGCAGCGGAGCCGGAAGGCGCAAGCAGCGGAGCCAGAAGGCACTCCAGCAGCGGAGCTGGAAGGCGCTCAAGCAGCGGAGGCAGAAGGTGCTCCAGCAGCAGAGCCAGAAGGCACTTAAGCAGCAGAGCCAAAAGGCGCCCAAGCAGCAGAGCCAGAAGGCGCTCCAGCAGCGGAGCCAGAAGGTGCTCAAGCAGCACAACCAGAAGGCGCTCCAGCAGCGGAGCCAGAAGGCGCTCAAGGAGCTGAGCCAGAAGGTGCTCAAGCAGCAGAGCCAGAAGGCGCGTAAGCAGCGGAGCCAGAAGGCGCTCAAGCAGCAGAGCTAGAAGGCGCTCCAGCAGCAGAGCCAGAAGGTGCTCAAGCAGCGGAGCCAGAAGGTGCTCCAGCAGCAGAGCCAGAAGGCGCTCCAGCAGCGGAGCCAGAAGGTGCTCCAGCAGCGGAGCCAGAAGGCACTCCAGCAGAGGAGCCAGAAGGTGCTCCAGCAGCAGAGCCAGAGGTTGCTCCAGCAGCGGAGCCAGAAGGCGCTCAAGCAGTGGAGCCAGAAGGCGCTCCAGCAGCGGAGCCAGAAGGCGCTCCAGCAGCGGAGCCAGAAGGCGCCCAAGCAGCGGAGCCAGACGGCGCTCCAGCAGCGGAGGCAGAAGGAGCTCAAGCAGCGGAGCCAGAAGGCGCTCAAGCAGCGGAGTCAGAAGGTGCTCAAGCAGCGGAGCCAGAAGGCGCTTCAGCAGTGGAGCCAGAAGGTGCTTAAGAAGCGGAGCCAGAAGGCGCTCAAGCAGTAGAGCCAGAAGGTGCTCAAGCAACAGAACCAGAAGGCGCTCCAGCAGCAGAGGCAGAAGGTGCTCAAGCAGCAGAGCCAGAAGGCGCTCCAGCAGCAGAGCCAGAAGGAACTCCAGCAGCGGAGCCAGCAGGTGCACCAGCAGCAGAGCCAGAAGGTGCTCCAACAGGAGAGCTAGAAGGCGCTCCAGCAGCGGAACTAAAAGGTGCTCCAGCAGCGGAGCCAGAAGGCGCTCAAGCATCAAAGCCAGAAGGCGCTCAAGCAGCAGAGCCAGAAGGTGCTCTAGCAGTGGAGCCAAGAGGTGGTCAAGCAGCAGAGCCAGAAGGCGCTCCAGCAGCGGAGCCAGAAGGCACTCCAGCAGCAGAGCTAGAAGGTGCTCCAGCAGCGGTGCCCGAAGGCCCTCCAGCAGCGGAGCCAGAAGGTGCTCCGCCAGCACAGCCAAAAGGTGCTCCAGCAGCAGAGCTAGTAGGCGCTCAAGTAGCGGAGCCAGAAGGTGCTCCAGCAGCACAGCCAAAAGGTGCTCCAGCAGCGGAGCTAGAAGGTGCTCCAGCAGCGGAGCTAGAAGGAGCTCAAGCAGCAGAGCCAGAAAACGCTCAAGCAGCGGAGCCAGAAGGTGCTCCAGCAGCAGAGCCAGAAGGCGCTCAAGCAGCAGAGCCATAAGGCGCTCCAGCAGCGGAGCCGGAAGGCGCTCCAGCAGCGGAGCCAGAAGGCCCTCCAGCAGCGGAGCCAGAAGGTGCTCCACCAGCACAGCCAAAAGGTGCTCCAGCAGCAGAGCTAGTAGGCTCTCAAGTAGCGGAGCCAGAAGGTGCTCCAGCAGCACAGCCAAAAGGTGCTCCAGCAGCGGAGCTAGAAGGTGCTCCAGCAGCGGAGCCGGAAGGCGCAAGCAGCGGAGCCAGAAGGCACTCCAGCAGCGGAGCTGGAAGGCGCTCAAGCAGCGGAGGCAGAAGGTGCTCCAGCAGCAGAGCCAGAAGGCACTTAAGCAGCAGAGCCAAAAGGCGCCCAAGCAGCAGAGCCAGAAGGCGCTCCAGCAGCGGAGCCAGAAGGTGCTCAAGCAGCACAACCAGAAGGCGCTCCAGCAGCGGAGCCAGAAGGCGCTCAAGGAGCTGAGCCAGAAGGTGCTCAAGCAGCAGAGCCAGAAGGCGCGTAAGCAGCGGAGCCAGAAGGCGCTCAAGCAGCAGAGCTAGAAGGCGCTCCAGCAGCAGAGCCAGAAGGTGCTCAAGCAGCGGAGCCAGAAGGTGCTCCAGCAGCAGAGCCAGAAGGCGCTCCAGCAGCGGAGCCAGAAGGTGCTCCAGCAGCGGAGCCAGAAGGCACTCCAGCAGAGGAGCCAGAAGGTGCTCCAGCAGCAGAGCCAGAGGTTGCTCCAGCAGCGGAGCCAGAAGGCGCTCAAGCAGTGGAGCCAGAAGGCGCTCCAGCAGCGGAGCCAGAAGGCGCTCCAGCAGCGGAGCCAGAAGGCGCCCAAGCAGCGGAGCCAGACGGCGCTCCAGCAGCGGAGGCAGAAGGAGCTCAAGCAGCGGAGCCAGAAGGCGCTCAAGCAGCGGAGTCAGAAGGTGCTCAAGCAGCGGAGCCAGAAGGCGCTTCAGCAGTGGAGCCAGAAGGTGCTTAAGAAGCGGAGCCAGAAGGCGCTCAAGCAGTAGAGCCAGAAGGTGCTCAAGCAACAGAACCAGAAGGCGCTCCAGCAGCAGAGGCAGAAGGTGCTCAAGCAGCAGAGCCAGAAGGCGCTCCAGCAGCAGAGCCAGAAGGAACTCCAGCAGCGGAGCCAGCAGGTGCACCAGCAGCAGAGCCAGAAGGTGCTCCAACAGGAGAGCTAGAAGGCGCTCCAGCAGCGGAACTAAAAGGTGCTCCAGCAGCGGAGCCAGAAGGCGCTCAAGCATCAAAGCCAGAAGGCGCTCAAGCAGCAGAGCCAGAAGGTGCTCTAGCAGTGGAGCCAAGAGGTGGTCAAGCAGCAGAGCCAGAAGGCGCTCCAGCAGCGGAGCCAGAAGGCACTCCAGCAGCAGAGCTAGAAGGTGCTCCAGCAGCGGTGCCAGAAGGCCCTCCAGCAGCGGAGCCAGAAGGTGCTCCGCCAGCACAGCCAAAAGGTGCTCCAGCAGCAGAGCTAGTAGGCGCTCAAGTAGCGGAGCTTGAAGGTGTTCCAGCAGCACAGCCAAAAGGTGCTCCAGCAGCGGAGCTCGAAGGTGCTCCAACAGCGGAGCTAGAAGGAGCTCAAGCAGCAGAGCTAGAAAACGCTCAAGCAGCGGAGCCAGAAGGTGCTCCAGCAGCAGAGCCAGAAGGCGCTCAAGCAGCAGAGCCATAAGGCGCTCCAGCAGCGGAGCCGGAAGGCGCTCCAGCAGCGGAGCCAGAAGGCCCTCCAGCAGCGGAGCCAGAAGGTGCTCCACCAGCACAGCCAAAAGGTGCTCCAGCAGCAGAGCTAGTAGGCTCTCAAGTAGCGGAGCCAGAAGGTGCTCCAGCAGCACAGCCAAAAGGTGCTCCAGCAGCGGAGCTAGAAGGTGCTCCAGCAGCGGAGCTAGAAGGAGCTCAAGCAGCAGAGCCAGAAAACGCTCAAGCAGCGGAGCCAGAAGGTGCTCCAGCAGCAGAGCCAGAAGGCGCTCAAGCAGCAGAGCCATAAGGCGCTCCAGCAGCGGAGCCGGAAGGCGCTCCAGCAGCGGAGCCAGAAGGCACCCAAGCAGCGGAGCCAGAAGGTGCTCCAGCAGCAGAGCCAGAAGGCGCTCAAGCAGCAGAGCCAGAAGGTGCTCCAACAGCAGAGCCAGCGGCGCTCAAGCAGCAGAGCCAGAAGGTGCTCCAGCAGCGGAGCCAGAAGGCTCTCAAGTATCGTAGCCAGCAGGCGCTCAAGCAGCAGAGCCAGAAGGCGCTCAAGCAGCAGAGCTAGAAGGTGCTCCAGCAGCCGAGCCAGAAGGTGCTCAAGCAGCAATGCCAGAAGGCGCTCAAGCAGCAGAGCCAGAAGGTGCTCCAACAGCAGAGCCAGCGGCACTCAAGCAGCAGAGCCAGAAGGTGCTCCAGCAGCGGAGCCAGAAGGCTCTCAAGTATCGGAGCCAGCAGGCGCTCAAGCAGCAGAGCCAGAAGGCGCTCAAGCAGCAGAGCTAGAAGGTGCTCCAGCAGCCGAGCCAGAAGGCGCTCAAGCAGCAATGCCAGAAGGTGCTCCAGCAGCGGAGCCAGAAGGTGCTCAAGCAGCTGAGCCAGAAGGCGCTCCAGCAGCGGAGCTAGAAGGCGCTCCAGCAGCGGTGCCAGAAGGCACTCAAGCAGCGGAGCTAGAAGGCGCTCCAGCAGCGGAGCCAGAAGGCGCTCAAGCATCAAAGCCAGAAGGCGCTCAAGCAGCGGAGCTAGAAGGCGCTCCAGCAGCGGAGCCAGAAGGCGCTCAAGCATCAAAGCCAGAAGACGCTCAAGCAGCAGAGCCAGAAGGTGCTCTAGCAGTGGAGCCAAGAGGTGGTCAAGCAGCAGAGCCGGAAGGCGCTCCAGCAGCAGAGCCAGAAGGCACTCCAGCAGCCGAGATAGAAGGTGCTCCAGCAGCGGTGTCAGAAGGCCCTACAGCAGCGGAGCCAGAAGGTGCTCCGCCAGCACAGACAAAAGGTGTTCCAGCAGCGGAGCTAGTAGGTGCTCAAGCAGCGGAGCCAGAAGGTGCTCCAATAGCAGAGCCAGAAGACGCTCAAGCAGCAGAGCCAGAAGGTGCTCCAGCAGCAGAGCCAGAAGGCTCTCAAGCATCGGAGCCAGAAGGCGCTCAAGCAGCAGAGCCAGAAGACGCTCGAGCAGCGGAGCCAGAAGGCGCCCAAGCAGCGGAGCCAGAAGGTGCTCCAACGGCAGAGCCAGAAGGCGCTCAAGCAGCAGAGCCAGAAGGTGCTCCAGCAGCGGAGCCAGAAGGCTCTCAAGCATCGGAGCCAGAAGGCGCTCAAACAGCAGAGCTAGAAGGCGCTCCAGCAGCCGAGCCAGAAGGCGCTCAAGCAGCAGAGCCAGAAGGCACTCCAGCAGCGGAGCCAGAAGGTGCTAAAGCAGCGGAGCCAGAAGGCGCTCCAACAGCAGAGATAGAAGGCACTCCAGCAGCAGTGCTAGAAGGCACTCCAGCAGCGAAGCTAGTAGGTGCTCTAGCAGCGGAGCCAAAGGGTGCTCCAATAGCAGAGCCAGAAGGCGCTCAAGCAGCAGAGCCAGAAGGTGCTCCAGCAGCAGAGCCAGAAGGCTCTCAAGCATCGGAGCCAGAAGGCGCTCAAGCAGCAGAACCAGAAGGCGCTCGAGCAGCGGAGCCAGAAGGCGCCCAAGCAGCGGAGCCAGAAGGTGCTCCAATGGCAGAGCCAGAAGGCTCTCAAGCAGCAGAGCCAGAAGGTGCTCCAGCAGCGGAGCCAGAAGGCTCTCAAGCATCGGAGCCAGAAGGTGCTCAAGCAGCAGAGCTAGAAGGCGCTCCAGCAGCCGAGCCAGAAGGCGCTCAAGCAGCAGAGCCAGAAGGCACTCCAGCAGCGGAGCCAGAAGGTGCTCAAGCAGCGGAGCCAGAAGGCGCTCCAACAGCAGAGATAGAAGGCACTCCAGCAGCAGTGCTAGAAGGCACTCCAGCAGCGGAGCCAGAAGGTGCTGCAGCAGCGGAGCCAAAGGGTGCTCCAGCAGCAGAGCTAGAAGGCGCTGCAGCAGCGGAGCCAGAAGGTGCTCAAGCAGCGGAGCCAGAAGGCACTCAAGCAGCGGAGCCAGAAGGTGCTCAAGCAGCTGAGCCAGAAGGCGCTCAAGCAGTGGAGGGAGAAGGCTTTCCAGCAGCAGAGCCAGAAGGCGTTCAAGCAGCAGAGCCAGAAGGCGGTCCAGCAGTGGAGCCAGCAGGTGCTCCAGCAGCAGAGCCAGAAGGTGCCCCAACAGCAGAGCTAGAAGGCGCTCCAGCAGCGGAACTAAAAGGCGCTCCAGCAGTGGAGCCAGAAGGCGCTCAAGCATCAAAGCCAGAAGGCGCTCAAGCAGCAGAGCCAGAAGGTGCTCTAGCAGTGGAGCCAAGAGGTGGTCAAGCAGCAGAGCCAGAAGTCGCTCCAGCAGCGGAGCCAGAAGGCACTCCAGCAGCAGAGCTAGAAGATGCTCCAGCAGCGGTGCCAGAAGGCCCTCCAGCAGCAGAGCCAGAAGGTGCTCCGCCAGCACAGCCAAAAGGTGCTCCAGCAGCGGAGCTAGTAGGCGCTCAAGCAGCAGAGCCAGAAGGTGCTCCAGCAGCACAGCCAAAAGGTGCTCCAGCAGCGGAGCTAGAAGGTGCTCCAGCAGTGAGCCAGAAGGAGCTCAAGCAGCGGAGCCAGAAAACGCTCAAGCAGCGGAGCCAGAAGGTGCTCGAGCAGCAGAGCCAGAAGGCGCTCAAGCAGCGGTGCTATAAGGCGCTCCAGCAGCAGAGCCGGAAGGTGCTCAAGCAGGGGAGACGGAAGGCGCTCCAGCAGTGGAGCCAGAAGGCACCCAAGCAGCGGAGCCAGAAGGTGCTCCAGCAGCAGAGCCAGAAGGCGCTCAAGCAGCAGAGCCAGAAAGTGCTCCAACAGCAGAGCCAGAAGGCGCACAAGCAGCGGAGCTAGAAGGCGCTCCAGCAGCGGAGCCAGAAGGCGCTCAAGCATCAAAGCCAGAAGGCGCTCAAGCAGCGGAGCTAGAAGGCGCTCCAGCAGCGGAGCCAGAAGGCGCTCAAGCATCAAAGCCAGAAGACGCTCAAGCAGCAGAGCCAGAAGGTGCTCTAGCAGTGGAGCCAAGAGGTGGTCAAGCAGCAGAGCCGGAAGGCGCTCCAGCAGCAGAGCCAGAAGGCACTCCAGCAGCCGAGATAGAAGGTGCTCCAGCAGCGGTGTCAGAAGGCCCTACAGCAGCGGAGCCAGAAGGTGCTCCGCCAGCACAGACAAAAGGTGCTCCAGCAGCGGAGCTAGTAGGTGCTCAAGCAGCGGAGCCAGAAGGTGCTCCAATAGCAGAGCCAGAAGACGCTCAAGCAGCAGAGCCAGAAGGTGCTCCAGCAGCAGAGCCAGAAGGCTCTCAAGCATCGGAGCCAGAAGGCGCTCAAGCAGCAGAGCCAGAAGACGCTCGAGCAGCGGAGCCAGAAGGCTCTCAAGCATCGGAGCCAGAAGGCGCTCAAGCAGCAGAGCTAGAAGGCGCTCCAGCAGCCGAGCCAGAAGGCGCTCAAGCAGCAGAGCCAGAAGGCACTCCAGCAGCGGAGCCAGAAGGTGCTAAAGCAGCAGAGCCAGAAGGCGCTCCAACAGCAGAGATAGAAGGCACTCCAGCAGCAGTGCTAGAAGGCACTCCAGCAGCGAAGCTAGTAGGTGCTCAAGCAGCGGAGCCAAAGGGTGCTCCAATAGCAGAGCCAGAAGGCGCTCAAGCAGCAGAGCCAGAAGGTGCTCCAGCAGCAGAGCCAGAAGGCTCTCAAGCATCGGAGCCAGAAGGCGCTCAAGCAGCAGAACCAGAAGGCGCTCGAGCAGCGGAGCCAGAAGGCGCCCAAGCAGCGGAGCCAGAAGGTGCTCCAATGGCAGAGCCAGAAGGCTCTCAAGCAGCAGAGCCAGAAGGTGCTCCAGCAGCGGAGCCAGAAGGCTCTCAAGCATCGGAGCCAGAAGGTGCTCAAGCAGCAGAGCTAGAAGGCGCTCCAGCAGCCGAGCCAGAAGGCGCTCAAGCAGCAGAGCCAGAAGGCACTCCAGCAGCGGAGCCAGAAGGTGCTCAAGCAGCGGAGCCAGAAGGCGCTCCAACAGCAGAGATAGAAGGCACTCCAGCAGCAGTGCTAGAAGGCACTCCAGCAGCGGAGCCAGAAGGTGCTGCAGCAGCGGAGCCAAAGGGTGCTCCAGCAGCAGAGCTAGAAGGCGCTGCAGCAGCGGAGCCAGAAGGCTCTCAAGCATCGGAGCCAGAAGGCGCTCAAGCAGCAGAGCTAGAAGGCGCTCCAGCAGCCGAGCCAGAAGGCGCTCAAGCAGCAGAGCCAGAAGGCACTCCAGCAGCGGAGCCAGAAGGTGCTAAAGCAGCAGAGCCAGAAGGCGCTCCAACAGCAGAGATAGAAGGCACTCCAGCAGCAGTGCTAGAAGGCACTCCAGCAGCGAAGCTAGTAGGTGCTCAAGCAGCGGAGCCAAAGGGTGCTCCAATAGCAGAGCCAGAAGGCGCTCAAGCAGCAGAGCCAGAAGGTGCTCCAGCAGCAGAGCCAGAAGGCTCTCAAGCATCGGAGCCAGAAGGCGCTCAAGCAGCAGAACCAGAAGGCGCTCGAGCAGCGGAGCCAGAAGGCGCCCAAGCAGCGGAGCCAGAAGGTGCTCCAATGGCAGAGCCAGAAGGCTCTCAAGCAGCAGAGCCAGAAGGTGCTCCAGCAGCGGAGCCAGAAGGCTCTCAAGCATCGGAGCCAGAAGGTGCTCAAGCAGCAGAGCTAGAAGGCGCTCCAGCAGCCGAGCCAGAAGGCGCTCAAGCAGCAGAGCCAGAAGGCACTCCAGCAGCGGAGCCAGATGGTGCTCAAGAAGCGGAGCCAGAAGGCGCTCCAACAGCAGAGATAGAAGGCACTCCAGCAGCAGTGCTAGAAGGCACTCCAGCAGCGGAGCCAGAAGGTGCTGCAGCAGCGGAGCCAAAGGGTGCTCCAGCAGCAGAGCTAGAAGGCGCTGCAGCAGCGGAGCCAGAAGGTGCTCAAGCAGCGGAGCCAGAAGGCACTCAAGCAGCGGAGCCAAAAGGTGCTCAAGCAGCTGAGCCAGAAGGCGCTCAAGCAGTGGAGGGAGAAGGCTTTCCAGCAGCGGAGCCAGAAGGCGTTCAAGCAGCAGAGCCAGAAGGCGGTGCAGCAGTGGAGCCAGCAGGTGCTCCAGCAGCAGAGCCAGAAGGTGCCCCAACAGCAGAGCTAGAAGGCGCTCCAGCAGCGGAACTAAAAGGCGCTCCAGCAGTGGAGCCAGAAGGCGCTCAAGCATCAAAGCCAGAAGGCGCTCAAGCAGCAGAGCCAGAAGGTGCTCTAGCAGTGGAGCCAAGAGGTGGTCAAGCAGCAGAGCCAGAAGTCGCTCCAGCAGCGGAGCCAGAAGGCACTCCAGCAGCAGAGCTAGAAGATGCTCCAGCAGCGGTGCCAGAAGGCCCTCCAGCAGCAGAGCCAGAAGGTGCTCCGCCAGCACAGCCAAAAGGTGCTCCAGCAGCGGAGCTAGTAGGCGCTCAAGCAGCAGAGCCAGAAGGTGCTCCAGCAGCACAGCCAAAAGGTGCTCCAGCAGCGGAGCTAGAAGGTGCTCCAGCAGTGAGCCAGAAGGAGCTCAAGCAGCGGAGCCAGAAAACGCTCAAGCAGCGGAGCCAGAAGGTGCTCCAGCAGCAGAGCCAGAAGGCGCTCAAGCAGCGGTGCTATAAGGCGCTCCAGCAGCAGAGCCGGAAGGTGCTCAAGCGGGGGAGACGGAAGGCGCTCCAGCAGTGGAGCCAGAAGGCACCCAAGCAGCGGAGCCAGAAGGTGCTCCAGCAGCAGAGCCAGAAGGCGCTCAAGCAGCAGAGCCAGAAAGTGCTCCAACAGCAGAGCCAGAAGGCGCACAAGCAGCAGAGCCAGAAGGTGCTCCAGCAGCCGAGCCAGAAGGCTCTCAAGTATCGGAGACAGAAGGCGCTCAAGCAGCAGAGCCAGAAGGCGCTCAAGCAGCAGAGCCAGAAGGTGCTCCAGCAGACGAGCCAGAAGGCGCTCAAGCAGCAGAGCCAGAAGGCGCTCCAGCAGCAGAGCCAGAAGGTCCTCAAGCAGCAGAGCCAGAAGGCGCTCCAGCAGCGGAGCTAGAACGTACTCCAGCAGCGGTGCCAGAAGACACTCAAGCAGCGGAGCCAGAAGGTGCTGCAGCAGCGGAGCCAAAAGGTGCTCCAGCAGCAGAGCTAGAAGGCGCTCCAGCAGCAGAACCAGAAGGCGCTCGAGCAGCGGAGCCAGAAGGCGCCCAAGCAGCGGAGCCAGAAGGTGCTCCAATGGCAGAGCCAGAAGGCTCTCAAGCAGCAGAGCCAGAAGGTGCTCCAGCAGCGGAGCCAGAAGGCTCTCAAGCATCGGAGCCAGAAGGTGCTCAAGCAGCAGAGCTAGAAGGCGCTCCAGCAGCCGAGCCAGAAGGCGCTCAAGCAGCAGAGCCAGAAGGCACTCCAGCAGCGGAGCCAGAAGGTGCTCAAGCAGCGGAGCCAGAAGGCGCTCCAACAGCAGAGATAGAAGGCACTCCAGCAGCAGTGCTAGAAGGCACTCCAGCAGCGGAGCCAGAAGGTGCTGCAGCAGCGGAGCCAAAGGGTGCTCCAGCAGCAGAGCTAGAAGGCGCTGCAGCAGCGGAGCCAGAAGGCTCTCAAGCATCGGAGCCAGAAGGCGCTCAAGCAGCAGAGCTAGAAGGCGCTCCAGCAGCCGAGCCAGAAGGCGCTCAAGCAGCAGAGCCAGAAGGCACTCCAGCAGCGGAGCCAGAAGGTGCTAAAGCAGCAGAGCCAGAAGGCGCTCCAACAGCAGAGATAGAAGGCACTCCAGCAGCAGTGCTAGAAGGCACTCCAGCAGCGAAGCTAGTAGGTGCTCAAGCAGCGGAGCCAAAGGGTGCTCCAATAGCAGAGCCAGAAGGCGCTCAAGCAGCAGAGCCAGAAGGTGCTCCAGCAGCAGAGCCAGAAGGCTCTCAAGCATCGGAGCCAGAAGGCGCTCAAGCAGCAGAACCAGAAGGCGCTCGAGCAGCGGAGCCAGAAGGCGCCCAAGCAGCGGAGCCAGAAGGTGCTCCAATGGCAGAGCCAGAAGGCTCTCAAGCAGCAGAGCCAGAAGGTGCTCCAGCAGCGGAGCCAGAAGGCTCTCAAGCATCGGAGCCAGAAGGTGCTCAAGCAGCAGAGCTAGAAGGCGCTCCAGCAGCCGAGCCAGAAGGCGCTCAAGCAGCAGAGCCAGAAGGCACTCCAGCAGCGGAGCCAGATGGTGCTCAAGCAGCGGAGCCAGAAGGCGCTCCAACAGCAGAGATAGAAGGCACTCCAGCAGCAGTGCTAGAAGGCACTCCAGCAGCAGAGCCAGAAGGTGCTGCAGCAGCGGAGCCAAAGGGTGCTCCAGCAGCAGAGCTAGAAGGCGCTGCAGCAGCGGAGCCAGAAGGTGCTCAAGCAGCGGAGCCAGAAGGCACTCAAGCAGCGGAGCCAAAAGGTGCTCAAGCAGCTGAGCCAGAAGGCGCTCAAGCAGTGGAGGGAGAAGGCTTTCCAGCAGCGGAGCCAGAAGGCGTTCAAGCAGCAGAGCCAGAAGGCGGTGCAGCAGTGGAGCCAGCAGGTGCTCCAGCAGCAGAGCCAGAAGGTGCCCCAACAGCAGAGCTAGAAGGCGCTCCAGCAGCGGAACTAAAAGGCGCTCCAGCAGTGGAGCCAGAAGGCGCTCAAGCATCAAAGCCAGAAGGCGCTCAAGCAGCAGAGCCAGAAGGTGCTCTAGCAGTGGAGCCAAGAGGTGGTCAAGCAGCAGAGCCAGAAGTCGCTCCAGCAGCGGAGCCAGAAGGCACTCCAGCAGCAGAGCTAGAAGATGCTCCAGCAGCGGTGCCAGAAGGCCCTCCAGCAGCAGAGCCAGAAGGTGCTCCGCCAGCACAGCCAAAAGGTGCTCCAGCAGCGGAGCTAGTAGGCGCTCAAGCAGCAGAGCCAGAAGGTGCTCCAGCAGCACAGCCAAAAGGTGCTCCAGCAGCGGAGCTAGAAGGTGCTCCAGCAGTGAGCCAGAAGGAGCTCAAGCAGCGGAGCCAGAAAACGCTCAAGCAGCGGAGCCAGAAGGTGCTCCAGCAGCAGAGCCAGAAGGCGCTCAAGCAGCGGTGCTATAAGGCGCTCCAGCAGCAGAGCCGGAAGGTGCTCAAGCGGGGGAGACGGAAGGCGCTCCAGCAGTGGAGCCAGAAGGCACCCAAGCAGCGGAGCCAGAAGGTGCTCCAGCAGCAGAGCCAGAAGGCGCTCAAGCAGCAGAGCCAGAAAGTGCTCCAACAGCAGAGCCAGAAGGCGCACAAGCAGCAGAGCCAGAAGGTGCTCCAGCAGCCGAGCCAGAAGGCTCTCAAGTATCGGAGACAGAAGGCGCTCAAGCAGCAGAGCCAGAAGGCGCTCAAGCAGCAGAGCCAGAAGGTGCTCCAGCAGACGAGCCAGAAGGCGCTCAAGCAGCAGAGCCAGAAGGCGCTCCAGCAGCAGAGCCAGAAGGTCCTCAAGCAGCAGAGCCAGAAGGCGCTCCAGCAGCGGAGCTAGAACGTACTCCAGCAGCGGTGCCAGAAGACACTCAAGCAGCGGAGCCAGAAGGTGCTGCAGCAGCGGAGCCAAAAGGTGCTCCAGCAGCAGAGCTAGAAGGCGCTCCAGCAGCGGAGCCAGAAGGCTTTCCAGCAGCAGAGCCAGAAGGTGCTCAAGCAGCTGAGCCAGAAGGCGCTCCAGCAGTGGAGCCAGAAGGCTTTCCAGCAGCGGAGCCAGAAGGTGCTCAAGCAGCAGAGCCAGAAGGTGCTCCAGCAGCGGAGCCAGCAGGTGCTCCAGCAGCAGAACCAGAAGGTGCTCCAACAGTGGCACTAGAAGGCGCTCCAGCAGCGGAACTAAAAGGCGCTCCAGCAGCGGAGCCAGAAGGCACTCAAGCATCGAAGACAGAAGGCGCTCAAGCAGCAGAGCCAGAAGGTGCTCAAGCAGCAGAGCCAGAAGGTTCTCCAGCAGTCGAGCCAGAAGGCGCTCAAGCAGCAGAGCCAGAAGGCGCTCTAGCAGTGGAGCCAAGAGGTGGTCAAGCAGCAGAGCCAGAAGGCGCTCCAGCAGCGGAGCCAGAAGGCACTCCAGCAGCAGAGCTAGAAGGTGCTCCAGCAGCGCTGCCAGAAGGTCCTCCAGCAGCGGAGCCAGAAGGTGCTCCACCAGCACAGCCAAAAGGTGCTCCAGCAGCAGAGCTAGTATGCGCTCCAGCAGCAGAGCCAGAAGGTGCTCAAGCAGCAGAGCCAGAAGGTGCTCAAGCAGCGGAGCCGGAAGGCGCAAGCAGCCGAGCCAGAAGGCACTCCAGCAGCGGAGCTGGAAGACGCTCAAGCAGCGGAGGCAGAAGGTGCTCCAGCAGCAGAGCCAGAAGGCACTTAAGCAGCGAATCCAGAAGGCGCCCAAGCAGCAGAGTCAGAAGGCGCTCAAGCAGCAGAGCCAGAAGGTGCTCCAGCAGCCGAGCCAGAAGGCGCTCAAGCAGCAGAGCCAGAAGGCGCTCCAGCAGCGGAGCCAGAAGGTCCTCAAGCAGCGGAGCCAGAAGGCACTCCAGCAGCGGAGCTGGAAGACGCTCAAGCAGCGGAGGCAGAAGGTGCTCCAGCAGCAGTGCCAGAAGGCACTCAAGTAGCGGAGCCAGAAGGTGCTCCACCAGCACAGCCAAAAGGTGCTCCAGCAGCAGAGCTAGTAGGCTCTCAAGTAGCGGAGCCAGAAGGTGCTCCAGCAGCACAGCCAAAAGGTGCTCCAGCAGCGGAGCTAGAAGGTGCTCCAGCAGCGGAGCTAGAAGGAGCTCAAGCAGCAGAGCCAGAAAACGCTCAAGCAGCGGAGCCAGAAGGTGCTCCAGCAGCAGAGCCAGAAGGCGCTCAAGCAGCAGAGCCATAAGGCGCTCCAGCAGCGGAGCCGGAAGGCGCTCCAGCAGCGGAGCCAGAAGGCACCCAAGCAGCGGAGCCAGAAGGTGCTCCAGCAGCAGAGCCAGAAGGCGCTCAAGCAGCAGAGCCAGAAGGTGCTCCAACAGCAGAGCCAGCGGCGCTCAAGCAGCAGAGCCAGAAGGTGCTCCAGCAGCGGAGCCAGAAGGCTCTCAAGTATCGTAGCCAGCAGGCGCTCAAGCAGCAGAGCCAGAAGGCGCTCAAGCAGCAGAGCTAGAAGGTGCTCCAGCAGACGAGCCAGAAGGCGCTCAAGCAGCAGAGCCAGAAGGCGCTCCAGCAGCAGAGCCAGAAGGTCCTCAAGCAGCAGAGCCAGAAGGCGCTCCAGCAGCGGAGCTAGAACGTACTCCAGCAGCGGTGCCAGAAGACACTCAAGCAGCGGAGCCAGAAGGTGCTGCAGCAGCGGAGCCAAAAGGTGCTCCAGCAGCAGAGCTAGAAGGCGCTCCAGCAGCGGAGCCAGAAGGCTTTCCAGCAGCAGAGCCAGAAGGTGCTCAAGCAGCTGAGCCAGAAGGCGCTCCAGCAGTGGAGCCAGAAGGCTTTCCAGCAGCGGAGCCAGAAGGTGCTCAAGCAGCAGAGCCAGAAGGTGCTCCAGCAGCGGAGCCAGCAGGTGCTCCAGCAGCAGAACCAGAAGGTGCTCCAACAGTGGCACTAGAAGGCGCTCCAGCAGCGGAACTAAAAGGCGCTCCAGCAGCGGAGCCAGAAGGCACTCAAGCATCGAAGACAGAAGGCGCTCAAGCAGCAGAGCCAGAAGGTGCTCAAGCAGCAGAGCCAGAAGGTTCTCCAGCAGTCGAGCCAGAAGGCGCTCAAGCAGCAGAGCCAGAAGGCGCTCTAGCAGTGGAGCCAAGAGGTGGTCAAGCAGCAGAGCCAGAAGGCGCTCCAGCAGCGGAGCCAGAAGGCACTCCAGCAGCAGAGCTAGAAGGTGCTCCAGCAGCGCTGCCAGAAGGTCCTCCAGCAGCGGAGCCAGAAGGTGCTCCACCAGCACAGCCAAAAGGTGCTCCAGCAGCAGAGCTAGTATGCGCTCCAGCAGCAGAGCCAGAAGGTGCTCAAGCAGCAGAGCCAGAAGGTGCTCAAGCAGCGGAGCCGGAAGGCGCAAGCAGCCGAGCCAGAAGGCACTCCAGCAGCGGAGCTGGAAGACGCTCAAGCAGCGGAGGCAGAAGGTGCTCCAGCAGCAGAGCCAGAAGGCACTTAAGCAGCGAATCCAGAAGGCGCCCAAGCAGCAGAGTCAGAAGGCGCTCAAGCAGCAGAGCCAGAAGGTGCTCCAGCAGCCGAGCCAGAAGGCGCTCAAGCAGCAGAGCCAGAAGGCGCTCCAGCAGCGGAGCCAGAAGGTCCTCAAGCAGCGGAGCCAGAAGGCACTCCAGCAGCGGAGCTGGAAGACGCTCAAGCAGCGGAGGCAGAAGGTGCTCCAGCAGCAGTGCCAGAAGGCACTCAAGTAGCGGAGCCAGAAGGTGCTCCACCAGCACAGCCAAAAGGTGCTCCAGCAGCAGAGCTAGTAGGCTCTCAAGTAGCGGAGCCAGAAGGTGCTCCAGCAGCACAGCCAAAAGGTGCTCCAGCAGCGGAGCTAGAAGGTGCTCCAGCAGCGGAGCTAGAAGGAGCTCAAGCAGCAGAGCCAGAAAACGCTCAAGCAGCGGAGCCAGAAGGTGCTCCAGCAGCAGAGCCAGAAGGCGCTCAAGCAGCAGAGCCATAAGGCGCTCCAGCAGCGGAGCCGGAAGGCGCTCCAGCAGCGGAGCCAGAAGGCACCCAAGCAGCGGAGCCAGAAGGTGCTCCAGCAGCAGAGCCAGAAGGCGCTCAAGCAGCAGAGCCAGAAGGTGCTCCAACAGCAGAGCCAGCGGCGCTCAAGCAGCAGAGCCAGAAGGTGCTCCAGCAGCGGAGCCAGAAGGCTCTCAAGTATCGTAGCCAGCAGGCGCTCAAGCAGCAGAGCCAGAAGGCGCTCAAGCAGCAGAGCTAGAAGGTGCTCCAGCAGCCGAGCCAGAAGGCGCTCAAGCAGCAATGCCAGAAGGCGCTCAAGCAGCAGAGCCAGAAGGTGCTCCAACAGCAGAGCCAGCGGCACTCAAGCAGCAGAGCCAGAAGGTGCTCCAGCAGAGGAGCCAGAAGGCTCTCAAGTATCGGAGCCAGCAGGCGCTCAAGCAGCAGAGCCAGAAGGCGCTCAAGCAGCAGAGCTAGAAGGTGCTCCAGCAGCCGAGCCAGAAGGCGCTCAAGCAGCAATGCCAGAAGGTGCTCCAGCAGCGGAGCCAGAAGGTGCTCAAGCAGCTGAGCCAGAAGGCGCTCCAGCAGCGGAGCTAGAAGGCGCTCCAGCAGCGGTGCCAGAAGGCACTCAAGCAGCGGAGCTAGAAGGCGCTCCAGCAGCGGAGCCAGAAGGCGCTCAAGCATCAAAGCCAGAAGGCGCTCAAGCAGCGGAGCTAGAAGGCGCTCCAGCAGCGGAGCCAGAAGGCGCTCAAGCATCAAAGCCAGAAGACGCTCAAGCAGCAGAGCCAGAAGGTGCTCTAGCAGTGGAGCCAAGAGGTGGTCAAGCAGCAGAGCCGGAAGGCGCTCCAGCAGCAGAGCCAGAAGGCACTCCAGCAGCCGAGATAGAAGGTGCTCCAGCAGCGGTGTCAGAAGGCCCTACAGCAGCGGAGCCAGAAGGTGCTCCGCCAGCACAGACAAAAGGTGTTCCAGCAGCGGAGCTAGTAGGTGCTCAAGCAGCGGAGCCAGAAGGTGCTCCAATAGCAGAGCCAGAAGACGCTCAAGCAGCAGAGCCAGAAGGTGCTCCAGCAGCAGAGCCAGAAGGCTCTCAAGCATCGGAGCCAGAAGGCGCTCAAGCAGCAGAGCCAGAAGACGCTCGAGCAGCGGAGCCAGAAGGCGCCCAAGCAGCGGAGCCAGAAGGTGCTCCAACGGCAGAGCCAGAAGGCGCTCAAGCAGCAGAGCCAGAAGGTGCTCCAGCAGCGGAGCCAGAAGGCTCTCAAGCATCGGAGCCAGAAGGCGCTCAAGCAGCAGAGCTAGAAGGCGCTCCAGCAGCCGAGCCAGAAGGCGCTCAAGCAGCAGAGCCAGAAGGCACTCCAGCAGCGGAGCCAGAAGGTGCTAAAGCAGCGGAGCCAGAAGGCGCTCCAACAGCAGAGATAGAAGGCACTCCAGCAGCAGTGCTAGAAGGCACTCCAGCAGCGAAGCTAGTAGGTGCTCAAGCAGCGGAGCCAAAGGGTGCTCCAATAGCAGAGCCAGAAGGCGCTCAAGCAGCAGAGCCAGAAGGTGCTCCAGCAGCAGAGCCAGAAGGCTCTCAAGCATCGGAGCCAGAAGGCGCTCAAGCAGCAGAACCAGAAGGCGCTCGAGCAGCGGAGCCAGAAGGCGCCCAAGCAGCGGAGCCAGAAGGTGCTCCAATGGCAGAGCCAGAAGGCTCTCAAGCAGCAGAGCCAGAAGGTGCTCCAGCAGCAGAGCCAGAAGGCTCTCAAGCATCGGAGCCAGAAGGTGCTCAAGCAGCAGAGCTAGAAGGCGCTCCAGCAGCCGAGCCAGAAGGCGCTCAAGCAGCAGAGCCAGAAGGCACTCCAGCAGCGGAGCCAGAAGGTGCTCAAGCAGCGGAGCCAGAAGGCGCTCCAACAGCAGAGATAGAAGGCACTCCAGCAGCAGTGCTAGAAGGCACTCCAGCAGCGGAGCCAGAAGGTGCTGCAGCAGCGGAGCCAAAGGGTGCTCCAGCAGCAGAGCTAGAAGGCGCTGCAGCAGCGGAGCCAGAAGGTGCTCAAGCAGCGGAGCCAGAAGGCACTCAAGCAGCGGAGCCAGAAGGTGCTCAAGCAGCTGAGCCAGAAGGCGCTCAAGCAGTGGAGGGAGAAGGCTTTCCAGCAGCAGAGCCAGAAGGCGTTCAAGCAGCAGAGCCAGAAGGCGGTCCAGCAGTGGAGCCAGCAGGTGCTCCAGCAGCAGAGCCAGAAGGTGCCCCAACAGCAGAGCTAGAAGGCGCTCCAGCAGCGGAACTAAAAGGCGCTCCAGCAGTGGAGCCAGAAGGCGCTCAAGCATCAAAGCCAGAAGGCGCTCAAGCAGCAGAGCCAGAAGGTGCTCTAGCAGTGGAGCCAAGAGGTGGTCAAGCAGCAGAGCCAGAAGTCGCTCCAGCAGCGGAGCCAGAAGGCACTCCAGCAGCAGAGCTAGAAGATGCTCCAGCAGCGGTGCCAGAAGGCCCTCCAGCAGCAGAGCCAGAAGGTGCTCCGCCAGCACAGCCAAAAGGTGCTCCAGCAGCGGAGCTAGTAGGCGCTCAAGCAGCAGAGCCAGAAGGTGCTCCAGCAGCACAGCCAAAAGGTGCTCCAGCAGCGGAGCTAGAAGGTGCTCCAGCAGTGAGCCAGAAGGAGCTCAAGCAGCGGAGCCAGAAAACGCTCAAGCAGCGGAGCCAGAAGGTGCTCCAGCAGCAGAGCCAGAAGGCGCTCAAGCAGCGGTGCTATAAGGCGCTCCAGCAGCAGAGCCGGAAGGTGCTCAAGCAGGGGAGACGGAAGGCGCTCCAGCAGTGGAGCCAGAAGGCACCCAAGCAGCGGAGCCAGAAGGTGCTCCAGCAGCAGAGCCAGAAGGCGCTCAAGCAGCAGAGCCAGAAAGTGCTCCAACAGCAGAGCCAGAAGGCGCACAAGCAGCGGAGCTAGAAGGCGCTCCAGCAGCGGAGCCAGAAGGCGCTCAAGCATCAAAGCCAGAAGGCGCTCAAGCAGCGGAGCTAGAAGGCGCTCCAGCAGCGGAGCCAGAAGGCGCTCAAGCATCAAAGCCAGAAGACGCTCAAGCAGCAGAGCCAGAAGGTGCTCTAGCAGTGGAGCCAAGAGGTGGTCAAGCAGCAGAGCCGGAAGGCGCTCCAGCAGCAGAGCCAGAAGGCACTCCAGCAGCCGAGATAGAAGGTGCTCCAGCAGCGGTGTCAGAAGGCCCTACAGCAGCGGAGCCAGAAGGTGCTCCGCCAGCACAGACAAAAGGTGCTCCAGCAGCGGAGCTAGTAGGTGCTCAAGCAGCGGAGCCAGAAGGTGCTCCAATAGCAGAGCCAGAAGACGCTCAAGCAGCAGAGCCAGAAGGTGCTCCAGCAGCAGAGCCAGAAGGCTCTCAAGCATCGGAGCCAGAAGGCGCTCAAGCAGCAGAGCCAGAAGACGCTCGAGCAGCGGAGCCAGAAGGCTCTCAAGCATCGGAGCCAGAAGGCGCTCAAGCAGCAGAGCTAGAAGGCGCTCCAGCAGCCGAGCCAGAAGGCGCTCAAGCAGCAGAGCCAGAAGGCACTCCAGCAGCGGAGCCAGAAGGTGCTAAAGCAGCAGAGCCAGAAGGCGCTCCAACAGCAGAGATAGAAGGCACTCCAGCAGCAGTGCTAGAAGGCACTCCAGCAGCGAAGCTAGTAGGTGCTCAAGCAGCGGAGCCAAAGGGTGCTCCAATAGCAGAGCCAGAAGGCGCTCAAGCAGCAGAGCCAGAAGGTGCTCCAGCAGCAGAGCCAGAAGGCTCTCAAGCATCGGAGCCAGAAGGCGCTCAAGCAGCAGAACCAGAAGGCGCTCGAGCAGCGGAGCCAGAAGGCGCCCAAGCAGCGGAGCCAGAAGGTGCTCCAATGGCAGAGCCAGAAGGCTCTCAAGCAGCAGAGCCAGAAGGTGCTCCAGCAGCGGAGCCAGAAGGCTCTCAAGCATCGGAGCCAGAAGGTGCTCAAGCAGCAGAGCTAGAAGGCGCTCCAGCAGCCGAGCCAGAAGGCGCTCAAGCAGCAGAGCCAGAAGGCACTCCAGCAGCGGAGCCAGAAGGTGCTCAAGCAGCGGAGCCAGAAGGCGCTCCAACAGCAGAGATAGAAGGCACTCCAGCAGCAGTGCTAGAAGGCACTCCAGCAGCGGAGCCAGAAGGTGCTGCAGCAGCGGAGCCAAAGGGTGCTCCAGCAGCAGAGCTAGAAGGCGCTGCAGCAGCGGAGCCAGAAGGCTCTCAAGCATCGGAGCCAGAAGGCGCTCAAGCAGCAGAGCTAGAAGGCGCTCCAGCAGCCGAGCCAGAAGGCGCTCAAGCAGCAGAGCCAGAAGGCACTCCAGCAGCGGAGCCAGAAGGTGCTAAAGCAGCAGAGCCAGAAGGCGCTCCAACAGCAGAGATAGAAGGCACTCCAGCAGCAGTGCTAGAAGGCACTCCAGCAGCGAAGCTAGTAGGTGCTCAAGCAGCGGAGCCAAAGGGTGCTCCAATAGCAGAGCCAGAAGGCGCTCAAGCAGCAGAGCAAGAAGGTGCTCCAGCAGCAGAGCCAGAAGGCTCTCAAGCATCGGAGCCAGAAGGCGCTCAAGCAGCAGAACCAGAAGGCGCTCGAGCAGCGGAGCCAGAAGGCGCCCAAGCAGCGGAGCCAGAAGGTGCTCCAATGGCAGAGCCAGAAGGCTCTCAAGCAGCAGAGCCAGAAGGTGCTCCAGCAGCGGAGCCAGAAGGCTCTCAAGCATCGGAGCCAGAAGGTGCTCAAGCAGCAGAGCTAGAAGGCGCTCCAGCAGCCGAGCCAGAAGGCGCTCAAGCAGCAGAGCCAGAAGGCACTCCAGCAGCGGAGCCAGATGGTGCTCAAGCAGCGGAGCCAGAAGGCGCTCCAACAGCAGAGATAGAAGGCACTCCAGCAGCAGTGCTAGAAGGCACTCCAGCAGCGGAGCCAGAAGGTGCTGCAGCAGCGGAGCCAAAGGGTGCTCCAGCAGCAGAGCTAGAAGGCGCTGCAGCAGCGGAGCCAGAAGGTGCTCAAGCAGCGGAGCCAGAAGGCACTCAAGCAGCGGAGCCAAAAGGTGCTCAAGCAGCTGAGCCAGAAGGCGCTCAAGCAGTGGAGGGAGAAGGCTTTCCAGCAGCGGAGCCAGAAGGCGTTCAAGCAGCAGAGCCAGAAGGCGGTGCAGCAGTGGAGCCAGCAGGTGCTCCAGCAGCAGAGCCAGAAGGTGCCCCAACAGCAGAGCTAGAAGGCGCTCCAGCAGCGGAACTAAAAGGCGCTCCAGCAGTGGAGCCAGAAGGCGCTCAAGCATCAAAGCCAGAAGGCGCTCAAGCAGCAGAGCCAGAAGGTGCTCTAGCAGTGGAGCCAAGAGGTGGTCAAGCAGCAGAGCCAGAAGTCGCTCCAGCAGCGGAGCCAGAAGGCACTCCAGCAGCAGAGCTAGAAGATGCTCCAGCAGCGGTGCCAGAAGGCCCTCCAGCAGCAGAGCCAGAAGGTGCTCCGCCAGCACAGCCAAAAGGTGCTCCAGCAGCGGAGCTAGTAGGCGCTCAAGCAGCAGAGCCAGAAGGTGCTCCAGCAGCACAGCCAAAAGGTGCTCCAGCAGCGGAGCTAGAAGGTGCTCCAGCAGTGAGCCAGAAGGAGCTCAAGCAGCGGAGCCAGAAAACGCTCAAGCAGCGGAGCCAGAAGGTGCTCCAGCAGCAGAGCCAGAAGGCGCTCAAGCAGCGGTGCTATAAGGCGCTCCAGCAGCAGAGCCGGAAGGTGCTCAAGCGGGGGAGACGGAAGGCGCTCCAGCAGTGGAGCCAGAAGGCACCCAAGCAGCGGAGCCAGAAGGTGCTCCAGCAGCAGAGCCAGAAGGCGCTCAAGCAGCAGAGCCAGAAAGTGCTCCAACAGCAGAGCCAGAAGGCGCACAAGCAGCAGAGCCAGAAGGTGCTCCAGCAGCCGAGCCAGAAGGCTCTCAAGTATCGGAGACAGAAGGCGCTCAAGCAGCAGAGCCAGAAGGCGCTCAAGCAGCAGAGCCAGAAGGTGCTCCAGCAGACGAGCCAGAAGGCGCTCAAGCAGCAGAGCCAGAAGGCGCTCCAGCAGCAGAGCCAGAAGGTCCTCAAGCAGCAGAGCCAGAAGGCGCTCCAGCAGCGGAGCTAGAACGTACTCCAGCAGCGGTGCCAGAAGACACTCAAGCAGCGGAGCCAGAAGGTGCTGCAGCAGCGGAGCCAAAAGGTGCTCCAGCAGCAGAGCTAGAAGGCGCTCCAGCAGCGGAGCCAGAAGGCTTTCCAGCAGCAGAGCCAGAAGGTGCTCAAGCAGCTGAGCCAGAAGGCGCTCCAGCAGTGGAGCCAGAAGGCTTTCCAGCAGCGGAGCCAGAAGGTGCTCAAGCAGCAGAGCCAGAAGGTGCTCCAGCAGCGGAGCCAGCAGGTGCTCCAGCAGCAGAACCAGAAGGTGCTCCAACAGTGGCGCTAGAAGGCGCTCCAGCAGCGGAACTAAAAGGCGCTCCAGCAGCGGAGCCAGAAGGCACTCAAGCATCGAAGACAGAAGGCGCTCAAGCAGCAGAGCCAGAAGGTGCTCAAGCAGCAGAGCCAGAAGGTTCTCCAGCAGTCGAGCCAGAAGGCGCTCAAGCAGCAGAGCCAGAAGGCGCTCTAGCAGTGGAGCCAAGAGGTGGTCAAGCAGCAGAGCCAGAAGGCGCTCCAGCAGCGGAGCCAGAAGGCACTCCAGCAGCAGAGCTAGAAGGTGCTCCAGCAGCGCTGCCAGAAGGTCCTCCAGCAGCGGAGCCAGAAGGTGCTCCACCAGCACAGCCAAAAGGTGCTCCAGCAGCAGAGCTAGTATGCGCTCCAGCAGCAGAGCCAGAAGGTGCTCAAGCAGCAGAGCCAGAAGGTGCTCAAGCAGCGGAGCCGGAAGGCGCAAGCAGCCGAGCCAGAAGGCACTCCAGCAGCGGAGCTGGAAGACGCTCAAGCAGCGGAGGCAGAAGGTGCTCCAGCAGCAGAGCCAGAAGGCACTTAAGCAGCGAATCCAGAAGGCGCCCAAGCAGCAGAGTCAGAAGGCGCTCAAGCAGCAGAGCCAGAAGGTGCTCCAGCAGCCGAGCCAGAAGGCGCTCAAGCAGCAGAGCCAGAAGGCGCTCCAGCAGCGGAGCCAGAAGGTCCTCAAGCAGCGGAGCCAGAAGGCACTCCAGCAGCGGAGCTGGAAGACGCTCAAGCAGCGGAGGCAGAAGGTGCTCCAGCAGCAGTGCCAGAAGGCACTCAAGTAGCGGAGCCAGAAGGTGCTGCAGCAGCAGAGCCAAAAGGCGCTCAAGCAGCGGAGCCAGAAGGTGCTTAAGAAGCGGAGCCAGAAGGCGCTCAAGCAGTAGAGCCAGAAGGTGCTCAAGCAACGGAACCAGAAAGCCCTCCAGCAGCGGAGCCAGAAGGTGCTCCACCAGCACAGCCAAAAGGTGCTCCAGCAGCAGAGCTAGTATGCGCTCCAGCAGCAGAGCCAGAAGGTGCTCAAGCAGCAGAGCCAGAAGGTGCTCAAGCAGCGGAGCCGGAAGGCGCAAGCAGCGGAGCCAGAAGGCACTCCAGCAGCGGAGCTGGAAGGCGCTCAAGCAGTGGAGGCAGAAGGTGCTCCAGCAGCAGAGCCAGAAGGCACTTAAGCAGCGGAGCCAGAAGGCGCTCCAGCAGCAGAGCCAGAAGGTGCTCAAGCAGCAGAACCAGAAGGCGCTCCAGCAGCGGAGCCAGAAGGCCCTCAAGCAGCTGAGCCAGAAGGTGCTCAAGCAGCGGAGCCAGAAGGTGCTCAAGCAGCAGAGCCATAAGGCGCTCAAGCAGTGGAGCCAGAAGGCACTCCAGCAGCGGAGCCAGAAGGTGCTTAAGCAGCAGAGCCAGAAGGCGCTCAAGCAGCAGAGCCAGAAGGCGCTCCAGCAGCAGAGCCAGAAGGTGCTCAAGCAGCGGAGCCAGAAGGCGCTCCAGCAGCAGAGCCAGAAGGCGCTCCAGCAGTGGAGCCAGAAGGTGCTCCAGCAGCGGAGCCAGAAGGCACTCCAGCAGCGGAGCCAGAAGGCGCTCAAGCCACGGAGCCAGAAGGCGCTCCAGCAGCGGAGCCAGAAGCCGCTCCAGCAGCGGAGCCAGAAGGCACCCAAGCAGCGGAGCCAGAAGGCGCTCCAGCAGCAGAGGCAGAAGGAGCTCAAGCAGCGGAGCCAGAAGGCGCTCAAGCAGCGGAGCCAGAAGGTGCTCAAGCAGCGGAGCCAGAAGGCACTCCAGCAGTGGAGCCAGAAGGTGTTTAAGAAGCGGAGCCAGAAGGTGCTCAAGCAGTAGAGCCAGAAGGTGCTCAAGCAACAGAACCAGAAGGCGCTCCAGCAGCAGAGGCAGAAGGTGCTCAAGCAGCAGAGCCAGAAGGCGCTCCAGCAGCGGAGCCAGAAGGCGCTCCAGCAGCAGAGCCAGAAGGCACTCCAGCAGCAGAGCCCGAAGGTGCTCAAGCAACAGAGCCAGAAGGTGCTCCAGCAGCGGAGCTATAAGGCCCTCCAGCAGCGGAGCCATAATGCACTCCAGCAGCGGAGCCAGTAGGTGCTCAAGCAGCAGAGTCTGAAGGCGCTCCAGCAGCAGAGCCAGAAGGTGCTCCAGCAGCGGAGCTAGTTTGCGCTCCAGCAGCAGAGCCAGAAGGTGCCCATGCAGCGGAGCCGGAAGGCGCAAGCAGCGGAGCCAGAAGGCACTCCAGCAGCAGAGCCAGAAGGTCCTCAAGCAGCGGAGCCAGAAGGTGCTCCACCAGCACAGCCAAAAGGTGCTCCAGCAGCAGAGCTAGTATGCGCTCCAGCAGCCGAGCCAGAAGGCGCTCAAGCAGCAGAGCCAGAAGGCGCTCCAGCAGCGGAGCCGGAAGGCGCAAGCAGCGGAGCCAAAAGGCACTCCAGCAGCGGAGCTGGAAGGCGCTCAAGCAGCGGAGGCAGAAGGTGCTCCAGCAGCAGAGCCAGAAGGCACTTAAGCAGCGGAGCCAGAAGGCGCTCCAGCAGCGGAGCCAGAAGGTGCTCAAGCAGCACAACCAGAAGGCGCTCCAGCAGCGGAGCCAGAAGGCGCTCAAGCAGCTGAGCCAGAAGGTGCTCAAGCAGCGAAGCCAGAAGGTGCTCAAGCAGCAGAGCCATAAGGCGCTCAAGCAGTGGAGCCAGAAGGCCCTCCAGCAGCGGAGCCAGAAGGTGCTTAAGCAGCAGAGCCAGAAGGCGCTCAAGCAGCAGAGCCAGAAGGCGCTCCAGCAGCAGAGCCAGAAGGTGCTCAAGCAGCGGAGCCAGAAGGCGCTCCAGCAGCAGAGCCAGAAGGCGCTCCAGCAGTGGAGCCAGAAGGTGCTCCAGCAGCGGAGCCAGAAGGCACTCCAGCAGTGGAGCCAGAAGGTGCTCCAGCAGCGGAGCCAGAAATTGCTCCAGCAGCGGAGCCAGAAGGCGCTCAAGCCACGGAGCCAGAAGGCGCTCCAGCAGCGGAGCCAGAAGCCGCTCCAGCAGCGGAACCAGAAGGCGCCCAAGCAGCAGAGCCAGAAGGCACTCCAGCAGCAGAGGCAGAAGGAGCTCAAGCAGCGGAGCCAGAAGGCGCTCAAGCAGCGGAGCCAGAAGGTGCTCAAGCAGCGGAGCCAGAAGGCACTCCAGCAGTGGAGCCAGAAGGTGCTTAAGAAGCGGAGCCAGAAGGCGCTCAAGCAGTAGAGCCAGAAGGTGCTCAAGCAACAGAACCAGAAGGCGCTCCAGCAGCAGAGGCAGAAGGTGCTCAAGCAGCAGAGCCAGAAGGCGCTCCAGCAGCGGAGCCAGAAGGCGCTCCAGCAGCAGAGCCAGAAGGCACTCCAGCAGCAGAGCCCGAAGGTGCTCAAACAACGGAGCCAGAAGGTGCTCCAGCAGCGGAGCTATAAGGCCCTCCAGCAGCGGAGCCATAATGCCCTCCAGCAGCGGAGCCAGTAGGTGCTCAAGCAGCAGAGTCAGAAGGCGCTCCAGCAGCAGAGCCAGAAGGTGCTCCAGCAGCGGAGCTAGTATGCGCTCCAGCAGCAGAGCCAGAAGGTGCTCAAGCAGCAGAGCCAGAAGGTGCTCAAGCAGCGGAGCCGGAAGGCACAAGCAGCGGAGCCAGAAGGCACTCCAGCAGCGGAGCTGGAAGGCGCTCAAGCAGCGGAGGCAGAAGGTGCTCCAGCAGCAGAGCCAGAAGGCACTTAAGCAGCAGAGCCAGAAGGCGCCCAAGCAGCAGAGCCAGAAGGCGCTCAAGCAGCAGAGCCACAAGGTGCTCCAGCAGCCGAGCCAGAAGGCGCTCAAGCAGCAGAGCCAGAAGGCGCTCCAGCAGCGGAGCCAGAAGGTCCTCAAGCAGCGGAGCCAGAAGGCGCAAGCAGCGGAGCCAAAAAGCACTCCAGCAGCGGAGCTGGAAGGCGCTCAAGCAGCGGAGGCAGAAGGTGCTCCAGCAGCAGAGCCAGAAGGCACTTAAGCAGCGGAGCCAGAAGGTGCCCAAGCAGCAGAGCCAGAAGGCGCTCAAGCAGCAGAGCCAGAAGGTGCTCCAGCAGCCGAGACAGAAGGCGCTCAAGCAGCAGAGCCAGAAGGCGCTCCAGCAGCGGAGCCAGAAGGTGCTTAAGAAGCGGAGCCAGAAGGCGCTCAAGCAGTAGAGCCAGAAGGTGCTCAAGCAACAGAACCAGAAAGCCCTCCAGCAGCGGAGCCAGAAGGTGCTCCACCAGCACAGCCAAAAGGTGCTCCAGCAGCAGAGCTAGTATGCGCTCCAGCAGCAGAGCCAGAAGGTGCTCAAGCAGCAGAGCCAGAAGGTGCTCAAGCAGCGGAGCCGGAAGGCGCAAGCAGCGGAGCCAGAAGGCACTCCAGCAGCGGAGCTGTAAGGCGCTCAAGCAGCGCAGGCAGAAGGTGCTCCAGCAGCAGAGCCAGAAGGCACTTAAGCAGCGGAGCCAGAAGGCGCTCCAGCAGCGGAGCCAGAAGGTGCTCAAGCAGCACAACCAGAAGGCGCTCCAGCAGCGGAGCCAGAAGGCGCTCAAGCAGCTGAGCCAGAAGGTGCTCAAGCAGCGGAGCCAGAAGGTGCTCAAGCAGCAGAGCCATAAGGCGCTCAAGCAGTGGAGCCAGAAGGCACTCCAGCAGCGGAGCCAGAAGGTGCTTAAGCAGCAGAGCCAGAAGGCGCTCAAGCAGCAGAGCCAGAAGGCGCTCCAGCAGCAGAGCCAGAAGATGCTCAAGCAGCGGAGCCATAAGGCACTCCAGCAGCGGAGCCAGAAGGTGCTCCAGCAGCGGAGCCAGAAATTGCTCCAGCAGCGGAGCCAGAAGGCGCTCAAGCCACGGAGCCAGAAGGCGCTCCAGCAGCGAAGCCAGAAGCCGCTCCAGCAGCGGAGCCAGAAGGCGCCCAAGCAGCGGAGCCAGAAGGCGCTCCAGCAGCAGAGGCAGAAGGTGCTCAAGCAGCGGAGCCAGAAGGCACTCCAGCAGCGGAGCCAGAAGGCGCTCAAGCAGCGGAGCCAGAAGGTGCTCAAGCAGCGGAGCCAGAAGGGACTCCAGCAGTGGAGCCAGAAGGTGCTTAAGAAGCGGAGCCAGAAGGCGCTCAAGCAGTAGAGCCAGAAGGTGCTCAAGCAACAGAACCAGAAGGCGCTCCATCAGCAGAGGCAGAAGGTGCTCAAGCAGCAGAGCCAGAAGGCGCTCCAGCAGCGGAGCCAGAAGGCACTCCAGCAGCAGAGCCAGAAGGCACTCCAGCAGCAGAGCCCGAAGGTGCTCAAGCAACGGAGCCAGAAGGTGCTCCAGCAGCGGAGCTATAAGGCCCTCCAGCAGCGGAGCCATAATGCACTCCAGCAGCGGAGCCAGAAGGTGCTCAAGCAGCAGAGTCAGTAGGCGCTCCAGCAGCAGAGCCAGAAGGTGCTCCAGAAGTAGAGCCAGAAAGCGCCCAAGCAGCAGAGCCAGAAGGCACTCCAGCAGCACAACCAGAAGGAGCTCAAGCAGCGGAGCCAGAAGGCGCTAAAGCAGTGGAGCCAGAAGGCGTTCCAGCAGCGGAGCCAGAAGGCGCTCCAGCAGCAGAGCCAGAAGGCGCCCAAGCAGCGGAGCAAGACGGCGCTCCAGCAGCGGAGGCAGAAGGAGCTCAAGCAGCGGAGCCAGAAGGCGCTCCAGCAGCAGAGCCAGAAGGCACTCAAGCAGCGGAGCCAGAAGGCGCTCAAGCAGCAGAGCCAGAAGGTGCTCAAGCAGCGGAGCCAGAAGGCACTTCAGCAGTGGAGCCAGAAGGTGCTTAAGAAGCGGAGCCAGAAGGCGCTCAAGCAACAGAACCAGAAGGCAATAGGTGCATAGCCTGCCAGTTGTTGTACACAGGAAGCGGACGCTCAGAGCACAGGGATTGTCCTGGAATAGGTGCATAGCCTGCCTGTTGTTGTACACAGGAAGCAGACCCGCAGAGCACAGGACTATCCTGGAATAGGTGCATAGCCTGCCATTTGTTGTACACAGGAAGCAGACCCTAAGGGCACAGGGCTGTCCTGGAATAGGTGCATAGACTGCCAGTTGTTGTACACAGGAAGCAGACCCTCAGAGCACAGGGCTGTCCTGGAATAGGTGCGTAGCCTGTCTGTTGTTGTACACAGGAAGAAGGCCCTAAGAGCACAGAGCTGTCCTGGAACAGGTGCATAGCCTGTCATTTGTTGTACACAGGAAGCAGACCTTCAGAGCACAGGGCTGTTCTGGCATAGGTGCATAGCCTGCCTGTTGTAGTACACAGGAAGAAGGCCCTCGGAGCACAGGGCTGTCCTGGAATAGGTGCATAGACTGCCTGTTGTTGTACACAGGAAGCAGACCCTCAGAGCACAGGGCTGTCCTGGAATAGGTGCATAGCCTGTCAGTTGTTGTACACAGGAAGCAGACCCTCAGAGCACAGGGCTGTCCTGGAATAGGTGCATAGCCTGTCAGTTGTTGTACACAGGAAGCAGACAGTCATAGCACAGGGCTGTCCTGGAATAGGTGCATAGCCTGCCAGTTGTTGTACACGGGAAGCAGACCCTCAGAGCACAGTGCTGTCCTGGAATAGGTGCATAGCCTGCCAGTTGTTGTACACATGAAGCAGACCCTCAGAGCACAGGCCTGTCCTGGAATAGGTGGATAGCCTGCCTGTTGTAGTACACAGGAAACAGGCCCTAAGGGCAAAGGGCTGTCCAGGAATAGGTGCATAGCCTGCCAGTTGTTGTACACAGGAAGCAGACCCTCGGAGGACAGGGCTGTCCTGGAATAGGTGCATAGCCTGCCATTCGTTGTACACAGGAAGCAGACCCTAAGGGCACAGGGCTGTCCTGGAATAGGTGCATAGACTGCCAGTTGTTGTACACAGGAAGCAGATCCTCAGAACACAGGGTTGTCCTGGAATAGGTGCGTAGCGTGCCTGCTGTAGTACACAGGAAGCAGGCCCTAAGAGCACAGGGCTGTCGGGGATAGGTGCCTAACATGCCATTTGTTGTACACAGGAAGCAGACCCTAAGGGCACAGGGCCGTCCTGGAATAGGTGCATAGCCTGCCAGTTGTTGTACACAGGAATAAGGCCCTAAGAGCACAGAGATGTCCTGGAATAGGTGCATAGCCTGCCATTTATTGTACACAGGAAGCAGACCCTAAGGGCACAGGGCTGTCCTGGAACAGGTGCATAGACTGCCAGTTGTTGTACACAGGAAGCGGACCCTCAGAACACAGGGCTGTCCTGGAATAGGTGCATAGCCTGCCAGTTGTTGTACACAGGAAGCAGACCCTCAGAGCACAGGGCTGTCCTGGAATAGGTGCGTAGCCTGTCTGTTGTTGTACACAGGAAGAAGGCCCTAAGAGCACAGAGCTGTCCTGGAATAGGTGCATAGCCTGTCATTTGTTGTACACAGGAAGCAGACCTTCAGAGCACAGGGCTGTTCTGGCATAGGTGCATAGCCTGCCTGTTGTAGTACACAGGAAGAAGGCCCTCGGAGCACAGGGCTGTCCTGGAATAGGTGCATAGACTGCCTGTTGTTGTACACAGGAAGCAGACCCTCAGAGCACAGGGCTGTCCTGGAATAGGTGCATAGCCTGTCAGTTGTTGTACACAGGAAGCAGACCCTCAGAGCACAGGGCTGTCCTGGAATAGGTGCATAGCCTGTCAGTTGTTGTACACAGGAAGCAGACAGTCATAGCACAGGGCTGTCCTGGAATAGGTGCATAGCCTGCCAGTTGTTGTACACGGGAAGCAGACCCTCAGAGCACAGTGCTGTCCTGGAATAGGTGCATAGCCTGCCAGTTGTTGTACACATGAAGCAGACCCTCAGAGCACAGGCCTGTCCTGGAATAGGTGGATAGCCTGCCTGTTGTAGTACACAGGAAACAGGCCCTAAGGGCAAAGGGCTGTCCAGGAATAGGTGCATAGCCTGCCAGTTGTTGTACACAGGAAGCAGACCCTCGGAGGACAGGGCTGTCCTGGAATAGGTGCATAGCCTGCCATTCGTTGTACACAGGAAGCAGACCCTAAGGGCACAGGGCTGTCCTGGAATAGGTGCATAGACTGCCAGTTGTTGTACACAGGAAGCAGATCCTCAGAACACAGGGTTGTCCTGGAATAGGTGCGTAGCGTGCCTGCTGTAGTACACAGGAAGCAGGCCCTAAGAGCACAGGGCTGTCGGGGATAGGTGCCTAACATGCCATTTGTTGTACACAGGAAGCAGACCCTAAGGGCACAGGGCCGTCCTGGAATAGGTGCATAGCCTGCCAGTTGTTGTACACAGGAATAAGGCCCTAAGAGCACAGAGATGTCCTGGAATAGGTGCATAGCCTGCCATTTATTGTACACAGGAAGCAGACCCTAAGGGCACAGGGCTGTCCTGGAACAGGTGCATAGACTGCCAGTTGTTGTACACAGGAAGCGGACCCTCAGAACACAGGGCTGTCCTGGAATAGGTGCATAGCCTGCCAGTTGTTGTACAAAGGAAGCAGACCCTCAGAGCACAGGGCTGTCCTGGAATAGGTGCGTATCTTGCCTGTTGTTGTACATAGGAAGAAGGCCCTAAGAGCACAGAGCTGTCCTGGAATAGGTGCATAGCCTGCCATTTGTTGTACACAGGAAGCAGACCTCAGAGCACAGGGATGTCCTGGCATAGGTGCATAGCCTGCCTGTTGTAGTACACAGGAAGAAGGCCCTAAGAGCACAGAGCTGTCCTGGAATAGGTGCATAGCCTGCCATTTGTTGTACATAGGAAGTAGACCCTAAGGGCACAGGGCTGTCCTGGAATAGGTGCATAGACTGCCAGTTGTTGTACACAGGAAGCAGATCCTCAGAACACAGGGTTGTCCTGGAATAGGTGCGTAGCGTGCCTGCTGTAGTACACAGGAAGCAGGCCCTAAGAGCACAGGGCTGTCGGGAATACGTGCCTAACGTGCCATTTGTTGTACACTGGAAGCAGACCCTAAGGGCACAGGGCTGTCCTGGAAATGGTGCATAGCCTGCCAGTTTGTTGTACACAGGAAAAAGGCCCTAAAAGCACATAGATGTCCTGGAATGGGTGCATAGCCTGACATTTGTTGTACACAGGAAGCAGACCCTAAGGGCACAGGGCTGTCCTGGAACAGGTGCATAGACTGCCAGTTGTTGTACACAGGAAGCGGACCCTCAGAGCACAGGGCTGTCCTGGAATAGGTGCATAGCCTGCCAGTTGTTGTACAAAGGAAGCAGACCCTCAGAGCACAGGGCTGTCCTGGAATAAGTGCGTAGCCTGCCTGTTGTTGTACACAGGAAGAAGGCCCTAAGAGCACAGAGCTGTCCTGGAATAGGTGCATAGCCTGCCATTTGTTGTACACAGGAAGCAGACCTCAGAGCACAGGGATGTCCTGGCATAGGTGCATAGCCTGCCCGTTGTAGTACACAGGAAGTAGGCCCTAAGAGCACAGAGCTGTCCTGGAATAGGTGCAAAGCCTCCCATTTGTTGTACACAGGAAGAAGACCCTAAGGGCACAGGGCTGTCCTGGAATAGGTGCATAGACTGCCAGTTGTTGTACACAGGAAGCAGATCCTCAGAACACAGGGTTGTCCTGGAATAGGTGCATATCCTGCCAGTTGTTGTATACAGGAAGCAGACCCTCAGAGCACAGGACTGTCCTGGAATAGGTGGATAGCCTGCCTGTTGTTGTACACAGGAAGCAGACCCTCGGACGACAGGGCTGTCCTGGAATAGGTGCATAGACTGCCTGTTGTTGTACATAGGAAGCAGACCCTCAGAGCACAGGGCTGTCCTGGAATAGGTGCATAGCCTGCCAGTTGTTGTACACAGGAAGCAGACAGTCAGAGCACAGGGCTTTCCTGGAATAGGTGCATAGCCTGCCAGTTGTTGTACACAGGAAGCAGACCATCAGAGCACAGGGTTGTCCTGGAATAGGTGCATAGCCTGCCAGTTGTTGTACACATGAAGCAGACCCTCAGAGCACAGGCCTGTCCTGGAATAGGGGGATGGCCTGCCTGTTGTGGTACACAGGAAGCAGGCCCTAAGGGCAAAGGGCTGTCCTGGAATACCTGCATAGCCTGCCAGTTGTTGTACACAGGAAGCAGACCCTCGGAGGACAGGGCTGTCCTGGAATAGGTGCATGGCCTGCCAGTTGTTGTACACATGAAGCAGACCCTCAGAGCACAGGCCTGTCCTGGAATAGGTGGATAGCCTACCTGTTGTAGTACACAAGAAGCAGGCCCTAAGGGCAAAGGGCTGCCCTAGAATAGGTGCATAGCCTGCCAGTTATGTACACATGAAGCAGACCCTCAGAGCACAGGGCTGTCCTGGAATAGGTGCGTAGCGTGCCTGCTGTAGTACACAGGAAGCAGGCCCTAAGAGCACAGGGCTGTCGGGAATAGGTGCATAACCTGCCATTTGTTGTACACAGGAAGCAGACCCTAAGGGCACAGGGCTGTCCTGGAATAGGTGCATAGCCTGCCAGTTGTTGTACACAGGAAGCGGACCCTCAGAGCACAGGGCTGTCCTGGAATAGGTGCATAGCCTGCCAGTTGTTGTACACAGGAAGCAGACCCTCAGAGCACAGGGCTGACCTGGAACAGGTGCGTAGCCTGCCTGTTGTTGTAGACAGGAAGAAGGCCCTAAGAGCACAGAGCTGTCCTGGAATGGGTGCATAGCCTGCCATTTGTTGTACACAGGAAGCAGACCCTAAGGGCACAGGGCTGTCCTGGAATAGGTGCATAGACTGCCAGTTGTTGTACACAGGAAGCGGACCCTCAGAGCACAGGGCTGTTCTGGAATAGGTGCATAGCCTGCCAGTTGTTGTACACAGGAAGCAGACCCTCAGAGCACAGGGCTGTCCTGGAATAGGTGCGTAGCCTGCCTGTTGTTGTACACAGGAAGAAGGCCCTAAGAGCACAAAGCTGTCCTGGAATAGGTGCATAGCCTGCCATTTGTTGTACACAGGAAGCAGACCCTCAGAGCACAGGGCTGTCCTGGAATAGGTGCGTAGCCTGCCTGTTGTTGTACACAGGAAGAAGGCCCTAAGAGCACAGAGCTGTCCTGGAATAGGTGCATAGCCTGTCATTTGTTGTACACAGGAAGCAGACCTTCAGAGCACAGGGCTGTTCTGGCATAGGTGCATAGCCTGCCTGTTGTAGTACACAGGAAGAAGGCCCTAAGAGCACAAAGCTGTCCTGGAATAGGTGCATAGCCTGCCATTTGTTGTACACAGGAAGCAGACCCTAAGGGCACAGGGCTGTCCTGGAATAGGTGCATAGACTGCCAGTTGTTGTACAGAGGAAGCAGATCCTCAGAACACATGGTTTTCCTGGAATAGGTGCATAGCCTGCCAGTTGTTTTAACATGAAGCCGACCCTCAGAGCACACCCCTGTCCTGAAATAGGTGGATAGCCTGCCTGTTGTTGTACACAGGAAGGAGACCCTCAGAGCATAGGGCTGTCCTGGAATAGGTGCATAGACTGCCTGTTGTTGTACACAGGAAGCAGACCCTCAGAGCACAGGGCTGTCCTGGAATAGGTGCATAGCCTGTCAGTTGTTGTACACAGGAAGCAGACCCTCAGAGCACAGGGCTGTCCTGGAATAGGTGCATAGCCTGTCAGTTGTTGTACACAGGAAGCAGACAGTCATAGCACAGGGCTGTCCTGGAATAGGTGCATAACCTGCCAGTTGTTGTACACAGGAAGCAGACCCTCAGAGCACAGTGCTGTCCTGGAATAGGTGCATAGCCTGCCAGTTGTTGTACACATGAAGCAGACCCTCAGAGCACAGGCCTGTCCTGGAATGGGTGGATAGCCTGCCTGTTGTAGTACACAGGAAGCAGGCCCTAAGGGCAAAGGGATGTCCTGGAATAGGTGCATAGCCTTCCAGTTGTTGTACACAGGAAGCAGACCCTCGGAGGACAGGGCTGTCCTGGAATAGGTGCATGGCCTGCCAGTTGTTGTACACGTGAAGCAGACCCTCAGAGCACAGGCCTGTCCTGGAATAGGTGGATAGCCTGCCTGTTGTAGTACACAGGAAGCAGGCTCTAAGGGCAAAGGGCTGCCCTAGAATAGGTGCATAGCCTGCCAGTTATGTACACAGGAAGCAGACCCTCAGAGCACAGGGCTGTCCTGGAATAGGTGCGTAGCGGGCCTGCTGTAGTACACAGGAAGCAGGCCCTAACAGCACAGGGCTGTCGGGAATAGGTGCCTAACGTGCCATTTGTTGTACACAGGAAGCAGACCCTAAGGGCACAGGGCTGTCCTGGAATAGGTGCATAGCCTGCCAGTTCTTGTACACAGGAAGCGGACCCTTGGAGCACAGGGCTGTCCTGGAATAGGTGCATAGCCTGCCAGTTGTTGTACACAGGAAGCAGACCCTCAGAGCACAGGGCTGTCCTGGAATAGGTGCGTAGCCTGCTTGTTGTTGTACACAGGAAGAAGGCCCTAAGTGCACAGAGCTGTCCTGGAATGGGTGCATAGCCTGCCATTTGTTGTACACAGGAAGCAGACCCTAAGGGCACAGGGCTGTCCTGGAACAGGTGCATAGACTGCCAGTTGTTGTACACAGGAAGCGGACCCTCAGAGCACAGGGCTGTCCTGGAATAGGTGCATAGCCTGCCAGTTGGTGTACACAGGAAGCAGACCTTCAGAGCACAGGGCTGTCCTGGAATAGGTGCGTAGCCTGCCTGTTGTAGTACACAGGAAGCAGGCCCTAAGGGCAAAGGGCTGTCCTGGAATAGGTGCATAGCCTGCCAGTTGTTGTACACAGGAAGCAGACCCTCGGAGGACAGGGCTGTCCTGGAATAGGTGCATGGCCTGCCAGTTGTTGTACACGTGAAGCAGACCCTCAGAGCACAGGCCTGTCCTGGAATAGGTGGATAGCCTGCCTGTTGTAGTACACAGGAAGCAGGCTCTAAGGGCAAAGGGCTGCCCTAGAATAGGTGCATAGCCTGCCAGTTATGTACACAGGAAGCAGACCCTCAGAGCACAGGGCTGTCCTGGAATAGGTGCGTAGCGTGCCTGCTGTAGTACACAGGAAGCAGGCCCTAACAGCACAGGGCTTTCGGGAATAGGTGACTAACGTGCCATTTGTTGTACACAGGAAGCAGACCCTAAGGGCACAGGGCTGTCCTGGAATAGGTGCATAGCCTGCCAGTTCTTGTACACAGGAAGCGGACCCTTGGAGCACAGGGCTGTCCTGGAATAGGTGCATAGCCTGCCAGTTGTTGTACACAGGAAGCAGACCCTCAGAGCACAGGGCTGTCCTGGAATAGGTGCGTAGCCTGCTTGTTGTTGTACACAGGAAGAAGGCCCTAAGTGCACAGAGCTGTCCTGGAATGGGTGCATAGCCTGCCATTTGTTGTACACAGGAAGCAGACCATAAGGGCACAGGGCTGTCCTGGAACAGGTGCATAGACCGCCAGTTGTTGTACACAGGAAGCGGACCCTCAGAGCACAGGGCTGTCCTGGAATAGGTGCATAGCCTGCCAGTTGTTGTACACAGGAAGCAGACCTTCAGAGCACAGGGCTGTCCTGGAATAGGTGCGTAGCCTGCCTGTTGTTGTACACAGGAAGCAGACCCTCAGAGCACAGGGCTGTCCTGGAATAGGTGCGTAGCCTGCCTGTTGTTGTACACAGGAAGAAGGCCCTAAGAGCACAGAGCTGTCCTGGAATGGGTGCATAGCCTGCCATTTGTTGTACACAGGAAGCAGACCCTAAGGGGACAGGGCTGTCCTGGCATAGGTGCATAGACTGCCAGTTGTACACAGGAAACGGACCCTCGGAGCACAGGGCTGTCCTGGAATAGGTGCATAGCCTGCCATTTGTTATACACAGGAAGCAGACCTTCAGAGCACAGGGTTGTCTTGGCATAGGTGCATAGCCTGCCTGTTGTAGTACACAGGAAGAAGGCCCTAAAAGCACAGAGCTGTCCTGGAATAGGTGCATAGCCTGCCATTTGTTGTACACAGGAAGCAGACCCTAAGGGCACAGGGCTGTCCTGGAATAGGTGCATAGACTGCCAGTTGTTGTACACAGGAAGCAGATCTTCAGAACACAGGGTTGTCCTGGAATAGGTGCATAGTCTGCCAGTTGTTGTACACAGGAAGAAGGCCCTAAGGGAAAAGGGCTGTCCTGGAATAGGTGCATAGACTGCCAGTTGTTGTACACAGGAAGCAGATCCTCAGAACACAGGGTTGTCCTGGAATAGGTGCATAGCCTGCCATTTGTTGTACACAGGAAGCAGACCCTAAGGGCACAGGGCTGTCCTGGAACAGGTGCATAGACTGCCAGTTGTTGTACACAGGAAGCGGACCCTCAGAGCACAACACAGGGCTCTCCTGGAATAGGTGCGTAGCCTGCCTGTTGTTGTACACAGGAAGAAGGCCCTCAGAGCACAGAGCTGTCCTGGAATAGGTGCATAGCCTGCCATTTGTTGGACACAGGAAGCAGACCCTCAGAGTACAGGGCTGTCCTCGCATAGGTGCATAGCCTGCCTGTTGTAGTACACAGGAAGAAGGCCCTAGGAGCACAGAGCTGTCCTGGAATAGGTGCATAGCCTGCCATTTATTGTACACAGGAAGCAGACCCTAAGGGCACAGGGCTGTCCTGGAATAGGTGCATAGCCTGCCAGTTGTAGTACACAGGAAGCAGACCCTCAGAGCACAGGGCTGTCGTGGAATAGGTGCATAGCCTGCCAGTTGTTGTACACAGGAAGCAGACCCTCAGAGCACAGGGCTGTCCTGGAATAGGTGCATAGTCTGCCGGTTGTTGTACACATGAAGGAGACCATCAGAGCATAGGCCTGTCCTGGAATAGGTAGAGGGCCTGCCTGTTGTAGTACACAGGAACTAGGCCCTAAAGGCAAAGGGCTGTCCAGGAATAGGTGCATAGCCTGCCAGTTGTTGTACACAGGAAGCAGACCCTCGGAGGACAGGGCTGCCCTGGGATAGGTGCATAGCCTGCCAGTTGTTGTACACAGGAAGCAGACACTCAGAGCATAGGACTGTCCTGGAATAGGTGCATAGCCTGCCTGTTGTAGTACACAGGAATAAGGTCCTAGGAGCACAGAGCTGTCCTGGAATAGGTGCATAGCCTGCCATTTGTTGTACACAGGAAGCAGGCCCTATTGGCACAGGGCTGTCCTGGAATATGTGCATAGACTGCCAGTTATTGTACACAGGCAGCAGACCCTCAGAGCACAGGCCTGTCCTGGAATAGGTGGATAGCCTGCCTGTTGTAGTACACAGGAAACAGGCCCTAAGGGGAAAGGGCTGTCCTGGAATAGGTGCATAGCCTGCCAGTTGTTGTACACAGGAAGCAGACCCTCGGAGGACAGGGCTGTCCTGGAATAGGTGCATGGCCTGACAGTTGTTGTATACATGAAGCAGACCCTCAGAGCACAGGCCTGTCCTGGAATAGGTGGATAGCCTGCCTGTTGTAGTACACAGGAAGCAGGCTCTAAGGGCAAAGGGCTGCCCTAGAATAGGTGCATAGCCTGCCAGTTATGTACACAGGAAGCAGACCCTCAGAGCACAGGGCTGTCCTGGAATAGGTGCGTAGCCTGCCATTTGTTGAACACAGGAAGCAGACCTCAGAGCACAGGGATGTCCTGGCATAGGTGCATAGCCTGCCTGTTGTAGTACACAGGAAGAAGGCCCTAAGAGCACAGAGCTGTCCTGGAATTGGTGCATAGCCTGCCATTTATTGTACACAGGAAGCAGACCCTAAGGGCACAGGGCTGTCCTGGAATAGGTGCATAGCCTGTCAGTTGTTGTACACAGGAAGCAGACAGTCATAGCACAGGGCTGTCCTGGAATAGGTGCATAGCCTGCCAGTTGTTGTACACAGGAAGCAGACCCTCAGAGCACAGTGCTGTCCTGGAATAGGTGCATAGCCTGCCAGTTGTTGTACACATGAAGCAGACCCTCAGAGCACAGGCCTGTCCTGGAATGGGTGGATAGCCTGCCTGTTGTAGTACACAGGAAGCAGGCCATAAGGGCAAAGGGCTGTCCTGGAATAGGTGCATAGCCTGCCAGTTGTTGTACACAGGAAGCAGACCCTCGGAGGACAGGGCTGTCCTGGAATAGGTGCATGGCCTGCCAGTTGTTGTACACGGGAAGCAGACCCTCAGAGCACAGGCCTGTCCTGGAATAGGTGGATAGCCTGCCTGTTGTAGTACACAGGAAGCAGGCTCTAAGGGCAAAGGGCTGCCCTAGAATAGGTGCATAGCCTGCCAGTTATGTACACAGGAAGCAGACCCTCAGAGCACAGGGCTGTCCTGGAATAGGTGCGTAGCGTGCCTGCTGTAGTACACAGGAAGCAGGCCCTAACAGCACAGGGCTGTCGGGAATAGGTGCCTAACGTGCCATTTGTTGTACACAGGAAGCAGACCCTAAGGACACAGGGCTGTCCTGGAATAGGTGCATAGCCTGCCAGTTCTTGTACACAGGAAGCGGACCCTTGGAGCACAGGGCTGTCCTGGAATAGGTGCATAGCCTGCCAGTTGTTGTACACAGGAAGCAGACCCTCAGAGCACAGGGCTGTCCTGGAATAGGTGCGTAGCCTGCTTGTTGTTGTACACAGGAAGAAGGCCCTAAGTGCACAGAGCTGTCCTGGAATGGGTGCTGCCATTTGTTGTACACAGGAAGCAGACCCTAAGGGCACAGGGCTGTCCTGGAACAGGTGCATAGACTGCCAGTTGTTGTACACAGGAAGCGGACCCTCAGAGCACAGGGCTGTCCTGGAATAGGTGCATAGCCTGCCAGTTGTTGTACACAGGAAGCAGACCTTCAGAGCACAGGGCTGTCCTGGAATAGGTGCGTAGCCTGCCTGTTGTTGTACACAGGAAGCAGACCCTCAGAGCACAGGGCTGTCCTGGAATAGGTGCGTAGCCTGCCTGTTGTTGTACACAGGAAGAAGGCCCTAAGAGCACAGAGCTGTCCTGGAATGGGTGCATAGCCTGCCATTTGTTGTACACAGGAAGCAGACCCTAAGGGGACAGGGCTGTCCTGGAACAGGTGCATAGACTGCCAGTTGTACACAGGAAACGGGACCTCGGAGCACAGGGCTGTCCTGGAATAGGTGCATAGCCTGCCATTTGTTGTACACAGGAAGCAGACCCTCAGAGCACAGGGCTGCCCTAGAATAGGTGCATAGCCTGCCAGTTATGTACACAGGAAGCAGACCCTCAGAGCACAGGGCTGTCCGGGAATAGGTGCGTAGCCTGCCATTTGTTGAACACAGGAAGCAGACCTCAGAGCACAGGGATGTCCTGGCATAGGTGCATAGCCTGCCTGTTGTAGTACACAGGAAGAAGGCCCTAAGAGCACAGAGATGTCCTGGAATAGGTGCATAGCCTGCCATTTGTTGTACACAGGAAGCAGACCCTAAGGGCACAGGGCTGTCCTGGAATAGGTGCATATACTGCCAGTTGTTGTACACAGGAAGCAGATCCTCAGAACACAGGGTTGTCCTGGAATAGGTGCGTAGCATACCTGCTGTAGTACACAGGAAGCAGGCTCTAAGAGCACAGGGCTGTCCTGGAATAGGTGCATAGCCTGTCAGTTGTTGTACACAGGAAGCAGACAGTCATAGCACAGGGCTGTCCTGGAATAGGTGCATAGCCTGCCAGTTGTTGTACACAGGAAGCAGACCCTCAGAGCACAGTGCTGTCCTGGAATAGGTGCATAGCCTGCCAGTTGTTGTACACATGAAGCAGACCCTCAGAGCACAGGCCTGTCCTGGAATGGGTGGATAGCCTGCCTGTTGTACTACACAGGAAGCAGGCCCTAAGGGCAAAGGGCTGTCCTGGAATAGGTGCATAGCCTGCCAGTTGTTGTACACAGGAAGCAGACCCTCGGAGGACAGGGCTGTCCTGGAATAGGTGCATGGCCTGCCAGTTGTTGTACACGTGAAGCAGACCCTCAGAGCACAGGCCTGTCCTGGAATAGGTGGATAGCCTGCCTGTTGTAGTACACAGGAAGCAGGCTCTAAGGGCAAAGGGCTGCCCTAGAATAAGTGCATAGCCTGCCAGTTATGTACACAGGAAGCAGACCCTCAGAGCACAGGGCTGTCCTGGAATAGGTGCGTAGCGTGCCTGCTGTAGTACACAGGAAGCAGGCCCTAACAGCACAGGGCTGTCGGGAATAGGTGCCTAACGTGCCATTTGTTGTACACAGGAAGCAGACCCTAAGGGCACAGGGCTGTCCTGGAATAGGTGCATAGCCTGCCAGTTCTTGTACACAGGAAGCAGATCCTCAGAACACAGGGTTGTCCTGGAATAGGTGCGTAGCGTGCCTGCTGTAGTACACAGGAAGCAGGCCCTAAGAGCACAGGGCTGTCGGGAATACGTGCCTAACGTGCCATTTGTTGTACACTGGAAGCAGACCCTAAGGGCACAGGGCTGTCCTGGAACAGGTGCATAGACTGCCAGTTGTTGTACACAGGAAGCGGACCCTCAGAGCACAGGGCTGTCCTGGAATAGGTGCATAGCCTGCCAGTTGTTGTACACAGGAAGCAGACCTTCAGAGCACAGGGCTGTCCTGGAATAGGTGGTAGCCTGCCTGTTGTTGTACACAGGAAGCAGACCCTCAGAGCACAGGGCTGTCCTGGAATAGGTGCGTAGCCTGCCTGTTGTTGTACACAGGAAGAAGGCCCTAAGAGCACAGAGCTGTCCTGGAATGGGTGCATAGCCTGCCATTTGTTGTACACAGGAAGCAGACCCTAAGGGGACAGGGCTGTCCTGGAACAGGTGCATAGACTGCCAGTTGTACACAGGAAACGGACCCTCGGAGCACAGGGCTGTCCTGGAATAGGTGCATAGCCTGCCATTTGTTGTACACAGGAAGCAGACCTTCAGAGCACAGGGCTGTCTTGGCATAGGTGCATAGCCTGCCTGTTGTAGTACACAGGAAGAAGACCCTAAAAGCACAGAGCTGTCCTGGAATAGGTGCATAGCCTGCCATTTGTTGTACACAGGAAGCAGACCCTAAGGGCACAGGGCTGTCCTGGAATAGGTGCATAGACTGCCAGTTGTTGTACACAGGAAGCAGATCTTCAGAACACAGGGTTGTCCTGGAATAGGTGCATAGTCTGCCAGTTGTTGTACACAGGAAGAAGGCCCTAAGGGAAAAGGGATGTCCTGGAATAGGTGCATAGACTGCCAGTTGTTGTACACAGGAAGCAGATCCTCAGAACACAGGGTTGTCCTGGAATAGGTGCATAGCCTGACATTTGTTGTACACAGGAAGCAGACCCTAAGGGCACAGGGCTGTCCTGGAACAGGTGCATAGACTGCCAGTTATTGTACACAGGAAGCGGACCCTCAGAGCACAACACAGGGCTCTCCTGGAATAGGTGCGTAGCCTGCCTGTTGTTGTACACAGGAAGAAGGCCCTTAGAGCACAGAGCTGTCCTGGAATAGGTGCATAGCCTGCCATTTGTTGGACACAGGAAGCAGACCCTCAGAGTACAGGGCTGTCCTGGCATAGGTGCATAGCCTGCCTGTTGTAGTACACAGGAAGAAGGCCCTAGGAGCACAGAGCTGTCCTGGAATAGGTGCATAGCCTGCCATTTATTGTACACAGGAAGCAGACCCTAAGTGCACAGGGCTGTCCTGGAATAGGTGCATAGCCTGCCAGTTGTAGTACACAGGAAGCAGACCCTCAGAGCACAGGGTTGTCGTGGAATAGGTGCATAGCCTGCCAGTTGTTGTACACAGGAAGCAGACCCTCAGAGCACAGGGCTGTCCTGGAATAGGTGCATAGTCTGCCAGTTGTTGTACACATGAAGGAGACCATCAGAGCATAGGCCTGTCCTGGAATAGGTAGAGGGCCTGCCTGTTGTAGTACACAGGAAGCAGGCCCTAAAGGCAAAGGGCTGTCCAGGAATAGGTGCATAGCCTGCCAGTTGTTGTACACAGGAAGCAGACCCTCGGAGGACAGGGCTGCCCTGGAATAGGTGCATAGCCTGCCAGTTGTTGTACACAGGAAGCAGACACTCAGAGCATAGGACTGTCCTGGAATAGGTGCATAGCCTGCCTGTTGTAGTACACAGGAATAAGGTCCTAGGAGCACAGAGCTGTCCTGGAATAGGTGCATAGCCTGCCATTTGTTGTACACAGGAAGCAGACCCTAAGGGCACAGGGCTGTCCTGGAATATGTGCATAGACTGCCAGTTATTGTACACAGGCAGCAGACCCTCAGAGCACAGGCCTGTCCTGGAATAGGTGGATAGCCTGCCTGTTGTAGTACACAGGAAACAGGCCCTAAGGGGAAAGGGCTGTCCTGGAATAGGTGCATAGCCTGCCAGTTGTTGTACACAGGAAGCAGACCCTCGGAGGACAGGGCTGTCCTGGAATAGGTGCATGGCCTGACAGTTGTTGTATACATGAAGCAGACCCTCAGAGCACAGGCCTGTCCTGGAATAGGTGGATAGCCTGCCTGTTGTAGTACACAGGAAGCAAGCTCTAAGGGCAAAGGGCTGCCCTAGAATAGGTGCATAGCCTGCCAGTTATGTACACAGGAAGCAGACCCTCAGAGCACAGGGCTGTCCTGGAATAGGTGCGTAGCCTGCCATTTGTTGAACACAGGAAGCAGACCTCAGAGCACAGGGATGTCCTGGCATAGGTGCATAGCCTGCCTGTTGTAGTACACAGGAAGAAGGCCCTAAGCGCACAGAGCTGTCCTGGAATAAGTGCATAGCCTGCCATTTGTTGTACACAGGAAGCAGACCCTAAGGGCACAGGGCTGTCCTGGAATAGGTGCATAGACTGCCAGTTGTTGTACACAGGAAGCAGATCCTCAGAACACAGGGTTGTCCTGGAATAGGTGCGTAGCGTACCTGCTGTAGTACACAGGAAGCAGGCTCTAAGAGCACAGGGCTGTCGGGAATAGGTGCCTAACGTGCCATTTGTTGTACACAGGAAGCAGACCCTAAGGGCACAGGGCTGTACTGGAATAGGTGCATAGCCTGCCTGTTGTAGTACACAGGAATAAGGTCCTAGGAGCACAGAGCTGTCCTGGAATAGGTGCATAGCCTGCCATTTGTTGTACACAGGAAGCAGACCCTAAGGGCACAGGGCTGTCCTGGAATATGTGCATAGACTGCCAGTTATTGTACACAGGCAGCAGACCCTCAGAGCACAGGCCTGTCCTGGAATAGGTGGATAGCCTGCCTGTTGTAGTACACAGGAAACAGGCCCTAAGGGGAAAGGGCTGTCCTGGAATAGGTGCATAGCCTGCCAGTTGTTGTACACAGGAAGCAGACCCTCGGAGGACAGGGCTGTCCTGGAATAGGTCCATGGCCTGACAGTTGTTGTATACATGAAGCAGACCCTCAGAGCACAGGCCTGTCCTGGAATAGGTGGATAGCCTGCCTGTTGTAGTACACAGGAAGCAAGCTCTAAGGGCAAAGGGCTGCCCTAGAATAGGTGCATAGCCTGCCAGTTATGTACACAGGAAGCAGACCCTCAGAGCACAGGGCTGTCCTGGAATAGGTGCGTAGCCTGCCATTTGTTGAACACAGGAAGCAGACCTCAGAGCACAGGGATGTCCTGGCATAGGTGCATAGCCTGCCTGTTGTAGTACACACGAAGAAGGCCCTAAGAGCACAGAGCTGTCCTGGAATAGTTGCATAGCCTGCCATTTGTTGTACACAGGAAGCAGACCCTAAGGGCACAGGGCTGTCCTGGAATAGGTGCATAGACTGCCAGTTGTTGTACACAGGAAGCAGATCCTCAGAACACAGGGTTGTCCTGGAATAGGTGCGTAGCGTACCTGCTGTAGTACACAGGAAGCAGGCTCTAAGAGCACAGGGCTGTCGGGAATAGGTGCCTAACGTGCCATTTGTTGTACACAGGAAGCAGACCCTAAGGGCACAGGGCTGTCCTGGAATAGGTGCATAGCCTGTCAGTTGTTGTACACAGGAATTAGGCCCTAAGAGCACAGAGATGTCCTGGAATAGGTGCATAGCCTGCCATTTGTTGTACACAGGAAGCAGACCCTAAGGGCACAGGGCTGTCCTGGAACAGGTGCATAGACTGCCAGTTGTTGTACACAGGAAGCGGACCCTCAGAGCACAGGGCTGTCCTGGAATAGGTGCATAGCCTGCCAGTTGTTGTACAAAGGAAGCAGACCCTCAGATCACAGGGCTGTCCTGGAATAGGTGCGTATCCTGCCTGTTGTTGTACACAGGAAGAAGACCCTAAGAGCACAGAGCTGTCCTGGAATAGGTGCATACCCTGCCATTTGTTGTACACAGGAAGAAGACCTCAGAGCACAGGGATGTCCTGGCATAGGTGCATAGCCTGCCTGTTGTAGTACACAGGAAGAAGGCCCTAAGAGCACAGAGCTGTCCTGGAATAGGTGCATAGCCTGCCATTTGTTGTACACAGGAAGCAGACCCTAAGGGCACAGGGCCGTCCTGGAATAGGTGCATAGACTGCCAGTTGTTGTACACAGGAAGCAGATCCTCAGAACACAGGTTTGTCCTGGAATAGGTGCGTAGCGTGCCTGCTTTAGTACACAGGAAGCAGGCCCTAAGAGCACAGGGCTGTCGGGAATAGGTGCCTAACGTGCCATTTGTTGTACACTGGAAGCAGACCCTAAGGGCACAGGGCTGTCCTGGAAATGGTGCATAGCCTGCCAGTTGTTGTACACAGGAAGAAGGCCCTAAGAGCACATAGATGTCCTGGAATGGGTGCATAGCCTGCCATTTGTTGTACACAGGAAGCAGACCCTAAGGGCACAGGGCTGTCCTGGAACAGGTGCATAGACTGCCAGTTGTTGTACACAGGAAGCGGACCCTCAGAGCACAGGGCTGTCCTGGAATAGGTGCATAGCCTGCCAGTTGTTGTACAAAGGAAGCAGACCCTCGGAGCACAGGGCTGTCCTGGAATAGGTGCGTAGCCTGCCTGTTGTTGTACACAGGAAGAAGGCCCTAAGAGCACAGAGCTGTCCTGGAATAGGTGCATAGCCTGCCATTTGTTGAACACAGGAAGCAGACCTCAGAGCACAGGGATGTCCTGGCATAGGTGCATAGCCTGCCTGTTGTAGTACACAGGAAGAAGGCCCTAAGAGCACAGAGCTGTCCTGGAATAGGTGCATAGCCTGCCATTTGTTGTACACAGGAAGGAGACCCTAAGGGCACAGGGCTGTCCTGGAATAGGTGCATAGACTGCCAGTTGTTGTACACAGGAAGCAGATCCTCAGAACACAGGGTTGTCCTGGAATAGGTGCGTAGCGTGCCTGCTGTAGTACACAGGAAGCAGGCCCTAAGAGCACAGGGCTGTCGGGAATAGGTGCCTAACGTGCCATTTGTTGTACACAGGAAGCAGACCCTAAGTGCACAGGGCTGTCCTGGAATAGGTGCATAGCCTGCCAGTTGTTGTACACAGGAATAAGGCCCTAAGAGCACAGAGATGTCCTGGAATAGGCGCATAGCCTGCCATTTGTTGTACACAGGAAGCAGACCCTAAGGGCACAGGGCTGTCCTGGAACAGGTGCATAGACTGCCAGTTGTTGTACACAGGAAGCGGACCCTCAGAGCACAGGGCTGTCCTGGAATAGGTGCATAGCCTGCCAGTTGTTGTACAAAGGAAGCAGACCCTCAGAGCACAGGGCTGTCCTGGAATAGGTGCGTATCCTGCCTGTTGTTGTACACAGGAAGAAGGACCTAAGAGCACAGAGCTGTCCTGGAATAGGTGCATAGCCTGCCATTTGTTGTACACAGGAAGCAGACCTCAGAGCACAGGGATGTCCTGGCATAGGTGCATAGCCTGCCTGTTGTAGTACACAGGAAGAAGGCCCTAAGAGCACAGAGCTGTCCTGGAATAGGTGCATAGCCTGCCATTTGTTGTACACAGGAAGCAGACCCTAAGGGCACAGGGCTGTCCTGGAATTGGTGCATAGACTGCCAGTTGTTGTACACAGGAAGCAGATCCTCAGAACACAGGTTTGTCCTGGAATAGGTGCGTAGCGTGCCTGCTTTAGTACACAGGAAGCAGGCCCTAAGAGCACAGGGCTGTCGGGAATAGGTGCCTAACGTGCCATTTGTTGTACACTGGAAGCAGACCCTAAGGGCACAGGGCTGTCCTGGAAATGGTGCATAGCCTGCCAGTTGTTGTACACAGGAAGAAGGCCCTAAGAGCACATAGATGTCCTGGAATGGGTGCATAGCCTGCCATTTGTTGTACACAGGAAGCAGACCCTAAGGGCACAGGGCTGTCCTGGAACAGGTGCATAGACTGCCAGTTGTTGTACACAGGAAGCGGACCCTCAGAGCACAGGGCTGTCCTGGAATAGGTGCATAGCCTGTCAGTTGTTGTACAAAGGAAGCAGACCCTCAGAGCACAGGGCTGTCCTGGAATAGGTGCGTAGCCTGCCTGTTGTTGTACACAGGAAGCAGACCCTCGGAGCACAGGGCTGTACTGGAATAGGTGCATAGCCTGCCAGTTGTAGTACACAGGAAGCAGACCCTCAGAGCACAGGGATGTCTTGGAATAGGTGCATAGACTGTCAGTTGTTGCACACAGGAAGCAGACCCTCAGAGCACAGGGCTGTCCTGGAATAGGTGCATAGCCTGCCTTTAGACCCTCAGAGCACAGGGATGTCCTGGAATAGGTACATAGCCTGCCAGTTGTTGTACACAGGAAGCAGACCCTCGGAGCAGAGGACTGTCCCGGAATAGGTGCATAGCCTGCCAGTTTTTGTACACAGGAAGCAGACCCTCGGAGCACAGGACTATCCGGAAGTAGGTGCACGGCCTGGCAGTTGTTGTACACAGGATGCAGACCCTCGGAAAACAGGGCTGTCCTGGCATAGGTGCATAGCCTGCCTGTTGTAGTACACAGGAATAAGGTCCTAGGAGCACAGAGCTGTCCTGGAATAGGTGCATAGCCTGCCATTTGTTGTACACAGGAAGCAGACCCTATTGGCACAGGGCTGTCCTGGAATATGTGCATAGACTGCCAGTTATTGTACACAGGCAGCAGACCCTCAGAGCACAGGCCTGTCCTGGAATAGGTGGATAGCCTGCCTGTTGTAGTACACAGGAAACAGGCCCTAAGGGGAAAGGGCTGTCCTGGAATAGGTGCATAGCCTGCCAGTTGTTGTACACAGGAAGCAGACCCTCGGAGGACAGGGCTGTCCTGGAATAGGTGCATGGCCTGACAGTTGTTGTATACATGAAGCAGACCCTCAGAGCACAGGCCTGTCCTGGAATAGGTGGATAGCCTGCCTGTTGTAGTACACAGGAAGCAGGCTCTAAGGGCAAAGGGCTGCCCTAGAATAGGTGCATAGCCTGCCAGTTATGTACACAGGAAGCAGACCCTCAGATCACAGGGCTGTCCTGGAATAGGTGCGTAGCCTGCCATTTGTTGAACACAGGAAGCAGACCTCAGAGCACAGGGATGTCCTGGCATAGGTGCATAGCCTGCCTGTTGTAGTACACAGGAAGAAGGCCCTAAGAGCACAGAGCTGTCCTGGAATTGGTGCATAGCCTGCCATTTATTGTACACAGGAAGCAGACCCTAAGGGCACAGGGCTGTCCTGGAATAGGTGCATAGCCTGTCAGTTGTTGTACACAGGAAGCAGACAGTCATAGCACAGGGCTGTCCTGGAATAGGTGCATAGCCTGCCAGTTGTTGTACACAGGAAGCAGACCCTCAGAGCACAGTGCTGTCCTGGAATAGGTGCATAGCCTGCCAGTTGTTGTACACATGAAGCAGACCCTCAGAGCACAGGCCTGTCCTGGAATGGGTGGATAGCCTGCCTGTTGTAGTACACAGGAAGCAGGCCATAAGGGCAAAGGGCTGTCCTGGAATAGGTGCATAGCCTGCCAGTTGTTGTACACAGGAAGCAGACCCTCGGAGGACAGGGCTGTCCTGGAATAGGTGCATGGCCTGCCAGTTGTTGTACACGGGAAGCAGACCCTCAGAGCACAGGCCTGTCCTGGAATAGGTGGATAGCCTGCCTGTTGTAGTACACAGGAAGCAGGCTCTAAGGGCAAAGGGCTGCCCTAGAATAGGTGCATAGCCTGCCAGTTATGTACACAGGAAGCAGACCCTCAGAGCACAGGGCTGTCCTGGAATAGGTGCGTAGCGTGCCTGTTGTAGTACACAGGAAGAAGGCCCTAAGAGCACAGAGCTGTCCTGGAATAGGTGCATAGCCTGCCATTTGTTGTACACAGGAAGCAGACCCTAAGGGCACAGGGCTGTCCTGGAATTGGTGCATAGACTGCCAGTTGTTGTACACAGGAAGCAGATCCTCAGAACACAGGTTTGTCCTGGAATAGGTGCGTAGCGTGCCTGCTTTAGTACACAGGAAGCAGGCCCTAAGAGCACAGGGCTGTCGGGAATAGGTGCCTAACGTGCCATTTGTTGTACACTGGAAGCAGACCCTAAGGGCACAGGGCTGTCCTGGAAATGGTGCATAGCCTGCCAGTTGTTGTACACAGGAAGAAGGCCCTAAGAGCACATAGATGTCCTGGAATGGGTGCATAGCCTGCCATTTGTTGTACACAGGAAGCAGACCCTAAGGGCACAGGGCTGTCCTGGAACAGGTGCATAGACTGCCAGTTGTTGTACACAGGAAGCGGACCCTCAGAGCACAGGGCTGTCCTGGAATAGGTGCATAGCCTGTCAGTTGTTGTACAAAGGAAGCAGACCCTCAGAGCACAGGGCTGTCCTGGAATAGGTGCGTAGCCTGCCTGTTGTTGTACACAGGAAGCAGACCCTCGGAGCACAGGGCTGTACTGGAATAGGTGCATAGCCTGCCAGTTGTAGTACACAGGAAGCAGACCCTCAGAGCACAGGGATGTCTTGGAATAGGTGCATAGACTGTCAGTTGTTGCACACAGGAAGCAGACCCTCAGAGCACAGGGCTGTCCTGGAATAGGTGCATAGCCTGCCTTTAGACCCTCAGAGCACAGGGATGTCCTGGAATAGGTACATAGCCTGCCAGTTGTTGTACACAGGAAGCAGACCCTCGGAGCAGAGGACTGTCCCGGAATAGGTGCATAGCCTGCCAGTTTTTGTACACAGGAAGCAGACCCTCGGAGCACAGGACTATCCGGAAGTAGGTGCACGGCCTGGCAGTTGTTGTACACAGGATGCAGACCCTCGGAAAACAGGGCTGTCCTGGCATAGGTGCATAGCCTGCCTGTTGTAGTACACAGGAATAAGGTCCTAGGAGCACAGAGCTGTCCTGGAATAGGTGCATAGCCTGCCATTTGTTGTACACAGGAAGCAGACCCTATTGGCACAGGGCTGTCCTGGAATATGTGCATAGACTGCCAGTTATTGTACACAGGCAGCAGACCCTCAGAGCACAGGCCTGTCCTGGAATAGGTGGATAGCCTGCCTGTTGTAGTACACAGGAAACAGGCCCTAAGGGGAAAGGGCTGTCCTGGAATAGGTGCATAGCCTGCCAGTTGTTGTACACAGGAAGCAGACCCTCGGAGGACAGGGCTGTCCTGGAATAGGTGCATGGCCTGACAGTTGTTGTATACATGAAGCAGACCCTCAGAGCACAGGCCTGTCCTGGAATAGGTGGATAGCCTGCCTGTTGTAGTACACAGGAAGCAGGCTCTAAGGGCAAAGGGCTGCCCTAGAATAGGTGCATAGCCTGCCAGTTATGTACACAGGAAGCAGACCCTCAGAGCACAGGGCTGTCCTGGAATAGGTGCGTAGCCTGCCATTTGTTGAACACAGGAAGCAGACCTCAGAGCACAGGGATGTCCTGGCATAGGTGCATAGCCTGCCTGTTGTAGTACACAGGAAGAAGGCCCTAAGAGCACAGAGCTGTCCTGGAATTGGTGCATAGCCTGCCATTTATTGTACACAGGAAGCAGACCCTAAGGGCACAGGGCTGTCCTGGAATAGGTGCATAGCCTGTCAGTTGTTGTACACAGGAAGCAGACAGTCATAGCACAGGGCTGTCCTGGAATAGGTGCATAGCCTGCCAGTTGTTGTACACAGGAAGCAGACCCTCAGAGCACAGTGCTGTCCTGGAATAGGTGCATAGCCTGCCAGTTGTTGTACACATGAAGCAGACCCTCAGAGCACAGGCCTGTCCTGGAATGGGTGGATAGCCTGCCTGTTGTAGTACACAGGAAGCAGGCCATAAGGGCAAAGGGCTGTCCTGGAATAGGTGCATAGCCTGCCAGTTGTTGTACACAGGAAGCAGACCCTCGGAGGACAGGGCTGTCCTGGAATAGGTGCATGGCCTGCCAGTTGTTGTACACGGGAAGCAGACCCTCAGAGCACAGGCCTGTCCTGGAATAGGTGGATAGCCTGCCTGTTGTAGTACACAGGAAGCAGGCTCTAAGGGCAAAGGGCTGCCCTAGAATAGGTGCATAGCCTGCCAGTTATGTACACAGGAAGCAGACCCTCAGAGCACAGGGCTGTCCTGGAATAGGTGCGTAGCGTGCCTGCTGTAGTACACAGGAAGCAGGCCCTAACAGCACAGGGCTGTCGGGAATAGGTGCCTAACGTGCCATTTGTTGTACACAGGAAGCAGACCCTAAGGACACAGGGCTGTCCTGGAATAGGTGCATAGCCTGCCAGTTCTTGTACACAGGAAGCGGACCCTTGGAGCACAGGGCTGTCCTGGAATAGGTGCATAGCCTGCCAGTTGTTGTACACAGGAAGCAGACCCTCAGAGCACAGGGCTGTCCTGGAATAGGTGCGTAGCCTGCTTGTTGTTGTACACAGGAAGAAGGCCCTAAGTGCACAGAGCTGTCCTGGAATGGGTGCTGCCATTTGTTGTACACAGGAAGCAGACCCTAAGGGCACAGGGCTGTCCTGGAACAGGTGCATAGACTGCCAGTTGTTGTACACAGGAAGCGGACCCTCAGAGCACAGGGCTGTCCTGGAATAGGTGCATAGCCTGCCAGTTGTTGTACACAGGAAGCAGACCTTCAGAGCACAGGGCTGTCCTGGAATAGGTGCGTAGCCTGCCTGTTGTTGTACACAGGAAGCAGACCCTCAGAGCACAGGGCTGTCCTGGAATAGGTGCGTAGCCTGCCTGTTGTTGTACACAGGAAGAAGGCCCTAAGAGCACAGAGGTGTCCTGGAATGGGTGCATAGCCTGCCATTTGTTGTACACAGGAAGCAGACCCTAAGGGGACAGGGCTGTCCTGGAACAGGTGCATAGACTGCCAGTTGTACACAGGAAACGGGACCTCGGAGCACAGGGCTGTCCTGGAATAGGTGCATAGCCTGCCATTTGTTGTACACAGGAAGCAGACCCTCAGAGCACAGGGCTGCCCTAGAATAGGTGCATAGCCTGCCAGTTATGTACACAGGAAGCAGACCCTCAGAGCACAGGGCTGTCCGGGAATAGGTGCGTAGCCTGCCATTTGTTGAACACAGGAAGCAGACCTCAGAGCACAGGGATGTCCTGGCATAGGTGCATAGCCTGCCTGTTGTAGTACACAGGAAGAAGGCCCTAAGAGCACAGAGATGTCCTGGAATAGGTGCATAGCCTGCCATTTGTTGTACACAGGAAGCAGACCCTAAGGGCACAGGGCTGTCCTGGAATAGGTGCATAGACTGCCAGTTGTTGTACACAGGAAGCAGATCCTCAGAACACAGGGTTGTCCTGGAATAGGTGCGTAGCATACCTGCTGTAGTACACAGGAAGCAGGCTCTAAGAGCACAGGGCTGTCCTGGAATAGGTGCATAGCCTGTCAGTTGTTGTACACAGGAAGCAGACAGTCATAGCACAGGGCTGTCCTGGAATAGGTGCATAGCCTGCCAGTTGTTGTACACAGGAAGCAGACCCTCAGAGCACAGTGCTGTCCTGGAATAGGTGCATAGCCTGCCAGTTGTTGTACACATGAAGCAGACCCTCAGAGCACAGGCCTGTCCTGGAATGGGTGGATAGCCTGCCTGTTGTACTACACAGGAAGCAGGCCCTAAGGGCAAAGGGCTGTCCTGGAATAGGTGCATAGCCTGCCAGTTGTTGTACACAGGAAGCAGACCCTCGGAGGACAGGGCTGTCCTGGAATAGGTGCATGGCCTGCCAGTTGTTGTACACGTGAAGCAGACCCTCAGAGCACAGGCCTGTCCTGGAATAGGTGGATAGCCTGCCTGTTGTAGTACACAGGAAGCAGGCTCTAAGGGCAAAGGGCTGCCCTAGAATAAGTGCATAGCCTGCCAGTTATGTACACAGGAAGCAGACCCTCAGAGCACAGGGCTGTCCTGGAATAGGTGCGTAGCGTGCCTGCTGTAGTACACAGGAAGCAGGCCCTAACAGCACAGGGCTGTCGGGAATAGGTGCCTAACGTGCCATTTGTTGTACACAGGAAGCAGACCCTAAGGGCACAGGGCTGTCCTGGAATAGGTGCATAGCCTGCCAGTTCTTGTACACAGGAAGCAGATCCTCAGAACACAGGGTTGTCCTGGAATAGGTGCGTAGCGTGCCTGCTGTAGTACACAGGAAGCAGGCCCTAAGAGCACAGGGCTGTCGGGAATACGTGCCTAACGTGCCATTTGTTGTACACTGGAAGCAGACCCTAAGGGCACAGGGCTGTCCTGGAACAGGTGCATAGACTGCCAGTTGTTGTACACAGGAAGCGGACCCTCAGAGCACAGGGCTGTCCTGGAATAGGTGCATAGCCTGCCAGTTGTTGTACACAGGAAGCAGACCTTCAGAGCACAGGGCTGTCCTGGAATAGGTGGTAGCCTGCCTGTTGTTGTACACAGGAAGCAGACCCTCAGAGCACAGGGCTGTCCTGGAATAGGTGCGTAGCCTGCCTGTTGTTGTACACAGGAAGAAGGCCCTAAGAGCACAGAGCTGTCCTGGAATGGGTGCATAGCCTGCCATTTGTTGTACACAGGAAGCAGACCCTAAGGGGACAGGGCTGTCCTGGAACAGGTGCATAGACTGCCAGTTGTACACAGGAAACGGACCCTCGGAGCACAGGGCTGTCCTGGAATGGGTGCATAGCCTGCCATTTGTTGTACACAGGAAGCAGACCTTCAGAGCACAGGGCTGTCTTGGCATAGGTGCATAGCCTGCCTGTTGTAGTACACAGGAAGAAGACCCTAAAAGCACAGAGCTGTCCTGGAATAGGTGCATAGCCTGCCATTTGTTGTACACAGGAAGCAGACCCTAAGGGCACAGGGCTGTCCTGGAATAGGTGCATAGACTGCCAGTTGTTGTACACAGGAAGCAGATCTTCAGAACACAGGGTTGTCCTGGAATAGGTGCATAGTCTGCCAGTTGTTGTACACAGGAAGAAGGCCCTAAGGGAAAAGGGATGTCCTGGAATAGGTGCATAGACTGCCAGTTGTTGTACACAGGAAGCAGATCCTCAGAACACAGGGTTGTCCTGGAATAGGTGCATAGCCTGACATTTGTTGTACACAGGAAGCAGACCCTAAGGGCACAGGGCTGTCCTGGAACAGGTGCATAGACTGCCAGTTATTGTACACAGGAAGCGGACCCTCAGAGCACAACACAGGGCTCTCCTGGAATAGGTGCGTAGCCTGCCTGTTGTTGTACACAGGAAGAAGGCCCTTAGAGCACAGAGCTGTCCTGGAATAGGTGCATAGCCTGCCATTTGTTGGACACAGGAAGCAGACCCTCAGAGTACAGGGCTGTCCTGGCATAGGTGCATAGCCTGCCTGTTGTAGTACACAGGAAGAAGGCCCTAGGAGCACAGAGCTGTCCTGGAATAGGTGCATAGCCTGCCATTTATTGTACACAGGAAGCAGACCCTAAGTGCACAGGGCTGTCCTGGAATAGGTGCATAGCCTGCCAGTTGTAGTACACAGGAAGCAGACCCTCAGAGCACAGGGTTGTCGTGGAATAGGTGCATAGCCTGCCAGTTGTTGTACACAGGAAGCAGACCCTCAGAGCACAGGGCTGTCCTGGAATAGGTGCATAGTCTGCCAGTTGTTGTACACATGAAGGAGACCATCAGAGCATAGGCCTGTCCTGGAATAGGTAGAGGGCCTGCCTGTTGTAGTACACAGGAAGCAGGCCCTAAAGGCAAAGGGCTGTCCAGGAATAGGTGCATAGCCTGCCAGTTGTTGTACACAGGAAGCAGACCCTCGGAGGACAGGGCTGCCCTGGAATAGGTGCATAGCCTGCCAGTTGTTGTACACAGGAAGCAGACACTCAGAGCATAGGACTGTCCTGGAATAGGTGCATAGCCTGCCTGTTGTAGTACACAGGAATAAGGTCCTAGGAGCACAGAGCTGTCCTGGAATAGGTGCATAGCCTGCCATTTGTTGTACACAGGAAGCAGACCCTAAGGGCACAGGGCTGTCCTGGAATATGTGCATAGACTGCCAGTTATTGTACACAGGCAGCAGACCCTCAGAGCACAGGCCTGTCCTGGAATAGGTGGATAGCCTGCCTGTTGTAGTACACAGGAAACAGGCCCTAAGGGGAAAGGGCTGTCCTGGAATAGGTGCATAGCCTGCCAGTTGTTGTACACAGGAAGCAGACCCTCGGAGGACAGGGCTGTCCTGGAATAGGTGCATGGCCTGACAGTTGTTGTATACATGAAGCAGACCCTCAGAGCACAGGCCTGTCCTGGAATAGGTGGATAGCCTGCCTGTTGTAGTACACAGGAAGCAAGCTCTAAGGGCAAAGGGCTGCCCTAGAATAGGTGCATAGCCTGCCAGTTATGTACACAGGAAGCAGACCCTCAGAGCACAGGGCTGTCCTGGAATAGGTGCGTAGCCTGCCATTTGTTGAACACAGGAAGCAGACCTCAGAGCACAGGGATGTCCTGGCATAGGTGCATAGCCTGCCTGTTGTAGTACACAGGAAGAAGGCCCTAAGAGCACAGAGCTGTCCTGGAATAAGTGCATAGCCTGCCATTTGTTGTACACAGGAAGCAGACCCTAAGGGCACAGGGCTGTCCTGGAATAGGTGCATAGACTGCCAGTTGTTGTACACAGGAAGCAGATCCTCAGAACACAGGGTTGTCCTGGAATAGGTGCGTAGCGTACCTGCTGTAGTACACAGGAAGCAGGCTCTAAGAGCACAGGGCTGTCGGGAATAGGTGCCTAACGTGCCATTTGTTGTACACAGGAAGCAGACCCTAAGGGCACAGGGCTGTACTGGAATAGGTGCATAGCCTGCCTGTTGTAGTACACAGGAATAAGGTCCTAGGAGCACAGAGCTGTCCTGGAATAGGTGCATAGCCTGCCATTTGTTGTACACAGGAAGCAGACCCTAAGGGCACAGGGCTGTCCTGGAATATGTGCATAGACTGCCAGTTATTATACACAGGCAGCAGACCCTCAGAGCACAGGCCTGTCCTGGAATAGGTGGATAGCCTGCCTGTTGTAGTACACAGGAAACAGGCCCTAAGGGGAAAGGGCTGTCCTGGAATAGGTGCATAGCCTGCCAGTTGTTGTACACAGGAAGCAGACCCTCGGAGGACAGGGCTGTCCTGGAATAGGTCCATGGCCTGACAGTTGTTGTATACATGAAGCAGACCCTCAGAGCACAGGCCTGTCCTGGAATAGGTGGATAGCCTGCCTGTTGTAGTACACAGGAAGCAAGCTCTAAGGGCAAAGGGCTGCCCTAGAATAGGTGCATAGCCTGCCAGTTATGTACACAGGAAGCAGACCCTCAGAGCACAGGGCTGTCCTGGAATAGGTGCGTAGCCTGCCATTTGTTGAACACAGGAAGCAGACCTCAGAGCACAGGGATGTCCTGGCATAGGTGCATAGCCTGCCTGTTGTAGTACACACGAAGAAGGCCCTAAGAGCACAGAGCTGTCCTGGAATAGGTGCATAGCCTGCCATTTGTTGTACACAGGAAGCAGACCCTAAGGGCACAGGGCTGTCCTGGAATAGGTGCATAGACTGCCAGTTGTTGTACACAGGAAGCAGATCCTCAGAACACAGGGTTGTCCTGGAATAGGTGCGTAGCGTACCTGCTGTAGTACACAGGAAGCAGGCTCTAAGAGCACAGGGCTGTCGGGAATAGGTGCCTAACGTGCCATTTGTTGTACACAGGAAGCAGACCCTAAGGGCACAGGGCTGTCCTGGAATAGGTGCATAGCCTGTCAGTTGTTGTACACAGGAATTAGGCCCTAAGAGCACAGAGATGTCCTGGAATAGGTGCATAGCCTGCCATTTGTTGTACACAGGAAGCAGACCCTAAGGGCACAGGGCTGTCCTGGAACAGGTGCATAGACTGCCAGTTGTTGTACACAGGAAGCGGACCCTCAGAGCACAGGGCTGTCCTGGAATAGGTGCATAGCCTGCCAGTTGTTGTACAAAGGAAGCAGACCCTCAGATCACAGGGCTGTCCTGGAATAGGTGCGTATCCTGCCTGTTGTTGTACACAGGAAGAAGGCCCTAAGAGCACAGAGCTGTCCTGGAATAGGTGCATACCCTGCCATTTGTTGTACACAGGAAGAAGACCTCAGAGCACAGGGATGTCCTGGCATAGGTGCATAGCCTGCCTGTTGTAGTACACAGGAAGAAGGCCCTAAGAGCACAGAGCTGTCCTGGAATAGGTGCATAGCCTGCCATTTGTTGTACACAGGAAGCAGACCCTAAGGGCACAGGGCCGTCCTGGAATAGGTGCATAGACTGCCAGTTGTTGTACACAGGAAGCAGATCCTCAGAACACAGGTTTGTCCTGGAATAGGTGCGTAGCGTGCCTGCTTTAGTACACAGGAAGCAGGCCCTAAGAGCACAGGGCTGTCGGGAATAGGTGCCTAACGTGCCATTTGTTGTACACTGGAAGCAGACCCTAAGGGCACAGGGCTGTCCTGGAAATGGTGCATAGCCTGCCAGTTGTTGTACACAGGAAGAAGGCCCTAAGAGCACATAGATGTCCTGGAATGGGTGCATAGCCTGCCATTTGTTGTACACAGGAAGCAGACCCTAAGGGCACAGGGCTGTCCTGGAACAGGTGCATAGACTGCCAGTTGTTGTACACAGGAAGCGGACCCTCAGAGCACAGGGCTGTCCTGGAATAGGTGCATAGCCTGCCAGTTGTTGTACAAAGGAAGCAGACCCTCGGAGCACAGGGCTGTCCTGGAATAGGTGCGTAGCCTGCCTGTTGTTGTACACAGGAAGAAGGCCCTAAGAGCACAGAGCTGTCCTGGAATAGGTGCATAGCCTGCCATTTGTTGAACACAGGAAGCAGACCTCAGAGCACAGGGATGTCCTGGCATAGGTGCATAGCCTGCCTGTTGTAGTACACAGGAAGAAGGCCCTAAGAGCACAGAGCTGTCCTGGAATAGGTGCATAGCCTGCCATTTGTTGTACACAGGAAGGAGACCCTAAGGGCACAGGGCTGTCCTGGAATAGGTGCATAGACTGCCAGTTGTTGTACACAGGAAGCAGATCCTCAGAACACAGGGTTGTCCTGGAATAGGTGCGTAGCGTGCCTGCTGTAGTACACAGGAAGCAGGCCCTAAGAGCACAGGGCTGTCGGGAATAGGTGCCTAACGTGCCATTTGTTGTACACAGGAAGCAGACCCTAAGTGCACAGGGCTGTCCTGGAATAGGTGCATAGCCTGCCAGTTGTTGTACACAGGAATAAGGCCCTAAGAGCACAGAGATGTCCTGGAATAGGTGCATAGCCTGCCATTTGTTGTACACAGGAAGCAGACCCTAAGGGCACAGGGCTGTCCTGGAACAGGTGCATAGACTGCCAGTTGTTGTACACAGGAAGCGGACCCTCAGAGCACAGGGCTGTCCTGGAATAGGTGCATAGCCTGCCAGTTGTTGTACAAAGGAAGCAGACCCTCAGAGCACAGGGCTGTCCTGGAATAGGTGCGTATCCTGCCTGTTGTTGTACACAGGAAGAAGGACCTAAGAGCACAGAGCTGTCCTGGAATAGGTGCATAGCCTGCCATTTGTTGTACACAGGAAGCAGACCCTAAGGGCACAGGGCTGTCCTGGAATTGGTGCATAGACTGCCAGTTGTTGTACACAGGAAGCAGATCCTCAGAACACAGGTTTGTCCTGGAATAGGTGCGTAGCGTGCCTGCTTTAGTACACAGGAAGCAGGCCCTAAGAGCACAGGGCTGTCGGGAATAGGTGCCTAACGTGCCATTTGTTGTACACTGGAAGCAGACCCTAAGGGCACAGGGCTGTCCTGGAAATGGTGCATAGCCTGCCAGTTGTTGTACACAGGAAGAAGGCCCTAAGAGCACATAGATGTCCTGGAATGGGTGCATAGCCTGCCATTTGTTGTACACAGGAAGCAGACCCTAAGGGCACAGGGCTGTCCTGGAACAGGTGCATAGACTGCCAGTTGTTGTACACAGGAAGCGGACCCTCAGAGCACAGGGCTGTCCTGGAATAGGTGCATAGCCTGTCAGTTGTTGTACAAAGGAAGCAGACCCTCAGAGCACAGGGCTGTCCTGGAATAGGTGCGTAGCCTGCCTGTTGTTGTACACAGGAAGCAGACCCTCGGAGCACAGGGCTGTACTGGAATAGGTGCATAGCCTGCCAGTTGTAGTACACAGGAAGCAGACCCTCAGAGCACAGGGATGTCTTGGAATAGGTGCATAGACTGTCAGTTGTTGCACACAGGAAGCAGACCCTCAGAGCACAGGGCTGTCCTGGAATAGGTGCATAGCCTGCCTTTAGACCCTCAGAGCACAGGGATGTCCTGGAATAGGTACATAGCCTGCCAGTTGTTGTACACAGGAAGCAGACCCTCGGAGCAGAGGACTGTCCCGGAATAGGTGCATAGCCTGCCAGTTTTTGTACACAGGAAGCAGACCCTCGGAGCACAGGACTATCCGGAAGTAGGTGCACGGCCTGGCAGTTGTTGTACACAGGATGCAGACCCTCGGAAAACAGGGCTGTCCTGGCATAGGTGCATAGCCTGCCAGTTCTTGTAAACAGGAAGCGGACCCTAAGTACACAGGACAGTCCTGGAATAGGTGCATAGCCTGCCCGTTGTTGTACACAGGAAGCAGACCCTCAGAGCAGAAGGCTGTCCTGGAATAGGTGCATAGTCTGCCTGTTGTAGTATACAGGAAGCAGGCCCTAAGAGCACACGGCTATCCTGGAATAGGTGCATAGCCTCCCAGTTGTTGTACACAGGAAGCGGACCCTTGGAGCACAGAGCTGTCCTGGAATAGGTGCATAGCCGGCCAGTTGTACAAAGGAAGCAGACCCTCGGAGCACAGGACTGTTTTGGAATAGGTGCATAGCCTGCCAGTTGTACACAGGAAGAAGACCCCCCAGGGCACAGAGCTGTCTTGGAATAGGTGCATAGCCTGCGAGATGTTGTACACAGGAAGTGGACCCTGGGAGACCAGGGCTGTCCTGGAATAGGTGCATAGCCTGCCAGTTGTTGTACCCTCGGAGCAGAGGACTGTCCTGGAATAGGTGCATAGCCTGCCAGTTGCTGTACACAGGAAGCAGACCTTCAGAGCACAGGGCTGTCCTGGAATAAGTGCATAACCTGCCTGCTCTTGTACACAGGAAACAGACCCTCAGAGCACAGGGTTGTCCTGGAAGAGGTGGATAGCCTGACAGTTGCTGTACACAGGAAGCAGACCCTAGGAGCACAGGACTATCCTGGAATAGGTGCATAGCCTGACAGTTGTTGTAAACAGGAAGCAGACCCTCGGAGCACAGGGCTACCCTGCAATAAGTACATAGCATGCCTGTTGTAGTATAAAGGAAGCAGGCCCTAAGAGCACAGGACTGTCCTCGAATAGGTGCATAGCCTGCCAGTTGTTGTACACAGGAAGCGGACGCTCAGAGCACAGGGATTGTCCTGGAATAGGTGCATAGCCTGCCAGTTGTTGTACACAGGAAGCAGACCCTCGGAGCACAGGGCTGTCCTGCAATAGGTGCATAGCCTGCCAGTTCTAGTACACAGGAAGCAGACCCTCAGAGCACAGGGATGTCTTGGAATAGGTGCATAGCCTGCCAGTTGTTGTACAAAGGAAGAAGACCCTCAGAGCACAGGACTGTCCTGGAATAGATGCATATTCTGCCAGATGTTGAACACAGGAAGCGGACCCTCTGGGCACAGGGCTGTCCTGGAATAGGTGCATAGCCTGCCTGTTGTTGTACACAGGAAGCAGACCTTCAGAGCACAGGGCTGTCCTGAAATAGGTGCATAGCCTGCCTGTTGATGTACACAGGAAGCAGACCCTAAGAGCACAGGGTTGTCCTGGAATAGGTGAATAGCCTGCCAGTTGTTGTACACAGGAAGCAGACCCTCGGAGCACAGGACTATCCTGGAGTAGATGCAAACCTCGAATAGGTGCATAGCTTGCCTGTTGTTGTACACAGGAAGCAGACCCTCGGCGCACAGGGCTGTCCTAGAATAGGTGCACAGCCAGCCAGTTGTTGCACACAAGAAGCAGGCCCTAAGAGCACAGGGCTGTCCTAGAATAGGTACATAGCCTGCTGGTTGTTGTACACAGGAAGCAGACCCTCGGAGCACAGGACTATCATGGAATAGGTGCATAGCCTGCTGGTTGTTGTACACAGGAAGCAGACCCTCGGAGCACAGGGCTGTCCTGGAATAGGTGCATGGCCTGCCAGTTGTTGTACACAGGAAGCAGACCCCGGACCACAGGGCTGTTCTGGAATAGGTTGATAGCCTGCCTGTTGTTGTACACAGGAAGCAGACCTGCAGATCACAGGATTATCCTGGAATAGGTGCATAGCCTGCCGGTTGTTGTACACAGGAAGCAGACCCTCGGAGCACAGGGCTGTCTTGGAATAGGTGCATAGCCTGCCAGTTGTTGTACAAAGGAAGAAGACCCTCAGAGCACAGGGCTGTCCAGGAATAGGCGCAGAGCCTGCCTGTTGTAGTATACAGGAAGCAGGCCCTAAGAGCACAGGACTGTCCTCGAATAGGAGCATAGCCTGCCAGTTGTTGTACACAGGAAGCGGACGCTCAGAGCACAGGGATTGTCCTGGAATAGGTGCATAGCCTGCCAGTTGTTGTACACAGGAAGCAGACCCTCGGAGCACAGGGCTGTCCTGGAATAGGTGCATAGCCTGCCAGTTGTAGTACACAGGAAGCAGACCCTCAGAGCACAGGGATGTCTTGGAATAGGTGCATAGACTGTCAGTTGTTGTACACAGGAAGCAGACCCTCAGAGCACAGGGCTGTCCTGGAATAGGTGCATAGCCTGCCGGTTGTTGTACACAGGAAGCAGACCCTCGGAGCACAGGACTGTCCTGGAATAGGTGCATAGCCTGCCCGTTGTTGTACACAGGAAGCAGACCCTCAGAGCACAAGGCTGTCCAGGAATAGGCGCAGAGCCTGCCTGTTGTAGTATACAGGAAGCAGGCCCTAAGAGCACAGGACTGTCCTCGAATAGGTGCATAGCCTGCCAGTTGTTGTACACAGGAAGCGGACGCTCAGAGCACAGGGATTGTCCTGGAATAGGTGCATAGCCTGCCAGTTGTTGTACACAGGAAGCAGACCCTCGGAGTACAGGGCTGTCCTGGAATAGGTGCATAGCCTGCCAGTTGTAGTACACAGGAAGCAGACCCTCAGAGCACAGGGATGTCTTGGAATAGGTGCATAGACTGTCAGTTGTTGTACACAGGAAGCAGACCCTTAGAGCACAGGGCTGTCCTGGAATAGGTGCATAGCCTGCCTTTAGACCCTCAGAGCACAGCGATGTCCTGGAATAGGTACATAGCCTGCCAGTTGTTGTACACAGGAAGCAGACCCTCGGAGCAGAGGACTGTCCCGGAATAGGTGCATAGCCTGCCAGTTTTTGTACACAGGAAGCAGACCCTCGGAGCACAGGACTATCCAGAAATAGGTGCACGGCCTGGCAGTTGTTGTACACAGGATGCAGACCCTCGGAAAACAGGGCTGTCCTGGCATAGGTGCATCGCCTGCCAGTTGTTGTAAACAGGAAGCGGACCCTAAGTACACAGGACAGTCCTGGAATAGGTGCATAGCCTGCCCGTTGTTGTACACAGGAAGCAGACCCTCAGAGCAGAAGGCTGTCCTGGAATAGGTGCATAGCCTGCCTGTTGTAGTATACAGGAAGCAGGCCCTAAGAGCACACGGCTATCCTGGAATAGGTGCATAGCCTCCCAGTTGTTGTACACAGGAAGCGGACCCTTGGAGCACAGAGCTGTCCTGGAATAGGTGCATAGCCGGCCAGTTGTACACAGGAAGCAGACCCTCGGAGCACAGGACTGTCTTGGAATAGGTGCATAGCCTGCCAGTTGTACACAGGAAGAAGAGCCCCCAGAGCACAGAGCTGTCTTGGAATAGGTGCATAGCCTGTGAGATGTTGTACACAGGAAGTGGACCCTGGGAGAACAGGGCTGTCCTGGAATAGGTGCATAGCCTGCCAGTTGTTGTACCCTAGGAGCAGAGGACTGTCCTGGAATAGGTGCATAGCCTGCCAGTTGCTGTACACAGGAAGCAGACCTTCAGAGCACAGGGCTGTCCTGGAATAAGTGCATAACCTGCCTGCTCTTGTACACAGGAAACAGACCCTCAGAGCACAGGGTTGTCCTGGAAGAGGTGGATAGCCTGACAGTTGCTGTACACAGGAAGCAGACCCTAGGAGCACAGGACTATCCTGGAATAGGTGCATAGCCTGCCAGTTGTTGTACACAGGAAGCAGACCCTCGGAAAACAGGGCTGTCCTGGCATAGGTGCATAGCCTGCCAGTTGTTGTACACAGGAAGCGGACGCTCAGAGCACAGGGATTGTCCTGGAATAGGTGCATAGCCTGCCAGTTGTTGTACACAGGAAGCAGACCCTCGGAGCACAGGGCTGTCCTGCAATAGGTGCATAGCCTGCCAGTTGTAGTACACAGGAAGCAGACCCTCAGAGCACAGGGATGTCTTGGAATAGGTGCATAGCCTGCCAGTTGTTGTACAAAGGAAGAAGACCCTCAGAGCACAGGACTGTCCTGGAATAGATGCATATTCTGCCAGATGTTGTACACAGGAAGCGGACGCTCAGAGCACAGGGATTGTCCTGGAATAGGTGCATAGCCTGCCAGTTGTTGTACACAGGAAGCAGACCCTCGGAGCACAGGGCTGTCCTGGAATAGGTGCATAGCCTGCCTGTTGTTGTACACAGGAAGCAGACCTTCAGAGCACAGGGCTGTCCTGAAATAGGTGCATAGCCTGCCTGTTGATGTACACAGGAAGCAGACCCTAAGAGCACAGGGTTGTCCTGGAATAGGTGAATAGCCTGCCAGTTGTTGTACACAGGAAGCAGACCCTCGGAGCACAGGACTATCCTGGAGTAGATGCAAACCTCGAATAGGTGCATAGCTTGCCTGCTGTTGTACACAGGAAGCAGACCCTCGGCGCACAGGGCTGTCCTAGGAGAGGTGCATAGCCTGCCTGTGGTTGCACAGGAAGCAGACCCTCGGAGCGCAAGACTGTCCTAGAATAGGTGCACAGCCAGCCAGTTGTTGCACACAAGAAGCAGGCCCTAAGAGCACAGGGCTGTCCTAGAATAGGTACATAGCCTGCTGGTTGTTGTACACAGGAAGCAGACCCTCGGAGCACAGGACTATCATGGAATAGGTGCATAGCCTGCCGGTTGTTGTACACAGGAAGCAGACCCTCGGAGCAGAGGACTGTCCCGGAATAGGTGCATAGCCTGCCAGTTTTTGTACACAGGAAGCAGACCCTCGGAGCACAGGACTATCCGATAGTAGGTGCACGGCCTGGCAGTTGTTGTACACAGGATGCAGACCCTCGGAAAACAGGGCTGTCCTGGCATAGGTGCATAGCCTGCCAGTTGTTGTAAACAGGAAGCGGACCCTAAGTACACAGGACAGTCCTGGAATAGGTGCATAGCCTGCCCGTTGTTGTACACAGGAAGCAGACCCTCAGAGCAGAAGGCTGTCCTGGAATAGGTGCATAGCCTGCCTGTTGTAGTATACAGGAAGCAGGCCCTAAGAGCACACGGCTATCCTGGAATAGGTGCATAGCCTCCCAGTTGTTGTACACAGGAAGCGGACCCTTGGAGCACAGAGCTGTCCTGGAATAGGTGCATAGCCGGCCAGTTGTACACAGGAAGCAGACCCTCGGAGCACAGGACTGTCTTGGAATAGGTGCATAGCCTGCCAGTTGTACACAGGAAGAAGACCCCCCAGGGCACAGAGCTGTCTTGGAATAGGTACATAGCCTGTGAGATGTTGTACACAGGAAGTGGACCCTGGGAGAACAGGGCTGTCCTGGAATAGGTGCATAGCCTGCCAGTTGTTGTACCCTCGGAGCAGAGGACTGTCCTGGAATAGGTGCATAGCCTGCCAGTTGCTGTACACAGGAAGCAGACCTTCAGAGCACAGGGCTGTCCTGGAATAAGTGCATAACCTGCCTGCTCTTGTACACAGGAAACAGACCCTCAGAGCACAGGGTTGTCCTGGAAGAGGTGGATAGCCTGACAGTTGCTGTACACAGGAAGCAGACCCTAGGAGCACAGGACTATCCTGGAATAGGTGCATAGCCTGCCAGTTGTTGTACACAGGAAGCAGACCCTCGGAGCACAGGGCTACCCTGCAATAAGTACATAGCATGCCTGTTGTAGTATACAGGAAGCAGCCCCTCAGAGCACAGGACTGTCCTCGAATAGGTGCATAGCCTGCCAGTTGTTGTACACAGGAAGCGGACGCTCAGAGCACAGGGATTGTCCTGGAATAGGTGCATAGCCTGCCAGTTGTTGTACACAGGAAGCAGACCCTCGGAGCACAGGGCTGTCCTGCAATAGGTGCATAGCCTGCCAGTTGTATTACACAGGAAGCAGACCCTCAGAGCACAGGGATGTCTTGGAATAGGTGCATAGCCTGCCAGTTGTTGTACAAAGGAAGAAGACCCTCAGAGCACAGGACTGTCCTGGAATAGATGCATATTCTGCCAGATGTTGTACACAGGAAGCGGACGCTCAGAGCACAGGGCTGTCCTGAAATAGGTGCATAGCCTGCCTGTTGATGTACACAGGAAGCAGACCCTAAGAGCACAGGGTTGTCCTGGAATAGGTGAATAGCCTGCCAGTTGTTGTACACAGGAAGCAGACCCTCGGAGCACAGGACTATCCTGGAGTAGATGCAAACCTGGAATAGGTGCATAGCTTGCCTGTTGTTGTACACAGGAAGCAGACCCTCGGAGCACAGGGCTGTCCTAGGAGAGGTGCATAGCCTGCCTGTGGTTGCACACAGGAAGCAGACCCTCGGAGCGCAAGACTGTCCTAGAATAGGTGCACAGCCAGCCAGTTGTTGCACACAAGAAGCAGGCCCTAAGAGCACAGGGCTGTCCTAGAATAGGTGCATAGCCTGCTGGTTGTTGTACACAGGAAGCAGACCCTCGGAGCACAGGACTATCATGGAATAGGTGCATAGCCTGCCGGTTGTTGTACACAGGAAGCAGACCCTCGGAGCACAGGGCTGTCCTGGAATAGGTGCATGACCTGCCAGTTGTTGTACACAGGAAGCAGACCCCGGACCACAGGGCTGTTCTGGAATAGGTTGATAGCCTGCCTGTTGTTGTACACAGGAAGCAGACCCGCAGATCACAGGACTATACTAGAATAGGTGCAATGCCTGCCGGTTGTTGTACACAGGAAGCAGACCCTCGGAGCACAGGACTATCCGGGAATAGGTGCATAGCCTGCCCTTTGTGTTATACAGGAAGCAAGCCCTAAGAGCAAAGGGCTGTCCTGGAATAGGTGCATAACCTGCCAGTTGTTGTACACAGGAAGCGGACGCTCAGAGCACAGGACTGTCCTGGAATAGGTGCATAGCCTGCCAGTTGTTGTACACAGGAAGCGGACGCTCAGAACACAGGATTGTCCTGGAATAGGTGCATAGCCTGCCAGTTGTTGTACACAGGAAGCGGACCATCGGAGCACAGGGCTGTCCGGGAATAGGTTCATAGCCTGCCAGTTGCTGTACAAAGGAAGAAGACCCTCAGAGCACAGGACTGTCCTGGAATAGATCCCTAGCCTGCCAGATGTTGTACACAGGAAGCGGACCCTCTGAACATAGGGCTGTCCTGGAATAGGTGCATAGCCTGCCAGTTGTTGTACCCTTGGAGCATAGGACTGGCCTGGAATAGGTGCATAACCTGCCAGTTGTTGTAAACAGGAAGCGACCTTCAGAGCACAGGGCTGTCCTGAAATAGGTGCATAGCCTGCCTGTTGTTGTACACAGGAAGCAGACCCTTAGAGCACAGGGTTGTCCTGCAATAATTGAATAGCCTGCCAGTTGTTGTACAGAGGAAGCAGACCCTCGGAGCACAGGGCTGTCCTCGAATAGGTGCATAGCCTGCCAGTTGTTGTACACAGGAAGCAGACCCTCAGAGCACAGGCATGTCCTGGAATAGGTGCATGCATAGCCTGTCTGTTGTTGTACACAGGAGGCAGACCCTTGGCGCACAGAGCTGTCCTAGAAGAGGTGCATAGCCTGCCTGTTGTTGCACACAGGAAGCAGACCCTCGGAGCACAGGACTGTCCTAGAATAGGTGCAGAGCCTGCTAGTTGTTATACACAGGAAGCAGGCCCTAAGAGCACAGGACTAGCCTGGAATAGGTGCATAGCCTGCCAGTTATGTACACAGGAAGCAGACCCTCAGAGCACAGGGCTGTCCTGGAATAGGTGCGTAGCCTGCCATTTGTTGAACACAGGAAGCAGACCTCAGAGCACAGGGATGTCCTGGCATAGGTGCATAGCCTGCCTGTTGTAGTACACAGGAAGAAGGCCCTAAGAGCACAGAGCTGTCCTGGAATAGGTGCATAGCCTGCCATTTGTTGTACACAGGAAGCAGACCCTAAGGGCACAGGGCTGTCCTGGAATAGGTGCATAGACTGCCAGTTGTTGTACACAGGAAGCAGATCCTCAGAACACAGGGTTGTCCTGGAATAGGTGCGTAGCGTACCTGCTGTAGTACACAGGAAGCAGGCTCTAAGAGCACAGGGCTGTCCTGGAATAGGTGCATAGCCTGTCAGTTGTTGTACACAGGAAGCAGACAGTCATAGCACAGGGCTGTCCTGGAATAGGTGCATAGCCTGCCAGTTGTTGTACACAGGAAGCAGACCCTCAGAGCACAGTGCTGTCCTGGAATAGGTGCATAGCCTGCCAGTTGTTGTACACATGAAGCAGACCCTCAGAGTACAGGCCTGTCCTGGAATGGGTGGATAGCCTGCCTGTTGTACTACACAGGAAGCAGGCCCTAACGGCAAAGGGCTGTCCTGGAATAGGTGCATAGCCTGCCAGTTGTTGTACACAGGAAGCAGACCCTCGGAGGACAGGGCTGTCCTGGAATAGGTGCATGGCCTGCCAGTTGTTGTACACGTGAAGCAGACCCTCAGAGCACAGGCCTGTCCTGGAATAGGTGGATAGCCTGCCTGTTGTAGTACACAGGAAGCAGGCTCTAAGGGCAAAGGGCTGCCCTAGAATAAGTGCATAGCCTGCCAGTTATGTACACAGGAAGCAGACCCTCAGAGCACAGGGATGTCCTGGAATAGGTGCGTAGCGTGCCTGCTGTAGTACACAGGAAGCAGGCCCTAACAGCACAGGGCTGTCGGGAATAGGTGCCTAACGTGCCATTTGTTGTACACAGGAAGCAGACCCTAAGGGCACAGGGCTGTCCTGGAATAGGTGCATAGCCTGCCAGTTCTTGTACACAGGAAGCAGATCCTCAGAACACAGGGTTGTCCTGGAATAGGTGCGTAGCGTGCCTGCTGTAGTACACAGGAAGCAGGCCCTAAGAGCACAGGGCTGTCGGGAATACGTGCCTAACGTGCCATTTGTTGTACACTGGAAGCAGACCCTAAGGGCACAGGGCTGTCCTGGAACAGGTGCATAGACTGCCAGTTGTTGTACACAGGAAGCGGACCCTCAGAGCACAGGGCTGTCCTGGAATAGGTGCATAGCCTGCCAGTTGTTGTACACAGGAAGCAGACCTTCAGAGCACAGGGCTGTCCTGGAATAGGTGCGTAGCCTGCCTGTTGTTGTACACAGGAAGCAGACCCTCAGAGCACAGGGCTGTCCTGGAATAGGTGCGTAGCCTGCCTGTTGTTGTACACAGGAAGAAGGCCCTAAGAGCACAGAGCTGTCCTGGAATGGGTGCATAGCCTGCCATTTGTTGTACACAGGAAGCAGACCCTAAGGGGACAGGGCTGTCCTGGAACAGGTGCATAGACTGCCAGTTGTACACAGGAAACGGACCCTCGGAGCACAGGGCTGTCCTGGAATAGGTGCATAGCCTGCCATTTGTTGTACACAGGAAGCAGACCTTCAGAGCATAGGGCTGTCTTGGCATAGGTGCATAGCCTGCCTGTTGTAGTACACAGGAAGAAGGCCCTAAAAGCACAGAGCTGTCCTGGAATAGGTGCATAGCCTGCCATTTGTTGTACACAGGAAGCAGACCCTAAGGGCACAGGGCTGTCCTAGAATAGGTGCATAGACTGCCAGTTGTTGTACACAGGAAGCAGATCTTCAGAACACAGGGTTGTCCTGGAATAGGTGCATAGTCTGCCAGTTGTTGTACACAGGAAGAAGGCCCTAAGGGAAAAGGGATGTCCTGGAATAGGTGCATAGACTGCCAGTTGTTGTACACAGGAAGCAGATCCTCAGAACACAGGGTTGTCCTGGAATAGGTGCATAGCCTGCCATTTGTTGTACACAGGAAGCAGACCCTAAGGGCACAGGGCTGTCCTGGAACAGGTGCATAGACTGCCAGTTGTTGTACACAGGAAGTGGACCCTCAGAGCACAGGGCTGTCCTGGAATAGGTGCATAGCCTGTCAGTTGTTGTACAAAGGAAGCAGACCCTCAGAGCACAGGGCTGTCCTGGAATAGGTGCGTAGCCTGCCTGTTGTTGTACACAGGAAGAAGGCCCTTAGAGCACAGAGCTGTCCTGGAATAGGTGCATAGCCTGCCATTTGTTGGACACAGGAAGCAGACCCTCAGAGTACAGGGCTGTCCTGGCATAGGTGCATAGCCTGCCTGTTGTAGTACACTGGAAGAAGGCCCTAGGAGCACAGAGCTGTCCTGGAATAGGTGCATAGCCTGCCATTTATTGTACACAGGAAGCAGACCCTAAGGGCACAGGGCTGTCCTGGAATAGGTGCATAGCCTGCCAGTTGTAGTACACAGGAAGCAGACCCTCAGAGCACAGGGCTGTCGTGGAATAGGTGCATAGCCTGCCAGTTGTTGTACACAGGAAGCAGACCCTCAGAGCACAGGGCTGTCCTGGAATAGGTGCATAGCCTGCCAGTTGTTGTACACAGGAAGCAGACCCTCAGAGCACAGTGCTGTCCTGGAATAGGTGCATAGACTGCCAGTTGTTGTACACATGAAGCAGACCCTCAGAGCACAGGCCTGTCCTGGAATGGGTGGATAGCCTGCCTGTTGTACTACACAGGAAGCAGGCCCTAAGGGCAAAGGGCTGTCCTGGAATAGGTGCATAGCCTGCCAGTTGTTGTACACAGGAAGCAGACCCTCGGAGGACAGGGCTGTCCTGGAATAGGTGCATGGCCTGCCAGTTGTTGTACACGTGAAGCAGACCCTCAGAGCACAGGCCTGTCCTGGAATAGGTGGATAGCCTGCCTGTTGTAGTACACAGGAAGCAGGCTCTAAGGGCAAAGGGCTGCCCAAGAATAAGTGCATAGCCTGCCAGTTATGTACACAGGAAGCAGACCCTCAGAGCACAGGGCTGTCCTGGAATAGGTGCGTAGCGTGCCTGCTGTAGTACACAGTAAGCAGGCCCTAACAGCACAGGGCTGTCGGGAATAGGTGCCTAACGTGCCATTTGTTGTACACAGGAAGCAGACCCTAAGGGCACAGGGCTGTCCTGGAATAGGTGCATAGCCTGCCAGTTCTTGTACACAGGAAGCAGATCCTCAGAACACAGGGTTGTCCTGGAATAGGTGCGTAGCGTGCCTGCTGTAGTACACAGGAAGCAGGCCCTAAGAGCACAGGGCTGTCGGGAATACGTGCCTAACGTGCAATTTGTTGTACACTGGAAGCAGACCCTAAGGGCACAGGGCTGTCCTGGAACAGGTGCATAGACTGCCAGTTGTTGTACACAGGAAGCGGACCCTCAGAGCACAGGGCTGTCCTGGAATAGGTGCATAGCCTGCCAGTTGTTGTACACAGGAAGCAGACCTTCAGAGCACAGGGCTGTCCTGGAATAGGTGCGTAGCCTGCCTGTTGTTGTACACAGGAAGCAGACCCTCAGAGCACAGGGCTGTCCTGGAATAGGTGCGTAGCCTGCCTGTTGTTGTACACAGGAAGAAGGACCTAAGAGCACAGAGCTGTCCTGGAATGGGTGCATAGCCTGCCATTTGTTGTACACAGGAAGCAGACCCTAAGGGGACAGGGCTGTCCTGGAACAGGTGCATAGACTGCCAGTTGTACACAGGAAACGGACCCTCGGAGCACAGGGCTGTCCTGGAATAGGTGCATAGCCTGCCATTTGTTGTACACAGGAAGCAGACCTTCAGAGCACAGGGCTGTCTTGGCATAGGTGCATAGCCTGCCTGTTGTAGTACACAGGAAGAAGGCCCTAAAAGCTCAGAGCTGTCCTGGAATAGGTGCATAGCCTGTCATTTGTTGTACACAGGAAGCAGACCCTAAGGGCACAGGGCTGTCCTGGAATAGGTGCATAGACTGCCAGTTGTTGTACACAGGAAGCAGATCTTCAGAACACAGGGTTGTCCTGGAATAGGTGCATAGTCTGCCAGTTGTTGTACACAGGAAGAAGGCCCTAAGGGAAAAGGGATGTCCTGAAATAGGTGCATAGACTGCCAGTTGTTGTACACAGGAAGCAGATCCTCAGAACACAGGGTTGTCCTGGAATAGGTGCATAGCCTGCCATTTGTTGTACACAGGAAGCAGACCCTAAGGGCACAGGGCTGTCCTGGAACAGGTGCATAGACTGCCAGTTGTTGTACACAGGAAGCGGACCCTCAGAGCACAACACAGGGCTCTCCTGGAATAGGTGCGTAGCCTGCCTGTTGTTGTACACAGGAAGAAGGCCCTTAGAGCACAGAGCTGTCCTGGAATAGGTGCATAGCCTGCCATTTGTTGGACACAGGAAGCAGACCCTCAGAGTACAGGGCTGTCCTGGCATAGGTGCATAGCCTGCCTGTTGTAGTACACAGGAAGAAGGCCCTAGGAGCACAGAGCTGTCCTGGAATAGGTGCATAGCCTGCCATTTATTGTACACAGGAAGCAGACCCTAAGGGCACAGGGCTGTCCTGGAATAGGTGCATAGCCTGCCAGTTGTAGTACACAGGAAGCAGACCCTCAGAGCACAGGGCTGTCGTGGAATAGGTGCATAGCCTGCCAGTTGTTGTACACAGGAAGCAGACCCTCAGAGCACAGGGCTGTCCTGGAATAGGTGCATAGTCTGCCAGTTGTTGTACACATGAAGGAGACCATCAGAGCATAGGCCTGTCCTGGAATAGGTAGAGGGCCTGCCTGTTGTAGTACACAGGAAGCAGGCCCTAAAGGCAAAGGGCTGTCCAGGAATAGGTGCATAGCCTGCCAGTTGTTGTACACAGGAAGCAGACCCTCGGAGGACAGGGCTGCCCTGGAATAGGTGCATAGCCTGCCAGTTGTTGTACACAGGAAGCAGACACTCAGAGCATAGGACTGTCCTGGAATAGGTGCATAGCCTGCCTGTTGTAGTACACAGGAATAAGGTCCTAGGAGCACAGAGCTGTCCTGGAATAGGTGCATAGCCTGCCATTTGTTGTACACAGGAAGCAGACCCTAAGGGCACAGGGCTGTCCTGGAATATGTGCATAGACTGCCAGTTATTGTACACAGGCAGCAGACCCTCAGAGCACAGGCCTGTCCTGGAATAGGTGGATAGCCTGCCTGTTGTAGTACACAGGAAACAGGCCCTAAGGGGAAAGGGCTGTCCTGGAATAGGTGCATAGCCTGCCAGTTGTTGTACACAGGAAGCAGACCCTCGGAGGACAGGGCTGTCCTGGAATAGGTGCATGGCCTGACAGTTGTTGTATACATGAAGCAGACCCTCAGAGCACAGGCCTGTCCTGGAATAGGTGGATAGCCTGCCTGTTGTAGTACACAGGAAGCAAGCTCTAAGGGCAAAGGGCTGCCCTAGAATAGGTGCATAGCCTGCCAGTTATGTACACAGGAAGCAGACCCTCAGAGCACAGGGCTGTCCTGGAATAGGTGCGTAGCCTGCCATTTGTTGAACACAGGAAGCAGACCTCAGAGCACAGGGATGTCCTGGCATAGGTGCATAGCCTGCCTGTTGTAGTACACAGTAAGAAGGCCCTAAGAGCACAGAGCTGTCCTGGAATAGGTGCATAGCCTGCCATTTGTTGTACACAGGAAGCAGACCCTAAGGGCACAGGGCTGTCCTGGAATAGGTGCATAGACTGCCCGTTGTTGTACACAGGAAGCAGATCCTCAGAACACAGGGTTGTCCTGGAATAGGTGCGTAGTGTACCTGCTGTAGTACACAGGAAGCAGGCTCTAAGAGCACAGGGCTATCGGGAATAGGTGCCTAACGTGCCATTTGTTGTACACAGGAAGCAGACCCTAAGGGCACAGGGCTGTCCTGGAATAGGTGCATAGCCTGTCAGTTGCTGTACACAGGAATTAGGCCCTAAGAGCACAGAGATATCCTGGAATAGGTGCATAGCCTGCCATTTGTTGTACACAGGAAGCAGACCCTAAGGGCACAGGGCTGTCCTGGAACAGGTGCATAGACTGCCAGTTGTTGTACACAGGAAGCGGACCCTCAGAGCACAGGGCTGTCCTGGAATAGGTGCATAGCCTGCCAGTTGTTGTACAAAGGAAGCAGACCCTCAGAGCACAGGGCTGTCCTGGAATAGGTGTGTATCCTGCCTGTTGTTGTACACAGGAAGAAGGCCCTAAGAGCACAGAGCTGTCCTGGAATAGGTGCATACCCTGCCATTTGTTGTACACAGGAAGCAGACCTCAGAGCACAGGGATGTCCTGGCATAGGTGCATAGCCTGCCTGTTGTAGTACACAGGAAGAAGGCCCTAAGAGCACAGAGCTGTCCTGGAATAGGTGCATAGCCTGCCATTTGTTGTACACAGGAAGCAGACCCTAAGGGCACAGGGCTGTCCTGGAATAGGTGCATAGACTGCCAGTTGTTGTACACAGGAAGCAGATCCTCAGAACACAGGTTTGTCCTGGAATAGGTGCGTAGCGTGCCTGCTTTAGTACACAGGAAGCAGGCCCTAAGAGCACAGGGCTGTCGGGAATAGGTGCCTAACGTGCCATTTGTTGTACACTGGAAGCAGACCCTAAGGGCACAGGGCTGTCCTGGAAATGGTGCATAGCCTGCCAGTTGTTGTACACAGGAAGAAGGCCCTAAGAGCACATAGATGTCCTGGAATGGGTGCATAGCCTGCCATTTGTTGTACACAGGAAGCAGACCCTAAGGGCACAGGGCTGTCCTGGAACAGGTGCATAGACTGCCAGTTGTTGTACACAGGAAGCGGACCCTCAGAGCACAGGGCTGTCCTGGAATAGGTGCATAGCCTGCCAGTTGTTGTACAAAGGAAGCAGACCCTCAGAGCACAGGGCTGTCCTGGAATAGGTGCGTAGCCTGCCTGTTGTTGTACACAGGAAGAAGGCCCTAAGAGCACAGAGCTGTCCTGGAATAGGTGCATAGCCTGCCATTTGTTGAACACAGGAAGCAGACCTCAGAGCACAGGGATGTCCTGGCATAGGTGCATAGCCTGCCTGTTGTAATACACAGGAAGAAGGCCCTAAGAGCACAGAGCTGTCCTGGAATAGGTGCATAGCCTGCCATTTGTTGTACACAGGAAGCAGACCCTAAGGGCACAGGGCTGTCCTGGAATAGGTGCATAGACTGCCAGTTGTTGTACACAGGAAGCAGATCCTCAGAACACAGGGTTGTCCTGGAATAGGTGCGTAGCGTGCCTGCTGTAGTACACAGGAAGCAGGCCCTAAGAGCACAGGGCTGTCGGGATTAGGTGCCTAACGTGCCATTTGTTGTACACAGGAAGCAGACCCTAAGGGCACAGGGCTGTCCTGGAATAGGTGCATAGCCTGCCAGTTGTTGTACACAGGAATAAGGCCCTAAGAGCACAGAGATGTCCTGGAATAGGTGCATAGCCTGCCATTTGTTGTACACAGGAAGCAGACCCTAAGGGCACAGGGCTGTCCTGGAACAGGTGCATAGACTGCCAGTTGTTGTACACAGGAAGCGGACCCTCAGAGCACAGGGCTGTCCTGGAATAGGTGCATAGCCTGCCAGTTGTTGTACAAAGGAAGCAGACCCTCAGAGCACAGGGCTGTCCTGGAATAGGTGTGTATCCTGCCTGTTGTTGTACACAGGAAGAAGGCCCTAAGAGCACAGAGCTGTCCTGGAATAGGTGCATAGCCTGCCATTTGTTGTACACAGGAAGCAGACCTCAGAGCACAGGGATGTCCTGGCATAGGTGCATAGCCTGCCTGTTGTAGTACACAGGAAGAAGGCCCTAAGAGCACAGAGCTGTCCTGGAATAGGTGCATAGCCTGCCATTTGTTGTACACAGGAAGCAGACCCTAAGGGCACAGGGCTGTCCTGGAATAGGTGCATAGACTGCCAGTTGTTGTACACAGGAAGCAGATCCTCAGAACACAGGTTTGTCCTGGAATAGGTGCGTAGCGTGCCTGCTTTAGTACACAGGAAGCAGGCCCTAAGAGCACAGGGCTGTCGGGAATAGGTGCCTAACGTGCCATTTGTTGTACACTGGAAGCAGACCCTAAGGGCACAGGGCTGTCCTGGAAATGGTGCATAGCCTGCCAGTTGTTGTACACAGGAAGAAGGCACTAAGAGCACATAGATGTCCTGGAATGGGTGCATAGCCTGCCATTTGTTGTACACAGGAAGCAGACCCTAAGGGCACAGGGCTGTCCTGGAACAGGTGCATAGACTGCCAGTTGTTGTACACAGGAAGCGGACCCTCAGAGCACAGGGCTGTCCTGGAATAGGTGCATAGCCTGTCAGTTGTTGTACAAAGGAAGCAGACCCTCAGAGCACAGGGCTGTCCTGGAATAGGTGCGTAGCCTGCCTGTTGTTGTACACAGGAAGCAGACCCTCGGAGCACAGGGCTGTCCTGGAATAGGTGCATAGCCTGCCAGTTGTAGTACACAGGAAGCAGACCCTCAGAGCACAGGGATGTCTTGGAATAGGTGCATAGACTGTCAGTTGTTGTACACAGGAAGCGGACCCTCAGAGCACAGGGCTGTCCTGGAATAGGTGCATAGCCTGCCAGTTGTTGTACAAAGGAAGCAGACCCTCAGAGCACAGGGCTGTCCTGGAATAGGTGTGTATCCTGCCTGTTGTTGTACACAGGAAGAAGGCCCTAAGAGCACAGAGCTGTCCTGGAATAGGTGCATAGCCTGCCATTTGTTGTACACAGGAAGCAGACCTCAGAGCACAGGGATGTCCTGGCATAGGTGCATAGCCTGCCTGTTGTAGTACACAGGAAGAAGGCCCTAAGAGCACAGAGCTGTCCTGGAATAGGTGCATAGCCTGCCATTTGTTGTACACAGGAAGCAGACCCTAAGGGCACAGGGCTGTCCTGGAATAGGTGCATAGACTGCCAGTTGTTGTACACAGGAAGCAGATCCTCAGAACACAGGTTTGTCCTGGAATAGGTGCGTAGCGTGCCTGCTTTAGTACACAGGAAGCAGGCCCTAAGAGCACAGGGCTGTCGGGAATAGGTGCCTAACGTGCCATTTGTTGTACACTGGAAGCAGACCCTAAGGGCACAGGGCTGTCCTGGAAATGGTGCATAGCCTGCCAGTTGTTGTACACAGGAAGAAGGCACTAAGAGCACATAGATGTCCTGGAATGGGTGCATAGCCTGCCATTTGTTGTACACAGGAAGCAGACCCTAAGGGCACAGGGCTGTCCTGGAACAGGTGCATAGACTGCCAGTTGTTGTACACAGGAAGCGGACCCTCAGAGCACAGGGCTGTCCTGGAATAGGTGCATAGCCTGTCAGTTGTTGTACAAAGGAAGCAGACCCTCAGAGCACAGGGCTGTCCTGGAATAGGTGCGTAGCCTGCCTGTTGTTGTACACAGGAAGCAGACCCTCGGAGCACAGGGCTGTCCTGGAATAGGTGCATAGCCTGCCAGTTGTAGTACACAGGAAGCAGACCCTCAGAGCACAGGGATGTCTTGGAATAGGTGCATAGACTGTCAGTTGTTGTACACAGGAAGCAGACCCTCAGAGCACAGGGCTGTCCTGGAATAGGTGCATAGCCTGCCTTTAGACCCTCAGAGCACAGGGATGTCCTGGAATAGGTACATAGCCTGCCAGTTGTTGTACACAGGAAGCAGACCCTCGGACCAGAGGACTGTCCCGGAATAGGTGCATAGCCTGCCAGTTTTTGTACACAGGAAGCAGACCCTCGGAGCACAGGACTATCCGGAAGTAGGTGCACGGCCTGGCAGTTGTTGTACACAGGATGCAGACCCTCGGAAAACAGGGCTGTCCTGGCATAGGTGCATAGCCTGCCAGTTCTTGTAAACAGGAAGCGGACCCTAAGTACACAGGACAGTCCTGGAATAGGTGCATAGCCTGCCCGTTGTTGTACACAGGAAGCAGACCCTCAGAGCAGAAGGCTGTCCTGGAATAGGTGCATAGCCTGCCTGTTGTAGTATACAGGAAGCAGGCCCTAAGAGCACACGGCTATCCTGGAATAGGTGCATAGCCTCCCAGTTGTTGTACACAGGAAGCGGACCCTTGGAGCACAGAGCTGTCCTGGAATAGGTGCATAGCCGGCCAGTTGTACACAGGAAGCGGACCCTTGGAGCACAGAGCTGTCCTGGAATAGGTGCATAGCCTGCCAGTTGTACACAGGAAGAAGACCCCCCAGGGCACAGAGCTGTCTTGGAATAGGTGCATAGCCTGCGAGATGTTGTACACAGGAAGTGGACCCTGGGAGACCAGGGCTGTCCTGGAATAGGTGCATAGCCTGCCAGTTGTTGTACCCTCGGAGCAGAGGACTGTCCTGGAATAGGTGCATAGCCTGCCAGTTGCTGTACACAGGAAGCAGACCTTCAGAGCACAGGGCTGTCCTGGAATAAGTGCATAACCTGCCTGCTCTTGTACACAGGAAACAGACCCTCAGAGCACAGGGTTGTCCTGGAAGAGGTGGATAGCCTGACAGTTGCTGTACACAGGAAGCAGACCCTAGGAGCACAGGACTATCCTGGAATAGGTGCATAGCCTGCCAGTTGTTGTAAACAGGAAGCAGACCCTCGGAGCACAGGGCTACCCTGCAATAAGTACATAGCATGCCTGTTGTAGTATAAAAGAAGCAGGCCCTAAGAGCACAGGACTGTCCTCGAATAGGTGCATAGCCTGCCAGTTGTTGTACACAGGAAGCGGACGCTCAGAGCACAGGGATTGTCCTGGAATAGGTGCATAGCCTGCCAGTTGTTGTACACAGGAAGCAGACCCTCGGAGCACAGGGCTGTCCTGCAATAGGTGCATAGCCTGCCAGTTCTAGTACACAGGAAGCAGACCCTCAGAGCACAGGGATGTCTTGGAATAGGTGCATAGCCTGCCAGTTGTTGTACAAAGGAAGAAGACCCTCAGAGCACAGGACTGTCCTGGAATAGATGCATATTCTGCCAGATGTTGAACACAGGAAGCGGACCCTCTGGGCACAGGGCTGTCCTGGAATAGGTGCATAGCCTGCCTGTTGTTGTACACAGGAAGCAGACCTTCAGAGCACAGGGCTGTCCTGAAATAGGTGCATAGCCTGCCTGTTGATGTACACAGGAAGCAGACCCTAAGAGCACAGGGTTGTCCTGGAATAGGTGAATAGCCTGCCAGTTGTTGTACACAGGAAGCAGACCCTCGGAGCACAGGACTATCCTGGAGTAGATGCAAACCTCGAATAGGTGCATAGCTTGCCTGTTGTTGTACACAGGAAGCAGACCCTCGGCGCACAGGGCTGTCCTAGAATAGGTGCACAGCCAGCCAGTTGTTGCACACAAGAAGCAGGCCCTAAGAGCACAGGGCTGTCCTAGAATAGGTACATAGCCTGCTGGTTGTTGTACACAGGAAGCAGACCCTCGGAGCACAGGACTATCATGGAATAGGTGCATAGTCTGCCGGTTGTTGTACACAGGAAGCAGACCCTCGGAGCACAGGGCTGTCCTGGAATAGGTGCATGGCCTGCCAGTTGTTGTACACAGGAAGTAGACCCCGGACCACAGGGCTGTTCTGGAATAGGTTGATAGCCTGCCTGTTGTTGTACACAGGAAGCAGACCCGCAGATCACAGGATTATCCTGGAATAGGTGCATAGCCTGCCGGTTGTTGTACACAGGAAGCAGACCCTCGGAGCACAGGGCTGTCTTGGAATAGGTGCATAGCCTGCCAGTTGTTGTACAAAGGAAGAAGACCCTCAGAGCACAGGGCTGTCCAGGAATAGGCGCAGAGCCTGCCTGTTGTAGTATACAGGAAGCAGGCCCTAAGAGCACAGGACTGTCCTCGAATAGGAGCATAGCCTGCCAGTTGTTGTACACAGGAAGCGGACGCTCAGAGCACAGGGATTGTCCTGGAATAGGTGCATAGCCTGCCAGTTGTTGTACACAGGAAGCAGACCCTCGGAGCACAGGGCTGTCCTGGAATAGGTGCATAGCCTGCCAGTTGTAGTACACAGGAAACAGGCCCTAAGGGGAAAGGGCTGTCCTGGAATAGGTGCATAGCCTGCCAGTTATTGTACACAGGCAGCAGACCCTCAGAGCACAGGCCTGTCCTGGAATAGGTGGATAGCCTGCCTGTTGTAGTACACAGGAAACAGGCCCTAAGGGGAAAGGGCTGTCCTGGAATAGGTGCATAGCCTGCCAGTTGTTGTACACAGGAAGCAGACCCTCGGAGGACAGGGCTGTCCTGGAATAGGTCCATGGCCTGACAGTTGTTGTATACATGAAGCAGACCCTCAGAGCACAGGCCTGTCCTGGAATAGGTGGATAGCCTGCCTGTTGTAGTACACAGGAAGCAAGCTCTAAGGGCAAAGGGCTGCCCTAGAATAGGTGCATAGCCTGCCAGTTATGTACACAGGAAGCAGACCCTCAGAGCACAGGGCTGTCCTGGAATAGGTGCGTAGCCTGCCATTTGTTGAACACAGGAAGCAGACCTCAGAGCACAGGGATGTCCTGGCATAGGTGCATAGCCTGCCTGTTGTAGTACACACGAAGAAGGCCCTAAGAGCACAGAGCTGTCCTGGAATAGGTGCATAGCCTGCCATTTGTTGTACACAGGAAGCAGACCCTAAGGGCACAGGGCTGTCCTGGAATAGGTGCATAGACTGCCAGTTGTTGTACACAGGAAGCAGATCCTCAGAACACAGGGTTGTCCTGGAATAGGTGCGTAGCGTACCTGCTGTAGTACACAGGAAGCAGGCTCTAAGAGCACAGGGCTGTCGGGAATAGGTGCCTAACGTGCCATTTGTTGTACACAGGAAGCAGACCCTAAGGGCACAGGGCTGTCCTGGAATAGGTGCATAGCCTGTCAGTTGTTGTACACAGGAATTAGGCCCTAAGAGCACAGAGATGTCCTGGAATAGGTGCATAGCCTGCCATTTGTTGTACACAGGAAGCAGACCCTAAGGGCACAGGGCTGTCCTGGAACAGGTGCATAGACTGCCAGTTGTTGTACACAGGAAGCGGACCCTCAGAGCACAGGGCTGTCCTGGAATAGGTGCATAGCCTGCCAGTTGTTGTACAAAGGAAGCAGACCCTCAGATCACAGGGCTGTCCTGGAATAGGTGCGTATCCTGCCTGTTGTTGTACACAGGAAGAAGGCCCTAAGAGCACAGAGCTGTCCTGGAATAGGTGCATACCCTGCCATTTGTTGTACACAGGAAGAAGACCTCAGAGCACAGGGATGTCCTGGCATAGGTGCATAGCCTGCCTGTTGTAGTACACAGGAAGAAGGCCCTAAGAGCACAGAGCTGTCCTGGAATAGGTGCATAGCCTGCCATTTGTTGTACACAGGAAGCAGACCCTAAGGGCACAGGGCCGTCCTGGAATAGGTGCATAGACTGCCAGTTGTTGTACACAGGAAGCAGATCCTCAGAACACAGGTTTGTCCTGGAATAGGTGCGTAGCGTGCCTGCTTTAGTACACAGGAAGCAGGCCCTAAGAGCACAGGGCTGTCGGGAATAGGTGCCTAACGTGCCATTTGTTGTACACTGGAAGCAGACCCTAAGGGCACAGGGCTGTCCTGGAAATGGTGCATAGCCTGCCAGTTGTTGTACACAGGAAGAAGGCCCTAAGAGCACATAGATGTCCTGGAATGGGTGCATAGCCTGCCATTTGTTGTACACAGGAAGCAGACCCTAAGGGCACAGGGCTGTCCTGGAACAGGTGCATAGACTGCCAGTTGTTGTACACAGGAAGCGGACCCTCAGAGCACAGGGCTGTCCTGGAATAGGTGCATAGCCTGCCAGTTGTTGTACAAAGGAAGCAGACCCTCGGAGCACAGGGCTGTCCTGGAATAGGTGCGTAGCCTGCCTGTTGTTGTACACAGGAAGAAGGCCCTAAGAGCACAGAGCTGTCCTGGAATAGGTGCATAGCCTGCCATTTGTTGAACACAGGAAGCAGACCTCAGAGCACAGGGATGTCCTGGCATAGGTGCATAGCCTGCCTGTTGTAGTACACAGGAAGAAGGCCCTAAGAGCACAGAGCTGTCCTGGAATAGGTGCATAGCCTGCCATTTGTTGTACACAGGAAGGAGACCCTAAGGGCACAGGGCTGTCCTGGAATAGGTGCATAGACTGCCAGTTGTTGTACACAGGAAGCAGATCCTCAGAACACAGGGTTGTCCTGGAATAGGTGCGTAGCGTGCCTGCTGTAGTACACAGGAAGCAGGCCCTAAGAGCACAGGGCTGTCGGGAATAGGTGCCTAACGTGCCATTTGTTGTACACAGGAAGCAGACCCTAAGTGCACAGGGCTGTCCTGGAATAGGTGCATAGCCTGCCAGTTGTTGTACACAGGAATAAGGCCCTAAGAGCACAGAGATGTCCTGGAATAGGTGCATAGCCTGCCATTTGTTGTACACAGGAAGCAGACCCTAAGGGCACAGGGCTGTCCTGGAACAGGTGCATAGACTGCCAGTTGTTGTACACAGGAAGCGGACCCTCAGAGCACAGGGCTGTCCTGGAATAGGTGCATAGCCTGCCAGTTGTTGTACAAAGGAAGCAGACCCTCAGAGCACAGGGCTGTCCTGGAATAGGTGCGTATCCTGCCTGTTGTTGTACACAGGAAGAAGGACCTAAGAGCACAGAGCTGTCCTGGAATAGGTGCATAGCCTGCCATTTGTTGTACACAGGAAGCAGACCCTAAGGGCACAGGGCTGTCCTGGAATTGGTGCATAGACTGCCAGTTGTTGTACACAGGAAGCAGATCCTCAGAACACAGGTTTGTCCTGGAATAGGTGCGTAGCGTGCCTGCTTTAGTACACAGGAAGCAGGCCCTAAGAGCACAGGGCTGTCGGGAATAGGTGCCTAACGTGCCATTTGTTGTACACTGGAAGCAGACCCTAAGGGCACAGGGCTGTCCTGGAAATGGTGCATAGCCTGCCAGTTGTTGTACACAGGAAGAAGGCCCTAAGAGCACATAGATGTCCTGGAATGGGTGCATAGCCTGCCATTTGTTGTACACAGGAAGCAGACCCTAAGGGCACAGGGCTGTCCTGGAACAGGTGCATAGACTGCCAGTTGTTGTACACAGGAAGCGGACCCTCAGAGCACAGGGCTGTCCTGGAATAGGTGCATAGCCTGTCAGTTGTTGTACAAAGGAAGCAGACCCTCAGAGCACAGGGCTGTCCTGGAATAGGTGCGTAGCCTGCCTGTTGTTGTACACAGGAAGCAGACCCTCGGAGCACAGGGCTGTACTGGAATAGGTGCATAGCCTGCCAGTTGTAGTACACAGGAAGCAGACCCTCAGAGCACAGGGATGTCTTGGAATAGGTGCATAGACTGTCAGTTGTTGCACACAGGAAGCAGACCCTCAGAGCACAGGGCTGTCCTGGAATAGGTGCATAGCCTGCCTTTAGACCCTCAGAGCACAGGGATGTCCTGGAATAGGTACATAGCCTGCCAGTTGTTGTACACAGGAAGCAGACCCTCGGAGCAGAGGACTGTCCCGGAATAGGTGCATAGCCTGCCAGTTTTTGTACACAGGAAGCAGACCCTCGGAGCACAGGACTATCCGGAAGTAGGTGCACGGCCTGGCAGTTGTTGTACACAGGATGCAGACCCTCGGAAAACAGGGCTGTCCTGGCATAGGTGCATAGCCTGCCAGTTCTTGTAAACAGGAAGCGGACCCTAAGTACACAGGACAGTCCTGGAATAGGTGCATAGCCTGCCCGTTGTTGTACACAGGAAGCAGACCCTCAGAGCAGAAGGCTGTCCTGGAATAGGTGCATAGTCTGCCTGTTGTAGTATACAGGAAGCAGGCCCTAAGAGCACACGGCTATCCTGGAATAGGTGCATAGCCTCCCAGTTGTTGTACACAGGAAGCGGACCCTTGGAGCACAGAGCTGTCCTGGAATAGGTGCATAGCCGGCCAGTTGTACAAAGGAAGCAGACCCTCGGAGCACAGGACTGTTTTGGAATAGGTGCATAGCCTGCCAGTTGTACACAGGAAGAAGACCCCCCAGGGCACAGAGCTGTCTTGGAATAGGTGCATAGCCTGCGAGATGTTGTACACAGGAAGTGGACCCTGGGAGACCAGGGCTGTCCTGGAATAGGTGCATAGCCTGCCAGTTGTTGTACCCTCGGAGCAGAGGACTGTCCTGGAATAGGTGCATAGCCTGCCAGTTGCTGTACACAGGAAGCAGACCTTCAGAGCACAGGGCTGTCCTGGAATAAGTGCATAACCTGCCTGCTCTTGTACACAGGAAACAGACCCTCAGAGCACAGGGTTGTCCTGGAAGAGGTGGATAGCCTGACAGTTGCTGTACACAGGAAGCAGACCCTAGGAGCACAGGACTATCCTGGAATAGGTGCATAGCCTGACAGTTGTTGTAAACAGGAAGCAGACCCTCGGAGCACAGGGCTACCCTGCAATAAGTACATAGCATGCCTGTTGTAGTATAAAGGAAGCAGGCCCTAAGAGCACAGGACTGTCCTCGAATAGGTGCATAGCCTGCCAGTTGTTGTACACAGGAAGCGGACGCTCAGAGCACAGGGATTGTCCTGGAATAGGTGCATAGCCTGCCAGTTGTTGTACACAGGAAGCAGACCCTCGGAGCACAGGGCTGTCCTGCAATAGGTGCATAGCCTGCCAGTTCTAGTACACAGGAAGCAGACCCTCAGAGCACAGGGATGTCTTGGAATAGGTGCATAGCCTGCCAGTTGTTGTACAAAGGAAGAAGACCCTCAGAGCACAGGACTGTCCTGGAATAGATGCATATTCTGCCAGATGTTGAACACAGGAAGCGGACCCTCTGGGCACAGGGCTGTCCTGGAATAGGTGCATAGCCTGCCTGTTGTTGTACACAGGAAGCAGACCTTCAGAGCACAGGGCTGTCCTGAAATAGGTGCATAGCCTGCCTGTTGATGTACACAGGAAGCAGACCCTAAGAGCACAGGGTTGTCCTGGAATAGGTGAATAGCCTGCCAGTTGTTGTACACAGGAAGCAGACCCTCGGAGCACAGGACTATCCTGGAGTAGATGCAAACCTCGAATAGGTGCATAGCTTGCCTGTTGTTGTACACAGGAAGCAGACCCTCGGCGCACAGGGCTGTCCTAGAATAGGTGCACAGCCAGCCAGTTGTTGCACACAAGAAGCAGGCCCTAAGAGCACAGGGCTGTCCTAGAATAGGTACATAGCCTGCTGGTTGTTGTACACAGGAAGCAGACCCTCGGAGCACAGGACTATCATGGAATAGGTGCATAGCCTGCTGGTTGTTGTACACAGGAAGCAGACCCTCGGAGCACAGGGCTGTCCTGGAATAGGTGCATGGCCTGCCAGTTGTTGTACACAGGAAGCAGACCCCGGACCACAGGGCTGTTCTGGAATAGGTTGATAGCCTGCCTGTTGTTGTACACAGGAAGCAGACCTGCAGATCACAGGATTATCCTGGAATAGGTGCATAGCCTGCCGGTTGTTGTACACAGGAAGCAGACCCTCGGAGCACAGGGCTGTCTTGGAATAGGTGCATAGCCTGCCAGTTGTTGTACAAAGGAAGAAGACCCTCAGAGCACAGGGCTGTCCAGGAATAGGCGCAGAGCCTGCCTGTTGTAGTATACAGGAAGCAGGCCCTAAGAGCACAGGACTGTCCTCGAATAGGAGCATAGCCTGCCAGTTGTTGTACACAGGAAGCGGACGCTCAGAGCACAGGGATTGTCCTGGAATAGGTGCATAGCCTGCCAGTTGTTGTACACAGGAAGCAGACCCTCGGAGCACAGGGCTGTCCTGGAATAGGTGCATAGCCTGCCAGTTGTAGTACACAGGAAGCAGACCCTCAGAGCACAGGGATGTCTTGGAATAGGTGCATAGACTGTCAGTTGTTGTACACAGGAAGCAGACCCTCAGAGCACAGGGCTGTCCTGGAATAGGTGCATAGCCTGCCGGTTGTTGTACACAGGAAGCAGACCCTCGGAGCACAGGACTGTCCTGGAATAGGTGCATAGCCTGCCCGTTGTTGTACACAGGAAGCAGACCCTCAGAGCACAAGGCTGTCCAGGAATAGGCGCAGAGCCTGCCTGTTGTAGTATACAGGAAGCAGGCCCTAAGAGCACAGGACTGTCCTCGAATAGGTGCATAGCCTGCCAGTTGTTGTACACAGGAAGCGGACGCTCAGAGCACAGGGATTGTCCTGGAATAGGTGCATAGCCTGCCAGTTGTTGTACACAGGAAGCAGACCCTCGGAGTACAGGGCTGTCCTGGAATAGGTGCATAGCCTGCCAGTTGTAGTACACAGGAAGCAGACCCTCAGAGCACAGGGATGTCTTGGAATAGGTGCATAGACTGTCAGTTGTTGTACACAGGAAGCAGACCCTTAGAGCACAGGGCTGTCCTGGAATAGGTGCATAGCCTGCCTTTAGACCCTCAGAGCACAGCGATGTCCTGGAATAGGTACATAGCCTGCCAGTTGTTGTACACAGGAAGCAGACCCTCGGAGCAGAGGACTGTCCCGGAATAGGTGCATAGCCTGCCAGTTTTTGTACACAGGAAGCAGACCCTCGGAGCACAGGACTATCCAGAAATAGGTGCACGGCCTGGCAGTTGTTGTACACAGGATGCAGACCCTCGGAAAACAGGGCTGTCCTGGCATAGGTGCATCGCCTGCCAGTTGTTGTAAACAGGAAGCGGACCCTAAGTACACAGGACAGTCCTGGAATAGGTGCATAGCCTGCCCGTTGTTGTACACAGGAAGCAGACCCTCAGAGCAGAAGGCTGTCCTGGAATAGGTGCATAGCCTGCCTGTTGTAGTATACAGGAAGCAGGCCCTAAGAGCACACGGCTATCCTGGAATAGGTGCATAGCCTCCCAGTTGTTGTACACAGGAAGCGGACCCTTGGAGCACAGAGCTGTCCTGGAATAGGTGCATAGCCGGCCAGTTGTACACAGGAAGCAGACCCTCGGAGCACAGGACTGTCTTGGAATAGGTGCATAGCCTGCCAGTTGTACACAGGAAGAAGAGCCCCCAGAGCACAGAGCTGTCTTGGAATAGGTGCATAGCCTGTGAGATGTTGTACACAGGAAGTGGACCCTGGGAGAACAGGGCTGTCCTGGAATAGGTGCATAGCCTGCCAGTTGTTGTACCCTAGGAGCAGAGGACTGTCCTGGAATAGGTGCATAGCCTGCCAGTTGCTGTACACAGGAAGCAGACCTTCAGAGCACAGGGCTGTCCTGGAATAAGTGCATAACCTGCCTGCTCTTGTACACAGGAAACAGACCCTCAGAGCACAGGGTTGTCCTGGAAGAGGTGGATAGCCTGACAGTTGCTGTACACAGGAAGCAGACCCTAGGAGCACAGGACTATCCTGGAATAGGTGCATAGCCTGCCAGTTGTTGTACACAGGAAGCAGACCCTCGGAAAACAGGGCTGTCCTGGCATAGGTGCATAGCCTGCCAGTTGTTGTACACAGGAAGCGGACGCTCAGAGCACAGGGATTGTCCTGGAATAGGTGCATAGCCTGCCAGTTGTTGTACACAGGAAGCAGACCCTCGGAGCACAGGGCTGTCCTGCAATAGGTGCATAGCCTGCCAGTTGTAGTACACAGGAAGCAGACCCTCAGAGCACAGGGATGTCTTGGAATAGGTGCATAGCCTGCCAGTTGTTGTACAAAGGAAGAAGACCCTCAGAGCACAGGACTGTCCTGGAATAGATGCATATTCTGCCAGATGTTGTACACAGGAAGCGGACGCTCAGAGCACAGGGATTGTCCTGGAATAGGTGCATAGCCTGCCAGTTGTTGTACACAGGAAGCAGACCCTCGGAGCACAGGGCTGTCCTGGAATAGGTGCATAGCCTGCCTGTTGTTGTACACAGGAAGCAGACCTTCAGAGCACAGGGCTGTCCTGAAATAGGTGCATAGCCTGCCTGTTGATGTACACAGGAAGCAGACCCTAAGAGCACAGGGTTGTCCTGGAATAGGTGAATAGCCTGCCAGTTGTTGTACACAGGAAGCAGACCCTCGGAGCACAGGACTATCCTGGAGTAGATGCAAACCTCGAATAGGTGCATAGCTTGCCTGCTGTTGTACACAGGAAGCAGACCCTCGGCGCACAGGGCTGTCCTAGGAGAGGTGCATAGCCTGCCTGTGGTTGCACAGGAAGCAGACCCTCGGAGCGCAAGACTGTCCTAGAATAGGTGCACAGCCAGCCAGTTGTTGCACACAAGAAGCAGGCCCTAAGAGCACAGGGCTGTCCTAGAATAGGTACATAGCCTGCTGGTTGTTGTACACAGGAAGCAGACCCTCGGAGCACAGGACTATCATGGAATAGGTGCATAGCCTGCCGGTTGTTGTACACAGGAAGCAGACCCTCGGAGCAGAGGACTGTCCCGGAATAGGTGCATAGCCTGCCAGTTTTTGTACACAGGAAGCAGACCCTCGGAGCACAGGACTATCCGAAAGTAGGTGCACGGCCTGGCAGTTGTTGTACACAGGATGCAGACCCTCGGAAAACAGGGCTGTCCTGGCATAGGTGCATAGCCTGCCAGTTGTTGTAAACAGGAAGCGGACCCTAAGTACACAGGACAGTCCTGGAATAGGTGCATAGCCTGCCCGTTGTTGTACACAGGAAGCAGACCCTCAGAGCAGAAGGCTGTCCTGGAATAGGTGCATAGCCTGCCTGTTGTAGTATACAGGAAGCAGGCCCTAAGAGCACACGGCTATCCTGGAATAGGTGCATAGCCTCCCAGTTGTTGTACACAGGAAGCGGACCCTTGGAGCACAGAGCTGTCCTGGAATAGGTGCATAGCCGGCCAGTTGTACACAGGAAGCAGACCCTCGGAGCACAGGACTGTCTTGGAATAGGTGCATAGCCTGCCAGTTGTACACAGGAAGAAGACCCCCCAGGGCACAGAGCTGTCTTGGAATAGGTACATAGCCTGTGAGATGTTGTACACAGGAAGTGGACCCTGGGAGAACAGGGCTGTCCTGGAATAGGTGCATAGCCTGCCAGTTGTTGTACCCTCGGAGCAGAGGACTGTCCTGGAATAGGTGCATAGCCTGCCAGTTGCTGTACACAGGAAGCAGACCTTCAGAGCACAGGGCTGTCCTGGAATAAGTGCATAACCTGCCTGCTCTTGTACACAGGAAACAGACCCTCAGAGCACAGGGTTGTCCTGGAAGAGGTGGATAGCCTGACAGTTGCTGTACACAGGAAGCAGACCCTAGGAGCACAGGACTATCCTGGAATAGGTGCATAGCCTGCCAGTTGTTGTACACAGGAAGCAGACCCTCGGAGCACAGGGCTACCCTGCAATAAGTACATAGCATGCCTGTTGTAGTATACAGGAAGCAGCCCCTCAGAGCACAGGACTGTCCTCGAATAGGTGCATAGCCTGCCAGTTGTTGTACACAGGAAGCGGACGCTCAGAGCACAGGGATTGTCCTGGAATAGGTGCATAGCCTGCCAGTTGTTGTACACAGGAAGCAGACCCTCGGAGCACAGGGCTGTCCTGCAATAGGTGCATAGCCTGCCAGTTGTATTACACAGGAAGCAGACCCTCAGAGCACAGGGATGTCTTGGAATAGGTGCATAGCCTGCCAGTTGTTGTACAAAGGAAGAAGACCCTCAGAGCACAGGACTGTCCTGGAATAGATGCATATTCTGCCAGATGTTGTACACAGGAAGCGGACGCTCAGAGCACAGGGCTGTCCTGAAATAGGTGCATAGCCTGCCTGTTGATGTACACAGGAAGCAGACCCTAAGAGCACAGGGTTGTCCTGGAATAGGTGAATAGCCTGCCAGTTGTTGTACACAGGAAGCAGACCCTCGGAGCACAGGACTATCCTGGAGTAGATGCAAACCTGGAATAGGTGCATAGCTTGCCTGTTGTTGTACACAGGAAGCAGACCCTCGGAGCACAGGGCTGTCCTAGGAGAGGTGCATAGCCTGCCTGTGGTTGCACACAGGAAGCAGACCCTCGGAGCGCAAGACTGTCCTAGAATAGGTGCACAGCCAGCCAGTTGTTGCACACAAGAAGCAGGCCCTAAGAGCACAGGGCTGTCCTAGAATAGGTGCATAGCCTGCTGGTTGTTGTACACAGGAAGCAGACCCTCGGAGCACAGGACTATCATGGAATAGGTGCATAGCCTGCCGGTTGTTGTACACAGGAAGCAGACCCTCGGAGCACAGGGCTGTCCTGGAATAGGTGCATGACCTGCCAGTTGTTGTACACAGGAAGCAGACCCCGGACCACAGGGCTGTTCTGGAATAGGTTGATAGCCTGCCTGTTGTTGTACACAGGAAGCAGACCCGCAGATCACAGGACTATACTAGAATAGGTGCAATGCCTGCCGGTTGTTGTACACAGGAAGCAGACCCTCGGAGCACAGGACTATCCGGGAATAGGTGCATAGCCTGCCCTTTGTGTTATACAGGAAGCAAGCCCTAAGAGCAAAGGGCTGTCCTGGAATAGGTGCATAACCTGCCAGTTGTTGTACACAGGAAGCGGACGCTCAGAGCACAGGACTGTCCTGGAATAGGTGCATAGCCTGCCAGTTGTTGTACACAGGAAGCGGACGCTCAGAACACAGGATTGTCCTGGAATAGGTGCATAGCCTGCCAGTTGTTGTACACAGGAAGCGGACCATCGGAGCACAGGGCTGTCCGGGAATAGGTTCATAGCCTGCCAGTTGCTGTACAAAGGAAGAAGACCCTCAGAGCACAGGACTGTCCTGGAATAGATCCCTAGCCTGCCAGATGTTGTACACAGGAAGCGGACCCTCTGAACATAGGGCTGTCCTGGAATAGGTGCATAGCCTGCCAGTTGTTGTACCCTTGGAGCATAGGACTGGCCTGGAATAGGTGCATAACCTGCCAGTTGTTGTAAACAGGAAGCGACCTTCAGAGCACAGGGCTGTCCTGAAATAGGTGCATAGCCTGCCTGTTGTTGTACACAGGAAGCAGACCCTTAGAGCACAGGGTTGTCCTGCAATAATTGAATAGCCTGCCAGTTGTTGTACAGAGGAAGCAGACCCTCGGAGCACAGGGCTGTCCTCGAATAGGTGCATAGCCTGCCAGTTGTTGTACACAGGAAGCAGACCCTCAGAGCACAGGCATGTCCTGGAATAGGTGCATGCATAGCCTGTCTGTTGTTGTACACAGGAGGCAGACCCTTGGCGCACAGAGCTGTCCTAGAAGAGGTGCATAGCCTGCCTGTTGTTGCACACAGGAAGCAGACCCTCGGAGCACAGGACTGTCCTAGAATAGGTGCAGAGCCTGCTAGTTGTTATACACAGGAAGCAGGCCCTAAGAGCACAGGACTAGCCTGGAATAGGTGCATAGCCTGCCAGTTATGTACACAGGAAGCAGACCCTCAGAGCACAGGGCTGTCCTGGAATAGGTGCGTAGCCTGCCATTTGTTGAACACAGGAAGCAGACCTCAGAGCACAGGGATGTCCTGGCATAGGTGCATAGCCTGCCTGTTGTAGTACACAGGAAGAAGGCCCTAAGAGCACAGAGCTGTCCTGGAATAGGTGCATAGCCTGCCATTTGTTGTACACAGGAAGCAGACCCTAAGGGCACAGGGCTGTCCTGGAATAGGTGCATAGACTGCCAGTTGTTGTACACAGGAAGCAGATCCTCAGAACACAGGGTTGTCCTGGAATAGGTGCGTAGCGTACCTGCTGTAGTACACAGGAAGCAGGCTCTAAGAGCACAGGGCTGTCCTGGAATAGGTGCATAGCCTGTCAGTTGTTGTACACAGGAAGCAGACAGTCATAGCACAGGGCTGTCCTGGAATAGGTGCATAGCCTGCCAGTTGTTGTACACAGGAAGCAGACCCTCAGAGCACAGTGCTGTCCTGGAATAGGTGCATAGCCTGCCAGTTGTTGTACACATGAAGCAGACCCTCAGAGTACAGGCCTGTCCTGGAATGGGTGGATAGCCTGCCTGTTGTACTACACAGGAAGCAGGCCCTAACGGCAAAGGGCTGTCCTGGAATAGGTGCATAGCCTGCCAGTTGTTGTACACAGGAAGCAGACCCTCGGAGGACAGGGCTGTCCTGGAATAGGTGCATGGCCTGCCAGTTGTTGTACACGTGAAGCAGACCCTCAGAGCACAGGCCTGTCCTGGAATAGGTGGATAGCCTGCCTGTTGTAGTACACAGGAAGCAGGCTCTAAGGGCAAAGGGCTGCCCTAGAATAAGTGCATAGCCTGCCAGTTATGTACACAGGAAGCAGACCCTCAGAGCACAGGGATGTCCTGGAATAGGTGCGTAGCGTGCCTGCTGTAGTACACAGGAAGCAGGCCCTAACAGCACAGGGCTGTCGGGAATAGGTGCCTAACGTGCCATTTGTTGTACACAGGAAGCAGACCCTAAGGGCACAGGGCTGTCCTGGAATAGGTGCATAGCCTGCCAGTTCTTGTACACAGGAAGCAGATCCTCAGAACACAGGGTTGTCCTGGAATAGGTGCGTAGCGTGCCTGCTGTAGTACACAGGAAGCAGGCCCTAAGAGCACAGGGCTGTCGGGAATACGTGCCTAACGTGCCATTTGTTGTACACTGGAAGCAGACCCTAAGGGCACAGGGCTGTCCTGGAACAGGTGCATAGACTGCCAGTTGTTGTACACAGGAAGCGGACCCTCAGAGCACAGGGCTGTCCTGGAATAGGTGCATAGCCTGCCAGTTGTTGTACACAGGAAGCAGACCTTCAGAGCACAGGGCTGTCCTGGAATAGGTGCGTAGCCTGCCTGTTGTTGTACACAGGAAGCAGACCCTCAGAGCACAGGGCTGTCCTGGAATAGGTGCGTAGCCTGCCTGTTGTTGTACACAGGAAGAAGGCCCTAAGAGCACAGAGCTGTCCTGGAATGGGTGCATAGCCTGCCATTTGTTGTACACAGGAAGCAGACCCTAAGGGGACAGGGCTGTCCTGGAACAGGTGCATAGACTGCCAGTTGTACACAGGAAACGGACCCTCGGAGCACAGGGCTGTCCTGGAATAGGTGCATAGCCTGCCATTTGTTGTACACAGGAAGCAGACCTTCAGAGCACAGGGCTGTCTTGGCATAGGTGCATAGCCTGCCTGTTGTAGTACACAGGAAGAAGGCCCTAAAAGCACAGAGCTGTCCTGGAATAGGTGCATAGCCTGCCATTTGTTGTACACAGGAAGCAGACCCTAAGGGCACAGGGCTGTCCTAGAATAGGTGCATAGACTGCCAGTTGTTGTACACAGGAAGCAGATCTTCAGAACACAGGGTTGTCCTGGAATAGGTGCATAGTCTGCCAGTTGTTGTACACAGGAAGAAGGCCCTAAGGGAAAAGGGATGTCCTGGAATAGGTGCATAGACTGCCAGTTGTTGTACACAGGAAGCAGATCCTCAGAACACAGGGTTGTCCTGGAATAGGTGCATAGCCTGCCATTTGTTGTACACAGGAAGCAGACCCTAAGGGCACAGGGCTGTCCTGGAACAGGTGCATAGACTGCCAGTTGTTGTACACAGGAAGTGGACCCTCAGAGCACAGGGCTGTCCTGGAATAGGTGCATAGCCTGTCAGTTGTTGTACAAAGGAAGCAGACCCTCAGAGCACAGGGCTGTCCTGGAATAGGTGCGTAGCCTGCCTGTTGTTGTACACAGGAAGAAGGCCCTTAGAGCACAGAGCTGTCCTGGAATAGGTGCATAGCCTGCCATTTGTTGGACACAGGAAGCAGACCCTCAGAGTACAGGGCTGTCCTGGCATAGGTGCATAGCCTGCCTGTTGTAGTACACTGGAAGAAGGCCCTAGGAGCACAGAGCTGTCCTGGAATAGGTGCATAGCCTGCCATTTATTGTACACAGGAAGCAGACCCTAAGGGCACAGGGCTGTCCTGGAATAGGTGCATAGCCTGCCAGTTGTAGTACACAGGAAGCAGACCCTCAGAGCACAGGGCTGTCGTGGAATAGGTGCATAGCCTGCCAGTTGTTGTACACAGGAAGCAGACCCTCAGAGCACAGGGCTGTCCTGGAATAGGTGCATAGCCTGCCAGTTGTTGTACACAGGAAGCAGACCCTCAGAGCACAGTGCTGTCCTGGAATAGGTGCATAGACTGCCAGTTGTTGTACACATGAAGCAGACCCTCAGAGCACAGGCCTGTCCTGGAATGGGTGGATAGCCTGCCTGTTGTACTACACAGGAAGCAGGCCCTAAGGGCAAAGGGCTGTCCTGGAATAGGTGCATAGCCTGCCAGTTGTTGTACACAGGAAGCAGACCCTCGGAGGACAGGGCTGTCCTGGAATAGGTGCATGGCCTGCCAGTTGTTGTACACGTGAAGCAGACCCTCAGAGCACAGGCCTGTCCTGGAATAGGTGGATAGCCTGCCTGTTGTAGTACACAGGAAGCAGGCTCTAAGGGCAAAGGGCTGCCCAAGAATAAGTGCATAGCCTGCCAGTTATGTACACAGGAAGCAGACCCTCAGAGCACAGGGCTGTCCTGGAATAGGTGCGTAGCGTGCCTGCTGTAGTACACAGTAAGCAGGCCCTAACAGCACAGGGCTGTCGGGAATAGGTGCCTAACGTGCCATTTGTTGTACACAGGAAGCAGACCCTAAGGGCACAGGGCTGTCCTGGAATAGGTGCATAGCCTGCCAGTTCTTGTACACAGGAAGCAGATCCTCAGAACACAGGGTTGTCCTGGAATAGGTGCGTAGCGTGCCTGCTGTAGTACACAGGAAGCAGGCCCTAAGAGCACAGGGCTGTCGGGAATACGTGCCTAACGTGCCATTTGTTGTACACTGGAAGCAGACCCTAAGGGCACAGGGCTGTCCTGGAACAGGTGCATAGACTGCCAGTTGTTGTACACAGGAAGCGGACCCTCAGAGCACAGGGCTGTCCTGGAATAGGTGCATAGCCTGCCAGTTGTTGTACACAGGAAGCAGACCTTCAGAGCACAGGGCTGTCCTGGAATAGGTGCGTAGCCTGCCTGTTGTTGTACACAGGAAGCAGACCCTCAGAGCACAGGGCTGTCCTGGAATAGGTGCGTAGCCTGCCTGTTGTTGTACACAGGAAGAAGGACCTAAGAGCACAGAGCTGTCCTGGAATGGGTGCATAGCCTGCCATTTGTTGTACACAGGAAGCAGACCCTAAGGGGACAGGGCTGTCCTGGAACAGGTGCATAGACTGCCAGTTGTACACAGGAAACGGACCCTCGGAGCACAGGGCTGTCCTGGAATAGGTGCATAGCCTGCCATTTGTTGTACACAGGAAGCAGACCTTCAGAGCACAGGGCTGTCTTGGCATAGGTGCATAGCCTGCCTGTTGTAGTACACAGGAAGAAGGCCCTAAAAGCTCAGAGCTGTCCTGGAATAGGTGCATAGCCTGCCATTTGTTGTACACAGGAAGCAGACCCTAAGGGCACAGGGCTGTCCTGGAATAGGTGCATAGACTGCCAGTTGTTGTACACAGGAAGCAGATCTTCAGAACACAGGGTTGTCCTGGAATAGGTGCATAGTCTGCCAGTTGTTGTACACAGGAAGAAGGCCCTAAGGGAAAAGGGATGTCCTGAAATAGGTGCATAGACTGCCAGTTGTTGTACACAGGAAGCAGATCCTCAGAACACAGGGTTGTCCTGGAATAGGTGCATAGCCTGCCATTTGTTGTACACAGGAAGCAGACCCTAAGGGCACAGGGCTGTCCTGGAACAGGTGCATAGACTGCCAGTTGTTGTACACAGGAAGCGGACCCTCAGAGCACAACACAGGGCTCTCCTGGAATAGGTGCGTAGCCTGCCTGTTGTTGTACACAGGAAGAAGGCCCTTAGAGCACAGAGCTGTCCTGGAATAGGTGCATAGCCTGCCATTTGTTGGACACAGGAAGCAGACCCTCAGAGTACAGGGCTGTCCTGGCATAGGTGCATAGCCTGCCTGTTGTAGTACACAGGAAGAAGGCCCTAGGAGCACAGAGCTGTCCTGGAATAGGTGCATAGCCTGCCATTTATTGTACACAGGAAGCAGACCCTAAGGGCACAGGGCTGTCCTGGAATAGGTGCATAGCCTGCCAGTTGTAGTACACAGGAAGCAGACCCTCAGAGCACAGGGCTGTCGTGGAATAGGTGCATAGCCTGCCAGTTGTTGTACACAGGAAGCAGACCCTCAGAGCACAGGGCTGTCCTGGAATAGGTGCATAGTCTGCCAGTTGTTGTACACATGAAGGAGACCATCAGAGCATAGGCCTGTCCTGGAATAGGTAGAGGGCCTGCCTGTTGTAGTACACAGGAAGCAGGCCCTAAAGGCAAAGGGCTGTCCAGGAATAGGTGCATAGCCTGCCAGTTGTTGTACACAGGAAGCAGACCCTCGGAGGACAGGGCTGCCCTGGAATAGGTGCATAGCCTGCCAGTTGTTGTACACAGGAAGCAGACACTCAGAGCATAGGACTGTCCTGGAATAGGTGCATAGCCTGCCTGTTGTAGTACACAGGAATAAGGTCCTAGGAGCACAGAGCTGTCCTGGAATAGGTGCATAGCCTGCCATTTGTTGTACACAGGAAGCAGACCCTAAGGGCACAGGGCTGTCCTGGAATATGTGCATAGACTGCCAGTTATTGTACACAGGCAGCAGACCCTCAGAGCACAGGCCTGTCCTGGAATAGGTGGATAGCCTGCCTGTTGTAGTACACAGGAAACAGGCCCTAAGGGGAAAGGGCTGTCCTGGAATAGGTGCATAGCCTGCCAGTTGTTGTACACAGGAAGCAGACCCTCGGAGGACAGGGCTGTCCTGGAATAGGTGCATGGCCTGACAGTTGTTGTATACATGAAGCAGACCCTCAGAGCACAGGCCTGTCCTGGAATAGGTGGATAGCCTGCCTGTTGTAGTACACAGGAAGCAAGCTCTAAGGGCAAAGGGCTGCCCTAGAATAGGTGCATAGCCTGCCAGTTATGTACACAGGAAGCAGACCCTCAGAGCACAGGGCTGTCCTGGAATAGGTGCGTAGCCTGCCATTTGTTGAACACAGGAAGCAGACCTCAGAGCACAGGGATGTCCTGGCATAGGTGCATAGCCTGCCTGTTGTAGTACACAGTAAGAAGGCCCTAAGAGCACAGAGCTGTCCTGGAATAGGTGCATAGCCTGCCATTTGTTGTACACAGGAAGCAGACCCTAAGGGCACAGGGCTGTCCTGGAATAGGTGCATAGACTGCCCGTTGTTGTACACAGGAAGCAGATCCTCAGAACACAGGGTTGTCCTGGAATAGGTGCGTAGTGTACCTGCTGTAGTACACAGGAAGCAGGCTCTAAGAGCACAGGGCTATCGGGAATAGGTGCCTAACGTGCCATTTGTTGTACACAGGAAGCAGACCCTAAGGGCACAGGGCTGTCCTGGAATAGGTGCATAGCCTGTCAGTTGCTGTACACAGGAATTAGGCCCTAAGAGCACAGAGATATCCTGGAATAGGTGCATAGCCTGCCATTTGTTGTACACAGGAAGCAGACCCTAAGGGCACAGGGCTGTCCTGGAACAGGTGCATAGACTGCCAGTTGTTGTACACAGGAAGCGGACCCTCAGAGCACAGGGCTGTCCTGGAATAGGTGCATAGCCTGCCAGTTGTTGTACAAAGGAAGCAGACCCTCAGAGCACAGGGCTGTCCTGGAATAGGTGTGTATCCTGCCTGTTGTTGTACACAGGAAGAAGGCCCTAAGAGCACAGAGCTGTCCTGGAATAGGTGCATACCCTGCCATTTGTTGTACACAGGAAGCAGACCTCAGAGCACAGGGATGTCCTGGCATAGGTGCATAGCCTGCCTGTTGTAGTACACAGGAAGAAGGCCCTAAGAGCACAGAGCTGTCCTGGAATAGGTGCATAGCCTGCCATTTGTTGTACACAGGAAGCAGACCCTAAGGGCACAGGGCTGTCCTGGAATAGGTGCATAGACTGCCAGTTGTTGTACACAGGAAGCAGATCCTCAGAACACAGGTTTGTCCTGGAATAGGTGCGTAGCGTGCCTGCTTTAGTACACAGGAAGCAGGCCCTAAGAGCACAGGGCTGTCGGGAATAGGTGCCTAACGTGCCATTTGTTGTACACTGGAAGCAGACCCTAAGGGCACAGGGCTGTCCTGGAAATGGTGCATAGCCTGCCAGTTGTTGTACACAGGAAGAAGGCCCTAAGAGCACATAGATGTCCTGGAATGGGTGCATAGCCTGCCATTTGTTGTACACAGGAAGCAGACCCTAAGGGCACAGGGCTGTCCTGGAACAGGTGCATAGACTGCCAGTTGTTGTACACAGGAAGCGGACCCTCAGAGCACAGGGCTGTCCTGGAATAGGTGCATAGCCTGCCAGTTGTTGTACAAAGGAAGCAGACCCTCAGAGCACAGGGCTGTCCTGGAATAGGTGCGTAGCCTGCCTGTTGTTGTACACAGGAAGAAGGCCCTAAGAGCACAGAGCTGTCCTGGAATAGGTGCATAGCCTGCCATTTGTTGAACACAGGAAGCAGACCTCAGAGCACAGGGATGTCCTGGCATAGGTGCATAGCCTGCCTGTTGTAATACACAGGAAGAAGGCCCTAAGAGCACAGAGCTGTCCTGGAATAGGTGCATAGCCTGCCATTTGTTGTACACAGGAAGCAGACCCTAAGGGCACAGGGCTGTCCTGGAATAGGTGCATAGACTGCCAGTTGTTGTACACAGGAAGCAGATCCTCAGAACACAGGGTTGTCCTGGAATAGGTGCGTAGCGTGCCTGCTGTAGTACACAGGAAGCAGGCCCTAAGAGCACAGGGCTGTCGGGATTAGGTGCCTAACGTGCCATTTGTTGTACACAGGAAGCAGACCCTAAGGGCACAGGGCTGTCCTGGAATAGGTGCATAGCCTGCCAGTTGTTGTACACAGGAATAAGGCCCTAAGAGCACAGAGATGTCCTGGAATAGGTGCATAGCCTGCCATTTGTTGTACACAGGAAGCAGACCCTAAGGGCACAGGGCTGTCCTGGAACAGGTGCATAGACTGCCAGTTGTTGTACACAGGAAGCGGACCCTCAGAGCACAGGGCTGTCCTGGAATAGGTGCATAGCCTGCCAGTTGTTGTACAAAGGAAGCAGACCCTCAGAGCACAGGGCTGTCCTGGAATAGGTGTGTATCCTGCCTGTTGTTGTACACAGGAAGAAGGCCCTAAGAGCACAGAGCTGTCCTGGAATAGGTGCATAGCCTGCCATTTGTTGTACACAGGAAGCAGACCTCAGAGCACAGGGATGTCCTGGCATAGGTGCATAGCCTGCCTGTTGTAGTACACAGGAAGAAGGCCCTAAGAGCACAGAGCTGTCCTGGAATAGGTGCATAGCCTGCCATTTGTTGTACACAGGAAGCAGACCCTAAGGGCACAGGGCTGTCCTGGAATAGGTGCATAGACTGCCAGTTGTTGTACACAGGAAGCAGATCCTCAGAACACAGGTTTGTCCTGGAATAGGTGCGTAGCGTGCCTGCTTTAGTACACAGGAAGCAGGCCCTAAGAGCACAGGGCTGTCGGGAATAGGTGCCTAACGTGCCATTTGTTGTACACTGGAAGCAGACCCTAAGGGCACAGGGCTGTCCTGGAAATGGTGCATAGCCTGCCAGTTGTTGTACACAGGAAGAAGGCACTAAGAGCACATAGATGTCCTGGAATGGGTGCATAGCCTGCCATTTGTTGTACACAGGAAGCAGACCCTAAGGGCACAGGGCTGTCCTGGAACAGGTGCATAGACTGCCAGTTGTTGTACACAGGAAGCGGACCCTCAGAGCACAGGGCTGTCCTGGAATAGGTGCATAGCCTGTCAGTTGTTGTACAAAGGAAGCAGACCCTCAGAGCACAGGGCTGTCCTGGAATAGGTGCGTAGCCTGCCTGTTGTTGTACACAGGAAGCAGACCCTCGGAGCACAGGGCTGTCCTGGAATAGGTGCATAGCCTGCCAGTTGTAGTACACAGGAAGCAGACCCTCAGAGCACAGGGATGTCTTGGAATAGGTGCATAGACTGTCAGTTGTTGTACACAGGAAGCGGACCCTCAGAGCACAGGGCTGTCCTGGAATAGGTGCATAGCCTGCCAGTTGTTGTACAAAGGAAGCAGACCCTCAGAGCACAGGGCTGTCCTGGAATAGGTGTGTATCCTGCCTGTTGTTGTACACAGGAAGAAGGCCCTAAGAGCACAGAGCTGTCCTGGAATAGGTGCATAGCCTGCCATTTGTTGTACACAGGAAGCAGACCTCAGAGCACAGGGATGTCCTGGCATAGGTGCATAGCCTGCCTGTTGTAGTACACAGGAAGAAGGCCCTAAGAGCACAGAGCTGTCCTGGAATAGGTGCATAGCCTGCCATTTGTTGTACACAGGAAGCAGACCCTAAGGGCACAGGGCTGTCCTGGAATAGGTGCATAGACTGCCAGTTGTTGTACACAGGAAGCAGATCCTCAGAACACAGGTTTGTCCTGGAATAGGTGCGTAGCGTGCCTGCTTTAGTACACAGGAAGCAGGCCCTAAGAGCACAGGGCTGTCGGGAATAGGTGCCTAACGTGCCATTTGTTGTACACTGGAAGCAGACCCTAAGGGCACAGGGCTGTCCTGGAAATGGTGCATAGCCTGCCAGTTGTTGTACACAGGAAGAAGGCACTAAGAGCACATAGATGTCCTGGAATGGGTGCATAGCCTGCCATTTGTTGTACACAGGAAGCAGACCCTAAGGGCACAGGGCTGTCCTGGAACAGGTGCATAGACTGCCAGTTGTTGTACACAGGAAGCGGACCCTCAGAGCACAGGGCTGTCCTGGAATAGGTGCATAGCCTGTCAGTTGTTGTACAAAGGAAGCAGACCCTCAGAGCACAGGGCTGTCCTGGAATAGGTGCGTAGCCTGCCTGTTGTTGTACACAGGAAGCAGACCCTCGGAGCACAGGGCTGTCCTGGAATAGGTGCATAGCCTGCCAGTTGTAGTACACAGGAAGCAGACCCTCAGAGCACAGGGATGTCTTGGAATAGGTGCATAGACTGTCAGTTGTTGTACACAGGAAGCAGACCCTCAGAGCACAGGGCTGTCCTGGAATAGGTGCATAGCCTGCCTTTAGACCCTCAGAGCACAGGGATGTCCTGGAATAGGTACATAGCCTGCCAGTTGTTGTACACAGGAAGCAGACCCTCGGACCAGAGGACTGTCCCGGAATAGGTGCATAGCCTGCCAGTTTTTGTACACAGGAAGCAGACCCTCGGAGCACAGGACTATCCGGAAGTAGGTGCACGGCCTGGCAGTTGTTGTACACAGGATGCAGACCCTCGGAAAACAGGGCTGTCCTGGCATAGGTGCATAGCCTGCCAGTTCTTGTAAACAGGAAGCGGACCCTAAGTACACAGGACAGTCCTGGAATAGGTGCATAGCCTGCCCGTTGTTGTACACAGGAAGCAGACCCTCAGAGCAGAAGGCTGTCCTGGAATAGGTGCATAGCCTGCCTGTTGTAGTATACAGGAAGCAGGCCCTAAGAGCACACGGCTATCCTGGAATAGGTGCATAGCCTCCCAGTTGTTGTACACAGGAAGCGGACCCTTGGAGCACAGAGCTGTCCTGGAATAGGTGCATAGCCGGCCAGTTGTACACAGGAAGCGGACCCTTGGAGCACAGAGCTGTCCTGGAATAGGTGCATAGCCTGCCAGTTGTACACAGGAAGAAGACCCCCCAGGGCACAGAGCTGTCTTGGAATAGGTGCATAGCCTGCGAGATGTTGTACACAGGAAGTGGACCCTGGGAGACCAGGGCTGTCCTGGAATAGGTGCATAGCCTGCCAGTTGTTGTACCCTCGGAGCAGAGGACTGTCCTGGAATAGGTGCATAGCCTGCCAGTTGCTGTACACAGGAAGCAGACCTTCAGAGCACAGGGCTGTCCTGGAATAAGTGCATAACCTGCCTGCTCTTGTACACAGGAAACAGACCCTCAGAGCACAGGGTTGTCCTGGAAGAGGTGGATAGCCTGACAGTTGCTGTACACAGGAAGCAGACCCTAGGAGCACAGGACTATCCTGGAATAGGTGCATAGCCTGCCAGTTGTTGTAAACAGGAAGCAGACCCTCGGAGCACAGGGCTACCCTGCAATAAGTACATAGCATGCCTGTTGTAGTATAAAAGAAGCAGGCCCTAAGAGCACAGGACTGTCCTCGAATAGGTGCATAGCCTGCCAGTTATTGTACACAGGAAGCGGACGCTCAGAGCACAGGGATTGTCCTGGAATAGGTGCATAGCCTGCCAGTTGTTGTACACAGGAAGCAGACCCTCGGAGCACAGGGCTGTCCTGCAATAGGTGCATAGCCTGCCAGTTCTAGTACACAGGAAGCAGACCCTCAGAGCACAGGGATGTCTTGGAATAGGTGCATAGCCTGCCAGTTGTTGTACAAAGGAAGAAGACCCTCAGAGCACAGGACTGTCCTGGAATAGATGCATATTCTGCCAGATGTTGAACACAGGAAGCGGACCCTCTGGGCACAGGGCTGTCCTGGAATAGGTGCATAGCCTGCCTGTTGTTGTACACAGGAAGCAGACCTTCAGAGCACAGGGCTGTCCTGAAATAGGTGCATAGCCTGCCTGTTGATGTACACAGGAAGCAGACCCTAAGAGCACAGGGTTGTCCTGGAATAGGTGAATAGCCTGCCAGTTGTTGTACACAGGAAGCAGACCCTCGGAGCACAGGACTATCCTGGAGTAGATGCAAACCTCGAATAGGTGCATAGCTTGCCTGTTGTTGTACACAGGAAGCAGACCCTCGGCGCACAGGGCTGTCCTAGAATAGGTGCACAGCCAGCCAGTTGTTGCACACAAGAAGCAGGCCCTAAGAGCACAGGGCTGTCCTAGAATAGGTACATAGCCTGCTGGTTGTTGTACACAGGAAGCAGACCCTCGGAGCACAGGACTATCATGGAATAGGTGCATAGTCTGCCGGTTGTTGTACACAGGAAGCAGACCCTCGGAGCACAGGGCTGTCCTGGAATAGGTGCATGGCCTGCCAGTTGTTGTACACAGGAAGTAGACCCCGGACCACAGGGCTGTTCTGGAATAGGTTGATAGCCTGCCTGTTGTTGTACACAGGAAGCAGACCCGCAGATCACAGGATTATCCTGGAATAGGTGCATAGCCTGCCGGTTGTTGTACACAGGAAGCAGACCCTCGGAGCACAGGGCTGTCTTGGAATAGGTGCATAGCCTGCCAGTTGTTGTACAAAGGAAGAAGACCCTCAGAGCACAGGGCTGTCCAGGAATAGGCGCAGAGCCTGCCTGTTGTAGTATACAGGAAGCAGGCCCTAAGAGCACAGGACTGTCCTCGAATAGGAGCATAGCCTGCCAGTTGTTGTACACAGGAAGCGGACGCTCAGAGCACAGGGATTGTCCTGGAATAGGTGCATAGCCTGCCAGTTGTTGTACACAGGAAGCAGACCCTCGGAGCACAGGGCTGTCCTGGAATAGGTGCATAGCCTGCCAGTTGTAGTACACAGGAAGCAGACCCTCAGAGCACAGGGATGTCTTGGAATAGGTGCATAGACTGTCAGTTGTTGTACACAGGAAGCAGACCCTCAGAGCACAGGGCTGTCCTGGAATAGGTGCATAGCCTGCCGGTTGTTGTACACAGGAAGCAGACCCTCGGAGCACAGGACTGTCCTGGAATAGGTGCATAGCCTGCCCGTTGTTGTACACAGGAAGCAGACCCTCAGAGCACAAGGCTGTCCAGGAATAGGCGCAGAGCCTGCCTGTTGTAGTATACAGGAAGCAGGCCCTAAGAGCACAGGACTGTCCTCGAATAGGTGCATAGCCTGCCAGTTTTTGTACACAGGAAGCGGACGCTCAGAGCACAGGGATTGTCCTGGAATAGGTACATAGCCTGCCAGTTGTTGTACCCAGGAAGCAGACCCTCGGAGCACAGGGCTGTCCTGGAATAGGTGCATAGCCTGCCAGTTGTAGTACACAGGAAGCAGACCCTCAGAGCACAGGGATGTCTTGGAATAGGTGCATAGACTGTCAGTTGTTGTACACAGGAAGCAGACCCTTAGAGCACAGGGCTGTCCTGGAATAGGTACATAGCCTGCCAGTTGTTGTACACAGGAAGCAGACCCTCGGAGCAGAGGACTGTCCCGGAATAGGTGCATAGCCTGCCAGTTTTTGTACACAGGAAGCAGACCCTCGGAGCACAGGACTATCCAGAAGTAGGTGCACGGCCTGGCAGTTGTTGTACACAGGATGCAGACCCTCGGAAAACATGGCTGTCCTGGCATAGGTGCATAGCCTGCCAGTTGTTGTAAACAGGAAGCGGACCCTAAGTACACAGGACAGTCCTGGAATAGGTGCATAGCCTGCCCGTTGTTGTACACAGGAAGCAGACCCTCAGAGCAGAAGGCTGTCCTGGAATAGGTGCATAGCCTGCCTGTTGTAGTATACAGGAAGCAGGCCCTAAGAGCACACAGCTATCCTGGAATAGGTGCATAGCCTCCCAGTTGTTGTACACAGGAAGCGGACCCTTGGAGCACAGAGCTGTCCTGGAATAGGTGCATAGCCGGCCAGTTGTACACAGGAAGCAGACCCTCGGAGCACAGGACTGTCTTGGAATAGGTGCATAGCCTGCCAGTTGTACACAGGAAGAAGACCCCCCAGGGCACAGAGCTGTCTTGGAATAGGTGCATAGCCTGTGAGATGTTGTACACAGGAAGTGGACCCTGGGAGAACAGGGCTGTCCTGGAATAGGTGCATAGCCTGCCAGTTGTTGTACCCTCGGAGCAGAGGACTGTCCTGGAATAGGTGCATAGCCTGCCAGTTGCTGTACACAGGAAGCAGACCTTCAGAGCACAGGGCTGTCCTGGAATAAATGCATAACCTGCCTGCTCTTGTACACAGGAAACAGACCCTCAGAGCACAGGGTTGTCCTGGAAGAGGTGGATAGCCTGACAGTTGCTGTACACAGGAAGCAGACCCTAGGAGCACAGGACTATCCTGGAATAGGTGCATAGCCTGCCAGTTGTTGTACACAGGAAGCAGACCCTCGGAGCACAGGGCTACCCTGCAATAAGTACATAGCATGCCTGTTGTAGTATACAGGAAGCAGGCCCTAAGAGCACAGGACTGTCCTCGAATAGGTGCATAGCCTGCCAGTTGTTGTACACAGGAAGCGGACGCTCAGAGCACAGGGATTGTCCTGGAATAGGTGCATAGCCTGCCAGTTGTTGTACACAGGAAGCAGACCCTCGGAGCACAGGGCTGTCCTGCAATAGGTGCATAGCCTGCCAGTTGTAGTACACAGGAAGCAGACCCTCAGAGCACAGGGATGTCTTGGAATAGGTGCATAGCCTGCCAGTTGTTTTAAAAAGGAAGAAGACCCTCAGAGCACAGGACTGTCCTGGAATAGATGCATATTCTGCCAGATGTTGTACACAGGAAGCGGACGCTCAGAGCACAGGGATTGTCCTGGAATAGGTGCATAGCCTGCCTGTTGTTGTACACAGGAAGCAGACCTTCAGAGCACAGGGCTGTCCTGAAATAGGTGCATAGCCTGCCTGTTGATGTACACAGGAAGCAGACCCTAAGAGCACAGGGTTGTCCTGGAATAGGTGAATAGCCTGCCAGTTGTTGTACACAGGAAGCAGACCCTCGGAGCACAGGACTATCCTGGAGTAGATGCAAACCTCGAATAGGTGCATAGCTTGCCTGTTGTTGTACACAGGAAGCAGACCCTCGGCGCACAGGGCTGTCCTAGGAGAGGTGCATAGCCTGCCTGTGGTTGCACACAGGAAGCAGACCCTCGGAGCGCAAGACTGTCCTAGAATAGGTGCACAGCCAGCCAGTTGTTGCACACAAGAAGCAGGCCCTAAGAGCACAGGGCTGTCCTAGAATAGGTACATAGCCTGCTGGTTGTTGTACATAGGAAGCAGACCCTCAGAGCACAGGACTATCATGGAATAGGTGCATAGCCTGCCGGTTGTTGTACACAGGAAGCAGACCCTCGGAGAAGAGGACTGTCCCGGAATAGGTGCATAGCCTGCCAGTTTTTGTACACAGGAAGCAGACCCTCGGAGCACAGGACTATCCAGAAGTAGGTGCACGGCCTGGCAGTTGTTGTACACAGGATGCAGACCCTCGGAAAACAGGGCTGTCCTGGCATAGGTGCATAGCCTGCCAGTTGTTGTAAACAGGAAGCGGACCCTAAGTACACAGGACAGTCCTGGAATAGGTGCATAGTCTGCCCGTTGTTGTACACAGGAAGCAGACCCTCAGAGCAGAAGGCTGTCCTGGAATAGGTGCATAGCCTGCCTGTTGTAGTATACAGGAAGCAGGCCCTAAGAGCACACGGCTATCCTGGAATAGGTGCATAGCCTCCCAGTTGTTGTACACAGGAAGCGGACCCTTGGAGCACAGAGCTGTCCTGGAATAGGTGCATAGCCGGCCAGTTGTACACAGGAAGCAGACCCTCGGAGCACAGGACTGTCTTGGAATAGGTGCATAGCCTGCCAGTTGTACACAGGAAGAAGACCCCCCAGGGCACAGAGCTGTCTTGGAATAGGTGCATAGCCTGTGAGATGTTGTACACAGGAAGTGGACCCTGGGAGAACAGGGCTGTCCTGGAATAGGTGCATAGCCTGCCAGTTGTTGTACCCTCGGAGCAGAGGACTGTCCTGGAATAGGTGCATAGCCTGCCAGTTGCTGTACACAGGAAGCAGACCTTCAGAGCACAGGGCTGTCCTGGAATAAGTGCATAACCTGCCTGCTCTTGTACACAGGAAACAGACCCTCAGAGCACAGGGTTGTCCTGGAAGAGGTGGATAGCCTGACAGTTGCTGTACACAGGAAGCAGACCCTAGGAGCACAGGACTATCCTGGAATAGGTGCATAGCCTGCCAGTTGTTGTACACAGGAAGCAGACCCTCGGAGCACAGGGCTACCCTGCAATAAGTACATAGCATGCCTGTTGTAGTATACAGGAAGCAGGCCCTAAGAGCACAGGACTGTCCTCGAATAGGTGCATAGCCTGCCAGTTGTTGTACACAGGAAGCGGACGCTCAGAGCACAGGGATTGTCCTGGAATAGGTGCATAGCCTGCCAGTTGTTGTACACAGGAAGCAGACCCTCGGAGCACAGGGCTGTCCTGCAATAGGTGCATAGCCTGCCAGTCGTAGTACACAGGAAGCAGACCCTCAGAGCACAGGGATGTCTTGGAATAGGTGCATAGCCTGCCAGTTGTTGTACAAAGGAAGAAGACCCTCAGAGCACAGGACTGTCCTGGAATAGATGCATATTCTGCCAGATGTTGTACACAGGAAGCGGACGCTCAGAGCACAGGGATTGTCCTGGAATAGGTGCATAGCCTGCCAGTTGTTGTACACAGGAAGCAGACCCTCGGAGCACAGGGCTGTCCTGGAATAGGTACATAGCCTGCCTGTTGTTGTACACAGGAAGCAGACCTTCAGAGCACAGGGCTGTCCTGAAATAGGTGCATAGCCTGCCTGTTGATGTACACAGGAAGCAGGCCCTAAAGGCAAAGGGCTGTCCAGGAATAGGTGCATAGCCTGCCAGTTGTTGTACACAGGAAGCAGACCCTCGGAGGACAGGGCTGCCCTGGAATAGGTGCATAGCCTGCCAGTTGTTGTACACAGGAAGCAGACACTCAGAGCATAGGACTGTCCTGGAATAGGTGCATAGCCTGCCTGTTGTAGTACACAGGAATAAGGTCCTAGGAGCACAGAGCTGTCCTGGAATAGGTGCATAGCCTGCCATTTGTTGTACACAGGAAGCAGACCCTAAGGGCACAGGGCTGTCCTGGAATATGTGCATAGACTGCCAGTTATTGTACACAGGCAGCAGACCCTCAGAGCACAGGCCTGTCCTGGAATAGGTGGATAGCCTGCCTGTTGTAGTACACAGGAAACAGGCCCTAAGGGGAAAGGGCTGTCCTGGAATAGGTGCATAGCCTGCCAGTTGTTGTACACAGGAAGCAGACCCTCGGAGGACAGGGCTGTCCTGGAATAGGTGCATGGCCTGACAGTTGTTGTATACATGAAGCAGACCCTCAGAGCACAGGCCTGTCCTGGAATAGGTGGATATCCTGCCTGTTGTAGTACACAGGAAGCAAGCTCTAAGGGCAAAGGGCTGCCCTAGAATAGGTGCATAGCCTGCCAGTTATGTACACAGGAAGCAGACCCTCAGAGCACAGGGCTGTCCTGGAATAGGTGCGTAGCCTGCCATTTGTTGAACACAGGAAGCAGACCTCAGAGCACAGGGATGTCCTGGCATAGGTGCATAGCCTGCCTGTTGTAGTACACAGGAAGAAGGCCCTAAGAGCACAGAGCTGTCCTGGAATAGGTGCATAGCCTGCCATTTGTTGTACACAGGAAGCAGACCCTAAGGGCACAGGGCTGTCCTGGAATAGGTGCATAGACTGCCAGTTGTTGTACACAGGAAGCAGATCCTCAGAACACAGGGTTGTCCTGGAATAGGTGCGTAGTGTACCTGCTGTAGTACACAGGAAGCAGGCTCTAAGAGCACAGGGCTGTCGGGAATAGGTGCCTAACGTGCCATTTGTTGTACACAGGAAGCAGACCCTAAGGGCACAGGGCTGTCCTGGAATAGGTGCATAGCCTGTCAGTTGCTGTACACAGGAATTAGGCCCTAAGAGCACAGAGATGTCCTGGAATAGGTGCATAGCCTGCCATTTGTTGTACACAGGAAGCAGACCCTAAGGGCACAGGGCTGTCCTGGAACAGGTGCATAGACTGCCAGTTGTTGTACACAGGAAGCGGACCCTCAGAGCACAGGGCTGTCCTGGAATAGGTGCATAGCCTGCCAGTTGTTGTACAAAGGAAGCAGACCCTCAGAGCACAGGGCTGTCCTGGAATAGGTGTGTATCCTGCCTGTTGTTGTACACAGGAAGAAGGCCCTAAGAGCACAGAGCTGTCCTGGAATAGGTGCATACCCTGCCATTTGTTGTACACAGGAAGCAGACCTCAGAGCACAGGGATGTCCTGGCATAGGTGCATAGCCTGCCTGTTGTAGTACACAGGAAGAAGGCCCTAAGAGCACAGAGCTGTCCTGGAATAGGTGCATAGCCTGCCATTTGTTGTACACAGGAAGCAGACCCTAAGGGCACAGGGCTGTCCTGGAATAGGTGCATAGACTGCCAGTTGTTGTACACAGGAAGCAGATCCTCAGAACACAGGTTTGTCCTGGAATAGGTGCGTAGCGTGCCTGCTTTAGTACACAGGAAGCAGGCCCTAAGAGCACAGGGCTGTCGGGAATAGGTGCCTAACGTGCCATTTGTTGTACACTGGAAGCAGACCCTAAGGGCACAGGGCTGTCCTGGAAATGGTGCATAGCCTGCCAGTTGTTGTACACAGGAAGAAGGCCCTAAGAGCACATAGATGTCCTGGAATGGGTGCATAGCCTGCCATTTGTTGTACACAGGAAGCAGACCCTAAGGGCACAGGGCTGTCCTGGAACAGGTGCATAGACTGCCAGTTGTTGTACACAGGAAGCGGACCCTCAGAGCACAGGGCTGTCCTGGAATAGGTGCATAGCCTGCCAGTTGTTGTACAAAGGAAGCAGACCCTCAGAGCACAGGGCTGTCCTGGAATAGGTGCGTAGCCTGCCTGTTGTTGTACACAGGAAGAAGGCCCTAAGAGCACAGAGCTGTCCTGGAATAGGTGCATAGCCTGCCATTTGTTGAACACAGGAAGCAGACCTCAGAGCACAGGGATGTCCTGGCATAGGTGCATAGCCTGCCTGTTGTAATACACAGGAAGAAGGCCCTAAGAGCACAGAGCTGTCCTGGAATAGGTGCATAGCCTGCCATTTGTTGTACACAGGAAGCAGACCCTAAGGGCACAGGGCTGTCCTGGAATAGGTGCATAGACTGCCAGTTGTTGTACACAGGAAGCAGATCCTCAGAACACAGGGTTGTCCTGGAATAGGTGCGTAGCGTGCCTGCTGTAGTACACAGGAAGCAGGCCCTAAGAGCACAGGGCTGTCGGGAATAGGTGCCTAACGTGCCATTTGTTGTACACAGGAAGCAGACCCTAAGGGCACAGGGCTGTCCTGGAATAGGTGCATAGCCTGCCAGTTGTTGTACACAGGAATAAGGCCCTAAGAGCACAGAGATGTCCTGGAATAGGTGCATAGCCTGCCATTTGTTGTACACAGGAAGCAGACCCTAAGGGCACAGGGCTGTCCTGGAACAGGTGCGTAGACTGCCAGTTGTTGTACACAGGAAGCGGACCCTCAGAGCACAGGGCTGTCCTGGAATAGGTGCATAGCCTGCCAGTTGTTGTACAAAGGAAGCAGACCCTCAGAGCACAGGGCTGTCCTGGAATAGGTGTGTATCCTGCCTGTTGTTGTACACAGGAAGAAGGCCCTAAGAGCACAGAGCTGTCCTGGAATAGGTGCATAGCCTGCCATTTGTTGTACACAGGAAGCAGACCTCAGAGCACAGGGATGTCCTGGCATAGGTGCATAGCCTGCCTGTTGTAGTACACAGGAAGAAGGCCCTAAGAGCACAGAGCTGTCCTGGAATAGGTGCATAGCCTGCCATTTGTTGTACACAGGAAGCAGACCCTAAGGGCACAGGGCTGTCCTGGAATAGGTGCATAGACTGCCAGTTGTTGTACACAGGAAGCAGATCCTCAGAACACAGGTTTGTCCTGGAATAGGTGCGTAGCGTGCCTGCTTTAGTACACAGGAAGCAGGCCCTAAGAGCACAGGGCTGTCGGGAATAGGTGCCTAACGTGCCATTTGTTGTACACTGGAAGCAGACCCTAAGGGCACAGGGCTGTCCTGGAAATGGTGCATAGCCTGCCAGTTGTTGTACACAGGAAGAAGGCACTAAGAGCACATAGATGTCCTGGAATGGGTGCATAGCCTGCCATTTGTTGTACACAGGAAGCAGACCCTAAGGGCACAGGGCTGTCCTGGAACAGGTGCATAGACTGCCAGTTGTTGTACACAGGAAGCGGACCCTCAGAGCACAGGGCAGTCCTGGAATAGGTGCATAGCCTGTCAGTTGTTGTACAAAGGAAGCAGACCCTCAGAGCAATGGGCTGTCCTGGAATAGGTGCGTAGCCTGCCTGTTGTTGTACACAGGAAGCAGACCCTCGGAGCACAGGGTTGTCCTGGAATAGGTGCATAGCCTGCCAGTTGTAGTACACAGGAAGCAGACCCTCAGAGCACAGGGATGTCTTGGAATAGGTGCATAGACTGTCAGTTGTTGTACACAGGAAGCAGACCCTCAGAGCACAGGGCTGTCCTGGAATAGGTGCATAGCCTGCCTTTAGACCCTCAGAGCACAGGGATGTCCTGGAATAGGTACATAGCCTGCCAGTTGTTGTACACAGGAAGCAGACCCTCGGAGCAGAGGACTGTCCCGGAATAGGTGCATAGCCTGCCAGTTTTTGTACACAGGAAGCAGACCCTCGGAGCACAGGACTATCCGGAAGTAGGTGCACGGCCTGGCAGTTGTTGTACACAGGATGCAGACCTTCGGAAAACAGGGCTGTCCTGGCATAGGTGCATAGCCTGCCAGTTCTTGTAAACAGGAAGCGGACCCTAAGTACACAGGACAGTCCTGGAATAGGTGCATAGCCTGCCCGTTGTTGTACACAGGAAGCAGACCCTCAGAGCAGAAGGCTGTCCTGGAATAGGTGCATAGCCTGCCTGTTGTAGTATACAGGAAGCAGGCCCTAAGAGCACACGGCTATCCTGGAATAGGTGCATAGCCTCCCAGTTGTTGTACACAGGAAGCGGACCCTTGGAGCACAGAGCTGTCCTGGAATAGGTGCATAGCCGGCCAGTTGTACACAGGAAGCGGACCCTTGGAGCACAGAGCTGTCCTGGAATAGGTGCATAGCCTGCCAGTTGTACACAGGAAGAAGACCCCCCAGGGCACAGAGCTGTCTTGGAATAGGTGCATAGCCTGCGAGATGTTGTACACAGGAAGTGGACCCTGGGAGACCAGGGCTGTCCTGGAATAGGTGCATAGCCTGCCAGTTGTTGTACCCTCGGAGCAGAGGACTGTCCTGGAATAGGTGCATAGCCTGCCAGTTGCTGTACACAGGAAGCAGACCTTCAGAGCACAGGGCTGTCCTGGAATAAGTGCATAACCTGCCTGCTCTTGTACACAGGAAACAGACCCTCAGAGCACAGGGTTGTCCTGGAAGAGGTGGATAGCCTGACAGTTGCTGTACACAGGAAGCAGACCCTAGGAGCACAGGACTATCCTGGAATAGGTGCATAGCCTGCCAGTTGTTGTAAACAGGAAGCCGACCCTCGGAGCACAGGGCTACCCTGCAATAAGTACATAGCATGCCTGTTGTAGTATAAAGGAAGCAGGCCCTAAGAGCACAGGACTGTCCTCGAATAGGTGCATAGCCTGCCAGTTGTTGTACACAGGAAGCGGACGCTCAGAGCACAGGGATTGTCCTGGAATAGGTGCATAGCCTGCCAGTTGTTGTACACAGGAAGCAGACCCTCGGAGCACAGGGCTGTCCTGCAATAGGTGCATAGCCTGCCAGTTCTAGTACACAGGAAGCAGACCCTCAGAGCACAGGGATGTCTTGGAATAGGTGCATAGCCTGCCAGTTGTTGTACAAAGGAAGAAGACCCTCAGAGCACAGGACTGTCCTGGAATAGATGCATATTCTGCCAGATGTTGAACACAGGAAGCGGACCCTCTGGGCACAGGGCTGTCCTGGAATAGGTGCATAGCCTGCCTGTTGTTGTACACAGGAAGCAGACCTTCAGAGCACAGGGCTGTCCTGAAATAGGTGCATAGCCTGCCTGTTGATGTACACAGGAAGCAGACCCTAAGAGCACATGGTTGTCCTGGAATAGGTGAATAGCCTGCCAGTTGTTGTACACAGGAAGCAGACCCTCGGAGCACAGGACTATCCTGGAGTAGATGCAAACCTCGAATAGGTGCATAGCTTGCCTGTTGTTGTACACAGGAAGCAGACCCTCGGCGCACAGGGCTGTCCTAGAATAGGTGCACAGCCAGCCAGTTGTTGCACACAAGAAGCAGGCCCTAAGAGCACAGGGCTGTCCTAGAATAGGTGCATAGCCTGCTGGTTGTTGTACACAGGAAGCAGACCCTCGGAGCACAGGACTATCATGGAATAGGTGCATAGCCTGCCGGTTGTTGTACACAGGAAGCAGACCCTCGGAGCACAGGGCTGTCCTGGAATAGGTGCATGGCCTGCCAGTTGTTGTACACAGGAAGTAGACCCCGGACCACAGGGCTGTTCTGGAATAGGTTGATAGCCTGCCTGTTGTTGTACACAGGAAGCAGACCCGCAGATCACAGGATTATCCTGGAATAGGTGCATAGCCTGCCGGTTGTTGTACACAGGAAGCAGACCCTCTGAGCACAGGGCTGTCTTGGAATAGGTGCATAGCCTGCCAGTTGTTGTACAAAGGAAGAAGACCCTCAGAGCACAGGGCTGTCCAGGAATAGGCGCAGAGCCTGCCTGTTGTAGTATACAGGAAGCAGGCCCTAAGAGCACAGGACTGTCCTCGAATAGGAGCATAGCCTGCCAGTTGTTGTACACAGGAAGCGGACGCTCAGAGCACAGGGATTGTCCTGGAATAGGTGCATAGCCTGCCAGTTGTTGTACACAGGAAGCAGACCCTCGGAGCACAGGGCTGTCCTGGAATAGGTGCATAGCTTGCCAGTTGTAGTACACAGGAAGCAGACCCTCAGAGCACAGGGATGTCTTGGAATAGGTGCATAGACTGTCAGTTGTTGTACACAGGAAGCAGACCCTCAGAGCACAGGGCTGTCCTGGAATAGGTGCATAGCCTGCCGGTTGTTGTACACAGGAAGCAGACCCTCGGAGCACAGGACTGTCCTGGAATAGGTGCATAGCCTGCCCGTTGTTGTACACAGGAAGCAGACCCTCAGAGCACAAGGCTGTCCAGGAATAGGCGCAGAGCCTGCCTGTTGTAGTATACAGGAAGCAGGCCCTAAGAGCACAGGACTGTCCTCGAATAGGTGCATAGCCTGCCAGTTGTTGTACACAGGAAGCGGACGCTCAGAGCACAGGGATTGTCCTGGAATAGGTACATAGCCTGCCAGTTGTTGTACACAGGAAGCAGACCCTCGGAGCACAGGGCTGTCCTGGAATAGGTGCATAGCCTGCCAGTTGTAGTACACAGGAAGCAGACCCTCAGAGCACAGGGATGTCTTGGAATAGGTGCATAGACTGTCAGTTGTTGTACACAGGAAGCAGACCCTTAGAGCACAGGGCTGTCCTGGAATAGGTACATAGCCTGCCAGTTGTTGTACACAGGAAGCAGACCCTCGGAGCAGAGGACTGTCCCGGAATAGGTGCATAGCCTGCCAGTTTTTGTACACAGGAAGCAGACCCTCGGAGCACAGGACTATCCAGAAGTAGGTGCACGGCCTGGCAGTTGTTGTACACAGGATGCAGACCCTCGGAAAACATGGCTGTCCTGGCATAGGTGCATAGCCTGCCAGTTGTTGTAAACAGGAAGCGGACCCTAAGTACACAGGACAGTCCTGGAATAGGTGCATAGCCTGCCCGTTGTTGTACACAGGAAGCAGACCCTCAGAGCAGAAGGCTGTCCTGGAATAGGTGCATAGCCTGCCTGTTGTAGTATACAGGAAGCAGGCCCTAAGAGCACACAGCTATCCTGGAATAGGTGCATAGCCTCCCAGTTGTTGTACACAGGAAGCGGACCCTTGGAGCACAGAGCTGTCCTGGAATAGGTGCATAGCCGGCCAGTTGTACACAGGAAGCAGACCCTCGGAGCACAGGACTGTCTTGGAATAGGTGCATAGCCTGCCAGTTGTACACAGGAAGAAGACCCCCCAGGGCACAGAGCTGTCTTGGAATAGGTGCATAGCCTGTGAGATGTTGTACACAGGAAGTGGACCCTGGGAGAACAGGGCTGTCCTGGAATAGGTGCATAGCCTGCCAGTTGTTGTACCCTCGGAGCAGAGGACTGTCCTGGAATAGGTGCATAGCCTGCCAGTTGCTGTACACAGGAAGCAGACCTTCAGAGCACAGGGCTGTCCTGGAATAAATGCATAACCTGCCTGCTCTTGTACACAGGAAACAGACCCTCAGAGCACAGGGTTGTCCTGGAAGAGGTGGATAGCCTGACAGTTGCTGTACACAGGAAGCAGACCCTAGGAGCACAGGACTATCCTGGAATAGGTGCATAGCCTGCCAGTTGTTGTACACAGGAAGCAGACCCTCGGAGCACAGGGCTACCCTGCAATAAGTACATAGCATGCCTGTTGTAGTATACAGGAAGCAGGCCCTAAGAGCACAGGACTGTCCTCGAATAGGTGCATAGCCTGCCAGTTGTTGTACACAGGAAGCGGACGCTCAGAGCACAGGGATTGTCCTGGAATAGGTGCATAGCCTGCCAGTTGTTGTACACAGGAAGCAGACCCTCGGAGCACAGGGCTGTCCTGCAATAGGTGCATAGCCTGCCAGTTGTAGTACACAGGAAGCAGACCCTCAGAGCACAGGGATGTCTTGGAATAGGTGCATAGCCTGCCAGTTGTTTTACAAAGGAAGAAGACCCTCAGAGCACAGGACTGTCCTGGAATAGATGCATATTCTGCCAGATGTTGTACACAGGAAGCGGACGCTCAGAGCACAGGGATTGTCCTGGAATAGGTGCATAGCCTGCCAGTTGTTGTACACAGGAAGCAGACCCTCGGAGCACAGGGCTGTCCTGGAATAGGTGCATAGCCTGCCTGTTGTTGTACACAGGAAGCAGACCTTCAGAGCACAGGGCTGTCCTGAAATAGGTGCATAGCCTGCCTGTTGATGTACACAGGAAGCAGACCCTAAGAGCACAGGGTTGTCCTGGAATAGGTGAATAGCCTGCCAGTTGTTGTACACAGGAAGCAGACCCTCGGAGCACAGGACTATCCTGGAGTAGATGCAAACCTCGAATAGGTGCATAGCTTGCCTGTTGTTGTACACAGGAAGCAGACCCTCGGCGCACAGGGCTGTCCTAGGAGAGGTGCATAGCCTGCCTGTGGTTTCACACAGGAAGCAGACCCTCGGAGCGCAAGACTGTCCTAGAATAGGTGCACAGCCAGCCAGTTGTTGCACACAAGAAGCAGGCCCTAAGAGCACAGGGCTGTCCTAGAATAGGTACATAGCCTGCTGGTTGTTGTACATAGGAAGCAGACCCTCAGAGCACAGGACTATCATGGAATAGGTGCATAGCCTGCCGGTTGTTGTACACAGGAAGCAGACCCTCGGAGAAGAGGACTGTCCCGGAATAGGTGCATAGCCTGCCAGTTTTTGTACACAGGAAGCAGACCCTCGGAGCACAGGACTATCCAGAAGTAGGTGCACGGCCTGGCAGTTGTTGTACACAGGATGCAGACCCTCGGAAAACAGGGCTGTCCTGGCATAGGTGCATAGCCTGCCAGTTGTTGTAAACAGGAAGCGGACCCTAAGTACACAGGACAGTCCTGGAATAGGTGCATAGCCTGCCCGTTGTTGTACACAGGAAGCAGACCCTCAGAGCAGAAGGCTGTCCTGGAATAGGTGCATAGCCTGCCTGTTGTAGTATACAGGAAGCAGGCCCTAAGAGCACACGGCTATCCTGGAATAGGTGCATAGCCTCCCAGTTGTTGTACACAGGAAGCGGACCCTTGGAGCACAGAGCTGTCCTGGAATAGGTGCATAGCCGGCCAGTTGTACACAGGAAGCAGACCCTCGGAGCACAGGACTGTCTTGGAATAGGTGCATAGCCTGCCAGTTGTACACAGGAAGAAGACCCCCCAGGGCACAGAGCTGTCTTGGAATAGGTGCATAGCCTGTGAGATGTTGTACACAGGAAGTGGACCCTGGGAGAACAGGGCTGTCCTGGAATAGGTGCATAGCCTGCCAGTTGTTGTACCCTCGGAGCAGAGGACTGTCCTGGAATAGGTGCATAGCCTGCCAGTTGCTGTACACAGGAAGCAGACCTTCAGAGCACAGGGCTGTCCTGGAATAAGTGCATAACCTGCCTGCTCTTGTACACAGGAAACAGACCCTCAGAGCACAGGGTTGTCCTGGAAGAGGTGGATAGCCTGACAGTTGCTGTACACAGGAAGCAGACCCTAGGAGCACAGGACTATCCTGGAATAGGTGCATAGCCTGCCAGTTGTTGTACACAGGAAGCAGACCCTCGGAGCACAGGGCTACCCTGCAATAAGTACATAGCATGCCTGTTGTAGTATACAGGAAGCAGGCCCTAAGAGCACAGGACTGTCCTCGAATAGGTGCATAGCCTGCCAGTTGTTGTACACAGGAAGCGGACGCTCAGAGCACAGGGATTGTCCTGGAATAGGTGCATAGCCTGCCAGTTGTTGTACACAGGAAGCAGACCCTCGGAGCACAGGGCTGTCCTGCAATAGGTGCATAGCCTGCCAGTCGTAGTATACAGGAAGCAGACCCTCAGAGCACAGGGATGTCTTGGAATAGGTGCATAGCCTGCCAGTTGTTGTACAAAGGAAGAAGACCCTCAGAGCACAGGACTGTCCTGGAATAGATGCATATTCTGCCAGATGTTGTACACAGGAAGCGGACGCTCAGAGCACAGGGATTGTCCTGGAATAGGTGCATAGCCTGCCAGTTGTTGTACACAGGAAGCAGACCCTCGGAGCACAGGGCTGTCCTGGAATAGGTACATAGCCTGCCTGTTGTTGTACACAGGAAGCAGACCTTCAGAGCACAGGGCTGTCCTGAAATAGGTGCATAGCCTGCCTGTTGATGTACACAGGAAGCAGACCCTAAGAGCACAGGGTTGTCCTGGAATAGGTGAATAGCCTGCCAGTTGTTGTACACAGGAAGCAGACCCTCGGAGCACAGGACTATCCTGGAGTAGATGCAAACCTCGAATAGGTGCATAGCTTGCCTGTTGTTGTACACAGGAAGCAGACCCTCGGTGCACAGGGCTGTCCTAGGAGAGGTGCATAGCCTGCCTGTGGTTGCACACAGGAAGCAGACCCTCGGAGCGCAAGACTGTCCTAGAATAGGTGAACAGCCAGCCAGTTGTTGCACACAAGAAGCAGGCCCTAAGAGCACAGGGCTGTCCTAGAATAGGTACATAGCCTGCTGGTTGTTGTACACAGGAAGCAGACCCTCGGAGCACAGGACTATCATGGAATAGGTGCATAGCCTGCCGGTTGTTGTACACAGGAAGCAGACCCTCGGAGCACAGGGCTGTCCTGGAATAGGTGCATGACCTGCCAGTTGTTGTACACAGGAAGCAGACCCCGGACCACAGGGCTGTTCTGGAATAGGTTGATAGCCTGCCTGTTGTTGTACACAGGAAGCAGACCCGCAGATCACAGGACTATACTAGAATAGGTGCAATGCCTGCCGGTTGTTGTACACAGGAAGCAGACCCTCGGAGCACAGGACTATCCGGGAATAGGTGCATAGCCTGCCCTTTGTGTTATACAGGAAGCAAGCCCTAAGAGCAAAGGGCTGTCCTGGAATAGGTGCATAACCTGCCAGTTGTTGTACACAGGAAGCGGACGCTCAGAGCACAGGACTGTCCTGGAATAGGTGCATAGCCTGCCAGTTGTTGTACACAGGAAGCGGACGCTCGGAACACAGGATTGTCCTGGAATAGGTGCATAGCCTGCCAGTTGTTGTACACAGGAAGCGGACCATCGGAGCACAGGGCTGTCCGGGAATAGGTTCATAGCCTGCCAGTTGCTGTACAAAGGAAGAAGACCCTCAGAGCACAGGACTGTCCTGGAATAGATCCCTAGCCTGCCAGATGTTGTACACAGGAAGCGGACCCTCTGAACATAGGGCTGTCCTGGAATAGGTGCATAGCCTGCCAGTTGTTGTACCCTTGGAGCATAGGACTGGCCTGGAATAGGTGCATAACCTGCCAGTTGTTGTAAACAGGAAGCGACCTTCAGAGAACAGGGCTGTCCTGAAATAGGTGCATAGCCTGCCTGTTGTTGTACACAGGAAGCAGACCCTTAGAGCACAGGGTTGTCCTGCAATAATTGAATAGCCTGCCAGTTGTTGTACAGAGGAAGCAGACCCTCGGAGCACAGGGCTGTCCTCGAATAGGTGCATAGCCTGCCAGTTGTTGTACACAGGAGGCAGACCCTTGGCGCACAGAGCTGTCCTAGAAGAGGTGCATAGCCTGCCTGTTGTTGCACACAGGAAGCAGACCCTCGGAGCACAGGACTGTCCTAGAATAGGTGCAGAGCCTGCTAGTTGTTATACACAGGAAGCAGGCCCTAAGAGCACAGGACTAGCCTGGAATAGGTGCATAGCCTGCCTGTTGTTGCACACAGGAAGCAGACCCTCTGAGCACAGGGCTGTCCTAGAATAGGTACATAGCCTGCTGGTTGTTGTACACAGGAAGCAGACCCTCGGAGCACCGGAGTAGCCTGGAATAGGTGCATAGTCTGCCGGTTGTTGTACACAGGAAGCAGACCCTCGGCGCACAGGGCTGTCCTGGAATAGGTACATGGCCTGCCAGTTCTTGTACACAGGAAGTGGACCCTCAGAGCACAGGGCTGTCCTGGAATAGGTGCATAAACTGCCAGTTCTTGTACACAGGAAGTAGACCCTCGGACCAAAGGGCTGTTCTGGAATAGGTTGATAGCCTGCCTGTTGTTGTACACAGGAAGCAGACCCGCAGAGCACAGGACTATCCTGGAATAGGTGCATAGCCTGCTGGTTGTTGCACACAGGAAGCAGACCCTCGGAGCACAGGGCTGTCTTGGAATAGGTGCATAGCCTGCCAGTTGTTGTACAAAGGAAGAAGACCCTCAGAGCACAGGGCTGTCCTGGAATAGGTGCGTAGCCTGCCTGTTGTTGTAGACAGGAAGAAGGCCCTAAGAGCACAGAGCTGTCCTGGAATGGGTGCATAGCCTGTCATTTGTTGTACACAGGAAACAGACCCTAAGGGCACAGGGCTGTCCTGGAATAGGTGCATAGACTGCCAGTTGTTTTACACAGGAAGCAGACCCTCAGAGCACAGGGCTGTCCTGGAATAGGTGCATAGCCTGCCTGCAGACCCTCAGAGCACAGGGATGTCCTGGAATAGGTACATAGCCTGCCAGTTGTTGTACACAGGAAGCAGACCCTCGGAGCAGAGGACTGTCCCGGAATAGGTGCATAGCCTGCCAGTTTTTGTACACAGGAAGCAGACCCTCAGAGCACAGGACTATCCGGAAGTAGGTGCACGGCCTGGCAGTTGTTGTACACAGGATGCAGACCCTCGGAAAACAGGGCTGTCCTGGCATAGGTGCATAGCCTGCCCGTTGTTGTACACAGGAAGCAGACCCTCAGAGCAGAAGGCTGTCCTGGAATAGGTGCATAGCCTGCCTGTTGTAGTATACAGGAAGCAGGCCCTAAGAGCACACGGCTATCCTGGAATAGGTGCATAGCCTCCCAGTTGTTGTACACAGGAAGCGGACCCTTGGAGCACAGCAGTCCTGGAATAGGTGCATAGCCGGCCAGTTGTACACAGGAAGCAGACCCTCGGAACACAGGACTGTCTTGGAATAGGTGCATAGCCTGCCAGTTGTACACAGGAAGAAGACCCCCCAGGGCACAGAGCTGTCTTGGAATAGGTGCATAGCCTGTGAGATGTTGTACACAAAAAGTGGACCCTGGGAGAACAGGGCTGTCCTGGAATAGGTGCATAGCCTGCCAGTTGTTGTACCCTCGGAGCAGAGGACTGTCCTGGAATAGGTGCATAGCCTGCCGGTTGTTGTACACAGGAAGCAGACCCTCTGAGCACAGGGCTGTCCTGGAATAGGTGCATGGCCTGCCAGTTGTTGTACACAGGAAGCAGACCCCCGGACCACAGGGCTGTTCTGGAATAGGTTGATAGCCTGCCTGTTGTTGTACACAGGAAGCAGACCCGCAGATCACAGGATTATCCTGGAATAGGTGCATAGCCTGCCGGTTGTTGTACACAGGAAGCAGACCCTCGGAGCACAGGGCTGTCTTGGAATAGGTGCATAGCCTGCCAGTTGTTGTACAAAGGAAGAAGACCCTCAGAGCACAGGGCTGTCCAGGAATAGGCGCAGAGCCTGCCTGTTGTAGTATACAGGAAGCAGGCGCTAAGAGCACAGGACTGTCCTCGAATAGGTGCATAGCCTGCCAGTTGTTGTACACCGGAAGCGGACGCTCAGAGCACAGGGATTGTCCTGGAATAGGTGCATAGCCTGCCAGTTGTTGTACACAGGAAGCAGACCCTCGGAGCACAGGGCTGTCCTGGAATAGGTGCATAGCCTGCCAGTTTTAGTACACAGGAAGCAGACCCTCAGAGCACAGGGATGTCTTGGAATAGGTGCCTAGCCTGCCAGTTGTTGTAGAAAGGAAGAAGACCCTCAGAGCACAGGACTGTCCTGGAATAGATGCATATTCTGCCAGATGTTGAACACAGGAAGCGGACCCTCTGGGCACAGGGCTGTCCTGGAATAGGTGCATAGCCTGCCCGTTGTTGTACACAGGAAGCAGACCTTCAGAGCACAGGGCTGTCCTGAAATAGGTGCATAGCCTGCCTGTTGTTGTACACAGGAAGCAGACCCTAAGAGCACAGGGTTGTCCTGGAATAGGTGAATAGCCTGCCAGTTGTTGTACACAGGAAGCAGACCCTTGGAGCACAGGACTATCCTGGAGTAGATGCAAACCTCGAATAGGTGCATAGCTTGCCTGTTGTACACAGGAAGCAGACCCTCGGCGCACAGGGCTGTCCTAGGAGAGGTGCATAGCCAGCCTGTTGTTGCACACAGGAAGCAGACCCTCAGAGCGCAGGACTGTCCTGGAATAGGTGCACAGCCTGCCAGTTGTTGCACACAAGAAGCAGGCCCAAAGAGCACAGGGCTGCCCTAGAATAGGTACATAGCCTGCTGGTTGTTGTACACAGGAAGCAGACCTTCGGAGCACAGGACTATCATGGAATAGGTGCATAGCCTGCCGGTTGTTGTACACAGGAAGCAGACCCTCTGAGCACAGGGCTGTCCTGGAATAGGTGCATGGCCTGCCAGTTGTTGTACACAGGAAGCAGACCCCCGGACCACAGGGCTGTTCTGGAATAGGTTGATAGCCTGCCTGTTGTTGTACACAGGAAGCAGACCCGCAGATCACAGAACTATACTGGAATAGGTGCAATGCCTGCCGGTTGTTGTACACAGGAAGCAGACCCTCGGAGCACAGGACTATCCGGGAATAGGTGCATAGCCTGCCTCTTGTAGTATACAGGAAGCAGGCCCGAAGAGCAAAGGGCTGTCCTGGAATAGGTGCCTAACCTGCCAGTTGTTGTACACAGGAAGCGGACGCTCAGAGCACAGGACTGTCCTGGAATAGGTGCATAGCCTGCCAGTTGTTGTACACAGGAAGCGGACGCTCGGAACACAGGATTGTCCTGGAATAGGTGCATAGCCTGCCAGTTGTTGTACACAGGAAGCAGAGGCTCGGAGCACATGGCTACCCTGCAATAAGTACATAGCATGCCTGTTGTAGTATACAGGAAGCAGGCCTTAAGAGCACAGGACTGTCCTCGAATAGGTGCATAGCCTGCCAGTTGTTGTACACAGGAAGCGGACGCTCAGAGCACAGGGATTGTCCTGGAATAGGTGCATAGCCTGCCAGTTGTACACAGGAAGCAGACCCTCGGAGCACAGGGCTGTCCTGCAATAGGTGCATAGCCTGCCAGTTGTAGTACACAGGAAGCAGACCCTCAGAGCACAGGGATGTCTTGGAATAGGTGCATAGCCTGCCAGTTGTTGTACAAAGGAAGAAGACCCTCAGAGCACAGGACTGTCCTGGAATAGATGCATATTCTGCCAGATGTTGAACACAGGAAGCGGACCCTCTGGGCACAGGGCTGTCCTGGAATAGGTGCATAGCCTGCCTGTTGTTGTACACAGGAAGCAGACCTTCAGAGCACAGGGCTGTCCTGAAATAGGTGCATAGCCTGCCAGTTGTTGTACACAGGAAGCAGACCCTTGGAGCACAGGACTATCCTGGAGTAGATGCAAACCTCGAATAGGTGCATAGCTTGCCTGTTGTTGTACACAGGAAGCAGACCCTCGGCGCACAGGGCTGTCCTAGGAGAGGTGCATAGCCTGCCTGTTGTGGCACACAGGAAGCAGACCCTCGGAGCGCAAGACTGTCCTAGAATAGGTGCACAGCCTGCCAGTTGTTGCACACAAGAAGCAGGCCCTAAGAGCACAGGGCTGTCCTAGAATAGGTACATAGCCTGCTGGTTGTTGTACACAGGAAGCAGACCCTCGGAGCACAGGACTATCATGGAATAGGTGCATAGCCTGCCTTTTGTTGTACACAGGAAGCAGACCCTCGGAGCACAGGGCTGTCCTGGAATAGGTGCATGGCCTGCCAGTTGTTGTACACAGGAAGCAGACCCCGGACCACAGGGCTGTTCTGGAATAGGTTGATAGCCTGCCTGTTGTTGTACACAGGAAGCAGACCCGCAGATCACAGGACTATACTGGAATAGGTGCAATGCCTGCCGGTTGTTGTACACAGGAAGCAGACCCTCGGAGCACAGGACTATCCGGGAATAGGTGCATAGCCTGCCCTTTGTAGTATACAGGAAGCAGGCCCTAAGAGCAAAGGGCTGTCCTGGAATAGGTGCATAACCTGCCAGTTGTTGTACACAGGAAGCGGACGCTCGGAACACAGGATTGTCCTGGAATAGGTGCATAGCCTGCCAGTTGTTGTACACAGGAAGCGGACCCCTGGAGCACAGGGCTGTCCAGGAATAGGTGCATAGCCTGCCAGTTGCTGTACACAGGAAGCAGACGCTCAGAGCACAGGACTGTCCTGGAATAGGTGCATAGCCTGCCAGTTGTTGTACACAGGAAGCGGACGCTCGGAACACAGGATTGTCCTGGAATAGGTGCATAGCCTGCCTGTTGTTGCACACAGGAAGCAGACCCTCGGAGCACAGGACTGTCCTAGAATAGGTGCAGAGCCTGCTAGTTGTTATACACAGGAAGCAGGCCCTAAGAGCACAGGACTAGCCTGGAATAGGTGCATAGCCTGCCTGTTGTTGCACACAGGAAGCAGACCCTCGGAGCACAGGGCTGTCCTAGAATAGGCACATAGCCTGCTGGTTGTTGTACACAGGAAGCAGACCCTCGGAGCACCGGACTAGCCTGGAATAGGTGCATAGCCTGCCGGTTGTTGTACACAGGAAGCAGACCCTTGGAGCACAGGGCTGTCCTGGAATAGGTACATGGCCTGCCAGTTCTTGTACTCAGGAAGTGGACCCTCAGAGCACAGGGCTGTCCTGGAATAGGTGCATAACCTGCCTGTTTTTGTACACAGTAAAATGACCCTCAAATACCAGGGCTTTCCTGGAATAGGTGCAAAACCTGCCTGTTGTTGTACACAGTAAGTTGACCCTCAAAGCACAGGGCTTTCCTGGAATAGGTGCATAGCCTGCCGGTTGTTGTACAAAGGAAGCAGACCCTCGGACCAAAGGGCTGTTCTGGAATAGGTTGATAGCCTGCCTGTTGTTATACACAGGAAGCAGACCCTCAAAGCACAGGGCTGTCCTGGAATAGGTGTGTAGCCTGCCTGTTGTTGTAGACAGGAAGAAGGCCCTAAGAGCACAGAGCTGTCCTGGAATGGGTGCATAGCCTGCCATTTGTTGTACACAGGAAGCAGACCCTAAGGGCACAGGGCTGTCCTGGAATAGGTACATAGCCTGCCAGTTGTTGTACACAGGAAGCAGACCCTCGGAGCAGACGACTGTCCCGGAATAGGTGCATAGCCTGCCCGTTTTTGTACACAGGAAGCAGACCCTCGGAGCACAGGACTATCCGGAAGTAGGTGCACGGCCTGGCAGTTGTTGTACACAGGATGCAGACCCTCGGAAAACAGGGCTGTCCTGGCATAGGTGCATAGCCTGCCAGTTGTTGTAAACAGGAAGAGGACCCTAAGTACACAGGACTGTCCTGGAATAGGTGCATAGCCTGCCGTTTGTGTACACAGGAAGCAGACCCTCAGAGCAGAAGGCTGTCCTGGAATAGGTGCATAGCCTGCCTATTGTAGTATACAGGAAGCAGGCCCTAAGAGCACACAGCTATCCTGGAATAGGTGCATAGCCTCCCAGTTGTTGTACACAGGAAGCGGACCCTTGGAGCACAGCTGTCCTGGAATAGGTGCATAGCCGGCCAGTTGTACACAGGAAGCAGACCCTCGGAACACAGGACTGTCTTGGAATAGGTGCATAGCCTGCCAGTTGTACACAGGAAGAAGACCCCCCAGGGCACAGAGCTGTCTTGGAATAGGTGCATAGCCTGTGAGATGTTGTACACAAAAAGTGGACCCTGGGAGAACAGGGCTGTCCTGGAATAGGTGCATAGCCTGCCAGTTGCTGTACACAGGAAGCAGACCTTCAGAGCACAGGGCTGTCCTGGAATAAGTGCAAAACCTGCCTGCTCTTGTACACAGGAAACAGACCCTCAGAGCACAGGGTTGTCCTGGAAGAGGTGGATAGCCTGACAATTGCTGTACACAGGAAGCAGACTCTAGGAGCACAGGACTATCCTGGAATAGGTGCATAACCTGCCAGTTGTTGTACACAGGAAGCAGACCCTCGGAGCACAGGGCTACCCTGCAATAAGTACATAGCATGCCGGTTGTTGTACCCAGGAAGCAGACCCTCAGAGCACAGGGCTGTCCTGGATTAGGTGCATAGCCTGCCAGTTGTTGTACACAGGAAGCAGACCCTAAGTGCACAGGACTGTCCTGGAATAGGTGCATAGCCTGCCCGTTGTTGTATACAGGAAGCAGACCCTCAGAGCACAAGGCTGTCCAGGAATAGGCGCAGAGCCTGCCTGTTGTAGTATACAGGAAGCAGGCGCTAAGAGCACAGGACTGTCCTCGAATAGGTGCATAGCCTGCCAGTTGTTGTACACCGGAAGCGGACGCTCAGAGCACAGGGATTGTCCTGGAATAGGTGCATAGCCTGCCAGTTGTTGTACACAGGAAGCAGACCCTCGGAGCACAGGGCTGTCCTGGAATAGGTGCATAGCCTGCCAGTTTTAGTACACAGGAAGCAGACCCTCAGAGCACAGGGATGTCTTGGAATAGGTGCCTAGCCTGCCAGTTGTTGTAGAAAGGAAGAAGACCCTCAGAGCACAGGACTGTCCTGGAATAGATGCATATTCTGCCAGATGTTGAACACAGGAAGCGGACCCTCTGGGCACAGGGCTGTCCTGGAATAGGTGCATAGCCTGCCAGTTGTTGTACCCTCGGAGCAGAAGACTGTCCTGGAATAGGTGCATAGCCTTCCCGTTGTTGTACACAGGAAGCAGACCTTCGGAGCACAGGGCTGTCCTGAAATAGGTGCATAGCCTGCCTGTTGTTGTACACAGGAAGCAGACCCTAAGAGCACAGGGTTGTCCTGGAATAGGTGAATAGCCTGCCAGTTGTTGTACACAGGAAGCAGACCCTTGGAGCACAGGACTATCCTGGAGTAGATGCAAACCTCGAATAGGTGCATAGCTTGCCTGTTGTACACAGGAAGCAGACCCTCGGCACACAGGGCTGTCCTAGGAGAGGTGCATAGCCAGCCTGTTGTTGCACACAGGAAGCAGACCCTCAGAGCGCAGGACTGTCCTGGAATAGGTGCACAGCCTGCCAGTTGTTGCACACAAGAAGCAGGCCCAAAGAGCACAGGGCTGCCCTAGAATAGGTACATAGCCTGCTGGTTGTTGTACACAGGAAGCAGACCTTCGGAGCACAGGACTATCATGGAATAGGTGCATAGCCTGCCGGTTGTTGTACACAGGAAGCAGACCCTCTGAGCACAGGGCTGTCCTGGAATAGGTGCATGGCCTGCCAGTTGTTGTACACAGGAAGCAGACCCCCGGACCACAGGGCTGTTCTGGAATAGGTTGATAGCCTGCCTGTTGTTGTACACAGGAAGCAGACCCGCAGATCACAGGACTATACTGGAATAGGTGCAATGCCTGCCGGTTGTTGTACACAGGAAGCAGACCCTCGGAGCACAGGACTATCCGGGAATAGGTGCATAGCCTGCCTCTTGTAGTATACAGGAAGCAGGCCCTAAGAGCAAAGGGCTGTCCTGGAATAGGTGCATAACCTGCCAGTTGTTGTACACAGGAAGCGGACGCTCAGAGCACAGGACTGTCCTGGAATAGGTGCATAGCCTGCCAGTTGTTGTACACAGGAAGCGGACGCTCGGAACACAGGATTGTCCTGGAATAGGTGCATAGCCTGCCAGTTGTTGTACACAGGAAGCAGACCCTCGGAGCACATGGCTACCCTGCAATAAGTACATAGCATGCCTGTTGTAGTATACAGGAAGCAGGCCTTAAGAGCACAGGACTGTCCTCGAATAGGTGCATAGCCTGCCAGTTGTTGTACACAGGAAGCGGACGCTCAGAGCACAGGGATTGTCCTGGAATAGGTGCATAGCCTGCCAGTTGTACACAAGAAGCAGACCCTCGGAGCACAGGGCTGTCCTGCAATAGGTGCATAGCCTGCCAGTTGTAGTACACAGGAAGGAGACCCTCAGAGCACAGGGATGTCTTGGAATAGGTGCATAGCCTGCCAGTTGTTGCACAAAGGAAGAAGACCCTCAGAGCACAGGACTGTCCTGGAATAGATGCATATTCTGCCAGATGTTGAACACAGGAAGCGGACCCTCTGGGCACAGGGCTGTCCTGGAATAGGTGCATAGCCTGCCTGTTGTTGTACACAGGAAGCAGACCTTCAGAGCACAGGGCTGTCCTGAAATAGGTGCATAGCCTGCCAGTTGTTGTACACAGGAAGCAGACCCTTGGAGCACAGGACTATCCTGGAGTAGATGCAAACCTCGAATAGGTGCATAGCTTGCCTGTTGTTGTACACAGGAAGCAGACCCTCGGCGCACAGGGCTGTCCTAGGAGAGGTGCATAGCCTGCCTGTTGTTGCACACAGGAAGCAGACCCTCGGAGCGCAAGACTGTCCTAGAATAGGTGCACAGCCTGCCAGTTGTTGCACACAAGAAGCAGGCCCTAAGAGCACAGGGCTGTCCTAGAATAGGTACATAGCCTGCTGGTTGTTGTACACAGGAAGCAGACCCTCGGAGCACAGGACTATCATGGAATAGGTGCATAGCCTGCCGGTTGTTGTACACAGGAAGCAGACCCTCGGAGCACAGGGCTGTCCTGGAATAGGTGCATGGCCTGCCAGTTGTTGTACACAGGAAGCAGACCCCGGACCACAGGGCTGTTCTGGAATAGGTTGATAGCCTGCCTGTTGTTGTACACAGGAAGCAGACCCGCAGATCACAGGACTATACTGGAATAGGTGCAATGCCTGCCGGTTGTTGTACACAGGAAGCAGACCCGCGGAGCACAGGACTATCCGGGAATAGGTGCATAGCCTGCCCTTTGTAGTATACAGGAAGCAGGCCCTAAGAGCAAAGGGCTGTCCTGGAATAGGTGCATAACCTGCCAGTTATTGTACACAGGAAGCAGACGCTCAGAGCACAGGACTGTCCTGGAATAGGTGCATAGCCTGCCAGTTGTTGTACACAGGAAGCGGACGCTCGGAACACAGGATTGTCCTGGAATAGGTGCATAGCCTGCCAGTTGTTGTACACAGGAAGCGGACCCCTGGAGCACAGGGCTGTCCGGGAATAGGTGCATAGCCTGCCAGTTGCTGTACACAGGAAGCAGACGCTCAGAGCACAGGACTGTCCTGGAATAGGTGCATAGCCTGCCAGTTGTTGTACACAGGAAGCGGACGCTCGGAACACAGGATTGTCCTGGAATAGGTGCATAGCCTGCCTGTTGTTGCACACAGGAAGCAGACCCTTGGAGCACAGGACTGTCCTAGAATAGGTGCAGAGCCTGCTAGTTGTTATACACATGAAGCAGGCCCTAAGAGCACAGGACTAGCCTGGAATAGGTGCATAGCCTGCCTGTTGTTGCACACAGGAAGCAGACCCTCGGAGCACAGGGCTGTCCTAGAATAGGCAAATAGCCTGCTGGTTGTTGTACACAGGAAGCAGACCCTCGGAGCACCGGACTAGCCTGGAATAGGTGCATAGCCTGCCGGTTGTTGTACACAGGAAGCAGACCCTCGGAGCACAGGGCTGTCCTGGAATAGGTACATGGCCTGCCAGTTCTTGTATACAGGAAGTGGACCCTCAGAGCACAGGGCTGTCCTGGAATAGGTGCATAACCTGCCTGTTTTTGTATACAGTAAGATGACCCTCAAATACCAGGGCTTTCCTGGAATAGGTGCAAAACCTGCCTGTTGTTGTACACAGTAAGTTGACCCTCAAAGCACAGGGCTTTCCTGGAATAGGTGCGTAGCCTGCCGGTTGTTGTACAAAGGAAGCAGACCCTCGGACCAAAGGGCTGTTCTGGAATAGGTTGATAGCCTGCCTGTTGTTGTACACAGGAAGCAGACCCGCAGAGCACAGGACTATCCTGGAATAGGTGCATAGCCTGCCGGTTGTTGTACATAGGAAGCAGACCCTCGGAGCACAGGATTGTCCTGGAATAGGTGCATAGCCTGCCTGTTGTTGCACACAGGAAGCAGACCCTCGGAGCACAGGACTGTCCTAGAATAGGTGTGTAGCCTGCTAGTTGTTATACACATGAAGCAGGCCCTAAGAGCACAGGACTAGCCTGGAATAGGTGCATAGCCTGCCTGTTGTTGCACACAGGAAGCAGACCCTCGGAGCACAGGGCTGTCCTAGAATAGGCACATAGCCTGCTGGTTGTTGTACACAGGAAGCAGACCCTCGGAGCACCGGACTAGCCTGGAATAGGTGCATAGCCTGCCTGTTGTTGTACACAGGAAGCAGACCCGCAGAGCACAGGACTATCCTGGAATAGGTGCATAGCCTGCCTGTTGTTGTACATAGGAAGCAGACCCTCGGAGCACAGGGCTGTCTTGGAATAGGTGCATAGCCTGCCAGTTGTTGTACAAAGGAAGAAGACCCTCAAAGCACAGGGCTGTCCTGGAATAGGTGTGTAGCCTGCCTGTTGTTGTAGACAGGAAGAAGGCCCTAAGAGCACAGAGCTGTCCTGGAATGGGTGCATAGCCTGCCATTTGTTGTACACAGGAAGCAGACCCTAAGGGCACAGGGCTGTCCTGGAATAGGTACATAGCCTGCCAGTTGTTGTACACAGGAAGCAGACCCTCGGAGCAGACGACTATCCCGGAATAGGTGCATAGCCTGCCCGTTTTTGTACACAGGAAGCAGACCCTCGGAGCACAGGACTATCCGGAAGTAGGTGCACGGCCTGGCAGTTGTTGTACACAGGATGCAGACCCTCGGAAAACAGGGCTGTCCTGGCATAGGTGCATAGCCTGCCAGTTGTTGTAAACAGGAAGAGGACCCTAAGTACACATGACTGTCCTGGAATAGGTGCATAGCCTGCCCGTTTGTGTACACAGGAAGCAGACCCTCAGAGCAGAAGGCTGTCCTGGAATAGGTGCATAGCCTGCCTATTGTAGTATACAGGAAGCAGGCCCTAAGAGCACACAGCTATCCTGGAATAGGTGCATAGCCTCCCAGTTGTTGTACACAGGAAGCAGACCCTTGGAGCACAGAGCTGTCCTGGAATAGGTGCATAGCCGGCCAGTTGTACACAGGAAGCAGACCCTCGGAGCACAGGACTGTCTTGGAATAGGTGCATAGCCTGCCAGTTGTTGTACAAAGGAAGCAGACCCTCGGACCAAAGGGCTGTTCTGGAATAGGTTGATAGCCTGCCTGTTGTTGTACACAGGAAGCAGACCCGCAGAGCACAGGACTATCCTGGAATAGGTGCATAGCCTGCCGGTTGTTGTACACAGGAAGCAGACCCTCGGAGCACAGGGCTGTCTTGGAATAGGTGCATAGCCTGCCAGTTGTTGTACAAATGAAGAAGACCCTCAGAGAACAGGGCTGTCCTGGAATAGGTGCGTAACCTGCCTGTTGTTGTAGACAGGAAGAAGGCCCTAAGAGCACAGAGCTGTCCTGGAATGGGTGCATAGCCTGCCATTTGTTCTACACAGGAAGCAGACTCTAAGGGCACAGGGCTGTCCTGGAATAGGTGCATAGACTGTCAGTTGTTGTACACAGGAAGCAGACCCTCAGAGCACAGGGCTGTCCTGGAATAGGTGCATAGCTTGCCTGCAGACCCTCAGAGCACAGGGATGTCCTGGAATAGGTACATAGCCTGCAAGTTGTTGTACACAGGAAGCAGACCCTCGGAGCAGAGAACTGTCCCGGAATAGGTGCATAGCCTGCCAGTTTTTGTACACAGGAAGCAGACCCTCGGAGCACAGGACTATCCGGAAGTAGGTGCACGGCCTGGCAGTTGTTGTACACAGGATGCAGACCCTCGGAAAACAGGGCTGTCCTGGCATAGGTGCATAGCCTGCCAGTTGTTGTAAACAGGAAGCGGTCCCTAAGTACACAGGGCAGTCCTGGAATAGGTGCATAGCCTGCCCGTTGTTGTACACAGGAAGCAGACCCTCAGAGCAGAAGGCTGTCCTGGAATAGGTGCATAGCCTGCCTGTTGTAGTATACAGGAAGCAGGCCCTAAGAGCACACAGCTATCCTGGAATAGGTGCATAGCCTCCCAGTTGTTGTACACAGGAAGCGGACCCTTGGAGCACAGAGCTGTCCTGGAATAGGTGCATAGCCGGCCAGTTGTACACAGGAAGCAGACCCTCGGAGCACAGGACTGTCTTGGAATAGGTGCATAGCCTGCCAGTTGTACACAGGAAGAAGACCCCCCAGGGCACAGAGCTGTCTTGGAATAGGTGCATAGCCTGCGAGATGTTGTACACAGGAAGTGGACCCTGGGAGAACAGGGCTGTCCTGGAATAGGTGCATAGCCTGCCAGTTGTTGTACCCTCGGAGCAGAGGACTGTCCTGGAATAGGTGCATAGCCTGCCAGTTGCTGTACACAGGAAGCAGACCTTCAGAGCACAGGGCTGTCCTGGAATAAGTGCATAACCTGCCTGCTCTTGTACACAGGAAACAGACCCTCGGAGCACAGGGTTGTCCTGGAAGAGGTGGATAGCCTGACAGTTGCTGTACACAGGAAGCAGACCCTAGGAGCACAGGACTATCCTGGAATAGGTGCATAGCCTGCCAGTTGTTGTACACAGGAAGCAGACCCTCGGAGCACAGGGTTGTCCTGGAAGAGGTGCATAGCCTGCCAGTTGTTGTACACAGGAAGCGGACACTCAGAGCACAGGGATTGTCCTGGAATAGGTGCATAGCCTGCCAGTTGTTGTACACAGGAAGCAGACCCTCGGAGCACAGGGCTGTCCTGCAATAGATGCATAGCCTGCCAGTTGTAGTACACAGGAAGCAGACCCTCAGAGCACAGGGATGTCTTGGAATAGGTGCATAGCCTGCCAGTTGTTGTACAAAGGAAGAAGACCCTCAGAGCACAGGACTGTCCTGGAATAGATGCATATTCTGCCAGATGTTGAACACAGGAAGCAGACCCTCTGGGCACAGGGCTGTCCTGGAATAGGTGCATAGCCTGCCTGTTGTTGTACACAGGAAGCAGACCTTCAGAGCACAGGGCTGTCCTGAAATAGGTGCATAGCCTGCCTGTTGATGTACACAGGAAGCAGACCCTAAGAGCACAGGGTTGTCCTGGAATAGGTGAATAGCCTGCCAGTTGTTGTACACAGGAAGCAGACCCTCGGAGCACAGGACTATCCTGGAGTAGATGCAAACCTCGAATAGGTGCATAGCTTGCCTGTTGTTGTACACAGGAAGCAGACCCTCGGCGCACAGGGCTGTCCTTGGAGAGGTGCATAGCCTGCCTGTTGTTGCACACAGGAAGAAGGCCCTAAGAGCACAGAGCTGTCCTGGAATAGGTGCATAGCCTGCCATTTGTTGTACACAGGAAGCAGACCTCAGAGCACAGGGATGTCCTGGCATAGGTGCATAGCCTGCCTGTTGTAGTACACAGGAAGAAGGCCCTAAGAGCACAGAGCTGTCCTGGAATAGGTGCATAGCCTGCCATTTGTTGTACACAGGAAGCAGACCCTAAGGGCACAGGGCTGTCCTGGAATAGGTGCATAGACTGCCAGTTGTTGTACACAGGAAGCAGATCCTCAGAACACAGGTTTGTCCTGGAATAGGTGCGTAGCGTGCCTGCTTTAGTACACAGGAAGCAGGCCCTAAGAGCACAGGGCTGTCGGGAATAGGTGCCTAACGTGCCATTTGTTGTACACTGGAAGCAGACCCTAAGGGCACAGGGCTGTCCTGGAAATGGTGCATAGCCTGCCAGTTGTTGTACACAGGAAGAAGGCACTAAGAGCACATAGATGTCCTGGAATGGGTGCATAGCCTGCCATTTGTTGTACACAGGAAGCAGACCCTAAGGGCACAGGGCTGTCCTGGAACAGGTGCATAGACTGCCAGTTGTTGTACACAGGAAGCGGACCCTCAGAGCACAGGGCAGTCCTGGAATAGGTGCATAGCCTGTCAGTTGTTGTACAAAGGAAGCAGACCCTCAGAGCAATGGGCTGTCCTGGAATAGGTGCGTAGCCTGCCTGTTGTTGTACACAGGAAGCAGACCCTCGGAGCACAGGGTTGTCCTGGAATAGGTGCATAGCCTGCCAGTTGTAGTACACAGGAAGCAGACCCTCAGAGCACAGGGATGTCTTGGAATAGGTGCATAGACTGTCAGTTGTTGTACACAGGAAGCAGACCCTCAGAGCACAGGGCTGTCCTGGAATAGGTGCATAGCCTGCCTTTAGACCCTCAGAGCACAGGGATGTCCTGGAATAGGTACATAGCCTGCCAGTTGTTGTACACAGGAAGCAGACCCTCGGAGCAGAGGACTGTCCCGGAATAGGTGCATAGCCTGCCAGTTTTTGTACACAGGAAGCAGACCCTCGGAGCACAGGACTATCCGGAAGTAGGTGCACGGCCTGGCAGTTGTTGTACACAGGATGCAGACCCTCGGAAAACAGGGCTGTCCTGGCATAGGTGCATAGCCTGCCAGTTCTTGTAAACAGGAAGCGGACCCTAAGTACACAGGACAGTCCTGGAATAGGTGCATAGCCTGCCCGTTGTTGTACACAGGAAGCAGACCCTCAGAGCAGAAGGCTGTCCTGGAATAGGTGCATAGCCTGCCTGTTGTAGTATACAGGAAGCAGGCCCTAAGAGCACACGGCTATCCTGGAATAGGTGCATAGCCTCCCAGTTGTTGTACACAGGAAGCGGACCCTTGGAGCACAGAGCTGTCCTGGAATAGGTGCATAGCCGGCCAGTTGTACACAGGAAGCGGACCCTTGGAGCACAGAGCTGTCCTGGAATAGGTGCATAGCCTGCCAGTTGTACACAGGAAGAAGACCCCCCAGGGCACAGAGCTGTCTTGGAATAGGTGCATAGCCTGCGAGATGTTGTACACAGGAAGTGGACCCTGGGAGACCAGGGCTGTCCTGGAATAGGTGCATAGCCTGCCAGTTGTTGTACCCTCGGAGCAGAGGACTGTCCTGGAATAGGTGCATAGCCTGCCAGTTGCTGTACACAGGAAGCAGACCTTCAGAGCACAGGGCTGTCCTGGAATAAGTGCATAACCTGCCTGCTCTTGTACACAGGAAACAGACCCTCAGAGCACAGGGTTGTCCTGGAAGAGGTGGATAGCCTGACAGTTGCTGTACACAGGAAGCAGACCCTAGGAGCACAGGACTATCCTGGAATAGGTGCATAGCCTGCCAGTTGTTGTAAACAGGAAGCCGACCCTCGGAGCACAGGGCTACCCTGCAATAAGTACATAGCATGCCTGTTGTAGTATAAAGGAAGCAGGCCCTAAGAGCACAGGACTGTCCTCGAATAGGTGCATAGCCTGCCAGTTGTTGTACACAGGAAGCGGACGCTCAGAGCACAGGGATTGTCCTGGAATAGGTGCATAGCCTGCCAGTTGTTGTACACAGGAAGCAGACCCTCGGAGCACAGGGCTGTCCTGCAATAGGTGCATAGCCTGCCAGTTCTAGTACACAGGAAGCAGACCCTCAGAGCACAGGGATGTCTTGGAATAGGTGCATAGCCTGCCAGTTGTTGTACAAAGGAAGAAGACCCTCAGAGCACAGGACTGTCCTGGAATAGATGCATATTCTGCCAGATGTTGAACACAGGAAGCGGACCCTCTGGGCACAGGGCTGTCCTGGAATAGGTGCATAGCCTGCCTGTTGTTGTACACAGGAAGCAGACCTTCAGAGCACAGGGCTGTCCTGAAATAGGTGCATAGCCTGCCTGTTGATGTACACAGGAAGCAGACCCTAAGAGCACATGGTTGTCCTGGAATAGGTGAATAGCCTGCCAGTTGTTGTACACAGGAAGCAGACCCTCGGAGCACAGGACTATCCTGGAGTAGATGCAAACCTCGAATAGGTGCATAGCTTGCCTGTTGTTGTACACAGGAAGCAGACCCTCGGCGCACAGGGCTGTCCTAGAATAGGTGCACAGCCAGCCAGTTGTTGCACACAAGAAGCAGGCCCTAAGAGCACAGGGCTGTCCTAGAATAGGTGCATAGCCTGCTGGTTGTTGTACACAGGAAGCAGACCCTCGGAGCACAGGACTATCATGGAATAGGTGCATAGCCTGCCGGTTGTTGTACACAGGAAGCAGACCCTCGGAGCACAGGGCTGTCCTGGAATAGGTGCATGGCCTGCCAGTTGTTGTACACAGGAAGTAGACCCCGGACCACAGGGCTGTTCTGGAATAGGTTGATAGCCTGCCTGTTGTTGTACACAGGAAGCAGACCCGCAGATCACAGGATTATCCTGGAATAGGTGCATAGCCTGCCGGTTGTTGTACACAGGAAGCAGACCCTCTGAGCACAGGGCTGTCTTGGAATAGGTGCATAGCCTGCCAGTTGTTGTACAAAGGAAGAAGACCCTCAGAGCACAGGGCTGTCCAGGAATAGGCGCAGAGCCTGCCTGTTGTAGTATACAGGAAGCAGGCCCTAAGAGCACAGGACTGTCCTCGAATAGGAGCATAGCCTGCCAGTTGTTGTACACAGGAAGCGGACGCTCAGAGCACAGGGATTGTCCTGGAATAGGTGCATAGCCTGCCAGTTGTTGTACACAGGAAGCAGACCCTCGGAGCACAGGGCTGTCCTGGAATAGGTGCATAGCCTGCCAGTTGTAGTACACAGGAAGCAGACCCTCAGAGCACAGGGATGTCTTGGAATAGGTGCATAGACTGTCAGTTGTTGTACACAGGAAGCAGACCCTCAGAGCACAGGGCTGTCCTGGAATAGGTGCATAGCCTGCCGGTTGTTGTACACAGGAAGCAGACCCTCGGAGCACAGGACTGTCCTGGAATAGGTGCATAGCCTGCCCGTTGTTGTACACAGGAAGCAGACCCTCAGAGCACAAGGCTGTCCAGGAATAGGCGCAGAGCCTGCCTGTTGTAGTATACAGGAAGCAGGCCCTAAGAGAACAGGACTGTCCTCGAATAGGTGCATAGCCTGCCAGTTGTTGTACACAGGAAGCGGACGCTCAGAGCACAGGGATTGTCCTGGAATAGGTACATAGCCTGCCAGTTGTTGTACACAGGAAGCAGACCCTCGGAGCACAGGGCTGTCCTGGAATAGGTGCATAGCCTGCCAGTTGTAGTACACAGGAAGCAGACCCTCAGAGCACAGGGATGTCTTGGAATAGGTGCATAGACTGTCAGTTGTTGTACACAGGAAGCAGACCCTTAGAGCACAGGGCTGTCCTGGAATAGGTACATAGCCTGCCAGTTGTTGTACACAGGAAGCAGACCCTCGGAGCAGAGGACTGTCCCGGAATAGGTGCATAGCCTGCCAGTTTTTGTACACAGGAAGCAGACCCTCGGAGCACAGGACTATCCAGAAGTAGGTGCACGGCCTGGCAGTTGTTGTACACAGGATGCAGACCCTCGGAAAACATGGCTGTCCTGGCATAGGTGCATAGCCTGCCAGTTGTTGTAAACAGGAAGCGGACCCTAAGTACACAGGACAGTCCTGGAATAGGTGCATAGCCTGCCCGTTGTTGTACACAGGAAGCAGACCCTCAGAGCAGAAGGCTGTCCTGGAATAGGTGCATAGCCTGCCTGTTGTAGTATACAGGAAGCAGGCCCTAAGAGCACACAGCTATCCTGGAATAGGTGCATAGCCTCCCAGTTGTTGTACACAGGAAGCGGACCCTTGGAGCACAGAGCTGTCCTGGAATAGGTGCATAGCCGGCCAGTTGTACACAGGAAGCAGACCCTCGGAGCACAGGACTGTCTTGGAATAGGTGCATAGCCTGCCAGTTGTACACAGGAAGAAGACCCCCCAGGGCACAGAGCTGTCTTGGAATAGGTGCATAGCCTGTGAGATGTTGTACACAGGAAGTGGACCCTGGGAGAACAGGGCTGTCCTGGAATAGGTGCATAGCCTGCCAGTTGTTGTACCCTCGGAGCAGAGGACTGTCCTGGAATAGGTGCATAGCCTGCCAGTTGCTGTACACAGGAAGCAGACCTTCAGAGCACAGGGCTGTCCTGGAATAAATGCATAACCTGCCTGCTCTTGTACACAGGAAACAGACCCTCAGAGCACAGGGTTGTCCTGGAAGAGGTGGATAGCCTGACAGTTGCTGTACACAGGAAGCAGACCCTAGGAGCACAGGACTATCCTGGAATAGGTGCATAGCCTGCCAGTTGTTGTACACAGGAAGCAGACCCTCGGAGCACAGGGCTACCCTGCAATAAGTACATAGCATGCCTGTTGTAGTATACAGGAAGCAGGCCCTAAGAGCACAGGACTGTCCTCGAATAGGTGCATAGCCTGCCAGTTGTTGTACACAGGAAGCGGACGCTCAGAGCACAGGGATTGTCCTGGAATAGGTGCATAGCCTGCCAGTTGTTGTACACAGGAAGCAGACCCTCGGAGCACAGGGCTGTCCTGCAATAGGTGCATAGCCTGCCAGTTGTAGTACACAGGAAGCAGACCCTCAGAGCACAGGGATGTCTTGGAATAGGTGCATAGCCTGCCAGTTGTTTTACAAAGGAAGAAGACCCTCAGAGCACAGGACTGTCCTGGAATAGATGCATATTCTGCCAGATGTTGTACACAGGAAGCGGACGCTCAGAGCACAGGGATTGTCCTGGAATAGGTGCATAGCCTGCCAGTTGTTGTACACAGGAAGCAGACCCTCGGAGCACAGGGCTGTCCTGGAATAGGTGCATAGCCTGCCTGTTGTTGTACACAGGAAGCAGACCTTCAGAGCACAGGGCTGTCCTGAAATAGGTGCATAGCCTGCCTGTTGATGTACACAGGAAGCAGACCCTAAGAGCACAGGGTTGTCCTGGAATAGGTGAATAGCCTGCCAGTTGTTGTACACAGGAAGCAGACCCTCGGAGCACAGGACTATCCTGGAGTAGATGCAAACCTCGAATAGGTGCATAGCTTGCCTGTTGTTGTACACAGGAAGCAGACCCTCGGCGCACAGGGCTGTCCTAGGAGAGGTGCATAGCCTGCCTGTGGTTTCACACAGGAAGCAGACCCTCGGAGCGCAAGACTGTCCTAGAATAGGTGCACAGCCAGCCAGTTGTTGCACACAAGAAGCAGGCCCTAAGAGCACAGGGCTGTCCTAGAATAGGTACATAGCCTGCTGGTTGTTGTACATAGGAAGCAGACGCTCAGAGCACAGGACTATCATGGAATAGGTGCATAGCCTGCCGGTTGTTGTACACAGGAAGCAGACCCTCGGAGAAGAGGACTGTCCCGGAATAGGTGCATAGCCTGCCAGTTTTTGTACACAGGAAGCAGACCCTCGGAGCACAGGACTATCCAGAAGTAGGTGCACGGCCTGGCAGTTGTTGTACACAGGATGCAGACCCTCGGAAAACAGGGCTGTCCTGGCATAGGTGCATAGCCTGCCAGTTGTTGTAAACAGGAAGCGGACCCTAAGTACACAGGACAGTCCTGGAATAGGTGCATAGCCTGCCCGTTGTTGTACACAGGAAGCAGACCCTCAGAGCAGAAGGCTGTCCTGGAATAGGTGCATAGCCTGCCTGTTGTAGTATACAGGAAGCAGGCCCTAAGAGCACACGGCTATCCTGGAATAGGTGCATAGCCTCCCAGTTGTTGTACACAGGAAGCGGACCCTTGGAGCACAGAGCTGTCCTGGAATAGGTGCATAGCCGGCCAGTTGTACACAGGAAGCAGACCCTCGGAGCACAGGACTGTCTTGGAATAGGTGCATAGCCTGCCAGTTGTACACAGGAAGAAGACCCCCCAGGGCACAGAGCTGTCTTGGAATAGGTGCATAGCCTGTGAGATGTTGTACACAGGAAGTGGACCCTGGGAGAACAGGGCTGTCCTGGAATAGGTGCATAGCCTGCCAGTTGTTGTACCCTCGGAGCAGAGGACTGTCCTGGAATAGGTGCATAGCCTGCCAGTTGCTGTACACAGGAAGCAGACCTTCAGAGCACAGGGCTGTCCTGGAATAAGTGCATAACCTGCCTGCTCTTGTACACAGGAAACAGACCCTCAGAGCACAGGGTTGTCCTGGAAGAGGTGGATAGCCTGACAGTTGCTGTACACAGGAAGCAGACCCTAGGAGCACAGGACTATCCTGGAATAGGTGCATAGCCTGCCAGTTGTTGTACACAGGAAGCAGACCCTCGGAGCACAGGGCTACCCTGCAATAAGTACATAGCATGCCTGTTGTAGTATACAGGAAGCAGGCCCTAAGAGCACAGGACTGTCCTCGAATAGGTGCATAGCCTGCCAGTTGTTGTACACAGGAAGCGGACGCTCAGAGCACAGGGATTGTCCTGGAATAGGTGCATAGCCTGCCAGTTGTTGTACACAGGAAGCAGACCCTCGGAGCACAGGGCTGTCCTGCAATAGGTGCATAGCCTGCCAGTCGTAGTATACAGGAAGCAGACCCTCAGAGCACAGGGATGTCTTGGAATAGGTGCATAGCCTGCCAGTTGTTGTACAAAGGAAGAAGACCCTCAGAGCACAGGACTGTCCTGGAATAGATGCATATTCTGCCAGATGTTGTACACAGGAAGCGGACGCTCAGAGCACAGGGATTGTCCTGGAATAGGTGCATAGCCTGCCAGTTGTTGTACACAGGAAGCAGACCCTCGGAGCACAGGGCTGTCCTGGAATAGGTACATAGCCTGCCTGTTGTTGTACACAGGAAGCAGACCTTCAGAGCACAGGGCTGTCCTGAAATAGGTGCATAGCCTGCCTGTTGATGTACACAGGAAGCAGACCCTAAGAGCACAGGGTTGTCCTGGAATAGGTGAATAGCCTGCCAGTTGTTGTACACAGGAAGCAGACCCTCGGAGCACAGGACTATCCTGGAGTAGATGCAAACCTCGAATAGGTGCATAGCTTGCCTGTTGTTGTACACAGGAAGCAGACCCTCGGTGCACAGGGCTGTCCTAGGAGAGGTGCATAGCCTGCCTGTGGTTGCACACAGGAAGCAGACCCTCGGAGCGCAAGACTGTCCTAGAATAGGTGAACAGCCAGCCAGTTGTTGCACACAAGAAGCAGGCCCTAAGAGCACAGGGCTGTCCTAGAATAGGTACATAGCCTGCTGGTTGTTGTACACAGGAAGCAGACCCTCGGAGCACAGGACTATCATGGAATAGGTGCATAGCCTGCCGGTTGTTGTACACAGGAAGCAGACCCTCGGAGCACAGGGCTGTCCTGGAATAGGTGCATGACCTGCCAGTTGTTGTACACAGGAAGCAGACCCCGGACCACAGGGCTGTTCTGGAATAGGTTGATAGCCTGCCTGTTGTTGTACACAGGAAGCAGACCCGCAGATCACAGGACTATACTAGAATAGGTGCAATGCCTGCCGGTTGTTGTACACAGGAAGCAGACCCTCGGAGCACAGGACTATCCGGGAATAGGTGCATAGCCTGCCCTTTGTGTTATACAGGAAGCAAGCCCTAAGAGCAAAGGGCTGTCCTGGAATAGGTGCATAACCTGCCAGTTGTTGTACACAGGAAGCGGACGCTCAGAGCACAGGACTGTCCTGGAATAGGTGCATAGCCTGCCAGTTGTTGTACACAGGAAGCGGACGCTCGGAACACAGGATTGTCCTGGAATAGGTGCATAGCCTGCCAGTTGTTGTACACAGGAAGCGGACCATCGGAGCACAGGGCTGTCCGGGAATAGGTTCATAGCCTGCCAGTTGCTGTACAAAGGAAGAAGACCCTCAGAGCACAGGACTGTCCTGGAATAGATCCCTAGCCTGCCAGATGTTGTACACAGGAAGCGGACCCTCTGAACATAGGGCTGTCCTGGAATAGGTGCATAGCCTGCCAGTTGTTGTACCCTTGGAGCATAGGACTGGCCTGGAATAGGTGCATAACCTGCCAGTTGTTGTAAACAGGAAGCGACCTTCAGAGAACAGGGCTGTCCTGAAATAGGTGCATAGCCTGCCTGTTGTTGTACACAGGAAGCAGACCCTTAGAGCACAGGGTTGTCCTGCAATAATTGAATAGCCTGCCAGTTGTTGTACAGAGGAAGCAGACCCTCGGAGCACAGGGCTGTCCTCGAATAGGTGCATAGCCTGCCAGTTGTTGTACACAGGAGGCAGACCCTTGGCGCACAGAGCTGTCCTAGAAGAGGTGCATAGCCTGCCTGTTGTTGCACACAGGAAGCAGACCCTCGGAGCACAGGACTGTCCTAGAATAGGTGCAGAGCCTGCTAGTTGTTATACACAGGAAGCAGGCCCTAAGAGCACAGGACTAGCCTGGAATAGGTGCATAGCCTGCCTGTTGTTGCACACAGGAAGCAGACCCTCTGAGCACAGGGCTGTCCTAGAATAGGTACATAGCCTGCTGGTTGTTGTACACAGGAAGCAGACCCTCGGAGCACCGGAGTAGCCTGGAATAGGTGCATAGTCTGCCGGTTGTTGTACACAGGAAGCAGACCCTCGGCGCACAGGGCTGTCCTGGAATAGGTACATGGCCTGCCAGTTCTTGTACACAGGAAGTGGACCCTCAGAGCACAGGGCTGTCCTGGAATAGGTGCATAAACTGCCAGTTCTTGTACACAGGAAGTAGACCCTCGGACCAAAGGGCTGTTCTGGAATAGGTTGATAGCCTGCCTGTTGTTGTACACAGGAAGCAGACCCGCAGAGCACAGGACTATCCTGGAATAGGTGCATAGCCTGCTGGTTGTTGCACACAGGAAGCAGACCCTCGGAGCACAGGGCTGTCTTGGAATAGGTGCATAGCCTGCCAGTTGTTGTACAAAGGAAGAAGACCCTCAGAGCACAGGGCTGTCCTGGAATAGGTGCGTAGCCTGCCTGTTGTTGTAGACAGGAAGAAGGCCCTAAGAGCACAGAGCTGTCCTGGAATGGGTGCATAGCCTGTCATTTGTTGTACACAGGAAACAGACCCTAAGGGCACAGGGCTGTCCTGGAATAGGTGCATAGACTGCCAGTTGTTTTACACAGGAAGCAGACCCTCAGAGCACAGGGCTGTCCTGGAATAGGTGCATAGCCTGCCTGCAGACCCTCAGAGCACAGGGATGTCCTGGAATAGGTACATAGCCTGCCAGTTGTTGTACACAGGAAGCAGACCCTCGGAGCAGAGGACTGTCCCGGAATAGGTGCATAGCCTGCCAGTTTTTGTACACAGGAAGCAGACCCTCAGAGCACAGGACTATCCGGAAGTAGGTGCACGGCCTGGCAGTTGTTGTACACAGGATGCAGACCCTCGGAAAACAGGGCTGTCCTGGCATAGGTGCATAGCCTGCCCGTTGTTGTACACAGGAAGCAGACCCTCAGAGCAGAAGGCTGTCCTGGAATAGGTGCATAGCCTGCCTGTTGTAGTATACAGGAAGCAGGCCCTAAGAGCACACGGCTATCCTGGAATAGGTGCATAGCCTCCCAGTTGTTGTACACAGGAAGCGGACCCTTGGAGCACAGCAGTCCTGGAATAGGTGCATAGCCGGCCAGTTGTACACAGGAAGCAGACCCTCGGAACACAGGACTGTCTTGGAATAGGTGCATAGCCTGCCAGTTGTACACAGGAAGAAGACCCCCCAGGGCACAGAGCTGTCTTGGAATAGGTGCATAGCCTGTGAGATGTTGTACACAAAAAGTGGACCCTGGGAGAACAGGGCTGTCCTGGAATAGGTGCATAGCCTGCCAGTTGTTGTACCCTCGGAGCAGAGGACTGTCCTGGAATAGGTGCATAGCCTGCCGGTTGTTGTACACAGGAAGCAGACCCTCTGAGCACAGGGCTGTCCTGGAATAGGTGCATGGCCTGCCAGTTGTTGTACACAGGAAGCAGACCCCCGGACCACAGGGCTGTTCTGGAATAGGTTGATAGCCTGCCTGTTGTTGTACACAGGAAGCAGACCCGCAGATCACAGGATTATCCTGGAATAGGTGCATAGCCTGCCGGTTGTTGTACACAGGAAGCAGACCCTCGGAGCACAGGGCTGTCTTGGAATAGGTGCATAGCCTGCCAGTTGTTGTACAAAGGAAGAAGACCCTCAGAGCACAGGGCTGTCCAGGAATAGGCGCAGAGCCTGCCTGTTGTAGTATACAGGAAGCAGGCGCTAAGAGCACAGGACTGTCCTCGAATAGGTGCATAGCCTGCCAGTTGTTGTACACCGGAAGCGGACGCTCAGAGCACAGGGATTGTCCTGGAATAGGTGCATAGCCTGCCAGTTGTTGTACACAGGAAGCAGACCCTCGGAGCACAGGGCTGTCCTGGAATAGGTGCATAGCCTGCCAGTTTTAGTACACAGGAAGCAGACCCTCAGAGCACAGGGATGTCTTGGAATAGGTGCCTAGCCTGCCAGTTGTTGTAGAAAGGAAGAAGACCCTCAGAGCACAGGACTGTCCTGGAATAGATGCATATTCTGCCAGATGTTGAACACAGGAAGCGGACCCTCTGGGCACAGGGCTGTCCTGGAATAGGTGCATAGCCTGCCCGTTGTTGTACACAGGAAGCAGACCTTCAGAGCACAGGGCTGTCCTGAAATAGGTGCATAGCCTGCCTGTTGTTGTACACAGGAAGCAGACCCTAAGAGCACAGGGTTGTCCTGGAATAGGTGAATAGCCTGCCAGTTGTTGTACACAGGAAGCAGACCCTTGGAGCACAGGACTATCCTGGAGTAGATGCAAACCTCGAATAGGTGCATAGCTTGCCTGTTGTACACAGGAAGCAGACCCTCGGCGCACAGGGCTGTCCTAGGAGAGGTGCATAGCCAGCCTGTTGTTGCACACAGGAAGCAGACCCTCAGAGCGCAGGACTGTCCTGGAATAGGTGCACAGCCTGCCAGTTGTTGCACACAAGAAGCAGGCCCAAAGAGCACAGGGCTGCCCTAGAATAGGTACATAGCCTGCTGGTTGTTGTACACAGGAAGCAGACCTTCGGAGCACAGGACTATCATGGAATAGGTGCATAGCCTGCCGGTTGTTGTACACAGGAAGCAGACCCTCTGAGCACAGGGCTGTCCTGGAATAGGTGCATGGCCTGCCAGTTGTTGTACACAGGAAGCAGACCCCCGGACCACAGGGCTGTTCTGGAATAGGTTGATAGCCTGCCTGTTGTTGTACACAGGAAGCAGACCCGCAGATCACAGAACTATACTGGAATAGGTGCAATGCCTGCCGGTTGTTGTACACAGGAAGCAGACCCTCGGAGCACAGGACTATCCGGGAATAGGTGCATAGCCTGCCTCTTGTAGTATACAGGAAGCAGGCCCGAAGAGCAAAGGGCTGTCCTGGAATAGGTGCCTAACCTGCCAGTTGTTGTACACAGGAAGCGGACGCTCAGAGCACAGGACTGTCCTGGAATAGGTGCATAGCCTGCCAGTTGTTGTACACAGGAAGCGGACGCTCGGAACACAGGATTGTCCTGGAATAGGTGCATAGCCTGCCAGTTGTTGTACACAGGAAGCAGAGGCTCGGAGCACATGGCTACCCTGCAATAAGTACATAGCATGCCTGTTGTAGTATACAGGAAGCAGGCCTTAAGAGCACAGGACTGTCCTCGAATAGGTGCATAGCCTGCCAGTTGTTGTACACAGGAAGCGGACGCTCAGAGCACAGGGATTGTCCTGGAATAGGTGCATAGCCTGCCAGTTGTACACAGGAAGCAGACCCTCGGAGCACAGGGCTGTCCTGCAATAGGTGCATAGCCTGCCAGTTGTAGTACACAGGAAGCAGACCCTCAGAGCACAGGGATGTCTTGGAATAGGTGCATAGCCTGCCAGTTGTTGTACAAAGGAAGAAGACCCTCAGAGCACAGGACTGTCCTGGAATAGATGCATATTCTGCCAGATGTTGAACACAGGAAGCGGACCCTCTGGGCACAGGGCTGTCCTGGAATAGGTGCATAGCCTGCCTGTTGTTGTACACAGGAAGCAGACCTTCAGAGCACAGGGCTGTCCTGAAATAGGTGCATAGCCTGCCAGTTGTTGTACACAGGAAGCAGACCCTTGGAGCACAGGACTATCCTGGAGTAGATGCAAACCTCGAATAGGTGCATAGCTTGCCTGTTGTTGTACACAGGAAGCAGACCCTCGGCGCACAGGGCTGTCCTAGGAGAGGTGCATAGCCTGCCTGTTGTGGCACACAGGAAGCAGACCCTCGGAGCGCAAGACTGTCCTAGAATAGGTGCACAGCCTGCAAGTTGTTGCACACAAGAAGCAGGCCCTAAGAGCACAGGGCTGTCCTAGAATAGGTACATAGCCTGCTGGTTGTTGTACACAGGAAGCAGACCCTCGGAGCACAGGACTATCATGGAATAGGTGCATAGCCTGCCTTTTGTTGTACACAGGAAGCAGACCCTCGGAGCACAGGGCTGTCCTGGAATAGGTGCATGGCCTGCCAGTTGTTGTACACAGGAAGCAGACCCCGGACCACAGGGCTGTTCTGGAATAGGTTGATAGCCTGCCTGTTGTTGTACACAGGAAGCAGACCCGCAGATCACAGGACTATACTGGAATAGGTGCAATGCCTGCCGGTTGTTGTACACAGGAAGCAGACCCTCGGAGCACAGGACTATCCGGGAATAGGTGCATAGCCTGCCCTTTGTAGTATACAGGAAGCAGGCCCTAAGAGCAAAGGGCTGTCCTGGAATAGGTGCATAACCTGCCAGTTGTTGTACACAGGAAGCGGACGCTCGGAACACAGGATTGTCCTGGAATAGGTGCATAGCCTGCCAGTTGTTGTACACAGAAAGCGGACCCCTGGAGCACAGGGCTGTCCAGGAATAGGTGCATAGCCTGCCAGTTGCTGTACACAGGAAGCAGACGCTCAGAGCACAGGACTGTCCTGGAATAGGTGCATAGCCTGCCAGTTGTTGTACACAGGAAGCGGACGCTCGGAACACAGGATTGTCCTGGAATAGGTGCATAGCCTGCCTGTTGTTGCACACAGGAAGCAGACCCTCGGAGCACAGGACTGTCCTAGAATAGGTGCAGAGCCTGCTAGTTGTTATACACAGGAAGCAGGCCCTAAGAGCACAGGACTAGCCTGGAATAGGTGCATAGCCTGCCTGTTGTTGCACACAGGAAGCAGACCCTCGGAGCACAGGGCTGTCCTAGAATAGGCACATAGCCTGCTGGTTGTTGTACACAGGAAGCAGACCCTCGGAGCACCGGACTAGCCTGGAATAGGTGCATAGCCTGCCGGTTGTTGTACACAGGAAGCAGACCCTTGGAGCACAGGGCTGTCCTGGAATAGGTACATGGCCTGCCAGTTCTTGTACTCAGGAAGTGGACCCTCAGAGCACAGGGCTGTCCTGGAATAGGTGCATAACCTGCCTGTTTTTGTACACAGTAAAATGACCCTCAAATACCAGGGCTTTCCTGGAATAGGTGCAAAACCTGCCTGTTGTTGTACACAGTAAGTTGACCCTCAAAGCACAGGGCTTTCCTGGAATAGGTGCATAGCCTGCCGGTTGTTGTACAAAGGAAGCAGACCCTCGGACCAAAGGGCTGTTCTGGAATAGGTTGATAGCCTGCCTGTTGTTATACACAGGAAGCAGACCCTCAAAGCACAGGGCTGTCCTGGAATAGGTGTGTAGCCTGCCTGTTGTTGTAGACAGGAAGAAGGCCCTAAGAGCACAGAGCTGTCCTGGAATGGGTGCATAGCCTGCCATTTGTTGTACACAGGAAGCAGACCCTAAGGGCACAGGGCTGTCCTGGAATAGGTACATAGCCTGCCAGTTGTTGTACACAGGAAGCAGACCCTCGGAGCAGACGACTGTCCCGGAATAGGTGCATAGCCTGCCCGTTTTTGTACACAGGAAGCAGACCCTCGGAGCACAGGACTATCCGGAAGTAGGTGCACGGCCTGGCAGTTGTTGTACACAGGATGCAGACCCTCGGAAAACAGGGCTGTCCTGGCATAGGTGCATAGCCTGCCAGTTGTTGTAAACAGGAAGAGGACCCTAAGTACACAGGACTGTCCTGGAATAGGTGCATAGCCTGCCGTTTGTGTACACAGGAAGCAGACCCTCAGAGCAGAAGGCTGTCCTGGAATAGGTGCATAGCCTGCCTATTGTAGTATACAGGAAGCAGGCCCTAAGAGCACACAGCTATCCTGGAATAGGTGCATAGCCTCCCAGTTGTTGTACACAGGAAGCGGACCCTTGGAGCACAGCTGTCCTGGAATAGGTGCATAGCCGGCCAGTTGTACACAGGAAGCAGACCCTCGGAACACAGGACTGTCTTGGAATAGGTGCATAGCCTGCCAGTTGTACACAGGAAGAAGACCCCCCAGGGCACAGAGCTGTCTTGGAATAGGTGCATAGCCTGTGAGATGTTGTACACAAAAAGTGGACCCTGGGAGAACAGGGCTGTCCTGGAATAGGTGCATAGCCTGCCAGTTGCTGTACACAGGAAGCAGACCTTCAGAGCACAGGGCTGTCCTGGAATAAGTGCAAAACCTGCCTGCTCTTGTACACAGGAAACAGACCCTCAGAGCACAGGGTTGTCCTGGAAGAGGTGGATAGCCTGACAATTGCTGTACACAGGAAGCAGACTCTAGGAGCACAGGACTATCCTGGAATAGGTGCATAACCTGCCAGTTGTTGTACACAGGAAGCAGACCCTCGGAGCACAGGGCTACCCTGCAATAAGTACATAGCATGCCGGTTGTTGTACCCAGGAAGCAGACCCTCAGAGCACAGGGCTGTCCTGGATTAGGTGCATAGCCTGCCAGTTGTTGTACACAGGAAGCAGACCCTAAGTGCACAGGACTGTCCTGGAATAGGTGCATAGCCTGCCCGTTGTTGTATACAGGAAGCAGACCCTCAGAGCACAAGGCTGTCCAGGAATAGGCGCAGAGCCTGCCTGTTGTAGTATACAGGAAGCAGGCGCTAAGAGCACAGGACTGTCCTCGAATAGGTGCATAGCCTGCCAGTTGTTGTACACCGGAAGCGGACGCTCAGAGCACAGGGATTGTCCTAGAATAGGTGCATAGCCTGCCAGTTGTTGTACACAGGAAGCAGACCCTCGGAGCACAGGGCTGTCCTGGAATAGGTGCATAGCCTGCCAGTTTTAGTACACAGGAAGCAGACCCTCAGAGCACAGGGATGTCTTGGAATAGGTGCCTAGCCTGCCAGTTGTTGTAGAAAGGAAGAAGACCCTCAGAGCACAGGACTGTCCTGGAATAGATGCATATTCTGCCAGATGTTGAACACAGGAAGCGGACCCTCTGGGCACAGGGCTGTCCTGGAATAGGTGCATAGCCTGCCAGTTGTTGTACCCTCGGAGCAGAAGACTGTCCTGGAATAGGTGCATAGCCTTCCCGTTGTTGTACACAGGAAGCAGACCTTCGGAGCACAGGGCTGTCCTGAAATAGGTGCATAGCCTGCCTGTTGTTGTACACAGGAAGCAGACCCTAAGAGCACAGGGTTGTCCTGGAATAGGTGAATAGCCTGCCAGTTGTTGTACACAGGAAGCAGACCCTTGGAGCACAGGACTATCCTGGAGTAGATGCAAACCTCGAATAGGTGCACAGCTTGCCTGTTGTACACAGGAAGCAGACCCTCGGCACACAGGGCTGTCCTAGGAGAGGTGCATAGCCAGCCTGTTGTTGCACACAGGAAGCAGACCCTCAGAGCGCAGGACTGTCCTGGAATAGGTGCACAGCCTGCCAGTTGTTGCACACAAGAAGCAGGCCTAAAGAGCACAGGGCTGCCCTAGAATAGGTACATAGCCTGCTGGTTGTTGTACACAGGAAGCAGACCTTCGGAGCACAGGACTATCATGGAATAGGTGCATAGCCTGCCGGTTGTTGTACACAGGAAGCAGACCCTCTGAGCACAGGGCTGTCCTGGAATAGGTGCATGGCCTGCCAGTTGTTGTACACAGGAAGCAGACCCCCGGACCACAGGGCTGTTCTGGAATAGGTTGATAGCCTGCCTGTTGTTGTACACAGGAAGCAGACCCGCAGATCACAGGACTATACTGGAATAGGTGCAATGCCTGCTGGTTGTTGTACACAGGAAGCAGACCCTCGGAGCACAGGACTATCCGGGAATAGGTGCATAGCCTGCCTCTTGTAGTATACAGGAAGCAGGCCCTAAGAGCAAAGGGCTGTCCTGGAATAGGTGCATAACCTGCCAGTTGTTGTACACAGGAAGCGGACGCTCAGAGCACAGGACTGTCCTGGAATAGGTGCATAGCCTGCCAGTTGTTGTACACAGGAAGCGGACGCTCGGAACACAGGATTGTCCTGGAATAGGTGCATAGCCTGCCAGTTGTTGTACACAGGAAGCAGACCCTCGGAGCACATGGCTACCCTGCAATAAGTACATAGCATGCCTGTTGTAGTATACAGGAAGCAGGCCTTAAGAGCACAGGACTGTCCTCGAATAGGTGCATAGCCTGCCAGTTGTTGTACACAGGAAGCGGACGCTCAGAGCACAGGGATTGTCCTGGAATAGGTGCATAGCCTGCCAGTTGTACACAAGAAGCAGACCCTCGGAGCACAGGGCTGTCCTGCAATAGGTGCATAGCCTGCCAGTTGTAGTACACAGGAAGGAGACCCTCAGAGCACAGGGATGTCTTGGAATAGGTGCATAGCCTGCCAGTTGTTGTACAAAGGAAGAAGACCCTCAGAGCACAGGACTGTCCTGGAATAGATGCATATTCTGCCAGATGTTGAACACAGGAAGCGGACCCTCTGGGCACAGGGCTGTCCTGGAATAGGTGCATAGCCTGCCTGTTGTTGTACACAGGAAGCAGACCTTCAGAGCACAGGGCTGTCCTGAAATAGGTGCATAGCCTGCCAGTTGTTGTACACAGGAAGCAGACCCTTGGAGCACAGGACTATCCTGGAGTAGATGCAAACCTCGAATAGGTGCATAGCTTGCCTGTTGTTGTACACAGGAAGCAGACCCTCGGCGCACAGGGCTGTCCTAGGAGAGGTGCATAGCCTGCCTGTTGTTGCACACAGGAAGCAGACCCTCGGAGCGCAAGACTGTCCTAGAATAGGTGCACAGCCTGCCAGTTGTTGCACACAAGAAGCAGGCCCTAAGAGCACAGGGCTGTCCTAGAATAGGTACATAGCCTGCTGGTTGTTGTACACAGGAAGCAGACCCTCGGAGCACAGGACTATCATGGAATAGGTGCATAGCCTGCCGGTTGTTGTACACAGGAAGCAGACCCTCGGAGCACAGGGCTGTCCTGGAATAGGTGCATGGCCTGCCAGTTGTTGTACACAGGAAGCAGACCCCGGACCACAGGGCTGTTCTGGAATAGGTTGATAGCCTGCCTGTTGTTGTACACAGGAAGCAGACCCGCAGATCACAGGACTATACTGGAATAGGTGCAATGCCTGCCGGTTGTTGTACACAGGAAGCAGACCCGCGGAGCACAGGACTATCCGGGAATAGGTGCATAGCCTGCCCTTTGTAGTATACAGGAAGCAGGCCCTAAGAGCAAAGGGCTGTCCTGGAATAGGTGCATAACCTGCCAGTTATTGTACACAGGAAGCAGACGCTCAGAGCACAGGACTGTCCTGGAATAGGTGCATAGCCTGCCAGTTGTTGTACACAGGAAGCGGACGCTCGGAACACAGGATTGTCCTGGAATAGGTGCATAGCCTGCCAGTTGTTGTACACAGGAAGCGGACCCCTGGAGCACAGGGCTGTCCGGGAATAGGTGCATAGCCTGCCAGTTGCTGTACACAGGAAGCAGACGCTCAGAGCACAGGACTGTCCTGGAATAGGTGCATAGCCTGCCAGTTGTTGTACACAGGAAGCGGACGCTCGGAACACAGGATTGTCCTGGAATAGGTGCATAGCCTGCCTGTTGTTGCACACAGGAAGCAGACCCTTGGAGCACAGGACTGTCCTAGAATAGGTGCAGAGCCTGCTAGTTGTTATACACATGAAGCAGGCCCTAAGAGCACAGGACTAGCCTGGAATAGGTGCATAGCCTGCCTGTTGTTGCACACAGGAAGCAGACCCTCGGAGCACAGGGCTGTCCTAGAATAGGCAAATAGCCTGCTGGTTGTTGTACACAGGAAGCAGACCCTCGGAGCACCGGACTAGCCTGGAATAGGTGCATAGCCTGCCGGTTGTTGTACACAGGAAGCAGACCCTCGGAGCACAGGGCTGTCCTGGAATAGGTACATGGCCTGCCAGTTCTTGTATACAGGAAGTGGACCCTCAGAGCACAGGGCTGTCCTGGAATAGGTGCATAACCTGCCTGTTTTTGTACACAGTAAGATGACCCTCAAATACCAGGGCTTTCCTGGAATAGGTGCAAAACCTGCCTGTTGTTGTACACAGTAAGTTGACCCTCAAAGCACAGGGCTTTCCTGGAATAGGTGCGTAGCCTGCCGGTTGTTGTACAAAGGAAGCAGACCCTCGGACCAAAGGGCTGTTCTGGAATAGGTTGATAGCCTGCCTGTTGTTGTACACAGGAAGCAGACCCGCAGAGCACAGGACTATCCTGGAATAGGTGCATAGCCTGCCGGTTGTTGTACATAGGAAGCAGACCCTCGGAGCACAGGATTGTCCTGGAATAGGTGCATAGCCTGCCTGTTGTTGCACACAGGAAGCAGACCCTCGGAGCACAGGACTGTCCTAGAATAGGTGTGTAGCCTGCTAGTTGTTATACACATGAAGCAGGCCCTAAGAGCACAGGACTAGCCTGGAATAGGTGCATAGCCTGCCTGTTGTTGCACACAGGAAGCAGACCCTCGGAGCACAGGGCTGTCCTAGAATAGGCACATAGCCTGCTGGTTGTTGTACACAGGAAGCAGACCCTCGGAGCACCGGACTAGCCTGGAATAGGTGCATAGCCTGCCGGTTGTTGTACACAGGAAGCAGACCCTCGGAGCACAGGGCTGTCCTGGAATAGGTACATGGCCTGCCAGTTCTTGTATACAGGAAGTGGACCCTCAGAGCACAGGGCTGTCCTGGAATAGGTGCATAACCTGCCTGTTTTTGTACACAGTAAGATGACCCTCAAATACCAGGGCTTTCCTGGAATAGGTGCAAAACCTGCCTGTTGTTGTACACAGTAAGTTGACCCTCAAAGCACAGGGCTTTCCTGGAATAGGTGCATAGCTTGCCGGTTGTTGTACAAAGGAAGCAGACCCTCGGACCAAAGGGCTGTTCTGGAATAGGTTGATAGCCTGCCTGTTGTTGTACACAGGAAGCAGACCCGCAGAGCACAGGACTATCCTGGAATAGGTGCATAGCCTGCCTGTTGTTGTACATAGGAAGCAGACCCTCGGAGCACAGGGCTGTCTTGGAATAGGTGCATAGCCTGCCAGTTGTTGTACAAAGGAAGAAGACCCTCAAAGCACAGGGCTGTCCTGGAATAGGTGTGTAGCCTGCCTGTTGTTGTAGACAGGAAGAAGGCCCTAAGAGCACAGAGCTGTCCTGGAATGGGTGCATAGCCTGCCATTTGTTGTACACAGGAAGCAGACCCTAAGGGCACAGGGCTGTCCTGGAATAGGTACATAGCCTGCCAGTTGTTGTACACAGGAAGCAGACCCTCGGAGCAGACGACTGTCCCGGAATAGGTGCATAGCCTGCCCGTTTTTGTACACAGGAAGCAGACCCTCGGAGCACAGGACTATCCGGAAGTAGGTGCACGGCCTGGCAGTTGTTGTACACAGGATGCAGACCCTCGGAAAACAGGGCTGTCCTGGCATAGGTGCATAGCCTGCCAGTTGTTGTAAACAGGAAGAGGACCCTAAGTACACATGACTGTCCTGGAATAGGTGCATAGCCTGCCCGTTTGTGTACACAGGAAGCAGACCCTCAGAGCAGAAGGCTGTCCTGGAATAGGTGCATAGCCTGCCTATTGTAGTATACAGGAAGCAGGCCCTAAGAGCACACAGCTATCCTGGAATAGGTGCATAGCCTCCCAGTTGTTGTACACAGGAAGCAGACCCTTGGAGCACAGAGCTGTCCTGGAATAGGTGCATAGCCGGCCAGTTGTACACAGGAAGCAGACCCTCGGAGCACAGGACTGTCTTGGAATAGGTGCATAGCCTGCCAGTTGTTGTACAAAGGAAGCAGACCCTCGGACCAAAGGGCTGTTCTGGAATAGGTTGATAGCCTGCCTGTTGTTGTACACAGGAAGCAGACCCGCAGAGCACAGGACTATCCTGGAATAGGTGCATAGCCTGCCGGTTGTTGTACACAGGAAGCAGACCCTCGGAGCACAGGGCTGTCTTGGAATAGGTGCATAGCCTGCCAGTTGTTGTACAAATGAAGAAGACCCTCAGAGCACAGGGCTGTCCTGGAATAGGTGCGTAACCTGCCTGTTGTTGTAGACAGGAAGAAGGCCCTAAGAGCACAGAGCTGTCCTGGAATGGGTGCATAGCCTGCCATTTGTTCTACACAGGAAGCAGACTCTAAGGGCACAGGGCTGTCCTGGAATAGGTGCATAGACTGTCAGTTGTTGTACACAGGAAGCAGACCCTCAGAGCACAGGGCTGTCCTGGAATAGGTGCATAGCTTGCCTGCAGACCCTCAGAGCACAGGGATGTCCTGGAATAGGTACATAGCCTGCAAGTTGTTGTACACAGGAAGCAGACCCTCGGAGCAGAGAACTGTCCCGGAATAGGTGCATAGCCTGCCAGTTTTTGTACACAGGAAGCAGACCCTCGGAGCACAGGACTATCCGGAAGTAGGTGCACGGCCTGGCAGTTGTTGTACACAGGATGCAGACCCTCGGAAAACAGGGCTGTCCTGGCATAGGTGCATAGCCTGCCAGTTGTTGTAAACAGGAAGCGGTCCCTAAGTACACAGGGCAGTCCTGGAATAGGTGCATAGCCTGCCCGTTGTTGTACACAGGAAGCAGACCCTCAGAGCAGAAGGCTGTCCTGGAATAGGTGCATAGCCTGCCTGTTGTAGTATACAGGAAGCAGGCCCTAAGAGCACACAGCTATCCTGGAATAGGTGCATAGCCTCCCAGTTGTTGTACACAGGAAGCGGACCCTTGGAGCACAGAGCTGTCCTGGAATAGGTGCATAGCCGGCCAGTTGTACACAGGAAGCAGACCCTCGGAGCACAGGACTGTCTTGGAATAGGTGCATAGCCTGCCAGTTGTACACAGGAAGAAGACCCCCCAGGGCACAGAGCTGTCTTGGAATAGGTGCATAGCCTGCGAGATGTTGTACACAGGAAGTGGACCCTGGGAGAACAGGGCTGTCCTGGAATAGGTGCATAGCCTGCCAGTTGTTGTACCCTCGGAGCAGAGGACTGTCCTGGAATAGGTGCATAGCCTGCCAGTTGCTGTACACAGGAAGCAGACCTTCAGAGCACAGGGCTGTCCTGGAATAAGTGCATAACCTGCCTGCTCTTGTACACAGGAAACAGACCCTCGGAGCACAGGGTTGTCCTGGAAGAGGTGGATAGCCTGACAGTTGCTGTACACAGGAAGCAGACCCTAGGAGCACAGGACTATCCTGGAATAGGTGCATAGCCTGCCAGTTGTTGTACACAGGAAGCAGACCCTCGGAGCACAGGGTTGTCCTGGAAGAGGTGCATAGCCTGCCAGTTGTTGTACACAGGAAGCGGACACTCAGAGCACAGGGATTGTCCTGGAATAGGTGCATAGCCTGCCAGTTGTTGTACACAGGAAGCAGACCCTCGGAGCACAGGGCTGTCCTGCAATAGATGCATAGCCTGCCAGTTGTAGTACACAGGAAGCAGACCCTCAGAGCACAGGGATGTCTTGGAATAGGTGCATAGCCTGCCAGTTGTTGTACAAAGGAAGAAGACCCTCAGAGCACAGGACTGTCCTGGAATAGATGCATATTCTGCCAGATGTTGAACACAGGAAGCAGACCCTCTGGGCACAGGGCTGTCCTGGAATAGGTGCATAGCCTGCCTGTTGTTGTACACAGGAAGCAGACCTTCAGAGCACAGGGCTGTCCTGAAATAGGTGCATAGCCTGCCTGTTGATGTACACAGGAAGCAGACCCTAAGAGCACAGGGTTGTCCTGGAATAGGTGAATAGCCTGCCAGTTGTTGTACACAGGAAGCAGACCCTCGGAGCACAGGACTATCCTGGAGTAGATGCAAACCTCGAATAGGTGCATAGCTTGCCTGTTGTTGTACACAGGAAGCAGACCCTCGGCGCACAGGGCTGTCCTTGGAGAGGTGCATAGCCTGCCTGTTGTTGCACACAGGAAGCAGACCCTCAGAGCGCAAGACTGTCCTAGAATAGGTGCACAGCCTGCCAGTTGTTGCACACAAGAAACAGGCCCTAAGAGCACAGGGCTGTCCTAGAATAGGTACATAGCCTGCTGGTTGTTGTACACAGGAAGCAGACCCTCGGAGCACAGGACTATCATGGAATAGGTGCATAGCCTGCCAGTTGTTGTACACAGGAAGCAGACCCTCGGAGCACAGGGCTGTCCTGGAATAGGTGCATGGCCTGCCAGTTGTTGTACACAGGAAGCAGACCCCGGACCACAGGGCTGTTCTGGAATAGGTTGATAGCCTGCCTGTTGTTGTACACAGGAAGCAGACCCGCAGATCACAGGACTATACTTGAATAGGTGCAATGCCTGCCGGTTGTTGTACACAGGAAGCAGACCCTCGGAGCACAGGACTATCCGGAAATAGGTGCATAGCCTGCCCTTTGTAGTATACAGGAAGCAGGCCCTAAGAGCAAAGGGCTGTCCTGGAATAGGTGCATAAACTGCCAGTTGTTGTACACAGGAAGCGGACGCTCAGAGCGCAGGACTGTCCTGGAATAGGTGCATAGCCTGCCAGTTGTTGTACACAGGAAGCGGACGCTCGGAACACAGGATTGTCCTGGAATAGGTGCATAGCCTGCCAGTTGTTGTACACAGGAAGCGGACCATCAGAGCACAGGGCTGTCCGGGAATAGGTGCATAGCCTGCCAGTTGCTGTACAAAGGAAGAAGACCCTCAGAGCACAGGACTGTCCTGGAATAGATCCCTAGCCTGCCAGATGTTGTACACAGGAAGCGGACCCTCTGAACATAGGGCTGTCCTGGAATAGGTGCATAGCCTGCCAGTTGTTGTACCCTTGGAGCATAGGACTGTCCTGGAATAGGTGCATAACCTGCCAGTTGTTGTACACAGGAAGCAGACCCTTAGAGCACAGGGTTGTCCTGGAATAATTGAATAGCGTGCCAGTTGTTGTACAGAGGAAGCAGACCCTCGGAGCACAGGGCTGTCCTCGAATAGGTGCATAGCCTGCCAGTTGTTGTACACAGGAAGCCGACCCTCGGAGCACAGGCATGTCCTGGAATAGGTGCATGCATAGCCTGTCTGTTGTTGTACACAGGAGGCAGACCCTCGGCGCACAGAGCTGTCCTAGAAGAGGTGCATAGCCTGCCTGTTGTTGCACACAGGAAGCAGACCCTCGGAGCACAGGACTGTCCTAGAATAGGTGCAGAGCCTGCTAGTTGTTATACACAGGAAGCAGGCCCTAAGAGCACAGGACTAGCCTGGAATAGGTGCATAGCCTGCCGGTTGTTGTACACAGGAAGCAGACCCTCGGCGCACAGGGCTGTCCTGGAATAGGTACATGGCCTGCCAGTTCTGGTACACAGGAAGTGGACCCTCAGAGCACAGGGCTGTCCTGGAATAGGTGCATAAACTGCCTGTTGTTGTACACAGTAAGATGACCCTCAAAGCACAGGGCTTTCCTGGAATAGGTGGAAAACCTGCCTGTTGTTGTACACAGTAAGTTGACCCTCAAAGCACAGGGCTTTCCTGGAATAGGTGCATAGCCTGCCGGTTGTTGTACAAAGGAAGCAGACCCTCGGACCAAAGGGCTGTTCTGGAATAGGTTGATAGCCTGCCTGTTGTTGTACACAGGAAGCAGACCCGCAGAGCACAGGACTATCCTGGAATAGGTGCATAGCCTGCCGGTTGTTGCACACAGGAAGCAGACCCTCAGAGCACAGAGCTGTCTTGGAATAGGTGCATAGCCTGCCAGTTGTTGTACAAAGGAAGAAGACCCTCAGAGCACAGGGCTGTCCTGGAATAGGTGCGTAGCCTGCCTGTTGTTGTAGACAGGAAGAAGGCCCTAAGAGCACAGAGCTGTCCTGGAATGGGTGCATAGCCTGCCATTTGTTGTACACACGAAGCAGACCCTCAGAGCACAGGGCTGTCCTGGAATAGGTGCATAGCCTGCCTGCAGACCCTCAGAGCACAGGGATGTCCTGGAATAGGTACATAGCCTGCCAGTTGTTGTACACAGGAAGCAGACCCTCAGAGCACAGGACTGTCCTGGAATAGGTGCATTGCCTGCCCGTTGTTGTACACAGGAAGCAGATCCTCAGAGCACAAGGCTGTCCAGGAATAGGCGCAGAGCCTGCCTGTTGTAGTATACAGGAAGCAGGCCCTAAGAGCACAGGACTGTCCTCGAATAGGTGCATAGCCTTCCAGTTGTTGTACACAGGAAGCGGACGCTCAGAGCACAGGGATTGTCCTGGAATAGGTGCATAGCCTGCCAGTTGTTGTACACAGGAAGCAGACCCTCGGAGCACAGGGCTGTCCTGGAATAGGTGCATAGCCTGCCAGTTGTAGTACACAGGAAGCAGACCCTCAGAGCGCAGGGATGTCTTGGAATAGGTGCCTAGCCTGCCAGTTGTTGTACAAAGGAAGAAGACCCTCAGAGCACAGGACTGTCCTGGAATAGATGCATATTCTGCCAGATGTTGAACACAGGAAGCGGACCCTCTGGGCACAGGGCTGTCCTGGAATAGGTGCATAGCCTGCCAGTTGTTGTACCCTCGGAGCAGAGGACTGTCCTGGAATAGATGCATAGCCTGCCCGTTGTTGTACACAGGAAGCAGACCTTCAGAGCACAGGGCTGTCCTGAAATAGGTGCATAGCCTGCCTGTTGTTGTACACAGGAAGCAGACCCTAAGAGCACAGGGTTGTCCTGGAATAGGTGAATAGCCTGCCAGTTGTTGTACACAGTAAGATGACCCTCAAAGCACAGGGCTTTCCTGGAATAGGTGGAAAACCTGCCTGTTGTTGTACACAGTAAGTTGACCCTCAAAGCACAGGGCTTTCCTGGAATAGGTGCATAGCCTGCCGGTTGTTGTACAAAGGAAGCAGACCCTCAGACCAAAGGGCTGTTCTGGAATAGGTTGATAGCCTTCCTGTTGTTGTACACAGGAAGCAGACCCGCAGAGCACAGGACTATCCTGGAATAGGTGCATAGCCTGCCGGTTGTTGCACACAGGAAGCAGACCCTCAGAGCACAGAGCTGTCTTGGAATAGGTGCATAGCCTGCCAGTTGTTGTACAAAGGAAGAAGACCCTCAGAGCACAGGGCTGTCCTGGAATAGGTGCGTAGCCTGCCTGTTGTTGTAGACAGGAAGAAGGCCCTAAGAGCACAGAGCTGTCCTGGAATGGGTGCATAGCCTGCCATTTGTTGTACACACGAAGCAGACCCTAAGGGCACAGGGCTGTCCTGGAATAGGTGCATAGACTGCCAGTTGTTGTACACAGGAAGCAGACCCTCAGAGCACAGGGCTGTCCTGGAATAGGTGCATAGCCTGCCTGCAGACCCTCAGAGCACAGGGATGTCCTGGAATAGGTACATAGCCTGCCAGTTGCTGTACACAGGAAGCAGACCCTCGGAGCACAGGACTGTCCTGGAATAGGTGCATAGCCTGCCCGTTGTTGTACACAGGAAGCAGACCCTCAGAGCACAAGGCTGTCCAGGAATAGGCGCAGAGCCTGCCTGTTGTAGTATACAGGAAGCAGGCCCTAAGAGCACAGGACTGTCCTCGAATAGGTGCATAGCCTGCCAGTTGTTGTACACAGGAAGCGGACGCTCAGAGCACAGGGATTGTCCTGGAATAGGTGCATAGCCTGCCAGTTGTTGTACACAGGAAGCAGACCCTCGGAGCACAGGGCTGTCCTGGAATAGGTGCATAGCCTGCCAGTTGTAGTACACAGGAAGCAGACCCTCAGAGCACAGGGATGTCTTGGAATAGGTGCCTAGCCTGCCAGTTGTTGTACAAAGGAAGAAGACCCTCAGAGCACAGGACTGTCCTGGAATAGATGCATATTCTGCCAGATGTTGAACACAGGAAGCGGACCCTCTGGGCACAGGGCTGTCCTGGAATAGGTGCATAGCCTGCCAGTTGTTGTACCCTCGGAGCAGAGGACTGTCCTGGAATAGGTGCATAGCCTGCCCGTTGTTGTACACAGGAAGCAGACCTTCAGAGCACAGGGCTGTCCTGAAATAGGTGCATAGCCTGCCTGTTGTTGTACACAGGAAGCAGACCCTAAGAGCACAGGGTTGTCCTGGAATAGGTGAATAGCCTGCCAGTTGTTGTACACAGGAAGCAGACCCTTGGAGCACAGGACTATCCTGGAGTAGATGCAAACCTCGAATAGGTGCATAGCTTGCCTGTTGTTGTACACAGGAAGCAGACCCTCGGCGCACAGGGCTGTCCTAGGAGAGGTGCATAGCCAGCCTGTTGTTGCACACAGGAAGCAGACCCTCTGAGCGCAGGACTGTCCTAGAATAGGTGCACAGCCTGCCAGTTGTTGCACACAAGAAGCAGGCCCTAAGAGCACAGGGCTGTCCTAGAATAGGTACATAGCCTGCTGGTTGTTGTACACAGGAAGCAGACCCTCGGAGCACAGGACTATCATGGAATAGGTGCATAGCCTGCCGGTTGTTGTACACAGGAAGCAGACCCTCGGAGCACAGAGCTGTCCTGGAATAGGTGCATGGCCTGCCAGTTGTTGTACACAGGAAGCAGACCCCCGGACCAAAGGGCTGTTCTGGAATAGGTTGATAGCCCGCCTGTTGTTGTACACAGGAAGCAGACCCGCAGATCACAGGACTATACTGGAATAGGTGCAATGCCTACCGGTTGTTGTACACAGGAAGCAGACCCTCGGAGCACAGGACTATCCGGGAATAGGTGCATAGCCTGCCTCTTGTAGTATACAGGAAGCAGGCCCTAAGAGCAAAGGGCTGTCCTGGAATAGGTGCATAACCTGCCAGTTGTTGTACACAGGAAGCGGACGCTCAGAGCACAGGACTGTCCTGGATTAGGTGCATAGCCTGCCAGTTGTTGTACACAGGAAGCGGACGCTCGGAACACAGGATTGTCCTGGAATAGGTGCATAGCCTGCCAGTTGTTGTACACAGGAAGCGGACCCTCGGAGCACAGGGCTGTCCGGGAATAGGTGCATAGCTTGCCAGTTGCTGTACAAAGGAAGAAGACCCTCAGAGCATAGGACTGTCCTAGAATAGATGCCTAGCCTGCCAGATGTTGTACACAGGAAGCGGACCCTCTGAACATAGGGCTGTCCTGGAATAGGTGCATAGCCTGCCAGTTGTTGTACCCTTGGAGCATAGGACTGTCCTGGAATAGGTGCATAACCTGCCAGTTGTTGTAAACAGGAAGCGACCTTCAGAGCACAGGGCTGTCCTCAAATAGGTGCATAGCCTGCCTGTTGTTGTACACAGGAAGCAGACCCTTAGAGCACAGGGTTGTCCTGGAATAAGTGAATATCCTGCCAGTTGTTGTACAGAGGAAGCAGACCCTCGGAGCACAGGGCTGTCCTCGAATAGGTGCATAGCCTGCCAGTTGTTGTACACAGGAAGCAGACCCTCAGAGCACAGGCATGTCCTGGAATAGGTGCATGCATAGCCTGTCTGTTGTTGTACACAGGAGGCAGACCCTCGGCGCACAGAGCTGTCCTAGAAGAGGTGCATAGCCTGCCTGTTGTTGCACACAGGAAGCAGACCCTCGGAGCACAGGACTGTCCTAGAATAGGTGCAGAGCCTGCTAGTTGTTATACACAGGAAGCAGGCCCTAAGAGCACAGGACTAGCCTGGAATAGGTGCATAGCCTGCCTGTTGTTGCACACAGGAAGTAGACCCTCGGAGCACAGGGCTGTCCTAGAATAGGTACATAGCCTGCTGGTTGTTGTACACAGGAAGCAAACCCTCGGAGCACCGGACTAGCCTGGAATAGGTGCATAGCCTGCCGGTTGTTGTACACAGGAAGCAGACCCTCGGAGCACAGGGCTGTCCTGGAATAGGTACATGGCCTGCCAGTTCTTGTACACAGGAAGTGGACCCTCAGAGCACAGGGCTGTCCTGGAATAGGTGTATAACCTGCCTGTTGTTGTACACAGTAAGATGACCCTCAAAGCACAGGGCTTTCCTGGAATAGGTGCAAAACCTGCCTGTTGTTGTACACAGTAAGTTGAACCTCAAAGCACAGGGCTTTCCTGGAATAGGTGCATAGCCTGCCGGTTGTTGTACAAAGGAAGCAGACCCTCAGACCAAAGGGCTGTTCTGGAATAGGTTGATAGCCCGCCTGTTGTTGTACACAGGAAGCAGACCCGCAGATCACAGGACTATACTGGAATAGGTGCAATGCCTACCGGTTGTTGTACACAGGAAGCAGACCCTCGGAGCACAGGGCTGTCCTGGAATAGATGCATAGCCTGCCAGATGTTGTACACAGGAAGCGGACCCTCAGAGCACAAGGCTGTCCTGGAATAGGTGCATAGCCTGCCAGTTGTTGTACCCTCGGAGCAGAGGAATGTCCACAATAGCTGCATAGCCTGCCAGTTGTTTTACACAGGAAGCGGCCCCTCAGAGCACAGGGCTGTCCTGAAATAGGTGCATATCCTGCTGTCATGATTCCTGCCCCTCATGTCCCCAGCCCTCCAAGATGTCAGCGTGGAGCCAGGCCACGATCACCTACATGGCCCTCAAGGGCCCCTCCATCCCTCCAAAGACCCACTTGGAGTCAGACTTGGCGCTTGTGGCACCAGACTCACTCACTCCCATAGCATAACATTGGGGATTGGACTTGTAGTGCATTGATGGGGACAAGATGGATGCCCCCACATATTTCGGTTCCCAGAACTACATGTGCAGTCTAGTCTTTTGGGTGTGGTTCAGCCCAGAGACACCTGGATACCCAGAGACTATTTAAGCCACGCGCAGGCTGAGAAACATGCTTTGTGTTTTCTGCACCTGCAGCGTGACACTCACCGTGTTCGGATCGGTCTCCAGTAGGCCTGCATCTTTCTTCTGCGCTCAGCTCCTGCAAGAACAAGAACACCGTTAGGAACAGCCTTACCTTGCGGCGCTTCTGCCCATCATTCATCGCTCCTTCTATTCTGCGGGCATCTTCGGCGGTGTCATTCCCATCCAGGCACGCGTAAGCATTCAGCAAATCTTCGCTTACTTTTAAAGACTGTACGAGCTTCAAACGCTTACCTGAATCCCAGCCGCTCTGGGGAACTCTGTCTCCAGAACTTCTCATCCATCTGCAAGAGGGAAAAGACACTGCAGGTTAGCGTAGAAACATCTAGAGGCGCCGCATACCGCGCTTACTCACCGCATTTCTTCTTCATAACCGGCATCCACGCTGAAAACGTTGCGGCACCTAAAAGACACAGAAAAAGAACTCAGTTCAATACAAATACGAAAGGGTCGCATCACGCATCGCGCTCTCACTGACCTTCAGCGCTACTCATCTCAGCAGCACGTCGCCATCCCCGGACGCCGGGCAACATCTAAGGAAGGAAAGGAACGAAGTTAGAGAACTGTTCAAAAGACTCATTATACTTACCTGTCGGACTCTTGCCAGTGAAGTAACTAGGCAGCAACGAGCCCGCATCAATCAACGCGCCCCTGAGATGAAAGCAGGACGGAGAGCACAATTTCCAAGAAAAGAAGGCCCAGTCTCCGTAGACTCCAGGGAAGGGTTTGAGGTTGTAAGAGGTCAGAACAGGCTGAGTGACGTCCCCGTGGATACCAGGTGAGCATTACAACTGCCTGTTGTTGTACACAGGAAGCAAACCCTCAGAGAACAGGGTTGTCCTGGAATAGGTGGATAGTCTGCCAGTTGTTTTACACAGGAAGCAGACCCTTGGAGCACCAGACTATCTTGGAATAGGTGTATAGCCTTCCGGGTGTTGTACACACGAAGCCGACCCTCCGAGCACAGGGCTGTCCTGGAATAGGGGGATAGCCTGCCAGTTGTTGTACACAGGAAGCAGACCCTCGGAGCACAGGACTGTTCTGGAATAGGTACATGGTCTGCCAGTTGCTGTACACAGGAAGCAGAACTCAGAGCACAGGGCTGTCCTGAAATAGGTGGATAGCCTGCCTGTTGTTGTACACAGGAAGCAGACCATTGGCGCACAGGACTGTCCTAGAAGAGGTGCATAGCCTGCCTGTTGTTGTAAACAGGAAGCAGACCCTCAGACCACAGGGCTGTCCTAGAATAGGTGCACAGCCTGCCAGTTGTTGTACACAGGAAGCAGGCCCTAAGAGCACAGAGTTGTCCTGGAATATGTGAATAGCCTGCCAGTTGTTGTACACAGGAAGCGGACGCTCAGAGCACAGGGATTGTCCTGGAATAGGTGCATAGCCTGCCAGTTGTTGTACACAGGAAGCAGACCCTCGGAGCACAGGGCTACCCTGCAATAAGTACATACCATGCCTGTTGTAGTATACAGGAAGCAGGCCCTAAGAGCACAGGACTGTCCTCGAATAGGTGCATAGCCTGCCAGTTGTTGTACACAGGAAGCGGACGCTCAGAGCACAGGGCTGTCCTGGAATAGGTACATGGCCTGCCAGTTCTTGTACACAGGAAGTGGACCCTCAGAGCACAGGGCTGTCCTGGAATAGGTGCATAACCTGTCTGTTGTTGTACACAGTAAGATGACCCTCAAAGCACAGGGCTTTCCTGGAATAGGTGCAAAACCTGCCTGTTGTTGTACACAGTAAGTTGACCCTCAAAGCACAGGGCTTTCCTGGAATAGGTGCATAGCCTGCCGGTTGTTGTACAAAGGAAGCAGACCCTCGGACCAAAGGGCTGTTCTGGAATAGGTTGATAGCCTGCCTGTTGTTGTACACAGGAAGCAGACACGCAGAGCACAGGACTATCCTGGAATAGGTGCATAGCCTGTCGGTTGTTGTACACAGGAAGCAGACCCTCGGAGCACAGGGCTGTCTTGGAATAGGTGCATAGCCTGCCAGTTGTTGTACAAAGGAAGAAGACCCTCAGAGCACAGGGCTGTCCTGGAATAGGTGCGTAGCCTGCCTGTTGTTGTAGATAGGAAGAAGGCCCTAAGAGCACAGAGCTTCCTGGAATGGGTGCATAGCCTGCCATTTGTTGTACACAGGAAGCAGACCCTAAGGGCACAGGGCTGTCCTGGAATAGGTGCATGGACTGCCAGTTGTACACAGGAAGCAGACCCTCAGAGCACAGGGCTGTCCTGGAATAGGTGCATAGCCTGCCTGCAGACCCTCAGAGCACAGGGATGTCCTGGAATAGGTACATAGCCTGCCAGTTGTTGTACACAGGAAGCAGACCCTCGGAGCAGAGGACTGTCCCGGAATAGGTGCATAGCCTGCCAGTTTTTGTACACAGGAAGCAGACCCTCGGAGCACAGGACTATCCGGAAGTAGGTGCACGGCCTGGCAGTTGTTGTACACAGGATGCAGACCCTCGGAAAACAGGGCTGTCCTGGCATAGGTGCATAGCCTGCCAGTTGTTGTAAACAGGAAGCGGACCCTAAGTACACAGGACTGTCCTGGAATAGGTGCATAGCCTGCCCGTTTTTGTACACAGGAAGCAGACCCTCAGAGCAGAAGGCTGTCCTGGAATAGGTGCATAGCCTGCCTGTTGTAGTATACAGGAAGCAGGCCCTAAGAGCACACGGCTATCCTGGAATAGGTGCATAGCCTCCCAGTTGTTGTACACAGGAAGCGGACCCTTGGAGCACAGAGCTGTCCTGGAATAGGTGCATAGCCGGCCAGTTGTACACAGGAAGCAGACCCTCGGAGCACAGGACTGTCTTGGAATAGGTGCATAGCCTGCCAGTTGTTGTACAAAGGAAGGAGACCCTCGGACCAAAGGGCTGTTCTGGAATAGGTTGATAGCCTGCCTGTTGTTGTACACAGGAAGCAGACCCGCAGAGCACAGGACTATCCTGGAATAGGTGCATAGCCTGCCGGTTGTTGTACACAGGAAGCAGACCCTCGGAGCACAGGGCTGTCTTGGAATAGGTGCATAGCCTGCCAGTTGTTGTACAAAGGAAGGAGACCCTCGGACCAAAGGGCTGTTCTGGAATAGGTTGATAGCCTGCCTGTTGTTGTACACAGGAAGCAGACCCGCAGAGCACAGGACTATCCTGGAATAGGTGCATAGCCTGCCGGTTGTTGTACACAGGAAGCAGACCCTCGGAGCACAGGGCTGTCTTGGAATAGGTGCATAGCCTGCCAGTTGTTGTACAAAGGAAGAAGACCCTCAGAGCACAGGGCTGTCCTGGAATAGGTGCGTAGCCTGCCTGTTGTTGTAGACAGGAAGAAGGCCCTAAGATCACAGAGCTGTCCTGGAATGGGTGCATAGCCTGCCATTTGTTGTACACAGGAAGCAGACCCTAAGGGCACAGGGCTGTCCTGGAATAGGTGCATAGACTGTCAGTTGTTGTACACAGGAAGCAGACCCTCGGAGCACAGGGCTGTCCTGGAATAGGTGCATAGCCTGCCATTTGTTGTACACAGGAAGCAGACCCTAAGGGCACAGGGCTGTCCTGGAATAGGTGCATAGCCTGCCTGTTGTTGTACACAGGAAGCAGACCCTCAGAGCAGAAGGCTGTCCTGGAATAGGTGCATAGCCTACCTGTTGTAGTATACAGGAAGCAGGCCCTAAGAGCACACGGCTATCCTGGAATAGGTGCATAGCCTCCCAGTTGTTGTACACAGGAAGCGGACCCTTGGAGCACAGAGCTGTCCTGGAATAGGTGCATAGCCGGCCAGTTGTACACAGGAAGCAGACCCTCGGAGCACAGGACTGTCTTGGAATAGGTGCATAGCCTGCCAGGTGTACAAAGGAAGAAGACCCCCCAGGGCACAGAGCTGTCTTGGAATAGGTGCATAGCCTGCCAGTTGTTGTACCCTCGGAGCAGAGGACTGTCCTGGAATAGGTGCATAGCCTGCCAGTTGCTGTACACAGGAAGCAGACCTTCAGAGCACAGGGCTGTCCTGGAATAAGTGCATAACCTGTCTGCTCTTGTACACAGGAAACAGACCCTCAGAGCACAGGGTTGTCCTGGAAGAGGTGGATAGCCTGACAGTTGCTGTACACAGGAAGCAGACCCTAGGAGCACAGGACTATCCTGGAATAAGTACATAGCATGCCTGTTGTAGTATACAGGAAGCAGGCCCTAAGAGCACAGGACTGTCCTCGAATAGGTGCATAGCCTGCCAGTTGTTGTACACAGGAAGCGGACACTCAGAGCACAGGGATTGTCCTGGAATAGGTGCATAGCCTGCCAGTTGTTGTACACAGGAAGCAGACCCTCGGAGCACAGGGCTGTCCTGCAATAGGTGCATAGGCTGCCAGTTGTAGTACACAGGAAGCAGACCCTCAGAGCACAGGGATGTCTTGGAATAGGTGCATAGCCTGCCAGTTGTTGTACAAAGGAAGAAGACCCTCAGAGCACAGGACTGTCCTGGAATAGATGCATATTCTGCCAGATGTTGAACACAGGAAGCTGACCCTCTGGGCACAGGGCTACCCTGGAATAGGTGCATAGCCTGCCTGTTGTTGTACACAGGAAGCAGACCTTCAGAGCACAGGGCTGTCCTAAAATAGGTGCATAGCCTGCCTGTTGTTGTACACAGAAAGCAGACCCTAAGAGCACAGGGTTGTCCTGGAATAGGTGAATAGCCTGCCAGTTGTTGTACACAGGAAGCAGACCCTCGGAGCACAGGACTATCCTGGAGTAGATGCAAACCTCGAATAGGTGCATAGCTTGCCTGTTGTTGTACACAGGAAGCAGACCCTCGGCGCACAGGGCTGTCCTAGGAGAGGTGCATAGCCTGCCTGTTGGTGCCCACAGGAAGCAGACCCTCGGAGCGCAAGACTGTCCTAGAATAGGTGCACAGCCTGCCAGTTGTTGCACACAAGAAGCAGGCCCTAAGAGCACAGGGCTGTCCTAGAATAGGTACATAGCCTGCTGGTTGTTGTACACAGGAAGCAGACCCTCGGAGCACAGGACTATCATGGAATAGGTGCATAGCCTGCCGGTTGTTGTACACAGGATGCAGACCCTCGGAGCACAGGGCTGTCCTGAAATAGGTTGATAGCCTGCCTGTTGTTGTACACAGGAAGCAGACCCGCAGATCACAGGACTATACTGGAATAGGTGCAATGCCTGCCGGTTGTTGTACACAGGAAGCAGACCCTCGGAGCACAGGACTATCCGGGAATAGGTGCATAGCCTGCCCTTTGTAGTATACAGGAAGCAGGCCCTAAGAGCAAAGGGCTGTCCTGGAATAGGTGCATAACCTGCCAGTTGTTGTACACAGGAAGCGGACGCTCAGAGCACAGGACTGTCCTGGAATAGGTGCATTGCCTGCCAGTTGTTGTACACAGGAAGCGGACGCTCGGAACACAGGATTGTCCTGGAATAGGTGCATAGCCTGCCAGTTGTTGTACACAGGAAGCGGACCCTCGGAGCACAGGGCTGTCCGGGAATAGGTGCATAGCCTGCCAGTTGCTGTACAAAGGAAGAAGACCCACAGAGCACAGGACTGTCCTGGAATAGATCCCTAGCCTGCCAGATGTTGTACACAGGAAGCGGACCCTCTGAACATAGGGCTGTCCTGGAATAGGTGCATAGCCTGCCAGTTGTTGTACCCTTGGAGCATAGGACTGTCCTGGAATAGGTGCATAACCTGCCAGTTGTTGTAAACAGGAAGCGACCTTCAGAGCACAGGGCTGTCCTGAAATAGGTGCATAGCCTGCCTGTTGTTGTACACAGGAAGCAGACCCTTAGAGCACAGGGTTGTCCTGGAATAATTGAATAGCCTGCCAGTTGTTGTACAGAGGAAGCAGACCCTCGGAGCACAGGGCTGTCCTCGAATAGGTGCATAGCCTGCCAGTTGTTGTACACAGGAAGCAGACCCTCAGAGCACAGGCATGTCCTGGAATAGGTGCATGCATAGCCTGTCTGTTGTTGTACACAGGAGGCAGACCCTCGGCGCACAGAGCTGTCCTAGAAGAGGTGCATAGCCTGCCTGTTGTTGCACACAGGAAGCAGACCTTCGGAGCACAGGACTGTCCTAGAATAGGTGCAGAGCCTGCTAGCTGTTATACACAGGAAGCAGGCCCTAAGAGCACAGGACTAGCCTGGAATAGGTGCATAGCCTGCCTGTTGTTGCACACAGGAAGCAGACCCTCGGAGCACAGGGCTGTCCTGGAATAGGTACATGGCCTGCCGGTTCTTGTACACAGGAAGTGGACCCTCAGAGCACAGGGCTGTCCTGGAATAGGTGCATAACCTGTCTGTTGTTGTACACAGTAAGATGACCCTCAAAGCACAGGGCTTTCCTGGAATAGGTGCAAAACCTGCCTGTTGTTGTACACAGTAAGTTGACCCTCAAAGCACAGGGCTTTCCTGGAATAGGTGCATAGCCTGCTGGTTGTTGTACAAAGGAAGCAGACCCTCGGACCAAAGGGCTGTTCTGGAATAGGTTGATAGCCTGCCTGTTGTTGTACACAGGAAGCAGACCCGCAGAGCACAGGACTATCCTGGAATAGGTGCATAGCCTGTCGGTTGTTGTACACAGGAAGCAGACCCTCGGAGCACAGGGCAGTCTTGGAATAGGTGCATAGCCTGCCAGTTGTTGTACAAAGGAAGAAGACCCTCAGAGCACAGGGCTGTCCTGGAATAGGTGCGTAGCCTGCCTGTTGTTGTAGATAGGAAGAAGGCCCTAAGAGCACAGAGCTGTCCTGGAATGGGTGCATAGCCTGCCATTTGTTGTACACAGGAAGCAGACCCTAAGGGCACAGGGCTGTCCTGGAATAGGTGCATGGACTGCCAGTTGTTGTACACAGGAAGCAGACCCTCAGAGCACAGGGCTGTCCTGGAATAGGTGCATAGCCTGCCTGCAGACCCTCAGAGCACAGGGATGTCCTGGAATAGGTACATAGCCTGCCAGTTGTTGTACACAGGAAGCAGACCCTCGGAGCAGAGGACTGTCCCGGAATAGGTGCATAGCCTGCCAGTTTTTGTACACAGGAAGCAGACCCTCGGAGCACAGGACTATCCGGAAGTAGGTGCACGGCCTGGCAGTTGTTGTACACAGGATGCAGACCCTCGGAAAACAGGGCTGTCCTGGCATAGGTGCATAGCCTGCCAGTTGTTGTAAACAGGAAGCGGACCCTAAGTACACAGGACTGTCCTGGAATAGGTGCATAGCCTGCCCGTTTTTGTACACAGGAAGCAGACCCTCAGAGCAGAAGGCTGTCCTGGAATAGGTGCATAGCCTGCCTGTTGTAGTATACAGGAAGCAGGCCCTAAGAGCACACGGCTATCCTGGAATAGGTGCATAGCCTCCCAGTTGTTGTACACAGGAAGCAGACCCTCGGAGCACAGGACTGTCTTGGAATAGGTGCATAGCCTGCCAGTTGTTGTACAAAGGAAGGAGACCCTCGGACCAAAGGGCTGTTCTGGAATAGGTTGATAGCCTGCCTGTTGTTGTACACAGGAAGCAGACCCGCAGAGCACAGGACTATCCTGGAATAGGTGCATAGCCTGCCGGTTGTTGTACACAGGAAGCAGACCCTCGGAGCACAGGGCTGTCTTGGAATAGGTGCATAGCCTGCCAGTTGTTGTACAAAGGAAGAAGACCCTCAGAGCACAGGGCTGTCCTGGAATAGGTGCGTAGCCTGCCTGTTGTTGTAGACAGGAAGAAGGCCCTAAGATCACAGAGCTGTCCTGGAATGGGTGCATAGCCTGCCATTTGTTGTACACAGGAAGCAGACCCTAAGGGCACAGGGCTGTCCTGGAATAGGTGCATAGACTGTCAGTTGTTGTACACAGGAAGCAGACCCTCGGAGCACAGGGCTGTCCTGGAATAGGTGCATAGCCTGCCATTTGTTGTACACAGGAAGCAGACCCTAAGGGCACAGGGCTGTCCTGGAATAGGTGCATAGCCTGCCTGTTGTTGTACACAGGAAGCAGACCCTCAGAGCAGAAGGCTGTGCTGGAATAGGTGCATAGCCTACGTGTTGTAGTATACAGGAAGCAGGCCCTAAGAGCACACGACTATCCTGGAATAGGTGCATAGCTTCCCAGTTGTTGTACACAGGAAGCGGACCCTTGGAGCACAGAGCTGTCCTGGAATAGGTGCATAGCCGGCCATTTGTACACAGGAAGCAGACCCTCGGAGCACAGGACTGTCTTGGAATAGGTGCATAGCCTGCCAGGTGTACAAAGGAAGAAGACCCCCCAGGGCACAGAGCTGTCTTGGAATAGGTGCATAGCCTGCCAGTTGTTGTACCCTCGGAGCAGAGGACTGTCCTGGAATAGGTGCATAGCCTGCCAGTTGCTGTACACAGGAAGCAGACCTTCAGAGCACAGGGCTGTCCTGGAATAAGTGCATAACTTGCCTGCTCTTGTACACAGGAAACAGACCCTCAGAGCACAGGGTTGTCCTGGAAGAGGTGGATAGCCTGACAGTTGCTGTACACAGGAAGCAGACCCTAGGAGCACAGGACTATCCTGGAATAAGTACATAGCATGCCTGTTGTAGTATACAGGAAGCAGGCCCTAAGAGCACAGGACTGTCCTCGAATAGGTGCATAGCCTGCCAGTTGTTGTACACAGGAAGCGGACACTCAGAGCACAGGGATTGTCCTGGAATAGGTGCATAGCCTGCCAGTTGTTGTACACAGGAAGCAGACCCTCGGAGCACAGGGCTGTCCTGCAATAGGTGCATAGCCTGCCAGTTGTAGTACACAGGAAGCAGACCCTCAGAGCACAGGGATGTCTTGGAATAGGTGCATAGCCTGCCAGTTGTTGTACAAAGGAAGAAGACCCTCAGAGCACAGGACTGTCCTGGAATAGATGCATATTCTGCCAGATGTTGAACACAGGAAGCTGACCCTCTGGGCACAGGGCTACCCTGGAATAGGTGCATAGCCTGCCTGTTGTTGTACACAGGAAGCAGACCTTCAGAGCACAGGGCTGTCCTGAAATAGGTGCATAGCCTGCCTGTTGATGTACACAGGAAGCAGACCCTAAGAGCACAGGGTTGTCCTGGAATAGGTGAATAGCCTGCCAGTTGTTGTACACAGGAAGCAGACCCTCGGAGCACAGGACTATCCTGGAGTAGCTGCAAACCTCGAATAGGTGCATAGCTTGCCTGTTGTTGTACACAGGAAGCAGACCTTCGGCGCACAGGGCTGTCCTAGGAGAGGTGCATAGCCTGCCTGTTGTTGCACACAGGAAGCAGACACTCGGAGCGCAAGACTGTCCTAGAATAGGTGCACAGCCTGCCAGTTGTTGCACACAAGAAGCAGGCCCTAAGAGCACAGGGCTGTCCTAGAATAGGTACATAGCCTGCTGGTTGTTGTACACAGGAAGCAGACCCTCGGAGCACAGGACTATCATGGAATAGGTGCATAGCCTGCCGGTTGTTGTACACAGGAAGCAGACCCTCGGAGCACAGGGCTGTCCTGGAATAGGTGCATGGCCTGCCAGTTGTTGTACACAGGAAGCAGACCCAGGACCACAGGGCTGTTCTGGAATAGGTTGATAGCCTGCCTGTTGTTGTACACAGGAAGCAGACCCGCAGATCACAGGACTATACTGGAATAGGTGCAATGCCTGCCGGTTGTTGTACACAGGAAGCAGACCCTCGGAGCACAGGACTATCCGGGAATAGGTGCATAGCCTGCCCTTTGTAGTATACAGGAAGCAGGCCCTAAGAGCAAAGGGCTGTCCTGGAATAGGTGCATAACCTGCCAGTTGTTGTACACAGGAAGCAGACGCTCAGAGCACAGGACTGTCCTGGAATAGGTGCATAGCCTGCCAGTTGTTGTACACAGGAAGCGGACGCTCGGAACACAGGATTGTCCTCGAATAGGTGCATAGCCTGCCAGTTGTTGAACACAGGAAGCGGACCCTCGGAGCACAGGGCTGTCCGGGAATAGGTGCATAGCCTGCCAGTTGCTGTACAAAGGAAGAAGACCCTGAGAGCACAGGACTGTCCTGGAATAGATCCCTAGCCTGCCAGATGTTGTACACAGGAAGCGGACCCTCTGAACATAGGGCTGTCCTGGAATAGGTGCATAGCCTGCCAGTTGTTGTACCCTTGGAGCATAGGACTGTCCTGGAATAGGTGCATAACCTGCCAGTTGTTGTAAACAGGAAGCGACCTTCAGAGCACAGGGCTGTCCTGAAATAGGGGCATAGCCTGCCTGTTGTTGTACACAGGAAGCAGACCCTTAGAGCACAGGGTTGTCCTGGAATAATTGAATAGCCTGCCAGTTGTTGTACAGAGGAAGCAGACCCTCGGAGCACAGGGCTGTCCTGGAATAGGTGCATGCATAGCCTGTCTGTTGTTGTACACAGGAGGCAGACCCTCGGCGCACAGAGCTGTCCTAGAAGAGGTGCATAGCCTGCCTGTTGTTGCACACAGGAAGCAGACCCTCGGAGCACAGGACTGTCCTAGAATAGGTGCAGAGCCTGCTAGTTGTTATACACAGGAAGCAGGCCCTAGGAGCACAGGACTAGCCTGGAATAGGTGCATAGCCTGCCTGTTGTTGCACACAGGAAGCAGACCCTCGGAGCACAGGGCTGTCCTAGAATAGGTACATAGCCTGCCAGTTCTTGTACACAGCAAGGGGACCCTCAGAGCACAGGGCTGTCCTGGAATAGGTGCATAACCTGCCTGTTGTTGTACACAGTAAGATGACCCTCAAAGCACAGGGCTTTCCTGGAATAGGTGCAAAACCTGCCTGTTGTTGTACACAGTAAGTTGACCCTCAAAGCACAGGGCTTTCCTGGAATAGGTGCATAGCCTGCCGGTTGTTGTACAAAGGAAGCAGGCCCTCGGACCAAAGGGCTGTTCTGGAATAGGTTGATAGCCTGCCTGTTGTTGTACACAGGAAGCAGACCCGCAGAGCACAGGACTATCCTGGAATAGGTGCATAGCCTGCCGGTTGTTGTACACAGGAAGCGGACCCTCGGAGCACAGGGCTGTCCGGGAATAGGTGCATAGCCTGCCAGTTGCTGTACAAAGGAAGAAGACCCTCAGAGCACAGGGCTGTCCGGGAATAGGTGCATAGCCTGCCAGTTGCTGTACAAAGGAAGAAGACCCTCAGAGCACAGGACTGTCCTGGAATAGATCCCTAGCCTGCCAGATGTTGTACACAGGAAGCGGACCCTCTGAACATAGGGCTGTCCTGGAATAGGTGCATAGCCTGCCAGTTGTTGTACCCTTGGAGCATAGGACTGTCCTGGAATAGGTGCATAACCTGCCAGTTGTTGTAAACAGGAAGCGACCTTCAGAGCACAGGGCTGTCCTGAAATAGGTGCATAGCCTGCCTGTTGTTGTACACAGGAAGCAGACCCTTAGAGCACAGGGTTGTCCTGGAATAATTGAATAGCCTGCCAGTTGTTGTACAGAGGAAGCAGACCCTCGGAGCACAGGGCTGTCCTCGAATAGGTGCATAGCCTGCCAGTTGTTGTACACAGGAAGCAGACCCTCAGAGCACAGGCATGTCCTGGAATAGGTGCATGCATAGCCTGTCTGTTGTTGTACACAGGAGGCAGACCCTCGGCGCACAGAGCTGTCCTAGAAGAGGTGCATAGCCTGCCTGTTGTTGCACACAGGAAGCAGACCCTCGGAGCACAGGACTGTCCTAGAATAGGTGCAGAGCCTGCTAGCTGTTATACACAGGAAGCAGGCCCTAAGAGCACAGGACTAGCCTGGAATAGGTGCATAGCCTGCCTGTTGTTGCACACAGGAAGCAGACCCTCGGAGCACAGGGCTGTCCTAGAATAGGTACATAGCCTGCTGGTTGTTGTACACAGGAAGCAGACCCTCAGAGCAACGGACTAGCCTGGAATAGGTGCATAGCCTGCCGGTTGTTGTACACAGGAAGCAGACCCTCGGAGCACAGGGCTGTCCTGGAATAGGTACATGGCCTGCCAGTTCTTGTACACAGGAAGTGGACCCTCAGAGCACAGGGCTGTCCTGGAATAGGTGCATAACCTGTCTGTTGTTGTACACAGTAAGATGACCCTCAAAGCACAGGACTTTCCTGGAATAGGTGCAAAACCTGCCTGTTGTTGTACACAGTAAGTTGACCCTCAAAGCACAGGGCTTTCCTGGAATAGGTGTATAGCCTGCCGGTTGTTGTACAAAGGAAGCAGACCCTCGGACCAAAGGTCTGTTCTGGAATAGGTTGATAGCCTGCCTGTTGTTGTACACAGGAAGCAGACCCGCAGAGCACAGGACTATCCTGGAATAGGTGCATAGCCTGTCGGTTGTTGTACACAGGAAGCAGACCCTCGGAGCACAGGGCTGTCTTGGAATAGGTGCATAGCCTGCCAGTTGTTGTACAAAGGAAGAAGACCCTCAGAGCACAGGGCTGTCCTGGAATAGGTGCGTAGCCTGCCTGTTGTTGTAGATAGGAAGAAGGCCCTAAGAGCACAGAGCTGTCCTGGAATGGGTGCATAGCCTGCCATTTGTTGTACACAGGAAGCAGACCCTAAGGGCACAGGGCTGTCCTGGAATAGGTGCATGGACTGCCAGTTGTTGTACACAGGAAGCAGACCCTCAGAGCACAGGGCTGTCCTGGAATAGGTGCATAGCCTGCCTGCAGACCCTCAGAGCACAGGGATGTCCTGGAATAGGTACATAGCCTGCCAGTTGTTGTACACAGGAAGCAGACCCTCGGAGCAGAGGACTGTCCCGGAATAGGTGCATAGCCTGCCAGTTTTTGTACACAGGAAGCAGACCCTCGGAGCACAGGACTATCCGGAAGTAGGTGCACGGCCTGGCAGTTGTTGTACACAGGATGCAGACCCTCGGAAAACAGGGCTGTCCTGGCATTGGTGCATAGCCTGCCAGTTGTTGTAAACAGGAAGCGGACCCTAAGTACACAGGACTGTCCTGGAATAGGTGCATAGCCTGCCCGTTTTTGTACACAGGAAGCAGACCCTCAGAGCAGAAGGCTGTCCTGGAATAGGTGCATAGCCTGCCTGTTGTAGTATACAGGAAGCAGGCCCTAAGAGCACACGGCTATCCTGGAATAGGTGCATAGCCTCCCAGTTGTTGTACACAGGAAGCGGACCCTTGGAGCACAGAGCTGTCCTGGAATAGGTGCATAGCCAGCCAGTTGTACACAGGAAGCAGACCCTCGGAGCACAGGACTGTCTTGGAATAGGTGCATAGCCTGCCAGTTGTTGTACAAAGGAAGGAGACCCTCGGACCAAAGGGCTGTTCTGGAATAGGTTGATAGCCTGCCTGTTGTTGTACACAGGAAGCAGACCCGCAGAGCACAGGACTATCCTGGAATAGGTGCATAGCCTGCCGGTTGTTGTACACAGGAAGCAGACCCTCGGAGCACAGGGCTGTCTTGGAATAGGTGCATAGCCTGCCAGTTGTTGTACAAAGGAAGAAGACCCTCAGAGCACAGGGCTGTCCTGGAATAGGTGCGTAGCCTGCCTGTTGTTGTAGACAGGAAGAAGGCCCTAAGATCACAGAGCTGTCCTGGAATGGGTGCATAGCCTGCCATTTGTTGTACACAGGAAGCAGATCCTAATGGCACAGGGCTGTCCTGGAATAGGTGCATAGACTGTCAGTTGTTGTACACAGGAAGCAGACCCTCGGAGCACAGGGCTGTCCTGGAATAGGTGCATAGCCTGCCATTTGTTGTACACAGGAAGCAGACCCTAAGGGCACAGGGCTGTCCTGGAATAGGTGCATAGCCTGCCTGTTGTTGTACACAGGAAGCAGACCCTCAGAGCAGAAGGCTGTCCTGGAATAGGTGCATAGCCTACCTGTTGTAGTATACAGGAAGCAGGCCCTAAGAGCACACGGCTATCCTGGAATAGGTGCATAGCCTCCCAGTTGTTGTACACAGGAAGCGGACCCTTGGAGCACAGAGCTGTCCTGGAATAGGTGCATAGCCGGCCAGTTGTACACAGGAAGCAGACCCTCGGAGCACAGGACTGTCTTGCAATAGGTGCATAGCCTGCCAGGTGTACAAAGGAAGAAGACCCCCCAGGGCACAGAGCTGTCTTGGAATAGGAGCATAGCCTGCCAGTTGTTGTACCCTCGGAGCAGAGGACTGTCCTGGAATAGGTGCATAGCCTGCCAGTTGCTGTACACAGGAAGCAGACCTTCAGAGCACAGGGCTGTCCTGGAATAAGTGCATAACCTGCCTGCTCTTGTACACAGGAAACAGACCCTCAGAGCACAGGGTTGTCCTGGAAGAGGTGGATAGCCTGACAGTTGCTGTACACAGGAAGCAGACCCTAGGAGCACAGGACTATCCTGGAATAAGTACATAGCATGCCTGTTGTAGTATACAGGAAGCAGGCCCTAAGAGCACAGGACTGTCCTCGAATAGGTGCATAGCCTGCCAGTTGTTGTACACAGGAAGCGGACACTCAGAGCACAGGGATTGTCCTGGAATAGGTGCATAGCCTGCCAGTTGTTGTACACAAGAAGCAGACCCTCGGAGCACAGGGCTGTCCTGCAATAGGTGCATAGCCTGCCAGTTGTAGTACACAGGAAGCAGACCCTCAGAGCACAGGGATGTCTTGGAATAGGTGCATAGCCTGCCAGTTGTTGTACAAAGGAAGAAGACCCTCAGAGCACAGGACTGTCCTGGAATAGATGCATATTCTGCCAGATGTTGAACACAGGAAGCTGACCCTCTGGGCACAGGGCTACCCTGGAATAGGTGCACAGCCTGCCTGTTGTTGTACACAGGAAGCAGACCTTCAGAGCACAGGGCTGTCCTGAAATAGGTGCATAGCCTGCCTGTTGATGTACACAGGAAGCAGACCCTAAGAGCACAGGGTTGTCCTGGAATAGGTGAATAGCCTGCCAGTTGTTGTACACAGGAAGCAGACCCTCGGAGCACAGGACTATCCTGGAGTAGATGCAAACCTCGAATAGATGCATAGCTTGCCTGTTGTTGTACACAGGAAGCAGACCCTCGGCGCACAGGGCTGTCCTAGGAGAGGTGCATAGCCTGCCTGTTGTTGCACACAGGAAGCAGACCCTCGGAGCGCAAGACTGTCCTAGAATAGGTGCACAGCCTGCCAGTTGTTGCACACAAGAAGCAGGCCCTAAGAGCACAGGGCTGTCCTAGAATAGGTACATAGCCTGCTGGTTGTTGTACACAGGAAGCAGACCCTCGGAGCACAGGACTATCATGGAATAGGTGCATAGCCTGCCGGTTGTTGTACACAGGAAGCAGACCCTCGGAGCACAGGGCTGTCCTGGAATAGGTGCATGGCCTGCCAGTTGTTGTACACAGGAAGCAGACCCCGGACCACAGGGCTGTTCTGGAATAGGTTGATAGCCTGCCTGTTGTTGTACACAGGAAGCAGACCCGCAGATCACAGGACTATACTGGAATAGGTGCAATGCCTGCCGGTTGTTGTACACAGGAAGCAGACCCTCAGAGCACAGGACTATCCGGGAATAGGTGCATAGCCTGCCCTTTGTAGTATACAGGAAGCAGGCCCTAAGAGCAAAGGGCTGTCCTGGAATAGGTGCATAACCTGCCAGTTGTTGTACACAGGAAGCAGACGCTCAGAGCACAGGACTGTCCTGGAATAGGTGCATAGCCTGCCAGTTGTTGTACACAGGAAGCGGACACTCGGAACACAGGATTGTCCTCGAATAGGTGCATAGCCTGCCAGTTGTTGAACACAGGAAGCGGACCCTCGGAGCACAGGGCTGTCCGGGAATAGGTGCATAGCCTGCCAGTTGCTGTACAAAGGAAGAAGACCCTGAGAGCACAGGACTGTCCTGGAATAGATCCCTAGCCTGCCAGATGTTGTACACAGGAAGCGGACCCTCTGAACATAGGGCTGTCCTGGAATAGGTGCATAGCCTGCCAGTTGTTGTACCCTTGGAGCATAGGACTGTCCTGGAATAGGTGCATAACCTGCCAGTTGTTGTAAACAGGAAGCGACCTTCAGAGCACAGGGCTGTCCTGAAATAGGTGCATAGCCTGCCTGTTGTTGTACACAGGAAGCAGACCCTTAGAGCACAGGGTTGTCCTGGAATAATTGAATAGCCTGTCAGTTGTTGTACAGAGGAAGCAGACCCTCGGAGCACAGGGCTGTCCTGGAATAGGTGCATGCATAGCCTGTCTGTTGTTGTACACAGGCGGCAGACCCTCGGCGCACAGAGCTGTCCTAGAAGAGGTGCATAGCCTGCCTGTTGTTGCACACAGGAAGCAGACCCTCGGAGCACAGGACTGTCCTAGAATAGGTGCAGAGCCTGCTAGTTGTTATACACAGGAATCAGGCCCTAAGAGCACAGGACTAGCCTGGAATAGGTGCATAGCCTGCCTGTTGTTGCACACAGGAAGCAGACCCTCGGAGCACAGGGCTGTCCTAGAATAGGTACATAGCCTGCCAGTTCTTGTACACAGCAAGTGGACCCTCAGAGCACAGGGCTGTCCTGGAATAGGTGCATAACCTGCCTGTTGTTGTACACAGTAAGATGACCCTCAAAGCACAGGGCTTTCCTGGAATAGGTGCAAAACCTGCCTGTTGTTGTACACAGTAAGTTGACCCTCAAAGCACAGGGCTTTCCTGGAATAGGTGCATAGCCTGCCGGTTGTTGTACAAAGGAAGCAGACCCTCGGACCAAAGGGCTGTTCTGGAATAGGTTGATAGCCTGCCTGTTGTTGTACACAGGAAGCAGACCCGCAGAGCACAGGACTATCCTGGAATAGGTGCATAGCCTGCCGGTTGTTGTACACAGGAAGCAGACCCTCGGAGCACAGGGCTGTCTTGGAATAGGTGCATAGCCTGCCAGTTGTTGTACAAAGGAAGAAGACCCTCAGAGCACAGGGCTGTCCTCGAATAGGTGCGTAGCCTGCCTGTTGTTGTAGACAGGAAGAAGGCCCTAAGAGCACAGAGCTCTCCTGGAATGGGTGCATAGCCTGCCATTTGTTGTACACAGGAAGCAGACCCTAAGGGCACAGGGCTGTCCTGGAATAGGTGCATAGACTGCCAGTTGTTGTACACAGGAAGCAGACCCTCAGAGCACAGGGCTGTCCTGGAATAGGTGCATAGCCTGCCTGCAGACCCTCAGAGCACAGGGATGTCCTGGAATAGGTACATAGCCTGCCAGTTGTTGTACACAGGAAGCAGACCCTCGGAGCAGAGGACTGTCCCAGAATAGGTGCATAGCCTGCCAGTTTTTGTACACAGGAAGCAGACCCTAGGAGCACAGGACTATCCGGAAGTAGGTGCACGGCCTGGCAGTTGTTGTACACAGGATGCAGACCCTCGGAAAACAGGGCTGTCCTGGCATAGGTGCATAGCCTGCCAGTTGTTGTAAACAGGAAGCGGACCCTAAGTACACAGGACTGTCCTGGAATAGGTGCATAGCCTGCCCGTTTTTGTACACAGGAAGCAGACCCTCAGAGCAGAAGGCTGTCCTGGAATAGGTGCATAGCCTGCCTGTTGTAGTATACAGGAAGCAGGCCCTAAGAGCACACGGCTATCCTGGAATAGGTGAATAGCCTCCCAGTTGTTGTACACAGGAAGCGGACCCTTGGAGCACAGAGCTGTCCTGGAATAGGTGCATAGCCGGCCAGTTGTACACAGGAAGCAGATCCTCGGAGCACAGGACTGTCTTGGAATAGGTGCATAGCCTGCCAGTTGTTGTACAAAGGAAGCAGACCCTCGGACCAAAGGGCTGTTCCGGAATAGGTTGATAGCCTGCCTGTTGTTGTACACAGGAAGCAGAACCGCAGAGCACAGGACTATCCTGGAATAGGTGCATAGCCTGCCGGTTGTTGTACACAGGAAGCAGACCCTCGGAGCACAGGGCTGTCTTGGAATAGGTGCATAGCCTGCCAGTTGTTGTACAAAGGAAGAAGACCCTCAGAGCACAGGGCTGTCCTGGAATAGGTGCGTAGCCTGCCTGTTGTTGTAGACAGGAAGAAGGCCCTAAGATCACAGAGCTGTCCTGGAATGGGTGCATAGCCTGCCATTTGTTGTACACAGGAAGCAGACCCTCGGAGCACAGGGCTACCCTGCAAAAAGTACATAGCATGCCTGTTGTAGTATACAGGAAGCAGGCCCTAAGAGCACAGGACTGTCCTCGAATAGGTGCATAGCCTGTCAGTTGTTGTACACAGGAAGCGGACGCTCAGAGCACAGGGATTGTCCTGGAATCGGTGCATAGCCTGCCAGTTGTTGTACACAGGAAGCAGACCCTTGGAGCACAGGGCTGTCCTGCAATAGGTGCATAGCTTGCCAGTTGTAGTACACAGGAAACAGACCCTCAGAGCACAGGGCTGTCCTGGAATAGGTGCATAGACTGTCAGTTGTTGTACACAGGAAGCAGACCCTCAGAGCACAGGGCTGTCCTGGAATAGGTCATAGCCTACCAGCAGACCCTCAGAGCACAGGGCTGTCCTGGAATAGGTCATAGCCTACCTGCAGACCCTCAGAGCACAGGGCTGTCCTGGAATAAGTGCATAACCTGCCTGCTCTTGTACACAAGAAACAGACCCTCAGAGCACAGGGTTGTCCTGGAAGAGGTGGATAGCCTGACAGTTGCTGTACACAGGAAGCAGACCCTAGGAGCACAGGACTATCCTGGAATAGGTGCATAGCCTGCCAGTTGTTGTACACAGGAAGCAGACCCTCGGAGCACAGGGCTACCCTGCAAAAAGTACATAGCATGCCTGTTGTAGTATACAGGAAGCAGGCCCTAAGAGCACAGGACTGTCCTCGAATAGGTGCATAGCCTGTCAGTTGTTGTACACAGGAAGCGGACGCTCAGAGCACAGGGATTGTCCTGGAATCGGTGCATAGCCTGCCAGTTGTTGTACACAGGAAGCAGACCCTTGGAGCACAGGGCTGTCCTGCAATAGGTGCATAGCTTGCCAGTTGTAGTACACAGGAAACAGACCCTCAGAGCACAGGGATGTCTTGGAATAGGTGCATAGCCTGCCAGTTGTTGTACAAAGGAAGAAGACCCTCAGAGCACAGGACTGTCCTGGAATAGATGCATATTCTGCCAGATGTTGAACACAGGAAGCGGACCCTCTGGGCACAGGGCTGTCCTGGAATAGGTACATAGCCTGCCTGTAGTTATACACAGGAAGCAGACCTTCAGAGCACAGGGCTGTCCTGAAATAGGTGTATAGCCTGCCTGTTGATGTACACAGGAAGCAGACCCTAAGAGCACAAGGTTGTCCTGGAATAGGTGAATAGCCTGCCAGTCGTTGTACACAGGAAGCAGACCCTCGGAGCACAGGACTATCCTGGAGTAGATGCAAACCTCGCATAGGTGCATAGCTTGCCTGTTGTTGTACACAGGAAGCAGACCCTCGGCGCACAGGGCTGTCCTAGGAGAGGTGCATAGCCTGCCTGTTGTTGCACACAGGAAGCAGACCCTCGGAGCGCAAGACTGTCCTAGAATAGGTGCACAGCCTGCCAGTTGTTGCACACAAGAAGCAGGCCCTAAGAGCACAGGGCTGTCCTAGAATAGGTACATAGCCTGCTGGTTGTTGTACACAGGAAGCAGACCCTCAGAGCACAGGGTTGTCCTGGAAGAGGTGGATAGCCTGACAGTTGCTGTACACAGGAAGCAGACCCTAGGAGCACAGGACTATCCTGGAATAGGTGCATGGCCTGCCAGTTGTTGTACACAGGAAGCAGACCCCGGACCACAGGGCTGTTCTGGAATAAGTTGATAGCCTGCCTGTTGTTGTACACAGGAAGCAGACCCGCAGATCACAGGACTATACTGGAATAGGTGCAATGCCTGCCGGTTGTTGTACACAGGAAGCAGACCCTCGGAGCACAGGACTATCCGGGAATAGGTGCATAGCCTGCCCTTTGTAGTATACAGGAAGCAGGCCCTAAGAGCAAAGGGCTGTCCTGGAATAGGTGCATAACCTGCCAGTTGTTGTACACATGAAGAGGACGCTCAGAGCACAGGACTGTCCTGGAATAGGTGCATAACCTGTCTGTTGTTGTACACAGTAAGATGACCCTCAAAGCACAGGGCTTTCCTGGAATAGGTGCAAAACCTGCCTGTTGTTGTACACAGTAAGTTGACCCTCAAAGCACAGGGCTTTCCTGGAATAGGTGCATAGCCTGCCTGTTGTTGCACACAGGAAGCAGACCCTTGGAGCACAGGGCTGTCCTAGAATAGGTACATAGCCTGCTGGTTGTTGTACACAGGAAGCAGACCCTCAGAGCAACGGACTAGCCTGGAATATGTGCATAGCCTGCCGGTTGTTGTACACAGGAAGCAGACCCTCGGAGCACAGGGCTGTCCTGGAATAGGTACATGGCCTGCCAGTTCTTGTACACAGGAAGTGCACCCTCAGAGCACAGGGCTGTTCTGGAATAGGTGCATAACCTGTCTGTTGTTGTACACAGTAAGATGACCCTCAAAGCACAGGGCTTTCCTGGAATAGGTGCAAAACCTGCCTGTTGTTGTACACAGTAAGTTGACCCTCAAAGCACAGGGCTTTCCTGGAATAGGTGCATAGCCTGCCGGTTGTTGTACAAAGGAAGCAGACCCTCGGACCAAAGGGCTGTTCTGGAATAGGTTGACAGCCTGCCTGTTGTTGTACACAGGAAGCAGACCCGCAGAGCACAGGACTATCCTGGAATAGGTGCATAGCCTGCCGGTTGTTGTACACAGGAAGCAGACCCTCGGAGCACAGGGCTGTCTTGGAATAGGTGCATAGCCTGCCAGTTGTTGTACAAAGGAAGAAGACCCTCAGAGCACAGGGCTGTCCTGGAATAGGTGCGTAGCCTGCCTGTTGTTGTAGACAGGAAGAAGGCCCTAAGAGCACAGAGCTGTCCTGGAATGGGTGCATAGCCTGCCATTTGTTGTACACAGGAAGCAGACCCTAAGGGCACAGGGCTGTCCTGGAATAGGTGCATGGACTGCCAGTTGTTGTACACAGGAAGCAGACCCTCAGAGCACAGGGCTGTCCTGGAATAGGTGCATAGCCTGCCTGCAGACCCTCAGAGCACAGGGATGTCCTGGAATAGGTACATAGCCTGCCAGTTGTTGTACACAGGAAGCAGACCCTCGGAGCAGAGGACTGTCCCGGAATAGGTGCATAGCCTGCCAGTTTTTGTACACAGGAAGCAGACCCTCAGAGCACAGGACTATCCGGAAGTAGGTGCACGGCCTGGCAGTTGTTGTACACAGGATGCAGACCCTCGGAAAACAGGGCTGTCCTGGCATAGGTGCATAGCCATCCAGTTGTTGTAAACAGGAAGCGGACCCTAAGTACACAGGACTGTCCTGGAATAGGTGCATAGCCTGCCCGTTTTTGTACACAGGAAGCAGACCCTCAGAGCAGAAGGCTGTCCTGGAATAGGTGCATAGCCTGCCTGTTGTAGTATACAGGAAGCAGGCCATAAGAGCACACGGCTATCCTGGAATAGGTGCATAGCCTCCCAGTTGTTGTACACAGGAAGCGGACCCTTGGAGCACAGAGCTGTCCTGGAATAGGTGCATAGCCGGCCAGTTGTACACAGGAAGCAGACCCTCGGAGCACAGGACTGTCTTGGAATAGGTGCATAGCCTGCCAGTTGTTGTACAAAGGAAGCAGACCCTCGGACCAAAGGGCTGTTCTGGAATAGGTTGATAGCCTGCCTGTTGTTGTACACAGGAAGCAGACCCACAGAGCACAGGACTATCCTGGAATAGGTTCATAGCCTGCCGGTTGTTGTACACAGGAAGCAGACCCTCGGAGCACAGGGCTGTCTTGGAATAGGTGCATAGCCTGCCAGTTGTTGTACAAAGGAAGAAGACCCTCAGAGCACAGGGCTGTCCTGGAATAGGTGCGTAGCCTGTCTGTTGTTGTAGACAGGAAGAAGGCCCTAAGATCACAGAGCTGTCCTGGAATGGGTGCATAGCCTGCCATTTGTTGTACACAGGAAGCAGACCCTAAGGGCACAGGGCTGTCCTGGAATAGGTGCATAGACTGTCAGTTGTTGTACACAGGAAGCAGACCCTCAGAGCACAGAGCTGTCCTGGAATAGGTGCATAGCCTGCCTGCAGACCCTCAGAGCACAGGGATGTCCTGGAATAGGTACATAGCCTGCCACTTGTTGTACACAGGAAGCAGACCCTCGGAGCAGAGGACTGTCCCGGAATAGGTGCATAGCCTGCCAGTTTTTGTACACAGGAAGCAGACCCTCGGAGCACAGGACTATCCGGAAGTAGGTGCACGGCCTGGCAGTTGTTGTACACAGGATACAGACCCTCGGAAAACAGGGCTGTCCTGGCATAGGTGCATAGCCTGCCAGTTGTTGTAAACAGGAAGCGGACCCTAAGTACACAGGACTGTCCTGGAATAGGTGCATAGCCTGCCCGTTGTTGTACACAGGAAGCAGACCCTCAGAGCAGAAGGCTGTCCTGGAATAGGTGCATAGCCTACCTGTTGTAGTATACAGGAAGCAGGCCCTAAGAGCACACGGCTATCCTGGAATAGGTGCATAGCCTCCCAGTTGTTGTACACAGGAAGCGGACCCTTGGAGCACAGAGCTGTCCTGGAATAGGTGCATAGCCGGCCAGTTGTACACAGGAAGCAGACCCTCGGAGCACAGGACTGTCTTGGAATAGGTGCATAGCCTGCCAGTTGTTGTACAAAGGAAGCAGACCCTCGGACCAAAGGGCTGTTCTGGAATAGGTTGATAGCCTGCCTGTTGTTATACACAGGAAGCAGACCCACAGAGCACAGGACTATCCTGGAATAGGTGCATAGCCTGCCGGTTGTTGTACACAGGAAGCAGACCCTCGGAGCACAGGGCTGTCCTGGAAGATTTGGATAGCCTGAGAGTTGCTGTACACAGGAAGCAGACCCTAGGAGCACAGGACTATCCTGGAATAAGTACATAGCATGCCTGTTGTAGTATACAGGAAGCAGGCCCTAAGAGCACAGGACTGTCCTCGAATAGGTGCATAGCCTGCCAGTTGTTGTACACAGGAAGCGGACGCTCAGAGCACAGGAATTGTCCAGGAATAGGTGCATAGCCTGCCAGTTGTTGTACACAGGAAGCAGACCCTCGGAGCACAGGGCTGTCCTGCAATAGGTGCATAGCCTGCCAGTTGTAGTACACAGGAAGCAGACCCTCAGAGCACAGGGATGTCTTGGAATAGGAGCATAGCCTGCCAGTTGTTGTACAAAGGAAGAAGACCCTCAGAGCACAGGGCTGTCCTGGAATAGGTGCGTAGCCTGCCTGTTGTTGTAGACAGGAAGAAGGCCCTAAGATCACAGAGCTGTCCTGGAATGGGTGCATAGCCTGCAATTTGTTGTACAAAGGAAGCAGACCCTAAGGGCACAGGGCTGTCCTGGAATAGGTGCATAGACTGTCAGTTGTTGTACACAGGAAGCAGACCCTCAGAGCACAGGGCTGTCCTGGAATAGGTGCATAGCCTGCCTGCAGACCCTCAGAGCACAGGGATGTCCTGGAATAGGTACATAGCCTGCCACTTGTTGTACACAGGAAGCTGACCCTCGGAGCAGAGGACTGTCCCGGAATAGGTGCATAGCCTGCCAGTTTTTGTACACAGGAAGCAGACCCTCGGAGCACAGGACTATCCGGATGTAGGTGCACGGCCTGGCAGTTGTTGTACACAGGATACAGACCCTCGGAAAACAGGGCTGTCCTGGCATAGGTGCATAGCCTGCCAGTTGTTGTAAACAGGAAGCGGACCCTAAGTACACAGGACTGTCCTGGAATAGGTGCATAGCCTGCCCGTTGTTGTACACAGGAAGCAGACCCTCAGAGCAGAAGGCTGTCCTGGAATAGGTGCATAGCCTACCTGTTGTAGTATACAGGAAGCAGGCCCTAAGAGCACACGACTATCCTGGAATAGGTGCATAGCCTTTGAGTTGTTGTACACAGGAAGCGGACCCTTGGAGCACAGAGCTGTCCTGGAATTGGTGCATAGCCGGCCAGTTGTACACAGGAAGCAGACCCTCGGAGCACAGGACTGTCTTGGAATAGGTGCATAGCCTGCCAGTTGTACAAAGGAATAAGACCCCCCAGGGCACAGAGCTGTCTTGGAATAGGTGCATAGCCTGCGAGATGTTGTACACAGGAAGTGGACCCTGGGAGAACAGGGCTGTCCTGGAATAGGTGCATAGCCTGCCAGTTGTTGTACCCTCGGAGCAGAGGACTGTCCTGGAATAGGTGCATAGCCTGCCAGTTGCTCTACACAGGAAGCAGACCTTCAGAGCACAGGGCTGTCCTGGAATAAGTGCATAACCTGCCTGCTCTTGTACACAGGAAACAGACCCTGAGAGCACAGGGTTGTCCTGGAAGAGGTGGATAGCCTGACAGTTGCTGTACACAGGAAGCAGACCCTAGGAGCACAGGACTATCCTGGAATAGGTGCATAGCCTGCCAGTTGTTGTACACAGGAAGCAGACCCTCGGAGCACAGGGCTACCCTGCAAAAAGTACATAGCATGCCTGTTGTAGTATACAGGAAGCAGGCCCTAAGAGCACAGGACTGTCCTCGAATAGGTGCATAGCCTGTCAGTTGTTGTACACAGGAAGCAGCTCTCAGAGCACAGGGATTGTCCTGGAATAGGTGCATAGCCTGCCAGTTGTTGTACACAGGAAGCAGACCCTCGGAGCACAGGGCTGTCCTGCAATAGGTGCATAGCTTGCCAGTTGTAGTACACAGGAAACAGACCCTCAGAGCACAGGGATGTCTTGGAATAGGTGCATAGCCTGCCAGTTGTTGTACAAAGGAAGAAGACCCTCAGAGCACAGGACTGTCCTGGAATAGATGCATATTCTGCCAGATGTTGAACACAGGAAGCGGACCCTCTGGGCACAGGGCTGTCCTGGAATAGGTACATAGCCTGCCTGTAGTTATACACAGGAAGCAGACCTTCAGAGCACAGGGCTGTCCTGAAATAGGTGCATAGCCTGCCTGTTGATGTACACAGGAAGCAGACCCTAAGAGCACAAGGTTGTCCTGGAATAGGTGAATAGCCTGCCAGTTGTTGTACACAGGAAGCAGACCCTCGGAGCACAGGACTATCCGGGAATAGGTCCTAAGAGCAAAGGGCTGTCCTGGAATAGGTGCATAACCTGCCAGTTGTTGTACACAGGAAGCGGACGCTCAGAGCACAGGACTGTCCTGGAATAGGTGAATAGCCTGCCAGTTGTTGTACACAGGAAGCAGACCCTCGGAGCACAGGACTATCCTGGAGTAGATGCAAACCTCAAATAGGTGCATAGCTTGCCTTTTGTTGTACACAGGAAGCAGACCCTCGGCACACAGGGCTGTCCTAGGAGAGGTGCATAGCCTGCCTGTTGTTGCACACAGGAAGCAGACCCTCGGAGCGCAAGACTGTCCTAGAATAGGTGCACAGCCTGCCAGTTGTTGCACACAAGAAGCAGGCCCTAAGAGCACAGGGCTGTCCTAGAATAGGTACATAGCCTGCTGGTTGTTGTACACAGGAAGCAGACCCTCGGAGCACAGGACTATCATGGAATAGGTGCATAGCCTGCCGGTTGTTGTACACAGGAAGCAGACCCTCGGAGCACAGGGCTGTCCTGGAATAGGTGCATGGCCTGCCAGTTGTTGTACACAGGAAGCAGACCCCGGACCACAGGGCTGTTCTGGAATAGGTTGATAGCCTGCCTGTTGTTGTATACAGGAAGCAGACCCGCAGATCACAGGACTATACTGGAATAGGTGCAATGCCTGCCGGTTGTTGTACACAGGAAGCAGACCCTCGGAGCACAGGACTATCCAGAAATAGGTGCATAGCCTGCTCTTTGTAGTATACAGGAAGCAGGCCCTAAGAGCAAAGGGCTGTCCTGGAATAGGTGCATAACCTGCCAGTTGTTGTACACATGAAGCGGACGCTCAGAGCACAGGACTGTCCTGGAATAGGTGCATAGCCTGCCAGTTGTTGTACACAGGAAGCGGACGCTCGGAACACAGGATTGTCCTGGAATAGGTGCATAGCCTGCCAGTTGTTGTACACAGGAAGCGGACCCTCAGAGCACAGGGCTGTCCGGGAATAGGTGCATAGCGAGCCAGTTGCTGTACAAAGGAAGAAGACCCTCAGAGCACAGGACTGTCCTGGAATAGATCCCTAGCCTGCCAGATGTTGTACACAGGAAGCGGACCCTCTGAACATAGGGCTGTCCTGGAATAGGTGCATAGCCTGCCAGTTGTTGTACCCTTGAAGCATAGGACTGTCCTGGAATAGGTGCATAACCTGCCAGTTGTTGTAAACAGGAAGCGGTCTTCAGAGCACAGGGCTGTCCTGAAATAGGTGCATAGCCTGCCTATTGTTGTACACAGGAAGCAGACCCTTAAAGCACAGGGTTGTCCTGGAATAATTGAATAGCCTGCCAGTTGTTGTACAGAGGAAGCAGACCCTCGGAGCACAGGGCTGTCCTCGAATAGGTGCATAGCCTGCCAGTTGTTGTACACAGGAAGCAGACCCTCAGAGCACAGGCATGTCCTGGAATAGGTGCATGCATAGCCTGTCTGTTGTTGTACACAGGAGGCAGACCCTCGGCGCACAGAGCTGTCCTAGAAGAGGTGCATAGCCTGCCTGTTGTTGCACACAGGAAGCAGACCCTCTGAGCACAGGACTGTCCTAGAATAGGTGCAGAGCCTGCTAGTTGTTATACACAGGAAGCAGACCCTCGGAGCACAGGGCTGTCCTAGAATAGGTACATAGCCTGCCAGTTCTTGTACACAGGAAGTGGACCCTCAGAGCACAGGGCTGTCCTGGAAATGGTGCATAACCTGCCTGTTGTTGTACACAGTAAGATGACCCTCAAAGCACAGGGCATTCCTGGAATAGGTGCATAGCCTGCCGGTTGTTGTACAAAGGAAGCAGACCCTCGGACCAAAGGGCTGTTCTGGAATAGGTTGATAGCCTGCCTGTTGTTGTACACAAGAAGGAGACCCGCAGAGCACAGGACTATCCTGGAATAGGTGCATAGCCTGCCGGTTGTTGTACACAGGAAACAGACCCTCGGAGCACAGGGCTGTCTTGAAATAGGTGCATAGCCTGCCAGTTGTTGTACAAAGGAAGAAGACCCTCAGAGCACAGGGCTGTCCTGGAATAGGTGCGTAGCCTGCCTGTTGTTGTAGACAGGAAGAAGGCCCTAAGAGCACAGAGCTGTCCTGGAATGGGTGCATAGCCTGCCATTTGTTGTACACAGGAAGCAGACCCTAAGGGCACAGGGCTGTCCTGGAATAGGTGCATAGACTGTCAGTTGTTGTACACAGGAAGCAGACCCTCAGAGCACAGGGCTGTCCTGGAATAGGTGCATAGCCTGCCTGCAGACCCTCAGAGCACAGGGATGTCCTGGAATAGGTACATAGCCTTCCAGTTGTTGTACACAGGAAGCAGACCCTCGGAGCAGAGGACTGTCCCGGAATAGGTGCATAGCCTGCCAGTTTTTGTACACAGGAAGCAGACCCTCGGAGCACAGGACTATCCGGAAGTAGGTGCACGGCCTGGCAGTTGTTGTACACAGGATGCAGACCCTCGGAAAACAGGGCTGTCCTGGCATAGGTGCATAGCCTGCCAGTTGTTGTAAACAGGAAGCGGACCCTAAGTACACAGGACTGCCCTGGAATAGGTGCATAGCCTGCCCGTTGTTGTACATAGGAAGCAGACCCTCAGAGCAGAAGGCTGTCCTGGAATAGGTGCATAGCCTGCCTGTTGTAGTATACAGGAAGCAGGCCCTAAGAGCACACAGCTATCCTAGAATAGGTGCATAGCCTCCCAGTTGTTGTACACAGGAAGCGGACCCTTGGAGCACAATGCTGTCCTGGAATAGGTGCATAGCCGGCCAGTTGTACACAGGAAGCAGACCTTCGGAGCACAGGACTGTCTTGGAATAGGTGCATAGCCTGCCAGTTGTACACAGGAAGAAGACCCCCCAGGGCACAGAGCTGTCTTGGAATAGGTGCATAGCCTGCGAGATGTTGTACACAGGAAGTGGACCCTGGGAGAACAGGGCTGTCCTGGAATAGGTGCATAGCCTGCCAGTTGTTGTACCCTCGGAGCAGAGGACTGTCCTGGAATAGGTGCATAGCCTGCCAGTTGCTGTACACAGGAAGCAGACCTTCAGAGCACAGGGCTGTCCTGGAATAAGTGCAAAACCTGCCTGCTCTTGTACACAGGAAACAGACCCTCAGAGCACAGGGTTGTCCTGGAAGAGGTGGATAGCCTGACAGTTGCTGTACACAGGAAGCAGACCCTAGGAGCACAGGACTATCCTGGAATAGGTGCATAGCCTGCCAGTTGTTGTACACAGGAAGCAGACCCTCAGAGCACAGGGCTACCCTGCAATAAGTACATAGCATGCCGGTTGTTGTACCCAGGAAGCAGACCCTCAGAGCACAGGGCTGTCCTGGATTAGGTGCATAGCCTGCCAGTTGTTGTACACAGGAAGCAGACCCTAAGTGCACAGGACTGTCCTGGAATAGGTGCATAGTCTGCCCGTTGTTGTACACAGGAAGCAGACCCTCAGAGCACAAGGCTGTCCAGGAATAGGCGCAGAGCCTGCCTGTTGTAGTATACAGGAAGCAGGCCCTAAGAGCACAGGACTGTCCGCGAATAGGTGCATAGCCTGCCAGTTGTTGTACACAGGAAGCGGACGCTCAGAGCACAGGGATTGTCCTGGAATAGGTGCATAGCCTGCCAGTTGTTGTACACAGGAAGCAGACCCTCGGAGCACAGGGCTGTCCTGGAATAGGTGCATAGCCTGCCAGTTGTAGTACACAGGAAGCAGACCCTCAGAGCACAGGGATGTCTTGGAATAGGTGCCTAGCCTGCCAGTTGTTGTACAAAGGAAGAAGACCCCCAGAGCACAGGACTGTCCTGGAATAGATGCATATTCTGCCAGATGTTGAACACAGGAAGCGGACCCTCTGGGCACAGGGCTGTCCTGGAATAGGTGCATAGCCTGCCAGTTGTTGTACCCTCGGAGCAGAGGACTGTCCTGGAATAGGTGCATAGCCTGCCCGTTGTTGTACACAGGAAGCAGACCTTCAGAGCACAGGGCTGTCCTGAAATAGGTGCATAGCCTGCCTGTTGTTGTACACAGGAAGCAGACCCTAAGAGCACAGGGTTGTCCTGGAATAGGTGAATAGCCTGCCAGTTGTTGTAAACAGGAAGCAGACCCTTGGAGCACAGGACTATCCTGGAGTAGATGCAAACCTCGAATAGGTGCATAGCTTGCCTGTTGTTGTACACAGGAAGCAGACCCTCGGCGCACAGGGCTGTCCTAGGAGAGGTGCATAGCCTGCCTGTTGTTGAATACAGGAAGCAGACCCTCGGAGCGCAGGACTGTCCTAGAATAGGTGCAGAGCCTGCTAGTTGTTATACACAGGAAGCAGGCCCTAAGAGCACAGGACTAGACTGGAATAGGTGCATAGCCTGCCTGTTGTTGCACACAGAAAGCAGACCCTCGGAGCACAGGGCTGTCCTAGAATAGGTACATAGCCTGCCAGTTCTTGTACACAGCAAGTGGACCCTCAGAGCACAGGGCTGTCCTGGAATAGGTGCATAACCTGCCTGTTGTTGTACACAGTAAGATGACCCTCAAAGCACAGGGCTTTCCTGGAATAGGTGCAAAACCTGCCTGTTGTTGTACACAGTAAGTTGACCCTCAAAGCACAGGGCTTTCCTGGAATAGGTGAATAGCCTGCCGGTTGTTGTACAAAGGAAGCAGACCCTCGGACCAAAGGACTGTTCTGGAATAGGTTGATAGCCTGCCTGTTGTTGTACACAGGAAGCAGACCCGCAGAGCACAGGACTGTCCTGGAATAGGTGCATAGCCTGCCGGTTGTTGTACACAGGAAGCAGACCCTCGGAGCACAGGGCTGTCTTGGAATAGGTGCATAGCCTGCCAGTTGTTGTACAAAGGAAGAAGACCCTCAGAGCACAGGGCTGTCCTGGAATAGGTGCGTAGCCTGCCTGTTGTTGTAGACAGGAAGAAGGCCCTAAGAGCACAGAGCTCTCCTGGAATGGGTGCATAGCCTGCCATTTGTTGTACACAGGAAGCAGACCCTAAGGGCACAGGGCTGTCCTGGAATAGGTGCATAGACTGCCAGTTGTTGTACACAGGAAGCAGACCCTCAGAGCACAGGGCTGTCCTGGAATAGGTGCATAGCCTGCCTGCAGACCCTCAGAGCACAGGGATGTCCTGGAATAGGTACATAGCCTGCCAGTTGTTGTACACAGGAAGCAGACCCTCGGAGCAGAGGACTGTCCCAGAATAGGTGCATAGCCTGCCAGTTTTTGTACACAGGAAGCAGACCCTAGGAGCACAGGACTATCCGGAAGTAGGTGCACGGCCTGGCAGTTGTTGTACACAGGATGCAGACCCTCGGAAAACAGGGCTGTCCTGGCATAGGTGCATAGCCTGCCAGTTGTTGTAAACAGGAAGCGGACCCTAAGTGGACAGGACTGTCCTGGAATAGGTGCATAGCCTGCCCGTTTTTGTACACAGGAAGCAGACCCTCAGAGCAGAAGGCTGTCCTGGAATAGGTGCATAGCCTGCCTGTTGTAGTATACAGGAAGCAGGCCCTAAGAGCACACGGCTATCCTGGAATAGGTGCATAGCCTCCCAGTTGTTGTACACAGGAAGCGGACCCTTGGAGCACAGAGCTGTCCTGGAATAGGTGCATAGCCGGCCAGTTGTACACAGGAAGCAGACCCTCGGAGCACAGGACTGTCTTGGAATAGGTGCATAGCCTGCCAGTTGTTGTACAAAGGAAGAAGACCCTCAGAGCACAGGGCTGTCCTGGAATAGGTGCGTAGCCTGCCTGTTGTTGTAGACAGGAAGAAGGCCCTAAGATCACAGAGCTGTCCTGGAATGGGTGCATAGCCTGCCATTTGTTGTACACAGGAAGCAGACCCTAAGGGCACAGGGCTGTCCTGGAATAGGTGCATAGACTGTCAGTTGTTGTACACAGGAAGCAGACCCTCAGAGCACAGGGGTGTCCTGGAATAGGTCATAGCCTACCTGCAGACCCTCAGAGCACAGGGATGTCCTGTAATAGGTACATAGCCTGCCACTTGTTGTACACAGGAAGCAGACCCTCGGAGCAGAGGACTGTCCCGGAATAGGTGCATAGCCTGCCAGTTTTTGTACACAGGAAGCAGACCCTCGGAGCACAGGACTATCCGGAAGTAGGTGCACGGCCTGGCAGTTGTTGTACACAGGATACAGACCCTCGGAAAACAGGGCTATCCTGGCATAGGTGCATAGCCTGCCAGTTGTTGAAAACAGGAAGCGGACCCTAAGTACACAGGACTGTCCTGGAATAGGTGCATAGCCTGCCCGTTGTTGTACACAGGAAGCAGACCCTCAGAGCAGAAGGCTGTCCTGGAATAGGTGCATAGCCTACCTGTTGTAGTATACAGGAAGCAGGCCCTAAGAGCACACGACTATCCTGGAATGGGTGCATAGCCTTCGAGTTGTTGTACACAGGAAGCGGACCCTTGGAGCACAGAGCTGTCCTGGAATTGGTGCATAGCCGGCCAGTTGTACACAGGAAGCAGACCCTCGGAGCACAAGACTGTCTTGGAATAGGTGCATAGCCTGCCAGTTGTACAAAGGAAGAAGACCCCCCAGGGCACAGAGCTGTCTTGGAATAGGTGCATAGCCTGTGAGATGTTGTACACAGGAAGTGGATCCTGGGAGAACAGGGCTGTCCTGGAATAGGTGCATAGCCTGCCAGTTGTTGTACCCTCGGAGCAGAGGACTGTCCTGGAATAGGTGCATAGCCTGCCAGTTGCTGTACACAGGAAGCAGACCTTCAGAGCACAGGGCTGTCCTGGAATAAGTGCATAACCTGCCTGCTCTTGTACACAGGAAACAGACCCTCAGAGCACAGGGTTGTCCTGGAAGAGGTGGATAGCCTGACAGTTGCTGTACACAGGAAGCAGACCCTAAGAGCACAGGACTATCCTGGAATAGGTGCATAGCCTGCCAGTTGTTGTACACAGGAAGCAGACCCTCGGAGCACAGGGCTACCCTGCAAAAAGTACATAGCATGCCTGTTGTAGTATACAGGAAGCAGGCCCTAAGAGCACAGGACTGTCCTCGAATAGGTGCATAGCCTGTCAGTTGTTGTACACAGGAAGCGGACGCTCAGAGCACAGGGATTGTCCTGGAATAGGTGCATAGCCTGCCAGTTGTTGTACACAGGAAGCAGACCCTTGGAGCACAGGGCTGTCCTGCAATAGGTGCATAGCTTGCCAGTTGTAGTACACAGGAAACAGACCCTCAGAGCACAGGGATGTCTTGGAATAGGTGCATAGCCTGCCAGTTGTTGTACAAAGGAAGAAGACCCTCAGAGCACAGGACTGTCCTGGAATAGATGCATATTCTGCCAGATGTTGAACACAGGAAGCGGACCCTCTGGGCACAGGGCTGTCCTGGAATAGGTACATAGCCTGCCTGTAGTTATACACAGGAAGCAGACCTTCAGAGCACAGGGCTGTCCTGAAATAGGTGCATAGCCTGCCTGTTGATGTACACAGGAAGCAGACCCTAAGAGCACAAGGTTGTCCTGGAATAGGTGAATAGCCTGCCAGTTGTTGTACACAGGAAGCAGACCCTCGGAGCACAGGACTATCCTGGAGTAGATGCAAACCTCGAATAGGTGCATAGCTTGCCTGTTGTTGTACACAGGAAGCAGACCCTCGGCGCACAGGGCTCTCCTAGGAGAGGTGCATAGCCTGCCTGTTGTTGCACACAGGAAGCAGACCCTCGGAGCGCAAGACTGTCCTAGAATAGGTGCACAGCCTGCCATTTGTTGCACACAAGAAGCAGGCCCTAAGAGCACAGGGCTGTCCTAGAATAGGTACATAGCCTGCTGGTTGTTGTACACAGGAAGCAGACCCTCGGAGCACAGGACTATCATGGAATAGGTGCATAGCCTGCCGGTTGTTGTACACAGGAAGCAGACCCTCGGAGCACAGGGCTGTCCTGGAATAAGTGCATGGCCTGCTAGTTGTTGTACACAGGAAGCAGACCCCGGACCACAGGGCTGTTCTGGAATAAGTTGATAGCCTGCCTGTTGTTGTACACAGGAAGCAGACCCGCAGATCACAGGACTATACTGGAATAGGTGCAATGCCTGCCGGTTGTTGTACACAGGAAGCAGACCCTCGGAGCACAGGACTATCCGGGAATAGGTGCATAGCCTGCCCTTTGTAGTATACAGGAAGCAGGCCCTAAGAGCAAAGGGCTGTCCTGGAATAGGTGCATAACCTGCCAGTTGTTGTACACATGAAGAGGACGCTCAGAGCACAGGACTGTCCTGGAATAGGTGCATAACCTGTCTGTTGTTGTACACAGTAAGATGACCCTCAAAGCACAGGGCTTTCCTGGAATAGGTGCAAAACCTGCCTGTTGTTGTACACAGTAAGTTGACCCTCAAAGCACAGGGCTTTCCTGGAATAGGTGCATAGCCTGCCTGTTGTTGCACACAGGAAGCAGACCCTCGGAGCACAGGGCTGTCCTAGAATAGGTGCATAGCCTGCTGGTTGTTGTACACAGGAAGCAGACCCTCAGAGCAACGGACTAGCCTGGAATATGTGCATAGCCTGCCGGTTGTTGTACACAGGAAGCAGACCCTCGGAGCACAGGGCTGTCCTGGAATAGGTACATGGCCTGCCAGTTCTTGTACACAGGAAGTGGACCCTCAGAGCACAGGGCTATCCTGGAATAGGTGCATAACCTGTCTGTTGTTGTACACAGTAAGATGACCCTCAAAGCACAGGGCTTTCCTGGAATAGGTGCAAAACCTGCCTGTTGTTGTACACAGTAAGTTGACCCTCAAAGCACAGGGCTTTCCTGGAATAGGTGCATAGCCTGCCGGTTGTTGTACAAAGGAAGCAGACCCTCGGACCAAAGGGCTGTTCTGGAATAGGTTGACAGCCTGCCTGTTGTTGTACACAGGAAGCAGACCCGCAGAGCACAGGACTATCCTGGAATAGGTGCATAGCCTGCTGGTTGTTGTACACAGGAAGCAGACCCTCGGAGCACAGGGCTGTCTTGGAATAGGTGCATAGCCTGCCAGTTGTTGTACAAAGGAAGAAGACCCTCAGAGCACAGGGCTGTCCTGGAATAGGTGCGTAGCCTGCCTGTTGTTGTAGACAGGAAGAAGGCCCTAAGAGCACAGAGCTGTCCTGGAATGGGTGCATAGCCTGCCATTTGTTGTACACAGGAAGCAGACCCTAAGGGCACAGGGCTGTCCTGGAATAGGTGCATGGACTGCCAGTTGTTGTACACAGGAAGCAGACCCTCAGAGCACAGGGCTGTCCTGGAATAGGTGCATAGCCTGCCTGCAGACCCTCAGAGCACAGGGATGTCCTGGAATAGGTACATAGCCTGCCAGTTGTTGTACACAGGAAGCAGACCCTCGGAGCAGAGGACTGTCCCGGAATAGGTGCATAGCCTGCCAGTTTTTGTACACAGGAAGCAGACCCTCGGAGCACAGGACTATCCGGAAGTAGGTGCACGGCCTGGCAGTTGTTGTACACAGGATGCAGACCCTCAGAAAACAGGGCTGTCCTGGCATAGGTGCATAGCCTGCCAGTTGTTGTAAACAGGAAGCGGACCCTAAGTACACAGGACTGTCCTGGAATAGGTGCATAGCCTGCCCGTTTTTGTACACAGGAAGCAGACCCTCAGAGCAGAAGGCTGTCCTGGAATAGGTGCATAGCCTGCCTGTTGTAGTATACAGGAAGCAGGCCCTAAGAGCACACGGCTATCCTGGAATAGGTGCATAGCCTCCCAGTTGTTGTACACAGGAAGCGGACCCTTGGAGCACAGAGCTGTCCTGGAATAGGTGCATAGCCGGCCAGTTGTACACAGGAAGCAGACCCTCAGAGCACAGGACTGTCTTGGAATAGGTGCATAGCCTGCCAGTTGTTGTACAAAGGAAGCAGACCCTCGGACCAAAGGGCTGTTCTGGAATAGGTTGATAGCCTGCCTGTTGTTGTACACAGGAAGCAGACCCACAGAGCACAGGACTATCCTGGAATAGGTTCATAGCCTGCCGGTTGTTGTACACAGGAAGCAGACCCTCGGAGCACAGGGCTGTCCTGGAATAGGTGCGTAGCCTGTCTGTTGTTGTAGACAGGAAGAAGGCCCTAAGATCACAGAGCTGTCCTGGAATGGGTGCATAGCCTGCCATTTGTTGTACACAGGAAGCAGACCCTAAGGGCACAGGGCTGTCCTGGAATAGGTGCATAGACTGTCAGTTGTTGTACACAGGAACCAGACCCTCAGAGCACAGAGCTGTCCTGGAATAGGTGCATAGCCTGCCTGCAGACCCTCAGAGCACAGGGATGTCCTGGAATAGGTACATAGCCTGCCACTTGTTGTACACAGGAAGCAGACCCTCGGAGCAGAGGACTGTCCCGGAATAGGTGCATAGCCTGCCAGTTTTTGTACACAGGAAGCAGACCCTCGGAGCACAGGACTATCCGGAAGTAGGTGCACGGCCTGGCAGTTGTTGTACACAGGATACAGACCTTCGGAAAACGGCTGTCCTGGCATAGGTGCATAGCCTGCCAGTTGTTGTAAACAGGAAGCGGACCCTAAGTACACAGGACTGTCCTGGAATAGGTGCATAGCCTGCCCGTTGTTGTACGCAGGAAGCAGACCCTCAGAGCAGAAGGCTGTCCTGGAATAGGTGCATAGCCTACCTGTTGTAGTATACAGGAAGCAGGCCCTAAGAGCACACGGCTATCCTGGAATAGGTGCATAGCCTCCCAGTTGTTGTACACAGGAAGCGGACCCTTGGAGCACAGAGCTGTCCTGGAATAGGTGCATAGCCGGCCAGTTGTAAACAGGAAGCAGACCCTCGGAGCACAGGACTGTCTTGGAATAGGTGCATAGCCTGCCAGTTGTTGTACAAAGGAAGCAGACCCTCGGACCAAAGGGCTGTTCTGGAATAGGTTGATAGCCTGCCTGTTGTTGTACACAGGAAGCAGACCCACAGAGCACAGGACTATCCTGGAATAGGTGCATAGCCTGCCGGTTGTTGTACACAGGAAGCAGACCCTCGGAGCACAGGGCTGTCCTGGAAGATGTGGATAGCCTGACAGTTGCTGTACACAGGAAGCAGACCCTAGGAGCACAGGACTATCCTGGAATAAGTACATAGCATGCCTGTTGTAGTATACAGGAAGCAGGCCCTAAGAGCACAGGACTGTCCTCGAATAGGTGCATAGCCTGCCAGTTATTGTACACAGGAAGCGGACGCTCAGAGCACAGGGATTGTCCTGGAATAGGTGCATAGCCTGCCAGTTGTTGTACACAGGAAGCAGACCCTCGGAGCACAGGGCTGTCCTGCAATAGGTGCATAGCCTGCCAGTTGTAGTACACAGGAAGCAGACCCTCAGAGCACAGGGATGTCTTGGAATAGGTGCATAGCCTGCCAGTTGTTGTACAAAGGAAGAAGACCCTCAGAGCACAGGGCTGTCCTGGAATAGGTGCGTAGCCTTCCTGTTGTTGTAGACAGGAAGAAGGCCCTAAGATCACAGAGCTGTCCTGGAATGGGTGCATAGCCTGCAATTTGTTGTACAAAGGAAGCAGACCCTAAGGGCACAGGGCTGTCCTGGCATAGGTGCATAGACTGTCAGTTGTTGTACACAGGAAGCAGACCCTCAGAGCACAGGGCTGTCCTGGAATAGGTGCATAGCCTGCCTGCAGACCCTCAGAGCACAGGGATGTCCTGGAATAGGTACATAGCCTGCCACTTGTTGTACACAGGAAGCAGACCCTCGGAGCAGAGGACTGTCCCAGAATAGGTGCATAGCCTGCCAGTTTTTGTACACAGGAAGCAGACCCTCGGAGCACAGGACTATCCGGAAGTAGGTGCACGGCCTGGCAGTTGTTGTACACAGGATACAGACCCTCGGAAAACAGGGCTGTCCTGGCATAGGTGCATAGCCTGCCAGTTGTTGTACACAGGAAGCGGACGCTCGGAACACAGGATTGTCCTGGAATAGGTGCATAGCCTGCCCGTTGTTGTACACAGGAAGCAGACCCTCAGAGCAGAAGGCTGTCCTGGAATAGGTGCATAGCCTACCTGTTGTAGTATACAGGAAGCAGGCCCTAAGAGCACACGACTATCCTGGAATAGGTGCATAGCCTTTGAGTTGTTGTACACAGGAAGCGGACCCTTGGAGCACAGAGCTGTCCTGGAATTGGTGCATAGCCGGCGAGTTGTACACAGGAAGCAGACCCTCGGAGCACAGGACTGTCTTGGAATAGGTGCATAGCCTGCCAGTTGTACAAAGGAAGAAGACCCCCCAGGGCACAGAGCTGTCTTGGAATAGGTGCATAGCCTGCGAGATGTTGTACACAGGAAGTGGACCCTGGGAGAACAGGGCTGTCCTGGAATAGGTGCATAGCCTGCCAGTTGTTGTACCCTCGGAGCAGAGGACTGTCCTGGAATAGGTGCATAGCCTGCCAGTTGCTCTACACAGGAAGCAGACCTTCAGAGCACAGGGCTGTCCTGGAATAAGTGCATAACCTGCCTGCTCTTGTACACAGGAAACAGACCGTCAGAGCACAGGGTTGTCCTGGAAGAGGTGGATAGCCTGACAGTTGCTGTACACAGGAAGCAGACCCTAGGAGCACAGGACTATCCTGGAATAGGTGCATAGCCTGCCAGTTGTTGTACACAGGAAGCAGACCCTCGGAGCACAGGGCTACCCGGCAAAAAGTACATAGCATGCCTGTTGTAGTATACAGGAAGCAGGCCCTAAGAGCACAGGACTGTCCTCGAATAGGTGCATAGCCTGTCAGTTGTTGTACACAGGAAGCAGCTCTCAGAGCACAGGGATTGTCCTGGAATAGGTGCATAGCCTGCCAGTTGTTGTACACAGGAAGCAGACCCTCGGAGCACAGGGCTGTCCTGCAATAGGTGCATAGCTTGCCAGTTGTAGTACACAGGAAACAGACCCTCAGAGCACAGGGATTGTCCTGGAATAGGTACATAGCCTGCCTGTAGTTATACACAGGAAGCAGACCTTCAGAGCACAGGGCTGTCCTGAAATAGGTGCATAGCCTGCCTGTTGATGTACACAGGAAGCAGACCCTAAGAGCACAAGGTTGTCCTGGAATAGGTGAATAGCCTGCCAGTTGTTGTACACAGGAAGCAGACCCTCGGAGCACAGGACTATCCGGGAATAGGTCCTAAGAGCAAAGGGCTGTCCTGGAATAGGTGCATAACCTGCCAGTTGTTGTACACAGAAAGCGGACGCTCAGAGCACAGGACTGTCCTGGAATAGATGAATAGCCTGCCAGTTGTTGTACACAGGAAGCAGACCCTCGGAGCACAGGACTATCCTGGAGTAGATGCAAACCTCAAATAGGTGCATAGCTTGCCTGTTGTTGTACACAGGAAGCAGACCATCGGCGCACAGGGCTGTCCTAGGAGAGGTGCATAGCCTGCCTGTTGTTGTACACAGGAAGCAGACCCTCGGAGCGCAAGACTGTCCTAGAATAGGTGCACAGCCTGCCAGTTGTTGCACACAAGAAGCAGGCCCTAAGAGCACAGGGCTGCCCTAGAATAGGTACATAGCCTGCTGGTTGTTGTACACAGGAAGCAGACCCTCGGAGCACAGGACTATCATGGAATAGGTGCATAGCCTGCCGGTTGTTGTACACAGGAAGCAGACCCTCGGAGCACAGGGCTGTCCTGGAATAGGTGCATGGCCTGCCAGCTGTTGTACACAGGAAGCAGACCCCGGACCACAGGGCTGTTCTGGAATAGGTTGATAGCCTGCCTGTTGTTGTACACAGGAAGCAGACCCGCAGATCACAGGACTATACTGGAATAGGTGCAATGCCTGCCGGTTGTTGTACACAGGAAGCAGACCCTCGGAGCACAGGACTATCCAGAAATAGGTGCATAGCCTGCCCTTTGTAGTATACAGGAAGCAGGCCCTAAGAGCAAAGGGCTGTCCTGGAATAGGTGCATAACCTGCCAGTTGTTGTACACATGAAGCGGACGCTCAGAGCACAGGACTGTCCTGGAATAGGTGCATAGCCTGCCAGTTATTGTACACAGGAAGCGGACGCTCGGAACACAGGATTGTCCTGGACTAGGTGCATAGCCTGCCAGTTGTTGTACACAGGAAGCGGACCCTCAGAGCACAGGGCTGTCCGGGAATAGGTGCATAGCCAGCCAGTTGCTGTACAAAGGAAGAAGACCCTCAGAGCACAGGACTGTCCTGGAATAGATCCCTAGCCTGCCAGATGTTGTACACAGGAAGCGGACCCTCTGATCATAGGGCTGTCCTGGAATAGGTGCATAGCCTGCCAGTTGTTGTTCCCTTGAAGCATAGGACTGTCCTGGAATAGGTGCATAACCTGCCAGTTGTTGTAAACAGGAAGCGGCCTTCAGAGCACAGGGCTGTCCTGAAATAGGTGCATAGCCTGCCTATTGTTGTACACAGGAAGCAGACCCTTAAAGCACAGGGTTGTCCTGGAATAATTGAATAGCCTGCTAGTTGTTGTACAGAGGAAGCAGACCCTCGGAGCACAGGGCTGTCCTCGAATAGGTGCATAGCCTGCCAGTTGTTGTACACAGGAAGCAGACCCTCAGAGCACAGGCATGTCCTGGAATAGGTGCATGCATAGCCTGTCTGTTGTTGTACACAGGAGGCAGACCCTCGGCGCACAGAGCTGTCCTAGAAGAGGTGCATAGCCTGCCTGTTGTTGCACACAGGAAGCAGACCCTCGGAGCACAGGACTGTCCTAGAATAGGTGCAGAGCCTGCTAGTTGTTATACACAGGAAGCAGGCCCTAAGAGCACAGAACTAGCCTGGAATAGGTGCATAGCCTGCCTGTTGTTGCACACAGGAAGCAGACCCTCGGAGCACAGGGCTGTCCTAGAATAGGTACATAGCCTGCCAGTTCTTGTACACAGGAAGTGGACCCTCAGAGCACAGGGCTGTCCTGGAATTGGTGCATAACCTGCCTGTTGTTGTACACAGTAAGATGACCCTCAAAGCACAGGGCTTTCCTGGAATAGGTGCATAGCCTGCCGGTTGTTGTACAAAGGAAGCAGACCCTCGGACCAAAGGGCTGTTCTGGAATAGGTTGATAGCCTGCCTGTTGTTGTACACAAGAAGGAGACCCGGAGAGCACAGGACTATCCAGGAATAGGTGCATAGCCTGCCGGTTGTTGTACACAGGAAGCAGACCCTCGGAGCACAGGGCTGTCTTGAAATAGGTGCATAGCCTGCCAGTTGTTGTACAAAGGAAGACGACCCTCAGAGCACAGGGCTGTCCTGGAATAGGTGCGTAGCCTGCCTGTTGTTGTAGACAGGAAGAAGGCCCTAAGAGCACAGAGCTGTCCTGGAATGGGTGCATAGCCTGCCATTTGTTGTACACAGGAAGCAGACCCTAAGGGCACAGGGCTGTCCTGGAATAGGTGCATAGACTGTCAGTTGTTGTACACAGGAATCAGACCCTCAGAGCACAGGGCTGTCCTGGAATAGGTGCATAGCCTGCCTGCAGACCCTCAGAGCACAGGGATGTCCTGGAATAGGTACATAGCCTTCCAGTTGTTGTACACAGGAAGCAGACCCTCGGAGCAGAGGACTGTCCCGGAATAGGTGCATAGCCTGCCAGTTTTTGTACACAGGAAGCAGACCCTCGGAGCACAGGACTATCCGGAAGTAGGTGCACGGCCTGGCAGTTGTTGTACACAGGATGCAGACCCTCGGAAAACAGGGCTGTCCTGGCATAGGTGCATAGCCTGCCAGTTGTTGTAAACAGGAAGAGGACCCTAAGTACACTGGACTGTCCTGGAATAGGTGCATAGCCTGCCCGTTGTTGTACGTAGGAAGCAGACCCTCAGAGCAGAAGGCTGTCCTGGAATAGGTGCATAGCCTGCCTGTTGTAGTATACAGGAAGCAGGCCCTAAGATCACACAGCTGTCCTGGAATAGGTGCATAGCCTCCCAGTTGTTGTACACAGGAAGCGGACCCTTGGAGCACAGAGCTGTCCTGGAATAGGTGCATAGCCGGCCAGTTGTACACAGGAAGCAGACCTTCGGAGCACAGGACTGTCTTGGAATAGGTGCATAGCCTGCCAGTTGTACACAGGAAGAAGACCCCCCAGGGCACAGAGCTGTCTTGGAATAGGTGCATAGCCTGCGAGATGTTGTACACAGGAAGTGGACCCTTGGAGAACAGGGCTGTCCTGGAATAGGTGCATAGCCTGCCAGTTGTTGTACCCTCGGAGCAGAGGACTGTCCTGGAATAGGTGCATAGCCTGCCAGTTGCTGTACACAGGAAGCAGACCTTCAGAGCACAGGGCTGTCCTGGAATAAGTGCAAAACCTGCCTGCTCTTGTACACAGGAAACAGACCCTCAGAGCACAGGGTTGTCCTGGAAGAGGTGGATAGCCTGACAGTTGCTGTACACAGGAAGCAGACCCTAGGAGCACAGGACTATCCTGGAATAGGTGCATAGCCTGCCAGTTGTTGTACACAGGAAGCAGACCCTCAGAGCACAGGGCTACCCTGCAATAAGTACATAGCATGCCGGTTGTTGTACCCAGGAAGCAGACCCTCAGAGCACAGGGCTGTCATGGATTAGGTGCATAGCCTGCCAGTTGTTGTACACAGGAAGCAGACCCTAAGTGCACAGGACTGTCCTGGAATAGGTGCATAGTCTGCCCGTTGTTGTACACAGGAAGCAGACCCTCAGAGCACAAGGCTGTCCAGGAATAGGCGCAGAGCCTGCCTGTTGTAGTATACAGGAAGCAGGCCCTAAGAGCACAGGACTGTCCGCGAATAGGTGCATAGCCTGCCAGTTGTTGTACACAGGAAGCGGACGCTCAGAGCACAGGGATTGTCCTGGAATAGGTGCATAGCCTGCCAGTTGTTGTACACAGGAAGCAGACCCTCGGAGCACAGGGCTGTCCTGGAATAGGTGCATAGCCTGCCAGTTGTAGTACACAGGAAGCAGACCCTCAGAGCACAGGGATGTCTTGGAATAGGTGCCTAGCCTGCCAGTTGTTGTACAAAGGAAGAAGACCCTCAGAGCACAGGACTGTCCTGGAATAGATGCATATTCTGCCAGATGTTGAACACAGGAAGCGGACCCTCTGGGCACAGGGCTGTCCTGGAATAGGTGCATAGCCTGCCAGTTGTTGTACCCTCGGAGCAGAGGACTGTCCTGGAATAGGTGCATAGCCTGCCCGTTGTTGTACACAGGAAGCAGACCTTCAGAGCACAGGGCTGTCCTGAAATAGGTGCATAGCCTGCCTGTTGTTGTACACAGGAAGCAGACCCTAAGAGCACAGGGTTGTCCTGGAATAGGTGAATAGCCTGCCAGTTGTTGTAAACAGGAAGCAGACCCTTGGAGCACAGGACTATCCTGGAGTAGATGCAAACCTCAAATAGGTGCATAGCTTGCCTGTTGTTGTACACAGGCAGCAGACCCTCGGCGCACAGGGCTGTCCTAGGAGAGGTGCATAGCCTGCCTGTTGTTGCACACAGGAAGCAGACCCTCGGAGCGCAGGACTGTCCTAGAATAGGTGCACAGCCTGCCAGTTGTTGCACACAAGAAGCAGGCCCTAAGAGCACAGGGCTTTCCTAGAATAGGTACATAGCCTGCTGGTTGTTGTACACAGGAAGCAGACCCTCGGAGCACAGGACTATCATGGAATAGGTGCATAGCCTGCCGGTTGTTGTACACAGGAAGCAGACCCTCGGAGCACAGGGCTGTCCTGAAATAGGTGCATGGTCTGCCAGTTGTTGTACACAGGAAGCAGACCCCCGGACCACAGGGCTGTTCTAGAATAGGTTGATAGCCTGCCTGTTGTTGTACACAGGAAGCAGACCCGCATATCACAGGACTATACTGGAATAGGTGCAATGCCTGCCGGTTGTTGTACACAGGAAGCAGACCCTAGGAGCACAGGACTATCCGGGAATAGGTGCATAGCCTGCCTCTTGTAGTATACAGGAAGCAGGCCCTAAGAGCAAAGGGCTGTCCTGGAATAGGTGCATAACCTGCCAGTTGTTGCACACAGGAAGCGGACGCTCAGAGCACAGGACTGTCCTGGAATAGGTGCATAGCCTGCCAGTTGTTGTACACAGGAAGCGGACGCTCGGAACACAGGATTGTCCTGGAATAGGTACATAGCCTGCCAGTTGTTGTACACAGGAAGCGGACCCTCGGAGCACAGGGCTGTCCGGGAATAGGTGCATAGCTTGCCAGTTGCTGTACAAAGGAAGAAGACCCTCAAAGCACAGGACTGTCCTAGAATAGATGCCTAGCCTGCCAGATGTTGTACACAGGAAGCGGACCCTCTGAACATAGGGCTGTCCTGGAATAGGTGCATAGCCTGCCAGTTGTAGTACACAGGAAGCAGACCCTCAGAGCACAGGGATGTCTTGGAATAGGTGCCTAGCCTGCCAGTTGTTGTACAAAGGAAGAAGACCCTCAGAGCACAGGACTGTCCTGGAATAGATGCATATTCTGCCAGATGTTGAACACAGGAAGCGGACCCTCTGGGCACAGGGCTGTCCTGGAATAGGTGCATAGCCTGCCAGTTGTTGTACCCTCGGAGCAGAGGACTGTCCTGGAATAGGTGCATAGCCTGCCCGTTGTTGTACACAGGAAGCAGACCTTCAGAGCACAGGGCTGTCCTGAAATAGGTGCATAGCCTGCCTGTTGTTGTACACAGGAAGCAGACCCTAAGAGCACAGGGTTGTCCTGGAATAGGTGAATAGCCTGCCAGTTGTTGTAAACAGGAAGCAGACCCTTGGAGCACAGGACTATCCTGGAGTAGATGCAAACCTCGAATAGGTGCATAGCTTGCCTGTTGTTGTACACAGGAAGCAGACCCTCAGCGCACAGGGCTGTCCTAGGAGAGGTGCATAGCCTGCCTGTTGTTGCACACAGGAAGCAGACCCTCGGAGCGCAGGACTGTCCTAGAATAGGTGCACAGCCTGCCAGTTGTTGCACACAAGAAGCAGGCCCTAAGAGCACAGGGCTTTCCTAGAATAGGTACATAGCCTGCTGGTTGTTGTACACAGGAAGCAGACCCTCGGAGCACAGGACTATCATGGAATAGGTGCATAGCCTGCCGGTTGTTGTACACAGGAAGCAGACCCTCGGAGCACAGGGCTGTCCTGAAATAGGTGCATGGTCTGCCAGTTGTTGTACACAGGAAGCAGACCCCCGGACCACAGGGCTGTTCTGGAATAGGTTGATAGCCTGCCTGTTGTTGTACACAGGAAGCAGACCCGCAGATCACAGGACTATACTGGAATAGGTGCAATGCCTGCCGGTTGTTGTACACAGGAAGCAGACCCTAGGAGCACAGGACGATCCGGGAATAGGTGCATAGCCTGCCTCTTGTAGTATACAGGAAGCAGGCCCTAAGAGCAAAGGGCTGCCCTGGAATAGGTGCATAACCTGCCAGTTGTTGTACACAGGAAGCGGACGCTCAGAGCACAGGACTGTCCTGGAATAGGTGCATAGCCTGCCAGTTGTTGTACACAGGAAGCGGACGCTCGGAACACAGGATTGTCCTGGAATAGGTGCATAGCCTGCCAGTTGTTGTACACAGGAAGCGGACCCTCGGAGCACAGGGCTGTCCGGGAATAGGTGCATAGCTTGCCAGTTGCTGTACAAAAGAAGAAGACCCTCAAAGCACAGGACTGTCCTAGAATAGATGCCTAGCCTGCCAGATGTTGTACACAGGAAGCGGACCCTCTGAACATAGGGCTGTCCTGGAATAGGTGCATAGCCTGCCAGTTGTTGTACCCTTGGAGCATAGGACTGTCCTGGAATAGGTGCATAACCTGCCAGTTTTTGTAAATAGGAAGCGACCTTCAGAGCACAGGGCTGTCCTGAAATAGGTGCATAGCCTGCCTGTTGTTGTACACAGGAAGCAGACCCTTAGAGCACAGGGTTGTCCTGGAATAAGTGAATAGCCTGCCAGTTGTTGTACAGAGGAAGCAGACCCTCGGAGCACAGGGCTGTCCTCGAATAGGTGCATAGCCTGCCAGTTGTTGTACACAGGAAGCAGACCCTCAGAGCACAGGCATGTCCTGGAATAGGTGCATGCATAGCCTGTCTGTTGTTGTACACAGGAGGCAGACCCTCCGCACACAGAGCTGTCCTAGAAGAGGTGCATAGCCTGCCTGTTGTTGCACACAGGAAGCAGACCCTCGGAGCACAGGACTGTCCTAGAATAGGTGCAGTTCCTGCTAGTTGTTATACACAGGAAGCAGGCCCTAAGAGCACAGGACTAGCCTGGAATAGGTGCATAGCCTTTCTGTTGTTGCACACAGGAAGCAGACCCTCGGAGCACAGGGCTGTCCTAGAATAGGTACATAGCCTGCTGGTTGTTGTACACAGAAAGCAGACCCTCGGAGCACCAGACTAGCCTGGAATAGGTGCATAGCCTGCCGGTTGTTGTACACAGGAAGCAGACCCTCGGAGCACAGGGCTGTCCTGGAATAGGTACATGGCCTCCCAGTTCTTGTACGCAGGAAGTGGACCCTCAGAGCACAGGGCTGTCCTGGAATAGGTGCATAACCTGCCTGTTGTTGTACACAGTAAGATGACCCTCAAAGCACAGGGCTTTCCTGGAATAGGTGCAAAACCTGCCGGTTGTTCTACACATTAAGTTGAACCTCAAAGCACAGGGCTTTCCTGGAATAGGTGCATAGCCTGCCGGTTGTTGTACAAAGGAAGCAGACCCTCAGACCAAAGGGCTGTTCTGGAATAGGTTGATAGCCTGCCTGTTGTTGTACACAGGAAGCAGACCCGCAGAGCACAGGACTATCCTGGAATAGGTGCATAGCCTGCCGGTTGTTGTACACAGGAAGCAGACCCTCGGAGCACAGGGCTGTCTTGGAATAGATGCATAGCCTGCCAGATGTTGTACACAGGAAGCGGACCCTCAGAGCACAAGGCTGTCCTAGAATAGGTGCATGGCCTGCCTGTTGTTGCACACAGGAAGCAGACCCTCGGAGCGCAAGACTGTCCTAGAATGGGTGCACAGCCTGCCAGTTGTTGCACACAAGAAGCAGGCCCTAAGAGCACAGGGCTGTCCTAGAATAGGTACATAGCCTGCTGGTTGTTGTGCACAGGAAGCAGACCCTCGGAAAACATGGCTGTCCTGGCATAGGTGCATAGCCTGCCAGTTGTTGTAAACAGAAAGCGGACCCTAAGTACACAGGACTGTCCTGGAATAGGTGCATAGCCTGCCCATTTTTGTACACAGGAAGCAGACCCTCATAGCAGAGGGCTGTCCTGGAATAGGTGCATAGCCTGCCTGTTGTAGTATACAGGAAGCAGGCCCTAAGAGCACACGGCTATCCTGGAATAGGTGCATAGCCTCCCAGTTGTTGTACACAGGAAGCGGACCCTTGGAGCACAGAGCTGTCCTGGAATAGGTGCATAGCCAGCCAGTTATACACAGGAAGCAGACCCTCGGAGCACAGGACTGTCTTGGAATAGCTGCATAGCCTGCCAGTTGTTGTACAAAGGAAGCAGACCCTCGGACCAAAGGGCTGTTCTGGAATAGGTTGATAGCCTGCCGGTTGTTGTACACAGGAAGCAGACCCGCAGAGCACAGGACTATCCTGGAATAGGTGCATAGCCTGCCGGTTGTTGTACACGGGAAGCAGACCCTCGGAGCACAGGGCTGTCTTGGAATAGGTGCATAGCCTGTCAGTTGTTGTACAAAGGAAGAAGACCCTCAGAGCACAGGGCTGTCCTGGAATAGGTGCGTAGCCTGCCTGTTGTTGTAGACAGGAAGAAGGCCCTAAGATCACAGAGCTGTCCTGGAATGGGTGCATAGCCTGCCATTTGTTGTACACAGGGAGCAGGCCCTAAGGGCAAAGGGCTGTCCTGGAATAGGTGCATATACTGTCAGTTGTTGTACACAGGAAGCAGACCCTCAGAGCACAGGGCTGTCCTGGAATAGGTGCATAGCCTGCCTGCAGACCCTCAGAGCACAGGGATGTCCTGGAATAGGTACATAGCCTGCCAGTTGTTGTACACAGGAAGCAGACCCTCGGAGCAGAGGACTGTCCCGGAATAGGTGCATAGCCTGCCAGTTTTTGTACACAGGAAGCAGACCCTCGGAGCACAGGACTATCCGGAAGTCGGTGCACGGCCTGGCAGTTGTTGTACACAGGATGCAGACCCTCGGAAAACAGGGCTGTCCTGGCATAGGTGCATAGCCTGCCAGTTGTTGTAAACAGGAAGCGGACCCTAAGTACACAGGACTGTCCTGGAATAGGTGCATAGCCTGCCCGTTGTTGTACACAGGAAGCAGACCCTCAGAGCAGTAGGCTGTCCTGGAATAGGTGCATAGCCTACCTGTTGTAGTATACAGGAAGCATGCCCTAAGAGCACACGGCTATCCTGGAATAGGTGCATAGCCTCCCAGTTGTTGTACACAGGAAGCGGACCCTTGGAGCACAGAGCTGTCCTGCAATAGGTGCATAGCATGCCAGTTGTACAAAGGAAGAAGACCCCCCAGGGCACAGAGCTGTCTTGGAATAGGTGCATAGCCTGCGAGATGTTGTACACAGGAAGTGGACCCTGGGAGAACAGGGCTGTCCTGGAATAGGTGCATAGCCTGCCAGTTGTTGTACCCTCGGAGCAGAGGACTGTCCTGGAATAGGTGCATAGCCTGCCAGTTGCTGTACACAGGAAGCAGACCTTCAGAGCACAAGGCTGTCCTGGAATAAGTGCATAACCTGCCTGCTCTTGTACACAGGAAACAGACTCTCAGAGCACAGGGTTGTCCTGGAAGAGGTGGATAGCCTGACAGTTGCTGTACACAGGAAGCAGACCCTAGGAGCACAGGACTATCCTGGAATAGGTGCATAGCCTGCCAGTTGTTGTACACAGGAAGCAGACCCTCGGAGCACAGGGCTACCCTGCAATAAGTACATATCATGCCTGTTGTAGTATACAGGAAGCAGGCCCTAAGAGCACAGGACTGTCCTCGAATAGGTGCATAGCCTGTCAGTTGTTGTACACAGGAAGCGGACGCTCAGAGCACAGGGATTGTCCTGGAATAGGTGCATAGCCTGCCAGTTGTTATACACAGGAAGCAGACCCTCGGAGCACAGGGCTGTCCTGCAATAGGTGCATAGCCTGCCAGTTGTAGTACACAGGAAGCAGACCCTCAGAGCACAGGGATGTCTTGGAATAGGTGCATAGCCTGCCAGTTGTTGTACAAAGGAAGAAGACCCTCAGAGCACAGGACTGTCCTGGAATAGATGCATATTCTGTCAGATGTTGAACACAGGAAGCGGACCCTCTGGGCACAGGGCTGTCCTGGAATAGGTGCATAGCATGCCTGTTGTTGTACACGGGAAGCAGACCTTCAGAGCACAGGGCTGTCCTGAAATAGGTGCATAGCCTGCCTGTTGATGTACACAGGAAGCAGACCATAAGAGCACAGGGTTGTCCTGGAATAGGTGAATAGCCTGCCAGTTGTTGTACACAGGAAGCAGACCCTCGGAGCACAGGACTATCCTGGAGTAGATGCAAACCTCGAATAGGTGCATAGCTTGCCTGTTGTTGCACACAGGAAGCAGACCCTCGGAGCGCAAGACTGTCCTAGAATAGGTGCACAGCCTGCCAGTTGTTGCACACAAGAAGCAGGCCCTAAGAGCACAGGGCTGTCCTAGAATAGGTACATAGCCTGCTGGTTGTTGTACACAGGAAGCAGACCCTCGGAGCACAGGACTATCATGGAATAGGTGCATAGCCTGCCGGTTGTTGTACACAGGAAGCAGACCCTCGGAGCACAGGGCTGTCCTGGAATAGGTGCATGGCCTGCCAGTTGTTGTACACAGGAAGCAGACCCCGGACCACAGGGCTGTTCTGGAATAGGTTGATAGCCTGCCTGTTGTTGTACACAGGAAGCAGACCCGCAGATCACAGGACTATACTGGAATAGGTGCAATGCCTGCCGGTTGTTGTACACAGTAAGCAGACCCTCGGAGCACAGGACTATCCGGGAATAGGTCCTAAGAGCAAAGGGCTGTCCTGGAATAGGTGCATAACCTGCCAGTTGTTGTACACAGGAAGCGGACGCTCAGAGCACAGGACTGTCCTGGAATAGGTGCATAGCCTGCCAGTTGTTGTACACAGGAAGCGGACGCTCGGAACACAGGATTGTCCTGGAATAGGTGCATAGCCTGCCAGTTGTTGTACACAGGAAGCGGACCCTCGGAGCACAGGGCTGTCTGGGAATAGGTGCATAGCCTGCCAGTTGCTGTACAAAGGAAGAAGACCCTCAGAGCACAGGACTGTCCTGGAATAGAACCCTAGCCTGCCAGATGTTGTACACAGGAAGCGGACCCTCTGAACATAGGGCTGTCCTGGAATAGGTGCATAGCCTGCCAGTTGTTGTACCCTTGGAGCATAGGACTGTCCTGGAATAGGTGCATAACCTGCCAGTTGTTGTAAACAGGAAGCGACCTTCAGAGCACAGGGCTGTCCTGAAATAGGTGCATAGCCTGCCTGTTGTTGTACACAGGAAGCAGACCCTTAGAGCACAGGGTTGTCCTGGAATAATTGAATACCCTGCCAGTTTTTGTACAGAGGAAGCAGACCCTCGGAGCACAGGGCTGTCCTCGAATAGGTGCATAGCCTGCCAGTTGTTGTACACAGGAAGCAAACCCTCAGAGCACAGGCATGTCCTGGAATAGGTGCATGCATAGCCTGTCTGTTGTTGTACACAGGAGGCAGACCTTCGGCGCACAGAGCTGTCCTAGAAGAGGTGCATAGCCTGCCTGTTGTTGCACACAGGAAGCAGACCCTCGGAGCACAGGACTGTCCTAGAATAGGTGCAGAGCCTGCTAGTTGTTATACACAGGAAGCAGGCCCTAAGAGCACAGGACTAGCCTGGAATAGGTGCATAGCCTGCCTGTTGTTGCACAGAGGAAGCAGACCCTCGGAGCACAGGGCTGTCCTAGAATAGGTACATAGCCTGCCAGTTCTTGTACACAGGAAGTGGAACCTCAGAGCACAGGGCTGTCCTGGATTAGGTGCATAACCTGCCTGTTGTTGTACACAGTAAGATGACCCTCAAAGCACAGGGCTTTCCTGGAATAGGTGCAAAACCTGCCTGTTGTTGTACACAGTAAGTTGACCCTCAAAGCTCAAGGCTTTCCTGGAATAGGTGCATAGCCTGCCGGTTGTTGTACAAAGGAAGCAGACCCTCGGACCAAAGGGCTGTTCTGGAATAGGTTGATAGCCTGCCTGTTGTTGTACACAGGAAGCAGACCCACAGAGCACAGGACTATCCTGGAATAGGTGCATAGCCTGCCGGTTGTTGTACACAGGAAGCAGACCCTCGGAGCACAGGGCTGTCTTGGAATAGGTGCATAGCCTGCCAGTTGTTGTACAAAGGAAGAAGACACTCAGAGCACAGGGCTGTCCTGGAATAGGTGCGTAGCCTGCCTGTTGTTGTAGACAGGAAGAAGGCCCTAAGAGCACAGAGCTGTCCTGGAATGGGTGCATAGCCTGCCATTTGTTGTACACAGGAAGCAGACCCTAAGGGCACAGGGCTGTCCTGGAATAGGTGCATAGACTGCCAGTTGTTGTACACAAGAAGCAGACACTCAGAGCACAGGGCTGTCCTGGAATAGGTGCATAGCCTGCCTGCAGACCCTCAGAGCACAGGGATGTCCTGGAATAGGTACATAGCCTGCCAGTTGTTGTACACAGGAAGCAGACCCTCGGAGCAGAGCTCTGTCCCGGAATAGGTGCATAGCCTGCCAGTTTTTGTACACAGGAAGCAGACCCTCGGAGCACAGGACTATCCGGAAGTAGGTGCACGGCCTGGCAGTTGTTGTACACAGGATGCAGACCCTCGGAAAACATGGCTTTCCTGGCATAGGTGCATAGCCTGCCAGTTGTTGTAAACAGGAAGCGGACCCTAAGTACACAGGACTGTCGTGGAATAAGTGCATAGCCTGCCAGTTTTTGTACACAGGAAGCAAGCAGACCCTCAGAGCAGAAGGCTGTCCTGGAATAGGTGCATAGCCTGCCTGTTGTAGTATACAGGAAGCAGGCCCTAAGAGCACACGGCTATCCTGGAATAGGTGCATAGCCTCCCAGTTGTTGTACACAGGAAGCGGACCATTGGAGCACAGAGCTGTCCTGGAATAGGTGCATAGCCGGCCAGTTGTACGCAGGAAGCAGACCCTCGGAGCACAGGACTGTCTTGGAATAGGTGCATAGCCTGCCAGTTGTTGTACAAAGGAAGCAGACCCTCGGACCAAAGGGCTGTTCTGGAATAGGTTGATAGCCTGCCTGTTGTTGTACACAGGAAGCAGACCCGCAGAGCACAGGACTATCCTGGAATAGGTGCATAGCCTGCCGGTTGTTGTACACAGGAAGCAGACCCTCGGAGCACAGGGCTGTCTTGGAATAGAGGCATAGCCTGCCAGTTGTTGTACAAAGGAAGAAGACCCTCAGAGCACAGGGCTGTCCTGGAATAGGTGTGTAGCCTGCCTGTTGTTGTAGACAGGAGGAAGGCCCTAAGATCACAGAGCTGTCCTGGAATGGGTGCATAGCCTGCCATTTGTTGTACACAGGAAGCAGACCCTAAGGGCACAGGGCTGTCCTGGAATAGGTGCATAGACTGTCAGTTGTTGTACACAGGAAGCAGACCCTCAGAGCACAGGGCTGTCCTGGAATAGGTGCATAGCCTGCCTGCAGACCCTCAGAGCACAGGGATGTCCTGGAATAGGTACAAAGCCTGCCAGTTGTTGTACACAGGAAGCAGACCCTTGGAGCAGAGGACTGTCCCGGAATAGGTGCATAGCCTGCCAGTTGTTGTACACAGGAAGCGGACGCTCGGAACACAGGATTGTCCTGGAATAGGTGCATAGCCTGGCAGTTGTTGTACACAGGATGCAGACCCTCGGAAAACAGGGCTGTCCTGGCATAGGTGCATAGCCTGCCAGTTGTTGTAAACAGGAAGCGGACCCTAAGTACACAGGACTGTCCTGGAATAGGTGCATAGCCTGCCCGTTGTTGTACACAGGAAGCAGACCCTCAGAGCAGAAGGCTGTCCTGGAATAGGTGCATAGCCTACCTGTTGTAGTATACAGGAAGCAGGCCCTAAGAGCACACGGCTATCCTGGAATAGGTGCATAGCCTCCCAGTTTTTGTACACAGGAAGCGGACCCTTGGAGCACAGAGCTGTCCTGGAATAGGTGCATAGCCGGCCAGTTGTACACAGGAAGCAGACCCTCGGAGCACAGGACTGTCTTGAATAGGTGCATAACCTGCCAGTTGTAAAAAGGAAGAAGACCCCCCAGGGCACAGAGCTGTCTTGGAATAGGTGCATAGCCTGCGAGATGTTGTACACAGGAAGTGGACCCTGGGAGAACAGGACTGTCCTGGAATAGGTGCATAGCCTGCCAGTTGTTGTACCCTCGGAGCAGAGGACTGTCCTGGAATAGGTGCATAGCCTGCCAGTTGCTGTACACAGGAAGCAGACCTTCAGAGCACAGGGCTGTCCTGGAATAAGTGCATAACCTGCCTGCTCTTGTACACAGGAAACAGACCCTCAGAGCACAGGGTTGTCCCTGAAGAGGTGGATAGCCTGACAGTTGCTGTACACAGGAAGCAGACCCTAGGAGCACAGGACTATCCTGGAATAGGTGCATAGCCTGCCAGTTGTTGTACACAGGAAGCAGACCCTCGGAGCACAGGGCTACCCTGCAATAAGTACATAGCATGCCTGTTGTAGTATACAGGAAGCAGGCCCCAAGAGCACAGGACTGTCCTCGAATAGGTGCATAGCCTGCCAGTTGTTGTACACAGGAAGCGGACGCTCAGAGCACAGGGATTGTCCTGGAATAGGTGCATAGCCTGCTAGTTGTTGTACACAGGAAGCAGACCCTCGGAGCACAGGGCTGTCCTGCAATAGGTGCATAGCCTGCCAGTTGTTGTACACAGGAAGCGGACGCTCAGAGCACAGGAATGTCTTGGAATAGGTGCATAGCCTGCCAGTTGTTGTACAAAGGAAGAAGACCCTCAGAGCACAGGACTGTCCTGGAATAGATGCATATTCTGCCAGATGTTGAACACAGGAAGCGGACCCTCTGGGCACAGGGCTGTCCTGGAATAGGTGCATAGCCTGCCTGTTGTTGTACACAGGAAGCAGACCTTCAGAGCACAGGGCTGTCCTGAAATAGGTGCATAGCCTGCCTGTTGATGTACACAGGAAGCAGACCCTAAGAGCACAAGGTTGTCCTGGAATAGGTGAATAGCCTGCCAGTTGTTGTACACAGGAAGCAGACCCTCGGAGCACAGGACTATCCTGGAGTAGATGCAAACCTCGAATAGGTGCATAGCTTGCCTGTTGTTGTACATAGGAAGCAGACCCTCGGCGCACAGGGCTGTCCAAGGAGAGGTGCATAGCCTGCCTGTTGTTGCACACAGGAAGCAGACCCTCGGAGCGCAAGACTGTCCTAGAATAGGTGCACAGCCTGCCAGTTGTTGCACACAAGAAGCAGGCCCTAAGAGCACAGGGCTGTCCTAGAATAGGTACATAGCCTGCTGGTTGTTGTACACAGGAAGCAGACCCTCGGAGCACAGGACTATCATGGAATAGGTGCATAGCCTGCCGGTTGTTGTACACAGGAAGCAGACCCTCGGAGCACAGGGCTATCCTGGAATAGGTGCATAGCCTGCCAGTTGTTGTACACAGGAAGCAGACCCCGGACCACATGGCTGTTCTGGAATAGGTTGATAGCCTGCCTGTTGTTGTACACAGGAAGCAGACCCGTAGATCACAGGACTATACTGGAATAGGTGCAATGCCTGCCGGTTGTTGTACACAGGAAGCAGACCCTCGGAGCACAGGACTATCCGGGAATAGGTGCATAGCCTGCCCTTTGTAGTATACAGGAAGCAGGCCCTAAGAGCAAAGGGCTGTCCTGGAATAGGTGCATAACCTGCCAGTTGTTGTACACAGGAAGCGGACGCTCAGAGCACAGGACTGTCCTGGAATAGGTGCATAGCCTGCCAGTTGTTGTACATAGGAAGCGGACGCTCGTAACACAGGATTGTCCTGGAATAGGTGCATAGCCTGCCAGTTGTTGTACACAGGAAGCGGACCCTCGGAGCACAGGGCTGTCCGGGAATAGGTGCATAGCCTGCCAGTTGCTGTACAAAGGAAGAAGACCCTCAGAGCACAGGACTGTCCTGGAATAGATCCCTAGCCTGCCAGATGTTGTACACAGGAAGCGGACCCTCTGAACATAGGGCTGTCCTGGAATAGGTGCATAGCCTGCCAGTTGTTGTACACAGGAAGCAGACCCTCAGAGCACGGGCATGTCCTGGAATAGGTGCATGCATAGCCTGTCTGTTGTTGTACACAGGAGGCAGACCCTCGGCGCACAGAGCTGTCCTAGAAGAGGTGCATAGCCTGCCTGTTGTTGCACACAGGAAGCAGACCCTCAGAGCACAGGACTGTCCTAGAATAGGTGCAGAGCCTGCTAGTTGTTATACACAGGAAGCAGGCCCTGAGAGCACAGGACTAGCCTGGAATAGGTGCATAGCCTGCCTGTTGTTGCACACAGGAAGCAGACCCTCGGAGCACAGGGCTGTCCTAGAATAGGTACATAGCCTGCCAGTTCTTGTACACAGGAAGTGGACCCTCAGAGCACAGGGCTGTCCTGGAATAGGTGCATAACCTGCCTGTTGTTGTACACAGTAAGATGACCCTCAAAGCACAGGGCTTTCCTGGAATAGGTGCAAAACCTGCCTGTTGTTGTACACAGTAAGTTGACCCTCAAAGCACAGGGCTTTCCTGGAATAGGTGCATAGCCTGCCGGTTGTTGTACAAAGGAAGCAGACCCTCGGACCAAAGGGCTGTTCTGGAATAGGTTGATAGCCTGCCTGTTGTTGTACACAGGAAGCAGACCAGCAGAGCACAGGACTATCCTGGAATAGGTGCATAGCCTGCCGGTTGTTGTACACAGGAAGCAGACCCTCGGAGCACAGGGCTGTCTTGGAATAGGTGCATAGCCTGCCAGTTGTTGTACAAAGGAAGAAGACCCTCAGAGCACAGGGCTGTCCTGGAATAGGTGCGTAGCCTGCCTGTTGTTGTAGACAGGAAGAAGGCCCTAAGAGCACAGAGCTGTCCTGGAATGGGTGCATAGCCTGCCATTTGTTGTACACAGGAAGCAGACCCTAAGGGCACAGGGCTGTCCTGGAATAGGTGCATAGACTGCCAGTTGTTGTACACAGGAAGCAGACCCTCAGAGCACAGGGCTGTCCTGGAATAGGTGCATAGCCTGCCTGCAGACGCTCAGAGCACAGGGATGTACTGGAATAGGTACATAGCCTGCCAGTTGTTGTACACAGGAAGCAGACCCTCGGAGCAGAGGACTGTCCCGGAATAGGTGCATAGCCTGCCAGTTTTTGTACACCGGAAGCAGACCCTCGGAGCACAGGACTATCCGGAAGTAGGTGCACGGCCTGGCAGTTGTTGTACACAGGATGCAGACCCTCGGAAAACAGGGCTGTCCTGGCATAGGTGCATAGCCTGCCAGTTGTTGTAAACAGGAAGCGGACCCTAAGTACACAGGACTGTCCTGGAATAGGTGCATAGCCTGCCCGTTGTTGTACACAGGAAGCCGACCCTCAGAGCAGAAGGCTGTCCTGTAATAGGTGCATAGCCTGCCTGTTGTAGTATACAGGAAGCAGGCCCTAAGAACACTCAGCTATCCTGGAATAGGTGCATAGCCTCCCAGTTGTTGTACACAGGAAGCGGACCCTTGGAGCACAGAGCTGTCCTGGAATAGATGCATAGCCGGCCAGTTGTACACAGGAAGCAGACCCTCGGAGCACAGGACTGTCTTGGAATAGGTGCATAGCCTGCCTGTTGTACACAGGAAGAAGACCCCCCAGGGCACAGAGCTGTCTTGGAATATGTGCATAGCCTGCGAGATGTTGTACACAGGAAGTGGACCCTGGGAGAACAGGGCTGTCCTGGAATAGGTGCATAGCCTGCCAGTTGTTGTACCCTCGGAGCAGAGGACTGTCCTGGAATAGGTGCATAACCTGCCTGTTGCTGTACACAGGAAGCAGACCTTCAGAGCACAGGGCTGTCCTGGAATAAGTGCAAAACCTGCCTGCTCTTGTACACAGGAAACAGACCCTCAGAGCACAGGGTTGTCCTGGAAGAGGTGGATAGCCTGACAGTTGCTGTACACAGGAAGCAGACCCTAGGAGCACAGGACTATCCTGGAATAGGTGCATAGCCTGCCAGTTGTTGTACACAGGAAGCAGACCCTCGGAGCACAGGGCTACCCTGCAATAAGTACATAGCATGCCTGTTGTAGTATACAGGAAGCAGGCCCTAAGAGCACAGGACTGTCCTCGAATAGGTGCATAGCCTGCCAGTTGTTGTACACAGGAAGCGGACGCTCAGAGCACAGGGATTGTCCTGGAATAGGTGCATAGCCTGCCAGTTGTTGTACACAGGAAGCAGACCCTCGGAGCACAGGGCTGTCCTGCAATAGGTGCATAGCTTGCCAGTTGTAGTACACAGGAAGCAGACCCTCAGAGCACAGGGATGTCTTGGAATAGGTGCATAGCCTGCCAGTTGTTGTACAAAGGAAGAAGACCCTCAGAGCACAGGACTGTCCTGGAATAGATGCATATTCTGCCAGATGTTGAACACAGGAAGCGGACCCTCTGGGCACAGGGCTGTCCTGGAATAGGTGCATAGCCTGCCTGTTGTTGTACACAGGAAGCAGACCTTCAGAGCACAGGGCTGTCCTGAAATAGGTGCATAGCCTGCCTGTTGATGTACACAAGAAGCAGACCCTAAGAGCACAAGGTTGTCCTGGAATAGGTGAATAGCCTGCCAGTTGTTGTACACAGGAAGCAGACCCTCGGAGCACAGGACTATCCTGGAGTAGATGCAAACCTCGAATAGGTGCATAGCTTGCCTGTTGTTGTACACAGGAAGCAGACCCTCGGCGCACAGGGCTGTCCTAGGAGAGGTGCATAGCCTGCCTGTTGTTGCACACAGGAAGCAGACCCTCGGAGCGCAAGACTGTCCTAGAATAGGTGCACAGCCTGCCAGTTGTTGCACACAAGAAGCAGGCCCTAAGAGCACAGGGCTGTCCTAGAATAGGTACATAGCCTGCTGGTTGTTGTACACAGGAAGCAGACCCTCGGAGCACAGGACTATCATGGAATAGGTGCATAGCCTGCCGGTTGTTGTACACAGGAAGCAGACCCTCGGAGCACAGGGCTGTCCTGGAATAGGTGCATGGCCTGCCCGTTGTTGTACACAGGAAGCAGACCCCGGACCACAGGGCTGTTCTGGAATAGGTTGATAGCCTGCCTGTTGTTGTACACAGGAAGCAGACCCGCAGATCACAGGACTATACTGGAATAGGTGCAATGCCTGCCGGTTGTTGTACACAGGAAGCAGACCCTCGGAGCACAGGACTATCCGGGAATAGGTGCATAGCCTGCCCTTTGTAGTATACAGGAAGCAGGCCCTAAGAGCAAAGGGCTGTCCTGGAATAGGTGCATGACCTGTCAGTTGTTCACAGGAAGCGGACGCTCAGAGCACAGGACTGTCCTGGAATAGGTGCATAGCCTGCCAGTTGATGTACACAGGAAGCAGACCCTAAGAGCACAAGGTTGTCCTGGAATAGGTGAATAGCCTGCCAGTTGTTGTACACAGGAAGCAGACCCTCGGAGCACAGGACTATCCTGGAGTAGATGCAAACCTCGAATAGGTGCATAGCTTGCCTGTTGTACATAGGAAGCAGACCCTCGGCGCACAGGGCTGTCCTAGGAGAGGTGCATAGCCTGCCTGTTGTTGCACACAGGAAGCAGACCCTCGGAGCGCAAGACTGTCCTAGAATAGGTGCACAGCCTGCCAGTTGTTGCACACAAGAAGCAGGCCCTAAGAGCACAGGGCTGTCCTAGAATAGGTACATAGCCTGCTGGTTGTTGTACACAGGAAGCACACTCTCGGAGCACAGGACTATCATGGAATAGGTGCATAGCCTGTCGGTTGTTGTACAAAGGAAGAAGACCCTCAGAGCACAGGACTGTCCTGGAATAGATCCCTAGCCTGCCAGATGTTGTACACAGGAAGCGGACCCTCTGAACATAGGGCTGTCCTGGAATAGGTGCATAGCCTGCCAGTTGTTGTACCCTTGGAACATAGGACTGTCCTGGAATAGGTGCATAACCTGCCAGTTGTTGTAAACAGGAAGCGACCTTCAGAGCACAGGGCTGTCCTGAAATAGGTGCATAGCCTGCCTGTTGTTGTACACAGGAAGCAGACCCTTAGAGCACAGGGTTGTCCAGGAATAATTGAATAGCCTGCCAGTTGTTGTACAGAGGAAGTAGACCCTCGGAGCACAGGGCTGTCCTCGAATAGGTGCATAGCCTGCCAGTTGTTGTACACAGGAAGCAGACCCTCAGAGCACAGGCATGTCCTGGAATAGGTGCATGCATAGCCTGTCTGTTGTTGTACACAGGAGGCAGACCCTCGGCGCACAGAGCTGTCCTAGAAGAGGTGCATAGCCTGCCTGTTGTTGCACACAGGAAGCAGACCCTCGGAGCACAGGACTGTCCTAGAATAGGTGCAGAGCCTGCTAGTTGTTATACACAGGAAGCAGGCCCTAAGAGCACAGGACTAGCCTGGAATAGGTGCATAGCCTGCCTGTTGTTGCACACAGGAAGCAGACCCTCGGAGCACAGGGCTGTCCTAGAATAGGTACATAGCCTGCCAGTTCTTGTACACAGGAAGTGGACCCTCAGAGCACAGGGCTGTCCTGGAATAGGTGCATAACCTGCCTGTTGTTGTACACAGTAAGATGACCCTCAAAGCACAGGGCTTTCCTGGAATAGGTGCAAAACCTGCCTGTTGTTGTACACAGTAAGTTGACCCTCAAAGCACAGGGCTTTCCTGGAATAGGTGCATAGCCTGCCGGTTGTTGTACAAAGGAAGCAGACCCTCGGACCAAAGGGCTGTTCTGGAATAGGTTGATAGCCTGCCTGTTGTTGTACACAGGAAGCAGACCCGCAGAGCACAGGACTATCCTGGAATAGGTGCATAGTCTGCCGGTTGTTGTACACAGGAAGCAGACCCTCGGAGCACAGGGCTGTCTTGGAATAGGTGCATAGCCTGCCAGTTGTTGTAAAAATGAAGAAGACCCTCAGAGCACAGGGCTGTCCTGGAATAGGTGCGTAGCCTGCCTGTTGTTGTAGACAGGAAGAAGGCCCTAAGAGCACAGAGCTGTTCTGGAATGGGTGCATAGCCTGACATTTGTTGTACACAGGAAGCAGACCCTAAGGGCACAGGGCTGTCCTGGAATAGGTGCATAGCCTGCCTGCAGACCCTCAGAGCACAGGGATGTCCTGGAATAGGTACATAGCCTGCCAGTTGTTGTACACAGGAAGCAGACCCTCGGAGCAGAGGACTGTCCCGGAATAGGTGCATAGCCTGCCAGTTTTTGTACACAGGAAGCAGACCCTCGGAGCACAGGACTATCCGGAAGTAGGTGCACGGCCTGGCAGGTGTTGTACACAGGATGCAGACCCTCGGAAAACAGGGCTGTCCTGGCATAGGTGCATAGCCTGCCAGTTGTTGTAAACAGGAAGCGGACCCTAAGTACACAGGACTGTCCTGGAATAGGTGCATAGCCTGCCCGTTGTTGTACACAGGAAGCAGACCCTCAGAGCAGAAGGCTGTCCTGGAATAGGTGCATAGCCTGCCTGTTGTAGTATACAGGAAGCAGGCCCTAAGAACACACAGCTATCCTGGAATAGGTGCATAGCCTCCCAGTTGTTGTACACAGGAGGCGGACCCTTGGAGCACAGAGCTACCTGGAATAGGTGCATAGCCAGCCAGTTGTACACAGGAAGCAGACCCTCGGAGCACAGGACTGTCTTGGAATAGGTGCATAGCCTGCCAGTTGCTGTACACAGGAAGCAGACCTTCAGAACACAGGGCTGTCCTGGAATAAGTGCAAAACCTGCCTGCTCTTGTACACAGGAAACAGACCCTCAGAGCACAGGGTTGTCCTGGAAGAGGTGGATAGCCTGACAGTTGCTGTACACAGGAAGCAGACCCTAGGAGCACAGGACTATCCTGGAATAGGTGCATAGCCTGCCAGTTGTTGTACACAGGAAGCAGACCCTCGGAGCACAGGGCTACCCTGCAATAAGTACATAGCATGCCGGTTGTTGTACCCAGGAAGCAGACCCTCAGAGTACAGGGCTGTCCTGGATTAGGTGCATAGCCTGCCAGTTGTTGTACACAGGAAGCAGACCCTAAGTGCACAGGACTGTCCTGGAATAGGTGCATAGCCTGCCCGTTGTTGTACACGGGAAGCAGACCCTCAGAGCACAAGGCTGTCCAGGAATAGGCGCAGAGCCTGCCTGTTGTAGTATACAGGAAGCAGGCCCTAAGAGCACAGGACTGTCCTCGAATAGGTGCATAGCCTGCCAGTTGTTGTACACAGGAAGCAGACGCTCAGAGCACAGGGATTGTCCTGGAATAGGTGCATAGCCTGCCAGTTGTTGTACACAGGAAGCAGACCCTCGGAGCACAGGGCTGTCCTGGAATAGGTGCATAGCCTGCCAGTTGTAGTACACAGGAAGCAGACCCTCAGAGCACAGGGATGTCTTGGAATAGGTGCCTAGCCTGCCAGTTGTTGTACAAAGGAAGAAGACCCTCAGAGCACAGGACTGTCCTGGAATAGATGCATATTCTGCCAGATGTTGAACACAGGAAGCGAACCCTCTGGGCACAGGGCTGTCCTGGAATAGGTGCATAGCCTGCCAGTTGTTGTTCCCTCGGAGCAGAGGACTGTCCTGGAATATGTGCATAGCCTGCCCGTTGTTGTACACAGGAAGCAGACCTTCAGAGCACAGGGCTGTCCTGAAATAGGTGCATGGCCTGCCTGTTGTTGTACACAGGAAGCAGACCCTAAGAGCACAGGGTTGTCCTGGAATAGGTGAATAGCCTGCCAGTTGTTGTACACAGGAAGCAGACCCTTGGAGCACAGGACTATCCTGGAGTAGATGCAAACCTCGAATAGGTGCATAGCTTGCCTGTTGTTGTACACAGGAAGCAGACCCTCGGCCCACAGGGCTGTCCTAGGTGAGGTGCATAGCCTGCCTGTTGTTGCACACAGGAAGCAGACCCTCGGAGCGCAGGACTGTCCTAGAATGGGTGCACAGCCTGCCAGTTGTTGCACACAAGAAGCAGGCCCTAAGAGCACAGGGATGTCCTAGAATAGGTACATAGCCTGCTGGTTGTTGTACACAGGAAGCAGACCCTCGGAGCACAGGACTATCATGGAATAGGTGCATAGCCTGCCGGTTGTTGTACACAGGAAGCAGACCCTCGGAGCACAGGGCTGTCCTGGAATAGGTGCATGGCCTGCCAGTTGTTGTACACAGGAAGCAGACCCCCGGACCACAGGGCTGTTCTGGAATAGGTTGATAGCCTGCCTGTTGTTGTACACAGGAAGCAGACCCGCAGATCACAGGACTATACTGGAATAGGTGCAATGCCTGCCGGTTGTTGTACACAGGAAGCAGACCCTCGGAGCACAGGACTATCCGGGAATAGGTGCATAGCCTGCCTCTTGTAGTATACAGGAAGCAGGCCCTAAGAGCAAAGGGCTGTCCTGGAATAGGTGCATAACCTGCCAGTTGTTGTACACAGGAAGCGGACGCTCAGAGCACAGGACTGTCCTGGAATAGGGACATAGCCTGCCAGTTGTTGTACACAGGAAGCAGACGCTCGGAACACAGGATTGTCCTGGAATAGGTGCATAGCCTGCCAGTTGTTGTACACAGGAAGCAGACTCTCGGAGCACAGGGCTGTCCGGGAATAGGTGCATAGCTTGCCAGTTGCTGTACAAAGGAAGAAGACCCTCAGAGCACAGGACTGTCCTAGAATAGATGCCTAGCCTGCCAGATGTTGTACACAGGAAGCGGACCCTCTGAACATAGGGCTGTCCTCGAATAGGTGCATAACCTGCCAGTTTTTGTAAACAGGAAGCGACCTTCAGAACATAGGGCTGTCCTGAAATAGGTGCATAGCCTGCCTGTTGTTGTACACAGGAAGCAGACCCTTAGAGCACAGGGTTGTCCTGGAAAAAGTGAATAGCCTGCCAGTTGTTGTACAGAGGAAGCAGACCCTCGGAGCACAGGGCTGTCCTTGAATAGGTGCATAGCCTGCCAGTTGTTGTACACTGGAAGCAGACCCTCAGAGCACAGGCATGTCCTGGAATAGGTGCATGCATAGCCTGTCTGTTGTTGTACACAGGAGGCAGACCCTCGGCGCACAGAGCTGTCCTAGAAGAGGTGCATAGCCTGCCTGTTGTTGCACACAGGAAGCAGACCCTCGGAGCACAGGACTGTCCTAGAATAGGTGCAGTGCCTGCTAGTTGTTATACACAGGAAGCAGGCCCTAAGAGCACAGGACTAGCCTGGAATAGGTGCATAGCCTTCCTGCTGTTGCACACAGGAAGCAGACCCTCGGAGCACAGGACTGTCCTAGAATAGGTGCAGAGCCTGCTAGTTGTTATACACAGGAAGCAGGCCCTAAGAGCACAGGACTAGCCTGGAATAGGTGCATAGCCTTCCTGTTGTTGCACACAGGAAGCAGACCCTCGGAGCACAGGGCTGTCCTAGAATAGGTACATAGCCTGCCAGTTCTTGTACACAGGAAGTGGACCCTCAGAGCACAGGGCTGTCCTGGAATAGGTGCATAACCTGCCTGTTGTTGTACACAGTAAGATGACCCTCAAAGCACAGGGCTTTCCTGGAATAGGTGCAAAACCTGCCTGTTGTTGTACACAGTAAGTTGACCCTCAAAGCACAGGGCTTTCCTGGAATAGGTGCATAGCCTGCCGGTTGTTGTACAAAGGAAGCAGACCCTCGGACCAAACGGCTGTTCTGGAATAGGTTGATAGCCTGCCTGTTGTTGTACACAGGAAGCAGACCCGCAGAGCACAGGACTATCCTGGAATAGGTGCATAGCCTGCCGGTTGTTGTACACAGGAAGCAGACCCTCGGAGCACAGGGCTGTCTTGGAATAGGTGCATAGCCTGCCAGTTGTTGTACAAACGAAGAAGACCCTCAGAGCACAGGGCTGTCCTGGAATAGATGCGTAGCCTGCCTGTTGTTGTAGACAGGAAGAAGGCCCTAAGAGCACAGAGCTCTCCTGGAATGGGTGCATAGCCTGCCATTTGTTGTACACAGGAAGCAGACCCTAAGGGCACAGGGCTGTCCTGGAATAGGTGCATAGACTGCCAGTTGTTGTACACAGGAAGCAGACCCTCAGAGCACAGGGCTGTCCTGGAATAGGTGCAAAGCCTGCCAGTTGTTGTACACAGGAAGCAGACCCTCGGAGCAGAGGACTGTCTCGGAATAGGTGCAGAGCCTGCCAGTTTTTGTACACAGGAAGCAGACCCTCGGAGCACAGGACTATCCAGAAGTAGGTGCACGGCCTGGCAGTTGTTGTACACAGGATGCAGACCCTCGGAAAACAGGGCTGTCCTGGCATAGGTGCATAGCCTGCCAGTTGTTGTAAACAGGAAGCGGACCCTAAGTACACAGGACTGTCCTGGAATAGGTGCATAGCCTGCCCGTTGTTGTACACAGGAAGCAGACCCTCAGAGCAGAAGGCTGTCCTGGAATAGGTGCATAGCCTGCCTGTTGTAGTATACAGGAAGCAGGCCCTAAGAACACTCAGCTATCCTGGAATAGGTGCATAGCCTCCCAGTTGTTGTACACAGGAAGCGGACCCTTGGAGCACAGAGCTGTCCTGGAATAGGTGCATAGCCGGCCAGTTGTACACAGGAAGCAGACCCTCGGAGCACAGGACTGTCTTGGAATAGGTGCATAGCCTGCCAGTTGTACACAGGAAGAAGACTCCCCAGGGCACAGAGCTGTCTTGGAATAGGTGCATAGCCTGCGAGATGTTGTACACAGGAAGTGGACCCTGGGAGAACAGGGCTGTCCTGGAATAGGTGCATAGCCTGCCAGTTGTTGTACCCTCGGAGCAGAGGACTGTCCTGGAATAGGTGCATAGCCTGCCTGTTGCTGTACACAGGAAGCAGACCTTCAGAGCACAGGGCTGTCCTGGAATAAGTGCAAAACCTGCCTGCTCTTGTACACAGGAAACAGACCCTCAGAGAACAGGGTTGTCCTGGAAGAGGTGGATAGCCTGACAGTTGCTGTACACAGGAAGCAGACCCTAGGAGCACAGGACTATCCTGGAATAGGTGCATAGCCTGCCAGTTGTTGTACACAGGAAGCAGACCCTCGGAGCACAGGGCTACCCTGCAATAAGTACATAGCATGCCTGTTGTAGTATACAGGAAGCAGGCCCTAAGAGCACAGGACTGTCCTCGAATAGGTGCATAGCCTGCCAGTTGTTGTACACAGGAAGCGGACGCTCAGAGCACAGGGATTGTCCTGGAATAGGTGCATAGCCTGCCAGTTGTTGTACACAGGAAGCAGACCCTCGGAGCACAGGGCTGTCCTGCAATAGGTGCATAGCTTGCCAGTTGTAGTACACAGGAAGCAGACCCTCAGAGCACAGGGATGTCTTGGAATAGGTGCATAGCCTGCCAGTTGTTGTACAAAGGAAGAAGACCCTCAGAGCACAGGACTGTCCTGGAATAGATGCATATTCTGCCAGATGTTGAACACAGGAAGCGGACCCTCTGGGCACAGGGCTGTCCTGGAATAGGTGCATAGCCAGCCTGTTGTTGTACACAGGAAGCAGACCTTCAGAGCACAGGGCTGTCCTGAAATAGGTGCATAGCCTGCCTGTTGATGTACACAAGAAGCAGACCCTAAGAGCACAAGGTTGTCCTGGAATAGGTGAATAGCCTGCCAGTTGTTGTACACAGGAAGCAGACCCTCGGAGCACAGGACTATCCTGGAGTAGATGCAAACCTCGAATAGGTGCATAGCTTGCCTGTTGTTGTACACAGGAAGCAGACCCTCGGCGCACAGGGCTGTCCTAGGAGAGGTGCATAGCCTGCCTGTTGTTGCACACAGGAAGCAGACCCTCGGAGCGCAAGACTGTCCTAGAATAGGTGCACAGCCTGCCAGTTGTTGCACACAAGAAGCAGGCCCTAAGAGCACAGGGCTGTCCTAGAATAGGTACATAGCCTGCTGGTTGTTGTACACAGGAAGCAGACCCTCGGAGCACAGGACTATCATGGAATAGGTGCATAGCCTGCCGGTTGTTGTACACAGGAAGCAGACCCTCGGAGCACAGGGCTGTCCTGGAATAGGTGCATGGCCTGCCCGTTGTTGTACACAGGAAGCAGACCCCGGACCACAGGGCTGTTCTGGAATAGGTTGATAGCCTGCCTGTTGTTGTACACAGGAAGCAGACCCGCAGATCACAGGACTATACTGGAATAGGTGCAATGCCTGCCGGTTGTTGTACACAGGAAGCAGACCCTCGGAGCACAGGACTATCCGGGAATAGGTGCATAGCCTGCCCTTTGTAGTATACAGGAAGCAGGCCCTAAGAGCAAAGGGCTGTCCTGGAATAGGTGCATGACCTGCCAGTTGTTGTACACAGGAAGCGGACGCTCAGAGCACAGGACTGTCCTGGAATAGGTGCATAGCCTGCCAGTTGTTGTACACAGGAAGCGGACGCTCGGAACACAGGATTGTCCTGGAATAGGTGCATAGCCTGCCAGTTGATGTACACAGGAAGCAGACCCTAAGAGCACAAGGTTGTCCTGGAATAGGTGAATAGCCTGCCAGTTGTTGTACACAGGAAGCAGACCCTCGGAGCACAGGACTATCCTGGAGTAGATGCAAACCTCGAATAGGTGCATAGCTTGCCTGTTGTACATAGGAAGCAGACCCTCGGCGCACAGGGCTGTCCTAGGAGAGGTGCATAGCCTGCCTGTTGTTGCACACAGGAAGCAGACCCTCGGAGCGCAAGACTGTCCTAGAATAGGTGCACAGCCTGCCAGTTGTTGCACACAAGAAGCAGGCCCTAAGAGCACAGGGCTGTCCTAGAATAGGTACATAGCCTGCTGGTTGTTGTACACAGGAAGCAGACCCTCGGAGCACAGGACTATCATGGAATAGGTGCATAGCCTGTCGGTTGTTGTACACAGGAAACAGACCCTCGGAGCACAGGGCTGTCCTGGAATAGGTGCATGGCCTGCCAGTTGTTGTACACAGGAAGCAGACCCCGAACCACAGGGCTGTTCTGGAATAGGTTGATAGCCTGCCTGTTGTTGTACACAGGAAGCAGACCCGCAGATCACAGGACTATACTGGAATAGGTGCAATGCCTTCCGGTTGTTGTACACAGGAAGCAGATCCTCGGAGCACAGGACTATCCGGGAATAGGTGCATAGCCTGCCCTTTGTAGTATACAGGAAGCAGGCCCTAAGAGCAAAGGGCTGTCCTGGAATAGGTGCATAACCTGCCAGTTGTTGTACACAGGAAGCGGACGCTCAGAGCACAGGACTGTCCTGGAATAGGTGCATAGCCTGCCAGTTGTTGTAAACAGGAAGCGGACGCTTGGAACACAGGATTGTCCTGGAATAGGTGCATAGCCTGCCAGTTGTTGTACACAGGAAGCGGACCCTCGGAGCACAGGGCTGTCCGGGAATAGGAGCATAGCCTGCCAGTTGCTGTACAAAGGAAGAAGACCCTCAGAGCACAGGACTGTCCTGGAATAGATCCCTAGCCTGCCAGATGTTGTACACAGGAAGCGGACCCTCTGAACATAGGGCTGTCCTGGAATAGGTGCATAGCCTGCCAGTTGTTGTACACAGGAAGCAGACCCTCAGAGCACAGGCATGTCCTGGAATAGGTGCATGCATAGCCTGTCTGTTGTTGTACACAGGAGGCAGACCCTCGGCGCACAGAGCTGTCCTAGAAGAGGTGCATAGCCTGCCTGTTGTTGCACACAGGAAGCAGACCCTCAGAGCACAGGACTGTCCTAGAATAGGTGCAGAGCCTGCTAGTTGTTATACACAGGAAGCAGGCCCTAAGAGCACAGGACTAGCCTGGAATAGGTGCATAGCCTGCCTGTTGTTGCACACAGGAAGCAGACCCTCGGAGCACAGGGCTGTCCTAGAATAGGTACATAGCCTTCCAGTTCTTGTACACAGGAAGTGGACCCTCAGAGCACAGGGCTGTCCTGGAATAGGTGCATAACCTGCCTGTTGTTGTACACAGTAAGATGACCCTCAAAGCACAGGGCTTTCCTGGAATAGGTGCAAAACCTGCCTGTTGTTGTACACAGTAAGTTGACCCTCAAAGCACAGGGCTTTCCTGGAATAGGTGCATAGCCTGCCGGTTGTTGTACAAAGGAAGCAGACCCTCGGACCAAAGGGCTGTTCTGGAATAGGTTGATAGCCTGCCTGTTGTTGTACACAGGAAGCAGACCCGCAGAGCACAGGACTATCCTGGAATAGGTGCATAGCCTGCCGGTTGTTGTACACAGGAAGCAGACCCTCGGAGCACAGGGCTGTCTTGGAATAGGTGCATAGCCTGCCAGTTGTTGTACAAAGGAAGAAGACCCTCAGAGCACAGGGCTGTCCTGGAATAGGTGCGTAGCCTGCCTGTTGTTGTAGACAGGAAGAAGGCCCTAAGAGCACAGAGCTGTCCTGGAATGGGTGCATAGCCTGCCATTTGTTGTACACAGGAAGCAGACCCTAAGGGCACAGGGCTGTCCTGGAATAGGTGCATAGACTGCCAGTTGTTGTACACAGGAAGCAGACCCTCAGAGCACAGGGCTGTCCTGGAATAGGTGCATAGCCTGCCTGCAGACCCTCAGAGAACAGGGATGTCCTGGAATAGGTACATAGCCTGCCAGTTGTTGTACACAGGAAGCAGACCCTCGGAGCAGAGGACTGTCCCGGAATAGGTGCATAGCCTGCCAGTTTTTGTACACAGGAAGCAGACCCTCGGAGCACAGGACTATCCGGAAGTAGGTGCACGGCCTGGCAGTTGTTGTACACAGGATGCAGACCCTCGGAAAACAGGGCTGTCCTGGCATAGGTGCATAGCCTGCCAGTTGTTGTAAACAGGAAGCGGACCCTAAGTACACAGGACTGTCCTGGAATAGGTGCATAGCATGCCCGTTGTTGTACACAGGAAGCAGACCCTCAGAGCAGAAGGCTGTCCTGGAATAGGTGCATAGCCTGCCTGTTGTAGTCTACAGGAAGCAGGCCCTAAGAACACACAGCTATCCTGGAATAGGTGCATAGCCTCCCAGTTGTTGTACACAGGAAGCGGACCCTTGGAGCACAGAGCTGTCCTGGAATAGGTGCATAGCCGGCCAGTTGTACACAGGAAGCAGACCCTCGGAGCACAGGACTGTCTTGGAATAGGTGCATAGCCTGCCAGTTGTACACAGGAAGAAGACCCCCCAGGGCACAGAGCTGTCTTGGAATAGGTGCATAGCCTGTGAGATGTTGTACACAGGAAGTGGACCCTAGGAGAACAGGGCTGTCCTGGAATAGGTGAATAGCCTGCCAGTTGTTGTACCCTCGGAGCAGAGGACTGTCCTGGAATAGGTGCATAGCCTGCCTGTTGCTGTACACAGGAAGCAGACCTTCAGAGCACAGGGCTGTCCTGGAATAAGTGCAAAACCTGCCTGCTCTTGTACACAGGAAACAGACCCTCAGAGCACAGGGTTGTCCTGGAAGAGGTGGATAGCCTGACAGTTGCTGTACACAGGAAGCAGACCCTAGGAGCACAGGACTATCCTGGAATAGGTGCATAGCCTGCCAGTTGTTGTACACAGGAAGCAGACCCTTGGAGCACAGGGCTACCCTGCAATAAGTACATAGCATGCCTGTTGTAGTATACAGGAAGCAGGCCCTAAGAGCACAGGACTGTCCTCGAATAGGTGCATAGCCTGCCAGTTGTTGTACACAGGAAGCGGACGCTCAGAGCACAGGGATTGTCCTGGAATAGGTGCATAGCCTGCCAGTTGTTGTACACAGGAAGCAGACCCTCGGAGCACAGGGTTGTCCTGCAATAGGTGCATAGCTTGCCAGTTGTAGTACACAGGAAGCAGACCCTCAGAGCACAGGGATGTCTTGGAATAGGTGCATAGCCTGCCAGTTGTTGTACAAAGGAAGAAGACCCTCAGAGCACAGGACTGTCCTGGAATAGATGCATATTCTGCCAGATGTTGAACACAGGAAGCGGACCCTCTGGGCACAGGGCTGTCCTGGAATAGGTGCATAGCCTGCCTGTTGTTGTACACAGGAAGCAGACCTTCAGAGCACAGGGCTGTCCTGAAATAGGTGCATAGCCTGCCTGTTGATGTACACAAGAAGCAGACCCTAAGAGCACAAGGTTGTCCTGGAATAGGTGAATAGCCTGCCAGTTGTTGTACACAGGAAGCAGACCCTCGGAGCACAGGACTATCCTGGAGTAGATGCAAACCTCGAATAGGTGCATAGCTTGCCTGTTGTTGTACACAGGAAGCAGACCCTCGGCGCACAGGGCTGTCCTAGGAGAGGTGCATAGCCTGCCTGTTGTTGCACACAGGAAGCAGACCCTCGGAGCGCAAGACTGTCCTAGAATAGGTGCACAGCCTGCCAGTTGTTGCACACAAGAAGCAGGCCCTAAGAGCACAGGGCTGTCCTAGAATAGGTACATAGCCTGCTGGTTGTTGTACACAGGAAGCAGACCCTCGGAGCACAGGACTATCATGGAATAGGTGCAGAGCCTGCCGGTTGTTGTACACAGGAAGCAGACCCTCGGAGCACAGGGCTGTCCTGGAATAGGTGCATGGCCTGCCCGTTGTTGTACACAGGAAGCAGACCCCGGACCACAGGGCTGTTCTGGAATAGGTTGATAGCCTGCCTGTTGTTGTACACAGGAAGCAGACCCGCAGATCACAGGACTATACTGGAATAGGTGCAATGCCTGCCGGTTGTTGTACACAGGAAGCAGACCCTCGGAGCACAGGACTATCCGGGAATGGGTGCATAGCCTGCCCTTTGTAGTATACAGGAAGCAGGCCCTAAGAGCAAAGGGCTGTCCTGGAATAGGTGCATGACCTGCCAGTTGTTGTACACAGGAAGCGGACGCTCAGAGCACAGGACTGTCCTGGAATAGGTGCATAGCCTGCCAGTTGTTGTACACAGGAAGCGGACGCTCGGAACACAGGATTGTCCTGGAATAGGTGCATAGCCTGCCAGTTGTTGTACACAGGAAGCGGACCCTCGGAGCACAGGGCTGTCCGGGAATAGGTGCATAGCCTGCCAGTTGCTGTACAAAGGAAGAAGACCCTCAGAGTACAGGACTGTCCTGGAATAGATCCCTAGCCTGCCAGATGTTGTACACAGGAAGCGGACCCTCTGAACATAGGGCTGTCCTGGAATAGGTGCATAGCCTGCCAGTTGTTGTACCCTTGGAACATAGGACTGTCCTGGAATAGGTGCATAACCTGCCAGTTGTTGTAAACAGGAAGCGACCTTCAGAGCACAGGGCTGTCCTGAAATAGGTGCATAGCCTGCCTGTTGTTGTACACAGGAAGCAGACCCTTAGAGCACAGGGTTGTCCTGGAATAATTGAATAGCCTGCCAGTTGTTGTACAGAGGAAGTAGACCCTCGGAGCACAGGGCTGTCCTCGAATAGGTGCATAGCCTGCCAGTTGTTGTACACAGGAAGCAGACCCTCGGAGCACAGGGCTACCCTGCAATAAGTACATAGCATGCCTGTCTGTTGTTGTACACAGGAGGCAGACCCTCGGCGCACAGAGCTGTCCTAGAAGAGGTGCATAGCCTGCCTGTTGTTGCACACAGGAAGCAGACCCTCAGAGCACAGGACTGTCCTAGAATAGGTGCATAGCCTGCTAGTTGTTATACACAGGAAGCAGGCCCTAAGAGCACAGGACTAGCCTGGAATAGGTGCATAGCCTGCCTGTTGTTGCACACAGGAAGCAGACCCTCGGAGCACAGGGCTGTCCTAGAATAGGTACATAGCCTGCCAGTTCTTGTACACAGGAAGTGGACCCTCAGAGCACAGGGCTGTCCTGGAATAGGTGCATAACCTGCCTGTTGTTGTACACAGTAAGATGACCCTCAAAGCACAGGGCTTTCCTGGAATAGGTGCAAAACCTGCCTGTTGTTGTACACAGTAAGTTGACCCTCAAAGCACAGGGCTTTCCTGGAATAGGTGCATAGCCTGCCGGTTGTTGTACAAAGGAAGCAGACCCTCAGACCAAAGGGCTGTTCTGGAATAGGTTGATAGCCTGCCTGTTGTTGTACACAGGAAGCAGACCCGCAGAGCACAGGACTATCCTGGAATAGGTGCATAGCCTGCCGGTTGTTGTACACAGGAAGCAGACCCTCGGAGCACAGGGCTGTCTTGGAATAGGTGCATAGCCTGCCAGTTGTTGTACAAAGGAAGAAGACCCTCAGAGCACAGGGCTGTCCTGGAATAGGTGCGTAGCCTGCCTGTTGTTGTAGACAGGAAGAAGGCCCTAAGAGCACAGAGCTGTCCTGGAATGGGTGCATAGCCTGACATTTGTTGTACACAGGAAGCAGACCCTAAGGGCACAGGGCTGTCCTGGAATAGGTGCATAGACTGCCAGTTGTTGTACACAGGAAGCAGACCCTCAGAGCACAGGGCTGTCCTGGAATAGGTGCATAGCCTGCCTGCAGACCCTCAGAGCACAGGGATGTCCTGGAATAGGTACATAGCCTGCCAGTTGTTGTACACAGGAAGCAGACCCTCGGAGCAGAGGAATGTCCCGGAATAGGTGCATAGCCTGCCAGTTTTTGTACACAGGAAGCAGACCCTCGGAGCACAGGACTATCCGGAAGTAGGTGCACGGCCTGGCAGTTGTTGTACACAGGATGCAGACCCTCGGAAAACAGGGCTGTCCTGGCATAGGTGCATAGCCTGCCAGTTGTTGTAAACAGGAAGCGGACCCTAAGTACACAGGACTGTCCTGGAATAGCTGCATAGCCTGCCCGTTGTTGTATACAGGAAGCAGACCCTCAGAGCAGAAGGCTGTCCTGGAATAGGTGCATAGCCTGCCTGTTGTAGTATACAGGAAGCAGGCCCTAAGAACACACAGCTATCCTGGAATAGGTGCATAGCCTCCCAGTTGTTGTACACAGGAAGCGGACCCTTGGAGCACAGAGCTGTCCTGGAATAGGTGCATAGCCAGCCAGTTGTACACAGGAAGCAGACCCTCGGAGCACAGGACTGTCTTGGAATAGGTGCATAGCCTGCCAGTTGTACACAGGACGAAGACCCCCCAGGGCACAAAGCTGTCTTGGAATAGGTGCATAGCCTGCGAGATGTTGTACACAGGAAGTGGACCTTGGGAGAACAGGGCTGTCCTGGAATAGGTGCATAGCCTGCCAGTTGTTGTACCCTCGGAGCAGAGGACTGTCTTGGAATAGGTGCATAGCCTGCCAGTTGCTGTACACAGGAAGCAGACCTTCAGAGCACAGGGCTGTCCTGGAATAAGTGCAAAACCTGCCTGCTCTTGTACACAGGAAGCGGACCCTCAGAGCACAGGGTTGTCCTGGAAGAGGTGGATAGCCTGACAGTTGTTGTACACAGGAAGCAGACCCTAGGAGCACAGGACTATCCTGGAATAGGTGCATAGCCTGCCAGTTGTTGTACACAGGAAGCAGACCCTCGGAGCACAGGGCTACCCTGCAATAAGTACATAGCATGCCGGTTGTTGTACCCAGGAAGCAGACCCTCAGAGCACAGGGCTGTCCTGGATTAGGTGCATAGCCTGACAGTTGTTGTACACAGGAAGCAGACCCTAAGTGCACAGGACTGTCCTGGAATAGGTGCATAGCCTTCCCGTTGTTGTACACAGGAAGCAGACCCTCAGAGCACAAGGCTGTCCAGGAATAGGCGCAGAGCCTGCCTGTTGTAGTATACAGGAAGCAGGCCCTAAGAGCACAGGACTGTCCTCAAATAGGTGCATAGCCTGCCAGTTGTTGTACACAGGAGGCGGACGCTCAGAGCACAGGGATTGTCCTGGAATAGGTGCATAGCCTCCCAGTTGTTGTACACAGGAAGCAGACCCTCGGAGCACAGGGCTGTCCTGGAATAGGTGCATAGCCTGCCAGTTGTAGTACACAGGAAGCAGACCCTCAGAGCACAGGGATGTCTTGGAATAGGTGCCTAGCCTGCCAGTTGTTGTACAAAGGAAGAAGACCCTCAGAGCACAGGACTGTCCTGGAATAGATGCATATTCTGCCAGATGTTGAACACAGGAAGCGGACCCTCTGGGCACAGGGCTGTCCTGGAATAGGCGCATAGCCTGCCAGTTGTTGTACCCTCGGAGCAGAGGACTGTCCTGGAATAGGTGCATAGCCTGCCCGTTGTTGTACACAGGAAGCAGACCTTCAGAGCACAGGGCTGTCCTGAAATAGGTGCATGGCCTGCCTGTTGTTGTACACAGGAAGCAGACCCTAAGAGCACAGGGTTGTCCTGGAATAGGTGAATAGCCTGCCAGTTGTTGTACACAGGAAGCAGACCCTTGGAGCACAGGACTATCCTGGAGTAGATGCAAACCTCGAATAGGTGCATAGCTTGCCTGTTGTTGTACACAGGAAGCAGACCCTCGGCGCTCAGGGCTGTCCTAGGAGAGGTGCATAGCCTGCCTGTTGTTGCACACAGGAAGCAGACCCTCGGAGCGCAGGACTGTCCTAGAATAGGTGCACAGCCTGCCAGTTGTTGCACACAAGAAGCAGGCCCTAAGAGCACAGGGATGTCCTAGAATAGGTACATAGCCTGCTGGTTGTTGTACACAGGAAGCAGACCCTCGGAGCACAGGACTATCATGGAATAGGTGCATAGCCTGCCGGTTGTTGTACACAGGAAGCAGACCCTCGGAGCACAGGGCTGTCCTGGAATAGGTGCATGGCCTGCCAGTTGTTGTACACAGGAAGCAGACCCCCGGACCACAGGGCTGTTCTGGAATAGGTTGATAGCCTGCCTGTTGTTGTACACAGGAAGCAGACCCGCAGATCACAGGACTATACTGGAATAGGTGCAATGCCTGCCGGTTGTTGTACACAGGAAGCAGACCCTCGGAGCACAGGACTATCCGGGAATAGGTGCATAGCCTGCCTCTTGTAGTATACAGGAAGCAGGCCCTAAGAGCAAAGGGCTGTCCTGGAATAGGTGCATAACCTGCCAGTTGTTGTACACAGGAAGCGGACGCTCAGAGCACAGGACTGTCCTGGAATAGGGACATAGCCTGCCAGTTGTTGTACACAGGAAGCGGACGCTCGGAACACAGGATTGTCCTGGAATAGGTGCATAGCCTGCCAGTTGTTGTACACAGGAAGCGGACTCTCGGAGCACAGGGCTGTCCGGGAATAGGTGCATAGCTTGCCAGTTGCTGTACAAAGGAAGAAGACCCTCAGAGCACAGGACTGTCCTAGAATAGATGCCTAGCCTGCCAGATGTTGTACACAGGAAGCGGACCCTCTGAACATAGGGCTGTCCTGGAATAGGTGCATAGCCTGCCAGTTGTTGTACCATTGGAGCATAGGACTGTCCTGGAATAGGTGCATAACCTGCCAGTTTTTGTAAACAGGAAGCGACCTTCAGAACATAGGGCTGTCCTGAAATAGGTGCATAGCCTGCCTTTTGTTGTACACAGGAAGCAGACCCTTAGAGAACAGGGTTGTCCTGGAATAAGTGAATAGCCTGCCAGTTGTTGTACAGAGGAAGCAGACCCTCGGAGCACAGGGCTGTCCTCGAATAGGTGCATAGCCTGCCAGTTGTTGTACACTGGAAGCAGACCCTCAGAGCACAGGCATGTCCTGGAATAGGTGCATGCATAGCCTGTCTGTTGTTGTACACAGGAGGCAGACCCTCGGCGCACAGAGCTGTCCTAGAAGAGGTGCATAGCCTGCCTGTTGTTGCACACAGGAAGCAGACCCTCGGAGCACAGGACTGTCCTAGAATAGGTGCAGTGCCTGCTAGTTGTTATACACAGGAGGCAGGCCCTAAGAGCACAGGACTAGCCTGGAATAGGTGCATAGCCTTCCTGTTGTTGCACACAGGAAGCAGACCCTCGGAGCACAGGACTGTCCTAGAATAGGTGCAGAGCCTGCTAGTTGTTATACACAGGAAGCAGGCCCTAAGAGCACAGGACTAGCCTGGAATAGGTGCATAGCCTTCCTGTTGTTGCACACAGGAAGCAGACCCTCGGAGCACAGGGCTGTCCTAGAATAGGTACATAGCCTGCCAGTTCTTGTACACAGGAAGTGGACCCTCAGAGGACAGGGCTGTCCTGGAATAGGTGCATAACCTGCCAGTTGTTGTACACAGGAAGCGGACGCTCAGAGCACAGGACTGTCCTGGAATAGGGACATAGCCTGCCAGTTGTTGTACACAGGAAGCGGACGCTCGGAACACAGGATTGTCCTGGAATAGGTGCATAGCCTGCCAGTTGTTGTACACAGGAAGCGGACTCTCGGAGCACAGGGCTGTCCGGGAATAGGTGCATAGCTTGCCAGTTGCTGTACAAAGGAAGAAGACCCTCAGAGCACAGGGATGTCTTGGAATAGGTGCCTAGCCTGCCAGTTGTTGTACAAAGGAAGAAGACCCTCAGAGCACAGGACTGTCCTGGAATAGATGCATATTCTGCCAGATGTTGAACACAGGAAGCGGACCCTCTGGGCACAGGGCTGTCCTGGAATAGGCGCATAGCCTGCCAGTTGTTGTACCCTCGGAGCAGAGGACTGTCCTGGAATAGGTGCATAGCCTGCCCGTTGTTGTACACAGGAAGCAGACCTTCAGAGCACAGGGCTGTCCTGAAATAGGTGCATGGCCTGCCTGTTGTTGTACACAGGAAGCAGACCCTAAGAGCACAGGGTTGTCCTGGAATAGGTGAATAGCCTGCCAGTTGTTGTACACAGGAAGCAGACCCTTGGAGCACAGGACTATCCTGGAGTAGATGCAAACCTCGAATAGGTGCATAGCTTGCCTGTTGTTGTACACAGGAAGCAGACCCTCGGCGCTCAGGGCTGTCCTAGGAGAGGTGCATAGCCTGCCTGTTGTTGCACACAGGAAGCAGACCCTCGGAGCGCAGGACTGTCCTAGAATAGGTGCACAGCCTGCCAGTTGTTGCACACAAGAAGCAGGCCCTAAGAGCACAGGGATGTCCTAGAATAGGTACATAGCCTGCTGGTTGTTGTACACAGGAAGCAGACCCTCGGAGCACAGGACTATCATGGAATAGGTGCATAGCCTGCCGGTTGTTGTACACAGGAAGCAGACCCTCGGAGCACAGGGCTGTCCTGGAATAGGTGCATGGCCTGCCAGTTGTTGTACACAGGAAGCAGACCCCCGGACCACAGGGCTGTTCTGGAATAGGTTGATAGCCTGCCTGTTGTTGTACACAGGAAGCAGACCCGCAGATCACAGGACTATACTGGAATAGGTGCAATGCCTGCCGGTTGTTGTACACAGGAAGCAGACCCTCGGAGCACAGGACTATCCGGGAATAGGTGCATAGCCTGCCTCTTGTAGTATACAGGAAGCAGGCCCTAAGAGCAAAGGGCTGTCCTGGAATAGGTGCATAACCTGCCAGTTGTTGTACACAGGAAGCGGACGCTCAGAGCACAGGACTGTCCTGGAATAGGGACATAGCCTGCCAGTTGTTGTACACAGGAAGCGGACGCTCGGAACACAGGATTGTCCTGGAATAGGTGCATAGCCTGCCAGTTGTTGTACACAGGAAGCGGACTCTCGGAGCACAGGGCTGTCCGGGAATAGGTGCATAGCTTGCCAGTTGCTGTACAAAGGAAGAAGACCCTCAGAGCACAGGACTGTCCTAGAATAGATGCCTAGCCTGCCAGATGTTGTACACAGGAAGCGGACCCTCTGAACATAGGGCTGTCCTGGAATAGGTGCATAGCCTGCCAGTTGTTGTACCCTTGGAGCATAGGACTGTCCTGGAATAGGTGCATAACCTGCCAGTTTTTGTAAACAGGAAGCGACCTTCAGAACATAGGGCTGTCCTGAAATAGGTGCATAGCCTGCCTTTTGTTGTACACAGGAAGCAGACCCTTAGAGAACAGGGTTGTCCTGGAATAAGTGAATAGCCTGCCAGTTGTTGTACAGAGGAAGCAGACCCTCGGAGCACAGGGCTGTCCTCGAATAGGTGCATAGCCTGCCAGTTGTTGTACACTGGAAGCAGACCCTCAGAGAACAGGCATGTCCTGGAATAGGTGCATGCATAGCCTGTCTGTTGTTGTACACAGGAGGCAGACCCTCGGCGCACAGAGCTGTCCTAGAAGAGGTGCATAGCCTGCCTGTTGTTGCACACAGGAAGCAGACCCTCGGAGCACAGGACTGTCCTAGAATAGGTGCAGTGCCTGCTAGTTGTTATACACAGGAGGCAGGCCCTAAGAGCACAGGACTAGCCTGGAATAGGTGCATAGCCTTCCTGTTGTTGCACACAGGAAGCAGACCCTCGGAGCACAGGACTGTCCTAGAATAGGTGCAGAGCCTGCTAGTTGTTATACACAGGAAGCAGGCCCTAAGAGCACAGGACTAGCCTGGAATAGGTGCATAGCCTTCCTGTTGTTGCACACAGGAAGCAGACCCTCGGAGCACAGGGCTGTCCTAGAATAGGTACATAGCCTGCCAGTTCTTGTACACAGGAAGTGGACCCTCAGAGGACAGGGCTGTCCTGGAATAGGTGCATAACCTGCCAGTTGTTGTACACAGGAAGCGGACGCTCAGAGCACAGGACTGTCCTGGAATAGGGACATAGCCTGCCAGTTGTTGTACACAGGAAGCGGACGCACGGAACACAGGATTGTCCTGGAATAGGTGCATAGCCTGCCAGTTGTTGTACACAGGAAGCGGACTCTCGGAGCACAGGGCTGTCCGGGAATAGGTGCATAGCTTGCCAGTTGCTGTACAAAGGAAGAAGACCCTCAGAGCACAGGACTGTCCTAGAATAGATGCCTAGCCTGCCAGATGTTGTACACAGGAAGCGGACCCTCTGAACATAGGGCTGTCCTGGAATAGGTGCATAGCCTGCCAGTTGTTGTACCCTTGGAGCATAGGACTGTCCTGGAATAGGTGCATAACCTGCCAGTTTTTGTAAACAGGAAGCGACCTTCAGAACATAGGGCTGTCCTGAAATAGGTGCATAGCCTGCCTGTTGTTGTACACAGGAAGCAGACCCTTAGAGAACAGGGTTGTCCTGGAATAAGTGAATAGCCTGCCAGTTGTTGTACAGAGGAAGCAGACCCTCGGAGCACAGGGCTGTCCTCGAATAGGTGCATAGCCTGCCAGTTGTTGTACACTGGAAGCAGACCCTCAGAGCACAGGCATGTCCTGGAATAGGTGCATGCATAGCCTGTCTGTTGTTGTACACAGGAGGCAGACCCTCGGCGCACAGAGCTGTCCTAGAAGAGGTGCATAGCCTGCCTGTTGTTGCACACAGGAAGCAGACCCTCGGAGCACAGGACTGTCCTAGAATAGGTGCAGTGCCTGCTAGTTGTTATACACAGGAAGCAGGCCCTAAGAGCACAGGACTAGCCTGGAATAGGTGCATAGCCTTCCTGTTGTTGCACACAGGAAGCAGACCCTCGGAGCACAGGACTGTCCTAGAATAGGTGCAGAGCCTGCTAGTTGTTATACACAGGAAGCAGGCCCTAAGAGCACAGGACTAGCCTGGAATAGGTGCATAGCCTTCCTGTTGTTGCACACAGGAAGCAGACCCTCGGAGCACAGGGCTGTCCTAGAATAGGTACATAGCCTGCCAGTTCTTGTACACAGTAAGATGACCCTCAAAGCACAGGGCTTTCCTGGAATAGGTGCAAAACCTGCCTGTTGTTGTACACAGTAAGTTGACACTCAAAGCACAGGGCTTTCCTGGAATAGGTGCATAGCCTGCCGGTTGTTGTACAAAGGAAGCAGACCCTCGGACCAAACGGCTGTTCTGGAATAGGTTGATAGCCTGCCTGTTGTTGTACACAGGAAGCAGACCCGCAGAGCACAGGACTATCCTGGAATAGGTGCATAGCCTGCCGGTTGTTGTACACAGGAAGCAGACCCTCGGAGCACAGGGCTGTCTTGGAATAGGTGCATAGCCTGCCAGTTGTTGTACAAACGAAGAAGACCCTCAGAGCACAGGGCTGTCCTGGAATAGGTGTGTAGCCTGCCTGTTGTTGTAGACAGGAAGAAGGCCCTAAGAGCACAGAGCTCTCCTGGAATGGGTGCATAGCCTGCCATTTGTTGTACACAGGAAGCAGACCCTAAGGGCACAGGGCTGTCCTGGAATAGGTGCATAGACTGCCAGTTGTTGTACACAGGAAGCAGACCCTGAGAGCACAGGGCTGTCCTGGAATAGGTGCAAAGCCTGCCTGTAGACCCTCAGAGCACAGGGATGTCCTGGAATAGGTACATAGCCTGCCAGTTGTTGTACACAGGAAGCAGACCCTCGGAGCAGAGGACTGTCCCGGAATAGGTGCAGAGCCTGCCAGTTTTTGTACACAGGAAGCAGACCCTCGGAGCACAGGACTATCCGGAAGTAGGTGCACGGCCTGGCAGTTGTTGTACACAGGATGCAGACCCTCGGAAAACAGGGCTGTCCTGGCATAGGTGCATAGCCTGCCAGTTGTTGTAAACAGGAAGCAGACCCTAAGTACACAGGACTGTCCTGGAATAGGTGCATAGCCTGCCCGTTTTTGTACACAGGAAGCAGACCCTCAGAGCAGAAGGCTGTCCTGGAATAGGTGCATAGCCTGCCTGTTGTAGTATACAGGAAGCAGGCCCTAAGAGCACACGGCTATCCTGGAATAGGTGCATAGCCTCCCAGTTGTTGTACACAGGAAGCGGACCCTTGGAGCACAGAGCTGTCCTGGAATAGGTGCATAGTCGGCCAGTTGCACACAGGAAGCAGACCCTCGGAGCACAGGACTGTCTTGGAATAGGTGCATAGCCTGCCAGTTGTTGTACAAAGGAAGCAGACCCTCGGACCAAAGGGCTGTTCTGGAATAGGTTGATAGCCTGCCTGCTGTTGTACACAGGAAGCAGACACGCAGAGCACAGGACTATCCTGGAATAGGTGCATAGCCTGCCGGTTGTTGTACACAGGAAACAGACCCTCGGAGCACAGGGATGTCTTGGAATAGGTGCATAGCCTGCCAGTTGTTGTACAAAGGAAGAAGACCCTCAGAGCACAGGACTGTCCTGGAATAGATGCATATTCTGCCAGATGTTGAACACAGGAAGCGGACCCTCTGGGCACAGGGCTGTCCTGGAATAGGTGCATAGCCAGCCTGTTGTTGTACACAGGAAGCAGACCTTCAGAGCACAGGGCTGTCCTGAAATAGGTGCATAGCCTGCCTGTTGATGTACACAAGAAGCAGACCCTAAGAGCACAAGGTTGTCCTGGAATAGGTGAATAGCCTGCCAGTTGTTGTACACAGGAAGCAGACCCTCGGAGCACAGGACTATCCTGGAGTAGATGCAAACCTCGAATAGGTGCATAGCTTGCCTGTTGTTGTACACAGGAAGCAGACCCTCGGCGCACAGGGCTGTCCTAGGAGAGGTGCATAGCCTGCCTGTTGTTGCACACAGGAAGCAGACCCTCGGAGCGCAAGACTGTCCTAGAATAGGTGCGCAGCCTGCCAGTTGTTGCACACAAGAAGCAGGCCCTAAGAGCACAGGGCTGTCCTAGAATAGGTACATAGCCTGCTGGTTGTTGTACACAGGAAGCAGACCCTCGGAGCACAGGACTATCATGGAATAGGTGCATAGCCTGCCGGTTGTTGTACACAGGAAGCAGACCCTCGGAGCACAGGGCTGTCCTGGAATAGGTGCATGGCCTGCCCGTTGTTGTACACAGGAAGCAGACCCCGGACCACAGGGCTGTTCTGGAATAGGTTGATAGCCTGCCTGTTGTTGTACACAGGAAGCAGACCCGCAGATCACAGGACTATACTGGAATAGGTGCAATGCCTGCCGGTTGTTGTACACAGGAAGCAGACCCTCGGAGCACAGGACTATCCGGGAATAGGTGCATAGCCTGCCCTTTGTAGTATACAGGAAGCAGGCCCTAAGAGCAAAGGGCTGTCCTGGAATAGGTGCATGACCTGCCAGTTGTTGTACACAGGAAGCGGACGCTCAGAGCACAGGACTGTCCTGGAATAGGTGCATAGCCTGCCAGTTGTTGTACACAGGAAGCGGACGCTCGGAACACAGGATTGTCCTGGAATAGGTGCATAGCCTGCCAGTTGATGTACACAGGAAGCAGACCCTAAGAGCACAAGGTTGTCCTGGAATAGGTGAATAGCCTGCCAGTTGGTGTACACAGGAAGCAGACCCTCGGAGCACAGGACTATCCTGGAGTAGATGCAAACCTCGAATAGGTGCATAGCTTGCCTGTTGTACATAGGAAGCAGACCCTCGGCGCACAGGGCTGTCCTAGGAGAGGTGCATAGCCTGCCTGTTGTTGCACACAGGAAGCAGACCCTCGGAGCGCAAGACTGTCCTAGAATAGGTGCACAGCCTGCCAGTTGTTGCACACAAGAAGCAGGCCCTAAGAGCACAGGGCTGTCCTAGAATAGGTACATAGCCTGCTGGTTGTTGTACACAGGAAGCAGACCCTCGGAGCATAGGACTATCATGGAATAGGTGCATAGCCTGTCGGTTGTTGTACACAGGAAGCAGACCCTCGGAGCACAGGGCTGTCCTGGAATAGGTGCATGGCCTGCCAGTTGTTGTACACAGGAAGCAGACCCCGGACCACAGGGCTGTTCTGGAATAGGTTGATAGCCTGCCTGTTGTTGTACACAGGAAGCAGACCCGCAGATCACAGGACTATACTGGAATAGGTGCAATGCCTTCCGGTTGTTGTACACAGGAAGCAGACCCTCGGAGCACAGGACTATCCGGGAATAGGTGCATAGCCTGCCCTTTGTAGTATACAGGAAGCAGGCCCTAAGAGCAAAGGGCTGTCCTGGAATAGGTGCATAACCTGCCAGTTGTTGTACACAGGAAGCGGACGCTCAGAGCACAGGACTGTCCTGGAATAGGTGCATAGCCTGCCAGTTGTTGTACACAGGAAGCGGACGCTTGGAACACAGGATTGTCCTGGAATAGGTGCATAGCCTGCCAGTTGTAGTACACAGGAAGCGGACCCTCGGAGCACAGGGCTGTCCGGGAATAGGAGCATAGCCTGCCAGTTGCTGTACAAAGGAAGAAGACCCTCAGAGCACAGGACTGTCCTGGAATAGATCCCTAGCCTGCCAGATGTTGTACACAGGAAGCGGACCCTCTGAACATAGGGCTGTCCTGGAATAGGTGCATAGCCTGCCAGTTGTTGTACACAGGAAGCAGACCCTCAGAGCACAGGCATGTCCTGGAATAGGTGCATGCATAGCCTGTCTGTTGTTGTACACAGGAGGCAGACCCTCGGCGCACAGAGCTGTCCTAGAAGAGGTGCATAGCCTGCCTGTTGTTGCACACAGGAAGCAGACCCTCAGAGCACAGGACTGTCCTAGAATAGGTGCAGAGCCTGCTAGTTGTTATACACAGGAAGCAGGCCCTAAGAGCACAGGACTAGCCTGGAATAGGTGCATAGCCTGCCTGTTGTTGCACACAGGAAGCAGACCCTCGGAGCACAGGGCTGTCCTAGAATAGGTACATAGCCTTCCAGTTCTTGTACACAGGAAGTGGACCCTCAGAGCACAGGGCTGTCCTGGAATAGGTGCATAACCTGCCTGTTGTTGTACACAGTAAGATGACCCTCAAAGCACAGGGCTTTCCTGGAATAGGTGCAAAACCTGCCTGTTGTTGTACACAGTAAGTTGACCCTCAAAGCACAGGGCTTTCCTGGAATAGGTGCATAGCCTGCCGGTTGTTGTACAAAGGAAGCAGACCCTCGGACCAAAGGGCTGTTCTGGAATAGGTTGATAGCCTGCCTGTTGTTGTACACAGGAAGCAGACCCGCAGAGCACAGGACTATCCTGGAATAGGTGCATAGCCTGCCGGTTGTTGTACACAGGAAGCAGACCCTCGGAGCACAGGGCTGTCTTGGAATAGGTGCATAGCCTGCCAGTTGTTGTACAAAGGAAGAAGACCCTCAGAGCACAGGGCTGTCCTGGAATAGGTGCGTAGCCTGCCTGTTGTTGTAGACAGGAAGAAGGCCCTAAGAGCACAGAGCTGTCCTGGAATGGGTGCATAGCCTGCCATTTGTTGTACACAGGAAGCAGACCCTAAGGGCACAGGGCTGTCCTGGAATAGGTGCATAGACTGCCAGTTGTTGTACACAGGAAGCAGACCCTCAGAGCACAGGGCTGTCCTGGAATAGGTGCATAGCCTGCCTGCAGACCCTCAGAGCACAGGGATGTCCTGGAATAGGTACATAGCCTGCCAGTTGTTGTACACAGGAAGCAGACCCTCGGAGCAGAGGACTGTCCCGGAATAGGTGCATAGCCTGCCAGTTTTTGTACACAGGAAGCAGACCCTCGGAGCACAGGACTATCCGGAAGTAGGTGCACGGCCTGGCAGTTGTTGTACACAGGATGCAGACCCTCGGAAAACAGGGCTGTCCTGGCATAGGTGCATAGCCTGCCAGTTGTTGTACACAGGAAGCGGACCCTAAGTACACAGGACTGTCCTGGAATAGGTGCATAGCCTGCCCGTTGTTGTACACAGGAAGCAGACCCTCAGAGCAGAAGGCTGTCCTGGAATAGGTGCATAGCCTGCCTGTTGTAGTCTACAGGAAGCAGGCCCTAAGAACACACAGCTATCCTGGAATAGGTGCATAGCCTCCCAGTTGTTGTACACAGGAAGCGGACCCTTGGAGCACAGAGCTGTCCTGGAATAGGTGCATAGCCGGCCAGTTGTACACAGGAAGCAGACCCTCGGAGCACAGGACTGTCTTGGAATAGGTGCATAGCCTGCCAGTTGTACACAGGAAGAAGACCCCCCAGGGCACAGAGCTGTCTTGGAATAGGTGCATAGCCTGCGAGATGTTGTACACAGGAAGTGGACCCTGGGAGAACAGGGCTGTCCTGGAATAGGTGAATAGCCTGCCAGTTGTTGTACCCTCGGAGCAGAGGACTGTCCTGGAATAGGTGCATAGCCTGCCTGTTGCTGTACACAGGAAGCAGACCTTCAGAGCACAGGGCTGTCCTGGAATAAGTGCAAAACCTGCCTGCTCTTGTACACAGGAAACAGACCCTCAGAGCACAGGGTTGTCCTGGAAGAGGTGGATAGCCTGACAGTTGCTGTACACAGGAAGCAGACCCTAGGAGCACAGGACTATCCTGGAATAGGTGCATAGCCTGCCAGTTGTTGTACACAGGAAGCAGACCCTCGGAGCACAGGGCTACCCTGCAATAAGTACATAGCATGCCTGTTGTAGTATACAGGAAGCAGGCCCTAAGAGCACAGGACTGTCCTCGAATAGGTGCATAGCCTGCCAGTTGTTGTACACAGGAAGCAGACCCTCGGAGCACAGGGCTGTCCTGCAATAGGTGCATAGCTTGCCAGTTGTAGTACACAGGAAGCAGACCCTCAGAGCACAGGGATGTCTTGGAATAGGTGCATAGCCTGCCAGTTGTTGTACAAAGGAAGAAGACCCTCAGAGCACAGGACTGTCCTGGAATAGATGCATATTCTGCCAGATGTTGAACACAGGAAGCGGACCCTCTGGGCACAGGGCTGTCCTGGAATAGGTGCATAGCCTGCCTGTTGTTGTACACAGGAAGCAGACCTTCAGAGCACAGGGCTGTCCTGAAATAGGTGCATAGCCTGCCTGTTGATGTACACAAGAAGCAGACCCTAAGAGCACAAGGTTGTCCTGGAATAGGTGAATAGCCTGCCAGTTGTTGTACACAGGAAGCAGACCCTCGGAGCACAGGACTATCCTGGAGTAGATGCAAACCTCGAATAGGTGCATAGCTTGCCTGTTGTTGTACACAGGAAGCAGACCCTCGGCGCACAGGGCTGTCCTAGGAGAGGTGCATAGCCTGCCTGTTGTTGCACACAGGAAGCAGACCCTCGGAGCGCAAGGCTGTCCTAGAATAGGTGCACAGCCTGCCAGTTGTTGCACACAAGAAGCAGGCCCTAAGAGCACAGGGCTGTCCTAGAATAGGTACATAGCCTGCTGGTTGTTGTACACAGGAAGCAGACCCTCGGAGCACAGGACTATCATGGAATAGGTGCAGAGCCTGCCGGTTGTTGTACACAGGAAGCAGACCCTCGGAGCACAGGGCTGTCCTGGAATAGGTGCATGGCCTGCCCGTTGTTGTACACAGGAAGCAGACCCCGGACCACAGGGCTGTTCTGGAATAGGTTGATAGCCTGCCTGTTGTTGTACACAGGAAGCAGACCCGCAGATCACAGGACTATACTGGAATAGGTGCAATGCCTGCCGGTTGTTGTACACAGGAAGCAGACCCTCGGAGCACAGGACTATCCGGGAATGGGTGCATAGCCTGCCCTTTGTAGTATACAGGAAGCAGGCCCTAAGAGCAAAGGGCTGTCCTGGAATAGGTGCATGACCTGCCAGTTGTTGTACACAGGAAGCGGACGCTCAGAGCACAGGACTGTCCTGGAATAGGCGCATAGCCTGCCAGTTGTTGTACACAGGAAGCGGACGCTCGGAACACAGGATTGTCCTGGAATAGGTGCATAGCCTGCCAGTTGTTGTACACAGGAAGCGGACCCTCGGAGCACAGGGCTGTCCGGGAATAGGTGCATAGCCTGCCAGTTGCTGTACAAAGGAAGAAGACCCTCAGAGTACAGGACTGTCCTGGAATAGATCCCTAGCCTGCCAGATGTTGTACACAGGAAGCGGACCCTCTGAACATAGGGCTGTCCTGGAATAGGTGCATAGCCTGCCAGTTGTTGTACCCTTGGAACATAGGACTGTCCTGGAATAGGTGCATAACCTGCCAGTTGTTGTAAACAGGAAGCGACCTTCAGAGCACAGGGCTGTCCTGAAATAGGTGCATAGCCTGCCTGTTGTTGTACACAGGAAGCAGACCCTTAGAGCACAGGGTTGTCCTGGAATAATTGAATAGCCTGCCAGTTGTTGTACAGAGGAAGTAGACCCTCGGAGCACAGGGCTACCCTGCAATAAGTACATAGCATGCCTGTCTGTTGTTGTACACAGGAGGCAGACCCTCGGCGCACAGAGCTGTCCTAGAAGAGGTGCATAGCCTGCCTGTTGTTGCACACAGGAAGCAGACCCTCAGAGCACAGGACTGTCCTAGAATAGGTGCAGTGCCTGCTAGTTGTTATACACAGGAAGCAGGCCCTAAGAGCACAGGACTAGCCTGGAATAGGTGCATAGCCTGCCTGTTGTTGCACACAGGAAGCAGACCCTCGGAGCAAAGGGCTGTCCTAGAATAGGTACATAGCCTGCCAGTTCTTGTACACAGGAAGTGGACCCTCAGAGCACAGGGCTGTCCTGGAATAGGTGCATAACCTGCCTGTTGTTGTACACAGTAAGATGACCCTCAAAGCACAGGGCTTTCCTGGAATAGGTGCAAAACCTGCCTGTTGTTGTACACAGTAAGTTGACCCTCAAAGCACAGGGCTTTCCTAGAATAGGTGCATAGCCTGCCGGTTGTTGTACAAAGGAAGCAGACCCTCGGACCAAAGGGCTGTTCTGGAATAGGTTGATAGCCTGCCTGTTGTTGTACAAAGGAAGCAGACCCGCAGAGCACAGGACTATCCTGGAATAGGTGCATAGCCTGCCGGTTGTTGTACACAGGAAGCAGACCCTCGGAGCACAGGGCTGTCTTGGAATAGGTGCATAGCCTGCCAGTTGTTGTACAAAGGAAGAAGACCCTCAGAGCACAGGGCTGTCCTGGAATAGGTGCGTAGCCTGCCTGTTGTTGTAGACAGGAAGAAGGCCCTAAGAGCACAGAGCTGTCCTGGAATGGGTGCATAGCCTGACATTTGTTGTACACAGGAAGCAGACCCTAAGGGCACAGGGCTGTCCTGGAATAGGTGCATAGACTGCCAGTTGTTGTACACAGGAAGCAGACCCTCAGAGCACAGGGCTGTCCTGGAATAGGTGCATAGCCTGCCTGCAGACCCTCAGAGCACAGGGATGTCCTGGAATAGGTACATAGCCAGCCAGTTGTTGTACACAGGAAGCAGACCCTCGGAGCACAGGACTATCCGGAAGTAGGTGCACGGCCTGGCAGTTGTTGTACACAGGATGCAGACCCTCGGAAAACAGGGCTGTCCTGGCATAGGTGCATAGCCTGCAAGTTGTTGTAAACAGGAAGCGGACCCTAAGTACACAGGACTGTCCTGGAATAGGTGCATAGCCTGCCCGTTGTTGTACACAGGAAGCAGACCCTCAGAGCAGAAGGCTGTCCTGGAATAGGTGCATAGCCTGCCCGTTGTTGTACACAGGAAGCAGACCCTCAGAGCAGAAGGCTGTCCTGGAATAGGTGCATAGCCTGCCTGTTGTAGTATACAGGAAGCAGGCCCTAAGAACACACAGCTATCCTGGAATAGGTGCATAGCCTCCCAATTGTTGTACACAGGAAGCGGACCCTTGGAGCACAGAGCTGTCCTGGAATAGGTGCATAGCCAGCCAGTTGTACACAGGAAGCAGACCCTCGGAGCACAGGACTGTCTTGGAATAGGTGCATAGCCTGCCAGTTATACACAGGACGAAGACCCCCCAGGGCACAGAGCTGTCTTGGAATAGGTGCATAGCCTGCGAGATGTTGTACACAGGAAGTGGACCTTGGGAGAACAGGGCTGTCCTGGAATAGGTGCATAGCCTGCCAGTTGTTGTACCCTCGGAGCAGAGGACTGTCTTGGAATAGGTGCATAGCCTGCCAGTTGCTGTACACAGGAAGCAGACCTTCAGAGCACAGGGCTGTCCTGGAATAAGTGCAAAACCTGCCTGCTCTTGTACACAGGAAGCGGACCCTCAGAGCACAGGGTTGTCCTGGAAGAGGTGGATAGCCTGCCCGCTGTTGTACACAGGAAGCAGACCCTCAGAGCACAGGACTGTCCTGGAATAGGTGCATAGCCTGCCCGTTTTTGTACACAGGAAGCAGACCCTCAGAGCAGAAGGCTGTCCTGGAATAGGTGCATAGCCTGCCTGTTGTAGTATACAGGAAGCAGGCCCTAAGAGCACACGGCTATCCTGGAATAGGTGCATAGCCTCCCAGTTGTTGTACACAGGAAGCGGACCCTTGGAGCACAGAGCTGTCCTGGAATAGGTGCATAGCCGGCCAGATGTACACAGGAAGCAGACCTTCGGAGCACAGGACTGTCTTGGAATAGGTGCATAGCCTGCCAGTTATACACAGGACGAAGACCCCCCAGGGCACAGAGCTGTCTTGGAATAGGTGCATAGCCTGCGAGATGTTGTACACAGGAAGTGGACCTTGGGAGAACAGGGCTGTCCTGGAATAGGTGCATAGCCTGCCAGTTGTTGTACCCTCGGAGCAGAGGACTGTCTTGGAATAGGTGCATAGCCTGCCAGTTGCTGTACACAGGAAGCAGACCTTCAGAGCACAGGGCTGTCCTGGAATAAGTGCAAAACCTGCCTGCTCTTGTACACAGGAAGCGGACCCTCAGAGCACAGGGTTGTCCTGGAAGAGGTGGATAGCCTGCCCGTTGTTGTACACAGGAAGCAGACCCTAAGTGCACAGGACTGTCCTGGAATAGGTGCATAGCCTGCCCGTTGTTGTACACAGGAAGCAGACCCTCAGAGCACAAGGCTGTCCAGGAATAGGCGCAGAGCCTGCCTGTTGTAGTATACAGGAAGCAGGCCCTAAGAGCACAGGACTGTCCTCGAATAGGTGCATAGCCAGCCAGTTGTTGTACACAGGAAGCGGACGCTCAGAGCACAGCGATTGTCCTGGAATAGGTGCATAGCCTCCCAGTTGTTGTACACAGGAAGCAGACCCTCGGAGCACAGGGCTGTCCTGGAATAGGTGCATAGCCTGCCAGTTGTAGTACACAGGAAGCAGACCCTCAGAGCACAGGGATGTCTTGGAATAGGTGCCTAGCCTGCCAGTTGTTGTACAAAGGAAGAAGACCCTCAGAGCACAGGACTGTCCTGGAATAGATGCATATTCTGCCAGATGTTGAACACAGGAAGCGGACCCTCTGGGCACAGGGCTGTCCTGGAATAGCCGCATAGCCTGCCAGTTGTTGTACCCTCGGAGCAGAGGACTGTCCTGGAATAGGTGCATAGCATGCCCGTTGTTGTACACAGGAAGCAGACCTTCAGAGCACAGGGCTGTCCTGAAATAGGTGCATGGCCTGCCTGTTGTTGTACACAGGAAGCAGACCCTAAGAGCACAGGGTTGTCCTGGAATAGGTGAATAGCCTGCCAGTTGTTGTACACAGGAAGCAGACCCTTGGAGCACAGGACTATCCTGGAGTAGATGCAAACCTCGAATAGGTGCATAGCTTGCCTGTTGTTGTACACAGGAAGCAGACCCTCGGCGCACAGGGCTGTCCTAGGAGAGGTGCATAGCCTGCCTGTTGTTGCACACAGGAAGCAGACCCTCGGAGCGCAGGACTGTCCTAGAATAGGTGCACAGCCTGCCAGTTGTTGCACACAAGAAGCAGGCCCTAAGAGCACAGGGATGTCCTAGAATAGGTACATAGCCTGCTGGTTGTTGTACACAGGAAGCAGACCCTCGGAGCACAGGACTATCATGGAATAGGTGCATAGCCTGCCGGTTGTTGTACACAGGAAGCAGACCCTCAGAGCACAGGGCTGTCCTGGAATAGGTGCATGGCCTGCCAGTTGTTGTACACAGGAAGCAGACCCCCGGACCACAGGGCTGTTCTGGAATAGGTTGATAGCCTGCCTGTTGTTGTACACAGGAAGCAGACCCGCAGATCACAGGACTATACTGGAATAGGTGCAATGCCTGCCGGTGGTTGTACACAGGAAGCAGACCCTCGGAGCACAGGACTATCCGGGAATAGGTGCATAGCCTGCCTCTTGTAGTATACAGGAAGCAGGCCCTAAGAGCAAAGGGCTGTCCTGGAATAGGTGCATAACCTGCCAGTTGTTGTACACAGGAAGCGGACGCTCAGAGCACAGGACTGTCCTGGAATAGGGACATAGCCTGCCAGTTGTTGTACACAGGAAGCGGACGCTCGGAACACAGGATTGTCCTGGAATAGGTGCATAGCCTGCCAGTTGTTGTACACAGGAAGCGGACTCTCGGAGCACAGGGCTGTCCGGGAATAGGTGCATAGCTTGCCAGTTGCTGTACAAAGGAAGAAGACCCTCAGAGCACAGGACTGTCCTAGAATAGATGCCTAGCCTGCCAGATGTTGTACACAGGAAGCGGACCCTCTGAACATAGGGCTGTCCTGGAATAGGTGCATAGCCTGCCAGTTGTTGTACCCTTGGAGCATAGGACTGTCCTGGAATAGGTGCATAACCTGCCAGTTTTTGTAAACAGGAAGCGACCTTCAGAACATAGGGCTGTCCTGAAATAGGTGCATAGCCTGCCTGTTGTTGTACACAGGAAGCAGACCCTTAGAGAACAGGGTTGTCCTGGAATAAGTGAATAGCCTGCCAGTTGTTGTACACTGGAAGCAGACCCTCAGAGCACAGGCATGTCCTGGAATAGGTGCATGCATAGCCTGTCTGTTGTTGTACACAGGAGGCAGACCCTCGGCGCACAGAGCTGTCCTAGAAGAGGTGCATAGCCTGCCTGTTGTTGCACACAGGAAGCAGACCCTCGGAGCACAGGACTGTCCTAGAAAAGGTGCAGTGCCTGCTAGTTGTTATACACAGGAGGCAGGCCCTAAGAGCACAGGACTAGCCTGGAATAGGTGCATAGCCTTCCTGTTGTTGCACACAGGAAGCAGACCCTCGGAGCACAGGACTGTCCTAGAATAGGTGCAGAGCCTGCTAGTTGTTATACACAGGAAGCAGGCCCTAAGAGCACAGGACTAGCCTGGAATAGGTGCATAGCCTTCCTGTTGTTGCACACAGGAAGCAGACCCTCGGAGCACAGGGCTGTCCTAGAATAGGTACATAGCCTGCCAGTTCTTGTACACAGGAAGTGGACCCTCAGAGGACAGGGCTGTCCTGGAATAGGTGCATAACCTGCCAGTTGTTGTACACAGGAAGCGGACGCTCAGAGCACAGGACTGTCCTGGAATAGGGACATAGCCTGCCAGTTGTTGTACACAGGAAGCGGACGCTCGGAACACAGGATTGTCCTGGAATAGGTGCATAGCCTGCCTGTTGTTGTACACAGGAAGCAGACCCTTAGAGAACAGGGTTGTCCTGGAATAAGTGAATAGCCTGCCAGTTGTTGTACAGAGGAAGCAGACCCTCGGAGCACAGGGCTGTCCTCGAATAGGTGCATAGCCTGCCAGTTGTTGTACACTGGAAGCAGACCCTCAGAGCACAGGCATGTCCTGGAATAGGTGCATGCATAGCCTGTCTGTTGTTGTACACAGGAGGCAGACCCTCGGCGCACAGAGCTGTCCTAGAAGAGGTGCATAGCCTGCCTGTTGTTGCACACAGGAAGCAGACCCTCGGAGCACAGGACTGTCCTAGAATAGGTGCAGGGCCTGCTAGTTGTTATACACAGGAAGCAGGCCCTAAGAGCACAGGACTAGCCTGGAATAGGTGCATAGCCTTCCTGTTGTTGCACACAGGAAGCAGACCCTCGGAGCACAGGACTGTCCTAGAATAGGTGCAGAGCCTTCTAGTTGTTATACACAGGAAGCAGGCCCTAAGAGCACAGGACTAGCCTGGAATAGGTGCATAGCCTTCCTGTTGTTGCACACAGGAAGCAGACCCTCGGAGCACAGGGCTGTCCTAGAATAGGTACATAGCCTGCCAGTTCTTGTACACAGTAAGATGACCCTCAAAGCACAGGGCTTTCCTGGAATAGGTGCAAAACCTGCCTGTTGTTGTACACAGTAAATTGACCCTCAAAGCACAGGGCTTTCCTGGAATAGGTGCATAGCCTGCCGGTTGTTGTACAAAGGAAGCAGACCCTCGGACCAAACGGCTGTTCTGGAATAGGTTGATAGCCTGCCTGTTGTTGTACACAGGAAGCAGACCCGCAGAGCACAGGACTATCCTGGAATAGGTGCATAGCCTGCCGGTTGTTGTACACAGGAAGCAGACCCTCGGAGCACAGGGCTGTCTTGGAATAGGTGCATAGCCTGCCAGTTGTTGTACAAACGAAGAAGACCCTCAGAGCACAGGGCTGTCCTGGAATAGGTGTGTAGCCTGCCTGTTGTTGTAGACAGGAAGAAGGCCCTAAGAGCACAGAGCTCTCCTGGAATGGGTGCATAGCCTGCCATTTGTTGTACACAGGAAGCAGACCCTAAGGGCACAGGGCTGTCCTGGAATAGGTGCATAGACTGCCAGTTGTTGTACACAGGAAGCAGACCCTCAGAGCACAGGGCTGTCCTGGAATAGGTGCAAAGCCTGTCTGTAGACCCTCAGAGCACAGGGATGTCCTGGAATAGGTACATAGCGTGCCAGTTGTTGTACACAGGAAGCAGACCCTCGGAGCAGAGGACTGTCCCGGAATAGGTGCAGAGCCTGCCAGTTTTTGTACACAGGAAGCAGACCCTCGGAGCACAGGACTATCCGGAAGTAGGTGCACGGCCTGGCAGTTGTTGTACACAGGATGCAGACTCTCAGAAAACAGGGCTGTCCTGGCATAGGTGCATAGCCTGCCAGTTGTTGTAAACAGGAAGCGGACCCTAAGTACACAGGACTGTCCTGGAATAGGTGCATAGCCTGCCCGTTTTTGTACACAGGAAGCAGACCCTCAGAGCAGAAGGCTGTCCTGGAATAGGTGCATAGCCTGCCTGTTGTAGTATACAGGAAGCAGGCCCTAAGAGCACACGGCTATCCTGGAATAGGTGCATAGCCTCCCAGTTGTTGTACACAGGAAGCGGACCCTTGGAGCACAGAGCTGTCCTGGAATAGGTGCATAGTCGGCCAGTTGCACACAGGAAGCAGACCCTCGGAGCACAGGACTGTCTTGGAATAGGTGCATAGCCTGCCAGTTGTTGTACAAAGGAAGCAGACCCTCGGACCAAAGAGCTGTTCTGGAATAGGTTGATAGCCTGCCTGTTGTTGTACACAGGAAGCAGACACGCAGAGCACAGGACTATCCTGGAATAGGTGCATAGCCTGCCGGTTGTTGTACACAGGAAACAGACCCTCGGAGCACAGGGCTGTCTTGGAATAGGTGCATAGCCTGCTAGTTTTTGTTCAAAGGAAGAAGACCCTCAGAGCACAGGGCTGTCCTGGAATAGGTGCGTAGCCTGCCTGTTGTTGTAGACAGGAAGAAGGCCCTAAGATCACAGAGCTGTCTTGGAATGGGTGCATAGCCTGCCATTTGTTGAACACAGGAAGCAGACCCTAAGGGCACAGGGCTGTCCTGGAATAGGTGCATAGACTGTCAGTTGTTGTACACAGGAAGCAGACCCTCAGAGCACAGGGCTGTCCTGGAATAGGTGCATAGCCTACCTGCAGACCCTCAGAGCACAGGGATGTCCTGGAATAGATACATAGCCTGCCAGTTGTTGTACACAGGAAGCAGACCCTCGGAGCAGAGGACTGTCCCGGAATAGCTGCATAGCCTGCCAGTTTTTGTCACAGGAAGCAGACCCTCGGAGCACAGGACTATCCGGAAGTAGGTGCACGGCCTGGCAGTTGTTGTACACAGGATGCAGACCCTCGGAAACCAGGGCTGTCCTGGCATAGGTGCATAGCCTGCCAGTTGTTGTAAACAGGAAGCGGACCCTAAGTACACAGGACTGTCCTGGAATAGGTGCATAGCCTGCCCGTTGTTGTACACAGGAAGCAGACCCTCAGAGCAGAAGGCTGTCCTGGAATAGGTGCATAGCCTACCTGTTGTAGTATACAGGAAGCAGGCCCTAAGAGCACACGACTATCCTGGAATAGGTGCATAGCCTCCCAGTTTTTGTACACAGGAAGCGGACCCTTGGAGCACAGAGCTGTCCTGGAATTGGTGCATAGCCGGCCAGTTGTACACAGGAAGCAGACCCTCGGAGCACAGGACTGTCTTGGAATAGGTGCATAGCATGCCAGTTGTACAAAGGAAGAAGACCCCCCAGGGCACAGAGCTGTCTTGGAATAGGTGCATAGCCTGCGAGATGTTGTACACAGGAAGTGGACCCTGGGAGAACAGGGCTGTCCTGGAATAGGTGCATAGCCTGCCAGTTGTTGTACCCTCGGAGCAGAGGACTGTCCTGGAATAGGTGCATAGCCTGCCAGTTGCTGTACACAGGAAGCAGACCTTCAGAGCACAGGGCTGTCCTGGAATAAGTGCATAACCTGCCTGCTCTTGTACACAGGAAACAGACCCTCAGAGCACAGGGTTGTCCTGGAAGAGGTGGATAGCCTGACAGTTGCAGTACACAGGAAGCAGACCCTAGGAGCACAGGACTATCCTGGAATAGGTGCATAGCCTGCCAGTTGTTGTATGGAGGAAGCAGATCCTCGGAGCACAGGGCTACCCTGCAATAAGTACATAGCATGCCTGTTGTAGTATACAGGAAGCAGGCCCTAAGAGCACAGGACTGTCCTCGAATAGGTGCATAGCCTGTCAGTTGTTGTACACAGGAAGCGGATGCTCAGAGCACAGGGATTGTCCTGGAATAGGTGCATAGCCTGCCAGTTGTTGTACACAGGAAGCAGACCCTCGGAGCACAGGGCTGTCCTGCAATAGGTGCATAGCTTGCCAGTTGTAGTACACAGGAAGCAGACCCTCAGAGCACAGGGATGTCTTGGAATAGGTGCATAGCCTGCCAGTTGTTGTACAAAGGAAGAAGACCCTCAGAGCACAGGACTGTCCTGGAATAGATGCATATTCTGCCAGATGTTGAACACAGGAAGCGGACCCTCTGGGCACAGGGCTGTCCTGGAATAGGTGCATAGCCTGCCTGTTGTTGTACACAGGAAGCAGACCTTCAGAGCACAGGGCTGTCCTGAAATAGGTGCATAGCCTGCCTGTTGATGTACACAGGAAGCAGACCCTAAGAGCACAAGGTTGTCCTGGAATAGGTGAATAGCCTGCCAGTTGTTGTACACAGGAAGCAGACCCTCGGAGCACAGGACTATCCTGGAGTAGATGCAAACCTCGAATAGGTGCATAGCTTGCCTGTTGTTGTACACAGGAAGCAGACCCTCGGCGCACAGGGCTGTCCTAGGAGAGGTGCATAGCCTGCCTGTTGTTGCACACAGGAAGCAGACCCTCGGAGCGCAAGACTGTCCTAGAATAGGTGCACAGCCTGCCAGTTGTTGCACACAAGAAGCAGGCCCTAAGAGCACAGGGCTGTCCTAGAATAGGTACATAGCCTGCTGGTTGTTGTACACAGGAAGCAGACCCTCGGAGCACAGGACTATCATGGAATAGGTGTATAGCCTGCCGGTTGTTGTACACAGGAAGCAGACCCTCGGAGCACAGGGCTGTCCTGGAATAGGTGCATGGCCTGCCAGTTGTTGTACACAGGAAGCAGAACCCTGACCACAGGGCTGTTCTGGAATAAGTTGATAGACTGCCTGTTGTTGTTGTACACAGGAAGCAGACCCGCAGATCACAGGACTATACTGGAATAGGTGCAATGCCTGCCGGTTGTTGTACACAGGAAGCAGACCCTCGGAGCACAGGACTATCCGGGAATAGGGGCATAGCCAGCCCTTTGTAGTAGACAGGAAGCAGGCCCTAAGAGCAAAGGGCTGTCCTGGACTAGGTGCATAACCTGCCAGTTGTTGTACACAGGAAGCGGACGCTCAGAGCACAGGACTGTCCTGGAATAGGTGCATAGCCTGCCAGTTGTTGTACACAGGAAGCGGACGCTCAGAACACAGGATTGTCCTGGAATAGGTGCATAGCCTGCCAGTTGTTGTACACAGGAAGCGGACCCTCGGAGCACAGGGCTGTCCGGGAATAGGTGCATAGCCTGCCAGTTGCTGTACAAAGGAAGAAGACCCTCAGAGCACAGGACTGTCCTGGAATAGATCACTAGCCTGCCAGATGTTGTACACAGGAAGCGGACCCTCTGAACATAGGGCTGTCCTGGAATAGGTGCATAGCCTGCCAGTTGTTGTACCCTTGGAGCATAGGACTGTCCTGGAATAGGTGCATAACCTGCCAGTTGTTGTAAACAGGAAGCGGCCTTCAGAGCACAGGGCTGTCCTGAAATAGGTGCATAGCCTGCCTGTTGTTGTACACAGGAAGCAGACCCTTAGAGCACAGGGTTGTCCTGGAATAATTGAATAGCCTGCCAGTTGTTGTACAGAGGAAGCAGACCCTCGGAGCACAGGGCTGTACTCGAATGGGTGCATAGCCTGCCAGTTGTTGTACACAGGAAGCAGACCCTCAGAGCACAGGCATGTTCTGGAATAGGTGCATGCATAGCCTGTCTGTTGTTGTACACAGGAGGCAGACCCTCGGCGCTTAGAGCTGTCCTAGAAGAGGTGCATAGCCTGCCTGTTGTTGCACACAGGAAGCAGACCCTCGGAGCACAGGACTGTCCTAGAATAGGTACAGAGCCTGCTAGTTGTTATACACAGGAAGCAGGCCCTAAGAGCACAGGACTAGCCTGGAATAGGTGCATAGCCTGCCTGTTGTTGCACACAGGAAGCAGACCCTCGGAGCACAGGGCTGTCCTAGAATAGGTACATAGCCTGCCAGTTCTTGTACACAGGAAGTGGACCCTCAGAGCACAGGGCTGTCCTGGAATAGGTGCATAACCTGCCTGTTGTTGTACACAGTAAGATGACCCTCAAAGCACAGGGCTTTCCTGGAATAGGTGCATAGCCTGCCGGTTGTTGTACAAAGGAAGCAGACCCTCGGACCAAAGGGCTGTTCTGGAATAGGTTGATAGCCTGCCTGCTGTTGTACACAGGAAGCAGACCCGCAGAGCACAGGACTATCCTGGAATAGGTGCATAGCCTGCCGGTTGTTGTTCACAGGAAGCAGACCCTCGGAGCACAGGGCTGTCTTGGAATAGGTGCATAGCCTGCCAGTTGTTGTACAAATGAAGAAGACCCTCAGAGCACAGGGCTGTCCTGGAATAGGTGCGTAGCATGCCTGTTGTTGTAGACAGGAAGAAGGCCCTAAGAGCACAGAGCTGTCCTGGAATGGGTGCATAGCCTGCCATTTGTTGTACACAGGAAGCAGACCCTAAGGGCACAGGGCTGTCCTGGAATAGGTGCATAGACTGCCTGCAGACCCTCAGAGCACAGGGATGTCCTGGAATAGGTACATAGCCTGCCAGTTGTTGTACACAGGAAGCAGACCCTCGGAGCAGAGGACTGTCCCGGAATAGGTGCATAGCCTGCCAGTTTTTGTACACAGGAAGCAGACCCTCGGAGCACAGGACTATCCGGAAGTAGGTGCACGGCCTGGCAGTTGTTGTACACAGGATGCAGACCCTCGGAAAACAGGGCTGTCCTGGCATAGGTGCATAGCCTGCCAGTTATTGTAAACAGGAAGCAGACCCTCAGAGCAGAAGGCTGTCCTGGCATAGGTGCATAGCCTGCCAGTTGTTGTAAACAGGAAGCGGACCCTAAGTACACAGGACTGTCCTGGAATAGGTGCATAGCCTGCACGTTGTTGTACACAGGAAGCAGACCCTCAGAGCAGAAGGCTGTCCTGGAATAGGTGCATAGCCTGCCTGTTGTAGTATACAGGAAGCAGGCCCTAAGAGCACACAGCTATCCTGGAATAGGTGCATAGCCTCCCAGTTGTTGTACACAGGAAGCGGACCCTTGGAGCACAGAGCTGTCCTGGAATAGGTGCATAGCCGGCCAGTTGTACACAGGAAGCAGACCCTCGGAGCACAGGACTGTCTTGGAATAGGTGCATAGCCTGCCAGTTGTACACAGGAAGAAGACCCCCCAGGGCACAGAGCTGTCTTGGAATAGGTGCATAGCCTGCGAGATGTTGTACACAGGAAGTGGACCCTGGGAGAACAGGGCTGTCCTGGAATAGGTGCATAGCCTGCCAGTTGTTGTACCCTCGGAGCAGAGGACTGTCCTGGAATAGGTGCATAGCCTGCCAGTTGCTGTACACAGGAAGCAGACCTTCAGAGCACAGGGCTGTCCTGGAATAAGTGCACAACCTGCCTGCTCTTGTACACAGGAAACAGACCCTCGGAGCACAGGGTTGTCCTGGAAGAGGTGGATAGCCTGACAGTTGCTGTACACAGGAAGCAGACCCTAGAAGCACAGGACTATCCTGGAATAGGTGCATAGCCTGCCAGTTGTTGTACACAGGAAGCAGACCCTCGGAGCACAGGGCTACACTGCAATAAGTACATAGCATGCCAGTTGTTGTACCCAGGAAGCAGACCGTCAGAGCACAGGGCTGTCCTGGATTAGGTGCATAGCCTGCCAGTTGTTGTACATAGGAAGCAGACCCTAAGTGCACAGGACTGTCCTGGAATAGGTGCATAGCCTGCCCGTTGTTGTACACAGGAAGCAGACCCTCAGACCACAAGGCTGTCCAGGAATAGGCGCAGAGCCTGCCTGTTGTAGTATACAGGAAGCAGGCCCTAAGAGCACAGGACTGTCCTCGAATAGGTATAGGTGCATAGCCTGCCAGTTGTTGTACACAGGAAGCGGACGCTCAGAGCACAGGGATTGTCCTGGAATAGGTGCATAGCCTGCCAGTTGTTGTACACAGGAAGCAGACCCTCGGAGCACAGGGCTGTCCTGGAATAGGTGCATAGCCTGCCAGTTGTAGTACACAGGAAGCAGACCCTCAGAGCACAGGGATGTCTTGGAATAGGTGCCTAGCCTGCCAGTTGTTGTACAAAGGAAGAAGACCCTCAGAGCACAGGACTGTCCTGGAGTAGATGCATATTCTGCCAGATGTTGAACACAGGAAGCGGACCCTCTGGGCACAGGGCTGTCCTGGAATAGGTGCATAGCCTGCTAGTTGTTGTACCCTCGGAGCAGAGGACTGTCCTGGAATAGGTGCATAGCCTGCCCGTTGTTGTACACAGGAAGCAGACCTTCAGAGCACAGGGCTGTCCTGAAATAGGTGCATAGCCTGCCTGTTGTTGTACACAGGAAGCAGACCCTAAGAGCACAGGGTTGTCCTGGAATAGGTGAATAGCCTGCCAGTTGTTGTACACAGGAAGCAGACCCTTGGAGCACAGGACTATCCTGGAGTAGATGCAAACCTCGAATAGGTGCATAGCTTGCCTGTTGTTGTACACAGGAAGCAGACCCTCGGCGCACAGGGCTGTCCTAGGAGAGGTGCATAGCCTGCCTGTTGTTGCACACAGGAAGCAGACCCTCGGATGCAGGACTGTCCTAGAATAGGTGCACAGCCTGCCAGTTGTTGCACACAAGAAGCAGGCCCTAAGAGCACAGGGCTGTCCTAGAATAAGTACATAGCCTGCTGGTTGTTGTACACAGGAAGCAGACCCTCAGAGCACAGGACTATCATGGAATAGGTGCATAGCCTGCCGGTTGTAGTACACAGGAAGCAGACCCTCAGAGGACAGGGATGTCTTGGAATAGGTGCCTAGCCTGCCAGTTGTTGTACAAAGGAAGAAGACCCTCAGAGCACAGGACTGTCCTGGAATAGATGCATATTCTGCCAGATGTTGAACACAGGAAGCAGACCCTCTGGGCACAGGGCTGTCCTGGAATAGGTGCATAGCCTGCCAGTTGTTGTACACAGGAAGCAGACCTTCAGAGCACAGGGCTGTCCTGAAATAGGTGCATAGCCTGCCTGTTGTTGTACACAGGAAGCAGACCCTAAGAGCACAGGGTTGTCCTGGAATAGGTGAATAGCCTGCCAGTTGTTGTACACAGGAAGCAGACCCTTGGAGCACAGGACTATCCTGGAGTAGATGCAAACCTCGAATAGGTGCATAGCTTGCCTGTTGTTGTACACAGGAAGCAGACCCTCGGCGCACAGGGCTGTCCTAGGAGAGGTGCATAGCCTGCCTGTTGTTGCACACAGGAAGCAGACCCTCGGAGTGCAGGACTGTCCTAGAATAGGTGCACAGCCTGCCAGTTGTTGCACACAAGAAGCAGGCCCTAAGAGCACAGGGCTGTCCTAGAATAAGTACATAGCCTGCTGGTTGTTGTACACAGGAAGCAGACCCTCAGAGCACAGGACTATCATGGAATAGGTGCATAGCCTGCCGGTTGTTGTACAAAAGAAGCAGACCCTCGGAGCACAGGGCTGTCCTGGAATAGGTGAATGGCCTGCCAGTTGTTGTACACAGGAAGCAGACCCCCGGACCACAGGGCTGTTCTGGAATAGGTTGATAGCCTGCCTGTTGTTGTACACAGGAAGCAGACCCGCAGATCACAGGACTATACTGGAATAGGTGCAATGCCTGCCGGTTGTTGTACACAGGAAGCAGACCCTCGGAGCACAGGACTATCCGGGAATAGGTGCATAGCCTGCCTCTTGTAGTATACAGGAAGCAGGCCCTAAGAGCAAAGGGCTGTCCTGGAATAGGTGCATAACCTGCCAGTTGTTGTAGACAGGAAGCGGACGCTCAGAGCACAGGACTGTCCTGGAATAGGTGCATAGCCTGCCAGTTGTTGTACACAGGAAGCAGACGCTCGGAACACAGGATTGTCCTGGAATAGGTGCATAGCCTGCCAGTTGTTGTACACAGGAAGCGGACCTTCGGAGCACAGGGCTGTCCGGGAATAGGTGCATAGCTTTCCAGTTGCTGTACAAAGGAAGAAGACCCTCAGAGCACAGGACTGTCCTAGAATAGATGCCTAGCCTGCCAGATGTTGTACACAGGAAGCGGACCCTCTGAACATAGGGCTGTCCTGGAATAGGTGCATAGCCTGCCAGTTGTTGTACCCTTGGAGCATAGGACTGTCCTGGAATAGGTGCATAACCTGCCAGTTTTTGTAAACAGGAAGCGACCTTCAGAGCACAGGGCTGTCCTGAAATAGGTGCATAGCCTGCCTGTTGTTGTACACAGGAAGCAGACCCTTAGAGCACAGGGTTGTCCTGGAATAAGTGAATAGCCTGCCAGTTGTTGTACAGAGGAAGCAGACCCTCGGAGCACAGGGCTGTCCTCGAATAGGTGCATAGCCTGCCAGTTGTTGTACACAGGAAGCAGACCCTCAGAGCACAGGCATGTCCTGGAATAGGTGCATGCATAACCTGTCTGTTGTTGAACACAGGAGGCAGACCCTCGGCGCACAGAGCTGTCCTAGAAGAGGTGCATAGCCTGCCTGTTGTTGCACACAGGAAGCAGACCCTCGGAGCACAGGACTGTCCTAGAATAGGTGCAGTGCCTGCTAGTTGTTATACACAGGAAGCAGGCCCTAAGAGCACAGGACTAGCCTGGAATAGGTGCATAGCCTTCCTGTTGTTGCACACAGGAAGCAGACCCTCGGAGCACAGGGCTGTCCTAGAATAGGTACATAGCCTGCTGATTGTTGTACACAGGAAGCAGACCCTCGGAGCACCAGACTAGCCTGGAATAGGTGCATAGCCTGCCGGTTGTTGTACACAGGAAGCAGACCCTCGGAGCACAGGGCTGTCGTGGAATAGGTACATGGCCTGCCAGTTCTTGTACACAGGAAGTGGACCCTCAGAGCACAGGGCTGTCCTGGAATAGGTGCATAACCTGCCTGTTGTTGTACACAGTAAGATGACCCTCAAAGCACAGGGCTTTCCTGGAATAGGTGCAAAACCTGCCGGTTGTTGTACACAGTAAGTTGAACCTCAAAGCACAGGGCTTTCCTGGAATAGGTGCATAGCCTGCCGGTTGTTGTACAAAGGAAGCAGACCCGCAGAGCACAGGACTATCCTGGAATAGGTGCATAGCCTGCCGGTTGTTGTACACAGGAAGCAGACCCTCGGAGCACAGGGCTGTCTTGGAATAGGTGCATAGCCTGCCAGTTGTTGTACAAAGGAAGAAGACACTCAGAGCACAGGGCTGTCCTGGAATAGGTGCGTAGCCTGCCTGTTGTTGTAGAGAGGAAGAAGGCCCTAAGAGCACAGAGCTGTCCTGGAATGGGTGCATAGCCTGCCATTTGTTGTACACAGGAAGCAGACCCTAAGGGCACAGGGCTGTCCTGGAATAGGTGCATAGACTGCCAGTTGTTGTACACAGGAAGCAGACCCTCAGAGCACAGGGCTGTCCTGGAATAGGTGCATAGCCTGCCTGCAGACCCTCAGAGCACAGGGATGTCCTGGAATAGGTACATAGCCTGCCAGTTGTTGTACACAGGAAGCAGACCCTCGGAGCAGAGGACTGTCCCGGAATAGGTGCATAGCCTGCCAGTTTTTGTACACAGGAAGCAGACCCTCGGAGCACAGGACTATCCGGAAGTAGGTGCACGGCCTGGCAGTTGTTGTACACAGGATGCAGACCCTCGGAAAACATGGCTTTCCTGGCATATGTGCATAGCCTGCCAGTTGTTGTAAACAGGAAGCGGACCCTAAGTACACAGGACTGTCCTGGAATAGGTGCATAGCCTGCCCGTTTTTGTACACAGGAAGCAGACCCTCAGAGCAGAAGGCTGTCCTGGAATAGGTGCATAGCCGGCCAGTTGTACACAGGAAGCAGACCTTCGGAGCACAGGACTGTCTTGGAATAGGTGCATAGCCTGCCAGTTGTTGTACAAAGGAAGCAGACGCTCAGACCAAAGGGCTGTTCTGGAATAGGTTGATAGCCTGCCTGTTGTTGTACACAGGAAGCAGACCCGCAGAGCACAGGACTATCCTGGAATAGGTGCATAGCCTGCCGGTTGTTGTACACAGGAAGCAGACCCTCGGAGCACAGGGCTGTCTTGGAATAGGTGCATAGCCTGCCAGTTGTTGTACAAAGGAAGAAGACCCTCAGAGCACAGGGCTGTCCTGGAATAGGTGCGTAGCCTGCCTGTTGTTGTAGACAGGAAGAAGGCCCTAAGATCACAGAGCTGTCCTGGAATGGGTGCATAGCCTGCCATTTGTTGTACACAGGAAGCAGACCCTAAGGGCACAGGGCTGTCCTGGAATAGGTGCATAGACTGTCAGTTGTTGTACACAGGAAGCAGACCCTCAGAGCACAGGGCTGTCCTGGAATAGGTGCATAGCCTGCCTGCAGACCCTCAGAGCACAGGGATGTCCTGGAATAGGTATATAGCCTGCCAGTTGTTGTACACAGGAAGCAGACCCTCGGAGCAGAGGACTGTCCCGGAATAGGTGCATAGCCTGCCAGTTTTTGTACACAGGAAGCAGACCCTCGGAGCACAGGACCATCCGGAAGTAGGTGCACGGCCTGGCAGTTGTTGTACACAGGATGCAGACCCTCGGAAAACAGGGCTGTCCTGGCATAGGTGCATAGCCTGCCAGTTGTTGTAAACAGGAAGCGGACCCTAAGTACACAGGACTGTCCTGGAATAGGTGCATAGCCTGCCCGTTGTTGTACACAGGAAGCAGACCCTCAGAGCAGAAGGCTGTCCTGGAATAGGTGCATAGCCTACCTGTTGTAGTATACAGGAAGCAGGCCCTAAGAGCACACGGCTATCCTGGAATAGGTGCATAGCCTCCCAGTTGTTGTACACAGGAAGCGGACCCTTGGAGCACAGAGCTGTCCTGGAATAGGTGCATAGCCGGCCAGTTGTACACAGGAAGCAGACCCTCGGAGCACAGGACTGTCTTGGAATAGGTGCATAGCCTGCCAGTTGTACAAAGGAAGAAGACCCCCCAGGGCACAGAGCTGTCTTGGAATAGGTGCATAGCCTGCGAGATGTTGTACACAGGAAGTGGACCCTGGGAGAACAGGGCTGTCCTGGAATAGGTGCATAGCCTGCCAGTTGTTGTACCCTCGGAGCAGAGGACTGTCCTGGAATAGGTGCATAGCCTGCCAGTTGCTGTACACAGGAAGCAGACCTTCAGAGCACAGGGCTGTCCTGGAATAAGTGCATAACCTGCCAGCTCTTATACACAGGAAACAGACCCTCAGAGCACAGGGTTGTCCTGGAAGAGGTGGATAGCCTGACAGTTGCTGTACACAGGAAGCAGACCCTAGGAGCACAGGACTATCCTGGAATAGGTGCATAGCCTGCCAGTTGTTGTACACAGGAAGCAGACCCTCGGAGCACAGGGCTACCCTGCAATAAGTGCATAGCATGCCTGTTGTAGTATACAGGAAGCAGGCCCTAAGAGCAAAGGACTGTCCTCGAATAGGTGCATAGCCTGCCAGTTGTTGTACACAGGAAGCGGACGCTCAGAGCACAGGGATTGTCCTGGAATAGGTGCATAGCCTGTTAGTTGTTGTACACAGGAAGCAGACCCTCGGAGCACAGGGCTGTCCTGCAATAGGTGCATAGCTTGCCAGTTGTAGTACACAGGAAGCAGACCCTCAGAGCACAGGAATGTCTTGGAATAGGTGCATAGCCTGCCAGTTGTTGTACAAAGGAAGAAGACCCTCAGAGCACAGGACTATCCTGGAATAGATGCATATTCTGCCAGATGTTGAACACAGGAAGCGGACCCTCTGGGCACAGGGCTGTCATGGAATAGGTGCATAGCCTGCCTGTTGTTGTACACAGGAAGCAGACCTTCAGAGCACAGGGCTGTCCTGAAATAGGTGCATAGCCTGCCTGTTGATGTACACAGGAAGCAGACCCTAAGAGCACAAGGTTGTCCTGGAATAGGTGAATAGCCTGCCAGTTGTTGTACACAGGAAGCAGACCCTCGGAGCACAGGACTATCCTGGAGTAGATGCAAACCTCGAATAGGTGCATAGCTTGCCTGTTGTTGTACATAGGAAGCAGACCCTCGGCGCACAGGGCTGTCCTAGGAGAGGTTCATAGCCTGCCTGTTGTTGCACACAGGAAGCAGACCCTCGGAGCGCAAGACTGTCCTAGAATAGATTCACAGCCTGCCAGTTGTTGCACACAAGAAGCAGGCCCTAAGAGCACAGGGCTGTCCTAGAATAGGTACATAGTCTGCTGGTTGTTGTACACAGGAAGCAGACCCTCGGAGCACAGGACTATCATGGAATAGGTGCATAGCCTGCCGGTTTGTGTACACAGGAAGCAGACCCTCGGAGAACAGGGCTGTACTGGAATAGGTGCATGGCCTGCCAGTTGTTGTACACAGGAAGCAGACCCCAGACCACAGGGCTGTTCTGGAATAGGTTGATAGCCTGCCTGTTGTTGTACATAGGAAGCAGACCCGCAGATCACAGGACTATACTGGAATAGGTGCAATGCCTGCCGGTTGTTGCACACAAGAAGCAGGCCCTAAGAGCAAAGGGCTGTCCTGGAATAGGTGCATAACCTGCCAGTTGTTGTAGACAGGAAGCGGACGCTCAGAGCACAGGACTGTCCTGGAATAGGTGCATAGCCTGCCAGTTGTTGTACACAGGAAGCGGACGCTCGGAGCACAGGATTGTCCTGGAATAGGTGCATAGCCTGCCAGTTGTTGTACACAGGAAGCGGACCCTCGGAGCACAGGGCTGTCCGGGAATAGGTGCGTAGCTTTCCAGTTGCTGTACAAAGGAAGAAGACCCTCAGAGCACAGGACTGTCCTAGAATAGATGCCTAGCCTGCCAGATGTTGTACACAGGAAGCGGACCCTCTGAACATAGGGCTGTCCTGGAATAGGTGCATAGACTGCCAGTTGTTGTACCCTTGGAGCATAGGACTGTCCTGGAATAGGTGCATAACCTGCCAGTTTTTGTAAACAGGAAGCGACCTTCAGAGCACAGGGCTGTCCTGAAATAGGTGCATAGCCTGCTTGTTGTTGTACACAGGAAGCAGACCCTTAGAGCACAGGGTTGTCCTGGAATAAGTGAATAGCCTGCCAGTTGTTGTACAGAGGAAGCAGACCCTCGGAGCACAGGGCTGTCCTCGAATAGGTGCATAGCCTGCCAGTTGTTGTACACAGGAAGCAGACCCTCAGAGCACAGGCATGTCCTGGAATAGGTGCATGCATAACCTGTCTGTTGTTGAACACAGGAGGCAGACCCTCGGCGCACAGAGCTGTCCTAGAAGAGGTGCATAGCCTGCCTGTTGTTGCACACAGGAAGCAGACCCTCGGAGCACAGGACTGTCCTAGAATAGGTGCAGTGCCTGCTAGTTGTTATACACAGGAAGCAGGCCCTAAGAGCACAGGACTAGCCTGGAATAGGTGCATAGCCTTCCTGTTGTTGCACACAGGAAGCAGACCCTCGGAGCACAGGGCTGTCCTAGAATAGGTACATAGCCTGCTAGTTGTTGTACATAGGAAGCAGACCCTCGGAGCACCAGACTAGCCTGGAATAGGTGCATAGCCTGCCGGTTGTTGTACACAGGAAGCAGACCCTCGGAGCACAGGGCTGTCCTGGAATAGGTACATGGCCTGCCAGTTCTTGTACACAGGAAGTGGACCCTCAGAGCACAGGGCTGTCCTGGAATAGGTGCATAACCTGCCTGTTGTTGTACACAGTAAGATGACCCTCAACGCACAGGGCTTTCCTGGAATAGGTGCAAAACCTGCCGGTTGTTGTACACAGTAAGTTGAACCTCAAAGCACAGGGCTTTCCTGGAATAGGTGCATAGCCTGCCGGTTGTTGTACAAAGGAAGCAGACCCGCAGAGCACAGGACTATCCTGGAATAGGTGCATAGCCTGCCGGTTGTTGTACACAGGAAGCAGACCCTCGGAGCACAGGGCTGTCTTGGAATAGGTGCATAGCCTGCCAGTTGTTGTACAAAGGAAGAAGACACTCAGAGCACAGGGCTGTCCTGGAATAGGTGCGTAGCCTGCCTGTTGTTGTAGAGAGGAAGAAGGCCCTAAGAGCACAGAGCTGTCCTGGAATGGGTGCATAGCCTGCCATTTGTTGTACACAGGAAGCAGACCCTAAGGGCACAGGGCTATCCTGGAATAGGTGCATAGACTGCCAGTTGTTGTACACAGGAAGCAGACCCTCAGAGCACAGGGCTGTCCTGGAATAGGTGCATAGCCTGCCTGCAGACCCTCAGAGCACAGGGATGTCCTGGAATAGGTACATAGCCTGCCAGTTGTTGTACACAGGAAGCAGACCCTCGGAGCAGAGGACTGTCCCGGAATAGGTGCATAGCCTGCCAGTTTTTGTACACAGGAAGCAGACCCTCGGAGCACAGGACTATCCGGAAGTAGGTGCACGGCCTGGCAGTTGTTGTACACAGGATGCAGACCCTCGGAAAACATGGCTTTCCTGGCATATGTGCATAGCCTGCCAGTTGTTGTAAACAGGAAGCGGACCCTAAGTACACAGGACTGTCCTGGAATAGGTGCATAGCCTGCCCGTTTTTGTACACAGGAAGCAGACCCTCAGAGCAGAAGGCTGTCCTGGAATAGGTGCATAGCCTGCCTGTTGTAGTATACAGGAAGCAGGCCCTAAGAGCACACGGCTATCCTGGAATAGGTGCATAGCCTCCCAGTTGTTGTACACAGGAAGCAGACCCTTGGAGCACAGAGCTGTCCTGGAATAGGTGCATAGCCGGCCAGATGTACACAGGAAGCAGACCTTCGGAGCACAGGACTGTCTTGGAATAGGTGCATAGCCTGCCAGTTGTTGTACAAAGGAAGCAGACGCTCGGACCAAAGGGCTGTTCTGGAATAGGTTGATAGCCTGCCTGTTGTTGTACACTGGAAGCAGACCCGCAGAGCACAGGACTATCCTGGAATAGGTGCATAGCCTGCCGGTTGTTGTACACAGGAAGCAGACCCTCGGAGCACAGGGCTGTCTTGGAATAGGTGCATAGCCTGCCAGTTGTTGTACAAAGGAAGAAGACCCTCAGAGCACAGGGCTGTCCTGGAATAGGTGCGTAGCCTGCCTGTTGTTGTAGACAGGAAGAAGGCCCTAAGATCACAGAGCTGTCCTGGAATGGGTGCATAGCCTGCCATTTGTTGTACACAGGAAGCAGACCCTAAGGGCACAGGGCTGTCCTGGAATAGGTGCATAGACTGTCAGTTGTTGTACACAGGAAGCAGACCCTCAGAGCACAGGGCTGTCCTGGAATAGGTGCATAGCCTGCCTGCAGACCCTCAGAGCACAGGGATGTCCTGGAATAGGTACATAGCCTGCCAGTTGTTGTACACAGGAAGCAGACCCTCGGAGCAGAGGACTGTCCCGGAATAGGTGCATAGCCTGCCAGTTTTTGTACACAGGAAGCAGACCCTCGGAGCACAGGACTATCCGGAAGTAGGTGCACGGCCTGGCAGTTGTTGTACACAGGATGCAGACCCTCGGAAAACAGGGCTGTCCTGGCATAGGTGCATAGCCTGCCAGTTGTTGTAAACAGGAAGCGGACCCTAAGTACACAGGACTGTCCTGGAATAGGTGCATAGCCTGCCCGTTGTTGTACACAGGAAGCAGACCCTCAGAGCAGAAGGCTGTCCTGGAATAGGTGCATAGCCTACCTGTTGTAGTATACAGGAAGCAGGCCCTAAGAGCACACGGCTATCCTGGAATAGGTGCATAGCCTCCCAGTTGTTGTACACAGGAAGCGGACCCTTGGAGCACAGAGCTGTCCTGGAATAGGTGCATAGCCGGCCAGTTGTACACAGGAAGCAGACCCTCGGAGCACAGGACTGTCTTGGAATAGGTGCATAGCCTGCCAGTTGTACAAAGGAAGAAGACCCCCCAGGGCACAGAGCTGTCTTGGAATAGGTGCGTAGCCTGCGAGATGTTGTACACAGGAAGTGGACCCTGGGAGAACAGGGCTGTCCTGGAATAGGTGCATAGCCTGCCAGTTGTTGTACCCTCGGAGCAGAGGACTGTCCTGGAATAGGTGCATAGCCTGCCAGTTGCTGTACACAGGAAGCAGACCTTCAGAGCACAGGGCTGTCCTGGAATAAGTGCATAACCTGCCTGCTCTTATACACAGGAAACAGACCCTCAGAGCACAGGGTTGTCCTGGAAGAGGTGGATAGCCTGACAGTTGCTGTACACAGGACGCAGACCCTAGGAGCACAGGACTATCCTGGAATAGGTGCATAGCCTGCCAGTTGTTGTACACAGGAAGCAGACCCCCGGAGCACAGGGCTACCCTGCAATAAGTACATAGCATGCCTGTTGTAGTATACAGGAAGCAGGCCCTAAGAGCAAAGGACTGTCCTCGAATAGGTGCATAGCCTGCCAGTTGTTGTACACAGGAAGCGGACGCTCAGAGCACAGGGATTGTCCTGGAATAGGTGCATAGCCTGTTAGTTGTTGTACACAGGAAGCAGACCCTCGGAGCACAGGGCTGTCCTGCAATAGGTGCATAGCTTGCCAGTTGTAGTACACAGGAAGCAGACCCTCAGAGCACAGGAATGTCTTGGAATAGGTGCATAGCCTGCCAGTTGATGTACAAAGGAAGAAGACCCTCAGAGCACAGGACTATCCTGGAATAGATGCATATTCTGCCAGATGTTGAACACAGGAAGCTGACCCTCTGGGCACAGGGCTGTCATGGAATAGGTGCATAGCCTGCCTGTTGTTGTACACAGGAAGCAGACCTTCAGAGCACGGGGCTGTCCTGAAATAGGTGCATAGCCTGCCTGTTGATGTACACAGGAAGCAGACCCTAAGAGCACAAGGTTGTCCTGGAATAGGTGAATAGCCTGCCAGTTGTTGTACACAGGAAGCAGACCCTCGGAGCACAGGACTATCCTGGAGTAGATGCAAACCTCGAATAGGTGCATAGCTTGCCTGTTGTTGTACATAGGAAGCAGACCCTCGGCGCACAGGGCTGTCCTAGGAGAGGTGCATAGCCTGCCTGTTTTTGCACACAGTAAGCAGACCCTCGGAGCGCAAGACTGTCCTAGAATAGGTTCACAGCCTGCCAGTTGTTGCACACAAGAAGCAGGCCCTAAGAGCACAGGGCTGTCCTAGAATAGGTACATAGTCTGCTGGTTGTTGTACACAGGAAGCAGACCCTCGGAGCACAGGACTATCATGGAATAGGTGCATAGCCTGCCGGTTGTTGTACACAGGAAGCAGACCCTCGGAGAACAGGGCTGTCCTGGAATAGGTGCATGGCCTGCCAGTTGTTGTACACAGGAAGCAGACCCCAGACCACAGGGCTGTTCTGGAATAGGTTGATAGCCTGCCTGTTGTTGTACACAGGAAGCAGACCCGCAGATCACAGGACTATACTGGAATAGGTGCAATGCCTGCCGGTTGTTGTACACAGGAAGCAGACCCTCGGAGCACAGGACTATCCGGGAATAGGTGCATAGCCTGCCCTTTGTAGTATACAGGAAGCAGGCCGTAAGAGCAAAGGGCTGTCCTGGAATAGGTGCATAACCTGCCAGTTGTTGTACACAGGAAGCGGACGCTCAGAGCACAGGACTGTCCTGGAATAGGTGCATAGCCTGCCAGTTGTTGTACACAGGAAGCGGACGCTCGGAACACAGGATTGTCCTGGAATAGGTGCATAGCCTGCCAGTTGTTGTACACAGGAAGCGGACCCTCGGAGCACAGGGCTGTCCGGGAATAGGTGCATAGCCTGCCAGTTGCTGTACAAAGGAAGAAGACCCTCAGAGCACAGGACTGTCCTGGAATAGATCCCTAGCCTGCCAGATGTTGTACACAGGAAGCTGACCCTCTGAACATAGGGCTGTCCTGGAATAGGTGCATAGCCTGCCAGTTGTTGTACCCTTGGAGCATAGGACTGTCCTGGAATAGGTGCATAACCTGCCAGTTGTTGTAAACAGGAAGCGACCTTCAGAGCACAGGGCTGTCCTGAAATAGGTGCATAGCCTGCCTGTTGTTGTACACAGGAAGCAGACCCTTAGAGCACAGGGTTGTCCTGGAATAATTGAATAGCCTGCCAGTTGTTGTACAGAGGAAGCAGACCCTCGGAGCACAGGGCTGTCCTCGAATAGGTGCATAGCCTGCCAGTTGTTGAACATAGGAAGCAGACCCTCAGAGCACAGGCATGTCCTGGAATAGGTGCATGCATAGCCTGTCTGTTGTTGTACACAGGAGGCAGACCCTCGGCGCACAGAGCTGTCCTAGAAGAGGTGCATAGCCTGCCTGTTGTTGCACACAGGAAGCAGACCCTCAGAGCACAGGACTGTCCTAGAATAGGTGCAGTGCCTGCTAGTTGTTATACACAGGAAGCAGGCCCTAAGAGCACAGGACTAGCCTGGAATAGGTGCATAGCCTGCCTGTTGTTGCACACAGGAAGCAGACCCTCGGAGCACAGGGCTGTCCTAGAATAGGTACATAGCCTGCCAGTTCTTGTACACAGGAAGTGGACCCTCAGAGCACAGGGCTGTCCTGGAATAGGTGCATAACCTGCCTGTTGTTGTACACAGTAAGTTGACCCTCAAAGCACAGGGCTTTCCTGGAATAGGTGCATAGCCTGCCGGTTGTTGTACAAAGGAAGCAGACCCTCGGACCAAAGGGCTGTTCTGGAATAGGTTGATAGCCTGCCTGTTATTGTACACAGGAAGCAGACCCACAGAGCACAGGACTATCCTGGAATAGGTGCATAGCCTGCCGGTTGTTGTACACAGGAAGCAGACCCTCGGAGCATAGGGCTCTCTTGGAATAGGTGCATAGCCTGCCAGTTGTTGTACAAAGGAAGAAGACCCTCAGAGCACAGGGCTGTCCTGGAATAGGTGCGTAGCCTGCCTGTTGTTGTAGACAGGAAGAAGGCCCTAAGAGCACAGAGCTGTCCTGGAATGGGTGCATAGCCTGCCATTTGTTGTACATAGGAAGCAGACCCTAAGGGCACAGGGCCGTCCTGGAATAGGTGCATAGACTGCCAGTTGTTGTACACAGGAAGCAGACCCTCAGAGCACAGGGCTGTCCTGGAATAGGTGCATAGCCTGCCTGCAGACCCTCAGAGCACAGGGATGTCCTGGAATAGGTACATAGCCTGCCAATTGTTGTACACAGGAAGCAGACCCTCGGAGCAGAGGACTGTCCCGGAATAGGTGCATAGCCTGCCAGTTTTTGTACACAGGAAGCAGACCTTCGGAGCACAGGACTATCCGGAAGTAGGTGCACGGCCTGGCAGTTGTTGTACGCAGGATGCAGACCCTCGGAAAACAGGGCTGTCCTGGCATAGGTGCATAGCATGCCAGTTGTTGTAAACAGGAAGCGGACCCTAAGTACACAGGACTGTCCTGGAATAGGTGCATAGCCTGCCCGTTGTTGTAAACAGGAAGCAGACCCTCAGAGCAAAAGGCTGTCCTGGAATAGGTGCATAGCCTGCCTGTTGTAGTATACAGGAAGCAGGCCCTAAGAACACACAGCTATCCTGGAATAGGTGCATAGCCTCCCAGTTGTTGTACACAGGAAGCGGACCCTTGGAGCACAGAGCTGTCCTGGAATAGGTGCATAGCCGGCCAGTTGTACACAGGAAGAAGACCCCCCAGGGCACAGAGCTGTCTTGGAATAGGTGCATAGCCTGCGAGATGTTGTACACAGGAAGTGGACCCTGGGAGAACAGGGCTGTCCTGGAATAGGTGCATAGCCTGCCAGTTGTTGTACCCTCGGAGCAGAGGACTGTCCTGGAATAGGTGCATAGCCTGCCTGTTGCTGTACACAGGAAGCAGACCTTCAGAGCACAGGGCTGTCCTGGAATAAGTGCAAAACCTGCCTGCTCTTGTACACAGGAAACAGACCCTCAGAGCACAGGGTTTTCCTGGAAGAGGTGGATAGCCTGACAGTTGCTGTACACAGGAAGCAGACCCTAGGAGCACAGGACTATCCTGGAATAGGTGCATAGCCTGCCAGTTGTTGTACACAGGAAGCAGACCCTCGGAGCACAGGGCTACCCTGCAATAAGTACATAGCATGCCTGTTGTAGTATACAGGAAGCAGGCCCTAAGAGCACAGGACTGTCCTCGAATAGGTGCATAGCCTGCCAGTTGTTGTACACAGGAAGCGGACGCTCAGAGCACAGGGATTGTCCTGGAATAGGTGCATAGCCTGCCAGTTGTTGTACACAGGAAGCAGACCCTCGGAGCACAGGGCTGTCCTGCAATAGGTGCATAGCTTGCCAGTTGTAGTACACAGGAAGCAGACCCTCAGAGCACAGGGATGTCTTGGAATAGGTGCATAGCCTGCCAGTTGTTGTACAAAGGAAGAAGACCCTCAGAGCACAGGACTGTCCTGGAATAGATACATATTCTGCCAGATGTTGAACACAGGAAGCGGACCCTCTGGGCACAGGGCTGTCCTGGAATAGGTGCATAGCCTGCCTGTTGTTGTACACATGAAGCAGACCTTCAGAGCACAGGGCTGTCCTGAAATAGGTGCATAGCCTGCCTGTTGATGTACACAGGATGCAGACCCTAAGAGCACAAGGTTGTCCTGGAATAGGTGAATAGCCTGCCAGTTGTTGTACACAGGAAGCAGACCCTCCGAGCACAGGACTATCCTGGAGTAGATGCAAACCTCGAATAGGTGCATAGCTTGCCTGTTGTTGTACACAGGAAGCAGACCCTCGGCGCACAGGGCTGTCCTAGGAGAGGTGCATAGCCTGCCTGTTGTTGCACACAGGAAGCAGACCCTCGGAGCGCAAGACTGTCCTAGAATAGGTGCACAGCCTGCCAGTTGTTGCACACAAGAAGCAGGCCCTTAGAGCACAGGGCTGTCCTAGAATAGGTGCATGGCCTGCCAGTTGTTGTACACAGGAAGCAGACCCCGGACCACAGGGCTGTTCTGAAATAGGTTGATAGCCTGCCTGTTGTTGTACACAGGAAGCAGACCCGCAGATCACAGGACTATCCGGGAATAGGTGCAATGCCTGCCGGTTGTTGTACACAGGAAGCAGACCCTCGGAGCACAGGACTATCCGGGAATAGGTGCATAGCCTGCCCTTTGTAGTATACAGGAAGCAGGCCCTAAGAGCAAAGGGCTGTCCTGGAATAGGTGCATGACCTGCCAGTTGTTGTACACAGGAAGCGGACGCTCAGAGCACAGGACTGTCCTGGAATAGGTGCATAGCCTTCCAGTTGTTGTACACAGGAAGCGGACACTCGGAACACAGGATTGTCCTGGAATAGGTGCATAGCCTGCCAGTTGTTGTACACAGGAAGCGGACCCTCGGAGCACAGGGCTGTCCGGGAATAGGTGCATAGCCTGCCAGTTGCTGTACAAAGGAAGAAGACCCTCAGAGCACAGGACTGTCCTGGAATAGATCCCTAGCCTGCCAGATGTTGTACACAGGAAGCGGACCCTCTGAACATAGGGCTGTCCTGGAATAGGTGCATAGCCTGCCAGTTGTTGTACCCTTGGAGCATATGACTGTCCTGGAATAGGTGCATAACCTGCCAGTTGTTGTAAACAGGAAGCGACCTTCAGAGCACAGGGCTGTCCTGAAATAGGTGCATAGCCTGCCTGTTGTTGCACACAGGAAGCAGACCCTCGGAGCGCAAGACTGTCCTAGAATAGGTGCACAGCCTGCCAGTTGTTGCACACAAGAAGCAGGCCCTAAGAGCACAGGGCTGTCCTAGAATAGGTACATAGCCTGCTGGTTGTTGTTCACAGGAAGCAGACCCTCGGAGCACAGGACTATCATGGAATAGGTGCATAGCCTGCCGGTTGTTGTACACAGGAAGCAGACCCTCGGAGCACAGGGCTGTCCTGGAATAGGTGCATGGCCTGCCAGTTGTTGTACACAGGAAACAGACCCCGGACCACAGGGCTGTTCTGAAATAGGTTGATAGCCTGCCTGTTGTTGTACATAGGAAGCAGACCCGCAGATCACAGGACTATCCAGGAATAGGTGCAATGCCTGCCGGTTGTTGTACACAGGAAGCAGACCCTCGGAGCACAGGACTATCCGGGAATAGGTGCATAGCCTGCCCTTTGTAGTATATAGGAAGCAGGCCCTAAGAGCAAAGGGCTGTCCTGGAATAGGTGCATGACCTGCCAGTTGTTGTACACAGGAAGCGGACGCTCAGAGCACAGGACTGTCCTGGAATAGGTGCATAGCCTGCCAGTTGTTGTACACAGGAAGCGGACGCTCGGAACACAGGATTGTCCTGGAATAGGTGCATAGCCTGCCAGTTGTTGTACACAGGAAGCGGACCCTCGGAGCACAGGGCTGTCCGGGAATAGGTGCATAGCCTGCCAGTTGCTGTACAAAGGAAGAAGACCCTCAGAGCACAGGACTGTCCTGGAATAGATCCCTAGCCTGCCAGATGTTGTACACAGGAAGCGGACCCTCTGAACATAGGGCTGTCCTGGAATAGGTGCATAGCCTGCCAGTTGTTGTACCCTTGGAGCATATGACTGTCCTGGAATAGGTGCATAACCTGCCAGTTGTTGTAAACAGGAAGCGACCTTCAGAGCACAGGGCTGTCCTGAAATAGGTGCATAGCCTGCCTGTTGTTGTACACAGGAAGCAGACCCTTAGAGCACAGGGTTGTCCTAGAATAATTGAATAGCCTGCCAGTTGTTGTACAGAGGAAGCAGACCCTCGGAGCACAGGGCTGTCCTCGAATAGGTGCATAGCCTGCCAGTTGTTGTACACAGGAAGCAGACCCTCAGAGCACAGGCATATCCTGGAATAGGTGCATGCATAGCCTGTCTGTTGTTGTACAAAGGAGGCAGACCCTCGGCGCACAGAGCTGTCCTAGAAGAGGTGCATAGCAGACCCTCGGAGCACAGGACTGTCCTAGAATAGGTGCAGAGCCTGCTAGTTGTTATACACAGGAAGCAGGCCCTAAGAGCACAGGACTAGCCTGGAATAGGTGCATAGCCTGCCTGTTGTTGAACACAGGAAGCAGACCCTCGGAGCACAGGGCTGTCCTAGAATAGGTACATAGCCTTACAGTTCTTGTACACAGGAAGTGGACCCTCAGAGCACAGGGCTGTCCTGGAATAGGTGCAAAACCTGCCTGTTGTTGTACACAGTAAGTTGACCCTCAAAGCACAGGGCTTTCCTGGAATAGGTGCATAGCCTGCCGGTTGTTGTACAAAGGAAGCAGACCCTCGGACCAAATGGCTGTTCTGGAATAGGTTGATAGCCTGCCTGTTGTTGTACACAGGAAGCAGACCCGCAGAGCACAGGACTATCCTGGAATAGGTGCATAGCCTGCCGGTTGTTGTACACAGGAAGCAGACCCTCGGAGCACAGGGCTGTCTTGGAATAGGTGCATAGCCTGCCAGTTGTTGTACAAACGAAGAAGACCCTCAGAGCACAGGGCTGTCCTGGAATAGGTGCGTAGCCTGCCTGTTGTTGTAGACAGGAAGAAGGCCCTAAGGGCACAGGGCTGTCCTGGAATAGGTGCATAGACTGCCAGTTGTTGTACACAGGAAGCAGACCCTCAGAGCACAGGGCTGTCCTGGAATAGGTGCATAGCCTGCCTGCAGACCCTCAGAGCACAGGGATGTCCTGGAATAGGTACATAGCCTGCCAGTTGTTGTACACAGGAAGCAGACCCTCGGAGCAGAGGACTGTCCCGGAATAGGTGCATAGCCTGCCAGTTTTTGTACACAGGAAGCAGACCCTCGGAGCACAGGACTATCCGGAAGTAGGTGCACGGCCTGGCAGTTGTTGTACACAGGATGCAGACCCTCGGAAAACAGGGCTGTCCTGGCATAGGTGCATAGCCTGCCAGTTGTTGTAAACAGGAAGCGGACCCCAAGTACACAGGACTGTCCTGGAATAGGTGCATAGCCTGCCCGTTGTTGTACACAGGAAGCAGACCCTCAGAGCAGAAGGCTGTCCTGGAATAGGTGCATAGCCTGCCTGTTGTAGTATACAGGAAGCAGGCCCTAAGAACACACAGCTGTCCTGGAATAGGTGTATAGCCTCCCAGTTGTTGGACACAGGAAGCGGACCCTTGGAGCACAGAGCTGTCCTGGAATAGGTGCATAGCCGGCCAGTTGTACACAGGAAGCAGACCCTCGGAGCACAGGACTGTCTTGGAGTAGGTGCATAGCCTTCCAGTTGTACACAGGAAGAAGACCCCCCAGGGCACAGAGCTGTCTTGGAATAGGTGCATAGCCTGCAAGATGTTGTACACAGGAAGTGGACCCTGGGAGAACAGGGCTGTCCTGGAATAGGTGCATAGCCAGCCAGTTGTTGTACCCTTGGAGCAGAGGACTGTCCTGGAATAGGTGCATAGCCTGCCAGTTGCTGTACACAGGAAGCAGACCTTCAGAGCACAGGGCTGTCCTGGAATAAGTGCAAAACCTGCCTGCTCTTGTACACAGGAAACAGACCCTCAGAGCACAGGGTTGTCCTGGAAGAGGTGGATAGCCTGACAGTTGCTGTACACAGGAAGCAGACCCTAGGAGCACAGGACTATCCTGGAATAGGTGCATAGCCTGCCAGTTGTTGTACACAGGAAGCAGACCCTCGGAGCACAGGGCTACCCTGCAATAAGTACATAGCATGCCGGTTGTTGTACCCAGGAAGCAGACCCTCAGAGCACAGGGCTGTCCTGGATTAGGTGCATAGCCTGCCAGTTGTTGTACACAGGAAGCAGACCCTAAGTTCACAGGACTGTCCTGGAATAGGTGCATAGCCTGCAAGTTGTTGTACACAGGAAGCAGACCATCAGAGCACAAGGCTGTCCAGGAATAGGCGCAGAGCCTGCCTGTTGTAGTATACAGGAAGCTGGCCCTAAGAGCACAGGACTGTCCTCGAATAGGTGCATAGCCTGGCAGTTGTTGTACACAGGAAGCGGACGCTCAGAGCACAGGGGTTGTCCTGGAATAGGTGCATAGCGTGCCAGTTGTTGTACACAGGAAGCAGACCCTCGGAGCACAGGGCTGTCCTGGAATATGTGCATAGCCTGCCAGTTGTAGTACACAGGAAGCAGACCCTCAGAGCACAGGGATGTCTTGGAATAGGTGCCTAGCCTGCCAGTTGTTGTACAAAGGAAGAAGACCCTCAGAGCACAGGACTGTCCTGGAATAGATGCATATTCTGCCAGATGTTGAACACAGGAAGCGGACCCTCTGGGCACAGGGCTGTCCTGGAATAGGTGCATAGCCTGCCCGTTGTTGTACACAGGAAGGAGACCTTCAGAGCACAGGGCTGTCCTGAAATAGGTGCATGGCCTGCATGTTGTTGTACACAGGAAGCAGACCCTAAGAGCACAGGGTTGTCCTGGAATAGGTGAATAGCCTGCCAGTTGTTGTACACAGGAAGCAGACCCTTGGAGCACAGGACTATCCTGGAGTAGATGCAAACCTCGCATAGGTGCATAGATTGCCTGTTGTTGTACACAGGAAGCAGACCCTCGGCGCACAGGGCTGTCCTAGGAGAGGTGCATAGCCTGCCTGTTGTTGCACACAGGAAGCAGACCCTCGGAGCGCAGGACTGTCCTAGAATAGGTGCACAGCCTGCCAGTTGTTGCACACAAGAAGCAGGCCCTAAGAGCACAGGGATGTCCTAGAATAGGTACATAGCCTGCTGGTTGTTGTACACAGGAAGCAGGCCCTCGGAGCACAGGACTATCATGGAATAGGTGCATAGCCTGCCGGTTGTTGTACACAGGAAGCAGACCCTCGGAGCACAGGGCTGTCCTGGAATAGGTGCATGGCCTGCCAGTTGTTGTACACAGGAAGCAGACCCCCGGACCACAGGGCTGTTCTGGAATAGGTTGATAGCCTGCCTGTTGTTGTACACAGGAAGCAGACCCGCAGATCACAGGACTATACTGGAATAGGTGCAATGCCTGCCGGTTGTTGTACACAGGAAGCAGACCCTCGGAGCACAGGACTATCCGGGAATAGGTGCATAGCCTGCCTCTTGTAGTACACAGGAAGCGGACGCTCAGAGCACAGGACTGTCCTGGAATAGGTGCATAGCCTGCCAGTTGTTGTACACAGGAAGTGGACCCTCGGAGCACAGGGCTGTCCGGGAATAGGTGCATAGCTTGCCAGTTGCTGTACAAAGGAAGAAGACCCTCAGAGCACAGGAATGTCCTAGAATAGATGCCTAGCCTGCCAGATGTTGTACACAGGAAGCGGACCCTCTGAACATAGGGCTGTCCTGGAATAGGTGCATAGCCTGCCAGTTGTTGTACACTTGGAGCATAGGACTGTCCTGGAATAGGTGCATAACCTGCCAGTTTTTGTAAACAGGAAGCGACCTTCAGAGCACAGGGCTGTCCTGAAATAGGTGCATAGCCTGCCTGTTGTTGTACACAGGAAGCAGACCCTTAGAGCACAGGGTTGTCCTGGAATAAGTGAATAGCCTGCCAGTTGTTGTACAGAGGAAGCAGACCCTCGGAGCACAGGGCTGTCCTCGAATAGGTGCATAGCCTGCCAGTTGTTGTACACTGGAAGCAGACCCTCGGAGCACAGGCATGTCCTGGAATAGGTGCATGCAGAGCCTGTCTGTTGTTGTACACAGGAGGCAGACCCTCGGCGCACAGAGCTGTCCTAGAAGAGGTGCATAGCCTGCCTGTTGTTGCACACAGGAAGCAGACCCTCGGAGCACAGGACTGTCCTAGAATAGGTGCAGTGCCTGCTAGTTGTTATACACAGGAAGCAGGCCCTAAGAGCACAGGACTAGCCTGGAATAGGTGCATAGCCTTCCTGTTGTTGCACACAGGAAGCAGACCCTCGGAGCACAGGACTGTCCTAGAATAGGTGCAGAGCCTGCTAGTTGTTATACACAGGAAGCAGGCCCTAAGAGCACAGGACTAGCCTGGAATAGGTGCATAGCCTGCCTGTTGTTGCACACAGGAAGCAGACCCTCGGAGCACAGGGCTGTCCTAGAATAGGTACATAGCCTGCCAGTTCTTGTACACAGGAAGTGGACCCTCAGAGCACAGGGCTGTCCTGGAATAGGTGCATAACCTGCCTGTTGTTGTACACAGCAAGATGACCCTCAAAGCACAGGGCTTTCCTGGAATAGGTGCAAAACCTGCCTGTTGTTGTACACAGTAAGTTGACCCTCAAAGCACAGGACTTTCCTGGAATAGGTGCATAGCCTGCCGGTTGTTGTACAAAGGAAGCAGACCCTTGGACCAAAGGGCAGTTCTGGAATAGGTTGATAGCCTGCCTGTTGTTGTACACAGGAAGCAGACCTGCAGAGCACAGGACTATCCTGGAATAGGTGCATAGCCTGCCGGTTGTTGTACACAGGAAGCAGACCCTCGGAGCACAGGGCTGTCTTGGAATAGGTGCATAGCCTGCCAGTTGTACAAACGAAGAAGACCCTCAGAGCACAGGGCTGTCCTGGAATAGGTGCGTAGCCTGCCTGTTGTTGTAGACAGGAAGAAGGCCCTAAGAGCACATAGCTCTCCTGGAATGGGTGCATAGCCTGCCATTTGTTGTACACAGGAAGCAGACCCTAAGGGCACAGGGCTGTCCTGGAATAGGTGCATAGACTGCCAGTTGTTGTACACAGGAAGCAGACCCTCAGAGCACAGGGCTGTCCTGGAATAGGTGCATAGCCTGCCTGCAGACCCTCAGAGCACAGGGATGTCCTGGAATAGGTACATAGCCTGCCAGTTGTTGTACACAGGAAGCAGACCCTCGGAGCAGAGGACTGTCCCGGAATAGGTGCATAGCCTGCCAGTTTTTGTACACAGAAAGCAGACCCTCGGAGCACAGGACTATCCGGAAGTAGGTGCACGGCCTGGCAGTTGTTGTACACAGGATGCAGACCCTCGGAAAACAGGGCTGTCCTGGCATAGGTGCATAGCCTGCCAGTTGTTGTAAACAGGAAGCGGACCCTAAGTACACAGGACTGTCCTGGAATAGGTGCATAGCCTGCCCGTTTTTGTACACAGGAAGCAGACCCTCAGAGCAGAAGGCTGTCCTGGAATAGGTGCATAGCCTGCCTGTTGTAGTATACAGGAAGCAGGCCCTAAGAGCACACGGCTATCCTGGAATAGATGCATAGCCTCCCAGTTGTTGTACACAGGAAGCGGACCCTTGGAGCACAGAGCTGTCCTGGAATAGGTGCATAGCCGGCCAGTTGTACACAGGAAGCAGACCCTCGGAGCACAGGACTGTCCTGGAATAGATCCCTAGCCTGCCAGATGTTGTACACAGGAAGCTGACCCTCTGAACATAGGGCTGTCCTGGAATAGGTGCATAGCCTGCCAGTTGTTGTACCCTTGGAGCATAGGACTGTCCTGGATTAGGTGCATAACCTGCCAGTTGTTGTAAACAGGAAGCGACCTTCAGAGCACAGGGCTGTCCTGAAATAGGTGCATAGCCTGCCTGTTGTTGTACACAGGAAGCAGACCCTTAGAGCACAGGGTTGTCCTGGAATAATTGAATAGCCTGCCAGTTGTTGTACAGAGGAAGCAGACCCTCGGAGCACAGGGCTGTCCTCGATTAGGTGCATAGCCTGCCAGTTGTTGAACATAGGAAGCAGACCCTCAGAGCACAGGCATGTCCTGGAATAGGTGCATGCATAGCCTGTCTGTTGTTGTACACAGGAGGCAGACCCTCGGCGCACAGAGCTGTCCTAGAAGAGGTGCATAGCCTGCCTGTTGTTGCACACAGGAAGCAGACCCTCAGAGCACAGGACTGTCCTAGAATAGGTGCAGTGCCTGCTAGTTGTTATACACAGGAAGCAGGCCCTAAGAGCACAGGACTAGCCTGGAATAGGTGCATAGCCTGCCTGTTGTTGCACACAGGAAGCAGACCCTCGGAGCACAGGGCTGTCCTAGAATAGGTACATAGCCTGCCAGTTCTTGTACATAGGAAGTGGACCCTCAGAGCACAGGGCTGTCCTGGAATAGGTGCATAACCTGCCTGTTGTTGTACACAGTAAGTTGACCCTCAAAGCACAGGGCTTTCCTGGAATAGGTGCATAGCCTGCCGGTTGTTGTACAAAGGAAGCAGACCCTCGGACCAAAGGGCTGTTCTGGAATAGGTTGATAGCCTGCCTGTTATTGTACACAGGAAGCAGACCCACAGAGCACAGGACTATCCTGGAATAGGTGCATAGCCTGCCGGTTGTTGTACACAGGAAGCAGACCCTCGGAGCACAGGGCTGTCTTGGAATAGGTGCATAGCCTGCCAGTTGTTGTACAAAGGAAGAAGACCCTCAGAGCACAGGGCTGTCCTGGAATAGGTGTGTAGCCTGCCTTTTGTTGTAGACAGGAAGAAGGCCCTAAGAGCACATAGCTGTCCTGGAATGGGTGCATAGCCTGCCATTTGTTGTACATAGGAAGCAGACCCTAAGGGCACAGGGCTGTCCTGGAATAGGTGCATAGACTGCCAGTTGTTGTACACAGGAAGCAGACCCTCAGAGCACAGGGCTGTCCTGGAATAGGTGCATAGCCTGCCTGCAGACCCTCAGAGCACAGGGATGTCCTGGAATAGGTACATAGCCTGCCAATTGTTGTACACAGGAAGCAGACCCTCGGAGCAGAGGACTGTCCCGGAATAGGTGCATAGCCTGCCAGTTTTTGTACACAGGAAACAGACCTTCGGAGCACAGGACTATCCGGAAGTAGGTGCACGGCCTGGCAGTTGTTGTACACAGGATGCAGACCCTCGGAAAACAGGGCTGTCCTGGCATAGGTGCATAGCATGCCAGTTGTTGTAAACAGGAAGCGGACCCTAAGTACACAGGACTGTCCTGGAATAGGTGCATAGCCTGCCCGTTGTTGTAAACAGGAAGCAGACCCTCAGAGCAAAAGGCTGTCCTGGAATAGGTGCATAGCCTGCCTGTTGTAGTATACAAGAAGCAGGCCCTAAGAACACACAGCTATCCTGGAATAGGTGCATAGCCTCCCAGTTGTTGTACACAGGAAGCGGACCCTTGGAGCACAGAGCTGTCCTGGAATAGGTGCATAGCCGGCCAGTTGTACACAGGAAGAAGACCCCCCAGGGCACAGAGCTGTCTTGGAATAGGTGCATAGCCTGCGAGATGTTGTACACAGGAAGTGGACCCTGGGAGAACAGGGCTGTCCTGGAATAGGTGCATAGCCTGCCAGTTGTTGTACCCTCGGAGCAGAGGACTGTCCTGGAATAGGTGCATAGCCTGCCTGTTGCTGTACACAGGAAGCAGACCTTCAGAGCACAGGGCTGTCCTGGAATAAGTGCAAAACCTGCCTGCTCTTGTACACAGGAAACAGACCCTCAGAGCACAGGGTTTTCCTGGAAGAGGTGGATAGCCTGACAGTTGCTGTACACAGGAAGCAGACCCTAGGAGCACAGGACTATCCTGGAATAGGTGCATAGCCTGCCAGTTGTACACAGGAAGCAGACCCTCGGAGCACAGGGCTACCCTGCAATAAGTACATAGCATGCCTGTTGTAGTATACAGGAAGCAGGCCCTAAGAGCACAGGACTGTCCTCGAATAGGTGCATAGCCTGCCAGTTGTTGTACACAGGAAGCAGACGCTCAGAGCACAGGGATTGTCCTGGAATAGGTGCATAGCCTGCCAGTTGTTGTACACAGGAAGCAGACCCTCGGAGCACAGGGCTGTCCTGCAATAGGTGCATAGCTTGCCAGTTGTAGTACACAGGAAGCAGACCCTCAGAGCACAGGGATGTCTTGGAATAGGTGCATAGCCTGCCAGTTGTTGTACAAAGGAAGAAGACCCTCAGAGCACAGGACTGTCCTGGAATAGATACATATTCTGCCAGATGTTGAACACAGGAAGCGGACCCTCTGGGCACAGGGCTGTCCTGGAATAGGTGCATAGCCTGCCTGTTGTTGTACACATGAAGCAGACCTTCAGAGCACAGGGCTGTCATGAAATAGGTGCATAGCCTGCCTGTTGATGTACACAGGATGCAGACCCTAAGAGCACAAGGTTGTCCTGGAATAGGTGAATAGCCTGCCAGTTGTTGTACACAGGAAGCAGACCCTCCGAGCACAGGACTATCCTGGAGTAGATGCAAACCTCGAATAGGTGCATAGCTTGCCTGTTGTTGTACACAGGAAGCAGACCCTCGGCGCACAGGGCTGTCCTAGGAGAGGTGCATAGCCTGCCTGTTGTTGCACACAGGAAGCAGACCCTCAGAGCGCAAGACTGTCCTAGAATAGGTGCACAGCCTGCCAGTTGTTGCACACAAGAAGCAGGCCCTAAGAGCACAGGGCTGTCCTAGAATTGGTACATAGCCTGCTGGTTGTTGTACACAGGAAGCAGACCCTCGGAGCACAGGACTATCATGGAATAGGTGCATAGCCTGCCGGTTGTTGTACACAGGAAGCAGACCCTCGGAGCACAGGGCTGTCCTGGAATAGGTGCATGGCCTGCCAGTTGTTGTACACAGGAAGCAGACCCCGGACCACAGGGCTGTTCTGAAATAGGTTGATAGCCTGCCTGTTGTTGTACACAGGAAGCAGACCCGCAGATCACAGGACTATCCGGGAATAGGTGCAATGCCTGCCGGTTGTTGTACACAGGAAGCAGACCCTCGGAGCACAGGACTATCCGGGAATAGGTGCATAGCCTGCCCTTTGTAGTATACAGGAAGCAGGCCCTAAGAGCAAAGGGCTGTCCTGGAATAGGTGCATGACCTGCCAGTTGTTGTACACAGGAAGCGGACGCTCAGAGCACAGGACTGTCCTGGAATAGGTGCATAGCCTGCCAGTTGTTGTACACAGGAAGCGGACGCTCGGAACACAGGATTGTCCTGGAATAGGTGCATAGCCTGCCAGTTGTTGTACACAGGAAGCGGACCCTCGGAGCACAGGGCTGTCCGGGAATAGGTGCATAGCCTGCCAGTTGCTGTACAAAGGAAGAAGACCCTCAGAGCACAGGACTGTCCTGGAATAGATCCCTAGCCTGCCAGATGTTGTACACAGGAAGCGGACCCTCTGAACATAGGGCTGTCCTGGAATAGGTGCATAATCTGCCAGTTGTTGTACCCTTGGAGCATATGACTGTCCTGGAATAGGTGCATAACCTGCCAGTTGTTGTAAACAGGAAGCGACCTTCAGAGCACAGGGCTGTCCTGAAATAGGTGCATAGCCTGCCTGTTGTTGCACACAGGAAGCAGACCCTCGGAGCGCAAGACTGTCCTAGAATAGGTGCACAGCCTGCCAGTTGTTGCACACAAGAAGCAGGCCCTAAGAGCACAGGGCTGTCCTAGAATAGGTACATAGCCTGCTGGTTGTTGTTCACAGGAAGCAGACCCTCGGAGCATAGGACTATCATGGAATAGGTGCATAGCCTGCCGGTTGTTGTACACAGGAAGCAGACCCTCGGAGCACAGGGCTGTCCTGGAATAGGTGCATGGCCTGCCAGTTGTTGTACACAGGAAGCAGACCCCGGACCACAGGGCTGTTCTGAAATAGGTTGATAGCCTGCCTGTTGTTGTACACAGGAAGCAGACCCGCAGATCACAGGACTATCCGGTAATAGGTGCAATGCCTGCCGGTTGTTGTACACAGGAAGCAGACCCTCGGAGCACAGGACTATCCGGGAATAGGTGCATAGCCTGCCCTTTGTAGTATACAGGAAGCAGGCCCTAAGAGCAAAGGGCTGTCCTGGAATAGGTGCATGACCTGCCAGTTGTTGTACACAGGAAGCGGACGCTCAGAGCACAGGACTGTCCTGGAATAGGTGCATAGCCTGCCAGTTGTTGTACACAGGAAGCGGACGCTCGGAACACAGGATTGTCCTGGAATAGGTGCATAGCCTGCCAGTTGTTGTACACAGGAAGCGGACCCTCGGAGCACAGGGCTGTCCGGGAATAGGTGCATAGCCTGCCAGTTGCTGTACAAAGGAAGAAGACCCTCAGAGCACAGGACTGTCCTGGAATAGATCCCTAGCCTGCCAGATGTTGTACACAGGAAGCGGACCCTCTGAACATAGGGCTGTCCTGGAATAGGTGCATAGCCTGCCAGTTGTTGTACCCTTGGAGCATATGACTGTCCTGGAATAGGTGCATAACCTGCCAGTTGTTGTAAACAGGAAGCGACCTTCAGAGCACAGGGCTGTCCTGAAATAGGTGCATAGCCTGCCTGTTGTTGTACACAGGAAGCAGACCCTTAGAGCACAGGGTTGTCCTGGAATAATTGAATAGCCTGCCAGTTGTTGTACAGAGGAAGCAGACCCTCGGAGCACAGGGCTGTCCTCGAATAGGTGCATAGCCTGCCAGTTGTTGTACACAGGAAGCAGACCCTCAGAGCACAGGCATATCCTGGAATAGGTGCATGCATAGCCTGTCTGTTGTTGTACAAAGGAGGCAGACCCTCGGCGCACAGAGCTGTCCTAGAAGAGGTGCATAGCAGACCCTCGGAGCACAGGACTGTCCTAGAATAGGTGCAGAGCCTGCTAGTTGTTATACACAGGAAGCAGGCCCTAAGAGCACAGGACTAGCATGGAATAGGTGCATAGCCTGCCTGTTGTTGAACACAGGAAGCAGACCCTCGGAGCACAGGGCTGTCCTAGAATAGGTACATAGCCTTTCAGTTCTTGTACACAGGAAGTGGACCCTCAGAGCACAGGGCTGTCCTGGAATAGGTGCAAAACCTGCCTGTTGTTGTACACAGTAAGTTGACCCTCAAAGCACAGGGCTTTCCTGGAATAGGTGCATAGCCTGCCGGTTGTTGTACAAAGGAAGCAGACCCTCGGACCAAATGGCTGTTCTGGAAAAGGTTGATAGCCTGCCTGTTGTTGTACAGAGGAAGCAGACCCGCAGAGCACAGGACTATCCTGGAATAGGTGCATAGCCTGCCGGTTGTTGTACACAGGAAGCAGACCCTCGGAGCACAGGGCTGTCTTGGAATAGGTGCATAGCCTGCCAGTTGTTGTACAAACGAAGAAGACCCTCAGAGCACAGGGCTGTCCTGGAATAGGTGCGTAGCCTGCCTGTTGTTGTAGACAGGAAGAAGGCCCTAAGGGCACAGGGCTGTCCTGGAATAGGTGCATAGACTGCCAGTTGTTGTACACAGGAAGCAGACCCTCAGAGCACAGGGCTGTCCTGGAATAGGTGCATAGCCTGCCTGCAGACCCTCAGATCACAGGGATGTCCTGGAATAGGTACATAGCCTGCCAGTTGTTGTACACAGGAAGCAGACCCTCGGAGCAGAGGACTGTCCCGGAATAGGTGCATAGCCTGCCAGTTTTTGTACACAGGAAGCAGACCCTCGGAGCACAGGACTATCCGGAAGTAGGTGCACGGCCTGGCAGTTGTTGTACACAGGATGCAGACCCTCGGAAAACAGGGCTGTCCTGGCATAGGTGCATAGCCTGCCAGTTGTTGTAAACAGGAAGCGGACCCTAAGTACACAGGACTGTCCTGGAATAGGTGCATAGCCTGCCCGTTGTTGTACACAGGAAGCAGACCCTCAGAGCAGAAGGCTGTCCTGGAATAGGTGCATAGCCTGCCTGTTGTAGTATACAGGAAGCAGGCCCTAAGAACACACAGCTGTCCTGGAATAGGTGTATAGCCTCCCAGTTGTTGTACACAGGAAGCGGACCCTTGGAGCACAGAGCTGTCCTGGAATAGGTGCATAGCCGGCCAGTTGTACACAGGAAGCAGACCCTCGGAGCACAGGACTGTCTTGGAATAGGTGCATAGCCTGCCAGTTGTACACAGGAAGAAGACCCCCCAGGGCACAGAGCTGTCTTGGAATAGGTGCATAGCCTGCGAGATGTTGTACACAGGAAGTGGACCCTGGGAGAACAGGGCTGTCCTGGAATAGGTGCATAGCCTGCCTGTTGTTGCACACAGGAAGCAGACCCTCGGAGCGCAAGACTGTCCTAGAATAGGTGCACAGCCTGCCAGTTGTTGCACACAAGAAGCAGGCCCTAAGAGCACAGGGCTGTCCTAGAATAGGTACATAGCCTGCTGGTTGTTGTTCACAGGAAGCAGACCCTCGGAGCACAGGACTATCATGGAATAGGTGCATAGCCTGCCGGTTGTTGTACACAGGAAGCAGACCCTTGGAGCACAGGGCTGTCCTGGAATAGGTGCATGGCCTGCCAGTTGTTGTACACAGGAAGCAGACCCCGGACCACAGGGCTGTTCTGAAATAGGTTGATAGCCTGCCTGTTGTTGTACACAGGAAGCAGACCCGCAGATCACAGGACTATCCGGGAATAGGTGCAATGCCTGCCGGTTGTTGTACACAGGAAGCAGACCCTCGGAGCACAGGACTATCCGGGAATAGGTGCATAGCCTGCCCTTTGTAGTATACAGGAAGCAGGCCCTAAGAGCAAAGGGCTGTCCTGGAATAGGTGCATGACCTGCCAGTTGTTGTACACAGGAAGCGGACGCTCAGAGCACAGGACTGTCCTGGAATAGGTGCATAGCCTGCCAGTTGTTGTACACAGGAAGCGGACGCTTGGAACACAGGATTGTCCTGGAATAGGTGCATAGCCTGCCAGTTGTTGTACACAGGAAGCGGACCCTCGGAGCACAGGGCTGTCCGGGAATAGGTGCATAGCCTGTCAGTTGCTGTACAAAGGAAGAAGACCCTCAGAGCACAGGACTGTCCTGGAATAGATCCCTAGCCTGCCAGATGTTGTACACAGGAAGCGGACCCTCTGAACATAGGGCTGTCCTGGAATAGGTGCATAGCCTGCCAGTTGTTGTACCCTTGGAGCATATGACTGTCCTGGAGTAGGTGCATAACCTGCCAGTTGTTGTAAACAGGAAGCGACCTTCAGAGCACAGGGCTGTCCTGAAATAGGTGCATAGCCTGCCTGTTGTTGTACACAGGAAGCAGACCCTTAGAGCACAGGGTTGTCTTGGAATAATTGAATAGCCTGCCAGTTGTTGTACAGAGGAAGCAGACCCTCGGAGCACAGGGCTGTCCTCGAATAGGTGCATAGCCTGCCAGTTGTTGTACACAGGAAGCAGACCCTCAGAGCACAGGCATATCCTGGAATAGGTGCATGCATAGCCTGTCTGTTGTTGTACAAAGGAGGCAGACCCTCGGCGCACAGAGCTGTCCTAGAAGAGGTGCATAGCAGACCCTCGGAGCACAGGACTGTCCTAGAATAGGTGCAGAGCCTGCTAGTTGTTATACACAGGAAGCAGGCCCTAAGAGCACAGGACTAGCCTGGAATAGGTGCATAGCCTGCCTGTTGTTGAACACAGGAAGCAGACCCTCGGAGCACAGGGCTGTCCTAGAATAGGTACATAGCCTTTCAGTTCTTGTACACAGGAAGTGGACCCTCAGAGCACAGGGCTGTCCTGGAATAGGTGCAAAACCTGCCTGTTGTTGTACACAGTAAGTTGACCCTCAAAGCACAGGGCTTTCCTGGAATAGGTGCATAGCCTGCCGGTTGTTGTACAAAGGAAGCAGACCCTCGGACCAAATGGCTGTTCTGGAATAGGTTGATAGCCTGCCTGTTGTTGTACACAGGAAGCAGACCCGCAGAGCACAGGACTATCCTGGAATAGGTGCATAGCCTGCCGGTTGTTGTACACAGGAAGCAGACCCTCGGAGCACAGGGCTGTCTTGGAATAGGTGCATAGCCTGCCAGTTGTTGTACAAACGAAGAAGACCCTCAGAGCACAGGGCTGTCCTGGAATAGGTGCGTAGCCTGCCTGTTGTTGTAGACAGGAAGAAGGCCCTAAGGGCACAGGGCTGTCCTGGAATAGGTGCATAGACTGCCAGTTGTTGTACACAGGAAGCAGACCCTCAGAGCACAGGGCTGTCATGGAATAGGTGAATAGCCTGCCTGCAGACCCTCAGAGCACAGGGATGTCCTGGAATAGGTACATAGCCTGCCAGTTGTTGTACACAGGAAGCAGACCCTCGGAGCAGAGGACTGTCCCGGAATAGGTGCATAGCCTGCCAGTTTCTGTACACAGGAAGCAGACCCTCGGAGCACAGGACTATCCGGAAGTAGGTGCACGGCCTGGCAGTTGTTGTACACAGGATGCAGACCCTCGGAAAACAGGGCTGTCCTGGCATAGGTGCATAGCCTGCCAGTTGTTGTAAACAGGAAGCGGACCCTAAGTACACAGGACTGTCCTGGAATAGGTGCATAGCCTGCCCGTTGTTGTACACAGGAAGCAGACCCTCAGAGCAGAAGGCTGTCCTGGAATAGGTGCATAGCCTGCCTGTTGTAGTATACAGGAAGCAGGCCCTAAGAACACACAGCTGTCCTGGAATAGGTGTATAGCCTCCCAGTTGTTGTACACAGGAAGCGAACCCTTGGAGCACAGAGCTGTCCTGGAATAGGTGCATAGCCGGCCAGTTGTACACAGGAAGCAGACCCTCGGAGCACAGGACTGTCTTGGAGTAGGTGCATAGCCTTCCAGTTGTACACAGGAAGAAGACCCCCCAGGGCACAGAGCTGTCTTGGAATAGGTGCATAGCCTGCGAGATGTTGTACACAGGAAGTGGACCCTGGGAGAACAGGGCTGTCCTGGAATAGGTGCATAGCCTGCCAGTTGTTGTACCCTTGGAGCAGAGGACTGTCCTGGAATAGGTGCATAGCCTGCCAGTTGCTGTACACAGGAAGCAGACCTTCAGAGCACAGGGCTGTCCTGGAATAAGTGCAAAACCTGCCTGCTCTTGTACACAGGAAACAGACCCTCAGAGCACAAGGTTGTCCTGGAAGAGGTGGATAGCCTGACAGTTGCTGTACACAGGAAGCAGACCCTAGGAGCACAGGACTATCCTGGAATAGGTGCATAGCCTGCCAGTTGTTGTACACAGGAAGCAGACCCTCGGAGCACAGGGCTACCCTGCAATAAGTACATAGCATGCCGGTTGTTGTACCCAGGAAGCAGACCCTCAGAGCACAGGGCTGTCCTGGATTAGGTGCATAGCCTGCCAGTTGTTGTACACAGGAAGCAGACCCTAAGTTCACAGGACTGTCCTGGAATAGGTGCATAGCCTGCCCGTTGTTGTACACAGGAAGCAGACCCTCAGAGCACAAGGCTGTCCAGGAATAGGCGCAGAGCCTGCCTGTTGTAGTATACAGGAAGCTGGCCCTAAGAGCACAGGACTGTCCTCGAATAGGTGCATAGCCTGGCAGTTGTTGTACACAGGAAGCGGACGCTCAGAGCACAGGGGTTGTCCTGGAATAGGTGCATAGCCTGCCAGTTGTTGTACACAGGAAGCAGACCCTCGGAGCACAGGGCTGTCCTGGAATAGGTGCATAGCCTGCCAGTTGTAGTACACAGGAAGCAGACCCTCAGAGCACAGGGATGTCTTGGAATAGGTGCCTAGCCTGCCAGTTGTTGTACAAAGGAAGAAGACCCTCAGAGCACAGGACTGTCCTGGAATAGATGCATATTCTGCCAGATGTTGAACACAGGAAGCGGACCCTCTGGGCACAGGGCTGTCCTGGAATAGGTGCATAGCCTGCCCGTTGTTGTACACAGGAAGCAGACCTTCAGAGCACAGGGCTGTCCTGAAATAGGTGCATGGCCTGCCTGTTGTTGTACACAGGAAGCAGACCCTAAGAGCACAGGGTTGTCCTGGAATAGGTGAATAGCCTGCCAGTTGTTGTACACAGGAAGCAGACCCTTGGAGCACAGGACTATCCTGGAGTAGATGCAAACCTCGCATAGGTGCATAGCTTGCCTGTTGTTGTACACAGGAAGCAGACCCTCGGCGCACAGGGCTGTCCTAGGAGAGGTGCATAGCCTGCCTGTTGTTGCACACAGGAAGCAGACCCTCGGAGCGCAGGACTGTCCTAGAATAGGTGCACAGCCTGCCAGTTGTTGCACACAAGAAGCAGGCCCTAAGAGCACAGGGATGTCCTAGAATAGGTACATAGCCTGCTGGTTGTTGTACACAGGAGGCAGGCCCTCGGAGCACAGGACTATCATGGAATAGGTGCATAGCCTGCCTGTTGTATTCTGCCAGATGTTGAACACAGGAAGCGGACCCTCTGGGCACAGGGCTGTCCTGGAACAGGTGCATAGCCTGCCAGTTGTTGTACCCTCGGAGTAGAGGACTGTCCTGGAATAGGTGCATAGCCTGCCCGTTGTTGTACACAGGAAGCAGACCTTCAGAGCACAGGGCTGTCCTGAAATAGGTGCATGGCCTGCCTGTTGTTGTACACAGGAAGCAGACCCTAAGAGCACAGGGTTGTCCTGGAATAGGTGAATAGCCTGCCAGTTGTTGTACACAGGAAGCAGACCCTTGGAGCACAGGACTATCCTGGAGTAGATGCAAACCTCGCATAGGTGCATAGCTTGCCTGTTGTTGTACACAGGAAGCAGACCCTCGGCGCACAGGGCTGTCCTAGGAGAGGTGCATAGCCTGCCTGTTGTTGCACACAGGAAGCAGACCCTCGGAGCGCAGGACTGTCCTAGAATAGTTGCACAGTCTGCCAGTTGTTGCACACAAGAAGCAGGCCCTAAGAGCACAGGGATGTCCTAGAATAGGTACATAGCCTGCTGGTTGTTGTACACAGGAAGCAGACCCTCGGAGCACAGGACTATCATGGAATAGGTGCATAGCCTGCCGGTTGTTGTACACAGGAAGCAGACCCTCGGAGCACAGGGCTGTCCTGGAATAGGTGCATGGCCTGCCAGTTGTTGTACACAGGAAGCAGACCCCCGGACCACAGGGCTGTTCTGGAATAGGTTGATAGCCTGCCTGTTGTTGTACACAGGAAGCAGACCCGCAGATCACAGGACTATACTGGAATAGGTGCAATGCCTGCTGGTTGTTGTACACAGGAAGCAGACCCTCGGAGCACAGGACTATCCGGGAATAGGTGCATAGCCTGCCTCTTGTAGTACACAGGAAGCGGACGCTCAGAGCACAGGACTGTCCTGGAATAGGTGCATAGCCTGCCAGTTGTTGTACACAGGAAGTGGACCCTCGGAGCACAGGGCTGTCCGGGAATAGGTGCATAGCTTGCCAGTTGCTGTACAAAGGAAGAAGACCCTCAGAGCACAGGAATGTCCTAGAATAGATGCCTAGCCTGCCAGATGTTGTACACAGGAAGCGGACCCTCTGAACATAGGGCTGTCCTGGAATAGGTGCATAGCCTGCCAGTTGTTGTACACTTGGAGCATAGGACTGTCCTGGAATAGGTGCATAACCTGCCAGTTTTTGTAAACAGGAAGCGACCTTCAGAGCACAGGGCTGTCCTGAAATAGGTGCATAGCCTGCCTGTTGTTGTACACAGGAAGCAGACCCTTAGAGCACAGGGTTGTCCTGGAATAAGTGAATAGCCTGCCAGTTGTTGTACAGAGGAAGCAGACCCTCGGAGCACAGGGCTGTCCTCGAATAGGTGCATAGCCTGCCAGTTGTTGTACACTGGAAGCAGACCCTCAGAGCACAGGCATGTCCTGGAATAGGTGCATGCAGAGCCTGTCTGTTGTTGTACACAGGAGGCAGACCCTCGGCGCACAGAGCTGTCCTAGAAGAGGTGCATAGCCTGCCTGTTGTTGCACACAGGAAGCAGACCCTCGGAGCACAGGACTGTCCTAGAATAGGTGCAGTGCCTGCTAGTTGTTGTACACAGGAAGCAGACCCGCAGATCACAGGACTATACTGGAATAGGTGCAATGCCTGCCGGTTGTTGTACACAGGAAGCAGACCCTCGGAGCACAGGACTATCCGGGAATAGGTGCATAGCCTGCCTCTTGTAGTACACAGGAAGCGGACGCTCAGAGCACAGGACTGTCCTGGAATAGGTGCATAGCCTGCCAGTTGTTGTACACAGGAAGTGGACCCTCGGAGCACAGGGCTGTCCGGGAATAGGTGCATAGCTTGCCAGTTGCTGTACAAAGGAAGAAGACCCTCAGAGCACAGGAATGTCCTAGAATAGATGCCTAGCCTGCCAGATGTTGTACACAGGAAGCGGACCCTCTGAACATAGGGCTGTCCTGGAATAGGTGCATAGCCTGCCAGTTGTTGTACACTTGGAGCATAGGACTGTCCTGGAATAGGTGCATAACCTGCCAGTTTTTGTAAACAGGAAGCGACCTTCAGAGCACAGGGCTGTCCTGAAATAGGTGCATAGCCTGCCTGTTGTTGTACACAGGAAGCAGACCCTTAGAGCACAGGGTTGTCCTGGAATAAGTGAATAGCCTGCCAGTTGTTGTACAGAGGAAGCAGACCCTCGGAGCACAGGGCTGTCCTCGAATAGGTGCATAGCCTGCCAGTTGTTGTACACTGGAAGCAGACCCTCAGAGCACAGGCATGTCCTGGAATAGGTGCATGCAGAGCCTGTCTGTTGTTGTACACAGGAGGCAGACCCTCGGCGCACAGAGCTGTCCTAGAAGAGGTGCATAGCCTGCCTGTTGTTGCACACAGGAAGCAGACCCTCGGAGCACAGGACTGTCCTAGAATAGGTGCAGTGCCTGCTAGTTGTTATACACAGGAAGCAGGCCCTAAGAGCACAGGACTAGCCTGGAATAGGTGCAGAGCCTGCTAGTTGTTATACACAGGAAGCAGGCCCTAAGAGCACAGGACTAGCCTGGAATAGGTGCATAGCCTGCCTGTTGTTGCACACAGGAAGCAGACCCTCGGAGCACAGGGCTGTCCTAGAATAGGTACATAGCCTGCCAGTTCTTGTACACAGGAAGTGGACCCTCAGAGCACAGGGCTGTCCTGGAATAGGTGCATAACCTGCCTGTTGTTGTACACAGTAAGATGACCCTCAAAGCACAGGGCTTTCCTGGAATAGGTGCAAAACCTGCCTGTTGTTGTACACAGTAAGTTGACCCTCAAAGCACAGGGCTTTCCTGGAATAGGTGCATAGCCTGCCGGTTGTTGTACAAAGGAAGCAGACCCTTGGACCAAAGGGCAGTTCTGGAATAGGTTGATAGCCTGCCTGTTGTTGTACACAGGAAGCAGGCCCTAAGAGCACAGGGATGTCCTAGAATAGGTACATAGCCTGCTGGTTGTTGTACACAGGAAGCAGACCCTCGGAGCACAGGACTATCATGGAATAGGTGCATAGCCTGCCGGTTGTTGTACACAGGAAGCAGACCCTCGGAGCACAGGGATGTCCTGGAATAGGTACATAGCCTGCCAGTTGTTGTACACAGGAAGCAGACCCTCAGAGCAGAGGACTGTCCCGGAATAGGTGCATAGCCTGCCAGTTTTTGTACACAGGAAGCAGACCCTCGGAGCACAGGACTATCCGGAAGTAGGTGCACGGCCTGGCAGTTGTTGTACACAGGATGCAGACCCTCGGAAAACAGGGCTGTCCTGGCATAGGTGCATAGCCTGCCAATTGTTGTAAACAGGAAGCGGACCCTAAGTACACAGGACTGTCCTGGAATAGGTGCATAGCCTGCCCGTTGTTGTACACAGGAAGCAGACCCGCAGAGCACAGGACTATCCTGGAATAGGTGCATAGCCTGCCGGTTGTTGTACACAGGAAACAGACCCTCGGAGCACAGGGCTGTCTTGGAATAGGTGCATAATCTGCCAGTTGTTGTACAAAGGAAGAAGACCCTCAGAGCACAGGGCTGTCCTGGAATAGGTGCGTAGCCTGCCTGTTGTTGTAGACAGGAAGAAGGCCCTAAGATCACAGAGCTGTCCTGGAATGGGTGCATAGCCTGCCATTTGTTGTACACAGGAAGCAGACCCTAAGGGCACAGGGCTGTCCTGGAATAGGTGCATAGACTGTCAGTTGTTGTACACAGGAAGCAGACCCTCAGAGCACAGGGCTGTCCTGGAATAGGTGCATAGCCTGCCTGCAGACCCTCAGAGCACAGGGATGTCCTGGAATAGGTACATAGCCTGCCAGTTGTTGTACACAGGAAGCAGACCCTCAGAGCAGAGGACTGTCCCGGAATAGGTGCATAGCCTGCCAGTTTTTGTACACAGGAAGCAGACCCTCGGAGCACAGGACTATCCGGAAGTAGGTGCACGGCCTGGCAGTTGTTGTACACAGGATGCAGACCCTCGGAAAACAGGGCTGTCCTGGCATAGGTGCATAGCCTGCCAATTGTTGTAAACAGGAAGCGGACCCTAAGTACACAGGACTGTCCTGGAATAGGTGCATAGCCTGCCCGTTGTTGTACACAGGAAGCAGACCCTCAGAGCAGAAGGCTGTCCTGGAATAGGTGCATAGCCTACCTGTTGTAGCATACAGGAAGCAGGCCCTAAGAGCACACGACTATCCTGGAATAGGTGAATAGCCTCCCAGTTGTTGTACACAGGAAGCGGACCCTTGGAGCACAGAGCTGTCCTGGAATTGGTGCATAGCCGGCCAGTTGTACACAGGAAGCAGACCCTCGGAGCACAGGACTGTCTTGGAATAGGTGCATAGCCTGCCAGTTGTACAAAGGAAGAAGACCCCCCAGGGCACAGAGCTGTCTTGGAATAGGTGCATAGCCTGCGAGATGTTGTACACAGGAAGTGGACCCTGGGAGAACAGGGCTGTCCTGGAATAGGTGCATAGCCTGCCAGTTGTTGTACCCTCGAAGCAGAGGACTGTCCTGGAATAGGTGCATAACCTGCCTGCTCTTGTACACAGGAAACAGACCCTCAGAGCACAGGGTTGTCCTGGAAGAGGTGGATAGCCTGACAGTTGCTGTACACAGGAAGCAGACCATAGGAGCACAGGACTATCCTGGAATAGGTGCATAGCCTGCCAGTTGTTGTACACAGGAAGCAGACCCTCGGAGCACAGGGCTACCCTGCAATAAGTACATAGCATGCCTGTTGTAGTATACAGGAAGCAGGCCCTAAGAGCACAGGACTGTCCTCGAATAGCCTGTCAGTTGTTGTACACAGGAAGCGGACGCTCAGAGCACAGGGATTGTCCTGGAATAGGTGCATAGCCTGCCAGTTGTTGTACACAGGAAGCAGACCCTCGGAGCACAGGGCTGTCCTGCAATAGGTGCATAGCTTGCCAGTTGTAGTACACAGGAAGCAGACCCTCAGAGCACAGGGATGTCTTGGAATAGGTGCATAGCCTGCCAGTTGTTGTACAAAGGAAGAAGACTCTCAGAGCACAGGACTGTCCTGGAATAGATGCATATTCTGCCAGATGTTGAACACAGGAAGCAGACCCTCTGGGCACAGGGCTGTCCTGGAATAGGTGCATAGCCTGCCTGTTGTTGTACACAGGAAGCAGACCTTCAGAGCACAGGGCTGTCCTGAAATAGGTGCATAGCCTGCCTGTTGATGTACACAGGAAGCAGACCCTAAGAGCACAAGGTTGTCCTGGAATAGGTGAATAGCCTGCCAGTTGTTGTACACAGGAAGCAGACCCTCGGAGCACTGGACTATCCTGGAGTAGATGCAAACCTCGCATAGGTGCATAGCTTGCCTGTTGTTGTACACAGGAAGCAGACCCTCGGCGCACAGGGCTGTCCTAGGAGAGGTGCATAGCCTGCCTGTTGTTGCACACAGGAAGCAGACCCTCGGAGCGCAGGACTGTCCTAGAATAGGTGCACAGCCTGCCAGTTGTTGCACACAAGAAGCAGGCCCTAAGAGCACAGGGATGTCCTAGAATAGGTACATAGCCTGCTGGTTGTTGTACACAGGAAGCAGGCCCTCGGAGCACAGGACTATCATGGAATAGGTGCATAGCCTGCCGGTTGTATTCTGCCAGATGTTGAACACAGGAAGCGGACCCTCTGGGCACAGGGCTGTCCTGGAACAGGTGCATAGCCTGCCAGTTGTTGTACCCTCGGAGTAGAGGACTGTCCTGGAATAGGTGCATAGCCTGCCCGTTGTTGTACACAGGAAGCAGACCTTCAGAGCACAGGGCTGTCCTGAAATAGGTGCATGGCCTGCCTGTTGTTGTACACAGGAAGCAGACCCTAAGAGCACAGGGTTGTCCTGGAATAGGTGAATAGCCTGCCAGTTGTTGTACACAGGAAGCAGACCCTTGGAGCACAGGACTATCCTGGAGTAGATGCAAACCTCGCATAGGTGCATAGCTTGCCTGTTGTTGTACACAGGAAGCAGACCCTCGGCGCACAGGGCTGTCCTAGGAGAGGTGCATAGCCTGCCTGTTGTTGCACACAGGAAGCAGACCCTCGGAGCGCAGGACTGTCCTAGAATAGGTGCACAGCCTGCCAGTTGTTGCACACAAGAAGCAGGCCCTAAGAGCACAGGGATGTCCTAGAATAGGTACATAGCCTGCTGGTTGTTGTACACAGGAAGCAGACCCTCGGAGCACAGGACTATCATGGAATAGGTGCATAGCCTGCCGGTTGTTGTACACAGGAAGCAGACCCTCGGAGCACAGGGCTGTCCTGGAATAGGTGCATGGCCTGCCAGTTGTTGTACACAGGAAGCAGACCCCCGGACCACAGGGCTGTTCTGGAATAGGTTGATAGCCTGCCTGTTGTTGTACACAGGAAGCAGACCCGCAGATCACAGGACTATACTGGAATAGGTGCAATGCCTGCCGGTTGTTGTACACAGGAAGCAGACCCTCGGAGCACAGGACTATCCGGGAATAGGTGCATAGCCTGCCTCTTGTAGTACACAGGAAGCGGACGCTCAGAGCACAGGACTGTCCTGGAATAGGTGCATAGCCTGCCAGTTGTTGTACACAGGAATTGGACCCTCGGAGCACAGGGCTGTCCGGGAATAGGTGCATAGCTTGCCAGTTGCTGTACAAAGGAAGAAGACCCTCAGAGCACAGGAATGTCCTAGAATAGATGCCTAGCCTGCCAGATGTTGAACACAGGAAGCGGACCCTCTGAACATAGGGCTGTCCTGGAATAGGTGCATAGCCTGCCAGTTGTTGTACACTTGGAGCATAGGACTGTCCTGGAATAGGTGCATAACCTGCCAGTTTTTGTAAACAGGAAGCGACCTTCAGAGCACAGGGCTGTCCTGAAATAGGTGCATAGCCTGCCTGTTGTTGTACACAGGAAGCAGACCCTTAGAGCACAGGGTTGTCCTGGAATAAGTGAATAGCCTGCCAGTTGTTGTACAGAGGAAGCAGACCCTCGGAGCACAGGGCTGTCCTCGAATAGGTGCATAGCCTGCCAGTTGTTGTACACTGGAAGCAGACCCTCAGAGCACAGGCATGTCCTGGAATAGGTGCATGCAGAGCCTGTCTGTTGTTGTACACAGGAGGCAGACCCTCGGCGCACAGAGCTGTCCTAGAAGAGGTGCATAGCCTGCCTGTTGTTGCACACAGGAAGCAGACCCTCGGAGCACAGGGCTGTCCTAGAATAGGTGCAGTGCCTGCTAGTTGTTATACACAGGAAGCAGGCCCTAAGAGCACAGGACTAGCCTGGAATAGGTGCATAGCCTTCCTGTTGTTGCACACAGGAAGCAGACCCTCGGAGCACAGGACTGTCCTAGAATAGGTGCAGAGCCTGCTAGTTGTTATACACAGGAAGCAGGCCCTAAGAGCACAGGACTAGCCTGGAATAGGTGCATAGCCTGCCTGTTGTTGCACACAGGAAGCAGACCCTCGGAGCACAGGGCTGTCCTAGAATAGGTACATAGCCTGCCAGTTCTTGTACACAGGAAGTGGACCCTCAGAGCACAGGGCTGTCCTGGAATAGGTGCATAACCTGCCTGTTGTTGTACACAGTAAGATGACCCTCAAAGCACAGGGCTTTCCTGGAATAGGTGCAAAACCTGCCTGTTGTTGTACACAGTAAGTTGACCCTCAAAGCACAGGGCTTTCCTGGAATAGGTGCATAGCCTGCCGGTTGTTGTACAAAGGAAGCAGACCCTTGGACCAAAGGGCAGTTCTGGAATAGGTTGATAGCCTGCCTGTTGTTGTACACAGGAAGCAGACCTGCAGAGCACAGGACTATCCTGGAATAGGTGCATAGCCTGCCGGTTGTTGTACACAGGAAGCAGACCCTCGGAGCACAGGGCTGTCTTGGAATAGGTGCATAGCCTGCCAGTTGTACAAACGAAGAAGACCCTCAGAGCACAGGGCTGTCCTGGAATAGGTGCGTAGCCTGCCTGTTGTTGTAGACAGGAAGAAGGCCCTAAGAGCACATAGCTCTCCTGGAATGGGTGCATAGCCTGCCATTTGTTGTACACAGGAAGCAGACCCTAAGGGCACAGGGCTGTCCTGGAATAGGTGCATAGACTGCCAGTTGTTGTACACAGGAAGCAGACCCTCAGAGCACAGGGCTGTCCTGGAATAGGTGCATAGCCTGCCTGCAGACCCTCAGAGCACAGGGATGTCCTGGAATAGGTACATAGCCTGCCAGTTGTTGTACACAGGAAGCAGACCCTCGGAGCAGAGGACTGTCCCGGAATAGGTGCATAGCCTGCCAGTTTTTGTACACAGGAAGCAGACCCTCGGAGCACAGGACTATCCGGAAGTAGGTGCACGGCCTGGCAGTTGTTGTACACAGGATGCAGACCCTCGGAAAACAGGGCTGTCCTGGCATAGGTGCATAGCCTGCCAGTTGTTGTAAACAGGAAGCGGATCCTAAGTACACAGGACTGTCCTGGAATAGGTGCATAGCCTGCCCGTTTTTGTACACAGGAAGCAGACCCTCAGAGCAGAAGGCTGTCCTGGAATAGGTTCATAGCCTGCCTGTTGTAGTATACAGGAAGCAGGCCCTAAGAGCACACGGCTATCCTGGAATAGATGCATAGCCTCCCAGTTGTTGTACACAGGAAGCGGACCCTTGGAGCACAGAGCTGTCCTGGAATAGGTGCATAGCCGGCCAGTTGTACACAGGAAGCAGACCCTCGGAGCACAGGACTGTCTTGGAATAGGTGCATAGCCTGCCAGTTGTTGTACAAAGGAAGCAGACCCTCGGACCAAAGGGCTGTTCTGGAATAGGTTGATAGCCTGCCTGTTGTTGTACACAGGAAGCAGACCCGCAGAGCACAGGACTATCCTGGAATAGGTGCATAGCCTGCCGGTTGTTGTACACAGGAAACAGACCCTCGGAGCACAGGGCTGTCTTGGAATAGGTGCATAACCTGCCAGTTGTTGTACAAAGGAAGAAGACCCTCAGAGCACAGGGCTGTCCTGGAATAGGTGCGTAGCCTGCCTGTTGTTGTAGACAGGAAGAAGGCCCTAAGATCACAGAGCTGTCCTGGAATGGGTGCATAGCCTGCCATTTGTTGTACACAGGAAGCAGACCCTAAGGGCACAGGGCTGTCCTGGAATAGGTGCATAGACTGTCAGTTGTTGTACACAGGAAGCAGACCCTCAGAGCACAGGGCTGTCCTGGAATAGGTGCATAGCCTGCCTGCAGACCCTCAGAGCAAAGGGATGTCCTGGAATAGGTACATAGCCTGCCAGTTGTTGTACACAGGAAGCAGACCCTCAGAGCAGAGGACTGTCCCGGAATAGGTGCATAGCCTGCCAGTTTTTGTACACAGGAAGCAGACCCTCGGAGCACAGGACTATCCGGAAGTAGGTGCACGGCCTGGCAGTTGTTGTACACAGGATGCAGACCCTCGGAAAACAGGGCTGTCCTGGCATAGGTGCATAGCCTGCCAATTGTTGTAAACAGGAAGCGGACCCTAAGTACACAGGACTGTCCTGGAATAGGTGCATAGCCTGCCCGTTGTTGTACACAGGAAGCAGACCCTCAGAGCAGAAGGCTGTCCTGGAATAGGTGCATAGCCTACCTGTTGTAGCATACAGGAAGCAGGCCCTAAGAGCACACGACTATCCTGGAATAGGTGCATAGCCTCCCAGTTGTTGTACACAGGAAGCGGACCCTTGGAGCACAGAGCTGTCCTGGAATTGGTGCATAGCCGGCCAGTTGTACACAGGAAGCAGACCCTCGGAGCACAGGACTGTCTTGGAATAGGTGCATAGCCTGCCAGTTGTACAAAGGAAGAAGACCCCCCAGGGCACAGAGCTGTCTTGGAATAGGTGCATAGCCTGCGAGATGTTGTACACAGGAAGTGGACCCTGGGAGAACAGGGCTGTCCTGGAATAGGTGCATAGCCTGCCAGTTGTTGTACCCTCGAAGCAGAGGACTGTCCTGGAATAGGTGCATAGCCTGCCAGTTGCTGTACACAGGAAGCAGACCTTCAGAGCACAGGGCTGTCCTGGAATAAGTGCATAACCTGCCTGCTCTTGTACACAGGAAACAGACCCTCAGAGCACAGGGTTGTCCTGGAAGAGGTGGATAGCCTGACAGTTGCTGTACACAGGAAGCAGACCATAGGAGCACAGGACTATCCTGGAATAGGTGCATAGCCTGCCAGTTGTTGTACACAGGAAGCAGACCCTCGGAGCAACGGGACCACCCTGCAATAAGTACATAGCATGCCTGTTGTAGTATACAGGAAGCAGGCCCTAAGAGCACAGGACTGTCCTCGAATAGCCTGTCAGTTGTTGTACACAGGAAGCGGACGCTCAGAGCACAGGGATTGTCCTGGAATAGGTGCATAGCCTGCCAGTTGTTGTACACAGGAAGCAGACCCTCGGAGCACAGGGCTGTCCTGCAATAGGTGCATAGCTTGCCAGTTGTAGTACACAGGAAGCAGACCCTCAGAGCACAGGGATGTCTTGGAATAGGTGCATAGCCTGCCAGTTGTTGTACAAAGGAAGAAGACTCTCAGAGCACAGGACTGTCCTGGAATAGATGCATATTCTGCCAGATGTTGAACACAGGAAGCGGACCCTCTGGGCACAGGGCTGTCCTGGAATAGGTGCATAGCCTGCCTGTTGTTGTACACAGGAAGCAGACCTTCAGAGCACAGGGCTGTCCTGAAATAGGTGCATAGCCTGCCTGTTGATGTACACAGGAAGCAGACCCTAAGAGCACAAGGTTGTCCTGGAATAGGTGAATAGCCTGCCAGTTGTTGTACACAGGAAGCAGACCCTCGGAGCACAGGACTATCCTGGAGTAGATGCAAACCTCGAATAGGTGCATAGCTTGCCTGTTGTTGTACACAGGAAGCAGACCCTCGGCGCACAGGGCTGTCCTAGGAGAGGTGCATAGCCTGCCTGTTGTTGCACACAGGAAGCAGACCCTCGGAGCGCAAGACTGTCCTAGAATAGGTGCAGAGCCTGCCAGTTGTTGCACACAAGAAGCAGGCCCTAAGAGCACAGGGCTGTCCTAGAATAGGTACATAGCCTGCTGGTTGTTGTACACAGGAAGCAGACCCTCGGAGCACAGGACTATCATGGAATAGGTGCATAGCCTGCCGGTTGTTGTACACAGGAAGCAGACCCTCGGAGCACAGGGCTGTCCTGGAATAGGTGCATGGCCTGCCAGTTGTTGTACACAGGAAGCAGACCCCGGACCACAGGGCTGTTCTGGAATAGGTTGATAGCCTGCCTGTTGTTGTACACAGGAAGCAGACTCGCAGATCACAGGACTATACTGGAATAGGTACAATGCCTGCCGGTTGTTGTACACAGGAAGCAGACCCTTGGAGCACAGGACTATCCGGGAATAGGTGCATAGCCTGCCCTTTGTAGTATACAGGAAGCAGGCCCTAAGAGCAAAGGGCTGTCCTGGAATAGGTGCATAACCTGCCAGTTGTTGTACACAGGAAGCGGACGCTCAGAGCACAGGACTGTCCTGGAATAGGTGCATAGCCTGCCAGTTGTTGTACACAGGAAGCGGACGCTCGGAACACAGGATTGTCCTGGAATAGGTGCATAGCCTGCCAGTTGTTGTACACAGGAAGCGGAACCTCGGAGCACAGGGCTGTCTGGGAATAGGTGCATAGCCTGCCAGTTGCTGTACAAAGGAAGAAGACCCTCAGAGCACAGGACTGTCCTGGAATAGATCCCTAGCCTGCCAGATGTTGTACACAGGAAGCGGACCCTCTGAACATAGGGCTGTCCTGGAATAGGTGCATAGCCTGCCAGTTGTTGTACCCTTGGAGCATAGGACTGTCCTGGAATAGGTGCATAACCTGCCAGTTGTTGTAAACAGGAAGCGGCCTTCAGAGCACAGGGCTGTCCTGAAATAGGTGCATAGCCTGCCTGTTGTTGTACACAGGAAGCAGACCCTTAGAGCACAGGGTTGTCCTGGAATAATTGAATAGCCTGCCAGTTATTGTACAGAGGAAGCAGACCCTCGGAGCACAGGGCTGTCCTCGAATAGGTGCATAGCCTGCCAGTTGTTGTACACAGGAAGCAGACCCTCAGAGCACAGGCATGTCCTGGAATAGGTGCATGCATAGCCTGTCTGTTGTTGTACATAGGAGGCAGACCCTCGGCGCACAGAGCTGTCCTAGAAGAGGTGCATAGCCTGCCTGTTGTTGCACACAGGAAGCAGACCCTCGGAGCACAGGACTGTCCTAGAATAGGTGCAGAGCCTGCTAGTTGTTATACACAGGAAGCAGGCCCTAAGAGCACAGGACTAGCCTGGAATAGGTGCATAGCCTGCCTGTTGTTGCACACAGGAAGCAGACCCTCGGAGCACAGGGCTGTCCTAGAATAGGTACATAGCCTGCCAGTTCTTGTACACAGGAAGTGGACCCTCAGAGCACAGGGCTGTCCTGGAATAGGTGCATAACCTGCCTGTTGTTGTACACAGTAAGATGACCCTCAAAGCACAGGGCTTTCCTGGAATAGGTGCAAAACCTGCCTGTTGTTGTACACAGTAAGTTGACCCTCAAAGCACAGGGCTTTCCTGGAATAGGTGCATAGCCTGCCGGTTGTTGTACAAAGGAAGCAGACCCTCAGACCAAAGGGCTGTTCTGGAATAGGTTGATAGCCTGCCATTTGTTGTACACAGGAAGCAGACCCTAAGGGCACAGGGCTGTCCTGGAATAGGTGCATAGACTGTCAGTTGTTGTACACAGGAAGCAGACCCTCAGAGCACAGGGCTGTCCTGGAATAGGTGCATAGCCTGCCTGCAGACCCTCAGAGCACAGGGATGTCCTGGAATAGGTACATAGCCTGCCAGTTGTTGTACACAGGAAGCAGACCCTCGGAGCAGAGGACTGTCCCGGAATAGGTGCATAGCCTGCCAGTTGTACACAGGAAGAAGACCCCCCAGGGCACAGAGCTGTCTTGGAATAGGTGCATAGCCTGCGAGATGTTGTACACAGGAAGTGGACCCTGGGAGAACAGGGCTGTCCTGGAATAGGTGAATAGCCTGCCAGTTGCTGTACCCTCGGAGCAGAGGACTGTCCTGGAATAGGTGCATAGCCTGCCAGTTGCTGTACACAGGAAGCAGACCTTCAGAGCACAGGGCTGTCCTGGAATAAGTGCAAAACCTGCCTGCTCTTGTACACAGGAAACAGACCCTCAGAGCACAGGGTTGTCCTGGAAGAGGTGGATAGCCTGACAGTTGCAGTACACAGGAAGCAGACCCTAGGAGCACAGGACTATCCTGGAATAGGTGCATAGCCTGCCAGTTGTTGTACACAGGAAGCAGACCCTCGGAGCACAGGGCTACCCTGCAATAAGTACATAGCATGCCGGTTGTTGTACCCAGGAAGCAGACCCTCAGAGCACAGGGCTGTTCTGGATTAGGTGCATAGCATGCCAGTTGTTGTACACAGGAAGCAGACCCTAAGTGCACAGGACTGTCCTGGAATAGGTGCATAGCCTGCCCGTTGTTGTACACAGGAAGCAGACCCTCAGAGCACAAGGCTGTCCAGGAATAGGCGCAGAGCCTGCCTGTTGTAGTATACAGGAAGCAGGCCCTAAGAGCACAGGACTGTCCTCGAATAGGTGCATAGGCTGCCAGTTGTTGTACACAGGAAGCGGACGCTCAGAGCACAGGGATTGTCCTGGAATAGGTGCATAGCCTGCCAGTTGTTGTACATAGGAAGCAGACCCTCGGAGCACAGGGCTGTCCTGGAATAGGTGCATAGCCTGCCAGTTGTAGTACACAGGAAGCAGACCCTCAGAGCACAGGGATGTCTTGGAATAGGTGCCTAGCCTGCCAGTTGTTGTACAAAGGAAGAAGACCCGCAGAGCACAGGACTGTCCTGGAATAGATGCATATTCTGCCAGATGTTGAACACAGGAAGCGGACTCTCTGGGCACAGGGCTGTCCTGGAATAGGTGCATAGCCTGCCAGTTGTTGTACCCTCGGAGCAGAGGACTGTCCTGGAATAGGTGCATAGCCTGCCCGTTGTTGTACACAGGAAGCAGACCTTCAGAGCACAGGGCTGTCCTGAAATAGGTGCATAGCCTGCCTGTTGTTGTACACAGGAAGCAGACCCTAAGAGCACAGGGTTGTCCTGGAATAGGTGAATAGCCTTCCAGTTGTTGTACACAGGAAGCAGACCCTTGGAGCACAGGACTATCCTGGAGTAGATGCAAACCTCGAATAGGTGCATAGCTTGCCTGTTGTTGTACACAGGAAGCAGACCCTCGGCGCACAGGGCTGTCCTAGGAGAGGTGCATAGCCTGCCTGTTGTTGCACACAGGAAGCAGACCCTCGGAGCGCCGGACTGTCCTAGAATAGGTGCACAGCCTGCCAGTTGTTGCACACAAGAAGCAGGCCCTAAGAGCACAGGGATGTCCTAGAATAGGTACATAGCCTGCTGGTTGTTGTACACAGGAAGCAGACCCTCGGAGCACAGGACTATCATGGAATAGGTGCATAGCCTGCCGGTTGTTGTACACAGGAAGCAGACCCTCGGAGCACAGGGCTGTCCTGGAATAGGTGCATAACCTGCCAGTTGTTGTACACAGGAAGCGGACGCTCAGAGCACAGGACTGTCCTGGAATAGGTGCATAGCCTGCCAGTTGTTGTACACAGGAAGCGGACACTCGGAACACAGGATTTTCCTGGAATAGGTGCATAGCCTGCCAGTTGTTGTATACAGGAAGCAGAACCTCGGAGCACAGGGCTGTCCGGGAATAGGTGCATAGCTTGCCAGTTGCTGTACAAAGGAAGAAGACCCTCAGAGCACAGGACTGTCCTAGAATAGATGCCTAGCCTGCCAGATGTTGTACACAGGAAGCGGACCCTCTGAACATAGGGCTGTCCTGGAATAGGTGCATAGCCTGCCAGTTGTTGTACCCTTGGAGCATAGGACCGTCCTGGAATAGGTGCATAACCTGCCCGTTTTTGTAAACAGGAAGCGACCTTCAGAGCACAGGGCTGTCCTGAAATAGGTGCATAGCCTGCCTGTTGTTGTACACAGGAAGCAGACCCTTAGAGCACAGGGTTGTCCTGGAATAAGTGAATAGCCTGCCAGTTGTTGTACAGAGGAAGCAGACCCTCGGAGCACAGGGCTGACCTCGAATAGGTGCATAGCCTGCCAGTTCTTGTACACAGGAAGCAGACCCTCAGAGCACAGGCATGTCCTGGAATAGGTGCATGCATAGCCTGTCTGTTGTTGTACACAGGAGGCAGACCCTCGGCGCACAGAGCTGTCCTAGAAGAGGTGCATAGCCTGCCTGTTGTTGCACACAGGAAGCAGACCCTCGGAGCACAGGACTGTCCTAGAATAGTTGCAGTGCCTGCTAGTTGTTATACACAGGAAGCAGGCCCTAAGAGCACAGGACTAGCCTGGAATAGGTGCATAGCCTTCCTGTTGTTGCACACAGGAAGCAGACCCTCGGAGCACAGGGCTGTCCTAGAATAGGTACATAGCCTGCTGGTTGTTGTACACAGGAAGCAGACCCTCGGAGCACCAGACTAGCCTGGAATAGGTGCATAGCCTGCCGGTTGTTGTACACAGGAAGCAGACCCTCGGAGCACAGGGCTGTCCTGGAATAGGTACATGGCCTGCCAGTTCTTGTACACAGGAAGTGGACCCTCAGAGCACAGGGCTGTCCTGGAATAGGTGCATAACCTGCCTGTTGTTGTACACAGTAAGATGACCCTCAAAGCACAGGGCTTTCCTGGAATAGGTGCAAAACCTGCCGGTTGTTGTACACAGTAAGTTGAACCTCAAAGCACAGGGCTTTCCTGGAATAGGTGCATAGCCTGCCGGTTGCTGTACAAAGGAAGCAGACCCTCAGACCAAAGGGCTGTTCTGGAATAGGTTGATAGCCTGCCTGTTGTTGTACACAGGAAGCATACCCGCAGAGCACAGGACTATCCTGGAATAGGTGCATAGCCTGCCGGTTGTTGTACACAGGAAGCAGACCCACGGAGCACAGGGCTGTCTTGGAATAGGTGCATAGCCTGCCAGTTGTTGTACAAAGGAAGAAGACCCTCAGAGCACAGGGCTGTCCTGGAATAGATGCATAGCCTGCCAGATGTTGTACACAGGAAGCGGACCCTCAGAGCACAAAGCTGTCCTGGAATAGGTGCATAGCCTGCCAGTTGTTGTACCCTCGGAGCAGAGGAATGTCCACAATAGCTGCATAGCCTGCCAGTTGTTCTACACAGGAAGCGGCCCCTCAGAGCACAGGGCTGTCCTGAAATAGGTGCATATCCTGCTGTCATGATTCCTGCCCCTCATGTCCCCAGCCCTCCAAGATGTCAGCGTGGAGCCAGGCCACGATCACCTACATGGCCCTCAAGGGCCCCTCCATCCCTCCAAAGACCCACTTGCAGTCAGACTTGGCGCTTGTGGCACCAGACTCACTCACTCCCATAGCATAACATTGGGGATTGGACTTGTAGTGCATTGATGGGGACAAGATGGATGCCCCCACATATTTCGGTTCCCAGAACTGCATGTGCAGTCTATTCTTTTGGGTGTGGTTCAGCCCAGAGACACCTGGATACCCAGAGACTATTTAAGCCACGCGCAGGCTGAGAAACATGCTTTGTGTTTTCTGCACCTGCAGCGTGACACTCACCGTGTTCGGATCGGTCTCCAGTAGGCCTGCATCTTTCTTCTGCGCTCAGCTCCTGCAAGAACAAGAACACCGTTAGGAACAGCCTTACCTTGCGGCGCTTCTGCCCATCATTCATCGCTCCTTCTATTCTGCGGGCATCTTCGGCGGTGTCATTCCCATCCAGGCACGCCGCTTCTTAAGGAAAAGGACAGAAAAAAGGCTCTAGTAAGCATTCAGCAAATCTTCGCTTACTTTTAAAGACTGTACGAGCTTCAAACGCTTACCTGAATCCCAGCCGCTCTGGGGAACTCTGTCTCCAGAACTTCTTATCCATCTGCAAGAGGGAAAAGACACTGCAGGTTAGCGTGGAAACATCTATAGGCGCCGCATACCACGCTTACTCACCGCATTTCTTCTTCATAACCGGCATCCACGCTGAAAACGTTGCGGCACCTAAAAGACACAGAAAAAGAACTCAGTTCAATACAAATACGAAAGGGTTGCATCACGCATCGCGCTCTCACTGACCTTCAACGCTACTCATCTCAGCAGCACGTCGCCATCCCCTGACGCCGGGCAACATCTAAGGAAGGAAAGGAACGAAGTTAGAGAACTGTTCAAAAGCCTCATTATACCTACCTGTCGGACTCTTGCCAGTGAAGTAACTAGGCAGCAACGAGCCCGCATCAATCAACGCGCCCATGAGATGAAAGCAGGACGGAGAGCACAATTTCCAAGAAAAGAAGGCCCAGTCTCCAGTCGAGTAGACTCCAGGGAAGGGTTTGAGGTTGTAAGAGGTCAGAACAGGCTGAGTGACGTCCCCGTGGATACCAGGTGAGCATTACAACTGCCAGTTGTTGTAAACAGGAAGCGACCTTCGGAGCACAGGGCTGTCCTCGAATAGGTGCATAGCCTGCCAGTTGTTGTACACAGGAAGCAGACCCTCAGAGCACAGGCATGTCCTGGAATAGGTGCATGCATAGCCTGTCTGTTGTTGTTACACAGGAGGCAGACCCTCGGCGCACAGAGCTGTCCTAGAAGAGGTGCATAGCCTGCCTGTTGTTGCACACAGGAAGCAGACCCTCGGAGCACAGGACTGTCCTAGAATAGGTGCAGAGCCTGCTAGTTGTTATACACAGGAAGCAGGCCATAAGAGCACAGGACTAGCCTGGAATAGGTGCATAGCCTGCCTGTTGTTGCACACAGGAAGCAGATCCTCGGAGCACAGGGCTGTCCTAGAATAGGAAGCAGACCCTCGGAGCACCGGACTAGCCTGGAATAGGTGCATAGCCTGCCGGTTGTTGTACACAGGAAGCAGACCCTCGGAGCACAGGGCTGTCCTGGAATAGGTACATGGCCTGCCAGTTCTTGTACACAGGAAGTGGACCCTCATAGCACAGGGCTGTCCTGGAATAGGTGCATACCTGCCTGTTGTTGTACACAGTAAGATGACACTCAAAGCACAGGGCTTTCCTGGAATAGGTGCAAAACCTGCCTGTTGTTGTACACAGTAAATTGACCCTCAAAACACAGGGCTTTCCTGGAATAGGTGCATAGCCTGCCGGTTGTTGTACAAAGGAAGCAGACCCTCAGACCAAAGGGCTGTTCTGGAATAGGTTGATAGCCTGCCTGTTGTTGTACACAGGAAGCAGACCCGCAGAGCACAGGACTATCCTGGAATAGGTGCATAGCCTGCCGGTAGTTGTACACAGGAAGCAGACCCTCGGAGCACAGGGCTGTCTTGGAATAGGTGCATAGCCTGCCAGTTGTTGTACAAAGGAAGAATACCCTCAGAGCACAGGGCTGTCCTGGAATAGGTGCGTAGCCTGCCTGTTGTTGTAGACAGGAAGAAGGCCCTAAGAGCACAGAGCTGTCCTGGAATGGGTGCATAGCCTGCCATTTGTTGTACACAGGAAGCAGACCCTAAGGGCACAGGGCTGTCCTGGAATAGGTGCATAGACTGCCAGTTTTTGTACACAGGAAGCAGACCCTCAGAGCACAGGGCTGTCCTGGAATAGGTGCATAGCCTGCCTGCAGACCCTCAGAGCACAGGGATGTCCTGGAATAGGTACATAGCCTGCCAGTTGTTGTACACAGGAAGCAGACCCTCGGAGCAGAGGACTGTCCCGGAATAGGTGCATAGCCTGCCAGTTTTTGTACACAGGAAGCAGACCCTCGGAGCACAGGACTATCCGGAAGTAGGTGCACGGCCTGGCAGTTGTTGTACACAGGATGCAGACCCTCGGAAAACAGGGCTGTCCTGGCATAGGTGCATAGCCTGCCAGTTGTTGTAAACAGGAAGCGGACCCTAAGTACACAGGACTGTCCTGGAATAGGTGCATAGCCTGCCCGTTTTTGTACACAGGAAGCAGACCCTCAGAGGAGAAGGCTGTCCTGGAATAGGTGCATAGCCTGCCTGTTGTAGTATACAGGAAGCAGACCCTAAGAGCACACGGCTATCCTGGAATAGGTGCATAGCCTCCCAGTTGTTGTACACAGGAAACGGACCCTTGGAGCACAGAGCTGTCCTGGAATAGGTGCATAGCCGGCCAGTTGTACACAGGAAGCAGACCCTCGGAGCACAGGACTGTCTTGGAATAGGTGCATAGCCTGCCAGTTGTTGTACAAAGGAAGCAGACCCTCGGACCAAAGGGCTGTTCTGGAATAGGTTGATAGCCTGCCTGTTGTTGTACACAGGAAGCAGACCCGCAGAGCACAGGACTATCCTGGAATAAGTGCATAGCCTGCCGGTTGTTGTACACAGGAAGCAGACCCTCGGAGCACAGGGCTGTCTTGGAATAGGTGCATAGCCTGCCAGTTGTTGTACAAAGGAAAAAGACCCTCAGAGCACAGAGCTGTCCTGGAATAGGTGCGTAGCCTGCCTGTTGTTGTAGACAGGAAGAAGGCCCTAAGATCACAGAGCTGTCCTGGAATGGGTGCATAGCCTGCCATTTGTTGTACACAGGAAGCAGACCCTAAGGGCACAGGGCTGTCCTGGAATAGGTGCATAGACTGTCAGTTGTTGTACACAGGAAGCAGACCCTCAGAGCACAGGGCTGTCCTGGAATAGGTGCATAGCCTGCCTGCAGACCCTCAGAGCACAGGGATGTCCTGGAATAGGTACATAGCCTGCCAGTTGTTGTACACAGGAAGCAGATCCTCGGAGCACAGGACTATCTGGAAGTCGGTGCACGGCCTGGCAGTTTTTGTACACAGGATGCAGACCCTCGGAAAACAGGGCTGTCCTGGCATAGGTGCATAGCCTGCCAGTTGTTGTAAACAGGAAGCGGACCCTAAGTACACAGGACTGTCCTGGAATAGGTGCATAGCCTGCCCGTTGTTGTACACAGGAAGCAGACCCTCAGAGCAGAAGGCTGTCCTGGAATAGGTGCATAGCCTACCTGTTGTAGTATACAGGAAGCAGGCCCTAAGAGCACACGGCTATCCTGGAATAGGTGCATAGCCTCCCAGTTGTTGTACACAGGAAGCGGACCCTTGGAGCACAGAGCTGTCCTGGAATAGGTGCATAGCCGGCCAGTTGTACACAGGAAGCAGACCCTCGGAGCACAGGAATGTCTTGGAATAGGTGCATAGCCTGCCAGTTGTACAAAGGAAGAAGACCCCCCAGGGCACAGAGCTGTCTTGGAATAGGTGCATAGCCTGCGAGATGTTGTACACAGGAAGTGGACCCTGGGAGAACAGGGCTGTCCTGGAATAGGTGCATAGCCTGCCAGTTGTTGTACCCTCGGAGCAGAGGACTGTCCTGGAATAGGTGCATAGCCTGCCAGTTGCTGTACACAGGAAGCAGACCTTCAGAGCACAGGGCTGTCCTGGAATAAGTGCATAACCTGCCTGCTCTTGTACACAGGAAACAGACCCTCAGAGCACAGGGTTGTCCTGGAAGAGGTGGATAGCCTGACAGTTGCTGTACACAGGAAGCAGACCCTAGGAGCACAGGACTATCCTGGAATAGGTGCATAGCCTGCCAGTTGTTGTACACAGGAAGCAGACCCTCGGAGCACATGGCTACCCTGCAATAAGTACATAGCATGCCTGTTGTAGTATACAGGAAGCAGGCCCTAAGAGCACAGGACTGTCCTCGAATAGGTGCATAGCCTGCCAGTTGTTGTACACAGGAAGCGGACGCTCAGAGCACAGGGATTGTCCTGGAATAGGTGCATAGCCTGCCAGTTGTTGTACACAGGAAGCAGACCCTCGGAGCACAGGCCTGTCCTGCAATAGGTGCATAGCCTGCCAGTTGTAGTACACAGGAAGCAGACCCTCAGAGCACAGGGATGTCTTGGAATAGATGCATAGCCTGCCAGTTGTTGTACAAAGGAAGAAGACCCTCAGAGCACAGGACTGTCCTGGAATAGATGCATAGCCTGCCAGTTGTTGTACACAGGAAGCAGACCTTCAGAGCACAGGGCTGTCCTGAAATAGGTGCATAGCCTGCCTGTTGATGTACACAGGAAGCAGACCCTAAGAGCACAGGGTTGTCCTGGAATAGGTGAATAGGCTGCCAGTTGTTGTACACAGGAAGCAGACCCTCGGAGCACAGGACTATCCTGGAGTAGATGCAAACCTCGAATAGGTGCATAGCTTGCCTGTTGGTGTACACAGGAAGCAGACCCTCGGCGCACAGGGCTGTCCTAGGAGAGGTGCATAGCCTGCCTGTTGTTGCACACAGAAAGCAGACCCTTGGAGCGCAAGACTGTCCTAGAATAGGTGCACAGCCTGCCAGTTGTTGCACACAAGAAGCAGGCCCTAAGAGCACAGGGCTGTCCTAGAATAGGTACATAGCCTGCTGGTTGTTGTACACAGGAAGCAGACCCTCGGAAAACAGGGCTGTCCTGGCATAGGGCCATAGCCTGCCAGTTGTTGTAAACAGGAAGCGGACCCTAAGTACACAGGACTGTCCTGGAATAGGTGCATAGCCTGCCCGTTTTTGTACACAGGAAGCAGACCCTCAGAGCAGAAGGCTGTCCTGGAATAGGTGCATAGCCTGCCTGTTGTAGTATACAGGAAGCAGGCCCTAAGAGCACACGGCTATCCTGGAATAGGTGCATAGCCTCCCAGTTGTTGTACACAGGAAGCGGACCCTTGGAGCACAGAGCTGTCCTGGAATAGGTGCATAGCGGGCCAGTTGTACACAGGAAGCAGACCCTCGGAGCACAGGACTGTCTTGGAATAGGTGCATAGCCTGCCAGTTGTTGTACAAAGGAAGCAGACCCTCGGACCAAAGGGCTGTTCTGGAATAGGTTGATAGCCTGCCTGTTGTTGTACACAGGAAGCAGACCCGCAGAGCACAGGACTATCCTGGAATAGGTGCATAGCCTGCCGGTTGTTGTACACAAGAAGCAGACCCTCGGAGCACAGGGCTGTCTTGGAATAGGTGCATAGCCTGCCAGTTGTTGTACAAAGGAAGAAGACCCTCAGAGCACAGGGCTGTCCTGGAATAGGTGCGTAGCCTGCCTGTTGTTGTAGACAGGAAGAAGGCCCTAAGATCACAGAGCTGTCCTGGAATGGGTGCATAGCCTGCCATTTGTTGTACACAGGAAGCAGACCCTAAGGGCACAGGGCTGTCCTGGAATAGGTGCATAGACTGTCAGTTGTTGTACACAGGAAGCAGACCCTCAGAGCACAGGGATGTCCTGGAATAGGTACATAGCCTGCCAGTTGTTGTACACAGGAAGCAGACCCTCGGAGCAGAGGACTGTCCCGGAATAGGTGCATAGCCTGCCAGTTTTTGTACACAGCAAGCAGACCCTCGGAGCACAGGACTATCCGGAAGTCGGTGCACGGCCTGGCAGTTGTTGTACACAGGATGCAGACCCTCGGAAAACAGGGCTGTCCTGGCATAGGTGCATAGCCTGCCAGTTGTTGTAAACAGGAAGCGGACCCTAAGTACACAGGACTGTCCTGGAATAGGTGCATAGCCTGCCCGTTGTTGTACACAGGAAGCAGACCCTCAGAGCAGAAGGCTGTCCTGGAATAGGTGCATAGCCTCCCAGTTGTTGTACACAGGAAGCGGACCCTTGGAGCACAGAGCTGTCCTGGAATAGGTGCATAGCCGGCCAGTTGTACACAGGAAGCAGACCCTCGGAGCACAGGACTGTCTTGGAATAGGTGCATAGCCTGCCAGTTGTACAAAGGAAGAAGACCCCCCAGGGCACAGAGCTGTCTTGGAATAGGTGCATAGCCTGCGAGATGTTGTACACAGGAAGTGGACCCTGGGAGAACAGGGCTGTCCTGGAATAGGTGCATAGCCTGCCAGTTGTTGCACCCTCGGAGCAGAGGACTGTCCTGGAATAGGTGCATAGCCTGCCAGTTGCTGTACACAGGAAGCAGACCTTCAGAGCACAAGGCTGTCCTGGAATAAGTGCATAACCTGCCTGCTCTTGTACACAGGAGACAGACCCTCAGAGCACAGGGTTGTCCTGGAAGAGGTGGATAGCCTGACAGTTGCTGTACACAGGAAGCAGACCCTAGGAGCACAGGACTATCCTGGAATAGGTGCATAGCCTGCCAGTTGTTGTACACAGGAAGCAGACCCTCGGAGCACAAGGCTGTCCTGGAATAAGTGCATAACCTGCCTGCTCTTGTACACAGGAAACAGACCCTCAGAGCACAGGGTTGTCCTGGAAGAGGTGGATAGCCTGACAGTTGCTGTACACAGGAAGCAGACCCTAGGAGCACAGGACTATCCTGGAATAGGTGCATAGCATGCCAGTTGTTGTACACAGGAAGCAGACCCTCGGAGCACAGGGCTGTCCTGCAATAGGTGCATAGCCCGCCAGTTGTAGTACACAGGAAGCAGACCCTCAGAGCACAGGGATGTCTTGGAATAGGTGCATAGCCTGCCAGTTGTTGTACAAAGGAAGAAGACCCTCAGAGCACAGGACTGTCCTGGAATAGATGCATATTCTGTCAGATGTTGAACACAGGAAGCGGACCCTCTGGGCACAGGGCTGTCCTGGAATAGGTGCATAGCCTGCCTGTTGTTGTACACAGGAAGCAGACCTTCAGAGCACAAAGCTGTCCTGGAATAGGTGCATAGCCTGCCTGTTGATGTACACAGGAAGCAGACCCTAAGAGCACAGGGTTGTCCTGGAATAGGTGAATAGCCTGCCAGTTGTTGTACACAGGAAGCAGACCCTCGGAGCACAGGACTATCCTGGAGTAGATGCAAACCTCGAATAGGTGCATAGCTTGCCTGTTGTTGTACACAGGAAGCAGATCCTCGGCGCACAGGGCTGTCCTAGGAGAGGTGCATAGCCTGCCTGTTGTTTCACACAGGAAGCAGACCCTCGGAGCGCAAGACTGTCCTAGAATAGGTGCACAGCCTGCCAGTTGTTGCACACAAGAAGCAGGCCCTAAGAGCACAGGGCTGTTCTAGAATAGGTACATAGCCTGCTGGTTGTTGTACACAGGAAGCAGACCCTCGGAGCACAGGACTATCATGGAATAGGTGCATAGCCTGCCGGTTGTTGTACACAGGAAGCAGACCCTCGGAGCACAGGGCTGTCCTGGAATAGGTGCATGGCCTGCCAGTTGTTGTACACAGGAAGCAGACCCCGGACCACAGGGCTGTTCTGGAATAGGTTGATAGTCTGCCTGTTGTTGTACACAGGAAGCAGACCCGCAGATCACAGGACTATACTGGAAGAGGTGCAATGCCTGCCGGTTGTTGTACACAGGAAGCAGACCCTCGGAGCACAGGACTATCCGGGAATAGGTGCATAGCCTGCCCTTTGTAGTATACAGGAAGCAGGCCCTTAGAGCAAAGGGCTGTCCTGGAATAGGTGCATAACCTGCCAGTTGTTGTACACAGGAAGCGGACGCTCAGAGCACAGGACTGTCCTGGAATAGGTGCATAGCCTGCCAGTTGTTGTACACAGGAAGCGGACGCTCGGAACACAGGATTGTCCTGGAATAGGTGCATAGCCTGCCAGTTGTTGTACACAGGAAGCAGACCCTCGGAGCACAGGGCTGTCTGGGAATAGGTGCATAGCCTGCCAGTTGCTGTACAAAGGAAGAAGACCCTCAGAACACAGGACTGTCCTGGAATAGATCCCTAGCCTGCCAAATGTTGTACACAGGAAGCGGACCCTCTGAACATAGGGCTGTCCTGGAATAGGTGCATAGCCTGCCAGTTGTTGTACCCTTGGAGCATAGGACTGTCCTGGAATAGGTGCATAACCTGCCAGTTGTTGTAAACAGGAAGCGACCTTCAGAGCACAGGGCTGTCCTGAAATAGGTGCATAGCCTGCCTGTTGTTGTACACAGGAAGCAGACCCTTAGAGCACAGGGTTGTCCTGGAATAATTGAATAGCCTGCCAGTTGTTGTACAGAGGAAGCAGACCCTCGGAGCACAGGGCTGTCCTCGAATAGGTGCATAGCCTGCCAGTTGTTGTACACAGGAAGCAGACCCTCAGAGCACAGGCATGTCCTGGAATAGGTGCATGCATAGCCTGTCTGTTGTTGTACACAGGAGGCAGACCCTCGGCGCACAGAGCTGTCCTAGAAGAGGTGCATAGCCTGCCTGTTGTTGCACACAGGAAGCAGACCCTCGGAGCACAGGACTGTCCTAGAATAGGTGCGGAGCCTGCTAGTTGTTATACACAGGAAGCAGGCCCTAAGAGCACAGGACTAGCCTGGAATAGGTGCATAGCCTGCCTGTTGTTGCACACAGGAAGCAGACCCTCAGAGCACAGGGCTGTCCTAGAATAGGTACATAGCCTGCCAGTCTTGTAAACAGGAAGTAGACCCTCAGAGCACAGGGCTGTCCTGGAATAGGTGCATAACCTGCCTGTTGGTGTACACAGTAAGATGACCCTCAAAGCACAGGGCTTTCCTGGAATAGGTGCAAAACCTGCCTGTTGTTGTACACAGTAAGTTGACCCTCAAAGCACAGGGCTTTCATGGAATAGGTGCATAGCCTGCCGGTTGTTGTACAAAGGAAGAAGACCCTCGGACCAAAGGAATAGGTTGATAGCCTGCCTGTTGTTGTACACAGGAAGCAGACCCGCAGAGCACAGGACTATCCTGGAATAGGTGCATAGCCTGCCGGTTGTTGTACACAGGAAGCAGACCCTCGGAGCACAGGGCTGTCTTGGAATAGGTGCATAGCCTGCCAGTTGTTGTACAAAGGAAGCAGACCCTCGGACCAAAGGGCTGTTCTGGAATAGGTTGATAGCCTGCCTGTTGTTGTACACAGGAAGCAGACCCGCAGAGCACAGGACCATCCTGGAATAGGTGCATAGCCTGCCGGTTGTTGTACACAGGAAGCAGACCCTCGGAGCACAGGGCTGTCTTGGAATAGGTGCATAGCCTGCCAGTTGTTGTACAAAGGAAGAAGACCCTCAGAGCACAGGGCTGTCCTGGAATAGGTGCGTAGCCTGCCTGTTGTTGTAGACAGGAAGAAGGCCCTAAGATCACAGAGCTGTCCTGGAATGGGTGCATAGCCTGCCATTTGTTGTACACAGGAAGCAGACCCTAAGGGCACAGGGCTGTCCTGGAATAGGTGCATAGACTGTCAGTTGTTGTACACAGGAAGCAGACCCTCAGAGCACAGGGCTGTCCTGGAATAGGAGCATAGCCTGCCTGCAGACCCTCAGAGCACAGGGATGTCCTGGAATAGGTACATAGCCTGCCAGTTGTTGTACACAGGAAGCAGACCCTCGGAGCAGAGGACTGTCCCGGAATAGGTGCATAGCCTGCCAGTTTTTGTACACAGCAAGCAGACCCTCGGAGAACAGGACTATCCGGAAGTCGGTGCACGGCCTGGCAGTTGTTGTACACAGGATGCAGACCCTCGGAAAACAGGGCTGTCCTGGCATAGGTGCATAGCCTGCCAGTTGTTGTAAACAGGAAGCGGACCCTAAGTACACAGGACTGTCCAGAAATAGGTGCATAGCCTGCCCGTTGTTGTACACATTAAGCAGACCCTCAGAGCAGAAGGCTGTCCTGGAATAGGTGCATAGCCTACCTGTTGTAGTATACAGGAAGCAGGCCCTAAGAGCACACAGCTATCCTGGAATAGGTCTATAACCTCCCAGTTGTTGTACACAGGAAGCGGACCCTTGGAATACAGAGCTGTCCTGGAATAGGTGCATAGCCGGCCAGTTGTACACAGGAAGCAGACCCTCGGAGCACAGGACTGTCTTGGAATAGTTGCATAGCCTGCCAGTTGTACAAAGGAAGAAGACCCCCCAGGGCACAGAGCTGTCTTGGAATAGGTGCATAGCCTGCGAGATGTTGTACACAGGAAGTGGACCCTGGGAGAACAGGGCTGTCCTGGAATAGGTGCATAGCCTGCCAGTTATTGTACCCTCGGAGCAGAGGACTGTCCTGGAATACGTGCATAGCCTGCCAGTTGCTGTACACAGGAAGCAGACCTTCAGAGCACAAGGCTGTCCTGGAATAAGTGCATAACCTGCCTGCTCTTGTACACAGGAGACAGACCCTCAGAGCACAGGGTTGTCCTGGAAGAGGTGGATAGCCTGACAGTTGCTGTACACAGGAAGAAGACCCTAGGAGCACAGGACTATCCTGGAATAGGTGCATAGCCTGCCAGTTGTTGTACACAGGAAGCAGACCCTCGGAGCACAAGGCTGTCCTGGAATAAGTGCATAACCTGCCTGCTCTTGTACACAGGAAACAGCCCCTCAGAGCACAGGGTTGTCCTGGAAGAGGTGGATAGCCTGACAGTTGCTGTACACAGGAAGCAGACCCTAGGAGCACAGGACTATCCTGGAATAGGTGCATAGCGTGCCAGTTGTTGTACACAGGAAGCAGACCCTCAGAGCACAGGGCTGTCCTGCAATAGGTGCATAGCCCGCCAGTTGTAGTACACAGGAAGCAGACCCTCAGAGCACAGGGATGTCTTGGAATAGGTGCATAGCCTGCCAGTTGTTGTACAAAGGAAGAAGACCCTCAGAGCACAGGACTGTCCTGGAATAGATGCATATTCTGTCAGATGTTGAACACAGGAAGCGGACCCTCTGGGCACAGGGCTGTCCTGGAATAGGTGCATAGCCTGCCTGTTGTTGTACACAGGAAGCAGACCCTAGGAGCACAGGACTATCCTGGAATAGGTGCATAGCCTGCCAGTTGTTGTACACAGGAAGCAGACCCTCGGAGCACAAGGCTGTCCTGGAATAAGTGCATAACCTGCCTGCTCTTGTACACAGGAAACAGACCCTCAGAGCACAGGGTTGTCCTGGAAGAGGTGGATAGCCTGACAGTTGCTGTACACAGGAAGCAGACCCTAGGAGCACAGGACTATCCTGGAATAGGTGCATAGCGTGCCAGTTGTTGTACACAGGAAGCAGACCCTCGGAGCACAGGGCTGTCCTGCAATAGGTGCATAGCCCGCCAGTTGTAGTACACAGGAAGCAGACCCTCAGAGCACAGGGATGTCTTGGAATAGGTGCATAGCCTGCCAGTTGTTGTACAAAGGAAGAAGACCCTCAGAGCACAGGACTGTCCTGGAATAGATGCATATTCTGTCAGATGTTGAACACAGGAAGCGGACCCTCTGGGCACAGGGCTGTCCTGGAATAGGTGCATAGCCTGCCTGTTGTTGTACACAGGAAGCAGACCTTCAGAGCACAAAGCTGTCCTGAAATAGGTGCATAGCCTGCCTGTTGATGTACACAGGAAGCAGACCCTAAGAGCACAGGGTTGTCCTGGAATAGGTGAATAGCCTGCCAGTTGTTGTACACAGGAAGCAGACCCTCGGAGCACAGGACTATCCTGGAGTAGATGCAAACCTCGAATAGGTGCATAGCTTGCCTGTTGTTGTACACAGGAAGCAGACCCTCGGCGCACAGGGCTGTCCTAGGAGAGGTGCATAGCCTGCCTGTTGTTTCACACAGGAAGCAGACCCTCGGAGCGCAAAACTGTCCCAGAATAGGTGCACAGCCTGCCAGTTGTTGCACACAAGAAGCAAGCCCTAAGAGCACAGGGCTGTCCTAGAATAGGTACATAGCCTGCTGGGTGTTGTACACAGGAAGCAGACCCTCGGAGCACAGGACTATCATGGAATAGGTGCATAGCCTGCCGGTTGTTGTACACAGGAAGCAGACCCTCGGAGCACAGGGCTGTCCTGGAATAGGTGCATGGCCTGCCAGTTGTTGTACACAGGAAGCAGGCCCCGGACCACAGGGCTGTTCTGGAATAGGTTGATAGCCTGCCTGTTGTTGTACACAGGAAGCAGACCCGCAGATCACAGGACTATACTGGAATAGGTGCAATGCCTGCCGGTTGTTGTACACAGGAAGCAGACCCTCGGAGCACAGGACTATCCGGGAATAGGTGCATAGCCTGCCCTTTGTAGTATACAGGAAGCAGGCCCTAAGAGCAAAGGGCTGTCCTGGAATAGGTGCATAACCTGCCAGTTGTTGTACACAGGAAGCGGACGCTCAGAGCACAGGACTGTCCTGGAATAGGTGCATAGCCTGCCAGTTGTTGTACACAGGAAGCGGACACTCGGAACACAGGATTGTCCTGGAATAGGTGCATAGCCTGCCAGTTGTTGTACACAGGAAGCGGACCCTCGGAGCACAGGGCTGTCTGGGAATAGGTGCATAGCCTGCCAGTTGCTGTACAAAGGAAGAAGACCCTCAGAGCACAGGACTGTCCTGGAATAGATCCCTAGCCTGCCAGATGTTGTACACAGGAAGCGGACCCTCTGAACATAGGGCTGTCCTGGAATAGGTGCATAGCCTGCCAGTTGTTGTACCCTTGGAGCATAGGACTGTCCTGGAATAGGTGCATAACCTGCCAGTTGTTGTAAACAGGAAGCGACCTTCAGAGTACAGGGCTGTCCTGAAATAGGTGCATAGCCTGCCTGTTGTTGTACACAGGAAGCAGACCCTTAGAGCACAGGGTTGTCCTGGAATAATTGAATAGCCTGCCAGTTGTTGTACAGTGGAAGCAGACCCTCGGAGCACAGGGCTGTCCTGGAATAGGTGCATAGCCTGCCAGTTGTTGTACACAGGAAGCAGACCCTCAGAGCACAGGCATGTCCTGGAATAGGTGCATGCATAGCCTGTCTGTTGTTGTACACAGGAGGCAGACCCTCGGCGCACAGAGCTGTCCTAGAAGAGGTGCATAGCCTGCCTGTTGTTGCACACAGGAAGCAGACCCTCGGAGCACAGGACTGTCCTAGAATAGGTGCAGAGCCTGCTAGTTGTTATACACAGGAAGCAGGCCCTAAGAGCACAGGACTAGCCTGGAATAGGTGCATAGCCTGCCTGTTGTTGCACACAGGAAGCAGACCCTCGGAGCACAGGGCTGTCCTAGAATAGGTACATAGCCTGCCAGTTCTTGTACACAGGAAGTGGACCCTCAGAGCACAGGGCTGTCCTGGAATAGGTGCATAACCTGCCTGTTGTTGTACACAGTAAGATGACCCTCAAAGCACAGGGCTTTCCTGGAATAGGTGCAAAACCTGCCTGTTGTTGTACACAGTAAGTTGACCCTCAAAGCGCAGGGCTTTCCTGGAATAGGTGCATAGCCTGCCGGTTGTTGTACAAAGGAAGCAGACCCTCGGACCAAAGGGCTGTTCTGGAATAGGTTGATAGCCTGCCTGTTGTTGTACACAGGAAGCAGACCCGCAGAGCACAGGACTATCCTGGAATAGGTGCATAGCCTGCCGGTTGTTGTACACAGGAAGCAGACCCTCGGAGCACAGGGCTGTCTTGGAATAGGTGCATAGCCTGCCAGTTGTTGTACAAAGGAAGAAGACACTCAGAGCACAGGGCTGTCCTGGAATAGGTGCGTAGCCTGCCTGTTGTTGTAGACAGGAAGAAGGCCCTAAAAGCACAGAGCTGTCCTGGAATGGGTGCATAGCCTGCCATTTGTTGTACACAGGAAGCAGACCCTAAGGGCACAGGGCTGTCCTGGAATAGGTGCATAGACTGCCAGTTGTTGTACACAGGAAGCAGACCCTCAGAGCACAGGGCTGTCCTGGAATAGGTGCATAGCCTGCCTGCAGACCCTCAGAGCACAGGACTGTCCTGGAATAGATGCATATTCTGCCAGATGTTGAACACAGGAAGCGGACCCTCTGGGCACAGGGCTGTCCTGGAATAGGTGCATAGCCTGCCTGTTGTTGTACACAGGAAGCAGACCTTCAGAGCACAGGGCTGTCCTGAAATAGGTGCATAGCCTGCCTGTTGATGTACACAGGAAGCAGACCCTAAGAGCACAAGGTTGTCCTGGAATAGGTGAATAGCCTGCCAGTTGTTGTACACAGGAAGCAGACCCTCGGAGCACAGGACTGTCCTGGAATAGGTGCATAGCCTGCCAGTTGTTGTACACAGGAAACGGACGCTCGGAACACAGGATTGTCCTGGAATAGGTGCATAGCCTGCCAGTTGTTGTACACAGGAAGCGGACCCTCGGAGCACAGGGCTGTCCGGGAATAGGTGCATAGCCTGCCAGTTGCTGTACAAAGGAAGAAGACCCTCAGAGCACAGGACTGTCCTGGAATAGATCCCTAGCCTGCCAGATGTTGTTCACAGGAAGCGGACCCTCTAAACATAGGGCTGTCCTGGAATAGGTGCATAGCCTGCCAGTTGTTGTACCCTTGGAGCATAGGACTGTCCTGGAATAGGTGCATAACCTGCCAGTTGTTGTAAACAGGAAGCGGCCTTCAGAACACAGGGCTGTCCTGAAATAGGTGCATAGCCTGCCTGTTGTTGTACACAGGAAGCAGACCCTTAGAGCACAGGGTTGTCCTGGAATAATTGAATAGCCTGCCAGTTGTTGTACAGAGGAAGCAGACCCTCGGAGCACAGGGCTGTCCTCGAATAGGTGCATAGCCTGCCAGTTGTTGTACACAGGAAGCAGACCCTCAGAGCACAGGCATGTCCTGGAATAGGTGCATGCAAAGCCTGTCTGTTGTTGTACACAGGAGGCAGACCCTCGGCGCACAGAGCTGTCCTAGAAGAGGTGCATAGCCTGCCTGTTGTTGCACACAGGAAGCAGACCCTCGGAGCACAGGACTGTCCTAGAATAGGTGCAGAGCCTGCTAGTTGTTATACACAGGAAGCAGGCCCTAAGAGCACAGGACTAGCCTGGAATAGGTGCATAGCCTGCCTGTTGTTGCACACAGGAAGCAGACCCTCGGAGCACAGGGCTGTCCTAGAATAGGTACATAGCCTGCCAGTTCTTGTACACAGGAAGTGGACCCTCAGAGCACAGGGCTGTCCTGGAATAGGTGCATAACCTGCCTGTTGTTGTACACAGTAAGATGACCCTCAAAGCACAGGGCTTTCCTGGAATAGGTGCAAAACCTGCCTGTTGTTGTACACAGTAGGTTGACCCTCAAAGCACAGGGCTTTCCTGGAATAGGTGCATAGCCTGCCGGTTGTTGTACAAAGGAAGCAGACCCTCGGACCAAAGGGCTGTTCTGGAATAGGTTGATAGCCTGCCTGTTGTTGTACACAGGAAGCAGACCCGCAGAGCACAGGACTATCCTGGAATAGGTGCATAGCCTGCCGGTTGTTGTACACAGGAAGCAGACCCTCGAGCACAGGGCTGTCTTGGAATAGGTGCATAGCCTGCCAGTTGTTGTACAAACGAAGAAGACCCTCAGAGCACAGGGCTGTCCTGGAATAGGTGCGCAGCCTGCCTGTTGTTGTAGACAGGAAGAAGGCCCTAAGAGCACAGAGCTCTCCTGGAATGGGTGCATAGCCTGCCATTTGTTGTACACAGGAAGCAGACCTTCAGAGCACAGGGCTGTCCTGGAATAGGTGCATAGCCTGCCTGCTGACCCTCAGAGCACAGGGATGTCCTGGAATAGGTACATAGCCTGCCAGTTGTTGTACACAGGAAGCAGACCCTCGGAGCAGAGGACTGTCCCGGAATAGGTGCATAGCCTGCCAGTTTTTGTACAGAGGAAGCAGACCCTCGGAGCACAGGGCTGTCCTCGAATAGGTGCATAGCCTGCCAGTTGTTGTACACTGGAAGCAGACCCTCAGAGCACAGGCATGTCCTGGAATAGGTGCATGCAGAGCCTGTCTGTTGTTGTACACAGGAGGCAGACCCTCGGCGCACAGAGCTGTCCTAGAAGAGGTGCATAGCCTGCCTGTTGTTGCACACAGGAAGCAGACCCTCGGAGCACAGGACTGTCCTAGAATAGGTGCAGTGCCTGCTAGTTGTTATACACAGGAAGCAGGCCCTAAGAGCACAGGACTAGCCTGGAATAGGTGCATAGCCTTCCTGTTGTTGCACACAGGAAGCAGACCCTCGGAGCACAGGACTGTCCTAGAATAGGTGCAGAGCCTGCTAGTTGTTATACACAGGAAGCAGGCCCTAAGAGCACAGGACTAGCCTGGAATAGGTGCATAGCCTGCCTGTTGTTGCACACAGGAAGCAGACCCTCGGAGCACAGGACTGTCCTAGAATAGGTACATAGCCTGCCAGTTCTTGTACACAGGAAGTGGACCCTCAGAGCACAGGGCTGTCCTGGAATAGGTGCATAACCTGCCTGTTGTTGTACACAGTAAGATGACCCTCAAAGCACAGGGCTTTCCTGGAATAGGTGCAAAACCTGCCTGTTGTTGTACACAGTAAATTGACCCTCAAAACACAGGGCTTTCCTGGAATAGGTGCATAGCCTGCCGGTTGTTGTACAAAGGAAGCAGACCCTCAGACCAAAGGGCTGTTCTGGAATAGGTTGATAGCCTGCCTGTTGTTGTACACAGGAAGCAGACCCGCAGAGCACAGGACTATCCTGGAATAGGTGCATAGCCTGCCGGTTGTTGTATACAGGAAGCAGACCCTCGGAGCACAGGGCTGTCTTGGAATAGGTGCATAGCCTGCCAGTTGTTGTACAAAGGAAGAATACCCTCAGAGCACAGGGCTGTCCTGGAATAGGTGCGTAGCCTGCCTGTTGTTGTAGACAGGAAGAAGGCCCTAAGAGCACAGAGCTGTCCTGGAATGGGTGCATAGCCTGCCATTTGTTGTACACAGGAAGCAGACCCTAAGGGCACAGGGCTGTCCTGGAATAGGTGCATAGACTGCCAGTTTTTGTACACAGGAAGCAGACCCTCAGAGCACAGGGCTGTCCTGGAATAGGTGCATAGCCTGCCTGCAGACCCTCAGAGCACAGGGATGTCCTGGAATAGGTACATAGCCTGCCAGTTGTTGTACACAGGAAGCAGACCCTCGGAGCAGAGGACTGTCCCGGAATAGGTGCATAGCCTGCCAGTTTTTGTACACAGGAAGCAGACCCTCGGAGCACAGGACTATCCGGAAGTAGGTGCACGGCCTGGCAGTTGTTGTACACAGGATGCAGACCCTCGGAAAACAGGGCTGTCCTGGCATAGGTGCATAGCCTGCCAGTTGTTGTAAACAGGAAGCGGACCCTAAGAGCACACGGCTATCCTGGAATAGGTGCATAGCCTCCCAGTTGTTGTACACAGGAAGCGGACCCTTGGAGCACAGAGCTGTCCTGGAATAGGTGCATAGCCTGCCCGTTTTTGTACACAGGAAGCAGACCCTCAGAGGAGAAGGCTGTCCTGGAATAGGTGCATAGCCTGCCTGTTGTAGTATACAGGAAGCAGACCCTTGGAGCACAGAGCTGTCCTGGAATAGGTGCATAGCCGGCCAGTTGTACACAGGAAGCAGACCCTCGGAGCACAGGACTGTCTTGGAATAGGTGCATAGCCTGCCAGTTGTTGTACAAAGGAAGCAGACCCTCGGACCAAAGGGCTGTTCTGGAATAGGTTGATAGCCTGCCTGTTGTTGTACACAGGAAGCAGACCCGCAGAGCACAGGACTATCCTGGAATAGGTGCATAGCCTGCCGGTTGTTGTACACAGGAAGCAGACCCTCGGAGCACAGGGCTGTCTTGGAATAGGTGCATAGCCTGCCAGTTGTTGTACAAAGGAAAAAGACCCTCAGAGCACAGGGCTGTCCTGGAATAGGTGCGTAGCCTGCCTGTTGTTGTAGACAGGAAGAAGGCCCTAAGATCACAGAGCTGTCCTGGAATGGGTGCATAGCCTGCCATTTGTTGTACACAGGAAGCAGACCCTAAGGGCACAGGGCTGTCCTGGAATAGGTGCATAGACTGTCAGTTGTTGTACACAGGAAGCAGACCCTCAGAGCACAGGGCTGTCCTGGAATAGGTGCATAGCCTGCCTGCAGACCCTCAGAGCACAGGGATGTCCTGGAATAGGTACATAGCCTGCCAGTTGTTGTACACAGGAAGCAGATCCTCGGAGCACAGGACTATCTGGAAGTCGGTGCACGGCCTGGCAGTTTTTGTACACAGGATGCAGACCCTCGGAAAACAGGGCTGTCCTGGCATAGGTGCATAGCCTGCCAGTTGTTGTAAACAGGAAGCGGACCCTAAGTACACAGGACTGTCCTGGAATAGGTGCATAGCCTGCCCGTTGTTGTACACAGGAAGCAGACCATCAGAGCAGAAGGCTGTCCTGGAATAGGTGCATAGCCTACCTGTTGTAGTATACAGGAAGCAGGCCCTAAGAGCACACGGCTATCCTGGAATAGGTGCATAGCCTCCCAGTTGTTGTACACAGGAAGCGGACCCTTGGAGCACAGAGCTGTCCTGGAATAGGTGCATAGCCGGCCAGTTGTACACAGGAAGCAGACCCTCGGAGCACAGGACTGTCTTGGAATAGGTGCATAGCCTGCCAGTTGTACAAAGGAAGAAGACCCCCCAGGGCACAGAGCTGTCTTGGAATAGGTGCATAGCCTGCGAGATGTTGTACACAGGAAGTGGACCCTGGGAGAACAGGGCTGTCCTGGAATAGGTGCATAGCCTGCCAGTTGTTGTACCCTCGGAGCAGAGGACTGTCCTGGAATAGGTGCATAGCCTGCCAGTTGCTGTACACAGGAAGCAGACCTTCAGAGCACAGGGCTGTCCTGGAATAAGTGCATAACCTGCCTGCTCTTGTACACAGGAAACAGACCCTCAGAGCACAGGGTTGTCCTGGAAGAGGTGGATAGCCTGACAGTTGCTGTACACAGGAAGCAGACCCTAGGAGCACAGGACTATCCTGGAATAGGTGCATAGCCTGCCAGTTGTTGTACACAGGAAGCAGACCCTCGGAGCACATGGCTACCCTGCAATAAGTACATAGCATGCCTGTTGTAGTATACAGGAAGCAGGCCCTAAGAGCACAGGACTGTCCTCGAATAGGTGCATAGCCTGCCAGTTGTTGTACACAGGAAGCGGACGCTCAGAGCACAGGGATTGTCCTGGAATAGGTGCATAGCCTGCCAGTTGTTGTACACAGGAAGCAGACCCTCGGAGCACAGGCCTGTCCTGCAATAGGTGCATAGCCTGCCAGTTGTAGTACACAGGAAGCAGACCCTCAGAGCACAGGGATGTCTTGGAATAGATGCATAGCCTGCCAGTTGTTGTACAAAGGAAGAAGACCCTCAGAGCACAGGACTGTCCTGGAATAGATGCATAGCCTGCCAGTTGTTGTACACAGGAAGCAGACCTTCAGAGCACAGGGCTGTCCTGAAATAGGTGCATAGCCTGCATGTTGATGTACACAGGAAGCAGACCCTAAGAGCACAGGGTTGTCCTGGAATAGGTGAATAGGCTGCCAGTTGTTGTACACAGGAAGCAGACCCTCGGAGCACAGGACTATCCTGGAGTAGATGCAAACCTCGAATAGGTGCATAGCTTGCCTGTTGGTGTACACAGGAAGCAGACCCTCGGCGCACAGGGCTGTCCTAGGAGAGGTGCATAGCCTGCCTGTTGTTGTACACAGAAAGCAGACCCTCGGAGCGCAAGACTGTCCTAGAATAGGTGCACAGCCTGCCAGTTGTTGCACACAAGAAGCAGGCCCTAAGAGCACAGGGCTGTCCTAGAATAGGTACATAGCCTGCTGGTTGTTGTACACAGGAAGCATACCCTCGGAAAACAGGGCTGTCCTGGCATAGGGCCATAGCCTGCCAGTTGTTGTAAACAGGAAGCGGACCCTAAGTACACAGGACTGTCCTGGAATAGGTGCATAGCCTGCCCGTTGTTGTACACAGGAAGCAGACCTTCAGAGCACAGGGCTGTCCTGAAATAGGTGCATGGCGTGCCTGTTGTTGTACACAGGAAGCAGACCCTAAGAGCACAGGGTTGTCCTGGAATAGGTGAATAGCCTGCCAGTTGTTGTACACAGGAAGCAGACCCTTGGAGCACAGGACTATCCTGGAGTAGATGCAAACCTCGCATAGGTGCATAGCTTGCCTGTTGTTGTACACAGGAAGCAGACCCTCGGCGCACAGGGCTGTCCTAGGAGAGGTGCATAGCCTGCCTGTTGTTGCACACAGGAAGCAGACCCTCGGAGCGCAGGACTGTCCTAGAATAGGTGCACAGCCTGCCAGTTGTTGCACACAAGAAGCAGGCCCTAAGAGCACAGGGATGTCCTAGAATAGGTACATAGCCTGCTGGTTGTTGTACACAGGAAGCAGACCCTCGGAGCACAGGACTATCATGGAATAGGTGCATAGCCTGCCGGTTGTTGTACACAGGAAGCAGACCCTCGGAGCACAGGGCTGTCCTGGAATAGGTGCATGGCCTGCCAGTTGTTGTACACAGGAAGCAGACCCCCGGACCACAGGGCTGTTCTGGAATAGGTTGATAGCCTGCCTGTTGTTGTACACAGGAAGCAGACCCGCAGATCACAGGACTATACTGGAATAGGTGCAATGCCTGCCGGTTGTTGTACACAGGAAGCAGACCCTCGGAGCACAGGACTATCCGGGAATAGGTGCATAGCCTGCCTCTTGTAGTACACAGGAAGCGGACGCTCAGAGCACAGGACTGTCCTGGAATAGGTGCATAGCCTGCCAGTTGTTGTACACAGGAAGTGGACCCTCGGAGCACAGGGCTGTCCGGGAATAGGTGCATAGCTTGCCAGTTGCTGTACAAAGGAAGAAGACCCTCAGAGCACAGGAATGTCCTAGAATAGATGCCTAGCCTGCCAGATGTTGTACACAGGAAGCGGACCCTCTGAACATAGGGCTGTCCTGGAATAGGTGCATAGCCTGCCAGTTGTTGTACACTTGGAGCATAGGACTGTCCTGGAATAGGTGCATAACCTGCCAGTTTGTGTAAACAGGAAGCGACCTTCAGAGCACAGGGCTGTCCTGAAATAGGTGCATAGCCTGCCTGTTGTTGTACACAGGAAGCAGACCCTTAGAGCACAGGGTTGTCCTGGAATAAGTGATTAGCCTGCCAGTTGTTGTACAGAGGAAGCAGACCCTCCGAGCACAGGGCTGTCCTCGAATAGGTGCATAGCCTGCCAGTTGTTGTACACTGGAAGCAGACCCTCAGAGCACAGGCATGTCCTGGAATAGGTGCATGCAGAGCCTGTCTGTTGTTGTACACAGGAGGCAGACCCTCGGCGCACAGAGCTGTCCTAGAAGAGGTGCATAGCCTGCCTGTTGTTGCACACAGGAAGCAGACCCTCGGAGCACAGGACTGTCCTAGAATAGGTGCAGTGCCTGCTAGTTGTTATACACAGGAAGCAGGCCCTAAGAGCACAGGACTAGCCTGGAATAGGTGCATAGCCTTCCTGTTGTTGCACACAGGAAGCAGACCCTCGGAGCACAGGACTGTCCTAGAATAGGTGCAGAGCCTGCTAGTTGTTATACACAGGAAGCAGGCCCTAAGAGCACAGGACTAGCCTGGAATAGGTGCATAGCCTGCCTGTTGTTGCACACAGGAAGCAGACCCTCGGAGCACAGGGCTGTCCTAGAATAGGTACATAGCCTGCCAGTTCTTGTACACAGGAAGTGGACCCTCAGAGCACAGGGCTGTCCTGGAATAGGTGCATAACCTGCCTGTTGTTGTACACAGTAAGATGACCCTCAAAGCACAGGGCTTTCCTGGAATAGGTGCAAAACCTGCCTGTTGTTGTACACAGTAAGTTGACCCTCAAAGCACAGGGCTTTCCTGGAATAGGTGCATAGCCTGCCGGTTGTTGTACAAAGGAAGCAGACCCTTGGACCAAAGGGCAGTTCTGGAATAGGTTGATAGCCTGCCTGTTGTTGTACACAGGAAGCAGACCCGCAGAGCACAGGACTATCCTGGAATAGGTGCATAGCCTGCCGGTTGTTGTACACAGGAAGCAGACCCTCGGAGCACAGGGCTGTCTTGGAATAGGTGCATAGCCTGCCAGTTGTACAAACGAAGAAGACCCTCAGAGCACAGGGCTGTCCTGGAATAGGTGCGTAGCCTGCCTGTTGTTGTAGACAGGAAGAAGGCCCTAAGAGCACATAGCTCTCCTGGAATGGGTGCATAGCCTGCCATTTGTTGTACACAGGAAGCAGACCCTAAGGGCACAGGGCTGTCCTGGAATAGGTGCATAGACTGCCAGTTGTTGTACACAGGAAGCAGACCCTCAGAGCACAGGGCTGTCCTGGAATAGGTGCATAGCCTGCCTGCAGACCCTCAGAGCACAGGGATGTCCTGGAATAGGTACATAGCCTGCCAGTTGTTGTACACAGGAAGCAGACCCTCGGAGCAGAGGACTGTCCCGGAATAGGTGCATAGCCTGCCAGTTTTTGTACACAGGAAGCAGACCCTCGGAGCACAGGACTATCCGGAAGTAGGTGAACGGCCTGGCAGTTGTTGTACACAGGATGCAGACCCTCGGAAAACAGGGCTGTCCTGGCATAGGTGCATAGCCTGCCAGTTGTTGTAAACAGGAAGCGGACCCTAAGTACACAGGACTGTCCTGGAATAGGTGCATAGCCTGCCCGTTTTTGTACACAGGAAGCAGACCCTCAGAGCAGAAGGCTGTCCTGGAATAGGTGCATAGCCTGCCTGTTGTAGTATACAGGAAGCAGGCCCTAAGAGCACACGGCTATCCTGGAATAGATGCATAGCCTCCCAGTTGTTGTACACAGGAAGCGGACCCTTGGAGCACAGAGCTGTCCTGGAATAGGTGCATAGCCGGCCAGTTGTACACAGGAAGCAGACCCTCGGAGCACAGGACTGTCTTGGAATAGGTGCATAGCCTGCCAGTTGTTGTACAAAGGAAGCAGACCCTCGGACCAAAGGGCTGTTCTGGAATAGGTTGATAGCCTGCCTGTTGTTGTACACAGGAAGCAGACCCGCAGAGCACAGGACTATCCTGGAATAGGTGCATAGCCTGCCGGTTGTTGTACACAGGAAACAGACCCTCGGAGCACAGGGCTGTCTTGGAATAGGTGCATAACCTGCCAGTTGTTGTACAAAGGAAGAAGACCCTCAGAGCACAGGGCTGTCCTGGAATAGGTGCGTAGCCTGCCTGTTGTTGTAGACAGGAAGAAGGCCCTAAGATCACAGAGCTGTCCTGGAATGGGTGCATAGCCTGCCATTTGTTGTACACAGGAAGCAGACCCTAAGGGCACAGGGCTGTCCTGGAATAGGTGCATAGACTGTCAGTTGTTGCACACAGGAAGCAGACCCTCAGAGCACAGGGCTGTCCTGGAATAGGTGCATAGCCTGCCTGCAGACCCTCAGAGCACAGGGATGTCCTGGAATAGGTACATAGCCTGCCAGTTGTTGTACACAGGAAGCAGACCCTCAGAGCAGAGGACTGTCCCGGAATAGGTGCATAGCCTGCCAGTTTTTGTACACAGGAAGCAGACCCTCGGAGCACAGGACTATCCGGAAGTAGGTGCACGGCCTGGCAGTTGTTGTACACAGGATGCAGACCCTCGGAAAACAGGGCTGTCCTGGCATAGGTGCATAGCCTGCCAATTGTTGTAAACAGGAAGCGGACCCTAAGTACACAGGACTGTCCTGGAATAGGTGCATAGCCTGCCCGTTGTTGTACACAGGAAGCAGACCCTCAGAGCAGAAGGCTGTCCTGGAATAGGTGCATAGCCTACCTGTTGTAGTATACAGGAAGCAGGCCCTAAGAGCACACGACTATCCTGGAATAGGTGCATAGCCTCCCAGTTGTTGTACACAGGAAGCGGACCCTTGGAGCACAGAGCTGTCCTGGAATTGGTGCATAGCCGGCCAGTTGTACACATGAAGCAGACCCTCGGAGCACAGGACTGTCTTGGAATAGGTGCATAGCCTGCCAGTTGTACAAAGGAAGAAGACCCCCCAGGGCACAGAGCTGTCTTGGAATAGGTGCATAGCCTGCGAGATGTTGTACACAGGAAGTGGACCCTGGGAGAACAGGGCTGTCCTGGAATAGGTGCATAGCCTGCCAGTTGTTGTACCCTCGAAGCAGAGGACTGTCCTGGAATAGGTGCATAGCCTGCCAGTTGCTGTACACAGGAAGCAGACCTTCAGAGCACAGGGCTGTCCTGGAATAAGTGCATAACCTGCCTGCTCTTGTACAAAGGAAACAGACCCTCAGAGCACAGGGTTGTCCTGGAAGAGGTGGATAGCCTGACAGTTGCTGTACACAGGAAGCAGACCATAGGAGCACAGGACTATCCTGGAATAGGTGCATAGCCTGCCAGTTGTTGTACACAGGAAGCAGACCCTCGGAGCACAGGGCTACCCTGCAATAAGTACATAGCATGCCTGTTGTAGTATACAGGAAGCAGGCCCTAAGAGCACAGGACTGTCCTCGAATAGCCTGTCAGTTGTTGTACACAGGAAGCGGACGCTCAGAGCACAGGGATTGTCCTGGAATAGGTGCATAGCCTGCAAGTTGTTGTACACAGGAAGCAGACCCTCGGAGCACAGGGCTGTCCTGCAATAGGTGCATAGCTTGCCAGTTGTAGTACACAGGAAGCAGACCCTCAGAGCACAGGGATGTCTTGGAATAGGTGCATAGCCTGCCAGTTGTTGTACAAAGGAAGAAGACTCTCAGAGCACAGGACTGTCCTGGAATAGATGCATATTCTGCCAGATGTTGAACACAGGAAGCGGACCCTCTGGGCACAGGGCTGTCCTGGAATAGGTGCATAGCCTGCCTGTTGTTGTACACAGGAAGCAGACCTTCAGAGCACAGGGCTGTCCTGAAATAGGTGCATAGCCTGCCTGTTGATGTACACAGGAAGCAGACCCTAAGAGCACAAGGTTGTCCTGGAATAGGTGAATAGCCTGCCAGTTGTTGTACACAGGAAGCAGACCCTCGGAGCACAGGACTATCCTGGAGTAGATGCAAACCTCGAATAGGTGCATAGCTTGCCTGTTGTTGTACACAGGAAGCAGACCCTCGGCGCACAGGGCTGTCCTAGGAGAGGTGCATAGCCTGCCTGTTGTTGCACACAGGAAGCAGACCCTCGGAGCGCAAGACTGTCCTAGAATAGGTGCACAGCCTGCCAGTTGTTGCACACAAGAAGCAGGCCCTAAGAGCACAGGGCTGTCCTAGAATAGGTACATAGCCTGCTGGTTGTTGTACACAGGAAGCAGACCTTCGGAGCACAGGACTATCATGGAATAGGTGCATAGCCTGCCGGTTGTTGTACACAGGAAGCAGACCCTCGGAGCACAGGGCTGTCCTGGAATAGGTGCATGGCCTGCCAGTTGTTGTACACAGGAAGCAGACCCCGGACCACAGGGCTGTTCTGGAATAGGTTGATAGCCTGCCTGTTGTTGTACACAGGAAGCAGACTCGCAGATCACAGGACTATACTGGAATAGGTACAATGCCTGCCGGTTGTTGTACACAGGAAGCAGACCCTTGGAGCACAGGACTATCCGGGAATAGGTGCATAGCCTGCCCTTTGTAGTATACAGGAAGCAGGCCCTAAGAGCAAAGGGCTGTCCTGGAATAGGTGCATAACCTGCCAGTTGTTGTACACAGGAAGCGGACGCTCAGAGCACAGGACTGTCCTGGAATAGGTGCATAGCCTGCCAGTTGTTGTACACAGGAAGCGGATGCTCGGAACACAGGATTGTCCTGGAATAGGTGCATAGCCTGCCAGTTGTTGTACACAGGAAGCGGACCCTCGGAGCACAGGGCTGTCTGGGAATAGGTGCATAGCCTGCCAGTTGCTGTACAAAGGAAGAAGACCCTCAGAGCACAGGACTGTCCTGGAATAGATCCCTAGCCTGCCAGATGTTGTACACAGGAAGCGGACCCTCTGAACATAGGGCTGTCCTGGAATAGGTGCATAGCCTGCCAGTTGTTGTACCCTTGGAGCATAGGACTGTCCTGGAATAGGTGCATAACCTGCCAGTTGTTGTAAACAGGAAGCGGCCTTCAGAGCACAGGGCTGTCCTGAAATAGGTGCATAGCCTGCCTGTTGTTGTACACAGGAAGCAGACCCTTAGAGCACAGGGTTGTCCTGGAATAATTGAATAGCCTGCCAGTTATTGTACAGAGGAAGCAGACCCTCGGAGCACAGGGCTGTCCTCGAATAGGTGCATAGCCTGCCAGTTGTTGTACACAGGAAGCAGACCCTCAGAGCACAGGCATGTCCTGGAATAGGTGCATGCATAGCCTGTCTGTTGTTGTACATAGGAGGCAGACCCTCGGCGCACAGAGCTGTCCTAGAAGAGGTGCATAGCATGCCTGTTGTTGCACACAGGAAGCAGACCCTCGGAGCACAGGACTGTCCTAGAATAGGTGCAGAGCCTGCTAGTTGTTATACACAGGAAGCAGGCCCTAAGAGCACAGGACTAGCCTGGAATAGGTGCATAGCCTGCCTGTTGTTGCACACAGGAAGCAGACCCTCGGAGCACAGGGCTGTCCTAGAATAGGTACATAGCCTGCCAGTTCTTGTACACAGGAAGTGGACCCTCAGAGCATAGGGCTGTCCTGGAATAGGTGCATAACCTGCCTGTTGTTGTACACAGTAAGATGACCCTCAAAGCACAGGGCTTTCCTGGAATAGGTGCAAAACCTGCCTGTTGTTGTACACAGTAAGTTGACCCTCAAAGCACAGGGCTTTCCTGGAATAGGTGCATAGCCTGCCGGTTGTTGTACAAAGGAAGCAGACCCTCGGACCAAAGGGCTGTTCTGGAATAGGTTGATAGCCTGCCATTTGTTGTACACAGGAAGCAGACCCTAAGGGCACAGGGCTGTCCTGGAATAGGTGCATAGACTGTCAGTTGTTGTACACAGGAAGCAGACCCTCAGAGCACAGGGCTGTCCTGGAATAGGTGCATAGCCTGCCTGCAGACCCTCAGAGCACAGGGATGTCCTGGAATAGGTACATAGCCTGCCAGTTGTTGTACACAGGAAGCAGACCCTCGGAGCAGAGGACTGTCCCGGAATAGGTGCATAGCCTGCCAGTTTTTGTACACAGGAAGCAGACCCTCGGAGCACAGGAATATCCGGAAGTAGGTGCACGGCCTGGCAGTTGTTGTACACAGGATGCAGACCCTCGGAAAACAGGGCTGTCCTGGCATAGGTGCATAGCCTGCCAGTTGTTGTAAACAGGAAGCGGACCCTAAGTACACAGGACTGTCCTGGAATAGGTGCATAGCCTGCCCGTTGTTGTACACAGGAAGCAGACCCTCAGAGCAGAAGGCTGTCCTGGAATAGGTGCATAGCCTGCCTGTTGTAGTATACAGGAAGCAGGCCCTAAGAGCACACAGCTATCCTGGAATAGGTGCATAGCCTCCCAGTTGTTGTACACAGGAAGCGGACCCTTGGAGCACAGAGCTGTCCTGGAATAGGTGCATAGCCGGCCAGTTGTACACAGGAAGCAGACCCTCGGAGCACAGGACTGTCTTGGAATAGGTGCATAGCCTGCCAGTTGTACACAGGAAGAAGACCCCCCAGGGCACAGAGCTGTCTTGGAATAGGTGCATAGCCTGCGAGATGTTGTACACAGGAAGTGGACCCTGGGAGAACAGGGCTGTCCTGGAATAGGTGAATAGCCTGCCAGTTGCTGTACCCTCGGAGCAGAGGACTGTCCTGGAATAGGTGCATAGCCTGCCAGTTGCTGTACACAGGAAGCAGACCTTCAGAGCACAGGGCTGTCCTGGAATAAGTGCAAAACCTGCCTGCTCTTGTACACAGGAAACAGACCCTCAGAGCACAGGGTTGTCCTGGAAGAGGTGGATAGCCTGACAGTTGCAGTACACAGGAAGCAGACCCTAGGGGCACAGGACTATCCTGGAATAGGTGCATAGCCTGCCAGTTGTTGTACACAGGAAGCAGACCCTCGGAGCACAGGGCTACCCTGCAATAAGTACATAGCATGCCGGTTGTTGTACCCAGGAAGCAGACCCTCAGAGCACAGGGCTGTTCTGGATTAGGTGCATAGCATGCCAGTTGTTGTACACAGGAAGCAGACCCTAAGTGCACAGGACTGTCCTGGAATAGGTGCATAGCCTGCCCGTTGTTGTACACAGGAAGCAGACCCTCAGAGCACAAGGCTGTCCAGGAATAGGCGCAGAGCCTGCCTGTTGTAGTATACAGGAAGCAGGCCCTAAGAGCACAGGACTGTCCTCGAATAGGTGCATAGGCTGCCAGTTGTTGTACACAGGAAGCGGACGCTCAGAGCACAGGGATTGTCCTGGAATAGGTGCATAGCCTGCCAGTTGTTGTACATAGGAAGCAGACCCTCGGAGCACAGGGCTGTCCTGGAATAGGTGCATAGCCTGCCAGTTGTAGTACACAGGAAGCAGACCCTCAGAGCACAGGGATGTCTTGGAATAGGTGCCTAGCCTGCCAGTTGTTGTACAAAGGAAGAAGACCCGCAGAGCACAGGACTGTCCTGGAATAGATGCATATTCTGCCAGATGTTGAACACAGGAAGCGGACCCTCTGGGCACAGGGCTGTCCTGGAATAGGTGCATAGCCTGCCAGTTGTTGTACCCTCGGAGCAGAGGACTGTCCTGGAATAGGTGCATAGCCTGCCCGTTGTTGTACACAGGAAGCAGACCTTCAGAGCACAGGGCTGTCCTGAAATAGGTGCATAGCCTGCCTGTTGTTGTACACAGGAAGCAGACCCTAAGAGCACAGGGTTGTCCTGGAATAGGTGAATAGCCTGCCAGTTGTTGTACACAGGAAGCAGACCCTTGGAGCACAGGACTATCCTGGAGTAGATGCAAACCTCGAATAGGTGCATAGCTTGCCTGTTGTTGTACACAGGAAGCAGACCCTCGGCGCACAGGGCTGTCCTAGGAGAGGTGCATAGCCTGCCTGTTGTTGCACACAGGAAGCAGACCCTCGGAGCGCCGGACTGTCCTAGAATAGGTGCACAGCCTGCCAGTTGTTGCACACAAGAAGCAGGCCCTAAGAGCACAGGGCTGTCCTAGAATAGGTACATAGCCTGCTGGTTGTTGTACACAGGAAGCAGACCCTCGGAGCACAGGACTATCATGGAATAGGTGCATAGCCTGCCGGTTGTTGTACACAGGAAGCAGACCCTCGGAGCACAGGGCTGTCCTGGAATAGGTGCATGGCCTGCCAGTTGTTGTACACAGGAAGCAGACCCCCGGACCACAGGGCTGTTCTGGAATAGGTTGATAGCCTGCCTGTTGTTGTACACAGGAAGCAGACCCGCAGATCACAGGACTATACTGGAATAGGTGCAATGCCTGCCGGTTGTTGTACACAGGAAGCAGACCCTCGGAGCACAGGACTATCCGGGAATAGGTGCATAGCACCTGCCTCTTGTAGTATACAGGAAGCAGACCCTAAGAGCAAAGGGCTGTCCTGGAATAGGTGCATAACCTGCCAGTTGTTGTACACAGGAAGCGGACGCTCAGAGCACAGGACTGTCCTGGAATAGGTGCATAGCCTGCCAGTTGTTGTACACAGGAAGCGGACACTCGGAACACAGGATTTTCCTGGAATAGGTGCATAGCCTGCCAGTTGTTGTACACAGGAAGCGGAACCTCGGAGCACAGGGCTGTCCGGGAATAGGTGCATAGCTTGCCAGTTGCTGTACAAAGGAAGAAGATCCTCAGAGCACAGGACTGTCCTAGAATAGATGCCTAGCCTGCCAGATGTTGTACACAGGAAGCGGACCCTCTGAACATAGGGCTGTCCTGGAATAGGTGCATAGCCTGCCAGTTGTTGTACCCTTGGAGCATAGGACCGTCCTGGAATAGGTGCATAACCTGCCCGTTTTTGTAAACAGGAAGCGACCTTCAGAGCACAGGGCTGTCCTGAAATAGGTGCATAGCCTGCCTGTTGTTGTACACAGGAAGCAGACCCTTAGAGCACAGGGTTGTCCTGGAATAAGTGAATAGCCTGCCAGTTGTTGTACAGAGGAAGCAGACCCTCGGAGCACAGGGCTGACCTCGAATAGGTGCATAGCCTGCCAGTTCTTGTACACAGGAAGCAGACCCTCAGAGCACAGGCATGTCCTGGAATAGGTGCATGCATAGCCTGTCTGTTGTTGTACACAGGAGGCAGACCCTCGGCGCACAGAGCTGTCCTAGAAGAGGTGCATAGCCTGCCTGTTGTTGCACACAGGAAGCAGACCCTCGGAGCACAGGACTGTCCTAGAATAGTTGCAGTGCCTGCTAGTTGTTATACACAGGAAGCAGGCCCTAAGAGCACAGGACTAGCCTGGAATAGGTGCATAGCCTTCCTGTTGTTGCACACAGGAAGCAGACCCTCGGAGCACAGGGCTGTCCTAGAATAGGTACATAGCCTGCTGGTTGTTGTACACAGGAAGCAGACCCTCGGAGCACCAGACTAGCCTGGAATAGGTGCATAGCCTGCCGGTTGTTGTACACAGGAAGCAGACCCTCGGAGCACAGGGCTGTCCTGGAATAGGTACATGGCCTGCCAGTTCTTGTACACAGGAAGTGGACCCTCAGAGCACAGGGCTGTCCTGGAATAGGTGCATAACCTGCCTGTTGTTGTACACAGTAAGATGACCCTCAAAGCACAGGGCTTTCCTGGAATAGGTGCAAAACCTGCCGGTTGTTGTACACAGTAAGTTGAACCTCAAAGCACAGGGCTTTCCTGGAATAGGTGCATAGCCTGCCGGTTGCTGTACAAAGGAAGCAGACCCTCAGACCAAAGGGCTGTTCTGGAATAGGTTGATAGCCTGCCTGTTGTTGTACACAGTAAATTGACCCTCAAAACACAGGGCTGTCCTAGAATAGGTGCATAGCCTGCCGGTTGTTGTACACAGGAAGCAGACCCTCGGAGCACAGGGCTGTCTTGGAATAGGTGCATAGCCTGCCAGTTGTTGTACAAAGGAAGAAGACCCTCAGAGCACAGGGCTGTCCTGGAATAGATGCATAGCCTGCCAGATGTTGTACACAGGAAGCGGACCCTCAGAGCACAAATCTGTCCTGGAATAGGTGCATAGCCTGCCAGTTGTTGTACCCTCGGAGCAGAGGAATGTCCACAATAGCTGCATAGCCTGCCAGTTGTTCTACACAGGAAGCGGCCCCTCAGAGCACAGGGCTGTCCTGAAATAGGTGCATATCCTGCTGTCATGATTCCTGCCCCTCATGTCCCCAGCCCTCCAAGATGTCAGCGTGGAGCCAGGCCACGATCACCTACATGGCCCTCAAGGGCCCCTCCATCCCTCCAAAGACCCACTTGCAGTCAGACTTGGCGCTTGTGGCACCAGACTCACTCACTCCCATAGCATAACATTGGGGATTGGACTTGTAGTGCATTGATGGGGACAAGATGGATGCCCCCACATATTTCGGTTCCCAGAACTGCATGTGCAGTCTATTCTTTTGGGTGTGGTTCAGCCCAGAGACACCTGGATACCCAGAGACTATTTAAGCCACGCGCAGGCTGAGAAACATGCTTTGTGTTTTCTGCACCTGCAGCGTGACACTCACCGTGTTCGGATCGGTCTCCAGTAGGCCTGCATCTTTCTTCTGCGCTCAGCTCCTGCAAGAACAAGAACACCGTTAGGAACAGCCTTACCTTGCGGCGCTTCTGCCCATCATTCATCGCTCCTTCTATTCTGCGGGCATCTTCGGCGGTGTCATTCCCATCCAGGCACGCCGCTTCTTAAGGAAAAGGACAGAAAAAAGGCTCTAGTAAGCATTCAGCAAATCTTCGCTTACTTTTAAAGACTGTACGAGCTTCAAACGCTTACCTGAATCCCAGCCGCTCTGGGGAACTCTGTCTCCAGAACTTCTTTATCCATCTGCAAGAGGGAAAAGACACTGCAGGTTAGCGTGGAAACATCTATAGGCGCCGCATACCACGCTTACGCACCGCATTTCTTCTTCATAACCGGCATCCACGCTGAAAACGTTGCGGCACCTAAAAGACACAGAAAAAGAACTCAGTTCAATACAAATACGAAAGGGTTGCATCACGCATCGCGCTCTCACTGACCTTCAGCGCTACTCATCTCAGCAGCACGTCGCCATCCCCTGACGCCGGGCAACATCTAAGGAAGGAAAGGAACGAAGTTAGAGAACTGTTCAAAAGCCTCATTATACTTACCTGTCGGACTCTTGCCAGTGAAGTAACTAGGCAGAAACGAGCCCGCATCAATCAACGCGCCCATGAGATGAAAGCAGGACGGAGAGCACAATTTCCAAGAAAAGAAGGCCCAGTCTCCAGTCGAGTAGACTCCAGGGAAGGGTTTGAGGTTGTAAGAGGTCAGAACAGGCTGAGTGACGTCCCCGTGGATACCAGGTGAGCATTACAACTGCCAGTTGTTGTAAACAGGAAGCGACCTTCGGAGCACAGGGCTGTCCTCGAATAGGTGCATAGCCTGCCAGTTGTTGCACACAGGAAGCAGACCCTCAGAGCACAGGCATGTCCTGGAATAGGTGCATGCATAGCCTGTCTGTTGTTGTTACACAGGAGGCAGACCCTCGGCGCACAGAGCTGTCCTAGAAGAGGTGCATAGCCTGCCTGTTGTTGCACACAGGAAGCAGACCCTCGGAGCACAGGACTGTCCTAGAATAGGTGCAGAGCCTGCTAGTTGTTATACACAGGAAGCAGGCCCTAAGAGCACAGGACTAGCCTGGAATAGGTGCATAGCCTGCCTGTTGTTGCACACAGGAAGCAGATCCTCGGAGCACAGGGCTGTCCTAGAATAGGTACATAGCCTGCTGGTTGTTGTACACAGGAAGCAGACCCTCGGAGCACCGGACTAGCCTGGAATAGGTGCATAGCCTGCCGGTTGTTGTACACAGGAAGCAGACCCTCGGAGCACAGGGCTGTCCTGGAATAGGTACATGGCCTGCCAGTTCTTGTACACAGGAAGTGGACCCTCATAGCACAGGGCTGTCCTGGAATAGGTGCATACCTGCCTGTTGTTGTACACAGTAAGATGACACTCAAAGCACAGGGCTTTCCTGGAATAGGTGCAAAACCTGCCTGTTGTTGTACACAGTAAATTGACCCTCAAAACACAGGGCTTTCCTGGAATAGGTGCATAGCCTGCCGGTTGTTGTACAAAGGAAGCAGACCCTCAGACCAAAGGGCTGTTCTGGAATAGGTTGATAGCCTGCCTGTTGTTGTACACAGTAAATTGACCCTCAAAACACAGGGCTGTCCTAGAATAGGTACATAGCCTGCTGGTTGTTGTACACAGGAAGCAGACCCTCGGAGCACCAGACTAGCCTGGAATAGGTGCATAGCCTGCCGGTTGTTGTACACAGGAAGCAGACCCTCGGAGCACAGGGCTGTCCTGGAATAGGTACATGGCCTGCCAGTTCTTGTACACAGGAAGTGGACCCTCAGAGCACAGGGCTGTCCTGGAATAGGTGCATAACCTGCCTGTTGTTGTACACAGTAAGATGACCCTCAAAGCACAGGGCTTTCCTGGAATAGGTGCAAAACCTGCCGGTTGTTGTACACAGTAAGTTGAACCTCAAAGCACAGGGCTTTCCTGGAATAGGTGCATAGCCTGCCGGTTGTTGTACAAAGGAAGCAGACCCTCAGACCAAAGGGCTGTTCTGGAATAGGTTGATAGCCTGCCTGTTGTTGTACACAGGAAGCATACCCGCAGAGCACAGGACTATCCTGGAATAGGTGCATAGCCTGCCGGTTGTTGTACACAGGAAGCAGACCCTCGGAGCACAGGGCTGTCTTGGAATAGGTGCATAGCCTGCCAGTTGTTGTACAAAGGAAGAAGACCCTCAGAGCACAGGGCTGTCCTGGAATAGATGCATAGCCTGCCAGATGTTGTACACAGGAAGCGGACCCTCAGAGCACAAAGCTGTCCTGGAATAGGTGCATAGCCTGCCAGTTGTTGTACCCTCGGAGCAGAGGAATGTCCACAATAGCTGCATAGCCTGCCAGTTGTTCTACACAGGAAGCGGCCCCTCAGAGCACAGGGCTGTCCTGAAATAGGTGCATATCCTGCTGTCATGATTCCTGCCCCTCATGTCCCCAGCCCTCCAAGATGTCAGCGTGGAGCCAGGCCACGATCACCTACATGGCCCTCAAGGGCCCCTCCATCCCTCCAAAGACCCACTTGCAGTCAGACTTGGCGCTTGTGGCACCAGACTCACTCACTCCCATAGCATAACATTGGGGATTGGACTTGTAGTGCATTGATGGGGACAAGATGGATGCCCCCACATATTTCGGTTCCCAGAACTGCATGTGCAGTCTATTCTTTTGGGTGTGGTTCAGCCCAGAGACACCTGGATACCCAGAGACTATTTAAGCCACGCGCAGGCTGAGAAACATGCTTTGTGTTTTCTGCACCTGCAGCGTGACACTCACCGTGTTCGGATCGGTCTCCAGTAGGCCTGCATCTTTCTTCTGCGCTCAGCTCCTGCAAGAACAAGAACACCGTTAGGAACAGCCTTACCTTGCGGCGCTTCTGCCCATCATTCATCGCTCCTTCTATTCTGCGGGCATCTTCGGCGGTGTCATTCCCATCCAGGCACGCCGCTTCTTAAGGAAAAGGACAGAAAAAAGGCTCTAGTAAGCATTCAGCAAATCTTCGCTTACTTTTAAAGACTGTACGAGCTTCAAACGCTTACCTGAATCCCAGCCGCTCTGGGGAACTCTGTCTCCAGAACTTCTTATCCATCTGCAAGAGGGAAAAGACACTGCAGGTTAGCGTGGAAACATCTATAGGCGCCGCATACCACGCTTACGCACCGCATTTCTTCTTCATAACCGGCATCCACGCTGAAAACGTTGCGGCACCTAAAAGACACAGAAAAAGAACTCAGTTCAATACAAATACGAAAGGGTTGCATCACGCATCGCGCTCTCACTGACCTTCAGCGCTACTCATCTCAGCAGCACGTCGCCATCCCCTGACGCCGGGCAACATCTAAGGAAGGAAAGGAACGAAGTTAGAGAACTGTTCAAAAGCCTCATTATACTTACCTGTCGGACTCTTGCCAGTGAAGTAACTAGGCAGCAACGAGCCCGCATCAATCAACGCGCCCATGAGATGAAAGCAGGACGGAGAGCACAATTTCCAAGAAAAGAAGGCCCAGTCTCCAGTCGAGTAGACTCCAGGGAAGGGTTTGAGGTTGTAAGAGGTCAGAACAGGCTGAGTGACGTCCCCGTGGATACCAGGTGAGCATTACAACTGCCAGTTGTTGTAAACAGGAAGCGACCTTCGGAGCACAGGGCTGTCCTCGAATAGGTGCATAGCCTGCCAGTTGTTGTACACAGGAAGCAGACCCTCAGAGCACAGGCATGTCCTGGAATAGGTGCATGCATAGCCTGTCTGTTGTTGTTACACAGGAGGCAGACCCTCGGCGCACAGAGCTGTCCTAGAAGAGGTGCATAGCCTGCCTGTTGTTGCACACAGGAAGCAGACCCTCGGAGCACAGGACTGTCCTAGAATAGGTGCAGAGCCTGCTAGTTGTTATACACAGGAAGCAGGCCCTAAGAGCACAGGACTAGCCTGGAATAGGTGCATAGCCTGCCTGTTGTTGCACACAGGAAGCAGATCCTCGGAGCACAGGGCTGTCCTAGAATAGGTACATAGCCTGCTGGTTGTTGTACACAGGAAGCAGACCCTCGGAGCACCGGACTAGCCTGGAATAGGTGCATAGCCTGCCGGTTGTTGTACACAGGAAGCAGACCCTCGGAGCACAGGGCTGTCCTGGAATAGGTACATGGCCTGCCAGTTCTTGTACACAGGAAGTGGACCCTCATAGCACAGGGCTGTCCTGGAATAGGTGCATACCTGCCTGTTGTTGTACACAGTAAGATGACACTCAAAGCACAGGGCTTTCCTGGAATAGGTGCAAAACCTGCCTGTTGTTGTACACAGTAAATTGACCCTCAAAACACAGGGCTTTCCTGGAATAGGTGCATAGCCTGCCGGTTGTTGTACAAAGGAAGCAGACCCTCAGACCAAAGGGCTGTTCTGGAATAGGTTGATAGCCTGCCTGTTGTTGTACACAGGAAGCAGACCCGCAGAGCACAGGACTATCCTGGAATAGGTGCATAGCCTGCCGGTTGTTGTACACAGGAAGCAGACCCTCGGAGCACAGGGCTGTCTTGGAATAGGTGCATAGCCTGCCAGTTGTTGTACAAAGGAAGAATACCCTCAGAGCACAGGGCTGTCCTGGAATAGGTGCGTAGCCTGCCTGTTGTTGTAGACAGGAAGAAGGCCCTAAGAGCACAGAGCTGTCCTGGAATGGGTGCATAGCCTGCCATTTGTTGTACACAGGAAGCAGACCCTAAGGGCACAGGGCTGTCCTGGAATAGGTGCATAGACTGCCAGTTTTTGTACACAGGAAGCAGACCCTCAGAGCACAGGGCTGTCCTGGAATAGGTGCATAGCCTGCCTGCAGACCCTCAGAGCACAGGGATGTCCTGGAATAGGTACATAGCCTGCCAGTTGTTGTACACAGGAAGCAGACCCTCGGAGCAGAGGACTGTCCCGGAATAGGTGCATAGCCTGCCAGTTTTTGTACACAGGAAGCAGACCCTCGGAGCACAGGACTATCCGGAAGTAGGTGCACGGCCTGGCAGTTGTTGTACACAGGATGCAGACCCTCTGAAAACAGGGCTGTCCTGGCATAGGTGCATAGCCTGCCAGTTGTTGTAAACAGGAAGCGGACCCTAAGTACACAGGACTGTCCTGGAATAGGTGCATAGCCTGCCCGTTTTTGTACACAGGAAGCAGACCCTCAGAGGAGAAGGCTGTCCTGGAATAGGTGCATAGCCTGCCTGTTGTAGTATACAGGAAGCAGACCCTAAGAGCACACGGCTATCCTGGAATAGGTGCATAGCCTCCCAGTTGTTGTACACAGGAAGCGGACCCTTGGAGCACAGAGCTGTCCTGGAATAGGTGCATAGCCGGCCAGTTGTACACAGGAAGCAGACCCTCGGAGCACAGGACTGTCTTGGAATAGGTGCATAGCCTGCCAGTTGTTGTACAAAGGAAGCAGACCCTCGGACCAAAGGGCTGTTCTGGAATAGGTTGATAGCCTGCCTGTTGTTGTACACAGGAAGCAGACCCGCAGAGCACAGGACTATCCTGGAATAGGTGCATAGCCTGCCGGTTGTTGTACACAGGAAGCAGACCCTCGGAGCACAGGGCTGTCTTGGAATAGGTGCATAGCCTGCCAGTTGTTGTACAAAGGAAAAAGACCCTCAGAGCACAGGGCTGTCCTGGAATAGGTGCGTAGCCTGCCTGTTGTTGTAGACAGGAAGAAGGCCCTAAGATCACAGAGCTGTCCTGGAATGGGTGCATAGCCTGCCATTTGTTGTACACAGGAAGCAGACCCTAAGGGCACAGGGCTGTCCTGGAATAGGTGCATAGACTGTCAGTTGTTGTACACAGGAAGCAGACCCTCAGAGCACAGGGCTGTCCTGGAATAGGTGCATAGCCTGCCTGCAGACCCTCAGAGCACAGGTATGTCCTGGAATAGGTACATAGCCTGCCAGGTGTTGTACACAGGAAGCAGATCCTCGGAGCACAGGACTATCTGGAAGTCGGTGCACGGCCTGGCAGTTTTTGTACACAGGATGCAGACCCTCGGAAAACAGGGCTGTCCTGGCATAGGTGCATAGCCTGCCAGTTGTTGTAAACAGGAAGCGGACCCTAAGTACACAGGACTGTCCTGGAATAGGTGCATAGCCTGCCCGTTGTTGTACACAGGAAGCAGACCCTCAGAGCAGAAGGCTGTCCTGGAATAGGTGCATAGCCTACCTGTTGTAGTATACAGGAAGCAGGCCCTAAGAGCACACGGCTATCCTGGAATAGGTGCATAGCCTCCCAGTTGTTGTACACAGGAAGCGGACCCTTGGAGCACAGAGCTGTCCTGGAATAGGTGCATAGCCGGCCAGTTGTACACAGGAAGCAGACCCTCGGAGCACAGGACTGTCTTGGAATAGGTGCATAGCCTGCCAGTTGTACAAAGGAAGAAGACCCCCCAGGGCACAGAGCTGTCTTGGAATAGGTGCATAGCCTGCGAGATGTTGTACACAGGAAGTGGACCCTGGGAGAACAGGGCTGTCCTGGAATAGGTGCATAGCCTGCCAGTTGTTGTACCCTCGGAGCAGAGGACTGTCCTGGAATAGGTGCATAGCCTGCCAGTTGCTGTACACAGGAAGCAGACCTTCAGAGCACAGGGCTGTCCTGGAATAAGTGCATAACCTGCCTGCTCTTGTACACAGGAAACAGACCCTCAGAGCACAGGGTTGTCCTGGAAGAGGTGGATAGCCTGACAGTTGCTGTACACAGGAAGCAGACCCTAGGAGCACAGGACTATCCTGGAATAGGTGCATAGCCTGCCAGTTGTTGTACACAGGAAGCAGACCCTCGGAGCACATGGCTACCCTGCAATAAGTACATAGCATGCCTGTTGTAGTATACAGGAAGCAGGCCCTAAAAGCACAGGACTGTCCTCGAATAGGTGCATAGCCTGCCAGTTGTTGTACACAGGAAGCGGACGCTCAGAGCACAGGGATTGTCCTGGAATAGGTGCATAGCCTGCCAGTTGTTGTACACAGGAAGCAGACCCTCGGAGCACAGGCCTGTCCTGCAATAGGTGCATAGCCTGCCAGTTGTAGTACACAGGAAGCAGACCCTCAGAGCACAGGGATGTCTTGGAATAGATGCATAGCCTGCCAGTTGTTGTACAAAGGAAGAAGACCCTCAGAGCACAGGACTGTCCTGGAATAGATGCGTAGCCTGCCAGTTGTTGTACACAGGAAGCAGACCTTCAGAGCACAGGGCTGTCCTGAAATAGGTGCATAGCCTGCCTGTTGATGTACACAGGAAGCAGACCCTAAGAGCACAGGGTTGTCCTGGAATAGGTGAATAGGCTGCCAGTTGTTGTACACAGGAAGCAGACCCTCGGAGCACAGGACTATCCTGGAGTAGATGCAAACCTCGAATAGGTGCATAGCTTGCCTGTTGGTGTACACAGGAAGCAGACCCTCGGCGCACAGGGCTGTCCTAGGAGAGGTGCATAGCCTGCCTGTTGTTGCACACAGAAAGCAGACCCTTGGAGCGCAAGACTGTCCTAGAATAGGTGCACAGCCTGCCAGTTGTTGCACACAAGAAGCAGGCCCTAAGAGCACAGGGCTGTCCTAGAATAGGTACATAGCCTGCTGGTTGTTGTACACAGGAAGCAGACCCTCGGAAAACAGGGCTGTCCTGGCATAGGGCCATAGCCTGCCAGTTGTTGTAAACAGGAAGCGGACCCTAAGTACACAGGACTGTCCTGGAATAGGTGCATAGCCTGCCCGTTTTTGTACACAGGAAGCAGACCCTCAGAGCAGAAGGCTGTCCTGGAATAGGTGCATAGCCTGCCTGTTGTAGTATACAGGAAGCAGGCCCTAAGAGCACACGGCTATCCTGGAATAGGTGCATAGCCTCCCAGTTGTTGTACACAGGAAGCGGACCCTTGGAGCACAGAGCTGTCCTGGAATAGGTGCATAGCCGGCCAGTTGTACACAGGAAGCAGACCCTCGGAGCACAGGACTGTCTTGGAATAGGTGCATAGCCTGCCAGTTGTTGTACAAAGGAAGCAGACCCTCGGACCAAAGGGCTGTTCTGGAATAGGTTGATAGCCTGCCTGTTGTTGTACACAGGAAGCAGACCCGCAGAGCACAGGACTATCCTGGAATAGGTGCATAGCCTGCCGGTTGTTGTACACAAGAAGCAGACCCTCGGAGCACAGGGCTGTCCTGGAATAGGTGCGTAGCCTGCCTGTTGTTGTAGACAGGAAGAAGGCCCTAAGATCACAGAGCTGTCCTGGAATGGGTGCATAGCCTGCCATTTGTTGTACACAGGAAGCAGACCCTAAGGGCACAGGGCTGTCCTGGAATAGGTGCATAGACTGTCAGTTGTTGTACACAGGAAGCAGACCCTCAGAGCACAGGGATGTCCTGGAATAGGTACATAGCCTGCCAGTTGTTGTACACAGGAAGCAGACCCTCGGAGCAGAGGACTGTCCCGGAATAGGTGCATAGCCTGCCAGTTTTTGTACACAGCAAGCAGACCCTCGGAGCACAGGACTATCCGGAAGTCGGTGCACGGCCTGGCAGTTGTTGTACACAGGATGCAGACCCTCGGAAAACAGGGCTGTCCTGGCATAGGTGCATAGCCTGCCAGTTGTTGTAAACAGGAAGCGGACCCTAAGTACACAGGACTGTCCTGGAATAGGTGCATAGCCTGCCCGTTGTTGTACACAGGAAGCAGACCCTCAGAGCAGAAGGCTGTCCTGGAATAGGTGCATAGCCTACCTGTTGTAGTATACAGGAAGCAGGCCCTAAGAGCACACAGCTATCCTGGAATAGGTGCATAGCCTCCCAGTTGTTGTACACAGGAAGCGGACCCTTGGAGCACAGAGCTGTCCTGGAATAGGTGCATAGCCGGCCAGTTGTACACAGGAAGCAGACCCTCGGAGCACAGGACTGTCTTGGAATAGGTGCATAGCCTGCCAGTTGTACAAAGGAAGAAGACCCCCCAGGGCACAGAGCTGTCTTGGAATAGGTGCATAGCCTGCGAGATGTTGTACACAGGAAGTGGACCCTGGGAGAACAGGGCTGTCCTGGAATAGGTGCATAGCCTGCCAGTTGTTGTACCCTCGGAGCAGAGGACTGTCCTGGAATAGGTGCATAGCCTGCCAGTTGCTGTACACAGGAAGCAGACCTTCAGAGCACAAGGCTGTCCTGGAATAAGTGCATAACCTGCCTGCTCTTGTACACAGGAGACAGACCCTCAGAGCACAGGGTTGTCCTGGAAGAGGTGGATAGCCTGACAGTTGCTGTACACAGGAAGCAGACCCTAGGAGCACAGGACTATCCTGGAATAGGTGCATAGCCTGCCAGTTGTTGTACACAGGAAGCAGACCCTCGGAGCACAAGGCTGTCCTGGAATAAGTGCATAACCTGCCTGCTCTTGTACACAGGAAACAGACCCTCAGAGCACAGGGTTGTCCTGGAAGAGGTGGATAGCCTGACAGTTGCTGTACACAGGAAGCAACCCCTAGGAGCACAGGACTATCCTGGAATAGGTGCATAGCATGCCAGTTGTTGTACACAGGAAGCAGACCCTCGGAGCACAGGGCTGTCCTGCAATAGGTGCATAGCCCGCCAGTTGTAGTACACAGGAAGCAGACCCTCAGAGCACAGGGATGTCTTGGAATAGGTGCATAGCCTGCCAGTTGTTGTACAAAGGAAGAAGACCCTCAGAGCACAGGACTGTCCTGGAATAGATGCACATTCTGTCAGATGTTGAACACAGGAAGCGGACCCTCTGGGCACAGGGCTGTCCTGGAATAGGTGCATAGCCTGCCTGTTGTTGTACACAGGAAGCAGACCTTCAGAGCACAAAGCTGTCCTGGAATAGGTGCATAGCCTGCCTGTTGATGTACACAGGAAGCAGACCCTAAGAGCACAGGGTTGTCCTGGAATAGGTGAATAGCCTGCCAGTTGTTGTACACAGGAAGCAGACCCTCGGAGCACAGGACTATCCTGGAGTAGATGCAAACCTCGAATAGGTGCATAGCTTGCCTGTTGTTGTACACGGGAAGCAGACCCTCGGCGCACAGGGCTGTCCTAGGAGAGGTGCATAGCCTGCCTGTTGTTTCACACAGGAAGCAGACCCTCGGAGCGCAAGACTGTCCTAGAATAGGTGCACAGCCTGCCAGTTGTTGCACACAAGAAGCAGGCCCTAAGAGCACAGGGCTGTCCTAGAATAGGTACATAGCCTGCTGGTTGTTGTACACAGGAAGCAGACCCTCGGAGCACAGGACTATCATGGAATAGGTGCATAGCCTGCCGGTTGTTGTACACAGGAAGCAGACCCTCGGAGCACAGGGCTGTCCTGGAATAGGTGCATGGCCTGCCAGTTGTTGTACACAGGAAGCAGACCCCGGACCACAGGGCTGTTCTGGAATAGGTTGATAGTCTGCCTGTTGTTGTACACAGGAAGCAGACCCGCAGATCACAGGACTATACTGGAAGAGGTGCAATGCCTGCCGGTTGTTGTACACAGGAAGCAGACCCTCGGAGCACAGGACTATCCGGGAATAGGTGCATAGCCTGCCCTTTGTAGTATACAGGAAGCAGGCCCTTAGAGCAAAGGGCTGTCCTGGAATAGGTGCATAACCTGCCAGTTGTTGTACACAGGAAGCGGACGCTCAGAGCACAGGACTGTCCTGGAATAGGTGCATAGCCTACCAGTTGTTGTACACAGGAAGCGGACGCTCGGAACACAGGATTGTCCTGGAATAGGTGCATAGCCTGCCAGTTGTTGTACACAGGAAGCAGACCCTCGGAGCACAGGGCTGTCTGGGAATAGGTGCATAGCCTGCCAGTTGCTGTACAAAGGAAGAAGACCCTCAGAGCACAGGACTGTCCTGGAATAGATCCCTAGCCTGCCAGATGTTGTACACAGGAAGCGGACCCTCTGAACATAGGGCTGTCCTGGAATAGGTGCATAGCCTGCCAGTTGTTGTACCCTTGGAGCATAGGACTGTCCTGGAATAGGTGCATAACCTGCCAGTTGTTGTAAACAGGAAGCGACCTTCAGAGCACAGGGCTGTCCTGAAATAGGTGCATAGCCTGCCTGTTGTTGTACACAGGAAGCAGACCCTTAGAGCACAGGGTTGTCCTGGAATAATTGAATAGCCTGCCAGTTGTTGTACAGAGGAAGCAGACCCTCGGAGCACAGGGCTGTCCTCGAATAGGTGCATAGCCTGCCAGTTGTTGTACACAGGAAGCAGACCCTCAGAGCACAGGCATGTCCTGGAATAGGTGCATGCATAGCCTGTCTGTTGTTGTACACAGGAGGCAGACCCTCGGCGCACAGAGCTGTCCTAGAAGAGGTGCATAGCCTGCCTGTTGTTGCACACAGGAAGCAGACCCTCGGAGCACAGGACTGTCCTAGAATAGGTGCAGAGCCTGCTAGTTGTTATACACAGGAAGCAGGCCCTAAGAGCACAGGACTAGCCTGGAATAGGTGCATAGCCTGCCTGTTGTTGCACACAGGAAGCAGACCCTCGGAGCACAGGGCTGTCCTAGAATAGGTACATAGCCTGCCAGTCTTGTAAACAGGAAGTAGACCCTCAGAGCACAGGGCTGTCCTGGAATAGGTGCATAACCTGCCTGTTGGTGTACACAGTAAGATGACCCTCAAAGCACAGGGCTTTCCTGGAATAGGTGCAAAACCTGCCTGTTGTTGTACACAGTAAGTTGACCCTCAAAGCACAGGGCTTTCATGGAATAGGTGCATAGCCTGCCGGTTGTTGTACAAAGGAAGAAGACCCTCGGACCAAAGGAATAGGTTGATAGCCTGCCTGTTGTTGTACACAGGAAGCAGACCCGCAGAGCACAGGACTATCCTGGAATAGGTGCATAGCCTGCCGGTTGTTGTACACAGGAAGCAGACCCTCGGAGCACAGGGCTGTCTTGGAATAGGTGCATAGCCTGCCAGTTGTTGTACAAAGGAAGCAGACCCTCGGACCAAAGGGCTGTTCTGGAATAGGTTGATAGCCTGCCTGTTGTTGTACACAGGAAGCAGACCCGCAGAGCACAGGACCATCCTGGAATAGGTGCATAGCCTGCCGGTTGTTGTACACAGGAAGCAGACCCTCGGAGCACAGGGCTGTCTTGGAATAGGTGCATAGCCTGCCAGTTGTTGTACAAAGGAAGAAGACCCTCAGAGCACAGGGCTGTCCTGGAATAGGTGCGTAGCCTGCCTGTTGTTGTAGACAGGAAGAAGGCCCTAAGATCACAGAGCTGTCCTGGAATGGGTGCATAGCCTGCCATTTGTTGTACACAGGAAGCAGACCCTAAGGGCACAGGGCTGTCCTGGAATAGGTGCATAGACTGTCAGTTGTTGTACACAGGAAGCAGACCCTCAGAGCACAGGGCTGTCCTGGAATAGGAGCATAGCCTGCCTGCAGACCCTCAGAGCACAGGGATGTCCTGGAATAGGTACATAGCCTGCCAGTTGTTGTACACAGGAAGCAGACCCTCGGAGCAGAGGACTGTCCCGGAATAGGTGCATAGCCTGCCAGTTTTTGTACACAGCAAGCAGACCCTCGGAGAACAGGACTATCCGGAAGTCGGTGCACGGCCTGGCAGTTGTTGTACACAGGATGCAGACCCTCGGAAAACAGGGCTGTCCTGGCATAGGTGCATAGCCTGCCAGTTGTTGTAAACAGGAAGCGGACCCTAAGTACACAGGACTGTCCAGAAATAGGTGCATAGCCTGCCCGTTGTTGTACACAGGAAGCAGACCCTCAGAGCAGAAGACTGTCCTGGAATAGGTGCATAGCCTACCTGTTGTAGTATACAGGAAGCAGGCCCTAAGAGCACACAGCTATCCTGGAATAGGTCTATAACCTCCCAGTTGTTGTACACAGGAAGCGGACCCTTGGAATACAGAGCTGTCCTGGAATAGGTGCATAGCCGGCCAGTTGTACACAGGAAGCAGACCCTCGGAGCACAGGACTGTCTTGGAATAGGTGCATAGCCTGCCAGTTGTACAAAGGAAGAAGACCCCCCAGGGCACAGAGCTGTCTTGGAATAGGTGCATAGCCTGCGAGATGTTGTACACAGGAAGTGGACCCTGGGAGAACAGGGCTGTCCTGGAATAGGTGCATAGCCTGCCAGTTATTGTACCCTCGGAGCAGAGGACTGTCCTGGAATACGTGCATAGCCTGCCAGTTGCTGTACACAGGAAGCAGACCTTCAGAGCACAAGGCTGTCCTGGAATAAGTGCATAACCTGCCTGCTCTTGTACACAGGAGACAGACCCTCAGAGCACAGGGTTGTCCTGGAAGAGGTGGATAGCCTGACAGTTGCTGTACACAGGAAGCAGACCCTAGGAGCACAGGACTATCCTGGAATAGGTGCATAGCCTGCCAGTTGTTGTACACAGGAAGCAGACCCTCGGAGCACAAGGCTGTCCTGGAATAAGTGCATAACCTGCCTGCTCTTGTACACAGGAAACAGACCCTCAGAGCACAGGGTTGTCCTGGAAGAGGTGGATAGCCTGACAGTTGCTGTACACAGGAAGCAGACCCTAGGAGCACAGGACTATCCTGGAATAGGTGCATAGCGTGCCAGTTGTTGTACACAGGAAGCAGACCCTCAGAGCACAGGGCTGTCCTGCAATAGGTGCATAGCCCGCCAGTTGTAGTACACAGGAAGCAGACCCTCAGAGCACAGGGATGTCTTGGAATAGGTGCATAGCCTGCCAGTTGTTGTACAAAGGAAGAAGACCCTCAGAGCACAGGACTGTCCTGGAATAGATGCATATTCTGTCAGATGTTGAACACAGGAAGCGGACCCTCTGGGCACAGGGCTGTCCTGGAATAGGTGCATAGCCTGCCTGTTGTTGTACACAGGAAGCAGACCCTAGGAGCACAGGACTATCCTGGAATAGGTGCATAGCCTGCCAGTTGTTGTACACAGGAAGCAGACCCTCGGAGCACAAGGCTGTCCTGGAATAAGTGCATAACCTGCCTGCTCTTGTACACAGGAAACAGACCCTCAGAGCACAGGGTTGTCCTGGAAGAGGTGGATAGCCTGACAGTTGCTGTACACAGGAAGCAGACCCTAGGAGCACAGGACTATCCTGGAATAGGTGCATAGCGTGCCAGTTGTTGTACACAGGAAGCAGACCCTCGGAGCACAGGGCTGTCCTGCAATAGGTGCATAGCCCGCCAGTTGTAGTACACAGGAAGCAGACCCTCAGAGCACAGGGATGTCTTGGAATAGGTGCATAGCCTGCCAGTTGTTGTACAAAGGAAGAAGACCCTCAGAGCACAGGACTGTCCTGGAATAGATGCATATTCTGTCAGATGTTGAACACAGGAAGCGGACCCTCTGGGCACAGGGCTGTCCTGGAATAGGTGCATAGCCTGCCTGTTGTTGTACACAGGAAGCAGACCTTCAGAGCACAAAGCTGTCCTGAAATAGGTGCATAGCCTGCCTGTTGATGTACACAGGAAGCAGACCCTAAGAGCACAGGGTTGTCCTGGAATAGGTGAATAGCCTGCCAGTTGTTGTACACAGGAAGCAGACCCTCGGAGCACAGGACTATCCTGGAGTAGATGCAAACCTCGAATAGGTGCATAGCTTGCCTGTTGTTGTACACAGGAAGCAGACCCTCGGCGCACAGGGCTGTCCTAGGAGAGGTGCATAGCCTGCCTGTTGTTTCACACAGGAAGCAGACCCTCGGAGCGCAAAACTGTCCCAGAATAGGTGCACAGCCTGCCAGTTGTTGCACACAAGAAGCAGGCCCTAAGAGCACAGGGCTGTCCTAGAATAGGTACATAGCCTGCTGGGTGTTGTACACAGGAAGCAGACCCTCGGAGCACAGGACTATCATGGAATAGGTGCATAGCCTGCCGGTTGTTGTACACAGGAAGCATACCCTCGGAGCACAGGGCTGTCCTGGAATAGGTGCATGGCCTGCCAGTTGTTGTACACAGGAAGCAGGCCCCGGACCACAGGGCTGTTCTGGAATAGGTTGATAGCCTGCCTGTTGTTGTACACAGGAAGCAGACCCGCAGATCACAGGACTATACTGGAATAGGTGCAATGCCTGCCGGTTGTTGTACACAGGAAGCAGACCCTCGGAGCACAGGACTATCCGGGAATAGGTGCATAGCCTGCCCTTTGTAGTATACAGGAAGCAGGCCCTAAGAGCAAAGGGCTGTCCTGGAATAGGTGCATAACCTGCCAGTTGTTGTACACAGGAAGCGGACGCTCAGAGCACAGGACTGTCCTGGAATAGGTGCATAGCCTGCCAGTTGTTGTACACAGGAAGTGGACGCTCGGAACACAGGATTGTCCTGGAATAGGTGCATAGCCTGCCAGTTGTTGTACACAGGAAGCGGACCCTCGGAGCACAGGGCTGTCTGGGAATAGGTGCATAGCCTGCCAGTGTCTGTACAAAGGAAGAAGACCCTCAGAGCACAGGACTGTCCTGGAATAGATCCCTAGCCTGCCAGATGTTGTACACAGGAAGCGGACCCTCTGAACATAGGGCTGTCCTGGAATAGGTGCATAGCCTGCCAGTTGTTGTACCCTTGGAGCATAGGACTGTCCTGGAATAGGTGCATAACCTGCCAGTTGTTGTAAACAGGAAGCGACCTTCAGAGTACAGGGCTGTCCTGAAATAGGTGCATAGCCTGCCTGTTGTTGTACACAGGAAGCAGACCCTTAGAGCACAGGGTTGTCCTGGAATAATTGAATAGCCTGCCAGTTGTTGTACAGAGGAAGCAGACCCTCGGAGCACAGGGCTGTCCTCGAATAGGTGCATAGCCTGCCAGTTGTTGTACACAGGAAGCAGACCCTCAGAGCACAGGCATGTCCTGGAATAGGTGCATGCATAGCCTGTCTGTTGTTGTACACAGGAGGCAGACCCTCGGCGCACAGAGCTGTCCTAGAAGAGGTGCATAGCCTGCCTGTTGTTGCACACAGGAAGCAGACCCTCGGAGCACAGGACTGTCCTAGAATAGGTGCAGAGCCTGCTAGTTGTTATACACAGGAAGCAGGCCCTAAGAGCACAGGACTAGCCTGGAATAGGTGCATAGCCTGCCTGTTGTTGCACACAGGAAGCAGACCCTCGGAGCACAGGGCTGTCCTAGAATAGGTACATAGCCTGCCAGTTCTTGTACACAGGAAGTGGACCCTCAGAGCACAGGGCTGTCCTGGAATAGGTGCATAACCTGCCTGTTGTTGTACACAGTAAGATGACCCTCAAAGCACAGGGCTTTCCTGGAATAGGTGCAAAACCTGCCTGTTGTTGTACACAGTAAGTTGACCCTCAAAGCGCAGGGCTTTCCTGGAATAGGTGCATAGCCTGCCGGTTGTTGTACAAAGGAAGCAGACCCTCGGACCAAAGGGCTGTTCTGGAATAGGTTGATAGCCTGCCTGTTGTTGTACACAGGAAGCAGACCCGCAGAGCACAGGACTATCCTGGAATAGGTGCATAGCCTGCCGGTTGTTGTACACAGGAAGCAGACCCTCTGAGCACAGGGCTGTCTTGGAATAGGTGCATAGCCTGCCAGTTGTTGTACAAAGGAAGAAGACACTCAGAGCACAGGGCTGTCCTGGAATAGGTGCGTAGCCTGCCTGTTTTTGTAGACAGGAAGAAGGCCCTAAAAGCACAGAGCTGTCCTGGAATGGGTGCATAGCCTGCCATTTGTTGTACACAGGAAGCAGACCCTAAGGGCACAGGGCTGTCCTGGAATAGGTGCATAGACTGCCAGTTGTTGTACACAGGAAGCAGACCCTCAGAGCACAGGGCTGTCCTGGAATAGGTGCATAGCCTGCCTGCAGACCCTCAGAGCACAGGACTGTCCTGGAATAGATGCATATTCTGCCAGATGTTGAACACAGGAAGCGGACCCTCTGGGCACAGGGCTGTCCTGGAATAGGTGCATAGCCTGCCTGTTGTTGTACACAGGAAGCAGACCTTCAGAGCACAGGGCTGTCCTGAAATAGGTGCATAGCCTGCCTGTTGATGTACACAGGAAGCAGACCCTAAGAGCACAAGGTTGTCCTGGAATAGGTGAATAGCCTGCCAGTTGTTGTACACAGGAAGCAGACCCTCGGAGCACAGGACTGTCCTGGAATAGGTGCATAGCCTGCCAGTTGTTGTACACAGGAAACGGACGCTCGGAACACAGGATTGTCCTGGAATAGGTGCATAGCCTGCCAGTTGTTGTACACAGGAAGCGGACCCTCGGAGCACAGGGCTGTCCGGGAATAGGTGCATAGCCTGCCAGTTGCTGTACAAAGGAAGAAGACCCTCAGAGCACAGGACTGTCCTGGAATAGATCCCTAGCCTGCCAGATGTTGTTCACAGGAAGCGGACCCTCTAAACATAGGGCTGTCCTGGAATAGGTGCATAGCCTGCCAGTTGTTGTACCCTTGGAGCATAGGACTGTCCTGGAATAGGTGCATAACCTGCCAGTTGTTGTAAACAGGAAGCGGCCTTCAGAACACAGGGCTGTCCTGAAATAGGTGCATAGCCTGCCTGTTGTTGTACACAGGAAGCAGACCCTTAGAGCACAGGGTTGTCCTGGAATAATTGAATAGCCTGCCAGTTGTTGTACAGAGGAAGCAGACCCTCGGAGCACAGGGCTGTCCTCGAATAGGTGCATAGCCTGCCAGTTGTTGTACACAGGAAGCAGACCCTCAGAGCACAGGCATGTCCTGGAATAGGTGCATGCAAAGCCTGTCTGTTGTTGTACACAGGAGGCAGACCCTCGGCGCACAGAGCTGTCCTAGAAGAGGTGCATAGCCTGCCTGTTGTTGCACACAGGAAGCAGACCCTCGGAGCACAGGACTGTCCTAAAATAGGTGCAGAGCCTGCTAGTTGTTATACACAGGAAGCAGGCCCTAAGAGCACAGGACTAGCCTGGAATAGGTGCATAGCCTGCCTGTTGTTGCACACAGGAAGCAGACCCTCGGAGCACAGGGCTGTCCTAGAATAGGTACATAGGCTGCCAGTTCTTGTACACAGGAAGTGGACCCTCAGAGCACAGGGCTGTCCTGGAATAGGTGCATAACCTGCCTGTTGTTGTACACAGTAAGATGACCCTCAAAGCACAGGGCTTTCCTGGAATAGGTGCAAAACCTGCCTGTTGTTGTACACAGTAGGTTGACCCTCAAAGCACAGGGCTTTCCTGGAATAGGTGCATAGCCTGCCGGTTGTTGTACAAAGGAAGCAGACCCTCGGACCAAAGGGCTGTTCTGGAATAGGTTGATAGCCTGCCTGTTGTTGTACACAGGAAGCAGACCCGCAGAGCACAGGACTATCCTGGAATAGGTGCATAGCCTGCCGGTTGTTGTACACAGGAAGCAGACCCTCGAGCACAGGGCTGTCTTGGAATAGGTGCATAGCCTGCCAGTTGTTGTACAAACGAAGAAGACCCTCAGAGCACAGGGCTGTCCTGGAATAGGTGCGCAGCCTGCCTGTTGTTGTAGACAGGAAGAAGGCCCTAAGAGCACAGAGCTCTCCTGGAATGGGTGCATAGCCTGCCATTTGTTGTACACAGGAAGCAGACCTTCAGAGCACAGGGCTGTCCTGGAATAGGTGCATAGCCTGCCTGCTGACCCTCAGAGCACAGGGATGTCCTGGAATAGGTACATAGCCTGCCAGTTGTTGTACACAGGAAGCAGACCCTCGGAGCAGAGGACTGTCCCGGAATAGGTGCATAGCCTGCCAGTTTTTGTACACAGGAAGCAGACCCTCGGAGCACAGGACTGTCCTAGAATAGGTACATAGCCTGCCAGTTCTTGTACACAGGAAGTGGACCCTCAGAGCACAGGGCTGTCCTGGAATAGGTGCATAACCTGCCTGTTGTTGTACACAATAAGATGACCCTCAAAGCACAGGGCTTTCCTGGAATAGGTGCAAAACCTGCCTGTTGTTGTACACAGTAAATTGACCCTCAAAACACAGGGCTTTCCTGGAATAGGTGCATAGCCTGCCGGTTGTTGTACAAAGGAAGCAGACCCTCAGACCAAAGGGCTGTTCTGGAATAGGTTGATAGCCTGCCTGTTGTTGTACACAGGAAGCAGACCCGCAGAGCACAGGACTATCCTGGAATAGGTGCATAGCCTGCCGGTTGTTGTACAAAGGAAGAATACCCTCAGAGCACAGGGCTGTCCTGGAATAGGTGCGTAGCCTGCCTGTTGTTGTAGACAGGAAGAAGAACCTAAGAGCACAGAGCTGTCCTGGAATGGGTGCATAGCCTGCCATTTGTTGTACACAGGAAGCAGACCCTAAGGGCACAGGGCTGTCCTGGAATAGGTGCATAGACTGCCAGTTTTTGTACACAGGAAGCAGACCCTCAGAGCACAGGGCTGTCCTGGAATAGGTGCATAGCCTGCCTGCAGACCCTCAGAGCACAGGGATGTCCTGGAATAGGTACATAGCCTGCCAGTTGTTGTACACAGGAAGCAGACCCTCGGAGCAGAGGACTGTCCCGGAATAGGTGCATAGCCTGCCAGTTTTTGTACACAGGAAGCAGACCCTCGGAGCACAGGACTATCCGGAAGTAGGTGCACGGCCTGGCAGTTGTTGTACACAGGATGCAGACCCTCGGAAAACAGGGCTGTCCTGGCATAGGTGCATAGCCTGCCAGTTGTTGTAAACAGGAAGCGGACCCTAAGTACACAGGACTGTCCTGGAATAGGTGCATAGCCTGCCCGTTTTTGTACACAGGAAGCAGACCCTCAGAGGAGAAGGCTGTCCTGGAATAGGTGCATAGCCTGCCTGTTGTAGTATACAGGAAGCAGACCCTAAGAGCACACGGCTATCCTGGAATAGGTGCATAGCCTCCCAGTTGTTGTACACAGGAAGCGGACCCTTGGAGCACAGAGCTGTCCTGGAATAGGTGCATAGCCAGCCAGTTGTACACAGGAAGCAGACCCTCGGAGCACAGGACTGTCTTGGAATAGGTGCATAGCCTGCCAGTTGTTGTACATAGGAAGCAGACCCTCGGACCAAAGGGCTGTTCTGGAATAGGTTGATAGCCTGCCTGTTGTTGTACACAGGAAGCAGACCCGCAGAGCACAGGACTATCCTGGAATAGGTGCATAGCCTGCCGGTTGTTGTACACAGGAAGCAGACCCTCGGAGCACAGGGCTGTCTTGGAATAGGTGCATAGCCTGCCAGTTGTTGTACAAAGGAAAAAGACCCTCAGAGCACAGGGCTGTCCTGGAATAGGTGCGTAGCCTGCCTGTTGTTGTAGACAGGAAGAAGGCCCTAAGATCACAGAGCTGTCCTGGAATGGGTGCATAGCCTGCCATTTGTTGTACACAGGAAGCAGACCCTAAGGGCACAGGGCTGTCCTGGAATAGGTGCATAGACTGTCAGTTGTTGTACACAGGAAGCAGACCCTCAGAGCACAGGGCTGTCCTGGAATAGGTGCATAGCCTGCCTGCAGACCCTCAGAGCACAGGGATGTCCTGGAATAGGTACATAGCCTGCCAGTTGTTGTACACAGGAAGCAGATCCTCGGAGCACAGGACTATCTGGAAGTCGGTGCACGGCCTGGCAGTTTTTGTACACAGGATGCAGACCCTTGGAAAACAGGGCTGTCCTGGCATAGGTGCATAGCCTGCCAGTTGTTGTAAACAGGAAGCGGACCCTAAGTACACAGGACTGTCCTGGAATAGGTGCATAGCCTGCCCGTTGTTGTACACAGGAAGCAGACCCTCAGAGCAGAAGGCTGTCCTGGAATAGGTGCATAGCCTACCTGTTGTAGTATACAGGAAGCAGGCCCTAAGAGCACACGGCTATCCTGGAATAGGTGCATAGCCTCCCAGTTGTTGTACACAGGAAGCGGACCCTTGGAGCACAGAGCTGTCCTGGAATAGGTGCATAGCCGGCCAGTTGTACACAGGAAGCAGACCCTCGGAGCACAGGACTGTCTTGGAATAGGTGCATAGCCTGCCAGTTGTACAAAGGAAGAAGACCCCCCAGGGCACAGAGCTGTCTTGGAATAGGTGCATAGCCTGCGAGATGTTGTACACAGGAAGTGGACCCTGGGAGAACAGGGCTGTCCTGGAATAGGTGCATAGCCTGCCAGTTGTTGTACCCTCGGAGCAGAGGACTGTCCTGGAATAGGTGCATAGCCTGCCAGTTGCTGTACACAGGAAGCAGACCTTCAGAGCACAGGGCTGTCCTGGAATAAGTGCATAACCTGCCTGCTCTTGTACACAGGAAACAGACCCTCAGAGCACAGGGTTGTCCTGGAAGAGGTGGATAGCCTGACAGTTGCTGTACACAGGAAGCAGACCCTAGGAGCACAGGACTATCCTGGAATAGGTGCATAGCCTGCCAGTTGTTGTACACAGGAAGCAGACCCTCGGAGCACATGGCTACCCTGCAATAAGTACATAGCATGCCTGTTGTAGTATACAGGAAGCAGGCCCTAAGAGCACAGGACTGTCCTCGAATAGGTGCATAGCCTGCCAGTTGTTGTACACAGGAAGCGGACGCTCAGAGCACAGGGATTGTCCTGGAATAGGTGCATAGCCTGCCAGTTGTTGTACACAGGAAGCAGACCCTCGGAGCACAGGCCTGTCCTGCAATAGGTGCATAGCCTGCCAGTTGTAGTACACAGGAAGCAGACCCTCAGAGCACAGGGATGTCTTGGAATAGATGCATAGCCTGCCAGTTGTTGTACAAAGGAAGAAGACCCTCAGAGCACAGGACTGTCCTGGAATAGATGCATAGCCTGCCAGTTGTTGTACACAGGAAGCAGACCTTCAGAGCACAGGGCTGTCCTGAAATAGGTGCATAGCCTGCATGTTGATGTACACAGGAAGCAGACCCTAAGAGCACAGGGTTGTCCTGGAATAGGTGAATAGGCTGCCAGTTGTTGTACACAGGAAGCAGACCCTCGGAGCACAGGACTATCCTGGAGTAGATGCAAACCTCGAATAGGTGCATAGCTTGCCTGTTGGTGTACACAGGAAGCAGACCCTCGGCGCACAGGGCTGTCCTAGGAGAGGTGCATAGCCTGCCTGTTGTTGTACACAGAAAGCAGACCCTCGGAGCGCAAGACTGTCCTAGAATAGGTGCACAGCCTGCCAGTTGTTGCACACAAGAAGCAGGCCCTAAGAGCACAGGGCTGTCCTAGAATAGGTACATAGCCTGCTGGTTGTTGTACACAGGAAGCATACCCTCGGAAAACAGGGCTGTCCTGGCATAGGGCCATAGCCTGCCAGTTGTTGTAAACAGGAAGCGGACCCTAAGTACACAGGACTGTCCTGGAATAGGTGCATAGCCTGCCCGTTGTTGTACACAGGAAGCAGACCTTCAGAGCACAGGGCTGTCCTGAAATAGGTGCATGGCGTGCCTGTTGTTGTACACAGGAAGCAGACCCTAAGAGCACAGGGTTGTCCTGGAATAGGTGAATAGCCTGCCAGTTGTTGTACACAGGAAGCAGACCCTTGGAGCACAGGACTATCCTGGAGTAGATGCAAACCTCGCATAGGTGCATAGCTTGCCTGTTGTTGTACACAGGAAGCAGACCCTCGGCGCACAGGGCTGTCCTAGGAGAGGTGCATAGCCTGCCTGTTGTTGCACACAGGAAGCAGACCCTCGGAGCGCAGGACTGTCCTAGAATAGGTGCACAGCCTGCCAGTTGTTGCACACAAGAAGCAGGCCCTAAGAGCACAGGGATGTCCTAGAATAGGTACATAGCCTGCTGGTTGTTGTACACAGGAAGCAGACCCTCGGAGCACAGGACTATCATGGAATAGGTGCATAGCCTGCCGGTTGTTGTACACAGGAAGCAGACCCTCGGAGCACAGGGCTGTCCTGGAATAGGTGCATGGCCTGCCAGTTGTTGTACACAGGAAGCAGACCCCCGGACCACAGGGCTGTTCTGGAATAGGTTGATAGCCTGCCTGTTGTTGTACACAGGAAGCAGACCCGCAGATCACAGGACTATACTGGAATAGGTGCAATGCCTGCCGGTTGTTTTACACAGGAAGCAGACCCTCGGAGCACAGGACTATCCGGGAATAGGTGCATAGCCTGCCTCTTGTAGTACACAGGAAGCGGACGCTCAGAGCACAGGACTGTCCTGGAATAGGTGCATAGCCTGCCAGTTGTTGTACACAGGAAGTGGACCCTCGGAGCACAGGGCTGTCCGGGAATAGGTGCATAGCTTGCCAGTTGCTGTACAAAGGAAGAAGACCCTCAGAGCACAGGAATGTCCTAGAATAGATGCCTAGCCTGCCAGATGTTGTACACAGGAAGCGGACCCTCTGAACATAGGGCTGTCCTGGAATAGGTGCATAGCCTGCCAGTTGTTGTACACTTGGAGCATAGGACTGTCCTGGAATAGGTGCATAACCTGCCAGTTTTTGTAAACAGGAAGCGACCTTCAGAGCACAGGGCTGTCCTGAAATAGGTGCATAGCCTGCCTGTTGTTGTACACAGGAAGCAGACCCTTAGAGCACAGGGTTGTCCTGGAATAAGTGAATAGCCTGCCAGTTGTTGTACAGAGGAAGCAGACCCTCGGAGCACAGGGCTGTCCTCGAATAGGTGCATAGCCTGCCAGTTGTTGTACACTGGAAGCAGACCCTCAGAGCACAGGCATGTCCTGGAATAGGTGCATGCAGAGCCTGTCTGTTGTTGTACACAGGAGGCAGACCCTCGGCGCACAGAGCTGTCCTAGAAGAGGTGCATAGCCTGCCTGTTGTTGCACACAGGAAGCAGACCCTCGGAGCACAGGACTGTCCTAGAATAGGTGCAGTGCCTGCTAGTTGTTATACACAGGAAGCAGGCCCTAAGAGCACAGGACTAGCCTGGAATAGGTGCATAGCCTTCCTGTTGTTGCACACAGGAAGCAGACCCTCGGAGCACAGGACTGTCCTAGAATAGGTGCAGAGCCTGCTAGTTGTTATACACAGGAAGCAGGCCCTAAGAGCACAGGACTAGCCTGGAATAGGTGCATAGCCTGCCTGTTGTTGCACACAGGAAGCAGACCCTCGGAGCACAGGGCTGTCCTAGAATAGGTACATAGCCTGCCAGTTCTTGTACACAGGAAGTGGACCCTCAGAGCACAGGGCTGTCCTGGAATAGGTGCATAACCTGCCTGTTGTTGTACACAGTAAGATGACCCTCAAAGCACAGGGCTTTCCTGGAATAGGTGCAAAACCTGCCTGTTGTTGTACACAGTAAGTTGACCCTCAAAGCACAGGGCTTTCCTGGAATAGGTGAATAGCCTGCCGGTTGTTGTACACAGGAAGCAGACCCTCGGAGCACAGGGCTGTCTTGGAATAGGTGCATAGCCTGCCGGTTGTTGTACACAGGAAGCAGACCCTTGGACCAAAGGGCAGTTCTGGAATAGGTTGATAGCCTGCCTGTTGTTGTACACAGGAAGCAGACCCGCAGAGCACAGGACTATCCTGGAATAGGTGCATAGCCTGCCGGTTGTTGTACACAGGAAGCAGACCCTCGGAGCACAGGGCTGTCTTGGAATAGGTGCATAGCCTGCCAGTTGTACAAACGAAGAAGACCCTCAGAGCACAGGGCTGTCCTGGAATAGGTGTGTAGCCTGCCTGTTGTTGTAGACAGGAAGAAGGCCCTAAGAGCACATAGCTCTCCTGGAATGGGTGCATAGCCTGCCATTTGTTGTACACAGGAAGCAGACCCTAAGGGCACAGGGCTGTCCTGGAATAGGTGCATAGACTGCCAGTTGTTGTACACAGGAAGCAGACCCTCAGAGCACAGGGCTGTCCTGGAATAGGTGCATAGCCTGCCTGCAGACCCTCAGAGCACAGGGATGTCCTGGAATAGGTACATAGCCTGCCAGTTGTTGTACACAGGAAGCAGACCCTCGGAGCAGAGGACTGTCCCGGAATAGGTGCATAGCCTGCCAGTTTTTGTACACAGGAAGCAGACCCTCGGAGCACAGGACTATCCGGAAGTAGGTGCACGGCCTGGCAGTTGTTGTACACAGGATGCAGACCCTCGGAAAACAGGGCTGTCCTGGCATAGGTGCATAGCCTGCCAGTTGTTGTAAACAGGAAGCGGACCCTAAGTACACAGGACTGTCCTGGAATAGGTGCATAGCCTGCCCGTTTTTGTACACAGGAAGCAGACCCTCAGAGCAGAAGGCTGTCCTGGAATAGGTGCATAGCCTGCCTGTTGTAGTATACAGGAAGCAGGCCCTAAGAGCACACGGCTATCCTGGAATAGGTGCATAGCCTCCCAGTTGTTGTACACAGGAAGCGGACCCTTGGAGCACAGAGCTGTCCTGGAATAGGTGCATAGCCGGCCAGTTGTTGTAAACAGGAAGCGGACCCTAAGTACACAGGACTGTCCTGGAATAGGTGCATAGCCTGCCCGTTTTTGTACACAGGAAGCAGACCCTCAGAGGAGAAGGCTGTCCTGGAATAGGTGCATAGCCTGCCTGTTGTAGTATACAGGAAGCAGACCCTAAGAGCACACGGCTATCCTGGAATAGGTGCATAGCCTCCCAGTTGTTGTACACAGGAAGCGGACCCTTGGAGCACAGAGCTGTCCTGGAATAGGTGCATAGCCGGCCAGTTGTACACAGGAAGCAGACCCTCGGAGCACAGGACTGTCTTGGAATAGGTGCATAGCCTGCCAGTTGTTGTACAAAGGAAGCAGACCCTCGGACCAAAGGGCTGTTCTGGAATAGGTTGATAGCCTGCCTGTTGTTGTACACAGGAAGCAGACCCGCAGAGCACAGGACTATCCTGGAATAGGTGCATAGCCTGCCGGTTGTTGTACACAGGAAGCAGACCCTCGGAGCACAGGGCTGTCTTGGAATAGGTGCATAGCCTGCCAGTTGTTGTACAAAGGAAAAAGACCCTCAGAGCACAGGGCTGTCCTGGAATAGGTGCGTAGCCTGCCTGTTGTTGTAGACAGGAAGAAGGCCCTAAGATCACAGAGCTGTCCTGGAATGGGTGCATAGCCTGCCATTTGTTGTACACAGGAAGCAGACCCTAAGGGCACAGGGCTGTCCTGGAATAGGTGCATAGACTGTCAGTTGTTGTACACAGGAAGCAGACCCTCAGAGCACAGGGCTGTCCTGGAATAGGTGCATAGCCTGCCTGCAGACCCTCAGAGCACAGGTATGTCCTGGAATAGGTACATAGCCTGCCAGTTGTTGTACACAGGAAGCAGATCCTCGGAGCACAGGACTATCTGGAAGTCGGTGCACGGCCTGGCAGTTTTTGTACACAGGATGCAGACCCTCGGAAAACAGGGCTGTCCTGGCATAGGTGCATAGCCTGCCAGTTGTTGTAAACAGGAAGCGGACCCTAAGTACACAGGACTGTCCTGGAATAGGTGCATAGCCTGCCCGTTGTTGTACACAGGAAGCAGACCCTCAGAGCAGAAGGCTGTCCTGGAATAGGTGCATAGCCTACCTGTTGTAGTATACAGGAAGCAGGCCCTAAGAGCACACGGCTATCCTGGAATAGGTGCATAGCCTCCCAGTTGTTGTACACAGGAAGCGGACCCTTGGAGCACAGAGCTGTCCTGGAATAGGTGCATAGCCGGCCAGTTGTACACAGGAAGCAGACCCTCGGAGCACAGGACTGTCTTGGAATAGGTGCATAGCCTGCCAGTTGTACAAAGGAAGAAGACCCCCCAGGGCACAGAGCTGTCTTGGAATAGGTGCATAGCCTGCGAGATGTTGTACACAGGAAGTGGACCCTGGGAGAACAGGGCTGTCCTGGAATAGGTGCATAGCCTGCCAGTTGTTGTACCCTCGGAGCAGAGGACTGTCCTGGAATAGGTGCATAGCCTGCCAGTTGCTGTACACAGGAAGCAGACCTTCAGAGCACAGGGCTGTCCTGGAATAAGTGCATAACCTGCCTGCTCTTGTACACAGGAAACAGACCCTCAGAGCACAGGGTTGTCCTGGAAGAGGTGGATAGCCTGACAGTTGCTGTACACAGGAAGCAGACCCTAGGAGCACAGGACTATCCTGGAATAGGTGCATAGCCTGCCAGTTGTTGTACACAGGAAGCAGACCCTCGGAGCACATGGCTACCCTGCAATAAGTACATAGCATGCCTGTTGTAGTATACAGGAAGCAGGCCCTAAGAGCACAGGACTGTCCTCGAATAGGTGCATAGCCTGCCAGTTGTTGTACACAGGAAGCGGACGCTCAGAGCACAGGGATTGTCCTGGAATAGGTGCATAGCCTGCCAGTTGTTGTACACAGGAAGCAGACCCTCGGAGCACAGGCCTGTCCTGCAATAGGTGCATAGCCTGCCAGTTGTAGTACACAGGAAGCAGACCCTCAGAGCACAGGGATGTCTTGGAATAGATGCATAGCCTGCCAGTTGTTGTACAAAGGAAGAAGACCCTCAGAGCACAGGACTGTCCTGGAATAGATGCGTAGCCTGCCAGTTGTTGTACACAGGAAGCAGACCTTCAGAGCACAGGGCTGTCCTGAAATAGGTGCATAGCCTGCCTGTTGATGTACACAGGAAGCAGACCCTAAGAGCACAGGGTTGTCCTGGAATAGGTGAATAGGCTGCCAGTTGTTGTACACAGGAAGCAGACCCTCGGAGCACAGGACTATCCTGGAGTAGATGCAAACCTCGAATAGGTGCATAGCTTGCCTGTTGGTGTACACAGGAAGCAGACCCTCGGCGCACAGGGCTGTCCTAGGAGAGGTGCATTGCCTGCCTGTTGTTGCACACAGAAAGCAGACCCTTGGAGCGCAAGACTGTCCTAGAATAGGTGCACAGCCTGCCAGTTGTTGCACACAAGAAGCAGGCCCTAAGAGCACAGGGCTGTCCTAGAATAGGTACATAGCCTGCTGGTTGTTGTACACAGGAAGCAGACCCTCGGAAAACAGGGCTGTCCTGGCATAGGGCCATAGCCTGCCAGTTGTTGTAAACAGGAAGCGGACCCTAAGTACACAGGACTGTCCTGGAATAGGTGCATAGCCTGCCCGTTTTTGTACACAGGAAGCAGACCCTCAGAGCAGAAGGCTGTCCTGGAATAGGTGCATAGCCTGCCTGTTGTAGTATACAGGAAGCAAGCCCTAAGAGCACACGGCTATCCTGGAATAGGTGCATAGCCTCCCAGTTGTTGTACACAGGAAGCGGACCCTTGGAGCACAGAGCTGTCCTGGAATAGGTGCATAGCCGGCCAGTTGTACACAGGAAGCAGACCCTCGGAGCACAGGACTGTCTTGGAATAGGTGCATAGCCTGCCAGTTGTTGTACAAAGGAAGCAGACCCTCGGACCAAAGGGCTGTTCTGGAATAGGTTGATAGCCTGCCTGTTGTTGTACACAGGAAGCAGACCCGCAGAGCACAGGACTATCCTGGAATAGGTGCATAGCCTGCCGGTTGTTGTACACAAGAAGCAGACCCTCGGAGCACAGGGCTGTCTTGGAATAGGTGCATAGCCTGCCAGTTGTTGTACAAAGGAAGAAGACCCTCAGAGCACAGGGCTGTCCTGGAATAGGTGCGTAGCCTGCCTGTTGTTGTAGACAGGAAGAAGGCCCTAAGATCACAGAGCTGTCCTGGAATGGGTGCATAGCCTGCCATTTGTTGTACACAGGAAGCAGACCCTAAGGGCACAGGGCTGTCCTGGAATAGGTGCATAGACTGTCAGTTGTTGTACACAGGAAGCAGACCCTCAGAGCACAGGGATGTCCTGGAATAGGTACATAGCCTGCCAGTTGTTGTACACAGGAAGCAGACCCTCGGAGCAGAGGACTGTCCCGGAATAGGTGCATAGCCTGCCAGTTTTTGTACACAGCAAGCAGACCCTCGGAGCACAGGACTATCCGGAAGTCGGTGCACGGCCTGGCAGTTATTGTACACAGGATGCAGACCCTCGGAAAACAGGGCTGTCCTGGCATAGGTGCATAGCCTGCCAGTTGTTGTAAACAGGAAGCGGACCCTAAGTACACAGGACTGTCCTGGAATAGGTGCATAGCCTGCCCGTTGTTGTACACAGGAAGCAGACCCTCAGAGCAGAAGGCTGTCCTGGAATAGGTGCATAGCCTACCTGTTGTAGTATACAGGAAGCAGGCCCTAAGAGCACACAGCTATCCTGGAATAGGTGCATAGCCTCCCAGTTGTTGTACACAGGAAGCGGACCCTTGGAGCACAGAGCTGTCCTGGAATAGGTGCATAGCCGGCCAGTTGTACACAGGAAGCAGACCCTCGGAGCACAGGACTGTCTTGGAATAGGTGCATAGCCTGCCAGTTGTACAAAGGAAGAAGACCCCCCAGGGCACAGAGCTGTCTTGGAATAGGTGCATAGCCTGCGAGATGTTGTACACAGGAAGTGGACCCTGGGAGAACAGGGCTGTCCTGGAATAGGTGCATAGCCTGCCAGTTGTTGTACCCTCGGAGCAGAGGACTGTCCTGGAATAGGTGCATAGCCTGCCAGTTGCTGTACACAGGAAGCAGACCTTCAGAGCACAAGGCTGTCCTGGAATAAGTGCATAACCTGCCTGCTCTTGTACACAGGAGACAGACCCTCAGAGCACAGGGTTGTCCTGGAAGAGGTGGATAGCCTGACAGTTGCTGTACACAGGAAGCAGACCCTAGGAGCACAGGACTATCCTGGAATAGGTGCATAGCCTGCCAGTTGTTGTACACAGGAAGCAGACCCTCGGAGCACAAGGCTGTCCTGGAATAAGTGCATAACCTGCCTGCTCTTGTACACAGGAAACAGACCCTCAGAGCACAGGGTTGTCCTGGAAGAGGTGGATAGCCTGACAGTTGCTGTACACAGGAAGCAGACCCTAGGAGCACAGGACTATCCTGGAATAGGTGCATAGCATGCCAGTTGTTGTACACAGGAAGCAGACCCTCGGAGCACAGGGCTGTCCTGCAATAGGTGCATAGCCCGCCAGTTGTAGTACACAGGAAGCAGACCCTCAGAGCACAGGGATGTCTTGGAATAGGTGCATAGCCTGCCAGTTGTTGTACAAAGGAAGAAGACCCTCAGAGCACAGGACTGTCCTGGAATAGATGCACATTCTGTCAGATGTTGAACACAGGAAGCGGACCCTCTGGGCACAGGGCTGTCCTGGAATAGGTGCATAGCCTGCCTGTTGTTGTACACAGGAAGCAGACCTTCAGAGCACAAAGCTGTCCTGGAATAGGTGCATAGCCTGCCTGTTGATGTACACAGGAAGCAGACCCTAAGAGCACAGGGTTGTCCTGGAATAGGTGAATAGCCTGCCAGTTGTTGTACACAGGAAGCAGACCCTCGGAGCACAGGACTATCCTGGAGTAGATGCAAACCTCGAATAGGTGCATAGCTTGCCTGTTGTTGTACACGGGAAGCAGACCCTCGGCGCACAGGGCTGTCCTAGGAGAGGTGCATAGCCTGCCTGTTGTTTCACACAGGAAGCAGACCCTCGGAGCGCAAGACTGTCCTAGAATAGGTGCACAGCCTGCCAGTTGTTGCACACAAGAAGCAGGCCCTAAGAGCACAGGGCTGTCCTAGAATAGGTACATAGCCTGCTGGTTGTTGTACACAGGAAGCAGACCCTCGGAGCACAGGACTATCATGGAATAGGTGCATAGCCTGCCGGTTGTTGTACACAGGAAGCAGACCCTCGGAGCACAGGGCTGTCCTGGAATAGGTGCATGGCCTGCCAGTTGTTGTACACAGGAAGCAGACCCCGGACCACAGGGCTGTTCTGGAATAGGTTGATAGTCTGCCTGTTGTTGTACACAGGAAGCAGACCCGCAGATCACAGGACTATACTGGAAGAGGTGCAATGCCTGCCGGTTGTTGTACACAGGAAGCAGACCCTCGGAGCACAGGACTATCCGGGAATAGGTGCATAGCCTGCCCTTTGTAGTATACAGGAAGCAGGCCCTTAGAGCAAAGGGCTGTCCTGGAATAGGTGCATAACCTGCCAGTTGTTGTACACAGGAAGCGGACGCTCAGAGCACAGGACTGTCCTGGAATAGGTGCATAGCCTACCAGTTGTTGTACACAGGAAGCGGACGCTCGGAACACAGGATTGTCCTGGAATAGGTGCATAGCCTGCCAGTTGTTGTACACAGGAAGCAGACCCTCGGAGCACAGGGCTGTCTGGGAATAGGTGCATAGCCTGCCAGTTGCTGTACAAAGGAAGAAGACCCTCAGAGCACAGGACTGTCCTGGAATAGATCCCTAGCCTGCCAGATGTTGTACACAGGAAGCGGACCCTCTGAACATAGGGCTGTCCTGGAATAGGTGCATAGCCTGCCAGTTGTTGTACCCTTGGAGCATAGGACTGTCCTGGAATAGGTGCATAACCTGCCAGTTGTTGTAAACAGGAAGCGACCTTCAGAGCACAGGGCTGTCCTGAAATAGGTGCATAGCCTGCCTGTTGTTGTACACAGGAAGCAGACCCTTAGAGCACAGGGTTGTCCTGGAATAATTGAATAGCCTGCCAGTTGTTGTACAGAGGAAGCAGACCCTCGGAGCACAGGGCTGTCCTCGAATAGGTGCATAGCCTGCCAGTTGTTGTACACAGGAAGCAGACCCTCAGAGCACAGGCATGTCCTGGAATAGGTGCATGCATAGCCTGTCTGTTGTTGTACACAGGAGGCAGACCCTCGGCGCACAGAGCTGTCCTAGAAGAGGTGCATAGCCTGCCTGTTGTTGCACACAGGAAGCAGACCCTCGGAGCACAGGACTGTCCTAGAATAGGTGCAGAGCCTGCTAGTTGTTATACACAGGAAGCAGGCCCTAAGAGCACAGGACTAGCCTGGAATAGGTGCATAGCCTGCCTGTTGTTGCACACAGGAAGCAGACCCTCGGAGCACAGGGCTGTCCTAGAATAGGTACATAGCCTGCCAGTCTTGTAAACAGGAAGTAGACCCTCAGAGCACAGGGCTGTCCTGGAATAGGTGCATAACCTGCCTGTTGGTGTACACAGTAAGATGACCCTCAAAGCACAGGGCTTTCCTGGAATAGGTGCAAAACCTGCCTGTTGTTGTACACAGTAAGTTGACCCTCAAAGCACAGGGCTTTCATGGAATAGGTGCATAGCCTGCCGGTTGTTGTACAAAGGAAGAAGACCCTCGGACCAAAGGAATAGGTTGATAGCCTGCCTGTTGTTGTACACAGGAAGCAGACCCGCAGAGCACAGGACTATCCTGGAATAGGTGCATAGCCTGCCGGTTGTTGTACACAGGAAGCAGACCCTCGGAGCACAGGGCTGTCTTGGAATAGGTGCATAGCCTGCCAGTTGTTGTACAAAGGAAGCAGACCCTCGGACCAAAGGGCTGTTCTGGAATAGGTTGATAGCCTGCCTGTTGTTGTACACAGGAAGCAGACCCGCAGAGCACAGGACCATCCTGGAATAGGTGCATAGCCTGCCGGTTGTTGTACACAGGAAGCAGACCCTCGGAGCACAGGGCTGTCTTGGAATAGGTGCATAGCCTGCCAGTTGTTGTACAAAGGAAGAAGACCCTCAGAGCACAGGGCTGTCCTGGAATAGGTGCGTAGCCTGCCTGTTGTTGTAGACAGGAAGAAGGCCCTAAGATCACAGAGCTGTCCTGGAATGGGTGCATAGCCTGCCATTTGTTGTACACAGGAAGCAGACCCTAAGGGCACAGGGCTGTCCTGGAATAGGTGCATAGACTGTCAGTTGTTGTACACAGGAAGCAGACCCTCAGAGCACAGGGCTGTCCTGGAATAGGAGCATAGCCTGCCTGCAGACCCTCAGAGCACAGGGATGTCCTGGAATAGGTACATAGCCTGCCAGTTGTTGTACACAGGAAGCAGACCCTCGGAGCAGAGGACTGTCCCGGAATAGGTGCATAGCCTGCCAGTTTTTGTACACAGCAAGCAGACCCTCGGAGAACAGGACTATCCGGAAGTCGGTGCACGGCCTGGCAGTTGTTGTACACAGGATGCAGACCCTCGGAAAACAGGGCTGTCCTGGCATAGGTGCATAGCCTGCCAGTTGTTGTAAACAGGAAGCGGACCCTAAGTACACAGGACTGTCCAGAAATAGGTGCATAGCCTGCCCGTTGTTGTACACAGGAAGCAGACCCTCAGAGCAGAAGACTGTCCTGGAATAGGTGCATAGCCTACCTGTTGTAGTATACAGGAAGCAGGCCCTAAGAGCACACAGCTATCCTGGAATAGGTCTATAACCTCCCAGTTGTTGTACACAGGAAGCGGACCCTTGGAATACAGAGCTGTCCTGGAATAGGTGCATAGCCGGCCAGTTGTACACAGGAAGCAGACCCTCGGAGCACAGGACTGTCTTGGAATAGGTGCATAGCCTGCCAGTTGTACAAAGGAAGAAGACCCCCCAGGGCACAGAGCTGTCTTGGAATAGGTGCATAGCCTGCGAGATGTTGTACACAGGAAGTGGACCCTGGGAGAACAGGGCTGTCCTGGAATAGGTGCATAGCCTGCCAGTTATTGTACCCTCGGAGCAGAGGACTGTCCTGGAATACGTGCATAGCCTGCCAGTTGCTGTACACAGGAAGCAGACCTTCAGAGCACAAGGCTGTCCTGGAATAAGTGCATAACCTGCCTGCTCTTGTACACAGGAGACAGACCCTCAGAGCACAGGGTTGTCCTGGAAGAGGTGGATAGCCTGACAGTTGCTGTACACAGGAAGCAGACCCTAGGAGCACAGGACTATCCTGGAATAGGTGCATAGCCTGCCAGTTGTTGTACACAGGAAGCAGACCCTCGGAGCACAAGGCTGTCCTGGAATAAGTGCATAACCTGCCTGCTCTTGTACACAGGAAACAGACCCTCAGAGCACAGGGTTGTCCTGGAAGAGGTGGATAGCCTGACAGTTGCTGTACACAGGAAGCAGACCCTAGGAGCACAGGACTATCCTGGAATAGGTGCATAGCGTGCCAGTTGTTGTACACAGGAAGCAGACCCTCAGAGCACAGGGCTGTCCTGCAATAGGTGCATAGCCCGCCAGTTGTAGTACACAGGAAGCAGACCCTCAGAGCACAGGGATGTTCTGGAATAGGTGCATAGCCTGCCAGTTGTTGTACAAAGGAAGAAGACCCTCAGAGCACAGGACTGTCCTGGAATAGATGCATATTCTGTCAGATGTTGAACACAGGAAGCGGACCCTCTGGGCACAGGGCTGTCCTGGAATAGGTGCATAGCCTGCCTGTTGTTGTACACAGGAAGCAGACCCTAGGAGCACAGGACTATCCTGGAATAGGTGCATAGCCTGCCAGTTGTTGTACACAGGAAGCAGACCCTCGGAGCACAAGGCTGTCCTGGAATAAGTGCATAACCTGCCTGCTCTTGTACACAGGAAACAGACCCTCAGAGCACAGGGTTGTCCTGGAAGAGGTGGATAGCCTGACAGTTGCTGTACACAGGAAGCAGACCCTAGGAGCACAGGACTATCCTGGAATAGGTGCATAGCGTGCCAGTTGTTGTACACAGGAAGCAGACCCTCGGAGCACAGGGCTGTCCTGCAATAGGTGCATAGCCCGCCAGTTGTAGTACACAGGAAGCAGACCCTCAGAGCACAGGGATGTCTTGGAATAGGTGCATAGCCTGCCAGTTGTTGTACAAAGGAAGAAGACCCTCAGAGCACAGGACTGTCCTGGAATAGATGCATATTCTGTCAGATGTTGAACACAGGAAGCGGACCCTCTGGGCACAGGGCTGTCCTGGAATAGGTGCATAGCCTGCCTGTTGTTGTACACAGGAAGCAGACCTTCAGAGCACAAAGCTGTCCTGAAATAGGTGCATAGCCTGCCTGTTGATGTACACAGGAAGCAGACCCTAAGAGCACAGGGTTGTCCTGGAATAGGTGAATAGCCTGCCAGTTGTTGTACACAGGAAGCAGACCCTCGGAGCACAGGACTATCCTGGAGTAGATGCAAACCTCGAATAGGTGCATAGCTTGCCTGTTGTTGTACACAGGAAGCAGACCCTCGGCGCACAGGGCTGTCCTAGGAGAGGTGCATAGCCTGCCTGTTGCTTCACACAGGAAGCAGACCCTCGGAGCGCAAAACTGTCCCAGAATAGGTGCACAGCCTGCCAGTTGTTGCACACAAGAAGCAGGCCCTAAGAGCACAGGGCTGTCCTAGAATAGGTACATAGCCTGCTGGGTGTTGTACACAGGAAGCAGACCCTCGGAGCACAGGACTATCATGGAATAGGTGCATAGCCTGCCGGTTGTTGTACACAGGAAGCAGACCCTCGGAGCACAGGGCTGTCCTGGAATAGGTGCATGGCCTGCCAGTTGTTGTACACAGGAAGCAGGCCCCAGACCACAGGGCTGTTCTGGAATAGGTTGATAGCCTGCCTGTTGTTGTACACAGGAAGCAGACCCGCAGATCACAGGACTATACTGGAATAGGTGCAATGCCTGCCGGTTGTTGTACACAGGAAGCAGACCCTCGGAGCACAGGACTATCCGGGAATAGGTGCATAGCCTGCCCTTTGTAGTATACAGGAAGCAGGCCCTAAGAGCAAAGGGCTGTCCTGGAATAGGTGCATAACCTGCCAGTTGTTGTACACAGGAAGCGGACGCTCAGAGCACAGGACTGTCCTGGAATAGGTGCATAGCCTGCCAGTTGTTGTACACAGGAAGCGGACCCTCGGAGCACAGGGCTGTCTGGGAATAGGTGCATAGCCTGCCAGTGTCTGTACAAAGGAAGAAGACCCTCAGAGCACAGGACTGTCCTGGAATAGATCCCTAGCCTGCCAGATGTTGTACACAGGAAGCGGACCCTCTGAACATAGGGCTGTCCTGGAATAGGTGCATAGCCTGCCAGTTGTTGTACCCTTGGAGCATAGGACTGTCCTGGAATAGGTGCATAACCTGCCAGTTGTTGTAAACAGGAAGCGACCTTCAGAGTACAGGGCTGTCCTGAAATAGGTGCATAGCCTGCCTGTTGTTGTACACAGGAAGCAGACCCTCAGAGCACAGGGTTGTCCTGGAATAATTGAATAGCCTGCCAGTTGTTGTACAGAGGAAGCAGACCCTCGGAGCACAGGGCTGTCCTCGAATAGGTGCATAGCCTGCCAGTTGTTGTACACAGGAAGCAGACCCTCAGAGCACAGGCATGTCCTGGAATAGGTGCATGCATAGCCTGTCTGTTGTTGTACACAGGAGGCAGACCCTCGGCGCACAGAGCTGTCCTAGAAGAGGTGCATAGCCTGCCTGTTGTTGCACACAGGAAGCAGACCCTCGGAGCATAGGACTGTCCTAGAATAGGTGCAGAGCCTGCTAGTTGTTATACACAGGAAGCAGGCCCTAAGAGCACAGGACTAGCCTGGAATAGGTGCATAGCCTGCCTGTTGTTGCACACAGGAAGCAGACCCTCGGAGCACAGGGCTGTCCTAGAATAGGTACATAGCCTGCCAGTTCTTGTACACAGGAAGTGGACCCTCAGAGCACAGGGCTGTCCTGGAATAGGTGCATAACCTGCCTGTTGTTGTACACAGTAAGATGACCCTCAAAGCACAGGGCTTTCCTGGAATAGGTGCAAAACCTGCCTGTTGTTGTACACAGTAAGTTGACCCTCAAAGCGCAGGGCTTTCCTGGAATAGGTGCATAGCCTGCCGGTTGTTGTACAAAGGAAGCAGACCCTCGGACCAAAGGGCTGTTCTGGAATAGGTTGATAGCCTGCCTGTTGTTGTACACAGGAAGCAGACCCGCAGAGCACAGGACTATCCTGGAATAGGTGCATAGCCTGCCGGTTGTTGTACACAGGAAGCAGACCCTCTGAGCACAGGGCTGTCTTGGAATAGGTGCATAGCCTGCCAGTTGTTGTACAAAGGAAGAAGACACTCAGAGCACAGGGCTGTCCTGGAATAGGTGCGTAGCCTGCCTGTTTTTGTAGACAGGAAGAAGGCCCTAAAAGCACAGAGCTGTCCTGGAATGGGTGCATAGCCTGCCATTTGTTGTACACAGGAAGCAGACCCTAAGGGCACAGGGCTGTCCTGGAATAGGTGCATAGACTGCCAGTTGTTGTACACAGGAAGCAGACCCTCAGAGCACAGGGCTGTCCTGGAATAGGTGCATAGCCTGCCTGCAGACCCTCAGAGCACAGGACTGTCCTGGAATAGATGCATATTCTGCCAGATGTTGAACACAGGAAGCGGACCCTCTGGGCACAGGGCTGTCCTGGAATAGGTGCATAGCCTGCCTGTTGTTGTACACAGGAAGCAGACCTTCAGAGCACAGGGCTGTCCTGAAATAGGTGCATAGCCTGCCTGTTGATGTACACAGGAAGCAGACCCTAAGAGCACAAGGTTGTCCTGGAATAGGTGAATAGCCTGCCAGTTGTTGTACACAGGAAGCAGACCCTCGGAGCACAGGACTGTCCTGGAATAGGTGCATAGCCTGCCAGTTGTTGTACACAGGAAACGGACGCTCGGAACACAGGATTGTCCTGGAATAGGTGCATAGCCTGCCAGTTGTTGTACACAGGAAGCGGACCCTCGGAGCACAGGGCTGTCCGGGAATAGGTGCATAGCCTGCCAGTTGCTGTACAAAGGAAGAAGACCCTCAGAGCACAGGACTGTCCTGGAATAGATCCCTAGCCTGCCAGATGTTGTTCACAGGAAGCGGACCCTCTAAACATAGGGCTGTCCTGGAATAGGTGCATAGCCTGCCAGTTGTTGTACCCTTGGAGCATAGGACTGTCCTGGAATAGGTGCATAACCTGCCAGTTGTTGTAAACAGGAAGCGGCCTTCAGAACACAGGGCTGTCCTGAAATAGGTGCATAGCCTGCCTGTTGTTGTACACAGGAAGCAGACCCTTAGAGCACAGGGTTGTCCTGGAATAATTGAATAGCCTGCCAGTTGTTGTACAGAGGAAGCAGACCCTCGGAGCACAGGGCTGTCCTCGAATAGGTGCATAGCCTGCCAGTTGTTGTACACAGGAAGCAGACCCTCAGAGCACAGGCATGTCCTGGAATAGGTGCATGCAAAGCCTGTCTGTTGTTGTACACAGGAGGCAGACCCTCGGCGCACAGAGCTGTCCTAGAAGAGGTGCATAGCCTGCCTGTTGTTGCACACAGGAAGCAGACCCTCGGAGCACAGGACTGTCCTAAAATAGGTGCAGAGCCTGCTAGTTGTTATACACAGGAAGCAGGCCCTAAGAGCACAGGACTAGCCTGGAATAGGTGCATAGCCTGCCTGTTGTTGCACACAGGAAGCAGACCCTCGGAGCACAGGGCTGTCCTAGAATAGGTACATAGGCTCTCAGTTCTTGTACACAGGAAGTGGACCCTCAGAGCACAGGGCTGTCCTGGAATAGGTGCATAACCTGCCTGTTGTTGTACACAGTAAGATGACCCTCAAAGCACAGGGCTTTCCTGGAATAGGTGCAAAACCTGCCTGTTGTTTTACACAGTAGGTTGACCCTCAAAGCACAGGGCTTTCCTGGAATAGGTGCATAGCCTGCCGGTTGTTGTACAAAGGAAGCAGACCCTCGGACCAAAGGGCTGTTCTGGAATAGGTTGATAGCCTGCCTGTTGTTGTACACAGGAAGCAGACCCGCAGAGCACAGGACTATCCTGGAATAGGTGCATAGCCTGCCGGTTGTTGTACACAGGAAGCAGACCCTCGAGCACAGGGCTGTCTTGGAATAGGTGCATAGCCTGCCAGTTGTTGTACAAACGAAGAAGACCCTCAGAGCACAGGGCTGTCCTGGAATAGGTGCGCAGCCTGCCTGTTGTTGTAGACAGGAAGAAGGCCCTAAGAGCACAGAGCTCTCCTGGAATGGGTGCATAGCCTGCCATTTGTTGTACACAGGAAGCAGACCTTCAGAGCACAGGGCTGTCCTGGAATAGGTGCATAGCCTGCCTGCTGACCCTCAGAGCACAGGGATGTCCTGGAATAGGTACATAGCCTGCCAGTTGTTGTACACAGGAAGCAGACCCTCGGAGCAGAGGACTGTCCCGGAATAGGTGCATAGCCTGCCAGTTTTTGTACACAGGAAGCAGACCCTCGGAGCACAGGACTGTCCTAGAATAGGTACATAGCCTGCCAGTTCTTGTACACAGGAAGTGGACCCTCAGAGCACAGGGCTGTCCTGGAATAGGTGCATAACCTGCCTGTTGTTGTACACAGTAAGATGACCCTCAAAGCACAGGGCTTTCCTGGAATAGGTGCAAAACCTGCCTGTTGTTGTACACAGTAAATTGACCCTCAAAACACAGGGCTTTCCTGGAATAGGTGCATAGCCTGCCGGTTGTTGTACAAAGGAAGCAGACCCTCAGACCAAAGGGCTGTTCTGGAATAGGTTGATAGCCTGCCTGTTGTTGTACACAGGAAGCAGACCCGCAGAGCACAGGACTATCCTGGAATAGGTGCATAGCCTGCCGGTTGTTGTACAAAGGAAGAATACCCTCAGAGCACAGGGCTGTCCTGGAATAGGTGCGTAGCCTGCCTGTTGTTGTAGACAGGAAGAAGGCCCTAAGAGCACAGAGCTGTCCTGGAATGGGTGCATAGCCTGCCATTTGTTGTACACAGGAAGCAGACCCTAAGGGCACAGGGCTGTCCTGGAATAGGTGCATAGACTGCCAGTTTTTGTACACAGGAAGCAGACCCTCAGAGCACAGGGCTGTCCTGGAATAGGTGCATAGCCTGCCTGCAGACCCTCAGAGCACAGGGATGTCCTGGAATAGGTACATAGCCTGCCAGTTGTTGTACACAGGAAGCAGACCCTCGGAGCAGAGGACTGTCCCGGAATAGGTGCATAGCCTGCCAGTTTTTGTACACAGGAAGCAGACCCTCGGAGCACAGGACTATCCGGAAGTAGGTGCACGGCCTGGCAGTTGTTGTACACAGGATGCAGACCCTCGGAAAACAGGGCTGTCCTGGCATAGGTGCATAGCCTGCCAGTTGTTGTAAACAGGAAGCGGACCCTAAGTACACAGGACTGTCCTGGAATAGGTGCATAGCCTGCCCGTTTTTGTACACAGGAAGCAGACCCTCAGAGGAGAAGGCTGTCCTGGAATAGGTGCATAGCCTGCCTGTTGTAGTATACAGGAAGCAGACCCTAAGAGCACACGGCTATCCTGGAATAGGTGCATAGCCTCCCAGTTGTTGTACACAGGAAGCGGACCCTTGGAGCACAGAGCTGTCCTCGAATAGGTGCATAGCCAGCCAGTTGTACACAGGAAGCAGACCCTCGGAGCACAGGACTGTCTTGGAATAGGTGCATAGCCTGCCAGTTGTTGTACAAAGGAAGCAGACCCTCGGACCAAAGGGCTGTTCTGGAATAGGTTGATAGCCTGCCTGTTGTTGTACACAGGAAGCAGACCCGCAGAGCACAGGACTATCCTGGAATAGGTGCATAGCCTGCCGGTTGTTGTACACAGGAAGCAGACCCTCGGAGCACAGGGCTGTCTTGGAATAGGTGCATAGCCTGCCAGTTGTTGTACAAAGGAAAAAGACCCTCAGAGCACAGGGCTGTCCTGGAATAGGTGCGTAGCCTGCCTGTTGTTGTAGACAGGAAGAAGGCCCTAAGATCACAGAGCTGTCCTGGAATGGGTGCATAGCCTGCCATTTGTTGTACACAGGAAGCAGACCCTAAGGGCACAGGGCTGTCCTGGAATAGGTGCATAGACTGTCAGTTGTTGTACACAGGAAGCAGACCCTCAGAGCACAGGGCTGTCCTGGAATAGGTGCATAGCCTGCCTGCAGACCCTCAGAGCACAGGGATGTCCTGGAATAGGTACATAGCCTGCCAGTTGTTGTACACAGGAAGCAGATCCTCGGAGCACAGGACTATCTGGAAGTCGGTGCACGGCCTGGAAGTTTTTGTACACAGGATGCAGACCCTTGGAAAACAGGGCTGTCCTGGCATAGGTGCATAGCCTGCCAGTTGTTGTAAACAGGAAGCGGACCCTAAGTACACAGGACTGTCCTGGAATAGGTGCATAGCCTGCCCGTTGTTGTACACAGGAAGCAGACCCTCAGAGCAGAAGGCTGTCCTGGAATAGGTGCATAGCCTACCTGTTGTAGTATACAGGAAGCAGGCCCTAAGAGCACACGGCTATCCTGGAATAGGTGCATAGCCTCCCAGTTGTTGTACACAGGAAGCGGACCCTTGGAGCACAGAGCTGTCCTGGAATAGGTGCATAGCCGGCCAGTTGTACACAGGAAGCAGACCCTCGGAGCACAGGACTGTCTTGGAATAGGTGCATAGCCTGCCAGTTGTACAAAGGAAGAAGACCCCCCAGGGCACAGAGCTGTCTTGGAATAGGTGCATAGCCTGCGAGATGTTGTACACAGGAAGTGGACCCTGGGAGAACAGGGCTGTCCTGGAATAGGTGCATAGCCTGCCAGTTGTTGTACCCTCGGAGCAGAGGACTGTCCTGGAATAGGTGCATAGCCTGCCAGTTGCTGTACACAGGAAGCAGACCTTCAGAGCACAGGGCTGTCCTGGAATAAGTGCATAACCTGCCTGCTCTTGTACACAGGAAACAGACCCTCAGAGCACAGGGTTGTCCTGGAAGAGGTGGATAGCCTGACAGTTGCTGTACACAGGAAGCAGACCCTAGGAGCACAGGACTATCCTGGAATAGGTGCATAGCCTGCCAGTTGTTGTACACAGGAAGCAGACCCTCGGAGCACATGGCTACCCTGCAATAAGTACATAGCATGCCTGTTGTAGTATACAGGAAGCAGGCCCTAAGAGCACAGGACTGTCCTCGAATAGGTGCATAGCCTGCCAGTTGTTGTACACAGGAAGCGGACGCTCAGAGCACAGGGATTGTCCTGGAATAGGTGCATAGCCTGCCAGTTGTTGTACACAGGAAGCAGACCCTCGGAGCACAGGCCTGTCCTGCAATAGGTGCATAGCCTGCCAGTTGTAGTACACAGGAAGCAGACCCTCAGAGCACAGGGATGTCTTGGAATAGATGCATAGCCTGCCAGTTGTTGTACAAAGGAAGAAGACCCTCAGAGCACAGGACTGTCCTGGAATAGATGCATAGCCTGCCAGTTGTTGTACACAGGAAGCAGACCTTCAGAGCACAGGGCTGTCCTGAAATAGGTGCATAGCCTGCATGTTGATGTACACAGGAAGCAGACCCTAAGAGCACAGGGTTGTCCTGGAATAGGTGAATAGGCTGCCAGTTGTTGTACACAGGAAGCAGACCCTCGGAGCACAGGACTATCCTGGAGTAGATGCAAACCTCGAATAGGTGCATAGCTTGCCTGTTGGTGTACACAGGAAGCAGACCCTCGGCGCACAGGGCTGTCCTAGGAGAGGTGCATAGCCTGCCTGTTGTTGTACACAGAAAGCAGACCCTCGGAGCGCAAGACTGTCCTAGAATAGGTGCACAGCCTGCCAGTTGTTGCACACAAGAAGCAGGCCCTAAGAGCACAGGGCTGTCCTAGAATAGGTACATAGCCTGCTGGTTGTTGTACACAGGAAGCATACCCTCGGAAAACAGGGCTGTCCTGGCATAGGGCCATAGCCTGCCAGTTGTTGTAAACAGGAAGCGGACCCTAAGTACACAGGACTGTCCTGGAATAGGTGCATAGCCTGCCCGTTGTTGTACACAGGAAGCAGACCTTCAGAGCACAGGGCTGTCCTGAAATAGGTGCATGGCGTGCCTGTTGTTGTACACAGGAAGCAGACCCTAAGAGCACAGGGTTGTCCTGGAATAGGTGAATAGCCTGCCAGTTGTTGTACACAGGAAGCAGACCCTTGGAGCACAGGACTATCCTGGAGTAGATGCAAACCTCGCATAGGTGCATAGCTTGCCTGTTGTTGTACACAGGAAGCAGACCCTCGGCGCACAGGGCTGTCCTAGGAGAGGTGCATAGCCTGCCTGTTGTTGCACACAGGAAGCAGACCCTCGGAGCGCAGGACTGTCCTAGAATAGGTGCACAGCCTGCCAGTTGTTGCACACAAGAAGCAGGCCCTAAGAGCACAGGGATGTCCTAGAATAGGTACATAGCCTGCTGGTTGTTGTACACAGGAAGCAGACCCTCGGAGCACAGGACTATCATGGAATAGGTGCATAGCCTGCCGGTTGTTGTACACAGGAAGCAGACCCTCGGAGCACAGGGCTGTCCTGGAATAGGTGCATGGCCTGCCAGTTGTTGTACACAGGAAGCAGACCCCCGGACCACAGGGCTGTTCTGGAATAGGTTGATAGCCTGCCTGTTGTTGTACACAGGAAGCAGACCCGCAGATCACAGGACTATACTGGAATAGGTGCAATGCCTGCCGGTTGTTTTACACAGGAAGCAGACCCTCGGAGCACAGGACTATCCGGGAATAGGTGCATAGCCTGCCTCTTGTAGTACACAGGAAGCGGACGCTCAGAGCACAGGACTGTCCTGGAATAGGTGCATAGCCTGCCAGTTGTTGTACACAGGAAGTGGACCCTCGGAGCACAGGGCTGTCCGGGAATAGGTGCATAGCTTGCCAGTTGCTGTACAAAGGAAGAAGACCCTCAGAGCACAGGAATGTCCTAGAATAGATGCCTAGCCTGCCAGATGTTGTACACAGGAAGCGGACCCTCTGAACATAGGGCTGTCCTGGAATAGGTGCATAGCCTGCCAGTTGTTGTACACTTGGAGCATAGGACTGTCCTGGAATAGGTGCATAACCTGCCAGTTTTTGTAAACAGGAAGCGACCTTCAGAGCACAGGGCTGTCCTGAAATAGGTGCATAGCCTGCCTGTTGTTGTACACAGGAAGCAGACCCTTAGAGCACAGGGTTGTCCTGGAATAAGTGAATAGCCTGCCAGTTGTTGTACAGAGGAAGCAGACCCTCGGAGCACAGGGCTGTCCTCGAATAGGTGCATAGCCTGCCAGTTGTACACTGGAAGCAGACCCTCAGAGTACAGGCATGTCCTGGAATAGGTGCATGCAGAGCCTGTCTGTTGTTGTACACAGGAGGCAGACCCTCGGCGCACAGAGCTGTCCTAGAAGTGGTGCATAGCCTGCCTGTTGTTGCACACAGGAAGCAGACCCTCGGAGCACAGGACTGTCCTAGAATAGGTGCAGTGCCTGCTAGTTGTTATACACAGGAAGCAGGCCCTAAGAGCACAGGACTAGCCTGGAATAGGTGCATAGCCTTCCTGTTGTTGCACACAGGAAGCAGACCCTCGGAGCACAGGACTGTCCTAGAATAGGTGCAGAGCCTGCTAGTTGTTATACACAGGAAGCAGGCCCTAAGAGCACAGGACTAGCCTGGAATAGGTGCATAGCCTGCCTGTTGTTGCACACAGGAAGCAGACCCTCGGAGCACAGGGCTGTCCTAGAATAGGTACATAGCCTGCCAGTTCTTGTACACAGGAAGTGGACCCTCAGAGCACAGGGCTGTCCTGGAATAGGTGCATAACCTGCCTGTTGTTGTACACAGTAAGATGACCCTCAAAGCACAGGGCTTTCCTGGAATAGGTGCAAAACCTGCCTGTTGTTGTACACAGTAAGTTGACCCTCAAAGCACAGGGCTTTCCTGGAATAGGTGAATAGCCTGCCGGTTGTTGTACACAGGAAGCAGATCCTCAGAGCACAGGGCTGTCTTGGAATAGGTGCATAGCCTGCCGGTTGTTGTACACAGGAAGCAGACCCTTGGACCAAAGGGCAGTTCTGGAATAGGTTGATAGCCTGCCTGTTGTTGTACACAGGAAGCAGACCCGCAGAGCACAGGACTATCCTGGAATAGGTGCATAGCCTGCCGGTTGTTGTACACAGGAAGCAGACCCTCGGAGCACAGGGCTGTCTTGGAATAGGTGCATAGCCTGCCAGTTGTACAAACGAAGAAGACCCTCAGAGCACAGGGCTGTCCTGGAATAGGTGTGTAGCCTGCCTGTTGTTGTAGACAGGAAGAAGGCCCTAAGAGCACATAGCTCTCCTGGAATGGGTGCATAGCCTGCCATTTGTTGTACACAGGAAGCAGACCCTAAGGGCACAGGGCTGTCCTGGAATAGGTGCATAGACTGCCAGTTGTTGTACACAGGAAGCAGACCCTCAGAGCACAGGGCTGTCCTGGAATAGGTGCATAGCCTGCCTGCAGACCCTCAGAGCACAGGGATGTCCTGGAATAGGTACATAGCCTGCCAGTTGTTGTACACAGGAAGCAGACCCTCGGAGCAGAGGACTGTCCCGGAATAGGTGCATAGCCTGCCAGTTTTTGTACACAGGAAGCAGACCCTCGGAGCACAGGACTATCCGGAAGTAGGTGCACGGCCTGGCAGTTGTTGTACACAGGATGCAGACCCTCGGAAAACAGGGCTGTCCTGGCATAGGTGCATAGCCTGCCAGTTGTTGTAAACAGGAAGCGGACCCTAAGTACACAGGACTGTCCTGGAATAGGTGCATAGCCTGCCCGTTTTTGTACACAGGAAGCAGACCCTCAGAGCAGAAGGCTGTCCTGGAATAGGTGCATAGCCTGCCTGTTGTAGTATACAGGAAGCAGGCCCTAAGAGCACACGGCTATCCTGGAATAGATGCATAGCCTCCCAGTTGTTGTACACAGGAAGCGGACCCTTGGAGCACAGAGCTGTCCTGGAATAGGTGCATAGCCGGCCAGTTGTACACAGGAAGCAGACCCTCGGAGCACAGGACTGTCTTGGAATAGGTGCATAGCCTGCCAGTTGTTGTACAAAGGAAGCAGACCCTCGGACCAAAGGGCTGTTCTGGAATAGGTTGATAGCCTGCCTGTTGTTGTACACAGGAAGCAGACCCGCAGAGCACAGGACTATCCTGGAATAGGTGCATAGCCTGCCGGTTGTTGTACACAGGAAACAGACCCTCGGAGCACAGGGCTGTCTTGGAATAGGTGCATAACCTGCCAGTTGTTGTACAAAGGAAGAAGACCCTCAGAGCACAGGGCTGTCCTGGAATAGGTGCGTAGCCTGCCTGTTGTTGTAGACAGGAAGAAGGCCCTAAGATCACAGAGCTGTCCTGGAATGGGTGCATAGCCTGCCATTTGTTGTACACAGGAAGCAGACCCTAAGGGCACAGGGCTGTCCTGGAATAGGTGCATAGACTGTCAGTTGTTGCACACAGGAAGCAGACCCTCAGAGCACAGGGCTGTCCTGGAATAGGTGCATAGCCTGCCTTCAGACCCTCAGAGCACAGGGATGTCCTGGAATAGGTACATAGCCTGCCAGTTGTTGTACACAGGAAGCAGACCCTCAGAGCAGAGGACTGTCCCGGAATAGGTGCATAGCCTGCCAGTTTTTGTACACAGGAAGCAGACCCTCGGAGCACAGGACTATCCGGAAGTAGGTGCACGGCCTGGCAGTTGTTGTACACAGGATGCAGACCCTCGGAAAACAGGGCTGTCCTGGCATAGGTGCATAGCCTGCCAATTGTTGTAAACAGGAAGCGGACCCTAAGTACACAGGACTGTCCTGGAATAGGTGCATAGCCTGCCCGTTGTTGTACACAGGAAGCAGACCCTCAGAGCAGAAGGCTGTCCTGGAATAGGTGCATAGCCTACCTGTTGTAGTATACAGGAAGCAGGCCCTAAGAGCACATGACTATCCTGGAATAGGTGCATAGCCTCCCAGTTGTTGTACACAGGAAGCGGACCCTTGGAGCACAGAGCTGTCCTGGAATTGGTGCATAGCCGGCCAGTTGTACACAGGAAGCAGACCCTCGGAGCACAGGACTGTCTTGGAATAGGTGCATAGCCTGCCAGTTGTACAAAGGAAGAAGACCCCCCAGGGCACAGAGCTGTCTTGGAATAGGTGCATAGCCTGCGAGATGCTGTACACAGGAAGTGGACCCTGGGAGAACAGGGCTGTCCTGGAATAGGTGCATAGCCTGCCAGTTGTTGTACCCTCGAAGCAGAGGACTGTCCTGGAATAGGTGCATAGCCTGCCAGTTGCTGTACACAGGAAGCAGACCTTCAGAGCACAGGGCTGTCCTGGAATAAGTGCATAACCTGCCTGCTCTTGTACACAGGAAACAGACCCTCAGAGCACAGGGTTGTCCTGGAAGAGGTGGATAGCCTGACAGTTGCTGTACACAGGAAGCAGACCATAGGAGCACAGGACTATCCTGGAATAGGTGCATAGCCTGCCAGTTGTTGTACACAGGAAGCAGAACCTCGGAGCACAGGGCTACCCTGCAATAAGTACATAGCATGCCTGTTGTAGTATACAGGAAGCAGGCCCTAAGAGCACAGGACTGTCCTCGAATAGCCTGTCAGTTGTTGTACACAGGAAGCGGACGCTCAGAGCACAGGGATTGTCCTGGAATAGGTGCATAGCCTGCCAGTTGTTGTACACAGGAAGCAGACCCTCGGAGCACAGGGCTGTCCTGCAATAGGTGCATAGCTTGCCAGTTGTAGTACACAGGAAGCAGACCCTCAGAGCACAGGGATGTCTTGGAATAGGTGCATAGCCTGCCAGTTGTTGTACACAGGAAGAAGACTCTCAGAGCACAGGACTGTCCTGGAATAGATGCATATTCTGCCAGATGTTGAACACAGGAAGCGGACCCTCTGGGCACAGGGCTGTCCTGGAATAGGTGCATAGCCTGCCTGTTGTTGTACACAGGAAGCAGACCTTCAGAGCACAGGGCTGTCCTGAAATAGGTGCATAGCCTGCCTGTTGATGTACACAGGAAGCAGACCCTAAGAGCACAAGGTTGTCCTGGAATAGGTGAATAGCCTGCCAGTTGTTGTACACAGGAAGCAGACCCTCGGAGCACAGGACTATCCTGGAGTAGATGCAAACCTCGAATAGGTGCATAGCTTGCCTGTTGTTGTACACAGGAAGCAGACCCTCGGCGCACAGGGCTGTCCTAGGAGAGGTGCATAGCCTGCCTGTTGTTGCACACAGGAAGCAGACCCTCGGAGCGCAAGACTGTCCTAGAATAGGTGCACAGCCTGCCAGTTGGTGCACACAAGAAGCAGGCCCTAAGAGCACAGGGCTGTCCTAGAATAGGTACATAGCCTGCTGGTTGTTGTACACAGGAAGCAGACCCTCGGAGCACAGGACTATCATGGAATAGGTGCATAGCCTGCCGGTTGTTGTACACAGGAAGCAGACCCTCGGAGCACAGGGCTGTCCTGGAATAGGTGCATGGCCTGCCAGTTGTTGTACACAGGAAGCAGACCCCGGACCACAGGGCTGTTCTGGAATAGGTTGATAGCCTGCCTGTTGTTGTACACAGGAAGCAGACTCGCAGATCACAGGACTATACTGGAATAGGTACAATGCCTGCCGGTTGTTGTACACAGGAAGCAGACCCTTGGAGCACAGGACTATCCGGGAATAGGTGCATAGCCTGCCCTTTGTAGTATACAGGAAGCAGGCCCTAAGAGCAAAGGGCTGTCCTGGAATAGGTGCATAACCTGCCAGTTGTTGTACACAGGAAGCGGACGCTCAGAGCACAGGACTGTCCTGGAATAGGTGCATAGCCTGCCAGTTGTTGTACACAGGAAGCGGACGCTCGGAACACAGGATTGTCCTGGAATAGGTGCATAGCCTGCCAGTTGTTGTACACAGGAAGCGGACCCTCGGAGCACAGGGCTGTCTGGGAATAGGTGCATAGCCTGCCAGTTGCTGTACAAAGGAAGAAGACCCTCAGAGCACAGGACTGTCCTGGAATAGATCCCTAGCCTGCCAGATGTTGTACACAGGAAGCGGACCCTCTGAACATAGGGCTGTCCTGGAATAGGTGCATAGCCTGCCAGTTGTTGTACCCTTGGAGCATAGGACTGTCCTGGAATAGGTGCATAACCTGCCAGTTGTTGTAAACAGGAAGCGGCCTTCAGAGCACAGGGCTGTCCTGAAATAGGTGCATAGCCTGCCTGTTGTTGTACACAGGAAGCAGACCCTTAGAGCACAGGGTTGTCCTGGAATAATTGAATAGCCTGCCAGTTATTGTACAGAGGAAGCAGACCCTCGGAGCACAGGGCTGTCCTCGAATAGGTGCATAGCCTGCCAGTTGTTGTACACAGGAAGCAGACCCTCAGAGCACAGGCATGTCCTGGAATAGGTGCATGCATAGCCTGTCTGTTGTTGTACATAGGAGGCAGACCCTCGGCGCACAGAGCTGTCCTAGAAGAGGTGCATAGCCTGCCTGTTGTTGCACACAGGAAGCAGACCCTCGGAGCACAGGACTGTCCTAGAATAGGTGCAGAGCCTGCTAGTTGTTATACACAGGAAGCAGGCCCTAAGAGCACAGGACTAGCCTGGAATAGGTGCATAGCCTGCCTGTTGTTGCACACAGGAAGCAGACCCTCGGAGCACAGGGCTGTCCTAGAATAGGTACATAGCCTGCCAGTTCCTGTACACAGGAAGTGGACCCTCAGAGCACAGGGCTGTCCTGGAATAGGTGCATAACCTGCCTGTTGTTGTACACAGTAAGATGACCCTCAAAGCACAGGGCTTTCCTGGAATAGGTGCAAAACCTGCCTGTTGTTGTACACAGTAAGTTGACCCTCAAAGCACAGGGCTTTCCTGGAATAGGTGCATAGCCTGCCGGTTGTTGTACAAAGGAAGCAGACCCTCGGACCAAAGGGCTGTTCTGGAATAGGTTGATAGCCTGCCATTTGTTGTACACAGGAAGCAGACCCTAAGGGCACAGGGCTGTCCTGGAATAGGTGCATAGACTGTCAGTTGTTGTACACAGGAAGCAGACCCTCAGAGCACAGGGCTGTCCTGGAATAGGTGCATAGCCTGCCTGCAGACCCTCAGAGCACAGGGATGTCCTGGAATAGGTGCGTAGCCTGCCTGTTGTTGTAGACAGGAAGAAGGCCCTAAGATCACAGAGCTGTCCTGGAATGGGTGCATAGCCTGCCATTTGTTGTACACAGGAAGCAGACCCTAAGGGCACAGGGCTGTCCTGGAATAGGTGCATAGACTGTCAGTTGTTGCACACAGGAAGCAGACCCTCAGAGCACAGGGCTGTCCTGGAATAGGTGCATAGCCTGCCTTCAGACCCTCAGAGCACAGGGATGTCCTGGAATAGGTACATAGCCTGCCAGTTGTTGTACACAGGAAGCAGACCCTCAGAGCAGAGGACTGTCCCGGAATAGGTGCATAGCCTGCCAGTTTTTGTACACAGGAAGCAGACCCTCGGAGCACAGGACTATCCGGAAGTAGGTGCACGGCCTGGCAGTTGTTGTACACAGGATGCAGACCCTCGGAAAACAGGGCTGTCCTGGCATAGGTGCATAGCCTGCCAATTGTTGTAAACAGGAAGCGGACCCTAAGTACACAGGACTGTCCTGGAATAGGTGCATAGCCTGCCCGTTGTTGTACACAGGAAGCAGACCCGCAGAGCAGAAGGCTGTCCTGGAATAGGTGCATAGCCTACCTGTTGTAGTATACAGGAAGCAGGCCCTAAGAGCACATGACTATCCTGGAATAGGTGCATAGCCTCCCAGTTGTTGTACACAGGAAGCGGACCCTTGGAGCACAGAGCTGTCCTGGAATTGGTGCATAGCCGGCCAGTTGTACACAGGAAGCAGACCCTCGGAGCACAGGACTGTCTTGGAATAGGTGCATAGCCTGCCAGTTGTACAAAGGAAGAAGACCCCCCAGGGCACAGAGCTGTCTTGGAATAGGTGCATAGCCTGCGAGATGCTGTACACAGGAAGTGGACCCTGGGAGAACAGGGCTGTCCTGGAATAGGTGCATAGCCTGCCAGTTGTTGTACCCTCGAAGCAGAGGACTGTCCTGGAATAGGTGCATAGCCTGCCAGTTGCTGTACACAGGAAGCAGACCTTCAGAGCACAGGGCTGTCCTGGAATAAGTGCATAACCTGCCTGCTCTTGTACACAGGAAACAGACCCTCAGAGCACAGGGTTGTCCTGGAAGAGGTGGATAGCCTGACAGTTGCTGTACACAGGAAGCAGACCATAGGAGCACAGGACTATCCTGGAATAGGTGCATAGCCTGCCAGTTGTTGTACACAGGAAGCAGAACCTCGGAGCACAGGGCTACCCTGCAATAAGTACATAGCATGCCTGTTGTAGTATACAGGAAGCAGGCCCTAAGAGCACAGGACTGTCCTCGAATAGCCTGTCAGTTGTTGTACACAGGAAGCGGACGCTCAGAGCACAGGGATTGTCCTGGAATAGGTGCATAGCCTGCCAGTTGTTGTACACAGGAAGCAGACCCTCGGAGCACAGGGCTGTCCTGCAATAGGTGCATAGCTTGCCAGTTGTAGTACACAGGAAGCAGACCCTCAGAGCACAGGGATGTCTTGGAATAGGTGCATAGCCTGCCAGTTGTTGTACACAGGAAGAAGACTCTCAGAGCACAGGACTGTCCTGGAATAGATGCATATTCTGCCAGATGTTGAACACAGGAAGCGGACCCTCTGGGCACAGGGCTGTCCTGGAATAGGTGCATAGCCTGCCTGTTGTTGTACACAGGAAGCAGACCTTCAGAGCACAGGGCTGTCCTGAAATAGGTGCATAGCCTGCCTGTTGATGTACACAGGAAGCAGACCCTAAGAGCACAAGGTTGTCCTGGAATAGGTGAATAGCCTGCCAGTTGTTGTACACAGGAAGCAGACCCTCGGAGCACAGGACTATCCTGGAGTAGATGCAAACCTCGAATAGGTGCATAGCTTGCCTGTTGTTGTACACAGGAAGCAGACCCTCGGCGCACAGGGCTGTCCTAGGAGAGGTGCATAGCCTGCCTGTTGTTGCACACAGGAAGCAGACCCTCGGAGCGCAAGACTGTCCTAGAATAGGTGCACAGCCTGCCAGTTGGTGCACACAAGAAGCAGGCCCTAAGAGCACAGGGCTGTCCTAGAATAGGTACATAGCCTGCTGGTTGTTGTACACAGGAAGCAGACCCTCGGAGCACAGGACTATCATGGAATAGGTGCATAGCCTGCCGGTTGTTGTACACAGGAAGCAGACCCTCGGAGCACAGGGCTGTCCTGGAATAGGTGCATGGCCTGCCAGTTGTTGTACACAGGAAGCAGACCCCGGACCACAGGGCTGTTCTGGAATAGGTTGATAGCCTGCCTGTTGTTGTACACAGGAAGCAGACTCGCAGATCACAGGACTATACTGGAATAGGTACAATGCCTGCCGGTTGTTGTACACAGGAAGCAGACCCTTGGAGCACAGGACTATCCGGGAATAGGTGCATAGCCTGCCCTTTGTAGTATACAGGAAGCAGGCCCTAAGAGCAAAGGGCTGTCCTGGAATAGGTGCATAACCTGCCAGTTGTTGTACACAGGAAGCGGACGCTCAGAGCACAGGACTGTCCTGGAATAGGTGCATAGCCTGCCAGTTGTTGTACACAGGAAGCGGACGCTCGGAACACAGGATTGTCCTGGAATAGGTGCATAGCCTGCCAGTTGTTGTACACAGGAAGCGGACCCTCGGAGCACAGGGCTGTCTGGGAATAGGTGCATAGCCTGCCAGTTGCTGTACAAAGGAAGAAGACCCTCAGAGCACAGGACTGTCCTGGAATAGATCCCTAGCCTGCCAGATGTTGTACACAGGAAGCGGACCCTCTGAACATAGGGCTGTCCTGGAATAGGTGCATAGCCTGCCAGTTGTTGTACCCTTGGAGCATAGGACTGTCCTGGAATAGGTGCATAACCTGCCAGTTGTTGTAAACAGGAAGCGGCCTTCAGAGCACAGGGCTGTCCTGAAATAGGTGCATAGCCTGCCTGTTGTTGTACACAGGAAGCAGACCCTTAGAGCACAGGGTTGTCCTGGAATAATTGAATAGCCTGCCAGTTATTGTACAGAGGAAGCAGACCCTCGGAGCACAGGGCTGTCCTCGAATAGGTGCATAGCCTGCCAGTTGTTGTACACAGGAAGCAGACCCTCAGAGCACAGGCATGTCCTGGAATAGGTGCATGCATAGCCTGTCTGTTGTTGTACATAGGAGGCAGACCCTCGGCGCACAGAGCTGTCCTAGAAGAGGTGCATAGCCTGCCTGTTGTTGCACACAGGAAGCAGACCCTCGGAGCACAGGACTGTCCTAGAATAGGTGCAGAGCCTGCTAGTTGTTATACACAGGAAGCAGGCCCTAAGAGCACAGGACTAGCCTGGAATAGGTGCATAGCCTGCCTGTTGTTGCACACAGGAAGCAGACCCTCGGAGCACAGGGCTGTCCTAGAATAGGTACATAGCCTGCCAGTTCCTGTACACAGGAAGTGGACCCTCAGAGCACAGGGCTGTCCTGGAATAGGTGCATAACCTGCCTGTTGTTGTACACAGTAAGATGACCCTCAAAGCACAGGGCTTTCCTGGAATAGGTGCAAAACCTGCCTGTTGTTGTACACAGTAAGTTGACCCTCAAAGCACAGGGCTTTCCTGGAATAGGTGCATAGCCTGCCGGTTGTTGTACAAAGGAAGCAGACCCTCGGACCAAAGGGCTGTTCTGGAATAGGTTGATAGCCTGCCATTTGTTGTACACAGGAAGCAGACCCTAAGGGCACAGGGCTGTCCTGGAATAGGTGCATAGACTGTCAGTTGTTGTACACAGGAAGCAGACCCTCAGAGCACAGGGCTGTCCTGGAATAGGTGCATAGCCTGCCTGCAGACCCTCAGAGCACAGGGATGTCCTGGAATAGGTACATAGCCTGCCAGTTGTTGTACACAGGAAGCAGACCCTCGGAGCAGAGGACTGTCCCGGAATAGGTGCATAGCCTGCCAGTTTTTGTACACAGGAAGCAGACCCTCGGAGCACAGGACTATCCGGAAGTAGGTGCACGGCCTGGCAGTTGTTGTACACAGGATGCGGACCCTCGGAAAACAGGGCTGTCCTGGCATAGGTGCATAGCCTGCCAGTTGTTGTAAACAGGAAGCGGACCCTAAGTACACAGGACTGTCCTGGAATAGGTGCATAGCCTGCCCGTTGTTGTACACAGGAAGCAGACTCTTGGAGCACAGAGCTGTCCTGGAATAGGTGCATAGCCGGCCAGTTGTACACAGGAAGCAGACCCTCGGAGCACAGGACTGTCTTGGAATAGGTGCATAGCCTGCCAGTTGTACACAGGAAGAAGACCCCCCAGGGCACAGAGCTGTCTTGGAATAGGTGCATAGCCTGCGAGATGTTGTACACAGGAAGTGGACCCTGGGAGAACAGGGCTGTCCTGGAATAGGTGAATAGCCTGCCAGTTGTTGTACCCTCGGAGCAGAGGACTGTCCTGGAATAGGTGCATAGCCTGCCAGTTGCTGTACACAGGAAGCAGACCTTCAGAGCACAGGGCTGTCCTGGAATAAGTGCAAAACCTGCCTGCTCTTGTACACAGGAAACAGACCCTCAGAGCACAGGGTTGTCCTGGAAGAGGTGGATAGCCTGACAGTTGTTGTACACAGGAAGCAGACCCTCGGAGCACAGGGCTACCCTGCAATAAGTACATAGCATGCCGGTTGTTGTACCCAGGAAGCAGACCCTCAGAGCACAGGGCTGTTCTGGATTAGGTGCATAGCATGCCAGTTGTTGTACACAGGAAGCAGACCCTAAGTGCACAGGACTGTCCTGGAATAGGTGCATAGCCTGCCCGTTGTTGTACACAGGAAGCAGACCCTCAGAGCACAAGGCTGTCCAGGAATAGGCGCAGAGCCTGCCTGTTGTAGTATACAGGAAGCAGGCCCTAAGAGCACAGGACTGTCCTCGAATAGGTGCATAGGCTGCCAGTTGTTGTACACAGGAAGCGGATGCTCAGAGCACAGGGATTGTCCGGGAATAGGTGCATAGCACCTGCCTCTTGTAGTATACAGGAAGCAGACCCTAAGAGCAAAGGGCTGTCCTGGAATAGGTGCATAACCTGCCAGTTGTTGTACACAGGAAGCGGACGCTCAGAGCACAGGACTGTCCTGGAATAGGTGCATAGCCTGCCAGTTGTTGTACACAGGAAGCGGACGCTCGGAACACAGGATTTTCCTGGAATAGGTGCATAGCCTGCCAGTTGTTGTACACAGGAAGCGGAACCTCGGAGCACAGGGCTGTCCGGGAATAGGTGCATAGCTTGCCAGTTGCTGTACAAAGGAAGCAGACCCTCAGAGCACAGGGATGTCCTAGAATAGATGCCTAGCCTGCCAGATGTTGTACACAGGAAGCGGACCCTCTGAACATAGGGCTGTCCTGGAATAGGTGCATAGCCTGCCAGTTGTTGTACCCTTGGAGCATAGGACCGTCCTGGAATAGGTGCATAACCTGCCCGTTTTTGTAAACAGGAAGCGACCTTCAGAGCACAGGGCTGTCCTGAAATAGGTGCATAGCCTGCCTGTTGTTGTACACAGGAAGCAGACCCTTAGAGCACAGGGTTGTCCTGGAATAAGTGAATAGCCTGCCAGTTGTTGTACAGAGGAAGCAGACCCTCGGAGCACAGGGCTGACCTCGAATAGGTGCATAGCCTGCCAGTTCTTGTACACAGGAAGCAGACCCTCAGAGCACAGGCATGTCCTGGAATAGGTGCATGCATAGCCTGTCTGTTGTTGTACACAGGAGGCAGACCCTCGGCGCACAGAGCTGTCCTAGAAGAGGTGCATAGCCTGCCTGTTGTTGCACACAGGAAGCAGACCCTCGGAGCACAGGACTGTCCTAGAATAGTTGCAGTGCCTGCTAGTTGTTATACACAGGAAGCAGGCCCTAAGAGCACAGGACTAGCCTGGAATAGGTGCATAGCCTTCCTGTTGTTGCACACAGGAAGCAGACCCTCGGAGCACAGGGCTGGCCTAGAATAGGTACATAGCCTGCTGGTTGTTGTACACAGGAAGCAGACCCTCGGAGCACCAGACTAGCCTGGAATAGGTGCATAGCCTGCCGGTTGTTGTACACAGGAAGCAGACCCTCGGAGCACAGGGCTGTCCTGGAATAGGTACATGGCCTGCCAGTTCTTGTACACAGGAAGTGGACCCTCAGAGCACAGGGCTGTCCTGGAATAGGTGCATAACCTGCCTGTTGTTGTACACAGTAAGATGACCCTCAAAGCACAGGGCTTTCCTGGAATAGGTGCAAAACCTGCCGGTTGTTGTACACAGTAAGTTGAACCTCAAAGCACAGGGCTTTCCTGGAATAGGTGCATAGCCTGCCGGTTGTTGTACAAAGGAAGCAGACCCTCAGACCAAAGGGCTGTTCTGGAATAGGTTGATAGCCTGCCTGTTGTTGTACACAGGAAGCATACCCGCAGAGCACAGGACTATCCTGGAATAGGTGCATAGCCTGCCGGTTGTTGTACACAGGAAGCAGACCCTCGGAGCACAGGGCTGTCTTGGAATAGGTGCATAGCCTGCCAGTTGTTGTACAAAGGAAGAAGACCCTCAGAGCACAGGGCTGTCCTGGAATAGATGCATAGCCTGCCAGATGTTGTACACAGGAAGCGGACCCTCAGAGCACAAAGCTGTCCTGGAATAGGTGCATAGCCTGCCAGTTGTTGTACCCTTGGAGCAGAGGAATGTCCACAATAGCTGCATAGCCTGCCAGTTGTTCTACACAGGAAGCGGCCCCTCAGAACACAGGGCTGTCCTGAAATAGGTGCATATCCTGCTGTCATGATTCCTGCCCCTCATGTCCCCAGCCCTCCAAGATGTCAGCGTGGAGCCAGGCCACGATCACCTACATGGCCCTCAAGGGCCCCTCCATCCCTCCAAAGACCCACTTGCAGTCAGACTTGGCGCTTGTGGCACCAGACTCACTCACTCCCATAGCATAACATTGGGGATTGGACTTGTAGTGCATTGATGGGGACAAGATGGATGCCCCCACATATTTCGGTTCCCAGAACTGCATGTGCAGTCTATTCTTTTGGGTGTGGTTCAGCCCAGAGACACCTGGATACCCAGAGACTATTTAAGCCACGCGCAGGCTGAGAAACATGCTTTGTGTTTTCTGCACCTGCAGCGTGACACTCACCGTGTTCGGATCGGTCTCCAGTAGGCCTGCATCTTTCTTCTGCGCTCAGCTCCTGCAAGAACAAGAACACCGTTAGGAACAGCCTTACCTTGCGGCGCTTCTGCCCATCATTCATCGCTCCTTCTATTCTGCGGGCATCTTCGGCGGTGTCATTCCCATCCAGGCACGCCGCTTCTTAAGGAAAAGGACAGAAAAAAGGCTCTAGTAAGCATTCAGCAAATCTTCGCTTACTTTTAAAGACTGTACGAGCTTCAAACGCTTACCTGAATCCCAGCCGCTCTGGGGAACTCTGTCTCCAGAACTTCTTATCCATCTGCAAGAGGGAAAAGACACTGCAGGTTAGCGTGGAAACATCTATAGGCGCCGCATACCACGCTTACTCACCGCATTTCTTCTTCATAACCGGCATCCACGCTGAAAACGTTGCGGCACCTAAAAGACACAGAAAAAGAACTCAGTTCAATACAAATACGAAAGGGTTGCATCACGCATCGCGCTCTCACTGACCTTCAGCGCTACTCATCTCAGCAGCACGTCGCCATCCCCGGACGCTGGGCAACATCTAAGGAAGGAAAGGAACGAAGTTAGAGAACTGTTCAAAAGCCTCATTATACTTACCTGTCGGACTCTTGCCAGTGAAGTAACTAGGCAGCAACGAGCCCGCATCAATCAACACGCCCATGAGATGAAAGCAGGACGGAGAGCACAATTTCCAAGAAAAGAAGGCCCAGTCTCCAGTCGAGTAGACTCCAGGGAAGGGTTTGAGGTTGTAAGAGGTCAGAACAGGCTGAGTGACGTCCCCGTGGATACCAGGTGAGCATTACAACTGCCAGTTGTTGTAAACAGGAAGCGACCTTCGGAGCACAGGGCTGTCCTCGAATAGGTGCATAGCCTGCCAGTTGTTGTACACAGGAAGCAGACCCTCAGAGCACAGGCATGTCCTGGAATAGGTGCATGCATAGCCTGTCTGTTGTTGTTACACAGGAGGCAGACCCTCGGCGCACAGAGCTGTCCTAGAAGAGGTGCATAGCCTGCCTGTTGTTGCACACAGGAAGCAGACCCTCGGAGCACAGGACTGTCCTAGAATAGGTGCAGAGCCTGCTAGTTGTTATACACAGGAAGCAGGCCCTAAGAGCACAGGACTAGCCTGGAATAGGTGCATAGCCTGCCTGTTGTTGCACACAGGAAGCAGATCCTCGGAGCACAGGGCTGTCCTAGAATAGGTACATAGCCTGCTGGTTGTTGTACACAGGAAGCAGACCCTCGGAGCACCGGACTAGCCTGGAATAGGTACATAGCCTGCCGGTTGTTGTACACAGGAAGCAGACCCTCGGAGCACAGGGCTGTCCTGGAATAGGTACATGGCCTGCCAGTTCTTGTACACAGGAAGTGGACCCTCATAGCACAGGGCTGTCCTGGAATAGGTGCATACCTGCCTGTTGTTGTACACAGTAAGATGACACTCAAAGCACAGGGCTTTCCTGGAATAGGTGCAAAACCTGCCTGTTGTTGTACACAGTAAATTGACCCTCAAAACACAGGGCTTTCCTGGAATAGGTGCATAGCCTGCCGGTTGTTGTACAAAGGAAGCAGACCCTCAGACCAAAGGGCTGTTCTGGAATAGGTTGATAGCCTGCCTGTTGTTGTACACAGGAAGCAGACCCGCAGAGCACAGGACTATCCTGGAATAGGTGCATAGCCTGCCGGTTGTTGTACACAGGAAGCAGACCCTCGGAGCACAGGGCTGTCTTGGAATAGGTGCATAGCCTGCCAGTTGTTGTACAAAGGAAGAATACCCTCAGAGCACAGGGCTGTCCTGGAATAGGTGCGTAGCCTGCCTGTTGTTGTAGACAGGAAGAAGGCCCTAAGAGCACAGAGCTGTCCTGGAATGGGTGCATAGCCTGCCATTTGTTGTACACAGGAAGCAGACCCTAAGGGCACAGGGCTGTCCTGGAATAGGTGCATAGACTGCCAGTTTTTGTACACAGGAAGCAGACCCTCAGAGCACAGGGCTGTCCTGGAATAGGTACATAGCCTGCCTGCAGACCCTCAGAGCACAGGGATGTCCTGGAATAGGTACATAGCCTGCCAGTTGTTGTACACAGGAAGCAGACCCTCGGAGCAGAGGACTGTCCCGGAATAGGTGCATAGCCTGCCAGTTTTTGTACACAGGAAGCAGACCCTCGGAGCACAGGACTATCCGGAAGTAGGTGCACGGCCTGGCAGTTGTTGTACACAGGATGCAGACCCTCGGAAAACAGGGCTGTCCTGGCATAGGTGCATAGCCTGCCAGTTGTTGTAAACAGGAAGCGGACCCTAAGTACACAGGACTGTCCTGGAATAGGTGCATAGCCTGCCCGTTTTTGTACACAGGAAGCAGACCCTCAGAGGAGAAGGCTGTCCTGGAATAGGTGCATAGCCTGCCTGTTGTAGTATACAGGAAGCAGACCCTAAGAGCACACGGCTATCCTGGAATAGGTGCATAGCCTCCCAGTTGTTGTACACAGGAAGCGGACCCTTGGAGCACAGAGCTGTCCTGGAATAGGTGCATAGCCGGCCAGTTGTACACAGGAAGCAGACCCTCGGAGCACAGGACTGTCTTGGAATAGGTGCATAGCCTGCCAGTTGTTGTACAAAGGAAGCAGACCCTCGGACCAAAGGGCTGTTCTGGAATAGGTTGATAGCCTGCCTGTTGTTGTACACAGGAAGCAGACCCGCAGAGCACAGGACTATCCTGGAATAGGTGCATAGCCTGCCGGTTGTTGTACACAGGAAGCAGACCCTCGGAGCACAGGGCTGTCTTGGAATAGGTGCATAGCCTGCCAGTTGTTGTACAAAGGAAAAAGACCCTCAGAGCACAGGGCTGTCCTGGAATAGGTGCGTAGCCTGCCTGTTGTTGTAGACAGGAAGAAGGCCCTAAGATCACAGAGCTGTCCTGGAATGGGTGCATAGCCTGCCATTTGTTGTACACAGGAAGCAGACCCTAAGGGCACAGGGCTGTCCTGGAATAGGTGCATAGACTGTCAGTTGTTGTACACAGGAAGCAGACCCTCGGAGCACAGGGCTGTCTTGGAATAGGTGCATAGCCTGCCAGTTGTTGTACAAAGGAAGAATACCCTCAGAGCACAGGGCTGTCCTGGAATAGGTGCGTAGCCTGCCTGTTGTTGTAGACAGGAAGAAGGCCCTAAGAGCACAGAGCTGTCCTGGAATGGGTGCATAGCCTGCCATTTGTTGTACACAGGAAGCAGACCCTAAGGGCACAGGGCTGTCCTGGAATAGGTGCATAGACTGCCAGTTTTTGTACACAGGAAGCAGACCCTCAGAGCACAGGGCTGTCCTGGAATAGGTGCATAGCCTGCCTGCAGACCCTCAGAGCACAGGGATGTCCTGGAATAGGTACATAGCCTGCCAGTTGTTGTACACAGGAAGCAGACCCTCGGAGCAGAGGACTGTCCCGGAATAGGTGTATAGCCTGCCAGTTTTTGTACACAGGAAGCAGACCCTCGGAGCACAGGACTATCCGGAAGTAGGTGCACGGCCTGGCAGTTGTTGTACACAGGATGCAGACCCTCGGAAAACAGGGCTGTCCTGGCATAGGTGCATAGCCTGCCAGTTGTTGTAAACAGGAAGCGGACCCTAAGTACACAGGACTGTCCTGGAATAGGTGCATAGCCTGCCCGTTTTTGTACACAGGAAGCAGACCCTCAGAGGAGAAGGCTGTCCTGGAATAGGTGCATAGCCTGCCTGTTGTAGTATACAGGAAGCAGACCCTAAGAGCACACGGCTATCCTGGAATAGGTGCATAGCCTCCCAGTTGTTGTACACAGGAAGCGGACCCTTGGAGCACAGAGCTGTCCTGGAATAGGTGCATAGCCGGCCAGTTGTACACAGGAAGCAGACCCTCGGAGCACAGGACTGTCTTGAAATAGGTGCATAGCCTGCCAGTTGTTGTACAAAGGAAGCAGACCCGCAGAGCACAGGACTATCCTGGAATAGGTGCATAGCCTGCCGGTTGTTGTACACAGGAAGCAGACCCTCGGAGCACAGGGCTGTCTTGGAATAGGTGCATAGCCTGCCAGTTGTTGTACAAAGGAAAAAGACCCTCAGAGCACAGGGCTGTCCTGGAATAGGTGCGTAGCCTGCCTGTTGTTGTAGACAGGAAGAAGGCCCTAAGATCACAGAGCTGTCCTGGAATGGGTGCATAGCCTGCCATTTGTTGTACACAGGAAGCAGACCCTAAGGGCACAGGGCTGTCCTGGAATAGGTGCATAGACTGTCAGTTGTTGTACACAGGAAGCAGACCCTCAGAGCACAGGGCTGTCCTGGAATAGGTGCATAGCCTGCCTGCAGACCCTCAGAGCACAGGGATGTCCTGGAATAGGTACATAGCCTGCCAGTTGTTGTACACAGGAAGCAGATCCTCGGAGCACAGGACTATCTGGAAGTCGGTGCATGGCCTGGCAGTTTTTGTACACAGGATGCAGACCCTCGGAAAACAGGGCTGTCCTGGCATAGGTGCATAGCCTGCCAGTTGTTGTAAACAGGAAGCGGACCCTAAGTACACAGGACTGTCCTGGAATCGGTGCATAGCCTGCCCGTTGTTGTACACAGGAAGCAGACCCTCAGAGCAGAAGGCTGTCCTGGAATAGGTGCATAGCCTACCTGTTGTAGTATACAGGAAGCAGGCCCTAAGAGCACACGGCTATCCTGGAATAGGTGCATAGCCTCCCAGTTGTTGTACACAGGAAGCGGACCCTTGGAGCACAGAGCTGTCCTGGAATAGGTGCATAGCCGGCCAGTTGTACACAGGAAGCAGACCCTCGGAGCACAGGACTGTCTTGGAATAGGTGCATAGCCTGCCAGTTGTACAAAGGAAGAAGACCCCCCAGGGCACAGAGCTGTCTTGGAATAGGTGCATAGCCTGCGAGATGTTGTACACAGGAAGTGGACCCTGGGAGAACAGGGCTGTCCTGGAATAGGTGCATAGCCTGCCAGTTGTTGTACCCTCGGAGCAGAGGACTGTCCTGGAATAGGTGCATAGCCTGCCAGTTGCTGTACACAGGAAGCAGACCTTCAGAGCACAGGGCTGTCCTGGAATAAGTGCATAACCTGCCTGCTCTTGTACACAGGAAACAGACCCTCAGAGCACAGGGTTGTCCTGGAAGAGGTGGATAGCCTGACAGTTGCTGTACACAGGAAGCAGACCCTAGGAGCACAGGACTATCCTGGAATAGGTGCATAGCCTGCCAGTTGTTGTACACAGGAAGCAGACCCTCAGAGCACATGGCTACCCTGCAATAAGTACATAGCATGCCTGTTGTAGTATACAGGAAGCAGGCCCTAAGAGCACAGGACTGTCCTCGAATAGGTGCATAGCCTGCCAGTTGTTGTACACAGGAAGCAGACCCTCGGAGCACAGGGCTGTCTTGGAATAGGTGCATAGCCTGCCAGTTGTTGTACAAAGGAAAAAGACCCTCAGAGCACAGGGCTGTCCTGGAATAGGTGCGTAGCCTGCCTGTTGTTGTAGACAGGAAGAAGGCCCTAAGATCACAGAGCTGTCCTGGAATGGGTGCATAGCCTGCCATTTGTTGTACACAGGAAGCAGACCCTAAGGGCACAGGGCTGTCCTGGAATAGGTGCATAGACTGTCAGTTGTTGTACACAGGAAGCAGACCCTCGGAGCACAGGGCTGTCTTGGAATAGGTGCATAGCCTGCCAGTTGTTGTACAAAGGAAGAATACCCTCAGAGCACAGGGCTGTCCTGGAATAGGTGCGTAGCCTGCCTGTTGTTGTAGACAGGAAGAAGGCCCTAAGAGCACAGAGCTGTCCTGGAATGGGTGCATAGCCTGCCATTTGTTGTACACAGGAAGCAGACCCTAAGGGCACAGGGCTGTCCTGGAATAGGTGCATAGACTGCCAGTTTTTGTACACAGGAAGCAGACCCTCAGAGCACAGGGCTGTCCTGGAATAGGTGCATAGCCTGCCTGCAGACCCTCAGAGCACAGGGATGTCCTGGAATAGGTACATAGCCTGCCAGTTGTTGTACACAGGAAGCAGACCCTCGGAGCAGAGGACTGTCCCGGAATAGGTGCATAGCCTGCCAGTTTTTGTACACAGGAAGCAGACCCTCGGAGCACAGGACTATCCGGAAGTAGGTGCACGGCCTGGCAGTTGTTGTACACAGGATGCAGACCCTCGGAAAACAGGGCTGTCCTGGCATAGGTGCATAGCCTGCCAGTTGTTGTAAACAGGAAGCTGACCCTAAGTACACAGGACTGTCCTGGAATAGGTGCATAGCCTGCCCGTTTTTGTACACAGGAAGCAGACCCTCAGAGGAGAAGGCTGTCCTGGAATAGGTGCATAGCCTGCCTGTTGTAGTATACAGGAAGCAGACCCTAAGAGCACACGGCTATCCTGGAATAGGTGCATAGCCTCCCAGTTGTTGTACACAGGAAGCGGACCCTTGGAGCACAGAGCTGTCCTGGAATAGGTGCATAGCCGGCCAGTTGTACACAGGAAGCAGACCCTCGGAGCACAGGACTGTCTTGGAATAGGTGCATAGCCTGCCAGTTGTTGTACAAAGGAAGCAGACCCTCGGACCAAAGGGCTGTTCTGGAATAGGTTGATAGCCTGCCTGTTGTTGTACACAGGAAGCAGACCCGCAGAGCACAGGACTATCCTGGAATAGGTGCATAGCCTGCCGGTTGTTGTACACAGGAAGCAGACCCTCGGAGCACAGGGCTGTCTTGGAATAGGTGCATAGCCTGCCAGTTGTTGTACAAAGGAAAAAGACCCTCAGAGCACAGGGCTGTCCTGGAATAGGTGCGTAGCCTGCCTGTTGTTGTAGACAGGAAGAAGGCCCTAAGATCACAGAGCTGTCCTGGAATGGGTGCATAGCCTGCCATTTGTTGTACACAGGAAGCAGACCCTAAGGGCACAGGGCTGTCCTGGAATAGGTGCATAGACTGTCAGTTGTTGTACACAGGAAGCAGACCCTCGGAGCACAGGGCTGTCTTGGAATAGGTGCATAGCCTGCCAGTTGTTGTACAAAGGAAGAATACCCTCAGAGCACAGGGCTGTCCTGGAATAGGTGCGTAGCCTGCCTGTTGTTGTAGACAGGAAGAAGGCCCTAAGAGCACAGAGCTGTCCTGGAATGGGTGCATAGCCTGCCATTTGTTGTACACAGGAAGCAGACCCTAAGGGCACAGGGCTGTCCTGGAATAGGTGCATAGACTGCCAGTTTTTGTACACAGGAAGCAGACCCTCAGAGCACAGGGCTGTCCTGGAATAGGTGCATAGCCTGCCTGCAGACCCTCAGAGCACAGGGATGTCCTGGAATAGGTACATAGCCTGCCAGTTGTTGTACACAGGAAGCAGACCCTCGGAGCAGAGGACTGTCCCGGAATAGGTGCATAGCCTGCCAGTTTTTGTACACAGGAAGCAGACCCTCGGAGCACAGGACTATCCGGAAGTAGGTGCACGGCCTGGCAGTTGTTGTACACAGGATGCAGACCCTCGGAAAACAGGGCTGTCCTGGCATAGGTGCATAGCCTGCCAGTTGTTGTAAACAGGAAGCGGACCCTAAGTACACAGGACTGTCCTGGAATAGGTGCATAGCCTGCCCGTTTTTGTACACAGGAAGCAGACCCTCAGAGGAGAAGGCTGTCCTGGAATAGGTGCATAGCCTGCCTGTTGTAGTATACAGGAAGCAGACCCTAAGAGCACACGGCTATCCTGGAATAGGTGCATAGCCTCCCAGTTGTTGTACACAGGAAGCGGACCCTTGGAGCACAGAGCTGTCCTGGAATAGGTGCATAGCCGGCCAGTTGTACACAGGAAGCAGACCCTCGGAGCACAGGACTGTCTTGAAATAGGTGCATAGCCTGCCAGTTGTTGTACAAAGGAAGCAGACCCGCAGAGCACAGGACTATCCTGGAATAGGTGCATAGCCTGCCGGTTGTTGTACACAGGAAGCAGACCCTCGGAGCACAGGGCTGTCTTGGAATAGGTGCATAGCCTGCCAGTTGTTGTACAAAGGAAGAATACCCTCAGAGCACAGGGCTGTCCTGGAATAGGTGCGTAGCCTGCCTGTTGTTGTAGACAGGAAGAAGGCCCTAAGAGCACAGAGCTGTCCTGGAATGGGTGCATAGCCTGCCATTTGTTGTACACAGGAAGCAGACCCTAAGGGCACAGGGCTGTCCTGGAATAGGTGCATAGACTGCCAGTTTTTGTACACAGGAAGCAGACCCTCAGAGCACAGGGCTGTCCTGGAATAGGTGCATAGCCTGCCTGCAGACCCTCAGAGCACAGGGATGTCCTGGAATAGGTACATAGCCTGCCAGTTGTTGTACACAGGAAGCAGACCCTCGGAGCAGAGGACTGTCCCGGAATAGGTGCATAGCCTGCCAGTTTTTGTACACAGGAAGCAGACCCTCGGAGCACAGGACTATCCGGAAGTAGGTGCACGGCCTGGCAGTTGTTGTACACAGGATGCAGACCCTCGGAAAACAGGGCTGTCCTGGCATAGGTGCATAGCCTGCCAGTTGTTGTAAACAGGAAGCGGACCCTAAGTACACAGGACTGTCCTGGAATAGGTGCATAGCCTGCCCGTTTTTGTACACAGGAAGCAGACCCTCAGAGGAGAAGGCTGTCCTGGAATAGGTGCATAGCCTGCCTGTTGTAGTATACAGGAAGCAGACCCTAAGAGCACACGGCTATCCTGGAATAGGTGCATAGCCTCCCAGTTGTTGTACACAGGAAGCGGACCCTTGGAGCACAGAGCTGTCCTGGAATAGGTGCATAGCCGGCCAGTTGTACACAGGAAGCAGACCCTCGGAGCACAGGACTGTCTTGGAATAGGTGCATAGCCTGCCAGTTGTTGTACAAAGGAAGCAGACCCTCGGACCAAAGGGCTGTTCTGGAATAGGTTGATAGCCTGCCTGTTGTTGTACACAGGAAGCAGACCCGCAGAGCACAGGACTATCCTGGAATAGGTGCATAGCCTGCCGGTTGTTGTACACAGGAAGCAGACCCTCGGAGCACAGGGCTGTCTTGGAATAGGTGCATAGCCTGCCAGTTGTTGTACAAAGGAAAAAGACCCTCAGAGCACAGGGCTGTCCTGGAATAGGTGCGTAGCCTGCCTGTTGTTGTAGACAGGAAGAAGGCCCTAAGATCACAGAGCTGTCCTGGAATGGGTGCATAGCCTGCCATTTGTTGTACACAGGAAGCAGACCCTAAGGGCACAGGGCTGTCCTGGAATAGGTGCATAGACTGTCAGTTGTTGTACACAGGAAGCAGACCCTCGGAGCACAGGGCTGTCTTGGAATAGGTGCATAGCCTGCCAGTTGTTGTACAAAGGAAGAATACCCTCAGAGCACAGGGCTGTCCTGGAATAGGTGCGTAGCCTGCCTGTTGTTGTAGACAGGAAGAAGGCCCTAAGAGCACAGAGCTGTCCTGGAATGGGTGCATAGCCTGCCATTTGTTGTACACAGGAAGCAGACCCTAAGGGCACAGGGCTGTCCTGGAATAGGTGCATAGACTGCCAGTTTTTGTACACAGGAAGCAGACCCTCAGAGCACAGGGCTGTCCTGGAATAGGTGCATAGCCTGCCTGCAGACCCTCAGAGCACAGGGATGTCCTGGAATAGGTACATAGCCTGCCAGTTGTTGTACACAGGAAGCAGACCCTCGGAGCAGAGGACTGTCCCGGAATAGGTGCATAGCCTGCCAGTTTTTGTACACAGGAAGCAGACCCTCGGAGCACAGGACTATCCGGAAGTAGGTGCACGGCCTGGCAGTTGTTGTACACAGGATGCAGACCCTCGGAAAACAGGGCTGTCCTGGCATAGGTGCATAGCCTGCCAGTTGTTGTAAACAGGAAGCGGACCCTAAGTACACAGGACTGTCCTGGAATAGGTGCATAGCCTGCCCGTTTTTGTACACAGGAAGCAGACCCTCAGAGGAGAAGGCTGTCCTGGAATAGGTGCATAGCCTGCCTGTTGTAGTATACAGGAAGCAGACCCTAAGAGCACACGGCTATCCTGGAATAGGTGCATAGCCTCCCAGTTGTTGTACACAGGAAGCGGACCCTTGGAGCACAGAGCTGTCCTGGAATAGGTGCATAGCCGGCCAGTTGTACACAGGAAGCAGACCCTCGGAGCACAGGACTGTCTTGAAATAGGTGCATAGCCTGCCAGTTGTTGTACAAAGGAAGCAGACCCGCAGAGCACAGGACTATCCTGGAATAGGTGCATAGCCTGCCGGTTGTTGTACACAGGAAGCAGACCCTCGGAGCACAGGGCTGTCTTGGAATAGGTGCATAGCCTGCCAGTTGTTGTACAAAGGAAAAAGACCCTCAGAGCACAGGGCTGTCCTGGAATAGGTGCGTAGCCTGCCTGTTGTTGTAGACAGGAAGAAGGCCCTAAGATCACAGAGCTGTCCTGGAATGGGTGCATAGCCTGCCATTTGTTGTACACAGGAAGCAGACCCTAAGGGCACAGGGCTGTCCTGGAATAGGTGCATAGACTGTCAGTTGTTGTACACAGGAAGCAGACCCTCAGAGCACAGGGCTGTCCTGGAATAGGTGCATAGCCTGCCTGCAGACCCTCAGAGCACAGGGATGTCCTGGAATAGGTACATAGCCTGCCAGTTGTTGTACACAGGAAGCAGATCCTCGGAGCACAGGACTATCTGGAAGTCGGTGCACGGCCTGGCAGTTTTTGTACACAGGATGCAGACCCTCGGAAAACAGGGCTGTCCTGGCATAGGTGCATAGCCTGCCAGTTGTTGTAAACAGGAAGCGGACCCTAAGTACACAGGACTGTCCTGGAATAGGTGCATAGCCTGCCCGTTGTTGTACACAGGAAGCAGACCCTCAGAGCAGAAGGCTGTCCTGGAATAGGTGCATAGCCTACCTGTTGTAGTATACAGGAAGCAGGCCCTAAGAGCACACGGCTATCCTGGAATAGGTGCATAGCCTCCCAGTTGTTGTACACAGGAAGCGGACCCTTGGAGCACAGAGCTGTCCTGGAATAGGTGCATAGCCGGCCAGTTGTACACAGGAAGCAGACCCTCGGAGCACAGGACTGTCTTGGAATAGGTGCATAGCCTGCCAGTTGTACAAAGGAAGAAGACCCCCCAGGGCACAGAGCTGTCTTGGAATAGGTGCATAGCCTGCGAGATGTTGTACACAGGAAGTGGACCCTGGGAGAACAGGGCTGTCCTGGAATAGGTGCATAGCCTGCCAGTTGTTGTACCCTCGGAGCAGAGGACTGTCCTGGAATAGGTGCATAGCCTGCCAGTTGCTGTACACAGGAAGCAGACCTTCAGAGCACAGGGCTGTCCTGGAATAAGTGCATAACCTGCCTGCTCTTGTACACAGGAAACAGACCCTCAGAGCACAGGGTTGTCCTGGAAGAGGTGGATAGCCTGACAGTTGCTGTACACAGGAAGCAGACCCTAGGAGCACAGGACTATCCTGGAATAGGTGCATAGCCTGCCAGTTGTTGTACACAGGAAGCAGACCCTCGGAGCACATGGCTACCCTGCAATAAGTACATAGCATGCCTGTTGTAGTATACAGGAAGCAGGCCCTAAGAGCACAGGACTGTCCTCGAATAGGTGCATAGCCTGCCAGTTGTTGTACACAGGAAGCGGACGCTCAGAGCACAGGGATTGTCCTGGAATAGGTGCATAGCCTGCCAGTTGTAGTACACAGGAAGCAGACCCTCAGAGCACAGGGATGTCTTGGAATAGATGCATAGCCTGCCAGTTGTTGTACAAAGGAAGAAGACCCTCAGAGCACAGGACTGTCCTGGAATAGATGCATAGCCTGCCAGTTGTTGTACACAGGAAGCAGACCTTCAGAGCACAGGGCTGTCCTGAAATAGGTGCATAGCCTGCCTGTTGATGTACACAGGAAGCAGACCCTAAGAGCACAGGGTTGTCCTGGAATAGGTGAATAGGCTGCCAGTTGTTGTACACAGGAAGCAGACCCTCGGAGCACAGGACTGTCCTGGAGTAGATGCAAACCTCGAATAGGTGCATAGCTTGCCTGTTGGTGTACACAGGAAGCAGACCCTCGGCGCACAGGGCTGTCCTAGGAGAGGTGCATAGCCTGCCTGTTGTTGCACACAGAAAGCAGACCCTCGGAGCGCAAGACTGTCCTAGAATAGGTGCACAGCCTGCCAGTTGTTGCACACAAGAAGCAGGCCCTAAGAGCACAGGGCTGTCCTAGAATAGGTACATAGCCTGCTGGTTGTTGTACACAGGAAGCAGACCCTCGGAAAACAGGGCTGTCCTGGCATAGGGCCATAGCCTGCCAGTTGTTGTAAACAGGAAGCGGACCCTAAGTACACAGGACTGTCCTGGAATAGGTGCATAGCCTGCCCGTTTTTGTACACAGGAAGCAGACCCTCAGAGCAGAAGGCTGTCCTGGAATAGGTGCATAGCCTGCCTGTTGTAGTATACAGGAAGCAGGCCCTAAGAGCACACGGCTATCCTGGAATAGGTGCATAGCCTCCCAGTTGTTGTACACAGGAAGCGGACCCTTGGAGCACAGAGCTGTCCTGGAATAGGTGCATAGCCGGCCAGTTGTACACAGGAAGCAGACCCTCGGAGCACAGGACTGTCTTGGAATAGGTGCATAGCCTGCCAGTTGTTGTACAAAGGAAGCAGACCCTCGGACCAAAGGGCTGTTCTGGAATAGGTTGATAGCCTGCCTGTTGTTGTACACAGGAAGCAGACCCGCAGAGCACAGGACTATCCTGGAATAGGTGCATAGCCTGCCGGTTGTTGTACACAAGAAGCAGACCCTCGGAGCACAGGGCTGTCTTGGAATAGGTGCATAGCCTGCCAGTTGTTGTACAAAGGAAGAAGACCCTCAGAGCACAGGGCTGTCCTGGAATAGGTGCGTAGCCTGCCTGTTGTTGTAGACAGGAAGAAGGCCCTAAGATCACAGAGCTGTCCTGGAATGGGTGCATAGCCTGCCATTTGTTGTACACAGGAAGCAGACCCTAAGGGCACAGGGCTGTCCTGGAATAGGTGCATAGACTGTCAGTTGTTGTACACAGGAAGCAGACCCTCAGAGCACAGGGATGTCCTGGAATAGGTACATAGCCTGCCAGTTGTTGTACACAGGAAGCAGACCCTCGGAGCAGAGGACTGTCCCGGAATAGGTGCATAGCCTGCCAGTTTTTGTACACAGCAAGCAGACCCTCGGAGCACAGGACTATCCGGAAGTCGGTGCACGGCCTGGCAGTTGTTGTACACAGGATGCAGACCCTCGGAAAACAGGGCTGTCCTGGCATAGGTGCATAGCCTGCCAGTTGTTGTAAACAGGAAGCGGACCCTAAGTACACAGGACTGTCCTGGAATAGGTGCATAGCCTGCCCGTTGTTGTACACAGGAAGCAGACCCTCAGAGCAGAAGGCTGTCCTGGAATAGGTGCATAGCCTACCTGTTGTAGTATACAGGAAGCAGGCCCTAAGAGCACACAGCTATCCTGGAATAGGTGCATAGCCTCCCAGTTGTTGTACACAGGAAGCGGACCCTTGGAGCACAGAGCTGTCCTGGAATAGGTGCATAGCCGGCCAGTTGTACACAGGAAGCAGACCCTCGGAGCACAGGACTGTCTTGGAATAGGTGCATAGCCTGCCAGTTGTACAAAGGAAGAAGACCCCCCAGGGCACAGAGCTGTCTTGGAATAGGTGCATAGCCTGCGAGATGTTGTACACAGGAAGTGGACCCTGGGAACACAGGGCTGTCCTGGAATAGGTGCATAGCCTGCCAGTTGTTGTACCCTCGGAGCAGAGGACTGTCCTGGAATAGGTGCATAGCCTGCCAGTTGCTGTACACAGGATGCAGACCTTCAGAGCACAAGGCTGTCCTGGAATAAGTGCATAACCTGCCTGCTCTTGTACACAGGAGACAGACCCTCAGAGCACAGGGTTGTCCTGGAAGAGGTGGATAGCCTGACAGTTGCTGTACACAGGAAGCAGACCCTAGGAGCACAGGACTATCCTGGAATAGGTGCATAGCCTGCCAGTTGTTGTACACAGGAAGCAGACCCTCGGAGCACAAGGCTGTCCTGGAATAAGTGCATAACCTGCCTGCTCTTGTACACAGGAAACAGACCCTCAGAGCACAGGGTTGTCCTGGAAGAGGTGGATAGCCTGACAGTTGCTGTACACAGGAAGCAGACCCTAGGAGCACAGGACTATCCTGGAATAGGTGCATAGCATGCCAGTTGTTGTACACAGGAAGCAGACCCTCGGAGCACAGGGCTGTCCTGCAATAGGTGCATAGCCCGCCAGTTGTAGTACACAGGAAGCAGACCCTCAGAGCACAGGGATGTCTTGGAATAGGTGCATAGCCTGCCAGTTGTTGTACAAAGGAAGAAGACCCTCAGAGCACAGGACTGTCCTGGAATAGATGCATATTCTGTCAGATGTTGAACACAGGAAGCGGACCCTCTGGGCACAGGGCTGTCCTGGAATAGGTCCATAGCCTGCCTGTTGTTGTACACAGGAAGCAGACCTTCAGAGCACAAAGCTGTCCTGGAATAGGTGCATAGCCTGCCTGTTGATGTACACAGGAAGCAGACCCTAAGAGCACAGGGTTGTCCTGGAATAGGTGAATAGCCTGCCAGTTGTTGTACACAGGAAGCAGACCCTCGGAGCACAGGACTATCCTGGAGTAGATGCAAACCTCGAATAGGTGCATAGCTTGCCTGTTGTTGTACACAGGAAGCAGACCCTCGGTGCACAGGGCTGTCCTAGGAGAGGTGCATAGCCTGCCTGTTGTTTCACACAGGAAGCAGACCCTCGGAGCGCAAGACTGTCCTAGAATAGGTGCACAGCCTGCCAGTTGTTGCACACAAGAAGCAGGCCCTAAGAGCACAGGGCTGTCCTAGAATAGGTACATAGCCTGCTGGTTGTTGTACACAGGAAGCAGACCCTCGGAGCACAGGACTATCATGGAATAGGTGCATAGCCTGCCGGTTGTTGTACACAGGAAGCAGACCCTCGGAGCACAGGGCTGTCCTGGAATAGGTGCATGGCCTGCCAGTTGTTGTACACAGGAAGCAGACCCCGGACCACAGGGCTGTTCTGGAATAGGTTGATAGCCTGCCTGTTGTTGTACACAGGAAGCAGACCCGCAGATCACAGGACTATACTGGAAGAGGTGCAATGCCTGCCGGTTGTTGTACACAGGAAGCAGACCCTCGGAGCACAGGACTATCCGGGAATAGGTGCATAGCCTGCCCTTTGTAGTATACAGGAAGCAGGCCCTTAGAGCAAAGGGCTGTCCTGGAATAGGTGCATAACCTGCCAGTTGTTGTACACAGGAAGCGGACGCTCAGAGCACAGGACTGTCCTGGAATAGGTGCATAGCCTGCCAGTTGTTGTACACAGGAAGCGGACGCTCGGAACACAGGATTGTCCTGGAATAGGTGCATAGCCTGCCAGTTGTTGTACACAGGAAGCAGACCCTCGGAGCACAGGGCTGTCTGGGAATAGGTGCATAGCCTGCCAGTTGCTGTACAAAGGAAGAAGACCCTCAGAGCACAGGACTGTCCTGGAATAGATCCCTAGCCTGCCAGATGTTGTACACAGGAAGCGGACCCTCTGAACATAGGGCTGTCCTGGAATAGGTGCATAGCCTGCCAGTTGTTGTACCCTTGGAGCATAGGACTGTCCTGGAATAGGTGCATAACGTGCCAGTTGTTGTAAACAGGAAGCGACCTTCAGAGCACAGGGCTGTCCTGAAATAGGTGCATAGCCTGCCTGTTGTTGTAAACAGGAAGCAGACCCTTAGAGCACAGGGTTGTCCTGGAATAATTGAATAGCCTGCCAGTTGTTGTACAGAGGAAGCAGACCCTCGGAGCACAGGGCTGTCCTCGAATAGGTGCATAGCCTGCCAGTTGTTGTACACAGGAAGCAGACCCTCAGAGCACAGGCATGTCCTGGAATAGGTGCATGCATAGCCTGTCTGTTGTTGTACACAGGAGGCAGACCCTCGTCGCAAAGAGCTGTCCTAGAAGAGGTGCATAGCCTGCCTGTTGTTGCACACAAGAAGCAGACCCTCGGAGCACAGGACTGTCCTAGAATAGGTGCAGAGCCTGCTAGTTGTTATACACAGGAAGCAGGCCCTAAGAGCACAGGACTAGCCTGGAATAGGTGCACAGCCTGCCTGTTGTTGCACACAGGAAGCAGACCCTCGGAGCACAGGGCTGTCCTAGAATAGGTACATAGCCTGCCAGTCTTGTAAACAGGAAGTAGACCCTCAGAGCACAGGGCTGTCCTGGAATAGGTGCATAACCTGCCTGTTGGTGTACACAGTAAGATGACCCTCAAAGCACAGGGCTTTCCTGGAATAGGTGCAAAACCTGCCTGTTGTTGTACACAGTAAGTTGACCCTCAACGCACAGGGCTTTCCTGGAATAGGTGCATAGCCTGCCGGTTGTTGTACAAAGGAAGAAGACCCTCGGACCAAAGGAATAGGTTGATAGCCTGCCTGTTGTTGTACACAGGAAGCAGACCCGCAGAGCACAGGACTATCCTGGAATAGGTGCATAGCCTGCCGGTTGTTGTACACAGGAAGCAGACCCTCGGAGCACAGGGCTGTCTTGGAATAGGTGCATAGCCTGCCAGTTGTTGTACAAAGGAAGCAGACCCTCGGACCAAAGGGCTGTTCTGGAATAGGTTGATAGCCTGCCTGTTGTTGTACACAGGAAGCAGACCCGCAGAGCACAGGACCATCCTGGAATAGGTGCATAGCCTGCCGGTTGTTGTACACAGGAAGCAGACCCTCGGAGCACAGGGCTGTCTTGGAATAGGTGCATAGCCTGCCAGTTGTTGTACAAAGGAAGAAGACCCTCAGAGCACAGGGCTGTCCTGGAATAGGTGCGTAGCCTGCCTGTTGTTGTAGACAGGAAGAAGGCCCTAAGATCACAGAGCTGTCCTGGAATGGGTGCATAGCCTGCCATTTGTTGTACACAGGAAGCAGACCCTAAGGGCACAGGGCTGTCCTGGAATAGGTGCATAGACTGTCAGTTGTTGTACACAGGAAGCAGACCCTCAGAGCACAGGGCTGTCCTGGAATAGGAGCATAGCCTGCCTGCAGACCCTCAGAGCACAGGGATGTCCTGGAATAGGTACATAGCCTGCCAGTTGTTGTACACAGGAAGCAGACCCTCGGAGCAGAGGACTGTCCCGGAATAGGTGCATAGCCTGCCAGTTTTTGTACACAGCAAGCAGACCCTCGGAGAACAGGACTATCCGGAAGTCGGTGCACGGCCTGGCAGTTGTTGTACACAGGATGCAGACCCTCGGAAAACAGGGCTGTCCTGGCATAGGTGCATAGCCTGCCAGTTGTTGTAAACAGGAAGCGGACCCTAAGTACACAGGACTGTCCAGAAATAGGTGCATAGTCTGCCCGTTGTTGTACACAGGAAGCAGACCCTCAGAGCAGAAGGCTGTCCTGGAATAGGTGCATAGCCTACCTGTTGTAGTATACAGGAAGCAGGCCCTAAGAGCACACAGCTATCCTGGAATAGGTCTATAACCTCCCAGTTGTTGTACACAGGAAGCGGACCCTTGGAATACAGAGCTGTCCTGGAATAGGTGCATAGCCGGCCAGTTGTACACAGGAAGCAGACCCTCGGAGCACAGGACTGTCTTGGAATAGGTGCATAGCCTGCCAGTTGTACAAAGGAAGAAGACCCCCCAGGGCACAGAGCTGTCTTGGAATAGGTGCATAGCCTGCGAGATGTTGTACACAGGAAGTGGACCCTGGGAGAACAGGGCTGTCCTGGAATAGGTGCATAGCCTGCCAGTTATTGTACCCTCGGAGCAGAGGACTGTCCTGGAATACGTGCATAGCCTGCCAGTTGCTGTACACAGGAAGCAGACCTTCAGAGCACAAGGCTGTCCTGGAATAAGTGCATAACCTGCCTGCTCTTGTACACAGGAGACAGACCCTCAGAGCACAGGGTTGTCCTGGAAGAGGTGGATAGCCTGACAGTTGCTGTACACAGGAAGCAGACCCTAGGAGCACAGGACTATCCTGGAATAGGTGCATAGCCTGCCAGTTGTTGTACACAGGAAGCAGACCCTCGGAGCACAAGGCTGTCCTGGAATAAGTGCATAACCTGCCTGCTCTTGTACACAGGAAACAGACCCTCAGAGCACAGGGTTGTCCTGGAAGAGGTGGATAGCCTGACAGTTGCTGTACACAGGAAGCAGACCCTAGGAGCACAGGACTATCCTGGAATAGGTGCATAGCATGCCAGTTGTTGTACACAGGAAGCAGACCCTCGGAGCACAGGGCTGTCCTGCAATAGGTGCATAGCCCGCCAGTTGTAGTACACAGGAAGCAGACCCTCAGAGCACAGGGATGTCTTGGAATAGGTGCATAGCCTGCCAGTTGTTGTACAAAGGAAGAAGACCCTCAGAGCACAGGACTGTCCTGGAATAGATGCATATTCTGTCAGATGTTGAACACAGGAAGCGGACCCTCTGGGCACAGGGCTGTCCTGGAATAGGTCCATAGCCTGCCTGTTGTTGTACACAGGAAGCAGACCTTCAGAGCACAAAGCTGTCCTGGAATAGGTGCATAGCCTGCCTGTTGATGTACACAGGAAGCAGACCCTAAGAGCACAGGGTTGTCCTGGAATAGGTGAATAGCCTGCCAGTTGTTGTACACAGGAAGCAGACCCTCGGAGCACAGGACTATCCTGGAGTAGATGCAAACCTCGAATAGGTGCATAGCTTGCCTGTTGTTGTACACAGGAAGCAGACCCTCGGTGCACAGGGCTGTCCTAGGAGAGGTGCATAGCCTGCCTGTTGTTTCACACAGGAAGCAGACCCTCGGAGCGCAAGACTGTCCTAGAATAGGTGCACAGCCTGCCAGTTGTTGCACACAAGAAGCAGGCCCTAAGAGCACAGGGCTGTCCTAGAATAGGTACATAGCCTGCTGGTTGTTGTACACAGGAAGCAGACCCTCGGAGCACAGGACTATCATGGAATAGGTGCATAGCCTGCCGGTTGTTGTACACAGGAAGCAGACCCTCGGAGCACAGGGCTGTCCTGGAATAGGTGCATGGCCTGCCAGTTGTTGTACACAGGAAGCAGACCCCGGACCACAGGGCTGTTCTGGAATAGGTTGATAGCCTGCCTGTTGTTGTACACAGGAAGCAGACCCGCAGATCACAGGACTATACTGGAAGAGGTGCAATGCCTGCCGGTTGTTGTACACAGGAAGCAGACCCTCGGAGCACAGGACTATCCGGGAATAGGTGCATAGCCTGCCCTTTGTAGTATACAGGAAGCAGGCCCTTAGAGCAAAGGGCTGTCCTGGAATAGGTGCATAACCTGCCAGTTGTTGTACACAGGAAGCGGACGCTCAGAGCACAGGACTGTCCTGGAATAGGTGCATAGCCTGCCAGTTGTTGTACACAGGAAGCGGACGCTCGGAACACAGGATTGTCCTGGAATAGGTGCATAGCCTGCCAGTTGTTGTACACAGGAAGCAGACCCTCGGAGCACAGGGCTGTCTGGGAATAGGTGCATAGCCTGCCAGTTGCTGTACAAAGGAAGAAGACCCTCAGAGCACAGGACTGTCCTGGAATAGATCCCTAGCCTGCCAGATGTTGTACACAGGAAGCGGACCCTCTGAACATAGGGCTGTCCTGGAATAGGTGCATAGCCTGCCAGTTGTTGTACCCTTGGAGCATAGGACTGTCCTGGAATAGGTGCATAACCTGCCAGTTGTTGTAAACAGGAAGCGACCTTCAGAGCACAGGGCTGTCCTGAAATAGGTGCATAGCCTGCCTGTTGTTGTAAACAGGAAGCAGACCCTTAGAGCACAGGGTTGTCCTGGAATAATTGAATAGCCTGCCAGTTGTTGTACAGAGGAAGCAGACCCTCGGAGCACAGGGCTGTCCTCGAATAGGTGCATAGCCTGCCAGTTGTTGTACACAGGAAGCAGACCCTCAGAGCACAGGCATGTCCTGGAATAGGTGCATGCATAGCCTGTCTGTTGTTGTACACAGGAGGCAGACCCTCGTCGCACAGAGCTGTCCTAGAAGAGGTGCATAGCCTGCCTGTTGTTGCACACAGGAAGCAGACCCTCGGAGCACAGGACTGTCCTAGAATAGGTGCAGAGCCTGCTAGTTGTTATACACAGGAAGCAGGCCCTAAGAGCACAGGACTAGCCTGGAATAGGTGCATAGCCTGCCTGTTGTTGCACACAGGAAGCAGACCCTCGGAGCACAGGGCTGTCCTAGAATAGGTACATAGCCTGCCAGTCTTGTAAACAGGAAGTAGACCCTCAGAGCACAGGGCTGTCCTGGAATAGGTGCATAACCTGCCTGTTGGTGTACACAGTAAGATGACCCTCAAAGCACAGGGCTTTCCTGGAATAGGTGCAAAACCTGCCTGTTGTTGTACACAGTAAGTTGACCCTCAAAGCACAGGGCTTTCCTGGAATAGGTGCATAGCCTGCCGGTTGTTGTACAAAGGAAGAAGACCCTCGGACCAAAGGAATAGGTTGATAGCCTGCCTGTTGTTGTACACAGGAAGCAGACCCGCAGAGCACAGGACTATCCTGGAATAGGTGCATAGCCTGCCGGTTGTTGTACACAGGAAGCAGACCCTCGGAGCACAGGGCTGTCTTGGAATAGGTGCATAGCCTGCCAGTTGTTGTACAAAGGAAGCAGACCCTCGGACCAAAGGGCTGTTCTGGAATAGGTTGATAGCCTGCCTGTTGTTGTACACAGGAAGCAGACCCGCAGAGCACAGGACCATCCTGGAATAGGTGCATAGCCTGCCGGTTGTTGTACACAGGAAGCAGACCCTCGGAGCACAGGGCTGTCTTGGAATAGGTGCATAGCCTGCCAGTTGTTGTACAAAGGAAGAAGACCCTCAGAGCACAGGGCTGTCCTGGAATAGGTGCGTAGCCTGCCTGTTGTTGTAGACAGGAAGAAGGCCCTAAGATCACAGAGCTGTCCTGGAATGGGTGCATAGCCTGCCATTTGTTGTACACAGGAAGCAGACCCTAAGGGCACAGGGCTGTCCTGGAATAGGTGCATAGACTGTCAGTTGTTGTACACAGGAAGCAGACCCTCAGAGCACAGGGCTGTCCTGGAATAGGAGCATAGCCTGCCTGCAGACCCTCAGAGCACAGGGATGTCCTGGAATAGGTACATAGCCTGCCAGTTGTTGTACACAGGAAGCAGACCCTCGGAGCAGAGGACTGTCCCGGAATAGGTGCATAGCCTGCCAGTTTTTGTACACAGCAAGCAGACCCTCGGAGAACAGGACTATCCGGAAGTCGGTGCACGGCCTGGCAGTTGTTGTACACAGGATGCAGACCCTCGGAAAACAGGGCTGTCCTGGCATAGGTGCATAGCCTGCCAGTTGTTGTAAACAGGAAGCGGACCCTAAGTACACAGGACTGTCCAGAAATAGGTGCATAGTCTGCCCGTTGTTGTACACAGGAAGCAGACCCTCAGAGCAGAAGGCTGTCCTGGAATAGGTGCATAGCCTACCTGTTGTAGTATACAGGAAGCAGGCCCTAAGAGCACACAGCTATCCTGGAATAGGTCTATAACCTCCCAGTTGTTGTACACAGGAAGCGGACCCTTGGAATACAGAGCTGTCCTGGAATAGGTGCATAGCCGGCCAGTTGTACACAGGAAGCAGACCCTCGGAGCACAGGACTGTCTTGGAATAGGTGCATAGCCTGCCAGTTGTACAAAGGAAGAAGACCCCCCAGGGCACAGAGCTGTCTTGGAATAGGTGCATAGCCTGCGAGATGTTGTACACAGGAAGTGGACCCTGGGAGAACAGGGCTGTCCTGGAATAGGTGCATAGCCTGCCAGTTATTGTACCCTCGGAGCAGAGGACTGTCCTGGAATACGTGCATAGCCTGCCAGTTGCTGTACACAGGAAGCAGACCTTCAGAGCACAAGGCTGTCCTGGAATAAGTGCATAACCTGCCTGCTCTTGTACACAGGAGACAGACCCTCAGAGCACAGGGTTGTCCTGGAAGAGGTGGATAGCCTGACAGTTGCTGTACACAGGAAGCAGACCCTAGGAGCACAGGACTATCCTGGAATAGGTGCATAGCCTGCCAGTTGTTGTACACAGGAAGCAGACCCTCGGAGCACAAGGCTGTCCTGGAATAAGTGCATAACCTGCCTGCTCTTGTACACAGGAAACAGACCCTCAGAGCACAGGGTTGTCCTGGAAGAGGTGGATAGCCTGACAGTTGCTGTACACAGGAAGCAGACCCTAGGAGCACAGGACTATCCTGGAATACGTGCATAGCCTGCCAGTTGCTGTACACAGGAAGCAGACCTTCAGAGCACAAGGCTGTCCTGGAATAAGTGCATAACCTGCCTGCTCTTGTACACAGGAGACAGACCCTCAGAGCACAGGGTTGTCCTGGAAGAGGTGGATAGCCTGACAGTTGCTGTACACAGGAAGCAGACCCTAGGAGCACAGGACTATCCTGGAATAGGTGCATAGCCTGCCAGTTGTTGTACACAGGAAGCAGACCCTCGGAGCACAAGGCTGTCCTGGAATAAGTGCATAACCTGCCTGCTCTTGTACACAGGAAACAGACCCTCAGAGCACAGGGTTGTCCTGGAAGAGGTGGATAGCCTGACAGTTGCTGTACACAGGAAGCAGACCCTAGGAGCACAGGACTATCCGGGAATAGGTGCATAGCCTGCCCTTTGTAGTATACAGGAAGCAGGCCCTTAGAGCAAAGGGCTGTCCTGGAATAGGTGCATAACCTGCCAGTTGTTGTACACAGGAAGCGGACGCTCAGAGCACAGGACTGTCCTGGAATAGGTGCATAGCCTGCCAGTTGTTGTACACAGGAAGCGGACGCTCGGAACACAGGATTGTCCTGGAATAGGTGCATAGCCTGCCAGTTGTTGTACACAGGAAGCAGACCCTCGGAGCACAGGGCTGTCTGGGAATAGGTGCATAGCCTGCCAGTTGCTGTACAAAGGAAGAAGACCCTCAGAGCACAGGACTGTCCTGGAATAGATCCCTAGCCTGCCAGATGTTGTACACAGGAAGCGGACCCTCTGAACATAGGGCTGTCCTGGAATAGGTGCATAGCCTGCCAGTTGTTGTACCCTTGGAGCATAGGACTGTCCTGGAATAGGTGCATAACCTGCCAGTTGTTGTAAACAGGAAGCGACCTTCAGAGCACAGGGCTGTCCTGAAATAGGTGCATAGCCTGCCTGTTGTTGTAAACAGGAAGCAGACCCTTAGAGCACAGGGTTGTCCTGGAATAATTGAATAGCCTGCCAGTTGTTGTACAGAGGAAGCAGACCCTCGGAGCACAGGGCTGTCCTCGAATAGGTGCATAGCCTGCCAGTTGTTGTACACAGGAAGCAGACCCTCAGAGCACAGGCATGTCCTGGAATAGGTGCATGCATAGCCTGTCTGTTGTTGTACACAGGAGGCAGACCCTCGTCGCACAGAGCTGTCCTAGAAGAGGTGCATAGCCTGCCTGTTGTTGCACACAGGAAGCAGACCCTCGGAGCACAGGACTGTCCTAGAATAGGTGCAGAGCCTGCTAGTTGTTATACACAGGAAGCAGGCCCTAAGAGCACAGGACTAGCCTGGAATAGGTGCATAGCCTGCCTGTTGTTGCACACAGGAAGCAGACCCTCGGAGCACAGGGCTGTCCTAGAATAGGTACATAGCCTGCCAGTCTTGTAAACAGGAAGTAGACCCTCAGAGCACAGGGCTGTCCTGGAATAGGTGCATAACCTGCCTGTTGGTGTACACAGTAAGATGACCCTCAAAGCACAGGGCTTTCCTGGAATAGGTGCAAAACCTGCCTGTTGTTGTACACAGTAAGTTGACCCTCAAAGCACAGGGCTTTCCTGGAATAGGTGCATAGCCTGCCGGTTGTTGTACAAAGGAAGAAGACCCTCGGACCAAAGGAATAGGTTGATAGCCTGCCTGTTGTTGTACACAGGAAGCAGACCCGCAGAGCACAGGACTATCCTGGAATAGGTGCATAGCCTGCCGGTTGTTGTACACAGGAAGCAGACCCTCGGAGCACAGGGCTGTCTTGGAATAGGTGCATAGCCTGCCAGTTGTTGTACAAAGGAAGCAGACCCTCGGACCAAAGGGCTGTTCTGGAATAGGTTGATAGCCTGCCTGTTGTTGTACACAGGAAGCAGACCCGCAGAGCACAGGACCATCCTGGAATAGGTGCATAGCCTGCCGGTTGTTGTACACAGGAAGCAGACCCTCGGAGCACAGGGCTGTCTTGGAATAGGTGCATAGCCTGCCAGTTGTTGTACAAAGGAAGAAGACCCTCAGAGCACAGGGCTGTCCTGGAATAGGTGCGTAGCCTGCCTGTTGTTGTAGACAGGAAGAAGGCCCTAAGATCACAGAGCTGTCCTGGAATGGGTGCATAGCCTGCCATTTGTTGTACACAGGAAGCAGACCCTAAGGGCACAGGGCTGTCCTGGAATAGGTGCATAGACTGTCAGTTGTTGTACACAGGAAGCAGACCCTCAGAGCACAGGGCTGTCCTGGAATAGGAGCATAGCCTGCCTGCAGACCCTCAGAGCACAGGGATGTCCTGGAATAGGTACATAGCCTGCCAGTTGTTGTACACAGGAAGCAGACCCTCGGAGCAGAGGACTGTCCCGGAATAGGTGCATAGCCTGCCAGTTTTTGTACACAGCAAGCAGACCCTCGGAGAACAGGACTATCCGGAAGTCGGTGCACGGCCTGGCAGTTGTTGTACACAGGATGCAGACCCTCGGAAAACAGGGCTGTCCTGGCATAGGTGCATAGCCTGCCAGTTGTTGTAAACAGGAAGCGGACCCTAAGTACACAGGACTGTCCAGAAATAGGTGCATAGTCTGCCCGTTGTTGTACACAGGAAGCAGACCCTCAGAGCAGAAGGCTGTCCTGGAATAGGTGCATAGCCTACCTGTTGTAGTATACAGGAAGCAGGCCCTAAGAGCACACAGCTATCCTGGAATAGGTCTATAACCTCCCAGTTGTTGTACACAGGAAGCGGACCCTTGGAATACAGAGCTGTCCTGGAATAGGTGCATAGCCGGCCAGTTGTACACAGGAAGCAGACCCTCGGAGCACAGGACTGTCTTGGAATAGGTGCATAGCCTGCCAGTTGTACAAAGGAAGAAGACCCCCCAGGGCACAGAGCTGTCTTGGAATAGGTGCATAGCCTGCGAGATGTTGTACACAGGAAGTGGACCCTGGGAGAACAGGGCTGTCCTGGAATAGGTGCATAGCCTGCCAGTTATTGTACCCTCGGAGCAGAGGACTGTCCTGGAATACGTGCATAGCCTGCCAGTTGCTGTACACAGGAAGCAGACCTTCAGAGCACAAGGCTGTCCTGGAATAAGTGCATAACCTGCCTGCTCTTGTACACAGGAGACAGACCCTCAGAGCACAGGGTTGTCCTGGAAGAGGTGGATAGCCTGACAGTTGCTGTACACAGGAAGCAGACCCTAGGAGCACAGGACTATCCTGGAATAGGTGCATAGCCTGCCAGTTGTTGTACACAGGAAGCAGACCCTCGGAGCACAAGGCTGTCCTGGAATAAGTGCATAACCTGCCTGCTCTTGTACACAGGAAACAGACCCTCAGAGCACAGGGTTGTCCTGGAAGAGGTGGATAGCCTGACAGTTGCTGTACACAGGAAGCAGACCCTAGGAGCACAGGACTATCCTGGAATAGGTGCATAGCGTGCCAGTTGTTGTACACAGGAAGCAGACCCTCGGAGCACAGGGCTGTCCTGCAATAGGTGCATAGCCCGCCAGTTGTAGTACACAGGAAGCAGACCCTCAGAGCACAGGGATGTCTTGGAATAGGTGCATAGCCTGCCAGTTGTTGTACAAAGGAAGAAGACCCTCAGAGCACAGGACTGTCCTGGAATAGATGCATATTCTGTCAGATGTTGAACACAGGAAGCGGACCCTCTGGGCACAGGGCTGTCCTGGAATAGGTGCATAGCCTGCCTGTTGTTGTACACAGGAAGCAGACCTTCAGAGCACAAAGCTGTCCTGAAATAGGTGCATAGCCTGCCTGTTGATGTACACAGGAAGCAGACCCTAAGAGCACAGGGTTGTCCTGGAATAGGTGAATAGCCTGCCAGTTGTTGTACACAGGAAGCAGACCCTCGGCGCACAGGGCTGTCCTAGGAGAGGTGCATAGCCTGCCTGTTGTTTCACACAGGAAGCAGACCCTCGGAGCGCAAAACTGTCCCAGAATAGGTGCACAGCCTGCCAGTTGTTGCACACAAGAAGCAGGCCCTAAGAGCACAGGGCTGTCCTAGAATAGGTACATAGCCTGCTGGTTGTTGTACACAGGAAGCAGACCCTCGGAGCACAGGACTATCCTGGAGTAGATGCAAACCTCGAATAGGTGCATAGCTTGCCTGTTGTTGTACACAGGAAGCAGACCCTCGGCGCACAGGGCTGTCCTAGGAGAGGTGCATAGCCTGCCTGTTGTTTCACACAGGAAGCAGACCCTCGGAGCGCAAAACTGTCCCAGAATAGGTGCACAGCCTGCCAGTTGTTGCACACAAGAAGCAGGCCCTAAGAGCACAGGGCTGTCCTAGAATAGGTACATAGCCTGCTGGTTGTTGTACACAGGAAGCAGACCCTCGGAGCACAGGACTATCATGGAATAGGTGCATAGCCTGCCGGTTGTTGTACACAGGAAGCAGACCCTCGGAGCACAGGGCTGTCCTGGAATAGGTGCATGGCCTGCCAGTTGTTGTACACAGGAAGCAGGCCCCGGACCACAGGGCTGTTCTGGAATAGGTTGATAGCCTGCCTGTTGTTGTACACAGGAAGCAGACCCGCAGATCACAGGACTATACTGGAATAGGTGCAATGCCTGCCGGTTGTTGTACACAGGAAGCAGACCCTCGGAGCACAGGACTATCCGGGAATAGGTGCATAGCCTGCCCTTTGTAGTATACAGGAAGCAGGCCCTAAGAGCAAAGGGCTGTCCTGGAATAGGTGCATAACCTGCCATTTGTTGTACACAGGAAGCGGACGCTCGGAACACAGGATTGTCCTGGAATAGGTGCATAGCCTGCCAGTTGTTGTACACAGGAAGCGGACCCTCGGAGCACAGGGCTGTCTGGGAATAGGTGCATAGCCTGCCAGTTGCTGTACAAAGGAAGAAGACCCTCAGAGCACAGGACTGTCCTGGAATAGATCCCTAGCCTGCCAGATGTTGTACACAGGAAGCGGACCCTCTGAACATAGGGCTGTCCTGGAATAGGTGCATAGCCTGCCAGTTGTTGTACCCTTGGAGCATAGGACTGTCCTGGAATAGGTGCATAACCTGCCAGTTGTTGTAAACAGGAAGCGACCTTCAGAGTACAGGGCTGTCCTGAAATAGGTGCATAGCCTGCCTGTTGTTGTACACAGGAAGCAGACCCTTAGAGCACAGGGTTGTCCTGGAATAATTGAATAGCCTGCCAGTTGTTGTACAGAGGAAGCAGACCCTCGGAGCACAGGGCTGTCCTCGAATAGGTGCATAGCCTGCCAGTTGTTGTACACAGGAAGCAGACCCTCAGAGCACAGGCATGTCCTGGAATAGGTGCATGCATAGCCTGTCTGTTGTTGTACACAGGAGGCAGACCCTCGGCGCACAGAGCTGTCCTAGAAGAGGTGCATAGCCTGCCTGTTGTTGCACACAGGAAGCAGACCCTCGGAGCACAGGACTGTCCTAGAATAGGTGCAGAGCCTGCTAGTTGTTATACACAGGAAGCAGGCCCTAAGAGCACAGGACTAGCCTGGAATAGGTGCATAGCCTGCCTGTTGTTGCACACAGGAAGCAGACCCTCGGAGCACAGGGCTGTCCTAGAATAGGTACATAGCCTGCCAGTTCTTGTACACAGGAAGTGGACCCTCAGAGCACAGGGCTGTCCTGGAATAGGTGCATAACCTGCCTGTTGTTGTACACAGTAAGATGACCCTCAAAGCACAGGGCTTTCCTGGAATAGGTGCAAAACCTGCATGTTGTTGTACACAGTAAGTTGACCCTCAAAGCGCAGGGCTTTCCTGGAATAGGTGCATAGCCTGCCGGTTGTTGTACAAAGGAAGCAGACCCTCGGACCAAAGGGCTGTTCTGGAATAGGTTGATAGCCTGCCTGTTGTTGTACACAGGAAGCAGACCCGCAGAGCACAGGACTATCCTGGAATAGGTGCATAGCCTGCCGGTTGTTGTACACAGGAAGCAGACCCTCGGAGCACAGGGCTGTCTTGGAATAGGTGCATAGCCTGCCAGTTGTTGTACAAAGGAAGAAGACACTCAGAGCACAGGGCTGTCCTGGAATAGGTGCGTAGCCTGCCTGTTGTTGTAGACAGGAAGAAGGCCCTAAAAGCACAGAGCTGTCCTGGAATGGGTGCATAGACTGCCAGTTGTTGTACACAGGAAGCAGACCCTCAGAGCACAGGGCTGTCCTGGAATAGGTGCATAGCCTGCCTGCAGACCCTCAGAGCACAGGACTGTCCTGGAATAGATGCATATTCTGCCAGATGTTGAACACAGGAAGCGGACCCTCTGGGCACAGGGCTGTCCTGGAATAGGTGCATAGCCTGCCTGTTGTTGTACACAGGAAGCAGACCTTCAGAGCACAGGGCTGTCCTGAAATAGGTGCATAGCCTGCCTGTTGATGTACACAGGAAGCAGACCCTAAGAGCACAAGGTTGTCCTGGAATAGGTGAATAGCCTGCCAGTTGTTGTACACAGGAAGCAGACCCTCGGAGCACAGGACTGTCCTGGAATAGGTGCATAGCCTGCCAGTTGTTGTACACAGGAAACAGACGCTCGGAACACAGGATTGTCCTGGAATAGGTGCATAGACTGCCAGTTGTTGTACACAGGAAGCAGACCCTCAGAGCACAGGGCTGTCCTGGAATAGGTGCATAGCCTGCCTGCAGACCCTCAGAGCACAGGACTGTCCTGGAATAGATGCATATTCTGCCAGATGTTGAACACAGGAAGCGGACCCTCTGGGCACAGGGCTGTCCTGGAATAGGTGCATAGCCTGCCTGTTGTTGTACACAGGAAGCAGACCTTCAGAGCACAGGGCTGTCCTGAAATAGGTGCATAGCCTGCCTGTTGATGTACACAGGAAGCAGACCCTAAGAGCACAAGGTTGTCCTGGAATAGGTGAATAGCCTGCCAGTTGTTGTACACAGGAAGCAGACCCTCGGAGCACAGGACTGTCCTGGAATAGGTGCATAGCCTGCCAGTTGTTGTACACAGGAAACGGATGCTCGGAACACAGGATTGTCCTGGAATAGGTGCATAGCCTGCCAGTTGTTGTACACAGGAAGCGGACCCTCGGAGCACAGGGCTGTCCGGGAATAGGTGCATAGCCTGCCAGTTGCTGTACAAAGGAAGAAGACCCTCAGAGCACAGGACTGTCCTGGAATAGATCCCTAGCCTGCCAGATGTTGTACACAGGAAGCGGACCCTCTAAACATAGGGCTGTCCTGGAATAGGTGCATAGCCTGCCAGTTGTTGTACCCTTGGAGCATAGGACTGTCCTGGAATAGGTGCATAACCTGCCAGTTGTTGTAAACAGGAAGCGGCCTTCAGAACACAGGGCTGTCCTGAAATAGGTGCATAGCCTGCCTGTTGTTGTACACAGGAAGCAGACCCTTAGAGCACAGGGTTGTCCTGGAATAATTGAATAGCCTGCCAGTTGTTGTACAGAGGAAGCAGACCCTCGGAGCACAGGGCTGTCCTCGAATAGGTGCATAGCCTGCCAGTTGTTGTACACAGGAAGCAGACCCTCAGAGCACAGGCATGTCCTGGAATAGGTGCATGCAAAGCCTGTCTGTTGTTGTACACAGGAGGCAGACCCTCGGCGCACAGAGCTGTCCTAGAAGAGGTGCATAGCCTGCCTGTTGTTGCACACAGGAAGCAGACCCTTGGAGCACAGGACTGTCCTAGAATAGGTGCAGAGCCTGCTAGTTGTTATACACAGGAAGCAGGCCCTAAGAGCACAGGACTAGCCTGGAATAGGTGCATAGCCTGCCTGTTGTTGCACACAGGAAGCAGACCCTCGGAGCACAGGGCTGTCCTAGAATAGGTACATAGCCTGCCAGTTCTTGTACACAGGAAGTGGACCCTCAGAGCACAGGGCTGTCCTGGAATAGGTGCATAACCTGCCTGTTGTTGTACACAGTAAGATGACCCTCAAAGCACAGGGCTTTCCTGGAATAGGTGCAAAACCTGCCTGTTGTTGTACACAGTAGGTTGACCCTCAAAGCACAGGGCTTTCCTGGAATAGGTGCATAGCCTGCCGGTTGTTGTACAAAGGAAGCAGACCCTCGGACCAAAGGGCTGTTCTGGAATAGGTTGATAGCCTGCCTGTTGTTGTACACAGGAAGCAGACTCGCAGAGCACAGGACTATCCTGGAATAGGTGCATAGCCTGCCGGTTGTTGTACACAGGAAGCAGACCCTCGGAGCACAGGGCTGTCTTGGAATAGGTGCATAGCCTGCCAGTTGTTGTACAAACGAAGAAGACCCTCAGAGCACAGGGCTGTCCTGGAATAGGTGCGCAGCCTGCCTGTTGTTGTAGACAGGAAGAAGGCCCTAAGAGCACAGAGCTCTCCTGGAATGGGTGCATAGCCTGCCATTTGTTGTACACAGGAAGCAGACCTTCAGAGCACAGGGCTGTCCTGGAATAGGTGCATAGCCTGCCTGCTGACCCTCAGAGCACAGGGATGTCCTAGAATAGGTACATAGCCTGCCAGTTGTTGTACACAGGAAGCAGACCCTCGGAGCAGAGGACTGTCCCGGAATAGGTGCATAGCCTGCCAGTTTTTGTACACAGGAAGCAGACCCTCGGAGCACAGGACTGTCCTAGAATAGGTACATAGCCTGCCAGTTCTTGTACACAGGAAGTGGACCCTCAGAGCACAGGGCTGTCCTGGAATAGGTGCATAACCTGCCTGTTGTTGTACACAGTAAGATGACCCTCAAAGCACAGGGCTTTCCTGGAATAGGTGCAAAACCTGCCTGTTGTTGTACACAGTAAATTGACCCTCAAAACACAGGGCTTTCCTGGAATAGGTGCATAGCCTGCCGGTTGTTGTACAAAGGAAGCAGACCCTCAGACCAATGGGCTGTTCTGGAATAGGTTGATAGCCTGCCTGTTGTTGTACACAGGAAGCAGACCCGCAGAGCACAGGACTATCATGGAATAGGTGCATAGCCTGCCGGTTGTTGTACACAGGAAGCAGACCCTCGGAGCACAGGGCTGTCTTGGAATAGGTGCATAGCCTGCCAGTTGTTGTACAAATGAAGAATACCCTCAGAGCACAGGGCTGTCCTGGAATAGGTGCGTAGCCTGCCTGTTGTTGTAGACAGGAAGAAGGCCCTAAGAGCACAGAGCTGTCCTGGAATGGGTGCATAGCCTGCCATTTGTTGTACACAGGAAGCAGACCCTAAGGGCACAGGGCTGTCCTGGAATAGGTGCATAGACTGTCAGTTGTTGTACACAGGAAGCAGACCCTCAGAGCACAGGGCTGTCCTGGAATAGGAGCATAGCCTGCCTGCAGACCCTCAGAGCACAGGGATGTCCTGGAATAGGTACATAGCCTGCCAGTTGTTGTACACAGGAAGCAGACCCTCGGAGCAGAGGACTGTCCCGGAATAGGTGCATAGCCTGCCAGTTTTTGTACACAGCAAGCAGACCCTCGGAGAACAGGACTATCCGGAAGTCGGTGCACGGCCTGGCAGTTGTTGTACACAGGATGCAGACCCTCGGAAAACAGGGCTGTCCTGGCATAGGTGCATAGCCTGCCAGTTGTTGTAAACAGGAAGCGGACCCTAAGTACACAGGACTGTCCAGAAATAGGTGCATAGTCTGCCCGTTGTTGTACACAGGAAGCAGACCCTCAGAGCAGAAGGCTGTCCTGGAATAGGTGCATAGCCTACCTGTTGTAGTATACAGGAAGCAGGCCCTAAGAGCACACAGCTATCCTGGAATAGGTCTATAACCTCCCAGTTGTTGTACACAGGAAGCGGACCCTTGGAATACAGAGCTGTCCTGGAATAGGTGCATAGCCGGCCAGTTGTACACAGGAAGCAGACCCTCGGAGCACAGGACTGTCTTGGAATAGGTGCATAGCCTGCCAGTTGTACAAAGGAAGAAGACCCCCCAGGGCACAGAGCTGTCTTGGAATAGGTGCATAGCCTGCGAGATGTTGTACACAGGAAGTGGACCCTGGGAGAACAGGGCTGTCCTGGAATAGGTGCATAGCCTGCCAGTTATTGTACCCTCGGAGCAGAGGACTGTCCTGGAATACGTGCATAGCCTGCCAGTTGCTGTACACAGGAAGCAGACCTTCAGAGCACAAGGCTGTCCTGGAATAAGTGCATAACCTGCCTGCTCTTGTACACAGGAGACAGACCCTCAGAGCACAGGGTTGTCCTGGAAGAGGTGGATAGCCTGACAGTTGCTGTACACAGGAAGCAGACCCTAGGAGCACAGGACTATCCTGGAATAGGTGCATAGCCTGCCAGTTGTTGTACACAGGAAGCAGACCCTCGGAGCACAAGGCTGTCCTGGAATAAGTGCATAACCTGCCTGCTCTTGTACACAGGAAACAGACCCTCAGAGCACAGGGTTGTCCTGGAAGAGGTGGATAGCCTGACAGTTGCTGTACACAGGAAGCAGACCCTAGGAGCACAGGACTATCCTGGAATAGGTGCATAGCGTGCCAGTTGTTGTACACAGGAAGCAGACCCTCGGAGCACAGGGCTGTCCTGCAATAGGTGCATAGCCCGCCAGTTGTAGTACACAGGAAGCAGACCCTCAGAGCACAGGGATGTCTTGGAATAGGTGCATAGCCTGCCAGTTGTTGTACAAAGGAAGAAGACCCTCAGAGCACAGGACTGTCCTGGAATAGATGCATATTCTGTCAGATGTTGAACACAGGAAGCGGACCCTCTGGGCACAGGGCTGTCCTGGAATAGGTGCATAGCCTGCCTGTTGTTGTACACAGGAAGCAGACCTTCAGAGCACAAAGCTGTCCTGAAATAGGTGCATAGCCTGCCTGTTGATGTACACAGGAAGCAGACCCTAAGAGCACAGGGTTGTCCTGGAATAGGTGAATAGCCTGCCAGTTGTTGTACACAGGAAGCAGACCCTCGGAGCACAGGACTATCCTGGAGTAGATGCAAACCTCGAATAGGTGCATAGCTTGCCTGTTGTTGTACACAGGAAGCAGACCCTCGGCGCACAGGGCTGTCCTAGGAGAGGTGCATAGCCTGCCTGTTGTTTCACACAGGAAGCAGACCCTCGGAGCGCAAAACTGTCCCAGAATAGGTGCACAGCCTGCCAGTTGTTGCACACAAGAAGCAGGCCCTAAGAGCACAGGGCTGTCCTAGAATAGGTACATAGCCTGCTGGTTGTTGTACACAGGAAGCAGACCCTCGGAGCACAGGACTATCATGGAATAGGTGCATAGCCTGCCGGTTGTTGTACACAGGAAGCAGACCCTCGGAGCACAGGGCTGTCCTGGAATAGGTGCATGGCCTGCCAGTTGTTGTACACAGGAAGCAGGCCCCGGACCACAGGGCTGTTCTGGAATAGGTTGATAGCCTGCCTGTTGTTGTACACAGGAAGCAGACCCGCAGATCACAGGACTATACTGGAATAGGTGCAATGCCTGCCGGTTGTTGTACACAGGAAGCAGACCCTCGGAGCACAGGACTATCCGGGAATAGGTGCATAGCCTGCCCTTTGTAGTATACAGGAAGCAGGCCCTAAGAGCAAAGGGCTGTCCTGGAATAGGTGCATAACCTGCCATTTGTTGTACACAGGAAGCGGACGCTCGGAACACAGGATTGTCCTGGAATAGGTGCATAGCCTGCCAGTTGTTGTACACAGGAAGCGGACCCTCGGAGCACAGGGCTGTCTGGGAATAGGTGCATAGCCTGCCAGTTGCTGTACAAAGGAAGAAGACCCTCAGAGCACAGGACTGTCCTGGAATAGATCCCTAGCCTGCCAGATGTTGTACACAGGAAGCGGACCCTCTGAACATAGGGCTGTCCTGGAATAGGTGCATAGCCTGCCAGTTGTTGTACCCTTGGAGCATAGGACTGTCCTGGAATAGGTGCATAACCTGCCAGTTGTTGTAAACAGGAAGCGACCTTCAGAGTACAGGGCTGTCCTGAAATAGGTGCATAGCCTGCCTGTTGTTGTACACAGGAAGCAGACCCTTAGAGCACAGGGTTGTCCTGGAATAATTGAATAGCCTGCCAGTTGTTGTACAGAGGAAGCAGACCCTCGGAGCACAGGGCTGTCCTCGAATAGGTGCATAGCCTGCCAGTTGTTGTACACAGGAAGCAGACCCTCAGAGCACAGGCATGTCCTGGAATAGGTGCATGCATAGCCTGTCTGTTGTTGTACACAGGAGGCAGACCCTCGGCGCACAGAGCTGTCCTAGAAGAGGTGCATAGCCTGCCTGTTGTTGCACACAGGAAGCAGACCCTCGGAGCACAGGACTGTCCTAGAATAGGTGCAGAGCCTGCTAGTTGTTATACACAGGAAGCAGGCCCTAAGAGCACAGGACTAGCCTGGAATAGGTGCATAGCCTGCCTGTTGTTGCACACAGGAAGCAGACCCTCGGAGCACAGGGCTGTCCTAGAATAGGTACATAGCCTGCCAGTTCTTGTACACAGGAAGTGGACCCTCAGAGCACAGGGCTGTCCTGGAATAGGTGCATAACCTGCCTGTTGTTGTACACAGTAAGATGACCCTCAAAGCACAGGGCTTTCCTGGAATAGGTGCAAAACCTGCATGTTGTTGTACACAGTAAGTTGACCCTCAAAGCGCAGGGCTTTCCTGGAATAGGTGCATAGCCTGCCGGTTGTTGTACAAAGGAAGCAGACCCTCGGACCAAAGGGCTGTTCTGGAATAGGTTGATAGCCTGCCTGTTGTTGTACACAGGAAGCAGACCCGCAGAGCACAGGACTATCCTGGAATAGGTGCATAGCCTGCCGGTTGTTGTACACAGGAAGCAGACCCTCGGAGCACAGGGCTGTCTTGGAATAGGTGCATAGCCTGCCAGTTGTTGTACAAAGGAAGAAGACACTCAGAGCACAGGGCTGTCCTGGAATAGGTGCGTAGCCTGCCTGTTGTTGTAGACAGGAAGAAGGCCCTAAAAGCACAGAGCTGTCCTGGAATGGGTGCATAGACTGCCAGTTGTTGTACACAGGAAGCAGACCCTCAGAGCACAGGGCTGTCCTGGAATAGGTGCATAGCCTGCCTGCAGACCCTCAGAGCACAGGACTGTCCTGGAATAGATGCATATTCTGCCAGATGTTGAACACAGGAAGCGGACCCTCTGGGCACAGGGCTGTCCTGGAATAGGTGCATAGCCTGCCTGTTGTTGTACACAGGAAGCAGACCTTCAGAGCACAGGGCTGTCCTGAAATAGGTGCATAGCCTGCCTGTTGATGTACACAGGAAGCAGACCCTAAGAGCACAAGGTTGTCCTGGAATAGGTGAATAGCCTGCCAGTTGTTGTACACAGGAAGCAGACCCTTGGAGCACAGGACTGTCCTGGAATAGGTGCATAGCCTGCCAGTTGTTGTACACAGGAAACAGACGCTCGGAACACAGGATTGTCCTGGAATAGGTGCATAGACTGCCAGTTGTTGTACACAGGAAGCAGACCCTCAGAGCACAGGGCTGTCCTGGAATAGGTGCATAGCCTGCCTGCAGACCCTCAGAGCACAGGACTGTCCTGGAATAGATGCATATTCTGCCAGATGTTGAACACAGGAAGCGGACCCTCTGGGCACAGGGCTGTCCTGGAATAGGTGCATAGCCTGCCTGTTGTTGTACACAGGAAGCAGACCTTCAGAGCACAGGGCTGTCCTGAAATAGGTGCATAGCCTGCCTGTTGATGTACACAGGAAGCAGACCCTAAGAGCACAAGGTTGTCCTGGAATAGGTGAATAGCCTGCCAGTTGTTGTACACAGGAAGCAGACCCTCGGAGCACAGGACTGTCCTGGAATAGGTGCATAGCCTGCCAGTTGTTGTACACAGGAAACGGACGCTCGGAACACAGGATTGTCCTGGAATAGGTGCATAGCCTGCCAGTTGTTGTACACAGGAAGCGGACCCTCGGAGCACAGGGCTGTCCGGGAATAGGTGCATAGCCTGCCAGTTGCTGTACAAAGGAAGAAGACCCTCAGAGCACAGGACTGTCCTGGAATAGATCCCTAGCCTGCCAGATGTTGTACACAGGAAGCGGACCCTCTAAACATAGGGCTGTCCTGGAATAGGTGCATAGCCTGCCAGTTGTTGTACCCTTGGAGCATAGGACTGTCCTGGAATAGGTGCATAACCTGCCAGTTGTTGTAAACAGGAAGCGGCCTTCAGAACACAGGGCTGTCCTGAAATAGGTGCATAGCCTGCCTGTTGTTGTACACAGGAAGCAGACCCTTAGAGCACAGGGTTGTCCTGGAATAATTGAATAGCCTGCCAGTTGTTGTACAGAGGAAGCAGACCCTCGGAGCACAGGGCTGTCCTCGAATAGGTGCATAGCCTGCCAGTTGTTGTACACAGGAAGCAGACCCTCAGAGCACAGGCATGTCCTGGAATAGGTGCATGCAAAGCCTGTCTGTTGTTGTACACAGGAGGCAGACCCTCGGCGCACAGAGCTGTCCTAGAAGAGGTGCATAGCCTGCCTGTTGTTGCACACAGGAAGCAGACCCTTGGAGCACAGGACTGTCCTAGAATAGGTGCAGAGCCTGCTAGTTGTTATACACAGGAAGCAGGCCCTAAGAGCACAGGACTAGCCTGGAATAGGTGCATAGCCTGCCTGTTGTTGCACACAGGAAGCAGACCCTCGGAGCACAGGGCTGTCCTAGAATAGGTACATAGCCTGCCAGTTCTTGTACACAGGAAGTGGACCCTCAGAGCACAGGGCTGTCCTGGAATAGGTGCATAACCTGCCTGTTGTTGTACACAGTAAGATGACCCTCAAAGCACAGGGCTTTCCTGGAATAGGTGCAAAACCTGCCTGTTGTTGTACACAGTAGGTTGACCCTCAAAGCACAGGGCTTTCCTGGAATAGGTGCATAGCCTGCCGGTTGTTGTACAAAGGAAGCAGACCCTCGGACCAAAGGGCTGTTCTGGAATAGGTTGATAGCCTGCCTGTTGTTGTACACAGGAAGCAGACTCGCAGAGCACAGGACTATCCTGGAATAGGTGCATAGCCTGCCGGTTGTTGTACACAGGAAGCAGGCCCTCGGAGCACAGGGCTGTCTTGGAATAGGTGCATAGCCTGCCAGTTGTTGTACAAACGAAGAAGACCCTCAGAGCACAGGGCTGTCCTGGAATAGGTGCGCAGCCTGCCTGTTGTTGTAGACAGGAAGAAGGCCCTAAGAGCACAGAGCTCTCCTGGAATGGGTGCATAGCCTGCCATTTGTTGTACACAGGAAGCAGACCTTCAGAGCACAGGGCTGTCCTGGAATAGGTGCATAGCCTGCCTGCTGACCCTCAGAGCACAGGGATGTCCTAGAATAGGTACATAGCCTGCCAGTTGTTGTACACAGGAAGCAGACCCTCGGAGCAGAGGACTGTCCCGGAATAGGTGCATAGCCTGCCAGTTTTTGTACACAGGAAGCAGACCCTCGGAGCACAGGACTGTCCTAGAATAGGTACATAGCCTGCCAGTTCTTGTACACAGGAAGTGGACCCTCAGAGCACAGGGCTGTCCTGGAATAGGTGCATAACCTGCCTGTTGTTGTACACAGTAAGATGACCCTCAAAGCACAGGGCTTTCCTGGAATAGGTGCAAAACCTGCCTGTTGTTGTACACAGTAAATTGACCCTCAAAACACAGGGCTTTCCTGGAATAGGTGCATAGCCTGCCGGTTGTTGTACAAAGGAAGCAGACCCTCAGACCAATGGGCTGTTCTGGAATAGGTTGATAGCCTGCCTGTTGTTGTACACAGGAAGCAGACCCGCAGAGCACAGGACTATCATGGAATAGGTGCATAGCCTGCCGGTTGTTGTACACAGGAAGCAGACCCTCGGAGCACAGGGCTGTCTTGGAATAGGTGCATAGCCTGCCAGTTGTTGTACAAAGGAAGAATACCCTCAGAGCACAGGGCTGTCCTGGAATAGGTGCGTAGCCTGCCTGTTGTTGTAGACAGGAAGAAGGCCCTAAGAGCACAGAGCTGTCCTGGAATGGGTGCATAGCCTGCCATTTGTTGTACACAGGAAGCAGACCCTAAGGGCACAGGGCTGTCCTGGAATAGGTGCATAGACTGCCAGTTTTTGTACACAGGAAGCAGACCCTCAGAGCACAGGGCTGTCCTGGAATAGGTGCATAGCCTGCCTGCAGACCCTCAGAGCACAGGGATGTCCTGGAATAGGTACATAGCCTGCCAGTTGTTGTACACAGGAAGCAGACCCTCGGAGCAGAGGACTGTCCCGGAATAGGTGCATAGCCTGCCAGTTTTTGTACACAGGAAGCAGACCCTCGGAGCACAGGACTATCCGGAAGTAGGTGCACGGCCTGGCAGTTGTTGTACACAGGATGCAGACCCTCGGAAAACAGGGCTGTCCTGGCATAGGTGCATAGCCTGCCAGTTGTTGTAAACAGGAAGCGGACCCTAAGTACACAGGACTGTCCTGGAATAGGTGCATAGCCTGCCCGTTTTTGTACACAGGAAGCAGACCCTCAGAGGAGAAGGCTGTCCTGGAATAGGTGCATAGCCTGCCTGTTGTAGTATACAGGAAGCAGACCCTAAGAGCACACGGCTATCCTGGAATAGGTGCATAGCCTCCCAGTTGTTGTACACAGGAAGCGGACCCTTGGAGCACAGAGCTGTCCTGGAATAGGTGCATAGCCGGCCAGTTGTACATAGGAAGCAGACCCTCGGAGCACAGGACTGTCTTGGAATAGGTGCATAGCCTGCCAGTTGTTGTACAAAGGAAGCAGACCCTCGGACCAAAGGGCTGTTCTGGAATAGGTTGATAGCCTGCCTGTTGTTGTACACAGGAAGCAGACCCGCAGAGCACAGGACTATCCTGGAATAGGTGCATAGCCTGCCGGTTGTTGTACACAGGAAGCAGACCCTCGGAGCACAGGGCTGTCTTGGAATAGGTGCATAGCCTGCCAGTTGTTGTACAAAGGAAAAAGACCCTCAGAGCACAGGGCTGTCCTGGAATAGGTGCGTAGCCTGCCTGTTGTTGTAGACAGGAAGAAGGCCCTAAGATCACAGAGCTGTCCTGGAATGGGTGCATAGCCTGCCATTTGTTGTACACAGGAAGCAGACCCTAAGGGCACAGGGCTGTCCTGGAATAGGTGCATAGACTGCCAGTTTTTGTACACAGGAAGCAGACCCTCAGAGCACAGGGCTGTCCTGGAATAGGTGCATAGCCTGCCTGCAGACCCTCAGAGCACAGGGATGTCCTGGAATAGGTACATAGCCTGCCAGTTTTTGTACACAGGAAGCAGACCCTCGGACCAGAGGACTGTCCCGGAATAGGTGCATAGCCTGCCAGTTTTTGTACACAGGAAGCAGACCCTCGGAGCACAGGACTATCCGGAAGTAGGTGCACGGCCTGGCAGTTGTTGTACACAGGATGCAGACCCTCGGAAAACAGGGCTGTCCTGGCATAGGTGCATAGCCTGCCAGTTGTTGTAAACAGGAAGCGGACCCTAAGTACACAGGACTGTCCTGGAATAGGTGCATAGCCTGCCCGTTTTTGTACACAGGAAGCAGACCCTCAGAGGAGAAGGCTGTCCTGGAATAGGTGCATAGCCTGCCTGTTGTAGTATACAGGAAGCAGACCCTAAGAGCACACGGCTATCCTGGAATAGGTGCATAGCCTCCCAGTTGTTGTACACAGGAAGCGGACCCTTGGAGCACAGAGCTGTCCTGGAATAGGTGCATAGCCGGCCAGTTGTACACAGGAAGCAGACCCTCGGAGCACAGGACTGTCTTGGAATAGGTGCATAGCCTGCCAGTTGTTGTACAAAGGAAGCAGACCCTCGGACCAAAGGGCTGTTCTGGAATAGGTTGATAGCCTGCCTGTTGTTGTACACAGGAAGCAGACCCGCAGAGCACAGGACTATCCTGGAATAGGTGCATAGCCTGCCGGTTGTTGTACACAGGAAGCAGACCCTCGGAGCACAGGGCTGTCTTGGAATAGGTGCATAGCCTGCCAGTTGTTGTACAAAGGAAAAAGACCCTCAGAGCACAGGGCTGTCCTGGAATAGGTGCGTAGCCTGCCTGTTGTTGTAGACAGGAAGAAGGCCCTAAGATCACAGAGCTGTCCTGGAATGGGTGCATAGCCTGCCATTTGTTGTACACAGGAAGCAGACCCTAAGGGCACAGGGCTGTCCTGGAATAGGTGCATAGACTGTCAGTTGTTGTACACAGGAAGCAGACCCTCAGAGCACAGGGCTGTCCTGGAATAGGTGCATAGCCTGCCTGCAGACCCTCAGAGCACAGGGATGTCCTGGAATAGGTACATAGCCTGCCAGTTGTTGTACACAGGAAGCAGATCCTCGGAGCACAGGACTATCTGGAAGTCGGTGCACGGCCTGGCAGTTTTTGTACACAGGATGCAGACCCTCGGAAAACACGGCTATCCTGGCATAGTTGCATCGCCTGCCAGTTGTTGTAAACAGGAAGCGGACCCTAAGTACACAGGACTGTCCTGGAATAGGTGCATAGCCTGCCCGTTGTTGTACACAGGAAGCAGACCCTCAGAGCAGAAGGCTGTCCTGGAATAGGTGCATAGCCTACCTGTTGTAGTATACAGGAAGCAGGCCCTAAGAGCACACGGCTATCCTGGAATAGGTGCATAGCCTCCCAGTTGTTGTACACAGGAAGCGGACCCTTGGAGCACAGAGCTGTCCTGGAATAGGTGCATAGCCGGCCAGTTGTACACAGGAAGCAGACCCTCGGAGCACAGGACTGTCTTGGAATAGGTGCATAGCCTGCCAGTTGTACAAAGGAAGAAGACCCCCCAGGGCACAGAGCTGTCTTGGAATAGGTGCATAGCCTGCGAGATGTTGTACACAGGAAGTGGACCCTGGGAGAACAGGGCTGTCCTGGAATAGGTGCATAGCCTGCCAGTTGTTGTACCCTCGGAGCAGAGGACTGTCCTGGAATAGGTGCATAGCCTGCCAGTTGCTGTACACAGGAAGCAGACCTTCAGAGCACAGGGCTGTCCTGGAATAAGTGCATAACCTGCCTGCTCTTGTACACAGGAAACAGACCCTCAGAGCACAGGGTTGTCCTGGAAGAGGTGGATAGCCTGACAGTTGCTGTACACAGGAAGCAGACCCTAGGAGCACAGGACTATCCTGGAATAGGTGCATAGCCTGCCAGTTGTTGTACACAGGAAGCAGACCCTCGGAGCACATGGCTACCCTGCAATAAGTACATAGCATGCCTGTTGTAGTATACAGGAAGCAGGCCCTAAGAGCACAGGACTGTCCTCGAATAGGTGCATAGCCTGCCAGTTGTTGTACACAGGAAGCGGACGCTCAGAGCACAGGGATTGTCCTGGAATAGGTGCATAGCCTGCCAGTTGTTGTACACAGGAAGCAGACCCTCGGAGCACAGGCCTGTCCTGCAATAGGTGCATAGCCTGCCAGTTGTAGTACACAGGAAGCAGACCCTCAGAGCACAGGGATGTCTTGGAATAGATGCATAGCCTGCCAGTTGTTGTACAAAGGAAGAAGACCCTCAGAGCACAGGACTGTCCTGGAATAGATGCATAGCCTGCCAGTTGTTGTACACAGGAAGCAGACCTTCAGAGCACAGGGCTGTCCTGAAATAGGTGCATAGCCTGCATGTTGATGTACACAGGAAGCAGACCCTAAGAGCACAGGGTTGTCCTGGAATAGGTGAATAGGCTGCCAGTTGTTGTACACAGGAAGCAGACCCTCGGAGCACAGGACTATCCTGGAGTAGATGCAAACCTCGAATAGGTGCATAGCTTGCCTGTTGGTGTACACAGGAAGCAGACCCTCGGCGCACAGGGCTGTCCTAGGAGAGGTGCATAGCCTGCCTGTTGTTGCACACAGAAAGCAGACCCTCGGAGCGCAAGACTGTCCTAGAATAGGTGCACAGCCTGCCAGTTGTTGCACACAAGAAGCAGGCCCTAAGAGCACAGGGCTGTCCTAGAATAGGTACATAGCCTGCTGGTTGTTGTACACAGGAAGCAGACCCTCGGAAAACAGGGCTGTCCTGGCATAGGGCCATAGCCTGCCAGTTGTTGTAAACAGGAAGCGGACCCTAAGTACACAGGACTGTCCTGGAATAGGTGCATAGCCTGCCCGTTTTTGTACACAGGAAGCAGACCCTCAGAGCAGAAGGCTGTCCTGGAATAGGTGCATAGCCTGCCTGTTGTAGTATACAGGAAGCAGGCCCTAAGAGCACACGGCTATCCTGGAATAGGTGCATAGCCTCCCAGTTGTTGTACACAGGAAGCGGACCCTTGGAGCACAGAGCTGTCCTGGAATAGGTGCATAGCCGGCCAGTTGTACACAGGAAGCAGACCCTCGGAGCACAGGACTGTCTTGGAATAGGTGCATAGCCTGCCAGTTGTTGTATAAAGGAAGCAGACCCTCGGACCAAAGGGCTGTTCTGGAATAGGTTGATAGCCTGCCTGTTGTTGTACACAGGAAGCAGACCCGCAGAGCACAGGACTATCCTGGAATAGGTGCATAGCCTGCCGGTTGTTGTACACAAGAAGCAGACCCTCGGAGCACAGGGCTGTCTTGGAATAGGTGCATAGCCTGCCAGTTGTTGTACAAAGGAAGAAGACCCTCAGAGCACAGGGCTGTCCTGGAATAGGTGCGTAGCCTGCCTGTTGTTGTAGACAGGAAGAAGGCCCTAAGATCAAAGAGCTGTCCTGGAATGGGTGCATAGCCTGCCATTTGTTGTACACAGGAAGCAGACCCTAAGGGCACAGGGCTGTCCTGGAATAGGTGCATAGACTGTCAGTTGTTGTACACAGGAAGCAGACCCTCAGAGCACAGGGATGTCCTGGAATAGGTACATAGCCTGCCAGTTGTTGTACACAGGAAGCAGACCCTCGGAGCAGAGGACTGTCCCGGAAGAGGTGCATAGCCTGCCAGTTTTTGTACACAGCAAGCAGACCCTCGGAGCACAGGACTATCCGGAAGTCGGTGCACGGCCTGGCAGTTGTTGTACACAGGATGCAGACCCTCGGAAAACAGGGCTGTCCTGGCATAGGTGCATAGCCTGCCAGTTGTTGTAAACAGGAAGCGGACCCTAAGTACACAGGACTGTCCTGGAATAGGTGCATAGCCTGCCCGTTGTTGTACACAGGAAGCAGACCCTCAGAGCAGAAGGCTGTCCTGGAATAGGTGCATAGCCTACCTGTTGTAGTATACAGGAAGCAGGCCCTAAGAGCACACAGCTATCCTGGAATAGGTGCATAGCCTCCCAGTTGTTGTACACAGGAAGCGGACCCTTGGAGCACAGAGCTGTCCTGGAATAGGTGCATAGCCGGCCAGTTGTACACAGGAAGCAGACCCTCGGAGCACAGGACTGTCTTGGAATAGGTGCATAGCCTGCCAGTTGTACAAAGGTAGAAGACCCCCCAGGGCACAGAGCTGTCTTGGAATAGGTGCATAGCCTGCGAGATGTTGTACACAGGAAGTGGACCCTGGGAGAACAGGGCTGTCCTGGAATAGGTGCATAGCCTGCCAGTTGTTGTACCCTCGGAGCAGAGGACTGTCCTGGAATAGGTGCATAGCCTGCCAGTTGCTGTACACAGGAAGCAGACCTTCAGAGCACAAGGCTGTCCTGGAATAAGTGCATAACCTGCCTGCTCTTGTACACAGGAGACAGACCCTCAGAGCACAGGGTTGTCCTGGAAGAGGTGGATAGCCTGACAGTTGCTGTACACAGGAAGCAGACCCTAGGAGCACAGGACTATCCTGGAATAGGTGCATAGCCTGCCAGTTGTTGTACACAGGAAGCAGACCCTCGGAGCACAAGGCTGTCCTGGAATAAGTGCATAACCTGCCTGCTCTTGTACACAGGAAACAGACCCTCAGAGCACAGGGTTGTCCTGGAAGAGGTGGATAGCCTGACAGTTGCTGTACACAGGAAGCAGACCCTAGGAGCACAGGACTATCCTGGAATAGGTGCATAGCATGCCAGTTGTTGTACACAGGAAGCAGACCCTCGGAGCACAGGGCTGTCCTGCAATAGGTGCATAGCCCGCCAGTTGTAGTACACAGGAAGCAGACCCTTAGAGCACAGGGATGTCTTGGAATAGGTGCATAGCCTGCCAGTTGTTGTACAAAGGAAGAAGACCCTCAGAGCACAGGACTGTCCTGGAATAGATGCATATTCTGTCAGATGTTGAACACAGGAAGCGGACCCTCTGGGCACAGGGCTGTCCTGGAATAGGTGCATAGCCTGCCTGTTGTTGTACACAGGAAGCAGACCTTCAGAGCACAAAGCTGTCCTGGAATAGGTGCATAGCCTGCCTGTTGATGTACACAGGAAGCAGACCCTAAGAGCACAGGGTTGTCCTGGAATAGGTGAATAGCCTGCCAGTTGTTGTACACAGGAAGCAGACCCTCGGAGCACAGGACTATCCTGGAGTAGATGCAAACCTCGAATAGGTGCATAGCTTGCCTGTTGTTGTACACAGGAAGCAGACCCTCGGCGCACAGGGCTGTCCTAGGAGAGGTGCATAGCCTGCCTGTTGTTTCACACAGGAAGCAGACCCTCGGAGCGCAAGACTGTCCTAGAATAGGTGCACAGCCTGCCAGTTGTTGCACACAAGAAGCAGGCCCTAAGAGCACAGGGCTGTCCTAGAATAGGTACATAGCCTGCTGGTTGTTGTACACAGGAAGCAGACCCTCGGAGCACAGGACTATCATGGAATAGGTGCATAGCCTGCCGGTTGTTGTACACAGGAAGCAGACCCTCGGAGCACAGGGCTGTCCTGGAATAGGTGCATGGCCTGCCAGTTGTTGTACACAGGAAGCAGACCCCGGACCACAGGGCTGTTCTGGAATAGGTTGATAGCCTGCCTGTTGTTGTACACAGGAAGCAGACCCGCAGATCACAGGACTATACTGGAAGAGGTGCAATGCCTGCCGGTTGTTGTACACAGGAAGCAGACCCTCGGAGCACAGGACTATCCGGGAATAGGTGCATAGCCTGCCCTTTGTAGTATACAGGAAGCAGGCCCTTAGAGCAAAGGGCTGTCCTGGAATAGGTGCATAACCTGCCAGTTGTTGTACACAGGAAGCGGACGCTCAGAGCACAGGACTGTCCTGGAATAGGTGCATAGCCTGCCAGTTGTTGTACACAGGAAGCGGACGCTCGGAACACAGGATTGTCCTGGAATAGGTGCATAGCCTGCCAGTTGTTGTACACAGGAAGCAGACCCTCGGAGCACAGGGCTGTCTGGGAATAGGTGCATAGCCTGCCAGTTGCTGTACAAAGGAAGAAGACCCTCAGAGCACAGGACTGTCCTGGAATAGATCCCTAGCCTGCCAGATGTTGTACACAGGAAGCGGACCCTCTGAACATAGGGCTGTCCTGGAATAGGTGCATAGCCTGCCAGTTGTTGTACCCTTGGAGCATAGGACTGTCCTGGAATAGGTGCATAACCTGCCAGTTGTTGTAAACAGGAAGCGACCTTCAGAGCACAGGGCTGTCCTGAAATAGGTGCATAGCCTGCCTGTTGTTGTACACAGGAAGCAGACCCTTAGAGCACAGGGTTGTCCTGGAATAATTGAATAGCCTGCCAGTTGTTGTACAGAGGAAGCAGACCCTCGGAGCACAGGGCTGTCCTCGAATAGGTGCATAGCCTGCCAGTTGTTGTACACAGGAAGCAGACCCTCAGAGCACAGGCATGTCCTGGAATAGGTGCATGCATAGCCTGTCTGTTGTTGTACACAGGAGGCAGACCCTCGGCGCACAGAGCTGTCCTAGAAGAGGTGCATAGCCTGCCTGTTGTTGCACACAGGAAGCAGACCCTCGGAGCACAGGACTGTCCTAGAATAGGTGCAGAGCCTGCTAGTTGTTATACACAGGAAGCAGGCCCTAAGAGCACAGGACTAGCTTGGAATAGGTGCATAGCCTGCCTGTTGTTGCACACAGGAAGCAGACCCTCGGAGCACAGGGCTGTCCTAGAATAGGTACATAGCCTGCCAGTCTTGTAAACAGGAAGTAGACCCTCAGAGCACAGGGCTGTCCTGGAATAGGTGCATAACCTGCCTGTTGGTGTACACAGTAAGATGACCCTCAAAGCACAGGGCTTTCCTGGAATAGGTGCAAAACCTGCCTGTTGTTGTACACAGTAAGTTGACCCTCAAAGCACAGGGCTTTCCTGGAATAGGTGCATAGCCTGCCGGTTGTTGTACAAAGGAAGAAGACCCTCGGACCAAAGGAATAGGTTGATAGCCTGCCTGTTGTTGTACACAGGAAGCAGACCCGCAGAGCACAGGACTATCCTGGAATAGGTGCATAGCCTGCCGGTTGTTGTACACAGGAAGCAGACCCTCGGAGCACAGGGCTGTCTTGGAATAGGTGCATAGCCTGCCAGTTGTTGTACAAAGGAAGCAGACCCTCGGACCAAAGGGCTGTTCTGGAATAGGTTGATAGCCTGCCTGTTGTTGTACACAGGAAGCAGACCCGCAGAGCACAGGACCATCCTGGAATAGGTGCATAGCCTGCCGGTTGTTGTACACAGGAAGCAGACCCTCGGAGCACAGGGCTGTCTTGGAATAGGTGCATAGCCTGCCAGTTGTTGTACAAAGGAAGAAGACCCTCAGAGCACAGGGCTGTCCTGGAATAGGTGCGTAGCCTGCCTGTTGTTGTAGACAGGAAGAAGGCCCTAAAATCACAGAGCTGTCCTGGAATGGGTGCATAGCCTGCCATTTGTTGTACACAGGAAGCAGACCCTAAGGGCACAGGGCTGTCCTGGAATAGGTGCATAGACTGTCAGTTGTTGTACACAGGAAGCAGACCCTCAGAGCACAGGGCTGTCCTGGAATAGGAGCATAGCCTGCCTGCAGACCCTCAGAGCACAGGGATGTCCTGGAATAGGTACATAGCCTGCCAGTTGTTGTACACAGGAAGCAGACCCTCGGAGCAGAGGACTGTCCCGGAATAGGTGCATAGCCTGCCAGTTTTTGTACACAGCAAGCAGACCCTCGGAGAACAGGACTATCCGGAAGTCGGTGCACGGCCTGGCAGTTGTTGTACACAGGATGCAGACCCTCGGAAAACAGGGCTGTCCTGGCATAGGTGCATAGCCTGCCAGTTGTTGTAAACAGGAAGCGGACCCTAAGTACACAGGACTGTCCAGAAATAGGTGCATAGCCTGCCCGTTGTTGTACACAGGAAGCAGACCCTCAGAGCAGAAGGCTGTCCTGGAATAGGTGCATAGCCTACCTGTTGTAGTATACAGGAAGCAGGCCCTAAGAGCACACAGCTATCCTGGAATAGGTCTATAACCTCCCAGTTGTTGTACACAGGAAGCGGACCCTTGGAATACAGAGCTGTCCTGGAATAGGTGCATAGCCGGCCAGTTGTACACAGGAAGCAGACCCTCGGAGCACAGGACTGTCTTGGAATAGGTGCATAGCCTGCCAGTTGTACAAAGGAAGAAGACCCCCCAGGGCACAGAGCTGTCTTGGAATAGGTGCATAGCCTGCGAGATGTTGTACACAGGAAGTGGACCCTGGGAGAACAGGGCTGTCCTGGAATAGGTGCATAGCCTGCCAGTTATTGTACCCTCGGAGCAGAGGACTGTCCTGGAATACGTGCATAGCCTGCCAGTTGCTGTACACAGGAAGCAGACCTTCAGAGCACAAGGCTGTCCTGGAATAAGTGCATAACCTGCCTGCTCTTGTACACAGGAGACAGACCCTCAGAGCACAGGGTTGTCCTGGAAGAGGTGGATAGCCTGACAGTTGCTGTACACAGGAAGCAGACCCTAGGAGCACAGGACTATCCTGGAATAGGTGCATAGCCTGCCAGTTGTTGTACACAGGAAGCAGACCCTCGGAGCACAAGGCTGTCCTGGAATAAGTGCATAACCTGCCTGCTCTTGTACACAGGAAACAGACCCTCAGAGCACAGGGTTGTACTGGAAGAGGTGGATAGCCTGACAGTTGCTGTACACAGGAAGCAGACCCTCGGAGCACAGGACTATCCTGGAATAGGTGCATAGCGTGCCAGTTGTTGTACACAGGAAGCAGACCCTCGGAGCACAGGGCTGTCCTGCAATAGGTGCATAGCCCGCCAGTTGTAGTACACAGGAAGCAGACCCTCAGAGCACAGGGATGTCTTGGAATAGGTGCATAGCCTGCCAGTTGTTGTACAAAGGAAGAAGACCCTCAGAGCACAGGACTGTCCTGGAATAGATGCATATTCTGTCAGATGTTGAACACAGGAAGCGGACCCTCTGGGCACAGGGCTGTCCTGGAATAGGTGCATAGCCTGCCTGTTGTTGTACACAGGAAGCAGACCTTCAGAGCACAAAGCTGTCCTGAAATAGGTGCATAGCCTGCCTGTTGATGTACACAGGAAGCAGACCCTAAGAGCACAGGGTTGTCCTGGAATAGGTGAATAGCCTGCCAGTTGTTGTACACAGGAAGCAGACCCTCGGAGCACAGGACTATCCTGGAGTAGATGCAAACCTCGAATAGGTGCATAGCTTGCCTGTTGTTGTACACATGAAGCAGACCCTCGGCGCACAGGGCTGTCCTAGGAGAGGTGCATAGCCTGCCTGTTGTTTCACACAGGAAGCAGACCCTCGGAGCGCAAAACTGTCCCAGAATAGGTGCACAGCCTGCCAGTTGTTGCACACAAGAAGCAGGCCCTAAGAGCACAGGGCTGTCCTAGAATAGGTACATAGCCTGCTGGTTGTTGTACACAGGAAGCAGACCCTCGGAGCACAGGACTATCATGGAATAGGTGCATAGCCTGCCGGTTGTTGTACACAGGAAGCAGACCCTCGGAGCACAGGGCTGTCCTGGAATAGGTGCATGGCCTGCCAGTTGTTGTACACAGGAAGCAGGCCCCGGACCACAGGGCTGTTCTGGAATAGGTTGATAGCCTGCCTGTTGTTGTACACAGGAAGCAGACCCGCAGATCACAGGACTATACTGGAAGAGGTGCAATGCCTGCCGGTTGTTGTACACAGGAAGCAGACCCTCGGAGCACAGGACTATCCGGGAATAGGTGCATAGCCTGCCCTTTGTAGTATACAGGAAGCAGGCCCTTAGAGCAAAGGGCTGTCCTGGAATAGGTGCATAACCTGCCAGTTGTTGTACACAGGAAGCGGACGCTCAGAGCACAGGACTGTCCTGGAATAGGTGCATAGCCTGCCAGTTGTTGTACACAGGAAGCGGACGCTCGGAACACAGGATTGTCCTGGAATAGGTGCATAGCCTGCCAGTTGTTGTACACAGGAAGCGGACCCTCGGAGCACAGGGCTGTCTGGGAATAGGTGCATAGCCTGCCAGTTGCTGTACAAAGGAAGAAGACCCTCAGAGCACAGGACTGTCCTGGAATAGATCCCTAGCCTGCCAGATGTTGTACACAGGAAGCGGACCCTCTGAACATAGGGCTGTCCTGGAATAGGTGCATAGCCTGCCAGTTGTTGTACCCTTGGAGCATAGGACTGTCCTGGAATAGGTGCATAACCTGCCAGTTGTTGTAAACAGGAAGCGACCTTCAGAGTACAGGGCTGTCCTGAAATAGGTGCATAGCCTGCCTGTTGTTGTACACAGGAAGCAGACCCTTAGAGCACAGGGTTGTCCTGGAATAATTGAATAGTCTGCCAGTTGTTGTACAGAGGAAGCAGACCCTCGGAGCACAGGGCTGTCCTCGAATAGGTGCATAGCCTGCCAGTTGTTGTACACAGGAAGCAGACCCTCAGAGCACAGGCATGTCCTGGAATAGGTGCATGCATAGCCTCTCTGTTGTTGTACACAGGAGGCAGACCCTCGGCGCACAGAGCTGTCCTAGAAGAGGTGCATAGCCTGCCTGTTGTTGCACACAGGAAGCAGACCCTCGGAGCACAGGACTGTCCTAGAATAGGTGCAGAGCCTGATAGTTGTTATACACAGGAAGCAGGCCCTAAGAGCACAGGACTAGCCTGGAATAGGTGCATAGCCTGCCTGTTGTTGCACACAGGAAGCAGACCCTCGGAGCACAGGGCTGTCCTAGAATAGGTACATAGCCTGCCAGTTCTTGTACACAGGAAGTGGACCCTCAGAGCACAGGGCTGTCCCGGAATAGGTGCATAACCTGCCTGTTGTTGTACACAGTAAGCTGACCCTCAAAGCACAGGGCTTTCCTGGAATAGGTGCAAAACCTGCCTGTTGTTGTACACAGTAAGTTGACCCTCAAAGCGCAGGGCTTTCCTGGAATAGGTGCATAGCCTGCCGGTTGTTGTACAAAGGAAGCAGACCCTCGGACCAAAGGGCTGTTCTGGAATAGGTTGATAGCCTGCCTGTTGTTGTACACAGGAAGCAGACCCGCAGAGCACAGGACTATCCTGGAATAGGTGCATAGCCTGCCGGTTGTTGTACACAGGAAGCAGACCCTCGGAGCACAGGGCTGTCTTGGAATAGGTGCATAGCCTGCCAGTTGTTGTACAAAGGAAGAAGACACTCAGAGCACAGGGCTGTCCTGGAATAGGTGCGTAGCCTGCCTGTTGTTGTAGACAGGAAGAAGGCCCTAAAAGCACAGAGCTGTCCTGGAATGGGTGCATAGCCTGCCATTTGTTGTACACAGGAAGCAGACCCTAAGGGCACAGGGCTGTCCTGGAATAGGTGCATAGACTGCCAGTTGTTGTACACAGGAAGCAGACCCTCAGAGCACAGGGCTGTCCTGGAATAGGTGCATAGCCTGCCTGCAGACCCTCAGAGCACAGGACTGTCCTGGAATAGATGCATATTCTGCAAGATGTTGAACGCAGGAAGCGGACCCTCTGGGCACAGGGCTGTCCTGGAATAGGTGCATAGCCTGCCTGTTGTTGTACACAGGAAGCAGACCTTCAGAGCACAGGGCTGTCCTGAAATAGGTGCATAGCCTGCCTGTTGATGTACATAGGAAGCAGACCCTAAGAGCACAAGGTTGTCCTGGAATAGGTGAATAGCCTGCCAGTTGTTGTACACAGGAAGCAGACCCTCGGAGCACAGGACTGTCCTGGAATAGGTGCATAGCCTGCCAGTTGTTGTACACAGGAAACGGACGCTCGGAACACAGGATTGTCCTGGAATAGGTGCATAGCCTGCCAGTTGTTGTACACAGGAAGCAGACCCTCGGAGCACAGGACTGTCCTGGAATAGGTGCATAGCCTGCCAGTTGTTGTACACAGGAAACGGACGCTCGGAACACAGGATTGTCCTGGAATAGGTGCATAGCCTGCCAGTTGTTGTACACAGGAAGCGGACCCTCGGAGCACAGGGCTGTCCGGGAATAGGTGCATAGCCTGCCAGTTGCTGTACAAAGGAAGAAGACCCTCAGAGCACAGGACTGTCCTGGAATAGATCCCTAGCCTGCCAGATGTTGTACACAGGAAGCGGACCCTCTAAACATAGGGCTGTCCTGGAATAGGTGCATAGCCTGCCAGTTGTTGTACCCTTGGAGCATAGGACTGTCCTGGAATAGGTGCATAACCTGCCAGTTGTTGTAAACAGGAAGCGGCCTTCAGAACACAGGGCTGTCCTGAAATAGGTGCATAGCCTGCCTGTTGTTGTAAACAGGAAGCAGACCCTTAGAGCACAGGGTTGTCCTGGAATAATTGAATAGCCTGCCAGTTGTTGTACAGAGGAAGCAGACCCTCCGAGCACAGGGCTGTCCTCGAATAGGTGCATAGCCTGCCAGTTGTTGTACACAGGAAGCAGACCCTCAGAGCACAGGCATGTCCTGGAATAGGTGCATGCAAAGCCTGTCTGTTGTTGTACACAGGAGGCAGACCCTCGGCGCACAGAGCTGTCCTAGAAGAGGTGCATAGCCTGCCTGTTGTTGCACACAGGAAGCAGACCCTCGGAGCACAGGACTGTCCTAGAATAGGTGCAGGGCCTGCTAGTTGTTATACACAGGAAGCAGGCCCTAAGAGCACAGGACTAGCCTGGAATAGGTGCATAGCCTGCCTGTTGTTGCACACAGGAAGCAGACCCTCGGAGCACAGGGCTGTCCTAGAATAGGTACATAGCCTGCCAGTTCTTGTACACAGGAAGTGGACCCTCAGAGCACAGGGCTGTCCTGGAATAGGTGCATAACCTGCCTGTTGTTGTACACAGTAAGATAACCCTCAAAGCACAGGGCTTTCCTGGAATAGGTGCAAAACCTGCCTGTTGTTGTACACAGTAGGTTGACCCTCAAAGCACAGGGCTTTCCTGGAATAGGTGCATAGCCTGCCGGTTGTTGTACAAAGGAAGCAGACCCTCGGACCAAAGGGCTGTTCTGGAATAGGTTGATAGCCTGCCTGTTGTTGTACACAGGAAGCAGACCCGCAGAGCACAGGACTATCCTGGAATAGGTGCATAGCCTGCCGGTTGTTGTACACAGGAAGCAGACCCTCGGAGCACAGGGCTGTCTTGGAATAGGTGCATAGCCTGCCAGTTGTTGTACAAACGAAGAAGACCCTCAGAGCACAGGGCTGTCCTGGAATAGGTGCGCAGCCTGCCTGTTGTTGTAGACAGGAAGAAGGCCCTAAGAGCACAGAGCTCTCCTGGAATGGGTGCATAGCCTGCCATTTGTTGTACACAGGAAGCAGACCTTCAGAGCACAGGGCTGTCCTGGAATAGGTGCATAGCCTGCCTGCTGACCCTCAGAGCACAGGGATGTCCTGGAATAGGTACATAGCCTGCCAGTTGTTGTACACAGGAAGCAGACCCTCGGAGCAGAGGACTGTCCCGGAATAGGTGCATAGCCTGCCAGTTTTTGTACACAGGAAGCAGACCCTCGGAGCACAGGACTGTCCTAGAATAGGTACATAGCCTGCCAGTTCTTGTACACAGGAAGTGGACCCTCAGAGCACAGGGCTGTCCTGGAATAGGTGCATAACCTGCCTGTTGTTGTACACAGTAAGATGACCCTCAAAGCACAGGGCTTTCCTGGAATAGGTGCAAAACCTGCCTGTTGTTGTACACAGTAGGTTGACCCTCAAAGCACAGGGCTTTCCTGGAATAGGTGCATAGCCTGCCGGTTGTTGTACAAAGGAAGCAGACCCTCGGACCAAAGGGCTGTTCTGGAATAGGTTGATAGCCTGCCTGTTGTTGTACACAGGAAGCAGACCCGCAGAGCACAGGACTATCCTGGAATAGGTGCATAGCCTGCCGGTTGTTGTACACAGGAAGCAGACCCTCGGAGCACAGGGCTGTCTTGGAATAGGTGCATAGCCTGCCAGTTGTTGTACAAACGAAGAAGACCCTCAGAGCACAGGGCTGTCCTGGAATAGGTGCGCAGCCTGCCTGTTGTTGTAGACAGGAAGAAGGCCCTAAGAGCACAGAGCTCTCCTGGAATGGGTGCATAGCCTGCCATTTGTTGTACACAGGAAGCAGACCCTAAGGGCACAGGGCTGTCCTGGAATAGGTGCATAGACTGCCAGTTGTTGTACACAGGAAGCAGACCCTCAGAGCACAGGGCTGTCCTGGAATAGGTGCATAGCCTGCCTGCTGACCCTCAGAGCACAGGGATGTCCTGGAATAGGTACATAGCCTGCCAGTTGTTGTACACAGGAAGCAGACCCTCGGAGCAGAGGACTGTCCCGGAATAGGTGCATAGCCTGCCAGTTTTTGTACACAGGAAGCAGACCCTCGGAGCACAGGACTATCCGGAAGTAGGTGCACGGCCTGGCAGTTGTTGTACACAGGATGCAGACCCTCGGAAAACAGGGCTGTCCTGGCATAGGTGCATAGCCTGCCAGTTGTTGTAAACAGGAAGCGGACCCTAAGTACACAGGACTGTCCTGGAATAGGTGCATAGCCTGCCCGTTTTTGTACACAGGAAGCAGACCCTCATAGCAGAAGGCTGTCCTGGAATAGGTGCATAGCCTGCCTGTTGTAGTATACAGGAAGCAGGCCCTAAGAGCACACAGCTATCCTGGAATAGGTGCATAGCCTCCCAGTTGTTGTACACAGGAAGCGGACCCTTGGAGCACAGAGCTGTCCTGGAATAGGTGCATAGCCGGCCAGTTGTACACAGGAAGCAGACCCTCGGAGCACAGGACTGTCTTGGAATAGGTGCATAGCCTGCCAGTTGTTGTACAAAGGAAGCAGACCCTCGGACCAAAGGGCTGTTCTGGAATAGGTTGATAGCCTGCCTGTTGTTGTACACAGGAAGCAGACCCGCAGAGCACAGGACTATCCTGGAATAGGTGCATAGCCTGCCGGTTGTTGTACACAGGAAGCAGACCCTCGGAGCACAGGGCTGTCTTGGAATAGGTGCATAGCCTGCCAGTTGTACAAAGGAAGAAGACCCCCCAGGGCACAGAGCTGTCTTGGAATAGGTGCATAGCCTGCAAGATGTTGTACACAGGAAGTGTACCCTGGGAGAACAGGGCTGTCCTGGAATAGGTGCATAGCCTGCCGGTTGATGTACCCTCGGAGCAGAGGACTGTCCTGGAATAGGTGCATAGCCTGCCAGTTGCTGTACACAGGAAGCAGACCTTCAGAGCACAGGGCTGTCCTGGAATAAGTGCATAACCTGCCTGCTCTTGTACACAGGAAACAGACCCTCAGAGCACAGGGTTGTCCTGGAAGAGGTGGATAGCCTGACAGTTGCTGTACACAGGAAGCAGACCCTAGGAGCACAGGACTATCCTGGAATAGGTGCATAGCCTGCCAGTTGTTGTACACAGGAAGCAGACCCTCGGAGCACAGGGCTACCCTGCAATAAGTACATAGCATGCCTGTTGTAGTATACAGGAAGCAGGCCCTAAGAGCACGGGACTGTCCTCGAATAGGTGCATAGCCTGCCAGTTGTTGTACACAGGAAGCGGACGCTCAGAGCACAGGGATTGTCCTGGAATAGGTGCATAGCCTGCCAGTTGTTGTACACAGGAAGCAGACCCTCGGAGCACAGGGCTGTCCTGCAATAGGTGCATAGCCCGCCAGTTGTAGTACACAGGAATCAGACCTTCAGAGCACAGGGATGTCTTGGAATAGATGCATAGCCTGCCAGTTGTTGTACAAAGGAAGAAGACCCTCAGAGCACAGGACTGTCCTGGAATAGATGCATAGCCTGCCAGTTGTTGTACACAGGAAGCAGACCTTCAGAGCACAGGGATGTCCTGAAATAGGTGCATAGCCTGCCTGTTGATGTACACAGGAAGCAGACCCTAAGAGCACAGGGTTGTCCTGGAATAGGTGAATAGGCTGCCAGTTGTTGTACACAGGAAGCAGACCCTCGGAGCACAGGACTATCATGGAGTAGATGCAAACCTCGAATAGGTGCATAGCTTGCCTGTTGTTATACACAGGAAGCAGATCCTCGGCGCACAGGGCTGTCCTAGGAGAGGTGCATAGCCTGCCAGTTGCACACAAGAAGCAGGCCCTAAGAGCACAGGGCTGTCCTAGAATAGGTACATAGCCTGCTGGTTGTTGTACACAGGAAGCAGACCCTCGGAAAACAGGGCTGAACTGGCATAGGTGCATAGCCTGCCAGTTGTTGTAAACAGGAAGCGGACCCTAAGTACACAGGACTGTCCTGGAATAGGTGCATAGCCTGCCCGTTTTTGTACACAGGAAGCAGACCCTCAGAGCAGAAGGCTGTCCTGGAATATGTGCATAGCCTGCCTGTTGTAGTATACAGGAAGCAGGCCCTAAGAGCACACGGCTATCCTGGAATAGGTGCATAGCCTCCCAGTTGTTGTACACAGGAAGCGGACCCTTGGAGCACAGAGCTGTCCTGGAATAGGTGCATAGCCGGCCAGTTGTACACAGGAAGCAGACCCTCGGAGCACAGGACTGTCTTGGAATAGGTGCATAGCCTGCCAGTTGTTGTACAAAGGAAGCAGACCCTCGGACCAAAGGGCTGTTCTGGAATAGGTTGATAGCCTGCCTGTTGTTGTACACAGGAAGCAGACCCGCAGAGCACAGGACTATCCTGGAATAGGTGCATAGCCTGCCGGTTGTTGTACACAGGAAGCAGACCCTCGGAGCACAGGGCTGTCTTGGAATAGGTGCATAGCCTGCCAGTTGTTGTACAAAGGAAGAAGACCCTCAGAGCACAGGGCTGTCCTGGAATAGGTGCGTAGCCTGCCTGTTGTTGTAGACAGGAAGAAGGCCCTAAAATCACAGAGCTGTCCTGGAATGGGTGCATAGCCTGCCATTTGTTGTACACAGGAAGCAGACCCTAAGGGCACAGGGCTGTCCTAGAATAGGTGCATAGACTGTCAGTTGTTGTACACAGGAAGCAGACCCTCAGAGCACAGGGCTGTCCTGGAATAGGAGCATAGCCTGCCTGCAGACCCTCAGAGCACAGGGATGTCCTGGAATAGGTTCATAGCCTGCCAGTTGTTGTACACAGGAAGCAGACCCTCGGAGCAGAGGACTGTCCCGGAATAGGTGCATAGCCTGCCAATTTTTGTACACAGCAAGCAGACCCTCGGAGCACAGGACTATCCGGAAGTCGGTGCACGGCCTGGCAGTTGTTGTACGCAGGATGCAGACCCTCGGAAAACAGGGCTGTCCTGGCATAGGTGCATAGCCTGCCAGTTGTTGTAAACAGGAAGCGGACCCTAAGTACACAGGACTGTCCTGGAATAGGTGCATAGCCTGCCCGTTGTTGTACACAGGAAGCAGACCCTCAGAGCAGAAGGCTGTCCTGGAATAGGTGCATAGCCTACCTGTTGTAGTATACAGGAAGCAGGCCCTAAGAGCACACAGCTATCCTGGAATAGGTGCATAGCCTCCCAGTTGTTGTACACAGGAAGCGGACCCTTGGAGCACAGAGCTGTCCTGGAATAGGTGCATAGCCATCCAGTTGTACACAGGAAGCAGACCCTCGGAGCACAGGACTGTCTTGGAATAGGTGCATAGCCTGCCAGTTGTACAAAGGAAGAAGACCATCCAGGGCACAGAGCTGTCTTGGAATAGGTGCATAGCCTGCGAGATGTTGTACACAGGAAGTGGACCCTGGGAGAACAGGGCTGTCCTGGAATAGGTGCATAGCCTGCCAGTTGTTGTACCCTCGGAGCAGAGGACTGTCCTGGAATAGGTGCATATCCTGCCAGTTGCTGTACACAGGAAGCAGACCTTCAGAGCACAAGTCTGTCCTGGAATAAGTGCATAACCTGCCTGCTCTTGTACACAGGAGACAGACCCTCAGAGCACAGGGTTGTCCTGGAAGAGGTGGATAGCCCGACAGTTGCTGTACACAGGAAGCAGACCCTAGGAGCACAGGACTATCCTGGAATAGGTGCATAGCCTGCCAGTTTTTGTACACAGGAAGCAGACCCTCGGAGCACAAGGCTGTCCTGGAATAAGTGCATAACCTGCCTGCTCTTGTACACAGGAAACAGACCCTCAGAGCACAGGGTTGTCCTGGAAGAGGTGGATAGCCTGACAGTTGCTGTACACAGGAAGCAGACCCTAGGAGCACAGGACTATCCTGGAATAGGTGCATAGCCTGCCAGTTGTTGTACACAGGAAGCAGACCCTCGGAGCACAGGGCTGTCCTGCAATAGGTGCATAGCCCGCCAGTTGTAGTACACAGGAAGCAGACCCTCAGAGCACAGGGATGTCTTGGAATACGTGCATAGCCTGCCAGTTGTTGTACAAAGGAAGAAGACCCTCAGAGCACAGGACTTTCCTGGAATAGATGCATATTCTGTCAGATGTTGAACACAGGAAGCGGACCCTCTGGGCACAGGGCTGTCCTGGAATAGGTGCATAGCCTGCCTGTTGTTGTACACAGGAAGCAGACCTTCAGAGCACAAAGCTGTCCTGAAATAGGTGCATAGCCTGCCTGTTGATGTACACAGGAAGCAGACCCTAAGAGCACAGGGTTGTCCTGGAATAGGTGAATAGCCTGCCAGTTGTTGTACACAGGAAGCAGACCCTCGGAGCACAGGACTATCCTGGAGTAGATGCAAACCTCGAATAGGTGCATAGCTTGCCAGTTGTTGTACACAGGAAGCAGACCCTCGGCGCACAGGGCTGTCCTAGGAGAGGTGCATAGCCTGCCTGTTGTTTCACACAGGAAGCAGACCCTCGGAGCGCAAGACTGTCCTAGAATAGGTGCACAGCCTGCCAGTTGTTGCACACAAGAAGCAGGCCCTAAGAGCACAGAGCTGTCCTAGAATAGGTACATAGCCTGCTGGTTGTTGTACACAGGAAGCAGACCCTCGGAGCACAGGACTATCATGGAATAGGTGCATAGCCTGCCGGTTGTTGTACACAGGAAGCAGACCCTCGGAGCACAGGGCTGTCCTGGAATAGGTGCATGGCCTGCCAGTTGTTGTACACAGGAAGCAGACCCCGGACCACAGGGCTGTTCTGGAATAGGTTGATAGCCTGCCTGTTGTTGTACACAGGAAGCAGACCCGCAGATCACAGGACTGTCCTGGAATAGATGCATATTCTGTCAGATGTTGAACACAGGAAGCGGACCCTCTGGGCACAGGGCTGTCCTGGAATAGGTGCATAGCCTGCCTGTTGTTGTACACAGGAAGCAGACCTTCAGAGCACAAAGCTGTCCTGAAATAGGTGCATAGCCTGCCTGTTGATGTACACAGGAAGCAGACCCTAAGAGCACAGGGTTGTCCTGGAATCGGTGAATAGCCTGCCAGTTGTTGTACACAGGAAGCAGACCCTCGGAGCGCAGGACTATCCTGGAGTAGATGCAAACCTCAAATAGGTGCATAGCTTGCCTGTTGTTGTACACAAGAAGCAGACCCTCGGCGCACAGGGCTGTCCTAGGAGAGGTGCATAGCCTGCCTGTTGTTTCACACAGGAAGCAGACCCTCGGAGCGCAAGACTGTCCTAGAATAGGTGCACAGCCTGCCAGTTGTTGCACACAAGAAGCAGGCCCTAAGAGCACAGGGCTGTCCTAGAATAGGTACATAGCCTGCTGGTTGTTGTACACAGGAAGCAGACCCTCGGAGCACAGGACTATCATGGAATAGGTGCATAGCCTGCCGGTTGTTGTACACAGGAAGCAGACCCTCGGAGCACAGGGCTGTCCTGGAATAGGTGCATGGCCTGCCAGTTGTTGTACACAGGAAGCAGACCCCGGACCACAGGGCTGTTCTGGAATAGGTTGATAGCCTGCCTGTTGTTGTACACAGGAAGCAGACCCGCAGATCACAGGACTATACTGGAATAGGTGCAATGCCTGCCGGTTGTTGTACACAGGAAGCAGACCCTCGGAGCACAGGACTATCCGGGAATAGGTGCATAGCCTGCCCTTTGTAGTATACAGGAAGCAGGCCCTAAGAGCAAAGGGCTGTCCTGGAATAGGTGCATAACCTGCCAGTTGTTGTACACAGGAAGCGGACGCTCAGAGCACAGGACTGTCCTGGAATAGGTGCATAGCCTGCCAGTTGTTGTACACAGGAAGCGGACGCTCGGAACACAGGATTGTCCTGGAATAGGTGCATAGCCTGCCAGTTGTTGTACACAGGAGGCGGACCCTCGGAGCACAGGGCTGTCTGGAAATAGGTGCATAGCCTGCCAGTTGCTGTACAAAGGAAGAAGACCCTCAGAGCACAGGACTGTCCTGGAATAGATCCCTAGCCTGCCAGATGTTGTACACAGGAAGCGGACCCTCTGAACATAGGGCTGTCCTGGAATAGGTGCATAGCCTGCCAGCTGTTGTACCCTTGGAGCATAGGACTGTCCTGGAATAGGTGCATAACCTGCCAGTTGTTGTAAACAGGAAGCGACCTTCAGAGCACAGGGCTGTCCTGAAATAGGTGCATAGCCTGCCTGTTGTTGTACACAGGAAGCAGACCCTTAGAGCACAGGGTTGTCCTGGAATGATTGAATAGCCTGCCAGTTGTTGTACAGAGGAAGCAGACCCTCGGAGCACAGGGCTGTCCTCGAATAGGTGCATAGCCTGCCAGTTGTTGTACACAGGAAGCAGACCCTCAGAGCACAGGCATGTCCTGGAATAGGTGCATGCATAGCCTGTCTGTTGTTGTACACAGGAGGCAGACCCTCGGCGCACAGAGTTGTCCTAGAAGAGGTGCATAGCCTGCCTGTTGTTGCACACAGGAAGCAGACCCTCGGAGCACAGGACTGTCCTAGAATAGGTGCAGAGCCTGCAAGTTGTTATACACAGGAAGCAGGCCCTAAGAGCACAGGACTAGCCTGGAATAGGTGCATAGCCTGCCTGTTGTTGCACACAGGAAGCAGACCCTCGGAGCACAGGGCTGTCCTAGAATAGGTACATAGCCTGCCAGTTCTTGTACACAGGAAGTGGACCCTCAGAGCACAGGGCTGCCTGGAATAGGTGCATAACCTGCCTGTTGTTGTACACAGTAAGATGACCCTCAAAGCACAGGGCTTTCCTTCCTGGAATAGGCGCAAAACCTGCCTGTTGTTGTACACAGTAAGTTGACCCTCAAAGCGCAGGGCTTTCCTGGAATAGGTGCATAGCCTGCCGGTTGTTGTACAAAGGAAGCAGACCCTCGGACCAAAGGGCTGTTCTGGAATAGGTTGATAGCCTGCCTGTTGTTGTACACAGGAAGCAGACCCGCAGAGCACAGGACTATCCTGGAATAGGTGCATAGCCTGCCGGTTGTTGTGCACAGGAAGCAGACCCTCGGAGCACAGGGCTGTCTTGGAATAGGTGCATAGCCTGCCAGTTGTTGTACAAAGGAAGAAGACACTCAGAGCACAGGGCTGTCCTGGAATAGGTGCGTAGCCTGCCTGTTGTTGTAGACAGGAAGAAGGCCCTAAGAGCACAGAGCTGTCCTGGAATGGGTGCATAGCCTGCCATTTGTTGTACACAGGAAGCAGACCCTAAGGGCACAGGGCTGTCCTGGAATAGGTGCATAGACTGCCAGTTGTTGTACACAGGAAGCAGACCCTCAGAGCACAGGGCTGTCCTGGAATAGGTGCATAGCCTGCCTGCAGACCCTCAGAGCACAGGACTGTCCTGGAATAGATGCATATTCTGCCAGATGTTGAACACAGGAAGCGGACTCTCTGGGCACAGAGCTGTCCTGGAATAGGTGCATAGCCTGCCTGTTGTTGTACACAGGAAGCAGACCTTCAGAGCACAGGGCTGTCCTGAAATAGGTGCATAGCCTGCCTGTTGATGTACACAGGAAGCAGACCCTAAGAGCACAAGGTTGTCCTGGAATAGGTGAATAGCCTGCCAGTTGTTGTACACAGGAAGCAGACCCTCGGAGCACAGGACTATCCTGGAGTAGATGCAAACCTCGAATAGGTGCATAGCTTGCCTGTTGTTGTACACAGGAAGCCAACCCTCGGCGCACAGGGCTGTCCTAGGAGAGGTGCATAGCCTGCCTGTTGTTGCACACAGGAAGCAGACCCTCGGAGCGCAAGACTGTCCTAGAATAGGTGCACAGCCTGCCAGTTGGTGCACACAAGAAGCACGCCCTAAGAGCACAGGGCTGTCCTAGAATAGGTACGTAGCCTGCTGGTTGTTGTACACAGGAAGCAGACCCTCGGAGCACAGGACTATCATGGAATAGGTGCATAGCCTGCCGGTTGTTGTACACAGGAAGAAGACCCTAGGAGCACAGGGCTGTCCTGGAATAGGTGCATGGCCTGCCAGTTGTTGTACACAGGAAGCAGACCCCGGACCACAGGGCTGTTCTGGAATAGGTTGATAGCCTGCCTGTTGTTGTACACAGGAAGCAGACCCGCAGATCACAGGACTATACTGGAATAGGTGCAATGCCTGCCGGTTGTTGTACACAGGAAGCAGACCCTCGGAGCACAGGACTATCCGGGAATAGGTGCATAGCCTGCCCTTTGTAGTATACAGGAAGCAGGCCCTAAGAGCAAAGGGCTGTCCTGGAATAGGTGCATAACCTGCCAGTTGTTGTACACAGGAAGCGGACGCTCAGAGCACAGGACTGTCCTGGAATAGGTGCATAGCCTGCCAGTTGTTGTACACATGAAGCGGACGCTCGGAACAGAGGATTGTCCTGGAATAGGTGCATAACCTGCCAGTTGTTGTACACAGGAAGCGGACCCTCGGAGCACAGGGCTGTCCGGGAATAGGTGCATAGCCTGCCAGTTGCTGTACAAAGGAAGAAGACCCTCAGAGCACAGGACTGTCCTGGAATAGATCCCTAGCCTGCCAGATGTTGTACACAGGAAGCGGACCCTCTAAACATAGGGCTGTCCAGGAATAGGTGCATAGCCTGCCAGTTGTTGTACCCTTGGAGCATAGGACTGTCCTGGAATAGGTGCATAACCTGCCAGTTGTTGTAAACAGGAAGCGGCCTTCAGAGCACAGGGCTGTCCTGAAATAGGTGCATAGCCTGCCTGTTGTTGTACACAGGAAGCAGACCCTTAGAGCACAGGGTTGTCCTGGAATAATTGAATAGCCTGCCAGTTGTTGTACAGAGGAAGCAGACCCTCGGAGCACAGGGCTGTCCTCGAAAAGGTGCATAGCCTGCCAGTTGTTGTACACAGGAAGCAGACCCTCAGAGCACAGGCATGTCCTGGAATAGGTGCATGCATAGCCTGTCTGTTGTTGTACACATGAGGCAGACCCTCGGCGCACAGAGCTGTCCTAGAAAAGGTGCATAGCCTGCCTGTTGTTGCACACAGGAAGCAGACCCTCGGAGCACAGGACTGTCCTAGAATAGGTGCAGAGCCTGCTAGTTGTTATACACAGGAAGCAGGCCCTAAGAGCACAGGACTAGCCTGGAATAGGTGCATAGCCTGCCTGTTGTTGCACACAGGAAGCAAACCCTCGGAGCACAGGGCTGTCCTAGAATAGGTACATAGCCTGCCAGTTCATGGACACAGGAAGTGGACCCTCAGAGCACAGGGCTGTCCTGGAATAGGTTCATAACCTGCCTGTTGTTGTACACAGTAAGATGACCCTCAAAGCACAGGGCTTTCCTGGAATAGGTGCATAGCCTGCCGGTTGTTGTACAAAGGAAGCAGACCCTCGGACCAAAGGGGTGTTCTGGAATAGGTTGATAGCCTGCCTGTTGTTGTACACAGGAAGCAGACCCACAGAGCACAGGACTATCCTGGAATAGGTGCATAGCCTGCCGGTTGTTGTACACAGGAAGCAGACCCTCGGAGCACAGGGCTGTCTTGGAATAGGTGCATAGCCTGCCAGTTGTTGTACAAACGAAGAAGACCCTCAGAGCACAGGGCTGTCCTGGAATAGGTGCGTAGCCTGCCTGTTGTTGTACAAAGGAAGCAGACCCTCGGACCAAAGGGGTGTTCTGGAATAGGTTGATAGCCTGCCTGTTGTTGTACACAGGAAGCAGACCTTCAGAGCACAAGGCTGTCCTGGAATAAGTGCATAACCTGCCTGCTCTTGTACACAGGAGACAGACACTCAGAGCACAGGGTTGTCCTGGAAGAGGTGGATAGCCTGACAGTTGCTGTACACAGGAAGCAGACCCTAGGAGCACAGGACTATCCTGGAATAGGTGCATAGCCTGCCAGTTTTTGTACACAGGAAGCAGACCCTCGGAGCACAAGGCTGTCCTGGAATAAGTGCATAACCTGCCTGCTCTTGTACACAGGAAACAGACCCTCAGAGCACAGGGTTGTCCTGGAAGAGGTGGATAGCCTGACAGTTGCTGTGCACAGGAAGCAGACCCTAGGAGCACAGGACTATCCTGGAATAGGTGCATAGCCTGCCAGTTGTTGTACACAGGAAGCAGACCCTCGGAGCACAGGGCTGTCCTGCAATAGGTGCATAGCCCGCCAGTTGTAGTACACAGGAATCAGACCCTCAGAGCACAGGGATGTCTTGGAATAGGTGCATAGCCTGCCAGTTGTTGTACAAAGGAAGAAGACCCTCAGAGCACAGGACTGTCCTGGAATAGATGCATATTCTGTCAGATGTTGAACACAGGAAGCGGACCCTCTGGGCACAGGGCTGTCCTGGAATAGGTGCATAGCCTGCCTGTTGTTGTACACAGGAAGCAGACCTTCAGAGCACAAAGCTGTCCTGAAATAGGTGCATAGCCTGCCTGTTGATGTACACAGGAAGCAGACCCTAAGAGCACAGGGTTGTCCTGGAATAGGTGAATAGCCTGCCAGTTGTTGTACACAGGAAGCAGACCCTCGGAGCACAGGACTATCCTGGAGTAGATGCAAACCTCGAATAGGTGCATAGCTTGCCTGTTGTTGTACACAGGAAGCAGACCCTCGGCGCACAGGGCTGTCCTAGGAGAGGTGCATAGCCTGCCTGTTGTTTCACACAGGAAGCAGACCCTCGGAGCGCAAGACTGTCCTAGAATAGGTGCACAGCCTGCCAGTTGTTGCACACAAGAAGCAGGCCCTAAGAGCACAGGGCTGTCCTAGAATAGGTACATAGCCTGCTGGTTGTTGTACACAGGAAGCAGACCCTCGGAGCACAGGACTATCATAGAATAGGTGCATAGACTGCCGGTTGTTGTACACAGGAAGCAGATCCTCGGAGCACAGGGCTGTCCTGGAATAGGTGCATGGCCTGCCAGTTGTTGTACACAGGAAGCAGACCCCGGACCACAGGGCTGTTCTGGAATAGGTTGATAGCCTGCCTGTTGTTGTACACAGGAAGCAGACCCGCAGATCACAGGACTATACTGGAATAGGTGCAATGCCTGCCGGTTGTTGTACACAGGAAGCAGACCCTCGGAGCACAGGACTATCCGGGAATAGGTGCATAGCCTGCCCTTTGTAGTATACAGGAAGCAGGCCCTAAGAGCAAAGGGCTGTCCTGGAATAGGTGCATAACCTGCCAGTTGTTGTACACAGGAAGCGGACGCTCAGAGCACAGGACTGTCCTGGAATAGGTGCATAGCCTGCCAGTTGTTGTAAACAGGAAGCGGACGCTCGGAACACAGGATTGTCCTGGAATAGGTGCATAGCCTGCCAGTTGTTGTACACAGGAGGCGGACCCTCGGAGCACAGGGCTGTCTGGAAATAGGTGCATAGCCTGCCAGTTGCTGTACAAAGGAAGAAGACCCTCAGAGCACAGGACTGTCCTGGAATAGATCCCTAGCCTGCCAGATGTTGTACACAGGAAGCGGACCCTCTGAACATAGGGCTGTCCTGGAATAGGTGCATAGCCTGCCAGTTGTTGTACCCTTGGAGCATAGGACTGTCCTGGAATAGGTGCATAACCTGCCAGTTGTTGTAAACAGGAAGCGACCTTCAGAGCACAGGGCTGTCCTGAAATAGGTGCATAGCCTGCCTGTTGTTGTACACAGGAAGCAGATCTTCAGAGCACAGGGCTGTCCTGAAATAGGTGCATAGCCTGCCTGTTGATGTACACAGGAAGCAGACCCTAAGAGCACAAGGTTGTCCTGGAATAGGTGAATAGCCTGCCAGTTGTTGTACACAGGAAGCAGACCCTCGGAGCACAGGACTATCCTGGAGTAGATGCAAACCTCGAATAGGTGCATAGCTTGCCTGTTGTTGTGCACAGGAAGCCAACCCTCGGCGCACAGGGCTGTCCTAGGAGAGGTGCATAGCCTGCCTGTTGTTGCACACAGGAAGCAGACCCTCGGAGCGCAAGACTGTCCTAGAATAGGTGCACAGCCTGCCAGTTGGTGCACACAAGAAGCACGCCCTAAGAGCACAGGGCTGTCCTAGAATAGGTACGTAGCCTGCTGGTTGTTGTACACAGGAAGCAGACCCTCGGAGCACAGGACTATCATGGAATAGGTGCATAGCCTGCCGGTTGTTGTACACAGGAAGAAGACCCTTGGAGCACAGGGCTGTCCTGGAATAGGTGCATGGCCTGCCAGTTGTTGTACACAGGAAGCAGACCCCGGACCACAGGGCTGTTCTGGAATAGGTTGATAGCCTGCCTGTTGTTGTACACAGGAAGCAGACGCGCAGATCACAGGACTATACTGGAATAGGTGCAATGCCTGCCGGTTGTTGTACACAGGAAGCAGACCCTCGGAGCACAGGACTATCCGGGAATAGGTGCATAGCCTGCCCTTTGTAGTATACAGGAAGCAGGCCCTAAGAGCAAAGGGCTGTCCTGGAATAGGTGCATAACCTGCCAGTTGTTGTACACAGGAAGCGGACGCTCAGAGCACAGGACTGTCCTGGAATAGGTGCATAGCCTGCCAGTTGTTGTACACATGAAGCGGACGCTCGGAACAGAGGATTGTCCTGGAATTGGTGCATAACCTGCCAGTTGTTGTACACAGGAAGCGGACCCTCGGAGCACAGGGCTGTCCGGGAATAGGTGCATAGCCTGCCAGTTGCTGTACAAAGGAAGAAGACCCTCAGAGCACAGGACTGTCCTGGAATAGATCCCTAGCCTGCCAGATGTTGTACACAGGAAGCGGACCCTCTAAACATAGGGCTGTCCAGGAATAGGTGCACAGCCTGCCAGTTGTTGTACCCTTGGAGCATAGGACTGTCCTGGAATAGGTGCATAACCTGCCAGTTGTTGTAAACAGGAAGCGGCCTTCAGAGCACAGGGCTGTCCTGAAATAGGTGCATAGCCTGCCTGTTGTTGTACACAGGAAGCAGACCCTTAGAGCACAGGGTTGTCCTGGAATAATTGAATAGCCTGCCAGTTGTTGTACAGAGGAAGCAGACCCTCGGAGCACAGGGCTGTCCTCGAAAAGGTGCATAGCCTGCCAGTTGTTGTACACAGGAAGCAGACCCTCAGAGCACAGGCATGTCCTGGAATAGGTGCATGCATAGCCTGTCTGTTGTTGTACACATGAGGCAGACCCTCGGCGCACAGAGCTGTCCTAGAAAAGGTGCATAGCCTGCCTGTTGTTGCACACAGGAAGCAGACCCTCGGAGCACAGGACTGTCCTAGAATAGGTGCAGAGCCTGCTAGTTGTTATACACAGGAAGCAGGCCCTAAGAGCACAGGACTAGCCTGGAATAGGTGCATAGCCTGCCTGTTGTTGCACACAGGAAGCAAACCCTCGGAGCACAGGGCTGTCCTAGAATAGGTACATAGCCTGCCAGTTCATGGACACAGGAAGTGGACCCTCAGAGCACAGGGCTGTCCTGGAATAGGTTCATAACCTGCCTGTTGTTGTACACAGTAAGATGACCCTCAAAGCACAGGGCTTTCCTGGAATAGGTGCATAGCCTGCCGGTTGTTGTACAAAGGAAGCAGACCCTCGGACCAAAGGGGTGTTCTGGAATAGGTTGATAGCCTGCCTGTTGTTGTACACAGGAAGCAGACCCACAGAGCACAGGACTATCCTGGAATAGGTGCATAGCCTGCAGGTTGTTGTACACAGGAAGCAGACCCTCGGAGCACAGGGCTGTCTTGGAATAGGTGCATAGCCTGCCAGTTGTTGTACAAACGAAGAAGACCCTCAGAGCACAGGGCTGTCCTGGAATAGGTGCGTAGCCTGCCTGTTGTTGTACAAAGGAAGCAGACCCTCGGACCAAAGGGGTGTTCTGGAATAGGTTGATAGCCTGCCTGTTGTACACAGGAAGCAGACCTTCAGAGCACAAGGCTGTCCTGGAATAAGTGCATAACCTGCCTGCTCTTGTACACAGGAGACAGACACTCAGAGCACAGGGTTGTCCTGGAAGAGGTGGATAGCCTGACAGTTGCTGTACACAGGAAGCAGACCCTAGGAGCACAGGACTATCCTGGAATAGGTGCATAGCCTGCCAGTTTTTGTACACAGGAAGCAGACCCTCGGAGCACAAGGCTGTCCTGGAATAAGTGCATAACCTGCCTGCTCTTGTACACAGGAAACAGACCCTCAGAGCACAGGGTTGTCCTGGAAGAGGTGGATAGCCTGACAGTTGCTGTGCACAGGAAGCAGACCCTAGGAGCACAGGACTATCCTGGAATAGGTGCATAGCCTGCCAGTTGTTGTACACAGGAAGCAGACCCTCGGAGCACAGGGCTGTCCTGCAATAGGTGCATAGCCCGCCAGTTGTAGTACGCAGGAATCAGACCCTCAGAGCACAGGGATGTCTTGGAATAGGTGCATAGCCTGCCAGTTGTTGTACAAAGGAAGAAGACCCTCAGAGCACAGGACTGTCCTGGAATAGATGCATATTCTGTCAGATGTTGAACACAGGAAGCGGACCCTCTGGGCACAGGGCTGTCCTGGAATAGGTGCATAGCCTGCCTGTTGTTGTACACAGGAAGCAGACCTTCAGAGCACAAAGCTGTCCTGAAATAGGTGCATAGCCTGCCTGTTGATGTACACAGGAAGCAGACCCTAAGAGCACAGGGTTGTCCTGGAATAGGTGAATAGCCTGCCAGTTGTTGTACACAGGAAGCAGACCCTCGGAGCACAGGACTATCCTGGAGTAGATGCAAACCTCGAATAGGTGCATAGCTTGCCTGTTGTTGTACACAGGAAGCAGACCCTCGGCGCACAGGGCTGTCCTAGGAGAGGTGCATAGCCTGCCTGTTGTTTCACACAGGAAGCAGACCCTCGGAGCGCAAGACTGTCCTAGAATAGGTGCACAGCCTGCCAGTTGTTGCACACAAGAAGCAGGCCCTAAGAGCACAGGGCTGTCCTAGAATAGGTACATAGCCTGCTGGTTGTTGTACACAGGAAGCAGACCCTCGGAGCACAGGACTATCATAGAATAGGTGCATAGCCTGCCGGTTGTTGTACACAGGAAGCAGATCCTCGGAGCACAGGGCTGTCCTGGAATAGGTGCATGGCCTGCCAGTTGTTGTACACAGGAAGCAGACCCCGGACCACAGGGCTGTTCTGGAATAGGTTGATAGCCTGCCTGTTGTTGTACACAGGAAGCAGACCCGCAGATCACAGGACTATACTGGAATAGGTGCAATGCCTGCCGGTTGTTGTACACAGGAAGCAGACCCTCGGAGCACAGGACTATCCGGGAATAGGTGCATAGCCTGCCCTTTGTAGTATACAGGAAGCAGGCCCTAAGAGCAAAGGGCTGTCCTGGAATAGGTGCATAACCTGCTAGTTGTTGTACACAGGAAGCGGACGCTCAGAGCACAGGACTGTCCTGGAATAGGTGCATAGCCTGCCAGTTGTTGTAAACAGGAAGCGGACGCTCGGAACACAGGATTGTCCTGGAATAGGTGCATAGCCTGCCAGTTGTTGTACACAGGAGGCGGACCCTCGGAGCACAGGGCTGTCTGGAAATAGGTGCATAGCCTGCCAGTTGCTGTACAAAGGAAGAAGACCCTCAGAGCACAGGACTGTCCTGGAATAGATCCCTAGCCTGCCAGATGTTGTACACAGGAAGCGGACCCTCTGAACATAGGGCTGTCCTGGAATAGGTGCATAGCCTGCCAGTTGTTGTACCCTTGGAGCATAGGACTGTCCTGGAATAGGTGCATAACCTGCCAGTTGTTGTAAACAGGAAGCGACCTTCAGAGCACAGGGCTGTCCTGAAATAGGTGCATAGCCTGCCTGTTGTTGTACACAGGAAGCAGACCCTTAGAGCACAGGGTTGTCCTGGAATAATTGAATAGCCTGCCAGTTGTTGTACAGAGGAAGCAGACCCTCGGAGCACAGGGCTGTCCTCGAATAGGTGCATAGCCTGCCAGTTGTTGTACACAGGAAGCAGACCCTCAGAGCACAGGCATGTCCTGGAATAGGTGCATGCATAGCCTGTCTGTTGTTGTACACAGGAGGCAGACCCTCGGCGCACAGAGTTGTCCTAGAAGAGGTGCATAGCCTGCCTGTTGTTGCACACAGGAAGCAGACCCTCGGAGCACAGGACTGTCCTAGAATAGGTGCAGAGCCTGCAAGTTGTTATACACAGGAAGCAGGCCCTAAGAGCACAGGACTAGCCTGGAATAGGTGCATAGCCTGTCTGTTGTTGCACACAGGAAGCAGACCCTCGGAGCACAGGGCTGTCCTAGAATAGGTACATAGCCTGCCAGTTCTTGTACACAGGAAGTGGACCCTCAGAGCACAGGGCTGCCTGGAATAGGTGCATAACCTGCCTGTTGTTGTACACAGTAAGATGACCCTCAAAGCACAGGGCTTTCCTTCCTGGAATAGGTGCAAAACCTGCCTGTTGTTGTACACAGTAAGTTGACCCTCAAAGCGCAGGGCTTTCCTGGAATAGGTGCATAGCCTGCCGGTTGTTGTACAAAGGAAGCAGACCCTCGGACCAAAGGGCTGTTCTGGAATAGGTTGATAGCCTGCCTGTTGTTGTACACAGGAAGCAGACCCGCAGAGCACAGGACTATCCTGGAATAGGTGCATAGCCTGCCGGTTGTTGTGCACAGGAAGCAGACCCTCGGAGCACAGGGCTGTCTTGGAATAGGTGCATAGCCTGCCAGTTGTTGTAAAAAGGAAGAAGACACTCAGAGCACAGGGCTGTCCTGGAATAGGTGCGTAGCCTGCCTGTTGTTGTAGACAGGAAGAAGGCCCTAAGAGCACAGAGCTGTCCTGGAATGGGTGCATAGCCTGCCATTTGTTGTACACAGGAAGCAGACCCTAAGGGCACAGGGCTGTCCTGGAATAGGTGCATAGACTGCCAGTTGTTGTACACAGGAAGCAGACCCTCAGAGCACAGGGCTGTCCTGGAATAGGTGCATAGCCTGCCTGCAGACCCTCAGAGCACAGGACTGTCCTGGAATAGATGCATATTCTGCCAGATGTTGAACACAGGAAGCGGACCCTCTGGGCACAGGGCTGTCCTGGAATAGGTGCATAGCCTGCCTGTTGTTGTACACAGGAAGCAGACCTTCAGAGCACAGGGCTGTCCTGAAATAGGTGCATAGCCTGCCTGTTGATGTACACAGGAAGCAGACCCTAAGAGCACAAGGTTGTCCTGGAATAGGTGAATAGCCTGCCAGTTGTTGTACACAGGAAGCAGACCCTCGGAGCACGGGACTATCCTGGAGTAGATGCAAACCTCGAATAGGTGCATAGCTTGCCTGTTGTTGTACACAGGAAGCAGACCCTCGGCGCACAGGGCTGTCCTAGGAGAGGTGCATAGCCTGCCTGTTGTTGCACACAGGAAGCAGACCCTCGGAGCGCAAGACTGTCCTAGAATAGGTGCACAGCCTGCCAGTTGTTGCACACAAGAAGCAGGCCCTAAGAGCACAGGGCTGTCCTAGAATAGGTACATAGCCTGCTGGTTGTTGTACACAGGAAGCAGACCCTCGGAGCACAGGACTATCATGGAATAGGTGCATAGCCTGCCGGTTGTTGTACACAGGAAGAAGACCCTCGGAGCACAGGGCTGTCCTGGAATAGGTGCATGGCCTGCCAGTTGTTGTACACAGGAAGCAGACCCCGGACCACAGGGCTGTTCTGGAATAGGTTGATAGCCTGCCTGTTGTTGTACACAGGAAGCAGACCCGCAGATCACAGGACTATACTGGAATAGGTGCAATGCCTGCCGGTTGTTGTACACAGGAAGCAGACCCTCGGAGCACAGGACTATCCGGGAATAGGTGCATAGCCTGCCCTTTGTAGTATACAGGAAGCAGGCCCTAAGAGCAAAGGGCTATCCTGGAATAGGTGCATAACCTGCCAGTTGTTGTACACAGGAAGCGGACGCTCAGAGCACAGGACTGTCCTGGAATAGGTGCATAGCCTGCCAGTTGTTGTACACATGAAGCGGACGCTCGGAACACAGGATTGTCCTGGAATAGGTGCATAACCTGCCAGTTGTTGTACACAGGAAGCGGACCCTCGGAGCACAGGGCTGTCCGGGAATAGGTGCATAGCCTGCCAGTTGCTGTACAAAGGAAGAAGACCCTCAGAGCACAGGACTGTCCTGGAATAGATCCCTAGCCTGCCAGATGTTGTACACAGGAAGCGGACCCTCTAAACATAGGGCTGTCCTGGAATAGGTGCATAGCCTGCCAGTTGTTGTACCCTTGGAGCATAGGACTGTCCTGGAATAGGTGCATAACCTGCCAGTTGTTGTAAACAGGAAGCGGCCTTCAGAGCACAGGGCTGTCCTGAAATAGGTGCATAGCCTGCCTGTTGTTGTACACAGGAAGCAGACCCTTAGAGCACAGGGTTGTCCTGGAATAATTGAATAGCCTGCCAGTTGTTGTACAGAGGAAGCAGACCCTCGGAGCACAGGGCTATCCTCGAATAGGTGCATAGCCTGCCAGTTGTTGTACACAGGAAGCAGACCCTCAGAGCACAGGCATGTCCTGGAATAGGTGCATGCATAGCCTGTCTGTTGTTGTACACATGAGGCAGACCCTCGGCGCACAGAGCTGTCCTAGAAAAGGTGCATAGCCTGCCTGTTGTTGCACACAGGAAGCAGACCCTCGGAGCACAGGACTGTCCTAGAATAGGTGCAGAGCCTGCTAGTTGTTATACACAGGAAGCAGGCCCTAAGAGCACAGGACTAGCCTGGAATAGGTGCATAGCCTGCCTGTTGTTGCACACAGGAAGCAAACCCTCGGAGCACAGGGCTGTCCTAGAATAGGTACATAGCCTGCCAGTTCTTGTACACAGGAAGTGGACCCTCAGAGCACAGGGCTGTCCTGGAATAGGTTCATAACCTGCCTGTTGTTGTACACAGTAAGATGACCCTCAAAGCACAGGGCTTTCCTGGAATAGGTGCAAAACCTGCCTGCTGTTGTACACAGTAAGTTGACCCTCAAAGCACAGGGCTTTCCTGGAATAGGTGCATAGCCTGCCGGTTGTTGTACAAAGGAAGCAGACCCTCGGACCAAAGGGGTGTTCTGGAATAGGTTGATAGCCTGCCTGTTGTTGTACACAGGAAGCAGACCCACAGAGCACAGGACTATCCTGGAATAGGTGCATAGCCTGCCGGTTGTTGTACACAGGAAGCAGACCCTCGGAGCACAGGGCTGTCTTGGAATAGGTGCATAGCCTGCCACTTGTTGTACAAACGAAGAAGACCCTCTGAGCACAGGGCTGTCCTGGAATAGGTGCGTAGCCTGCCTGTTGTTGTAGACAGGAAGAAGGCCCTAAGAGCACAGAGCTCTCCTGGAATGGGTGCATAGCCTGCCATTTGTTGTACACAGGAAGCAGACCCTAAGGGCACAGGGCTGTCCTGGAATAGGTGCATAGACTGCCAGTTGTTGTACACAGGAAGCAGACCCTCAGAGCACAGGGCTGTCCTGGAATAGGTGCATAGCCTGCCTGCAGACCCTCAGAGCACAGGGATGTCCTGGAATAGGTACATAGCCTGCCAGTTGTTGTACACAGGAAGCAGACCCTCGGAGCAGAGGACTGTCCCGGAATAGGTGCATAGCCTGCCAGTTTTTGGACACAGGAAGCAGACCCTCGGAGCACAGGACTATCCGGAAGTAGGTGCACGGCCTGGCAGTTGTTGTACACAGGATGCAGACCCTCGGAAAACAGGGCTGTCCTGGCATAGGTGCATAGCCTGCCAGTTGTTGTAAACAGGAAGCGGACCCTAAGTACACAGGACTGTCCTGGAATAGGTGCATAGCCTGCCCATTTTTGTACACAGGAAGCAGACCCTCAGAGCAGAAGGCTGTCCTGGAATAGGTGCATAGCCTGCCTGTTGTAGTATACAGGAAGCAGGCCCTAAGAGCACACGGCTATCCTGGAATAGGTGCATAGCCTCGCAGTTGTTGTACACAGGAAGCGGACCCTTGGAGCACAGAGCTGTCCTGGAATAGGTGCATAGCCGGCCAGTTGTACACAGGAAGCAGACCCTCGGAGCACAGGACTGTCTTGGAATAGGTGCATAGCCTGCCAGTTGTTGTACAAAGGAAGCAGACCCTCGGACCAAAGGGCTGTTCTGGAATAGGTTGATAGCCTGCCTGTTGTTGTACACAGGAAGCAGACCCGCAGAGCACAGGACTATCCTGGAATAGGTGCATAGCCTGCCGGTTGTTGTACACAGGAAACAGACCCTCGGAGCACAGGGCTGTCTTGGAATAGGTGCATAGCCTGCCAGTTGTTGTACAAAGGAAGAAGACCCTCAGAGCACAGGGCTGTCCTGGAATAGGTGCGTAGCCTGCCTGTTGTTGTAGACAGGAAGAAGGCCCTAAAATCACAGAGCTGTCCTGGAATGGGTGCATAGCCTGCCATTTGTTGTACACAGGAAGCAGACCCTAAGGGCACAGGGCTGTCCTGGAATAGGTGCATAGACTGTCAGTTGTTGTACACAGGAAGCAGACCCTCAGAGCACAGGGCTGTCCTGGAATAGGTGCATAGCCTGCCTGCAGACCCTCAGAGCACAGGGATGTCCTGGAATAGGTACATAGCCTGCCAGTTGTTGTACACAGGAAGCAGACCCTCGGAGCAGAGGACTGTCCCGGAATAGGTGCATAGCCTGCCAGTTTTTGTACACAGGAAGCAGACCCTCGGAGCACAGGACTATCCGGAAGTAGGTGCACGGCCTGGCAGTTGTTGTACACAGGATGCAGACCCTCGGAAAACAGGGCTGTCCTGGCATAGGTGCATAGCCTGCCAGTTGTTGTAAACAGGAAGCGGACCCTAAGTACACAGGACTGTCCTGGAATAGGTGCATAGCCTGCCCGTTGTTGTACACAGGAAGCAGACCCTCAGAGCAGAAGGCTGTCCTGGAATAGGTGCATAGCCTACCTGTTGTAGTATACAGGAAGCAGGCCCTAAGAGCACACGACTATCCTGGAATAGGTGCATAGCCTCCCAGTTGTTGTACACAGGAAGCGGACCCTTGGAGCACAGAGCTGTCCTGGAATTGGTGCATAGCCGGCCAGTTGTACACAGGAAGCAGACCCTCGGAGCACAGGACTGTCTTGGAATAGGTGCATAGCCTGCCAGTTGTACAAAGGAAGAAGACCCCCCAGGGCACAGAGCTGTCTTGGAATAGGTGCTTAGCCTGCGAGATGTTGTACACAGGAAGTGGACCCTGGGAGAACAGGGCTGTCCTGGAATAGGTGCATAGCCTGCCAGTTGTTGTACCCTCGGAGCAGAGGACTGTCCTGGAATAGGTGCATAGCCTGCCAGTTGCTGTACACAGGAAGCAGACCTTCAGAGCACAGGGCTGTCCTGGAATAAGTGCATAACCTGCCTGCTCTTGTACACAGGAAACAGACCCTCAGAGCACAGGGTTGTCCTGGAAAAGGTGGATAGACTGACAGTTGCTGTACACAGGAAGCAGACCCTAGGAGCACAGGACTATCCTGGAATAGGTGCATAGCCTGCCAGTTATTGTACACAGGAAGCAGACCCTCGGAGCACAGGGCTACCCTGCAATAAGTACATAGCATGCCTGTTGTAGTATACAGGAAGCAGGCCCTAAGAGCACAGGACTGTCCTCGAATAGGTGCATAGCCTGTCAGTTGTTGTACACAGGAAGCGGACGCTCAGAGCACAGGGATTGTCCTGGAATAGGTGCATAGCCTGCCAGTTGTTGTACACAGGAAGCAGACCCTCGGAGCACAGGGCTGTCCTGCAATAGGTGCATAGCTTTCCAGTTGTAGTACACAGGAAGCAGACCCTCAGAGCACAGGGATGTCTTGGAATAGGTGCATAGCCTGCCAGTTGTTGTACAAAGGAAGAAGACCCTCAGAGCACAGGACTGTCCTGGAATAGATGCATATTCTGCCAGATGTTGAACACAGGAAGCGGACCCTCTGGGCACAGGGCTGTCCTGGAATAGGTGCATAGCCTGCCTGTTGTTGTACACAGGAAGCAGACCTTCAGAGCACAGGGCTGTCCTGAAATAGGTGCATAGCCTGCCTGTTGATGTACACAGGAAGCAGACCCTAAGAGCACAAGGTTGTCCTGGAATAGATGAATAGCCTGCCAGTTGTTGTACACAGGAAGCAGACCCTCGGAGCACAGGACTATCCTGGAGTAGATGCAAACCTCGAATAGGTGCATAGCTTGCCTGTTGTTGTACACAGGAAGCAGACCCTCGGCGCACAGGGATGTCCTAGGAGAGGTGCATAGCCTGCCTGTTGTTGCACACAGGAAGCAGACCCTCGGAGCGCAAGACTGTCCTAGAATAGGTGCACAGCCTGCCAGTTGTTGCACACAAGAAGCAGGCCCTAAGAGCACAGGGCTGTCCTAGAATAGGTACATAGCCTGCTGGTTGTTGTACACAGGAAGCAGACCCTCGGAAAACAGTGCTGTCCTGGCATAGGTGCATAGTCTGCCAGTTATTGTAAACAGGAAGCGGACCCTAAGTACACAGGACTGTCCTGGAATAGGTGCATAGCCTGCCCGTTTTTGTACACAGGAAGCAGACCCTCAGAGCAGAAGGCTGTCCTGGAATAGGTGCATAGCCTGCCTGTTGTAGTATACAGGAAGCAGGCCCTAAGAGCACACGGCTAACCTGGAATAGGTGCATAGCCTCCCAGTTGTTGTACACAGGAAGCGGACCCTTGGAGCACAGAGCTGTCCTGGAATAGGTGCATAGCCGGCCAGTTGTACACAGGAAGCAGACCCTCGGAGCACAGGACTGTCTTGGAATAGGTGCATAGCCTGCCGGTTGTTGTACAAATGAAGCAGACCCTCGGACCAAAGGGCTGTTCTGGAATAGGTTGATAGCCTGCCTGTTGTTGTACACAGGAAGCAGACCCGCAGATCACAGGACTATACTGGAATAGGTGCAATGCCTGCCGGTTGTTGTACACAGGAAGCAGACCCTCTGAGCATAGGACTATCCGGGAATAGGTGCATAGCCTGCCCTTTGTAGTATACAGGAAGCAGGCCCTAAGAGCAAAGGTCTGTCCTGGAATAGGTGCATAACCTGCCAGTTGTTGTACACAGGAAGCGGACGCTCGGAACACAGGATTGTCCTGGAATAGGTGCATAGCCTGTCAGTTGTTGTACACAGGAAGCGGACCCCCGGAGCACAGGGCTGTCCGGGAATAGGTGCATAGCCTGCCAGTTGCTGTACAAAGGAAGAAGACCCTCAGAGCACAGGACTGTCCTGGAATAGATCCCTAGCCTGCCAGATGTTGTACACAGGAAGCGGATCCTCTAAAAATAGGGCTGTCCTGGAATAGGTGCATAGCCTGCCAGTTGTTGTACCCTTGGAGCATAGGACTGTCCTGGAATAGGTGCATAACCTGCCAGTTGTTGTAAACAGGAAGCGGCCTTCAGAGCACAGGGCTGTCCTGAAATAGGTGCATAGCCTGCCTGTTGTTGTACACAGGAAGCAGACCCTTAGAGCACAGGGTTGTCCTGGAATAATTGAATAGCCTGCCAGTTGTTGTACAGAGGAAGCGGACCCTCTAAACATAGGGCTGTCCTGGAATAGGTGCATAACCTGCCAGTTGTTGTACCCTTGGAGCATAGGACTGTCCTGGAATAGGTGCATAACCTGCCAGTTGTTGTAAACAGGAAGCGGCCTTCAGAGCACAGGGCTGTCCTGAAATAGGTGCATAGCCTGCCAGTTGTTGTACACAGGAAGCAGACCCTCAGAGCACAGGCATGTCCTGGAATAGGTGCATACATAGCCTGTCTGTTGTTGTACACAGGAGGCAGACCCTCGGCGCACAGAGCTGTCCTAGAAGAGGTGCATAGCCTGCCTGTTGTTGCACACAGGAAGCAGACCCTCGGAGCACAGGACTGTCCTAGAATAGGTGTAGAGCCTGCTAGTTGTTATACACAGGAAGCAGGCCCTAAGAGCACAGGACTAGCCTGGAATAGGTGCATAGCCTGCCTGTTGTTGCACACAGGAAGCAGACCCTCGGAGCACAGGGCTGTCCTAGAATAGGTACATAGCCTGCCAGTTCTTGTACACAAGAAGTGGACCCTGAGAGCAGAGGGCTGTCCTGGAATAGGTGCATAACCTGCCTGTTGTTGTACACAGTAAGATGACCCTCAAAGCAAAGGGCTTTCCTGGAATAGGTGCAAAACCTGCCTGTTGTTGTACACAGTAAGTTGACCCTCAAAGCACAGGGCTTTCCTGGAATAGGTGCATAGCCTGCCGGTTGTTGTACAAAGGAAGCAGACCCTCGGACCAAAGGGCTGTTCTGGAATAGGTTGATAGCCTGCCTGTTGTTGTACACAGGAAGCAGACCCGCAGAGCACAGGACTATCCTGGAATAGGTGCATAGCCTGCCGGTTGTTGTACACAGGAAGCAGACCCTCGGAGCACAGGGCTGTCTTGGAATAGGTGCATAGCCTGCCAGTTGTTGTACAAACGAAGAAGACCCTCAGAGCACAGGGCTGTCCTGGAATAGGTGCGTAGCCTGCCTGTTGTTGTAGACAGGAAGAAGGCCCTAAGAGCACAGAGTTCTCCTGGAATGGGTGCATAGCCTGCCATTTGTTGTACACAGGAAGCAGACCCTAAGGGCACAGGGCTGTCCTGGAATAGGTGCATAGACTGCCAGTTGTTGTACACAGGAAGCAGACCCTCAGAGCACAGGGCTGCCCTGGAATAGGTGCATAGCCTGCCTGCAGACCCTCAGAGCACAGGGATGTCCTGGAATAGGTACATAGCCTGCCAGTTGTTGTACACAGGAAGCAGACCCTCGGAGCAGAGGACTGTCCCGGAATAGGTGCATAGCCTGCCAGTTTTTGTACACAGGAAGCAGACCCTCGGAGCACAGGACTATCCGGAAGTAGGTGCACGGCCTGGCAGTTGTTGTACACAGGATGCAGACCCTCGGAAAACAGGGCTGTCCTGGCATAGGTGCATAGCCTGCCAGTTGTTGTAAACAGGAAGCGGACCCTAAGTACACAGGACTGTCCTGGAATAGGTGCATAGCCTGCCCGTTTTTGTACACAGGAAGCAGACCCTCAGAGCAGAAGGCTGTCCTGGAATAGGTGCACAGCCTGCCTGTTGTAGTATACAGGAAGCAGGCCCTAAGAGCACACGGCTATCCTGGAATAGGTGCATAGCCTCCCAGTTGTTGTACACAGGAAGCGGACCCTTGGAGCACAGAGCTGTCCTGGAATAGGTGCATAGCCGGCCAGTTGTACACAGGAAGCAGACCCTCGGAGCACAGGACTGTCTTGGAATAGGTGCACAGCCTGCCAGTTGTTGTACAAAGGAAGCAGACCCTCGGACCAAAGGGCTGTTCTGGAATAGGTTGATAGCCTGCCTGTTGTTGTACACAGGAAGCAGACCCGCAGAGCACAGGACTATCCTGGAATAGGTGCATAGCCTGCCGGTTGTTGTACACAGGAAACAGACCCTCGGAGCACAGGGCTGTCTTGGAATAGGTGCATAGCCTGCCAGTTGTTGTACAAAGGAAGAAGACCCTCAGAGCACAGGGCTGTCCTGGAATAGGTGCGTAGCCTGCCTGTTGTTGTAGACAGGAAGAAGGCCCTAAGATCACAGAGCTGTCCTGGAATGGGTGCATAGCCTGCCATTTGTTGTACACAGGAAGCAGACCCTAAGGGCACAGGGCTGTCCTGGAATAGGTGCATAGACTGTCAGTTGTTGTACACAGGAAGCAGACCCCCAGAGCACAGGGCTGTCCTGGAATAGGTGCATAGCCTGCCTGCAGACCCTCAGAGAACAGGGATGTCCTGGAATAGGTACATAGCCTGCCAGTTGTTGTACACAGGAAGCAGACCCTCGGAGCAGAGGACTGTCCCGGAATAGGTGCATAGCCTGCCAGTTTTTGTACACAGGAAGCAGACCCTCGGAGCACAGGACTATCCGGAAGTAGGTGCACTGCCTGGCAGTTGTTGTACACAGGATGCAGACCCTCGGAAAACAGGGCTGTCCTGGCATAGGTGCATAGCCTGCCAGTTGTTGTAAACAGGAAGCGGACCCTAAGTACACAGGACTGTCCTGGAATAGGTGCATAGCCTGCCCGTTGTTGTACACAGGAAGCAGACCCTCAGAGCAGAAGGCTGTCCTGGAATAGGTGCATAGCCTACCTGTTGTAGTATACAGGAAGCAGGCCCTAAGAGCACACGACTATCCTGGAATAGGTACATAGCCTCCCAGTTGTTGTACACAGGAAGCGGACCCTTGGAGCACAGAGCTGTCCTGGAATTGGTGCATAGCCGGCCAGTTGTACACAGGAAGCAGACCCTCGGAGCACAGGACTGTCTTGGAATAGGTGCATAGCCTGCCAGTTGTACAAAGGAAGAAGACCCCCCAGGGCACAGAGCTGTCTTGGAATAGGTGCATAGCCTGCCAGTTGTTGTACCCTCGGAGCAGAGGACTGTCCTGGAATAGGTGCATAGCCTGCCAGTTGCTCTACACAGGAAGCAGACCTTCAGAGCACAGGGCTGTCCTGGAATAAGTGCATACCCTGCCTGCTCTTGTACACAGGAAACAGACCCTCAGAGCACAGGGTTGTCCTGGAAGAGGTGGATAGACTGACAGTTGCTGTACACAGGAAGCAGACCCTAGGAGCACAGGACTATCCTGGAATAGGTGCATAGCCTGCCAGTTGTTGTACACAGGAAGCAGACCCTCGGAGCACAGGGCTACCCTGCAATAAGTACATAGCATGCCTGTTGTAGTATACAGGAAGCAGGCCCTAAGAGCACAGGACTGTCCTCGAATAGGTGCATAGCCTGTCAGTTGTTGTACACAGGAAGCGGACGCTCAGAGCACAGGGATTGTCCTGGAATAGGTGCATAGCCTGCCAGTTGTTGTACACAGGAAGCAGACCCTCGGAGCACAGGGCTGTCCTGCAATAGGTGCATAGCTTGCCAGTTGTAGTACACAGGAAGCAGACCCTCAGAGCACAGGGATGTCTTGGAATAGGTGCATAGCCTGCCAGTTGTTGTACAAAGGAAGAAGACCCTCAGAGCACAGGACTGTCCTGGAATAGATGCATATTCTGCCAGATGTTGAACACAGGAAGCGGACCCTCTGGGCAAAGGGCTGTCCTGGAATAGGTGCATAGCCTGCCAGTTGTTGTACACAGGAAGCGGACGCTCAGAGCACAGGACTGTCCTGGAATAGGTGCATAGCCTGCCAGTTGTTGTACACAGGAAGCGGACGCTCGGAACACAGGATTGTCCTGGAATAGGTGCATAGCCTGCCAGTTGTTGTACACAGGAGGCGGACCCTCGGAGCACAGGGCTGTCTGGAAATAGGTGCATAGCCTGCCAGTTGCTGTACAAAGGAAGAAGACCCTCAGAGCACAGGACTGTCCTGGAATAGATCCCTAGCCTGCCAGATGTTGTACACAGGAAGCGGACCCTCTGAACATAGGGCTGTCCTGGAATAGGTGCATAGCCTGCCAGCTGTTGTACCCTTGGAGCATAGGACTGTCCTGGAATAGGTGCATAACCTGCCAGTTGTTGTAAACAGGAAGCGACCTTCAGAGCACAGGGCTGTCCTGAAATAGGTGCATAGCCTGCCTGTTGTTGTACACAGGAAGCAGACCCTTAGAGCACAGGGTTGTCCTGGAATGATTGAATAGCCTGCCAGTTGTTGTACAGAGGAAGCAGACCCTCGGAGCACAGGGCTGTCCTCGAATAGGTGCATAGCCTGCCAGTTGTTGTACACAGGAAGCAGACCCTCAGAGCACAGGCATGTCCTGGAATAGGTGCATGCATAGCCTGTCTGTTGTTGTACACAGGAGGCAGACCCTCGGCGCACAGAGTTGTCCTAGAAGAGGTGCATAGCCTGCCTGTTGTTGCACACAGGAAGCAGACCCTCGGAGCACAGGACTGTCCTAGAATAGGTGCAGAGCCTGCAAGTTGTTATACACAGGAAGCAGGCCCTAAGAGCACAGGACTAGCCTGGAATAGGTGCATAGCCTGCCTGTTGTTGCACACAGGAAGCAGACCCTCGGAGCACAGGGCTGTCCTAGAATAGGTACATAGCCTGCCAGTTCTTGTACACAGGAAGTGGACCCTCAGAGCACAGGGCTGCCTGGAATAGGTGCATAACCTGCCTGTTGTTGTACACAGTAAGATGACCCTCAAAGCACAGGGCTTTCCTTCCTGGAATAGGCGCAAAACCTGCCTGTTGTTGTACACAGTAAGTTGACCCTCAAAGCGCAGGGCTTTCCTGGAATAGGTGCATAGCCTGCCGGTTGTTGTACAAAGGAAGCAGACCCTCGGACCAAAGGGCTGTTCTGGAATAGGTTGATAGCCTGCCTGTTGTTGTACACAGGAAGCAGACCCGCAGAGCACAGGACTATCCTGGAATAGGTGCATAGCCTGCCGGTTGTTGTGCACAGGAAGCAGACCCTCGGAGCACAGGGCTGTCTTGGAATAGGTGCATAGCCTGCCAGTTGTTGTACAAAGGAAGAAGACACTCAGAGCACAGGGCTGTCCTGGAATAGGTGCGTAGCCTGCCTGTTGTTGTAGACAGGAAGAAGGCCCTAAGAGCACAGAGCTGTCCTGGAATGGGTGCATAGCCTGCCATTTGTTGTACACAGGAAGCAGACCCTAAGGGCACAGGGCTGTCCTGGAATAGGTGCATAGACTGCCAGTTGTTGTACACAGGAAGCAGACCCTCAGAGCACAGGGCTGTCCTGGAATAGGTGCATAGCCTGCCTGCAGACCCTCAGAGCACAGGACTGTCCTGGAATAGATGCATATTCTGCCAGATGTTGAACACAGGAAGCGGACTCTCTGGGCACAGAGCTGTCCTGGAATAGGTGCATAGCCTGCCTGTTGTTGTACACAGGAAGCAGACCTTCAGAGCACAGGGCTGTCCTGAAATAGGTGCATAGCCTGCCTGTTGATGTACACAGGAAGCAGACCCTAAGAGCACAAGGTTGTCCTGGAATAGGTGAATAGCCTGCCAGTTGTTGTACACAGGAAGCAGACCCTCGGAGCACAGGACTATCCTGGAGTAGATGCAAACCTCGAATAGGTGCATAGCTTGCCTGTTGTTGTACACAGGAAGCCAACCCTCGGCGCACAGGGCTGTCCTAGGAGAGGTGCATAGCCTGCCTGTTGTTGCACACAGGAAGCAGACCCTCGGAGCGCAAGACTGTCCTAGAATAGGTGCACAGCCTGCCAGTTGGTGCACACAAGAAGCACGCCCTAAGAGCACAGGGCTGTCCTAGAATAGGTACGTAGCCTGCTGGTTGTTGTACACAGGAAGCAGACCCTCGGAGCACAGGACTATCATGGAATAGGTGCATAGCCTGCCGGTTGTTGTACACAGGAAGAAGACCCTCGGAGCACAGGGCTGTCCTGGAATAGGTGCATGGCCTGCCAGTTGTTGTACACAGGAAGCAGACCCCGGACCACAGGGCTGTTCTGGAATAGGTTGATAGCCTGCCTGTTGTTGTACACAGGAAGCAGACCCGCAGATCACAGGACTATTCTGGAATAGGTGCAATGCCTGCCGGTTGTTGTACACAGGAAGCAGACCCTCGGAGCACAGGACTATCCGGGAATAGGTGCATAGCCTGCCCTTTGTAGTATACAGGAAGCAGGCCCTAAGAGCAAAGGGCTGTCCTGGAATAGGTGCATAACCTGCCAGTTGTTGTACACAGGAAGCGGACGCTCAGAGCACAGGACTGTCCTGGAATAGGTGCATAGCCTGCCAGTTGTTGTACACATGAAGCGGACGCTCGGAACAGAGGATTGTCCTGGAATAGGTGCATAACCTGCCAGTTGTTGTACACAGGAAGCGGACCCTCGGAGCACAGGGCTGTCCGGGAATAGGTGCATAGCCTGCCAGTTGCTGTACAAAGGAAGAAGACCCTCAGAGCACAGGACTGTCCTGGAATAGATCCCTAGCCTGCCAGATGTTGTACACAGGAAGCGGACCCTCTAAACATAGGGCTGTCCAGGAATAGGTGCATAGCCTGCCAGTTGTTGTACCCTTGGAGCATAGGACTGTCCTGGAATAGGTGCATAACCTGCCAGTTGTTGTAAACAGGAAGCGGCCTTCAGAGCACAGGGCTGTCCTGAAATAGGTGCATAGCCTGCCTGTTGTTGTACACAGGAAGCAGACCCTTAGAGCACAGGGTTGTCCTGGAATAATTGAATAGCCTGCCAGTTGTTGTACAGAGGAAGCAGACCCTCGGAGCACAGGGCTGTCCTCGAAAAGGTGCATAGCCTGCCAGTTGTTGTACACAGGAAGCAGACCCTCAGAGCACAGGCATGTCCTGGAATAGGTGCATGCATAGCCTGTCTGTTGTTGTACACATGAGGCAGACCCTCGGCGCACAGAGCTGTCCTAGAAAAGGTGCATAGCCTGCCTGTTGTTGCACACAGGAAGCAGACCCTCGGAGCACAGGACTGTCCTAGAATAGGTGCAGAGCCTGCTAGTTGTTATACACAGGAAGCAGGCCCTAAGAGCACAGGACTAGCCTGGAATAGGTGCATAGCCTGCCTGTTGTTGCACACAGGAAGCAAACCCTCGGAGCACAGGGCTGTCCTAGAATAGGTACATAGCCTGCCAGTTCATGGACACAGGAAGTGGACCCTCAGAGCACAGGGCTGTCCTGGAATAGGTTCATAACCTGCCTGTTGTTGTACACAGTAAGATGACCCTCAAAGCACAGGGCTTTCCTGGAATAGGTGCATAGCCTGCCGGTTGTTGTACAAAGGAAGCAGACCCTCGGACCAAAGGGGTGTTCTGGAATAGGTTGATAGCCTGCCTGTTGTTGTACACAGGAAGCAGACCCACAGAGCACAGGACTATCCTGGAATAGGTGCATAGCCTGCCGGTTGTTGTACACAGGAAGCAGACCCTCGGAGCACAGGGCTGTCTTGGAATAGGTGCATAGCCTGCCAGTTGTTGTACAAACGAAGAAGACCCTCAGAGCACAGGGCTGTCCTGGAATAGGTGCGTAGCCTGCCTGTTGTTGTACAAAGGAAGCAGACCCTCGGACCAAAGGGGTGTTCTGGAATAGGTTGATAGCCTGCCTGTTGTTGTACACAGGAAGCAGACCTTCAGAGCACAAGGCTGTCCTGGAATAAGTGCATAACCTGCCTGCTCTTGTACACAGGAGACAGACACTCAGAGCACAGGGTTGTCCTGGAAGAGGTGGATAGCCTGACAGTTGCTGTACACAGGAAGCAGACCCTAGGAGCACAGGACTATCCTGGAATAGGTGCATAGCCTGCCAGTTTTTGTACACAGGAAGCAGACCCTCGGAGCACAAGGCTGTCCTGGAATAAGTGCATAACCTGCCTGCTCTTGTACACAGGAAACAGACCCTCAGAGCACAGGGTTGTCCTGGAAGAGGTGGATAGCCTGACAGTTGCTGTGCACAGGAAGCAGACCCTAGGAGCACAGGACTATCCTGGAATAGGTGCATAGCCTGCCAGTTGTTGTACACAGGAAGCAGACCCTCGGAGCACAGGGCTGTCCTGCAATAGGTGCATAGCCCGCCAGTTGTAGTACACAGGAATCAGACCCTCAGAGCACAGGGATGTCTTGGAATAGGTGCATAGCCTGCCAGTTGTTGTACAAAGGAAGAAGACCCTCAGAGCACAGGACTGTCCTGGAATAGATGCATATTCTGTCAGATGTTGAACACAGGAAGCGGACCCTCTGGGCACAGGGCTGTCCTGGAATAGGTGCATAGCCTGCCTGTTGTTGTACACAGGAAGCAGACCTTCAGAGCACAAAGCTGTCCTGAAATAGGTGCATAGCCTGCCTGTTGATGTACACAGGAAGCAGACCCTAAGAGCACAGGGTTGTCCTGGAATAGGTGAATAGCCTGCCAGTTGTTGTACACAGGAAGCAGACCCTCGGAGCACAGGACTATCCTGGAGTAGATGCAAACCTCGAATAGGTGCATAGCTTGCCTGTTGTTGTACACAGGAAGCAGACCCTCGGCGCACAGGGCTGTCCTAGGAGAGGTGCATAGCCTGCCTGTTGTTTCACACAGGAAGCAGACCCTCGGAGCGCAAGACTGTCCTAGAATAGGTGCACAGCCTGCCAGTTGTTGCACACAAGAAGCAGGCCCTAAGAGCACAGGGCTGTCCTAGAATAGGTACATAGCCTGCTGGTTGTTGTACACAGGAAGCAGACCCTCGGAGCACAGGACTATCATAGAATAGGTGCATAGACTGCCGGTTGTTGTACACAGGAAGCAGATCCTCGGAGCACAGGGCTGTCCTGGAATAGGTGCATGGCCTGCCAGTTGTTGTACACAGGAAGCAGACCCCGGACCACAGGGCTGTTCTGGAATAGGTTGATAGCCTGCCTGTTGTTGTACACAGGAAGCAGACCCGCAGATCACAGGACTATACTGGAATAGGTGCAATGCCTGCCGGTTGTTGTACACAGGAAGCAGACCCTCGGAGCACAGGACTATCCGGGAATAGGTGCATAGCCTGCCCTTTGTAGTATACAGGAAGCAGGCCCTAAGAGCAAAGGGCTGTCCTGGAATAGGTGCATAACCTGCCAGTTGTTGTACACAGGAAGCGGACGCTCAGAGCACAGGACTGTCCTGGAATAGGTGCATAGCCTGCCAGTTGTTGTAAACAGGAAGCGGACGCTCGGAACACAGGATTGTCCTGGAATAGGTGCATAGCCTGCCAGTTGTTGTACACAGGAGGCGGACCCTCGGAGCACAGGGCTGTCTGGAAATAGGTGCATAGCCTGCCAGTTGCTGTACAAAGGAAGAAGACCCTCAGAGCACAGGACTGTCCTGGAATAGATCCCTAGCCTGCCAGATGTTGTACACAGGAAGCGGACCCTCTGAACATAGGGCTGTCCTGGAATAGGTGCATAGCCTGCCAGTTGTTGTACCCTTGGAGCATAGGACTGTCCTGGAATAGGTGCATAACCTGCCAGTTGTTGTAAACAGGAAGCGACCTTCAGAGCACAGGGCTGTCCTGAAATAGGTGCATAGCCTGCCTGTTGTTGTACACAGGAAGCAGACCTTCAGAGCACAGGGCTGTCCTGAAATAGGTGCATAGCCTGCCTGTTGATGTACACAGGAAGCAGACCCTAAGAGCACAAGGTTGTCCTGGAATAGGTGAATAGCCTGCCAGTTGTTGTACACAGGAAGCAGACCCTCGGAGCACAGGACTATCCTGGAGTAGATGCAAACCTCGAATAGGTGCATAGCTTGCCTGTTGTTGTGCACAGGAAGCCAACCCTCGGCGCACAGGGCTGTCCTAGGAGAGGTGCATAGCCTGCCTGTTGTTGCACACAGGAAGCAGACCCTCGGAGCGCAAGACTGTCCTAGAATAGGTGCACAGCCTGCCAGTTGGTGCACACAAGAAGCACGCCCTAAGAGCACAGGGCTGTCCTAGAATAGGTACGTAGCCTGCTGGTTGTTGTACACAGGAAGCAGACCCTCGGAGCACAGGACTATCATGGAATAGGTGCATAGCCTGCCGGTTGTTGTACACAGGAAGAAGACCCTCGGAGCACAGGGCTGTCCTGGAATAGGTGCATGGCCTGCCAGTTGTTGTACACAGGAAGCAGACCCCGGACCACAGGGCTGTTCTGGAATAGGTTGATAGCCTGCCTGTTGTTGTACACAGGAAGCAGACCCGCAGATCACAGGACTATACTGGAATAGGTGCAATGCCTGCCGGTTGTTGTACACAGGAAGCAGACCCTCGGAGCACAGGACTATCCGGGAATAGGTGCATAGCCTGCCCTTTGTAGTATACAGGAAGCAGGCCCTAAGAGCAAAGGGCTGTCCTGGAATAGGTGCATAACCTGCCAGTTGTTGTACACAGGAAGCGGACGCTCAGAGCACAGGACTGTCCTGGAATAGGTGCATAGCCTGCCAGTTGTTGTACACATGAAGCGGACGCTCGGAACAGAGGATTGTCCTGGAATAGGTGCATAACCTGCCAGTTGTTGTACACAGGAAGCGGACCCTCGGAGCACAGGGCTGTCCGGGAATAGGTGCATAGCCTGCCAGTTGCTGTACAAAGGAAGAAGACCCTCAGAGCACAGGACTGTCCTGGAATAGATCCCTAGCCTGCCAGATGTTGTACACAGGAAGCGGACCCTCTAAACATAGGGCTGTCCAGGAATAGGTGCATAGCCTGCCAGTTGTTGTACCCTTGGAGCATAGGACTGTCCTGGAATAGGTGCATAACCTGCCAGTTGTTGTAAACAGGAAGCGGCCTTCAGAGCACAGGGCTGTCCTGAAATAGGTGCATAGCCTGCCTGTTGTTGTACACAGGAAGCAGACCCTTAGAGCACAGGGTTGTCCTGGAATAATTGAATAGCCTGCCAGTTGTTGTACAGAGGAAGCAGACCCTCGGAGCACAGGGCTGTCCTCGAAAAGGTGCATAGCCTGCCAGTTGTTGTACACAGGAAGCAGACCCTCAGAGCACAGGCATGTCCTGGAATAGGTGCATGCATAGCCTGTCTGTTGTTGTACACATGAGGCAGACCCTCGGCGCACAGAGCTGTCCTAGAAAAGGTGCATAGCCTGCCTGTTGTTGCACACAGGAAGCAGACCCTCGGAGCACAGGACTGTCCTAGAATAGGTGCAGAGCCTGCTAGTTGTTATACACAGGAAGCAGGCCCTAAGAGCACAGGACTAGCCTGGAATAGGTGCATAGCCTGCCTGTTGTTGCACACAGGAAGCAAACCCTCGGAGCACAGGGCTGTCCTAGAATAGGTACATAGCCTGCCAGTTCATGGACACAGGAAGTGGACCCTCAGAGCACAGGGCTGTCCTGGAATAGGTTCATAACCTGCCTGTTGTTGTACACAGTAAGATGACCCTCAAAGCACAGGGCTTTCCTGGAATAGGTGCATAGCCTGCCGGTTGTTGTACAAAGGAAGCAGACCCTCGGACCAAAGGGGTGTTCTGGAATAGGTTGATAGCCTGCCTGTTGTTGTACACAGGAAGCAGACCCACAGAGCACAGGACTATCCTGGAATAGGTGCATAGCCTGCCGGTTGTTGTACACAGGAAGCAGACCCTCGGAGCACAGGGCTGTCTTGGAATAGGTGCATAGCCTGCCAGTTGTTGTACAAACGAAGAAGACCCTCAGAGCACAGGGCTGTCCTGGAATAGGTGCGTAGCCTGCCTGTTGTTGTACAAAGGAAGCAGACCCTCGGACCAAAGGGGTGTTCTGGAATAGGTTGATAGCCTGCCTGTTGTTGTACACAGGAAGCAGACCTTCAGAGCACAAGGCTGTCCTGGAATAAGTGCATAACCTGCCTGCTCTTGTACACAGGAGACAGACACTCAGAGCACAGGGTTGTCCTGGAAGAGGTGGATAGCCTGACAGTTGCTGTACACAGGAAGCAGACCCTAGGAGCACAGGACTATCCTGGAATAGGTGCATAGCCTGCCAGTTTTTGTACACAGGAAGCAGACCCTCGGAGCACAAGGCTGTCCTGGAATAAGTGCATAACCTGCCTGCTCTTGTACACAGGAAACAGACCCTCAGAGCACAGGGTTGTCCTGGAAGAGGTGGATAGCCTGACAGTTGCTGTGCACAGGAAGCAGACCCTAGGAGCACAGGACTATCCTGGAATAGGTGCATAGCCTGCCAGTTGTTGTACACAGGAAGCAGACCCTCGGAGCACAGGGCTGTCCTGCAATAGGTGCATAGCCCGCCAGTTGTAGTACGCAGGAATCAGACCCTCAGAGCACAGGGATGTCTTGGAATAGGTGCATAGCCTGCCAGTTGTTGTACAAAGGAAGAAGACCCTCAGAGCACAGGACTGTCCTGGAATAGATGCATATTCTGTCAGATGTTGAACACAGGAAGCGGACCCTCTGGGCACAGGGCTGTCCTGGAATAGGTGCATAGCCTGCCTGTTGTTGTACACAGGAAGCAGACCTTCAGAGCACAAAGCTGTCCTGAAATAGGTGCATAGCCTGCCTGTTGATGTACACAGGAAGCAGACCCTAAGAGCACAGGGTTGTCCTGGAATAGGTGAATAGCCTGCCAGTTGTTGTACACAGGAAGCAGACCCTCGGAGCACAGGACTATCCTGGAGTAGATGCAAACCTCGAATAGGTGCATAGCTTGCCTGTTGTTGTACACAGGAAGCAGACCCTCGGCGCACAGGGCTGTCCTAGGAGAGGTGCATAGCCTGCCTGTTGTTTCACACAGGAAGCAGACCCTCGGAGCGCAAGACTGTCCTAGAATAGGTGCACAGCCTGCCAGTTGTTGCACACAAGAAGCAGGCCCTAAGAGCACAGGGCTGTCCTAGAATAGGTACATAGCCTGCTGGTTGTTGTACACAGGAAGCAGACCCTCGGAGCACAGGACTATAATAGAATAGGTGCATAGCCTGCCGGTTGTTGTACACAGGAAGCAGATCCTCGGAGCACAGGGCTGTCCTGGAATAGGTGCATGGCCTGCCAGTTGTTGTACACAGGAAGCAGACCCCGGACCACAGGGCTGTTCTGGAATAGGTTGATAGCCTGCCTGTTGTTGTACACAGGAAGCAGACCCGCAGATCACAGGACTATACTGGAATAGGTGCAATGCCTGCCGGTTGTTGTACACAGGAAGCAGACCCTCGGAGCACAGGACTATCCGGGAATAGGTGCATAGCCTGCCCTTTGTAGTATACAGGAAGCAGGCCCTAAGAGCAAAGGGCTGTCCTGGAATAGGTGCATAACCTGCCAGTTGTTGTACACAGGAAGCGGACGCTCAGAGCACAGGACTGTCCTGGAATAGGTGCATAGCCTGCCAGTTGTTGTAAACAGGAAGCGGACGCTCGGAACACAGGATTGTCCTGGAATAGGTGCATAGCCTGCCAGTTGTTGTACACAGGAGGCGGACCCTCGGAGCACAGGGCTGTCTGGAAATAGGTGCATAGCCTGCCAGTTGCTGTACAAAGGAAGAAGACCCTCAGAGCACAGGACTGTCCTGGAATAGATCCCTAGCCTGCCAGATGTTGTACACAGGAAGCGGACCCTCTGAACATAGGGCTGTCCTGGAATAGGTGCATAGCCTGCCAGTTGTTGTACCCTTGGAGCATAGGACTGTCCTGGAATAGGTGCATAACCTGCCAGTTGTTGTAAACAGGAAGCGACCTTCAGAGCACAGGGCTGTCCTGAAATAGGTGCATAGCCTGCCTGTTGTTGTACACAGGAAGCAGACCCTTAGAGCACAGGGTTGTCCTGGAATAATTGAATAGCCTGCCAGTTGTTGTACAGAGGAAGCAGACCCTCGGAGCACAGGGCTGTCCTCGAATAGGTGCATAGCCTGCCAGTTGTTGTACACAGGAAGCAGACCCTCAGAGCACAGGCATGTCCTGGAATAGGTGCATGCATAGCCTGTCTGTTGTTGTACACAGGAGGCAGACCCTCGGCGCACAGAGTTGTCCTAGAAGAGGTGCATAGCCTGCCTGTTGTTGCACACAGGAAGCAGACCCTCGGAGCACAGGACTGTCCTAGAATAGGTGCAGAGCCTGCAAGTTGTTATACACAGGAAGCAGGCCCTAAGAGCACAGGACTAGCCTGGAATAGGTGCATAGCCTGTCTGTTGTTGCACACAGGAAGCAGACCCTCGGAGCACAGGGCTGTCCTAGAATAGGTACATAGCCTGCCAGTTCTTGTACACAGGAAGTGGACCCTCAGAGCACAGGGCTGCCTGGAATAGGTGCATAACCTGCCTGTTGTTGTACACAGTAAGATGACCCTCAAAGCACAGGGCTTTCCTTCCTGGAATAGGTGCAAAACCTGCCTGTTGTTGTACACAGTAAGTTGACCCTCAAAGCGCAGGGCTTTCCTGGAATAGGTGCATAGCCTGCCGGTTGTTGTACAAAGGAAGCAGACCCTCGGACCAAAGGGCTGTTCTGGAATAGGTTGATAGCCTGCCTGTTGTTGTACACAGGAAGCAGACCCGCAGAGCACAGGACTATCCTGGAATAGGTGCATAGCCTGCCGGTTGTTGTGCACAGGAAGCAGACCCTCGGAGCACAGGGCTGTCTTGGAATAGGTGCATAGCCTGCCAGTTGTTGTAAAAAGGAAGAAGACACTCAGAGCACAGGGCTGTCCTGGAATAGGTGCGTAGCCTGCCTGTTGTTGTAGACAGGAAGAAGGCCCTAAGAGCACAGAGCTGTCCTGGAATGGGTGCATAGCCTGCCATTTGTTGTACACAGGAAGCAGACCCTAAGGGCACAGGGCTGTCCTGGAATAGGTGCATAGACTGCCAGTTGTTGTACACAGGAAGCAGACCCTCAGAGCACAGGGCTGTCCTGGAATAGGTGCATAGCCTGCCTGCAGACCCTCAGAGCACAGGACTGTCCTGGAATAGATGCATATTCTGCCAGATGTTGAACACAGGAAGCGGACCCTCTGGGCACAGGGCTGTCCTGGAATAGGTGCATAGCCTGCCTGTTGTTGTACACAGGAAGCAGACCTTCAGAGCACAGGGCTGTCCTGAAATAGGTGCATAGCCTGCCTGTTGATGTACACAGGAAGCAGACCCTAAGAGCACAAGGTTGTCCTGGAATAGGTGAATAGCCTGCCAGTTGTTGTACACAGGAAGCAGACCCTCGGAGCACGGGACTATCCTGGAGTAGATGCAAACCTCGAATAGGTGCATAGCTTGCCTGTTGTTGTACACAGGAAGCAGACCCTCGGCGCACAGGGCTGTCCTAGGAGAGGTGCATAGCCTGCCTGTTGTTGCACACAGGAAGCAGACCCTCGGAGCGCAAGACTGTCCTAGAATAGGTGCACAGCCTGCCAGTTGTTGCACACAAGAAGCAGGCCCTAAGAGCACAGGGCTGTCCTAGAATAGGTACATAGCCTGCTGGTTGTTGTACACAGGAAGCAGACCCTCGGAGCACAGGACTATCATGGAATAGGTGCATAGCCTGCCGGTTGTTGTACACAGGAAGAAGACCCTCGGAGCACAGGGCTGTCCTGGAATAGGTGCATGGCCTGCCAGTTGTTGTACACAGGAAGCAGACCCCGGACCACAGGGCTGTTCTGGAATAGGTTGATAGCCTGCCTGTTGTTGTACACAGGAAGCAGACCCGCAGATCACAGGACTATACTGGAATAGGTGCAATGCCTGCCGGTTGTTGTACACAGGAAGCAGACCCTCGGAGCACAGGACTATCCGGGAATAGGTGCATAGCCTGCCCTTTGTAGTATACAGGAAGCAGGCCCTAAGAGCAAAGGGCTATCCTGGAATAGGTGCATAACCTGCCAGTTGTTGTACACAGGAAGCGGACGCTCAGAGCACAGGACTGTCCTGGAATAGGTGCATAGCCTGCCAGTTGTTGTACACATGAAGCGGACGCTCGGAACACAGGATTGTCCTGGAATAGGTGCATAACCTGCCAGTTGTTGTACACAGGAAGCGGACCCTCGGAGCACAGGGCTGTCCGGGAATAGGTGCATAGCCTGCCAGTTGCTGTACAAAGGAAGAAGACCCTCAGAGCACAGGACTGTCCTGGAATAGATCCCTAGCCTGCCAGATGTTGTACACAGGAAGCGGACCCTCTAAACATAGGGCTGTCCTGGAATAGGTGCATAGCCTGCCAGTTGTTGTACCCTTGGAGCATAGGACTGTCCTGGAATAGGTGCATAACCTGCCAGTTGTTGTAAACAGGAAGCGGCCTTCAGAGCACAGGGCTGTCCTGAAATAGGTGCATAGCCTGCCTGTTGTTGTACACAGGAAGCAGACCCTTAGAGCACAGGGTTGTCCTGGAATAATTGAATAGCCTGCCAGTTGTTGTACAGAGGAAGCAGACCCTCGGAGCACAGGGCTATCCTCGAATAGGTGCATAGCCTGCCAGTTGTTGTACACAGGAAGCAGACCCTCAGAGCACAGGCATGTCCTGGAATAGGTGCATGCATAGCCTGTCTGTTGTTGTACACATGAGGCAGACCCTCGGCGCACAGAGCTGTCCTAGAAAAGGTGCATAGCCTGCCTGTTGTTGCACACAGGAAACAGACCCTCGGAGCACAGGACTGTCCTAGAATAGGTGCAGAGCCTGCTAGTTGTTATACACAGGAAGCAGGCCCTAAGAGCACAGGACTAGCCTGGAATAGGTGCATAGCCTGCCTGTTGTTGCACACAGGAAGCAAACCCTCGGAGCACAGGGCTGTCCTAGAATAGGTACATAGCCTGCCAGTTCTTGTACACAGGAAGTGGACCCTCAGAGCACAGGGCTGTCCTGGAATAGGTTCATAACCTGCCTGTTGTTGTACACAGTAAGATGACCCTCAAAGCACAGGGCTTTCCTGGAATAGGTGCAAAACCTGCCTGCTGTTGTACACAGTAAGTTGACCCTCAAAGCACAGGGCTTTCCTGGAATAGGTGCATAGCCTGCCGGTTGTTGTACAAAGGAAGCAGACCCTCGGACCAAAGGGGTGTTCTGGAATAGGTTGATAGCCTGCCTGTTGTTGTACACAGGAAGCAGACCCACAGAGCACAGGACTATCCTGGAATAGGTGCATAGCCTGCCGGTTGTTGTACACAGGAAGCAGACCCTCGGAGCACAGGGCTGTCTTGGAATAGGTGCATAGCCTGCCACTTGTTGTACAAACGAAGAAGACCCTCTGAGCACAGGGCTGTCCTGGAATAGGTGCGTAGCCTGCCTGTTGTTGTAGACAGGAAGAAGGCCCTAAGAGCACAGAGCTCTCCTGGAATGGGTGCATAGCCTGCCATTTGTTGTACACAGGAAGCAGACCCTAAGGGCACAGGGCTGTCCTGGAATAGGTGCATAGACTGCCAGTTGTTGTACACAGGAAGCAGACCCTCAGAGCACAGGGCTGTCCTGGAATAGGTGCATAGCCTGCCTGCAGACCCTCAGAGCACAGGGATGTCCTGGAATAGGTACATAGCCTGCCAGTTGTTGTACACAGGAAGCAGACCCTCGGAGCAGAGGACTGTCCCGGAATAGGTGCATAGCCTGCCAGTTTTTGGACACAGGAAGCAGACCCTCGGAGCACAGGACTATCCGGAAGTAGGTGCACGGCCTGGCAGTTGTTGTACACAGGATGCAGACCCTCGGAAAACAGGGCTGTCCTGGCATAGGTGCATAGCCTGCCAGTTGTTGTAAACAGGAAGCGGACCCTAAGTACACAGGACTGTCCTGGAATAGGTGCATAGCCTGCCCATTTTTGTACACAGGAAGCAGACCCTCAGAGCAGAAGGCTGTCCTGGAATAGGTGCATAGCCTGCCTGTTGTAGTATACAGGAAGCAGGCCCTAAGAGCACACGGCTATCCTGGAATAGGTGCATAGCCTCGCAGTTGTTGTACACAGGAAGCGGACCCTTGGAGCACAGAGCTGTCCTGGAATAGGTGCATAGCCGGCCAGTTGTTGTACAAACGAAGAAGACCCTCAGAGCACAGGGCTGTCCTGGAATAGGTGCGTAGCCTGCCTGTTGTTGTACAAAGGAAGCAGACCCTCGGACCAAAGGGGTGTTCTGGAATAGGTTGATAGCCTGCCTGTTGTTGTACACAGGAAGCAGACCTTCAGAGCACAAGGCTGTCCTGGAATAAGTGCATAACCTGCCTGCTCTTGTACACAGGAGACAGACACTCAGAGCACAGGGTTGTCCTGGAAGAGGTGGATAGCCTGACAGTTGCTGTACACAGGAAGCAGACCCTAGGAGCACAGGACTATCCTGGAATAGGTGCATAGCCTGCCAGTTTTTGTACACAGGAAGCAGACCCTCGGAGCACAAGGCTGTCCTGGAATAAGTGCATAACCTGCCTGCTCTTGTACAAAGGAAACAGACCCTCAGAGCACAGGGTTGTCCTGGAAGAGGTGGATAGCCTGACAGTTGCTGTGCACAGGAAGCAGACCCTAGGAGCACAGGACTATCCTGGAATAGGTGCATAGCCTGCCAGTTGTTGTACACAGGAAGCAGACCCTCGGAGCACAGGGCTGTCCTGCAATAGGTGCATAGCCCGCCAGTTGTAGTACACAGGAATCAGACCCTCAGAGCACAGGGATGTCTTGGAATAGGTGCATAGCCTGCCAGTTGTTGTACAAAGGAAGAAGACCCTCAGAGCACAGGACTGTCCTGGAATAGATGCATATTCTGTCAGATGTTGAACACAGGAAGCGGACCCTCTGGGCACAGGGCTGTCCTGGAATAGGTGCATAGCCTGCCTGTTGTTGTACACAGGAAGCAGACCTTCAGAGCACAAAGCTGTCCTGAAATAGGTGCATAGCCTGCCTGTTGATGTACACAGGAAGCAGACCCTAAGAGCACAGGGTTGTCCTGGAATAGGTGAATAGCCTGCCAGTTGTTGTACACAGGAAGCAGACCCTCGGAGCACAGGACTATCCTGGAGTAGATGCAAACCTCGAATAGGTGCATAGCTTGCCTGTTGTTGTACACAGGAAGCAGACCCTCGGCGCACAGGGCTGTCCTAGGAGAGGTGCATAGCCTGCCTGTTGTTTCACACAGGAAGCAGACCCTCGGAGCGCAAGACTGTCCTAGAATAGGTGCACAGCCTGCCAGTTGTTGCACACAAGAAGCAGGCCCTAAGAGCACAGGGCTGTCCTAGAATAGGTACATAGCCTGCTGGTTGTTGTACACAGGAAGCAGACCCTCGGAGCACAGGACTATCATAGAATAGGTGCATAGACTGCCGGTTGTTGTACACAGGAAGCAGATCCTCGGAGCACAGGGCTGTCCTGGAATAGGTGCATGGCCTGCCAGTTGTTGTACACAGGAAGCAGACCCCGGACCACAGGGCTGTTCTGGAATAGGTTGATAGCCTGCCTGTTGTTGTACACAGGAAGCAGACCCGCAGATCACAGGACTATACTGGAATAGGTGCAATGCCTGCCGGTTGTTGTACACAGGAAGCAGACCCTCGGAGCACAGGACTATCCGGGAATAGGTGCATAGCCTGCCCTTTGTAGTATACAGGAAGCAGGCCCTAAGAGCAAAGGGCTGTCCTGGAATAGGTGCATAACCTGCCAGTTGTTGTACACAGGAAGCGGACGCTCAGAGCACAGGACTGTCCTGGAATAGGTGCATAGCCTGCCAGTTGTTGTAAACAGGAAGCGGACGCTCGGAACACAGGATTGTCCTGGAATAGGTGCATAGCCTGCCAGTTGTTGTACACAGGAGGCGGACCCTCGGAGCACAGGGCTGTCTGGAAATAGGTGCATAGCCTGCCAGTTGCTGTACAAAGGAAGAAGACCCTCAGAGCACAGGACTGTCCTGGAATAGATCCCTAGCCTGCCAGATGTTGTACACAGGAAGCGGACCCTCTGAACATAGGGCTGTCCTGGAATAGGTGCATAGCCTGCCAGTTGTTGTACCCTTGGAGCATAGGACTGTCCTGGAATAGGTGCATAACCTGCCAGTTGTTGTAAACAGGAAGCGACCTTCAGAGCACAGGGCTGTCCTGAAATAGGTGCATAGCCTGCCTGTTGTTGTACACAGGAAGCAGACCTTCAGAGCACAGGGCTGTCCTGAAATAGGTGCATAGCCTGCCTGTTGATGTACACAGGAAGCAGACCCTAAGAGCACAAGGTTGTCCTGGAATAGGTGAATAGCCTGCCAGTTGTTGTACACAGGAAGCAGACCCTCGGAGCACAGGACTATCCTGGAGTAGATGCAAACCTCGAATAGGTGCATAGCTTGCCTGTTGTTGTGCACAGGAAGCCAACCCTCGGCGCACAGGGCTGTCCTAGGAGAGGTGCATAGCCTGCCTGTTGTTGCACACAGGAAGCAGACCCTCGGAGCGCAAGACTGTCCTAGAATAGGTGCACAGCCTGCCAGTTGGTGCACACAAGAAGCACGCCCTAAGAGCACAGGGCTGTCCTAGAATAGGTACGTAGCCTGCTGGTTGTTGTACACAGGAAGCAGACCCTCGGAGCACAGGACTATCATGGAATAGGTGCATAGCCTGCCGGTTGTTGTACACAGGAAGAAGACCCTCGGAGCACAGGGCTGTCCTGGAATAGGTGCATGGCCTGCCAGTTGTTGTACACAGGAAGCAGACCCCGGACCACAGGGCTGTTCTGGAATAGGTTGATAGCCTGCCTGTTGTTGTACACAGGAAGCAGACCCGCAGATCACAGGACTATACTGGAATAGGTGCAATGCCTGCCGGTTGTTGTACACAGGAAGCAGACCCTCGGAGCACAGGACTATCCGGGAATAGGTGCATAGCCTGCCCTTTGTAGTATACAGGAAGCAGGCCCTAAGAGCAAAGGGCTGTCCTGGAATAGGTGCATAACCTGCCAGTTGTTGTACACAGGAAGCGGACGCTCAGAGCACAGGACTGTCCTGGAATAGGTGCATAGCCTGCCAGTTGTTGTACACATGAAGCGGACGCTCGGAACAGAGGATTGTCCTGGAATAGGTGCATAACCTGCCAGTTGTTGTACACAGGAAGCGGACCCTCGGAGCACAGGGCTGTCCGGGAATAGGTGCATAGCCTGCCAGTTGCTGTACAAAGGAAGAAGACCCTCAGAGCACAGGACTGTCCTGGAATAGATCCCTAGCCTGCCAGATGTTGTACACAGGAAGCGGACCCTCTAAACATAGGGCTGTCCAGGAATAGGTGCATAGCCTGCCAGTTGTTGTACCCTTGGAGCATAGGACTGTCCTGGAATAGGTGCATAACCTGCCAGTTGTTGTAAACAGGAAGCGGCCTTCAGAGCACAGGGCTGTCCTGAAATAGGTGCATAGCCTGCCTGTTGTTGTACACAGGAAGCAGACCCTTAGAGCACAGGGTTGTCCTGGAATAATTGAATAGCCTGCCAGTTGTTGTACAGAGGAAGCAGACCCTCGGAGCACAGGGCTGTCCTCGAAAAGGTGCATAGCCTGCCAGTTGTTGTACACAGAAAGCAGACCCTCAGAGCACAGGCATGTCCTGGAATAGGTGCATGCATAGCCTGTCTGTTGTTGTACACATGAGGCAGACCCTCGGCGCACAGAGCTGTCCTAGAAAAGGTGCATAGCCTGCCTGTTGTTGCACACAGGAAGCAGACCCTCGGAGCACAGGACTGTCCTAGAATAGGTGCAGAGCCTGCTAGTTGTTATACACAGGAAGCAGGCCCTAAGAGCACAGGACTAGCCTGGAATAGGTGCATAGCCTGCCTGTTGTTGCACACAGGAAGCAAACCCTCGGAGCACAGGGCTGTCCTAGAATAGGTACATAGCCTGCCAGTTCATGGACACAGGAAGTGGACCCTCAGAGCACAGGGCTGTCCTGGAATAGGTTCATAACCTGCCTGTTGTTGTACACAGTAAGATGACCCTCAAAGCACAGGGCTTTCCTGGAATAGGTGCATAGCCTGCCGGTTGTTGTACAAAGGAAGCAGACCCTCGGACCAAAGGGGTGTTCTGGAATAGGTTGATAGCCTGCCTGTTGTTGTACACAGGAAGCAGACCCACAGAGCACAGGACTATCCTGGAATAGGTGCATAGCCTGCCGGTTGTTGTACACAGGAAGCAGACCCTCGGAGCACAGGGCTGTCTTGGAATAGGTGCATAGCCTGCCAGTTGTTGTACAAACGAAGAAGACCCTCAGAGCACAGGGCTGTCCTGGAATAGGGGCGTAGCCTGCCTGTTGTTGTACAAAGGAAGCAGACCCTCGGACCAAAGGGGTGTTCTGGAATAGGTTGATAGCCTGCCTGTTGTTGTACACAGGAAGCAGACCTTCAGAGCACAAGGCTGTCCTGGAATAAGTGCATAACCTGCCTGCTCTTGTACACAGGAGACAGACACTCAGAGCACAGGGTTGTCCTGGAAGAGGTGGATAGCCTGACAGTTGCTGTACACAGGAAGCAGACCCTAGGAGCACAGGACTATCCTGGAATAGGTGCATAGCCTGCCAGTTTTTGTACACAGGAAGCAGACCCTCGGAGCACAAGGCTGTCCTGGAATAAGTGCATAACCTGCCTGCTCTTGTACACAGGAAACAGACCGTCAGAGCACAGGGTTGTCCTGGAAGAGGTGGATAGCCTGACAGTTGCTGTGCACAGGAAGCAGACCCTAGGAGCACAGGACTATCCTGGAATAGGTGCATAGCCTGCCAGTTGTTGTACACAGGAAGCAGACCCTCGGAGCACAGGGCTGTCCTGCAATAGGTGCATAGCCCGCCAGTTGTAGTACGCAGGAATCAGACCCTCAGAGCACAGGGATGTCTTGGAATAGGTGCATAGCCTGCCAGTTGTTGTACAAAGGAAGAAGACCCTCAGAGCACAGGACTGTCCTGGAATAGATGCATATTCTGTCAGATGTTGAACACAGGAAGCGGACCCTCTGGGCACAGGGCTGTCCTGGAATAGGTGCATAGCCTGCCTGTTGTTGTACACAGGAAGCAGACCTTCAGAGCACAAAGCTGTCCTGAAATAGGTGCATAGCCTGCCTGTTGATGTACACAGGAAGCAGACCCTAAGAGCACAGGGTTGTCCTGGAATAGGTGAATAGCCTGCCAGTTGTTGTACACAGGAAGCAGACCCTCGGAGCACAGGACTATCCTGGAGTAGATGCAAACCTCGAATAGGTGCATAGCTTGCCTGTTGTTGTACACAGGAAGCAGACCCTCGGCGCACAGGGCTGTCCTAGGAGAGGTGCATAGCCTGCCTGTTGTTTCACACAGGAAGCAGACCCTCGGAGCGCAAGACTGTCCTAGAATAGGTGCACAGCCTGCCAGTTGTTGCACACAAGAAGCAGGCCCTAAGAGCACAGGGCTGTCCTAGAATAGGTACATAGCCTGCTGGTTGTTGTACACAGGAAGCAGACCCTCGGAGCACAGGACTATCATAGAATAGGTGCATAGCCTGCCGGTTGTTGTACACAGGAAGCAGATCCTCGGAGCACAGGGCTGTCCTGGAATAGGTGCATGGCCTGCCAGTTGTTGTACACAGGAAGCAGACCCCGGACCACAGGGCTGTTCTGGAATAGGTTGATAGCCTGCCTGTTGTTGTACACAGGAAGCAGACCCGCAGATCACAGGACTATACTGGAATAGGTGCAATGCCTGCCGGTTGTTGTACACAGGAAGCAGACCCTCGGAGCACAGGACTATCCGGGAATAGGTGCATAGCCTGCCCTTTGTAGTATACAGGAAGCAGGCCCTAAGAGCAAAGGGCTGTCCTGGAATAGGTGCATAACCTGCCAGTTGTTGTACACAGGAAGCGGACGCTCAGAGCACAGGACTGTCCTGGAATAGGTGCATAGCCTGCCAGTTGTTGTAAACAGGAAGCGGACGCTCGGAACACAGGATTGTCCTGGAATAGGTGCATAGCCTGCCAGTTGTTGTACACAGGAGGCGGACCCTCGGAGCACAGGGCTGTCTGGAAATAGGTGCATAGCCTGCCAGTTGCTGTACAAAGGAAGAAGACCCTCAGAGCACAGGACTGTCCTGGAATAGATCCCTAGCCTGCCAGATGTTGTACACAGGAAGCGGACCCTCTGAACATAGGGCTGTCCTGGAATAGGTGCATAGCCTGCCAGTTGTTGTACCCTTGGAGCATAGGACTGTCCTGGAATAGGTGCATAACCTGCCAGTTGTTGTAAACAGGAAGCGACCTTCAGAGCACAGGGCTGTCCTGAAATAGGTGCATAGCCTGCCTGTTGTTGTACACAGGAAGCAGACCCTTAGAGCACAGGGTTGTCCTGGAATAATTGAATAGCCTGCCAGTTGTTGTACAGAGGAAGCAGACCCTCGGAGCACAGGGCTGTCCTCGAATAGGTGCATAGCCTGCCAGTTGTTGTACACAGGAAGCAGACCCTCAGAGCACAGGCATGTCCTGGAATAGGTGCATGCATAGCCTGTCTGTTGTTGTACACAGGAGGCAGACCCTCGGCGCACAGAGTTGTCCTAGAAGAGGTGCATAGCCTGCCTGTTGTTGCACACAGGAAGCAGACCCTCGGAGCACAGGACTGTCCTAGAATAGGTGCAGAGCCTGCAAGTTGTTATACACAGGAAGCAGGCCCTAAGAGCACAGGACTAGCCTGGAATAGGTGCATAGCCTGTCTGTTGTTGCACACAGGAAGCAGACCCTCGGAGCACAGGGCTGTCCTAGAATAGGTACATAGCCTGCCAGTTCTTGTACACAGGAAGTGGACCCTCAGAGCACAGGGCTGCCTGGAATAGGTGCATAACCTGCCTGTTGTTGTACACAGTAAGATGACCCTCAAAGCACAGGGCTTTCCTTCCTGGAATAGGTGCAAAACCTGCCTGTTGTTGTACACAGTAAGTTGACCCTCAAAGCGCAGGGCTTTCCTGGAATAGGTGCATAGCCTGCCGGTTGTTGTACAAAGGAAGCAGACCCTCGGACCAAAGGGCTGTTCTGGAATAGGTTGATAGCCTGCCTGTTGTTGTACACAGGAAGCAGACCCGCAGAGCACAGGACTATCCTGGAATAGGTGCATAGCCTGCCGGTTGTTGTGCACAGGAAGCAGACCCTCGGAGCACAGGGCTGTCTTGGAATAGGTGCATAGCCTGCCAGTTGTTGTAAAAAGGAAGAAGACACTCAGAGCACAGGGCTGTCCTGGAATAGGTGCGTAGCCTGCCTGTTGTTGTAGACAGGAAGAAGGCCCTAAGAGCACAGAGCTGTCCTGGAATGGGTGCATAGCCTGCCATTTGTTGTACACAGGAAGCAGACCCTAAGGGCACAGGGCTGTCCTGGAATAGGTGCATAGACTGCCAGTTGTTGTACACAGGAAGCAGACCCTCAGAGCACAGGGCTGTCCTGGAATAGGTGCATAGCCTGCCTGCAGACCCTCAGAGCACAGGACTGTCCTGGAATAGATGCATATTCTGCCAGATGTTGAACACAGGAAGCGGACCCTCTGGGCACAGGGCTGTCCTGGAATAGGTGCATAGCCTGCCTGTTGTTGTACACAGGAAGCAGACCTTCAGAGCACAGGGCTGTCCTGAAATAGGTGCATAGCCTGCCTGTTGATGTACACAGGAAGCAGACCCTAAGAGCACAAGGTTGTCCTGGAATAGGTGAATAGCCTGCCAGTTGTTGTACACAGGAAGCAGACCCTCGGAGCACGGGACTATCCTGGAGTAGATGCAAACCTCGAATAGGTGCATAGCTTGCCTGTTGTTGTACACAGGAAGCAGACCCTCGGCGCACAGGGCTGTCCTAGGAGAGGTGCACAGCCTGCCAGTTGTTGCACACAAGAAGCAGGCCCTAAGAGCACAGGGCTGTCCTAGAATAGGTACATAGCCTGCTGGTTGTTGTACACAGGAAGCAGACCCTCGGAGCACAGGACTATCATGGAATAGGTGCATAGCCTGCCGGTTGTTGTACACAGGAAGCAGACCCTCGGAGCACAGGACTATCATGGAATAGGTGCATAGCCTGCCGGTTGTTGTACACAGGAAGAAGACCCTCGGAGCACAGGGCTGTCCTGGAATAGGTGCATAGCCTGCCGGTTGTTGTACACAGGAAGAAGACCCTCAGAGCACAGGACTGTCCTGGAATAGATGCATATTCTGCCAGATGTTGAACACAGGAAGCGGACCCTCTGGGCACAGGGCTGTCCTGGAATAGGTGCATAGCCTGCCTGTTGTTGTACACAGGAAGCAGACCTTCAGAGCACAGGGCTGTCCTGAAATAGGTGCATAGCCTGCCTGTTGATGTACACAGGAAGCAGACCCTAAGAGCACAAGGTTGTCCTGGAATAGGTGAATAGCCTGCCAGTTGTTGTACACAGGAAGCAGACCCTCGGAGCACGGGACTATCCTGGAGTAGATGCAAACCTCGAATAGGTGCATAGCCTGCCTGTTGTTGCACACAGGAAGCAGACCCTCGGAGCGCAAGACTGTCCTAGAATAGGTGCACAGCCTGCCAGTTGTTGCACACAAGAAGCAGGCCCTAAGAGCACAGGGCTGTCCTAGAATAGGTACATAGCCTGCTGGTTGTTGTACACAGGAAGCAGACCCTCGGAGCACAGGACTATCATGGAATAGGTGCATAGCCTGCCGGTTGTTGTACACAGGAAGAAGACCCTCGGAGCACAGGGCTGTCCTGGAATAGGTGCATGGCCTGCCAGTTGTTGTACACAGGAAGCAGACCCCGGACCACAGGGCTGTTCTGGAATAGGTTGATAGCCTGCCTGTTGTTGTACACAGGAAGCAGACCCGCAGATCACAGGACTATACTGGAATAGGTGCAATGCCTGCCGGTTGTTGTACACAGGAAGCAGACCCTCGGAGCACAGGACTATCCGGGAATAGGTGCATAGCCTGCCCTTTGTAGTATACAGGAAGCAGGCCCTAAGAGCAAAGGGCTATCCTGGAATAGGTGCATAACCTGCCAGTTGTTGTACACAGGAAGCGGACGCTCAGAGCAAAGGACTGTCCTGGAATAGGTGCATAGCCTGCCAGTTGTTGTACACATGAAGCGGACGCTCGGAACACAGGATTGTCCTGGAATAGGTGCATAACCTGCCAGTTGTTGTACACAGGAAGCGGACCCTCGGAGCACAGGGCTGTCCGGGAATAGGTGCATAGCCTGCCAGTTGCTGTACAAAGGAAGAAGACCCTCAGAGCACAGGACTGTCCTGGAATAGATCCCTAGCCTGCCAGATGTTGTACACAGGAAGCGGACCCTCTAAACATAGGGCTGTCCTGGAATAGGTGCATAGCCTGCCAGTTGTTGTACCCTTGGAGCATAGGACTGTCCTGGAATAGGTGCATAACCTGCCAGTTGTTGTAAACAGGAAGCGGCCTTCAGAGCACAGGGCTGTCCTGAAATAGGTGCATAGCCTGCCTGTTGTTGTACACAGGAAGCAGACCCTTAGAGCACAGGGTTGTCCTGGAATAATTGAATAGCCTGCCAGTTGTTGTACAGAGGAAGCAGACCCTCGGAGCACAGGGCTATCCTCGAATAGGTGCATAGCCTGCCAGTTGTTGTACACAGGAAGCAGACCCTCAGAGCACAGGCATGTCCTGGAATAGGTGCATGCATAGCCTGTCTGTTGTTGTACACATGAGGCAGACCCTCGGCGCACAGAGCTGTCCTAGAAAAGGTGCATAGCCTGCCTGTTGTTGCACACAGGAAACAGACCCTCGGAGCACAGGACTGTCCTAGAATAGGTGCAGAGCCTGCTAGTTGTTATACACAGGAAGCAGGCCCTAAGAGCACAGGACTAGCCTGGAATAGGTGCATAGCCTGCCTGTTGTTGCACACAGGAAGCAAACCCTCGGAGCACAGGGCTGTCCTAGAATAGGTACATAGCCTGCCAGTTCTTGTACACAGGAAGTGGACCCTCAGAGCACAGGGCTGTCCTGGAATAGGTTCATAACCTGCCTGTTGTTGTACACAGTAAGATGACCCTCAAAGCACAGGGCTTTCCTGGAATAGGTGCAAAACCTGCCTGCTGTTGTACACAGTAAGTTGACCCTCAAAGCACAGGGCTTTCCTGGAATAGGTGCATAGCCTGCCGGTTGTTGTACAAAGGAAGCAGACCCTCGGACCAAAGGGGTGTTCTGGAATAGGTTGATAGCCTGCCTGTTGTTGTACACAGGAAGCAGACCCACAGAGCACAGGACTATCCTGGAATAGGTGCATAGCCTGCCGGTTGTTGTACACAGGAAGCAGACCCTCGGAGCACAGGGCTGTCTTGGAATAGGTGCATAGCCTGCCACTTGTTGTACAAACGAAGAAGACCCTCTGAGCACAGGGCTGTCCTGGAATAGGTGCGTAGCCTGCCTGTTGTTGTAGACAGGAAGAAGGCCCTAAGAGCACAGAGCTCTCCTGGAATGGGTGCATAGCCTGCCATTTGTTGTACACAGGAAGCAGACCCTAAGGGCACAGGGCTGTCCTGGAATAGGTGCATAGACTGCCAGTTGTTGTACACAGGAAGCAGACCCTCAGAGCACAGGGCTGTCCTGGAATAGGTGCATAGCCTGCCTGCAGACCCTCAGAGCACAGGGATGTCCTGGAATAGGTACATAGCCTGCCAGTTGTTGTACACAGGAAGCAGACCCTCGGAGCAGAGGACTGTCCCGGAATAGGTGCATAGCCTGCCAGTTTTTGGACACAGGAAGCAGACCCTCGGAGCACAGGACTATCCGGAAGTAGGTGCACGGCCTGGCAGTTGTTGTACACAGGATGCAGACCCTCGGAAAACAGGGCTGTCCTGGCATAGGTGCATAGCCTGCCAGTTGTTGTAAACAGGAAGCGGACCCTAAGTACACAGGACTGTCCTGGAATAGGTGCATAGCCTGCCCATTTTTGTACACAGGAAGCAGACCCTCAGAGCAGAAGGCTGTCCTGGAATAGGTGCATAGCCTGCCTGTTGTAGTATACAGGAAGCAGGCCCTAAGAGCACACGGCTATCCTGGAATAGGTGCATAGCCTCGCAGTTGTTGTACACAGGAAGCGGACCCTTGGAGCACAGAGCTGTCCTGGAATAGGTGCATAGCCGGCCAGTTGTACACAGGAAGCAGACCCTCGGAGCACAGGACTGTCTTGGAATAGGTGCATAGCCTGCCAGTTGTTGTACAAAGGAAGCAGACCCTCGGACCAAAGGGCTGTTCTGGAATAGGTTGATAGCCTGCCTGTTGTTGTACACAGGAAGCAGACCCGCAGAGCACAGGACTATCCTGGAATAGGTGCATAGCCTGCCGGTTGTTGTACACAGGAAACAGACCCTCGGAGCACAGGGCTGTCTTGGAATAGGTGCATAGCCTGCCAGTTGTTGTACAAAGGAAGAAGACCCTCAGAGCACAGGGCTGTCCTGGAATAGGTGCGTAGCCTGCCTGTTGTTGTAGACAGGAAGAAGGCCCTAAAATCACAGAGCTGTCCTGGAATGGGTGCATAGCCTGCCATTTGTTGTACACAGGAAGCAGACCCTAAGGGCACAGGGCTGTCCTGGAATAGGTGCATAGACTGTCAGTTGTTGTACACAGGAAGCAGACCCTCAGAGCACAGGGCTGTCCTGGAATAGGTGCATAGCCTGCCTGCAGACCCTCAGAGCACAGGGATGTCCTGGAATAGGTACATAGCCTGCCAGTTGTTGTACACAGGAAGCAGACCCTCGGAGCAGAGGACTGTCCCGGAATAGGTGCATAGCCTGCCAGTTTTTGTACACAGGAAGCAGACCCTCGGAGCACAGGACTATCCGGAAGTAGGTGCACGGCCTGGCAGTTGTTGTACACAGGATGCAGACCCTCGGAAAACAGGGCTGTCCTGGCATAGGTGCATAGCCTGCCAGTTGTTGTAAACAGGAAGCGGACCCTAAGTACACAGGACTGTCCTGGAATAGGTGCATAGCCTGCCCGTTGTTGTACACAGGAAGCAGACCCTCAGAGCAGAAGGCTGTCCTGGAATAGGTGCATAGCCTACCTGTTGTAGTATACAGGAAGCAGGCCCTAAGAGCACACGACTATCCTGGAATAGGTGCATAGCCTCCCAGTTGTTGTACACAGGAAGCGGACCCTTGGAGCACAGAGCTGTCCTGGAATTGGTGCATAGCCGGCCAGTTGTACACAGGAAGCAGACCCTCGGAGCACAGGACTGTCTTGGAATAGGTGCATAGCCTGCCAGTTGTACAAAGGAAGAAGACCCCCCAGGGCACAGAGCTGTCTTGGAATAGGTGCTTAGCCTGCGAGATGTTGTACACAGGAAGTGGACCCTGGGAGAACAGGGCTGTCCTGGAATAGGTGCATAGCCTGCCAGTTGTTGTACCCTCGGAGCAGAGGACTGTCCTGGAATAGGTGCATAGCCTGCCAGTTGCTGTACACAGGAAGCAGACCTTCAGAGCACAGGGCTGTCCTGGAATAAGTGCATAACCTGCCTGCTCTTGTACACAGGAAACAGACCCTCAGAGCACAGGGTTGTCCTGGAAAAGGTGGATAGACTGACAGTTGCTGTACACAGGAAGCAGACCCTAGGAGCACAGGACTATCCTGGAATAGGTGCATAGCCTGCCAGTTATTGTACACAGGAAGCAGACCCTCGGAGCACAGGGCTACCCTGCAATAAGTACATAGCATGCCTGTTGTAGTATACAGAAAGCAGGCCCTAAGAGCACAGGACTGTCCTCGAATAGGTGCATAGCCTGTCAGTTGTTGTACACAGGAAGCGGACGCTCAGAGCACAGGGATTGTCCTGGAATAGGTGCATAGCCTGCCAGTTGTTGTACACAGGAAGCAGACCCTCGGAGCACAGGGCTGTCCTGCAATAGGTGCATAGCTTTCCAGTTGTAGTACACAGGAAGCAGACCCTCAGAGCACAGGGATGTCTTGGAATAGGTGCATAGCCTGCCAGTTGTTGTACAAAGGAAGAAGACCCTCAGAGCACAGGACTGTCCTGGAATAGATGCATATTCTGCCAGATGTTGAACACAGGAAGCGGACCCTCTGGGCACAGGGCTGTCCTGGAATAGGTGCATAGCCTGCCTGTTGTTGTACACAGGAAGCAGACCTTCAGAGCACAGGGCTGTCCTGAAATAGGTGCATAGCCTGCCTGTTGATGTACACAGGAAGCAGACCCTAAGAGCACAAGGTTGTCCTGGAATAGATGAATAGCCTGCCAGTTGTTGTACACAGGAAGCAGACCCTCGGAGCACAGGACTATCCTGGAGTAGATGCAAACCTCGAATAGGTGCATAGCTTGCCTGTTGTTGTACACAGGAAGCAGACCCTCGGCGCACAGGGATGTCCTAGGAGAGGTGCATAGCCTGCCTGTTGTTGCACACAGGAAGCAGACCCTCGGAGCGCAAGACTGTCCTAGAATAGGTGCACAGCCTGCCAGTTGTTGCACACAAGAAGCAGGCCCTAAGAGCACAGGGCTGTCCTAGAATAGGTACATAGCCTGCTGGTTGTTGTACACAGGAAGCAGACCCTCGGAAAACAGTGCTGTCCTGGCATAGGTGCATAGTCTGCCAGTTATTGTAAACAGGAAGCGGACCCTAAGTACACAGGACTGTCCTGGAATAGGTGCATAGCCTGCCCGTTTTTGTACACAGGAAGCAGACCCTCAGAGCAGAAGGCTGTCCTGGAATAGGTGCATAGCCTGCCTGTTGTAGTATACAGGAAGCAGGCCCTAAGAGCACACGGCTAACCTGGAATAGGTGCATAGCCTCCCAGTTGTTGTACACAGGAAGCGGACCCTTGGAGCACAGAGCTGTCCTGGAATAGGTGCATAGCCGGCCAGTTGTACACAGGAAGCAGACCCTCGGAGCACAGGACTGTCTTGGAATAGGTGCATAGCCTGCCGGTTGTTGTACAAATGAAGCAGACCCTCGGACCAAAGGGCTGTTCTGGAATAGGTTGATAGCCTGCCTGTTGTTGTACACAGGAAGCAGACCCGCAGATCACAGGACTATACTGGAATAGGTGCAATGCCTGCCGGTTGTTGTACACAGGAAGCAGACCCTCTGAGCATAGGACTATCCGGGAATAGGTGCATAGCCTGCCCTTTGTAGTATACAGGAAGCAGGCCCTAAGAGCAAAGGTCTGTCCTGGAATAGGTGCATAACCTGCCAGTTGTTGTACACAGGAAGCGGACGCTCGGAACACAGGATTGTCCTGGAATAGGTGCATAGCCTGTCAGTTGTTGTACACAGGAAGCGGACCCCCGGAGCACAGGGCTGTCCGGGAATAGGTGCATAGCCTGCCAGTTGCTGTACAAAGGAAGAAGACCCTCAGAGCACAGGACTGTCCTGGAATAGATCCCTAGCCTGCCAGATGTTGTACACAGGAAGCGGATCCTCTAAAAATAGGGCTGTCCTGGAATAGGTGCATAGCCTGCCAGTTGTTGTACCCTTGGAGCATAGGACTGTCCTGGAATAGGTGCATAACCTGCCAGTTGTTGTAAACAGGAAGCGGCCTTCAGAGCACAGGGCTGTCCTGAAATAGGTGCATAGCCTGCCTGTTGTTGTACACAGGAAGCAGACCCTTAGAGCACAGGGTTGTCCTGGAATAATTGAATAGCCTGCCAGTTGTTGTACAGAGGAAGCGGACCCTCTAAACATAGGGCTGTCCTGGAATAGGTGCATAACCTGCCAGTTGTTGTACCCTTGGAGCATAGGACTATCCTGGAATAGGTGCATAACCTGCCAGTTGTTGTAAACAGGAAGCGGCCTTCAGAGCACAGGGCTGTCCTGAAATAGGTGCATAGCCTGCCAGTTGTTGTACACAGGAAGCAGACCCTCAGAGCACAGGCATGTCCTGGAATAGGTGCATACATAGCCTGTCTGTTGTTGTACACAGGAGGCAGACCCTCGGCGCACAGAGCTGTCCTAGAAGAGGTGCATAGCCTGCCTGTTGTTGCACACAGGAAGCAGACCCTCGGAGCACAGGACTGTCCTAGAATAGGTGTAGAGCCTGCTAGTTGTTATACACAGGAAGCAGGCCCTAAGAGCACAGGACTAGCCTGGAATAGGTGCATAGCCTGCCTGTTGTTGCACACAGGAAGCAGACCCTCGGAGCACAGGGCTGTCCTAGAATAGGTACATAGCCTGCCAGTTCTTGTACACAAGAAGTGGACCCTGAGAGCAGAGGGCTGTCCTGGAATAGGTGCATAACCTGCCTGTTGTTGTACACAGTAAGATGACCCTCAAAGCACAGGGCTTTCCTGGAATAGGTGCAAAACCTGCCTGTTGTTGTACACAGTAAGTTGACCCTCAAAGCACAGGGCTTTCCTGGAATAGGTGCATAGCCTGCCGGTTGTTGTACAAAGGAAGCAGACCCTCGGACCAAAGGGCTGTTCTGGAATAGGTTGATAGCCTGCCTGTTGTTGTACACAGGAAGCAGACCCGCAGAGCACAGGACTATCCTGGAATAGGTGCATAGCCTGCCGGTTGTTGTACACAGGAAGCAGACCCTCGGAGCACAGGGCTGTCTTGGAATAGGTGCATAGCCTGCCAGTTGTTGTACAAACGAAGAAGACCCTCAGAGCACAGGGCTGTCCTGGAATAGGTGCGTAGCCTGCCTGTTGTTGTAGACAGGAAGAAGGCCCTAAGAGCACAGAGCTCTCCTGAATGGGTGCATAGCCTGCCATTTGTTGTACACAGGAAGCAGACCCTAAGGGCACAGGGCTGTCCTGGAATAGGTGCATAGACTGCCAGTTGTTGTACACAGGAAGCAGACCCTCAGAGCACAGGGCTGCCCTGGAATAGGTGCATAGCCTGCCTGCAGACCCTCAGAGCACAGGGATGTCCTGGAATAGGTACATAGCCTGCCAGTTGTTGTACACAGGAAGCAGACCCTCGGAGCAGAGGACTGTCCCGGAATAGGTGCATAGCCTGCCAGTTTTTGTACACAGGAAGCAGACCCTCGGAGCACAGGACTATCCGGAAGTAGGTGCACGGCCTGGCAGTTGTTGTACACAGGATGCAGACCCTCGGAAAACAGGGCTGTCCTGGCATAGGTGCATAGCCTGCCAGTTGTTGTAAACAGGAAGCGGACCCTAAGTACACAGGACTGTCCTGGAATAGGTGCATAGCCTGCCCGTTTTTGTACACAGGAAGCAGACCCTCAGAGCAGAAGGCTGTCCTGGAATAGGTGCACAGCCTGCCTGTTGTAGTATACAGGAAGCAGGCCCTAAGAGCACACGGCTATCCTGGAATAGGTGCATAGCCTCCCAGTTGTTGTACACAGGAAGCGGACCCTTGGAGCACAGAGCTGTCCTGGAATAGGTGCATAGCCGGCCAGTTGTACACAGGAAGCAGACCCTCGGAGCACAGGACTGTCTTGGAATAGGTGCACAGCCTGCCAGTTGTTGTACAAAGGAAGCAGACCCTCGGACCAAAGGGCTGTTCTGGAATAGGTTGATAGCCTGCCTGTTGTTGTACACAGGAAGCAGACCCGCAGAGCACAGGACTATCCTGGAATAGGTGCATAGCCTGCCGGTTGTTGTACACAGGAAACAGACCCTCGGAGCACAGGGCTGTCTTGGAATAGGTGCATAGCCTGCCAGTTGTTGTACAAAGGAAGAAGACCCTCAGAGCACAGGGCTGTCCTGGAATAGGTGCGTAGCCTGCCTGTTGTTGTAGACAGGAAGAAGGCCCTAAGATCACAGAGCTGTCCTGGAATGGGTGCATAGCCTGCCATTTGTTGTACACAGGAAGCAGACCCTAAGGGCACAGGGCTGTCCTGGAATAGGTGCATAGACTGTCAGTTGTTGTACACAGGAAGCAGACCCCCAGAGCACAGGGCTGTCCTGGAATAGGTGCATAGCCTGCCTGCAGACCCTCAGAGAACAGGGATGTCCTGGAATAGGTACATAGCCTGCCAGTTGTTGTACACAGGAAGCAGACCCTCGGAGCAGAGGACTGTCCCGGAATAGGTGCATAGCCTGCCAGTTTTTGTACACAGGAAGCAGACCCTCGGAGCACAGGACTATCCGGAAGTAGGTGCACTGCCTGGCAGTTGTTGTACACAGGATGCAGACCCTCGGAAAACAGGGCTGTCCTGGCATAGGTGCATAGCCTGCCAGTTGTTGTAAACAGGAAGCGGACCCTAAGTACACAGGACTGTCCTGGAATAGGTGCATAGCCTGCCCGTTGTTGTACACAGGAAGCAGACCCTCAGAGCAGAAGGCTGTCCTGGAATAGGTGCATAGCCTACCTGTTGTAGTATACAGGAAGCAGGCCCTAAGAGCACACGACTATCCTGGAATAGGTGCATAGCCTCCCAGTTGTTGTACACAGGAAGCGGACCCTTGGAGCACAGAGCTGTCCTGGAATTGGTGCATAGCCGGCCAGTTGTACACAGGAAGCAGACCCTCGGAGCACAGGACTGTCTTGGAATAGGTGCATAGCCTGCCAGTTGTACAAAGGAAGAAGACCCCCCAGGGCACAGAGCTGTCTTGGAATAGGTGCATAGCCTGCCAGTTGTTGTACCCTCGGAGCAGAGGACTGTCCTGGAATAGGTGCATAGCCTGCCAGTTGCTCTACACAGGAAGCAGACCTTCAGAGCACAGGGCTGTCCTGGAATAAGTGCATACCCTGCCTGCTCTTGTACACAGGAAACAGACCCTCAGAGCACAGGGTTGTCCTGGAAGAGGTGGATAGACTGACAGTTGCTGTACACAGGAAGCAGACCCTAGGAGCACAGGACTATCCTGGAATAGGTGCATAGCCTGCCAGTTGTTGTACACAGGAAGCAGACCCTCGGAGCACAGGGCTACCCTGCAATAAGTACATAGCATGCCTGTTGTAGTATACAGGAAGCAGGCCCTAAGAGCACAGGACTGTCCTCGAATAGGTGCATAGCCTGTCAGTTGTTGTACACAGGAAGCGGACGCTCAGAGCACAGGGATTGTCCTGGAATAGGTGCATAGCCTGCCAGTTGTTGTACACAGGAAGCAGACCCTCGGAGCACAGGGCTGTCCTGCAATAGGTGCATAGCTTGCCAGTTGTAGTACACAGGAAGCAGACCCTCAGAGCACAGGGATGTCTTGGAATAGGTGCATAGCCTGCCAGTTGTTGTACAAAGGAAGAAGACCCTCAGAGCACAGGACTGTCCTGGAATAGATGCATATTCTGCCAGATGTTGAACACAGGAAGCGGACCCTCTGGGCAAAGGGCTGTCCTGGAATAGGTGCATAGCCTGCCTGTTGTTGTACACAGGAAGCAGACCTTCAGAGCACAGGGCTGTCCTGAAATAGGTGCATAGCCTGCCTGTTGATGTACACAGGAAGCAGACCCTAAGAGCACAAGGTTGTCCTGGAATAGGTGAATAGCCTGCCAGTTGTTGTACACAGGAAGCAGACCCTCGGAGCACAGGACTGTCCTGGAGTAGATGCAAACCTCGAATAGGTGCATAGCTTGCCTGTTGTTGTACACAGGAAGCAGACCCTCGGCGAACAGGGCTGTCCTAGGAGAGGTGCATAGCCTGCCTGTTGTTGCACACAGGAAGCAGACCCTCGGAGCGCAAGACTGTCCTAGAATAGGTGCACAGCCTGCCAGTTGTTGCACACAAGAAGCAGGCCCTAAGAGCACAGGGCTGCCCTAGAATAGGTACATAGCCTGCTGGTTGTTGTACACAGAAAGCAGACCCTCGGAGCACAGGACTATCATGGAATAGGTGCATAGCCTGCCGGTTGTTGTACACAGGAAGCAGACCCTCGGAGCACAGGGCTGTCCTGGAATAGGTGCATGGCCTGCCAGTTGTTGTACACAGGAAGCAGACCCCGGACCACAGGGCTGTTCTGGAATAGGTTGATAGCCTGCCTGTTGTTGTACACAGGAAGCAGACCCGCAGATCACAGGACTATACTGGAATAGGTGCAATGCCTGCCGGTTGTTGTACACAGGAAGCAGACCCTCGGAGCACAGGACTATCCGGGAATAGGTGCATAGCCTGCCCTTTGTAGTATACAGGAAGCAGGCCCTAAGAGCAAAGGGCTGCCCTGGAATAGGTGCATAACCTGCCAGTTGTTGTACACAGGAAGCGGACGCTCAGAGCACAGGACTGTCCTGGAATAGGTGCATAGCCTGCCAGTTGTTGTACACAGGAAGCGGACGCTCGGAACACAGGATTGTCCTGGAATAGGTGCATAGCCTGCCAGTTGTTGTACACAGGAAGCGGACCCTCGGAGCACAGGGCTGTCCGGGAATAGGTGCATAGCCTGCCAGTTGCTGTACAAAGGAAGAAGACCCTCATCCTTGGCATCCAAGTGTTGCCAAGTGTGCTGTTTGGCGTTTGGGAGAGACTCTGCCGGATTTGGGACTGGACTCTGCCTGGATTTTCCATTTGCTTCTGAAGGCTGTATGCGCAAGAGGAAGCCTGGATTCTGCAATTGCGGCGAAACGCGGCTATTGGGACTCGTGCTAATGGACTTCTAATCCCACAATTCACAGCGTGTCATAGACACACCCCTTCCAGAATCTGCTCCCACAATTCTCTATAAAACTTGAATGCCTGCGCACCCTGCGCGCGCATCCAAGTGTTGCCAAGTGTGCTGTTTGGTGTTTGGGAGAGACTCTGCCGGATTTGGGACTGGGCTCTGCCTGGATTTTCCATTTGCTTCTGAAGGCTGTGTGCGCAAGAGGAAGCCTGGATTCTGCAATTGCGGCGAAACGCGGCTATTGGGACTCGTGCTAATGGACTTCTAATCCCACAATTCACAGCGTGTCATAGACACACCCCTTCCAGAATCTGCTCCCACAATTCTCTATAAAACTTGAATGCCTGCGCATCCTGCGCGCGCATCCAAGTGTTGCCAAGTGTGCTGTTTGGCGTTTGGGAGAGACTCTGCCGGATTTGGGACTGGACTCTGCCTGGATTTTCCATTTGCTTCTGAAGGCTGTATGCGCAAGAGGAAGCCTGGATTCTGCAATTGCGGCGAAACGCGGCTATTGGGACTCGTGCTAATGGACTTCTAATCCCACAGTAATTATATTTACAAACAGCGTTTGAGTAGATGTTGTCACGTGTCTGAGGGCTGGGCTGGGCTGGGCTCTAGTAGTGCTTTTGCAAGGTTGGGCTGGGCTGGGCTGAAGACTTCTTCGTTGTATTAACTTCCCGCCTGCAAGCCCTTTAGTGTTTAAACACCTGCACTCTGACACCATTTATATATATATATATTTTTTTTCTTTTTTTTTCTCTTCTTAGATTCACAGCGTGTCATAGACACACCCCTTCCAGAATCTGCTCCCACAATTCTCTATAAAACTTGAATGCCTGCGCATCCTGCGCGCGCATCCAAGTGTTGCCAAGTGTGCTGTTTGGCTGTTCAGGTGGGTGGGTGAGGAGTGGTGAGTCCGACATATTCCTTTTTTTTTTTTTACCCTGTTGTGTGTGCCCCTGCCCGTGCCTTGATAGAGCCACCTTCTAAAATTGGAGGTGTGGCTGGTTGGTGGATTGTTTGTGTGAAGGTAAGGTGGGGTACCGCTTCTGAAAAATAGAAAAGGAAAAGCCAGGGCTGCTACCGTAGTCTGCTAATGGGCTAGTACTTGACATTTTTTGTTAACTGATTACCGTGTGCAGAGAGCAGCGACTGCCTGCATTGGGACGATTTCTTGCTGGTTTTTGTTTAATTTCTATTGTCCACAGCGCTTAAGGCTTTAAGTAAGTACTTAAAATGGTGAATGGGCTACGCAGTGGACGTAAGTTACACGATTCCGATGAGGAAATGAGAAATGCTATTGAAAATAATCATTTAACTATGGAAAATTCGAGCTTATTGATCAATAATCAAATGAATGTTTCGAATGCTGTAGGTACATCGATATGTGTTGAACTGCAAGGGGAATCGAGTAGGTATGAGGGAGTTTCCTTAAAGGACTCCAACTTTCCAATTATAAATAACCAAACCCTGGGGCAAATTGACCCAGCAATTGGATTGTGTACCTATAAACTGAAAGAGATGAATCAGGATGAAGGTGTCAGTACGGGGAGTAGGCAGGGGGAGTTGCCAGTTGGCGAAGATTTGCTAACACAGATGGCGATCACTACAACTGTTCCAAGATTTTCAGATGTTTCGATTATAGCCCCTGGATTAGAGGCATTATTAGATAAAAGGATGCGTTTCTCGGAAGGGCCATCAACCCCTATTAAAGCAAACAGGTATGCTATGGAAGATGTGCATGTGCATACTGCTCCAGGGAACTTGATCACTAGCCGCGCTCAGGTATACACATATTTTGAGGAGTGCCCCAACGTTGTGAAGGCCACTAGTGGGTTAGACAATGTTGAGACCAGCTCCCCTTCCGAAATTAGAAATAGCACTGATTCTGGTGATGGGCAGACTGGGAATGAACCAGAGAATTCTAAAATTCCTGTGAAACAACGAGCGACTCTCTATGAATTACAGGAAGAAGTTGAACGTAATTTATTGGGGACCTCGTCTATAGGTGCGGATTTTCCAGTACTGTCTAGAATTTTAAATCTCTTAGACAAAGGTCACGAACATACACATGCGCAAATTACTTATTCTCAGACTTTGTTAATGGAGGTCATATCAAAAGTTATGAAAAGAATGGTGTTCCCATTTATAATGGGAACTCCCGTCCCCTGCACACCTCTGGGTATAGGATAACAGGATCCAAACGAAATATACTTTTTAGTTCACTTCTTGTTGATTTTTTGTATTACAAAGTAACAATTAAACCACTCTTTTGTATCAATATTACATATGAGAGCATGCAATGATTTGTTTCAATATACATAAAAGTTTCAAAAAGTCTTTATGAAGGCATGATAGTGTTTTAGTACCATATACATGATAATAAATATTCGAATTCAATTCACTTAAAAAGAATGTACAATAATTCAAAAAAATTCAAGAAAAAATTCAAGAGGAAAGCCTTCCTAATTCAAAGCTCTACGCGTTTCGAGAGTATACCTCTCTTCTTCAGGAGCAATAACTTTTCAATATGGACACAATATTTTCATATCCTGTTATTAATTCACAGTCAACAAATAAATTCAAAGTATGTCCATTTCAATTTTCTTTCATTTTTCTCTATGTCTTTAGAACTTCAAGCATCCCTTCTTGTTGTGGACTGGTGAAAACGTCATCTAGTGAAGTAGCAATATGATGTGCTGTAAATAACAATAATATGTGTATTAACTAATGATTTAAATGGGGAATTAAATAAATATAAACCCACGTGGGAAACAGTAATCCTACCTGTATTTCTTTGTGGTCTTGTGCATTAACAAGTCTGATCTTGTCTTTTGATGGCATTTTTCTTTTGCTTCTATGAGAATGTTTTGAGGGAATCCTCTCTCCTCAAATCGTGACATAAGATCTTTTTCTGCTTCCAAGAAAGTATCCTCTTTTGAGACTATCCGTTTCATTCTTTGTAATTGGCTCAAAGGCAAGTTATTTTTCAAGTGTTGAGGGTGGTGACTCGTAAAAAATAAGCTGTTGTTCACATCTGTGGGCTTCCTATAAACTGTTGTGTGTAATCTTCCATTTTCAGAATATATTTCTGTATCTAAAAAGTGTACTGCCGGTGTTCCAATTTCTAATGTGAATTTGATCCGGTCATTGCATGAGTTTAGATATACATAAAAGTTTTCCAGTTCTTCTTTTGTGCCCCACCATATGCCAAGCAAAAGTTACATACATTGACACAATGTTTTTCGCGTAGATTATCTTTGAAAAGCTGGGGACGGGACCACGAGGGGCTCAGCACTACAACAAACACTACCAGCAGGGCATTGAGGTAACATTTCTTGAATTTTTCTTGAATTTAAGTTAAGGAATCAGATGAAAGCATAATGTGCAAACTTCATTCTGATAGAAATTATCAAATTATTATTTGTGACAGAACGAAGGCTGATTAGAAGCCACAGATGCCAGCCATTAACAGTGGTCATCTTTGAATTGAGAAACATACAGGATATGAACAAGAAATACAGGTAGGATTACCGTTTCCCACGTGGGTTTATATTTATTTAATTCCCCATTTAAATCATTAGTTAATACACATATTATTGTTATTTACAGCACATCATATTGCTACTTCACTAGATGACGTTTTCACCAGTCCACAACAAGAAGGGATGCTTGAAGTTCTAAAGACATAGAGAAAAATGAAAGAAAATTGAAATGGACATACTTTGAATTTATTTGTTGACTGTGAATTAATAACAGGATATGAAAATATTGTGTCCATATTGAAAAGTTATTGCTCCTGAAGAAGAGAGGTATACTCTCGAAACGCGTAGAGCTTTGAATTAGGAAGGCTTTCCTCTTGAATTTTTTCTTGAATTTTTTTGAATTATTGTACATTCTTTTTAAGTGAATTGAATTCGAATATTCTTTATTATCATGTATATGGTACTAAAACACTATCATGCCTTCATAAAGACTTTTTGAAACTTTTATGTATATTGAAACAAATCATTGCATGCTCTCATATGTAATATTGATACAAAAGAGTGGTTTAATTGTTACTTTGTAATACAAAAAATCAACAAGAAGTGAACTAAAAAGTATATTTCGTTTGGATCCTGTTATCCAATACCCAGAGGTGTGCAGGGGACGGGAGTTCCCATTATAAATGGGAACACCATTCTTTTCATAGTTTCACTGACCTATGATACCAGGGTCTACTGTTTTTTCTCCCCAGCACCCCAAAAGATTATCCAACACAGTGACAAGCCATTGGAGCTTTCAATTGCTATATGAAATTAGATTTCTCATTTAAAGCATAGGGTGTGCAATTTCCTTTCTCTCTTGTCATATCAAAAGTTAACAGGATTGAAGGGCTTCTATTCACCTGTGATGCGGTGGCTAATTTAACAGGGGGTAGGCAAAATCTTCCAATGCAGATGAGTGATAAAGCTACCCAAACTCAAGTTGATTCGACATTGGGGATAAAATCGATTCCCACATTTGCCGCTGTCATTGCCAATACTGACAAAAAAGAGGAATCTAATTTATCAGCTAAACAATTGGATCAGTTGATAATGATGGCATCAGCAAATGCGGTAGCTGTTCAACAGATCCTTCTAGGAACTATAACCAATCCCCAAAATGTACAGTCAGCTCAAGAAACACTGCCTACTGGACAAGTTGGGATCGAGCTAGTCCCAAATCCAATTGCTGTAGGCATAGAAGAACAGCTGGATAGTCCCTCGGCATTGACCAATTTAATTGATCTTGATGACGAATCTCAGAAGATGCATGGTATGACAGGCTTACAGAAGGTAGTGAAAGTGGAGGATCAAGCTTACGAACCAGTTCTAACCAGAAAACAAAAGAGATTCTTGGTAAGAGAAGCAAAACGTAAGGTTCAGCAAGCAAAAAACATAAAAATGATGAAAAAAAAAACAAGTGCAGTCATAGATGCGAAACAGTTGCTTAAAGTTGACGTCAAAAATATGTCAATGGAAGAAGAGAAGATTGATCTCCAACAATTAAACCAAGAGTCCAGAGCGTTATTAAACATAGACGCGAGTCAGGACTTGGCAGGTAAGATGTAAGTGGGCGAGAAACAACTGAATGAGAAACACAAAAGCAACCTACTCTATGATGAAATTAGGGTGGGTGCCAAACAAAAACAATCTGACCTGCTAAATTTCTTCCCTGCCTTGTACATAAAAAAAGCGCTGAAGAAAATTAAAGTAGCTGGGCCGGCCAAACTGCCAAATAATGCTGCTCTTAGTAAAAGCAAACAAGGCAGTCTTAACAACAATGGTTCACAATTACAACCTACCCAGGATGGTGAGCCAGCAAAAATAACTTCCCCCCAAGCAAAGGCGATTGAATAATAAGATTAAAGGACCTGAATTACCCGGGCCTAATGATGATGGTGCAATGGGTGATTTACAAGAGAGTATGCCTTGTAAAAAAGAGATAGAGAGATCACTGGAGAGATCTATTGTAGAGTCCCAGGTCCGTGTACATAAACTGAATGCAAGTATGTATGAGCTTATGCCAAAGTCTGATGTCATGACTGTAACTGCGGACATGCCAGCTATAATGGGTTGGGAATCCAAAAATGTAACTACTGGAAAAATGAGTTTGAATCGCTCGGCGATGCTGAAGGCTTTTCGAGCCATACCGGCACTGCGCACTATCAGAAGCGATGATATTGATTGGGTAAGATTATCACATAACAATCCAACACGAATGATTTGTCGCTACCATTCCCATATTATTATGAGATTAATCTGGGAACAACGGGATGATTTGGAATTTTTGGGTCTATCTCCATGTCTGTTTTGCTCTGACGAGCTAGCTGAAATTTTTATTGATACCCTCCCAGAACCTCCTGCAATCCCACATGGGGGTGGAATCCTCCCATTGATGAATGAGGACCTTATGAAACAATTTATGAACTTCGCAGCCTCCTTTTCGGGTATGATGGGTATGGGTGCCACTAATCCAACTGCTGTACCAAAAACAATGGGTAGACAGTAGGATCAAACAAAGGCGCTATCGTTTGCGTCATGGAACTCTTGTGGGAATTCAAATTTGAAGGCATGGATTGCATCACTTGACATTTATACCAGGCCAGGGATATGTTTGATCCAGGAAACCATGGCAGTAGGTGTATTGGATTTGGATGGATATTATACCCATCAACAACCTGCTATTAGTGGTGTTTTGGGTCGTCCTGTAGGGGGCCTTGCGCTCCTAATTGATAAAAAGCTGAGGTTAGAGTACGCGTTAAAGTGGGCTGATGATTCCCTCTTGGCAGTGGAATTTAATTACAAGGATGGGTTAGATCAGGTCTTCCTTATAATTAATCTTTATTGGAATCCAGCCAAGTCCTCGTTTGCCACAATTACCACACAACTTGACTTGATCTTGGAACAGGCTTTCTCAGATAATCCAAGTGTAAAGGTCATTATTGGTGGAGATTTCAACTCCTCATGCCTAGGGCTAAATAACGATGGAAAACCTGGGCATAATGACCATAATAAAAAATCGATAATGAATGGCAAAAAGTGGGTAGAATATCTGTTGACTTGGGATCTTCAAATGGTGCCATTTAAATTAGGAACGCACAACTACACTTGGACTAGAAGTTCATGGTTTTCCTTGATCGATTATGTCTTTGCCTCTTCAATGTGGATGCAGTCCATAGAACCGATTACGATTATTAATCTATGTAGAGGTGATCATTTAGCATTGAGCTCAAAAATTGCTGTTAAAATAGGTAGTCATGAACTTAATTCTGGACTATCTAACATTGAATTTAATCGTAACCGGTTATCGGTTAAATGGACCTCAAAGAGATGTCAAAAAGTTATAGAGAATATGCAGGATGACCAGTTACTGATACTGGGGACGATTGGAGACCAACAGGCCTGTGTGATTGCTGAGATATTGAATCTAATAAGAATTGCTATACATGTGGCACATATTACTAGTACTCAGGAAACAAATGCTTGCTCAAACCATCGTTACCTTTATAATCAGAGGGTGGTAAATTTGCGTAAAGAGAAGCGATACAAACTTCGACAACTTGTTTTGTGTGCATATACAGAAAATGAGTATCGTATCTTGAAAGCACAGATCAATTTGACATATAGAACACAAGTGAAAAGCATGAGATATGAATTGATAAACACTGATAACCAGAATCTCTTAGTATTATTACTAAAGAACAAAACCAGACAGGTGTGGGGCACTTTGCGGACTTTGATTGGAAGGTCTGAAATCCTCGAAGAACCATCTATTGCCGCAACTACATGGGTTAGTTATATTAAAGCGAAGTATGCTATGCCACAAGGGTTTCAAGCTTCCCTAGATATGAACTGGCCTGAGCCCAGAATCGGTGTCTGTAGTTGGACTAAAGAGGATATAGGTATGGCGATTGTAAAATCAAATGGTTCAAGAGCAGCTGGCCCTGACGGGATTCCACCATGCCTAATTAAACTTAATCCAGAGATGTGGGCATCGATTTTTAAGATTAAATTCGATGCTATTCATCTTTTAGGTGAAATTCCGAGGTCTTGGTGCTCTGCAATTATTATCCCAGTATACAAGAAGGGGCCTATGAATGAGCCAGCTAATTTTAGGCCCATCGCTTTAATGGACTCGTCTGCAAAATTTTTTACCAGTTTAATATTGCTATCCATTCAACATCATATTTGTACTAATAATCTCTTGTCTAAATTCCAAATTGGTTTTCGCCGTTATATGGGATGCCAATTAAATGCTACTGTCATCTCCCATGTGTATCAGTTGACTAGGTCATCTAGTTCGGGGCCGATCTATATGGCAGCACTTGATCTAAGTGCAGCATTTGATTCAGTCATTAGAGGGTTGTTATGGGCAAAGATGATTAAATTTGGTTTTGCACTCCATTTGGTTGCTTTAATTGCCGCTTTACACAAACAAACGAATTATAGGATCCGATTAACAAAAGCTGGTGTCTTAACTGATTTCATCCCCACAGAAATAGGCCTTAAGCAAGGCTGTAATCTTGCGGCGGTATTGTTCAATTTGTACTTATTGGACCTAGATGAAGAATGGAAAGAGGCTTGTATTTATCCGGTAAAAATGGGTAATCTATCACTGAATTGGGTGAGTTTTGCCGATGACTTATTGTTCTTCGATCGGACACCGTTCGGGCTTCAGACTAAATTGACATTATTCTGTGAATTTGCTAATAAGCATAATTTGCAGGTTAACCCTGATAAGTCTTATATCGTTGTCTTTACAGAGGGACGTAAAAGGGTGGCGAGATTCACATGGTCCCTTAATGGGATTGCGATTCCTAAGTCATCTTCCATTCGTTATCTGGGTTATCAATTATCAAGCACATACTCACTGGCAGGCTGGAAAATGCTTATTGAGAACAAAATGCAATCACTAACGGCTCAGATGAAATTAATTCATAATAGATTAGGGAAATTTTCTATGCTCCCAATTCTTAAATTTTACCTACAGAAGGTTGAGCCGACTATTCTTTATGCTTTGGATATATGCCTCCACGATATTGAGAGGATACTTGGTATAAGCCAAGGCAAAATGTGGAAGAAAGTATTGGGGTTGGCCATGTCAACACCTAATGTAATCATCTGTCATGAGCTAGGCCTACTGCCTTTATCTGTTAAATGGCATTGGAGAACCCTTGCGAATTATGCTAAAATGTTATCACCCCCGAAAAACTCATTATATGTTGACTTAGGGTTGATGATTATTCAAGGTTACCCACCCTCGATCCTGAAATTTAGGAATACAATGGAGGGGATACTTGCCTCTACTCTGATTACTCATGAGGATCTAATACTACGACGACCCTCGTGCAAAATGAAATATTGTCGCTGCTATTGGTGTCTGTTAATAGACAAAATAAACACTTATAAATCGTACTTTGAATATGCGAAATTCCCCAAACAATGGGGTGATTGTCCGCGGTACCAAGGAATTTTTCCATGTAGTTTAGCACGGTCAATATATATGAGATTTCGGATGAATCTATTACCAACAAATGAAAAAATTATGAATTGGAAAAAGTACAAGGATAAGAGTGTGAATGGGCTGTGCCGATTCTGTAATAACAACAACATTATAGAATCACTTAAACATCTAACAGTATACTGTGAGTACTTTGAATCTAAGAGAAAAGTTATGTTGGGTGAGTACCTCTGTTCAGACTTCATCATAAGCAGGGAGAATCTTTGGCAAAGATGTATGTGGGGCAGGTCGCAAAGCCTTATTTTGAGTGTAACCAACTTCGTGATGGTTGTAGAAAGAAAATTACGTGAAAAGTTAGCACTTATTCCAAGGAATGAGTTGGTGGAATTGATTAAATGATCACGAAAAGATGTAGTATGTTGGTTATTTGATTGAGAATATGGGTTATCTTGTTTAGTGGAAAAAATAAAGAATTATTGTAATGTTTAATTTTAGGCGACCGAATATTGGGTGACTATTAAGAGTATTTTAGCTATCAATGTAAAAATGAAAGTTTTATTTGTTAATTGGTCAAATAGTTTTTGAGGAATTCATGAAATGTGTATATGAATTGGTGAAGTTGTTGTTATGAAATTGAGATGTGGTTAGTTAATTGATTTGTTCTTGTTTTGTCTTCTTAATTGTGAATTCATATGAATTTTTAACTGTAAAGGTTTATTTTTAACCATAAACAATAAAAATAAAAAAAGACCCTCAGAGCACAGGACTGTCCTGGAATAGATCCCTAGCCTGCCAGATGTTGTACACACGAAGCGGACCCTCTGAACATAGGGCTGTCCTGGAATAGGTGCATAGCCTGCCAGTTGTTGTACCCTTGGAGCATAGGACTGTCCTGGAATAGGTGCATAGCCTGCCAGTTGTTGTAAACAGGAAGCGGCCTTCAGAGCAGAGGGCTGTCCTGGAATAATTGAATAGCCTGCCAGTTGTTGTACAGAGGAAGCAGACCCTCGGAGCACAGGGCTGTCCTCGAATAGGTGCATAGCCTGTCAGTTGTTGTACACAGGAAGCAGACCCTCGGAGCACAGGACTATCCTGGAGTAGATGCAAACCTCGAATAGGTGCATAGCTTGCCTGTTGTTGTACACAGGAAGCAGACCCTCGGCGCACAGGGCTGCCCTAGGAGAGGCGCATAGCCTGCCTGTTGTTGCACACAGGAAGCAGACCCTCGGAGCGCAAGACTGTCCTAGAATAGGTGCACAGCCTGCCAGTTGTTGCACACAAGAAGCAGGCCCTAAGAGCACAGGGCTGTCCTAGAATAGGTACATAGCCTGCTGGTTGTTGTACACAGGAAGCAGACCCTCGGAAAACAGGGCTGTCCTGGCATAGGTGCATAGCCTGCCAGTTGTTGTAAACAGGAAGCGGACCCTAAGTACACAGGACTGTCCTGGAATAGGTGCATAGCCTGCCCGTTTTTGTACACAGGAAGCAGACCCTCAGAGCAGAAGGCTGTCCTGGAATAGGTGCATAGCTGCCTGTTGTAGTATACAGGAAGCAGGCCCTAAGAGCACACGGCTATCCTGGAATAGGTGCATAGCCTCCCAGTTGTTGTACACAGGAAGCGGACCCTTGGAGCACAGAGCTGTCCTGGAATAGGTGCATAGCCGGCCAGTTGTACACAGGAAGCAGACCCTCGGAGCACAGGACTATCTTGGAATAGGTGCATAGCCTGCCAGTTGTTGTACAAAGGAAGCAGACCCTCGGACCAAAGGGCTGTTCTGGAATAGGTTGATAGCCTGCCTGTTGTTGTACACAGGAAGCAGACCCGCAGAGCACAGGACTATCCTGGAATAGGTGCATAGCCTGCCGGTTGTTGTACACAGGAAGCAGACCCTCGGAGCACAGGGCTGTCTTGGAATAGGTGCATAGCCTGCCAGTTGTTGTACAAAGGAAGAAGACCCTCAGAGCACAGGGCTGTCCTGGAATAGGTGCGTAGCCTGCCTGTTGTTGTAGACAGGAAGAAGGCCCTAAGATCACAGAGCTGTCCTGGAATGGGTGCATAGCCTGCCATTTGTTGTACACAGGAAGCAGACCCTAAGGGCACAGGGCTGTCCTGGAATAGGTGCATAGACTGTCAGTTGTTGTACACAGGAAGCAGACCCTCAGAGCACAGGGCTGTCCTGGAATAGGTGCATAGCCTGCCTGCAGACCCTCAGAGCACAGGGATGTCCTGGAATAGGTACATAGCCTGCCAGTTGTTGTACACAGGAAGCAGACCCTAGGAGAAGAGGACTGTCCCGGAATAGGTGCATAGCCTGCCAGTTTTTGTACACAGCAAGCAGACCCTCGGAGCACAGGACTATCCGTAAGTCGGTGCACGGCCTGGCAGTTGTTGTACACAGGATGCAGACCCTCGGAAAACAGGGCTGTCCTGGCATAGGTGCATAGCCTGCCAGTTGTTGTAAACAGGAAGCGGACCCTAAGTACACAGGACTGTCCTGGAATAGGTGCATAGCCTGCCCGTTGTTGTACACAGGAAGCAGACCCTCAGAGCAGAAGGCTGTCCTGGAATAGGTGCATAGCCTACCTGTTGTAGTATACAGGAAGCAGACCCTAAGAGCACACAGCTATCCTGGAATAGGTGCATAGCCTCCCAGTTGTTGAACACAGGAAGCGGACCCTTGGAGCACAGAGCTGTCCTGGAATAGGTGCATAGCCGGCCAGTTGTACACAGGAAGCAGACCCTCGGAGCACAGGACTGTCTTGTAATAGGTGCATAGCCTGCCAGTTGTACAAAGGAAGAAGACCCCCCAGGGCACAGAGCTGTCTTGGAATAGGTGCATAGCCTGCGAGATGTTGTACACAGGAAGTGGACCCTGGGAGAACAGGGCTGTCCTGGAATAGGTGCATAGCCTGCCAGTTGTTGTACCCTCGGAGCAGAGGACTGTCCTGGAATGGGTGCATAGCCTGCCATTTGCTGTACACAGGAAGCAGACCTTCAGAGCACAAGGCTGTCCTGGAATAAGTGCATAACCTGCCTGCTCTTGTACACAGGAAACAGACCCTCAGAGCACAGTGTTGTCCTGGAAGAGGTGGATAGCCTGACAGTTGCAGTACACAGGAAGCAGACCCTAGGAGCACAGGACTATCCTGGAATAGGTGCATAGCCTGCCAGTTGTTGTACACAGGAAGCAGACCCTCGGAGCACAAGGCTGTCCTGGAATAAGTGCATAACCTGCCTGCTCTTGTACACAGGAAACAGACCCTCAGAGCACAGGGTTGTCCTGGAAGAGGTGGATAGCCTGACAGTTGCTGTACACAGGAAGCAGACCCTAGGAGCACAGGACTATCCTGGGATAGGTGCATAGCCTGCCAGTTGTTGTACACAGGAGGCAGACCCTCGGAGCACAGGGCTGTCCTGCAATAGGTGCATAGCCTGCCAGTTGTAGTACACAGGAAGCAGACCCTCAGAGCACAGGGATGTCTTGGAATAGGTGCATAGGCTGCCAGTTGTTGTACAAAGGAAGAAGACCCTCAGAGCACAGGACTGTCCTGGAATAGATGCATATTCTGTCAGATGTTGAACACAGGAAGCGGACCCTCTGGGCACAGGGCTGTCCTGGAATAGGTGCATAGCATGCCTGTTGTTGTACACAGGAAGCAGACCTTCAGAGCACAAAGCTGTCCTGAAATAGGTGCATAGCCTGCCTGTTGATGTACACAGAAAGCAGACCCTAAGAGCACAGGGTTGTCCTGGAATAGGTGAATAGCCTGCCAGTTGTTGTACACAGGAAGCAGACCCTCGGAGCACAGGACTATCCTGGAGTAGATGCAAACCTTGAATAGGTGCATAGCTTGCCTGTTGTTGTACACAGGAAGCAGACCCTCGGCGCACAGGGCTGTCCTAGGAGAGGTGCATAGCCTGCCTGTTGTTGCACACAGGAAGCAGACCCTCGGAGCGCAAGACTGTCCTAGAATAGGTGCACAGCCTGCCAGTTGTTGCACACAAGAAGCAGGCCCTAAGAGCACAGGGCTGTCCTAGAATAGGTACATAGCCTGCTGGTTGTTGTACACAGGAAGCAGACCATCGGAGCACAGGACTATCATGGAATAGGTGCATAGCCTGCCGGTTGTTGTACACAGGAAGCAGACCCTCGGAGCACAGGGCTGTCCTGGAATAGGTGCATGGCCTGCCAGTTGTTGTACACAGGAAGCAGACCCCGGACCACAGGGCTGTTCTGGAATAGGTTGATAGCCTGCCTGTTGTTGTACACAGGAAGCAGACCCGCAGATCACAGGACTATACTGGAATAGGTGCAATGCCTGCCGGTTGTTGTACACAGGAAGCAGACCCTCGGAGCACAGGACTATCCGGGAATAGGTGCATAGCCTGCCCTTTGCAGTATACAGGAAGCAGGCCCTAAGAGCAAAGGGCTGTCCTGGAATAGGTGCATAACCTGCCAGTTGTTGTACACAGGAAGCGGACGCTCAGAGCACAGGACTGTCCTGGAATAGGTGCATAGCCTGCCAGTTGTTGTACACAGGAAGCGGACGCTCGGAACACAGGATTGTCCTGGAATAGGTGCATAGCCTGCCAGTTGTTGTACACAGGAAGCGGACCCTCGGAGCACAGGGCTGTCTGGGAATAGGTGCATAGCCTGCCAGTTGCTGTACAAAGGAAGAAGACCCTCAGAGCACAGGACTGTCCTGGAATAGATCCCTAGCCTGCCAGATGTTGTACACAGGAAGCGGACCCTCTGAACATAGGGCTGTCCTGGAATAGGTGCATAGCCTGCCAGTTGTTGTACCCTTGGAGCATAGGACTGTCCTGGAATAGGTGCATAACCTGCCAGTTGTTGTAAACAGGAAGCGACCTTCAGAGCACAGGGCTGTCCTGAAATAGCTGCATAGCCTGCCTGTTGTTGTACACAGGAAGCAGACCCTTAGAGCACAGGGTTGTCCTGGAATAATTGAATAGCCTGCCAGTTGTTGTACAGAGGAAGCAGACCCTCGGAGCACAGGGCTGTCCTCGAATAGGTGCATAGCCTGCCAGTTGTTGTACACAGGAAGCAGACCCTCAGAGCCCAGGCATGTCCTGGAATAGGTGCATGCATAGCCTGTCTGTTGTCGTACACAGGAGGCAGACCCTCGGCGCCCAGAGCTGTCCTAGAAGAGGTGCATAGCCTGCCTGTTGTTGCACACAGGAAGCAGACCCTCGGAGCACAGGACTGTCCTAGAATAGGTGCATAGCCTGCCTGCAGACCCTCAGAGCACAGGGATGTCCTGGAATAGGTACATAGCCTGCCAGTTGTTGTACACAGGAAGCAGACCCTCGGAGCAGAGGACTGTCCCGGAATCGGTGCATAGCCTGTCAGTTTTTGTACACAGGAAGCAGACCCTCGGAGCACAGGACTATCCGGAAGTCGGTGCACGGCCTGGCAGTTGTTGTACACAGGATGCAGACCCTCGGAAAACAGGGCTGTCCTGGCATAGGTGCATAGCCTGCCAGTTGTTGTAAACAGGAAGCGGACCCTAAGTACACAGGACTGTCCTGGAATAGGTGCATAGCCTGCCTGTTGTTGTACACAGGAAGCAGACCCTCAGAGCAGAAGGCTGTCCTGGAATAGGTGCATAGCCTACCTGTTGTAGTATACAGGAAGCAGGCCCTAAGAGCACACGGCTATCCTGGAATAGGTGCATAGACTCCCAGTTGTTGTACACAGGAAGCGGACCCTTGGAGCACAGAGCTGTCCTGGAATAGGTGCATAGCCGGCCAGTTGTACACAGGAAGCAGACCCTCGGAGCACAGGACTGTCTTGGAATAGGTGCATAGCCTGCCAGTTGTACAAAGGAAGAAGACCCCCCAGGGCACAGAGCTGTCTTGGAATAGGTGCATAGCCTGCGAGATGTTGTACACAGGAAGTGGACTCTGGGAGAACACGGCTGTCCTGGAATAGGTGCATAGCCTACCAGTTGTTGTACCCTCGGAGCAGAGGACTGTCCTGGAATAGGTGAATAGCCTGCCAGTTGCTGTACACAGGAAGGAGACCTTCAGAGCACAGGGCTGTCCTGGAATAAGTGCATAACCTGCCTGCTCTTGTACACAGGAAACAGACCCTCAGAGCACAGGGTTGTCCTGGAAGAGGTGGATAGCCTGACAGTTGCTGTACACAGGAAGCAGACCCTAGGAGCACAGGACTATCCTGGAATAGGTGCATAGCCTGCCAGTTGTTGTACACAGGAAGCAGACCCTCGGAGCACAGGGCTACCCTGCAATAAGTACATAGCATGCCTGTTGTAGGATACAGGAAGCAGGCCCTAAGAGCACAGGACTGTCCTCGAATAGGTGCATAGCCTGCCAGTTGTTGTACACAGGAAGCGGACGCTCAGAGCACATGGATTGTCCTGGAATAGGTGCATAGCCTGCCAGTTGTTGTACACAGGAAGCAGACCCTCGGAGCACAGGGCTGTCCTGCAATAGGTGCATAGCCTGCCAGTTGTAGTACACAGGAAGCAGACCCTCAGAGCACAGGGATGTATTGGAATAGGTGCATAGCCTGCCAGTTGTTGTACAAAGGAAGAAGACCCTCAGAGCACAGGACTGTCCTGGAATAGATGCATATTCTGCCAGATGTTGAACACAGGAAGCGGACCCTCTGGGCACAGGGCTGTCCTGGGATAGGTGAATAGCCTGCCTGTTGTTGTACACAGGAAGCAGACCTTCAGAGCACAGGGCTGTCCTGAAATAGGTGCATAGCCTGCCTGTTGATGTACACAGGAAGCAGACCCTAAGAGCACAGGGTTGTCCTGGAATAGGTGAATAGCCTGCCAGTTGTTGTACACAGGAAGCAGACCCTCGGAGCACAGGACTATCCTGGAGTAGATGCAAACCTCGAATAGGTGCATAGCTTGCCTGTTGTTGTACACAGGAAGCAGACCCTCGGCGCACAGGGCTGTCCTAGGAGAGGTGCAAAGCCTGCCTGTTGTTGCACACAGAAAGCAGACCCTCGGAGCGCAAGACTGTCCTAGAATAGGTGCACAGCCTGCCAGTTGTTGCACACAAGAAGCAGGCCCTAAGAGCACAGGGCTGTCCTACAATAGGTACATAGCCTGCTGGTTGTTGTACACAGGAAGCAGACCCTCGGAAAACAGGGCTGTCCTGGCATAGGTGCATAGCCTGCCAGTTGTTGTAAACAGGAAGCGGACCCTAAGTACACAGGAATGTCCTGGAATAGGTGCATAGCCTGCCCGTTTTTGTACACAGGAAGCAGACCCTCAGAGCAGAAGGCTGTCCTGGAATAGGTGCATAGCCTGCCTGTTGTAGTATACAGGAAGCAGGCCCTAAGAGCACACGGCTATCCTGGAATAGGTGCATAGCCTCCCAGTTGTTGTACACAGGAAGCGGACCCTTGGAGCACAGAGCTGTCCTGGAATAGGTGCATAGCCTGCCAGTTGTTGTACCCTCGGAGCAGAGGACTGTCCTGGAATGGGTGCATAGCCTGCCAGTTGCTGTACACAGGAAGCAGACCTTCAGAGCACAAGGCTGTCCTGGAATAAGTGCATAACCTGCCTGCTCTTGTACACAGGAAACAGACCCTCAGAGCACAGTGTTGTCCTGGAAGAGGTGGATAGCCTGACAGTTGCAGTACACAGGAAGCAGACCCTAGGAGCACAGGACTATCCTGGAATAGGTGCATAGCCTGCCAGTTGTTGTACACAGGAAGCAGACCCTCGGAGCACAAGGCTGTCCTGGAATAAGTGCATAACCTGCCTGCTCTTGTACACAGGAAACAGACCCTCAGAGCACAGGGTTGTCCTGGAAGAGGTGGATAGCCTGACAGTTGCTGTACACAGGAAGCAGACCCTAGGAGCACAGGACTATCCTGGGATAGGTGCATAGCCTGCCAGTTGTTGTACACAGGAGGCAGACCCTCGGAGCACAGGGCTGTCCTGCAATAGGTGCATAGCCTGCCAGTTGTAGTACACAGGAAGCAGACCCTCAGAGCACAGGGATGTCTTGGAATAGGTGCATAGGCTGCCAGTTGTTGTACAAAGGAAGAAGACCCTCAGAGCACAGGACTGTCCTGGAATAGATGCATATTCTGTCAGATGTTGAACACAGGAAGCGGACCCTCTGGGCACAGGGCTGTCCTGGAATAGGTGCATAGCATGCCTGTTGTTGTACACAGGAAGCAGACCTTCAGAGCACAAAGCTGTCCTGAAATAGGTGCATAGCCTGCCTGTTGATGTACACAGAAAGCAGACCCTAAGAGCACAGGGTTGTCCTGGAATAGGTGAATAGCCTGCCAGTTGTTGTACACAGGAAGCAGACCCTCGGAGCACAGGACTATCCTGGAGTAGATGCAAACCTTGAATAGGTGCATAGCTTGCCTGTTGTTGTACACAGGAAGCAGACCCTCGGCGCACAGGGCTGTCCTAGGAGAGGTGCATAGCCTGCCTGTTGTTGCACACAGGAAGCAGACCCTCGGAGCGCAAGACTGTCCTAGAATAGGTGCACAGCCTGCCAGTTGTTGCACACAAGAAGCAGGCCCTAAGAGCACAGGGCTGTCCTAGAATAGGTACATAGCCTGCTGGTTGTTGTACACAGGAAGCAGACCATCGGAGCACAGGACTATCATGGAATAGGTGCATAGCCTGCCGGTTGTTGTACACAGGAAGCAGACCCTCGGAGCACAGGGCTGTCCTGGAATAGGTGCATGGCCTGCCAGTTGTTGTACACAGGAAGCAGACCCCGGACCACAGGGCTGTTCTGGAATAGGTTGATAGCCTGCCTGTTGTTGTACACAGGAAGCAGACCCGCAGATCACAGGACTATACTGGAATAGGTGCAATGCCTGCCGGTTGTTGTACACAGGAAGCAGACCCTCGGAGCACAGGACTATCCGGGAATAGGTGCATAGCCTGCCCTTTGCAGTATACAGGAAGCAGGCCCTAAGAGCAAAGGGCTGTCCTGGAATAGGTGCATAACCTGCCAGTTGTTGTACACAGGAAGCGGACGCTCAGAGCACAGGACTGTCCTGGAATAGGTGCATAGCCTGCCAGTTGTTGTACACAGGAAGCGGACGCTCGGAACACAGGATTGTCCTGGAATAGGTGCATAGCCTGCCAGTTGTTGTACACAGGAAGCGGACCCTCGGAGCACAGGGCTGTCTGGGAATAGGTGCATAGCCTGCCAGTTGCTGTACAAAGGAAGAAGACCCTCAGAGCACAGGACTGTCCTGGAATAGATCCCTAGCCTGCCAGATGTTGTACACAGGAAGCGGACCCTCTGAACATAGGGCTGTCCTGGAATAGGTGCATAGCCTGCCAGTTGTTGTACCCTTGGAGCATAGGACTGTCCTGGAATAGGTGCATAACCTGCCAGTTGTTGTAAACAGGAAGCGACCTTCAGAGCACAGGGCTGTCCTGAAATAGCTGCATAGCCTGCCTGTTGTTGTACACAGGAAGCAGACCCTTAGAGCACAGGGTTGTCCTGGAATAATTGAATAGCCTGCCAGTTGTTGTACAGAGGAAGCAGACCCTCGGAGCACAGGGCTGTCCTCGAATAGGTGCATAGCCTGCCAGTTGTTGTACACAGGAAGCAGACCCTCAGAGCCCAGGCATGTCCTGGAATAGGTGCATGCATAGCCTGTCTGTTGTCGTACACAGGAGGCAGACCCTCGGCGCCCAGAGCTGTCCTAGAAGAGGTGCATAGCCTGCCTGTTGTTGCACACAGGAAGCAGACCCTCGGAGCACAGGACTGTCCTAGAATAGGTGCATAGCCTGCCTGCAGACCCTCAGAGCACAGGGATGTCCTGGAATAGGTACATAGCCTGCCAGTTGTTGTACACAGGAAGCAGACCCTCGGAGCAGAGGACTGTCCCGGAATCGGTGCATAGCCTGTCAGTTTTTGTACACAGGAAGCAGACCCTCGGAGCACAGGACTATCCGGAAGTCGGTGCACGGCCTGGCAGTTGTTGTACACAGGATGCAGACCCTCGGAAAACAGGGCTGTCCTGGCATAGGTGCATAGCCTGCCAGTTGTTGTAAACAGGAAGCGGACCCTAAGTACACAGGACTGTCCTGGAATAGGTGCATAGCCTGCCTGTTGTTGTACACAGGAAGCAGACCCTCAGAGCAGAAGGCTGTCCTGGAATAGGTGCATAGCCTACCTGTTGTAGTATACAGGAAGCAGGCCCTAAGAGCACACGGCTATCCTGGAATAGGTGCATAGACTCCCAGTTGTTGTACACAGGAAGCGGACCCTTGGAGCACAGAGCTGTCCTGGAATAGGTGCATAGCCGGCCAGTTGTACACAGGAAGCAGACCCTCGGAGCACAGGACTGTCTTGGAATAGGTGCATAGCCTGCCAGTTGTACAAAGGAAGAAGACCCCCCAGGGCACAGAGCTGTCTTGGAATAGGTGCATAGCCTGCGAGATGTTGTACACAGGAAGTGGACTCTGGGAGAACACGGCTGTCCTGGAATAGGTGCATAGCCTACCAGTTGTTGTACCCTCGGAGCAGAGGACTGTCCTGGAATAGGTGAATAGCCTGCCAGTTGCTGTACACAGGAAGGAGACCTTCAGAGCACAGGGCTGTCCTGGAATAAGTGCATAACCTGCCTGCTCTTGTACACAGGAAACAGACCCTCAGAGCACAGGGTTGTCCTGGAAGAGGTGGATAGCCTGACAGTTGCTGTACACAGGAAGCAGACCCTAGGAGCACAGGACTATCCTGGAATAGGTGCATAGCCTGCCAGTTGTTGTACACAGGAAGCAGACCCTCGGAGCACAGGGCTACCCTGCAATAAGTACATAGCATGCCTGTTGTAGGATACAGGAAGCAGGCCCTAAGAGCACAGGACTGTCCTCGAATAGGTGCATAGCCTGCCAGTTGTTGTACACAGGAAGCGGACGCTCAGAGCACATGGATTGTCCTGGAATAGGTGCATAGCCTGCCAGTTGTTGTACACAGGAAGCAGACCCTCGGAGCACAGGGCTGTCCTGCAATAGGTGCATAGCCTGCCAGTTGTAGTACACAGGAAGCAGACCCTCAGAGCACAGGGATGTATTGGAATAGGTGCATAGCCTGCCAGTTGTTGTACAAAGGAAGAAGACCCTCAGAGCACAGGACTGTCCTGGAATAGATGCATATTCTGCCAGATGTTGAACACAGGAAGCGGACCCTCTGGGCACAGGGCTGTCCTGGGATAGGTGAATAGCCTGCCTGTTGTTGTACACAGGAAGCAGACCTTCAGAGCACAGGGCTGTCCTGAAATAGGTGCATAGCCTGCCTGTTGATGTACACAGGAAGCAGACCCTAAGAGCACAGGGTTGTCCTGGAATAGGTGAATAGCCTGCCAGTTGTTGTACACAGGAAGCAGACCCTCGGAGCACAGGACTATCCTGGAGTAGATGCAAACCTCGAATAGGTGCATAGCTTGCCTGTTGTTGTACACAGGAAGCAGACCCTCGGCGCACAGGGCTGTCCTAGGAGAGGTGCAAAGCCTGCCTGTTGTTGCACACAGAAAGCAGACCCTCGGAGCGCAAGACTGTCCTAGAATAGGTGCACAGCCTGCCAGTTGTTGCACACAAGAAGCAGGCCCTAAGAGCACAGGGCTGTCCTACAATAGGTACATAGCCTGCTGGTTGTTGTACACAGGAAGCAGACCCTCGGAAAACAGGGCTGTCCTGGCATAGGTGCATAGCCTGCCAGTTGTTGTAAACAGGAAGCGGACCCTAAGTACACAGGAATGTCCTGGAATAGGTGCATAGCCTGCCCGTTTTTGTACACAGGAAGCAGACCCTCAGAGCAGAAGGCTGTCCTGGAATAGGTGCATAGCCTGCCTGTTGTAGTATACAGGAAGCAGGCCCTAAGAGCACACGGCTATCCTGGAATAGGTGCATAGCCTCCCAGTTGTTGTACACAGGAAGCGGACCCTTGGAGCACAGAGCTGTCCTGGAATAGGTGCATAGCCGGCCAGTTGTACACAGGAAGCAGACCCTCGGAGCACAGGACTGTCTTGGAATAGGTGCATAGCCTGCCAGTTGTTGTACAAAGGAAGCAGACCCTCGGACCAAAGGGCTGTTCTGGAATAGGTTGATAGCCTGCCTGTTGTTGTACACAGGAAGCAGACCCGCAGAGCACAGGACTATCCTGGAATAGGTGCATAGCCTGACGGTTGTTGTACACAGGAAGCAGACCCTCGGAGCACAGGGCTGTCTTGCAATAGGTGCATAGCCTGCCAGTTGTTGTACAAAGGAAGAAGACCCTCAGAGCACAGGGCTGTCCTGGAATAGGTGCGTAGCCTGCCTGTTGTTGTAGACAGGAAGAAGGCCCTAAGATCACAGAGCTGTCCTGGAATGGGTGCATAGCCTGCCATTTGTTGTACACAGGAAGCAGACCCTAAGGGCACAGGGCTGTCCTGGAATAGGTGCATAGACTGTCAGTTGTTGTACACAGGAAGCAGACCCTCAGAGCACAGGGCTGTCCTGGAATAGGTGCATAGCCTGCCTGCAGACCCTCAGAGCACAGGGATGTCCTGGAATAGGTACATAGCCTGCCAGTTGTTGTACACAGGAAGCAGACCCTCGGAGCAGAGGACTGTCCCGGAATAGGTGCATAGCCTGCCAGTTTTTGTACACAGCAAGCAGACCCTCGGAGCACAGGACTATCCGGAAGTCGGTGCACGGCCTGGCAGTTGTTGTACACAGGATGCAGACCCTCGGAAAACAGGGCTGTCCTGGCATAGGTGCATAGCCTGCCAGTTGTTGTAAACAGGAAGCGGACCCTAAGTACACAGGACTGTCCTGGAATAGGTGCATAGCCTGCCCGTTGTTGTACACAGGAAGCAGACCCTCAGAGCAGAAGGCTGTCCTGGAATAGGTGCATAGCCTACCTGTTGTAGTATACAGGAAGCAGGCCCTAAGAGCACACAGCTATCCTGGAATAGGTGCATAGCCTCCCAGTTGTTGTACACAGGAAGCGGACCCTTGGAGCACAGAGCTGTCCTGGAATAGGTGCATAGCCGGCCAGTTGTACAAAGGAAGAAGACCCCCCAGGGCACAGAGCTGTCTTAGAATAGGTGCATAGCCTGCGAGATGTTGTACACAGGAAGTGGACCCTGGGAGAACAGGGCTGTCCTGGAATAGGTGCATAGCCTGCCAGTTGTTGTACCCTCGGAGCAGAGGACTGTCCTGGAATAGGTGCATAGCCTGCCAGTTGCTGTACACAGGAAGCAGACCTTCAGAGCACAAGGCTGTCCTGGAATAAGTGCATAACCTGCCTGCTCTTGTACACAGGAAACAGACCCTCAGAGCACAGGGTTGTCCTGGAAGAGGTGGATAGCCTGACAGTTGCTGTACACAGGAAGCAGACCCTAGGAGCACAGGACCATCCTGGAATAGGTGCATAGCCTGCCAGTTGTTGTACACAGGAAGCAGACCCTCGGAGCACAAGGCTGTCCTGGAATAAGTGCATAACCTGCCTGCTCTTGTACACAGGAAACAGACCCTCAGAGCACAGGGTTGTCCTGGAAGAGGTGGATAGCCTGACAGTTGCTGTACACAGGAAGCAGACCCTAGGAGCACAGGACTATCCTGGAATAGGTGCATAGCCTGCCAGTTGTTGTACACAGGAAGCAGACCCTCGGAGCACAGGGCTGTCCTGCAATAGGTGCATAGCCTGCCAGTTGTAGTACACAGGAAGCAGACCCTCAGAGCACAGGGATGTCTTGGAATAGGTGCATAGCCTGCCAGTTGTTGTACAAAGGAAGAAGACCCTCAGAGCAAAGGACTGTCCTGGAATAGATGCATATTCTGTCAGATGTTGAACACAGGAAGCGGACCCTCTGGGCACAGGGCTGTCCTGGAATAGGTGCATAGCCTGCCTGTTGTTGTACACAGGAAGCAGACCTTCAGAGCACAAAGCTGTCCTGAAATAGGTGCATAGCCTGCCTGTTGATGTACACAGGAAGCAGACCCTAAGAGCACAGGGTTGTCCTGGAATAGGTGAATAGCCTGCCAGTTGTTGTACACAGGAAGCAGACCCTCGGAGCACAGGACTATCCTGGAGTAGATGCAAACCTCGAATAGGTGCATAGCTTGCCTGTTGTTGTACACAGGAAGCAGACCCTCGGCGCACAGGGCTGTCCTAGGAGAGGTGCATAGCCTGCGTGTTGTTGCACACAGGAAGCAGACCCTCGGAGCGCAAGACTGTCCTAGAATAGGTGCACAGCCTGCCAGTTGTTGCACACAAGAAGCAGGCCCTAAGAGCACAGGGCTGTCCTAGAATAGGTACATAGCCTGCTGGTTGTTGTACACAGGAAGCAGACCCTCGGAGCACAGGACTATCATGGAATAGGTGCATAGCCTGCCGGTTGTTGTACACAGGAAGCAGACCCTCGGAGCACAGGGCTGTCCTGGAATAGGTGCATGGCCTGCCAGATGTTGTACACAGGAAGCAGACCCCGGACCACAGGGCTGTTCTGGAATAGGTTGATAGCCTGCCTGTTGTTGTACACAGGAAGCAGACCCGCAGATCACAGGACTATACTGGAATAGGTGCAATGCCTGCCGGTTGTTGTACACAGGTAGCAGACCCTCGGAGCACAGGGCTGTCCTGGAATAGGTGCATGGCCTGCCAGTTGTTGTACACAGGAAGCAGACCCCGGACCACAGGGCTGTTCTGGAATAGGTTGATAGCCTGCCTGTTGTTGTACACAGGAAGCAGACCCGCAGATCACAGGACTATACTGGAATAGGTGCAATGCCTGCCGGTTGTTGTACACAGGAAGCAGACCCTCGGAGCACAGGGCTGTCCTGGAATAGGTGCATGGCCTGCCAGATGTTGTACACAGGAAGCAGACCCCGGACCACAGGGCTGTTCTGGAATAGGTTGATAGCCTGCCTGTTGTTGTACACAGGAAGCAGACCCGCAGATCACAGGACTATACTGGAATAGGTGCAATGCCTGCCGGTTGTTGTACACAGGAAGCAGACCCTCGGAGCACAGGGCTGTCCTGGAATAGGTGCATGGCCTGCCTGTTGTTGTACACAGGAAGCAGACCCGCAGATCACAGGACTATACTGGAATAGGTGCAATGCCTGCCGGTTGTTGTACACAGGAAGCAGACCCTCTGAGCACAGGACTATCCGGGAATAGGTGCATAGCCTGCCCTTTGTAGTATACAGGAAGCAGGCCCTAAGAGCAAAGGTCTATCCTGGAATAGGTGCATAACCTGCCAGTTGTTGTACACAGGAAGCGGACGCTCAGAGCACAGGACTGTCCTGGAATAGGTGCATAGCCTGCCAGTTGTTGTACACAGGAAGCGGACGCTCGGAACACAGGATTGTCCTGGAATAGGTGCATAGCCTGCCAGTTGTTGTACACAGGAAGCGGACCCCCGGAGCACAGGGCTGTCCGGGAATAGGTGCATAGCCTGCCAGTTGCTGTACAAAGGAAGAAGACCCTCAGAGCACAGGACTGTCCTGGAATAGATCCCTAGCCTGCCAGATGTTGTACACAGGAAGCGGACCCTCTAAACATAGGGCTGTCCTGGAATAGGTGCATAGCCTGCCAGTTGTTGTACCCTTGGAGCATAGGACTGTCCTGGAGGAATAGGTGCATAACCTGCCAGTTGTTGTAAACAGGAAGCGGCCTTCAGAGCACAGGGCTGTCCTGAAATAGGTGCATAGCCTGCCTGTTGTTGTACACAGGAAGCAGACCCTTAGAGCACAGGGTTGTCCTGGAATAATTGAATAGCCTGCCAGTTGTTGTACAGAGGAAGCAGACCCTCGGAGCACAGGGCTGTCCTCGAATAGGTGCATAGCCTGCCAGTTGTTGTACACAGGAAGCAGACCCTCAGAGCACAGGCATGTCCTGGAATAGGTGCATGCATATCCTGTCTGTTGTTGTACACAGGAGGCAGACCCTCGGCGCACAGAGCTGTCCTAGAAGAGGTGCATAGCCTGCCTGTTGTTGCACACAGGAAGCAGACCCTCGGAGCACAGGACTGTCCTAGAATAGGTGCAGAGCCTGCTAGTTGTTATACACAGGAAGCAGGCCCTAAGAGCACAGGACTAGCCTGGAATAGGTGCATAGCCTGCCTGTTGTTGCACACAGGAAGCAGACCCTCGGAGCACAGGGCTGTCCTAGAATAGGTACATAGCCTGCCAGTTCTTGTACACAGGAAGTGGACCCTGAGAGCACAGGGCTGTCCTGGAATAGGTGCATAACCTGCCTATTGTTGTACACAGTAAGATGACCCTCAAAGCACAGGGCTTTCCTGGAATAGGTGCAAAACCTGCCTGTTGTTGTACACAGTAAGTTGACCCACAAAGCACAGGGCTTTCCTGGAATAGGTGCATAGCCTGCCGGTTGTTGTACAAAGGAAGCAGACCCTCGGACCAAAGGGCTGTTCTGGAATAGGTTGATAGCCTGCCTGTTGTTGTACACAGGAAGCAGACCCGCAGAGCACAGGACTATCCTGGAATAGGTGCATAGCCTGCGGTTGTTGTACACAGGAAGCAGACCCTCGGAGCACAGGGCTGTCTTGGAATAGGTGCATATCCTGCCAGTTGTTGTACAAACGAAGAAGACCCTCAGAGCACAGGGCTGTCCTGGAATAGGTGCGTAGCCTGCCTGTTGTTGTAGAAAGGAAGAAGGCCCTAAGAGCACAGAGCTCTCCTGGAATGGGTGCATAGCCTGCCATTTGTTGTACACAGGAAGCAGACCATAAGGGCACAGGGCTGTCCTGGAATAGGTGCATAGACTGCCAGTTGTTGTACACAGGAAGCAGACCCTCAGAGCACAGGGCTGTCCTGGAATAGGTGCATAGCCTGCCTGCAGACCCTCAGAGCACAGGGATGTCCTGGAATAGGTACATAGCCTGCCAGTTGTTGTACACAGGAAGCAGACCCTCGGACCAGAGGACTGTCCCGGAATAGGTGCATAGCCTGCCAGTTTTTGTACACAGGAAGCAGACCCTCGGAGCACAGGACTATCCGGAAGTAGGTGCACGGCCTGGCAGTTGTTGTACACAGGATGCAGACCCTCGGAAAACAGGGCTGTCCTGGCATAGGTGCATAGCCTGCCAGTTGTTGTAAACAGGAAGCGGACCCTAAGTACACAGGACTGTCCTGGAATAGGTGCATAGCCTGCCCGTTTTTGTACACAGGAAGCAGACCCTCAGAGCAGAAGGCTGTCCTGGAATAGGTGCATAGCCTGCCTGTTGTAGTATACAGGAAGCAGGCCCTAAGAGCACACGGCTATCCTGGAATAGGTGCATAGCCTCCCAGTTGTTGTACACAGGAAGCGGACCCTTGGAGCACAGAGCTGTCCTGGAATAGGTGCATAGCCGGCCAGTTGTACACAGGAAGCAGACCCTCGGAGCACAGGACTGTCTTGGAATAGGTGCACAGCCTGCCAGTTGTTGTACAAAGGAAGCAGACCCTCGGACCAAAGGGCTGTTCTGGAATAGGTTGATAGCCTGCCTGTTGTTGTACACAGGAAGCAGACCCGCAGAGCACAGGACTATCCTGGAAAAGGTGCATAGCCTGCCGGTTGTTGTACACAGGAAACAGACCCTCGGAGCACAGGGCTGTCTTGGAATAGGTGCATAGCCTGCCAGTTGTTGTACAAAGGAAGAAGACCCTCAGAGCACAGGGCTGTCCTGGAATAGGTGCGTAGCCTGCCTGTTGTTGTAGACAGGAAGAAGGCCCTAAGATCACAGAGCTGTCCTGGAATGGGTGCATAGCCTGCCATTTGTTGTACACAGGAAGCAGACCCTAAGGGCACAGGGCTGTCCTGGAAAAGGTGCATAGACTGTCAGTTGTTGTACACAGGAAGCAGACCCTCAGAGCACAGGGCTGTCCTGGAATAGGTGCATAGCCTGCCTGCAGACCCTCAGAGCACAGGGATGTCCTGGAATAGGTACATAGCCTGCCAGTTGTTGTACACAGGAAGCAGACCCTCGGAGCAGAGGACTGTCCCAGAATAGGTGCATAGCCTGCCAGTTTTTGTACACAGGAAGCAGACCCTCGGAGCACAGGACTATCCGGAAGTAGGTGCACGGCCTGGCAGTTGTTGTACACAGGATGCAGACCCTCGGAAAACAGGGCTGTCCTGGCATAGGTGCATAGCCTGCCAGTTGTTGTAAACAGGAAGCGGACCCTAAGTACACAGGACTGTCCTGGAATAGGTGCATAGCCTGCCCGTTGTTGTACACAGGAAGCAGACCCTCAGAGCAGAAGGCTGTCCTGGAATAGGTGCATAGCCTACCTGTTGTAGTATACAGGAAGCAGGCCCTAAGAGCACACGACTATCCTGGAATAGGTGCATAGCCTCCCAGTTGTTGTACACAGGAAGCGGACCCTTGGAGCACAGAGCTGGCCTGGAATTGGTGCATAGCCGGCCAGTTGTACACAGGAAGCAGACCCTCGGAGCACAGGACTGTCTTGGAATAGGTGCATAGCCTGCCAGTTGTACAAAGGAAGAAGACCCCCCAGGGCACAGAGCTGTCTTGGAATAGGTGCATAGCCTGCCAGTTGTTGTACCCTCGGAGCAGAGGACTGTCCTGGAATAGGTGCATAGCCTGCCAGTTGCTGTACACAGGAAGCAGACCTTCAGAGCACAGGGCTGTCCTGGAATAAGTGCATAACCTGCCTGCTCTTGTACACAGGAAACAGACCCTCAGAGCACAGGGTTGTCCGGGAAGAGGTGGATAGACTGACAGTTGCTGTACACAGGAAGCAGACCCTAGGAGCACAGGACTATCCTGGAATAGGTGCATAGCCTGCAAGTTGTTGTACACAGGAAGCAGACCCTCGGAGCACAGGGCTACCCTGCAATAAGTGCATAGCATGCCTGTTGTAGTATACAGGAAGCAGGCCCTAAGAGCACAGGACTGTCCTCGAATAGGTGCATAGCCTGTCAGTTGTTGTACACAGGAAGCGGACGCTCAGAGCACAGGGATTGTCCTGGAATAGGTGCATAGCCTGCCAGTTGTTGTACACAGGAAGCAGACCCTCGGAGCACAGGGCTGTCCTGCAATAGGTGCATAGCTTGCCAGTTGTAGTACACAGGAAGCAGACCCTCAGAGCACAGGGATGTCTTGGAATAGGTGCATAGCCTGCCAGTTGTTGTACAAAGGAAGAAGACCCTCAGAGCACAGGACTGTCCTGGAATAGATGCATATTCTGCCAGATGTTGAACACAGGAAGCGGACCCTCTGGGCACAGGGCTGTCCTGGAATAGGTGCATAGCCTGCCTGTTGTTGTACACAGGAAGCAGACCTTCAGAGCACAGGGCTGTCCTGAAATAGGTGCACAGCCTGCCAGTTGTTGTACAAAGGAAGCAGACCCTCGGACCAAAGGGCTGTTCTGGAATAGGTTGATAGCCTGCCTGTTGTTGTACACAGGAAGCAGACCCGCAGAGCACAGGACTATCCTGGAAAAGGTGCATAGCCTGCCGGTTGTTGTACACAGGAAACAGACCCTCGGAGCACAGGGCTGTCTTGGAATAGGTGCATAGCCTGCCAGTTGTTGTACAAAGGAAGAAGACCCTCAGAGCACAGGGCTGTCCTGGAATAGGTGCGTAGCCTGCCTGTTGTTGTAGACAGGAAGAAGGCCCTAAGATCACAGAGCTGTCCTGGAATGGGTGCATAGCCTGCCATTTGTTGTACACAGGAAGCAGACCCTAAGGGCACAGGGCTGTCCTGGAAAAGGTGCATAGACTGTCAGTTGTTGTACACAGGAAGCAGACCCTCAGAGCACAGGGCTGTCCTGGAATAGGTGCATAGCCTGCCTGCAGACCCTCAGAGCACAGGGATGTCCTGGAATAGGTACATAGCCTGCCAGTTGTTGTACACAGGAAGCAGACCCTCGGAGCAGAGGACTGTCCCAGAATAGGTGCATAGCCTGCCAGTTTTTGTACACAGGAAGCAGACCCTCGGAGCACAGGACTATCCGGAAGTAGGTGCACGGCCTGGCAGTTGTTGTACACAGGATGCAGACCCTCGGAAAACAGGGCTGTCCTGGCATAGGTGCATAGCCTGCCAGTTGTTGTAAACAGGAAGCGGACCCTAAGTACACAGGACTGTCCTGGAATAGGTGCATAGCCTGCCCGTTGTTGTACACAGGAAGCAGACCCTCAGAGCAGAAGGCTGTCCTGGAATAGGTGCATAGCCTACCTGTTGTAGTATACAGGAAGCAGGCCCTAAGAGCACACGACTATCCTGGAATAGGTGCATAGCCTCCCAGTTGTTGTACACAGGAAGCGGACCCTTGGAGCACAGAGCTGGCCTGGAATTGGTGCATAGCCGGCCAGTTGTACACAGGAAGCAGACCCTCGGAGCACAGGACTGTCTTGGAATAGGTGCATAGCCTGCCAGTTGTACAAAGGAAGAAGACCCCCCAGGGCACAGAGCTGTCTTGGAATAGGTGCATAGCCTGCCAGTTGTTGTACCCTCGGAGCAGAGGACTGTCCTGGAATAGGTGCATAGCCTGCCAGTTGCTGTACACAGGAAGCAGACCTTCAGAGCACAGGGCTGTCCTGGAATAAGTGCATAACCTGCCTGCTCTTGTACACAGGAAACAGACCCTCAGAGCACAGGGTTGTCCGGGAAGAGGTGGATAGACTGACAGTTGCTGTACACAGGAAGCAGACCCTAGGAGCACAGGACTATCCTGGAATAGGTGCATAGCCTGCAAGTTGTTGTACACAGGAAGCAGACCCTCGGAGCACAGGGCTACCCTGCAATAAGTGCATAGCATGCCTGTTGTAGTATACAGGAAGCAGGCCCTAAGAGCACAGGACTGTCCTCGAATAGGTGCATAGCCTGTCAGTTGTTGTACACAGGAAGCGGACGCTCAGAGCACAGGGATTGTCCTGGAATAGGTGCATAGCCTGCCAGTTGTTGTACACAGGAAGCAGACCCTCGGAGCACAGGGCTGTCCTGCAATAGGTGCATAGCTTGCCAGTTGTAGTACACAGGAAGCAGACCCTCAGAGCACAGGGATGTCTTGGAATAGGTGCATAGCCTGCCAGTTGTTGTACAAAGGAAGAAGACCCTCAGAGCACAGGACTGTCCTGGAATAGATGCATATTCTGCCAGATGTTGAACACAGGAAGCGGACCCTCTGGGCACAGGGCTGTCCTGGAATAGGTGCATAGCCTGCCTGTTGTTGTACACAGGAAGCAGACCTTCAGAGCACAGGGCTGTCCTGAAATAGGTGCATAGCCTGCCTGTTGATGTACACAGGAAGCAGACCCTAAGAGCACAAGGTTGTCCTGGAATAGGTGAATAGCCTGCCAGTTGTTGTACACAGGAAGCAGACCCTCGGAGCACAGGACTATCCTGGAGTAGATGCAAACCTCGAATAGGTGCATAGCTTGCCTGTTGTTGTACACAGGAAGCAGACCCTCGGCGCACAGGGCTGTCCTAGGAGAGGTGCATAGCCTGCCTGTTGTTGCACACAGGAAGCAGACCCTCGGAGCGCAAGACTGTCCTAGAATAGGTGCACAGCCTGCCAGTTGTTGCACACAAGAAGCAGGCCCTAAGAGCACAGGGCTGTCCTAGAATAGGTACATAGCCTGCTGGTTGTTGTACACAGAAAGCAGACCCTCGGAGCACAGGACTATCATGAAATAGGTGCATAGCCTGCCGGTTGTTGTACACAGGAAGCAGACCCTCGGAGCACAGGGCTGTCCTGGAATAGGTGCATGGCCTGCCAGTTGTTGTACACAGGAAGCAGACCCCGGACCACAGGGCTGTTCTGGAATAGGTTGATAGCCTGCCTGTTGTTGTACACAGGAAGCAGACCCGCAGACCACAGGACTATACTGGAATAGGTGCAATGCCTGCCGGTTGTTGTACACAGGAAGCAGACCCTCTGAGCACAGGACTATCCGGGAATAGGTGCATAGCCTGCCCTTTGTAGTATACAGGAAGCAGGCCCTAAGAGCAAAGGTCTGTCCTGGAATAGGTGCATAACCTGCCAGTTGTTGTACACAGGAAGCGGACGCTCAGAGCACAGGACTGTCCTGGAATAGGTGCATAGCCTGCCAGTTGTTGTACACAGGAAGCGGACGCTCGGAACACAGGATTGTCCTGGAATAGGTGCATAGCCTGCCAGTTGTTGTACACAGGAAGCGGACCCTCGGAGCACAGGGCTGTCCGGGAATAGGTGCATAGCCTGCCAGTTGCTGTACAAAGGAAGAAGACCCTCATCCTTGGCATCCAAGTGTTGCCAAGTGTGCTGTTTGGCGTTTGGGAGAGACTCTGCCGGATTTGGGACTGGACTCTGCCTGGATTTTCCATTTGCTTCTGAAGGCTGTATGCGCAAGAGGAAGCCTGGATTCTGCAATTGCGGCGAAACGCGGCTATTGGGACTCGTGCTAATGGACTTCTAATCCCACAATTCACAGCGTGTCATAGACACACCCCTTCCAGAATCTGCTCCCACAATTCTCTATAAAACTTGAATGCCTGCGCATCCTGCGCGCGCATCCAAGTGTTGCCAAGTGTGCTGTTTGGCGTTTGGGAGAGACTCTGCCGGATTTGGGACTGGACTCTGCCTGGATTTTCCATTTGCTTCTGAAGGCTGTATGCGCAAGAGGAAGCCTGGATTCTGCAATTGCGGCGAAACGCGGCTATTTGGACTCGTGCTAATGGACTTCTAATCCCACAATTCACAGCGTGTCATAGACACACCCCTTCCAGAATCTGCTCCCACAATTCTCTATAAAACTTGAATGCCTGCGCATCCTGCGCACGCATCCAAGTGTTGCCAAGTGTGCTGTTTGGCGTTTGGGAGAGACTCTGCCGGATTTGGGACTGGACTCTGCCTGGATTTTCCATTTGCTTCTGAAGGCTGTATGCGCAAGAGGAAGCCTGGATTCTGCAATTGCGGCAAAACGCGGCTATTGGGACTCGTGCTAATGGACTTCTAATCCCACAGTAATTATATTTACAAACAGCGTTTGAGTAGATGTTGTCACGTGTCTGAGGGCTGGGCTGGGCTCTAGTAGTGCTTTTGCAAGGTTGGGCTGGGCTGGGCTGAAGACTTCTTCGTTGTATTAACTTCCCGCCTGCAAGCCCTTTAGTGTTTAAACACCTGCACTCTGACACGATTTATATATATTTTTTTTTCTTTTTTTTTTTCTCTTCTTAGATTCACAGCGTGTCATAGACACACCCCTTCCAGAATCTGCTCCCACAATTCTCTATAAAACTTGAATGCCTGCGCATCCTGCGCGCGCATCCAAGTGTTGCCAAGTGTGCTGTTTGGCTGTTCGGGTGGGCGGGTGAGGAGTGGTGAGTCCGACATATTCCTTTTTTTTTTTACCCTGTTGTGTGTGCCCCTGCCCGTGCCTTGATAGAGCCACCTTCTAAAATTGGAGGTGTGGCTGGTTGGTGGATTGTTTGTGTGAAGGTAAGGTGGGGTACCGCTTCTGAAAAATAGAAAAGGAAAAGCCAGGGCTGCTACCGTAGTCTGCTAATGGGCTAGTACTTGACATTTTTTGTTAACTGATTACCGTGTGCAGAGAGCAGCGACTGCCTGCATTGGGACGATTTCTTGCTGGTTTTTATTTAATTTCTATTGTCCACAGCGCTTAAGGCTTTAAGTAAGTACTTAAAATGGTGAATGGGCTACGCAGTGGACGTAAGTTACACGATTCCGATGAGGAAATGAGAAATGCTATTGAAAATAATCATTTAACTATGGAAAATTCGAGCTTATTGATCAATAATCAAATGAATGTTTCGAATGCTGTAGGTACATCGATATGTGTTGAACTGCAAGGGGAATCGAGTAGGTATGAGGGAGTTTCCTTAAAGGACTCCAACTTTCCAATTATAAATAACCAAACCCTGGGGCAAATTGACCCAGCAATTGGATTGTGTACCTATAAACTGAAAGAGATGAATCAGGATGAAGGTGTCAGTACGGGGAGTAGGCAGGGGGAGTTGCCAGTTGGCGAAGATTTGCTAACACAGATGGCGATCACTACAACTGTTCCAAGATTTTCAGATGTTTCGATTATAGCCCCTGGATTAGAGGCATTATTAGATAAAAGGATGCGTTTCTCGGAAGGGCCATCAACCCCTATTAAAGCAAACAGGTATGCTATGGAAGATGTGCATGTGCATACTGCTCCAGGGAACTTGATCACTAGCCGCGCTCAGGTATACACATATTTTGAGGAGTGCCCCAACGTTGTGAAGGCCACTAGTGGGTTAGACAATGTTGAGACCAGCTCCCCTTCCGAAATTAGAAATAGCACTGATTCTGGTGATGGGCAGACTGGGAATGAACCAGAGAATTGTAAAATTCCTGTGAAACAACGAGCGACTCTCTATGAATTACAGGAAGAAGTTGAATGTAATTTATTGGGGACCTCGTCTATAGGTGCGGATTTTCCAGTACTGTCTAGAATTTTAAATCTCTTAGACAAAGGTCACAAACATACACATGCGCAAATTACTTATTCTCAGACTTTGTTAATGGAGGTCATATCAAAAGTTAACAGGATTGAATGGCTTCTATTCACCTGTGATGCGGTGGCTAATTTAACAGGGGGTAGGCAAAATCTTCCAATGCAGATGAGTGATAAAGCTACCCAAACTCAAGTCGATTCGACATTGGGGATAAAATCGATTCCCACATTTGCCGCTGTCATTGCCAATACTGACAAAAAAGAGGAATCTAATTTATCAGCTAAACAATTGGATCAGTTGATAATGATGGCATCAGCAAATGCGGTAGCTGTTCAACAGATTCTTCTAGGAACTATAACCAATCCCCAAAATGTACAGTCAGCTCAAGAAACACTGCTAACTGGACAAGTTGGGATCGAGCTAGTCCCAAATCCAATTGCTGTAGGCATAGAAGAACAGCTGGATAGTCCCTCGGCATTAACCAATTTAATTGATCTTGATGACGAATCTCAGAAGATGCATGGTATGACAGGCTTACAGAAGGTAGTGAAAGTGGAGGATCAAGCTTACGAACCAGTTCTAACCAGAAAACAAAAGAGATTCTTGGTAAGAGAAGCAAAACGTAAGGTTCAGCAAGCAAAAAACATAAAAATGATGAAAAAAAAACAAGTGCAGTCATAGATGCGAAACAGTTGCCTAAAGTTGACGTCAAAAATATGTCAATGGAAGAAGAGAAGATTGATCTCCAACAATTAAACCAAGAGTCCAGAGCGTTATTAAACATAGACACGAGTCAGGACTTGGCAGGTAAGATGAAAGTGGGCGAGAAACAACTGAATGAGAAACACAAAAGCGACCTACTCTATGATGAAATTAGGGTGGGTGCCAAACAAAAACAATCTGACCTGCTAAATTTCTTCCCTGCCTTGTACATAAAAAAAGCGCTGAAGAAAATTAAAGTAGCTGGGCCGGCCAAACTGCCAAATAATGCTGCTCTTAGTAAAAGCAAACAAGGCAGTCTTAACAACAATGGTTCACAATTAAAACCTACCCAGGATGGTGAGCCAGCAAAAATAACTTCCCCCCAAGCAAAGGCGATTGAATAATAAGATTAAAGGACCTGAATTACCCGGGCCTAATGATGATGGTGCAATGGGTGATTTACAAGAGAGTATGGCTTGTAAAAAAGAGATAGAGAGATCACTGGAGAGATCTATTGTAGAGTCCCAGGTCTGTGTACATAAACTGAATGCAAGTATGTATGAGCTTATGCCAAAGTCTGATGTCATGACTGTAACTGCGGACATGCCAGCTATAATGGGTTGGGAATCCAAAAATGTAACTACTGGAAAAATGAGTTTGAATCGCTCGGCGATGCTGAAGGCTTTTCGAGCCATACCGGCACTGCGCACTATCAGAAGCGATGATATTGATTGGGTAAGATTATCACATAACAATCCAACACGAATGATTTGTCGCTACCATTCCCATATTATTATGAGATTAATCTGGGAACAACGGGATGATTTGGAATTTTTGGGTCTATCTCCATGTCTGTTTCGCTCTGACGAGCTAGCTGAAATTTTTATTGATACCCTCCCAGAACCTCCTGCAATCCCAAATGGGGGTGGAATCCTCCCATTGATGAATGAGGACCTTATGAAACAATTTATGAACTTCGCAGCCTCCTTTTCGGGTATGATGGGTATGGGTGCCACTAATCCAACTGCTGTACCAAAAACAATGGGTAGACAGTAGGATCAAACAAAGGCGCTATCGTTTGTGTCATGGAACTCTTGTGGGAATTCAAATTTGAAGGCATGGATTGCATCACTTGAAATTTATACCATGCCAGGGATATGTTTGATCCAGGAAACCATGGCAGTAGGTGTATTGGATTTGGATGGATATTATACCCATCAACAACCTGCTATTAGTGGTGTTTTGGGTCGTCCTGTAGGGGGCCTTGCGCTCCTAATTGATAAAAAGCTGAGGTTAGAGTCCGCGTTAAAGTGGGCTGATGATTCCCTCTTGGCAGTGGAATTTAATTACAAGGATGGGTTAGATCAGGTCTTCCTTATAATTAATCTTTATTGGAATCCAGCCAAGTCCTCGTTTGCCACAATTACCACACAACTTGACTTGATCTTGGAACAGGCTTTCTCAGATAATCCAAGTGTAAAGGTCATTATTGGTGGAGATTTCAACTCCTCATGCCTAGGGCAAAATAACGATGGAAAACCTGGGCATAATGACCATAATAAAAAATCGATAATGAATGGCAAAAAGTGGGTAGAATATCTGTTGACTTGGGATCTTCAAATGGTGCCATTTAAATTAGGAACGCACAACTACACTTGGACTAGAAGTTCATGGTTTTCCTTGATCGATTATGTCTTTGCCTCTTCAATGTGGATGCAGTCCATAGAACCGATTACGATTATTAATCTATGTAGAGGTGATCATTTAGCATTGAGCTCAAAAATTGCTGTTAAAATAGGTAGTCATGAACTTAATTCTGGACTATCTAACATTGAATTTAATCGTAACCGGTTATCGGTTAAATGGACCTCAAAGAGATGTCAAAAAGTTATAGAGAATATGCAGGATGACCAGTTACTGATACTGGGGACGATTGGAGACCAACAGGCCTGTGTGATTGCTGAGATATTGAATCTAATAAGAATTGCTATACATGTGGCACATATTACTAGTACTCAGGAAACAAATGCTTGCTCAAACCATCGTTACCTTTATAATCAGAGGGTGGTAAATTTGCGTAAAGAGAAGCGATACAAACTTCGACAACTTGTTTTGTGTGCATATACAGAAAATGAGTATCGTATCTTGAAAGCACAGATCAATTTGACATATAGAACACAAGTGAAAAGCATGAGATATGAATTGATAAACACCGATAACCAGAATCTCTTAGTATTATTACTAAAGAACAAAACCAGACAGGTTTGGGGCACTTTGCGGACTTTGATTGGAAGGTCTGAAATCCTCGAAGAACCATCTATTGCCGCAACTACATGGGTTAGTTATATTAAAGCGAAGTATGCTATGCCACAAGGGTTTCAAGCTTCCCTAGATATGAACTGGCCTGAGCCCAGAATCGGTGTCTGTAGTTGGACTAAAGAGGATATAGGTATGGCGATTGTAAAATCAAATGGTTCAAGAGCAGCTGGCCCTGACGGGATTCCACCATGCCTAATTAAACTTAATCCAGAGATGTGGGCATCGATTTTTAAGATTAAATTCGATGCTATTCATCTTTTAGGTGAAATTCCGAGGTCTTGGTGCTCTGCAATTATTATCCCAGTATACAAGAAGGGGCCTATGAATGAGCCAGCTAATTTTAGGCCCATCGCTTTAATGGACTCGTCTGCAAAAATTTTTACCAGTTTAATATTGCTATCCATTCAACATCATATTTGTACTAATAATCTCTTGTCTAAATTCCAAATTGGTTTTCGCCGTTATATGGGATGCCAATTAAATGCTACTGTCATCTCCCATGTGTATCAGTTGACTAGGTCATCTAGTTCGGGGCCGATCTATATGGCAGCACTTGATCTAAGTGCAGCATTTGATTCAGTCATTAGAGGGTTGTTATGGGCAAAGATGATTAAATTTGGTTTTGCACCCCAATTGGTTGCTTTAATTGCCGCTTTACACAAACAAACGAATTATAGGATCCGATTAACAAAAGCTGGTGTCTTAACTGATTTCATCCCCACAGAAATAGGCCTTAAGCAAGGCTGTAATCTTGCGGCGGTATTGTTCAATTTGTACTTATTGGACCTAGATGAAGAATGGAAAGAGGCTTGTATTTATCCGGTAAAAATGGGTAATCTATCACTGAATTGGGTGAGTTTTGCCGATGACTTATTGTTCTTCGATCAGACACTGTTCGGGCTTCAGACTAAATTGACATTATTCTGTGAATTTGCTAATAAGCATAATTTGCAGGTTAACCCTGATAAGTCTTATATCGTTGTCTTTACAGAGGGACGTAAAAGGGTGGCGAGATTCACATGGTCCCTTAATGGGATTGCGATTCCTAAGTCATCTTCCATTCGTTATCTGGGTTATCAATTATCAAGCACATACTCACTGGCAGGCTGGAAAATGCTTATTGAGAACAAAATGCAATCACTAACGGCTCAGATGAAATTAATTCATAATAGATTAGGGAAATTTTCTATGCTCCCAATTCTTAAATTTTACCTACAGAAGGTTGAGCCGACTATTCTTTATGCCTTGGATATATGCCTCCACGATATTGAGGGGATACTTGATATAAGCCAAGGCAAAATGTGGAAGAAAGTATTGGGGTTGGCCATGTCAACACCTAATGTAATCATCTGTCATGAGCTAGGCCTACTGCCTTTATCTGTTAAATGGCATTGGAGAACCCTTGCGAATTATGCTAAAATGTTATCACCCCCGAAAAACTCATTATATGTTGACTTAGGGTTGATGATTATTCAAGGTTACCCACCCTCGATCCTGAAATTTAGGAATACAATGGAGGGGATACTTGCCTCTACTCTGATTACTCATGAGGATCTAATACTACGACGACCCTCGTGCAAAATGAAATATTGTCGCTGCTATTGGTGTCTGTTAATAGACAAAATAAACACTTATAAATCGTACTCTGAATATGCGAAATTCCCCAAACAATGGGGTGATTGTCCGCGGTACCAAGGAATTTTTCCATGTAGTTTAGCACGGTCAATATATATGAGATTTCGGATGAATCTATTACCAACAAATGAAAAAATTATGAATTGGAAAAAGTACAAGGATAAGAGTGTGAATGGGCTGTGCCGATTCTGTAATAACAACAACATTATAGAATCACTTAAACATCTAACAGTATACTGTGAGTACTTTGAATCTAAGAGAAAAGTTATGTTGGGTGAGTACCTCTGTTCAGACTTCATCATAAGCAGGGAGAATCTTTGGCAAAGATGTATGTGGGGCAGGTCGCAAAGCCTTATTTTGAGTGTAACCAACTTCGTGATGGTTGTAGAAAGAAAATTACGTGAAAAGTTAGCACTTATTCCAAGGGATGAGTTGGTGGAATTGACTAAATGATCACGAAAAGATGTAGTATGTTGGTTATTTGATTGAGAATATGGGTTATCTTGTTTAGTGGAAAAAATAAAGAATTATTGTAATGTTTAATTTTAGGCGACCGAATATTGGGTGACTATTAAGAGTATTTTAGCTATCAATGTAAAAATGAAAGTTTTATTTGTTAATTGGTCAAATAGTTTTTGAGGAATTCATGAAATGTGTATATGAATTGGTGAAGTTGTTGTTATGAAATTGAGATGTGGTTAGTTAATTGATTTGTTCTTGTTTTGTCTTCTTAATTGTGAATTTACATGAATTTTTAACTGTAAAGGTTTATTTTTAACCATAAACAATAAAAATAAAAAAAGACCCTCAGAGCACAGGACTGTCCTGGAATAGATCCCTAGCCTGCCAGATGTTGTACACACGAAGCGGACTCTCTGAACATAGGGCTGTCCTGGAATAGGTGCATAGCCTGCCAGTTGTTGTACCCTTGGAGCATAGGACTGTCCTGGAATAGGTGCATAACCTGCCAGTTGTTGTAAACAGGAAGCGGCCTTCAGAGCACAGGGCTGTCCTGAAATAGGTGCATAGCCTGCCTGTTGTTGTACACAGGAAGCAGACCCTTAGAGCACAGGGTTGTCCTGGAATAATTGAATAGCCTGCCAGTTGTTGTACAGAGGAAGCAGACCCTCGGAGCACAGGGCTGTCCTCGAATAGGTGCATAGCCTGTCAGTTGTTGTACACAGGAAGCAGACCCTCGGAGCACAGGACTATCCTGGAGTAGATGCAAACCTCGAATAGGTGCATAGCTTGCCTGTTGTTGTACACAGGAAGCAGACCCTCGGAGCACAGGACTGTCTTGGAATAGGTGCATAGCCTGCCAGTTGTTGTACAAAGGAAGCAGACCCTCGGACCAAAGGGCTGTTCTGGAATAGGTTGATAGCCTGCCTGTTGTTGTACACAGGAAGCAGACCCGCAGAGCACAGGACTATCCTGGAATAGGTGCATAGCCTGCCGGTTGTTGTACACAGGAAGCAGACCCTCGGAGCACAGGGCTGTCTTGGAATAGATGCATAGCCTGCCAGTTGTTGTAGACAGGAAGAAGGCCCTAAGATCACAGAGCTGTCCTGGAATGGGTGCATAGCCTGCCATTTGTTGTACACAGGAAGCAGACCCTAAGGGCACAGGGCTGTCCTGGAATAGGTGCATAGACTGTCAGTTGTTGTACACAGGAAGCAGACCCTCAGAGCACAGGGCTGTCCTGGAATAGGTGCATAGCCTGCCTGCAGACCCTCAGAGCACAGGGATGTCCTGGAATAGGTACATAGCCTGCCAGTTGTTGTACACAGGAAGCAGACCCTAGGAGAAGAGGACTGTCCCGGAATAGGTGCATAGCCTGCCAGTTTTTGTACACAGCAAGCAGACCCTCGGAGCACAGGACTATCCGTAAGTCGGTGCATGGCCTGGCAGTTGTTGTACACAGGATGCAGACCCTCGGAAAACAGGGCTGTCCTGGCATAGGTGCATAGCCTGCCAGTTGTTGTAAACAGGAAGCGGACCCTAAGTACACAGGACTGTCCTGGAATAGGTGCATAGCCTGCCCGTTGTTGTACACAGGAAGCAGACCCTCAGAGCAGAAGGCTGTCCTGGAATAGGTGCATAGCCTACCTGTTGTAGTATACAGAAAGCAGGCCCTAAGAGCACACAGCTATCCTGGAATAGGTGCATAGCCTCCCAGTTGTTGTACACAGGAAGCGGACCCTTGGAGCACAGAGCTGTCCTGGAATAGGTGCATAGCCGGCCAGTTGTACACAGGAAGCAGACCCTCGGAGTACAGGACTGTCTTGGAATAGGTGCATAGCCTGCCAGTTGTACAAAGGAAGAAGACCCCCCAGGGCACAGAGCTGTCTTGGAATAGGTGCATAGCCTGCGAGATGTTGTCCACAGGAAGTGGACCCTGGGAGAACAGGGCTGTCCTGGAATAGGTGCATAGCCTGCCAGTTGTTGTACCCTCGGAGCAGAGGACTGTCCTGGAATGGGTGCATAGCCTGCCAGTTGCTGTACACAGGAAGCAGACCTTCAGAGCACAAGGCTGTCCTGGAATAAGTGCATAACCTGCCTGCTCTTGTACACAGGAAACAGACCCTCAGAGCACAGTGTTGTCCTGGAAGAGGTGGATAGCCTGACAGTTGCTGTACACAGGAAGCAGACCCTAGGAGCACAGGACTATCCTGGAATAGGTGCATAGCCTGCCAGTTGTTGTACACAGGAAGCAGACCCTCGGAGCACAGGGCTGTCCTGCAATAGGTGCATAGCCTGCCAGTTGTAGTACACAGGAAGCAGACCCTCAGAGCACAGGGATGTTTTGGAATAGGTGCATAGGCTGCCAGTTGTTGTACAAAGGAAGAAGACCCTCAGAGCACAGGACTGTCCTGGAATAGATGCATATTCTGTCAGATGTTGAACACAGGAAGCGGACCCTCTGGGCACAGGGCTGTCCTGGAATAGGTGCATAGCCTGCCTGTTGTTGTACACAGGAAGCAGACCTTCAGAGCACAAAGCTGTCCTGAAATAGGTGCATAGACTGCCTGTTGATGTACACAGAAAGCAGACCCTAAGAGCACAGGGTTGTCCTGGAATAGGTGAATAGCCTGCCAGTTGTTGTACACAGGAAGCAGACCCTCGGAGCACAGGACTATCCTGGAGTAGATGCAAACCTCGAATAGGTGCATAGCTTGCCTGTTGTTGTACACAGGAAGCAGACCCTCAGCGCACAGGGCTGTCCTAGGAGAGGTGCATAGCCTGCCTGTTGTTGCACACAAGAAGCAGGCCCTAAGAGCACAGGGCTGTCCTAGAATAGGTACATAGCCTGCTGGTTGTTGTACACAGGAAGCAGACCCTCGGAGCACAGGACTATTATGGAATAGGTGCATAGCCTGCCGGTTGTTGTACACAGGAAGCAGACCCTCGGAGCACAGGGCTGTCCTGGAATAGGTGCATGGCCTGCCAGTTGTTGTACACAGGAAGCAGACCCCGGACCACAGGGCTGTTCTGGAATAGGTTGATAGCCTGCCTGTTGTTGTACACAGGAAGCAGACCCGCAGATCACAGGACTATACTGGAATAGGTGCAATGCCTGCCGGTTGTTGTACACAGGAAGCAGACCCTCGGAGCACAAGACTATCCGGGAATAGGTGCATAGCCTGCCCTTTGCAGTATACAGGAAGCAGGCCCTAAGAGCAAAGGGCTGTCCTGGAATAGGTGCATAACCTGCCAGTTGTTGTACACAGGAAGCAGACGCTCAGAGCACAGGACTGTCCTGGAATAGGTGCATAGCCTGCCAGTTGTTGTACACAGGAAGCGGACGCTCGGAACACAGGATTGTCCTGGAATAGGTGCATAGCCTGCCAGTTGTTGTACACAGGAAGCGGACCCTCGGAGCACAGGGCTGTCTGGGAATAGGTGCATAGCCTGCCAGTTGCTGTACAAAGGAAGAAGACCCTCAGAGCACAGGACTGTCCTGGAATAGATCCCTAGCCTGCCAGATGTTGTACAAAGGAAGCGGACCCTCTGAACATAGGGCTGTCCTGGAATAGGTGCATAGCCTGCCAGTTGTTGTACCCTTGGAGCATAGGACTGTCCTGGAATAGGTGCATAACCTGCCAGTTGTTGTAAACAGGAAGCGACCTTCAGAGCACAGGGCTGTCCTGAAATAGGTGCATAGCCTGCCTGTTGTTGTACACAGGAAGCAGACCCTTAGAGCACAGGGTTGTCCTGGAATAATTGAATAGCCTGCCAGTTGTTGTACAGAGGAAGCAGACCCTCGGAGCACAGGGCTGTCCTCGAATAGGTGCATAGCCTGCCAGTTGTTGTACACAGGAAGCAGACCCCCAGAGCACAGGCATGTCCTGGAATAGGTGCATGCATAGCCTGTCTGTTGTCGTACACAGGAGGCAGACCCTCGGCGCACAGAGCTGTCCTAGAAGAGGTGCATAGCCTGCCTGTTGTTGCACACAGGAAGCAGACCCTCGGAGCACAGGACTGTCCTAGAATAGGTGCAGAGCCTGCTAGTTGTTATACACAGGAAGCAGGCCCTAAGAGCACAGGACTAGCCTGGAATAGGTGCATAGCCTGCCTGTTGTTGCACACAGGAAGCAGACCCTCGGAGCACAGGGCTGTCCTAGAATAGGTACATAGCCTGCCAGTTCTTGTACACAGGAAGTGGACCCTCAGAGCACAGGGCTGTCCTGGAATAGGTGCATAACCTGCCTGTTGTTGTACACAGTAAGATGACCCTCAAAGCACAGGGCTTTCCTGGAATAGGTGCAAAACCTGCCTGTTGTTGTACACCGTAAGTTGACCCTCAAAGCGCAGGGCTTTCCTGGAATAGGTGCATAGCCTGCCAGTTGTTGTACAAAGGAAGCAGACCCTCGGACCAAAGGGCTGTTCTGGAATAGGTTGATAGCCTGCCTGTTGTTGTACACAGGAAGCAGACCCGCAGAGCACAGGACTATCCTGGAATAGGTGCATAGCCTGCCAGTTGTTGTACACAGGAAGCAGACCCTCGGAGCACAGGGCTGTCTTGAAATAGGTGCATAGCCTGCCAGTTGTTGTACAAAGGAAGAAGACCCTCAGAGCACAGGGCTGTCCTGGAATAGGTGCGTAGCCTGCCTGTTGTTGTAGACAGGAAGAAGGCCCTAAGATCACAGAGCTGTCCTGGAATGGGTGCATAGCCTGCCATTTGTTGTACACAGGAAGCAGACCCTAAGGGCACGGGGCTGTCCTGGAATAGGTGCATAGACTGTCAGTTGTTGTACACAGGAAGCAGACCCTCAGAGCACAGGGCTGTCCTGGAATAGGTGCATAGCCTGACTGCAGACCCTCAGAGCACAGGGATGTCCTGGAATAGGTACATAGGCTGCCAGTTGTTGTACACAGGAAGCAGACCCTCGGAGCAGAGGACTGTCCCGGAATAGGTGCATAGCCTGCCAGTTTTTGTACACAGGAAGCAGACCCTCAGAGCACAGGACTATCCGGAAGTCGGTGCACGGCCTGGCAGTTGTTGTACACAGGATGCAGACCCTCGGAAAACAGGGCTGTCCTGGCATAGGTGCATAGCCTGCCAGTTGTTGTAAACAGGAAGCAGACCCTAAGTACACAGGACTGTCCTGGAATAGGTGCATAGCCTGCCCGTTGTTGTACACAGGAAGCAGACCCTCAGAGCAGAAGGCTGTCCTGGAATAGGTGGATAGCCTACCTGTTGTAGTATACAGGAAGCAGGCCCTAAGAGCACACGGCTATCCTGGAATAGGTGAATAGCCTCCCAGTTGTTTTACACAGGAAGCGGACCCTTGGAGCACAGAGCTCTCCTGGAATAGGTGCATAGCCGGCCAGTTGTACACAGGAAGCAGACCCTCGGAGCACAGGACTGTCTTGGAATAGGTGCATAGCCTGCCAGTTGTACAAAGGAAGAAGACCCCCCAGGGCACAGAGCTGTCTTGGAATAGGTGCATAGCCTGCGAGATGTTGTACACAGGAAGTGGACCCTGGGAGAACAGGGCTGTCCTGGAATAGGTGCATAGCCTGCCAGTTGTTGTACCCTCGGAGCAGAGGACAGTCCTGGAATAGGTGCATAGCCTGCCAGTTGCTGTACACAGGAAGCAGACCTTCAGAGCACAGGGCTGTCCTGGAATAAGTGCATAACCTGCCTGCTCTTGTACACAGGAAACAGACCCTCAGAGCACAGGGTTGTCCTGGAAGAGGTGGATAGCCTGACAGTTGCTGTACACAGGAAGCAGACCCTAGGAGCACAGGACTATCCTGGAATAGGTGCATAGCCTGCCAGTTGTTGTACACAGGAAGCAGACCCTCGGAGCACAGGGCTACCCTGCAATAAGTACATAGCATGCCTGTTGTAGTATACAGGAAGCAGGCCCTAAGAGCACAGGACTGTCCTCGAATAGGTGCATAGCCTGCCAGTTGTTGTACACAGGAAGCGGACGCTCAGAGCACAGGGATTGTCCTGGAATAGGTGCATAGCCTGCCAGTTGTTGTACACAGGAAGCAGACCCTCGCAGCACAGGGCTGTCCTGCAATAGGTGAATAGCCTGCCAGTTGTAGTACACAGGAAGCAGACCCTCAGAGCACAGGGATGTCTTGGAATAGGTGCATAGCCTGCCAGTTGTTGTACAAAGGAAGAAGGCCCTCAGAGCACAGGACTGTCCTGGAATAGATGCATATTCTGCCAGATGTTGAACACAGGAAGCGGACCCTCTGGGCACAGGGCTGTCCTGGAATAGGTGCATAACCTGCCTGTTGTTGTACACAGGAAGCAGACCTTCAGAGCACAGGGCTGTCCTGAAATAGGTGCATAGCCTGCCTGTTGATGTACACAGGAAGCAGACCCTAAGAGCACAGGGTTGTCGTGAAATAGGTGTATAGCCTGCCAGTTGTTGTACACAGGAAGCAGACCCTCGGAGCACAGGACTATCCTGGAGTAGATGCAAACCTCGAATAGGTGCATAGCTTGCCTGTTGTTGTACACAGGAAGCAGACCCTCGGCGCACAGGGCTGTCCTAGGCGAGGTGCATAGCCTGCCTGTTGTTGCACACAGGAAGCAGACCCTCGGAGCGCAAGACTGTCCTAGAATAGGTGCACAGCCTGCCAGTTGTTGCACACAAGAAGCAGGCCCTAAGAGCACAGGGCTGTCCTAGAATAGGTACATAGCCTGCTGGTTGTTGTACACAGGAAGCAGACCCTCGGAAAACAGTGCTGTCCTGGCATAGGTGCATAGCCTGCCAGTTGTTGTAAACAGGAAGCGGACCCTAAGTACACAGGACTGTCCTGGAATAGGTGCATAGCCTTCCCGTTTTTGTACACAGGAAGCAGACCCTCAGAGCAGAAGGCTGTCCTGGAATAGGTGCATAGCCTGCCTGTTGTAGTATACAGGAAGCAGGCCCTAAGAGCACACGGCTATCCTGGAATAGGTGCATAGCCTCCCAGTTGTTGTACACAGGAAGCGGACCCTTGGAGCACAGAGCTGTCCTGGAATAGGTGCATAGCCGGCCAGTTGTACACAGGAAGCAGACCCTGGGAGCACAGGACTGTCTTGGAATAGGTGCATAGCCTGCCTGTTGTTGTACACAGGAAGCAGACCGCCAGAGCACAGGACTATCCTGGAATAGGTGCATAGCCTGCCGGTTGTTGTACACAGGAAGCAGACCCTCGGAGCACAGGGCTGTCTTGGAATAGGTGCATAGCCTGCCAGTTGTTGTACACAGGAAGCAGACCCTCAGAGCACAGGGCTGTCCTGGAATAGGTGCATAGCCTGCCTGCAGACCCTCAGAGCACAGGACTGTCCTGGAATAGATGCATATTCTGCCAGATGTTGAACACAGGAAGTGGACCCTCTGGGCACAGGGCTGTCCTGGAATAGGTGCATAGCCTGCCTGTTGTTGTACACAGGAAGCAGACCTTCAGAGCACAGGGCTGTCCTTAAATAGGTGCATAGCCTGCCTGTTGTTGTACACAGGAAGCAGACCTTCAGAGCACAGGGCTGTCCTAGGAGAGGTGCATAGCCTGCCTGTTGTTGCACACAGGAAGCAGACCCTCGAAGCGCAACTGTCCTAGAATAGGTGCACAGCCTGCCAGTTGTTGCACACAAGAAGCAGGCTCTAAGAGCACAGGGCTGTCCTAGAATAGGTACATAGCCTGCTGGTTGTTGTACACAGGAAGCAGACCCTCGGAGCACAGGACTATCATGGAATAGGTGCATAGCCTGCCGGTTGTTGTACACAGGAAGCAGACCCTCGGAGCACAGGGCTGTCCTGGAATAGGTGCATGGCCTGCCAGTTGTTGTACACAGGAAGCAGACCCTGGACCACAGGGCTGTTCTGGAATAGGTTGATAGCCTGCCTTTTGTTGTACACAGGAAGCAGACCCGCAGATCACAGGACTATACTGGAATAGGTGCAATGCCTGCCGGTTGTTTTACACAGGAAGCAGACCCTCGGAGCACAGGACTATCCAGGAATAGGTGCATAACCTGCCAGTTGTTGTACACAGGAAGCGGACGCTCAGAGCATAGGACTGTCCTGGAATAGGTGCATAGCCTGCCAGTTGTTGTACACAGGAAGCGGACGCTCGGAACACAGGATTGTCCTGGAATAGGTGCATAGCCTGCCAGTTGTTGTACACAGGAAGCAGACCCTCGGAGCACAGGGCTGTCTGGGAATAGGTGCATAGCCTGCCAGTTGCTGTACAAAGGAAGAAGACCCTCAGAGCACAGGACTGTCCTGGAATAGATCCCTAGCCTGCCAGATGTTGTACACAGGAAGCGGACCCTCTGAACATAGGGCTGTCCTGGAATAGGTGCATAGCCTGCCAGTTGTTGTACCCTTGGAGCATAGGACTGTCCTGGAATAGGTGCATAACCTGCCAGTTGTTGTAAACAGGAAGCAACCTTCAGAGCACAGGGCTGTCCTGAAATAGGTGCATAGCCTGCCTGTTGTTGTACACAGGAAGCAGACCCTTAGAGCACAGGGTTGTCCTGGAATAATTGAATAGCCTGCCAGTTGTTGTACAGAGGAAGCAGACCCTCGGAGCACAGGGCTGTCCTCGAATAGGTGCATAGCCTGCCAGTTGTTGTACACAGGAAGCAGACCCTCAGAGCACAGGCATGTCCTGGAATAGGTGCATGCATAGCCTGTCTGTTGTTGTACACAGGAGGCAGACCCTCGGCGCACAGAGCTGTCCTAGAAGAGGTGCATAGCCTGCCTGTTGTTGCACACAGGAAGCAGACCCTCGGAGCACAGGACTGTCCTAGAATAGGTGCAGCGCCTGCTAGTTGTTATACACAGGAAGCAGGCCCTAAGAGCACAGGACTAGCCTGGAATAGGTGCATAGCCTGCCTGTTGTTGCACACAGGAAGCAGACCCTCGGAGAACAGGGCTGTCCTAGAATAGGTACATAGCCTGCCAGTTCTTGTACACAGGAAGTGGACCCTCAGAGCACAGGGCTGTCCTGGAATAGGTGCATAACCTGCCTGTTGTTGTACACAGTAAGATGACCCTCAAAGCACATGGCTTTCCTGGAATAGGTGCAAAACCTGCCTGTTGTTATACACAGTAAGTTGACCCTCAAAGCGCAGGGCTTTCCTGGAATAGGTGCATAGCCTGCCGGTTGTTGTACAAAGGAAGCAGACCCTCGGACCAAAGGGCTGTTCTGGAATAGGTTGATAGCCTGCCTGTTGTTGTACACAGGAAGCAGACCCGCAGAGCACAGGACTATCCTGGAATAGGTGCATAGCCTGCCGGTTGTTGTACACAGGAAGCAGACCCTCGGAGCACAGGGCTGTCTTGGAATAGGTGCATAGCCTGCCGGTTGTTGTACAAAGGAAGCAGACCCTCGGACCAAAGGGCTGTTCTGGAATAGGTTGATAGCCTGCCTGTTGTTGTACACAGGAAGCAGACCCGCAGAGCACAGGACTATCCTGGAATAGGTGCATAGCCTGCCGGTTGTTGTACACAGGAAGCAGACCCTCGGCGCACAGGGCTGTCCTAGGAGAGGTGCATAGCCTGCCTGTTGTTGCACACAGGAAGCAGACCCTCGGAGCGCAAGACTGTCCTAGAATAGGTGCACAGCCTGCCAGTTGTTGCACACAAGAAGCAGGCCCTAAGAGCACAGGGCTGTCCTAGAATAGGTACATAGCCTGCTGGTTGTTGTACACAGAAAGCAGACCCTCGGAGCACAGGACTATCATGAAATAGGTGCATAGCCTGCCGGTTGTTGTACACAGGAAGCAGACCCTCGGAGCACAGGGCTGTCCTGGAATAGGTGCATGGCCTGCCAGTTGTTGTACACAGGAAGCAGACCCCGGACCACAGGGCTGTTCTGGAATAGGTTGATAGCCTGCCTGTTGTTGTACACAGGAAGCAGACCCGCAGACCACAGGACTATACTGGAATAGGTGCAATGCCTGCCGGTTGTTGTACACAGGAAGCAGACCCTCTGAGCACAGGACTATCCGGGAATAGGTGCATAGCCTGCCCTTTGTAGTATACAGGAAGCAGGCCCTAAGAGCAAAGGTCTGTCCTGGAATAGGTGCATAACCTGCCAGTTGTTGTACACAGGAAGCGGACGCTCAGAGCACAGGACTGTCCTGGAATAGGTGCATAGCCTGCCAGTTGTTGTACACAGGAAGCGGACGCTCGGAACACAGGATTGTCCTGGAATAGGTGCATAGCCTGCCAGTTGTTGTACACAGGAAGCGGACCCTCGGAGCACAGGGCTGTCCGGGAATAGGTGCATAGCCTGCCAGTTGCTGTACAAAGGAAGAAGACCCTCATCCTTGGCATCCAAGTGTTGCCAAGTGTGCTGTTTGGCGTTTGGGAGAGACTCTGCCGGATTTGGGACTGGACTCTGCCTGGATTTTCCATTTGCTTCTGAAGGCTGTATGCGCAAGAGGAAGCCTGGATTCTGCAATTGCGGCGAAACGCGGCTATTGGGACTCGTGCTAATGGACTTCTAATCCCACAATTCACAGCGTGTCATAGACACACCCCTTCCAGAATCTGCTCCCACAATTCTCTATAAAACTTGAATGCCTGCGCATCCTGCGCGCGCATCCAAGTGTTGCCAAGTGTGCTGTTTGGCGTTTGGGAGAGACTCTGCCGGATTTGGGACTGGACTCTGCCTGGATTTTCCATTTGCTTCTGAAGGCTGTATGCGCAAGAGGAAGCCTGGATTCTGCAATTGCGGCGAAACGCGGCTATTTGGACTCGTGCTAATGGACTTCTAATCCCACAATTCACAGCGTGTCATAGACACACCCCTTCCAGAATCTGCTCCCACAATTCTCTATAAAACTTGAATGCCTGCGCATCCTGCGCACGCATCCAAGTGTTGCCAAGTGTGCTGTTTGGCGTTTGGGAGAGACTCTGCCGGATTTGGGACTGGACTCTGCCTGGATTTTCCATTTGCTTCTGAAGGCTGTATGCGCAAGAGGAAGCCTGGATTCTGCAATTGCGGCAAAACGCGGCTATTGGGACTCGTGCTAATGGACTTCTAATCCCACAGTAATTATATTTACAAACAGCGTTTGAGTAGATGTTGTCACGTGTCTGAGGGCTGGGCTGGGCTCTAGTAGTGCTTTTGCAAGGTTGGGCTGGGCTGGGCTGAAGACTTCTTCGTTGTATTAACTTCCCGCCTGCAAGCCCTTTAGTGTTTAAACACCTGCACTCTGACACGATTTATATATATTTTTTTTTCTTTTTTTTTTTCTCTTCTTAGATTCACAGCGTGTCATAGACACACCCCTTCCAGAATCTGCTCCCACAATTCTCTATAAAACTTGAATGCCTGCGCATCCTGCGCGCGCATCCAAGTGTTGCCAAGTGTGCTGTTTGGCTGTTCGGGTGGGCGGGTGAGGAGTGGTGAGTCCGACATATTCCTTTTTTTTTTTACCCTGTTGTGTGTGCCCCTGCCCGTGCCTTGATAGAGCCACCTTCTAAAATTGGAGGTGTGGCTGGTTGGTGGATTGTTTGTGTGAAGGTAAGGTGGGGTACCGCTTCTGAAAAATAGAAAAGGAAAAGCCAGGGCTGCTACCGTAGTCTGCTAATGGGCTAGTACTTGACATTTTTTGTTAACTGATTACCGTGTGCAGAGAGCAGCGACTGCCTGCATTGGGACGATTTCTTGCTGGTTTTTATTTAATTTCTATTGTCCACAGCGCTTAAGGCTTTAAGTAAGTACTTAAAATGGTGAATGGGCTACGCAGTGGACGTAAGTTACACGATTCCGATGAGGAAATGAGAAATGCTATTGAAAATAATCATTTAACTATGGAAAATTCGAGCTTATTGATCAATAATCAAATGAATGTTTCGAATGCTGTAGGTACATCGATATGTGTTGAACTGCAAGGGGAATCGAGTAGGTATGAGGGAGTTTCCTTAAAGGACTCCAACTTTCCAATTATAAATAACCAAACCCTGGGGCAAATTGACCCAGCAATTGGATTGTGTACCTATAAACTGAAAGAGATGAATCAGGATGAAGGTGTCAGTACGGGGAGTAGGCAGGGGGAGTTGCCAGTTGGCGAAGATTTGCTAACACAGATGGCGATCACTACAACTGTTCCAAGATTTTCAGATGTTTCGATTATAGCCCCTGGATTAGAGGCATTATTAGATAAAAGGATGCGTTTCTCGGAAGGGCCATCAACCCCTATTAAAGCAAACAGGTATGCTATGGAAGATGTGCATGTGCATACTGCTCCAGGGAACTTGATCACTAGCCGCGCTCAGGTATACACATATTTTGAGGAGTGCCCCAACGTTGTGAAGGCCACTAGTGGGTTAGACAATGTTGAGACCAGCTCCCCTTCCGAAATTAGAAATAGCACTGATTCTGGTGATGGGCAGACTGGGAATGAACCAGAGAATTGTAAAATTCCTGTGAAACAACGAGCGACTCTCTATGAATTACAGGAAGAAGTTGAATGTAATTTATTGGGGACCTCGTCTATAGGTGCGGATTTTCCAGTACTGTCTAGAATTTTAAATCTCTTAGACAAAGGTCACAAACATACACATGCGCAAATTACTTATTCTCAGACTTTGTTAATGGAGGTCATATCAAAAGTTAACAGGATTGAATGGCTTCTATTCACCTGTGATGCGGTGGCTAATTTAACAGGGGGTAGGCAAAATCTTCCAATGCAGATGAGTGATAAAGCTACCCAAACTCAAGTCGATTCGACATTGGGGATAAAATCGATTCCCACATTTGCCGCTGTCATTGCCAATACTGACAAAAAAGAGGAATCTAATTTATCAGCTAAACAATTGGATCAGTTGATAATGATGGCATCAGCAAATGCGGTAGCTGTTCAACAGATTCTTCTAGGAACTATAACCAATCCCCAAAATGTACAGTCAGCTCAAGAAACACTGCTAACTGGACAAGTTGGGATCGAGCTAGTCCCAAATCCAATTGCTGTAGGCATAGAAGAACAGCTGGATAGTCCCTCGGCATTAACCAATTTAATTGATCTTGATGACGAATCTCAGAAGATGCATGGTATGACAGGCTTACAGAAGGTAGTGAAAGTGGAGGATCAAGCTTACGAACCAGTTCTAACCAGAAAACAAAAGAGATTCTTGGTAAGAGAAGCAAAACGTAAGGTTCAGCAAGCAAAAAACATAAAAATGATGAAAAAAAAACAAGTGCAGTCATAGATGCGAAACAGTTGCCTAAAGTTGACGTCAAAAATATGTCAATGGAAGAAGAGAAGATTGATCTCCAACAATTAAACCAAGAGTCCAGAGCGTTATTAAACATAGACACGAGTCAGGACTTGGCAGGTAAGATGAAAGTGGGCGAGAAACAACTGAATGAGAAACACAAAAGCGACCTACTCTATGATGAAATTAGGGTGGGTGCCAAACAAAAACAATCTGACCTGCTAAATTTCTTCCCTGCCTTGTACATAAAAAAAGCGCTGAAGAAAATTAAAGTAGCTGGGCCGGCCAAACTGCCAAATAATGCTGCTCTTAGTAAAAGCAAACAAGGCAGTCTTAACAACAATGGTTCACAATTACAACCTACCCAGGATGGTGAGCCAGCAAAAATAACTTCCCCCCAAGCAAAGGCGATTGAATAATAAGATTAAAGGACCTGAATTACCCGGGCCTAATGATGATGGTGCAATGGGTGATTTACAAGAGAGTATGGCTTGTAAAAAAGAGATAGAGAGATCATTGGAGAGATCTATTGTAGAGTCCCAGGTCTGTGTACATAAACTGAATGCAAGTATGTATGAGCTTATGCCAAAGTCTGATGTCATGACTGTAACTGCGGACATGCCAGCTATAATGGGTTGGGAATCCAAAAATGTAACTACTGGAAAAATGAGTTTGAATCGCTCGGCGATGCTGAAGGCTTTTCGAGCCATACCGGCACTGCGCACTATCAGAAGCGATGATATTGATTGGGTAAGATTATCACATAACAATCCAACACGAATGATTTGTCGCTACCATTCCCATATTATTATGAGATTAATCTGGGAACAACGGGATGATTTGGAATTTTTGGGTCTATCTCCATGTCTGTTTCGCTCTGACGAGCTAGCTGAAATTTTTATTGATACCCTCCCAGAACCTCCTGCAATCCCAAATGGGGGTGGAATCCTCCCATTGATGAATGAGGACCTTATGAAACAATTTATGAACTTCGCAGCCTCCTTTTCGGGTATGATGGGTATGGGTGCCACTAATCCAACTGCTGTACCAAAAACAATGGGTAGACAGTAGGATCAAACAAAGGCGCTATCGTTTGTGTCATGGAACTCTTGTGGGAATTCAAATTTGAAGGCATGGATTGCATCACTTGAAATTTATACCATGCCAGGGATATGTTTGATCCAGGAAACCATGGCAGTAGGTGTATTGGATTTGGATGGATATTATACCCATCAACAACCTGCTATTAGTGGTGTTTTGGGTCGTCCTGTAGGGGGCCTTGCGCTCCTAATTGATAAAAAGCTGAGGTTAGAGTCCGCGTTAAAGTGGGCTGATGATTCCCTCTTGGCAGTGGAATTTAATTACAAGGATGGGTTAGATCAGGTCTTCCTTATAATTAATCTTTATTGGAATCCAGCCAAGTCCTCGTTTGCCACAATTACCACACAACTTGACTTGATCTTGGAACAGGCTTTCTCAGATAATCCAAGTGTAAAGGTCATTATTGGTGGAGATTTCAACTCCTCATGCCTAGGGCAAAATAACGATGGAAAACCTGGGCATAATGACCATAATAAAAAATCGATAATGAATGGCAAAAAGTGGGTAGAATATCTGTTGACTTGGGATCTTCAAATGGTGCCATTTAAATTAGGAACGCACAACTACACTTGGACTAGAAGTTCATGGTTTTCCTTGATCGATTATGTCTTTGCCTCTTCAATGTGGATGCAGTCCATAGAACCGATTACGATTATTAATCTATGTAGAGGTGATCATTTAGCATTGAGCTCAAAAATTGCTGTTAAAATAGGTAGTCATGAACTTAATTCTGGACTATCTAACATTGAATTTAATCGTAACCGGTTATCGGTTAAATGGACCTCAAAGAGATGTCAAAAAGTTATAGAGAATATGCAGGATGACCAGTTACTGATACTGGGGACGATTGGAGACCAACAGGCCTGTGTGATTGCTGAGATATTGAATCTAATAAGAATTGCTATACATGTGGCACATATTACTAGTACTCAGGAAACAAATGCTTGCTCAAACCATCGTTACCTTTATAATCAGAGGGTGGTAAATTTGCGTAAAGAGAAGCGATACAAACTTCGACAACTTGTTTTGTGTGCATATACAGAAAATGAGTATCGTATCTTGAAAGCACAGATCAATTTGACATATAGAACACAAGTGAAAAGCATGAGATATGAATTGATAAACACCGATAACCAGAATCTCTTAGTATTATTACTAAAGAACAAAACCAGACAGGTTTGGGGCACTTTGCGGACTTTGATTGGAAGGTCTGAAATCCTCGAAGAACCATCTATTGCCGCAACTACATGGGTTAGTTATATTAAAGCGAAGTATGCTATGCCACAAGGGTTTCAAGCTTCCCTAGATATGAACTGGCCTGAGCCCAGAATCGGTGTCTGTAGTTGGACTAAAGAGGATATAGGTATGGCGATTGTAAAATCAAATGGTTCAAGAGCAGCTGGCCCTGACGGGATTCCACCATGCCTAATTAAACTTAATCCAGAGATGTGGGCATCGATTTTTAAGATTAAATTCGATGCTATTCATCTTTTAGGTGAAATTCCGAGGTCTTGGTGCTCTGCAATTATTATCCCAGTATACAAGAAGGGGCCTATGAATGAGCCAGCTAATTTTAGGCCCATCGCTTTAATGGACTCGTCTGCAAAATTTTTTACCAGTTTAATATTGCTATCCATTCAACATCATATTTGTACTAATAATCTCTTGTCTAAATTCCAAATTGGTTTTCGCCGTTATATGGGATGCCAATTAAATGCTACTGTCATCTCCCATGTGTATCAGTTGACTAGGTCATCTAGTTCGGGGCCGATCTATATGGCAGCACTTGATCTAAGTGCAGCATTTGATTCAGTCATTAGAGGGTTGTTATGGGCAAAGATGATTAAATTTGGTTTTGCACCCCAATTGGTTGCTTTAATTGCCGCTTTACACAAACAAACGAATTATAGGATCCGATTAACAAAAGCTGGTGTCTTAACTGATTTCATCCCCACAGAAATAGGCCTTAAGCAAGGCTGTAATCTTGCGGCGGTATTGTTCAATTTGTACTTATTGGACCTAGATGAAGAATGGAAAGAGGCTTGTATTTATCCGGTAAAAATGGGTAATCTATCACTGAATTGGGTGAGTTTTGCCGATGACTTATTGTTCTTCGATCAGACACTGTTCGGGCTTCAGACTAAATTGACATTATTCTGTGAATTTGCTAATAAGCATAATTTGCAGGTTAACCCTGATAAGTCTTATATCGTTGTCTTTACAGAGGGACGTAAAAGGGTGGCGAGATTCACATGGTCCCTTAATGGGATTGCGATTCCTAAGTCATCTTCCATTCGTTATCTGGGTTATCAATTATCAAGCACATATTCACTGGCAGGCTGGAAAATGCTTATTGAGAACAAAATGCAATCACTAACGGCTCAGATGAAATTAATTCATAATAGATTAGGGAAATTTTCTATGCTCCCAATTCTTAAATTTTACCTACAGAAGGTTGAGCCGACTATTCTTTATGCCTTGGATATATGCCTCCACGATATTGAGGGGATACTTGATATAAGCCAAGGCAAAATGTGGAAGAAAGTATTGGGGTTGGCCATGTCAACACCTAATGTAATCATCTGTCATGAGCTAGGCCTACTGCCTTTATCTGTTAAATGGCATTGGAGAACCCTTGCGAATTATGCTAAAATGTTATCACCCCCGAAAAACTCATTATATGTTGACTTAGGGTTGATGATTATTCAAGGTTACCCACCCTCGATCCTGAAATTTAGGAATACAATGGTGGGGATACTTGCCTCTACTCTGATTACTCATGAGGATCTAATACTACGACGACCCTCGTGCAAAATGAAATATTGTCGCTGCTATTGGTGTCTGTTAATAGACAAAATAAACACTTATAAATCGTACTCTGAATATGCGAAATTCCCCAAACAATGGGGTGATTGTCCGCGGTACCAAGGAATTTTTCCATGTAGTTTAGCACGGTCAATATATATGAGATTTCGGATGAATCTATTACCAACAAATGAAAAAATTATGAATTGGAAAAAGTACAAGGATAAGAGTGTGAATGGGCTGTGCCGATTCTGTAATAACAACAACATTATAGAATCACTTAAACATCTAACAGTATACTGTGAGTACTTTGAATCTAAGAGAAAAGTTATGTTGGGTGAGTACCTCTGTTCAGACTTCATCATAAGCAGGGAGAATCTTTGGCAAAGATGTATGTGGGGCAGGTCGCAAAGCCTTATTTTGAGTGTAACCAACTTCGTGATGGTTGTAGAAAGAAAATTACGTGAAAAGTTAGCACTTATTCCAAGGGATGAGTTGGTGGAATTGACTAAATGATCACGAAAAGATGTAGTATGTTGGTTATTTGATTGAGAATATGGGTTATCTTGTTTAGTGGAAAAAATAAAGAATTATTGTAATGTTTAATTTTAGGCGACCGAATATTGGGTGACTATTAAGAGTATTTTAGCTATCAATGTAAAAATGAAAGTTTTATTTGTTAATTGGTCAAATAGTTTTTGAGGAATTCATGAAATGTGTATATGAATTGGTGAAGTTGTTGTTATGAAATTGAGATGTGGTTAGTTAATTGATTTGTTCTTGTTTTGTCTTCTTAATTGTGAATTTACATGAATTTTTAACTGTAAAGGTTTATTTTTAACCATAAACAATAAAAATAAAAAAAGACCCTCAGAGCACAGGACTGTCCTGGAATAGATCCCTAGCCTGCCAGATGTTGTACACACGAAGCGGACTCTCTGAACATAGGGCTGTCCTGGAATAGGTGCATAGCCTGCCAGTTGTTGTACCCTTGGAGCATAGGACTGTCCTGGAATAGGTGCATAACCTGCCAGTTGTTGTAAACAGGAAGCGGCCTTCAGAGCACAGGGCTGTCCTGAAATAGGTGCATAGCCTGCCTGTTGTTGTACACAGGAAGCAGACCCTTAGAGCACAGGGTTGTCCTGGAATAATTGAATAGCCTGCCAGTTGTTGTACAGAGGAAGCAGACCCTCGGAGCACAGGGCTGTCCTCGAATAGGTGCATAGCCTGTCAGTTGTTGTACACAGGAAGCAGACCCTCGGAGCACAGGACTATCCTGGAGTAGATGCAAACCTCGAATAGGTGCATAGCTTGCCTGTTGTTGTACACAGGAAGCAGACCCTCGGAGCACAGGACTGTCTTGGAATAGGTGCATAGCCTGCCAGTTGTTGTACAAAGGAAGCAGACCCTCGGACCAAAGGGCTGTTCTGGAATAGGTTGATAGCCTGCCTGTTGTTGTACACAGGAAGCAGACCCGCAGAGCACAGGACTATCCTGGAATAGGTGCATAGCCTGCCGGTTGTTGTACACAGGAAGCAGACCCTCGGAGCACAGGGCTGTCTTGGAATAGATGCATAGCCTGCCAGTTGTTGTACAAAGGAAGAAGACCCTCAGAGCACAGGGCTGTCCTGGAATAGGTGCGTAGCCTGCCTGTTGTTGTAGACAGGAAGAAGGCCCTAAGATCACAGAGCTGTCCTGGAATGGGTGCATAGCCTGCCATTTGTTGTACACAGGAAGCAGACCCTAAGGGCACAGGGCTGTCCTGGAATAGGTGCATAGACTGTCAGTTGTTGTACACAGGAAGCAGACCCTCAGAGCACAGGGCTGTCCTGGAATAGGTGCATAGCCTGCCTGCAGACCCTCAGAGCACAGGGATGTCCTGGAATAGGTACATAGCCTGCCAGTTGTTGTACACAGGAAGCAGACCCTAGGAGAAGAGGACTGTCCCGGAATAGGTGCATAGCCTGCCAGTTTTTGTACACAGCAAGCAGACCCTCGGAGCACAGGACTATCCGTAAGTCGGTGCACGGCCTGGCAGTTGTTGTACACAGGATGCAGACCCTCGGAAAACAGGGCTGTCCTGGCATAGGTGCATAGCCTGCCAGTTGTTGTAAACAGGAAGCGGACCCTAAGTACACAGGACTGTCCTGGAATAGGTGCATAGCCTGCCCGTTGTTGTACACAGGAAGCAGACCCTCAGAGCAGAAGGCTGTCCTGGAATAGGTGCATAGCCTACCTGTTGTAGTATACAGGAAGCAGGCCCTAAGAGCACACAGCTATCCTGGAATAGGTGCATAGCCTCCCAGTTGTTGTACACAGGAAGCGGACCCTTGGAGCACAGAGCTGTCCTGGAATAGGTGCATAGCCGGCCAGTTGTACACAGGAAGCAGACCCTCGGAGTACAGGACTGTCTTGGAATAGGTGCATAGCCTGCCAGTTGTACAAAGGAAGAAGACCCCCCAGAGCACAGAGCTGTCTTGGAATAGGTGCATAGCCTGCGAGATGTTGTCCACAGGAAGTGGACCCTGGGAGAACAGGGCTGTCCTGGAATAGGTGCATAGCCTGCCAGTTGTTGTACCCTCGGAGCAGAGGACTGTCCTGGAATGGGTGCATAGCCTGCCAGTTGCTGTACACAGGAAGCAGACCTTCAGAGCACAAGGCTGTCCTGGAATAAGTGCATAACCTGCCTGCTCTTGTACACAGGAAACAGACCCTCAGAGCACAGTGTTGTCCTGGAAGAGGTGGATAGCCTGACAGTTGCTGTACACAGGAAGCAGACCCTAGGAGCACAGGACTATCCTGGAATAGGTGCATAGCCTGCCAGTTGTTGTACACAGGAAGCAGACCCTCGGAGCACAGGGCTGTCCTGCAATAGGTGCATAGCCTGCCAGTTGTAGTACACAGGAAGCAGACCCTCAGAGCACAGGGATGTCTTGGAATAGGTGCATAGGCTGCCAGTTGTTGTACAAAGGAAGAAGACCCTCAGAGCACAGGACTGTCCTGGAATAGATGCATATTCTGTCAGATGTTGAACACAGGAAGCGGACCCTCTGGGCACAGGGCTGTCCTGGAATAGGTGCATAGCCTGCCTGTTGTTGTACACAGGAAGCAGACCTTCAGAGCACAAAGCTGTCCTGAAATAGGTGCATAGACTGCCTGTTGATGTACACAGAAAGCAGACCCTAAGAGCACAGGGTTGTCCTGGAATAGGTGAATAGCCTGCCAGTTGTTGTACACAGGAAGCAGACCCTCGGAGCACCGGACTATCCTGGAGTAGATGCAAACCTCGAATAGGTGCATAGCTTGCCTGTTGTTGTACACAGGAAGCAGACCCTCAGCGCACAGGGCTGTCCTAGGAGAGGTGCATAGCCTGCCTGTTGTTGCACACAAGAAGCAGGCCCTAAGAGCACAGGGCTGTCCTAGAATAGGTACATAGCCTGCTGGTTGTTGTACACAGGAAGCAGACCCTCGGAGCACAGGACTATTATGGAATAGGTGCATAGCCTGCCGGTTGTTGTACACAGGAAGCAGACCCTCGGAGCACAGGGCTGTCCTGGAATAGGTGCATGGCCTGCCAGTTGTTGTACACAGGAAGCAGACCCCGGACCACAGGGCTGTTCTGGAATAGGTTGATAGCCTGCCTGTTGTTGTACACAGGAAGCAGACCCGCAGATCACAGGACTATACTGGAATAGGTGCAATGCCTGCCGGTTGTTGTACACAGGAAGCAGACCCTCGGAGCACAAGACTATCCGGGAATAGGTGCATAGCCTGCCCTTTGCAGTATACAGGAAGCAGGCCCTAAGAGCAAAGGGCTGTCCTGGAATAGGTGCATAACCTGCCAGTTGTTGTACACAGGAAGCGGACGCTCAGAGCACAGGACTGTCCTGGAATAGGTGCATAGCCTGCCAGTTGTTGTACACAGGAAGCGGACGCTCGGAACACAGGATTGTCCTGGAATAGGTGCATAGCCTGCCAGTTGTTGTACACAGGAAGCGGACCCTCGGAGCACAGGGCTGTCTGGGAATAGGTGCATAGCCTGCCAGTTGCTGTACAAAGGAAGAAGACCCTCAGAGCACAGGACTGTCCTGGAATAGATCCCTAGCCTGCCAGATGTTGTACACAGGAAGCGGACCCTCTGAACATAGGGCTGTCCTGGAATAGGTGCATAGCCTGCCAGTTGTTGTACCCTTGGAGCATAGGACTGTCCTGGAATAGGTGCATAACCTGCCAGTTGTTGTAAACAGGAAGCGACCTTCAGAGCACAGGGCTGTCCTGAAATAGGTGCATAGCCTGCCTGTTGTTGTACACAGGAAGCAGACCCTTAGAGCACAGGGTTGTCCTGGAATAATTGAATAGCCTGCCAGTTGTTGTACAGAGGAAGCAGACCCTCTGAGCACAGGGCTGTCCTCGAATAGGTGCATAGCCTGCCAGTTGTTGTACACAGGAAGCAGACCCCCAGAGCACAGGCATGTCCTGGAATAGGTGCATGCATAGCCTGTCTGTTGTCGTACACAGGAGGCAGACCCTCGGCGCACAGAGCTGTCCTAGAAGAGGTGCATAGCCTGCCTGTTGTTGCACACAGGAAGCAGACCCTCGGAGCACAGGACTGTCCTAGAATAGGTGCAGAGCCTGCTAGTTGTTATACACAGGAAGCAGGCCCTAAGAGCACAGGACTAGCCTGGAATAGGTGCATAGCCTGCCTGTTGTTGCACACAGGAAGCAGACCCTCGGAGCACAGGGCTGTCCTAGAATAGGTACATAGCCTGCCAGTTCTTGTACACAGGAAGTGGACCCTCAGAGCACAGGGCTGTCCTGGAATAGGTGCATAACCTGCCTGTTGTTGTACACAGTAAGATGACCCTCAAAGCACAGGGCTTTCCTGGAATAGGTGCAAAACCTGCCTGTTGTTGTACACAGTAAGTTGACCCTCAAAGCGCAGGGCTTTCCTGGAATAGGTGCATAGCCTGCCAGTTGTTGTACAAAGGAAGCAGACCCTCGGACCAAAGGGCTGTTCTGGAATAGGTTGATAGCCTGCCTGTTGTTGTACACAGGAAGCAGACCCGCAGAGCACAGGACTATCCTGGAATAGGTGCATAGCCTGCCAGTTGTTGTACACAGGAAGCAGACCCTCGGAGCACAGGGCTGTCTTGAAATAGGTGCATAGCCTGCCAGTTGTTGTACAAAGGAAGAAGACCCTCAGAGCACAGGGCTGTCCTGGAATAGGTGCGTAGCCTGCCTGTTGCTGTAGACAGGAAGAAGGCCCTAAGATCACAGAGCTGTCCTGGAATGGGTGCATAGCCTGCCATTTGTTGTACACAGGAAGCAGACCCTAAGGGCACAGGGCTGTCCTGGAATAGGTGCATAGGCTGTCAGTTGTTGTACACAGGAAGCAGACCCTCAGAGCACAGGGCTGTCCTGGAATAGGTGCATAGCCTGACTGCAGACCCTCAGAGCACAGGGATGTCCTGGAATAGGTACATAGCCTGCCAGTTGTTGTACACAGGAAGCAGACCCTCGGAGCAGAGGACTGTCCCGGAATAGGTGCATAGCCTGCCAGTTTTTGTACACAGGAAGCAGACCCTCAGAGCACAGGACTATCCGGAAGTCGGTGCACGGCCTGGCAGTTGTTGTACACAGGATGCAGACCCTCGGAAAACAGGGCTGTCCTGGCATAGGTGCATAGCCTGCCAGTTGTTGTAAACAGGAAGCAGACCCTAAGTACACAGGACTGTCCTGGAATAGGTGCATAGCCTGCCCGTTGTTGTACACAGGAAGCAGACCCTCAGAGCAGAAGGCTGTCCTGGAATAGGTGGATAGCCTACCTGTTGTAGTATACAGGAAGCAGGCCCTAAGAGCACACGGCTATCCTGGAATAGGTGAATAGCCTCCCAGTTGTTTTACACAGGAAGCGGACCCTTGGAGCACAGAGCTCTCCTGGAATAGGTGCATAGCCGGCCAGTTGTACACAGGAAGCAGACCCTCGGAGCACAGGACTGTCTTGGAATAGGTGCATAGCCTGCCAGTTGTACAAAGGAAGAAGACCCCCCAGGGCACAGAGCTGTCTTGGAATAGGTGCATAGCCTGCGAGATGTTGTACACAGGAAGTGGACCCTGGGAGAACAGGGCTGTCCTGGAATAGGTGCATAGCCTGCCAGTTGTTGTACCCTCGGAGCAGAGGACAGTCCTGGAATAGGTGCATAGCCTGCCAGTTGCTGTACACAGGAAGCAGACCTTCAGAGCACAGGGCTGTCCTGGAATAAGTGCATAACCTGCCTGCTCTTGTACACAGGAAACAGACCCTCAGAGCACAGGGGTTGTCCTGGAAGAGGTGGATAGCCTGACAGTTGCTGTACACAGGAAGCAGACCCTAGGAGCACAGGACTATCCTGGAATAGGTGCATAGCCTGCCAGTTGTTGTACACAGGAAGCAGACCCTCGGAGCACAGGGCTACCCTGCAATAAGTACATAGCATGCCTGTTGTAGTATACAGGAAGCAGGCCCTAAGAGCACAGGACTGTCCTCGAATAGGTGCATAGCCTGCCAGTTGTTGTACACAGGAAGCGGACGCTCAGAGCACAGGGATTGTCCTGGAATAGGTGCATAGCCTGCCAGTTGTTGTACACAGGAAGCGGACGCTCAGAGCACAGGGATTGTCCTGCAATAGGTGAATAGCCTGCCAGTTGTAGTACACAGGAAGCAGACCCTCAGAGCACAGGGATGTCTTGGAATAGGTGCATAGCCTGCCAGTTGTTGTACAAAGGAAGAAGGCCCTCAGAGCACAGGACTGTCCTGGAATAGATGCATATTCTGCCAGATGTTGAACACAGGAAGCGGACCCTCTGGGCACAGGGCTGTCCTGGAATAGGTGCATAGCCTGCCTGTTGTTGCACACAGGAAGCAGACCCTCGGAGCGCAAGACTGTCCTAGAATAGGTGCACAGCCTGCCAGTTGTTGCACACAAGAAGCAGGCCCTAAGAGCACAGGGCTGTCCTAGAATAGGTACATAGCCTGCTGGTTGTTGTACACAGGAAGCAGACCCTCGGAAAACAGTGCTGTCCTGGCATAGGTGCATATCCTGCCAGTTGTTGTAAACAGGAAGCGGACCCTAAGTACACAGGACTGTCCTGGAATAGGTGCATAGCCTTCCCGTTTTTGTACACAGGAAGCAGACCCTCAGAGCAGAAGGCTGTCCTGGAATAGGTGCATAGCCTGCCTGTTGTAGTATACAGGAAGCAGGCCCTAAGAGCACACGGCTATCCTGGAATAGGTGCATAGCCTCCCAGTTGTTGTACACAGGAAGCGGACCCTTGGAGCACAGAGCTGTCCTGGAATAGGTGCATAGCCGGCCAGTTGTACACAGGAAGCAGACCCTGGGAGCACAGGACTGTCTTGGAATAGGTGCATAGCCTGCCTGTTGTTGTACACAGGAAGCAGACCGCCAGAGCACAGGACTATCCTGGAATAGGTGCATAGCCTGCCGGTTGTTGTACACAGGAAGCAGACCCTCGGAGCACAGGGCTGTCTTGGAATAGGTGCATAGCCTGCCAGTTGTTGTACACAGGAAGCAGACCCTCAGAGCACAGGGCTGTCCTGGAATAGGTGCATAGCCTGCCTGCAGACCCTCAGAGCACAGGACTGTCCTGGAATAGATGCATATTCTGCCAGATGTTGAACACAGGAAGTGGACCCTCTGGGCACAGGGCTGTCCTGGAATAGGTGCATAGCCTGCCTGTTGTTGTACACAGGAAGCAGACCTTCAGAGCACAGGGCTGTCCTTAAATAGGTGCATAGCCTGCCTGTTGTTGTACACAGGAAGCAGACCTTCAGAGCACAGGGCTGTCCTAGGAGAGGTGCATAGCCTGCCTGTTGTTGCACACAGGAAGCAGACCCTCGAAGCGCAACTGTCCTAGAATAGGTGCACAGCCTGCCAGTTGTTGCACACAAGAAGCAGGCTCTAAGAGCACAGGGCTGTCCTAGAATAGGTACATAGCCTGCTGGTTGTTGTACACAGGAAGCAGACCCTCGGAGCACAGGACTATCATGCAATAGGTGCATAGCCTGCCAGTTGTTGTACACAGGAAGCAGACCCTCGGAGCACAGGGCTGTCCTGGAATAGGTGCATGGCCTGCCAGTTGTTGTACACAGGAAGCAGACCCTGGACCACAGGGCTGTTCTGGAATAGGTTGATAGCCTGCCTCTTGTTGTACACAGGAAGCAGACCATCAGATCACAGGACTATACTGGAATAGGTGCAATGCCTGCCGGTTGTTTTACACAGGAAGCAGACCCTCGGAGCACAGGACTATCCAGGAATAGGTGCATAACCTGCCAGTTGTTGTACACAGGAAGCGGACGCTCAGAGCATAGGACTGTCCTGGAATAGGTGCATAGCCTGCCAGTTGTTGTACACAGGAAGCGGACGCTCGGAACACAGGATTGTCCTGGAATAGGTGCATAGCCTGCCAGTTGTTGTACACAGGAAGCAGACCCTCGGAGCACAGGGCTGTCTGGGAATAGGTGCATAGCCTGCCAGTTGCTGTACAAAGGAAGAAGACCCTCAGAGCACAGGACTGTCCTGGAATAGATCCCTAGCCTGCCAGATGTTGTACACAGGAAGCGGACCCTCTGAACATAGGGCTGTCCTGGAATAGGTGCATAGCCTGCCAGTTGTTGTACCCTTGGAGCATAGGACTGTCCTGGAATAGGTGCATAACCTGCCAGTTGTTGTAAACAGGAAGCAACCTTCAGAGCACAGGGCTGTCCTGAAATAGGTGCATAGCCTGCCTGTTGTTGTACACAGGAAGCAGACCCTTAGAGCACAGGGTTGTCCTGGAATAATTGAATAGCCTGCCAGTTGTTGTACAGAGGAAGCAGACCCTCGGAGCACAGGGCTGTCCTCGAATAGGTGCATAGCCTGCCAGTTGTTGTACACAGGAAGCAGACCCTCAGAGCACAGGCATGTCCTGGAATAGGTGCATGCATAGCCTGTCTGTTGTTGTACACAGGAGGCAGACCCTCGGCGCACAGAGCTGTCCTAGAAGAGGTGCATAGCCTGCCTGTTGTTGCACACAGGAAGCAGACCCTCGGAGCACAGGACTGTCCTAGAATAGGTGCAGAGCCTGCTAGTTGTTATACACAGGAAGCAGGCCCTAAGAGCACAGGACTAGCCTGGAATAGGTGCATAGCCTGCCTGTTGTTGCACACAGGAAGCAGACCCTCGGAGCACAGGGCTGTCCTAGAATAGGTACATAGCCTGCCAGTTCTTGTACACAGGAAGTGGACCCTCAGAGCACAGGGCTGTCCTGGAATAGGTGCATAACCTGCCTGTTGTTGTACACAGTAAGATGACCCTCAAAGCACATGGCTTTCCTGGAATAGGTGCAAAACCTGCCTGTTGTTATACACAGTAAGTTGACCCTCAAAGCGCAGGGCTTTCCTGGAATAGGTGCATAGCCTGCCGGTTGTTGTACAAAGGAAGCAGACCCTCGGACCAAAGGGCTGTTCTGGAATAGGTTGATAGCCTGCCTGTTGTTGTACACAGGAAGCAGACCCGCAGAGCACAGGACTATCCTGGAATAGGTGCATAGCCTGCCGGTTGTTGTACACAGGAAGCAGACCCTCGGAGCACAGGGCTGTCTTGGAATAGGTGCATAGCCTGCCAGTTGTTGTACAAAGGAAGAAGACACTCAGAGCACAGGGCTGTCCTGGAATAGGTGTGTAGCCTGCCTGTTGTTGTAGACAGGAAGAAGGCCCTAAGAGCACAGAGCTGTCCTGGAATGGGTGCATAGCCTGCCATTTGTTGTACACAGGAAGCAGACCCTAAGGGCACAGGGCTGTCCTGGAATAGGTGCATAGACTGCCAGTTGTTGTACACAGGAAGCAGACCCTCAGAGCACAGGGCTGTCCTGGATTAGGTGCATAGCCTGCCTGCAGACCCTCAGAGCACAGGGCTGTCCTGAAATAGGTGCATAGCCTGCCTGTTGATGTACACAGGAAGCAGACCCTAAGAGCACAAGGTTGTCCTGGAATAGGTGAATAGCTTGCCAGTTGTTGTACACAGGAAGCAGACCCTCGGAGCACAGGACTATCCTGGAGTAGATGCAAACCTCGAATAGGTGCATAGCTTGCCTGTTGTTGTACACAGGAAGCAGACCCTCGGCGCACAGGGCTGTCCTAGGAGAGGTGCATAGCCTGCCTGTTGTTGCACACAGGAAGCAGACCCTCAGAGCGCAAGACTGTCCTAGAATAGGTGCACAGCCTGCCAGTTGTTGCACACAAGAAGGAGGCCCTAAGAGCACAGGGCTGTCCTAGAATAGGTACATAGCCTGCTGGTTGTTGTACACAGGAAGCAGACCCTCGGAGCACAGGACTATCATGGAATAGGTGCATAGCCTGCCGGTTGTTGTACACAGGAAGCAGACCCTCGGAGCACAGGGCTGTCCTGGAATAGGTGCATGGCCTGCCAGTTGTACACAGGAAGCAGACCCCGGACCACAGGGCTGTTCTGGAATAGGTTGATAGTTGTTGTTGTACACAGGAAGCAGACCCGCAGATCACAGGACTATACTGGAATAGGTGCAATGCCTGCCGGTTGTTGTACACAGGAAGCAGACCCTCGGAGCACAGGACTATCCGGGAATAGGTGCATAGCCTGCCCTTTGTAGTATACAGGAAGCAGGCCCTAAGAGCAAAGGGCTGTCCTGGAATAGGTGCATAACCTGCCAGTTGTTGTACACAGGAAGCGGACGCTCAGAGCACAGGACTGTCCTGGAATAGGTGCATAGCCTGCCAGTTGTTGTACACAGGAATCGGACGCTCGGAACACAGGATTGTCCTGGAATAGGTGCATAGCCTGCCAGTTGTTGTACACAGGAAGCGGACCCTCGGAGCACAGGGCTGTCCGGGAATAGGTGCATAGCCTGCCAGTTGCTGTACAAAGGAAGAAGACCCTCAGCGCACAGGACTGTCCTGGAATAGATCCCTAGCCTGCCAGATGTTGTACACAGGAAGCGGACCCTCTGAACATAGGGCTGTCCTGGAATAGGTGCATAGCCTGCCAGTTGTTGTACCCTTGGATCATAGGACTGTCCTGGAATAGGTGCATAACCTGCCAGTTGTTGTAAACAGGAAGCGGCCTTCAGAGCACAGGGCTGTCCTGAAATAGGTGCATAGCCTGCCTGTTGTTGTACACAGGAAGCAGACCCTTAGAGCACAGGGTTGTCCTGGAATAATTGAATAGCCTGACAGTTGTTGTACAGAGGAAGCAGACCCTCGGAGCACAGGGCTGTCCTCGAATAGGTGCATAGCCTGCCAGTTGTTGTACACAGGAAGCAGACCCTCGGAGCACAGGACTGTCCTAGAATAGGTGCATAGCCTGCCTGCAGACCCTCAGAGCACAGGGATGTCCTGGAATAGGTGCATGCATAACCTGTCTGTTGTTGTACACAGGAGGCAGACCCTCGGTGCACAGAGCTGTCCTAGAAGAGGTGCATAGCCTGCCTGTTGTTGCACACAGGAAGCAGACCCTCGGAGCACAGGACTGTCCTAGAATAGGTGCATAGCCTGCCTGCAGACCCTCAGAGCACAGGGATGTCCTGGAATAGGTACATAGCCTGCCAGTTGTTGCACACAGGAAGCAGACCCTCGGAGCAGAGGACTGTCGCGGAATCGGTGCATAGCCTGCCAGTTTTTGTACACAGGAAGCAGACCCTCGGAGCACAGGACTATCCGGAAGTCGGTGCACGGCCTGGCAGTTGTTGTACACAGGATGCAGACCCTCGGAAAACAGGGTGCACGACCCTCGGAGCACAGGGCTGTCCTGCAATAGGTGCATAGCCTGCCAGTTGTAGTACACAGGAAGCAGACCCTCAGAGCACAGGGATGTATTGGAATAGGTGCATAGCCTGCCAGTTGTTGTACAAAGGAAGAAGACCCTCAGAGCACAGGACTGTCCTGGAATAGATGCATATTCTGCCAGATGTTGAACACAGGAAGCGGACCCTCTGGGCACAGGGCTGTCCTGGAATAGGTGCATAGCCTGCCTGTTGTTGTACACAGGAAGCAGACCTTCAGAGCACAGGACTGTCCTGAAATAGGTGCATAGCCTGCCCGTTGATGTACACAGGAAGCAGACCTTAAGAGCACAGGGTTGTCCTGGAATAGGTGAATAGCCTGCCAGTTGTTGTACACAGGAAGCAGACCCTCCGAGCACAGGACTATCCTGGAGTAGATGCAAACCTCGAATAGGTGCATAGCTTGCCTGTTGTTTTACACAGGAAGCAGACCCTCGGCGCACAGGGCTGTCCTAGGAGAGGTGCATAGCCTGCCTGTTGTTGCACACAGAAAGCAGACCCTCGGAGCGCAAGACTGTCCTAGAATAGGTGCACAGCCTGCCAGTTGTTGCACACAAGAAGCAGGCCCTAAGAGCACAGGGCTGTCCTAGAATAGGTACATAGCCTGCTGGTTGTTGTACACAGGAAGCAGACCCTCAGAAAACAGGGCTGTCCTGGCATAGGTGCATAGCCTGCCAGTTGTTGTAAACAGGAAGCGGACCCTAAGTACACAGGAATGTCCTGGAATAGGTGCATAGCCTGCCCGTTTTTGTACACAGGAAGCAGACCCTCAGAGCAGAAGGCTGTCCTGGAATAGGTGCATAGCCTGCCTGTTGTAGTATACAGGAAGCAGGCCCTAAGAGCACACGGCTATCCTGGAATAGGTGCATAGCCTCCCAGTTGTTGTACACAGGAAGCGGACCCTTGGAGCACAGAGCTGTCCTGGAATAGGTGCATAGCCGGCCAGTTGTACACAGGAAGCAGACCCTCAGAGCACAGGACTGTCTTGGAATAGCTGCATAGCCTGCCAGTTGTTGTACAAAGGAAGCAGACCCTCGGACCAAAGGGCTGTTCTGGAATAGGTTGATAGCCTGCCTGTTGTTGTACACAGGAAGCAGACCCGCAGAGCACAGGACTATCCTGGAATAGGTGCATAGCCTGCCGGTTGTTGTACACAGGAAGCAGACCCTCGGAGCACAGGGCTGTCTTGGAATAGGTGCATAGCCTGTCAGTTGTTGTACAAAGGAAGAAGACCCTCAGAGCACAGGGCTGTCCTGGAATAGGTGCGTAGCCTGCCTGTTGTTGTAGACAGGAAGAAGGCCCTAAGATCACAGAGCTGTCCTGGAATGGGTGCATAGCCTGCCATTTGTTGTACACAGGAAGCAGACCCTAAGGGCACAGGGCTGTCCTGGAATAGGTGCATAGACTGTCAGTTGTTGTACACAGGAAGCAGACCCTCAGAGCACAGGGCTGTCCGAAGGGATTAAACACAAATAAAAAAAAAAAAAAAAAAAAATAGGTGCATAGCCTGCCTGCAGACCCTCAGAGCACAGGGATGTCCTGGAATAGGTACATAGCCTGCCAGTTGTTGTACACAGGAAGCAGACCCTCGGAGCAGAGGACTGTCCCGGAATAGGTGCATAGCCTGCCAGTTTTTGTACACAGCAAGCAGACCCTCGGAGCACAGGACTATCCGGAAGTCGGTGCACGGCCTGGCAGTTGTTGTACACAGGATGCAGACCCTCGGAAAACAGGGCTGTCCTGGCATAGGTGCATAGCCTGCCAGTTGTTGTAAACAGGAAGCGGACCCTAAGTACACAGGACTGTCCTGGAATAGGTGCATAGCCTGCCCGTTGTTGTACACAGGAAGCAGACCCTCAGAGCAGAAGGCTGTCCTGGAATAGGTGCATAGCCTACCTGCTGTAGTATACAGGAAGCAGGCCCTAAGAGCACACGGCTATCCTGGAATAGGTGCATAGCCTCCCAGTTGTTGTACACAGGAAGCGGACCCTTGGAGCACAGAGCTGTCCTGGAATAGGTGCATAGCCTGTGAGATGTTGTACACAGGAAGTGGACCCTGGGAGAACAGGGCTGTCCTGGAATAGGTGCATAGCGTGCCAGTTGTTGTACCCTCGGAGCAGAGGACTGTCCTGGAAAAGGTGCATAGCCTGCCAGTTGCTGTACACAGGAAGCAGACCTTCAGAGCACAAGGCTGTCCTGGAATAAGTGCATAACCTGCCTGCTCTTGTACACAGGAAACAGACCCTCAGAGCACAGGGTTGTCCTGGAAGAGGTGGATAGCCGGACAGTTGCTGTACACAGGAAGCAGACCCTAGGAGCACAGGACTATCCTGGAATAGGTGCATAGCCTGCCAGTTGTTGTACACAGGAAGCAGACCCTCGGAGCACAAGGCTGTCCTGGAATAAGTGCATAACCTGCCTGCTCTTGTACACAGGAAACAGACCCTCAGAGCACAGGGTTGTCCTGGAAGAGGTGGATAGCCTGACAGTTGCTGTACACAGGAAGCAGACCCTAGGAGCACAGGACTATCCTGGAATAGGTGCATAGCCTGCCAGTTGTTGTACACAGGAAGCAGACCCTCGGAGCACAGGGCTGTCCTGCAATAGGTGCATAGCCTGCCAGTTGTAGTACACACGAAGCAGACCCTCAGAGCACAGGGATGTCTTGGAATAGGTGCATAGCCTGCCAGTTGTTGTACAAAGGAAGAAGACCCTCAGAGCACAGGACTGTCCTGGAATAGATGCATATTCTGTCAGATGTTGAACACAGGAAGCGGACCCTCTGGGCACAGGGCTGTCCTGGAATAGGTGCATAGCCTGCCTGTTGTTGTACACAGGAAGCAGAACTTCAGGGCACAAAGCTGTCCTGAAATAGGTGCATAGCCTGCCTGTTGATGTACACAGGAAGCAGACCCTAAGAGCACAGGGTTGTCCTGGAATAGGTGAATAGCCTGCCAGTTGTTGTACACAGGAAGCAGACCCTCGGAGCACAGGACTATCCTGGAGTAGATGCAAACCTCGAATAGGTGCATAGCTTGCCTGTTGTTGTACACAGGAAGCAGACCCTCGGCGCACAGGGCTGTTCTAGGAGAGGTGCATAGCCTGCCTGTTGTTGCACACAGGAAGCAGACCCTCGGAGCGCAAGACTGTCCTAGAATAGGTGCACAGCCTGCCAGTTGTTGCACACAAGAAGCAGGCCCTAAGAGCACAGGGCTGTCCTAGAATAGGTACATAGCCTGCTGGTTGTTGTACACAGGAAGCAGACCCTCGGAGCACAGGACTATCATGGAATAGGTGCATAGCCTGCCGGTTGTTGTACACAGGAAGCAGACCCTCGGAGCACAGGGCTGTCCTGGAATAGGTGCATGGCCTGCCAGTTGTTGTACACAGGAAGCAGACCCCGGACCACAGGGCTGTTCTGGAATAGGTTGATAGCCTGCCTGTTGTTGTACACAGGAAGCAGACCCGCAGATCACAGGACTATACTGGAATAGGTGCAATGCCTGCCGGTTGTTGTACACAGGAAGCAGACCCTCGGAGCACAGGACTATCCGGGAATAGGTGCATAACCTGCCAGTTGTTGTACACAGGAAGCGGCTGCTCAGAGCACAGGACTGTCCTGGAATAGGTGCATAGCCTGCCAGTTGTTGTACACAGGAAGCGGACGCTCGGAACACAGGATTGTCCTGGAATAGGTGCATAGCCTGCCAGTTGTTGTACACAGGAAGCGGACCCTCGGAGCACAGGGCTGTCTGGGAATAGGTGCATAGCCTGCCAGTTGCTGTACAAAGGAAGAAGACCCTCAGAGCACAGGACTGTCCTGGAATAGATCCCTAGCCTGCCAGATGTTGTACACAGGAAGCGGACCCTATGAACATAGGGCTGTCCTGGAATAGGTGCATAGCCTGCCAGTTGTTGTACCCTTGGAGCATAGGACTGTCCTGGAATAGGTGCATAACCTGCCAGTTGTTGTAAACAGGAAGCGACCTTCAGAGCACAGGGCTGTCCTGAAATAGGTGCATAGCCTGCCTGTTGTTGTAAACAGGAAGCAGACCCTTAGAGCACAGGGTTGTCCTGGAATAATTGAATAGCCTGCCAGTTGTTGTACAGAGGAAGCAGACCCTCGGAGCACAGGGCTGTCCTCAAATAGGTGCATAGCCTGCCAGTTGTTGTACACAGGAAGCAGACCCTCAGAGCACAGGCATGTCCTGGAATAGGTGCATGCATAGCCTGTCTGTTGTTGTACACAGGAGGCAGACCCTCGGCGCACAGAGCTGTCCTAGAAGAGGTGCATAGCCTGTCTGTTGTTGCACACAGGAAGCAGACCCTCGGAGCACAGGACTGTCCTAGAATAGGTGCAGAGCCTGCTAGTTGTTATACACAGGAAGCAGGCCCTAAGAGCACAGGACTAGCCTGGAATAGGTGCATAGCCTGCCTGTTGTTGCACACAGGAAGCAGACCCTCGGAGCACAGGGCTGTCCTAGAATAGGTACATAGCCTGCCAGTTCTTGTACACAGGAAGTGGACCCTCAGAGCACAGGGCTGTCCTGGAATAGGTGCATAACCTGCCTGTTGTTGTACACAGTAAGATGACCCTCAAAGCACAGGGCTTTCCTGGAATAGGTGCAAAACCTGCCTGTTGTTGTACACAGTAAGTTGACCCTCAAAGCGCAGGGCTTTCCTGGAATAGGTGCATAGCCTGCCGGTTGTTGTACAAAGGAAGCAGACCCTCGGACCAAAGGGCTGTTCTGGAATAGGTTGATAGCCTGCCTGTTGTTGTACACAGGAAGCAGACCCGCAGAGCACAGGACTATCCTGGAATAGGTGCATAGCCTGCCGGTTGTTGTACACAGGAAGCAGACCCTCGGAGCACAGGGCTGTCTTGGAATAGGTGCATAGCCTGCCAGTTGTTGTACAAAGGAAGAAGACACTCAGAGCACAGGGCTGTCCTGGAATAGGTGCGTAGCCTGCCTGTTGTTGTAGACAGGAAGAAGGCCCTAAGAGCACAGAGCTGTCCTGGAATGGGTGCATAGCCTGCCATTTGTTGTACACAGGAAGCAGACCCTAAGGGCACAGGGCTGTCCTGGAATAGGTGCATAGCCTGCCTGCAGACCCTCAGAGCACAGGACTGTCCTGGAATAGATGCATATTCTGCCAGATGTTGAACACAGGAAGTGGACCCTCTGGGCACAGGGCTGTCCTGGAATAGGTGCATAGCCTGCCTGTTGTTGTACACAGGAAGCAGACCTTCAGAGCACAGGGCTGTCCTGAAATAGGTGCATAGCCTGCCTGTTGATGTACACAGGAAGCAGACCCTAAGAGCACAAGGTTGTCCTGGAATAGGTGAATAGCCTGCCAGTTGTTGTACACAGGAAGCAGACCCTCGGAGCACAGGACTATCCTGGAGTAGATGCAAACCTCGAATAGGTGCATAGCTTGCCTGTTGTTGTACACAGGAAGCAGACCCTCGGCGCACAGGGCTGTCCTAGTAGAGGTGCATAGCCTGCCTGCTGTTGCACACAGGAAGCAGACCCTCAGAGCGCAAGACTGTCCTAGAATAGGTGCACAGCCTGCCAGTTGTTGCACACAAGAAGCAGGCCCTAAGAGCACAGGGCTGTCCTAGAATAGGTACATAGCCTGCTGGTTGTTGTACACAGGAAGCAGACCCTCGGAGCACAGGACTATCATGGAATAGGTGCATAGCCTGCCGGTTGTTGTACACAGGAAGCAGACCCTCGGAGCACAGGGCTGTCCTGGAATAGGTGCATGGCCTGCCAGTTGTTGTACACAGGAAGCAGACCCCGGACCACAGGGCTGTTCTGGAATAGGTTGATAGCCTGCCTGTTGTTGTACACAGGAAGCAGACCCGCAGATCACAGGACTATACTGGAATAGGTGCAATGCCTGCCGGTTGTTGTACACAGGAAGCAGACCCTCGGAGCACAGGACTATCCGGGAATAGGTACATAGCCTGCCCTTTGTAGTATACAGGAAGCAGGCCCTAAGAGCAAAGGGCTGTCCTGGAATAGGTGCATAACCTGCCAGTTGTTGTACACAGGAAGCGGACGCTCAGAGCACAGGACTGTCCTGGAATATGTGCATAGCCTGCCAGTTGTTGTACACAGGAAGCGGACGCTCGGAACACAGGATTGTCCTGGAATAGGTGCATAGCCTGCCAGTTGTTGTACACAGGAAGCGGACCCTCGGAGCACAGGGCTGTCCGGGAATAGGTGCATAGCCTGCCAGTTGCTGTACAAAGGAAGAAGACCCTCAGAGCACAGGACTGTCCTGGAATAGATCCCTAGCCTGCCAGATGTTGTACACAGGAAGCGGACCCTCTGAACATAGGGCTGTCCTGGAATAGGTGCGTAGCCTGCCTGTTGTTGTAGACAGGAAGAAGGCCCTAAGATCACAGAGCTGTCCTGGAATGGGTGCATAGCCTGCCATTTGTTGTACACAGGAAGCAGACCCTAAGGGCACAGGGCTGTCCTGGAATAGGTGCATAGACTGTCAGTTGTTGTACACAGGAAGCAGACCCTCAGAGCACAGGGCTGTCCTGGAATAGGAGCATAGCCTGCCTGCAGACCCTCAGAGCACAGGGATGTCCTGGAATAGGTGCATGGCCTGCCAGTTGTTGTACACAGGAAGCAGACCCCGGACCACAGGGCTGTTCTGGAATAGGTTGATAGCCTGCCTGTTGTTGTACACAGGAAGCAGACCCGCAGATCACAGGACTATACTGGAATAGGTGCAATGCCTGCCGGTTGTTGTACACAGGAAGCAGACCCTCGGAGCACAGGACTATCCGGGAATAGGTGCATAACCTGCCAGTTGTTGTACACAGGAAGCGGCTGCTCAGAGCACAGGACTGTCCTGGAATAGGTGCATAGCCTGCCAGTTGTTGTACACAGGAAGCGGACGCTCGGAACACAGGATTGTCCTGGAATAGGTGCATAGCCTGCCAGTTGTTGTACACAGGAAGCGGACCCTCGGAGCACAGGGCTGTCTGGGAATAGGTGCATAGCCTGCCAGTTGCTGTACAAAGGAAGAAGACCCTCAGAGCACAGGACTGTCCTGGAATAGATCCCTAGCCTGCCAGATGTTGTACACAGGAAGCGGACCCTATGAACATAGGGCTGTCCTGGAATAGGTGCATAGCCTGCCAGTTGTTGTACCCTTGGAGCATAGGACTGTCCTGGAATAGGTGCATAACCTGCCAGTTGTTGTAAACAGGAAGCGACCTTCAGAGCACAGGGCTGTCCTGAAATAGGTGCATAGCCTGCCTGTTGTTGTAAACAGGAAGCAGACCCTTAGAGCACAGGGTTGTCCTGGAATAATTGAATAGCCTGCCAGTTGTTGTACAGAGGAAGCAGACCCTCGGAGCACAGGGCTGTCCTCAAATAGGTGCATAGCCTGCCAGTTGTTGTACACAGGAAGCAGACCCTCAGAGCACAGGCATGTCCTGGAATAGGTGCATGCATAGCCTGTCTGTTGTTGTACACAGGAGGCAGACCCTCGGCGCACAGAGCTGTCCTAGAAGAGGTGCATAGCCTGTCTGTTGTTGCACACAGGAAGCAGACCCTCGGAGCACAGGACTGTCCTAGAATAGGTGCAGAGCCTGCTAGTTGTTATACACAGGAAGCAGGCCCTAAGAGCACAGGACTAGCCTGGAATAGGTGCATAGCCTGCCTGTTGTTGCACACAGGAAGCAGACCCTCGGAGCACAGGGCTGTCCTAGAATAGGTACATAGCCTGCCAGTTCTTGTACACAGGAAGTGGACCCTCAGAGCACAGGGCTGTCCTGGAATAGGTGCATAACCTGCCTGTTGTTGTACACAGTAAGATGACCCTCAAAGCACAGGGCTTTCCTGGAATAGGTGCAAAACCTGCCTGTTGTTGTACACAGTAAGTTGACCCTCAAAGCGCAGGGCTTTCCTGGAATAGGTGCATAGCCTGCCGGTTGTTGTACAAAGGAAGCAGACCCTCGGACCAAAGGGCTGTTCTGGAATAGGTTGATAGCCTGCCTGTTGTTGTACACAGGAAGCAGACCCGCAGAGCACAGGACTATCCTGGAATAGGTGCATAGCCTGCCGGTTGTTGTACACAGGAAGCAGACCCTCGGAGCACAGGGCTGTCTTGGAATAGGTGCATAGCCTGCCAGTTGTTGTACAAAGGAAGAAGACACTCAGAGCACAGGGCTGTCCTGGAATAGGTGCGTAGCCTGCCTGTTGTTGTAGACAGGAAGAAGGCCCTAAGAGCACAGAGCTGTCCTGGAATGGGTGCATAGCCTGCCATTTGTTGTACACAGGAAGCAGACCCTAAGGGCACAGGGCTGTCCTGGAATAGGTGCATAGCCTGCCTGCAGACCCTCAGAGCACAGGACTGTCCTGGAATAGATGCATATTCTGCCAGATGTTGAACACAGGAAGTGGACCCTCTGGGCACAGGGCTGTCCTGGAATAGGTGCATAGCCTGCCTGTTGTTGTACACAGGAAGCAGACCTTCAGAGCACAGGGCTGTCCTGAAATAGGTGCATAGCCTGCCTGTTGATGTACACAGGAAGCAGACCCTAAGAGCACAAGGTTGTCCTGGAATAGGTGAATAGCCTGCCAGTTGTTGTACACAGGAAGCAGACCGTCGGAGCACAGGACTATCCTGGAGTAGATGCAAACCTCGAATAGGTGCATAGCTTGCCTGTTGTTGTACACAGGAAGCAGACCCTCGGCGCACAGGGCTGTCCTAGTAGAGGTGCATAGCCTGCCTGCTGTTGCACACAGGAAGCAGACCCTCAGAGCGCAAGACTGTCCTAGAATAGGTGCACAGCCTGCCAGTTGTTGCACACAAGAAGCAGGCCCTAAGAGCACAGGGCTGTCCTAGAATAGGTACATAGCCTGCTGGTTGTTGTACACAGGAAGCAGACCCTCGGAGCACAGGACTATCATGGAATAGGTGCATAGCCTGCCGGTTGTTGTACACAGGAAGCAGACCCTCGGAGCACAGGGCTGTCCTGGAATAGGTGCATGGCCTGCCAGTTGTTGTACACAGGAAGCAGACCCCGGACCACAGGGCTGTTCTGGAATAGGTTGATAGCCTGCCTGTTGTTGTACACAGGAAGCAGACCCGCAGATCACAGGACTATACTGGAATAGGTGCAATGCCTGCCGGTTGTTGTACACAGGAAGCAGACCCTCGGAGCACAGGACTATCCGGGAATAGGTACATAGCCTGCCCTTTGTAGTATACAGGAAGCAGGCCCTAAGAGCAAAGGGCTGTCCTGGAATAGGTGCATAACCTGCCAGTTGTTGTACACAGGAAGCGGACGCTCAGAGCACAGGACTGTCCTGGAATATGTGCATAGCCTGCCAGTTGTTGTACACAGGAAGCGGACGCTCGGAACACAGGATTGTCCTGGAATAGGTGCATAGCCTGCCAGTTGTTGTACACAGGAAGCGGACCCTCGGAGCACAGGGCTGTCCGGGAATAGGTGCATAGCCTGCCAGTTGCTGTACAAAGGAAGAAGACCCTCAGAGCACAGGACTGTCCTGGAATAGATCCCTAGCCTGCCAGATGTTGTACACAGGAAGCGGACCCTCTGAACATAGGGCTGTCCTGGAATAGGTGCGTAGCCTGCCTGTTGTTGTAGACAGGAAGAAGGCCCTAAGATCACAGAGCTGTCCTGGAATGGGTGCATAGCCTGCCATTTGTTGTACACAGGAAGCAGACCCTAAGGGCACAGGGCTGTCCTGGAATAGGTGCATAGACTGTCAGTTGTTGTACACAGGAAGCAGACCCTCAGAGCACAGGGTTGTCCTGGAATAATTGAACAGCCTGCCAGTTGTTGTACAGAGGAAGCAGACCCTCGGAGCACAGGGCTGTCCTCGAATAGGTGCATAGCCTGCCAGTTGTTGTACACAGGAAGCAGACCCTCAGAGCACAGGCATGTCCTGGAATAGGTGCATGCATAGCCTGTCTGTTGTTGTACACAGGAGGCAGACCCTCGGCACACAGAGCTGTCCTAGAAGAGGTGCATAGCCTGCCTGTTGTTGCACACAGGAAGCAGACCCTCGGAGCACAGGACTGTCCTAGAATAGGTGCAGAGCCTGCTAGTTGTTATACACAGGAAGCAGGCCCTAAGAGCACAGGACTAGCCTGGAATTGGTGCATAGCCTGCCTGTTGTTGCACACAGGAAGCAGACCCTCGGAGCACAGGGCTGTCCTAGAATAGGTACATAGCCTGCCAGTTCTTGTACACAGGAAGTGGACCCTCAGAGCACAGGGCTGTCCTGGAATAGGTGCATAACCTGCCTGTTGTTGTACACGGTAAGATGACCCTCAAAGCACAGGGCTTTCCTGGAATAGGTGCAAAACCTGCCTGTTGTTGTACACAGTAAGTTGACCCTAAAAGCACAGGGCTTTCCTGGAATAGGTGCATAGCCTGCCGGTTGTTGTACAAAGGAAGCCGACCCTCGGACCAAAGGGCTGTTCTGGAATAGGTTGATAGCCTGCCTGTTGTTGTACACAGGAAGCAGACCTGCAGAGCACAGGACTATCCTGCAATAGGTGCATAGCCTGCCGGTTGTTGTACACAGGAAGCAGACCCTCGGAGCACAGGACTGTCTTGGAATAGGTGCATAGCCTGCCAGTTGTACACAGGAAGAAGACCCCCCAGGACACAGAGCTGTCTTGGAATAGGTGCATAGCCTGCGAGATGTTGTACACAGGAAGTGGACCCTGGGAGAACAGGGCTGTCCTGGAATAGGTGCATAGCCTGCCAGTTGTTGTACCCTCGGAGCAGAGGACTGTCCTGGAATAGGTGCATAGCCTGCCAGTTGCTGTACACAGGAAGCAGACCTTCAGAGCACAGGGCTGTCCTGGAATAAGTGCAAAACCTGCCTGCTCTTGTACACAGGAAACAGACCCTCAGAGCACAGGGTTGTCCTGGAAGAGGTGGATAGCCTGACAGTTGCTGTACACAGGAAGCAGACCCTAGGAGCACAGGACTATCCTGGAATAGGTGCATAGCCTGCCAGTTGTTGTACACAGGAAGCAGACCCTCGGAGCACAGGGCTACCCTGCAATAAGTACATAGCATGCCGGTTGTTATACCCAGGAAGCAGACCCTCAGAGCACAGGGCTGTCCTGGATTAGGTGCATAGCCTGCCAGTTGTTGTACACAGGAAGCAGACCCTAAGTGCACAGGACTGTCCTGGAATAGGTGCATAGCCTGCCCGTTGTTGTACACAGGAAGCAGGCCCTCAGAGCACAAGGCTGTCCAGGAATAGGCGCAGAGCCTGCCTGCTGTAGTATACAGGAAGCAGGCCCTAAGAGCACAGGACTGTCCTCGAATAGGTGCATAGACTGCCAGTTGTTGTACACAGGAAGCGGACGCTCAGAGCACAGGGATTGTCCTGGAATAGGTGCATAGCCTGCCAGTTGTTGTACACAGGAAGCAGACCCTCGGAGCACAGGGCTGTCCTGGAATAGGTGCATAGCCTGCCAGTTGTAGTACACAGGAAGCAGACCCTCAGAGCACAGGGATTTCTTGGAATAGGTGCCTAGCCTGCCAGTTGTTGTACAAAGGAAGAAGACCCTCAGAGCACAGGACTGTCCTGGAATAGATGCATATTCTGCCAGATGTTGAACACAGGAAGCGGACCCTCTGGGCACAGGGCTGTCCTGGAATAGGTGCATAGCCTGCCAGTTGTTGTACCCTCGGAGCAGAGGACTGTCCTGGAATAGGTGCATAGCCTGCCCTTTGTTGTACACAGGAAGCAGACCTTCAGAGCACAGGGCTGTCCTGAAATAGGTGCATAGCGTGCCTGTTGTTGTACACAGGAAGCAGACCCTAAGAGCACAGGGTTGTCCTGGAATAGGTGAATAGCCTGCCAGTTGTTGTACACAGGAAGCAGACCCTCAGAGCACAGGCATGTCCTGGAATAGGTGCATGCATAGCCTGTCTGTTGTTGTACACAGGAGGCAGACCCTCGGCGCACAGAGCTGTCCTAGAAGAGGTGCATAGCCTGCCTGTTGTTGCACACAGGAAGCAGACCCTGGGAGCACAGGACTGTCCTAGAATAGGTGCAGAGCCTGCTAGTTGTTATACACAGGAAGCAGGCCCTAAGAGCACAGGACTAGACTGGAATAGGTGCATAGCCTGCCTGTTGTTGCACACAGGAAGCAGACCCTCGGAGCACAGGGCTGTCCAAGAATAGGTACATAGCCTGCTGGTTGTTGTACACAGGAAGCAGACCCTCGGAGCACCGGAATAGCCTGGAATAGGTGCATAGCCTGCCGGTTGTTGTACACAGGAAGCAGACCCTCGGAGCACAGGGCTGTCCTGGAATAGGTATATGGCCTGCCAGTTCTTGTACACAGGAAGTGGACCCTCAGAGCACAGGGCTGTCCTGGAATAGGTGCATACCTGCTTGTTGTTGTACACAGTAAGATGACACTCAAAGCACAGGGCTTTCCTGGAATAGGTGCAAAACCTGCCTGTTGTTGTACACAGTAAGTTGACCCTCAAAGCACAGGGCTTTCCTGGAATAGGTGCATAGCCTGCCGGTTGTTGTACAAAGGAAGCAGACCCTCGGACCAAAGGGCTGTTCTGGAATAGGTTGATAGCCTGCCTGTTGTTGTACACAGGAAGCAGACCCGCAGAGCACAGGACTATCCTGGAATAGGTGCATAGCCTGCCGGTTGTTGTACACAGGAAGCAGACCCTCGGAGCACAGGGCTGTCTTGGAATAGGTGCATAGCCTGCCAGTTGTTGTACAAAGGAAGAAGACCCTCAGAGCACAGGGCTGTCCTGGAATAGGTGCGTAGCATGCCTGTTGTTGTAGACAGGAAGAAGGCCCTAAGAGCACAGAGCTGTCCTGGAATGGGTGCATAGCCTGCCATTTGTTGTACACAGGAAGCAGACCCTAAGGGCACAGGGCTGTCCTGGAATAGGTGCAAAGACTGCCAGTTTTTGTACACAGGAACACAGGAAGCAGACCCTAAGGGCACAGGGCTGTCTTGGAATAGGTGCATAGACTGCCAGTTTTTGTACACAGGAAGCAGACCCTCAGAGCACAGGGCTGTCCTGGAATAGGTGCATAGCCTGCCTGCAGACCCTCAGAGCACAGGGATGTCCTGGAATAGGTACATAGCCTGCCAGTTGTTGTACACAGGAAGCAGACCCTCGGAGCAGAGGACTGTCCCGGAATAGGTGCATAGCCTGCCAGTTTTTGTACACAGGAAGCAGACCCTCGGAGCACAGGACTATCCGGACGTAGGTGCACGGCCTGGCAGTTGTTGTACACAGGATGCAGACCCTCGGAAAACAGGGCTGTCCTGGCATAGGTGCATAGCCTGCCAGTTGTTGTAAACAGGAAGCGGACCCTAAGTACACAGGACTGTCCTGGAATAGGTGCATAGCCTGCCCGTTTGAAGGCCGTCCTGGAATAGGTGCATAGCCTGCCTGTTGTAGTATACAGGAAGCAGGCCCTAAGAGCACACGGCTATCCTGGAATAGGTGCCTAGCCTCCCAGTTGTTGTACACAGGAAGCGGACCCATAGAGCACAGAGCTGTCCTGGAATAGGTGCATAGCCGGCCAGTTGTACACAGGAAGCAGACCCTCGGAGCACAGGACTGTCTTGGAATAGGTGCATAGCCTGCCAGTTGTTGTACAAAGGAAGCAGACCCTCGGACCAAAGGGCTGTTCTGGAATAGGTTGATAGCCTGCCTGTTTTTGTATACAGGAAGCAGACCCGCAGAGCACAGGACTATCCTGGAATAGGTGCATAGCCTGCCGGTTGTTGTACACAGGAAGCAGACCCTCGGAGCACAGGGCTGTCTTGGAATAGGTGCATAGCCTGCCAGTTGTTGTACAAAGGAAGAAGACCCTCAGAGCACAGGGCTGTCCTGGAATAGGTGCGTAGCCTGCCTGTTGTTGTAGACAGGAAGAAGGCCCTAAGATCACAGAGCTGTCCTGGAATAGGTGCATAAACTGTCAGTTGTTGTACACAGGAAGCAGACACTCAGAGCACAGGGCTGTCCTGGAATAGGTGCATAGCCTGCCTGCAGACCCTCAGAGCACAGGGATATCCTGGAATAGGTACATAGCCTGCCAGTTGTTGTACACAGGAAGCAGACCCTCGGAGCAGAGGACTGTCCCGGAATAGGTGAATAGCCTGCAAGTTTTTGTACACAGCAAGCAGACCCTCGGAGCACAGGACTATCCGGAAGTCGGTGCACGGCGTGGCAGTTGTTGTACACAGGATGCAGACCCTCGGAAAATAGGGCTGTCCTGGCATAGGTGCATAGCCTGCCAGTTGTTGTAAACAGGAAGCGGACCCTAAGTACACAGGACTGTCCTGGAATAGGTGCATAGCCTGCCCGTTGTTGTACACAGGAAGCAGACCCTCAGAGCAGAAGGCTGTCCTGGAATAGGTGCATAGCCTACCTGTTGTAGTATACAGGAAGCAGGCCCTAAGAGCACACGGCTATCCTGGAATAGGTGCATAGCCTCCGAGTTGTTGTACACAGGAAGCGGACCCTTGGAGCACAGAGCTGTCCTGGGATAGGTGCATGGCCGGCCAGTTGTACACAGGAAGCAGACCCTCGGAGCACAGGACTGTCTTGGAATAGGTGCATAGCCTGCCAGTTGTACAAAGGAAGAAGACGCCCCAGGGCACAGAGCTGTCTTGGAATAGGTGCATAGCCTGCGAGATGTTGTACACAGGAAGTGGACCCTGGGAGAACAGGGCTGTCCTGGAATAGGTGCATAGCCTGCCAGTTGTTGTACCCTCGGAGCAGAGGACTGTCCTGGAATAGGTGCAATACCGTGCCAGTTGCTGTACACAGGAAGCAGACCTTCAGAGCACAGGGCTGTCCTGGAATAAGTGCATAACCTGCCTGCTCTTGTACACAGGAAACAGACCCTCAGAGCACAGGGTTGTCCTGGAAGAGGTGGATAGCCTGACAGTTGCTGTACACAGGAAGCAGACCCTAGGAGCACAGGACTATCCTGGAATAGGAGCATAGCCTGCCAGTTGTTGTACAGAGGAAGCAGACCCTCGGAGCACAGGGCTACCCTGCAATAAGTACATAGCATGCCTGTTGTAGTATACAGGAAGCAGGCCCTAAGAGCACAGGACTGTCCTCGAATAGGTGCATAGCCTGCCAGTTGTTGTACACAGGAAGCGGACGCTCAGAGCACAGGGATAGTCCTGGAATAGGTGCATAGCCTGCCAGTTGCTGTACACAGGAAGCAGACCCTCGGAGCACAGGGCTGTCCTGCAATAGGTGCATAGCCTGCCAGTTGTAGTACACAGGAAGCAGACCCTCAGAGCACAGGGATGTCTTGGAATAGGTGCATAGCCTGCCAGTTGTTGTACAAAGGAAGAAGACCCTCAGAGCACAGGACTGTCCTGGAATAGATGCATATTCTGCCAGATGTTGAACACAGGAAGCGGACCCTCTGGGCACAGGGCTGTCCTGGAATAGGTGCATAGCCTGCCTGTTGTTGTACACAGGAAGCAGACCTTCAGAGCACAGGGCTGTCCTGAAATAGGTGCATAGCCTGCCTGTTGATGTACACAGGAAGCAGACCCTAAGAGCACAGGGTTGTCCTGGAATAGGTGAATAGCCTGCCAGTTGTTGTACACAGGAAGCAGACCCTCGGAGCACAGGACTATCCTGGAGTAGATGCAAACCTCGAATAGGTGCATAGCTTGCCTGTTGTTGTACACAGGAAGCAGACCCTCGGCGCACAGGGCTGTCCTAGGAGAGGTGCATAGCCTGCCTGTTGTTGCACACAGAAAGCAGACCCTCGGAGCGCAAGACTGTCCTAGAATAGGTGCACAGCCTGCCAGTTGTTGCACACAAGAAGCAGGCCCTAAGAGCACAGGGCTGTCCTAGAACAGGTGGATAGCCTGACAGTTGCTATACACAGGAAGCAGACCCTAGGAGCACAGGACTATCCTGGAATAGGTGCATAGCCTGCCAGTTGTTGTACACAGGAAGCAGACCCTCGGAGCACAGGGCTGTCCTGCAATAGGTGCATAGCCTGCCAGTTGTAGTACACAGGAAGCAGACCCTCAGAGCACAGGGATGTCTTGGAATAGGTGCATAGCCTGCCAGTTGTTGTACAAAGGAAGAAGACCCTCAGAGCACAGGACTGTACTGGAATAGATGCATATTCTGTCAGATGTTGAACACAGGAAGCGGACCCTCTGGGCACAGGGCTGTCCTGGAATAGGTGCATAGCCTGCCTGTTGTTGTACACAGGAAGCAGACCCTTGGAGCACAGAGCTGTCCTGGAATAGGCGCATAGCCGGCCAGTTGTACACAGGAAGCAGACCCTCGGAGCACAGGACTGTATTGGAATAGGTGCATAGCCTGCCAGTTGTTGTACAAAGGAAGCAGACCCTCGGACCAAAGGGCTGTTCTGGAATAGGTTGATAGCCTGCCTGTTGTTGTACACAGGAAGCAGACCCGCAGAGCACAGGACTATCCTGGAATAGGTGCATAGCCTGCCGGTTGTTGTACACAGGAAGCGGACCCTTGGAGCACAGAGCTGTCCTGGAATAGGCGCATAGCCGGCCAGTTGTACACAGGAAGCAGACCCTCGGAGCACAGGACTGTCTTGGAATAGGTGCATAGCCTGCCAGTTGTTGTACAAAGGAAGCAGACCCTCGGACCAAAGGGCTGTTCTGGAATAGGTTGATAGCCTGCCTGTTGTTGTACACAGGAAGCAGACCCGCAGAGCACAGGACTATCCTGGAATAGGTGCATAGCCTGCCGGTTGTTGTACACAGGAAGCAGACCCTCAGAGCACAGGGCTGCCTTGGAATAGGTGCATAGCCTTCCAGTTGTTGTACAAAGGAAGAAGACCCTCAGAGCACAGGGCTGTCCTGGAATAGGTGCGTAGCCTGCCTGTTGTTGTAGACAGGAAGAAGGCCCTAAGATCACAGAGCTGTCCTGGAATGGGTGCATAGCCTGCCATTTGTTATACACAGGAACAGACCCTAAGGGCACAGGGCTGTCCTGGAATAGGTGCATAGACTGTCAGTTGTTGTACACGGGAAGCAGACCCTCAGAGCACAGGGCTGTCCTGGAATAGGTGCATAGCCTGCCTGCAGACCCTCAGAGCACAGGGATGTCCTGGAATAGGTACATAGCCTGCCAGTTGCTGTACACAGGAAGCAGACCCTCGGAGCAGAGGACTGTCCCGGAATATGTGCATAGCCTGCCAGTTTTTGTACACAGCAAGCAGACCCTCGGAGCACAGGACTATCCGGAAGTCGGTGCACGGCCTGGCAGTTGTTGTACACAGGATGCAGACCCTCGGAAAACAGGGCTGTCCTGGCATAGGTGCATGGCCTGCCAGTTGTTGTAAACAGGAAGCGGACCCTAAGTACACAGGACTGTCCTGGAATAGGTGCATAGCCTGCCCGTTGTTGTACACAGGAAGCAGACCCTCAGAGCAGAAGGCTGTCCTGGAATAGGTGCATATCCTACCTGTTGTAGTATACAGGAAGCAGGCCCTAAGAGCACACAGCTATCCTGGAATAGGTGCATAGCCTCCCAGTTGTTGTACACAGGAAGCGGACCCTTGGAGCACAGAGCTGTCCTGGAATAGGTGCATAGCCGGCCAGTTGTACACAGGAAGCAGACCCTCGGAGCACAGGACTGTCTTGGAATAGGTGCATAGCCTGCCAGTTGTACAAAGGAAGAAGACCCCCCAGGGCACAGAGCTGTCTTGGAATAGGTGCATAGCCTGCGAGATGTTGTACACAGGAAGTGGACCCTGGGAGAACAGGGCTGTCCTGGAATAGGTGCATAGCCTGCCAGTTGTTGTACCCTCGGAGCAGAGGACTGTCCTGGAATGGGTGCATAGCCTGCCAGTTGCTGTACACAGGAAGCAGACCTTCAGAGCACAAGGCTGTCCTGGAATAAGTGCATAACCTGCCTGCTCTTGTACACAGGAAACAGACCCTCAGAGCACAGGGTTGTCCTGGAAGAGGTGGATAGCCTGACAGTTGCTGTACACAGGAAGCAGACCCTAGGAGCACAGGACTATCCTGGAATAGGTGCATAGCCTGCCAGTTGTTGTACACAGGAAGCAGACCCTCGGAGCACAAGGCTGTCCTGGAATAAGTGCATAACCTGCCTGCTCTTGTACACAGGAAACAGACCCTCAGAGCACAGGGTTGTCCTGGAAGAGGTGGATAGCCTGACAGTTGCTGTACACAGGAAGCAGACCCTAGGAGCACAGGACTATCCTGGAATAGGTGCATAGCCTGCCAGTTGTTGTACACAGGAAGCAGACCCTCGGAGCACAGGGCTGTCCTGCAATAGGTGCATAGCCTGCCAGTTGTAGTACACAGGAAGCAGACCCTCAGAGCACAGGGATGTCTTGGAATAGGTGCATAGCCTGCCAGTTGTTGTACAAAGGAAGAAGACCCTCAGAGCACAGGACTGTCCTGGAATAGATGCATATTCTGTCAGATGTTGAACACAGGAAGCGGACCCTCTGGGCACAGGGCTGTCCTGGAATAGGTGCATAGCCTGCCTGTTGTTGTACACAGGAAGCAGACCTTCAGAGCACAAAGCTGTCCTGAAATAGGTGCATAGCCTGCCTGTTGATGTACACAGGAAGCAGACCCTAAGAGCACAGGGTTGTCCTGGAATAGGTGAATAGCCTGCCAGTTGTTGTACACAGGAAGCAGACCTTCGGAGCACAGGACTATCCTGGAGTAGATGCAAACCTCAAATAGGTGCATAGCTTGCCTGTTGTTGTACACAGGAAGCAGACCCTCGGCGCACAGGGCTGTCCTAGGAGAGGTGCATAGCCTGCCTGTTGTTGCACACAGGAAGCAGACCCTCGGAGCGCAAGACTGTCCTAGAATAGGTGCACAGCCTGCCAGTTGTTGCAGACAAGAAGCAGGCCCTAAGAGCACAGGGCTGTCCTAGAATAGGTACATAGCCTGCTGGTTGTTGTACACAGGAAGCAGACCCTCGGAGCACAGGACTATCATGGAATAGGTGCATAGCCTGTCGGTTGTTGCACACAGGAAGCAGACCCTCGGAGCACAGGGCTGTCCTGGAATAGGTGCATGGCCTGCCAGTTGTTGTACACAGGAAGCAGACCCCGGACCACAGGGCTGTTCTGGAATAGGTTGATAGCCTGCCTGTTGTTGTACACAGGAAGCAGACCCGCAGATCACAGGACTATACTGGAATAGGTGCAATGCCTGCCGGTTGTTGTACACAGGAAGCAGACCCTCGGAGCACAGGACTATCCGGGAATAGGTGCATAGCCTGCCCTTTGTAGTATACAGGAAGCAGGCCCTAAGAGCAAAGGGCTGTCCTGGAATAGGTGCATAATCTGCCAGTTGTTGTACACAGGAAGCGGACGCTCAGAGCACAGGACTGTCCTGGAAAAGGTGCATAGCCTGCCAGTTGTTGTACACAGGAAGCGGACGCTCGGAACACAGGATTGTCCTGGAATAGGTGCATAGCCTGCCAGTTGTTGTACACAGGAAGCGGACCCTCGGAGCACAGGGCTGCCTGGGAATAGGTGCATAGCCTGCCAGTTGCTGTACAAAGGAAGAAGACCCTCAGAGCACAGGACTGTCCTGGAATAGATCCCTAGCCTGCCAGATGTTGTACACAGGAAGCGGACCCTCTGAACATAGGGCTGTCCTGGAATAGGTGCATAACCTGCCAGTTGTTGTAAACAGGAAGCGACCTTCAGAGCACAGGGCTGTCCTGAAATAGGTGCATAGCCTGCCTGTTGTTGTACACAGGAAGCAGACCCTTAGAGCACAGGGTTGTCCTGGAATAATTGAATAGCCTGCCAGTTGTTGTACAGAGGAAGCAGACCCTCGGAGCACAGGGCTGTCCTCGAATAGGTGCATAGCCTGCCAGTTGTTGTACACAGGAAGCAGACCCTCAGAGCACAGGCATGTCCTGGAATAGTTGCATGCATAGCCTGTCTGTTGTTGTACACAGGAGGCAGACCCTCGGCGCACAGAGCTGTCCTAGAAGAGGTGCATAGCCTGCCTGTTGTTGCACACAGGAAGCAGACCCTCGGAGCACAGGACTGTCCTAGAATAGGTGCAGAGCCTGCTAGTTGTTATACACAGGAAGCAGGCCCTAAGAGCACAGGACTAGCCTGGAATAGGTGCATAGCCTGCCTGTTGTTGCACACAGGAAGCAGACCCTCGGAGCACAGGGCTGTCCTACAATAGGTACATAGCCTGCCTGTTGTTGTACACAGTAAGATGACCCTCAAAGCACAGGGCTTTCCTGGAATAGGTGCAAAACCTGCCTGTTGTTGTACACAGTAAGTTGACCCTCAAAGCGCAGTGCTTTCCTGGAATAGGTGCATAGCCTGCCGGTTGTTGTACAAAGGAAGCAGACCCTCGGACCAAAGGGCTGTTCTGGAATAGGTTGATAGCCTGCCTGTTGTTGTACACAGGAAGCAGACCCGCAGAGCACAGGACTATCCTGGAATAGGTGCATAGCCTGCCGGTTGTTGTACACAGGAAGCAGACCCTCGGAGCACAGGGCTGTCTTGGAATAGGTGCATAGCCTGCCAGTTGTTGTACAAAGGAAGAAGACACTCAGAGCACAGGGCTGTCCTGGAATAGGTGCGTAGCCTGCCTGTTGTTGTAGACAGGAAGAAGGCCCTAAGAGCACAGAGCTGTCCTGGAATGGATGCATAGCCTGCCATTTGTTGTACACAGGAAGCAGACCCTAAGGGCACAGGGCTGTCCTGGAATAGGTGCATAGACTGCCAGTTGTTGTACACAGGAAGCAGACCCTCAGAGCACAGGGCTGTCCTGGAATAGGTGCATAGCCTGCCTGCATACCCTCAGAGCACAGGGATGTCCTGGAATAGGTACATAGCCTGTCAGTTGTTGTACACAGGAAGTAAACCCTCGGAGCAGAGGACTGTCCCAGAATAGGTGCATAGCCTGCCAGTTTTTGTACACAGGAAGCAGACCCTCGGAGCACAGGACTATCCGGAAGTAGGTGCACGGCCTGGCAGTTGTTGTACACAGGATGCAGACCCTCGGAAAACATGGCTTTCCTGGCATAGGTGCATAGCCTGCCAGTTGTTGTAAACAGGAAGCGGACCCTAAGTACACAGGACTGTCCTGGAATAGGTGCATAGCCTGCCCGTTTTTGTACACAGAAAGCAGACCCTCAGAGCAGAAGGCTATCCTGGAATAGGTGCATAGCCTGCCTGTTGTAGTATACAGGAAGCAGGCCCTAAGAGCACATGGCTATCCTGGAATAGGTGCATAGCCTCCCAGTTGTTGTACACAGGAAGCGGACCCTTGGAGCACAGAGCTATCCTGGAATAGGTGCATAGCCGGCCAGTTGTACACCGGAAGCAGACCCTCGGAGCACAGGACTGTCTTGGAATAGGTGCATAGCCTGCCAGTTGTTGTACAAAGGAAGCAGACCCTCGGACCAAAGGGCTGTTCTGGAATAGGTTGATAGCCTGCCTGTTGCTGTACACAGGAAGCAGACCCGCAGAGCACAGGACTATCCTGGAATAGGTGCATAGCCTGCGAGTTGTTGTACACAGGAAGCAGACCCTCAGAGCACAGGGCTGTCTTGGAATAGGTGCATAGCCTGCCAGTTGTTGTACAAAGGAAGAAGACCCTCAGAGCACAGGGCTGTCCTGGAATGGGTGCATAGCCTGCCATTTGTTGTACACAGGAAGCAGACCCTAAGGGCACAGGGCTATCCTGGAATAGGTGCATAGACTGTCAGTTGTTGTACACAGGAAGCAGACCCTCAGAGCACAGGACTGTCCTGGAATAGGTGCATAGCCTGCCTGCAGACCCTCAGAGCACAGGGATGTCCTGGAATAGGTACATAGCCTGCCAGTTGTTGTACACAGGAAGCAGACCCTCGGAGCAGAGGACTGTTCCGGAATAGGTGCATAGCCTGCCAGTTTTTGTACACAGGAAGCAGACCCTCGGAGCACAGGACTATCCGGAAGTCGGTGCACGGCCTGGCAGTTGTTGTACACAGGATGCAGACCCTCGGAAAACAGGGCTGTCCTGGCATAGGTGCATAGCCTGCCAGTTGTTGTAAACAGGAAGCAGACCCTAAGTACACAGGACTGTCCTGGAATAGGTGCATAGCCTGCCCGTTGTTGTACACAGGAAGCAGACCCTCAGAGCAGAAGGCTGTCCTGGAATAGGTGCATAGCCTACCTGTTGTAGTATACAGGAAGCAGGCCCTAAGAGCACACGGCTATCCTGGAATAGGTGCATAGCCTCCCAGTTGTTGTACACAGGAAGAAGACCCTCAGAGCACAGGGCTGTCCTGGAATAGGTGCTTAGCCTGCCTGTTGTTGTAGACAGGAAGAAGGCCCTAAGATCACAGAGCTGTCCTGGAATGGGTGCATAGCCTGCCATTTGTTGTACACAGGAAGCAGACCCTAAGGGCACAGGGCTGTCCTGGAATAGGTGCATAGACTGTCAGTTGTTGTACACAGGAAGCAGACACTCAGAGCACAGGACTGTCCTGGAATAGGTGCATAGCCTGCCTGCAGACCCTCAGAGCACAGGGATGTCCTGGAATAGGTACATAGCCTGCCAGTTGTTGTACACAGGAAGCAGACCCTCGGAGCAGAGGACTGTTCCGGAATAGGTGCATAGCCTGCCAGTTTTTGTACACAGGAAGCAGACCCTCGGAGCACAGGACTATCCGGAAGTCGGTGCACGGCCTGGCAGTTGTTGTACACAGGATGCAGACCCTCGGAAAACAGGGCTGTCCTGGCATAGGTGCATAGCCTGCCAGTTGTTGTAAACAGGAAGCAGACCCTAAGTACACAGGACTGTCCTGGAATAGGTGCATAGCCTGCCCGTTGTTGTACACAGGAAGCAGACCCTCAGAGCAGAAGGCTGTCCTGGAATAGGTGCATAGCCTACCTGTTGTAGTATACAGGAAGCAGGCCCTAAGAGCACACGGCTATCCTGGAATAGGTGCATAGCCTCCCAGTTGTTGTACACAGGAAGAAGACCCTCAGAGCACAGGGCTGTCATGGAATAGGTGCTTAGCCTGCCTGTTGTTGTAGACAGGAAGAAGGCCCTAAGATCACAGAGCTGTCCTGGAATGGGTGCATAGCCTGCCATTTGTTGTACACAGGAAGCAGACCCTAAGGGCACAGGGCTGTCCTGGAATAGGTGCATAGACTGTCAGTTGTTGTACACAGGAAGCAGACACTCAGAGCACAGGGCTGTCCTGGAATAGGTGTATAGCCTGCCTGCAGACCCTCAGAGCACAGGGATGTCCTGGAATAGGTACATAGCCTGCCAGTTGTTGTACACAGGAAGCAGACCCTCGGAGCAGAGGACTGTTGCGGAATAGGTGCATAGCCTGCCAGTTTTTGTACACAGGAAGCAGACCCTCGGAGCACAGGACTATCCGGAAGTCGGTGCACGGCCTGGCAGTTGTTGTACACAGGATGCACACCCTCGGAAAACAGGGCTGTCCTGGCATAGGTGCATAGCCTGCCAGTTGTTGTAAACAGGAAGCAGACCCTAAGTACACAGGACTGTCCTGGAATAGGTGCATAGCCTGCCCGTTGTTGTACACAGGAAGCAGACCCTCAGAGCAGAAGGCTGTCCTGGAATAGGTGCATAGCCTACCTGTTGTAGTATACAGGAAGCAGGCCCTAAGAGCACACGGCTATCCTGGAATAGGTGCATAGCCTCCCAGTTGTTGTACACAGGAAGCGGACCCTTGGAGCACAGAGCTGTCATGGAATAGGTGCATAGCCTGCCAGTTGTACAAAGGAAGAAGACCCCCCAGGGCACAGAGCTGTCTTGGAATAGGTGCATAGCCTGCGAGATGTTGTACACAGGAAGTGGACCCTGGGAGAACAGGGCTGTCCTGGTATAGGTGCATAGCCTGCCAGTTGTTGTACCCTCGGAGCAGAGGACATTCCTGGAATAGGTGCATAGCCTGCCAGTTGCTGTACACAGGAAGCAGACCATCAGAGCACAGGGCTGTCCTGGAATAAGTGCATAACCTGCCTGCTCTTGTACACAGGAAACAGACCGTCAGAGCACAGGGTTGTCCTGGAAGAGGTGGATAGCCTGACAGTTGCTGTACACAGGAAGCAGACCCTAGGAGCACAGGACTATCCTGGAATAGGTGCATAGCCTGCCAGTTGTTGTACACAGGAAGCAGACCCTCAGAGCACAGGGCTACCCTGCAATAAGTACATAGCATGCCTGTTGTAGTATACAGGAAGCAGGCCCTAAGAGCACAGGACTGTCCTCGAATAGGTGCATAGCCTGCCAGTTGTTGTACACAGGAAGCGGACGCTCAGCGCACAGGGATTGTCCTGGAATAGGTGCATAGCCTGCCAGTTGTTGTACACAGGAAGCAGACCCTCGGAGCACAGGGCTGTCCTGCAATAGGTGCATAGCCTGCCAGTTGTAGTACACAGGAAGAAGGCCCTCAGAGCACAGGACTGTCCTGGAATAGATGCATATTCTGCCAGATGTTGAACACAGGAAGCGGACCCTCTGGGCACAGGGCTATCCTGGAATAGGTGCATAACCTGCCTGTTGTTGTACACAGGAAGCAGACCCTCGGAGCACAGGGCTACCCTGCAATAAGTACATAGCATGCCTGTTGTAGTATACAGGAAGCGGACCCTAAGTACACAGGACTGTCCTGGAATAGGTGCATAGCCTGCCCGTTTTTGTACACAGGAAGCAGACCCTCAGAGCAGAAGGCTGTCCTGGAATAGGTGCATAGCCTGCCTGTTGTAGTATACAGGAAGCAGGCCCTAAGAGCACACGGCTATCCTGGAATAGGTGCATAGCCTCCCAGTTGTTGTACACAGGAAGCGGACCCTTGGAGCACAGAGCTGTCCTGGAATAGGTGCATAGCCGGCCAGTTGTACACAGGAAGCAGACCCTGGGAGCACAGGACTGTCTTGGAATAGGTGCATAGCCTGCCTGTTGTTGTACACAGGAAGCAGACCGCCAGAGCACAGGACTATCCTGGAATAGGTGCATAGCCTGCCGGTTGTTGTACACAGGAAGCAGACCCTCGGAGCACAGGGCTGTCTTGGAATAGGTGCATAGCCTGCCAGTTGTTGTACAAAGGAAGAAGACCCTCAGAGCACAGGGCTGTCCTGGAATAGGTGCGTAGCCTGCCTGTTGTTGTAGACAGGAAGAAGGCCCTAAGATCACAGAGCTGTCCTGGAATGGGTGCATAGCCTGCCATTTGTTGTACACAGGAAGCAGACCCTAAGGGCACAGGGCTGTCCTGGAATAGGTGCATAGACTGTCAGTTGTTGTACACAGGAAGCAGACCCTCAGTGCACAGGGCTGTCCTGGAACAGGTGCATAGCCTGCCTGCAGACCCTCAGAGCACAGGGATGTCCTGGAATAGGTACATAGCCTGCCAGTTGTTGTACACAGGAAGCAGACCCTCGGAGCAGAGGACTGTCCCGGAATAGGTGCTTAGCCTGCCAGTTTTTGTACACAGGAAGCAGACCCTCGGAGCACAGGACTATCCGGAAGTTGGTGCACGGCCTGGCAGTTGTTGTACACAGGATGCAGACCCTCGGAAAACAGGGCTGTCCTGGCAGAGGTGCATAGCATGCCAGTTGTTGTAAACAGGAAGCGGACCCTAAGTACACAGGACTGTCCTGGAATAGGTGCATAGCCTGCCCGTTGTTGTACACAGGAAGCAGACCCTCAGAGCAGAAGGCTGTCCTGGAATAGGTGCATAGCCTACCTGTTGTAGTATACAGGAAGCAGGCCCTAAGAGCACACGGCTATCCTGGAATAGGTGCATAGCCTCCGAGTTGTTGTACACAGGAAGCGGACCCTTGGAGCACAGAGCTGTCCTGGGATAGGTGCATGGCCGGCCAGTTGTACACAGGAAGCAGACCCTCGGAGCACAGGACTGTCTTGGAATAGGTGCATAGCCTGCCAGTTGTACAAAGGAAGAAGACGCCCCAGGGCACAGAGCTGTCTTGGAATAGGTGCATAGCCTGCGAGATGTTGTACACAGGAAGTGGACCCTGGGAGAACAGGGCTGTCCTGGAATAGGTGCATAGCCTGCCAGTTGTTGTACCCTCGGAGCAGAGGACTGTCCTGGAATAGGTGCAATACCGTGCCAGTTGCTGTACACAGGAAGCAGACCTTCAGAGCACAGGGCTGTCCTGGAATAAGTGCATAACCTGCCTGCTCTTGTACACAGGAAACAGACCCTCAGAGCACAGGGTTGTCCTGGAAGAGGTGGATAGCCTGACAGTTGCTGTACACAGGAAGCAGACCCTAGGAGCACAGGACTATCCTGGAATAGGAGCATAGCCTGCCAGTTGTTGTACAGAGGAAGCAGACCCTCGGAGCACAGGGCTACCCTGCAATAAGTACATAGCATGCCTGTTGTAGTATACAGGAAGCAGGCCCTAAGAGCACAGGACTGTCCTCGAATAGGTGCATAGCCTGCCAGTTGTTGTACACAGGAAGCGGACGCTCAGAGCACAGGGATAGTCCTGGAATAGGTGCATAGCCTGCCAGTTGTTGTACACAGGAAGCAGACCCTCGGAGCACAGGGCTGTCCTGCAATAGGTGCATAGCCTGCCAGTTGTAGTACACAGGAAGCAGACCCTCAGAGCACAGGGATGTCTTGGAATAGGTGCATAGCCTGCCAGTTGTTGTACAAAGGAAGAAGACCCTCAGAGCACAGGACTGTCCTGGAATAGATGCATATTCTGCCAGATGTTGAACACAGGAAGCGGACCCTCTGGGCACAGGGCTGTCCTGGAATAGGTGCATAGCCTGCCTGTTGTTGTACACAGGAAGCAGACCTTCAGAGCACAGGGCTGTCCTGAAATAGGTGCATAGCCTGCCTGTTGATGTACACAGGAAGCAGACCCTAAGAGCACAGGGTTGTCCTGGAATAGGTGAATAGCCTGCCAGTTGTTGTACACAGGAAGCAGACCCTCGGAGCACAGGACTATCCTGGAGTAGATGCAAACCTCGAATAGGTGCATAGCTTGCCTGTTGTTGTACACAGGAAGCAGACCCTCGGCGCACAGGGCTGTCCTAGGAGAGGTGCATAGCCTGCCTGTTGTTGCACACAGAAAGCAGACCCTCGGAGCGCAAGACTGTCCTAGAATAGGTGCACAGCCTGCCAGTTGTTGCACACAAGAAGCAGGCCCTAAGAGCACAGGGCTGTCCTAGAACAGGTGGATAGCCTGACAGTTGCTGTACACAGGAAGCAGACCCTAGGAGCACAGGACTATCCTGGAATAGGTGCATAGCCTGCCAGTTGTTGTACACAGGAAGCAGACCCTCGGAGCACAGGGCTGTCCTGCAATAGGTGCATAGCCTGCCAGTTGTAGTACACAGGAAGCAGACCCTCAGAGCACAGGGATGTCTTGGAATAGGTGCATAGCCTGCCAGTTGTTGTACAAAGGAAGAAGACCCTCAGAGCACAGGACTGTCCTGGAATAGATGCATATTCTGTCAGATGTTGAACACAGGAAGCGGACCCTCTGGGCACAGGGCTGTCCTGGAATAGGTGCATAGCCTGCCTGTTGTTGTACACAGGAAGCAGACCCTTGGAGCACAGAGCTGTCCTGGAATAGGCACATAGCCGGCCAGTTGTACACAGGAAGCAGACCCTCGGAGCACAGGACTGTCTTGGAATAGGTGCATAGCCTGCCAGTTGTTGTACAAAGGAAGCAGACCCTCGGACCAAAGGGCTGTTCTGGAATAGGTTGATAGCCTGCCTGTTGTTGTACACAGGAAGCAGACCCGCAGAGCACAGGACTATCCTGGAATAGGTGCATAGCCTGCCGGTTGTTGTACACAGGAAGCGGACCCTTGGAGCACAGAGCTGTCCTGGAATAGGCGCATAGCCGGCCAGTTGTACACAGGAAGCAGACCCTCGGAGCACAGGACTGTCTTGGAATAGGTGCATAGCCTGCCAGTTGTTGTACAAAGGAAGCAGACCCTCGGACCAAAGGGCTGTTCTGGAATAGGTTGATAGCCTGTCTGTTGTTGTACACAGGAAGCAGACCCGCAGAGCACAGGACTATCCTGGAATAGGTGCATAGCCTGCCGGTTGTTGTACACAGGAAGCAGACCCTCAGAGCACAGGGCTGCCTTGGAATAGGTGCATAGCCTTCCAGTTGTTGTACAAAGGAAGAAGACCCTCAGAGCACAGGGCTGTCCTGGAATAGGTGCGTAGCCTGCCTGTTGTTGTAGACAGGAAGAAGGCCCTAAGATCACAGAGCTGTCCTGGAATGGGTGCATAGCCTGCCATTTGTTATACACAGGAACAGACCCTAAGGGCACAGGGCTGTCCTGGAATAGGTGCATAGACTGTCAGTTGTTGTACACGGGAAGCAGACCCTCAGAGCACAGGGCTGTCCTGGAATAGGTGCATAGCCTGCCTGCAGACCCTCAGAGCACAGGGCTGTCCTGGAATAGGTGCATAACCTGCCTGTTGTTGTACACAGTAAGATGACCCTCAAAGCACAGGGCTTTCCTGGAATAGGTGCAAAACCTGCCTGTTGTTGTACACAGTAAGTTGACCCTCAAAGCGCAGGGCTTTCCTGGAATAGGTGCATAGCCTGCCGGTTGTTGTACAAAGGAAGCAGACCCTCGGACCAAAGGGCTGTTCTGGAATAGGTTGATAGCCTGCCTGTTGTTGTACACAGGAAGCAGACCCGCAGAGCACAGGACTATCCTGGAATAGGTGCATAGCCTGCCGGTTGTTGTACACAGGAAGCAGACCCTCGGAGCACAGGGCTGTCTTGGAATAGGTGCATAGCCTGCCAGTTGTTGTACAAAGGAAGAAGACACTCAGAGCACAGGGCTGTCCTGGAATAGGTGCGTAGCCTGCCTGTTGTTGTAGACAGGAAGAAGGCCCTAAGAGCACAGAGCTGTCCTGGAATGGGTGCATAGCCTGCCATTTGTTGTACACAGGAAGCAGACCCTAAGGGCACAGGGCTGTCCTGGAATAGGTGCATAGCCTGCCTGCAGACCCTCAGAGCACAGGACTGTCCTGGAATAGATGCATATTCTGCCAGATGTTGAACACAGGAAGTGGACCCTCTGGGCACAGGGCTGTCCTGGAATAGGTGCATAGCCTGCCTGTTGTTGTACACAGGAAGCAGACCTTCAGAGCACAGGGCTGTCCTGAAATAGGTGCATAGCCTGCCTGTTGATGTACACAGGAAGCAGACCCTAAGAGCACAAGGTTGTCCTGGAATAGGTGAATAGCCTGCCAGTTGTTGTACACAGGAAGCAGACCCTCGGAGCACAGGACTATCCTGGAGTAGATGCAAACCTCGAATAGGTGCATAGCTTGCCTGTTGTTGTACACAGGAAGCAGACCCTCGGCGCACAGGGCTGTCCTAGTAGAGGTGCATAGCCTGCCTGCTGTTGCACACAGGAAGCAGACCCTCAGAGCGCAAGACTGTCCTAGAATAGGTGCACAGCCTGCCAGTTGTTGCACACAAGAAGCAGGCCCTAAGAGCACAGGGCTGTCCTAGAATAGGTACATAGCCTGCTGGTTGTTGTACACAGGAAGCAGACCCTCGGAGCACAGGACTATCATGGAATAGGTGCATAGCCTGCCGGTTGTTGTACACAGGAAGCAGACCCTCGGAGCACAGGGCTGTCCTGGAATAGGTGCATGGCCTGCCAGTTGTTGTACACAGGAAGCAGACCCCGGACCACAGGGCTGTTCTGGAATAGGTTGATAGCCTGCCTGTTGTTGTACACAGGAAGCAGACCCGCAGATCACAGGACTATACTGGAATAGGTGCAATGCCTGCCGGTTGTTGTACACAGGAAGCAGACCCTCGGAGCACAGGACTATCCGGGAATAGGTACATAGCCTGCCCTTTGTAGTATACAGGAAGCAGGCCCTAAGAGCAAAGGGCTGTCCTGGAATAGGTGCATAACCTGCCAGTTGTTGTACACAGGAAGCGGACGCTCAGAGCACAGGACTGTCCTGGAATATGTGCATAGCCTGCCAGTTGTTGTACACAGGAAGCGGACGCTCGGAACACAGGATTGTCCTGGAATAGGTGCATAGCCTGCCAGTTGTTGTACACAGGAAGCGGACCCTCGGAGCACAGGGCTGTCCGGGAATAGGTGCATAGCCTGCCAGTTGCTGTACAAAGGAAGAAGACCCTCAGAGCACAGGACTGTCCTGGAATAGATCCCTAGCCTGCCAGATGTTGTACACAGGAAGCGGACCCTCTGAACATAGGGCTGTCCTGGAATAGGTGCGTAGCCTGCCTGTTGTTGTAGACAGGAAGAAGGCCCTAAGATCACAGAGCTGTCCTGGAATGGGTGCATAGCCTGCCATTTGTTGTACACAGGAAGCAGACCCTAAGGGCACAGGGCTGTCCTGGAATAGGTGCATAGACTGTCAGTTGTTGTACACAGGAAGCAGACCCTCAGAGCACAGGGCTGTCCTGGAATAGGAGCATAGCCTGCCTGCAGACCCTCAGAGCACAGGGATGTCCTGGAATAGGTGCATGGCCTGCCAGTTGTTGTACACAGGAAGCAGACCCCGGACCACAGGGCTGTTCTGGAATAGGTTGATAGCCTGCCTGTTGTTGTACACAGGAAGCAGACCCGCAGATCACAGGACTATACTGGAATAGGTGCAATGCCTGCCGGTTGTTGTACACAGGAAGCAGACCCTCGGAGCACAGGACTATCCGGGAATAGGTGCATAACCTGCCAGTTGTTGTACACAGGAAGCGGCTGCTCAGAGCACAGGACTGTCCTGGAATAGGTGCATAGCCTGCCAGTTGTTGTACACAGGAAGCGGACGCTCGGAACACAGGATTGTCCTGGAATAGGTGCATAGCCTGCCAGTTGTTGTACACAGGAAGCGGACCCTCGGAGCACAGGGCTGTCTGGGAATAGGTGCATAGCCTGCCAGTTGCTGTACAAAGGAAGAAGACCCTCAGAGCACAGGACTGTCCTGGAATAGATCCCTAGCCTGCCAGATGTTGTACACAGGAAGCGGACCCTATGAACATAGGGCTGTCCTGGAATAGGTGCATAGCCTGCCAGTTGTTGTACCCTTGGAGCATAGGACTGTCCTGGAATAGGTGCATAACCTGCCAGTTGTTGTAAACAGGAAGCGACCTTCAGAGCACAGGGCTGTCCTGAAATAGGTGCATAGCCTGCCTGTTGTTGTAAACAGGAAGCAGACCCTTAGAGCACAGGGTTGTCCTGGAATAATTGAATAGCCTGCCAGTTGTTGTACAGAGGAAGCAGACCCTCGGAGCACAGGGCTGTCCTCAAATAGGTGCATAGCCTGCCAGTTGTTGTACACAGGAAGCAGACCCTCAGAGCACAGGCATGTCCTGGAATAGGTGCATGCATAGCCTGTCTGTTGTTGTACACAGGAGGCAGACCCTCGGCGCACAGAGCTGTCCTAGAAGAGGTGCATAGCCTGTCTGTTGTTGCACACAGGAAGCAGACCCTCGGAGCACAGGACTGTCCTAGAATAGGTGCAGAGCCTGCTAGTTGTTATACACAGGAAGCAGGCCCTAAGAGCACAGGACTAGCCTGGAATAGGTGCATAGCCTGCCTGTTGTTGCACACAGGAAGCAGACCCTCGGAGCACAGGGCTGTCCTAGAATAGGTACATAGCCTGCCAGTTCTTGTACACAGGAAGTGGACCCTCAGAGCACAGGGCTGTCCTGGAATAGGTGCATAACCTGCCTGTTGTTGTACACAGTAAGATGACCCTCAAAGCACAGGGCTTTCCTGGAATAGGTGCAAAACCTGCCTGTTGTTGTACACAGTAAGTTGACCCTCAAAGCGCAGGGCTTTCCTGGAATAGGTGCATAGCCTGCCGGTTGTTGTACAAAGGAAGCAGACCCTCGGACCAAAGGGCTGTTCTGGAATAGGTTGATAGCCTGCCTGTTGTTGTACACAGGAAGCAGACCCGCAGAGCACAGGACTATCCTGGAATAGGTGCATAGCCTGCCGGTTGTTGTACACAGGAAGCAGACCCTCGGAGCACAGGGCTGTCTTGGAATAGGTGCATAGCCTGCCAGTTGTTGTACAAAGGAAGAAGACACTCAGAGCACAGGGCTGTCCTGGAATAGGTGCGTAGCCTGCCTGTTGTTGTAGACAGGAAGAAGGCCCTAAGAGCACAGAGCTGTCCTGGAATGGGTGCATAGCCTGCCATTTGTTGTACACAGGAAGCAGACCCTAAGGGCACAGGGCTGTCCTGGAATAGGTGCATAGCCTGCCTGCAGACCCTCAGAGCACAGGACTGTCCTGGAATAGATGCATATTCTGCCAGATGTTGAACACAGGAAGTGGACCCTCTGGGCACAGGGCTGTCCTGGAATAGGTGCATAGCCTGCCTGTTGTTGTACACAGGAAGCAGACCTTCAGAGCACAGGGCTGTCCTGAAATAGGTGCATAGCCTGCCTGTTGATGTACACAGGAAGCAGACCCTAAGAGCACAAGGTTGTCCTGGAATAGGTGAATAGCCTGCCAGTTGTTGTACACAGGAAGCAGACCGTCGGAGCACAGGACTATCCTGGAGTAGATGCAAACCTCGAATAGGTGCATAGCTTGCCTGTTGTTGTACACAGGAAGCAGACCCTCGGCGCACAGGGCTGTCCTAGTAGAGGTGCATAGCCTGCCTGCTGTTGCACACAGGAAGCAGACCCTCAGAGCGCAAGACTGTCCTAGAATAGGTGCACAGCCTGCCAGTTGTTGCACACAAGAAGCAGGCCCTAAGAGCACAGGGCTGTCCTAGAATAGGTACATAGCCTGCTGGTTGTTGTACACAGGAAGCAGACCCTCGGAGCACAGGACTATCATGGAATAGGTGCATAGCCTGCCGGTTGTTGTACACAGGAAGCAGACCCTCGGAGCACAGGGCTGTCCTGGAATAGGTGCATGGCCTGCCAGTTGTTGTACACAGGAAGCAGACCCCGGACCACAGGGCTGTTCTGGAATAGGTTGATAGCCTGCCTGTTGTTGTACACAGGAAGCAGACCCGCAGATCACAGGACTATACTGGAATAGGTGCAATGCCTGCCGGTTGTTGTACACAGGAAGCAGACCCTCGGAGCACAGGACTATCCGGGAATAGGTACATAGCCTGCCCTTTGTAGTATACAGGAAGCAGGCCCTAAGAGCAAAGGGCTGTCCTGGAATAGGTGCATAACCTGCCAGTTGTTGTACACAGGAAGCGGACGCTCAGAGCACAGGACTGTCCTGGAATATGTGCATAGCCTGCCAGTTGTTGTACACAGGAAGCGGACGCTCGGAACACAGGATTGTCCTGGAATAGGTGCATAGCCTGCCAGTTGTTGTACACAGGAAGCGGACCCTCGGAGCACAGGGCTGTCCGGGAATAGGTGCATAGCCTGCCAGTTGCTGTACAAAGGAAGAAGACCCTCAGAGCACAGGACTGTCCTGGAATAGATCCCTAGCCTGCCAGATGTTGTACACAGGAAGCGGACCCTCTGAACATAGGGCTGTCCTGGAATAGGTGCGTAGCCTGCCTGTTGTTGTAGACAGGAAGAAGGCCCTAAGATCACAGAGCTGTCCTGGAATGGGTGCATAGCCTGCCATTTGTTGTACACAGGAAGCAGACCCTAAGGGCACAGGGCTGTCCTGGAATAGGTGCATAGACTGTCAGTTGTTGTACACAGGAAGCAGACCCTCAGAGCACAGGGTTGTCCTGGAATAATTGAACAGCCTGCCAGTTGTTGTACAGAGGAAGCAGACCCTCGGAGCACAGGGCTGTCCTCGAATAGGTGCATAGCCTGCCAGTTGTTGTACACAGGAAGCAGACCCTCAGAGCACAGGCATGTCCTGGAATAGGTGCATGCATAGCCTGTCTGTTGTTGTACACAGGAGGCAGACCCTCGGCACACAGAGCTGTCCTAGAAGAGGTGCATAGCCTGCCTGTTGTTGCACACAGGAAGCAGACCCTCGGAGCACAGGACTGTCCTAGAATAGGTGCAGAGCCTGCTAGTTGTTATACACAGGAAGCAGGCCCTAAGAGCACAGGACTAGCCTGGAATTGGTGCATAGCCTGCCTGTTGTTGCACACAGGAAGCAGACCCTCGGAGCACAGGGCTGTCCTAGAATAGGTACATAGCCTGCCAGTTCTTGTACACAGGAAGTGGACCCTCAGAGCACAGGGCTGTCCTGGAATAGGTGCATAACCTGCCTGTTGTTGTACACGGTAAGATGACCCTCAAAGCACAGGGCTTTCCTGGAATAGGTGCAAAACCTGCCTGTTGTTGTACACAGTAAGTTGACCCTAAAAGCACAGGGCTTTCCTGGAATAGGTGCATAGCCTGCCGGTTGTTGTACAAAGGAAGCCGACCCTCGGACCAAAGGGCTGTTCTGGAATAGGTTGATAGCCTGCCTGTTGTTGTACACAGGAAGCAGACCTGCAGAGCACAGGACTATCCTGCAATAGGTGCATAGCCTGCCGGTTGTTGTACACAGGAAGCAGACCCTCGGAGCACAGGACTGTCTTGGAATAGGTGCATAGCCTGCCAGTTGTACACAGGAAGAAGACCCCCCAGGACACAGAGCTGTCTTGGAATAGGTGCATAGCCTGCGAGATGTTGTACACAGGAAGTGGACCCTGGGAGAACAGGGCTGTCCTGGAATAGGTGCATAGCCTGCCAGTTGTTGTACCCTCGGAGCAGAGGACTGTCCTGGAATAGGTGCATAGCCTGCCAGTTGCTGTACACAGGAAGCAGACCTTCAGAGCACAGGGCTGTCCTGGAATAAGTGCAAAACCTGCCTGCTCTTGTACACAGGAAACAGACCCTCAGAGCACAGGGTTGTCCTGGAAGAGGTGGATAGCCTGACAGTTGCTGTACACAGGAAGCAGACCCTAGGAGCACAGGACTATCCTGGAATAGGTGCATAGCCTGCCAGTTGTTGTACACAGGAAGCAGACCCTCGGAGCACAGGGCTACCCTGCAATAAGTACATAGCATGCCGGTTGTTATACCCAGGAAGCAGACCCTCAGAGCACAGGGCTGTCCTGGATTAGGTGCATAGCCTGCCAGTTGTTGTACACAGGAAGCAGACCCTAAGTGCACAGGACTGTCCTGGAATAGGTGCATAGCCTGCCCGTTGTTGTACACAGGAAGCAGGCCCTCAGAGCACAAGGCTGTCCAGGAATAGGCGCAGAGCCTGCCTGCTGTAGTATACAGGAAGCAGGCCCTAAGAGCACAGGACTGTCCTCGAATAGGTGCATAGACTGCCAGTTGTTGTACACAGGAAGCGGACGCTCAGAGCACAGGGATTGTCCTGGAATAGGTGCATAGCCTGCCAGTTGTTGTACACAGGAAGCAGACCCTCGGAGCACAGGGCTGTCCTGGAATAGGTGCATAGCCTGCCAGTTGTAGTACACAGGAAGCAGACCCTCAGAGCACAGGGATTTCTTGGAATAGGTGCCTAGCCTGCCAGTTGTTGTACAAAGGAAGAAGACCCTCAGAGCACAGGACTGTCCTGGAATAGATGCATATTCTGCCAGATGTTGAACACAGGAAGCGGACCCTCTGGGCACAGGGCTGTCCTGGAATAGGTGCATAGCCTGCCAGTTGTTGTACCCTCGGAGCAGAGGACTGTCCTGGAATAGGTGCATAGCCTGCCCTTTGTTGTACACAGGAAGCAGACCTTCAGAGCACAGGGCTGTCCTGAAATAGGTGCATAGCGTGCCTGTTGTTGTACACAGGAAGCAGACCCTAAGAGCACAGGGTTGTCCTGGAATAGGTGAATAGCCTGCCAGTTGTTGTACACAGGAAGCAGACCCTCAGAGCACAGGCATGTCCTGGAATAGGTGCATGCATAGCCTGTCTGTTGTTGTACACAGGAGGCAGACCCTCGGCGCACAGAGCTGTCCTAGAAGAGGTGCATAGCCTGCCTGTTGTTGCACACAGGAAGCAGACCCTGGGAGCACAGGACTGTCCTAGAATAGGTGCAGAGCCTGCTAGTTGTTATACACAGGAAGCAGGCCCTAAGAGCACAGGACTAGACTGGAATAGGTGCATAGCCTGCCTGTTGTTGCACACAGGAAGCAGACCCTCGGAGCACAGGGCTGTCCAAGAATAGGTACATAGCCTGCTGGTTGTTGTACACAGGAAGCAGACCCTCGGAGCACCGGAATAGCCTGGAATAGGTGCATAGCCTGCCGGTTGTTGTACACAGGAAGCAGACCCTCGGAGCACAGGGCTGTCCTGGAATAGGTATATGGCCTGCCAGTTCTTGTACACAGGAAGTGGACCCTCAGAGCACAGGGCTGTCCTGGAATAGGTGCATACCTGCTTGTTGTTGTACACAGTAAGATGACACTCAAAGCACAGGGCTTTCCTGGAATAGGTGCAAAACCTGCCTGTTGTTGTACACAGTAAGTTGACCCTCAAAGCACAGGGCTTTCCTGGAATAGGTGCATAGCCTGCCGGTTGTTGTACAAAGGAAGCAGACCCTCGGACCAAAGGGCTGTTCTGGAATAGGTTGATAGCCTGCCTGTTGTTGTACACAGGAAGCAGACCCGCAGAGCACAGGACTATCCTGGAATAGGTGCATAGCCTGCCGGTTGTTGTACACAGGAAGCAGACCCTCGGAGCACAGGGCTGTCTTGGAATAGGTGCATAGCCTGCCAGTTGTTGTACAAAGGAAGAAGACCCTCAGAGCACAGGGCTGTCCTGGAATAGGTGCGTAGCATGCCTGTTGTTGTAGACAGGAAGAAGGCCCTAAGAGCACAGAGCTGTCCTGGAATGGGTGCATAGCCTGCCATTTGTTGTACACAGGAAGCAGACCCTAAGGGCACAGGGCTGTCCTGGAATAGGTGCAAAGACTGCCAGTTTTTGTACACAGGAACACAGGAAGCAGACCCTAAGGGCACAGGGCTGTCTTGGAATAGGTGCATAGACTGCCAGTTTTTGTACACAGGAAGCAGACCCTCAGAGCACAGGGCTGTCCTGGAATAGGTGCATAGCCTGCCTGCAGACCCTCAGAGCACAGGGATGTCCTGGAATAGGTACATAGCCTGCCAGTTGTTGTACACAGGAAGCAGACCCTCGGAGCAGAGGACTGTCCCGGAATAGGTGCATAGCCTGCCAGTTTTTGTACACAGGAAGCAGACCCTCGGAGCACAGGACTATCCGGACGTAGGTGCACGGCCTGGCAGTTGTTGTACACAGGATGCAGACCCTCGGAAAACAGGGCTGTCCTGGCATAGGTGCATAGCCTGCCAGTTGTTGTAAACAGGAAGCGGACCCTAAGTACACAGGACTGTCCTGGAATAGGTGCATAGCCTGCCCGTTTGAAGGCCGTCCTGGAATAGGTGCATAGCCTGCCTGTTGTAGTATACAGGAAGCAGGCCCTAAGAGCACACGGCTATCCTGGAATAGGTGCCTAGCCTCCCAGTTGTTGTACACAGGAAGCGGACCCATAGAGCACAGAGCTGTCCTGGAATAGGTGCATAGCCGGCCAGTTGTACACAGGAAGCAGACCCTCGGAGCACAGGACTGTCTTGGAATAGGTGCATAGCCTGCCAGTTGTTGTACAAAGGAAGCAGACCCTCGGACCAAAGGGCTGTTCTGGAATAGGTTGATAGCCTGCCTGTTTTTGTATACAGGAAGCAGACCCGCAGAGCACAGGACTATCCTGGAATAGGTGCATAGCCTGCCGGTTGTTGTACACAGGAAGCAGACCCTCGGAGCACAGGGCTGTCTTGGAATAGGTGCATAGCCTGCCAGTTGTTGTACAAAGGAAGAAGACCCTCAGAGCACAGGGCTGTCCTGGAATAGGTGCGTAGCCTGCCTGTTGTTGTAGACAGGAAGAAGGCCCTAAGATCACAGAGCTGTCCTGGAATAGGTGCATAAACTGTCAGTTGTTGTACACAGGAAGCAGACACTCAGAGCACAGGGCTGTCCTGGAATAGGTGCATAGCCTGCCTGCAGACCCTCAGAGCACAGGGATATCCTGGAATAGGTACATAGCCTGCCAGTTGTTGTACACAGGAAGCAGACCCTCGGAGCAGAGGACTGTCCCGGAATAGGTGAATAGCCTGCAAGTTTTTGTACACAGCAAGCAGACCCTCGGAGCACAGGACTATCCGGAAGTCGGTGCACGGCGTGGCAGTTGTTGTACACAGGATGCAGACCCTCGGAAAATAGGGCTGTCCTGGCATAGGTGCATAGCCTGCCAGTTGTTGTAAACAGGAAGCGGACCCTAAGTACACAGGACTGTCCTGGAATAGGTGCATAGCCTGCCCGTTGTTGTACACAGGAAGCAGACCCTCAGAGCAGAAGGCTGTCCTGGAATAGGTGCATAGCCTACCTGTTGTAGTATACAGGAAGCAGGCCCTAAGAGCACACGGCTATCCTGGAATAGGTGCATAGCCTCCGAGTTGTTGTACACAGGAAGCGGACCCTTGGAGCACAGAGCTGTCCTGGGATAGGTGCATGGCCGGCCAGTTGTACACAGGAAGCAGACCCTCGGAGCACAGGACTGTCTTGGAATAGGTGCATAGCCTGCCAGTTGTACAAAGGAAGAAGACGCCCCAGGGCACAGAGCTGTCTTGGAATAGGTGCATAGCCTGCGAGATGTTGTACACAGGAAGTGGACCCTGGGAGAACAGGGCTGTCCTGGAATAGGTGCATAGCCTGCCAGTTGTTGTACCCTCGGAGCAGAGGACTGTCCTGGAATAGGTGCAATACCGTGCCAGTTGCTGTACACAGGAAGCAGACCTTCAGAGCACAGGGCTGTCCTGGAATAAGTGCATAACCTGCCTGCTCTTGTACACAGGAAACAGACCCTCAGAGCACAGGGTTGTCCTGGAAGAGGTGGATAGCCTGACAGTTGCTGTACACAGGAAGCAGACCCTAGGAGCACAGGACTATCCTGGAATAGGAGCATAGCCTGCCAGTTGTTGTACAGAGGAAGCAGACCCTCGGAGCACAGGGCTACCCTGCAATAAGTACATAGCATGCCTGTTGTAGTATACAGGAAGCAGGCCCTAAGAGCACAGGACTGTCCTCGAATAGGTGCATAGCCTGCCAGTTGTTGTACACAGGAAGCGGACGCTCAGAGCACAGGGATAGTCCTGGAATAGGTGCATAGCCTGCCAGTTGCTGTACACAGGAAGCAGACCCTCGGAGCACAGGGCTGTCCTGCAATAGGTGCATAGCCTGCCAGTTGTAGTACACAGGAAGCAGACCCTCAGAGCACAGGGATGTCTTGGAATAGGTGCATAGCCTGCCAGTTGTTGTACAAAGGAAGAAGACCCTCAGAGCACAGGACTGTCCTGGAATAGATGCATATTCTGCCAGATGTTGAACACAGGAAGCGGACCCTCTGGGCACAGGGCTGTCCTGGAATAGGTGCATAGCCTGCCTGTTGTTGTACACAGGAAGCAGACCTTCAGAGCACAGGGCTGTCCTGAAATAGGTGCATAGCCTGCCTGTTGATGTACACAGGAAGCAGACCCTAAGAGCACAGGGTTGTCCTGGAATAGGTGAATAGCCTGCCAGTTGTTGTACACAGGAAGCAGACCCTCGGAGCACAGGACTATCCTGGAGTAGATGCAAACCTCGAATAGGTGCATAGCTTGCCTGTTGTTGTACACAGGAAGCAGACCCTCGGCGCACAGGGCTGTCCTAGGAGAGGTGCATAGCCTGCCTGTTGTTGCACACAGAAAGCAGACCCTCGGAGCGCAAGACTGTCCTAGAATAGGTGCACAGCCTGCCAGTTGTTGCACACAAGAAGCAGGCCCTAAGAGCACAGGGCTGTCCTAGAACAGGTGGATAGCCTGACAGTTGCTATACACAGGAAGCAGACCCTAGGAGCACAGGACTATCCTGGAATAGGTGCATAGCCTGCCAGTTGTTGTACACAGGAAGCAGACCCTCGGAGCACAGGGCTGTCCTGCAATAGGTGCATAGCCTGCCAGTTGTAGTACACAGGAAGCAGACCCTCAGAGCACAGGGATGTCTTGGAATAGGTGCATAGCCTGCCAGTTGTTGTACAAAGGAAGAAGACCCTCAGAGCACAGGACTGTACTGGAATAGATGCATATTCTGTCAGATGTTGAACACAGGAAGCGGACCCTCTGGGCACAGGGCTGTCCTGGAATAGGTGCATAGCCTGCCTGTTGTTGTACACAGGAAGCAGACCCTTGGAGCACAGAGCTGTCCTGGAATAGGCGCATAGCCGGCCAGTTGTACACAGGAAGCAGACCCTCGGAGCACAGGACTGTATTGGAATAGGTGCATAGCCTGCCAGTTGTTGTACAAAGGAAGCAGACCCTCGGACCAAAGGGCTGTTCTGGAATAGGTTGATAGCCTGCCTGTTGTTGTACACAGGAAGCAGACCCGCAGAGCACAGGACTATCCTGGAATAGGTGCATAGCCTGCCGGTTGTTGTACACAGGAAGCGGACCCTTGGAGCACAGAGCTGTCCTGGAATAGGCGCATAGCCGGCCAGTTGTACACAGGAAGCAGACCCTCGGAGCACAGGACTGTCTTGGAATAGGTGCATAGCCTGCCAGTTGTTGTACAAAGGAAGCAGACCCTCGGACCAAAGGGCTGTTCTGGAATAGGTTGATAGCCTGCCTGTTGTTGTACACAGGAAGCAGACCCGCAGAGCACAGGACTATCCTGGAATAGGTGCATAGCCTGCCGGTTGTTGTACACAGGAAGCAGACCCTCAGAGCACAGGGCTGCCTTGGAATAGGTGCATAGCCTTCCAGTTGTTGTACAAAGGAAGAAGACCCTCAGAGCACAGGGCTGTCCTGGAATAGGTGCGTAGCCTGCCTGTTGTTGTAGACAGGAAGAAGGCCCTAAGATCACAGAGCTGTCCTGGAATGGGTGCATAGCCTGCCATTTGTTATACACAGGAACAGACCCTAAGGGCACAGGGCTGTCCTGGAATAGGTGCATAGACTGTCAGTTGTTGTACACGGGAAGCAGACCCTCAGAGCACAGGGCTGTCCTGGAATAGGTGCATAGCCTGCCTGCAGACCCTCAGAGCACAGGGATGTCCTGGAATAGGTACATAGCCTGCCAGTTGCTGTACACAGGAAGCAGACCCTCGGAGCAGAGGACTGTCCCGGAATATGTGCATAGCCTGCCAGTTTTTGTACACAGCAAGCAGACCCTCGGAGCACAGGACTATCCGGAAGTCGGTGCACGGCCTGGCAGTTGTTGTACACAGGATGCAGACCCTCGGAAAACAGGGCTGTCCTGGCATAGGTGCATGGCCTGCCAGTTGTTGTAAACAGGAAGCGGACCCTAAGTACACAGGACTGTCCTGGAATAGGTGCATAGCCTGCCCGTTGTTGTACACAGGAAGCAGACCCTCAGAGCAGAAGGCTGTCCTGGAATAGGTGCATATCCTACCTGTTGTAGTATACAGGAAGCAGGCCCTAAGAGCACACAGCTATCCTGGAATAGGTGCATAGCCTCCCAGTTGTTGTACACAGGAAGCGGACCCTTGGAGCACAGAGCTGTCCTGGAATAGGTGCATAGCCGGCCAGTTGTACACAGGAAGCAGACCCTCGGAGCACAGGACTGTCTTGGAATAGGTGCATAGCCTGCCAGTTGTACAAAGGAAGAAGACCCCCCAGGGCACAGAGCTGTCTTGGAATAGGTGCATAGCCTGCGAGATGTTGTACACAGGAAGTGGACCCTGGGAGAACAGGGCTGTCCTGGAATAGGTGCATAGCCTGCCAGTTGTTGTACCCTCGGAGCAGAGGACTGTCCTGGAATGGGTGCATAGCCTGCCAGTTGCTGTACACAGGAAGCAGACCTTCAGAGCACAAGGCTGTCCTGGAATAAGTGCATAACCTGCCTGCTCTTGTACACAGGAAACAGACCCTCAGAGCACAGGGTTGTCCTGGAAGAGGTGGATAGCCTGACAGTTGCTGTACACAGGAAGCAGACCCTAGGAGCACAGGACTATCCTGGAATAGGTGCATAGCCTGCCAGTTGTTGTACACAGGAAGCAGACCCTCGGAGCACAAGGCTGTCCTGGAATAAGTGCATAACCTGCCTGCTCTTGTACACAGGAAACAGACCCTCAGAGCACAGGGTTGTCCTGGAAGAGGTGGATAGCCTGACAGTTGCTGTACACAGGAAGCAGACCCTAGGAGCACAGGACTATCCTGGAATAGGTGCATAGCCTGCCAGTTGTTGTACACAGGAAGCAGACCCTCGGAGCACAGGGCTGTCCTGCAATAGGTGCATAGCCTGCCAGTTGTAGTACACAGGAAGCAGACCCTCAGAGCACAGGGATGTCTTGGAATAGGTGCATAGCCTGCCAGTTGTTGTACAAAGGAAGAAGACCCTCAGAGCACAGGACTGTCCTGGAATAGATGCATATTCTGTCAGATGTTGAACACAGGAAGCGGACCCTCTGGGCACAGGGCTGTCCTGGAATAGGTGCATAGCCTGCCTGTTGTTGTACACAGGAAGCAGACCTTCAGAGCACAAAGCTGTCCTGAAATAGGTGCATAGCCTGCCTGTTGATGTACACAGGAAGCAGACCCTAAGAGCACAGGGTTGTCCTGGAATAGGTGAATAGCCTGCCAGTTGTTGTACACAGGAAGCAGACCTTCGGAGCACAGGACTATCCTGGAGTAGATGCAAACCTCAAATAGGTGCATAGCTTGCCTGTTGTTGTACACAGGAAGCAGACCCTCGGCGCACAGGGCTGTCCTAGGAGAGGTGCATAGCCTGCCTGTTGTTGCACACAGGAAGCAGACCCTCGGAGCGCAAGACTGTCCTAGAATAGGTGCACAGCCTGCCAGTTGTTGCAGACAAGAAGCAGGCCCTAAGAGCACAGGGCTGTCCTAGAATAGGTACATAGCCTGCTGGTTGTTGTACACAGGAAGCAGACCCTCGGAGCACAGGACTATCATGGAATAGGTGCATAGCCTGTCGGTTGTTGCACACAGGAAGCAGACCCTCGGAGCACAGGGCTGTCCTGGAATAGGTGCATGGCCTGCCAGTTGTTGTACACAGGAAGCAGACCCCGGACCACAGGGCTGTTCTGGAATAGGTTGATAGCCTGCCTGTTGTTGTACACAGGAAGCAGACCCGCAGATCACAGGACTATACTGGAATAGGTGCAATGCCTGCCGGTTGTTGTACACAGGAAGCAGACCCTCGGAGCACAGGACTATCCGGGAATAGGTGCATAGCCTGCCCTTTGTAGTATACAGGAAGCAGGCCCTAAGAGCAAAGGGCTGTCCTGGAATAGGTGCATAATCTGCCAGTTGTTGTACACAGGAAGCGGACGCTCAGAGCACAGGACTGTCCTGGAAAAGGTGCATAGCCTGCCAGTTGTTGTACACAGGAAGCGGACGCTCGGAACACAGGATTGTCCTGGAATAGGTGCATAGCCTGCCAGTTGTTGTACACAGGAAGCGGACCCTCGGAGCACAGGGCTGCCTGGGAATAGGTGCATAGCCTGCCAGTTGCTGTACAAAGGAAGAAGACCCTCAGAGCACAGGACTGTCCTGGAATAGATCCCTAGCCTGCCAGATGTTGTACACAGGAAGCGGACCCTCTGAACATAGGGCTGTCCTGGAATAGGTGCATAACCTGCCAGTTGTTGTAAACAGGAAGCGACCTTCAGAGCACAGGGCTGTCCTGAAATAGGTGCATAGCCTGCCTGTTGTTGTACACAGGAAGCAGACCCTTAGAGCACAGGGTTGTCCTGGAATAATTGAATAGCCTGCCAGTTGTTGTACAGAGGAAGCAGACCCTCGGAGCACAGGGCTGTCCTCGAATAGGTGCATAGCCTGCCAGTTGTTGTACACAGGAAGCAGACCCTCAGAGCACAGGCATGTCCTGGAATAGTTGCATGCATAGCCTGTCTGTTGTTGTACACAGGAGGCAGACCCTCGGCGCACAGAGCTGTCCTAGAAGAGGTGCATAGCCTGCCTGTTGTTGCACACAGGAAGCAGACCCTCGGAGCACAGGACTGTCCTAGAATAGGTGCAGAGCCTGCTAGTTGTTATACACAGGAAGCAGGCCCTAAGAGCACAGGACTAGCCTGGAATAGGTGCATAGCCTGCCTGTTGTTGCACACAGGAAGCAGACCCTCGGAGCACAGGGCTGTCCTACAATAGGTACATAGCCTGCCTGTTGTTGTACACAGTAAGATGACCCTCAAAGCACAGGGCTTTCCTGGAATAGGTGCAAAACCTGCCTGTTGTTGTACACAGTAAGTTGACCCTCAAAGCGCAGTGCTTTCCTGGAATAGGTGCATAGCCTGCCGGTTGTTGTACAAAGGAAGCAGACCCTCGGACCAAAGGGCTGTTCTGGAATAGGTTGATAGCCTGCCTGTTGTTGTACACAGGAAGCAGACCCGCAGAGCACAGGACTATCCTGGAATAGGTGCATAGCCTGCCGGTTGTTGTACACAGGAAGCAGACCCTCGGAGCACAGGGCTGTCTTGGAATAGGTGCATAGCCTGCCAGTTGTTGTACAAAGGAAGAAGACACTCAGAGCACAGGGCTGTCCTGGAATAGGTGCGTAGCCTGCCTGTTGTTGTAGACAGGAAGAAGGCCCTAAGAGCACAGAGCTGTCCTGGAATGGATGCATAGCCTGCCATTTGTTGTACACAGGAAGCAGACCCTAAGGGCACAGGGCTGTCCTGGAATAGGTGCATAGACTGCCAGTTGTTGTACACAGGAAGCAGACCCTCAGAGCACAGGGCTGTCCTGGAATAGGTGCATAGCCTGCCTGCATACCCTCAGAGCACAGGGATGTCCTGGAATAGGTACATAGCCTGTCAGTTGTTGTACACAGGAAGTAAACCCTCGGAGCAGAGGACTGTCCCAGAATAGGTGCATAGCCTGCCAGTTTTTGTACACAGGAAGCAGACCCTCGGAGCACAGGACTATCCGGAAGTAGGTGCACGGCCTGGCAGTTGTTGTACACAGGATGCAGACCCTCGGAAAACATGGCTTTCCTGGCATAGGTGCATAGCCTGCCAGTTGTTGTAAACAGGAAGCGGACCCTAAGTACACAGGACTGTCCTGGAATAGGTGCATAGCCTGCCCGTTTTTGTACACAGAAAGCAGACCCTCAGAGCAGAAGGCTATCCTGGAATAGGTGCATAGCCTGCCTGTTGTAGTATACAGGAAGCAGGCCCTAAGAGCACATGGCTATCCTGGAATAGGTGCATAGCCTCCCAGTTGTTGTACACAGGAAGCGGACCCTTGGAGCACAGAGCTATCCTGGAATAGGTGCATAGCCGGCCAGTTGTACACCGGAAGCAGACCCTCGGAGCACAGGACTGTCTTGGAATAGGTGCATAGCCTGCCAGTTGTTGTACAAAGGAAGCAGACCCTCGGACCAAAGGGCTGTTCTGGAATAGGTTGATAGCCTGCCTGTTGCTGTACACAGGAAGCAGACCCGCAGAGCACAGGACTATCCTGGAATAGGTGCATAGCCTGCGAGTTGTTGTACACAGGAAGCAGACCCTCAGAGCACAGGGCTGTCTTGGAATAGGTGCATAGCCTGCCAGTTGTTGTACAAAGGAAGAAGACCCTCAGAGCACAGGGCTGTCCTGGAATGGGTGCATAGCCTGCCATTTGTTGTACACAGGAAGCAGACCCTAAGGGCACAGGGCTATCCTGGAATAGGTGCATAGACTGTCAGTTGTTGTACACAGGAAGCAGACCCTCAGAGCACAGGACTGTCCTGGAATAGGTGCATAGCCTGCCTGCAGACCCTCAGAGCACAGGGATGTCCTGGAATAGGTACATAGCCTGCCAGTTGTTGTACACAGGAAGCAGACCCTCGGAGCAGAGGACTGTTCCGGAATAGGTGCATAGCCTGCCAGTTTTTGTACACAGGAAGCAGACCCTCGGAGCACAGGACTATCCGGAAGTCGGTGCACGGCCTGGCAGTTGTTGTACACAGGATGCAGACCCTCGGAAAACAGGGCTGTCCTGGCATAGGTGCATAGCCTGCCAGTTGTTGTAAACAGGAAGCAGACCCTAAGTACACAGGACTGTCCTGGAATAGGTGCATAGCCTGCCCGTTGTTGTACACAGGAAGCAGACCCTCAGAGCAGAAGGCTGTCCTGGAATAGGTGCATAGCCTACCTGTTGTAGTATACAGGAAGCAGGCCCTAAGAGCACACGGCTATCCTGGAATAGGTGCATAGCCTCCCAGTTGTTGTACACAGGAAGAAGACCCTCAGAGCACAGGGCTGTCCTGGAATAGGTGCTTAGCCTGCCTGTTGTTGTAGACAGGAAGAAGGCCCTAAGATCACAGAGCTGTCCTGGAATGGGTGCATAGCCTGCCATTTGTTGTACACAGGAAGCAGACCCTAAGGGCACAGGGCTGTCCTGGAATAGGTGCATAGACTGTCAGTTGTTGTACACAGGAAGCAGACACTCAGAGCACAGGACTGTCCTGGAATAGGTGCATAGCCTGCCTGCAGACCCTCAGAGCACAGGGATGTCCTGGAATAGGTACATAGCCTGCCAGTTGTTGTACACAGGAAGCAGACCCTCGGAGCAGAGGACTGTTCCGGAATAGGTGCATAGCCTGCCAGTTTTTGTACACAGGAAGCAGACCCTCGGAGCACAGGACTATCCGGAAGTCGGTGCACGGCCTGGCAGTTGTTGTACACAGGATGCAGACCCTCGGAAAACAGGGCTGTCCTGGCATAGGTGCATAGCCTGCCAGTTGTTGTAAACAGGAAGCAGACCCTAAGTACACAGGACTGTCCTGGAATAGGTGCATAGCCTGCCCGTTGTTGTACACAGGAAGCAGACCCTCAGAGCAGAAGGCTGTCCTGGAATAGGTGCATAGCCTACCTGTTGTAGTATACAGGAAGCAGGCCCTAAGAGCACACGGCTATCCTGGAATAGGTGCATAGCCTCCCAGTTGTTGTACACAGGAAGAAGACCCTCAGAGCACAGGGCTGTCATGGAATAGGTGCTTAGCCTGCCTGTTGTTGTAGACAGGAAGAAGGCCCTAAGATCACAGAGCTGTCCTGGAATGGGTGCATAGCCTGCCATTTGTTGTACACAGGAAGCAGACCCTAAGGGCACAGGGCTGTCCTGGAATAGGTGCATAGACTGTCAGTTGTTGTACACAGGAAGCAGACACTCAGAGCACAGGGCTGTCCTGGAATAGGTGTATAGCCTGCCTGCAGACCCTCAGAGCACAGGGATGTCCTGGAATAGGTACATAGCCTGCCAGTTGTTGTACACAGGAAGCAGACCCTCGGAGCAGAGGACTGTTGCGGAATAGGTGCATAGCCTGCCAGTTTTTGTACACAGGAAGCAGACCCTCGGAGCACAGGACTATCCGGAAGTCGGTGCACGGCCTGGCAGTTGTTGTACACAGGATGCACACCCTCGGAAAACAGGGCTGTCCTGGCATAGGTGCATAGCCTGCCAGTTGTTGTAAACAGGAAGCAGACCCTAAGTACACAGGACTGTCCTGGAATAGGTGCATAGCCTGCCCGTTGTTGTACACAGGAAGCAGACCCTCAGAGCAGAAGGCTGTCCTGGAATAGGTGCATAGCCTACCTGTTGTAGTATACAGGAAGCAGGCCCTAAGAGCACACGGCTATCCTGGAATAGGTGCATAGCCTCCCAGTTGTTGTACACAGGAAGCGGACCCTTGGAGCACAGAGCTGTCATGGAATAGGTGCATAGCCTGCCAGTTGTACAAAGGAAGAAGACCCCCCAGGGCACAGAGCTGTCTTGGAATAGGTGCATAGCCTGCGAGATGTTGTACACAGGAAGTGGACCCTGGGAGAACAGGGCTGTCCTGGTATAGGTGCATAGCCTGCCAGTTGTTGTACCCTCGGAGCAGAGGACATTCCTGGAATAGGTGCATAGCCTGCCAGTTGCTGTACACAGGAAGCAGACCATCAGAGCACAGGGCTGTCCTGGAATAAGTGCATAACCTGCCTGCTCTTGTACACAGGAAACAGACCGTCAGAGCACAGGGTTGTCCTGGAAGAGGTGGATAGCCTGACAGTTGCTGTACACAGGAAGCAGACCCTAGGAGCACAGGACTATCCTGGAATAGGTGCATAGCCTGCCAGTTGTTGTACACAGGAAGCAGACCCTCAGAGCACAGGGCTACCCTGCAATAAGTACATAGCATGCCTGTTGTAGTATACAGGAAGCAGGCCCTAAGAGCACAGGACTGTCCTCGAATAGGTGCATAGCCTGCCAGTTGTTGTACACAGGAAGCGGACGCTCAGCGCACAGGGATTGTCCTGGAATAGGTGCATAGCCTGCCAGTTGTTGTACACAGGAAGCAGACCCTCGGAGCACAGGGCTGTCCTGCAATAGGTGCATAGCCTGCCAGTTGTAGTACACAGGAAGAAGGCCCTCAGAGCACAGGACTGTCCTGGAATAGATGCATATTCTGCCAGATGTTGAACACAGGAAGCGGACCCTCTGGGCACAGGGCTATCCTGGAATAGGTGCATAACCTGCCTGTTGTTGTACACAGGAAGCAGACCCTCGGAGCACAGGGCTACCCTGCAATAAGTACATAGCATGCCTGTTGTAGTATACAGGAAGCGGACCCTAAGTACACAGGACTGTCCTGGAATAGGTGCATAGCCTGCCCGTTTTTGTACACAGGAAGCAGACCCTCAGAGCAGAAGGCTGTCCTGGAATAGGTGCATAGCCTGCCTGTTGTAGTATACAGGAAGCAGGCCCTAAGAGCACACGGCTATCCTGGAATAGGTGCATAGCCTCCCAGTTGTTGTACACAGGAAGCGGACCCTTGGAGCACAGAGCTGTCCTGGAATAGGTGCATAGCCGGCCAGTTGTACACAGGAAGCAGACCCTGGGAGCACAGGACTGTCTTGGAATAGGTGCATAGCCTGCCTGTTGTTGTACACAGGAAGCAGACCGCCAGAGCACAGGACTATCCTGGAATAGGTGCATAGCCTGCCGGTTGTTGTACACAGGAAGCAGACCCTCGGAGCACAGGGCTGTCTTGGAATAGGTGCATAGCCTGCCAGTTGTTGTACAAAGGAAGAAGACCCTCAGAGCACAGGGCTGTCCTGGAATAGGTGCGTAGCCTGCCTGTTGTTGTAGACAGGAAGAAGGCCCTAAGATCACAGAGCTGTCCTGGAATGGGTGCATAGCCTGCCATTTGTTGTACACAGGAAGCAGACCCTAAGGGCACAGGGCTGTCCTGGAATAGGTGCATAGACTGTCAGTTGTTGTACACAGGAAGCAGACCCTCAGTGCACAGGGCTGTCCTGGAACAGGTGCATAGCCTGCCTGCAGACCCTCAGAGCACAGGGATGTCCTGGAATAGGTACATAGCCTGCCAGTTGTTGTACACAGGAAGCAGACCCTCGGAGCAGAGGACTGTCCCGGAATAGGTGCTTAGCCTGCCAGTTTTTGTACACAGGAAGCAGACCCTCGGAGCACAGGACTATCCGGAAGTTGGTGCACGGCCTGGCAGTTGTTGTACACAGGATGCAGACCCTCGGAAAACAGGGCTGTCCTGGCAGAGGTGCATAGCATGCCAGTTGTTGTAAACAGGAAGCGGACCCTAAGTACACAGGACTGTCCTGGAATAGGTGCATAGCCTGCCCGTTGTTGTACACAGGAAGCAGACCCTCAGAGCAGAAGGCTGTCCTGGAATAGGTGCATAGCCTACCTGTTGTAGTATACAGGAAGCAGGCCCTAAGAGCACACGGCTATCCTGGAATAGGTGCATAGCCTCCGAGTTGTTGTACACAGGAAGCGGACCCTTGGAGCACAGAGCTGTCCTGGGATAGGTGCATGGCCGGCCAGTTGTACACAGGAAGCAGACCCTCGGAGCACAGGACTGTCTTGGAATAGGTGCATAGCCTGCCAGTTGTACAAAGGAAGAAGACGCCCCAGGGCACAGAGCTGTCTTGGAATAGGTGCATAGCCTGCGAGATGTTGTACACAGGAAGTGGACCCTGGGAGAACAGGGCTGTCCTGGAATAGGTGCATAGCCTGCCAGTTGTTGTACCCTCGGAGCAGAGGACTGTCCTGGAATAGGTGCAATACCGTGCCAGTTGCTGTACACAGGAAGCAGACCTTCAGAGCACAGGGCTGTCCTGGAATAAGTGCATAACCTGCCTGCTCTTGTACACAGGAAACAGACCCTCAGAGCACAGGGTTGTCCTGGAAGAGGTGGATAGCCTGACAGTTGCTGTACACAGGAAGCAGACCCTAGGAGCACAGGACTATCCTGGAATAGGAGCATAGCCTGCCAGTTGTTGTACAGAGGAAGCAGACCCTCGGAGCACAGGGCTACCCTGCAATAAGTACATAGCATGCCTGTTGTAGTATACAGGAAGCAGGCCCTAAGAGCACAGGACTGTCCTCGAATAGGTGCATAGCCTGCCAGTTGTTGTACACAGGAAGCGGACGCTCAGAGCACAGGGATAGTCCTGGAATAGGTGCATAGCCTGCCAGTTGTTGTACACAGGAAGCAGACCCTCGGAGCACAGGGCTGTCCTGCAATAGGTGCATAGCCTGCCAGTTGTAGTACACAGGAAGCAGACCCTCAGAGCACAGGGATGTCTTGGAATAGGTGCATAGCCTGCCAGTTGTTGTACAAAGGAAGAAGACCCTCAGAGCACAGGACTGTCCTGGAATAGATGCATATTCTGCCAGATGTTGAACACAGGAAGCGGACCCTCTGGGCACAGGGCTGTCCTGGAATAGGTGCATAGCCTGCCTGTTGTTGTACACAGGAAGCAGACCTTCAGAGCACAGGGCTGTCCTGAAATAGGTGCATAGCCTGCCTGTTGATGTACACAGGAAGCAGACCCTAAGAGCACAGGGTTGTCCTGGAATAGGTGAATAGCCTGCCAGTTGTTGTACACAGGAAGCAGACCCTCGGAGCACAGGACTATCCTGGAGTAGATGCAAACCTCGAATAGGTGCATAGCTTGCCTGTTGTTGTACACAGGAAGCAGACCCTCGGCGCACAGGGCTGTCCTAGGAGAGGTGCATAGCCTGCCTGTTGTTGCACACAGAAAGCAGACCCTCGGAGCGCAAGACTGTCCTAGAATAGGTGCACAGCCTGCCAGTTGTTGCACACAAGAAGCAGGCCCTAAGAGCACAGGGCTGTCCTAGAACAGGTGGATAGCCTGACAGTTGCTGTACACAGGAAGCAGACCCTAGGAGCACAGGACTATCCTGGAATAGGTGCATAGCCTGCCAGTTGTTGTACACAGGAAGCAGACCCTCGGAGCACAGGGCTGTCCTGCAATAGGTGCATAGCCTGCCAGTTGTAGTACACAGGAAGCAGACCCTCAGAGCACAGGGATGTCTTGGAATAGGTGCATAGCCTGCCAGTTGTTGTACAAAGGAAGAAGACCCTCAGAGCACAGGACTGTCCTGGAATAGATGCATATTCTGTCAGATGTTGAACACAGGAAGCGGACCCTCTGGGCACAGGGCTGTCCTGGAATAGGTGCATAGCCTGCCTGTTGTTGTACACAGGAAGCAGACCCTTGGAGCACAGAGCTGTCCTGGAATAGGCACATAGCCGGCCAGTTGTACACAGGAAGCAGACCCTCGGAGCACAGGACTGTCTTGGAATAGGTGCATAGCCTGCCAGTTGTTGTACAAAGGAAGCAGACCCTCGGACCAAAGGGCTGTTCTGGAATAGGTTGATAGCCTGCCTGTTGTTGTACACAGGAAGCAGACCCGCAGAGCACAGGACTATCCTGGAATAGGTGCATAGCCTGCCGGTTGTTGTACACAGGAAGCGGACCCTTGGAGCACAGAGCTGTCCTGGAATAGGCGCATAGCCGGCCAGTTGTACACAGGAAGCAGACCCTCGGAGCACAGGACTGTCTTGGAATAGGTGCATAGCCTGCCAGTTGTTGTACAAAGGAAGCAGACCCTCGGACCAAAGGGCTGTTCTGGAATAGGTTGATAGCCTGTCTGTTGTTGTACACAGGAAGCAGACCCGCAGAGCACAGGACTATCCTGGAATAGGTGCATAGCCTGCCGGTTGTTGTACACAGGAAGCAGACCCTCAGAGCACAGGGCTGCCTTGGAATAGGTGCATAGCCTTCCAGTTGTTGTACAAAGGAAGAAGACCCTCAGAGCACAGGGCTGTCCTGGAATAGGTGCGTAGCCTGCCTGTTGTTGTAGACAGGAAGAAGGCCCTAAGATCACAGAGCTGTCCTGGAATGGGTGCATAGCCTGCCATTTGTTATACACAGGAACAGACCCTAAGGGCACAGGGCTGTCCTGGAATAGGTGCATAGACTGTCAGTTGTTGTACACGGGAAGCAGACCCTCAGAGCACAGGGCTGTCCTGGAATAGGTGCATAGCCTGCCTGCAGACCCTCAGAGCACAGGGATGTCCTGGAATAGGTACATAGCCTGCCAGTTGCTGTACACAGGAAGCAGACCCTCGGAGCAGAGGACTGTCCCGGAATATGTGCATAGCCTGCCAGTTTTTGTACACAGCAAGCAGACCCTCGGAGCACAGGACTATCCGGAAGTCGGTGCACGGCCTGGCAGTTGTTGTACACAGGATGCAGACCCTCGGAAAACAGGGCTGTCCTGGCATAGGTGCATGGCCTGCCAGTTGTTGTAAACAGGAAGCGGACCCTAAGTACACAGGACTGTCCTGGAATAGGTGCATAGCCTGCCCGTTGTTGTACACAGGAAGCAGACCCTCAGAGCAGAAGGCTGTCCTGGAATAGGTGCATATCCTACCTGTTGTAGTATACAGGAAGCAGGCCCTAAGAGCACACAGCTATCCTGGAATAGGTGCATAGCCTCCCAGTTGTTGTACACAGGAAGCGGACCCTTGGAGCACAGAGCTGTCCTGGAATAGGTGCATAGCCGGCCAGTTGTACACAGGAAGCAGACCCTCGGAGCACAGGACTGTCTTGGAATAGGTGCATAGCCTGCCAGTTGTACAAAGGAAGAAGACCCCCCAGGGCACAGAGCTGTCTTGGAATAGGTGCATAGCCTGCGAGATGTTGTACACAGGAAGTGGACCCTGGGAGAACAGGGCTGTCCTGGAATAGGTGCATAGCCTGCCAGTTGTTGTACCCTCGGAGCAGAGGACTGTCCTGGAATGGGTGCATAGCCTGCCAGTTGCTGTACACAGGAAGCAGACCTTCAGAGCACAAGGCTGTCCTGGAATAAGTGCATAACCTGCCTGCTCTTGTACACAGGAAACAGACCCTCAGAGCACAGGGTTGTCCTGGAAGAGGTGGATAGCCTGACAGTTGCTGTACACAGGAAGCAGACCCTAGGAGCACAGGACTATCCTGGAATAGGTGCATAGCCTGCCAGTTGTTGTACACAGGAAGCAGACCCTCGGAGCACAAGGCTGTCCTGGAATAAGTGCATAACCTGCCTGCTCTTGTACACAGGAAACAGACCCTCAGAGCACAGGGTTGTCCTGGAAGAGGTGGATAGCCTGACAGTTGCTGTACACAGGAAGCAGACCCTAGGAGCACAGGACTATCCTGGAATAGGTGCATAGCCTGCCAGTTGTTGTACACAGGAAGCAGACCCTCGGAGCACAGGGCTGTCCTTCAATAGGTGCATAGCCTGCCAGTTGTAGTACACAGGAAGCAGACCCTCAGAGCACAGGGATGTCTTGGAATAGGTGCATAGCCTGCCAGTTGTTGTACAAAGGAAGAAGACCCTCAGAGCACAGGACTGTCCTGGAATAGATGCATATTCTGTCAGATGTTGAACACAGGAAGCGGACCCTCTGGGCACAGGGCTGTCCTGGAATAGGTGCATAGCCTGCCTGTTGTTGTACACAGGAAGCAGACCTTCAGAGCACAAAGCTGTCCTGAAATAGGTGCATAGCCTGCCTGTTGATGTACCCTCGGAGCAGAGGACTGTCCTGGAATAGGTGCATAGCCTGCCCTTTGTTGTACACAGGAAGCAGACCTTCAGAGCACAGGGCTGTCCTGAAATAGGTGCATAGCGTGCCTGTTGTTGTACACAGGAAGCAGACCCTAAGAGCACAGGGTTGTCCTGGAATAGGTGAATAGCCTGCCAGTTGTTGTACACAGGAAGCAGACCCTCAGAGCACAGGCATGTCCTGGAATAGGTGCATGCATAGCCTGTCTGTTGTTGTACACAGGAGGCAGACCCTCGGCGCACAGAGCTGTCCTAGAAGAGGTGCATAGCCTGCCTGTTGTTGCACACAGGAAGCAGACCCTGGGAGCACAGGACTGTCCTAGAATAGGTGCAGAGCCTGCTAGTTGTTATACACAGGAAGCAGGCCCTAAGAGCACAGGACTAGACTGGAATAGGTGCATAGCCTGCCTGTTGTTGCACACAGGAAGCAGACCCTCGGAGCACAGGGCTGTCCAAGAATAGGTACATAGCCTGCTGGTTGTTGTACACAGGAAGCAGACCCTCGGAGCACCGGAATAGCCTGGAATAGGTGCATAGCCTGCCGGTTGTTGTACACAGGAAGCAGACCCTCGGAGCACAGGGCTGTCCTGGAATAGGTATATGGCCTGCCAGTTCTTGTACACAGGAAGTGGACCCTCAGAGCACAGGGCTGTCCTGGAATAGGTGCATACCTGCTTGTTGTTGTACACAGTAAGATGACACTCAAAGCACAGGGCTTTCCTGGAATAGGTGCAAAACCTGCCTGTTGTTGTACACAGTAAGTTGACCCTCAAAGCACAGGGCTTTCCTGGAATAGGTGCATAGCCTGCCGGTTGTTGTACAAAGGAAGCAGACCCTTGGACCAAAGGGCTGTTCTGGAATAGGTTGATAGCCTGCCTGTTGTTGTACACAGGAAGCAGACCCGCAGAGCACAGGACTATCCTGGAATAGGTGCATAGCCTGCCGGTTGTTGTACACAGGAAGCAGACCCTCGGAGCACAGGGCTGTCTTGGAATAGGTGCATAGCCTGCCAGTTGTTGTACAAAGGAAGAAGACCCTCAGAGCACAGGGCTGTCCTGGAATAGGTGTGTAGCATGCCTGTTGTTGTAGACAGGAAGAAGGCCCTAAGAGCACAGAGCTGTCCTGGAATGGGTGCATAGCCTGCCATTTGTTGTACACAGGAAGCAGACCCTAAGGGCACAGGGCTGTCCTGGAATAGGTGCAAAGACTGCCAGTTTTTGTACACAGGAACACAGGAAGCAGACCCTAAGGGCACAGGGCTGTCTTGGAATAGGTGCATAGACTGCCAGTTTTTGTACACAGGAAGCAGACCCTCAGAGCACAGGGCTGTCCTGGAATAGGTGCATAGCCTGCCTGCAGACCCTCAGAGCACAGGGATGTCCTGGAATAGGTACATAGCCTGCCAGTTGTTGTACACAGGAAGCAGACCCTCGGAGCAGAGGACTGTCCCGGAATAGGTGCATAGCCTGCCAGTTTTTGTACACAGGAAGCAGACCCTCGGAGCACAGGACTATCCGGACGTAGGTGCACGGCCTGGCAGTTGTTGTACACTGGATGCAGACCCTCGGAAAACAGGGCTGTCCTGGCATAGGTGCATAGCCTGCCAGTTGTTGTAAACAGGAAGCGGACCCTAAGTACACAGGACTGTCCTGGAATAGGTGCATAGCCTGCCCGTTTGAAGGCCGTCCTGGAATAGGTGCATAGCCTGCCTGTTGTAGTATACAGGAAGCAGGCCCTAAGAGCACACGGCTATCCTGGAATAGGTGCCTAGCCTCCCAGTTGTTGTACACAGGAAGCGGACCCATGGAGCACAGAGCTGTCCTGGAATAGGTGCATAGCCGGCCAGTTGTACACAGGAAGCAGACCCTCGGAGCACAGGACTGTCTTGGAATAGGTGCATAGCCTGCCAGTTGTTGTACAAAGGAAGCAGACCCTCGGACCAAAGGGCTGTTCTGGAATAGGTTGATAGCCTGTCTGTTTTTGTATACAGGAAGCAGACCCGCAGAGCACAGGACTATCCTGGAATAGGTGCATAGCCTGCCGGTTGTTGTACACAGGAAGCAGACCCTCGGAGCACAGGGCTGTCTTGGAATAGGTGCATAGCCTGCCAGTTGTTGTACAAAGGAAGAAGACCCTCAGAGCACAGGGCTGTCCTGGAATAGGTGCGTAGCCTGCCTGTTGTTGTAGACAGGAAGAAGGCCCTAAGATCACAGAGCTGTCCTGGAATAGGTGCATAAACTGTCAGTTGTTGTACACAGGAAGCAGACACTCAGAGCACAGGGCTGTCCTGGAATAGGTGCATAGCCTGCCTGCAGACCCTCAGAGCACAGGGATGTCCTGGAATAGGTACATAGCCTGCCAGTTGTTGTACACAGGAAGCAGACCCTCGGAGCAGAGGACTGTCCCGGAATAGGTGAATAGCCTGCAAGTTTTTGTACACAGCAAGCAGACCCTCGGAGCACAGGACTATCCGGAAGTCGGTGCACGGCGTGGCAGTTGTTGTACACAGGATGCAGACCCTCGGAAAATAGGGCTGTCCTGGCATAGGTGCATAGCCTGCCAGTTGTTGTAAACAGGAAGCGGACCCTAAGTACACAGGACTGTCCTGGAATAGGTGCATAGCCTGCCCGTTGTTGTACACAGGAAGCAGACCCTCAGAGCAGAAGGCTGTCCTGGAATAGGTGCATAGCCTACCTGTTGTAGTATACAGGAAGCAGGCCCTAAGAGCACACGGCTATCCTGGAATAGGTGCATAGCCTCCGAGTTGTTGTACACAGGAAGCGGACCCTTGGAGCACAGAGCTGTCCTGGGATAGGTGCATGGCCGGCCAGTTGTACACAGGAAGCAGACCCTCGGAGCACAGGACTGTCTTGGAATAGGTGCATAGCCTGCCAGTTGTACAAAGGAAGAAGACGCCCCAGGGCACAGAGCTGTCTTGGAATAGGTGCATAGCCTGCGAGATGTTGTACACAGGAAGTGGACCCTGGGAGAACAGGGCTGTCCTGGAATAGGTGCATAGCCTGCCAGTTGTTGTACCCTCGGAGCAGAGGACTGTCCTGGAATAGGTGCAATACCGTGCCAGTTGCTGTACACAGGAAGCAGACCTTCAGAGCACAGGGCTGTCCTGGAATAAGTGCATAACCTGCCTGCTCTTGTACACAGGAAACAGACCCTCAGAGCACAGGGTTGTCCTGGAAGAGGTGGATAGCCTGACAGTTGCTGTACACAGGAAGCAGACCCTAGGAGCACAGGACTATCCTGGAATAGGAGCATAGCCTGCCAGTTGTTGTACAGAGGAAGCAGACCCTCGGAGCACAGGGCTACCCTGCAATAAGTACATAGCATGCCTGTTGTAGTATACAGGAAGCAGGCCCTAAGAGCACAGGACTGTCCTCGAATAGGTGCATAGCCTGCCAGTTGTTGTACACAGGAAGCGGACGCTCAGAGCACAGGGATAGTCCTGGAATAGGTGCATAGCCTGCCAGTTGCTGTACACAGGAAGCAGACCCTCGGAGCACAGGGCTGTCCTGCAATAGGTGCATAGCCTGCCAGTTGTAGTACACAGGAAGCAGACCCTCAGAGCACAGGGATGTCTTGGAATAGGTGCATAGCCTGCCAGTTGTTGTACAAAGGAAGAAGACCCTCAGAGCACAGGACTGTCCTGGAATAGATGCATATTCTGCCAGATGTTGAACACAGGAAGCGGACCCTCTGGGCACAGGGCTGTCCTGGAATAGGTGCATAGCCTGCCTGTTGTTGTACACAGGAAGCAGACCTTCAGAGCACAGGGCTGTCCTGAAATAGGTGCATAGCCTGCCTGTTGATGTACACAGGAAGCAGACCCTAAGAGCACAGGGTTGTCCTGGAATAGGTGAATAGCCTGCCAGTTGTTGTACACAGGAAGCAGACCCTCGGAGCACAGGACTATCCTGGAGTAGATGCAAACCTCGAATAGGTGCATAGCTTGCCTGTTGTTGTACACAGGAAGCAGACCCTCGGCGCACAGGGCTGTCCTAGGAGAGGTGCATAGCCTGCCTGTTGTTGCACACAGAAAGCAGACCCTCGGAGCGCAAGACTGTCCTAGAATAGGTGCACAGCCTGCCAGTTGTTGCACACAAGAAGCAGGCCCTAAGAGCACAGGGCTGTCCTAGAACAGGTGGATAGCCTGACAGTTGCTATACACAGGAAGCAGACCCTAGGAGCACAGGACTATCCTGGAATAGGTGCATAGCCTGCCAGTTGTTGTACACAGGAAGCAGACCCTCGGAGCACAGGGCTGTCCTGCAATAGGTGCATAGCCTGCCAGTTGTAGTACACAGGAAGCAGACCCTCAGAGCACAGGGATGTCTTGGAATAGGTGCATAGCCTGCCAGTTGTTGTACAAAGGAAGAAGACCCTCAGAGCACAGGACTGTACTGGAATAGATGCATATTCTGTCAGATGTTGAACACAGGAAGCGGACCCTCTGGGCACAGGGCTGTCCTGGAATAGGTGCATAGCCTGCCTGTTGTTGTACACAGGAAGCAGACCCTTGGAGCACAGAGCTGTCCTGGAATAGGCGCATAGCCGGCCAGTTGTACACAGGAAGCAGACCCTCGGAGCACAGGACTGTCTTGGAATAGGTGCATAGCCTGCCAGTTGTTGTACAAAGGAAGCAGACCCTCGGACCAAAGGGCTGTTCTGGAATAGGTTGATAGCCTGCCTGTTGTTGTACACAGGAAGCAGACCCGCAGAGCACAGGACTATCCTGGAATAGGTGCATAGCCTGCCGGTTGTTGTACACAGGAAGCGGACCCTTGGAGCACAGAGCTGTCCTGGAATAGGCGCATAGCCGGCCAGTTGTACACAGGAAGCAGACCCTCGGAGCACAGGACTGTCTTGGAATAGGTGCATAGCCTGCCAGTTGTTGTACAAAGGAAGCAGACCCTCGGACCAAAGGGCTGTTCTGGAATAGGTTGATAGCCTGCCTGTTGTTGTACACAGGAAGCAGACCCGCAGAGCACAGGACTATCCTGGAATAGGTGCATAGCCTGCCGGTTGTTGTACACAGGAAGCAGACCCTCAGAGCACAGGGCTGCCTTGGAATAGGTGCATAGCCTTCCAGTTGTTGTACAAAGGAAGAAGACCCTCAGAGCACAGGGCTGTCCTGGAATAGGTGCGTAGCCTGCCTGTTGTTGTAGACAGGAAGAAGGCCCTAAGATCACAGAGCTGTCCTGGAATGGGTGCATAGCCTGCCATTTGTTATACACAGGAACAGACCCTAAGGGCACAGGGCTGTCCTGGAATAGGTGCATAGACTGTCAGTTGTTGTACACGGGAAGCAGACCCTCAGAGCACAGGGCTGTCCTGGAATAGGTGCATAGCCTGCCTGCAGACCCTCAGAGCACAGGGATGTCCTGGAATAGGTACATAGCCTGCCAGTTGCTGTACACAGGAAGCAGACCCTCGGAGCAGAGGACTGTCCCGGAATATGTGCATAGCCTGCCAGTTTTTGTACACAGCAAGCAGACCCTCGGAGCACAGGACTATCCGGAAGTCGGTGCACGGCCTGGCAGTTGTTGTACACAGGATGCAGACCCTCGGAAAACAGGGCTGTCCTGGCATAGGTGCATGGCCTGCCAGTTGTTGTAAACAGGAAGCGGACCCTAAGTACACAGGACTGTCCTGGAATAGGTGCATAGCCTGCCCGTTGTTGTACACAGGAAGCAGACCCTCAGAGCAGAAGGCTGTCCTGGAATAGGTGCATATCCTACCTGTTGTAGTATACAGGAAGCAGGCCCTAAGAGCACACAGCTATCCTGGAATAGGTGCATAGCCTCCCAGTTGTTGTACACAGGAAGCGGACCCTTGGAGCACAGAGCTGTCCTGGAATAGGTGCATAGCCGGCCAGTTGTACACAGGAAGCAGACCCTCGGAGCACAGGACTGTCTTGGAATAGGTGCATAGCCTGCCAGTTGTACAAAGGAAGAAGACCCCCCAGGGCACAGAGCTGTCTTGGAATAGGTGCATAGCCTGCGAGATGTTGTACACAGGAAGTGGACCCTGGGAGAACAGGGCTGTCCTGGAATAGGTGCATAGCCTGCCAGTTGTTGTACCCTCGGAGCAGAGGACTGTCCTGGAATGGGTGCATAGCCTGCCAGTTGCTGTACACAGGAAGCAGACCTTCAGAGCACAAGGCTGTCCTGGAATAAGTGCATAACCTGCCTGCTCTTGTACACAGGAAACAGACCCTCAGAGCACAGGGTTGTCCTGGAAGAGGTGGATAGCCTGACAGTTGCTGTACACAGGAAGCAGACCCTAGGAGCACAGGACTATCCTGGAATAGGTGCATAGCCTGCCAGTTGTTGTACACAGGAAGCAGACCCTCGGAGCACAAGGCTGTCCTGGAATAAGTGCATAACCTGCCTGCTCTTGTACACAGGAAACAGACCCTCAGAGCACAGGGTTGTCCTGGAAGAGGTGGATAGCCTGACAGTTGCTGTACACAGGAAGCAGACCCTAGGAGCACAGGACTATCCTGGAATAGGTGCATAGCCTGCCAGTTGTTGTACACAGGAAGCAGACCCTCGGAGCACAGGGCTGTCCTGCAATAGGTGCATAGCCTGCCAGTTGTAGTACACAGGAAGCAGACCCTCAGAGCACAGGAATGTCTTGGAATAGGTGCATAGCCTGCCAGTTGTTGTACAAAGGAAGAAGACCCTCAGAGCACAGGACTGTCCTGGAATAGATGCATATTCTGTCAGATGTTGAACACAGGAAGCGGACCCTCTGGGCACAGGGCTGTCCTGGAATAGGTGCATAGCCTGCCTGTTGTTGTACACAGGAAGCAGACCTTCAGAGCACAAAGCTGTCCTGAAATAGGTGCATAGCCTGCCTGTTGATGTACACAGGAAGCAGACCCTAAGAGCACAGGGTTGTCCTGGAATAGGTGAATAGCCTGCCAGTTGTTGTACACAGGAAGCAGACCTTCGGAGCACAGGACTATCCTGGAGTAGATGCAAACCTCAAATAGGTGCATAGCTTGCCTGTTGTTGTACACAGGAAGCAGACCCTCGGCGCACAGGGCTGTCCTAGGAGAGGTGCATAGCCTGCCTGTTGTTGCACACAGGAAGCAGACCCTCGGAGCGCAAGACTGTCCTAGAATAGGTGCACAGCCTGCCAGTTGTTGCAGACAAGAAGCAGGCCCTAAGAGCACAGGGCTGTCCTAGAATAGGTACATAGCCTGCTGGTTGTTGTACACAGGAAGCAGACCCTCGGAGCACAGGACTATCATGGAATAGGTGCATAGCCTGTCGGTTGTTGCACACAGGAAGCAGACCCTCGGAGCACAGGGCTGTCCTGGAATAGGTGCATGGCCTGCCAGTTGTTGTACACAGGAAGCAGACCCCGGACCACAGGGCTATTCTGGAATAGGTTGATAGCCTGCCTGTTGTTGTACACAGGAAGCAGACCCGCAGATCACAGGACTATACTGGAATAGGTGCAATGCCTGCCGGTTGTTGTACACAGGAAGCAGACCCTCGGAGCACAGGACTATCCGGGAATAGGTGCATAGCCTGCCCTTTGTAGTATACAGGAAGCAGGCCCTAAGAGCAAAGGGCTGTCCTGGAATAGGTGCATAATCTGCCAGTTGTTGTACACAGGAAGCGGACGCTCAGAGCACAGGACTGTCCTGGAAAAGGTGCATAGCCTGCCAGTTGTTGTACACAGGAAGCGGACGCTCGGAACACAGGATTGTCCTGGAATAGGTGCATAGCCTGCCAGTTGTTGTACACAGGAAGCGGACCCTCGGAGCACAGGGCTGCCTGGGAATAGATGCATAGCCTGCCAGTTGCTGTACAAAGGAAGAAGACCCTCAGAGCACAGGACTGTCCTGGAATAGATCCCTAGCCTGCCAGATGTTGTACACAGGAAGCGGACCCTCTGAACATAGGGCTGTCCTGGAATAGGTGCATAACCTGCCAGTTGTTGTAAACAGGAAGCGACCTTCAGAGCACAGGGCTGTCCTGAAATAGGTGCATAGCCTGCCTGTTGTTGTACACAGGAAGCAGACCCTTAGAGCACAGGGTTGTCCTGGAATAATTGAATAGCCTGCCAGTTGTTGTACAGAGGAAGCAGACCCTCGGAGCACAGGGCTGTCCTCGAATAGGTGCATAGCCTGCCAGTTGTTGTACACAGGAAGCAGACCCTCAGAGCACAGGCATGTCCTGGAATAGTTGCATGCATAGCCTGTCTGTTGTTGTACACAGGAGGCAGACCCTCGGCGCACAGAGCTGTCCTAGAAGAGGTGCATAGCCTGCCTGTTGTTGCACACAGGAAGCAGACCCTCGGAGCACAGGACTGTCCTAGAATAGGTGCAGAGCCTGCTAGTTGTTATACACAGGAAGCAGGCCCTAAGAGCACAGGACTAGCCTGGAATAGGTGCATAGCCTGCCTGTTGTTGCACACAGGAAGCAGACCCTCGGAGCACAGGGCTGTCCTACAATAGGTACATAGCCTGCCTGTTGTTGTACACAGTAAGATGACCCTCAAAGCACAGGGCTTTCCTGGAATAGGTGCAAAACCTGCCTGTTGTTGTACACAGTAAGTTGACCCTCAAAGCGCAGTGCTTTCCTGGAATAGGTGCATAGCCTGCCGGTTGTTGTACAAAGGAAGCAGACCCTCGGACCAAAGGGCTGTTCTGGAATAGGTTGATAGCCTGCCTGTTGTTGTACACAGGAAGCAGACCCGCAGAGCACAGGACTATCCTGGAATAGGTGCATAGCCTGCCGGTTGTTGTACACAGGAAGCAGACCCTCGGAGCACAGGGCTGTCTTGGAATAGGTGCATAGCCTGCCAGTTGTTGTACAAAGGAAGAAGACACTCAGAGCACAGGGCTGTCCTGGAATAGGTGCGTAGCCTGCCTGTTGTTGTAGACAGGAAGAAGGCCCTAAGAGCACAGAGCTGTCCTGGAATGGATGCATAGCCTGCCATTTGTTGTACACAGGAAGCAGACCCTAAGGGCACAGGGCTGTCCTGGAATAGGTGCATAGACTGCCAGTTGTTGTACACAGGAAGCAGACCCTCAGAGCACAGGGCTGTCCTGGAATAGGTGCATAGCCTGCCTGCATACCCTCAGAGCACAGGGATGTCCTGGAATAGGTACATAGCCTGTCAGTTGTTGTACACAGGAAGTAAACCCTCGGAGCAGAGGACTGTCCCAGAATAGGTGCATAGCCTGCCAGTTTTTGTACACAGGAAGCAGACCCTCGGAGCACAGGACTATCCGGAAGTAGGTGCACGGCCTGGCAGTTGTTGTACACAGGATGCAGACCCTCGGAAAACATGGCTTTCCTGGCATAGGTGCATAGCCTGCCAGTTGTTGTAAACAGGAAGCGGACCCTAAGTACACAGGACTGTCCTGGAATAGGTGCATAGCCTGCCCGTTTTTGTACACAGAAAGCAGACCCTCAGAGCAGAAGGCTATCCTGGAATAGGTGCATAGCCTGCCTGTTGTAGTATACAGGAAGCAGGCCCTAAGAGCACATGGCTATCCTGGAATAGGTGCATAGCCTCCCAGTTGTTGTACACAGGAAGCGGACCCTTGGAGCACAGAGCTATCCTGGAATAGGTGCATAGCCGGCCAGTTGTACACCGGAAGCAGACCCTCGGAGCACAGGACTGTCTTGGAATAGGTGCATAGCCTGCCAGTTGTTGTACAAAGGAAGCAGACCCTCGGACCAAAGGGCTGTTCTGGAATAGGTTGATAGCCTGCCTGTTGCTGTACACAGGAAGCAGACCCGCAGAGCACAGGACTATCCTGGAATAGGTGCATAGCCTGCGAGTTGTTGTACACAGGAAGCAGACCCTCAGAGCACAGGGCTGTCTTGGAATAGGTGCATAGCCTGCCAGTTGTTGTACAAAGGAAGAAGACCCTCAGAGCACAGGGCTGTCCTGGAATGGGTGCATAGCCTGCCATTTGTTGTACACAGGAAGCAGACCCTAAGGGCACAGGGCTGTCCTGGAATAGGTGCATAGACTGTCAGTTGTTGTACACAGGAAGCAGACCCTCAGAGCACAGGACTGTCCTGGAATAGGTGCATAGCCTGCCTGCAGACCCTCAGAGCACAGGGATGTCCTGGAATAGGTACATAGCCTGCCAGTTGTTGTACACAGGAAGCAGACCCTCGGAGCAGAGGACTGTTCCGGAATAGGTGCATAGCCTGCCAGTTTTTGTACACAGGAAGCAGACCCTCGGAGCACAGGACTATCCGGAAGTCGGTGCACGGCCTGGCAGTTGTTGTACACAGGATGCAGACCCTCGGAAAACAGGGCTGTCCTGGCATAGGTGCATAGCCTGCCAGTTGTTGTAAACAGGAAGCAGACCCTAAGTACACAGGACTGTCCTGGAATAGGTGCATAGCCTGCCCGTTGTTGTACACAGGAAGCAGACCCTCAGAGCAGAAGGCTGTCCTGGAATAGGTGCATAGCCTACCTGTTGTAGTATACAGGAAGCAGGCCCTAAGAGCACACGGCTATCCTGGAATAGGTGCATAGCCTCCCAGTTGTTGTACACAGGAAGAAGACCCTCAGAGCACAGGGCTGTCCTGGAATAGGTGCTTAGCCTGCCTGTTGTTGTAGACAGGAAGAAGGCCCTAAGATCACAGAGCTGTCCTGGAATGGGTGCATAGCCTGCCATTTGTTGTACACAGGAAGCAGACCCTAAGGGCACAGGGCTGTCCTGGAATAGGTGCATAGACTGTCAGTTGTTGTACACAGGAAGCAGACACTCAGAGCACAGGGCTGTCCTGGAATAGGTGTATAGCCTGCCTGCAGACCCTCAGAGCACAGGGATGTCCTGGAATAGGTACATAGCCTGCCAGTTGTTGTACACAGGAAGCAGACCCTCGGAGCAGAGGACTGTTCCGGAATAGGTGCATAGCCTGCCAGTTTTTGTACACAGGAAGCAGACCCTCGGAGCACAGGACTATCCGGAAGTCGGTGCACGGCCTGGCAGTTGTTGTACACAGGATGCACACCCTCGGAAAACAGGGCTGTCCTGGCATAGGTGCATAGCCTGCCAGTTGTTGTAAACAGGAAGCAGACCCTAAGTACACAGGACTGTCCTGGAATAGGTGCATAGCCTGCCCGTTGTTGTACACAGGAAGCAGACCCTCAGAGCAGAAGGCTGTCCTGGAATAGGTGCATAGCCTACCTGTTGTAGTATACAGGAAGCAGGCCCTAAGAGCACACGGCTATCCTGGAATAGGTGCATAGCCTCCCAGTTGTTGTACACAGGAAGCGGACCCTTGGAGCACAGAGCTGTCATGGAATAGGTGCATAGCCTGCCAGTTGTACAAAGGAAGAAGACCCCCCAGGGCACAGAGCTGTCTTGGAATAGGTGCATAGCCTGCGAGATGTTGTACACAGGAAGTGGACCCTGGGAGAACAGGGCTGTCCTGGTATAGGTGCATAGCCTGCCAGTTGTTGTACCCTCGGAGCAGAGGACATTCCTGGAATAGGTGCATAGCCTGCCAGTTGCTGTACACAGGAAGCAGACCATCAGAGCACAGGGCTGTCCTGGAATAAGTGCATAACCTGCCTGCTCTTGTACACAAGAAACAGACCGTCAGAGCACAGGGTTGTCCTGGAAGAGGTGGATAGCCTGACAGTTGCTGTACACAGGAAGCAGACCCTAGGAGCACAGGACTATCCTGGAATAGGTGCATAGCCTGCCAGTTGTTGTACACAGGAAGCAGACCCTCAGAGCACAGGGCTACCCTGCAATAAGTACATAGCATGCCTGTTGTAGTATACAGGAAGCAGGCCCTAAGAGCACAGGACTGTCCTCGAATAGGTGCATAGCCTGCCAGTTGTTGTACACAGGAAGCGGACGCTCAGCGCACAGGGATTGTCCTGGAATAGGTGCATAGCCTGCCAGTTGTTGTACACAGGAAGCAGACCCTCGGAGCACAGGGCTGTCCTGCAATAGGTGCATAGCCTGCCAGTTGTAGTACACAGGAAGAAGGCCCTCAGAGCACAGGACTGTCCTGGAATAGATGCATATTCTGCCAGATGTTGAACACAGGAAGCGGACCCTCTGGGCACAGGGCTGTCCTGGAATAGGTGCATAACCTGCCTGTTGTTGTACACAGGAAGCAGACCCTCGGAGCACAGGGCTACCCTGCAATAAGTACATAGCATGCCTGTTGTAGTATACAGGAAGCGGACCCTAAGTACACAGGACTGTCCTGGAATAGGTGCATAGCCTGCCTGTTTTTGTACACAGGAAGCAGACCCTCAGAGCAGAAGGCTGTCCTGGAATAGGTGCATAGCCTGCCTGTTGTAGTATACAGGAAGCAGGCCCTAAGAGCACACGGCTATCCTGGAATAGGTGCATAGCCTCCCAGTTGTTGTACACAGGAAGCGGACCCTTAGAGCACAGAGCTGTCCTGGAATAGGTGCATAGCCGGCCAGTTGTACACAGGAAGCAGACCCTGGGAGCACAGGACTGTCTTGGAATAGGTGCATAGCCTGCCTGTTGTTGTACACAGGAAGCAGACCGCCAGAGCACAGGACTATCCTGGAATAGGTGCATAGCCTGCCGGTTGTTGTACACAGGAAGCAGACCCTCGGAGCACAGGGCTGTCTTGGAATAGGTGCATAGCCTGCCAGTTGTTGTACAAAGGAAGAAGACCCTCAGAGCACAGGGCTGTCCTGGAATAGGTGCGTAGCCTGCCTGTTGTTGTAGACAGGAAGAAGGCCCTAAGATCACAGAGCTGTCCTGGAATGGGTGCATAGCCTGCCATTTGTTGTACACAGGAAGCAGACCCTAAGGGCACAGGGCTGTCCTGGAATAGGTGCATAGACTGTCAGTTGTTGTACACAGGAAGCAGACCCTCAGTGCACAGGGCTGTCCTGGAACAGGTGCATAGCCTGCCTGCAGACCCTCAGAGCACAGGGATGTCCTGGAATAGGTACATAGCCTGCCAGTTGTTGTACACAGGAAGCAGACCCTCGGAGCAGAGGACTGTCCCGGAATAGGTGCTTAGCCTGCCAGTTTTTGTACACAGGAAGCAGACCCTCGGAGCACAGGACTATCCGGAAGTTGGTGCACGGCCTGGCAGTTGTTGTACACAGGATGCAGACCCTCGGAAAACAGGGCTGTCCTGGCATAGGTGCATAGCATGCCAGTTGTTGTAAACAGGAAGCGGACCCTAAGTACACAGGACTGTCCTGGAATAGGTGCATAGCCTGCCCGTTGTTGTACACAGGAAGCAGACCCTCAGAGCAGAAGGCTGTCCTGGAATAGGTGCATAGCCTACCTGTTGTAGTATACAGGAAGCAGGCCCTAAGAGCACACGGCTATCCTGGAATAGGTGCATAGCCTCCGAGTTGTTGTACACAGGAAGCGGACCCTTGGAGCACAGAGCTGTCCTGGGATAGGTGCATGGCCGGCCAGTTGTACACAGGAAGCAGACCCTCGGAGCACAGGACTGTCTTGGAATAGGTGCATAGCCTGCCAGTTGTACAAAGGAAGAAGACGCCCCAGGGCACAGAGCTGTCTTGGAATAGGTGCATAGCCTGCGAGATGTTGTACACTGGAAGTGGACCCTGGGAGAACAGGGCTGTCCTGGAATAGGTGCATAGCCTGCCAGTTGTTGTACCCTCGGAGCAGAGGACTGTCCTGGAATAGGTGCAATACCGTGCCAGTTGCTGTACACAGGAAGCAGACCTTCAGAGCACAGGGCTGTCCTGGAATAAGTGCATAACCTGCCTGCTCTTGTACACAGGAAACAGACCCTCAGAGCACAGGGTTGTCCTGGAAGAGGTGGATAGCCTGACAGTTGCTGTACACAGGAAGCAGACCCTAGGAGCACAGGACTATCCTGGAATAGGAGCATAGCCTGCCAGTTGTTGTACAGAGGAAGCAGACCCTCGGAGCACAGGGCTACCCTGCAATAAGTACATAGCATGCCTGTTGTAGTATACAGGAAGCAGGCCCTAAGAGCACAGGACTGTCCTCGAATAGGTGCATAGCCTGCCAGTTGTTGTACACAGGAAGCGGACGCTCAGAGCACAGGGATAGTCCTGGAATAGGTGCATAGCCTGCCAGTTGTTGTACACAGGAAGCAGACCCTCGGAGCACAGGGCTGTCCTGCAATAGGTGCATAGCCTGCCAGTTGTAGTACACAGGAAGCAGACCCTCAGAGCACAGGGATGTCTTGGAATAGGTGCATAGCCTGCCAGTTGTTGTACAAAGGAAGAAGACCCTCAGAGCACAGGACTGTCCTGGAATAGATGCATATTCTGCCAGATGTTGAACACAGGAAGCGGACCCTCTGGGCACAGGGCTGTCCTGGAATAGGTGCATAGCCTGCCTGTTGTTGTACACAGGAAGCAGACCTTCAGAGCACAGGGCTGTCCTGAAATAGGTGCATAGCCTGCCTGTTGATGTACACAGGAAGCAGACCCTAAGAGCACAGGGTTGTCCTGGAATAGGTGAATAGCCTGCCAGTTGTTGTACACAGGAAGCAGACCCTCGGAGCACAGGACTATCCTGGAGTAGATGCAAACCTCGAATAGGTGCATAGCTTGCCTGTTGTTGTACACAGGAAGCAGACCCTCGGCGCACAGGGCTGTCCTAGGAGAGGTGCATAGCCTGCCTGTTGTTGCACACAGAAAGCAGACCCTCGGAGCGCAAGACTGTCCTAGAATAGGTCCACAGCCTGCCAGTTGTTGCACACAAGAAGCAGGCCCTAAGAGCACAGGGCTGTCCTAGAACAGGTGGATAGCCTGACAGTTGCTGTACACAGGAAGCAGACCCTAGGAGCACAGGACTATCCTGGAATAGGTGCATAGCCTGCCAGTTGTTGTACACAGGAAGCAGACCCTCGGAGCACAGGGCTGTCCTGCAATAGGTGCATAGCCTGCCAGTTGTAGTACACAGGAAGCAGACCCTCAGAGCACAGGGATGTCTTGGAATAGGTGCATAGCCTGCCAGTTGTTGTACAAAGGAAGAAGACCCTCAGAGCACAGGACTGTCCTGGAATAGATGCATATTCTGTCAGATGTTGAACACAGGAAGCGGACCCTCTGGGCACAGGGCTGTCCTGGAATAGGTGCATAGCCTGCCTGTTGTTGTACACAGGAAGCAGACCCTTGGAGCACAGAGCTGTCCTGGAATAGGCGCATAGCCGGCCAGTTGTACACAGGAAGCAGACCCTCGGAGCACAGGACTGTCTTGGAATAGGTGCATAGCCTGCCAGTTGTTGTACAAAGGAAGCAGACCCTCGGACCAAAGGGCTGTTCTGGAATAGGTTGATAGCCTGCCTGTTGTTGTACACAGGAAGCAGACCCGCAGAGCACAGGACTATCCTGGAATAGGTGCATAGCCTGCCGGTTGTTGTACACAGGAAGCGGACCCTTGGAGCACAGAGCTGTCCTGGAATAGGCGCATAGCCGGCCAGTTGTACACAGGAAGCAGACCCTCGGAGCACAGGACTGTCTTGGAATAGGTGCATAGCCTGCCAGTTGTTGTACAAAGGAAGCAGACCCTCGGACCAAAGGGCTGTTCAGGAATAGGTTGATAGCCTGCCTGTTGTTGTACACAGGAAGCAGACCCGCAGAGCACAGGACTATCCTGGAATAGGTGCATAGCCTGCCGGTTGTTGTACACAGGAAGCAGACCCTCAGAGCACAGGGCTGCCTTGGAATAGGTGCATAGCCTTCCAGTTGTTGTACAAAGGAAGAAGACCCTCAGAGCACAGGGCTGTCCTGGAATAGGTGCGTAGCCTGCCTGTTGTTGTAGACAGGAAGAAGGCCCTAAGATCACAGAGCTGTCCTGGAATGGGTGCATAGCCTGCCATTTGTTATACACAGGAACAGACCCTAAGGGCACAGGGCTGTCCTGGAATAGGTGCATAGACTGTCAGTTGTTGTACACGGGAAGCAGACCCTCAGAGCACAGGGCTGTCCTGGAATAGGTGCATAGCCTGCCTGCAGACCCTCAGAGCACAGGGATGTCCTGGAATAGGTACATAGCCTGCCAGTTGCTGTACACAGGAAGCAGACCCTCGGAGCAGAGGACTATCCGGAAGTCGGTGCACGGCCTGGCAGTTGTTGTACACAGGATGCAGACCCTCGGAAAACAGGGCTGTCCTGGCATAGGTGCATGGCCTGCCAGTTGTTGTAAACAGGAAGCGGACCCTAAGTACACAGGACTGTCCTGGAATAGGTGCATAGCCTGCCCGTTGTTGTACACAGGAAGCAGACCCTCAGAGCAGAAGGCTGTCCTGGAATAGGTGCATATCCTACGTGTTGTAGTATACAGGAAGCAGGCCCTAAGAGCACACAGCTATCCTGGAATAGGTGCATAGCCTCCCAGTTGTTGTACACAGGAAGCGGACCCTTGGAGCACAGAGCTGTCCTGGAATAGGTGCATAGCCGGCCAGTTGTACACAGGAAGCAGACCCTCGGAGCACAGGACTGTCTTGGAATAGGTGCATAGCCTGCCAGTTGTACAAAGGAAGAAGACCCCCCAGGGCACAGAGCTGTCTTGGAATAGGTGCATAGCCTGCGAGATGTTGTACACAGGAAGTGGACCCTGGGAGAACAGGGCTGTCCTGGAATAGGTGCATAGCCTGCCAGTTGTTGTACCCTCGGAGCAGAGGACTGTCCTGGAATGGGTGCATAGCCTGCCAGTTGCTGTACACAGGAAGCAGACCTTCAGAGCACAAGGCTGTCCTGGAATAAGTGCATAACCTGCCTGCTCTTGTACACAGGAAACAGACCCTCAGAGCACAGGGTTGTCCTGGAAGAGGTGGATAGCCTGACAGTTGCTGTACACAGGAAGCAGACCCTAGGAGCACAGGACTATCCTGGAATAGGTGCATAGCCTGCCAGTTGTTGTACACAGGAAGCAGACCCTCGGAGCACAAGGCTGTCCTGGAATAAGTGCATAACCTGCCTGCTCTTGTACACAGGAAACAGACCCTCAGAGCACAGGGTTGTCCTGGAAGAGGTGGATAGCCTGACAGTTGCTGTACACAGGAAGCAGACCCTAGGAGCACAGGACTATCCTGGAATAGGTGCATAGCCTGCCAGTTGTTGTACACAGGAAGCAGACCCTCGGAGCACAGGGCTGTCCTTCAATAGGTGCATAGCCTGCCAGTTGTAGTACACAGGAAGCAGACCCTCAGAGCACAGGGATGTCTTGGAATAGGTGCATAGCCTGCCAGTTGTTGTACAAAGGAAGAAGACCCTCAGAGCACAGGACTGTCCTGGAATAGATGCATATTCTGTCAGATGTTGAACACAGGAAGCGGACCCTCTGGGCACAGGGCTGTCCTGGAATAGGTGCATAGCCTGCCTGTTGTTGTACACAGGAAGCAGACCTTCAGAGCACAAAGCTGTCCTGAAATAGGTGCATAGCCTGCCTGTTGATGTACACAGGAAGCAGACCCTAAGAGCACAGGGTTGTCCTGGAATAGGTGAATAGCCTGCCAGTTGTTGTACACAGGAAGCAGACCTTCGGAGCACAGGACTATCCTGGAGTAGATGCAAACCTCGAATAGGTGCATAGCTTGCCTGTTGTTGTACACAGGAAGCAGACCCTCGGCGCACAGGGCTGTCCTAGGAGAGGTGCATAGCCTGCCTGTTGTTGCACACAGGAAGCAGACCCTCGGAGCGCAAGACTGTCCTAGAATAGGTGCACAGCCTGCCAGTTGTTGCAGACAAGAAGCAGGCCCTAAGAGCACAGGGCTGTCCTAGAATAGGTACATAGCCTGCTGGTTGTTGTACACAGGAAGCAGACCCTCGGAGCACAGGACTATCATGGAATAGGTGCATAGCCTGCCGGTTGTTGTACACAGGAAGCAGACCCTCGGAGCACAGGGCTGTCCTGGAATAGGTGCATGGCCTGCCAGTTGTTGTACACAGGAAGCAGACCCCGGACCACAGGGCTGTTCTGGAATAGGTTGATAGCCTGCCTCTTGTTGTACACAGGAAGCAGACCCGCAGATCACAGGACTATACTGGAATAGGTGCAATGCCTGCCGGTTGTTGTACACAGGAAGCAGACCCTCGGAGCACAGGACTATCCGGGAATAGGTGCATAGCCTGCCCTTTGTAGTATACAGGAAGCAGGCCCTAAGAGCAAAGGGCTGTCCTGGAATAGGTGCATAACCTGCCAGTTGTTGTACACAGGAAGCGGACGCTCAGAGCACAGGACTGTCCTGGAAAAGGTGCATAGCCTGCCAGTTGTTGTACACAGGAAGCGGACGCTCGGAACACAGGATTGTCCTGGAATAGGTGCATAGCCTGCCAGTTGTTGTACACAGGAAGCGGACCCTCGGAGCACAGGGCTGCCTGGGAATAGGTGCATAGCCTGCCAGTTGCTGTACAAAGGAAGAAGACCCTCAGAGCACAGGACTGTCCTGGAATAGATCCCTAGCCTGCCAGATGTTGTACACAGGAAGCAGACCCTCTGAACATAGGGCTGTCCTGGAATAGGTGCATAACCTGCCAGTTGTTGTAAACAGGAAGCGACCTTCAGAGCACAGGGCTGTCCTGAAATAGGTGCATAGCCTGCCTGTTGTTGTACACAGGAAGCAGACCCTTAGAGCACAGGGTTGTCCTGGAATAATTGAATAGCCTGCCAGTTGTTGTACAGAGGAAGAAGACCCTCGGAGCACAGGGCTGTCCTCGAATAGGTGCATAGCCTGCCAGTTGTTGTACACAGGAAGCAGACCCTCAGAGCACAGGCATGTCCTGGAATAGTTGCATGCATAGCCTGTCTGTTGTTGTACACAGGAGGCAGACCCTCGGCGCACAGAGCTGTCCTAGAAGAGGTGCATAGCCTGCCTGTTGTTGCACACAGGAAGCAGACCCTCGGAGCACAGGACTGTCCTAGAATAGGTGCAGAGCCTGCTAGTTGTTATACACAGGAAGCAGGCCCTAAGAGCACAGGACTAGCCTGGAATAGGTGCATAGCCTGCCTGTTGTTGCACACAGGAAGCAGACCCTCGGAGCACAGGGCTGTCCTACAATAGGTACATAGCCTGCCTGTTGTTGTACACAGTAAGATGACCCTCAAAGCACAGGGCTTTCCTGGAATAGGTGCAAAACCTGCCTGTTGTTGTACACAGTAAGTTGACCCTCAAAGCGCAGTGCTTTCCTGGAATAGGTGCATAGCCTGCCGGTTGTTGTACAAAGGAAGCAGACCCTCGGACCAAAGGGCTGTTCTGGAATAGGTTGATAGCCTGCCTGTTGTTGTACACAGGAAGCAGACCCGCAGAGCACAGGACTATCCTGGAATAGGTGCATAGCCTGCCGGTTGTTGTACACAGGAAGCAGACCCTCGGAGCACAGGGCTGTCTTGGAATAGGTGCATAGCCTGCCAGTTGTTGTACAAAGGAAGAAGACACTCAGAGCACAGGGCTGTCCTGGAATAGGTGCGTAGCCTGCCTGTTGTTGTAGACAGGAAGAAGGCCCTAAGAGCACAGAGCTGTCCTGGAATGGATGCATAGCCTGCCATTTGTTGTACACAGGAAGCAGACCCTAAGGGCACAGGGCTGTCCTGGAATAGGTGCATAGACTGCCAGTTGTTGTACACAGGAAGCAGACCCTCAGAGCACAGGGCTGTCCTGGAATAGGTGCATAGCCTGCCTGCATACCCTCAGAGCACAGGGATGTCCTGGAATAGGTACATAGCCTGTCAGTTGTTGTACACAGGAAGTAAACCCTCGGAGCAGAGGACTGTCCCAGAATAGGTGCATAGCCTGCCAGTTTTTGTACACAGGAAGCAGACCCTCGGAGCACAGGACTATCCGGAAGTAGGTGCACGGCCTGGCAGTTGTTGTACACAGGATGCAGACCCTCGGAAAACATGGCTTTCCTGGCATAGGTGCATAGCCTGCCAGTTGTTGTAAACAGGAAGCGGACCCTAAGTACACAGGACTGTCCTGGAATAGGTGCATAGCCTGCCCGTTTTTGTACACAGGAAGCAGACCCTCAGAGCAGAAGGCTATCCTGGAATAGGTGCATAGCCTGCCTGTTGTAGTATACAGGAAGCAGGCCCTAAGAGCACACGGCTATCCTGGAATAGGTGCATAGCCTCCCAGTTGTTGTACACAGGAAGCGGACCCTTGGAGCACAGAGCTGTCCTGGAATAGGTGCATAGCCGGCCAGTTGTACACCGGAAGCAGACCCTCGGAGCACAGGACTGTCTTGGAATAGGTGCATAGCCTGCCAGTTGTTGTACAAAGGAAGCAGACCCTCGGACCAAAGGGCTGTTCTGGAATAGGTTGATAGCCTGCCTGTTGTTGTACACAGGAAGCAGACCCGCAGAGCACAGGACTATCCTGGAATAGGTGCATAGCCTGCGAGTTGTTGTACACAGGAAGCAGACCCTCAGAGCACAGGGCTGTCTTGGAATAGGTGCATAGCCTGCCAGTTGTTGTACAAAGGAAGAAGACCCTCAGAGCACAGGGCTGTCCTGGAATGGGTGCATAGCCTGCCATTTGTTGTACACAGGAAGCAGACCCTAAGGGCACAGGGCTGTCCTGGAATAGGTGCATAGACTGTCAGTTGTTGTACACAGGAAGCAGACCCTCAGAGCACAGGACTGTCCTGGAATAGGTGCATAGCCTGCCTGCAGACCCTCAGAGCACAGGGATGTCCTGGAATAGGTACATAGCCTGCCAGTTGTTGTACACAGGAAGCAGACCCTCGGAGCAGAGGACTGTTCCGGAATAGGTGCATAGCCTGCCAGTTTTTGTACACAGGAAGCAGACCCTCGGAGCACAGGACTATCCGGAAGTCGGTGCACGGCCTGGCAGTTGTTGTACACAGGATGCAGACCCTCGGAAAACAGGGCTGTCCTGGCATAGGTGCATAGCCTGCCAGTTGTTGTAAACAGGAAGCAGACCCTAAGTACACAGGACTGTCCTGGAATAGGTGCATAGCCTGCCCGTTGTTGTACACAGGAAGCAGACCCTCAGAGCAGAAGGCTGTCCTGGAATAGGTGCATAGCCTACCTGTTGTAGTATACAGGAAGCAGGCCCTAAGAGCACACGGCTATCCTGGAATAGGTGCATAGCCTCCCAGTTGTTGTACACAGGAAGAAGACCCTCAGAGCACAGGGCTGTCCTGGAATAGGTGCTTAGCCTGCCTGTTGTTGTACAAAGGAAGAAGGCCCTAAGATCACAGAGCTGTCCTGGAATGGGTGCATAGCCTGCCATTTGTTGTACACAGGAAGCAGACCCTAAGGGCACAGGGCTGTCCTGGAATAGGTGCATAGACTGTCAGTTGTTGTACACAGGAAGCAGACACTCAGAGCACAGGGCTGTCCTGGAATAGGTGTATAGCCTGCCTGCAGACCCTCAGAGCACAGGGATGTCCTGGAATAGGTACATAGCCTGCCAGTTGTTGTACACAGGAAGCAGACCCTCGGAGCAGACGACTGTTCCGGAATAGGTGCATAGCCTGCCAGTTTCTGTACACAGGAAGCAGACCCTCGGAGCACAGGACTATCCGGAAGTCGGTGCACGGCCTGGCAGTTGTTGTACACAGGATGCACACCCTCGGAAAACAGGGCTGTCCTGGCATAGGTGCATAGCCTGCCAGTTGTTGTAAACAGGAAGCAGACCCTAAGTACACAGGACTGTCCTGGAATAGGTGCATAGCCTGCCCGTTGTTGTACACAGGAAGCAGACCCTCAGAGCAGAAGGCTGTCCTGGAATAGGTGCATAGCCTACCTGTTGTAGTATACAGGAAGCAGGCCCTAAGAGCACACGGCTATCCTGGAATAGGTGCATAGCCTCCCAGTTGTTGTACACAGGAAGCGGACCCTTGGAGCACAGAGCTGTCCTGGAATAGGTGCATAGCCGGCCAGTTGTACACAGGAAGCAGACCCTCGGAGCACAGGACTGTCTTGGAATAGGTGCATAGCCTGCCAGTTGTACAAAGGAAGAAGACCCCCCAGGGCACAGAGCTGTCTTGGAATAGGTGCATAGCCTGCGAGATGTTGTACACAGGAAGTGGACCCTGGGAGAACAGGGCTGTCCTGGTATAGGTGCATAGCCTGCCAGTTGTTGTACCCTCGGAGCAGAGGACATTCCTGGAATAGGTGCATAGCCTGCCAGTTGCTGTACACAGGAAGCAGACCATCAGAGCACAGGGCTGTCCTGGAATAAGTGCATAACCTGCCTGCTCTTGTACACAGGAAACAGACCGTCAGAGCACAGGGTTGTCCTGGAAGAGGTGGATAGCCTGACAGTTGCTGTACACAGGAAGCAGACCCTAGGAGCACAGGACTATCCTGGAATAGGTGCATAGCCTGCCAGTTGTTGTACACAGGAAGCAGACCCTCAGAGCACAGGGCTACCCTGCAATAAGTACATAGCATGCCTGTTGTAGTATACAGGAAGCAGGCCCTAAGAGCACAGGACTGTCCTCGAATAGGTGCATAGCCTGCCAGTTGTTGTACACAGGAAGCGGACGCTCAGCGCACAGGGATTGTCCTGGAATAGGTGCATAGCCTGCCAGTTGTTGTACACAGGAAGCAGACCCTCGGAGCACAGGGCTGTCCTGCAATAGGTGCATAGCCTGCCAGTTGTAGTACACAGGAAGAAGGCCCTCAGAGCACAGGACTGTCCTGGAATAGATGCATATTCTGCCAGATGTTGAACACAGGAAGCGGACCCTCTGGGCACAGGGCTGTCCTGGAATAGGTGCATAACCTGCCTGTTGTTGTACACAGGAAGCAGACCCTCGGAGCACAGGGCTACCCTGCAATAAGTACATAGCATGCCTGTTGTAGTATACAGGAAGCGGACCCTAAGTACACAGGACTGTCCTGGAATAGGTGCATAGCCTGCCCGTTTTTGTACACAGGAAGCAGACCCTCAGAGCAGAAGGCTGTCCTGGAATAGGTGCATAGCCTGCCTGTTGTAGTATACAGGAAGCAGGCCCTAAGAGCACACGGCTATCCTGGAATAGGTGCATAGCCTCCCAGTTGTTGTACACAGGAAGCGGACCCTTGGAGCACAGAGCTGTCCTGGAATAGGTGCATAGCCGGCCAGTTGTACACAGGAAGCAGACCCTGGGAGCACAGGACTGTCTTGGAATAGGTGCATAGCCTGCCTGTTGTTGTACACAGGAAGCAGACCGCCAGAGCACAGGACTATCCTGGAATAGGTGCATAGCCTGCCGGTTGTTGTACACAGGAAGCAGACCCTCAGAGCACAGGGCTGTCTTGGAATAGGTGCATAGCCTGCCAGTTGTTGTACAAAGGAAGAAGACCCTCAGAGCACAGGGCTGTCCTGGAATAGGTGCGTAGCCTGCCTGTTGTTGTAGACAGGAAGAAGGCCCTAAGATCACAGAGCTGTCCTGGAATGGGTGCATAGCCTGCCATTTGTTGTACACAGGAAGCAGACCCTAAGGGCACAGGGCTGTCCTGGAATAGGTGCATAGACTGTCAGTTGTTGTACACAGGAAGCAGACCCTCAGTGCACAGGGCTGTCCTGGAACAGGTGCATAGCCTGCCTGCAGACCCTCAGAGCACAGGGATGTCCTGGAATAGGTACATAGCCTGCCAGTTGTTGTACACAGGAAGCAGACCCTCGGAGCAGAGGACTGTCCCGGAATAGGTGCATAGCCTGCCAGTTTTTGTACACAGGAAGCAGACCCTCGGAGCACAGGACTATCCGGAAGTCGGTGCACGGCCTGGCAGTTGTTGTACACAGGATGCAGACCCTCGGAAAACAGGGCTGTCCTGGCATAGGTGCATAGCCTGCCAGTTGTTGTAAACAGGAAGCGGACCCTAAGTACACAGGACTGTCCTGGAATAGGTGCATAGCCTGCCCGTTGTTGTACACAGGAAGCAGACCCTCAGAGCAGAAGGCTGTCCTGGAATAGGTGCATAGCCTACCTGTTGTAGTATACAGGAAGCAGGCCCTAAGAGCTTACGGCTATCCTGGAATAGGTGCATAGCCTCCCAGTTGTTGTACACAGGAAGCGGACCCTTGGAGCACAGAGCTGTCCTGGAATAGGTGCATAGCCGGCCAGTTGTACACAGGAAGCAAACCCGCGGAGCACAGGACTGTCTTGGAATAGGTGCATAGCCTGTAAGTTGTACAAAGGAAGAAGACCCCCCAGGGCACAGAGCTGTCTTGGAATAGGTGCATAGCCTGCGAGATGTTGTACACAGGAAGTGGACCCTGGGAGAACAGGGCTGTCCTGGAATAGGTGCATAGCCTGCCAGTTGTTGTACCCTCTGAGCAGAGGACTGTCTTGGAATAGGTGCATAGCCTGCCAGTTGCTGTACACAGGAAGCAGACCTTCAGAGCACAAGGCTGTCCTGGAATAAGTGCATAACCTGCCTGCTCTTGTACACAGGAAACAGACCCTCAGAGCACAGGGTTATCCTGGAAGAGGTGGCTAGCCTGACAGTTGCTGTACACAGGAAGCAGACCCTAGGAGCACAGGACTATCCTGGAATAGGTGCATAGCCTGCCAGTTGTTGTACACAGGAAGCAGACCCTCGGAGCACAGGGCTACCCTGCAATAAGTACATAGCATGCCTGTTGTAGTATACAGGAAGCAGGCCCTAAGAGCACAGGACTGTCCTCGAATAGGTGCATAGCCTGCCAGCTGTTGTACACAGGAAGCGGACGCTCAGAGCACAGGGATTGTCCTGGAATAGGTGCATAGCCTGCCAGTTGTTGTACACAGGAAGCAGACCCTCGGAGCACAGGGCTTTCCTGCAATAGGTGCATAGCCTGCCAGTTGTAGTACACAGGAAGCAGACCCTCAGAGCACAGGGATGTCTTGGAATAGGTGCATAGCCTGCAAGTTTTTGTACAAAGGAAGAAGACCCTCAGAGCACAGGACTGTCCTGGAATAGATGCATATTCTGTCAGATGTTGAACACAGGAAGTGGACCCTCTGGGCACAGGGCTGTCCTGGAATAGGTGCATAGCCTGCCTGTTGTTGTACACAGGAAGCAGACCTTCAGAGCACAGGGCTGTCCTGAAATAGGTGCATAGCCTGCCTGTTGATGTACACAGGAAGCAGACCCTAAGAGCACAGGGTTGTCCTGGAATAGGTGAATAGCCTGCCAGTTGCTGTACACAGGAAGCAGACCCTCGGAGCACAGGACTATCCGAGAGTAGATGCAAACCTCGAATAGGTGCATAGCTTGCCTGTTGTTGTACACAGGAAGCAGACCCTCTGCGCACAGGGCTGTCCTAGGAGAGGTGCATAGCCTGCCTGTAATTGCACACAGGAAGCAGACCCTCGGAGCGCAAGACTGTCCTAGAATAGGTGCACAGCCTGCCAGTTGTTGCACACAAGAAGTAGGCCCTAAGAGCACAGGTCTGTCCTAGAACAGGTACATAGCCTGCTGGTTGTTGTACACAGGAAGCAGACCCTCGGAGCACAGGACTATCATGGAATAGGTGCATAGCCTGCCGGTTGTTGTACACAGGAAGCAGACCCTCGGAGCACAGGACTATCCGGGAATAGGTGCATAGCCTGCCCTTTGTAGTATACAGGAAGCGGACGCTCGGAACACAGGATTGTCCTGGAATAGGTGCATAGCCTGCCAGTTGTTGTACACAGGAAGCGGACCCTCGGAGCACAGGGCTGTCTGGGAATAGGTGCATAGCCTGCCAGTTGCTGTACAAAGGAAGAAGACCCTCAGAGCACAGGACTGTCCTGGAATAGATCCCTAGCCTGCCAGATGTTGTACACAGGAAGCGGACCCTCTGAACATAGGGCTGTCCTGGAATAGGTGCATAGCCTGCCAGTTGTTGTACCCTTGGAGCATAGGACTGTCCTGGAATAGGTGCATAACCTGCCAGTTGTTGTAAACAGGAAGCGACCTTCAGAGCACAGGGCTGTCCTGAAATAGGTGCATAGCCTGCCTGTTGTTGTACACAGGAAGCAGACTCTTAGAGCACAGGGTTGTCCTGGAATAATTGAATAGCCTGCCAGTTGTTGTACAGAGGAAGCAGACCCTCGGAGCACAGGCATGTCCTGGAATAGGTGCATGCATAGCCTGTCTGTTGTTGTACACAGGAGGCAGACCCTCGGCGCACAGAGCTGTCCTAGAAGAGGTGCATAGCCTGCCTGTTGTTGCACACAGGAAGCAGACCCTCGGAGCACAGGACTGTCCTAGAATAGGTGCAGAGCCTGCTAGTTGTTATACACAGGAAGCAGGCCCTAAGAGCACAGGTCTAGCCTGGAATAGGTGCATAGCCTGCCTATTGTTGCACACAGGAAGCAGACCCTCGGAGCACAGGGCTGTCCTAGAATAGCTACATAGCCTGCCAGTTCTTGTACACAGGAAGTGGACCCTCAGAGCACAGGGCTGTCCTGGAATAGGTGCATAACCTGCCTGTTGTTGTACACAGTAAGATGACCCTCAAAGCACAGGGCTTTCCTGGAATAGGTGCAAAACCTGCCTGTTGTTGTACACAGTAAGTTGACCCTCAAAGCGCAGGGCTTTCCTGGAATAGGTGCATAGCCTGCCGGTTGTTGTACAAAGGAAGCAGACCCTCGGACCAAAGGGCTGTTCTGGAATAGGTTGATAGCCTGCCTGTTGTTGTACACAGGAAGCAGACCCGCAGAGCACAGGACTATCCTGGAATAGGTGCATAGCCTGCCGGTTGTTGTACACAGGAAGCAGACCCTCGGAGCACAGGGCTGTCTTGGAATAGGTGCATAGCCTGCCAGTTGTTGTACAAAGGAAGAAGACACTCAGAGCACAGGGCTGTCCTGGAATAGGTGCGTAGCCTGCCTGTTGTTGTAGACAGGAAGAAGGCCCTAAGAGCACAGAGCTGTCCTGGAATGGGTGCATAGCCTGCCATTTGGTGTACACAGGAAGCAGACCCTAAGGGCACAGGGCTGTCCTGGAATAGGTGCATAGACTGCCAGTTGTTGTACACAGGAAGCAGACCCTCAGAGCACAGGGCTGTCCTGGAATAGGTGCATAGCCTGCCTGCAGACCCTCAGAGCACAGGGATGTCCTGGAATAGGTACATAGCCTGCAAGTTGTTGTACACAGGAAGCAGACCCTCGGAGTAGAGGACTGTCCCGGAATAGGTGCATAGCCTGCCAGTTTTTGTACACAGGAAGCAGACCCTCGGAGCACAGGACTATCCGGAAGTAGGTGCACGGCCTGGCAGTTGTTGTACACAGGATGCAGACCCTCGGAAAACATGGCTTTCCTGGCATAGGTGCATAGCCTGCCAGTTGTTGTAAACAGGAAGCGGACCCTAAGTACTCAGGACTGTCCTGGAATAGGTGCATAGCCTGCCCTTTTTTGTACACAGGAAGCAGACCCTCAGAGCAGAAGGCTGTCCTGGAATAGGTGCATAGCCTGCCTGTTGTAGTATACAGGAAGCAGGCCCTAAGAGCACACGGCTATCCTGGAATAGGTGCATAGCCTCCCAGTTGTTGTACACAGGAAGCGGACCCTTGGAGCACAGAACTGTCCTGGAATAGGTGCATAGCCGGCCAGTTGTACACAGGAAGCAGACCCTCGGAGCACAGGACTGTCTTGGAATAGGTGCATAGCCTGCCAGTTGTTGTACAAAGGAAGCGGACCCTAAGTACACAGGACTGTCCTGGAATAGGTGCATAGCCTGCCAGTTGTTGTAAACAGGAAGCGGACCCTAAGTACACAGGACTGTCCTGGAATAGGTGCATAGCCTGCCCGTTTTTGTACACAGGAAGCAGACCCTCAGAGCAGAAGGCTGTCCTGGAATAGGTGCATAGCCTGCCTGTTGTAGTATACAGGAAGCAGGCCCTAAGAGCACACGGCTATCCTGGAATAGGTGCATAGCCTCCCAGTTGTTGTACACAGGAAGCGGACCCTTGGAGCACAGAGCTGTCCTGGAATAGGTGCATAGCCGGCCAGTTGTACACAGGAAGCAGACCCTCGGAGCACAGGACTGTCTTGGAATAGGTGCATAGCTTGCCAGTTGTTGTACAAAGGAAGCAGACCCTCGGACCAAAGGGCTGTTCTGGAATAGGTTGATAGCCTGCCTGTTGTTGTACACAGGAAGCAGACCCGCAGAGCACAGGACTATCCTGGAATAGGTGCATAGCCTGCCGGTTGTTGTACACAGGAAGAAGACCCTCGGAGCACAGGGCTGTCTTGGAATAGGTGCATAGCCTGCCAGTTGCTGTAAACAGGAAGCGGACCCTAAGTACACAGGACTGTCCTGGAATAGGTGCATAGCCTGCCCGTTTTTGTACACAGGAAGCAGACCCTCAGAGCAGAAGGCTGTCCTGGAATAGGTGCATAGCCTGCCTGTTGTAGTATACAGGAAGCAGGCCCTAAGAGCACACGGCTATCCTGGAATAGGTGCATAGCCTCCCAGTTGTTGTACACAAGAAGCGGACCCTTGGAGCACAGAGCTGTCATGGAATAGGTGCATAGCCGGCCAGTTGTACACAGGAAGCAGACCCTCGGAGCACAGGACTGTCTTGGAATAGGTGCATAGCCTGCCAGTTGTTGTACAAAGGAAGCGGACCCTAAGTACACAGGACTGTCCTGAAATAGGTGCATAGCCTGCCAGCTGTTGTAAACAGGAAGCGGACCCTAAGTACACAGGACTGTCCTGGAATAGGTGCATAGCCTGCCCGTTTTTGTACACAGGAAGCAGACCCTCAGAGCAGAAGGCTGTCCTGGAATAGGTGCATAGCCTGCCTGTTGTAGTATACAGGAAGCAGGCCCTAAGAGCACACGGCTATCCTGGAATAGGTGCATAGCCTCCCAGTTGTTGTACACAGGAAGCGGACCCTTGGAGCACAGAGCTGTCCTGGAATAGGTGCATAGCCGGCCAGTTGTACACAGGAAGCAGACCCTCGGAGCACAGGACTGTCTTGGAATAGGTGCATAGCCTGCCAATTGTTGTACAAAGGAAGCAGACCCTCGGACCAAAGTGCTGTTCTGGAATAGGTTGATAGCCTGCCTGTTGTTGTACACAGGAAGCAGACCCGCAGAGCACAGGACTATCCTGGAATAGGTGCATAGCCTGCCGGTTGTTGTACACAGGAAGAAGACCCTCGGAGCACAGGGCTGTCTTGGAATAGGTGCATAGCCTGCCAGTTGTTGTACAAAGGAAGAAGACCCTCAGAGCACAGGGCTGTCCTGGAATATGTGCATAGCCTGCCATTTGTTGTACACAGGAAGCAGACCCTAAGGGCACAGGGCTGTCCTGGAATAGGTGCATAGACTGTCAGTTGTTGTACACAGGAAGCAGACCCTCAGAGCACAGGGCTGTCCTGGAATAGGTGCATAGCCTGCCTGCAGACCCTCAGAGCACAGGGATGTCCTGGAATAGGTACATAGCCTGCCAGTTGTTGTACACAGGAAGCAGACCCTCGGAGCAGAGGACTGTCCCGGAATAGGTGCATAGCCTGCCAGTTTTTGTACACAGGAAGCAGACCCTCGGAGCACAGGACTATCCGGAAGTAGGTGCACGGCCTGGCAGTTGTTGTACACAGGATGCAGACCCTCGGAAAACAGGGCTGTCCTGGCATAGGTGCATAGCCTTCCAGTTGTAAACAGGAAGCGGACCCTAAGTACACAGGACTGTCCTGGAATAGGTGCATAGCCTGCCCGTTGTTGTACACAGGAAGCAGACCCTCAGAGCAGAAGGCTGTCCTGGAATAGGTGCATAGCCTACCTGTTGTAGTATACAGGAAGCAGGCCCTAAGAGCACACGGCTATCCTGGAATAGGTGCATAGCCTCCCAGTTGTTGTACACAGGAAGCGGACCCTTGGAGCACAGAACTGTCCTGGAATAGGTGCATAGCCGGCCAGTTGTACACAGGAAGCAGACCCTCGGAGCAGAAGGCTGTCCTGGAATAGGTGCATAGCCTACCTGTTGTAGTATACAGGAAGCAGGCCCTAAGAGCACACGGCTATCCTGGAATAGGTGCATAGCCTCCCAGTTGTTGTACACAGGAAGCGGACCCTTGGAGCACAGAACTGTCCTGGAATAGGTGCATAGCCGGCCAGTTGTACACAGGAAGCAGACCCTCGGAGCACAGGACTGTCTTGGAATAGGTGCATAGCCTGCCAGTTGTTGTACAAAGGAAGCGGACCCTAAGTACACAGGACTGTCCTGGAATAGGTGCATAGCCTGCCAGTTGTTGTAAACAGGAAGCGGACCCTAAGTACACAGGACTGTCCTGGAATAGGTGCATAGCCTGCCCGTTTTTGTACACAGGAAGCAGACCCTCAGAGCAGAAGGCTGTCCTGGAATAGGTGCATAGCCTGCCTGTTGTAGTATACAGGAAGCAGGCCCTAAGAGCACACGGCTATCCTGGAATAGGTGCATAGCCTCCCAGTTGTTGTACACAGGAAGCGGACCCTTGGAGCACAGAGCTGTCCTGGAATAGGTGCATAGCCGGCCAGTTGTACACAGGAAGCAGACCCTCGGAGCACAGGACTGTCTTGGAATAGGTGCATAGCTTGCCAGTTGTTGTACAAAGGAAGCAGACCCTCGGACCAAAGGGCTGTTCTGGAATAGGTTGATAGCCTGCCTGTTGTTGTACACAGGAAGCAGACCCGCAGAGCACAGGACTATCCTGGAATAGGTGCATAGCCTGCCGGTTGTTGTACACAGGAAGAAGACCCTCGGAGCACAGGGCTGTCTTGGAATAGGTGCATAGCCTGCCAGTTGCTGTAAACAGGAAGCGGACCCTAAGTACACAGGACTGTCCTGGAATAGGTGCATAGCCTGCCCGTTTTTGTACACAGGAAGCAGACCCTCAGAGCAGAAGGCTGTCCTGGAATAGGTGCATAGCCTGCCTGTTGTAGTATACAGGAAGCAGGCCCTAAGAGCACACGGCTATCCTGGAATAGGTGCATAGCCTCCCAGTTGTTGTACACAAGAAGCGGACCCTTGGAGCACAGAGCTGTCATGGAATAGGTGCATAGCCGGCCAGTTGTACACAGGAAGCAGACCCTCGGAGCACAGGACTGTCTTGGAATAGGTGCATAGCCTGCCAGTTGTTGTACAAAGGAAGCGGACCCTAAGTACACAGGACTGTCCTGAAATAGGTGCATAGCCTGCCAGCTGTTGTAAACAGGAAGCGGACCCTAAGTACACAGGACTGTCCTGGAATAGGTGCATAGCCTGCCCGTTTTTGTACACAGGAAGCAGACCCTCAGAGCAGAAGGCTGTCCTGGAATAGGTGCATAGCCTGCCTGTTGTAGTATACAGGAAGCAGGCCCTAAGAGCACACGGCTATCCTGGAATAGGTGCATAGCCTCCCAGTTGTTGTACACAGGAAGCGGACCCTTGGAGCACAGAGCTGTCCTGGAATAGGTGCATAGCCGGCCAGTTGTACACAGGAAGCAGACCCTCGGAGCACAGGACTGTCTTGGAATAGGTGCATAGCCTGCCAATTGTTGTACAAAGGAAGCAGACCCTCGGACCAAAGTGCTGTTCTGGAATAGGTTGATAGCCTGCCTGTTGTTGTACACAGGAAGCAGACCCGCAGAGCACAGGACTATCCTGGAATAGGTGCATAGCCTGCCGGTTGTTGTACACAGGAAGAAGACCCTCGGAGCACAGGGCTGTCTTGGAATAGGTGCATAGCCTGCCAGTTGTTGTACAAAGGAAGAAGACCCTCAGAGCACAGGGCTGTCCTGGAATATGTGCATAGCCTGCCATTTGTTGTACACAGGAAGCAGACCCTAAGGGCACAGGGCTGTCCTGGAATAGGTGCATAGACTGTCAGTTGTTGTACACAGGAAGCAGACCCTCAGAGCACAGGGCTGTCCTGGAATAGGTGCATAGCCTGCCTGCAGACCCTCAGAGCACAGGGATGTCCTGGAATAGGTACATAGCCTGCCAGTTGTTGTACACAGGAAGCAGACCCTCGGAGCAGAGGACTGTCCCGGAATAGGTGCATAGCCTGCCAGTTTTTGTACACAGGAAGCAGACCCTCGGAGCACAGGACTATCCGGAAGTAGGTGCACGGCCTGGCAGTTGTTGTACACAGGATGCAGACCCTCGGAAAACAGGGCTGTCCTGGCATAGGTGCATAGCCTTCCAGTTGTAAACAGGAAGCGGACCCTAAGTACACAGGACTGTCCTGGAATAGGTGCATAGCCTGCCCGTTGTTGTACACAGGAAGCAGACCCTCAGAGCAGAAGGCTGTCCTGGAATAGGTGCATAGCCTACCTGTTGTAGTATACAGGAAGCAGGCCCTAAGAGCACACGGCTATCCTGGAATAGGTGCATAGCCTCCCAGTTGTTGTACACAGGAAGCGGACCCTTGGAGCACAGAGCTGTCCTGGAATAGGTGCATAGCCGGCCAGTTGTACACAGGAAGCAGACCCTCGGAGCACAGGACTGTCTTGGAATAGGTGCATAGCCTGCCAGTTGTACAAAGGAAGTAGACCCCCCAGGGCACAGAGCTGTCTTGGAATAGGTGCATAGCCTGCGAGATGTTGTACACAGGAAATGGACCCTGGGAGAACAGGGCTGTCCTGGAATAGGTGCATAGCCTGCCAGTTGCTGTACACAGGAAGCAGACCTTCAGAGCACAGGGCTGTCCTGGAATAAGTGCATAACCTGGCTGCTCTTGTACACAGGATACACCCTCAGAGCACAGGGTTGTCCTGGAAGAGGTGCATAGCCTGACAGTTGCTGTACACAGGAAGCAGACCCTAGGAGCACAGGACTATCCTGGAATAGGTGTCATGATCTCTGCTTCCAAAAGGTTAGGGTTTTCCCAACTCCCTTGGAAGCAGATCCATAACCCAGGTTCCGAGGGCCAACCAGTCCCAATTGGGACCTTTTGGACCCAGTCCTGGCGCCAGTGGCACCAGGCTCATAGATATGCCCAGTCCCAGCGCTGGAAGCGCCGGGCTCATAATGCTTGGGTGGACTTACCTGCAGCAGACCATGCTGCTTACTTGCCTGCCAGTTGAGCCTCTGATCCTCTTCTGTTTGGAACTACTTTTCCTGTTGGGTGGGGCAGGAGACACACCCTAGATTCAGAACACTGGAACTCTTCTGGAAAGCAGGAACTCTTTTCTTTCCTAGGCGTGGCTGTGGAAGGAGACACCTAAGCACTACTGGAAGCTATTTAAACCACACCCGGTGGATGAACCTTGCTTTGTGTTATTCTGCATCCTCTGCAGCAGAACGCTCATCGTGTCTTCTGCATCGGATCCTGGGCCTAAGGAAAAAGGCTTACCATCCTGAATCCAGTCTTCAGCAACACCTATAAAGACAAGAAAGAACAGGTTAGCATTCCGGCATATGAAAGACAAAGGCTTACCTACTCTTCGTGCGCTCTGGAGGTCTTCACACTGCATTCCGGCATCTGAAAGACAAAAGCTTACCAACTCTTTGCACGCTCCGGAGGCCTTCGGCGCTGCATCCTGCATCTGAAAGACAAAACAAGGTGCGTTTAAAGACATTGGGGAACTTTAATACTCACGTGCCATTACTCCTTTCCACATCTAACCCAGTGGGTATTCCGGCACCCTGCAGCCGCTCCGAACTCGTACCTGCAAAATAAAAGACAGTTAGAGCGCATCGTGAAGCAGGCAACAAGCGCTTACTTACGTGCTTCCAGGCGCTTCTATTCATCACACGGACTCCATCTTCAACTCACTTCAGCCCGTCATCCGCCATCGCCGGAACCCTGCAAAACAAGAGACATCATTACTAAAGACTTTAAAGTCAATAGAATTACTCGAAAACTTACCGTTCGTGCAGTAAACGACAGAGAGCAGTCCTCTGAAGTCAAGAGGCCTGCGCTACCTATCCAGTGAAGAAACTGGTTACAGCACCCTGCCCCGAGGCAGATGGAGAGCTCGGCATTCACTTACCTAAGGTGAGAGCGTTAACCTTTGGGGGTCTACTGGAGAGCAAAACAGGAAAGAGATAGGGACACCCCAATAACCCCAGTTCATTAATCCCATATTTTCTATCTGCAGACATCTTACTCTTGAAGTCAGGCATACAGTGCACAGCGGTCCAGCCCAAAGAGCCAACCGGGTGCTACACATCACCTTTGAAAATACGGTAGTCGCCCAGTCAAGACCGGCGCCTCTGCGAGAATCAGGTGAGCGTTATAGAACGCAAAGCCTACCGCAAAACTCTCGCCCAGGCGCTATGGAAACCTCGGATACTGACCACCTAGCCCGGTTACCAGGGGAACTAAGGGCAGAAGTGCATGCAGCTCGTCAGGAAACGAATGCTCTAAGAAGGGAACTAATTATTTCCAAGGAGAGAACAGACGGTCTTGCTAGACAATTGCTACAGTCACAAGCTGGACAAACCCCGTTACCCGCATCAGGGGCAAATCTTCCTTCAACATCCTCTATGAATCCAGTGCAGATCAACCTACCTGGGAATGTACCTATGGCTCCGCCCGAACGATTTTCTGGTGACCCAAAGAGGTTTGCAGTATTTATCAATCAGTGCCGGTTGCACTTCTTATGCCGGCCAGCAGCCTTTCCAACTGATCAAGCTAAAGTAGCTTTTGTACTTTCGTACCTTAGTGGCAATGCGGCAGACTGGTCGATCCCTCTAGTTAATCAAGATGATCCGGTTCTCCATGATTTTCAAGCCTTTCAGCTTAGTATGGAAAAACTGTTCGCAAGACATTCACAGGGGCAGGCCTTGGACAATGAGCTTCTTTCGTTGCGACAGGGTAATCAAGACCTTTTGGCTTATATTGCATCTTTCAATAGACTAATAGTGGAAACTCAATGGCCTGAGGACAAAAGGATTACGCTGTTTTATAGAGATCTACGTGGAGAGCTCAAAGACGTTTTAGCCCAAGTAGTGAATCCCCCACAAGACTGTTCGGATTATATAGACTTGGTCGTTCAAATAGATCATAGACTGCAGAACAGGAAGGCCGACCGTTCCAGGTTTGATGCTCGAGTATTTTCCAAACCGCCAACTCCTTCCAAAGGAGTAGACTCAGGGGAACCCATGCAAATAGGGGGTCTGAAAGGTCCTCTAACACAAAAGGAGCGGGAAAGGAGAAAACAGTTGCAATTATGCCTATATTGCGGAAACTCAGGGCACTTTCTTCGAGACTGTCCGGTGAAACCAGCCAAGAAGGCAGTAGGAGCTGCAGTTACCAAAGTTACAAACTCTGAGCAGGGAAACGACCTCGCCCGACAAGAATAGAGGTCCTCTTACCGAGCGTGAAAACCAGTTCCGTGACCTCGCATTCCGTGATACCTATGGTCCTCATTAGCCCTGATAATCCGGATCGATTACATGCAATTGAAGCTTACATCGACAGCGGTGCCATCGGCAATTATGTGGATCATGAAATGGTTTTGAGGATGAATCTAACTCTTTGTCCCAAGGCTGTAAAGGACGTCATTACTACAGTGGATGGTACGGAGATAGCCTCCGGGCCAGTAACGCATACCACTCAAGAGGTGACGCTAGTAAGTCAAGATGGACACCATGAGAAGATTGTGTTCGATGTGATCAAGGCCCCTCAGTTTCAGATTATTCTAGGAATACCTTGGTTAGAGAAACACAATCCTCTGATCGATTGGCGAGCAAGAACGGTCCAGTTTCCAGAATGTGTCTCTACTTGTCACCCTCCACCTGGTGTTGCACTGGCAGCAATTTCTTCAGAGACTCCCCAGTTACCTCCCGAATACCTAGAATACCAAGATGTTTTCCGGAAGGATCAGGCTAACACTCTACCTCCTCATAGGTCTTATGACTGCCAGATAGACCTGATACCTGGATCTACTCTTCCTTGTAGTAGAATTTATGCCCTCACCGAGCCTGAGAACCTTCACCTCCAACAATACCTGGATCAATACCTGGCGAATGGGTTTATTCGTCCTTCCAAGTCCCCTGCTTCTTCAGCTTTGTTCTTCGTTCCAAAAAAGGAAGGAGACCTAAGAACTTGTATCGATTATCGCTCCCTGAACCAGATCACCGTTAAGAATAGATATCTGTTACCTTTGATCCCTGAACTCCTGGACCAAGTCAGAAAAGCATGCATATATACAAAGCTGGATCTTAGAGGAGCTTACCACTTGGTACGAGTAAAAGAGGGCGATGAATGGAAGACGGCCTTCCGCACCAAGTATGGGCTATTTGAATATCAGGTAATGCCCTTCGGACTTTGCAATGCCCCGGCCGCCTTTCAATATTTTATGAACGATGTCCTCAGAGAGCTCATAGATGTGTGTGTTGTTGTTTACATTGACGACATCCTCGTTTATTCTTCATCGGAATCTGAACATCGGAAACACGTGAAAATGGTCCTCGAAAGATTGCGTCAACACAAACTTTTCGCTAAGTTGGAAAAATGTGTTTTCAACGTGACTGAAGTTGAATTCTTGGGATTCATATTATCACCTGGCGGAGTACGTATGGATTCAAAGAAGGTCGATGCAGTTCTCAAATGGCCATCACCATCCTCCGTAAAAGGTGTGCAAAGCATGTTAGGCTTCGCTAACTTTTACCGCAGGTTTATACCCGAATTCTCTCGAATAGTCCAGCCCATCACTGCCTTGTTAAAGAAAAATAAACGTTTTGAATGGACTACCGAGGCGGAACAAGCTTTCCAGGATTTGAAGACTAAATTTATCTCTGCACCAATCTTAAAACACCCTCGCCCCGAACTCCCCTACATCGTGGAAACTGATGCTTCAAGCCTTGCCATGGGGGCAGTCCTATCACAAAAGGACCCGGTAACCAATCAGTTGCATCCCGTGGCATTTTGGTCCCGCAAATTCTCGCCTCCTGAAATCATTTACACGATTACTGACAAGGAACTTCTGGCTATCAAGTCTGCCTTTAAGGCTTGGCGGCATTATCTGCTGGGGGCCCGACACACCGTTACTGTGATTACTGATCACCGAAACCTGCAATATTTGAAAACCGCAAAAGCCCAATCCTCTAGACAACTCCGTTGGGCATTATTCTTTGCCGAGTTTGACTTCATAATTACCTATCGACCTGGTACAAAGAACGGTAAAGCTGATGCCCTTTCTCGGATGGGAGTGGAAGAATACTTGATCAACCCTAAACCTGTACCAATCATTCCCGAACAAAGAAGTCTGGGTGTAATCACCACAGAATCCATAGAGGAAGTTAAGGATAAAGCCAGGCAACTTGTAACTCCAGCAGACATACAGAATTGGCATCTGCAGGGAAAGGACTTTGCAGTAAAGGACAACTTATTGTATTTCCAAGAACGATTATACCTACCCAGCACAGATTTACAGAAAAAAGTAATCTCCTGTTATCACGATTCTTTAATGGAAGGTCATCCCGGTATGGCCAAGACCTCAGAAAAGATCAAGCGCTACTTCTGGTGGCCGTCTTGGAAAAAAGATATCAGAGACTTTATAATGTCCTGTGGAGTATGCGCCCAAAACAAGAGTCAAAAGGAAAGACCAGCAGGCCTCTTACGCCCTATTGACATCCCACCTCGCCCTTGGCATACGCTTTCTATGGACTTCATCACCGATCTACCTCCATGCTCCGGATACAATACGATTCTAGTAATCGTGGACTTATTCTCCAAGATGGCGCATTTCATTCCGCTCAAAGGCTTGCCAACAGCAGCAACTCTGGCCCGAGAATTTCTCGAAAACATCGTCCGACTACACGGTTTTCCTTCGGTTCTAATTTCGGATCGAGGTAGTCAATTTATTTCTCATTTTTGGCGAAGTTGCTATCGGTCGGCTCAAATTGATGTGAGACTATCGACCAGTCACCACCCTCAGACCGACGGACAAACCGAGAGGACCAATCAAACTCTGGAAAAGTATTTACGCTGCATGCTGCAACAAACTGAAAAAACTTGGAAAGACATCCTTTGGATAGCCGAATATGCCTACAATAACTCTGTCCATTCGGGAACTGGGAAAACACCGTTTTTTCTTTTGTACGGCAGTCACCCTCGAACCTCGGAGTTGGATCCCCTCCAAGATCTTGAAACACCAGCAGTAGACTACCTGCATTCTACAATCACCCAAGCCTTTAAGGAAGCTGTTTCTCACCTTCAAAGGGCTAAAGAACAATACAAGAAAGGAGCAGATCAACATCGGAAGGAAGCCCCTCTATATCAAGTAGGGGACCAAGTCTGGTTATCTACCAAATATCTACCTCTAAAAGGGCCACGCACATTCAACCCAAGATACCTTGGCCCCTATTCCATCACTACCATAGTAAACCCAGTAGCGGTCAAGTTGGACTTGCCCCCGCACATGAAGATACATCCGGTCTTCCACGTCTCTCTATTAAAACCCGTGCAACCTCAAACCCGACTAACTAAATCTCCAAAACCCATCCTAGTTGATGGAGAACTTGAGTTTGAAGTCAAAAGCATTCTGGACTCCAAGATCTCCAAATCTAAACTATTTTACCTAATTGACTGGAAAGGCTACGGCCCCCAAGAGAGATCCTGGGAACCTGCTGAATATGTCCACGCTCCTCGCCTAATCAAAAGATTTCACCGAACATTTCCTGACAAGCCAAAACCCCCGGAGAAGCCCGGTTTGGGAGGGGCCTTGAGGGGGGGTACTGTCATGATCTCTGCTTCCAAAAGGTTAGGGTTTTCCCAACTCCCTTGGAAGCAGATCCATAACCCAGGTTCCGAGGGCCAACCAGTCCCAATTGGGACCTTTTGGACCCAGTCCTGGCGCCAGTGGCACCAGGCTCATAGATATGCCCAGTCCCAGCGCTGGAAGCGCCGGGCTCATAATGCTTGGGTGGACTTACCTGCAGCAGACCATGCTGCTTACTTGCCTGCCAGTTGAGCCTCTGATCCTCTTCTGTTTGGAACTACTTTTCCTGTTGGGTGGGGCAGGAGCCACTCCCTAGATTCAGAACACTGGAACTCTTCTGGAAAGCAGGAACTCTTTTCTTTCCTAGGCGTGGCTGTGGAAGGAGCTACCTAAGCACTACTGGAAGCTATTTAAACCACACCCGGTGGATGAATCTTGCTTTGCGTTATTCTGCATCCTCTGCAGCAGAACGCTCATCGTGTCTTCTGCATCGGATCCTGGGCCTAAGGAAAAAGGCTTACCATCCTGAATCCAGTCTTCAGCAACACCTATAAAGACAAGAAAGAACAGGTTAGCATTCCGGCATATGAAAGACAAAGGCTTACCTACTCTTCGTGCGCTCTGGAGGTCTTCACACTGCATTCCGGCATCTGAAAGACAAAAGCTTACCAACTCTTTGCACGCTCCGGAGGCCTTCGGCGCTGCATCCTGCATCTGAAAGACAAAACAAGGTGCGTTTAAAGACATTGGGGAACTTTAATACTCACGTGCCATTACTCCTTTCCACATCTAACCCAGTGGGTATTCCGGCACCCTGCAGCCGCTCCGAACTCGTACCTGCAAAATAAAAGACAGTTAGAGCGCATCGTGAAGCAGGCAACAAGCGCTTACTTACGTGCTTCCAGGCGCTTCTATTCATCACACGGACTCCATCTTCAACTCACTTCAGCCCATCATCCGCCATCGCCGGAACCCTGCAAAACAAGAGACATCATTACTAAAGACTTTAAAGACAATAGAATTACTCGAAAACTTACCGTTCGTGCAGTAAACGACGGACAGCAGTCCTCTGAAGTCAAGAGGCCTGCGCTACCTATCCAGTGAAGAAACTGGTTACAGCACCCTGCCCCGAGGCAGATGGAGAGCTCGGCATTCACTTACCTAAGGTGAGAGCGTTAACCTTTGGGGGTCTACTGGAGAGCAAAACAGGAAAGAGATAGGGACACCCCAATAACCCCAGTTCATTAATCCCATATTTTCTATCTGCAGACATCTTACTCTTGAAGTCAGGCATACAGTGCACAGAGGCCCAGCCCAAAGAGCCAACCGGGTGCTACACATCACCTTTGAAAAACGGTAGTCGCCCAGTCAAGACCGGCGCCTCTGCGAGAATCAGGTGAGCGTTACAATAGGTGCATAGCCTGCCAGTTGTTGTACACAGGAAGCAGACCCTCAGAGCACAGGGCTACCCTGCAATAAGTACATAGCATGCCTGTTGTAGTATACAGGAAGCAGGCCCTAAGAGCACAGGACTGTCCTCGAATAGGTGCATAGCCTGCCAGTTGTTGTACACAGGAAGCGGACGCTCAGAGCACAGGGATTGTCCTGGAATAGGTGCATAGCCTGCTAGTTGTTGTACACAGGAAGCAGACCCTCGGAGCACAGGGCTGTCCTGCAACAGGTGGATAGCTTGCCAGTTGTAGTACACAGGAAGCAGACCCTCAGAGCACAGGGATGTCTTGGAATAGGTGCATAGCCTGCCAGTTGTTGTACAAAGGAAGAAGACCCTCAGAGCACAGGACTGTCCTGGAATAAATGCATATTCTGCCAGATGTTGAACACAGGAAGCAGACCCTCTGGGCACAGGGCTGTCCTGGAATAGGTGCATAGCCTGCCTGTTGTTGTACACAGGAAGCAGACCTTCAGAGCACAGGGCTGTCCTGAAATAGGTGCATAGCCTGCCTGTTGATGTACACAGGAAGCAGACCCTAAGAGCACAAGGTTGTCCTGGAATAGGTGAATAGCTTGCCAGTTGTTGTACACAGGAAGCAGACCCTCGGAGCACAGGACTATCCTGGAGTAGATGCAAACCTCGAATAGGTGCATAGCTTGCCTGTTGTTGTACACAGGAAGCAGACCCTCGGCGCACAGGGCTGTCCTAGGAGAGGTGCATAGCCTGCCTGTTGTTACACACAGGAAGCAGACCCTCGGAGCGCAAGACTGTCCTAGAATAGGTGCACAGCCTGCCAGTTGTTGCACACAAGAAGCAGGCCCTAAGAGCACAGGGCTGTCCTAGAATAAGTACATAGCCTGCTGGTTGTTGTACACAGGAAGCAGACCCTCGGAGCACAGGACTATCATGGAATAGGTGCATAGCCTGCCGGTTGTTGTACACAGGAAGCAGACCCTCGGAGCACAGGGCTGTCCTGGAATAGGTGCATGGCCTGCCAGTTGTTGTACACAGGAAGCAGACCCCGGACCACAGGGCTGTTCTGGAATAGGTTGATAGCCTGCCTGTTGTTGTACACAGGAAGCAGACCCGCAGATCACAGGACTATACTGGAATAGGTGCAATGCCTGCCGGTTGTTGTACACAAGAAGCAGACCCTCGGAGCACAGGACTATACGGGAATAGGTGCATAGCCTGCCCTTTGTAGTATACAGGAAGCAGGCCCTAAGAGCAAAGGGCTGTCCTGGAATAGGTGCATAACCTGCCAGTTGTTGTACACAGGAAGCGGACCCTCGGAGCACAGGGCTGTCCGGGAATAGGTGCATAGCCTGCCAGTTGCTGTACAAAGGAAGAAGACCCTCAGAGCACAGGACTGTCCTGGAATAGATCCCTAGCCTGCCAGATGTTGTACACAGGAAGCAGACCCTCGGAACATAGGGCTGTCCTGGAATAGGTGCATAGCCTGCCAGTTGTTGTACCCTTGGAGCATTGGACTGTCCTGGAATAGGTGCATAACCTGCCAGTTGTTGTAAACAGGAAGCGACCTTCAGAGCACAGGGCTGTCCTGAAATAGGTGCATAGCCTGCCTCTTGTTGTACACAGGAAGCAGACCCTTAGAGCACAGGGTTGTCCTGGAATAATTGAATAGCCTGCCAGTTGTTGTACAGAGGAAGCAGACCCTCGGAGCACAGGGCTGTCCTCGAATAGGTGCATAGCCTGCCAGTTGTTGTACACAGGAAGCAGACCCTCAGAGCACAGGCATGTCCTGGAATAGGTGCATGCATAGCCTGTCTGTTGTTGTACACAGGAGGCAGACCCTCTGCGCACAGAGCTGTCCTAGAAGAGGTGCATAGCCTGCCTGTTGTTGCACACAGGAAGCAGACCCTCAGAGCACAGGACTGTCCTAGAATAGGTGCAGAGCCTGCTAGTTGTTATACACAGGAAGCAGGCCCTAAGAGCACAGGACTAGCCTGGAATAGGTGCATAGCCTGCCTGTTGTTGCACACAGGAAGCAGACCCTCGGAGCACAGGGCTGTCCTAGAATAGGTACATAGCCTGCCAGTTCTTGTACACAGGAAGTGGACCCTCAGAGCACAGGGCTGTCCTGGAATAGGTGCATAACCTGCCTGTTGTTGTACACAGTAAGATGACCCTCAAAGCACAGGGCTTTCCTGGAATAGGTGCAAAACCTGCCTGTTGTTGTACACAGTAAGTTGACCCTCAAAGCACAGGGCTTTCCTGGAATAGGTGCATAGCCTGCCGGTTGTTGTACAAAGGAAGCAGACCCGCGGACCAAAGGGCTGTTCTGGAATAGGTTGATAGCCTTGCCTGTTGTTGTACACAGGAAGCAGACCCGCAGAGCACAGGACTATCCTGGAATAGGTGCATAGCCTGCCGGTTGTTGTACACAGGAAGCAGACCCTCGGAGCACAGGGCTGTCTTGGAATAGGTGCATAGCCTGCCAGTTGTTGTACAAAGTAAGAAGACCCTCAGAGCACAGGGCTGTCCTGGAATAGGTGCGTAGTCTGCCTGTTGTTGTAGACAGGAAGAAGGCCCTAAGAGCACAGAGCTGTCCTGGAATGGGTGCATAGCCTGCCATTTGTTGTACACAGGAAGCAGACCCTAAGGACACAGGGCTGTCCTGGAATAGGTGCATAGACTGCCAGTTGTTGTACACAGGAAGCAGACCCTCAGAGCACAGGGCTGTCCTGGAATAGGTGCATAGCCTGTCTGCAGACCCTCAGAGCACAGGGATGTCCTGGAATAGGTACATAGCCTGCCAGTTGTTGTACACAGGAAGCAGACCCTCGGAGCAGAGGACTGTCCCGGAATAGGTGCATAGCCTGCCTGTTTTTGTACACAGGAAGCAGACCCTCGGAGTACAGGACTATCCGGAAGTAGGTGCACGGCCTGGCAGTTGTTGTACACAGGATGCAGACCCTCGGAAAACAGGGCTGTCCTGGCATAGGTGCATAGCCTGCCAGTTGTTGTAAACAGGAAGCGGACCCTAAGTACACAGGACTGTCCTGGAATAGGTGCATAGCCTGCCCGTTTTTGTACACAGGAAGCAGACCCTCAGAGCAGAAGGCTGTCCTGGAATAGGTGCATAGCCTACCTGTTGTAGTATACAGGAAGCAGGCCCTAAGAGCACACGGCTATCCTGGAATAGGTGCATAGCCTCCCAGTTGTTGTACACAGGAAGCGGACCCTTGGAGCACAGAGCTGTCCTGGAATAGGTGCATAGCCGGCCAGTTGTACACAGGAAGCAGACCCTCGGAGCACAGGACTGTCTTGGAATAGGTGCATAGCCTGCCAGTTGTACAAAGGAAGAAGACCCCCCAGGGCACAGAGCTGTCTTGGAATAGGTGCATAGCCTGCGAGATGTTGTACACAGGAAGTGGACCCTGGGAGAACAGGGCTGTCCTGGAATAGGTGCATAGCCTGCCAGTTGTTGTACACAGGAAGCAGACCATCTGAGCACAGGGCTGTCCTGGAATAAGTGCATAACCTGCCTGCTCTTGTACACAGGAAACAGACCCTCAGAGCACAGGGTTGTCCTGGAAGAGGTGGATAGCCTGACAGTTGCTGTACACAGGAAGCAGACCCTAGGAGCACAGGACTATCCTGGAATAGGTGCATAGCCTGCCAGTTGTTGTACACAGGAAGCAGACCCTCGGAGCACAGGGCTACCCTGCAATAAGTACATAGCATGCCTGTTGTAGTATACAGGAAGCAGGCCCTAAGAGCACAGGACTGTCCTCGAATAGGTGCATAGCCTGCCAGTTGTTGTACACAGGAAGCGGACGCTCAGAGCACAGGGATTGTCCTGGAATAGGTGCATAGCCTGCCAGTTGTTGTACACAGGAAGCAGACCCTCGGAGCACAGGGCTGTCCTGCAATAGGTGCATAGCCTGCCAGTTGTAGTACACAGGAAGCAGACCCTCAGAGCACAGGGATGTCTTGGAATAGGTGCATAGCCTGCCAGTTGTTGCACAAAGGAAGAAGGCCCTCAGAGCACAGGACTGTCCTGGAATAGATGCATATTCTGCCAGATGTTGAACACAGGAAGCAGGCCCTCTGGGCACAGGGCTGTCCTGGAATAGGTGCATAATCTGCCTGTTGTTGTACACAGGAAGCAGACCTTCAGAGCACAGGGCTGTCCTGAAATAGGTGCATAGCCTGCCTGTTGATGTACACAGGAAGCAGACCCTCGGAGCACAGGACTATCCTGGAGTAGATGCAAACCTCGAATAGGTGCATAGCTTGCCTGTTGTTGTAAACAGGAAGCAGACCCTCGGCGCACAGGGCTGTCCTAGGAGAGGTGCATAGCCTGCCTGTTGTTGCACACAGGAAGCAGACCCTCGGAGCGCAAGACTGTCCTAGAATAGGTGCACAGCCTGCCAGTTGTTGCACACAAGAAGCAGGCCCTAAGAGCACAGGGCTGTCCTAGAATAGGTACATGGCCTGCTGGTTGTTGTACACAGGAAGCAGACCCTCGGAAAACAGTGCTGTCCTGGCATAGGTGCATAGCCTGCCAGTTTTTGTAAACAGGAAGCGGACCCTAAGTACACAGGACTGTCCTGGAATAGGTGCATAGCCTGCCCGTTTTTGTACACAGGAAGCAGACCCTCAGAGCAGAAGGCTGTCCTGGAATAGGTGCATAGCCTGCCTGTTGTAGTATACAGGAAGCAGGCCCTAAGAGCACACGGCTATCCTGGAATAGGTGCATAGCCTCCCAGTTGTTGTACACAGGAAGCGGACCCTTGGAGCACAGAGCTGTCCTGGAATAGGTGCATAGCCGGCCAGTTGTACACAGGAAGCAGACCCTGGGAGCACAGGACTGTCTTGGAATAGGTGCATAGCCTGCCTGTTGTTGTACACAGGAAGCAGACCGCCAGAGCACAGGACAATCCTGGAATAGGTGCATAGCCTGCCGGTTGTTGTACACAGGAAGCAGACCTTCGGAGCACAGGGCTGTCTTGGAATAGGTGCATAGACTGCCAGTTGTTGTACAAAGGAAGAAGACCCTCAGAGCACAGGGCTGTCCTGGAATAGGTGCGTAGCCTGCCTGTTGTTGTAGACAGGAAGAAGGCCCTAAGATCACAGAGCTGTCCTGGAATGGGTGCATAGCCTGCCATTTGTTGTACACAGGAAGCAGACCCTAAGGGCACAGGGCTGTCCTGGAATAGGTGCATAGACTGTCAGTTGTTGTACACAGGAAGCAGACCCTCAGAGCACAGGGCTGTCCTGGAATAGGTGCATAGCCTGCCTGCAGACCCTCAGAGCACAGGGATGTCCTGGAATAGGTACATAGCCTGCCAGTTGTTGTACACAGGAAGCAGACCCTCGGAGCAGAGGACTGTCCCGGAATAGGTGCATAGCCTGCCAGTTTTTGTACACAGGAAGCAGACCCTCGGAGCACAGGACTATCCGGAAATCGGTGCACGGCCTGGCAGTTGTTGTACACAGGATGCAGACCCTCGGAAAACAGGGCTGTCCTGGCATAGGTGCATAGCCTGCCAGTTGTTGTAAACAGGAAGCGGACCCTAAGTACACAGGACTGTCCTGGAATAGGTGCATAGCCGGCCCGTTGTTGTACACAGGAAGCAGACCCTCAGAGCAGAAGGCTGTCCTGGAATAGGTGCATAGCCTACCTGTTGTAGTATACAGGAAGCAGGCCCTAAGAGCACACGGCTACCCTGGAATAGGTGCATAGCCTCCCAGTTGTTGTACACAGGAAGCGGACCCTTGGAGCACAGAGCTGTCCTGGAATAGGTGCATAGCCGGCCAGTTGTACACAGGAAGCAGACCCTCGGAGCACAGGACTGTCTTGGAATAGGTGTATAGCCTGTAAGTTGTACAAAGGAAGAAGACCCCCCAGGGCACAGAGCTGTCTTGGAATAAGTGCATAGCCTGCGAGATGTTGTACACAGGAAGTGGACCCTGGGAGAACAGGGCTGTCCTGGAATAGGTGCATAGCCTGCCAGTTGTTGTACCCTCGGAGCAGAGGACTGTCCTGGAATAGGTGCATAGCCTGCCAGTTGCTGTACACAGGAAGCAGACCTTCAGAGCACAAGGCTGTCCTGGAATAAGTGCATAACCTGCCTGCTCTTGTACACAGGAAACAGACCCTCAGAGCACAGGGTTGTCCTGGAAGAGGTGGATAGCCTGACAGTTGCTGTACACAGGAAGCAGACCCTAGGAGCACAGGACTATCCTGGAATAGGTGCATAGCCTGCCAGTTGTTGTACACAGGAAGCAGACCCTCGGAGCACAGGGCTACCCTGCAATAAGTACATAGCATGCCTGTTGTAGTATACAGGAAGCAGGCCCTAAGAGCACAGGACTGTCCTCGAATAGGTGCATAGCCTGCCAGCTGTTGTACACAGGAAGCGGACGCTCAGAGCACAGGGATTGTCCTGGAATAGGTGCATAGCCTGCCAGTTGTTGTACACAGGAAGCAGACCCTCGGAGCACAGGGCTGTCCTGCAATAGGTGCATAGCCTGCCAATTGTAGTACACAGGAAGCAGACCCTCAGAGCACAGGGATGTCTTGGAATAGGTGCATAGCCTGCCAGTTGTTGTACAAAGGAAGAAGACCCTCAGAGCACAGGACTGTCCTGGAATAGATGCATATTCTGTCAGATGTTGAACACAGGAAGCGGACCCTCTGGGCACAGGGCTGTCCTGGAATAGGTGCATAGCCTGCCTGTTGTTGTACACAGGAAGCAGACCTTCAGAGCACAGGGCTGTCCTGAAATAGGTGCATAGCCTGCCTGTTGATGTACACAGGAAGCAGACCCTAAGAGCACAGGGTTGTCCTGTAATAGGTGAATAGCCTGCCAGTTGTTGTACACAGGAAGCAGACCCTCGGAGCACAGGACTATCCTGGAGTAGATGCAAACCTCGAATAGGTGCATAGCTTGCCTGTTGCTGTACACAGTAAGCAGACCCTCGGCGCACAGGGCTGTCCTAGGAGAGGTGCATAGCCTGCCTGTTGTTGCACACAGGAAGCAGACCCTCGGAGCGCAAGACTGTCCTAGAATAGGTGCACAGCCTGCCAGTTGTTGCACACAAGAAGCAGGCCCTAAGAGCACAGGGCTGTCCTAGAACAGGTACATAGCCTGCTGGTTGTTGTACACAGGAAGCAGACCCTCGGAGCACAGGACTATCATGGAATAGGTGCATAGCCTGCCGGTTGTTGTACACAGGAAGCAGACCCTCGGAGCACAGGACTATCCGGGAATAGGTGCATAGCCTGCCCTTTGTAGTATACAGGAAGCAGGCCCTAAGAGCAAAGGGCTGTCCTGGAATAGGTGCATAACCTGCCAGTTGTTGTACACAGGAAGCGGACGCTCAGAGCACAGGACTGTCCTGGAATAGGTGCATAGCCTGCCAGTTGTTGTACACAGGAAGCGGACGCTCGGAACACAGGATTGTCCTGGAATAGGTGCATAGCCTTGTTGTTTTTGTACACAGGAAGCGGACCCTCGGAGCACAGGGCTGTCTGGGAATAGGTGCATAGCCTGCCAGTTGCTGTACAAAGGAAGAAGACCCTCAGAGCACAGGACTGTCCTGGAATAGATCCCTAGCCTGCCAGATGTTGTACACAGGAAGCGGACCCTCTGAACATAGGGCTGTCCTGGAATAGGTGCATAGCCTGCCAGTTGTTGTACCCTTGGAGCATAGGACTGTCCTGGAATAGGTGCATAACCTGCCAGTTGTTGTAAACAGGAAGCGACCTTCAGAGCACAGGGCTGTCCTGAAATAGGTGCATAGCCTGCCTGTTGTTGTACACAGGAAGCAGACCCTTAGAGCACAGAGTTGTCCTGGAATAATTGAATAGCCTGCCAGTTGTTGTAAAGAGGAAGCAGACCCTCGGAGCACAGGGCTGTCCTCGAATAGGTGCATAGCCTGCCAGTTGTTGTACACAGGAAGCAGACCCTCAGAGCACAGGCATGTCCTGGAATAGGAGCATGCATAGCCTGTCTGTTGTTGTACACAGGAGGCAGACCCTCGGCGCACAGAGCTGTCCTAGAAGAGGTGCATAGCCTGCCTGTTGTTGCACACAGGAAGCAGACCCTCGGAGCACAGGACTGTCCTAGAATAGGTGCAGAGCCTGCTAGTTGTTATACACAGGAAGCAGGCCCTAAGAGCACAGGTCTAGCCTGGAATAGGTGCATAGCCTGCCTGTTGTTGCACACAGGAAGCAGACCCTCGGAGCACAGGGCTGTCCTAGAATAGCTACATAGCCTGCCAGTTCTTGTACACAGGAAGTGGACCCTCAGAGCACAGGGCTGTCCTGGAATAGGTGCATAACCTGCCTGTTGTTGTACACAGTAAGATGACCCTCAAAGCACAGGGCTTTCCTGGAATAGGTGCAAAACCTGCCTGTTGTTGTACACAGTAAGTTGACCCTCAAAGCGCAGGGCTTTCCTGGAATAGGTGCATAGCCTGCCGGTTGTTGTACAAAGGAAGCAGACCCTCGGACCAAAGGGCTGTTCTGGAATAGGTTGATAGCCTGCCTGTTGTTGTACACAGGAAGCAGACCCGCAGAGCACAGGACTATCCTGGAATAGGTGCATAGCCTGCCGGTTGTTGTACACAGGACGCAGACCCTCGGAGCACAGGGCTGTCTTGGAATAGGTGCATAGCCTGCCAGTTGTTGTACAAAGGAAGAAGACACTCAGAGCACAGGGCTGTCCTGGAATAGGTGCGTAGCCTGCCTGTTGTTGTAGACAGGAAGAAGGCCCTAAGATCACAGAGCTGTCCTGGAATGGGTGCATAGCCTGCCATTTGGTGTACACAGGAAGCAGACCCTAAGGGCACAGGGCTGTCCTGCAATAGGTACATAGACTGCCAGTTGTTGTACACAGGAAGCAGACCCTCAGAGCACAGGGCTGTCCTGGAATAGGTGCATAGCCTGCCTGCCGACCCTCAGAGCACAGGGATGTCCTGGAATAGGTACATAGCCTGCCAGTTGTTGTACACAGGAAGCAGACCCTCGGAGCAGAGGACTGTCCCGGAATAGGTGCATAGCCTGCCAGTTTTTGTACACAGGAAGCAGACCCTCGGAGCACAGGACTATCCGGAAGTAGGTGCACGGCCTGGCAGTTGTTGTACACAGGATGCAGACCCTCGGAAAACATGGCTTTCCTGGCATAGGTGCATAGCCTGCCAGTTGTTGTAAACAGGAAGCGGACCCAAAGTACACAGGACTGTCCTGGAATAGGTGCATAGCCTGCCCGTTTTTGTACACAGGAAGCAGACCCTCAGAGCAGAAGGCTGTCCTGGAATAGGTGCATAGCCTGCCTGTTGTAGTATACAGGAAGCAGGCCCTAAGAGCACACGGCTATCCTGGAATAGGTGCATAGCCTCCCAGTTGTTGTACACAGGAAGCGGACCCTTGGAGCACAGAGCTGTCCTGGAATAGGTGCATAGCCGGCCAGTTGTACACAGGAAGCAGACCCTCGGAGCACAGGACTGTCTTGGAATAGGTGCATAGCCTGCCAGTTGTTGTACAAAGGAAGCGGACCCTAAGTACACAGGACTGTCCTGGAATAGGTGCATAGCCTGCCAGTTGTTGTAAACAGGAAGCGGACCCTAAGTACACAGGACTGTCCTGGAATAGGTGCATAGCCTGCCCGTTTTTGTACACAGGAAGCAGACCCTCAGAGCAGAAGGCTGTCCTGGAATAGGTGCATAGCCTGCCTGTTGTAGTATACAGGAAGCAGGCCCTAAGAGCACACGGCTATCCTGGAATAGGTGCATAGCCTCCCAGTTGTTGTACACAGGAAGCGGACCCTTGGAGCACAGAGCTGTCCTGGAATAGGTGCATAGCCGGCCAGTTGTACACAGGAAGCAGACCCTCGGAGCACAGGACTGTCTTGGAATAGGTGCATAGCCTGCCAGTTGTTGTACAAAGGAAGCAGACCCTCGGACCAAAGGGCTGTTCTGGAATAGGTTGATAGCCTGCCTGTTGTTGTACACAGGAAGCAGACCCGCAGAGCACAGGACTATCCTGGAATAGGTGCATAGCCTGCCGGTTGTTGTACACAGGAAGAAGACCCTCAGAGCACAGGGCTGTCTTGGAATAGGTGCATAGCCTGCCAGTTGTTGTACAAAGGAAGAAGACCCTAAGGGCACAGGGCTGTCCTGGAATAGGTGCATAGACTGTCAGTTGTTGTACACAGGAAGCAGACCCTCAGAGCACAGGGCTGTCCTGGAATAGGTGCATAGCCTGCCTGCAGACCCTCAGAGCACAGGGATGTCCTGGAATAGGTACATAGCCTGCCAGTTGTTGTACACAGGAAGCAGACACTCGGAGCAGAGGACTGTCCCGGAATAGGTGCATAGCCTGCCAGTTTTTGTACACAGGAAGCAGACCCTCGGAGCACAGGACTATCCGGAAGTAGGTGCACGGCCTGGCAGTTGTTGTACACAGGATGCAGACCCTCGGAAAACAGGGCTGTCCTGGCATAGGTGCATAGCCTTCCAGTTGTTGTAAACAGGAAGCGGACCCTAAGTACACAGGACTGTCCTGGAATAGGTGCATAGCCTGCCCGATGTTGTACACAGGAAGCAGACCCTCAGAGCAGAAGGCTGTCCTGGAATAGGTGCATAGCCTACCTGTTGTAGTATACAGGAAGCAGGCCCTAAGAGCACACGGCTATCCTGGAATAGGTGCATAGCCTCCCAGTTGTTGTACACAGGAAGCGGACCCTTGGAGCACAGAGCTGTCCTGGAATAGGTGCATAGCCGGCCAGTTGTACACAGGAAGCAGACCCTCGGAGCACAGGACTGTCTTGGAATAGGTGCATAGCCTGCCAGTTGTACAAAGGAAGTAGACCCCCAGGGCACAGAGCTGTCTTGGAATAGGTGCATAGCCTGCGAGATGTTGTACACAGGAAGTGGACCCTGGGAGAACAGGGCTGTCCTGGAATAGGTGCATAGCCTGCCAGTTGTTGTACCCTCGGAGCAGAGGACTGTCATGGAATAGGTGCATAGCCTGCCAGTTGCTGTACACAGGAAGCAGACCTTCAGAGCACAGGGCTGTCCTGGAATAAGTGCATAACCTGCCTGCTCTTGTACACAGGAAACAGACCCTCAGAGCACAGGGTTGTCCTGGAAGAGGTGGATAGCCTGACAGTTGCTGTACACAGGAAGCAGACCCTAGGAGCACAGGACTATCCTGGAATAGGTGCATAGCCTGCCAGTTGTTGTACACAGGAAGCAGACCCTCGGAGCACAGGGCTACCCTGCAATAAGTACATAGCATGCCTGTTGTAGTATACAGGAAGCAGGCCCTAAGAGCACAGGACTGTCCTCGAATAGGTGCGTAGCCTGCCAGTTGTTGTACACAGGAAGCGGACGCTCAGAGCACAGGGATTGTCCTGGAATAGGTGCATAGCCTGCTAGTTGTTGTACACAGGAAGCAGACCCTCGGAGCACAGGGCTGTCCTGCAATAGGTGCATAGCTTGCCAGTTGTAGTACACAGGAAGCAGACCCTCAGAGCACAGGGATGTCTTGGAATAGGTGCATAGCCTGCCAGTTGTTGTACAAAGGAAGAAGACCCTCAGAGCACAGGACTGTCCTGGAATAGATGCATATTCTGCCAGATGTGCAGACCTTCAGAGCAGAGGGCTGTCCTGAAATAGGTGCATAGCCTGCCTGTTGATGTACACAGGAAGCAGACCCTAAGAGCACAAGGTTGTCCTGGAATAGGTGAATAGCCTGCCAGTTGTTGTACACAGGAAGCAGACCCTCGGAGCACAGGACTATCCTGGAGTAGATGCAAACCTCGAATAGGTGCATAGCTTGCCTGTTGTTGTACACAGGAAGCAGACCCTCGGCGCACAGGGCTGTCCTAGGAGAGGTGCATAGCCTGCCTGTTGTTGCACACAGGAAGCAGACCCTCGGAGCGCAAGACTGTCCTAGAATAGGTGCACAGCCTGCCAGTTGTTGCACACAAGAAGCAGGCCCTAAGAGCACAGGGCTGTCCTAGAATAAGTACATAGCCTGCTGGTTGTTGTACACAGGAAGCAGACGCTCGGAGCACAGGACTATCATGGAATAGGTGCATAGCCTGCCGGTTGTTGTACACAGGAAGCAGACCCTCGGAGCACAGGGCTGTCCTGGAATAGGTGCATGGCCTGCCAGTTGTTGTACACAGGAAGCAGACCCCGGACCACAGGGCTGTTCTGGAATAGGTTGATAGCCTGCCGGTTGTTGTACACAGGAAGCAGACCCGCAGATCACAGGACTATACTGGAATAGGTGCAATGCCTGCCGGTTGTTGTACACAGGAAGCAGGCCCTAAGAGCAAAGGGCTGTCCTGGAATAGGTGCATAACCTGCCAGTTGTTGTACACAGGAAGCGGACGCTCAGAGCACAGGACTGTCCTGGAATAGGTGCATAGCCTGCCAGTTGTTGTACACAGGAAGCGGACGCTCGGAACACAGGATTGTCCTGGAATAGGTGCATAGCCTGCCAGTTGTTGTACACAGGAAGCGGACCCTCGGAGCACAGGGCTGTCCGGGAATAGGTGCATAGCCTGCCAGTTGCTGTACAAAGGAAGAAGACCCTCAGAGCACAGGACTGTCCTGGAATAGATCCCTAGCCTGCCAGATGTTGTACACAGGAAGCGGACCCTCTGAACATAGGGCTGTCCTGGAATAGGTGCATAGCCTGCCAGTTGTTGTACCCTTGGAGCATAGGACTGTCCTGGAATAGGTGCATAACCTGCCAGTTGTTGTAAACAGGAAGCGACCTTCAGAGCACAGGGCTGTCCTGAAATAGGTGCATAGCCTGCCTGTTGTTGTACACAGGAAGCAGACCCTTAGAGCACAGGGTTGTCCTGGAATAATTGAATAGCCTGCCAGTTGTTGTACAGAGGAAGCAGACCCTCGGAGCACAGGGCTGTCCTCGAATAGGTGCATAGCCTGCCAGTTGTTGTACACAGGAAGCAGACCCTCAGAGCACAGGCATGTCCTGGAATAGGTGCATGCATAGCCTGTCTGTTGTTGTACACAGGAGGCAGACCCTCGGCACACAGAGCTGTCCTAGAAGAGGTGCATAGCCTGCCTGGTTGCACACAGGAAGCAGACCCTCAGAGCACAGGACTGTCCTAGAATAGGTGCAGAGCCTGCTAGTTGTTATACACAGGAAGCAGGCCCTAAGAGCACAGGACTAGCCTGGAAGAGGTGCATAGCCTGCCTTTTGTTGCACACAGGAAGCAGACCCTCGGAGCACAAGGCTGTCCTAGAATAGGTACATAGCCTGCCAGTTCTTGTACACAGGAAGTGGACCCTCAGAGCACAGGGCTGTCCTGGAATAGGTGCATAACCTGCCTGTTGTTGTACACAGTAAGATGACCCTCAAAGCACAGGGCTTTCCTGGAATAGGTGCAAAACCTGCCTGTTGTTGTACACAGTAAGTTGACCCTCAAAGCACAGGGCTTTCCTGGAATAGGTGCATAGCCTGCCGGTTGTTGTACAAAGGAAGTAGACCCTCGGACCAAAGGGCTGTTCTGGAATAGGTTGATAGCCTGCCTGTTGTTGTACACAGGAACCAGACCCACAGAGCACAGGACTATCCTGGAATAGGTGCATAGCCTGCCGGTTGTTGTACACAGGAAGCAGACCCTCGGAGCACAGGGCTGTCTTTGAATAGGTGCATAGCCTGCCAGTTGTTGTACAAAGTAAGAAGACCCTCAGGGCACAGGGCTGTCCTGGAATAGGTGCGTAGCATGCCTGTTGTTGTAGACAGGAAGAAGGCCCTAAGAGCACAGAGCTGTCCTGGAATGGGTGCATAGCCTGCCATTTGTTGTACACAGGAAGCAGACCCTAAGGGCACAGGGCTGTCCTGGAATAGGTGCATAGACTGCCAGTTGTTGTACACAGGAAGCAGACCCTCAGAGCACAGGGCTGTCCTGGAATAGGTGCATAGCCTGCCTGCAGACCCTCAGAGCACAGGGATGTCCTGGAATAGGTACATAGCCTGCCAGTTGTTGTACACAGGAAGCAGACCCTCGGAGCAGAGGACTGTCCCGGAATAGGTGCATAGCCTGCCAGTTTTTGTACACAGGAAGCAGACCCTCGGAGCACAGGACTATCCGGAAGTAGGTGCACGGCCTGGCAGTTGTTGTACACAGGATGCAGACCCTCGGAAAACAGGGCTGTCCTGGCATAGGTGCATAGCCTGCCAGTTGTTGTAAACAGGAAGCAGACCCTAAGTACACAGGACTGTCCTGGAATAGGTGCATAGCCTGTCCGTTGTTGTACACAGGAAGCAGACCCTCAGAGCAGAAGGCTGTCCTGGAATAGGTGCATAGCCTGCCTGTTGTAGTATACAGGAAGCAGGCCCTAAGAAAACACGGCTATCCTGGAATAGGTGCATAGCCTCCCAGTTGTTGTACACAGGAAGCGGACCCTTGGAGCACAGAGCTGTCCTGGAATAGGTGCATAGCCGGCCAGTTGTACACAGGAAGCATACCCTCGGAGCACAGGACTGTCTTGGAATAGGTGCATAGCCTGCCAGTTGTACACAGGAAGAAGACCCCCCAGGGCACAGAGGTGTCTTGGAATAGGTGCATAGCCTGCGAGATGTTGTACACAGGAAGTGGACCCTGGGAGAACAGGGCTGTCCTGGAATAGGCGCATAGCCTGCCAGTTGTTGTACCCTCGGAGCAGAGGACTGTCCTGGAATAGGTGCATAGCCTGCCAGTTGCTGTACACAGGAAGCAGACCTTCAGAGCACAGGGCTGTCCTGGAATGAGTGCAAAACCTGCCTGCTCTTGTACACAGGAAACAGACCCTCAGAGCACAGGGTTGTCCTGGAAGAGGTGGATAGCCTGACAGTTGCTGTACACAGGAAGCAGACCCTAGGAGCACAGGACTATCCTGGAATAGGTGCATAGCCTGCCAGTTGTTGTACACAGGAAGCAGACCCTCTGAGCACAGGGATTGTCCTGGAATAGGTGCATAGCCTGCCAGTTGTTGTACACAGGAAGCAGACCCTCGGAGCACAGGGCTGTCCTGCAATAGGTGCATAGCTTGCCAGTTGTAGTACACAGGAAGCAGACCCTCAGAGCACAGGGATGTCTTGGAATAGGTGCATAGCCTGCCAGTTGTTGTACAAAGGAAGAAGACCCTCAGAGCACAGGACTGTCCTGGAATAGATGCATATTCTGCCAGATGTTGAACACAGGAAGCGGACCCTCTGGGCACTGTGCTGTCCTGGAATAGGTGCATAGCCTGCCTGTTGTTGTACACAGGAAGCAGACCTTCAGAGCATAGGGCTGTCCTGAAATAGGTGCATAGCCTGCCTGTTGATGTACACAGGAAGCAGACCCTAAGAGCACAAGGTTGTCCTGGAATAGGTGAATAGCCTGCCAGTTGTTGTACACAGGAAGCAGATCCTCGGAGCACAGGACTATCCTGGAGTAGATGCAAACCTCGAATAGGTGCATAGCTTGCCTGTTGTTGTACACAGGAAGCAGACCCTCGGCGCACAGGGCTGTCCTAGGAGAGGTGCATAGCCTGCCTGTTGTTGCACACAGGAAGCAGACCCTCGGAGCGCAAGACTGTCCTAGAATAGGTGCACAGCCTGCCAGTTGTTGCACACAAGAAGCAGGCCCTAAGAGCACAGGGCTGTCCTAGAATAGGTACACAGCTGTAACGCTCACCTGATTCCCGCAGAGGCGCCGGTCTTGACTGGGTGAATGCCGTATCTTCAAAGGTGATGTGTAACACACGGTTGGCTCTTTGGGCTGGACCTCTGTGCACTGTATGTCTGACTCGAAGAGTAAGATGTCTGCAGATAGAAAATATGGGATTAATGAACTGGGGTTATTGGGTGCCTCTCTCCTCTTCCCTTTCTCTTCTCCTGTAGAACCCCAAAGGTTAACGCCCTCACCTTAGGTAAGTGAATGCCAAGCTCTCCATCTGCCTCGGGGCAGGGTGCCATAACCAGTTTCTTCACTGGATAAGGGTGCAGGCCTCTTGACCTCAGAGGACTGCTGTCCGTCGTTAACTGCACGAACGGTAAGTTCTGGGCGCTTCAAATGTCTTAAAAGTCTTTTGTAATGATATCTCTTGTTTTGCAGGGTTCCGGCGATGGTGGATGGCGGGCTGATGAGAGTTGAGGAATAGAAGCGCCTGGAAGCACGCAAGTAAGCGCTTGTAGCCTGCTTCACGATGCGCACTAACTGTCCCTTTTATCTTGCAGGTACAAGTTCGGAGCTTTAGAGAAGCTGAAGGGTGCTGGAATACCCACTGGATTCGGCGTGGGAAGGAGTAATGGCACGTGAGTAATAAAGTTGCCCAATGTCTTTAAACGCACCTTCTTTTGTCTTTCAGATGTGGGATGCAGCGCCAAAGGCCTCCGGAGCGTGTGAAGAGCCGGTAAGCTTTTGTCTTTCAGATGCCGGAATGCAGTGCGAAGACCTCCGGAGCATGCGAAGAGTAGGTAAGCCTTTGTCTTTCAGATGCCGGAATGCAGCGCGAGGCGTTGGTGACAGCCGATGGACCAGGTAAGAGATGCGCTGCCACTGAAGACCGTAGTGCTAACCTGTTCTTTCTTTGTCTTTACAGGTGCTGCTGAAGACTGGATTCCAGGATGGTAAGCCTTTGTTCCCTTAGGCCCAGGATCAGAAGCAAAAGACACGATGAGCGTTCTGCTGCAGAGAATGCAGAATAACGCAAAGCAAGATTCATCCATCGGGTGTGGTGTAAATAGCCTTCTGTAGTGCTTAGGTGTCTCCTTCCACAGCCTCGCCTAGGTAAGAAAAGAGTTCCTGCTTTCCAGAAGAGTTCCAGTGTTCTGAACCTAGGGAGTGGCTCCTGCCCCACCCAACAGGAAAAGTAGTCCCAAACAATAGAGGATCAGGGGCTCAACTGGCAGGTAAGTAAGCAGCATGGTCTGCTGCAGGTAAGTCCACCCAAGCATTATGAGCCCGGCGCTTCCAGCGCTGGGACTGGGCATCTTTATGAGCCTGGTGCCACTGGCGCCAGGACAGGGTCCAAAAGGTCCCAATTGGGACTGGCTGGCACTCGGAACCGGGGTTATGGGTCTGCTTCCAAGGGAGTCGGGCAAGTCCTGATCTTTTGGAAGCAGAGATAATGACAGCACCCCCCCTCAAGGCCCCTCCCAAACCGGGCTTCTCCGGGGGTTTGGGCTTGTTAGGAAATGTTCGATGAAATCTTTTGATTAGACGAGGCGCGTGGACATATTCTGCAGGTTCCCAGGATCTTTCTTGGGGACCGTAGCCTTTCCAGTCAATCAGGTAAAATAGTTTAGATTTGGAGATCTTGGAATCCAGGATGCTTTTGACTTCAAACTCGAGTTCTCCATCAACTAGAATAGGTTTTGGAGATTTAGTTAGTCGGGTTTGAGGTTGCACGGGTTTTAATAGAGAGACGTGGAAGACCGGATGTATCTTCATGTGAGGGGGCAAGTCCAACTTGACCGCTACTGGATTTACTATGGTAGTGATGGAATAGGGACCAAGGTATCTTGGGTTGAATGTGCGTGGTCCTTTTAGAGGGAGATATTTGGTGGATAACCAGACTTGATCTCCTACTTGATATTGCGGGCCTTCCTTCCGATGTTGGTCTGCTCCTTTCTTGTATTGTTCTTTAGCCCTTTGAAGGTGAGAAACGGCTTCCTTAAAGGCTTGGGTGATTGTAGAATGCAGGTGGTCTACTGCTGGTGTTCCAAGATCTTGGAGTGGATCCAGCTCCGAGATTTGAGGGTGACTACCGTATAAAAGAAAAAACGGGGTCTTCCCAGTTCCCGAGTGGACAGAGTTATTGTAGGCATATTCGGCTATCCAAAGGATATCTTTCCAAGTTTTTTCAGTTTGTTGTAGCATGCAGCGCAAATACTGTTCCAGAGTTTGATTGGTCCTCTCGGTTTGTCCGTCGGTTTGAGGGTGGTGGCTGGTCGAAAGTCTCACATCAATTTGAGCCGACCGACAGCAACTTCGCCAAAAATGAGAAATAAATTGACTACCTCGATCCGAAATTAGAACTGAAGGAAAACCGTGCAGTCGGACGATGTTTTCGAGAAATTCTCGGGCCAGAGTTGCTGCTGTTGGTAAGCCTTTGAGTGGAATGAAATGCGCCATCTTGGAGAATAGGTCCACGATTACTAGGATCGTATTGTATCCGGAGCATGGAGGTAGATCGGTGATGAAGTCCATAGAAAGCGTATGCCAAGGGCGAGGTGGGATGTCAATAGGGCGTAAGAGGCCGGCTGGTTTTTCCTTTTGACTCTTGTTTTGGGCGCATATTCCACAGGACATTATAAAGTCTCTGATATCTTTTTTCCAAGACGGCCACCAGAAGTAGCGCTTGATCTTTTCCGAGGTCTTGGTCATACCGGGATGTCCTTCCATTAAAGAATCGTGATAACAAGAGATTACCTTTTTCTGTAAATCTGTGCTGGGCAGGTATAACCGTTCTTGGAAATATAATAGGTTGTCCTTCACCGTAAAGTCCTTTCCCTGCAGATGCCAATTCGGTATGTCTGCTGGAGTTACCAGAAGCCTGGCTTTATCCTTAACTTCCTCTATGGATTGTGTGGCGATTACACCTAGAATTCTTTGTTCGGGAATGATAGGTACAGGTTTAGGATTGATCAAATGTTCTTCCACTCCCATCCGAGAAAGGGCATCAGCTTTACCGTTTTTTGTACCATGTCGATAGGTAATTATGAAGTCAAACTCGGCAAAGAATAGTGCCCAACGGAGTTGCCTAGAGGATTGAGCTTTTGCGGTTTTCAAATATTGCAGGTTTCGGTGATCTGTAATCACAGTAACGGTGTGTCGGGCCCCCAGAAGATAATGCCGCCAAGCCTTAAAGGCGGACTTGATAGCTAGAAGTTCCTTATCAGTAATAGTGTAATTGATTTCAGGAGGCGAGAATTTGCGGGACCAAAATGCCACGGGATGCAACTGATTGGTTACTGGGACCTTTTGTGATAGAACTGCCCCCATGGCAAGGCTCGAAGCATCAGTTTCAACGATGTAGGGGAGTTTTGGGCGAGGGTGTTTTAAGATCGGTGCAGAGATAAATCTAGTCTCCAAATTCTGGAAAGCTTGTTCCGCCTCGGTAGACCATTCAAAACGTTTGTTTTTCTTTAACAAGGCGGTGATGGGCTGGACTATTTGAGAGAATCCGGGGATAAATCTGCGGTAAAAGTTAGCGAAGCCTAACATGCTTTGAACACCTTTTACGGAGGATGGCGATGGCCATTTGAGAATTGCATCGACCTTCTTTGAATCCATACGCACTCCGCTAGGTGATAATATGAATCCCAAGAATTCAACTTCAGTCACGTTGAAAACACATTTTTCCAACTTAGCGAAAAGTTTGTGTTGACGCAATCTCTCGAGAACCATTTTCACGTGTTTCCGATGTTCAGTTTCCGATGAAGAATAAACGAGGATGTCGTCAATGTAAACAACAACACACACATCTATGAGCTCTCTGAGGACATCGTTCATAAAATATTGAAAGGCGGCCGGGGCATTGCAAAGTCCGAAGGGCATGACCTGATATTCAAATAGCCCATACTTGGTGCGGAAGGCCGTCTTCCATTCATCACCCTCTTTTACTCGTACCAAGTGGTAGGCTCCTCTAAGATCCAGCTTTGTATATATGCATGCTTTTCTGACTTGGTCCAGGAGTTCAGGGATCAAAGGTAACGGATATCTATTCTTAACGGTGATCTGGTTCAGGGCGCGATAATCTATACAAGTTCTAAGGTCCCCTTCTTTTTTTGGAACGAAGAACAAAGCTGAGGAAGCAGGGGACTTGGAAGGACGAATAAACCCATTCGCTAGGTATTGATCCAGGTATTGTCGGAGGTGAAGATTCTCAGGCTCGGTGAGGGCATAAATTCTACTACAAGGAGGAGTAGATCCAGGTATCAGGTCTATCTGGCAGTCATAAGACCTATGAGGAGGTAGAGAGTTAGCCTGATCCTTCCGGAAAACATCTTGGAATTCTAGGCATTCAGGAGGTAACTGGGGAGCCTCCGAGGAAATTGCTGCCAGTGCAACACCAGGTCGAGGATGACAAGTAGAGACACATTCTGGAAACTGAACCGTTCTTGCTCGCCAATCGATCTGAGGATTGTGCTTCTCTAACCAAGGAATTCCTAGAATAATCTGGAACTGAGGGGCCTTGATCACATCGAACACGATCTTCTCATGGTATCCATCTTGACTTACTAGCGTCACTTCTTGGGTGGTATGCGTTACTGGTCCGGAGGCTATCTCCGTACCATCCACCGTAGTAATGACGTCCTTTACAGCCTTTGGACAAAGAGTCAGATTCATCCTCAAAACCATTTCATGATCCACATAATTGCCGATGGCACCGCTGTCGACGTAAGCTTCAATCGCATGTAATCGATCCGGATGTTCAGGGCTAATGAGGACCATAGGTATCACGAAATGCGAGGTCACGGAATTGGTTTTAACGCTCGGCAAGAGGACCTCTATTCTTGTCGGGCGAGGTCGTTTCCCTGCTCAGAGTTTGTGACCCTGGTAACTGCAGCTCCTACTGCCTTCTTGGCTGGTTTCACCGGACAGTCTCGAAGAAAGTGCCCCGAGTTTCCGCAATAGAGGCATAATTGCAGCTGTTTTCTCCTTTCCCGCTCCTTTTGTGTTAGTGGTCCTTTCAGGCCCCCTATTTGCATGGGTTCCCCGGAGTCTACTCCTTTGGTAGGAGTTGGTGGTTTGGAAAATACTCGAGCATCAAACTTGGAACGATCGGCCTTCCTGTTCTGCAGTCTGTGGTCAATTTGAACGACTAAGTCAATATAGCCCGAACAGTCTTGCGGGGGATTCACTACTTGGGCTAACACATCTTTGAGCTCTCCACGTAGACCTCTATAAAATAGCGTAATCCTTTTGTCCTCAGGCCATCGAGTTTCCACTATCAGTCTGTTGAAAGACGCAATATAAGCCAAAAGGTCTTGATTACCCTGTCGCAATGAAAGGAGCTCATTGTCCAAGGCCTGCCCCTGTGAATGTCTTGCAAACAGTTTTTCCATACTGAGCTGAAAAGCTTGAAAATCATGGAGAACCGGATCATCTTGATTAACTAGAGGGATCGACCAGTCTGCCGCATTGCCACTAAGGTACGAAAGCACGAAAGCTACCTTAGCCTGATCAGTTGGAAAGGCTGCTGGCCGGCATAAGAAGTGCAACCGGCACTGATTGATAAATACTACAAACCTCTTTGGGTCACCAGAAAATCGTTCGGGCGGAGCCAGAGGTACATTCCCAGGTAGGTTGATCTGCACTGGGTTCGTAGAGGATGTTGAAGGAAGATTTGCCCCTGATGCGGGTAACGGAGTTTGTCCGGCTGTGACTGTAGCAATTGTTTAGCGAGATCGTCTGTTCGCTCCTTGGAAATAATCAGTTCCCTGTTTAGAGCATTCGTTTCCTGACGGGCTGCATGCACTTCTGCTCTTAGTTCCCCAAGTAACTGGGCTAACTGGTCGGTATCCGAGGTTTCCATAGCGCCTGGGTGGGAGTTTTGCGGTAGGCTTTGCGTTCTGTAATGCTCACCTGATTCCCGCAGAGGCACCGGTCTTGACTGGGTGAATGCCGTATCTTCAAAGGTGATGTGTAACACACGGTTGGCTCTTTGGGCTGGACCTCTGTGCACTGTATGTCTGACTCGAAGAGTAAGATGTCTGCAGATAGAAAATATGGGATTAATGAACTGGGGTTATTGGGTGCCTCTCTCCTCTTCCCTTTCTCTTCTCCTGTAGAACCCCAAAGGTTAACGCCCTCACCTTAGGTAAGTGAACGCCGAGCTCTCCATCTGCCTCGGGGCAGGGTGCCTTAACCAGTTTCTTCACTGGATAAGGGTGCAGGCCTCTTGACCTCAGAGGACTGCTGTCCGTCGTTAACTGCACGAACGGTAAGTTATGGGCGCTTCAAATGTCTTAAAAGTCTTTTGTAATGATATCTCTTGTTTTGCAGGGTTCCGGCGATGGTGGATGGCGGGCTGATGAGAGTTGAGGAATAGAAGCGCCTGGAAGCACGTAAGTAAGCGCTTGTAGCCTGCTTCACGATGCGCACTAACTGTCCCTTTTATCTTGCAGGTACAAGTTCGGAGCTTTAGAGAAGCTGAAGGGTGCTGGAATACCCACTGGATTCGGCGTGGGAAGGAGTAATGGCACGTGAGTAATAAAGTTGCCCAATGTCTTTAAACGCACCTTCTTTTGTCTTTCAGATGCGGGATGCAGCGCCGAAGGCCTCCGGAGCGTGTGAAGAGCTGGTAAGCTTTTGTCTTTCAGATGCCGGAATGCAGTGCGAAGACCTCCGGAGCATGCGAAGAGTAGGTAAGCCTTTGTCTTTCAGATGCCGGAATGCAGCGCGAGGCGTTGGTGACAGCCGATGGACCAGGTAAGAGATGCGCTGCCACTGAAGACCGTAGTGCTAACCTGTTCTTTCTTTGTCTTTACAGGTGCTGCTGAAGACTGGATTCCAGGATGGTAAGCCTTTGTTCCCTTAGGCCCAGGATCAGAAGCAGAAGACACGATGAGCGTTCTGCTGCAGAGAATGCAGAATAACGCAAAGCAAGATTCATCCATCGGGTGTGGTTTAAATAGCCTTCTGTAGTGCTTAGGTGTCTCCATCCACAGCCTCGCCTAGGTAAGAAAGAGTTCCTGCTTTCCAGAAGAGTTCCAGTGTTCTGAACCTACGGAGTGGCTCCTGCCCCACCCAACAGGAAAAGTAGTCCCAAACAGAAGAGGATCAGGGGCTCAACTGGCAGGTAAGTAAGCAGCATGGTCTGCTGCAGGTAAGTCAACCCAAGCATTATGAGCCCGGCGCTTCCAGCGCTGGGACTGGGAATCTTTATGAGCCTGGTGCCCCTGGCGCCAGGACAGGGTCCAAAAGGTCCCAATTGGGACTGGCTGGCACTCGGAACCGGGGTTATGGGTCTGCTTCCAAGGGAGTCGGGCAAGTCCTGATCTTTTGGAAGCAGAGATCATGACAATAGCCTGCTGGTTGTTGTACACAGGAAGCAGACCCTCGGAGCACAGGACTATCATGGAATAGGTGCATAGCCTGCCGGTTGTTGTACACAGGAAGCAGACCCTCGGAGCACAGGGCTGTCCTGGAATAGGTGCATGGCCTGCCAGTTGTTGTACACAGGAAGCAGACCCCGGACCACAGGGCTGTTCTGGAATAGGTTGATAGCCTGCCTGTTGTTGTACACAGGAAGCAGACCCGCAGATCACAGGACTATACTGGAATAGGTGCAATGCCTGCCGGTTGTTGTACACAGGAAGCAGACCCTCGGAGCACAGGACTATCCGGGAATAGGTGCATAGCCTGCCCTTTGTAGTATACAGGAAGCAGGCCCTAAGAGCAAAGGGCTGTCCTGGAATAGGTGCATAACCTGCCAGTTGTTGTACACAGGAAGCGGACGCTCAGAGCACAGGACTGTCCTGGAATAGGTGCATAGCCTGCCAGTTGTTGTACACAGGAAGCGGACGCTCGGAACACAGGATTGTCCTGGAATAGGTGCATAGCCTGCCAGTTGTTGTACACAGGAAGCGGACCCTCGGAGCACAGACCTGTCCGGGAATAGGTGCATAGCCTGCAAGTTGCTGTACAAAGGAAGAAGACCCTCAGAGCACAGGACTGTCCTGGAATAGATCCCTAGCCTGCCAGATGTTGTACACAGGAAGCGGACCCTCTGAAAATAGGGCTGTCCTGGAATAGGTTCATAGCCTGCCAGTTGGTGTACCCTTGGAGCATAGGACTGTCCTGTAATAGGTGCATAACCTGCCAGTTGTTGTAAACAGGAAGCGACCTTCAGAGCACAGGGCTGTCCTGAAATAGGTGCATAGCCTGCCTGTTGTTGTACACAGGAAGCAGACCCTTGGAGCACAGGGTTGTCCTGGAATAATTGAATAGCCTGCCAGTTGTTGTACAGAGGAAGCAGACCCTCGGAGCACAGGGCTGTCCTCGAATAGGTGCATAGCCTGCCAGTTGTTGTACACAGGAAGCAGACCCTCAGAGCACAGGCATGTCCTGGAATAGGTGCATGCATAGCCTGTCTGTTGTTGTACACAGGAGGCAGACCCTCGGCGCACAGAGCTGTCCTAGAAGAGGTGCATAGGCTGCCTGTTGTTGCACACAGGAAGCAGACCCTCGGAGCACAGGACTGTCCTAGAATAGGTGCAGAGCCTGCTAGTTGTTATACACAGGAAGCAGGCCCTAAGAGCACAGGACTAGCCTGGAATAGGTGCATAGCCTGCCTGTTGTTGCACACAGGAAGCAGACCCTCAGAGCACAGGGCTGTCCTAGAATAGGTACATAGCCTGCCAGTTCTTGTACACAGGAAGTGGACCCTCAGAGCACAGGGCTGTCCTGGAATAGGTGCATAACCTGCCTGTTGTTGTACACAGTAAGATGACCCTCAAAGCACAGGGCTTTCCTGGAATAGGTGCAAAACCTGCCTGTTGTTGTACACAGTAAGTTGACCCTCAAAGCACAGGGCTTTCCTGGAATAGGTGCATAGCCTGCCGGTTGTTGTACAAAGGAAGCAGACCCTCGGATCAAAGGGCTGTTCTGGAATCGGTTGATAGCCTGCCTGTTGTTGTACACAGGAAGCAGACCCGCAGAGCACAGGACTATCCTGGAATAGGTGCATAGCCTGCCGGTTGTTGTACACAGGAAGCAGACCCTCGGAGCACAGGGCTGTCTTGGAATAGGTGCATAGCCTGCCAGTTGTTGTACAAAGGAAGAAGACCCTCAGAGCACAGGGCTGTCCTGGAATAGGTGCGTAGCCTGCCTGTTGTTGTAGACAGGAAGAAGGCCCTAAGAGCACAGAGCTGTCCTGGAATGGGTGCATAGCCTGCGATTTGTTGTACACAGGAAGCAGACCCTAAGGGCACAGGGCTGTCCTGGAATAGGTGCATAGACTGCCAGTTGTTGTACACAGGAAGCAGACCCTCAGAGCACAGGGCTGTCTTGGAATAGGTGCATAGCCTGCCTGCAGACCCTCAGAGCACAGGGATGTCCTGGAATCGGTACACAGCCTGCCAGTTGTTGTACACAGGAAGCAGACCCTCGGAGCAGAGGACTGTCCTGGAATAGGTGCATAGCCTGCCAGTTTTTGTACACAGGAAGCAGACCCTCGGAGCACAGGACTATCCGGAAGTAGGTGCACGGCCTGGCAGTTGTTGTACACAGGATGCAGACCCTCGGAAAACAGGGCTGTCCTGGCATAGGTGCATAGCCTGCCAGTTGTTGTAAACAGGAAGCGGACCCTAAGTACACAGGACTGTCCTGGAATAGGTGCATAGCCTGCCCGTTGTTGTACACAGGAAGCAGACCCTCAGAGCAGAAGGCTGTCCTGGAATAGGTGCATAGCCTGCCTGTTGTAGTATACAGGAAGCAGGCCCTAAGAACACACAGCTATCCTGGAATAGGTGCATAGCCTCCCAGTTGTTGTACACAGGAAGCGGACCCTTGGAGCACAGAGCTGTCCTGGAATAGGTGCATAGCCGGCCAGTTGTACACAGGAAGCAGACCCTCGGAGCACAGGACTGTCTTGGAATAGGTGCATAGCCTGCCAGTTGTACACAGGAAGAAGACCCCCCAGGGCACAGAGCTGTCTTGGAATAGGTGCATAGCCTGCGAGATGTTGTACACAGGAAGAGGACCCTGGGAGAACAGGGCTGTCCTGGAATAGGTGCATAGCCTGCCAGTTGTTGTACCCTCGGAGCAGAGGACTGTCCTGGAATAGGTGCAAAGCCTGCCAGTTGCTGTACACAGGAAGCAGACCTTCAGAGCACAGGGCTGTCCTGGAATAAGTGCAAAACCTGCCTGCTCTTGTACACAGGAAACAGACCCTCAGAGCACAGGGTTGTCCTGGAAGAGGTGGATAGCCTGACAGTTGCTGTACACAGGAAGCAGACCCTACGAGCACAGGACTATCCTGGAATAGGTGCATAGCCTGCCAGTTGTTGTACACAGGAAGCAGACCCTCGGAGCACAGGGCTATCCTGCAATAAGTACATAGCATGCCGGTCGTTGTACCCAGGAAGCAGACCCTCAGAGCACAGGGCTGTCCTGGATTAGGTGCATAGCCTGCCAGTTGTTGTACACAGGAAGCAGACCCTAAGTGCACAGGACTGTCCTGGAATAGATGCATAGCCTGCCCGTTGTTGTACACAGGAAGCAGACCCTCAGAGCACAAGGCTGTCCAGGAATAGGCGCAGAGTCTGCCTGTTGTAGTATACAGGAAGCAGACCCTAAGAGCACAGGACTGTTCTCGAATAGGTGCATAGCCTGCCAGTTGTTGTACACAGGAAGCGGACGCTCAGAGCACAGGGATTGTCCTGGAATAGGTGCATAGCCTGCCAGTTGTTGTACACAGGAAGCAGACCCTCGGAGCACAGGGCTGTCCTGGAATAGGTGCATAGCCTGCCTGTTGTAGTACACAGGAAGCAGACCCTCAGAGCACAGGGATGTCTTGGAATAGGTGCCTAGCCTGCCAGTTGTTGTACAAAGGAAGAAGACCCTCAGAGCACAGGACGGTCCTGGAATAGATGCATATTCTGCCAGATGTTGAACACAGGAAGCGGACCCTCTGGGCACAGGGCTGTCCTGGAATAGGTGCATAGCCTGCCAGTTGTTGTACCCTCGGAGCAGAGGACTGTCCTGGAATAGGTGCATAGCCTGCCCGTTGTTGTACACAGGAAGCAGACCTTCAGAGCACAGGGCTGTCCTAAAATAGGTGCATAGCGTGCCTGTTGTTGTACACAGGAAGCAGACCCTAAGAGCACAGGGTTGTCCTGGAATAGGTGAATAGCCTGCCAGTTGTTGTACACAGGAAGCAGACCCTTGGAGCACAGGACTATCCTGGAGTAGATGCAAACCTCGAATAGGTGCATAGCTTGCCTGTTGTTGTACACAGGAAGCAGACCCTCGGCGCACAGGGCTGTCCTAGGAGTGGTGCATAGCCTGCCTGTTGTTGCACACAGGAAGCAGACCCTCGGAGCGCAGGACTGTCCTAGAATAGGTGCACAGCCTGCCAGTTGTTGCACACAAGAAGCAGGCCCTAAGAGCACAGGGATGTCCTAGAATACGTACATAGCCTGCTGGTTGTTGTACACAGGAAGCAGACCCTCGGAGCACAGGACTATCATGGAATAGGTGCATAGCCTGCCGGTTGTTGTACACAGGAAGCAGACCCTCGGAGCACAGGGCTGTCCTGGAATAGGTGCATGGCCTGCCAGTTGTTGTACACAGGAAGCAGACCCCCGGACCACAGGGCTGTTCTGGAATAGGTTGATAGCCTGCCTGTTGTTGTACACAGGAAGCAGACCCGCAGATCACAGGACTATACTGGAATAGGTGCAATGCCTGCCTGTTGTAGTATACAGGAAGCAGGTCCTAAGAACACACAGCTATCCTGGAATAGGTGCATAGCCTCCCAATTGTTGTACACAGGAAGCGGACCCTTGGAGCACAGAGCTGTCCTGGAATAGGTGCATAGCCGGCCAGTTGTACACAGGAAGCAGACCCTCGGAGCACAGGACTGTCTTGGAATAGGTGCATAGCCTGCCAGTTGTACACAGGAAGAAGACCCCCCAGGGCACAGAGCTGTCTTGGAATAGGTGCATAGCCTGCGAGATGTTGTACACAGGAAGTGGACCCTGGGAGAACAGGGCTGTCCTGGAATAGGTGCATAGCCTGCCAGTTGTTGTACCCTCGGAGCAGAGGACTGTCCTGGAATAGGTGCATAGCCTGCCAGTTGCTGTACACAGGAAGCAGACCTTCAGAGCACAGGGCTGTCCTGGAATAAGTGCAAAACCTGCCTGCTCTTTTACACAGGAAACAGACCCTCAGAGCACAGGGTTGTCCTGGAAGAGGTGGATAGCCTGACAGTTGCTGTACACAGGAAGCAGACCCTAGGAGCACAGGACTATCCTGGAATAGGTGCATAGCCTGCCAGTTGTTGTACACAGGAAGCAGACCCTCGGAGCACAGGGCTATCCTGCAATAAGTACATAGCATGCCGGTTGTTGTACCCAGGAAGCAGACCCTCAGAGCACAGGGCTGTCCTGGATTAGGTGGATAGCCTGCCAGTTGTTGTACACAGGAAGCAGACCCTAAGTGCACAGGACTGTCCTGGAATAGATGCATAGCCTGCCCGTTGTTGTACACAGGAAGCAGACCCTCAGAGCACAAGGCTGTCCAGGAATAGGCGCAGAGTCTGCCTGTTGTAGTATACAGGAAGCAGACCCTAAGAGCACAGGACTGTCCTCGAATAGGTGCATAGCCTGCCAGTTGTTGTACACAGGAAGCGGACGCTCAGAGCACAGGGATTGTCCTGGAATAGGTGCATAGCCTGCCAGTTGTTGTACACAGGAAGCAGACCCTCGGAGCACAGGGCTGTCCTGGAATAGGTGCATAGCCTGCCAGTTGTAGTACACAGGAAGCAGACCCTCAGAGCACAGGGATGTCTTGGAATAGGTGCCTAGCCTGCCAGTTGTACAAAGGAAGAAGACCCTCAGAGCACAGGACTGTCCTGGAATAGATGCATATTCTGCCAGATGTTGAACACAGGAAGCGGACCCTCTGGGCACAGGGCTGTCCTGGAATAGGTGCATAGCCTGCCAGTTGTTGTACCCTCGGAGCAGAGGACTGTCCTGGAATAGGTGCATAGCCTGCCCGTTGTTGTACACAGGAAGCAGACCTTCAGAGCACAGGGCTGTCCTGAAATAGGTGCATAGCCTGCCTGTTGTTGTACACAGGAAGCAGACCCTAAGAGCACAGGGTTGTCCTGGAATAGGTGAATAGCCTGCCAGTTGTTGTACACAGGAAGCAGACCCTTGGAGCACAGGACTATCCTGGAGTAGATGCAAACCTCGAATAGGTGCATAGCTTGCCTGTTGTTGTACACAGGAAGCAGACCCTCGGCGCACAGGGCTGTCCTAGGAGTGGTGCATAGCCTGCCTGTTGTTGCACACAGGAAGCAGACCCTCGGAGCGCAGGACTGTCCTAGAATAGGTGCACAGCCTGCCAGTTGTTGCACACAAGAAGCAGGCCCTAAGAGCACAGGGATGTCCTAGAATAGGTACATAGCCTGCTGGTTGTTGTACACAGGAAGCAGACCCTCGGAGCACAGGACTATCATGGAATAGGTGCATAGCCTGCCAGTTGTTGTACACAGGAAGCAGACCCCCGGACCACAGGGCTGTTCTGGAATAGGTTGATAGCCTGCCTGTTGTTGTACACAGGAAGCAGACCCGCAGATCACAGGACTATACTGGAATAGGTGCAATGCCTGCCGGTTGTTGTACACAGGAAGCAGACCCTCGGAGCACAGGACTATCCGGGAATAGGTGCATAGCCTGCCTCTTGTAGTATACAGGAAGCAGGCCCTAAGAGCAAAGGGCTGTCCTGGAATAGGTGCATAACCTGCCAGTTGTTGTACACAGGAAGCGGACGCTCAGAGCACAGGACTGTCCTGGAATAGGTACATAGCCTGCCAGTTGTTGTACACAGGAAGCGGATGCTCGGAACACAGGATTTTCCTGGAATAGGTGCATAGCCTGCCAGTTGTTGTACACAGGAAGCAGACCCTCGGAGCACAGGGCTGTCCGGGAATAGGTGCATAGCTTGCCAGTTGCTGTACAAAGGAAGAAGACCCTCAGAGCACAGGACTGTCCTAGAATAGATGCCTAGCCTGCCAGATGTTGTACACAGTAAGCGGACCCTCTGAACATAGGGCTGTCCTGGAATTGGTGCATAGCCTGCCAGTTGTTGTACCCTTGGAGCATAGGACTGTCCTGGAATAGGTGCATAACCTGCCAGTTTTTGTAAACAGGAAGCGACCTTCAGAGCACAGGGCTGTCCTGGAATAGGTGCATAGCCTGCCTGTTGTTGTACACAGGAAGCAGACCCTTAGAGCACAGGGTTGTCCTGGAATAAGTGAATAGCCTGCCAGTTGTTGTACAGAGGAAGCAGACCCTCGGAGCACAGGACTGTCCTAGAATAGGTGCAGAGCCTGCTAGTTGTTATACACAGGAAGCAGGCCCTAAGAGCACAGGACTAGCCTGGAATAGGTGCATAGCCTTCCTGTTGTTGCACACAGGAAGCAGACCCTCGGAGCACAGGGCTGTCCTAGAATAGGTACATAGCCTGCTGGTTGTTGTACACAGGAAGCAGACCCTCGGAGCACCAGACTAGCCTGGAATAGGTGCATAGCCTGCCTGTTGTTGTACACAGGAAGCAGACCGCCAGAGCACAGGACAATCCTGGAATAGGTGCATAGCCTGCCGGTTGTTGTACACAGGAAGCAGACCTTCGGAGCACAGGGCTGTCTTGGAATAGGTGCATAGCCTGCCAGTTGTTGTACAAAGGAAGAAGACCCTCAGAGCACAGGGCTGTCCTGGAATAGGTGCGTAGCCTGCCTGTTGTTGTAGACAGGAAGAAGGCCCTAAGATCACAGAGCTGTCCTGGAATGGGTGCATAGCCTGCCATTTGTTGTACACAGGAAGCAGACCCTAAGGGCACAGGGCTGTCCTGGAATAGGTGCATAGACTGTCAGTTGTTGTACACAGGAAGCAGACCCTCAGAGCACAGGGCTGTCCTGGAATAGGTGCATAGCCTGCCTGCAGACCCTCAGAGCACAGGGATGTCCTGGAATAGGTACATAGCCTGCCAGTTGTTGTACACAGGAAGCAGACCCTCGGAGCAGAGGACTGTCCCGGAATAGGTGCATAGCCTGCCAGTTTTTGTACACAGGAAGCAGACCCTCGGAGCACAGGACTATCCGGAAGTCGGTGCACGGCCTGGCAGTTGTTGTACACAGGATGCAGACCCTCGGAAAACAGGGCTGTCCTGGCATAGGTGCATAGCCTGCCAGTTGTTGTAAACAGGAAGCGGACCCTAAGTACACAGGACTGTCCTGGAATAGGTGCATAGCCTGCCCGTTGTTGTACACAGGAAGCAGACCCTCAGAGCAGAAGGCTGTCCTGGAATAGGTGCATAGCCTACCTGTTGTAGTATACAGGAAACAGGCCCTAAGAGCACACGGCTATCCTGGAATAGGTGCATAGCCTCCCAGTTGTTGTACACAGGAAGCGGACCCTTGGAGCACAGAGCTGTCCTGGAATAGGTGCATAGCCGGCCAGTTGTACACAGGAAGCAGACCCTCGGAGCACAGGACTGTCTTGGAATAGGTGCATAGCCTGTAAGTTGTACAAAGGAAGAAGACCCCCCAGGGCACAGAGCTGTCTTGGAATAAGTGCATAGCCTGCGAGATGTTGTACACAGGAAGTGGACCCTGGGAGAACAGGGCTGTCCTGGAATAGGTGCATAGCCTGCCAGTTGTTGTACCCTCGGAGCAGAGGACTGTCCTGGAATAGGTGCATAGCCTGCCAGTTGCTGTACACAGGAAGCAGACCTTCAGAGCACAAGGCTGTCCTGGAATAAGTGCATAACCTGCCTGCTCTTGTACACAGGAAACAGACCCTCAGAGCACAGGGTTGTCCTGGAAGAGTTGGATAGCCTGACAGTTGCTGTACACAGGAAGCAGACCCTAGGAGCACAGGACTATCCTGGAATAGGTGCATAGCCTGCCAGTTGTTGTACACAGGAAGCAGACCCTCGGAGCACAGGGCTACCCTGCAATAAGTACATAGCATGCCTGTTGTAGTATACAGGAAGCAGGCCCTAAGAGCACAGGACTGTCCTCGAATAGGTGCATAGCCTGCCAGCTGTTGTACACAGGAAGCGGACGCTCAGAGCACAGGGATTGTCCTGGAATAGGTGCATAGCCTGCCAGTTGTTGTACACAGGAAGCAGACCCTCGGAGCACAGGGCTGTCCTGCAATAGGTGCATAGCCTGCCAGTTGTAGTACACAGGAAGCAGACCCTCAGAGCACAGGGATGTCTTGGAATAGGTGCATAGCCTGCCAGTTGTTGTACAAAGGAAGAAGACCCTCAGAGCACAGGACTGTCCTGGAATAGATGCATATTCTGTCAGATGTTGAACACAGGAAGCGGACCCTCTGGGCACAGGGCTGTCCTGGAATAGGTGCATAGCCTGCCTGTTGTTGTACACAGGAAGCAGACATTCAGAGCACAGGGCTGTCCTGAAATAGGTGCATAGCCTGCCTGTTGATGTACACAGGAAGCAGACCCTAAGAGCACAGGGTTGTCCTGGAATAGGTGAATAGCCTGCCAGTTGTTGTACACAGGAAGCAGACCCTCGGAGCACAGGACTATCCTGGAGTAGATGCAAACCTCGAATAGGTGCATAGCTTGCCTGTTGTTGTACACAGTAAGCAGACCCTCGGCGCACAGGGCTGTCCTAGGAGAGGTGCATAGCCTGCCTGTTGTTGCACACAGGAAGCAGACCCTCGGAGCGCAAGACTGTCCTAGAATAGGTGCACAGCCTGCCAGTTGTTGCACACAAGAAGCAGGCCCTAAGAGCACAGGGCTGTCCTAGAACAGGTACATAGCCTGCTGGTTGTTGTACACAGGAAGCAGACCCTCGGAGCACAGGACTATCATGGAATAGGTGCATAGCCTGCCGGTTGTTGTACACAGGAAGCAGACCCTCGGAGCACAGGACTATCCGGGAATAGGTGCATAGCCTGCCCTTTGTAGTATACAGGAAGCAGGCCCTAAGAGCAAAGGGCTGTCCTGGAATAGGTGCATAGCCTGCCGGTTGTTGTACCCTCAGAGCACAGGGTTGTCCTGGAAGAGTTGGATAGCCTGACAGTTGCTGTACACAGGAAGCAGACCCTAGGAGCACAGGACTATCCTGGAATAGGTGCATAGCCTGCCAGTTGTTGTACACAGGAAGCAGACCCTCGGAGCACAGGGCTACCCTGCAATAAGTACATAGCATGCCTGTTGTAGTATACAGGAAGCAGGCCCTAAGAGCACAGGACTGTCCTCGAATAGGTGCATAGCCTGCCAGCTGTTGTACACAGGAAGCGGACGCTCAGAGCACAGGGATTGTCCTGGAATAGGTGCATAGCCTGCCAGTTGTTGTACACAGGAAGCAGACCCTCGGAGCACAGGGCTGTCCTGCAATAGGTGCATAGCCTGCCAGTTGTAGTACACAGGAAGCAGACCCTCAGAGCACAGGGATGTCTTGGAATAGGTGAATAGCCTGCCAGTTGTTGTACAAAGGAAGAAGACCCTCAGAGCACAGGACTGTCCTGGAATAGATGCATATTCTGTCAGATGTTGAACACAGGAAGCGGACCCTCTGGGCACAGGGCTGTCCTGGAATAGGTGCATAGCCTGCCTGTTGTTGTACACAGGAAGCAGACCTTCAGAGCACAGGGCTGTCCTGAAATAGGTGCATAGCCTGCCTGTTGATGTACACAGGAAGCAGACCCTAAGAGCACAGGGTTGTCCTGGAATAGGTGAATAGCCTGCCAGTTGTTGTACACAGGAAGCAGACCCTCGGAGCACAGGACTATCCTGGAGTAGATGCAAACCTCGAATAGGTGCATAGCTTGCCTGTTGTTGTACACAGTAAGCAGACCCTCGGCGCACAGGGCTGTCCTAGGAGAGGTGCATAGCCTGCCTGTTGTTGCACACAGGAAGCAGACCCTCGGAGCGCAAGACTGTCCTAGAATAGGTGCACAGCCTGCCAGTTGTTGCACACAAGAAGCAGGCCCTAAGAGCACAGGGCTGTCCTAGAACAGGTACATAGCCTGCTGGTTGTTGTACACAGGAAGCAGACCCTCGGAGCACAGGACTATCATGGAATAGGTGCATAGCCTGCCGGTTGTTGTACACAGGAAGCAGACCCTCGGAGCACAGGACTATCCGGGAATAGGTGCATAGCCTGCCCTTTGTAGTATACAGGAAGCAGGCCCTAAGAGCAAAGGGCTGTCCTGGAATAGGTGCATAACCTGCCAGTTGTTGTACACAGGAAGCGGACGCTCAGAGCACAGGACTGTCCTGGAATAGGTGCATAGCCTGCCAGTTGTTGTACACAGGAAGCGGACGCTCGGAACACAGGATTGTCCTGGAATAGGTGCATAGCCTGCCAGTTGTTGTACACAGGAAGCGGACCCTCGGAGCACAGGGCTGTCTGGGAATAGGTGCATAGCCTGCCAGTTGTTGTACCCTCGGAGCAGAGGACTGTCCTGGAATAGGTGCATAGCCTGCCAGTTGCTGTACACAGGAAGCAGACCTTCAGAGCACAGGGCTGTCCTGGAATAAGTGCAAAACCTGCCTGCTCTTGTACACAGGAAACAGACCCTCAGAGCACAGGGTTGTCCTGGAAGAGGTGGATAGCCTGACAGTTGCTGTACACAGGAAGCAGACCCTAGGAGCACAGGACTATCCTGGAATAGGTGCATAGCCTGCCAGTTGTTGTACACAGGAAGCAGACCCTCTGAGCACAGGGATTGTCCTGGAATAGGTGCATAGCCTGCCAGTTGTTGTACACAGGAAGCAGACCCTCGGAGCACAGGGCTGTCCTGCAATAGGTGCATAGCTTGCCAGTTGTAGTACACAGGAAGCAGACCCTCAGAGCACAGGGATGTCTTGGAATAGGTGCATAGCCTGCCAGTTGTTGTACAAAGGAAGAAGACCCTCAGAGCACAGGACTGTTCTGGAATAGATGCATATTCTGCCAGATGTTGAACACAGGAAGCGGACCCTCTGGGCACAGTGCTGTCCTGGAATAGGTGCATAGCCTGCCTGTTGTTGTACACAGGAAGCAGACCTTCAGAGCATAGGGCTGTCCTGAAATAGGTGCATAGCCTGCCTGTTGATGTACACAGGAAGCAGACCCTAAGAGCACAAGGTTGTCCTGGAATAGGTGAATAGCCTGCCAGTTGTTGTACACAGGAAGCAGATCCTCGGAGCACAGGACTATCCTGGAGTAGATGCAAACCTCGAATAGGTGCATAGCTTGCCTGTTGTTGTACACAGGAAGCAGACCCTCGGCGCACAGGGCTGTCCTAGGAGAGGTGCATAGCCTGCCTGTTGTTGCACACAGGAAGCAGACCCTCGGAGCGCAAGACTGTCCTAGAATAGGTGCACAGCCTGCCAGTTGTTGCACACAAGAAGCAGGCCCTAAGAGCACAGGGCTGTCCTAGAATAGGTACACAGCTGTAACGCTCACCTGATTCCCGCAGAGGCGCCGGTCTTGACTGGGTGAATGCCGTATCTTCAAAGGTGATGTGTAACACACGGTTGGCTCTTTGGGCTGGACCTCTGTGCACTGTATGTCTGACTCGAAGAGTAAGATGTCTGCAGATAGAAAATATGGGATTAATGAACTGGGGTTATTGGGTGCCTCTCTCCTCTTCCCTTTCTCTTCTCCTGTAGAACCCCAAAGGTTAACGCCCTCACCTTAGGTAAGTGAATGCCGAGCTCTCCATCTGCCTCGGGGCAGGGTGCCATAACCAGTTTCTTCACTGGATAAGGGTGCAGGCCTCTTGACCTCAGAGGACTGCTGTCCGTCGTTAACTGCACGAACGGTAAGTTCTGGGCGCTTCAAATGTCTTAAAAGTCTTTTGTAATGATATCTCTTGTTTTGCAGGGTTCCGGCGATGGTGGATGGCGGGCTGATGAGAGTTGAGGAATAGAAGCGCCTGGAAGCACGTAAGTAAGCGCTTGTAGCCTGCTTCACGATGCGCACTAACTGTCCCTTTTATCTTGCAGGTACAAGTTCGGAGCTTTAGAGAAGCTGAAGGGTGCTGGAATACCCACTGGATTCGGCGTGGGAAGGAGTAATGGCACGTGAGTAATAAAGTTGCCCAATGTCTTTAAACGCACCTTCTTTTGTCTTTCAGATGCGGGATGCAGCGCCGAAGGCCTCCGGAGCGTGTGAAGAGCTGGTAAGCTTTTGTCTTTCAGATGCCGGAATGCAGTGCGAAGACCTCCGGAGCATGCGAAGAGTAGGTAAGCCTTTGTCTTTCAGATGCCGGAATGCAGCGCGAGGCGTTGGTGACAGCCGATGGACCAGGTAAGAGATGCGCTGCCACTGAAGACCGTAGTGCTAACCTGTTCTTTCTTTGTCTTTACAGGTGCTGCTGAAGACTGGATTCCAGGATGGTAAGCCTTTGTTCCCTTAGGCCCAGGATCAGAAGCAGAAGACACGATGAGCGTTCTGCTGCAGAGAATGCAGAATAACGCAAAGCAAGATTCATCCATCGGGTGTGGTTTAAATAGCCTTCTGTAGTGCTTAGGTGTCTCCATCCACAGCCTCGACTAGGTAAGAAAAGAGTTCCTGCTTTCCAGAAGAGTTCCAGTGTTCTGAACCTACGGAGTGGCTCCTGCCCCACCCAACAGGAAAAGTAGTCCCAAACAGAAGAGGATCAGGGGCTCAACTGGCAGGTAAGTAAGCAGCATGGTCTGCTGCAGGTAAGTCAACCCAAGCATTATGAGCCCGGCGCTTCCAGCGCTGGGACTGGGAATCTTTATGAGCCTGGTGCCACTGGCGCCAGGACAGGGTCCAAAAGGTCCCAATTGGGACTGGCTGGCACTCGGAACCGGGGTTATGGGTCTGCTTCCAAGGGAGTCGGGCAAGTCCTGATCTTTTGGAAGCAGAGATCATGACAATAGCCTGCTGGTTGTTGTACACAGGAATCAGACCCTCGGAGCACAGGACTATCATGGAATAGGTGCATAGCCTGCCGGTTGTTGTACACAGGAAGCAGACCCTCGGAGCACAGGGCTGGCCTGGAATAGGTGCATGGCCTGCCAGTTGTTGTACACAGGAAGCAGACCCCGGACCACAGGGCTGTTCTGGAATAGGTTGATAGCCTGCCTGTTGTTGTACACAGGAAGCAGACCCGCAGATCACAGGACTATACTGGAATAGGTGCAATGCCTGCCGGTTGTTGTACACAGGAAGCAGACCCTCGGAGCACAGGACTATCCGGGAATAGGTGCATAGCCTGCCCTTTGTAGTATACAGGAAGCAGGCCCTAAGAGCAAAGGGCTGTCCTGGAATAGGTGCATAACCTGCCAGTTGTTGTACACAGGAAGCGGACGCTCAGAGCACAGGACTGTCCTGGAATAGGTGCATAGCCTGCCAGTTGTTGTACACAGGAAGCGGACGCTCGGAACACAGGATTGTCCTGGAATAGGTGCATAGCCTGCCAGTTGTTGTACACAGGAAGCGGACCCTCGGAGCACAGACCTGTCCGGGAATAGGTGCATAGCCTGCAAGTTGCTGTACAAAGGAAGAAGACCCTCAGAGCACAGGACTGTCCTGGAATAGATCCCTAGCCTGCCAGATGTTGTACACAGGAAGCGGACCCTCTGAAAATAGGGCTGTCCTGGAATAGGTTCATAGCCTGCCAGTTGGTGTACCCTTGGAGCATAGGACTGTCCTGTAATAGGTGCATAACCTGCCAGTTGTTGTAAACAGGAAGCGACCTTCAGAGCACAGGGCTGTCCTGAAATAGGTGCATAGCCTGCCTGTTGTTGTACACAGGAAGCAGACCCTTGGAGCACAGGGTTGTCCTGGAATAATTGAATAGCCTGCCAGTTGTTGTACAGAGGAAGCAGACCCTTGGAGCACAGGGCTGTCCTCGAATAGGTGCATAGCCTGCCAGTTGTTGTACACAGGAAGCAGACCCTCAGAGCACAGGCATGTCCTGGAATAGGTGCATGCATAGCCTGTCTGTTGTTGTACACAGGAGGCAGACCCTCGGCGCACAGAGCTGTCCTAGAAGAGGTGCATAGCCTGCCTGTTGTTGCACACAGGAAGCAGACCCTCGGAGCACAGGACTGTCCTAGAATAGGTGCAGAGCCTGCTAGTTGTTATACACAGGAAGCAGGCCCTAAGAGCACAGGACTAGCCTGGAATAGGTGCATAGCCTGCCTGTTGTTGCACACAGGAAGCAGACCCTCAGAGCACAGGGCTGTCCTAGAATAGGTACATAGCCTGCCAGTTCTTGTACACAGGAAGTGGACCCTCAGAGCACAGGGCTGTCCTGGAATAGGTGCATAACCTGCCTGTTGTTGTACACAGTAAGATGACCCTCAAAGCACAGGGCTTTCCTGGAATAGGTGCAAAACCTGCCTGTTGTTGTACACAGTAAGTTGACCCTCAAAGCACAGGGCTTTCCTGGAATAGGTGCATAGCCTGCCGGTTGTTGTACAAAGGAAGCAGACCCTCGGATCAAAGGGCTGTTCTGGAATCGGTTGATAGCCTGCCTGTTGTTGTACACAGGAAGCAGACCCGCAGAGCACAGGACTATCCTGGAATAGGTGCATAGCCTGCCGGTTGTTGTACACAGGAAGCAGACCCTAAGGGCACAGGGCTGTCCTGGAATAGGTGCATAGACTGCCAGTTGTTGTACACAGGAAGCAGACCCTCAGAGCACAGGGCTGTCTTGGAATAGGTGCATAGCCTGCCTGCAGACCCTCAGAGCACAGGGATGTCCTGGAATAGGTACACAGCCTGCCAGTTGTTGTACACAGGAAGCAGACCCTCGGAGCAGAGGACTGTCCCGGAATAGGTGCATAGCCTGCCAGTTTTTGTACACAGGAAGCAGACCCTCGGAGCACAGGACTATCCGGAAGTAGGTGCACGGCATGGCAGTTGTTGTACACAGGATGCAGACCCTCGGAAAACAGGGCTGTCCTGGCATAGGTGCATAGCCTGCCAGTTGTTGTAAACAGGAAGCGGACCCTCGGAGCACAGGGCTGTCTTTGAATAGGTGCATAGCCTGCCAGTTGTTGTACAAAGTAAGAAGACCCTCAGGGCACAGGGCTGTCCTGGAATAGGTGCGTAGCCTGCCTGTTGTTGTAGACAGGAAGAAGGCCCTAAGAGCACAGAGCTGTCCTGGAATGGGTGCATAGCCTGCCATTTGTTGTACACAGGAAGCAGACCCTAAGGGCACAGGGCTGTCCTGGAATAGGTGCATAGACTGCCAGTTGTTGTACACAGGAAGCAGACCCTCAGAGCACAGGGCTGTCCTGGAATAGGTGCATAGCCTGCCTGCAGACCCTCAGAGCACAGGGATGTCCTGGAATAGGTACATAGCCTGCCAGTTGTTGTACACAGGAAGCAGACCCTCGGAGCAGAGGACTGTCCCGGAATAGGTGCATAGCCTGCCAGTTTTTGTACACAGGAAGCAGACCCTCGGAGCACAGGACTATCCGGAAGTAGGTGCACGGCCTGGCAGTTGTTGTACACAGGATGCAGACCCTCGGAAAACAGGGCTGTCCTGGCATAGATGCATAGCCTGCCAGTTGTTGTAAACAGGAAGCAGACCCTAAGTACACAGGACTGTCCTGGAATAGGTGCATAGCCTGCCCGTTGTTGTACACAGGAAGCAGACCCTCAGAGCAGAAGGTTGTCCTGGAATAGGTGCATAGCCTGCCTGTTGTAGTATACAGGAAGCAGGCCCTAAGAACACACGGCTATCCTGGAATGGGTGCATAGCCTCCCAGTTGTTGTACACAGGAAGCGGACCCTTGGAGCACAGAGCTGTCCTGGAATAGGTGCATAGCCGGCCAGTTGTACACAGGAAGCATACCCTCGGAGCACAGGACTGTCTTGGAATAGGTGCATAGCCTGCCAGTTGTACACAGGAAGAAGACCCACCAGGGCACAGAGGTGTCTTGGAATAGGTGCATAGCCTGCGAGATGTTGTACACAGGAAGTGGACCCTGGGAGAACAGGGCTGTCCTGGAATAGGCGCATAGCCTGCCAGTTGTTGTACCCTCGGAGCAGAGGACTGTCCTGGAATAGGTGCATAGCCTGCCAGTTGCTGTACACAGGAAGCAGACCTTCAGAGCACAGGGCTGTCCTGGAATAAGTGCAAAACCTGCCTGCTCTTGTACACAGGAAACAGACCCTCAGAGCACAGGGTTGTCCTGGAAGAGGTGGATAGCCTGACAGTTGCTGTACACAGGAAGCAGACCCTAGGAGCACAGGACTATCCTGGAATAGGTGCATAGCCTGCCAGTTGTTGTACACAGGAAGCAGACCCTCTGAGTACAGGGATTGTCCTGGAATAGGTGCATAGCCTGCCAGTTGTTGTACACAGGAAGCAGACCCTCGGAGCACAGGGCTGTCCTGCAATAGGTGCATAGCTTGCCAGTTGTAGTACACAGGAAGCAGACCCTCAGAGCACAGGGATGTCTTGGAATAGGTGCATAGCCTGCCAGTTGTTGTACAAAGGAAGAAGACCCTCAGAGCACAGGACTGTCCTGGAATAGATGCATATTCTGCCAGATGTTGAACACAGGAAGCGGACCCTCTGGGCACAGTGCTGTCCTGGAATAGGTGCATAGCCTGCCTGTTGTTGTACACAGGAAGCAGACCTTCAGAGCATAGGGCTGTCCTGAAATAGGTGCATAGCCTGCCTGTTGATGTACACAGGAAGCAGACCCTAAGAGCACAAGGTTGTCCTGGAATAGGTGAATAGCCTGCCAGTTGTTGTACACAGGAAGCAGATCCTCGGAGCACAGGACTATCCTGGAGTAGATGCAAACCTCGAATAGGTGCATAGCTTGCCTGTTGTTGTACACAGGAAGCAGACCCTCGGCGCACAGGGCTGTCCTAGGAGAGGTGCATAGCCTGCCTGTTGTTGCACACAGGAAGCAGACCCTCGGAGCGCAAGACTGTCCTAGAATAGGTGCACAGCCTGCCAGTTGTTGCACACAAGAAGCAGGCCCTAAGAGCACAGGGCTGTCCTAGAATAGGTACACAGCTGTAACGCTCACCTGATTCCCGCAGAGGCGCCGGTCTTGACTGGGTGAATGCCGTATCTTCAAAGGTGATGTGTAACACACGGTTGGCTCTTTGGGCTGGACCTCTGTGCACTGTATGTCTGACTCGAAGAGTAAGATGTCTGCAGATAGAAAATATGGGATTAATGAACTGGGGTTATTGGGTGCCTCTCTCCTCTTCCCTTTCTCTTCTCCTGTAGAACCCCAAAGGTTAACGCCCTCACCTTAGGTAAGTGAATGCCGAGCTCTCCATCTGCCTCGGGCAGGGTGCCATAACCAGTTTCTTCACTGGATAAGGGTGCAGGCCTCTTGACCTCAGAGGACTGCTGTCCGTCGGTAACTGCACGAACGGTAAGTTCTGGGCGCTTCAAATGTCTTAAAAGTCTTTTGTAATGATATCTCTTGTTTTGCAGGGTTCCGGCGATGGTGGATGGCGGGCTGATGAGAGTTGAGGAATAGAAGCGCCTGGAAGCACGTAAGTAAGCGCTTGTAGCCTGCTTCACGATGCGCACTAACTGTCCCTTTTATCTTGCAGGTACAAGTTCGGAGCTTTAGAGAAGCTGAAGGGTGCTGGAATACCCACTGGATTAGGCGTGGGAAGGAGTAATGGCACGTGAGTAATAAAGTTGCCCAATGTCTTTAAACGCACCTTCTTTTGTCTTTCAGATGTGGGATGCAGCGCCAAAGGCCTCCGGAGCGTGTGAAGAGCTGGTAAGCTTTTGTCTTTCAGATGCCGGAATGCAGTGCGAAGACCTCCGGAGCATGCGAAGAGTAGGTAAGCCTTTGTCTTTCAGATGCCGGAATGCAGCGCGAGGCGTTGGTGACAGCCGATGGACCAGGTAAGAGATGCGCTGCCACTGAAGACCGTAGTGCTAACCTGTTCTTTCTTTGTCTTTACAGGTGCTGCTGAAGACTGGATTCCAGGATGGTAAGCCTTTGTTCCCTTAGGCCCAGGATCAGAAGCAAAAGACACGATGAGCGTTCTGCTGCAGAGAATGCAGAATAACGCAAAGCAAGATTCATCCATCGGGTGTGGTGTAAATAGCCTTCTGTAGTGCTTAGGTGTCTCCTTCCACAGCCTCGCCTAGGTAAGAAAAGAGTTCCTGCTTTCCAGAAGAGTTCCAGTGTTCTGAACCTAGGGAGTGGCTCCTGCCCCACCCAACAGGAAAAGTAGTCCCAAACAATAGAGGATCAGGGGCTCAACTGGCAGGTAAGTAAGCAGCATGGTCTGCTGCAGGTAAGTCCACCCAAGCATTATGAGCCCGGCGCTTCCAGCGCTGGGACTGGGCATCTTTATGAGCCTGGTGCCACTGGCGCCAGGACAGGGTCCAAAAGGTCCCAATTGGGACTGGCTGGCACTCGGAACCGGGGTTATGGGTCTGCTTCCAAGGGAGTCGGGCAAGTCCTGATCTTTTGGAAGCAGAGATCATGACAGCACCCCCCCTCAAGGCCCCTCCCAAACCGGGCTTCTCCGGGGGTTTGGGCTTGTTAGGAAATGTTCGATGAAATCTTTTGATTAGACGAGGCGCGTGGACATATTCTGCAGGTTCCCAGGATCTTTCTTGGGGACCGTAGCCTTTCCAGTCAATCAGGTAAAATAGTTTAGATTTGGAGATCTTGGAATCCAGGATGCTTTTGACTTCAAACTCGAGTTCTCCATCAACTAGAATAGGTTTTGGAGATTTAGTTAGTCGGGTTTGAGGTTGCACGGGTTTTAATAGAGAGACGTGGAAGACCGGATGTATCTTCATGTGAGGGGGCAAGTCCAACTTGACCGCTACTGGATTTACTATGGTAGTGATGGAATAGGGACCAAGGTATCTTGGGTTGAATGTGCGTGGTCCTTTTAGAGGGAGATATTTGGTGGATAACCAGACTTGATCTCCTACTTGATATTGGGGGGCTTCCTTCCGATGTTGGTCTGCTCCTTTCTTGTATTGTTCTTTAGCCCTTTGAAGGTGAGAAACGGCTTCCTTAAAGGCTTGGGTGATTGTAGAATGCAGGTGGTCTACTGCTGGTGTTCCAAGATCTTGGAGTGGATCCAGCTCCGAGATTTGAGGGTGACTACCGTATAAAAGAAAAAACGGGGTCTTCCCAGTTCCCGAGTGGACAGAGTTATTGTAGGCATATTCGGCTATCCAAAGGATATCTTTCCAAGTTTTTTCAGTTTGTTGTAGCATGCAGCGCAAATACTGTTCCAGAGTTTGATTGGTCCTCTCGGTTTGTCCGTCGGTTTGAGGGTGGTGGCTGGTCGAAAGTCTCACATCAATTTGAGCCGACCGACAGCAACTTCGCCAAAAATGAGAAATAAATTGACTACCTCGATCCGAAATTAGAACTGAAGGAAAACCGTGCAGTCGGACGATGTTTTCGAGAAATTCTCGGGCCAGAGTTGCTGCTGTTGGTAAGCCTTTGAGTGGAATGAAATGCGCCATCTTGGAGAATAGGTCCACGATTACTAGGATCGTATTGTATCCGGAGCATGGAGGTAGATCGGTGATGAAGTCCATAGAAAGCGTATGCCAAGGGCGAGGTGGGATGTCAATAGGGCGTAAGAGGCCGGCTGGTTTTTCCTTTTGACTCTTGTTTTGGGCGCATATTCCACAGGACATTATAAAGTCTCTGATATCTTTTTTCCAAGACGGCCACCAGAAGTAGCGCTTGATCTTTTCCGAGGTCTTGGTCATACCGGGATGTCCTTCCATTAAAGAATCGTGATAACAAGAGATTACCTTTTTCTGTAAATCTGTGCTGGGCAGGTATAACCGTTCTTGGAAATATAATAGGTTGTCCTTCACCGTAAAGTCCTTTCCCTGCAGATGCCAATTCTGTATGTCTGCTGGAGTTACCAGAAGCCTGGCTTTATCCTTAACTTCCTCTATGGATTGTGTGGCGATTACACCTAGAATTCTTTGTTCGGGAATGATAGGTACAGGTTTAGGATTGATCAAATGTTCTTCCACTCCCATCCGAGAAAGGGCATCAGCTTTACCGTTTTTTGTACCATGTCGATAGGTAATTATGAAGTCAAACTCGGCAAAGAATAGTGCCCAACGGAGTTGCCTAGAGGATTGAGCTTTTGCGGTTTTCAAATATTGCAGGTTTCGGTGATCTGTAATCACAGTAACGGTGTGTCGGGCCCCCAGAAGATAATGCCGCCAAGCCTTAAAGGCGGACTTGATAGCTAGAAGTTCCTTATCAGTAATAGTGTAATTGATTTCAGGAGGCGAGAATTTGCGGGACCAAAATGCCACGGGATGCAACTGATTGGTTACTGGGACCTTTTGTGATAGAACTGCCCCCATGGCAAGGCTCGAAGCATCAGTTTCAACGATGTAGGGGAGTTTTGGGCGAGGATGTTTTAAGATCGGTGCAGAGATAAATCTAGTCTCCAAATTCTGGAAAGCTTGTTCCGCCTCGGTAGACCATTCAAAACGTTTGTTTTTCTTTAACAAGGCGGTGATGGGCTGGACTATTTGAGAGAATTCGGGGATAAATCTGCGGTAAAAGTTAGCGAAGCCTAACATGCTTTGAACACCTTTTACGGAGGATGGCGATGGCCATTTGAGAATTGCATCGACCTTCTTTGAATCCATACGCACTCCGCTAGGTGATAATATGAATCCCAAGAATTCAACTTCAGTCACGTTGAAAACACATTTTTCCAACTTAGCGAAAAGTTTGTGTTGACGCAATCTCTCGAGAACCATTTTCACGTGTTTCCGATGTTCAGTTTCCGATGAAGAATAAACGAGGATGTCGTCAATGTAAACAACAACACACACATCTATGAGCTCTCTGAGGACATCGTTCATAAAATATTGAAAGGCGGCCGGGGCATTGCAAAGTCCGAAGGGCATGACCTGATATTCAAATAGCCCATACTTGGTGCGGAAGGCCGTCTTCCATTCATCACCCTCTTTTACTCGTACCAAGTGGTAGGCTCCTCTAAGATCCAGCTTTGTATATATGCATGCTTTTCTGACTTGGTCCAGGAGTTCAGGGATCAAAGGTAACGGATATCTATTCTTAACGGTGATCTGGTTCAGGGCGCGATAATCTATACAAGTTCTAAGGTCCCCTTCTTTTTTTGGAACGAAGAACAAAGCTGAGGAAGCAGGGGACTTGGAAGGACGAATAAACCCATTCGCTAGGTATTGATCCAGGTATTGTCGGAGGTGAAGATTCTCAGGCTCGGTGAGGGCATAAATTCTACTACAAGGAGGAGTAGATCCAGGTATCAGGTCTATCTGGCAGTCATAAGACCTATGAGGAGGTAGAGAGTTAGCCTGATCCTTCCGGAAAACATCTTGGAATTCTAGGTATTCAGGAGGTAACTGGGGAGCCTCCGAGGAAATTGCTGCCAGTGCAACACCAGGTCGAGGATGACAAGTAGAGACACATTCTGGAAACTGAACCGTTCTTGCTCGCCAATCGATCTGAGGATTGTGCTTCTCTAACCAAGGAATTCCTAGAATAATCTGGAACTGAGGGGCCTTGATCACATCGAACACGATCTTCTCATGGTATCCATCTTGACTTACTAGCGTCACTTCTTGGGTGGTATGCGTTACTGGTCCGGAGGCTATCTCCGTACCATCCACCGTAGTAATGACGTCCTTTACAGCCTTTGGACAAAGAGTCAGATTCATCCTCAAAACCATTTCATGATCCACATAATTGCCGATGGCACCGCTGTCGACGTAAGCTTCAATCGCATGTAATCGATCCGGATGTTCAGGGCTAATGAGGACCATAGGTATCACGAAATGCGAGGTCACGGAATTGGTTTTAACGCTCGGCAAGAGGACCTCTATTCTTGTCGGGCGAGGTCGTTTCCCTGCTCAGAGTTTGTGACCCTGGTAACTGCAGCTCCTACTGCCTTCTTGGCTGGTTTCACCGGACAGTCTCGAAGAAAGTGCCCCGAGTTTCCGCAATAGAGGCATAATTGCAGCTGTTTTCTCCTTTCCCGCTCCTTTTGTGTTAGTGGTCCTTTCAGGCCCCCTATTTGCATGGGTTCCCCGGAGTCTACTCCTTTGGTAGGAGTTGGTGGTTTGGAAAATACTCGAGCATCAAACTTGGAACGATCGGCCTTCCTGTTCTGCAGTCTGTGGTCAATTTGAACGACTAAGTCAATATAGCCCGAACAGTCTTGCGGGGGATTCACTACTTGGGCTAACACATCTTTGAGCTCTCCACGTAGACCTCTATAAAATAGCGTAATCCTTTTGTCCTCAGGCCATCGAGTTTCCACTATCAGTCTGTTGAAAGACGCAATATAAGCCAAAAGGTCTTGATTACCCTGTCGCAATGAAAGGAGCTCATTGTCCAAGGCCTGCCCCTGTGAATGTCTTGCAAACAGTTTTTCCATACTGAGCTGAAAAGCTTGAAAATCATGGAGAACCGGATCATCTTGATTAACTAGAGGGATCGACCAGTCTGCCGCATTGCCACTAAGGTACGAAAGCTACCTTAGCCTGATCAGTTGGAAAGGCTGCTGGCCGGCATAAGAAGTGCAACCGGCACTGATTGATAAATACTGCAAACCTCTTTGGGTCACCAGAAAATCGTTCGGGCGGAGCCAGAGGTACATTCCCAGGTAGGTTGATCTGCACTGGGTTCGTAGAGGATGTTGAAGGAAGATTTGCCCCTGATGCGGGTAACGGAGTTTGTCCGGCTGTGACTGTAGCAATTGTCTAGCGAGATCGTCTGTTCGCTCCTTGGAAATAATCAGTTCCCTGTTTAGAGCATTCGTTTCCTGACGGGCTGCATGCACTTCTGCTCTTAGTTCCCCAAGTAACTGGGCTAACTGGTCGGTATCCGAGGTTTCCATAGCGCCTGGGTGGGAGTTTTGCGGTAGGCTTTGCGTTCTGTAACGCTCACCTGATTCCCGCAGAGGCGCCGGTCTTGACTGGGTGAATGCCGTATCTTCAAAGGTGATGTGTAACACACGGTTGGCTCTTTGGGCTGGACCTCTGTGCACTGTATGTCTGACTCGAAGAGTAAGATGTCTGCAGATAGAAAATATGGGATTAATGAACTGGGGTTATTGGGTGCCTCTCTCCTCTTCCCTTTCTCTTCTCCTGTAGAACCCCAAAGGTTAACGCCCTCACCTTAGGTAAGTGAACGCCGAGCTCTCCATCTGCCTCGGGGCAGGGTGCCATAACCAGTTTCTTCACTGGATAAGGGTGCAGGCCTCTTGACCTCAGAGGACTGCTGTCCGTCGTTAACTGCACGAACGGTAAGTTATGGGCGCTTCAAATGTCTTAAAAGTCTTTTGTAATGATATCTCTTGTTTTGCAGGGTTCCGGCGATGGTGGATGGCGGGCTGATGAGAGTTGAGGAATAGAAGCGCCTGGAAGCACGTAAGTAAGCGCTTGTAGCCTGCTTCACGATGCGCACTAACTGTCCCTTTTATCTTGCAGGTACAAGTTCGGAGCTTTAGAGAAGCTGAAGGGTGCTGGAATACCCACTGGATTCGGCGTGGGAAGGAGTAATGGCACGTGAGTAATAAAGTTGCCCAATGTCTTTAAACGCACCTTCTTTTGTCTTTCAGATGCGGGATGCAGCGCCGAAGGCCTCCGGAGCGTGTGAAGAGCTGGTAAGCTTTTGTCTTTCAGATGCCGGAATGCAGTGCGAAGACCTCCGGAGCATGCGAATAGTAGGTAAGCCTTTGTCTTTCAGATGCCGGAATGCAGCGCGAGGCGTTGGTGACAGCCGATGGACCAGGTAAGAGATGCGCTGCCACTGAAGACCGTAGTGCTAACCTGTTCTTTCTTTGTCTTTACAGGTGCTGCTGAAGACTGGATTCCAGGATGGTAAGCCTTTGTTCCCTTAGGCCCAGGATCAGAAGCAGAAGACACGATGAGCGTTCTGCTGCAGAGAATGCAGAATAACGCAAAGCAAGATTCATCCATCGGGTGTGGTTTAAATAGCCTTCTGTAGTGCTTAGGTGTCTCCATCCACAGCCTCGCCTAGGTAAGAAAAGAGTTCCTGCTTTCCAGAAGAGTTCCAGTGTTCTGAACCTACGGAGTGGCTCCTGCCCCACCCAACAGGAAAAGTAGTCCCAAACAGAAGAGGATCAGGGGCTCAACTGGCAGGTAAGTAAGCAGCATGGTCTGCTGCAGGTAAGTCAACCCAAGCATTATGAGCCCGGCGCTTCCAGCGCTGGGTCTGGGAATCTTTATGAGCCTGGTGCCACTGGCGCCAGGACAGGGTCCAAAAGGTCCCAATTGGGACTGGCTGGCACTCGGAACCGGGGTTATGGGTCTGCTTCCAAGGGAGTCGGGCAAGTCCTGATCTTTTGGAAGCAGAGATCATGACAATAGCCTGCTGGTTGTTGTACACAGGAAGCAGACCCTCGGAGCACAGGACTATCATGGAATAGGTGCATAGCCTGCCGGTTTTTGTACACAGGAAGCAGACCCTCGGAGCACAGGGCTGTCCTGGAATAGGTGCATGGCCTGCCAGTTGTTGTACACAGGAAGCAGACCCCGGACCACAGGGCTGTTCTGGAATAGGTTGATAGCCTGCCTGTTGTTGTACACAGGAAGCAGACCCGCAGATCACAGGACTATACTGGAATAGGTGCAATGCCTGCCGGTTGTTGTACACAGGAAGCAGACCCTCGGAGCACAGGACTATCCGGGAATAGGTGCATAGCCTGCCCTTTGTAGTATACAGGAAGCAGGCCCTAAGAGCAAAGGGCTGTCCTGGAATAGGTGCATAACCTGCCAGTTGTTGTACACAGGAAGCGGACGCTCAGAGCACAGGACTGTCCTGGAATAGGTGCATAGCCTGCCAGTTGTTGTACACAGGAAGCGGACGCTCGGAACACAGGATTGTCCTGGAATAGGTGCATAGCCTGCCAGTTGTTGTACACAGGAAGCGGACCCTCGGAGCACAGACCTGTCCGGGAATAGGTGCATAGCCTGCAAGTTGCTGTACAAAGGAAGAAGACCCTCAGAGCACAGGACTGTCCTGGAATAGATCCCTAGCCTGCCAGATGTTGTACACAGGAAGCGGACCCTCTGAAAATAGGGCTGTCCTGGAATAGGTTCATAGCCTGCCAGTTGGTGTACCCTTGGAGCATAGGACTGTCCTGTAATAGGTGCATAACCTGCCAGTTGTTGTAAACAGGAAGCGACCTTCAGAGCACAGGGCTGTCCTGAAATAGGTGCATAGCCTGCCTGTTGTTGTACACAGGAAGCAGACCCTTGGAGCACAGGGTTGTCCTGGAATAATTGAATAGCCTGCCAGTTGTTGTACAGAGGAAGCAGACCCTCGGAGCACAGGCCAGTTGTTGTACAGAGGAAGCAGACCCTCGGAGCACAGGGCTGTCCTCGAATAGGTGCATAGCCTGCCAGTTGTTGTACACAGGAAGCAGACCCTCAGAGCACAGGCATGTCCTGGAATAGGTGCATGCATAGCCTGTCTGTTGTTGTACACAGGAGGCAGACCCTCGGCGCACAGAGCTGTCCTAGAAGAGGTGCATAGCCTGCCTGTTGTTGCACACAGGAAGCAGACCCTCGGAGCACAGGACTGTCCTAGAATAGGTGCAGAGCCTGCTAGTTGTTATACACAGGAAGCAGGCCCTAAGAGCACAGGACTAGCCTGGAATAGGTGCATAGCCTGCCTGTTGTTGCACACAGGAAGCAGACCCTCAGAGTACAGGGCTGTCCTAGAATAGGTACATAGCCTGCCAGTTCTTGTACACAGGAAGTGGACCCTCAGAGCACAGGGCTGTCCTGGAATAGGTGCATAACCTGCCTGTTGTTGTACACAGTAAGATGACCCTCAAAGCACAGGGCTTTCCTGGAATAGGTGCAAAACCTGCCTGTTGTTGTACACAGTAAGTTGACCCTCAAAGCACAGGGCTTTCCTGGAATAGGTGCATAGCCTGCCGGTTGTTGTACAAAGGAAGCAGACCCTCGGATCAAAGGGCTGTTCTGGAATCGGTTGATAGCCTGCCTGTTGTTGTACACAGGAAGCAGACCCGCAGAGCACAGGACTATCCTGGAATAGGTGCATAGCCTGCCGGTTGTTGTACACAGGAAGCAGACCCTAAGGGCACAGGGCTGTCCTGGAATAGGTGCATAGACTGCCAGTTGTTGTACACAGGAAGCAGACCCTCAGAGCACAGGGCTGTCTTGGAATAGGTGCATAGCCTGCCTGCAGACCCTCAGAGCACAGGGATGTCCTGGAATAGGTACACAGCCTGCCAGTTGTTGTACACAGGAAGCAGACCCTCGGAGCAGAGGACTGTCCCGGAATAGGTGCATAGCCTGCCAGTTTTTGTACACAGGAAGCAGACCCTCGGAGCACAGGACTATCCGGAAGTAGGTGCACGGCCTGGCAGTTGTTGTACACAGGATGCAGACCCTCGGAAAACAGGGCTGTCCTGGCATAGGTGCATAGCCTGCCAGTTGTTGTAAACAGGAAGCGGACCCTAAGTACACAGGACTGTCCTGGAATAGGTGCATAGCCTGCCCGTTGTTGTACACAGGAAGCAGACCCTCAGAGCAGAAGGCTGTCCTGGAATAGGTGCATAGCCTGCCTGTTGTAGTATACAGGAAGCAGGCCCTAAGATCACACAGCTATCCTGGAATAGGTGCATAGCCTCCCAGTTGTTGTACACAGGAAGCGGACCCTTGGAGCACAGAGCTGTCCTGGAATAGGTGCATAGCCGGCCAGTTGTACACAGGAAGCAGACCCTCGGAGCACAGGACTGTCTTGGAATAGGTGCATAGCCTGCCAGTTGTACACAGGAAGAAGACCCCCCAGGGCACAGAGCTGTCTTGGAATAGGTGCATAGCCTGCGAGATGTTGTACACAGGAAGAGGACCCTGGGAGAACAGGGCTGTCCTGGAATAGGTGCATAGCCTGCCAGTTGTTGTACCCTCGGAGCAGAGGACTGTCCTGGAATAGGTGCATAGCCTGCCAGTTGCTGTACACAGGAAGCAGACCTTCAGAGCACAGGGCTGTCCTGGAATAAGTGCAAAACCTGCCTGCTCTTGTACACAGGAAACAGACCCTCAGAGCACAGGGTTGTCCTGGAAGAGGTGGATAGCCTGACAGTTGCTGTACACAGGAAGCAGACCCTACGAGCACAGGACTATCCTGGAATAGGTGCATAGCCTGCCAGTTGTTGTACACAGGAAGCAGACCCTCGGAGCACAGGGCTATCCTGCAATAAGTACATAGCATGCCGGTTGTTGTACCCAGGAAGCAGACCCTCAGAGCACAGGGCTGTCCTGGATTAGGTGCATAGCCTGCCAGTTGTTGTACACAGGAAGCAGACCCTAAGTGCACAGGACTGTCCTGGAATAGATGCATAGCCTGCCCGTTGTTGTACACAGGAAGCAGACCCTCAGAGCACAAGGCTGTCCAGGAATAGGCGCAGAGTCTGCCTGTTGTAGTATACAGGAAGCAGACCCTAAGAGCACAGGACTGTTCTCGAATAGGTGCATAGCCTGCCAGTTGTTGTACACAGGAAGCGGACGCTCAGAGCACAGGGATTGTCCTGGAATAGGTGCATAGCCTGCCAGTTGTTGTACACAGGAAGCAGACCCTCGGAGCACAGGGCTGTCCTGGAATAGGTGCATAGCCTGCCAGTTGTAGTACACAGGAAGCAGACCCTCAGAGCACAGGGATGTCTTGGAATAGGTGCCTAGCCTGCCAGTTGTTGTACAAAGGAAGAAGACCCTCAGAGCACAGGACTGTCCTGGAATAGATGCATATTCTGCCAGATGTTGAACACAGGAAGCGGACCCTCTGGGCACAGGGCTGTCCTGGAATAGGTGCATAGCCTGCCAGTTGTTGTACCCTCGGAGCAGAGGACTGTCCTGGAATAGGTGCATAGCCTGCCCGTTGTTGTACACAGGAAGCAGACCTTCAGAGCACAGGGCTGTCCTGAAATAGGTGCATAGCGTGCCTGTTGTTGTACACAGGAAGCAGACCCTAAGAGCACAGGGTTGTCCTGGAATAGGTGAATAGCCTGCCAGTTGTTGTACACAGGAAGCAGACCCTTGGAGCACAGGACTATCCTGGAGTAGATGCAAACCTCGAATAGGTGCATAGCTTGCCTGTTGTTGTACACAGGAAGCAGACCCTCGGCGCACAGGGCTGTCCTAGGAGTGGTGCATAGCCTGCCTGTTGTTGCACACAGGAAGCAGACCCTCGGAGCGCAGGACTGTCCTAGAATAGGTGCACAGCCTGCCAGTTGTTGCACACAAGAAGCAGGCCCTAAGAGCACAGGGATGTCCTAGAATAGGTACATAGCCTGCTGGTTGTTGTACACAGGAAGCAGACCCTCGGAGCACAGGACTATCATGGAATAGGTGCATAGCCTGCCGGTTGTTGTACACAGGAAGCAGACCCTCGGAGCACAGGGCTGTCCTGGAATAGGTGCATGGCCTGCCAGTTGTTGTACACAGGAAGCAGACCCCCGGACCACAGGGCTGTTCTGGAATAGGTTGATAGCCTGCCTGTTGTTGTACACAGGAAGCAGACCCGCAGATCACAGGACTATACTGGAATAGGTGCAATGCCTGCCTGTTGTAGTATACAGGAAGCAGGCCCTAAGAACACACAGCTATCCTGGAATAGGTGCATAGCCTCCCAGTTGTTGTACACAGGAAGCGGACCCTTGGAGCACAGAGCTGTCCTGGAATAGGTGCATAGCCGGCCAGTTGTACACAGGAAGCAGACCCTCGGAGCACAGGACTGTCTTGGAATAGGTGCATAGCCTGCCAGTTGTACACAGGAAGAAGACCCCCCAGGGCACAGAGCTGTCTTGGAATAGGTGCATAGCCTGCGAGATGTTGTACACAGGAAGTGGACCCTGGGAGAACAGGGCTGTCCTGGAATAGGTGCATAGCCTGCCAGTTGTTGTACCCTCGGAGCAGAGGACTGTCCTGGAATAGGTGCATAGCCTGCCAGTTGCTGTACACAGGAAGCAGACCTTCAGAGCACAGGGCTGTCCTGGAATAAGTGCAAAACCTGCCTGCTCTTTTACACAGGAAACAGACCCTCAGAGCACAGGGTTGTCCTGGAAGAGGTGGATAGCCTGACAGTTGCTGTACACAGGAAGCAGACCCTAGGAGAACAGGACTATCCTGGAATAGGTGCATAGCCTGCCAGTTGTTGTACACAGGAAGCAGACCCTCGGAGCACAGGGCTATCCTGCAATAAGTACATAGCATGCCGGTTGTTGTACCCAGGAAGCAGACCCTCAGAGCACAGGGCTGTCCTGGATTAGGTGCATAGCCTGCCAGTTGTTGTACACAGGAAGCAGACCCTAAGTGCACAGGACTGTCCTGGAATAGATGCATAGCCTGCCCGTTGTTGTACACAGGAAGCAGACCCTCAGAGCACAAGGCTGTCCAGGAATAGGCGCAGAGTCTGCCTGTTGTAGTATACAGGAAGCAGACCCTAAGAGCACAGGACTGTCCTCGAATAGGTGCATAGCCTGCCAGTTGTTGTACACAGGAAGCGGACGCTCAGAGCACAGGGATTGTCCTGGAATAGGTGCATAGCCTGCCAGTTGTTGTACACAGGAAGCAGACCCTCGGAGCACAGGGCTGTCCTGGAATAGGTGCATAGCCTGCCAGTTGTAGTACACAGGAAGCAGACCCTCAGAGCACAGGGATGTCTTGGAATAGGTGCCTAGCCTGCCAGTTGTTGTACAAAGGAAGAAGACCCTCAGAGCACAGGACTGTCCTGGAATAGATGCATATTCTGCCAGATGTTGAACACAGGAAGCGGACCCTCTGGGCACAGGGCTGTCCTGGAATAGGTGCATAGCCTGCCAGTTGTTGTACCCTCGGAGCAGAGGACTGTCCTGGAATAGGTGCATAGCCTGCCTGTTGTTGTACACAGGAAGCAGACCTTCAGAGCACAGGGCTGTCCTGAAATAGGTGCATAGCCTGCCTGTTGTTGTACACAGGAAGCAGACCCTAAGAGCACAGGGTTGTCCTGGAATAGGTGAATAGCCTGCCAGTTGTTGTACACAGGAAGCAGACCCTTGGAGCACAGGACTATCCTGGAGTAGATGCAAACCTCAAATAGGTGCATAGCTTGCCTGTTATTGTACACAGGAAGCAGACCCTCGGCGCACAGGGCTGTCCTAGGAGTGGTGCATAGCCTGCCTGTTGTTGCACACAGGAAGCAGACCCTCGGAGCGCAGGACTGTCCTAGAATAGGTGCACAGCCTGCCAGTTGTTGCACACAAGAAGCAGGCCCTAAGAGCACAGGGATGTCCTAGAATAGGTACATAGCCTGCTGGTTGTTGTACACAGGAAGCAGACCCTCGGAGCACAGGACTATCATGGAATAGGTGCATAGCCTGCCGGTTGTTGTACACAGGAAGCAGACCCTCGGAGCACAGGGCTGTCCTGGAATAGGTGCATGGCCTGCCAGTTGTTGTACACAGGAAGCAGACCCCCGGACCACAGGGCTGTTCTGGAATAGGTTGATAGCCTGCCTGTTGTTGTACACAGGAAGCAGACCCGCAGATCACAGGACTATACTGGAATAGGTGCAATGCCTGCCGGTTGTTGTACACAGGAAGCAGACCCTCGGAGCACAGGACTATCCGGGAATAGGTGCATAGCCTGCCTCTTGTAGTATACAGGAAGCAGGCCCTAAGAGCAAAGGGCTGTCCTGGAATAGGTGCATAACCTGCCAGTTGTTGTACACAGGAAGCGGACGCTCAGAGCACAGGACTGTCCTGGAATAGGTACATAGCCTGCCAGTTGTTGTACACAGGAAGCGGATGCTCGGAACACAGGATTGTCCTGGAATAGGTGCATAGCCTGCCAGTTGTTGTACACAGGAAGCAGACCCTCGGAGCACAGGGCTGTCCGGGAATAGGTGCATAGCTTGCCAGTTGCTGTACAAAGGAAGAAGACCCTCAGAGCACAGGACTGTCCTAGAATAGATGCCTAGCCTGCCAGATGTTGTACACAGTAAGCGGACCCTCTGAACATAGGGCTGTCCTGGAATAGGTGCATAGCCTGCCAGTTGTTGTACCCTTGGAGCATAGGACTGTCCTGGAATAGGTGCATAACCTGCCAGTTTTTGTAAACAGGAAGCGACCTTCAGAGCACAGGGCTGTCCTGGAATAGGTGCATAGCCTGCCTGTTGTTGTACACAGGAAGCAGACCCTTAGAGCACAGGGTTGTCCTGGAATAAGTGAATAGCCTGCCAGTTGTTGTACAGAGGAAGCAGACCCTCGGAGCACAGGACTGTCCTAGAATAGGTGCAGAGCCTGCTAGTTGTTATACACAGGAAGCAGGCCCTAAGAGCACAGGACTAGCCTGGAATAGGTGCATAGCCTTCCTGTTGTTGCACACAGGAAGCAGACCCTCGGAGCACAGGGCTGTCCTAGAATAGGTACATAGCCTGCTGGTTGTTGTACACAGGAAGCAGACCCTCGGAGCACCAGACTAGCCTGGAATAGGTGCATAGCCTGCCGGTTGTTGTACACAGGAAGCAGACCCTCGGAGCACAGGGCTGTCCTGGAATAGGTACATGGCCTGCCAGTTCTTGTACACAGGAAGTGGACCCTCAGAGCACAGGGCTGTCCTGGAATAGGTGCATAACCTGCCTGTTGTTGTACACAGTAAGATGACCCTCAAAGCACAGGGCTTTCCTGGAATAGGTGCAAAACCTGCCAGTTGTTGTACACAGTAAGTTGAACCTCAAAGCACAGGGCTTTCCTGGAATAGGTGCATAGCCTGCCGGTTGTTGTACAAAGGAAGCAGACCCTCAGACCAAAGGGCTGTTCTGGAATAGGTTGATAGCCTGCCTGTTGTTGTACACCGGAAGCAGACCCGCAGAGCACAGGACTATCCTGGAATAGGTGCATAGCCTGCCGGTTGTTGTACACAGGAAGCAGACCCTCGGAGCACAGGGCTGTCTTGGAATAGGTGCATAGCCTGCCAGTTGTTGTACAAAGGAAGAAGACCCTCAGAGCACAGGGCTGTCCTGGAATAGATGCATAGCCTGCCAGATGTTGTACACAGGAAGCGGACCCTCAGAGCACAAGGCTGTCCTGGAATAGGTGCATAGCCTGCCAGTTGTTGTACCCTCGGAGCAGAGGAATGTCCACAATAGCTGCATAGCCTGCCAGTTGTTCTACACAGGAAGCGGCCCCTCAGAGTACAGGGCTGTCCTGAGATAGGTGCATATCCTGCTGGCATGATTCCTGCCCCTCATGTCCCCAGCCCTCCAAGATGTCAGCGTGGAGCCAGGCCACGATCACCTACATGGCCCTCAAGGGCCCCTCCATCCCTCCAAAGACCCACTTGGAGTCAGACTTGGCGCTTGTGGCACCAGACTCACTCACTCCCATAGCATAACATTGGGGATTGGACTTGTAGTGCATTGATGGGGACAAGATGGATGCCCCCACATATTTCGGTTCCCAGAACTGCATGTGCAGTCTAGTCTTTTGGTTGTGGTTCAGCCCAGAGACACCTGGATACCCAGAGACTATTTAAGCCACGCGCAGGCTGAGAAACATGCTTTGTGTTTTCTGCACCTGCAGCGTGACACTCACCGTGTTCAGATCGGTCTCCAGTAGGCCTGCATCTTGCTTCTGCGCTCAGCTCCTGCAAGAACAAGAACACCGTTAGGAACAGCCTTACCTTGCGGCGCTTCTGCCCATCATTCATCGCTCCTTCTATTCTGCGGGCATCTTCGGCGGTGTCATTCCCATCCAGGCACGCCGCTTCTTAAGGAACAGGACAGAAAAAAGGCTCTAGTAAGCATTCAGCAAATCTTCCCTTACTTTTAAAGACTGTACGAGCTTCAGACGCTTACCTGAATCCCAGCCGCTCTGGGGAACTCTGTCTCCAGAACTTTTCATCCATCTGCAAGAGGGAAAAGACACTGCAGGTTAGCGTGGAAACATCTAGAGGCGCCGCATACCGCGCTTACTCGCCGCATTTCTTCTTCATAACCGGCATCCACGCTGAAAACGTTGCGGCACCTAAAAGACACAGAAAAAGAACTCAGTTCAATACAAATACGAAAGGGTCGCATCACGCATCGCGCTCTCACTGACCTTCAGCGCTACTCATCTCAGCAGCACGTCGCCATCCCCGGACGCCGGGCAACATCTAAGGAAGGAAAGGAACGAAGTTAGAGAACTGTTCAAAAGACTCATTATACTTACCTGTCGGACTCTTGCCAGTGAAGTAACTAGGCAGCAACGAGCCTGCATCAATCAACGCGCCCCTGCGCTGAAAGCAGGACGGAGAGCACAATTTACAAGAAAAGAAGGCCCAGTCTCCAGTCGAGTAGACTCCAGGGAAGGGTTTGAGGTTGTAAGAGGTCAGAACAGGCTGAGTGACATCCCCGTGGATACCAGGTGAGCATTACAACTGCCTGTTGTTGTAAACAGGAAGCAAACCCTCAGAGAACAGGGTTGTCCTGGAATAGGTGGATAGCCTGCCAGTTGTTTTACACAGGAAGCAGACCCTTGGAGCACCAGACTTTCTTGGAATAGGTGTATAGCCTGCCGGGTGTTGTACACACGAAGCCGACCCTCCGAGCACAGGGCTGTCCTGGAATAGGGGGATAGCCTGCCAGTTGTTGTACACAGGAAGCAGACCCTCGGAGCTCAGGACTGTTCTGGAATAGGTACATGGTCTGCCAGTTGCTGTACACAGGAAGCAGACACTCAGAGCACAGGGCTGTCCTGAAATAGGTGGATAGCCTGTCTGTTGTTGTACACAGGAAGCAGACCATTGCCGCACAGGACTGTCCTAGAAGAGGTGCATGGCCTGCCTGTTGTTGTAAACAGGAAGCAGACCCTCGGAGCACAGGGCTGTCCTAGAATAGGTGCACAGCCTGCCAGTTGTTGTACAAAGGAAGCAGGCCCCAAGAGCACAGAGTTGTCCTGGAATAGGTGAATAGCCTGCCAGTTGTTGTACACAGGAAGCAGACCCTCGGAGCACAGGACTATCCTGGAGTAGGTGCATAGCGTGCCGGTTGTTGTACACGGGAAGCAGACCCTCGGAGCACAGGACTGTCCTAGAATAGGTGCACAGCCTGCCAGTTGTTGTACACTGGAAGCAGGCCCTAAGAGCACAGGGCTGTCCTAGAATAGGTACATAGCGTGCTGGTTGTTGCACACAGGAAGCAGACCCTCGGAGCACAGGGCTGTCCTGAAATAGGTGGATAGCCTGTCTGTTGTTGTACACAGGAAGCAGACCATTGCCGCACAGGACTGTCCTAGAAGAGGTGCATGGCCTGCCTGTTGTTGTAAACAGGAAGCAGACCCTCGGAGCACAGGGCTGTCCTAGAATAGGTGCACAGCCTGCCAGTTGTTGTACAAAGGAAGCAGGCCCTAAGAGCACAGAGTTGTCCTGGAATAGGTGAATAGCCTGCCAGTTGTTGTACACAGGAAGCAGACCCTCGGAGCACAGGACTATCCTGGAGTAGGTGCATAGCGTGCCGGTTGTTGTACACGGGAAGCAGACCCTCGGAGCACAGGACTGTCCTAGAATAGGTGCACAGCCTGCCAGTTGTTGTACACTGGAAGCAGGCCCTAAGAGCACAGGGCTGTCCTAGAATAGGTACATAGCGTGCTGGTTGTTGTACACAGGAAGCAGACCCTCGGAGCACAGGACTATCCTGGAGTAGGTGCATAGCCTGACGATTGTTGTACACAGGAAGCAGAGCCTTGGAGCACAGGGCTGTCCTGGAATAGGTGCATGGCCTGCCAGTTGTTGTACACAGGTAGCGGACCCTCACTGCACAGGGCTGTCCTTGAATAGGTGCATAACCTGCCTATTGTTGTACACAGTAAAATGACCCTCAAAGCACAGGGCTTTCCTGGAATAGGTGCAAATCATGCATGTTGTTGTACACAGTAGGATGACCCTCAAAGCACAGGGCTTTCCTGGAATAGGTGCATAGCCTACTGGTTGTTGTACACAGGAAGCAGACCCCCGGACCAAAGGGCTGTTCTGGAATAGGTTGATAGCCTGCCTGTTTTTGTACACAGGAAGCGGACCCTCGGAGCACAGGACTGTCCTGGAATAGGTACATGGCCTGCCAGTTGTTGTACACAGGAAGCAGACCCTCAGAGCACAGGGCTGTCCTAGAATAGGTACATAGCCTGCTGGTTGTTGTACACAGGAAGCAGACCCTCGGAGCACAGGACTATCCTGGCTTAGGTGCATAGCCTGCCGATTGTTGTACACAGGAAGCAGAGCCTCGGAGCACCTGGCTGTCCTGGAATAGGTGCATGGCCTGCCAGCTGTTGTACACAGGAAGCGGACCTTCAGAGCACTGGGCTGTCCTGGAATAGGTGCATAACCTGCCTGTTGTTGTACACAGTAAAATGACCCTCAAATCACAGGGCTTTCCTGGAATAGGTGCAAAACTTGCCTGTTGTTGTACACAGTAGGATGACCCTCAAAGCACAGGGCTTTCCTGGAATAGGTGCATAGCCTGCCGGTTGTTGTACACAGGAAGCAGACCCCCGGACCAAAGGGCTGTTCTGGAATAGGTGCATAGCCTGCCAGTTGTTGTACACAGGAAGCAGACCCTCGGAGCACAGGGCTGTCTTCGAATAGGTGCATAGCCTGCCAGTTGTTGTACAAAGGAAGAAGACCCTCAGAGCACAGGGATGTCCTGGAATAGGTGCATAGTCTGCCAGTTGTTGTACCCTCGGAGCAGAGGACTGTCCTAGAATAGGTGCATAGCCTGCCAATTGTTGTACACAGGAAGCAGACCCTTGGAGCACCAGACTATCCTGGAATAGGTGCATAGCCTGCTGGTCATTGTACACAGGAAGCAGACCCTCGGAGCACAGGGCTGTCCCGGAATAGGTGGATATCCTGCCAGTTGTTGTACACAGGAAGCGGACCCTCGGAGCACAGGACTGTTCTGGAATAGGTACATGGCCTGCCAGTTGTTGTAAACATGAAGCAGACCCTCAGAGCAAAGGGCTGTCCTGGAATAGGTGGATAGCCTGCCTGTTGTTGTACACAGGAAGCAGACCCTTGGCGCACAGGACTGTCCTAGAAGATGTGCATAGCCTGCCTGCTGTTGTACACAGGAAGCAGACCCTCGGAGCACAGGGCTGTCCTAGAATAGGTACATAGCCTGCCGGTTGTTGTACACAGGAAGCAGACCCTCGGAGCACAGGACTATCCTGGAATAGGTGTATTGCCTGCCGGTTGTTGTACACAGGAAGCAGACCCCCGAAGCACAGGGCTGTCCTGGAATAGGTGCATGGCCTGCCAGTTGTTGTACACAGGAAGCAGAACTTCGGCGCACAGGGCTGTCCTACAAGAGGTGCATAGCATGCCTGTTGTTGCACACAGGAAGCAGACCCTCGGAGCACAGGACTGTCCTAGAATAGGTGCACAGCCTGCCAGTTGTTGTACACAGGAAGCAGGCCCTAAGAGCACACAGCTGTCCTAGAATAGGTACATAGCCTGCTGGTTGTTGTACACAGGAAGCAGACCCTCGGAGCACAGGACTATCCTGGAGTAGGTGCATAGCCTGCCGATTGTTGTACACACGAAGCAGAGCATCGGAGCACAGGGCTGTCCTGGAATAGGTGCATGGCCTGCCAGTTGTTGTACACAGGAAACGGACCCTCAGAGCACAGGGCTGTCCTGGAATAGGTGCATAACCTGCCTGTTGTTGTACACAGTAGGATGACCCTGAAAGCACAGAGCTTTCCTGGAATAGGTGCATAGCCTGCCGGTTGTTGTACACAGGAAGCAGACCCCCGGACCAAAGGGCTGTTCTGGAATAGGTTGATAGCCTGCCTGTTTTTGTACACAGGATGCAGACCCTCGGAGCACAGGGCTGTCTTCGAATAGGTGCATAGCCTGCCAGTTGTTGTACAAAGGAAGAAGACCCTCAGAGCACAGGGATGTCCTGGAATAGGTGCATACCCTGCCAGTTGTACCCTCGGAGCAGAGGACTGTCCTAGAATAGGTGCATAGCCTGCCAATTGTTGTACACAGGAAGCAGACCCTTGGAGCACCAGACTATCCTGGAATAGGTGCATAGCCTGCCGGTTATTGTACACAGGAAGCAGACCCTCGGAGCACAGGGCTGTCCTGGAATAGGTGGATATCCTGCCAGTTGTTGTACACAGGAAGCGGACCCTCGGAGCACAGGACTGTGCTGGAATAGGTACATGGCCTGCCAGTTGTTGTAAACATGAAGCAGACCCTCAGAGCAAAGGGCTGTCCTGGAATAGGTGGATAGCCTGCCTGTTGTTGTACACAGGAAGAAGACCCTCGGCGCACAGGACTGTCCTAGAAGATGTGCATAGCCTGCCTGTTGTTGTACACAGGAAGCAGACCCTCGGAGCACAGGGCTATCCTAGAATAGGTGCACAGCCTGCCAGGTTTTGTACACAGGAAGCAGGCCCTAAGAGCACAGAGCTGTCCTAGAATAGGTACATAGCCTGCCGGTTGTTGTACACAGGAAGCAGACCCTTGGAGCACAGGACTATCCTGGAATAGGTGTATTGCCTGCCGGTTGTTGTACACAGGAAGCAGACCCCCGAAGCACAGGGCTGTCCTGGAATAGGTGCATGGCCTGCCAGTTGTTGTATACAGGAAGCGGACCCTCAGAGAACAGGCCTGTCCTGGAATAGGGGAATAGCCTGCCTGTTGTTGTACACAGTAAGAAGACCCTCAAAGCACAGGGCATTCCTGGAATAGGTTCATAGCCTGCCGGTTGTTGTACACAGGAAGCAGACCCTCGGAGCACAGGGCTGTCCTGGAGTAGGTGCATAGCCTGCCAGTTGTTGTACACAGGAAGCAGACCCGCAGAGCACAGGGCTGTCCTGGAATAGGTGCATAGACTGCCAGTTGTTGTTTCTATGTTCCTCTTTGATGTTACTCATAGAGGGATAGGAGTGGAGATGTTCAATCGTATTGGACCAGTCTAGTGTGTATAAAAGGGTCTTAAACTTATCTGGGTTGGTCATAAGAGTTTCCCTATCAATAGAGATTGGCGAGGGTACTGCACATAAGACCTTAAATGTATTCAATTACTCATTCCCAACTAGACCCTCCTTAAATAGGAGCAGGGTCCCCAGATCCCCATATAAAGAATTACTTATGGGGCAGAGCAGTGAGGGGAACAGGGCCAAGTAACGCCACAGGGATCTGGCTCCAAGAGATACCAGTCCCAGTTTGTATCTAATAGCTACCCCCGGGATGCTATTCGGAACCTTCAAAACCTTTCTCCAAATTATTCCTTCTATGGTGTCCCAGTATGAATGAATATTCTTGTAGTGTAGCTCCATACCATTTAGTAATTTCGGGACAACCTTCCCCTCATAGAAATCTACCACTGGCTTTATCGAAAATCTTCCATATTTTCTGTGTAGCTTATACATTTGAAAAGCAAGAGGAATCGCCTTATATTTAATCACCAATTTCAACTTGGAGACTGATGGCTGCGGTTTGGATAGAAAATCCCAGATACACAATTTTCTGGGCTCTCAGGATACATTTTCCCTCTATATTCCAATCTAAGTGTTTGGTCTTTTTCCCTTTTGAGATAACCAATATACGAGTTTTATTGGGGTTAATCTTTAGCCCATCAAGTATAGCATATTCTTGGAATTTGTCGATCAGCCGTTGTAGCCCAATTTTAGTATGATCGAACAAAAGGAAGACGTCGGCAATGGTCAACCACAAGTATCTAAAGGCCCCCAATTTGGCACTCACCAGCCCTACTTCTAGGAGAAATTCTAGGAGAAATTACCCTACGTCAGTCAAGTAGAGATTAAAAAGGCAGGGCGCCAGGGAGAATCCCTGTCAAACCCCTATCCAGGTTTTTATTCTTCTGGATAGGTTATTAAGCCTGACGTGGATCCCTGAGTTTTCATACATGGCCATTACTAGATTCAAAAGTCCTTGTGGGATAACCCACTTTTTAAGTTTAGCCCAAAGTCGACCTCTAGTGACCGAGTCAAAAGCTGTTGACAGGTCAATAGAGGCGACGTAGAGAGTTCCCCCGTATTTGCTCCAAGTTGAGGTGTGGAGGGCCGTCATAATCAAAACATTTCAGTTTGTAGAGTGCCCCACCCTAAATAAACCCAGTTTGGCATTTATTTAAAATTTGATTCTTTTTAATCTAATCGTTGAGATGGGAAAGCAACAGAGACGAGAAAAGCTTACAATCCGCATCAATCAATGCGTTGGGTCGATCATTTTTGGCCAGCTTTCTATCCCATCTCTTAAATATGGGAACAATATGAGCGGTCTGTCAGCTAGGGGGGATAACACAATAGCAACCACATTATTTTATAGCTTGGTCAGAATGTGAGTCCACATTTCAGGTTGCCCTTTGGAGGTATTATTCGTTACTCCATTTGGCCCAGGCGCCCTGGAATTTGTGGCTCTTTCAATGAGTAGGAGTACCTCTTCATATTCTATAGTGGTTTCCCAAGGCATATTCTTGGGCCCTCCCCCTGAGTCAAATGCATGGCATTCCTTGTTCTCATATTTATAGAGATCAGAGAAAGAGATTACCCATTCAGCCTCCGAGAACCCATTCAGTTGGCTAACCGACGAGACAGGGTTTTGTCCATTGATTACGCCCCAGAAGTCCCTAAGGTCTCTTTTCACCAGGAGATTGAGCATCAACTCTGCATCATCTTGTAACACACGATTTCTTTTAGAAATAGAAACATTCTTGTATTTCCGTCTGATTGCCTTACAGAGCACATTAATCTGTGTTTGCTCGCCGTGAGTTTCCGGGTCGCTCTAAGCAACTTCTAGCCTTCTCAGTGGCCACTTCTTTATTGTAGATATGGGGGTGCGATTTCTTATTTGTACCCTTTATTAGGAAGTCTTTGGCTCTACGAAAAAGATCTTTCAGAAAATCATCATAGCCTAGGCTGGTAAGGGCCCCCACTTTCGATTGATAGAAGGTGGAGTTCAGGAGCTCCAGCAATTTTCGATTAAGAAGGTTGATATTTAGAGGGGACCCATAAACCACACTACCCGGTCCTAGAGTTTGTAATTTAAAAGGACCCCCTAGGAGTGTCTCTCCAACAGAAAGAGGAAGAAAACTCCCCACTGTACCATGATCACTCCAACTGTTAAATGTCACCTTCAGTCCCGTGGCTAAGGGTGCCCAAGTTTCATCCACAAAGAAATAGTCTAAGGTTGAAGAGGAAGCTCCCCTTTGCCACATTGGTGGCAAGGGGCTAGTCTGGACCTGATAGGAGTTTAGGCAGGTCAGACCAATAGACTCTAGAGTAAGGTTCCACAGTCTACCCCAGGAGTGTTTGTGGCCCCTTACTAATGGGTCCCCTGGCACCTCTCCTAGATCCCCCTCCTTCAACTCGTAGTTGGAGGAGCAGCCCGAGTTAAGATCCCCTGCAAGGATGATCAACCCAGGGCTACGCAAATTTCTCCATTCCAGGATCAAATCCATGATTTTCGCTAGGAAATCCTCTAACAGAGCTATTCCCGGATGCCAGTAAATATTAATAAAGAGACGAGGAAACTGCTCTTTATTAAGGGCGACATTAACTGCCAGGATTCCTAAGTGATAATCGTGGATAAAAATCAGAGGGCAGATTTTATACCAATAAGCAGGCCCCCCGAAGGTCTCCCCCCTTCACTAGGTTCAGCATATCATGAGATGATTTCATATCCATCCAACGAGGGATTAGAGGAGCCAAGTTTCTTGAAGAAAGAAACATTCAGTGTTTTTTAGCAAAGCAACTGTGTCAACGTTTCCAAACAAATGATAGTGCCCCCTAGAATTCCAGGAGAGAAAGCTCAGGGGGTGACCTGGGGCGACCCCCTAACAGTTAAAGGCCTATCCCCATGGATTTCAGTACCATAGCGCAGAGGTGACTTTAGCCCAGTCCCTAGAAACCCCATGGTTGCCTCTCGGGGGATGCCTCTGTTGGTCTTGTAACAGTCTTTCAGGATGATAGACAATTGTCAGGTTTCCCTGGTATTCATTATCTCTAATGGATTTAGGGGGGATAGGTTCGCCTCTCACTATTTCAATACTGAAACCCAGTTCCCTCAACCCAGCCGATTGTCCCAGAACATGGTCTAGGACCACTCTGGACTTGAGGACAATATTGGTTTGGTCAGTTCTTCCATTAATAGGGAAGAATATCCTCTCTAAATCATAGGTGTACGCCAAAGCCAATGCTGGAAGGTGCCCAAAAATGTTAGGAATGTTCCCACGGTTTAAACATATTGGCATATCGATCCCCCAGAGGCTCGTAAACTGTAAGATGTTCACAGTAGTGGAGTCCAACAATTGTAGTGAGTTGTCTACCCTGTCTCTATTAGGTTGAACATTCTCTACTTGGTGTGAATCCCACCCCCTTGCCCCTCTTAACATTTCCCCCTTCTGTGAGTTATCTTGGCCTAAGGGTTGTCTATCTTGGTCAGCAAAGGATCTCAATGTTAAGGGTTTTTGCTGGCCGTGGTTCACACCTGGTGATTGTTTGGGACATAGAGATCTCCCATAATCTTAAGACCTATTTGCTGATCTTTTATGTCAGAGGGGAGATCCTTTAAGTGTACCCTAGAAATATATCTGACCTGTTCATTTACCAGACCCGGGTGTACATCTTCCTTGGTCTGGATAATAGGGCCAGGATCATTTAAGGAGCTTTCCTCTGGTGTTGGTTTAATTATATATATTTCCTGTAGGAGTTTTCTTGCCGAAGAAATGTTAATAAGTAGAGATTTGTTGCTGGTTGAAGATTGCAGGTTGTCATCAAGGCCAGGGTTAATAAGGGGTACCTCCTTCAGTGCCGAGTCAGGACAATGGACTCCCTCTACAGGAGTAGTTTGCTCATGAATAGCCAAATAAACCCTCTCTAAAGGGAGGGACAGTTATTCTCATAGAGGTCCTTTGGTCAGCTGATCCATCGTACCCCCTTCTACCGCAGTGTTGGGGGGGACTGCCTTTTTCCCAACTATAGGAATATTCAAGCCTGATGGAGTTTCCTCTAGGTTATTGGTGTTTATATAGCCAACCTGCGGTTCCCCATTATTCTCTAACTTAGTATCAATTCAAACCAACATTACCATCATCCTGAAGAGGAATTTCCTTCATGTTTTTCGGATCCTCCATAGTATTTATAGAGAGAGGAGTTTCGTTCCGGGGACATTCCTTCGGGAATACCAACATCTTAAAGAATTTATTAGTGATGGAGTTCATTATCCTTTGGTTTTTTAGATTTTTTGTTTTTTTAATTTGTTTCAAATGTTTTTTAGCAATCACATAGGCCTTTTTGATCGGGGTCTCTTCTTTAGTAAGGTCCACAACATCAGGGTTCTTACTATTATTTGATAATCCTATATGCCCAGGATTGTAGGGCTGATTAGTTACTTGGGGAGGCTGAGTGGCTAATGTTGGTACAAGGTTAATTACAGGTACAGGTGCCTCAGACAACAGGCAGTGACCATGTACCTGAAGCGGAAGGCCTTTAAGCTCTAAAATGCCTACTTCTTTGGCACAATGTCCTGGGGGACTAGCCAGAGTGCCTGTGGGGATGATATGTGGCTTAGGTGGTAAGTTCTTCTTCATCATTAGCCTCATCCAATCTTCACATCTATCTAAACGTTGCATCTTGGAGTGAATTTTAGAAAGCATTTGAGAGTGCGACTGAATTTCTGCCCAGATGTCATCATAAAGACTGACGAAGGAACTCAGGACCATGTTCAAAGCTGAGACTGTTGGTTGCGTGAGCCTGATCCTTTCGTCAGCTTCCCTTAGAGTATGATGTAGCATAGGCTCCCCTAGGTTATCGTTAGTACAGTCAGGGAGAAGACCCCTTTCCCTTAACCAATTTTGCTTTGCAGTGTATACATCAATAAAATTGCTAAGTTCTGAGGGGGATCCCATATAAGAAGCATCACAAGTTTGTTGGGTGACGCTATTTGTTTCTGAAACTCTAAAGTCCAGATTGCTTTCAGCCAATGCTTTGTCAGCACATTCGATGATACTAATGTCATCAATGTAATTATGTGAAATTTCCTCAACCTCCAGTTTTTTAACCACTTCAGTAAGGTGCGTGTAGTCTAAGCTCGCCACTGCTAGCGAGGAAGGCACTGATCTCATGTCTGTACTGGTTGCCGTTCTTTTCCCAAAATAATTGGAGATTTTTTTACCCGGTATTGGTTCTCCCGTTTTATTAATATGGGGCTTAAGTTTCGGGTTATTCCGTGGAGGTTTCATCATAAGGGTTTTAAATGGGCTAGCTGAAGAGGGAGAAGCAAGTAAAAGTACCTTTTTGCCAAGAAGAGAGTTCCCCTGGTCTTCTTGTCTCCCTTTAGCTGTGGGCCCAGGAATTCTGTCTGGTATCTTGAAAGAGGGTTGAACGGATACCATGTTCTCCTGAGAGGCTAGGGTTGCTATCAGCTTGCCATCACTATCAAGATGGATAGGTGTGGGGGCATAATTCGATCCCCAGGTAATGGGGTATAGTTTTTAAGATCATCCCTCAAGGGGGTAGGTAATACAGGGCCAGACAGCAGGTGGATAAGACCAGATAGGTTAAGTGTGCCATCCTCCCAATCGAGTCGAGGTTCCCCATTCATGTCCAACTCTTTTGTCCGAGTCTCACCCAAGTTCTTCGTTAAATTAGCCACTAAACAATCTTCTTGGGCTGCAATGGAGAACATTTCTTTCCCTTTATATATACAGTTATTCGCATTTGGGTTCCCCGGGATAGTACTTAAATTTATCTTTTCCATCAGGCTAGTCTGGGAGTAGACTTGGCCTGGTAGAGAGTTCATTAATGGGCTCCCCTAAATGTGCTGTAGACTCTTCAACTGCACCTTTAAAATAGGGACTTACATCAGCTACTTGATCATTCCTAACCACCTTATCCACATTCTCATCTCGAGAGGCCACACTTATTGAAGCCTCCTCTGGCTGCTGGAGTTCAATAGTAGCCTCCAAGGCTGTCTGACTCTGCAGTCCTTTTTGGGACATTTGGAGGTACTCCACGTAGTTAAGTTGTAAGCAAACATGCAGAATACCAGTTGGAGTATCCAAACCTAGAGGCCCCCAAATTACCAATGAATTAGCACCCTAATACCAAAGGACCACTCGGCAGTAGGCCTATACAATACAAATTTCAATAAATAAAAGTTAAAATAGAGTGTATTAAATATGTTTTGAGTCATCAATGATCAATCATACACTGCATAAAAGTCAATAGTTAGGCAACAGATCACAAATATTAAAACTGAGTAGAAGTATTCAGTAATATAAAACTAAAACCGGGGAAAATCAATTCCTTGAAAAAAAGGAATTAGTCCTGGGCGGAGAGGTAATCTCGCTGCTTCCCCAGGGAAATCAACAAAGAAAGTAACTTTCCAATATTACACAAGTACATAGATTCATAAACAATAGTAAGGGACTGGGCGAGGCACGTCCGGCAGCTTAAGGAGCTGCCAGAGTCCGACTCTCCCCCCTCGCCCAGAAGCCTTAGATCCGCCGAGTATGAGTGCCGAGGGAGGAGTAAGTCCTTAGAGTCAGGTAGGTATTGGCTCTAATACACACCTGTGTTCCCAAAAGTATGGCAGCCCCTCTAAGAGTGAGAGGCCGAACTTCACTTCCTATGGAAAATACCCTGCTGTGATGCCAAGGGACTTACTTGAGCACACTGGATATTAATGGAAGATGAGTGGAACGCCTCCCGCGTAACAGCCAAACAGCTGCTGTTCGCCCTTCTCTCCTCAGGGCTTATCGCCGCAAGGGCAGGTGAGCGGGGCTTATATGCGGTAGTCCAGCCGCAATTCCACACGAGTCACAGCTCGTAAAAGAGACAGGGGTCTCACAAGTTCTTTTCCAAGGGACAGCGTTCCAGCAAAGTTCCAGGAAAGCACAGAAATGCACAATAAATAACAGAGAATACGCTTGGCAGCTGCTCCTAGCCCTTCTCTCCTCAGGGCTTATCGGTGCACGGGCGGGGCTTATATGCAGAAGTCCAGCCGCAAATCAACACGAGTCACGGCTCGTAAAAGAAACAGGGATCTTGCAAGTTCTTTCAAAGCGGCAGCATTCCAGCAAAGTTCCAGGAAAGCACAAAAATGCACAATAAATAACAGAGAATACGCTTAGCAGCTGCTCCTCGCCCTTCTCTCCTCAGGGCTTGTCCTAGTATAGGTGCATAGCCTGCCTGTTGTTGTACACAGAAAGCAGACCCTCAGAGCACAGAGCTGTCCTGGAATAGGTGCATAGCCTGCCACTTGTACACAGGAAGCAGACGCTCGGAGCACAGGGCTGTCCTGGAATAGGTGCATAGCCTGCCAGTTGTTGTACACAGGAAGCAGACCCTCAGAGCACAGGGCTGTCCTGGAATAGGTGGATAGCCTGCCAGTTGTTGTACACAGGAGGCAGACCCTAAGTGCACAGGACTGTCCTGGAATAGGTGCACAGCCTGCCTGTTGTTGTACACAGGAAGCAGACCCGCAGAACACAGGGCTGTCGTGGAATAGGTGCATAGCCTGCCAGTTGTTGTAGACAGGAAGCAGACCCTAAGTGCACAGGACTGTCATGGAATAGATGCATAGCCTGCCTGTTGTTGTACACAGGAAGCAGACCCGCAGAACACAGGGCTGTCCTGGAATAGGTGCATAGCCTGCCAGTTGTTGTTCACAGGAAGCAGATCCGCAGAACACAAGGCTGTCCTAGTATAGATGCATAGCCTGCCTGTTGTACACGACTATCCTGGAATAGGTGCATAGCCTGCCGGTTGTTGTACACAGGAAGCAGAGCCTCGGAACACAGGGCTGTCCTGGAATAGGTGTATAGCCTGCCAGTTGTTGTACCCAGGAAGCAGACCCGCAGAACACAGGGCTGTCCTAGAATAGCTGCATAGCATGCCTGTTGTTGTACACAGGAAGCAGACTCTCAGAGCACAGGGTTGTCCGAGTATAGGTGCATAGCCTGCAAGCTGTCTTACACTAGGAAAAGGAGTCTTTAGGAACAGGGCGCTTCTGGTATAGGTGAGCAGTCTATCAGTTGCTTTACACATGGAAACTGACCTTCAGATCGATGGGCTGCCCTGTATGAGTTGAGTTGTCTTACGCCAAGAAGTGGGCCTTTACAGCAGAGGGCTGTTCTTTGAGGAGCCTGAACACAACTCAACATTGCACAGCCAGTGAGCTTATGACAGGTCTACTCACACTGTGTCATCTGGATGCATTATGGACAGGTCAAGGAGATCCTTTGGAGAAGGACCCAAACATGATGGCTTCACAGTGCAGGCCTGAACTCAGCTGCTAACGTTCGTCCTGCAACACCCATGGGATCTTTACATCAATTGGACCAGTAGCGACACTGCTGCCGCAATTAATAAAAAAGAACAGATCATGAAACAAGTGATAGATGATCTCCATCGTGTTTTTACAAACATTATGAGGAATGAAAGGAAAACCAATACAACAAGAATCAGTAAAAATCAACAAGTCTCTCACACAACAGCCAACAGACAAGTAAAGGGTAACGGACGGGATTCACATCTGGATGGTAGAGTAAAGGTTTGTAAGTGTGTGGTGTGAGAGATTCTGTGTGTGTGTGTGTGTGTACAGACACACACACACACTCAAACCTTTCAAACCTGTTTATAGCTAAAAGCCTAATGTACAGTTTGCATCAGTCTCTCAACATGTCAACATGTCATGCACCAGTGTCCGCTCCATGGCCATCGTAGGTACGTATGTTAGCATAAGGTTATGCAGCTGGCACTAGGAGACGTAATGAATATTCCATAGCAACAGGAAGTAGGCTATCATGGGATCAAGCAGCAGGGGCAGCCCCTCCCAATCAGGATTGTGCAGCCGGGGCTCGGGGAAGGGATGTTCCTACAAAGGGTACGCACGTTAGCTTAGGGTGTGTCAGCTGGAACTGAAATAAAAAGATGGCCCCGGTCTCCCCCAAGGAAAACAGGTCAGCGGAGGATTGTGCATTGGTGGTAACGATGAATCGACCCCCCACCACCAGCAGTAAGTATTTGTCTCATGGATTGTGTGCTTGGTGCTGGGGATGGACACCCCTCCTGAAGCTGCTCCATAACAAGCAACTCTATAAAGGGACGCATTTTATTCTGGGGGTACTGCCCTTTATGAACTTCAGCAGAGGTTAGGAGAGCATAGCGCCCCCTCATTCTAAGCCTTCCATCACCAGCCGATGCCAAGGAAACGACGTACCCACCTGTCCCTCAGCCTATGACTGCCAGATGATGTTAGGGGAATAAGGGACCAGACTCTTTCTCAGCGTGCTTGCTTGCTGAAGCTGTTTAAACAGGTGACCCACCTCTCGCTCAAGCTGCGGCTGCCAGCTGACACTAAGCAAACAGGAGACCTACCACTCTCCCTGTCTTCCTGCTGATGCTAGGGGAGCTGGGGGCCACCAACTGCTACTGGCTGATGCTAAAGGAGCAAGGGAATGCAGGACCCGCCTCTCTCTAAGCCAACCTGCTAGCTGACACAATGGACCTAGTGGCCCACCTCCCTCATTCTACAGCTGCTACCTGATTTTAGGGATGCAGGCGATCAGCCTATGGCTGCTAGCAGATGCTCGGGATTCAGGTGACCCACCGCCCTCTCAGCCTACGTCTGCTACCTGATACTAGGGATGCAGGCGACCCACCGCCCTCTCAGCCTATGGCTACTAGCAGATGATGCTAGGGATACAGGCGATCAGCCTATGGCTGCTAGCAGATGCTAGGTATGCAGGCGACCCACCGCCCTCTCAGCCTACGTCTGCTACCTGATACTAGGGATGCAGGAAACCCACCGCCCTCTCAGCCTATGGCTACTAGCAGATGATGCTAGGGATGCAGGCGATCAGCCTATGGCTGCTAGCAGATGCTCGGGATGCAGGCGACCCACCGCCCTCTCAGCCTACGTCTGCTACCTGATGCTAGGGATGCAGGAAACCCACCGCCCTCTCGGTCTATGGCTGCTGGCAGATGTTAGGGGAGATGGAGAAACACCGCTCTTATCCGTCTACAGCAGCCGTTCATACCAATGGGAAGTGTTAGCCAAGGGTGGCACAGTGACAATGGCAGTAAAGTCTCATAGTCTCCTTTTGTAAACACCCTCAATGTTCTGGCTGCCTATATACATGCATATATTGGTGGGGATGAGAAGAACCTCAAAACAAATGCAAGGGGCACCTGAGGGAGCCCCCCTATGCTTCAGACTCCAGGAATCGCATGTCTTCCAGCAACTCCTGCACCAGACTTTTCAGATCCTTGTGGCGACTGTTGGACAGTTCTGTAATGCGCTGAAGTGGCAGCGACTTATGCAGTAACGGTGCCATTCTAGTGAAAACCTCTGGCTCCAGGATAACTGACTGCAGGAGCCGTAGTGTATGCAGACATACCTCTGCATCAGGATCTGGAGGAAAAAAGGACAGCATAAGCATCAATGGTAAGATCAGTCCTGGATACATTGGAGAGGCAAGTGGGATAACGCATGCTGCAGCACACAGAAACATGGCTATTGAGAGAGGAGAGAGGCATACACGTGCAGCACACAGAAACATGTTTATAAGGAGAGGAAAGACGCATACATATGCAACACACAGAAACATGCCTATAAAACCAGGATAGCGGTATTTGCAGAACACAGAATCATGTCTATAAGGAGAGGACAGACGCATATCTATGCAACACACATAAACATGTCTATAAAGCCAGGATAGAGGTATTTGCAGAAGACAGAAGAACGAGTTACTTACTAACTGTAACGTTCTTTTGAATGGATGTTCCTCCCACGTATTCCTCATCTTACGATATTCGTATCCGCCAGCTTCGCTGCGTCGGAAAAAAAATTCTCAGCAGAGGGCGCTGTGCACGAAGTTGTGGCATCAATGTCCCTCGATGGGCAACGTACCGTGTCGACGTCACGATCAGTATAAGTGCCCGTTGGCTTCGGTTCTGTTTTTTCGAGGAAATATTGGAGGAACTCCCAGGCGTGCCTCATGACTGAAAGACTCTTCGTGTGAGAGAAGTGTAACTAACGTAAACTGTACTGCGGGGTAGGATGGGAGGGGTGATGAGGAATACGTGGGAGGAACATCCAGTCGAAAGAACGTTACAGTTGGTAAGTAACTTGTTCTTCGAATGGATTGTGTCCTCCCACGTATTCCTCATTTTATGATAGACTCGCATAGCAGTGGTAATTTTGGAGGTGGGAGTACTAATTATTTTTGTCATGGACGGAATGGAGTACCGCTTTGGTAAATAAACCTTCATTGGAAGAAGAAGCATCTAAGCAGTAATGCTTTTTTAAAAATTCTTTTTATTAGGTTTTGTCAAACAAAGAACAAGAAAAGCACAACAACATGAGTACACAGTGACGTTAGGAGACCTGTCATCGAGGTTGCAATAAATAGCAGAACACAACACAGGCTTTGACGATTAAGTGACACGATTGGGGCAGAGAGTTCGCACTGCCCACCCGGCAGATGCACTGGGCACCTCGGCTCTCCCCTGTTCTTGGATTTGATGTTTTATACTTCCCATTTCCCCCATATTTTCTGGAACTTACGGGGGGACCCCCTCCTTGCATTATAAATTTGTTTTTTCCAGGGAGGCGCACCTGTCCATTTCATTGGACCATCTGTCAATGTTTATCATGTCTCCCGAGCCCCAGGTGGCTGCCGTTAGTCTCTTTCCAGCTCCAAATGCCACCCCCAGAAATGTTCTTTCGTGTTTGTTGAGGTCAGTTTCGCCTCCTATACCCAGCAGGATAAGTTTGGGGTCCCGTGGGATTGTAGTACCCAGTATTCTGGAGAGGCGGAGTAAACATGCTGTCCAAAATTCCTGCAGCACCCCACATTCCCTAAGCAGTAATGCTTGATCAAGGTATGCATTGATGCCCATGTTGCAGCTGAAAAAATATCTGCTTCAGGGACTCCCCTCTTCAGAGCCGCAGAAGTAGCCATACCCCTAGTGGAATGGGCTCGAAGCCCATCTGGTGGGTCCTTTCCCGCCAATCTGTAGCACTCAATTATAGCCTGAATGATCCAGCAGGATATAGTCTGTTTTGTCACCGCCAATCCCATACAAAAAGTTGGTCATGCTGACGCAATTTGGACATTCTTGAAATGTAATAACTGAGAGCCCTTTTAGGGTCCAGCCTATGCAATCTCTCCTCTTCTTTGCCCAAATGAGGAGGAGGGTAGAACGTTGGTAATATGATTCTTTGTGACAAGTGAAAGTCAGAAACTACTTTTGGTAAGAAAGAGGGTTTAACCTTAAGAACGACTTTGTCCTTGCAACAAATAGTATACAGAGGTTTGCATGAGAGAGCCTGCAACTCACTAACCCTGTGGGCTGATGTTAAGGCCACAAGAAGGACAGTTTTTAATATTAGAAGCCTCAAGGGACAGGGGTGCAGAGGCTCAAAAGGTATACAAGTTAGAAACTTAAGTACCAGATTTAAATCGCAAGTTGGGACATGAAAAGGGACTTGAGGGTATACATTAGTAAGCCCTTTCAGGAATTGAATGATTAATGGAATTTTGAAGTAGGAAACCTCTCCCGAGGAGCGCTTGAAAATGGACAGCGCAGCCAGATACCCTTTAATTGTCCTGATCTGGAGCCCCAGATTGGCTAGATGCAATAGGAAAGAAAGCACCATTGGAGTGCCACATGGAAAAGGGTTCACATTCTCATCCCTGCACCAGATACTGAATTTATTCCAACGACATCGGTACATGGATTTAGTTCCTGACCTTTTGGCCGAAAGCAAAATCTCCATAACGTCATCCGGACGAACCCAATTCTTGTATCTCAACCTCTCAGAAACCATGCGTGAAGGTTGAGTGTTTTGATCTCTGGATGTGGAACCCGACCTTCCTCTTGCAAGAGAAGATCCTCTCTTTGCGGGAGACGTATTGGAGGGCAGATGGACATGTCCAGAAGGTCTGGGTACCACGTCTTCCTGGCCCAATCCGGGGCAATTAGGATCATGGTTTTCCCGAACCTTCTCAACCTCCTGATTACATGAGGAATCATGGGGTCTGGAGGAAACGCCTACAGAAGTGGAAGTTTCCAGTCCACCACGAACGTGTCTCCTAGAGTTCCTCTCAGAGGAAATTCCCTTGAGCAGTACTGTTCGCACTTCCGGTTGACCGTGGTCGCGAACAGATACAATTGAGGGGTTCCCCAAAGGGCGAAGATCTCCAGAAGGACATCCTGAGCTAGCTCCCACTCGTGGGAGACTGTGCTCTGCCTGCTCAGAGCATCTGCCGCCATGTTCTGCTCTCTGGCTAGGTGAGCTGCCGATAGAGAGATTCCCTCTCTTATTGCCTAGAACCAGAGCTGCATTGCCTCTCTGCACAGTGGTAGTGATCCTATGCCTCCTCTCTTGTTGAGGTAGTACATGGCCACAGTGTTGTTTGTCATTATCAGGACATTCTTTCCCTGTACAGAGGGCAGGAAGGCCTTCAGCGCTAGTCTGATTGCCCTCGGCTCCAATAGGTTGATGTGTAGTTTGGACTCCGATGGAGACCAACAACTGCTGATTGTCAGATCATTGGTGTGGGCTCCCCACCCCATGAGTGAGGCGTCCTTCACTACTGTCATCTCCGGCCATGGTTGCCAAAAAGATTCTCCCTAGGATGTTGTTGTTGCAAGCCCACCATAGTAGATCCTGAGCGACTGCGCTCGGGTCTTGCAGAAGATCCGACATACGGCCCGAGAATTGGGACCACTGAGTTCTGAGGGCCCATTGAAGAGATCTCATCCTCAGTCGAGCCTGTGGCACCAGCAAAATGCAGGATGCCATGAGGCCGAGCAACCTCAGAAAATCGAAGGCCGGCAGATGCTGGGCATTCTGGAACTTTGTTACCATCTGTAGAATGTAGAGAGCTCTCACCTCGGGAGGCAAGGCTTTGCCCGAGGAAGTATCCAAGATTGCTCCGATAAACTCAAGCTTTTGGGATGGTATCATGTAGGACTTCTTGAAATTGAGGGAGAAGCCCAGTTTGTGAAGGAAGTGACAGGTGATCGACAGATGTTCCTGAGCTTCTTCCGGAGAACGCACTCTGATCAACCAATCGTCCAGGTAAGGGTAGACGCGAATCCCCCCTCTCCTGAGACTCGCTGCCACAAGGGCCATCAGTTTGGTGAAAACCCTCGGGGCAGAGGTCAGCCCGAATGACAGAACTCAAAACTGATAGAACCGCCAACCGCGAACCTCAGGTACTTTCTGTGCTTGGGATGGATTGGCACATGAAAGTAAGCATCCTGAAGGTCCAATGATACCAACCAGTCTTGGAGTTGAAGAGCCTGAAGGATCTGAGAAAGGGTCACCATCTTGAACTTGTCCTTCCTGAGGAACTTGTTCAAGTTTCTTAAGTCCAAGATGGGTCTCAATCCTCTGCCCTTCTTTGGGATGAGAAAGTAGGGGAACACCAACCCTTGTTCCTCTCCGCTACAGTTACATGTTCTATTGCACCTTTCTCTAGCAGGGTTAAAATGTCCTGCACAAGGAGCAGATCTGAAATTTTGAAATTGTTGGTTCCCGGTGGATGGTCCTGAGGCCTTTTTAGGAAGGGAAGTCAGTAACCTTGAGCTACTGTCTGCAGTGCCCAAACATCTGAAGTAATGCCCCGCCATTCTTTCAGATGCTGTGAGATTCTGCCTCCCACCGGGGTTTTGAGTCATAAGGCCTCAGAGTGACTTGGAGGCAGCTGCAGGAGTGGCTGAGGGCAAAGATGGAGTTCCTGAGGCTGGTTTTGCACTTTTTCCTCGTCCACCACGAGCAACATTTCTTTTACCTCTTTGTATGGCCTGTCCTCTTCCTCTACCAAAAGAAGAGTAGTACTGAAAGAACGACCTCTCCAGGAAGATGAGCCCGAATAAGTTTTCTGAGGCTGCCGCATACAGGCACTAAGAGATTTAGCCGCTGTTTTTGAGGTCTGCAGTTTTACTAAGCTTTCATCAGCTTTACTGCCAAATAGCCTCAAGCCATCAAAAGGCATGTTGAGTAGTCTGGCCTGCACGTCTGGTGCAAACCCCGACTTCCTCAACCACGCAAATCTGCGTAGCACAGTGCTTGCAGCCATGGATCTGTAGATACTATTAGCAGTATCCAGCCTAGACTGGAGACATTTGTTAGACGCAGCATCTAAAGACAGAGCAGAATGACAGTTTTACATGTCGTGAAGTTATAGGTTCTTTCTGACAATATACCCCTCAAGAGTACAAAAGGACAGATTGAGGTGAGTATTGCACGAAAATTAGTTATGCCCTGGTACACTGCAGGCTGCAAAAGAAAAACAAGAGATTAGCCAAGAACACACACCAGATTATACTAGAATAAGTACAGTAGAAATACTCACTAAAGAAGGGTTTGGGTGTCTGCTAAGAATATTGCCAAGGTATATGGAGAGCGTAACCCTGGAAACATAACCAGAATTAGAATCGTGCAAATCCCAGTAAGGCAGTTAGAAAACACACTAGAGTAGACTACCAATTTTACTGAGATTTTCAATTTGATAAACTGTAATTCCGGGAGAGTATTCAAGTGTCCTTATTCTGTAGGGTAGAGGGGTCTCCAAGTAACAAAAAGTCCCGTAACAAACTATCCCCGATGGCACGAGGACACCTACACAGAGTTTTGAAATCCACCTCACACCGACGAAACAAGGACACATGTAACCAAGTCCTTAATCCAAGCAGGAGTACAAAGAAAGTCCCAAAGTTCTGTGATTCGTGGTATCAGTTCAAGGGCAAGACGAAAGCAATCCGATACAAAGTCCGAAGTCAACAAATCCGAGAGCAAGTAGACAAGAGCAGGAAGCGGAGAAGTCCATTGGTCGTTCCGGGTCGGAAACCGTTGCTGTAGATCAATGCTGATATGCCGAGGGCACAGAAAAGAGCAGTCCAGATACAAAACAGGGTTGAGGTAACAAGAGCAAGGTAAACAAACAACGAAAGACGCCACTGGTAATGAAATTCTGAATACTGGGAAGAGTCTTTAAGGCATCAGCTGACTTGACCCAATGCATCTCGCCATGCACGAACCAATGGGAATCTATGGACAGGTTGACAGCGTTTCCAAGACAACCCTCAGCGTTCCCGGAACGAGACACGGCTCGTCAGGGTTTTACCTCTGCGAGACGTTTTGCAGCCTTGTCTGATTGAAGGGTTATGTGATTTAAACGGGGGTTTGGAGGAGGCAAGCGAAGGCCTAAATTGAAAGGTTGATCTGCTTGCACGAGAGCATGAACGTGGCGCTTTCCTGACAACATTCCCCCTTTGCCTCCTTTACGTCTTTGACAATATTCAGGAAGCCTTCCCTTTCCCCGCCTTCAGGAATATGATCAGACGCCACCGAAATGCAGTCCCACAGGGTATGGGTGAACCTGGCCAGGGTACAGGTGACATTTGTAGACTTGGGAGCCATGCTACCCCAGGTAAAGACCTTACGGGCCCAAGCATCCACCTTCTTATCCTCTCTATCCGGGGGGGATAGAGGGATAGGCTGTTTGTCTTGACGAAGTTGCTGCCTGAATAACCAGACTTTCTGGAGTGGAACCTTCCTTAAGTAATCAGGGTCAGAACTCGCAGTTTTGTACTTCTTCAGAAAATTACTGTTAACTGCAGAAACAGTATCCTTCTGGGGGCCCTGGTCAAGTATATCAGTCATATCATCCAGATCAAATGTGGGTGAGGATCTACCCCAGCCCATGTATTCCCCAACCCTATTCATCAAACTCCTGTACCCTGAATCTGCATGTTCTGCAGGGTCAGGTTTTGCAAACTCTAGCTCTGGTGACGTATCAATAAACTAGCAGATTGAAGGGTGTTACATAGGTCTCTCATTTTCGATTCTTGATCGATTAATTCTTCTGGAACCTCTGGTACCATATTGCACTCCAAAAGGAGAAACTTCTTCTTCTCCTGAGGCCCTTTCTTCAAATATAGAAGACATAGGGCCTCATTACGAGTATGGAGGTAGCCATGCCGCTTTTAGTGGCATGGCTACTGTTAGGGAGAATTCTCTCTTTAGGCTGAATTTCCTAACCTAGTGAGTCCCCCAGCAGCTTTGCTGGATTTCTGGAGTTTGTTTTTTTCCTCCTGCCAAGAGTGAGATTCTTTTTCTACCACTCTTGGACATGATTTATGGTATTCCTTTGACTGGTAATGTGTTTTATGGGCTATGGGGTCCTTTACTCCATAGGGTCTCATGTGTTTTTACTATGTGTGTTACACAGCACCATCCGTGCAGTAACACAGGGGTGTCATAGTGACACCCCACCATAGACTCCATACCCTGGGAATGACTACTGTCTCCCAGGGCATGTAAAGTCACCATTGGCTTTACTAGTCCCAAATTATTAACAGAAACCAGTACAAACCATCATATTGTGGATGTACTGGTCGGGGCAATTCGATTGCCCCGGGGTCTGTTAGTCGAGGGGGCACGTCTCTGTCCCCCCTGATCGAGTTTTGGCTGGTGGCAGTGGAAACTACTATATTCGACCGCGAATATTTCCCTATGGGATTTTCCCATTGTTCGAGGCTACCAACTTTAATTATTTAATTCTCATAGCCTCGAACATACCGCCGGTTTATTTAATTAATATTAATTCTCCGGTTGGTATTTTTTGCCAAGACTCGATTCTGAAATGGCGTTTGTGTTCTCTTCTGTGACTCCAACCCAAGTCGAGCCCTTTGTTCCACTTTTTGGCGGGCTTCTCCACAGAATCCTCCAAAAGTGGTGCCACTCTGTCTGGGTACGGCAGGGGGTGTGGGAGGGGTTTAGGCACCCTGGACTGAGTTACCTTGGTAACTCAAGTCGCACTCTTGTGTGATTGGCCCAAGTGCTGAGCCGGCCGGCTCACCGCTTAGCATGTTTGATTGACAGCTAGGCTGAGTGAATGGGGGTATGCTGCATAAAAGCAGGGCTTTGGGGACTGGAACTTCAGAAGTCGCCAGAGGACCTGAGAATCCGACGAGGGAGAGGCTGAGCCGACCTACCACGACGACACCACCGGTGGAGCCCTGCGGAACCAACTCACCACTTCCTGACGACAGAGAAGATCTCCCGGCTGGAGAGGCTTCTTCCCCTGACTGGTGGGCAAAACCAGTTTACCTTTCTTTCTCTGCACCCCAGCCGGTTTGTGGCCGAACTGCCAGTGCCAAGCACCCCGGTGGCCGGATAGCCACTCACCACTGAACCGCGAATCAACGGACCTCTCTTTGTACCTGAGAAACTCTGCGGCTGGTTTCTTCCCTGGCAGTGCAACAGACTCCTGTATTCCTCCACGACGAGATCCTCTCCTCCCCCGGACGATGCACCGACTTGCATCCGCTGCCAGGAACAACTGCCCCTGCTGGAGTGTTCTCACCACTTTAAGGTACCGTGTCCGCCAGGCCTCCCTTTCTAAAGATTGCTAGAAGGTAATAATAACTCCTTAACCTTCTGGACTGGGCTGGCCGCCTTGACCCTCTAACTGGTCCCTTTCTTTGTTCCAACTCTTTTTTGAACCATTACAAGACTTATGTGCACTGCAACCATGTGACCTTCGACACATTTCGTTTCGATCCTCTTAAAGCGGATCCGGCCTACTGACTCTGAATTCACGGTTTTACTTTGCCTTCCTCTCTTGTTATGTTCTTGTAAAAGTGTTGGGATCTGTTTCAATTTGTTCTCTGCTTTTCTCTCCCTTTTTAAAACGAACTATTAGAGTGCCATCTACGTTAAGCGCTCACCGCTGTCTGAAAATAAGTGTGCTTTACTTAAGACTAGTCTAATATTCTTTTAAGGGAGTGTATATCTTTTAGTGACTGTGATTTTGAATTGCTTACTATTAGTGCCTGTGTGTTTTTCTAGATGTGGTTTTAAATAAATAATTATATCTATTTTACACCAATCCCTGGTCAGTGTTTACTTGTTCTATTGTGTGCTCTTGACTTATTGTGAATACTCTGTATACTGCCTAACTCTCCTTGAGGAAAGTCTGACTGCTCAGCCACAGCTACCAAGTGAATCTGTGTGGTACAGACTGCTACCAAGTGGGTTTACTGCCAAACACCTGTAGTCTTAAATCTTTTGCAGTGATCCCAGAGGGAACTGCACAGGTTTCTGCCTAACACTGGTGTACAGCGGTGGGATTTGTATTGAGTATACACTTTAGAGTGCTTGTTGAACACTTTAGGACAACTAACCACAGAGCTTAGCACTAAAAAGCTGATTTTCTAACTATGTCTGCTATGGAGAGTTATACCCTGGAATCATTGTCTGCCAAAACTGCTGATTGCTTAAAAATATTGTGTAGACATAAGAATCTCTCTGAGAAGGGCAAGAAAATGGAACTTATAGAAAGATTGTTAATAAACCAAAGTCTGGGGGGTACAGAGGAATCTACCCCCCCCCACCCCAGCAAATGCATAAAACAGTGATGGTATTGATCTGAATCAAAGTCTTGAGAATGAGTCAGAAGAGGAAAGTGAACCTAATGAAGTTAGCCACTCTGAGCCTCTGTCTGCCTTACCTACTGTACCTACTGGGCCTATACCAGGTCCTATATGTAACCCTGCTTATTTTGAACTTGAAAAAATGAAGCTTGAATTAGAGTATAAACGTTTTATTGCCCAATCTGAAAGAAATCAAGAGCTAGAGTTCAGACGAATGAATGCACAGGCTGAGCAGAAGCAAGCTGAGTTAAGACTCAGAGAAATAGAGCTTAATCATGAATTAGAAATGAAAAAGTTGTCTGTGGAAAATGCTTCTCTCTCCTCTGGTTCTTCTAGGAGTTCCAGTCCCAAAAGACCCCGGATGCCTAAAGAATTAGTGGGTATGTATGAACCTAGATTGGATGTGTTGGATTGGTTGAAAATGTTTGAGTATAATCATGGGCTCCAGGACATCACAGGGAATGAGTTACTTCTCTGGTTGTTCTCTAGGCTTCCATCTGTTGCAACTGATGTGGTAATGGAGTTGGGGGAGGTGGACAAGAAGGATTATGAATGTGTGAAGCTAGCTTTGATAGCTACATTTGGGAAGACCCCTTCCCAGTACCTTAAGAGGTTTAGGACCCTCAAAAAGCATGTTGGCGCCCCTTGGGCTACCTGGGTGAGTGAAAGTTTGAAAAACCTAGAGGGATGGATTAAGGGTTACAGAGTTAACACTTATGAAGGAATGAAGAATCTTGTAATGTTGGAGTCAATTTATGATGCCTGCTCTCCTGAGCTCAGACAGCACTTGGCTGATTCAAAGGAATTAGATTCCAGGAAGTTAGCTAAGGCTGCTGACTTGTGAGTTGCCAACAGGGCCACTCACAAGGATTCTGGAGCTACTCAGAAAAAGGATGAGGGAAAAAAGCCAAAAAAGGACTCCAAAGAGAATTCTAATAATTCCAATTCCAAAGAGGGCCCCAAACAGAACCAAAAGGGTAAGCCACCAGGGAAACCAAGTCAGGCTAGTGTACCTCCTGGTGCCAAACCAGAAGGAGGTCAGAACAAGCCACCATTCCAGAAAGCATTTGGTAAATGCGTTGTTTGTGGCTCTACTGACCATGTGAAAGGAGATCCCAGATGTAAAGGTAAACCTTCAAGGGTCCAGCTTGTCTCCTTAGCCTTCGCTCCAGAGGAGGAAGTACAAATGGCAAGTGGAAACTTTCTATTACTGGCTGATGAAGCCATTGGAGTCTCAGCCAGTGTTTCTTTAGTGTCTCTGGGTCTGTGGGAACAACAGAACTTAGATGTCTATAATTCTATCCCAGATAATACTAAAGAGTATTATAAGGACAGTGTCCAGGTGAATGGTCAGGAGACTCCTGCCATCAGGGACACAGGGGCCAGCATAACTGTGGTGGACAAATCGTTTTTTCAGGCTGAGGATGTTGATAAGGCACCCAAACGCCTCACCAAGTTAGCTGGAGGGCCTGTGCAGATGCTTCCCCAATTACCAGTTCATACCCAGTGTAATGACATGCCTGTGAAGATACCTGGCATCATACAAAGTGAGGTGCCAGGAAGGGTTCTGCTGGGTAATGATTTGAAAACTCTTGGAGTAGTGTCACACACCCCCAGACCTCCTAGTAAAAGGTTACAGGAGCTCACCAGACCTGCAAGGGAGAGAAACATGAGAGGTACTCCCAAGGAGATGATGAATAAAGAGATCACTCCTGCTCCACTGGAGATGTCAGCTGCTGTCTCTAAGAAAATAGAAGAAAAAGGGAAACCTAAAACTTCTAAAAAGAACCTCACAGCCAGCACTCCAGTGCAGCCAACAGGGACTTCCCCTAGGTTGTCCAAAGTTACACCAGTAACTCCCCATCCAGCTGAGGCTGAGAGAGAGGTACAACACTGTGTGGTTGAACTACACTCTGAAGAAGAGCTAGTGGAAGGCCAGGAACTCATTGGAGATCTGGATCCTGTTGACCATACTGAGCTGCAGTCTTTACTGGCAGAAGGTGGACCCAACAGGGCAGACTTCAGTAAGGGACAGAGAGAATGTCCTACTCTGGAAGGTCTTCGCCACCAGGCAGATGCTCAGGCTGAAGGGCAAGAGCCTGGGAAATATAGGTTACACTGGGAAGATGGCCTCTTCTACAGTGAACCAACCGAGTCTGCACCTGGGGACAACAAACGACTTGTAGTACCCCAAGATAACAGACCACAGTTCTTGCAGTTAGCCCATGAGATTCCTTTGGCTGGTCACTTGAGTTTCAAGAAGACTAAGGAAAGGCTCTCACTCTACTTTTATTGGCCAAAGATGGGGGCTGAAGTAGATAAATACTGCAGGAGCTGCCACACCTGCCAGACTCCTGATAAGGTTGGCTCCAGGAATGTGGCACCTTTAGTGCCTCTCCCTGTAGTGGGAGTCCCATTTGAGAGAGTAGGGATTGACATTGTTGGTCCCCTTAATCCTCCAACTTCCTCAGGCAACAGGTTTATACTTGTTGTAGTAGACCATGCTACTAGATACCCTGAGGCAATTCTTATGAGGACTGTTACAGCTACAGCTGTGGCTAAGGCCCTCCTTGGTATTTTTACCAGGGTTGGGTTTCCTAAGGAAGTAATCTCTGACAGGGGGTCACATTTTATGTCCCACTACATGAAGGCCATGTGGAAAACCTGCAGAGCTACTTACAAGTTCTCAACCGCATACCACCCTCAGACAAATGGGTTGGTTGAAAGGTTCAACAGAACCATGAAGAGCATGATAGGTGCTTTAGATGACCCCCTTAAGAGAAAGTGGGACCTTCTACTGCCATGCATTCTCTTTGCTTATAGAGAAGTCCCTCTGGAGGGAGAAGGTTATTCTCCCTTTGAACTTCTTTATGGTCATCCTCTCAGAGGTCCATTGGCCCTGATCAAGGAGGGGTTGGAGAGTGCTCCTTCCCCCAAGCCAGTCAGAGTGACTGACTATGTGATAGGTCTCCGAAGGAGAATGTCACAAATGATGGCAGAAGCAAGTGATAACTTGAAAGCTGGACAAGCATTGGTCAAACACTGGCACGACCAAAAGGCTAACATGGGTGAGTTTACTCAAGACCAGCTAGTTCTCGTTATGATTCCAACAAGGCAGAGGGCCTTGCAAGACAAATTGATGGGACCCTTCAAAGTTGTGGGTAAACTTGGAGAGGTCAACTATCTGGTGGACTTGGGCAACCCCAAGGAGGCTCCAACAGTCTTCCACACCAACAGACTAAATGCGTATGTCTCCAGACCTGATGTAGGAGCTTTGCTTCTAGCATCATCAGAGGAAGAAGAAGAGAGTGAAGCTCTTCCTGATCTCCCCAGAGGCTTACCTTTAGACGAAAAGATTGAAGGAGTAAATCTCTCTTCAAATCTGACACCTGAGCAACAGGAAGAGTGCAAGTCTATGTTAAATCAGTTTGTCTCTCTGTTCTTACTTTCACCAGGCTTGACCCCTTGGGGACAGCATGACATACTCACTGGTGACTGTCTGCCAGTCAAAAGCAGAGGATATCGAATGTCAGAAAATGTAAGAACCCACATCAAAGGTGAGGTCAACAAGATGCTTGATCTCGGGGTAATAGAGCCCTATACTAGTCCATGGTCTAGCCCAGTCGTGTTAGTACCAAAGGCAGGATCTAAAGAACTTAGATTCTGTGTGGATTATAGAGCTCTTAATGCAGTCACTAAGACTGATGCCCACCCTTTGCCAAGGACAGATGAGTTGGTGGATAGACTTGGTGCAGCCAAGTTCCTCAGCACATTTGACTTGACGTCAGGCTATTGGCAAATAGCCCTGACAGACCATGCCAAGGAGAAAACTGCATTTTCTACCCCAGTTGGCTTATACCAGTTTAAGGTTATGCCTTTTGGATTGAAAAATGCACCTGCTACGTTTCAAAGGATGGTAAACCAGGTTCTGAATGGGATGGAGGACTTCTGCATGGCATACTTGGAGGACATAGCAGTGTTCAGCAATTCCTGGGAAGAACATGTGGACCACCTGAGATATGTTTTGCAGGCTCTTGGAAAGGCCAATCTGACCATAAAGGCAAGTAAATGCCAGATTGGACAGAGTAAAGTGGTCTACCTTGGACATGAGGTAGGAGGTGGAGAAATAAGGCCTTTGCCCAGTAAGATTGAAGCTGTGCAAAATTGGACAACACCTACTACTCAGACCCAGGTGAGAGCCTTCTTAGGTCTCACTGGGTATTAAGGGAATTTCATTGAGAACTATGGGTCCATAGCTTCTCCGCTGAATGTCATCTCCTCTCCAAAATTCCCTAAAAAGGTTAGGTGGCATGAGGAATGCAATCAGGCATTTGAAACCCTGAACAAGGCTCTTTGCCAAGCCCCAGTACTCAGAGCTCCTGACTATCACCAAACTTTCATTGTGCAAACAGATGCTTCAAATGTAGGAATAGGTGCAGTCCTCAGTCAACTGGATGGGAAAGGTAGGGAGCACCCCATTTGCTTCATCAGTAGAAAACTGAAGGATCCTGAAACAAGGTGGGCAACCACTGAACGAGAGTGTTTTGCTATTATGTGGGCTATGAAGAAGTTTAGGCCATACTTGTATGGTTCTACTTTTGTCATTCAGACTGACCACCAACCCTTGAGATGGTTAATGCAAATGAAAGGGGAAAACCCAAAACTATTGAGATGGTCAATCTGCCTGCAAGGGTTTGATTTCACCATTGAGCACAGGTCAGGGTGTCACCACCAAAATGCTGATGGTCTCTCTAGGGTGTATGTCATCGACTAGAGGTATGAGATTCATCCAGGAGTGGATTAAATCCTCCTGTCCCTTAGTCTGGGGGGGCGAGTGTTAGGGAGAATTCCCTCTTTAGGCTGAATTTGCTAATTTAGTGAGTCCCCCAGCAGCTTCGCTGGATTTCTGGAGTTTGTTTTTTTCCTCCTGCCAAGAGTGAGACTCTTTTTCTCCCACTCTTGGACATGATTTATGGTATTCCTTTGATTGGTAATGTGTTTTATGGGCTATTGGCTCCTTTACTCCATAGGGTCTCATGTGTTTTTACTATGTGTGTTACACAGCACCCTCCGTGCAGTAACACAGGGGTGTCATAGTGACACCCCACCATAGACTCCATACCCTGGGACTGACTACTGTCTCCCAGGGCATGTAAAGTCACCATTGGCTTTACTAATCCCAAATTATTAACAGAAACCAGTACAAACCATCATATTGTGGACGTACTGGTCGGGGCAATTCGATTGCCTCGGGGTCTGTTAGTCGAGAGGGCACGTCTCCGTCCCCCTGATCGGGTTTTGGCTGGTGGCAGTGGAAACTACTTTTTATATTCGACCGCGAATATTTCCCTATGGGATTTTCCCATTGTTCGAGGCTACCAACTTTAATTATTTAATTCTCATAGCCTCGAACATACCGCCGGTTTATTTAATTAATATTAATTCTCCGGTTGGTATTTTTTGCCAAGACTCGATTCTAAAATGGCGTTTGTGTTCTCTTCTGTGACTCCAACCCAAGTTGAGTCCTTTGTTCCACTTTTTGGCGGGCTTCTCCACAGAAGCCTCCAAAAGTGTTGCCACTCTGTCTGGGTACGGCAGGGGGTGTGGGAGGGGGTTTAGGCACCCTGGACTGAGTTACCTTGGTAACTCAAGTCGCACTCTTGTGTGATTGGCCCAAGTGCTGAGCCGGCCGGCTCACCGCTTAGCATGTTTGATTGTCAGCTAGGCTGAGTGAATGGGGGTATGCTGCATAAAAGCAGGGCTTTGGGGATTGGAACTTCAGAAGTCGCCAGAGGACCTGAGAATCCGACGAGGGAGAAGCTGAGCCGACCTACCACAATGACACCACCGGTGGAGCCCTGAGGAACCGACTCACCACTTCCTGACGACAGAGAAGATCTCCCGGCTGGAGAGGCTTCTTCCCCTGACTGGTGGGCAAAACCAGTTTACCATTCTTTCTTCGCACCCCAGACCGGTTTGTGGTCGAACTGCCCGTGCCAAGCACCCCGGCGGCCGGATAGCCACTCACCACTGAACCGCGAATCAACGGACTGCTCCTTGTACCTGAGAAACTCTGCGGCTGGTTTCTTCCCTGGCAGTGCAACAGACTCCTGTCTTCCTCCACGACGAGATCCTCTCCTCCCCTGGACGAAGCACCGACTTGCATCCGCTGCCAGGAACAACTGCCCCTGCTGGAGTGTGCTCACCACTTTAAGGTACCGTGTCCGCCAGGCCTCCCTTTCTAAAGATTGCTACAAGGTAATAATAACTCCTTAACCTTCTGGACTGGGCTGGCCGCCTTGACCCTCTAACTGGTCCCTTTCTTTGTTCCAACTCTTTTTTGAACCATTACAAGACTTTTGTGCACTGCAACCGTGTGACCTTCGACACATTTCGTTTCGATCCTCTTAAAGCGGATCCGGCCTACTGACTCTGAATTCACGGTTTTACTTTGCCTTCCTCTCATGTTATGTTCTTGTAAAAGTGTTGGGATCTGTTTCAATTTGTTCTCTGCTTTTCTCTCCCTTTTTAAAATGAACTATTAGAGTGCCATCTATGTTAAGCGCTCACCGCTGTCTGAAAATAAGTGGGCTTTACTTAAGACTAGTCTAATATTCTTTTAAGGGAGTGTATATCTTTTAGTGACCGTGATTTTGAATTGCTTACTATTAGTGCCTGTGTGTTTTTCTAGATGCGGTTTTAAATAAATAATTATATCTATTTTACACCAATCACTGGTCAGTGTTTACTTGTTCTATTGTGTGCTCTTGACTTATTGTGAATACTCTGTATACTGCCTAACTCTCCTTGAGGAAAGTCTGACTGCTCAGCCACAGCTACCAAGTGAATCTGTGTGGTACAGACTGCTACCAAGTGGGTTTACTGCCAAACACCTGTAGTCTTAAATCTTTTGCAGTGATCCCAGAGGGAACTGCACAGGTTTCTGCCTAACACTGGTGTACAGCGGTGGGATTTGTATTGAGTATACACTTTAGAGTGCTTGTTGAACACTTTAGGACAACTAACCACAGAGTTTAGCACTAAAAAGCTGATTTTCTAACTATGTCTGCTATGGAGAGTTATACCCTGGAATCATTGTCTGCCAAAACTGCTGATTGCTTAAAAATATTGTGTAGACATAAGAATCTCTCAGAGAAGGGCAAGAAAATGGAACTTATAGAAAGATTGTTAATGAACCAAAGTCTGGGTGGTACAGAGGAATCTACCCCCCCAGCAAATGTATAAAACAGTGATGGCATTGATCTGAATCAAAGTCTTGAGAATGAGTCAGAAGAGGAAAGTGAACCTAATGAAGTTAGCCACTCTGAGCCTCTGTCTGCCTTACCTACTGTACCTACTGGGCCTATACCATTTCCTATATGTAACCCTGCTTATTTTGAACTTGAAAAAATGAAGCTTGAATTAGAGTACAAACGTTTTATTGCTCAATCTGAAAGAAAACAAGAGCTAGAGTTCAGACGAATGAATGCCCAGGCTGAGCAGAAGCAAGCTGAGTTAAGACTCAGAGAAATAGAGCTTAATCATGAATTAGAAATGAAAAAGTTGTCTGTGGAAAATGCTTCTCTCTCCTCTGGTTCTTCTAGGAGTTCCAGTCCCAAAAGACCCCGGATGCCTAAAGAATTAGTGGGTATGTATGAACCTAGATTGGATGTGTTGGATTGGTTGAAAATGTTTGAGTATAATCATGGGCTCCAGGACATCACAGGGAATGAGTTACTTCTCTGGTTGTTCTCTAGGCTTCCATCTGTTGCAACTGATGTGGTAATGGAGTTGGGGGAGGTGGACAAGAAGGATTATGAATGTGTGAAGCTAGCTTTGATAGCTACATTTGGGAAGACCCCTTCCCAGTACCTTAAGAGGTTTAGGACCCTCAAAAAGCATGTTGGCGCCCCTTGGGCTACCTGGGTGAGTGAAAGTTTGAAAAACCTAGAGGGATGGATTAAGGGTTACAGAGTTAACACTTATGAAGGAATGAAGAATCTTGTAATGTTGGAGTCAATTTATGATGCCTGCTCTCCTGAGCTCAGACAGCACTTGGCTGATTCAAAGGAATTAGATTCCAGGAAGTTAGCTAAGGCTGCTGACTTGTGAGTTGCCAACAGGGCCACTCACAAGGATTCTGGAGCTACTCAGAAAAAGGATGAGGGAAAAAAGCCAAAAAAGGACTCCAAAGAGAATTCTAATAATTCCAATTCCAAAGAGGGCCCCAAACAGAACCAAAAGGGTAAGCCACCAGGGAAACCAAGTCAGGCTAGTGTACCTCCTGGTGCCAAACCAGAAGGAGGTCAGAACAAGCCACCATTCCAGAAAGCATTTGGTAAATGCGTTGTTTGTGGCTCTACTGACCATGTGAAAGGAGATCCCAGATGTAAAGGTAAACCTTCAAGGGTCCAGCTTGTCTCCTTAGCCTTCGCTCCAGAGGAGGAAGTACAAATGGCAAGTGGAAACTTTCTATTACTGGCTGATGAAGCCATTGGAGTCTCAGCCAGTGTTTCTTTAGTGTCTCTGGGTCTGTGGGAACAACAGAACTTAGATGTCTATAATTCTATCCCAGATAATACTAAAGAGTATTATAAGGACAGTGTCCAGGTGAATGGTCAGGAGACTCCTGCCATCAGGGACACAGGGGCCAGCATAACTGTGGTGGACAAATCGTTTTTTCAGGCTGAGGATGTTGATAAGGCACCCAAACGCCTCACCAAGTTAGCTGGAGGGCCTGTGCAGATGCTTCCCCAATTACCAGTTCATACCCAGTGTAATGACATGCCTGTGAAGATACCTGGCATCATACAAAGTGAGGTGCCAGGAAGGGTTCTGCTGGGTAATGATTTGAAAACTCTTGGAGTAGTGTCACACACCCCCAGACCTCCTAGTAAAAGGTTACAGGAGCTCACCAGACCTGCAAGGGAGAGAAACATGAGAGGTACTCCCAAGGAGATGATGAATAAAGAGATCACTCCTGCTCCACTGGAGATGTCAGCTGCTGTCTCTAAGAAAATAGAAGAAAAAGGGAAACCTAAAACTTCTAAAAAGAACCTCACAGCCAGCACTCCAGTGCAGCCAACAGGGACTTCCCCTAGGTTGTCCAAAGTTACACCAGTAACTCCCCATCCAGCTGAGGCTGAGAGAGAGGTACAACACTGTGTGGTTGAACTACACTCTGAAGAAGAGCTAGTGGAAGGCCAGGAACTCATTGGAGATCTGGATCCTGTTGACCATACTGAGCTGCAGTCTTTACTGGCAGAAGGTGGACCCAACAGGGCAGACTTCAGTAAGGGACAGAGAGAATGTCCTACTCTGGAAGGTCTTCGCCACCAGGCAGATGCTCAGGCTGAAGGGCAAGAGCCTGGGAAATATAGGTTACACTGGGAAGATGGCCTCTTCTACAGTGAACCAACCGAGTCTGCACCTGGGGACAACAAACGACTTGTAGTACCCCAAGATAACAGACCACAGTTCTTGCAGTTAGCCCATGAGATTCCTTTGGCTGGTCACTTGAGTTTCAAGAAGACTAAGGAAAGGCTCTCACTCTACTTTTATTGGCCAAAGATGGGGGCTGAAGTAGATAAATACTGCAGGAGCTGCCACACCTGCCAGACTCCTGATAAGGTTGGCTCCAGGAATGTGGCACCTTTAGTGCCTCTCCCTGTAGTGGGAGTCCCATTTGAGAGAGTAGGGATTGACATTGTTGGTCCCCTTAATCCTCCAACTTCCTCAGGCAACAGGTTTATACTTGTTGTAGTAGACCATGCTACTAGATACCCTGAGGCAATTCTTATGAGGACTGTTACAGCTACAGCTGTGGCTAAGGCCCTCCTTGGTATTTTTACCAGGGTTGGGTTTCCTAAGGAAGTAATCTCTGACAGGGGGTCACATTTTATGTCCCACTACATGAAGGCTATGTGGAAAACCTGCAGAGCTACTTACAAGTTCTCAACCGCATACCACCCTCAGACAAATGGGTTGGTTGAAAGGTTCAACAGAACCATGAAGAGCATGATAGGTGCTTTAGATGACCCCCTTAAGAGAAAGTGGGACCTTCTACTGCCATGCATTCTCTTTGCTTATAGAGAAGTCCCTCTGGAGGGAGAAGGTTATTCTCCCTTTGAACTTCTTTATGGTCATCCTCTCAGAGGTCCATTGGCCCTGATCAAGGAGGGGTTGGAGAGTGCTCCTTCCCCCAAGCCAGTCAGAGTGACTGACTATGTGATAGGTCTCCGAAGGAGAATGTCACAAATGATGGCAGAAGCAAGTGATAACTTGAAAGCTGGACAAGCATTGGTCAAACACTGGCACGACCAAAAGGCTAACATGGGTGAGTTTACTCAAGACCAGCTAGTTCTCGTTATGATTCCAACAAGGCAGAGGGCCTTGCAAGACAAATTGATGGGACCCTTCAAAGTTGTGGGTAAACTTGGAGAGGTCAACTATCTGGTGGACTTGGGCAACCCCAAGGAGGCTCCAACAGTCTTCCACACCAACAGACTAAATGCGTATGTCTCCAGACCTGATGTAGGAGCTTTGCTTCTAGCATCATCAGAGGAAGAAGAAGAGAGTGAAGCTCTTCCTGATCTCCCCAGAGGCTTACCTTTAGACGAAAAGATTGAAGGAGTAAATCTCTCTTCAAATCTGACACCTGAGCAACAGGAAGAGTGCAAGTCTATGTTAAATCAGTTTGTCTCTCTGTTCTTACTTTCACCAGGCTTGACCCCTTGGGGACAGCATGACATACTCACTGGTGACTGTCTGCCAGTCAAAAGCAGAGGATATCGAATGTCAGAAACTGTAAGAACCCACATCAAAGGTGAGGTCAACAAGATGCTTGATCTCGGGGTAATAGAGCCCTATACTAGTCCATGGTCTAGCCCAGTCGTGTTAGTACCAAAGGCAGGATCTAAAGAACTTAGATTCTGTGTGGATTATAGAGCTCTTAATGCAGTCACTAAGACTGATGCCCACCCTTTGCCAAGGACAGATGAGTTGGTGGATAGACTTGGTGCAGCCAAGTTCCTCAGCACATTTGACTTGACGTCAGGCTATTGGCAAATAGCCCTGACAGACCATGCCAAGGAGAAAACTGCATTTTCTACCCCAGTTGGCTTATACCAGTTTAAGGTTATGCCTTTTGGATTGAAAAATGCACCTGCTACGTTTCAAAGGATGGTAAACCAGGTTCTGAATGGGATGGAGGACTTCTGCATGGCATACTTGGATGACATAGCAGTGTTCAGCAATTCCTGGGAAGAACATGTGGACCACCTGAGATATGTTTTGCAGGCTCTTGGAAAGGCCAATCTGACCATAAAGGCAAGTAAATGCCAGATTGGACAGAGTAAAGTGGTCTACCTTGGACATGAGGTAGGAGGTGGAGAAATAAGGCCTTTGCCCAGTAAGATTGAAGCTGTGCAAAATTGGACAACACCTACTACTCAGACCCAGGTGAGAGCCTTCTTAGGTCTCACTGGGTATTAAGGGAATTTCATTGAGAACTATGGGTCCATAGCTTCTCCGCTGAATGTCATCTCCTCTCCAAAATTCCCTAAAAAGGTTAGGTGGCATGAGGAATGCAATCAGGCATTTGAAACCCTGAACAAGGCTCTTTGCCAAGCCCCAGTACTCAGAGCTCCTGACTATCACCAAACTTTCATTGTGCAAACAGATGCTTCAAATGTAGGAATAGGTGCAGTCCTCAGTCAACTGGATGGGAAAGGTAGGGAGCACCCCATTTGCTTCATCAGTAGAAAACTGAAGGATCCTGAAACAAGGTGGGCAACCACTGAACGAGAGTGTTTTGCTATTATGTGGGCTATGAAGAAGTTTAGGCCATACTTGTATGGTTCTACTTTTGTCATTCAGACTGACCACCAACCCTTGAGATGGTTAATGCAAATGAAAGGGGAAAACCCAAAACTATTGAGATGGTCAATCTGCCTGCAAGGGTTTGATTTCACCATTGAGCACAGGTCAGGGTGTCACCACCAAAATGCTGATGGTCTCTCTAGGGTGTATGTCATCGACTAGAGGTATGAGATTCATCCAGGAGTGGATTAAATCCTCCTGTCCCTTAGTCTGGGGGGGCGAGTGTTAGGGAGAATTCTCTCTTTAGGCTGAATTTGCTAATTTAGTGAGTCCCCCAGCAGCTTTGCTGGATTTCTGGAGTTTGTTTTTTTCCTCCTGCCAAGAGTGAGACTCTTTTTCTCCCCCACTCTTGGACATGATTTATGGTATTCCTTTGATTGGTAATGTGTTTTATGGGCTATTGGCTCCTTTACTCCATAGGGTCTCATGTGTTTTTACTATGTGTGTTACACAGCACCCTCCGTGCAGTAACACAGGGGTGTCATAGTGACACCCCACCATAGACTCCATACCCTGGGACTGACTACTGTCTCCCAGGGCATGTAAAGTCACCATTGGCTTTACTAATCCCAAATTATTAACAGAAACCAGTACAAACCATCATATTGTGGACGTACTGGTCGGGGCAATTCGATTGCCCCGGGGTCTGTTAGTCGAGAGGGCACGTCTCCGTCCCCCTGATCGAGTTTTGGCTGGTGGCAGTGGAAACTACTTTTTATATTCGACCGCGAATATTTCCCTATGGGATTTTCCCATTGTTCGAGGCTACCAACTTTAATTATTTAATTCTCATAGCCTCGAACATACCGCCGGTTTATTTAATTAATATTAATTCTCCGGTTGGTATTTTTTGCCAAGACTCGATTCTAAAATGGCGTTTGTGTTCTCTTCTGTGACTCCAACCCAAGTTGAGTCCTTTGTTCCACTTTTTGGCGGGCTTCTCCACAGAAGCCTCCAAAAGTGTTGCCACTCTGTCTGGGTACGGCAGGGGGTGTGGGAGGGGGTTTAGGCACCCTGGACTGAGTTACCTTGGTAACTCAAGTCGCACTCTTGTGTGATTGGCCCAAGTGCTGAGCCGGCCGGCTCACCGCTTAGCATGTTTGATTGTCAGCTAGGCTGAGTGAATGGGGGTATGCTGCATAAAAGCAGGGCTTTGGGGATTGGAACTTCAGAAGTCGCCAGAGGACCTGAGAATCCGACGAGGGAGAAGCTGAGCCGACCTACCACAATGACACCACCGGTGGAGCCCTGAGGAACCGACTCACCACTTCCTGACGACAGAGAAGATCTCCCGGCTGGAGAGGCTTCTTCCCCTGACTGGTGGGCAAAACCAGTTTACCTTTCTTTCTTCGCACCCCAGACCGGTTTGTGGTCGAACTGCCCGTGCCAAGCACCCCGGCGGCCGGATAGCCACTCACCACTGAACCGCGAATCAACGGACTGCTCCTTGTACCTGAGAAACTCTGCGGCTGGTTTCTTCCCTGGCAGTGCAACAGACTCCTGTCTTCCTCCACGACGAGATCCTCTCCTCCCCTGGACGAAGCACCGACTTGCATCCGCTGCCAGGAACAACTGCCCCTGCTGGAGTGTGCTCACCACTTTAAGGTACCGTGTCCGCCAGGCCTCCCTTTCTAAAGATTGCTACAAGGTAATAATAACTCCTTAACCTTCTGGACTGGGCTGGCCGCCTTGACCCTCTAACTGGTCCCTTTCTTTGTTCCAACTCTTTTTTGAACCATTACAAGACTTTTGTGCACTGCAACCGTGTGACCTTCGACACATTTCGTTTCGATCCTCTTAAAGCGGATCCGGCCTACTGACTCTGAATTCACGGTTTTACTTTGCCTTCCTCTCATGTTATGTTCTTGTAAAAGTGTTGGGATCTGTTTCAATTTGTTCTCTGCTTTTCTCTCCCTTTTTAAAATGAACTATTAGAGTGCCATCTATGTTAAGCGCTCACCGCTGTCTGAAAATAAGTGGGCTTTACTTAAGACTAGTCTAATATTCTTTTAAGGGAGTGTATATCTTTTAGTGACCGTGATTTTGAATTGCTTACTATTAGTGCCTGTGTGTTTTTCTAGATGCGGTTTTAAATAAATAATTATATCTATTTTACACCAATCACTGGTCAGTGTTTACTTGTTCTATTGTGTGCTCTTGACTTATTGTGAATACTCTGTATACTGCCTAACTCTCCTTGAGGAAAGTCTGACTGCTCAGCCACAGCTACCAAGTGAATCTGTGTGGTACAGACTGCTACCAAGTGGGTTTACTGCCAAACACCTGTAGTCTTAAATCTTTTGCAGTGATCCCAGAGGGAACTGCACAGGTTTCTGCCTAACACTGGTGTACAGCGGTGGGATTTGTATTGAGTATACACTTTAGAGTGCTTGTTGAACACTTTAGGACAACTAACCACAGAGTTTAGCACTAAAAAGCTGATTTTCTAACTATGTCTGCTATGGAGAGTTATACCCTGGAATCATTGTCTGCCAAAACTGCTGATTGCTTAAAAATATTGTGTAGACATAAGAATCTCTCAGAGAAGGGCAAGAAAATGGAACTTATAGAAAGATTGTTAATGAACCAAAGTCTGGGTGGTACAGAGGAATCTACCCCCCCAGCAAATGTATAAAACAGTGATGGCATTGATCTGAATCAAAGTCTTGAGAATGAGTCAGAAGAGGAAAGTGAACCTAATGAAGTTAGCCACTCTGAGCCTCTGTCTGCCTTACCTACTGTACCTACTGGGCCTATACCATTTCCTATATGTAACCCTGCTTATTTTGAACTTGAAAAAATGAAGCTTGAATTAGAGTACAAACGTTTTATTGCTCAATCTGAAAGAAAACAAGAGCTAGAGTTCAGACGAATGAATGCCCAGGCTGAGCAGAAGCAAGCTGAGTTAAGACTCAGAGAAATAGAGCTTAATCATGAATTAGAAATGAAAAAGTTGTCTGTGGAAAATGCTTCTCTCTCCTCTGGTTCTTCTAGGAGTTCCAGTCCCAAAAGACCCCAGATGCCTAAAGAATTAGTGGGTATGTATGAACCTAGATTGGATGTGTTGGATTGGTTGAAAATGTTTGAGTATAATCATGGGCTCCAGGACATCACAGGGAATGAGTTACTTCCCTGGTTGTTCTCTAGGCTTCCCCCTGTTGCAACTGATGTGGTAATGGAGTTGGGGGAGGTGGATAAGAAGGATTATGAATGTGTGAAGCCAGCTTTGATAGCTAGATTTGGGAAGACCCCTTCCCTGTACCTTAAGAGGTTTAGGACCCTCGAAAAGCATGATGGTACCCCTTGGGCTACCTGGGTGAGTGAAAGTTTGAAAATCCTAGAGGGATGGATTAAGGGTTACAGAGTTAACACTTATGAAGGAATGAAGAATCTTGTGATGTTGGAGTAAATTTATGATGCCTGCTCTCCTGAGCTCAGACAGCACTTGGCTGATTCAAAGGAATTAGATTCCAGGAAGTTAGCTAAGGCTGCTGACTTGTGAGTTGCCAACAGGGCCACTCACAAGGATTCTGGGGCTACTCAGTAAAAGGATGAGGGAAAACAGTCAAAAAAGGACTCCAAAGAGAATTCTAATAATTCCAATTCCAAAGAGGGCCCCAAACAGAACCAAAAGGGTAAGCCACCAGGGAAACCAAGTCAGACTAGTGTACGTCCTGGTGCCAAACCAGAAGGAGGTCAGAACAAGCCACCATTCCAGAAAGCATTTGGTAAATGCTTTGTTTGTGGCTCTACTGACCACGAGAAAGGAGATCCCAGATGTAAGGGTAAACCTTCAAGGGTCCAGCTTGTCTCCTTAGCCTTCGCTCCAGAGGAGGAAGTACAAATGGCAAGTGGAAACTTTCTATTACTGGCTGATGAACCCATTGGAGTCTCAGCCAGTGTTTCTTTAGTGTCTCTGGGTCTGTGGGAACAACAGAACTTAGATGTCTATAATTCTATCCCAGATAATACTAAAGAGTATTATAAGGACAGTGTCCAGGTGAATGGTCAGGAGACTCCTGCCATCAGGGACACAGGGGCCAGCATAACTGTGGTGGACAAATGGTTTTTTCAGGCTGAGGATGTTGCTAAGGCACCCAAACGCCTCACCAAGTTAGCTGGAGGGCCTGTGCAGATGCTTCCCCAATTACCAGTTCTCATCCAGTGTAATGACATGACTGTGAAGATACCTGGCAGCATACAAAGTGAGGTGCCAGGAAGGGTTCTGCTGGGTAATGACTTGAAAACTCTTGGAGTAGTGTCACACACCCCCAGACCTCCTAGTAAAAGGTTACAGGAGCTCACCAGATCTGCAAGGGAGAGAAACATGAGAGGTACTCCCAAGGAGATGATGAAGAAAGAGATCACTCCTGCTCAACTGGAGATGTCAGCTGCTGTCTCTAAGAAAATAGAAGAAAAAGGGAAACCTAAAACTTCTAAAAAGAACCTCACAGCCAGCACTCCAGTGCAGCCAACAGGGACTTCCCCTAGGTTGTCCAAAGTTACACCAGTAACTCCCCATCCAGCTGAGGCTGAGAGAGAGGTACAACACTGTGTGGTTGAACTACACTCTGAAGAAGAGCTAGTGGAAGGCCAGGAACTCATTGGAGATCTGGATCCTGTTGACCATACTGAGCTGCAGTCTTTACTGGCAGAAGGTGGACCCAACAGGGCAGACTTCAGTAAGGGACAGAGAGAATGTCCAACTCTGGAAGGTCTTCGCCACCAGGCAGATGCTCAGACTGAAGGGCAAGAGCCTGGGAAATATAGGTTACACTGGGAAGATGGCCTCTTCTACAGTGAACCAACCGAGTCTGCACCTGGGGACAACAAACGACTTGTAGTACCCCAAGATAACAGACCACAGTTCTTGCAGTTAGCCCATGAGATTCCTTTGGCTGGTCACTTGAGTTTCAAGAAGAATAAGGAAAGGCTCTCACTCTACTTTTATTGGCCAAAGATGGGGGCTGAAGTAGATAAATACTGCAGGAGCTGCCACACCTGCCAGACTCCTGATAAGGTTGGCTCCAGGAATGTGGCACCTTTAGTGCCTCTCCCTGTAGTGGGAGTCCCATTTGAGAGAGTAGGGATTGACATTGTTGGTCCCCTTGATCCCCCAACTTCCTCAGGCAACAGGTTTATACTTGTTGTAGTAGACCATGCTACTAGATACCCTGAGACAATTCTTATGAGGACTGTTACAGCTATGGCTGTGGCTAAGGCCCTCCTTGGTATTTTTACCAGGGTTGGGTTTCCTAAGGAAGTAATCTCTGACAGGGGGTCACATTTTATGTCCCACTGCATGAAGGCCATGTGGAAAACCTGCAGAGCTACTTACAAGTTCTCAACCGCATACCACCCTCAGACAAATGGGTTGGTTGAAAGGTTCAACAGAACCATGAAGAGCATGATAGGTGCTTTAGAGGACCCCCTTAAGAGAAAGTGGGACCTTCTACTGCCATGCATTCTCTTTGCTTATAGAGAAGTCCCTCAGGAGGGAGAAGGTTATTCTCCCTTTGAACTTCTTTATGGTCATCCTCTCAGAGGTCCATTGGCCCTGATCAAGGAGGGGTTGGAGAGTGCTCCTTCCCCCAAGCCAGTCAGAGTGACTGACTATGTGATAGGTCTCCGAAGGAGAATGTCACAAATGATGGCAGAAGTAAGTGATAACTTGAAAGCTGGACAAGCATTGGTCAAACACTGGCACGACCAAAAGGCTAACATGGGTGAGTTTACTCAAGACCAGCTAGTTCTCGTTATGATTCCAACAAGGCAGAGGGCCTTGCAAGACAAATTGATGGGACCCTTCAAAGTTGTGGGTAAACTTGGAGAGGTCAACTATCTGGTGGACTTGGGCAACCCCAAGGAGGCTCCAACAGTCTTCCACACCAACAGACTAAATGCGTATGTCTCCAGACCTGATGTAGGAGCTTTGCTTCTAGCATCATCAGAGGAAGAAGAAGAGAGTGAAGCTCTTCCTGATCTCCCCAGAGGCTTACCTTTAGACGAAAAGATTGAAGGAGTAAATCTCTCTTCAAATCTGACACCTGAGCAACAGGAAGAGTGCAAGTCTATGTTAAATCAGTTTGTCTCTCTGTTCTTACTTTCACCAGGCTTGACCCCTTGGGGACAGCATGACATACTCACTGGTGACTGTCTGCCAGTCAAAAGCAGAGGATATCGAATGTCAGAAACTGTAAGAACCCACATCAAAGGTGAGGTCAACAAGATGCTTGATCTCGGGGTAATAGAGCCCTATACTAGTCCATGGTCTAGCCCAGTCGTGTTAGTACCAAAGGCAGGATCTAAAGAACTTAGATTCTGTGTGGATTATAGAGCTCTTAATGCAGTCACTAAGACTGATGCCCACCCTTTGCCAAGGACAGATGAGTTGGTGGATAGACTTGGTGCAGCCAAGTTCCTCAGCACATTTGACTTGACGTCAGGCTATTGGCAAATAGCCCTGACAGACCATGCCAAGGAGAAAACTGCATTTTCTACCCCAGTTAGCTTATACCTGTTTAAGGTTATGCCTTTTGGATTGAAAAATGCACCTTCTACGTTTCAAAGGATGGTAAACCAGGTTCTGAATGGGATGGAGGACTTCTGCATGGCATACTTGGATGACATAGCAGTGTTCAGCAATTCCTGGGAAGAACATGTGGACCACCTGAGATATGTTTTGCAGGCTCTTGGAAAGGCCAATCTGACCATAAAGGCAAGTAAATGCCAGATTGGACAGAGTAAAGTGGTCTACCTTGGACATGAGGTAGGAGGTGGAGAAATAAGGCCTTTTCCCAGTAAGATTGAAGCTGTGCAAAATTGGACAACACCTACTACTCAGACCCAGGTGAGAGCCTTCTTAGGTCTCACTGGGTAATACAGGAATTTCATTGAGAACTATGGGTCCATAGCTTCTCCGCTGAATGTCATCTCCTCTCCAAAATTCCCTAAAAAACTTAGGTGGGATGAGGAATGCAATCAGGCATTTGAAACCCTGAACAAGGCTCTTTGCCAAGCCCCAGTACTCAGAGCTCCTATCACCAAACTTTAATTGTGCAAACAGATGCTTCAAATGTAGGAATAGGTGCAATCCTCTGTCAACTGGATGGGCAAGGTAGGGAGCACCCCATTTGCTTCATCAGTAGAAAACTGAAGGATCCTGAAACAAGGTGGGCAACCATTGAACGAGAGTGTTTTGCTATTATGTGGGCTATGAAGAAGTTTAGGCCATACTTGTATGGTTCTACTTTTGTCATTCAGGCTGACCACCAACCCTTGAGATGGTTAATGCAAATGAAAGGAGAAAACCCAAAACTATTGAGATGGTCAATCTGCCTGCAAGGGTTTGATTGCACCATTGAGCACAGGTCAGGGTGTCACCACCAACATGCTGATGGTCTCTCTAGGGTGTATGTCATCGACTAGAGGTATGAGATTCACCCAGGAGTGGATTAAATCCTCCTGTTCCTTAGTCTGGGGGGGCGAGTGTTAGGGAGAATTCTCTCTTTAGGCTGAATTTGCTAATTTAGTGAGTCCCCCAGCAGCTTTGCTGGATTTCTGGAGTTTGTTTTTTTCCTCCTGCCAAGAGTGAGACTCTTTTTCTCCCACTCTTGGACATGATTTATGGTATTCCTTTGACTGGTAATGTGTTTTATGGGCTATGGGCTCCTTTACTCCATAGGGTCTCATGTGTTTTTACTATGTGTGTTACACAGCACCCTCCGTGCAGTAACACAGGGGTGTCATAGTGACACCCCACCATAGACTCCATACCCTGGGACTGACTACTGTCTCCCAGGGCATGTAAAGTCACCATTGGCTTTACTAATCCCAAATTATTAACAGAAACCAGTACAAACCATCATATTGTGGACGTACTGGTCGGGGCAATTCGATTGCCCCGGGGTCTGTTAGTCGAGGATGCACGTCTCCGTCCCCCCTGATCGAGTTTTGGCTGGTGGCAGTGGAAACTACTTTTTATATTCGACCGCAAATATTTCCCTATGGCATTTCCCCATTGTTCGAGGCTACCAACTTTAATTATTTAATTCTCATAGGCTCGAACATATCGCCGGTTTATTTAATTAATATTAATTATCCGGTTGGTATTTTTTGCCAAGACTCGATTCTAAAATAGCGTTTGTGTTCTCGTCTGTGACTCCAACCCAAGTCGAGCCCTTTGTTCCACATTTTGGCGGGCTTCTCCACAGAAGCCTTCAAAAGTGGTGCCACTCTGTCTGGGTACGGCAGGTGGTGTGGGAGGGGGTTTAGGCACCCTGGACTGAGTTACCTTGGTAACTCAAGTCGCACTCCTGTGTGATTGGCCCAAGTGCTGAGCCGGCCGGCTCACCGCTTAGCATGTTTGATTGACAGCTAGGCTGAGTGAATGGGGGTATGCTGCATAAAAGCAGGGCTTTGGGGACTGGAACTTCAGAAGTCGCCAGAGGACCTGAGAATCTGACGAGGGAGAAGCTGAGCCGACCTACCACGACGACACCACCGGTGGAGCCCTGCGGAACCGACTCACCACTTCCTGACGACAGAGAAGATCTCCCGGCTGGAGAGGCTTCTTCCCCTGACTGGTGGGCACAACCAGTTTACCTTTCTTTCTTCGCACCCCAGACCGGTTTGTGGTCGAACTGCCCGTGCCAAGCACCCCGGCGGCCGGATAGCCACTCACCACTGAACCGCGAATCAACGGACCGCTCCTTGTACCTGAGAAACTCTGCGGCTGGTTTCTTCCCTGGCAGTGCAACGGACTCCTGTCTTCCTCCACGACGAGATCCTCTCCTCCCCCGGACGAAGCACCGACTTGCATCCGCTGCCTGGAACAACTGCCCCTGCTGGAGTGTTCTCACCACTTTAAGGTACCGTGTCCGCCAGGCCTCCCTTTCTAAAGATTGCTACAAGGTAATAATAACTCCTTAACCTTCTGGACTGGGCTGGCTGCCTTGACCCTCTAACTGGTCCCTTTCTTTGTTCCAACTCTTTTCTGAACCATTACAAGACTTTTGTGCACTGCAACCGTGTGACCTTGGACACATTTCGTTTCGATCCTCTTAAAGCGGATCCGGCCTACTGACTCTGAATTCACGGTTTTACTTTGCCTTCCTCTCTTGTTATGTTCTTGTAAAAGTGTTGGGATCTGTTTCAATTTGTTCTCTGCTTTTCTCTCCCTTTTTAAAACGAACTATTAGAGTGCCATCTACGTTAAGCGCTCACCGCTGTCTGAAAATAAGTGGGGCTTTACTTAAGACTAGTCTAATATTCTTTTAAGGGAGTGTATATCTTTTAGTGACCATGATTTTGAATTGCTTACTATTAGTGCCTGTGTGTTTTTCTAGATGTGGTTTTAAATAAATAATTATATCTATTTTACACCAATCCCTGGTCAGTGTTTACTTGTTCTATTGTGTGGTCTTGACTTATTGTGAATACTCTGTATACTGCCTAACTCTCCTTGAGGGAAGTCTGACTGCTCAGCCACAGCTACCAAGTGAATCTGTGTGGTACAGACTGCTACCAAGTGGGTTTATTGCCAAACACTTGAAACACTTGTTTATAGGCACGTTACAAATGCCATATCTTAACACCTGTAGTCTTAAATCTTTTGCAGTGATCCCAGAGGGAACTGTACAGGTTTCTGCCTAACAGCTACCCCCATACCGGGTGAAGGGTTCCTGGAATGGGGAAATACCGGGCCATTCCGACCTTGGAGGGCCCAGTAATTCCCTCTCCTGGGACCCAGACCCGGTACATCCCCATTCCTATTTGAGCCCCCCTAGGGATCAATGGGAATCGGGAGGATCCTAACAACGGGCCCGTTAATGACGGCCCGTTGTTAGCATCCTGGTCTGTTAGCGGGTCCCGCTAAGGACTCCTTGTGTTACCAGATGTCCTTAGCGGGACCCGCGAGCAGACCTCGTAATGAGGCGGTAGAGGGTTAACGGCGCCGGCAGCTCTACCAGCGCCGTTAACCCTCTACCGCCTGGGTCGTAATGAGGCCCATAGACTTAAAGAAGTCTGACTTAGGTAAAGGAGTAAATCTCCTTTCCTGTGCTTGAGTTTGAATCGAAGGAATCTTCGATGGTATCGAAGGAATCTTCGAAGGGACTGATGACGTCTTCGACAAAGGTGTCGAAAACACCTGTGGCTTCGATGTCGATGCCGTTGGCGCCTATGGCGTCGACAAAGTAATTGAGGGCTTCAACGATTTATGTTTTTTTGTCGGTGTCGGGGAAGCACTCAATTCTCGATGAGTCTTCGACGATTTGACGTTGACTCGAGATTTTCGAGGTTCATCTTTACTACTGGATCTTTCCACAGTAGTTCCTGACTTCCCGGTGTCGTCCAACGGAGCGACCGGGGTCTGGCTCTTTTGAGGTTTCTTTGAGGGGATCGAGGCCGCATTTTCTTGGGGAATTCGACTTAGTTGGACATCTTACCAATTCCGTAGACGTATCAGAGGAAGAGGAGGGAGATCTATTTTGCCTTTTAACTTTCTTTGACGAAGAACGTCTTGATCTACTGCGTGATCGAGACACCTTCGAATGTTTACAGCGATCCGATTCCTTTGAATCGCTCGACTTTTAATATTATTTTGACAAGGCCTTCGAAGAGGCCTTGGAAGCTTCCCGCCCCACCGCCAGTTTACCTTTTCTCTCAAGAAGGGCCGTCTCCGTCATGGACTGACAGGAGCCACACTCGCTGGTTCGATGGTCTGAACCTAGGCAACAAAGACAAACGCGGTGAGGGTCTGTAATCAACATTTTTGATCCGCAGTCGATACATTTTTTGAACCCCGTTTTGGGAGTAGAAGGGGTGGAAGAAGACGACATTTTCTTGAAGAAAATTTCAAAGCGCGCCGTTCTCGAGATCGAAGCAATCGGAAAAACGGAACTGAAGCCAACAGGCGTGGCACAAGCTAATTATACTGATGGTGACGTTGACACGGTACGGAGCCCGTTGAGGGACATCGATGCCAAACCTCATGCACATCGCCCTCTGCCGAGAATTTTTTTTCCGAAGCAGCGAAGCTGATGGATACGAATATTATCATAAGATGAGGAATACGTGGGAGGACACAATCCATTCGAAACATGTCTATAAGGAGAGGGCAGAGGCATACACATGCAGCACACAGAAACATGTCTATAAGGAGAGGGCAGAGGCATACATATACAAGGAATACGTTACATACCTGTAACTCCTGTTCTCCAGCATGGCATCTTTTATGGATTTACATACTCCCCGCTGTCAGGCTGGGAATTCTCTCTAACATTAAAGTAGTTTACCTTTACATTTTAAACTGCTTGCCACTTTACTGCTCTATTAGAGTCATTCTTGGGTCATATTGCCCACAGCCATTTAGACAGGCCTCCTCTTAGCTCCTCCCCTGTGGCCATCTTCAGATTTGGCTGCGCATGTAATGGGGCAGTATGAGTCAAGAAAAGCTAGAGAGCGGTAGGAGAGAGGATCGGATGTGAATCCATGAAAGATACCCATGCTGGAAAACAGGAGTTACAGGTATGTAACTTGTTCCTTCTGCAGCATTGGATCTTTCATGGATTCAATAGCTTTTGAATAAGATTACACAGCAGTACATCTACACAACCAAAATGGGTGGAGGCATAGCTCAACAGAAGTAACCAACTCACCTCTGTAACACTCACCTCATGCAAACAGGTTGTAAAGCACTGCCTGGCCGACTCAGGACTCCTCCTTGAAATTCCAATCGACGTAGCAGAACCTTGTGAAGGTATGGATAGACCTCCCCGTAGCAGCCCCGCAGATGTTGAGCAGGGGAACACCCCAGACAGGAACGCCGTAGTAGAAGCCATGGCTCTCGTCAAGTGTGCTCTCTGTCTTCCTGGAAAGGGGCCTGTTGGTCAGACGATGGCAGTAGGAAATGCACGCTGACAGTCATCTTGCAATGGAAGACTTGGAAATGGCGTTGCCCTTGCTGATATATATGAAGGCAACAACAATTGTGATGACTTTCAAAATTCCTTTGGGCGAGCCGCAAAGAATTTTGAGTGCTCGGGCGACATGTAGGGAATCGCTGCTAGAGACAAAGGAGAGCCAAAGAACACTTGTAGAATAGAATCAAGGGCTCATTAAGGTGGAACATAGAAGGGAGCATGAAGAAAGGGTTTGTACAGAGGACCACCTTAGACTGATGGAAAGTCAAGTAAGGAGGCTTAGAGAAAAGGGCTTGTGGTTCGCCCACTCGTCTGGCTGCAGTAAAGGCAAGAATGCTGTCTTCCAGGAGAGAAACCTCAAGGAGGCTCTGTGCAGAGGCTCAAAAGGAGGGCCCATAAGTTTTGACAGGACCACATTGAGTTCCCAAGCTGGAGCAGGAGCTCTGACAGGGGGAAAAGTGCAAAAATGTCCTTTGAGGAATTATTTCACCAACCTTTGTGGCCATAGGGAAGGTGTACCTGGGGCACACGTGTAGCGTGAGATAGTCCCGCATATGCCAATGACAGGAGCTATGGCGAGACGACGGGATCCTGAGCGTGGAATGAGTGTAGGTGTTGAGTTGCACACCATATCGTAAAGTGCTTGCACTTGCTTCTGTAGCAGGACAATGTAGATGGCGCCCTGGCCCTGGAAAAGATATTTCTACAGTCTGGAGGTAGCAGTTTGTTTTCAAATTCTAGGGCTGTAGGAGCCAAGTCGTCAAGTTGCAGGACGCTGGGTCGTGGTGTAGGACGGACCGGTCATATCTGAAAAGAAGGTTATGGCGCGGTGGCAACCTGATGCAGGAAGCCACCGACAGGTGAAACACGTCTGAGTATCAAATTTGGCACTGCCAAGCCAGGGCTACCAGGATCGTCATGCAGCGGCTCTGTTTGAGTGGGCTGAGAACTCAAGGCAGAAGAGGGTTTGGTGGAAAAGCATAAAGGAACAGACTGTACGGGGACATGGCCATACGTCAGACCGTGGGGGCCTTGCGCACCCTCAAAAAGGGATTCAAATATGCATTTTGCCCAGAATTAGCTGCAGGTGAGAGGGCGCACCAGGGGCTTTGCTGGCGATCCAAATCTTGCCCAATAGCGGTACCCTAAAGGTGGTGTGGCTCGAATTTCTGATATAGCGCCGCCGAAAATGGTGCCCAGATTATGTGGGGAAGGGCAGCCTTCAGTGGTGATGGTAGTATGGTGCAGTGTGCTGTGATGAAGAGGCCTATTCAGCCCAGACTGATGAAGAAGTCCGGAGCCTAGGAGAGCCTTCTCGTCCCGAAACTCAGAGAGAGAGAGACACCCGAGGAAGCATGTGTGGGGGAAGTGGCGGTGATCCTGGTAGTCCGAGCGCCTGAAGTGGTGAACCTTCCAGAGACCAAGCCTGTGAAACGGGCAACCCTCGGAATGTGTACGCGGAACCGCGCACTGCATGAAAAGAGTGCGGGAAGCCCTGAGTTTCATTGAATGCACACAGAAGATCGGAGGGGCAGATTCTGAAACGGAGGAGGCCGAGCGGGGCACCTGAGAGAAATCCCGGGAGTGAAAGTGGAGAAGAGGACTGCCAGAGCTAGGTTGATGAAGGCCCTACTGAGAACCTGAATGAGCATTAGCCTGGCTGAAGAAATATTGCGATGGGAGAATGAAGTCTGGGAAACGACCACTGCACAACTTGTGAAGTGCAGTGACCGTGGTGCTGGCACAGGCTGAAATGTGTGGCCACCTAGGCTTCTTGGGCGTCTTGAGCTGGGCAGTGAGCCAACATACCTGTGATGGTATGCCTCCTTGGTTGGAGGTTGCTTGGTGGGGCTACTGCAGAGACAGTGTGGGCTGGAAGTCCCCAAGGGCACCGGGAAGTGTTCGGAAGCTGGGCCCTCTGAAAAAGACAGGGTTGCCGCCCTTGCCTGAGGGGACTCAAGTGGTCTGGAGCATGTGCGAAAAAAGTGGGCTCTTCCGACTTTAACTATCAGCTGGCGCCATCCACACAGGGAATCAAGCATCTTTCTAATCATCTGCAAGTGGAACCGAGCCACAAACTGCACTTGGGCTTGGAGGGTGTAAAGTGCAAGAACACGAACCTGAAACTGTGAAATGTCCAAACCTCCTGCTAAAGCAAAACTGGGGGACATTAACACCATGTTTTTGGGCCAGGATGGCCTAGTCAAACCTCCACAGACTGTAGTGGCACAGATTCACTCGGTGAAAATGCAAACCATGCGTGAGGAGCTTCTGGCAACTTAGAACGAACTGCGGAGCTTGTTCAAAGAAATCAAGCAGGTGATCAAAGACAATAGTGATAGGCTTTCAAAATCCATTGCAGAGTTGGACAACCACATCCGATCAGCAGAAAAGCGCTCAGACAATGTGAAGAACTCCTTATGTGAACAAGCTCACAACCTAGTGGAACTCAAACAAAGAATAGCCGCGGTGGAGGACCAAGTGGAGAAAATGTAGATGAAACAGGAAGATATTGAGAATCTCTCCTGGGGAAACAACATAAGACTGAGGGGGATCCCATCCCATATCAAAGACCAGGACCTGGAGGAGTTTGTGCAGAACCTATTTCAGAAGCTAGTAAAAGCCCCAGATCAATCAGTGCTGATCCTCGGCAGAACACAGAGGGTATATTCCTCTGTCCAGATGCGGAAGAACCTCATTAAAGCCGTTCCAACCAGAGTCCACTTTTTCCAGCAAAAAGATTGGATTCTCACAGCATCCAGAGAACTGCTCTTCCAGGACTTAGCTCCACTCACGTTGGCCAAGCGTCGAAAGCTGAACATGGTCACAAGTTGGCAACAGACAGCAAGGGTGTCCCGCCACCAGCAGAGGGACTATTGCTGGTTCCTCGAGGGTGTAGAGTATGACAAGATAGGTGACTCCCTCTCCCTGCTCAGATCACAAAGGGGTGGGAGGAATTGTTTGTCCTGGTTTCCAAGTTCCTGTTAATGTTGAGAGGGACCCTTAGTTTATTCGGATCGATAGTAGAATCTTTGACAAAGGCACTGGGTGCTAATGACCGAGATGGTGGGTTTGCGGGTACAGTGTCCCGCTTAGACGCCAAGTCGAGTGATAGATAACACTAATGTTAAGTATTCTCCTCTCGCTTGGGTTAACAGGTCTAGTGTACAGCTTGGATCCTGTGAGAGAGGAAGTGGGGAGATTATTTTGGGGATGTGGGGTACATGTCTTTCTTCATTATTACTGAGCTTATGCTTTTCGAGCTATGCTACTGTATATGGAACCAGAGTGTCTCTGGTTGGGGGTCTTTTGACATGGGTTGCTGTGTCACGTGTGAATTCTAGGTGGCTGGAGAATGGCAGCTCCTGACCTTACCTTCTTGACCCTGAATGTTCAGGAACTGATTTTGCCAGTTAAACACAAATCAATTCTCCACAGGATGATATCTCTCGATCCTGCGATAGTATTCCTATACGAAACTCATCTCTTGCCAAACGATGAGACTCGATTTGTCACTGCAGCATGCCTCACTGCTTAGTTTGCTTCTAGCGACCCAAAGATGAAGTGAGTTGCCATTCTGGTTCGAACAAGGGTCCCCTTGAAGGTCAGAGGGGTCCTGAGGGACACTGAAGGGAGATATGTTGTAGTCAGTGCTAGATTGTGAGTTCAGAGCTTGACGTTTGGCATCCATCAATTCTGTGGTGGATCCTACTGTAGATAAAAATCTTCCCCCAACTGGTGCAGATAAGCGCAACTTCCTAGCCATGACAACATTGCTGCGGTACCTATCCACAATAAAGGCCTGGAGATTCTTTCACCCATGAGAATGAGATTAGACATTCTTTTCAGCAGTACATGAAGGCTTCTCGAGGCTAGATATGCTCCTAGTGTCTAATACTCTGATTCCTAAAGTGACGGCAATAGAGATTTTACCAAGGGTTTTATCTGACCATGCTCCAGTCCCTAGGACTGGGGCTCTCCACATAGTAGCAGAGGAAACCCTGGTGACTGAAAGATTTCTTTTTGAGGGACATAAGTATGAAAGGTAACATAACAGAAACATTGAATAACTATTACGTTGAGAACAACGTTGAGGGCATAGACTAATGCTTCGTTTGGGACACGGGTAAGGCTGTCCTTAGGGGAGCAATCATCAGCCAGGCTGCAGCATACATGATGTGAGGTTAGCTGTCCAAAACAGGCCCATAAATGTAAGAATTCACAGAAAACTCTCAGAGACCTCTGAATAGCCAGGAATGTGTTAAAGGCCCACTTGACCGAGAAAGCAGCCCAAACGATCTTACATACAAAAAAATACTATTATGTGAAAGGAAATAAAGCGAACAAATTGTTGGTGAAACTGTGGGAACGTAACTATATCCATGCCCTTAGAGATAATCAGGGCCGTAGAGTAAATTCAGAATCAGATAAACTGGAGGTAATGGCGGACTTCTTCCAGGAGACGGGGTCTGTGAACCCAGGGAAGGCAGCGAAGTTCATAACAACTGCGTGCCTCCCCAAACTCACTGGAGAGGACTGAGGCATGCTTGAAGCTCCTTTCACAGAGCAGGAGGTCCAGCGGGCTATTCGAGCTCTTCCAATGGCAAAGCTCCCGGTCCGGACAGCTTCTACAATTTGTTTCACAAAACCTTTATTCAATTAGTATCACCTCACCTCACCCAACTATTTGACTCTTTTCTGAGTGCGGGTTGGACTCAGAGCCAATGGCAGAGTCGATAACGATGCTGATAGCAAAGCCAGGAAAAAACTGTGAGGACTGTGCAGCATATAGGCCGATTGCTCCCCTTAAAACAGACGCAAAATGTATGGTAAGACAGTGGCATCCCAACTGATGGGGGTTCTGCCAGACTTAATTGATAACGACCAAACTGGCTTCATAGTTGATAGAGTGGCACATGAAAACATTAGTCGTGCGATTGACCTCATTGCAGTGAGATCCCTAATTTCTGATTGCTTCATGATACTGTTTCGGGATTCCGTATCAATAAGGACAAATCTGTTGGCCTAAATGTCTCTGACACCCAGGAAACCCTGGCGGTGATACAACAAAGTTCCCCATTCAAATGGATGGATAGCGAGATCACATACCTGGGCATAAAGCTCACTTCAACATACAAGGCCTGTCATGATTCCTGCCCCTCATGTCCCCAGCCCTCCAAGATGTTAGGCTGGAGCCAGGCCACAATCACCTACATGTCCCTCAAGGGCCTCTCAATCCATCCAAAGACCCACTTGGAGTCAGACTTGGTGCTTGTGGCACCAGACTCACTCACTCCCATAGGATAACATTGGGGATTGGACTTGTAGTGCATTGATGGGGACAAGATGGATGCCCCGACATATTTCGGTTCCCAGAACTGCATGTGCGGTCTAGTCTTTTGGGTGTGGTTCAGCCCAGAGACACCTGGGATACCCAGAGACTATTTAAGCCACACTCAGGCTGAGAAACATGCTTGGCGTTTTCTGCACCTGCAGCGTGACACTCACCGTGTTCGGATCGGTCTCCAGTAGGCCTGCATCTTTCTTCTGCGCTCAGCTCCTGCAAGAACAAGAACACTGTTAGGAACAGCCTTACCTTGCGGCGCTTCTGCCCATCATTCATCGCTCCTTCTGTTCTGTGGCCATCTTCGGCAGTGTCATTCCCATCCCGGCACGCCGCTTCCTAAGGAAAAGGGAAAAGAACAGAAAAAAAGGCATTAGTAAGCATTCTGCAAATCTTCACTTATTTTTAAATACTGTACGAGCTTCAAACGCTTACCTGAAGCCCAGCCGCTCTGGGGGAACTCTGTCTCCGGAACTTCTCATCCATCTGCAAGAGGGAAAAGACACTCCAGGTTAGCGTGGAAACATCTAGAGGCGCCACATACCGCGCTTACCCACTGCATTTGTTCTTCATAACTGGCATCCACGCTGAAAACGTTGCGGCACCTAAAAGACACAGAAAAAGAACTCAGTTCAATGCAAATACGAAAGGGGTGCATCGCGCATCACGTTCTCACTCACCTTCAGCGCTACTCATCTCAGCAGCACGCCGCCATCCCCAGACGCCGGCCAGCATCTAAGGAAGGAAAGGAACGAAGTTAGAGAACTGTCCAAAATACTCATTATACTTACATGTCGGACTCTTGCCAGTGAAGTAACTAGGCAGCAACAAGCCCGCATCAATCAACATGCCCCTGCGCTGAAAGTAGAACGGAGAGCACACTATCCAAGAAAACAAGGCCCAGTCTCCAGTCGAATAGCCTCCAGGGAAGGGTTTGAGGTCGTAAGGGGTCAGAACAGGCTGAGTGACATCCCCGTGGATACCAGGTGAGCGTTACAGAACGCAAAGCCTCACATCAAAATCCACGTCATGGAAACGTCAGAAACTGACCAGTTAGCCCACATGTTAGGGCAGCTACGTTCCGAAGTACATGCAGCCAGGCAGGAGACCAACACTCTGAGGAGAGAGCTGATAGTAGCCAAAGAACTCACTGATGATTTCAGCCGGCAACTTCTCCAGTCACAAGCAGGGCATGCACCATTGCCGGGAGGCGTGCCCTCGACACCAGCGCCATCAGCCAATCCCGTTCAGATAACCCTTCCTGGGGCAGTTCCCTTGGCTCCGCCCGAACAATTTACGGGGGATCCCAAGAGGTTTGCAACGTTAATGAACCAGTGCCGCCTGCACTTCCTTTGTAGGTCAGGGGCCTTTACCGAATGACCAATCATGGGTCGCTTTTGTGCTATCCAACCTGAGTGGTAGCGCCACAGACTGGTCTGTACCCTTTGTGGCCCAAGACGATCCTTTGCTGCATGACTTCAGGGGCTTTCAGCAGGAGATGGAAAAGCTGTTTGCCCGTCGTACTCATGGGCAGGCATTAGACAACAAACTTCTGTCCCTACGCAAAGGGAATCAAGACCTATTAACATACATAGCCACGTTCAATAGACTCGTAGTTGAAGCAGAATGGCCAGTGGAGAAGAGAACCATGTTATTTAATCAGTGGTTGTGGGGGGAGCTCAAGGATGTTCTCGTACAAGTAGTGAACCCTCCGAAAGACTGCTCAGAATTCATTGACCTTGTTGTTCAACTGGATCATAGGTTGCAGGACTGACAAGCAGATCCAACCAGACCGGACCCTCGCCCTATGTATGTGCGTTCAAAGGACAATACTGCCCGAACAACGGAAGGTTCAGGAGAACCAATGCAAATCGGGGGGGGTTAAGGGGGGGGGATCAGATCCCCCTTGACTAAAGCGGAAAGGGATAAAAGGAGACAGCAGCAGTTATGTCTGTACTGCGGAAGGTCAGGTCATTTCCTTAAAGAGTGTCCTGTGAAGCCACCGAGGAGGACGGTAGGGGCCACAGACAAGGAAGATACCATCAAGGAATCGGAAAACTCCCCAGTCCGGCAAGTGTAGGGGTCCACTTGTCGAGCAAAGAAAGTGAACTACAGACCTCCCATTTTGCACTATCTGTGGTCTTGATCAATCACCAACAACCATCTCGGATGCACGTAGTAAGAGCGTATATAGACAGTGGAGCCGTTGGGAATTACATCGACCAGGATCTTGCGGCAAAGATGGGGCTTCCGTTACGCCCTAAATCAACCACTGACACTGTTACCACTGTCAACGGCACGGAAATAGCTTCTGGTCCAGTATCCCAATGCACTGCAGCTTTAATCCTTCTGTGCCAGGATGGACACCAAGAATCTATCGTTTTCGACCTCATTAAGGCACCACAGCTCTGGTTGATTTTGGGAATCCCATGGTTGGTAGCTCACAATCCTCGAATCGATTGGCGAGCAAAAGAATTGGCCTTTCCCAAGACTTGCGCCCCACACATGTTATCGCCAAGAGAAACAACCAAAAGACACCAGAACCTCCACGCTTGCGACTGTGGCAATCAGCACCCTACCAAGTGAATACCAGGATTTTCAAGATGTCTTTCAGAAAGAACAGGCTAATACCCTGCCACCGCATAGACCACACGATTGCCAAATCTACCTGATACCCGGCGCACAAATCCCTTGTGGGCGAATTTACGCACTCACGGAACCAGCAAACCAGCACCTGAAGGCCTATCTTGACCGATACCTGGCCAACAGGTTCATCCGTCCCTCGAAGTCTCCAGCAGCCAGTCCTCTATTCTTCGTACCGAAAAAGGAGGGGGACTTGAGAACGTGCATCAACTATCATGCACTGAACCAGATTACCGTAAAAAATCGCTACCCCCTGCCAATGATCCCTGAATTGCTTGATCAAGTCAAAGATGCCCAAATCTACACAAAACTAGACCTGAGGGGGGCATATCACCTTGTTCGCGTAAAACAGGGGGACGAATAGAAAACTGCTTTTCGCACCAAATACGGCTTGTACGAATATCAAGTAATGCCCTTTGGCCTTTGCAATGCGCCTGCTGCATTTCAATACTGCATGCACAATGTCCTACGGGAATTGACTGGTGTCTGTGCTCTAGTGTACATCGACGATATCCTAGTATATTCTGCATCAAAGCAGAACCACATTAAACACGTCCGATCCGTATTGGAGAAACTCCGTCAACACCAGCTCTACGCCAAGCTCGAAAAGTGCTCATTCCACGTCTCCGAGGTGGAATTCCTGAGCTTTACTCTCAGCCCAAATGGAATCCGAATGGATGTACACAAGGTAGATGCTATCCTGAACTGGCCATCCCCAAATTCATTCAAGGAGGTTCAAAGTATGCTGGGTTTGGCAAACTTCTACCGCCGGTTCATCTCAGGATTTTCACAAATCGTGCATCCCATCACGTCATTACTAAGGAAAAGCAACAAAAAGTTCCAGTGGACAACAGAAGCTGAGGAGGCTTTCCAGGAACTCGAAGCAAGATTCACATCTGCCCCAATTTTACGCCACCCTCGCCTTGATCTCCCATACCTGGTGGAAACGGACGCCTCAAGCATGGCTATGGGAGCCGTCCTCTCACAAAAGGACCCCGAAATGGGCCAGTTACACCCTGTTGCCTTCTGGTCGCGTAAATTCACACCCCCTGAACTCAATTCCGCTATCACAGACAAAGAACTCCTGGCCATTAAGTCAGCCTTTAAGGCATGGCGGCACTACCTCTTGGGCGCCAGACGCACAATCACCGTAATAACTGACCACCGGAACCTCCAGTACCTAAAAACGGCATAGGTCCAATCTTCACGACAACTACGCTGGGCTCTTTTTTTTTCTGCTGAATATGACTACGTGATTACATTTCGACCAAGGGTGAAAAACGGGAAGGCCGATGCCCTTTCCCGTATGGGGGTGGAAGAGCAAGGGTATAAGACCCCTGACCCAATAGCAATCATCCCGAGTGACAAGCTCCTAGGAATCACAGCAACCATAACTCAGAAAGAATTACATGAAGAAATCCAAAACCTGATGAGTCCGGAGCAATTACAAGCGTGGAGTGCACAAGGAGAACATTACATGATAAAAGATCAGTTGCCCTGCTTCAGGAATCTTTTATTCTTACCAAACCAAGAACTACGAGAACAAGTCATGTCCGGTTATCATGATTCCTTGATCGAGGGCCACCCCGGAATCGCTAAAACCCTAGCCAAGGTAAAACGAAATTATTGGTGGCCCATGTGTCGTAAGGACATTATCCAATTCATCCTATCTTGTGGAGTGTGTGCTTAAAAGAAGTCATCCAAGCAGAAACCGGCTGGGCTATTACAACTATTGGAAATCCCACCAGAACCCTGGCACACGTTGTCCCTCGATTCTATTACTGATTTACCACCCAGTCAAGGGTTTAACACTATTCTTGTGGTCGTGGACCTATTTTCAAAAATGGCACATTTCATTCCTCTTAAGGGGCTTCCAAATGCTTCCACTCTGGCAAAGGTATTTCTTGAAGGCATCGTACGGCTCCATGGGTTTCCTTCAGTTTTGGTCTCAGACCGAGGTACTCAATTCGTATCTAATTTCTGGAGAAAATGCTGCTCTATGGCCCAGATCGACATCCGGCTATCCACTAGTCACCATCCCCAAACGGATGGTCAAACTGAGAGGACAAATCAGACGCTCGAGCTGTATCTGCGTTGCATGTTACACCAAGCTGAAGGAAGCTGGTTCGACCTATTATGGATAGCTGAATATGCTTATAATAATTCCCTACACACCAGCACTGGGCAGACACCCTTTTATACCATGTATGGCAGGCACCCACGTACTTCTGGGTTGGACGTTCCTACAACCCTGAAATGCCAGCAGTCAAAACCTTGCACACGACCATTTCTCAAACCTTTAAAATTGCAGCTGAACACCTACTTCAAGCTAAGAATCGCCAAAAGAAGTTTGCTGATCAACACCGAGCAAAGGCCCCCAACTACCAAGTGGGAGACAAAGTCTGGCCTGCGTCTAAACACGTGTCCATTAAAGGAGCCCGATGCAGATTCATCCTGTGTGCCACGTGTCTCTCCTTAAACCTGTTCAACCTTGGACCCGGGTAGCAACGCCACCGCAGCCAGTAGTAGTCGCCGGGGAGCCAGAATTCGAAGTCAAGGACATCCTATATTCAAAGTACGTCAGATCCAAATTATACTACTTAGTAGACTGGAAGGGGTACGGTCCACAAGACAGGACATGGGAGCCTTGTGAGTACATTCATGCACCTCGCTTGCTTAGACGATTTAATCAAAACCATCCAACCAAACCAGGACCAGAAAGAAGAGCCACCTTGAGAGGGGCCTTGGGTGGGAGTGCTGTCATGATTCCTGCCCCTCATATCCCCATCCCTCCAAGATGTCAGGCTGGAGCCAGGCCACAATCACCTACATGGCCCTCAAGGGCCTCTCCATCCCTCCAATCACTCCCATAGGATAACATTGGGGATTGGACTTGTAGTGCATTGATGGGGACAAGATGGATGCCCCCACATATTTCGGTTCCCAGAACTGCATGTGTGGTCTAGTCTTTTGTGTGTGGTTCAGCCCAAAGACACCTGGGATACCCAGAGACTATTTAAGCAACACCCAGGCTGAGAAACATGCTTTGCGTTTTCTGCACCTGCAGCGTGACACTCACCGTGTTCGGATCGGTGTCCAGTAGGCTGCATCTTTCTTCTGCGCTCAGCTCCTGCAAGAACAAGAACACTGTTAGGAACAGCCTTACCTTGTGGCGCTTCTGCCCATCATTCATCGCTCCTTCTGTTCTGCGGGCATCTTCGGCGGTGTCATTCCCATCCCGGCACGCAGCTTCCTAAGGAAAATGGAAAAGAACAGAAAAAAAGGCATTAGTAAGCATTCTGCTTATTTTTAAATACTCTACGAGCTTCAAACGCTTACCTGAATGCCAGCCGCTCTGGGGGAACTCTGTCTCCGGAACTTCTCATCCATCTGCAAGAGGGAAAAGACACTCCAGGTTAGCGTGGAAACATCTAGAGGCACTGCATACCGCGCTTACCCACCGCATTTGTTCTTCATAACCGGCATCCACGATGAAAACGTTGCGGCACCTAAAAGACACAGAAAAAGAACTCAGTTCAATGCAAATACAAAAGGGGTGCATCGCGCTCTCACTCACCTTCAGCCTACTCATCTCAGCAGCACGCCGCCATCCCCGGACGCCGGCCATCATCTAAGGAAGGAAAGGAACGAAGTTAGAGAACTGTTCAAAAGACTCATTATACTTACCTGTCGGACTCTTGCCAGTGAAGTAACTAGGCAGCAATGAGCCCGCATCAATCAACGCACCCATGCGCTGAAAGCAGGACGGAGAGCACATCTTCCAAGAAAACAAGTCCCAGTCTCCAGTCGAGTAGACTCCAGGGAAGGGTTTGAAGTCGTAAGAGGTCAGAACAGGCTGAGTGACGTCCCTGTGGATACTAGGTGAGTGTTGCAGGCCTTGGCGAGAGCAAATATTACCAGCCTCTGGAGGGAGTCCGAGGAACAGTTAACTCATTGGGACTGCTGGGAAATCTCCTGGTTGGGCAGAATACAGGCAGTGAAAATGACTGTCCTGCCGAAGCTGCTGAATGTGTTTCAGGCCCTTCGATCCAAATTTCAGCAAAAGAACTGGAGGAGTTGCAAAAAGTGATTGGGACATTTATCTGGTCCCATAAACCCCCCCAGAGTCCCCAAAGGATCTTGCCCAGGTCTAAGTGAAAGGGGGGCCTGGGCATCCCATCCCTACACAAGTATTTCCTGGTTGCGCAATTAGTCCTGATGCTGGACTGTCCAGATACAATGAGGGAACCGAAGTGGAAAGGCATTGAGGTGGCAGCTCTTGCCACCGCTCCACCTCCTCCCGTTTATGAACAAAGGTGTCAGGTAAAATGTAAAGGGTCTCCTGATAATGACTGGGTGTCCTTGAAACATTGGGACTGAGAAGGCCTCTTGTTGGGGGTTTAATATCGGGACCAGCTCGCTATCGCCTCAAACCCAGAGTTCTCCCTCAGGCTGGTCAAACATGCTTTTGTGAACTGGGAAGCTGGTGGTCCGCTAACTCTAAGGAACCTATACATGGATAGAAAGCCTTTAACCTGTTCGGAATGCAAGAAGAAATCCTTGCTCCCAGAAACGGAACGTTTCAGATATGCGCACATTAGGCACTGGGTTTCCAATGTCATTGTGAAAAGGGTGGGAACTAGTAACCCTATGGGTCTTCAACTCACGATGCAGGAAGGTAGAAGGACTAATACAATGTCCCAATGTTATAAGCTGTTGCAAAAGGTAGTGGAGGGGGAGAAGCTGCCCCACATGCTTAAACGGGAGCAAAAACTAGGGCAGGATATATCCTGGGACTCATGGCAGAGTATCCGGTTGCAAGCCCACAAGAGTTCTAGGTGTACGCTGATCAAGGAAGGTGCTTTCAGAACATGCTTCCGTTGGTGCATGCCCCCAGCGTGACTACACACAATGTATCAAACATTCCCAGATCACTGTTGGCACGAATGTGGCCAAAGAGGGGACATGGCACATATGTGGTAGAGTTGCCCTATTATGAAAATATACTGGAAGGAAATAATGGCAAAAATGAAGGATATCACTGCCTTCTAACCCAGTGGTGGTGATTCTGGAGGATGTTCCAGAGCACAGCCCCTATACAATTTTGGGTCTGCAGGGACGACTTTGACCTCCCACGTCTTAATGGGTGCAAGAATAACGCGGGCCCAATTCTGAAAATTGCAAGAGGCACCCTCTCTGGGATATTGGTGGGTTAAAATCTGGGAGATACTTGCCATGGAAAGAATTTCTGCACTGGTGACCAATTTGCTTCCCAAATACACCTGCGTCTGGGCTCCCTTCTTAGAGTTTGTTTGTTTGTTTATTTGTTTATTTGTTTTAATCACTTATAATGCGCACCAAACCCGAAGGTACCCGGGCGCAGCAATACAGAAAATGCGAGGCTTAGGTTACAGGGTAGGGTCATGGGTTACATACAGAATACAAAATACAAAATACAGAATATTACAGGTAGAACGCCAATTACACTTTACAAACAGGCATAGTGAGTACAGAGTACAATGACAACAGTATATGAATGGGCACTAAATGGACATTGGCTCATCGGCCAGATGGGCAGAGTAAAAATGTCCACAAGAGCAAAAATAGGCAGGACAGTAATGTGTCTATACTGGGGTCTCGTGAGGATGAGTAGGCGCTAGTGGGCTAATCATTGGCAGACCTCAGAAGATTAATATAGCTGGATCTAAATTTCAGAAAGGGCTGCTCCTCACGCAAAGGGTGAGGCAGTGAGTTCCATAATTGGGCCGCCCGAACCTGGAAGCTACCTCCCCCCACCTTAGTTAGCCTAAATCTTCGTATGATGAGGCTATTAGCATTTGAGGTTCTAGCTGTGCGTGTATGGTTTCTTTTTGTGAATTTGTTTTTGAGATAGCTCGGTGCGTCATTGTTCAGGGCTTTGTGAACAAGGGATGCCACTTTTAAGTGGATTTTATTTTGGGTGGACAGCCAGTTGTTTTGGCGCCTGATCTTTGAAATATGCGATCTTTTGGAGACACCGAGGGCAGCACGCAGGGCGTTATTTTGTCAAATTTGAATTCGATGTGTGATGGATTTATTGGCTCCAATGTAGTGGGCATTACAATAGTCAAGCCTAGAGAGGATTAATGCTCTCGCTAAGATAAGGCAGTTGTTGTCAGAGAGTAAGTGTTTACCTGCTCTAATGAGCTTACATGTGTAAGCGGTGGTCGAAGCCAGAGACTTTACCTGTTTGTCAAGAGAGAGGGTGGCATCCAGATAGAACCCAAGTGTCTTCACCTCTTTAGACACCTTGATGATATTACCATCAATCTCAAAGGATGTATAGTCCTGGCTAAGGTTTTTGAGATTAGAATGAGTCCCTAGGATGATGAGTTCTGTTTTATCATCATTCAGGCATAGACCATGCATGGCCATCCATGCCTGGATGATGATATACACCCTATTTAGCAAGGCCAAATCCTTATTATAATCCTCAGAAAGAGGGAGGAGAATCTGGGTATCATCTGCATTGTTAGTGTAGGTGATACTGAGAAGGTCCAGATCATAAAAAAGGGGCTCAGTAAATATGTTGTATAGAGTAGGGGAGACACAAGAACCCTGAGGAACTCCACCAGGATGGGGATCGGGTCAGCCGCGGCCGATGGGGAGAACACCCTCATGGTCCTGTCGCTAAGAAAGGATTCAATCCAAGTTATGGCCTCTCTGGAGAAATGTGCGGCAGAGTCTAAATGGCTGCAAAGTACCCCATGGTCCACGAGGTCAAATGCCGCCGAGAGGTCCAACAGCAAGAGGAGAGCCATTTTTCCTTTATTTGTGCCTTCAAATCAATGAGGGCAGTCTCTATGCCGTGTTGGGTTCAGAATCCTGATTGGCACTCTCCTAAGAGTTTGTGTTGTTCTAGAAAACTTTGGATTTGATTATAAGCAATTTTATCCAGGATTTTAAGTAGAAAAGGAACTGTTGTGATGGGACGGTAGTTTGTGGGTATAAGTGGGTCTAGCGTGTGCTTTTTTAGCAGTGGTAGTACCCAAGATTGTTTTAGATTGGTGGGCACAGTACCGGACGTGAATGAGGAGTTGACAGGTTTTGCAATAAATGGGGAAAGATCTCTAGCGGTATCTTTTATGAGCTGGCCAGGGCAGGTATCGCCCTGACCATTTGAAGGCTTGAGGGAGAGGATGACTTTCTCCATCTCAAGGATAGATGTTTTAGAGAACATAAATCATGCAGCTGGGTCCTGTTCCTTTGGAACACGGTCTATAATTGCGTATGTCAAGAATAGAGAGCCTGCGCTTTGCAGACAGCAAATGATGAAATACCTGGTTCTGAAGTAACTAGAGGCTGGGAGTGATGAGTTTGGAATCGCTGGAGAGAGGAGCAGCAACCGACAATTATTGTAGGATAATGCAAAGCGGACTCTTGGCAAAGCTCTGTTAACTGTATTAAGATCACATTTTTCTTTTTTACTTCTCACTTAGGGAGAGCAGGGGAGGGGGGACAAAACTGCATGTCAGAAGCAACTGTACAATTGTGATAACCCATGTTGTTGTGATTTCTCAAAGATGATAAAATAAAACTTGTTTTCATTAGAGGGAAAGGTAGGATGGGGAGGGTAGAAATTGTTCTTCAGAAGCGATTGGATGTTTGCCCATGTTGTTATGTTTTCTTGAAAATGAAAATAAAATAAAGCTTATAAGGAACAGACCTTCCCATGGGAATGGAAACGCGTGCCCCATGGTTTCCTCTTGGGGAAACATGCTCGGAAAGTTGGTAGGTGCACATCGTGTGGATCGCCCTGGCAAACAAATCGTTCTCTGTGCGACCCCACTCGGACAAGAGGTGGAGAACTTGGCCTTGGTGAAGCTCCCATTCGTGGCAGGACCTGAGTTCACTCTTGTGTGAATCGGCTATGGTATTGTGGATCCCTGGCAGAAGGAAGGGATGCAGGAACATGTTGTGCGCCAGCAACCACATCCACAATGCCTGCGCCTCTGCAAACAGAAACGGAGAGCGGGTCCTACCCTGCTTGCGAATATAAAACATGATGGTGGTGTTGTCTGTGAAGATGCGAACCAATCGGTTCTGCAATTGTGGCTTGAAGGAGGGCTAGAACACTGCCCTCAGCTCCAGGACATTGATGTGTAATTGTAATTGGTCATTTATAACTCGCTTAATACCCAGAGGTTTCTAAGCGCGGATCCGGAGATCGAACCTGTGTAGCTCTGTGTCGTCTTGCTTCCAAGACGAGCAAAATGCCCCTGAGCTATCCTCCCTATGTAGGGCTTTTTCTTCGGGTAAAAACAGGCCCCTGGCATGGAATTCTCCTGTTAGCATATTCTCCCCACCCTTCAAGGGAGGCAGCTGTCATATCTGTTACATGGTGTGCAGGAAGGTGAAAGGGGGCTCCCTGAGTTATGTTGAGATGCCAAACCCACCATTGGAGGGCTTGTCGAAAGGAGGGTGTGAGGTGCACTTTTGTCCTCCCAAGAATCCCGATACTTGCTGCACACAGGAATTTAAGAACTCCTCAAGAGGTCTCATTCAGAGTCTGTAGTTTGTGATCAATAGGATGCATGAGGACAACATTCCCAGGAGGAACTTGAGGTAGGTGAGTGACAAATGTCGGCAGGCGTGACAGCTGCTGAACTTTGTTCAATATGGTATTCGCCCTCTCTTCTGAAGGGGTGGCGACACACAGCGAGTTTTGACCATGACATAAGCAAAACTTTGTAAAGTTCACTAAGAAACCCAGAGGTGTTAGACATAAGATTGTCTCCTTGGTGTGTTGCATCGCATGTGGAATTGATGGTGCGTGCACCAACCAGTCGTCCAGATATGGGTAAACATGAATGCCCAAACGTCAGAGGTGGGCCACTATTGGGGCCAGACATTTAGGCCGAAGGGCAGAGCCTTGAATTAGTAGTGTTTTACTGCGACCTTGAATCGGAGGAAATGTCAGGTACGGCCCATGAATGGGGGTCATGAAAGTATGCATCCGCAAGGTCTAGAGAGGAAAGGAAGTCCCCGTCTTTAAGCTGGTCCAAGATGTCCCTTAAGGGGGTCGAGAGGGTGGTGGAGGAGCCAACCCTTCCTTTACAGGAAATACACTGGGTTGTGCTGGAGAAGGCAATGGTGGTTCTGGGATTCGATGCTGGAGTTCTGAGAATCAGTGCCTTTAGAGTGGATAGGATGTCCATAGACACGTCCCTTGATCTTGAGGGCGTAAGAGCTACAGGAGCTTGGGGGCATCCGGAAAGTATGTCCACTGGGACAGGTGACACTGGAGCAGGTTAAACCGGTCCTTGCTTGGGAAGGGAAGGACCTTGCTTTGACGTGGCAACATGTCTGGAAGGGAAGTCATGGCCTTTTCCTCGTCTTCGGAGAATGCCTCCTCCGGTGCCTCCATGTTAGATTCAGCACCCTGCTGTAACAGGCGTTTAGAAGGGGCCATGATCAGACAGTGGACTGCAGGTGGTGCATATGGAGACAGTGAAAACAGTGGCTGGGCACGAGTACGCCTGGGGAGGAAAGACAATGCTAACGGGACATCCATAGATGACAACGAGTTTGCATAGTATGGGCCTCACCTCGAGTTGGGCGGTAACGCCTGCGCTATTAGCGCCCGCGCTAATAGCCCTACCGCCAAACCCCTCGGCGCTATTAGTGCCGGATCACAAGTTTGGCAGAAGGGTTATTGCCCATTCCCCATTGGCCCATTTGGGAATTCCTCATTCCCCATGGGCTCAATGGGGAAAATTCGCGCACTTACCGCCGACGGATTTCCCGCTGGCGGTAATCGCGCCGAAAATCTGCAATTTTGCCGTGGATTTCCCACCAGCTCAGAGCTGGGGAGAAAAATCCGCCAAAGCCATGATCTGGCGGACCCTTAAATGCAGCGGTAATAGCGCTACCACCGCATTTAAGGGTTACCGCCAGACTTGTGATGTGGCATATGTCTAGACGTAGACGATGAGTTGGTTGTTGACGAGGTGGTCGAAGGGAGCGAGGTAATGGATTTGATTGCTGACAAGGTGCTCGATGGAGTCGTCGACAGAATGACGGGTGTTGTCATCATTGTTGACAAAGAGATCTTGGACCGACCATGAGTCGTCAACGAGGATGGCGTAGACAGAGGAACTGTAGTTGTGGACCAGCGCTGCTTCTCGGAAGAGTGCTTAGATGACAGACCTGCTGACTAAGACTTTGTCGACACTGTAGTGGTGAACAAGGTGACCATCGGCATAGACGAAGATGTCAATGATATCGCTGATGACAGAGCAGTCTCGAGTGTGTGATCCATATCCCTTTTTCACCCTCTTCCCAGAGGAAGATTCTTCATGGGACATCAACCTCTTTGGTGAGGGCGTGCGCTGTAGCGGTCGGTTGTGCCTGGCAAAGGCATAAGTAAGGACATAGGCCGAGTCAGAGGCCTCAGAATCTTAATCCAACCAGGCCAATAACCTCTAGTGGTGGTCCTTGCAGGTTTTGGATTAAAACGACTGACTGGAAGATGGTACAGTTGTTCAAGTCGTGGTCTGGCTATAGACAGTAGAGGCATTGCTCATGAAGATCCTTGATGTACACATTCTTAAGGTGGCAAATCAAGCAAGCCTTAAACAGGCTTTTCTTCCTTGTGGCTTTCATGATGTCCACAGATTCCCGAAGGCCTCAAAACGGGATGGATTGAATGGGCCGGATGATCACCCCAGCCAGCGGGAAGCGACACAGCACCAAACCAGATGATAATATGGAACAAATCACAAATAGAAAAAATCGTTGAATATCTGAAGAGAGATTTCTCGAGGACGCCTTACACTTAACGTGCGGAAGAACATCTGAAGATGGCCACCAGGGAAGGAGCTAATGGATTCTGTCTCATTGGCTGTGGGCAGTATGACCCAACAATGACTCTAATAGAGAACTAAAGTGACGCGTAGTTTGGAAATGTTAAGATAAAATGTTTTAATGTTAGCGAGGATTCCCAGCCTGATGACGAGGTATATTCAAGAGCATGTGAATCCATGAAAGATCCAGTGCTGGAGAAAACACAGAAACGTGCATATAAATTAAGGATAGAGGTATATGCAGCACACAAAAACATGTCTATATATAAAGAAGACCGGCACACGTGTGGGGTACACCAGTAACATGCTGCACATTGCCATGATAGGCCTAAATCCCACACTACATGCCATGTACTGGCAATAAATGCCCATGTACAACAACCAGATGACATGTATTTTTGTGTTGTGCCCATGTACTGTTGCCGTATGCCTTTCTAGCACTTTTTAAAAATTAAGATGTGGTTTAAAAATGAAACCTTACACAAAACCAACAATTACAGAAGATAATACAATGACAGTTAAAATCCAGATAGAAAATGTTCAACATGTATAAAACAATCCATTATGTTTCTAAAATCCATAAAACAATTTCAGTTAATTTTGATCTGAAAAAGTTCAAAAAGTGCAATTAAGGATCTATAAAGGGCTAGTACAAGTCCTTCCATCATTCTTGACCAGAATGACTCACTGGCCCGCTCAAATTGGCTAGTACAAGTCCTTCCATCATTCTGGACCAAAATGACTCACTGGCTACTTACAAAAGCGCTAAAATGCAATTGTCTGATTAAACCAGTTTTGGGACAATACAAAGTAAGACGCTGCAGCGGTTCAAGGCATCCAGTACTCACACATAGTCGACAAGTCCTAGCTGCTTTGGCTAGTCCTATTGTAGGGCCGATAAACTCAAGTGATGGCAATAAATTAAATTTAAACCTAACATAGATGGTACAAACCATATACTACAAGGAAACAGGTAGATGTATTTAGATAGTTTATCATGTCTCCTTATAAATGTAGAATACTCAGCTGGTGGCTTGTATTTACTTAGTAGGGCATAATAATTCCGATCTTTAAAAAAGGAGACACGATGGACCCCAGCTGTTACCGGCCAAAATCCCTGATTGATGCCACAGCAAAATGGTTGGTCAGGGTGATCCATACTGGTATAGTAAAATGGGTGAAAGAAAACATCATTTTTAAAGTTGAAACAGTGGAGGAGGTCCTGAACCTCAGCTTGATTCTGGACCAGTATGTCAAAGGAAATGACTGCCCAGTGTACTTGGAGTTCATGGACCTTAGTCAAGCATTTGACAGGCTAAACCGTCCAAAGCTATGGAATCTACTCCAAACTTTGGGACTACCAGCGCCCATATTGAACATATTAATTTCCCTACATACAGGTCTGAAAGCGTCAGTGGGGTTGAACAACAAAGGCAAACTATCTCCATCTTTTGACATCCTACGTTGGGTCAGGCAAGGGTGCCTCCTGGCCCCACTATTGTTAAACCTTTATGTTTGCAGCCTGTGGAAGGCATTAAGAGAAGTCACAAAGGACACACCCGGAGTTGCGGGGAGAAATGTCAGTGTGTTGTCTGTCATATGCTGACAACGCAGTTCTGTAGGCAGGAACTCCGTTAGCACTACAGAAACTCGTCAACGCTTATGTCAAATATATGGGTTGCTGAGACCTGTCAGTAAACACTAAAAAATATCAATTAATGTGTATTGGCAGGCAGACTAAAAATGTACCACACATTTTTGCATCTGGACAGAAACTCGACTGGGTGGATACATTTACCTACTAGGAGTGGCTTTTAACAGCAGGGCAAACTGTCCGATCATATCTCTGAGACAAGGCAGAAATGTACCCCTGCATGTGGTGCGTTATATAGATTTGTACTAGATATGGGTGGGTTAACGAATAATCCAACACTCAACATCTAACAGTCTGTCCCCAATACAATCGATTCAGGTTAAAGAAAATAGATTTTTCTGAATGTTTTAGGGGCCACAAAGAGTAGCTCAACCTATCTGCTCCACCAAGAATTAAAAGCGGAATATATACATGATTTTATAAGCTCAAAACCCCTGCTATTCTGGATTTGATCATGGTAGCAAACTGAGCAACATTTAACTCACAAGGTCCTACAGGATCTGAAACCTTCAGATATCTGTAGGAATATTACTTGGTTGCACACACTGCAGAACCAGTTGCGAGTCTCGATATGTCAGGCCTCTCTGTTGTCCCGGCAAGTGTTCCAGAGCCGTTGCCATATTGGTGCGGCAAAAATATATGGAGCACAGAAGAACAAGTTACTTTCTTACCTGGTAACGTTCTTTCGACGGGATGTTCCTCCGACGTATTCCTTATCTTTGATATACGTTTCCAGCTTGCTGGCCTCGGAAATTTTTTCTCTGTAGAGGGCGCTGCGCGTCGACGTCCGCCGAGTCGATGTCCCTCGACGGCCACCGTATCGGCGCCGACGTCACCATGTCCATAAATAGACACGCGCTGCGTCCGTTGCTCAGTTCCGTTTTGTAGTATAAGAAAGACATGCCTGAATTGGTTAGTAACCTTGAAGGAGCGAAAGCTGCAACCACAAGGGAAGTTATCACTGCGGGGATGGATGGGAGGGGCGATAAGGAATACGTCGGAGGAACATCCAGTCGAAAGAACGTTACCAGGCAAGAAAGTAACTTGTTCTTCGAAGGGATTGTGTCCTCCAACGTATTCCTTATCTTTGATAGACTCCCATAGCAGTGGTATGTAATTGGAGGAGGGAGTGATAGTGTTATATATCCCTTTAGGGATGGACCGAGTGTAATACGGCTTTGCCAAATCTGGTCTCTTGAGCAGTGGAGGAATCCAGATTGTAAAATTTTGTGAATGTATGTGCGGACGACCATGTGGCAGCCCGGACCGGTACCCCTCTCTGGAGAGTCGAAGAAGCTGCGATACCCCTGGTTGAATGAGCCCTGAGGTTTTGGGTTGGCTCTTTCCCTGCTAGTCTATAACATTCCAGGATGGCCAAGATAATCCACCTGGAGATGGCTTGTTTTGTTATGGGTAGTACCAACTTGTGACCTGAGTATGCTACAAACAGCTGGTCTGCTTGCCTGATTCTAGCCATTCTGCTGATGTAAAAGCTGAGAGCTCGCCTAGGGTCCAGCCTGTGTAGCCTTTCCTCCTCTTTCCCCGGATGGGGAGTAGGGTAGAATGAACGCAAGGTAATTTTCTGAGAAAATTAGGCTTCACCTGGAGGACAATCTTGTCCTTGTGGAAGATTGTATGTGGGGGTTTACAGGAGAGAGCTTGTATCTCACTCACCCTCCTAGCCGATGTAAGTGCTACAAGTAGGACAGTTTTAAGTGTGAGAAATCTTAATGCGCAAGAGTGAAGTGGCTCGAATGGAGTGCCCATTAAGAAGTTTAAGACTAAATTTAAGTCCCATAATGGAACCTGGAATGGTTTTGGAGGGTAAACATTAGTCAGACCCTTGAGAAATTGTACCACTAGAGGAATTTTGAAATACGATGGTTCCTCCGCAGTGCGCTTGAAGATAGAAAGCGCTGCGAGATAGCCTTTTACAGTGCCAATTTGAAGACCTGAGTTTGCCAAGTAGAGTAGAAACGATAGCACCGTTTGTGTATCGCATGAAAAAGGGTTGATATTCTCTTCCCTACACCAGCTGCAAAACTTGTTCCAACGGCAGCGGTATAAAGACTTTGTTGCTGGCCGAAAGCAACACATCCATGACGTCATCAGGGAGATCCCAATCCTTGTACCTCAACCTTTCAGAAGCCAAGCTTGAAGGTTGAGGGTTCTGATGTCTGGATGGAGAACCTGACCTCCCTTCTGCGAGAGAAGATTCTCTTTGAGTGGAAGACGGATTGGAGGACAGATGGACATATCTAGAAGGTACGGGTACCACGTTCTCCTGGCCCAGTCCGGGGCAATTAGGATCATGGTTTTCCGGAATCTTCTCAACCTCCTGATCATTTGAGGAATAACAGGGACTGGTGGAAACGCGTAGAGGAGTGGAAACTCCCAGTCCACTACGAACGCGTCTCCCAGAGCTCCTCTCGGGGGAAATTCCCTTGAACAGAACAGATCACACTTCCTGTTGGTGCTTGTGGTGAACAGATCCACCTGAGGGGTTCCCCAAAGGGCGAAGATCTCTTGAAGGACTTCCTGAGCTAGCTCCCATTCGTGGGAGACTGCTCTGCCTGCTCAGAGCATCCGCTGTCAAATTCTTCTCTCCGGCTAGATGGACTGCCGATAGAGAGATTCCTTCCCGGATTGCCCAAAACCAGAGCTGCATTGCCTCTCTGCACAGTGGTAGTGATCCTACGCCTCCTCTTTTGTTGAGGTAGTGCATGGCCACTGTGTTGTCCGTCATTATCAGGACATTTCTCCCCTGTACTGATGGCAGGAAAGCTTTCAGCGCTAGTCTGATCGCTCTCAGCTCTAATAGGTTGATATGTAGTCTGGACTCCGATGGAGACCAACGACCGCTGATGGTCAAGTCGTTGGCATGGGCTCCCCACCCTGTGAGCGAGGCGTCTGTGACTACTGTTATCTCCGGCCATGGTTGCCAAAACAGTTCTCCTTTCAAGATGTTCTCTGAATAGGCCCACCACTGAAGGTTGTGGGCTACCTTGTCCGGAATCCAGAGGAGGTCTGACATTCTCCCTGAGAATTGTGACCACTGACTCCTCAGTGCCCACTGAAGAGATCTCATTCTCAGGCGAGCCTCTGGCACAAGGAGGATGCAGGATGCCATGAGGCCTAGCAACCTCAAAAAGTCGAAGGCTGGGAGACGTTGGGCATTTTGAAACTTGGTGACCATCTGTAGAATATATTGAGCCCTCACCTCTGGTGGCGAGGCTTTTCCCAGGGAAGTGTCCAGGACCGCTCCAATGAACTGGAGTCTCTGAGATGGTATCATCTGTGACTTCTTTAAATTGAGGGAGAAGCCCAGTCTGTGAAGGAAGAGGCAGACATAATCTAGCTGGGTCCGGGCCTGTTCCGAAGATACGGCCCTGATCAGCCAATCGTCCAGGTGGGAATAGACGTGGATCCCTTCCCTCCTTAGATTTGCCGCCACTACCGACATCAGCTTGGTGAAGACCCTCGGGGCGGAGGTCAGCCCAAATGGCAGAACTCGAAATTGATAATGAGAGTTGCCAATTGCGAACCTCAGGTATTTCCTGTGCTTGAGATGGATTGGCACATGGAAATAAGCATCCTGAAGGTCCAGAGATACCAGCCAGTCGTGGAGCTGGAGGGCCTGAAGGATCTGAGAGAGAGTTACCATCTTGAACTTGTCCTTCCTGAGGAACTTGTTCAATTCTCTTAAGTCCAGGATGGGTCTCAGTCCTCCGTCCTTCTTTGGTATGAGAAAGTAGGGGGGAGTACCAGCCCTTGTTCCTGTCTGCTAAAGGTACCGGTTCTATGGCACCTTTCTCTAGCAGGTCCATAATTTCCTGCAAGAGGAGCAGATCTGGAACTTTTTGGGAGCTGTTCCCCGGTGGATGACTCTGAGGGATGTGTAGAAAGGGTAGGCAGTAACCTTGGGCAACTGTCTCCAACGCCCAAGCATCTGACGTTATAGCCTGCCATTCCGTCAGATGGTGAGTTAACCTGCCCCCTACAGGTGTCTTGTGTGCAAAGGCCTCAGAGTGGTTTGGGGGCGGCTGATGCAGATGCCGAGGGTAAAGAGGCACCTGCTGCTGCGGTCTTAGTACCTTTGACCCGTCCACCTCGGGTGGATCTTCTTTGGCCTCTTTGAGCCGGCTGTCCTCTGCCTTTTCCGAATGTGGAATAATAGCGAAAGGACTTTGCTCTCCCAGAGGTTCCTGAGGGGCGAAAAGGAGTTTGGCGGATAGCAGCTCCTAAGGATTTTGCTGCTGCTTTAGAAGTCTGTAACTTTTCCAGACTGTCATCAGCCTTTTTTCCGAATAACGAAGAGCCGTCAAAGGGCATATTCAAAAGTCTGGCCTGTACATCTGGAGCAAAGCCAGACTTTCGCAACCACACATGCCTGCGGATTGTTGTACTAGCCGCCATGGCCCTGCTGATACTGTCAGCGGAATCGATGCCAGTTTGAAGAGACTCGCACTTGCATCTTTGCCATCTTGAATGATGCTAAGGAAGGCTTCCTTCTCCTCTCCATCTGGTATGCAGTCAGCCGCTGATGAAGCACACTCCCATAATGTGTGACTGAACCTGGCGAGCGTACAGGTGGCGTTGATGGACTTCAACGCCATACTACAGGCAGAGAAGACTTTCTTTGCCATAGAGTCGTACCTCTTGTCATCCCTGTCCTTGGGACAGTAGGGTAAGCAGTCCTACTGCTGGATGAAGTTGCTGCTTGAACCACAAGGCTCTCTGGGGTCAGGTGTTTTGACAGGTATTCAGGGTCAGCAGCCGCTACCCTATACTTTGTTGACTGCTGGGATGACTTCGGGAGTCTCCCAATTGGATGCAATTTTTATTTGTAGGGCTGCATGGAAGGGGACCACCGGGTCCTCCTGTGGGCCTTTGTCCAATATATCCGTTAGATCATCCTGTTGGAAAACAGGTGAAGGCGCAGACCAACCCATAAACTCAATTATTCTTGCCATCAGGGTTCTATATGGTGTTTCGGCATGTTCCCCTGGGTCTGGCTTTACAAATTCCACTTCTGGGGAAGTGTCAAGTCCACTGGCCTCATGAAGTGAGTCCTGTAGTTCCTTCAGCCTCCTTTCTTCCGAGGTGAAATCCTCTGCAGCAGGCAGTGGGGATCTCTGTAAACCAAAAGTTTCTTGGTCAGAGTCTTCTCTTTCCTCATAAATTGAAGAAAGACCAGGGTATTCTGATCTCTGAAATGGAGTAAAGCCCATCTCTAGGGCCGAAGGAGCCAAACTCGTCGTTATTGGACGAGAAAATGTCAAAGTCGTCGACGCCGATGTAACCGGCCTCAAAGGCGCCGAAAATGGCGTTGAAAAAACTGGAAGGGGCCTCGAAGAATTCGAGAGGATCGGGATCCTACTCGAGGGCATCGACGACGGTCTTGGCGTCGTGCCGGAGGCCCTTGAAAACACTGTTGGCTGTGGAGCCTTGGTCCTCTCTTTCATCGGCGTCGACGTCGGCATCGACGATGGCATCGAGTCGATGGACCACTGCGTTGAGGAACCCTTCGACAACGGCGTCGATGGCGCCGACCCGTGCGTCGAGGGAATCTTCGACGACGGCGTCAAAGGAACCCTCGACGACGGCGTCGAAGACGGTGCCTTCTTATCCAATGGCTCATGGTGCTCTCGGGTGGAATGTTTCGCCGGGTGCTGCGACTCGCGGCGTTTTGTTTTTTTGGGGTTTTCACCCAGGGTATCACCCTCAGCTGTCTTCGAGGGGGTCGAGGCCGCGTTCTCGAAGACGCTTAACATTTTCTTTCTGAATTCCTCCCACTCAGTTTGAGAACTGTGTTTGGTGGGACAGGAAACTCTTTCTGGGGATACCGAAGACGACGAGGAATGGGACCTATGACGTCTCTTTTTTGAGTGTCTAAATCTCGACGAATGGTGGGAGCTGCTTCGAGATCTAGAATGGGAGTGTTTTCGACGGCGAGGAGACGAATGCCTCGACTCGGCCGACGAAACCTTTGAGGAGGTTTTGGCTGACTTACCTCTCTCGAGCTTCCCCTTTCGCTCCTTCAGGGCTTTCGCCGTCATGGACATGCAGTCCTCACACTCCGAACAATGGTGCTCGGACCCCAAGCACCATAAACAGACCCTGTGTGGACCCGTTATTGACATTATTTTACCGCAGTCTCGACATTTCTTGAAGCCGGTTCGCGGCGTCGTCGGTTCTGATGAAGAAGCCATTGAGAACGATAAGGAATATTCGTCGAAAAAAATGTAGATAAACCTGACTGAACTGAGCAACGACGTTCCGAGGCCCCACGAAGCGCGGAAAAACAGAACTGAGCAACGGATGCAGCACGTGTCTATTTATGGGCATGGTGACTTTGGCACTGATACGGTGGCCTTCGAGGGACATCGACTCGGCAGACGTCGACGTGCAGTGCCCTCTACAGAGAAAAAATTTCCGAGGCCAGCAAGCTGGAAACGTATATCAAAGATAAGGAATACGTCAGAGGACACAATCCCTTCGAAGACTGTCGCGAGATAAAAAATCAGTCCGTCCTCAGGTACCAATATTATGGCTGCAGTGGGCAAAATGCTGAGTATATTTGATGGTTCTGTTGCAAATGAAAGAGGAGTGTTCTGCTCCATCTGAGGACAAGCCGTTTGATGTTGTTGGTCAGCGGCCGCTGCGGCAAGAATTGTATGGGCTCAGAATCGAATATTCGATGCCCATGCAGTTTTATTCTATACCAGAAGTTGTTTCATCTTATGCTTTTTTGTCAATTTCTGTACCAATCCATGCTAAGATATTTAATACCATTTCCAAGGAAGTCAAATTATAGCTCAACAAAAGAAGCATTTATTTATTTATGTATTGTTTGCTTGTTGAGCGCTTATACAGAAGGTAAAATACCGTTTCAAAGCACCCACAGAGCGAGGGGAGGGAACAAGGGAGTGAAATACATTACAGAACAAAATATTTAATAAGAGCAGAGGAGGGAGGAGGAGGAAGGACAAACCTACTATGCCTTGTGAGGATTCAGAACGTGCAAGTGCAGCAAGGAAGAGGGCATAAGTGCTGGGGAGTCCGGGATCATGGGTGAGCCACAGATGAAGTGCTTGGGTTGTTGAGTGCTACATGGCCAGGGGCAACGTTAGGAGTAAGTGCGAATCTCCAGGGTGGAGGGTGTGCCAAGGCAAGTGCTGAGAGTAGACAGGAACTGGGCCAATTAGGTGTGGGAGGTCAGGGATACAAAACACTAATCACGGCAACTGTGGGATTAGCAGAGAAGAAAAGGAGGGAAGGAGGAGGTAAAGAGGAAAGTCTTGAGGACCTTCCAGAAGGAACAAGTTACTTACCTGTAACTGTTGTTCTGTTGATGGTCCTTGCCAGACCCATGCTGGAGAACAATAGTTCCAGGTAAGTAACTTGTTCCTTCTCCAGCATGTGGTCTGGCAAGGATTCACATGCTCATGAATACAAGTATACAGAGCAGTACACATGCACAACCACGGGAGGGGGCAAGGCTCAACATTAAGCATTTCATCAACTCAACATTAAGCATCTCTTACCTCCTCACCAGGCCCACCTTCAGGCGAACAGGTTGCGCAGCACTGCCTGGCCGACTCTGGACTCCTCCCTGGAATCCCGGTCAACGCAGTAGAATCTGGTGAAGGTGTGCGTCGACCTCCACGTAGCAGCCTTGCAGATGTCCAGCAGGGCTACACCAGCCAGGAACCCCGTGGTGGCAGCGATCGCTCTGGTCAATTGGGCTCTCGGACGGCCGGGCAACGGTTGGTTTGCCAACCGGTGACAGTGCATAATGCAGCCGGAGAGCCATCTGGAAATGGAAGCCTTCAAGAGGGCCTTCCCTTGATTCATAGGTCCAAAGTTCACAAACAGCTGTGATGTCTTCCGCAAGCTCTTCGTGCGGTCCACGTAGAACTTCAGCGCTCTAGCCACATCTAGCGAGTGCAAAGTCCTCTCGGCCAGCGACGAAGGCAACGGGAAGAAATCAGGTAACACCAAGAGCTCGTTGAGTTGGAAGTCCGACGGCACCTTGGGCATGAAGGAGGGGTGCGTCCTCAGCACCACCCTCGTCTCGTGGAATTTCAGGTATGGAGGTTTACAGGAAAGGGCCTGGATCTCTCCCACTCGTCGTGCAGAGGTGATGGCCACAAGAAACGCTGTCTTCCACGACAGGAACTTCAACGGTGCCGAATGGTGGTCCCATGAGCCTGGTCAGCACCACGTTGAGCTCCCACACCGGGGCCGGAGCCTTCACCGGCGGGAACGATCGGAATAGTCCTTTCATGAACTCCTTCACCAGGCGATGAGACCATAGGGATGACCGCCCCGGAGTTCTGGTGTAGCGGGAGATAGCCGCCAGATGGATCTTGATGGAGGCATGTGCCAGCCCCACCTTGGCCAGCGATAGCAAGTACGGCAGCACTTGAGGGGCCGTAATCCGCAGAGGGTTAATCTTCTGTCCAAGGCACCAGAGGGAGAACCTCTTCCATTTGTGTCCATAGCACTTGAGAGTCGAGGACGCCCTGGCCTTTGCAAGCACCACCTTGCAGTCCGCTGGGATATCGTATCCTCGGAACTCTAGTGCGGCAGGAGCCAGGCCTGCAGGTTCAGCGACCCCGGGTCATGGTGGAAGATGGCGCCTCCTTCCCTGGCGAGAAGGTCCGCATCCGTCAGCAGCTTGACTGGGGGGACGCTGACATGTCCAGAAGGTCCGGGAACCAAATCTGCCTCAGCAACGCAGGTGCAACGAGGATCATCTTGCACCGGGACCGTCTGGCCATCCCAGGGGAATGAGAAGGCATCGCCCATGCTCCCCAGCTGGCGAACCCCCGGCACTTGGCGTTCGTCGCCATCGCGAATAGGTCGATCTGGGGATTACCCCATAGTCGGAATAGGAGATCCACTTGATCCTGCCGCAGCTCCCACTCGTGGCACGAGCACAGCTCCCTGCTGAGTGAGTCGGCGATGATGTTCTTGATTCCTGCCAAATGGAAGGGTACCAGAAACATCCCTTGGGCGACGGCCCAATGCCAAAGATTCTGCGCTTCCTTGGATAGGGCTGGGGATTTGGTGCCCCCCTGCTACCGGATGTAGAACATCGTGGTGGTGTTGTCGGTGAAGACCCTTACCACCTTGCCCTTGAGGGACGGAAGGAACGACCTGAGGGCCCAGAATACGGCTTGGAGCTCCAGGACGTTGATGTGTAGTGACCTCTTCTCCGGGAGCCAAAGGCCTCTTGCGTGGAGATCTCTGGTGTGCGCTCCCCATCCCTCCAGGGAGGCGTCCGTCGTCACCGTTTCCTGATGTGCTGGGGTCTGGAAGTCCATGCCTGCTGCCAAATGCGCGCGGGTGCCCCACCACCGGATCGCTTGGCTGAAAGTCTTGTTGAGCGAGATTCTGTTTTCGAAGCTGCCCGCAGCTTGCATCCAACGGGCGTCGAGGAACTCCTGCAGTGGTCGCATCCGCAGTCTGCATAGGCGTACAAGGTAGATACATGAGGACATCATGCCGAGTAGGGACTTGATGGACCTCACCCTGGCCACATCCATGGTCAACAGCCGTTGTACATTGCCCAGGATGGCCTTCATCCTTTCCTCCGACGGTGAAGCCAACCGCGCCACTGTGTCGAGCCTGGCTCCCAGGAACAGGGCGACTTGTGACAGTACCAAATGGGATTTTGCGAAGTTGATCGAGAATCCCAGATCCGTGAGCAGTTGGATGGTCTTCGCTGTGTGATCAACGGCGAATTCTCTTGACTTTGCTCGGATGAGCCAATCGTCCAGGTAGGGGTAGATGTGGATCCCCTGCAGGCGCTGCTGCGCCGCCACTGGTGCTAGGCACTTGGTGAACACCCTGGGCGCTGACTTTAATCCAAAGGGAAGGGCCTTGAACTGATAGTTTCGCCCTTGGACCACAAATCGCAGGAATTTCCGATGTCCTTTTAGAATAGGGATGTGGAAGTAGGCATCCTCCAAGTCCAGCAACGATAGGAAGTCGCCTTCCTCCAGCTGTCCCAGCACGTGCTGGAGGGTGACCATCCGGAACTTCTGGGACTTGATGTACTTGCTTAGATGCCGAAGGTCCAGGATGGTTCGCCAACCGCCGGTCTTATTCCGGACGAGGAAGTATCGAAAGAACACTCTGGAGCCCCGGAGCCTCTTTGGTACAAGCTTGATGGCTCCCTTTCTTAGCATCGCCCGTATCTCCAGCAGCAGTTGAGGGACGTGGTTTTCCTTCCTGGCCACGGGTGGAAAGCAGGGACACCTCTTCTGAAATTCCAGGGTGTGCCTGCGGGCCAGGGCGTCCAGCACCCAACGGTCGGTGGAGATGGACTCCCACACGCTGATGAATTTCGCCAGCCGGCCTCCCACCAGTTCAGTCCTGTTTCATCGCGGCCTTGCCGCCTTGGCGACGACGACGGGATACTGCTATCTTGCCGCGTCCTCTGTAGGCCTCCTGCGACGAGGAGTGGGCTGCTTGGCGGTGTGACCAGGAAACGCCACCGAATCCTTTGGAGGCACCTTGCTTGCCTCCGAAGTTCTGAAAGGACGGCCGTCGTTGTTGAAGAACACCCAAGGCCCGAGCCGTCTCGGTGTGACTCCTCCACTGTCTTGTCGCACAGGTTGTTCCCGTCGAAGGGCATGTCCAGAACCGTGGTCTGCACGTCCTGGTGGAAGTCGGTGGCCTTGAGCCAACCGCGCTGGCGAAGGCAAACGCCGTTGCCCATCTGACGAAAGCCGGTGTCAGCAATGTCCGTGGCCACCGCAATGGCGTGGTCCGACGCCACTTCGCCTGAGTGTAGGATTTCCAGGGCCTCAGCCCGCTTGTCGTCCGGGAGGAAGTCCAGCAAGGGAGCGATCTCGAACCACAGCTCCCTGTCATAGCGTGCACGATCGTGAGGGCGTTGGCCGCTTTAATCATTGTCGCCGCCTACGAGATGGCCCGTCATCCCATGGCATCCAGCTTCTTCCCCTCGCCGTCCGGCGGGATGTCGAAGTTGAAGCCTTTGCCCCCGCTGCTTTCTTCTTGGCCGCCGCGGAGACCACTGAATCTGGGGACGGCTGTGCCCTGAGGCACATATGGGTGGAGTACGGGACCCAGTACTTCTTCTCGTACCGGTCTCTCTTAACAGGAGCCGTGGACAGGTTCTTCAGGAGCGCCAGCCCCTCGTCCCAGATGTCGTCCAGTAACGGGACTGAGAGGACAGTCTTCCTCTTGGCCTCCCGCCGTCCCCGTTGTTGCCGTCTCCGTTCCCGTCTTGTCCCTCGGAGGAGGGGACAAGACGGAGGAGGGGATGGGGGTGAAGGCTGGAAGAGGGATGAGGATGGACTCGTCTCCGCTTGTTAGGCAGGCTCCCCGACGGACCAGGCCCCGCTGGGTCGTCGGTGGGGGGTAATGGCATCCTTGTCCTTATATCCGTGTACACGTTCTGTATAGCCATCAAGATAGCTCCTGAATTGTCCTGTGGTACGGGCACCGGCTGCAACGGGACCGACGGTTGGGGCGTGGGGTCCTCCGCGGCCCTATCTTCCTCGTCGGCCCCCGGTTGCTCTCCTCGTTAACCTCGTCGGGATCCTTCCTGTGGGCCCTGGATTCCTCAAACTTCTTGTCCAGGATCCTTTGGATGCTCGCCAACTCATCCCCAGAGGTGGTATCCGTGTCCGTTATGTCTACTGTGCCCTCCCTCTTTCTCCTACTGGTGTTTCACGAGGGTCTTCTCGATAGGCAGAAACGATTGTTCCCTCTGGAGTGGCAGGGAAACTCTATCCCCTGAAGTCGTCTCCACTGGGGAAGCCTCCTTAGGTTTCACCAGGGCCGCCACGACTCCCTCAAACGAGGCCCTAGTTGGGTGAATCAGGGCCTTCACGACCTTGGGCGTGCCTGAGGCCTTCACCTTGGGTGGAGGGTCACCGCCTCGCTCCCCCATCGGCTGTCTCCGTCGGGGTCGACTGCGGCTTCTCCCGAAGCTTACCCAGGTTCTCCGACTTCCTCTTCACAGAGCCAGAGCGTTGGCTCGTGGTTGATGGCATCGGTGACAATGCGCCCTGCCTGGCAGCCGAGGAGCCCGACCGATCGGCGCTCCCGGTGCCTGCGGACTCGCAGTGATTTTCCTTTTGTTGGGCCCCCGTCGCCGGATCGCCCTCAAGGGTCTTAGACGACTGCTCGGACTTCTTCTTCTTCTCACCTGCTGCTGGGCTCTTTCCTTCCAGCCAGTAGGACATATTCTTGCAAAACGCACAGTCCTTCTCCTCGTGCGTTTTGGCCTCAAAGATCTTCCGGAATCCTCCAAGAAGCGAAACTCGCCGAAAATCCTTGAGGGGCATAGAAAATTCCGAAACAGGTCCCCGTTGATCGGAAGTAGAATCGGTGGAGCTTGAAGCTCGACTGACCGAAAAAATGAGAGTAAACTCTTTGAAAAAACGCAAAACGCAATGAAAGCTCGAGAGCTATAGCATGAGGACTCCCAACACTTCACCGTGCAGTAAATATCTGAAGATCAGCCTCCTTTGCTATTATCTAGTCCCTAATATACATTTTCAGCTGCCAGAGGAGGGGCTTAGGTATAGGGCAGTCATAGAGGGGTGGGGGGGCAGAATGACCCAGAGACCAGTGATTGGTTATTAGGAGAAAGACAGTTCAGAAACGAAACTGAAACTGATTTTTTCTTTACCGAGGATTCCCAGCCAGACGACGGGGAATATTCATGAGCATGTGAATCCATGCCAGACCCATGCTGGAGAATTTAAGGAAGTCATGTTCATGGCACAGAGGCCGGGGTAGGCTGTTTCATAGGAGGGAGCCAGCTGAGGAAAGCGATCGACCACCTACCCTCTGTTTAGCAAAACGCTTTACACACAAAGAGTTGGTGCCAGAGGAACGTAGTGGTCTAGAGGGAGAGTATTTAGCAAGATAACATTGAAGATGGTGTGGTTCCCGGGCCCAGACAGCCCTGTGGATGATGAGGAGGTATTTGAATTTAATCTGTGTAGCAACCGGGAGCCAATGAAGACTTTTTAGGGCAGGAGAGGCAGTCCCTGGGCTTCAGGCCAAGGATAAGTCTTGCTGCCCTATTCTGGATTAGCTGGAGGGGTCGCAGAGAGGAAGAAGGTAGATTCAAGAGGAGGATATTGCAATAGTCAGGCCTAGAGAGAACAAAAGGCTCGGGTAACATTGAGACTCTGGGGCAAAGTAAGAAAAGCGAGAATTCCTTTCAGAAGGAAGAGCTGAAAGTGGGACTTATTGGCAATGTCCTGAGTATGAGGGAGGAAGGCGAGAGAAGAGTTGAAGATGACTCCAAGGTTTCTGGCTTCAGAAGAAGGAGCAGGCAGAGAGCCTAAGGAGGAAGGCCAGGGTGAGAGGAAGAGGAGGGAGCGGGGGTCTCATGGCAAGGATCTCAGTTTTACAGGCGTTGAGACAGAGATTGTCGCAGGTGCACCAGGACTGTATGGCAGATAAGCAGTCAGGGATGATGGAGGGTGCAAGAGGGTCAGCAGGAAGTTTGAAATAGAGCATTGTGTCATCTGCGTAACACTGGAAGTTGGAGAAGGAGATGTGGCGCGCAAGCAGAGGAAGGTAGATGTTAAGGGGAGAGTATAGAACCCTGGAGGACACCACAGGTGGAGAAGGAAAATGGAGAGGATAAGGTGCCCAGGATGACTTGGGAAGAGCGGTCAGTAAGGAAGGATGTCAGCCAGTCCTGTGCCCGTTCCGAGATACCAAGGGTATCATGGAACCTTTGTATGAGGATGGAGTGGTTGACTGTGTCACACCCAGATGAGAGATCGAGAAGGATGAGGATAGCAGTGGCGTTGGAGTCCAGAAAAGCAAGCAGTTCTTCACAGGTATTCAGAAGAGCAGTTTCCGTGCCTCTGGAGGCTCGGAATCCAGATGGATGGCCATGGAGACCATCAACAAGTTCGGTGTGCATAGAGTCAGGGCAATGCCAGCTTCTCGAGCAGCTTCCCCAGGAAGGGGTTGATGGAAATAGGGCGGTAGCTGGCAAGGCAGGTAGGGTCTGCAGAAGGTTTTTTCAGGAGTGGGCGCACAAGGGAGTGCTAAGGGACGAGGGGAAAGATTCAGTTTCAAGATAGTGATGGCAGAAATCAGTGACTGCAGGGGCAAGAGAGCCAGTGTTATCCTTGATGGTACTGGATGAGCAAGGGGAAACCTGTTTAGAAGAAACCTTCATGGACAACTCCGGTAACTTCTTCAGGTGTAACAGGGGAGAAGGAGGAAGGGGCCAAGGGAGGCAAGGGGGTGTGGGATGGTTTCGAAGGGTGGGTATCAAGGGCGTTCAGCATGTACTAGGTTTTGGTGGCGAAGTGTGTGGCCAGTGCGTTGCAGAGGGCCTGGAAAGGAGATGGGGAGGAGGAGACTGAGGAAGGGTTGGCTAGTTCCCTGCAGATCTTGAAAAGTTCAGCCGTGTTGTTGGATGCACCGGAAAACAGTGCCTTAAATGTGGCCTCTTTTCTTGGCGTGAATGGAGAGTCTGTATTGGAGCAGGCAGCAGGCCAGTTTGTCAGAATGTGAGCTTGAAGTTTGCCACTTCCGTTCCACCACCCTGCACTTTCGTTTCAGGGCCGCAAGTTCAGAGTCGTACCAGGTGTTACGCTTAGAGGAAGGTGTTACGCTTAGAGGAAGGTTTCAGGCAGATCCTCATGACTGGGGCAAGAATGTCAACAGTATTGGTGATGTAAAGGTGGAGGTTGCTGAGAGCATAGTCAGAGGTAGGTGAAGGTGGAAGCGTAGGCTGCAGCGGACACACGTTTCATCAGGCGGATGATAGTGAACGAGGTTGGTGTGGCTTTTTGGAGGGAGGTCAGAGGGCCAAAGGGACCCAAGTGGGAGGAGAAGAGAGAATGGTCTGACCAAGAGAGAGGGGTGACTAGTGGAGAGGAGAGAGAGAGGTCAGAGTGTATGAGTGTATGAGGGCATCCAGAGTGTGTCCAGATGAGCGGGTTGGCCCAGAAGGGGGAATGGCGAAGGGAAAGCGAGTTGCAGAGGTCAGTGAAGAGGATGGATGCAGATCCAGGGGAGTCCTGTTGGATGTTGAAATCACCCAGGAGGAGGAGGTTGGAGGTGGATGAAAGTAAGAAAGAGCAGAAATCAGGCCATTCAGAGAGGAACAGGGTAGTGGCACCTGGAGACCGGTAAATGGTAGCAATGGTCAGCATGGAGGAGGGAGAGATGACCAAGTTGCATACCAGGCTCTCAAAGGAAGAGTAGAGCTGGGTGGGTAAGATGGAAGCAGGAACCCACACAGGGAAAATCAAGGATATTAAAACCAAGATAACCGTTTAATTTTCTTAGATTGCCAGGTTTTACTTTTGTAGAGTTTTCTTCAGCTGAAAAAACTCATCGAATGTTTTATTTTTATTTGGCGGTTCCCCTCATCTATCCGACCACCCACCTCAGCCTCCTTTGCTATTATCTAGTCCCTAATATACATTTTCAGCGAAAACTCAGTGAGTAAAAGCCTGGCGATGTAACAACATCATACCAAGATAACACATTGCACGGACTCTTTCTAAGTAGGGACATCCAACCCTCAAATTCATTACTTTTGGTTTCCTCTTTGTAGAGAAAACAATCATTTTGGATTTCTTCTCGTTTATAGTCAAATTATTGTCCACTGCATAATCGGCACATTTGGATACTGTCCTCTGTAGACCCACAAGTGTGAGATAACATTTTTTAATTCAGTGCCAAAAGCTAGCCAATTTAACCTCGCATTTCCCAATCTCACGGGGTAAGCCCATAGATTGTCCACATCTGCAATGTATACATTAAAAAGGAGGGGGGTAAGGACACTGCCTTTCCTCAACCCTACAAATGTCTCAATAGGTCTTGATAATACTCCATCCTTTGTGAGCCTAATCTTGACATACGTGTTTTGATGCAGTAGAGACAGACATTTTTCCAAAGCATCGGGTATCCTTTTACTCAATGATTTTCACCACAATCTCTGACTATTAACCCGATTAAATGAACATGCACAGGACGTGTTCATGGACGCCATATACACCCTGAATACCCTTACAGACAGAGGCCTGGATGTGAGTCAAGACATCAAGAGTCAGACACAGACAACAGGTTAGTTTCAAGTTTCTCAACAAAGTTTTCTTTTAACTCAAAAAGCAGGGTAGATGAATGCCTAACTTGCCCTATGCTAAGGTGGGATTTCCCAACCTAAAGAAAACTAAGAATAGTCTACGTCAGGAAGTGCAAACTAAAAGTAAGTCCAAAATAAAAGTAGTCGGCAAGTGGTGTTCTCTGTGTCTTGGCTGTTACCTTGCTGCTACCGTGACTGTACCTTTAAGCCTACCTGGAGGTTGGGCTTGGATCCTGCTGCCTGCTGGGAAACCAGCTACAAAATCACCACACACCGCGAAAGCGGCCGCGAAAGTGGTCGGCAAATGGTGTTCTCAGTGTTCTCCGGTGGGGGCAGGTGCTACAACACAACGCTAACCTTGGAGGAATTTGTTTGGAAGGAGTTAGAAAATGAAAAAACCCAGCGCTTCCATGCGCGATACGGTGAGCGAGGCTGGGAGCTCCCGCACGAGACTGCAGGTGAGGCAGCGTTGTCATTCCTTGTTGACAAATACACCTCCAATTCAACTTAATGGAACATTAGCTACGAACAATACATTTTTAAAGCAGTCACTAGCGCACAAACGAATACTTCCTTGGAAGAAACATTATTGAATGAGGAGAGCGAGCGAGGATTAACAGAAATCGGGAGTGGAGCACTCACCAGCCCCCTGCTCACCGCTGATATGCTGGCCCAAGCTCTCTCCCGGACGGGAGCCTTGTTGGAGGGAGATAGCGGGCTGGGTTTGGGGGCAGCATCACAAGCGCCTTGTCGAGCTGCGTGGTGCAAAGCTGCTGTGGGCACTGCACAAGTTGCTCGTAGTGAAGTAAATGAAGTCCACGATGCCATTGAAAATGATTGTAAAGGGGCCAATGACTCTAGGAGAGACTCGGTGGAGGTGAGTGTCCCCTGGGATGTAGCTAGACCCCCACCCGCAATCTCACTGAGGATTGTGGAAGTAGACTAAGGGGTGTCTTTAGCGTCATCGGATCGATCCCAGGTTCGACTACTCACAGACGAAATACCTTTGCTACTGTCTGGAAATAAGAACGCTGCGATCGTACAGCAGGAAAACCGACTGCATCCACTAAACTTGAGCCAGGCGGTAAATGAGGACTGTCCTGCAGCTGTACCAGATCAAGGACTCTTTACCTGGGAAGATGTTGAAAAATGGGATGTTTTTGACGACCCCCCTGTAAAGGTGGAAGGCGGGCGAAAGCAAGTAACTCCTGGTTTGTTGAATGGTGGTAAAACACCAACGCAAGATATGGCCCGAGAGAATCCAGCTCAGAAGTAGAATAAACTGGATGGCTATGAGAAAGGGAATACCAAGGCTTCTCCGCTCAACCAAATTGAAAGAAGTAGGCTTGCAAGTTGTTCTACTAATTTGATAGTGGAAGATCTGAGTAATTCTAAGTTAGCCGATAAATTGATCAAAGATATCTCAGCTCTGACCGGCAAGATTGCCTGGGAAAAACAGAAAAGTTTATCCTTTATTAAGGATAAACTTGCAGCCTTGGATAAAGACCCATTTAAGATGACCAATAAAGTAGATACTCTACAATTAAACCCGCAATTTCTGGAGAAACCGCAAGACCTTCAAGCAATGATTTTTTACTTTTTATTTTTGTTCAGAGAGAGGTACAACAAGATCAAACTGGCCAGCGGCTAGCGAATCACAGCATGATATAACAACATGGATGAACATTTTCAGTATACACTACACATTTGCACATTGTTTGACAGTACCAGAGCGGTGACGATCGATTGTCCTCTTCATCAGATATCATGTTACATAGATAGAGTCTGAACAGCGACCATATGTCTTTATGGCGGCATCTCGATGGCAATGTAATAATAAATTGTTCTTCAAGTTCATTGACCATCGACAGGTCTTTCAAGAAGTCCAGTCGCCTGGGAGGATCTATGGGCTTCCAACATTTCAGTATATTTCGTTTCGCAACCACACATGCTAAATTGAACAATCGTCTAGTGGTAGTTGCAGACTTACCAATATCCCCAAAAAGGTATTTCCATGGGGAAGGTGTAGCAGGTATTGCTGTAATGTCTTCCAGAATCTCCAGCCCTCTCCCCCCAGAATTTAGTTATCGGCGGGCAGGCCCAATACATGTGATAGGATTCTGCGTGTGATTTTCCCATGTGACCCTGCACAACGCATTACTGTTTGCTCTGCATTGTATTATACTAGGGTGCTTTTTCTCCCCTCGCAGGATTCTCAAACTTAGGTGGCCGTGACCTACTACGCATTACTGTTTGCTCTGCATTGTGTTAAACTAGGGTGCTTTTTCTCCCCTCGCAGGATTCTCAAACTTAGGTGGCCCTGACCTACTACGCATTACTGTTTGCTCTGCATTGTGTTAAACTAGGGTGCTTTTTCTCCCCTCGCAGGATTCTCAAACTTAGGTGGCCCTGACCTACTACGCATTACTGTTTGCTCTGTATCGTGTTAAACTAGTGCCCTCCACTCAATTCCTGTCTGCATACTCGTTGTCGTCCGCCTCCCCTCCTACTCCATGGTGCTCTCTATCTCGCCTATCTACTCTAACTGCTTCTCTATTGACTATCCTGCTCTCCTCACTAAATCCAGTAGGAAAAAGTTTAAAAAGGACATCCTGGTCTCCAACCCAGGCCTCCCTATCGCTGACACCTACACGAGCGCCTGCTCCAAGGAAACTCTCACTGACATTCTCTTTTTCGTGCCTTCACCTGACCTATGGACCCTTCACATGGTCTCTGTGCTCTCTCCTTTCTCCTCCTCTCCCATTAATGGTGGCACCCGTTGGGATGTCCTCTTGGCCCCTTTCCACTCCTCTAAGGCCATCATTAATGTCTATGCTAACGGGACCGTCTTGGTCCAAGGCCCTCAGGCCAACCTTCACCTCTTTGATAGACGCCTCCCACGCATCATCAACTTCCTCTCCGCTCCCGCTGTCCCCCTTCCTCTGTCCTCGGCTACCTTGCCTCTCCCCTCCCTCCCTGCCCCTTCTCTTGCTCCCTCTTCAACTCCTTCTCTAACACCTCCGCAGGGCATACCTCTGATCTGTACCCCTCCCCGGAAGTTTTTCAAAGGTGGCAACCTTCTCCACATTGCCACTCTAAATGCTCGCTCTGCCATCAAGCACTCCTCTGATATCTGTCGCCTTCTTGAGGAACTGGACCTCGACGTCCTCGGTCTCACTGAGACATGGTTCACAGCCAGCTCTGCCACCTGCTTCGACACACTCCTACCTGACGGTTACAAGATCCTCTCCGTGCCCAGGCCCAACCGTTCAGGGGGTGGTGTTGCCCTTATCTTCCCTGAGTGGATTCCTGCCTCTGTCACTCCTACGCAGACCTACTCCTCTTTTGAATGCCTTGTCTGCCGACTCTCTCTCTCTCCTAGCCATTCCCTTACCGTGGCTACTATCTATCGGCCACCTGGTCAAATTTCCTCCTTCCTCTCTGAATGGGCTGACCTCTCCTCCTCACTCCTGTCCTCAACCACCCAACTCCTCTTTCTCGGTGACTTCAACATCCACCTCGATGCCTCCTGTCCCCCCACTGGTCTCTTTCGCGAACTCTGTAACTCTCTCTCACTCTCTATTCTCCCATCTGGGCCTACTCACTCTGCAGGGCACACTCTTGATGCTCTGATCTCTTCTGACCTTCCCCTCTCCCTTCCTCTCTCCACTCCTCTCTCCTGGAGCGATCACTTTCTCCTATCCTCCCACCTCTCCCTCCCTACCCCACAGGCAAAGCCACCCTCTTCACTGCCACCCACCTTCTCGGTCATCCGACCCATGAAGCGCGTGTCAGTTGAGGCTTTCGCTGCTACCTTCTCGCCCCCTCCTCCCCCCTCGGCTGACTCCCACCCTGACACAGCCCTCTCCATGCTCTATTCCTCTATATCTGATACTCTCGATATCCTTGCCCCCGTCATGAGAATCCGCCTGAAGCCCAAAGCCAAATGTAACTCCTGGTATGACTCGGATCTCGTCACCCTAAAACGCAAGTGTAGGGTGGCAGAGAGGAAATGGCGTGCTTCATGTTCATCCTCTGACAAACTGGCCTGTCGCCTGCTCCAAAGGCAATACCGGCTCTCCGTTCTCACCAAGAAGAGAGCCCTTATCCAAGCCCGCATCTCTGAGGCATCTAACAACTCGGCCGAACTCTTTAAAATCTGCAAGGAGCTGGCCAACCCCGCTGCAGTCTCTACCTCTCCTGTCCCCTCCCAGGTCCTCTGCACTGCACTGGCCTCGCACTTCATCTCAAAAACTCAGGACATCCTGTCCTCGCTCTCCTCCTCTCTCCTCCCTCCCTCTCTTCCCGGCTCTTCCTCTTGCTCTCTTGCAGCCGCCCCTCCACCCTCCTTCTCTGCTTTTCCACCTTTTTCTGCTGATGAGGTTTCCAGACAAGTCCGATCTATGAAAGCCTCGTCTAAACAGGTTCACCCCTGTTCCTCCAAAACCATCAAGGACCACATCGACTCCCTGGCTCCTTCCCTGGCTGACTTTTGCAACCACTCATTCGCCTCTGGAGTCTTCCCATCCCCCCTCAAGCACTCCCTTGTGCACCCCCTCCTCAAGAAACCCTCTGCCGACCCCTCCTGCCCGGCCAATTATCGCCCAATCTCCATTACTCCCTTCCTGGGTAAGCTCCTGGAGAAACTGGCCATCTCCCAGCTTAACCTCCATGCTGAATCTGTTGGTAATCTTCATGACCATCAATCCGGCTTCAGAGCGGCCAGAAGCACGGAAACTGCTCTCCTGAACATCTGTGAGGACCTGCTCCTGAACCTCGATTCCAACACTCCCTGTGTTCTCATTCTGCTCGATCTCTCCTCTGCCTTTAACACTGTCAACCATGCCATCCTGCTCAACTGTCTCCGTGATAACCTGGGTATCACTGGTCAGGCTCTGGCCTGGCTGACTTCTTTCCTCTCCGGTCGACCCTCCCAGGTCCAAATGGGCTCCTTCCTCTCTGACATCTTTTTCTCCACCTGTGGTGTCCCCCAGGGATCCAACCTCTCTCCCTGGCTTTTCAACCAGTATCTGGCACTCCTTGCCCACCGCATCGCCGCTCTCTGCCCCTACTTCCAGTGCTATGCAGACGATACCCAGCTCATTTTCAGGCTACCCTCGGCCTCCTCCTCTCCTTCCCTCATCTCCGACTGTCTGTCTGCTATCCAGGAATGGTGTGCCGCCAATGACCTCTGCCTCAATGCCAGTAAGACTCAGATTCTACTCATCGGCACACCCACTCCCTCCTTCCCTGCAGCTCTCTGGCCGGCCTCCCTTGGCCCCCTTCCTGCCCCTACCTGCAAGGCTAAAAACCTCGGGGTCATCTTCGACTCCACACTCTCCTTCTCTCCTCATATATCTGACGTCTCTAAGAAGTCACACTACCAGCTGCACCTCCTCAGAGGTATTCTTCCCTTCCTCTCCTTCCCCCAGAAGCTCACTGTCTCCCGAGCCCTGGTTCTCTCTAGGCTGGACTACTGTAACAGCCTCTATCTTAATCTGCCTGCCTCCACTCTCCGCCCTCTGCAACTTATCCAGAACAGAACTGCGAGACTTGTCCTTGGCCTCAAGCCCAGGGACCGTATCTCTCCAGGACTGAAATCTCTTCACTGGCTCCCAGTGGCTGCGAGGATTAAGTTCAAAACCCTCTGCATTGTCCACAAGGCCTTCTGGGGCCTGGGACCTAAATACCTTCAACTCTCTCTTCCTAAATATCTTCCTTCACGAGCCCTTCGCTCATCCGTCTCCAACTCCCTCATGGTCAGCCGATTCTCGAAGCAACGAGCTGGGGGTAGATCTCTCTCCGCAGCAGGGGCCTCCCTCTGGAACAGCCTTCCTGCCTCCCTGAAACTTGAGGAGAACCATCTCCGGTTCCGGAAGCACCTCAAAACCTTCCTCTTCGCTTCTGCCTTCTCTCTCCCTCTCCCCTGCTAATCCTGCTGAACTCCCCACTGAATTCAGCACTAAACCTGCATCTGGGCCACTCTCAGCAACCGGTCCAGGGCCCAGCCACTCTCCACTTGCACTGCCTCCCTGGCTCCCCCTGCACTGTGGGACTGTCACTGTATCCCTACAGCCCCCTTCCCAGCACTTGCTCTGCACTTACCTCGCACTTGCCACCAGCTGGCCCTTTTTATTTATTATTTATTATTTATTATTTTTTACGCTACTTACCTTGTACTGCACTTCCCCCCCACCTCCTCCCCATGCACTTCCTCCTTTTCCCCTTACCTCTGCACTTGCGAGATCTGAATGACACCTGGCCTAGTAGGATCGTTTGTCTGTCTTCCCCTTGTTTCCCTCCCTCCCTGCCTCGTCGCGCCTTGAAACACTTGTGTATAGGCGCGTTACAAATACCATATCATATCATATCATATCAAACTTAGCTAACGTGGCTGGGGTGTAGTGCAACTGGTTTAGAACTTTAAACTGAATGAGACGTAGCCCTGAGTTCATGGATACACATTTAGTCAACTGGCAATATCTCAACCATGTGGTTTCACATAGCTCCACACCCAGATCTCGTTCCCAGGTCTCTTTAATGTTATTACATGGCTTGGAATGGATCTGAACAAGGCTGTATAGTGCAGACAGACTTTTCCTGTGTCCCCCTGGTTCCGTCATGGCTGCAATACATTCGAGTGTGGGTGGCTCTTCTGGGAAGGAGGGCCATTTGGCGGCGAAGGCAGATTTCATCCTGTGAAACTGAAATCGCTTAAGGTGATCTCCACCCACTGACCCGACAAAATCATCTAATGCACAGTATCTCCCTTCCGGGAACATGTCTCGCATTCTAAATTGCTTCTGTGGCTCCCAGGTACCCTGGAGTGCCTTATCAAATGTGGGGCTTATGCCCGGGAAGTTCCACAATGGCACCTCTGGGTCATACGGGGTTGTAATGGCAAGTCCCTTATATATCCTTGCCCATGCACGCGCAGTGGCGCTTACAGGATCATATTTGCACGTGTCCTTCCGATGAAGTTCAAACATAACCGCTCGCAGGTCTGAGGGGGATGCCGCAAATCTTTCCAGGGTAATGTGTGGTGCCGTATCCTCTGGGTCAAACCAGGGTCTCCCGAAGTGTGCCTGTGATGTTAGGTAATAAAGTTCAAAGTCTGATGCTGCAATCCCACCTTTTGCAAAGGGTTCCCTCCCCATACAAATGTAGTGGCGTGCTTATTGAGTTTCGTGAAGAATGTTCTGCCCAGCCAAATCGGTATGCTGCAAAAAAGGTATAGGAGTTTGGGTAGCACTACCATCTTAAGTAACGATATTTGCCCATATAAGGATAGAGGGAGCTTGTTCCAGACTTGTAGTTTAACTGTTAGGGATTGTAGGAGTCCACCATGATTTTCTGCGAGCAATGTACTCCCGTCTCTGGATACCCTGATCCCAATTAGCGGATGTGTGTTGGTGACCATTTGAATCCCTGTGTGTCTGACATATCTCTAGTTTTAGGTGTAAGTGGAAACAGTTTACAGTTTGACTTAGAAACATTAACCCTGTACCCCGAGTATTCAGAGGACCTCTTAACCTCAGCCATAATTGGCGCTAGATTCACCTCCGGGTTCCTAATATATAGTAGGGTGTCATCCGCATATAAGGAAATTATTTGTGGTCTCCCTGTCATACGAAGACCTCTACATGCATGGTTTTGTCGGATGTATTCAGCCATGGGTTCTATTGTAAGTGCGAAAAGGATTGGGGAGAAGGGGAAGCCCTGTCTGGTGCCTCTACCCAGGCAAAACAGGGATGACATGGTTTGATTTGTTAGTACCTTCGCTCCCGGGCAAGTATACAGTAACCTGACACAGCTAACGAAGTATCTTCCCAACCCAAATCTCTCAAGGACCCGAAACAGATAGACCCAGGAGACAGAGTCAAAAGCTTTCTCGGCATCAAGGGACGCCACCACCGCATCCGCCGCTGGGTCTATCTGTGTCATCACTCCAAAGAGTCTGCGCAGATTAAGAGCAGTGGACCTTGTTGGTATAAAGCCAGCCTGGTTGGGGTGCACCAATATAGGCATATAGGGTAGGAGCCTGGTAGCTAGAACCTTTGCGCAAAATCTTCGCTTCGGTATTAATGAGTGAGAGGGGTCTATATGACCCCATGTCCTGAGGGGGTCTACGGGGTTTAAGAAGGACCGTTATCACTGCCTCTCGCATAGTGTCTGGCAGTATGCCACACTCCATCGCCTCTTCCCATACTTTCAGTAAGACAGGGGCTAGCATGTCATCGAATTTTTTGTATAATTCAGCACCTAGACCGTCGGGGCCGGGGGCTTTACCTGATGTTAATGCTTTCATTGCCTCTGTAATTTCCTCGAGTGATATGGGGGTGTCTAATATCATGCGTGTCTCCGGAGTCAGGGTTGGGAGATCAATGACGTCCAGATACTCCACTATTTCTTCTTTAGTTTTGGTGTCTCTATTGGAATATAGTGATTTATAGAATGCGGCAAACATATCATTAATTTCTTGGTCCCCATTGACTATGTCACCGCTAGGTGTCTGGATTGTCGCTATAGGGGGATGGCCGTGTTCAGCCTTAAGCATCCGGGCTAGGAATCTCCCTGCTTTATTGCTTTCCCCGTATCTACGAGCTCGGACCGGGGCAGCCATGTATTGTACCTCCCTTGCAGCAAGTTTATTAAATTCTGCCAATGTAGTGTGAATGTCCAGAAGGGCCTCTTTACTATGTGTACAGGTATATTCGAACTCCAGGAGCTCAAGTTTGGCCTCCATTGTGTCCAACTCTTGCCTAACTGCCTTCAGTAGACCCGTAGTTTTGGCCATAATTGCGCCACGTACCCATACTTTAAATGTTTCCCACAGTGTAGCGCACCGGTCTACCGACCCCTCATTTAGTTGAAAAAATTCCTCCATTTCAGTGCGCAGTGATTCACAAACGTTAGGGTCTCTAAGTAGAACAAGGGGCATTTTCCAGCGTCTGGCCCTCGGGGCAGCTTCACCGATACACAAAGTAATTGACACAGGGGAGTGATCTGAGAGGGTACGGGGGTACATTTTGCAGTGCTGGACCATATTCATGAGTGTTGAGCTGATAAGCCAGTAATCAATTCGACATTCAGAGTCATGTACTGATGAATAGAAAGTGAAGCGCTGTTCTTGGGGATGTAGTTCTCGCCAGATGTCTACCATGGTCATCTGTTGCATTATTTGTCGTATAGCTAACACGGTTTTGCTCAAGGTTCTTCAAGCAATGATTGACTTAGGTTTAAATGACACCCTATTCTATAGATGTGAGGAGATCTACAGAAAGGATAGGGTGGAGACTGCCTCCCACTTGCAAAACACAGTTATGGCAGCCTTCACAATAGCAATGGTGCCGTTCCTAAAATTATATGAAACTATTAACGAATCCTTGCAAGACCTACTAAGGGCCAATTTAAAATCTCAAAATCAGATTATCAATCTGGAGAGATTTACAAAAACAATGGAGAGTAGATTGGATTACGAAGCTGACCAAACAAGACAATAGCAGAATCGCCTGGGAGATCTAGCAAGAAGTGAAACAAATGATAAGACTCTTTTGATGGAAGCGGTCCTTGAGGACTGCAGGTGGATGAGAAGCCTCCAGCCTATTTGATCAAGAGTTTCCTAAGCAAGCAGGAAAATCCAGTCTATGGGATGATGGCATGCTTTCAGATTTGGAAATTCAGCCTTTAGTGAAGAACAAAGAGGAGACAAAGAAGGGCGATTTCAATTCAACTGTGCCTGATAACAAGAAAGGCCCCCTTCAACTAACTAAGACTAAGAAAAATAAGGTGCAACAAGTGTCTGGCAAATTAAAGGAGAAAGAGCAATCCCAATTGGCTCCGGTAATCGAAATTGATGAGGTAAATCCTCTGAGTACTAGTTTTTGATTTTTCATCGAGCTACTGGAATAACAAAAGCACAGGAAATCCGAAATGAACCGAAAAGGGGGAAAAGACGAGAAATCAAGTTGGGCACCGAAAGCAACAATGCTCAACAGCCTTTCTAAGGAATATAAGAACTCCACCTAAACTTGACAATGTTCAATGTGCTAAAAGATCAAGAAGAGAGTTGGTACTACCAGGAAATAATCAATAAGAAAGAGTTTCAGATGTAAATGTGCAATCAGAAAATGCAATGGAAGAATCTCAGTTGTCGGATATCTGCCTAAGTGATCTTATTGAAGTTATGGAAAATAATGGAGAGGAGAGTGCTTGGGATAGTTTCAACTCGGCAGATTGGGAGCAGATCGAAGACCCAGCAAGATACCTGGAGAAATGGAGAACAGTAACCGTCATCTAGCGGCCCCAAACAAACAGCTTAAGGAAGAAATGGGCCGCCTAACAAAGGGTGCACGGAGCCGGCCTCGGGCCAGTCGAAGTAGGAGGATCTGAGCACAGTCAAGGGATTTCAAACACTTGATGAAAAAAGGAAAAGCTGTATAAAAAAAGCTAATCTAAAGTCGAACAGTGAAATTAGTAAAATGACTCAAAATAAAAAGAAGGAAGGAACTGCTCGCAGAAAGACAAGCTCCTCAAAACTGAATGAACTCCAAAAAAACGAAAATTAAATAAAACTTCAATTAGAGAAAACAGCAAAGGGCTCTAATAGATTCATCTTGAATCAGCAAATTGTAATGAGTATTTTTTGGCAGATCCCGACACTAAGATCCCTTTCCTCAAAGGACATCGCAATTGTAGAATTTCCTAAAGAAAAGAGACTTGATTTAGTAATCCTTCATTTAAGAACAGAAACGATTAAGAATTTATTGCTGCAAATGAAAGTCAAACTATCTAAATTGGGGTATGATTTGACGGAGATGAAAAAATATTATGTTATTTCGGAAAATTTTTTATCCCAAGATGGGGAAAAGACATTAGAGAAACATCGAGTTGGAAAATGGCAGAGTCCGGTGCAGAATCTAGTCTGCCCCCAGTCTCTGTTGTTAGTTGGTGTGAGAGGAGCTGCACTACAAGCTCAGTCCTATTTTCATCTCCATTAACTCATTCTTTAAAAACCTATCCCGTGCGCGGAGCACGGCGCAGAGTCCGGTCTGCCCCCAGTCTCTGTTGTTAGTTGGTGTGAGAGGAGCTGAACTACGAGTTCAGTCCTATTTTCATCTCCATTAACTCATTCTTTAATAACCTATCCAGCGCGCGGAGCGCGGCGCGGAGTCCGGTGCTGAGTTACTAGGAGAGGAATTCAACGACTACCTGACAAAACTCACTAAGGCAGCACGCATGAACGCAAAACAACTCGCACCACCATTCATAAGTGACGGAGAAAATGAAACACATACTGCAGAAAAAGAAAACCCAACGCGTCAGCTGGAACCAGGTGAGATGGTATATGTTAGGAGTTTCGTTCGTAGGTGGAATGCTCCAAGATTTCATGGCCCATACGAGGTAGTGTTTTGCACGCCTACGGCGGTGAAAGTGAAGGGCTTGAGATATTGGATACATTTGACAGACGTCCGAAAAGCCTAAGACAGTGTGGGACCAGTAGAAAGTGCAGAGGGCACTGTCAGGGAAAATGTGCAAGAATAAGACAGTAACTGTGTAAAAAAAAAAAAAAAATTACGCACATGAGCATGCAAGGTTTACTGAATGACAACTGTATTATAACAATGTTTATGGCAAGATGTGAAACAGTATTAAATGAAAATGACGTTCTCTCTCTCTCCCTCTCTTTCTCTCTTTTCCTCTTTCTCTTTGTCTCTCTCTCTTTCTCTCCCTCATCATTCCAAAGTTGGAAATGCAAAAATGATTGCAACTATATGCTTAATCTGCCTTTTTATGTTTTAACATATAGGAGAAACTATGGCAACGAACAGGCAGCCTGCAACAATTAGAAATAGGGACGCTAGGAGTAGAAATGTTTTTGATTTACGAACATACTCATATGAATGCGGGTTGACTGTCTGTGCAATTATATTCTTCACACTCATGTTTGGCCTAATACTCTATCGGATAATAGCATTTATCTGCATTGAGATAAATGAAGGGGGAGGTAATGGAACCAACATGGAAAATGCAAGCAAACCGTTTAAGGAGGGTAACTATTTAATATGGGATGGCTTTCAGCTGGTATGGGGGTACGGCCCACATCCAGACCAGGCAATACGTCAGAATGATACTAACAACAAGTCAACCACCCCTCCGAAGCCCCAACACAATGCTATACATTTTAGTGTACATGAACTAAATGACCGGCATCCATCTGTTATATCATGGCTATATGACACCACTGCTACCCTGCCCACAACGACAACCGATCCTCTTAGAGAAAATGAATACACCACAGAGAGAATGAACGTGAATATTGAAATGGCTGACAAATTTATGACTCTGTACGAGGAGTGGGAGAGGGAGTCCCTATTGCATGCAGCCAGAAACGCGAAAACATTTCTTAAAAACAGGAGAAGGAGGGAGGCGGGTAGGAAGAGATATGACTAATACTATGGCCTGGGACTAGATACAATAGAAGATCCCAGGCACCCACACCAATCGAAAAAATGGTATGCAGACATGAGCTCCACAGCTAAACGAACAACTAATGAAATCTGCTACGTGTGCTCCCTGATCCCCCATGCCTCAGGCACACCTAAAGTTTTAATGCCACAAGAATTGCCTCTCGCAGATGCCCAGTGTCTCCTCCATCTCACCCTGTGCAGAATTAAGAACACCTTCCAGGCACACACAGTATCTTTTGAAATGCTGCAGAACGAGAAAACATGCTACTCAAGAGCCAAAGGAGTGGTGTGTTTAAAAGAACCGTTCTTCATAATAAAAGGAACACTATTTTTGGAAAACAAATGGAAAGATGATGTGGTAACGTGCAAGGCTGAAGCACTGCGAGGGCTACCGACCGAAAACCTACAATGGATTGCAAAAACGTGTACCACAGTCTGGTCAGAACATATAGCAAAATTGACCTGGGTGAGCGCTATAGAAAAAGCATTGAAACTACAGAAAGAAATCTCAAACGAACTTTTCTTCTTGGGAGAAGGGAACATTGACATGGTAAGAAACACGAACTGCAGTAAAAGCCTAATGATCCCAGATATGAAGAAAGGAACAGCAGCCCTAATGGACACTTACTGGGTCTGTGGCAAACGGGCGTACATGCACCTCCCACCATCATGGAGGGGCACGTGTTCCCTGGCGACACTGCACTCAGATCTAATGGTAATACCGGAAAGCCACATCGGAGAAGGGGTGGGATGATGACCCAAGCAGCAGCCAGTGCCCGAACCCACTGAAGAGCCATCACTGTACGCCCTGTCAGAAGGGAACGCCGAAGGAATCGTATCCAGAAAACGGAGGTCGTCAAACTACATATCAAAGGCCTCCTCAGAACTTTTGGCACAGATCCCAGACAGGTACAAGCTATTCAGCTCAGTGGAAACCTTCTTCGCCTCCCTCATCCCAAGCATTCAGGCCTGGGTAAATGCAAAGTGGCTACAGATTACGCGGTGGGAGCTGATCCAATTGGCCAACGACACTGAAGAAGGGTTCAACGTGATCAAGGTGGAGCTAAGGTCTCTAAGACTAATGACAATGCAAAACAGGTATGCCTTAGACCTGTTGACAGCGATGGATGGAGGTGTTTGCCGAAAAATCAGAAGTGCCTGTTGCACTTTCGTACCTTCTGAAGATGCTGATAATGGGACACTATCACACGTCATCGCTGCAGTGCACAACCTAGGGGAACGCATTAAGAAAGAAGGTTGTGCAGAATCAAGCACATGGTCTGACAACATTTTTTCATGGGTACCATCCTGGATGGGGCTCGCAGTAAAACTACTAATGCCCCTCATCGTATTTTTGCTTGTGATTTTTTGCAACAGGAAGCACACGTACAAACTGGTGTGAATTCAGAGCCCAAGTTTAGAATGGTACCTATATATTATGACAGGGATATAGTGGATAGGTTATATGAAACCACAATAAAGGAGCCCCTTGAACTATAATGGTACACGGAGGTATGGGTGGACCTGGAGGGAGACGGGGGATGTATATATATGACCTGCACACCAGATGAGTATGCTAGAAGGGGGGAGAAAGCCTCCGGGGGGTTTGCAGAGCTTGGATGCCAATAAAGGGAACGCCGGCTTGGGAAGAGGCAGTGTTAGCTGAGAATGAGCGCGAGCGGCTGGGGGAGCTAAGGTATTCGCTACTTCAGTAACGAAAGAGGGGAAATGTAGGGGAGGATAGGTCAATAGGTCCCCCCCTCCCACTGCATCTCCCATCCTGGTGAAGACTCATGACTCGTCGGCAGCCTACCTGCCCCCGGGGCCAGGCGGCAGCAGACCGACACGTGAGGCTGCACCACCACGTTATGTAGCAGAGCACAGACGCCATCTTGTACTAAGCCAACTCCATTTTGCTAGAAACGTTCAGATCTAACCCAGGCAGAGCCAACGTGCACACTGAAAGCTGCAGCTTGACCCCCACTCGACCGCGCTCACTAAGGCCCACACTTCCCCCAACCCCCACCGCATGGCAGATCCGCTGAGGACTCGTTCTCACGAGCCACCAGACACGAACAAACAACAAAATAAAACACTGTAGCTGTTAACCTTCCGCAGTACATCATTGCCCCAGGCATGAACGGGAACATTAGGAAGAAACTGAAACCAGCCCAAAACCTGCATGCCTTGACCCTGTACCAAGCCCCCAGCGTTAGACTGTGTGGCGCCCTACACCCCTACCTACCCCGAAAACTCTTGTAATGTGTAGAAACCATTTATGTAATATATGTCATGTTGACTAACGTTCGCTGCTAATGTGAAGAAGAATGGGTAAAGAGTAATATGCAACAGATATTGTTTATAATGTAAAGATGTACGAAGACTGGCTAGCTGATGACAATATGCAATAACATACGTTGCCCTCTTCATACATACCCCTGCCTAACACTACCTCATGTTCGTATGTCAACTATAGATGTGAATTGTTGTGCTAAAGGGTATGGCCCCCAGTTAATATCCCTTCTAATGCAAATGCATACGAGTTCTCTTAGAGACCCCACGTGTTGTTATTCGCCCCTCACCCACGGGACAGTATACCGCCTTGTGCAGGATGCCCCGCACAGAGCTGGAAGGCCATCTCCCCCTCCTCCCGCCCAGGCCCTCCAGAGATAGCTGGTGTTCAAACAGCACAGCCTCACCTCCCCTCCCGACCCTGCTGGACCCATTTCAAGCATCCGCCTCCCCCATGTCAGAGGCCGCCACAGCCCCACTCCATGACTTACTAGCTACCTGGTCCTAAATCCCACCGTCTCTCAGGCACTAGTCACATGCCCCACACGGGCCAGTGTTATCTCCGTCGACCCCAAGTTAATGGCCCTAAAAAGGAGGGCGCCCACACGTATACCAACAGATCGTAATACCATCCCTCACCTAATCTACCAAGACAGGGTGGTCAAGTGACCCCACCCATGCCCCTGACTATGCACATGGTACCAGATGGTTTGAACCTAAGGTATCCCCCAAACCGATGTATTGGGACACTTCAGATTGCATATCAATGTTCCTGTCTGCGTATTGATCTAAGGTCAGCGCTTACAAGAGTTGCAAACCAACGGAAAGCATGAAGATTGACGAATGGGTGTGAATGTGTGGCCAAAAGGGCAAATGTCAGTTTAGTTGCCAATCATCGTTACAAGGCATGTCCGGCCCGGCATTCCACCCTGATGAGCCCAGCTAACCTTCCAACCCCACTTGGTGCAGCACCAACGTCAGCCAATCCTGGAGAAGCAGCTATCTACTGTGTATACCCCCTAGACATCACCACCCAATCCCCACGATTATGTGTCCCTTATAGCTTGTGTCACCAATGACGTGTTCTGGAAATAAGTAGGCCTTACTTTGCTATTGTCAGACAGAACGCTTTGGGAGTTTGCAGAGTCCTTTGCATGCCCTATATTGATCTATATAAAGCTCTTTTGATATCACCCGCACTTGGTCCTGGTCTCATTCCCCTTCTGGGGTGTGTCCTTTATTGCCTCTCACTAAGGGGGGTGCGTTTCTGGGGACGCTTACATTCACACCTCACCTGACCATAACAACATACAATCTCAACCACCCAGTCCAGCAGTCAGACTCCACAGACTCAGAATCCCCAAAGCTCCTATTCACCTGCCAGGTTCACCCACACCGCTCACCACTAGAAAAGCCAGTTTAGGCACCTGCAGTGCACCAACATTCCACACCAATAGTTGCAAGGACATTGTCCCTCTCTCTTCACCCCTCCAACCCTCCTTAGCTGTACCACGCACCAAGTCGCACCGTACTGCACACCACGTTAGGTATGAATCATCACACCCCGAAATAAAAAAAACAAAATAACACAATACCCACCTATTAAATGTGCACTGCTGAACGTACGTTCCCTACCTGCTCATGCCCTAGAAATACATGACCTACTATCCACCCACAATCTTGACCTACTTAGCATCACCGAAACATGGCTCAATGATGCCTCTTGTCCAGCCATGTCACTAGCCCCACCCCCAGGCTACGCCATCCTGAGACAAGATAGACCTGACAGAACTGGAGGGGGAGTCACCCTTATCTGCAAAGATTCACTTTCCATTAGGCTATCTGACCATAGCACATGGGGTGGAAATGCAGACATCCTCTCAGCCAAGCTTACGCTCTCTCCTAACAACTCTATCGACATCCACATCTTGTATAGGCTTCCGGGACCCCCAGCAGACTTCCAAGACCACCTCTCCCATCGTCTTAGTAACAACATCAAAAAATCCTCCAAAATCCTTCTACTAGGAGACTTACACTTAGGGTACAATGACCCCAAAGATGATTCCGCTTCAACCCCAGCAAAGGAACTAGCAGACCTAGGTTTCTCTCAAGGAGTACACGGTCCCACTCACTCCAAGGTCCGTACCTTTGACTGGATCATGGATCGAAACTGTGCATCCAACATCACATCTAACACCGCCTATCCATGGACAGACCACACCTGCATTGAATTCATCATCCCCACCACCCCCAATCCCGAAGCGCTCACCCATGAAAAACTTAACGCTGACAACCTACGACCCTACCTCAACAACCCTTGCTTAGCACCACCTTTCTCTCAGGATCCCAATGTGCTATCCGCCATCTTCAACGATACCCTTACCAATGCTATAAACACAATAGCCCCACTTGAAAGCAAGAAAGAAAAAAAATCCTTTCACTGTAACTCCTGGTTCTCGGACGAACTCCAAACGCTTCACTCACAGAAGCGCCAGTTACAAAAAAATTGGCAAGCAGACCCAAGTGACTTAAATAAGAACCTTTTCAAACAGATAGCTCTCCAATATAAAAAAGGTATCATTGCAGCAAAAGCGAACTCCTTTAACAAGAGGATATCCAAGGCTAACTTGCAGATATTCACAATCTTTAACGAACTAGTCACACCCCCGACCAGCTCAGATGGGATAACTAAAGACAAAGCCTGGTGCACTTGCATCCAGTCCGCAATGCTAAACAAAATAGAGCTCCAACAAAAGAAAATTCATAACCATTGCAAAGCCCTCCCTAACCATAAGACCAACCCCCTAACACAAGTCAAAAATAGTAGGCCCAATCACGCCCAATTCGTCTTTAGAGACACTACCGAATCTGAGGTCCTTGAACTCATCAAACACCTCAAACCATCACTTTGCAAAGGAGACATATGCCCTCCCAAAATGATCAAGGAATGTGCTAACAAACTCGCCCCTCTGATTACTGCCTTCATTAATGCTTCTTTCAAAACAAGTTCCGTACCAAACAGTCTCAAAGAAGCCTGGGTTTGCCCAATTTCTAAAAAAGCCCACAGTTGACCCAGCTCAGCCCAACAACTATAGGCCTATTCTGACAGTGCCATTCCTTCTGAAAATCCTGGACAAGGCAGCTCATAACCAGATCCAATCTTACATTGAAGCTTACTCCATACTGGGTAAAAGGCAATCTGGTTTCTGCGTAGGGCATGGAACAGAATCCGCCTTACTAGACCTAAAAAATCAAATCTCTCAAATCATGGACAAAGGTAAACCTGCCCTTCTCCTCCTGCTCGATCTATCAGCAGCTTTTGATCTGGTAGATCACAAAACACTAACTACCCATCTCACTCAGGAAGCCCATTTCTCTAAACAAGCAGCGTCCTGGATTACGTTCTTCCTCAAAGGGAGATCCAAGAATGTCTTCTCAAACCTAGCTAACACTGATCCCACAACGTTAAATTGCGGACTTCCCCAAGGATCTTGTACAGAACCCACCCTCTATAACCTCTTCACCAAACCCCTCTTCGACTTACTTGACTCAATGGGTATAGCATATACCAACTATGCTGACGATACTCAAGTACTCATCCCACTATCGGGCTCCTACCACCAAGATGCCATGGCACTAAACAACATCTATGTCACAATCAAAGCTTGGATGGCTGTCAATGGCCTTTGTTTTAACAAAGCTAAGTCCCCACTATGCCAACTTTAACATAGATAAGTCCACCATCACTGTATCCTCATCAGTCAAGACTCTGGGTGTCCACATTGATGCAAATTTATCTATGAACAAACAAGTTAGCGCCATAGCCTCTGCGTCAGCCTACAGCACGAAACTTATCAATGCCATTAAACCATACCTATCCACACCCAACTGCCTTGCAATAGCCAGAGCAACAATAGGCGCCAAACTCGATTATTGCAACACTCTCCTGGCCGGCACCTCATCCAAAAATATACGCATACTACAAACCACACAAAACAATGCGCTAAGAGCCGCTATGAGCATCCCCAGAAGAGACCATACATCTCAAGCCAGATAAAATGCATGGTGGCTACAGGTCAAAGACCGCATTACTCTCAAAATCCTCACCATCACACACAGATGCATTAACAACACAGCTCCCACATACCCAGCTGAAGCCATATCAAGAACTGCCTCAACGCGCCCCTGCAGAACTCAGTATGCCAACCAGCTACACATACCACGTATCAGGAGAGCCACAGACGGAGGGCTAGGTTTCTCATACATTGCTCCCAAACTCTGGACCTCACTCCCTGCCCCCCTTAGAGCTGAAGCTTCCATCTGTGCCTTCCGCAACAACCTCATACCACTCTCCTGAACTAACGCTGCTACTACGTCCACTACTGCTAATATGTATATTATAATACAAATGTAATGTAAATATAATGGGCCTCATTACGACCCTTGCGGAAATGGAAAAATGATGGCGGAAATGCAATACCGCCATCGAACACCGCTCGTTGCGATCATGACCCGTCACCGTAAAGTACGATGCCATTAGCGACACCGCAGTGAACGGCAACGCTAACTGCACCAAGTACGCGCACGCGCGCCTTGCAAAACCGGAATCACCGCCATGGCGCAACGGTACGCGAATTCTGACCCTAGCGGACATGTACTGAACGCCATCAAGCACGTCGTAAAGTACCATTCCGCCATGGCGAGAAATACGGCAACGTGAACCAACCGTAAATGGCCCACTGAGTGCCTGTACTCCACTCCCTGGCCTCATTGCACAACTCCTGGCAGGCGCAATGTACTCACACTATGCAACCAGTGAAATCCACAATTCACCCATGCATGCCAACGTAGAAAAGCATGCAGGGGCTCAAAGCGCCCCGTGAGTGGGCATCCATGTACGGCATGTCACCATAGCCGTACTGACGCAGCACAGGCATGTGAAGGTACAATACATCAAAATGAAAATCAAGAACACATGACACAAAACAACAGTAGTCCCCCATCGCTTGCCACCAGCGCAAGGCAACATCCAAAACAGCATCCTGAGGGGGATTGCACCAGCCCTGTACTCATGCCAGTAAACAAACCAACCATCAGCAGAAGCATGTACCACACAAGTCGGCAGAGTGACTGAGCAGCCAGGCTCATCCCAAGAGGGGCCGATGGGAGCTGCAGGGCACAGATGGCATCAATACAGAAGCTATTCCAATGGACATGACCCCAGTCCCCCTCCAACAAACGCACGCAAACACAGTCACCTGTGACCAGCCACATTCTGAACAACCCATCATTCCACCAATCGACCTGGCTGACAGGCACCAGTCGGCCAAAAGCCAATCCCCCGCCCCTGAACAGCACATCATGTAAACAGACACAATGGCAGCCCCTATCCGTGACCATACTGTGCTACGTAGGCAAACGCGGCCAGTACTGTACCACACAACTCAACTCAGAAGGCGGAACACAATGCAGATCATCTCGCAATACATACCGCCACAAAGCGAAAATCGCCACATCACCTGCAAAGAACAACGCAACACGACAAATATCGGAATACAATTTAAATGCACATCCAAATGACAAAGGCCCCACAGCAATTTGCAAAATACCACCAAAACAACCATCATCACCGAGGGCTGCATCTGCAATAATTGACCGGCTTCCACTTGTGTGACGCCCTGTACCATCATGGCACACAGGGCCTACATCAACGTTCCAAAAGGCAACATGGAAGCGGCAAGAACCGCAGGTCCGTCCCATGAGGCAGGCACTAGTCGAGCTGAAAGGCCGAAATGTTGCACCTAGCCACCAGTACAGCGTAAGGGCATGTGGCCCATTGGCGATCGTCCCATATGATCGAAATGGTGCTCCACTGATTCACCCGAAGCTGCAGGAGTCGAGAGTAAAAACCATCTGGAGGAGTGGCGTAGAGATGGCATCTGCAATAGGGCAGGAGATACCTGTCACCCAAAAGAAACACAAATCAACCGATTGCATTACGGGACTCATGATGCATTACAATCTTCATTCAACACACCAAATCCACACCCATATGCATGCTAGCCCACTCCAAAGGAATATACACACCCCTAAATCAGTATCGAATCATAACGAAACCAATCGAGCTAAATACACCATTGGCAACGTCGGTTACTGTGCATGCGTCCGTCAAGATAGAACCCATGACATGGGATTAGTAACGTGCCTAGACACAAGTGTATGAAGGCGCGTCGAGACAGGGAGGATCCGACAAGGGCAGATAGACGTATGTCCCACTATGGCAGCCTTGCATCACATAACGCAGGGGAAGGGGAGTGAATCAAAAAACCCATGTACATGGCAGACCCTAAACGGAATCATCAGTCCATGCATCCATACATCATTCCCTCATCCCGCAATGAAAACGCATGAATATTCACTCACATAATATGTGAAACTTCCATCGCGTCTGTGCGTAATGCAGTCCGCAAAAACCACTGTGCCCCTGGCCGGATCTGTAGTGTTGTGAAGCAAGATGGATTTGGGAACGTCCTGCCTTATCGTCCACTACGCTATTGCGCATCCCATTCAATTCATATCATTCATTGCCTGCTCGTTATGGGCCATGTCCCAAGGACATTCTACAATAGAACGTTACATTTCCAGCCAGACCTGTGGGCGTATCCTCGCCGCTACTTCAAAACCCAAAATGCTGGCCTTCGAATTCCTCACTTGCAACATTACGTCGAAAAGGCTTCTGTGAACGCTTGCATTCACAATTACATCAATGTAGTGCGGCTGTGTGTCATGATGCTAACTGGCTGCAATCACAAATGGGACGCCACGCCCGTCGGTGAAGTACGTTACTGTGCTGCATGAGGGTCGGCCATCGATCGAGCCCTACATACCACTGACTCTTCACAGGTATGTAAGCGGCTGCAATCATAACATGTGTAACAATGGGAGCATACCATGAAGATCAGTCAAAGTACATCACACTGCCATCGGGATTAGATACATGATTCCAATCCCAAGATGCCATGCGGCCAAATGCAGCCTTACGTGCGGGACGTGCTCGGCCAGAAGGGATTGCATCTGCCACAGATTCATTCAATCAGCACAGGTGGAGGCCATACAGGCCGACAGCACATATATTGCAGACCCAAACCCCTCCCACAACCACTCCCACTCCAAAATGCTACCGGCAGGACTAGCGATGTTGGGCCTGGGGGACCAGATAGCACTGCAAGTGCTACAACTACAAGAAGACGACGAACAACAACAGGTACAACAACCGGGCGCACAGGGGAGACGGAGGAGAAGGAGGAGGAGGAGGGCAAGGCAGGGTCAGCAAGGCCCACAAGCACTGCCACTACCACCACGCAGGCGGCCCGCAATCCCACGCCTCCGAGCCGATCCGTTCAACCTCACTGCTGAGCAGATCCACACCCTCTACCGTTTGGACCGGGACACCATAATCGCCATTGTGGACATGACACATGCTGACCTCGTGAGCATGATAGATAGCCCAACCGCCATCCCACCCCTACTGAAGGTGGTGTCTGCACTCCACTTCCTGGCCACAGGCACCTACCAGCACACAGTGGGACAGTTGCATGGCATTTCACAGCCACTGTTCTCACGGACACTCTTCCAAGTGCACGATGCCCTCCTGAAGCACGCCGACGACCACATCACACTACCACGCACGTACCAGGAGATTACCAACGCTAAAGTGGGATTCCATGCACTTGGCGGCATCCCGGGTTGCATTGGTGCCATCGACTGCACCCATGTTGAATTGGTTGTCCCACATGCCATGGAGGTCCAGTACCGCAACCGGAAACAATTTCATTCAATCAATGTGCAAATGGTGTGTGACTCCAACAAGATATTTACGCATTGTTGTGCCAGATTTCCAGGATCTACCCATGATTCTATGGTCCTGAGGAACACAAGAATACCACGCTACATGGAGCGACACGCAGGGCACAGATCCTGGCTACTCGGTGAGTCTCATTCCATGCATGACATCGTGGCCCATTTGATGCGTCAATGACCTTGCTGGGGGGGGGGGGGCTACTTAGCACTATCATTCCACTGACACCCTTTATTCGTCTCATACAGGTGATGCCGGGTATCCACTGAAGAGATGGCTCCTTACACCAATCCGGAACCCACAGAACGAGCATGAGGAGGACTACAACCATGCCCACTCACGTACCCGTGTGGTCATTGAACAGGCATTCGGCCTACTGAAGGCTCGTTTTTCGCAGCCTCAGCAGGTCTGGCGGGGCACTCATGTACAGCCATGAGAAGGTTTCTAAGATGGTCATGGCATGTGTCATGCTGCACAACATGTGCATACGTAGGAATGTGCCCATGCCCCCTGACGCTGTACTGCATGCACCTGAAGATGATGATGATGATGAGGGTGGGGATGTGGAGGCACCTCAAGGAGTCCATGAGGCACAGGATGCACGTGCAATCCGACAGAGCATCATAGATGCATGCTTCTAGCAACCACGCATGGTGCCTATTACACGGAAAGGGGACCTGTGGCACTGTGTGTGTGTAGTACAGGCACATTGTGGACTGTACGCCTATGAAGGCCTCGTACGCAAATATCAATGTCCACACATGTCATTGGATGATTATGAGATGCTGTATTGTTAATGTGATTTGATTTATACACCCTATGGACCCGCCACCCAGTGAAGCCCAACACACCCCCTCCACCCTACTACCTCACCCCCCAACACCAGTGTCCAAATATGCATGCTGTCCGTGGTTGGACGCTATTGCAAGCCCCCTCTACGGGTATCAGGGGCACCCCTGCCCGTGGAGCGCAGGTTCCTGCCAGATCTGCGTTGGGGGCTGCCCTGGACGGAACTTGCCACGGATGATGTCTCTGCCTGCTCGCGTCCATGCATGTCTCTGAGGGTTTGTGAGAGCTCCGAGAGCACACGGCGCACAGCAGCAAGTTCAGCACAAACGTCTTTGGACGTCGCATGCAGTTCCCCCCTCAGGCTCTCGGTGCTTTTCTCCATTTGTGCTCTCAGGCTCTCGGTGCTTTTCTCCATTTGTGCTCTCAGGCTCTCGGTGCTTCTCTCCATTTCTCCCCTGAGGCTCTCACTACTTTTCTCTATTTGTGCCCTGAGTGTCTCGGTGGATGTTTCCATGGCTGCCCTGGAACCCCCGCATTCATTTGCATGGTCCTTGAGTAGCGTGGACACTTCCTGCTGTTGCTCGATCAGCAGGTCGAGGGACTGTTGCCTCTGCTGGGCCATGGGCATTTGCGGTGGTGTGACAGGGGGGCTGCTCAACACATGTTGCCTTGGCACAGGACTTGTGGGGGTTGGCCAGTCGTCGTCTTCAGGGTGCCCCTGCGTGGTTTCGTCATGGTGTAGGGGATGGAACATGCAGGGGGATTGGGAAAGGTCATGGATGGTACCTACGTCGCCAGCACTGTTTTCCGTGTCGGAGCATGCTGGCATGACAGCTGTGTCACCTATGGTGCTGCTACCACCAGAGGCAGTGCCATCAGATACGTTCTTTGGGGGGACCTGTGGTGCTGGGGTTGTGGACTTGCTGGCTGCTGGGGTGCCTGTTGCAGTCCCCTCCAGTGTGCTGCCACTTGATTCCTGCTGCTGCCGTGTCTTGATCCTTGCACCTGAGGTGGAGGCTCTTGGGACGTTGGTCCTGGCCCTCTTTGCAGGCGTGCTGGTAGGGGTGTCCTGCAGCTCGTCATTGGTATCGGACCCTGTGGTGGAGTAAAGAGGGGCGAGCGTTAGTTATGGGTCTGTCGGATTTGGAATGGCAACGTATCAAATGCATTGGGGTGGTACATGAGGCTGATTTGGGACTGGGCCTTGGAGGTGGTCTCATTTTCGTGTGGATTGAGGATGCATTCATTTGGCTGCCTGCAGTTAGGGGGTGCATGCTGCACATGTAGGGGTTGTTTATGGCTTCTTGATTGATTTGTTTGTTCATTCTGACTTTTAGAGGGCGCTGTCAGGGCAAAGTATGTATAGCACTATGGGGTCACATGGTACTGCACATGTTCGTGGTTTGTGGATTTCGCATTGTTTCTCTTGGCCAACCTACCTGATTCTCCGGATGTCGGCACTCCTTTCTCCATCCCTCCGACTCCCTCTATGCTCTCCATTCCTATGGTGGAGGCGCAGATTTCCTCCCAGGGGGTCAACTTGATGGGCGACTCTGAACCCCCCCCGGTAGCTGTGGCGATGTTCCTGTTCGCAGAAAGTATGCTGCGTACGCGGATCCGCAGGTCGTCCCACCGCTTGCGGCATTGCTGTGGCGTGCGGGGTGTTGTCCCCACCGCACTTACGCGCTGTGCCACCAGGGCCCATATGGCCTTCTTGTTGGCAAGGGCCGTCCTGGTCATTTGACTGGAGAAGACGACGGCGGCATTTTCCTGGAGGGTCTCGGTGAGCACGGTCAGTTCCTCTCGGGAGAAGTGTACCTGCCGCTTGCGGTCACACGCTTTCTTGGCTACCTTTCCCATATTTATTTTTTTAACTGGGGTTGCTAACGGGTTGGGATGTGTGTCAGGGTCGGATTTTTAATGGTTGTGTTGGGATTCGGATTTTATAGTTGTGCGGCGTGCTGTTTCCCGTTCCGGCCACATGCTTTTACTTCCGTTTCCGTATATTTACGGTGGCCGTAATTTGCGGTGCCCGCTCGTTACGGTGACCGCTCATTACGGTGACCGCTAAGATGGGTGGCGGTATTGCACCTGGTGCAGCGTACGGCGGCGGTAAGGGCCGTTTTGGGGTCATTTCCGCCATCGCAGCCTTTCGGATTCCGCCATGGCGTAATGCTCGTGCCCGATGGGTCGTGATTAGCCGCACTTTGCTCCTTCGTGCAATGGCGGAAACGCTATTTACGCTGTTGCGGTCCGGTCAGTCACTTTCCGCCAGGGTCGTAATGAGGCCCAATGTCATTTATGTACATATATTGTATCCACTATCTACAACTACTTGACAATTGTAATATTATTCTATACAAATTCTTCACAATATGTAACAAATGTTTAACATGTTATTGTCTGTAACTAAGCATGTTTCTGTAACAAGTGCCACAATGTCTATGGGCTGATGTGCGCTATACAAATATGAATAAAACAAACAAAGAAGCTAGCGCTGCCCGGAGGCTGCAACGTGCGGTTGGCCCATTCTGACAGCTTGAGAGGCAGGCGGGATATGTAGGGCAGCGGCCCAGGGCTTTCCATACAGCCAGCCTGAGTGGATGTGCGAGAAGGGAGAGAATCAGCCAATGGTGCTTAGAGCATTAAGAACCCTGTACTATGAGTTGCCTTGATTGGGACCTTCCTTTTTGCTCTGGGATCTAAAGGAGCTGCAGCAACTTAACTGTCTTCTGTTGTGGGTAGATTGGGGCTCATGACCCTGCCCCCCCGGACAGTGGCGGTACTGACCATCCACCTATCCAAAGATGGCCCTGGGAGAAGCGAGCCTGGCAGCTCAAGTATTTGGTGAATCCCAGCTAGCAGAAAGGGGTGACCAGTGGAAATGTGTCTGGGGCCCGGGGCCGAATTGTGTGCGATACGACCCAACTGTCAAGGATAAACAGCATTGTGGGTTACCCAGTGGGTGCCTGGTGCACGTGAAGCTACTTAGAGCGCTACCCTCCAGTGAAAAGCTTTGTGATCCACAAAACCAGATATAAGAGCGACTGAGAAGTGCTTCCACCTGACCCCACCCAGACAGTGCAGTGATCTATGGGCAGGATGAAGGCAGGTAAAGCTAAGCAGAAAACAGGGGCTTCCATCAGAGACATGCTCCAACATCTGAAGCCACCACCAGAGCTGTCATCGGCATTAGAGGAGGAAGCCAGGCCTGCCACTAAAGGTGACATCCTGTGCCTGTTTCAGTCCCTGCAAAAGGAGATGGCGGCGACGGCAAAAGATCTGAAGAGCTCCTTTAAAGAACTGCCTCGTACCGTACAGCAAAACAAGTCTAAACTAGATGACTTGGCATCTGCCTTCTGTGAACAAACACACTCGCATGACCAACTCGAGCAAAGAGTGGCAGCTCTAGAATCTTTCCTACGTATAGCAAAAGAAAAGCAGGAGGATGCGAAAATCGATCTTGCAGGAATAACGTGCACATCAGAGGAGTACCGAGAGACATCCAAGACCTGGAGAAATATTTCCGAGCTTTGTTCCAAGAGATACTCTGAGATGAGGATCTCACATTGGATCGTACACATCGGGTGTTCTCCAATTTCCAGATGAGACAAAATCTTCTCCTGGATGTCCTGGTACGGGTTCACTTTTTCAAAACTAAAGATCTCATCTTCCAGAAGGCTAGAGCGATGGGTGACCTACTGTTCTAGGGATCAGCTCTTCAGCTGTTCCAGGATCTCTCCCAAGGGACAATTGAACGACGAAGGCTAATTAGGCCGCTGACCAGTTGGCTCTCGGAAAAGGGGATCCCCTATAAGTGGGGCTAACCATTCCAAATTATGTTCCAGCTGGATGGGTCCCAGCTTCAATTTAGATCTCTCAGGTCGGTGGTGGAAACCCTGAAGATCCCTGAGGGGGATATACCCTTGCCAGATGAACATGCCCCCGAGACCTCAGCAGCCCAATGGTCACAATCAAAGTGAAGGAAGAGTAGACAGCAAAAACATAGGAGGCCCTCTATGGACAAAAGGGAAAGGAGCAGAGATCCTACAGAGGATTCAGACTGAACGGTGAGGTTGATGGTCCAAGTCAATTTAGCTCCCACAGGAGCCCCATGGGGAACGTGGGTTGTAGAACACTTTGGAACTATGATTTTAAGTAGCTGGGTGCTAACAAAAGTAATTGTAAAGGCTGCAGCAAGCTGCTTAATTTGCAATCATTTATACTTTCAGCAACAGCTTATACCTCCAAGCTTATTAATGTGCCCAGGCCCTTCTTGTCCACCAGCAGTTGTCTCACTGTGGCCAGAACACCTATGCTCTCAAAATTGGACTATTCTAACACCCTATACTTAGGCACCAGCAAGCGAAATCTTAATAAGCAACAAGTGTTGCAAAACAATGCTCTTCAAACTGCTCTAAATATCCCTCGTTCCAAACACATCTCACAAATATGACGTAACTCTAACTGGCTCCCAAGAAAAGATAGGATCACACTTGGAACACAAATGATCACCCATAAATGCCTCTCAAATTCTGCCCCTAAATATCTGGTGGATAAATTCACCAGACATCACTTCACCAGACCCATGAGATTCAACTACTCCAACTGCCTTAAGATTCCCAATTTCAAACTTCAAAAAGCTGGCGGGTCCAACTTTCAGTCTTAGCAGCTAAAACCTGGAACTCCCTGCCTTCTTCGCTAAGAGCCGAACCTTCTTTTGGGTCCTTCAGAAATAAGGCTAAAACTTGGCTCTTTTACCAACTAAACTAAAGTCTACAAAACACCTTTGCACAGCACTTTGTACTTGTTTACTGGCGGGTCTTTGCCTAGATATGTAACACTAGGTGCCTGCTATTCTCACTCTAACTGCAACTATACTTCTGTATGTATTTCTCCGACCAGGCATGCTCTCTTGTTATGTAACACAAGTCAACTGCCTACCTCTTTCTACCGTTCTGCACCACCATCATGTATGTAACACTTGTGTTTTACTACCCTCATATATGTAACTCTTGTTGTATGTGTAAGTAAAAGCGCCTAGATACCCTGGGTTAGATGCACTATATGAGCAAACAAACTAAACTAAACCTATAGGGGCATTAGGAGGACATGCCCCTTTTCAAGCATATTGCTTTATGTTTACCCTGCACAGCGTTATTCTATTTTTGGTTTTCTTTTTGGTGTTTTGTTATACATCCAATATTGTTATGGGATGTGTTATACGACTGAAAGCTGAAACATTATACAATATCCCCTTGAGGAGGTGGTGGGTATTGCAGGGTTGAAATGCTATGTGGGTTTTTGCCTGAAGGTGGGGACCCAGGGTGGCAGGCCCGATTATCAGCGGTGCTTGAGACACACCTAAACCACCACAATGTCTGATATGAACATTGTTTCCATAAATGCCCTGGGGCTAAACTCCCAGAAGAAAAGGAAAGGGGTTCTCTCCAAATGAATAGAGCTCAAGGCAGACATTGGCGTGCTTCAAGAGACTCATCTGTTGCAACGGGACGAGATGAGACTGAGATCACGCTGGTTCCCGCATCAGTACTTTGCTTCCTCATCAACTAAGAAAGCGGTAGTAGCCATCTTAATAGTTAAGTCTCTACATTTTGAACAAGTGAAGGTGGTAAGAGACACCCTGGCCAGATATATAGGGGTAATTCTGTGCATAGCAGGTAGAGCCTTCAGGGTGGTGTTGGTGTATGGTCCCAATCAACATCAGGATCAGTTCTACAGCCATTTGGTTCAACAAATTGCACAATTCCAACAAGGGGAGTTGGTAATGGGAGGGGATTTTAATCTAGTGCTAGATGGCAGCTTGGACAGGTCTGGTTCGGAGTCTTCCGCGGAGATGGCAAGAGCAGTTTCACTCAGACAAAGCACTTCTACTTTAGCACGTCCAATAAAGTCCCTGGATGCTAGCCTACAAACTCCAGGCACAGCGAAATAGCACTGTTATAGGGGATTTACAAGATAGTGGAGGGCTGCTACATACTACTGAATCCGAGAAAATACAAATTCTATCCTAGTACTACTCCGAGCTGTTTGCGGCGGACCCATCCGCTAGTCCACAACAAGAGGGGTTCATCCGAGAATCTCGGCTTCCCCAAGTTACAGATGAGCAGAGACACTCCTTAGATCCACCTATTACAACACAGGAAGTAGCATATGCCATTCGATCCCTCCCGGGCAACAAAGCACCAGGGCCTGACGGCTTTACGGCCGCTTTCTATAAAAAGTTCTCGGCAGTCCTTTCCCCCCGCATGGCACAGTTGTTTAAATCCTTTGCTGAGACGGATTTGATCGCACCTTCTATGGGGGAGTCGACCCTGACTCTGCTTGCTAAACCGGATAAAGATCCCACGTTGTGCTCATCCTTCTGATCGATCGCAATCCTCAATTACGACGCTCGAATATACTCAAGGGTGTGGGCCACGAGACTGCCCGCAATCCTGCCAGAATTGGTGACGGCGGACCAAACGGGGTTCATACCTGGATGCCAAGCATATAACAATATCTGGTGTACAATTGATATTTCGGCATGGGCGCATAAATATAGCGAGCAATGGCTTTGCTCTCAATTGACACAGAGAAAGCGTTTGAACGCATTGATTTGTCCTATCTGTCTAAGGTCTTGGAGGGGTTCAGACTAGGTCCGCGTTTCCTCAGGTTGTTATTGCCCAACTTCGTATTACCGTCTATGAGGATTAAAGTAAACGGGATTCTCTCTAATCCAGTGCCTCTATATAGAGGTACTCACCAGGGATGTCTGCTGTGCCCATTATTGTTCACCCTGTCTATGGAACTCTTAGCCTGTATGGTACGCCTATCTGGGAATATTAAGGGGCTGGATATAGCGGGTCACCAACATAAATTGGCGTTGTACGCAGACAACCTCCTCTTTTATATGCAGACTAAGACCAGAGCTGTTTACCTGACATGTCCCAATACAAGGGTCAGGCAAAGTCAGGCAATTGGCCAGAATCACACACAGCTGATGGCCCTTTCCATTCCTCACAGGGATAAAAGGTGGAGCACAAAACGAGTACGGCAGACCGCACGACATGAGAGCTAACTCAGCACAGCAGTTCAAGAGGATGAGAAAGACAGCGCAGACCGAGAGGGTGACAAGCAGAGAAGCAGCTTTGCCCGTTCCGTCTAAGGCCTGTGAGGCCTGCGCAGAAGGAATCATAAGTCCGCAAATAATAGCCAGCGTGTATTGCAACAGATGTCAACAGTACGCATGACCCTCCTCTGCTGATTATCAAGCCGGAGAGAAACGCTTGTCTCAGTGGTACCAACCTTGACTTCAAGGAGAAGGAAGCAAAGCGGTTCATCACAGCTGGTGAGTCGAGGGGAGTATCAATAAGAAACCGAACTGTGTTAAACAAAAAGTAGCCAACGGCTAATTTGAACTTTGGAAAGCATAAAAATGTGTTTTGATGAAAGAGGTGGAAAACCAGAACAGAGGAGTCTGGCACCACGTGGGTGCTTACGCATGAAACTCTAGGCGATTACCTGATGGTAGAGACTGTCATAACCACAAGGTTTTGGGAAAAGGCGGAAGAAGTCAAAGTGGTCATACAGGGGTCTTGTAAAATCCTCTGTACTGTTGAAAGTCTTTGACCGACAGATTATTGGGAAGCTAAGGGCAATGAATCCTGCTTGGTGAAGTAAGCGCATGAACAGTGTGTTGCAAAGGTTGGAAAGAGTGAAACCAATCGAAGGATGTGCACACTGAATTGTTTGAAAAGACATTCAGATTTGTGAAAGCAAGAAGTACTGCAAGACAAGAAGTGAACTGTCCCCCTTGTCATTTGGGGTCCAAGCCCGGCCAAGGGAGATCCAGGGGTGAAAAATCATCACCCAAAGTTCATTGAGAAAGGAACTGTTTACTAGATTTGTGGAATACGACTTGTGACGGGTCTGCGCCCGGAAGAGGGGGACACAGAGGTGAAGCCATCGCCTAAAGTATACGTGGAACAGAACATTGTGCCTCATTACGACCCAGGCGGTAAGTTACCGCCTGGGCCGTGACATTACCACCATGGCGTAAACTACGTTTACGCCATGGTGGTAGGCGGACTTACCGCCCCATTCCGAGTTTGGCGGGGCGGTAAGTTCCCGATCCCCATTTACCCTTCCCCATTCCCATTTTTGCCCCATAGGGCATAATGGGAGTGGGGAAGGCGTTAATTACGCCACCGTAAATTACGGTGGCGTAATTAACTCCATGGTCCCTTAGCGCCATGGATTTTAACACCTGCTAAAAGCAGGTGTTAAATCCGCCATGGCGCTAAGGGACCTCATACTCAGGCGGTAAGGGTCGGCGCTGTTTACGGCGCCGTAAACCCCTTACCGCCTGAGTTGTAATGAGGCCCAATTATGTTTGTTTGTTGAGAACATCAGGTCCTCGAAGGCAAGAGACTTTTGGTAAAGGAAACTTAACCATCGAAGAACCTGATAGCTGGAGCGGAACTGTCGGCTCGTGCTGGGAAAGCTCGAGTGTGCGATGTGCTCAGGACATCCACCTTTTACCGTGCTCAAAACGTAAGGAAGGGAGAACCCTGGCAATCACATCCTGACTTATTATTTGTGAACACGTCTTTCTTTATTGAAACCCTATCGACAAACTCTTTTTGTAATTAATTGTAAGGAATTGGCAATAGGGATTTCTTAGTACAGGCCTTTTATTTTGACAACCAGGACTGCCTTATTTTTCATTTGATGGTCGCCGCTTGCCTGCATCTTAGACTTAGGTTTAGCTTAGGCGTTTATCCACCCTGCATTTAGTTTAATAAACACCCTTGAACTGTGATCATTTGTGTCTGTCTTTACTTTTGCCACCATGAGATCCTTACAGAACTCCTTTACACAAAAGTGTTGGGTTTCTCCAAAGTTCCGTAAGAGAGGTGAGTGGGATCTCTTAACCTCTAGAGCCACGTTAGAATATTGGGACAAAGCTGTGCACAAATATGCAGGGACGACGTTTCCCTCGCCTAGGCCAGGTCTCTGGGACAACAAGACAACAAGGTGTTTCTAAGGGGATAAACAGGGGTCCATTTATTAGTTGGAAAGAGGGGGGCCTACACACACTGAGCCGGTTGTACAGGGACACTCATCCTCTCACATTTGAAGAGTGCAAACAGGCCTAAATGGTAGTTGAGAGGGGTATGTTTGAGTATTTACAACTTCACCACTGGGCAATACAACCACAAGTGGCATCCCTGGGGAAACACGAGACTACTCTTTTTGAAGATTTGTTTACTGGTGACCCCCAGAGAGCCAAGTTAGCAACTCTTTATGAGGTGTTAAATGGATCCACGTTTAAATACCAGCATACCTATACATCCAAGTGGGAAGAAGATGTAGGGAGACCTATAGATGATCTCACATGGTGCATCATCTGGACGAGAGCCAACAAGACTCCTCAAGCTGTTCACCTTAGAGAAAATAGCTTTAAGCTGTTGCTCCGATGGTACCTTACTCTGGGGCGGAAGCATAAAAACACCCAACCCTCCCCCCATGCTGCTGGAGATGCAACGCACCGCACCCTCGGGTTCTATTTTTCCCATGTGGTGGGAATGCCCACAAGTACAAACCTTTTGGCAGGCAGTATTCACCCAAATTAGAGAAATATGTGGGTTTGAATTGGAGACAGACCCCCTGGTTTTACTTGTGGGAAATGAAGACACACAGGGACATTACAATGTAAAAGCCAGAAGCTGCCGACTGATTACCTTCTTTGTGCTAGCAGCACACTTAGTAATTGCACAACACTGGAAGTCACAAATCATGCCAGGTATAAAGGAATGGTCCGCCAGAATGTGGTATGTGGCTGCCATGTCCAAAATTGGGGAAGCAATGAGGGGTGAAATGTCGCAATTTCTGGTGGATTGGGCCCCACTGATCACGTTTGTGAGTGACTCTGTTAACCCTAACATTCACCATAAGCCCTACAAGATGTGGTCCTTTTCACTACTGTAAGGAGCGTAATAAGCCACTTTATTATGCCCCCACATGAGATCTAATCTGCAAGCCACACCTCGCTATATACTCATAAACAATGTCGGTGGATGTATTTACGGATTTTTTTGGTTTTGCTTTACTCTTTATTTGGTTTGTGCCTTCAGATATGATTTGTTTAAATTGTTGAAAAACCTGTCAGTTATGAAACCATAGTCTATTAGTGAGATATCATCTTACTAATGAAAAAAAGGAATTGCAATACTTAAAACTCTGACTTGTAATGGCATCAATGTTATGGTAACGGACGCATTATTTTATATGATTCAATAAACTTGAAATGTTAAAAAAAAACAGCTTGTGCTTGTTACACTTCCTTATGTTTCCTTGGCTCTTGTCAATGCTTGTTTGCACTTGCTTGGCTGTGGCCAGTTTCAGATCTCTCATATCTTGCATTCGACTCGTTGTGCTCTCTTGGCTTTGCCTGCACTTGTTTTACTTAGGGCAGTTCATTATTTCCATGCAGTTCACAACTTTCCTTTCAGTAAAGTTCACGCTCCTTTTACTCCTTTCAGGATGCCAGAGTGTTTTCAACTTGTTCTCAATTGGTTCCATATTCAAAATACTTTTCCTTTACGTTAACTTGCTTTCATTTCACTTAGTATTCAAAAATTGTCTTGCTTTCATTTAATTCAGTATTCAAAGTACGTTGCATCTGCTTTCATTGCGTTCAGTATTCAAAATGCCTTGCATTCACATTATTTCTCTCACCGCCTGCCAGCCCGGTGTTCCTCCTTTCTGGTTTCACTCACGGTCGGTTTTACGGCTCCTCACAAGTCCTTCTGTCGCCATGGGTTCCTCTTTCTCCTTGCATTTGCCCGCGTCTTCTCTCAACAGAATTTATGTGGCTCGCACACTCCCAGCAATGCTTCCACGTTGAAGCTGGATACATACGACTGCTTCCTTCGGTCTCGCGGGTTTCTGTCTCACGGCTTGCTACCGGCCTTCAGCTTCTACTGTCACCGCTTCCTGCTGCGTATGCTCTGCACTGCTTCACAGGCTTCCAGCGCTCCTCCTGCCACACCAGAGAGGCCTCCCTGCACACAGCAGATTTTGCTCTCGCAGCTGAGAGTGCTTCCATGGTTCGCCCTTCTTCCACAGCTGACACCATTTGTTTTGGGCTTCCAGCTTTAAAAGCTCCACCTACAGTTTCATTAAAAAACGGACTAGACCGCTCTCCAGCAAAGCAGTAGTCCTGCCTTACTCTTGTTGTCCTCCTCCTCCTCATCCCAGTGCTCAGTTGGGGCTGACAATTGTTAGTTTTCATACAATGAGGAGGTGTAGGTCCAGTTGTCCTCGTCTCAGTACCATATTGATACATTTTGGGGAATGTTTTGGGGAAATCACAGTGAAAGTGCTGACAGAAGCTTTGAGGGATGGAGGGTTCATGGTGAAAGGAAAATGGGGCTCCCATGTCTCACCTAAGGACGTCCTCTATCCACTCCCCAAGTCTCCTCAACCCAGGTGATCCTCGCTCCATCCACCCCCAGGGCCGGGATCCAAAAGCGATGGCCTTTCCCTGGCCACCTGAGTAGTGGAACCGGCAGAAAAGAAGTGAGGATGCCTTCAGGTTTCTCACAGCCAATTTTGACCCACAAACTTATGAAATGTACCCATTTAGAGGTGTGCCTACAAACATACAAAATCCTACTTGGCACTTGCTTAATATGTTTAGTTTATCCACCCGTACCTCAAAACTTTGCTCGTAGCATCTAATAAGGCGATTGGACAATGGTTAGCTGGTTTGGGGTAATCGCCTTTTTTAAAGACGGGTATTATAAGAGGCAAGTGCCAACTGGGGGGCAACACATAAGTTCTAATGATTTCTCTAAATACGTGACAAGGAATTTTGGACCATAATTCAGGGGCAGTCTTCAGCATTATCAATGCCAGCAGGTCTGGGCCCACAGATCTACGCTGAAAAACCAAATCCCAAAAGCTTGAGTTTCAAAATTGCGAAGCCCACTTGTTCGCATTTTGTAACTTGAGCTTTTGGGATTTTGGTTGTGTGTCCCCCGCTGTGCATTTAATGTTTGAGGGGGACACCCCCTCTCCCCTTGTTCGGTGTTATAGGCTTCAGTCTTTTTTACCATGCCAAATGCGCACCACTTGGAGGAGGAGCATGCTGAAACTGAGCCTGCACTGTGCCATATAACTTCCAGTCCGGCGCAGAGTGCTGCGCGGACGGAAGTGAGAGAAAGTGGTTACTGTGGTCACTGGTGGAGCGTGGTAGAATGAGCCGACTAATTACAAGCTGGTTGTTTCAATTCCAAAATTCTGGACTACTGTCAAAAGGCATTAATTTAAATATCCCCTTTGAAGAGTACTAGATCTCTGAGCTAGGAGGTGACTGCGGCTATTGACCTTTGAGTCTCGGAAGAAGCGGACAGGCATTTTTCATATATAATGCCATAAAAGAAGCACACTTTGATGTCTAAGGTGACTGCAGGGCTGTTTGAACTTTGAGCCTCGATAAATTATTCTTTCTACAGCATATGTGCCTGAAATTCCAAAGTGGGAAAGCATTGTTGAAATATACGCCAGCCTGGAAAATGCCAGAAATGGTTTGGGGTTGAATGAACGAGGTAGGAATGTTCGAGGGAGAAAAGACAGAAGATTATTTTTTTTAAATAACCTTCAGTGTTTTCTCCCCTGATCATTTCTGACTTGGCCAAACCGTGCCCACACCCCCACCTACACCCCTTCTCACACCCATGCCACACCAGCAACCCCACCCCCCCTACTTACCTTGCCTCCGACTCGTTGGTCCCTGAAACACCTGTTCCCTTTCACGTCTGTGATCGGAAACCGGCGCCGCAGGGTCCTTTTCTATTTTTTCTTTTTGGGACAGCTGCGGGGGTGTCCCCCGGCTCACTACACTGTATAGTATAGTGAGCGGCGGTTGCGGGGGACATCCCTGCATTCGTTTATTTTTTTTATTTTTTATTTTTTGGGGTTGGCTGCGGGGGACCCCCCTACAACCTACGATAACAATATAGTGGGCAAGGGTGCGGGGGAAACCCCTGTAGATCCCAGAACCGAATGCGTGATTTGGTCAAACTTTTCGGCCGTTCGGAATTTTTTGGAACGGCCGAAATTCGGCCAAATCATGCATTCAGACATATTTTATCGGTCATTTTGGACTAAGCCCCACCAATCACCAGAAATCGACCGTTACCCTCCTCTGAACACGCAGCATGTACTGGCGCAATAAACGTTGCCCGTAGTTTAAAACAAGCAACTAAGAGACTATTACAACATACAAAACCCACCATGGCAGGCATCACTAAATCCATCTGTGAACTGAATGGCATTGATGAAAGTGAAGAGGAAAAATAACTCCCTGTTTAAAACCTAAGAATAAACCTACAAGCTTCCTCTTCTGTGACTATTGCTACCTCAGGGACTACTTCAACTCAATCTGTGACTGCTTTACCTGACAGTTTGGTGATGGACATAGCGATGAGCCTAGAGGCTGAATCAAATTTGGAGGCCCCAACAACTCTAATATCTGGAAATTCCTACCAAACCCCTGATTTGAACTGTCCTATAGCTGCTATCCAGCTCTCCTAATTGCACTGCAATTGCTGTGAATGCATATGCATCCTGCCACAAAACGATGAAAGCCTTTCTTCCTCTGATTGCTCCTTTATGGGACATACTAGAACAGATTCTGACATTTAACTATTTTAAATTCCTTATTTAAACTGTGTAAAAACATGTATAATCAATAGATTTTAAAAACTGCCCAAGTAATAAAGGTTATACATTGAAATCTCCAAACAGCAATGTACCGTAACACAAAAATCAGCTGAGGGCAGGGTAGCTTGCCCAACTATAATTATTCAGGACTTGCAGGCGTCAACAAGACCCACTACAAGACTATTGATAAAATAAGTCAGCCAACGGTAAATGAAGATGGACGATTTAACAGAAATTACTTGGGGGGGGGGGGAAATAAACCATCAAAGAAAATCAAAGAATGTTGGCAAATCTATCCTTGCACCTAAAGGTAGGAAACATATTTGGAAGACCAAACATGGTGCACCCCTCACCACTAAAAGTATTAAGGGAAACACAAAAAGTACGATGGCACCTCAGGCCTTTCTCAGGGATATGATCTTTCAAGAAGCCCCTGAGGGATTTCAAATAGTGGAAAACCCAAAATTAACAAAAACGGCAGGGGCATATCCCAGGCCTTAAAATAATAACCAAAAAGCACTCTAATGTTGAGCTTGTGGGTTGGAATGCACTCATCCGAGAGACTTTCTTTAAACCCCTCAAAATACTAGAGCCCATAACGATGAGGATGGTTGTCCTAGTGGAACTGTAAGCAGGGATGAGAGTATTTATCCAGCAAGGCATTTCTTGAAGCCTTTAGAGACAAATGACAGGGGAAGTAAACGAATGGTATATCCCTGAACAACCAGTACAACCAAAAAATACTATGGTTGACCTTGACACTATCTTGAGTAATTCAAGTTGTGACAAAACCAAGATTAGAGCTCTACATGCTACATCTAGCAGCCCTTTTAAAAAACCGATCAAATGCTTTAGAATTATTGCACCAATTACCAATATTAAGTAAGATTACTACACCCAAGGTAAAGAGAGTTTAATCCCTCAAACACAATGGGTCCCGACTAGGCTGTCTTACATTTTGTATCCCCTATCATTGTTGAATTTATTATGACACAAGCACCTATTTTTCTTGATTTTGGATATGAACTTGTGAAAGTGATGAAACCCAAGATAGTGACACAAAAATGTTATCATCACCGAAGCTTAGGCTCTTAACCCTCAGGCATTCTGATAAAACACATAGGGTCTGATTACAAGTCCAGCGGTAACCCGGCCGGAGCTTCCGGCGGTTGCCACTGAACTTGACATTTTACCGGCACCTAGCTTGCCAGTGCCACTGGGACATTACAAGTCTGGTCGGACCGGCAAGCTACGTGCCGGGAAATGTTCCCCATTCCGGTGCAGTACCATAGGACTCCATGGTAATGGGTTTACGGAAGAGCCGGAACAATACTAACACTGCTGGTGCTTCCATGAAGAGTCTGCCTACTGTGGCCGCTGCGCCCGACAGGGTCAGAACTGTTGGACGTGGCGGCCCTGGCAGACATACTTGTAATTTGCCTGTCCAGAAACAAGGGAGCCGGTGAGCCTACCAGCACCATTGTTTCCAGACCGGCAAGTCATAATGAGGCCCTTTAGTCCCTAGAGTATGCTATGTGCTATAAACAAAAAATAACCTATCAGAAAGACAGGGAAACTACCTAATAGAAGCCAGGAACTGTGACCGAGTGGACTGATGTTGAGCCCCCACAATTAATACAATTAAAATCAGGTCTTGGAACACTAGGTGCTACTGCGCCTTTATGTTTAACCCCCAAGGTACGCACTTATTGTTAGCTGCTGATATTATTCTACAGCAAGGAACTTGGGTGAAGGAAAATCTCTTCATAGATGGTTAAACAACCTACCAAGTACCTGCTCAAAAAAATAAAACTATTAGGCTGAACGGGGGCCTTATTGCTGCTGTAACATTCCATTTGAAGGCATCCAAATACCTTCCAGATAGTAGGTCTGACTAGGTATTAGCCACAAGAAATCCCGCAGATGGGGCGGCAAAATAAAATCCTACAAGAAATGGTAACACCACGACAGTAATAAATCATATCGAACTTTAGAGTCCTGGAAAGTTGATCACCCAAAGGGGTACTATTATGTCATAGTAGTCTTCAAATATCAGCGCCCCCTGTTTCCAGATAAATTGGTTTCAGCCCTGCAGGACTACTCGTATATTAGAATTCAATTTGGTGTGTGGGCCATTGGACCAGGAAAAGAGGATTCTATTGTGGATCGCTATCCCTGGCTAGCTCTAGTCACGGACTGTCAGCTATTCCAATTCATTAATGTCGATAGGAATGATCTGCATTATACCTGGACAAATGGTCTCCAATCCTCCTGGATTGATTTTATATTATCTGAACTCTCTGAGTTTGCGTTTATAAATTACTTCAGACTCATTGCTACTAAACTCAGTGACCATGTCGTAGTAACATTTTCTTAAAAATGGTTCCTAAGAACATAAGTAATAAGGCTGACACACGTGTCTGGGGTTGCTGTTGGTACTCTTGTTCAAAGGAGGTCTGCCTGGCCTTTCGGTGCTGGACTGCCCTTGTGGGCGGGACAAAGACTGATATGCAAATGGGTATTCCTCCTTTCTGAAAGGTACAGTGAGCTAAAGGCGATGGCTGCAGACTTTCAAAGTGGGAAAAAACCAAAGAAAAGGTTATCATGCCATGTTCTTTCTAGAGAGACTGCTACCTTTTTTGTATTATAAGTAATACACTGGAGGGTGATTACTGTATTAACAACTATGGAAACCCGTATAAAATGGATGGAAAAAAACCCTCTGTAGAATCAACGAAATGCTGTTAGCCGCATTGATTGATAGCTCCCTCCCTATCTTTGGGAACAGTGAGAATTTTTACACTATTGCATAAAACTTTTACACTATTGCTCCCTCTGGGACAGCCTTTCTGTCTCTGTCTGCCTTGAGCTGGAGCTCCTTAAGTTCCAGAAACTCCTCAAGACCTTCGTCTTCTCTCTCCCTCTCCCTTGCTAACCTCCTCTATTTTTCTCTCACTCCTCCGTCTCTTCGATAACTCTGTTCAGTTTTTGCTGGCTGGTACCCGCCAGTCTTTGCACTTGCCTCCGGGCTTTTGCACTATATTCATGACTACTGCACTTTCAGCATACGCTCCATGAAAGGGGTACCCTCTCTGCGCTTAACCTGGGGCCCTGCTGGACTGGGTGCACTTGTGTCCCTCCCCGCACTTCCGTCTGTACACTTGCATGACCTTAAATTACAAGGCTAGTAAGTTCTGTCCTGTCCCCCTTTGTCTCCCCTCCCTAGTTTGGTTGCGCCTGAAACACTTCATGCACTAGATGAAATGCTGTCAGGCCTAGAACACTAGTTACTTTTTTTGTTAGATCATTCGGAAACCTCAAGGCCTAAGAATGACTATTGTAACCCCTTGCTCCCTTCCCGCCTTAAAGTGCTTTGAAGCACTTCACTTGTGCATAACACCGTACAAATAAACAATTACAAGATTCCGTATATGAATTTGTGAAATACCAATACAAAACTCCCTTCCAAAGTTGTCCACACAGAAAAGCATACGATCAGTTTGTGGCTGCTAAGAAAAAGGAGCTAAAAATGTATCTTTGTTGGACAAAAGGAAATATAAAAGATAGTGAAACTAGATTAGTACGAGAGAAGAAATTGAAAAGGCAATACAAAAACTGGTATAGAATGAATAGATGCTGTATGGCCTCCGTCCAATTTCAATCTATGTTCTTGGCTCGGAAGGGAAAGGAGATTCACCCGATCTCTAATACTGTATGGAGAGCACATATCTCTCTATTACCATGAACAAATTATCGAAAATAATAGTCAATATCTGAATATAAGAGATGAACAAGTTACTCACCAACTGGTAACGTTCTTTCGATTCGATGTTCCGCCAACGTATTCCTTATCTTAGATGTATTCCATCCAGCTTTGCTGTTCTTCGGAAATGTTTTCAGCAGAGAGCGCCGTGCGTCGATGTCGTGAAGTCGATGGTCCCTCGAAGGCCTCCGTCGAGGGTGACGTCATCGGGTATATAAGTAGCACGCGCGGTGCCCGTTGTCCTCAGTTCTGTTTTTCCCTTTTCACCTTTGATTTTGTACTGTGCAGATTGTGCCGGCAGACAGGTATCAGAGTTGAGTTGGCAATAACTCGGAAAAATCTACAGAGGGGTAGGCTGGGAGGGCGATGAGGAATACACTGCAGGAACATCCAATCGAAAGAACGTTACCAGTTGGTAAGTAACTTGTTCTTCAAGTGGATTGTGTCCTCCAACGTATTCCTCATCTTAGATAGTCTCCCAAAGCAGTATGGATAATTTCTCTGGAGGGGGGGTTAGGTTTTTCAATGCCCTTAGATGGCTGAATATAGTACTGCTTTACCAAAATTCAGCTCTTTAAGACTGGGAAGCATCCAGACTATACCATTTTGAAAAGGTGTTTAGTGAAGACCAAGTTGCTGCTTCACAAATGGACCTTATTGGAACACCTCTTTGAAGGGCTGTCGAAGAGGCGATGCCTCTGGTTGAATGAGCCCTTAACCCTTCTGGTGGTTCTTTTTGTGCTAATCTGTAGCATTCTGAAATGCAAAGCACGATCCAGCATGATAGTGTCTGTTTTGTCACCGATTGACCCAATTTCCTTCCAGTGTAGCCGATAAACAGTTGGTTGTCCACTCTAAGCTTGGAAAGCCTAGAGATGTAAAAGCTTAAAGCTCTTCTTGGATCCAACCTGTGTAATCTTTCCTCCTCCTTAGTAGGATGAGGTGGAGGATAGAATGCGGGTAAAACAATTTTCTGACTTAAATGAAAATCAGATACTACTTTAGGTAAAAATGAGGGTTTAACCCTCAACACAACTCTGTCCTTATGGAACACAGTATAGGGTGGCCCAGAAGACAGTGGGCCTCATTATGAGTCCGGCGTTAACCGAGGCGGTAAAACCGCCTGGTTAACGCCGGACTCGTATTACCATTCCGCCTCGTGATTCCCGGAATTACCGGGGCATTACAACCCCGGTTTTCCGGGAATCACAAAGGCGGAATGGTGTAAATCCCCATTTCCATTGAGTCCTAAGGGACTCGATGGAAATGGGGATCATGGTAACACCGACAGCATCTCGTAATGCTGCCGGTGTTTCCTCGTCCGCCTGCATGCGGGAGGTGTTAAACCCGCCAGGTCAGACCTGGCGGGAACATCACCTTCCGCCTGCAGGGGTCGGACTCAGGCGGTCCGGAAACAAAGGTGGCGGCGGGTTTACCGCCACCGTTATTTCCGGACCGCCTGGGTCGTAATGAGGCCCAGTGTGTGCAATTCCGTCACTCTTCTTGCAGATGTTAAAGCAACTAGGAAAGCAGTTTTCCATGTCAGTAATCTTAATGGACAAGTTTTCAAAGGCTCAAAAGGAGCACACATTAAGAATTTTAGAACCAGATTGAGATCCCAAATTGGCACTTGGAATGGGTAAGGAGGAAAAACATTAGCGAGTCCTTTTAAGAATTGCGCTACCAAAGGAATTTTGAAATAGGAGCATTCCTCCGACGAGCGCTTGAAGATGGAAAGCGCTGCAAGATAACCTTTTATGGTACCAACATTTAGACCTCTATGCGCTAGGGACAAGAGGAAGGACAGTACTTCCGGAATAGAACATAGGAAAGGATCGACATTCTTTTCTCTGCATCAGTTGCAAAACGTCCCCCAAAGGCAACAGTTTAGAGATTTTGTTGCTGGCCTTCTTGCCGAAAGCAACACCTCCATGACGTCATCTGGAAGGTCTCAATCCTTGTATCTCAGCCTTTCAGATACCAAGCGTGAAGGTTGAGAGTTTTGACCTCTCGATGGAGAACCTGACCCTCCATTTGTGAGAGAAGGTCCTCTCTCTGAGGAAGACGTACTGGGGGACAGATGGACATGTCTAGAAGGTTCGAGTACCACGTTCTCCTGGCCCAATACAGGGCAATTACGATCATACGGTTCCCCAACCGTCTCAGTCTCCTGATGACTTGAGGAGTGACGGGAATTGGAGGGAACGTGTAGCTCCCCCGCCCCATGAGTGAGGCGTCCATCACTACTGTGCTCTGGCCATGGTTGCCAAAAAAGCACTCCTTTTAGGATGTTCTCTGTACAAGTCCACCATACAAGATCTTGTCGAACCTTGTTCGGAATCTGGAGAAGATCTGTCATTTAACCTGAGAACTGGGACCACTGAGTCTTTAGAGCCCATTGAAGGGATCTCATCCACAAACGTGCCTCCGGCACCAGGAAGATGCAGGATGCCATGAGGCCGAGCAACCTTAAGAAGTCGTAGGCCTGGAGATTTTGGGAATTTTGGAATTTGGAAACCATCTGAAGAATGTCTTGAGCCCTCGACTTGGGAGGCGAGCTCTTTCCCAAGGAAGTGTCTAATACAGCTCCTATGTACTGGAGCTGTTGGGAAGGTGTCATTTCAGACTTCTTGAAATTTAGGGGAGAAGCCCAGTCTGTGGAGGAAGTGGCAGGTGACTTTCAGATGATGCAATGCTTGCTCGGCAGAACGTGCCCTGATCAACCAATCGTCCAGGTAGGGGTAGAAGTGAATCCCCCCCCCTCTCCTGAGGTGCGCTGCCACCACTACCATTAACTTGGTGAAGACCCTTGGGGCGGAGGTCAATCCGAATGGCAGGACTCGAAACTGATAGTGTGAGTCGCCAACTACGAACCTCAGTTATTTTCTGTGCTTGAGATGAATCAGCCCATGAAAAAAAGCATCCTGGAGGTCCAATGACACCAACCAGTTGAAGTTGAAGGGCCTGAAGGATCTGAGAAAGGGTAACCATCTTGAACTTGTCCTTCCTGAGGAACTTGTTCAAGTTTCCAAGTCCAAGATGGGTCTCAGTCCTCCATCCTTTTTGGGGATCAAAAAATACGGGGAGTACCATCCCTTGTTCTTCTACGCTGCAGGTACTGGTTCTATAGCACCTTTCTCCAGCAGGGTTAGAACTTCCTGCTGAAGGAGCGGGTCTGAAAACTTCAAAGTGTGTCTCCCTGGTGGATTGCTTTGAGGTTGCGTTAGAAAAGGAAGGCAGTTACCTTGGGCTATTATTTCTAGAGCCCAAACATCTGAAGTAATGGCTCGCCATTCTTGCAGATGCTGTGACAGCCTGCCTCCTACAGGTGTTTTGTGATGCAAGTCCTCAAAGTGGTTTTGTGGCGGTTGTTGCAGCCGCTGATGGCAAAGAGGCTACAGCTGGAGCTGGCTTTGCACGTTTTGCTCGTCCACCGCGAGTGGCCTTTCTCTGGCCCCTTCGACTCACCATTCCTCTCGCCTTTCCATATGAGGAGTAGTAACGATAGGATCGTCCCCTCCACGATTGTCCTGGCGCACGAAAAGTCTGAGGTTTGCTAATAGCAGCCCCTAAAGATTTGGCAGCTGCTTTTGAGGTCTGCAACCTCTCAAGGCTCTCGTCAGCCTTCCTGCCAAAAAGGTGAGACCCGTCAAAGGGCATGTTCAGAAGGCGGTTCTGTAAGTCCGGTGCGAAACCCGACTTCCGTAACCACGCAAATCTGCGCATTACCGTGCTAGTGCCCGTGGACCTGCTTATACTATCTGCAGTGTCCAATCCAGATTGAAGGGATTCCTGCATGGTTTCCTTTCCATCTCTAACGATGGCTAGGAACCCTTCCCTTTCGTCCCCTTCTGGTATGTGCTCCGCCGCCATTGCGACGCACTCCCACAGAGTGTACGAAAACTTTACCAAGGCGCATGTGAAGTTCGCAGATTTTAAACCCATACTCCCAGCTGAAAATACCTTCCGTGCCCAGCCATCCACACGCTTATCGTCCCTGTCTGGAGGGATAGAAGGGTACGCAAGTTTGTTAGAAGCTGTGGCTGCCTGTATGACCAGACTCTCGGGAGTGGGATGTTTGGACAGATAGCTGGGGTCGCTACTGGCAGGGTGGTATTTTGAGGTGAGGGATTTATTTACCGGAGGAATAGAATCCAGAGTTTCCCAATTCTTGGCCACCCTATTTTGCAGGGCTACATGAAAGGGTAGTGCTGGGTCTTCGGTGGGACCATGGTCCAATATATCTGTTAAATCATCCTGGATGAATTGGGCTGATGGTCTAGCCCATCCTAAGTAATCTACTACCTTCGTCATTAACTGACGGTATGATGGACTGGCATGCTCTCGTGGTTCTGGTCTGCCAAAGTCATTTTCAGGAGATGTGTCAATGCCACTTGCATTGTGTAATGATTCCACCAAGTCCCACATTCTGCTTTCTTCTGAAATCAGGCATTCTGGGACATTTGGGGTGCCATATTCTATCCCAAAAGGTACATTCTCCTAATCGGATCTTTCCTGTTCCTCAAAAATTGAGGTGAGGGACTTGAAAAACTCCTTCCTAGGGAGAGGCTTGAAAACCTTCTCTGGAAGAGGAGGAGGAAGAGGTGTATTACAAGGCTCTAAGGGTATTACAGGTCTTGTAACTCTGTCTTTCCCTTTTTCTGGCTGGCCTGGCTTGGCTGGAGCCTTTGGCGCAGAGGGCTTCTGGGTCGACATCGACAAAGGCGTCGATGGCGTCGAAGAAATAGTGGTCGTTGATGGAGCCTGCTTCGAGCGCGTTGAGGCGCTCTTCGAAGATTTGCCCTTCGAGGTGCGTTGGGTCCCGGATGGCGTCGGTGACCTCGAGCGGTCGACTCGACTCGAGGGGTCCTTTTCGCTCGGCGTCCTGGAAGGTTCTCTATCCTTCCTTTTTCGATCACCTGGGCTCGAGGGCGCGGGAGTGTCGGAGCGATGACGCTCCTGGCCGGCTTCCGAAGAAGGTGAGGACCGAGGCTTTGCTTTCTAAAACACCTCCATCATTTTGACCCTGATGCTTCCCACTCTTCGGAGGACGAATGTTTCGTGGGGCATTTCATCCTTTTTGGGGACTCGTCTGAGGACGAGGTGGAGGGGGACATGTGGCGTTGTTTCTTCGATTTTTTCATCGAAGACAACGAGCAATGGTAATCGCTTCGGGACCTGGACCAATGCCTTTCGCGTCGAGGAGATTTCTCCTCATGGGACCTCGACTCAACGCTAGAGGCTTTACGGTCAGGTTTGCGACCTACCTGTATTTTTTTCCTCCTTTCTCGCAAGGCCTTCCCCGTCATCGCCTGACACTTCGTACAGGCCTCCATGTCGTGGCCTTCTCCGAGGCAACACAAACACTCTTGGTGCAGGTCTGTGATCGAAATTTTTGAACCGCTCGACTTGCACTTTTTGAAACCCGATCTCGAGGTCATGGTCGGCATCGATGACGAGAACATATTCGTTTATTTACTATCTTCACAGAACTCGAGACGCGCCGAATCTCCGAAGCAACGTATAACTGCGGAAAAACGGAACTGAGGCCAACGGGCGCCGCGCGTGCTACTTATATACCCGATGATGTCACCCTCGACGGAGGCCTTCGAGGGACCATCGACTCTACGACATCGACACACGGCAGCCTTTGCCGAAAAAATTTCCGAAGAGCAGCAAAGCTGGATGGAATACATCTAAGATGAGGAATACGTTGGAGGACACAATCCACTCGAAAAGGAATATTTCAAATGTACAAAGGCTGACAACGAAAAGATTATAGGAGATATGAAGGCCTCTAGAGCACCTGGCCCTGATGGCCTCCCTAATTTGCTATATAGGACAAATGCAAAAGTATGGGCCACTATATTATATGTTATTATTATTGAAATAACACATACAGGCCAAATTCCCAAATCTTGGAGGACATCTGTGCTGATTCCTGTATATAAAAATGGCCCAAGAGACTCTGCCACACTATAGAATTTTAGCGATGATAACAATGAAATTGGTACACGACATACCTTTTATACACATGAAATAATTCTGGTCTCTAATATACGAAGAAATACAGTTATGAACTTCACTGTTTATCATATATGGGAAGAAATCATGAAATGATTGACCTGAAGGAACCCACATATATTTTACCTTACTTTACTCTCCCAGTGAGCAGGTTGATCAAATGGGCAGTTTTATGAAATGCAAGTTCTTATCCCCATTCTATATCATGTTACCTTTTAACTTATTTATTGACTACTTATTAGTGTTGACCTAAAAGGTTTACATGTAATGTCCTTTTAATATATGTGTGCATAATCTGTTCGTAATAAGATACCCATTTGTTTTCGTCTATGACAAAAGCATCCACCAAAGAATCTTTGTCTAGGATACAGTTTGTCCATTTCCAGAATCTAGTTGAGTTTAGGCTCCCAAGATAGCCTAAGTTTTTTTGACTATCATTGATAGTTAACTGGATCCTAAGGGTCTTAGTAAAATTCCTGTATCTCTGACAGGTCCTGTTCTTGGCATTAATAAAGGATATTGGGGCACGAGATTGACTAACCAAATTCCTGATTTACGCATGGGTCTGTCTTTTAGCTTTGACTATTCTTAAGTCAAACATGTGAGAATAGTTTCTAAGGGCATAACAAGAGCCTTTGCCAGTTAGCTGTTGCAGACACCAAATAACAGTGCTGTTGACAGAGTCGGCCCCAAATAGCCCCAAGGAATTATCAAAACAATTAGTTGCATTATATAGATCATTCAATACCTGGGTAAACCTCCTCCAAAGGTGTTGGTTCCAATTAACAATGCAGCCCCTCTTATTGGTTTCATGTAATGCCAAAGCATAAGATAGCTCCAATAATTTGGCTGATACATTAACATCAAGTTTGATCATGAAACGGTCGCTAAAAGTCCCATTATCAATAGATAGGTAAGAAGGGGATGCTATTAGATTACCAGAAATTAAAGTGTGATCTATCCAAGAAGAGGCCATCCCAATGCGTCAGGTAAAGACGTTATCAATTGATTCTGGGCCAGAAGGGACTAGAATGGACAGATTCCATCTTTCCATATATTCCCTCTATAATTTCCTTCTATAATTTTCTCTTATCTAGTCTGTGAAGACGTCTAGTACAAACATCATCATTACTCATTAAAAGATAATGGGCACAGAATGAATTAAAGTCGTGAAGATGCCCATCCCCCAGCCACGATCCCAATAAAGCATTGATGCCTCGTGTATGTCATCAATTTTGCTTTTCTCGAGGATCCAATGAAGGTCGATAATAAACATATCATCAATCATATGGTCAAATTCCAGCCCTAGGGCTTATATTCCAACATTATGTGTTTGAATTAAGTAAGGCTGTGGTTTAATGTTAATAGCCACAGCTATGGATAAGCCACCTGATGGACAATCACTAGCTGCTCTTTTAGCCTTTCTTGTAAACATATGAAAACATTCCAAGTTTAGTGGATCCAACTTCATGATCTCATGAAATAACAGTACATTAAATCCTAAAAAAGTAGACTCTTGCTTGGTAGCCTTAAAAATATTAGCAAAACTGCAAATGTTACATAACAGAAATCCCAGAGATGTTTCACTAAAGACACCTCTTAGGACCTCTTAGGATAGTATGCTTACGGACTACTTCTGCATACCAGGACCAAATTAGCCACAACACCTCGAAGGTTAAAAACATTAGACGTTTTGTTTCTTAGGTCAGTCGGTCGAGTCCCAATCTGTTCAAGAGAAAAGACGATATATGAACATGATCTCTCAGTCTATGCATGTCAAAACCAATTGACCTAAGAATGTCAATTTGGTCCTGTTGGGAAGGAAATGAGTGTTCCCCACCCCCTAGGCGCTTTAGAGTGAGGCGAGTCCCATAGACAGATACGCGATATACCAGGAGGGAGACAGCCGTGCTAAGAAACCCAGTACAAAGACAATATTGCTGAAATTATAGATACATAGACTTAGTGCGTGCATATAAAGAGACCTTGATGTCGACCATCCTAATTGTGATTAATATCTACGATCCTCCTAATCTGGCTAAAACAGCAACTAATATTGAGACTGTTGAAAATGTGTTGAAATTGTTCAATCATCGCTACCGTATATTTCTTTTGGGTGATTTGAATGCGAAAATTGGCGATTATTGTCTGACTGATGTGCAGCTGGGTACCTCGCTCAAATCTAATATCCACTCTGTGTCTAATAGACAAGGCAAAAAGTGGATGAAAGTTATGCAGACCCATAGTTTTATTAAACTTAATGGTTTTACACCTAGCGATGTGCCTATGAACTTCACTAGGGTTGAGGGTAGATCTGCAGCTACCCTTGACTACATTTTCACCAATTAAATTGGGTTCCATTTTGTCATAGATATGGGTGTAGTTGAGAGAGATGAGAGTGATCATCTACCCCTGTCTCTGTTATTTGCTGTTACAGACAAAGGTATAGTCCATCATGACTATGATGATAATGGGGTGCTCAGTATTAATGAAGGACATAATAGGATTGTCTGGCATAGTCGTAATATTGAACATGTCTCTCAATTGGTATCCACCCTATTACCGGAGTTAATTAAGGAGGGGGTGTCCGGTATGAATGCCGGTAATCAAATTTTTCATAGTTTCACTGAACTTATGCAAAATATTCAGAAACAAGTGGGTGAACGTCGTACATACAAATCAACTGGGGAACGTTCTAATATCGCTATCCCACGAAGGCCTGGGAATGACAAAAAGATCAATTTGGCTAAAAAGAATTTGCATAATGAAATTCGCATTGTTCTCAGAAACAATGACTCCCTGTCGTCAGAACGTGAGGTAGCATGTCTAATTAAAAAACTCAAAAAGAATTATAAAGTGTGGCTAAAAATCCATAAACGCGAATGTGAAACCGAACTATGGAAAAAAGTTGCTCTGGCTGCTTTGTCCAACAATCAACAAGGGATTTGGCATCTCCTTAGCAAACATAAAAAACGCGATTTAACAATAAATTGAATCCCTGAAGACACGTGGGCCCATTATATCAACGGCACAGTGGGCACATTTGAACTAGGTACTACGCTTACTCTTTCTCCCGAAGTTACTTGGGTCTGTAAATCCTCCGAACTTGATATCATTAAGATCATTGAAAACCTTAAGAACTCACGGGCCGCAGGGCCAGATGGGGTCTGTAATCTGGTCATAAAAAAGCAGCCTGAACTGTGGGGTGCTGCTCTTGTACTCTTGTTCAAACAAATAGGGACGCTAGGTGAAATACCCTTACCGTGGAAGACAAGCCACATCCTTACTGTTCATAAAAAAGGGCCATGGGATAACCCGGCTAACTTTCGAATGTTGGCAATGTTAGATGTGTCCTCTAAGATATTTACCAAAGTATTGCTCAAGGAACTTAATGATTGGGTTAGTGAAAATAATATCTTACCTCCCAACCAAATAGGTTTCCGTGACAAATCTAGTACTGTACATAACTTGATGATGTCTATATCTTCGATAGAACATGCCTGGAAAAAACGCAATCTAAATGTTTATTGCGCATATATTGATTTTTCTGCGGCATTTGACACCATACTTCGAAACCGACTCTGGAAAAAACGAAGTACATGGGGGATTTCCCAAGGTCTGTTAAAGATGTTAATGCTGTTACACTCTGACACATCAGTACGCATCAGCCTCAATGCAGCTGGTAAACTTTCGAAATGTATGGCCACTAGCTGCGGTGTTAAGCAAGGCTGTATGATTGCTGCCATCCTATTTAATCTGTATCTATCAGATATGATGAATGCATTCTCTATCCCAGAAGCTAACCCCGTGAGAGTTAATGGAGTAACTATTGGATGGCTTGCCTATGCTGACGACCTGCTATTGTTAGATTATACCCCGGCGGGCCTTCAGCATATGCTTGACTCTTTGGCTATCTACTCTGCTGAGAATGGTTTAACCATTAACATCGATAAGAGCAAGATAATGGTCTTCTCTAATAAATGCAGACCGAAGAAATACTCATGGAGCTTGGAAAGCAAAAAAGTGGAACAGGTCAAATCATATAAATATCTGGGAGTTGTTATTGATGAAAAGTTGAATTGGGGGGAACAGTGGTCATCTATCAAGAGCAGATGTACTGTGGCTGCAAATGCTTTGAGTGTTTTTATTGGTCGCAATTGCTGTTATTCAGTCATTGCAGTTCTCAACATTAACCTTGCAAAAATAAGATCAATGCTGCTCTATGCTGTGGAAATTTGGGGGCATACGTTTGTAGTGTGGTCTTTGAGTCTATTCTCTTAAGAAAATTACTACGTCTCCCTCCGAGAGTGAGTGTGGAATATCTGTATTTGGAATTCAACATCAAAAGTTATTTGTATGCATATATCTGCCAATGTGTTCTATCCTATGAGAAAGCTGCAACACTCCGCACTGAAACTATCTTTGTGCCATTTGTAAAAGCATATTTTAGTCTGGAAGGTAATGTGTTGATTGGTACCATTGGTATCATTCAAAGACTACACTGTACATGGACTAATGGGTCTGATCCAGGTACTCTTTCTCTACTATCTTTAAAAATGAGACTTAAGGTCAAGGTGCCGGACTATTGCCATGAACAAAATATTGTAAACTTAGCATTTAAAAGCATAGTGGCAGGTTTCTTGATGAATATATGAGTAGAGTGTTGTCTCCCTCCTATATTCTTGCTCATCCCAACGCTGGCATAATTGGCACCTACCTAATGATGAAATTTAATGTGACTGATGCACTAGAAACAAATTGTGCGAACATTGGTTCCACACATATGTTGAAGTATTGTCGCCTATTTGGAGTAAATGTAGTTGAGTCCCTTCATCATCTAATCATGTGCTGTGAACGTCTAAATGATCTGCGAACTACATGTTTTAAATCTTATAATAATGACACAGTGATGACTGAGATCTCTGAGCAATGGATGAATTTTATGCGAGGCATTGATATTAACTTGATATATTTTATGGTGGTATTTTATTTGAAAATTTTGGCAACTTTAAACTGTATTGTATAGCACATGTGAAAATGTAATATGTTTTGAGATTGTGTGTATTTATATTGTTTTGTTAATGTGTTATACAAAACCAATTGGCTATATGTATATCTAATCAATAAATAAATATAAAGAGACCCAATTTTCATAGTTATGGCACACCCATTCAGTCCAGTATGTTTGCGTGGTAAATATAGGCCCGGCGGAGAAACCTGAACAGGCCCAAGCGATGAGGAGAGATGAGCCCACACTGCTGATTCTCATAGAAAATTCCCTTTCTTCCTTAATCGTTGCAATCACGTATTATCCCAGAAAGGAATGTGCCCTGCAAGGCCATGAGACAACATCAGGCCCCTCGTGGCGCATTCATCACAGCCCGACCAACACCAGACCTCCAAACCCCACCCAGCCCGCCAAGAGTAATTGAACCCACCACTGACCCAGTCCAAGAACCCCTGCAATTCACGATAGTGGGCGATCTCCAGCCACGGACAATAAAACCTGTGGACATAAAAGATCTAAACGAACACAACCATTTCACCTTATCCCATAAATACCTCCTTTGTAGTACGAGATACAGGAAGGAATAAATTATAGCTCAAAACGAGGGTGGAAGCCTTGGGTGCGGACAGTGCAATATGAACCGAGCAGAGAATGTGTGGGTCAGCATGATCATGGCCCTTCCCCTGTGCCAGTCCCCAAGTTTCCCAAGTGCATGCCATAGTGAAGTAGTGTGTTACTGCGGTAAAGTAACCATGGAACCGCAACATGTGAAAAGCCTGACCTTCGGTCCGTGGAGAGATGAGCCCAGCTGACCCCACGTGAGAAGAGGCAAGCAGACGAGGCCGCAGTCAATCATAGCCTGACATCCCCTATGGAGTAGGCACATGCATAGGGCGTAACTAACCGGTCTTGCTATTTTCAACAGTATGTGATGATGTATTTGATGACGACGGATGATGACGACGGACACCCTTATAATGCGTTGTTCAAGAGTCCTTTGCTTGCACCTTTACTTTCTGTGCAATTAAAACTTGTTATCTTTGCAAGCAATCTCTTGCGGGTTGCATTTATTCTGGCGCGAGGCGATCTCTCTGAAGGGCTGCACCCACCTACAGCAACCGGCCCCAAAAAAGCATACTTCCCAGTGACCGTGCAGGAGCCGTCTTTGCAGAATCCTGCCTGATCTTTGGAGTGGGTGCTGGCCCAAAGAAAGGTGCAGGCCAGTGTTGGAACGCCGTGAATGGAGCAGTTCGGGTGACCACGCTCACGCAAGTATAGGCTTGCAAGGGATAACAAGTTGTGGACTAATGTATGGGGAAGTGTGACCAGTATGAACAGTCGGCAAAGCATGGCATGTTTGTGAATTGAGATGGTTTTGTGGTTTTATTGATTTTTTTAAGGAGAATAATAAGGAAAATGAAACAGAAGATAGGGAACCTCCCAGAGTGAGGGGGGAAGGTGGCGCCACAACTATTGTTGCACAAAGAAACAAGGAGGAAACACATAGGAGCTCCGTATAATTAGAGAGCTCGGGAATAGTAGTGGTTGTTATTTTAATTTGTTATTTTAGTTTATTTTGTTTGTGTATTCTTATTGTGTAGGGAGGCTAAGGTGGGGCGTGATGTAGGATGTGTTTGTGTGTTTGTGTGTGTGTGTGTATGGGTAGTGCAGATTGTGTAAACAAAGAAGTCCTAACAGGGAACAGGAAAGCAGGGAATTGGACAGGGTTATTTTTTGTGTTTTTTGTGTGTGTGTTTTTTTCCCTTTTCACGACATTTGTACAAATGTTGCGCATTAGTACAGGCGTAGCTCAGATAAGCAGGCACACTGAATAGGCAACCATGGGGGAAGAAGCACCCATAGAGTACATGTACAGGGCTCTGCTGTTGTATCGTGACAAAACCAAGAAATATCACAATCAGTGGCGACTGAGACCAGAAAAGCAGGAATGCCCCGCTCCTGGCCAGAGCAGGGCTCCTTCGACAGCAGTGCAATGGAACACATGTCTAGCTTCTTGACAGCGAAGTATAAGGGGAGACCATTGCAAAATAGAAGGGAAATATTGAACCTCTGGAAAATGTTTGTAGACTCAGAAGACAACAAGGAGGAAAGAGGGGCACATGACGATAACCGAAATACAGTCCCGAAGGAGGGGAAAGGCCTGGCAGGGAAGAAAGAAATCTACCCTTTAGCATCCGGTTCCACAGAGGGATATACAAACCCAACGCATGTGTCCACGGGTACGAATGTATCGGCACCAGCAACAGCACCACCTCCACCATATTTCTCCCCTCCAGAGGTCACAGCGCACACTGCACACACTGGTGTAAGTGTGAGAGATTTAGAAATAGCATTAGCATCGACATGAACAGAGTTAGCCAGATTGCAGGTGGCATGTGACATAATAAAAGCAGAGACACCGGTGCTGCCAGTGGGAGATGAGTGGCAGTTAGGAGATTCTTTAATTCAGAATAGACAACGCAGCCATAAAAAATGTTCACATAGAGCGTGACAGTGATACGGATAGCTTGGGCTACGAGAATGTTGGGTCCCGCAGGGGAGACGAGGAGTGGAGAGAGTTTGATGAGGTTGACGAAGGTCAGGATGGGGAGGCAGAGGTAGCGCCTTAGCGGACCCCAGGGGTGGAAGGTTTCTGGGATGGCAGGTTGAGGGAAAGATTTGGCCGGATGGCAATAGCAAAAAAAAATGGGAAGTGCAACTAAGGGCGGAAGGAGCAAGACGAGAATGCAAATGCCCCTGATACACAAGGGAGCGGGAGGCAACAATACGTACCATGGGCACAGATGGATAAGTACAATTTACTTAAGGCGCTCCCACCACTCACGGCGGGTGCAGGGAAATGTATGTACTCCTTCGGAAAACACACAGCGGGAGTACCCTTAGCAATAGGGGACATGAAAAGCTTTTTGGTATCTGCAGTTGGGGATCAGGCTGCCAATGCGTGTGTAAAGGCAGAATAGAGCATCGTTCAATAAGATCAGAGCAAAAGTTTGGGGTGCGCTGCGGCAAGTGTTCCCAGACACATAAGATTTACAGTGCATCATGCAATGTACAATGGATATTGATGAAGACGCTGTGCAGTTTATTCTTAGGTTTCAAAAGATGTGGAGGGCGGAGACGGGTAACACCTGGCACCAGCCAGTACCCTTTTTCTATTTCATAATAAAACAAGGCTTACCGAAAGAAGTGCAAAAAGTGCTTGACTTAATCTCAGGGATCGAGGCGAAAGGGTGGCACGAGTTTCAAAGCCTTATAGTACATCATTGTAGGAGAATAAAAGAGCGAGAGACAGAAACGATTCACAGACGACAGGCAGAGGAAGCGAAATTGGTACAGAATAAATCAGCAAAAGTGGCTGTGGTGGCATCGGGACCGATGCCAGCACAGATACCCCCGATTTCACAAATGCAAGGACAGCCATGGCGTGGGCTGTAGGAAGACAAGGACAGTGTGGCGGAAACCTGCAATTCTATGGGCCACAGTTGCAAGTTGGGCAGCAGCGAGGACGAGGTGGGTTCAGAGGATCAAAGGGGGAGGATTTGGGGGGCTGGGACCCAGGAGAACGGGAACGAGGCAGTGCTGGACATGTGGGAAGTGGGACTGCAGGAGTAGGCAAGGGATGGGGTATGCCAGCAGAACTATGGCTCCCACCCCAAGGGACCCTCCAAAGGACTACCCCTCCAGAATGACCTCAATACCATATGAAATTCACCAGGCTTACACCGAGCTACCTCCATAGATGCCTGACCCCCCTCCACCACAACATCCCCAACAGGCAGTATAGCACTAACCGGCCCACTCCAACATGCAGCAAGTGGGGAACATGAACGGTTGAGAAGGGACCCTTTCTCGTTCCCAGGAACAAACACATGTCCTGACTAGGACAGCCCACCGGGAGCACTTGCGTGTCCAGTCCTGTCGATGACCCTACACCTAGAAGAGGAACCCTTGATATGGGCAGGGATAGAGAATAAACAGTTCATCTTTATGGTAGACTCAGGAGCTGAGAAATCATGCATCAGTGAAGGTGACTTCCCCCTATCTGGCAAAACTCTTGACACGCAGGGACTCTCTGGGGCTGTTTTAACGGTTCCCTATACAAAAGATTTGGATGTAAAGATAGGATGGTACGTGCCCCCCCTATTGTATTCTGAAAGCTCTCCCGTCAACTTGCTTGGCAGGGATCTGCTTAGCAAGTTGAACATGACGATCTCCTTCACAGACAGCCTTGGCATTTGATGTAGTGGTGCGAGATAGCCCTGTGGGCCCAGACATGTTCATTTACAGCATAACGGTACTTGCACAGGCAGTACCGCAAATCACCAAAACCTGCTGAAGAGTGCCAACAGACTTAATTTTCCACCTTCTAGTGTTCCCAGAGTTAGTAGCAGGCACTATACTGTCCCTAGACTTGGAGGGGCTGTTGGTATCAGCAAAGAGGATTGTGGTTCTAGGTACTGACACTTACGGATGCCAATGGTGCACTGTCCTGTGCAGTGATCCCACTGTACCCCTTAAGGAACTAACAGATGCTGAGCTTTTTGAGGACAATGACATTGACAGGGAAATAATGCATCCCCAGCGATATTATGGTTCAGTATAGCAGAGTGCAGAGCCCCCTCATGATCATTGTCGCACTGCCCACATTTACCCAAAGCGACTTACAACATGTGCCGATACAGGACAACTAACCCACATGATGTAGGACTCCTAAAAGAAGTGACCCCAGTCAGAATCACATTAAAAAATTGAGCAGTATTACCTCAAGTGAGACAATACCCACTCTCGAGGGAGGCTGAAGAGGGGAGAAAGGATACAATACAGGCTTTGTTATACCAAGGGATCATAGTGCCCTCTACGTCACCATGTAACACGGCCATTTACCCTGTTAAGAAAACGATGGGGGCTAGTTGGAGAATGATACGGGGATCTCCGCCCCCTCAATGAAGTAGTGCAGAAGGAGTTTCATCTCGTTCCAAACGCAGCCTCCATTTTGTGCAGCATCCCCAAAGAAGCGACACACTTCACAGTGGTTGACTAAAAAGACATCCTTTTCTCAATACCATTGCACCCAGGCTCACAGTGCCTCACAACATTTACACAATGGCAGAAAGCGCTACAGACATACTTGTTTGCCCCAAGGGTATTGCGAGAGTCCAAACATATTTAACAGGATATTACACAAAGACCTAAGTAACATCCATGTACCCACCACGGTCATCCAATACGTAGACTACTTATTGGTGTGTAGTAGAAGTGAGCATGACTGCCACAGAGACTCTATCGCCCTGTTACAACTGCTAGCCTGCAAGGGTTACATGGTTGATAAGGCCAAACTTCAATATTGCCAGCTTGAAGTTCTCTATCTAGGGCAACTGATATCAGAGGACGGCAAGGGAATTATACCTGACATAGTGCCAACAGTACGCGCTACGTCTAAGCCAGTTACAGTAAAAGGCATGCAGAAATTCCTAGGGTTGCACAACTACTGCAGGGCTTGAATTCTGGACTACGCAGCTTACACAAAGCCTCTCTTATAGGGCCTCAAGAAAGCACAAAAAGACAGCCATAAGGTAGAGTGGACAGCACACATGGTGCAAAGTTTTAATGATCTGAAAGAAGTGATTTCCACAGCCCCAGTTCTCGCCACCCCAGATTACACGCAGGAATTGTACATATTTTCACACTCATGACTACGGTACTGACACAGAAGAGCGCAATGGGCCACAAACCACTGGCCTATTATCATGGTACATTAGACTCATTAATGGAAAGACGGTTTGCATGCAAACAAGCCCTCGCTGCAGCTGCCTTCGCAATTGAGAAGAGCTCCACAATTGTTATGGGGTGCTCAGTGACATTGTTGTACGTGAAACACTCAGTATTTGCAATCCTGGAGAGGTCGAAGTCCACCCTCACCACCTAAAGGGCGCCGGCCGATGAGATTATCATCTCAAGCTCAAATGTCACTGTTGTAAGGTGCAAAACAGTGAACCCTGCCACATTCCTAATGGAACCATGCACAGATGAGGATTTAAAGCAACACGATTGCGCAACCTATGATGGCGAGGAAGATGACACTCCCAAAGCAAAGGATAGTCCACTGGGAGAAGGTGAGGCCTTCTTTTTAGTCGGGTCAGCAACAATCCACCAGGAGACAGGACAAAGGCATTTTGGGGTGGGAGTGGTGTGCTTAGAAGCGGGAGAATATGAAGCACTAGTAATGAAAAGACTACCAATGGATTACTCAGCCCAAGCAGCAGAGCTTGTAGCGCTCATAGAAGAGCTCCGAGCATCAAAGGGATGTTATGTAGCCATTTATTTAGACTCAGCATACGTCACCGCACCTGTACATGCTGGTCTCTGGTGCTGGAGAAGGGGTTTCCGATGAGCAGACGGGTCCCCCGTGCAACATGCAGGGCTGTTAAATTCCCTGATTTCTGCCCTGTCAGGGCAGAAATGTAGTGGTGGTTGTGAAATGTCCCACCCATAACAACAACACTGACAAAGGGGGTCATTACAAGTTGGGCGGTAAGGGATACCGGGCACCGGTAAGGAGACCGGTGCCGGTAATCCCTTACTGCCCAATTCCGAGGTCCCTTAGCGGGAGCCTCAAAGAACGTGTGGTCTGACCACACGTCCTATACGGGTCCCGCTAAGGGACCAGGGCACTAATAACGGTACTGCAACTTCCCCATTCCCATTGAGCCCTCTGGGGGCTCAAATGGGAATGGTTGGGTTAATGGGGACTTACCGGGTCCTCCAGGGTCGGAATGACCCGGTAAATTCCCCTTGTACCAGACCGCTGCCGGACCCGGTTTTGGAGGCAGCCATGGCGCAAATAGCGCCATGGCTACCTCCAAACTCGAAATGAGGCCCAAAGTCTCTTTGGGGAATGCAGCCGCAGATGCAGCGGCCAAAGCAGCAGTGTACCTTCCAGTGCCCATCCCTGCTGAGTATGTTGTTACTACTATTCCAGAGAAAGATCCGTACACAGCACTGACAATAGCACAAATAGCAGAGCCCCACAGGAAGAAAAGGACATTTGGCTCAAGCGCAGGTGTGCACAATCACTGACTGATCACCTATGGAGACAGCAATGCACAGGGAAGGCAGTAATGCCCATGGAACTGCTACACACAGCCTTTGAACTACACTACCCCTCCCACAGTTCAAAACAACACATTGCAGCAGAGGTACAGGAGGATTGGTTTATACAAAATCTCCAAGAACACCTCCCAACTATGGTCATACAATGCACTACATGCCAAGTGTTCAGCACTGGAATGACTCTCCGCACATTACGATGTAACTTGCCCGCCTTTTCGGGCCGTTCTGCGAGCTCCATATTGATTATGCAGAAATGGGCAGAGATTTAACTGAGCCTATCTCATTGTAGTGGTGCGCCCATTCTCGTGGTGGGTTGAGGCCTGCATCTGTGCCCACCCAGATGCCAAATGTGCCGCAAAACTCCTTGTATGCAAGGTATTCCTCGGGTGGGGTGTGTGCAATGTTTTGAGATCCGATAATGGCACTCACTTTTTTAATGACTAGGAATAAAGCATTGCATGTGCTCAATTTATCACCCCCAAGCTAATGGTGTTGTGGAATGAATCAACTGCCTGCTTAAAAGCTCTGCAACACCCTAAAACAGTACTGGGTGCATTGTTTGACCCTGGCCTTGTTCAACTTGCGCACCCAGCCACGCAAGGACCACCACCTCTCATTGCACGAGAAAGTAACAGGCAGATGCACACGCCCATTTCCCCTGTGAGGAGGTCTTCAGATGCTCACAGAGCTGCAACAGTTCTGGGAGAGGAGTATAAGGAATACTTGACAAACCTAACAAGTGCGATGAAATGCATCTGACAACACATCGCACCACCTCGCTCAGATGATACCCAAAACACTACAGTTCCACTTGCTGACACAGCACCCACCCAGCCCCTGTTTCTGGGGGAGCTGGTATATGTAAGATGTTTTGTGCGCAAGTGGAACAATCCCAGGTTCCATGGGCCCTACAAAGTGGTGTTTTCCATCCCTCTCGCAGTAAAGGTGAAAGGGCTTCGATATTGGATACACCTCTCAGACATTCAAAGGGTACAGTTGAATTCCTCACCAACAACCTAAAGCTGATAAAACCAGTCTACCTCAACTTACTTAGCTTAGTGCTGTCAATTTAAGTGCATATGCAGAGACACCAGACATGCATTGCTGCTAGAAGCATAAGGTCTGTAAATTAAAACAAACTCTCTCTCTTTCTCTCTCTCTCTCTCTCTATCCCCTTTCCACTACCTCTGCAAACTCCCTCCCCTGCTTCCCTCCGCTCACCCTACCATCCCGCTTTCCATACCTGTTTTTGTTCCCAGTACAGGTGAAAGAAGATGCATTGTTCAACGTCAAATTGTTCATTGCATAGTGTTGAAATTTAATTCATTCTACTAGAATGCATTCTTATCAATGCAGCCTGCATTTTACGGCCATTTTGTTTACCTTCCTTATGTTACTATTGGGAATATATTGGGGGTCGTCTTTTATCTGTGCGAGCCATCGAAAAGAGGGGTTCAGGGAGAACCTGAACAAAAGCACACTTCTCAATGTAACTAAATGCCAAACACAACTGTATATATGTATAACAAGTCACAAGCAAGTAACACCATCGCCCATAGGAATGTATGCATGAATAAAATGTTTGAAATACTACTTCCTACTCTTAAAAAACTCTTTTGTAACATGAACAGTAGTAAGCACCACTGTTAGCAGGAGTATATAACCAATGAGATATACAATGTGCCATGACAGGATGAAAAGACAAGCGGGTAGCCTCAAATATGATGCATACCATGGCCTAGCCCTGTATGCGGTTGAAGATATCCGTCATCCCGAGCACTCGAACAGTTGGTACTCTGACATGAGTGCAGTGGGTAGACAAACAACCAATAGTAGCTGCTATGCATGCTAGTTGATACCGCACGCATCAGGGATACCAAAGGCTCTAGTATATGAAGAAGTACCGATTATAGAGGCACAATGCCTGATCCATCTTGCGCTATATAGGCTCGAAGTAACCTTCCAGGCACACAGCATGCTTCTACAACTTGTTGATCCAGATGCCCAGAAATGTAAAACTAATCCGACAGACACCAACTGTCTAAAGCATCCATATTTGGTGATCGAGGGAGCAAAATATGTTAACAACAAGTCGCAGGAAACAACCCTCACTTGCCGAGATCAAGGCCTCCTGGGGTTCCAAGAAAAAACAGTGGCCCTTATGGAACGAACGTGAGCACAAACATGGACAGAGCACGTTACAAAACTGACATAGATTGCAGCAATGGAGAAACCAGTAAAAGTTCACCAAGAAAAGAACTATGAGTTGTGCTTTTTCAGCAAAGGAACTGTCTTCGTTGGCTCCAACAAGTGATGTAACAGGACATTGTTGACTCCAGATCTAAAGAGGGGCACAGCAGCACTGATGAACTACTATTTGGTGTGTGGCCAACAAGCGTACTTGCACGTCCCAATATTCTGGAGGGGCTATTGTTCGCTAGCTACGCTACACTCAGCTCTATTAGTAGTCCAGAAGAACACCTGAAAGGGGGCCACTACCTGTCAAAGCACCAACAGTGTCCGCAACGATCGCAAAACCAAACACACTGCCACCACCAGACTTTTGCATTCTCCCTGGGAAGGAGCCATATGGCCAGCTGCAGAGAAAAAAAGAGAACATCAAACAATCTATACAATGACTCGTTGAAAACTGCTTGAAGAAATCCCTGAAGAATGCAAGCTATTCACCTCAGCAGAGACATTATTTGCATCACTATTGCTACCCGGTGTACAAGCACCAGAAAATTAAAAAAAGGGCTCCGAATTGTGCATTGGGAATTGGTCCAATTGGCGAATGACACTAAGCAAGGGTTTAACGTCATAAGAGTCGAGCTGCGCGCACTAAGACTATTGACAATGCGGAACTGGTACGTTCTAGATATGCTGACAGCGATAGAAGGAGGTTCATGTTGCACATTCTTGCCTTCTGAAGATGCAGAAAACGGAACACTGTCACACGTCATTGCTGCAGTACACCACCTAGGGGCCAAAATGTAGAATGAAACTGGGGTTCAAGAGGAGGACTGGTCCGCGCTAGCCTTAAGATGGGCCCCGTCCTGGCTGGGAGCACTGGTGAAGATGCTGGTGTCCATCATCGTGTACATCTTGATAATTTTCTGCACGTGCCAGTTGGGACTCCGGTATTGTGCCACTGCGGTATCTAACAGCGCAATGATGATGGTGTCAATTGCCGTTTCAAAAGTACCTCATAGTACAAAAGAGATGGAAGTACAAACTGACCACCCTATCCCCCACATAGTCCCTATACCGTACGGAGACGAGGTAGACAGAATATACCACACCATTATTGTCCCCCCACGACCCTGAAAACTATAAGGAAGTATGGGTAGATTTAGCGGGGGACAGGGCTGCATCTATATGACGTGTCCTCCTGAAGAGGATGCACAAGCGGGAGAGAGCTTGTGGAATGTTATAGGGCGTGGATGCCAATAAAAGGAACGCCCCAATATGAAGCAGCGGTGAGAAGGGAAAATGAGCGCAAATATATGAAGGAATGTGTTACTGTACAAGTAACTAAATGGGAGAATGTTGGGAAGGAAATTAGGTTTTCCCACCCCCTTAGGTGCTTCAGAGTGAGGCAAGTCTCATAGACAGATGCGCGATATACAAGGGGGAGAGAGCTGTGCTAAGAAACCCGGCACAACTCAATATTGCAGGAATTATAGATACATAGACTTAGTGCACGCATATAAAGAGATGCCATTTTCATAGTTATGGTAGACCTATTCAGTCCTGCATGTTTGCGTGGTAAACATGGGCCCGACGGAGAAACCTGAACAGTCCCAAGCGCTGAGGAGAGATGAGCCTGCGCTGCTGATTCTCATAGAAACTTCCCTTTGTTTCTTAATTATTGCAATCACGTAATATCCCAGAGAGGAATGTGCCCTGCAAGGCCATGAGACAGCACCAGGCTCCTTGCGGCGCATTCATCACAGCCCCACCAACAGCAGACCTCCAACTCCCACCCAGCCCACCAAGGGTACTGACACCCACCACTGACCCTGTCCAGGAACCCCTGTATTTCACAATAGTAGGCGACCTAGAGCCACAGCCAATAAAACCTGGGCCATAAAAGATCTAACCAACACGACCATGTCACCTTATCCCATACGTCCTTTGTAGTATGAGGTACAGTGAGGAATATATTGTAGCTCAAAACGAGGGTGGTAGCCTTGGTTGCAGAGAATGCAATATGAACTGAGCAGAGAATGTGTGGGTCAGGATCACCGTGGCCCTTCCCCTGTGCCAGTCCCCAAGTTTCCCAGGGTATGCCGTAATGATGTAGTACTGTTATTGCAGTAAAGTAACCATGGAATGTCAACATGTGAAAAGCCTGACCTTTTGTCTGTGGAGAGATGAGCCCAGCTGACCCCATGTGAGTAGAAACAACCAAGGGCCACAACAAACTATCTGCTAATGTCGTAATTGGCTGCAAAATTAGCTTTGCACCTAAGGAAGATGAACAATCGTCTTTTCAAGCATATATAGACGATAAGGTCGGGAATTATCCAAAAATATATCAGCTTTTATTTTTTTAACACATAATGATAAAACATGGACATGAGAGATAATGTCCATACAATTGACACATATATATATATATATATATATACAACAAAACAGACCAATAAAGCCATCTGGTATTGTGAACCATCCACAGAACAAATGTGTCCTATATCTATGGAGTGATGTTAGTACCTAATGGGTGAATTTCTGCACATTTCTTAGCACCAAGCAAAAAGAACCCGTTAGAAAAGTGTCGACAGTAACGAAATCTGTTTCCAGCCTTTGTACGGTAACTACGAGTGCCCCACAATTCAAGGTCGATAGTAGTTTTGTATCTTTTCCGTTAAGGCTTTCATCAGGACACTTGTAATACAGCATTTACCAGCCTGTCTTGGTTACAGCTAAATGCACAGAAGACCTAGACCCAGTGGTTTGGCCATTACACATGGCCCTTTGAAGCAAAAGATCCACGACTACTGGCAGTTGTCAGTGCCTAAAGAATTGCTGGTTATAAATGAATATATACCATCAACACGACATCTAGAAAACTTCCCTAACTGGATTACAAGTGTCCTGATGAAAGCCTTAACGGAAAAGATACAAATCTACTATCGACCTTGAATATGCTTGAAAAGACGATTGTTCATCTTCCTTAGGTGCGATGCTAATTTTGCAGCCAATTACGACATTAGCAGGTAGTTTGTTGTGAACCTTGGTTGTTTATACATGTCTCTAAGTCCTCTCCCAACAAGCCCCTAAAAAAAGAGGACACCATTGCTTGTTTGATGATTATACCCATGTGAGTAGAGACAAGCAGACGAGGCTGCAGCCAATCATAGCCCGATATCCCCTATGGAGCAGGCCCATGCATAGGGCCTAACCAACCAGTCTTGCTATTTTCGACTGTATGTGATGATGCATTTGATGATGCTGGACACCCTTATAATGTGTTGTTCATGCAGACTCTGGCAGAACGTTCTCGAGCACCAGAATTCTTTGCTTGCACCTTTACTTTTTGTGCAATTAAACTTGTTATCACTGCAAGCAATCTCTTGGCCTTTTTTCCCTAGCAGGTTGCATTTATTCTGGCGTGAGCGTACAGGGGCATGCCTTCAGTCCCAAACTAAGCGTGCAACCAGATGCGAGTAGAAGTGAGCCACCAGCCTATCCCCACCATAGCCTCTGGGGCCTTGGACCTCAATACCTTCAACTCTCTAAATATCTTCAGTCTCAAGCTCTTCGCTCATCCGCCTTCAACTCCCTCAAGGTCAGTCGCTTCTCCAAGCAGCAAGTTGGTGGTCAATCTCTTTCTTCTGCTGGGGCCTTCCTCTGGAACAGCCTCCCCGTCTCTCTGAAACTTGAGGAGAACCATCTCCGGTTCCGGTAGCCCCTCAAGGCCTTCCTCTTTGCTTCTGATTTCTCTCCTCCTCTCCCCTGTTGATCTCCTGGCTGAATCTGAAATGCCACTGGTTACCCTGGCTACCCTCTGATCTCGGGCCCAGGTCCCCTTCCCGCCAGTTGCACACCTGCACTGCCCCCCTGGCAACCCTTGCACTCTGGGAATTTTTCTTTATCCCTACAGCACCTACTAGCACTTGACCCTGATGTCTGCACTTACCCTTGCACTTGCCACCAGCTGGCCACACTTTTATTTATTGTATTTATATTATTACTGTTATCCTATGTACTGCACTGCCCCCTCCCCTTGTCCCTGCACTTTTCCCCTTCCCCTGCACTTGCGCGATCTCAATGTCACCTGGCCTAGTAGGATCGTTGTCTCTGTCTTCCCTCTGTTTCCCCCCCCTTGCCTCGTCACGCCTCGAAACACTTGTATATAGGCGCGTTATAAATGCCATATCATATCATATCATAGTCTGGTATTTCAATTAGATCGATATCGCCAGAGTGGAGAAGGCAAAGAGCTGGAATTTTTGAGAGTATATGAAGCAATTTAGATTCATTAAAGTACTGTGAAGAGTGGAAAGAAATTCGGACACCAGTTAGCCATGTTTGTGGTTAAAGACTTTCATTAAAATAAAAGGGTTGGGAAAAGGCCTCTCTGACCCTGCTCTAAGAGGAATTTCCCTACCGAAACCAAAACTAAGGATCTATCTGTGTCAGGATGTCCAAATCAAAACTGTGTTTGTGTCCAAAAGTTATATTCTGACCCTCACACTATAAACAAAAAAAAAGGCGAAAAAGAGAAATGTTTTTAACCTTTGATGCCTTTTTGGAAAAAGTGTTTGTAAAGAAAGAATACGTAGTTCCAACTCAAAAGTTCTTCAGGGATAAAGAATCCTTGTACCGGAGGGTGACTCCCTTCCCATGGATTTCTCTTTATCACAAACAGTTCTTTATACAACAGTTCCTTTGTTTAGTTGGGCCTGCAGTGGCACTGTCACATTCAAAGTTCTATGGTTCTATTCACTTCAAAGTTCTGTGGCCAAGATTTTGCTCCTGCTTGTCTGGCCAACACAGTCCTAATAACCTTGCTTAGGACTTCTTGTTTCCACACATTTGCAAATTTCCCGGTATACTCTCCTGCCGGGGATTCTTTTAAGTTTCACCCCAGTGGTTGCCTGGTGTACTCTCCTGCCAGGACTTCTTATATTCATGCACTTGCAATTGCCTGGGATATTTCCTGCTAGGACTTCTTATATTCATTCACTTGAATTTGCCTGGTATACTCTCCTGCTAGTACTTCTTATATTCATTCACTTGAAATTTCCTGGTGTACTTTCCTGCCAGGACTTCTTAAATACACACACTCATGATTGCCTGGTATGTTTTCCTGGCAGCGATTCTTGTACTTCACACAGTAGTGACTGCCTGGTATACAATACTGTCAGGGTGTGTTATATTCATCCACACACACAATTGCACATTTACTCTCTGTGTTTCCATGTATTTGCATTCCATGCATTCACATACTGGTAAGGGCTTTGGTTTCAATTCACTTTCCCTTCTTAAAATTAGTCTCTTCGCTTTCTCTTGTTTGCCTCTTGTTCTTCAGTCTGCTTTACTTTTATTTTCATTTGGCGCGCCTGCCGATAAGCCCCTGGTCCCCACTATTGTTGGGTTAATTCCCCGGCTCTTGTTGGCATTCTCAGGCTTGTTCGCAGTCACTCAGTGAAGGTACTCTTCCTGCTTTCCCTTCGTGACTACCTTCTCTGTGTCCTTTAATCTCCCACGGCTTCCTTTCAGCATGCCGGTTTCAGTTTGTGCTCTGGTAGGCAAGGGTCTGATTTCAGCAGTCGGTGAGCGCCCAGGAGTATCTCCGTGTCTCCCGCCTCTCTGCAGGGTTCCCCCTTCTCGCAGCGTTTCCCTTCTTCCTCTGCTATGTGCCGCGTGGCTCAGCCACAGCTGTTCGGGACCTCGAGCCTTGCGGGGAGGCAGACCTTTCTCGCGCCTACAACAGTAGCCTTTGAAACTGGCCTGCCGGTATTTAAATTTCCCGGGCTTATGTGTTTTTGGCCAACAGCTAGATCACTTGCTGGGTTGGAAGCTTCTTCCGCTCTGCACTGCTCTTCTCCTAATCCGCATTCCAGTATTCAGGGAATTCTTGGAAATTGAGTCCATTGTTGATGTTTGATGAAAAGAGTTTAGAAAATCACTTTCAACATGCTTTGATGGTAAAGCAGTTCTGGGCGATGAACAGATGTAACTGAAAGAGGCATTCTTGTTACTTTCACATGGTAGAGCAAAGTTGGGAGTTTCGTTTGGATGCTTTGGTAAAGGATCTTTCCTTTTCTTCCAAGGGGACAATATAGAGATATGGCATTAGGCTATGAGGGTACTGGATATGAGAGGATTATCTTCAAGGGCAAATGGAGGATGTCATGTCTCATCCAATGAAACCATAACATCCCCCGGAGGTTGTCTCCCCCAATGTGATCCTCCATCATATACCCGCACCAGGGTCAGGTCAGGTAGTGGCTGCTGTACCTTGACTAAATGGGAGGAGGTCCCCGCTGGGCTATCAGTGGGAATCACTGATAACTTTGTTGGATTCATCACAGTACACAGTCCCATATATCTCAGTAATATTCTCAAAACCGATGAGGCTATCATCATATTGTAGTTGGTGTTGCACTTCAAGCAGAGGTACTGAGGCAGAGTCTGTAGTTAGGTCCCTCCCCTCTTCCACATATTTAACCAAGTTTACTCTCCTCCCCTGCCCAGCACCCCAACCTGAAAGAAGAGATTCATCCACTGCCTTGCGAAAAAGTAATCCCTGTCGAAAGGCATGTCAACCGCCTTGGCTTGGATGTCCTGTCTCAAGTTTGTGGCCTTGTGCCAACCTTGACGGCATAGGGCGACTCCATTGCCCATCTGCCTGAAACCAGATTCGTCAGATGCCACTTCCCCTCCTGAAATATGGCCATGGCCTCTGCTTTCTTGTCGTCTGGTAGGAAATTGAGGATGGGCCTCAACTTGCACCAAAGTTCTCTGTCGTAGATTGCAAAGATGGATAGGGTGTTGGCGGCCTTGACACTAGATGCTGCAGTGGTGGTTATGTGCTTTCCAGTCGCATCAAGCTTGCTCCCCTCTATACCAGGAGGAACTGAGCAAGAGGATGATGGATTAGACAACCTCTTCCTGGCAGCAGCCGAGACTACTGAGTCCGCCGTCGGATGGTGGCGTGGAAAAGGGTTTCTGCATCACCACTAGCCCATCCTCCCAGACGTCATCCAGAAGCAGGACTGAGACCATGGTTTCCTGGAGGATTCACGGCGCTGGAAAAGGAAACCCTCCTTCTTCCTCTCCTCCGGAAACTAGGCTGAAAAGCTTGGCTGGCCATGAGATCAAAGCCTGGAAAGATTCCACTTGATCCAGGGGAGAAAGCATAGATGGTAGGTCTACATTTGGTGGCTCACTTTCTGCAGGGAAGTAATCATCAAACTCGTCCGTACTCTGTGTACCATCTGTATCCGCACTCGAGGAGGTGGTGCCGGGAGGGGCCGTGTCAGTGTTGGTGGACTGGCCAAGGGAGCTGGGCCTAGAACCACCGGGGGACCAGAAGCCATAGGCGGGAGTCCCTGCTGAATGTCTGAGACCAGAGTATGGAGAATCAACAAAATGTCCACAGAAACAACTCTTGGCAATGGATCTCTCGAAGCCTGAGGCATCAAGATTGGTGCATGAGGCCAGGGGCTCAAAGCATGGCCAGCTGTTGAATCAGGTCAACACCACCCTCAATAGGGTGTGAGCCGACTTCTTGAAAGACCTCTTCCTCCTCTTCTTCCTCCGACAGGATGGCAGGAGCGGAGACAGCAGCTGGAGCCAAAACCCTGGGGGGCCCCACAAGGGTGGTAGGTAGCTGCAGAGCCTCAGTGGGCTTTGGTAGAAAAGAGATCTGGAGTTGGCTCCCTCACTCTCCTGGAGCCTCTTGGAATGGTGCCCAGCACAGGCACACCTGTATAAGGTAGTGTGGGGGGAAGAGACCCAGCTGGGACAGACGGGTCCTTGGAGACCATGCTAACCTCGTTGTGGCCTTTGGAATGGTGCATGCAGTCGTCGACAAGACCTTCAATGTGACAAAAACGGTACTGTCTGCCTAGTGGATGGTGTCGTCGACAAAGTCTTTGTCAATGATGATGATGATTTTGACAAAGGTCTTGGTGTCGTTGACAATGACAATGAATGATGCTTCATTGAGTGGGGTTGACAGCGAGGGAGTGGACGATCTCCGGCTCTCTGAAGATGTGGTTTCCTTCGTGCCCGTCGCAGATCTAGATGACTGAAGTCGGAGCATTCGATGACTTCCCTTTTTTAGGTACCTTCCCCTTGGAAGCGTCCTCAAAGGTTTTCGACCTCTTGCCGGAGGGAGTACGCTCTTTGGGCATGCAAGCCCTGGCAGAGTTATGACTGCGCATAGACGCCGAGTGAGAGGCCTTACCTTCCTCCAGCCATGAGACCAATCTCTGATGGCGATCTTTCCTTGTCTTAGTGGAGAAAGACTGGCAGATGGGGCATCCTTCCACATTGTGGTCCGGGTGCAGGCAGCAAATGCACTTCTCGTGTCGTTCCTCGATGATGGCGTTCTTCTGACTGCATCTGGAAAAGACCTTGAAGAGGCTATTCTTCTTGGCCTCCAACATGGCATGTGATGTAGGCCCAAAACTGCAGCCTCACACAACGTAACGATCCAACAGATGGTGGGATCGAGACTGGCAACCGATCCCCCCTGCCGACAAGTCACAACAGTGACAGATTGAAGAACGTTTGAAGAAAAACCATACAAAATAGGCAAAATACTCAAGAAAATCAAGGCACGAAACTCGAGGACTCCCAACACAAAAACATGCAGTCAAATTCCAAAGATGGCCACCAGGGGTGGAGCTAGGGAGGACGGGTGTCATCGGATGAGGCAGTATGACCCAAAAGGACAGCAATAAGCTATGCAAGCATCAATGCAGTTTTTAGCTTAAAGCTAAACTGCTTTATTTTACTGAGGTGAGAGCAGGAGCGGCCACAGGGGGTGGTGTGAGAGAGCAGGAGCGGCCACAGGGGGTGGGGTGAGAGCAGGAGCGGCCACAGGGGGTGGGGTGAGAGCAGGAGTGGCCACAGGGGGTGAGGTGAGAGAGCAGGAGCAGCCACAGGGGGTGGGGTGAGAGAGCAGAAGCGGCCACAGGGGGTGGGGAGAGAGAGCAGGAGCGGCCACAGGGGGTGGGGTGAGAGAGCAGGAGCGGCCACAGGGGGTGGGGTGAGAGAGCAGGAGCGGCCACAGGGGGTGGGGTGAGAGAGCAGGAGCGGCCACAGGGGGTGGGGTGAGAGAGCAGGAGCTGCTACAGGGGGTGGGGTGAGAGAGCAGAAGCTGCTACAGGGGGTGGGGTAGAGAGCAGGAGCGCCCACAGGGGTGGGGTAGAGAGAGCAGGAGCGCCCACAGGGGTGGGGTAGAGAGAGCAGGAGCGCCCACAGGGATGGGGTAGAGAGAGCAGGAGCGGCCACAGGAAGGGGGTAGAGAGAGCAGGAGTGGCCACAGGAAGGGGGTAGAGAGAGCAGGAGCGGCCACAAGGGGGGTAGAGAGAGCAGGAGCGGCCACAAGGGGGGGTAGAGAGAGCAGGAGTAGCCAGAGGGCGGGAGAGAGAGCAGGAGCAGCCAGAGGGGAGGAGAGAGAGTAGGAGCTGCCAGAGAGTGGGAGAGAGCAGGTGAGGCTGGGGGGGGGAGAGAGCAGCAGTGGCCATGGGAGCGCAGGAGCAGCCAGAGGGGGGGGGGAGCCGGAGCAGCCAGAGGGTGGAGAGAGCAGGAGGAGTGGACAGGGGAGCGCAGGAGCAGCCAGAGGGGGGGTAGAGAGCCGGAGCGGCCAGAGGCGGGAGAGAGCAGGAGGAGTGGACAGGGGAGCACAGGAGCAGGCAGAGGGGGAGGGGGGCGAGCCGGAACAGCCAGAGGGGTAAGAGAGCAGGAGGAGTGGACAGGGGAGCGCAGGAGCGGCCAGAGGGGGGGGGGAAGAGAGAGAGAGCAGGAGCAGCCAGGGGAGGGGGAGCAGGAGCAGCCAGAGGGGGAGAGAGAGCAGAAGCGGCCAGAGGGGGGGGAGAGAGAGAGAGCAGGAGCGGCCAGAGGGGGGGGGAGAGAGAGCAGGAGCGGCCAGAGGGGGGGGAGAGAGCAGGAGCGGCAAGATGGGGGGGGAAGAGAGCAGGAGTGGCCAGATGGGGGGGAGAGCAGGAGCGGCCAGATGGGGGGGGGAAGAGAGAGCAGGAGCGGCCAGATGGGGTGGAAGAGAGAGCAGGAGCGGCCAGACGGGGGAAGAGAGAGAGGAGGAGCGGCCAGATGGGGAAGCGAGCAGGAGCGGCCGAGGGGAAGAGAGCAGCAGTGGCCAGAGGGGGGAAGAGAGCAGGAGCGGCTGGGGGGGGGGGGAGAGAGCAGGAGTGGCCAGAGGGGGGGAAGGGAGGAGCGGCCGGGGGGAGAGAGCATGAGTGGCCAGAGGGGGGAAGGGAGCAGGAGCGGCTGGGTGGGGAAGAGAGCAGGTGTGGTCAGAGGGGGGGAGAGCAGTAGTGGCTGGGGGAGTGCAGGAGCGGTCAAAGGGGGGGAAGAGAGAGCAGTGAGTGGCTAGAGGGGGAGGAACGCAGGGGGAACGCAGGTGCGGCCAGGGGGGGCAAGAGCAGGAGCTGCTAGAGGGGGGGCGAGAGCAGGAGCGGCCAGGGGGGGGGGGGCGAGAGCAGCATTTGATCAAATATCTTCCCATCTTTAGTTCATGTTATTTTTTGTTACGTTTTGGGGTTGAACATCTTAAATAATAATCAATTGTATTGCAATGTTTAAATGCTATTGCGATGCCTCCTTCTTTTTTGTTTTTCCTGTTTATTTGAAGGCATTTAAAGTTTGCTGGAAGGCAGCTTTGGAGTGTGATTTTGTAGTTGTCGTCCAGCCAAGTTTCTGTGATGAAGAGGATGTCGATGCTGTTGTCGTCGAGTAGATCGAAGATCTCTGTAGAGTGTTTTGACATGGATCTTGCATTTATTAGATTGCAGTGGAGTTTAGAGGTGTAGCTTGGTTTGCCTTTTTTTATTAGGGTCGTTTTCGGATCTTGTTCAGGAGAAGGCTTCAGGTTGTCGGCGTCCTCGAGTAGTTCTTCTAGGTTTAGTCTAGGGTTTTTGGGATTGGTAACCCTAGGTCTCCTGGGGGCAACCAGACGTGGTCTCCCTCTCACTGTGCTTAGAGAGGCATCAGCTTCACCTCACTGATGATCCCCAACAAGGGTGAAACACGTGTATGGGGTTGCTGGTGGTACTCTCGTTCAGGTTGGAATTGCCATTGCATTTCGGTGCTGGACTGCCCCTGGGCAGGACAAAGACTGATATGCAAATGGATATTTCCCATCTGTGAAAGGCACAGTGAGTAAAAGCAGTGGCTGCGAACTCTCAAGTGGTTAATAACCACTGAACAGGTTATCAGGCCTTGTTTTGTCGAGAGAGGGGCGCCCGCTACCTTTGCAAACACCAAATTCATATCCACATTTCCATTATATGGAATCATGAACCAATACACGCTAAAACACTCCATAAAACTAAATGTACCCCATTTGATTTTTTTGTTAAAAAATATTGTTATGTTAATGAAATGTATAAAGCGCGTGTTCAGCCGAAGGCACCATGGCTCTCACCAAACAGATATAGGCCTAGGCCGGGCAGCACGACTTTAAAATGAAAGAGTCTTCAGAGCATGATGAAAGAATACATGATTAGTAGTAGCCTGCAGCAGGCGGGGGAGAGCATTCCATGCCTTCCCTGCCACCACAGAGAAAGCACAGCCACCAATACGCCAAGCATTGCCTTATGTACCTGACACCGATCGTGAGATGATCGTGGGAGCTCTGGTCTATTCTAAATTAGATTATTTTAAGAGACTCTTCCGGGCAAGTGTTTGCAATTTTTTGGCGAATAAGGCCTATTTTATCAACAAAGAAGCCAGACAGAGATTCGCAGAGCAGCTGAGAGGGGATAATCCCAAAATTGACTTTAGCTGGGGAAGACAGAGGGCCTCATTCCGAGATTGGAGGAAGCCATGGCACTATTTGCGCCATGGCTGCCTCCAATAATGGGTCCGATACCGGTCTTGTTCAATGGGGATTTACCGGTGCATTCCGACCCTGGAGGGACCGGTAAGTCCCCATTGAACAAACCATTCCCCATTCCCATTTGAGCCCCCATAGGACTCAATGGGAATGGGGAGGGCGCTAATAACGGGCTCGCGTATAGCAGGCCCGTTATTAGTGCCCTCGTCCCTTAGCGGGACCCGTAAAGGACGTGTGGTCAGACCACACATCCTTTACGGTTCCCGCTAAGGGACCTCGGAATTGGGCGTAAGGGATTACCGGCACCGGTCTCCTTACCGGTGCCTGTAATCCCTTACTGCCCAACTCATAATGACCCCCAGAGACTGTACTAGATCAAATAGTTATTTTGGCTGGTTGATAGCACCCTCAACTTTAGCACTGAAAAAAGATTGTTTAGCAAGGAGGAGGACTTCTTGTAGCAAGCTGTGACTTTGCAGAAATTGATTTTATCCGTTGCACATTAGCTTGTTCTCCACTTGCTTTCAGCCTGTCTGCATAACAGTTTACAGGATTTCAACTCATCGAAAAACCATGGTTCCGACTAGCGATCTTTCTTTTTACAAAGCTTAAGAGGGGTGGTAGAATCAGTTGCACTACTGAAAGCTATAGTCAGGGTCGAAAGTGAACAGGGATCGGCTGAAGCACAGTGCAACACGATATAGGTCACAAGATCTTGCTGAGGAACACAGTGCCAGCTACGTTTCCATATATTCTGTCTCTGACCAGGGAGGATCGGGACTAGGAGGGGAATCGAGAAGGGCACAACATGATGGTCAGACCAAATGATAGGGAATGGAGGAAGGACTGTCAAGGAGGCCTCAAGGGCAAAAACAAAATCAAGAGTGTTACCAAACTGGTGTGTGGGGTCAGTAATCTGCTGAGGAAAACCTAGAACTAACATGGTTTCCAGAAAAAGGGAGAGCAGCTGCTTGCTGATTTTATTAACTGGGAGACTGAAGTCAACGACAATCACCAGTTTAGAGGATTTCAACTGCAGTTCAGATACAAACGCTGGAAATTCAGTGCAGAAAATGCGATCATAGCCAGGTGGGTGATAGATCACTAGAATAACCAGGGTAGAGATAGCAGAAAGAGGAAAACAAACTAGGAAACTTTCCATCTTGAGTTTGTGATCTGTCGCTATAGGAGTAGTTTCTAGGGTGGATTTAAAAATCACAGCAACCCCCCCCTCCACGAAGAGTAGACAAACAGTTGCATTGAACAATTTCATAGTTAGGGGGCAGGGCATGAATTATAGAGGGACCTGAGCTTTCCCGGAACCACGTTTCTGTGACACAGAGCAGATCAGGTTGGAGAGTATCCAACAGATTATAACAGTCCTGGGCATGTGCAACAAGGGAGCGAAAATTCAGGCAGTCTAGAGTGGTGTTGGTAAAATGGTAAAACATTATAATCCTGTACCATCGGGCATTAATACATGACATTCCAATAAAAGATGGTAGATGGTTTCAATGTTTCCCTCTTCTTTGCAATACCTAAAGATCCTCAGTGAGGGTTCAATCCCCTCCCTTACTCCTAAAATGTCTTTGGTGGGAAGGTTTAAAACGTAAATGCAAAACGGCGTACACCAATATTGGCAAAGGGAATCTTTCGAGGTAATAAGGGAGTATACCCTGAGGCCTAACATCTAACAATATTCCAGAATACAGCCAATCCCACGGACCTCCTCAATGGTGTTAATCCAGTCAATCTCCACCAGTTTTTGTTTTGCTTTATCCGGGCACCTGCAGCAATTCAAGAGTTAACCGTAATATGTCATGTAAAAGGTTTACTAAGACGTTTGTACATTAGTGCCTCAAATACCACCAAATTGAAAACTCTTGCGCAGAAGCAATTTTAACCAGCATCGCCAGATTATTCCATATCACAGCAGCTTCCATTGAATGTAGGCCCAGCCCGTACCTCATCACTTGGGCTGGGATCCCTGTGGAAGCTGTAACGCTCTCCTCCAAAAGAGGCCCTTCATCCTTATCCAATTTACCTTTAAATCATATGCGATTACAGGGATTACCTTATTATAAAATTCGATTGCTAGGACAAGTGAAAAATTGGCAAACTTTCTATTTATTTGGAATGCTTGATCGGCCAGAGTGAGCATTTTTGACTTTTTATGGTTTAAGAGTTCAATTTCATTCTTAGTTTCAAACAGATAAAACCCCACATAGACACAATTTCCAACTCTTTCTAATACTTTATTTCCCAGGTACCAGTTGAAATTGGCATGCAGCTTTTTCCTCCCTGGTCGGAAAGAGAAAACTTTTAGTTTTAGTTACGTTTATGTTCATGCCATTGGCCTTTGTGCATTTCTTTAGAGCTGTTCATTGTTGCTGAAGGCCTTTGGGGATATGGTCCACCAGGACTATATCATCCGCATATAATAAGTAGTTCAATGGAGTAGCATCTACAGAAGGCGGGAAGCAGCGGTTATTATCAAAGGCAGAGGCAATGTCTGAAATAAACAAATTAAACAAAAGGAGCGGCAGAAAACAGACTTGTTTCAGGCCGCGCTCACTTTGAATGAGTCACTTCCCCCTACCGACCCCACCCACTCGCCAGGCCAATTCTCCTACTATTCCACTGTACTGTATGATTAACATGTAGGACCATCCCACTGTATTAAAGTAACTGTGTTAACCATGTAAATGTACCTTTGCGACCCATGCCTTTTTACACAACAACAACAGGATTGTACGACATAGATTAACCAGTTGACTTGTACCTGTAACAGCACCTCAATGCCTGAAGGTTGTATATGCGTGATACAAATGAAATAAATAAATAAAATAAATAAATGGGGACGGAGAGACAGCCCTGCTGATTCAGTCTCACTCGAACAAAGGTGTCAGTATGAAAGCAATACGCATATCTAACAAAGGGGCCGGACAATCCCAAGATTGAAGCTTAAGCCATAGTCAGCTCCTGTCATGCTATGGAAGGCCACGCAGAAGTCAATAAATGCAATATATAGTGGCTTAGACATTTCCATGGACTCCTTTTTGAACAGGTTGAGAAGGAAGCCGTTGGTAGTTGTCCCCACTCCCATCCAATGTCTCAGCCACACCAGCCCATTCCTGTAAAGCCCGAAGCAGCAGGGTAGAGAACATCTTTGAAGGGTTGGTCTTGTTGCGCTATCGGTCTGTAGTTTTCCAGGTCAACACGGGGCCCGTTTTTGTAAATCGGCACTATGATTGAGCATAGCCAAAATTCTGGCATTTCTTTCTGTGCAATTACTTTCAGTGGCTAGACCATCAAGGCCATGGGCCCCCGAGTTACTGCTGTGGGAGATTAACGTAGACAAAGCGTCCAGGTCTCTTTCCAAACACCAAGGCATATCAGGGCACTGAATTGTCAGGATTGTATTGCCATTATTATTTGCATATATGTTCTTAAAATGGCTAATCCATTTCTCCTCTGTAATAGGGTTTACCTGGACTCTAGTTTGATAACCCAGATCTGATTTAATTATGTACCAGAACTCTCGAATATTGTTTTGTGTAAAAGTATTAAGCATATTTTGTGTGTCAACTAAGAGCTTCTGATATTTGTGCTGCCGCAGCCAGTTTTTATAACAATTCTTTAAGCAGCGATTCTGAACACTGCTGACCGGCCATATATTTTTCAGGGCCCTTCACAGTTCTCTTTTTTTAACTGTACCTCAGGGTCATAAACATGTTTATGCAGGATCCTGGGTTTATTAGGCTTTGATATGACATGATATTTTATTTATATCGCGCTCATACACAATACACAAGTGATTCAGAGTGCGACCAAGCATAGGAAGGGGAACAGAGGAGAACAAAAACAACGATCTTACTAGGCCCAGTGACATTGAGAACGCACAAGTGCACGGGAGAGGGAAAGTGCATAGAAGTGGGGAAAGGTGGAAAGTGCGGAAGAGAAGAGAGAATAGATTAAATATATTAAATAAATAAAGGCAATAAAACAGTGGTAGTGCATACAGCAAGTGGCACATGCTAGGTTAAGCAGATAGGGTATATCTGATACGTGCAGAAGAGAAATGGGTGGGGGGCTGTATGAGTACAGATACAGACCCCAGTGCAAGGGGTGGCCCAGAGGCAGCACATGGAGGTGGCAGGGTGAGCAGGTACCTGGGCCCGAAGGTCAGAGGATGGCCAGGTGCACGGTGCCGAGAGAGAAAGCAGATCAGCAGGGGAGAGGGGGAGCGAAGGCAGAAGCAAAGAGGAGGGTCTTGAGTTGCTTCCGGAATCGGAGATGATTCTCCTCACATTTCAAGGTGGCATGGAGGCCGTTCCAGAGGGAGGCCCCAGCACTGCTTCATAAACGTCTTCAAGTAACTACTGATAAGGACACTCTCTAACCGCTCGTAGAAGGTCTCTACCGGGTGCACGGCTATCCGAATGTTATTAAAAGCTTGTATATTTACCAATTTCATTCAACTCTGTTGCCAACTTGGTTTACCTCCAACAATTATACATGTTATGCTCATCAATCTGAGTCCTCACACTCGACCTACAGAGAATGATGATCACTGACAGGTTCCATGTGTTAATATCCCCGCAAAAATATCATGATACAAAAATATCGCCATATTTTTGCTGCAATATTGGCCCATGGACCCTGCGTGGGACACCCCCGCAACCCACACATTATTTTAAAATGTGCGGGGGACACCCCCACTCCCACAAATTATCCTCCCCAAAAATATTGCCTATGGCGAGACAAACGGCCATATGTACAGCGATATTTATGGTGGGGATATTTTGTTGGGATACCCACTGACATCTGTATGTTCGATCTTCATAGACTTAATGTGCATAAAAATTCCGTCAGACACAAAACAGTAATTTAGGACATTAATTTGTGAACCTCTAACCCATGCATAGTGAGGAACTTCATCGCCCGCAGCCTTTCCATTTAAAATACAAAGCCCTCATGCCTTCATAAGTAACAACCAACCTCTCCCTCTTTTCCAGACGGCCTTGTCATAAGGTGACAAACCTTTACCTCCCTGCAGGGGAAACACAGAGGGCGTTGAAATCCTGAAACATAATTAATGCGTTGGAATTCCTTTGAGATTGCTACATAAAAACAATATTTTCATTCAAATCAAAAAATTCCACTTGGGCGATCTTCAAGGGGTTCCAATATAAATTCAGTATCAAAGTGCACCATAGGAGGGGATAAACGTCCAGGTTCCACTTTAACTCTACCACCTGGACAAACACATTAGGTTGTGCATATAGGGATGACTGAACACTTAAATCATTGTTTATCCCCAACAGAGAACCAGAAACTGAACGCCCAGCATCCCCTTTATATGCCAGGCACAAAAAAAAAGTAAAGCCGTCCAAGACAGGTGTAGTTTGGAGCCCTGTCTCCTGAAGACAAAAGATTTCCACAGAGAGTAGGTCCACACTCCCTTCCCGGAAAAAATGGGTGACGCCCCTAGTGTTCCAAGATATTAGTTGAATTTCTTTACCTGATTGTTCAGGTTCATTACTATTGGACTGTCCTTGCCTTCATATCCAAGACTGATGCCAACCAGCTCCAACTATCACTTGCATCGATTCCCCGGCCACCCAAAGCTATACTCCCCCCTGAAACATTGAATCTGTAATAACGGGGAAGTGTCGGGCAAAACATCTGCTCATTTTGTGGTGGGGACATTGTGCGTGATTTATTCTTAATTGGTGTCGGAACAATTACAGAGCTGTCATAAACCCAAGATCTAATATAGTCTGAGGCAGCAAGGACGTTATCCTTGACTAAGCTTCAGTTAAAATGTAGTATGACTTTATCACGACAATAGTCATTCCAAATTGTTACCCATGCAAGATCACTAGAATTAAGTTGTGCAAGTGATGGCGTTCTATTTAATATTCATAACCACTATCTCTTGATCCAAAGGTAGCTTCTCTAGGCTTAATCGATTTTGTGAAAGTGGGCTAGAGATTTTAACATTATTCCCCTCTAAGTGTCATGAACCTTCGGACGCGTCCTTTCTGGACTTCCTGATCCCTGACCCATGGGGGCTTGCACTCAGCAGTACTCCCAACATGGCCGGCGAACGCGGAACGCTGTTTACCAGTTTCCGCATCATACGCACTACGTTCTATAAAGCTGACATGCCTCCGCGGCCCTGTGCGTCTCAACGCTACCGCTTGCAGTGGCTAGACGTGTGCTGCCGTAGTTCGTTCTGCAAATTCCTTTGATTCCTGGTTCCCGGTCCCCTAAATTTCTCCTCCTTCATTCCTTCCCCCTTTTGTCCTCTGTTGCTTCCCGGATCTCCTTGCACTCGTTCCCCGAGTGCACTCCTCGCCATTTCCTGGACTTTTCCCAGACATCTGAACGTTCCCAGGAGACGGGAAGCTGAACGCACGGTGGAACCTGAGGACCTACTTAAAGGGTTATACAAGACCCAAACTGTGCGCAAGAAGACTCCATCGAAGAACTCCAACAAACAACACAGACAGGTGAGAAGGGGGGAAACCTGTGACAGATTGAGACGCCAACAAACTGATACAGGTACGGACATGGAGGCTGCAAGACCTCATGCGCGGCATGCCGGAGTTAACAACATAAGTTCAGAATGTCAAAGCCGAGAATGCTGCATTAAATCAACTAGTCCTGTCACGTGATTCTGCGACCAAGGAAAGTGTATTGCTGGGCGGAGTAGTGGATAAATATGATGGCTCATCAAAGAACCTTCGTGGCTTCCTTGATTCGTGTTTAGTACACTTTACCTTTAAGCCCTACTACTTCTCTACCCCCAGGGCAAAGGTGGGCTTTATGATTTTGCATCTTCCCGGGAATGCATTAACTTGGGCTACGCCCTTAGTTAATTCTGGAGATGCCCTTCTGGATGACTATGATGGTTTCGTACGGGCTCTAAAGACCATGTTTGACCACCCAGAACAGGTTTACAGTGCCCAAGAACGCCTACTGGATTTCCAACAAGGGTCCCAGGATATGCTTACCTATGTAACATGCTTTAAGCAACTGGCCAAGGAAGCAGATTTGTCCTCAGTGGCCTGCTTTACCCTTTTACGAAGAGGACTGAATGAAGAGATAAAAGACGAGCTAGCCAGGGCAGCTCGCCCAGGTTCCTTCCAGGCTCTTATGGACCTCTCTTTACAAATAGACTTTCGTATCCAGGTAAGGAAGGCAGAAAAGAAGAAGACTAAAATGCCTTACCAAAAGACCTCTATAGAACCTTCCTCTAGACCTGAGCCCGCTCCTGCCCCGACCACAGACCCAGAACGCATGCAACTAGGGGCCTTCCGCGGACCCATATCCCCACAAAAAAGGATACGACGGATTCACACCGTGCTGTGTATGTACTGTGCCTATGATAAACATCTTGTGAGAGAATGTCCTTTAGCCCCTCCACGGCGTTCGGGAAACGCCATCTCCCGATGCTAGATGGAGCACAGCTTCGGGAGAGAGATGTTTGCTACACATCTATTCCATCCTTGAACTCTCCCGGACAAAACAACCTTGTGATCTTGCAGGCCTTTCTATCGCTGTCCAAGAAAGAAACTTACCCCATTCTGCCATTAGTGGATTGTGGGGCCATGGGGATATTTATAGATCAGGATTGGGTCACTACCCACCACATTCCATATGGAACTCGAGACATCATGCAACCTGTAGAGGCCATCGATTGAAGACCTCTCTCTTCAGGACCCATAACCCTGCAAACCAAAGAGATCCAGCTCTCGATAAACCATCATCGAGAGGTGATCAAATTTGACATCATAAAGTCTGTCCATTATCCAATGGTACTGGGTATGCCCTGGTTACAGAAGCACAACCCATACATCAACTGGGCAGCAGGATCCTTGTTTCTTGGTTTAGGACATTGTATGTCTCACTGTCTATCCCTGGATTCCTCGTCAAGACCCTCTGAAGGTACGCTAACAGACCAGCAAGGCCCACTCACGGTCTCAAATATTATCCAGGTCCCCAGGGCCTATCAGGGTTACACTGATGTGTTTTCAACTGCCATAGTTCAGGCCATACCCCCTCACAGACCTGAAGACTGCGCTATTGATACTGAACCCTCAGCAGTGATTCCCTTTGGAGGGATGTTCATTCTATCAGAACCAGAGAAAAGGGCCCTCCGAGAATACTTAGATACCAACCTAGAAAATGGCACCATACGACCATCCAAATCCCCGGCGGGAGCTTCATTGTTTTTCGTTCCCAAGAAATATACCAAGGAGCTTAGGCCTTGCCTTGATTATCGTGGTTTTAATCAATGTACCCTCAAGGACCGCTACCCATTGCCCTTAATCTCGCATATCCTGGAAGCGGTGAGAGGAGCTGTAGTCTTCACGAAATTGGATCTCAGAGGTGCCTACCATCTGATCCGTATAAAGGAGGGTGACGAATGGAAAACAGCCTTTAGAACACCCTTTGGTCACTTTGAATACCTGGTTATGCCCTTCGGACTCACCAATGCCCCAGCGGTCTTCCAACATTTTATGGACCGGGTGTTCTCCCATATGCTTTTCCTCTTTGTCATAGTTTACTTGGACGATATACTGATATACTCCAAGGACCATCTTAAGCATGAAGAGCATGTTAAGGCAGTTTTACAGTGGCTACATGAACATAAGCTCCTGGCTAAACCCGAGAAATGCCTTTTCCATGTCTCTACTGTTCACTATCTCGGATTTGTCCTCAGTCCAGAAGGAATTGGAATGGACCACTCAAAAGTAAATTCCATACTATCCTGGCATGTTACAACTACTGTGAAACAGATTCAATCCTTGTTGGGGCTTGCCAACTTCTACCGAAAATTCATACCTTCCTTTTCGGAGATAGTACAACCGATCATTACATTGTTGAAGAAGGATACTCCCTTTCTCTAGACAGCAGCCCATGATGAAGCGTTCCAAAGACTGAAGTCAGAGTTTACACAAACCCCCATCCTGGCTCAACCTGACATTGATCGACCTTTCCTAGTGGAGACAGATGCCTCCAACTACGCCATCGGAGCAGTCCTAAAACAGGAATTTGAGGACAAGTTAGAACACCCCATTGCTTATCTCTCGTGCAACCTAACTCCTAGCGAGACCCATTATCCTGTTCTGGAAAAGCAGAGGCGTGGGGAGGGTAGGGCCTGAGGGGCAAGGCCCACCCAAAATCCGTACATGCCCACTCATCAGCGCTGTGTGGGTATTTACAGATATTTTTGTCAGTGCAGTGGGCCCAACTACATTAGCATCAGGCCCCATTTGCTAGACAATCCTGGCTAAGTCTCTGTGAAAAGGAACTATTAGCCATCCGTCAAGCCTTCACAGAGTGGCGTCATCTACTCCTGGGAGCAAAACATCCTGTTCAGGTCCGTACGGACCATCGGAATCTTCAAGTTCTACAATCCCAGGAATGTAGGAATAGTCGTCAAGCCCGTTGGGCCTTCTTCTTTGCCCAGTACCAGTTCCAAATCCATCATGTTCCTGGAACACACAATATAATTGCTGACTAAGAAACTCTTGAAGATCGATCCTTCCCAAAGATGTTTCCCCACACAATATTTGTAGCCCAAGCAATCAGCCTCCTGGAAGACATTCGGATTCAAACCCAGTCCTCTGGGATCTGGAAGGAATTTACTGGGAAGAATCGATGGAATCTTAAAACAAAGGACAGGCTCAAGGATAATGGCCTGGTCATCCCCACACAGAGACTGCGACAAAGGATTACAAGCCTCTGTCATGAAACCCTTCATTTAGGACATCGTGGCATCACCAACACTCTCCGTTTAATACAAAGACAGGTTTGGTGGCCAAAAATGAAAGTTGACGTTCAGCAGTACATCCAAGCCTGTGCAGTCTGCAATCAAAACAAGCATGATAACAAGAGACCGGCGGGTCTCCTACTCCAACCAACGCTTCCAACAAGACCCTGGGAATTCATCGCTACAGACTTCATTGTGGAATTACCACCTTCCAGGGGATACACAACTATCATGGTTACCATTGATTTATTCACTCACATGGCTCATTTTACACCCTTGTATAAACTACCATCTTCCTCAGAACTAGCTGGAATCTTCCTGGAACACATATTCCGACTTCATGGACTCCCTTTCAAAATCATATCAGAGGACCTCAATACCTATCTCAATTCTGGAAACACTTATGCCATATACTAGGAATCCAACGTGCCCTCTCCTCAGGTTATCATCCACAGACCAACAGAGCTACTGAACATGTGAACCAAACCCTGGAGCAGTATCTTCGTTGTTTCACCACCAAGGTCCAGGACGATTGGTCACTCTTAATACCAGTGGCTGAATTCGCCTACAACAATTCGGATCACTCGGCTGTGAAGACCAGCTCTTTCTTCTGCAGCCAAGGATTCCACCCTTCGGTTCTACCATCCATTCTTCCACATCCTACACCAGTCCCTACAATCGATTCCTGGATTAAAACCCTCATCAACGTAAACAAGGAAGCCAAAGAACACCTCAAAAAGGGCCCGAACTAACACCAAGCACTATGCGGACTCCAAAAGAAGACCACGGCCTTCCTATGCAGTGGGTGATAAGGTCTGGCTATCCTCGAAACTACTGCCTCGACAGTCAAATAAGTTGACTTCCCGGTACTATGGCCCTTTTTCCATAAAGGAAATCATTAACCCAGTGGCCTTCCAACTCAAACTACCAGACTCCTGGAAGAGGCTGAAAACACACCTCTTCAGATAGGATCGTGGGCGCAGGACCTCACTCAGATAGGATCGTGGGCGCAGGACCTCACTCTGAGACCTCGCCGCTCAATAGCTAGCTGTACCATTTGTCCGTCTCAAACGGGTTGTCCGTCTTGTTTGTCTCGCAGTCTCTGTGTTCTTTGTACAAGCGCCCTGATGCCCTTGGGCTATCGGCGCTATATAAAAACTAAATACATACATACATACATACAAGAGGATCCACCCTGTGTTTCACACTTCTATATTGAAACCATACGTCCAGACCTCCCGGACTGCTCCAAGGTCTACCCCTGTGGTTGTCGATGATCAGCTAGAATACGAAGTGTCCAGAATATGTGACTCCAGGTACAGACGTGGTCAGCTACAGTATCTGGTTGAGTGAAAAGGATACCCTCCCAGTGAACGCACCTGGGAACCAGTCTCAAACCTAAATGCCCCAGACTACTCCAAAGGTACCACCTTATACACCCGGGCAAACCCTTCGGAGGAGGCATGCTGTCATGAACCATCGGACGCATCCTTTCTGGACTTCCTGGTCCCTGACCCATAAGGGCTTGCACTCAGCAGTACTTCCAACATGGCTGCCGAACGCGGAACGCTGTTTACCAGTTTCCCCGTCGTACGCACTACGTTCTATAAAGCTGACACGCTCCCGCGGCCCTGCGCGTCTTAACGCTACCGCTTGCAGTGGCTAGACGTGTGCTGCCGTAGTTCGTTCGGCAAATTCCTTTGATTCCTGGTTCCCGGTCCCCTAAATTCCTCCCCCTTCATTCCTTCCCCCTTTTGTCCTCTGTTGCTTCCCAGATCTCCTTGCACTCGTTCCCCGAGTGCACTCCTCGCCGTTTCCTGGTCGGACCAGACGTTCAGAGCGGGTCCCGCAAGGGAACCTCATAATAGGGCGGAATGGGTTTACCGGCACCATTACCGGCACCGTTAAACCCATTCCGCCCACCTCGTAATGAGGCCCTTAGACTTTTTCCCTTTTATTAAATAAACAGGTTGAATAAACGCCTCACTATCCCTACCCTGATGAGGATTTCCCTGCCTAAAATAAACTAAAGGGAGCACTCTAACCAAGGGATATCTAACCCACAAAAATCAAAGAAAAAAGCAAATATATGGCAATTCAAATCAACAACAATATATACCATATGACTTGATTCACAGTATGATCAATGTCTCTTGTCGTGGTCTGGGCAACCTTCCTTTCCCTAGATCCAAACAAGGGTTTTCTCAACAAAAAGGAAAAACAAGTAAATCTGATTCACCACAAAGTTCAAAACAGTTAGGTTCTTGTACTCAAATTCACAAAGTTCTGTTGCTTCAATAAAGTACAGTGAAAAATTACATTAGCTCTTACCGGTTCCTGGATGATAAGCGGATTGTCGCCGGAGGTTCCGCCTGCGTGGCAGAAGTGTTGCTCGGGCAGCATCTCGTGCACCTGCGGCACACAACACTGCATCCTTAGACTCCATGGGCTTCGGCTGTGTGGGCTTCGGTCCCTGGATGATAAGCGGATTGTCGCCAGAAGTTACGCCTGTGTGGCAGACGTGTATGACGATGATGGTCGGCCAGCATCTCACGCACCTACGGCGCACAACACCGCGCCCTTAGCCACTGTGGGCTTCGGTCCCTGGATGATAAGTGGATTGTCACCGGAAGTTACGCCTGCGTGGCGGAAGTGTGGGTCGATGATGGTCGGGAAGCGTCTCGCACACCTGCCGCACACAACACCGCACCTATAGCCTGCGCGGGCTTCGCCTGTGTGGGCTTCGGTTCCTGGATGATAAGCGGATTGTCGCCGGAAGTTACGCCTGAGTGGTGGAAGTGTAGGCCAATGATGGTCGCGCAGCGTCTCGCGCACCAGTGGCTACAACACTGCATACTCAGCCTGCGCAGGTTTCGCTCTCCTGTCTCCTAACAAATGTACAATAAATAAATAAATAAAGATCAGCCGAGTCCTCATCCACCGGCGGTGGTGCTGGATGAGAAATCTGATCCACATCAATCACCACTTCCTTAGTATACTCTCAATTTACAATATCAATGGGAGCATTAGTCTGTGTAAAAAAGTAGTTTGTGACAAGAACGTTTTTACAATCTTTTTTAAAACCCAATATAAAACCTTCAACAAAACTAAGTTTTCACTTAGACAAGACAACATAAAGCATTGGTCGTTTAGCACCCCTCCCCCATCTCCCCACACTTTTATCATGCATATTAAGCAGGGCTGTGAGAGACAGGTCCAGTGATTTACCCATGTTGTCCATATTAAATACCCTGTACAGCGTGAAAGTCATTAAGACACCCATTTTTGGTAAATTAAAAAGTTAGGGCACTGGTGTGCAACGACTTCCCACCATCATCAACCGAGGGCCACACGCAGCCAATGATGCACTTTTCAATCCACAATACTTGATGTTCCTTGTTCGAGCCACATGTCACAAACCCGACGAAACATGAAATGGCTCCCAATCCAAGATAGGAACACTTATTATCATCCACAAGTGCCTAAATAATGTTGTCCCTAAGTATTTGGCAGACACATTTTCTAGGAGAGCTTCCTCTAGAAGACCTACTAGAGCCAACTATGCCAACTGCCGCAGCATACCTAATTTCAAACTCAGCAGGTTCTAGTTTCCCGGTGATGGCGGCCAAATCCTGGAACAAAGTACAGACCCAGTATTCCTCTCATTCCGACTCGACCAAACTAACTAACTACCTCCCGTCCCTGACTCTATGACCAAGCTGCCTCATGGACTATGCCCATCGCTCTAGCGCACCCCTTCAAGTAGCCACCCCTGGCCTTCTGCAAGCCTGCCTTTCAGCCTTGTTTTGTATACTGTATAATTTTGTATAAACATTGTATATTTTTGCATATTACTACACCTTCTGACTGTATATATCTGTATATTACTTTATCTCTTGACTGTATACATTTCTGTAACAACTTTAACAACTATAACAACTATTGTTCTCCCAAGTTAAAGCGCCTAGATACCCTCGGGTTCGGTGTGCTATATAAGCAAAAAAAACAATAAAACACAAAACAAACAATCCCAAACATGACGCGAGGTCAGGTCACACGTGCAAAAGTCGAAGTGGAGTGAAGAGCAGAAAGAGGTATATGGGATGAGGGGTCTGGGAATTACATTTCTGTGGTCCTTTCCCGAACTCTGAACTTGAGAGTTTGTCAGAGCGGTGCCTCTAGTCAACAGGGGGGGCGCACACGCTGTAAGTGCTATCTGGTAGGAGGGGGGGGGGTTTAAAGCATGTTCAGTTGTCGGAGTCATTGCAAGGGCCCCACTCTGCCAGCACTTCACTCTCTGTCTGAGTGTTAGAAAGAGGCAAGGCAACAGGGTTGCCATTCAGGTTGGAAGTCCGATACCTCTAGAATTGATGGGGCCTGTGCTTTCCTTATCATCCCTGATTCTATGTAGAACCTCCTTTCTAAGCGTGACAAGCTTGATATGCTTCGGGGTGTCATTGGCGTCAAGTTGATCACAGGGGGCCATTACTTCCATGTCCATCATTTCCCTTACAAGGCCTTTACTTGCTGAGCCATTGGCGTCCACGGCTTCACCTTCCTGGGCGAGCGAAGCTGGGAAGAAGGCAGGGGTCTTTGGTGTAGATGCACGCCGCTATACATTCAAATGAATGTTTGACTTCTCCATCTCAAGCAAAGACCTTGCTACAGGTGTCGGTGTGAGAGCATGGCTACGAGCAGTGACTGTATTAGTGCGGCAAGAGGGGGCCGGTGCTACTGGGCGACCATCCCAGTCACACCCACTTCTTCAGAACTCGCTTGCAGAGGCAACACACAACCTACCTTACCTTGTAATAACTTGGAGGCTGAAGAACACCCGATCCAGCAGGTAGGTTATTAAGTAGGTTTATTGTAGTTCAATTGCCAGGAACAAAACATTGGCATGTCCTATCCAAGTCAGCATACCTCCATCTGCCAAGCATAGAATCCCCTTCAGATCACAACACACCAACACTCCGCTCACACTGACCAAACTACATTCCGTGTACAGTGATATCAACCCCCAAGCTAGCAAGACACATTACAACACTTCTCCCTCCTTTCCTTTGTTGAAATAAGAGAAATTTCACACCAAAACCACCACCAGACAAAACCCCTACATATACGTGTGGCCAGCACGTAATGCACCAACAAGCAACTAAACTGGCGACAAAACCGCCCCCAGAGAACAACACTATCCCGGACACTCCAAGGAAAATCTAGAAACAGGAAAGAGCTCCAGCCAAGCATTGGAACCCAATAAAACCTACACGGCACCTCCAGAATATTAACAACTGTGCCAAAATACAAAGGGCAAAAATGACTACCCGTCTCAATCAGACCCAACACCCAATAACAGTGTCAATCACAGCCAACATTCAACAACAACACCAATTCCACTCCCCCCTCTATACACAAACAGTGAGGAGCCCAACGCACTCTACTAAGGGCTCTCTCCTCCCAGAACAGAACTGAGAAACAAAAATAAAAAACTAAGCACCTCCACCAATTCCAAGCTGCCCCTTGGAACTGGGTCCTACCACGACCCAACGTCCACATGGAAAAACTACCTAACTATCGTCATCCCTCAGTGCACAAACCTCCTTCCGTCCTAGTCTGCCCCCTAGGACACCAGGGCTGCCACCCCCGGGCACGAACCACACAGCTCAACAGAGCAAACACAAGCACAACAACGCAAACAGTTCACCACAGTACCCAAAGGTACCCAACACCACAAAACCAAGATCATCCGAGAAACACAACCACCTAAACCAGACACTCACACCACCACGGACCCCTGGTCCAGCCTACTGCCACCCGCAGCACACCCACTACATAACATGGACTCCAGGTCCAGCTTACTGCAGAACGCAGCACACCTACCGCACGCCTAGGACCTCAGGTCCAGCCTACTGCACTACGCAGCACACCTACCCTTGCCCTCCTCTCGTCCAGTGATGGTATTAGTGCGGCAAGAGGGGGCCGGTGCTACTGGCCGACCATCCCAGTCACACCCACTTCTTCAGAACTTGCTTGCAGAGGCAACACACAACCTACCTTACCTCTCAGTCTCTGGATAACATCAAAATGAATTCCAGCACCTATGTGTCAATGCACACAATTGAGACACTTTACCCGATGCGGGGCACTTTATATCCAATTTAGGGCAAAGCCAAAGTAACAAGAAAGGCTCAAGGAAACAAAAGCAATGGAAGTAGCAAGTAGCAGCAGTGATAAACGAGGTGCTCAGCAAGCTACAGAGCGCGGGAGTCCACCTGCGCCACGAGAAGTGCATAATCAGCGCTGGAGAAGTAGAGTACCTGGGCTATCGCATCTCGAATGAAGGGGTGAGCCCCAAGAAAAACCTACTGAAAGCCATAACTGATGCCCCAGCCCCGACTTCAAAGGACGAACTTCAGACGTTCCTGAGTCTCGAAGAGTACTACACAAAATTCGTCCCCAGGTTCTCTGAAACCACTTTGCCCTTGAGAGACCTCCTAAAGAAGGGCGCACCATACACATGGGAATTCCAACAAGATTAGGCTTTTGCGGAGATCAAAAAAAGGATCCTGCACACACCATGTCTCAAACCGTTTAATCCCGAATGGGAAACTTGCATCACGACAGACGCCAGTGCATACGGCTTGGGCGCCGTCCTTACCCAAAAGAAGGGAGACACAGAAAACATAGTGGCCTTTGCATCCAAAGCTCTGACCACATCTGAAAAAAATGACTCCACCATAGAAAAAGAGATGCTGGCGTGTGCCCAGGCACTGACCACAAACCCCTGGTTCACATGCTGAGCCCTGGCAGCACCAAAACAGCGACACCGAGACGAGGGCCGGTTTTTGTGTCAGGAAACTCAGGTGGCTGCCTGACGCCTGTCAGCCACTAGGGGGCGCCGCACCAGCAGTCTCAGGTGCTAGTCTCACTCCTGCATTTGTATTAGCTCGCCTCGAGCCGGTGCTCCTGCAAGGCCAGGCCGCACACACCAACCAGGCCAGCCACATTCATATTTATAATGTTACAAACGTATATTAGTAGCACTGCAGCCTCGGCCCGCAGGCAGGGCAGGGCAGCAATTGGCAAATTGGCAACATTTGTTGCTTTATTCACCTACCCCGGGTGGCGGCAGCGCCGCTGGTGGCAGCCAGGCCCATGGGCACACATGCAGCGTACCCTCCTCCAGGCTATGCGTGCGCACTGACAGTGGCACAGCAGGATTGATTGGGACTGGCTGGCTTTGTTGGGCCCCTGCCATTACGGAATAGAGGAGCAAAGCAGGTAAGTGTTTGATGTTTATCAGTATGCTTACTTGTCTGCGGTGTATCGTTGCCTGGATAGTAGGATCTCCCCCGAGTGCGATCCTCACATATTGGCAAGTATGTGTCCGAAACCAGAGCCGCAGCTGTGCCGTACCACAACCCGTGGCACAGCCAGGCAAGAGGGAATAGCCAATGTATTCCCTGCTCTGTGCGTGCCAGTGTGAGAACCCCATGGCACTGGCTTCCCGGGCTTTATAATCCATAATATGATCTGTGACCGCAATATTCCTTCCAATACTCACTTGACACACAGCTTTCACACCTCTCGGGACTGGCGACACAGCCTTCTAGTTTGACTTTTACCTCCAATGACCCCACTCCCCGATTGCCACTGTGCCTTTCAGTGCGGTACTCACTAGTGACACAGTCTTCCAATAGATGGCACATGTGATGTTGCGGCTGCTTTCTAGTGTGACACTGAGCTATAGTGACGAAGCCTTCTGATGTTCCACTGAATCAGAGTGCCGCAGTGGAATGTGCGGAAGTCTGGCGCAGTTCTATTCTCTGGTCAAACCCGCGGTGTACTCCGGTTGATATGGTGTCGATGTTGAGAACTGTATCCTAATTAAGGCCAACTATATTGCTTTATCTCTCAGTGCCTTCATTTGTAAATATGTGTGATGTAACAACAAATAGCAGTGCATTGTCCCACCTTGTACTATCATATTCGCCTTTTACAGTAGCATACTGTATGTAGGGGGAGGCGAGCCACGAAACAAGTCCTGCTACTTGACCCCCGCCCAAATGCAATGCGCGCAACACCATACGGTATCATTCACACCCCCAATCAACGTTTTGGGTAACATTAATGGTAGATGGCATTTTAACACACACATAAAACTGCAAGACCGTTACAGATGCAGGAAACTCATCCATTACAGCTCTGTGGGGCAAAATGCATGCAAACCTCCTAATTTGCATATGGATTGCACCAACAGAAGTGACTTTACAGAAAAGGACATTGCGAGGAGCATCATTAGTCTTGATACTTGGAGGCACCATGGAAGGGAATGTAGAATAAGTTGCCATAGGTAAGCCAAGTGGCAAAGGACTTTGTGGTGCAATATCCCTAAATGACATCATTACTATATATGGAGCAACTCTATAGTCATTATTCTATTGTTTATAATAGCATGATATATTAACACAAGCTATGAAGTGAACCACTTATGGAGATGCAGATAAGACACAGTGCTATTAAATGATTTGCCCAGGATCACACACAGTGGTTAAATGGTGGAATCGGGATGTGGACAATTTGAGCAATTGAATACATCTTCCCAGGTCAGTTGATATAGATATTTATTAAGGTTTTGCTTTGCATTTCATGTGCTTAAATAATACTTTACATAATAAACTAACTTTACACTATATACTTCGTCATAGAAATATGTTGAGCAATACGAGTATGGCTTTAGTTTTATTCTCCTGCCTGCACGCTGAGAAAGGTGCGCATTGTGGCGGGCACCGGGCTCAGTATCGGCCATCGCTGGCGCACACGGCAATCTGTGTTCAAGTTTGTGCAAGTGCATGTACTGGTGGTGTGTTCACCTACGGTACACTCTGCTACCAGTCCTGCGCTGCCTGTTTTGTCTACGCCCATTATGGTTCCTTGTCTTCTGCCATTATGAATACAGTACAGACCTTGCATGTTTTTGGTGCTAGTTGGGCTTGGTTATTCTACTAAATTTGTATCTATGTGTGCCTATTGTCTGAGCATACTGGTCGTTCATGGGGTCTGGAATAATGAGCTTTTCTCTATTAAGTCTATGAACTATGCATATTTTGCTTGCCAATTTTCTGTGGGGCTTCTGCAGTAATGGTCTTCTTCGTGTGTAAGTTGAACATTGTGTTACCTTGGCCCATTGTGGTGAGTTACATTCAGCCCATGTGTGTGTTGTTCACCTGCGACCACTCAAAACTGTGCATAATTGTATTTAACGTGTTTGTGCCGGAGTATGCTGTTTGTCATGGTGTTGCCTTGAATGTGCATGCATAATATTGAAACGTGCAAGCAAGTATTGCCATACAGCTGAGTGGAGGGTACACAGGAAGAGTTCACCAGGATATGGTCCCAATACGGTTTTATTCACAACAAAACTCTTCAAACCAGCCCTAAAACCCTCACCTTGATATACAATGGCCCTCATTACGACCCTGGCGGAAAGTAACTGACATGACCGCCATAGCGTAAATAGCGTTTCCGCCATTGCACGATGGAGTAAAGTGCGGCTAATTCTGACCCATCGGGCACGAGCATTACGCCATGGCGGAAGTGCAAAGTCCGCGATGGCGGAAATGACACCAAAACGCCCCTTACCGCCGTCGTACGCCGCCCTAGGTGCAATTCCGCCACCCATCTTAGCGGTCACCGTAATGAGCGGTCAGCGCAAATTACGGTCACCGTAAATATACGGAAACGGAAGTAAAAACATGGGGCCGGAACGGGAAACAGCACGCCGTACACCTATAAAATCAGAATCCCAACACAACCATCAAAAATCCGACCCTGAGACACATCCCAACCCGTTAGCCACCCCAGTCAAAAAAATAAATATGGGAAAAGTTGCCAAAAAAGCGTGCGATCGCAAGCGGCAGGTCCACTTCTCCCATGAGGAACTCACCGTGCTCACAGAGACCCTCCAGGAGAATGCTGCCGTCGTCTTCTCGACGCAAATGACCAGGACAGCACTTGCGAACAAGAAGGCCATATGGGCCCTGGTGGCACAGCGGGTAAGTGCGGTGGGGACCGCACCCCGCAACCCACAGCAATGCAGAAAGCGATGGGACGACTTGCGGATACGCGTCCGGAGAATACTTTCTGCCAACCGAAACATTGCCACAGCTACTGGGGGAGGATCGGAATCACCCATCAAGTTGACCCCCTGGGAAGAAATCTGTGCCTCCACCATTGGAATGGAGAGCATAGAGGGAGTCGGAGGGATGGAGAAAGGAGTGCAGACATCCGAAGAATCAGGTAGGTGGCCCAAATAAAACAATGCTAAATCCACAATGTCCAATCATGTGAAGTACCATGTGTCCCCATAGTGCAATAGAAACACATGTCCAGGAGAACGTCCACATACATTGCCATGATAGCGCCCTTCAAAAGTCAGATTAAATACATAAATAAGTAAAAATCCTAAAAACACCCTCCACATGTGCAGCATGCACACCCTAACTGCAGGCTGCAAAATAACTGCATCCTCAATCCACACAAAAATGAGACCACCTCCAAGGCCCTGACCCAAATCACCCTCAGGTACCACCCCAATGCATGTGATACATTGCCATTCCAATTTCCACAGACCCATAAATAACGCTCGCCCTCCTTTACTCCACCACAGGGTCCGATTCAAACGACGAGCTTCAGGACACCCCTACCAGCACACCTGCAAAGAGGGCCAAGACCAACGGCCAAAGACCCTCCACCTCAGCTGCACGGATCAAGACACGGCAGCAGCACAAATCAAGTGGCAGCACACTGGAGGGGACTTCAACAGGCACCCCAGCAGCCAGCATGTCCACAACAGCAGCACCACAGGTCCCCCCAATGGATGCCACAGAAGGCACTGCTTCTGGTGGCAGCAGCACCATAGGTGACACTGCTTTCATGCCAGCATGCTCCGACACAGAAAACGGTGCTGTCGATGTAGGACCCATCCATGACCTGTCTCAATCCCCGTTTGTTTCATCCCGTACACCATGAGGAAACCACGCAGGGGCACCCACAAGACGACGACTGGCCAACCCCCACAAGGCCTGTGGCAAGGCAACATGAGGTGATCAGCCCCTCTGTGACACCACCGCAAATGGCCATGGCCCAGCAGAGGCAACAGTCCCTCGAGCAGATGATTGTGCAACAGCAGCAACTGGCCACGCTCCTCAAGGAGCATGCTACTGAATGTGGGGGTACTAAGGCAGCCATTGAAACATCTACTGAGACACTTAGGGCAGAAATGGAACGAAGTACCGAGACACTAAGGGCACAAATGGAGGGAAGCACCGAGAGCCTGAGGGGACAAATGGAGAGAAGCACCGAGAGCCTGAGGGGGGAACTGCATGCGACGTCCAAAGACGTATGTGGTGAACTTGCCGCTGTGCGCCGTGTGCTCACTGAGCTCTCACAATCCCTTAGGGACATGCATGGACGTGAGCAGGCAGAGACATCATCCGTTGCAAGTTCCGTCCAGGGCAGCCCCCAACGTAGATCTGGGAGGAACCTGCGCTCCACAGGCAGGGGTGCCCCTGATACCCGGAGAGGGGGCTTGCAATAGCGTCTTCCCACTGACAATGAGCATCTTTGGACACTGGTGTTCGGGGGGGAGGTAGGAGGGTGGAGGGGGTGTGTTGGGCTTTTTTGGGTGGCGGGTCGATTGGGTGTGTAATATCATTTCACATTTGCTATAAACATTTCACTATCATCCAATGAGATGTGTGGACATTGATCTTTGTGTACGAGGCCTTTCTTGGCGTACAGTCCACATTGTGCATGTTCCAGACACACACAGTGCCACAAGTCCCGTGTCCATGTAACAGCCACCAGGCGTGAGTGCTAGAAGCATGCATCTATGAGATTCTGACGAATTTCATGGGACTCCTGTGCCTCGCGGACTCCTTGAGGTGCTGCCACATCCCCACCCTCATCATGACCATCTTCAGGTGCTTGCAGTTCTGCGTCAGGGGGCATGGCCACATTTCTACGTACGCACATGTTGTGTAGCATGACACATGCCATGACCATCTTTGCAACCTTCTCATGGCGGTACAGGAGTGCCCCGCCAGACCTGCTGAGGCAGCGGAAACGAGCCTTCAGTAGGCCGAATGCCTGTTCTATGACTACACGGGTACGTGAGTGGGCATGGTTGTAGTCCTCCTCATGCTGGTTCTGTGGGTTCCGGATTGGTGTAAGGAGCCATCTCTTCAGTGGATACCCGGCATCACCTGTATGTGGACAATAAAGGATGTTAGTGGAATGACATTGCTACGTACGCATCCCCCCCCCTTCCTGCCAGGTCATTGACGCATCACCTACCCCACATTCTCATGCATTAAATGAGACTCACCGAGTAGCCAGGATCGGTGCCCTGCGTGTCACTCCATGTAGCGTGGTATTGTAGAGTTCCTCAAGACCATAGAATCATGGGTTGATCCTGGAAATCGGGCACAACAATGTGTAAAGATCCTGTTGGAGTCACACACCATTTGTACATTGATAGAATGATATTGTTTCCGGTTGCGGTACTGGACCTCCATGGCATGTGGGACAACCAATTCCACATGGGTGCAGTCGATGTTTGTTTGTTTGTTTGTTTGTTTATTTATTTAGTATAGCGCGCAAAACCCAGAGGTAACAGGGCGCAACAGAGGTCAGGAAGATAGGATTACTTAAAAACTTGGTTACAGAATAAGATAGGCATGAGAAAAAGTGCATTGCATTTACAGTTACATTGTGTGGGATGTGCATATATACATATAATTGAGCGAAGGCTTACAAATTTACATATTAATACTGTGCGTAGGGGCAGTTCGGTTGCATTTACATATTTACAAATTTAAGGCTGTGCATGGTAGTCAGGTTATAGCATTGGCATGATCAGATTAGATGGCAGGGTTAGTCGTGAGGATCATTGGCCCGCAGCCAAGTGAGGGTGTTTCGCCTGAAGCTATAGTAGGATTGGTCTGTCCTAATGTGGAGTGGGAGGGCGTTCCAGTGTTGGGCTGCCAGGACAGGGAAGCTGCTGCCGCCGGTTTTCTTTTGTCTGAAATTGGGTACCTGCAGGCAGTAGGAATTGATCGATCTGGTGGGGCGGGTGGACGTTTTTTTCTTTATTCTGGATGCGAGATAGGGGGGGGCTGCGTTGTTTAAGCATTTGTGGGTGAGTGATGCCGTTTTGAGGGAGATGCGGTCATGGATTTTAAGCCATTTGTGTTCTCTTCTTTTGTTGGAGATGTGTTCCTTAGAGGGTAGGTTGAGGGCTGTTCTGAGAGCGTTGTTTTGTAGTGTCTGTAGTTTGTTGGTTATGCATTTGTTGGCTCCTAGGTACATGGCGTTGCAATAGTCCAGTCTGGATAGTATTAGGGCGTTGGCTATGATGATGCAGCTAGCTTGGGTGAGGAAGGCTCTACTTGCCCTAATTAGCTTGCATGTGTAGGCGGTGGAGGATGCTAGTGAGTTGACTTGTTTTTTTAGTGACATGGTTGCATCAAGGTGAAAGCCTAGTGTTTTCACTGTTTTGGCCACTGTGATGGTATTGCCATCAATGTTGAAGGCCTTATAGTTGGAACTGAGTTTTTTGAGATTGGTATTGGATCCGAGGAGCAGGATTTCGGTTTTCTCATCATTTAGACATAGACCGTGTGTGGCCATCCATGCCTGAATGATGAGATATATTTTGTTTACCAAGGCCGTATCTGAAGCGTAGTTGCCTGAGAGGGGTATGAGGATCTGGGTGTCATCTGCATAATTGGTATATGAGACACCCAGTCTGTCCAACTTGTCAAATAGGGGCTTGGTAAAGATGTTGTAGAGGGTGGGAGAGACGCAGGAGCCTTGGGGCACCCCACAGGTTATTTTAATGGGGTCTGCTGAGGCTAGGGTGGAGAAGACCCTCATAGTTCGGTTGTCCAGGAATGATTGGATCCAGGCTATGGCCTCTTTCGAGAAGTGGGCTGCTGAGGCCAGGTGTTCGCACAGGACTGCGTGATCCACCAGGTCAAATGCTGCCGACAGATCGAGGAGTAGTAACATGGCAGTGTTCCCTTTGTCGTTAATCTCATTGATCTGGGTTTTAAGATCGATTAAGGCTGTCTCGGTGCCGTGCTTCGGTCTGAAGCCTGATTGGTGGGTGCCTAGTAGTTTGTGAGTTTCAAGATATTGCTGAATCTGCAGGTATGCTACTCTATCTATTATCTTTAACAGGAATGGCACCGTGGTGATGGGCCTGTAATTGGTGGGAATGGCGGGGTCTAGGGTTTGCTTCTTGAGGAGAGGCAGGACCCAAGATTCTTTGAGGTTGCTTGGTATGGTGTTGGAGGAGAAGGATGCGTTGATCAGCTTGGTTATGAAGGGGGCTAGATCCCTAGCAGCATCCTTGATTATTTGGGGAGGGCAGTTGTCGCCTTTGCAGTTAGATGGTTTAAGTGAGGCTATAATTTTTTCTGTTTCTGGGATAGATATTTTGGTAAATCTGAAGAGATTATGGCCTGGACGGTTGGCTGTTTTGTCGTGGTTGCTGGGAGATGCTTCATTGGTGGTGAGAGAGTCTTTTTTCAGAGCGATTTTGGTTTGGAGACTTTTGATTTTATTAGTTAGGGCGTTTTGGACGCTGGTGCACCATGCTTTATCCTTGATTATATTGTCTGGTGGGGGTATAGGGGATTCTAATTCCCTTAGTATAGCAAATAGTTCTCTGGTGTTGGAGCTCGATTTTTCGATTCTTTCATTGAATAGTTTCTTTTTGTGAGTAGAATTTCTTTTTTGTAGTTGTTTGCACAAAGTTTGAGTTGTGATTTGTTCTCTTCTGTAGGGGAGTTGTGCCATTGGCTTTCAAGTTTCCTTTTGTGCAGTCTAAGTTCTTTCAGATGTGGGGTGAACCAGGTGTTCAGGTGGGCTTGTTGTTTGCTTTTTTGCAGTTTTAGAGGGGCAATGATGTCTAGTCCTTTTTTTATGGTATTGTTATAGTTTTCTACTAGGAGTTCTGGTTTTAGATTGTCGGGGAGAGCATTGAGGGTTGGCAGTAGTAGTGGTAGGAGGTTGTCTGGGGTTATGTTTTTTTTTGCTCTAGTGGGTAGTGGTGGTGCCATGATTTTTCCTTTGTTGACTTCTCTATTGAGAGATAAGGTGAAGTCAATGAGGTAATGGTCTGTCCAGTGCTGGGGAGTGGTTTTGGTAATGATGGTGTCGCAGTTTAGAGTGGCGATCCAGTCCAAGGTCCTACCTTTATTATGGGTGGGGGTGAGCACTCTTTGGATTAGGCCGTGTTCATCTAGCATGTTAGCTATGGCTTGTGCTGATTTGTCGTCAGGGTCGTTTAGTCCTAGATTCAAGTCGCCTAGTAGTAATATTTGGGTGGTGTCTTTTGTGTTGTTGGCTAGGAGGCTGGATAGGTCTGCTTCGAATGAGCCAATGGGGCCGGGTGGCCTATATATTAGAAGGATGGTTAAGGTGCGACAGTTGGAAATGGGTAGTTTGGCTACTAGGAGTTCGCAGGATTTGAGAGGTGTTTGGGGCAGTGGTCTTAGCTCGAGGTTTGTTTTAGCTATGATGGCTAGGCCGCCTCCTCTGTTGTTGGGCCTGTCCATTCTGATTATTTGGTAATTTTCTGGAATGGCTATTGAGAGTGCTGGGCCTGCTGCTTCGTGCAGCCATGATTCAGTGATAGCTAGGAGGTCGAGGTTGTTTGAGGATAAGGTGTCTGCTATTTCTGTGGCGTGGGCCATTATCGATCTGGCGTTGATCAAAGCTCCGGATATAGTGGTAGTGTTGGGTGTATCCTGGATTGTTATAGGGATGAGTTTGGGTTGGGTGGGGTTGTAGCAGGGTGTGATGTGGCTCGGGTGGATTTTGGTGTGTTGCAGGGTGGGTCTCTTGTTGTGGTAGATGGGCTCGTAGAGACGGGGTAGTCTGGCTCGTAGTCTAGTGTTTCTTTCTAGGGTTGGACAGGGTGCATTATCTGCAGGGTACATGGTTATGGTGGCAATGACGATGGTAAGGTGTAATATATGTATGAGGAGATACAGTAGGGTGGCTGTTTGGCTCTTGCTGAGGTACATTGTGCGGTTTGGCATATGTAGATAGACAGGGGGTTTACCTGAATTCACAACTCAGGCTAAGAATGGCATGTGCAAGTAGATGCAAGTAGGCAAGGGGTTCACCTAAGAACAGTAATCACATTTAGGCTAAAAATGGCATGTGCAAGTAGATGCAAGTAGGCAAGGGGTTCACCTAAGAACAGTAATCACATTTAGGCTGAAAATGACATGTGCAGGTAGATGCAAGTAGGCAAGGGGTTCACCTAAGAACAGTAATCACATTTAGGCATGTGCAAGTAGATGCAAGTAGGCAAGGGGTTCACCTAAGAACAGTAATCACATTTAGGCTAAAAATGACATGTGCAGGAAGATGCAAGTAGGCAAGGGGTTCACCTAAGAACAGTAATCACATTTAGGCTAAAAATGGCATGTGCAAGTAGATGCAAGTAGGCAAGGGGTTCACCTAAGAACAGTAATCACATTTAGGCATGTGCAAGTAGATGCAAGTAGGCAAGGGGTTCACCTAAGAACAGTAATCACATTTAGGCTAAAAATGGCATGTGCAAGTGGATGCAAGTAGGCAAGGGGTTCACCTAAGAGCAGTAATCACATTTAGGCTAAAAATGACATGTGCAGGTAGATGCAAGTAGGCAAGGGGTTCACCTAAGAACAGTAATCACATTTAGGCATGTGCAAGTAGATGCAAGTAGGCAAGGGGTTCACCTAAGAACAGTAATCACATTTAGGCTAAAAATGACATGTGCAGGAAGATGCAAGTACGCAAGGGGTTCACCTAAGAACAGTAATCACATTTAGGCTAAAAATGACATGTGCAGGTAGATGCAAGTAGGCAAGGGGTTCACCTAAGAACAGTAATCACATTTAGGCTAAAAATGACATGTGCAGGAAGATGCAAGTACGCAAGGGGTTCACCTAAGAACAGTAATCACATTTAGGCTAAAAATGACATGTGCAGGTAGATGCAAGTAGGCAAGGGGTTCACCTAAGAACAGTAATCACATTTAGGCATGTGCAAGTAGATGCAAGTACGCAAGGGGTTCACCTAAATTTGGTAATCATATTTGGGCTGGAAATGGCTGCAGACATGTAAATAACTCTGCAAGTTGGACCAGTTAGTAGAAAAAGACTACCACATGGGCGGGGGGGCGCACCACTGTATTGTGGGTTTCGAATAATACCAAGAAGGATATGTGGTGTATGAGTAAACATGTATACGTGTCTACTGTACTTGCTTCTTGAGTACTATAGAATGATAGCTGTTCAGTAAATGAGATCGCTCCAATCACACATTAAGAAATGCGTACAATTTGTTTGGCGTTAGAGAATGTCAGAGTTTCCGCAGCTGGTGATTGTTACCGCTTCTGTCGTTAGTGAATCAACAATTACAAGTGTAGGTGTAGCGCTTCAATTATTTTTTTTTTTATAAGAGCTTAGCCATCTTATGTAGTTAAGCATTACTCACCAAGACAGTTCAGTTAAGCTGACAGGTACCATGGTGCTGTGCGTGGCCAATGTACCATGCATGTTTAGAAACAGTATAGTGCGGCTGAGGGCGTCTCCAGCTTCTGATAGTCAGAGATCCTGGAGTTGAAAGGGCAGAGATCCTGGCCCCTGGCTCCTACGGCTCCGAACAGGCACCCAACAGGCCTTAGAGTGGCCTTTGAGCTGGCCGCCGGCGTGATCCGCCTGCCGGCGGTTACAGCTGATGTTAATGAGGCTCAGCCTCGGTTTCAGGCCGCGCTGCGCCCGGCATGGGCGAGTCAGGCGGCGTGTGGGGACAGGGTCAGGCAGGCCCTGTCCGTGTTCCTCCCCGCTTGTCGCGTGGTTCCTCTGCTGGGCTGGGGTGCTGGGGGGGCTCCTGCCCTCGCCCCACGATGAGGAAGAGTGGAGTGAGGGGGTGAGCAGGCACCCAACAGGCCTTAGAGTGGCCTTTGAGCTGGCCGCCGGCGTGATCCGCCTGCCGGCGGTTACAGCTGATGTTAATGAGGCTCAGCCTCGGTTTCAGGCCGCGCTGCGCCCGGCATGGGCGAGTCAGGCGGCGTGTGGGGACAGGGTCAGGCAGGCCCTGTCCGTGTTCCTCCCCGCTTGTCGCGTGGTTCCTCTGCTGGGCTGGGGTGCTGGGGGGGCTCCTGCCCTCGCCCCACGATGAGGAAGAGTGGAGTGAGGGGGTGAGCAGGCACCCAACAGGCCTTAGAGTGGCCTTTGAGCTGGCCGCCGGCGTGATCCGCCTGCCGGCGGTTACAGCTGATGTTAATGAGGCTCAGCCTCGGTTTCAGGCCGCGCTGCGCCCGGCATGGGCGAGTCAGGCGGCGTGTGGGGACAGGGTCAGGCAGGCCCTGTCCGTGTTCCTCCCCGCTTGTCGCGTGGTTCCTCTGCTGGGCTGGGGTGCTGGGGGGGCTCCTGCCCTCGCCCCACGATGAGGAAGAGTGGAGTGAGGGGGTGAGCAGGCACCCAACAGGCCTTAGAGTGGCCTTTGAGCTGGCCGCCGGCGTGATCCGCCTGCCGGCGGTTACAGCTGATGTTAATGAGGCTCAGCCTCGGTTTCAGGCGGCGCTGCGCCCGGCATGGGCGAGTCAGGCGGCGTGTGGGGACAGGGTCAGGCAGGCCCTGTCCGTGTTCCTCCCCGCTTGTCGCGTGGTTCCTCTGCTGGGCTGGGGTGCTGGGGGGGCTCCTGCCCTCGCCCCACGATGAGGAAGAGTGGAGTGAGGGGGTGAGCAGGCACCCAACAGGCCTTAGAGTGGCCTTTGAGCTGGCCGCCGGCGTGATCCGCCTGCCGGCGGTTACAGCTGATGTTAATGAGGCTCAGCCTCGGTTTCAGGCCGCGCTGCGCCCGGCATGGGCGAGTCAGGCGGCGTGTGGGGACAGGGTCAGGCAGGCCCTGTCCGTGTTCCTCCCCGCTTGTCGCGTGGTTCCTCTGCTGGGCTGGGGTGCTGGGGGGGCTCCTGCCCTCGCCCCACGATGAGGAAGAGTGGAGTGAGGGGGTGAGCAGGCACCCAACAGGCCTTAGAGTGGCCTTTGAGCTGGCCGCCGGCGTGATCCGCCTGCCGGCGGTTACAGCTGATGTTAATGAGGCTCAGCCTCGGTTTCAGGCCGCGCTGCGCCCGGCATGGGCGAGTCAGGCGGCGTGTGGGGACAGGGTCAGGCAGGCCCTGTCCGTGTTCCTCCCCGCTTGTCGCATGGTTCCTCTGCTGGGCTGGGGTGCTGGGGGGGCTCCTGCCCTCGCCCCACGATGAGGAAGATGGCACCAATGCAACCCGGTATGCCGCCAAGTGCATGGAATCCCACTTTTGTGTTTGTAATCTCCTGCTCCGAGCGTGGTAAAGAGATGTAGTCGTCTGTGTGCTTCAGGAGGGCATCAAGCACTTGGAATAGAGTCTGTGACAATAGTGGCTGTGAAATGCCATGCAACTGTCCGACTGTGTGCTGGTAGGTGCCTGTGGCCAGGAAGTGGAGTACAGACACCACCTTCAGTAGGGGTGGGATGGCGGTTGGGCTATCTATCATGCTGACAAGGTCAGCGTGTGTCATGTTGACAATGGCGGTTATGGTGTCCCGGTCCAAACGGTAGAGGGTGTGGATCTGCTCAGCAGTGAGGTTGAACGGATTAGCTCGGAGGCGTGGGATTGCGGGCTGCCTGCGTGGTGGTAGTGGCTGTGCTGGTGGGCCTTGCTGCCCCTGCCTTGCCCTCCTCCTCCTCCTCCTGCGTCTCCTCTGTGCGGCCGGTTGTTGTAGTAGTTGGTGTTCGTCTTCTTCTTGAAGTTGGAGTACTTGCAGTGCTATCAGGTCCCCCAGGCCCAACATCGCTAGTCCTGCCGGTAGCATTTTGGAGTGGGTGTGGTTGTGGGAGGGGTTTGGGTGTGCAATTTATGTGTTTTCAGGCCGTATAGCCTCCACCTGTGGTGATTCATTCCACCTGTGCCAGCTGCAACAACTTTTGGGCGAGCACGTCCCGCACACAATGCTGCAATTTGACGCATGGCATCTTGCAATTACAATCATGTATTTAATCCCGATGGCAGTGAAATATTGGTTTATATGTTAATTCTGCTATGGTCCCATTGTTTCACATACTATATTTGCAGTCGCGAACAAACTTGTGAAGGGTCAGTGGAATGTAGTACTCGATCAACGGTGGACCCTCATGCAGCACTGTACCGACGTTCACCGACGGGCGGGGAGTCCCATTAGTGATTGAAGCCAGTTACCATTTTCACACACAGCCGCACTACATAGATGTATTTGTGAATTCAAGCGTTCACAGATGCCTTTTCGACGTGATGTTGCAAATGAGGAATTCGAAGGACAGCGCTTTTGGTTTTCAACTAGCGGCGAGGAGACGCCCACAGGTCTGACTGGAAATATAACGTTCTATTGTTGAATGTCCTTGGGACAGGGCCCATGACGAGAATGCAATGATTGATATGAATTGAATGGGATGCGCAATAGCGTAGTGGACGATAAGGCAGGACGTTCCCAAATACATGTTACTTCACTACACTAGAAATCCGGGCAGGAGCACAGTGGATTTTGCAGACTGCATTACGCACAGACTCAATGGAAATTTCAAATGTTATGTGAGTAAATATTCAGGCGTTTTTATACCGGGATGAGGGAATGATGAATGGATGCATGGACAGATGATTTAATTGAGAGTTTGCCATGTACATGGCTTTTTGGAATCTATCCCCTTCCCCTGCGCTATGTGATGCAAAGCTGCCATAGTGGGACCATCGTCTATCTGCCCTTGTTGAACCCTCCCTGTCTCGACGCGCCTTCAAACACTTGTGTCTATGCACGTTACTAATCCCATCTAATGGATTCTGTTTTAACAGACGCATGCGCACAAACACTCGTTTGTAATAGTGTATTCACCTCGATTTATATCGTTATGATTCACAAGTGATTTTTGGGTGAAATTAATCCTTTTGAGTGGGCTAGCATGCATATGGTTGTAGATTTAGTGTGTTGAATGAAGTGAGTAATACATATGAAGTTCGGATGCCCATACTATTTTTTTTTTTTCATTTGGGTGACAGGTATCTCCTCCCCTTTTGACGCTGCCATCTGTACGCCACTCCTGCAGATGGCTTTTACAGTCGACACCTGCAGCTTCGAGTTAATCAGTGGAGCACCATTACGATCTTATGGGACGATCGCCAATGGGCCACATGCCCTTACGCAGTACTAGTGGCTAGGAGCAACATATCAACCTTTCAGCTGGACTAGTGCCTACTTCATGGGACGGCCCTGCGGTTCTTGGCGCTTCCATGTTGCCTTTTTGAACGTAAATGTAGCCCCTGTGTACCATGAAGGGACAGGGCGTCACACAAGAAGAAGCTGGTCATTTATTGCGGATGCAGCCTACAGTAATGAAAATTATTTGGGAGTTTATGAGCAAATAGCTGTATGGGCTTGGTGATTTTGATGTGCATTAAATTTATATTCAGATATTAACCGTGTAGCGTTATTCTTTGCTAGTAATGTAGCATATTCCGATTTGTGGCGCGATGTATTGTGAGATGATCTGCATTGGGTTCCGGCTTCTGAGTAGAGTTGTGTGGTACTGTACTGGCTGCGTTTGCCTACGAAGCCCAGTAAGGTCAGGGATAGGGGCTGCCATTATGACTGTTTTTATGATGTCATGCTCAGGGGCGGGGGATTAGCTTTTGTGCAACAGATGCCGGTCAGCCAGGTGGATTGGTGGAATGATGGGATTATCAGAAAATGGCTGGTCACAGGTGCCTGTGTTTGGGTGCGTTTCTTGGAGGGAGACTGAGGTCAGGTCCATCGGAATTGCTTCTGTATTCGTGCCATCTGTGCCCTACAGCTCCCATTGGCCCCTCTTGAGATGAGCCTGGCTGCTCAGTCACTCTGCCAACTTGTGTGGTACATGCTTATGCTGATGGTTGGTTTGTCTACTGGCAAGAGTACAGGGCTGGTGCAGTCTCCCTCAGGATACTGCTTTGAATGTTGATTTACACTGGTGGCAAGCGATGGGGGACTATTGTTGTTTTGTCTCCTGGAATATTTCAGTTCATTTTGGTGTACTTGAACCTTCATATGCCTGTGCTGCATCAGTACGGCAATGGTGACATGCCAAATATGGATGGCCACTCACAGGGCACTTGGAGCCCCTGCATGCATTTGTTCGTTGGCATGCATGGGTGACTTGTACATTTCACTGGTTGCATAGTGTGACTACATTGCGCCTACGAGGAGTTGTGCAATATGGGCAGGGAGTGGAGTACGGGCACTCAGTAGGGCCATTTACGGTTGGTTCGCGATGCCGTAATTCTCACCATGGCGGAATGGTACTTTCCGCCATGCTTGATGGCGTTAAGTAAATGTCTGCTAGGGTCCGAATTCGCGTACCGTTGCGCCATGGCGGTAATTACGGTTTTGCAAGGCGCGCGTGCGCGTACTTGGTGCAGTTAGCGTTTGCGTTCACTACGGTGTCGCTAATGGCATCGTACTTTACGGTGACGGGTCATAATCGCAACGGGCGGTATTCGATGGCGGTATTACATTTCCGCCATCGTTTTTCGAATTCCGCCAGGGTCGTAATGAGGCCCAATGGCTGGTTAGTCTTGGCCTAGAGTGTGTCACAGAAAGTGTTTTTATTGCAGCGCAACTTAACAAAAACGGAACATTTGCCCCATCTGACTCTACGACATACATATATTTTCTGGTTGTCATTTTTAGGGGTCATGGTGGGGGGGCGCCTGCCTGGGGTGCAATCTGGTGTAAGACCCGCCCTGAGTCAGAGACTAGCCTGAATCGCTGCAAAGCTCCAGGAGTATACATACAAGATCACTCACATCGCAGGCTGGAAAAACGCCCAAGCAGACTGCATGTCCAGGTTACTGGACCAAAGTACCCCAGGAACCACATTTCTCAAAGACAAATGCGTAGTGGCTTCCATAGGGGATCTGAGGAACAGAGACTTCATGGAGATGAGCGAGCAACATTGGCAAGAAGAAATGGAACAGGAAGATTCTGTCCGCCGTGTAGCAGGGTGGACCTTCAATGGGTGGCATAACTAGAGAGCAGCCCCGGAAGGTCTGCGTCCATATTTCAAAGTCGGTGACGAGATCACAGTAATGGATGGTCTGATACTGAGAGGAGACCGAGTAATTCCCTCAAGAGGCATCAGCAAAGTAATACATTGGCCCACTGAATGGCATGTCGGCTGACCACAGGTACGGAGTAGTCATGGTGGACTACTTTTCCAATTGGGTTGAGATCGAATTTGTGCTAGCCATCACCACGAGCACAGTTATAGAAGTACTTGGTGCCATTTTTCAAAGGAAAGGGCTCCCCGAGGAGATTGTAACAGACAATGTAGTGCAGTTAGTCTCCAGGGAAATGGAAAAGGTCTTAACTCTTAGCAGGAGAAAAAATAAACCCCAAAAATCCAGCAAAGCTGCTGGGGGACTCACTAGGTTTGGGAAATTAGCCTTTACAGAGAATTCTCCCTAACACTCGCCCCCCCACCTCAGACTAAGGGACAGGAGGATTTAATCCACTCCTGGATGAATCTCATACCTCTAGTCAATGACATACATCCTAGAGAGACCATCAGCTTTTTGGTGGTGACACCCTGACCTGTGCTCAATGGTGAAATCAAACCCTTGCTGGCAGATGGACCATCTCAATAGTTTTGGATTTTCCCCTTTCATTTGCATCAACCATCTCAAGGGTTGGTGGTCAGTCTGAATGACAAAAGTAGAACCATACAAGTATGGCCTAAACTTCTTCAGTGCCCACACAATAGCAAAACATTATCTTTCGATAGTTGCCCACCTTGTCTCAGGATCCTTCAGCTTTCTGCTGATGAAGCAAATGGGGTGCTCCCTACCTTTGTCATCCAGTTGGCTAAGGACTGCACCTATACCTACATTAGAAGCATCTGTCTGCACAATGAAAGTTTGGTGGTAGTCAGGAGCTCCCAATACTGGTGCTTGGCAAAGAGCTTTCTTCAGGATTTCAAAGGCCTGATTGCATTCCTCATTCCATTTGACCTTCTTAGGGAATTTTGGAGAGGAGATTAAATTCAGTGGAGAAGCCATGGTCCCATAGTTCTCTATGAAATTTCTGTAATACCCAGTGAGGCCTAGGAAGGCTCTCACTTGGGTTTGAGTAGTAGGTGTTGTCCAATTTTGCACAGCTTGAATCTCACTGAGCAAAGGCCTTATTTTTCCACCTCCTACCTCATGCCCAAGGTAGACCACCTTACCAATTTGGCATTTACTTGCATTTATGGTCAGATTGGCCTGTCCAAGAGCCTGCAAAACATGTCCTAGGTGGTTAACATGCTCTTCCCAGGATTGGCTGAATACTGCAATGTCATCCAAGTATGCCATGCAGAATTCCTCCATCCCAGCCAGAACCGGATTTACCTTCCTTTGGAATGTCGCAGGTGCATTTTTCAATCCAAAAGGCATAACCTTAAATTGGTATAAGCCAACTTGGGTAGAAAATGCAGTCTTCTCCTTGGCATGGTCTGTCAGGGCTATTTGCCAATAGCCTGACTTAAGGTCAAATGTGCTGAGGAACTTGGCTGAACCAAGTCTATCCACCAACTCATCTGTCCTTGGCAAAGGGTGGGCATCAGTCTTGGTGACTGCATTAAGAGCTCTATAGTCCACACAGAATCTCAACTCGTTGGATCCTGCCTTTGGTACTAACACAACTGGGCTAGACCAGAGACTAGTAGAGGGCTCTATTACCCCGAGCATCTTCTAGACCTCCCCTTTGATGTGGGTCCTTACATTTTCTGACATTCTATATCCTTTGCTTTTGACTGGCAGACAGTCACCAGTGAGTATATCATGCTGTCCCCAAGGGGTCAAGCCTGGTGAAAGTGAGAACAGAGATGCAAACTGATCTAACATGGCTTTGCACTCTTCTTGTTGCTCAGGTGTCAGATTTGAAGAGAGATCTACTCCTTCAATCTTTTCGTCCAAGGGTAAGCCTCTGAGGAGATCAGGGAGGGCTTCACTCTCTTCTTCCTCTTCTGTTGAAGCTAGGAGCAAGGCTCCTACTTCAGGCCTGGAGACATACGCCTTTAGTCGGTTGGTGTGGAAGACTCTGGGAGCCTCCTTGGGATTGCCCAAGTCCACCAGATAGTTTACCTCTCCAAGTTTACCCACAACCTTGAAGGGTCCCATCCATTTATCTTGCAAGGCCCTCTGCCTTGTTGGGATCATAACTAGAACTAGATGGTCTTGAGTGAACTCAACCATGTTAGCCTTTTGGTCATGCCAATGTTTGACCAAAGCTTGTCCAGCTTTCAGGTTATTACTTGCTTCTGCCATCATTTGTGACATTCTCCTCCGGAGACCTATCACATAATCAGTCACTCTGACTGGCTTGGGGGAAGGAGCACTCTCCAACCCCTCCTTAATCAGGGCCAATGGACCTCTGGCTGGATGGCCATAGAGAAGTTCAAAGGGAGAATAATCTACTCCCTCCTGAGGGACTTCTCTATAAGCAAAGAGAAGGCATGGCAATAGAAGGTCCCACTTTCTTTTAAGGGGATCCTCTAAAGCACATATCATGCTCTTCATGGTTCTGTTGAACCTTTCTACCAACCCATTTGTCTGAGGGTGGTAGGTGGTAGAGAACTTGTAAGTAACTCCACAGGTTTTCCACATGGCTTTCATGTAGTGGGACATAAAATGTGACCCCCCGTCAGAGATTACTTCCTTAGGAAACCCAACCCTGGTAAAAATACCAAGGAGGGCCTTAGCTACAGCCTGAGCTGTAACAGTCCTCATAGGAATTGCCTCAGGGTACCTAGTAGCATGGTCTACTACAACAAGGATAAACATGTTGCCTGAGGAGGTTGGGGGATCAAGGGGACCAACAATATAAATCCCTACCCTCTCAAATGGGACTCCCACAACTGGGAGAGGCACTAAAGGTGCCACATTCTTGGACCCAACCTTACCAGAAGTCTGGCAGGTATGGCAGCTCTTGCAAAATTTATCTACCTCAGCCCCCATCTTTGGCCAATAAAAGTAGAGTGAGAGCCTTTCCTTGGTCTTCTTAAAACTCAAGTGACCAGCCAAAGGAATCTCATGGGCCAGTTGCAAGAACTGTTCTCTGTTTTCTTGAGGTACTACAAGCCGCTTGTAGTCTCCAGGTGCAGACTCAGTTGGTTCACTGTAGAAGAGGCCATCTTCCCAGTGTAACCTATACTTTCCAGGCTCTTGCCCATCAGCCTGAGAAGCTGCCTGTTGGTGAAGACCTTCCAGAGTTGGACATTCTCTCTGTCCCTTACTGAAGTCTGCCCTGTTGGGTCCACCTTCTGCCAGTAAAGACTGCAGCTCAGGATGGTCAACATGATCCAGATCGCCAATGAGTTCTTGGCCTTCCACTAGCTCTTCTTCAGAGTCTAGCTCCACCATACAGGGCTGTACCTCCCTCTCAGCTGGAGGTGGAGTTACAGGTGTAACTTTGGACAACCTACGGGAAGTCCTTGTTAGAAGCACTGGAGTGATTGCTTGGCTGTTTCTTGGAAGTCTTGGGTTTCCCCTTTGCTTCTTTTTGTTCAGTGATAGCAAGTTGTAACTCCAGTGGTGTAGGAGTGATATCTTTCTTCATCATCTCCTTGGGAGTACCTCTCATGGTTCTCTCCCTTGCAGGTCTGGTGAGCTCCTGTAACCTTTTACTAGGAGGTCTGGGGGTATGTGACACTACTCCAATAGTTTTCAGGTCATTACCCAACAGAACCCTTCCTGGTACCTCACTTTGTATGCTGACAGGTATCTTCACAGTCATGTCATTACACTGGATGAGAACTGGTAATTGGGGAAGCATCTGCACAAGCCCTCCAGCTAACTTGGTGAGGCGTTTGGGTGCCTTAGCAACATCCTCAGCCTGAAAAAAAGATTTATCCACCACAGTTATGCTGGCCCCAGTGTCCGTAATGGCAGGAGTCTCCTGACCATTCACATGGACACTGTCCTTATAATACTCTTTAGTATTATCTGGGATAGAGTTATAGAGATCTAAATTCTGTTGTTCCCACAGACCCAGAGACACTAAAGAAACACTGGCTGAGACTCCAATGGTTTCATCAGCCAGCAGTAGAAAGTTTCCATTTGCCATTTGTACTTCCTCCTCTGGAGCGAAGGCTAAGGAGCCAAGCTGGACCCCTGAAGGTTTACCCTTACATCTGGGATCTCCTTTCACATGGTCAGGCGAGCCACAAACATAGCATTTACCAAATGCTTTCTGGAATGGTGGCTTGTTCTGACCTCCTTCTGGTTTACTACCAGAGGGTACACTACTCTGATTTGGTTTCCCTTGAGGCTTACCCTTATTGTTCTGTTTGGGGCCCTCTTTGGGATTGGAATTATTAGAATTCTCTTTGGAGTCCTTTTTTGGCTGTTTCCCCTCATCCTTTTTCTGAGTTACCCCAGAGTACTTGTGAGTAGCCCTGTTGGCAACCCACAAGTCAGCAGCCTTAGCTAGTTTCCTGGAATCTAATTCCTTTGAATCAGCCAAGTGCTGTCTGAGCTCAGGAGAGCAGGCATCATAAATTGACTCCAACCTCACAAGATTCTTCATTCCCTCGTAAGTGTTCACTTTGTAACCCTTAATCCATCCCTCTAAATTCTTCAAACTTTCACTCACCCAGGTAGCCCAAGAGGTACCATCATGCTTTTTGAGGGTCCTAAACCTCTCAAGGTACTGGGAAGGGGTCTTCCCAAATCTAGCTATCAAAGCTAGCTTCACACATTCATAATCCTTCTTATCCTCCTCCCCCAACTCCATTACCACATCAGTTGCAACAGGGGGGAGCCTAGAGAACAACCAGGAAAGTAACTCATTTCCTGTAATGTTCTGGAGCCCATGATTATATTCGAACAAACTCAACCAATCCAACACATCCAACTTAGGCTCATACATACCCACCAACTCCTTAGGCATCCGGGGTCTTTTGGGACTGGAACTCCTAGAGGATTCGGAGAGAGAAGCACTTTCCACAGACAATTTTATCATTTCTAGCTCATGGTTGAGCTCCATTTCTCTGAGCCTTAGTTCTTGGTGCCGTTGTTCTGTTTGAGAACTAATTCTTTTGAATTCTAATTCAAGCTTCATTTTTTCTAGTTCCATATATTGAGGATTAAGTGTGGGACCTGGTAAAGGTCCAGTAGGGACAGGTGGCAGGGCAAGTAGAGGCCCAGGGGAGACAACTCTAACATCTTCCCCCTCCTCTTCTGCTTCTGACTCAAAGTTATCAATACTAGCATTCATATCAATATCATTGCTGTTATCTACAGTTGCTGGAGTGGTAGGTTCCTCTGAACCACCATCCAGACTTTGGTTTGCTAACAACCTTTCTATTAGCTCCATTTTCTTGCCCTTAGTCAGGAGGTTCTTATGCTTACAGAGAACTCTTAAACAATCAGCAGTTTTTGTAGCAAGGGACTTTTGACTATAACTTTCCATAGTTGACAGGTTTAGAAAATAACTTCTTTAGTGCTAAGCTTTGTGGTTAGTTGCACTAAGGTATCTATAAGCACGCTAAAATGTATACTCAATAAAAATCCCACCGCTGCCACCAGTGTTAGGCAGAAACCTGTGCAGTTCCCTTAGGGACCACTGCAAAAGATTTAGGACTACAGGTGGTTGGCAGTAAACCCAATTGGTAGCAGTCTGTACCACCCAGATTTACCTGATAGCTGTGGCTGAGCAGTCAGACCTCTCTCAAGACGAGTTAGGCAGTATATAGAGTATACACAATAGGTACAGAGACACAGTAGCACAAGCAAACACTGACCAGAGCTTTGGTGTAAAAGTATTTCATTATTTATTTAAAGACACACTTGTAAATTACACTAGCACAAAAAGAGGTAAGTAAATTCAACACACAGTCACTATTGTATATATATACAACCCTGATTACTTATTAGACAAGTCTTAGTGAGAAACACCACTTATTTTCAGACAGAGGTGAGCGCTTAACATAAGATGGCACTCTAATAAGTTATTTAAAAAGGGAGGGAAAAAAGGCAGAGTTATGCATGCACACAAATCTCAATACTTTTCAAAGAACCACAGTGAGGCAGGTTAGGCAAAGTCTACTGGAGAGCAAGGAAGTTCAAATGCCAGGCCCACTCTTAGAGAGAGCAAGTGAAATGTGTCCAGGATCACACAGTGGGGTTATGCCCAAAGAGTCTTTGTAAATAGTTCCCCAAAGATTGAGATCAAGTCAGGAAAAGTTAGTTAACAGGTCCCAGGCTAACCCAGGTTACAAAGTAGAGGATTTACTGTCACCCCGAACGATCTGTCGCAAGGGAAGCCAGGCGGGACACAGTACCTGAAAATGGGAAGAACGGTCCAGCGGGGGCAGTTGTTCCATGGCAGCGGGTGTAAGTCAGTGTTTCGTCCAGAGGAAGAGGAGGTCTTGACGTGGAGGAAAACTGGAGGTCGTTGCGCTGCTAGGGAAGAAACCAGCCGCGGAGTTTCCCGGTTACAAGGTACCACCCTTTTCTTTGTGGTAGTGGTAAACCGTGGTATTCCGGTTGCCGGGGTGCTTGGCACGGGCAAGGCGGCCACGAGATGGTCCAGGAAGGCGAAAAGACGGGCAAACTGGTTATCCCCACCAGTCAAAGGAAGAAGACTCTCCAGGCTGGAGATCTCCTCTGTCGTCGGGAAAAGTGGTGAGACGGTTCAGCAGGGTCCACCGGTGGCGTCGTCGTTGCAGGTCGGCTCGGCTTCTCCCTCCTCGGATTCTTTAGGTCCTGTGGCGACTTCTGAAGTTCCAGTCCCCAAAGCCCTGCTTTTATGCAGAAAACCCCCATTTATTCAGCCTAGCTGTCACTCAAACATGCTAAGTGGTGAGCCGGGCGACTCACCACTTGGGCCAATCACACAAGAGTGTGACTTGAGTTGCCGAGGCAACTCAGTCCAGGGTGCCTAAACCCCCTCCCTCACCCCCTGTGGTCCCCAGACAGAGAGGCACCACTTTTGGAGGCTTCTGTGGAGAAGCCCGCCAAAAAGTGGAACAAAGGGCTCGACTTGGATTGGAGTCACAGAAGCGAACACAAACGCCATTTTGGAACCAAGTTTCGGCGAAAAATACCAACCGGTGAATTTATATTAATTTAATAAACCAGCGGTATGTTCAAGGCTATTTTAAAAAGTGGTAGCCTCGAACAATGGGAAAATCCCATAGGGATATATTCGCAGTCGAATATAAAAAGTAGTATCCACTGCCACCAGCCAAAACTCGGTCGGGGGGAACTGGACAGTGCCCCCTCGAACAACAGACCCCGGGGCAATCGAATTGCCCCGACCAGTACGTCCACAATATGATGGTTTGTACTGGTTCTGTTCACAATTTGAGACTAGTAAAGCCAATGGTGACTTTACATACCCTGAGAGACAGTAGTCAGTCCCAGGGTATGGAGTCTATGGTTGGGGGTCGCTACGATACCCCTGGGTTACTACACGGAGGGTGCTGTGTAACCCATATATCAAAACACATGAAGCCCTATGGGGTAAAGGACCCCATAGCCCATAAAACACATACAAAGTCAAAGGGACACCTCAAATCATGTCTAAGAGTGGGAGAAAAAGAGTCTCACTCTTAGCAGGAGAAAAAATAAACTCCAAAAATCCAGCAAAGCTGCTGAAGGAAATTAGCCTTTACAGAGAATTCTCCCTAACACTGGGCGACTCCCTTAGTCAATTCAGGAGACCCGCTCTTGGATAATTACGATGGGTTTGTGGAAGCCCTTAAGGCCATGTTTGATCGACCAGAACTTGTCTACAGTGCACAAGAAACACTTCTCAAATTCCAGCAAGGGAGTCAGGATATGCTCACTTATGTGACTCACTTCAAACAGCTAGCTAAAGAAGCCGATTGGTCTCAAGGAGCCAGTTTCACTCTCTTCCGAAGAGGTTTAAATGATGAGATAAAGGACGAACTAGCCAGAGTAGCTCGTCCGAGTTCCTTCCAGGCTCTCATGTACCTTTCCCTACAGATAGATTTCCGGATCCAGGAGAGAAAGGCAGAGAAAAGGAAGACTAAGACAACATCCCCAAAAGCAACCGCAGATTACCCTTCTCCAAAAGAAGCATGCGCTCCACGTGCCTCAGATCCAGAACCTATGCAATTGGGTGCCTTCCGTGGACCAATTATTCCACAAGAAAGGATGCGTCGGATTAATACCGGACTTTGCATGTACTGTGCCTCTGATAAACATCTTGTGAGAGAATGCCTGATAGCACCACCCTGACGTTCGGGAAACGCCAACTCACGATCCTAAGCGGAGCACAGCTTCGGGAGAAAGATGCCTGCTCCGCATCCATTCCTTCCTTGAACACTCCAGGACAGGACAATTTAGTGATTCTTCAGACATTCTTGCCACCTACCAAAAAAGAATCTTACCCCACCCTGGGCCTAGTGGACTGCAGTGCCATGGGTATTTTCATAGATCACGACTGGGCTGTCAGTCACCACAATTCTCGAGAACCCAAAGAGGTAATACAACCCGTCGAAGGTATTGACGGTAGACCATTGTCTTCAGGACCCATTAGCCACCAAACCAAGGAATTACTACTATCGGTAAACAGCCATCAGGAAAAGCTGATTTGACATCATAAAGGCTGCTCATCACCCCATGGTTCTAGGCATATCCTGGCTTCAGAAGCACAATCCTTACATCAACTGGGCAGCAGGATCCCTGTTTCTAGGTTCTGAATTTTGCATGTCCCACTGTTTGTCTCAAGACACATTACAAGACCCTCCAGTGACCTCCCAGAACCACAAGCAATCATCCTTAAGTGTATCCAACATTATCCAAGTACCTGAGATCTATCAAACGTACTCAGATGTGTTTTCAACAGCCATTGTTCAAGCTCTTCCACCCCATAGGCCAGAGGATTGTGCCCTTGACACAGATGCTTCAGCAGTGATTCCATTCGGGAGGATGTTCATATTATCCGAACTCGAAAAGATGGCTCTACGAGAATACCTGGATACCAACCTGGCAAATGGTACTATCCGGCCTTCAAAATCTCCAGCCGGTGCTTCCCTATTCTTTGTTCCTAAGAAAGACACTAAAGAACTTCAGCCTTGTTTGGATTACCGTGGTCTCAACCAATGTACCCTCAAAGACCGCTATCCACTACCACTTATTTTTGACATCCTGGAGGCAGTACGAGGTGCTGTCATCTTCACTAAACTCGATCTTAGGGGTGCTTAGCATCTCATCTGAATAAGGGAAGGTGATGAATGGAAGACGGCCTTCAGAAATCCCTTTGGCCACTTTGAGCATCTGGTAATGCCCTTCGGTCTCGCCAACGCCCCCGCAGTTTTTCAACGCTTCATGGATAGAGTTTTCTCTGATATGCTGTTCCTTTTCGTCATTGTAAACCTGGATGATATACTGATTTATTCCAATGACCCCCCCAGATCGGTCAAGAACATGTAAAGGCAGTCTTACAACGTTTACGAGAACCCAAACTACTGGCCAAGCCAGAAGAATGTCTCGTTCATGTCTCAACCGTTCATTATCTTGGATTTGTGCTTAGCTCCAAAGGAATCGGAATGGATCCTTCCAAGGTTGACTCCATACTTTCTTGGCCAGCGCCCACCACTGTGAAACAGATTCAATCCTTTCTAGGATTTGCACATTTTTACAGAAAATTAATTCCCGCATTTTCTGACATAGTGCATCCCATTGTAACACTCTTAAAGAAGGATACTCCATTTAAATGGTCTACTGCTCAAGAGACGGCTTTTCAGCAACTGAAACAAGAATTTACTCAAGCCCCAATCCTGGCCCAGCCCGACATAGACCGGCCTTTTTTGGTGGAAACAGACGCTTCAGACTACGCCATTGGTGCGGTCTTAAAACAAGAATTCGAAGACAAAATGGAACATCCTATTGCATATCTATCCCACACTTTGACTCCCAGTGAGAGCCACTATTCCGTCCTGGAGAAGGAGTTACTGGCCATCCGACAAGCCTTCACCGACAGGCGCCACCTTCTCTTGGGTGCCAAACACCCAGTGCAGGTATGAACAGATCATCGAAACTTGCAAGTCCTACAGTCCCTGGAATGCAGAAACAGTCGTCAAGCCCGTTGGGCCTTCTTTTTTGCTCAGTACCAATTCCAAATTAATCACTTTCCTGAAACGAATAACATTATCGCAGATGCCTTACCTAGGCGCCCTGGTTACGAGTCCGTCGAAACTCGGACCTTTCCGAAGATGTTCCCTGATACGTGTTTGTGGCAGAAGCCATTTCTCTCCTGGAAGACATCCGTGCAAGAACACCTTCTTCCGATCTCTGGAAGGAATACATCAGGAATAATCATAGTAACTTAGTAACAAAAGACGGCTATCTGATTCCAAGATGGCCGCCGGCACAGTGTAGACATGCCGACGGCGCTCCACGGACCCGACTGGTGAAGGGTGCCCACCACCCCATCAGCGGTCCCCCTACTGGTGGCGTGGGAACCCTTGCAGTGTCGGAGAAGAGGGCGGAAGGCCAGGAGACCCGCACGGACCCTGAAAATCAGCTGTTGATCCTCGGCATCCGGGGCGGTGCGGAGCGGAGTGGCTGCCGAGGAGGGGGTGGAGGCCTGCCGCGCTGCCGATACGGGTCGCGCCGCTGTGTGGAAGACCTGGGCTCGCCGGTTGGTGACGCGAACCCACCGGCGAAAAAAGCAGTACTGTAAGCAACCCGCCCCCACCGGTGGTGCCACGGAGCCCGGGGCTGCGTAGCGTGACAGACTCGTCGAGGCCTGGGGGGTTGCCTGGAACGCGTCCAGCGCGAGGCGCATGGCAGCAGGTGGTCCACGGAGGTGCGCGGGCAGCCTGGAATAGGAGTGGAGGCAAGGGCGGGAGCGGCCCTGCGGGCTGCCCGCCCCCGCTTGTGAGGCTGCGGCGCCCGGATTGGAACGGAGCCGAAAGATCGCTGATGCAGTGGACCGGGCCTGGTGCCCACCCCAGCCGGTGAACCCCTTCTGTGGGCAAGGATTCGGAAGCAACGGGTTCTCCCCCTGGCGAGGGGAGTGGTCCTACAGAGGCGGCCCGGAGGCTGCGGGGCTTCAGAGGAGCTCAACCTGTATGCGGGCTGTGCCGGAGCCAGCAGTAAGGAAGGAGCGTACTGCTCCGCTGCGACCTGGGGTCCAGAACATTCGCGAGGGACGGACAGCATCCCTCTAGGCTTGCCGGAGACAACGCGCCGGTTGACTGCCACTGGGACAGAAGGTAGGAAGAATATTTGGAAGCGGGGGGCCCCTGATCCCCGATCTGCACGGCCTACTCTAGTGCGGGGGCTCTGACAGACTGGGAGTTGCACCCCTTTCCCCCCCGCGACACGGCGCCCTATCCGGACCATACCGGCGCCCCTGGGGGGCTTAGTCGCTTTGGTAGCTGAGGCGTCGAGGAAGGGGGTGCAGGGCAACAACAGTCTTCTTTCTGGGAGGAGTGACTGAGGAGTTGAAGTAACGACATCCCCTTAATAATTTCATCCAGGCTACGGAAAGAATTGTGACAATCCTCCATACTGAGAAGCTGTGAGTCTTCTGCTAGGGTACTAGTGGAGCCCAGTGGGAAATCGAAAGGCAAATTAGACTATTTGGAAGGGGAGATTCAACACTACTTTTAGGCCGAGCCACCCAGCCGCAAGGGGGGAGCAGCATGACGCAGTGAACTTATAACTCTGCTACCGGTGGGCCATATCGGCCTCAAGGAGGAGGAACCTCCGTCATGCCAGCGTCATGTCTGCAAAACTCAATGGGAAAGGGGGGAAAGTGTTGCAAGTTTCAGAGGACACCCAGGGCACCCTCCACGCGATGTGGCCGGCGCGGAACCCGAAAGAAGGACCGGGGCTTCCGGGGGGAAGGCAGGAGAAGATAGCGCCCAAGGGGAGGCAGAGGACATGGCGATAATGACCAGACAGGAATTCCTAGGAGAGTAACAAGCCTTACAAGCAAACCTGGCAAAGACTTTCTAGGAGCAGTTCCAGCTGATGCGGGCAGACCTAAATGAAGCTACTGGAGAGATGAGACAAGAAATGCAGCAACTAGGGGAAAGAACAGACACCCTGGAGAAGGGCCTCCAAGAAGTAGATAAAGATACCTCAGCCAACAGCGAAGCAATAGAGGTTGGACACAGCCACCAGAAATCTTGAAGGCCAGACGGCGAGGCCAAGAGACGTTTTAGCAGCATTCGCTAGGTACGCCCAGAAAGAGGCGGTCCTCAAGGCAGCGAGACAACATGAGCCCATCATGTTTCAGGGACAACAGTTCACGAAGAAATTGGTTCATACCGGGTGGGCTCACATTTTTCCACTTCAATAGGATACACTTTTTTGCAATTGCACATGTAACATTAAACAATCTTCTAGTTTTCTCTGAGCATTTGCCTATGTCCCCAAATAAATATTTTTGGGGCTTCAGGTCTGGGGGGATCTGTGTGATTTCTTCAAACATTTCAGCAACTTCTTTCCAAAAGTTCATCACCACCCGACACTCCCAATACATATGAAATTCTCCTGCCTGTGGCATATTACATTTGGGGCATGTATCAGACGCCCTGGGGGTAAATTTCGCTATTTTAATCGGGGTGTAATGTAGCCTGTTCAGTATCTTGAATTGGATTAACCGCAGGCCAGCATTTAGGGAGACCTTCTTAGTCAACAAACAATATCTATGCCATTTCTCGTCCTCAATGGATACCTGTAAGTCTCTTTCCCATTTTTCTTTTACCTGGTTTATAGTGGGGGTTTGGGCTTGCACCTCTGCGTACAGTCTAGATATTCCCAAGTCTCCCGCAGCAGTCACCATCTGTACACATGGTCTAATGGGAGATCTTTATATAGCCTGGGACAGGGAGAGGGCCAGAGCTGGAGGACAGAGGTGTTAACACTACTGCTGTGTGACCAAGTTATCACAATAACAGTTTGAATCAAATGGTAATCTCACCTTAGCAGACTGCAATATTCCATGGAAAGCCAATGCTGAATGCAAGGACCACCCCGACCAACGCGCCACTCTCTGCTCGGAAACAATACCCCGAAAGGAAGTACGCGTCCGTCAGGGAAACCCTCTGGGGTAGAAAACCCTGGTTGGAAGTGTATCCCGGTGACTTGGATGCGGCTTTAAGACAGCGTCACCGATGTAATGGAGGTTCAAACTCGGGAAGGCTTCTTCTGGAGAGAATGACAACAGAGGAGGGTGAGAAGGAGGAAGGAAGTGAATATGACGATAATAAGATAAGGAACAGTAAGATCTTCACCTAACCTCTGAACCTGTCGAGTCTCGAATACCTGGAGAGAAGCCGAAGAGGCGGGAGCTACTGAGGGCGTTGGAGCAAGAATCCCGGGGAACAGTAGCACAATGACCAAGAAACTGTGTCTTGTTACCAGATATGGGTAGCACAAAGATGGGTCGGGTAAACTTCGGAAGCTGAGGAAAGATTGGAGCATCAGCTAGAACAGTAGCGACGCGAAGAACTGACCAACTTCGTGAAGTATAAGGAGTCACGTGAGCCTCACGCCGTGCTTCTGGCGAACGTAAAAAGACTGGAACTCTGCATTTGGAACTGTTAGTAATGCGATCCGCCATCTTGGAATTACCGCTCCGAATGGAGCCATAGAGTCGGTTCTGGGACCATAAGGTCCAATTCTTGGAATGTGTAACAAGAGGGGTGGGGGGGTGCAGTAATGTCCGCGGAGTTGAAAAACAAGATTGGTAAGATGTTTTGACATCAATAGGAAAGAGGATACAGGAGAGGGTTTAAGATGGGATGCCTTTAAGGCTACTCTTAGGGGGGAAATAATTGCAATGTCTGCTTTCCGAGCGAAGCAATTGAAAGAATTGGAATCCCAATTAGAGGCCTAGGTGGAAGCGGCTAGACGGGCGGTGGGTGATACCCCCTCCAGGGTAGGGTAGCCATGCGGGAACATAGGAAAGCGTTGGGGCAACTGGAGCTACTGCGGACCAAAAAAGCAGAGGGAGCACTTCTAGCTGTGAGGCAAAAATACTACGCAAAGGCCAATAAGGCGGACGCCCTCTTGGCACACCTACTAAGGGGTAAAAAGACGAGAAACGCAATTTCGGCGTTGCAAATAGGTTCAGGTGAACGTGTCACTAGGCAAGAAAATTTGCAGGAGGCCCTAGTGCAGTTTTATGACTCCCTTTATGCCTCTCAACATCCCTGGAATGATAAACAGGAGCTATTCAGTTGAGGGAAATAAGTAGAGAAACGAGGGAAGCCCTCAACCAAGAAATTTCAGAAGAGGAGGTCCGAGGGGTGATTAGGGCTCTCCCGGCGCACAAAGCACCTGGCCCAGGCGGTTATACCGCCGCTTTTTATAAATTGTTTGTCTCCCAGTTGGCCCCGCATTTGACATCGCTATTTAATTCATTTCGGCAGACAGGTCGAATAGCCCCATCCATGGAGGAAGCTAAGGTTACCCTAATCCTTAAACTAAATAAAAACCCAGAAGAGAGAGCATTGTATCGCCCCATCGCCTTGATTAATATCGATGCGAAGATTTACACAAAGATCCTGGCGAATAGACTCGATGCTATCCTCCCGCACCTGATTCACCCGGACCAAGCCGGGTTCATCAGAGACAAGCAAACCGCAGACAATATTAGGCAATTAGCCCACATATTCAAAATAGTGCAGAAAACAAACACTCCCGCGGTCTTGGTGGCACTGGACGCGGAGAAGGCTGTTGACCGCGTGGAGTGGGCCTTCCTGTTTCTGGTAATGGAAAAGATGGGCTTTGGGAGTGAGTTCTTGATGATGATTCGGGCAAACTATCAACATCCCTCCATTAGAATAATGGTAAACGGAATAGCCTCGAGACGGGTTTGCCTGCAGAGGAGGACTAAACAAGGTTGCCCGCTTTCCCCAATACTATATGCGATCTATCTAGAACCGCTTTTACAAGCAATAAGGGAGGCTGCAGAAATCCAGGGCTTCCCCTTTGGAGGAGAGCAACAGAAAGTCGCAGACTTTGCAGACGATATGCTGCTCATGCTGACAGCGCCAAGGGATTCACTTCAGGCTAGTATTACCCTCTTGGAGGCATTTGGTGAAGCCTTGGGCCTAATGACCAATGCTAACAAGTCAGAAGTGCTGAACCTAACATTATGGGCGGCGGAGCGGGACAGGTTGAGGGAGAGCACTCATTTCCAGTGGAGCCCGGGAGGGATTCGTTATTTGGGGGTGAAAATCACGGCAACTCTAACAGGATGGTATTCGGCCAATTTCCCCCGCTTCTTAAATCAGTTAAGAAAGATTTCCAAAGGTGGCAAGGCCTTAGGGTGTCATGGTTGGGGGGGATAGCCGCGGTTAAGACAGTCACTCTCCCAAGGTTGCTGTGTTTATTTCAGGCGATCCCGCAGCAGGTCCCGGCGAGCTTCTTTAAAGAATTGGAAAGGCTGACCAAGGGATTCATTGGGGAGGGGAAAGGAGCTAGGGTGGGAGTTAGGCTCCTGATGGCAGCCAAGGGGGAGGGAGGACTAGCTTTGCCAAATTTTCAGCGATACTACGAAGCAACACAGCTCCGCATCATCAGGGAGTGGTTGAAGGGAGAGGAAGAATTGCAAGATAAGCTATGGGTGAGGATGGAAAGGGCGGTGGCGCACCGTAACCTGGCTGAAGTGTTGTGGCTCCCTAAGTTGCATAGACCCCGGCATCTTTATGAGAGCTCTATTACCAAACTTATGGCCGACACTTGGGATAAGCTGGCGGGGTCTAAGGGGATACCCACATTTCCGTCCCCCTTCACGCCCATCTTCGATAATATGGACTTCACCCCAGGTTTGGAGAGGGGAGCATTTGTAAAGTGGCGGGAAGGAGGCTGTAAAAAACTGTCTGATATGTTCCGTGGAGGGGAATTGCTGTCTTTTTACGATTGCAAGAGGGAATTTGCAATACAAGAGGGGGAAAGGTTGCGCTACGCGCAGATACAACATTGGATTCTACACCCAGGGGTTAGAATGGCAGCCACACGAGAGCCCACGCCTTTTGAAAGATTCCTACTCACTAATGATGGAGCGAAAGGCCTCATATCCAACATTTATAAAATCTTAGATAGCGACATTGCAGGCACGCAGTGTGCCTATATGAGGGAATGGGAGCAGGTCTTAGGGCGAAAGATTGGCAGGGCGGAATGGGAGAGGCTATGGAGGAGGATACCTAAACTGGCTAAAGCGTCACAATTACAAGAAATTTGTATAAGATATTATTCAGGTGGCACTATACCCCAGCCAGGCTCCATAGGATGTTCCCAACAATATCGGAGAAGTGTTGGAGGGGATGTGGGATGGTTGGCACAGCAGAGCACGTATAGTGGAAATGCCCCAGGATTGATCCTTTTTGGGGTGAGATAAGAATAGCGCAGGAGCAGGCCTTTGGTCCGGGAGATGTAAGAATGCCAGTGCAAATCATCTTGGGCACTTGAGAGGCATCGGGAGCGGGTGAACCTAGAGGAAGGGAAAAGGCTAAAATGATACTGACCTTGGCGGCCATGTTGTTAATAGCCCAGAGATGGAGGGGCCCTGAGGTACCTAAGTGTCAGGACTGGTTCCGGAAGATCTAGGAAATAGCGGCTCTGGAATGGGCGACGTATGCCATGAACAATAAAGTGCAGACTTTTGCAGCGGATTGGGGGGAAATTTTGAACTTTCTCAAGGATGACTTTAGGGTGATGTGGTGCCCGCAGTGCTGAGACTATTGGACCTACAATGAGCGTGGGGTGTCTGCCTGGTAGGAAGGTGATTTGGGATGTTAAAGCTCGCTGTCATGGGGCGAGGGGGTTGGGGCAGGGAGGGGGGTTGGAGGGATTGTTTCTTTCCTTATCTGTTTGACATGTTGTTAAATTCAATAAAAAGAGTTTACAAAAAAAATAAAAAGACGGCTATCTCTTCAAGGAAAAATGGCTGGCAATACCCACACAAAAACTGAGGGACTAAATCATGAGTTTCTGCCATTACACCTTCCATTCGGGAGATCGAGGCATCACTACCACCCTCCGTCTTATACAGAGGCAATTCTGGTGGCCAAAGATGGTAGCTGACATAAGAACCTACATCCAATACTGTGCAGTGTGGAATCAGAATCATCATGATAACAGAAAACCTGCAGGTCTCCTACATCAACCCGCACTACCAACTCGACCTTGGGAAATCATCACCACAGATTTTATCGTGGCATTACCCCCGTCCAGAGGATATACAACCATAATGGCTACCATCGATCTGTTTAACCATATGGCTCACTTCACACCCTTGTTCAAACTACCATCCTCGTTTGAATTGGCTGAAATATTCTTAAAACACATATTCAGACTTCATGGATTGCCTTCCAAGATCATCTTCAACAGAGGACCCCAGTACATATCCCAGCTCTGGAAACAACTATGCCAAATATTAGGCATCGAGAGTGCATTATCTTCAGGATATCATCCACAGACTAATGGGGCAACTGAGCGAATCAATCAGACCCTAGAACAATACCTCTGCTGTTTCGCAACCAAGGTCCAGGATGACTGGTCACTTTTGATTCCTGTGGCTGAATTTGCTTACAACAATTCTGATCATTCGGCTATCAAGACAAGTCCCTTCTTTTGCAGTCAGGGATTTCATCCTTCAGTTCTACCATCTGTCCTACCACATCCTACCCCGGTCCCGGCAGTTGATTCCTGGATTGAAACACTGCTAAACGTACACAGAGATGCTAAAGAACGACTGGAAAAGGCCTGGCTAGAAGTCAAACGATATGCAGATACCAAGAAAGGATTCATCCAGTCTTCCACAGTTCCTCATTGAAACCATATGTACAGTCCACCAGAACTACTCCTAGACCTAATCCTGTAATCATCAATGACCAGCTTAAATTCGAAGTCTCCAGGATATGTGATTCCAGATACAGAAGGGGTCAGCTTCAATATTTGGTAGAATGGAAAGGATACCCTCCCAGAGGAATACAACCTGTCTCAAACATGAATGCCCCCTGTCTAATACAAAGATTTAATCGAGTCCACCCAGGCAAACCCGGTGGCGCCGGCTTTAGGAGGCATACTGTCATGAACCACTGAATTCGCCCTTTTTGGACTTCATGGTCCATGATGCACTGCGGCATAAATTCAGTGATCCTTCCAAGATGGCCGATGGGCCTGAAACGCTGCGCTCTAGCCCTTGCGCGCAATGCTCGACTTCCTAGAAAACAGACACACCCCCGCGGCTCTGCGCGTCTCAACGCAACTGCTTGGAGTTGCTAGACGTGTGTTTCGAGTCCGCTTCCCGTGCTATCTCCAGTTCCTTACCTTTCCTTTTTTTCTTCTGTTTCCTGGTTTCGAATCTCTCCTTACACGGTAGCCCATATCCTTTTCCCGGATTCGTCTTGTGCCCGGTCCTGCGGTGTCCCGGACACTCTCCGAGCGTGGGACTCTTACCTCCTTCCTGGATTCACGACTACATTCCTGGATACTGAATGCCATCTGGCTAAGGACAGCCGGCTACCTCACGCTGGAACCTGAAGACTCGCGCCCCGGCCTGTACAAGTCTCGGACAGTGAGAAAAAAGGAAGTTGCACCCGAGAAGGTCACAAGCAAGGAAAAATAGGTGAGAAAGAGAGAGAAACTTGGGACACTGCTCTGCACAATACAAAAACCAGCAGCAGGATACTGCCACAAACTGCTGCTTCCCACTCTGTCACATAACTCTGCTCTGCTTGGGAGTGGGTTCATTAAGGTCGGCCAGTGTCACATTGAAATCTGTGTGCCAGGCACCAAACAGAGCATGGAATATTTCCGCTCTGCACAATACAAAAACCAGCAGCAGGATACTGTCACAAACTGCTGCTTCTCGCTCAGATTGGGAGTGGGTTTCTTAAGGGCTGCCGGTGCCATGTTCAAATCTGTGTGCCATGCCCCAAACAGAGCGTGGAAAGTTTCCGCTCTGCACAATACAAAAACCAGCAGCAGGATACTGCCACAAACAGATGCTTCTCACTCTGCTCCTCTCTGCTTGGGAGTGGGTTTCTTAAGGACTGCCGGTGTCACGCTGAAATCTGTGTGCCATGCACCAAACAGAGCGTGGAAAGGTTCCACTATACACAATACAAAAACCAGCAGCAGGATACTGCCACAAACTGCTGCTTCCCACTCTGCTCCGCGCTGCTTGGGAGTGGGTTTCTTAAGGGCTTCCGGTGTCACGTTCAAATCTGTGTGCCATGCACCAAACAGAGCATGGAAAGGTTCCACTCTGCACAATAGAAAAACCAGCAGCAGGATACTGCCACAAACTGCTGCTTCCCACTCTGCTCACTCCGTTCTGCTCTGTTTGGGAGTGGGTTTCTTAAGGGCTTCCGGTGTCATGTTCAAATCTGTGTGCCATGCACCAAACAGAGCATGGAAAGGTTCCACTCTGCACAATACAAAAACCAGCAGCAGGATACTGCCACAAACTGCTACTTCCCACTCTGCTCCGCTGTGCTTGGGAGTGGGTTTCTTAAGGGTGGCCGGTGTCACGTTCAAATCTGTGGGCCATGCACCAAACAGAGCGTGGAAAGGTTCTGCTCCTCACAATTCAAAAACCAGCAGCAAGATATGGACACAAACTGCTGCTTCTCACTCTGCTCCTCTCTGCTTGGGAGTGGGTTTCTTAATGGCTGCCGGTGTCACGCTGAAATCTGTGTGCCATGCACCAAACAGAGCGTGGAAAGGTTCCGCTATACACAATGCAAAAACCAGCAACAGGAAACTGCCACAAACTTCTGCTTCCCACTCTGCTCCGCTCTGCTTGGGAGTGGGTTTCTTAAGGGCTTCCGGTGTCACATTCAAATCTGTGTGCCATGAACCAAACAGAGCGTGGAAAAGTTCGGCTCTGCACAATAGAAAAACCAGCAGCAGGATACTGCCACAACCTGCTGCTTCCCACTCTGCTCCGCTCAACTTGGGAGTGGCTTTCTTAAGGCTGCCAGTGTCACGTTGAAATCTTTGTACCATGCACCAAAAAAAGCATGGAAAGGTTCCATTCTGCACAATACAAAAACCAGCAGCAAGATACTGCCACAAACTGCTGCTTTCCACTCTGCTCACTCCGTTCTGCTCTGTTTGGGAGTGGGTTTCTTAAGGGCTGCCAGCGTCACGTTCAAATCTGTGTGCCATGCACCAAACAGAGCGTGGGAAGGTTCCGCTATACACAATCCAAAAACCAGCAGCAGGATACTGCCACAAACTGCTGCTTCCCACTATGCTCCGCTCTGCTTGGGAGTGGGTTTCTTAAGGGCTTCCGGTGTCACATCCAAATCTGTGTGCCATGTACCAAACAGAGTGTGGAAAAGTTCAGCTCTGCACAATAGAAATACCAGCAGCAGGATACTGCCACAACCTGCTGCTTCCCACTCTGCTCCGCTCTACTTGGGAGTGGGTTTCTTAAGGCTGCCAGTGTCACGTTGAAATCTTTGTACCATGCACCAAACAGAGCATGGAAAGGTTCCACTCTGCACAATACAAAAACCAGCAGCAAGATACTGCCACAAACTGCTGCTTCCCACTCTGCTCACTCCGTTATGCTCTGTTTGGGAGTGGGTTTCTTAAGGGCTGACAGTGTCACGTTCAAATCTGTGTGCCATGCACCAAAAAGGGCGTGGAAAAGTTCCGCTCTGCAAAATACAAAAACCAGCAGCAGGATACCGCCACAAACTGCTGCATCTCACTCTGTTCCGCTCGGGAGTGGATTGCTTAAGGGCTGCCAGTGTCACGTTCAAATCTGTGTGCAATGCACCAAACAGAGCGTGGAAAGGTTCCGTTCTGCAGAATACAAAAACCAGCAGCAGGATACTGCCACAAACTGCTCCTTCCCACTCTGCTCTGCTTGGGAGTGGGTTTCTTAAGGGCTGCCGGCGTCACACTGAAATTTGTGTGCCATGCACCAAACAGAGCATTCAAAGGTTCTGCTCTGCACAATACAAAAACCAGCAGCAGGATTGTTAGGCAGAAACCTGTGCAGTTCCCTCTGGGACCACTGCAAAAGATTTAGGACTACAGGTGTTTGGCAGTAAACCCACTTGGTAGCAGTCTGTACCGCACAGATTCACTTGGTAGCTGTGGCTGAGCAGCCAGACTTCCCTCAAGAAGAGTTAGGCAGTATACAGGGTATTCACAATAGCTCAAGAGAACACAAAAGAACAAGTAAACATTGACCAGGGCATGGTGTAAAACAGATATAATTATTTATTTAAAACCACATCTAGAAAAACACACAGGCACTAATAGTAAGCAATTCAAAAACACGGTCACTAAAAGATATACGCTCCCTTAAAAGAATATTAGACAAGTCTTAAGTAAAGCCCCACTTATTTTCAGACAGCGGTGAGCGCTTAACGTAGATGGCACTCTAATAATTCGTTTTAAAAAGGGAGAGAAAAGCAGAGAATAAATTGAAACAGATCCCAACACTTTTTCACAAACACAACAAGAGAGGAAGGCAAAGTAACACCGTGAATTCAGAGTCAGTAGGCCGGATCCGCTTTAAGAGGATCAATACGAAATGTGCCCAAGGTCACACGGTTGCAGTGCACAAAAGTCTTGTAATGGTTCAAAAAGGAGTTGGACCCAAGAAAGGGACCAGTTAGAGGGTCAAGGCGGCCAGCCCAGTCCAGAAGGTTAAGGGGTTATTAATACCTTGTAGCAATCTTTAGAAAGGGAGGCCTGGCGGACACGGTACCTTAAAGTGGTGAGAACACTCAAGCGGGGGCAGTTGTTTCTGGCAGAGGATGCAAGTCGGTGCTTCGTCCGGGGGAAGAGAGGATCTCGTCGGGGAGGAAGACAGGAGTCCGTTGCACTGCCAGGAAAGAAACCAGCCGCGGAGTTTCTCAGGTACAAGGAGCGGTCCGTTGATTTGCGGTTCAGTGGTAAGTGGCTATCCGGCTGCCGAGGTGCTTGGCACGGGCAGTTCGACCACAAACCGGTCTGGGGTGCGAAAAAAAGAAGGTAAACTGGTTGTGCCCACCAATCAGAGGAAGAAGCCTCTCCAGCCGGGAGATCTTCTCTGTCATCGGGAAGTGGTGAGTCGGTTCTGCAGGGCTCCACGGGTGGTGTCGTAGTGGTAGGTCGGCTCAGCTTCTCCCTCGTCGGATTCTCAGGTCCTGTAGCGACTTCTGAAGTTCCAGTCCCCAAAGCCCTGCTTTTATGCAGCATACCCCCATTCACTCAGCCTAGCTGTCAATCAAACATGCTAAGTGGTGAGCCAGCCGGCTCACCACTTGGGCCAATCACACAAGAGTGCGACTTGAGTTACCAAGGTAACTCAGTCCAGGGTGCCCAAAACCCCCTCCCACACCCCCTGTGTTACCCAGACAGAGTGGCACCACTTTTGGAGGCTTCTGTGGAGAAGCCCGCCAAAAAGTGGAACAAAGGGCTCGACTTCGGTTGGGGTCACAGAAGAGAACACAAACGCCATTTTAGAATCGAGTCCTGGCAAAAAATACCAACCGGCGAATTAATATTAATTAAATAAACCGGCGGTATATTCGAGGCTATGAGAATTAAATAATTAAAGTTGGTAGCCTCGATAATGGGAAAATCCCATAGGGAAATATTTGCGGTCGAATATAAAAAGTAGTATCCACTGCCACCAGCCAAAACTCGATCAGGGGGGACGGAGACGTGCCCCCTCGACTAATAGACCTCAGGGCAATCGAATTGCCCGACCAGTACGTCCACAATATGATGATTTGTACTGGTTTCTGTTAATAATTTGGGACTAGTAAAGCCAATGGTGACTTTACATGCCCTGGGAGACAGTAGTCAGTCCCAGGGTATGGAGTCTATGGTGGGGTGTCACTATGACACCCCTGTCTTACTGCACAGAGGGTGCTGTGTAACACACATAGTAAAAACACATGAGACCCTATGGAGTAAATGAAAACACATTAACAGTCAAAGGAACACCATAAATCATGCCCAAGAGTGGGAGAAAAAGAGTCACTCTTGGCAGGAGAAAAAAACAAACTCCAGAAATCCAGCAAAGCTGCTGGGGGATTCACTAGGTTAGGAAATTCAGCCTAAAGAGAGAATTCTCCCTAACACTCGCCCCCCAGACAAAGGGACAGGAGGATTTAATCCACTCCTGGATGAATCTCATACCTCTAGTCGATGACATACATCCTAGAGAGACCATCAGCATTTTGGTGGTGACACCCTGACCTGTGCTCAATGGTGAAATCAAACCCTTGCAGGCAGATTGACCATCTCAATAGTTTTGGGTTTTCCCCTTTCATTTGCATTAACCATCTCAAGGGTTGGTGGTCAGTCTGAATGACAAAAGTAGAACCATACAAGTATGGCCTAAACTTCTTCAGAGCCCACACAATAGCAAAACACTCTTGTTCAATGGTTGCCCACCTTGTTTCAGGATCCTTCAGTTTTCTACTGATGAAGCAAATGGGGTGCTCCCTACCTTTCCCATCCAGTTGACTGAGGACTGCACCTATTCCTACATTTGAAGCATCTGTTTGCACAATGAAAGTTTGGTGGTAGTCAGGAGCTCTGAGTACTGGGGCTTGGCAAAGAGCCTTTTTTAGGGTTTCAAAGGCCTGATTGCATTCCTCATTCCACCTAACCTTTTTAGGGAATTTAGGAGAGGAGATGACATTCAGTGGAGAAGCTATGGACCCATAGTTCTCAATGAAATTCCTGTAATACCCAGTGAGACCTAAGAAGGCTCTCACCTGGGTCTGAGTAGTAGGTGCTGTCCAATTATGCACAGCTTCAATCTTACTGGGCAAAGGCCTTATTTCTCCACCTCCTACCTCATGTCCAAGGTAGACATGCCTTGTCTTTATGGTCAGATTGGCCTTTCCAAGAGCCTGCAAACCATATCTCAGGTGGTCCACATGTTCTTCTCAGGAATTGCTGAACACTGCTATGTCATCCAAGTATTCCATGCAGAAGTCCTCCATCCCATTCAGAACCTGGTTTACCATCCTTTGAAATGTAGCAGGTGCATTTTTCAATCCAAAAGGCATAACCTTAAACTGGTATAAGCCAACTGGGGTAGAAAATGCAGTTTTCTCCTTGGCATGGTCTGTCAGGGCTATTTGCCAATAGCCTGACGTCAAGTCAAATGTGCTGAGGAACTTGGCTGCACCAAGTCTATCCACCAACTCATCTGTCCTTGGCAAAGGGTGGGCATCAGTCTTGGTGACTGCATTAAGAGCTCTGTAGTCCACACAGAATCTAAGTTCTTTAGATCCTCCCTTTGGTACTTACACAACTGGGCTAGACCATGGATTAGTAGAGGGCTCTATTACCCCGAGATCAAGCATCTTGTTGACCTCACCTTTGATGTGGGTTCTTACATTTTCTGACATTCGATATCCTCTGCTTTTGACTGGCAGACAGTCACCAGTGAGTATGTCATGCTGTCCCCAAGGGGTCAAGCCTGGTGAAAGTGAGAACAGAGAGGAAAACTGATTTAACATAGACTTGCACTGTTCTTGTTGCTCAGGTGTCAGATTTGAAGAGAGATATACTCCTTCAATCTTTTCATCCAAGGGTAAGCCTCTGAGGAGATCAGGGAGAGCTTCACTCTCTTCTTCTTCCTCTGATGATGCTAGAAGCAAAGCTCCTACATCAGGTCTGGAGACATACACTTTTAGTCTGTTGGTGTGGAAGACTGTTGGAGCCTCCTTGGGGTTGCCCAAGTCCACCAGATAGTTGACCTCTCCAAGTTTACCCACAACTCTGAAGGGTCCCATCCATTTGTCTTACAAAAATCAGCAGCAGGATACTGCCACAAACTGCTGCTTCCCACTCTCTTCACTCTTTCTGCTTGGTAGTGGGTTTCTTAAGGGCAGCCAGTGTCATGTTGAAATCTGTGTGCCATGCACCAAACAGAGCGTGGAAAGGTTCTGGTGTATACAATACAAAAACCAGCCACAGTACACTGCCACAATCTGTTGCTTCCCACTCTGCTCACCACGGAGAAAAATACACAAGAAAACAAGCGTACACACACACTCTGCAAACTCCCAATGTATTCACTTTTCAAGGAAAATACTTGATCTTGATATTCGTACAGGCACAGGAGGCCCGGAGCAATCAACATGTGCCTTGAGGAGATAAGTAATCAATTAATTCTTCTGTAGTAGGTCCAGAGTCACCAATGCACACATTGTGGATGGGGTATACACACAGATACACACACAATCACTGACAAGAACCCACATAAAACGAATGTATACATCTGTTGAATAGAAAAGGCAATGGTAGACTGACTGTAAAAAGAGCTGTGGAATGAAAGAAGCGCAGGATGAACATATGCACTGTGAGGAATCTGCGGGGCGTCCTCACTTCTTTTCCCCGGATATACTCCTCCCAGGTGGCCAGGGAAAGGCTGTCGCTATCTGATCCTGAACCTGGGGGTGCATATGCGAGGAAGGATCACCTGGGGGAGGAGACTTGAGAGTGGGGATGAGGCACACTTAAGTGAGACATGGCATTCCCCATTTACCTTTTACAATGAGTCTGATATTCCCAAGCCTTTGAAGGCTATTACCAGTCCCTTCCCTATTTTTCCAATAGATTATTCCCCAGCAAACACCAGTTAAGTACTGGGGCGAGGAAGCGACAAACCAGAGCCATACATCCTTGCTTTATTGACTCTCTCACACACACACAAACACACACAACACACACACCAGTTAAATACTGGGACAAGGAGGAGGCCAGCAAGAGTAATGCAGAACTTCCAAGTCAGCAATTAACTGTCTAGTCCTTTTCGAATCAATCAACCTGGCGGGAAGTTTAAAAGCAGGAGAACGGTAAACATGGAGTCCGCTATGGACGAGAGCAGACCTCTCCTGGAAGGCAGCGTGGCAGACTGAGTGCTAGAGGACCACGGAAGGATGCAGAGTGTATGCAGCAGGAAGCAAGGCTGAAGACAGCTGGAGGACTGTGGTGGAGAATGGGACCGGCGTAACCAGGCGAAGCTGTGGAGTGATGCCCGAGCTGCAAGAGACGGATGAGAGGGATGGGAGCGAAGCCACAGGGAGCTGCTCAGGAGACGGAGCGAGGCGCTGTACGAGTGAAAGAGAACTCGTGGCAGTAGGAAGCCTCGCTGGGACGCTGTAAGTCAACCTAGGAATGGGGACACCGGGACAGCAGCCGAGCATGTACAACTTATAAGAAAGTTAATGAAAGCAAAAGCAAGCATATTGAATACCGATCTGAATGAAAGCCAGTATTTTGAATATCGATCTGAAATGAAAGAAAGTCGTTTGAATACCGAGTTGAAGGAAAGCAAGTACAGTCAAATGCCGTTATGAATGAAAGTTTTGTGAAATCATTTGATTAAGAGGAATTGTGCAGCTTGAGTGAACAAGCATTGGCAAGAGCCATAAGGATATAAAGGAGTTGTGCAGGTTAGAGAGCAAGCATTGGCAAGCGCCATAAAGGAACTGTGTAAGCAAGCATTGGCAAGAGCAAGGAGAGTATGTAAAAGTGCAACAAGTGAATGGTGGCAAAACCAGTAATGATAAAGCATCATGAAGATGTGAAAGGAGAAGGAGTCAGACAACACTGTCGAGCTGAGACAGTGGCAACAAGCATGTGAAGAAGAAGCAATTAAGGCGTGTCGGCTTCATGACCTGTTATGGGTAGACAATGTGGTCCAACAACTGTGCCTAGACCGAGTACACCATCCATGGAAAAGCCACTTAAAGGCCTCACAAAGAAGCTTGTGATTGACTATAAGGACATCTTGTGTGACCTGAAATTAAGGAACTGAACTCCATGAAATTGGCAAAAAGTAACCAAATCAGAAGAGCTGGGAAGTGTCCCAAGGAAGTGTGCTCTTTTGAAGTTGTTGAAAGACTTGAACGCTTGGGGAGGGGAATACCTTTTTGCAGTGTATACTATTTGAACCTTGGGGAAGAGAACCAATTTGAAAACCAAGAGCTGGAAGAAGCGCTGAACTTGTATTTGAACACTTATCATTTTTAATGCCGACATCCCTGCACGTTATATAAAAAAAGATGAGGGCAATTAAAGGTTTTGGACACAGATAGGCATTTGCTTTGCACTTCCTCACAAAGACTTTCCTTAGTTTTATTTAGGTAGGGAATTCCCACCTTCGCATAGGGCAAGGTAGGCCTTTTCGAACCTCTTTTCTGTTTAAATAAAGGTTTATATCCCAAACTTTTAATTCAGTTTTCTGTATCTGTTTCATGATGCCTTCACAAATGGTGTCAGGATAGGATGATCTCAATTGATTTAAATTTGGGACCCTGTACACTAAGGGGTAAAGAAGACCCTTATGCTTCTTGTAGTTCAAAATCCCCCAGGAAAAGAAACTATCGTGAAGGTTCAGGCCCAGGAGAAAATCTTAAAAGTTAAAACCTTAATTGCCACTCAATGTCAGATTCAAGTCAGGTGTCAGGACTTAGTATCTGACTCACACATCATTCTCGACACTCTTACTCTTGCCACCAACCAATTAAAACAAGGGGACAGAATCCTCCTGAACATTCGAAACCCACAAGGATTTATTCACCCAGGGACCTTAAGTTTGTTTGCAAAAAACAAGGGGGGTCCTGGGAGTTCCTCTGCTGGACATTAGTCCTGGTTACTATAGCCTTACCCAGAGTCTTTAGCTCACTATCTTTCACAGAGGAAAAATATCCAAAACATATCAGTCTTTGTCCTGCCCTGGGGCAGTCCAGCACCGAAATGCTAAGCAATTCTCCTCTGAACAAGAGTACCAACAGCAACCCCAGACACGTGTTTCGGTCTGGTTGGACCTCATCAGTAGGGTGGAGCTGTGCCTCTCTAAGAAAAGTGAGCAAGGGGTCCACGCCTGGATTCCCCTAGTAACTTAGGTTGAGACCCAAAGATACTTAAATTATGCAAAAAACAAGGGGGGGTCCTGGGAGTCCCTCTGCCAGACATTAGTCCTGGTTACAAGATCCTTACCCAGAGTCTTTAGCTCACTATCTTTCACAGAAGAGAAATATCCAAAACATATCAGTCTTTGTCCCACCCTGGGGCTTTCCAGCACCGAAATGCGAGGCAATTCTCCTCTGAACAAGAGTACCAACAGCAACCCCAGACATGTGTTTTGGTCTGGTTGGGCCTCATCAGTAGGGTAGAGCTGTGCCGCTCTAAGAATAGCGAGCAAGGGGTCCATGTCTGGATTCCACTAGTAACTTAGGGTGAGACCCAAAGATACTTAAATTATGCAAAAAACAATGGGGGTCCTTAAGCCAGTGCCTGGCGCTCATCTGCATCTTCCCTGCAAAGAGATGGCAGGGTCTGTCATGAGACTGGCCTTGCAACTTGATCCCTTACCCAAAAGCCGGTGCACAGCACTCCTCTGCATCCATCCTAGGCCAAGGGGGCAGGGCCTGTCATTGGACAGGCCTTACAAGCGGAGACCTTTGCCATAATCCTGGTCCTGGTGCGCCTCTGCCTCCCTCCCAGACAGAGGTGGCAGGGCCTATCATTGGACTGACCTTGCAAGCTTTGCAAACTGAGCCCTTTGTCATAAGCTCGTGCCCCAGAGCTCCTCTGCATCCCTCCTAGGTAGAGGTTGCAGAGTCTGGGACTGGACTGGCCTTGCACCTCGATCCCTTTCCCATAAGCTGGTGCCTGGTGCTCCTCTGCCTCACTCCTTGGCAGAGGTGGCAGGGCATGTCATTGGACTTGCCTTGCAAGCTTAGCCCTTTCTCATAAACTGGGGCCTGGTGCTGCTCTGCATACACAGGGACCGGGCAGAGGCGGAAAGGCCTATCATTGGACTGACCTTGCAAGCTTTGCAAACAGAGCCCTTTGTCATAGGCCGGTGCTTGGTGCTCCTCTGCATCCTTCCTGTGCAGAGGTTGCAGGGCTGTCACCGGATTGGCCTTGTAAGCTGAGCTGTGGGGTGCATTCAAAGGCCCCAAACTGAAGATCCCTTTCACATGAAAAGCAGGATTTTTAAACACTGACACAAAAAAGGCTTTGCAATAGTATTCTTCAAGTTAAAACTGATGGCCATGTGGAAAAGGCCTACCAGTCATTACCAAGGGAAAAGCAGCATTTTAAGTCACAAAGAAAGAAGAAAATCAAAGGTAACTTTCACGTGAAAAACTGGATTTTTAAACACTGACACAAAAACGGCTTTGCATGTCTGCTTGCAGTTTAAATGTGAAAAATGTACCAGTGCTAACAGAAAAATGTCAGGGAAAAAGACATGGTGTGTTGACAAAAAGTAATATATATTATGTTTTGCATGCAAAATATCAGCAGACGTTTGAAAAGAAATGCCCACTTTGTTTTCCATGGAAAAGTTTCTCTAGGCCAGAGGAAAACCCTTTTGCTGGCTGTGGGACACATGTCACAAAGAACTCCCGCAATGGAAGGCTGGCATCCTAGTTTTTACAACTGCCATAAAATGTGGCCTTCCTGAAAGGTGTTGTCCCTGAAGGCTGTGCTCTGTGCAGAGACAACTGGCCTTGGCTGGAGAATGACCAGAATGTAGACAGAAGGCGTGAAGATGGTGGGGCTACAAGAGAGGCCGAATCTCCAACTTCAAAGAGCAAGCTTCCAAAACAAAGAGACTGATTTAAAAAAAAACTCTGGTTACAGCCGTGCCCAGTAAGAACAGATGGCATGGAGGTAGGAGATTTGTCATTTGTCCCACATGAAGATTTACTATTAATTTAAAAGGATTATTACCATTTAGGAATTTTTCCCAGCAACCATAAGTCGGATTTTCTATATTTATGTGGCATTTTTTTAGGTCATTTCCAGGCGATTTTGGGGATATACAATTCCTTCACCTGCGACTCAGGGTACTGAAATGGCTGTCTAAAAAGGTTTTTGGCTGATTTGAAAATGTTCCAAATTTGGGAGTTTGTGAACGGGTGGAGGGTAAAATTAGGAATATGGGGAATAAATAGCATCTTTCTAACAATTATGGGTTTGGTGAAAACGGCAGAAAAGTACCACACGCCCGTTCAAAATGGGCCAGACCTAGCTGTCGTCTTATTTAATTTCCCATGATTAGCTGAATCAGAAAATATATATATGATTGCAGTAACAAGTAAAATTATGAAATTTTGCCAAATAAATAGATTTTTGACAAAATTTGACATAAGAACAAATGGGGATTGCGACTGGGAATTTCTATATGTTGCTTCAGACCCCTAAACATATCCTGAGAGGGAGTCTGGATTTGGGAGTAGAGAAAGGGATAACTGTCCAATCCGAGTTGCGAGAACTCCTGCAGGGTACCCCCCCAAGATTGTAAAGTTGATGGTGTCATCGCTTCTATACAAGGGGGACTGCACTAGGAGTAAGAGAGAGCTGTGGAAATGTACTATCAGGAGAGCTGCTGAAACTTACCATCTGACAGCTGCAAGGAAACACCAGAGGAGATTGCTGAGAATGCATCTTGGTGGAGCCGTCTATTTTTAGGAAGGCCTAAAAGCTGACCGGGTCTTATGGTATTGATCGGGAGGCCATCCTTGAGAGTGGAGTGACCAGACCCCTGCCCTATCTTTCCAGAGTGTCGTGAAATGCAGCTGGCTTTCCTGAAAAACATAGGCTTTCTATGCAAGTAGAACTGAGCACTGGGAAACCAAAAGGTGGGGGAATCTACTTGCCTTAAATCCTTTCCCTTTATAATGGGTGGGGGGGCAGCAAAACTCTGTAGATCCTTAGCCTACTTAACTAAAAAGATTAATTTAATTAATTCCCCATTCGGTGGAACACTACGTGTGATTTTTGTTAAAATTTGAAATTAACAAAGCTCACTTCCCAGTGTGTGTGAAAAACTATAGCCTATAATTTAATTGGGTAATCCTTTTTGTCCTTTTGACCCGACTTCTATGTTCTTAAATCAGTCCAATCTTTTTGTCCAACTTTCCCCTACCACTGGTCTATAAGTGTGGGAGAGGGAGGGTGAAAATCCTAAATCCTCAAACCATCCCAATTTTTACCATCCAGCTTCCCCAACAAAGGCTTTTCAGTGGCGAGGGTTCAAAAATCAAAAATTCCCAGATCAATCCAATTTTTCTGTCAAACTTCCCCAAACCAGACCATAGAAAGGGGGGTCTGAAGAACAAACCGCTAAACCACCCTATGTGTTTATTTTAAAGCGCAAGTGTGGGTGAAATGATAATTGCCATATGTGTTTGCACTCATAAACTGCTGGCCTTTTTAAGCGCGCAGGAAAACTGAAATTGCAGAGCATTACATCTATCAATGTGTTCGCCGACCAGAGGTAATTATTTCTTGAAGTGTAATTTGTAGAAAGTAAAGAATTTTGATTTGTGTTCTTTTCTACTCACGTTTGTGATTTCTTTATGTGAAGAGAAGTGGTGTTTGACATTTCAGTGCTAGTTTCGTAAACATCTAATTCAAATAAACCTAAACATATTTCCTGTACCGCAGCCTGGTTCTTGGCTCATCGGTAGTTCAGGGGGAGGAATCCAAGGGGTATTAGATGAATTGGAGATGGGGCTGAATAAAAGAATCAGTTAAACAGTTTGCTGCATGTCACCTGGAGAGGGGAGGGACGGAAATCTCTGTGTTGAAAGTGGCCGCTACAGAGCCCTTTCCATAAACTGGGGCCTGGCAGTCTTCTGCATCCTCACTGTGCAGAGGGCCTGTCATTGGACTGGCCTTGCAAGCTGTGCCCTTTCCTATAAGCCGGTTTGTGTCGCTCTGATTCAATCACTGAGCTCAGGAGCCGGCTGTTCAGTGGGGAGTGTGTGCGGGCGCAGGCTCTCTGCCAGGCACAGAAATGGTGATGTCAGCATGTCACAGTCGTCTCCTGAATGCTGACACGGTGCCATACTCTGCCCTAAGCCCTGGGTGGCAGCTTGGCGCCCAGGTGTTGAATAAGCAGAATCTACTCAAGAGCGAGCAGAACTTTACAATACTGTGCAGCAGCACCTCACTGTATACAGCATGCCCTCCTGTACGGTTCACCGCAGAATCTACTCCAGCACTTTACAGCACTATGTGGCTGTAACTCACTGTCTATCGCAGAAGCAGCTGCACCAAACAGCACTGTGTGGCTGAACCTCACACCCTCACTGTGCATGACATGCCCCCTCCTCTGTGGTTCACTGCAACATCCATCGCACAACCAGCTGCACTAAACAGCACTCTGCACCAGCTGCACTGTACTGCACTGTGTGGTCCAGCCTAAAACTGTCACTATACGTATCATGAACTTCTCTGCGGGTCACTGCAGGAGCCACCCAAGAGGCAGCTGCACTGTACAGCACTGTGCAACTGCTCCTCACACCCTCACTGTGCATAACACCCCTGTGGTCAACTGTATAATCCATCGCAGAACCAGCAGCACTGACCAGCACTCTGCACCAGCTGCACTGTACAGCACTTTGAAGACTATGCCCTCCTCTACGGCTCAATGCAGAAACCATCGCAGAACCCGCTGCACCATACAGCACTGTGCAACTGAACCTCCAGGCCTCACTATGTATATATATGTTTATGTTTATTGAATTTATATAGCGCTTTAAGCCAAAGCGCTTTACAATATAACAACAGGTACAAAAGTGAGAGAAGCATATTTACAAACATGAACAGGTCATTAGAACAATAAGTAGAACTATTTACAAGGGAGGGAGGTTTGGGGAAGGTAGAGGAGGGGGTAGGTGAAGGAAGTTACGGTGTAGAATTTGAGGTAGGGGGAGGGGAAGAGAGGGGTGTAGCATGTCCTCTTCTGTGGTTCACTGTCGAATCCATTGGATAGCCAGCTGCACTTTACAGCACTGTGCAGCTGCACTTCACACCCTAACTGTGCATAACACACCCTTGTCTACAGCTTAAGGTAGAATCCATCGCAGAGCCAGCTGCACTGAACAGCACTACGCAGCTCTACCTCCAGCCCTCACTATATGTGCAATGATCTCCTCTGTGGCTCACTGCAGAAACCAACCCAGAGCCAGTAGCGCTGTACAGCACTCTGCGGATGAACCTCACACCCCCACTGTGCATAGCATGCCTTTCTCTGCGGTTCATTGCAGAATCCATCGCAGAGCCATCTGCACGGCACCCCACACTCCCACTGTGCATAGAATGCCCTCCTCTGTGGTTCACTGCAGAATCCAGCTGTACTGCATGGCGTGGCTGCACCTCATATCCCCGCTGTGCATAACATGACCTCCTCTTAGGTTCACTACAGAATCCAACCTAAACAAACTGCACTGTACAGCACTGTGCAGCTGTATCTCACACACTCACTGTGTATAAAATGCCTTTCTCTGTGGTTCACTGCATACCCCATCGCAAAATCAGCTGCACTGCATAGGACTCTGTGCCACTACCTCACTTCCCCACACTCTGCGGTTCACTGCAGAGTTCATGAGCCGGCACATTGTTCAGCACTCCTCTGTGCAGCTGCACCCCCACCCCCTGCAGTTCTCTGAAGCTACACGCTACAGCAGCATGCAGGTGAACCTCACACCCTCACTGTGGATAAGAGGCCCAGGGCGCGTAGCGTAGTGAATACTATTGAGGCAGGCGAGGGGGTTCTGAGTTACGCAAAGGGGGAGAGCACCGGCAGATATGAATGTGGAGGTGGTGTCTTTTGTGTACAGGATGCACAGCCCCGGCCACCCACACACACATTACGAGCATTGCAGTGTGTATCATTGACCTCAGGGGTGGCACTGCACCCTGTTAAGCCATGCGTGTGCAGAGCAATGTGGCCAGGCAAGGACACGGAAGCACAGAGGTGTCCAGAGACTGGGGCCCAGGGTGATACACTTTGCTCCAGTGGCACCAGCAATCCTGGCTCCATAGTCTATGGACATCATCATGACTAATATTATGGTGCAGTAAAAAGTGGCTTTACCATACCACCATACTGCCAGCTTGGAGTTAAAGTAGAGGCAATACATCCAGCACTCAACTTTACCCGCAGAAACTGGAAGAATGACCACCCGCAGAAAGGCCTTCACATCCAATGAATGGGGGCCAACAGCACTCGCTATCAGGCCCATTTACAGACAAGTGGCAGTAACAGTACACAAGCATGGTGGTATTTCTGAGGGAACTCTCACCAGACTCGTAATAAACCCCTATTTCTCCTCCCATCCCAGCTTTAGTTTTACATCAACCTTCAGTGCTTTCTGCATAGGTGTCTTCTGAGAGCTATATTAGCTGAATGCAAACCACCAAACCACAAAGTAAATCAACCTGACAATAAACAATATGATTCCCTCTGAAAGTGCAAAAGGGCAGAGCAGAGAATGTGTATCAACAGAACGAGTGCATGGCAATCTAGCGGAGAAGCTGTATTACAAATGGATCTGTGTGGGAGGCGGAAACATGTGTGTATTACAGTCAGCAATCTATACTGAAGGGAGGCAGAACATGTGTGTATTATGTTAAGTTTATATATGCTATGTTATGAGTATGGAACTTTACCCACTCATTATTCTGTATGAAGAATTCTGTCAGGTATGTTCCATTTTAGAGTGTTTTAGTTTGAGGCAGGCAGTTTGAGAGCATCAGCTGTGCCACAGGGTTGTGTCTGCTGCCTGCTGTGTTTTCACTTCAATAAACCCATTAACTTTGAATGAGCAGTGCCTGTTTAATCAACATTGGCGACGAGGATCAACCCACTGCTTCTCCGACCGTATCACATTACTTTCCTGGACACAGCGCCTCCCTCCCAGCAGCCTGGACACCAGAACATGAAAACAGCACACGGCTGATCAAACAGAAACGGCTCCCCGTCTTGCCGCTCCTCCCAGTGATGGGAGTTTGAGCGGCGCCCTTTTCCCAGCACAGCTGACAGCATCACAGGCAGCAGGCGCAGGGCTGCGAGCCCTTCAGGTCAGATTGGGAGGGGAAGGGAATCTTATCCGTGTGCGCAGAGTATCTAGGGGATGTACTTTCACAGACTGGACTTATACATTGTATTTCAGTAATCAAGAGTCTATGCATATACAATACTAGACGCTTGTTTAATTTTGAACTGAGCCTGAATCTCCATGTACTACTAAACAATGAATGCTTTCCTGAACACTCCATACTCTGTCTAAGGAAGAAGCCCGGACTGCTGGAGAGGCCCATTGTGATGTCACAAGACTCGCCACTGTGACACATAATAATATTAGAAATTTGGAACATTCCATTTCACAAATTCATTCACAGTAACCTCAGGGCAGCTAATCAAACTTCAGATAAATCCATTCTGCAAGCACACAGAATACTCCCGGCCCTCTGCTCACCTGCAAACTGTCCTACCTGCACCCCTCACCTGGAACAGACGAAATGGCAGCAGCAATACCGCCGCCAGCTCCATTTCTCTCCGAACCCGGTCGCCCTCTGCTGAGATGGGATAGATGGATCAAAACCTTTGAAAACTATCTGGTGGCCATAGGTGGTGACAGGTATAGCTCCGGGAGAAAGAAGGCACTCCTTTTTCACAATCTTGGAACAGAGGGTCGCATAGTGTTTGATGGCCTCACACGAACCCATGAGGAAGGTATTGGTGACGGCGATGAATACCTTATAGCCATCCAAAAAATTGCAGGACACTTTGAGCCAAAAAAGAACATTACTTTTGAAAGGCATAAGTTCTTTCAACGTACCCAGGATAGTGCGGAGTGGTCGAATCTTACGTGGCGAACTCACTGATTCTCTCATTAGAGACCAACTAGTGCTTTGCACGAATAGCTCCAGAGTACAAGAGAAACTACTGGCCAAGGATGTCTCGCTGGAGCAAGCTGTAGAATTAACACGTAGTATTGAACAGACGTCCCAGTACATGAGAGAGATGAAAATTGACAAGCAACAATCACAAGGCTTGGCACAAGGAGTGTGTGCTGTTCAACAAAAGAAGAGAACACCCAACAAAAAGGAGTGGTGGATTCAGAAGTGCACAAGGTGCGGCAATTCAAGACACATGGCAAATTGTCCCACATGCCCAGCGAGATTCGCAGAGTGCTACAAATGCAAGAAGAGAGGGCACTTCGCAAATGTGTGCAGGGAATCCTCCATTAATGCTATTGAGCAAAGAGATCCTGCATCTGTTAGTCATAGTCATACATCGGGCAGAACAATTAATGAAGCTCCCATTCAGGAAAACAGTACTCGCCACATATTCCACATTTATGCAGTATCCGACAACAGTAAGGGTCCTATTGATCAATTCGAAATAGATGGCTGCAACATTGAAATGAAAGTAGACTCAGCCTCCCCTTGGACAATAATATCCCTGGATACGTTCAAGAACGTTCTAGGGAAGAAATGCAGCATATTATCCCAAACAGGAGTAAAACCATGTGGATATGGAGAGTCATCTATTGCCATGGTTGGAGAATTCCAAGCAAGAGTAGCATACAAAGGGAGAGCATGTATGGCCAAGATCTTGGTAGCGAAAAAGGGCGCATCGTTATTGGGGTGGGATGAGCAAAGAGAACTTGGTGTCTGCATTCAAGCTAATGCCAGTGAACCAGTGACAATTGCTGAGATTGAAGACAAGTGGAAAAAGGAATTCCCGGAAGTTTTCACATCCAATCTAGGAAAGTTATCCAACTTTGAACATGATATAAAGCTAAAACCAAATTCTAGACCCGTTGTTCACAAGGTGAGACCAGTTCCACTCAAACTACGACAACAACTGAGTGAAGAACTTGATAATCTGATGCAGAAAGGGGTGATAGAACGCATCGAAGGGACAGAATGGCTTTCTCCTGTTGTTCTAGTGGCAAAAAGCAATGGAAACTTAAGGCTGTGTGTCGATCTGAGGGACTTGAATAGGAACATCTTCATTGAGAGGCATCCACTACCCATCATCTCAGAGACTCTAGCCACATTGGGAGAACCCAGTTGGTTCTCAGTAATTGACTTATCCGCTGCATACCATCAAGTTCCACTGTCAGAACAATGCCAACATGTTACCGCATTTGTAACACCTCTGGGCACCTTTAAGTACTTACGGATGCCTTTTGGGTTGGCATCTGCCGCATCAGTTTTCCAAAGGGTGATGGAAGAAGTATTAAAAGGGCTCAAGAATGTGGCAGTTTTTCAAGACGCAGGCAGTTTTTCAAGTCTATGCTGAGTCTGAGGTTGAGCATGATTGTATATTGAGAAATGTACTGCAAAGGTTAAAGTCAGCTGGTCTCACAGTGCAGAGGGAAAAGTGTCCCATTTCTCTTAGAGAAGTTGAATACTTAGGTCATAAGGTTTCAAGTCAAGGAATATCTCCAAAAGTTAAGCTAGTAGAGAATATTTGTGGTGTTCCTGCTCCGACAGACAAAGATCAACTTAGATCCTTTATGGGCATGGCCGAATATTACCACAAGTTTGTGGAAAAGTTTGCAACCATTTCCTCACCATTGAGGAATTTGCTAAAGAAAGGGGTGTCTTTTAATTGGACAACAGCATGTCAGGAAGCATTTTCCACCATAAAAGAGAGTATATCGAAAGCACCTTCCCTAGGCAGTTTCATTAGTGGTAGAAAGAGAGTTCTCTCAGTTGATGCGAGACTGACTGGGTTGGGTGCCACATTGTGTCAAGTAGATTCAGGTAAGGAGGTTCATACGATTGCCTTCGCTTCCAGACCATTAAAGGGAGCTGAGTGCAATTATTCGGTAATTGAAAGAGAAGCTTTGGCCGTTTATTGGGCCATTTTACACTTTAAGTATTTTCTATGGGGACAGGAGTTCCTGATTAAATCAGACCATACACCACTGGTACAACTACTAGGTAGTTGTGATTGGGCAAAAGGCTCGCCCAGGATTGCGAGATGGATGATTGGGCTGCAAGGTTACAATTTTACACTCAGTTACATTCCAGGCAAAGACAATGTAGTTGCTGACTGTCTGTCCAGGCTTCCTTTGGATCAGGTGGGATTAGACCCCAGCATAGAGAATGAGGAGGATTTGTGTATCTCGAATATCACAGAGAATGCTGTGGGGAAAGGAGAGTGGACTAGGTTGGGATGGCCCAGGAAGGAGTCTCTATATAGCAACTTTGATCGATTCTATGAAATTAGGTTAGAATTAAATTTGTCTGAGAATGGTGAGATATTGAGAGGAGGATGCAAGATTATTACCCCTGTAAGTATTACAGCTTGCTTGGGTGACCTAGCTCATCAGGGCCATCTGGGCATAAGTGGTACCAAGAGGTTGGTGCGACAGTCATATTGGTGGCCAGGGATGGACAGCATGGTTGAGAAGAAAGTTAGAGACTGTAGGGAATGTAGAAATGCTGATAAAAGTAAAGTTGTCAGAGAAGTTCCACTGAGTCCAGTTAAAGTTCCTAGTGAACCCTGGAAAAAACTTGCAGTGGACATTATTGGCCCTATCCAATGTCTGGGGGATGGTTTCAGATTCATGGTGATACTAATGGACTACCACACCAAGTGGTTAGAGTGTAAGGCATTAAGAGAGGCTACCACCAACGAATTGATCATGCTTTTTGAGGAGCTATTTTACAAAGAAGGGTTTCCCACAGAAATTATAACAGATAACGGAGTTCACAAAGAATGAAGGAGTTCTTACAGTGCTATGAGATCAAGCATTCCAGGACTGCTCTATATCATCCTAGGGCAAATGGCATGGTTGAAAGGGCCAATAGATTCATTAAAGGTGGCATTCAATTGGCACTAAATTCGGGTATTGATTGGTCTAGGTTGTTGAGGAAAATGGTGTGAGTTATTGTATCACACCACATTCCACCACTAAGGTTTCACCATTTGTCTCACTTAAAGGGAGACAACCTGCCTCCAAATTATGCCCAGGATGGTTAGGATTGGCTGGATGTGTGAAAGTAGATAGGAAGAAGATAATGACTTTGATATGTGAGGCCCAAGATGTATATAAACAAAGGTTTGATTCCACATTTCATGTTAAAGAAGTGGGATTGGTGGAAGGAGACATAGTTCTCATAAAGAATCCCCGCTTTGGTGTAAAATGTTCTGAAAGCAAGTTTTTAGGTCCAAGAAAAATAGTAACCATTCGAGGCAATGTGGCTATACTCGATGGTGGTGAATGTTGGTCTATTTCTAGGCTTGTCAAAAGCACTTTAGATTCTATAGTCGACAAAGGCAACATGGAGGGTGTTGACGAGGGTGGTGAGTCAACCGATAAACAAGATGAAGGAAATTTGCAGAGGACATTACATTCAGAGGAAAACAACATGAGAGATATACCTAAATCTAATGAAGGACACTCGAAAGATCTGAATCTCAGCATTGATAGACAAGTTAGGAGAACAAAGAAATTTCCGGATCGATATAAGGATTTTTATTTGGAGTAAAATGCCTGGTACTTTGTCCTGTGTAACATGCAAGGGGGGAAGGTGTGTTAAGTTTATATATGCTATGTTATGAGTATGGAACTTTACCCACTCATTATTCTATATGAAGAATTCTGTCAGGTATGTTCCATTTTAGAGTGTTTTCGTTTGAGGCAGGCAGTTTGAGAGCATCAGCTGTGCCACAGGGTTGTGTCTGCTGCCTGTTGTGTTTTCACTTCAATAAACCCATTAACTTTGAATGAGCAGTGCCTGTTTATTCAACATATTACAGTCAGCAATCTATACTGGAGGGAGGCGGAACATCTGTGTATTACGGTCAGCAATCTATACTGGAGGGAGGCGGAACATGTGTGTATTACCGTCAGCAAGCTATACTGAAGGGAGGCGGAACATGTGTGTATAACAGTAAGCAATCTATACTGGAGGGAGGCGGAACATGTGTGTATTACAGTCAGCAATCTATTCTGAAGGGAGGCGGAACAACATGTGTGCATTACAGTCAGCAATCTATACTGAAGGGACGTGGAAGATGTGTGTACTACAGTCAGAAATCTATAATGAAGGGAGGCAGAACATGTGTGTATTACAGTCAGAAATCTATACTGAAGGGAGGCGGAACATGTGTGTATTACAGTCATAAATCTATACTGACGGGAGGCGGAACATGTGTGTATTACAGTCAGAAATATATACTGAAGGGAGTCGGACAATGTGTGCATTACAGTCGGCAATCTATACTGAAGGGAGGCGGAATATGGGTGTATTACAGTCAGCAATCTATACTCAAGTACGACTTTGAGAATAGGACACATTTGGCGTAAAAACAAACATCTACAATTATTTAGCTATGGATTACTGTGCTATGTTCAGATACATACAACAGTATATACCTTAAATTGCAAGACTATGATGGCAACATAGCTCAAGGGGCAGAGGGCCTGCTGCACAGGTGACTTACCCCGAACTGGCAGCTATTAGATCCAATCGGCTTTGCTCATGAGGGCACAAAGAAGGGCAAATCCCTGTCTACTGTGTTATACTGCCAGGGGCATATGCAAGCAAGAGTTCCCACTAGCAATGTGGGGAAGTTGTCAAAATGGGATTGTTAAGTCCCAAAATACTGGTCTACATGAAAAATAACTTCAGGTACTTATGATTAAACTGGTAATACCCAGTGAGGTCTAGAATATCCTCACCTGGGTCTGAGTGGTAGGAATGTCTCAGTCTGTGACCACTTGCCCTTTTTCCTGAAGAGATGGCTTTGTGTTTTAGGTAAACTATCTTTGATTTGCATACCTTGACAGTCAAGCCCACATTCTGCACAGCCTGAAGGACCTGTTTCCAATGGAGAAAGATGTCCTTCCCATGTGTGGATGAAGACTGCAACATCATCTTAATAGGCACAACGGCCTGGTTTACCAAGCTCTGAAAGGTGGCAGGGATATTTCCTAACTCAAAAGGCATGACAGGATCCATAATTGAGAAGCAGGCAATCCCTGCAGTGTGGGGGTGCTACACACATTGAAATCCTACATTTTTGGGACTCACTTTATTGTCCAGACATACCGCAAGCCTTTCAGGTGGTTAATGGCTAAACAAATAGAGAATCAAAAGCTTTTGCGTTGGGCCAGACCCCTCTTGGAATTAAATATGGACATACAACATAAAATCAAGTCTCATTAGTCCAGTGCAGAGGGCTTAGCAGTTACTCTCACCTTGATGGTGAGCCAGACCCATTGAATAGTTTTTCTCACACATGTTTGGCTGGGGAGCATGTGACAGAATGCCATCTGCATGGATGAGCAATCGCATGATGCTGGCTTTCTCTCTCAGAAAGTGAGCCTTGAGTGGGAGAGGCAGATCTCACTTTCCCTGGCTCCAGGATCAAAACATATAGTACACATACTATTTGCTGGACGCCGTCTACTGGCACCCCATCAACGGCCATGTGATTGGCAATATGGCAACCGCAGTCTATAATGTACATTCTGTGACAAGGTTGTCAATAACTCATGTGACAGTATGGATACATTTTCAGGTTTGATTAAGATCAAATATACAAACAAAGGAAACTGGAGCTCTGTGTCTAGGGGTGGTTGCTGTACACTTGCCCTCAACCTTAAAGTGGACTGCCACCTCTCTAACTCTGACTCCCTACTCTCAAAGGTCCTTTTGTAGTATTGGTTCACTATAGACAGGGTTCGTCTACTGTCTAAACATGCCAGTCTCTGTTGAGGTCTCACTCCTACATCTATTCTCCTCCTCCCTCCTGGTCTTAATCCATCTCTACCTCCTCTTAGCTCCCCTCTCCTACTCCCTCCTGATCTCATTCATCTCACAATCCTGCTATCTCTCCTCTCCTCCTCCCTCCTGATCTCAATCCATCTCTCCTCCTATCTCTACTCTCCTCCTCCTTCCTGATCTTAATCCATCTCTCACTAAACCCATCTCTCCTCCTCCCTCCTGAACTTACTCCATCTCTCATTCATCCTATCTCTACTCTCCTCCTCCCTCCTGATTTCACCCCGTCTTTCACTAATCTTATCTCTACTCTCCTCCGCCCTCCTGATTTACTCCATCTCTCACTCATCCTAAATCTACTCTCCCCCTTCCTCCTGATCTCCCTCCATCTCACCCATCCTATCTCTACTCTCCTCATCCCTCCTGATTTCACCCCATCTCTCACTAATCCTATCTCTACTCTCCTCCGCCCTCCTGATTTACTCCATCTCTCACTCATCCTAACTCTACTCTCCTCCTTCCTCCTGATCTCCCTCCATCTCACCCATCCTAGCTCTACTCTCCTCCTCCCTCCAGATCTTAATCATCTCTCACTCCTTCTATCTCTCCTCTCCTCCTCCCTCCTGATCTCACTCCATCTCTCACTCCTCTCCTCCTCCACCAGATCTTAATCCATCTCTCACTCCTATTTCTACTCTCCTCTGTCCTGATTTTTAATCCATCTCTCACTCCTTCTATTTCTCCTCTCCTTCTCCCTCCTGATCTCACTCCATCTCTCACTCATTCTTTCTATAATCTCCTCCTCCCTCCTGATCTTACTCCATCTCTCACTCATCCTATCTCTCCTCCTCCCTGCTGATCTCACTCCATCTCTCACTCCTCCTAGCTCTACTCTCCTCCTCCACCAGATCTTAATCCATCTCTCACTCTTACTATTTCTACTCTCCTCTGTCCTGATTTTTAATCCATTTCTCACTCCTTCTATCTCTCCTCTCCTCCTCCCTCCTGATCTCACTCCATCTCTCACTCATTCTTTCTATAATCTCCTCCTTCCTCCTGATCTTACTCCATCTCTCATGCATCCTATCTCTCCTCTCCTCCTCCCTCCTGATCTCACTCCATCTCAACGACTGGCCTTACCTGAGGGGTTTCATGAGGCGTCTCTGGGAAGAGAAAGGGCCGACTTTCCCAAGCAGCCACCTCGCCCCCTAAATGGCAACAGAGGGCAGGATGCTACGTTGGGAGCAGGGTGCAAAGGAGCAGAAATCCCAGATAAACAAAATAACCTCCAGATGCAGTAAGGTCCCAATCTGGGTGAGGAATCAGCAGTCCAGGATACCGATAGACGAAATAAGGAGCCAGTGCAGGGCTGGACAGCCAGGATATGTAGGTGGCAGAATGAGGTTGGAAACCAGGATGGAAGGGGAAGAGGAAGGAAGGCTTGCTGTAAACCAGGAAAAGCAAGGACAGGGGGCTGTGAGCAAGAGGAACTAAACAGGTATACAAACGCATGCAACTGAGTAACGCTGCTCATCTGTTTGTTCCTCCTTTCGTGTTCTCGGCCCTTCTGGCAGCTCCTGAAGTGCAGGTGCCATGGTTGCGTGCTGACGCATTGACTCCTCTACATTTCCTAATCACGTAGCCAATGGTGTCACTGTCAATATCCAGGCAAAATCAGCCCTCATCCACTATAGCAGTTAGATCCTGCAAGTAGGGTTGATTCAGTATGTCTACAGATCAATATTTAGACCTCACATGAGATTGGTTGGCATTGCAAAGATATTTCTGGAGTTAATGATTTGCTTAAGGACCAAAATTGTAAACCATTCCAACATTCCAATGTGTTTAACAGGGCCTCTGCATCTCTTTGCAACTTTAAATATGGATGAGCCTTAGACCAGATTCTATACTGTTGTTTCAATTTGCCAATAGAAATCATTTCTTGCTTACCATCGTTTTTTCTCAAGACCTTAATTCTATTCCTCAGCTCAATTCTTTTCAGTTGTGCCAATTTATCAAATGTGTGTACACAGGCTAACTGGTTTCACTTCTGTTTGAAGATATTCAGACCAGTCAAGTTTTTCAAGAACATTTGAAGCTGAGGAACAAAGTCTAACAGGGAGGCCTTTCCAAACCAACCCCTGTATAATACGAATCCACAAGCTGATTAAATTGCGTGGACCATGAAGGCTTCCATGCGTGGTCCTATTCTCTTATTTCCACAATAGAAACTATTAAATTACTTTCTGGTTTCCCTGTAGGCCAAGAGAACCACAATTCTAATGGACTATGGTCACTCCCCTCTAGTTCATGTCAGAATTGGAAAGACGTACATAGATCAAATATATCTTCTGAGACAAATATGTAATCTAATGTTGAAATCGTCTTTTGGTTTGACCACGTATACCTCGAGGGAATATCGCTCCTGATGGTCCCATTTCTCAACCTCAAGTCCCAAGATTCAAACTTGTCTCTAATCAATAAACCTCTTTCTCTGATTTCGATAACCCCTTCATTACTCTGACTATTCCTGTAGTAGAGTGAAACTAGACACTCACTGTATATGTCACCCAATGTAACAATGGACGCCCCCTCATCGGGTATACAGGCAGTTAGAACCTCAGATACGGCAGTTAAAACACTGCCCACTTCATTAACTGCTGGGTTAAAGTAAACATTGAGAGCCAAACAATACCAAGTACACATATTTTCTTCGTCCCACCATGTCAATTTAACACCAATAATGTCATTTCTTTCTATATACAGATTGTCCATTGTTAGGCCTTTGTTATGCCTCATTGCACATAGTAATATGTAAAATGGTCGGCCTTTCAGGCCTCTGCCTATGGGGTGTAGCATATAGCGAAACCATCAACAACCGGTAAGTCCCTTATACATGTTTCCTGAAAACATATAACATCATTTTCCAACCATAAATCATAGTTATCCTAGAAAATCCAAGTGAGAAAATCCATGTTTCCGGCATGAGAGGATTTTCAGTTTTGGATTAAATGTCCCATTTCACTTGTCCTCTTGCTTTCCATTCTTGTATGGGGTATTTATAATGTGCGACCAGTCATCGTTCACTGTTCTCTCTGGGTAAATCAGAAGAACAAGTTGGTTCATTATTAACACCCATTTTTACATTCACTGCCAATGGTTCACAAGAGCAAAACGAAAGGTGATGGCTGGAAGGTTTTGAATAAATCATAACCACGGGCAAAGCTCTGGGCAACCCTCCAGACCATCGTTTTTCAGTCTGCCAAGCCATTACAGAAGGGGAAAAACCATATGCAAATCAGGCATGGTCCTACCCCAAAAGGGGCAGTCCAGCCCGAACTGCTAGGTCACATCCCTTCTGCACGAGACCACAAGCATCCCCAGACATGTTTCTGCCTTGTTGGGCGTCATCAGTGAGGAGTAGCTTGGGTCTCTAGGCCCGGCAGACTCGGGACCCACGTCTGGGCATACCCATCCCACTCGGGGTGACTTTAGCAAAACGAAAGGTGATGGCTGGAAGGTTTTGAATAAATCATAACCACGGGCAAAGCTCTGGGCAACCCTCCAGACCATCGTTTTTCAGTCTGCCAAGCCATTACAGAAGGGGAAAAACCATATGCAAATCAGGCATGGTCCTACCCCAAAAGGGGCAGTCCAGCCCGAACTGCTAGGTCACATCCCTTCTGCACGAGACCACAAGCATCCCCAGACATGTTTCAGCCTTGTTGGGCGTCATCAGTGAGGAGTAGCTTGGGTCTCTAGGCCCGGCAGACTCGGGACCCACGTCTGGGCATACCCGTCCCACTCGGGGTGACTTTAGCAAAACGAAAGGTGATGGCTGGAAGGTTTTGAATAAATCATAACCACGGGCAAAGCTCTGGGCAACCCTCCAGACCATCGTTTTTCAGTCTGCCAAGCCATTACAGAAGGGGAAAAACCATATGCAAATCAGGCATGGTCCTACCCCAAAAGGGGCAGTCCAGCCCGAACTGCTAGGTCACATCCCTTCTGCACGAGACCACAAGCATTCCCAGACATGTTTCAGCCTTGTTGGGCGTCATCAGTGAGGAGTAGCTTGGGTCTCTAGGCCCGGCAGACTCGGGACCCACGTCTGGGCATACCCGTCCCACTCGGGGTGACTTTAGCAAAACGAAAGGTGATGGCTGGAAGGTTTTGAATAAATCATAACCACGGGCAAAGCTCTGGGCAACCCTCCAGACCATCGTTTTTCAGTCTGCCAAGCCATTACAGAAGGGGAAAAACCATATGCAAATCAGGCATGGTCCTACCCCAAAAGGGGCAGTCCACCCCGAACTGCTAGGTCACATCCCTTCTGCACGAGACCACAAGCATCCCCAGACATGTTTCAGCCTTGTTGGGCGTCATCAGTGAGGAGTAGCTTGGGTCTCTAGGCCCGGCAGACTCGGGACCCACGTCTGGGCATACCCGTCCCACTCGGGGTGACTTTAGCAAAACGAAAGGTGATGGCTGGAAGGTTTTGAATAAATCATAACCACGGGCAAAGCTCTGGGCAACCCTCCAGACCATCGTTTTTCAGTCTGCCAAGCCATTACAGAAGGGGAAAAACCATATGCAAATCAGGCATGGTCCTACCCCAAAAGGGGCAGTCCAGCCCGAACTGCTAGGTCACATCCCTTCTGCACGAGACCACAAGCATCCCCAGACATGTTTCAGCCTTGTTGGGCGTCATCAGTGAGGAGTAGCTTGGGTCTCTAGGCCCGGCAGACTCGGGACCCACGTCTGGGCATACCCGTCCCACTCGGGGTGACTTTAGCAAAACGAAAGGTGATGGCTGGAAGGTTTTGAATAAATCATAACCACGGGCCCTGACCATAGTTGTTTGCTACAATTCTCAATCGATCACCCTCGAATACTCCTTGTGATGTATCTTTAATTTCATACCCCAGATGTTCCATGGTTGAGTTTTCAAGGAAAACTCTAATCAGTTTAGATATAAAGACCAATTTCACTCTGTCTACCCGATTGTTGTCATCAAATTCTACACTAAACTGATCTGCTGAGGTAAGCGATGCCAATTTAGGAATTTCTGAAAATAATGCCACAACATATTGGGGGTCATTACGACCCGGGCGCAAAGGGATACCGGGCACCGGTAATGACACTGGTGCCGGTAATCCTTTGCGCCCTATTCCGAGGTCACTTTGCGGGTCCTTCCTTAATGCCTGGTTTTACCAGGCGTTAAGGACGGGACCCGCAAAGGGACTTCAGAGCTAACAACGGTACCGCAATTTGCGATACCGTCATTAGCGCCTTCCCCCTTCCCATTGAGCCCTATGGGGGCTGAAATGGGAATGGGGAATTGCTTTTTCAATGGGGACTTACCAGTCCCGAAAAGGTCAGACTAGACCGGTAAATCGCCATTGAACGAGGGCGGACACAGTACCGGTATTGGTACTCGGAATTAGGCCCATTGTCTGTTTAAAGGATAGGCTCCAATCACCTAAAACCCACTTTCCAGAAATAAATAATGTAATTTATCGTCTAGAGTTTTGGTAGTTTTGATAAAGGAACTTTCACTTTTATATGGGGAATCTGTTCTTTTGGTAGTCTAAAGAGGTCCTGATGGGTACCTTGAGGAGTATTCCTCAGTATTAATGCCTGTAGCTCCTGCTTGGGTATTAAAATATTGTCATCAATGGGACTCTCAACTGCTCCCAGTTGCTTATTAAAACATTTTCTTTTCTCCTCCATCGTGAGAAAAAGTGGATAAAGCCTACCCTCCTCAGGTATATTCTTTTGAGCTCGCACAAAGGAAAGGGCAGTAGGCATCAGTCGAGAAGGCTCTGTCGCTGATTCCTTGTCCATAGTCAGTGTAGCTGGTAGCTCTTCTCTGCCCTTACCTAAGTTACCCCAGTCAAGAAGCCTCTGTCACTGCTACCTTGTCCATAGTCCGTGTAGCTGGTAGCTCTTCTCTGCCCTTACTTAAGTTACCCCAGTCGAGAAGCCCCTGTCAATGCTACCTTGTCCATAGTCAGTGTAATTGGTTTAACCTATCTGCCCTTACCTAAGTCACCCCAGTTGAGAGGCTTATGTCACTGCTACCTTGACCATAGTCAGTGTAACTGGTAGAACTTTTCTGCCCTTACCTAAGTTAACCCAGTTGAGAAGCCTCTGTCAATGCTTCCTTTTCGATAGTCAGTGTAGCTGGTACCTCTTCTCTACCCTTACCGAAGTTACCCAGTCGAGAAGCCTCTGTCACTGCTACCTTGTCCATAGTCAGTGTAACTGGTAGAACTTCTCTGCCCTTACCTAAGTTACCCCAGTCGAGGAGCCTCTGTCAATGGTACCTTGTCCATAGTCAGTGTAACTGGTAGAAGGAACAAGTTACTTACCTGTAACTGTTGTTCTCCAGCATGGGTCTGGCATGGATTCACATGCTCATGAATATTCCCCGTCGTCAGGCTGGGAATCCTCGGTAAAGAAAAAATCAGTATCAGTTTCGTTTCTGATCTCTCTTTCGTAGTAGTAACCAATCACTGATCTCTGCGTCATACTGACCACAGCCAATGACTGCCCTCTACCTAAGCCCCGCCTCTGGCAGCCATCTTCAGATTTGGTAGCACGTGAAGTGGCAGTATGACCAAGTGAAGAGCCGCAGAGGGGTAGGCGGGAGGGTTCGCATGTGAATCCATGCCAGACCCATGCTGGAGAACAACAGTTACAGGTAAGTAACTTGTTCCTTCTCCAGCATGGGGTCTGGCATGGATTCACATGCACATGAATAAAGAATACATAGCAGTACACACATGCACAACCACGGGAGGTGGCAAAGGCTCAACATTAAGCATTACATCAAACTCAACATTAAGCAATTCTTACCTCCTCACCAGGCTCACCTTAGGCGAACAGGTTGTGCAGCACTGCTTGGCCGACCCTGGACTCCTCCCTGGAATCCCGATCGACGCAGTAGAATTTCGTGAAGGTGTGCGTCGACCTCCACGTAGCAGCCCTGCAGATGTCCAGCAAGGGCACACCAGATAGGAACGCCGTGGTAGCTGCGATCGCTCTGGTGGAATGGGCTCTCGGACGGCAAGGCAGCGGTCGGTTTGCCAACCGATGACAGTACATGATACAGCCGGAGAGCCATCTGGAAATGGAGGCCTTTGAGAGAGCCTTCCCCTGAATGACAGGTCCAAAGTTCACAAAAAGTTGTGACGTCTTCCGAAAACACTTTGTGCGGTCCACGTAGAACTTCAGCGCTCTAGCCACATCCAGTGAGTGCAAAGTCCTTTCGGCCGGCGACGAAGGCGACGGGAAGAAAACAGGCAACACCAAGGGTTCGTTGAGGTGGAAGTCCGACGGCACCTTGGGCATGAAGGAGGGGTGCGTCCTGAGCACTACCCTCGTGTCGTGAAAAGTCAAGTACGGGGGCTTGCAGGAAAGGGCCTGGATCTCTCACACTCTTCGTGCGGAGGTGATGGCCACAAGAAACGCTGTTTTCCACGACAAGAACTTCAACTGAGCCGAGTGCAGAGGCTCGAACGGAGGTCCCATGAGCTTGGTCAGCACCACGTTGAGCTCCCACGCCGGGGCCGGAGCCTTCACCGGCGGGAACGATCTGAACAGTCCCTTCATGAATTCTTTCACCAGACGATGAGACCACAAAGACGTCCGCCCCGTGGTTCTGGTGTATCGGGAGATCGCAGCAAGATGAATCTTGATGGACCCGTGCGCCAGTCCAGCCTTGGTCAGCGTCAGAAGGTACGGCAGTACCTGGGGAGCCGTAATCCGTAGAAGGTTAATCTTCTGTGCGTGGCACCAGACAGAGAACCTCTTCCATTTGTGTCCATAGCATTTAAGAGTTGAGGACGCCCTGGCTTTTTTTGCAAGAACCTCTCTGCAGTCAGCCGGTATGTTGTATCCTCCAAACTCTAATGCTGCAGGAGCCAGGCCTGCAAGTTCAGCGACTTCGGGTCGTGATGGAGGATGGCGCCTCCTTCCCTGGAGAGAAGGTCCGCGTCCACTGGCAGCTTGATTGACGGGGACGCTGACAAGTCCAGAAGGTCCGGGAACCATATCTTCCTCGGCCACGCAGGTGCGACGAGGATCATCCTGCACCATGACCTCTTGAGCTGGTTGATGAGCCGGATCAGCAATGGCAATGGAGGGAACGTGTATAGAAACAGGCCCTCCCAGGGGAACGAGAAAGCATCGCCCATGCTCCTCGGCTGGGGAAACCTGCTGGCGAACCTCCGACACTTGGAGTTCATCGCCGTCGCGAACAGATCAATCTGGGGAGTGCCCCACCGTCGGAAGAGGCGGTCCACTAGATCCTGTCGTAGTTCCCACTCGTGGCACGAGCGCAGCTCTCTGCTGAGCGAGTCGGCGATGGTGTTTTTTATCCCTACCAGATGAAACGGCACCAGAAACATCCCTTGGGCGACGGCCCAATGCCACAGATCCTGCGCCTCCTGGGACAGTGCTGGGGATCTGGTACCGCCCTGCTTCCTGATGTAGAACATGGTGGTGGTGTTGTCGGCGAAGATCCTCACCACCTTGCCCTTGAGGGACGGAAGAAAGGACCTGAGGGCCCAAAACACTGCACGGAGCTCCAGGACGTTGATATAGAGGGACTTCTCCGTCGGAAGCCAAAGGCCTCTCGCGTGCAGATTTTCAGTGTGCGCTCCCCACCCTTCCAGGGAGGCATCCGTGGTCACTCTCTCCTGGTGGCCGGGGGTCTGGAAGTCCATGCCCGCCGTCAGATGCGCGCGGGTGCCCCACCGGATCGCTCGTCGGAAAACTCTCGTCGAGTGTGATCCTCTCCTCGAAGCTGCCCCCCCTTTTTTTCCTCCGTCGGCTTTTTTTCCTCCGTCGGAGGTTTCACGGGGGTCCTGTCGATGGGCATGAAAGAGGACTCCCTCCGCGGTGGCAGGGAGACTCTGGGCCCCGAGGTCACCATCACTGGTGTAGCCTCCACAGGCTGAGCCAGGGCCGCTACGACTGTCTTGATAGAGGCCTTGGCCGGGTGGATTAAGGCTTTCACCACCTTAGGTGCGCTCACCGCCTTCTCCTTGGGGGGAGGGTCAGCGCCTCGCTCCCCCTCCGATGGGGCCTTCGAGCTCGACCGGGGTCTCTCCGAGCTCGACCAGTGTCTCTCCAGGAGCTTCTCCAGGAGTTACCCCAGTCGAGAGGCCTCTGTCACTGCTACCTTGTCCATAGGCAGTGTAACTGGTAGCACTTTTCTAACTTTACCTAGGTTACCCCAGTCGAGAAGCCTCTGTCAATGCTACCTTCTCCATAGACAGTGTAGCTTGTAGTCCTTCTCTACCCTTACCTAAGTTACCTCAGTCAAGAAGCCTCTGTCAATGCTACCTTGTGCATAGTCAGTGTAGCTGGTAGCTCTTCTCTACCCTTACCTAAGTTACCCAAGTCGAGAGGCCTATGTCACTGCTACCTTGTCCATAGTCGGTGTAGCTGGTAGCTCTTCTCTACCTTTACCTAAGTTGCCCCATACTAGCTTTATGGTTGGAGCCCCATCATTTATCAGACTAGAATCTAACTCAACTGAATGAGTAGTTAGGAGACTAAAGTTTAATGATTCATCCGACTCTTCCATGATTTCTTGAACTGGGACCACAGGTTTTTTTAAAAACATTTTATTGGCTTATACAAGCCTTTAAAACAACAAATCAACTGTCTCCACATCAGTTACATACAAAAGATAGTTTTTTTTGATGCTTTGGTAGGAAAGACCACGGGAGAACATTGAACACCCTTACTTTCTGTGGCAGGGGCAACAGACTTAATTTCACTTTGTGCTTTCTTTTCTCTTGTGTTGCTAGAGCCTTTAGTGACTCTAACCGTAGGCGTTTCATTGCAGATAACATACAAGCCCTGCAAAATATTTCTTGAACCCTTAGAGCACTGTTTAGGAACATTCTTGTAGTTTTTAGATTTCTTCTTGTTGTTAACCACACAATAGTCATCACCTTTACTATTAGTGCCTGAAGAACTTAACTCTGTTATTTAAACCCTCCTCAGGCCCGTTCGTCAACATAAGCGATGTTACAGTGGTCAACTGGGCAGAGATATTAATTGCACCTAACGTCTCTTCAAAGGGTAAATGACTAATAGGGGACTGCAAATTCACTTCTCTAACTGTTACGCTCACCTGGTCTCTGCGGGGATGTAGGGGCACGGTTGCGGCCCTCCCTGGAAGTGGCTCCCCCTTGTCAGGCTTCTTCCCCTGCTCATATGCTGTGGGCTGCAACAATTGTTGACACTGCTCCTGTTGAATAATGATGACAAGCTCTCCGTCCTGCTTCTCACTACAGGGGCGCTTCTTGATGGACCGAGTTCCTTCACTGGCCCATTGTGCGTGGCAGCCAAGACCAGCTGTGGTTTATCCACTCCTGAAGGTAAGTGTCTTATGGCTTTAAAATATTGTGATGTTGATTCCCGATTATTGTCCGTATTTTTTAATAATGTCTTTCCTCCGCTTCTCCCAACAGATGATATGCGGCCCAGCGGTAGTTGCGGTGCATGTAGCGAGGCCAAATGGGAAGAGAAGGGAGTCCGCGATGCTCCGACAGAAGTTGAGTGTTGGTTTAAGGTTAAGCGTGAGGATTTGTCAAAGTGCAACCTTAAACGTAATGTCTTAGTGAATTCTAACCTTGTCTTTATCTTTTTCGCTTGCAGGCACCGTCTTCCGATGGATTGCTCGTAGTGTCACGTTGTCGGCCTGGAGCGCTGCTTTCCGGAGGTCTGGAGATAGATGATGTACACCAGAGTCAACGATGATGCTTGCCGAAAACAGATTCCGAGGTAAGTGCTGTGGCTGGTAGCTGGAAACAAGGTAAGATGCGCTCAGGCTGGTAGCTGAAAACAAGGCAAGATGCGCTGTGGCGGCGGTGAGTGTTACGCTGCCATTATCAGAATAACGTGAAGCGCTTACATGCAGGCTGGGCGGGCTTATATAGCCAAGCCCTGGCCAAGGCCATTAGTCTCACCGGCCTGACCCTACCACTCCTGAAGGATGCTGCACGTGCAATCCAACCCTCTCAATAATCCACGCCCGACCAAATGAATGTGGAGGCCCCTTCTGGGCAAACAAGTACATTGCACCAAATCAAACAGGGGTAGAGCACACTTATTCATGAGCCTGGCGCCAAAGGCGCCAGAACTGAGTCCAGCTAGACCCTCTATGCTGTTTTGTCCCCAAGGGACAATGAAAGGTTGTGTTACCCCTTGCTCTCGTCCCCTGATGGTGGGGGTTTGTGGTTCCGGGCCAATGGCCATGACACTAACTTCCTACCTGTGTATCTCTAACATCCCCCTGTCTCTTTTTCGAGCTATTAACAGACGCTAATCTCTTTAGGACTTCAGATATTATAATGTTCACATCTACATGTTTTGTAGACTCTGTTTTAGTTAATCCCAGGCCAAGTGCTATAATAAAACCCTCCAAAAAAATTAAGCTTCACATACACTTCTTTCCATGACAATCTCACGTCTCGTATTTCAAATTGTAGGGTATCATAGCCCGTATCCATAGAATTGAGTATTCTTGACAGAACTGAAAATGGGAAAACATCAACCACCTGATCTTCAATATTCATGTTTTCAAGTGTGCTCCATTGGTTAAGAGCGATGTTTTTTCCCCGGTCTTCCTCGGTAGAAACATTCCTAATCACCTCCCCCAGGTCACATTGAGATCATTCTCTCCTTTCATCACAATAGTTTGTTTGAAATGATTTTGACATTTTGGGCGATGATTCGAGGGAGTGGCACACTGAAGGTCTATAAAGGTGGACTTCCTCCCTTCCTTCCCATATAGGAGAGCCCATCGAACATGGACCAAGGGAAAGTCTCACTCTCTTGGCCATTTCTTCGGAGACGATAGGCACCAAAACATCCAATATTAAATTCTTATGGGGACAGTTAGGAAGAGCCTCAGGATCAATATGGTTTAATGAGCATGATGTGCGTAGAACATCTTTAGACATGACATTCAGGCTATCATTGAACACAATAACTCGTTTACCATCCACACCAACTTTGACCTCCTTTAATATATTTATAGTATTAGCATAGCTCCCAGGTCCAGTTGCCACAATCCCTGCATCGGCTATGTCCATCATTGAAACACTGGTCGAGCTAGCGGTTCCTGCTACCACCTGAGCCAATGCACAATTTTCTTTTGCTTTTTCTTGTGGTTTCTTCACCCCTGGAGCTGGCTTACTTTTCTCCTCGTCAACACTGATATTAACTGATTCACTTATTGCCACAGTAACGTTCAACTGTCCATTTAGCTGTTGATTTGGTGATTACATTTTTGATTTACCGTGCCTCAGGTCGTACACCATTAATGCAGGAGCAGAACCCTTAGACCAAATCCAAGCCAATGTCCCCAAAACAGTTAGTGCAGTTTGTTTAATATGTTGGAAAATGCAACTAATCCACAAAGTCTGGGGGCAGCAACTAAGGATTCACAATAGTGAACCAAACTGCTAGTTTCTGGTATGTAGAGTTATGATATGATAAGTCATTTATAACGTGCTTGTACACAAGTGTTTCCAGGTGCGACAAGACAAGGATGGGTAGCCAGAGAGGGGACAAAACAAACATTCTTACTAGGCCTTGTGTCATTCAGATCGTGCAAGTGCGAGGGGGAGGGAAGATGAGAAGTGCCAGGGGCGGGAGAGTGCAGTGGCAAAACGCAGTAAGTGCTGCCAGAGTGATGGCTCAAGTAAGTGCAGTGAGGCAGGGGACTGTAGGGTTACAGATACAGTCCCTAAGTGGGTGGGAGGCCCAGAGGCAGGGCCCGTGAGGTCCAGTGGGTGGCCATGTAACCAGTTAGCGCAGCGCAGCTGATGCTCCTCAGTAGGGGAGAGAAAGAGAGAAAGCTGAAGCAAAGAGGAAGGTCTTGAGTTGCTTCCAGAATCTTAGGTAGTCCTGTTCAAGTTTGAGAGAGGCAGGGAGGTTGTTCCAGAGGAAGGCCCCAGCCGAGGGCAGAGATCAGCCCTCCACTCTCTGCCTGGAGAAGCATGTGACCCTCAGAGAGTTGGAGGTGGATGAGCGGAAGGGTCAAGAAGGAAGATGATTAGGAAAAGAGAGTTGGATGAAGTGTGGTCACCGGCCCCAGAAAGCCTTGTGGACGATGCAGAGGGTCTTGAACTTCATCTTTGCAGCCACCGGGAGCCAGTGGTGAAATACGATCCCTGGTCCTCAGGCCCAGGACAAGTCTCGCAGCCCTGTTCTGGATTAGTTGCAAAGGGCGAAGAGTAGAGGCAGACAGGTTTAGAAAGAGGCTGTTGCAGTAATCCAGCCAAGAGAGAACCAGGGCTCTGGAGACAGTGAGCTTGTAGTGAGGTGCAGCTGGTAGTGTGCCTTGTTAAAGATGTCAGAGATGTGATGAGAGAAGGAGAGGGTGGAGTTGAAGATGACCCGAAGGTTCTTCGCCTCACAGGAAGGTGCGGGATGAGGGCACAGGGTGGGCGGCCGGAGTGAAAGCAGGAAAGCAGAGGTCCCTATGAGAAGGATCTCTGTCTTACTGGCATTAAGGCAGAGATTGTTGGAGGCGCAGCATTCCTGAATCACGGATAGACAGTGGGGAATGAGCGAGAAAGGAGAGGAGGCTGAGGGGAGCCTGAAGGAGAACTGAGTGTCATCTGCATAACACTGAAAGTTCAGAGAGAAGGTAGAGATGAGGTGGACCAGAGTGTTACTCACCAAGTGGAAGGGAAGATGAATCCGGGTCTGGTCAGCTTGAGTGAAGAGCCTGGGTTCTTCCCTAACCCAGGCCGCCACACCTGAGGGAACTCTTTCTCTGGATGCACCCCTCTGCTGATAGCAACAGTAACCAGGCAGAGGAGTGGATCGAATGAAAGAGCGGGGACAACACACCGCTATCACCCAAGCTGTAAAGGAAACTAGACAGTGGTTAATGAGAGTCAGAATCTCAGGATACAACAACCCTGCAAGTTCACCAATTACCATGAATGAAGGATTTGAGGCTCTGATGGATAGAAGACCACTTTGATTGGGACCAGAAGCCTATATATGAAGAATAAGGTACTGTGAGTATAGGGACACTGACTACCAGTACTATGAAGAGAAACAGGATTGCTCTTACCGTGTGGAAATGGCAGGGAACTGGATATGGGAATCCGGTGGGTGGAGGAAGCAAAAACGAATGGTATAAAATAATAAAAAGGGAAAGGTTTGTAGGGAAAACTCACCGTAGCAGCACGAGGGTCTCTATAGTGTCGGGATGGTGCGCTACCGAAGAAACAGCAGATCGTCAGAAAAGCGCACAATGTTTCCGGTTGCAACGAGGGGTCCAATGCGTGGTAGTAATGAGGCAAGCAGACAGAAAGTAATACGGGAGAGTCAGGAAGTTAGTTTTGGCGGCAGACAAGAGGCAGTCCTTAAGCAGGCACAGATCGGTACATGGCAGGTCAGGCAAGTACACAGCGGTAGATGAGAGGCAGTCCGTGAGTAGGCACAGGTCAGTACACAGCGAGGCAGACAATTACACGGCGGCAGACAAGAGGCAGTCCATAAGCAGGCAGATGTTGTAACAGGGATATCAAAGCAGCTTCAACAATAGGCAGAAGGAGGTCTGGGAAAAACAGGCCGAATTCGTCAAGAGGAAGTAACGTAGGGATCAGAAACACAAGCTGTCGGAATGAGCAAAGTCAATCGGAAACGAGAACCCGCAAAGAGCGCCTCTTATGAGTATGTTGGGGGCATTTCCTCGTAAGCACAACAGTTGACGCCACCACATGATTGTATCGTATGACGCGGCGCAAGTACCTGTAGCGCACATCAGCCAAAGCCCGTTTCCAGGGCAGCCGCCAATGCCACAAGAACGGGGCAGCCGGATTATGATGGCATGCTGTAACAGGAGCTTTTGGAGAGGGCGCTGGGGCCGAGGACGGGAACGGGGACCGGGAACCGTAGCACAGAGGTGCCAAGTAAAGGTTGAAGAACCAGGGTGAAAGGTTGGCAATCTTTCTTTATCTGTGTTTCCATTGCATTTTTCGCTATGTATGCTACATCATGTAGTAATTGAGCAAAGTACAATTGAAAGGCTTTGGGAACCACTAAACGGCCTTCATGTGATGCGATCGCCAAAGCTTATCACTGTGAACGGCCGGCTCTGCTCCATGTCTTATTTTCTATACTTGGTGCTTGGTATAAGCAAGGGAGCATTGGGCCTGAGGGGAGACTGAAGGAGAGCTGAGTGTCATCCGCATAACACTGAAAGTTAGAACAGAAGGTAGACATGAGGTGGGCCAGAGCTGCCAAGTAGTGGTTGAAGAGCCAGGGTGAGAGGTTAGAGCCCTGGGGAACACCATATGTAGAGGGAGAGGTGGTAGAAAGGACCCAGGTTGGACCTGGGAGGGTCGGTGAGAGAGAAAGGAGGTCAACCAGGATAGGGCTTGACCCGTGATGCCCAGGTTGTCTCGGAGACAATTGATCAGGATGGTGTGGTTGACCGTACAGAAATCAGAGGCTAGATCAAGGAGAATGAGGACAGAAGGAAGGTTAGCGTCAGAATTAGAGAGCAAGTCTTCATGGGTGTTCAGGAGATCAGTTTCCGTTCTTCTGGCTGCTCTAAAATCAGACTGGTGGTCATGGAGACAACCAACAGATTCAGTATGGAGAGTAAGCTGGGAGATGGCCAGCTTTTCCAGGAGTTTGCCTAGGAAAGGAGTTTTAGAGATTGGGTGGTAGTTTGCCCGAGAGGAAGGATAGGCAGAGCGATTCTTGAGGAGTGGGTGCACAAGGGAGTGCTTTAGGGGGAAGGGCAAGGTTCCAGTGGCAAAAGAGTGATTGTAGAAATCGGCCAAGTCTGGAGCGAGGGTGTCAATGTGGGTCTTGATGGTTCTGGAGGAGTAGGGGAGCACCTGCTTAGACAAGACTTTCATAGATCGGACTTGTCTAGAAACATTGTCGGGAGTGAACACAGGGAAGGAGGAGAAAGGAGGAGGAGAGACGGCCGGCAGTGGTAGAGGGAGAGTGTTGTATTGTGCCTGTCTGAGGTGAGGTAGCTTGAAGGTAGCACCATGGCACATGGACACTAATGTGCATAAATCGTTGCTGTTAGTGTAAAATGGGTGGTATGTGCATGAGTGTGATAGCTTTAATCATTTTGAGGATTTTCAGCTATACTGCACATGTCAGTAGAGCCTGCGTAAACGGCTATGGACTCATAGGTTCGCTTAAGAGCCTGCAAATGGCTATGGACGTTTTCGTTCATAAAAGTGTTAGTTTTGGGGATTTTACTTACTATGAGCAACATGGTTTTGTATTCAAATGTGCACAATGCAAATGTTTTCAATGTGGTTTATGCATTGTTTACAGCATATGGTTGCAGCATTCTATGGTTTTGGAATGCATGTTATGATGAATCTGACTCAGATAGGTTGGAGAGAGTCAGTGAGTGTTGGGTATTGGGTGAACTCACATTCAGCATGGATGTGTTGCAGTGTGAAATGCATGGTTTGACTTGTTTGGGTAATGTCAGTGGGGTATATGGTTTTCCTTACATTGTTTTGGTTTGGTTTGGGTAGTTACCTGTCGTGGTAAAAGTTGAACACCCATGCGATTGTTCTAGAGTGAGGTAGCGCCTCGACTCTTTCATTAAGGATGTTAGGATTTTCTAATTTCATGTGAGTGGATTGGTCTGGTTATAGGGGTTACCTGATTCCGGTAAAGGTTGAACAGCGATGAGGTTGTTCTGTGAGGGAGGTAGCGCCTCCTCTAGTTTTTTTTATCCTTCTCATCACATTGGACAGAAGGTAGCTGGTGGTAAAGGGGTAGCTGGGGACCCGGGGTAATGACCCGTCGGTATTGAGTGTGGTAAGTCCTCAGATGATGAGTAAATTGTTTTCTATGTTACTTGTGGTATTTATTGTGGATTTAGTTGTATCCATGGGTTCAGCAGCTTGTTTTGGGTTAGGATGTTTTCCTTGCTATAAAACCGTTTAGTTTTTACCAGTCATTGACGTTGGCATTGGGAGTGCGTGGCCACCGCTCCCAGTGTGTTTGGAGGGCTTGTACATCCTGGTCTGGTGTAATGACTATGGTATTAAGACCATGGGTTTTTGTGATCTCAGTGATGTTGTATGTTTCCACTTTGTGAATCCCTGTTGGAGTGAGGTTGTGATTGTCTTTTTGGAAGATTTGAGGTCTCAGTTCTCTAGAGTGGCAGTCTAGAGACCTGCTGGGGTTCCAGGGTGGCAGCCTGGACACCCGCGTTGTTGTAGGCGGGGGCAGGTGGTAGGAGGTGTAACCGTCTTGTGGTTGTTCAGGAATGTAGGTGAAGTAGCCCAGTTTCAGGGTTGGCCAGGTCCTGGGGTGAGAGCCCAGTTGCTTGTTTGTGGCAGGAACAGGCAGATGGATGACAGTATTTTTGTTATTGGTACATGGAATGTAGTTTGTCAGGGTGTGATGTTTTGATGGTTGGGTTTGGCCGTGGAAGTGTCTGTCTGCCAGTTGAGTGTTACGTGTGCGTATATCTTGGTAGGTGGTAGTTGTGTTGTTCTGGTATGTGACTTGTTCGGTGCATGTATGGTTTGGTAAAGGAGGGAGGTGTGTTGTATTGTGCCTGTCTGAGGTGAGGTAGCTTGAGATGTCATGTGGAATGTTTATGTGTGGATGATGGAATATTCTGAATGGGTGTTCTGTGTAGAGGCGGTTACAGCTGGCTGGCCCTGGGTGATGGGAGCCGGTGTTGTCACAGCTTATGTCCTTTATGTCTTCATGTGGATATGTAACTAAGAACTTGGAAATAAACTTACCTGAAGAAATCTGAAAGAGCCTGGAACCTGCTTTTTAACAGAGAGGAAGAGGAGAGAGTGGACAGGATGTCCTGCGTTTTAGTGGTGAAGTGAGAAGCCAGTGCCGTACAAAGGGCCTGGGAGGGAACAGGAGAGGTGGAAACTGCAGCAGGATTGGTCAGCTCCTTGCAGATTTTTAAAAGTTCGTCTCAGTTGTTAGAGGCCACAGAGATGCAGGCTTGGATGTAAGCTCTCTTCTTGGACAGGATAGTCTATATTGCCTTTGGAGCAGGTAGCAGGGCAGTTTGTCAGAGGATGGGGCTGATGCCCTCCACTTCCTCTCAGCTACCCTACACTTGTGTTTAAGAGTGGAGAGGTCGGAATCATACCAAGAGTTGCACTTGGATGTGGACTTCAGACGGATCCTCATGACAGGGGCAAGGACGTCAAGATTGTTAGAGATTGAGAATTGAAGGTTGGAGAGGGCTGTGTCAGAATGTGAGTTAGTCTCAGCACTAGGAGGAGGAGAGAAAGTAGCAGCGAAAGCCTCCACTGACACAAGCTTCATGGGACGGATGACCGAGAAGGTGCATGGCAGTGCTGGGCTCAGCTTTCCCTCGGGGACAGAAAATGGCAGGTGATAGTAGAGAAGAAAGTGGTCAGTCCAAGAGAGAGGAGTAGTGTGAGGGTTGAAGAAGGGGATGTCCAACGAGATAAGAACATCCAGGGTGTGCCCGGCAGAGTCTGTCGGGCCAGAGGGAAGAATTGAGAGAGCTGCAGAGATTGCAAAAGAGCCCATAGGACGGGCTAGAAGCATCCAAGTGGATGTTGAGGTCTCCAAGGAGAACTTGAGAGGGATGATATGATAAGACATTTATAACGCACCTATACATAAGTGTTTCAAGGCGCGATGGGTAGAGGCAAGGAGGGATGAAGAGAGGTTGGCCCACTCGGAAAGGAAGAGGGCGACCTAGCCTCAGTAAGAGAGAGGACAGGAGAGACACAGAGCATGCAGGCCAGGCATTCAAAGAATGAGGAGGCCTGCATAAGAATGACAGAAGCAGGGATCCGCTAAGGGAAGATCAGGGCTACTCCACCTTCTGGACGGTTAGTTCTGAGTTCGGAGAGGATCTTGTAGCCATCAGGGTGGAGAGTGTCAAAACTTGTGACAGAGCTGGCCATAAACAATGTCTCGGTGGGACCGAGGACATCCAGATCAAGTTCTTCGAGGAGTCGACAGATTTCAGAGGAGTGTTTGACAGCAGAGTGGGAGTTAAGAGTAGTGATGTAGAGCAGATTGCCACATTTGAAAGACTTCTGTGGAGGGGTACAGGCATGAGGTACACTCTGCGGAGGTGTTAGAGGTACCTGAGAGTGGGCAGAGGAGGAAGAAGGAGATGGCAGAGTAGTCAGAGAGGAAGAAGAGGGTGCCAGAGAGGTGGCAGAGAAAGGAGGAGGCAGAGCAGCCAGTGAAGCTGAGGAAGGTGCCAGAGGTGGTGGAAGAAGAAGGTGGCAGAGGAGCCAGAGAGTTGTAGGTAGGAGTTAATAAAACGCAGGAAGCATCTATCGAAGAGAAGATTGGGGTGAGGGCCCTGGACCAGGACGGTGTCAGGTCCAATCTCGAATCTTCCTGCAGGAGTGATGCTGGCCCACCTGACCCCCCAAGTATGCCTGCCCAATAGTCTCTAAGAAGATAAAACTACCAAGCTGGCAAACCCAAGGGGAAAGGGGAATTGGAGAACAAAACAAAGACAGATCTTCACTGGATAACACTGATGTCTGATGCTCTCTGGTACTGGATTATTCTCTCTTCAGTGTCTGTGAAATCTAAGGGAAAAAACAATAGCATATATATATATATATATATATATTATGTATAACTGATCAATAATTCTGTCTCTCTGTCTCTCTTATTTGCTTTCTTTTGAAATACCTGTTGCCTATGCTTGTGTGCTGATAGGCATTCTTTTCTGATGATGTTGAACAATTAATTCTGTATTTCTTGGAAACTCATTTATGTGTAAACTTTCTTGGATTTCCTAAACTTCAGACACATCTTCTTTTCAATAGTATCAATAGAATGTCATTGTTGCCAAACTCTCTCTCAAATATTTTCTCTGAGAACAGTCTTTATCATTGGAGAACTTGTAACTCTAGATTGGCGCATAAATAAATGTTTTTTAATTCTTCAGAAGAAACCGCGCATCCCTCCGATGTATCTTCAATATTAAACGAACCGCGCATCCATCCGACGCCAAACGAACCGCGCACTTGCCGACGCTTCTTTTCCTTGACTAAGAGCTACACAGGAACCGACGCTAAAATTCTTGAAGTACGAGCCGCGCCAAGCACTATTTTCCGGAGTAGAGATGACGCGTACACGTAGTACGTAAAAAATGTAAGGTTCTTTTCTCTAACCTTAATACTAACGACGAACGCGAGGCAAAAGATACACTCGCGCTCGTCACTAAAATATATAGAGTTGGATAAAAATATAACTCAACTCAAACTCTATATATATATATATTAAATATTTCTAGAACAAACCGCGCGTTAGTTAGTAATTAGATTAGCATCGCGCGTAGATCAAAACTAACAAAAAATAACTCGCAATTGCAGAATATAACAGCAGAATATAACGATTAAATTTCTGAATAAAATACAGTTCTTTCTTGTCTATTAAAGTTTGTTTTTAAAAAGACAACAAATTTCACTCCATGTAATATATCTTTAATATCTGAATAACTTAGCTTGCTTCTTCTGTAACTTCTTGTCTTCTAAGAATTCTTGAATATAAGTCTTTCTTTTCTGAAGTCTGGAATTAATAACTCTTCTTAATAAAGTAAACTATAGATTTTTCTTAAAACTTTTCTCAGAGCTAAAGAGACTGCGACCTGCCATAAAGGCAACTAAAATGAAAGGAAGTTTAGAACTCTGTTCAAAATTCCAAACTACCTCATCAATGTTTTCCTCCAATCACTGTTGCTTTACTAACCCTCCATCTTGCCTTGGGGAAAGAAGTGATTCCTGAAATCTTATTAAGGAATTTTTTGTACAATTCTTTTAATTATAATAAAAAATAACTTGAACATCATACTTCTAAATAGAATTACGTCCAAAGGTCTTATTGTTAAATGATGATTTCTAAATCAAGTATGTAAGTAATTGATGTCTCTGAGAATTACCTTGGTATGATAACAGTGTGTCTTTTAAGATTGTGAACTTTTGAAACTCTAGAAATATACCATGGAATCCTGACAGTACCCCCTCCGTAATGCCCTGTCCCAGGGCCAACTTTATCAGGATATAAACAATGAAATTTTCTAACCAACCTAGGGGCATGTACATTAGCTTCCTTTTCCCATGATCTTTCTTCTGGTCCATAACCTTTCCAATCCACTAAATATTGAAGTTGACCTCGCACTATTCTAGAGTCTAATATAGCTTGAACTTCATATTAATTTTCATCTTCAGCAAATACAGGACCAGGGGAATCACTTATTCTTGTGTCATTTCTACATAACTTTAACAAATTCACATGAAATGTTGGGTGAATTTTTAGTCCTGATGGTAATTTCAACTTAACTGAAACTGGAGAATAAACATGTTCCACTTCAAAAGGCCCAATATAACGTGGACTAAATGTATTCCTCCCTTTTAATGACAATTTTTTTGTGGACAACCATACCCGATCTCCCACCTCATACTCTGGTCCTTTTCGACGTTTTCTATCAGCACATTTTTTATAGGCTAATTTACTTTTCTCCGGAGACTGAACTGCACATTTCAAATTTTGTCCCTAAGATTCTAATCTAGCTTCAACCTCTGGCACTTCTACTTCATTCAAAACCACACCCCTCAGAAAACGTGGATGAAACCCTTGATTGATAAAAAATGGGGACATAGAAGTTGATTCTGTAGTAGAATTATTATAGCAAAACTCTGCTAACCAAAGTAATTCCAACCACCCTTGACCAGAACCTAGATAACATTTAATGTATTTCTCTAATTCTTGGTTCACTCTCTCAGTTTGACCGTTACCCTCAGGATGATAGCTTGTTGTTAAATTGACCTCAATCTTCAACTCTTTGCAAAATGCCTACCAAAATATCGAGACAAATTGCGAACCTCGATCTGAAATTACCTGACTAGGTAACCCATGTAATTTGACTATATTTTGCAAAAATGCCTGAGCCAAAGAAGTTGCTGTAGCTGCTCCTTGGATGGGAATAAAATGTGCTGCTTTGGAAAAAACATCTATCACCACAAGAATAGTTTTATAACCTTTATCAGGTGGTAAATCTACAATATAATCCATAGACACTGTATGCCAAGGACGAGGTGGAATAGGAAGTGGAACCAACAACCCTGCCGCCTTTTGATGATCTGACTTGGAACGAATGCAAACTTCACAGGTTTTAACATACTCCTCAGCATCTTCTCGCATTCTTTCCCACGAAAACTCTCTTTGCAATAAGTCAAATGTTTTCTTGATTCCAGGATGCCCAGCCAAAGGTGAATCGTGACAATCTTTCAGAGCTTTCATCCTCAATTCTTCAGATGGTAAATACAACTGTGTCCCTACAAAAGGTAAACCTTCTTTTATCTGACGTTCTGAATCTTCTGACACCCATTTCAACAATTCTTCTTCCGTCCATAATGACAGAATAGATTCACGAAAATCTTGAATTTTCTCAGTTCCTGCAATAACAAAATTTTTCTCAGAAAGTAAAGACGTTGGTGCACAAGGGTCATTCTTCAAACTACCTGGAATACATCGAGACAGAGCATCTGCTTTCCCATTTTGACATCCAGGTTTAAATAAGATGACAAAATCATATTCAGCAAAAAACAATGACCAACGTAATTGTCTTGGAGTTAGAGTTCTTGCAGAGCGAAGAAATGTTAAATTCCTGTGGTCCGTCAAAACAGTAACTCGATGTCTGGCACCCAAAAGATAGTGTCTCCACTCTATAAAAGCAGCCTTAATCGCCAACAATTCTCGATCAGAAATTGTATAATTTCTTTCAGCAGAAGAGAAACTTTTAGAAAAAAATGCTACAGGATGAAGTTGTCCAGTTACTTGATGTCGTTGTGATAACACAGCCCCCATAGCACAATCTGAGGCGTCTGCTTCCAGAAAAAATGGTTGTTCCACATCAGGGTGTAATAGGATTGGACCTGTCACAAACTTGTCTTTTAAAAATTGAAACGCCTCTTCAGCTTCTTTAGTCCATTCAAACTTTACTCCCTTTTTTAGTAATCTAGTTATCGGGGAAATAATTTGAGAAAAATCTTGTATGAATCTGCGAAAAAAAATTGCAAATCCGATAAAACTTTGTAAGTCTTTCACTGAGTTAGGCTGAGGCCAATCTCTAACAGCTTTTACCTTAGCAGAATCCATTTCCAATCCTTCAGGAGATAAAACAAATCCTAAAAATTCTACTCTTTCAGTGTGAAATTGAATTTTCTCTAGTTTTGCGAACAATTGATTTTCTCTTAATTTAATTAATACTTTACTAACATGTTCTTTGTGTTCCTTTAAGTCTTTGGAAACTATCAGAATATCATCTATGTATACCACTACAAACACATCTAAAAACTCTCGAAGAACTTGATTGATAAAGAATTGAAATGCAGCAGGAGCATTACAAAGGCCAAATGGTATGACTTGATACTCAAATAGACCATATCGGGTTCTAAATGCTGTTTTCCATTCATCCCCTTCTCTTATTCTTACTAAGTGATATGCTCCTCTAAGATCCAATTTAGTAAAGATTTTTGCACCTTGAATGCTATCAAACATCACTGAGATCAATGGTAAGGGGTATCTATTTTTAATAGTGATCTTATTTAGGGCTCTATAATCATGCATGCTCTCAAGGTTTTGTCTTTTTTGGGAACAAAAAATAATGGTGATGCAGCCGGGGACTGAGAATGTCTAATAAAACCTTTGGCTAAATTCTCATCCAAATATTCTTTCAAATATTCATTCTCTCTCTCAGTCAATGCATAAACATGTCCACACGGAATGGGTGCACCATCTTCTAAATCAATTTTACAATCAAATGAACGATGTGGTGGTAATTCACTAGCTACTTGTTCGTCAAAAATATCTTTGAACTCCTGATAACAATCAGGTAAGTTTCCTGAAACAGTGCCTATCAAATGTTCCTGCACTACACCTGCAGCTAAACAAATTCCCTGAACCATTGATTTTTCCTCTTGAATCTGATCCTGAAATATCAAACATTGTTCTCTACAAAATTCGGACTTGAATTCAACTGTTCTTCTTCCCCAATCAATATTTGGATTGTGTAATGTTAACCAGGGCATACCTAAGATTATTTCTTACTGTGGTGCATCAATTAATTCAAATACTATGTCCTCATCATGTTTCTCACCAATTTTCATTCTTATAATATCCGTCATTTGTGTAATCAAACCAGATGTTAATTGAGTACCATCCACTGCCCTCACTTGTTCAGGAATTCCTTTAGAAACTACAGGCACTCCTAATCTTTTTGCTAAAGCCAAATCCATGAAGTTCCCAGTGGCCCCACAGTCAATCACAAACAGACCGCCACACCTTATCTTACCTTCCCAAAATAAGGATACATTTAAAGTGATATGTGGTACTGCTGATTGGATGGTATTCGCCACAACTTGTCCTTTTCCTGTGTTGGTTGAAAACATTTTTGGCGCACGTGGACATCTTCCTACAAAATGTGTTCCATCTCCACAATATAAACACAATTTCTCCCTACGTCGTCTCTCCTTTTCTTCTTTAGTTAAAGGACCTCTGACCTTACTTTCAATTACCTGTCCTTTAACTTCCTTTCCTGAATTCTGTTCTATCTTGGGACGTTCACTTCTATTCCAAACTCTACTTTCAGAAAAAAAAAGTTTTTCAGATCTCCTCTCAAATAACCTTAGGTCTAATTGAATCACTAAAGAAATTAAATCTTCACAAACTTTTGGTCTCTCTAGTATTGTAGTCAACGCATCCTTTAATTCTTCTCTTAGACCTCTATAAAAAATGGAAGCCCTTTTCTCTTCTGGCCACTCACTCTCCTGTACAAGTGATCTAAATTGAGTTATATAAATCACCAATTCTCTGTTACCCTGTCGTAACTCCAATAACTCACTATCAACACACAAGGATGAGGTTCTTCTATCGAACATTTTGCTGAATTCTTCCTTAAACATTTTCCAATCACTTATTTCATTAGCTCCTTTTCTACTAAAGGCACTGACCAAGCTGAAGCCTCCCCAGTCAAATTAGAAATTAAGAAAGCCACCTTAGCAGTTCCAGTAGGAAAAGCTTCTGGTCTACACAAAATGTGTAGCTCGCATTGCATTAAAAATGTTTTCAGCTTTCTATGATCTCCACCAAATCTTTCTGGGGGCGCTAATGGAGTAGAAACCAATGAAATTCCGGGAGTTAAATGTATATTTTTTCTCTCTTCTCTGTCAACTATTTGCATTTTTTCTTCTAACTCAGGGTACAAGACTGGGGGTTCTCGATCTATGGCCTTGCTAATCTTTGATGGTCCTGGCATTTCTGATCTATGTACCAAACTACTTAATTCTTCCATTCTAAGTCCCAAGGTTAAAGTCTCACTTTTGGCTAACCTTAGGTCTTCTTTGATTTCCATTAACATCTTTCCTATTGCTCCCAGACTAAACTCTGACTCAGTGTCCATCATCACTCAGGCAGGATTTAATTCCGTGGGCCTTTCATTCTGTCAGGTCCAATCTCAAATCTTCCTGTAGGAGTGATGCTGGCCCACCAGACCCCCCAAGTATGCCTGCCCAATAGTCTCTAAGAAGATAAAACTACCAAGCTGGCAAACCCAAGGGGAAAGGGGAATTGGAGAACAAAACAAAGACAGATCTTCACTGGATAACACTGATGTCTGATGCTCTTTGGTACTGGATTATTCTCTCTTCAGTGTCTGTGAAATATAAGGGAAAAACAATAGCATATATATATATATATATATTATGTATAACTGATCAATAATTCTGTCTCTCTGTCTCTCTTATTTGCTTTCTTTTGAAATACCTGTTGCCTATGCTTGTGTGCTGATAGGCATTCTTTTCTGATGATGTTGAACAATTAATTCTGTATTTCTTGGAAACTCATTTATGTGTAAACTTTCTTGGATTTCCTAAACTTCAGACAAATCTTCTTTTCAATAGTATCCATAGAATGTCATTGTTGCCAAACTCTCTCTCAAATATTTTCTCTGAGAACAGTCTTTATCATTGGAGAATTTGTAACTCTAGATTTGCGCATAAATAAATGTTTTTTAATTCTTCAGAAGAAACCGCGCATCCCTCCGACGTATCTTCAATATTAAACGAACCACGCATCCATCCGACACCAAACGAACCGCGCACTTGCCAACGCTTCTTTTCCTTGACTAAGAGCTACACAGGAACCGACGCTAAAATTCTTGAAGTACGAGCCGCGCCGAGCACTATTTTCCGGAGTAGAGATGACGCGTACACGTAGTACGTAAAAAAAGTAAGGTTCTTTTCTCTAACCTTAATACTAACGACGAACGTGAGGCAAAAGATACGCTCGCGCTCGTCACTAAAATATATAGAGTTGGATAAAAATATAACTCAACCCAAACTCTCTATATATATATTAAATATTTCTAGAACAAACCGCGCGTTAGTTAGTAATTAGATTAGCATCGCGCGTAGATCAAAACTAACAAAAAATAACTCGCAATTGCAGAATATAACAGCAGAATGTAACGATTAAATTTCTGAATAAAATACAGTTCTTTCTTGTCTATTAAAGTTTGTTTTTAAAAAGACAACGAATTTCACTCCATGTAATATATCTTCAATATTTGAATAACTTAGCTTGCTTCTTCTGTAACTTATTGTCTTCTAAGAATTCTTGAATATAAGTCTTTCTTTTCTGAAGTCTGGAATTAATAACTCTTCTTATTAAAGTAAACTATATATTTTTCTTAAAACTTTTCTCAGAACTAAAGAGACTGCGACCTGCCATAAAGGCAACTAAAATGAAAGGCAGTTTAGAACTCTGTTCAAAATTCCAAACTACCTCATCAATGTTTTCCTCCAATGACTGTTGCTGTACTAACCCTCCATCTTGCCTTGGGGAAAGAAGTGATTCCTGAAATCTTATTAAGGAATTTTTTGTACAATTCTTTTAATTATAATAAAAAATAACGTGAACATCATACTTCTAAATAGAATTACGTCCAAAGGTCTTATTGTTAAATGATGATTTCTAAATCAAGTATGTAAGTAATTGATGCCTATGAGAATTACCTTGGTATGATAACAGTGTGTCTTTTAAGATTGTGAACTTTTGAAACTCTAGAAATATACCATGGAATCCTGACAGACGGGGCCATTCAGATGGACATTAATGATGGTTTTGGAGGAGTGGAAGGGGGCCAGGAGGACCTCCCACAGAGTGGCACCATTAATGGGAGAGGAGGAAAAAGGAGAGAGAACAGAGACCATGTGGCGGGTCCATAGGCCTGGAGAGGGAACGACAAAGAGGATGTTGGTGAGTGTCTGCCTGGAGGAAGCACTGGGGTAGGAATCAATGATAGCGAGGCCTGGGTTGGAGACCAGGATGTCCCTTTTGAGCTTCTTCCTATCAGACCTAGTGAGCGGGATAGGAGATAGAATAGCCATTAGAGAAGATAGAAGGGACAGAGATCACCATAGGGAGGGCGAAGGAGGTAGAGAAGAAGAGAGAGATGCACAGCCTTGTGCCAAAACTCAGAATGTGCAGGGGGAGGAGGTAGAGGAGGGAGGGAGGGCGGGTGAAAACAAAGGAAGAATACAGGAGGGGAACAAGTCACTCACAACAGTGAACAGCACGCCATGCGGGGAGGGAGGTTCTAGGTGGGGGTCTAGTGAGACCCAGAAACAATGCCACAGTTACTGGAATGCGAAACACCCAGATTCGACTTTCGTTTTTTTAGCACAGCACAATACTGCACACCCAAATTCGACTTTCCTAGAAGGGGGAAAAAAGGCTACGTTTTTTTGACCACAGCACAATACTACACACCCAGATTCGACTTACTTGATAAGGTGCAGCAGGTCGACGGCTGCAGGCTACGTGCTACCAAGGCGGACACCACTGGAGCTGCCTTAGCCTCTGGTCCTTGGCCGAAGGGGCTGCCACAGCAGGGGCGACCTACGGTGGCCTACTAAAAGGTCCAAGAGGTCAATCAATGTGCAGTGGGGTGAGGGGTGATGGAATGCAAACCAGGAGCAACAGGACAAGGGGAGGGGGAGCCGGGACACACGTGCTGCGGCACAGAAAATAAATGTGTCCTTTTTTTCCCCAATTGACTTGCCTGCAGCAGCACCAGCCTCATCCCAGCACCGGAGGCGAGAAATTGTGCTGGGGGCAACGAGAGATACAGAAGTCTAACCAATTTATAAAAGCACTTGCTAGAACTTACATTACAGCGGTCCCAGAAGCGTGTTAACATTGGGGTCACAGCAACATGCACTGCTGCGCCAACCGTAATGGCAGAAGTCCCGGCAGTCACAGCTTCACCACGGACTGCCTCAGAATGCACACTCCCAGTCCACACTCTGCTTGCCGCCCTTCCACGCTGTGCGAACAATTTGAAGAGGGGATGTGCTCCTCTCAAGCAGGCCCTCCAGGCAACACCTCCTGCTTCTCCAAACGTTCCGCTTCAGCAGCTTCTATTACCACGTGTTAGGCAGAATCATATTCAGTACTCTTTGGGAACACCACACACAATTAAGACTACAAGTGCAAGTACAAATTCACCTTTGGTACAAGCCTGTACTACACAGCAAAGTGGTAGCGATGGCTGAGCAGCCAGACTTATCTCAAGAGTAAAGTGAGCAGTATCAGAAATTACACGAAGGACAGCAATTGCTATGGTTCAAACAAACACTGACCCAAGGTTTCTGAGTAAAAGAATATACATTTATTTACACCATCAGTTATAAAACAGTTCACTAATATAAAGCAGCAGAAAATCATAATCTTAATACACTACACACCACCAAATAAATTCTGGACAAGTTAAGCTCAAAATGAAGTGTGAGCAAAATGGCACTCCAGCAATTTAAAAAGGGAGGGAAAGACAAGGTTATTCAAAATCAAGCAACACCAACAAGTAAGTAGGCAGGGCAATCTAGAAAAGCCTTACTACAACTAGGATTCAAATCAATAGACCTGGGCCAATGTTAATGGTTCAGAGTCTTTGCAGAGGATCACACAGTTCAGAGCAGTTTGCAGTTAAGTCTTTGCCAAGAGTTCGAAACGAGGTTGGTCGGAAGAAAAGTTATTTAAAAGAGTAGAGAAGGACAAGCCCTCGGATTAGCCAAAGATTTCAAACACTTTCACCGCGGTCGGACGGAACGAACGACCGGATTTGAACAGTACCTTTGTAGAAGAAGAATGCTGAAGCTGAGGCAGAAGTTCCTGGGAGGTCCTGCAGGCTCACGGTTCCTGAAGCGACTGTCGGACTGACAAGAAGAAGGAAAGAAGGAAGACTGGAGGGTCCTGCACTGCCCAGGGATGAAACCAGCAGCAGAGCAAAGCGACTAATAAAAGGTGCGCTTCTTAAAACCCAAACAGGGCCCGGTCCTCCTGGCTATCCGGTTCACTGCAGCGATGCACAGCAAATTCGACCAGGGGAGGGAGGCCTTGCTTGGAGCTTAGCAAACTGGTTGGTCACACAAGCTCAAGGGAAGAAGATTACTTGCAGATCTTCTCTGTCGTCGAAGTTTTAGGAGATTCGGTCCCACAGCAGGGCTTCACCGGGAGGTTCAGTAGTTGCAGTCGTCCTCTTCCTTCAGCTTCTCTTCGGTTCTCTCGATCCAGTGGCGACTCTGTCTTCCAAGTCCCAGAGATCAGCTTTTTATGCAGTTTTCCCCCATTGACACAGCCTGGCTGTCAATCACACAGCAGGGTGGCTGTACTGGCAGGACAGTCACCCAGCCAATCAAACAAGAGTGCGACTTGGGTCTCCAAGGAGACCCTGTGCAGGGGGCCTAAAACCCCTCCCTCACATCCTGTCCACCTAGACACTCACACTGTGCAGAAGCCTGCCAAACGACGGCGAACAAATGAACCAAACCTGAAAACACGAGAAAGACCTTTACAAAAAGAAATAGCGAATAAACACAGCCGGAACCAAATAAAATTAAAAGGGGTCCAGCGGATTAAAGTTAAGGCTACTAACATAGCCTAAAACAGTACCAAGGTTATTTTCATAGTCCGCGGTAGGAAAATAAATGGTATATACCACTACCACCAGCCAAATCTTAAAGAAAGGGGAACAAAATAATGTTCCATGAGAAGCAGACAAAAAGGGATAACTATTAACCCTTTCCAATACTCTATGAAAGATAGTTTGTACTGGGTCTGTGAATTTAAAAAGACTAATAAAGTCAATGGCAACTTTACATATTCTGGGAGACAGATGTCAGTCCCAGAAAATGGAGTTTAAAGTGGGAAGCCTGGAAAAGACAACCCTGTGTCACTGCACTAAAGGTGCTGTGTGACACACAGTAAAACGATGATGCCTATGGAGTAGGTGAGACTCCGCAGTCTATGAACACAAAAATGTAAAACACACAGTAAAACACATGTAAGAATGGGAAGAAAGGCTCACACTCTTACCAGGTGAAACACTTAAATCCTAGAAATCCAGCAAAGCTGCTGAGGGACTCAGTAGGTAAGGGAAATTAGCCATTATGGAGAATTCTCCCTAACACTACGTGTACTCAGACTGCACACTCACAGGCAACACTCTGCTCGTCAAGCACCGCACTGTGTAAGCAATTTGAAGAGGGGATGTGTGCCTCTCAAGCAGGCTCTCCAGGCAACAGCTCCTGCTACTCCAAATGTTCCGCTTCTGCAGCTTCTATTACCACGTGTGCTTAGACTGCACACTCACAGTCCACACTCCGCTTGTCGCGCACCGCTCTGTGCGAGTAATTTGAAGAGGGGATGTGCTCCTTTCAAGCAGGCCCCCCAGACAACACCTCCTGATACTCCAAATGTTCAGCTTCTGCAGCTTCTATTACCACGAGTGCTCAGACTGCACACTGCCAGGACACACTCCGCTCGTCACGCACTGCGCTGTGCGAGCAATTTGAAGAGGGGATGTGCGCCTCTCAAGCAGGCTCCCCAGGCAACACCTCCTGCTACTCCAAATGTTCCGCTTCTGCAGCTTCTATTACCACATGTGCTCAGACTGCACACTCACAGTCCATACTCTGCTTGTCGCGCACCGCTCTGTGCGAGTAATTTGAGGAGGGATGTGCTCCTTTCAAGCAGGCCCCCCATACAACACCTCCTGCTACTCCACACGTTCAGCTTCTGCAGCTTCTATTACCACGTGTGCTCAGACTGCACATTCCCGGGTCACACTCCGCTTGTCACATTAAAGCATGAAAAAACCTCTATGGTAAGAGGGGACACTACAGGTCTTGCTTTGGTACGGCACCAAGAACCCCCTAGGGCATGAGTCTGCAACTTTTGACCCTATAGATGTTTTGGACTACAGCCCATCACCACCAAAGGTAACGATAAATGATCAAGGGGAGATGTAGTCCACAACACCAGGAGAGCCACATGTTGCAAGACCCTGCCCTAGGGCAAGCAGAGAAAGTCACAGGTCTTACCTGGGTAGAGCATCAAGAACTCCCTAGGGTAAGAGTGGAAGCTACAGGTTGTGCCTCATTAAAGCATCAAGAAACCCCTAGGGGAAGAGGGGAAATTACAGGTCTTGCCTAGGTCGAGCATCCAGCACCCCATGGACCAAGAGAGGACGTTACAGTTCTTGCCTTGATAGAGCTTTAAAAACTGCCTAGGTTAAGCAAGGAAGCTACAGGACGTGCCTTGGTAGAGCATCCAGAACCCCCCAGGGCAAGAGGGGAAGCTACAGGTCTTGCCTTGGTAGTGCATCAGTGAGGGAGGATCACCTAGGTGAAGGGTCCTTGGGGACTGGAAGTGGGGTACCCACAGGCGAGACATGGTATCCCCTTTCCCTATTGAAAACCACCCTAACGCTCCCCCGGCCTATATGGGCTATTGTAAAACCTCTCCCCTCCTTCTCCCACACTTTACCTATGACAGTACTGGGACGAGGAAGAGGCGACTACAAGTAATGAGCAATAGTAATTCCTTTCACCACTCTACTACTGGGACGAGGAAGATGCCTGCAAAGTACTGTGAATATCAGGCATGTCCCTCTAACTACAGTCAGGCAAGTCCAACTGAAAAGTCACCCCAGCAGATTGTCAAGTGGTTGCAGGTGTATAAGAGGAGAGGCAGATAGCAGCAAGAAGATGACCAACAGGGAGGCCTGTGTGGGAGAGACCAGCAGGGGACCCTCCGTGTGAGGCGGCAGGCGTGGTAGTACCTGAGAGGAAGCCAGTATGACAGCAGAAGTCTCAGAGGACCTGTGGAGCCCATGGCGAGTTGGGCCGTTAGACTTCCACAGGTGTGGGAGCCTCCGTGGTCGGAAGAGAGCAGCTAGAGCTGCAGACAAGGAAGAAAGAAGAGAGGGCGCTGTCTGCGTCCGTAGAAGAGGAGCAGAGCTGCCGGCATGTGCAGGGAAGCACCCGGAGTGTGATCGGGGCTCGAAGTGACCGGCCACCAGCCAGCGAAGCAGAAGGGAAGCAGCGGGGTCACCAGAGAGGAACACTGAGGACCGGTGAGTGCAGGGAAATGTCACTCGAAACGGGGAGCTCCTAAGCGCTACGCATAAGTAACGAAGTGCCATATGAATCAAATTGAATACCGAACTGAATGAAAACTTGAAGTAAAGTTAAATCATGCATATTGAATACGGACCTGCATGAACACTTTGTGAGCAAAGCTATTAGCTGATGAAAGTTAAAACAGAGAGTGCCCATTTGAAACTAATCGACGAAATAAGAGCACACATATGAAAGAGCATGACAGAAAGGTGGGGAATAAAGAAGACTACCACAGGGTGACTATTATGAATGGACACAGTGCGGCTAGTCCTAGGATTAGCATCAGATGCGTGACATGCTATGGCAAAGCCAAGAGGCTAACCAGGAGAAGCCAGCAGTGTGTGAACCTGCACAAGGAGAAGCAAAGTGAGTGTGGATCTGTACACAGGGGTACATACAGAAGAACCTCTGGGCTGAAGGGCACAGGGTTCCTGGTTGTGCGACCTGCGATGTGTGGATTGTGTGGTCTGACAACTGTGCCTAGACCAGAGAGCCCTAAAATTGTGAAAGCCAGAGACATTGTGAAACAAACCAAAAAGGAGAAATGGAAGTAAACTGTTGATGCAATCCAGAAGGAGAGTCCAGCTGACCTGGAGTTGTGTTGAACATTAAGAGACTGAAACAAGTACAAGTTGCTACGCTGAAATCTTGGGGAAGGGAACTCCGAGGCTTGATGAACTGTAAATGTTGTTTTGAGGACGGAGCCTCAAGACCCTTTTCTTTTGAACTGTGCTGCCTTGAACTTGGGTAAGGGAATGCCGGGGATTGTGTGGAAGTGTATTGCCTTGAACTTGGTGAAGGGAACCCCAAGGATGTGTGGAACTGTTCTGAATTTGGGAAAGGTAATCTCAAGACTTTTGTGGAAGTTTATTGAAATTGGGGAAAGTGAGCTGAAAATGAAGCTAAGAGCTGGAAGAAGCTCAGATCTTTGTTTTGATCACCATACCATTTCTTTGATTATTGACATCTACAAATTGTTTAGCTTTGAGTGTGAGGGTGAGGATAGGCTAGCGACACAGACAAACTTTTAAGTTGAACTCTTTGACTCAACCGTTCTTTAGTTTAGTTCAGGTACGGAAATCCCACCTTGGCATAGGGCAAGTTAGGCCTTCAACCATCCTGACATTTGATTTAATAAACCATTTGAACTTTCAATCTGTTGTCTGTGTTTTGTTCATAATGCAGACACAAAGGGAAACTATACATTTTGCCTCATTAGAACATCAAGAACCCCCAAGCGCAAGAGGGGAAGTTACAGGTGCCTTGGTAGAGCATCAAGAACCCATATGGCAAGAGGGGAAGCTAGAGGGCTTGCTCATTAAATCATCAAGTACCCCACAGGGCAAGAATCTACACGTCCTGCCTTGGTAGATCATCAAGAGAACCCAGATGGCAAGAGGTGAAGCTGCAGGTCTTGCAAGTGGGAAAGATACGTCTTTCCTTGGAAGAGCATCAAGAACCCCCTATGGCATGAGGGGAATCTACAGGCCATGCTTCAGGAAATCATCAAGAGGTCCCTGAGGGCAAGAAGGATAATAGAACAGAACATTGTTTTCCCCAGTAGGAGTTCATCAAGGTGCCAGCATTCCAGGAGACTACTCAGTCGCATGACTGTTTGCAGAGGACAAGTCAGAGAAGTGTGCTAGGGCACTTAAAACATCCTTGAGACTGTGGATTGCTTGTAAAGTACAACAGGGAGTGGGCATTGACGTGAGGTCACTGTATCCTCAAGGGGCAGGCCATTCTCTCTCTCTCTGGATGTAGGTTTTTCCTTGATAAATCTTCCTAGTACTTTTGATTGTTTAGCTCTTCCGTTTGGTTCAGTAGGAGATTGCGTGACCCAGAACTGATACTAGAACTCATAGAGGGAAAGTACGAGGTCTGGGGAAATCCAACCCAGGGATATAATCATGCAAGACTGTGTGCCTGGGAAATAGCCTGCATCTACTCCTAGTCTGTGCTGTTAAGAGAGGAAACTTTTGTTGATACGGCTAGCCTCCTCTGCTAAGCTGGCCTGTTCTATTTTTGCTGCACCCTGTTTCACTACAAACCCCTGAGTTATTTGATTAAGAATACAACTAGTTATATCGTGTTCATTGTATGTTCTGTTCCTCTCTACCCATGACAAACCACATCCACTTGCTCACTATTATGACCCATATTAAGGGTTGCTTCAAATTAAAGTGAAGAGACGTGTAGCACAACTATAAATATGTACATTTGTCAGCACTGTGGATTGCCCTGCCTTACATCACTGCTTCATATGTCATGAAGAGAAATACATGTCACTGGTTTGCTTATAGACAAGAGGAAGCTGCTAAATAAAGTGATTAATAAGAGTGAATGTGGCAACCAAAGATGGATGAACAGCACTAAATAGTTAAATCCAAGGTACAGATTGTTCTATTTTTAAACAATTTTATAGTTCAGATTTCAATACTTTGGGCCTCATTATAACCCTGCCGGTTCCGGTAATAAAGTGCTGATATTAACATATACCAGCACTTTACCGGACTGGCAGAGTACAAGTATGTCGGTGAGGGTAATCTGACTCACCTCCAGCTAAGAGCTATTCTCTGCACCGGTATTGCTGATCACGAGTTGTTCCGCTGCCTGTAATATACTGGTATTGCAGGGATATCAGGCAACGGAAACGGTAGGTGCACTTGCCGGTATCCTAGTGGATTTTACGCCAGGATATCGGCAGACATATATTGAGGCCCTTTGTCTTTTCATTGTTTATTGTGTACGGTAACAACAACTATTCAGGTCAGGCCCCGAAAAATCTTTAAAATCCTGCCAGATCCACAAATTGAATAACCAGCGCTGGTCAATGGGTCGGCTCTTGCAGGGTCCAAGTTCAGGCATCAGATGTCTCCCCGGATCTCGGACCCAGCCTGCCTGAGCCCTGACAAGGCTTTACCAAGCCCCCAGTTTAGCTGAGGGAAGCTGGGGGATCGGTGATATAATCTGCTCTGTGCTCTTTTACCTTGCCGTCATTCGTGCGTTTGGAGTCTATATTTGCTCAGCCTGTTTTCTTTCTTCTGGCATGCAAGGGACATACAGGATGCAATGGGCCATGAATATCCCTGGGGAGGGGTTCATCACTGTTAAAAGCAGGCTTTCTACATGCTCCGCACACTGTTGTTTTTCCAAATGAGCATCTTACACTTTCATAGAAAAGCAATTATGATTTCCGAACTCATAAGAATCCACTAGTTTTCTTTGAAATGGGTTTTTTGTCAGGCTACCATACCAATACTGTGTGCCCTTTGCTTTGTGTTTTATCACATGTTATATTTATAAAGATGTCATATGCTCATCAAACTGCTTAATCACAAATAAATGTTTCTGCTGTGCTGACAGCAGTTAATAGGAAATTAAACTGCGGGTTCATGGGTGCCAAATTGTTATTTTGACTATAGGGGCAGAAAACCCCCCACGTCCGCCCTGAATATAAGCAAGCCAGCAGCCCAACCTATGCCTTGGCCAAACACATTTTATAGCACTTGTGTTTTTATAAGGAATTGCAATTAACATGCAGTTTTTAATATATCATCTCAGCAGCGGTCTCTCGACCTGCTGAGCTACCCTGATAGCCTTCTACTGTAGAGCGTGTCTTTTAGGGAGAATTCTCTGTTTAGGCTGAATTTCCTAACCTAGTGAGTCCCCCAGCAGCTTTGCTGGATTTTTGGGGTTTATTTTTTTCTCCTGCCAAGAGTGAGACTCTTTTACCCTCACTCTTGGACATGATTTGAGTGTGTTTCTTTGAATCTAGATGTGTTTAATGGGCTATGGGGTCTTTTACTCCATAGGGCTTCATGTGTTTTTGTGATGTGTGTTAGACAGCACCCTCAGTGCAGTGACACAGGGGTGTCATAGTGACCCCCCAGTATAGACTCCATACCCTGGGACTGACTACTGTCTCCCAGGGCATGTAAAGTCACCATTGACTTTACTAGTCTTAAATTCTGAACAGAACCAGTACAAACCATCATATTGTGGATGTACTGGCTGGGGCAATTCGATTGCCCCAGGATCTGTTAGTCGAGGGGGCACGTCTCCGTCCCCCCTGATCGAGTTTTGGCTGGTGGCAGTGGATACTACTTTTTATATTCAACCGCAAATATTTTCCTATGGGATTTCCCATTGTTTTAGGCTACTACCTTTATTTAATTATTTACGGTAGCCTCGAACATACCGCCGGTTTATTTAATTAATATTAATTCTCCGGTTGGTATTTTTTGCCAAAACTTGATTCTAAAATGGCGTTTGTGTTCTCTTCTGTGACTCCAACCAAAGTCGAGCCCTTTGTTCCACTTTTTGGTGGGCTTCTCCACAGAAGCCCTCCAAAGTGGTGCCACTCTGTCTGGGGTACTTAGGAGGGGTGGAGGGGAATTTAGGCACCCTGGACTGAGTTGCCTAGGCAACTCAAGTCGCACTCCATCCTGATTGGCCCAAGTGGTGAGCCGGCCGGCTTACCACTTAGCATGTTTGAGTGACAGCAAGGCTGAATGAATGGGGGTTTGCTGCATAAAAGCAGGGCTTTGGAGACTGGAACTTCAGAAGTCGCAACAGGGCCTAAGAATCCGACGAGGGAGAAGCTGAGCCGACCTGCCACGACACCACCACCGGTGGAGCTTTGCTGGACCGCCTCACCACTTTTCCCAACGACAGAGGAGATCTCCCGCCGGAGAGTCTTCTTCCTTTGACTGGTGGGGATAACCAGTTTCACCGTCTTTTCGCTTTCCGACGTACCTCGTGGCCGCCTTGCCCGTGCCAAGCACCCCGGCAACCGGGATACCACGTTTTACCACGACCACGAAACAAAGGTACTACCTTTAACCGGAAGACTCCGTGGCTGGTTTCTTCCCTGGTAGTGCAACGACCTTCATCTTTCCTCCAAGTCGAGATCTTCTCTTCCCCTGGACGACAACGCAACTTGCACCCACTACCAGGAACAACTGCCACCGCTGGAGGATCCTTCCCACTTAAGGTACCGTGTCCCGCCTGGCTTCCCTTGCTACCGACTGTACGGGGTAGATTTAGCCCCCGGCTTTCGAACCTGGGTTAGTCTGGGACACCCTGGCTAAACTTTCTTAAAGCCTCTCTAAACCCTTTTTGAACCCTCTGCAAGACTTTCTAAGCCTAGTGTAACTGTGTGATCTTGGGTGCATTTGTGCTCTGCTCTCTCTAAGAGTGGGCCCAGCCTTTGGACTTTGGCTCACCAGTGACTTTTTGCTCTCTGCCTTGCTAAGAGTGTTCCTGAATCTTAGAGTGGTGTACCTTTCCATATTCTGTCTTTTTCCCTCCCATTCTCACAAACTTATTGGAGTGCAATCTAGTTAAGCGCTCACCTCTATGAAAATAAGTGGTGTTTACTGTGACTTATCTGATAAGGAAAAAGGGGTGTATATATTACAATAGTAACTGTGTGTAGAATATTTTACAATAAGAGTGCTGGAGTGTTTCAACTGTGTGTTTTTAAATAAATAATCATATACTTTGATACCAAAGCTCTGGTCAGTGTCTGCTTGTATTATTGTATCTGAGTGTCTATTGTGTATACTTTGCATACTGCCTAACTCTTCTTGAGGGAAGTCTGACTGCTCAGCCACAGCTACCAGGTAAATCTGGGTGGTGCAGACTGCTACCAAGTGGGTTTACTGCCAACACCTGTAGTCTTAAATCTTTTGCAGTGGTCCCTAATGGAACTGCACAGGTTTCTGCCTAACAGTGTCTGTGGATCCCTTAATGTACTAAAAATCTCTGCATCATCAACATTACATTGGGTGCACTACTGCCATGGAAGTGATTTAGGGGGGCGTGGCCTGCGGATCATGGAGTGAGATGTGCTTAGACGGAGCTCCTGTCTAGATCCTGGCAGTGATCCTTGAAATCAAGGCAACGGTAGAGTACATCTATAACACACACATCCACTTGCAGTAGAGGCACTCCTGCTGATACCTGCATGAATCCTGGTGAAAATCGGTGTTTCATGACTGAATCCTGAGGCCTTTAAATAGGTGCCCCCGTGCCCAGAGGGCGAAGTGGGCGGGAGCGGTTGGGAGCTCCCATACTTTTTATTTTTAAGTCCCACAGTTCCTATACTTTTATTTTAAAAAGAAACTGTTTCGGAATTGTTTATTTTTAAAATAAAAGTGTAGGAAGAAGTTGAAGCTTGCACTTCAGTACACTGCACTGCACATTCCCATAAACAGCTGGTGTGTTTGTTTGGGTGTTTGGATTGTGTGTGGGAGGGGGCACAGGGATAGGGTTTGTGAGCAGTGGGGCAGACCAGCAGAGAACATAGCTCCACTACTTCTTTTCGTACACTTCGACCACTGCCTGTGCCGGCAAGATGGCATACAGAGCTGCGACCGAGTGGTGAAGCGCGGAAGGGGCAGCATCTCTCACTGCGCCACAACACAATTATGGAGTAACAAGAAAACTCATGATCTCACTGGCCAGCTGGTAACCCAGAACCAAGAGGTTGTGTAAAGCCTGGGGCTGGGACCTGCCCGCCAGCGTAGCCGTTTGGCGGGGCTGCAACGGAGAGACTGCAGCCACACGTGGAGATGCAGATCCTGGTCGGCTCTGTCATGATGCCTACCCCCGGGGACCCAGACCAAGTCCAGCAACCCCGGAAGCAGGCATCAAGTTATACTAAGCAAGCCCAACAACCCCTGCTAGGGGCTGTTTGGGTGCAGTTCTGGCGCCTATTGCGCCAGGCTCATATGGAGAGTCAGTCCTGGCGCCTGCTCATAGATTAAAACTTACCTGATGCAGACCATGCTGCAAACTCACCTGATGCAGACCATGCTGCAAGAGCTCCAAGCCAAAGGAGGCTTGGAAGGGACTACTTTACGTAGGGACTATTTTTTACTCAGGTGGGGCTGGGGAGGAATACTTACCTGGGACTACTTTGGAGGCTATTTAAACCACGCCCGAAGAGCAGCACACGCTTCGCGTTATTCTGCATCCAGCAGCGTAACGCTCACCGTGCCTGCAAGTCTGCATCCAGTCTTCTGCCACGCCCGCCTCGAGTCCGGAGCACCTAGAAAAAGGGAGAAAGAAGGAGAAAAGATTAGAACAAGAGCAATACCTTTGATCCTTACCTGAATTCCCGATCCATCGCACCTTCGAGCTGGAAGAAAGAAGTTATTTTATGCGCATCGCCTCGCCTGCAGCAGCGCCGCGCTGAACTCACCGGCCTTCGCAGCATCTTCACATTCCACCGCATCCTTCTGCATGCTCCTGAGGGGAAGACAAGAACAGCAAGGTGAGCCAAGGGAATACACAGAGGCAATATTAGTTACCCCCCATAGACTTACCTGATTTTACCACCGGGGGTACTATTCCTCTTCACGGGTCGGTGCAGCTTCCACTGCATCCTTGCCGAACCCCGGCCCCTAAAGGGAAACAAAAGGACAGCAAGGTGAAACAAAGGGACAAACAAGGGGAAACCTCCTCACCACAATAGACTTACCTGATTTTACCGCCGGAGGCATTATTCCCCGAGACTTCATACTTTATCTCAGCGCCTGAATAAGGGAGAAAGCAACAGGTTACATATTGACATTATTTTATCGAACTGTGTTAGATAATACAAATCCTTACCTGAATATTACCGGTTGCCACGAGGAACTCTTCGCTAGGGTCAAGCTGCAACCTGCAAGGAATCGGACAAGAGTGAAAGTCAGACATTTGAACTCTTACGAACTACATACTTACGGCGTCTTGCCGGGAATCTCAGAGTCAATATTGTTCTGGAAATCACCAATTCCTTCGAGCCAGTGAAGCAACTGGTTATCTACACGCCCCTGCGCTCAATGCAAGATGGAGAGCTCATCTTTCCAAACCATCAGGTGAGACTATAAGAGGGGACACCAAAGGTGATCAGTGGGGAGAACGGCGGGAGTGGGGGAGGGGGGGTTAACGCTCAACTCCATGGGTGGTTAATTCCCTTTCTCCATTTGCAGAAGAATATTCCTACGGGCCAAGCAAACAAAGCTAGGTGGGCCAGTCCAGTCCGTCATCTCGGCACTAAGCGTCACATTGGTGGAGACCGCAGCTGTCCAGTTCAGATCGATGCCCCTGTGGGAGCCAGGTGAGCGTAACAGGCTCCTGAAGGAACTCGGGCGGGCGGCCCTTGCAGAGGAAGCAGCAGCGCCGAAGTGCAGGGATCGAGGTCTGCGGGGAAACAAGACCACCCCATGGTCAAATGTAGCTGGGACACCATCTTCGAGGTGTGTAGGAGATAGCATAGCTAACGCTCAAACACACTCGGCCATCCCGCAGAGGGCTCTGCAGCGGGCCCGGAGCTCGAAAAGTAACACGCGCGGGAGCGGAACAGACAGTGAAAGGAGCAGATTGCCGCGGAGGCTGAGCCCTGCACACCCTGCGATTGAGACCCTGGTGACCGTTGGCCCAAACACAGCCTGGCTGCATTAAATAGCACAGATTGGGGAACCACCCGAGACAGCAGAAGCAGACAACACACCGAATAGTCAACGGGACCTCTGAAGCACAGAGCGCAGCTGATAGAGAGTGAGGTGCTGGACAATACACCTCTCTACGGCATACCCAAGGGCCCTTGCAGACCTGACAGGCCGGGAGGAGGCTGAGAATACGTGATCCTCTCCAGGCTGTAACACTGAAAAACTGGAGCTGATCCATGAGGAACAAGACCAAGAGGGGCGAAGTGTCGCACCGTAGTGCCTACGGGCGCAGTGAATAGCGCTGGGGCAGCGGTCGGACTTCATGCATAGGAGACTATAGCAGAAAGCAGTGAAAAAACTGTGAGTACCTCCCCGCATCAGCAAGCGCTTACACCTTCGAGTTAAATAGGTGTGGATCGGGGCCTGGGGCTAGCCGCTCAGGGCTGAGTGAGGATCTGACAAAAAGAACCTGGGCTGGCCGGCGAAGCCATCAAGGTGGCGGGTGCTGCCCTTCCAACCCATAACGCAGTCTAATAGAGGGCAGGGACCCACTATTGAGCTCAGCGGAGAGCCGGCGGGCATGAGGCGTGCTGCCATCCAACGCTCCTGAGCATCGTGCGTGGAGAGGCAGGTTGCGCATAACTAGTCAGGTGCTGTGAGACGGATGCAAGCCGCTATTGGCCTGACAGCCACTGGATCCTAGCTGAAAGAAAAGGCCAACACACAGTAAAGGGCACGAAACAACAAGCCATAAGCCTAGGAACACCCAAACTAGGGAAAAACACTGACGCTGAACAAATATACACCAATAGGCACTAAGGAAAGGTTTAGGGACGAAAGCGTAGATAACACTCAAGCTGGGCAAGCACCAATACATCTAGAAGGGGCCTGCCAACGATGCAGCATTGTCCAGAGGGCTTTGACCGATTGGCCTCTTGCAAGTGGCTATGTCCCCAACCAAGGGGAAACCCAAATCTACAATAATGGAATCATTTGTGGCTGCCAAACCGAAGGAACAGAGGCAGAGTAACAATGACGCCAGCGAGGAAAAGGCGTCCACTGCTGAACCTAATAAGGACACACAAGTGCGGGTGACCATTGCCGGACTGCGCTTCTTTATAAACACCAAAATCGAGGAGTTTAAAACAGACATGCAGTTGATGCGTCAAGACATGTGCAATTTGGCAGAGCGTGTAACAGTGACGGAAACAGGACTCACGAACACAGCAGAGACGCTGAAAGATATTCAAATATGCAAGACTTGAGAGGCGAGTAAAGTTCTGGAAGAAAGGGCTGAGGATGCAGAAGGGCGTTCCCGATGCAACAATGTGCGCCTACTGGGGATCCCGGAGGGAATAGAGGGATACAACCCCCACCAACTTTGTGGAAACCCTGCTACAAGAAGAGATAGGGGCTGGCCGACTCTTGCAGGGGTTCGCAGTTGAACGGGCCCACAGAACCCAGCAGGAAAAGGCACCGCCTGGATCGCATCCTCGCCCAATAATAGCAAGGATCCTAAATTTCCAGGACAGAGAGATCATATTGCGCTACTCGAGAGAAGGGGGAGAAATAAGAAGAGACAACGCTAAAATCGCCATCTACCCGGACTACACCCCAGCGGTACAGAGAGCCAGAAATTCCTTTGTTCAACCAAGGCTAGGCTGCGGCAGCTGAATCTCAAGTACATGCTGATGTACCCGTCACGACTCAAAGTGATATTATACACAAGGGCCGAGCTATCTTTCTGGAGACCCCGGCAGCAGCCAACATGTGGTTGGAACACGACAACATGGCTGAGGGGGAAGAAACCGGGATGCAGTCTGAACCACTGTGACTAAGGGGGTGGGCACTTGCTGTCTGCAACGCCTAGACAAATGCGTATGAAGAACGCCTTGCTGGAAACCTATACCCACCAAAGCAAGGAACCTGATCCTAATGGACGGGGGAGCTGTTGGGCTAACCGACCTGAACCAGCAGGTGCATCCCCGTGAAGGGACTGGAACCGGCCTGTTGCCAACCCCACGTGACCTGCACACGAAGACCCGGATGGGCCAAGTCAGTGCGGGGGGCAGCTGAACGTTGTCCGACCAGTACAACTGCGAGGGGAAGTTGGTTAAGTTTGGTTTGTTGTTGGTTGAAATGTTATAACGTCTTCAGAATGATTGTCGTAATGAACGGCTGGGTGCTTAGTTGGCAGTTAATGAAAAATGAGGGTGAGAGGGACGTGGGAGCGGGGGCTTGTGGCAACAAGGAGTAGAAGGAGCACAGAAAGGGAACAGCTCAAAATGCAATGGCGGCTGAGATAAGAAAATTGACATGGAATGTTAGAGGCATGGGCACCTACATGTGAAGGAACCGCATTAAGTCTTTTCTGAAGAGGAAAAGGGTTTCGATCGCACTGCTGCAGGAGAATCACCTCACTGCTGAAAGCATGCCGGGCGCAGCGCGGGCTGAAACCGAGGCTGAGCCTCGTTAGAATCAGCTGTAACCGCCGGCAGGCGGATCACGCCGGCGGCCAGCACAAAGGCCACCCTAAGGCCTGTTGAGAGCCTGTTTGGAGCATCTGGAGCCCGGGGCCACAAACTCTGCCCGTGCTGCTCCAGGCGGAGTGCACCGTCGAGCCTAGAGCCAGGACCCCTGCCGTCCACCTACAGGGTAAGCATACTGCCCCCCTCTTCCAATATCCACTCCCGACCATCGAGCTAGAGCCCTGACCTAGCACCTCCCTACATTGCTACGCCCAAGGTCTCACATGCACCGTTCTGCTCCTGAACTGCAACGAAACATTTAATGCACAATCCACTGTGTAGTGCCTTATGGTCGCCTAGAGACCACTGTAATACTGTGTAGTGCCTTATGGTCGCCTAGAGACCACTGTAATACTGTGTATTGCCTTATGGTCACCCAGAGACCATCGTAATTTTGTGTAGTGCCTTATGGTCGCCTAGAGACGACTGTATTACTGCGTAGCGCCTTATGGTCACCCAGCGACTACTGTGATACTGTGTAGTGCCTTATGGTCGCCTAGAGACCACTGTAATACTGTGTAGTGCCTTATGGTCGCCTAGAGACCACTGTAATACTGTGTATTGCCTTATGGTCACCCAGAGACCATCGTAATTTTGTGTAGTGCCTTATGGTCGCCCAGAGACCATTGTATTACTGTGTAGTGCCTTATGGTCACCCAGCGACCACTGTGATACTGTGTAGTGCCTTATGGTCGCCTAGAGACCCCTGTAATACTGTGTAGTGCCTTATGGTCACCCAGAGACCATTGTATTACTGTGTAGTGCCTTATGGTCACCCAGAGACCACTGTGATACTGTGTAGTGCCTTATGGTCGCCCAGAGACCTTTGTGATATTATGTAGCGCCTTATGGTCGCCCAGAGACCTTTGTGATATTATGTAGCGCCTTATGGTCGCCCAGAGACCATTTTTATTACTGTGTAGTGCCTTATGGTCGCCCAGAGACCATTGTGTTGTAAACCACCTACCCACCAAACCAAGTACTAGCTACGCACAATGTCCAGCCTACTAAGCTTCTACTGCATCATGGCTATTGCTACACTTCCTGCTACCAGCAAGCTGGGCAGCTACACAGAGACCCCACTACATTCACATGCACCTCTATTACATATATCACCAGATATTATGACTAACACGTATGCATATACTGACTCCAAACACCAAGCTCTGCCAGAACCTCTAGCTTACACTTCCAAGCCTAGCTCCACCCGCGATAGAAATAGCAAACTACGCGCTAGACTTAACAAACTCCATGATACACCCAGACGACTCCTCCTTCTTACAAATTCTGATATGAAACACCAAATTGGCAATACAGGCTACGCCTCCAACCGCACCCGAGCTTCAACGCTCACCCAAATACCTGTGCCCAAGACTAAATCCAGTGCTAAAAACACTCCTAATCCTACACTTACCAAAGAGGAAACTAAGGACCACTCCTATAAAGGAGCACTTCTCAATGCCAGGTCACTAGTTGCACATGCCCTTGAGATAGCTGATCTAATCACTGAGAATAACCTGGACTTCATTGCTATAACTGAAACCTGGCTACACCAGGCAGCAGGCCCATCACTTATGTTAGCCATACCTGACGGCTACACTATATGCAGACAAGACCGAGAGGGCACCCGCGGAGGCGGAATTGCCATTATCTCTAAATCAAGCCTCTCACTAAGACTAGCCCCTGCACTAACGCTACAATCCTGTGAAGCCCTCACTGCTAAACTCCTTATAAATAATAATCAATCCCTAACTATTCACCTAATCTATAGACCTCCAGGCCCGCTTGGGACCTTCGAAGAGGATCTACACAAGTTACTAACCCTCAATGCTAAAACCACCTCTCAATTGCTGGTATTAGGGGATTTTAACTTAGGATTTAACGACAAAACAGATGTGCATGCCGCGACCATCGCCCAAGCTATTAATTCCCTAGGCTTCTCCCAAAAAGTCAACAACCCTACCCATACGAAAGGTAGAATATTAGACTGGATCGCTGACTCTAACTGTACTACAGTCATCTCCTCTATCTCGGCTTTATCATGGTCTGACCACTCATTAGTGTCCTTTGACCTCCTAACCTCCCAACCATCCGCTACAGTCGTCCCCATGGCACCTTCATGCCCCACAAGAAACAAAAAGATTATGACAATAGATAATGTCATACCTGCTATTCTTCCAACCTTAAACGCCTTGCCTGACAATTTAGACCCCGGCACTTTAGTTCACGAGTATAACAAAATTATGACTGATACCTTGGACAAAATTGCCCCACTTAAAATGCGCACAAGTAAACCCAAAGCCCATCTAAATAAATGGTTCACGCCCGAACTCAAGGCCTTACGCCTCACCAAGAGAAAATATGAATCCAACTGGAAAATATGTGCAACTGCTGAGAACAAGGCTAACCTAATATCTATCTCCCGTCAATACAAAAACGCAGTCTGTCTGGCTAAGAAAAACTCATACAACGATCGTATCGCCAATTCTAAATCAAGCACGAAGGAACTCTTCTCCATCCTAAAGGAACTTGAGTCACCTATTGCCATACCAGACACTTGCACTAAAGATCAGACCTGGTGTTCTGACATCCAATATGCTCTATCTAATAAAATCACTACCCTCCAAAACAAAATTCAACTGAAAAAAGACTCGCTTAAACTCCCTACACTGTCACCACCTAAGGCGATCCACATGCCTCAACATACCAAATTTTCCTTCACCAAAACTTCCACACTTGAGATTGAAAAAATTATCCTCACCCTCAAACCATCCAACTGCAAAGGTGACATCTGCCCAGCACAGTTAATAAAAGACGCTGCCAGAGACCTATCACCATTTATCTCCAAACTGGTCAATGCATCCTTCTCTACAGGCATCATCCCAGCTAATCTAAAACAATCCTGGGTGCTCCCGTTGCTTAAAAAGCAAACTCTAGATCCTCTTATCCCCACCAATTACCGCCCAATCACTACAGTTCCGTTTCTGCTAAAGATCCTGGACAAAGTGGCCTATATACAGATTCAAAACTACCTTGAACTGCACAAACTACTAGGAACTAGACAATCTGGCTTCCGCCCACTACACGGAACGGAAACAGCCCTGATTGACTTAAAGGCCCAAATAGACGAACTGAGAGATCAGGGCAAGACAGCCCTCCTCCTCCTACTAGATCTCTCAGCTGCGTTTGATCTTGTGGACCACAAAGTCCTCTGCAAACACCTGGACGTTGCCGCTCACTTCTCCACCCAAGCCATCAGTTGGATAGAATCCTTTCTAAGTGAGAGAACTATGAGAGTCTTTTCCCCTTCGGCAGCAGCTGACCCTATACCTATTACTTGTGGAGTCCCTCAGGGATCCTGCGTCTCTCCGACCCTCTACAATATATTCACCAAACCTCTGTTCGACGATCTGGACAATCTCGGTATCACCTACACTAACTATGCAGATGATACACAGATTCTCTTCCCACTTTCTGGGGATCACAGCAGGGATGGGGAGTTGGTGAATAGAGTGTATCTCATCATTCAGGCATGGATGGCCACTCACGGTCTTTGCCTGAATGATGATAAGACAGAGTTGATCATTCTGGGCACACAAGCTAATATTAACAAATTGGGCCCGGATTACTCAGCCTTCAGCATAGACGGAAATGCCATTAAAGTCTCGAGGGAAGTAAAAACACTTGGTTTCTATCTCGACTCTACCCTGTCCTTCACTAAACAGGTAAACTCCCTAGCCTCCACTACTGCCTACACTTGTAAATTGATCAGAGCAGGCAAGCCCTTCCTGTCCAATACCAGCTGCCTAATCCTGGCTAGAGCCTTAATTCTTTCCCGACTAGACTACTGTAATGCCCTATACAGTAGCGCCAATAAAGCCACTACCCTAAGACTTCAAATTCTACAAAATAATGCTCTCAGAGCTGCATTAGGAATAAAAAAGAGGGAGCATATCTCCTCGACTAGGCGGCAACATAAATGGCTCTCTACGGAGAATAAAATCCAGCTAAAAATGATCTCATTAACCCATAAGGCCTTAAATAATGCAGCTCCCAGCTACTTAATGGACAAAATAAAAAGAAAAACTTCTAATAGACCCATGAGAATCGCCAATTCCAATTGTTTGGCAGTACCTAGATTCAGACTCGCCAAAATTGGTGGCGCCTGCTTCCCTGTGAAAGCTGCTAACCTGTGGAACGCCCTGCCACCTAACCTAAGAGCTGACCAACCCTTCCCCCATTTCAGAAGGAACCTTATCAAACACATTATCGCCAACAACGACTTAACACCCGAACACTCACAAGTGTAGTCCGACCCAATGCACCCTGACGTGACATCAACCTTTATGCTTATTACCGCAAATCCTGTATGTTGCTAACTGTACATTCATGTAAATACGGCAAATCTTTATCTGTACATTCTTGTAATTTGTGCAATATGGTGTAATATTGTAAATTCATTTATATAACATTGTAACATTGTAAGCTTCGCATATACTTGTTGCTGCGCCCGGTAACCTAAGGGTCTGGTGCGCAATATAAATAAATAAACAAAACAAACAAACAACAAACAAACAAGATAGTTGGGTATTGGGATGGACAAGGTTTTGGCGCACAGTACTCCAGATATGTGAGGGGAGTGTACACGTGGATAAATGAAAATGTACCCTTCCGCCTCCTGTCGAAGGAAGCAGATGCTGAGGGGAGATACCTGATACTCAAGTGCAGCATTGCGCAGTTAGAGGTGTGCATAGTTAACTCCTACCTTTCGAACTGTGGAACCCAGGCATACCTAAATATGCTGAGCAGGAAAATGGCCGCTTACTGTGACCGTGTTTTTTATCTGGGTGGCGGGGGAGGGGGGCTTTAATTGTATTCGGGTCGTCACCCTAGACAGATCTAATCCGCTGATGCCGGGCGGGGGCATCTCAGTCGACATTAAATAAAGTATTAGCAGATCTAGACCTAGCTGATGCGTGGAGGGACCTACACCCAGAGAGCAGGGAATTTTCCTACTACTCGGCGCCCCATATGCTATACACTAGAATTGACTACCTACTGATAGACAAAATGCACCGGCCCAAAGTTGAGTCAGCAAACTACCTGGGCAGATCAATATCAGACCACTCACCACTGATGGTGGAATGGAAACGACGAGGCCCTAGACCACCAATACCGATGTGGCGCTTACCAGTGGATGCACTGACGGACTGCGCCTTCACGGAGGGGCTCCGGGATAGGCTAGTGGAGTATGTTGAACAACACGTGGGCCGTGTAGAGAATTGGAGCACAATCTGGGAGGCACTGAAAGTAGTAGCGAGGGGGGGTGCCATTGCTAGCACTGGGGGCATCAGAAGGTCGCTGGGGAAGGAATTAGAAGCGGGAGAGGAAAAAATCAGACAATTGGAAACCGGCACCCAAAAAACCAAAGAGCAGAGCAAAAACTATCTGCAGGGAGGCCTGAGCTAGATTAACTAAGTTTGATTACATTGCCAAGTCCACCAGAACACATTCGGAGGGCGACAAGCCAAGCAGGTTGCTTTCGTGGCTGTGCAGACGTGAAAGTCCGAAACACTCAATTACCGAAATAAAGGACGATACAGGTACGGCTCACACTTCGCAACTGTCAATCAATGACACCTTTAGGAAATTATACACCCAGCTGTACAACCACAACGCACCAGTATCAACGAGAGACATATCGGATACATTAGATGAAATTGGCCTCCCCACACTAGACAGAACACAGCGAGATATGCTAGACAGTGGGCTAACGGCAGAGGACATAGGCGAGGCGATCAAGTCACTATCTACCAGCAGGTCCCCGGGGAGCAATGGGTTACCCCCTGAACGCTACAAAGAATATAGCTCAGAACTAGTCCCAATCCTACACAAGGTATTTAAAGAGGCATACACTAAAAAGGTACTACCTGCGAGCATGAGGGAAACGCTAGTGATCCTGATACCCAAACCCAACAAACCCACTACAGAGTGTGGCTCATATAGACCACTGGCAATGCTGAATTACGATGTAAAAATACTGACTACCATACTAGCCAAACGTCTATCGAAGGTCATAGAGACAGTGGTACACAGAGATGAAAATGGCTTCATACCGGGCCGCAGTACGGCTATAAATTTGAGGCGAGTACAGCACATCATGGCCCAGACCACGGGGCTGCAGGAACAATATGCTATTGTATCGCTGGACGCTATAAAGTCGTTTGCATCTATATTTTGTGAATGGTTGATAGCTGTCCTGAGAGCTTTTGGGCTCGGTGAGCAATTTATTGGTTGGATCAAGCTACTCTATGAAGCGCCAGTGGCTTGGGTCAAAACAGGAAGGATGATGTCGGCGACCTGGGATATTCAAAGGGGCACCAGGCAAGGCTGCCCACTATCGCCAATGCTTTACGTGCTGGGACTAGAACAGATTACGATATACCTAGGGAAGCAATTGTTTGATGCAGGAATCAGAGTCGGGGGAGCACATCACATTGTTTCATTATACGCTGACGATGTACTGCTGTACTTGAGGGACCTGCACCTCAATGTGCCGGTAATCTTGGACATACTGGATCGCTTTGCACAGTTGTCGGGATCTCATTTAGCAAAGAGAAATCTTGTATATTCCCACTGGCGGCCCTAGCTGGGAAAATAAAAGAGGACCTCCCGAGGGTGGGCATCAGGAGGCAGCTGAACTCGTTGAGGTACCTTGGGGTCAATGTATGGCACACTCCGGAGTTAATGCATGCAGGAAACACTTTGGTAGCAGTGCAGGGAATACGGAGGTCAATAAAGTTGTGGTCCAAACTACCCCTGTCGATGATGGGCATGGGTGCTATCACCAAAATGATAGTCCTGCTGAGGTTTTTATATTACTTCCACAATGTTCACTGTTACATCCCGGCCACTTTCTTTCGCTTACTGGAAAGTCTGCTAAGGGAACTACTATGGGGTCCCACCAGACACAGACTATCACTGGGCTTGCTTATGCTGCCATATAAGGCTGGGGGCTACAGCTGCCAAATCTCGAGAAATACTATCTGGCAGCACAACTCAGCTTCGTAGCCGAATGGCTAGCGGATGAGGTCAGTTCGGAAACAAAGCTGATTCAACAACTGGTGGCACCTTCACGGCTAAAGGAGATACTATGGATCCCACTGGCTTGCCTGGGGAATGCCAGGATGATTGTGATATTAGGCAGAAAGATCTGGAGCAGGGCCCAGAAACTGGGTGGTCGGGAATACTCCCACGAGACACTGATTGTGGTTGAAGTTTGTACTACCAGAGCAGACCTGGCAGTCGCGAGAAAATGGGAAAGATACAGCCTATACACCTGGGGAGACATGTATGAGGAAGGGCTGTTCAGGGAATTTGAATCAATGGGAGAGAGGGAAGGTCTGCCCAACGGCCAGTTCCTATGGTATCAAAAGATTAGAAAAGTAGCAAAGAAACAGTGGAAAGAATGGCCTGAGGAACCAGAAGCTGATCCAGTTTTAACTCTGCTGCATAATCTGGGAGACGGATGGAAGCCAGTGTCTAGAGTTTACAGTCAGATATCGGACAAGCCTAACCCCATAAGTGACAGACTGAAACAAGGGTGGGAAATGGAACTGGAAACTGAAATCTCAGATAGAGAATTGGAACAGATCCTAATGTACCCCCGGCGGGTGTCCAGCAACCCCTGATTCAGATTGATCCAACTAAATGTGCTGTATAGGACCTACATGACACCAAATAGAATAGAAAAATTTGCAAGAGCACACGCCTGTTGTGCCCTTGGTGTGGGTCAGAGGAAGCAGATATGGCACACATGTTCTGGAGGTGCCCGAAGGTACAGTGTTTCTGTGTAGTGGTTGAACAGACTTGCAGAACAGCGGGGTTGCAGCGGTACAAATGGACGCTGAAAGAATGGCTCCTAGGAGTCTACCCGAGAATAGGCAAGGTCAGACATGTGTGGTCAAATTAATGGACATGGCATGTATACTAGCCAAGAGATCCATTGCAATGGCGTGGAAGACAGCAAGTTGCCCCCAATACACTAGCTGGTATAGCGAACTGGAACATTGGTCCGAGGCAGAAACTAGGGTGTGGCGTGACGGTCTTTCTAAAGCAGGGGGTAAACCCAGCCCCGCATATGAGGCCTGGAAAGCACTGATCTGGGAAGTGTTTCATCCATCGGATGATAAACCCCCGTGAAGGTTTGAACCCAGCAATTGAGTTGCTGGCGACACATGTTGAACGAGCCCTACACCATAAACGCCCAAAAATGTTATGCTGCATGACTTTACATAGATATGCCTGCTCTCAGAACTGGCGAGTACGCGTAGTAAACAGCTGAAACGTTCTCAAGAATAGTCATAATAGCGAAGACTGTTTGTTGTTGTTATTGTTCAAGTTATCTGTTATTGTTTACCAGTGTTTATATATATGCTTGACAAAGATGATGCATTGAGATGCAAAATGTATGTTAATTAGAATGCCAATAAAAATATTTAAAAATAAATGGAAGTGATTTAAAGTGTAATTGATGTTCAGTGTGGAGTTTGGAAAGAAGGAACATGAAAGAAATTGCACCATTTTAAAACTATCATTTTGAATATTTTCTTTGAGCGGAGTTAAAGTGCCAGATCCGCCCCCTCAGAACTCTGCTCCTCCTCCAAACTCTGCCCCGACCCTTGCCCTTGTGGGATCCCCTTTACATTGTTTCCATTTCCACCACTGCGTGTGACTCAGTTTATCTACTCAACCTTAGCGACCTAAGCAAAATGCACTCAACCCATGAACTGCCTGGAATAATATTCTTTTTTTCTGAAAATGACTTGGTGACGTATGAAGAAACACCACAGATGCCCTGTTCCTAGACGTTCCTATCAGAGTAAAAATACTCGCAATAGATGAGCAATGTGTGGGAGCTACCCTGGCCTGCGAGAGTGAGCACACTGAAGAACGACGAATAATCCCCTCACATCATAGCACGGATCAGCTCGGGCCATATGGAAGTCACTCTGCTTCCATCAGGACAAACATTAAATGCATTTGCACATGTGTGTATCTGCACACAATTTCAAATGTACCAACATGTTCACACCATTTCAATTACACTAACATTAACTGCATGTGCACACCATTTCAAGAACACGAACATTAACTGCATGTGCACACCATTTCAGTTATACTAACATCAACTGCACATGCACACCATTTCAAGAACACGAACATTAACTGCATGTTCACACCATTTCAATTACACTAACATTAACTGCATGTGCACACCATTTCAAGTACACTAACATTAACTGCATGTGCACACCATGCACACCATTTCAAGTGTACTAACAGTAACTGCATGTGCACATCATTTCATGTGAGAAACCAGAGGGTGTCTCACCCGCTAGTCCCAGGGAATCTCTCTCTTAGGTGGCCAGGGCAAGGCCATCACCTTTGGATCCAGACCCTTCGGGTGGATCAGTGTAGCAGGGTGGGGTCTTCGGGGAGTGGGAGTGAGACAGCTGATGGTGAGACGCATTATTCTCCCCTGTTTTTTTTATCCAACCAATCCTATGTTTTGGGATGCTCCAAATTCCCAACATCCCCCACTTGTTACACAAAGACTGGGCTGAGGAAGAGGGTGACTGATAACAACAACATTAACTTTCACGCATCGCACTGGCCATGTCCCGCTAATCGGGTCAGGCACTTAATTCTAAGTGCATACACCTGATACCAATTAGCTCTCTTCACACAAATAAAAGGCAGAACCCAAAGACATACTCTGAGTAAGACGGAACACGAGAATGAGTAGGGCTTATGGGACGAAGGCAAAACTATTGGAGCAGAGCGACGGACCAAGGGACGACAGCAACGGGTGGGAAAACCCCAGAGTTCCCTACTGGAGGTCGTTGTCTCCGACAGACCGCTAGAGACACGTGGAAAATGGCAGATCCCGCAAGTGAAAACTACATTGTGTTTCATGGATGCCAGCGACCTAACCGGATGAACGGCAGTGTTGGGGAGGTGAGGCCAAACCTGTAGTACTAACCTTAACTCGTGAATTGGAAATCGTAAAGCAAAGAAGAGACGCACAACCAAGCCAGAGTGTGACTTCCTGCCTACAGGAAGAACTCAGGAATGCAGAACCCCATGATATTCATTGGACTGATGGGGACTCTGCTATATCTGATACTCTTGATATCCTTGCCCCTGTCATGAGAATCCGCCTGAAGCCCAAAGCCAAATGTAACTCCTGGTATGACTCGGATCTCGTCACCCTAAAACGCAAGTGCAGGGTGGCTGAGAGGAAATTGCGTGCTTCATGTTCATCCTCTGATAAACTGGCCTGCCGCCTGCTCCAAAGGCAATACCGTCTCTCCGTTCTCACCAAAAAGAGAGCCCTTCTCCAAGCCCGCATCTCTGCGGCATCCAACAACTCGACTGAACTCTTTAAAATCTGCAAGGAGCTTGCCAACCCTGCTGCAGTCTCTACCTCTCCTGTCCCCTCCCAGGCCCTCTGCACTGCACTGGCCTCTCACTTCATCTCAAAAACTCAGGACATCCTGTCCTCACTCTCCTCCTATCACCTCCCTCCCTCTCTTCCCGACTCTTCCTCTGGCCCTTCTGCAGCCACCCCTCCTCCCTCCTTCTCTGCCTTTCCACTTTTTTCTGCTGACGAGGTTTCCAGACAAGTCCGATCTATGAAAGTCTCGTCTAAACAGGTTCACCCCTGTTCCTCCAAAACTATCAAGGACCACATCGACGCCCTGGCTCCTGCCCTGGCTGACTTTTGCAACCACTCCTTCGCCTCTGGAGTCTTCCCTTCCCCCCTCAAGCACTCCCTTGTGCACCCTCTTCTTAAGAAACCCTCCTCCGACCCCTCCTGCCCGGCTAACTACCGCCCAATCTCCATCACTCCCTTCCTGGGCAAGCTCCTGGAGAAACTGACCATCTCCCAGCTTAACCTCCATGCCGAAACTGTTGGTAGTCTCCATGACCATCAATCTGGCTTCAGAGCGGCCAGAAGCACGGAAACTGCTCTCCTGAACATCCGTGAGGACCTGCTCTTGAACCTCGACTCCAACACTCCGTGTGTTCTCATTCTGCTCGATCTTTCTTCTGCCTTTGACACTGTCAACCATGCCATCCTGCTCAACCGTCTCCGTGATGACCTTGGTATCACTGGTCAGGCTCTGGCGTGGCTGACCTCTTTCCTTTCAAATCGACCCTCCCAGGTCCAACTTGGGTCCTTCCTCTCTGACATCTTTTTCTCCACCTGTGGTGTTCCCCAGGGATCTAATCTCTCTCCCTGGCTGTTCAACCAGTATCTGGCACTCCTTGCCCACCGCATCGCCGCTCTCTGCCCCTACTTTCAGTGCTATGCGGACGACACCCAGCTCATTTTCAGGCTACCCTCGGCCTCCTCCTTTCCTTCCCTCATCTCTGACTGTCTGTCTGCCATCCAGGAATGGTGTGCCGCCAATGACCTCTGCCTTAATGCTAGTAAGACTGAGATTCTACTCATCGGCACACCCACTCCTTCCTTCCCTGTAGCTCTCTGGCCATCCTCGCTTGGCCCTCCTCCTGCTCCTACCTGCAAAGCAAAAAACCTCGGGGTCATCTTCGACTCCACACTCTCCTTCTCCCCTCATATATCTGACGTCTCTAAGAAGTCACACTACCAGCTGCACCTCCTCAGAGGTATTCTTCCCTTCCTCTCCTTCCCCCAGAAGCTCACTGTCTCCCGAGCCCTGGTTCTCTCGAAGCTGGACTACTTTAACAGCCTCTATCTTAATCTGCCTGCCTCCACTCTCCGCCCCCTGCAACTTATCCAGAACAGAACTGCGAGACTTGTCCTTGGCCTCAAGCCCAGGGACCGTATCTCTCCAGGACTGAAATCTCTACACTGGCTCCCAGTGGTTGCGAGGATTAAGTTCAAAACCCTCTGCATTGTCCACAAGGCCTTCTGGGGCCTGGGGCCTAAATACCTTCAACTCGCTCTTCCTAAATATCTTCCTTCCCGAGCCCTTCGCTCATCCATCTCCAACTCCCTCAGGGTCAGCCGCTTCTCGAAGCAACGAGTCGGGGGTCGATCTCTCGCCGTGGCAGGGGCCTCCCTCTGGAACAGCCTTCCTGCCTCCCTGAAACTTGAGAACCATCTCCGGTTCCGGAAGCACCTCAAAACCTTCCTGTCATGATCTCTGCTTCCAAAAGGTCAGGGTTTTCCCAACTCCCTTGGAAGCAGATCCATAACCCAGGTTCCGAGTGCCAACCAGTCCCAATTGGGACCTTTTGGACCCATTCCTGGCGCCGGTGGCACCAGGCTCATAAATATGCCCAGTCCCAGCGCTGGAAGCGCCGGGCTCATAATGCTTGGGTGGACTTACCTTCAGCAGACCATGCTGCTTACTTGCCTGCCAGTTGAGCCTCTGATCCTCTTCTGTTTGGAACTACTTTTCCTGTTGGGTGGGGCTGGAGCCACTCCCTAGATTCAGAACACTGGAACTCTTCTGGAAGGCAGGAACTCTTTTCTTACCAGGAACTCTTTTCTTACTTAGGCGTGGCTGTGGAAGGAGACACCTAAGCACTACAGGAGGCTATTTAAACCACACCCGGTGGATGAATCTTGCTTTGCGTTATTCTGCAACCTCTGCAGCAGAACGCTCATCGTGTCTTCTGCATCCGGTCCTGGGCCTAAGGAAAAAGGCTTACCATCCTGAATCCAGTCTTCAGCAACACCTATAAAGACAAGAAAGAACAGGTTAGCATTCCGGCATCTGAAAGGCAAAGGCTTACCATCCTGAATCCAGTCTTCAGCAACACCTATAAAGACAAGAAAGAACAGGTTAGCATTCCGGCATCTGAAAGGCAAACTCTTACCTACTCTTCGTGTGCTCCGGAGGTCTTCACACTGCATTCCGGCATCTGAAAGACAAAAGACAACTCTTCGCACACTCCGGAGGCCTTCGGCGCTGCATCCCGCATCTGAAAGACAAAACAAGGTGCGTTTAAAGACATTGGGGAACTTTAATACTCACGTGCCATTACTCCTTTCCACATCTAATCCAGTGGGTATTCCGGCACCCTGCAGCCGCTCCGAACTCGTACCTGCAAAATAAAAAGACAGTTAGAGCGCATCGTGAAGCAGGCAACAAGCGCTTACTTACGTGCTTCCAGGCGCTTCTATTCATCACACGGGCTCCATCTTCAACTCACTTCAGCCTGTCATCCGTCATCGCCGGAACCCTGCAAAACAAGAGACATCATTACTAAAGACTTTAAAGACATTTGAATGACTCGAAACTTACCGTTCGTGCAGTAAACGACGGACAGCAGTCCTCTGAAGTCAAGAGGCCTGCGCTACCTATCCAGTGAAGAAACTGGTTACAGCACCCTGCCCCGAGGCAGATGGAGAGCTCGGCATTCACTTACCTAAGGTGAGAGCGTTAACCTTTGGGGGTCTACAGGAGAGGAGAAGAGGAAAGAGATAGGGACACCCCAATAACCCCAGTTCATTAACCCCATATTTTCTATCTGCAGACATCTTACTCTACACGTCAGGCATACAGTGCACAGAGGTCCAGCCCAAAGAGCCAACCGGTTGCTACACATCACCTTTGAAGATACGGTAGTCGCCCAGTCAAGACCGGCGCCTCTGCGAGAATCAGGTGAGCGTTACACTTCCTCTTTGCTTCTGCTTTCTCTCTCCCTCTCCCCTGCTAAAGTCTCGACATGAATCTGCACCGAATCTGCAACTGGGCCACTCTCACCGACCTCGGTCCTGGTCCCAGCCACTCTCCTCTTGCACTGCCTCCCTGGCAACCCCTGCACTGAGGGACTGTCTCTGCATCCCTACAGCCCCCCTTTTCCCAGCACTTGTCTGCACTTACCTTGCACTTGCCACCAGCTGGCCCTATTTATTTACTTATTCTACTTACTTGTACTGCACTTCCCCCTTCCCCTTGCACTTTTCCCTTCCCCCTACCCCTGCACTTGCGCGGTCTGAATGTCACCTGGCCTACTAGGATCGTTGTCTGTCTTCCCCTTGTTTCCCCCCCACCCTGCCTCGTCGCGCCTTGAAACACCTGTGTATAGGCGCGTTACAAATGCCATATCATATCATATCATATGTTACAACTACCTCAAACAAACCTTGTGTCAGAAGCCAATGCTAAAAGTAGGAGACTTTTCAAAAGAATTTGTGTTACAAACTGATGCCTCTCTCACAGGGTTAGGAGCAGTTTTATCAGAAATACATAATGGGTTAGAACATCCTATCCTATTCACTAGTCGTAAACTCTTCCCACGTGCAAATAACTATTCTGTGTTAGAATTAGAGGCCCTTGCCATGAAATGGGAAATCGCCCATCTAAGCTACTATCTTCTAGGAAGAAAGTTCAAACGTGTCACCGACCAATCACCTTTAGTATGGATAAGCCAAAGAAAGGACTCTAACCTTCGAGTAATGCAATGGTTCTTAGACCTGCAACCCTACTGTTTCACTGTGGAACACCGAAAAGGTAAACAACAGAGGAACATCGATTTACTTTCCCGGTTTCCCAGTGAAACAGATGCAGCTACATCTGCTAGTCCCTGGGGATCTCTTTCTCAGGTGGCCAGGGCACGGCCATCGCCTTTGGATCCAGACCTTGGTGTTATCATATGTTATGATAACAGGCCCAAGGTAAGACAGCTTGTTCACACATCAGGCGACTTGTAGGTTGCCAGAAATGATAGCAAATGTTAATTACAAGTTGCTAAACATGTTCCTTGAACATAACAGTCGTCTACAGCACAGACAGAGAGCGGGTGCATACACTTGCTTAAAGAAAATATAGGTTGCCTTAACGAAAGGCTGGAAGTTCTGTCTTCCTGGTCCAGCAGAGCACAAAACCACAAAGGGCAGCTTCCTGAGTCAACTGCACAAAGAGGCAAAGATAGGAAACATGGAGACACAGATAACACATCCGCGCTCTGTAAGACTTTAGAAGCAAGTGACATGTCTATCTCTTCGATGAATCTAAGCCCATTAAATATAATGAAGACGGTCACCGGACAAATACAAACACTTCTTTAATAGTTGGCACATAGAAGACCGTAGTGTCAAGAAGCAAAGTGACACTCTGAATCGTTAGGCCTTAGCCTTCCAGGTAGCGGAAATGGCGCACACATGGTTAGGGCCTCATTACGAGTTTGGAGGTATCCATGCCGTTTCTACTGGCATGGCTACTCCCAAACTCGGGTCCAGGTCCGGGTCCCGAAAAATGGGAATTACCGGGCCATTCCGACCTTTGCGGGCCCGGTAATTCCCATTCGCGGGACCCGGACCGGGTACATCCCCATTCCCATTTGAGCCCCCATAGGGCTCAATGGGAATGGAGAGGATGGTAACAATGGTCCCGTTAATAACGGGAACGTTGCTACCATCCTGTTCTACTAGCGGGTGCCGCTCTGCACATCTGGTCTGACTAGGCGTACAGAGCGACCCCACAAGCAGAACTCATATTGTGGCGGTAGAGTGATAACGGCGCCGGCAGCACTACAGGCGCCGTTATCACTTTACCGTCAGGGTCGTAATGAGGCCCATTCTGCTCTAAAACATGTGTCGAAAGTGGGGACTTGCTGTTTGCATTTGAGACTGAAAGGCGTGTAGCATATCACAACATAGCATAACTCTCAGGTCGCTCATGCGGTTGGACTAAATTTTTCAATCATGCTCTTTGCTCACATAGCGATCTTGTTTATAGGTGTGATGCTATGTTATATCATATTTGCTTCTGCGTTGGTGTGTATGATGCAAATAAGGAGGTAGGATGTACTATTAAATACAATAACCTGATACCCACTGTGTCAAGTGTGTAATTCAGAGTAATGCATCATAGTGGTATCTCTTCGAGTCGAAAGAACTTCACAATTTCATGCTGTATATGGTTAATCTTGTCGGTTGAAGCACAAACCTAGGCTAACCTGTCCTGTAGTGCTAAAGACAGACGCTTGGGGTAAATATTGGCATGAAAAGACTGGTGAACACGTGTCCATGTTCACAGCCTCCCACGAGGTGGAGATCAGGGGCACGGGGTCAGGCTGAACCATAGGCAATCTTGTCATGTGGCACCCGTAACAGGTGGCACGTCTCAGAGATGACCATAGCATTACTAATAATTAAATAACCTCATGTACCGGTCACGATAAAAGGACAAGGCAAAACATGTTTTCTAAAAAGCTTTTTTAAATAAGAGGTTAGAGGTGGGTACAGAAGATGGCTCATCAGGAAATCAATATTCCCATCCATTGTAAAATGGCTCTGTTCGAATGGCTCCGATCATCTCCCTGTCAGGCAGTAAATACCAACTTCACGGTAGCGGTAGCTCAACTAGGTGGGTAGCCGGCAGAATCGCTCTTTACTTACTTAAAAACCCCAGCTAACAAGACAAATAACGTGTATGCACCCCTCCTGATAAGGAGAGATTTAAACACCATCCAATATCGCCCATACCAGTTACCTGAATTGGCTTTAATACATACAAATCATTTAAACTGGTTTGAAGGTAATCTAGTTTACCCACAAACAAATGCTAGGCATGGACTGTTAGCCACACTCAACCTGTCACTAGAATTCTTAGCCTGGTTTCATCCAAACCGTAGAGGCCCATTCTTACGAACAGATTATCAATTGCTAGCCACCCATTTTGACACAGTGCGTAACCTTGCATTGCAATATGCTGCCCAGCAAGGCGTAGCGTCTGCTTAGCAGGCACAAGGCCAGATGGACGCAGGAGGAGTGAAGCTACAGACATTGAGAATTATATTAGGGTCTTGCCCTTCCAGAAATGAGGACATAACCCAAGTGCTATTCCGAGAAGCTAGGACAACTGCAAGCCGCCAATCCCCAGGCTACACCACAGCATAGGCATAGGGTACTAGCCATGTCCCGTCCATCTGGCTGCACACCAACCTTTAGCGCGCTGTGACAGCTGCAAGCAGTCTATGCCCAGGTTACACCACAGTACAGGGCACTAGCCATGTTCCTTCCCTCTGGCTGCACACCGCCCTTGGCAAGCTGTGACAGCTGCAAGCCGCATATCCCCAGGTTACACCGCAGCATAGGCATAGGGCACTAGCCATGTTCCTTCCATCTGGCTGCAAACCACCCTTAGCAAGCTGTGACAGCTGCAAGCAGCCTATGCCCAGGTTACACCACAGCATAGGCATAGGGCACTAGCCATGTTCTTTCCATCTGGCTGCGCACCGCCTTTAGCGAGCTGTGACAGCCGGATCTCAATTCATAGCTGGCTTTATTTACAGCCGACAGGCACGCCATCTATCACATCGCTAGCATTAATATTGGCAGACATTATGGGAACACAAGGCACTGCTGCTGCCATGAACTTAGACCTATCCATAGCACACAATAATTATCAAATGGTTGGGAGCATAATTCTACCCTTATTGAAAGGAGAGGTTAGAAGTCCATAGAAAATTATCCCAATGAAATGAAAAAGAAAAAAGGGAGCAATTTGGGGACATAGTGACATCCACTTAAAATTGCTCGGCAGTGATCACCTAGCTTGGAGACCTGCAGAGACACAGAAAAAAGCTAACAAAGATGCTAAACCAGACAAAAGGAGACACACCACGAAGGGAAACCCTCGAAAGGACGGGGATCGTTTCAAGGAAAAAAGGTTGTAAAAAACATAGACGACAGCTTTCACGAACAGAGGAAGAAAAAAACCCAAAGCACGAGCCAAAATGGGAAAGCTACAGGAGATAGGGATGCCTGCAGTGGCAAGGCACTCACAGGTGGGACGATCTTGGGGTAAGCCTGGGGGCAGTCCCAATTTAGACCATCTGACTATGATTTTAGAGACAGGAAACACATAGGAAACACATGAAAAGTCCACAAAAATATGGCACTGATGAGGGTTCATCTCTTTCCTCACAGGCAAGGACGCCAGTTTGTTCTAAAACTGAGGGGAAGGACATGAAAGTTGAGAGGAAATACACGGCAGCCCTACAGGTTTCACAGAATGCAGAGTCCACGCACTCATCAAATCATTCCCAAAAATAAGCAGCACACTGATTGGATCGAGGTTAGCGAATAATGAAGTGTATTTTGTAAACATTCAGCTGGAAGGTGAGCATCCCAAAAAGATTGAAGCACTGTTTTGATGTAACGCTCACCTGATTCTCGCAGAGGCGCCGGTCTTGACTGGGCGACTACCGTATCTTCAAAAGTGATGTGTAGCACCCGGTTGGCTCTTTGGGCTGGACCTCTGTGCACTGTATGCCTGACTCGAAGAGTAAGATGTCTGCAGATAGAAAATATGGGATTAATGAAGTGGGGTTATTGGGGTGTCCCTATCTCTTTCCTTTTCTCCTCTCCTGTAGAACCCCAAAGGTTAACGCTCTCACCTTAGGTAAGTGAACGCCGAGCTCTCCATCTGCCTCGGGGCAGGGTGCTGTAACCAGTTTCTTCACTGGATAGGTAGCGCAGGCCTCTTGACTTCAGAGGACTGCTGTCCGTCGTTTACTTCACGAACGGTGAGTTCCGAATATTTCAAATGTCTTTAAAAGTCTTTTGTAATGCTGTCTCTTATTTTGCAGGGTTCCGGCGATGGCGGTTGACTGGCTGAAGTGAGTTGAGGATGGACCCGTATGCGGAATAGAAGCGCCTGGAAGCGCGTAAGTAAGCGCTTGTTGCTTGCTTCACGATGCGCACTAACTGTCCTTTTATTTTGCAGGTACCAGTTCGGAGCTGCTGAAGGATGCCGGAATGCCCACTGAGTTCGGCGTGGATGGAGTAATGGCACGTGAGTATTTAACGTTACCCAATGTCTTTAAACGCACCTTCTTTTGTCTTACAGATGCGGGATGCAGCGCCAAAGGCCTCCGGAGCGTGCGAAGAGTTGGTAAGCTTTTGTCTTTCAGATGCCGGAATGCAGTGCGATGACCTCCGGAGCGCGTGAAGAGTAGGTAAGCCTTTGTCTTTCAGATGCAGGAATGCTGCGCGAGGCGTTGATGACAGCCGATGGACCAGGTAAGAGATGCGCTGTCACTGAAGTAGTGCTAACCTGTTCTTTCTTGTCTTTATAGATGTTGCTGAAGACTGGATTCAGGATGGTAAGCCTTTTTCCTTTAGGCCCAGGATCAGATGCAGAAGACACGATGAGCGTTCTGCTGCAGGTGATGCAGAATAACGCAAAGCAAGATTCATCCATCGGGTGTGGTTTAAATAGCCTCCTGTAGTGCTTAGGTGTCTCCTTCCACAGCCACGCCTAGGTAAGAAAAGAGTTCCTGCTTTCCAGAAGAGTTCCAGTGTTCTGAACCTAGGGAGTGGCTCCTGCCCCACCCAACAGGAAAAGTAGTCCCAAACAGAAGAGGATCAGGGGTTCAACTGGCAGGTAAGTAAGCAGCATGGTCTGCTGCAGGTAAGTCCACCCAAGCATTATGAGCCCGGCGCTTGCAGCGCTGGGACTGGGCATATTTATGAGCCTGGCGCCACTGGCGCCAGGACAGGGTCCAAAAGGTCCCAATTGGGACTGGCTGGCACTCGGAACCTGGGTTATGAGTCTGTTTCCAAGGGAGTTGGGTAAGTCCTGGCCTTTTGGAAGCAGAGATCATGACATTTGACCACAGTTACACATCCAATATAAAGGACTGTAAGCATGTCAAGGTTGCCCACCATTTTATGTGAGGCAAGTACCAAGGGGTGAAGAGGCAGTGATGCTTTGTCAAAAGAAGTGAGTGGGGATCTTGTGCAAAAATATGCAAGAGACTGGGCAGCGCTGGAAGCAGTGCAGCTGTTTAAAAATCATTTAGGGTATGATTGGGAATGTCCAGCACATGTGATTCCAGTACTGAAACCACCCCCACCACAGAGGCAGTATCCAGTCAAGCCACAAGCAATCGCCCACATGCAAACCATAGTGGACCAACTAATGGGCCAAGGGGTAATTATAAAGGAAGCAAGCCCACATAACAGTCCAGTGCTCCCTGTTTTAAAACCTGATGGTACTTATCGATTTATTGTAGATTCTAGAATTTTTAATGCACATCGGGCCTCAACCAGGTCCGGCAGTAATCCTGCCGGTGAGACCGTCATGTTGCCGCTGGACCTGAAAAAATATTACCGGCATCTGACTTCCCGGTAACACCCAGGTATTACAACCCTGGCGGTCCGGGAAGTCAGGCGCTGGTAATTTGTAAGTCCCCATTCCTATACAGTCCTCTGGGACTCTATGGGAATGGGGACCACGGAAGCACCAGAACTGTTATTAACGGTGACCATGCTTCCATGACGGTCTGCCAACCATTGCCTCTGTGCCCGGGCAGGATCAGACCTGCTGGGCACAGCGACGCCCGCAGGCAGGCCCGTAGTGTGCCGGTCCGGAAACAACGGTGCCGGTAGGCTTAACGGCACCGTTGTTTCCAGACCAGCACACTTGCAGACAGAGGCATTCGAAAACCAACACAGTTCTGGACTTTTAGCCAATTTACACAGATGTAAATATAAAACAAACCTTGATCTAGGCAATGGGTATTTCACACAACCTTTAAGTGTAGAAAGCCAGAAATACACTGCATTCACGTTTAAGGGAACGCACTTCCAATTCACTAGAATAATGCAGGGGCATAAGAATTCACAGAGCACATTTTCAAGTAGAATACAGAGCCTGCTCGCAGACATTCCTAATTGTTGGCAATATGTATATGATATTTACATCACCCATGAGAATCGCACTGAACACTTGCACCAAGTAGACGTGGTCTTTCACACATTGGCTGCAAAGGGGTACCTGATTAAATTCAAGAAATCAAGAATAACTCATTGTGAGGTTACCTTCTTAGGATTCACTCTTTCAGATGAGGACAGAGGCTTGTCAGCAGATTTTCTTGAGAAGTGTGCCAGAATATGGCCACCTCACACACCTAGGCAATTGCAGGCAATTTTAGGGCTTTTGAATTTTGGCAGATCTTATGTGTTTAATTTTGCTGAGCTAGTGAAACCATTGTATGCTTTGATAACACTGAATTTCAAAGCAGCTCACTGGCTGCCAGAACACACTCACATTCTTCACAATGTGTATTCATTAATGACTCAAACTGGTTCTTTGGAAGACAGAGATACAGACAAAGAGATAAACCTGCTCCTTAACAGGTATTGGTGGCCAGGATTAAGGCAGCAGGTTAAAGTATACATAGCGAACTGTGCCACATGTCTGAAGACGACTGTGGACCACAGCAAAACACCTAAAGAGGCTCCGTTAAGAAAGGCAACCTCGCATTTTGAGATTCAACATCTGGATCATACAGCCCCGCTACTAGCAATAAATAAGTACAAGTATATTCTAGTAATAGTGGATTCCTGCACCAGGTTCACCTGGATGATTTCTCAAAAGAGAGCAGACTGCAAATTAGTCATATAGGCACTCCGGGGTGTAGCAGCTATGACAGCAACTCAAACGTTCCATGCTGATAATGGTCCAGCGTTTGCAGGGCGAGCCCTGCGAAAAGCATTATGGGTATGGGGAACAGAGCTGCATTTTTCCCACCCGTTCTAGGTGGAAACAAACAGGATAGTGGAAAGGGCACACCATTCCATAAAAGTGTGCCTGCCTAAGGGCATCCTTTCACTGGGGGGTAACTGGATGGACCACGTGCCTTTAGTGATCAGACGTTTAAATAATTTACCACGCCAGTCTCTATGCAATGGTAAGACTCCATGTGAACTCTTGTTTGGGAGAAAGATGTTTATGCTTGATCTGGACATTCTCCCCAGCCCCCTCTCCAGGCAAAACCAACTGCTGGCGACAACGCTGCAGAGGCAATCCCTCCAGGTGGAAGCTGCTGAGGCTCACCCTGAGAACACTCTCAAAGCAGGAGATTGGGTCCTGGAGAAGATCCATGATAAGACTGTTTGGCCCATCTTACAGACCAGTAGTGCAAGTAATCTGAGTGAAAGGTTCCAGAACTGCTGTCCTGCCCGCAATACCACCCAAGAGAGGTACCAGGCAAGTTTCTGTGGATCACCTGAAACCCGCTCCAGATGGTTACTACAATGTTTCCATGCAATCCTCCTCTTCCAGGTGAGGAGCCCGCAGAAGATGAAGGTATGGAGATCCGACAAATGATGATGACAGGCGTTCAAGATGAGGAAGCATATGCCACTCTTGACTACAATTCCACAAGTCAGGGAAGTAATGAAGGTCTGCCAATCTGGAAACAGAAAGCCTTTCCAGTTGCTAAAGTAATGAGAATTCTTTTGGACAGACTTTCTGAAACGGTGTTATAAAATGCTTGCAGTATATTTTCTCCTACTGTGGCTGAGCCTCACTGTGTTCTTCATCTCACTGACTTCCAGGCATTTTCTGAGCAAGGTTTTCACTCCACCTGCAAGCAAAGAAGTTGTTCTAAAGCCTTCAAGTTCTTCACACATTTTAGAGAAAAGAGCTCCAAGAGCCAGGAACTCCAGCCTCAATACAAATGTCTCCTCTACCCGTGGGTCATGTATGGATGCCATCATTTAATACATTTAATGGCCCAGCCACACAGCTGCAAGTTCACACTTTTTCTGTGATTGATGAATCCAGACTGTTTGCACTCAGTAATCCTGTGTCTGGAACATAAAGATAACTGTTGAGAACTAGGGCCAGGCATTTGCGCAAAATATATTCTTTGATGTGTTTTATGATGTTGAGGATCCCCATGAAATGGGGTTGCAGGTGTGTTAGGTGCGATATTACAATGCCTTTCTGCTTTTAAAGCGTGAGCCCATCCTGTGGCCCAAATACACTTTCTGGGAACACTGTGCAGTACCTTTTCAAACCGACAGTCCTGAATTCCAGGCACAGTTCCCATATATTTCACTGTCACCATACCAAACAGGGGCTTACATGTTTGAAATTCTGTATAAAAATCCGTATACAAATCTGTATAAATTCCCTCAAGAGCCACATAATGCACAACACATGTATGTTACAAATTAAGTCGTTTTTGACATGGAATACTTTTCAAACATGACTGAACAAACATGGCGGGAAACTGTCCCTATATGGTCTACTTGGGGTCAACTGATATGGCAAATCAAAGGTGTTCACACTTTAGAAATGGCCTGTAAATTCCCACATTTTATGTATTTTTTTAATTATACGCAGTTCCAGACCACTTGCAGTGATAGGAACTTGAGCTTTTACCCCGAATGGAAGAGGAAAGAAGCTGAGTTCTGGAGTGCGTCTTATAGAGAATAGAAAGAACGCAATGGCACCAAGCATATTACTTAAGCTGGTAAAATAGCTCTGCGTGTTGAGCGCTCGCTGCTGCAATCTGAGCGTGATCTGCAGGTCGCAGGTTCGAATCCTGGCAAGGCCAACTCAGCCTTTCATCCTTCCAAGGTCGATAAATGAGTACCAATTTGGGTTGGGTGATATTGTGTGTAAATATGTGCTCTGTAAAGCGCTTTAGATAAAGGCGCTATATAAATAACACATTATTATCATTATCATTATGCGTCAGGGAGACCTGTGTTATGGGCAGTTCAAGAAAATGAAGGCAATAAAAGAAAAGCAGGAACCAGTGTGGGTCTATATAGGGCTTGGAATTCCCAACACACTTCCCTGACACAAGCTATATCCATAGGCAAGCTGTGCCAAGGAATGCTTTCACAGTATCATCTTTGTGAGGTGATACAATCTCTAGATAACTTCATAAAAGAAGGGAATTAGACAGCTATCATGCAGTCAGCTACTAGTCTGAGGTGCACAACCAGTGGGTGTGTCAGGAGAGCAGCTACCTGCAACACCCCTGACCCTGGAGTACCTTGTGAGGTGGGACAAGCATCAATAACAGGTAGAATTTACACTTGGCCACAAGCAATAATGCAAATCCTGCAGACTGAAGGTGAGGCAGTGCAGCTAGGATGTGATGCTTCAGATTCTAATGATCAAGCGCTAGAGCAGGGGTTCTATGCGCTATGAGATGTCATTAGAGATGTAGTGGGATTGGTTCCGGGTGACCTGTCTAGGATTAGAAGCGACCAAGAAGCCGCAGTAAATCTTATTGTAGTAACAGATTTTTGAACACTCTTAGCAGAGGGGTCCCAGATTGGAATGTAATTTCATGGCCAGAACAAATACATGCACTTAACTTGTCCAAGGTTGCAGTACGCCAGGCATTGTCAGGCTCTACGTTCTTGTTGCTTAGTGTACTTACAAAGAGTTGTGCAGCATCATCTGCCTGGGCACCAGGCTTGACAAGTTGGATCCTGCATGGTGTGTTAAATATTCCCCTTCAAACGACACCTTCTATGGTATGTCAGGAACTCCATTCCTGGGGTAACGTGCACTTGGTTAATGACACACAGGTCAGGGAAGATGATGTTGTGCCGTATTCACATGCATGTGTTTCACCATCAAGCCCTGAAATGACACTGTACTCATTGCGTGAATGCAGAGGTTCTACATGAATTGAGTGTACAAACGCTGAACCAGTTAATTCCTGTGACAGTAATTCTAAATTCACACTGCATGTTGCACCAATTGCATTTTCAAACAGTCAAGTGCCTATCAAATGGCTTATATCTGCTGCAGTTTAATGAGAACTGTTGTCATGTTGCAATAGGCGTTCCAACCCTGGTTACTGTAAATGCACAAGTTTTGTGGGCTCATTCTGAATACCCCTAGGCAACCCTAATAAAAATCCTTGCACTGGCCTAGTTTCACATTAAGGCAACTGGAGTACCCAAAATTGGCCTTGCACATGGCACGGCTGCTAAATATGCATGTAAAGGTGTACAGCAGTGAAGAGACTTATCTCGAAGCACACTCCGCTCTGGTCAAACAGATGGCAGCCCTACTAGCCTCTGAGGATACAATGGAAGAGGCCATGCACTCTTTAATTGCCAGCTCACAGTTGGCTGGGCTCAATACTGGTTTTTCTGTGGTTGCAGCAGCTGCTAACAGGACTCTGCATAAAGGACTCATTGCCTTGGACACAGTCATTAAAACACTGACTTATTCGCTGAGTGAGTGGGGGTGTGGATTGCTGCTAATATTTGGAATCTGTCCTGTGTGTTGCTGCAGAAACTTAGTGATGGAGAGTCGCAAAATGAAGTGCCTTGAAGCAACTCGTTTCTGGTTCAGAGCTGAACTATGCAGACACCTTGGCTACAAGCAGTGTGCTCAATTTCAATAACATTTCATTTTGTCATTGATCAGGAAGAAGTCTACGGTATCAGCTATTGCCAGATGCAGAATGTCTGCCAAGGAATCATTTCTTGCCAAGATCGTGGGGGTCAAAGTGTCATCATCTGGACTTGCCCTGTGGCATAGCAGACTTGCCAAAATGTTGTCCGCGCACATAGCCGTGTGTGGAATCCAGGGATTGCTCCCTCAAGTGTTCTAGTCTGATTTCATTGAAACCCTGCGGAAGCCACGCAGAGCCATGGGAACATGCCAAGGCAGAAGCAACTGCGATGAAGGCGACTATTGCCAAACGCATCAGGCGGAACCAGCACCAAAGCAAAGGACACAGCTGAGCCTCCCGTCGCAAAACCTGATTCAAGCCAGACACAAGATGATAAATGCCTGAATCCCAGGGAGCTTCCACAGGCGAGACAAGTGATGGATACCTCTGATATGATATGATATGATATGATATGGTATTTGTAACGCGCCTATACACATGTGTTTCAAGGCGCGACGAGGCAGGGAGGGGGGACAAGGGGAGACAGACAACGATCTTACTAGGCCAGGTGTCATTCAGATCGCGCAAGTGCAGGGGTGGGGGAGGGGGAAAAGTGCAAGGGGAAGGGGAGGGGGAAGTGCAGTACAAGGTAAGTGGCGTAACGTAATAAATAAATAAATAGGGCCAGCTGGTGGCAAGTGTGAGGTAAGTGCAGAACAAGTGCTGGGGGAGGGGGGGGGGCTGTAGGGATACAGAGACAGTCCCGCAGTGCAAAGGGGTTCCAGGGCATCAGTGCAAGTGGAGAGTGGCAGGGCCCAGGGCCGAGGCCGTTTAGAGTGGTCCAGTTGCAGGATCAGTGCAGTTTCAGTGAGGAATTAAATTAGCTGTTCAGCAGGGGAGAGGGAGAGAGAAAGCAGAAGCAAAGAGGAAGGTTTTGAGGTGCTTCCGGAACCGGAGATGGTTCTCCTCAAGTTTCAGGGAGGCAGGAAGGCTGTTCCAGAGGGAGGCCCCTGCCGCGGAGAGAGATCTACCCCCAGCTTGTTGCTTCGAGAAGCGGCTAACCCTGAGGGAATTGGAGGCGGATGAGCCAAGGGCTCGGGAAGGAAGATATTTGGGAAGAGAGAGTTGAAGGTATTTAGGACCCAGGCCCCAGAAGGCCTTGTGGACAATGCAGAGGGTTTTGAACTTTATCCTCGGAGCCGCTGGGAGCCAGTGTAGAGATTTCAGTCCTGGAGAGATACGGTCCCTGGGCTTGAGGCCAAGGACAAGTCTCGCAGTTCTGTTCTGGATGAGTTGCAGAGGGCGGAGAGTGGAGGCAGGCAGATTAAGATAGAGGCTGTTACAGTAGTCCAGCTTCGAGAGAACCAGGGCTCGGGAGACAGTGAGCTTCTGGGGGAAGGAGAGGAAGGGAAGAATACCTCTGAGGAGGTGCAGCTGGTAGTGTGACCTCTTGGCGACGTCAGAAATATGAGGAGAGAAGGAGAGTGTGGAGTCGAAGATGACCCCAAGGTTTTTTGCCTTGCAGGTAGGAGCAGGGAGGGGGCCAAGGGAGGCAGGCCAGAGAGCTACAGGGAAGGAGGGAGTGGGAGTACCGATGAGTAGGATCTCAGTCTTACTGGCATTAAGGCAGAGGTCATTGGCGGCACACCATTCTTGGATAGCAGACAGACAGTCAGAGATGAGGGAAGGAGAGGGGGAGGCTGAGGGTAGCCTGAAGATGAGTTGGGTATCGTCCGCATAGCACTGGAAATTAGGGCAGAGAGCAGCGATGCGGTGGGCAAGGAGTGCCAGATACTGGTTGAACAGCCAGGGAGAGAGATTAGATCCCTGGGGGACACCACAGGTGGAGAAAAAGATGTCGGAGAGGAAGGGCCCCAGTTGGACATGGGAGGGTCGATTTGAAAGGAAAGAGGTCAACCACGCCAGAGCCTGACCAGTGATACCCAGGTTTTCCCGGAGACGGTTGAGCAGGATGGCATGGTTGACAGTGTCAAAGGCAGAGGAGAGATCGAGCAGAATGAGAGCACACGGAGTGTTGGAATCGAGGTTCAAGAGCAGGTCTTCACGGATGTTCAGGAGAGCAGTTTCCGTGCTTCTGGCAGCTCTGAAGCCAGATTGATGGTCATGAAGACTACCAACAGATTCAGCATGGAGGTTAAGCTGGGAGATGGCCAGTTTCTCCAGGAGCTTGCCCAGGAAGGGAGTGATGGAGATAGGGCGCTAGTTAGCCGGGCAGGAGGGGTCAGAAGAGGGTTTCTTGAGAAGAGGGTGCACAAGGGAGTGCTTGAGGGGGGAAGGGAAGACTCCAGAGGCGAAGGAGTGGTTGCAAAAGTCAGCCAGGGCAGGAGCCAGGGAGTCGATGTGGTCCTTGATAGTTTTGGAGGAACAGGGGGGAACCTGTTTAGACGAGACTTTCATAGATCGGACTTGTCTGGAAACCTCGTCAGCAGAGAAAGGTGGAAAGGCAGAGAAAGAGGGAGGAGGGGTGACCGCAGAAGGGCCAGAGGAAGGGTCGGGTAGGGAGGGAGGGAGGTGAAAGGAGGAGAGCGAGGACAGGATGTCCTGAGTTTTAGAGATGAAGTGAGAGGCCAGTGCAGTGCAGAGGGCCTGGGAGGGGACAGGAGAGGTAGAGACTGCAACAGGGTTGGCCAGCTCCTTGCAGATTTTAAAGAGTTCGGCGGAGTTGTTTGATGCCGCAGAGATGCGGGCTTGGATAAGGGCTCTCTTCTTGGTGAGAACGGAGAGCCGGTACTGCCTTTGGAGCAGGCGGCAGGCCAGTTTGTCAGAGGATGAACATGAAGCACGCCATTTCCTCTCTGCAACCCTGCACTTGCGTTTTAGGGTGGCGAGATCCAAGTCATACCAGGAGTTACATTTGGCTTTGGGCTTCAGGCGGATTCTCATGACGGGGGCAAGGATATCAAGAGTAACAGATATAGCAGAGTGGAGCATGGAGAGGGCTGTGTCAGGGTGGGAGTCAGCCGAAGGGGCAGGGGGGGGGCGAGAAGGTAGCAGCAAAAGCATCAACTGACACACGCTTCATGGGTCGGATGACCGAGAAGGTGGGTGGCAGTGAAGAGGGTGGCTTTGCCTGTGGGGTAGGCAGGGTGAGGTGGGAGGATAGGAGAAAGTGATCACTCCAGGAGAGAGGAGTGGAGAGAGGGACGGAGAGGGGAAGGTCAGAAGAGATCAGAGCATCAAGAGTGTGCCCAGCAGAGTGAGTAGGCCCAGATGGGAGAATAGAGAGTGAGAGAGAGTCGCAGAGGTCACGAAAGAGACCAGTGGGGGGACTGGAGGCATCAAGGTGGATGTTAAAGTCGCCAAGAAAGAGGAGTTGAGTGGTTGAGGACAGGAGTGCGGAGGAGAGGTCAGCCCACTCAGAGAGGAAGGAGGAAATTTGACCAGGTGGCCGATAGATAGTAGCCACGGTAAGGGAATGGCTAGGAGAGAGAGAGAGTCGGCAGACAAGGCATTCAAAAGAGGAGTAGGTCTGCGTAGGAGTGACAGTGGCAGGAATCCACTCAGGGAAGATAAGGGCAACATCCCTCTGGTTCCAGAGATGCAGGGCATAAGAAGCCAATGCCGACATCCACGCTGAAAGACGACAAGCACATTTTATTCCCTTCACCACTTTGCTTCCTGACACACACTAAAAGTAGATTTGCAGCGTACCCCGAGTTCAGAAAGCCTGAAATCCTAAAAAATCAGCCGAGCTGGCATCACAGTCAGGGGTAAAAAAACTGAAAATATACTGCATTCTACCTCGAGATGCAAGTTTGAGTGCACAGCATACGTACAAATTAGATGACCTCCACTTGCAAATCACTGTGGGTAACAAAGGCAGTCACATATTGCTTTAGTTTAAAGGACACTGATTCAAACTGTGGACGGGTTACACATGTGATCAAATGCTCAAGTTCACACAGTCTAAGGCCCATTGGGTGAGAAAGCCAGGAGCCAAGCTATGCTGGTTGTTAATTCCTAATGGATTCTCAAAGGATCCTTTGTCTTACCTTGAAACTATCGCCAGTAATGATTTTCAGTTAACCTAAATACCTCACATTAAATACATGCATTAATTCATGGATCCTTAGCTAGGTCCAGTTACAATATATTGGACTCATCCTGAATACCTCAATGTTAAAAACATGTATTCATTTATGCTTGTGTTGCCAATTATCGCTAACTGTTTGAAATGTGATGCAGCCATTTATTTTAACTGTGCAGTGCCTACCATATTTTTCTAGGCACTCATATATTTATTAAGCGACTCATTTACTGTGGCATGCAGTAGCTAATACTCACCAGTGCGTGCTTTGTTGTTGCCACCAATACAGGCAACCTGTGTTTGCAAATTTAGCTCCTAGAAAGTTTATTGACAATGTCACAGTGCTACAAATCTTTGATCTGTGACAAATTGTCTTGAGGGGGGGTGTTATGATATGGTATGATAATAGGTCCAAGGTAAGACAGCTTGTTCAAACATCAGGTGACTTGCAGGTAGCCAGAAATGATAGCGAACATTCATTATTAATGACAATTTGCTAAACATGTTCTTTGAACATAACGGTCGTCTACAGCACAGACAGAGAGCAGGTGCATACACTTCCTTAAAAAATATATATTTCAAAAAAAGGTAGCAGGGGCTCCTCTCCAGAAGGAACATGGCATGATAACCTGTTCTGAGATGAGAGTTTACAGCACACGCTTTTTGCTCACTGTACCTTTCACAGATGGGAAATATCCATTTGCATATCAGTCTTTGTCCCGCCCACATGGGCAGTCCAGCACCAAAATGCTATGGCAATTCCTCTCTGAACAAGAGTACCTACAGCAACCCCTAAATTATCTCAAAGAAATGAGAACATTCTTTTTTAAAAAACGAATGTCTGTAAAATAACAGCAAAATTGTAAAACCAAAATGGCTGCCGGACGTTGTAGCATGACGTGTGATGTCATCGCGTAATGTGACGCGATGATGTCATCCGCCACGCGATCGCGGCCTGTATAAAAGTAAAAGAATCACACAGAGAGATCCTGGCAGACTGGAGGCAATCGTACCGAGATGAACAAAAAAGGTAACTTCTTTCTTTTTTAAAAATAAGGAAAGTGAGGAATATGCTCTGGGCTTTAAAGGCACCCTAAGCTAGAAAGTATATGGCTTGGGATACAATGGAGAGATTAATGGTGACTCCCATTTTGTAATGGTTTCCACTATTTCAAAGAAGGTTTCCTAAATAAGGTTTGGGAAAATAAAAAAGTTTGGGTTAAAAATGTATATCCTTTCTCTTTGTTACTTACAGAAACCTGCGGAAAAATATTAAAGTTAAAGTTATAGGTTAAAAACGTATACTTTTTCTCTTTGTTAGTTACAGAAACCAGCTGAAATATACCTATATAATAAATGAAAGAGATAAAAATGAAAAAGCAATAATAAATTAGAAATATGACTAGATGACTAAGAAATGTAGGTGAGTACAACTTACAAGCAATGTAATCATAAGTTGCTCACTGCATCTCACCACCGCCAAAATATGAACAATATAACTAAAAAATAATTTTCTTTTTCTCTTATTTCCTTTCCTAAATGTCCTTCTCTACTCAGCATCTCTCCTGATGACCACGTGCATAAGACGTGGGGAAACACCTGTTGAGAGAAAAAATATACTAGGATGCAAACTAATGTATGAAGAAGGAAAGTGCATGATACTAATGCAAAAAATAAATACTATCTAAAAAGTAATCTTGTTGGGTGTGACGATATTGTTTCTTGCCAGAAGCGCACTATATATAAGTGTTTTCTTAAAAAAATATAAATTGAACTGCTGGAGAGGATGCCCGCGGGAGGGGTTGCTATTCCATCTCCTATGGGAATACCCTAAAGCAGCACACTACTGGAAAGGGGTGCTGAACCACGTGCAGGCAATCACTATCCCATGGGACCCCGGAATCATTCTGCTGGGGGACACGGGAGATGGGGATCTACCGCTGTCAGGGAACGCAGCCCGCCTGTGAAACATCCCTAGGGTCCCTCGATTCCGTTATGGTGGGCCAAGTGTTGGGACATCGTCATAGCGGAAAGGATCACCGCACTTCACATGGGCAATCTCAATCCCTTCCGAAACATTTGGGCCCCATTTATGGATTATGCAGATCGCTACCGAGCCCTCACGCAAAAAAAAACCACCGCCCGTTGGCTGGACTGAACCACGAACTGACATATCCTTCCCGATATGGAACTTTTCTCTGCTACTCCCAGTGCCATGGTCAAACAACACCATGAATTAATTATGCGACCATCACACAATTATTTTAACATTACAATTAATTGTGCCTTTTAAGCTTGTGCCGATACCGATGTCTATTGTTTATTGTTACTGTGTTTTTGATTGATAATAAATAAAATATCTACTTGAAAAAAAAAAGCGGGGACTTGCTGGGTGCATTTGAGACTGAAAGGCATGTAGGATATCACAACATAGCATAACTCTCAGGTCACTCATGCTGTTAGACTAAAACAACCACTTGTTCTGTTTTCCATTTATTCAACCATGCTCTTTGCTCACGTAGCGATCTTGTCTATAGGTGTGATGCTATATCATATCATATCTGCTTCTGCTTTGGCGTGTGTGATGTGAATAAGGAAGTAGGATGTACTATTAAATACAATAACCAGATACCCACTGTGTCAAGTGTATAATTCAGAGTAATCCGTCATAGTGGTATCTCTTCGAGTCAAAAGAACTTCACAATTTCATGGCTGTATGTGGTTAATCTTGTCGGTTGAAGCACAAACCTAGGCTAACCTGTCTTGTAGCGCTAAAGACAGACGTTTGGGGTATATATCGGCATGAAAAGACTTTTACTATGTGTCCATGTTCATAGCCTCCCACGAGGTGGAGATCAGGGGCACGGTGAGGTCTAACCATAGGCAATCTTGTCACTGGGGGTAACCTGGTTGAGGGGTCTTCTGGGAGTGGGGGTGAGATGGCCGATGGTGAGACGCAGTATTCTCCCATTTTATTATCCAACCCATCCTATGTTTTAGGATGCTCCCAAGTCTCAACCCCCCCCTTTTACACAAACACTGGGCCATAGAAGAGGGTGACTGAGAGTAACAACATTAACTTTCACACATCGTACTGGCCATGTCCTGCTAAATTGGGCCAGGCAAAGTCAGGTGCTTAATTCTAAGTGCATACACCTGATATCAATTAGTTGTCCTCACACGAATAAAAGGCAGAACCCAAAGACATACTCTAAGCAAGGCAGAACAAGAGAACGAGCAGGGCTTCCGGGCCGAAGGCAAAACTATTGGAGCAGAGCGACAGACCAAGGCAAGAGAGCAGAGGGTCAGAAAACCCCAGAGTTCCCTACTGGAGTTTGTGGCATCCAACAGGCCACGAGAGACATGTGGAGAAGGCCACATCACGCAAGTGAAAACTGCATTGTGTTTCAAGGATGCCAGTGACCCTCCCGGGTGAACGGCATAGTTCAAGAGGCAAGGCCAAGCCTGTGGTACTAATCTTGACTCATGAACTGGAAATCGTAAAGCAAAGAAGAGACGCACACAACCAGTGAGTTGGCAAGCAAACCGGAAGAACGGTGTGTGCTAAAGTTTGAAATAGCAACATTCTATCACAAGTGAAGGCTGCACGCATGTGAATGAGATATGAGGAAAGGCAGACCTGTGAATGAACTTTGAAGTAGAAGACAGCTGCGAGGTCAGCGATACTAAGTAACAGAGTTGTCTGGCGAAAGAAAGTAGCCAACTCGAAAGTCTCTGTAAAAGGTACATTGTTTTGAAGCAAGAAAGCCAATATACAGCAATAGAGATATAAAGAAGTTTAGCTCCTAGAGGAGGGGAAAGTAAAAGTTGAACTGTACATTTTTGAGACAAAGTGGTCCTGCAGTGGTCTAAAACGTAAGCCACACACATTCGAAATCCCTCGACATCCGAAAGTGGTCAGAGCCCGACAGAGGGAGACCCAAAGTGAAGTAAGCTTGGGGGAGGGAGATTCCCCTTGCAAGTTTGTGTGGTACTTTACCCGAAAGTGGCCCAAGCACGACAGAGGGAGACCCAAAGTGAAGTAAGCTTGGGCAAGGGAGCCCCCGTTACAAGTTTGTGTTGAACATTATCGTGAGAGGTCTGAGCCCAGCAGAGGGGGGCCTACAAGAACTGTGTGGTGAAAGGTCTAAGACTGACAGAGGGGGACCTTTGTGAACTTTTTGGTTGAAACATTAATTTTGGAAGTCGAGAAAAGAGACTTAAACGTGGAAGGTCAGACGGGCCTTGATCCACGTTCTGGAACTGTTTATTGTGTTGGAAGCCGAGCCACAGTGTATCATGCTGCCTACAGGAACAGCCTTATTCTGTGAGGGCTACTGTGGGGAGGAAAGCTGGTTCAACCACATTTACTAATTTGAACACTGAATTTTCCTTTTGCATGCATTTCTCCTTTATACACTTTTTTGTACAAGAGATAGGGCATTAGGTTTTGTTAGAGTAGGCCATTTTGATTTGACAGACTCCACTAGGATTGCGTTATTTATTATTTGATGGTTGAGACTACTCCCATCTTAGTTATAGGGCAGAATAGGAATCTCAATAAAGGTTTTACAAATTGTACCCATTGTGTCTGTGTCAAACCTATGATACCATGCCTCAAGTGTACTAAAATTAATTGCATGTGCACACCATTTCAAATATACCAGCATTAACTGTATGTGCACACCATTTCAAGTGTACTAACAGTAACTGCTTGTGCACACCATTTTAAGTGTACCAACATTAACTGCATTGGCACATCATTTCAAGTGTAGTAACATTAACTACATGTACGCACCACTTCTAACATTAACCGCATGCAGGGTTCAAATTTGCTGGGAGCTTTTTACCTCCTGCTTCTACACTAAGAGAGCCTGGTTGGCTTAAACGAACAGCTACCGGAGCTACTTCTGGCTCCCCAGGCAACAGGTGCCTTACCAACATGCATATGTGCCATTAAATTTGAGTGCTTTACACATCTAGACCACATTTAAATATTATAAAGCATACATAACGGGCAAGTTAGATTTGTGGGGCGTTGTGTACTCGCTTCTGGTTCACCAGTGGTACCCCCTGCCTACTGGGAGATGCTCGACACCCAGGGGCTGCTTTTATCTCCCCCTCAGCAAATCTTAATTTCGATCTCTGAGCATGTGCACACCATTTCAGGTGTACCAACAGGAACTGCATTAGTGACAAGTTGAAGTACATACAAGTCTGTCCAATGGCGACAGCAAGAGGTGGAAAGAGCTTCAAGAAGAGGACCTGATTTGATCAAGAGAGGGAGTAAGAGAGTCGTTTTTGAATGTATGCTTATTGATAGTTGAAGGAAAGACAAGAGAGGTGCAGGCTGCTTCTCTCTCTGGTTCCCAGCTTCACCAGGCTTCTCTTGTCGGCTCTCTGTCTCTCTAGGCTTCCCTCGCAGGTTCTTGGCTTCTCAGGGATTCTCTTGCTGGTTCCTGGTCTACCCACATTTTCTCTTGTCGACTCTCAGCCCCTGCAGGCTTCTCTCGTCGGCTCTGAGCCCCTCCAGACTTCTCTTGTTGTTTCTTGACCCCTTTGGGATTCTCTTGGTGGCACTTGGCCCGTCCGGGCTTCTTTTGTTGGCTCTTAGCACCTCTGGGCCTTTCTTGCCGGCTCCCGGGTTCTACGGACTTCTCTCACCGGCTCTCTGCTTCGCCTGGCTTCTCTCGCCTCTTGAAGTCGTGGCATGGCCCCACATCCCTGGGTCCCTCACAGGTACAGCGGTACCTTCTCCCGCTCGACACCGGATACCTGGGATGAGTAGATTGGCTGCTCGGTGTCCCGGTCTCCTTCTTTCCTTGTTCTTTGTATGGCAGCTCCGCCTTCCTAGTGGTACCAACAGGGAGGATAAGACAGGCAGAGAAGTCCCTTCTCTCTTTTTATCCTTGGATGGCTCATGTGAGACCTGGTATAATTGCTTTGGTTCTGCGAAGGGCTCTTCATTCCTTCTTTCTTCTTCCTCGTTTCAGTGTTTACAAAGCTGTCATTTTCCTTAATCTTCCTTGTCACAGCAGGGTTTTCATCATACTCATGAACAGGACTACACTGCATAAAGTAACTATGCACAGTAAGAAAGGGTACAGGGGGCGCTGTTGAGCAACAACCAAGATGGCTGCTTGAGCTGGGAGCTCCAGTCCCACAGAATCCTCGTATCAAATAAATCCTTTTAAGTAATAACGTTCCTGCATCTAAAGGTTCCCACATATTGCGGAATGCCCCTGGAACCAATGGCTCCATAATCCGCTAGAACCGCTCAACGAGAAGATGACGACACGGAACTCAGAGCTGCCCTGACGGCGTGAGGTGGTGAGCCCGGCTGGAGCTTTCGGCGAGCCTGCAGCAGTGGTCGTGTGAGATGGAGGCGGGCACCCCAGCCGAATATCCAACGCTTCGGGTCCTAGGTGAATCGGGAGGCCGGAGCACTGGGTGCAACACTGCCTTCGATGGCTCCCTGCAAGAACACACCAACCTATCCTGGTGAGTGGCTGCACACCCGGGCCAGTGGAACATGCTGTGCCTAAACCATGCAGCGAGAGATAGCCCATACACCTCCGGACATTTGCCTGTCTGTGCACAGCTAAACAGGGCTCCCTGCTACTGATTCAACTTGGCACCAGGGTAAAGTGCTAATATGTTCAGCCTGCTCCCGAAGCTTGCTGCTGTGTTGTGCTGTGACAGGCCTCGCACAGACAGTGGCCCACTCCTTGAACCACCAAACCACAAACCAAGTCTTCAGGGCCTCTGTGCGGTGGCCTAATCCGAGGCTGGTGACCTCCAGGGCTGTGCAGCACCACCTTCATTGTGCACTGGTTGCCGATGCTTGAACTGGTACCCCGGCAAGCTGTTACAGCTCGCATCTGACAATTACTTGTGTACTGTGCTGTGACGGCCCCCACTTGTCAGAGGCCCACATCACGAACTACCGGGGCCCACACTGAGTCTCTGGGGTGATGTGGCGGGGGCCGGCCCAGGTGCTTTTGTACCGCAGGCCCAGCAGCACCTCATTGAGCACAATATCCTGGCACCGGCGCTGGAGCTGATGTGCCAGTAGGTTGGTAAGCCCCCGCCCCCGCACCATCACATATCCTTACTTTCAACTATACCTGGGCAGCATCTCATGTAAAACCGGTCACAATAATTAACTGTTTCAACTGGAATAACGGAAAGTAGACCCAATCCTCATTTGCGGCCCCGGGTCCAGACTCCTGGGGTCACGGGGTATAGACACCCCTGCGGCCACCGTTGCAACATTGTTCTTCTTGACCTGTGCCCCCCCATACACCCTCAGCCACCCACTAAAAAAGGTTCAGATGGACTCATTCACCAACGCCCCCAACAAGACCATGGGGGCAACAGAAACGGTGGCTAACAACGAACCAGCTTCAACTTCTGGGGATGCCCGCGAAGATCATTTACTGTCAGCCATGCAGACGAGCTTCATGACGGTGAACATGAAGCAGGATGATATCATATCGACTAGTGGCTCCCTAAAATCTAAATTAGAGAAAGAAAGCACCCGCCTAATTGAGGCAGAAACTAGGATTGGCGACACTGAGGATAGGATGGACAGGCACGACTGCGACATCTCGCAACTGAAACAGGAGGTCAGCAAAATCTGCAATAAGTGCAAGGACCTGTAGTCACGCTTGCAGCGCAACAATATTCGCATAATAGAGATTCCTAAGTCAGACGGCAAGGGTCCCATGGAAATCTTTGTTGAAGATCTACTGAAGTCTTTATTTGATCACACAAAGTTCTCCTCACAATTCATGGATGAGTGCATGCACCGGGTCCTGCTCCCCATCCCTAAACCTGGGGTCCTTCCGAGCACTATACTTGCAAAATTGCTCAACTACAGAGACAGCGATTTAGTACTAAGAATGGTACGGAAGAAAGGTACACTCCGTTACGAGGCATCCGAGATTCATATTTACCCAGACTTCTCTGTTAATGTGCAAGCCCTCTGGAAATAATACGACCCTGTGAAGAAACTATTGAGAATCAGACAGGTCCCGTATGCATTAATGTTCCCTGCCAAACTACGGATCCAAAATGCGGGCCGTGTGCATATCTTCGAAACCCGAGCTGAGCCAATGGCATATATAGAGGAATCGATTTCTCTTCCCCTCCCTCGGCGCGACCACGATTGCAAAAACAACCACCCTCACACAAGCAATGATGGTTTGGATAACATGGAAAATGACTGAATGATGCAGAAATCGTCCAATGTTCTCCTGTTTTAGGAACACACATACATATTCAACATGGATATCATCCGGACAGGCTGCAGTCACTGCAACCAGCTGCAGGATAGTGGCCTCTGTTCACAGCACTCCCCTGGATATTCCCACAGTTTATTTCGGGGTCCATCGTCAAGTTGGGGGTGATGATTTGGGTGGTGGGGTAAATTACTGTCGAGTTGTGGTAAACGACGGACAATTGCACCAAAGGTTTTTGGAGGTGTTTAAGCTTGTGGTAATGATTTTATGTTCAAACAAAATCAGTGCAGACGGTTTCCCTAGTACTCATCACAGGTAATCACTACTAACAATGTTAGCAAGGGATATACATTTAATACAGCAGCCAAGTCGACATGGTTGACAAAATCCCCTTCCTGACATGGAATGTTTGGAGCCTAAACAACCCTATTAAAGCAAGAAAAACACTATCATATATGATTCATCATTGTCCAAAAGTAGTGATGTTGCAGGAAACCCATTCCCAGGGAGCACTCAATTAAAGATTTGCATCCAGCTGGGGGAGCCAGTGAGGTTACACTGACTACTCCTCTCAGGCTAGGGGAGTTAGGAACACGTTACTTACCTGTAACTGTTGTTCTCCAGCATGGGTCTGGCATGGATTCACATGCTCATGAATATTCCCCGTCGTCAGGCCGGGAATCCTCGGTAAAGAAAAAATCAGTATCAGTTTCATTTCTGATCTGTCTTTCTCAGTAGTAACCAATCACTGGTCTCTGGATCATACTGCCCCAGCCAATAACTGCCCTCTCCCTAAGCCCCGCCTCTGGTAGCCATCTTCAGATTTGGTAGCACGCAAAGTGGCAGTATGACCAAGGGAAGAGCCGCAGAGGGGTAGGAGGGAGGATTTGCATGTGAATCCATGCCAGACCCATGCTGGAGAACAACAGTTACAGGTAAGTAACTTGTTCCTTCTCCAGCATGGGGTCTGGCATGGATTCACATGCTCATGAATATAAGAATACATAGCAGTACACACATGCACAACCAACGGGAGGTGGAAAAGGCTCAAAATTAAGCATTACATCAAAAACTCAACCTTAAGCAATTCTTACCTCCTCACCAGGCTCGCCTTAGGCGAACAGGTTGCGCAGCACTGCTTGGCCGACCCTGGACTCCTCCCTGGAATCCCGGTCGACGCAGTAGAATCTCGTGAAGGTGTGCGTCGACCTCCACGTAGCAGCCCTGCAGATGTCCAGCAGGAGCACACCAGACAAGAACGCTGTGGTAGCAGTGATAGCTCTGAACGAATGGGCTCTCGGACGGCCAGGCAACGGTCGGTTTGCCAACCGATGACAGTGTGTGATGCAGCCGGATAACCATCTGGAAATGGAAGCCTTCGAGAGAGCCTTCCGTTGGTTCACTGGTCCAAAGTTCAAAAACAGCTGTGATGTCTTCCGACAACTCTTCGTGCGGTCCACGTAGAACTTCAGCGCTCTAGCCACATCCAGCGAGTGCAAAGTCCTCTCGGCCGGTGACGAAGGCGACGGGAAGAAAACAGGTAACACCAAGGGCTCGTTAAGGTGGAAGTCCGACGGCACCTTGGGCATAAAAGAGGGGTGCGTCCTCAGCACCACCCCCGTGTCGTGAAAAGTCAAGTATGGGGGCTTGCAGGATAGGGCCTGGATCTCTCCCACTCGCCGTGCGGAGGTGATGGCCACAAGAAACGCAGTCTTCCACGACAGGAACTTCAACGGTGCCGAATGCAGGGGCTCGAATGGCGCCCCCATGAGCCTGGTCAGCACCATGTTGAGTTCCCATGCAGGGGCCTTCACCGGCGGGAACGATCGGAACAGTCCCTTCATAAATTCCTTCACCAAGTGATGGGACCACAAGGACGCCCGACCTGTGGTTCTGGTTTATCGGGAGATCGCAGCCAGATGTATCTTGAGGGAGGCGTGAGCCAGCCCAGCCTTGGCCAGCGACAATAGGTACGGCAGCACTTTAGGGGCCATAATCCGTAGAGGGTTAATCTTCTGTGCACGGCACCAGACAGAGATCCTCTTCCACTTATGTCCGTAGCACTTGAGAGTTGAGGACGCCCTGGCCTTTGCAAGGACCTCTCTGCAGTCAGCCGGGATATCGTACCCTCCAAACTCTAGTGCTGCAGGAGCCAGGCCTGCAAGTTCAGCGACTCTGGGTCGTGATGAAGTATGGCGCCTCCTTCTCCTTCCATCGGCAGCTTGACTGGTGGGGACGCTAACAAGTCCAGAAGGTCCGGGAACCAGATCTGCCTCGGACACGCCGGTGCGACGAGGATCATCCTGCACCGGGACCTCTTGAGCTGGTTGACGAGTCGGAGCAGCAACGGCAACGGAGGGAACGCATATAGGAACAGGCAGTCCCAGGGGAACGAGAAAGCATTGCCCATGCTCCTCGGCTGGGGAAACCTGCTGGCGAACCTCTGGCACTTGGAGTTTGTCGCCGTCGCGAACAAGTCGATCTGCGGTCTTCCCCATCGTCGGATTAGTCGATCCACTTGATCCTGACGTAGTTCCCACTCGTGGCACGAGCGCAGCTCCCTGCTGAGTGAGTCGGCGATGGTGTTCTTTATCCCTGCCAGATGAAAGGGCGCCAGAAACATTCCTTGGGCGACGGCCCAATGGCACAGATTCTGGGCTTCCTTGGAGAGGGCTGGGGATCTGGTTCCTCCCTGCTTCCGGATGTAGAACATTGCGGTGGTGTTGTCGGTGAAGATTCTCACCACCTTGCCCTTGAGGGACGGGAGAAAGAACCTGAGGGCCCAGAACACTGCACGGAGCACCAGGATGTTGATGTGGAGCGTCTTCTCCTCCGGGAGCCAAAGGCCTCTCGTGTGAAGTTCTCTGGTGTGCGCTCCCCACCCTTCCAGGGAGGCATCTGTCGTCACCGTTATCTGGTGGGATGGGGCCTGAAAGTCTGTGCCCGCCGTCAGATGAGCACGGGTGCCCCACCACCGGATCGCTCGTTGGAAGGTCTCGTTGAGCGGGATCCTGTCCTCGAAGCTGCCCGTCACTTGGATCCAGCGGGCATCAAGGACTGCAGAGGGCACATCCGAAGCCTGCACAGGCGCACGAGATATATGCAGGAGGACATCATCCCGAGGAGGATCTTGATGGACCTCACCCTGGCCACGTCCGTGGCCAGCAGACGCTGCACCTTGCCCAGGTTGGCCTTCGTCCTTTCCTCCGACGGCGAGGCCAGACACGCCACTGTGTCGAGCTTGGCTCCCAGAAACAGTGCAACTTGCGACGGGACCAGGTGGGATTTGGGAAAGTTGATGGAGAATCACAGGTCCGTGAGCAGCTGGACGGTCTTCGCTGTGTGATCTACGGCGAGCTCCCTTGTCCTTGCTCGGATGAGCCAGTCGTCCAGGTAGGGGTAGACGTGGATCCCCTGCAGGCGCAGCCGCGCCGCCACCGGTGCAATGCACTTGGTGAACACCCTGGGTGCCGGCTTCAATCCGAACGGGAGGGCCTTGAACTGGTAGTGCCGTCCTTGGTCCACGAACCTGAGGAACTTTCGGTGTCCTTTCAGAATGGGGATGTGGAAGTACGCATCCTCCAAATCCAACGACGACAGGAAATTGCCCTCCTCCAGCTGTCCCAGCACGTGCTGGAGGGTGACCCTCCGGAACTTCTGTGCCTTGATGTACTTGTTCAGTCGTCGCAGGTCCAGGATGGGGCTGTGATGCTGGAAATGCATCGGAGGGACAGGGCCTCCGTATCCTTGTCCTTTACTGCCTTTTTTATCGAGTGTTCTGTCATATTTTTCGCGCAGGAGTTCATGTGGGATTCCTGGCGATGCAGCTCTCTCTCTCTTTTGGTTTGGTGAACAGACCCATGGGATACCCTTACGGCACCCATGGGTGGGGGTACAACCCTGTGCCCCTAGTGTATGTTTTTGGGCACCTGTGGGTGGCCAGCAGAGCAGGGTATGGGCTGGTGGCAGCTCCATGCTGAATTTGACAAGTGCGCTGAGTATCCTCCATTTTGGGATACCCCGGCCCTGCCATTGGAATCAGTTGATTCCGGAGAGAAAAAAAGATGGCCCCTGTGGCCTCTTGCTTTTTATTACCTATTACCTTGTTTTCCCAAAGTCCTGGGAAGCCCTCACTCTGTCCCTTCCCCCTGACTGGCTGTTGGGTGGAAGTTCCATATATGGTGTTGTTGTGAAGTCCAGTCCAGACTGACTGGAGCCTTCCCAGTGACTGTATGTTGTGGGTACGCCCTGTGGGTGGGACCTGGGTGAATGGAGCGTGTGACCAATATGCACTTCTTGTTGTGGCTGTCTGGTTTCTGGTATGGGAGACAAAGACTGAGACAGCCCTGCCCGAAACTGGCCTGAATGCAGTGTGTAGTGTTGAATGGCTGAGTACTTGTCCAAATCCACATTCCTAGTTGTGAGTGTCTGAGAGGGAGGAGGATGGCCTGAATGCACTGTGTGCCTGATTGGCTGACTGCATGCATGCCCTTCTGTATGATTGGCTGCTGCGAGTGACCCAGCAGTGTGGATGAGAGACAAGATAGTATATCTGGGGACCTCTCACCACTGGAAATTGTTCAGAAGCGTTCAAATCCTGTGTCTACACTTTAAGAGTAACTGGAACTGCTGATCCTGGACGCCCAGCTGGAAGACGAAGACTTGCTGTTGCATTTGCTTCGACTTGATCTGAAAGCTGCCGAACTCGTCGAAGACTGATCCGAGAGAGGACCTGGTAAGGCGCCCTCTTCCCGTGCTCCGAGGGACCATCGAGCACCGCTAACCTTCGCCGAAGCTCCCTGGAAGTCAGACCCTCGAAAGGCTGCCGACCCGAGACGGGACCGCTGAGGAGAACGAAGCAAAGCACCCGGACTTCGCCCCTGTCGAAGTCTATTGCCGTCGACCAGGGTCCGCAGGTTTGTGTAACCGCTGGAGGGCTGTCGAAGTTGTGTTGGCCAGCCGTGGGGACCACTTGACGCTGGGCCGCCGACGACCAGAGCCGCCCGCTCCTTTGCCTAAGAACATTTGAATCCAAGGACTCCCTTGCCCGCAACGTCGACCACTTTGTCCTGCCGGAGAAAGTCGAGGACGACCAACGCGCCGAGGAGAATCCGCTGGTGGGTTTCCCGCCACCTGAAGGCCACAAAGGCTTTGACGACTCGACGCCCTTGTTGGGCCACAGTTCTTCCGAATCTCTTTGCGGTCCTGAACAATCCATCGCCGAGGTGCCTCGCACACCTCATCCTTGCAGGACATCGCTGACGAGCACCGCCTGGATCGACATCGGGGTCTCGGCACCCTTGAACTTCTCATCACCGCCGTCGATGACAAGTTCACCATCTTCGACGCCTCTCGACGATCCGTGGCTCCTGCTTTAAAGGGAGTCACTCAAGAAGGATCCTTCGACTCGTCTTCCAAGAACTCTACTCCACCAGGTACTTGTGGGGGTAAAACCTTAATAGGAGGAAATAAGGCTAGTGAACAATATATGGACTGGGCTTGTGCTATATATCTTTATTTTACAGGTTGCCCAGGTGGGGGGATCTCCAGACAGAACTGTGTCTATCGGTAGAGGCCAGCATTCTGCTTATTGTTTCAACCATCTTACGTTCCTTCCTATATCTATTGCTGGTTTCCTCGTTATTGATCTGTGTGACATTTTAACCGTACAGTTGATGCACTTTAGTGAGATTTGATAACCTTGGTGGTACGACTTTAGAATTGTATATATTTATCATTGTTGATTTCCGAGTACAAAGTGCGTTATTGTGATCGTGTACATACCTTTGAATATTAATTATATAAAGACTGTGTTTTCAGTAATACAGTGTGTGGGCATTCCTTTGTGGGGGTTCGGGGACTACACTGTACTTAAGAACCAGCCTGCATCACCTCCTGAGAAGCTAGGCCTTGACTGCTCGTCTACGTTACCAATAATAGAGAATCTTGGCTGGGGTCCTCTGTGCCTCTCCTCTACCATATAGAGAGCGGAAGTACAGACACCCCCCTCCAGTCTTTACAGGGCCGCCATCCTCCTGTCTTCTTTTTCACGAGGAAGTACCTTGAGTATACTCCGGAGCCCCGGAGCCTCTTCGGGACCAGCTCGATGGCACCTTTTTTGAGCATCGCCCTTACCTCCAATAGCAGTTGAGGGACGTGATTTTCCTTCCTGGCCACGGGTGGAATGCGGGGGCACTTTTTTTAGAAATTCGAGGGCGTGCCTCTGGGCCAGGGCATCCAGCACCCAACGGTCGGTGGAGATGGACTCCCACACGCTGACGAACTCCGCCAGCCAGCCTCCACCGGGGTGCTTCGGTGGGGGCCCGACACCGCTGTCGGTTCAATCTTGCTTGGAGGTCGCTTTGCCACCTTGGCCTCCCTGGCGATAACAGCGGGTCGCACCCGACTTGCCTCGTCCTCTATAGGCTTCCTGCGACGAGGAGCAGGCCGCTTGGCGGTACGTAGAGGAGCCACGCCGAATCCCTTGGAGGTACCGTGCTTGCCTCCGGTGCTCCGAAAGGACGGCCTTCGTTGCCGGAGGACGCCTAGGGCCTTAGCTGTTTCCGTGTACGCCTTGATGGCTTGGAGGGACTCATCCACCGTTTTCCCAAACAGATTGTTCCCGTCGAACAGCATGTCCAAAACCTTGGCTTGTACGTCCTGGCGGAAATCCGTCGCCTTGAGCCACCCTCGTCGTCTAAGGCAAACGCTGTTGCCTAGCTGGCGGAAACCGGTGTCGGCAATGTCTGTTGCCACCGTAATGGCGTTGTCCGACGCCACTTCGCCTTCTTGCAAGATCTCCAGGGCCTCGGCCCTCTTGTCATCTGGTAGGAAGTCCAACAGGGGGGCGATCTTGTACCATGACTCCCTGTCGTAGCGGGCCACGATCGCGAGGGCGTTGGCCGCCTTAATTATTGTTGCCGCCGCCGAGATAACTCGTCGTCCCATTGCGTCCAGCTTCTTTCCTTCGCCGTCCGGCGGGGAAGTTGACGTTGAGGCCGATGCCCCCCGCTTTCTTCTTGGCCGCCGCTGAGACGACCGAGTCCGGGGTCGGTTGTGCCCTAAGGCACAAACGGGCCGCGTCGGGGACCCGGTACTTCTTCTCGTACCGATCCCTCTTGGCAGGCGTCGTAGATGGGTTCTTGAGAAGGGTGAGACCCTCATCCCAGATGTCATCCAGCAGAGGCACGGCGAGGACTGTCTTCCTCTTGGCCTCGCGCCGTTGGTAAAGGACACATTCCTTCTTTTTCTCTTCGGGGCAGAGCTGAAAAAGCGATCATTGCATGGAAAGAGGTGATCTCGTGGGGCGGGGCGGCCCGGGCTGGCGATGGGAGCTCTGTCCCGTCGTCACCGCCGTCGTCATTGGTACCCGTCGTGGCCGTGTCCGTTCCCGTGTCATCCTCAGGGACGGGGGACGTGGTTAAAGGCTGAGCAGGCTGCGAGGGCTGAAAAGGCGGGGCTGGATGTATCCGTCTTCCCTTTTTTGGGGGGTTTCCCGTCGGGCCTGGGTCCGGCTCTGGCTCCTCCGTCGAGCATGGTTCCGGATCCTCCGTCGGTGGTAAGGGCAATCGTGTCCTTATCTCCGAACATAAGGATTATATTACCAACAAAATGGCTGCCGAGTTATCCTGAGGCTCCGGGAGCGACGGGTGACTAGGACCCTCGCCGGTGACGCCGTCACTCTCGTCGTCACCTTCGTCGGGATCCCTCCCGTGGGGACGGGCCTCTACAACGCCCTCGTCAAGGCCCTCTAAGACGTCTACCAGTTCCTCCTCGGATGCTGTGTCCATGTCCACAATGGCCACCGCTCCCCCTCTTTTTCCGCCGGGGTCTTCACGGAGGTCTTTTCGATGGGTCTGAAAGAGGCTTCCTTCCGCAGAGGCAGGGAGACTCTGGGCCCCGAGGTTGCCTCCACTGGTGTAGCCACCACAGGCTGCGCCAGGGCCGCCGCAACTTCCTCGATAGAGGCCTTGGCCGGGTGAATCAAGGCCTTCACCGCCTTGGGCGTGCTTGAGGCCTTCACCTTGGGGGGAGGGTCACCGCCTCACTCCCCCTCGGCTGAATCCTTCAAGATTGACCGGGGCCTCTCCAGAAGCTTACCCGAGTTCTCGGATTTCCTCTTCCCCGAACCAGAGCGTTGGCTCGTGGTTGATGGTGCCGGGGAAGGCGCGCCCTGCCTGGCAGCCGAAGAGCCTGACCGTTCGGCGCTCCCGGTGCCTGCTGACTTGCGATGCTTTGCATTCTGTTGGGCCCACGTCGCCGGGGTGCCCTCACAGGACTTAGAAGACCGCTCGGACTTCTTCTTCTCCTTCTCACCTGACGGGCTCTTTCCTTCCAGCCAGTTGGTGAGACGAAGGTGTCGGTCCCTGATGGTCCGTTCTGACATGTTCCTGCAAAACACACAGTCCTTCTCCACGTGCGTTTTGTCCTCATGAAGGCAGTAGAGACATTTCGAGTGCTCGTCCTCCTTGAACACATTCTGCAGCTGGCATCCAGGGCAAACCCTGAACAGCTTTCCGGGCGTCAAGCTTCCTTTATCCTGGGCCATGTTTGGGTAGGCCGCAGAAACTTCTGGAATCCTCCAAGAAGCGTAACTCAACGAAATCTTCACCCTTGAGGGGCGTAGAAAAATCCGACACGGATCCCCGTTAATCGGATGTAGAAACGGTGGAGCTTGAGGCTCTATTTGCCCGAAAAATGAGAAATTCTCTTTGAAAAAGCGCGAAAACGCAGCAAAAGCTCGAGAGCTAAACACGAGGACTCCCAACACTTGAGCGTGCGGTAAAAATCTGAAGATGGCTGCCAGAGGCGGGGCTTAGGGAGAGGGCAGTCATTGGCTGGGGGCAGTATGACCCAGAGACCAGTGATTGGTTACTACTGAGAAAGACAGATCAGAAACGAAACTGATACTGATTCTCTCTTTACCGAGGATTCCCGGCCTGACGATGGGGAATATTCATGAGCATGTGAATCCATGCCAGACCCCATGCTGGAGAATGACACTGATACACCGGTCATTACCCTTCCAAGAAAACAAGCGTTGTATAGACTCCCAGGGTCGATATGTGATTATATGGGGCAGACTCGCAGGTGTAGATATAACACTAGTCAATACACATGGTCCCAACTTAGATGACCCCGATTACTATCGACAAATAGCAGAAACTCTAGCCGGAAGACCTCACTCCTCGAATGTGTGGGGAGGGGACTTCAACACGATCCTGGACTGCGCAGTGGACCGCTCCAAAGATACCCAACGGGACCTGACAAATGCAGGCCGTATGATACAGCAAATTATGCACCAAACACAATTTGTGGACACATGGAGGGTCCGCAACCCAAACTCTCAGGAATACACTTATTACTCATCGGTGCATGACACACATTCCAGTATCGATTATTGGTTGGTCCCAGCGGCACGGATCGCCCGTGTACAAGATTGCAAGATATATCCTAGAACTAATTACGACCACTAACCGGTTGTCTTAACAATAGTATGGGATGGCCCCAATACCCCCAGCCCGTCATGGAAAATGCCTCCTTCGTGCCTCCTAGACACACTATTTCTTGCGACTCTGCCGGAGGGCGTCACTGACATTTTCTGGGGGAATGAGGAAGCTGAACCCCATTACTCTACTGCTTGGGAGACTTGAGGTGATTTCGGTCTCATCCGGGAGTCGAAGAGTGACGCGCCGGGAACTGGGCAGGGTGGAGACGGACCTTCGTCAGCTCGAAAATTAACATGGCACGTAACACAACAGGCACTACTGGGACTAATTAAGGGTAACCAATTAAGGTTTATGGACCTAGCAGATAAAGCGGTCCGACTGATGAATCAGCCCGTTCAGGCAAGACGATACAGGGAAGCAGACAGACCGGGCCACTTCCTATCGAACGCTATCCGCTCAGAAAAAGTCACAACACATCACCGGGATCTTAGCCCAGTCTGGTAACATATTAACTACACATGACTAAATCAATAGCGTGTTCCAACAATACTATAAAACCATTTACACCAATTGTGATAAGTGCACGGACGCAGAGTTGACTAGTTATCTAAAGGACATCCTCCTCCCATCCTTGTCAGATGAAACACAGCTAGAACTTAACTGCCCAATCGCACTAGAAGTTGTCAAAGCCATAATGGCCCTTCCGTCGGGTAAAGCCCTCGTACCCGATGGCACAGGAATCAAGCTATATAAAGAGCTCTGTCAAATCCTGGCGCCCAAACTCCAGAAGGTCTGGGAGGAGTCCTTATGATCTGGCAGGCTGCCCCCCTTGCTTTCCGAAGACGTTATTACTGTGCTGCTGAAACCAAGTACACCAGCTTCGGATATGGCCTCATATAGGCCACTATCCTTAATTAACACTGGTACCAAAATATTTGCCAAAATTCTGTCCGCTCGTCTCCTCCCCCTCATGCCAACATTGATTCATCCAGACCAATCCGAATTCATCCCGGGCCGGTCGACTGCATTTAGCCTGCGTAGACTTTTCTGCATCATAGCCCAAATAGACCCAAGGGCGAATGCTGTGGCTGCCTCACTTGACGCAGAGAAGTCCTTCGACTCTGTCTCTTGGCACTTCCTTTTTGCGATACTTCAGCGGATGCAACTGGGAAATCAATTAATTAAATTCATAAGCCTTCTTTACACTAACCCAACAGCTAGAGTGCGCACTAATGGCACGTTATCTCCCTCCTTATAATTAGGCCGTGGCACGAGGCAGCGCTGCCCATTGTCTCCACTTCTCTATGCTATGACGATTGAACACTATGGCCTGCATAATACGACATGGACACCGTCACAGGGGCCTCTATATAGCGAGCCTGCCACAAATCATATCCCTTTATGCCGATGATACACTGTTATACATCCGAAATCCGGAACTGAACATGGCTCTGTGACTAGAGGAGATCCAAAATTTCACAACACATTCAGGATACCGAATCAATGAGGCTAAATCAGAGTTGTTCCGACTGACCGGTGCGACACATATTTCGACAGACTTATTGGGTTTCAGATGGGTCCCGCACAAACTTAAATACGTGGGCATACTGGTTTCTCGATCACGCCGCTCTTTACTTGCAGATAACCACGAAACCTATCTAAACTCTCTGACTGTGAAGCTGCAACTCTGAGCTAGATTCCCTATATCATTATACGGCAGACTCTCTATGCTTAAAATTATCATAGTACCAAGCTGTTATATTATTTCTGCAAAATACCAGTTTGGCCGGGTCGTGCTTTCTTCGACAAACTGTGCTCCATAGTAATTAAATACACATGGGGAACAGGAACTCCACAAATGAAAGGGGAGTGATTGACTGAGCCGTTTGAACAAGGGGGCCTTATGGCACCTGACTCTGAGCTTTACTACATTGTATCACAGGCATAGTATGCAGGATATTGGTACACTTCACACGACACCCTACTACACTTGGGCCCTCTAACCTAAAATCAATTATCCTCGCTGGTCCACACCTTGATTCATGCTCATTAGACGCGGTCCGCACAACAGTCAACGCCTGGCCGAGACTTTTTAAGAGACTGGGGGTGGAGACACCGTACTGCGGGTCGGTTCCATTGTGGAGAAGCCCGGGACTCCCTCTGACATATGATAAAGATATTCAAAACATGCGGGAAACTGGAGGGGAGCTGTCACTGCACAACCTCTTTCCTGATTGGACATTTGTCACACTCGAAGATTTCAAGGCCAAACTGGGAAATAACCCAATTATATCACTTCAATACTTTAGAATGCAGACAGCATTCCATTGCCGATGGCCCTAATTTCCTCAAGAACCAAACGCCTGTGCACTAGCAGAAATGCTTGTGATTAGTAAAGACCCGAGGAGACTTGTATTCAGACTTTATAAGGAATGCCAGGCCAATCAAATAATTAACAATAGCGCAAAGGGGAAATGGGAAGGGGACCTAGGTATAACAATACATGAAGAACAGTGGCGGCGCTGGTGCCTGTCGATTTAGGCTAATACAATTTAAGATATTAAATCAATTGCACTACACGTACGCACACAATGCTAGTCTAGTATCGAATGGGCAAAATGCAGACTCCCTCCATGTGTACTGGAATTGCCCACGTATTTCCAGTTTTAGCAGTGCACAGAAACACCCCCTACACTGTCACCCCCTTAATACCTGCTGGGGGACATAGAGAAGGTTCCAGGCAACATTCGCAGACTTTTCAATTTGGGTTGCCTCATTGCTAAAAAAAATGCATTCTGAAGTATTGGAAATCCAGTGCAGCCCCCAGTGTCAATGAATGGCTCAGAGAACGGACCCATGCTAATGATATGGTGGAATGCTATATCTCCATGATTGTACCTGCGTGAGAGAACTGACCTATGCCAATGATAGGGAGGAATGCTATATCTCCATGATTGTATCTGCGTGAGAGAGCAGACCTATGCCAATGATAGGGAGGAATGCTATATCTCCATGATTGTACCTGCGTGAGAGAGCAGGCCTATGCCAATGATAGGGAGGAATGCTATATCTCCATGATTGTACCTGCGTGAGAGAACTGACCTATGCCAATGATAGGGAGGAATGCTATATCTCCATGATTGTACCTGCGTGAGAGAGCAGACCTATGCCAATGATAGGGAGGAATGCTATATCTCCATGATTGTACCTGCGTGAGAGAGCAGACCTATGCCAATGATAGGGAGGAATGCTATATCTCCATGATTGTATCTGCGTGAGAGAACAGACCTATGCCAATGATAGGGAGGAATGCTATATCTCCATGATTGTACCTGCGTGAGAGAGCAGACCTATGCCAATGATAGGGAGGAATGCTATATCTCCATGATTGTACCTGCGTGAGAGAGCAGACCTATGCCAATGATAGAGAGGAATGCTATATCTCCATGATTGTATCTGCGTGAGGGAACAGACCTATGCCAATGATAGGGAGGAATGCTATATCTCCATGATTGTACCTGCGTGAGAGAGCAGGCCTATGCTAATGATATGGTGGAATGCTATATCTCCATGATTGTACCTGCGTGAGAGAACTGACCTATGCCAATGATAGGGAGGAATGCTATATCTCCATGATTGTACCTGCGTGAGAGAGCAGACCTATGCCAATGATAGGGAGGAATGCTATATCTCCATGATTGTATCTGCGTGAGAGAACAGACCTATGCCAATGATAGGGAGGAATGCTATATCTCCATGATTGTACCTGCGTGAGAGAGCAGGCCTATGCTAATGATATGGTGGAATGCTATATCTCCATGATTGTACCTGCGTGAGAGAACTGACCTATGCCAATGATAGGGAGGAATGCTATATCTCCATGATTGTACCTGCGTGAGAGAGCAGACCTATGCCAATGATAGGGAGGAATGCTATATCTCCATGATTGTATCTGCGTGAGAGAACAGACCTATGCCAATGATAGGGAGGAATGCTATATCTCCATGATTGTACCTGCGTGAGAGAACTGACCCATGCCAATGATAGGGAGGAATGCTATATCTCCATGATTGTACCTGCGTGAGAGAGCAGACCTATGCCAATGATAGGGAGGAATGCTATATCTCCATGATTGTACCTGCGTGAGAGAGCAGACCTATGCCAATGATAGGGAGGAATGCTATATCTCCATGATTGTACCTGTGTGAGAGAACAGACCTATGCCAATGATAGGGAGGAATGCTATATCTCCATGATTGTACCTGCGTGAGAGAGCAGACCTATGCCAATGATAGGGAGGAATGCTATATCTCCATGATTGTACCTGCGTGAGAGAACAGACCTATGCCAATGATAGGGAGGAATGCTATATCTCCATGATTGTACCTGCATGAGAGAGCAGACCTATGCCAATGATAGGGAGGAATGCTATATCTCCATGATTGTACCTGCGTGAGAGAGCAGACCTATGCCAATGATAGGGAGGAATGCTATATCTCCATGATTGTACCTGCGTGAGAGAGCAGACCTATGCCAATGATAGGGAGGAATGCTATATCTTCATGATTGTATCTGCTTGAGAGAGCAGACCTATGCCAATGATAGGGAGGAATGATATATCTCCATGATTGTACCTGCGTGAGAGAACTGACCTATGCCAATGATAGGGAGGAATGCTATATCTCCATGATTGTACCTGCGTGAGAGAGCAGGCCTATGCCAATGATAGGGAGGAATGCTATATCTCCATGATTGTACCTGCGTGAGAGAGTAGACCTATGCCAATGATAGGGAGGAATGCTATATCTCCATGATTGTACCTGCGTGAGAGAACGGACCTATGCCAATGATAGGGAGGAATGCTATATCTCCATGATTGTACCTGCGTGAGAGAACGGACCTATGCCAATGATAGGGAGGAATGCTATATCTCCATGATTGTACCTGCGTGAGAGAACGGACCTATGCCAATGATAGGGAGGAATGCTATATCTCCATGATTGTACCTGCGTGAGAGAACAGACCTATGCCAATGATAGGGAGGAATGCTATATCTCCATGATTGTACCTGCGTGAGAGAGCAGACCTATGCCAATGATAGGGAGGAATGCTATATCTCCATGATTGTACCTGCGTGAGAGAACAGACCTATGCCAATGATAGGGAGGAATGCTATATCTCCATGATTGTACCTGCGTGAGAGAGCAGACCTATGCCAATGATAGGGAGGAATGCTATATCTCCATGATTGTACCTGCGTGAGAGAGCAGACCTATGCCAATGATAGGGAGGAATGCTATATCTCCATGATTGTACCTGCGTGAGAGAGCAGACCTATGCCAATGATAGGGAGGAATGCTATATCTTCATGATTGTATCTGCGTGAGAGAGCAGACCTATGCCAATGATAGGGAGGAATGATATATCTCCATGATTGTACCTGCGTGAGAGAACAGACCTATGCCAATGATAGGGAGGAATGCTATATCTCCATGATTGTATCTGCGTGAGAGAGCAGACCTATGCCAATGATAGGGAGGAATGCTATATCTCCATGATTGTACCTGCGTGAGAGAACAGACCTATGCCAATGATAGGGAGGAATGCTATATCTCCATGATTGTACCTGGGTGAGAGAACAGACCTATGCCAATGATAGGGAGGAATGCTATATCTCCATGATTGTATCTGCGCGAGAGAACGGACCTATGCCAATGATAGGGAGGAATGCTATATCTCCATGATTGTACCTGCGCGAGAGAGCAGACCTATGCCAATGATAGGGAGGAATGCTATATCTCCATGATTGTACCCGCGTGAGAGAGCAGACCTATGCCAATGATAGGGAGGAATGCTATATCTCCATGATTGTACCTGCGTGAGAGAACAGACCTATGCCAATGATAGGGAGGAATGCTATATCTCCATGATTGTACCTGCGTGAGAGAACAGACCTATGCCAATGATAGGGAGGAATGCTATATCTCCATGATTGTATCTGCGTGAGAGAGCAGACCTATGCCAATGATAGGGAGGAATGCTATATCTCCATGATTGTACCTGGGTGAGAGAACTGACCTATGCCAATGATAGGGAGGAATGCTATATCTCCATGATTGTACCTGCGTGAGAGAGCAGGCCTATGCCAATGATAGGGAGGAATGCTATATCTCCATGATTGTACCTGCGTGAGAGAACTGACCTATGCCAATGATAGGGAGGAATGCTATATCTCCATGATTGTACCTGCGTGAGAGAGCAGACCTATGCCAATGATAGGGAGGAATGCTATATCTCCATGATTGTACCTGCGTGAGAGAGCAGACCTATGCCAATGATAGGGAGGAATGCTATATCTTCATGATTGTATCTGCGTGAGAGAGCAGACCTATGCCAATGATAGGGAGGAATGATATATCTCCATGATTGTACCTGCGTGAGAGAGCAGACCTATGCCAATGATAGGGAGGAATGCTATATCTCCATGATTGTACCTGCGTGAGAGAACTGACCTATGCCAATGATAGGGAGGAATGATATATCACCATGATTGTACCTGCGTGAGAGAACAGACCTATGCCAATGATAGGGAGGAATGCTATATCTCCATGATTGTACCTGCGTGAGAGAGCAGGCCTATGCCAATGATAGGGAGGAATGATATATCACCATGATTGTACCTGCGTGAGAGAACAGACCTATGCCAATGATAGGGAGGAATGCTATATCTCCATGATTGTACCTGCGTGAGAGAGCAGACCTATGCCAATGATAGGGAGGAATGCTATATCTTCATGATTGTATCTGCGTGAGAGAGCAGACCTATGCCAATGATAGGGAGGAATGATATATCTCCATGATTGTACCTGCGTGAGAGAGCAGACCTATGCCAATGATAGGGAGGAATGCTATATCTCCATGATTGTACCTGCTTGAGAGAGCAGACCTATGCCAATGATAGGGAGGAATGCTATATCTCCATGATTGTACCCGCGTGAGAGAGCAGACCTATGCCAATGATAGGGAGGAATGCTATATCTCCATGATTGTACCCGCGTGAGAGAGCAGACCTATGCCAATGATAGGGAGGAATGCTATATCTCCATGATTGTACCCGCGTGAGAGAGCAGACCTATGCCAATGATAGGGAGGAATGCTATATCTCCATGATTGTACCCGGGTGAGAGAACAGACCTATGCCAATGATAGGGAGGAATGCTATATCTCCATGATTGTATCTGCGCGAGAGAACGGACCTATGCCAATGATAGGGAGGAATGCTATATCTCCATGATTGTACCTGCGTGAGAGAGCAGACCTATGCCAATGATAGGGAGGAATGCTATATCTCCATGATTGTACCTGCGTGAGAGAGCAGACCTATGCCAATGATAGGGAGGAATGCTATATCTCCATGATTGTACCTGCGTGAGAGAACAGACCTATGCCAATGATAGGGAGGAATGCTATATCTCCATGATTGTATCTGCGCGAGAGAACGGACCTATGCCAATGATAGGGAGGAATGCTATATCTCCATGATTGTACCTGCGTGAGAGAGCGGACCTATGCCAATGATAGGGAGGAATGATATATCACCATGATTGTACCTGCGTGAGAGAACGGACCTATGCCAATGATAGGGAGGAATGCTATATCTCCATGATTGTACCTGCGTGAGAGAGCAGACCTATGCCAATGATAGGGAGGAATGCTATATCTCCATGATTGTACCTGCGTGAGAGAGCAGACCTATGCCAATGATAGGGAGGAATGCTATATCTCCATGATTGTACCTGCGTGAGAGAACAGACCTATGCCAATGATAGGGAGGAATGCTATATCTCCATGATTGTATCTGTGTGTAGACCCAAGGACATATGGGGTCCATTTTGCAATTTCCTGCAGAGATGGAATGTTGAACAGTAAGGCCTATCGTGATAAATACTGCCAATGTTATGGTACTACTTCCCCTAAAGATATACTGACACTTTGTGCTGATGCATTGTGATGTTGTAATTGTCTCGCTCAAATTGTACTCTGTGGTAGCATGTCTCTCACTGAACTAAATAAAGTTTTTTTTTTAAAAGAAGGGGTACAGAGGATGGGAATGTTGTGGCTTTAACATTGTGTACGGATGTGGCTTTAGGGGTAAAGGGGTAATTGTCATACCGCATTATTCCTCGATAGTCTTCACCTCTCCCACAGAGGAGGCACCCTCCCATGGGATCCTCTCACTGAGCATCACCCTCAGGGGGACTATCTGGTAGCTGCCTCACCTCCCTGGGCCCATGGGAAGGCTCCCGCTCAGGGGGAAAAGTGACGGGACAGAGGGATTTGTCACACACCTTAGACTCTTCCTGACACCATCCATCCATGAGTCACCTCAGCTCCTTCCTGACGCGATTCGCCCACATGTCACTTATGACTTTTACTGCCACCATCCATAAATGAGTTACCTCAAGTCCTTCCAGCCACCATCCATCCATGAGTCACCTCAGTTCCTTCCTGCCTCGATTCACCCATGTGTCACTTCAGACTCTCTGTCTTATCTAAATACATCACCTCAGACTGTCTCCACCTTATCTGCCCACAGCTATCCCCTCAGATTCTCCCAGTCTTATCCAACCACATGCACTAACTCAGATGCTCGGGTCACCCACAGACCATGTCTATCCAATTACAACATTGCAACATACAGGCTCTATCACTGTTCCCTACAAAGTACTGCTCATAGACTCTTCCTTTCCCCCTACATTTGGCATGTCAGCTGCTTCCTGTCTTCTCTGTCCATGTATGCCAATGCAGACTCTACCTACCATATCCACCCACTTGTCACCCCATTATCACTCTGCAACCACCTGCCCACCTTTGTCACTTCAGACACGTCATGCCATATCTACCCACATGTCACCCCCCCATTATCACTCTGCGACCATCTGCCCACCTTTGTCACTTCAGACTCGTCATGCCATATCCACCCACATGTCACCCCATTATCACTCTGCGACCATCTGCCCACCTTTGTCACTTGAGACTCGTCATGCCATACCCACCCACATGTCATTTAAAGATCTCCGGGGTTCCTAGATGCTCTGGCAGCCAGTCCTCATATGTGCCACTCAGACTCTCTAGTCTATATCCGCCCCCACATGTGCCTTATAGCATCTCTCTCGCATCACAATCATAGACAGCCACGGAAACACAGTATCCCCAGAGCCCACCTATAGGCCACTCAGAGACTTGGCCGGTCCCGAGGGCAGTAACATTACTAACATGTCCCAGGAACCTAATATCACTTCCACATGGCAACTGTAGAGTATCCCTTTCATTGGTGCCTCATCATGAACACATGGGATGCCCAGTAACACCCCTTGCCAAAGTGGGCTCCAAGGGCGGCAGCTTCACTTGCCAGGGTGGCAGCTTTACATAACATCAACAACTGAGCCTTCAAGGGCACTACCTGTATGGTAGAGTAGGCACTGGGCCACCAGCAGTGGCTTCTTGTGGAGGAACTAGTGCATCAACAATGTACCCAAAGCCTTTCCTGCTCTACAATCCCCGGCCAGAATGAAGCAGGGCTTCCATGGAACATCAGAGACTTATGTGGTTACACCCCTGTCACTAGATCAAATCAGACAAGTTTTGGGAGCGGGAAGTGATTGCACTACTCACCATCAAGAAGCAATGTAACCAGCGGCAGAAAGCTTGGGCTTTCACTGATGTACTTCAGACCCTTCAGGTTGATGCTGACATTATACAGCGACATCAGCATTAATCTGCACAAGACAAGTAGATAGAGAAAGAAAGGACGTGAATCTTAGGGTTCTGCAGCCATACTGCCACTAATCTGCAAAATGTACACACCAAGGTGCATACTGAAAGCCCACTGTCTGAGTAAGGTGGGTAGTAGACTGTCAGGTGGCCAGGGGATCTTTCTCAATGCTTACGAGGGGAATGCCAGAGTAAGGCCTGCCCTAGAGGTGGTGTGTGTGAGTTGAAGGACGTACTGGTCCCTGGTTCCCCAGAATATGTAGAGTTATGTATGTGCACTGGTACCTCGCTCCCTGTCCCGGTGCTTATCGGCCTCTGATCTGGTCTCGCTTTTTTACCTTTCATGTGTTCCCCAGGAAGGAGCACCACAAGGACAGACAACAAGGACCATGAGTACCACAAAGCACCTGGACTAAGATTAAAAAGGAGTGTGGGAGGCCCTCTGCTGAGAACAAACATGGGTCAAATATCCTGGTCTATGGAATTTCTTCCACTCCGAATGGTCTACAACCACGTTTTAGCTCACTGCACCCTTCACAGAGGAGAAATATCTATTTGCAAATCAGTCGGGTCCCACCCACAAGGGCAGTCCAGTAACGCAATGCTAGGCAATTCTTCTATGAACAAGAGTACTATCAGCAACCCCAGACACACGTTTTGGCTTTGTCGGGCCTTCTCACTGATGTGACACTGAGGCTCTGTAAGGCACAGTGAGCAAGCGGTTCACGTCTGGATTACCCACAGTGACTTGGGGTCAAACCTCAAGTTTTACAAAATTAAAAAGAAATGTGGGATCCCATCTACTAGAACAAATCCAAGATTTACAAAATTAAAAATGGGTGTGGGTATCCCTCTACTGCGAACTGTGCTTAGAGAAGCATATCTTCACCTCACTGATGAGGCCTGACTAGGCCGAAACAAGTGTCTGGGGTTGCTATTGATACTCTTGTTCAGAGGTGAATTGCCTTGCATTTCGGTTATGGACTACCTAAGTGGATGGGACCAAATTAATATGCTATGATATGGCATTTGTAACACGCCTATACACAAGTGTTTCAAGGAGCGACGAGGCAAGGAAGGGGAACAGAGGGAGGACAAAGACAATGATCTTACCAGGCCAAATTACATTTAGATCGCACAAGTGCAGGGAGGCGGGAGGGGAAAGGTGCCAGGGGGAAGGGGAGGGGGCAGTACTGTACATGAGATGAAAACATTAACAAGAAGTGCGGGCAGCAGGTGGCAGGTGCAAGGCTAAGCGCAGACAGCAGGTGTCCAAAAGTGCAGGTAGGGGGACTGTAGGGTTACAGATACAGACCTAAGGGCAAGGGTTGATGGGAGGCAGTGCAGGTGTGAAACTGGGTGGGCAGGGACCTGGGCCGGAAATTAGAGGATAGCCAGGTGACCGGTGCAGTATCAGACAGGAAATCAGCAGGGGAGAGGAATAGAGAAGGCAGAAGCAAAGAGGAAGGTATTGAGGTGCTTCCAGAACCAGAGATGGTTCCCCTCTAGTTTCAGAGAGGCAGGAAGGCTGTTCCAGAGGTAGGCCCCAGCCGAAGAAAGAGATCTACCACCAACTGGTTGCTTAGAAAAGCGACTGACCCTGCATATAGTTATCGCTCATCTGTGAAAAGTACAGTGAGATAAAACGTGGTTGTAGACCCTCCTGGGTGGGCACCTTCCGACAGAACAGGTAATTTGGCCATGTTTGTTCTTGGTAGAATGGCTCCCAGGCCTTTTATTGAACACCTGGGTTAAGACCCTACTCAGTCCAGAAGGAAAGAAGTGGTTTCTTTAATAAAGATGGACTCTCCTCTCGCATTCAGGTCCCGAGTGGGAGAACCAACTCCTACCACAGAGTGTCGAGCCATGCTACAGAGTAACAGTGGGGATGCAGTGGTGAAGTTGGAACCAGCAAGGAACAGCATTGCACTTGGGGAGACCAAGGAACATGCCACAAAACCTTTGAGGACAGATACTTAAAGAATGCAAGAGAAGAACCGAGGACAAACAATGTCAGAGACCACATGGCAACTAGGAAGGACACAGAGGCTGAAAAGCATTGTGACTAAAGGCCATTATGAAGACTCCCAAGACAAACTCCAACCCACAAGCGTAGGTGACGGGAGGAGTTGGAAACAGACAATGTAGAGCTTTGCACAGGGAAATGGCAGACCTAACAATACAATGGTGGTGATTTCGGCGGCGTGCTTGGAGAGAGAGAAGGTTGGGTATTGTGATTGAGGGGGTGGTACCAATTCTGTTGATTGTATAGATTTGAGTGAGTGAGATGTAGACAGAGAGAGAGGGAGAGTGGGGGGAAATGAGAGAGACAGAGAGACACAGAGAGTCAGAGATAGCAGAAAGATTAGGGGAGCTAGGAGAAAGTGGACACAGTGGAAGGCAGATTTAGGAGGTGAATGGAGATAGGTGATAAGACTGGGAGGGGGGAGGAGAATAGAGAGGCAACGTTAGAAGAGGAGTAAAATCAGGAGGGGTGCAGAGAGTGGAGAAAGTAAAAATGAAAGGAGCGATAAAACCAGAAGAGGGAAGCATGGTAGAGAGGAGGAGTAAGAGGCAGAGGTGGAGTAGAGAATAGGAGGGTCAGGAGAGAGTGAGGATAAGGAGTGAAAGACGAGCCAATCAGGCTACCGCAGTTTAGGTCCCCAACAAAGCACCAAAGGGAGATAGAGAGCATGGGATAGTGGCAGCCTAGAAAATAGGAGTACCCTGGTTATGGTGAAGGAATAAGTTACTTACCTGTAGTGTTGTTCTCCAGCATGGGTCTGACATGGATTTACATGCTCATGAATATTCCCCGTCGTCAGGCTAGGAATCCTTGGTAAAGAAAAAATCAGTATCAGTTTTGTTTCTGATCTGTCTTTCTTAGTAGTAACCAATCACTGGTCTCTGGGTCATACTGCCCCCAGCCAATGACTGCCCTCTCTAAAAGCCCCTCCCCTGGCAGCCATCCTCAGATTTGGTAGCACGTAAAGTGGCAGTATGACCAAGTGAAGAGCCGCAGAGGGGTAGGAGGGAGGGTTCACATGTGAATCCATGCCAGACCCATGCTGGAGAACCACAGTTACAGGTAAGTAACTTGTTCCTTCTCCAGCATGGGGTCTGGCATGGATTCACATGCTCATGAATATACGAATACATAGCAGTACACACATGCACAACCACTGGAGGTGGCAAGGCTCAACATTAAGTATTACATAAACTCAAAATTAAGCAACTCTTACCTCCTCACCAGGCCCACCTTCAGGCGAACAGGTTACGCAGCACTGCTTGACCGACCCTGGACTCCTCCCTGGAATCCCGGTCGACGCAGTAGAATCTTGTAAAGGTGTGTGTCGACCTCTACGTAGCAGCCCTGCAGATGTCCAGCAGGGGTACACCAGACAAGAACGCCGTGGTAGCAGCGATCGCTCTGGTCGAATAGGGTCTCGGACGGCCGGGCAACGGTCGGTTTGCAAACCGGTGACAGTGCATGATGCAGACGGAGAGCCATCTGGAAATGGAAGCCTTTGAGAGGGCCTTCCCTGGTTCACAGGTCCAAAGTTCACAAACAGTTGTGATGTCTTCCGAAAACTCTTTGTGCGGTCCACGTAGAACTTCAGCCCTCCAGCTACATCCAGCGAGTGCAAAGTCCTCTCGGCCGGAGACGAAGGCGACAGGAAGAAAACTGGTAACACCAAGGGCTCATTAAGATGGAAGTCCGACGGCACCTTGGGGAAGGCGGGGTGCGTCCTCCGCACCACCATCGTCTTGTGAAAAGTCAAGTATGGAGGATTGCAGGATAGGACCTGGATCTCTCCCACTCGTCGTGTGGAGGTGATGGCCACAAGAAATGCTGTTTTCCATGACAGGAACTTCAACGGTGCCGAATGCAGAGGCTCGAAAGGCGCCCCCATGAGCCTGGTCATGAGCCTGGTCATCACCACGTTGAGCTCCCACGCCAGGGCCGGAGCCTTCACCGGTGGGAATGAACGGAACAGTCCCTTCATAAACTCCTTCACCAGGCGATGAGAACACAGAGATGATCGTCCCGTAGTTCTGGTGTAGTGGGAGATCGCCGCCAGATGTATTTTGATGGAGGCATGAGCCAGCCCCGCCTTGGCCAGCAACAGCAGGTACGGCAGCACTTGAGGGGCTGCAATTCGCAGAGGGTGAATCTTCTGTGCACGGCACCAGACAGAGAACCTCTTCCATTTGTGTCCATAGCACTTGAGAATTGAGGACGCCCTGGCCTTTGCAAGCACCTTCTTGCAGTCCGCCGGGATAGCGTACCCTCCAAACTCTAGTGCCGCAGGAGCCAGGCCTGCAAGTTCAGCGACCCCGGTTTGTGATGGAGGATGGCGCCTCCTCTGGAGAGAAGATCTGCGGCGGTCAATAATTTGACTGGGGGGACGCTGATAAGTCCAGAAGGTCCAGGAACCAGATCTGTCTCGGCCACGCCGGTGCGACGAGGATCATCCTGCACTGGGACCTCTTGAGTTGGTTGACGAGTCGCAGTAGCAACGGCAGCGGAGGGAACGCATACAGGAACAGGCCGTCCCAGGGGAACGAGAAAGCATCACCCATGCTCCTCGGCTGGGGAAAACTGCTGGCGAACCTCTGGCACTTGGAGTTCGCCGCCGTTGCGAACAGGTCGAACTGGGGTTTGCCCCATCGTCGGAAAAGCCGATCCACTTGGTCCTGACGCAGGTCCCACTCGTGGCATGAGCGCAGCTCCCTGCTCAGCGAGTCGGCGATGGTGTTCTTTATCCCTGCTAGGTGGAAGGGCACCAGAAACATCCCCTGGGCAACGGTCCAATGCTACAGATCCTGGGCCTCCTTGGATAGGGCCGGGGACCTGGTTCCTCCCTGCTTCCGAATGTAGAACATCGTGGTGGTGTTGTCGGTGAAGATCCTTACCACCTTGCCCTTGAGGGACGGGAGAAACGACCTGAGAGTCCAGAACACTGCTCGGAGCTCCAGGATGTTGATGTGGAGTGACGGGAGCCAAAGGCCTCTCGCATGAAGCTATCAAGTGTGCGCTCCCCAACCCTCGAAGGAGGCATCCGTCGTCACTGTCTCCTGGTGTGCTGGGGTCTGAAAGTCTGTGCCCGCCGTGAGATGCGCGCGGGTGCCCCACCACCGAATAGCTTGGCGGAAGACCTCGTTGAGCGGGATCTTGTCTTCGAAGCTGCCCGCCACTTGCATCCAACGGGCGTCGAGGAACTCCTGTAGAGGACGCATCCGCAGCCTGCATAGGCGCACCAGGTAGATGCAAGAGGACATCATGCCGAGAAGTGACTTGAGGGGCCTCACCCTGGCCATGTCTATGGCCAGCAGACGCTGAAACTTGCCCAGGATGGCCTTCGTCTTTTCCTCCAACGACGGGGAAGCCAATCGTGCCACTGTATCGAGCTTGGCTCCCAGAAACAGTGCGACCTGCGACGGAACCAGGTGGGATTTGGGGAAGTTGATGAAGAATCCCAGGTCCGTGAGCAGTTGGACGGTCTTTGCTGTGTGCTCGACAGCGAGCTCCCTTGTCCTTGCTCGGATGAGCCAATCGTTCAGGTAGGGGTAAATGTGGATCATTTGCAGGCCCAGCTGCGCCGCCAATGGCGCTAGGCACTTGGTAAATACCCTGGACGCCGACTTCAATCCGAATGGCAGGGCCTTGAATTGGTAATGCCGCCCTTGGGCTACGAATCTGAGAAACCTTCGGTGTCCTTTTAGAATGGGGATGTGGAAGTACGCATCCTCCAAGTCCAGCGACGATAGGAAGTCGCCTGCCTCCAGCTGACCCAGCACGTGCTGGAGGGTGACCATCCGGAACTTCTGGGCCTTGATGTATTTGTTTAACCAACGCAGGTCCAGGATGGGGCGACAACCGCCAGTCTTCTTTCTGAAGAGGAAGTATCTTGGGTATACTCCGGAGCCCCAGAGCCTCTTCGGGACGAGCTCGATGGCCCCTTTCTTGAGCATCGCCCTTACTTCTAACAGCAGTTGTGGGATGTGATTTTCCTTCCTGGCCAGGGGAGGAATTCGGGGGCACTTCTTTAGAAATTCGAGAGTGTGCCCATGGGCCAGGGCATCCAGCACCCAACAGTCGGTGGAGATGGACTCCCACACGCTGACGAACTTCGCCAGCCGGCCTCCCACCAGGGTGTCCAGGTGGGGGCCCGATGCTACGGCCGGTTCAGTCCTGCTTGGAGGCGGCCTTGCTGCCATGGCCTCCTTGGCGACGGCAACCTCCTGACTTACCGCGCCCTCTGTAGGCCTCTTGTGACGAGGAACGAGCTGCATGGCGGTACATCAAGGAGCCACCACTGAATCCTTTGGAGGCACCTTGCTTGCCTCCGGAGTTCCAAAAGGGCGGCCGTCGTTGCTGCAAAACTCCCAAGGCCCGAGCCGTCTCTGTGTCGGTCTTGATGGCCTGAAGTGACTCATCTACTGTCTTTCCAAACAGGTTGTTCCCGTCAAAGGGCAAATCCAGAACTCTGGTTTGCACGTCCTGGCGAAAATCTGTTGCCTTGAGCCATCCCCGCCGTCGAAGGCAAACACTGTTGCCCAACTGGCGGAATCCAGTGTCCACGATGTCCGTGGCCACGGTTATGGTGTGGTCCGACACCACCTCACCTTCCTGAAGGATCCCCTTGTCGTCCGGTATGAAGTCCAGCAGGGGGGCGATCTTGTACCACAACTCCCTGTCGTAGCGGGCCACAATCGCTAGGGCATTGGCCGCCTTAATTGTCGTCGCCGCGACTCGTCGTCCTATGGGGTCCAGTCTCTTTAACTCACCGTCAGGTGGGGAGGTTGAAGTTGAAGCCGTCGCCCCCGCCGCTTTCTTCTTGGCCGCCGCCGAGACGACCGAATCCGGGGTCGGCTGCGCCCTAAGGCACAAAGGGGCGGAATCGGGGACTCGGTACTTCGTCTCGTACCGATCCCTCTTGGCAGGCGTCGTGGACAGGTTCTTCAGGAGAGCAAGGCCCTCATCCCAGATGTCGTCAAGCAACGGCACTGCGAGGACAGTCTTCCTCTTGGCCTTGCGCTGTTGATAGAGGAAGCCTTCCTTCTGTTCTTCTGGGCAGAGCTGGAAAAGCTCGGATGCCCTGGAAATCATGGCGTGGAAGGAGCCAATTTCGTCGGGCAGGCAGCCCGAGGGGGTGGTGATGGAAGGCCCATCCCGTCGTCACCACCGTCGTCATCCTTCCCCGTCGTGGCCGTATCTGTCCCTGTGTCATCCCTAGGATCAGGGGAAGGAGATGAAGGCTGAGCGGGCCGTAAGGGCGGGGGGTGAACTCTCCTCCGTTTGTTTGGAGGGCTTCCCGACGGGCCCGGTTCTGCTGGGTCGTCCGTCGGGGGTAGAGGCAACCTCGTCCTTATCTCCGTGCATAAGGTTTGGATCGCCATCAAAATGGCCACCGAGTTGTTGGGCACTGGCTGCGACGGGCACGATGGTTGCTCCTCCTCCACGGGAGACTTGTCGGCGCCACCGTCACTCTCTTTGTCCGCCTCCCCGGGATTCCTCCTGTGGGACCGGACCTCCTCAAACCTCTTGTTGAGGCCTTGCACGACTTCAACCAGCTCCTCCTCAGAAGCTGTATCCGTGTCCGTGACGGCCACTGCCCCGCCCTCTTTTTCCACAGGGGTTTTCACTGTCTGCGGGGTAATGCAATCAGCCTCCCACTTTCCCCTCTCATCCTCCTCGAAACCCTTCTGTGATTCCTCGTAGCGTCTCACCTTAGGGTTTGGAAGGACGAGCTCTCCATCCTGCTTCTGATGCAGGGGCGCGTTCGTATCTAGTTACTTCACTGGATTTTCGGATTGGTGAGAACCAAACTTGCTTGGCTTCCAGGTAAGTTTTTTAGATAAGAGGTTCCCCTTGTGTCCGGAATGCCGGGGAACAGGCACCGAAAAAGATGAGAGGTGAAATCCTTGTAGAAATCAGGTAAGTCTTTAATGAGCGTTTTTTGGTAATGTCTTTTCATTCGCTCATTAATGCTGATGTCTCTTTTTCCCCTTAGGGGCCGGGGTCCGGAAATGCCAGGATGCGGCGCGGACCCGAAATGAAGAGGGAATGAATCAACAGGTAAGTCTTAACATGAAGATTTAGCTTTCCTTATTCCCTTCTCTCTCTCACCTTTTGTTCTGGTCTTTTTCTCCCTAGGCGCTGGGGCGTGACTGCGAATCCGGATGATCGCTGCTGAACATGGAGGCGCCCTGTAAAGGTGAGAGGAATGCGGCGCCGCAGCGATCGACACGATGAGCTTTTAAATAAAAGTCTTCCTTTTCAGGATTGTCGGCGAGATGTCTCCGGGATGCGGATTTAGCAGGTAAGGACTTTTCCTTCTTCTGTTCTCTTCTTCTCTTCCTTTGCAGGTGATCCAGGATGCTGGCAGCCGTGGCAGAAGTCAGGATGCAGGAGCAGACACGGTGAGCGTCCAGCTGCTAGATACAGAACAACGCGAAGCATGTGTGGCTGTTCGGGTGGGGTTTAAATAGCCTTGGAAGAAGTTCCAGGTATGTATCCTTCCTCCAATCAGGTATGTATCCTTCCCCGACCACGCCCGGATGGTAAATTAGTCCCACAGGTAAAGTAGTTCCTTTCAGGCCTCAAGGAGGCCGGGATCCTGCAGCATGGTCTGCATCAGGTAAGTGCACCCAAGCACTTCCACTGATGTCTTTTATGAGCCTGGCGCCATAGGCGCCAGGACACTGTCCAAAGGGCCCCTATATGGGGTTGCTGGGTCCTTCCTTGAGGACTGGATGTCCGCTTTCGGGGACGCAGGGCTTGAACCGGCTCCCCGGGAGCGGGCATCATGATAGTATCACATCGCTCCCACTCACAGTCATGCCTATGCCAATCTCATGACAGAAGCATAGCACGACAACAGCAAGTCCCTGCCCCAGCCCTGATCCTCTGTATCACACCGCTCCCACTCACAGTCATGCCTATGCCAATCTCATGACAGAAGCAAGTCCCTGCCCCAGCCCTGATCCTCTGTATCACACCACTCCCACTCACAGTCATGCCTATGCCAATCTCATGACAGAAGCAAGTCCCTGCCCCAGCCCTGATCCTCTGTTTCACACCACTCCCACTCACAGTCATGCCTATGCCAATCTCATGACAGAAGCAAGTCCCTGCCCCAGCCCTGATCCTCTGTATCACACCTCTCCCACTCACAGTCATGCCTATGCCAATCTCATGACAGAAGCAAGTCCCTGCCCCAGCCCTGATCCTCTGTATCACACCGCTCCCACTCACAGTCATGCCTATGCCAATCTCATGACAGAAGCAAGTCCCTGCCCCAGCCCTGATCCTCTGTATCACACCACTCCCACTCACAGTCATGCCTATGCCAATCTCATGACAGAAGCAAGTCCCTGCCCCAGCCCTGATCCTCTGTATCACACCACTCCCACTCACAGTCATGCCTATGCCAATCTCATGACAGACGCAAGTCCCTGCCCCAGCCCTGATCCTCTGTATCACACCACTCCCACTCACAGTCATACCTATGCCAATCTCATGACAGAAGCATAGCAAGACAAGAGCAAGTCCCTGTCCCAGCCCTGATCCGCTGTATCACACCACTCCCACTCACAGTCATGCCTATGCCAGTCCCTGCCCCAGCCCCGATCCTCTGTATCACACCACTCCCACTCACAGTCATACCTATGCCAATCTCATGACAGAAGCATAGCAAGACAAGAGCAAGTCCCTGTCCCAGCCCTGATCCGCTGTATCACACCACTCCCACTCACAGTCATGCCTATGCCAATCTCATGACAGAAGCAAGTCCCTGCCCCAGCCCTGATCCTCTGTATCACACCACTCCCACTCACAGTCATGCCTATGCCAATCTCATGACAGAAGCAAGTCCCTGCCCCAGCCCTGATCCTCTGTATCACACCACTCCCACTCACAGTCATGCCTATGCCAATCTCATGACAGAAGCAAGTCCCTGCCCCAGCCCTGATCCTCTGTATCACACCACTCCCACTCACAGTCATGCCTATGCCAGTCCCTGCCCCAGCCCCGATCCTCTGTATCACACCACTCCCACTCACAGTCATGCCTATGCCAATCTCATGACAGAAGCATAGCAAGACAAGAGCAAGTCCCTGTCCCAGCCCTGATCCTCTGTATCACACCACTCCCACTCACAGTCATGCCTATGCCAATCTCATGACAGAAGCAAGTCCCTGCCCCAGCCCTGATCCTCTGTATCACACCGCTCCCACTCACAGTCATGCCTATGCCAATCTCATGACAGAAGCAAGTCCCTGCCCCAGCCCTGATCCTCTGTATCACACCACTCCCACTCACAGTCATGCCTATGCCAATCTCATGACAGAAGCAAGTCCCTGCCCCAGCCCTGATCCTCTGTATCACACCACTCCCACTCACAGTCATGCCTATGCCAATCTCATGACAGAAGCAAGTCCCTGCCCCAGCCCTGATCCTCTGTATCACACCACTCCCACTCACAGTCATGCCTATGCCAGTCCCTGCCCCAGCCCCGATCCTCTGTATCACACCACTCCCACTCACAGTCATGCCTATGCCAATCTCATGACAGAAGCATAGCAAGACAAGAGCAAGTCCCTGTCCCAGCCCTGATCCTCTGTATCACACCACTCCCACTCACAGTCATGCCTATGCCAATCTCATGACAGAAGCAAGTCCCTGCCCCAGCCCTGATCCTCTGTATCACACCACTCCCACTCACAGTCATGCCTATGCCAATCTCATGACAGAAGCAAGTCCCTGCCCCAGCCCTGATCCTCTGTATCACACCACTCCCACTCACAGTCATGCCTATGCCAGTCCCTGCCCCAGCCCCGATCCTCTGTATCACACCGCTCCCACTCACAGTCATGCCTATGCCAATCTCATGACAGAAGCAAGTCCCTGCCCCAGCCCTGATCCTCTGTATCACACCGTTCCCACTCACAGTCATGCCTATGCCAATCTCATGACAGAAGCATAGCACGACAACAGCAAGTCCCTGTCCCAGCCCTGATCCTCTGTATCACACCGCTCCCACTCACAGTCATGCCTATGCCAATCTCATGACAGAAGCAAGTCCCTGACCCAGCCCTGATCCTCTGTATCACACCGCTCCCACTCACAGTCATGCCTATGCCAACCTCATGACAGAAGCAAGTCCCAGCCCCAGCCCCGATCCTCTGTATCACACCGCTCCCACTCACAGTCATACCTATGCCCACACTGCCAACTTGAGACAACCATTGTAAAAAAACTCCTTCCTGCCGTGTATATAAGTACTGTATATAGCGTCATTGAATGAAAAAGTGTAAACCTACCTACTATGCAACTATTAAGATTGCATGTTTGTTGGAAACTAGAGTCAACACCATCATGGTGATAGTCCTCCAAGTAACAAAGTCTATTATTTAAGTAACAAGACCATGCTATCGTAATCGAATATCTCATATAACGAAGTATATTTGCCTATGTAACTAGTCTTAACCACTGTAAATCTTTATACATGTAACATCTAAGAACAAGTATACCTATAAAACTATGCCGTGATACCCCTGGGTTTGGGCTTACAACAAATGCAATAAAATAAAATAAAATAAATAAATAAGAGGAATCAATTTCCGGCCTCTGGAGTGGGCACACTGACAGTGCACACTAACATTGGTAGTAGGCTGGGAGAGGTGTTTGCCCAGCGTCACAGAACAGGACGATCAAGGAATTCAGTAAGGACTGATAAGTAGAGCCAGGCAAACCAGGGTTGGTCAGTTGAACTTAATAAACGCCTGAAAGCCACCAAACCATGGCTAATATTCTGGCTCCAGAATTCTTTTTAGCAACACCAGGTGAACCCAGAGTGAAGTGGTCCGAATGGAGAAAGGGCTTCACCAAGTATGCACTAGCCATGTTTGGGCCAAACTATGCTAATGATAGGAAAGAAGCTGTCTTATTTAATTGTTTGGGCCCGCAGGACAGGATATATTAAGGAAATTACCGGAGGCTACTGGTTTGGAGGGTTCGGGAGCATGTGAGAAAACATTGGCCAAACTAGATAAACATTTTGAAGGTGAGAATATCATCGTAGAGAGTTATAGGTTTGCAACCAGGGAACAGAAGACAGGCGAGAGCATTGAAGAGTTCATAACAGCACTGAGAGGTCTGGCAGCAAAATGTCAATTCCCTCACTGCCAAGATGAGCATTTGAGGGATCAATTGAAGATAAAGTGTAATGATGACAGAGCAAGGAAGGAGATGTGTAGAGAACGCAATCCCACCCTGGTGAGAGCTGTAGAGATTGCCAAGACTGTGGAACATACAGAGACATTTATCAAAGCCCTCGAATTTGATAAATACTGTGAAGGGGAATGCGGTAATGTGTCTGTAGAAAGGGGGTTCGTAAAGTTGCCAAACCAGCTCAAAGACAAGTGATTGGAAGGTCAGTGAGGAGAGGTGAGAGGTTTGAAAAGAGAGCGCAAGATGTTGCCAGTGATGCCACGAGTAGCAGGAGTGTGGGACGTTTGTGGGGTCCACCTGGAGAATTTAAAGGGATGGCAGGAAAAAGATGTTACAGGTGTGACAGCGGAACGTATGTAGCCATGCACATCGTTTGTCGAGAGTGTGGCAGGAAAGGCCACATTGCTCGATTCTGCAGACATTTTTATCATGGAGGTCAAGTACGAGAAGTGAGTATGGACAAAGAAGAGGAAGAATATGTGAGTCTGGGTAGAAAAGTTGTCAACTCAGTACATGCTGTGTCAGGTAAGGTGAGGAAGCGCAAACCATATGAGGTGATAACAATTTCAGGAGTTCCTATCTCCCTGTTAATTGACAGTGGAGTGGATTACACTCTCATCAGCGTGCAGGCGTGGAAGGACAAATTTAAATGCTGTACTTTGAGGGAAGCGGGCATTAGAGCAAATGCATATGGTGATGTCCAAACAGACATTGTAGGGGAATTTCAAGGCGAGTTACAATTGAGAAAGCGGACGGGACAATTTATGTGACAAACAGAGGAGGTGAACTTTTATCTTGGAGTGACTAAGCGGAACTGGAAATTAGATTGGATGCAAGTCACCCTGAACAAGTGTTGGCCGTGGAAGGGGTCAAGTAAAATGGTAATGTGTTGATATTTGAGAAAGATGTCCAGGAACTTTTCAAGAATGATCTCGGGTGTCTCAAAGGTTTTGCACATAAAATCCATCTCAGGAGAGGATTTTAGTGTGATCATATTGGGCAGTGATGAGTCTTTGGATGATCTCACTCTATGTGAGAAGAAGTGGTTGTTCAGAGGGGCAATGACTGGTAAAATAATTATCTTAAGGAACTGGAAGAATGCTTTGACATTGAATGTTGAGACGTGGTTGTCTGAGATGCATGAATTGGCAAATATGGAGAGAGTGTGTAGGAGACTTGGTAAATTGGCTTTGTTTGAAAAAATATGGGCTAGATTGTTGCAGCTATTCTAACATTGTGGTTGCTGGGTGGGGGGTGATTGAGAGATTTGTTTGATTTATTGGGGGTTTGCGATATTGTATATCTCACTCTGTACATTGAACTGTGTAAAATGCTGTGCTTTTCTTGTATTGTTTACCACGTTTTATTTGTTGTACATTGATTGTCTTGGATTTTTGTTGTACATGTTGTGTAAATAAAGTTTCAAAAAAAAAAAGGAGAGGTGCTGAACCTAAAGCGGCAAAATTAACGCATGGTCCCGCTGTCTTTGCGCAAAGATGTGGAAAGTGATATCCTTAAGATGGAGAAGGAAGGTGTTTTTGAAAGGGTTCAAACATCGAAAAAGATTAGCCCCATTGTGATTGTGAGAAAAGCCAATGTTTCAATTAGTTTGTGTATAGACTTGAGACATCTGAACACTATGGTGGTGTCAGAGAACTTTCCATTGCCAAGAATTGATGATTTGTTGACGGGGTGGCAGGAGCACAAGTGTTTTCCATCCTTGATCTCAAGTCAGCTTATCATCAAATAGAATTGCATGCGAGTTCTAAAGACTTACTGCATTCATTACTCCCATTGGTCTGTTCAGGTGTAGAAGGATGCAGATTGGCTTGGTGTCGGCGGCCAGTGTCTTTCAAAACGTCATGCACCACCTGTTGTGGGGTGAAAAAGGGGTACTATTTTATCAGGATGATGTGATGGTTTGTGGTGGGAGTGAGAATGAACATGGAGTTTCATTTGCATGGGATGATAATTGTGCTAAGGAATTTAAGGATATCAAGTGTGCCATTGTGAATGGCCCGGTGTTGTCCAATTTTATAGAAAAGAGGAGAACTTTGATTTTTGTTGATGCAAGCAACTATGGATTGGGGCCGGTGTTGATGCAAGAAGCTGGGTCTGAATTGCACACAATTGCTTTTGCCTCCAGGACATTGAAAGAGGCAGAAGTCAGATACTCTGTAATGGAGATAGAGGCATTGTCGTGTGTGTGGGGAGTGGAGAAATTTAAGATGTATTTGTGGGGTCGGGAATTTACCATCTGTACCGACCATAAACCCCTCATCAGTATTTTCTCCAAAGGTGGATTGGAGGGGTTGTCTAGAAGGATCATGAAAAGGGTGAGTAGTGTTCAAGGTCTGCAGTTTTCCATGGTACATGTTCAGGGGCGGAACAATTTAGTGGCTGATCTCGAGATCGTTGGAGGAGTGTGGGGAGAGTACGGGTAATGTGGAGGAGGATGAAGAAGATGTTGGTGACATTTTTTTCGAGTACATGAATGTCTAAGGAAATCTGAGTGGGATTGAGCTTGTGTAGAGGATGGAATGTATTAAGAAGTTGTAACCTTAGTGATGGGTAACGCCATCAATGGGAGAGATGTGAAGGTTGGAGGTTACGGGAAAGTGAAGAATGAAGTGTGAGAGATGGTTACTTATATAGGGAATATAAATTGGTGGTCCTGGAAAAAATGAGGAGTGTTGTGATCGAGTTGGCGCATTCTGGTCACTGAGGGCTGGCTAGGACCAAAGGTTTGGTGAGATCCAATTTTTGGTGGCTGGGGGTGGATGGAGATGTTGAAGAGCAAGTTAGACTGTGTGCTGAGTATGTGGAAGGGGACAAACGGCCTAAGGTTCAGAAAGTTCCCATGACAGTAAGGGAAAGTCATAGGATGCCATGGGGTGAAGTGGCATTAGACCTTTTAGGGCCTTTCAATATTAGAGGATGTATAGATTCCTGTCTTCTTGTAGTTATGGATTTGTTGTCCAAGTGGCCAGAGCTGTGTGTGCTTAAGGAGGTGACCAGTGGCAGCATAATAAGGTTTCTAGAACCGTTGTTTTGGAGGGAAGGATTTCCCAGGAGGTGTCTCTCAGATAATGGTTTTCAATTGGTGTCAAAGGAGTTTAGAGAATTCTTGGAGAGTCATGGGGTGGAGCAGGTTACCACGTCATTGTACCATCCCCAAGGAGATGGGTGTGTGGAATGATTTAATTGCATGTTGATGGAGGTGTTTAGGATAGCGGTGGCCACAAGAGGTGATTGGACTCAAACTGTTATGGAGAGGACTTTTCAATATAGATTGGCTCCGCATTCAGTCACACTAGTGTTCCCCCATTTGAGTTTCTGCGAGTCAGGAAACCAAATTCTCATTTGTGTCCCGGATGGATGGGCAGATCGAGGTGTGTTGGAATGGAAATAGAAGGAGTGAGAGAGAAAATGTTGGCCAATGGACAGAAATCCAAAGTACGGTATGATGAGAAGAATTGCTGTAAGAAGTTGGTGGTTAAACCAGGTGAATGGATCAAAGTTAAACTGCCAACCAAAGTGAGAAAAGGTAGTTCATTATTTGCCCAAAGAAGTGGTCAAATGTCTGGGTTCATCAGTATTAGAAAAAGGGGGAGCAGTATGGAACAAGGAGAGAGCGGCGGTCTTGATGAATGAGTCTGTTGGAGAGCAGTAGGAGAAGGAAGGGAGGTGTTAGAGGTATCTGTGGTTGAGGATGTTCCCCTAAGGATGTATATATTTCAGCAACCCATGGCCACTGGGTTGCTGTGTATATAGTTACCAGGTTCCAAGTCTGGATGTCATAGCAGAACTTGGAGCCTGGTGGTTTGGGATTCTAGTTCCATGGAAAGTCAGTTGATGTAGAGCCTCCCTGGCTGGGGGTCGTTGAGAGTAGTGCTCTATCTTATCTTAGGATATGTATGAATAAATACCGATTTGGAACCACAACAAAGTGTCAGCCTCCTCCTTCCGACATAATAGTATCACGCCTAGCGTATAAAATGTGCTTCCTTTTGGGAATGCTCAGCGCTGCCATGAGCGCATTATTTTGGATTATTTGTAGTCTGTTGAGATTTTTAGCCGAGGTGCCAGCGAGTAGGACGTTGCAGTAGTCCAATGTGGCCCCAATGTTAGCTCTGGCTATGGAGAGGCAGTTCCGAATGGATAGGTACGGTTTGCTGCATTTATCAGTTTGGTAGTAAATGCTGCCGAGGAGGCAATGGCACTGACTTGGCGCGACATGGAAAGAGTGGAGTCAATGTATGCTCCCAATGTTTTCACTGCTGGTGACACAGTGATATGAGAGTTGTCTATGTTGTAGGTACTGTATCGTTTGTCAAGCTTGTTAGGCCTTTCCTTGGGACCTACTGTTAGACAGAAACCTGTGCAGTTCCCTCTGGGACGACTGCAAAAGATTTAAGACTACAGGTATTTGGCAGTAAACCCAATTGGTAGCAGTCCGCACCACCCAGATTTACCTGGTAGCTGTGGCTGAGCAGTCAGACTTCTCTCAAGCAGAGTTAGGCAGTATACAGAGCATACACAATAGGTCAAGAGAGCACAGTAGAACAAGCAAACACTGACCAGAGCTTGGTGTAAAAGAGATATAATGATTTATTTAAAAACACATCTAGTAAACACACTGGCACTAATATCAAGCAGTTCAAAAACACGGTCACTAAAAGATATAGACTCCCTTAAACGGTTATTAGACAAGTCTTAAGTAAAGCAACACTTATTTTCAGACAGCGGTGAGCGCTTAACGAAGATGGCACTCTAATAACTTGGTTAAAAAGGGAGAGAAAAGCAAAGCGTAGATAGAACAGGTCCCAACACTTTGAAACGAACACAGTAAGAGAAGAAGGCAGGTTAAAACCGTGAAGTTAAAGTTCAGAAAGCCGGACCCACTTTAAGAGGATCCGCGACGAATGTGTCCAAGGTCACACGGTTGAAAGTGCACCGAAGTCTCGACAAAGGTTCAGAAAAGTGTTGGACAACAGAAAGGGACCAGTTAGATGGTCAGGCGGCCAGCCCAGTCCAGAGGGTAAGGAGTTACTGTCACCTTGTAGCAATCTATAGAAAGGGAGGCCTGGCGGACACAGTACCTTAAAAATGGTGAGAACGCTCCAGCGGGGGCCGTTTTTCCTGGCAGCGGGTGCAAGTCGGTTCTTCATCCGGGGAAGAGAGGATCTCGTTGTGGAGGAAAGCAGAAGGTCGTTGCACTGCCAGGGAAGAAACCAGCCGCGGAGTTCTCAATTAAAAGAAGGGGTCCTTTTATTTGCGGTGCAAGGGTAAGTGGCTATCCGGTTGCAGGGGTGTTTGGCACGGGCAATTCGACCACTTGGACGTCTTTGAAGCGAAAAAGAAGGTAGACTGGTTGTTCCCACCAGTCAAGGAAAGAAGACTCTCCAGCAGGGAGATCTCCTCTGTCGTTGGGAAGTGGTGAGTCGGTTCAGCAGGGCTCCACCGGTGGTGTCGTCGTAGCCGGTCGGCTCAGCTTCTCCCTCTTCGGATTTTCAGGTCGTGTGGCGACTTCTAAAGTTCCAATCACAAAAGCCCTGCTTTTATGCAAGAAACCCCCATTCATTCAGCCTAGCTGTCAATCAAACATGCTAAGTGGTGAGCGGGGCGGCTCACCACTTGGGCCAATCACGCAAGAGTGCAACTTGGGTTGGCAAGGCAACTTAGTCCAAGGTGCCTAAACCCCCTCCCACACCCTCTGTGGTACCCAGACAGAGTGGCACCACTTCGGAGGGCTTCTGTGTAGAAACCCGCCAAAAGTGGAACAAAGGGCTCGACCTTTGGTTTGGAGTTACAGAGGCGAACACAAACGCCATTTTAAAATCGAGTTCTGGCACAAAGACCCTACCGGTGAATTAATATTTAATAAATAAACCGGCGGTATCTTTAACATTGCACCAAAAAGTGGTGCGAGTAAAATACATCGGAAAATCCATTAGAGAATATTCTTAAGGAATATAACAAGTAGTATCCACTGCCACCAGCCAAAACTCGACAAGGGGGGACGGGCCAGTACCCCCTCGAACAACAGACACAGGGGCATTCGAATTGCCCCTACCAGTACGTCCACAATATGATGGGGTGTACTGGTTCTGTTAGTAATTTGGGACTAGTAAAGCCAATGGTGACTTTACATGCCCTGGGAGACAGTAGTCAGTCCCAGGGTATGGAGTCTATGGTGGGGGTCACCTAGGGCACCCCTGTGTTACTGCACCGAGGGTGCTGTGTAACACACATAGAAAAAACACATGAGACCCTATGGAGTAAAAGACCCCATAGCCCATAAAACACATAGATGAACAATAGAATACCCCAAATCATGTCCAAGAGTGCGAGGAAAAGAGTCTCACTCTTGGCAGGAGAAAAAAACAAACTCCAGAAATCCAGCAAAGCTGCTGGGGGACTCACTAGGTTAGGAAATTCAGCCTAAACAGAGAATTCTCCCTAACACCTACCAAGAGAATTTCGGTTTTATCCCCATTGAGGCACAGTACATTAGATGCCATCCATGCTTGGATGGTAGCATAAGTTTTGCACAGTGTTTCTGCGTTTTTTTCATAGGCACCAGTGAGAGGAAGGAGGACCTGAGTGTCATCGGCATAGTTTGTGTAAGCTATTCCAAGATTGTCCAACTTGTTAAAGAGAGGGAGGGCGAAAATGTTCTACAATATCGGTGATGTGCAGGAGCCCTGTGGGACTCCGCAGTGGATGGTGGTTGGTGCCGTGTAGGCCTGATCTGAGAACACCTTCATTGCTCTCCGTTCAAAGAAGGAGGTGATCCAGGAGGTGGCTTCAGGGGAGAATTGGGCTGCGTTCATGAGTTATCTGCAGAGTGTCTTATGGTCGACAAGATCAAGCGCTGAAGACAGCTCAAGGAGGAGGAGCAGTGCTGGCTTGCCTGCGTCCATTATTTCCACTAATTGGTTCTTTAGATCTAGCAGGGCAGATTCCGTCCCGTGACCTGGGCGGAAACCTGATTGCCTCTTTCCAAGGATGCTCTTATTTTCCACTAATTGTTGGATTTGAGTATATGCAACTTTATCTAGAATATTTTGCAGGCATGGTACAGTAGTGATGGGTCTATGGTTGCTAGGAGAGGCCGGGTCTAATTATGTTTTTTTCAAAAGTGGCCGAACCCAAGTCTCTTTCAGACAAGGTTTGACAATGCCAGAAGTGAATGAGGCATTTATGAACGCTGCCAGAAAGGGTGCTAGGGTGTCTGCACACTCTTTGATGAGGTTGGTTGGGCAGATATCACCCTTGCAGTTGGAAGGTTTTATGTGTAGAAGGAGGGCTAATTCCGCGGTTTCTGACACATCTCTGAAGGACAAGAGTGTCTTTTCTTTGCTGCGGGAGTTTCTTGTTGGCAAGATGGGCAGGTCAGATTTACGCAGGGCATTATAGTGAGAATTAACTTTGTTCTGCAGGAGATCTTTTTTGTTGAGCATGACTGTTTGGATGCTTGAGCACCAGGATTCATCTTTCACAAGGTCTGGAGTGCTAGGGGCTGGGCCAGCTAGTTCCTTGAATATGGCAAACATTTCTTTGGATCCGGTTTTGACATTGTTAATTCTGATGATATGGCATGTGGATTTAGCTGGAGTGATGGCTTTTTTGCATTGGGTGGCAAGTTTTTTGTAGGCATCTAAGGTGTAGTTCTGTGGATCGGATTGCCATTTGGTAAGTGCAGTACGCTTGAGGGTGCATAGTTTCTGGAGCTCTGATATGTACCAAGAATTTGCGTGTTTCTTTCCTTTTGCTTTCTTTTTGTCTAGAGGGGCAATGGCATCGACTGCTTCTTTGATTATCAGATTATATAAATCTACAGAGCAAGGGGGTCATTGGAGGACAGAGGCTTGAGGGCCGGAACTTCGAGGAACGGTAGGACCTTGTCTTTAGTAAGGTTGCGTGCTCTTCTAGCTATTTCTGGTGGTGCAGAGGTGGTACGCTTAGTGGGTTTGGTGGCGATGGGCATGGAAAAATAAATGAGGTGGTGGTCTGTCCACGGGCATGGGGTGTTTGCGCTGATGTCAGCTACGCAATTGTGGTATGCTACCCAATCTACAATACGTCCTTTAGAGTGAGTGAGGTTAGTGATTCATTGCAGGAATCCTAGGTCCTGAAGTGCTTTGGCAAGAGACTTGGCTTGTTTGTCTTTGGGATCATTAATGCCAAAGTTTAGGTCACCCAGCAGGATGGATTTGTTGGTGTTTTTCAAGTTCTCACTTTGTAGATGGAGTAGGCTTTCCTGAAAGTCAAGTAGCGGGCCTGTAGGCCGGTAGATAATATGGATGGCAATTGTGTAGTTTGGCGAAAGGGAAAGTTTCAGTCAGTGTGTCTGCATTGCCCCCTAGTAGAGCGTTGATTTATCTGAAAGAAGAGATTCCTTTACTATGAGTGAAAATCCCCCCACCCCTTTTGAATGCAGTCTGTCCAGCCGGAATAAGGTGTAGCCTGGTGGGAGGGATAGAAAGATAGCTGGTCCAGCTGCTTCATGCAGCAAGGATTCTGAAATGGCGAGAGCGTCAAGATCCAGGTTAGTGAGTATGTCACGGATCTCCGTGGCGTGGGCTGGGAGCGAACGAGCGTTTATGAGGGCATATTGGAATGGTATGGGGGAGTGTTTGGATAGGTGTTGAGTATCCTAGTGTCGGTCGGTCGAGCGCTGTTGGTAACGGGAGGCGCGGGCAGAATATGGTTGGAGGGGGTAAGGGGATAATGTGTCTGGCTTATGTTTTGCAGCAGCTGCATAGTGAGATGAGCGCAGGCCTAGCATTTGGTTTCTCAGAGAAGTTGGCATGGGACACGTTTGGAGCTGGAACGTCTCAGTCCTACACCTCAGCATGGATAGTCTCCATGCTATGTAGTCCATGGTGTGATCAGTGGCGTGAGGATTCTGGGCGTGTAGTTTAAAGTGGTGGCTGAAGGAGGAGGGTAGGAATGGAGTGGGGGGAATGTCTTCAGAGTTGGGCCATGCCTAAAGCTCGGGAGTAGCTGGCCTTGTGTACCTGTCGCTGAGGCATGGGGGCGGGCAGGAATGGCCGCCATTGGCGCTGCCTTCAAGAGGCTAGTGTGCGCAATGAGGCACATGTGTGAATATAGAGTCCCTAGGAGGAAGGTTTGACTAACCCACTAGCTCTGCAGTAGCGACCGCGCAGTGCACACAGTTAGTGAAAAACCATAGGCTAGTTTAGATTGGACTGTGTTTGATTATCGGATTAGCAACGTAGTATAGTATTGAGACAATAACTGAGTTTGCAGCTGCAAAATACCGGCATTTAAGCTAAACAGTGTTTTAACCACCAGGTTAGGGATACATTGCAGAGCTGCCTACTGTAAAGTGTAAATGCAGTAAATATGATTGACCTTTCAGAGCGAACTTTACGCTGCACAGTGATTGCATGCAACAGGTTGGACTGGAAAACTTAGTATCAATGCATAAAATAAGGTCAGAACAGCAGAATGAACTTGACAGAGCAGGCTTTAAGCTAAACAGTGTTTAAATTCAACAGGTTGGGCTAAAAAGCTAGCCTAGCCTAGCTGCCTAGTATACATGCAGTACAACAGATTGAAGTAGACAGAGCGAGCTTTAGGCTAGACAGTGTTTCCGGGCAACAGGAAGGGCTGAGAACGTGTTCCAATGCCCTGTTAGAACATGATCAATAGCAGCCAACGAGCCGCGGTACATAGAATAGGGCTAACAGTGTACAGCAGGGTAGGCTTAGAGTTTAGCAATACTGGTTTGGAGCCTCACGCCGTATTATGAGGCTGTGGAGCAGGGTGGGCAGGAGCAGAAGAAGTAAGCTTAGGGCACCCTAATATAAGAGTCCCTATGGATGCACTGCGCAGCGTACAGATAGTGGGGCACAATGGTAATGCAATGATTAGAGGCATTGCACCCCCGTTGGGCGGCGGGCGATTCGCAGAGCCAGCATGTATTAAATGCGTGGCGCCTAATTTGGGCGGAGAACAAATATTTATGGAATAGGACAATGTAATCTGTAACAAACCGTGTAGCAAAAGGAGAATCACTCATAGAACGACAACAAAGGCGAAGCTATGTAGCTCGCTAAGGTACTCACAGTAGGATTTTCCGGCTAAGGTCTACTTCTAAGAGGAAGGTGGCATAAGGTTAGTAGAAGCAATCAGAAGCAGCGTGCTGGGCTCAAGGGCTCCGGAGGCCAGGACAGGCACAGACAGGGGCCTTCTCAGCGGGCCTTTACTGCGTGGATGGGCTAACGCCTTCCGGCGTAGGAGGGGGATCAAATACTGCCGTGTTACCTGTTGCTAGGCAACAAGGTAAACAGGAGCCCTGTGTAGGGTGGCCTGTTCCATCGTGGCCATTTTGGAATCGAAGGCTGTTGGGCAAGTGATTCCGACCCTGTAAGGGGATCGGGCAAAGGACAAAGCAACGTGGCAGCAGACTCGTAGGATTTCTTTTCCGAGATGCGCTGAGATGAGGGATGAAAGTGGACGCAGGCGGAGAGCGCTCCACCCCTGATGCAGGCGTCGGCAAATCCAGGTACACCTGCTCCTTCAGCACAGCTGAACGTAGGGCACCAGCCCTCGAAGTGTGAAGCGTTCCGGATTCCACATGAATTAGCAGGTCCATGTGCAGTCAACAGGTGTGTAAAAATCCAAATAACACCCACAACCTGTGTTTCTGGCCACACATCCCATCTTTTTCTTCGCTGTACTACAATACAATAGTTTCAGCTTGAGCAAAACTAAACAATTTAAATATACATGTGTGCCTTTCAAAGGTTTACAGGTCCACATGTTTAATTATGTTTTTTTTTCAAACTTAGAAGTTGACACTAGATGGCATCACAGTAGCACAAATGAAATGGAGCAGGGTTTGCAGTGGCTACAGACACAGCTAGTAGAAATGCATTTATTGATAATGGATTTAATAAGTCATTTTTAATCTTATAAGAATAACAGTAGCATGGTTTTGTAATAATAATAATACAAATAAATGCTTTTATTTTCTAATAATAGTTTATAATCACATTACGAAGAAGAATAAAGTGAGCATACATTTTTAATTAGGAGCAACTCTACAGTACATACTGGGGGGAGTTCATGGGAAGGGCTGAGCCCGAGCCAAGCCTGGGGGTCTGGCATGTCTCTTAGGCCCAACATGAGCCGAGGCTGTGAAATGGCAGTGCAAAACGAGGGGGTGTGGGCTGTGTCAGTCTCAAAAACAGGGGCTGTGGTGGAAAGGAAAGGATTGAGGCAATAAAAGAGGTTAAAGAGGTTTGGGGCAAAAAAATGGACTGAGTTGGGAAAAGGGGTTAAAGGGAGAAAGAAAAGGGGATACACAGTATTAGAGGGCACACAATTGGCTAAAAAGGGCTGGGGCAAAAGGGGACAAGAACAGGGGCAGAAGGGGGCAAAAACAGGTGCTAGGGGCAACAACAAAGGGCTAAACGGGACTGTGGGCAACAATTGGCTAAAGCATTTGGGGGCTACAATAGAAGCAAGAACATGGCTAAAGAGTGACAGGGCAACAAAAGGGTCTGGGGCAACAACATGGGGCTAAAGGGGTCTGGGAAAAGGCGCAAAACGGGCCTAAAGGCAGCTAAAAAGATTGAAGGGCAACCAAAGTGGCTAATTAGGGCTGGGGGTTCAAGAAAAGAGGCAACATGGGCCTGGGGCAGCTAAAGGGGTTGGGCCAACGAAGGTGGATAAAGGGTACGGGGAGGAGAAACAAGGGGGCTCACTTACCTTTTGGAATTTGCTGCTGCCTCACAGCACCACCAGCAAGTGGTTGAAATCTTGATGAAAATACCTCAACCCGCTGTGTTTGTTAATTTTCATTGTATTCTGGGCTATTCATATCATGCTACCATCGATGTTCAATGATGGCCGCCCTTAAACAAAGCAGCTCTGCCCTAGCCTGATGGAGGAGGCCCAACAAGGCAGAAAGATGTCTGGCGTTGCTTGTGTTTCCGTGCAGAGGGGACCTGGCCTAGCAGTTCGGGCTGGGCTGCTACCATTGGTGGCAGTACCAGACTGATTCGCATATGCCTGGACGCCTTTTGCAATGGCGCAGACGGGCTAAAAACAGTGGTGTGGAAGGTTGCCCAGAGCAACGTCAGTGGTACAGATTCATTCAAAACCTTCCACCCATCACTCTTGTGGTCACTGCCCTACCATGAGGCAGCCTGATGCTGCTGTGTTTGGCTGGTGTTCCTCTTATTTCTGCCAATTGGAAGCCGGTAGGCAAACGCCAGCCCCCCCAGTCAAAGGCCCCATTCCTAAGGCTCCTGTCTGTGCCTGTCCAGGCCGAAGAGGGCCTGGAGAGCCATAGATTCAGATCTCTAAGTAGGATCCGTGCCCCAGACTAATTACTTGACTGCTTCATTGCTACTTGTTTAAAGGCCATCCAAGATCCGTCAGTCATAAAAGTGAGTTCGGCTGACCTCCAAAACTAACACTCCTGAGGTGTCTTCAGTGCTTTTCACCTCCTCCATCCACGCCTTAACTAACTCCCTCCCTTTCTCTGCATTTGTTACTCTCATTTGTGTTTAGCGTTATTTGGGAACCATCTGCATTGCATTGTTTGCTGTCAACATTTTAAAATAGAATTTTAGTGTTTTTAGCATTACTTGTGCACCATCTGCTTTGCATTGGTTGCAATGGTTGCTGCATCGATTTTAGGTGTGTATAATTTATACATCTCTATGCCACATATCAATGTAATTCTACTCCTTCTGGGTTTCACTTATTCTCTCCGACTCAATTGACTAGGCTTCCTAGTGAGTTTTGCCAAAACTGTGCAGTGCTGCCACTCCTCCATCATTCCTTGGCTAATCCCCTGCCTTCTTGTGGCTTTCTCCTTCTCGCCTATATTCTCTAACTGCTGCACTATCACCTATGCCCCATCTCTCTTCAAGTCCGGCAGGAAAAAGCACAAAAAAGTCAACCTGAGTGCAACCCCTGGACTTCCCATTGCAGACACATATGTCAGCGCTTCCTCTTGAGAGGGTTGCACTGATATCCTTTCCTCTGTCCCCTCTCCTGATCTTTGGACCCACTCCCCATCTCAGCTCCACTCTCTCTCCTTCCACACACTCCTCTATTAACGGTGGCACCAAGTGGGAAGTCCTCTTGGCCGGTTTCACATCCTCACGTGCCTTCGTTAATGTCTATCACACTGGCACCATTCTGGTTCAGGGCCCACAACACAATGCCAGCTCAGTCACTGACTTTGACTCCCTTCTCCCTGATGGCTTCAAGATCATCTCCAAGCCTCGACCTCACTGCACTGGCGGGGAGTTGCCTTAATATTCCCTGACTGGGTTGCTGCTTCCATCTTACCTACCCAGCCCTATTCCTCTTTTGAAGGCCTGGTTTGCAGGTTGGTCACCTCTCCCACATCCACCCTGACTATTGCTACCATCTACCAGCCTCCAGTTGCCACCTCCCTATTCCTCTCTGAATGGGCTGACTTCTGCTCTTCTTTACTTTCATCCACCTCTAACCTTCTCCTCCTGGGTGATTTCCTTTCCTGATGGCGCCCGAATAGGGACCCTCCCCACTTGTTCCATCGTGTACATTGTAATTGAGTAAAGGCGGAGAACGACGAGGACGGGACGATCGAGCCGGGATCAAGAGGTGTTCGGGGCGCCCTGTAGAAGTGATGAGAGATTCCTTTGCAGATCTGCACACACCTGATCGACATATCTGGCTAGAGAACAAGGAGGCGAGGGTCCCGAAATGAGGCAGAAGCCAAGAAACACAGACACGACGTCATTGGTTGCGTCAGTATACAGACGAACTGTGTCCTGGAGGACAAATTGATTTATCAGGTGAGTCATTCCCCGATTCAAAGTAATCCTGATATTGGTTGAGAGTTGACTTTGCAAAATCAAACGCCGTAGGTAAGGTTGATTAACCAGGGGGAAGGTTGAAACATGCCTGGGGTATTGTCCACCCTAGCAGGGTTTTTCCGCTGTGGTAGACAATCTTTGGAAGATGGCCAAATTGCACCACCTGGGGGAACGTCGGCGTATGAGATGTATGTGAAGTATGGTGTGGGAGCGTTAATATTTTGTGACACTTGGCATAGGCAAACCAGAAAGCAACCAGACCATCAGTGGCCGATAAATGGTAGTTTTGAGATAGCAAGAATAGATAATTTGGAAAGAGTGTTGATGAGAAAGAAAGCGCGTCCCGCAGCATTTGATATTGTTAAGGACTGGAGAAGGAAAGCAATGCTCCAATTTAGAAGTAGAGCGAAGCATGCGCGCTGGCATAAATCAAAAGGTGAAGTAGCGGAAGAAATGGAGGAGGAGGAGTGGACTGAGAGTCTAAGAAGGTCAGGTATACGTGAGCAGTTAATTATAGAAAAAATATACCCACAACGAGAATTGAACATAGCAGATGAAGTAATGGAAAACATATTGATCCATACAAAACAAGGCCCAAGATCAGAAGCGAGGCCAAACATGTCAGTAACTATTGCTCAAACCCCTCCCGTAGCTCAAGCCCCTCCCGCAGCTCAAGCCCTCCCACAGCCACAGACCGCACACGTAACAATTCCTATTAGCCAACCAGGCCCACAGCAGACACTCACCAGTCCCATTGTCCCATCCGCACCTCCCGCCTTAGATACAGACTCGGTATCGTCCGCCCCTCCAGGGGTTGAAGTTGAAACCGCGGGGGTGAGAGGCGGGCTGAACAAAGTGGATGCACAAGGGTAACTCGCAGTGCGATCAGCAAAGAAAGGAAGGTGGAATTGCAGCAACAGGCAGAAATGTATATAAACGGGAATGATGGGACGGCAGCATTGGCTTCGATGTATGACTTCCGAAGAAGCAACGAAAGACAGGTAGTGTTGGAATGCATGGGTGAATATTTGGTGGAGAGATGGAAACAGTTAATTGGGAAATTACCACTCTAGCGATTGTTAGACTTAAATGCATTAGCACGCTGTAGACAAAGAGATGAAGAAGTGAGGGAACATGTGTATGGACTTTTTGAGCTTAAAAATGAATTGGATAATGAATATGCTAAAATGTTTACTGCACCTGGGTACAGGGGTAAGGATATCGGGACAAATAGAAAGGAGGCGGTAGAGCCATATATACAGCGACGACATTCGATTTCGTCAGTACAGAGGGCCGACAAATTGAAAGTATGTATACGAGAAGCGTTCAGATGGATGTCGGATCCCAGTATCCCCACAATGGAGATACATGAGATATTTGATGAATATTCCATGCCCATGAAAAGAAAAGCACTGCAGTCGATGGCTTAACATTTACTAGACAAAGATATAAAAAACGACAAGGCCAGCCCACCCGAAATAATGGCAGTATATAAGAGAGCACTAGAGCGAGGGACAGGAGAGACAGCCCTATCGCTTGATCTGGGAATATTATTGCACATGAGAGAAGGGGGAGGGACTGTAAGTGGGGCATTTTTGTGCCAAAAACAGAGGTTCCCGCAGCGGGCAACGTAGCGGCGCAGGTAACGCCAGCCCATTATACCGCCCAGTACGTGCATGTCCCCTTTTCCAGACAGGAGGTGAACAACATAAAGCAGACGATTCCCGATATAAGAAAGAATCCTGCAGGATTTTACAACGAAGTAGAGTCCTGCCTACAATCATCCATGCTTACCATGGGTGACATAGACCTAATATTCCCAGTGATCCTGCCAACAGACATATGGAAGCAAATAAGAAAGGCGGATGACGCAACGCCCTATGGCGCCACGTGGGCGGACTTGGCAATAGAGGACAGGAATAAAGTGGTGGAGGGACAACAGGAGCGAACATGGTAGCATTACCAGCACGCATAATAGAGAAATTAAAAGAAATTGTCCCAGAGAAAAGAATTCAATGGGACAAGTTGACGGCATGTGTGCAAGGCAAGGATGAGTTAGCAACAGATTATTTTAATAGATTCGAAGAAGTATTCGCAGACTTCAGTGGGCAGGATGTAAGCTCTGAAGCGGGGAAGAGGCTATTTGTTGATAAATATGTGAGGGGGTTGAGACTTTCAATTCAGAACCTAATAATGACATCAGAAAGTGCATGGCAAGCAAAAACGCTGGGTGAAGTATTGCACATGGCCCAGTATTACGAGACGGGAGTGAATGCGGGAAAAGACCAGGAGGAGAAAGATAGAGTGAATCTGAAAACAAGGGTGTTACTGCAGCAAGTAGCAGGACATAATAGAGGAAGAGGGAACGCACAAGGGAGGAGTAATTTGAATATGCATGGGGGGCCATTGGGACCAAATCAGTGTGCATACTGTAAGGAGGAAGGACACTGGCGAGCGCAATGTCCACATTTACAGAATAGAAATGGATCCGGTCAGAGAAGACAGCACAGAGGGCACCAAGGAACGATTGGATCAAATAGGAATAGTATGCAGCAGCACCACAATAATGAAGTTAATCAAAACCAAGGCCAAAACCAAAGTGCTCCTAACCAGAGTCAGGGTCAGCAAGACCAACAGTATGGGAATCAGAGTGGGGGAAATAGAGGAAAGAGTGGGAACATTTTCAATACGCAGCCAAATACGTATTACTGTAATAGTAGTGACTACACATCGGACGATGTGTTATTTCCCCCATAGGACAGCCCAGGGCAGGAGTCGAAACCAGTGTCTATTCCCGTGAATCAGAGGGGACCCTACGTAGAAATGGGAGTCGGGAATAAGGAGCACCGCTTCCTTATAGATACAGGAGCACAAAAGTGTTCAATAGACCATCACTTGGTTCCGGATATACCACTGTCAGGGCAAAAAAATGTTTCCGTAGGGTTCGCAGGTACACCAGTCATAAACCCAGTGTCGCAACCAGTCCCAGTTAGTATAGGACCATTCACTGAACATTGTCCTTTCCTTTTAACAGACAATTGTGGGGAGAACTTGTTGGGATTGAACTTATTGAAAAAGCTAGGTGCGATTATACATTGTACGTCAGACGGGGTGTTTCTAACGATTTGGCCACAAGATGCCCATGTGTCAGAATTCATGTCAGAAACCTTGCCAGGAGAGTTAAGAGAAGTGCCAACCTATATATGGGCGATGCATGACAACGATGTAGGATGCTTGAAGATAGAGCTAGTGAGGAACATTTTGAAAGAAGGAGTTACACTGCCAAGAATTCCCCAGTATAAAATTTTGGCTAACGGAGAGAAAGGATTGAAAAGTATTGTTTCAGATTTGGTGAAATTCGGGGTAATTGAAAAAATTACAGGCAGTACATGTAACAGCCCGATTCTTCCAGTGTTTAAGAAAGGAGGCAATGAAGTACCATATCGTTTCATAACTGATTTGCGCGCGCTAAACAAAGTAGTAGATCCACAATTTACTTTGGTCCCAGACGTCACTACAATATTGACAATGATACCTGCCTCAGCAGAATACTTTTGCGTAATTGATCTAAAAAATGCTTTCTTTAGCATTCCGGTGGACAAGGACAGTAGATATTTGTTCACATTCACATTAGGGGGACGATCATTTACATTCACGCGCATTCCACAAGGTTATACAGAAAGTCCGAGTATTTACAGTAGAGCATTGAAAGAGCAGCTAGACATGCTAGAATTACCAGTCGGGTGTATACTATAGCAATATATAGATGATCTGTTGATTGCTGCTGATACAGAAGAGATTTGTAAAAAGAGCACCGTATTACTACTGTCACACCTAGCGGCACATGGCCATAAAGCTAGTTTGAAGAAGTTTCAATATAATCGAAAGGAGGTAGCTTATTTGGGCTACCTAATTTCGAAAGAGGGGAGAAGGCTAACGCCAGAACGCATAGAAAGTATTTCTTGTATGTCTATTCCAAAGACACAGAAAGGAGTCAGAGCCATAATAGGCATGGCTTCTTATTGCCGGCAGTGGATCGGTAATTTTGCGTTAATTGTGAAGCCAATGGTGCTATTAACTAAGAAGGATGCGGTGATGCCTTTGCAATGGAATGAAGAATGTCAGAGAGCGTTTGATCAATTGAAAACTATTATGTTCTGCTCCAGTTTTGGGCACGCCAAATTATGAAAATGTTTTTAGATAATTTGTATGCGAGAATGAAGGATGTGCATTAGCTGTTTTGACACAGGAACAAGGTGGAAGAAATAGGCTGTGCGGCTATTTTTCTTCTGCACTGGACCCTGTAGCGCGCGCACTACCACGATGTTTGTGATCTGTCGCGGCGGCTGCTGCATCAGTGAAACAAACGGAAGGGATGGTATTGGGGCATACTTTAATTCTGATGGTGCCACATGCCATAGATGTCCTATTAAATAGGACACAGGCGCAACACCTCACCTCTGCTAGACTGACAAGATACGAAATTGTCTTATTCGCGCCCCATATCCAAATTATGAGGTGTAGCGCTTTGAATCATGCAGAATGAATGCCACTGCCCATGAAAGAAATTGGTGACAACGAATCACCACCCCATGATTGCTTAATGTCACTGAGGAAGAAACGAAGGGGAGAGTTGATTTAAGTGACATCCCACAAAAGAAGTCAGATGGAGAGTTATTTTGTGACGGATCTTGTTTCAAACTACCTGATGGCACGACAACTGCCGCTTACGCTATCACTACCCTAGAGAGCGTTGTAGAAAGCAAAAGTATTCCCTACAACTCGGCACAAGCCGCAGAAATAATAGCATTGACCAGAGCCTTTGAGATTTCTGAAAATTTGAACGTGAATATCTATACGGATAGTCAGTATGCTTTTGGGGTGGTTCATAACTTTGGTCGACTCTGGGCTGAGAGTGGTCTCTTGACATCACATGGTGCCAGAATTCAACATGGCCCTTTGATTGTACGATTGCTGTCTGCACTCACGTTTCCAAAGCGCCTAGCAATAGTGAAATGCGAGGCACATAAAAAGGTAACATGCAAGTGGGAGAGGGAAACGCATTTGCAGACAGAATTGCGAAACAAACTGACACTGATTTGAATAATAAAATGATGACAGTTCAGACTGAGGAAGTACCCTGTATGATAGAAGATGGAATTGCCACTGTGAAAGAGATGCAGGCCGAAGCCACGGCCGATGAAATACAAAGGTGGGCAGAGGGCTCTGCTGAGTTAGATTTAGAGGGTTGTTGGGTGGACAAGGAAACTAAAAACTGGATGTTGCCAAATTCTTATGTGACTGCAATGGTCACAATGGCTCACAGCCCTACTCACATCTGTGTGAAAAAAATAATACAGCACCTATCTACAGTATGGCAGAATGTAAACATAAAGAAGAATGCAGAGAGGTTGGTGCAGAACTGTATCACGTGTTTACAGCACAATGTAGGAAAGGGAACAGTGACTCCAATAGGCAGTTTGGCCCGCCCTCTATGCCTTTTGACGTAATCCATTTTGATTTCATAGAGATGGAGAGGTGCCAAAACTTGAAATATGTCTTAGTGGTGATCTGTGCATTCAGCAAGTGGGTGGAGGCATATCCCTTAAAAGACTGCATAGCAATGAGTACGGCAAAAGTAATGCTTAAAGAATACTTTCCGTTTTGGTTTGCCCTGTGTCATATGGTCAGATAATGGTCCACATTTTGTGGGCGCAGTGGTGTTACAGATATGTGCAGGTCTTCAGATTGATAAGAGATTTCATAGTTCGAGGCATCCGAGTTCTGCCGGTCTTGTTGAGAGGTACAACGGAATCCTCAAGTCAAAAATTAGCAAGATATGTGCAGGGAGCAAGTTGAGTTGGGTGGATGCATTACCGATAGCACCATTGTGCATGCGTACCTCTGTACAGTCTAGAACTGGGCTCTCCCCGTATGAGGTTGTGATGGGGAGGCCGGCGAAAGTTTGGTGCGCACCTCAGCCAAAGCGACTGAGTGAAGTGGAACATCCTGTACTTAGCACTTATTGATTGTGGCCTTTTAATGCAGAAATTGCGTTTGATTCATCAGCAGGTCCAGGAGGCTCTACCCGTAAGATATACTGGTCCAGGGCACGCGCTGGAGCCAGGCGACTGGGTGCTGCTAAAGAACTTTGAGAGAAAATCGTCGTTAGCACCCAGGTGGCGCGGCCCCTATCAAGTGCTTCTGGCAACGCAGACAGCAATACGGATGGATGGGAGGAAGTCGTGGATCCATGCCACCCATGCCAAAAAGATCCCATCTTCACTGAAAGATTTGCCCAATCCGGACGACCAGAAAGAGACAGCAGTCCCAGAAACTAAAGAAACTGCTGCCAGTCCACTGCCGCTAAATCTGTCCGAGCGGAAAGTGAAACTCGAAACAAAGCTTGAAAAGATTGCCAAAAAGGGGGAAGGGCAAAGAGTGCCCCAACGTTGCCCAGCAGAACCTACATCACTGTTGGCCGACATAAAATCTGCATTGTAAATAACGTCAGATACAAGACGTGTACCCCTTTGGCGCCCACCAGCACTTGCCATTGCGCCAGAGCCAAAGACCGAAACCGCATCACTGTCGCAGCGCACACCAGCATCTGCCATTGCGCCGCAGGCTGACGCTGAGTCTGGATTTGGAAGTGAATCGGCACTGTTCACGGGTCACACAATACCAGGAGTGCGGCGATATGATTTGCGGCCTCAAAAAACAGAGTGATCCACAGTTTTTTGGTGTTCATGCTAACCTCTGGTTCCGCTCATGGATGGAGATAGAACTAGAGGTGTAGAGGAGAGAAGCATGAGAATTGTGCAAATCGGACAATTCAAGACTCGCGGCTCCTCAGTGCGATGATAAAAAGTACATGTGTCCTGAACCAGAGCAGACAAGCTGGGCGCACATGGTACTAAGGCAATAGAGAACTGTTCAGAAGTATTCTGAGCAGTATAAGAGAGAATAAGTGATCTTGCCTAGAACGAATAAGAAAACCAGGCTGCAAAGGGCTGGCAGACTAAACTGTTGACAATTCCTTTGAACTTATTGACATCTGGACAAGTGCGACGAAGAGAGATATCCACGACGAACGTTGTCAGGAAGAAGAAGGACGGTGAGAAAAGTGTCGGGACCGGTTTCAGCCTCCTCCTGCACCACGGCTGAGAATGAGTTAGTTAAAACGACTGTAAACTTAGGGAAAACGCATGGTAAAAAAAATTGTATGCTGGCTTTGACGATAACGATAATAATGTGCTTCATGAGTGTGGTAGCACCAATAACGACAGCGTTGGTGTTATGGTATGTGGAATCTATACACCCATTGGGAAGGTTTTTACCAATAATTAATATATCCACTACTGAAAGCCCAGTTCAGGTGATTACTTATACCTTGTCCCCAATGGAAGAGAGACACAGAGAAGGGTATGGGAACAATACGCTATTACTCATCATGAATATGATGCAAGCAATTCTAAAGAAAAATCATTGGTGGGTATGCGCCCATTTACTGCAGCATGCAGGGAAAGGAATAGGGTGGTATGTACAACCATTGCCATTGAGTTCTGCATGCAGTGCATCTTTAAGTGCAATGTTTTATGGGAAGTGGAACAAGAGTATTACGGGTCAATTAGACAGAACAAACATGAATGAGTTTGAGGAAATAATTATGAGGCCTGTGGGTTGTTCCATATTCCACAAAGCACAAGTGATGATCCCAGAACCTACGAAGAAAAGTACGCGAAAAATAACACAACAAAATAGACAAGATAGATTGTCCCCACCAGTTAAAACATCTGTGATGACATTTCGTGTAAGAACCGACGGGAATAAAGATGCAATTCCCCCTTCTTACACGGTAAACTTCAACCCGAGAACTGTCCCTTTTTGTCTAAAAAAGAATGGCTCCTATTTAGTAGGAACATTTACTGGATGCATGAATACAGCGGTATTAAAATGGGAAATAGAACCAGTATATGTGGGAGATCCAGTCTATTTTATATGTGGAAAGAAAGCATATCCTTGGTTGCCCAGAAACTGGGGAGGTACATGTTACCTAGGTCTACTGTTCCCAGGAGTGTTCCTCTTAGAAACAGCAGACATGGCCAGACTATCCAGATCTAGAACCAAAAGGAGAAGCGAAGGTGTTTTGATAGCGACGGACGTAGCAAAATCATTTGTTCCATTCTTGTCCCAGATAGTGAACTCCTACAACATAAGGCAGCTGTCCAGAATACTAAAAGATACCATAAACACGACGACAGATATACTATTTAACATGACGTTGGAAGAAAAAGGAATTAGGTTAATGACACTGCAAAATAGAATGGCTCTGGATGTAATCCTGGTTGATCGTGGGGGAATTTGCAAGATTGTGGGATCAGCGTGCTGTGTATTCGTAGATGACTATTCCCCTACGATTTTTGAAGCAATAAAGAAAATGCACATCCTAAGCTCCGAACTCCCTACTGGAGAAGGGGGCTGGGGAATAGAGTCCTGGTTTTGGGGGATACTGCGTTCTTGGGGATGGAAGTTGATCTCGATATTAGTAGTGGTGTTTGGAATATTCATAACATGCTGTTGTTGCATACACTGCCTACCGATAGTTTGCACTGAGGTAACTGAGGGATGTACTAAGGGATGTATGCATATGATGACAAAAAGAAAACAAACTTATGGTCGGGATGACAGAGACACAAATGAAATGAAAACAGTGAAAGAATTAATGGCTATAGATATTAATGAAGATGATGATGCTTATAGTAGCATGCAAAACTCAGACATAAGTGCTTCAGACTTATCGTCATCAGATGAGGATACAATAAATGAATGAGACGTTTGGCATACGGCCAAAGGAGGGTTTGTCAGTCTAGAAAAATGCATACCTCTCATGACTGATGGCAAACGTATTTTGGTGGCCGAAGGCCAACCGTCTCATGTACGAAACGATAGAAATACAGGTTTCCGAGTTTACCAATGAACGGCCATTTTGTTTTCTTTCAATTGCTCATTGCTTTCTGTTCACATTGCTTAGCAGCACATTTTCTGCTTACACTTCTCGACTGTTAACATTGTTGTCTGAACGTGAAAGGACAAGGCCGCAGGGCCGCCAGGCTAATAAGAGTTTGTTGAAACACAATGTAGGCAGCTCCGGGGAGGAATGCCCAGCTCCCTCCCGAATGTAGCCTTGAAGCAGAGCCGCAGGGCATTTAATCATTTCACAGCTGCCAGCCAGTCTCTTTATATGGTAGAATATTTTAGAATAAAGCAGCTAAAGGCTTGAATTATGCTTTTCTTACGGCCCCCCTTTTCCGAGCCCTGTAGAGCGTGTCGGCTCCCAGGACACGAATAGCACCTCATAGATAGCAAGGTCTGGAATGTGACTCTTCCCCCGTAAGTAGCTTGCTTCCAAGAACAGAAGCACTGTGTTCTGTTCAACAAAGAAAAGATGTCTCCGCACTGCAAAGTTGCATATTGTTACTAGAATAGACATTTGAAGGTGTCATATTCGTCGAAAGTGTCCATCATCAAACCGAGTTCAAAGAAACCCAATAAAGGGGGGTGTTAAACATGTCACAGCTGATTGTATGATATGCATTTTGTATATATGTAACTGATGTACGTAATTCGCTCTCTTGCGTTCCTCGAGGTCTAGAGATACACGTTTCGGGGCGTGAGACCGAGTTGGCCAACTGAGACTATTTGCTTTGCAATAAACCCTAGCTTTGGGAATACAACCTTGTGTCTGGCGTATCTATCGTGTGTGGTGACCTGCCTTGTTCCCATAGACGTGAGGGACCCCTAGGGGCCCCTTTCAGGTTGAGTCAGGACTCGGGCCTCTAGAGCCTGGCATCCTCTTCAAAAGCCCTCATGGGGCCAGTCCTGGCGCCTATGGCGCCAGGCTCATACACCATGAACAACAATGTGTTTGGGAACTACTTTATTGTATTGTCAGCCAACAGAGGCATCCACATAGCTTGGTTCCTAAGAACCAAGCTATGCGGTCTAGTGTTTTGGGTGTGGCAGGCCTGGAACTACTTTCCCCGGTACTACTTTACCTGGGCTATATAAACCACACCCTAACTGCAGAACATACTTCGTGTTACTTTGCAGCTTGCAACGTGACGCTCACCGTGTCCAGCTATTCCCTTGAACCTCGGAGAAGCAGAACCTACAAGGAGACAAAAGGAACATCATTAGCAGTAGCATCTTACCTGCAGTCTTCATCTTTAAACACTTGCAGCTACTGAGAACAGCTTCCTCGAATCTGTACGCCTCCCAGACAGAACGACCTGAAAGAGGAAGATAGAGGCAACATTAAAGAAAGCTGTAGAGACATTTACAAATTACGAACTGCTCAAAAGGCTTACCTGGCTGGTCGCCTCTCGGCTAGCACCATTCCAGACATTCCACTCGCGCTGAAGAACACTGCGACCTACAAGGAAGGAAAACACAGGTTAGCAAAGGCAAGACTTTGCAGCGCTGCGCATAGCACTTACTTACAGCATCATAGCGCTCTTAATGCGCCATCATTTACCAGCGGGGCTCAACTAAGCCAGTTCGCCGCGCTGAAGCTCTGCATACCTTGGAGAGTAAAAAAAAGAGACATTTTAAACAAAGAAAGGCATGCAGGATAGTAACAAAACTAAAGAACAGCAATAAGACCTAACTGAACAATATCAAACAGGCCGGCGTCAGTGAAGTAACTGGACCGCACTCGCCCATGAAAGACAACGTGCCCCTGCAAAGAAGGCAGGACGGAGAGCATGCCTAATTCTACCAGAAGGTCAGGAGAGGGCACCAGAGGGACTGAAAGCATACGGGGGTGAAGGGAGGATACTTACCCCAGTCGGTCAGTCTTGAACACAGTCCTCCTGTATTTTCAGGCAGAACCTTCCCCGCAGACCACATCAGGGAAAAGATGAGAAGCATACCAGCGAGTAACCCAGCTGGGTGGCGTCCCTGTGGATACCAGGTGAGCGTAACAGACAACGAAGCCTACCATAACAAATCCACCTGGGTGCCATGGAGACATCAGAAATGGACCAATTGGCTCAATTAGTAGGAGAGCTTCGTGCTGAGGTTCATTCTGCCCGACAAGAGACTAATGCCCTCCGGAGAGACCTAATAGTGACCAAAGAATGCACTGAAGAGATTAGCAGGCAATACTTGCAATCACAGGCAGGACAGACGCCTCTACCTGGAAGCAATCCAACGATGCAAAACCCCGCCATACCACCCACTCCGGTACAGATCACGTTACCTGGAACAGTGCCCCTGGCACCACCAGAAAGGTTCTCAGGTGACCCATGGAAGTATGCTGCATTCACCAATCAGTGCCGCCTTCATTTTCTTTGTAGGCCTGGAGCATTTCCAAACGACCAAGCTCGGGTAGCTTTTGTTTTATCATACCTGAGTGGTAGTGCAGCAGATTGGTCGGTGCCGTTGGTAACCCATGTCGATCCTCTATTACATGACTTTGGGGGGTTCCAGAGAGAAATGGAAAAACTTTTTGCTCGTCATACTGAAAGCAAGCGTCCCCAAACAGCACGATCCTCCCCGCAATGAGAGACAATGAAGGACTCTCCCAAAAATGGGAATAAGGCCAAGACAGAGTGCGGGTGAGCGTAAATGGGAGTTTATCAATCAGAATAGGGCATGCAAAGAACTCTGCAAACTCTGAGAGCGCTCTGTCTGACAATAGCAAAGACAGGCGTATATATTTACAAAAAACGTCATAAGAACCTACATACTATAGGGGGCACAAGTTCATTGGGATTGGGTGGCGACGACTAACTATAGGTGCTGCTGCGGCGTGGTTGGTCTTGGCTGGAAGACGTCACTGGTCAGCCTCGTGGGTTGGGCTGGGCCTGGCAGGTCGGCTTGAGTTCATCCGGGCGGTGTTGGTGTGCCAATGCGGCCTGTGGCAGAGATGAATGCCTTTCCTGACTTATTTGCCCTCGGCCATGCACACCACAGTCATTCAGTCATTACAGTGTTATTCTCTTTAGTAAATCTTTCAATAGGTTATTTTACAGGTTAATGCAACACAGGAGGAATGCACCTTGTGAGGGGTCTGGTGGCTGTTTGTCAGAGCATGATTACCTGTGTCCTGTTGACCGGTATCATAGGTCGAGGGGCTAAGCTTCAGGGCCTGGGACGGGCGGTACAGGTCTTTCTACTTTGTTAGAAGTTGTTATAGATGTTCCGCTGTGTGTTGTCAAAGTGTTGGGTGTCCTGATTGCACAGGGCCATAAGTCTAAGATGGTCCGGTGGGTTGTGGGGTTTACGAGGGGGCGCGTGTGTTCAGGCAGAGGTTTTACTGCTGTGCTGTAAATAATGCAGGTGGCGGGCCGCGGCCTTGGGTGCTGCAGAGGGGGCTACAAATCTTTGAAGCGGCTCCAGTCTGGTTGGGGGAGGTCGAGTAGCGCAGAGCGGGCCTCTGCTCTCATGTCTTGGCAGCCTTTGCAGGGTGGGAGGGGGAATGGCCTTGCACGCATTCACAAAGGTATCTCCCTCGTGTGTTGCCGATTTTAGGTAAAGACATCACAAACATTTGAACACTCTCTATAATACTTATTCAAATCACTTTAAAACATGCATTTAAACTTTGCTGGATGTGTCTCGATTATACCCAGTCCGAGCACCGTATTCGTACACTATGTTTTAACAGCTACAGTATTTTAGTTACATGCATATACATTTGCAGTAAATGAGGTAGTAGTCGGGTTGGTGGAGTACATAGAAAATGACCCGCCACTGTACGTGACGGTGGTGGCACATAAGGGGCTTAGACATACACACATGACGAGTGCATTCTCGCGCATCCTTCACATGAGTCCACAGTATAGTTACATTCGTTTTCTCGTGTACTCTAGCAGCATTAGCTTGGTTATGGCGCAAAACCATGGAGGGTAGGTTTCCCAGTGATACACGTAACAAACAGATCCCTGGAGCGCTCCTTTATTATTAGCATCCAACTGCAATGGTGTGGGCTTGCCATTGCTTATATCATGGAAGCATGCTTTCTTATGTTTATACATTCTACAGGCTTTTGTGATATAAGAGATTTTGTGGAAGAAAGCATACTTTGCGAGTGGTCTTGACATTAATATATAAAGACTGTCTGCCATCTGATGACCATTTTACCGTTCTTTTCATTGTTCAGGCCTGCTGGCCGGGTCATGCTGGGAGCGATGATACACTGCGGGAGGTGAATTGTTACAATGTTAGTGTATTACGCTAGCTCATGTCCGTCTTGTTCGTGGGAACGTGCTCGCAGCGGATCTGCCAGGGTGCTGCGGCGACAGGGATGACTGAGACTCTCCAAGGGTGGGGGCCGCGCTACAGTGCGCTGAGCTCACACCATCTTTACCAGACAAAATGGTTTCTGGGCCTAGCTAAATTTTCAATACGTGTGGGCAATCAATACGTGTGGGCAATCAATAGGTGTGGGCAATCAATACGTGTGGGCAATCAATACGTGTGGGCAATGTCTCCAGCGGGTGAACCCTCCACCACCTGGGCCCGGGTGGCATGAGGGGGCGCCCAAAGAGCCATTGCCCTCACCTGGGGAGAAAACGCAGGCGAGGGGGGTCTCCTGGACCAGTCCTCCCCTACATTTCCCCCCTTTCGTTACTTAAGTAACAAATTCTTTAAATCTTCTATCCTCCTACATTCTGCTTCGTCCATCACCGCCTCATCCCATGCAGGAGTTCCTTTGATGGGCATCCATGCTCTGCACACCCCCTTAAGCTCTCACCTCTCCTGGCGTATTCATCTGGGGTACACGTTAGATATATACACCCACCATCTCCTTCCAAATCTACCCAAACTTCCTCGTACCATTCTAGTATACGGGGCTCTTTGATGGTGGTGTGCCACAACTTATCTACAATATCCTTATCGTGGTACATAGGCACCAGTTGGTACCTGGGTGTGTTATCTATCCCTGTTTGTACTTGTGCTTCTTGCATCGTTTTTATTGTACTGTGTGAGTTGCCCATTGTCACCATCATCATTGCACCATTTGGTACTGCGTTAGCACAAACTCGAAGACCCACCTGGCACAGGCAAAAAATTAAAAGGAGGAACACCACAGCTGGCATCAAAAATTTCACAGTTGTTCCAAGCCATGAGGGGACCCAGGAGAAGATGTTATCAAACCATGTACTGTCTTCTGCTCCACCTTCCATTTCCATTTTTTCTCCTAGGTTGTGGACTGCCTCGATCACATGTGACAGGGAGCCATTCTCTGCGTCTTCAGAAGGTACGAAAGTGCAGCAGGCACTTCCTATTTTTCGGCAAACACCGCCGTCCATCGCCGTCAACAGGTCCAGGACATACCTGTTTTGCATGGTCATCAGTCGTAAAGCTCTTAGTTCCACCTTTATTATGTTGAACCCTTCTTCAGTGTCGTTTGCCAGCTGAATCAATTCCCAGCGTGTTATCTGGAGCCATTTTGCGTTTGCCCTTGCTTGAACACTTGAGATGAGTGAAGCAAAGAATGTTTCTGCAGAGCTGAATAATCGATACCTGTCTGGGATCTGTGCCAACAATTCAGATGACGCCTTTGATATGTAGTTTGATGCTCGTCTGTTTCGGGTCAGTACTTCTTCTTTACCTCCGGAGGACAGGACATAGATATGTGATTTTGCAGTTGGCTGGACCGCACTTTTTTGCACGCTTCCTGGTGCCCTTCTGTTCCCGTTAATGTGGCTTTCTGAGATCACCATTAGGGCCGAGCGCAGAGTGGCCATTGAGCAGCTGCCACTCCATGACTGGGGGAGGTGCAGGTATGCCTGGTTACCGCATACCCAGTATGTGTCCATTAGTGCCGCTGTCCCTTTTCTCAGATCTGGGATGGTGAGGGTCTTGTTGCAATTCTTGTTCGTCCCCATGGACGTTCTCCCTTCTCCTTCAAAACATAGTTCATAGTCTATTTCGCTCTGCAGCTTGAAAGGCTTTTCAATGGGCGTAACCCAAGTTAATTTCGAAATGTGTTCCTTCCATACGGGTGTGCACGTTTCTTCTATCCATTGCAACTTCTCCGGTGCCACACCCCTCAGTGCTTCAGCTTTACACATTACTTCTTCATCCTTCCACTTGTTGTCAGAAAAAAGTGTCCCTTCAATTACAAAAAATGGTTCTTTCAGACATACCACCCCTGCCGGTTTTGGGTAGCACATTTTCTCGTTCTGCAGCATTTGAAAAGTCACTTCATGTGCCTGGAAGGTGTTCTTAATCCTGCATAACGTGAGATGAAGGAGACATTGGGCATCTATGATTGGCAATTCTTTGGGTAACAATACTTTGGGTGTACCTGATGCGTGAGGGATGAGGGAGCAGACATAACAGCTCTCGTTTGTTGTTTGTTTAGCTGTGGCACTCATATCTGCATACCACTTATTTGTTTGGTGGGGGTGTCGTGGGTCTTCCATCTTATCTAGACCTAGCCCATAGTACTTGTCATACTTCCTCCTCCCTGCTTCCCTTTTCCGTCTGTTATTCTTGTTCTTTTGGTGCTTCCCAGCCTCCTGAACGAGGGACAAAACAGACCCCCCTTCCTCCTTCCCGCCCCCCCTTCACCCAGTCATCATATAATATTTCATGTGCTGCTTTCATTCTTTGATTTTCTTCCATTCTGTTATCCGATGATGTGTCTATGGCCATGGGGGCAGGTTGGCTGGTAGGGGTGTTATACAACCAGGATATGGCGCAGGGGTTTCGGTCGTTTAAGCTGTGAGCATTGTAATTAGACATCTCAGGTGGGGACAGTGTGTTATTTTGCATTTTACCCTCTGGCCCTCCATTTTGTGAGATGACAGCATTGGCTGGTGTAGTATAATAGCCCCATACAAGTTTAGTTCCGTCCCATACCAAGAAATCACCTTCCTTTGTATTGACATTGACACTTGCAGTTGTATTGGTCCCAGTAGTTGTGTTGTTCCCTCCCCCCTCGTTCATCTCGATAGAGATGAACGCTATGAACCAGTATGTAACCAGACCAAACATTAATGTAAGAAACAATATAATGCACGCAGATAGTCCACATTCATACGAATATCTGCATTTCTCAGTTAACCACTCTCTAATTCTAGTAAATCTATCCGTTGCAGGCTGCCCGTTAGATGCCATGGAAGCTCCTGTTTAAGATATAAAAGTGCATTAAGTGCATGCATGTAAACATTTTGCTAGCACCATCAGTGCCAATATATATTTGACGGGGAATGGAACGGGGAGGGGTATTCACAGACAAGGGTGTATACAGGCCATAATTTGGCATTCCATTAATTATATACACTCAACAAGATAAAAGATAAAACATTTTTTTTTTTTAAGTATCCTTATCAGTTATTCTCTCATTCAAGTCCAGTACCAACACACACACACACAAGTTCATATTCAGACATTCAGCTCGGTTGCATCGTTTGCTGTTGTCTGTGCCTCCTCATCTACCTCCTCTTGTACATTGCTATATGCCTTCCGTACATCGGTCAAGTGCACCCAGTACCTCAAGCCCTTCACCTTCACTGCCGTGGGCGTGCAAAATATTACCTCGTATGGGCCATGGAATCGTGGTGCATTCCACCGACGCACAAAGCTTCTGACATAAATTGAGTCGCCTGGCATTAGCTGTAGCTGTTGCTCTGGCTCCGTGACAGATCCTGTTACATTTCCCTCTTCTCTAGTGAAGGGTGGGGAGAGTTGCTTTGATATCACGCGCGCTGCCCTTGTCAATTTCCTTAAATAGTCTGTGAACTCATCTCCCAATATTGCGGCGCTTCTGTGAGCATCTGAGTGTTCGCGCAGTGGAGAGTGTGCTGTGTTCATTCGTCTCCCAGTCACGATCTCGTGCGGGGACAAATGGTGGTCTTTGCTTGGCTGATTTCTCAATTCAAATAGCGTAAGGGGTAGACAGTAAATACAATTCTTCTTCAATGAAAAGCATAGTTTTGATAACCTGCCCTTTAACAGTCCGTTCATCTTTTCCACTACGCCGTTACTTTGAGGATGATAAATTGAACACAATTTATGTTTTATTCCCAATAATGTAGTGACTTCCTTGAAAAGCTCATTCACAAAATGAGTGCCGTTGTCTGAGCGAATCACGTCACAAATTCCCCAGCGCGGGAACACTTCCCTTACTAGGAACTTGGCGGCGCTTTTGGCATCAGGTCGCGCACAGGGTCCTGCTTCCACCCACCTTGAAAATGGGCACACAACCACGATCATGTACCGCGCGCCATTACACCTTTCCCCCATGTCTGCGTAATCTATATGCAGTTCTCTGAATGGGCCAATGGGTTTAGGAATTGTTCCCCGGAGAGTACGTAATGTCATTCCTGAATTGTATATTTGGCATGTTGTACATTCCATTGCCAATCGAGACACATGCTCCTGCAGACAGGGCACGAACCATTCTTCCTGTATTTCTGCTGCAATGTGCTGTTTGGTGTTATGTGCAGGGAAGTGTAGCTGTTGAAATGCAACTTCTAGTAACTGTATTGGCATTACCACTTTCCCTGAGTTATTTTGCCGCCACAGCAGGTCTGTTCCCGACTTGCTGCACCCCCGTTTTGTCCACATCAATTTTTCCTCTGCACTAGCTCCTTCCTGTAATTCTAGTATTTGTGATATGGGCATCATGTTGTATCCTTCTGGGGGCTCTTCGTTTCTCTTGTGCTTAAGCATGTACTCACCTGTGTCATTTTTCTGAAAATAGGAAGCCTCCTTGGCGGCAGCATCCGCTGCCGCGTTCCCCAAAGACACAACATCTGTGTTGGATGTATGTGCTTGGCACTTTACTATTGCCACTGCAGTAGGGTTTTGTAGGGCCTCAATTAACTCTTTCAACAATTCTGCATGCTGTACTGGTGTTCCGTCTGCCCGTCTAAATCCCCTACGCCCCCACCTTGCTAGACCTCCATGTACTGTCGTCGTCATGTAAGCTGAGTCTGTGTATATTGTCACTGCACAACCCTTTGCTGCATGTAGTGCTTCTATGAGCGCAATCAGTTCTGCTGCCTGTGCGGAGTAATGTGATGGGAGGCGGTATTGTACTAGTGTTTCATACTCACCATCTTCTAACCTCACTACTGCCATGCCAACGTGTTTTTCTCCCGTGTCCACGTCAATTGATGCAGACCCATCCACAAAGTACACTTCCCCCTCGCTTAGAGCGTTCTCACACACCACTGTGTCCTCCCCTCTTTCTCCTGTGTAGGTTGCGCAATCGTGGTTCTGCATGTCCTCTAGTGTGCACGCTTCTGTAATGAATGTGGCGGGGTTCACTGTCTTGCATCTCACTATATGGATGTTGGCGCTGGATAATATAATCTCGTAGGCTGTCGCCCGCTGTGTGGTCAGTGTGCTTTTTGATCTCTCTAGTATTGCAAATAATGAATGTTCCACAAACAATGTCACAGGGCAACCCATTACTATTGTGGCACTTTTCTCAATCGCGAACGCGGCTGCAGCGAGTGATTGCTCGCACGCGAAATGGCCCTGCATCACGGCATCTAAAGTACCACTATAGTAAGCCAATGGCTTGTGTCCTAAGGACTTTTTTTTGTGTCAGTACTGCTGTCATGAGTGTTTCCTTGCAGTGTGAGAATAGGTAAAATTCGCGTCCATAATCAGGGTTTGCGAGTACTGGGGCGCTTGAAATTAAATCTTTTAATGCTTGGAAAGAGGAGCTCATTTCTTCCGTCCATTCCATCTTTCTGTTCTCCTGTTGGGCCACCTTTAATGCTTGTAATAGGGGTCTGGTGTATGCCGCATAATCTAATATCCATGCTCGGCAGTAGTTGCACATTCCCAGGAATTTCTGCATGTCTTTTACTGTTGTGGGTTCTCCTACTGATCTTATGGCTTCTACTCTGTCGGGTATTATTCTCTTTCCATCTTTTGAAATTAGCTGTCCCAGGTATAGGACCTCCGTCAGACAGTACTGTAGCTTTCCCTTGTCCACTTTGTACCCCTTGTTGGCCAGTAAAGTCAGTAGTGTTATAGAATCTTTTCTGCATGTCTCTTCGTTTTGTGCACAGACGAGTAAATCGTCTACGTACTGAATTATGGTGCTCTCAACTGATAAGTTTCCTAGGTCTTCATGTAATACGCGGTTGAAGATGCTCGGGCTCTCACAGTATCCCTGTGGTAGTCTGCAGTGTTCATATCTCATACCCCCCAGTGTGAAGGCTGTAAGGTATCTACTCTCTTCAGCCAGGGGTATGGAGAAAAATGCGTTTTTCAAGTCTACTACTGTGAAATGTGATGCCACTTTCGGGATGCTGCATAGTATCGATGCAGGGTTCGGGACTAGAGGGAACTCCTTCTGAATTACATCATTGAGGGGGCGTAAGTCCTGTATCATCCTCCAAGACCCTCCTTTCGCTTTTTTGATTGGATAAATACATGTGTTACATGGGGAGTTTGAAGGCACTATTATCCCTTGTGCTAGTAGGGCATTTATTGTCTCTTTTATCCCTTCTTCAGCTTCACGGGACAATGGATACTGTTTAACTCGCGGTAAAATTGCTCCTTGCTTTAGTTTTATTACCACAGGTTGTACTCCGTGCAACAGCCCCACATCATGGGGGCCTGTTGTCCATAAATTGTTTGGTACGAGCCTCATGTCGTCATCAAAAAATGACGGTGGTGCTCCTACCACTGTCATCAATTGGACGGGGGTCTCCCTGGCTTGGATTAAAATATCACAGGGCATCGCTATTTCCATTACTACCTCACCATCCCCTTCTGTGTCTGAAAAGAGATCCTCATCTGTTACCTCTCGTAGGGCGATGTTGGCGTTTGTACACAGCACTGTGCGCCACTCAGACCCTTCCCCGTCCACTCCAATCACAGCGATCCTTTTCGCTGATACCTGTACAGCGTGCAAGTCTAATGATACCACTGATCCTGGTGCTGCGTTGGGACACACTATGGGGCGGAAGAGGAACTCCGCTGGAATCCTCCAGTCCATGCTTCTTAGCTCGGGAATTATGAGGCCAGAGTTTTTAGCCCTTCAATAAACATTTCCTCATTTTGTGGCAGCCCTCGTATTTCCTGTGTGGTTGTGTAGGCTTGCACTACCAACATCGCACGCAAGGGGCATATCCCGGGTGTAGAACACACTATTCCTCTCTCAGTAAATGATATGGTCATGTTAAGTTTACTCAGAAGATCCCTCCCCAACAAATTTATTGGGGAATGTTCGTAATACAGTAAGGGTGCCTTCACAGTCTTACCCCCCACTGTTACATCCAAAGCTTCTGTGTAAGGAACTTCAATTACAGCCCCAGAGAACCCCTGCGTCTCTAACTTCCTGTTAGATAACGGGAACCGGCCCTCTCTGACACATGATTTCTCCGCTCCCGAATCAACCATGAATATGAACTGCTTGTCTCCTATCTGCGCCCCTACCAATGGTTCCTCTGCTGCATTGTAGGTGGTGGATAGAACTGGACACGCAAGTGTTCTCTGTGGGCTGTCCTATGCGGGGTGTCTCATCGCCCCTCCCTCATTAAAGACACTTCCTGAAACCACTGACATGCCGTTGTAAGGTGCTGGTGCGGGGGCCCCGTTTGCTGTTGTTGCGAAAGGGTTACCTGGCGTGTATTGCATACTGTCATTGTTTTGTGGGTGGTTCTGTGTTCTATACTGGGGTCCCTGTTGCTGGCCCGCATTACCCTGGCCTGGGTTTCTTAGTTGCTGTTGTCCCATTGGGAGGCCATATGGGCTCCCTGGGTGTGGATGACCATAATTCTCCTCCTCCTGGAACCCATTGTTTTGTCTGCTTCTGCACTCCCTGGAGTAATGTCCCCATCGTCCACAGTTCCAGCAACTCCCCTGGGGGCCCCTGGGACCCTGCCATCCATTTCCTCCCATTCCCCCGTACCCCTGTCCACCCCCTCTCCGGCCCCTGTACCCACCTCGTCCCCCTCGAGGGGTCCACTCTTGCCACTGCGGACCTCCGCCTCGCTCCTGCTCATTCCACTGCCGCTGTCCTGTTCCCGCCCAATTAGTTGCCACCCTTCCTTGTAGTGCTATCAGCCCCTCCTCCTCATCATCTCTCTCCCTGCTGTGTGGGAGCGCGGATACTGCTGCTGCAACCTTCACTAACTTTGTCTGTACTAACTTCGCCTCGTATGCCAATCTTTTCTGCGCCACCTCCTTCTCCCTCTCCCTCTCCTTGATTCGTTTACAATGGTGTACTATTATGCTCTGAATTTCTGGCCATCCCTTTGCTTCAATACCTGCTATCTTGTCGAGCGCCTTCTGCACTTCCTTTGGGAGCCCTCTTTTTATAATGAAGTAAAATAAAGATGTCGATTGATACCAGGGCGTGCCCGTTTCTGCTCTCCACATCTCTTGGACCCGAAAAATGTAATCCATAGCCTCCTCCCCGTCATTCATTGTACACTGCATCACTGACTGTAAGTCCGGTGTGTCTGGGAATGTTTCGCGTAAGGCATCCCACACCCTAGCACGCACTGTGCCCCATCATGGCGGTCACAGTCTAACATTACTCCCGGGAAACCGGCTTTAACCCATACTCTTTCAGCCTGATCGCCCACTGCTGATACGAGCAGTCTTTTCACATCTCCTATAGCTAGGGGTACCCCAGCAGTATGTTTCTCAAAGGCGTATATCCACTTACCTGCCCCTCCTGATAACGGGGGCAATAGCTTTAATAAATTGGCTTTATCCATCTGTGCCCATGGGATATAGTTAGGCCTCCCTCCTCCCCTGTGTATCAACGGGAGCTGTACCCTTCCTTTCGTCGTTGCATCCGGACCCGTTTTGGCTGCTGATGTTCCCAGTGATGCCATTTTCCCCACTCTGTTCCTTAGTCGCCCCGTCCACTCATCATCCAGGGTTCTCATTGAACATGTACCTTCCTCCCCTTCGCTTCCCCCTCCCATCGCCATACTCAACCTGTCGCTTTCTTCTAACTCGTCCCTTATATCGCATAGTAATTCCTCTGTAATTCCCCCAAGCCTTTCTTCGTTACCAACATCTCCCTCTCGGGACCCTACTTCTATTATTCGTGTTGGTTCTTCCTCAATTCTAAACAGGATCTCGCCCTTTTTCCACCCCTCTTCGGGCTTTCTATTTTCACCTGGCGCTCTAGACGTACGCCCTGGTCTAGTGCTGTTCGTTCGCATATGTCTTTTATCCTTGAGAGCTCATCTTTTGCTATCGACAGTCTTGATTCTAAATCATCTGTGAGCTTCTCTATGTGTACCCTTTGTGTGCCTGCCTGGACTCGCTCCCTCGTGCTTTCATATGGCGGAGGTGCCGTGGGCCGGTGGGGTGTAGTAGCTGTCGGGGGAGGTACGTAAGTGGGGTCACTGTACCCCTCTGCGGGCACAGGCTTGTTTAATATCGGGTACAAACTTATTACCTCTACTGGTGGCGCTAGACTTGACACTTCGTTGACATCTTTCTGTATCAGTAGTGGATTGTCTGTGGTGGACGGGAGATCAGGATTTAATGCTGGTGTTTTAGGCGGTGGTATCTCTTCAAATAACCTCCAAAGATCTAATATTTCCCTCCTATTTTGCAACTGCTTTCCTTTGTATTTTAGAAAAATGCATGTGGCCACCGTATCCAGAACACTTTTATCAAATGACCCTCCCTCGGGCCAAATCTGAGGTAACCCCTCCCCCTTTAGCTCGGTCACCCATTGGTCGTGATATTTTTTTAATCCGCTCCGCGTACCCCGGGAGATTCTTACAAATATGTGATAAGGGTGTTTCAGCCCCCATCTCTGTGCCCTCCTAGTGCTGGTGTGTCTCCGTGTGTTTGCAACTACAATGTAAATGTAGTATCAATATTATTCTTCGTATCTTACTTCACATTCAATATTGGGCTCCTTTGGGCTCTCCCCCTCCCTGACTGCACAATACAAAACTGGCTGTACACAGTGTCTACTCTGTTCTCTTTGGGGGGCACATACAAGAACAATCCATCATTTATTTTGACAATATCAACCCGGAAATCAAAAGGTACCCACTCACTTCACTGTATCGACATTGTCTTCAAAAAAGTTTTATCCGGTCACACTTACCATGACCATTTAACTATTATACATTTATAACCGTTTTACACATTCACAACATCAAAATGTCTTCTGGCACATACGAGGTGCACACACCTCTTGGCACCACTTAATTCACCATTCAAGCTGCCCTCCCTTTCCTCCCTAGCCGGCTGTCCCTGTCCGTCTTATTTGAATATATAGATGCGCATATATATGGGATACATTACTCACCGTAATCGTATTTCTGATGCTTGTATCTGCTTAGATTCACATGCTGTGCATAGGCCGACATCTAGTGGAAGCTGCGGAGTATTACAGTTTGTTTTTCGAAAGTCGAAAATGGGCGTCGACACAGGCGTGCCAGTAATACTATCCCTAGTGTGACGTCCACTGTACCCAAGATCCCTCACGCGTGTAGGATCCTCAGATTGTATTTTTTCTGACATGAGGAAGCATGAGGAGTAGCGTGAGTACAGATAATCCAAGCAGATAGACAGAAAAGGTAAGACTACAAGCAATCATGCGCCTTCTCTCGGAGGGGAGGAAGGGTGGGTCGCATGTGAATCTAAGCAGATACAAGCATCAGAAATACGATTACGGTGAGTAATGTATCCCTTCTGAGGCTTGTGGAATCTGCTTAGATCACATGCTGTGCATAGATTAGCGAGCAGTACCAGAAGAAGGAGGTGGGATGTGAGAAGGGTCATGAGCAAACAGGTGTCTTAGAACCGCTTGTCCCACTTGTGTATCTGTCTTGGAATGAGTGTCAATGCAGTAATGCTGAGTAAAAGTGTGAATAGAGCTCCAAGTAGCCGCTTTGCAAATGGTGTCGAGGGGAACATTTGCAATGAAAGCCAGAGTGGCACCAATGCCTCTAGTAGAGTGGGCCCTTGGCGTAAAAGGCAGAGTCTTGTCAGAAAGAGAGTAACACAGCTGTATACAGTTGATAATCCACTTCGAGATAGCGCCCTTAGAGACGCGATCCCCCTCTCTGCCTGTAGCTACGGAGACAAACAGTTGATCTGTTTTCCTTAGCGGTCTGGTTTTATTTACATAGTATAGGACCGCCCTACGCACATCTAGGGTGTGTAGTTTCACCTCAGCCGAGCTTTGCGGGTTCTGGAAGAAAGCCGGAAGCTCGATGGACTGGTTTACATGGAACTTGGATATGAATTTAGGTGAGAACCTAGGGTGTGTGCGTAAAACCAGTTTGTCCTTGTGGATAGTAAAGAAAGGATCCTGCACTGACAGAGCCTGAATTTCACTGACCCTTCTTATGGAGGTAATGGCTACTAAGAAGGCCGTTTTATAAGTCAGGTGTTTGAGACTACTTTTATGCATGGGTTCGAATGGGGGTCCCATGAGCTTAGCTAGCACCACGTTGAGGTCCCATCCTGGCGGTGGGTTCGAAATAGGAGGGTGAAGTCTCTTTACTCCTTCCATGAAGGCTTTAACCACTGGTACTTTCCACCACGAGACCTTGTTATGGGATGTGGTGTAAGCCGAGAGGGCTGCCAGGTGTACTTTCAGCGAGTTAAAAACCAACCCTGCATCCAGCAGGTGGAGCATGTATGTCACAACGTTGGAAGGAGTGCAATCAACCGGGTTGATTTGTTTATTCTGGCACCAGATAACGAATCTTTTCCACTTATCAAAGTAACAGTGCCTTGTATTTGGTTTCCTGGACTCCTTTAGAATGTCCATACACCTCTGTGGTAATTTGAGATGTCCAAACTCTATGACTTCAGGAGCCATGCTGCTAGGTTCATAGAGTTGGGTTCCTGATGCACTGTTTGACCCTGTTGCTGGGACAGTAGGTTGTACCAGGCTGGGAGTCTGATGGGTTCGCACACCGCCATCCTGCGTAGGTGTGGAAACCATGGTTGTCTCGCCCACATGGGAGCAACTAGGATGAGCGTCATAGATTCCTTGTTCATCTTGTACACCACCTTCCTGATGAGAGGAGTTGGTGGAAAAGCGTACGCAAACATCCCTGACCAGTTCATCCACAGGGCATTCCCTTGGGAGTCCGGCTGGGGGAACCTGGATGCAAATCCTGGGCATTGTTTGTTTTCGCTTGTGGCGAATAGGTCTATAGTGGGGAAACCCCACTGAGAGAAGAGATCTTCTACTACGTCTCTGTGAAGGACCCATTCGTGTTCTTCCGGGAGGGAGTTTCTGCTTAGAGCATCCGCTAGGGAATTGAGCTCCCCTGGAACATGTTGCGATGACAGGAAGATGTTCCGTCTGAGTGCCCATATCCATATTTTCTGGGCAAGCTTGGACAGATTTGGCGAACGAGTCCCCCCTTGCTTGTTCAGATAGAACATGGCTGTCGTGCTGTCCGTCCTGATCTGCACCGACAAGTTCAGTAGATGGGGCTCGAACGCCCTTAGCGCTCGGAATACTGCCAGAAGCTCTAGCAGATTGATGTGGTTCTTGGCTACTGAGTGAGACCAGAGACCCTGAGCTGTGTGGTGGAGATGGTGAGCTCCCCACCCAGTCAGGCATGCATCTGTAGTCACCACGGCTTGTACTTCGGGATCGTAAAAGGGTTTCCCCTTTGCGAGATTCTCTCTTGTCCACCAGTGTAGGCTCTGTACGAGTGTTGGCGAAACGACCACTAGATCGTCCCAATGACCACTTGCCTGAGACCACTGTTTCGCCAACCATTCCTGCATGGGACGCATGCGCAGACGCGCGTGGGGGACCAGGTAAATGCATGACGCCATCATGCCCAGTAACCGCATAGCTTTGCGTACTGTTATCTGTTGACCTGACTGATAATGCGGAATTTGCAGAAGTATATTCCGAATTCTCTCTTCCGAAGGGAAGGTCAATCCTTTCTGAGTATCTAGGATAGCTCCTAGAAACTGTTTTGAGGTGCTTGGCACCAGACTTGACTTTTTCTCGTTGATGGAGAAGCCTAATTCGTGGAGGAGGTCGATAGTCCTCTGAATGTTTGACCTGCAAATTCCTGGGGTTTCCCCCGTTATGAGCCAGTCGTCCAGATAAGGGTACACCGGGATTGCTTCCCTGCGTAGGTGTGCAGCCGCCACCGCCAGTACCTTGGTGAATACCCTTGGTGCTGAAGCTATCCCGAAGGGCAGTACCTTGAATTGGTAGTGGCGACTGTCCACCTTGAAGCGCAAGTACTTTTTGTGCGCTGGGAGCATGGAAATATGAAAATAAGCATCTTTCATATCCAAGGTTGCCATGTAATCCCCCTTTTTTAGGAGGGGGATTACCTCTTGTAGCGTGGTCATACGGAATTTTTGGGGCTTGACATATTTGTTGGCAGGCCGTAAGTCCAATACTGGGCGCATTGTCAAATCTTTCTTTGGCACAAGGAAGTAAGTTGAATAGATACCCTTGTTTACCTGGTGTCCTGGGACGAGTTCTATCGCGTCCTTTTCTAGCAGAATGGCGATCTCCTCGAGAAGGATCCTTTGATGTTCTAGGGAGTGCACTCTTTGTCGTGGAGGATGATTCCGGGGACGCTGCAGTAGTTCTATACAATATCCTACTGTTGACAGCACCCATCTGTCTGAGGTGATCCCTTCCCAAGCCTGGGTGAAGGTGGAAATGCGTCCCCCTACTGGGGTTGCGTGGCAAGGGACCCTGAACTGAGCGTCACTGTTTTGGTGGAGGCGTGCCCCCGCCCTTGTTGGGGCTGCCTCTGCCTCTTCCACGACCTCTCTTGTTACCCCTGCCGTAACTCTGGGTAGACTGCTGGTTGTTATTCCATTGTGTACCTTGTCCCTGGGCATAGTTGCCTCTTTGTGAATTTTGGCCGCGTGGGCGACGAAAATTATTGTTCCCCCTCTGGTTAGGGGGTTTGTTGGTAAGCTGGCCAAGGGATTTGAGAGTCTCATATTCATCTTTGGCATTTTTAAGTGCGTCTTCGACCGCTTTCCCAAACAATAGGTCGGGTTCCACTGGCTTGTCTATTAAAGAAGCCTGGGTTTCTGTCTTGAATCCCGACTGCCGTAACCACGCATGTCTCTTGATAACAGTACCTTCTGCTATCAATCTCCCTGCGTTGTCAGCGGCGTCGAAAGTTGCTTTTAAAATGCAACCAGACACGGCTCTCCCCTCTGCCGAGATCCGAGCCAGCTGGCCCTTTAGCGGTTCTGGAGCAGAGGCAATGAGCGCCGCGACTTCTTCCCATTGATGGCAATTGTAACTAGCCAACAGGGTGGTGGAATTCGCAATCCTTGCTTGGTAGGCGGACGTTGAGGCTACCTTTCTGCCAAACCCGTAAAGTTTTTTGCTCTCCTTGTCGGGAGGAGCTTCTGATGAAGATAAGGGCGTGCCAGCCCTCTTTCTAGTGTTGGTCACCACTAGGGAATCTGGTTTAAGATGTCCCTTTATATACAGAGGGTCAGACTGGGCTGCCCGGAAAATCTTTTCAATTCTGGGGTTGACAGCTCTGGTGAGGTTAGGATTCACCAGGGAAGGATCTATTCTTCGTTGGATGGATTTGAGGATAGGGATGGTCTGAGCGACCGGTCTTCTCTCTCCTACAAACTCCTCCGCGAAGTCCCTTTCCTCCTGTACACCGTGGGTGTCGATGTGGAAGTGTTCCGCTGCTCGAGCGAGAACCTCGTTAAGGAGGGGCTGGTTATCAACTGGAGAGTCAGTAACTGGGGCTTCGCTTTGTACTGGGGAATCTACTCTGTAAATTTCCTGCTCATCTTCTCCCTCCTCCAGGTCCTCATCCTCTGCATAGTAATCTGTCCCGGTTTGTTCTTCCATAAATGCAAACTCCTGGTCCTCTTCAGGGAAAACTTGTCCCTGATAACTGGGGAGTGGAGTAGAATATGGAGTGGAGTAAGGCTGAACCTTGAAGGGTTCAGGTCTTTCGACCCGGGGCTCTTTACTTAGCGGGATAGGATCGGAGGAGCCTGAGGGTGTGGCCCCTTGAGGGTTATATGAAAGAAAGTGTTCTGGGTTCTTATCATAAAAATCAGCCAAGGAAGACATCCTAGACATAACCCTGTCTATGTCCTCACTGGACCATTCCCTGGAACAGGGTATTACTTTAGCAGGTGATTTATTTTCAAGGGTAGACTTGTGTTTGCTTGTCTGCTTAGGCTTTACAGGGGTGGAAGGCTGTGCTTTCCGCTGTTTCCCCCCTTCTCCGTGCGTGGAAAAATGTTTTCCCTGTCCCTTGGGGGCCCCAGAGACTTTCGACGCCTGGCGTCGAGGGTCTGGAGAGGTATCTGTGTGCTTCGGGCGTGGGGCCTCACTGATGTTAACCGCGGTCTCGGTATCTTGGAGCGCGGCCTGGGGGTGGAAGTCGTCTTCGTCTCCCGACGATCGAACTTCCGTTAGTGTGTGTAGCGAGGCACTCTTGGCAAGAGTGGATGATTGCCTTGCGTCGTGAGGCGATCTCGATCGAGAGCGCCCAGAGGACACCGAGTCGGACCGTTCTTTTTGTGCCTCTTTCCGGGAAGTCGACGTCGTCGAGGTCCGGTTGGTCTTAGTGTGTTTAGTGTGTGTTAGGTGTGTAGCGCTTGCGTCGCCGGGGGTCTTCCCCATAGCCGCCCTGCCGGACGACCTTCCGAGGTCGGGGACCTGCGCTCGTCGGCTGTCTTTCGACGCCGTAATGCCCTCGCCGTCCGAAAGTACGGCGTCGCTGCCATCGCTGAAGGCGCCCTCCGCTGCCATGGCCTCCTGCCTGGCGTGGTGGGCCCAACGCTTTGTCGAACGGTCCTTAAGTGTCTTAGGTTTAAACCTACTACACGCTCTGCAGTTCGCTTCGGGGTGATCCCTCGGCAAGCAGAGATTGCACGTGGCGTGCCTGTCGACCCAAGGGTATTTGCGATTGCACTTGGGGCAGAATTGAAAAGGGGTACCCTCCATACGCACCTTAAGGCAGCGGGCTGCTAAGTGTAGGAATATATATAAATGTAACTATATATCAAGAGTGAAGAGTATGTACCACCCCCCACTCTCCCTACTTGTAAGGGCCGAGGCCAGCGGCCTACTAGGCCCGGGCCGAGGCCAGCGGCCTACCGAGGCCCAGATCCGTCGTGCAGCAGTCGACGGTCGATGACTTCTCCAGCCGTCGTCGAGGTTGAGGGTCGACGTTGGGGTGGGGAAGGGAATGAATAAGAATTAAAATTATAATAACAGCAAAAGTATGGCTAAGGCCAGGGAACTCCGCAAGATGCTTCCGACCAGTATGGCGGAAAAAAACAATCTGAGGATCCTACACGCGTGAGGGATCTTGGGTACAGTGGACGTCACACTAGGGATAGTATTACTGGCACGCCTGTGTCGACGCCCATTTTCGACTTTCGAAAAACAAACTGTAATACTCCGCAGCTTCCACTAGATGTCGGCCTATGCACAGCATGTGATCTAAGCAGATTCCACAAGCCTCAGAAATATATATATGTTAGCCTGCTCTCCCCCCTTTTAGTAGGACTCTTTTTTCTCTTACTTTTCCCCTAAGTTTGTGTTGATCTCACTTTTTATTCTCCCCCTACCCCTAAAGAAAAGAAAAGAAAGAAGTAATAGCGGTCACTAATATGTTCTCAGTGCCCCCTTTTGCTGAACACTTTTATTTTATATTCCACTTCTTCATATATTCCCAGTACTAGTCAAGATAGCACTATGCGGCGCCGCCTTCCACCCCCTTTCGGAGCTAGGTTCCCGTCACTTTTATCTCTTATTCACCTCTTAATCCTAATGGCCATATGCAAAGAAAAAGCAAGGAAAATTTAAGATGATCTTTAGTAGATCTGCGTACCCCCTCTTCGTTACCTGTCCTACACTTCTCTCCCCGCTCCCTTTAAAATCGCTCGCACTCAGTACTCACGTGCCCGTCTTGAACCGATAGTCTCCGAAACTAGGTCCGTCCAGGCAGTGTCGCCGTCAGCTCAACAGTCAGCCCCGGCTCCGGCGAGCGGTACTCAAAGGGGATTTTTCAACCGGGATCCCGTACCCTCTCTCTATTGAGTGCGCACTTCTTTGTGTACCGGTCGCCGTTGGCGGGCAGCCTCCCGGAGCCGGTTCACCGTGCGTATCCCTTTTCGACCGGAGATTCTCGTGCCAAAAGGGGACGGTTATAAGGAGTTAGGAAGAAATAAAAATCACGCTATCGGGGTCACCACTGAAAGCAAGCGTCCCCAAACAGCACGATCCTCCCCGCAATGAGAGACAATGAAGGACTCTCCCAAAAATGGGAATAAGGCCAAGACAGAGTGCGGGTGAGCGTAAATGGGAGTTTATCAATCAGAATAGGGCATGCAAAGAACTCTGCAAACTCCGAGAGCGCTCTGTCTGACAATAGCAAAGACAGGCGTATATATTTACAAAAAACGTCATAAGAACCTACATACTATAGGGGTAACAAGTTCATTGGGATTGGGTGGCGACGACTAACTATAGGTGTTGCTGCGGCGTGGTTGGTCTTGGCTGGAAGACGTCACTGGTCAGCCTCGTGGGTTGGGCTGGGCCTGGCAGGTCGGCTTGAGTTCATCCGGGTGGTGTTGGTGTGCCAATGCGGCCTGTGGCAGAGATGAATGCCTTTCCTGACTTATTTGCCCTCGGCCATGCACACCGCAGTCATTCAGTCATTACAGTGTTATTCTCTTTAGTAAATCTTTCAATAGGTTATTTTACAGGTTAATGCAACACAGGAGGAATGCACCTTGTGAGGGGTCTGGTGGCCGTTTGTCAGAGCATGATTACCTGTGTCCTGTTGACCGGTATCATAGGTCGAGGGGCTAAGCTTCAGGGCCTGGGACGGGCGGTACAGGTCTTTCTACTTTGTTAGAAGTTGTTATAGATGTTCCGCTGTGTGTTGTCAAAGTGTTGGGTGTCCTGATTGCACAGGGCCATAAGTCTAAGATGGTCCGGTGGGTTGTGGGGTTTACGAGGGAGTGCGTGTGTTCAGGCAGAGGTTTTACTGCTGTGCTGTAAATAATGCAGGTGGCGGGCCGCGGCCTTGGGTGCTGCAGAGGGGGCTACAAATCTTTGAAGCGGCTCCAGTCTGGTTGGGGGAGGTCGAGTAGCGCAGAGCGGGCCTCTGCTCTCATGTCTTGGCAGCCTTCGCAGGGTGGGAGGGGGAATGGCCTTGCACGCATTCTGAAAGGTATCTCCTTCGTGTGTTGCCGATTTTAGGTAAAGACATCACAAACATTTGAACACTCTCTATAATACTTATTCAAATCACTTTAAAACATGCATTTAAACTTTGCTGGATGTGTCTCGATTATACCCAGTCCGAGCACCGTATTCGTACACTATGTTTTAACAGCTACAGTATTTTAGTTACATGCATATACATTTGCAGTAAATGAGGTAGTAGTCGGGTTGGTGGAGTACATAGAAAATGACCCGCCACTGTACGTGACGGTGGTGGCACATAAGGGGCTTAGACATACACACATGACGAGTGCATTCTCGCGCATCCTTCACATGAGTCCACAGTATAGTTACATTCGTCTTCTCGTGTACTCTAGCAGCATTAGCTTGGTTATGGCGCAAAACCATGGAGGGTAGGTTTCCCAGTGATACACGTAACAAACAGATCCCTGGAGCGCTCCTTTATTATTAGCATCCAACTGCAATGGTGTGGGCTTGCCATTGCTTATATCATGGAAGCATGCTTTCTTATGTTTATACATTCTACAGGCTTTTGTAATATAAGAGATTTTGTGGAAGAAAGCATACTTTGCGAGTGGTCTTGCCATTAATATACAAAAGACTGTCTGCCATCTGATGACCATTTTACCGTTCTTTTCATTGTTCAGGCCTGCTGGCCGGGTCATGCTGGGAGCGATGATACACTGCGGGAGGTGAATTGTTACAATGTTAGTGTATTACGCTAGCTCATGTCCGTCTTGTTCGTGGGAACGTGCTCGCAGCAGATCTGCCAGGGTGCTGCGGCGACAGGGATGACTGAGACTCTCCAAGGGTGGGGGCCGCGCTACAGTGCGCTGAGCTCACACCATCTTTACCAGACAAAATGGTTTCTGGGCCTAGCTAAATTTTCAATACGTGTGGGCAATCAATACGTGTGGGCAATCAATACGTGTGGGCAATCAATACGTGTGGGCAATCAATACGTGTGGGCAATGTCTCCAGCGGGAGAACCCTCCACCACCTGGGCCCGGGTGGCATGAGGGGGCGCCCAACGAGCCATTGCCCTCACCTGGGGAGAAAACGCAGGCGAGGGGGGTCTCCTGGACCAGTCCTCCCCTACAATACCCAAGAACAAGAAGTAGACAATGAACTCTTGTCGCTCCGACAGGGGAATCAGGACTTGTTAACGTACATTGCTACCTTCAACAGACTGGTTGCCGAAGCTAGGTGGCCAGAAAACAAAAGAACCACGTTACTCCATCGAGGCTTACGAGGCGAATTAAAGGACGTCTTAGCCCAGGTGGTTGATCCACCCAGAGACTGTGCAGAATTCATAAATCTGGTTGTGCAGCTAGACCACCGGTTGCAGGACCGAAAGGCAGACCGGTCTAAGACGGACCCTCGGACCGTTTATGTTCGACCAAGGGAAAACACACCCTGTGTACCTGAAAATGCTGTAGAACCATGCAGATTGGAGGGATACGGTCTCCATTAACAAAACAAGAGCGGGACAAAAGAAGACAACAACAGCTTTGTTTGTATTGTGGGAAACCAGGACATTTCCTGAAGGACTGTCCAGTAAAACCCCCAAGAAGAACAGTCGGGGCCACAGAGAAGGATGAAGCTAAGGAATCAGGAAACTACCAAGCTCGACAAAGGTCAGTTTGTCGATTGAGAAAAAGGAGTTGCTGACCTCACACTTTGCAATACCAGTGATCTTAATTAACCAACAACAGTTGTCAAGAATGCATGCCGTTGAAGCATACATCGATAGCGGAGCAGTTGGAAATTATATTGATCAAGAACTGGCAGCAGAGATGGGGCTTCCTTTGTGTTCTAAGCCAACTATGGACAAGGTAACCACCGTGAATGGGACAGAAATCGCTTCCGGACCAGTAACCCAGTGCACAGCCAGGGTAACCTTGCTGTGTCAGGATGGACAACAGGAGTCTATTTCATTCGATCTCATCAAGGCACCTCAGTTCAGGCTAATACTAGGGATGCCATGGTTGGTTGCTCACAACCCTTTGATTGACTGGCGGGCACGAAAATTAACCTTCCCCGTTGACTGCTCCCCTGCCTGCTATTACCAAGAGGAGAAACCCGACGTCTGTATCCCCATGACTCCTGGAGCGACAGTATCAACCCTGGGAGCAACTAATACCTTGCCAAGTGAATACCATGATTTCCAGGATGTTTTCCGAAAGGACCAAGCCAATACATTGCCGCCGCAAAGGCCCTATGACTGTCAGATCAACCTTGTTCCTGGTGCACAAATCCCTTGCGGCAGGATCTACGCTCTCACAGAACCAGAAAACCTTAATTTGAAATCCTATTTAGACAAGTACCCTGCAAATGGATTTATCCATCCTTCGAAGTCCCCCGCAGCCAGTCCTTTGTTCTTCGTACCGAAAAAGGAAGGAGACTTGAGAACCTGTGTTGACTACCGCGCATTGAACCAGATCACCGTGAAGAACCGCTACCCCTTGCCACTTATCCCTGAGATGCTAGACCAAGTTAAAGATGCCCAGATTTATACCAAATTGGACCTTCGAGGAGCATACCACCTGCTCCGAGTCAGAAAAGCAGATGAATGGAAAACCGCCTTCCGTACTAAGTACGGCTTGTTTGAATATCAAGTCATGCCCTTCGGGTAACGCAATGCTCCTGCGGCATTCCAATATTTCATGAATGATGTCTTAAGGGAGTTAATTGATGTCTGCGCCTTAGTGTACATAGACGACATCTTAGTATACTCAGCCTCGGAACAAGATCATGTCAGGCACATTCGTTCAGTCCTCACCAAGCTCCGTCAACATCGCTTGTTTGCAAAGCTTGAAAAATGCTTTTTTCACGTCACCGAATTAGAATTTCTTGGTTTTATCCTTACTCCAGGAGGCATCAGAATGGACGTGCACAAGGTAGATGCCATTCTGAAATGGCCTTCACCGACGTCTCTGAAAGGGGTACAAAGCATGCTGGGCTTTGCGAACTTCTACCGCCGGTTCATCCCAGACTTCTCTCAGGTTGTGCACCCAATCACAGTACTATTACGAAAAAACAATAAAAAGTTTGCTTGGACCGAAGAAGCAGAAGAAGCCTTTCAGGAACTTAAACAAAGGTTTACCTCCGCTCCAATCCTGCGACATCCTCGTCCAGACCTCTCTTATGTCGTTGAAACTGATGCGTCCAGTCTCGCAATGGGGGCTGTCCTTTCACAGAGAGACCCGGCAACCGGCCAGCTACATCATGTGGCCTTCTGGTCGAAAAAGTTCTCACCTCCAGAGATTAATTATGCCATCACGGACAAGGAACTCCTGGCTATCAAATCTGCCTTTAAAGCCTGGAGGCCCTACCTTCTGGGGGCCAGACACACCATTACAGTCATCACAGACCACCGAAACCTGCAATATCTCAAAACAGCCAAGGCCCAGTCCTCGCGCCAATTACGGTGGGCCCTTTTCTTCGCCGAATATGATTATGTAATCACATTTCGACCAGGAGTCAGAAACGGAAAGGCGGATACCTTATCTCGCATGGGCGAGTATATACAACTCCAGACCCAGTACCTATTATACCTGAAGACAATCTCTTGGGTATCACGACAGCCTTAACACAAGCAGAACTACGGAAAGGAAATCCAACGGACAATGAATCCTGATGCCTACCTCGCATGGCAAACTCAAGGAGAACAATATACCATCAAGGACCACCTACCCTTTTTTAGGGATCGCCTATATGTACACAAGAAGGAATTACAACAGCATATTATTTCAAACTATCACGATTCACTGATCGAAGAGCATCCTGGGATCGCCAAACCCTAGCTAAGGTGAAAGAGAACTTTTGGTGGCCTACCTGGAGGTAGGACATCATTCAGTATTCAGTCCTGCGGTGTCTGCGCACAAAATAAATCACAGAAACAAAAACCATCTGGTCTCCTACAACCATTGGACATTCCACCAGTTCCATGGCACACTCTTTCCCTTGACTTCATCCCTGATCTACCTCCAAGCCAAGGGTTCAACACCATCCTTGTAGTTGTGGACTTATTCTCGAAGATGGCCCATTTTATTCCTCTCAAAGGTCTCCCAGACGCAGCCACTTTAGCAAAAGTGTTCCTGGAGGGTGTGGTTAAGCTACATGGCTTCCCTTCGGTTCTGGTCTCTGATCGAGGCAGCCAGTTTGTTTCAAACTTCTGGAAAAAATGCTGTGCAATGGCGCAGATCGACGTTCGGCTATCTACCAGGCACCATCCCCAAACGGACGGCCAAACCGAGAGAACCAATCAGATATTCGAGCAATATTTACGGTGCATGTTGCACCGCAAACAAAGGAATTGGAAAGACCTACTATGGATAGCCGAATATGCATATAACAATTCTTTGCATTCAAGCACGGGACAAACGCCCTTCTATACCTTTCATGGCAGACATCCACGTACCTCTGAACTAGACCTTCCAGCCAGCTTGGGAATGCCCGCGGTAAAGACTCTACACACAACCACTACTCAGGCTTTCAAAAGGGCAAAGGAGCACCTTATTCATGCCAAAGAAAAACAAAAGAGATTCACCAACCAACACCGGAAAAAGGCCCCTGATTATCAAGTAGGAGACAAAGTTTGGTTAGCTGCTAAATTCGTACCCATCAAGGGAACCCGGACCTTTCATCCCAGATTCTTAGGACCCTATACCATTAAGGCAATTATCAACCCAGCAGCCGTGAAACTGGATTTGCTACCTAATCTACACATCCACCCGGTATTCCATGTGTCCCTCCTGAAACCAATGCAACCCAGCACACGGATTGGGACACCACCTAAGCCCATACTTGTTGACAGAGAACCAGAATTCGAAGTCAAAGATATCTTGGACTCTAAATACTCTAGGACCAAGCTATATTATCTCGTCGATTGGAAAGGATTTGGACCACAAGATAGATCCTGGGAGCCCAGTGAGAATATCCACGCACCACGTCTAATCATGAAATTCCATCGGAACTTCCCAACCAAACCTGGGCCAGACAGAAGGAACACCATGGGAGGGGCCTTAGGGGGGAGTGCTGTCATGACCCTCGCCCAAAACCCCCTCTGGCAAACCCTTTGGCCAGGTGGAGTCAGGACTCGGGCCTCTAGAGCCTGGCATCCTCTTCAAAAGCCCTCATGGGGCCAGTCTTGCGCCTACGGCGCCAGGCTCATACACCATGAACAACAATGTGCTTGGGAACTACTTTATTGTATTGTCAGCCAACATGGAGGCATCCACATAGCTTGGTTCCTAAGAACCAAGCTATGCGGTCTAGTGTTTTGGGTGTGGCAGGCCTGGAACTACTTTCCCTGGTACTACTTTACCTGGGCTATATAAACCACACCCTGGCTGCAGAACATGCTTCGTGTTACTTTGCAGCTTGCAACGTGACGCTCACCGTGTCCAGCTATTCCCTCGAACCTCGGAGAAGCAGTACCTGCAAGGAGACAAAAGGAACATCATTAGCAGCAGCATCTTACCTGCAGTCTTCATCTTGAAACACTCGCAGCTACAGAGAACAGCTTCCTCGAATCTGCACGCCTCCCGGAAAGAACGACCTGAAAGAGGAAGATAGAGGCAACATTAAAGAAAGCTGTAGAGACATTTACAAATTACGAACTGCTCAAAAGGCATACCTGGCTGGTCGCCTCTCAGCTGGCACCACTCCGGACATTCCACTCGCACTGAAGAACACTGCGACCTACAAGGAAGGAAAACACAGGTTAGCAAAGGCAAGACTTTGCAGCGCTGCGCATAGCGCTTACTTACCGCATCATAGCACTCTTAATGCGACATCATTTACCAGTGGGGCACAACCAAGCCAGTTCGCCGTGCTGAAGCTCTGCATACCTAATGGAGAAAAACGAGACATTTTAAACAAAGAAAGGCATGCAGGATAGCAACAAAACTAAAGAACAGCAATAAGATCTACCTGAACAATATCAAACGAGCCGGTGTCAGTGAAGTAACTGCACCGCACTCGCCCATGAAAGACAACACGCCCCTGCAAAGAAGGCAGGACGGAGAGCATGCCTAATTCTGCCACAAGGTGAGGAGAGGGCGCCAGAGGGACTGAAAGCATATGGGGGTGGAGTGAGGATACTTATCCCAGTCGGTCAGTCTTGAACACAGTCCTCCTGTATTTTCAGGCAGAACCTTCCCCGCAGACCACATCAGGGCAAAGCTGAGATGCAAACCAGCGAGTAACCCAGCTGGGTGGCGTCCATGTGGATACCAGGTGAGCGTAACAGGATGTCCTCATACACTCTGACCTCTCTCTCTCCCCCCACCACTAGTCACCCCTCTCTCCTGGTCAGACTACCCTCTCCTCCCATCTGGGCCCCATTGGCACCCTGACCAACCATCCTAATGTCCCACCAATCTTGTTCACTAGCATCCACCCGATGAAACAAGTGACTGCGGCTGCCTTCGCCTCCGGTATTACCCAAACTGACCGCGGCCTAATTGACTGTTTGTTTTGCGGCCGAATTGACCGAATATATATATATTTTTTTTTAGTTGTTTATAGTTACATAGTAACTTTTACAAAAAGATATCTTTGTGAGTTAAAACAGCATATAATACAGCAGGTAATATTGCGGAAAATACCTAAAACATATTTTCTCCATACAAAAATACACATTTACCACATATATTTCCATTTCCTTTTCAGGTCAATTACAAATACAATCACTATACAACATACAAATTAAAACAAGAGAAGAAAAAAAAAGGAAAATAATCATTTGTACGAGTTCTAGATCTCCATCACAGGGAAAAGTTGTCTCTTAATGGTTAGTCATTTACCACTTGTTACACGTAAAATTTAACGAGACCAATAGTTCTTCAAGAACCTAACGGTGGCAATCTGTAGTTTGACTCTTTTACTGTGCAACATGTCTAACCACAGCAGCTCCAGATCCACACTTTCAGTGTTTGGTACATATTTACTAAAATATCTAATGCGTTCATTCCTTAGACCATTACACTCAGTCAGTAGATGCTGCACAGTCGCCCACTTTTCCCCTTGCTTACAGAATTTACAGAGGGAGAAACCATTAGTCTGCCCACCTCTAATGTCTGTTATTTGTCCTGTATTCAGCACATTAAAGCGGAATCGCATGTACTCCTGCCTCCATGATTTATCCGGAAATTTGATTAGTTAGGGTTCCAGCGCCCCCATCTTTTTACAATCAGACACAATGGGCCTCATTACACGGACGGCGGTAAGGGTTAACGGTCACCGTTAATGGCAACGGTGACCGTTAACCCTTACCGCCGTACTACGAGGTCCCTTTGCGGGTTGGAGGAACTAACGCCTGCTTCTTGCAGGCGTTAAGTACCAACCCGCTAAGGGACCTCGGAGCTAATTACGGCACCGCAAAATTGCGGTGCCGTAATTAGCGCCTTCCCCATTCCCATAGAGCCCTATGGGGCTGAAATGGGAATGGGGAAGGGCAATGGCGGAAAGGGGATTTACCGCCCCTCCAACCTTGGAATGGGGCGGTAAATCCCCTTTCCGCCAAGGCGGTGCCGGTAATTTACCGGCATGGTCCAGGGTGCTAATAGCACCCTGGATTACCGCCTTCCGTGTAATGAGGCCCAATGTGTTTATTTAACTTAGTAATTTTAACTTCTTGAACTGTTATATTCCAGTCGGCGTGAAGCAATCATTTTTTTACCTTCATGGGGTTGACAATAAACATATCTCTGGGGACCTCCAGATTATCAAGAACGTTGTTCGCTTCATCCAACATGTCCCTGAGATATTTAGACGTCGGAGCACCACTCCTAATCCCCCTGCCCATGATATTATATAAGGTGGTTTCTTTGCTGGCAATCAGTTTCCTAAATAAGGCCATTCTGCGCCATTCAATGGTACTTCTAATCGAATGTAATCCGAGCTCGTATCTTATTGCCGCCACTGGTACACACTTCGGCAGGCATTTTACCATGGATCTGATGATTTTTGATTCGTACGCAGCCATCTCCTTTCTGCACCATAACGGGGCTAGTTCTAGACCGTAGCAGAGCTGAGGCACTAGTCTATTTTTGTACAAGCGAATACACGGTATTAGCGAAAATTGACCATATTTTGTGTCAATTTTACCTAATTGTGCTTTCATAGGGCCAATTTTTGCTTCCAGTAGAGCCCGGAAGTTTACCTTATTCTGGTTTCCAAACACCGGGTAGCCCAAATATCTTATTGCCGACTTTATTGGTAATTTCTCGTGATTCAGGAACAGTGCATTCATTTTTTGTTTTTTCTTGTGAGTCAAACACAATATCACTGTTTTGGAATAGTTAATTTTAAGGGCATTTAAGTAAATATATTCTTTGAAGGCAGTTAAGAGACGTTGAAGGCCTATAGGGGTGTGATCAAAGAGGGTTACGTCATCTGCGTAAGCGGTCCACTGAATCTTAGTACCCTCAATTTTAGGTGAATTAGTGACCAACATTTTGAAACACGCACCCAGGTCAGAAAAATATAAGTTGAATATTGTAGGGGCGTACACCCTTGACTTAGGCCATTATTTACCTTAATTTATTTTGAGAGATTTCCCTCCATGCTAAGTCGAACCTTTAAACTAGAGTTTTGATGCATGTTATATAAGATTGATAAAAGAGAGGCTGGCATCCCAAGGTTTGCTAATTTGGTCCACAGTTTTGATCTATCCACTAGATCAAAAGCGGAAGTAAGATCAATAGATGCTAAGTATATTGGGAGATTTCCAGATGTCCAGGCTGATTTTTGCATGACATTAATTAATAAACCCCCAGCATCAGTGCCCACGCTCTTTCTGAAACCAAATTGAAATGCCGACAATATGTTATGTTGGTCCATCCAGCACCGAATATGCTTTAAAACGAGACTAGCAAATATCTTTGAATCGACATCCAACAGGGCTATTGGTCTACAACTGGTGGGGAGAGCCCTAACCCCTTTCTTATATATAGGTATAATATAAGACATTCTCCAGCTGTTAGGAAGAAGATGTACTTTAACAATGTCTTTAAACAGGAGAAATAATATTTTGGCCCATAAGTTAGAATTCCCCTTCATAACCCCGTTGCAAAGCAGATTCGGTCCTGGTGCCCTTGATGGTGAGCTCTTTACAATAATGTCTTCGATTTCTTTTACACAAAATGGAAAGTTCCGTGTGGCGTTTTCAATAACTAACGGCGCGACCCATGCCACTCTCGGGGGGCAATAAAGACTACTGAAATGACGTTCCCATTTCTGTGAGTTTATAGATGAAGTTTGGGTCTTAATTTGATGTTGCCCACCGTTGTTAACCAAAACCCAGAATCTACGGGTAGTTACCTCACACAATGAACTGAGCATAGATTCTGCATCTCCCTGGTAAAGCTTTGCACGCAAGGATCTTAATTTATTTTTCCATTTGTTTTTTATGGCGTGGAGTTCCCTAGATTTCAGCTCAGTAAGGGAGATTGCATGACATCTACGGAATCCACGGAGTTCACGATTTCTAGCTAGCTTGAGTGATTTGATTTCTTCAGAGAAAGAATGCTCATGCCGTTCTTTACTTTGAGCCTTTTCCTTTATTCCCGCCTTGCCTCTGATTACCAATTCTACGTAATTCTCAAAGGTATCGTAACAATAGATCTTCTTTTTTTCAGCATACACGTTATTTTGAAAATCGTCCTGGAATAGTATATTAACTTTCTCAATGTTTGTTTTGTGCCACGAAATTCTATTCAATTGGACATTCGCTGCGACCTGGATGCTCAGTTTTTGTGCCACACCCTTATCAATGTCTACCAGTAGGGACATCTTTAGCATTTTATGATCACTCTCTTTCGTGTCAATCAAACCAAAGTCTTGAACAAGGTTAAAAGTATTCATGCAAACGAAAATGTAGTCTATAGTGGATGACCATCGCCCATTGGACCATGTTGATTTGTCCGCGGAGTCATCCAATAGTTCATTCACATTTAACATTCCCCATCCTACCAAAAAGAGGGCCTATATATCCCCCTGGAGACATTTCCGCTGGTCAGTTCTTCCACCAATCAATCGTCCAAACCTACATTCATTATTACCTTCATCTAGACATATTTCAGAATTAAAATCCCCCGAGAAGATAATGTATAGATCCTTGTTCATATCCTGACATTCATGAATTACCAAATCTATTTAATCGATATTGGCCTTTAGGTCGCATTCAGGTTGCCAGTAAATGTTTATGATTAGAAGAAACATAGGAGAATTTTTGCAAGCTATTTTCACTAAGACGGCTATACAACCTTTGTTTATATGAAACTCCTTTTCAGAAGTAAAGTCTGTGTTACTCCTAATCACAATTAATAGCCCCCCAGACGGTCTCCCCTTAGATTGTTTTATGGCGGATTCCTGGAAAATGGTAAAGCCATCCAAATCAATTGCGGTATCTGCCCAAGTTTCTTGTAAACATAGAAACGAATGAGTCAAGAGTTCCACACACGTAACATGGGAGTACAACAGAGCTCGCGATCCCCTTGAGTTCCATGATAAGAGTGTAAGTTTCACGGTACTCTAGGACGTATCCTTCATACATTGGATCTTAGAAATTGATTCCCTCAAGGTTGATGCCAACCACCTCAACTCCGCCACCTCTTCTGAGTGTGACTCAGCGGATTTATCTCTGGCTCCTTCTCGATCGTTTCTCATCTGCATCTCTCTAGGAAGACCTCCCCTCTCTCCTCCTTGTAGTTTCTTTGAACCTTGACTAAAGTTCACTATATCATATCCAAAACATTGCAACGCCACTCCTTCAATGAGGGCAAGTTTGTATGTTGCCCTTGAGTGAAACACGATCCTGACACAATCGTATCTTGATGGATGAATGTAGTCGATGAGTTTAATGTCGCTAGAAGTAATTAGAGAGAGCCGGGGGATCTCGTTAAAATTTAATATGACACTAGGGTCATTGACAAATTTCGGCTCCCTCCACTCTCTTGGGTCTTCTGGCCAAGCACTGGATAGCCTTGGGTCTAGTCCCTCTGCCCTCTCGTGCCCTCCTGACTCCCCCTCCCTATTCTGTCCTCTCTCGATCTCCATCTTCACTTGTGGTGATCATAGTCTCTATCTTGTTCAAGATCCTGCTTTATATTCCATAATTCGGCTATCTCCCGAATCCTCTCTTCGAAACCATTCCTCTCGTTTTGGGGCTTGTTTGTTGTTGTCCCCCCATAATTGTGATCCTCCCTCCTGTCCCTCACGCTATCTTGTGTAATTGTTAGGGCGGGCCCTTGTTTGTGTACGCTCTCCAGAGTCTCTTTGCACTCTTCATTAGTATGAGCGATTAATCCCTGTTCTTCTTTCACTTTCTTGTCCCTAGGAGACCTATGCTCTTCTCCCTCCAACCCTTGTTCGTCAGATAATAGAGATCCAGGTGGTAGAGGATGTCCATACTTGGATGGAATTTGAAGAATTTTGAAGAGTGCCTCTTGTACCAATTTTTTAATATCTTCACTGGGTTTCATTGGCGGCACACTACTGTTAACAGCCTCTATAACAAACCCTCCCATCAATTCTCCTTCCTCGGGCTGCTTAGAGCTGCTACTCTCGTTGGGGCAGTCTTTTGTCTGAATTACTGTTTTATCCTCTTCTACATTCCCTGCATTTTCCTGCACTTTCTCAACATTTGTTTTTTGCTTATTTTTTATACCAAAAAACTGCTGAATGCTCTTTTCTTCCTTGTATCCTTCTACTTTACTTCCATTCGGTTTCTTTGAATCTTTTTTCTTGTTAACTTCAATTTTTCTACATTTAGAATTGCTCTTGCCCATTATTCCTTTGTGATTCATGGCTTCTGAGAGGGTAATCTTGGCTTCTCCATATTCCTGACCGTTTGTTTCCAATGGAGTGGCTACTGTGCTGTCCAGGACCTCCTTCTTAATTATTTCTTGTCTATCCGTCACTTCCTTCACTTCCAAGGCTATTTTGCTTTCTTCGTTTAGCTGGGTCAAGTCTAGGTGACCTCCCTCTGATGATATACAGCATATGTCTTTAAAGTTTGTGTTAGTATTTTTCATCTTGGGGGAGGGTTGATTTTGGGATTTTTTAGTTTCCGTTGTGTTAACTCCCTTCTCACTCTTCGCTCTTTTCTTAAGGGCCCTTGCCCGCATTTTCTTTTCTCTTCGTGTGATAACATACACGAATGGGGTCTCTACTTCAAGGGTTGCCTCGCCCACAGCGTTCTGCCTCTGTTCTTGCATTTTGGTCTCTTCATTTTCCATCACTTCCAAAAGTATCGAGGGACTATCAGGCTTGTTCCCTGCTAGCTGCTCTGGGTTACTTAATGGAGTGTTTTCTAGTTCCCCTCATTTTTTTTCACTTTGATTTTCGGCTTTTTAAATTTTTTCCTGATTAATATCAATCTTTTTAATTCATTCAAATTTTCCCATATTAATTCCCCTTCTTTCACACATGGTTCGTTCTTTGTTTGGGTACTTTGATTATGGGTAATCATTTTTTCCCTTGGCGGATTTGTAAGGGATTTTTTTATGCTTAAAGCGTGTACGGACCCTTCCAACCTACTTAGTTTGTCTATACATTCGATCATCATGCATCTTAGTTCCTGTATCTCCCCATGCATTCTTTCATGCCCTTTATCTAGAAGATTCAGGATCCTGGTTAATACAGGAAATGACTCAGGTTCATGCATGTTTTCATCCGTCTCAATTTCCTTACTATGCTGGTTGCACATACTTTCCTCAAACTCTCCTCTCCCGGTCAGAACAGGGTGTGTCGGACTGGAGCATTTGTTCGTGGTCAACTTCTGTTCTCCCATTTCCCCACCTGTAAACAAGCCCATCGATGGGCCCTTAATGTTCTCGCAGGGCTCCTCCCTACTTTCCATGGTGGATTTGTGTAGGTGCACATCTTCGAGTCCTCCTCCCCTCGCCCTAGCTGCCGTTGAAGGGCCCGTTGAAAGCCTGACCCTCCTATCCAGTTCAGCAGGCACGACAGGTGCCAGAATGGACGTGTCTAGCAAGGGTTTAGTAGGCATGGAATCATCCATGTTTAGGGCTGAGGGTCTTACGGATAATTCTTGCACGCTTAGAAAACCTTTCTGCGCAATCTCTTCAACGAGATCCATCTTTTGAAAAGACTCCATTTGGGCCTTTATCCGGTCACTTACAACGTTGGGTAGGGGCGGGAAGTCAATTCCACTTAATTCCCATTTATCTGTCTCCCCCACCCCCTGCATGTCTCTAATGTCTTCCTCGTTCATTTTGGGGGAACAGGGGTTTGTCGTTGGGGTCTTAATTGTTTCTGTAAACACAAAAGTCCCACTTGCAATGATTGTATTCTGCCTCGCATCTCTTTTATTTAGCCTCTTAGAATATTTTTGGGTCTCACATAGTGTGGGTGTCGTGCCACTCCTTAGGGTTCCCACCATGCTCCAGATGAGAGATGAACCTCTCACTTAGGTGTCCGTTCGCATTAGCATCTGTTCTTTTGACCGTTGTGACGTTTTTTCCCCCTCATAATAGCAACATACTATTCACTGCAATCCTCTTTCTAGATTTAAAGATAAGTAGTCAAGTGCAGGGCGACTGAGTACAAACTAACCCTGCCTAATTATATATTGACTACCAAAACACCACCAAGTCTAGCAGATCACCAGCATCTTTTCCAACATAACTCTGATCCCTCAATCACACACAGAGGTACAAATGTATTTTACACTCCTTTTTTGAACATACAGTCACATATTAAGCAGAGAGAGACAATCCCCGCACACTAATTCGTGGGTACAGCAACCAGGCTCCTAATAGCAAGCAACATACGCCAACGGCGTCTTGTGGACATAGGTTTAACTACCTGGTTTTGTTTAACCAGTGGGCCTTATGGGTCAGAGACTGTCCAGATACACAAACAGCATGCACATATACACAATATCTCCCTCAAAAGGTCTTAATAAGTGCATCCCCTATAATCCCTAATTTACCTGATATTGAAGCAGATACACATATAGTACGGTCACCCCCAAAGCTGCACAAAATCAGTATGATAGAGTGTTCCCTTTGAGAAGGATTTGTGGCCCCAGCGCCCCGGCCCACCGTGAACAGTCAACAGTACTTCCGTGTACTTCACGGTGTGCGCGCGCGGGTGCGCTGGGGCAACGTGTTATGAAGCGCAGGAGAAGGCATCGCCATGCCAGAGGGCGGAGCCGTGTGCTGAGGGCACACCTTAAATGGAAAAACAAAAGCGTGTAAGAACATGTTTGTGTTACGTGGCTGCGAGCAGAAAGATTAGAAAAGGGGCGTAATGAAAGTGGCCACGTGGGGACAGCAAGTAGAATTCAGCAAACACAACGTGCATGTGTCAGTTGGGAACAATTATTAGAAAAATCTGTAGCAACAAACACAACATGCGTAAATCACGCAGAAGCGTGGATCACTTCAGTCTATAACAGAGTTCCACTCGTGAGCACCCGCGAGAGACAGTCAACTCTTTTGCTTTCTCCAAAGTCAGGCAATTAGTGCAGCGTACAAAGAAGTCCTCCAGTCCTTCACGGAGGCAAGACCACACTTGGCAGTCCCAGCGAGTTTCCAAACACAGTTCAGGATTGAAAATACGACTCCGGCAGCAGCCGCCCACAGTCAACAGTACTTCCATGTACATCACGGTGTGCGCGCGCGGGTGCGTTGGGACAACGTGTTATGAAGCGCAGGAGAAGGCGTCGCCACGCCAGGGGGCGGAGCCGGGGGCTGAGGGCACAACTGCACTTTTCAATTGGCGCAGGTGGTTCAGATGTGGGAATTAATCCGTATTTTTACGTGAGTCCTTATTTCCCAAAATGGTACGACATCAATGTCTGTACTGATTTGTACTCAGTGTACAACCGCTGTTATATTGGTAGGGTAATACTCTATTGTAGGGAGTTTGTTTATTCTTCCCAGGTATGTTACTTCTACCAATCTGAACTGGATCGCATCCCGGGCCTGTGAATTGCCTCGTATTTGTCCTTCGCGCTGGTCCCTAATGCTGTTGGAGTTACTTTGCACCGAATATATACATGGGGGTGGGTTTGGGGTATAAAATAATGTATGTGGATTGTGTGGGGGTGTCCCCCTGCATATATTTTCGGCCAATTCTGACGCAAATAAAAAGGTCAATTCGGCCGAGGTCAGGTGTATTCGAACAATTCATAGGTTCGTCCCTCTCTCTTTTCCCCCCTCTGCTCTTAAATATTGTATTGTAATGTATTTGCCACCTTTGCTCCCTCCCTGCCCTGTGGGCACTTTGAAACAGTATTTTCTTATTGTATAAGCGCCTAACAAGCAAACAATAAACAAATAAATGAATACATAAGTGTTCCAGTCGTGCTGTGGTTGGGGTGGGAGAAAAAAAGAAGAAAAAAAGGTGTGCTCCTGGTGTACAGGCAGCACTTACAGGAACATGTTTGCCTGACTTCCTGTCCTGCTGCTTGACTTCCTGTCATTCCCCAGTCAATCAATGAGTAGCTGGGGTGGGAGCGGCAGTCGGGCAGCTGGGACCAAAAGACAGGCAGACGCGCTCCTCTAAGTGCTGTTGGCACATATCCAGGAGCGCGTCTTTTTTTGTTTTTATTTATCTAAGCCGTGGGCTATCTCCTGGTGGGGCTCGTGGCAGGCCCCTGCTTTGGGCAGACATAGGCCCAAGAGGAGGGTCAGGCCACAGCCCTAGGTGGGGCTTGGGCCGGCCCGAGTCCAGCCGGGCTTACGCTGCTCTAATAAACATGGAACCTGCGAGAGGAAGAGGGTCCTGAGGGGCAGTCACATGGGACGCCACATTTAAAGTAAGAATCCAATGGATAAATGAGGGGAGGGCTTACGGAAACGGGACCCGGCCAGTCGACTTCATGCACATGGTCCTCTAGGCATGAAAGCAGACAGGTGCTCAGCAATGCATCATTAGCAGAGGATTGGTGGGGGACGAGCAGCACTTACTATGGATTTGATCATCCACGCCAATAAATTATCATTATTAACATTATTAACTTTTCCTGCACCCTTTAATAATAATAGCAGTGAGCAGTCATGAATGCTGGGTTCGTGCCTCATCAATGACGCTCTCCTTTAACCTTTTGTACATTTTTTCCTAGCTCGGCCATTTAACGAGATACTAAACATGAGCTCCACTACAGCAAAGCGCTATAAGTTAAATGCTAATTTTACTCGTACCACATGTACTGGGCTTACAGTTATCCCACAATTGCATTCTGGGAGTTGTAGTCTTGCTTCACTACAATCGAATACAAAGGTAAACACATTGTTAAATGATATCCTTTTATTTCTTTGTAATTTTCCTTCATGTGCCTCATCCTCCACCCCACAAAATGAAGGCCCTTCCGTTGGACTAACCTACTTCTTCACAGATACGGCCCAGAAGAGAAAGGCCTCAATCCTCTACTAACCAGGGATCTGACCCACCCCACCAAGAACCAAACCCGCAGGAAAACACAGTTACTAGTCTCATTCTCTGACACACAATCAATGGAGGTCCTCAAGGGCCTCAGAAAAGGCAAGGGCTCGGAGTGGATTCTGCCCAACAGCTACGGTGGCAGTCCATGCTTACATCCTGTGTAAACTCATTTGTGCATTAAATAACAGATCACTGCAGCGAAAAGAAGCACCCAGACCTCTCAAACTCCATGGCCGAAAGATTCAATAGTTACTGCCCCACTGTAGGGCAACAGCTCACTGCAGACAGGATAAGTACCCAAAGCCCTCAGACACTGGGTGGTCGAGCCCCTCTTAGAAAGGTACCCTGGAACCCCAAAGATTCAATAATTATCACCCCACTTCAGGGCAACAGCTCACTGCAGACAGGGTCAGTACCCTAAGCCCTCAGATGCTCTGTGTTCGAGCCCCACTCAGAAAGGCACCCTGGGACCCCTAGGATTCAATACTTACCACCCCACTGCAGGGCAACAGCTCACTTCAGACACAATAAGTACCCAAAGCCCTCAGGCACTCTGTGGTTGAGCACCTCTCAGAAAGGCACCGTGGAACCCCAAAGATTCAATAATTACCACCCCACTGCAGACAGGACAAATAACCCAAACCCTCAGACACTCTGTGGTCAGGCTCCTCTCAGAAAGGCACCCTGGCACCCCAAAGATTCAATAATTACCACCCCACTGCGGGGCAACAGCTCACTGCAGACAGGATAAGTACCCAAAGCCCTCAGACACTTGGCGGTCAGGCCGTCTCAGAAAGGCACCCTGGAACTCCAAAGATTCAATAATTACAACCCCACTGCAGGGCAACAGCTCACTGCAGACAGGATAAGTACCCTAAGCCGTCAGACACTCTGTGGTTGAGCCCCTCTCAGAAAGGCACAGTGGAAGCCCAAAGATTCAATAATTACCACCCCACTGCAGGGCAACAGCTCACTGCAGACAGGATAACTACCCAAAGCCCTCAGACACTCGGTGGTCGAGCCCGTCTCAGAAAGGCACCCTGGGACCCCAAAGATTCAATAATTAACACCCCACTGCAGGGCAACAGCTCACTTCAGACACAATAAGTACACAAAGCCCTCAGGCACTCTGTGGTTGAGCACCTCTCAGAAAGGCACCGTGGAACCCCAAAGATTCAATAATTACCACCCCACTGCAGACAGGACAAATAACCCAAACCCTCAGACACTCTGTGGTCAAGCTCCTCTCAGAAAGGCACCCTGGCACCCCAAAGATTCAATAATTACCGCCCCACTGCGGGGCAACAGCTCACTGCAGACAGGATAAGTACCCAAAGCCCTCAGACACTCGGCGGTCAGGCCTGTCTCAGAAAGGCACCCTGGAACCCCAAAGATTCAATAATTACCACCCCACTGCAGGGCAACAGCTCACTGCAGACAGGATAAGTACCCTAAGCCCTCAGACACTCTGTGGTTGAGCCCCACTCAGAAAGACACTGTGGAACCCCAAAGATTCAATAATTACCACCCCACTGCAGGGCAACAGCTCACTGCAGACAGGATAACTACCCAAAGCCCTCAGACACTCGGTGGTCGAGACCGTCTCAGAAAGGCACCCTGGGACCCCAAAGATTCAATAATTAACACCCCACTGCAGGGCAACAGCTCACTGCAGACAGGATAACTCCCCAAAGACTGCAGACACTCTGTGGTCGAGCCCCTCTCAGAAAGGCACCCTGGGACCCCAAAGATTCAATAGTTACTGCCCCACTGTAGGGCAACAGCTCACAGCAGACATGACAAATACCCCAAACCCTCAGACACTACGTGGTCGAGTCCCTCTGAGAAAGGCACCCTGGGACCCCAAAGATTCAATAATTATCACCCCACTGCAGAGAAACAGCTCACTGCAGACAGGATAAGTACCCAAAGCCCTCAGGCATTCTGTGGTTGAGCCCCTCACGAAAGGCACCCTGGCACCCCAAACATTCAAAAATTACTGCCCCACTGCAGAGCAACAGCTCACTGCAGACAGGACATGTACCCTAAACCCTGAGACACTCTGTGGTCGAGCCCCTCTTAGAAAGGCATCCTGGAACCCCAAAGATTCAATAATTAACACCCCACTGCAGGGCAACAGCTCAATGCAGACAGGATAAGTACCCACAGCCCTCAGAAACTCTGTGGTCAAGCCCCCTCAGAAAGGCACCCTGGTATCCCAAGAATTCAATAATTACCAACCCACTGCAGGGCAACAGCTCACTGCAGACAGGATAAGTACCCAAAGCCCTCAGGCACTCTGTGGTCGAGCCCCTCTCAGAAAGGCACCCTGGGAGCCCTAAGATTCAATAATTACCGCCCCACTGCAGGGCAACAGCTCACTGCAGACAGGATAACTACCCAAAGCCCTCAGACACTCGGTGGTCGAGACCGTCTCAGAAAGGCACCCTGGGACCCCAAAGATTCAATAATTAACACCCCACTGCAGGGCAACAGCTCACTGCAGACAGGATAACTCCCCAAAGACTGCAGACACTCTGTGGTCGAGCCCCTCTCAGAAAGGCACCCTGGGACCCCAAAGATTCAATAGTTACTGCCCCACTGTAGGGCAACAGCTCACTGCAGACATGACAAATACCCCAAACCCTCAGACACTACGTGGTCGAGTCCCTCTGAGAAAGGCACCCTGGGACCCCAAAGATTCAATAATTATCACCCCACTGCAGAGAAACAGCTCACTGCAGACAGGATAAGTACCCAAAGCCCTCAGGCATTCTGTGGTTGAGCCCCTCACAGAAAGGCACCCTGGCACACCAAACATTCAAAAATTACTGCCCCACTGCAGAGCAACAGCTCACTGCAGACAGGACAAGTACCCTAAACCCTCAGACACTCTGTGGTCGAGCCCCTCTTAGAAAGGCATCCTGGAACCCCAAAGATTCAATAATTAACACCCCACTGCAGGGCAACGGCTCAATGCAGACAGGATAAGTACCCACAGCCCTCAGAAACTCTGTGGTCAAGCCCCCTCAGAAAGGCACCCTGGTATCCCAAGAATTCAATAATTACCAACCCACTGCAGGGCAACAGCTCACTGCAGACAGGATAAGTACCCAAAGCCCTCAGGCACTCTGTGGTCGAGCCCCTCTCAGAAAGGCACCCTGGGAGCCCTAAGATTCAATAATTACCGCCCCACTGCGGGGCAACAGCTCACTGCAGACAGGATAAGTACCCAAAGCCCTCAGGCACTCTGTGGTTGTCTCCCTCTCAGAAAGGCACCCTGGGATCCCAAAGATTCAATAATTACTGCCCCACTGCAGGGCAACAGCTGACTGCAGACAGGACAAATACCCCAAAGCCCTTAGACACTCTGTGGTCGAGCCCCTCTCAGAAAGGCACCCTGGCACACCAAAGATTCAATAATTACCACCCCACTGCAGGGCAACAGCTCACTGCAGACAGGATAAGTACCCAAAGCCCTCAGACACTCGGTGGTCGAGCCCGTCTCAGAAAGGCACCCTGGCCCCCAAAGATTCAATAATTAACACCCTACTGCAGGGCAACAGCTCACTGCAGACAGGATAAGTACCCAAAGCCCTCAGACACTCTGTGGTCGAGCCCCTCTCAGAAAGGCAACATGGAACCCCAAAGATTCAATAATTACCACCCCACTGCAGGGCAACAGCTAACTGCAGACAGGATAAGTACCCAAAGCCCTCAGACACTCTGTGGTCGAGCCCCTCTCAGAAAGGCACCCTGGGACCCCAAAGATTCAATAGTTACCGCCCCACTGCAGGGCAACAGCTCACTGCAGACAGGACAAATATCCCAAACCCTCAGACACTTGGTGGTCGAGCCCTCTTAGAAAGGCACCCAGAGACCCAAAAGATTCTATAATTTCCACCTCACTGCAGGGCAACAGCTCACTGCGGACAGGATACGTACCCAAAGCCCTTAGGCATTCTGTGGCTGAGCCACTCTCAGAAAGGCACCCTGGGACCCCAAACATTCAAAAATTACTGCCCCACTGCAGAGCAACAGCTCACTGCAGACAGGACATGTACCCCAAACCCTCAGACACTCTGTGGTCGAGCCCCTCTTAGAAAGGCATCCTGGAACCCCAAAGATTCAATAATTAACACCCCACTGCAGGGCAACAGCTCAATGCAGACAGGATAAGTACCCAAAGCCCTCAGAAACTCTGTGGTCAAGCCCCCTCAGAAAGGCACCCTGGTATCCCAAGAATTCAATAATTACGAACCCACTGCAGGGCAACAGCTCAATGCAGACAGGATAAGTACCCAAAGCCCTCAGGCACTCTGTGGTCGTGCCCCTCTCAGAAAGGCACCCTGGGAGCCCAAAGATTCAATAATTACCGCCCCACTGCGGGGCAACAGCTCACTGCAGACAGGATAAGTACCCAAAGCCCTCAGGTACTCTGTGGTTGTCTCCCTCTCAGAAAGGCACCCTGGGATCCCAAAGATTCAATAATTACCGCCCCACTGCAGGGCAACAGCTGACTGCAGACAGGACAAATACCCCAAAGCCCTTAGACACTCTGTGGTCGAGCCCCTCTCAGAAAGGCACCCTGGCACCCCAAAGATTCAATAATTACCACCCCACTGCAGGGCAACAGCTCACTGCAGACAGGATAAGTACCCAAAGCCCTCAGACACTCCGTGGTCGAGCCCGTCTCAGAAAGGCACCCTGGCGCCCCAAAAATCCAATAATTAACACCCTACTGCAGGGCAACAGCTCACTGCAGACAGGATAAGTACCCAAAGCCCTCAGACACTCTGTGGTCGAGCCCCTCTCAGAAAGGCAACATGGAACCCCAAAGATTCAATAATTACCACCCCACTGCAGGGCATCAGCTAACTGCAGACAGGATAAGTACCCAAAGCCCTCAGACACTCTGTGGTCGAGCCCCTCTCAGAAAGGCACCCTGGGACCCCAAAGATTCAATAGTTATCGCCCCACTGCAGGGCAACAGCTCACTGCAGACAGGACAAATATCCCAAACCCTCAGACACTTGGTGGTCGAGCCCTCTTAGAAAGGCACCCAGAGACCCAAAAGATTCTATAATTTCCACCTCACTGCAGGGCAACAGCTCACTGCAGACAGGATACGTACCCAAAGCCCTCAAGCATTCTGTGGCTGGGCCCCTCTCAGAAAGGCACCCTGGGACCCCAAAGAATCAATAATTACCACCTCACTGCAGGGCAACAGCTCACTGCAGGCAGGATACGTACCCAAAGCCCTCAGGCACTCTGTGGTCGAGCCCCTCTCAGAAAGGCACCCTGGGACCCCAAAGATTCAATAACTAACACCCCACTGCAGGGCAACAGCTCACTGTAAACAGGATAACTACCCAAAGCCCTCAGACACTTGGTGGTCGAGCCCTCTTAGAAGGGCACCCTGGGACCCCAAAGATTCAATAATTACCGCCCCACTGCGGGGCAACAGCTCACTGCAGACAGGATACGTACCCAAAACCCTCAGGCACTCTGTGGTTGCCCCTCTCTCAGAAAGGCACCCTGGGACTCCAAAGATTCAATAATTACCGCCCCACTGCGGGGCAACAGCTCACTGCAGACAGGATACGTATCCAAAGCCCTCAGGCACTCTGTGGTTGTCCCCCTCTCAGAAAGGCACCCTGGTACCCCAAAGATTCAATAATTACCGCCCCACTGCAGGGCAACAGCTCACTGCAGACAGGACAAATACCCCAAACCCTCAGACACTATGTGGTCGAGTCCCTCTTAGAAAGGCACCCTGGGACCCCAAAGATTCAATAATTACCACCCCACTGCAGGGCAACAGCTAACTGCAGACAGGATAAGTACCCAAAGCTCTCAGACACTCTGTGGTCGAGCCCCTCTCAGAAAGGCACCCTGGGACCCCAAAGTTTCAATAGTTACCGCCCCACTGCAGGGCAACAGCTCACTGCAGACAGGACAAATATCCCAAACCCTCAGACACTTGGTGGTCGAGCCCTCTTAGAAAGGCACCCAGAGACCCAAAAGATTCTATAATTTCCACCTCACTGCAGGGCAACAGCTCACTGCAGACAGGATACGTACCCAAAGCCCTCAGGCATTCTGTGGCTGAGCCCCTCTCAGAAAGGCACCCTGGGACCCCAAAGATTCAATAATTACCACCTCACTGCAGGGCAACAGCTCACTGCAGGCAGGATACGTACCCAAAGCCCTCAGGCACTCTGTGGCCGAGCCCCTCTCAGAAAGGCACCCTGGGACCCCAAAGATTCAATAACTAACACCCCACTGCAGGGCAACAGCTCACTGTAAACAGGATAACTACCCAAAGCCCTCAGACACTTGGTGGTCGAGCCCTCTTAGAAGGGCACCCTGGCACACCAAACATTCAAAAATTACTGCCCCACTGCAGAGCAACAGCTCACTGCAGACAGGACAAGTACCCTAAACCCTCAGACACTCTGTGGTCGAGCCCCTCTTAGAAAGGCATCCTGGAACCCCAAAGATTCAATAATTAACACCCCACTGCAGGGCAACGGCTCAATGCAGACAGGATAAGTACCCACAGCCCTCAGAAACTCTGTGGTCAAGCCCCCTCAGAAAGGCACCCTGGTATCCCAAGAATTCAATAATTACCAACCCACTGCAGGGCAACAGCTCACTGCAGACAGGATAAGTACCCAAAGCCCTCAGGCACTCTGTGGTCGAGCCCCTCTCAGAAAGGCACCCTGGGAGCCCTAAGATTCAATAATTACCGCCCCACTGCGGGGCAACAGCTCACTGCAGACAGGATAAGTACCCAAAGCCCTCAGGCACTCTGTGGTTGTCTCCCTCTCAGAAAGGCACCCTGGGATCCCAAAGATTCAATAATTACTGCCCCACTGCAGGGCAACAGCTGACTGCAGACAGGACAAATACCCCAAAGCCCTTAGACACTCTGTGGTCGAGCCCCTCTCAGAAAGGCACCCTGGCACACCAAAGATTCAATAATTACCACCCCACTGCAGGGCAACAGCTCACTGCAGACAGGATAAGTACCCAAAGCCCTCAGACACTCGGTGGTCGAGCCCGTCTCATAAAGGCACCCTGGCCCCCAAAGATTCAATAATTAACACCCTACTGCAGGGCAACAGCTCACTGCAGACAGGATAAGTACCCAAAGCCCTCAGACACTCTGTGGTCGAGCCCCTCTCAGAAAGGCAACATGGAACCCCAAAGATTCAATAATTACCACCCCACTGCAGGGCAACAGCTAACTGCAGACAGGATAAGTACCCAAAGCCCTCAGACACTCTGTGGTCGAGCCCCTCTCAGAAAGGCACCCTGGGACCCCAAAGATTCAATAGTTACCGCCCCACTGCAGGGCAACAGCTCACTGCAGACAGGACAAATATCCCAAACCCTCAGACACTTGGTGGTCGAGCCCTCTTAGAAAGGCACCCAGAGACCCAAAAGATTCTATAATTTCCACCTCACTGCAGGGCAACAGCTCACTGCGGACAGGATACGTACCCAAAGCCCTTAGGCATTCTGTGGCTGAGCCACTCTCAGAAAGGCACCCTGGGACCCCAAACATTCAAAAATTACTGCCCCACTGCAGAGCAACAGCTCACTGCAGACAGGACATGTACCCCAAACCCTCAGACACTCTGTGGTCGAGCCCCTCTTAGAAAGGCATCCTGGAACCCCAAAGATTCAATAATTAACACCCCACTGCAGGGCAACAGCTCAATGCAGACAGGATAAGTACCCAAAGCCCTCAGAAACTCTGTGGTCAAGCCCCCTCAGAAAGGCACCCTGGTATCCCAAAAATTCAATAATTACGAACCCACTGCAGGGCAACAGCTCAATGCAGACAGGATAAGTACCCAAAGCCCTCAGGCACTCTGTGGTCGTGCCCCTCTCAGAAAGGCACCCTGGGAGCCCAAAGATTCAATAATTACCGCCCCACTGCGGGGCAACAGCTCACTGCAGACAGGATAAGTACCCAAAGCCCTCAGGTACTCTGTGGTTGTCTCCCTCTCAGAAAGGCACCCTGGGATCCCAAAGATTCAATAATTACCGCCCCACTGCAGGGCAACAGCTGACTGCAGACAGGACAAATACCCCAAAGCCCTTAGACACTCTGTGGTCGAGCCCCTCTCAGAAAGGCACCCTGGGACCCCAAAGATTCAATAATTACCACCCCACTGCAGGGCAACAGCTCACTGCAGACAGGATAAGTACCCAAAGCCCTCAGACACTCGGTGGTCGAGCCCGTCTCAGAAAGGCACCCTGGCGCCCCAAAAATCCAATAATTAACACCCTACTGCAGGGCAACAGCTCACTGCAGACAGGATAAGTACCCAAAGCCCTCAGACACTCTGTGGTCGAGCCCCTCTCAGAAAGGCAACATGGAACCCCAAAGATTCAATAATTACCACCCCACTGCAGGGCATCAGCTAACTGCAGACAGGATAAGTACCCAAAGCCCTCAGACACTCTGTGGTCGAGCCCCTCTCAGAAAGGCACCCTGGGACCCCAAAGATTCAATAGTTATCGCCCCACTGCAGGGCAACAGCTCACTGCAGACAGGACAAATATCCCAAACCCTCAGACACTTGGTGGTCGAGCCCTCTTAGAAAGGCACCCAGAGACCCAAAAGATTCTATAATTTCCACCTCACTGCAGGGCAACAGCTCACTGCAGACAGGATACGTACCCAAAGCCCTCAAGCATTCTGTGGCTGGGCCCCTCTCAGAAAGGCACCCTGGGACCCCAAAGAATCAATAATTACCACCTCACTGCAGGGCAACAGCTCACTGCAGGCAGGATACGTACCCAAAGCCCTCAGGCACTCTGTGGTCGAGCCCCTCTCAGAAAGGCACCCTGGGACCCCAAAGATTCAATAACTAACACCCCACTGCAGGGCAACAGCTCACTGTAAACAGGATAACTACCCAAAGCCCTCAGACACTTGGTGGTCGAGCCCTCTTAGAAGGGCACCCTGGGACCCCAAAGATTCAATAATTACCGCCCCACTGCGGGGCAACAGCTCACTGCAGACAGGATACGTACCCAAAACCCTCAGGCACTCTGTGGTTGCCCCTCTCTCAGAAAGGCACCCTGGGACTCCAAAGATTCAATAATTACCGCCCCACTGCGGGGCAACAGCTCACTGCAGACAGGATACGTATCCAAAGCCCTCAGGCACTCTGTGGTTGTCCCCCTCTCAGAAAGGCACCCTGGTACCCCAAAGATTCAATAATTACCGCCCCACTGCAGGGCAACAGCTCACTGCAGACAGGACAAATACCCCAAACCCTCAGACACTATGTGGTCGAGTCCCTCTTAGAAAGGCACCCTGGGACCCCAAAGATTCAATAATTACCACCCCACTGCAGGGCAACAGCTAACTGCAGACAGGATAAGTACCCAAAGCTCTCAGACACTCTGTGGTCGAGCCCCTCTCAGAAAGGCACCCTGGGACCCCAAAGTTTCAATAGTTACCGCCCCACTGCAGGGCAACAGCTCACTGCAGACAGGACAAATATCCCAAACCCTCAGACACTTGGTGGTCGAGCCCTCTTAGAAAGGCACCCAGAGACCCAAAAGATTCTATAATTTCCACCTCACTGCAGGGCAACAGCTCACTGCAGACAGGATACGTACCCAAAGCCCTCAGGCATTCTGTGGCTGAGCCCCTCTCAGAAAGGCACCCTGGGACCCCAAAGATTCAATAATTACCACCTCACTGCAGGGCAACAGCTCACTGCAGGCAGGATACGTACCCAAAGCCCTCAGGCACTCTGTGGCCGAGCCCCTCTCAGAAAGGCACCCTGGGACCCCAAAGATTCAATAACTAACACCCCACTGCAGGGCAACAGCTCACTGTAAACAGGATAACTACCCAAAGCCCTCAGACACTTGGTGGTCGAGCCCTCTTAGAAGGGCACCCTGGGACCCCAAAGATTCAATAATTACCGCCCCACTGCGGGGCAACAGCTCACTGCAGACAGGATACGTACCCAAAGCCCTCAGGCACTCTGTGGTTGCCCCCCTCTCAGAAAGGCACCCTGGGACCCCAAAGATTCAATAATTACTGCCCCACTGCAGGGCAACAGCTCACTGCAGACAGGACAAATACCCAAAACCCTGAGACACTTTATGGTCCAGCCCCTCTCAGAAAGGCACCCCAAAGATTCAATAATTTTTTTATTTATTTTTTTTATTTGTAACGCGCCGAAGCTCGCAAGCATCAGGGCGCGACAAGGACACAAGGACGAAGAAGAACGGGACAACACATAGAGAGCATAGAGAGGGAGGAAGCAGAGCGAGGGGGCTCGACCACCAATTACCAAACCACTGCAGGGCAACAGCTCACTGCAGAAAGGATAAGTACCCAAAGCCCTCAGGCACTCTGTGGTTGAGCCCCTCTCAGAAAGGCACTGTGGAACCCCAATGATTCAATACTTACCACCGCACTGCAGATAGGACAAATAACCCAAACCCTCAGAAAGGCACCCTGGTACCCCAAAGATTCAATAATTACCGCCCCACTGCAGGGCAACAGCTCACTGCAGACAGGACAAATACCCCAAACCCTCAGACACTATGTGGTCGAGTCCCTCTTAGAAAGGCACCCTGGGACCCCAAAGATTCAATAATTACCGCCCCACTGCAGGGCAACAGCTAACTGCAGACAGGATAAGTACCCAAAGCTCTCAGACACTCTGTGGTCGAGCCCCTCTCAGAAAGGCACCCTGGGACCCCAAAGTTTCAATAGTTACCGCCCCACTGCAGGGCAACAGCTCACTGCAGACAGGACAAATACCCCAAACCCTCAGACACTTGGTGGTCAAGCCCTCTTAGAAAGGCACCCTGTGATCCCAAAGATTCAATAATTACCATCTCACTGCAGGGCAACAGCTAACTGCAGAAAGGATAAGTACCCAAAGCCCTCAGGCACTCTGTGGTTGAGCCCCTCTCAGAAAGGCACTGTGGAACCCCAATGATTCAATAATTCCCACCGCACTGCAGACAGGACAAATAACCCAAACCCTCAGACACTATGTGGTCGAGCCCCTCTCAGAAAGGCACCCAGAGACCCAAAAGATTCTATAATTTCCACCTCACTGCAGGGCAACAGCTCACTGCAGACAGGATACGTACCCAAAGCCCTCAGGCATTCTGTGGCTGAGCCCCTCTCAGAAAGGCACCCTGGGACTCCAAAGATTCAACAATTACCACCTCACTGCAGGGCAACAGCTCACTGCAGGCAGGATACGTACCCAAAGCCCTCAGGCACTCTGTGGTCGAGCCCCTCTCAGAAAGGGACCCCAAAGATTCAATAACTAACACCCCACTGCAGGGCAAAAGCTCACTGTAAACAGGATAACTACCCAAAGCCCTCAGACACTTGGTGGTCGAGCCCTCTTAGAAGGGCACCCTGGGACCCCAAAGATTCAATAATTACCGCCCCAATGCGGGGCAACAGCTCACTGCAGACAGGATACGTACCCAAAGCCCTCAGGCACTCTGTGGTTGCCCCCCTCTCAGAAAGGCACCCTGGGACCCCAAAGATTCAATAATTACCACCCCACTGCAGGGCAACAGCTAACTGCAGACAGGATAAGTACCCAAAGCCCTCAGACACTCTGTGGTCGAGCCCCTCTCAGAAAGGCACCCTGGGACCCCAAACATTCAATAGTTACCGCCCCACTGCAGGGCAACAGCTCACTGCAGACAGGACAAATATCCCAAACCCTCAGACACTTGGTGGTCGAGCCCTCTTAGAAAGGCACCCAGAGACCCAAAAGATTCTATAATTTCCACCTCACTGCAGGGCAACAGCTCACTGCAGGCAGGATACGTACCCAAAGCCCTCAGGCACTCTGTGGTCGAGCCCCTCTCAGAAAGGCACCCTGGGACCCCAAAGATTCAATAACTAACACCCCACTGCAGGGCAACAGCTCACTGTAAACAGGATAACTACCCAAAGCCCTCAGACACTTGGTGGTCGAGCCCTCTTAGAAGGGCACCCTGGGACCCCAAAGATTCAATAATTACCGCCCCACTGCGGGGCAACAGCTCACTGCAGACAGGTTACGTACCCAAAGCCCTCAGGCACTCTGTGGTTGCCCCCTCTCAGAAAGGCACCCTGGGACCCCAAAGATTCAATAATTACCGCCCCACTGCGGGGCAACAACTCACTGCAGACAGGATACGTATCCAAAGCCCTCAGGCACTCTGTGGTTGTCCCCCTCTCAGAAAGGCACCCTGGTACCCCAAAGATTCAATAATTACCGCCCCACTGCAGGGCAACAGCTCACTGCAGACAGGATAAGTACCCAAAGCCCTCAGACACTCTGTGGTCGAGCCCCTCTCAGAAAGGCACCCTGGGACCCCAAAGATTCAATAATTACCACCCCACTGCAGGGCAACAGCTAACTGCAGACAGGATAAGTACCCAAAGCCCTCAGACACTCTGTGGTCGAGCCCCTCTCAGAAAGGCACCCTGGGACCCCAAAGATTCAATAATTACCACCCCACTGCAGGGCAACAGCTAACTGCAGACAGGATAAGTACCCACAGCCCTCAGAAACTCTGTGGTCAAGCCCCCTCAGAAAGGCACCCTGGTATCCCAAGAATTCAATAATTACTAACCCACTGCAGGGCAACAGCTCACTGCAGACAGGATACGTACCCAAAGCCCTCAGGCACTCTGTGGTCGAGCCCCTCTCAGAAAGGGACCCCAAAGATTCAATAACTAACACCCCACTGCAGGGCAAAAGCTCACTGTAAACAGGATAACTACCCAAAGCCCTCAGACACTTGGTGGTCGAGCCCTCTTAGAAGGGCACCCTGGGACCCCAAAGATTCAATAATTACCGCCCCACTGCGGGGCAACAGCTCACTGCAGACAGGATACGTACCCAAAGCCCTCAGGCACTCTGTGGTTGCCCCCCTCTCAGAAAGGCACCCTGGGACCCCAAAGATTCAATAATTACCACCCCACTGCAGGGCAACAGCTAACTGCAGACAGGATAAGTACCCAAAGCCCTCAGACACTCTGTGGTCGAGCCCCTCTCAGAAAGGCACCCTGGGACCCCAAACATTCAATAGTTACCGCCCCACTGCAGGGCAACAGCTCACTGCAGACAGGACAAATATCCCAAACCCTCAGACACTTGGTGGTCGAGCCCTCTTAGAAAGGCACCCAGAGACCCAAAAGATTCTATAATTTCCACCTCACTGCAGGGCAACAGCTCACTGCAGGCAGGATACGTACCCAAAGCCCTCAGGCACTCTGTGGTCGAGCCCCTCTCAGAAAGGCACCCTGGGACCCCAAAGATTCAATAACTAACACCCCACTGCAGGGCAACAGCTCACTGTAAACAGGATAACTACCCAAAGCCCTCAGACACTTGGTGGTCGAGCCCTCTTAGAAGGGCACCCTGGGACCCCAAAGATTCAATAATTACCGCCCCACTGCGGGGCAACAGCTCACTGCAGACAGGTTACGTACCCAAAGCCCTCAGGCACTCTGTGGTTGCCCCCTCTCAGAAAGGCACCCTGGGACCCCAAAGATTCAATAATTACCGCCCCACTGCGGGGCAACAGCTCACTGCAGACAGGATACGTATCCAAAGCCCTCAGGCACTCTGTGGTTGTCCCCCTCTCAGAAAGGCACCCTGGTACCCCAAAGATTCAATAATTACCGCCCCACTGCAGGGCAACAGCTCACTGCAGACAGGATAAGTACCCAAAGCCCTCAGACACTCTGTGGTCGAGCCCCTCTCAGAAAGGCACCCTGGGACCCCAAAGATTCAATAATTACCACCCCACTGCAGGGCAACAGCTAACTGCAGACAGGATAAGTACCCAAAGCCCTCAGACACTCTGTGGTCGAGCCCCTCTCAGAAAGGCACCCTGGGACCCCAAAGATTCAATAATTACCACCCCACTGCAGGGCAACAGCTAACTGCAGACAGGATAAGTACCCACAGCCCTCAGAAACTCTGTGGTCAAGCCCCCTCAGAAAGGCACCCTGGTATCCCAAGAATTCAATAATTACTAACCCACTGCAGGGCAACAGCTCACTGCAGACAGGATAAGTACCCAAAGCCCTCAGGCACTCTGTGGTCGAGCCCCTCTCAGAAAGGCACCCTGGGAGCCCTAAGATTCAATAATTACCGCCCCACTGCAGGGCAACAGCTCACTGCAGACAGGATAACTACCCAAAGCCCTCAGACACTCGGTGGTCGAGACCGTCTCAGAAAGGCACCCTGGGACCCCAAAGATGCAATAATTAACACCCCACTGCAGGGCAACAGCTCACTGCAGACAGGATAACTCCCCAAAGACTGCAGACACTCTGTGGTCGAGCCCCTCTCAGAAAGGCACCCTGGGACCCCAAAGATTCAATAGTTACTGCCCCACTGTAGGGCAACAGCTCACTGCAGACATGACAAATACCCCAAACCCTCAGACACTACGTGGTCGAGTCCCTCTGAGAAAGGCACCCTGGGACCCCAAAGATTCAATAATTATCACCCCACTGCAGAGAAACAGCTCACTGCAGACAGGATAAGTACCCAAAGCCCTCAGGCATTCTGTGGTTGAGCCCCTCACAGAAAGGCACCCTGGCACACCAAACATTCAAAAATTACTGCCCCACTGCAGAGCAACAGCTCACTGCAGACAGGACAAGTACCCTAAACCCTCAGACACTCTGTGGTCGAGCCCCTCTTAGAAAGGCATCCTGGAACCCCAAAGATTCAATAATTAACACCCCACTGCAGGGCAACGGCTCAATGCAGACAGGATAAGTACCCACAGCCCTCAGAAACTCTGTGGTCAAGCCCCCTCAGAAAGGCACCCTGGTATCCCAAGAATTCAATAATTACCAACCCACTGCAGGGCAACAGCTCACTGCAGACAGGATAAGTACCCAAAGCCCTCAGGCACTCTGTGGTCGAGCCCCTCTCAGAAAGGCACCCTGGGAGCCCTAAGATTCAATAATTACGGCCCCACTGCGGGGCAACAGCTCACTGCAGACAGGATAAGTACCCAAAGCCCTCAGGCACTCTGTGGTTGTCTCCCTCTCAGAAAGGCACCCTGGGATCCCAAAGATTCAATAATTACTGCCCCACTGCAGGGCAACAGCTGACTGCAGACAGGACAAATACCCCAAAGCCCTTAGACACTCTGTGGTCGAGCCCCTCTCAGAAAGGCACCCTGGCACACCAAAGATTCAATAATTACCACCCCACTGCAGGGCAACAGCTCACTGCAGACAGGATAAGTACCCAAAGCCCTCAGACACTCGGTGGTCGAGCCCGTCTCAGAAAGGCACCCTGGCCCCCAAAGATTCAATAATTAACACCCTACTGCAGGGCAACAGCTCACTGCAGACAGGATAAGTACCCAAAGCCCTCAGACACTCTGTGGTCGAGCCCCTCTCAGAAAGGCAACATGGAACCCCAAAGATTCAATAATTACCACCCCAATGCAGGGCAACAGCTAACTGCAGACAGGATAAGTACCCAAAGCCCTCAGACACTCTGTGGTCGAGCCCCTCTCAGAAAGGCACCCTGGGACCCCAAAGATTCAATAGTTACCGCCCCACTGCAGGGCAACAGCTCACTGCAGACAGGACAAATATCCCAAACCCTCAGACACTTGGTGGTCGAGCCCTCTTAGAAAGGCACCCAGAGACCCAAAAGATTCTATAATTTCCACCTCACTGCAGGGCAACAGCTCACTGCGGACAGGATACGTACCCAAAGCCCTTAGGCATTCTGTGGCTGAGCCACTCTCAGAAAGGCACCCTGGGACCCCAAACATTCAAAAATTACTGCCCCACTGCAGAGCAACAGCTCACTGCAGACAGGACATGTACCCCAAACCCTCAGACACTCTGTGGTCGAGCCCCTCTTAGAAAGGCATCCTGGAACCCCAAAGATTCAATAATTAACACCCCACTGCAGGGCAACAGCTCAATGCAGACAGGATAAGTACCCAAAGCCCTCAGAAACTCTGTGGTCAAGCCCCCTCAGAAAGGCACCCTGGTATCCCAAGAATTCAATAATTACGAACCCACTGCAGGGCAACAGCTCAATGCAGACAGGATAAGTACCCAAAGCCCTCAGGCACTCTGTGGTCGTGCCCCTCTCAGAAAGGCACCCTGGGAGCCCAAAGATTCAATAATTACCGCCCCACTGCGGGGCAACAGCTCACTGCAGACAGGATAAGTACCAAAAGCCCTCAGGCACTCTGTGGTTGTCTCCCTCTCAGAAAGGCACCCTGGGATCCCAAAGATTCAATAATTACCACCCCACTGCAGGACAACAGCTCACTGTAAACAGGATAACTACCCAAAGCCCTCAGACACTTGGTGGTCGAGCCCTCTTAGAAGGGCACCCTGGGACCCCAAAGATTCAATAATTACCGCCCCACTGCGGGGCAACAGCTCACTGCAGACAGGATACGTACCCAAAGCCCTCAGGCACTCTGTGGTTGCCCCCCTCTCAGAAAGGTACCCTGGGACCCCAAAGATTCAATAATTACCGCCCCACTGCGGGGCAACAGCTCACTGCAGACAGGATACGTATCCAAAGCCCTCAGGCACTCTGTGGTTGTCCCCCTCTCAGAAAGGCACCCTGGTACCCCAAAGATTCAATAATTACCGCCCCACTGCAGGGCAACAGTTCACTGCAGACAGGATAAGTACCCAAAGCCCTCAGACACTCTGTGGTCGAGCCCCTCTCAGAAAGGCACCCTGGGACCCCAAAGATTCAATAATTACCACCCCACTGCAGGGCAACAGCTAACTGCAGACAGGATAAGTACCCAAAGCCCTCAGACACTCTGTGGTCGAGCCCCTCTCAGAAAGGCACCCTGGGACCCCAAAGATTCAATAATTACCACCCCACTGCAGGGCAACAGCTAACTGCAGACAGGATAAGTACCCACAGCCCTCAGAAACTCTGTGGTCAAGCCCCCTCAGAAAGGCACCCTGGTATCCCAAGAATTCAATAATTACCAACCCACTGCAGGGCAACAGCTCACTGCAGACAGGATAAGTACCCAAAGCCCTCAGGCACTCGGTGGTCGAGACCGTCTCAGAAAGGCACCCTGGGACCCCAAAGATTCAATAATTAACACCCCACTGCAGGGCAACAGCTCACTGCAGACAGGATAACTCCCCAAAGACTGCAGACACTCTGTGGTCGAGCCCCTCTCAGAAAGGCACCCTGGGACCCCAAAGATTCAATAGTTACTGCCCCACTGTAGGGCAACAGCTCACTGCAGACATGACAAATACCCCAAACCCTCAGACACTACGTGGTCGAGTCCCTCTGAGAAAGGCACCCTGGGACCCCAAAGATTCAATAATTATCACCCCACTGCAGAGAAACAGCTCACTGCAGACAGGATAAGTACCCAAAGCCCTCAGGCATTCTGTGGTTGAGCCCCTCACAGAAAGGCACCCTGGCACACCAAACATTCAAAAATTACTGCCCCACTGCAGAGCAACAGCTCACTGCAGACAGGACAAGTACCCTAAACCCTCAGACACTCTGTGGTCGAGCCCCTCTTAGAAAGGCATCCTGGAACCCCAAAGATTCAATAATTAACACCCCACTGCAGGGCAACGGCTCAATGCAGACAGGATAAGTACCCAAAGCCCTCAGAAACTCTGTGGTCAAGCCCCCTCAGAAAGGCACCCTGGTATCCCAAGAATTCAATAATTACGAACCCACTGCAGGGCAACAGCTCAATGCAGACAGGATAAGTACCCAAAGCCCTCAGGCACTCTGTGGTCGTGCCCCTCTCAGAAAGGCACCCTGGGAGCCCAAAGATTCAATAATTACCGCCCCACTGCGGGGCAACAGCTCACTGCAGACAGGATAAGTACCAAAAGCCCTCAGGCACTCTGTGGTTGTCTCCCTCTCAGAAAGGCACCCTGGGATCCCAAAGATTCAATAATTACCACCCCACTGCAGGACAACAGCTCACTGTAAACAGGATAACTACCCAAAGCCCTCAGACACTTGGTGGTCGAGCCCTCTTAGAAGGGCACCCTGGGACCCCAAAGATTCAATAATTACCGCCCCACTGCGGGGCAACAGCTCACTGCAGACAGGATACGTACCCAAAGCCCTCAGGCACTCTGTGGTTGCCCCCCTCTCAGAAAGGTACCCTGGGACCCCAAAGATTCAATAATTACCGCCCCACTGCGGGGCAACAGCTCACTGCAGACAGGATACGTATCCAAAGCCCTCAGGCACTCTGTGGTTGTCCCCCTCTCAGAAAGGCACCCTGGTACCCCAAAGATTCAATAATTACCGCCCCACTGCAGGGCAACAGTTCACTGCAGACAGGATAAGTACCCAAAGCCCTCAGACACTCTGTGGTCGAGCCCCTCTCAGAAAGGCACCCTGGGACCCCAAAGATTCAATAATTACCACCCCACTGCAGGGCAACAGCTAACTGCAGACAGGATAAGTACCCAAAGCCCTCAGACACTCTGTGGTCGAGCCCCTCTCAGAAAGGCACCCTGGGACCCCAAAGATTCAATAATTACCACCCCACTGCAGGGCAACAGCTAACTGCAGACAGGATAAGTACCCACAGCCCTCAGAAACTCTGTGGTCAAGCCCCCTCAGAAAGGCACCCTGGTATCCCAAGAATTCAATAATTACCAACCCACTGCAGGGCAACAGCTCACTGCAGACAGGATAAGTACCCAAAGCCCTCAGGCACTCGGTGGTCGAGACCGTCTCAGAAAGGCACCCTGGGACCCCAAAGATTCAATAATTAACACCCCACTGCAGGGCAACAGCTCACTGCAGACAGGATAACTCCCCAAAGACTGCAGACACTCTGTGGTCGAGCCCCTCTCAGAAAGGCACCCTGGGACCCCAAAGATTCAATAGTTACTGCCCCACTGTAGGGCAACAGCTCACTGCAGACATGACAAATACCCCAAACCCTCAGACACTACGTGGTCGAGTCCCTCTGAGAAAGGCACCCTGGGACCCCAAAGATTCAATAATTATCACCCCACTGCAGAGAAACAGCTCACTGCAGACAGGATAAGTACCCAAAGCCCTCAGGCATTCTGTGGTTGAGCCCCTCACAGAAAGGCACCCTGGCACACCAAACATTCAAAAATTACTGCCCCACTGCAGAGCAACAGCTCACTGCAGACAGGACAAGTACCCTAAACCCTCAGACACTCTGTGGTCGAGCCCCTCTTAGAAAGGCATCCTGGAACCCCAAAGATTCAATAATTAACACCCCACTGCAGGGCAACGGCTCAATGCAGACAGGATAAGTACCCACAGCCCTCAGAAACTCTGTGGTCAAGCCCCCTCAGAAAGGCACCCTGGTATCCCAAGAATTCAATAATTACCAACCCACTGCAGGGCAACAGCTCACTGCAGACAGGATAAGTACCCAAAGCCCTCAGGTTCTCTGTGGTCGAGCCCCTCTCAGAAAGGCACCCTGGGAGCCCTAAGATTCAATAATTACCGCCCCACTGCGGGGCAACAGCTCACTGCAGACAGGATAAGTACCCAAAGCCCTCAGGCACTCTGTGGTTGTCTCCCTCTCAGAAAGGCACCCTGGGATCCCAAAGATTCAATAATTACTGCCCCACTGCAGGGCAACAGCTGACTGCAGACAGGACAAATACCCCAAAGCCCTTAGACACTCTGTGGTCGAGCCCCTCTCAGAAAGGCACCCTGGCACACCAAAGATTCAATAATTATCACCCCACTGCAGGGCAACAGCTCACTGCAGACAGGATAAGTACCCAAAGCCCTCAGCCACTCGGTGGTCGAGCCCGTCTCAGAAAGGCATCCTGGCCCCCAAAGATTCAATAATTAACACCCTACTGCAGGGCAACAGCTCACTGCAGACAGGATAAGTACCCAAAGCCCTCAGACACTCTGTGGTCGAGCCCCTCTCAGAAAGGCAACATGGAACCCCAAAGATTCAATAATTACCACTCCATTGCAGGGCAACAGCTAACTGCAGACAGGATAAGTACCCAAAGCCCTCAGACACTCTGTGGTCGAGCCCCTCTCAGAAAGGCACCCTGGGACCCCAAAGATTCAATAGTTACCGCCCCACTGCAGGGCAACAGCTCACTGCAGACAGGACAAATATCCCAAACCCTCAGACACTTGGTGGTCGAGCCCTCTTAGAAAGGCACCCAGAGACCCAAAAGATTCTATAATTTCCACCTCACTGCAGGGCAACAGCTCACTGCGGACAGGATACGTACCCAAAGCCCTTAGGCATTCTGTGGCTGAGCCACTCTGAGAAAGGCACCCTGGGACCCCAAACATTCAAAAATTACTGCCCCACTGCAGAGCAACAGCTCACTGCAGACAGGACATGTCCCCAAACCCTCAGACACTCTGTGGTCGAGCCCCTCTTAGAAAGGCATCCTGGAACCCCAAAGATTCAATAATTAACACCCCACTGCAGGGCAACAGCTCAATGCAGACAGGATAAGTACCCAAAGCCCTCAGAAACTCTGTGGTCAAGCCCCCTCAGAAAGGCACCCTGGTATCCCAAGAATTCAATAATTACGAACCCACTGCAGGGCAACAGCTCAATGTAGACAAGATAAGTACCCAAAGCCCTCAGGCACTCTGTGGTCGTGCCCCTCTCAGAAAGGCACCCTGGGAGCCCAAAGATTCAATAATTACCGCCCCACTGCGGGGCAACAGCTCACTGCAGACAGGATAAGTACCCAAAGCCCTCAGGCACTCTGTGGTTGTCTCCCTCTCAGAAAGGCACCCTGGGATCCCAAAGATTCAATAATTACCGCCCCACTGCAGGGCAACAGCTGACTGCAGACAGGACAAATACCCCAAAGCCCTTAGACACTCTGTGGTCGAGCCCCTCTCAGAAAGGCACCCTGGCACCCCAAAGATTCAATAATTACCACCCCACTGCAGGGCAACAGCTCACTGCAGACAGGATAAGTACCCAAAGCCCTCAGACACTCGGTGGTCGAGCCCATCTCAGAAAGGCACCCTGGCGCCCCAAAAATCCAATAATTAACACCCTACTGCAGGGCAACAGCTCACTGCAGACAGGATAAGTACCCAAAGCCCTCAGACACTCTGTGGTCGAGCCCCTCTCAGAAAGGCAACATGGAACCCCAAAGATTCAATAATTACCACCCCACTGCAGGGCAACAGCTAACTGCAGACAGGATAAGTACCCAAAGCCCTCAGACACTCTGTGGTCGAGCCCCTCTCAGAAAGGCACCCTGGGACCCCAAAGATTCAATAGTTATCGCCCCACTGCAGGGCAACAGCTCACTGCAGACAGGACAAATATCCCAAACCCTCAGACACTTGGTGGTCGAGCCCTCTTAGAAAGGCACCCAGAGACCCAAAAGATTCTATAATTTCCACCTCACTGCAGGGCAACAGCTCACTGCAGACAGGATACGTACCCAAAGTCCTCAAGCATTCTGTGGCTGGGCCCCTCTCAGAAAGGCACCCTGGGACCCCAAAGAATCAATAATTACCACCTCACTGCAGGGCAACAGCTCACTGCAGGCAGGATACGTACCCAAAGCCCTCAGGCACTCTGTGGTCGAGCCCCTCTCAGAAAGGCACCCTGGGACCCCAAAGATTCAATAACTAACACCCCACTGCAGGGCAACAGCTCACTGTAAACAGGATAACTACCCAAAGCCCTCAGACACTTGGTGGTCGAGCCCTCTTAGAAGGGCACCCTCGGACCCCAAAGATTCAATAATTACCGCCCCACTGCGGGGCAACAGCTCACTGCAGACAGGATACGTACCCAAAGCCCTCAGGCACTCTGTGGTTGCCCCCCTCTCAGAAAGGCACCCTGGGACTCCAAAGATTCAATAATTACCGCCCCACTGCGGGGCAACAGCTCACTGCAGACAGGATACGTATCCAAAGCCCTCAGGCACTCTGTGGTTGTCCCCCTCTCAGAAAGGCACCCTGGTACCCCAAAGATTCAATAATTACCGCCCCACTGCAGGGCAACAGCTCACTGCAGACAGGACAAATACCCCAAACCCTCAGACACTATGTGGTCGAGTCCCTCTTAGAAAGGAACCCTGGGACCCCAAAGATTCAATAATTACCACCCCACTGCAGGGCAACAGCTAACTGCAGACAGGATAAGTACCCAAAGCTCTCAGACACTCTGTGGTTGAGCCCCTCTCAGAAAGGCACCCTGGGACCCCAAAGATTCAATAGTTACCGCCCCACTGCAGGGCAACAGCTCACTGCAGACAGGACAAATATCCCAAACCCTCAGACACTTGGTGGTCGAGCCCTCTTAGAAAGGCACCCAGAGACCCAAAAGATTCTATAATTTCCACCTCACTGCAGGGCAACAGCTCACTGCAGACAGGATACGTACCCAAAGCCCTCAGGCATTCTGTGGCTGAGCCCCTCTCAGAAAGGCACCCTGGGACCCCAAAGATTCAATAATTACCATCTCACTGCAGGGCAACAGCTCACTGCAGGCAGGATACGTACCCAAAGCCCTCAGGCACTCTGTGGCCGAGCCCCTCTCAGAAAGGCACCCTGGGACCCCAAAGATTCAATAACTAACACCCCACTGCAGGGCAACAGCTCACTGTAAACAGGATAACTACCCAAAGCCCTCAGACACTTGGTGGTCGAGCCCTCTTAGAAGGGCACCCTGGGACCCCAAAGATTCAATAATTACCGCCCCACTGCGGGGCAACAGCTCACTGCAGACAGGATACGTACCCAAAGCCCTCAGGCACTCTGTGGTTGCCCCCCTCTCAGAAAGGCACCCTGGTACCCCAAAGATTCAATAATTACCGCCCCACTGCAGGGCAACAGCTCACTGCAGACAGGACAAATACCCCAAACCCTCAGACACTATGTGGTCGAGTCCCTCTTAGAAAGGCACCCTGGGACCCCAAAGATTCAATAATTACTGCCCCACTGCAGGGCAACAGCTCACTGCAGACAGGACAAATACCCAAAACCCTGAGACACTTTATGGTCCAGCCCCTCTCAGAAAGGCACCCTGGCACCCCAAAGATTCAATAATTACCAAACCACTGCAGGGCAACAGCTCACTGCAGAAAGGATAAGTACCCAAAGCCCTCAGGCACTCTGTGGTTGAGCCCCTCTCAGAAAGGCACTGTGGAACCCCAATGATTCAATAATTACCACCGCACTGCAGACAGGACAAATAACCCAAACCCTCAGACACTATGTGGTCGAGCCCCTCTCAGAAAGGCACCCTGGGATCTCAAAGGTTCAATAATTACCACCCCACTGCAGGGCAACAGCTCACTGCAGACAGGATAAGTACCCAAAGCCCTCAGACACTCTGTGGTAGAGCCCCTCTCAGAAAGGCAACGTGGAACCCCAAAGATTCAATAATTACCACCCCACGGCCGGGCAACAGCTCACTGCAGACAGGATAAGTACCCAAAGCCCTCACACACTTGGTGGTCGAGCCCCCTCACAAAGGCACCCTGGTACCCCAAGGATTCAATAAATACCACCCCACTTCAGGGCAACAGCTCACTGCAGAGAGGATAAGTACCCAAAGCCCTAAGACACTCTGTGGTCGAGCCCCACTCAGAAAGTCACCCTGGGACCTCTAAGATTCAAAAGTTACCGCCCCACTGCAGGGCAACAGCTCACTGCAGACAGGACAAATACCCCAAACCCTCAGACACTTGGTGGTCAAGCCCTCTTAGAAAGGCACCCTGTGACCCCAAAGATTTCATAATTACCATCTCACTGCAGGGCAACAGCTAACTGCAGAAAGGATAAGTACCCAAAGCCCTCAGGCACTCTGTGGTTGAGCCCCTCTCAGAAAGGCACTGTGGAACCCCAATGATTCAATAATTACCACCGCACTGCAGACAGGACAAATAACCCAAACCCTCAGACACTTGGTGGTCAAGCCCTCTTAGAAAGGCACCCTGTGACCCCAAAGATTTCATAATTACCATCTCACTGCAGGGCAACAGCTAACTGCAGAAAGGATAAGTACCCAAAGCCCTCAGGCATTCTGTGGCTGAGCACCTCTCAGAAAGGCACCCTGGGACCCCAAAGATTCAACAATTACCACCTCACTGCAGGGCAACAGCTCACTGCAGGCAGGATACGTACCCAAAGCCCTCAGGCACTCTGTGGTCGAGCCCCTCTCAGAAAGGGACCCCAAAGATTCAATAACTAACACCCCACTGCAGGGCAACAGCTCACTGTAAACAGGATAACTACCCAAAGCCCTCAGACACTTGGTGGTCGAGCCCTCTTAGAAGGGCACCCTGGGACCCCAAAGATTCAATAATTACCGCCCCACTGCGGGGCAACAGCTCACTGCAGACAGGATACGTACCCAAAGCCCTCAGGCACTATGTGGTTGCCCCCCTCTCAGAAAGGCACCATGGGACCCCAAAGATTCAATAATTACCACCCCACTGCAGGGCAACAGCTAACTGCAGACAGGATAAGTACCCAAAGCCCTCAGACACTCTGTGGTCGAGCCCCTCTCAGAAAGGCACCCTGGGACCCCAAACATTCAATAGTTACCGCCCCACTGCAGGGCAACAGCTCACTGCAGACAGGACAAATATCCCAAACCCTCAGACACTTGGTGGTCGAGCCCTCTTAGAAAGGCACCCAGAGACCCAAAAGATTCTATAATTTCCACCTCACTGCAGGGCAACAGCTCACTGCAGACAGGATACGTACCCAAAGCTCTCAAGCATTCTGTGGCTGAGCCCCTCTCAGAAAGGCACCCTGGGACCCCAAAGATTCAATAATTACCACCTCACTACAGGGCAACAGCTCACTGCAGGCAGGATACGTACCCAAAGCCCTCAGGCACTCTGTGGTCGAGCCCCTCTCAGAAAGGCACCCTGGGACCCCAAAGATTCAATAACTAACACCCTACTGCAGGGCAACAGCTCACTGTAAACAGGATAACTACCCAAAGCCCTCAGACACTTGGTGGTCGAGCCCTCTTAGAAGGGCACCCTGGGACCCCAAAGATTCAATAATTACCGCCCCACTGCGGGGCAACAGCTCACTGCAGACAGGATACGTACCCAAAGCCCTCAGGCACTCTGTGGCTGAGCCCCTCTCAGAAAGGCACCCTGGGACCCCAAAGATTCAATAATTACCACCTCACTGCAGGGCAACAGCTCACTGCAGGCAGGATACGTACCCAAAGCCCTCAGGCACTCTGTGGTCGAGCCCCTCTCAGAAAGGCACCCTGGGACCCCAAAGATTCAATAACTAACACCCTACTGCGGGGCAACAGCTCACTGCAGACAGGATACGTACCCAAAGCCCTCAGGCACTCTGTGGTTGCCCCCCTCTCAGAAAGGCACCCTGGTACCCCAAAGATTCAATACTTACCGCCCCACTGCAGGGCAACAGCTCACTGCAGACAGGACAAATACCCCAAACCCTCAGACACTATGTGGTCGAGTCCCTCTTAGAAAGGCACCCTGGGACCCCAAAGATTCAATAATTACTGCCGCACTGCAGGGCAACAGCTCACTGCAGACAGGACAAATACCCAAAACCCTGAGACACTTTATGGTCCAGCCCCTCTCAGAAAGGCACCCTGGCACCCCAAAGATTCAATAATTACCAAACCACTGCAGGGCAACAGCTCACTGCAGAAAGGATAAGTACCCAAAGCCCTCAGGCAATCTGTGGTTGAGCCCCTCTCAGAAAGGCACTGTGGAACCCCAATGATTCAATAATTACCATCGCACTGCAGACAGGACAAATAACCCAAACCCTCAGACACTATGTGGTCGAGCCCCTCTCAGAAAGGCACCCTGGGATCTCAAAGGTTCAATAATTACCACCCCACTGCAGGGCAACAGCTCACTGCAGACAGGATAAGTACCCAAAGCCCTCAGACACTCTGTGGTAGAGCCCCTCTCAGAAAGGCAACGTGGAACCCCAAAGATTCAATAATTACCACCCCACGGCCGGGCAACAGCTCACTGCAGACAGGATAAGTACCCAAAGCCCTCACACACTTGGTGGTCGAGCCCCCTCACAAAGGCACCCTGGTACCCCAAGGATTCAATAAATACCACCCCACTTCAGGGCAACAGCTCACTGCAGAGAGGATAAGTACCCAAAGCCCTAAGACACTCTGTGGTCGAGCCCCACTCAGAAAGTCACCCTGGGACCTCTAAGATTCAAAAGTTACCGCCCCACTGCAGGGCAACAGCTCACTGCAGACAGGACAAATACCCCAAACCCTCAGACACTTGGTGGTCAAGCCCTCTTAGAAAGGCACCCTGTGACCCCAAAGATTTCATAATTACCATCTCACTGCAGGGCAACAGCTAACTGCAGAAAGGATAAGTACCCAAAGCCCTCAGGCACTCTGTGGTTGAGCCCCTCTCAGAAAGGCACTGTGGAACCCCAATGATTCAATAATTACCACCGCACTGCAGACAGGACAAATAACCCAAACCCTCAGACACTTGGTGGTCAAGCCCTCTTAGAAAGGCACCCTGTGACCCCAAAGATTTCATAATTACCATCTCACTGCAGGGCAACAGCTAACTGCAGAAAGGATAAGTACCCAAAGCCCTCAGGCATTCTGTGGCTGAGCCCCTCTCAGAAAGGAACCCTGGGACCCCAAAGATTCAACAATTACCACCTCACTGCAGGGCAACAGCTCACTGCAGGCAGGATACGTACCCAAAGCCCTCAGGCACTCTGTGGTCGAGCCCCTCTCAGAAAGGGACCCCAAAGATTCAATAACTAACACCCCACTGCAGGGCAACAGCTCACTGTAAACAGGATAACTACCCAAAGCCCTCAGACACTTGGTGGTCGAGCCCTCTTAGAAGGGCACCCTGGGACCCCAAAGATTCAATAATTACCGCCCCACTGCGGGGCAACAGCTCACTGCAGACAGGATACGTACCCAAAGCCCTCAGGCACTCTGTGGTTGCCCCCCTCTCAGAAAGGCACCCTGGGACCCCAAAGATTCAATAATTACCACCCCACTGCAGGGCAACAGCTAACTGCAGACAGGATAAGTACCCAAAGCCCTCAGACACTCTGTGGTCGAGCCCCTCTCAGAAAGGCACCCTGGGACCCCAAACATTCAATAGTTACCGCCCCACTGCAGGGCAACAGCTCACTGCAGACAGGACAAATATCCCAAACCCTCAGACACTTGGTGGTCGAGCCCTCTTAGAAAGGCACCCAGAGACCCAAAAGATTCTATAATTTCCACCTCACTGCAGGGCAACAGCTCACTGCAGACAGGATACGTACCCAAAGCTCTCAAGCATTCTGTGGCTGAGCCCCTCTCAGAAAGGCACCCTGGGACCCCAAAGATTCAATAATTACCACCTCACTGCAGGGCAACAGCTCACTGCAGGCAGGATACGTACCCAAAGCCCTCAGGCACTCTGTGGTCGAGCCCCTCTCAGAAAGGCACCCTGGGACCCCAAAGATTCAATAACTAACACCCTACTGCAGGGCAACAGCTCACTGTAACCAGGATAACTATCCAAAGCCCTCAGACACTTGGTGGTCGAGCCCTCTTAGAAGGGCACCCTGGGACCCCAAAGATTCAATAATTACCGCCCCACTGCGGGGCAACAGCTCACTGCAGACAGGATACGTACCCAAAGCCCTCAGGCACTCTGTGGTTGCCCCCCTCTCAGAAAGGCACCCTGGGACCCCAAAGATTCAATAATTACCGCCCCACTGCGGGGCAACAGCTCACTGCAGACAGGATACGTATCCAAAGCCCTCAGGCACTCTGTGGTTGTCCCCCTCTCAGAAAGGCACCCTGGTACCCCAAAGATTCAATAATTACCGCCCCACTGCAGGGCAACAGCTCACTGCAGACAGGACAAATACCCCAAACCCTCAGACACTATGTGGTCGAGTCCCTCTTAGAAAGGCACCCTGTGTCCCCAAGGATTCAATAATTACCACCCCACTGCAGGGCAACAGCTAACTGCAGACAGGATAAGTACCCAAAGCCCTCAGACACTCTGTGGTCGAGCCCCTCTCAGAAAGGCACCCTGGGACCCCAAAGATTCAATAGTTACCGCCCCACTGCAGGGCAACAGCTCACTGCAGACAGGACAAATATCCCAAACCCTCAGACACTTGGTGGTCGAGCCCTCTTAGAAAGGCACCCAGAGACCCAAAAGATTCTATAATTTCCACCTCACTGCAGGGCAACAGCTCACTGCAGACAGGGTACGTACCCAAAGCCCTCAGGCATTCTGTGGCTGAGCCCCTCTCAGAAAGGCACCCTGGGACCCCAAAGATTCAATAATTACCACCTCACTGCAGGGCAACAGCTCACTGCAGGCAGGATACGTACCCAAAGCCCTCAGGCACTCTGTGGCCGAGCCCCTCTCAGAAAGGCACCCTGGGACCCCAAAGATTCAATAACTAACACCCCACTGCAGGGCAACAGCTCACTGTAAACAGGATAACTACCCAAAGCCCTCAGACACTTGGTGGTCGAGCCCTCTTAGAAGGGCACCCTGGGACCCCAAAGATTCAATAATTACCGCCCCACTGCGGGGCAACAGCTCACTGCAGACAGGATACGTACCCAAAGCCCTCAGGCACTCTGTGGTTGCCCCCCTCTCAGAAAGGCACACTGGGACCCCAAAGATTCAATAATTACCGCCCCACTGCGGGGCAACAGTTTACTGCAGACAGGATACGTATCCAAAGCCCTCAGGCACTCTGTGGTTGTCCCCCTCTCAGAAAGGCACCCTGGTACCCCAAAGATTCAATAATTACCGCCCCACTGCAGGGCAACAGCTCACTGCAGACAGGACAAATACCCCAAACCCTCAGACACTATGTGGTCGAGTCCCTCTTAGAAAGGCACCCTGGGACCCCAAAGATTCAATAATTACTGCCCCACTGCAGGGCAACAGCTCACTGCAGACAGGACAAATACCCAAAACCCTCAGACACTCTATGGTCCAGCCCCTCTCAGAAAGGCACCCTGGCACCCCAAAGATTCAATAATTACCAAACCACTGCAGGGCAACAGCTCACTGCAGACAGGATAAGTACCCAAAGCCCTCAGGCACTCTGTGGTTGAGCCCCTCTCAGAAAGGCACTGTGGAATCCCAATGATTCAATAATTACCACCGCACTGCAGACAGGACAAATAACCCAAACCCTCAGACACTATGTGGTCGAGGCCCTCTCAGAAAGGCACCCTGGGATCCCAAAGGTTCATTAATTACCACCCCACTGCAGGGCAACAGCTCACTGCAGACAGGATAAGTACCCAAAGCCCTCAGACACTCTGTGGTAGAGCCCCTCTTAGAAAGGCAACGTGGAACCCCAAAGATTCAATAATTACCACCCCACTGCAGGGCAACAGCTCACTGCAGAGAGGATAAGTACCCAAAGCCCTAAGACACTCTGTGGTCGAGCCCCACTCAGAAAGGCACCCTGGGACCTCTAAGATTCAACAGTTACCGCCCCACTGCAGGGCAACAGCTCACTGCAGACAGGACAAATACCCCAAACCCTCAGACACTTGGTGGTCAAGCCCTCTTAGAAAGGTACCCTGTGACCCCAAACATTCAATAATTACCATCTCACTGCAGGGCAACAGCTCACTGCAGACAGGATACGTACCGAAAGCCCTCAGGCACTCTGTGTTCGAGCCCCTCTCAGAAAGGCACCCTGGAACCCCAAAGATTCAATAATTACCACCCCACTGCAGGGCAACAGCTAACTGCAGACAGGATAAGTACCCAAAGCCCTCAGACACTATGTGGTCGAGCCCCTCTCAGAAAGGCACCCTGGGACCCCAAAGATTCAATAGTTACCGCCCCACTGCAGGGCAACAGCTCACTGCAGACAGGACAAATATCCCAAACCCTCAGACACTTGGTGGTCGAGCCCTCTTAGAAAGGCACCCAGAGACCCAAAAGATTCTATAATTTCCACCTCACTGCAGTTCAACAGCTCACTGCAGACAGGATATGTACCCAAAGCTCTCAAGCATTCTGTGGCTGAGCCCCTCTCAGAAAGGCACCCTGGGACCCCAAAGATTCAATAATTACCACCTCACTGCAGGGCAACAGCTCACTGCAGGCAGGATACGTACCCAAAGCCCTCAGGCACTCTGTGGTCGAGCCCCTCTCAGAAAGGCACCCTGGGACCCCAAAGATTCAATAACTAACACCCCACTGCAGGGCAACAGCTCACTGTAAACAGGATAACTACCCAAAGCCCTCAGACACTTGGTGGTCGAGCCCTCTTAGAAGGGCACCCTGGGACCCCAAAGATTCAATAATTACCGCCCCACTGCGGGGCAACAGCTCACTGCAGACAGGATACGTACCCAAAGCCCTCAGGCACTCTGTGGTTGCCCCCCTCTCAGAAAGGCACCCTGGGACCCCAAAGATTCAATAATTACCGCCCCACTGCGGGGCAACAGCTCACTGCAGACAGGATACGTATCCAAAGCCCTCAGGCACTCTGTGGTTGTCCCCCTCTCAGAAAGGCACCCTGGTACCCCAAAGATTCAATAATTACCGCCCCACTGCAGGGCAACAGCTCACTGCAGACAGGACAAATACCCCAAACCCTCAGACACTATGTGGTCGAGTCCCTCTTAGAAAGGCACCCTGTGTCCCCAAGGATTCAATAATTACCACCCCACTGCAGGGCAACAGCTAACTGCAGACAGGATAAGTACCCAAAGCCCTCAGACACTCTGTGGTCGAGCCCCTCTCAGAAAGGCACCCTGGGACCCCAAAGATTCAATAGTTACCGCCCCACTGCAGGGCAACAGCTCACTGCAGACAGGACAAATATCCCAAACCCTCAGACACTTGGTGGTCGAGCCCTCTTAGAAAGGCACCCAGAGACCCAAAAGATTCTATAATTTCCACCTCACTGCAGGGCAACAGCTCACTGCAGACAGGGTACGTACCCAAAGCCCTCAGGCATTCTGTGGCTGAGCCCCTCTCAGAAAGGCACCCTGGGACCCCAAAGATTCAATAATTACCACCTCACTGCAGGGCAACAGCTCACTGCAGGCAGGATACGTACCCAAAGCCCTCAGGCACTCTGTGGCCGAGCCCCTCTCAGAAAGGCACCCTGGGACCCCAAAGATTCAATAACTAACACCCCACTGCAGGGCAACAGCTCACTGTAAACAGGATAACTACCCAAAGCCCTCAGACACTTGGTGGTCGAGCCCTCTTAGAAGGGCACCCTGGGACCCCAAAGATTCAATAATTACCGCCCCACTGCGGGGCAACAGCTCACTGCAGACAGGATACGTACCCAAAGCCCTCAGGCACTCTGTGGTTGCCCCCCTCTCAGAAAGGCACACTGGGACCCCAAAGATTCAATAATTACCGCCCCACTGCGGGGCAACAGTTTACTGCAGACAGGATACGTATCCAAAGCCCTCAGGCACTCTGTGGTTGTCCCCCTCTCAGAAAGGCACCCTGGTACCCCAAAGATTCAATAATTACCGCCCCACTGCAGGGCAACAGCTCACTGCAGACAGGACAAATACCCCAAACCCTCAGACACTATGTGGTCGAGTCCCTCTTAGAAAGGCACCCTGGGACCCCAAAGATTCAATAATTACTGCCCCACTGCAGGGCAACAGCTCACTGCAGACAGGACAAATACCCAAAACCCTCAGACACTCTATGGTCCAGCCCCTCTCAGAAAGGCACCCTGGCACCCCAAAGATTCAATAATTACCAAACCACTGCAGGGCAACAGCTCACTGCAGACAGGATAAGTACCCAAAGCCCTCAGGCACTCTGTGGTTGAGCCCCTCTCAGAAAGGCACTGTGGAATCCCAATGATTCAATAATTACCACCGCACTGCAGACAGGACAAATAACCCAAACCCTCAGACACTATGTGGTCGAGGCCCTCTCAGAAAGGCACCCTGGGATCCCAAAGGTTCATTAATTACCACCCCACTGCAGGGCAACAGCTCACTGCAGACAGGATAAGTACCCAAAGCCCTCAGACACTCTGTGGTAGAGCCCCTCTTAGAAAGGCAACGTGGAACCCCAAAGATTCAATAATTACCACCCCACTGCAGGGCAACAGCTCACTGCAGAGAGGATAAGTACCCAAAGCCCTAAGACACTCTGTGGTCGAGCCCCACTCAGAAAGGCACCCTGGGACCTCTAAGATTCAACAGTTACCGCCCCACTGCAGGGCAACAGCTCACTGCAGACAGGACAAATACCCCAAACCCTCAGACACTTGGTGGTCAAGCCCTCTTAGAAAGGTACCCTGTGACCCCAAACATTCAATAATTACCATCTCACTGCAGGGCAACAGCTCACTGCAGACAGGATACGTACCGAAAGCCCTCAGGCACTCTGTGTTCGAGCCCCTCTCAGAAAGGCACCCTGGAACCCCAAAGATTCAATAATTACCACCCCACTGCAGGGCAACAGCTAACTGCAGACAGGATAAGTACCCAAAGCCCTCAGACACTATGTGGTCGAGCCCCTCTCAGAAAGGCACCCTGGGACCCCAAAGATTCAATAGTTACCGCCCCACTGCAGGGCAACAGCTCACTGCAGACAGGACAAATATCCCAAACCCTCAGACACTTGGTGGTCGAGCCCTCTTAGAAAGGCACCCAGAGACCCAAAAGATTCTATAATTTCCACCTCACTGCAGTTCAACAGCTCACTGCAGACAGGATATGTACCCAAAGCTCTCAAGCATTCTGTGGCTGAGCCCCTCTCAGAAAGGCACCCTGGGACCCCAAAGATTCAATAATTACCACCTCACTGCAGGGCAACAGCTCACTGCAGGCAGGATACGTACCCAAAGCCCTCAGGCACTCTGTGGTCGAGCCCCTCTCAGAAAGGCACCCTGGGACCCCAAAGATTCAATAACTAACACCCCACTGCAGGGCAACAGCTCACTGTAAACAGGATAACTACCCAAAGCCCTCAGACACTTGGTGGTCGAGCCCTCTTAGAAGGGCACCCTGGGACCCCAAAGATTCAATAATTACCGCCCCACTGCGGGGCAACAGCTCACTGCAGACAGGATACGTACCCAAAGCCCTCAGGCACTCTGTGGTTGCCCCCCTCTCAGAAAGGCACCCTGGGACCCCAAAGATTCAATAATTACCGCCCCACTGCGGGGCAACAGCTCACTGCAGACAGGATACGTATCCAAAGCCCTCAGGCACTCTGTGGTTGTCCCCCTCTCAGAAAGGCACCCTGGTACCCCAAAGATTCAATAATTACCGCCCCACTGCAGGGCAACAGCTCACTGCAGACAGGACAAATACCCCAAACCCTCAGACACTATGTGGTCGAGTCCCTCTTAGAAAGGCACCCTGTGTCCCCAAGGATTCAATAATTACCACCCCACTGCAGGGCAACAGCTAACTGCAGACAGGATAAGTACCCAAAGCCCTCAGACACTCTGTGGTCGAGCCCCTCTCAGAAAGGCACCCTGGGACCCCAAAGATTCAATAGTTACCGCCCCACTGCAGGGCAACAGCTCACTGCAGACAGGACAAATATCCCAAACCCTCAGACACTTGGTGGTCGAGCCCTCTTAGAAAGGCACCAAGAGACCCAAAAGATTCTATAATTTCCACCTCACTGCAGGGCAACAGCTCACTGCAGACAGGGTACGTACCCAAAGCCCTCAGGCATTCTGTGGCTGAGCCCCTCTCAGAAAGGCACCCTGGGACCCCAAAGATTCAATAATTACCACCTCACTGCAGGGCAACAGCTCACTGCAGGCAGGATACGTACCCAAAGCCCTCAGGCACTCTGTGGCCGAGCCCCTCTCAGAAAGGCACCCTGGGACCCCAAAGATTCAATAACTAACACCCCACTGCAGGGCAACAGCTCACTGTAAACAGGATAACTACCCAAAGCCCTCAGACACTTGGTGGTCGAGCCCTCTTAGAAGGGCACCCTGGGACCCCAAAGATTCAATAATTACCGCCCCACTGCGGGGCAACAGCTCACTGCAGACAGGAGACGTACCCAAAGCCCTCAGGCACTCTGTGGTTGCCCCCCTCTCAGAAAGGCACCCTGGGACCCCAAAGATTCAATAATTACCGCCCCACTGCGGGGCAACAGTTTACTGCAGACAGGATACGTATCCAAAGCCCTCAGGCACTCTGTGTTTGTCCCCCTCTCAGAAAGGCACCCTGGTACCCCAAAGATTCAATAATTACCGCCCCACTGCAGGGCAACAGCTCACTGCAGACAGGACAAATACCCCAAACCCTCAGACACTATGTGGTCGAGTCCCTCTTAGAAAGGCACCCTGGCACCCCAAAGATTCAATAATTACCAAACCACTGCAGGGCAACAGCTCACTGCAGACAGGATAAGTACCCAAAGCCCTCAGGCACTCTGTGGTTGAGCCCCTCTCAGAAAGGCACTGTGGAATCCCAATGATTCAATAATTACCACCGCACTGCAGGGCAACAGCTCACTGCAGGCAGGATACGTACCCAAAGCCCTCAGGCACTCTGTGGCCGAGCCCCTCTCAGAAAGGCACCCTGGGACCCCAAAGATTCAATAACTAACACCCCACTGCAGGGCAACAGCTCACTGTAAACAGGATAACTATCCAAAGCCCTCAGACACTTGGTGGTCGAGCCCTCTTAGAAGGGCACCCTGGGACCCCAAAGATTCAATAATTACCGCCCCACTGCGGGGCAACAGCTCACTGCAGACAGGATACGTACCCAAAGCCCTCAGGCACTCTGTGGTTGCCCCCTCTCAGAAAGGCACCCTGGGACCCCAAAGATTCAATAATTACCGCCCCACTGCGGGGCAACAGTTTACTGCAGACAGGATACGTATCCAAAGCCCTCAGGCACTCTGTGGTTGTCCCCCTCTCAGAAAGGCACCCTGGTACCCCAAAGATTCAATAATTACCACCCCACTGCAGGGCAACAGCTCACTGCAGACAGGACAAATACCCCAAACCCTCAGACACTATGTGGTCGAGTCCCTCTTAGAAAGGCACCCTGGGACTCCAAAGATTCAATAATTACTGCCCCACTGCAGGGCAACAGCTCACTGCAGACAGGACAAATACCCAAAACCCTCAGACACTCTATGGTCCAGCCCCTCTCAGAAAGGCACCCTGGCACCCCAAAGATTCAATAATTACCAAACCACTGCAGGGCAACAGCTCACTGCAGACAGGATAAGTACCCAAAGCCCTCAGGCACTCTGTGGTTGAGCCCCTCTCAGAAAGGCACTGTGGAATCCCAATGATTCAATAATTACCACCGCACTGCAGACAGGACAAATAACCCAAACCCTCAGACACTATGTGGTCGAGGCCCTCTCAGAAAGGCACCCTGGGATCCCAAAGGTTCATTAATTACCACCCCACTGCAGGGCAACAGCTCACTGCAGACAGGATAAGTACCCAAAGCCCTCAGACACTCTGTGGTAGAGCCCCTCTTAGAAAGGCAACGTGGAACCCCAAAGATTCAATAATTACCACCCCACTGCAGGGCAACAGCTCACTGCAGAGAGGATAAGTACCCAAAGCCCTAAGACACTCTGTGGTCGAGCCCCACTCAGAAAGGCACCCTGGGACCTCTAAGATTCAACAGTTACCGCCCCACTGCAGGGCAACAGCTCACTGCAGACAGGACAAATACCCCAAACCCTCAGACACTTGGTGGTCAAGCCCTCTTAGAAAGGTACCCTGTGACCCCAAACATTCAATAATTACCATCTCACTGCAGGGCAACAGCTCACTGCAGACAGGATACGTACCGAAAGCCCTCAGGCACTCTGTGTTCGAGCCCCTCTCAGAAAGGCACCCTGGAACCCCAAAGATTCAATAATTACCACCCCACTGCAGGGCAACAGCTAACTGCAGACAGGATAAGTACCCAAAGCCCTCAGACACTATGTGGTCGAGCCCCTCTCAGAAAGGCACCCTGGGACCCCAAAGATTCAATAGTTACCGCCCCACTGCAGGGCAACAGCTCACTGCAGACAGGACAAATATCCCAAACCCTCAGACACTTGGTGGTCGAGCCCTCTTAGAAAGGCACCCAGAGACCCAAAAGATTCTATAATTTCCACCTCACTGCAGGGCAACAGCTCACTGCAGACAGGATACGTACCCAAAGCTCTCAAGCATTCTGTGGCTGAGCCCCTCTCAGAAAGGCACCCTGGTACCCCAAAGATTCAATAATTACCGCCCCACTGCAGGGCAACAGCTCACTGCAGACAGGACAAATACCCCAAACCCTCAGACACTATGTGGTCGAGTCCCTCTTAGAAAGGCACCCTGTGTCCCCAAGGATTCAATAATTACCACCCCACTGCAGGGCAACAGCTAACTGCAGACAGGATAAGTACCCAAAGCCCTCAGACACTCTGTGGTCGAGCCCCTCTCAGAAAGGCACCCTGGGACCCCAAAGATTCAATAGTTACCGCCCCACTGCAGGGCAACAGCTCACTGCAGACAGGACAAATATCCCAAACCCTCAGACACTTGGTGGTCGAGCCCTCTTAGAAAGGCACCCAGAGACCCAAAAGATTCTATAATTTCCACCTCACTGCAGGGCAACAGCTCACTGCAGACAGGGTACGTACCCAAAGCCCTCAGGCATTCTGTGGCTGAGCCCCTCTCAGAAAGGCACCCTGGGACCCCAAAGATTCAATAATTACCACCTCACTGCAGGGCAACAGCTCACTGCAGGCAGGATACGTACCCAAAGCCCTCAGGCACTCTGTGGCCGAGCCCCTCTCAGAAAGGCACCCTGGGACCCCAAAGATTCAATAACTAACACCCCACTGCAGGGCAACAGCTCACTGTAAACAGGATAACTACCCAAAGCCCTCAGACACTTGGTGGTCGAGCCCTCTTAGAAGGGCACCCTGGGACCCCAAAGATTCAATAATTACCGCCCCACTGCGGGGCAACAGCTCACTGCAGACAGGATACGTACCCAAAGCCCTCAGGCACTCTGTGGTTGCCCCCCTCTCAGAAAGGCACCCTGGGACCCCAAAGATTCAATAATTACCGCCCCACTGCGGGGCAACAGTTTACTGCAGACAGGATACGTATCCAAAGCCCTCAGGCACTCTGTGGTTGTCCCCCTCTCAGAAAGGCACCCTGGTACCCCAAAGATTCAATAATTACCGCCCCACTGCAGGGCAACAGCTCACTGCAGACAGGACAAATACCCCAAACCCTCAGACACTATGTGGTCGAGTCCCTCTTAGAAAGGCACCCTGGGACCCCAAAGATTCAATAATTACTGCCCCACTGCAGGGCAACAGCTCACTGCAGACAGGACAAATACCCAAAACCCTCAGACACTCTATGGTCCAGCCCCTCTCAGAAAGGCACCCTGGCACCCCAAAGATTCAATAATTACCAAACCACTGCAGGGCAACAGCTCACTGCAGACAGGATAAGTACCCAAAGCCCTCAGGCACTCTGTGGTTGAGCCCCTCTCAGAAAGGCACTGTGGAATCCCAATGATTCAATAATTACCACCGCACTGCAGACAGGACAAATAACCCAAACCCTCAGACACTATGTGGTCGAGGCCCTCTCAGAAAGGCACCCTGGGATCCCAAAGGTTCATTAATTACCACCCCACTGCAGGGCAACAGCTCACTGCAGACAGGATAAGTACCCAAAGCCCTCAGACACTCTGTGGTAGAGCCCCTCTTAGAAAGGCAACATGGAACCCCAAAGATTCAATAATTACCACCCCACTGCAGGGCAACAGCTCACTGCAGAGAGGATAAGTACCCAAAGCCCTAAGACACTCTGTGGTCGAGCCCCACTCAGAAAGGCACCCTGGGACCTCTAAGATTCAACAGTTACCGCCCCACTGCAGGGCAACAGCTCACTGCAGACAGGACAAATACCCCAAACCCTCAGACACTTGGTGGTCAAGCCCTCTTAGAAAGGTACCCTGTGACCCCAAACATTCAATAATTACCATCTCACTGCAGGGCAACAGCTCACTGCAGACAGGATACGTACCGAAAGCCCTCAGGCACTCTGTGTTCGAGCCCCTCTCAGAAAGGCACCCTGGAACCCCAAAGATTCAATAATTACTGCCCCACAGCAGGGCAACAGCTCACTGCAGACAGGACAAATACCCAAAACCCTCAGACACTCTATGGTCCAGCCCCTCTCAGAAAGGCACCCTGGCACCCCAAAGATTCAATAATTACCAAACCACTGCAGGGCAACAGCTCACTGCAGACAGGATAAGTACCCAAAGCCCTCAGGCACTCTGTGGTTGAGCCCCTCTCAGAAAGGCACTGTGGAATCCCAATGATTCAATAATTACCACCGCACTGCAGACAGGACAAATAACCCAAACCCTCAGACACTATGTGGTCGAGGCCCTCTCAGAAAGGCACCCTGGGATCCCAAAGGTTCATTAATTACCACCCCACTGCAGGGCAACAGCTCACTGCAGACAGGATAAGTACCCAAAGCCCTCAGACACTCTGTGGTAGAGCCCCTCTTAGAAAGGCAACGTGGAACCCCAAAGATTCAATAATTACCACCCCACTGCAGGGCAACAGCTCACTGCAGAGAGGATAAGTACCCAAAGCCCTAAGACACTCTGTGGTCGAGCCCCACTCAGAAAGGCACCCTGGGACCTCTAAGATTCAACAGTTACCGCCCCACTGCAGGGCAACAGCTCACTGCAGACAGGACAAATACCCCAAACCCTCAGACACTTGGTGGTCAAGCCCTCTTAGAAAGGTACCCTGTGACCCCAAACATTCAATAATTACCATCTCACTGCAGGGCAACAGCTCACTGCAGACAGGATACGTACCGAAAGCCCTCAGGCACTCTGTGTTCGAGCCCCTCTCAGAAAGGCACCCTGGAACCCCAAAGATTCAATAATTACCACCCCACTGCAGGGCAACAGCTAACTGCAGACAGGATAAGTACCCAAAGCCCTAAGACACTCTGTGGTCGAGCCCCACTCAGAAAGGCACCCTGGGACCTCTAAGATTCAACAGTTACCGCCCCACTGCAGGGCAACAGCTCACTGCAGACAGGACAAATACCCCAAACCCTCAGACACTTGGTGGTCAAGCCCTCTTAGAAAGGTACCCTGTGACCCCAAACATTCAATAATTACCATCTCACTGCAGGGCAACAGCTCACTGCAGACAGGATACGTACCGAAAGCCCTCAGGCACTCTGTGTTCGAGCCCCTCTCAGAAAGGCACCCTGGAACCCCAAAGATTCAATAATTACCACCCCACTGCAGGGCAACAGCTAACTGCAGACAGGATAAGTACCCAAAGCCCTCAGACACTATGTGGTCGAGCCCCTCTCAGAAAGGCACCCTGGGACCCCAAAGATTCAATAGTTACCGCCCCACTGCAGGGCAACAGCTCACTGCAGACAGGACAAATATCCCAAACCCTCAGACACTTGGTGGTCGAGCCCTCTTAGAAAGGCACCCAGAGACCCAAAAGATTCTATAATTTCCACCTCACTGCAGGGCAACAGCTCACTGCAGACAGGATACGTACCCAAAGCTCTCAAGCATTCTGTGGCTGAGCCCCTCTCAGAAAGGCACCCTGGTACCCCAAAGATTCAATAATTACCGCCCCACTGCAGGGCAACAGCTCACTGCAGACAGGACAAATACCCCAAACCCTCAGACACTATGTGGTCGAGTCCCTCTTAGAAAGGCACCCTGTGTCCCCAAGGATTCAATAATTACCACCCCACTGCAGGGCAACAGCTAACTGCAGACAGGATAAGTACCCAAAGCCCTCAGACACTCTGTGGTCGAGCCCCTCTCAGAAAGGCACCCTGGGACCCCAAAGATTCAATAGTTACCGCCCCACTGCAGGGCAACAGCTCACTGCAGACAGGACAAATATCCCAAACCCTCAGACACTTGGTGGTCGAGCCCTCTTAGAAAGGCACCCAGAGACCCAAAAGATTCTATAATTTCCACCTCACTGCAGGGCAACAGCTCACTGCAGACAGGGTACGTACCCAAAGCCCTCAGGCATTCTGTGGCTGAGCCCCTCTCAGAAAGGCACCCTGGGACCCCAAAGATTCAATAATTACCACCTCACTGCAGGGCAACAGCTCACTGCAGGCAGGATACGTACCCAAAGCCCTCAGGCACTCTGTGGCCGAGCCCCTCTCAGAAAGGCACCCTGGGACCCCAAAGATTCAATAACTAACACCCCACTGCAGGGCAACAGCTCACTGTAAACAGGATAACTACCCAAAGCCCTCAGACACTTGGTGGTCGAGCCCTCTTAGAAGGGCACCCTGGGACCCCAAAGATTCAATAATTACCGCCCCACTGCGGGGCAACAGCTCACTGCAGACAGGATACGTACCCAAAGCCCTCAGGCACTCTGTGGTTGCCCCCCTCTCAGAAAGGCACCCTGGGACCCCAAAGATTCAATAATTACCGCCCCACTGCGGGGCAACAGTTTACTGCAGACAGGATACGTATCCAAAGCCCTCAGGCACTCTGTGGTTGTCCCCCTCTCAGAAAGGCACCCTGGTACCCCAAAGATTCAATAATTACCGCCCCACTGCAGGGCAACAGCTCACTGCAGACAGGACAAATACCCCAAACCCTCAGACACTATGTGGTCGAGTCCCTCTTAGAAAGGCACCCTGGGACCCCAAAGATTCAATAATTACTGCCCCACTGCAGGGCAACAGCTCACTGCAGACAGGACAAATACCCAAAACCCTCAGACACTCTATGGTCCAGCCCCTCTCAGAAAGGCACCCTGGCACCCCAAAGATTCAATAATTACCAAACCACTGCAGGGCAACAGCTCACTGCAGACAGGATAAGTACCCAAAGCCCTCAGGCACTCTGTGGTTGAGCCCCTCTCAGAAAGGCACTGTGGAATCCCAATGATTCAATAATTACCACCGCACTGCAGACAGGACAAATAACCCAAACCCTCAGACACTATGTGGTCGAGGCCCTCTCAGAAAGGCACCCTGGGATCCCAAAGGTTCATTAATTACCACCCCACTGCAGGGCAACAGCTCACTGCAGACAGGATAAGTACCCAAAGCCCTCAGACACTCTGTGGTAGAGCCCCTCTTAGAAAGGCAACATGGAACCCCAAAGATTCAATAATTACCACCCCACTGCAGGGCAACAGCTCACTGCAGAGAGGATAAGTACCCAAAGCCCTAAGACACTCTGTGGTCGAGCCCCACTCAGAAAGGCACCCTGGGACCTCTAAGATTCAACAGTTACCGCCCCACTGCAGGGCAACAGCTCACTGCAGACAGGACAAATACCCCAAACCCTCAGACACTTGGTGGTCAAGCCCTCTTAGAAAGGTACCCTGTGACCCCAAACATTCAATAATTACCATCTCACTGCAGGGCAACAGCTCACTGCAGACAGGATACGTACCGAAAGCCCTCAGGCACTCTGTGTTCGAGCCCCTCTCAGAAAGGCACCCTGGAACCCCAAAGATTCAATAATTACTGCCCCACAGCAGGGCAACAGCTCACTGCAGACAGGACAAATACCCAAAACCCTCAGACACTCTATGGTCCAGCCCCTCTCAGAAAGGCACCCTGGCACCCCAAAGATTCAATAATTACCAAACCACTGCAGGGCAACAGCTCACTGCAGACAGGATAAGTACCCAAAGCCCTCAGGCACTCTGTGGTTGAGCCCCTCTCAGAAAGGCACTGTGGAATCCCAATGATTCAATAATTACCACCGCACTGCAGACAGGACAAATAACCCAAACCCTCAGACACTATGTGGTCGAGGCCCTCTCAGAAAGGCACCCTGGGATCCCAAAGGTTCATTAATTACCACCCCACTGCAGGGCAACAGCTCACTGCAGACAGGATAAGTACCCAAAGCCCTCAGACACTCTGTGGTAGAGCCCCTCTTAGAAAGGCAACGTGGAACCCCAAAGATTCAATAATTACCACCCCACTGCAGGGCAACAGCTCACTGCAGAGAGGATAAGTACCCAAAGCCCTAAGACACTCTGTGGTCGAGCCCCACTCAGAAAGGCACCCTGGGACCTCTAAGATTCAACAGTTACCGCCCCACTGCAGGGCAACAGCTCACTGCAGACAGGACAAATACCCTAAACCCTCAGACACTTGGTGGTCAAGCCCTCTTAGAAAGGTACCCTGTGACCCCAAACATTCAATAATTACCATCTCACTGCAGGGCAACAGCTCACTGCAGACAGGATACGTACCGAAAGCCCTCAGGCACTCTGTGTTCGAGCCCCTCTCAGAAAGGCACCCTGGAACCCCAAAGATTCAATAATTACCACCCCACTGCAGGGCAACAGCTAACTGCAGACAGGATAAGTACCCAAAGCCCTCAGACACTATGTGGTCGAGCCCCTCTCAGAAAGGCACCCTGGGACCCCAAAGATTCAATAGTTACCGCCCCACTGCAGGGCAACAGCTCACTGCAGACAGGACACATATCCCAAACCCTCAGACACTTGGTGGTCGAGCCCTCTTAGAAAGGCACCCAGAGCCCCAAAAGATTCTATAATTTCCACCTCACTGCAGGGCAACAGCTCACTGCAGAAAGGATACGTACCCAAAGCCCTCAGGCATTCTGTGGCTGAGCCCCTCTCAGAAAGGCACCCTGGGACCCCAAAGATTCAACAATTACCACCTCACTGCAGGGCAACAGCTCACTGCAGGCAGGATACGTACCCAAAGCCCTCAGGCACTCTGTGGTCGAGCCCCTCTCAGAAAGGCACCTTGGGACCCCAAAGATTCAATAATTACCACCCCACTGCAGGGCAACAGCTAACTGCAGACAGGACAAATACCCCAAACCCTCAGACACTATGTGGTCGAGTCCCTCTTAGAAAGGCACCCTGGGACCCCAAAGATTCAATAATTACTGCCCCACTGCAGGGCAACAGCTCACTGCAGACAGGAGAAATACCCAAAACCCTCAGACACTCTATGGTCCAGCCCCCTCTCAGAAAGGCACCCTGGCACCCCAAAGATTCAATAATTAGCAAACCACTGCAGGGCAACAGCTCACTGCAGACAGGATACGTACCCAAAGCCCTCAGGCATTCTGTGGCTGAGCCCCTCTCAGAAAGGCACCCTGGGACCCCAAAGATTCAACAATTACCACCTCACTGCAGGGCAACAGCTCACTGCAGGCAGGATATGTACCCAAAGCCCTCAGGCACTCTGTGGTTGAGCCCCTCTCAGAAAGGCACCCTGACACCCCAAAGATTCAATAATTAGCAAACCACTGCAGGGCAACAGCTCACTGCAGACAGGATACGTACCCAAAGCCCTCAGGCATTCTGTGGCTGAGCCCCTCTCAGAAAGGCACCCTGGGACCCCAAAGATTCAATAATTACTGCCCCACTGCAGGGCAACAGCTCACTGCAGACAGGAGAAATACCCAAAACCCTCAGACACTCTATGGTCCAGCCCCTCTCAGAAAGGCACCCTGGCACCCCAAAGATTCAATAATTAGCAAACCACTGCAGGGCAAAAGCTCACTGCAGACAGGATACGTACCCAAAGCCCTCAGGCATTCTGTGGCTGAGCCCCTCTCAGAAAGGCACCCTGGGACCCCAAAGATTCAATAATTACTGCCCCACTGCAGGGCAACAGCTCACTGCAGACAGGAGAAATACCCAAAACCCTCAGACACTCTATGGTCCAGCCCCTCTCAGAAAGGCACCCTGGCACCCCAAAGATTCAATAATTAGCAAACCACTGCAGGGCAAAAGCTCACTGCAGACAGGATACGTACCCAAAGCCCTCAGGCATTCTGTGGCTGAGCCCTTCTCAGAAAGGCACCCTGGGACCCCAAAGATTCAACAATTACCACCTCACTGCAGGGCAACAGCTCACTGCAGGCAGGATACGTACCCAAAGCCCTCAGGCACTCTGTGGTCGAGCCCCTCTCAGAAAGGCACCCTGGGACCCCAAAGATTCAATAACTAACACCCCATTGCAGGGCAACAACTCACTGCAGACAGGACAAATACCCCAAAGCCTTCAGGCACTCTGTGGTCGAGCCCCTCTCAGAAAGGCACCCTGGCACCCCAAAGATTCAATTATTAGCAAACCACTGCAGGGCAACAGCTCACTGCAGACAGGATGCGTACCCAAAGCCCTCAGGCATTCTGTGGCTGAGCCCCTCTCAGAAAGGCACCCTGGGACCCCAAAGATTCAACAATTACCACCTCACTGCAGGGCAACAGCTCACTGCAGGCAGGATACGTACCCAAAGCCCTCAGGCACTCTCTGGTCGAGCCCCTCTCAGAAAGGCACCCTGGGACCCCAAAGATTCAATAACTAACACCCCATTGCAGGGCAACAACTCACTGCAGACAGGACAAATACCCCAAACCCTCAGACACTATGTGGTCGAGTCCCTCTTAGAAAGGCACCCTGGGACCCCAAAGATTCAATAATTACCACCCCACTGCAGGGCAACAGCTAACTGCAGACAGGATAAGTACCCAAAGCCCTCAGACACTCTCTGGTCGAGCCCCTCTCAGAAAGGCACCCTGGGACCCCAAAGATTCAATAGTTACCGCCCCACTGCAGGGCAACAGCTCACTGCAGACAGGACAAATATCCCAAACCCTCGGACACTTGGTGGTCGAGCCCTCTTAGAAAGGCACCCAGAGACCCAAAAGATTCTATAATTTCCACCTCACTGCAGGGCAACAGCTCACTGCAGACAGGATACGTACCCAAAGCCCTCAGGCATTCTGTGGCTGAGCCCCTCTCAGAAAGGCACCCTGGGACCCCAAAGATTCAATAATTATCACCCCACTGCAGGGCAACAGCTCACTGCAGACAGGATAAGTACCCAAAGCCCTCAGCCACTCGGTGGTCGAGCCCGTCTCAGAAAGGCATCCTGGCCCCCAAAGATTCAATAATTAACACCCTACTGCAGGGCAACAGCTCACTGCAGACAGGATAAGTACCCAAAGCCCTCAGACACTCTGTGGTCGAGCCCCTCTCAGAAAGGCAACATGGAACCCCAAAGATTCAATAATTACCACCCCATTGCAGGGCAACAGCTAACTGCAGACAGGATAAGTACCCAAAGCCCTCAGACACTCTGTGGTCGAGCCCCTCTCAGAAAGGCACCCTGGGACCCCAAAGATTCAATAGTTACCGCCCCACTGCAGGGCAACAGCTCACTGCAGACAGGACAAATATCCCAAACCCTCAGACACTTGGTGGTCGAGCCCTCTTAGAAAGGCACCCAGAGACCCAAAAGATTCTATAATTTCCACCTCACTGCAGGGCAACAGCTCACTGCGGACAGGATACGTACCCAAAGCCCTTAGGCATTCTGTGGCTGAGCCACTCTGAGAAAGGCACCCTGGGACCCCAAACATTCAAAAATTACTGCCCCACTGCAGAGCAACAGCTCACTCCAGACAGGACATGTCCCCAAACCCTCAGACACTCTGTGGTCGAGCCCCTCTTAGAAAGGCATCCTGGAACCCCAAAGATTCAATAATTAACACCCCACTGCAGGGCAACAGCTCAATGCAGACAGGATAAGTACCCAAAGCCCTCAGAAACTCTGTGGTCAAGCCCCCTCAGAAAGGCACCCTGGTATCCCAAGAATTCAATAATTACGAACCCACTGCAGGGCAACAGCTCAATGTAGACAAGATAAGTACCCAAAGCCCTCAGGCACTCTGTGGTCGTGCCCCTCTCAGAAAGGCACCCTGGGAGCCCAAAGATTCAATAATTACCGCCCCACTGCGGGGCAACAGCTCACTGCAGACAGGATAAGTACCCAAAGCCCTCAGGCACTCTGTGGTTGTCTCCCTCTCAGAAAGGCACCCTGGGATCCCAAAGATTCAATAATTACCGCCCCACTGCAGGGCAACAGCTGACTGCAGACAGGACAAATACCCCAAAGCCCTTAGACACTCTGTGGTCGAGCCCCTCTCAGAAAGGCACCCTGGCACCCCAAAGATTCAATAATTACCACCCCACTGCAGGGCAACAGCTCACTGCAGACAGGATAAGTACCCAAAGCCCTCAGACACTCGGTGGTCGAGCCCATCTCAGAAAGGCACCCTGGCGCCCCAAAAATCCAATAATTAACACCCTACTGCAGGGCAACAGCTCACTGCAGACAGGATAAGTACCCAAAGCCCTCAGACACTCTGTGGTCGAGCCCCTCTCAGAAAGGCAACATGGAACCCCAAAGATTCAATAATTACCACCCCACTGCAGGGCAACAGCTAACTGCAGACAGGATAAGTACCCAAAGCCCTCAGACACTCTGTGGTCGAGCCCCTCTCAGAAAGGCACCCTGGGACCCCAAAGATTCAATAGTTATCGCCCCACTGCAGGGCAACAGCTCACTGCAGACAGGACAAATATCCCAAACCCTCAGACACTTGGTGGTCGAGCCCTCTTAGAAAGGCACCCAGAGACCCAAAAGATTCTATAATTTCCACCTCACTGCAGGGCAACAGCTCACTGCAGACAGGATACGTACCCAAAGTCCTCAAGCATTCTGTGGCTGGGCCCCTCTCAGAAAGGCACCCTGGGACCCCAAAGAATCAATAATTACCACCTCACTGCAGGGCAACAACTCACTGTAAACAGGATAACTACCCAAAGCCCTCAGACACTTGGTGGTCGAGCCCTCTTAGAAGGGCACCCTCGGACCCCAAAGATTCAATAATTACCGCCCCACTGCGGGGCAACAGCTCACTGCAGACAGGATACGTACCCAAAGCCCTCAGGCACTCTGTGGTTGCCCCCCTCTCAGAAAGGCACCCTGGGACTCCAAAGATTCAATAATTACCGCCCCACTGCGGGGCAACAGCTCACTGCAGACAGGATACGTATCCAAAGCCCTCAGGCACTCTGTGGTTGTCCCCCTCTCAGAAAGGCACCCTGGTACCCCAAAGATTCAATAATTACCGCCCCACTGCAGGGCAACAGCTCACTGCAGACAGGACAAATACCCCAAACCCTCAGACACTATGTGGTCGAGTCCCTCTTAGAAAGGCACCCTGTGTCCCCAAGGATTCAATAATTACCACCCCACTGCAGGGCAACAGCTAACTGCAGACAGGATAAGTACCCAAAGCCCTCAGACACTCTGTGGTCGAGCCCCTCTCAGAAAGGCACCCTGGGACCCCAAAGATTCAATAGTTACCGCCCCACTGCAGGGCAACAGCTCACTGCAGACAGGACAAATATCCCAAACCCTCAGACACTTGGTGGTCGAGCCCTCTTAGAAAGGCACCCAGAGACCCAAAAGATTCTATAATTTCCACCTCACTGCAGGGCAACAGCTCACTGCAGACAGGATACGTACCCAAAGCCCTCAGGCATTCTGTGGCTGAGCCCCTCTCAGAAAGGCACCCTGGGACCCCAAAGATTCAATAATTACCACCTCACTGCAGGGCAACAGCTCACTGCAGGCAGGATACGTACCCAAAGCCCTCAGGCACTCTGTGGCCGAGCCCCTCTCAGAAAGGCACCCTGGGACCCCAAAGATTCAATAACTAACACCCCACTGCAGGGCAACAGCTCACTGTAAACAGGATAACTACCCAAAGCCCTCAGACACTTGGTGGTCGAGCCCTCTTAGAAGGGCACCCTGGGACCCCAAAGATTCAATAATTACCGCCCCACTGCGGGGCAACAGCTCACTGCAGACAGGATACGTACCCAAAGCCCTCAGGCACTCTGTGGTTGCCCCCCTCTCAGAAAGGCACCCTGGGACCCCAAAGATTCAATAATTACCGCCCCACTGCGGGGCAACAGTTTACTGCAGACAGGATACGTATCCAAAGCCCTCAGGCACTCTGTGGTTGTCCCCCTCTCAGAAAGGCACCCTGGTACCCCAAAGATTCAATAATTACCGCCCCACTGCAGGGCAACAGCTCACTGCAGACAGGACAAATACCCCAAACCCTCAGACACTATGTGGTCGAGTCCCTCTTAGAAAGGCACCCTGGGACCCCAAAGATTCAATAATTACTGCCCCACTGCAGGGCAACAGCTCACTGCAGACAGGACAAATACCCAAAACCCTCAGACACTCTATGGTCCAGCCCCTCTCAGAAAGGCACCCTGGCACCCCAAAGATTCAATAATTACCAAACCACTGCAGGGCAACAGCTCACTGCAGACAGGATAAGTACCCAAAGCCCTCAGGCACTCTGTGGTTGAGCCCCTCTCAGAAAGGCACTGTGGAATCCCAATGATTCAATAATTACCACCGCACTGCAGACAGGACAAATAACCCAAACCCTCAGACACTATGTGGTCGAGGCCCTCTCAGAAAGGCACCCTGGGATCCCAAAGGTTCATTAATTACCACCCCACTGCAGGGCAACAGCTCACTGCAGACAGGATAAGTACCCAAAGCCCTCAGACACTCTGTGGTAGAGCCCCTCTTAGAAAGGCAACGTGGAACCCCAAAGATTCAATAATTACCACCCCACTGCAGGGCAACAGCTCACTGCAGAGAGGATAAGTACCCAAAGCCCTAAGACACTCTGTGGTCGAGCCCCACTCAGAAAGGCACCCTGGGACCTCTAAGATTCAACAGTTACCGCCCCACTGCAGGGCAACAGCTCACTGCAGACAGGACAAATACCCCAAACCCTCAGACACTTGGTGGTCAAGCCCTCTTAGAAAGGTACCCTGTGACCCCAAACATTCAATAATTACCATCTCACTGCAGGGCAACAGCTCACTGCAGACAGGATACATACCGAAAGCCCTCAGGCACTCTGTGTTCGAGCCCCTCTCAGAAAGGCACCCTGGAACCCCAAAGATTCAATAATTACCACCCCACTGCAGGGCAACAGCTAACTGCAGACAGGATAAGTACCCAAAGCCCTCAGACACTATGTGGTCGAGCCCCTCTCAGAAAGGCACCCTGGGACCCCAAAGATTCAATAGTTACCGCCCCACTGCAGGGCAACAGCTCACTGCAGACAGGACAAATATCCCAAACCCTCAGACACTTGGTGGTCGAGCCCTCTTAGAAAGGCACCCAGAGACCCAAAAGATTCTATAATTTCCACCTCACTGCAGGGCAACAGCTCACTGCAGACAGGATATGTACCCAAAGCTCTCAAGCATTCTGTGGCTGAGCCCCTCTCAGAAAGGCACCATGGGACCCCAAAGATTCAATAATTACCACCTCACTGCAGGGCAACAGCTCACTGCAGGCAGGATACGTACCCAAAGCCCTCAGGCACTCTGTGGTCGAGCCCCTCTCAGAAAGGCACCCTGGGACCCCAAAGATTCAATAACTAACACCCCACTGCAGGGCAACAGCTCACTGTAAACAGGATAACTACCCAAAGCCCTCAGACACTTGGTGGTCGAGCCCTCTTAGAAGGGCACCCTGGGACCCCAAAGATTCAATAATTACCGCCCCACTGCGGGGCAACAGCTCACTGCAGACAGGATACGTACCCAAAGCCCTCAGGCACTCTGTGGTTGCCCCCCTCTCAGAAAGGCACCCTGGGACCCCAAAGATTCAATAATTACCGCCCCACTGCGGGGCAACAGCTCACTGCAGACAGGATACGTATCCAAAGCCCTCAGGCACTCTGTGGTTGTCCCCCTCTCAGAAAGGCACCCTGGTACCCCAAAGATTCAATAATTACCGCCCCACTGCAGGGCAACAGCTCACTGCAGACAGGACAAATACCCCAAACCCTCAGACACTATGTGGTCGAGTCCCTCTCAGAAAGGCACCCTGGGACCCCAAAGATTCAATAGTTACCGCCCCACTGCAGGGCAACAGCTCACTGCAGACAGGACAAATATCCCAAACCCTCAGACACTTGGTGGTCGAGCCCTCTTAGAAAGGCACCCAGAGACCCAAAAGATTCTATAATTTCCACCTCACTGCAGGGCAACAGCTCACTGCAGACAGGGTACGTACCCAAAGCCCTCAGGCATTCTGTGGCTGAGCCCCTCTCAGAAAGGCACCCTGTGTCCCCAAGGATTCAATAATTACCACCCCACTGCAGGGCAACAGCTAACTGCAGACAGGATAAGTACCCAAAGCCCTCAGACACTCTGTGGTCGAGCCCCTCTCAGAAAGGCACCCTGGGACCCCAAAGATTCAATAGTTACCGCCCCACTGCAGGGCAACAGCTCACTGCAGACAGGACAAATATCCCAAACCCTCAGACACTTGGTGGTCGAGCCCTCTTAGAAAGGCACCCAGAGACCCAAAAGATTCTATAATTTCCACCTCACTGCAGGGCAACAGCTCACTGCAGACAGGGTACGTACCCAAAGCCCTCAGGCATTCTGTGGCTGAGCCCCTCTCAGAAAGGCACCCTGGGACCCCAAAGATTCAATAATTACCACCTCACTGCAGGGCAACAGCTCACTGCAGGCAGGATACGTACCCAAAGCCCTCAGGCACTCTGTGGCCGAGCCCCTCTCAGAAAGGCACCCTGGGACCCCAAAGATTCAATAACTAACACCCCACTGCAGGGCAACAGCTCACTGTAAACAGGATAACTACCCAAAGCCCTCAGACACTTGGTGGTCGAGCCCTCTTAGAAGGGCACCCTGGGACCCCAAAGATTCAATAATTACCGCCCCACTGCGGGGCAACAGCTCACTGCAGACAGGAGACGTACCCAAAGCCCTCAGGCACTCTGTGGTTGCCCCCCTCTCAGAAAGGCACCCTGGGACCCCAAAGATTCAATAATTACCGCCCCACTGCGGGGCAACAGTTTACTGCAGACAGGATACGTATCCAAAGCCCTCAGGCACTCTGTGTTTGTCCCCCTCTCAGAAAGGCACCCTGGTACCCCAAAGATTCAATAATTACCGCCCCACTGCAGGGCAACAGCTCACTGCAGACAGGACAAATACCCCAAACCCTCAGACACTATGTGGTCGAGTCCCTCTTAGAAAGGCACCCTGGCACCCCAAAGATTCAATAATTACCAAACCACTGCAGGGCAACAGCTCACTGCAGACAGGATAAGTACCCAAAGCCCTCAGGCACTCTGTGGTTGAGCCCCTCTCAGAAAGGCACTGTGGAATCCCAATGATTCAATAATTACCACCGCACTGCAGGGCAACAGCTCACTGCAGGCAGGATACGTACCCAAAGCCCTCAGGCACTCTGTGGCCGAGCCCCTCTCAGAAAGGCACCCTGGGACCCCAAAGATTCAATAACTAACACCCCACTGCAGGGCAACAGCTCACTGTAAACAGGATAACTATCCAAAGCCCTCAGACACTTGGTGGTCGAGCCCTCTTAGAAGGGCACCCTGGGACCCCAAAGATTCAATAATTACCGCCCCACTGCGGGGCAACAGCTCACTGCAGACAGGATACGTACCCAAAGCCCTCAGGCACTCTGTGGTTGCCCCCCTCTCAGAAAGGCACCCTGGGACCCCAAAGATTCAATAATTACCGCCCCACTGCGGGGCAACAGTTTACTGCAGACAGGATATGTATCCAAAGCCCTCAGGCACTCTGTGGTTGTCCCCCTCTCAGAAAGGCACCCTGGTACCCCAAAGATTCAATAATTACCACCCCACTGCAGGGCAACAGCTCACTGCAGACAGGACAAATACCCCAAACCCTCAGACACTATGTGGTCGAGTCCCTCTTAGAAAGGCACCCTGGGACCCCAAAGATTCAATAATTACTGCCCCACTGCAGGGCAACAGCTCACTGCAGACAGGACAAATACCCAAAACCCTCAGACACTCTATGGTCCAGCCCCTCTCAGAAAGGCACCCTGGCACCCCAAAGATTCAATAATTACCAAACCACTGCAGGGCAACAGCTCACTGCAGACAGGATAAGTACCCAAAGCCCTCAGGCACTCTGTGGTTGAGCCCCTCTCAGAAAGGCACTGTGGAATCCCAATGATTCAATAATTACCACCGCACTGCAGACAGGACAAATAACCCAAACCCTCAGACACTATGTGGTCGAGGCCCTCTCAGAAAGGCACCCTGGGATCCCAAAGGTTCATTAATTACCACCCCACTGCAGGGCAACAGCTCACTGCAGACAGGATAAGTACCCAAAGCCCTCAGACACTCTGTGGTAGAGCCCCTCTTAGAAAGGCAACGTGGAACCCCAAAGATTCAATAATTACCACCCCACTGCAGGGCAACAGCTCACTGCAGAGAGGATAAGTACCCAAAGCCCTAAGACACTCTGTGGTCGAGCCCCACTCAGAAAGGCACCCTGGGACCTCTAAGATTCAACAGTTACCGCCCCACTGCAGGGCAACAGCTCACTGCAGACAGGACAAATACCCCAAACCCTCAGACACTTGGTGGTCAAGCCCTCTTAGAAAGGTACCCTGTGACCCCAAACATTCAATAATTACCATCTCACTGCAGGGCAACAGCTCACTGCAGACAGGATACGTACCGAAAGCCCTCAGGCACTCTGTGTTCGAGCCCCTCTCAGAAAGGCACCCTGGAACCCCAAAGATTCAATAATTACCACCCCACTGCAGGGCAACAGCTAACTGCAGACAGGATAAGTACCCAAAGCCCTCAGACACTATGTGGTCGAGCCCCTCTCAGAAAGGCACCCTGGGACCCCAAAGATTCAATAGTTACCGCCCCACTGCAGGGCAACAGCTCACTGCAGACAGGACAAATATCCCAAACCCTCAGACACTTGGTGGTCGAGCCCTCTTAGAAAGGCACCCAGAGACCCAAAAGATTCTATAATTTCCACCTCACTGCGGGGCAACAGTTTACTGCAGACAGGATACGTATCCAAAGCCCTCAGGCACTCTGTGTTTGTCCCCCTCTCAGAAAGGCACCCTGGTACCCCAAAGATTCAATAATTACCGCCCCACTGCAGGGCAACAGCTCACTGCAGACAGGACAAATACCCCAAACCCTCAGACACTATGTGGTCGAGTCCCTCTTAGAAAGGCACCCTGGCACCCCAAAGATTCAATAATTACCAAACCACTGCAGGGCAACAGCTCACTGCAGACAGGATAAGTACCCAAAGCCCTCAGGCACTCTGTGGTTGAGCCCCTCTCAGAAAGGCACTGTGGAATCCCAATGATTCAATAATTACCACCGCACTGCAGGGCAACAGCTCACTGCAGGCAGGATACGTACCCAAAGCCCTCAGGCACTCTGTGGCCGAGCCCCTCTCAGAAAGGCACCCTGGGACCCCAAAGATTCAATAACTAACACCCCACTGCAGGGCAACAGCTCACTGTAAACAGGATAACTATCCAAAGCCCTCAGACACTTGGTGGTCGAGCCCTCTTAGAAGGGCACCCTGGGACCCCAAAGATTCAATAATTACCGCCCCACTGCGGGGCAACAGCTCACTGCAGACAGGATACGTACCCAAAGCCCTCAGGCACTCTGTGGTTGCCCCCCTCTCAGAAAGGCACCCTGGGACCCCAAAGATTCAATAATTACCGCCCCACTGCGGGGCAACAGTTTACTGCAGACAGGATACGTATCCAAAGCCCTCAGGCACTCTGTGGTTGTCCCCCTCTCAGAAAGGCACCCTGGTACCCCAAAGATTCAATAATTACCACCCCACTGCAGGGCAACAGCTCACTGCAGACAGGACAAATACCCCAAACCCTCAGACACTATGTGGTCGAGTCCCTCTTAGAAAGGCACCCTGGGACCCCAAAGATTCAATAATTACTGCCCCACTGCAGGGCAACAGCTCACTGCAGACAGGACAAATACCCAAAACCCTCAGACACTCTATGGTCCAGCCCCTCTCAGAAAGGCACCCTGGCACCCCAAAGATTCAATAATTACCAAACCACTGCAGGGCAACAGCTCACTGCAGACAGGATAAGTACCCAAAGCCCTCAGGCACTCTGTGGTTGAGCCCCTCTCAGAAAGGCACTGTGGAATCCCAATGATTCACTAATTACCACCGCACTGCAGACAGGACAAATAACCCAAACCCTCAGACACTATGTGGTCGAGGCCCTCTCAGAAAGGCACCCTGGGATCCCAAAGGTTCATTAATTACCACCCCACTGCAGGGCAACAGCTCACTGCAGACAGGATAAGTACCCAAAGCCCTCAGACACTCTGTGGTCGAGCCCCACTCAGAAAGGCACCCTGGGACCTCTAAGATTCAACAGTTACCGCCCCACTGCAGGGCAACAGCTCACTGCAGACAGGACAAATACCCCAAACCCTCAGACACTTGGTGGTCAAGCCCTCTTAGAAAGGTACCCTGTGACCCCAAACATTCAATAATTACCATCTCACTGCAGGGCAACAGCTCACTGCAGACAGGATACGTACCGAAAGCCCTCAGGCACTCTGTGTTCGAGCCCCTCTCAGAAAGGCACCCTGGAACCCCAAAGATTCAATAATTACCACCCCACTGCAGGGCAACAGCTAACTGCAGACAGGATAAGTACCCAAAGCCCTCAGACACTATGTGGTCGAGCCCCTCTCAGAAAGGCACCCTGGGACCCCAAAGATTCAATAGTTACCGCCCCACTGCAGGGCAACAGCTCACTGCAGACAGGACAAATATCCCAAACCCTCAGACACTTGGTGGTCGAGCCCTCTTAGAAAGGCACCCAGAGACCCAAAAGATTCTATAATTTCCACCTCACTGCAGGGCAACAGCTCACTGCAGACAGGATACGTACCCAAAGCTCTCAAGCATTCTGTGGCTGAGCCCCTCTCAGAAAGGCACCCTGGTACCCCAAAGATTCAATAATTACCGCCCCACTGCAGGGCAACAGCTCACTGCAGACAGGACAAATACCCCAAACCCTCAGACACTATGTGGTCGAGTCCCTCTTAGAAAGGCACCCTGTGTCCCCAAGGATTCAATAATTACCACCCCACTGCAGGGCAACAGCTAACTGCAGACAGGATAAGTACCCAAAGCCCTCAGACACTCTGTGGTCGAGCCCCTCTCAGAAAGGCACCCTGGGACCCCAAAGATTCAATAGTTACCGCCCCACTGCAGGGCAACAGCTCACTGCAGACAGGACAAATATCCCAAACCCTCAGACACTTGGTGGTCGAGCCCTCTTAGAAAGGCACCCAGAGACCCAAAAGATTCTATAATTTCCACCTCACTGCAGGGCAACAGCTCACTGCAGACAGGGTACGTACCCAAAGCCCTCAGGCATTCTGTGGCTGAGCCCCTCTCAGAAAGGCACCCTGGGACCCCAAAGATTCAATAATTACCACCTCACTGCAGGGCAACAGCTCACTGCAGGCAGGATACGTACCCAAAGCCCTCAGGCACTCTGTGGCCGAGCCCCTCTCAGAAAGGCACCCTGGGACCCCAAAGATTCAATAACTAACACCCCACTGCAGGGCAACAGCTCACTGTAAACAGGATAACTACCCAAAGCCCTCAGACACTTGGTGGTCGAGCCCTCTTAGAAGGGCACCCTGGGACCCCAAAGATTCAATAATTACCGCCCCACTGCGGGGCAACAGCTCACTGCAGACAGGATACGTACCCAAAGCCCTCAGGCACTCTGTGGTTGCCCCCCTCTCAGAAAGGCACCCTGGGACCCCAAAGATTCAATAATTACCGCCCCACTGCGGGGCAACAGTTTACTGCAGACAGGATACGTATCCAAAGCCCTCAGGCACTCTGTGGTTGTCCCCCTCTCAGAAAGGCACCCTGGTACCCCAAAGATTCAATAATTACCGCCCCACTGCAGGGCAACAGCTCACTGCAGACAGGACAAATACCCCAAACCCTCAGACACTATGTGGTCGAGTCCCTCTTAGAAAGGCACCCTGGGACCCCAAAGATTCAATAATTACTGCCCCACTGCAGGGCAACAGCTCACTGCAGACAGGACAAATACCCAAAACCCTCAGACACTCTATGGTCCAGCCCCTCTCAGAAAGGCACCCTGGCACCCCAAAGATTCAATAATTACCAAACCACTGCAGGGCAACAGCTCACTGCAGACAGGATAAGTACCCAAAGCCCTCAGGCACTCTGTGGTTGAGCCCCTCTCAGAAAGGCACTGTGGAATCCCAATGATTCAATAATTACCACCGCACTGCAGACAGGACAAATAACCCAAACCCTCAGACACTATGTGGTCGAGGCCCTCTCAGAAAGGCACCCTGGGATCCCAAAGGTTCATTAATTACCACCCCACTGCAGGGCAACAGCTCACTGCAGACAGGATAAGTACCCAAAGCCCTCAGACACTCTGTGGTAGAGCCCCTCTTAGAAAGGCAACGTGGAACCCCAAAGATTCAATAATTACCACCCCACTGCAGGGCAACAGCTCACTGCAGAGAGGATAAGTACCCAAAGCCCTAAGACACTCTGTGGTCGAGCCCCACTCAGAAAGGCACCCTGGGACCTCTAAGATTCAACAGTTACCGCCCCACTGCAGGGCAACAGCTCACTGCAGACAGGACAAATACCCCAAACCCTCAGACACTTGGTGGTCAAGCCCTCTTAGAAAGGTACCCTGTGACCCCAAACATTCAATAATTACCATCTCACTGCAGGGCAACAGCTCACTGCAGACAGGATACGTACCGAAAGCCCTCAGGCACTCTGTGTTCGAGCCCCTCTCAGAAAGGCACCCTGGAACCCCAAAGATTCAATAATTACCACCCCACTGCAGGGCAACAGCTAACTGCAGACAGGATAAGTACCCAAAGCCCTCAGACACTATGTGGTCGAGCCCCTCTCAGAAAGGCACCCTGGGACCCCAAAGATTCAATAGTTACCGCCCCACTGCAGGGCAACAGCTCACTGCAGACAGGACAAATATCCCAAACCCTCAGACACTTGGTGGTCGAGCCCTCTTAGAAAGGCACCCAGAGACCCAAAAGATTCTATAATTTCCACCTCACTGCAGGGCAACAGCTCACTGCAGACAGGATACGTACCCAAAGCTCTCAAGCATTCTGTGGCTGAGCCCCTCTCAGAAAGGCACCCTGGTACCCCAAAGATTCAATAATTACCGCCCCACTGCAGGGCAACAGCTCACTGCAGACAGGACAAATACCCCAAACCCTCAGACACTATGTGGTCGAGTCCCTCTTAGAAAGGCACCCTGTGTCCCCAAGGATTCAATAATTACCACCCCACTGCAGGGCAACAGCTAACTGCAGACAGGATAAGTACCCAAAGCCCTCAGACACTCTGTGGTCGAGCCCCTCTCAGAAAGGCACCCTGGGACCCCAAAGATTCAATAGTTACCGCCCCACTGCAGGGCAACAGCTCACTGCAGACAGGACAAATATCCCAAACCCTCAGACACTTGGTGGTCGAGCCCTCTTAGAAAGGCACCCAGAGACCCAAAAGATTCTATAATTTCCACCTCACTGCAGGGCAACAGCTCACTGCAGACAGGGTACGTACCCAAAGCCCTCAGGCATTCTGTGGCTGAGCCCCTCTCAGAAAGGCACCCTGGGACCCCAAAGATTCAATAATTACCACCTCACTGCAGGGCAACAGCTCACTGCAGGCAGGATACGTACCCAAAGCCCTCAGGCACTCTGTGGCCGAGCCCCTCTCAGAAAGGCACCCTGGGACCCCAAAGATTCAATAACTAACACCCCACTGCAGGGCAACAGCTCACTGTAAACAGGATAACTACCCAAAGCCCTCAGACACTTGGTGGTCGAGCCCTCTTAGAAGGGCACCCTGGGACCCCAAAGATTCAATAATTACCGCCCCACTGCGGGGCAACAGCTCACTGCAGACAGGATACGTACCCAAAGCCCTCAGGCACTCTGTGGTTGCCCCCCTCTCAGAAAGGCACCCTGGGACCCCAAAGATTCAATAATTACCGCCCCACTGCGGGGCAACAGTTTACTGCAGACAGGATACGTATCCAAAGCCCTCAGGCACTCTGTGGTTGTCCCCCTCTCAGAAAGGCACCCTGGTACCCCAAAGATTCAATAATTACCGCCCCACTGCAGGGCAACAGCTCACTGCAGACAGGACAAATACCCCAAACCCTCAGACACTATGTGGTCGAGTCCCTCTTAGAAAGGCACCCTGGGACCCCAAAGATTCAATAATTACTGCCCCACTGCAGGGCAACAGCTCACTGCAGACAGGACAAATACCCAAAACCCTCAGACACTCTATGGTCCAGCCCCTCTCAGAAAGGCACCCTGGCACCCCAAAGATTCAATAATTACCAAACCACTGCAGGGCAACAGCTCACTGCAGACAGGATAAGTACCCAAAGCCCTCAGGCACTCTGTGGTTGAGCCCCTCTCAGAAAGGCACTGTGGAATCCCAATGATTCAATAATTACCACCGCACTGCAGACAGGACAAATAACCCAAACCCTCAGACACTATGTGGTCGAGGCCCTCTCAGAAAGGCACCCTGGGATCCCAAAGGTTCATTAATTACCACCCCACTGCAGGGCAACAGCTCACTGCAGACAGGATAAGTACCCAAAGCCCTCAGACACTCTGTGGTAGAGCCCCTCTTAGAAAGGCAACATGGAACCCCAAAGATTCAATAATTACCACCCCACTGCAGGGCAACAGCTCACTGCAGAGAGGATAAGTACCCAAAGCCCTAAGACACTCTGTGGTCGAGCCCCACTCAGAAAGGCACCCTGGGACCTCTAAGATTCAACAGTTACCGCCCCACTGCAGGGCAACAGCTCACTGCAGACAGGACAAATACCCCAAACCCTCAGACACTTGGTGGTCAAGCCCTCTTAGAAAGGTACCCTGTGACCCCAAACATTCAATAATTACCATCTCACTGCAGGGCAACAGCTCACTGCAGACAGGATACGTACCGAAAGCCCTCAGGCACTCTGTGTTCGAGCCCCTCTCAGAAAGGCACCCTGGAACCCCAAAGATTCAATAATTACTGCCCCACAGCAGGGCAACAGCTCACTGCAGACAGGACAAATACCCAAAACCCTCAGACACTCTATGGTCCAGCCCCTCTCAGAAAGGCACCCTGGCACCCCAAAGATTCAATAATTACCAAACCACTGCAGGGCAACAGCTCACTGCAGACAGGATAAGTACCCAAAGCCCTCAGGCACTCTGTGGTTGAGCCCCTCTCAGAAAGGCACTGTGGAATCCCAATGATTCAATAATTACCACCGCACTGCAGACAGGACAAATAACCCAAACCCTCAGACACTATGTGGTCGAGGCCCTCTCAGAAAGGCACCCTGGGATCCCAAAGGTTCATTAATTACCACCCCACTGCAGGGCAACAGCTCACTGCAGACAGGATAAGTACCCAAAGCCCTCAGACACTCTGTGGTAGAGCCCCTCTTAGAAAGGCAACGTGGAACCCCAAAGATTCAATAATTACCACCCCACTGCAGGGCAACAGCTCACTGCAGAGAGGATAAGTACCCAAAGCCCTAAGACACTCTGTGGTCGAGCCCCACTCAGAAAGGCACCCTGGGACCTCTAAGATTCAACAGTTACCGCCCCACTGCAGGGCAACAGCTCACTGCAGACAGGACAAATACCCCAAACCCTCAGACACTTGGTGGTCAAGCCCTCTTAGAAAGGTACCCTGTGACCCCAAACATTCAATAATTACCATCTCACTGCAGGGCAACAGCTCACTGCAGACAGGATACGTACCGAAAGCCCTCAGGCACTCTGTGTTCGAGCCCCTCTCAGAAAGGCACCCTGGAACCCCAAAGATTCAATAATTACCACCCCACTGCAGGGCAACAGCTAACTGCAGACAGGATAAGTACCCAAAGCCCTCAGACACTATGTGGTCGAGCCCCTCTCAGAAAGGCACCCTGGGACCCCAAAGATTCAATAGTTACCGCCCCACTGCAGGGCAACAGCTCACTGCAGACAGGACAAATATCCCAAACCCTCAGACACTTGGTGGTCGAGCCCTCTTAGAAAGGCACCCAGAGCCCCAAAAGATTCTATAATTTCCACCTCACTGCAGGGCAACAGCTCACTGCAGAAAGGATACGTACCCAAAGCCCTCAGGCATTCTGTGGCTGAGCCCCTCTCAGAAAGGCACCCTGGGACCCCAAAGATTCAACAATTACCACCTCACTGCAGGGCAACAGCTCACTGCAGGCAGGATACGTACCCAAAGCCCTCAGGCACTCTGTGGTCGAGCCCCTCTCAGAAAGGCACCTTGGGACCCCAAAGATTCAATAATTACCACCCCACTGCAGGGCAACAGCTAACTGCAGACAGGACAAATACCCCAAACCCTCAGACACTATGTGGTCGAGTCCCTCTTAGAAAGGCACCCTGGGACCCCAAAGATTCAATAATTACTGCCCCACTGCAGGGCAACAGCTCACTGCAGACAGGAGAAATACCCAAAACCCTCAGACACTCTATGGTCCAGCCCCCTCTCAGAAAGGCACCCTGGCACCCCAAAGATTCAATAATTAGCAAACCACTGCAGGGCAACAGCTCACTGCAGACAGGATACGTACCCAAAGCCCTCAGGCATTCTGTGGCTGAGCCCCTCTCAGAAAGGCACCCTGGGACCCCAAAGATTCAACAATTACCACCTCACTGCAGGGCAACAGCTCACTGCAGGCAGGATATGTACCCAAAGCCCTCAGGCACTCTGTGGTTGAGCCCCTCTCAGAAAGGCACCCTGACACCCCAAAGATTCAATAATTAGCAAACCACTGCAGGGCAACAGCTCACTGCAGACAGGATACGTACCCAAAGCCCTCAGGCATTCTGTGGCTGAGCCCCTCTCAGAAAGGCACCCTGGGACCCCAAAGATTCAATAATTACTGCCCCACTGCAGGGCAACAGCTCACTGCAGACAGGAGAAATACCCAAAACCCTCAGACACTCTATGGTCCAGCCCCTCTCAGAAAGGCACCCTGGCACCCCAAAGATTCAATAATTAGCAAACCACTGCAGGGCAAAAGCTCACTGCAGACAGGATACGTACCCAAAGCCCTCAGGCATTCTGTGGCTGAGCCCCTCTCAGAAAGGCACCCTGGGACCCCAAAGATTCAATAATTACTGCCCCACTGCAGGGCAACAGCTCACTGCAGACAGGAGAAATACCCAAAACCCTCAGACACTCTATGGTCCAGCCCCTCTCAGAAAGGCACCCTGGCACCCCAAAGATTCAATAATTAGCAAACCACTGCAGGGCAAAAGCTCACTGCAGACAGGATACGTACCCAAAGCCCTCAGGCATTCTGTGGCTGAGCCCTTCTCAGAAAGGCACCCTGGGACCCCAAAGATTCAACAATTACCACCTCACTGCAGGGCAACAGCTCACTGCAGGCAGGATACGTACCCAAAGCCCTCAGGCACTCTGTGGTCGAGCCCCTCTCAGAAAGGCACCCTGGGACCCCAAAGATTCAATAACTAACACCCCATTGCAGGGCAACAACTCACTGCAGACAGGACAAATACCCCAAAGCCTTCAGGCACTCTGTGGTCGAGCCCCTCTCAGAAAGGCACCCTGGCACCCCAAAGATTCAATTATTAGCAAACCACTGCAGGGCAACAGCTCACTGCAGACAGGATGCGTACCCAAAGCCCTCAGGCATTCTGTGGCTGAGCCCCTCTCAGAAAGGCACCCTGGGACCCCAAAGATTCAACAATTACCACCTCACTGCAGGGCAACAGCTCACTGCAGGCAGGATACGTACCCAAAGCCCTCAGGCACTCTCTGGTCGAGCCCCTCTCAGAAAGGCACCCTGGGACCCCAAAGATTCAATAACTAACACCCCATTGCAGGGCAACAACTCACTGCAGACAGGACAAATACCCCAAACCCTCAGACACTATGTGGTCGAGTCCCTCTTAGAAAGGCACCCTGGGACCCCAAAGATTCAATAATTACCACCCCACTGCAGGGCAACAGCTAACTGCAGACAGGATAAGTACCCAAAGCCCTCAGACACTCTCTGGTCGAGCCCCTCTCAGAAAGGCACCCTGGGACCCCAAAGATTCAATAGTTACCGCCCCACTGCAGGGCAACAGCTCACTGCAGACAGGACAAATATCCCAAACCCTCGGACACTTGGTGGTCGAGCCCTCTTAGAAAGGCACCCAGAGACCCAAAAGATTCTATAATTTCCACCTCACTGCAGGGCAACAGCTCACTGCAGACAGGATACGTACCCAAAGCCCTCAGGCATTCTGTGGCTGAGCCCCTCTCAGAAAGGCACCCTGGGACCCCAAAGATTCAATAATTATCACCCCACTGCAGGGCAACAGCTCACTGCAGACAGGATAAGTACCCAAAGCCCTCAGCCACTCGGTGGTCGAGCCCGTCTCAGAAAGGCATCCTGGCCCCCAAAGATTCAATAATTAACACCCTACTGCAGGGCAACAGCTCACTGCAGACAGGATAAGTACCCAAAGCCCTCAGACACTCTGTGGTCGAGCCCCTCTCAGAAAGGCAACATGGAACCCCAAAGATTCAATAATTACCACCCCATTGCAGGGCAACAGCTAACTGCAGACAGGATAAGTACCCAAAGCCCTCAGACACTCTGTGGTCGAGCCCCTCTCAGAAAGGCACCCTGGGACCCCAAAGATTCAATAGTTACCGCCCCACTGCAGGGCAACAGCTCACTGCAGACAGGACAAATATCCCAAACCCTCAGACACTTGGTGGTCGAGCCCTCTTAGAAAGGCACCCAGAGACCCAAAAGATTCTATAATTTCCACCTCACTGCAGGGCAACAGCTCACTGCGGACAGGATACGTACCCAAAGCCCTTAGGCATTCTGTGGCTGAGCCACTCTGAGAAAGGCACCCTGGGACCCCAAACATTCAAAAATTACTGCCCCACTGCAGAGCAACAGCTCACTGCAGACAGGACATGTCCCCAAACCCTCAGACACTCTGTGGTCGAGCCCCTCTTAGAAAGGCATCCTGGAACCCCAAAGATTCAATAATTAACACCCCACTGCAGGGCAACAGCTCAATGCAGACAGGATAAGTACCCAAAGCCCTCAGAAACTCTGTGGTCAAGCCCCCTCAGAAAGGCACCCTGGTATCCCAAGAATTCAATAATTACGAACCCACTGCAGGGCAACAGCTCAATGTAGACAAGATAAGTACCCAAAGCCCCCAGGCACTCTGTGGTCGTGCCCCTCTCAGAAAGGCACCCTGGGAGCCCAAAGATTCAATAATTACCGCCCCACTGCGGGGCAACAGCTCACTGCAGACAGGATAAGTACCCAAAGCCCTCAGGCACTCTGTGGTTGTCTCCCTCTCAGAAAGGCACCCTGGGATCCCAAAGATTCAATAATTACCGCCCCACTGCAGGGCAACAGCTGACTGCAGACAGGACAAATACCCCAAAGCCCTTAGACACTCTGTGGTCGAGCCCCTCTCAGAAAGGCACCCTGGCACCCCAAAGATTCAATAATTACCACCCCACTGCAGGGCAACAGCTCACTGCAGACAGGATAAGTACCCAAAGCCCTCAGACACTCGGTGGTCGAGCCCATCTCAGAAAGGCACCCTGAAGCCCCAAAAATCCAATAATTAACACCCTACTGCAGGGCAACAGCTCACTGCAGACAGGATAAGTACCCAAAGCCCTCAGACACTCTGTGGTCGAGCCCCTCTCAGAAAGGCAACATGGAACCCCAAAGATTCAATAATTACCACCCCACTGCAGGGCAACAGCTAACTGCAGACAGGATAAGTACCCAAAGCCCTCAGACACTCTGTGGTCGAGCCCCTCTCAGAAAGGCACCCTGGGACCCCAAAGATTCAATAGTTATCGCCCCACTGCAGGGCAACAGCTCACTGCAGACAGGACAAATATCCCAAACCCTCAGACACTTGGTGGTCGAGCCCTCTTAGAAAGGCACCCAGAGACCCAAAAGATTCTATAATTTCCACCTCACTGCAGGGCAACAGCTCACTGCAGACAGGATACGTACCCAAAGTCCTCAAGCATTCTGTGGCTGGGCCCCTCTCAGAAAGGCACCCTGGGACCCCAAAGAATCAATAATTACCACCTCACTGCAGGGCAACAACTCACTGCAGGCAGGATACGTACCCAAAGCCCTCAGGCACTCTGTGGTCGAGCCCCTCTCAGAAAGGCACCCTGGGACCCCAAAGATTCAATAACTAACACCCCACTGCAGGGCAACAGCTCACTGTAAACAGGATAACTACCCAAAGCCCTCAGACACTTGGTGGTCGAGCCCTCTTAGAAGGGCACCCTCGGACCCCAAAGATTCAATAATTACCGCCCCACTGCGGGGCAACAGCTCACTGCAGACAGGATACGTACCCAAAGCCCTCAGGCACTCTGTGGTTGCCCCCCTCTCAGAAAGGCACCCTGGGACTCCAAAGATTCAATAATTACCGCCCCACTGCGGGGCAACAGCTCACTGCAGACAGGATACGTATCCAAAGCCCTCAGGCACTCTGTGGTTGTCCCCCTCTCAGAAAGGCACCCTGGTACCCCAAAGATTCAATAATTACCGCCCCACTGCAGGGCAACAGCTCACTGCAGACAGGACAAATACCCCAAACCCTCAGACACTATGTGGTCGAGTCCCTCTTAGAAAGGAACCCTGGGACCCCAAAGATTCAATAATTACCACCCCACTGCAGGGCAACAGCTAACTGCAGACAGGATAAGTACCCAAAGCTCTCAGACACTCTGTGGTTGAGCCCCTCTCAGAAAGGCACCCTGGGACCCCAAAGATTCAATAGTTACCGCCCCACTGCAGGGCAACAGCTCACTGCAGACAGGACAAATATCCCAAACCCTCAGGTCGAGCCCTCTTAGAAAGGCACCCAGAGACCCAAAAGATTCTATAATTTCCACCTCACTGCAGGGCAACAGCTCACTGCAGACAGGATACGTACCCAAAGCCCTCAGGCATTCTGTGGCTGAGCCCCTCTCAGAAAGGCACCCCGGGACCCCAAAGATTCAATAATTACCACCTCACTGCAGGGCAACAGCTCACTGCAGGCAGGATACGTACCCAAAGCCCTCAGGCACTCTGTGGCCGAGCCCCTCTCAGAAAGGCACCCTGGGACCCCAAAGATTCAATAACTAACACCCCACTGCAGGGCACCAGCTCACTGTAAACAGGATAACTACCCAAAGCCCTCAGACACTTGGTGGTCGAGCCCTCTTAGAAGGGCACCCTGGGACCCCAAAGATTCAATAATTACCGCCCCACTGCGGGGCAACAGCTCACTGCAGACAGGATACGTACCCAAAGCCCTCAGGCACTCTGTGGTTGCCCCCCTCTCAGAAAGGCACCCTGGTACCCCAAAGATTCAATAATTACCGCCCCACTGCAGGGCAACAGCTCACTGCAGACAGGACAAATACCCCAAACCCTCAGACACTATGTGGTCGAGTCCCTCTTAGAAAGGCACCCTGGGACCCCAAAGATTCAATAATTACTGCCCCACTGCAGGGCAACAGCTCACTGCAGACAGGACAAATACCCAAAACCCTGAGACACTTTATGGTCCAGCCCCTCTCAGAAAGGCACCCTGGCACCCCAAAGATTCAATAATTACCAAACCACTGCAGGGCAACAGCTCACTGCAGAAAGGATAAGTACCCAAAGCCCTCAGGCACTCTGTGGTTGAGCCCCTCTCAGAAAGGCACTGTGGAACCCCAATGATTCAATAATTACCACCGCACTGCAGACAGGACAAATAACCCAAACCCTCAGACACTATGTGGTCGAGCCCCTCTCAGAAAGGCACCCTGGGATCTCAAAGGTTCAATAATTACCACCCCACTGCAGGGCAACAGCTCACTGCAGACAGGATAAGTACCCAAAGCCCTCAGACACTCTGTGGTAGAGCCCCTCTCAGAAAGGCAACGTGGAACCCCAAAGATTCAATAATTACCACCCCACGGCCGGGCAACAGCTCACTGCAGACAGGATAAGTACCCAAAGCCCTCACACACTTGGTGGTCGAGCCCCCTCACAAAGGCACCCTCGTACCCCAAGGATTCAATAAATACCACCCCACTTCAGGGCAACAGCTCACTGCAGAGAGGATAAGTACCCAAAGCCCTAAGACACTCTGTGGTCGAGCCCCACTCAGAAAGTCACCCTGGGACCTCTAAGATTCAAAAGTTACCGCCCCACTGCAGGGCAACAGCTCACTGCAGACAGGACAAATACCCCAAACCCTCAGACACTTGGTGGTCAAGCCCTCTTAGAAAGGCACCCTGTGACCCCAAAGATTTCATAATTACCATCTCACTGCAGGGCAACAGCTAACTGCAGAAAGGATAAGTACCCAAAGCCCTCAGGCACTCTGTGGTTGAGCCCCTCTCAGAAAGGCACTGTGGAACCCCAATGATTCAATAATTACCACCGCACTGCAGACAGGACAAATAACCCAAACCCTCAGACACTTGGTGGTCAAGCCCTCTTAGAAAGGCACCCTGTGACCCCAAAGATTTCATAATTACCATCTCACTGCAGGGCAACAGCTAACTGCAGAAAGGATAAGTACCCAAAGCCCTCAGGCATTCTGTGGCTGAGCCCCTCTCAGAAAGGCACCCTGGGACCCCAAAGATTCAACAATTACCACCTCACTGCAGGGCAACAGCTCACTGCAGGCAGGATACGTACCCAAAGCCCTCAGGCACTCTGTGGTCGAGCCCCTCTCAGAAAGGGACCCCAAAGATTCAATAACTAACACCCCACTGCAGGGCAACAGCTCACTGTAAACAGGATAACTACCCAAAGCCCTCAGACACTTGGTGGTCGAGCCCTCTTAGAAGGGCACCCTGGGACCCCAAAGATTCAATAATTACCGCCCCACTGCGGGGCAACAGCTCACTGCAGACAGGATACGTACCCAAAGCCCTCAGGCACTCTGTGGTTGCCCCCCTCTCAGAAAGGCACCCTGGGACCCCAAAGATTCAATAATTACCACCCCACTGCAGGGCAACAGCTAACTGCAGACAGGATAAGTACCCAAAGCCCTCAGACACTCTGTGGTCGAGCCCCTCTCAGAAAGGCACCCTGGGACCCCAAACATTCAATAGTTACCGCCCCACTGCAGGGCAACAGCTCACTGCAGACAGGACAAATATCCCAAACCCTCAGACACTTGGTGGTCGAGCCCTCTTAGAAAGGCACCCAGAGACCCAAAAGATTCTATAATTTCCACCTCACTGCAGGGCAACAGCTCACTGCAGACAGGATACGTACCCAAAGCTCTCAAGCATTCTGTGGCTGAGCCCCTCTCAGAAAGGCACCCTGGGACCCCAAAGATTCAATAATTACCACCTCACTGCAGGGCAACAGCTCACTGCAGGCAGGATACGTACCCAAAGCCCTCAGGCACTCTGTGGTCGAGCCCCTCTCAGAAAGGCACCCTGGGACCCCAAAGATTCAATAACTAACACCCTACTGCAGGGCAACAGCTCACTGTAAACAAGATAACTACCCAAAGCCCTCAGACACTTGGTGGTCGAGCCCTCTTAGAAGGGCACCCTGGGACCCCAAAGATTCAATAATTACCGCCCCACTGCGGGGCAACAGCTCACTGCAGACAGGATACGTACCCAAAGCCCTCAGGCACTCTGTGGCTGAGCCCCTCTCAGAAAGGCACCCTGGGACCCCAAAGATTCAATAATTACCACCTCACTGCAGGGCAACAGCTCACTGCAGGCAGGATACGTACCCAAAGCCCTCAGGCACTCTGTGGTCGAGCCCCTCTCAGAAAGGCACCCTGGGACCCCAAAGATTCAATAACTAACACCCTACTGCGGGGCAACAGCTCACTGCAGACAGGATACGTACCCAAAGCCCTCAGGCACTCTGTGGTTGCCCCCCTCTCAGAAAGGCACCCTGGTACCCCAAAGATTCAATAATTACCGCCCCACTGCAGGTCAACAGCTCACTGCAGACAGGACAAATACCCCAAACCCTCAGACACTATGTGGTCGAGTCCCTCTTAGAAAGGCACCCTGGGACCCCAAAGATTCAATAATTACTGCCCCACTGCAGGGCAACAGCTCACTGCAGACAGGACAAATACCCAAAACCCTGAGACACTTTATGGTCCAGCCCCTCTCAGAAAGGCACCCTGGCACCCCAAAGATTCAATAATTACCACCTCACTGCAGGGCAACAGCTCACTGCAGAAAGGATAAGTACCCAAAGCCCTCAGGCACTCTGTGGTTGAGCCCCTCTCAGAAAGGCACTGTGGAACCCCAATGATTCAATAATTACCACCGCACTGCAGACAGGACAAATAACCCAAACCCTCAGACACTATGTGGTCGAGCCCCTCTCAGAAAGGCACCCTGGGATCTCAAAGGTTCAATAATTACCACCCCACTGCAGGGCAACAGCTCACTGCAGACAGGATAAGTACCCAAAGCCCTCAGACACTCTGTGGTAGAGCCCCTCTCAGAAAGGCAACGTGGAACCCCAAAGATTCAATAATTACCACCCCACGGCCGGGCAACAGCTCACTGCAGACAGGATAAGTACCCAAAGCCCTCACACACTTGGTGGTCGAGCCCCCTCACAAAGGCACCCTGGTACCCCAAGGATTCAATAAATACCACCCCACTTCAGGGCAACAGCTCACTGCAGAGAGGATAAGTACCCAAAGCCCTAAGACACTCTGTGGTCGAGCCCCACTCAGAAAGTCACCCTGGGACCTCTAAGATTCAAAAGTTACCGCCCCACTGCAGGGCAACAGCTCACTGCAGACAGGACAAATACCCCAAACCCTCAGACACTTGGTGGTCAAGCCCTCTTAGAAAGGCACCCTGTGACCCCAAAGATTTCATAATTACCATCTCACTGCAGGGCAACAGCTAACTGCAGAAAGGATAAGTACCCAAAGCCCTCAGGCACTCTGTGGTTGAGCCCCTCTCAGAAAGGCACTGTGGAACCCCAATGATTCAATAATTACCACCGCACTGCAGACAGGACAAATAACCCAAACCCTCAGACACTTGGTGGTCAAGCCCTCTTAGAAAGGCACCCTGTGACCCCAAAGATTTCATAATTACCATCTCACTGCAGGGCAACAGCTAACTGCAGAAAGGATAAGTACCCAAAGCCCTCAGGCATTCTGTGGCTGAGCCCCTCTCAGAAAGGCAACGTGGAACCCCAAAGATTCAATAATTACCACCCCACGGCCGGGCAACAGCTCACTGCAGACAGGATAAGTACCCAAAGCCCTCACACACTTGGTGGTCGAGCCCCCTCACAAAGGCACCCTGGTACCCCAAGGATTCAATAAATACCACCCCACTTCAGGGCAACAGCTCACTGCAGAGAGGATAAGTACCCAAAGCCCTAAGACACTCTGTGGTCGAGCCCCACTCAGAAAGTCACCCTGGGACCTCTAAGATTCAAAAGTTACCGCCCCACTGCAGGGCAACAGCTCACTGCAGACAGGACAAATACCCCAAACCCTCAGACACTTGGTGGTCAAGCCCTCTTAGAAAGGCACCCTGTGACCCCAAAGATTTCATAATTACCATCTCACTGCAGGGCAACAGCTAACTGCAGAAAGGATAAGTACCCAAAGCCCTCAGGCACTCTGTGGTTGAGCCCCTCTCAGAAAGGCACTGTGGAACCCCAATGATTCAATAATTACCACCGCACTGCAGACAGGACAAATAACCCAAACCCTCAGACACTTGGTGGTCAAGCCCTCTTAGAAAGGCACCCTGTGACCCCAAAGATTTCATAATTACCATCTCACTGCAGGGCAACAGCTAACTGCAGAAAGGATAAGTACCCAAAGCCCTCAGGCATTCTGTGGCTGAGCCCCTCTCAGAAAGGCACCCTGGGACCCCAAAGATTCAACAATTACCACCTCACTGCAGGGCAACAGCTCACTGCAGGCAGGATACGTACCCAAAGCCCTCAGGCACTCTGTGGTCGAGCCCCTCTCAGAAAGGGACCCCAAAGATTCAATAACTAACACCCCACTGCAGGGCAACAGCTCACTGTAAACAGGATAACTACCCAAAGCCCTCAGACACTTGGTGGTCGAGCCCTCTTAGAAGGGCACCCTGGGACCCCAAAGATTCAATAATTACCGCCCCACTGCGGGGCAACAGCTCACTGCAGACAGGATACGTACCCAAAGCCCTCAGGCACTCTGTGGTTGCCCCCCTCTCAGAAAGGCACCCTGGGACCCCAAAGATTCAATAATTACCACCCCACTGCAGGGCAACAGCTAACTGCAGACAGGATAAGTACCCAAAGCCCTCAGACACTCTGTGGTCGAGCCCCTCTCAGAAAGGCACCCTGGGACCCCAAACATTCAATAGTTACCGCCCCACTGCAGGGCAACAGCTCACTGCAGACAGGACAAATATCCCAAACCCTCAGACACTTGGTGGTCGAGCCCTCTTAGAAAGGCACCCAGAGACCCAAAAGATTCTATAATTTCCACCTCACTGCAGGGCAACAGCTCACTGCAGACAGGATACGTACCCAAAGCTCTCAAGCATTCTGTGGCTGAGCCCCTCTCAGAAAGGCACCCTGGGACCCCAAAGATTCAATAATTACCACCTCACTGCAGGGCAACAGCTCACTGCAGGCAGGATACGTACCCAAAGCCCTCAGGCACTCTGTGGTCGAGCCCCTCTCAGAAAGGCACCCTGGGACCCCAAAGATTCAATAACTAACACCCTACTGCAGGGCAACAGCTCACTGTAAACAGGATAACTACCCAAAGCCCTCAGACACTTGGTGGTCGAGCCCTCTTAGAAGGGCACCCTGGGACCCCAAAGATTCAATAATTACCGCCCCACTGCGGGGCAACAGCTCGCTGCAGACAGGATACGTACCCAAAGCCCTCAGGCACTCTGTGGTTGCCCCCCTCTCAGAAAGGCACCCTGGGACCCCAAAGATTCAATAATTACCGCCCCACTGCGGGGCAACAGCTCACTGCAGACAGGATACGTATCCAAAGCCCTCAGGCACTCTGTGGTTGTCCCCCTCTCAGAAAGGCACCCTGGTACCCCAAAGATTCAATAATTACCGCCCCACTGCAGGGCAACAGCTCACTGCAGACAGGACAAATACCCCAAACCCTCAGACACTATGTGGTCGAGTCCCTCTTAGAAAGGCACCCTGTGTCCCCAAGGATTCAATAATTACCACCCCACTGCAGGGCAACAGCTAACTGCAGACAGGATAAGTACCCAAAGCCCTCAGACACTCTGTGGTCGAGCCCCTCTCAGAAAGGCACCCTGGGACCCCAAAGATTCAATAGTTACCGCCCCACTGCAGGGCAACAGCTCACTGCAGACAGGACAAATATCCCAAACCCTCAGACACTTGGTGGTCGAGCCCTCTTAGAAAGGCACCCAGAGACCCAAAAGATTCTATAATTTCCACCTCACTGCAGGGCAACAGCTCACTGCAGACAGGGTACGTACCCAAAGCCCTCAGGCATTCTGTGGCTGAGCCCCTCTCAGAAAGGCACCCTGGGACCCCAAAGATTCAATAATTACCACCTCACTGCAGGGCAACAGCTCACTGCAGGCAGGATACGTACCCAAAGCCCTCAGGCACTCTGTGGCCGAGCCCCTCTCAGAAAGGCACCCTGGGACCCCAAAGATTCAATAACTAACACCCCACTGCAGGGCAACAGCTCACTGTAAACAGGATAACTACCCAAAGCCCTCAGACACTTGGTGGTCGAGCCCTCTTAGAAGGGCACCCTGGGACCCCAAAGATTCAATAATTACCGCCCCACTGCGGGGCAACAGCTCACTGCAGACAGGATACGTACCCAAAGCCCTCAGGCACTCTGTGGTTGCCCCCCTCTCAGAAAGGCACCCTGGGACCCCAAAGATTCAATAATTACCGCCCCACTGCGGGGCAACAGTTTACTGCAGACAGGATACGTATCCAAAGCCCTCAGGCACTCTGTGGTTGTCCCCCTCTCAGAAAGGCACCCTGGTACCCCAAAGATTCAATAATTACCACCCCACTGCAGGGCAACAGCTCACTGCAGACAGGACAAATACCCCAAACCCTCAGACACTATGTGGTCGAGTCCCTCTTAGAAAGGCACCCTGGGACCCCAAAGATTCAATAATTACTGCCCCACTGCAGGGCAACAGCTCACTGCAGACAGGACAAATACCCAAAACCCTCAGACACTCTATGGTCCAGCCCCTCTCAGAAAGGCACCCTGGCACCCCAAAGATTCAATAATTACCAAACCACTGCAGGGCAACAGCTCACTGCAGACAGGATAAGTACCCAAAGCCCTCAGGCACTCTGTGGTTGAGCCCCTCTCAGAAAGGCACTGTGGAATCCCAATGATTCAATAATTACCACCGCACTGCAGACAGGACAAATAACCCAAACCCTCAGACACTATGTGGTCGAGGCCCTCTCAGAAAGGCACCCTGGGATCCCAAAGGTTCATTAATTACCACCCCCACTGCAGGGCAACAGCTCACTGCAGACAGGATAAGTACCCAAAGCCCTCAGACACTCTGTGGTAGAGCCCCTCTTAGAAAGGCAACGTGGAACCCCAAAGATTCAATAATTACCACCCCACTGCAGGGCAACAGCTCACTGCAGAGAGGATAAGTACCCAAAGCCCTAAGACACTCTGTGGTCGAGCCCCACTCAGAAAGGCACCCTGGGACCTCTAAGATTCAACAGTTACCGCCCCACTGCAGGGCAACAGCTCACTGCAGACAGGACAAATACCCCAAACCCTCAGACACTTGGTGGTCAAGCCCTCTTAGAAAGGTACCCTGTGACCCCAAACATTCAATAATTACCATCTCACTGCAGGGCAACAGCTCACTGCAGACAGGATACGTACCGAAAGCCCTCAGGCACTCTGTGTTCGAGCCCCTCTCAGAAAGGCACCCTGGAACCCCAAAGATTCAATAATTACCACCCCACTGCAGGGCAACAGCTAACTGCAGACAGGATAAGTACCCAAAGCCCTCAGACACTATGTGGTCGAGCCCCTCTCAGAAAGGCACCCTGGGACCCCAAAGATTCAATAGTTACCGCCCCACTGCAGGGCAACAGCTCACTGCAGACAGGACAAATATCCCAAACCCTCAGACACTTGGTGGTCGAGCCCTCTTAGAAAGGCACCCAGAGACCCAAAAGATTCTATAATTTCCACCTCACTGCAGGGCAACAGCTCACTGCAGACAGGATATGTACCCAAAGCTCTCAAGCATTCTGTGGCTGAGCCCCTCTCAGAAAGGCACCCTGGGACCCCAAAGATTCAATAATTACCACCTCACTGCAGGGCAACAGCTCACTGCAGGCAGGATACGTACCCAAAGCCCTCAGGCACTCTGTGGTCGAGCCCCTCTCAGAAAGGCACCCTGGGACCCCAAAGATTCAATAACTAACACCCCACTGCAGGGCAACAGCTCACTGTAAACAGGATAACTACCCAAAGCCCTCAGACACTTGGTGGTCGAGCCCTCTTAGAAGGGCACCCTGGGACCCCAAAGATTCAATAATTACCGCCCCACTGCGGGGCAACAGCTCACTGCAGACAGGATACGTACCCAAAGCCCTCAGGCACTCTGTGGTTGCCCCCCTCTCAGAAAGGCACCCTGGGACCCCAAAGATTCAATAATTACCGCCCCACTGCGGGGCAACAGTTTACTGCAGACAGGATACGTATCCAAAGCCCTCAGGCACTCTGTGGTTGTCCCCCTCTCAGAAAGGCACCCTGGTACCCCAAAGATTCAATAATTACCGCCCCACTGCAGGGCAACAGCTCACTGCAGACAGGACAAATACCCCAAACCCTCAGACACTATGTGGTCGAGTCCCTCTTAGAAAGGCACCCTGGGACCCCAAAGATTCAATAATTACTGCCCCACTGCAGGGCAACAGCTCACTGCAGACAGGACAAATACCCAAAACCCTCAGACACTCTATGGTCCAGCCCCTCTCAGAAAGGCACCCTGGCACCCCAAAGATTCAATAATTACCAAACCACTGCAGGGCAACAGCTCACTGCAGACAGGATAAGTACCCAAAGCCCTCAGGCACTCTGTGGTTGAGCCCCTCTCAGAAAGGCACTGTGGAATCCCAATGATTCAATAATTACCACCGCACTGCAGACAGGACAAATAACCCAAACCCTCAGACACTATGTGGTCGAGGCCCTCTCAGAAAGGCACCCTGGGATCCCAAAGGTTCATTAATTACCACCCCCACTGCAGGGCAACAGCTCACTGCAGACAGGATAAGTACCCAAAGCCCTCAGACACTCTGTGGTAGAGCCCCTCTTAGAAAGGCAACGTGGAACCCCAAAGATTCAATAATTACCACCCCACTGCAGGGCAACAGCTCACTGCAGAGAGGATAAGTACCCAAAGCCCTAAGACACTCTGTGGTCGAGCCCCACTCAGAAAGGCACCCTGGGACCTCTAAGATTCAACAGTTACCGCCCCACTGCAGGGCAACAGCTCACTGCAGACAGGACAAATACCCCAAACCCTCAGACACTTGGTGGTCAAGCCCTCTTAGAAAGGTACCCTGTGACCCCAAACATTCAATAATTACCATCTCACTGCAGGGCAACAGCTCACTGCAGACAGGATACGTACCGAAAGCCCTCAGGCACTCTGTGTTCGAGCCCCTCTCAGAAAGGCACCCTGGAACCCCAAAGATTCAATAATTACCACCCCACTGCAGGGCAACAGCTAACTGCAGACAGGATAAGTACCCAAAGCCCTCAGACACTATGTGGTCGAGCCCCTCTCAGAAAGGCACCCTGGGACCCCAAAGATTCAATAGTTACCGCCCCACTGCAGGGCAACAGCTCACTGCAGACAGGACAAATATCCCAAACCCTCAGACACTTGGTGGTCGAGCCCTCTTAGAAAGGCACCCAGAGACCCAAAAGATTCTATAATTTCCACCTCACTGCAGGGCAACAGCTCACTGCAGACAGGATATGTACCCAAAGCTCTCAAGCATTCTGTGGCTGAGCCCCTCTCAGAAAGGCACCCTGGGACCCCAAAGATTCAATAATTACCACCTCACTGCAGGGCAACAGCTCACTGCAGGCAGGATACGTACCCAAAGCCCTCAGGCACTCTGTGGTCGAGCCCCTCTCAGAAAGGCACCCTGGGACCCCAAAGATTCAATAACTAACACCCCACTGCAGGGCAACAGCTCACTGTAAACAGGATAACTACCCAAAGCCCTCAGACACTTGGTGGTCGAGCCCTCTTAGAAGGGCACCCTGGGACCCCAAAGATTCAATAATTACCGCCCCACTGCGGGGCAACAGCTCACTGCAGACAGGATACGTACCCAAAGCCCTCAGGCACTCTGTGGTTGCCCCCCTCTCAGAAAGGCACCCTGGGACCCCAAAGATTCAATAATTACCGCCCCACTGCGGGGCAACAGCTCACTGCAGACAGGATACGTATCCAAAGCCCTCAGGCACTCTGTGGTTGTCCCCCTCTCAGAAAGGCACCCTGGTACCCCAAAGATTCAATAATTACCGCCCCACTGCAGGGCAACAGCTCACTGCAGACAGGACAAATACCCCAAACCCTCAGACACTATGTGGTCGAGTCCCTCTTAGAAAGGCACCCTGTGTCCCCAAGGATTCAATAATTACCACCCCACTGCAGGGCAACAGCTAACTGCAGACAGGATAAGTACCCAAAGCCCTCAGACACTCTGTGGTCGAGCCCCTCTCAGAAAGGCACCCTGGGACCCCAAAGATTCAATAGTTACCGCCCCACTGCAGGGCAACAGCTCACTGCAGACAGGACAAATATCCCAAACCCTCAGACACTTGGTGGTCGAGCCCTCTTAGAAAGGCACCCAGAGACCCAAAAGATTCTATAATTTCCACCTCACTGCAGGGCAACAGCTCACTGCAGACAGGGTACGTACCCAAAGCCCTCAGGCATTCTGTGGCTGAGCCCCTCTCAGAAAGGCACCCTGGGACCCCAAAGATTCAATAATTACCACCTCACTGCAGGGCAACAGCTCACTGCAGGCAGGATACGTACCCAAAGCCCTCAGGCACTCTGTGGCCGAGCCCCTCTCAGAAAGGCACCCTGGGACCCCAAAGATTCAATAACTAACACCCCACTGCAGGGCAACAGCTCACTGTAAACAGGATAACTACCCAAAGCCCTCAGACACTTGGTGGTCGAGCCCTCTTAGAAGGGCACCCTGGGACCCCAAAGATTCAATAATTACCGCCCCACTGCGGGGCAACAGCTCACTGCAGACAGGAGACGTACCCAAAGCCCTCAGGCACTCTGTGGTTGCCCCCCTCTCAGAAAGGCACCCTGGGACCCCAAAGATTCAATAATTACCGCCCCACTGCGGGGCAACAGTTTACTGCAGACAGGATACGTATCCAAAGCCCTCAGGCACTCTGTGGTTGTCCCCCTCTCAGAAAGGCACCCTGGTACCCCAAAGATTCAATAATTACCGCCCCACTGCAGGGCAACAGCTCACTGCAGACAGGACAAATACCCCAAACCCTCAGACACTATGTGGTCGAGTCCCTCTTAGAAAGGCACCCTGGCACCCCAAAGATTCAATAATTACCAAACCACTGCAGGGCAACAGCTCACTGCAGACAGGATAAGTACCCAAAGCCCTCAGGCACTCTGTGGTTGAGCCCCTCTCAGAAAGGCACTGTGGAATCCCAATGATTCAATAATTACCACCGCACTGCAGGGCAACAGCTCACTGCAGGCAGGATACGTACCCAAAGCCCTCAGGCACTCTGTGGCCGAGCCCCTCTCAGAAAGGCACCCTGGGACCCCAAAGATTCAATAACTAACACCCCACTGCAGGGCAACAGCTCACTGTAAACAGGATAACTATCCAAAGCCCTCAGACACTTGGTGGTCGAGCCCTCTTAGAAGGGCACCCTGGGACCCCAAAGATTCAATAATTACCGCCCCACTGCGGGGCAACAGCTCACTGCAGACAGGATACGTACCCAAAGCCCTCAGGCACTCTGTGGTTGCCCCCCTCTCAGAAAGGCACCCTGGGACCCCAAAGATTCAATAATTACCGCCCCACTGCGGGGCAACAGTTTACTGCAGACAGGATACGTATCCAAAGCCCTCAGGCACTCTGTGGTTGTCCCCCTCTCAGAAAGGCACCCTGGTACCCCAAAGATTCAATAATTACCACCCCACTGCAGGGCAACAGCTCACTGCAGACAGGACAAATACCCCAAACCCTCAGACACTATGTGGTCGAGTCCCTCTTAGAAAGGCACCCTGGGACCCCAAAGATTCAATAATTACTGCCCCACTGCAGGGCAACAGCTCACTGCAGACAGGACAAATACCCAAAACCCTCAGACACTCTATGGTCCAGCCCCTCTCAGAAAGGCACCCTGGCACCCCAAAGATTCAATAATTACCAAACCACTGCAGGGCAACAGCTCACTGCAGACAGGATAAGTACCCAAAGCCCTCAGGCACTCTGTGGTTGAGCCCCTCTCAGAAAGGCACTGTGGAATCCCAATGATTCAATAATTACCACCGCACTGCAGACAGGACAAATAACACAAACCCTCAGACACTATGTGGTCGAGGCCCTCTCAGAAAGGCACCCTGGGATCCCAAAGGTTCATTAATTACCACCCCACTGCAGGGCAACAGCTCACTGCAGACAGGATAAGTACCCAAAGCCCTCAGACACTCTGTGGTAGAGCCCCTCTTAGAAAGGCAACGTGGAACCCCAAAGATTCAATAATTACCACCCCACTGCAGGGCAACAGCTCACTGCAGAGAGGATAAGTACCCAAAGCCCTAAGACACTCTGTGGTCGAGCCCCACTCAGAAAGGCACCCTGGGACCTCTAAGATTCAACAGTTACCGCCCCACTGCAGGGCAACAGCTCACTGCAGACAGGACAAATACCCCAAACCCTCAGACACTTGGTGGTCAAGCCCTCTTAGAAAGGTACCCTGTGACCCCAAACATTCAATAATTACCATCTCACTGCAGGGCAACAGCTCACTGCAGACAGGATACGTACCGAAAGCCCTCAGGCACTCTGTGTTCGAGCCCCTCTCAGAAAGGCACCCTGGAACCCCAAAGATTCAATAATTACCACCCCACTGCAGGGCAACAGCTAACTGCAGACAGGACAAATATCCCAAACCCTCAGACACTTGGTGGTCGAGCCCTCTTAGAAAGGCACCCAGAGACCCAAAAGATTCTATAATTTCCACCTCACTGCAGGGCAACAGCTCACTGCAGACAGGATACGTACCCAAAGCTCTCAAGCATTCTGTGGCTGAGCCCCTCTCAGAAAGGCACCCTGGGACCCCAAAGATTCAATAATTACCACCTCACTGCAGGGCAACAGCTCACTGCAGGCAGGATACGTACCCAAAGCCCTCAGGCACTCTGTGGTCGAGCCCCTCTCAGAAAGGCACCCTGGGACCCCAAAGATTCAATAACTAACACCCCACTGCAGGGCAACAGCTCACTGTAAACAGGATAACTACCCAAAGCCCTCAGACACTTGGTGGTCGAGCCCTCTTAGAAGGGCACCCTGGGACCCCAAAGATTCAATAATTACCGCCCCACTGCGGGGCAACAGCTCACTGCAGACAGGATACGTACCCAAAGCCCTCAGGCACTCTGTGGTTGCCCCCCTCTCAGAAAGGCACCCTGGGACCCCAAAGATTCAATAATTACCGCCCCACTGCGGGGCAACAGCTCACTGCAGACAGGATACGTATCCAAAGCCCTCAGGCACTCTGTGGTTGTCCCCCTCTCAGAAAGGCACCCTGGTACCCCAAAGATTCAATAATTACCGCCCCACTGCAGGGCAACAGCTCACTGCAGACAGGACAAATACCCCAAACCCTCAGACACTATGTGGTCGAGTCCCTCTTAGAAAGGCACCCTGTGTCCCCAAGGATTCAATAATTACCACCCCACTGCAGGGCAACAGCTAACTGCAGACAGGATAAGTACCCAAAGCCCTCAGACACTCTGTGGTCGAGCCCCTCTCAGAAAGGCACCCTGGGACCCCAAAGATTCAATAGTTACCGCCCCACTGCAGGGCAACAGCTCACTGCAGACAGGACAAATATCCCAAACCCTCAGACACTTGGTGGTCGAGCCCTCTTAGAAAGGCACCCAGAGACCCAAAAGATTCTATAATTTCCACCTCACTGCAGGGCAACAGCTCACTGCAGACAGGGTACGTACCCAAAGCCCTCAGGCATTCTGTGGCTGAGCCCCTCTCAGAAAGGCACCCTGGGACCCCAAAGATTCAATAATTACCACCTCACTGCAGGGCAACAGCTCACTGCAGGCAGGATATGTACCCAAAGCCCTCAGGCACTCTGTGGCCGAGCCCCTCTCAGAAAGGCACCCTGGGACCCCAAAGATTCAATAACTAACACCCCACTGCAGGGCAACAGCTCACTGTAAACAGGATAACTACCCAAAGCCCTCAGACACTTGGTGGTCGAGCCCTCTTAGAAGGGCACCCTGGGACCCCAAAGATTCAATAATTACCGCCCCACTGCGGGGCAACAGCTCACTGCAGACAGGATACGTACCCAAAGCCCTCAGGCACTCTGTGGTTGCCCCCCTCTCAGAAAGGCACCCTGGGACCCCAAAGATTCAATAATTACCGCCCCACTGCGGGGCAACAGTTTACTGCAGACAGGATACGTATCCAAAGCCCTCAGGCACTCTGTGGTTGTCCCCCTCTCAGAAAGGCACCCTGGTACCCCAAAGATTCAATAATTACCGCCCCACTGCAGGGCAACAGCTCACTGCAGACAGGACAAATACCCCAAACCCTCAGACACTATGTGGTCGAGTCCCTCTTAGAAAGGCACCCTGGGACCCCAAAGATTCAATAATTACTGCCCCACTGCAGGGCAACAGCTCACTGCAGACAGGACAAATACCCAAAACCCTCAGACACTCTATGGTCCAGCCCCTCTCAGAAAGGCACCCTGGCACCCCAAAGAATCAATAATTACCAAACCACTGCAGGGCAACAGCTCACTGCAGACAGGATAAGTACCCAAAGCCCTCAGGCACTCTGTGGTTGAGCCCCTCTCAGAAAGGCACTGTGGAATCCCAATGATTCAATAATTACCACCGCACTGCAGACAGGACAAATAACCCAAACCCTCAGACACTATGTGATCGAGGCCCTCTCAGAAAGGCACCCTGGGATCCCAAAGGTTCATTAATTACCACCCCACTGCAGGGCAACAGCTCACTGCAGACAGGATAAGTACCCAAAGCCCTCAGACACTCTGTGGTAGAGCCCCTCTTAGAAAGGCAACATGGAACCCCAAAGATTCAATAATTACCACCCCACTGCAGGGCAACAGCTCACTGCAGAGAGGATAAGTACCCAAAGCCCTAAGACACTCTGTGGTCGAGCCCCACTCAGAAAGGCACCCTGGGACCTCTAAGATTCAACAGTTACCGCCCCACTGCAGGGCAACAGCTCACTGCAGACAGGACAAATACCACAAACCCTCAGACACTTGGTGGTCAAGCCCTCTTAGAAAGGTACCCTGTGACCCCAAACATTCAATAATTACCATCTCACTGCAGGGCAACAGCTCACTGCAGACAGGATACGTACCGAAAGCCCTCAGGCACTCTGTGTTCGAGCCCCTCTCAGAAAGGCACCCTGGAACCCCAAAGATTCAATAATTACTGCCCCACAGCAGGGCAACAGCTCACTGCAGACAGGACAAATACCCAAAACCCTCAGGCACTCTGTGGCCGAGCCCCTCTCAGAAAGGCACCCTGGGACCCCAAAGATTCAATAACTAACACCCCACTGCAGGGCAACAGCTCACTGTAAACAGGATAACTACCCAAAGCCCTCAGACACTTGGTGGTCGAGCCCTCTTAGAAGGGCACCCTGGGACCCCAAAGATTCAATAATTACCGCCCCACTGCGGGGCAACAGCTCACTGCAGACAGGATACGTACCCAAAGCCCTCAGGCACTCTGTGGTTGCCCCCCTCTCAGAAAGGCACCCTGGGACCCCAAAGATTCAATAATTACCGCCCCACTGCGGGGCAACAGTTTACTGCAGACAGGATACGTATCCAAAGCCCTCAGGCACTCTGTGGTTGTCCCCCTCTCAGAAAGGCACCCTGGTACCCCAAAGATTCAATAATTACTGCCCCACTGCAGGGCAACAGCTCACTGCAGACAGGACAAATACCCCAAACCCTCAGACACTATGTGGTCGAGTCCCTCTTAGAAAGGCACCCTGGGACCCCAAAGATTCAATAATTACTGCCCCACTGCAGGGCAACAGCTCACTGCAGACAGGACAAATACCCAAAACCCTCAGACACTCTATGGTCCAGCCCCTCTCAGAAAGGCACCCTGGCACCCCAAAGATTCAATAATTACCAAACCACTGCAGGGCAACAGCTCACTGCAGACAGGATAAGTACCCAAAGCCCTCAGGCACTCTGTGGTTGAGCCCCTCTCAGAAAGGCACTGTGGAATCCCAATGATTCAATAATTACCACCGCACTGCAGACAGGACAAATAACCCAAACCCTCAGACACTATGTGGTCGAGGCCCTCTCAGAAAGGCACCCTGGGATCCCAAAGGTTCATTAATTACCACCCCACTGCAGGGCAACAGCTCACTGCAGACAGGATAAGTACCCAAAGCCCTCAGACACTCTGTGGTAGAGCCCCTCTTAGAAAGGCAACATGGAACCCCAAAGATTCAATAATTACCACCCCACTGCAGGGCAACAGCTCACTGCAGAGAGGATAAGTACCCAAAGCCCTAAGACACTCTGTGGTCGAGCCCCACTCAGAAAGGCACCCTGGGACCTCTAAGATTCAACAGTTACCGCCCCACTGCAGGGCAACAGCTCACTGCAGACAGGACAAATACCCCAAACCCTCAGACACTTGGTGGTCAAGCCCTCTTAGAAAGGTACCCTGTGACCCCAAACATTCAATAATTACCATCTCACTGCAGGGCAACAGCTCACTGCAGACAGGATACGTACCGAAAGCCCTCAGGCACTCTGTGTTCGAGCCCCTCTCAGAAAGGCACCCTGGAACCCCAAAGATTCAATAATTACTGCCCCACAGCAGGGCAACAGCTCACTGCAGACAGGACAAATACCCAAAACCCTCAGACACTCTATGGTCCAGCCCCTCTCAGAAAGGCACCCTGGCACCCCAAAGATTCAATAATTACCAAACCACTGCAGGGCAACAGCTCACTGCAGACAGGATAAGTACCCAAAGCCCTCAGGCACTCTGTGGTTGAGCCCCTCTCAGAAAGGCACTGTGGAATCCCAATGATTCAATAATTACCACCGCACTGCAGACAGGACAAATAACCCAAACCCTCAGACACTATGTGGTCGAGGCCCTCTCAGAAAGGCACCCTGGGATCCCAAAGGTTCATTAATTACCACCCCACTGCAGGGCAACAGCTCACTGCAGACAGGATAAGTACCCAAAGCCCTCAGACACTCTGTGGTAGAGCCCCTCTTAGAAAGGCAACGTGGAACCCCAAAGATTCAATAATTACCACCCCACTGCAGGGCAACAGCTCACTGCAGAGAGGATAAGTACCCAAAGCCCTAAGACACTCTGTGGTCGAGCCCCACTCAGAAAGGCACCCTGGGACCTCTAAGATTCAACAGTTACCGCCCCACTGCAGGGCAACAGCTCACTGCAGACAGGACAAATACCCCAAACCCTCAGACACTTGGTGGTCAAGCCCTCTTAGAAAGGTACCCTGTGACCCCAAACATTCAATAATTACCATCTCACTGCAGGGCAACAGCTCACTGCAGACAGGATACGTACCGAAAGCCCTCAGGCACTCTGTGTTCGAGCCCCTCTCAGAAAGGCACCCTGGAACCCCAAAGATTCAATAATTACCACCCCACTGCAGGGCAACAGCTAACTGCAGACAGGATAAGTACCCAAAGCCCTCAGACACTATGTGGTCGAGCCCCTCTCAGAAAGGCACCCTGGGACCCCAAAGATTCAATAGTTACCGCCCCACTGCAGGGCAACAGCTCACTGCAGACAGGACAAATATCCCAAACCCTCAGACACTTGGTGGTCGAGCCCTCTTAGAAAGGCACCCAGAGCCCCAAAAGATTCTATAATTTCCACCTCACTGCAGGGCAACAGCTCACTGCAGAAAGGATACGTACCCAAAGCCCTCAGGCATTCTGTGGCTGAGCCCCTCTCAGAAAGGCACCCTGGGACCCCAAAGATTCAACAATTACCACCTCACTGCAGGGCAACAGCTCACTGCAGGCAGGATACGTACCCAAAGCCCTCAGGCACTCTGTGGTCGAGCCCCTCTCAGAAAGGCACCTTGGGACCCCAAAGATTCAATAATTACCACCCCACTGCAGGGCAACAGCTAACTGCAGACAGGACAAATACCCCAAACCCTCAGACACTATGTGGTCGAGTCCCTCTTAGAAAGGCACCCTGGGACCCCAAAGATTCAATAATTACTGCCCCACTGCAGGGCAACAGCTCACTGCAGACAGGAGAAATACCCAAAACCCTCAGACACTCTATGGTCCAGCCCCCTCTCAGAAAGGCACCCTGGCACCCCAAAGATTCAATAATTAGCAAACCACTGCAGGGCAACAGCTCACTGCAGACAGGATACGTACCCAAAGCCCTCAGGCATTCTGTGGCTGAGCCCCTCTCAGAAAGGCACCCTGGGACCCCAAAGATTCAACAATTACCACCTCACTGCAGGGCAACAGCTCACTGCAGGCAGGATATGTACCCAAAGCCCTCAGGCACTCTGTGGTTGAGCCCCTCTCAGAAAGGCACCCTGACACCCCAAAGATTCAATAATTAGCAAACCACTGCAGGGCAACAGCTCACTGCAGACAGGATACGTACCCAAAGCCCTCAGGCATTCTGTGGCTGAGCCCCTCTCAGAAAGGCACCCTGGGACCCCAAAGATTCAATAATTACTGCCCCACTGCAGGGCAACAGCTCACTGCAGACAGGAGAAATACCCAAAACCCTCAGACACTCTATGGTCCAGCCCCTCTCAGAAAGGCACCCTGGCACCCCAAAGATTCAATAATTAGCAAACCACTGCAGGGCAAAAGCTCACTGCAGACAGGATACGTACCCAAAGCCCTCAGGCATTCTGTGGCTGAGCCCCTCTCAGAAAGGCACCCTGGGACCCCAAAGATTCAATAATTACTGCCCCACTGCAGGGCAACAGCTCACTGCAGACAGGAGAAATACCCAAAACCCTCAGACACTCTATGGTCCAGCCCCTCTCAGAAAGGCACCCTGGCACCCCAAAGATTCAATAATTAGCAAACCACTGCAGGGCAAAAGCTCACTGCAGACAGGATACGTACCCAAAGCCCTCAGGCATTCTGTGGCTGAGCCCCTCTCAGAAAGGCACCCTGGGACCCCAAAGATTCAACAATTACCACCTCACTGCAGGGCAACAGCTCACTGCAGGCAGGATACGTACCCAGAGCCCTCAGGCACTCTGTGGTCGAGCCCCTCTCAGAAAGGCACCCTGGGACCCCAAAGATTCAATAACTAACACCCCATTGCAGGGCAACAACTCACTGCAGACAGGACAAATACCCCAAAGCCTTCAGGCACTCTGTGGTCGAGCCCCTCTCAGAAAGGCACCCTGGCACCCCAAAGATTCAACAATTACCACCTCACTGCAGGGCAACAGCTCACTGCAGGCAGGATACGTACCCAAAGCCCTCAGGCACTCTGTGGTCGAGCCCCTCTCAGAAAGGCACCCTGGGACCCCAAAGATTCAATAACTAACACCCCATTGCAGGGCAACAACTCACTGCAGACAGGACAAATACCCCAAACCCTCAGACACTATGTGGTCGAGTCCCTCTTAGAAAGGCACCCTGGGACCCCAAAGATTCAATAATTACCACCCCACTGCAGGGCAACAGCTAACTGCAGACAGGATAAGTACCCAAAGCCCTCAGACACTCTCTGGTCGAGCCCCTCTCAGAAAGGCACCCTGGGACCCCAAAGATTCAATAGTTACCGCCCCACTGCAGGGCAACAGCTCACTGCAGACAGGACAAATATCCCAAACCCTCGGACACTTGGTGGTCGAGCCCTCTTAGAAAGGCACCCAGAGACCCAAAAGATTCTATAATTTCCACCTCACTGCAGGGCAACAGCTCACTGCAGACAGGATACGTACCCAAAGCCCTCAGGCATTCTGTGGCTGAGCCCCTCTCAGAAAGGCACCCTGGGACCCCAAAGATTCAATAATTACCACCTCACTGCAGGGCAACAGCTCACTGCAGGCAGGATACGTACCCAAAGCCCTCAGGCACTCTGTGGTCGAGCCCCTCTCAGAAAGGCACCCTGGGACCCCAAAGATTCAATAACTAACACCCCACTGCAGGGCAACAGCTCACTGTAAACAGGATAACTACCAAAAGCCCTCAGACACTTGGTGGTCGAGTCCTCTTAGAAGGGCACCCTGGGACCCCAAAGATTCAATAATTACCGCCCCACTGCGGGGCAACAGCTCACTGCAGACAGGATACATACCCAAAGCCCTCAGGCATTCTGTGGCTGAGCCCCTCTCAGAAAGGCACCCTGGGACCCCAAAGATTCAACAATTACCACCTCACTGCAGGGCAACAGCTCACTGCAGGCAGGATACGTACCCAAAGCCCTCCGGCACTCTGTGGTCGAGCCCCTCTCAGAAAGGCACCCTGGGACCCCAAAGATTCAATAACTAACACCCCATTGCAGGGAAACAGCTCACTGCAGACAGGACAAATACCCCAAACCCTCAGACACTATGTGGTCGAGTCCCTCTTAGAAAGGCACCCTGGGACCCCAAAGATTCAATAATTACCACCCCACTGCAGGGCAACAGCTAACTGCAGACAGGATAAGTACCCAAAGCCCTCAGACACTCTCTGGTCGAGCCCCTCTCAGAAAGGCACCCTGGGACCCCATAGATTCAATAGTTACCGCCCCACTGCAGGGCAACAGCTCACTGCAGACAGGACAAATATCCCAAACCCTCAGACACTTGGTGGTCGAGCCCTCTTAGAAAGGCACCCAGAGACCCAAAAGATTCTATAATTTCCACCTCACTGCAGGGCAACAGCTCACTGCAGACAGGATACGTACCCAAAGCCCGCAGGCATTCTGTGGCTGAGCCCCTCTCAGAAAGGCACCCTGGGACCCCAAAGATTCAATAATTACCACCTCACTGCAGGGCAACAGCTCACTGCAGGCAGGATACGTACCCAAAGCCCTCAGGCACTCTGTGGTCGAGCCCCTCTCAGAAAGGCACCCTGGGACCCCAAAGATTCAATAACTAACACCCCACTGCAGGGCAACAGCTCACTGTAAACAGGATAACTACCCAAAGCCCTCAGACACTTGGTGGTCGAGCCCTCTTAGAAGGGCACCCTGGGACCCCAAAGATTCAATAATTACCGCCCCACTGCGGGGCAACAGCTCACTGCAGACAGGATACATACCCAAAGCCCTCAGGCACTCTGTGGTTGCCCCCCTCTCAGAAAGGCAAACTGGGACCCCGAAGATTCAATAATTACTGCCCCACTGCGGGGCAACAGCTCACTGCAGACAGGATACGTATCCAAAGCCCTCAGGCACTCTGTGGTTGTCCCCCTCTCAGAAAGGCACCCTGGTACCCCAAAGATTCAATAATTACCGCCCCACTGCAGGGCAACAGCTCACTGCAGACAGGACAAATACCCCAAACCCTCAGACACTATGTGGTCGAGTCCCTCTTAGAAAGGCACCCTGTGACCCCAAAGATTCAATAATTACTGCCCCACTGCAGGGCAACAGCTCACTGCAGACAGGAGAAATAGCCAAAACCCTCAGACACTCTATGGTCCAGCCCCTCTCAGAAAGGCACCCTGGCACCCCAAAGATTCAATAATTAGCAAACCGCTGCAGGGCAACAGCTCACTGCAGACAGGATAAGTACCCAAAGCCCTCAGGCACTCTGTGGTTGAGCCCCTCTCAGAAAGGCACTGTGGAACCCCAATGATTCAATAATTACCACCTCACTGCAGACAGGACAAATAACCCAAACCCTCAGACTCTATGTGGTCGAGCCCCTCTCAGAAAGGCACCCTGGGATCCCAAAGGTTCAATAATTACCACCCCACTGCAGGGCAACAGCTCACTGCAGAGAGGATAAGTACCCAAAGCCCTAAGACACTCTGTGGTCGAGCCCCACTCAGAAAGGCACCCTGGGACCTCTGAGATTCAATAGTTACCGCCCCACTGCAGGGCAACAGCTCACTGCAGACAGGACAAATACCCCAAACCCTCAGACACTTGGTGGTCAAGCCCTCTTAGAAAGGCACCCTGTGACCCCAAAGATTCAATAATTACCATCTCACTGCAGGGCAACAGCTCACTGCAGACAGGATATGTACCGAAAGCCCTCAGGCACTCTGTGGTCGAGCCCCTCTCAGAAAGGCACCCTGGAACCCCAAAGATTCAATAGTTACCGCCCCACTGCAGGGCAACAGCTCACTGCAGACAGGACAAATATCCCAAACCCTCAGACACTTGGTGGTCGAGCCCTCTTAGAAAGGCACCCAGAGACCCAAAAGATTCTATAATTTCCACCTCACTGCAGGGCAACAGCTGTGATGCTGGAAATGCATCTGAGGGAAAGGGCCTCTGAATCCTTGTCCTATTACTGTTTTTACCGTGTGTTCTGTTATGTTTTCTGCCCAGGAGTCCATGTGGGACTCCTGGCAGTGCAGCTCTCTTTTGGTTTGGTGAACAGACCCATGGGATACCCTTATGGCACCCATGGGTAGGGGTACAACCCTGTGCCCCTAGTGTATGTTTTTGGGCACCTGTGGGTGGCCCACAGAGCAGGGTATGGGCTGGTGGCAGCTCCATGCTGAATGTGACAGGTGCTCTGGGTGTCCTCCATTTTGGGATACCCAGGCCCTGCCATTGGGATCAGTTGATTCCTGATAGAAACAAGATGGCCCCTGTGGCCTCTTGCTTTCTATTGCCTGTTGTCTTGTTTTTCCCAAAGTCCTGGGAAGCCCTGACTCTGTCCCTTCCCCCTGACTGGCTGTTGGGTGGAAGTTCCATATATGGTGTTGTTGTGAAGGCCCAGCTAGACTGGCTGGAGCCTTCCCAGTGACTGTATGTTGTGGGTACCTCCTGTGGGTGGGACCTGGGTGAATGGAGTGGGTGACCAATATGCACTCCTTGTTGTGGTTGTCTGGTTTCTGGCATGTGAGACAAAGACTGAGACAGCCCTGCCCGAAACTGGCCTGAATGCAGTGTGTAGTGTTGAATGGCTGGGTACTTGTCCCAATCCACATTCCTTGTTGTGAGTGTCTGAAAGGGAGGAGTATGGCCTGAATGCACTGTGTGCCTGATTGGCTGACTGACTGCATGAATGCCCTGCAGTAGGATTGGCTGCTGAGTGTGAGCCAGCAGCGTGGATGAGAGAGAGGATAGTATATCTGGGGACCTCTCACCACTGGAAATTGTTCAGAAGCGTTCAGAAGCTGAGTCTCCACTCAAGAGTAACTGGAACTGCTGATCCTCGACGTCCAGCTGGAAGAAGAAGACTTGCTGCTGCATTTGCTTCGACAGATCTGAAGGTTGCTGAATTCGTCGAGAACTGATCCGAGAGAGGACCTGGTAAGGCGCCCTCTTCCCGTGCTCCGAGGGACCATCGAGCACTGCTGAATCTTCGCCGAAGCGCCCTGGAAGTCAGATCCTCGAAAGACTGCCGACCCGAGATGGGACCGCCGAGGAGATCGAAGTGAAGCACCCGGACATCGACGCTGTCGAAGTCCATTGCTGTCGACCAGGGTTCGCAGGTTTGTGTAACCGCTGGAGGCCCGTCGAAGTTGTGTTGCCCAGCCGTGGGAACCATTTGACGCCGTGCCGCCGACGACCGGAGCCGTCCGCTCCTTTGCCTAAGAACATTCAATCGAAGGACTCTCTCGACCGCTTCGTCGACCGCTTATCCTGCCGGAGAAAGTCGAGGACGACCAACGCGCCGAGGAGAAACCTGCCGGTGGGTTTCCCGCCACCCGACGACCTCAAAGACTCGGACGACTCGACGCCCTTGATGGGCTCCCGTCTCTACAATCTTTGCGGTCCAGAACTATTGTCATCGAGGTGCCCCGCACACCTCCGCCTTGCAGGACGCCGACGCCGACGAGCACCGCTCGGACGAAGCTGCCGCCTCTTCGACGTCGTTCTACCTCGTTTGTCGACGGACGTTCGACGCCCCGTGCCTCCCGCTTGAAAGGGAAGGCATTCAAGAAGGGCCGTCGATTCCCCGTCGCCGAACAGCGAGTCCCTCGACGTTTGTCGACGCCTTTTCGAGGAACTCGACTCCACCAGGTACATTGGGGGGGGTAAAAGCATTATAGGGGAGAATAAGACTTGCAGAGCAATATATGGACTGGGCTTGTGTTATATCTTTCTTTACAGATTGCCCAGGTGGGGGGATCTCCACACAGAACTGTGCCTAGTGGTAGGGGTCAGTATTCTGCCTATTGCTCAACCATCTTATTTTCTCTCCTCTCTCTATTGCTGGTTTCCCTCTATTGGTCTGTGCGACATTGTACAGTATTGTTCATACACTTCAATGAGATCTAGGGTGGTACCACTTTAGGATTGTAAATATTTGCCATTGTAGATTTTGCCAGAGTACAAAGTGAGTTACTATGATAAATGTACATAATCTTAACTATTGATTATATAAAGACTGTGTTCTAACCAATACAGAGTGTGGATATTCCTTTGTGGGGGCTTGGGGATACACTGTACTTAAGAACCAGCCTGCATCACCTCCTGAGAAGCTAGGCCTTGATTGCTCGACCATTGCTACCGAATAGAGAATCTTGGCAGGGGTCTCCTGTGCCTCTCCTCCACCATATAGGGAGTGGGAGTACAGACACCCCCCACCGGTCGTTGAGGCCCGTTCTCTCACACTGGTGGCAGCGGTGGGATGCTTATGGTTTTAAGAATCAGTGTATAACCGTGCCACTTACAAAGGATATTTGCCCTTTATTGAATTAAGGTTTAGTGGTGTACATGGTAACTGCATTACAAACAATGGAGTCTATTGCGAATGGCAAATTAACTCGGATGAGCTTGGAGGTGGTCGAGCCCTCTTAGAAGGGCACCCTGGGACCCCAAAGATTCAATAATTACCGCCCCACTGCGGGGCAACAGCTCACTGCAGACAGGATTCGTACCCAAAGCCCTCAGGCACTCTGTGGTTGCCCCCCTCTCAGAAAGGCACCCTGGGACCCCAAAGATTCAATAATTACTGCCCCACTGCGGGGCAACAGCTCACTGCAGACAGGATACGTATCCAAAGCCCTCAGGCACTCTGTGGTTGTCCCCCTCTCAGAAAGGCACCCTGGTAGCCCAAAGATTCAATAATTACCACCACACTGCAGGGCAACAGCTCACTGCAGACAGGACAAATACCCCAAACCCTCAGACACTATGTGGTCAAGTCCCTCTTAGAAAGGCACCCTGGGACCCCAAAGATTCAATAATTACCACCCCACTGCAAGGCAACAGCTCACTGCAGACAGGATAAGTACCCAAAGCCCTCAGACACTCTGTGGTCGAGCCCCTCTCAGAAAGGCACCCTGGGACCCCAAAGATTCAATAGTTACCGCCCCACTGCAGGGCAACAGCTCACTGCAGACAGGACAAATACCCCAAACCCTCAGACACTATGTGGTCGAGTCCCTCTTAGAAAGGCACCCAGAGACCCAAAAGATTCTATAATTTCCACCTCACTGCAGGGCAACAGCTCACTGCAGGCAGGATACGTACCCAAAGCCCTCAGGCATTCTGTGGCTGAACCGCTCTCAGAAAGGCACCCTGGGACCCCAAAGATTCAATAATTACCACCTCACTGCAGGGCAACAGCTCACTGCAGGAAGGATACGTACCCAAAGCCCTCAGGCACTCTGTGGTCGAGCCCCTCTCAGAAAGGCACCCTGGGACCCCAAAGATTCAATAACTAACACCGAACTGCAGGGCAACAGCTCACTGTAAACAGGATAACTACCCAAAGCCCTCAGACACTTGGTGGTCAAGCCCTCTTAGAAGGGCATCCTGGGACCCCAAAGATTCAATAATTACCACCCCACTGCGGGGCAACAGCTCACTGCAGACAGGATACTTACCCAAAGCCCTCAGGCACTCTGTGGTTGCCCCCCTCTCAGAAAGGCACCCTGGGACCCCAAAGATTCAATAATTACCGCCCCACTGCGGGGCAACAGCGCACTGCAGACAGGATACGTATCCAAAGCCCTCAGGCACTCTGTGGTTGTCCCCCTCTCAGAAAGGCACCCTGGTACCCCAAAGATTCAATAATTACCGCCCCACTGCAGGGCAACAGCTCATTGCAGACAGGACAAATACCCCAAACCCTCAGACACTATGTGGTCGAGTCCCTCTTAGAAAGGCACCCTGAGACCCCAAAGATTCAATAATTACTGCCCCACTGCAGGGCAACAGCTCACTGCAGACAGGAGAAATACCCAAAACCCTCAGACACTCTATGGTCCAGCCCCTCTCAGAAAGGCACCCTGGCACCCCAAAGATTCAATAATTAGCAAAACACTGCAGGGCAACAGCTCACTGCAGACAGGATAAGTACCCAAAGCCCTCAGGCACTCTGTGGTTGAGCCCCTCTCAGAAAGGCACTGTGGAACCTCAATGATTCAATAATTACCACCGCACTGCAGACAGGACAAATAACCCAAACCCTCAGACACTATGTGGTCAAGCCCCTCTCAGAAAGACACCCTGGGATCCCAAAGGTTCAATAATTACCACCCCACTGCAGGGCAACAGCTCACTGCAGACAGGATACGTACCCAAAGCCCTCAGACACTCTGTGGTCGAGCCTCTCTCAGAAAGGACCAGAGCACCTCACAATCCTTGGTTATCTGACAATGAGGATTGAAACCCCTCATCGAGCCCCAAAAGAAAGGTGCCTCCTACGTGCAGGTAAACCAGGTCTACGAATGAATAAAGGTAACCCTGTGATGACGCTGAGGGAGAAACCCCCATATACCCTGACCCAGAAAATGTTGCAGGCAGCTGACGAGTGTCCAAAAGAATCCCTGAGTGGTTTGGGCTCCATTCATAGTACCATGTGAGGGGCAAGAGGTCACATTCAGCATGCACTTGAGGGTCAAAGCCCGACCTCCTACACAGGCAGGATCTTTAAGATAAACCCCCAGCAGAGAAAGAAACAAGGAGCCTGCGCTTAGCACACAGCCACTGTGAACCAGAGCTTCCAATTCCCTATGAACAAACAGAAAGAGGAGACCCGGTTGCTCATAAATTTCGCAAGGTAGAGAACCAGCACAGCAGAGATAGTGCCCTATAAAGTAAGCAGACAGTGCACTGGGTCAAAAAGCAGCCACGACACTCCTGTCTGACCCTAAAATGGTAGTTCTGGGCAGGATACAAACAAAACCATTACAAAATTCCACTCACCAGCAGTTAAGAAGTGGGACAGATCAGGTTCCGTAGTTGTCCTTCTGTTCACTGATGGTTTTTCCCTCTGGCTGGTTCCCCTTCTCAGGGTTTGGGTCCCCAGCCGCTCCGCCACTGAAATGTGCTCCAATTGATCCTAGGCAGACTTTCTTCTTTGTTGCTGATCCTCTGGGGTGCGGCAGCCACAGCCATCTCCTTTGTGACTGGGATCACCATCATTCCCGGTCCTGCTGGCCAGGCTATCACATATACTCTCTTCAGTTCTTATTGGTTTCCCAGGATACTGGCCCTTCCCAACAGACAAAAGGGCCACAAGCAAATGCTCCCTGCATTCCCTTTGCTCCTTGATCTTCCTGCCAGTCCTCCCTCTTCATCTCTCCAGAGTCTTCCTGGTCAGACTGAGTGACCGCCTCTGGTGAGTTGGAAGCCTCTTGTACTGTGGCTTATCGAAGGGTCGCTAGCCACTTCTCCCATCATCCCGTTAATCATTCTCCATGACCATGGTCTCCCTCTGGTTTCTCTCGGAAGGGCATGCAGACTCTTTATAGGAGAAGAGTCCTTGGTTCTTCCTTGTGGGTTTTTGCACCACGTTGTTAAGCCTGACAAAGCACCAACCTTTCTCCCTTCTGGGTCCTCTGCGTCTGGTAGGATGGGTTGCACAGGACTTGGTTCAACGGTCGGAAGTTACTTTCCAGGTCAATGTCAGTCATAACGTCAAATCTCGTTTGCTGTTGGGTGGGCCAGCGTGATGAAACCAGCCTATAACATCATGTAGGGATCTCTACTCTCAGACCTGTGATTAGGAGGGTTTATAGTGACTGTTTCGACAGTCACAGTTTTGAATGACAAAAGTTCCGACACAAAAGAGTGGGGGAAAAAAGTTTGGAATTTTTTAAATTTTTTATGGGGCGGCCCCCACCCCCCAAAGCCATGTTTTTTTTTCAAACACCTATTTTACTATACAAACTAAAAATAAACCCTTTATATTAAAAAATATATATTCGAAACTTTTTTTTTCGAAACTTTGACTGGACACCACTAGGAGGACTCTCTCCAATGCTAGCATCTGTAAATTACAATGTGAACACATTTGTAGGGCAGCTGCCAAAGGATGACGTTGCATTGGGCTTCGGGCTTCTGATAGGTACAGAGCAACACTCACCAGCCCCATCTCCACCGAAGCAAGGTGAGTGCAGCCCTGTTGTGCTGCGGCTGGCCTCTGCCCCCCCAACCCATCTTGTGTATTCCACTAGGGCACTCAGGCCCCGTGCAGTCCCCGCCGCCACCCCGCGCCTGCCTCCCGAGTCTCATTCCTTCCCTCCCGCCTCCCGTCCCACCCCCCTGCTCCCATTGGTCTGCGGGCCTGGTGCCTGTGGTATAGGCACAGAGCAACACTCACCAGCCTCATCTCCACCAGAGCCAGGTGAGTGCTGCCCTGTTGTGCTGCGGCTGGGCTGGCCGCTGCCCCCCTAACCCATCTTGTGCTGTGGCTGCGGCTGGCCGCTGCCCCCCCTAACCCATCTTGTGTATTCCACTAGGGCCCTCAGGCCCCATGCAGTCCCCGCCGCCACCCCGCACCCGCCTCCTGAGTTTCCTTCCTTACCTCCCGCCTCGCCCCACCTGCTCCCATTGGTCTGCGGGCCTGGTGCCTGTGGTATAGGCACAGAGCAACACTCACCAGGCCCATCTCCACCGGAGCCTGGTGAGTGCTGCCCCGTTGTGCTGCAGCTGGCCTCTGTCTCCTAGCCCGCATTTTGGTCCCAAGGCCAAGGTCAGCCCCAACAAAGACGGCTCCAAGAGGTATCAGAAGGAAGCCAGAGGACAGCCGTCAACCAGCAACTACAAGGACCAGTAAGGTAGGAGTGGCTTGGATAGGGGGAGAGCTACAGCTCTACCAATGAATCCTGACCACTTGGCAAAACCAATATTGAACACTGTGACTATTCCCTATTACCCCTCTCCCTCTGGGTCCAAACTGCAGTGTATGATACTTACTGCATTAATAGGCCTACAAACTATACTGTATGATACTTAGACTGAATTGATGGGCCTCTCTTCCAATAAACAGGTCTCTCAAGTCTAGCTGAGGTTCTGTCCTCAATTGCACTGTATGACATTAGACTGCATTAATAAGTCTACAAACTGCATTGTATGATATTTAGACCGAATTGATAGGCCTCTTTCCCACTATACAGGTCTCCCAAGTATTGCTGGGGTTCTGTCCCCAACTGCACTGTGTGATACTAAACTGCTTTGATAGGGCTTGTATAATATTTAGACTGAGCTGATAGGCCTCTCTCCCAATATACAGGTCTCTCAAGTCTAGCTGGGGTTTTGTCCCAATTGCACTGTGTGATATTAGACTGCATTAACCCTTTAAGTGCCATGGGTATTTCTCCCCAGTGCCAGAGCCTTTTTTGGTGATTTTGGTATGTGGCCATTCAATGGCTTGTAACTTTTTTGTTACATGAGATATCTCGGCCAAATTTGGCTCCTTTTTTTCCCACATGTAGGTGGTCGTACGTAACGCCACCCAGGAATCCCAGGTTGCTGTAGGGGGGTGAGAGAAAATAAGGAAAAAGTGTGAAAATTTTGGGTTTTTTCAAAAAATGCCAATAAAATGATTTACAAAGAAGCCTGTGGTGTTTTCCTTGTAAGAGCTAGGAACAAATGGTTTGCTGTGCTGAGTTCCCCAATGTGTTGGCTTTCAGGAACAGGTTGAGTGGAAATGGAAAAAAAATATTTTGATGGGGTTATCAACCGTTTTGTGAGAGGTAGGCGATTTTTGCCATTTTTGCCAATTGGACATGCATGGACGGAATGGAAGAAAAGGGCAGGAAAGCCAAATTGGAGGACAGAAAGGCATATATTTCTGAAAAGTAGACACAATTCCAAGTTTAGGAAGGGGTGATTTGCATAGGGCAGGCAACAACTAGGTAGGGGAAACTGCCATCGAATGGGGGAAAAGCGGGAAAATGACTGAAAAAAAAGGTATGTGTTGGACATGGTTGGCTTGGTACGGCAATGGCTTCTATGAATTTTGAGAAAAGCAATGCTCCGCTACATTCCCCCGACTCTTGCAGTTAGGAGAGCATACCATTTTTGTAGTGTTTCTACAAAACAAGCAATACCACAAGCCAAACACTGAGCCATGGTACACAGGAGTTTTATGCTCACGGCCTGACCAGACGCACTTAGCATGTGTAAATTGGGAAAACCAATGTGGTGAGGAACGGCAGCCATACATTTTTTGGAAGAGCACAGGCAGACCTTTTCAAGGGTAGGTGACTTGTGCAGGTTACAAAAGTGTATGGTGGCTAAAGCAGCGACTAAATGTAGGTCACATTTGGGAAAAGAAAGGGATGTGAGACAAAGGGCACCAGCAAATGGGTCAAAACGTTATGAAAACCACACAAACACAACACATGGCCTACCGTCCCGCGTTCCCACAGGTGTCCCGATGAAAACGGTACCCCACATGTGTGGGTGCACCTACCTGGCCGCCAAGGGGAAAGCCTAAAACACAAGTAACCCCAAGTCTGTTTTCAGAGCGAAATCTCAGACATTCTGCCGACCGGCACAACGTACAGATATGGGCCTCGGGTGTCCAAGCCACCGAGGAAAACAGGGAACCCCATGCATTTCCGAAAAGAGGACACCTGTGGGAATCCGCAGAGGTATGATTTGCGCACATCGCCCCAGAATTTTTTACCCAGACAGCCCCGCAAAGTCCGAAATGTCGGGAAAAAAACGCTTTTTCTGCACATTTCGCTCGACGCACCCATCGAAACACGCCCCCAACAACACATGGCCTACTGTCACGCGTTCCCACAGGTGTCCCGATGAAAACGGTACCTCACATGTGTGGGTGCACCTACCTGGCCGCCAAGGGGAAAGCCTAAAACACAGGTAACCCCAAGTCTGTTTTCACACCGGAAATGTCACACTCTCACATCATACAGATATGGGCCTCGGGTGTCCAAGCCACCGAGGAAAACAGGGAACCCCATGCATTTCCGAAAAGAGGACACCCGTGGGAATCCGCAGAGGTATGATATGCCCAAATCGCCCCAGAATTTATTACCCAGACACCCCCGCAAAGTCCGAAATGTGGGAAAAAATATGCAATTTCCACACATTTCGCTCGGCTCACCCATCGAAACACGCCCCCAACAACACATGGCCTACCGTCACGCGTTCCCACAGGTGTCCCGATGAAAACGGTACCTCACATGTGTGAGTGCACCTACATGGCCGCCAAGGGGAAAGCCTAAAACACAAGTAACCCCAAGTCTGTTTTCAGAGGGAAATCTCAGACATTCTGCCGACAGGCACAACGTACAGATATGGGCCTCGGGTGTCCAAGCCACCGAGGAAAACAGGGAACCCCATGCATTTTCGAAAAGAGGACACCCGTGGGAATCCGCAGAGGTATGATTTGCGCACATCGCCCCAGATTTTTTTACCCAGACACCCCCGCAAAGTCTGAAATGTGGGGAAAAATACGCAATTTCCACACATTTCGCTCGAGCACCAATCGAAACACGCCCCCAACAACACATGGCCTACCGTCACGCGTTCCCACAGGTGTCCCGATGAAAACGGTACCTCACATGTGTGGGTGCACCTACCTGGCCGCCAAGGGGAAAGCCTAAAACACAAGTAACCCCAAGTCTGTTTTCAGATGGAAATCTCAGACATTCTGCCGACCGGCACAACGTACAGATATGGGCCTCGGGTGTCCAAGCCACCGAGGAAAACAGGGAACCCCATGCATTTTCGAAAAGAGGACACCCGTGGGAATCCGCAGAGGTATGATTTGCGCACATCGCCCCAGATTGTTTTACCCAGACACCCCTGCAAAGTCCGAAATGTGGGGAAAAAAACGATTTTTCCGCACATTTCGCTCGACGCACCCATCGAAACACGTCCCCAACAACACATGGCCTACCGTCACGCGTTCCCACAGGTGTCCCGATGAAAACGGTACCTCACATGTGTGGGTGCACCTACCTGGCCGCCAAGGGGAAAGCCTAAAACACAAGTAACCCCAAGTCTGTTGTCAGAGGGAAATCTCAGACATTCTGCCGACCGGCACAACGTACAGATATGGGCCTCGGGTGTCCAAGCCACCGAGGAAAACAGGGAACCCCATGCATTTCCGAAAAGAGGACACCCGTGGGAATCCGCAGAGGTATGATTTGTGCACATCGCCCCAGATTTTTTTACCCAGACACCGCTGCAAAGTCCGAAATGTGGGGAAAAAAACGCTTTATCCGCACATTTCGCTCGACGCACCCATCGAAACACGCCCCCAACAACACATGGCCTACCGTCACGCGTTCCCACAGGTGTCCCGATGAAAACAGTACCTCACATGTGTGGGTGCACCTACCTGGCCGCCAAGGGGAAAGCCTAAAACACAAGTAACCCCAAGTCTGTTTTCACACCGGAAATGTCACACTCTCACATCATACAGATATGGGCCTCGGGTGTCCAAGCCACCGAGGAAAACAGGGAACCCCATGCATTTCCGAAAAGAGGACACCCGTGGGAATCCGCAGAGGTATGATATGCCCAAATCGCCCCAGAATGTATTACCCAGACACCCCCGCAAAGTCCGAAATGTGGGAAAAAATACGCAATTTCCGCACATTTCGCTCGGCTCACCCATCGAAACACGCCCCCAACAACACATGGCCTACCGTCACGCGTTCCCACAGGTGTCCCGATGAAAACGGTACCTCACATGTGTGGGTGCACCTACCTGGCCGCCAAGGGGAAAGCCTAAAACACAAGTAATCCCAAGTCTGTTTTCAGAGGGAAATCTCAGACATTCTGCCGACCGGCACAACATGCAGATATGGGCCTCGGGTGTCCAAGCCACCGAGGGAAACAGGGAACCCCATGCATTTTCGAAAAGAGGACACCCGTGGGAATCCGCAGAGGTATGATTTGCGCAGTGTGATGCTGGAAATGCATCAGAAGGACAGGGCCTCTGAATCCTTGTCCTTTACTGCTTTTTATCGTGTGTTCTGTCGTGTTTTCTGCCCAGGAGTCCATGTGGGACTCCTGGCAGTGCAGCTCTCTCTTTTGGTTTGGTGAACAGACCCATGGGATACCCTTATGGCACCCATGGGTAGGGGTACAACCCTGTGCCCCTAGTGTATGTTTTTTGGGCACCTGTGGGTGGCCCACAGAGCAGGGTATGGGCTGGTGGCAGCTCCATGCTGAATTTGACAGGTGCTCTGGGTGTCCTCCATTTTGGGATACCCAGGCCGTGCCATTGGGATCAGTTGATTCCTGATAGAAAACAAGATGGCCCCTGTGGCCTCTTGCTTTCTATTGCCTGTTGTCTTGTTTTTCCCAAAGTCCTGGGAAGCCCTGACTCTGTCCCTTCCCCCTGACTGGCTGTTGGGTGGAAGGTCCATATATGGTGTTGTTGTGAAGGCCCAGCTAGACTGACTGGAGCCTTCCCATTGACTGTATGTTGTGGGTACCTCCTGTGGGTGGGACCTGGGTGAATGGAGTGGGTGACCAATATACACTCCTTGTTGTGGTTGTCTGGTTTCTGGCATGTGAGACAAAGACTGAGACAGCCCTGACCGAAATTGGCCTGAATGCAGTGTGTAGTGTTGAATGGCTGGGTACTTGCCTCAATCCACATTCCTTGTTGTGAGTGTCTGAAAGGGAGGAGTGTGGCCTGAATGCACTGTGTGCCTGATTGGCTGACTGACTGCATGAATGCCCTTCTGTGTGATTGGCTGCTGTGTGTGTGCCAGCAGTGTGGATGAGAGACAGAATAGTATATCTGGGGACCTCTCACCACTGGAAATTGTTCAGAAGCGTTCAGAAGCTGAGTCTCCACTCAAGAGTAACTGGAACTGCTGACCCTCGACGCCCAGCTGGAAGAAGAAGACTTGCTGCTGCATTTGCTTCAACCGATCCGAAGGCTGCCGTGTTCGTCGAGGACTGACCCGAGAGAGGACCTGGCTAGGCGCCCTCTTCCCGTGCTCCGAGGGACCATCGAGCACCGCTGAATCTTTGCCGAAGCGCCCTGGAAGTCAGACCCTCGAAAGGCTGCCGTCCCGAGACGGGACCGCCGAGGAGATCGAAGTGAAGCACCCGGACATCGACGCTGTCGAAGTCCATTGCCGTCGACCAGGGTTCGCAGGTCTGTGTAACCGCTGGAGGCCCGTCGAAGTTCTATTGCCCAGCCGTGGGAACCCCTTGACGCTGTGCCGCCGACGACCGGAGCCGTCCGCTCCTTGCCTAAGAACATTTGACTCGAAGGACTCCCTCGTCCGCACCGTCGACCGCTTTTGTCCTGCCGGAGAAAGTCGAGGACGACCACCGCGCCGAGGAGAATCCGCCGGTGGGTTTCCCGCCACCTCACGACTCCAAAGACTCGAGCGACTCGACGCCCTTGCTGGGCCACCGTCATTCACAATCTTTGCGGTCCAGAACTAGTGTCGCCGAGGTGCCCCGCACACCTCTTCCTCGCAGGACGCCGACGTCTCGACGCCGATGAGCACCGCTCGGATCGAAGCCTGCCGCCTCATCGACGCCGTTCTACCCTGTTTGTTGTCGGACGTTCGACGCCCCGTGTCTCCCGCTTGAAAGGGAAGGCATTCAAGAAGGGCCGTCGATTCCCCGACACCGCACACCGAGTTCCTCGATGCTTCTCGACGCCTCTCGACGATCCGTGACTCCTGCTTTAAAGGGGGTCATTCAAGAAGGATCTGTCGACGCCTCCTCGAAGAACTCGACTCCACCAGGTACATTGGGGGGGGGTAAAAACATTGTAGGAGAGAATAAGACCATTGAACAATATATGGACTGGGCTTGTGTTATATCTCTTTATTTTACAGGTTGCCCAGGTGGGGGGATCTCCACACAGAACTGTGCCCAGTGGTAGGGGCCAGTATTCTGCCTATTGCTCAACCCTCTTATTTTCTCCCCTCTCTCTATTGCTGGTTTCACTCTATTGGTCTGTGTGACATTGTACAGTATTGTTAATGCACTGTAATGAGATCTAGGGTGGTACCACTTTAGGATTGTAAATATTTGTCATTGTAGATTTTGCCGGAGTACAAAGTGAGTTACTATGATAAATGTACATAACCTTAACTATTGATTATATAAAGACTGTGTTCTAACCAATACAGAGTGTGGATATTCCTTTGTGGGGGCTTGGGGATACACTGTACTTAAGAACCAGCCTGCATCACCTCCTGAGAAGCTAGGCCTTGATTGCTCGACCATTGCTATCGAATAGAGAATCTTGGCTGGGGTCTCCTGTGCCTCTCCTCCACCATATAGGGAGCGGAAGTACAGACACCCCCCACCGGTCGTTGAGGCCCGTCTCTCACACTGGTGGCAAGCGGTGGGATGCTTATGGTTTTAAGAATCAGTGTATAACCGTGCCACTTACAAACGATATTGGCTCTTTATTAAATTAAGGTTTAGTTGTGTACAAGGTAACTGCATTACAAACAATTGAGTCTATTGCGAATGGCAAATTAACTCGGATGAGCTTGGAGGCTCTCCAGAGTGCTTGTGAAGCTAGGGAGTTAGACTTTGTGGAGAAGTCTAGGGCTGAGCTGATAGCTGCCCTGGTGGACTACCGGACTGATAGTGAAACTCTTGATGAGGGGGGGAATGCAACCAATGAGGACTCTGCCCCTGGGGTTTCTGCTGAATCTGTTTCTGGGAATGCCGCCCTTCCTGCTGCCTCTATTCCAAACTCCAGCAATTCCTTAGAGCTTGAGTTATTAAGGATGAAATTGGCCTTTGAATACCGCAAGTTGGAAATAGATGCTGAGCTTAAGAAAGAGGAGTTGGCTCAACAAGTGGAGCTCAAGAATAGGGATCTTGAACTCAAAAATAAGGACCTTGAACTCAAGAGCCAGGACACTGAATGTCAGAGGATCCAGCTAGAGAAAGCTAGAGTGGAGACTTCAGCTAGAACCAGTGAGAGTGTCAGGTCCCCCGCCACCAAGTTTATGAAAGATTTGGTTGGTGTATTTGTGGAGGGTTTGGATATCCTCCAATGGATTGAAGCGTTTGAAATGGCTTGTGAGATTCATGATGTGGATAAAAGAGATTGGGCGAAGTGTTTGTTAAGCAGAGTGCCTCAAACCGGGTATGACTGTATTCTGAAGCTGAGTGTGGAAGAAAGGGGTCAGTACGAGTGTATGAAGTCTGCGTTGATTGCCAAGTTCGGCAAGACACCTACCCAATACCTTAGAAGGTTCAGGGATTTTAAGAAAAAGGAGAATATGTCTTGGGTTGACTGGGTGAGTGCTGCGCACATGAACATGATGGGGTGGATCGATGGATACAAGGTTAAGACTTTTGTTGAATTGTCCCACCTCTTGTTTTTTGAGCATTTCTCTGAAGCCTGTTCACCAGAGCTGCGTCAGTATGTGGCTGACCAGAACATTTTGGACCCATTTAAGCTGGCTAGGTTGGCTGACAAGTGGGTCTCCCACCGGGTGTCCCCTAAGGACTCCAGTGGGAAGGACAAGGACAAAGAGAAGGGGGCCTCTCAGAAAGCTGAGGAGTCCCCCAAGCAATCACAGTCGGGTAAACCAAAACCTTCCTCTCCTAAGACCCAAAAATCTAGTGGGGATAAGTCATCTGGGGGTGGGAATAAGAGTAGTGGTCCACCTGCTGCAAAGCAAGCTCCCAGTGGTTCCAGTACCGTACCCCGCACTCCTGGCGCTTGTTGGGACTGTGGGGCTCTGGATCACAAAAGGGGTGACCCCAAGTGTAAAGGTAAGGCACTTGGAGTACAGGCTGTCAGCCTGACCTACCCTTACCCCGTGTCTGAGATGGAGGCCACTGTCCTCCCCTCCTCTGCCGGTATCACATTTGGTGCTCCGGTGGAGATTTCCTTAGTGTCCCTTGGGGCCTGGGACCAGTACGCAGAAGTACTGGCGACTATCCCACAGAACACCCGTAGATTTTTGAGAACTGTCCTCTTGAATGGCCAGCCTTCTACTGGTTTGAGAGACACTGGGGCAAGCATGACAGTGGTGGACAGGACCCTGCTCAGGCCAGAGGACTATGAAGGTGCTCCTCTGCAAACCACCAGGTTAGCTGGTGGGCCTCCCAAATTATCCCTTGTAGCCTTAGTCACGCTCATGATTGGCGACAATACAGCGAAGCTTCCTGTCCTGGTTCAGGACAATGTCCCTGCTAACATTTTGTTAGGGAATGATCTAGTAGAGTTGGGGTTGATCTCGGATGGTCTTCCCATGACTGCTGCTGCCGTCACTAGATCACAGGTGACATCGGGTCTGGCTGTGGGTCAGATACCCGAGCCAAAGGCGAGGCCTAAGGCAAGAAGGAGGAAGACCAAGAAGGCCACCCCTGTGGAGGGAGCACCTTCTCTTCCTGCCGCACCCATTGGGATCCATGCTCCGGACGGGCTGGGTCCAGTGGAAAACCCAAACTCAACTCCTTTGGGAGAAGAGGCAGAAGACTCTCCTGTGGGAGAGGTTCTTAACCCGGAGGATCATCCCGACCTTCAATGCTTGTTAGCTGAAGGGGGACCCTCCCGGGCGGACTTCTGTAAGGGACAGAGAGAGTGCCACTCTCTCGAGGGACTGAGGAAACAGGCCCTGGCCCAGGCACAAGGAGAGGTGCCTAGGAATTTCCGGATTTATTGGGAGGGTGAGCTTCTTGTTAGTGAGCACACTAAGCCTGAACCTGGTGCCCGCAAGAGGTTGGTGGTACCCCAGGTTTACAGGCCCTTCCTACTGCAGTTGGCGCATGAGGTGCCCTTGGCTGGTCATCTTGGGACCAAGAAGACTAAGCAGAGGCTCTCTGCCCATTTCTACTGGCCACGGATGGGAGTAGAAGTGGAATCCCACTGCAGGACCTGCCCAACTTGTCAGTTGTCTGGCAAGACTGGAGGCAGTGTCATTGCCCCACTGCAGCCGTTGCCAGTGGTTGGCACCCCATTTGAGAGGGTGGGCATCGACATCGTCGGTCCCCTTGACCCTCCCACTTCAGGTGGACATCGGTTCATCCTGGTCTTGGTAGATCATGCCACCAGGTACCCTGAGGCGATACCCCTTCGGGCGGTTACGGCCAAGGTGGTTGCCAGGGCTCTCCTGGGCATTTTTACCCGTGTTGGATTCCCCAAGGAGGTTGTCTCTGACAGAGGATCCAACTTCATGTCGAGTTACATGAAAACCATGTGGAAAGAGTGCGGGGTAACCTACAAGTTCTCCACCTCTTACCACCCCCAGACCAATGGTCTGGTTGAGAGATTTAACAAAACTCTCAAGGGCATGCTAGGTGCTTTGGAAGAGCCCCTAAGGAGGAAATGGGATCTCCTCCTGCCATGCCTGCTGTTTGCTTACAGAGAGGTACCTCAAGAGGGTGTTGGTTTCAGCCCCTTTGAGTTACTCTTTGGACATCCCGTGAGGGGGCCCCTCGCCTTGATCCGAGAAGGCTGGGAAGCCACCCCTCCAGGTCCCGCCAAGCAAGTGGGGGACTATGTGTTAGGCCTCAGGCGGAGGATGACACAGATGATGGGTCAGGCAACAGCAAATCTCAAGGCCAGCCAGGAATTGAATAAGTACTGGCATGACCTTAAAGCCTCACAAGTGGATTGGACTCCGGGACAGGAAATCCTTGTGATGGAGCCTACCAAGCCTAGGGCTTTGGCAGACAAGTGGACTGGACCCTTCAGGATCATCTCCAAGATGGGCGAAGTCAACTATCTGGTTGACATGGGAGCCCCTGGGGTAGCTCCTCAGCTATTCCATGTCAACCGGCTCAAGCCTTTCCACAGGCGAGCGGAAGTCTCATGTCTCTTGCTAGCTTCTGGGCCAGACGAGGATGAGAGTGAGCCCCTTCCTGACTTGCTGCATAGCAACCCTCAGGATGGCTCAGTGAAGGGAGTACATCTCTCTCCAGATTTGACAACAGAGCAACAGAGGGCCTGTAGGGCTTTGCTCCAACAGTACGCCTCTCTGTTTTCACTGAAGCCAGGCCTTACACCGTGGTGTAAGCACGAAATTGACACTGATGACAGTGTACCTGTCAAAAGCAGGTGCTACCATATGTCAGATACCGTTAAGAACCACAACCAGGCTGAGGTCGCCAAGATGTTGGATCTGGGTGTTATTGAACCCTCAACCAGTCCCTGGTCCAGTCCAGTGGTCCTTGTCCCCAAGGCAAGTTCCCAGGCGGGCACCAAGGATTGGAGGTTCTGTGTGGACTACCGAGGAGTCAATGCCGTCACCAAAACTGACGCGCACCCATTACCCAGGGCTGATGAGCTCGTGGATACCATCGGTGCTGCCAAGTTTGTGAGCACCTTTGACCTCACTTCAGGCTATTGGCAAATAGCTCTGACGGACCATGCCAAGGAAAAGACGACCTTCTCAACACCTGAGGGACTCTACCAGTTTAGGGTCATGCCTTTTGGGTTGAAGAATGCCCCTGCCACCTTCCAGAGATTGGTCAATCATGCGCTCAGTGGGCTGGAAGCCTTTTGTGTGGCTTACTTAGACGACATTGCCGTCTACAGTTCCACCTCGGAAGAGCATTTGACACATCTGGATAGGGTGTTGCAGGCCTTAAAAAGGGCTAACCTCACTATCAAGGCCACCAAGTGCCAGATAGCTCAGGGGAAAGTTACCTATCTTGGTCATGAGGTAGGAGGGGGTCAAATCCAACCTCTCGCCAGTAAAGTACAGGATGTACAGAACTGGGAGACTCCCACTACTCAAACCCAGATGAGAGCCTTTTTGGGCCTCACTGGGTACTATCGCAATTTCATGGCAGACTATGGAACCATAGCTGCACCTCTGACCGCTCTAACGTCACCCAAGCAGCCTAGGAAGGTTAATTGGACCGAAGACTGTCAGAGGGCCTTTGATGGCTTGAAAGAAAGTCTGTTTAGGGCACCTGTGTTGAGTGCGCCTGACTACAGCCGACCCTTTATCGTCCAGACGGATGCCTGCGACACCGGAATTGGAGCTGTCTTGTCCCAGTTAGATGACAAAGGGAGAGGACACCCTATCATATTCATCAGTAGACAACTCAAGGGTAGAGAACTTAGGTGGGCTACTGTTGAAAAGGAGTGTTTTAGTATAGTTTGGAGCCTTAGGCGTTTTAGGCCCTACCTTACGGGGTCCACCTTCAAGGTCCAAACAGATCATAAGCCCCTGAAGTGGCTTATGCAGATGAAGGGTGAGAACCCAAAATTGCTCAGGTGGTCCATTAGCCTGCAAGGGCTAGACTTCACCATAGAGCACAGACCAGGCAAGAGTCACGATAATGCAGATGGCCTTTCCAGAAGGTATGTTGACCGTCTGGATGAGGGTGTCTATCCCGTGGGAGATTAGACACCCTCCACCTCAGTCTGGGGGGGGCGACTGTGATGCTGGAAATGCATCTGAGGGACAGGGCCTCTGAATCCTTGTCCTTTTTCTGTTTCTACCGTGTGTTCTGTCATGTTTTCTGCCCAGGAGTCCATGTGGGACTCCTGGCAGTGCAGCTCTCTCTTTTGGTTTGGTGAACAGACCCATGGGATACCCTTATGGCACCCATGGGTAGGGGTACAACCCTGTGCCCCTAGTGTATGTTTTTGGGCACCTGTGGGTGGCCCACAGAGCAGGGTATGGGCTGGTGGCAGCTCCATGCTGAATCTGCCAGGTGCTCTGAGTGTCCTCCATTTTGGGACACCCAGGCCCTGCCATTGGGATCAGTTGATTCCTGATAGAAACAAGATGGCCCCTGTGGCCTCTTGCTTTCTATTGCCTGTTGTCTTGTTTTTCCCAAAGTCCTGGAAAGCCCTGACTCTGTCCCTTCCCCCTGACTGGCTGTTGGGTGGAAGTTCCATATATGGTGTTGTTGTGAAGGCCCAGCTAGACTGACTGGAGCCTTCCCACTGACTGTATGTTGTGGGTACCTCCTGTGGGTGGGACCTGGGTGAATGGAGTGGGTGACCAATATACACTCCTTGTTGTGGTTGTCTGGTTTCTGGCATGTGAGACAAAGACTGAGACAGCCCTGCCCGAAACTGGCCTGAATGCAGTGTGTAGTGTTGAATGGCTGGGTACTTGTCCCAATCCACATTTCTTGTTGTGAGTGTCTAGAAGGGAGGAGTGTGGCCTGAATGCACTGTGTGCCTGATTGGCTGACTGACTGCATGAATGCCCTGCAGTATGATTGGCTGCTGAGTGTGTGCCAGCAGCGTGGATGAGGGAGAGGATAGTATATCTGGGGACCTCTCACCACTGGAAAAGTGTTCAGAAGGAACCATTGGTTGAGAAGCGACCATTGTGTTCAGCAGCGTTCTGGAGCTGAGTCTCCACTCTACGAGTAACTGGAACTGCTGATCCTCGACGTCCAGCTGGAAGAAGAAGACTTGCTGCTGCATTTGCTTCGACCGATCCGAAGGCTGCCGTGTTCGTCGAGGACTGACCCGAGAGAGGACCTGGCTAGGCGCCCTCTTCCCGTGCTCCGAGGGACCATCGAGCACCGCTGAATCTTCGCCGAAGCGCCCTGGAAGTCAGACCCTCGAAAGGCTGCCGACCCGAGACGGGACCGCCGAGGAGATCGAAGTGAAGCACCCGGACATCGACGCTGTCGAAGTCCATTGCCGTCGACCAGGGTTCGCAGGTCTGTGTAACCGCTGGAGGCCCGTCGAAGTTGTGTTGCCCAGCCGTGGGAACCACTTGACGCCGTGCCGCCGACGACCGGAGCCGTCCGCTCCTTGCCTAAGAACATTTGACTCGAAGGACTCCCTCGTCCGCATCGTCGACCGCTTTTGTCCTGCCGGAGAAAGTCGAGGACGACCAACGCGCCGAGGAGAATCCGCCGGTGGGTTTCCCGTCACCTCACGACTCCAAAGACTCGAGCGACTCGACGCCCTTGCTGGGCCACCGTCATTCACAATCTTTGCGGTCCAGAACTAGTGTCGCCGAGGTGCCCCGCACGCCTCTTCCTCGCAGGACGCCGACGTCTCGACGCCGACGAGCACCGCTCGGATCGAAGCCTGCCGCCTCATCGACGCCGTTCTACCCTGTTTGTTGTCGGACGTTCGACGCCCCGTGTCTCTCGCTTGAAAGGGAAGGCATTCAAGAAGGGCCGTCGATTCCCCGACACCGAACACCGAGTTCCTCGACGCTTCTCGACGCCTCTCGACGATCCGTGACTCCTGCTTTAAAGGGGGTCATTCAAGAAGGATCTGTCGACGCCTCCTCGAAGAACTCGACTCCACCAGGTACATTGGGGGGGTAAAAACATTGTAGGAGAGAATAAGACCATTGAACAATATATGGACTGGGCTTGTGTTATATCTCTTTATTTTACAGGTTGCCCAGGTGGGGGGATCTCCACACAGAACTGTGCCTAGTGGTAGGGGTCAGTATTCTGCCTATTGCTCAACCATCTTATTTTCTCTCCTCTCTCTATTGCTGGTTTCACTCTATTGGTCTGTGTGACATTGTACAGTATTGTTAATGCACTGTAATGAGATCTAGGGTGGTACCACTGTAGGATTGTATATATTTGCCATTGTAGATTTTGCCGGAGTACAAAGTGAGTTACTATGATAAATGTACATAACCTTAACTATTGATTATATAAAGACTGTGTTCTAACCAATACAGAGTGTGGATATTCCTTTGTGGGGGCTTGGGGATACACTGTACTTAAGAACCAGCCTGCATCACCTCCTGAGAAGCTAGGCCTTGATTGCTCGACCATTGCTACCGAATAGAGAATCTTGGCTGGGGTCTCCTGTGCCTCTCCTCCACCATATAGGGAGCGGAAGTACAGACACCCCCCACCGGTCGTTGAGGCCCGTCTCTCACACGCACATCGCCCCAGATTTTTTTACCCAGACACCCCTGCAAAGTCCGAAATGTGGGGAAAAAAACGCTTTTTCCGCACATTTCGCTCGACGCACCCATCGAAACACGCCCCCAACAACACATGGCCTATCGTCACGCGTTCCCACAGGTGTCCCGATGAAAACGGTACCTCACATGTGTGGGTGCACCTACCTGGGCGCCAAGGGGAGAGCCTAAAACACAAGTAACCCCAAGTCTGTTTTCAGAGGGAAATCTCAGACATTCTGCCGACCGGCACAACGTACAGATATGGGCCTCGGGTGTCCAAGCCACTGAGGGAAACAGGGAACCCCATGCATTTTCGAAAAGGGGACACCCGTGGGAATCCGCAGAGGTATGATTTGCGCACATCGCCCCTGATTTTTTTACCCAGACACCCCTGCAAAGTCCGAAATGTGGGGAAAAAACGCTTTTTCCGCACATTTCGCTCGACGCACCCATCGAACAACGCCCCCAACAACACATGGCCTACCGTCACGCGTTCCCACAGGTGTCCTAATGAAAACGGTACCCCACATGTGTGGGTGCACCTACCTGGCCGCCAAGGGGAAAGCCTAAAACACAAGTAACCCCAAGTCTGTTTTCAGAGGGAAATCTCAGACATTCAGCCGACCGGCACAACGTACAGATATGGGCCTCAGGTGTCCAAGCCACCGAGGAAAACAGGGAACCCCATGCATTTTCGAAAAGAGGACACCCGTGGGAATCCGCAGAGGTATGATTTGCGCACATCGCCCCAGATTTTTTTACCCAGACACCCCTGCAAAGTCCGAAATGTGGGGAAAAAAACGCTTTTTCCGCACATTTCGCTCGACGCACCCATCGAAACACGCCCCCAACAACACATGGCCTACCGTTACGCGTTCCCACAGGTGTCCCGATGAAAACGGTACGTCACATGTGTGGGTGCACCTACCTGGCCGCCAAGGGGAAAGCCTAAAACACAAGTAACCCCAAGTCTGTTTTCACACCGGAAATGTCACATTCTCACATCATACAGATATGGGCCTCGGGTGTCCAAGCCACGGAGGAAAACAGGGAACCCCATGCATTTCCGAAAAGAGGACACCCGTGGGAATCCGCAGAGGTATGATATGCCCAAATCGGCCCAGAAATTATTACCCAGACACCCCCGCAAAGTCCGAAATGTGGGAAAAAATACGCAATTTCAGCACATTTTGCTCGGCTCACCCATCGAAACACGCCCCAAACAACACATGGCCTACCGTCACGCGTTCCCACAGGTGTCCCGATGAAAACGGTACCTCACATGTGTGGATGCACCTACCTGGCCGCCAAGGGGAAAGCCTAAAACACAAGTATCCCCAAGTCTGTTTTCAGAGGGAAATCTCAGACATTCTGCCGACCGGCACAACGTACAGATATGGGCCTCGGGTGTCCAAGCCACCGAGGAAAACAGGGAACCCCATGCATTTTCGGAAAGGGCACACCCGTGGGAATCCGCAGAGGTATGATTTGCGCACATCGCCCCAGATTTTTTTACCCAGACACCCCTGCAAAGTCCGAAATGTGGGGAAAAAAATGCTTTTTCCGCACATTTCGCTCGACGCACCCATCGAAACACGTCCCCAACAACACATGGCCTACCGTCACGCGTTCCCACAGGTGTCCCGATGAAAACGGTACCTCACATGCGTGGGTGCACCTACCTGGCTGGCAAGGGGCAAGCCGAAAATGCAAGCAACCCCCAGTCTGTTTGCAGAGGGGAATCTCAGCCATTCTGCCGACCGGCACAACGTACAGATATGGGCCTCGGGTGTCCAAGCCACCGAGGAAAACAGGAAACCCCATGCATTTTCGAAAAGAGGACACCCGTGGGAATCCGCAGAGGTATGATTTGCGCACATCACCCCAGATTTTTTTACCCAGACACCCCTGCAAAGTCCGAAATGTGGGGAAAAAAACGCTTTTTCAGCACATTTCGCTCGACGCACCCATCGAAACACGCCCCCAACAACACATGGCCTACCGTCACGCGTTCCCACAGGTGTCCCGATGAAAACGGTACCTCACATGTGTGGGTGCACCTACCTGGCCGCCAAGGGGAAAGCCTAAAACACAAGTAACCCCAAGTCTGTTTTCACACCGGAAATGTCACACTCTCACATCATACAGATATGGGCCTCGGGTGTCCAAGCCACCGAGGAAAACCGGGAACCCCATGCATTTCCGAAAAGAGGACACCCGTGGGAATCCGCAGAGGTATGATATGCCCAAATCGCCCCAGAATGTATTACCCAGACACCCCCGCAAAATCCGAAATGTGGGAAAAAATACGCAATTTCCGCACATTTCGCTCGGCTCACCCATCGAAACACGCCCCCAACAACACATGGCCTACCGTCACCCGTTCCCACAGGTGTCCCGATGAAAACGGTACCTCACATGTGTGGGTGCACCTACCTGGCCGCCAAGGGGAAAGCCTAAAACACAAGTAACCCCAAGTCTGTTTTCAGAGGGAAATCTCAGACATTCTACCGACCGGCACAACGTACAGATATGGGCCTCAGGTGTCCAAGCCACCAAGGAAAACAGGGAACCCCATGCATTTTCGAAAAGGGGACACCCGTGGGAATCCGCAGAGGTATGATTTGCGCACATCGCCCCAGATTTTTTTACCCAGACACCCCTGCAAAGTCCGAAATGTGGGGAAAAAAACGCTTTTTCCGCACATTTCGCTCGACGCACCCATCGAACAACGCCCCCAACAACACATGGCCTACCGTCACGCATTCCCACAGGTGTCCCGATGAAAACGGTACCTCACATGTGTGGGTGCACCTACCTGGCCGCCAAGGGGAAAGCCTAAAACACAAGTAACCCCAAGTCTGTTTTCAGAGGGAAATCTCAGACATTCTGCCGACCGGCACAACGTACAGATATGGGCCTCAGGTGTCCAAGCCACCGAGGAAAACAGGGAACCCCATGCATTTTCGAAAAGGGGACACCCGTGGGAATCCGCAGAGGTATGATTTGCGCACATCGCCCCAGATTTTTTTACCCAGAAACCCCTGCAAAGTCTGAAATGTGGGGAAAAAAACGCTTTTTCCGCACATTTCGCTCGACGCACCCATCGAACAACGCCCCCAACAACACATGGCCTACGGTCACGCGTTCCCACAGGTGTCCCGATGAAAACGGTACCTCACATGTGTGGGTGCACCTACCTGGCCGCCAAGGGGAAAGCCTAAAACACAAGTAACCCCAAGTCTGTTTTCACACCGGAAATGTCACACTCTCACATCATACAGATATGGGCCTCGGGTGTCCAAGCCACCGAGGAAAACCGGGAACCCCATGCATTTCCGAAAAGAGGACACCCGTGGGAATCCGCAGAGGTATGATATGCCCAAATCGCCCCAGAATGTATTACCCAGACACCCCCGCAAAATCCGAAATGTGGGAAAAAATACGCAATTTCCGCACATTTCGCTCGGCTCACCCATCGAAACACGCCCCCAACAACACATGGCCTACCGTCACCCGTTCCCACAGGTGTCCCGATGAAAACGGTACCTCACATGTGTGGGTGCACCTACCTGGCCGCCAAGGGGAAAGCCTAAAACACAAGTAACCCCAAGTCTGTTTTCAGAGGGAAATCTCAGACATTCTACCGACCGGCACAACGTACAGATATGGGCCTCAGGTGTCCAAGCCACCAAGGAAAACAGGGAACCCCATGCATTTTCGAAAAGGGGACACCCGTGGGAATCCGCAGAGGTATGATTTGCGCACATCGCCCCAGATTTTTTTACCCAGACACCCCTGCAAAGTCCGAAATGTGGGGAAAAAAACGCTTTTTCCGCACATTTCGCTCGACGCACCCATCGAACAACGCCCCCAACAACACATGGCCTACCGTCACGCATTCCCACAGGTGTCCCGATGAAAACGGTACCTCACATGTGTGGGTGCACCTACCTGGCCGCCAAGGGGAAAGCCTAAAACACAAGTAACCCCAAGTCTGTTTTCAGAGGGAAATCTCAGACATTCTGCCGACCGGCACAACGTACAGATATGGGCCTCAGGTGTCCAAGCCACCGAGGAAAACAGGGAACCCCATGCATTTTCGAAAAGGGGACACCCGTGGGAATCCGCAGAGGTATGATTTGCGCACATCGCCCCAGATTTTTTTACCCAGAAACCCCTGCAAAGTCTGAAATGTGGGGAAAAAAACGCTTTTTCCGCACATTTCGCTCGACGCACCCATCGAACAACGCCCCCAACAACACATGGCCTACGGTCACGCGTTCCCACAGGTGTCCCGATGAAAACGGTACCTCACATGTGTGGGTGCACCTACCTGGCCGCCAAGGGGAAAGCCTAAAACACAAGTAACCCCAAGTCTGTTTTCAGAGGGAAATCTCAGACATTCTGCCGACCGGCACAACGTACAAATATGGGCATCGGGTGTCCAAGCCACCAAGGAAAACAGGGAACCCCATGCATTTTCGAAAAGAGGACACCCGTGGGAATCCGCAGAGGTATTATTTGCGCACATCGCCCCAGTATTTTTTACCCAGACACCCCTGCAAAGTACGAAATGTGGGGAAAAAAACGCTTTTTCCGCACATTTCGCTCGACGCACCCATCGAAACACGCCCCCAACAACACATGGCCTACCGTCACGCGTTCCCACAGGTGTCCCGATGAAAACGGTACCTCACATGTGTGGGTGCACCTACCTGGCCGCCAAGGGGAAAGCCTAAAACACAAGTAACCCCAAGTCTGTTTTCAGAGGGAAATCTCAGACATTCTGCCGACCGGCACAACGTACAGATATGGGCCTCGGGTGTCCAAGCCACAGAGGAAAACAGGGAACCCCATGCATTTTCGAAAAGGGGACACCCGTAGGAATCCGCAGAGGTATGATTTGCGCACATCGCCCCAGATTTTTTTACCCAGACACCCCTGCAAAGTCCGAAATGTGGGGAAAAAAACACTTTTTCCGCACATTTCGCTCGACGCACCCATCGAACAATGCCCCCAACAACACATGGCCTACCGTCACGCGTTCCCACAGGTGACCCGATGACAACGGTACCTCACATGTGTGGGTGCACCTACCTGGCCGCCAAGGGGAAAGCCTAAAACACAAGTAACCCCAAGTCTGTTTTCAGAGGGAAATCTCAGACATTCTGCCGACCGGCACAACGTACAGATATGGGCCTCGGGTGTCCAAGCCACCGAGGAAAACAGGGAACCCCATGCATTTTCGAAAAGAGGACACCCGTGGGAATCTGCAGAGGTATGATTTGCGCACATCGCCCCAGAGTTTTTTACCCAGACACCCCCGCAAAGTCCGAAATGTGGGGAAAAATACGCAATTTCCACACATTTCGCTCGACGCACCCATCAAAACACGCACCCAGCAACACATGGCCTACCGTCACGCGTTCCCACAGGTGTCCCGATGAAAACGGTACCTCACATGTGTGGGTGCACCTACCTGGCCGCCAAGGGGAAAGCCTAAAACACAAGTAACCCCAAGTCTGTTTTCAGAGGGAAATCTCAGACATTCTGCCGACTGGCACAACGTACAGATATGGGCCTCGGGTGTCCAAGCCACCGAGGAAAACAGGGAACCCCATGTATTTTCGAAAAAGAGGACACCCGTGGGAATCCGCAGAGGTATGATTTGCGCACATCGCCCCAGATTGTTTTACCCAGACACCCCTGCAAAGTCCGAAATGTGGGGAAAAAAACGATTTTTCCGCACATTTCGCTCGACGCACCCATCGAAACACGTCCCCAACAACACATGGCCTACCGTCACGCGTTCCCACAGGTGTCCCGATGAAAACGGTACCTCACATGTGTGGGTGCACCTACCTGGCCGCCAAGGGGAAAGCCTAAAACACAAGTAACCCCAAGTCTGTTTTCAGAGGGAAATCTCAGACATTCTGCCGACCGGCACAACGTACAGATATGGGCCTCGGGTGTCCAAGCCACAGAGGAAAACAGGGAACCCCATGCATTTTCAAAAAGGGGACACCCGTGGGAATCCGCAGAGGTATGATTTGCGCACATCGCCCCAGATTTTTTTACCCAGACACCCCTGCAAAGTCCGAAATGTGGGGAAAAAAACGCTTTTTCCGCACATTTTGCTCGACGCACCCATAGAAACAAGTCCCCAACAACACATGGCCTACCTTCACGCGTTCCCACAGGTGTCCCGATGAAAACGGTACCTCACATGTGTGGGTGCACCTACCTGGCCGCCAAGGGGAAAGCCTAAAACACAAGTAACCCCAAGTCTGTTTTCAGAGGGAAATCTCAGACATTCTGCCGACCGGCACAACGTACAGATATGGGCCTCGGATGTCCAAGCCACCGAGGAAAACAGGGAACCCCATGCATTTTCGAAAAGGGGACACCCGTGGGAATCCGCAGAGGTATGATTTGCGCACATCGCCCCAGATTATTTTACCCAGACACCCCTGAAAAGTCCGAAATGTGGGGAAAAAAACGCTTTTTCTGCACATTTCGCTTGACGCACCCATAGAAACACGTCCCCAACAACACATGGCCTACCGTCACGCGTTCCCACAGGTATCCCGATGAAAACGGTACCTCACATGTGTGGGTGCACCTACCTGGCCGCCAAGGGGAAAGCCTAAAACACAAGTAACCCCAAGTCTGTTTTCAGAGGGAAATCTCAGACATTCTGCCGACCGGCACAACGTACAGATATGTGCCTCGGGTGTCCAAGCCACAGAGGAAAACAGGGAACCCTATGCATTTTCGAAAAGGGGACACCTGTGGGAATCCGCAGAGGTATGATTTGCGCACATCGCCCCAGATTTTTTTACCCAGACACCCCTGCAAAGTCCGAAATGTCAGGAAAATAACGCTTTTTCCGCACATTTCGCTCGACGCACCCATCGAAACACGTCCCCAACAACACATGGCCTACCGTCACGCGTTCCCACAGGTGTCCCGATGAAAACGGTACCTCACATGTGTGGGTGCACCTACCCGGCCGCCAAGGGGAAAGCCTAAAACACAAGTAACCCCAAGTCTGTTTTCACACCGGAAATGTCACACTCTCACATCATACAGATATGGGCCTCGGGTGTCCAAGCCACCGAGGAAAATAGGGAACCCCATGCATTTCCGAAAAGAGGACACCCGTGGGAATCCGCAGAGGTATGATATGCCCAAATCGCCCCAGAATTTATTACCCAGACACCCCCGCAAAGTTCGAAATGTGGGAAAAAATACGCAATTTCCGCACATTTCGCTCGGCTCACCCATCGAAACACGCCCCCAACAACACATGGCCTACCGTCACGCGTTCCCACAGGTGTCCCGATGAAAACGGTACCTCACATGTGTGGGTGCACCTACCTGGCCGCCAAGGGGAAAGCCTAAAACACAAGTAACCCCAAGTCTGTTTTCACACCGGAAATGTCACACTCTCACATCATAAAGATATGGGCCTCGGGTGTCCAAGCCACCGAGGAAAACCGGGAACCCCATGCATTTCCGAAAAGAGGACACGCGTGGGAATCCGCAGAGGTATGATATGCCCAAATTGCCCCAGAATTTATTACCCAGACACCCCCGCAAAATCCGAAATGTGGGAAAAAATACGCAATTTCCCCACATTTCGCTCGGCTCACCCATCGAAACACGCCCCCAACAACACATGGCCTACCGTCACCCGTTCCCACAGGTGTCCCGATGAAAACGGTACCTCACATGTGTGGGTGCACCTACCTGGCCGCCAAGGGGAAAGCCTAAAACACAAGTAACCCCAAGTCTGTTTTCAGAGGGAAATCTCAGACATTCTACCGACCGGCACAACGTACAGATATGGGCCTCAGGTGTCCAAGCCACCGAGGAAAACAGGGAACCCCATGCATTTTCGAAAAGGGGACACCCGTGGGAATCCGCAGAGGTATGATTTGCGCACATCGCCCCAGATTTTTTTACCCAGACACCCCTGCAAAGTCCGAAATGTGGGGAAAAAACCGCTTTTTCCGCACATTTCGCTCGACGCACCCATCGAAAAACGCCCCCAACAACACAGGGCCTACCGTCACGCGTTCCCACAGGTGTCCCGATGAAAACGGTACCTCACATGTGTGGGTGCACCTACCTGGCCGCCAAGGGGAAAGCCTAAAACACAAGTAACCCCAAGTCTGTTTTCAGAGGGAAATCTCAGACATTCTGCCGACCGGCACAACGTACATATATGGGCCTCAGGTGTCCAAGCCACCGAGGAAAACAGGGAACCCCATGCATTTCCGAAAAGGGGACACCCGTGGGAATCCGCAGAGGTATGATTTGCGCACATCGCCCCAGATTCTTTTACCCAGAAACCCCTGCAAAGTCTGAAATGTAGGGAAAAAACGCTTTTTCCGCACATTTCGCTCGACGCACCCATCGAACAACGCCCCCAACAACACATGGCCTACCGTCACGCGTTCCCACAGGTGTCCCGATGAAAACGGTACCTCACATGTGTGGGTGCACCTACCTGGCCGCCAAGGGGAAAGCCTAAAACACAAGTAACCCCAAGTCTGTTTTCAGAGGGAAATCTCAGACATTCTGCCGACCGGCACAACGTACAAATATTGGCCTCGGGTGTCCAAGTCACCGAGGAAAACAGGGAACCCCATGCATTTTCGAAAAGAGGACACCCGTGGGAATCCGCAGAGGTATTATTTGCGCACATCGCCCCAGAATTTTTTACCCAGACACCCCTGCAAAGTCCGAAATGTGCGGAAAAAAACGCTTTTTCCGCACATTTCGCTCGACGCACCCATCGAAACACGCCCCCAACAACACATGGCCTACCGTCACGCGTTCCCACAGGTGTCCCGATGAAAACGGTACCTCACATGTGTGGGTGCACCTACCTGGCCGCCAAGGGGAAAGCCTAAAACACAAGTAACCCCAAGTCTGTTTTCAGAGGGAAATCTCAGACATTCTGCCGACCGGCACAACGTACAGATATGGGCCTCGGGTGTCCAAGCCACAGAGGAAAACAGGGAACCCCATGCATTTTCGAAAAGGGGACACCCGTGGGAATCCGCAGAGGTATGATTTGCGCACATCGCCCCAGATTTTTTTACCCAGACACCCCTGCAAAGTCCGAAATGTGGGGAAAAAAACACTTTTTCCGCACATTTCGCTCGACGCACCCATCGAACAATGCCCCCAACAACACATGGCCTACCGTCACGCGTTCCCACAGGTGACCCGATGACAACGGTACCTCACATGTGTGGGTGCACCTACCTGGCCGCCAAGGGGAAAGCCTAAAACAGAAGTAACCCCAAGTCTGTTTTCAGAGGGAAATCTCAGACATTCTGCCGACCGGCACAACGTACAGATATGGGCCTCGGGTGTCCAAGCCACCGAGGAAAACAGGGAACCCCATGCATTTTCGAAAAGAGGACACCCGTGGGAATCCGCAGAGGTATGATTTGCGCACATCGCCCCAGAGTTTTTTACCCAGACACCCCCGCAAAGTCCGAAATGTGGGGAAAAATACGCAATTTCCACACATTTCGCTCGACGCACCCATCGAAACACGCCCCCAACAACACTTGGCCTACCGTCACGCGTTCCCACAGGTGTCCCGATGAAAACAGTACCTCACATGTGTGGGTGCACCTACCTGGCCGCCAAGGGGAAAGCCTAAAACACAAGTAACCCCAAGTCTGTTTTCAGAGGGAAATCTCAGACATTCTGCCGACCGGCACAACGTACAGATATGGGCCTCGGGTGTCGAAGCCACCGAGGAAAACAGGGAACCCCATGCATTTTCGAAAAGAGGACACCCGTGGGAATCCGCAGAGGTGTGATTTGCGCACATCGCCCCAGATTGTTTTACCCAGACACCCCTGCAAAGTCCGAAATGTGGGGAAAAAAACGATTTTTCCGCACATTTCGTTCGACGCACCCATCGAAACACGTCCCCAACAACACATGGCCTACCGTCACGCGTTCCCACAGGTGTCCCGATGAAAACGGTACCTCACATGTGTGGGTGCACCTACCTGGCCGCCAAGGGGAAAGCCTAAAACACAAGTAACCCCAAGTCTGTTTTCAGAGGGAAATCTCAGACATTCTGCCGACCGGCACAACGTACAGATATTGGCCTCGGGTGTCCAAGCCACAGAGGAAAACAGGGAACCCCATGCATTTTCGAAAAGGGGACACCCGTGGGAATCCGCAGAGGTATGATTTGCGCACATCGCCCCAGATTTTTTTACCCAGACACCCCTGCAAAGTCCGAAATGTGGGGAAAAAAACGCTTTTTCTGCACATTTCGCTCGACGCACCCATAGAAACACGTCCCCAACAACACATGGCCTACCGTCACGCGTTCCCACAGGTATCCCGATGAAAACGGTACCTCACATGTGTGGGTGCACCTACCTGGTCGCCAAGGGGAAAGCCTAAAACGCAAGTAACCCCAAGTCTGTTTTCAGAGGGAAATCTCAGACATTCTGCCGACCGGCACAACGTACAGATATGGGCCTCGGGTGTCCAAGCCACAGAGGAAAACAGGGAACCCCATGCATTTTCGAAAAGGGGACACCCGTGGGAATCCGCAGAGGTATGATTTGCGCACATCGCCCCAGATTTTTTTACCCAGACACCCCTTCAAAGTCCGAAATGTGGGGAAAAAAACGCTTTTTCCGCACATTTCGCTCGACGCACCCATAGAAACACGTCCCCAACAACACATGGCCTACCGTCACGCGTTCCCACAGGTGTCCCGATGAAAACGGTAACTCACATGTGTGGGTGCACCTACCTGGCCGCCAAGGGGAAAGCCTAAAACACAAGTAACCCCAAGTCTGTTTTCACACCGGAAATGTCACACTCTCACATCATACAGATATGGGCCTTGGGTGTCCAAGCCACCGAGGAAAACAGGGAACCCCATGCATTTCCGAAAAGAGGACACCCGTGGGAATCCGCAGAGGTATGATTTGCGCACATCGCCCCAGATTTTTTTACCCAGACACCCCTGCAAAGTCCGAAATGTGGGGAAAAAAACGCTTTTTTCGCACATTTCGCTCGACGCACCCATCGAAACACGCCCCCAATAACACATGGCCTACCGTCACGCGTTCCCACAGGTGTCCCGATGAAAACGGTACCTCACATGTGTGGGTGCACCTACCTGGCCGCCAAGGGGAGAGCCTAAAACACAAGTAACCCCAAGTCTGTTTTCAGAGGGAAATCTCAGACATTCTGCCGACCGGCACAACGTACAGATATGGGCCTCGGGTGTCCAAGCCACCGAGGAAAACAGGGAACCCCATGCATTTTCGAAAAGAGGACACCCGTGGGAATCCGCAGAGGTATGATTTGCGCACATCGCCCCAGATTTTTTTACCCAGACACCCCTGCAAAGTCCGAAATGTGGGGAAAAAAACGCTTTTTCCGCACATTTCGCTCGACGCACCTATCGAAACACGCCCCCAACAAAACATGGCCTACCGTCACGCGTTCCCACAGGTGTCCCGATGAAAACGGCACCTCACATGTGTGGGTGCACCTACCTGGCCGCCAAGGGGAAAGCCTAAAACACAAGTAACCCCAAGTCTGTTTTCACACCGGAAATGTCACACTCTCACATCATACAGATATGGGCCTCGGGTGTCCAAGCCACCGAGGAAAACAGGGAACCCCATGCATTTCCGAAAAGAGGACACCCGTGGGAATCCGCAGAGGTATGATATGCCCAAATCGCCCCAGAATTTGTTACCCAGACACCCCCGCAAAGTCCGAAATGTGGGAAAAAATACGCAATTTCTGCACATTTCGCTCGGCACACCCATCGATACACGCCCCCAACAACACATGGCCTACCGTCACGCGTTCTCACAGGTGTCCCGATGAAAACGGTACCTCACATGTGTGGGTGCACCTACCTGGCCGCCTAGGGGAAAGCCTAAAACACAAGTAATCCCAAGTCTGTTTTCAGAGGGAAATCTCAGACATTCTGCGCACCGGCACAACATACAGATATGGGCCTCGGGTGTCCAAGCCACCGAGGAAAACAGGGAACCCCATGCATTTTCGAAAAGAGGACACCCGTGGGAATCCGCAGAGGTATGATTTGCGCACATCGCCCCAGATTTTTTTACCCAGACACCCCTGCAAAGTCCGAAATGTGGGGAAAAAAACGCTTTTTCCGCACATTTCGCTTGACGCACCCATCGAAACACGCCCCCAACAACACATGGCCTACCGTCATGCGTTCCCACAGGTGTCCCGATGAAAACGGTACCTCACATGTGTGGGTGCACCTACCTGGCCGCCAAGGGGAGAGCCTAAAACACAAGTAACCCCAAGTCTGTTTTCAGAGGGAAATCTCAGACATTCTGCCGACCGGCACAACGTACAGATATGGGCCTCGGGTGTCCAAGCCACAGAGGAAAACAAGGAACCCCATGCATTTTCGAAAAGGGGACACCCGTGGGAATCCGCAGAGGTATGATTTGCGCACATCGCCCCAGATTTTTTTACCCAGACACCCCTGCAAAGTCCGAAATGTGGGGAAAAAAACGCTTTTTCCGCACATTTCGCTCGACGCACCCATAGAAACACGTCCCCAACAACACATGGCCTACCGTCACGCGTTCCCACAGGTGTCCCGATGAAAACGGTACCTCACATGTGTGGGTGCACCTACCTGGCCGCCAAGGGGAAAGCCTAAAACACAAGTAACCCCAAGTCTGTTTTCACACCGGAAATGTCACACTCTCACATCATACAGATATGGGCCTTGGGTGTCCAAGCCACCGAGGAAAACAGGGAACCCCATGCATTTCCGAAAAGAGGACACCCGTGGGAATCCGCAGAGGTATGATTTGCGCACATCGCCCCAGATTTTTTTACCCAGACACCCCTGCAAAGTCCGAAATGTGGGGAAAAAAACGCTTTTTCCGCACATTTCGCTCGACGCACCCATCGAAACACGCCCCCAACAACACATGGCCTACCGTCACGCGTTCCCACAGGTGTCCCGATGAAAACGGTACCTCACATGTGTGGGTGCACCTACCTGGCCGCCAAGGGGAGAGCCTAAAACACAAGTAACCCCAAGTCTGTTTTCAGAGGGAAATCTCAGACATTCTGCCGACCGGCACAACGTACAGATATGGGCCTCGGGTGTCCAAGCCACCGAGGAAAACAGGGAACCCCATGCATTTTCGAAAAGAGGACACCCGTGGGAATCCGCAGAGGTATGATTTGCGCACATCGCCCCAGATTTTTTTACCCAGACACCCCTGCAAAGTCCGAAATGTGGGGAAAAAAACGCTTTTTCCGCACATTTCGCTCGACGCACCTATCGAAACACGCCCCCAACAAAACATGGCCTACCGTCACGTGTTCCCACAGGTGTCCCGATGAAAACGGCACCTCACATGTGTGGGTGCACCTACCTGGCCGCCAAGGGGAAAGCCTAAAACACAAGTAACCCCAAGTCTGTTTTCACACCGGAAATGTCACACTCTCACATCATACAGATATGGGCCTCGGGTGTCCAAGCCACCGAGGAAAACAGGGAACCCCATGCATTTCCGAAAAGAGGACACCCGTGGGAATCCGCAGAGGTATGATGTGCCCAAATCGCCCCAGAATGTGTTACCCAGACACCCCCGCAAAGTCCGAAATGTGGGAAAAAATACGCAATTTCCGCACATTTCACTCGGCTCACCCATCGATACACGCCCCCAACAACACATGGCCTACCGTCACGCGTTCTCACAGGTGTCCCGATGAAAACGGTACCTCACATGTGTGGGTGCACCTACCTGGCCGCCAAGGGGAAAGCCTAAAACACAAGTAATCCCAAGTCTGTTTTCAGAGGGAAATCTCAGACATTCTGCCCACCGGCACAACATACAGATATGGGCCTCGGGTGTCCAAGCCACCGAGGAAAACAGGGAACCCCATGCATTTTCGAAAAGAGGACACCCGTGGGAATCCGCAGAGGTATGATTTGCGCACATCGCCCCAGATTTTTTTACCCAGACACCCCTGCAAAGTCCGAAATGTGGGGAAAAAAACGCTTTTTCCGCACATTTCGCTCGACGCACCCATCGAAACACGCCCCCAACAACACATGGCCTACCGTCACGCGTTCCCACAGGTGTCCCGATGAAAACGGTACCTCACATGTGTGGGTGCACCTACCTGGCCGCCAAGGGGAGAGCCTAAAACACAAGTAACCCCAAGTCTGTTTTCAGAGGGAAATCTCAGACATTCTGCCGACCGGCACAACGTACAGATATGGGCCTCGGGTGTCCAAGCCACAGAGGAAAACAGGGAACCCCATGCATTTTCGAAAAGGGGACACCCGTGGGAATCCGCAGAGGTATGATTTGCGCACATCGACCCAGATTTTTTTACCCAGACACCCCTGCAAAGTCCGAAATGTGGGGGAAAAAACGCTTTTTCCGCACATTTCGCTCGACGCACCCATAGAAACACGTCCCCAACAACACATGGCCTACCGTCACGCGTTCCCACAGGTGTCCCGATGAAAACGGTACCTCACATGTGTGGGTGCACCTACCTGGCCGCCAAGGGGAAAGCCTAAAACACAAGTAACCCCAAGTCTGTTTTCAGAGGGAAATCTCAGACATTCTGCCGACCGGCACAACGTACAGATATGGGCCTCGGGTGTCCAAGCCACAGAGGAAAACAGGGAACCCCATGCATTTTCGAAAAGGGGACACCCGTGGGAATCCGCAGAGGTATGATTTGCGCACATCGCCCCAGATTTTTTTACCCAGACACCCCTGCAAATTCCGAAATGTGGGGAAAAAAACGCAATTTCCGCACATTTCGCTCGGCTCACCCATCGAAACACGCCCCCAACAACACATGGCCTACCGTCACGCGTTCCCACAGGTGTCCCGATGAAAACGGTACCTCACATTTGTGGATGCACCTACCTGGCCGCCAAGGGGAAAGCCTAAAATACAAGTAACCCCAAGTCTGTTTTCAGAGGGAAATCTCAGACATTCTGCCGACCGGCACAACGTACAGATATGGGCCTCGGGTGTCCAAGCCACCGAGGAAAACAGGGAACCCCATGCATTTTCGAAAAGAGGACACCCGTGGAAATCCGCAGAGGTATGATTTGCGCACATCGCCCCAGATTGTTTTACCCAGACACCCCTGCAAAGTCCGAAATGTGGGGAAAAAACGATTTTTCCGCACATTTCGCTCGACGCACCCATAGAAACACGTCCCCAACAACACATGGCCTACCGTCACGCGTTCCCACAGGTGTCCCGATGAAAACGGTACCTCACATGTGTGGGTGCACCTACCTGGCCGCCAAGGGGAAAGCCTAAAACACAAGTAACCCCAAGTCTGTTTTCACACCGGAAATGTCACACTCTCACATCATACAGATATGGGCTTTGGGTGTCCAAGCCACCGAGGAAAACAGGGAACCCCATGCATTTCCGAAAAGAGGACACCCGTGGGAATCCGCAGAGGTATGATTTGCGCACATCGCCCCAGATTTTTTTACCCAGACACCCCTGCAAAGTCCGAAATGTGGGGAAAAAAACGCTTTTTCCGCACATTTCGCTCGACGCACCCATCGAAACACGCCCCCAACAACACATGGCCTACCGTCACGCGTTCCCACAGGTGTCCCGATGAAAACGGTACCTCACATGTGTGGGTGCACCTACCTGGCCGCCAAGGGGAGAGCCTAAAACACAAGTAACCCCAAGTCTGTTTTCAGAGGGAAATCTCAGACATTCTGCCGACCGGCACAACGTACAGATATGGGCCTCGGGTGTCCAAGCCACCGAGGAAAACAGGGAACCCCATGCATTTTCGAAAAGAGGACACCCGTGGGAATCCGCAGAGGTATGATTTGCGCACATCGCCCCAGATTTTTTTACCCAGACACCCCTGCAAAGTCCGAAATGTGGGGAAAAAAACGCTTTTTCCGCACATTTCGCTCGACGCACCTATCGAAACACGCCCCCAACAAAACATGGCCTACCGTCACGTGTTCCCACAGGTGTCCCGATGAAAACGGCACCTCACATGTGTGGGTGCACCTACCTGGCCGCCAAGGGGAAAGCCTAAAACACAAGTAACCCCAAGTCTGTTTTCACACCGGAAATGTCACACTCTCACATCATACAGATATGGGCCTCGGGTGTCCAAGCCACCGAGGAAAACAGGGAACCCCATGCATTTCCGAAAAGAGGACACCCGTGGGAATCCGCAGAGGTATGATGTGCCCAAATCGCCCCAGAATGTGTTACCCAGACACCCCCGCAAAGTCCGAAATGTGGGAAAAAATACGCAATTTCCGCACATTTCACTCGGCTCACCCATCGATACACGCCCCCAACAACACATGGCCTACCGTCACGCGTTCTCACAGGTGTCCCGATGAAAACGGTACCTCACATGTGTGGGTGCACCTACCTGGCCGCCAAGGGGAAAGCCTAAAACACAAGTAATCCCAAGTCTGTTTTCAGAGGGAAATCTCAGACATTCTGCCCACCGGCACAACATACAGATATGGGCCTCGGGTGTCCAAGCCACCGAGGAAAACAGGGAACCCCATGCATTTTCGAAAAGAGGACACCCGTGGGAATCCGCAGAGGTATGATTTGCGCACATCGCCCCAGATTTTTTTACCCAGACACCCCTGCAAAGTCCGAAATGTGGGGAAAAAAACGCTTTTTCCGCACATTTCGCTCGACGCACCCATCGAAACACGCCCCCAACAACACATGGCCTACCGTCACGCGTTCCCACAGGTGTCCCGATGAAAACGGTACCTCACATGTGTGGGTGCACCTACCTGGCCGCCAAGGGGAGAGCCTAAAACACAAGTAACCCCAAGTCTGTTTTCAGAGGGAAATCTCAGACATTCTGCCGACCGGCACAACGTACAGATATGGGCCTCGGGTGTCCAAGCCACAGAGGAAAACAGGGAACCCCATGCATTTTCGAAAAGGGGACACCCGTGGGAATCCGCAGAGGTATGATTTGCGCACATCGACCCAGATTTTTTTACCCAGACACCCCTGCAAAGTCCGAAATGTGGGGGAAAAAACGCTTTTTCCGCACATTTCGCTCGACGCACCCATAGAAACACGTCCCCAACAACACATGGCCTACCGTCACGCGTTCCCACAGGTGTCCCGATGAAAACGGTACCTCACATGTGTGGGTGCACCTACCTGGCCGCCAAGGGGAAAGCCTAAAACACAAGTAACCCCAAGTCTGTTTTCAGAGGGAAATCTCAGACATTCTGCCGACAGGCACAACGTACAGATATGGGCCTCGGGTGTCCAAGCCACAGAGGAAAACAGGGAACCCCATGCATTTTCGAAAAGGGGACACCCGTGGGAATCCGCAGAGGTATGATTTGCGCACATCGCCCCAGATTTTTTTACCCAGACACCCCTGCAAATTCCGAAATGTGGGGAAAAAAACGCAATTTCCGCACATTTCGCTCGGCTCACCCATCGAAACACGCCCCCAACAACACATGGCCTACCGTCACGCGTTCCCACAGGTGTCCCGATGAAAACGGTACCTCACATTTGTGGATGCACCTACCTGGCCGCCAAGGGGAAAGCCTAAAATACAAGTAACCCCAAGTCTGTTTTCAGAGGGAAATCTCAGACATTCTGCCGACCGGCACAACGTACAGATATGGGCCTCGGGTGTCCAAGCCACCGAGGAAAACAGGGAACCCCATGCATTTTCGAAAAGAGGACACCCGTGGAAATCCGCAGAGGTATGATTTGCGCACATCGCCCCAGATTGTTTTACCCAGACACCCCTGCAAAGTCCGAAATGTGGGGAAAAAACGATTTTTCCGCACATTTCGCTCGACGCACCCACCGAAACACGTCCCCAACAACACATGGCCTACCGTCACGCGTTCCCACAGGTGTCCCGATGAAAACGGTACCTCACATGTGTGGGTGCACCTACCTAGCCGCCAAGGGGAAAGCCTAAAACACAAGTAACCCCAAGTCTGTTTTCACACCGGAAATGTCACACTCTCACATCATACAGATATGGGCCTCGGGTGTCCAAGCCACCGAGGAAAACAGGGAACCCCATGCATTTCCGAAAAGAGGACACCCGTGGGAATCCGCAGAGGTATGATATGCCCAAATCGACCCAGAATTTATTACCCAGACACCCCCGCAAAGTCCGAAATGTGGGAAAAAAATGCTTTTTCCGCACATTTCGCTCGACGCACCCATCGAAACACGCCCCCAACAACACATGGCCTACCGTCACGCGTTCCCACAGGTGTCCCGATGAAAACGGTACCTCACATGTGTGGGTGCACCTACCTGGCCGCCAAGGGGAGAGCCTAAAACACAAGTAACCCCAAGTCTGTTTTCAGAGGGAAATCTCAGACATTCTGCTGACCGGCACAACGTACAGATATGGGCCTTGGGTGTCCAAGCCACAGAGGAAAACAGGGAACCCCATGAATTTTCGAAAAGGGGACACCCGTGGGAATCATCAGAGGTATGATTTGCGCACATCGACCCAGATTTTTTTACCCAGACACCCCTGCAAAGTCCGAAATGTGGGGAAAAAAACGCTTTTCCCGCACATTTCGCTCGACGCACCCATAGAAACACGTCCCCAACAACACATGGCCTACCGTCACGCATTCCCACAGGTGTCCCAATGAAAACGGTACCTCACATGTGTGGGTGCACCTACCTGGCCGCCAAGGGGAAAGCCTAAAACACAAGTAACCCCAAGTCTGTTTTCAGAGGGAAATCTCAGACATTCTGCCGACCGGCACAATGTACAGCTATGTGCCTCGGGTGTCCAAGCCACAGAGGAAAACAGGGAACCCTATGCATTTTCGAAAAGGGGACACCTGTGGGAATCCGCAGAGGTATGATTTGCGCACATCGCCCCAGATTTTTTTACCCAGACACCCCTGCAAAGTCCGAAATGTCAGGAAAATAACGCTTTTTCCGCACATTTCGCTCGACGCACCCATCGAAACACGTCCCCAACAACACATGGCCTACCGTCACGCGTTCCCACAGGTGTCCCGATGAAAACGGTACCTCACATGTGTGGGTGCACCTACCTGGCCGCCAAGGGGAAAGCCTAAAACACAAGTAACCCCAAGTCTGTTTTCACACCGGAAATGTCACACTCTCACATCATAAAGATATGGGCCTCGGGTGTCCAAGCCACCGAGGAAAACCGGGAACCCCATGCATTTCCGAAAAGAGGACACGCGTGGGAATCCGCAGAGGTATGATATGCCCAAATCGCCCCAGAATTTATTACCCAGACACCCCCGCAAAATCCGAAATGTGGGAAAAAATACGCAATTTCCCCACATTTCGCTCGGCTCACCCATCGAAACACGCCCCCAACAACACATGGCCTACCGTCACGCGTTCCCACAGGTGTCCCGATGAAAACAGTACCTCACATGTGTGGGTGCACCTACCTGGCCGTCAAGGGGAAAGCCTAAAACACAAGTAACCCCAAGTCTGTTTTCACACCGGAAATGTCACACTCTCACATCATAAAGATATGGGCCTCGGGTGTCCAAGCCACCGAGGAAAACCGGGAACCCCATGCATTTCCGAAAAGAGGACACGCGTGGGAATCCGCAGAGGTATGATATGCCCAAATCGCCCCAGAATTTATTACCCAGACACCCCCGCAAAATCCGAAATGTGGGAAAAAATACGCAATTTCCCCACATTTCGCTCGGCTCACCCATCGAAACACGCCCCCAACAACACATGGCCTACCGTCACCCGTTCCCACAGGTGTCCCGATGAAAACGGTACCTCACATGTGTGGGTGCACCTACCTGGCCGCCAAGGGGAAAGCCTAAAACACAAGTAACCCCAAGTCTGTTTTCAGAGGGAAATCTCAGACATTCTACCGACCGGCACAACGTACAGATATGGGCCTCAGGTGTCCAAGCCACCGAGGAAAACAGGGAACCCCATGCATTTTCGAAAAGGGGACACCCGTGGGAATCCGCAGAGGTATGATTTGCGCCCATCGCCCCAGATTTTTTTACCCAGACACCCCTGCAAAGTCCGAAATGTGGGGAAAAAAACGCTTTTTCCGCACATTTCGCTCGACGCACCCATTGAACAACGCCCCCAACAACACATGGCCTACCGTCACGCGTTCCCACAGGTGTCCCGATGAAAACGGTACCTCACATGTGTGGGTGCACCTACCTGGCCTCCAAGGGGAAAGCCTAAAACACAAGTAACCCCAAGTCTGTTTTCAGAGGGAAATCTCAGACATTCTGCCGACCGGCACAACGTACATATATGGGCCTCAGGTGTCCAAGCCACCGAGGAAAACAGGGAACCCCATGCATTTCCGAAAAGGGGACACCCGTGGGAATCCGCAGAGGTATGATTTGCGCACATCGCCCCAGATTCTTTTACCCAGAAACCCCTGCAAAGTCTGAAATGTGGGGAAAAAACGCTTTTTCCGCACATTTCGCTCGACGCACCCATCGAACAACGCCCCCAACAACACATGGCCTACCGTCACGCGTTCCCACAGGTGTCCCGATGAAAACGGTACCTCACATGTGTGGGTGCACCTACCTGGCCGCCAAGGGGAAAGCCTAAAACACAAGTAACCCCAAGTCTGTTTTCAGAGGGAAATCTCAGACATTCTGCCGACCGGCACAACGTACAAATATTGGCCTCGGGTGTCCAAGCCACCGAGGAAAACAGGGAACCCCATGCATTTTCGAAAAGAGGACACCCGTGGGAATCCGCAGAGGTATTATTTGCGCACATCGCCCCAGAATTTTTTACCCAGACACCCCTGCAAAGTCCGAAATGTGCGGAAAAAAACGCTTTTTCCGCACATTTCGCTCGACGCACCCATCGAAACACGCCCCCAACAACACATGGCCTACCGTCACGCGTTCCCACAGGTGTCCCGATGAAAACGGTACCTCACATGTGTGGGTGCACCTACCTGGCCGCCAAGGGGAAAGCCTAAAACACAAGTAACCCCAAGTCTGTTTTCAGAGGGAAATCTCAGACATTCTGCCGACCGGCACAACGTACAGATATGGGCCTCGGGTGTCCAAGCCACAGAGGAAAACAGGGAACCCCATGCATTTTCGAAAAGGGGACACCCGTGGGAGTCCGCAGAGGTATGATTTGCGCACATCGCCCCAGATTTTTTTACCCAGACACCCCTGCAAAGTCCGAAATGTGGGGAAAAAAACACTTTTTCCGCACATTTCGCTCGACGCACCCATCGAACAATGCCCCCAACAACACATGGCCTACCGTCACGCGTTCCCACAGGTGACCCGATGACAACGGTACCTCACATGTGTGGGTGCACCTACCTGGCAGCCAAGGGGAAAGCCTAAAACAGAAGTAACCCCAAGTCTGTTTTCAGAGGGAAATCTCAGACATTCTGCCGACCGGCACAACGTACAGATATGGGCCTCGGGTGTCCAAGCCACCGAGGAAAACAGGGAACCCCATGCATTTTCGAAAAGAGGACACCCGTGGGAATCCGCAGAGGTATGATTTGCGCACATCGCCCCAGAGTTTTTTACCCAGACACCCCCGCAAAGTCCGAAATGTGGGGAAAAATACACAATTTCCACACATTTCGCTCGACGCACCCATCGAAACACGCCCCCAACAACACATGGCCTACCGTCACGCGTTCCCACAGGTGTCCCGATGAAAACGGTACCTCACATGTGCGGGTGCACCTACCTGGCCGCCAAGGGGAAAGCCTAAAACACAAGTAACCCCAAGTCTGTTTTCAGAGGGAAATCTCAGACATTCTGCCGACCGGCACAACGTACAGATATGGGCCTCGGGTGTCCAAGCCACCGAGGAAAACAGGGAACCCCATGCATTTTCGAAAAGAGGACACCCGTGGGAATCCGCAGAGGTATGATTTGCGCACATCGCCCCAGATTGTTTTACCCAGACACCCCTGCAAAGTCCGAAATGTGGGGAAAAAAACGATTTTTCCGCACATTTCGTTCGACGCACCCATCGAAACACGTCCCCAACAACACATGGCCTACCGTCACGCGTTCCCACAGGTGTCCCGATGAAAACGGTACCTCACATGTGTGGGTGCACCTACCTGGCCGCCAAGGGGAAAGCCTAAAACACAAGTAACCCCAAGTCTGTTTTCAGAGGGAAATCTCAGACATTCTGCCGACCGGCACAACGTACAGATATGGGCCTCGGGTGTCCAAGCCACAGAGGAAAACAGGGAACCCCATGCATTTTCAAAAAGGGGACACCCGTGGGAATCCGCAGAGGTATGATTTGCGCACATCGCCCCATATTTTTTTACCCAGACACCCCTGCAAAGTCCGAAATGTGGGGAAAACAACGCTTTTTCCGCACATTTTGCTCGACGCACCCATAGAAACAAGTCCCCAACAACACATGGCCTACCTTCACGCGTTCCCACAGGTGTCCCGATGACAACGGTACCTCACATGTGTGGGTGCACCTACATGGCCGCCAAGGGGAAAGCCTAAAACACAAGTAACCCCAAGTCTGTTTTCAGAGGGAAATCTCAGACATTCTGCCGACCGGCACAACGTACAGATATGGGCCTCGGATGTCCAAGCCACCGAGGAAAACAGGGAACCCCATGCATTTTCGAAAAGGGGACACCCGTGGGAATCCGCAGAGGTATGATTTGCGCACATCGCCCCAGATTTTTTTACCCAGACACCCCTGCAAAGTCCGAAATGTGGGGAAAAAAACGCTTTTTCTGCACATTTCGCTCGACGCACCCATAGAAACACGTCCCCAACAACACATGGCCTACCGTCACGCGTTCCCACAGGTATCCCGATGAAAACGGTACCTCACATGTGTGGGTGCACCTACCTGGTCGCCAAGGGGAAAGCCTAAAACACAAGTAACCCCAAGTCTGTTTTCAGAGGGAAATCTCAGACATTCTGCCGACCGGCACAACGTACAGATATGGGCCTCGGGTGTCCAAGCCACAGAGGAAAACAGGGAACCCCATGCATTTTCGAAAAGGGGACACCCGTGGGAATCCGCAGAGGTATGATTTGCGCACATCGCCCCAGATTTTTTTACCCAGACACCCCTTCAAAGTCCGAAATGTGGGGAAAAAAACGCTTTTTCCGCACATTTCGCTCGACGCACCCATAGAAACACGTCCCCAACAACACATGGCCTACCGTCACGCGTTCCCACAGGTGTCCCGATGAAAACGGTACCTCACATGTGTGGGTGCACCTACCTGGCCGCCAAGGGGAAAGCCTAAAACACAAGTAACCCCAAGTCTGTTTTCACACCGGAAATGTCACACTCTCACATCATACAGATATGGGCCTTGGGTGTCCAAGCCACCGAGGAAAACAGGGAACCCCATGCATTTCCGAAAAGAGGACACCCGTGGGAATCCGCAGAGGTATGATTTGCGCACATCGCCCCAGATCTTTTTACCCAGACACCCCTGCAAAGTCCGAAATGTGGGGAAAAAAACGATTTTTCCGCACATTTCGTTCGACGCACCCATCGAAACACGTCCCCAACAACACATGGCCTACCGTCACGCGTTCCCACAGGTGTCCCGATGAAAACGGTACCTCACATGTGTGGGTGCACCTACCTGGCCGCCAAGGGGAAAGCCTAAAACACAAGTAATCCCAAGTCTGTTTTCAGAGGGAAATCTCAGACATTCTGCCCACAGGCACAACATACAGATATGGGCCTCGGGTGTCCAAGCCACCGAGGAAAACAGGGAACCCCATGCATTTTCGAAAAGAGGACACCCGTGGGAATCCGCAGAGGTATGATTTGCGCACATCGCCCCAGAGTTTTTTACCCAGACACCCCCGCAAAGTCCGAAATGTGGGGAAAAATACACAATTTCCACACATTTCGCTCGACGCACCCATCGAAACACGCCCCCAACAACACATGGCCTACCGTCACGCGTTCCCACAGGTGTCCCGATGAAAACGGTACCTCACATGTGCGGGTGCACCTACCTGGCCGCCAAGGGGAAAGCCTAAAACACAAGTAACCCCAAGTCTGTTTTCAGAGGGAAATCTCAGACATTCTGCCGACCGGCACAACGTACAGATATGGGCCTCGGGTGTCCAAGCCACCGAGGAAAACAGGGAACCCCATGCATTTTCGAAAAGAGGACACCCGTGGGAATCCGCAGAGGTATGATTTGCGCACATCGCCCCAGATTGTTTTACCCAGACACCCCTGCAAAGTCCGAAATGTGGGGAAAAAAACGATTTTTCCGCACATTTCGTTCGACGCACCCATCGAAACACGTCCCCAACAACACATGGCCTACCGTCACGCGTTCCCACAGGTGTCCCGATGAAAACGGTACCTCACATGTGTGGGTGCACCTACCTGGCCGCCAAGGGGAAAGCCTAAAACACAAGTAACCCCAAGTCTGTTTTCAGAGGGAAATCTCAGACATTCTGCCGACCGGCACAACGTACAGATATGGGCCTCGGGTGTCCAAGCCACAGAGGAAAACAGGGAACCCCATGCATTTTCAAAAAGGGGACACCCGTGGGAATCCGCAGAGGTATGATTTGCGCACATCGCCCCATATTTTTTTACCCAGACACCCCTGCAAAGTCCGAAATGTGGGGAAAACAACGCTTTTTCCGCACATTTTGCTCGACGCACCCATAGAAACAAGTCCCCAACAACACATGGCCTACCTTCACGCGTTCCCACAGGTGTCCCGATGACAACGGTACCTCACATGTGTGGGTGCACCTACATGGCCGCCAAGGGGAAAGCCTAAAACACAAGTAACCCCAAGTCTGTTTTCAGAGGGAAATCTCAGACATTCTGCCGACCGGCACAACGTACAGATATGGGCCTCGGATGTCCAAGCCACCGAGGAAAACAGGGAACCCCATGCATTTTCGAAAAGGGGACACCCGTGGGAATCCGCAGAGGTATGATTTGCGCACATCGCCCCAGATTTTTTTACCCAGACACCCCTGCAAAGTCCGAAATGTGGGGAAAAAAACGCTTTTTCTGCACATTTCGCTCGACGCACCCATAGAAACACGTCCCCAACAACACATGGCCTACCGTCACGCGTTCCCACAGGTATCCCGATGAAAACGGTACCTCACATGTGTGGGTGCACCTACCTGGTCGCCAAGGGGAAAGCCTAAAACACAAGTAACCCCAAGTCTGTTTTCAGAGGGAAATCTCAGACATTCTGCCGACCGGCACAACGTACAGATATGGGCCTCGGGTGTCCAAGCCACAGAGGAAAACAGGGAACCCCATGCATTTTCGAAAAGGGGACACCCGTGGGAATCCGCAGAGGTATGATTTGCGCACATCGCCCCAGATTTTTTTACCCAGACACCCCTTCAAAGTCCGAAATGTGGGGAAAAAAACGCTTTTTCCGCACATTTCGCTCGACGCACCCATAGAAACACGTCCCCAACAACACATGGCCTACCGTCACGCGTTCCCACAGGTGTCCCGATGAAAACGGTACCTCACATGTGTGGGTGCACCTACCTGGCCGCCAAGGGGAAAGCCTAAAACACAAGTAACCCCAAGTCTGTTTTCACACCGGAAATGTCACACTCTCACATCATACAGATATGGGCCTTGGGTGTCCAAGCCACCGAGGAAAACAGGGAACCCCATGCATTTCCGAAAAGAGGACACCCGTGGGAATCCGCAGAGGTATGATTTGCGCACATCGCCCCAGATCTTTTTACCCAGACACCCCTGCAAAGTCCGAAATGTGGGGAAAAAAACGCTTTTTCCGCACATTTCGCTCGACGCACCCATCGAAACACGCCCCCAACAACACATGGCCTACCGTCACGCGTTCCCACAGGTGTCCCGATGAAAACGGTACCTCACATGTGTGGGTGCACCTACCTGGCCGCCAAGGGGAGAGCCTAAAACACAAGTAACCCCAAGTCTGTTTTCAGAGGGAAATCTCAGACATTCTGCCGACCGGCACAACGTACAGATATGGGCCTCGGGTGTCCAAACCACCGAGGAAAACAGGGAACCCCATGCATTTTCGAAAAGAGGACACCCGTGGGAATCCGCAGAGGTATGATTTGCGCACATCGCCCCAGATTTTTTTACCCAGACACCCCTGCAAAGTCCGAAATGTGGGGAAAAAAACGCTTTTTCCGCACATTTCGCTCGACGCACCTATCGAAACACGCCCCCAACAAAACATGGCCTACCGTCACGTGTTCCCACAGGTGTCCCGATGAAAACGGCACCTCACATGTGTGGGTGCACCTACCTGGCCGCCAAGGGGAAAGCCTAAAACACAAGTAACCCCAAGTCTGTTTTCACACCGGAAATGTCACACTCTCACATCATACAGATATGGGCCTCGGGTGTCCAAGCCACCGAGGAAAACAGGGAACCCCATGCATTTCCGAAAAGAGGACACCCGTGGGAATCCGCAGAGGTATGATATGCCCAAATCGCCCCAGAATGTGTTACCCAGACACCCCCGCAAAGTCCGAAATGTGGGAAAAAATACGCAATTTCCGCACATTTCACTCGGCTCACCCATCGATACACGCCCCCAACAACACATGGCCTACCGTCACGCGTTCTCACAGGTGTCCCGATGAAAACGGTACCTCACATGTGTGGGTGCACCTACCTGGCCGCCAAGGGGAAAGCCTAAAACACAAGTAATCCCAAGTCTGTTTTCAGAGGGAAATCTCAGACATTCTGCCCACCGGCACAACATACAGATATGGGCCTCGGGTGTCCAAGCCACCGAGGAAAACAGGGAACCCCATGCATTTTCGAAAAGAGGACACCCGTGGGAATCCGCAGAGGTATGATTTGCGCACATCGCCCCAGATTTTTTTACCCAGACACCCCTGCAAAGTCCGAAATGTGGGGAAAAAAACGCTTTTTCCGCACATTTCGCTCGACGCACCCATCGAAACACGCCCCCAACAACACATGGCCTACCGTCACGCGTTCCCACAGGTGTCCCGATGAAAACGGTACCTCACATGTGTGGGTGCACCTACCTGGCCGCCAAGGGGAGAGCCTAAAACACAAGTAACCCCAAGTCTGTTTTCAGAGGGAAATCTCAGACATTCTGCCGACCGGCACAACGTACAGATATGGGCCTCGGGTGTCCAAGCCACAGAGGAAAACAGGGAACCCCATGCATTTTCGAAAAGGGGACACCCGTGGGAATCCGCAGAGGTATGATTTGCGCACATCGACCCAGATTTTTTTACCCAGACACCCCTGCAAAGTCCGAAATGTGGGGAAAAAAACGCTTTTTCCGCACATTTCGCTCGACGCACCCATAGAAACACGTCCCCAACAACACATGGCCTACCGTCACGCGTTCCCACAGGTGTCCCGATGAAAACGGTACCTCACATGTGTGGGTGCACCTACCTGGCCGCCAAGGGGAAAGCCTAAAACACAAGTAACCCCAAGTCTGTTTTCAGAGGGAAATCTCAGACATTCTGCCGACCGGCACAACGTACAGATATGGGCCTCGGGTGTCCAAGCCACAGAGGAAAACAGGGAACCCCATGCATTTTCGAAAAGGGGACACCCCTGGGAATCCGCAGAGGTATGATTTGCGCACATCGCCCCAGATTTTTTTACCCAGACACCCCTGCAAAGTCCGAAATGTGGGGAAAAAAACGCAATTTCCGCACATTTCGCTCGGCTCACCCATCGAAACACGCCCCCAACAACGCATGGCCTACCGTCACGCGTTCCCACAGGTGTCCCGATGAAAACGGTACCTCACATTTGTGGGTGCACCTACCTGGCCGCCAAGGGGAAAGCCTAAAACACAAGTAACCCCAAGTCTGTTTTCAGAGGGAAATCTCAGACATTCTGCCGACCGGCACAACGTACAGATATGGGCCTCGGGTGTCCAAGCCACCGAGGAAAACAGGGAACCCCATGCATTTTCGAAAAGAGGACACCCGTGGAAATCCGCAGAGGTATGATTTGCGCACATCGCCCCAGATTGTTTTACCCAGACACCCCTGCAAAGTCCGAAATGTGGGGAAAAAACGATTTTTCCGCACATTTCACTCGACGCACCCATCGAAACACGTCCCCAACAACACATGGCCTACCGTCACGCGTTCCCACAGGTGTCCCGATGAAAACGGTACCTCACATGTGTGGGTGCACCTACCTGGCCGCCAAGGGGAAAGCCTAAAACACAAGTAACCCCAAGTCTGTTTTCACACCGGAAATGTCACACTCTCACATCATACAGATATGGGCCTCGGTTGTCCAAGCCACCGAGGAAAACAGGGAACCCCATGCATTTCCGAAAAGAGGACACCCGTGGGAATCCGCAGAGGTATGATATGCCCAAATCGACCCAGAATTTATTACCCAGACACCCCCGCAAAGTCCGAAATGTGGGAAAAAAACGCTTTTTCCGCACATTTCGCTCGACGCACCCATCGAAACACGCCCCCAACAACACATGGCCTACCGTCACGCGTTCCCAAAGGTGTCCCGATGAAAACGGTACCTCACATGTGTGGGTGCACCTACCTGGCCGCCAAGGGGAGAGCCTAAAACACAAGTAACCCCAAGTCTGTTTTCAGAGGGAAATCTCAGACATTCTGCTGACCGGCACAACGTACAGATATGGGCCTCGGGTGTCCAAGCCACAGAGGAAAACAGGGAACCCCATGAATTTTCGAAAAGGGGACACCCGTGGGAATCATCAGAGGTATGATTTGCGCACATCGACCCAGATTTTTTTACCCAGACACTCCTGCAAAGTCCGAAATGTGGGGAAAAAAACGCTTTTCCCGCACATTTCGCTCGACGCACCCATAGAAACACGTCCCCAACAACACATGGCCTACCGTCACGCATTCCCACAGGTGTCCCGATGAAAACGGTACCTCACATGTGTGGGTGCACCTACCTGGCCGCCAAGGGGAAAGCCTAAAACACAAGTAACCCCAAGTCTGTTTTCAGAGGGAAATCTCAGACATTCTGCCGACCGGCACAACGTACAGATATGGGCCTCGGGTGTCCAAGCCACAGAGGAAAACAGGGAACCCCATGCATTTTCGAAAAGGGGACACCCGTGGGAATCCGCAGAGGTATGATTTGCGCACATCGCCCCAGATTTGTTTGCCCAGACACCCCTGCAAAGTCCGAAATGTGGGGAAAAAAACGCAATTTCCGCACATTTCGCTCGGCTCACCCATCGAAACACGCCCCCAACAACACATGGCCTACCGTCACGCGTTCCCACAGGTGTCCCGATGAAAACGGTACCTCACATTTGTGGGTGCACCTACCTGGCCGCCAAGGGGAAAGCCTAAAACACAAGTAACCCCAAGTCTGTTTTCAGAGGGAAATCTCAGACATTCTGCCGACCGGCACAACGTACAGATATGGGCCTCGGGTGTCCAAGCCACCAAGGAAAACAGGGAACCCCATGCATTTTCGAAAAGGGGACACCCGTGTGAATCCGCAGAGGTATGATTTGCGCACATCGCCCCTGATTTTTTTACCCAGACACCCCTGCAAAGTGCGAAATGTGGGGAAAAAAACGCTTTTTCCGCACATTTCGCTCGACGCACCCATCGAACAACGCCCCCAACAACACATGGCCTACCGTCACGCGTTCCCACAGGTGTCCCGATGAAAACGGTACCCCACATGTGTGGGTGCACCTACCTGGCCGCCAAGGGGAAAGCCTAAAACACAAGTAACCCCAAGTCTGTTTTCACACCGGAAATGTCACACTCTCACATCATACAAATATGGGCCTCGGGTGTCCAAGCCACCGAGGAAAACAGGGAACCCCATGCATTTCCGAAAAGAGGACACCCGTGGGAATCCGCAGAGGTATGATATGCCCAAATCGCCCCAGAATTTATTACCCAGACACCCCCGCAAAGTCCGAAATGTGGGAAAAAATACGCAATTTCCGCACAATTCGCTCGGCTCACCCATCGATACACGCCCCCAACAACACATGGCCTACCGTCACGCGTTCCCACAGGTGTCCCGATGAAAACGGTACCTCACATGTGTGGGTGCACCTACCTGGCCGCCAAGGGGAAAGCCTAAAACACAAGTAATCCCAAGTCTGTTTTCAGAGGGAAATCTCAGACATTCTGCCGACCGGCACAACATACAGATATGGGCCTCGGGTGTCCAAGCCACCGAGGAAAACAGGGAACCCCATGCATTTCCGAAAAGAGGACACCCGTGGGAATCCGCAGAGGTATGATTTGCGCACATCGCCCCAGATTTTTTTACCCAGACACCCCTGCAAAGTCCGAAATGTGGGGAAAAAACGCTTTTTCCGCACATTTCGCTCGGCTCACCCATCGATACACGCCCCCAACAACACATGGCCTACCGTCACGCGTTCCCACAGGTGTCCCGATGAAAAAGGTACCTCATATGTGTGGGTGCACCTACCTGGCCGCCAAGGGGAAAGCCTAAAACACAAGTAATCCCAAGTCTGTTTTCAGAGGGAAATCTCAGACATTCTGCCGACCGGCACAACATACAGATATGGGCCTCGGGTGTCCAAGCCACCGAGGAAAACAGGGAACCCCATGCATTTCCGAAAAGAGGACACCCGTGGGAATCCGCAGAGGTATGATTTGCGCACATCGCCGCAGATTTTTTTACCCAGACACCCCTGCAAAGTCCGAAATGTGGGGAAAAAAACGCTTTTTCCGCACATTTCGCTCGACGCACCCATCGAAACACGCCCCCAACAACACATGGCCTACCGTCACGCGTTCCCACAGGTGTCCCGATGAAAACGGTACCTCACATGTGTGGGTGCACCTACCTGGCCGCCAAGGGGAGAGCCTAAAACACAAGTAACCCCAAGTCTGTTTTCAGAGGGAAATCTCAGACATTCTGCCGACCGGCACAACGTACAGACATGGGCCTCGGGTGTCCAAGCCACTGAGGGAAACAGGGAACCCCATGCATTTTCGAAAAGGGGACACCCGTGGGAATCCGCAGAGGTATGATTTGCGCACATCGCCCCAGATTTTTTTACCCAGACACCCCTGCAAAGTCCGAAATGTGGGGAAAAAACGCTTTTTCCGCACATTTCGCTCGGCTCACCCATCGATACACGCCCCCAACAACACATGGCCTACCGTCACGCGTTCCCACAGGTGTCCCGATGAAAAAGGTACCTCATATGTGTGGGTGCACCTACCTGGCCGCCAAGGGGAAAGCCTAAAACACAAGTAATCCCAAGTCTGTTTTCAGAGGGAAATCTCAGACATTCTGCCGACCGGCACAACATACAGATATGGGCCTCGGGTGTCCAAGCCACCGAGGAAAACAGGGAACCCCATGCATTTCCGAAAAGAGGACACCCGTGGGAATCCGCAGAGGTATGATTTGCGCACATCGCCGCAGATTTTTTTACCCAGACACCCCTGCAAAGTCCGAAATGTGGGGAAAAAAACGCTTTTTCCGCACATTTCGCTCGACGCACCCATCGAAACACGCCCCCAACAACACATGGCCTACCGTCACGCGTTCCCACAGGTGTCCCGATGAAAACGGTACCTCACATGTGTGGGTGCACCTACCTGGCCGCCAAGGGGAGAGCCTAAAACACAAGTAACCCCAAGTCTGTTTTCAGAGGGAAATCTCAGACATTCTGCCGACCGGCACAACGTACAGACATGGGCCTCGGGTGTCCAAGCCACTGAGGGAAACAGGGAACCCCATGCATTTTCGAAAAGGGGACACCCGTGGGAATCCGCAGAGGTATGATTTGCGCACATCGCCCCTGATTTTTTTACCCAGACACCCCTGCAAAGTGCGAAATGTGGGGAAAAAAATGCTTTTTCCGCACATTTCGCTCGACGCACCCATCGAACAACGCCCCCAACAGCACATGGCCTACCGTCACGCGTTCCCACAGGTGTCCCGATGAAAACGGTACCCCACATGTATGGGTTCACCTACCTGGCCGCCAAGGGGAAAGCCTAAAACACAAGTAACCCCAAGTCTGTTTTCAGAGGGAAATCTCAGACATTCTGCCGACCGGCACAACGTACAGATATGGGCCTCGGGTGTCCAAGCCACCGAGGAAAACAGGGAACCCCATGCATTTTCGAAAAGAGGACACCCGTGGGAATCCGCAGAGGTATGATTTGCGCACATCGCCCCAGATTTTTTTACCCAGACACCCCTGCAAAGTCCGAAATGTGGGGAAAAAAACGCTTTTTCCGCACATTTCGCTCGACGCACCCATCGAAACACGCCCCCAACAACACATGGCCTACCGCCACGCGTTCCCACAGGTGTCCCGATGAAAACGGTACCTCACATGCGTGGGTGCACCTACCTGGCTGGCAAGGGGCAAGCCAAAAATGCAAGCAACCCCCAGTCTGTTTGCAGAGGGGAATCTCAGCCATTCTGCCGACCGGCACAACGTACAGATATGGGCCTCGGGTGTCCAAGCCACCGAGGAAAACAGAGAACCCCATGCATTTTCGAAAAGAGGACACCCGTGGGAATCCGCAGAGGTATGATTTGCGCACATCACCCCAGATTTTTTTACCCAGACACCCCTGCAAAGTCCGAAATGTGGGGAAAAAAACGCTTTTTCCGCACATTTCGCTCGACGCACCCATCGAAACACGCCCCCAACAACACATGGCCTACCGTCACGCGTTCCCACAGGTGTCCCGATGAAAACGGTACCTCACATGTGTGGGTGCACCTACCTGGCCGCCAAGGGGAAAGCCTAAAACACAAGTAACCCCAAGTCTGTTTTCACACCGGAAATGTCACACTCTCACATCATTCAGATATGGGCCTCGGCTGTCCAAGCCACCGAGGAAAACAAGGAACCCCATGCATTTCCGAAAAGAGGACACCCGTGGGAATCCGCAGAGGTATGATATGCCCAAATCGCCCCAGAATTTATTACCCAGACACCCCTGCAAAGTCCGAAATGTGGGAATAAATACGCAATTTCCGCACATTTCGCTCGGCTCACCCATCGAAACACGCCCCCAACAACACATGGCCTACCGTCACGCGTTCCCACAGGTGTCCCGATGAAAACGGTACCTCACATGTGTGGGTGCACCTACCTGGCCGCCAAGGGGAAAGCCTAAAACACAAGTAACCCCAAGTCTGTTTTCAGAGGGAAATCTCAGACATTCTGCCGACCGGTACAACGTACAGATACGGGCCTCGGGTGTCCAAGCCACCGAGGAAAACAGGGAACCCCATGCATTTTCGAAAAGGGGACACCCGTGGGAATCCGCAGAGGCATGATTTGCGCACATCGCCCCAGATTTTTATACCCAGACACCCCTGCAAAGTCCGAAATGTCGGGAAAAAAACGCTTTTTCCGCACATTTCGCTCGACGCACCCATCGAAACACGCCCCCAACAACACATGGCCTACCGTCACGCGTTCCCACAGGTGTCCCGATGAAAACGGTACCTCACATGTGTGGGTGCACCTACCGGGCCGCCAAGGGGAAAGCCTAAAACACAAGTAACCCCAAGTCTGTTTTCAGAGGGAAATCTCAGACATTCTGCCGACCGGCACAACGTACAGATATGGGCCTCGGGTGTCCAAGCCACCGAGGAAAACAGGGAACCCCATGCATTTTCGAAAAGGGGACACCCGTGGGAATCCGCAGAGGTATGATTTGCGCACATCGCCCCAGATTTTTTTACCCAGACACCCCTGCAAAGTCCGAAATGTGGGGAAAAAAACGCTTTTTCCGCACATTTCGCTCGACGCACCCATCGAACAACGCCCCCAACAACACATGGCCTGCCGTCACGCGTTCCCACAGGTGTCCCGATGAAAACGGTACCTCACATGTGTGGGTGCACCTACCTGGCCGCCAAGGGGAAAGCCTAAAACACAAGTAACCCCAAGTCTGTTTTCAGAGGGAAATCTCAGACATTCTGCCGACCGGCACAACGTACAGATATGGGCCTCGGGTGTCCAAGCCACCGAGGAAAACAGGGAACCCCATGCATTTTCGAAAGAGGACACCCGTGGGCATCCGCAGAGGTATGATGTGCGCACATCGCCCCAGATTTTTTTACCCAGACACCCCTGCAAAGTCCGAAATGTCAGGAAAAAAACGCTTTTTCCGCACATTTCGCTCGACGCACCCATCGAAACACGCCCCCAACAACACGTGGCCTACCGTCACGCGTTCCCACAGGTGTCCCGATGAAAATGGTACCTCACATGTGTGGGTGCACCTACCTGGCCGCCAAGGGGAAAGCCTAAAACACAAGTAACCCCAAGTCTGTTTTCACACCGGAAATGTCACACTCTCACATCATACAGATATGGGCCTCGGGTGTCCAAGCCACCGAGGAAAACAGGGAACCCCATGCATTTCCGAAAAGAGGACACCTGTGGGAATCCGCAGAGGTATGATATGCCCAAATCGCCCCAGAATTTATTACCCAGACACCCCCGCAAAGTCCAAAATGTGGGAAAAAATACGCAATTTCCGCACATTTCGCTCGGCTCACCCATCGATACACGCCCCCAACAACACATGGCCTACCGTCACGCGTTCCCGCAGGTGTCCCGATGAAAACGGTACCTCACATGTGTGGGTGCACCTACCTGGCCGCCAAGGGGAAAGCCTAAAACACAAGTAATCCCAAGTCTGTTTTCAGAGGGAAATCTCAGACATTCTGCCGACCGGCACAACATACAGATATGGGCCTCGGGTGTCCAAGCCACCGAGGAAAACAGGGAACCCCATGCATTTCCGAAAAGAGGACACCCGTGGGAATCCGCAGAGGTATGATTTGCGCACATCGCCCCAGATTTTTTTGCCCAGACACCCCTGCAAAGTCCGAAATGTGGGGAAAAAAACGCTTTTTCCGCACATTTCGCTCGACGCACCCATCGAAACACGCCCCCAACAACACATGGCCTACCGTCACGCGTTCCCACAGGTGTCCCGATGAAAACGGTACCTCACATGTGTGGGTGCACCTACCTGGCCGCCAAGGGGAGAGCCTAAAACACAAGTAACCCCAAGTCTGTTTTCAGAGGGAAATCTCAGACATTCTGCCGACCGGCACAACGTACAGATATGGGCCTCGGGTGTCCAAGCCACTGAAGGAAACAGGGAACCCCATGCATTTTCGAAAAGGGGACACCCGTGGGAATCCGCAGAGGTATGATTTGCGCACATCGCCCCTGATTTTTTTACCCAGACACCCCTGCAAAGTGCGAAATGTGGGGAAAAAAATGCTTTTTCCGCACATTTCGCTCGACGAACCCATCGAACAACGCCCCCAACAACACATGGCCTACCGTCACGCGTTCCCACAGGTGTCCCGATGAAAACGGTACCTCACATGTGTGGGTGCACCTACCTGGCCGCCAAGGGGAGAGCCTAAAACACAAGTAACCCCAAGTCTGTTTTCAGAGGGAAATCTCAGACATTCTGCCGACCGGCACAACGTACAGATATGGGCCTCGGGTGTCCAAGCCACCGAGGAAAACAGGGAACCCCATGCATTTTCGAAAAGAGGACACCCGTGGGAATCCGCAGAGGTATGATTTGCGCACATCGCCCCAGATTTTTTTACCCAGACACCCCTGCAAAGTCCGAAATGTGGGGAAAAAAACGCTTTTTCCGCACATTTCGCTCGACGCACCTATCGAAACACGCCCCCAACAAAACATGGCCTACCGTCACGCGTTCCCACAGGTGTCCCGATGAAAACGGCACCTCACATGTGTGGGTGCACCTACCTGGCCGCCAATGGGAAAGCCTAAAACACAAGTAACCCCAAGTCGGTTTTCACACCGGAAATGTCACACTCTCACATCATACAGATATGGGCCTCGGGTGTCCAAGCCACCGAGGAAAACAGGGAACCCCATGCATTTCCGAAAAGAGGACACCCGTGGGAATCCGCAGAGGTATGATATGCCCAAATCGCCCCAGAATTTGTTACCCAGACACCCCCGCAAAGTCCGAAATGTGGGAAAAAATACGCAATTTCCGCACATTTCGCTCGGCTCACCCATCGATACACGCCCCCAACAACACATGGCCTACCGTCACGCGTTCTCACAGGTGTCCCGATGAAAACGGTACCTCACATGTGTGGGTGCACCTACCTGGCCGCCAAGGGGAAAGCCTAAAACCCAAGTAATCCCAAGTCTGTTTTCAGAGGGAAATCTCAGACATTCTGCCCACCGGCACAACATACAGATATGGGCCTCGGGTGTCCAAGCCACCGAGGAAAACAGGGAACCCCATGCATTTTCGAAAAGAGGACACCCGTGGGAATCCGCAGAGGTATGATTTGCGCACATCGCCCCAGATTTTTTTACCCAGACACCCCTGCAAAGTCCGAAATGTGGGGAAAAAAACGCTTTTTCCGCACATTTCGCTCGACGCACCCATCGAAACACGCCCCCAACAACACATGGCCTACCGTCACGCGTTCCCGCAGGTGTCCCGATGAAAACGGTACCTCACATGTGTGGGTGCACCTACCTGGCCGCCAAGGGGAGAGCCTAAAACACAAGTAACCCCAAGTCTGTTTTCAGAGGGAAATCTCAGACATTCTGCCGACCGGCACAACGTACAGATATGGGCCTCGGGTGTCCAAGCCACAGAGGAAAACAAGGAACCCCATGCATTTTCGAAAAGGGGACACACGTGGGAATCCGCAGAGGTATGATTTGCGCACATCGACCCAGATTTTTTTACCCAGACACCCCTGCAAAGTCCGAAATGTGGGGAAAAAAACGCTTTTTCCGCACATTTCGCTCGACGCACCCATAGAAACACGTCCCCAACAACACATGGCCTACCGTCACGCGTTCCCACAGGTGTCCCGATGAAAACGGTACCTCACATGTGTGGGTGCACCTACCTGGCCGCCAAGGGGAAAGCCTAAAACACAAGTAACCCCAAGTCTGTTTTCAGAGGGAAATCTCAGACATTCTGCCGACCGGCACAACGTACAGATATGGGCCTCGGGTGTCCAAGCCACAGAGGAAAACAGGGAACCCCATGCATTTTCGAAAAGGGGACACCCGTGGGAATCCGCAGAGGTATGATTTGCGCACATCGCCCCAGATTTTTTTACCCAGACACCCCTGCAAAGTCCGAAATGTGGGGAAAAAAACGCAATTTCCGCACATTTCGCTCGGCTCACCCATCGAAACACGCCCCCAACAACACATGGCCTACCGTCACGCGTTCCCACAGGTGTCCCGATGAAAACGGTACCTCACATTTGTGGGTGCACCTACCTGGCCGCCAAGGGGAAAGCCTAAAACACAAGTAACCCCAAGTCTGTTTTCACACCGGAAATGTCACACTCTCACATCATACAGATATGGGCCTCGGGTGTCCAAGCCACCGAGGAAAACAGGGAACCCCATGCATTTCCGAAAAGAGGACACCCGTGGGAATCCGCAGAGGTATGATATGCCCAAATCGACCCAGAATTTATTACCCAGACACCCCCGCAAAGTCCGAAATGTGGGAAAAAAACGCTTTTTCCGCACATTTCGCTCGACGCACCCATCGAAACACGCCCCCAACAACACATGGCCTACCGTCACGCGTTCCCACAGGTGTCCCGATGAAAACGGTACCTCACATGTGTGGGTGCACCTACCTGGCCGCCAAGGGGAGAGCCTAAAACACAAGTAACCCCAAGTCTGTTTTCAGAGGGAAATCTCAGACATTCTGCCGACCGGCACAATGTACAGATATGTGCCTCGGGTGTCCAAGCCACAGAGGAAAACAGGGAACCCTATGCATTTTCGAAAAGGGGACACCTGTGGGAATCCGCAGAGGTATGATTTGCGCACATCGCCCCAGATTTTTTTACCCAGACACCCCTGCAAAGTCCGAAATGTCAGGAAAATAACACTTTTTCCGCACATTTCGCTCGACGCACCCATGAAACACGTCCCCAACAACACATGGCCTACCGTCACGCGTTCCCACAGGTGTCCCGATGAAAACGGTACCTCACATGTGTGGGTGCACCTACCTGGCCGCCAAGGGGAAAGCCTAAAACACAAGTAACCCCAAGTCTGTTTTCACACCGGAAATGTCACACTCTCACATCATACAGATATGGGCCTCGGGTGTCCAAGCCACCGAGGAAAACAGGGAACCCCATGCATTTCCGAAAAGAGGACACCCGTGGGAATCCGCAGAGGTATGATATGCCCAAATCGCCCCAGAATTTATTACCCAGACACCCCCGCAAAGTTCGAAATGTGGGAAAAAATACGCAATTTCCGCACATTTCGCTCGGCTCACCCATCGAAACACGCCCCCAACAACACATGGCCTACCGTCACGCGTTCCCACAGGTGTCCCGATGAAAACGGTACCTCACATGTGAGGGTGCACCTACCTGGCCGCCAAGGGGAAAGCCTAAAACACAAGTAACCCCAAGTCTGTTTTCACACCGGAAATGTCACACTCTCACATCATAAAGATATGGGCCTCGGGTGTCCAAGCCACCGAGGAAAACCGGGAACCCCATGCATTTCCGAAAAGAGGACACGCGTGGGAATCCGCAGAGGTATGATATGCCCAAATCGCCCCAGAATTTATTACCCAGACACCCCCGCAAAATCCGAAATGTGGGAAAAAATACGCAATTTCCCCACATTTCGCTCGGCTCACCCATCGAAACACGCCCCCAACAACACATGGCCTACCGTCACGCGTTCCCACAGGTGTCCCGATGAAAACGGTACGTCACATGTGTGGGTGCACCTACCTGGCCGCCAAGGGGAAAGCCTAAAACACAAGTAACCTCAAGTCTGTTTTCAGAGGGAAATCTCAGACATTCTGCCGACCGGCACAACGTACATATATGGGCCTCAGGTGTCCAAGCCACCGAGGAAAACAGGGAACCCCATGCATTTCCGAAAAGGGGACACCCGTGGGAATCCGCAGAGGTATGATTTGCGCACATCGCCCCAGATTCTTTTACCCAGAAACCCCTGCAAAGTCTGAAATGTGGGGAAAAAACGCTTTTTCCGCACATTTCGCTCGACGCACCCATCGAACAACGCCCCCAACAACACATGGCCTACCGTCACGCGTTCCCACAGGTGTCCCGATGAAAACGGTACCTCACATGTGTGGGTGCACCTACCTGGCCGCCAAGGGGAAAGCCTAAAACACAAGTAACCCCAAGTCTGTTTTCAGAGGGAAATCTCAGACATTCTGCCGACCGGCACAACTTACAAATATTGGCCTCGGGTGTCCAAGCCACCGAGGAAAACAGGGAACCCCATGCATTTTCGAAAAGAGGACACCCGTGGGAATCCGCAGAGGTATTATTTGCGCACATCGCCCCAGAATTTTTTACCCAGACACCCCTGCAAAGTCCGAAATGTGCGGAAAAAAACGCTTTTTCCGCACATTTCGCTCGACGCACCCATCGAAACACGCCCCCAACAACACATGGCCTACCGTCACGCGTTCCCACAGGTGTCCCGATGAAAACGGTACCTCACATGTGTGGGTGCACCTACCTGGCCGCCAAGGGGAAAGCCTAAAACACAAGTAACCCCAAGTCTGTTTTCAGAGGGAAATCTCAGACATTCTGCCGACCGGCACAACGTACAGATATGGGCCTCGGGTGTCCAAGCCACAGAAGAAAACAGGGAACCCCATGCATTTTCGAAAAGGGGACACCCGTGGGAATCCGCAGAGGTATGATTTGCGCACATCGCCCCAGATTTTTTTACCCAGACACCCCTGCAAAGTCCGAAATGTGGGGAAAAAAACACTTTTTCCGCACATTTCGCTCGACGCCCCCATCGAACAATGCCCCCAACAACACATGGCCTACCGTCACGCGTTCCCACAGGTGACCCGATGACAACGGTACCTCACATGTGTGGGTGCACCTACCTGGCCGCCAAGGGGAAAGCCTAAAACAGAAGTAACCCCAAGTCTGTTTTCAGAGGGAAATCTCAGACATTCTGCCGACAGGCACAACGTACAGATATGGGCCACGGGTGTCCAAGCCACCGAGGAAAACAGGGAACCCCATGCATTTTGGAAAAGAGGACACCCGTGGGAATCCGCAGAGGTATGATTTGCGCACATCGCCCCAGAGTTTTTTACCCAGAAACCCCTGCAAAGTCTGAAATGTGGGGAAAAAACGCTTTTTCCGCACATTTCGCTCGACGCACCCATCGAACAACGCCCCCAACAACACATGGCCTACCGTCACGCGTTCCCACAGGTGTCCCGATGAAAACGGTACCTCACATGTGTGGGTGCACCTACCTGGCCGCCAAGGGGAAAGCCTAAAACACAAGTAACCCCAAGTCTGTTTTCAGAGGGAAATCTCAGACATTCTGCCGACCGGCACAACGTACAGATATGGGCCTCGGGTGTCCAAGCCACCGAGGAAAACAGGGAACCCCATGCATTTTCGAAAAGAGGACACCCGTGGGAATCCGCAGAGGTATGATTTGCGCACATCGCCCCAGATTGTTTTACCCAGACACCCCTGCAAAGTCCGAAATGTGGGGAAAAAAACGATTTTTCCGCACATTTCGTTCGACGCACCCATCGAAACACGTCCCCAACAACACATGGCCTACCGTCACGCGTTCCCACAGGTGTCCCGATGAAAACGGTACCTCACATGTGTGGGTGCACCTACCTGGCCGCCAAGGGGAAAGCCTAAAACACAAGTAACCCCAAGTCTGTTTTCAGAGGGAAATCTCAGACATTCTGCCGACCGGCACAACGTACAGATATGGGCCTCGGGTGTCCAAGCCACAGAGGAAAACAGGGAACCCCATGCATTTTCAAAAAGGGGACACCCGTGGGAATCCGCAGAGGTATGATTTGCGCACATCGCCCCATATTTTTTTACCCAGACACCCCTGCAAAGTCCGAAATGTGGGGAAAACAACGCTTTTTCCGCACATTTTGCTCGACGCACCCATAGAAACAAGTCCCCAACAACACATGGCCTACCTTCACGCGTTCCCTCAGTTGTCCCGATGAAAACGGTACCTCACATGTGTGGGTGCACCTACCTGGCCGCCAAGGGGAAAGCCTAAAACACAAGTAACCCCAAGTCTGTTTTCACACCGGAAATGTCACACTCTCACATCATACAGATATGGGCCTCGGGTGTCCAAGCCACCGAGGAAAACAGGGAAACCCATGCATTTCCGAAAAGAGGACACCCGTGGGAATCCTCAGAGGTATGATATGCCCAAATCGCCCCAGAATTTGTTACCCAGACACCCCCGCAAAGTCCGAAATGTGGGAAAAAATACGCAATTTCCGCACATTTCGCTCGGCTCACCCATCGATACACGCCCCCAACAACACATGGCCTACCGTCACACGTTCTCACAGGTGTCCCGATGAAAACGGTACCTCACATGTGTGGGTGCACCTACCTGGCCGCCAAGGGGAAAGCCTAAAACACAAGTAATCCCAAGTCTGTTTTCAGAGGGAAATCTCAGACATTCTGCCCACCGGCACAACATACAGATATGGGCCTCGGGTGTCCAAGCCACCGAGGAAAACAGGGAACCCCATGCATTTTCGAAAAGAGGACACCCGTGGGAATCCGCAGAGGTATGATTTGCGCACATCGCCCCAGATTTTTTTACCCAGACACCCCTGCAAAGTCCGAAATGTGGGGAAAAAAACGCTTTTTCCGCACATTTCGCTCGACGCACCCATCGAAACACGCCCCCAACAACACATGGCCTACCGTCACGCGTTCCCACAGGTGTCCCGATGAAAACGGTACCTCACATGTGTGGGTGCACCTACCTGGCCGCCAAGGGGAGAGCCTAAAACACAAGTAACCCCAAGTCTGTTTTCAGAGGGAAATCTCAGACATTCTGCCGACCGGCACAACGTACAGATATGGGCCTCGGGTGTCCAAGCCACAGAGGAAAACAGGGAACCCCATGCATTTTCGAAAAGGGGACACCCGTGGGAATCCGCAGAGGTATGATTTGCGCACATCGACCCAGATTTTTTTACCCAGACACCCCTGCAAAGTCCGAAATGTGGGGAAAAAAACGCTTTTTCCGCACATTTCGCTCGACGCACCCATAGAAACACGTCCCCAACAACACATGGCCTACCGTCACGCGTTCCCACAGGTGTCCCGATGAAAACGGTACCTCACATGTGTGGGTGCACCTACCTGGCCGCCAAGGGGAAAGCCTAAAACACAAGTAACCCCAAGTCTGTTTTCAGAGGGAAATCTCAGACATTCTGCCGACCGGCACAACGTACAGATATGGGCCTCGGGTGTCCAAGCCACAGAGGAAAACAGGGAACCCCATGCATTTTCGAAAAGGGGACACCCGTGGGAATCCGCAGAGGTATGATTTGCGCACATCGCCCCAGATTTTTTTACCCAGACACCCCTGCAAAGTCCGAAATGTGGGGAAAAAAACGCAATTTCCGCACATTTCGCTCGGCTCACCCATCGAAACACGCCCCCAACAACACATGGCCTACCGTCACGCGTTCCCACAGGTGTCCCGATGAAAACGGTACCTCACATTTGTGGGTGCACCTACCTGGCCGCCAAGGGGAAAGCCTAAAACACAAGTAACCCCAAGTCTGTTTTCAGAGGGAAATCTCAGACATTCTGCCGACCGGCACAACGTACAGATATGGGCCTCGGGTGTCCAAGCCACCGAGGAAAACAGGGAACCCCATGCATTTTCGAAAAAAGAGGACACCCGTGGAACTCCGCAGAGGTATGATTTGCGCACATCGCCCCAGATTGTTTTACCCAGACACCCCTGCAAAGTCCGAAATGTGGGGAAAAAACGATTTTTCCGCACATTTCGCTCGACGCACCCATCGAAACACGTCCCCAACAACACATGGCCTACCGTCACGCGTTCCCACAGGTGTCCCGATGAAAACGGTACCTCACATGTGTGGGTGCACCTACCTGGCCGCCAAGGGGAAAGCCTAAAACACAAGTAACCCCAAGTCTGTTTTCACACCGGAAATGTCACACTCTCACATCATACAGATATGGGCCTCGGGTGTCCAAGCCACCGAGGAAAACAGGGAACCCCATGCATTTCCGAAAAGAGGACACCCGTGGGAATCCGCAGAGGTATGATATGCCCAAATCGACCCAGAATTTATTACCCAGACACCCCCGCAAAGTCCGAAATGTGGGAAAAAAACGCTTTTTCCGCACATTTCGCTCGACGCACCCATCGAAACACGCCCCCAACAACACATGGCCTACCGTCACGCGTTCCCACAGGTGTCCCGATGAAAACGGTACCTCACATGTGTGGGTGCACCTACCTGGCCGCCAAGGGGAGAGCCTAAAACACAAGTAACCCCAAGTCTGTTTTCAGAGGGAAATCTCAGACATTCTGCTGACCGGCACAACGTACAGATATGGGCCTCGGGTGTCCAAGCCACAGAGGAAAACAGGGAACCCCATGAATTTTCGAAAAGGGGACACCCGTGGGAATCATCAGAGGTATGATTTGCGCACATCGACCCAGATTTTTTTACCCAGACACCCCTGCAAAGTCCGAAATGTGGGGAAAAAAACGCTTTTCCCGCACATTTCGCTCGAGGCACCCATAGAAACACGTCCCCAACAACACATGGCCTTCCCACAGGTGTCCCGATCAAAACGGTACCTCACATGTGTGGGTGCACCTACCTGGCCGCCAAGGGGAAAGCCTAAAACACAAGTAACCCCAAGTCTGTTTTCAGAGGGAAATCTCAGACATTCTGCCGACCGGCACAACGTACAGATATGGGCCTCGGGTGTCCAAGCCACAGAGGAAAACAGGGAACCCCATGCATTTTCGAAAAGGGGACACCCGTGGGAATCCGCAGAGGTATGATTTGCGCACATCGACCCAGATTTTTTTACCCAGACACCCCTGCAAAGTCCGAAATGTGGGGAAAGGAACAAGTTACTTACCTGTAACTGTTGTTCTCCAGCATGGGTCTGGCATGGATTCACATGCTCATGAATATTCCCCGTCGTCAGGCTGGGAATCCTCGGTAAAGAAAAAACCAGTATCAGTTTCGTTTCTGATCTGTCTTTCGTAGCAATAACCAATCACTGGTCTCTGCGTCATACTGACCACAGCCAATGACTGCCCTCTACCTAAGCACCGCCTCTGGCAGCCATCTTCAGATTTGGAAGCACGTGAAGTGGCAGTATGACCAAGTGAAGAGCCGCAGAGGGGTAGGCGGGAGGGTTCGCATGTGAATCCATGCCAGACCCATGCTGGAGAACAACAGTTACAGGTAAGTAACTTGTTCCTTCTCCAGCATGGGGTCTGGCATGGATTCACATGCTCATGAATAAAGAATACATAGCAGTACACACATGCACAACCACGGGAGGTGGCAAAGGCTCAACATTAAGCATCACATCAACTCAACATTAAGCATCTTACCTCCTCACCAGGCTCACCTCAGGCGAACAGGTTGCGCAGCACTGCTTGGCCGACCCTGGACTCCTCCCTGGAATCCCGGTCGACGCAGTAGAATTTCGTGAAGGTGTGCGTCGACCTCCACGTAGCAGCCCTGCATATGTCCAGCAGGGGCACACCAGATAGGAACGCCGTGGTAGCTGCGATCGCTCTGGTGGAATGGGCTCTCGGACGGCCAGGCAGCGGTCGGTTTGCCAACCGGTGACAGTACATGATACAGCCGGAGAGCCATCTGGAGATGGAAGCCTTCGAGAGAGCCTTCCCCTGATTGACAGGTCCAAAGTTCACAAAGAGTTGTGACGTCTTCCGAAAACCCTTCGTGCGATCCACGTAGAACTTCAGCGCTCTAGCTACATCCAGCGAGTGCAAAGTCCTCTCAGCCGGCGACGAAGGCGACGGGAAGAACACAGGTAACACCAAGGGTTCGTTGAGATGGAAGTCCAACGGTACCTTGGGCATGAAGGAGGGGTGCGTCCTGAGCACTACCCTCGTGTCGTGGAAAGTCAAGTACGGGGCCTTGCAGGAAAGGGCCTGGATCTCTCCCACTCGTCGTGCGGAGGTGATGGCCACGAGAAAAGCTGTCTTCCACGATAGAAACTTCAACGGGGCCGAGTGCAGAGGCTCGAACGGAGGTCCCATGAGCTTGGTCAGCACCACGTTGAGCTCCCACGCCGGGGCCGGAGCCTTCACCGGCGGGAACGATCTGAATAGTCCCTTCATGAACTCTTTCACCAGACGATGAGACCACAAGGACGTCCGCCCCGTGGTTCTGGTGTATCGGGAGATCGCAGCAAGATGAATCTTGATGGACGCGTGTGCCAGTCCAGCTTTGGCCAGCGTCAGCAGGTACGGCAGTACTTGGGGAGCCGTAATCCGTAGAGGGTTAATCTTCTGTGCGTGGCACCAGACAGAGAACCTCTTCCATTTGTGTCCGTAGCATTTAAGAGTCGAGGACGCCCTGGCCTTTGCAAGAACCTCTCTGCAATCGGCCGGTATGTCGTATCCTCCAAACTCTAGCGCTGCAGGAGCCAGGCCTGCAAGTTCAGCGACTTCGGGTCGTGGTGGAGGATGGCGCCTCCTTCCCTGGAGAGTAGGTCTGCGTCCGCCGGCAGCTTGATCGGCGGGGACGCTGACAAGTCCAGAAGGTCCGGGAACCATATCTGCCTCGGCCACGCAGGTGCGACGAGGATCATCCTGCACCGTGACCTCTTGAGCTGGTTGACGAGCCGGATTAGCAGAGGCAAGGGAGGGAACGCGTAGAGGAACAGGCCCTCCCAGGGGAACGAGAAAGCATCGCCCATGCTCCTCGTCTGGGGAAACCTGCTGGCGAACCTCCGGCACTTGGTGTTCGTCGCCGTCGCGAACAGGTCGATCTGGGGTGTGCCCCACCGTCGGAAGAGGCGATCCACCAGATCCTGCCGTAGTTCCCACTCGTGGCACGAGCGCAGCTCCCTGCTGAGTGAGTCGGCGATGGTGTTTTTTATCCCTGCCAGATGAAACGGCACCAGAAAAATCCCTTGGGCGACGGCCCAATGCCACAGGTCCTGCGCCTCCTTGGACAGCGCTGGGGACCTGGTTCCGCCCTGTTTCCTGATGTAAAACATGGTGGTGGTGTTGTCGGTGAAGATCCTCACCACCTTGCCCTTCAGGGACGGAAGGAAGGACCTGAGGGCCCAAAACACTGCACGGAGCTCCAGGACGTTGATATGCAGGGACTTCTCCGTCGGGAGCCAGAGTCCCCTCGCGTGCAGATTTTCGGTGTGCGCTCCCCACCCTTCCAGGGAGGCATCCGTGGTCACAGTCTCCTGGTGGGCTGGGGTCTGGAAGTCCATGCCCGCCGTCAGATGCGCGCGGGTGCCCCACCACCGTATCGCTCGCCGGAAACTCTCGTCGAGCTTGATCCTTTCTTCGAAGCTGCCCGTCGTCTGGATCCAGCGCGCATCCAGGAATTCTTGCAACGGGCGCATCCGGAGCCTGCACATGGGAATGAGGTAGATGCAGGAAGACATCATCCCGAGGAGGGACTTGATGGATCTCACTTTGGCCGCGTCGGCCACCAGCATCCGTTGCACCTTGCCCAAGATGGTCCTGGTCCTCTCCTCCGACGGGGAGGCCAGAAGGGACACTGTGTCGAGCCTCGCTCCCAGAAACAGTGCGACTTGCGCGGGCACCAGGTGGGATTTGGTGTAGTTCACGGAGAATCCCAGGTCCGTGAGGAGTTGGACGGTCCTTGCCGTGTGGACCACGGCGAGCTCCTTCGTCTTGGCGCGGATGAGCCAGTCGTCCAGGTAGGGGTAGACGTGAATCCCCTCGCGGCGCAGCTGCGCCGCCACCGGTGCGAGGCACTTGGTGAATACCCTGGGTGCCGACCGCAGTCCGAAGGGAAGGGCTTTGAACTGGTAATGACGCCCTTGGACCACGAACCTGAGGAATTTTCGGTGCCCCTTTAGGATTGGAATGTGGAAGTAGGCATCCTCCAAATCCAACGACGACAGGAAGTCTCCTTCCTCCAGTTGACCCAGGACGTGCTGTAAGGTGACCATCCGGAACTTCTGCGCCTTGATGAACTTGTTCAGCCGTCGCAGGTCTAGGATGGGGCGCCATCCTCCCGTCTTCTTCTTCACGAGGAAGTATCGCGAGTAGACTCCGGAGCCCCGAAGCCTCTTTGGGACGAGTTCGATGGCGCCCTTTCTGAGCATCGCCTTTACCTCCAGGAGAAGTTGAGGGACGTGAAGTTCTCTCCTGGCCACGGGGGGGACGCGCGGGCACCTTCTTTGAAACTCGAGCGCGTGGCCCCGGGCCAGGGCGTCCAGCACCCAACGGTCGGTGGAGATGGACTCCCACACGCTGACGAAGCCCGCCAGCCGGCCTCCCACCGGGGTGCTTCGGTGGGGGCCCGACCCCACGGCCGGTTCAATCCTGCTTGGACGCGGCCTTGCCGCCTTGACCTCCTTGGCGACGACGGCGGGGTCCGCTAGACTTGCCTCGTCCTCTGTAGGCCTCTTGCGACGACGAGCGGGCCGCTTGACGGTAGGAAGCGAAACCGCCACCGGAACCTTTGGAGGCGCCCTTGCCTCCGCCGCTCCGAAAGGGCGTCCGTCGTTGCTGCAGGACTCCCAGGGCCCGGGCCGTCTCAGTATCCGCCTTGATGGCCTGGAGGGAATCGTCCACCGTCTTCCCAAACAGGTTGTTCCCGTCGAAGGGCATGTCCAGGACTCTGGTCTGGACGTCCTGCCGAAAATCCGTAGCTTTGAGCCATCCACGACGTCGAAGGCAAACGCCGTTGCCTAGCTGGCGGAACCCAGCGTCGGCGATGTCCGTCGCCACGGTGATGGCGTGGTCCGAAGCCACTTCACCTTCCTGGAGGATCTCAAGGGCCTCAGCCCTCTTGTCGTCCGGCAGAAAATCCAGCAGGGGAGCCATCTTGTACCAGAGCTCCCTGTCGTAGCGGGCCACGATAGCCAAGGCGTTGGCCGCTTTAATCGTCGTCGCTGCCGACGAGATGACTCTACGTCCCATAGCATCCAATTTCTTTCCCTCGCCGTCCGGCGGGGAAGTCGATGTGGAGGCCGCACCCCCCCCCGCTTTCTTCCTGGCCGCCGCGGAGACGACGGAGTCCGGGGTAGGCTGCGCCCGGAGGCATAGGGGGGCCGTGTCCGGGACCCGGTACTTCTTCTCGTACCGGTCTCTTCTAGCTGGCGTCGTGGAAGGGTTCTTGAGGAGGGAAAGGCCCTCATCCCAAATGTCGTCCAACAGAGGCACTGCGAGGACCGTCTTCCTCTTGGCCTCGCGCCGCTGATAAAGGAAGCCTTCCTTTTTCTTCTCCTCGGGGCAGAGTTGAAAAAGCTCGGAAGCCCTGGAGATCATGGAATGGAAAGATCCGATCTCGTCGGGCGGAGAAGCCCTGGTGGGGGGCGACGACGGAAAATCCTCGTCGTATGCCTCGTCGTCCGTACCCGTCGCTGCCGTGTCAGTCCCCGTATCATCCCCTCGGGTGGACGGGGAGGAGGGCTGGACGGGGCGCGACGGTTGAAAAGGAGGTGGAGGATGGATCCTTCTTTTCTTGGCAGGGGGAACACCAGAAGGTCCCGGTTCTGGATCCCCCGACGGGAGAGGTTCCTCCGTCGGCAACGGTAGCCTCGTCCTTATCTCAGTGCATAAGGACTGTATGGCCAACAAAATGGCCGCCGAGTTGTCTCGCGGCGCTGGCAGAGGGGAATCCGACGGGCGAGCAGGGGCCCCGTCGGCATCCTCGACGATGTCGTCGTCGTCGCCTGCGTCGGGACCCATTCCGACGGGCTGGTCTTGTTCCACGCCTAGGCCGTGGCTTAAGACCTCGACCAGCTCTTCTTCTGAGGTTGAGGCCGAATCTACGACGACGCCCTGCCCCCCCTTCTTCTCCACGGAGGGTTTCACGGGGGTCCTATCGATGGGCATAAAAGAAGACTCCCTCCGAGGAGGCAGGGAGATTCTGGGCCCTGAGGTCGCCACCACTGGAGTAGCCTCCACAGGCTGGGCCAGGGCCGCCGCGACCGTTTCGATAGAGGGCTTGGTCGGATGGATCAAGGCCTTCACCACCCTAGGTGCGCTCACCGCCTTGTCCTTGAGGGAGGGGGCACTGCCACGCTCCTCCTCTGCCTTCGAGCTCGACCGGGGCCTCTCCAGGAGCTTCGCCGGGTGCTCGGCCTTCCTCTTACCCGACCCAGAGCGTTGGCTCGTGGTTGATGGTGCCGGGGAGGGTGCGCCCTGCCTGGCGCCCGTAGAGCCCGACCGTTCGGCGCTCCCGGTGCCAGCGGACTCGCGGTGCTTGGCCTTATGTTGGGCCCCCGTCGCCGGGGCGCCCTCAAAGGTCTTAGAAGACCGCTCGGATTTCTTCTTCTTCTCGCCAGACGGGCTCTTACCCTGCAGCCAGTTGGCGAGACGTTGATGACGGTCCTTCATGGTCCGTTCCGACATGTTGCCGCAAAACGCACAGTCCTTCTCCACGTGCGTTTTGTCCTCATGAAGGCAGTAAAGGCAGAAAGAGTGTTCGTCCTCCTTAAAGACGTTCTGCAGCTGGCATCCAGGGCAGACCCTGAACAGCTTTCCGGGCGTCGAGCTTCCCTTCTCCTGGGCCATCTCCGAGACCGGGCCTGAGAAGCTTCTGGAGTCCTCCGAAGCGTAGCTCGACGAAATCTTCACCCTTGAGGGGCACAGATGAATCCGACACGGGTCCCCGTAGATCGGATGTAGGATCGGTGGAGCTTGAGGCTCTTTGACCGAAGAATCGAAGTTTTTGTGAAAAAAGCGCGAAAAAATAGCACTAACGCTCGAGAGCAATAGCACGAGGATCCCAACACATGAACGTGCGGTAAAAATCTGAAGATGGCTGCCAGAGGCGGTGCTTAGGTAGAGGGCAGTCATTGGCTGTGGTCAGTATGACGCAGAGACCAGTGATTGGTTATTGCTACGAAAGACAGATCAGAAACGAAACTGATACTGGTTTTTTCTTTACCGAGGATTCCCAGCCTGACGACGGGGAATATTCATGAGCATGTGAATCCATGCCAGACCCCATGCTGGAGAAAAAACGCTTTTTCCGCACATTTCGCTCGACGCACCCATAGAAACACGTCCCCAACAACACATGGCCTACCGTCACGCGTTCCCACAGGTGTCCCGATGAAAACGGTACCTCACATGTGTGGGTGCACCTACCTGGCCGCCAAGGGGAAAGCCTAAAACACAAGTAACCCCAAGTCTGTTTTCAGAGGGAAATCTCAGACATTCTGCCGACCGGCACAATGTACAGATATGGGCCTCGGGTGTCCAAGCCACAGAGGAAAACAGGGAACCCCATGCATTTTCGAAAAGGGGACACCCGTGGGAATCCGCAGAGGTATGATTTGCGCACATCGCCCCAGATTTTTTTACCCAGACACCCCTGCAAAGTCCGAAATGTGGGGAAAAAAACGCAATTTCCGCACATTTCGCTCGGCTCACCCATCGAAACACGCCCCCAACAACACATGGCCTACCATCACGCGTTCCCACAGGTGTCCCGATGAAAACGGTACCTCACATTTGTGGGTGCACCTACCTGGCCGCCAAGGGGAAAGCCTAAAACACAAGTAACCCCAAGTCTGTTTTCAGAGGGAAATCTCAGACATTCTGCCGACCGGCACAACGTACAGATATGGGCCTCAGGTGTCCAAGCCACCGAGGAAAACAGGGAACCCCATGCATTTTCGAAAAGAGGACACCCGTGGAAATCCGCAGAGGTATGATTTGCGCACATCGCCCCAGATTGTTTTACCCAGACACCCCTGCAAAGTCCGAAATGTGGGGAAAAAACGATTTTTCCGCACATTTCGCTCGACGCACCCATCGAAACACGTCCCCAACAACACATGGCCTACCGTCACGCGTTCCCACAGGTGTCCCGATGAAAACGGTACCTCACATGTGTGGGTGCACCTACCTGGCCGCCAAGGGGAAAGCCTAAAACACAAGTAACCCCAAGTCTGTTTTCACACCGGAAATGTCACACTCTCACATCATACAGATATGGGCCTCGGGTGTCCAAGCCACTGAGGAAAACAGGGAACCCCATGCATTTCCGAAAAGAGGACACCCGTGGGAATCCGCAGAGGTATGATATGCCCAAATCGACCCAGAATTTATTATCCAGACACCCCCGCAAAGTCCGAAATGTGGGAAAAAAACGCTTTTTCCGCACATTTCGCTCGACGCACCCATCGAAACACGCCCCCAACAACACATGGCCTACCGTCACGCGTTCCCACAGGTGTCCCGATGAAAACGGTACCTCACATGTGTGGGTGCACCTACCTGGCCGCCAAGGGGAGAGCCTAAAACACAAGTAACCCCAAGTCTGTTTTCAGAGGGAAATCTCAGACATTCTGCTGACCGGCACAACGTACAGATATGGGCCTCGGGTGTCCAAGCCACAGAGGAAAACAGGGAACCCCATGAATTTTCGAAAAGGGGACACCCGTGGGAATCATCAGAGGTATGATTTGCGCACATCGACCCAGATTTTTTTACCCAGACACCCCTGCAAAGTCCGAAATGTGGGGAAAAAAACGCTTTTCCCGCACATTTCGCTCGACGCACCCATAGAAACACGTCCCCAACAACACATGGCCTTCCCACAGGTGTCCCGATCAAAACGGTACCTCACATGTGTGGGTGCACCTACCTGGCCGCCAAGGGGAAAGCCTAAAACACAAGTAACCCCAAGTCTGTTTTCAGAGGGAAATCTCAGACATTCTGCCGACCGGCACAACGTACAGATATGGGCCTCGGGTGTCCAAGCCACAGAGGAAAACAGGGAACCCCATGCATTTTCGAAAAGGGGACACCCGTGGGAATCCGCAGAGGTATGATTTGCGCACATCGCCCCAGATTTTTTTGCCCAGACACCCCTGCAAAGTCCGAAATGTGGGGAAAAAAACACAATTTCCGCACATTTCGCTCGGCTCACCCATCGAAACACGCCCCCAACAACACATGGCCTACCGTCACGCGTTCCCACAGGTGTCCCGATGAAAACGGTACCTCACATGTGTGGGTGCACCTACCTGGCCGCCAAGGGGAAAGCCTAAAACACAAGTAACCCCAAGTCTGTTTTCAGAGGGAAATCTCAGACATTCTGCCGACCGGCACAACGTACAGATATGGGCCTCGGGTGTCCAAGCCACCAAGGAAAACAGGGAACCCCATGCATTTTCGAAAAGGGGACACCCGTGTGAATCCGCAGAGGTATGATTTGCGCACATCGCCCCTGATTTTTTTACCCAGACACCCCTGCAAAGTGCGAAATGTGGGGAAAAAAACGCTTTTTCCGCACATTTCGCTCGACGCACCCATCGAACAACGCCCCCAACAACACATGGCCTACCGTCACGCGTTCCCACAGGTGTCCCGATGAAAACGGTACCCCACATGTGTGGGTGCACCTACCTGGCCGCCAAGGGGAAAGCCTAAAACACAAGTAACCCCAAGTCTGTTTTCACACCGGAAATGTCACACTCTCACATCATACAGATATGGGCCTCGGGTGTCCAAGCCACCGAGGAAAACAGGGAACCCCATGCATTTCCGAAAAGAGGACACCCGTGGGAATCCGCAGAGGTATGATATGCCCAAATCGCCCCAGAATTTATTACCCAGACACCCCCGCAAAGTCCGAAATGTGGGAAAAAATACGCAATTTCCGCACAATTCGCTCGGCTCACCCATCGATACACGCCCCCAACAACACATGGCCTACCGTCACGCGTTCCCACAGGTGTCCCGATGAAAACGGTACCTCATATGTGTGGGTGCACCTACCTGGCCGCCAAGGGGAAAGCCTAAAACACAAGTAATCCCAAATCTGTTTTCAGAGGGAAATCTCAGACATTCTGCCGACCGGCACAACATACAGATATGGGCCTCGGGTGTCCAAGCCACCGAGGAAAACAGGGAACCCCATGCATTTCCGAAAAGAGGACACCCGTGGGAATCCGCAGAGGTATGATTTGCGCACATCGCCCCAGATTTTTTTACCCAGACACCCCTGCAAAGTCCGAAATGTGGGGAAAAAACGCTTTTTCCGCACATTTCGCTCGGCTCACCCATCGATACACGCCCCCAACAACACATGGCCTACCGTCACGCGTTCCCACAGGTGTCCCGATGAAAACGGTACCTCATATGTGTGGGTGCACCTACCTGGCCGCCAAGGGGAAAGCCTAAAACACAAGTAATCCCAAGTCTGTTTTCAGAGGGAAATCTCAGACATTCTGCCGACCGGCACAACATACAGATATGGGCCTCGGGTGTCCAAGCCACCGAGGAAAACAGGGAACCCCATGCATTTCCGAAAAGAGGACACCCGGTGGAATCCGCAGAGGTATGATTTGCGCACATCGCCGCAGATTTTTTTACCCAGACAACCCTGCAAAGTCCGAAATGTGGGGAAAAAAACGCTTTTTCCGCACATTTCGCTCGACGCACCCATCGAAACACGCCCCCAACAACACATGGCCTACCGTCACGCGTTCCCACAGGTGTCCCGATGAAAACGGTACCTCACATGTGTGGGTGCACCTACCTGGCCGCCAAGGGGAGAGCCTAAAACACAAGTAACCCCAAGTCTGTTTTCAGAGGGAAATCTCAGACATTCTGCCGACCGGCACAACGTACAGACATGGGCCTCGGGTGTCCAAGCCACTGAGGGAAACAGGGAACCCCATGCATTTTCGAAAAGGGGACACCCGTGGGAATCCGCAGAGGTATGATTTGCGCACATCGCCCCTGATTTTTTTACCCAGACACCCCTGCAAAGTGCGAAATGTGGGGAAAAAAATGCTTTTTCCGCACATTTCGCTCGACGCACCCATCGAACAACGCCCCCAACAGCACATGGCCTACCGTCACGCGTTCCCACAGGTGTCCCGATGAAAACGGTACCCCACATGTATGGGTTCACCTACCTGGCCGCCAAGGGGAAAGCCTAAAACACAAGTAACGCCAAGTCTGTTTTCAGAGGGAAATCTCAGACATTCTGCCGACCGGCACAACGTACAGATATGGGCCTCGGGTGTCCAAGCCACCGAGGAAAACAGGGAACCCCATGCATTTTCGAAAAGAGGACACCCGTGGGAATCCGCAGAGGTATGATTTGCGCACATCGCCCCAGATTTTTTTACCCAGACACCCCTGCAAAGTCCGAAATGTGGGGAAAAAAACGCTTTTTCCGCACAATTCGCTCGACGCACCCATCGAAACACGCCCCCAACAACACATGGCCTACTGTCACGCGTTCCCACAGGTGTCCCGATGAAAACGGTACCTCACATGCGTGGGTGCACCTACCTGGCTGGCAAGGGGCAAGCCAAAAATGCAAGCAACCCCCAGTCTGTTTGCAGAGGGGAATCTCAGCCATTCTGCCGACCGGCACAACGTACAGATATGGGCCTCGGGTGTCCAAGCCACCGAGGAAAACAGAGAACCCCATGCATTTTCGAAAAGAGGACACCCGTGGGAATCCGCAGAGGTATGATTTGCGCACATCACCCCAGATTTTTTTACCCAGACACCCCTGCAAAGTCCGAAATGTGGGGAAAAAAACGCTTTTTCCGCACATTTCGCTCGACGCACCCATCGAAACACGCCCCCAACAACACATGGCCTACCGTCACGCGTTCCCACAGGTGTCCCGATGAAAACGGTACCTCACATGTGTGGGTGCACCTACCTGGCCGCCAAGGGGAAAGCCTAAAACACAAGTAACCCCAAGTCTGTTTTCACACCGGAAATGTCACACTCTCACATCATTCAGATATGGGCCTCGGCTGTCCAAGCCACCGAGGAAAACAAGGAACCCCATGCATTTCCGAAAAGAGGACACCCGTGGGAATCCGCAGAGGTATGATATGCCCAAATCGCCCCAGAATTTATTACCCAGACACCCCTGCAAAGTCCGAAATGTGGGAATAAATACGCAATTTCCGCACATTTCGCTCGGCTCACCCATCGAAACACGCCCCCAACAACACATGGCCTACCGTCACGCGTTCCCACAGGTGTCCCGATGAAAACGGTACCTCACATGTGTGGGTGCACCTACCTGGCCGCCAAGGGGAAAGCCTAAAACACAAGTAACCCCAAGTCTGTTTTCAGAGGGAAATCTCAGACATTCTGCCGACCGGTACAACGTACAGATACGGGCCTCGGGTGTCCAAGCCACCGAGGAAAACAGGGAACCCCATGCATTTTCGAAAAGGGGACACCCGTGGGAATCCGCAGAGGCATGATTTGCGCACATCGCCCCAGATTTTTATACCCAGACACCCCTGCAAAGTCCGAAATGTCGGGAAAAAAACGCTTTTTCCGCACATTTCGCTCGACGCACCCATCGAAACACGCCCCCAACAACACATGGCCTACCGTCACGCGTTCCCACAGGTGTCCCGATGAAAACGGTACCTCACATGTGTGGGTGCACCTACCGGGCCGCCAAGGGGAAAGCCTAAAACACAAGTAACCCCAAGTCTGTTTTCAGAGGGAAATCTCAGACATTCTGCCGACCGGCACAACGTACAGATATGGGCCTCGGGTGTCCAAGCCACCGAGGAAAACAGGGAACCCCATGCATTTTCGAAAAGGGGACACCCGTGGGAATCCGCAGAGGTATGATTTGCGCACATCGCCCCAGATTTTTTTACCCAGACACCCCTGCAAAGTCCGAAATGTGGGGAAAAAAACGCTTTTTCCGCACATTTCGCTCAACGCACCCATCGAACAACGCCCCCAACAACACATGGCCTGCCGTCACGCGTTCCCACAGGTGTCCCGATGAAAACGGTACCTCACATGTGTGGGTGCACCTACCTGGCCGCCAAGGGGAAAGCCTAAAACACAAGTAACCCCAAGTCTGTTTTCAGAGGGAAATCTCAGACATTCTGCCGACCGGCACAACGTACAGATATGGGCCTCGGGTGTCCAAGCCACCGAGGAAAACAGGGAACCCCATGCATTTTCGAAAAGAGGACACCCGTGGGAATCCGCAGAGGTATGATGTGCGCACATCGCCCCAGATTTTTTTACCCAGACACCCCTGCAAAGTCCGAAATGTCAGGAAAAAAACGCTTTTTCCGCACATTTCGCTCGACGCACCCATCGAAACACGCCCCCAACAACACGAGGCCTACCGTCACGCGTTCCCACAGGTGTCCCGATGAAAATGGTACCTCACATGTGTGGGTGCACCTACCTGGCCGCCAAGGGGAAAGCCTAAAACACAAGTAACCCCAAGTCTGTTTTCACACCGGAAATGTCACACTCTCACATCATACAGATATGGGCCTCGGGTGTCCAAGCCACCGAGGAAAACAGGGAACCCCATGCATTTCCGAAAAGAGGACACCTGTGGGAATCCGCAGAGGTATGATATGCCCAAATCGCCCCAGAATTTATTACCCAGACACCCCCGCAAAGTCCAAAATGTGGGAAAAAATACGCAATTTCCGCACATTTCGCTCGGCTCACCCATCGATACACGCCCCCAACAACACATGGCCTACCGTCACGCGTTCCCGCAGGTGTCCCGATGAAAACGGTACGTCACATGTGTGGGTGCACCTACCTGGCCGCCAAGGGGAAAGCCTAAAACACAAGTAATCCCAAGTCTGTTTTCAGAGGGAAATCTCAGACATTCTGCCGACTGGCACAACATACAGATATGGGCCTCGGGTGTCCAAGCCACCGAGGAAAACAGGGAACCCCATGCATTTCCGAAAAGAGGACACCCGTGGGAATCCGCAGAGGTATGATTTGCGCACATCGCCCCAGATTTTTTTACCCAGACACCCCTGCAAAGTCCGAAATGTGGGGAAAAAAACGCTTTTTCCGCACATTTCGCTCGACGCACCCATCGAAACACGCCCCCAACAACACATGGCCTACCGTCACGCGTTCCCACAGGTGTCCCGATGAAAACGGTACCTCACATGTGTGGGTGCACCTACCTGGCCGCCAAGGGGAGAGCCTAAAACACAAGTAACCCCAAGTCTGTTTTCAGAGGGAAATCTCAGACATTCTGCCGACCGGCACAACGTACAGATATGGGCCTCGGGTGTCCAAGCCACTGAAGGAAACAGGGAACCCCATGCATTTTCGAAAAGGGGACACCCGTGGGAATCCGCAGAGGTATGATTTGCGCACATCGCCCCTGATTTTTTTACCCAGACACCCCTGCAAAGTGCAAAATGTGGGGAAAAAAATGCTTTTTCCGCACATTTCGCTCGACGAACCCATCGAACAACGCCCCCAACAACACATGGCCTACCGTCACGCGTTCCCACAGGTGTCCCGATGAAAACGGTACCCCACATGTGTGGGTGCACCTACCTGGCCGCCAAGGGGAAAGCCTAAAACACAAGTAACCCCAAGTCTGTTTTCAGAGGGAAATCTCAGACATTCTGCCGACCGGCACAACGTACAGATATGGGCCTCGGGTGTCCAAGCCACCGAGGAAAACAGGGAACCCCATGCATTTTCGAAAATAGGACACCCGTGGGAATCCGCAGAGGTATGATTTGCGCACATCGCCCCAGATTTTTTTACCCAGACACCCCTGCAAATCCGAAATGTGGGGAAAAAAACGCTTTTTCCGCACATTTCGCTCGACGCACCCATCGAAACACGCCCCCAACAACACATGGCCTACCGTCACGCGTTCCCACAGGTGTCCCGATGAAAACGGTACCTCACATGCGTGGGTGCACCTACCTGGCTGGCAAGGGGCAAGCCAAAAATGCAAGCAACCCCCAGTCTGTTTGCAGAGGGGAATCTCAGCCATTCTGCCGACTGGCACAACATACAGATATGGGCCTCGGGTGTCCAAGCCACCGAGGAAAACAGAGAACCCCATGCATTTTCGAAAAGAGGACACCCGTGGGAATACGCAGAGGTATGATTTGCGCACATCACCCCAGATTTTTTTACCCAGACACCCCTGCAAAGTCTGAAATGTGGGGAAAAAAACGCTTTTTCCGCACATTTCGCTCGACGCACCCATCGAAACACGCCCCCAACAACACATGGCCTACCGTCACGCGTTCCCACAGGTGTCCCGATGAAAACGGTACCTCACATGTGTGGGTGCACCTACCTGGCCGCCAAGGGGAAAGCCTAAAACACAAGTAACCCCAAGTCTGTTTTCACACCGGAAATGTCACACTCTCACATCATACAGATATGGGCCTCGGCTGTCCAAGCCACCGAGGAAAACAGGGAACCCCATGCATTTCCGAAAAGAGGACACCCGTGGGAATCCGCAGAGGTATGATATGCCCAAATCGCCCCAGAATTTATTACCCAGACACCCCTGCAAAGTCCGAAATGTGGGAAAAAATACGCAATTTCCGCACATTTCGCTCGGCTCACCCATCGAAACACGCCCCCAACAACACATGGCCTACCGTCACGCGTTCCCACAGGTGTCCCGATGAAAACGGTACCTCACATGTGTGGGTGCACCTACCTAGCCGCCAAGGGGAAAGACTAAAACACAAGTAACCCCAAGTCTGTTTTCAGAGGGAAATCTCAGACATTCTGCCGACCGGTACAACGTACAGATATGGGCCTCGGGTGTCCAAGCCACCGAGGAAAACAGGGAACCCCATGCATTTTCGAAAAGGGGACACCCGTGGGAATCCGCAGAGCTATGATTTGCGCACATCGCCCCAGATTTTTTTACCCAGACATCCCTGCAAAGTCCAAAATGTGGGGAAAAAAACGCTTTTTCCGCACATTTCGCTCGACGCACCCATCGAACAACGCCCCCAACAACACATGGCCTACCGTCACGCGTTCCCACAGGTGTCCCGATAAAAACGGTACCTCACATGTGTGGGTGCACCTACCTGGCCGCCAAGGGGAAAGCCTAAAACACAAGTAACCCCATGTCTGTTTTCAGAGGCAAATCTCAGACATTCTGCCGACCGGCACAACGTACATATATGGGCCTCGGGTGTCCAAGCCACCGAGGAAAACAGGGAACCCCATGCATTTTCGAAAAGAGGACACCCGTGGGAATCCGCAGAGGTATGATTTGCGCACATCGCCCCAGATTTTTTTACCCAGACACCCCTGCAAAGTCCGAAATGTCGGGAAAAAAACGCTTTTTCCGCACATTTCGCTCGACGCACCCATCGAAACACGCCCCCAACAACACATGGCCTACCGTCACGCGTTCCCACAGGTGTCCCGATGAAAACGGTACCTCACATGTGTGGGTGCACCTACCTGGCCGCCAAGGGGAAAGCCTAAAACACAAGTAACCCCAAGTCTGTTTTCACACCGGAAATGTCACACTCTCACATCATACAGATATGGGCCTCGGCTGTCCAAGCCACCGAGGAAAACAGGGAACCCCATGCATTTCCGAAAAGAGGACACCCGTGGGAATCCGCAGAGGTATGATATGCCCAAATCGCCCCAGATTTTTTTACCCAGACATCCCTGCAAAGTCCAAAATGTGGGGAAAAAAACGCTTTTTCCACACATTTCGCTCGACGCACCCATCGAACAACGCCCCCAACAACACATGGCCTACCGTCACGCGTTCCCACAGGTGTCCCGATAAAAACGGTACCTCACATGTGTGGGTGCACCTACCTGGCCGCCAAGGGGAAAGCCTAAAACACAAGTAACCCCATGTCTGTTTTCAGAGGCAAATCTCAGACATTCTGCCGACCGGCACAACGTACATATATGGGCCTCGGGTGTCCAAGCCACCGAGGAAAACAGGGAACCCCATGCATTTTCGAAAAGAGGACACCCGTGGGAATCCGCAGAGGTATGATTTGCGCACATCGCCCCAGATTTTTTTACCCAGACACCCCTGCAAAGTCCGAAATGTCGGGAAAAAAACGCTTTTTCCGCACATTTCGCTCGACGCACCCATCGAAACACGCCCCCAACAACACATGGCCTACCGTCACGCATTCCCACAGGTGTCCCGATGAAAACGGTACCTCACATGTGTGGGTGCACCTACCTGGCCGCCAAGGGGAAAGCCTAAAACACAAGTAACCCCAAGTCTGTTTTCAGAGGGAAATCTCAGACATTCTGCCGACCGGCACAACGTACAGATATGGGCCTCGGGTGTCCAAGCCACCGAGGAAAACAGGGAACCCCATGCATTTTCGAAAAGAGGACACCCGTGGGAATCCGCAGAGGTATGATGTGCGCACATCGCCCCAGATTTTTTTACCCAGACACCCCTGCAAAGTCCGAAATGTCAGGAAATAAACGCTTTTTCCGCACATTTCGCTCGACGCACCCATCGAAACACGCCCCCAACAACACATGGCCTACCGTCACGCGTTCCCACAGGAGTCCCGATGTAAACGGTACCTCACATGTGTGGGTGCACCTACCTGGCCGCCAAGGGGAAAGCCTAAAACACAAGTAACCCCAAGTCTGTTTTCTGAGGGAAATCTCAGACATTCTGCCGACCGGCACAACGTACAGATATGGGCCTCGGGTGTCTAAGCCACCGAGGAAAACAGGGAACCCCATGCATTTTCGAAAAGAGGACACCCGTGGGAATCCGCAGAGGTATGATTTGCACACATCGCCCCAGAATTTTTTACCCAGACACCCCTGCAAAGTCCGAAATGTGGGGAAAAAAACGCTTTTTCCGCACATTTCGCTCGACGCACCCATCGAAACACGCCCCCAACAACACATGGCCTACCGTCACGCGTTCCCACAGGTGTCCCGATGAAAACGGTACCTCACATGTGTGGGTGCACCTACCTGGCCGCCAAGGGGAAAGCCTAAAACACAAGTAACCCCAAGTCTGTTTTCAGAGGGAAATCTCAGACATTCTGCCGACCGGCACAACGTACAGATATGGGCCTCGGGTGTCCAAGCCACAGAGGAAAACAGGGAACCCCATGCATTTTCGAAAAGAGGACACCCGTGGGAATCCGCAGAGGTATGATTTGCGCACATCGCCCCAGATTTTTTTACCCAGACACCCCTGCAAAGTCCGAAATGTGGGGAAAAAAACGCTTTTCCCGCACATTTCGCTCGACGCACCCATCGAACAACGCCCCCAACAACACATGGCCTACCGTCACGCGTTCCCACAGGTGTCCCGATGAACATGGTACCTCACATGTGTGGGTGCACCTACCTGGCCGCCAAGGGGAAAGCCTAAAACACAAGTAACCCCAAGTCTGTTTTCAGAGGGAAATCTCAGCCATTCTGCCGACCGGCACAACATACAGATATGGGCCTCGGGTGTCCAAGCCACCAAGGAAAACAGGGAACCCCATGCATTTTCGAAAAGAGGACACCCGTGGGAATCTGCAGAGGTATGATTTGCGCACATCGCCCCAGATTTTTTTACCCAGACACCCCTGCAAAGTCCGAAATGTTGGGAAAAAAACACTTTTTCCTCACATTTCGCTCGACGCACCCATCGAAACACGCCCCCAACAACACATGGCCTCCCGTCACGCGTTCCCACAGGTGTCCCGATGAAAATGGTACCTCACATGTGTGGGTGCACCTACCTGGCCGCCAAGGGGAAAGCCTAAAACACAAGTAACCCCAAGTCTGTTTTCACACCGGAAATGTCACACTCTCACATCATACAGATATGGGCCTCGGGTGTCCAAGCCACCGAGGAAAACAGGGAACCCCATGCATTTCCGAAAAGAGGACACCCGTGGGAATCCGCAGAGGTATGATATGCCCAAATCGCCCCAGAATGTATTACCCAGACACCCCCGCAAAGTCCGAAATGTGGGAAAAAATACGCAATTTCCGCACATTTCGCTCGGCTCACCCATCGAAACACGCCCCCAACAACACATGGCCTACCGTCAGGCGTTCCCACAGGTGTCCCGATGAAAACGGTACCTCACATGTGTGGGTGCACCTACCTGGCCGCCAAGGGGAAAGCCTAAAACACGAGTAACCCCAAGTCTGTTTTCAGAGGGAAATCTCAGACATTCTGCCGACCAGCACAACGTACAGATATGGGCCTCGGGTGTCCAAGCCAGCGAGGAAAACAGGGAACCCCATGCATTTTCGAAAAGAGGACACCCGTGGGAATCCGCAGAGGTATGATTTGCGCACATCGCCCCAGATTTATTTACCCAGAAACCCCTGCAAAGTCCGAAATGTGGGGAAAAAAACGCTTTTTCCGCACATTTCGCTCGACGCACTCATCGAAACACGCCCCCAACAACACATGGCGTACCGTCACGCCTTCCCACAGGTGTCCCGATGAAAACGGTACCTCACATGTGTGGGTGCACCTACCTGGCCGCCAAGGGGAAAGCCTAAAACACAAGTAACCCCAAGTCTGTTTTCAGAGGGAAATCTCAGACATTCTGCCGACCGGCACAACGTACAGATATGGGCCTCGGGTGTCCAAGCCACAGAGGAAAACAGGGAACCCCATGCATTTTCGAAAAGAGGACACCCGTGGGAATCCGCAGAGGTATGATTTGCGCACATCGCCCCAGATTTTTTTACCCAGACACCCCTGCAAAGTCCGAAATGTGGGGAAAAAAACGCTTTTCCCGCACATTTCTCTCGACGCACCCATCGAACAACGCCCCCAACAACACATGGCCTACCGTCACGCGTTCCCACAGGTGTCCCGATGAACATGGTACCTCACATGTGTGGGTGCACCTACCTGGCCGCCAAGGGGAAAGCCTAAAACACAAGTAACCCCAAGTCTGTTTTCAGAGGGAAATCTCAGACATTCTGCCGACCAGCACAACGTACAGATATGGGCCTCGGGTGTCCAAGCCACCGAGGAAAACAGGGAACCCCATGCATTTTCGAAAAGAGGACACCCGTGGGAATCCGCAGAGATATGATTTGCGCACATCGCCCCAGATTTATTTACCCAGAAACCCCTGCAAAGTCCGAAATGTGGGGAAAAAAACGCTTTTTCCGCACATTTCGCTCGACGCACTCATCGAAACACGCCCCCAACAACACATGGCCTACCGTCACGCGTTCCCACAGGTGTCCCGATGAAAACGGTACCTCACATGCGTGGGTGCACCTACCTGGCTGGCAAGGGGCAAGCCGAAACCGCAAGCAATCCCCAGTCTGTTTGCAGAGGGGAATCTGAGCCATTCTGCCGACCGGCACAACATACAGATATGGGCCTCGGGTGTCCAAGCCACCGAGGAAAACAGGGAGCCCCATGCATTTCCGAAAAGAGGACACCCGTGGGAATCCGGAGAGGTATGATTTGCGCACCTCTGCGGATTCCCACGGGTGTCCTCTTTTCGGAAATGCATGGGGCTCCCTGTTTTCATCGGTGGCTTGGACATCCGAGGCCCATATCTGTATGTTGTGCCGGTCGGCAGAATGGCTGAGATTCCCCTCTGCAAACAGACTGGGGGTTGCTTGCGGTTTCGGCTTGCCCCTTGCCAGCCAGGTAGGTGCACCCACGCATGTGAGGTACCGTTTTCATCGGGACACCTGTGGGAACGCGTGACGGTAGGCCATGTGTTGTTGGGGGCGTATTTCGATGGGTGCGTCGAGCAAAATGTGCGGAAACGGAAAAAGCGTTTTTTCCCCACATTTCGGACTTTGCAGGGCTGTCTGGGTAATACATTCTGGGCCGATGTCCGCAAATCATACCTCTGCGGATTCCCACGGGTGTCCTCTTTTCGGAAATGCATGGGGGTTCCTGTTTTTCTTGGTGGCTGAAGCACCCCAGGCCTAAATCTGTCAGTTGCCTCCCCAAACCCTTTGGGGGGGATAGCAGTGTTTTAGGCTTTCCCCTTGGCGGCCAGGTAGGTGTTGCTTGCGTTTTCGGCTTGCCCCTTGCCAGCCAGGCAGGTGCACCCACGCATGTGAGGTACCTTTTTCGTCGGGACACCTGTGGGAACACGAGAAGGTATGACATCTGCTGCTGGCGATGTGTTTCCGTGAGTGGACACAGGGAAATGTCTCTGAAATTGGCCGGAAATTAAGACAATTCTCAGACATTTCGCTCTGGCCACCCACCGAAACACACCGCCAACAACACGTGGCCTACCTTCCCGCGTCCCCACACGTGTCCCGATGAAAACCAGGGGCGCAAAAGGAAAAGGGTAACCGACTGGGAACCCCAAGCCATTCGCCACTGCCCATTTTGTTCATGTGGGCAACCTACAGATTTGAGCCTAGGGTGTCGCAGCCAGCAAGGGAAACAGGGAACCCCATGCATTTCCCAAAAGAGGACACCCGTGGGAATCCACAGAGGTCTGCCTTGCGCAAATTGCCCCAGTTTTTATTAGCCACAATCCCCGACAAAGTGTGATATTTGGTGGGAAAAAACACAATGTTCACTTTGTCTGGGGTTCTGGGTAATACATTCTGGCCCGCTGCGCGCAAATCAGACCTCTGTGCTTTCCCACGGGTGTCCTCTTTTGGGAAATGCATGGGGTTCCCTGTTTTCCTTGCTGGCTTCGACACCCTAGGCCCAAATCTGTAGGTTGCCCACTTGAACAAATTGTGCTGTGGCGAAAGGCTTGGGGTTACCAGCGGGTTACCCTTTTCCTTTTGCGCCCCCGGTAGGTGCACCCACACATGCGAGGTACCTTTTTCGTCGGGACACCTGTGGGAACACGAGAAGGTATGACATCTGCTGTTGGCGACGTGTTTCGGTGAGTGGACACATGGAAATGTCTCTGAAATTGGCCGGATATGAAGACAATTCTCAGACATTTCGCTCTGGCCACCCACCGAAACACACCGCCAACAACACGTGGCCTACCTTCCCACGTCCCCACACGTGTCCCGATGAAAACGGTACCTCACATGTGTGGGTGCACCTACCGGGGGCGCAAAAGGAAAATGGTAACCGACTGGGAACCCCAAGCCATTCGCCACTGCCCATTTTGTTCATGTGGGCAACCTACAGATTTGGGCCTAGGGTGTCGCAGCCAGCAAGGGAAACAGGGAACCCCATGCATTTCCCAAAAGAGGACACCCGTGGGAATCCACAGAGGTCTGACTTACGCAAATCGGCCCAGAATGTAATACCCAGAACCACCAGCAAAGACCCACATGGGAGAAGGGTGCCCAAGGCCAGGGATATTACCGCCGACTCTGCTGGAGCCCTGGCTGCCCTGCTTTACAGCTTCTCCCCACCAAGGAGTCTCGGCAGTGTGCCAATACCTCCCCGAAGGGAAAAGCTGTAATGCAGCCCAGCCGCAACTCCAGGACAGTTGGAGGTGATCTGCCCAGACGGGCCATTCCCACCCACACCACCAACAATCCAGCTCCAGTCTCACCCACCCCACTGACAGTGGGCCCTAACCATAGAATAATAAAAAACAGTACTCACATAACGTTGCAGCTGCTCGGGTAGAAAAAGCTGTAAACAAAACAAAGAGCATGTGTTACCTACGGTCACACCAGCAAAATGTAGCCCTCCTCGGGGGCAGATAAGGGGGGGCTGTCCTGCACTCCTCCCTGGGCTCAGGCGTCCGTTCCTAGGAGCAGATATCTGGTCCCAGGAAGGGCTGCATGACTTGGCACCAACTCCATTGCGGGTGTGGGGGGGAGGGGGTCAACGCCCCATCCCATTAGAAAATTCCCTGAACCTTTGGGGTGCCCCACCGCCCCCCCCCTAAAAAGCGTTCCACCATTTTCATTTTTTTCCTTTGGTAACCCAACTCCCCTTGGTGCAGAGGGTCACATTGGTGTGCCAATCTGGAGCCGGGGTGCCCAAACCTTAGTGCCCCACCCACTGGGGGGGCCTGTCCCACCATTTTTGGGGGCCCTCTCCCCCCTCACCCCAAATGGCTGGCGGGGGCACATCATGCAGGCCTCCCCGGGCCTCCTCCAAACGGCTGCGTGAGGTACACCCCACCTCCATTTGGTGTGAGGAGGGAGAGGGCCACCCCAAAAGGTGGGGCAGGACCCCCAATAGATGGGGCAGTAGGGTTTGGGCACCCTGGTGGCAGATAGCCACACTAATGTGGCCATCTGCACCAAGCAAAGTTGGGTAAACAAAAAACAAAATACAAATTCATAGGCTGCTTTTTAGGGGGGGCTGAGGGCCACCCTAAATTGGCAGCGAATGATGTACCGCAACGGGGGGTGGCCCTCAACCCCCCCACCCTAAATGGAGGGCCCACCTCATGCAACCCTCCCTGGGGGCAGATAGGGGGGGCCCCACCTCATGCATCCCTCCCTGGGGTCAGATGCCCCTTCCTAGGAGCAGATATCTGCCCCCAGGGAGGGTTGCATGAGGTGGGGCCCTCCATTTGGGGTGCGGGGGGGTTTGAGGGCCACCCCCCATTGCGGTACATCATTCGCTGCCAATTTAGGGTGGCCCTCAGCCCCCCCTAAAAAGCAGCCTGTGATTTTGTATATTTTTTTTTGTTTACCCAACTTCGCTTGGTGCAGATGGGCACATTAGTGTGGCTATCTGCCCCCAGGGTGCCCAAACCCTACTACCCCATCTATTGGGGGTCCTGCCCCACCTTTTGGGGTGCCCCCCACCCCACCCCCAATGGCTGGGGGACACACCTCATGCAGGCCTCCCTGGGCCTCCTCCAAACGGCTGCGTGAGGTACACCCCACCTCCATTTGGTGTGAGGGGGGAGAGGGCCACCCCAAAAGGTGGGGCAGGACCCCCAATAGATGGGGCAGTAGGGTTTGGGCACCCTGGGGGCAGATAGCCACACTAATGTGGCCATCTGCACCAAGCAAAGTTGGGTAAACAAAAAACAAAATACAAATTCATAGGCTGCTTTTTAGGGGGGGGCTGAGGGCCACCCTAAATTGGCAGCGAATGATGTACCGCAACGGGGGGTGGCCCTCAACCCCCCCACCCCAAATGGAGGGCCCCACCTCATGCAACCCTCCCTGGGGGCAGATAGGGGGGGCCCACCTCATGCATCCCTCCCTGGGGTCAGATGCCCCTTCCTAGGAGCAGATATCTGCCCCCAGGGAGGGTTGCATGAGGTGGGGCCCTCCATTTGGGGTGGGGGGGGGGTTGAGGGCCACCCCCCGTTGCGGTACATCATTCGCTGCCAATTTAGGGTGCCCCTCAGCCCCCGCTAAAAAGCAGCCTGTCATTTTGTATATTTTTTTTGTTTACCCAACTTCGCTTGGTGCAGATGGGCACATTAGTGCGGCTATCTGCCCCCAGGGTGCCCAAACCCTACTGCCCCATCTATTGGGGGTCCTGCCCCACCTTTTGGGGTGCTCCCCCACCCCACCCAAAATGGCTGGGGACACACCTCATGCAGGCCTCCCTGGGCCTCCTCCAAACGGCTGCGTGAGGTACACCCCACCTCCATTTGGTGTGAGGGGGGAGAGGGCCACCCCAAAAGGTGGGGCAGGACCCCCAATAGATGGGGCAGTAGGGTTTGGGAACTCTGGGGGCAGATAGCCACACTAATGTGGCCATCTGCACCAAGCAAAGTTGGGTAAACAAAAAACAAAATACATATTCATAGGCTGCTTTTTAGGGGGGGCTGAGGGCCACCCTAAATTGGCAGCGAATGATGTACCGCAACGGGAGGTGGCCCTCAAATCCCCCCCGCCCCAAACGGAGGGCCCCACCTCATGCAACCCTCCCTGAGGGCAGATAGGGGTGGCCCCACCTCATGCATCCCTCCCTGGGGTCAGATGCCCCTTCCTAGGAGCAGATATCTGCCCCCAGGGAGGGTTGCATGAGGTGGGGACCTCCATTTGGGGTGGGGGGGGTTGAGGGCCACCCCCCGTTGCGGTACATCATTTGCTGCCAATTTAGGGTGCCCCTCAGCCCCCCCTAAAAAGCAGCCTATGATTTTGTATATTTTTTTTTGTTTACCCAACTTCGCTTGGTGCAGATGGGCACATTAGTGTGGCTATCTGCCCCCAGGGTGCCCAAACCCTACTGCCCCATCTACTGGGGGTCCTGCCCCACCTTTTGGGGTGCCCCCCTACCCCACCCCCAATGGCTGGGGGACACACCTCATGCAGGCCTCCCTGGGCCTCCTCCAAACGGCTGCGTGAGGTACACCCCACCTCCATTTGGTGTGAGGGGGGAGAGGGCCACCCCAAAAGGTGGGGCAGGACCCCCAATAGATGGGGCAGTAGGGTTTGGGCACCATGGGGGCAGATAGCCACACTAATGTGGCCATCTGCACCAAGCAAAGTTGGGTAAACAAAAAACAAAATACAAATTCATAGGCTGCTTTTTAGGGGGGGCTGAGGGCCACCCTAAATTGGCAGCGAATGATGTACCGCAACGGGGGGTGGCCCTCAACCCCCCCCCACCCCAAATGGAGGGCCCCACCTCATGCAACGCTCCATGGGGGCAGATAGGGGGCTCCCCACCTCATGCATCCCTCCCTGGGGTCAGATGCCCCTTCCTAGGAGGAGATTTCTACCCCCAGGTAGGGTTGCATGAGGTGGGGCCCTCCATTTGGGGTGGGGGGGGTTGAGGGCCACCCCCCGTTGCGGTACATCATTCGCTGCCAATTTAGGGTGCCCCTCAGCCCCCCCTAAAAAGCAGCCTATGATTTTGTATATTTGTTTTTGTTTACCCAACTTCGCTTGGTGCAGATGGGCACATTAGTGTGGCTATCTGCCCCCAGGGTGCCCAAACCCTACTGCCCCATCTATTGGGGGTCCTGCCCCACCTTTTGGGGTGCCCCCCCCACCCAACCCCCAATGGCTGGGGGACACACCTCATGCAGGCCTCCTGGGCCTCCTCCAAACGGCTGTGTGAGGTACACCCCACCTCCATTTGGGGTGAGGGGGGAGAGGGCCACCCCAAAAGGTGGGGCAGGACCCCCAATAGATGGGGCAGTATGGTTTGGGCACCCTGGGGGCAGATAGCCACACTAATGTGGCCATCTGAGTGAGAGAACGGATCTCAACGACCGGTGGGGGGTGTCTGTACTTCCGCTCCCTATATGGTGGAGGGGAGGCACAGGAGACCCCAGCCAAGATTCTCTATTCGGTAGCAATGGTCGAGCAATCAAGGCCTAGCTTCTCAGGAGGTGATGCAGGCTGGTTCTTAAGTACAGTGTATCCCCAAGCCCCCACAAAGGAATATCCACACTCTGTATTGGTTAGAACACAGTCTTTATATAATCAAAAGTTAAGGTTATGTACATTTATCATGATAACTCACTTTGTACTCTGGCAAAATCTACAATGACAAATATTTACAATCCTAAAGTGGTACCACCCTAGATCTCATTGAAGTGCATGAACAATACTGTACAATGTCACACAGACCAATAGAGTGAAACCAGCAATAGAGAGAGGAGAGAAAATAAGATGGTTGAGCAATAGGCAGAATACTGACCCCTACCACTAGGCACAGTTCTGTGTGGAGATCCCCCCACCTGGGCAACCTGTAAAGAAAGATATAGCACAAGCCCAGTCCATATATTGCTCTGCAAGTCTTATTTTTCCCCTATAATGTTTTTACCCCCCCAATGTACCTGGTGGAGTCGAGTTCCTCGAAAAGGCGTCGACAGACGTTGAGGGACTCGCTGTTCGGCGACGGGGAATCGACGGCCCTTCTTGAATGCCTTCCCTTTCAAGCGGGAGGCACGGGGCGTCAAACGTCCGTCGACAAACGAGGTAGAACGATGTCGAAGAGGCGGCAGCTTCGTCCGAGCGGTGCTCGTCGGCGTCGGGGCGTCGGCGTCCTGCAAGGCGGAGGTGTGCGGGGCACCTCGATGACAATAGTTCTGGACCGCAAAGATTGTAGAGACGGGAGCCCAGCAAGGGCGTCGAGTCGTCCGAGTCTTTGAGGTCATCGGGTGGCGGGAAACCCACCGGCAGGTTTCTCCTCGGCGCGTTGGTCGTCCTCGACTTTCTCCGGCAGGATAAGAGGTCGACGAAGCGGTCGAGAGAGTCCTTCGATTGGATGTTCTTAGGCAAAGGAGCGGACGGCTCCGGTCGTCGGCGGCACGGCGTCAAGTGGTTCCCACGGCTGGGCAACACAACTTCGACGGGCCTCCAGCGGTTCCACAAACCTGCAAACCCTGGTCGACGGCAATGGACTTCGACGGCGTCGATGTCCGGGTGCTTCACTTCGATCTCCTCGGCGGTCCCGTCTCGGGTCGACAACCTTTCGAGGGTCTGTCTTCCAGGGCGCTTCGGCGAAGATGGAGCGGTGCTCGATGGTCCCTCGGAGCACGGGAAGAGGGTGCCTTACCAGGTCCTCTCTCGGGTCAGCCCTCGACGAATTCGACAGCCTTCGGATCGGTCGAAGCAAATGCCACAGCAAGTCTTCTTCTTCCAGCTGGACGTCGAGGATCAGCAGTTCCAGTTACTCGTAGAGTGGAGACTCAGCTCCCTGGCTGCTTTAGGAGCACAATGGTCGCTTCTCAACCAAAGGTCCCTTCTGAACACTTTTCCAGTGGTGAGAGGTCCCCAGATATACTATCCTCTCTCTCATCCACGCTGCTGGCACACACTCAGCAGCCAATCATACTGCAGGGCATTCATGCAGTCAGTCAGCCAATCAGGCACACAGTGCATTCAGGCCACACTCCTCCCTTCCAGACACTCACAACAAGGAATGTGGATTGGGACAAGTACCCAGCCATTCAACACTACACACTGCATTCAGGCCAGTTTCGGGCAGGGCTGTCTCAGTCTTTGTCTCACATGCCAGAAACCAGACAACCACAACAAGGAGTGTATATTGGTCACCCACTCCATTCACCCAGGTCCCACCCACAGGAGGTACCCACAACATACAGTCAATGGGAAGGCTCCAGTCAGTCTAGCTGGGCCTTCACAACAACACCATATATGGAACTTCCACCCAACAGCCAGTCAGGGGGAAGGGACAGAGTCAGGGCTTCCCAGGACTTTGGGAAAAACAAGACAACAGGCAATAGAAAGCAAGAGGCCACAGGGGCCATCTTGTTTCTATCAGGAATCAACTGATCCCAATGGCAGGGCCTGGGTGTCCCAAAATGGAGGACACTCAGAGCACCTGGCAGATTCAGCATGGAGCTGCCACCAGCCCATACCCTGCTCTGTGGGCCACCCACAGGTGCCCAAAAACATACACTAGGGGCACAGGGTTGTACCCCTACCCATGGGTGCCATAAGGGTATCCCATGGGTCTGTTCACCAAACCAAAAGAGAGAGCTGCACTGCCAGGAGTCCCACATGGACTCCTGGGCAGAAAACATGACAGAACACACGGTAGAAACAGAAAAAGGACAGGGATTCAGAGGCCCTGTCCCTCAGATGCATTTCCAGCATCACAGTCGCCCCCCCAGACTGAGGTGGAGGGTGTCTAATCTCCCACGGGATAGACACCCTCATCCAGACGGTCAACATACCTTCTGGAAAGGCCATATGCATTATCGTGACTCTTCCCTGGTCTGTGCTCTATGGTGAAGTCTAGCCCTTGCAGGCTAATGGACCACCTGAGCAATTTCGGGTTCTCACCCTTCATCTGCATAAGCCACTTCAGGGGCTTATGATCTGTTTGGACCTTGAAGGTAGACCCCGTAAGGTAGGGCCTAAAACGCCTAAGGCTCCAAACTATACTAAAACACTCCTTTTCAACAGTAGCCCACCTAAGTTCTCTACCCTTGAGTTGTCTACTGATGAATATGATAGGGTGTTCTCTCCCTTTGTCATTTAACTGGGACAAGACAGCTCCAATTCCGGTGTCGCAGGCATCCGTCTGGACGATAAAGGGTCGGCTGTAGTCAGGCGCACTCAACACAGGTGCCCTTCACAGACTTTCTTTCAAGCCATCAAAGGCCCTCTGACAGTCTTCGGTCCAAGTAACCTTCCTAGGCTGCTTGGGTGACGTTAGACCTGTCAGAGGTGCAGCTATGGTTCCATAGTCTGCCATGAAATTGCGATAGTACCCAGTGAGGCCCAAAAAGGCTCTCACCTGGGTTTGAGTAGTGGGAGTCTCCCAGTTCTGTACATCCTGTACTTTACTGGCGAGAGGTTGGATTTGACCCCCTCCTACCTCATGACCAAGATAGGTAACTTTCCCCTGAGCTATCTGGCACTTGGTGGCCTTGATAGTGAGGTTAGCCCTTTTCAAGGCCTGCAACACCCTATCCAGATGTGTCAAATGCTCTCCCCAGGTGGAACTGTAGACGTCAATGTCGTCTAAGTAAGCCACACAAAAGGCTTCCAGCCCACTGAGCGCATGATTGACCAATCTCTGGAAGGTGGCAGGGGCATTCTTCAACCCAAAAGGCATGACTCTAAACTGGTAGAGTCCCTCAGGTGTTGAGAAGGCCGTCTTTGCCTTGGCATGGTCCGTCAGAGCTATTTGCCAATAGCCTGAAGTGAGGTCAAAGGTGCTCACAAACTTGGCAGCACCGATGGTGTCCACGAGCTCATCAGCCCTGGGTAATGGGTGCGCGTCAGTTTTGGTGACGGCATTGACTCCTCGGTAGTCCACACAGAACCTCCAATCCTTGGTGCCCGCCTGGGAACTTGCCTTGGGGACAAGGACCACTGGACTGGACCAGGGACTGGTTGAGGGTTCAATAACACCCAGATCCAACATCTTGGCGACCTCAGCCTGGATGTGGTTCTTAACGGTATCTGACATACGGTAGCACCTGCTTTTGACAGGTACACTGTCACCAGTGTCAATTTCGTGCTTACACCACGGTGTAAGGCCTGGTTTCAGTGAAAACAGAGAGGCGTACTGTTGGAGCAAAGCCCTACAGGCCCTCTGTTGCTCTGTTGTCAAATCTGGAGAGAGATGTACTCCCTCCACTGAGCCATCCTGAGGGTTGCTATGCAGCAAATCAGGAAGGGGCTCACTCTCATCCTCTTCTTGCCCAGAAGCTAGCAAGAGACATGAGACTTCCGCTCGCCTGTGGAAAGGCTTGAGCCTGTTGACATGGAATAGCTGAGGAGCTACCCCAGGGGCTCCCATGTCAACCAGATAGTTGACTTCGCCCATCTTGGAGATGATCCTGAAGGGTCCAGTCCACTTGTCTGCCAAAGCCCTAGGCTTGGTAGGCTCCATCACAAGGATTTCCTGTCCCGGAGTCCAATCCACTTGCGAGGCTTTAAGGTCATGCCAGTACTTATTCAATTCCTGGCTGGCCTTGAGATTTGCTGTTGCCTGGCCCATCATCTGTGTCATCCTCCGCCTGAGGCCTAACACATAGTCCCCCACTTGCTTGGCGGGACCTGGAGGGGTGGCTTCCCAGCCTTCTCGGATCAAGGCGAGGGGCCGCCTCACGGGATGTCCAAAGAGTAACTCAAAGGGGCTGAAACCAACACCCTCTTGAGGTACCTCTCTGTAAGCAAACAGCAGGCATGGCAGGAGGAGATCCCATTTCCTCCTTAGGGGCTCTTCCAAAGCACCTAGCATGCCCTTGAGAGTTTTGTTAAATCTCTCAACCAGACCATTGGTCTGGGGGTGGTAAGAGGTGGAGAACTTGTAGGTTACCCCGCACTCTTTCCACATGGTTTTCATGTAACTCGACATGAAGTTGGATCCTCTGTCAGAGACAACTTCCTTGGGGAATCCAACACGGGTAAAAATGCCCAGGAGAGCCCTGGCAACCACCTTGGCCATAACCGTCCGAAGGGGTATCGCCTCAGGGTACCTGGTGGCATGATCTACCAAGACCAGGATGAACCGATGTCCACCCGAAGTGGGAGGGTCAAGGGGACCGACGATGTCGATGCCCACCCTCTCAAATGGGGTGCCAACCACTGGCAATGGCTGCAGTGGGGCAATGACACTGCCTCCAGTCTTGCCAGACAACTGACAAGTTGGGCAGGTCCTGCAGTGGGACTCCACTTCTACTCCCATCCGGTGCCAGTAGAAATGGGCAGAGAGCCTCTGCTTAGTCTTCTTGGTCCCAAGATGACCAGCCAAGGGCACCTCATGCGCCAACTGCAGTAGGAAGGGCCTGTAAACCTGGGGTACCACCAACCTCTTGCGGGCACCAGGTTCAGGCTTAGTGGGCTCACTAACAAGGAGCTCACCCTCCCAATAAATCCGGAAATTCCTAGGCACCTCTCCTTGTGCCTGGGCCAGGGCCTGTTTCCTCAGTCCCTCGAGAGAGTGGCACTCTCTCTGTCCCTTACAGAAGTCCGCCCGGGAGGGTCCCCCTTCAGCTAACAAGCATTGAAGGTCGGGATGATCCTCCGGGTTGAGAACCTCTCCCACAGGAGAGTCTTCTGCCTCTTCTCCCAAAGGAGTGGAGTTCGGGTTTTCCACTGGACCCAGCCCGTCCGGAGCATGGATCCCAATGGGTGCAGCAGGAAGAGAAGGCGCTCCCTCCACAGAGGTGGCCAGACCCGATGTCACCTGTGATCTAGTGACGGCAGCAGCAGTCATGGGAAGACCATCCGAGATCAACCCCAACTCTACTAGATCATTCCCTAACAAAATGTTAGCAGGGACATTGTCCTGAACCAGGACAGGAAGCTTCACTGTCTTGTCGCCAATCATGAGTGTGACTAAGGCTACAGGGGATAATTTGGGAGGCCCACCAGCTAACCTGGTGGTTTGCAGAGGAGCACCTTCATAGTCCTCTGGCCTGAGCAGGGTCCTGTCCACCACTGTCATGCTTGCCCCAGTGTCTCTCAAACCAGTAGAAGGCTGGCCATTCAAGAGGACACTTCTCAAAAATCTACGGGTGTTCTGTGGGATAGTCGCCAGTACTTCTGCGTACTGGTCCCAGGCCCCAAGGGACACTAAGGAAATCTCCAACGGAGCACCAAATGTGATACCGGCAGAGGAGGGGAGGACAGTGGCCTCCACCTCAGACACGGGGTAAGGGTAGGTCAGGCTGACAGCCTGTACTCCAAGTGCCTTACCTTTACACTTGGGGTCACCCCTTTTGTGATCCAGAGCCCCACAGTCCCAACAAGCGCCAGGAGTGCGGGGTACGGTACTGGAACCACTGGGAGCCTGCTTTGCAGCAGGTGGACCACTACTCTTATTCCCACCCCCAGATGACTTATCCCCACTAGATTTTAGGGTCTTAGGAGAGGAAGGTTTTGGTTTACCCGACTGTGATTGCTTGGGGGACTCCTCAGCTTTCTGAGAGGCCCCCTTCTCTTTGTCCTTGTCCTTCCCACTGGAGTCCTTAGGGGACACCCGGTGCGAGACCCACTTGTCAGCCAACCTAGCCAGCTTAAAGGGGTCCAAAATGTTCTGGTCAGCCACATACTGACGCAGCTCTGGTGAACAGGCTTCAGAGAAATGCTCAAAAAACAAGAGGTGGGACAATTCAACAAAAGTCTTAACCTTGTATCCATCGATCCACCCCATCATGTTCATGTGCGCAGCACTCACCCAGTCAACCCAAGACATATTCTCCTTTTTCTTAAAATCCCTGAACCTTCTAAGGTATTGGGTAGGTGTCTTGCCGAACTTGGCAATCAAAGCAGACTTCATACACTCGTACTGACCCCTTTCTTCCACACTCAGCTTCAGAATACAGTCATACTCGGTTTGTGGCACTCTGCTTAACAAACACTTCGCCCAATCTCTTTTATCCACATCATGAATCTCACAAGCCATTTCAAACGCTTCAATCCATTGGAGGATATCCGAACCCTCCACAAATACACCAACCAAATCTTTCATAAACTTGGTGGCTGGGGACCTGACACTCTCACTGGTTCTAGCTGAAGTCTCCACTCTAGCTTTCTCTAGCTGGATCCTCTGACATTCAGTGTCCTGGCTCTTGAGTTCAAGGTCCTTATTTTTGAGTTCAAGATCCCTATTCTTGAGCTCCACTTGTTGAGCCAATTCCTCTTTCTTAAGCTCAGCATCTATTTCCAACTTGCGGTATTCAAAGGCCAATTTCATCCTCAATAACTCAAGTTCTAAGGAATTGCTGGAGTTTGGAACAGAGGCAGCAGGAATGGCGGCATTCCCAGAAACAGATTCAGCTGAAACCCCAGGGGCAGAGTCCTCATTGGTTGCATTCCCCCCCTCATCAAGAGTTTCACTATCAGTCTGGTAGTCCACCAGGGCAGCTATCAGCTCAGCCCTAGACTTATCCACAAAGTCTAACTCCCTAGCTTCACAAGCACTCTGGAGAGCCTCCAAGCTCATCCGAGTTAATTTGCCATTCGCAATAGACTCCATTGTTTGTAATGCAGTTACCTTGTACACAACTAAACCTTAATTCAATAAAGGGCAAATATCCTTTGTACGTGGCACGGTTATACACTGATTCTTAAAACCATAAGCATCCCACCGCTGCCACCAGTGTGAGAGAACGGATCTCAACGACCGGTGGGGGGTGTCTGTACTTCCGCTCCCTATATGGTGGAGGGGAGGCACAGGAGACCCCAGCCAAGATTCTCTATTCGGTAGCAATGGTCGAGCAATCAAGGCCTAGCTTCTCAGGAGGTGATGCAGGCTGGTTCTTAAGTACAGTGTAACCCCAAGCCCCCACAAAGGAATATCCACACTCTGTATTGGTTAGAACACAGTCTTTATATAATCAATAGTTAAGGTTATGTACATTCATCATGATAACTCACTTTGTACTCTGGCAAAATCTACAATGACAAATATTTACAATCCTAAAGTGGTACCACCCTAGATCTCATTGAAGTGCATGAACAATACTGTACAATGTCACACAGACCAATAGAGTGAAACCAGCAATAGAGAGAGGAGAGAAAATAAGATGGTTGAGCAATAGGCAGAATACTGACCCCTACCACTAGGCACAGTTCTGTGTGGAGATCCCCCCACCTGGGCAACCTGTAAAGAAAGATATAGCACAAGCCCAGTCCATATATTGCTCTGCAAGTCTTATTTTTCCCCTATAATGTTTTTACCCCCCCAATGTACCTGGTGGAGTTGAGTTCCTCGAAAAGGCGTCGACAGATGTCGAGGGACTCGCTGTTCGGCGACGGGGAATCGACGGCCCTTCTTGAATGCCTTCCCTTTCAAGCGGGAGGCACGGGGCGTCGAACGTCCGTCGACAAACGAGGTAGAACGATGTCGAAGAGGCGGCAGCTTCGTCCGAGCGGTGCTCGTCGGGGCGTCGGCGTCCTGCAAGGCAGAGGTGTGCGGGGCACCTCGATGACAATAGTTCTGGATCGCAAAGATTGTAGAGACGGGAGCCCAGCAAGGGCGTCGAGTCGTCCGAGTCTTTGAGGTCGTCGGGTGGCGGGAAACCCACCGGCAGGTTTCTCCTCGGCGCGTTGGTCGTCCTCGACTTTCTCTGGCAGGATAAGAGGTCGACGAAGCGGTCGAGAGAGTCCTTCGATTGGATGTTCTTAGGCAAAGGAGCGGACGGCTCCGGTCGTCGGCGGCACGGCGTCAAGTGGTTCCCACGGCTGGGCAACACAACTTCGACGGGCCTCCAGCGGTTCCACAAACCTGCAAACCCTGGTCGACGGCAATGGACTTCGACGGCGTCGATGTCCGGGTGCTTCACTTCGATCTCCTCGGCGGTCCCGTCTTGGGTCGACAACCTTTCGAGGGTCTGTCTTCCAGGGCGCTTCTGCGAAGATGGAGCGGTGCTCGATGGTCCCTCGGAGCACGGGAAGAGGGCGCCTTACCAGGTCCTCTCTCGGGTCAGCCCTCGACGAATTCGACAGCCTTCGGATCGGTCGAAGCAAATGCCACAGCAAGTCTTCTTCTTCCAGCTGGACGTCGAGGATCAGCAGTTCCAGTTACTCGTAGAGTGGAGACTCAGCTCCCTGGCTGCTTTAGGAGCACAATGGTCGCTTCTCAACCAAAGGTCCCTTCTGAACACTTTTCCAGTGGTGAGAGGTCCCCAGATATACTGGCTGCTTTAGGAGCACAATGGTCGCTTCTCAACCAAAGGTCCCTTCTGAACACTTTTCCAGTGGTGAGAGGTCCCCAGATATACTATCCTCTCTCTCATCCACGCTGCTGGCACTCACTCAGCAGCCAATCATACTGCAGGGCATTCATGCAGTCAGTCAGCCAATCAGGCACACAGTGCATTCAGGCCACACTCCTCCCTTCCAGACACTCACAACAAGGAATGTGGATTGGGACAAGTACCCAGCCATTCAACACTACACACTGCATTCAGGCCAGTTTCGGGCAGGGCTGTCTCAGTCTTTGTCTCACATGCCAGAAACCAGACAACCACAACAAGGAGTGTATATTGGTCACCCACTCCATTCACCCAGGTCCCACCCACAGGAGGTACCCACAACATACAGTCAATGGGAAGGCTCCAGTCAGTCTAGCTGGGCCTTCACAACAACACCATATATGGAACTTCCACCCAACAGCCAGTCAGGGGGAAGGGACAGAGTCAGGGCTTCCCAGGACTTTGGGAAAAACAAGACAACAGGCAATAGAAAGCAAGAGGCCACAGGGGCCATCTTGTTTCTATCAGGAATCAACTGATCCCAATGGCAGGGCCTGGGTGTCCCAAAATGGAGGACACTCAGAGCACCTGGCAGATTCAGGATGGAGCTGCCACCAGCCCATACCCTGCTCTGTGGGCCACCCACAGGTGCCCAAAAACATACACTAGGGGCACAGGGTTGTACCCCTACCCATGGGTGCCATAAGGGTATCCCATGGGTCTGTTCACCAAACCAAAAGAGAGAGCTGCACTGCCAGGAGTCCCACATGGACTCCTGGGCAGAAAACATGACAGAACACACGGTAGAAACAGAAAAAGGACAAGGATTCAGAGGCCCTGTCCCTCAGATGCATTTCCAGCATCACAGTCGCCCCCCTCAGACTGAGGTGGAGGGTGTCTAATCTCCCACGGGATAGACACCCTCATCCAGACAGTCAACATACCTTCTGGAAAGGCCATCTGCATTATCGTGACTCTTCCCTGGTCTGTGCTCTATGGTGAAGTCTAGCCCTTGCAGGCTAATGGACCACCTGAGCAATTTCGGGTTCTCACCCTTCATCTGCATAAGCCACTTCAGGGGCTTATGATCTGTTTGGACCTTGAAGGTAGACCCCGTAAGGTAGGGCCTAAAACGCCTAAGGCTCCAAACTATACTAAAACACTCCTTTTCAACAGTAGCCCACCTAAGTTCTCTACCCTTGAGTTGTCTACTGATGAATATGATAGGGTGTTCTCTCCCTTTGTCATTTAACTGGGACAAGACAGCTCCAATTCCGGTGTCGCAGGCATCCGTCTGGACGATAAAGGGTCGGCTGTAGTCAGGCGCACTCAACACAGGTGCCCTTCACAGACTTTCTTTCAAGCCATCAAAGGCCCTCTGACAGTCTTCGGTCCAAGTAACCTTCCTAGGCTGCTTGGGTGACGTTAGACCTGTCAGAGGTGCAGCTATGGTTCCATAGTCTGCCATGAAATTGCGATAGTACCCAGTGAGGCCCAAAAAGGCTCTCACCTGGGTTTGAGTAGTGGGAGTCTCCCAGTTCTGTACATCCTGTACTTTACTGGCGAGAGGTTGGATTTGACCCCCTCCTACCTCATGACCAAGATAGGTAACTTTCCCCTGAGCTATCTGGCACTTGGTGGCCTTGATAGTGAGGTTAGCCCTTTTCAAGGCCTGCAACACCCTATCCAGATGTGTCAAATGCTCTCCCCAGGTGGAACTGTAGACGGCAATGTCGTCTAAGTAAGCCACACAAAAGGCTTCCAGCCCACTGAGCGCATGATTGACCAATCTCTGGAAGGTGGCAGGGGCATTCTTCAACCCAAAAGGCATGACTCTAAACTGGTAGAGTCCCTCAGGTGTTGAGAAGGCCGTCTTTGCCTTGGCATGGTCCGTCAGAGCTATTTGCCAATAGCCTGAAGTGAGGTCAAAGGTGCTCACAAACTTGGCAGCACCGATGGTGTCCACGAGCTCATCAGCCCTGGGTAATGGGTGCGCGTCAGTTTTGGTGACGGCATTGACTCCTCGGTAGTCCACACAGAACCTCCAATCCTTGGTGCCCGCCTGGGAACTTGCCTTGGGGACAAGGACCACTGGACTGGACCAGGGACTGGTTGAGGGTTCAATAACACCCAGATCCAACATCTTGGCGACCTCAGCCTGGATGTGGTTCTTAACGGTATCTGACATACGGTAGCACCTGCTTTTGACAGGTACACTGTCACCAGTGTCAATTTCGTGCTTACACCACGGTGTAAGGCCTGGTTTCAGTGAAAACAGAGAGGCGTACTGTTGGAGCAAAGCCCTACAGGCCCTCTGTTGCTCTGTTGTCAAATCTGGAGAGAGATGTACTCCCTCCACTGAGCCATCCTGAGGGTTGCTATGCAGCAAATCAGGAAGGGGCTCACTCTCATCCTCTTCTTGCCCAGAAGCTAGCAAGAGACATGAGACTTCCGCTCGCCTGTGGAAAGGCTTGAGCCTGTTGACATGGAATAGCTGAGGAGCTACCCCAGGGGCTCCCATGTCAACCAGATAGTTGACTTCGCCCATCTTGGAGATGATCCTGAAGGGTCCAGTCCACTTGTCTGCCAAAGCCCTAGGCTTGGTAGGCTCCATCACAAGGATTTCCTGTCCCAGAGTCCAATCCACTTGCGAGGCTTTAAGGTCATGCCAGTACTTATTCAATTCCTGGCTGGCCTTGAGATTTGCTGTTGCCTGGCCCATCATCTGTGTCATCCTCCGCCTGAGGCCTAACACATAGTCCCCCACTTGCTTGGCGGGACCTGGAGGGGTGGCTTCCCAGCCTTCTCGGATCAAGGCGAGGGGCCGCCTCACGGGATGTCCAAAGAGTAACTCAAAGGGGCTGAAACCAACACCCTCTTGAGGTACCTCTCTGTAAGCAAACAGCAGGCATGGCAGGAGGAGATCCCATTTCCTCCTTAGGGGCTCTTCCAAAGCACCTAGCATGCCCTTGAGAGTTTTGTTAAATCTCTCAACCAGACCATTGGTCTGGGGGTGGTAAGAGGTGGAGAACTTGTAGGTTACCCCGCACTCTTTCCACATGGTTTTCATGTAACTCGACATGAAGTTGGATCCTCTGTCAGAGACAACTTCCTTGGGGAATCCAACACGGGTAAAAATGCCCAGGAGAGCCCTGGCAACCACCTTGGCCATAACCGTCCGAAGGGGTATCGCCTCAGGGTACCTGGTGGCATGATCTACCAAGACCAGGATGAACCGATGTCCACCCGAAGTGGGAGGGTCAAGGGGACCGACGATGTCGATGCCCACCCTCTCAAATGGGGTGCCAACCACTGGCAACGGCTGCAGTGGGGCAATGACACTGCCTCCAGTCTTGCCAGACAACTGACAAGTTGGGCAGGTCCTGCAGTGGGACTCCACTTCTACTCCCATCCGGTGCCAATAGAAATGGGCAGAGAGCCTCTGCTTAGCCTTCTTGGTCCCAAGATGACCAGCCAAGGGCACCTCATGCGCCAACTGCAGTAGGAAGGGCCTGTAAACCTGGGGTACCACCAACCTCTTGCGGGCACCAGGTTCAGGCTTAGTGGGCTAACTAACAAGGAGCTCACCCTCCCAATAAATCCGGAAATTCCTAGGCACCTCTCCTTGTGCCTGGGCCAGGGCCTGTTTCCTCAGTCCCTCGAGAGAGTGGCACTCTCTCTGTCCCTTACAGAAGTCCGCCCGGGAGGGTCCCCCTTCAGCTAACAAGCATTGAAGGTCGGGATGATCCTCCGGGTTGAGAACTTCTCCCACAGGAGAGTCTTCTGCCTCTTCTCCCAAAGGAGTGGAGTTCGGGTTTTCCACTGGACCCAGCCCGTCCGGAGCATGGATCCCAATGGGTGCAGCAGGAAGAGAAGGCGCTCCCTCCACAGAGGTGGCCAGACCCGATGTCACCTGTGATCTAGTGACGGCAGCAGCAGTCATGGGAAGACCATCCGAGATCAACCCCAACTCTACTAGATCATTCCCTAACAAAATGTTAGCAGGGACATTGTCCTGAACCAGGACAGGAAGCTTCACTGTCTTGTCGCCAATCATGAGTGTGACTAAGGCTACAGGGGATAATTTGGGAGGCCCACCAGCTAACCTGGTGGTTTGCAGAGGAGCACCTTCATAGTCCTCTGGCCTGAGCAGGGTCCTGTCCACCACTGTCATGCTTGCCCCAGTGTCTCTCAAACCAGTAGAAGGCTGGCCATTCAAGAGGACACTTCTCAAAAATCTACAGGTGTTCTGTGGGATAGTCGCCAGTACTTCTGCGTACTGGTCCCAGGCCCCAAGGGACACTAAGGAAATCTCCAACGGAGCACCAAATGTGATACCGGCAGAGGAGGGGAGGACAGTGGCCTCCACCTCAGACACGGGGTAAGGGTAGGTCAGGCTGACAGCCTGTACTCCAAGTGCCTTACCTTTACACTTGGGGTCACCCCTTTTGTGATCCAGAGCCCCACAGTCCCAACAAGCGCCAGGAGTGCGGGGTACGGTACTGGAACCACTGGGAGCCTGCTTTGCAGCAGGTGGACCACTACTCTTATTCCCACCCCCAGATGACTTATCCCCACTAGATTTTAGGGTCTTAGGAGAGGAAGGTTTTGGTTTACCCGACTGTGATTGCTTGGGGGACTCCTCAGCTTTCTGAGAGGCCCCCTTCTCTTTGTCCTTGTCCTTCCCACTGGAGTCCTTAGGGGACACCCGGTGCGAGACCCACTTGTCAGCCAACCTAGCCAGCTTAAAGGGGTCCAAAATGTTCTGGTCAGCCACATACTGACGCAGCTCTGGTGAACAGGCTTCAGAGAAATGCTCAAAAAACAAGAGGTGGGACAATTCAACAAAAGTCTTAACCTTGTATCCATCGATCCACCCCATCATGTTCATGTGCGCAGCACTCACCCAGTCAACCCAAGACATATTCTCCTTTTTCTTAAAATCCCTGAACCTTCTAAGGTATTGGGTAGGTGTCTTGCCGAACTTGGCAATCAAAGCAGACTTCATACACTCGTACTGACCCCTTTCTTCCACACTCAGCTTCAGAATACAGTCATACTCGGTTTGTGGCACTCTGCTTAACAAACACTTCGCCCAATCTCTTTTATCCACATCATGAATCTCACAAGCCATTTCAAACGCTTCAATCCATTGGAGGATATCCGAACCCTCCACAAATACACCAACCAAATCTTTCATAAGCTTGGTGGCTGGGGACCTGACACTCTCACTGGTTCTAGCTGAAGTCTCCACTCTAGCTTTCTCTAGCTGGATCCTCTGACATTCAGTGTCCTGGCTCTTGAGTTCAAGGTCCTTATTTTTGAGTTCAAGATCCCTATTCTTGAGCTCCACTTGTTGAGCCAATTCCTCTTTCTTAAGCTCAGCATCTATTTCCAACTTGCGGTATTCAAAGGCCAATTTCATCCTCAATAACTCAAGTTCTAAGGAATTGCTGGAGTTTGGAACAGAGGCAGCAGGAATGGCGGCATTCCCAGAAACAGATTCAGCTGAAACCCCAGGGGCAGAGTCCTCATTGGTTGCATTCCCCCCCTCATCAAGAGTTTCACTATCAGTCTGGTAGTCCACCAGGGCAGCTATCAGCTCAGCCCTAGACTTATCCACAAAGTCTAACTCCCTAGCTTCACAAGCACTCTGGAGAGCCTCCAAGCTCATCCGAGTTAATTTGCCATTCGCAATAGACTCCATTGTTTGTAATGCAGTTACCTTGTACACAACTAAACCTTAATTCAATAAAGGGCAAATATCCTTTGTACGTGGCACGGTTATACACTGATTCTTAAAACCATAGGCATCCCACCGCTGCCACCAATGTGAGAGAACGGATCTCAACGACCGGTGGGGGGTGTCTGTACTTCCGCTCCCTATATGGTGGAGGGGAGGCACAGGAGACCCCAGCCAAGATTCTCTATTCGGTAGCAATGGTCGAGCAATCAAGGCCTAGCTTCTCAGGAGGTGATGCAGGCTGGTTCTTAAGTACAGTGTAACCCCAAGCCCCCACAAAGGAATATCCACACTCTGTATTGGTTAGAACACAGTCTTTATATAATCAATAGTTAAGGTTATGTACATTCATCATGATAACTCACTTTGTACTCTGGCAAAATCTACAATGACAAATATTTACAATCCTAAAGTGGTACCACCCTAGATCTCATTGAAGTGCATGAACAATACTGTACAATGTCACACAGACCAATAGAGTGAAACCAGCAATAGAGAGAGGAGAGAAAATAAGATGGTTGAGCAATAGGCAGAATACTGACCCCTACCACTAGGCACAGTTCTGTGTGGAGATCCCCCCACCTGGGCAACCTGTAAAGAAAGATATAGCACAAGCCCAGTCCATATATTGCTCTGCAAGTCTTATTTTTCCCCTATAATGTTTTTACCCCCCCAATGTACCTGGTGGAGTTGAGTTCCTCGAAAAGGCGTCGACAGATGTCGAGGGACTCGCTGTTCGGCGACGGGGAATCGACGGCCCTTCTTGAATGCCTTCCCTTTCAAGCGGGAGGCACGGGGCGTCGAACGTCCGTCGACAAACGAGGTAGAATGATGTCGAAGAGGCGGCAGCTTCGTCCGAGCGGTGCTCGTCGGGGCGTCGGCGTCCTGCAAGGCAGAGGTGTGCGGGGCACCTCGATGACAATAGTTCTGGACCGCAAAGATTGTAGAGACGGGAGCCCAGCAAGGGCGTCGAGTCGTCCGAGTCTTTGAGGTTGTCGGGTGGCTGGAAACCCACCGGCAGGTTTCTCCTCGGCGCGTTGGTCGTCCTCGACTTTCTCTGGCAGGATAAGAGGTCGACGAAGCGGTCGAGAGAGTCCTTCGATTGGATGTTCTTAGGCAAAGGAGCGGACGGCTCCGGTCGTCGGCGGCACGGCGTCAAGTGGTTCCCACGGCTGGGCAACACAACTTCGACGGGCCTCCAGCGGTTCCACAAACCTGCAAACCCTGGTCGACGGCAATGGACTTCGACGGCGTCGATGTCCGGGTGCTTCACTTCGATCTCCTCGGCGGTCCCGTCTCGGGTCGACAACCTTTCGAGGGTCTGTCTTCCAGGGCGCTTCTGCGAAGATGGAGCGGTGCTCGATGGTCCCTTGGAGCACGGGAAGAGGGCGCCTTACCAGGTCCTCTCTCGGGTCAGCCCTCGACGAATTCGACAGCCTTCGGATCGGTCGAAGCAAATGCCACAGCAAGTCTTCTTCTTCCAGCTGGACGTCGAGGATCAGCAGTTCCAGTTACTCGTAGAGTGGAGACTCAGCTCCCTGGCTGCTTTAGGAGCACAATGGTCGCTTCTCAACCAAAGGTCCCTTCTGAACACTTTTCCAGTGGTGAGAGGTCCCCAGATATACTGGCTGCTTTAGGAGCACAATGGTCGCTTCTCAACCAAAGGTCCCTTCTGAACACTTTTCCAGTGGTGAGAGGTCCCCAGATATACTATCCTCTCTCTCATCCACGCTGCTGGCACTCACTCAGCAGCCAATCATACTGCAGGGCATTCATGCAGTCAGTCAGCCAATCAGGCACACAGTGCATTCAGGCCACACTCCTCCCTTCCAGACACTCACAACAAGGAATGTGGATTGGGACAAGTACCCAGCCATTCAACACTACACACTGCATTCAGGCCAGTTTCGGGCAGGGCTGTCTCAGTCTTTGTCTCACATGCCAGAAACCAGACAACCACAACAAGGAGTGTATATTGGTCACCCACTCCATTCACCCAGGTCCCACCCACAGGAGGTACCCACAACATACAGTCAATGGGAAGGCTCCAGTCAGTCTAGCTGGGCCTTCACAACAACACCATATATGGAACTTCCACCCAACAGCCAGTCAGGGGGAAGGGACAGAGTCAGGGCTTCCCAGGACTTTGGGAAAAACAAGACAACAGGCAATAGAAAGCAAGAGGCCACAGGGGCCATCTTGTTTCTATCAGGAATCAACTGATCCCAATGGCAGGGCCTGGGTGTCCCAAAATGGAGGACACTCAGAGCACCTGGCAGATTCAGCATGGAGCTGCCACCAGCCCATACCCTGCTCTGTGGGCCACCCACAGGTGCCCAAAAACATACACTAGGGGCACAGGGTTGTACCCCTACCCATGGGTGCCATAAGGGTATCCCATGGGTCTGTTCACCAAACCAAAAGAGAGAGCTGCACTGCCAGGAGTCCCACATGGACTCCTGGGCAGAAAACATGACAGAACACACGGTAGAAACAGAAAAAGGACAAGGATTCAGAGGCCCTGTCCCTCAGATGCATTTCCAGCATCACAGTCGCCCCCCCCAGACTGAGGTGGAGGGTGTCTAATCTCCCACGGGATAGACACCCTCATCCAGACGGTCAACATACCTTCTGGAAAGGCCATCTGCATTATCGTGACTCTTCCCTGGTCTGTGCTCTATGGTGAAGTCTAGCCCTTGCAGGCTAATGGACCACCTGAGCAATTTCGGGTTCTCACCCTTCATCTGCATAAGCCACTTCAGGGGCTTATGATCTGTTTGGACCTTGAAGGTAGACCCCGTAAGGTAGGGCCTAAAACGCCTAAGGATCCAAACTATACTAAAACACTCCTTTTCAACAGTAGCCCACCTAAGTTCTCTACCCTTGAGTTGTCTACTGATGAATATGATAGGGTGTTCTCTCCCTTTGTCATTTAACTGGGACAAGACAGCTCCAATTCCGGTGTCGCAGGCATCCGTCTGGACGATAAAGGGTCGGCTGTAGTCAGGCGCACTCAACACAGGTGCCCTTCACAGACTTTCTTTCAAGCCATCAAAGGCCCTCTGACAGTCTTCGGTCCAAGTAACCTTCCTAGGCTGCTTGGGTGACGTTAGACCTGTCAGAGGTGCAGCTATGGTTCCATAGTCTGCCATGAAATTGCGATAGTACCCAGTGAGGCCCAAAAAGGCTCTCACCTGGGTTTGAGTAGTGGGAGTCTCCCAGTTCTGTACATCCTGTACTTTACTGGCGAGAGGTTGGATTTGACCCCCTCCTACCTCATGACCAAGATAGGTAACTTTCCCCTGAGCTATCTGGCACTTGGTGGCCTTGATAGTGAGGTTAGCCCTTTTCAAGGCCTGCAACACCCTATCCAGATGTGTCAAATGCTCTCCCCAGGTGGAACTGTAGACGGCAATGTCGTCTAAGTAAGCCACACAAAAGGCTTCCAGCCCACTGAACGCATGATTGACCAATCTCTGGAAGGTGGCAGGGGCATTCTTCAACCCAAAAGGCATGACTCTAAACTGGTAGAGTCCCTCAGGTGTTGAGAAGGCCGTCTTTGCCTTGGCATGGTCCGTCAGAGCTATTTGCCAATAGCCTGAAGTGAGGTCAAAGGTGCTCACAAACTTGGCAGCACCGATGGTGTCCACGAGCTCATCAGCCCTGGGTAATGGGTGCGCGTCAGTTTTGGTGACGGCATTGACTCCTCGGTAGTCCACACAGAACCTCCAATCCTTGGTGCCCGCCTGGGAACTTGCCTTGGGGACAAGGACCACTGGACTGGACCAGGGACTGGTTGAGGGTTCAATAACACCCAGATCCAACATCTTGGCGACCTCAGCCTGGATGTGGTTCTTAACGGTATCTGACATACGGTAGCACCTGCTTTTGACAGGTACACTGTCACCAGTGTCAATTTCGTGCTTACACCATGGTGTAAGGCCTGGTTTCAGTGAAAACAGAGAGGCGTACTGTTGGAGCAAAGCCTTACAGGCCCTCTGTTGCTCTGTTGTCAAATCTGGAGAGAGATGTACTCCCTCCACTGAGCCATCCTGAGGGTTGCTATGCAGCAAATCAGGAAGGGGCTCACTCTCATCCTCTTCTTGCCCAGAAGCTAGCAAGAGACATGAGACTTCCGCTCGCCTGTGGAAAGGCTTGAGCCTGTTGACATGGAATAGCTGAGGAGCTACCCCAGGGGCTCCCATGTCAACCAGATAGTTGACTTCGCCCATCTTGGAGATGATCCTGAAGGGTCCAGTCCACTTGTCTGCCAAAGCCCTAGGCTTGGTAGGCTCCATCACAAGGATTTCCTGTCCCGGAGTCCAATCCACTTGCGAGGCTTTAAGGTCATGCCAGTACTTATTCAATTCCTGGCTGGCCTTGAGATTTGCTGTTGCCTGGCCCATCATCTGTGTCATCCTCCGCCTGAGGCCTAACACATAGTCCCCCACTTGCTTGGCAGGACCTGGAGGGGTGGCTTCCCAGCCTTCTCGGATCAAGGCGAGGGGCCGCCTCACGGGATGTCCAAAGAGTAACTCAAAGGGGCTGAAACCAACACCCTCTTGAGGTACCTCTCTGTAAGCAAACAGCAGGCATGGCAGGAGGAGATCCCATTTCCTCCTTAGGGGCTCTTCCAAAGCACCTAGCATGCCCTTGAGAGTTTTGTTAAATCTCTCAACCAGACCATTGGTCTGGGGGTGGTAAGAGGTGGAGAACTTGTAGGTTACCCCGCACTCTTTCCACATGGTTTTCATGTAACTCGACATGAAGTTGGATCCTCTGTCAGAGACAACTTCCTTGGGGAATCCAACACGGGTAAAAATGCCCAGGAGAGCCCTGGCAACCACCTTGGCCATAACCGTCCGAAGGGGTATCGCCTCAGGGTACCTGGTGGCATGATCTACCAAGACCAGGATGAACCGATGTCCACCCGAAGTGGGAGGGTCAAGGGGACCGACGATGTCGATGCCCACCCTCTCAAATGGGGTGCCAACCACTGGCAACGGCTGCAGTGGGGCAATGACACTGCCTCCAGTCTTGCCAGACAACTGACAAGTTGGGCAGGTCCTGCAGTGGGACTCCACTTCTACTCCCATCCGGTGCCAGTAGAAATGGGCAGAGAGCCTCTGCTTAGTCTTCTTGGTCCCAAGATGACCAGCCAAGGGCACCTCATGCGCCAACTGCAGTAGGAAGGGCCTGTAAACCTGGGGTACCACCAACCTCTTGCGGGCACCAGGTTCAGGCTTAGTGGGCTCACTAACAAGGAGCTCACCCTCCCAATAAATCCGGAAATTCCTAGGCACCTCTCCTTGTGCCTGGGCCAGGGCCTGTTTCCTCAGTCCCTCGAGAGAGTGGCACTCTCTCTGTCCCTTACAGAAGTCCGCCCGGGAGGGTCCCCCTTCAGCTAACAAGCATTGAAGGTCGGGATGATCCTCCGGGTTGAGAACCTCTCCCACAGGAGAGTCTTCTGCCTCTTCTCCCAAAGGAGTGGAGTTCGGGTTTTCCACTGGACCCAGCCCGTCCGGAGCATGGATCCCAATGGGTGCAGCAGGAAGAGAAGGCGCTCCCTCCACAGAGGTGGCCAGACCCGATGTCACCTGTGATCTAGTGACGGCAGCAGCAGTCATGGGAAGACCATCCGAGATCAACCCCAACTCTACTAGATCATTCCCTAACAAAATGTTAGCAGGGACATTGTCCTGAACCAGGACAGGAAGCTTCACTGTCTTGTCGCCAATCATGAGTGTGACTAAGGCTACAGGGGATAATTTGGGAGGCCCACCAGCTAACCTGGTGGTTTGCAGAGGAGCACCTTCATAGTCCTCTGGCCTGAGCAGGGTCCTGTCCACCACTGTCATGCTTGCCCCAGTGTCTCTCAAACCAGTAGAAGGCTGGCCATTCAAGAGGACACTTCTCAAAAATCTACGGGTGTTCTGTGGGATAGTCGCCAGTACTTCTGCGTACTGGTCCCAGGCCCCAAGGGACACTAAGGAAATCTCCAACGGAGCACCAAATGTGATACCGGCAGAGGAGGGGAGGACAGTGGCCTATACCTCAGACACGGGGTAAGGGTAGGTCAGGCTGACAGCCTGTACTCCAAGTGCCTTACCTTTACACTTGGGGTCACCCCTTTTGTGATCCAGAGCCCCACAGTCCCAACAAGCGCCAGGAGTGCGGGGTACGGTACTGGAACCACTGGGAGCCTGCTTTGCAGCAGGTGGACCACTACTCTTATTCCCACCCCCAGATGACTTATCCCCACTAGATTTTAGGGTCTTAGGAGAGGAAGGTTTTGGTTTACCCGACTGTGATTGCTTGGGGGACTCCTCAGCTTTCTGAGAGGCCCCCTTCTCTTTGTCCTTGTCCTTCCCACTGGAGTCCTTAGGGGACACCCGGTGCGAGACCCACTTGTCAGCCAACCTAGCCAGCTTAAAGGGGTCCAAAATGTTCTGGTCAGCCACATACTGACGCAGCTCTGGTGAACAGGCTTCAGAGAAATGCTCAAAAAACAAGAGGTGGGACAATTCAACAAAAGTCTTAACCTTGTATCCATCGATCCACCCCATCATGTTCATGTGCGCAGCACTCACCCAGTCAACCCAAGACATATTCTCCTTTTTCTTAAAATCCCTGAACCTTCTAAGGTATTGGGTAGGTGTCTTGCCGAACTTGGCAATCAAAGCAGACTTCATACACTCGTACTGACCCCTTTCTTCCACACTCAGCTTCAGAATACAGTCATACTCGGTTTGTGGCACTCTGCTTAACAAACACTTCGCCCAATCTCTTTTATCCACATCATGAATCTCACAAGCCATTTCAAACGCTTCAATCCATTGGAGGATATCCGAACCCTCCACAAATACACCAACCAAATCTTTCATAAACTTGGTGGCTGGGGACCTGACACTCTCACTGGTTCTAGCTGAAGTCTCCACTCTAGCTTTCTCTAGCTGGATCCTCTGACATTCAGTGTCCTGGCTCTTGAGTTCAAGGTCCTTATTTTTGAGTTCAAGATCCCTATTCTTGAGCTCCACTTGTTGAGCCAATTCCTCTTTCTTAAGCTCAGCATCTATTTCCAACTTGCGGTATTCAAAGGCCAATTTCATCCTCAATAACTCAAGTTCTAAGGAATTGCTGGAGTTTGGAACAGAGGCAGCAGGAATGGCGGCATTCCCAGAAACAGATTCAGCTGAAACCCCAGGGGCAGAGTCCTCATTGGTTGCATTCCCCCCCTCATCAAGAGTTTCACTATCAGTCTGGTAGTCCACCAGGGCAGCTATCAGCTCAGCCCTAGACTAAGTCTAACTCCCTAGCTTCACAAGCACTCTGGAGAGCCTCCAAGCTCATCCGAGTTAATTTGCCATTCGCAATAGACTCCATTGTTTGTAATGCAGTTACCTTGTACACAACTAAACCTTAATTCAATAAAGGGCAAATATCCTTTGTACGTGGCACGGTTATACACTGATTCTTAAAACCATAAGCATCCCACCGCTGCCACCAGTGTGAGAGAACGGATCTCAACGACCGGTGGGGGGTGTCTGTACTTCCGCTCCCTATATGGTGGAGGGGAGGCACAGGAGACCCCAGCCAAGATTCTCTATTCGGTAGCAATGGTCGAGCAATCAAGGCCTAGCTTCTCAGGAGGTGATGCAGGCTGGTTCTTAAGTACAGTGTAACCCCAAGCCCCCACAAAGGAATATCCACACTCTGTATTGGTTAGAACACAGTCTTTATATAATCAATAGTTAAGGTTATGTACATTCATCATGATAACTCACTTTGTACTCTGGCAAAATCTACAATGACAAATATTTACAATCCTAAAGTGGTACCACCCTAGATCTCATTGAAGTGCATGAACAATACTGTACAATGTCACACAGACCAATAGAGTGAAACCAGCAATAGAGAGAGGAGAGAAAATAAGATGGTTGAGCAATAGGCAGAATACTGACCCCTACCACTAGGCACAGTTCTGTGTGGAGATCCCCCACCTGGGCAACCTGTAAAGAAAGATATAGCACAAGCCCAGTCCATATATTGCTCTGCAAGTCTTATTTTTCCCCTATAATGTTTTTACCCCCCCAATGTACCTGGTGGAGTTGAGTTCCTCGAAAAGGCGTCGACATATGTCGAGGGACTCGCTGTTCGGCGACGGGGAATCGACGGCCCTTCTTGAATGCCTTCCCTTTCAAGCGGGAGGCACGGGGCGTCGAACGTCCGTCGACAAACGAGGTAGAACGATGTCGAAGAGGCGGCAGCTTCGTCCGAGCGGTGCTCGTCGGGGCGTCGGCGTCCTGCAAGGCGGAGGTGTGCGGGGCACCTCGATGACAATAGTTCTGGACCGCAAAGATTGTAGAGACGGGAGCCCAGCAAGGGCGTCGAGTCGTCCGAGTCTTTGAGGTCGTCGGGTGGCGGGAAACCCACCGGCAGGTTTCTCCTCGGCGCGTTGGTCGTCCTCGACTTTCTCTGGCAGGATAAGAGGTCGACGAAGCGGTCGAGAGAGTCCTTCGATTGGATGTTCTTAGGCAAAGGAGCGGACGGCTCCGGTCGTCGGCGGCACGGTGTCAAGTGGTTCCCACGGCTGGGCAACACAACTTCGACGGGCCTCCAGCGGTTCCACAAACCTGCAAACCCTGGTCGACGGCAATGGACTTCGACGGCGTCGATGTCCGGGTGCTTCACTTCGATCTCCTCGGCGGTCCCGTCTCGGGTCGACAACCTTTCGAGGGTCTGTCTTCCAGGGCGCTTCTGCGAAGATGGAGCGGTGCTCGATGGTCCCTCGGAGCACGGGAAGAGGGCGCCTTACCAGGTCCTCTCTCGGGTCAGCCCTCGACGAATTCGACAGCCTTCGGATCGGTCGAAGCAAATGCCACAGAAAGTCTTCTTCTTCCAGCTGGACGTCGAGGATCAGCAGTTCCAGTTACTCGTAGAGTGGAGACTCAGCTCCCTGGCTGCTTTAGGAGCACAATGGTCGCTTCTCAACCAAAGGTCCCTTCTGAACACTTTTCCAGTGGTGAGAGGTCCCCAGATATACTATCCTCTCTCTCATCCACGCTGCTGGCACTCACTCAGCAGCCAATCATACTGCAGGGCATTCATGCAGTCAGTCAGCCAATCAAGCACACAGTGCATTCAGGCCACACTCCTCCCTTCCAGACACTCACAACAAGGAATGTGGATTGGGACAAGTACCCAGCCATTCAACACTACACACTGCATTCAGGCCAGTTTCGGGCAGGGCTGTCTCAGTCTTTGTCTCACATGCCAGAAACCAGACAACCACAACAAGGAGTGTATATTGGTCACCCACTCCATTCACCCAGGTCCCACCCACAAGAGGTACCCACAACATACAGTCAATGGGAAGGCTCCAGTCAGTCTAGCTGGGCCTTCACAACAACACCATATATGGAACTTCCACCCAACAGCCAGTCAGGGGGAAGGGACAGAGTCAGGGCTTCCCAGGACTTTGGGAAAAACAAGACAACAGGCAATAGAAAGCAAGAGGCCACAGGGGCCATCTTGTTTCTATCAGGAATCAACTGATCCCAATGGCAGGGCCTGGGTGTCCCAAAATGGAGGACACTCAGAGCACCTGGCAGATTCAGCATGGAGCTGCCACCAGCCCATACCCTGCTCTGTGGGCCACCCACAGGTGCCCAAAAACATACACTAGGGGCACAGGGTTGTACCCCTACCCATGGGTGCCATAAGGGTATCCCATGGGTCTGTTCACCAAACCAAAAGAGAGAGCTGCACTGCCAGGAGTCCCACATGGACTCCTGGGCAGAAAACATGACAGAACACACGGTAGAAACAGAAAAAGGACAAGGATTCAGAGGCCCTGTCCCTCAGATGTATTTCCAGCATCACAATCTGCACCAAGCGAAGTTGGGTAAACAAAAAAAAATATACAAAATCACAGGCTACTTTTTAGGGGGGGCTGAGGGCCACCCTAAATTGGCAGCGAATGATGTACCGCAACGGGGGGTGGCCCTCAACCCCCCCACCCCAAATGGAGGGCCCCACCTCATGCAACCCTCCCTGGGGGCAGATAGGGGGGGACCCACCTCATGCATCCGTCCCTGGGGTCAGATGCCCCTTCCTAGGAGCAGATATCTGCCCCCAGGGAGGGTTGCATGAGGTGGGGCCCTCCATTTGGGGTGGGGGGGATTGAGGGCCACCCCCCGTTGCGGTACATCATTCGCTGCCAATTTAGGGTGCCCCTCAGCCCCCCCTAAAAAGCAGCCTATGATTTTGTATATTTTTTTTTGTTTACCCAACTTCGCTTGGTGCAGATGGGCACATTAGTGTGGCTATCTGCCCCCAGGGTGCCCAAGCCCTACTGCCCCATCTATTGGGGGTCCTGCCCCACCTTTTGGGGTGCCCCTCCCACCGCACCCCCAATGGCTGGGGGACACACCTCATGCAGGCCTCCCTGGGCCTCCTCCAAACGGCTGCGTGAGGTACACCCCACCTCCATTTGGGGTGAGGGGGGAGAGGGCCACCCCAAAAGGTGGGGCAGGACCCCCAATAGATGGGGAAGTAGGGTTTGGGCACCCTGGGGGCAGATAGCCACACTAATGTGGCCATCTGCACCAAGCGAAGTTGGGTACACAAAAAAAAATATACAAAATCACAGGCTGCTTTTTAGGGGGAGCTGAGGGCCACCCTAAATTGGCAGCGAATGATGTACCGCAACGGGGGGTGGCCCTCAACCCCCCCACCCCAAATGGAGGGCCCAACCTCATGCAACCCTCCCTGGGGGCAGATAGGGGGGGCCACCTCATGCATCCCTCCCTGGGGTCAGATGCCCCTTCCTAGGAGCAGATATCCCTTGATTCTTTTTTGGTATTTTTATTTTTTATTTTCACCCCTGGGGGCAGTGATTATCTGCCCCCAGGGGTCTCTGGCGCTGTGGCCCCATGCCTTGTGGCCACTGGGGGAGGGGGGCCGCTTACCTAGTAAGCAGCCCCCCCTCCCCCTGCGTCACAAATGGATCTGCATTGATCCACTGGCATTGCTGCCTGCGGATCGCGCGCCCTGCGCCCGATCCGCGGGCAGCAATGCCTCATATGTGGTGTCCTTGGAAAGGGGAGAAAGTCCCCTTTCCAGGGACACCACTTTTTGATCCATCCCTGGTGGTCCAGTGGGCCCCAGGGCCCCAAACCCCCTCCCACCTCCCATCTCCCCTCGATTTTCTATTTTGTTTTGTTTTTATTTTCACCCATGGGGGCAGTGATTATCTGCCCCCAGGGTCTCTGGCGCTGTGGCCCCATGCCTTGGGGCCACTGGGGGAGGGGGGGCCACGTACCTAGTAAGCAGCCCACCCTCCCCCTGCGTCACAAATGGATCTTCATTGATCCACTGGCATTGCTGCCCGTGGATCGCGCGCCCTGCGCCCGATCCGCGGGCAGCAATGCCTCATATGTGGTGTCCTTGGAAAGGGGAGAAAGTCCCCTTTCCAGGGACACCACTTTTGTTCCATCCCGGGTGGTCCAGTGGGCCACAGGGCCCCAAAACCCCTCCCACCTCCCTCCATCCCTCGATTTTTTTTTTTTATTTCACCCCTGGGGGCAGTGATCATCTGCCCCCTGGGGGCAGTGATCATCTGCCCCCAGGGGTCTCTGCCGCTGTGGCCCCATGCCTTGGGGCCACAGGGGAGCGCTTACCTAGTAAGCAGCCCCCTCCTCCCCCTGCGTCACAAACGAATCTGTATTGATCCGGTGGCATTGCTGCCCGCGGATCGCGCGCCCTGCGCCCGATCCGCGGGCAGCAATGCCACACAATGGGTATCGTTGGAAAGGGGAGAATCTCCCCTTTCCAACGATACCCGCCTCGATCTCCGGCTTGAAATACAGCCGGAGATCCAGGCGGACAAAGAAGGTCTCTTACCTTCTCTCTTCCCCGCAGCAGCCGAAAATGGCTGCTGCGGGGAATTTACTTTCAGTTTCACGCCGACGTGCGTTACGCACGCCGACGTGAAACTGAAGGTAATCCAGCCCCCTGGCAGTGAGGGGGGACCTCCCCCTCACATAGCCCAGGGGTTGGATTACAGTTTTGAGCGATCCCTGCTTTGCAGGGATCGCTCAAAACAAGGTGCCGAAAAGGACGAGCTATCTCGTCCTTGGCACTGCGTGTGCACTGTCAAGGACGAGATACCTCGTCCTTGGCACTTAAAGGGTTAATAGACCTACAAACTGCATTGTACGATATTTAGACTGCATTGATGGGCCTCTCTCGCACTATACAGGTCGCCCGGATCTGGCTGGGGTTCTGTCCCCAATTACACTGTGTGATGTTTAGACTGCACTGATTGGCCTCCAAACGACATTGTACGATATTTAGATTGCATTGATCGGCCCCTCTCCCACTATGCAGGTCTGTCAAATTTAGCAAGGGTTCTGTCTCCAATTCCACTGTGTGTTTTTAGACTGCATTTATAGGCCTCCAAACTGCTTTGTACGATATTTAGATTGCATTGCTGGACCTCTCTCCCACCATACAGGTCTCTCGAATCTAGCTGGGGTTCTGTCTCCAATTGCTCTATGCAAGATTGGACTGCATTGTACTATATTGAGATTGCACTCTATACCCACTATATAGAACACAAGAATTTAGATGACGCTCTCTGTCTAGACTCTACTGTGTGATACCTAGATTGCATTGACTGGGCCTCTCACCCACTGTGCAGTTCTCCCAGATCTAGCAGGGGCTCTGTCTCCATTAGCACTACTCGAAATTAGATTGCAGTGATAGGCGCATCCCCCACTATAGAGATCTCTCAAAAATTGTTGCTGAGCGACTCACCCTGAAGTGAGACAGACTCACTAGTGAACCACTGTGGAGTGACATTCCAATTAGGGGCCCACGCCTCATAAGGCGTTATTCCTAGCAGCACCACCCCACAACCCACTCTTCAATTAGGAGATAGCCTTCTCAAACCCGCATATCAAGATCACCACAGTGAACCGCGTCCAAGGAGACCGTCACTAAAGAGAGCCACCGACTAATCCCATAACCCTTAACCACCTCCCCTACCCTCTCAAGACAGCGACTGAACGATTCGGCAACATCAACCGGAATACCACCTACACACAACCCCCCACACCCACTACCACACTACAAGACAACCAGACCAAAATAGAACCAACTGGTCATTACCTAACAAACAAAGACTGAACAACTCCCAACCTCACAATGCCGCGCAAACGACCCATTCCGAGGGAAAGAACAAGAGAAGATAGAACAAACACTCCGAAGCAGCAACAAAGAAAGAAAATTACAGAACACACCCCCACAGACAGGAACAAAAATCGAACAAACACTGAGAGAAGAGACAAATCCCTCTACTTAACTCCATACCTCGCTGACAACTGGGCACCACAGCAAACCAACCCGGCACTAGAAGCAGCAACATCAAATAACCTAAGACAAGCACGGAGAAGAAGGATGAACAACACAAAATACAACAAACACACGACCGATGCGATAACACCCTACATCACCAGAACAAGAGGAACTTCCAATCAACAGGCACAACCCCCGGAAGACGACCCTGATGAAAACAAAAATCCAAGACAGAACCTAGAGGAACTCTTTGAAGGCGCAGACATCACAAAACCTACTACGCAACAAGAGATTGAACAGGAAGGAAACCTCAACACTGATGAGAAGACGACCTCTATTAGAAAGTCCAAACCAAACAACAACACATCCAAACTTCACTGCAATTTAATAAACGCAAGATCCATATCAAAACACTCAACAGAGATCTTTGACCTACTTGACAACAAGAGTATTGACATCCTGTTCATCACAGAAACATGGCTAGACAACTACAAAATCACACTCCAGAGATGCCTTCCAACTGACTTCAAATGCCTTCAAATCAACAGGAAAAACAAAAAAGGAGGAGGCCTCGCAATAGCATTCAAAGAACACCTGGAATTAAAAACGGATGAACCACTCAGCTGTGAAAGCATGGTAATACACCTAACCAACATTACATTCATCCTAGTGTACAGACCACCGACATATGATGCAACCTTTGTCAACAATTTCATAGAAGCCATCACCAATTTAGCCATCAACCACGAACACCTAATCATCCTAGGGGACTTCAACATCTGGTTTGAAGACAGTCACGTCAACTCACATAACTCACTGACTGATTAACTAGCTACCATGAAACTACGACAACTGGTCAAAGGGGCAACTCACTCGGCAGGAATGGAGGAAAGAATACAACCCAGACAAACAAACACTGTTCCAAAAACAAATCTGCGCATACAAGAAGGAAATACAAAAGGCAAAGAGAAGGCATTATGATGACAGAATCACCAATGCCACCAACACACAAAAAGAAATGTTTAACTTCATAAAAGAGATGAGAAACCCCCCAGGCTGCGATAATACCCCAAACCCCTCAGAGAAACTTTGCAACAACCTGGCAGACCACTTCAAAAAAATCAATGACATCAGACAAACCATACAAGAACAATCGACCAACTACGAGATACAACCAAAAGAACCCAACACAGATCCACAGCACAAACTCAAAAACTTTCCGGAAATTTCAGCAGAGGCATTCGCAATGCTGGTAAAACTCAGCAAGAAAGCTGGATCACCTATGGATCCCTGTCCCCCAGACATCTACAAATCAATCCTTGCACAAGGAACGCCAGCAGAATACTACAGAAACCTTCTAAATGTATCACTAGCAACAGGAACCGTACCAAGGATCTTCAAATCGGCATATATCAAGCCACTTCTAAAAAAAACACAAGTGGCAATGTAGAATACCTCTCCAACTACAGGCCGATCTCAAATATACCCTACCCGGAAAAACTCCTGGGAACCTACGTATATAAACTGACCCAAGAATAGGTAGAAAAACACCACCTGCTGGACCAAGCTCAAGTCTGTTTCAGACCAGCAGGAGGAACGGAAACAGCTCTACTATCCATCTGGGACGACTTAAAAACCAACGCAGACTCAAACACAACCTCAGCCCTTATCCTGCTCGACCTCCCCGCAGCCTTCGACACAGTTAGCCATGACACCCTGACCAAAAGACTAGAAGACATAGGCACAACAGACACAGCACTACGCTGGACCAAATCATTCCTAGCAGACAGAACAGAAACCGTATGGATTAAACCCTTCAAATCCACTCCACGAGTTAACGACTGTGGAGTGCCACAAGGATCCCCCCTTTCACCACTGTAGTTCAACATCTACCAGACTCATCATCAAAATCTTCAAAAAATACAACATTACTTGCTACAACTACGCAGATGACACTCAAATCATCTACCAAATCAAAGATTCCGAAGCGGATCACTCAGCTCTAATCGACTGTCTGAAAGAAATCTTCAACTGGATGAATGCCAACAACCTGAAAATCAACCCAGGAAAGACAGAAATGATGATCATTTCCAAAGACCAAGAGAACGAAACCGCATTCCCGTGGCTAACGGAATTAGGAACCGCACCAACACCATCTAAGGTAGTAAAAAATCTGGGAGTCCTGATGGACAATACTCGAACCTTAGAACCACAAATAAATGCAACAGTGAAGAAATGCTTTTTCCTCCTCCACACGGCAAGAATCCTACCTTTCCTCTCCTTCATGCACAAAACACTCACTATCGTCGCCCTCATCATGTCAAGAATCGATTATGCAAACAGCCTCTACCTCGGAATACCAGAATACCTCCTGAAGAAACTACAACAGACCCAAAATGCTGCAGCCAGACTACTCCTCAAGCTATCTAGAAGAGACCACATCACTCCTGCCCTAAAAACACTACACTGGCTCCCAGTAAAACATTGCATCACCTTCAAAACCATGTGCATAACGCACAGGGCAGTCAGTGGACAAGGAGCAGAATCCCTACAAAAGAAAATAACAATCTACAAACCAAAGAGGCCCCTCCGATCCAGCAACAAAATCCGCCTGGAACTAAAACCATACCTTAAGAAAAAACTTGGGAGGCACCTCCTTCTACCACTTAGCCGCAAAAACCTGGAACAACGTCCCAAAAGAGATCAGAATCACTGAGGATCACCACAAATTCAGGAGATACAAAAAAAAAACCTGGCTCTTCAAGACCACAGACTCAACCTGAAAATCGAAACAACAGAAAAAAGGATGACGGAACTGGAAAGGACACTAACATCCCTAGAAATGACAGGGAAGCTCTCACAATGACAGAAACACAGGTGACACCCATCGAGACAGTCAATTACCCCAGCCAAACCCTTCACTCCACCTCAGTTGCTACCATGTACCAAAATATCAATTGGATTGCAGAAGCACTGGCAATTGCCACACTAGCTGATAGGTGGATATTGGCAGGTAAGGAGGACAGGAGGGGTTATGATGGAGGCTGATGCAGTTATGATGCAGTCTTACCTGCACAGGCCACAAGTGCAGGTAAGGAGGACAGGAGGGGTTATGATGGAGGCTGGTTGAGGTGGGGGCCAGATGTGAAAGGGAGCTTAGTGCAAGATGGGCCCAGATCAGGACCGAAGAGCATCAGGAGAGACTTCTAAAGATGCCAACTAACACGTTTTACTAACAATTTCCACCTCTGCACACACCTCTCAAACTCCAAACCAAACACAACCACAAACCTACAGCACAACAAACCACACAAACTTAACTACACTGCAACAACAAAACAAAAACACACATAGACCACCACAACAGTACACGACTACTACTGGCTGCAAACACCTCAGGCCTAGCCAGCATCACTGCTTTCTTGCTCTTTTCCTGCCTCCTCCCACAAACTCACCCTCCCTTCCTTTTTCAGAGCTGCCAGTGCGCCAGGGGACCACTCCGGTGGTGATAGTGTGCGGTACAAATTAACATGTAATGTGGGTACAGGCATTAGGTTCCCTTCCTGTACTGGTCTTCTTCGTCTACCGCTATCTCCTCAGTCTGCTTCCTCTGGTGGTCCACTCTTCAGAATAAAAGTCTGTGAGGGTGCCAATTGCTACAGTCTGAGGCCAGCACCTGATAGTGTGAATAGGGTGGGATGGGTAGGGTGGGATGGGCAGATCTGACTTAGGTGGCCCTGATGCCTCGGCCCCCTATCCCCAGCCCTGTAAATAGTCTTCATTCCTGTGTTCTCTACTTGTGTGTCTGAGTACACAGGCTGGTATAGGTGATCTTGGCTGTTGATTACACAATGACACCATCTGTGAGGGTGGTCAGCGATTGATCAATGATCAGGCGCACATATCAACAAAAGATAATGTGATTTTAATGAGGGAAAGTGAACGCACCAACTTGTTCTGCTTCTGTCTCTCCAGAAGTTCTTCACTCCTTTGGGCTCCTCCTTCACCCCCTCTGGGTCCCTCCCGCCTTCTCCCCCTCTTTCTCATTGCCCGTTAGGGACCTCCCTTCCATTTTTACCCTTTTCAGGCACGCCACCTTCTGTTCAGCAACATCTATTCAAGTCCCACCTTCCCGTCCAACTCCAGTTTCACAAAGGCATATAGTGCCATGTTCACCCCCAGTGGTATGGGGCCGTGCTCCCCCCAGGGATAGGGTGACCAGCTCACCCTGGTCATTTTTCCCTGTACTAATTTCTGTGGTTCCAATGCCACACCTCTCCTGTCACACCACTTTCCCCCAATTCGGGACAATCAACCTTCCTCCCATTCCTTATAGTAAAGCTCCCCTTCAACAGTTGCTTTGATCTTTGGATATTCATCAGTTGCTTTGATCTTTGGATATGTTTCAGTAAGAAGAACAGGTTAGTTACCCCTGGTAACATTCTGTCGATTGGATGTTCCTCCCGCGTATTGCTCATTTTATGATAATTACCTCTCCAGCTTCAGCTGCTTCGGAAATGTATTTCGACAGAGGGCGCTGTGTGCCATCTCGTCGAGTGACTGTCCCCTGAGGGCATTCGTTCAACTGTCAATGTCATCATGGGTATAAGTAGCGCACGAGCGCCCGTTGGCTTCAGTTATGTTTTCTCTCCCTCCTGAAGAGGATTTTCCAGGCTTACCGCAGACTGTAGACTCACCGAAAATGTAAACTGTAAGAACACGTAAATTGTATGACGGAAAACGCTGGGAGGGGCGATGAGGAATAGGTGGGAGGAACATCCAATCGAAAGAACGTTACCAGGGGTAAGTAACTTGTTCTTCGAATGGATTGTGTCCTCGCACATATTCCTCATCCTATGATAGACTCCCAAAGCAGTAATAATTTGGTGGTGGGAGTGCTCATTAAATTTTGTTCTAATCATGGCGTGAATGAAGGACCACTTATGCAAATTGTCCTTCCTGAATGATAGATGAATCCAGGCAGTAATGTCTCACAAAAGTATGAATAGACGACCAAGTGGCCGCTGAACAAATGCCTTTGATTGGGACACCTCTTTGAAGAGCAGCAGAGGTTGCCATGGCCCTTGTGGAATGTGCTCTTAGGCCGTCCGGCAGGTCCTTACGCGCTAATCTGTAGCATTCACCAATAGCCAGGATGATCCATCTGGATATGGTTTGTTTAGTAACAGCTAGACCAAATTTGGGGCCAGTATATCCAATTAACAATTGGTCATTTTGGCGAAATGTAGCCATTCTGGATATGTAAAAACCGAGAGCCCTTTTTGGGTCCAGTTTATGAAATCTTTCCTCCTCCTTTCCCAGATGGGGAGGTGGATACAAAGTTGGGAAAGTAATTTTTTGCGACAAGTGGAAGTCGGAGACTACCTTCGGTAAGAAGAACAAGTTACTTTCTTACCTGGTAACGTTCTTTCGATGGGATGGTCCGACGACGTATTCCATATCTATGACATGTAATCACCACAGCTGTGCTGCTTCGGAAACTTTTTTCGGCATCTGCGTCCTGCGTCGATGACGTCGATGCGCCGTCGCCGAGGGCCTCCTCCGACGTCCGACGTCATCCGATGTGATAAGTAGAACGCACGACGCCCGTAGCCTCAGTTGTAGTTTTTTGCCCAGAACGTGTGACACTAGTCAACTGCCAGTCAGACACAAAGCCTTGCGGAACGTAAGCTGCAATCGCAAAAGAAATTCTGCAGCGGGGAAGGCAGGGCGGGAGCGATATGGAATACGTCGTCGGACCATCCCATCGAAAGAACGTTACCAGGTAAGAAAGTAACTTGTTCTTCGAGGGGATTGGGTCCTCCGACGTATTCCATATCTATGACAGACTCCCAAAGCAGTACCAGAGCAAGGAGGAGGGAAAGAATTTAGAATCAAAATTTAGAATAGCCAATCAAATAGCAGAGCAAAGGACCGCCTTGCCTAAGGCCAGATCCTGTGCACGGATGGAATCGAGGGAATAGTGACGTACAAATGTATGTACTGAAGCCCAGGTGGCTGCATCACAGATGTTGCGAATAGGAACACCCCTCTGCAGGGCAGTAGATGCAGCCATACCCCTGGTAGAATGGGCCCGCAAGCCAGCCGGTGGGTCCTTACCCGCCAAGCGGTAGCACTCCGAGATGGCCAAAATAATCCAGCGAGACAAAGTCTGTTTCGTCACAGCTTGCCCCAAACGCTTTCCAGCGTAACCAATAAAGAGTTGATCGTCCACTCTGACCCGGGACATGCGTGAAACATAAAAGCTTAAAGCTCTCCTAGGATCAAGCCTATGGAGCCTCTCCTCTTCCTTACCAGGATGCGGAGGAGGATAGAATGCCGGAAGAACAACCTTCTGGGCCAAATGAAATTCCGTCACTACCTTCGGAAGAAAAGAAGGACGAACTCTAAGGACAACCCTGTCCTTGTGAAATACAGTGAAGGGTGGCTTAACTGAAAGTGCCTGTAACTCACTCACTCTGCGAGCGGAAGTAACCGCAACTAAAAACACAGTTTTCAGAGTTAACAGCCTCAAAGGGCAAGAATGTAAAGGCTCAAACGGAGCACCCATAAGAAACTTAAGAACAAGGTTTAAATCCCAACTGTGCACCAGGAAAGGTGACGGAGGGAACACATTAGTGAGCCCTTTCAGAAACTGTGAAATTAAAGGGATTTTAAAGTAAGAACACTCTTCAGACGAGCGCTTAAAGATGGACAGCGCCGCCAGGTAACCTTTAATGGCACCCACTTGCAAGCCCCTGTGGGCCAAAGAAAGTAAAAAGGACAGAACCATGGGGATGTCACATGCAAAAGGATCCACATTCTGAACTCTGCACCAGTCGCAGAACTTACGCCAACGGCAACGGTAGAGACTTTGTTGCTGGCCTTCGGGCCGAAAGCAACACCTCCATCACGTCTTCAGGGAGGTCCCAATCCCTATACCTCAACCTTTCAGAAGCCAAGCGTGAAGGTTGAGGGATCTGACCTCTGGATGGAGAACCTGACCCCCCTCCCGTGAGAGCAGATCGTCTCGGTAGGGAAGACGACGCGGAGGGCAGATGGACAAATCGAGAAGGTCCGGGTACCACGTCCTCCGAGCCCACGCCGGAGCAATGAGGATCATCCGGGAACCGAACTTCCGTAACCTCCGCAGCACTTGCGGGATGACGGGGACTGGAGGAAACGCGTACAGCAGCGAGAACGACCACTCCACCACGAACGCGTCTCCTAAGGCTCCTTTTGGAGGAAATTCCCACGAGCAAAACCTTTCGCACTTCCGGTTGACACTGGAGGCGAAGAGATCCACTCGAGGGGTCCCCCAAAGGGCAAAGATCTCCAGGAGAATCTCCTGAGCCAACTCCCACTCGTGAGAGATCGTGCTCTGCCTGCTCAGAGTGTCCGCCGTCACGTTTTCGTCTCCGGCCATATGAACTGCCGAGATCGAAACTTCCTGCTGGATGGCCCAGAACTCGAGCTGCATCGCCTCCCTGCACAGAGGAAGTGACCCTGCCCCACCCCCCTTTTTGTTGAGGTAGTGCATGGCCACTGTGTTGTCCGTCAGGATCAGGACACTCTTTCCTCGCACAGTCGGCAGAAAAGCCTTCTGGGCTAGCCTGACGGCCCTCAGCTCCAACAGATTGATATGGAGTCTGGACTCCGACGGAGACCAACGACCGCTGACTGTCAGCCCGTTGGCATGAGCTCCCCAACCCGTGAGGGATGCATCCGTCACGATCGTCACCTCCGGCCAGGGAAGCCAAAAAGGAGCCCCCTTCATCAAGTTGCCTTCGACGGCCCACCACAGAAGGTCCCGGGCGACCGAGGGCGGCACCTGAACCGGGTCCGACATCCTGCCGGAGGACTGCGACCATTGCGTCTTGAGCCCCCACTGCAAAGATCTCATCCGCAGGCGAGCCTCTGGCACCAGAAGAATGCAGGATGCCATGAGGCCGAGCAGCTTCAAGAACACGAACGCTGGGAGCGTCTGGGCATGCTGAAACTTGTGCACCATCTGCTGAATGTGAAGAGCCCTCACCTGGGGAGGAAAACACTGCCCCAGGGAAGTGTTGAGCACTGCTCCGATGTACTGGAGCCGCTGTGTTGGCGTCAAATGGGACTTCTTTAAATTGAGGGAGAAGCCCAGCCTGTGAAGGGAGTGGCAGGTGACGGACAGATGATCCAGGACTTGCTCGGGGGAGCTCCCCCTGATCAACCAATCGTCCAGGTAGGGGTAGACGTGAATCCCCCCTTGCCTGAGATGCGCTGCCACCACCACCATGAGCTTGGTGAAAACCCTCGGGGCGGAGGTCAATCCGAACGGCAGGACCCGAAACTGAAAGTGCGAGTCGCCAACCGCGAACCTCAGGTACTTCTTGTGCTTGGGATGGATCGGCACATGGAAGTAAGCATCCTTGAGGTCGAGTGACACCAACCAGTCCTGAAGCTGAAGGGCCTGGAGGACTTGAGAGAGAGTAACCATCTTGAACTTGTCCTTCCTGAGGAGTTTGTTCAAACCGCGCAAGTACATGATGGGTCTCAATCCCCCGTCTTTCTTCGAAATCAAAAAATAAGGGGAATACCATCCCTTGTTCCTCTACGCTACAGGCACCAGTTCTATGGCGCCTTTCTCCAGCAGGGCTTGAATTTCCTGCGCAAGGAGCGGATCCGGACTCTGCAAAGAGAGGTTCCCCGGTGGATTGTCGCGAGGCCTGTGCCGAAAGGGAAGACAGTAGCCGTGGGTTATGATCTCCAGAACCCACACATCTGAAGTAATGGCTTGCCACTCTACAAGATGCTGCGCCAGCCTTCCCCCAACCGGCGAACCATGGGACATGGCCTCATGACTGAGTGGGAGCGGCCGCGGCGTTACCTGAGGGCAAAGAGGCAACTGCCCGAGCGGTCTTGGCACCACGGGTACCCTGTCGTCCACCTCTGGTAACCCTGCGTTGGCCTCTTTGACTGCCAGCTCCTCTCGCTTTACTGAAGGACGAGTAATAGCGAAAGGAACCACCCCTCCACTGCTGTCCCCTAGGACGAAAAGGCGTAGGTTGGCGAACTGCAGCGCCCAACGACTTCGCTGCAGCTTTCGAGGTCTGCAACCTCTCAAGGCTCTCGTCAGCCTTGCTGCCAAAAAGGTGTTCACCGTCAAAGGGCATGTTAAGGAGCCGAGACTGCACATCAGGAGCAAACCCCGACTTCCGCAACCACGCAAACCTGCGTATCACGGTGCTCGCCACCATGGACCTACTGACGCATTCAGCTAAGTCCAAACCCGACTGAACGGACTCACACATGGCATCCTTACCATCCTGGACCATAGCAAGGAAACCATCCCGTTCGTCCCCTTCGGGAATATGTTCAGCCGCTAACGCAACACAGTTCCACAGAGTGTGTGTGAAACGAGACAAGGCACAAATGGAGTTGGCCGCCTGAAGCGCCATACCACCAGAAGAAAACACTTTCTTCGCCCAGCCATCAAAACGTTTGTCGTCCCTATCAGGAGGGATGGTAGGGTACGACGCCTGCTTTGCCGGGGCCGTGGCTGCCTGCACCACCAAACTCTCCGGAGTGGGGTGCCTGGTCAAGTAGCAGGGGTCGCTACTGGCTGGACGGTATTTCCGCAACAAGGATCTGCCCACCGCCGGGAGACTCTCCGGAGCAGTCCAAGCCGCCGCCACCCTTCTCTGTAAAGCCATATGGAACGGCAGTACCGGATCAGTTGGGGGACCAACATCAAGGATGTCAGTCAGATCATCCTGCACAAACTCCCCAGGGGTAGCAGACCATCCCAAGTACTCAGAAACCCTAGCCATAAGGCGCCGGTACGAGGAATCGGCATGAGAGCCAGGCTCAGGCCTACAAAACTCCACCTCCGGAGAGGTGTCCAGTCCACTGGCATCATGCAGTGACTGTCTCAAATCGTCAAACTGACTATGGCCCGAGACAATTTCATCTGGAACCTGACTAGGAACCAGGCCATCAGAATCCTCATCCGCCTCTGAAATATAGGTGGCGAAAAGAAGGCACCCGAGAGTGCTTGCTCTTAACCAGAGCCTTCCTAGGGGGTTCTCCCGTGCCACGGGGTACCTCCGACACGAAAGGCGTCGAGCGAATCGGCGCCGGCGTCGAGAGAACCGGCATCGGCGCCGAGAGGATCGGCGTCGACGTCAGATGCAGCGCCTCCAGCATTGGCGGCGTCGACACAGCCCTCGAGGCCGGAGCCCCGAGCGTGTCCCTCGACGACTTGAGCGTCGACGGCTTCGACGACTTCCTCGGAGCCGGAGCCTCGAGAAAGCCTGTCGACGCCCTCGACGCCTCAGACGTCGATGTCTTCCTCGAAGACCTCACAGGTGCACACGGTCTCGAACGCGTCGAGGACCGGGACCTGGAACGGGTACGTCGAGAACGAGTCCCCTTGTCCGAACGGGACCTCGCGCCGACCACTCCTGCGAGCGGTGTCTCTCGACCTCTCACGACCGACCCCACTCGGGGGCGCGGACGGCTTAGTACCCTGCGACTCAAGAATCGCCAGCATTTTCTTCCCGAAGGAAGCCCATTCCTCCGGCATCGCACGGCTGGTGGGGTAAGCGACGTGCCGGGCAGAGTCCTCCGAAGAGGACCTGGAAGACGACCGGTGTCGGCGCTTCCGAGAATGCCTCGAAGAGGCTGAGGAGTGGCGAGACCGACTCCTAGAAGGAGACCCACGAGACTTCCGACGATGACGCGGAGAGTCACCCCTCGAATCATCCGTCGAAAGCCCCGCAGGCTTCGACTTCCTGGGCTTGGACGCCCGACCTACCGACAACTTCTTCTTACGTTCGCGTAAGGCTTTGGACGTGAGCGACTGGCAGTCAATACAGTCATCCGTGTCGTGGGCCTCCCCGAGGCACCAGAGGCATGCGTCGTGCGAGTCCGTCACCGACATCTTGGACCCACACTCCCAGCACTTCTTGAAACCCGGACGCGGGGTCGAAGACGAAGTAGAAGACATCTTCACACGAAGGATTTTCACAAAACGAACAGGTTCAAAGAACCAAGAAGAACAGAACTCCAAAGAGTCGAGGCGTGAACCGAGAATCACGAAGCAACACGTTCGCGGAAAAAACGGAACTGAGGCTACGGGCGTCGTGCGTCCTACTTATCACATCGGCTGACATCGGACGTCGGAGGAGGCCCTCGGCGACGGCGCATCGACGTCATCGACGCAGGACGCAGACGCCGAAAAAAGTTTCCGAAGCAGCACAGCTGTGGTGATTACATGTCATAGATATGGAATACGTCGGAGGACCCAATCCCCTCGAAAGAAGGTTTCTCCTTGAGAATAACCTTGTCTTTATGGAAAACTCTATGAGGAGGTTTACAGGAAAAGGCCTGCAACTCGCTTACCCTACGGACTGATGTTATGGCAATAAGCAAAACAGATTGAGATCCCATACAGGAACATTGGGCTTCATTATGAGTCAGCCAGTCCGGAAACAACGGTAGTGGTAAATCCTCCGAGTAACACCTCCCGCCTGCAGACAGAAATGGAAACACCAGCTACGTCATAGACGGAACCAGTGTTTCCATTGTCCCCATCCCTGTGGAGTCCTATGGGACTCCATGGGAATGGGGATTTACAGAATTCTGCATCTGGAATTACTGGGTCACTAGGGTTTTAATGCCCCAGTGATTCCGGCAATCATGGAGGCGGAATGGTATTTCGGGTCCGCCGGCAGCCTGCCGGTTTTTATGGCACAGCTACTGCTGGACTCGTCATGGAATGGAACTGGTGGAAATACATTAGTAAGGCCTTTTAGGAATTGAATAATTAGAGGGATATTAAAATGTGAATCCTACTCTGAAGTGCACTTGAAAATAGATAGCACCGCCAGGTAACCTTTAATTGTTCCAATCTGGAGCCCCAGATTTGGCAAATGCAACAAAAAAGAAAGCACTATAAGTGTGTCACATAGAAAGGGATCCACATTCTTAACCCTGCACCAGCTGCTGAGCTTGCTCCAATGACAGCGGTACAAAGATTTAGTTGCTGGCCTTCTGGCCGAAAGCAAGATCTCCCAATACGTCATCCAGGAGGTCCCAATACTTGTATCTCATCCTTTCAGAAACCATGTGTGAAGGCTTAGTGTCTTGACCTGTGGATGGAGAACTTGACATTCCTCTTGCGAGAGAAGATCCTCTCTTTGTGCAAGACACATTGGAGGGCAGATGGACATGTCCCGACGGTCCGGGTAGCACGTCCTCCTGGCCCAATCCGGAGCAATGAGGATTGTAGATTTCCCGAACTTTCTCAACCTCCTGATCACGTAAGGAATGACGGGACTGGAGGAAACGTGTACAGGAGTGAAAATTCCCTGTCCACAACGAACGTGTCCCCTAAAGCTCCTCTTGGAGGAAATTCCCTGGCGCAAAACAGTTTGCACTTGTGGTTGACACTGGTCGAGAACAGATCCACTTGAGGTGATCTCCAAAGGGTGAAGATCACTTGAAAGACTTCCTGAGCTAGTTCCCAGAGGTGGGAGACTGTGCTCTGCCTGCTCAGAGCGTCCGTTGCTGTGTTTTCCTCCACAGCAAGGTGAACTGTCAACAGGGAGATTCCTTCTTGTATTGCCAGTACCAGAGCTGCATTGCCTCCCTGCACAATGGTAGTGACCCTACACCTCCTCTCTTGTTGAGGTAGTACATGGCCACCGTCTTTATCAGGACATTCTTTCCCCTTACAGAGGGCAAAAAGGCATTCAGCGCAAGTCTGATTGCCCTCAGCTCCAAAAGGTTGATGTGTATTTTGGACTCCGATGGAGACCAAGGACCGCTGATTGTCAGATCATTGGTATGGGCTCCCCACCCGGTGAGCAAGGCGTCCGTCACTACCATTATCTCTGACCATGGCTGCCAAAAATATTCTTGCTTGAGAATGTGTTCCTGACAAGCCCACCACAGAGGGTCTTGAGAGACTGGCATTCTGCCTGACAACTGGGACCATTGAGTCCTGAGAGCCCATTGGAGGGATCTCATTCTCAGGCGAGCCTCTGGCACCAGGAAAATGCAGGATCCTCCAAAAATCAAAGGCCGGAAGATGCTGGGCACTCTGGAATTTGGTAACCATCTGAAGAATGTGTTGAGCTCTCACTTCGGGTGGCAAGGCTTTCCCTGGGGAAGCATCCAGGACTACTCCAATGAATTGGAGTCTTTGAGATGGTATCATGTGAGACATATTGTAATTGAGGGAGAAGCACAGTTTGTGGAGCGAGTGGCAGGTTACGCTGAGATGTTCCCGGGCTTGTTCGGGTGAACAAGCCCTGATCAGCCAATCGTCCAGATAGGGGTAGATGTGAATCCCCCCTCTCCGGAGACTCGCTGCCACCACCGCCAACAACTTGGTGAAAACACTCGGGCTGAGGTCAGCCCGAATAGCCGAACTCGAAACTGATAATGAGAACCGCCATTGGCGAATCTCAGGTAGTTTCTGTGCTTGAGATGGTTAGGCACGTGAAGGTAAGCATCCTGAAGGTCCAACGATACCATCCAGTCTTGGAGTTGGAAAACCTGAAGTATTTGGGAAAGGGTAACCATCTTGAACCTGTCCTTCCTGAGGAACTTGTTCAAGTTTCTTAAGTCCAAGATTGGTCTCAATCCTCCGTCCTTTTTTGGGAATCAGACACCAACCCTTGATCCTTTCTGCTACAGGTAAATGTTCTATTGCACCATTCTCTAGCAGGGTCAACATTTCCTGCACATGAAGTGGATCTGGAACTGAAAGGTTGATTCTGAGGCCTTTTTTGGAAAGCAAGGCAGTAACTTTGTGCCACCGTTTCCAGTGCCCATGTCAAGGGGTTCCCCCCTTCTCACCTGAGTCCGTTCTTTACTGGTGGCCTTGGTCGATTCCTTCCTGCGCATGGACCGGGTCTTGAAGAAGGCTGCCCGATTCTCTTCCGAATCCAGAATGCGTTCAGTTTCCGAGAAGCCGAATCCAGGAATCCAGGAGGCAGTGGAAGCACGCTAGCCAGGAATCCAGGAGGTAAGTAGAAGGGGGAGGACTAGGAAGGGATAGCGGGATTAGAAAAAGGAGAGGAACCGCGAGCTAAGGAGCACACGTCTGGTTGCTACTTCGCAATAGCATTGAGACGCGCGGAGCCGCGGAAGGCGTGGTCTATTAGTAGAAAAGGCTACGTCCAGCGCATGGAGCGAGAAGGGATTACGCTGGACGGCCATGTTGGGAGTATTAAAGAAGCCCAAAAGGGGCGCACTCTGTGATTCATGACAGCCCAAGCATCTGAAGTAATGCCCCGCCATTCGCTCAGATGCTGAGTAAGTCTGCCTCCCACAGGGGTCTTATGAGTAAAGGTCTCACAGTGGTTTTGAGGCTGCTGAAGCATTGGCTGATGGTAAAGCTGCCGCTGCTTGGGTTGGCTTAGCACCTCTCCCTTGTCCACCATGAGGTGATCTTCTCTGACCTCTTTGACCGGCTTGTCCTCTTCCTCTTCCAAATGAGGAGTAGAATCTAAAGGACTTACCACTCCAGAAAGATGAGCCCAAGTAGGATTGTTTAGGCTGTCTATTGGCAGCGCTAAGGGATTTAGCCACCGCCTTTGAGGTCTGCAGCTTTTATAAACTCTTATCCGCCTTGCTGCCAAACAGCCTCGAGCCTTCAAATGGCATGTTGAGTAGTCTTGCCTATCTGGTGAAAACCCAGACTTCCTCAATCACGCAAATCTGCGTAACACTGTGCTAGCTGCCATGGATCTGCTGATGCTGTCTGTCAGACATCGCTTAAGACATTCATCCATTGCCTCCTTACCATCCCTGATGATTGCCAGGAACCCGTCTCTTTCCTCTCCTTCCAGGATGTGGTCAGCCGCCATAGCTACGCAGTGCCATAGGGTAAACGTAAACCTTGACATGGTACAAGTCACATTTGTTGATTTTAATGCCATACGGCCAGCCGTAAAAACCTTTCTCGCCCCAGCATCCACTCTCTGATCATCCCTATCAGGAGGGATGGAAGGGTAAGCTGACTGCTTGGTAGATGTAGCAGCCTGAACAACCAAACTTTCTAGTATTAGATGTTTAGTCAGATACTCTGGGTCGCTGCTGGATGGTCTGTATATTTTGGAAACATTTTTATTTAGTGCAGCCGCAGTTTCTGGTGTCTCCCAATTTGCAAAGACCCTTTTCTGTAATGCAGTGTGAAAAGGCAAAATTGGAGCTTTCTGCGGTCCCTGGTCCAAGATGTCTGTCATGTCATCTTGTTCAAAAGAGGAAGTATGCCTTCTCCAGCATAAAAACTCTATAACCTTACCCATTTGTTTTCTATATGAGGAGTCAGCATTTTCAGTTAGGTTTGGTTTGCCAAACTCTAACTCGGGAGAGGTATCTAACCCACTGGCTGACTGAAGGTTGTCATATAAGTCCCTTAATCTGGACACATCAGAAATAGGCTCCTCTGGCACGTTAGGGGTGCCGAATTGTAGCCCAAAAAGTGGTGTGTTATCATCAGAAGGTTTATCTTCCTCATAGATGGCTGATAAAGACTTAAAAAAGTATTTTTTAGGCAAAGGTTTGAAAACCTCTGAGAGCCTTTTCAGTCATCGCCTGACAGGAGCCAGTACGGTGCCCGGAACCAAGACACCACAGACATTTGCGGTGGGGGTTGGTGATCGACATCTTTGATCCACAGCCTTGGCACTTTTTGAAGCCCGACTTAGGCGTCGATGGTGCAGACAAAGAAGACATTTCCGAACGAAAATAACTATCGATTTCACAGAGGAACCGAAGTGCACCGTAATTCTCTCCAAGCGTTATATCGGAAAAACTGAACTGAAGTCAATGATCGCTGTGTGCGCTACTTATACTGATGATGACGTCGACAGTCGAACGGAGGCCCTCGAGGGAAATTGACTCGAAGAGAATGGCACACAGAGCTCGCTGTCGAAACATTTTGCCGAAGCAGCTGAAGATGGAGAGATAATTATCATAAGTTGAGGAATACGTGTGAGGACACAATCCATTTGAAGTAGCATGTTGCACAGCTGCAATTTACTTGCAAGTAACGCACACATGCTTCTGTCTCTTTTTCCCTTTTTTCTTTCTTAATTCAAAAGTTGTAAAGCACTGACAAAGCACTAAATATGAACAACTGGCCCTGTCTTGGCAATCATGATGCTTGCATGCCCCCTTCCATGTTGCTCATATTCATAAATTATATGCATTACTTACCATAAAAGCATTTCTGATGGTTGTATCTGCTTAGATTCCCATGCTGTGCATATGGTCCGACATCCAGTTGTAACCGCATCTTGTCTTTTCAAAAGGGGACGTCGACATGGGCATGCCTGTAACACTATCGCTACGTGACATGTAGTATACCCAAAATCCCTCACGCGTCGAGGTCCCTCCGATTGTATTTATTCTGCCGAGAGGGAGACTTATGACTATCGTGAGTGAGTACAGAAAAGAGAGAAAGTGGTAAGACGTCTATGTTCCTTCCATCCGAGCGGGGAGGAAGGGTGGGCGCATGTGAATCTAAGCAGATGCAACCATCAGAAATGCTTTTGCGGTAAGTAATGCATATCTTCTGATGTTTGTTAATCTACTTAGAATCACATGCTGTGCATAGACTAGCAAGCAGTACCCGGAGTTGGAGGTGGGTTGTGATAAGGAACAGTAGTGAAAAGATGTCTTAGTACTGCCTGTCCCACCTGAAAATCAGACCTAGAATGAGTGTCTAGGCAATAGTGTTTTGTAAAGGTGTGTACAGAACTCCAGGTTGCCGCTTTGCAAATGGACTCAAGGGGAACATTTGCAATGAATGCTATGGACTCCCCAGTGCCTCGAGAAGAATGTGTTCTAGGCTTGAAGGGCAGCTCTCTTTTAGCAAGACTGTAGCAGAGTGTGATGCATTTGACAATCCACCTAGAGATAGTGGATTTGGAGACTGCGTCTCCTTCTCTTCCTCCCGTTACTGAAATGAAAAACTGATTAGTCTTTCCATGTAGAAACTGATTAGTCCTTTCCATGTAGAAAATGACAGCTCTGCGTACATCCAGTGTTTCTCCCAGGATTGAAGTATTTTGAAAGAACGTTGGTAGTTCTATCGACTGGTTCACATGGAACTTGGAAATGAATTTAGGCGCAAACCTAGGGTGAGTGCGCAGAACCACCTTATCTTTGTGAACTGTTACAAAGGCATCTAGGATTGAGAGCGCTTGTAGTTCACTTACTCTCCTAATGGAGGTAATGGCTATTAAAAAAGCAGTCTTATAGGTGAGGTCTTTAAGACTTGCTTTTTGCATGGGCTCGAAAAGAGCCCCCATAAGCCTAGTCAACACCACATCTAGGTCCCATCAGGGAGCCGGGTTAGAAATGGGAGGGTGAATTCTCTTCACTCCCTCCATGAAAGCTTTAATAACTGGTATCTTCCACCATGACACTTTCTGTTGTGATGTAGTGTAGGCTGAAAGCGCAGCTATGTGCACCTTTATGGAATTAAAGACCAGGCCTGAGTCACGTAAATGAGTAAGGTACAAAACAATGTGTGTGGGAGAGCAGTTAATCGGGTTAATGCTCCTTGAGTTGCACCAGATGACAAACCGTTTCCATTTACTGGAATAGCAATACCTAGTGTTCGGTTTTCTTGCCTCCCTGAGAATGTCCATTCATCTCTGAGGGAGCTGCAGGTGCCCAAACTCTATGACCTCAGGAGCCAGGCCGCTAAGTTCAATGTCTGCGGGCATGGGTGAAGCGTCTCCCCTCTGTCTTGCGACAACATGTTGTACGGGCAAGGCAGTTTGACTGCAGGAGATAGGGACATCTCCATCAGATGAGGGCCCACCAGTATCATCGTGACTGGTTCCTGGTGCATCTTGTGCACAATCTTGTTGAGAAGGGGAGTTGGGGGGGAAAGCGTAGACAAATTTCCCTGACCATGTTATCCAGAGTCCATTCCACTTGGAATGGTTCTGGGGGTACCTGGAGGCATAATCTTGGCATTGAGCGTTCTCCAGAGTTGCAAACAAATCGATCTCTGGGAAGCCCCATTCTGCAAAAACATTGGAGACGATGTCTCTGTGTAATTGCCATTCGTACTGTATGGGCAACGGGAAGTCTCTGCTGAGTACGTCTGCCAGAAGATTGAGTTAACCTGGAACACATTGTGATAACAGGAACATGTTGCGTTTGAGAGCCCACTTCCAAATGTTCTGGGACAGTTTGGACAAGCCCTGGAGAGTGAGTGCCCTCTTGTTTGTTCAGTTTGTACATGGCCGTGGTGCTATCTATGAGGATCAGGATCGTCTTCCCCTGCAGTTGTGTCTGGAAAGCTTTTAGTGCTTTGGACACTGCCAACAGTTCCAACAGGTTTATGTGGTTGGATGCTATGTCTGACAACCAAACACTGTGCACTGTTTGTTGAAGCAGGTGAGCTCCCCACTCTGTAAGAGACGCGTCTGTAGTTAGAGTGGCTTCCACTGCGGGGATGGTGAAAGATTTTCCCTTCAAGAGGTTGTCCCTCGACCACCACTGCAGCGAGAGAATGTGGGCCGGCGAGACAACCACTAGATCGTCCCACTGTCCGCTGGCCTTACACCACTGGCTGTTGAGCCACTCTTGCATTGGGCGCAAGCGCGCATGAGGAACCAAGTAGATACATGATGCCATCATTCCTAGCAGTCGCATAGCCTTGCATACCGTCACCTCTCGACTGGGTACATACTGAGGGATTTGAAACAACATGTTTTGAACCCTCTCGTTGGAGGGGAAGATGAGGCTGTCCTTTGTTCGAATTAGAGCCCCTAGGAACAGTTTGACGTGACTGGGGTCTAGGATGGATTTTTTCTCATTGATAGAGAATCCCAGACTGAATAAAACATATATCGTCTTTTGGGTATTTGACAGAGATGTTTCCTAAGAGTCCACTGTTATGAGCCAGTCGTCGGGGTAAGGATAGACTGGGATGGATTGCCTGTACAGATGTGCTGCTGCCAACGCTAGTACCTTTGCAAATACCCTTGGTGCAGATGCTATGCCGAAGGGTAGTACCTTGAACTGATAATGCTTGTCTTGTAGCATAAATCTGAGGTATTTTCTGTGCGCTGGCAACATTGAAATATGAAAGTATGCATCTTTCATGTCAGTGTTGCCATGTAATCCCCCTGTGATAGCAGTGGAATTACTTCCTGCAGAGTGACCAGGCAGAACTTTTGTGGCTTTACAAATTTGTTCGCTGGGCACAGATCTAAAACAGGGCGCATGGTTAGATCCTTTTTGGGTATAAGGAAGTACACTGAATAAATATCTTCTTTTACCTGTGACAGAGGTATGATTTCTTTGGCTCCTTTATCTTGTAGTGTCGCGACTTCCTGAAAAAGTATGCAAAGATGGTCTGGTGTCAGTCGTGGAGGTGTGAATTTTGGGGACTGCTTCAACTCTATACAGTACCTGTGGACCACGGTCTTTAGCACCCACTGGTCTGCAGTTATCCCTTCCCATGCCTGAAGGAACGATGTTAGCCGGCCCCGACCGGGGAGGCATGGGAGGGGACCCGAATCTTCAGGTAATTTTGAACCTGAGGACGGGGAGCCTCTAGTGGTAGAAACCCGGCCCCTTCCTTTCCCACGACGCTGACGGGTACGGGGTGGTGTATCTGCTTTTTCCCTGTGCAGAGTTCCAATTGCTTCCCGAGGAGTATTGTTGTTGAGGGAAGCGTTGGCCATGAAAAAGCCACTTGGACCCAGATCCTTGACTTGTAGAGGGTCTTTGTGTAATCTGGTCTAGTGTTTTCAGGGTGTCATGCTCCTTTTTTGCAGTCTTGAGGGCCTCTTATCGACCGTCTTCGCAAACAGGTTGGATTCTTCCACAGGTTTATTTATAAGTGAGGCTTGCATCTCTGGCTTGAATCCAGAGTTCCATAGCCACGCATGTCTCTTCAGGAGTGTGCCCTGAGCCAGGGATCGACCAGCCGTTTCGGCAGAATACAAAGTGTTCTTAAGTATGCTTTGGTTCACCTGTCTGTCCTCAGTGATAGTGGTGAGGAGACAAGTACATAGTGGTTCGGGAACCTCCTGTATGCCTTCCTTTAGTAAGGCCCACTGAGCTTCGGCGCAGCTGGCCAACAAGGTTGTGTTGTTGGCAATACGTGTTGAAAACGCTGCTGCGACCGTGGACCTCTTCCCAAGGGCGCAGAGTCGTTTACCTTCCTTATCGGGGGGTGCCTCGCCGGTTGACAAAGGGACCCCTGCCCTCTTTCTTGTAGTAGTCACCACCAGAGAGTCTGGGGTGGAGTGACCTCTGATGTACAGAGGGTCTGAGGGAGAAGGACGAAAGAGTTTTTCTATTCTTGGGTTAACACTTCTTGTGAGAGCAGGTGTTGAAAAGGAGGGAGCCAGGCGTTTCTTAATTGAATTGAGGAGAGGAATAGCCTGGCTGGCCGGCGGCTTCTCTTTGAGGATGTCCTCCACGAAGTCAGCTTCAGGGACAGCTTCATCTGTGGCAATCTTAAAGTGTTCAGCTGTTGAATTGATCATCCACTGGTGAGGGTTGTTGTCTAGTGGGGGTAGACTGGGGAGAATCCAGAGACAGGACATCAGGATCTTGTGGATATGGAGACTGCCATTGTTGAGGATCACCCACATTTGGGTTCTCCTCCCAGCCCTCTATGTGATCATGCATGTCCTCAGGGTTGATGAATTCCTCATCCTGAGTGTCTGCAGGCATGTCTTCTTCAGTTAGATCATAGTTGTATACAGCCTCTTCCAAAGAGGGGTCAAAAAGCCTTGGGAATTTTGCTTTGGGGTCCACAGGGCTCTCATCCCGTGGCCTCCTTGGTGTGGGTTGCTCTGAACGGGAAACAAACCTGTCCAGCCTTTCCATGGAGTTTTCAAATTTCTCTCGAGTCCAAACCGAAGACCTAGAATGGTCTAGAGGTGGAAAAGGGTCCTGAACACGTTCATCCGTTGTAACACGTCGAGATGTTTGTCTCAATGTCGAGGACAGACCTTCTTCGCCCCTCAGAGAACTCCTCCTGAGGGACCGACAGAGGTGGGACATCCCTGTGCCTCCCTTTCGGCTTATGTGTGGGTTCCGGTACTCCCCTTAGGCTATCCTTGGACCTCGGCGGATCATTGGCCTTTTCTGTAGGCCTCGAAGCATCCCAGGACTGCTGTTTCTGAGAATCGACGGAAACAAACCTTGCTAAGCTGTCGGTGATGTCCTCCGCAGATGGGAGGCGCGTAGCTTCAGCCTGCGATTGCGAGGGAGTCTTTTTTGGCAGAGCCGGGGCCTTGTCTTTGGCGGAAGCCTTTTTCGCCGGTGCCGTCTTCTGCGGAACCGGAACCCTATCATCGCCGGACGCCTTCTTGTGATGCGTCTCGACTGAACCTGGTATATTAGGGTAGCGCCCTTTGTCTTTGATGGCCCGGTCGCTAGGTGCATATGGAGCTGCGAGAGGGTTGCCGAACCTGACGGTCGGCGGGTGCCGCCGGAACCTACGGTGTACCCCTTGGCGCTGACGTCTTGTTCGACTTGGCTGAAGATTGACTTGGGGTTGTGTGTTTAGTGCTATGTACATGTTCGTCTTTGTCACTGGGGCGTGACTTCCCCATAGCAGTGCCTAATCCGTGCCTAGCGGGGACGGGGATAGACAATGCGGAACGCAAGAATTCCGTCGAAAGGTCAACAACCTCCGCTTTGGAGGTCTGATCGTCACTCTCGCCGTCGTCACATTTGGAGGCTGCGGCAGCGAAGAAAACTTGGCCTTCGACATACCGTAGGCCGCCCACTGATTGACTTTATGCTCCTTTAATGTCTTAGGACGGAGGAGCTTACAAGCCGAGCATCCTTCCTCCTTGTGATCGAGGGGCAAGCACTGGTTGCACCGTCTGTACTCATCTTTCCAAGGAAATGTGCTCTTACAAATGGGACAAAACCTAAATGGAGTCCTCTCCATAGCTGAGGATGGGTAGAGTGACGAAGACCAAAAAGGAAAGAGGAAGGAAAGGGAAAGGCATTCTCAGATTGTACGGAAATGTCCACCCCGACCCCACTCTCCCTGCTGTGTGTAGGCCGGCGGAAGGCCCGGCCACGTGGTCGGCTGTGCCGACTGGATCACCGTCCGTCAAAGTTCTGAAGGTCTTCGGCGGAGATCAGGAACAGTCGCCGAAATAAGGGACGAATATGGTGATCTGAATTATTTTATATAGCTATTCGACCAAAGGTCGAGGGGACAATAAGCAAAGTCTTTGACGAACTACGCATAAGGCGACCAGTATGCTGGGCGGAAAAAAACAATCTGAGAGACCTCGACGCATGAGGGATTTTGGGTATACTTCACGTCAAGCAGGAATAGTGTTATAGGCACGCCCATGTCGACGTCCCCTTTCGATTCTCGAAAGACAAGATGCAATACTCTGCGGTTACCACTGGATGTCGGACCATATGCATAGCATGTGATTCTAAGCATATTAAAAAACATCAGAAATATTGTTCCACATCGTTACAAAATGTTACAAGGAACAAGTTACTTACCTGTAACTTTTGTTCTCCAGCATGGGGTCTGGCATGAATTCACATGCTCATGAATATTCCCCGTTGTCAGGCTGGGAATCCTCGGTAAAGAAAAAATCAGTTTCAGTTTCGTTTCTGAACTGTCTTTCTCCTAATAACCAATCACTGGTCTCTGGGTCATACTGTCCCCAGCCAATGAATGCCCTGTACCTAAGCCCCTCCTATGGCAGCCATCTTCAGATTTGGTAGCATGTAAAGTGGCGGTAGGACCAAGAGAAGAGCCGCAGAGGGGTAGGAGGGAGGGTTTGCATGTGAATCCATACCAGACCCATGCTGGAGAACAGCAGTTACAGGTAAGTAACTTGTTCCTTCTCCAGCATGGGGTCTGGCATGGATTCACATGCTCATGAATACAAGAATGCATAGCAGTACACACATGCACAACCACGGGAGGTGGCAAGGCTCAGCATTAAGCATTTCATCAACTCAACATTAAGCATCTCTTACCTCCTCAGCAGGCCCACCGTCAGGCGAACAGGTTGCACAGCACTGCCTGGCCGACTCTGGACTCCTCCCTGGAATCCCGGTCGACGCAGTAGAATCTCGTGAAGGTGTGCGTCGACCTCCATGTAGCAGCCCTGCAGATGTCCAGCAGGGGTACACCAGACAGGAGAGCTGTGGTAGCAGCGATTGCTCTGGTCGAATGGGCTCTCGGACGGCAGGGCAAGGGTCGGTTTGCCAACCGGTGACAGTGCATAATGGAGCCAGAGAGCCATCTGGAAATGGAAGCCTTCGAGAGGGCATTCCCTTGATTCACAGGTCCAAAGTTCACAAACAGCTGTGATGTCTTCCGCAGGCTCTTCGTGCGGTCCACGTAGAACTTCAGCGCTCTAGCCACATCTAGCGACTGCAAAGTCCTCTCGCCCGGCGACGAAGGCGACGGGAAGAAAACAGGTAACACCAAGGGCTTGTTGAGATGGAAGTCTGACGGCACCTTGGGCATGAAAGAGGGGTGCGTCCTCAGCACCACCCTCGTCTCGTGGAATGTCAGGTATGGAGGTTTACAGGAAAGGGCCTGGATCTCTCCCACTCGTCGTGCGGAGGTGATGGCCATAAGAAACGCTGTCTTCCACGACAGGAACTTCAATGGTGCCGAATGAAGCGGCTCAAATGGCAGCCCCATGAGCCTGGTCAGCACTACATTGATCTCCCCCGCCGGGGCCTTCACCGGCGGGAACGATCAGAACAGTCATTTCATGAACTCCTTTACCAGGCGATGGGACCAGTTCTGGTGTAGCGGGAGATAGCTGCCAGATGGATCTTGATGGAGGCATGAGCCAGCCCCGCCTTGGCCAGCGATAGCAAGTACGGCAGCACTTGAGTGGCCGTAATCCGCAGAGGTTAATCTTCTGTGCGCGGCACCAGACAGAGAACCTCTTCCATTTGTGCCCATAGCACTTGAGAGTTGAGGACGCCCTGGCCTTTGCAAGTACCTCCTTGCAGTCCGCCGGGATATCGTACCCTCCGAACTCTAGTGCTGCAGGAGCCAGGCGTGCAGGTTCAGCAACCCCGGGTCGTGGTGGAGGATGGCGCCTCCTTCTCTGGCGAGACGATCCGCGTCTGTCAGCAGTTTGACTGGGGGGGACGCTGACATGTCCAGAAGGTCCGGGAACCAAATCTGCCTCGGCCACGCCGGTGCGACGAGGATCATCATGCACCGGGACCGTCTGAGTTGACTGATGAGTCGCAGCAGCAATGGCAACGGTGGGAACGCATACAGGAACAGGCCGTCCCAGGGGAATGAGAAGGCATCGCCCAAGCTCCCTGGCTGGGGAAACCTGCTGGCGAACCTCCGGCACTTGGCGTTCGTCGCCGTCGCGAATAGGTCGATCAGGGGATTGCCCCATCCTCGGAATAGGAGATCCACTTGATCCTGCCGCAGCTCCCACTCGTGGCACAGGCACAGCTCCCTGCTGAGTGAGTCGGCAATGGTGTTCTTTATTCCTGCCAGATGGAAGGGTACCAGAAACATCCCTTGGGCGACGGCCCAGTGCCACAGATCCTGTGCTTCCTTGGATAGGCCTGGGGATCTGGTGCCGCCCTGCTTCCAGATGTAGAACATCGTGGTGGTGTTGTCGGTGAAGACCCTTATCACCTTGCCCTTGAGGGACGGAAGAAACTACCTAGGGGCCCAGAACACGTCTCGGAGCTCCAGGACATTGATGTGTAGTGACCTCTCCTCCGGGAGCCACAGGCCACTTGCGTGGAGATCTCCGGTGTGTGCTCCCCATCCCTCCAGAGAGGCGTCCATCGTCACTGTTTCCTGATGTGCCGGGGTCTGGAAGTCCATGCCCGCCGCCAGATACGCGTGGGTGCCCCACCACCGGATCGCTTGGCGGAAAGTCTCATTGTATGAGATCCTGTCTTCGAAACTGCCCGCCGCTTGCATCCAGCAGGCATCCAGGCACTCCTGCAGTGGTCGCATACACAGCCTGCATAGGCGCACGAGGTAGATGCACGAGGACATCATGCCGAGTAGGGACTTGATGGACCTCACCCTGGCCACGTCCAAGGTCAACAGCCATTGCACCTTGCCCAGGATGGCCTTCGTCCTTTCCTTTGACAGTGAAGCCAATCGCGCCACTGTGTCCAGTCTGGCTCCCAGGAACAGGGCGACTTGCGAAGGTACCCAGTCGGATTTCGCGAAGTTGATTGAGAATCCCAGATCCATGAGCAGTTGGACGGTCTTTGCTGTGTGATCGACGGCCAGTTCTCTTGACTTTGGTCGGATGAGCCAATCGTCCATGTAGGGGTAGACGTGGATCCCCTGCAGGCGCAGCCGCGCCGCCACTGGTGCCAGGCACTTGGTGAATACCCTGGGCGCCGACTTCAAACCGAAAGGAAGGGCCTTGAACTGATTGTGCCGCCCCTGGACCACGAGTAGGCGTCCAAGTCCAGCGACGATAGGAAGTCGCCTTCCTCCAGCTGTCTCAGCACGTGCTGGAGGGTGACCATCCGGAATTTCGGGAGACTTGATGTACTTGTTTAGACAACGAAGGTCCAGTATCGGTTGCAAACCGCCAGTCTTCTTCCGGACGAGGGAGTACCACGAGTACACTCCAGAGCCCCAGAGCCTTTTTGGGACAAGTTCTATGGCTCCCTTTCTTAGCATCGCTCGTACCTCCAGAAATAGTTCTGGGAAGGGGTTTTCCTTCCTGGCTACAGGTGGTATACGGGGACACCTTCTCTGAAACTCCAGAGAGTGCCCGCGGGCCAGGGCATATAGCACCAAACAGTCAGTGGAGATGGACTCCCACAAGCTGACGAATTTCGCCAGCCGGCCTCCCACCGGGGTGCTCGTGTGGGGGCCCGACGCCACGGCCAGTTCAGTCCTGTTTCATCGCGGTCTTGCTGCCTTGGCCTCCTTGGAGACGACGACGCGATCCTCCGGTCTTGCCGCGTCCTCTGTAGGCTTCCTGCGATGATGAGCAGGCTGCTTGGCGGTATGACGAAGAACCGCCGGCGGATCCTTTGGAGGCACCTTGCTTGCCTCCGGAGTTCCGAAAGGACGGCCGTCGTTGTTGAAGAACATCCAAGGCTTGAGCCGTCACGGTGTCTGCCTTGATGGCCTGCACTGACTCTTCCACTGTTTTGCCAAACAGGTTGTTCCCGTCGAAGGACATGTCCAGAACCCTGGTCTGCACGTCCTGGCGGAAGTCGGTGGCCTTGAGCCAACTGCGCCGGCGAAGGCAAACGCTGTTGCCCATCTGGCGAAAGCCGGTGTCGGCGATGTTCTTGGCCCTGTAATGTCGTGGTCCGAAGCCACCTGGTCCGAAGCCACCTCACCTTCCTGTAGGATTGACCCGTCGTCCCGTGGTGTCCAGCTTCTTCCCCTCGCCATCCGGCGGGGACGTTGAAGTTGAGGCCGCCCCCCCGCCGTTTTCTTCTTGGTCGCCGCGGAGACCACTGAATCCGGGTACAGCTGTGCCCTGTGGCACATGGGGGCAGAGTCCGGGAACCGGTACTTCTTCTCGTACCGGTCTCGCTTAGCAGGAGCCGTGGATGGGTTCTTCAGGAGCGTCAGCCCCTCGTCCGAGATGTCGTCCAGTAGTGGGACTGAGAGGACAGTTTTCCTCTTGTTCTCCCGCCGCTGATAGAGGAAACCCTCCTTCTGTTCTTCGGGTCAGAGCTGGAAGAGCTCAGATGCCCTGGCGATCATGGCGTAGAAGGAGCAAATTTCGTCGGGGGGGGAGGCCCGACCGGGTGGTGATGGGAGGTCCATTCCGTCGTCACCCCCGTCGTTGTCCGTCCCTGTCTCCGTTCCCGTCTCATCCCTCGGTGGAGGGGAAGGAGGTGAAGATTGTGAAGGCTGGAAAGGGGGAGGGGGATGGATTCTCCTCTGCTTGCTCAGTGGGCTTCCCGACAGTCCAGGCTCTGCTTGGTCGTCTCTGGGGGTAAGGGCAACCCTGTCCTTATCTCCGTACACAAGGCCTAGATAGCCATCAAGATCACTCCTGAGTTGTCTTGTGGTATAGGCACCGGTTGCGAAGGGAGCGACGGTTGGGGAGTAGAATCCTCCGTCTCCTTCACGTTCCGCGGCTCCTCGTCGGCACCACTGTCGCTTTCTTTGTCCGCCTCATCGGGATCCCTCCCGTAGGTCCGGACCTCCTCGAACTTCTTGACCAGGATCTTTGCGACGCCAGCCAGCTCCTCTTCAGAGGTGGTATCTGTGTCCGTAATGTCTACCGTGCACCCCCTCTTTCTCCGCCCGGGGTTTCAAGGGGGTCTTATCGAAAGGCTGAAAAGAGGATTCCCTCTGTGGTGACAGGGAAACTCTAGGCCCAGAGGTCGTCTCCACTGGAGTAGCCTCCGCAGGCTTCGCCAGGGCCGCCACGACTCCCTCGATCGAGGCCTTAGCCGAGTAAATCAGGGCCTTCGCGACTTTGGGCGCGCCTGAGGCCTTCACCTTGGAGGGAGGGTCGTTGCCTCGCTCCCCCTCGGCTGCCACCGTCAGGATCGACCGGGACTTCTCCCGAAGCTTACCCAGGTTCTCCGACTTCCTTTTCCCTGAGCCAGAGCGTTGGCTCGTGGTTGATGGCGTTGGTGACATCGCGCCCTAACTGGCAGGCAAAGCGCCCCGACCCATCGGCGCTCCCGGTGCCCGCGGACTCGCAGTGCTTTGCTTTCTGTTGGGCCCCCGTCGCCAGAGCGCACTCAAAGGTCTTAGAAGACTGCTCGGACTTCTTCTTCTTCTCACCTGCTGCTGGGCTCTTCCCCTCCAGCCAGTTGGTGAGTCGAGTGCAATGATCCTTCATTGTCCGTTCGGACATATTCTTACAAAACGCACCGTCCTTCTCCACGTGCAATTTGTCGTTGTGAAGGCAGTAGAGGCACCGAGAGTGCTCATCTTCCTTGAAGACATTTTGTAATCCGCATCCAGGGCAGCTCCTGAAAAGCTTGGATCCGGGCGTCGTGTTTCCTTTGTCCTGGGCCATGTCCACGCGGGGTAGGCCTCAAAGATCTTCCGGAATCCTCCAAGAAGCGAAACTCGACAAAAACGTGCCCTTGAGGGGCATAGAAAATTCCGAAAAAGGGTCCCAGTTGATCGGAAGTAGAATCGGTGGAGCTTGAGGCTCGATTGACCGAAAAAATGAGAGTAAACTATTTGAAAAATCGCAAAACGCAGTAAAAGCTAGAGAGCTATAGCACGAGGACTCCCAACACTTGAACGTGCAGTAAAAATCTGAAGATGGCTGCCAGAGGAAGGGCTTAGGTAGAGGGCAGTCATTGGCTGGGGGTAGTATGACCCAGAGACCAGTCATTGGTTATTAGGAGAAAAATAGTTCAGAAACGAAACTGAAACTGATTCTTTCTTTACCGAGGATTCCCAGCCTGACGACAGGGAATATTCATGAGCATGTGAATCCATGCCAGACCCCATGCTGGAGAAATAGTTTATTCCCATTGTTTTCTTCCTATTAATGCAAATGTTTAGCTCTGCAATCATTGTTCCTTCATGGTAGTTATCTTATTTTTAAGTTCACTTGAAAAACAAATCAACAAGGTGCATAAGAAAATGTGAAGGGGATCATCCAGTCTCCCAGTTCTAACTTCAAAGTCTTTAGTTTGGCCCAACTAGTGAGCCTGGAACAGTGGCAACATGTGGAGAGAAATATGCATCCCACTCCACTATTCACCTCAAAGTGGAGAAGTCCCGCAGCCGCCGATGGTCCAATGTGCAACTGTGGAGGAGACCACTGCCTGATCCCAAGTGGGTTCCGCTCGCTCGGAGTGAGACGGAAACTGCCGCCTACTACGCAGGATGTAAGCAAGGCAGAAACTGCAAAGCAAATGCATATCATGATCGCATATGAATCACTTAAGGGTTTGGTCCATGGATCAGCACCGGGAATGCGCGGACCAATCAGGTGAGGGGAGGAAGACAACCCTGCATCACCTGGGCACGGCTGCACAGGCCTCAGTGGCAGGTCTCCATTGGTGTAAAGGAGGCAATTTGTGAGACAGTAGGACAAGGGAAAAAGAAAGGAGGGTGACACTCTACTCACAGGTGGGAGGAGAATGAATGAGGGGAGTAGAGGAGGTTGAAACACAACTATTGCAAGGAAGGAAGGAAGGCCAGTGGAGAAGGAGGTAGAAAGCAAAGCAGGAGAGTCGAGAGATGGGAGTACCAAGGGAGTTAAGAAGAAAGGAGCACCTGGAGGGAAAAGAACGTGGAACTGGCAGGAGAAAAGGGAGCAACAAAACAGAAGACTAGAGAAGAATGTCATGATACATCACCCGGGGAGGAAGTGGAGAAAGAGATGGGGGTGGGCACCAGAAACCGAGTACCATGGGAGGGAAGAGAGAGAAGACGGGAAGTCTGAGGTGAAGGCAAAGGTCATTGAGGAGGTGTTAGGAAAGAGGTCATGACCTGAGATTGAGGAGCAGAAGCAGACATGCGAGGAGAGTCAGGGGAGCTCCAGACTAACATGAGTCTACTCAGTAGGATGCCTGTCACTACAGGTTTTGCTGACTGAATCTGCCAGTGACACCACAGTACTTGCAGTTCATCCTTCACAAGTGCAGAGAAGCTTGGCAAAGCTTCAGTAGCACCCTGAAAAGAAAGGGGATCTAAGTACCTACCTTTCCACTCCCACTCTCACAACTATCCAAGACCCTTCAGGCCATGTCTTCCCTCTGACAACCACTCCATTTCACCCTCTTTGTCTGTTGATGACTTTGCCTCCTACTTCTCCAGTAAAATCACCATAATATGGGGTATCATTTCCACCCTTCTATCACTCCCATTCCCTTCCCTGTTTTTCCCTCCTCCCATCTTCCCCACACCATCCTCACTATCTCACTTGTCAATCTGTGTGTCTACCCATTCTATGCTCTGCCAACACATCCTGGTCTCTAACTCATCGCTCTGCACCAAAAATCAAGGAACTTGCCTTCGTCACCTACGCGCATCTATCTGCCTTATTCAACCTATCTTACTCAATTGGTATTTGCCCAGCCTGTTACAAAAGAGCCACAGGCATACATCTCTTCAAGAAATCAATGGCTGACCACAAAAAATCGCTCATTCTGCAGACCCGTATCTCTCCTTCTTTACCACTCTAAAATCTTTGAGAGGGTTGTGTTTAACTGCATAGTCAACTATCTCAAGGTACATTCACTCGCTGATGCATTCCAATCTGGATTCCGGTCCAAATACTCCACCAAGATTGCAGCCAAACATGTCACCAATTCTCTTACCACTGCCCACCACTCTCCTCCATTCTCATCCTTGTGGACCTTCCAGACATCTTTGGCACTTTGGATAGCCCCTCCATCACCCGCCTTCAAACAGTTTCCCTCCTTAGCTTCACAGATTCATCTAATGGGACTCCAGCACCTCTCCCCAACACATCTTCCCATGGGCTCCCTCAAGGATCATTCCTAGGACCACTTCGCTTCATCCTATTCACATCCTCGTTCAGTAAACTGATTTTCTCCATTGGCTTTAACTATCATCCCCACTGATGATACTCAGATATTCTTTACCTTCCTCTTCTTCACCCCTTCAATCTCTGAACACATAAGCAACGGCCTAACCCCCATCTGCCACCGAATGCTTCTACACTCCCGCTCTTAACTCTTCAAAGACAAAAGTCATCTTTCTCACTGCTATCAATGCAAATGGCACTCTTCCCTCTCTCTTTTCCCCGTGCCCAACTCCTTTCTGGCTGGTAAAGAGCGTTCTCTTTGATAGCGACCTGAAAATCTACCACTTAATAATGGCACCTGCCTTAGCAACGAGGCACAACGTCCGTAATATTAGAAAAATCTGCCAAAAGCACATACATCATTCAATTAACACCCTTATGTCTACTCTTGTGCTTAGCAAACTGGGCTATTGCGTGAGCCCACCTCTTGGCCTACCCCTCTACTGTTTTGCACCCCTCAACAAAGTCCTCAACTTCGTAACACGGCCATTTGCAAGCTACCCAGATCCTCCCTTACCTGTACCTATCATCACCAAGCTGGATTGCTCTTTCCCCAAAATTGCTCCCTCTTTAAATTCCTGTCATTCATCTACAAATCCATTCCTGGTCTTGTCCCCCATAGTTTTACTGAATGAATCTCACTGTACTCTCTCTCAAACTCTCTGGCCTCGTCGCTACACCACCTGTCAGTCTCGCACCCTCCTGCTTTCCCTCTTTTTCTCTACTTGCCCCACTAGACTGGAATGCTCCGCAGTGAACCTCTTGAAAATGAGCCTCAAACTCCATTTGCTCACACCAAAACCCTTCACCCTCTTATCCAAAGTAAACACCCAACTCACCTCTCCCGCATTCTGTTATGTTATGGTCACTTATAAAGCGCACGGCCGCCGGTAGGCATCATGGCGCTGGAGAGGCATGTAGCCATAAACAGAACAACACAGTGGGGTTTTTAAGGCTTTCCGGAAGAGCAGATGATTAAACAACGATTTTATAGATAATGGGAGAATATTCCACAGCTATACCTGTTGCCACCCTTGCCGCCTGATTCTGGAGACGTTGTTATCGGCCTACCAGCCCCTTAGGCTGCGCAAGATAAAGGGAGTTACTTAGAATCATGGCAGCCACCACTGGGGGTCGAAGCATTGTATGGATCAGATGGAGCACCATTCTTAGAATTGTCAACTGAAAATGCCCAGTCTGGCATATGTCAGACATGATCACCCCAAGATTTTGCACCTTTGTCGAGGGCACGGGAAGCAAGCCCAGGGAAGATAGCCAGAACGAAGAAATCCAGAGTAGGGGATCAGGAGGAGAACCCACCACCAACACCTCGGTTTTGTCCCCATTCAATTTCAACCAGTTGTGGCCCATCCACTACCCTACGGCCATCAGGCACTTATGCAGGCACGCCGACACCTCAGACTGATCAAGATCGAGATGGATCATAAACTGGGTATCGTTGGCGTACGAGTAGCACCTGACGCCGAAGGAGCGAATGAGGCGCAACAACAGAAAGCTGTTGAAAAGAATGGGGGACAGAGCAGACCCCTGGGGAATACCACAACCGAGGTGACAGGACTTGGACCTGAAAGGGGGAAGAGAGAGAGTTTGAGAACTATCAGTCAGAAAAGAAGCGAACCAAGCGAGTGCCTGACCCGAGACACCAATCTGGCCCAGGCGGGAGAGCAGGGTGGCATGATCCACGGTATGGAACGCTGCTGAAAAATCTAAAAGAATCAGGGCACCAACAACCCCCCTGTCAACCAACCTCACCATATCGTCTTTTTACGGAGACAAGGACACTCTCTGTGCTCGTGCCTGGATGAAAACCAGACTGGGCCGATTCAAGGAAACTGGAAGATTCAAGAAAAGAGGAAAGAATAGGAGAGACTAGTGATTCCAGAAGTTTCATCAGAAAAGGGAGAAGAGAGATAGGGTGAAAGTTAAAAGGCAAGGCAGGGTCCAGAGAAAGTTTCAGCTTTAAGATCAACGGGACTAATCCCTGACAGGCAAGAGATGTTCACAGCAGCCATAATCTCACCTAAGAGATCAACAGAAATCTCCTTCATCACTCCCAAAGGCAGTGGATCAGAAGGAGCACAGGACTTGATCCTTTGCATAGCATTGCGAACCGTGTCCTCAGAAACTGCCCTTAGGACTGCTCTATATAATTTGTAAATATGTAATGAGTAGCCTCAGGCTCTCAATGTTAGAAATGGTGTACTGTCCTCCAGTCCCTGTTATATGCCCCTCTGTACATCCCTTAATCACCCGATATAAATTATTTATTCCAATAATGCTCTTATGTAAATGCAGATTACCCTAGCACTGCATCTGCTCTGTTATTGCCCAATTTGTAATTAATTGGTGTTTGAAATGTCACCCTGTTCTTAAAACAATACAAATACAAATAAAATAAAATAAAATAATATGCATTCATTATGATCAGAAAATTGATTTTTGCCCTGGGGTGTATAAGGTCCAATTGCATTTGGCTATTGCCACCTGCTGCGTGCCACTAAACCCCAGCAACCTGAGGTCAAACTTTATATCAGGTACCAGGCGCATTGGTCACTTTTCACCTTTGGGTTTCTACTGGCGTTATCCTGCTTCCACAGGTTGTTATGTTACAACGTCACTGGCAAGGAAAAGGTGCCTCCAGGGTGCGCTCCACCACCTGGCCTATACTGAGGTAAATCCGCCTCCACAGAGCGATCCATTATCTGGGCCCTACTGAAATCATAATGCCTCCAGAAAACACTCACCCCCTAGGCCACTGCCAAAGTTATAGTGCTTCCAGAAAGCAGGGAGCAGTTCATGACCATGGCATTGCAGAGAAGATGGTGCTCCAAGCGAGCTCTACATTCCCACTGTTTTCGGGACCCCTAAAGTGGTGACCTGGGGAGCCGGGAACTCACCTCCACTGAGCCAGCTGATGTTGGGGCTGGGGGCATTATGGGAGAATGCACTGTTCCTCCCACATTGAACCATGTCATTTTATTTACTGTGGGACACCACAGGCCACTCCTGGAGTCTAAACCTCCCCACCCCACTATCCCAGAAGGTCAAGCTAGTCTTTGTTTGTTTGTTTGTTTAGTTTATTTGTAGAGCGCTCCGGACCCGTGGGTAGAAGGGCGCTTAAGAACACGGTTACAGGCAAAAGATATGCATTTACATTTACAAGTACATCAATTTACAAAAAATGTACATAGTACAACAATTTACATATAGTGCAGGTATGGTTGCGGCTGTCAGCCGGTCAAGTGGCACAGCGAGTAGAGCGCTCGCTTTGACATCCGTGCAGAGCCTGCGAATGCAGGTTCGAATCCCGGCAGCGCCAAACTCAGCGTTTCATCCTTCCGAGGTCGATAAATGAGCACCACACACCGTGGGTAATAATAAGCAGCGCTCAGATACCTGAGGGTTCGTAGCGCTATATAAATGCCAAATTATTATTATTATTATTATTAATTATTATTATTAGATATTCGGGATGATGGTGGATGCTACTCTTTGTTCAGTAACCAGCCAATAACAAGTTTCCTAAAGATCGGAAAGGACTCAGTGGTTTTAATTTTGAGTGGTATGGTGTTCCAAAGTTGGGAGGCTAGTACAGTGAAACTCACGCCTCCTGCTCTTTTTAAGGCATATCTGGGCACTAGCAGGCATAGGGAGTTGGATGATCTAGTGGTTCTGGATGTGGATTTTAGAGTGAATTTGTTGGAGAGGTACGGTGGGGCTAGGTTGTTTAAGGCCTTGTAGGTGAGGCAGCTAGTTTTGAGGTCAATTCTTTGCTGTATGGAGAGCCATTTGCACGCTTTCCTGGTTGTGGAAATGTGCTCGCGCCTTGGGATGTTGAGTGCTGCGCGTAGAGCATTGTTCTGGAGAACCTGGAGTTTGTTAGTTACAGATTGGTTGGCTCCTAGGTACAGGCTGTTGCAATAGTCTAGTTTGGATTGAATGAGTGCTCTGGCCAGAGTGAGGCAGCTGTTGGGGGATAGGAAGGGTCTGCTTGCCCTGATTAGCTTACCCGTATAGGCAGTGGCTGAGGCGGTTGAATTGAGTTGTTTGGAGATGTTGGAGTTGGCATCAAGGTGGAAACCTAAGGTTTTCACGCTTTTGGCGATAGGGATGGTGTTACCATCTATGATAATGTTCTTGTAGATGGGACTGAGTTTAGACAGGTTGTTAGGAGAGCCGACCAGCAGAAGCTCCGTCTTCTCATCATTCAGGCAGAGGCCGTGGGTGGCCATCCATGCCTGAATGATTGAGATTTTGTTGATCCGGGTGACGTCCGCATTGTAGTTGCCTGAGATGGTGAGAAGAATCTGGGTGTCATCTGCATAGTTAGTGTAGGTGACACCCAGACGGTCCAATTTGTCGAATAGGGGCTTCGTAAATATTTTATACAGGAGCCTTGTGGGACTCCGCAGGTGATGGGGATGGGGTCAGCAGCAGCTGTAGTGGAGAAGACTCGCATGGTTCTATTCGCCAGGAAGGATTGTATCCAGGCGGAGGCAGAGGAGGAGAAGTGGGCTGCGATGGAGAGGTGGTTGCATAAGATTTCGTGGTCGACTAAGTCGAAGGCCGCTGAGAGGTCTAAGAGAAGTAGGATGGCTGCATTTCCTTGGTCTTTGATTTCATCAATCTGGCTTTTGAGGTCAACCAGGGCAGTTTCAGTTCCGTGTTGAGGTCTGAAGCCAGATTGACGAATACCTAGCAGTTGGTTAGATTCCAGGTACTCCTGAATCTGGATATAGGCGACTCTGTCCACAATTTTTAACAGAAAAGGGACAGTAGTGATGGGTCTATAATTTGTTGGTATGGCTGGGTCCAGGGATTGTTTTGTTAGGAGAGGGAGCACCTAGGATTGTTTTAGGTTGTTGGGGACAGAATAGCTGGCAAATGAGAGGTTAATTAACTTAGTGATAAAGGGGGAGAGGTCTCTGGCAGCATCTTTTATTATTTGGGCAGGGCAGCTGTCGCCTTTGCAATTAGAGGGTTTTAGGGAAGTGATGATTTTTTCGACTTCTAGGATGGTCACTTTCTTAAAGGTGAAGCCTAAATTGGCTTTGTTGGGTGTTGGTGGGCTTAAGCTAGGGTTGGCGGTTTTGTTGCTGGGGAGTTGTTGACGTTTGTTCTCGATTTTGGTCTGGAGTCCTGTGATTTTATTGTTGAGGGCATTCTGGATGCTGGTGCACCAGGGTTTATCTTTTGAGCAGTTGTCTGGAGGGGGATTGGGGTTTTCTAGCTCCTTTAGAATTTTAAATAATTCTTTGGTGGAAGAACCTGCCTGGTCAATCCTGGCGTTATAGGTATCTTTTTTGGTGCGAATTATCTCACTTTTGTATAGCGCGGAGATGTTTTTAAGATTGGATTTGTTTTCAGGAGATGGGTAAGTTTTCCGTAAAAGTTCTAGTTTGGCTTTCTTTTTCCTGAGTAGTTTGAGTTCTGGAGTGTACCACAAATTGAGGTGGTTTATTGGTTTACTTTTACGTAGTTTCAAAGGGGCAATGGTATCAATGGCGGTAGCCATGGAGTTGTTGAAGGAGTCGACTAGTAGGTTAAGGTCAGCATTGTCCAGTAGAGCATTGAGGGTGGGTAGGACCAGAGGTAGTAGGGCTTCGGCCGTGATGTTGCGCTTGTTTCTGGTTGGGCAGGCTGGTGCCAGGGGGTGTTTCTTGCGCGTAGCCTGGTTGGTATGAATTTCGAGTGGGATAAGGTAGTGATCTGTCCATGTAAGAGGTTGGGGGTCCTTGCAGATGGTGTTTCAGTTAGGAGTTGCTACCCAGTCGAGAATTCTGCCTTTCTGGTGAGTTGGTGAAGTGCTAAAGTGAGCGAATCCGTGCTCAGTTAGGGCGTTTGCTAAGGATGCGGCTGGTGCGTCCTTGGGGTCATTGTAGCCTAGGTTGAAGTCGCCGAGGATAATAGTTTGTGCTAGTGCCTTGGAATTTTCAGTAATGAGCGCTGTAATGTCTTCCTCGAAGGTTCCCGGAGGGCCTGGAGGTCTATATATAAGGTGTAGTGTGATCGTACTAGTGGGGGAGGTTTGTAACTTGATTGTGAGTAACTCACAGGATTTAGGAGATAGGGTGGAGACTAGTCTGCAGCCTAGTGTAGATCTGGAGATGATAGCTACGCCTCCTCCCTTACCATTAGGTCTGTCAACTCTAAGGATGGAGTAGTTGGCTGGAATGGCTAACGATAAGTGTGGTCCTGAGGCCTCATGTAGCCATGTTTCCGTTAGGGCAAGGAAGTCAAGATCATATATTAGAATAGTGTCAGCAATTTCTGTGGGGTGGGCGGCCAGGGATCTGGCATTGAGTAAGGCTCCTTTTAGGGGGAGTGGGTCAGGCGCGTTAGGGGTCTTTGATTTCTTCTTAGTTTTGGTGTTGAGTTTGGTCAGGTGGATGCTGTTTGTAAGGGGCAGCCTGGTGCCTAGTCTGATGTTGCGGATAGTGAGGTTGGGGTTGGTAGAGCATAGGGGTTCTGGAGATTTCAATGTGGGGGGCCCCGTGCGACAAAGAGCACTAAGTGTGCTATGATTGGGAGTCTTGTTAGAGGTCACATTGGCAAGGGAGCTGTTGTCTACGGAGGAAGTAGGATGGCAGTGGTGGTTGGGTGGAAAAGGCGGCTGGGAGGGTAGGAAGGGCGTAGGGCAGGGGATCGGGTAGTGCCTAGGGCAGCCTAGCTTGGCTAAACCGTTGTTGACGGTTATGAAGGTGTTGCCGGTGCAGTGTACATTGTCCGGCAAGATGCAGAAAGGGAACATGGTGAGAGTGAGAGTGAACCAGGTGACCATGGTCTGGGCGCGCAGCTACGCAATGCAAGTCTGGTGCTCACTAGGACTAGGTTACAATGAGACAGTACCTAGATTTGAAAATGCACTCTGCGGATAAATGCTGTGCGTTAATAGCTAGGGTACATGCTAGGCCTAGAAGTGGAGCAGTAAGTACAATGACAAAAGATGGTGGGAGCAGAGATGGGCTGGTGGGAGCTTTACCTATCAGCATGAGTCATGTGTACAGCAGTGTATGTGCTGTAAACACAAAATAGGCTGGTTTCAGATTGCACAGAACAGGTCAGCAGATCTATGTCTAACAATCCCGGCAATGACTAAGATGCATACAGCAGAGTATACCTGGACTTGGCAGTCTCAGCAGCTACAAAAATGCATACATCAGAGGGCACCTAGATATGACAGTTCGCATCAACGACTAAAATGCATGCATCAGAGGGCGCTTAGGTTTGACAATTCGCGTCAATTAAAGCCTATATGTGGGCTCAGAACATGTGGATGGGGCAGCGCTGGCAGGTATAGACAGACTCTTCTCAGTGAGGTGAAGAGCGAGGTCAGAAAGTTACAAGCAATTAATGGCATTAAATCACTGACCCACTACAAACTCCTTTGGAGATCTTTCAGGGCAATACTGACATACCCATTCCTCACCTAAGGGAGTCTGAGGCTTTCCCTGAGATGACCTCAAAAATTCAGCAACAGAAAAAAGCTTCTCCAACCTAATTTGACAATGTTACAGTTTCACCCGACACATCAAAGGAATCATTTTACAAAGATTACAGGATCTGCAATGAACGCCATGGATGAAATATTGCCAGTTTGAGACTTACCATACACAGAGTTCAGTGCAGGAAGTAGAGTCTCAGAAGCAAAGAATTCTCATTACAGGGACAATCAAAGAAACAAAGGATTTTCGCTTACCCAGTCTGTTCCCAGCCTCTCACTCACAAGCTAGAAACATCCAAGAGCTAAGTGTTAGGGAGAATTCTCTGTTGAGGCTAATTTCCCAAACCTAGTGAGTCCCCCAGCAGCTTTGCTGGTGTCATGCCAGCTGGACATACCTCTGGACCAGGAACGACCTCTCCATACAAAATGAGTTACGCCCATAGAACCATGAGACCATTCTACTCAAAATGGAGGTTGTTCGATGCATTGCCCGGAAAACGACGTCTGCATTTTTCACGTCGTTAAAATTCACGTGACTTTGGTCCGTCACGTGTATCACGGCAGTGCGTACATAAGCAGCGTGGAAACTCCGATCCCTGCTTCTGATTAAGTCAATTTAGGCGTTTTGGTAGCTGAACTCCGAACCTGCGTTCTCGCATTACCTCAGCAACTTCTTTGGCCTATTTGGAGCGTGTTTCCTCCACACGCTAATTCCTGAGCTGCGTGAATCCTGTTCGCGTGCCAAATCTCCACGCGGACGCTGTCTGCAAGCGCGGCTGTCCTGAGCTGCGTGAATCCTGTTCGCGTGCCAAATCTCCATGCGGACGCTGTCTGCAAGCGCGGCTCTCCTGAGCAGCGTGAATCCTGTTCGCGTGTCAAATCTCCACGCGGACGATGTCTGCAAGCGCGGCTGTCCTGAGCTGCGTGAATCCTGTTCGCGTGTCAAATCTCAACGCGGACGCGGTCTGCAAGCGCGGCTGTCCTGAGCTGCGTGAATCCTGTTCGCGTGCCAAATCTCCACGTGGACGCTGTCTGCAAACGCGGCTGTCCTGAGCTGCGTGAATCCTGTTCGCGTGCCAAATCTCCACGCGGACGCTGTCTGCAAGCGCGGCTGTCCTGAGCTGCGTGAATCCTATTCGCGTGCCAAATCTCCACGCGAACGCTGTCTGCAAGCGCAGCTGTCCTGAGCTGCGTGAATTCCTGTTCGCGTGTTAAATCTCCACGCGGACGCTGTCTTCAAGCGCGGCTGTCCTGAACTGCGTGAATCCTGTTCGCGTGCCAAATATCTACACGCGGACGCTGTTTTCAAGCGCGGCTGACCTGGCTGCGTGTATTCTATCGTGTGCAATCCTGCACGTGGTTTTCTGAACTATTTTGAACCTTTGTTACCTGTGACAGTTAACAGGTGAAATTCTAATTTTTGTTCATCGTGGGAAAGGAAGTATTTCATGAACTATTTGAAGGTTATTGTGCACAGTACTTTGGACGCTATCCTGTGGTGCACCAACCCGGTATCTAGCGAGAGCCTCGTGCCGTTCGGGATAAGTCTCCCTTACTAATCTTCCCTTCCTTTGTCGTTTGTTCAACTCCTGGTTTTCTTCAAGGAACCTTCGTGGATTTCTTCAGTTTTGCCATAAGGTCAGTGTCTGAATTAATGCTAAACTGTGTTATCTTAGTAATTCGATTGGGACAGTTTCTTATGATACTTTATATATCCTAGGCATACTTCCTACACAATACCCACGCCCTTTCCAGTGATCCATCTCTCTGCCTGTTTCATCCAGTCAGAGAGTTGTATCATTTGGAAGGTCTAATTTGACCTGCCTACAATCAAGTCGTGTGAAAATAGAATCCGGAAGAGCCCTGCCAAATTGTATCCTTTATTGGTTTCCATATCCTTTTCAGTCAATACATTGGTGATTTATGACAGCTATATTTTTGGGGTTTATTTTCTTCTCCTGCTAAGAGTGAGACTCTTTTTCTCCCACTCTTAGACATGATTTGTGATATCCTTTGACTTTGTAATGTGTTTTATGGGCTATGGGGTCTTTTACTCCATAGGGGTTCATGTGGTTTTTGGTAAGTGTGTTACACAGCACCCTCAGTGCAGTAACACAGGGGTGTCATAGTGACCCCCTAACATAGACTCCATACCATGGGACTGACTACTGTCTCCCAGGGCATGTAAAGTCACCATTGACTTTACTAGTCTTAAATTGTGACCAGAACCAGTACCAACCATCATATTGTGGAAGTACTGGTAGGGGTAATTAGATTGCCCCTGGGTCTGTTTTTCAAGGGGGCACTGTGCAGTCCCCCCTCGTCGAGCTTCTGGCTGGTGGCAGTGGTTACCACGCGAAATATTCCACCGGAATATTTCCTATGGGATTTTCCCATTCATTTTAAACACACCACTTTTTGGTGCAATGTTAAAGATACCGCCGGGTTATTTATTTACTATTTATTCCCCGGTTGGGTCTTTTTGCCAGGACTCGGTTTTAAAATGGCGTTTGTGTTCGCCTCTGTAACTCCAACCCAAGTCGAGCCCTTTGTTCCACATTTTGGCGGGCTTCTCCACAGAAGCCTCCAAAAGTGGTGCCACTCTGTCTGGGTCTACAGGATGTGTGGGAGGGGGGTTTAGGCACCCTGGACTGAGTTGCCTCGGCAACTCAAGTCGCACTCTTGTGTGATTGGCCCAGTGGTGAGCCGCCCGGCTCACCACTTAACATGTTTGAGTGACAGCTAGGACTGATGAATGGGGGTTTTCTGCATAAAAGCAGGGCTTTGGGGAGTGGAACTTCAGAAGTCGCCACAGGACCAAAGAATCCGAAGAGGGAGAAGCTGAGCCGATCTGCAACGACGATGCCACCGGAGGAGCCCTGCTGAACCGTCTCACCACTTCCCAACGACAGAGAAGATCTTCATCCCGGAGAGTCTTCTTCCTCTGAGCTAGTGGGGATAACCAGTTCGCCCTCTTTTTCGCCTTCCTGGATCGTCTCGTGGTCGAATCTCCCGTGCCAAGCACCCCGGTGGCCAGATAGCCACGCTTCACCACTACTGCGAATAAAAGGGTAGTACCTTTTAACCGTGAAACTCCGCGGCTGGTTTCTTCCCTGGCAGTGCAACGACCTCCAGCTTTCCTCCACGTCGAGATCTCCTCTTTCCCTGGACGAAGCACCGACTTGCACCCGCTGCCAGGAACAACTGCCCCTGCTGGAGCTTTCCCACCATTTCAGGTACTGAGTCCCGCCTGGTCTCCCTTGCAACAGACTGTTCAAGGTGTCCCGTAAATCCTTGACTTTCTATCCTGGGGTGACCTGGGACATACTAGCTAACTTTTCCTGACTTGAGCTAACCCTTTTTGAACTCATTGCAACGACTCTTTAAAAGTAGTATTCAACTGTGTGATCTTGGACACATTCCGCCTTGCTCTCTTCAAGAGTGGGCCTGGCCTATGACTTTCTTGCTCCTCAGTAGACTCTGCCTTTTCTGACTTGCTCTGGTTCTCCTAAAGTGTTGGTATTGTGAATGTTCCTAATTCTGCCTTTTTCCCTCCCTTTTTGATTAACTTATTGGAGTGCCATCTTAGGTTAAGCGCTCACCTCTGTCTGAAAATAAGTGGTGTTTTAACTGAGACTTGTTCAAATAAGTGATCAGGGATGTATATATATTAATAGTGACTGTGTTTTGAACTTGCTTGCCATATTAGTGTTAGTGTATATTACAAGGTGTGTTTTAAATAAATAATTATATACTTTTATACCCAAGCTCTGGTCAGTGTTTGCTTGTTCTACTGTATTTTGGTTCCTATCTTGTATACTCTATATACTGTCTAACTCTTCTTGAGAGAAGTCTGGCTGCTCAGCCACAGCTACCAGGTAAATATGGGTGGTAGAGACTGCTACCAATTGGGTTTACTGCCAACACCTGTAGTCTTAAGCCTTTTGCAGTGCTCCCTAAGGGAACTGCACAGGATTCTGCCTAACACTAAGTGCAGCAACAAAAGGGTCAGAGGAGAAGAACTAGAAACCAAGATGGTGATCGGGCCAATGATAGGCTTAGCCCAAATCAGACTCGGGTGCACTCAGGGATAATAGCCAATCAGAGCCCACGGCAGATTATCAGCCACATGCCCAGATCGTCACTAGAAGAGCCATCCAGGGGGAGGTGAAGATAGATGAACAAAATATGTATTGATCGCAGACATGTGACCAGACAACTCAGTTTCAAAGCACTTAATGAAGAAAAAAACAACAGTTTACAGAATAATGAAAACAGGAATTAAACACACATAAAACGGCAGCCGGCCAAAGTCCTTCCATGATGTTACTAAGAAAGGGGAGGTTAGATATGGGCCTGAGAACGAACACAGCCAAATAACCTGTTCTTTGGGAATGTGACCACTCGGGAGGGTCTACAACCACGTTGTAGCTCACTGCACTCTTCACAGTGGAGAAATATCCATTTGCATATCAGTCTTTCTCTCACCCACAAGGGCAGTCCAATTCTCCTCTGAAGAAGAGTACCACCAGCAACACCAGACACGTGTTTTGGCCTAGTCAGGCCTCCTCACTAAGGTGAAGCTGAGTCGCCCTATGGCACAGCGAGTAACTAACATGATGTTGGAGCGCGAAAGGAACAAGAGCTGGGAGCAGTAAAGAGGGCCTCCCCCCGCACCCAGTAAGAAATTACAGAAAACACACAAGGATGTCGGGATGAAGCAATGCAGGCTAAGGCAGCAGGAAGAGAAAACAGACCCCTGTAGTAGTCAAGGTGTCAGAAAGGGAGCCTGAGAATTGGGGGAGACACCGACTGTAAGTTAAGGAGAGCGAAATGCCAACAAGACCCAGGCACCATCACACCAACGGAGCTACTATGGCGATTCAAACAACTGGTCAAAAAAGACTTTAGCGCCTCATTACGAGTTTGTGGGTCATTATGTAGTAAATTACAGCTAAAATCGGTTATTGCAACTCAGTCCCATTGGCTAATCAAGGGAAAACGAGTGGTGGCAAAGCGGTGTAAATCCCCATTTTTGGACACCATAAGACTTCATGGGGTTTTTGACAGAATTGCTGCAAGCGGTAATTCTGCCACAATAATTCCAATGATTTCTGGAGGTAAAGTGGAGGATTTACCGCAAGCATTTTGCTGGAGGCAAATCTTTATCTCGAAAACTCAAAATGTGCAGGCAAGGTAAAAGTGTCTGTAATTCGTTACCTCCATAAAAAGTGGTGGTAACAGAATTGCCACCACTTTTTTACTGGATCACGAACATAAAATGAGGGCTTCTATAAGTGACTGACTGAAAGACTTATCATACTTGAGGAAGGGTTCGGGAACCCCTGGGAAGTGAGACATTATCATGCTCAGTATGACAGACTTCATTTTTGGTAAACTTTCATCCAACTTGGTGGATGTATCTATCAGTTGAAGTCTGTGAACAATCCTGAACAATCCTGAGTCACTCTTCTGTGTGTCCCATATAGACCGCCTGACATTATGTACATGCATTTATAGCCCGTGGCTACATGCTGGTCCCCTAAGGGAATGTACATCTAGAAAGAAAGACTCAGGCACCAGGGTAATAAAGGTTTATTAAATGGTGTGTGTGTGTGTGTGCGTGTGCGTGTGCGTGTGCAGTAGGGTTTGGGCACCTTGGGGGCAGATTGGCACACTAATGTGGCCATCTGCGCCAAGCGAAGTTGGGTAAACAAAGAAAATAATACAAAATCGTAGGCTGCTTTTTAGCGGGGACTGAGGGGCACCCTACATTGCCGGCGAATGTTCTACTGTAACGGGGGGTGGCCCTCCTCCCGCCAGCCCCAAATGGAGGGCCCCACCTCATGCATCCCTCCCTGTCATCAGATAGGGGGGGCCCCACCTCATGCATCCCTCCCTGGGGTCAGATGCCCCTTCCTAGGAGCAGATATCTGCCCCCAGGGAGGGTTGCATGAGGTGGAGCCCTCCATTTAGGGTGGGGGGGTGAGTGCCACCCCCCATTGCAGTATAACATTCGCTGCCAATTTAGGGTGGCCCTCAGCCCCCTAAAAAGCAGCCTACGATTTTGTATTATTTTCTTTGTTTACCCAACTTCGCTTGGCGCAGATGGCCACATTAGTGTGCCAATCTGCCCCCAGGGTGCCCAAACCCTTTTGCCCCATGCATTGGGGGGCCTGTCCCACCATTTTCGGGGGCCCTTTCTCCCCAACCCCAAATGGAGGGGGGGTGTACCCCACGCAGCCGTTTGTAGGAGGCCCAGGAAGGCCTGCATGAGGTGCCCCTGCCACCCATTTGGGGTGAGGGGGGAGAGGGCCCCAAAAAATGGTGGGACAGGTCCCCAGTGGGTGGGGCAGTAAGGTTTGGGCACCCCGGGGCCAGATTGGCACACCAATGTGCCCCTCGGCACCAAGGCAAGTTTCGTAAACAAAGGAAAAAATGGAAAATGGTGGAACGCTTTTTAGGGGGGGCTGTGGGGCACCCCAAAGGGTCTGGGAAGTTTCTAATGGGATGGGGCATTGACCCCCCTCCAGCCGCAATGGAGTGGGTGCCATGTCATGCAGCCCTCCCTGGGACCAGATATCTGCTCCTAGGAACGGACGCCTGAGCCCAGGGAGGAGTGCAGGACAGCCCCCCCCCATTATCTGCCCCTGGGGAGAGCTACATGAGATGGGCCGCCCCTCCAATTTGGCCATGTGTGGGTTCCCACGGGTGTCCTCTTTTGGAAAATGCTTGGGGTTCCCTGTTTTCCTTGCTGGCTTCGACACCCTCGGCCCAAATCTGTAGGTTGCCCACATGAACAAAATGGACAGTGGCGAAAGGCTTGGGGTTACCAGTGGGTTACCCTTTTCCTTTTGCGCCCCCGGTAGGTGCACCCACACATGTGAAGTACCGTTTTCATCGGGACACATGTGGGGACACGGGAAGGTAGGCCATGTGTTGTTGGCGGTGTGTTACGGTGGGTGGCCAGAGCAAAATGTCTGAGAATTGTCTTCATTTACAGCCAATTTCAGAGACATTTCCCTGTGTGTACTCACCGAAACACGCCGCCAACAACAGATATCATACCTTCTCACGTTCCCACAGGTGTCCCGACGAAAAAGGTACCTCACATGTGTGGGTGCACCTACCGGGGGCGCAAAAGGAAAAGGGTAACCCGCTGGTAACCCAAGCCTTTCGCCACAGCACAATTTGTTCATGTGGGCAACCTACAGATTTGGGCCTAGGGTGTCAAAGCCAGCAAGGAAAAAAGGGAACCCCATGCATTTCCCAAAAGAGGACACCCGTGGGAATGCGCAGAGGTCTGACTTGTGCGAAGCGGGCCAGAATTTATTACCCAGAACCCCAGACAAGGTGAACATTATGTTTTTTCCCCACCAAATATCACACTTTGTCGGGGACTGTGGCTAATAAAAACTGGGGCAATTCGCACAAGGCAGACCTCTGCGCATTTCCACGGGTGTCCTCTTTTGGGTGAGGAGTCTGCTGTATTGACTTCAGCGCCACCAGGGTCTAAAGTCATTGCCCACATTTAAAAATACCTCCCTGTTTGCCGGATAGAAATGCATATGGGGCAACAGAGGTTCGCACTGCTGCTCTCCTGAGGATAAACATGCACATAGGTTCCAGGAATTACTTTGTGTGCATATCCACAGACAAAGTGGGTGAGGTTATGAGCATCCCCGACGCTCACATTGTCACACCCTTTGCGGCTCTCCTGCAATGTTTTGGCCTGAAAGTGATATGTGTGTATGTCTACTAAGTAATATATAGCCTAATCCTATGTGAGATGGAACAGAGCCCTGCACAACAAGCAAGGAGATACAGTAATATGATTATATCATATAGATGCAATTAGGAGAGACAATCAAAGACACAGTGAAAAGGATATGAGATGTGGTGTACAGAGAGCTGTTAAGTTTGCTTCTGCGAGCCCATCCTGTGCCATCTTTTATTATGAGAGAAAGCACAGGTGCTCCCAATGTGTCCTCCCAGAAGACCCTGAAGGCGACCAATCACTGAGCGGGTACTTGCACATTCTCCCTGCCTTTGTTATGCCAATGTTTGCTGGTTTTAGAAAAGAAATGCTGCTATTATTTGCAGGGGGTTCACCCACGATTCCACCCTTTTAATTATAGTCACTTGCTTCGATTATCAATACAGTCGTGTTGTATATTTGACCGCAAACATATTCAAGGTTGGCTAGTACTTCTTACATCTCTTCACTCACAGGAGGAAAAGATCTGCTATGCAGGAGGCAGAAGTAAAAGAACTCTAATGCCTTTGATGTTCAGGAGGTATTTCAACCGCTTATTGTGAAGTATTTCAGCAGGTGGTATTTGAGAAATACTGCATAAGGTAAATATCTTAACACTAATATTGAATATTGCCTTTTTGACCCCAACACCATACTCATAACGAGCCACTCACTCTCCAGTCATTTGCTGTTGAGCTACAGCAAGTAAGAAGCGCCGGACAGAAAGCCAGATAAAGTTAGTAAAGTAAGCATGGGTAACACTGACAAGGAACACTTGCCCACGCACACTTTGAGTCTGGAGAAGCATCCTGCCTTGATCTCTGCCAGAAGCTGCATCATGGTGTCCAGCAGTACACGGCTCGTCGTGACCAAGAACTCACGGCCACTGGCGACTGCAGCCACGTCTGAAAGAGAGAGAAGCAGGAAGTCAGTAGGTTTGAGTGGGAAAGAAGCATTAAAGGACACCTTGCTTTGATATCAGTATACATGCACACTTTGGGCATTCCTGACCTCTAAGTGACCACAGGGTGCTGATAGGCAGAATGTGGGACTGGCAAGATAGGCTCCACCCTAACCTACAGCACTTACTTCCTACAAGCTTTTAGGGTCAGAAGACATAGGTGCGCAATCACTTACCATCGCAACATTGACTTGTGCGGACCCCTGCGTCCCTAGCCCAGGACACTACTGAAGATAGTCATACCACCCAACTGCACCCACTGCCCTGTCACTGGAGCCTATGCTGTGTAAGGTTGCATTTCTTTCTCAATAATAAAGGTAAAGTACATGCCCAGTCGCCCATGGGCCCTCCAGAATATCTGGTGTTGGAAGTTACGAGAGCAAAGAGGGTTGATAAAGGCTTTGCGAAACTGCTCAGAAATATCCACATTACCCACAGCAAGTATGTGCTCAACTATCGTTTGTATGCCGAATACACCAAAACATATTTTTTCAAAAGATTAGGGGATTCAGTAAACCAACCTTGTTGTACAACACATTTCTTAAGACCAGAATGAAATAAAATAACAAAAATAAAATCTAGCAAAAAGAACAGCTATGCTATATGTTATGATATGATGAGATATGATGTTTCTAGTTGACACAGATATAAACTAGATGTCTGAACAATAATCAGTGACGTCAATGTGTGTGTGTGGCATTAGGACTTGAGCCATTAGTTCTCCATAATAAAGGAAGTGCACTTTCTGTTTGCTGTGAACATAGCATGAATGGGATACTAAAAAATATTCTATTTCTTATTTGTCAGGGAGATGTGAACATGGCAAATTAGCATGTTGGTCATACAACCGTTCAAGAGTGCTGATATTGAAAGGATTTCCAGTTGTACATGCTGCACAGATCACCATTTCTCTTGTCTCTTTGGGGCACATTCACCTCCATGTCACAGTCATTGGATGGCTGGTTGAGGGGCCCCTCAGAACTGATCCTTGGGTGCACTAAAGGTTCATGAATATTGGCTTGTGACCTAAAAGCTTCCCAACCTGCTCCTCAAATCTGTGAGGTTGCATCAGTGTGGCATAAAGTGCTCTGCAAAGTGTGTCTTAACCTCATTGTAGAGGTCAGAGCATATGACATAACATGAGAGAAGGGGGCCAGACATCTGCCCCTGCTTGGCCGCACACCTTTCTCCGCCTTTCACATAGTTTGGGGAACGCATCCTGCACAGGGAACTCATGCTGCGCAGGGAACTCATGCTGCGCAGGGAACTCATGCTGCGCAGGGAACTCATGCTGCACAGGGAACTCATGCTGCAGTTTCTCACTACAGGAAGCTAACTATTGCTATATTTTGATAGCCTCCTTCAAAGTGTGGCACCTTCCTGTCTCACCATGAACTAAAACAAAAGGGGCTGATTACCCAGCACTACCTCCAAACACGTTTACCATTACTGCATGCGGTAATCACCGGGCGACCCGGGAGGTCCACATGACTACAAAGACCAGACCTTTAGCTACACAGAGCCACGTGAGCGATAGACCTCCTCCCTGAGCATCAAGGGAAGAAATGGAGAAAACCCCCAAAGCAACAAAACAAGCTGACATCTCTACGCTGCTCGGTGCCCACCGGAGATGGTGCCCAAGGGAGAAAAGGCGAGCGAACTGAAGAAATGTCACAAGAAAGAGACTTTTTGACCCTCCGAGCCCCCCAGCCGCCAACTCAAGGGGGCACCAAAACGGATCTGCAAGACCTCATAGCAGCCATGACTAAGGGATACCAGAGAGCTCATGAAAATAATCTCTGGCCTAGACAAGCGCATGGACGAGTTGGAAAGCAGAACGGAAGAAATGGAGTCAACAATCTACGAACAATCCTACAAAGTTGGGGAGGGAGTGGACAGAATCACTGCACTGGAGGCCAGATGTGAAGCTCTGGAAACTAAGCAAGAGGACTCCGAAAACCACTCCCGCCGTAATAACATGCGACTTTGCGGAATCCCAACCTCCATTATGGACGCAGAGCTGGGCCACTTCACCCGGGACCTCTTCAGGTTCATCCTAACTCTCCCAGATAGCGCCCCGCTGGACAGAGTGCACCGAACCAGGCACCAACTGCGCCAACCACTCTACCAGACATCCTGGAAATAGTTAACTTCTACAAGGTCAAGGATGAGATCATTCAGGAAGCCAGGAATTCTGCACGCATACAATTCAGAGACACTTCAATCTCCCTATACAAAGACCTTGCAGCAGCCACATTACTAAAAAGGAAAGCGTTAAAACCACTAACGGAATGGCTATGGGAAAAAAAGGTGCTCTATCGCTGGGGCTTCCCCAACACACTGGTGTTCAACCTGGAGGGTTAACAATGGCAAATACGCACAACGAAGGAGGCTGAAAAGCTGCTGCACCCGGCAGGAGCAAACAACAATGACGAGGAGGATATGGCACTCAAAGAGAACTCATCGAAGGAGACTACGCAGACCTGGACGCGGTTGGACAGGAGAGTTTAATTGAATTGATAGTTTATTTATATTGCGCGCGTACACAGGTGTTTCAGAGCGTGACAAGGCAAGGGAGGGTAACAAGGCAGAAACAAAAACAAAGATCTTACTAGGCCCAGTGACATTGCGAACACGCAAGTGCATGACAGAGGGAAAAGGAGGAAAAGTGCATGGAAGGGGGGGAGAAGTGCATAGTGCAGAGCAAAGGAATACAGATAAATAAATAAATTAATAAATAATAACAAGCAACAAACAGTAGTAGTGCAACCAGCAGGTGGCAACTGCTAGGTTTGAGGCAACAGACAGGGTGAGTCAGGGTAAGTACAGAGGGAAAAAAGGCAGGGGGGGACTGTATGGTTACAGATACAGGCCACAGTGCAAGGTTTTGCCAGGAAGCAGTGCAGGTGGGTGGCAAGGTACCTGGGCCAGGAAGTCAGAAGGTAGGCCAGGTGCACAGTGCCAAGAGAGAGCAGATCCGCAGGGGAGAGGAGGAGCAAAGACAGAAGAGGAAGGTCTTGAGGTGCTTCCGGAATCGGAGATGGTTTTCTTCAAGGCGGCTCAAAGGCCCAGCACAAAGAGGAAAGAAAGGTGCCAAGCCTTGAGATGGAATATTCTGCTGGCAAAATAGGGCTACCCAATCTGAACCCCTGTAGGCAGCCCCGGTGCTTCTGACTGAACTATGGCTGCATGCACTCCGGAAACAGACAAAGGGACCTCTGGAAGGAAGAAATAACGCACCTAGTGAAGGAACAGTGTCAACAGGGGCCAAGATTGAGAAGGATGTCCGAGACCGAAGGCTGTAACTACAAACCGCATTGGTGAAGCTACCGTTATGCTTTCATGCGTTGACCAATGGGCACTGGTTGTCCAGAGAAAGTTGGTTGTCAGGATCTGAGCCGGTTTCCCCGAGCGTTGTGGGCTTGTCTCAGAGGCTTGACTATTGTTTGGGGGATGTGGGGGGAGGGTGGAAAGGTTTCCCAGAGTTATGCAAGTTGGGGGGGAAACTATTTGGGAAAGGGGTCAAGGCAAAGACATATCAAAGCAACAGCACAGGAGGAGAAATAGAAAGGGGGCCCAGAGCTCCCACATGTGGGACAGAGGTCGGAAGCTAGAAGCTGTGAGGGAACAACACAAGCAAGGCGGTAGACTCGACTACAGAACTTTGCATGGTAACCTGGAATGTACGAGGCCTTAAAATTCCTGAGAAACGAAAATGGGCGGAGTGCAAATTAACTAAACTCTCTGCTAGCATAACTTGCTTACAAGAAACACACCTTCCAGCGAAAGATGAGAAGCGCATCCACTTTAGGTGTTTTAACAAATGCTATTGTGCAACAGCAGGGGAGAGGAAGAGGGGAGTCGTGCTGCTTTTAAACCGGGAATTAGCACTGATGCAGATGACAGTGAAACGAGACCCAATGGGGAGATTCTTCCTGGTCAAGGGTTACCTACTTGAGCAAGCCCTAACTTTTGCCTCCATCTATTGCCCGAATAGTGCCCAAGACCGGTTTCTCCACGCCTTCCTACAGGACATAGTCGCATTCACGGAAGGCTGTCTCCTTATAGGGGGGGACTTCAATCTGGTCTCCAACCCAAACAGTGATGAGACCCTACCACTATCGAGAGAGGATTTTTCACAAGCAATAGGAATTGCTGAATTTTTGAGGGAAACAGGGTCAGTAGATGTTTGGCGACTCTCCAACGAGGGAGCACGCGACTATACATTTTATACCCATGTCCACAAAGGCCTCTGCAGAATAGATTTAATCCTAATGTCCAGCGAGTTAGTCCCCTGCCTGGAAGAAGTTCTGAAACATCTGCGGGTGATCATGCCCCAGTGAAGGCCCGGGTCAGGGTATGCGGCCTCCCAAGGCCACCGCGATGGCATTGTAAGATGCAAGAATCAAAAAATAGGGCTCCTGGTGTGGAACCTATTCTACCCAGGAGGATTAACTAGGAAAACAAAAGATACAAATGAATAGGTCCAAGGATGCTAGGCTCAGAACAACACCTCCACATGTATTATCAAACTCTGCATTGCTAAGGAAGGAATCACTCTTCAATAGTATGTTGCAGAGATAAATCTCATTTTTTTATATTAGAGTTGTGTGCAAAAAGACATAAATCCAACATTTAGAGAAATTAAGACATCAAAATGGTTTGCTAAAACAGAACAAGCAGACAAAAAAACAGAAAGATATTTACAACACACAGTGCCAAAAAAACATTTTTTGGGACAATCTCCAAATTGTGTGTGTGCAACAAACCCGACTCCTATTAGGATTTGCCAAGAAATTCACATATTACAGTGTACATATTCAAGTCAACATTTGTGGAAAACACATAGAACAATGGTGGGCACACAAAACTATTTTTCTTGCGTAAACAGCATTAATGTGCTGTAGTTTTGGGGGGAGTAGTGCGACTACACCAGGTGTTTCAGCCGTTTCTAGGTGGGCTAGGTGTGCCTCATCTTTAACACGGCCTTCATCAGGACGGAGTTCTGTGTAGATTGACGTCTGTGCTGCAGGGGAAGGAGACTACAGTCAGTGGGGTATCTGAGCCAAAATTATTTAGTTTGAGTGAATCACGTGTGGTTGATGTAAAATCAAAAAGCACATAGCTTACCTATGGGTTAATAGATTTCACAGGCGCTAAATTTGAGATCTGCTAGCCGCATGGGCTGGTCTCTGTATGATCCTGTTGCAAATAACAGAGAACGAGAGAAGCAAAGGGAGGTTGAAGCTAATCATGTCCCCGTTTAAAAAGGCATGAAAAAAAGTTCAGGGAAAAAAGTCTTACCTCTCGCTGGAGGTCGAAAAATGCTGATCCAGGGTGGTATCAGTGGGAAACAGACACGGCTTGCACAGCTAAAAAATATATATGGCTCAAAGTGAGTGTGGTTACCTAGTAACAACTGTCTCATATATATAGCAGTAAGTGCAGGGTTTATTTTAAAGTACCTGTGAGGGTTGCAGCATGGGCAGCCTGTCTGCAAAAAAGTACGAGCTGGAGCTCCTCAGGCTGCTGACTCACAGATGAGACTGCAGGGGCCTGACTGCAAAGCGTTGGTAACGCTGTTGCTAGGTCCCTGTAGGTATTTATATGTCGGCCATCTTGGAATGGCCCTAGGATCGAGTGGGAAACAAAATGATGGATTCTGCTCCATCCGGGGGGCACAAAAAAAGCTCAATCAATTTTGGGTGTGAATAGTGTCAACGCGTGTCTAAAAAGTTAATTTAGACAATATTGTTGACAAACGGTTGTCACGGCAACCGTAAGCATTGCGAAGTGGCATTGGTTTTTTTTTACTCTGAAACAACATAGCTAATGGCCCCATGAGGTTGTGATTACCGAAAATACTTCATTTCAATATGTAGTGGCATGGATCACAAAATGTGTATGTGTCTCAGGAATCTCAGTAGAGAAAGACCATAATTAATAGGTGGACAGTTTGTATTGTATTACTGACAGCCCGAGAGGGTGAGAATCAGGGCGTGTCGCCTGGAAACTTAATACATAGTTCCATAATGACAGAAAACATTTGGAATTAACAAAGAAAGTATAGTTTTTCATGGAGGTGATTTCATACATTGACCAAAAAAACACACACAGTGCCATAATGTCTACTGACTTCTGCATTTCATGAAATGAAAAATGATCATAGTGTTAAGAAGTTCATAGCTCATACTCCATCATTGGGCACATGTCATTACAGGAAAGACTTCCATTCAACTGACACATTTAGACCAGCCTGAACGGAGTTAAGTCTGTGGACCCACCGTTGTTCTAATTGGGTCAGCGTTTTGTTCAGATCCCCCCCACGCTTTGCTGGTTTCACTTTTTGGAGGACAAACCATCTTATATCAGTATCACTATGGTTCTTACTGATAAAATGCTCTACTAGGGGCTTGGCTGCTACCTTGTTCCTGATACAGGATCGATGTTCAGACATGCGCATTTTGATGGCACGTGTGGTTTTTCCTATATAGAGGAGTTTGCAAGGGCATTGTATTACATATATGACACCCTTCGTGTTACAGTTTGTAAAATCTTTCATTATCCATTTAACTTGTGCATATATGCCACAACATATTGAAATGAAGTATTTTCGGTAATCACAACCTCATGGGGCCATTAGCTATGTTGTTTCAGAGTATAAAAAACCAATGCCACTTCGCAATGCTTACGGTTGCCATGACAACCGTTTGTCAACAATATTGTCTAAATTAACTTTTTAGACACGCGTTGACACTAATCACACCCAAAATTGATTGAGCTTTTTTTGTGCCCCCCGGATGGAGCAGAATCCATCATTTTGTTTCCCACTCGATCCTAGGGGCATTCCAAGATGGCCGACATATAAATACCTCTAGGGACCTAGCAACAGCGTTACCAACGCTTTGCAGTCAGGCCCCTGCAGTCTCATCTGTGACTCAGCAGCCTGAGGAGCTCCAGCTCGTACTTTTTTGCAGACAGGCTGCCCATGCTGCAACCCTCACAGGTACTTTAAAATAAACCCTGCACTTACTGCTATATATATGAGACAGTTGTTACTAGGTAACCACACTCAACTTGAGCCATATATATTTTTTAGCTGTGCAAGCCGGGTCTGTTTCCCACTGATACCACCCTGGATCAGCATTTTTTGACCTCCAGCGAGAGGTAAGACTTTTTTCCCTGAACATTTTTTCATGCCTTTTTAAACAGAGACATGTTTAGCTTCAACCTCCCTTTGCTTCTCTCGTTCTCTGTTATTTGCAACAGGATCATACAGAGACCAGCCCATGCGGCTAGCAGATCTCACATTTAGCGCCTGTGAAATCTATTAACCCATAGGTAAGCTATGTGCTTTTTGATTTTACATCAACCACACGTGATTCACTCAAACTAAATAATTTTGGCTCAGACACCCCCCTGACTGTAGTCTCCTTCCCCTGCAGCACAGACGTCAATCTACACAGAACTCCGTCCTGATGAAGGCCGTGTTAAAGATGAGGCACACCTAGCCCACCTAGAAACGGCTGAAACACCTGGTGTAGACGCACTACTCCCCCCAAAACTACAGCACATTAATGCTGTTTACGCAAGAAAAATAATTTTGTGTACCCACCATTGTTCTATGTGTTTTCCACAAATGTTGACTTGAATATGTACACTGTGATATGTGAATTTCTTGGCAAATCCTAATAGGAGTCGGGTTTGTTGCACACACACAATTTGGAGATTGTCCCAAAAAATGTTTTTTTGGCACTGTGTGTTGTAAATATCTTTCTGTTTTTTTGTCTGATTGTTCTGTTTTAGCAAACCATTTTGATGTCTTAATTTCTCTAAATGTTGGATTTATGTCTTTTTGCACACAACTCTAATATAAAAAAATGAGATTTATCTCTACAACATACTATTGAAGAGTGATTCCTTCCTTAGCAATGCAGAGTTTGATAATACATGTGGAGGTGTTGTTCTGAGCCTAGCATCATTGTAAGATGCAAGACTCACTATTGCAGCACGCAGTAATAAAAGAGGAAATATCCAATGCACTCGCGACTTTCGGGAAATCTCCTCGGTGCGATGCTCGGAAGCAGTAGTCTGGGATGCCATGAAGCCAGTGATCAGGGGAGTGATAATAAGATGTGCTACAGCACAAAAAAGGGTGGGACATCTACAGCAGGCTAGGCTTGAGAAAAAGGTGACGGCCATGGAAGGGGCACATAAAAGTAACCAATCTGGGAAGACAAGTAGAGAGCTCATAAAGGCTAAAGCCGCCCTGGAAATGCATCTGACAGACAGATCCACCAAAGCACTGGAATACACCAAACAGTTCTATTACATAAACAGCAATCAAGCGAATAGGCTATTAGTATACACACGCGAAATAATATTCCAAAACTGAGAGGTATAGACAGGTCCTTACTGGCCTCGGAGGACGACAAAAGGAACGCAATGATGATTCACCATGGAGAGGTAATGACAGGAAGCCCAATTGACGAGCGGTTGCCATAAAAACCCTGAAATATGCAGCCCTAGGCCCCGACGGATCCTCCTTGAGGTTCTACAGGGTGTACGCTCACATCTTAGCCCCGCAAACCGCTATGCTTTTTAACTCTTTCCTGGCCACAGGGAGCATAATACCATCCATGGAGGAATCCCTCACAATACTCATTCCCAAACCGGACAAAGACCAGAGGACTGTGCATCCTATCGGCTCATAACACTAATGAATAACGATGCACAGATCTTCTCCAAGATCTTTGCAACTAGACTTGCAAGGGGCCTTCCAGATCTAATCCATCCGGACCTAACGGGATTCATCCCGGGCCGCACCATCCATGACAACATCAGGCGTATCCTAAACCTGGTTGAAAGTGCCTCCAGAATGAAAATAGAAACTGGTCCTTACAAACCTTAATAACTCCTATCAAGATATCAGGATGTTTATGGCTCAATTTATGCATATGTTCTGAAATGTTATGCTATGTTATTTTGCATTTGTATAGCACTGTATGTATCATTGGTATGATCTCAAAGCACTGGTAGGTCGAACGCCCTCGGGAACTGCAGTTCAAGTCAGTTGAGAGAGAGAGAGAGAGAGAGAGAGAGAGAGAGAGAGAGAGAGAGAGAGAGAGAAAGTCGTAAAGTGCGTGGGCGCACACCAGGTATGTGTGCAGCTGGTGTGGTTGTTGCATGATAGCTGCTTCTTAGCGGTAGGTGTTGTGCTGAGGAGGTCTGTTGAATGTGTTCATTCAATCCGGAGGGTGGACATCCAGACTGAGTTGTGGCTGTGTTAGGCGTGAGGAGACGCCTCACGCCTAACATGTGCTAGCTAGCTGTGTTTTATTAGGATGATGGGTAGTTTGATGAGTCATGTTAGTATGAGAACAGCTTTACCGAATGTGTCATAGTACTGCTGAGTTCTAGTTCAATGGTGTTGTATAGAAGAGAGTAAGCGTAGTTGTGTGATATTGTGGTAATGTGGTAATCAGTAAGGTGTATGAGACCAGGCACACTCAATGATGTTGGGAATCCCTTCTAAATTCAACTCTAATACAGTGACGCTATTGGGGCACACTCAATGATGTTGGGAATACCGTCTAGATTCAACATTAACACAGTGAGGCTATTAGGGCACGCTTTCTAAGTTCCACGTTATCACAGTGATGTTATTACGGCACACTCAATGATGTTGGGAATACCCTCTAAATTCAACATTAACAGAGTAACGCTATTAGGAAACACTTTCTAGATTCAACTTTAACACAGTGACGCTATTAGGGCACATGCTATTTATCACAATTGTGTCTAAATGTGGCACGTGCTAACATTCGCAATTCCAACTGGGAGCGGGACATGCTATCATTCACAGTGCACCTACGTGAGGGATATGCTACCAGTCAATAATTCTATCTCGGAGCGGCACATGCTATCATTCGCAGTTCCATCTAGGTGTTGCACATGCTATTATTCACAATTCAGGCTAAGAGTGGGACATGCTAACAATGTTATACCCTTCTCAATGTGAGGCTATTGTCTCTGGGAGGGGGACGAGTTATGAATGCAAGTATGTTAGAATGTTAGAATTTTATGCATGACAACATTTACAGTCCAGCCTTGAATTAGGTTGGTGCTCGGATCTCTCTAGGTGTGCATGGTGTAATTCTTTGGCAGTTTACGTTATGGGAAGGTAAGGTATAGTGAAGGGGCTTTCTGGAGTAGAGTGATTGCTCTACACCCCACCCATGCCACACTTACAGTTTTGTTGGTGTCTGTCTGCTGCTGGCTTCACTGGCTTCCCTTGCTGACACCTGCAGACACTTTGTGGAGCTGCTACTGTAGGACCCACCCTTGGGCCCTTAGCGCTGCTGGCAGAGGACTGCCTTAGGTGGGCGGTGTTGACGCTTAGGCTCGCCAGTCACGGCGCGGTGGGCGGGGAGGGGTGCGGGAGGGACAGGGAACCAGGAAGGCAAGCGGTGGGGAGAGGAGGGCAACAGGGAGCTACACAGGGCTTGGGGGCATACATTTACTTTAAGGATGGGGCAGGTGGGATGGAGTTACTCACACTCACCTCGGATCTTCACAGAAATGAGGGGGCAGCTGCCGCGCAGAGGGCTGCCCAGGGAGGGTCAGGTATAACCAGATGAGCTCGCCAATTAGAGGCCTTGGGCATGGCAGCACTCACATGCTTCAGGATGGAAATGGAAGCATGGAGGCTACCGCGCGGTGTAAGGCCTGAGAACAGGGCAATGGATAGCCAATGGGGAGCGGTGGGTGGGATGGGAGGCGGGGGCTGGGCGGACTAGGAAGGAGTTGAGAGACCGAGGGGAACTGGGCCCGGGGGCCTGAAAAATAACTTTTTGGGGGCATCTGGGGGCGCATGGGAAGCGAGGCACTCACCTGCTTCAGTATGGAAAGACTGGTAGGGATAGCCAATAGGAGGTGGGGTGTGCGGGTCGGGAGGCGGGAGCGGGAACCAGGAAGGGGTTTGGGGTGCCGGGCCTACACAATACAGCATGCGGGGCCTGGGGATACTTTTTTTTAGAAAATATGGCCTGAATTAGGGTCGCACAAGTCTATCAACACTCACCTGCTTCTCCGGGGTAATGGGGAGCAGGAGTTGAATATACGAGTCACTAGACTCGAAAGCACCGGGGAAATGAGCCAATCAGGGGGCGGGTCAGGAGGCGGGAGTGGTACTTGCTATCATTCACAATTTTGTCTAGGTCTGGCGCAGGCTAATGTTCAAAATTCTAAGTGTGGCATTGCTAACATTCACGGTTCTAAGTGTGACAGTTGCTAACATTCACAATTCTATCTAAGAGTGGTACTTGCTATCATTCACAATTTTGTCTGGGTCCGGCGCAGGCTAATGTTCACAATTCTATCTAAATGTGGTACTTGCTATCATTCACAATTCTGTCTGGGTCCGGCGCAGGCTAATGTTCAAAATTCTATCTAAGTGTGACAGTTGCTAACATTCACAATTCTATCTAAGTGTGGTACTTGCTATCATTCACAATTCTGTCTGGGTCCGGCGCAGGCTAATGTTCAAAATTCTATCTAAGTGTGACAGTTGCTAACATTCACAATTCTATCTAAGTGTGGTACTTGCTATCATTCACAATTTTGTCTGGGTCCGGCGCAGGCTAATGTTCACAAATCTATCTAAATGTGGTACTTGCTATCATTCACAATTCTGTCTGGGTCCAGCGCAGGCTAATGTTCAAAATTCTATCTAAGTGTGACAGTTGCTAACATTCACAATTCTATCTAAGTGTGGTACTTGCTATCATTCACAATTCTGTCTGGGTCCGGCGCAGGCTAATGTTCAAAATTCTATCTAAGTGTGACAGTTGCTAACATTCACAATTCTATCTGAATGTGGTACTTGCTATCATTCACAATTCTGTCTGGGTCCGGCACAGGCAATTCACAATTCTATCTTGGGCCACTTGCTAACATTCACAATTATATCTAAATCTGGTACTTGCTATTATTCACTTTTCTGTCTGGGTCCGGCACAGGCTAGTGTTCACAATGATATCTAAATGTGTCACATGCTAATATTCACAGTTTTAAGTGTGGCACGTGCTATTATTCACAATTGTATCTAAATGTGGTACTTGCTATCATTCACAATTCCGTCTGGGTCTGGCACAGGCTAATGTTGATGTAACATGAAGAGAAATGTTTTGCGTTACATCCATGAAGGGATGTTATTGATGAACTGTATACAGAGTAATGTCAGTAATTGCTGTGTATAGTAAATGATATGAGAAATCAGCTCAAATCCATATATAATTTTATTATATAAAATATTTTTGAAACAACAATACCAACTTCATTGTGAATACCTAAGAATCGAAACAACGGGTTAGTTATAGTGTCTGCCCTTGTTTGAACCTCGTTCTTTATTAAGGCACCTATTCTCTTCTCACCTACCAGATCCCGTAGAACGGATCCAATAAGGAGCACCTTTAAGTTGATTTATTGAATGACTTAATTTGTGTAATATTTGGGAGATATTTGAAGGAAACTGAGTGCTCCTCTACCCCCTACTAACAGTTCTAGTACACTTTGTTGCTACACCTACTTTAGAGGTTGCACCTACCAATCCAATCTCAGAACATGCCATTTTCAAAAATTGTATCACTAACCACAAATAGAGCAGAAACATTCACATTCTCACAGGAGGAAGCAACTAGAATATTGAAACTTATTAAAACTACTGAAAAGGAACTGGGAACAACTGCCAAACCTGGACTTAATTATTCTAACGATAGAAGAATTATCAGAATCCCTGACCACAATTGATGCAGATTTAGAAACCAGCAAGAAATCACTATCATCACTAATAACTAAAGAAAAATGGTCACAGTTATTGGATGAGATCAATAACAAACTTGAGGGCTATAAGAACGAGATAGAATTGAAGGAAATAAGAACATTCAGAAGGGACACCCTTGATTATAAGTTGGACATTGTGTACACTTGGAAAGATTATTAGTACCAACAAGATAGTTCAAAAGGAGGAAGGCAACCGTTTAGCAAACACAAACGAACACCAAACTCGACACCATCATCATCAGAAGCCTCCAGTACGTTAACAGATAATCCTGAAGAGTCAACAGAGAACGCACAAGAAACAATAAGGGATCCCAAGAACACAAGTCAAATTCCAAGTACCTCAAAAGTACCATCAAACACACAACCAACTAGTTATTCTTTTTTATACCGTGTCAGGTCAGACGAAGCAAAAAGAAAAAATCCATCAAGAAAAGTAAACTTACCCACAAGAAGACCTAGTTGTGAATATTTCCAGCTATAGGTTGAGCCATTTTGAATGGTCCACACTACAGAAGGGGATTTCATTCATACCCCATCATAGTAGTACTTTACTAAAGGAGACTTTTTTTTTCAAACTGACATGCAAAATGAAATTGAAGGTGTTTTTTGATTCTATTGAGATCACCGAAAGTAGACGACAATCAGAATTTTTGGAAATGAAACCTAACAGTACATTCTCACCACCGGTACAAAACTGCATGCTAGACGCATTTCAGAAATCTGTTCTAAAGGACTTGAAGAAACTTAACTTTCACAGAAGAACACGGACAAACCTAACCAACAGAGGAAAACAGGCTTTGGACAAATTATGGCGAAACCCAGACCTCATTATCAAGCCTGCTGATAAAGGAGGTGCACTGGGAATTTGGGATACCATCAAGTAGAAAATGGAAGTTGAGAAACAGCTAGCAGACAAAGATACATATCTAGAGATATTCAACAATCCAACTGAAAAGATTAGGGAAAAGATCAAGAAAACATTAGATGAGGCTGAATCAGATGAGCTAATAACGCATAATACTAAAACCTTCCTTACCAACTTGCATCCAATAATGCCAGTCATTTACATCTTACCCAAGATTCATAAAAACCTACAGGAACCACCTTATCGTCCAATTATCGCGGCGACCAACAGCTTATTGGAACCCTTAGCTCAGTACATTGACAAAATATTCCGACCTCTGACGCACAAAGCCACGACCTACATCATGGATACCAACCACTTTTTGAGAAAACTTGATATAAGTTTTGATAACAAGACAGATATACTATTCACAATGGATGTGACAAGCTTGTACACCAATATACCCCACCAAGGCGTACTAGAAGCAAAGGAATGGATGCTACTGAACACTGAAGAAGCTGTGAAGGGCGATCGACTACTCATCCTGAAGTTACTTACCATCATATTGAATAACAATTTCTTTATGTTTGAGGATGGTTATTTTGTACAAATCTCGGGGACTTCAATGGGGGCCGCAAGGGCCCCAAGGTATGCAAATATATATATATCTCTTTTCTAGAGGAAACTCAAGTGATAAATAACCCCTGATGGAAGAACAAAATCAAATGCCCTGTTAGATACATTGATGATCTTTTTGGAATATGGATGGGAACCTAAGAGGAACTAGGAGAATTTTTACAATTCATGAACACCCTTGCGCCAAGAATCAAATTTACCCATAAATGGAGCAGAACATCTTTAGAATTCTTGGACGTATTAGTTTACTTGAAGCAGATTAGAAACAACTGTCTTCACCAAGCCTACAGATAGAAACAGCTTGCTCTTAGCATAAAGCTTTAGCCCTAAACAAACTATTGAAAGCATTCCCCTGAGTCAGCTGTTGAGATACAGGAGGATTAAATCAGAGGAAAGTGAATTTGAGACCAAAGCGATTGAATTTACTAAGAAATTCCTGCTGAGAGGATATGATCAGGAGACAATACAAGCACATGCCAACAAGGTAAAAAACACCTCCAGATCGGATGCTTTGAAACCAAGTATAAAAAATACCAGCAGTGACATAGTATACGTCACTACTTATTCACAACAAAGTGGTCAGATAAAGAAAATTGTGAAGAGAAATTGGGACATGTTATCTTTAGTTCCTACATTGGCAAAACCTTACCCGACCCCTCCTATGTTTTCCTACAACAAGAGCAGATCAGTTCGAAACCACCTGATCAAGTCAGATTTCAGCCATAAGAGAACATCAACAAAGACTTATAATGGGACCATTCCGTGCAACAATTGTAATTGTTGTCACAATATAATTAGGGGAAACTATGTCAATCACCCTCATAAAGGTGATCAAATTCTACTTAGACATACATCCACCTGTGATAATAAGAATGTTATTTATGGTATAAAACGTCCATGTGGACTATACTATGCTAGACTGGTAGAAAAGCCAAAACCCAGCGCAGGGAACATAAATCGAACATTCATCAGGCATCCCCAAAATCACCTGTAGCACAACATTTAAAAGAACCGAAATATACAGTTGCTCAAATACAATGTATAATCCTTGACCATTTCAGTCTACCTAGACGGGGAGATAATTTGCCAAAGCTCCTCCAACAAAGAGAAATGTACTGGATCGATGAACTTTGATTGTATGTATCCACGAGGGATGAACCTGGACTGGGATCTTAATTGCTACTTGTAACTCCAAAATAGAGATGCACTGACCATATCAAAGTTACGTATAATAGATCTGACATGTTGTGGTTACTGATAAGAATTGATTTGATTGCTTATCTATCAAGGTAATTGAACTCAGAACTGATGTAAACTCAACGGTTGACAGATATGTAACTCGCGTAAGTTCAATACGGATAATGTTTTCTTGTTTAAACATGATGAGCCAAAGTTATTTCCTATACCTACCTAGACCAGACACTAAGACACTATGAATGTACCTCTATTAACATGTAAAATGCACCTACCAATGAGTTAGAGATGAGAATATGAGCAGTGATATTAGTAGTAAGTTATTAAATATTTCTTATTAGGTGCCACGGGATACTGATTAAATCCAAATTCACAAAACCTAAAATTGTAGTCCATACAAGGCAGAAGGCAAGTTGAAAGAACTTTCAGGTAATGCATATCAGTATTTACAACTAGTTTTACTTCGTCCCTATTGAAGAAATGCATTGGGAATAGGAGGCTTTAGACCAAAACACACATCTAAGATGGCGGACAGAAACGCCACGCCTGAGATACTTAGTATATACCTAGATGCAACGAAGCATAGTTGCTTAGCAACGTGCCGATGCGAGGAGACACGAGTCTCACAGCGGGTCCGTTTGTGGAGACCTCAACAGTACAAAACAATGTAAGTAATACTAAACTTGAGGTACACATAGTACGTTTTATTATAACTAGCAAGTCTAGAAGTGGATCCTAGGTTTACCAACCACGATCCCTATCTCAAAATATAAAGAACTGGTCGCCGAACACGCCTATCAGTCAGCAAAAACAGTGCTTGTGAAGATTTCTTAACGCTGTGACCAGGAATACAGTTGCCCAACCTAATTAAGAGTTTGAATGACGGCTAACACACACTATCAGAGGTAAGATTTAGTTACTTTAGCCCTTGCAATTAAGACACTGCAACAATGTCAATATCTGAAGTTCACAAGCCTAGCTAAATGCTCGAAATAATACTTATTCGAGCCTTGAATTTACTCATACAGGAACGCAGTTCATTAGGAGACTAAGCTAATAGACCAGCACACAATAATATGGACAAGAATTACCACACGGTGGAAGAGCGCGATCAGTGCCACCTAGTACTTACGTCCGAAAAGACACATCACAAAGAGGTATGTTATAGAAAGTAGTCGGTGGACTACTAGCGATATGTAACTGTCTATCACGTATTACTCACAGATAAAACCTAATATAAAAAAAAAAACATTTTTGCAGCAATACAAACTGCACGTCCTTTCACCTGGACATTATAACAAATACAACAGGGGAACTGAAAACTGGTTGAACACAGCGCACCTAACAGACCCTAAGTGAGTGTATTTAAATTGATAAACGTAGCTAAAATGAGACATTATTTGAATGTAGGTGGCCTCTAAGTGTGACACAACACTATTCCAACGACGTGTCCCACAGGAGACCACTTTTTGTGCCAATATCAACATCTTAGTAATCGAGTGCTTTTTATTCACTGAAGTTGTAACTGATTACAATTAGAAGAGAGAAGGCAACCGTCACTGGATAGGCCCTTTCACAAGTTAGTGCAGTAGAAATTGGTAATCCTTTTCTAAAAGTTATAAACAAGTGCAATCCGATTGATTATACTAAAATAGTATTTAATTCTATATTTTCAGAATCACGTCACTCCAGATATATATACCTGAAGAGGGGCCAACGAGCCCGAAACGCATAGTATCAGATAGGTAGCCAACTGGTCCTTACAAACCTTAATAACCCCTATCAAGATATCATGATGTTAATGACTCAATTTATGTATATGTTTTGAAATTTATATGTAACATGAAGAGAAAAGTTTTGCGTTACATCCATGAAGGGAATTTATTGATGAATTGTATACAGAGTAAGGTCAGTAATTGCTGTTTATAGTAATTGATATATGAGAAATCAGCTCAAATCTATATAAAATGTTATTATATACAATATTTTTTTTAAAAAAATACCTAAGAATCGAAACAATGGTTTAGTTGAAGTGTGTGCCCTTGTTTGTACCTAGTTCTTTATCGAGGCACCTATTCTCTTCTCACATTTTTAGATAAAGCCTGGCGGCACAACTATTCCACGCTTTTGCATGGCAGGCAGACACTGATCTACCCCAGTGGAAACAAATAGAAGAACATTGGTGTGCGTCCCCCCCTATCTACACTAGGACACCTAATAGCATCTCGCAGGGCCCCAGACACTGGGCCGCTAACGGCCACCAGAAAGACAGTCCTGTGCTGGAAAAGGGTGACAAGCCGAGGGGGCCATAGGGGATCACAGGGGCCACTAACCCGAGTATGGAATAACCAAGATTTCACTCCCGGACTCGAAAAAGTAGGGTTCAACAATTGGCGCAACAGGGGTTTGAGGCAAATTAATGGGGCACCAGTCACCTTTGAAGAAAGCAAAATTTAATTCCAAATCCCAGAAATGGAAAGATTGCGCTATGCCCTACTCCGGCACTGGATGTCACAACACAACACTAGAATGCAAGGGAGCAGGGAACTTGACCCGCTGGAACTCACATAAACATCAATGGCCCATAAGGGGAAAACATCAACCCTATACAAGCTATGAGAGAAGGGTGAACCCAACAAGAAGGAGGACTATATGCTCAAATTGGAGAGGGATCTGCTGTCACGACCCTCGCCCAAAACCCCCTCTGGCAAACCCATTGGCCTGGTGGAGTCAGGACTCGGGCCTCTAGAGCCTGGCATCCTTGTCAAAAGCCCTCATGGGGCCAGTCCTGGCGCCTATGGCGCCAGGCTCATACACCATGAACAACAATGTGCTTGGGAACTACTTTATTGTATTGTCAGCCAACATGGAGGCATCCACATAGCTTGGTTCCTAAGAACCAAGCTATGCGGTCTAGTGTTTTGGATGTGGCAGGCCTGGAACTACTTTCCCTAGTACTACTTTACCTGGGCTATATAAACCACACGCTGACTGCAGAACATGCTACGTGTTACTTTGCAGCTTGCAACGTGACGCACACCGTGTCCAGCTATTCCCTCGAACCTCGGAGAAGCAGAACCTGCAAGGAGACAAAAGGAACATCATTAGCAGCAGCATCTTACCTGCAGTCTTCATCTTTAAACACTTGCAGCTACTGAGAACAGCTTCCTCGAATCTGCACGCCCCCCGGACAGAACGACCTGAAAGAGGAAGATAGAGGCAACATTAAAGACAGCTGTAGAGACATTTACAAATTACGAACTGCTCAAAAGGCTTACCTGGCTGGTCGCCTCTCGGCTGGCACCACTCCGGAATTTCCACTGGCACTGAAGAACACCGTGACCTACAAGGAAGGAAAACACAGGTTAGCAAAGGCAAGGCTTTGCAGCGCTGCGCATAGCGCTTACTTACCGCATCATAGCGCTCTTAATGCGCCATCATTTACCAGCGGGGCTCAACCAAGCCAGTTCGCCGCACTGAAGCTCCGCATACCTAAGGGAGAAAAAAGAGACATTTTAAACAAAGAAAGGCATGCAGGATAGCAACAAAACTAAAGAACAGCAATAAGACCTACCTGAACAATATCAATCGGGCCGGCGTCAGTGAAGTAACTGCACCGCACTCGCCCATGAAAGACAATACGCCCCTGCAAAGAAGGCAGGACAGAGAGCACGCCTAATTCTACCACAAGGTGAGTTGAGGGCGTCAGAGGGACTGAAAAGATACGGGGGTGGAGGGAGGATACTTACCCCAGTCGGTCAGTCTTGAACACAGTCCTCCTGTATTTTCAGGCAGAACCTTCCCCGCAGACCACATCAGGTCAAAGCTGAGAAGCATACCAGCGAGTAACCCAGCTGGGTGGCGTCCCTGTGGATACCAGGTGAGCGCAACAGAACACGAAGCCTACCATAACAAATCCAACTGGGCGCCATGGAGACATCAGAAATGGACCAATTGGCCCAATTACTAGAAGAGCTTCGTGCTGAGGTTCATTCTGCCCGACAAGAGACTAATGCCCTCTGGAGAGACCTAATAGTGACCAAAGAACGCACTGAAGAGATTAGCAGGCAATACTTGCAATCACAGGCAGGACAGACGCCTCTACCTGGAAGCAATCCAACGATGCAAAACCCTGCCATACCACCCACTCCAGTACAGATCACGTTACCTGGAACAGTGCCCCTGGCACCACCAGAAAGGTTCTCAGGCGACCCACGGAAGTATGCCGCATTCATCAATCAGTGCCGCCTTCATTTTGGGGGGTTTCAGAGAGAAATGGAAAAACCTTTTGATCGCCATACCCAGGAACACGCAGTAGACAATTAACTCTTGTCCCTCCGACAGGGGAATCAGGACTTGTTAATGTCCACTGCTACCTTCAACAGACTGGTTGCCGAATGTCAGGTATCTTGATTGTCGTGAAGAGTATGGAACCTCCGTCCCCAAGTACCACAAAGAGAGAATACAAGATCACTCCCTATGCGATCATTGGGGCCACAGGTGGGTAGTCCTCAAAGCCCGGATCCACGGAATGTTGATAACCCCAAGACCGCTGCAAAGGAAAGCTTAGGTTAGCAATCAAATGAGCACAGTACACAAGAGAAACTTAATAAGTATACAGGGGCTTACCTAAACAAGGGTTTGTTGTCACCCTATATCCTATGCTTGGTGTAGTTCCATGGAAGATGACACGTGAGCAGGCTCTCCCCGATGGTAGAAGGGAAAGGAGGAATAGCAGGTTGGGCGTGAATCCCAACCTCCCCGCCTGTAGTGACTGAAAGCGAGCTGGAATCACAAAGGCTGATGGAGCTTGAAGGCAGGAAAAATCAGATCCAGATAGGGCAGTTCGAGGCAGTCCAAATAACAATCCGAGGTCGAGTAAACAATTCAGGCAGTTTAGACAGTGAGCGTAATCCAAGAAGTCCGTAAAACAATCCGTGATCAAAAGCTGTGAAACAAAGTATCCAAAGCGCCGTACAGAGCCCTCCGAAGTGAACAGCTGTGAAGCACGGTGCCGCGGCAGTTCACTGCATAAATAGTCACTGCCCCCGCGTCACATGATCCGCAAGTGAAGTGGAATAGCGCGTCATGTGACCTGGGTTGTGCCACATGACCGCTGGATTCTTCCCAGTGATTGCCGTAGCGACCGCCCTCGCGCAGCATCCCGCAGATGCCACGGAAGCTGCCAGTGGACGAATGGGGAATCCCCGTGCCTGTGTGAGCGGAACGCTTGGCCCCTGGGATAAATCCGATCACCTGCCACTCCCCGAACGTGGGTAAGGGGTAATGAGGTGTTAGGCAGAAAACTGTGCAGTTCCCTTTGGGAGCACTGCAAAAGATTTAGGACTACAGGTGTTAGCAGTAAACCCACGTGGTAGCAGTCTGTACCACACAGATTTACCTGGTAGCTGTGGCTGAGCAGTCAGACCTCCCTCAAGAAGAGTTAGGCAGTATGCAAAGTATACACAATAGGCACTCAGACACAATAGCACAAGCAAACACTGACCAGAGCTTTGGTATCAAAGTATATAATTATGTATTTAAAAACACACTGTTTGAAACACTCCAGCACTCTTATTATAAAACACTCTAAACACAGTTACTATTATGATGTTTACAACCCTTATTCCTTATCAGACAAGTCTTAGTTAACACCACTTATTTCCAGACAGAGGTGAGCGCTTAACTATAGATGGCACTCCAATAAGTTCATGTAAAAGGGAGGGAAAAAGACAGAATATGTGAAGATACACCACTCTAAGATTTAGGAACACTTTTTAGCAAGGCAGAAGAGCAAAAGTCACTGGTGAGCCAAAGTTCATAGGCTGGGCTCACTCTTAGAGAGAGCAGAGCACAAATGCGCCCAAGATCACACAGTTAAACTAGGCTTTGGAAGTCTTGCAGAGAGTTCGAAAAGAGTTTAGAGAGGCTCAGAAAAGTTTAGCCAGGTTGCCCCAGGCTAACCCAGGTTCGAAAGCCGGGGGCTAAATCTACCCCGTACAGTCGGTGGCAAGGGAAGCCAGGTGGAACACGGTACCTTAAGTGGGAAGGATCCTCCAGCGGTGGCAGTTGTTCCTGGCAGCGGGTGCAAGTCTCGGCGTCGTCCAGAGGAAGAGAAGATCTCGACTTGGAGGAAAAATCAAGGTCGTTGCACTGCCAGGGAAGAAACCAGCTGCAGAGTTTTCCGGTTAAAGGTATTACCCTTTATTTCGTGGTCGTGGTAAAACGTGGTATTCCGGTTGCCGGGGTGCTTGGCACAGGCAAGGCGGCCACGAGATGCGTCGGGAAGGTGAAAAGAAGGTAAAACTGGTTATCCCCACCAGTCAAAGGAAGAAGACTCTCCGGCGGGAGAACTCCTCTGTCGTTGGGAAAAGTGGTGAGCCGGTTCAGCAGGGCTCCACCGGTGGTGTCGTTGTAGCAGGTCGGCTCAGTTTCTCCCTCGTCGGATTCTTAGGTCCTGTGGCGACTTCTGAAGTTCCAGTCCCCAAAGCCCTGCTTTTAATGCAGAAAACCCCCATTCACTCAGTCTCGCTGTCACTCAAACATGCTAAGTGGTGAGCCGGCCGGCTCACCACTAGGGCCAATCAGGACGGAGTGCGACTTGAGTTGCCTAGGCAACTCAGTCCAGGGTACCTAAATCCCCCTCCACCCCTCCTAAGTACCCCAGACAGAGTGGCACCACTTTGGAGGGCTTCTGTGGAGAAATAGGGAATAGGGAAATATTTGCGGTTGAATATAAAAAGTAGTATCCACTGCCACCAGCCAAAACTCGATCAGGGGGGACGGAGACGTGCCCCCTCGACTAACAGACCCCGGGGCAATCGAATTGCCCCGGCCAGTACGTCCACATTATGATGGTTTGTACTGGTTCTGTTCAGAATTCAAGACTAGTAAAGTCAATGGTGACTTTACATGCCCTGGGAGACAGTAGGCAGTCCCAGGGTATGGAGTCTATACTGGGGGGTCACTATGACACCCCTGTGTTACTGCACTGAGGGTGCTGTGTAACACACATCACAAAAACACATGAAGCCCTATGGAGTAAAAGACCCCATAGCCCATTAAACACATCTAGAGTCAAAGGAATACACTCAAATCATGTCCAAGGGTGAGGGTAAAAGAGTCTCACTCTTGGCAGGAGAAAGAAATAAACCCCAAAAATCCAGCAAACTGCTGGGGGACTCACTAGGTTAGGAAATTCAGCCTAAACAGAGAATTCTCCCTAACATGAGGTTGGGGGCAAAGTGACTGATGCAGTATGAATGTTGCCTGGCCTAGATGTATGAGAGATGGGACAAGGTGAAAGCGTGACAGAGCCCCCCCCAAGGGCCCACGACCCCGTGGGCACAAGGGAAAATCCCTATGAAAACGAGAAACCAAACGAGGGGCATTAACATCCTTAGCAGGAACCCACAAGCGCTCCTCGGGCCCATAACCCACCCAATCCACCAAGTACTGCAAACCACCCCGAACCACCCGGGACCCCAGGATAGCAGAAACCTCAAACACATCCGGAGAGGAGGGGGAAACCGGGGCAGCCGGAGTGCGAAGGTGGGTAGGACCAGGACAGGGCTTGAGAAGGGACACATGAAAGACAGGGTGAAGTCACCACGAAGCCGGAACCCGAAGGCGGTAAGCCACAGGGTTGATCAATCAGGAGACCACAAAGGGCCCAACAAATCGGGGCAGCAAATTACGGCCGCCCTGCAAATGCAGATGACGGGAAGAGAGCCAAACCCTATCCCCCACTGAAAATGAAGGAGCAGCGAAACGTCTACGATCCGCAGCGGCTTTCATCGAAGCCTGGGCTTCCCTAACATGCAGCAGGGTCTGCGCATGGATGGCAGCAACATCACGGATGCAGGCAGAGGCGGCCGGATTACCAGATAGAGTGTAATCGGGAATGGGCAAGACCTTTGGATGCTGACCGTACATGGCATAGAAGGGGGAGAAACCAGTGGAAGAATGGACCACGTTGTTATACTAGAATTCCGCCAAATGCAAGATATGAAACCAGGATCGCTGGTGCTGAAGCGTCAAACAGCACAGGTACTGCTCCATGGTTTGGTTGACCCTTTCAGTCTGCCCGTCTGTCTCAGGGTGATAGGCCGAAGAATAACCCAAATCAATCCACACCAATTTAGTCAAAGCGCGCCGGAAACGGGAAGTAAATTGGGGACCCCGGTCAGAGACCAAAATCGAGGGTAAACCAAAAAGGCAGATGATGGATCTAAAGAACAGCCCCGCCAGGGCCAGAGCTGAAGGAATGCCCGAGCACGGAATAAACCAGGCCATCTTAGTGAACGAGTCCACCACCACCCAGACGGAGTCATAACCCTGCACCTTTGGAAGGTCTGTCACAAAATCCATTGTTAAGGTATGCCAAGGCCTGGGTGGAATGGGCAAGGGTTGTAAAAGACCCAACGGACGTCCTTTCTGATGTTTGCATTGGGCACAAACAGCGCAGGTGTTGACGTAGCATTCTACAACCCGTCTCATAGAAGGCCACCAACACTAGCGCTGTAGTAGAGAGAGTGTTCTTCGTTGACCGGAATGTGCATGAACAGGAAGGTCATAAAACCATTCAAGGGCCAGGTTGGGGGCGACAGTGGTAGGCAGGAATAACTTGTTTTGAAAGAAAGGCAGACCGTCCCGCAACACTAAGTCCCAGTCTGGGAGTAAAGACGGGTGAGCAGTAGGCCACGCGCGAACCCTATCCAGGAGGGGTAAAGACGGTGTACAAAGACAAATTACATGTTTCTTGTCGAGTAGAGTCTCGGGGTAGGTGGGCAATGAAACCCCACCAGGAGAACAGGACAAAGCATCTGCCTTACCATAGGCCGAACCAGGACGATGCGTGATCTGGAAGTCATATGCGGCAAAGAATAAATGCCACCTGACTTGACGGCTATTCAAGCACTTGAGTAATGCCAGGTTGCGGAGATTCTGATGATCCGATAAAACCGTCACCTGGTGTTTCGCGCCTAAGAGATGGTGGTGCCAAACCTGGAAAGCCTCCTCAACAGCCAGGAGCTCCTTTACGGTCACGGTATAGTGGCATTCTGTGGGAGTAAATTTCCGAGAATGAAAAGCGACTGGATGCAGCTGTCCGGTAGCAGGGCATTTCTGGGACAAGAACGCCCCTAGAGGGAACAAGGATGCGTCAGCCTCAACTACAAAGGGCAATTCGGGATCTGGATGCTGGAGGACAGGAGCCGTGGTGAATGCTGCTTTGAGGGCGTCAAATGCGAGCTGCTGTTCGTCAGACCATTTGTACGGGACAAGAGGACTGGTGAGGAGAGTGAGAGGGGCTGCAATGAAGGAAAACCCGTAAATGAACCTTCTATAGAAATTTGCAAACCCCAAAAAGGACTGCAATGCTTTATGGGTCGTAGGAACCGGCCACTCCAAAACCGCCTTGACTTTGGCGTGATTCATAGCGAGGCCGTCAGGGGAGATATGTAATCCTAAGAACTGAATGTTGTCACTGTGGAATTGGCATTTTTCGGGTTTTGCAAAAAGGGAGAAGGTGCGTAATCGCCTCAACACCTCCCTCACATGCAAGACGTGTTCTTCCTGAGAGCGTGAAAAGATGAGGATATCGCCTAAATAGACCACCATGTAAACGTCCAGAATGTTGTTAAATATCTCATTCATAAATCGTTGAAATGTGGCAGGTGCGTTACAAAGGCCGAACGGCATAACGAGGTATTCATAAAGACCATAACGAGTGCAAAAGGCAGTTTTCCACTCGTCCCCTTTTCTCACGCGTACCAGATTGTACACACCCTGAAGGTCAAGCTTGGTGTACACTGATGCATGCGTGAGGCAATCCAACAAAGGTGTGATAAGTGGTATTGGATAACGATCCTTTTTGTTAATAGCATTTAGGCGTCGATAATCGAAACATGGGCAGAGGTCACCCTCTTTCTTCGGTACAAAGAAGATGGGACTGGCAGCGGGGGACGAAGATGGACGGTTATGGCCGTTGTGTAAGGATTCTTGTATGTAGGACTTCAGCGTCTGTTCTTCCACAGGTGATAAGGAGTATATACGCCCTGAGGGAACCACGGACTCTGGTAACAGTTCTATGGGACAGTCGTATTCCCTATGGGGCGGAAGGACCTCTGATGAGCCCTTATCAAAAACGTCTTGGAAATCCTGATAGGCTTCTGGAACTGCCCCCGCTACCAGGCCCACTAAGTGTATCTCGGTCGCAGAGGACGGAGGCGTCTCTATGGACAATTGTGCAACAGTGCAAAGGACCTGGGCTGGATTACTCCCACTAGGTGATGTCGAGAGGGAAAAGTCTTCACAGATATCAGATTCAAAGTGCACGGTACCTGTCTTCCAATTGATTAACGGGTTGTGTAACCACAACCAAGGAATGCCCAGGATGACACCATATTGTGGCATGGTTATTAAGTCGAAACTGATGGTCTCCTTATGTGTAGTTTGTATGATCAATGTAAGAGGGGCTGTCTGTTGTTTGACAGGGCCGGAGACCAAGGAACTCCCGTCTATGGATTGAACTGGTTCAGGTTGTGTCTTGGAAATGAGTGGAAGGTTAAATGAAAGGGCCAAAGTGATATCCATATAGTTACCAGTAGCACCAGAGTCAATGATAATGGTGACTGGATGTGTGACATCAGTGGTGAGTTGTAGCAGTGCCTGTACTGTAATGGGTCTGATGGGACCGAAGGCAGGTGTGGGATCCGGGGCTGGACAGGGGGTGCTCGATCCCGTCCCCGGAACTATGATCGAGCCTCCCGAAAACCCTGGGCCTTGGGTTTCGGACGACGGGGACATTCCTTTACAAAGTGACCAACCAACCCACAGTAATAAAATGCAGTGTCCACCCTCCTGCGTTCCCTTTCAGTGGATGTTAAGTCCTCCGACTTGCATGGGTTCTGTAACAGCCTCAGAGGGAGAGGATGCCATGGAGGAGGCGAGACCAGAAAAGCCAGTTTCGGATCTTCGTTCTGAACGTCTGGTGTCGATTTGAAGAGCCAGATCCACTAAGTCTGGGAACAACGTGGGCACTACTGAAAGAGAGTCTTTCATGGTATTATTTAACCCCTATAGAAAACAACAGCCTTCTTATTCTCTGGCCAGGAGGTCTCAGCAGACAATTGGTTAAATCACGTGAGGTATTCAATGAGTGTTCCTCTACCCTGGTGTAATTCCAACAGTTCCAGATCCCGGGATTGTACCTTCTGGCGGGTGAAAAGATGCGTGACATTTCGGCCACTAAAAGATCAAAGTCATACAATGCAGGGCTGCCGTTCTCAAGAAGGGGATTGGCCCAGGTTGCAGCCGTACCAGACAAGTGGGACAACAAAAAGGCCGCCTTCGAGGTAGAGTCGGGGAAGGAAGTGGGACGACACAGAAAGTGTAACTTGCACTGGTTGATAAAGGTGCGGAATTTGTTGGGATCTCCCTGAAATCTTTCGGGTGCAGCCAGGGGAAAAGGAGAAGGAAGGATCACGGGGGGGGGGGAGATGCTGGTCTCGTGGTCTGAGGCACTGGGGCTGGTGGTATGGGGTCTCCGAATTCTGAGTCTGCGGGTAAGGGATAGCGGACGCTCTGAATGGCATCCAGGCGTTGATGAAGGGCTGAGGTTGCTGCGGCCATGTCTGCTCTTAGTACTGTGATCGCTTGAACCATAGCCGCCATGGGGTTATCCTTGGAGCCCTCCATACTCTGCACAACAAGAAAGCTTCACAGTCTGTCAGGTATCTTGATTGTCTTGAAGAGTATGGAACCTCCGTCCCCAAGTACCACAAAGAGAGAATACAAGATCACTCCCTATGCGATCATTGGGGCCACAGGTGGGTAGTCCTCAAAGCCCGGATCCACGGAATGTTGATAACCCCAAGACTGCTGCAAAGGAAAGCTTAGGTTAGTAATCAAATGAGCACAGTACACAAGAGAAACTTAATAAGTATACAGGAGCTTACCTAAACAAGGGTTTGTTGTCACCCTATATCCTATGCTTGGTGTAGTTCTGTGGAAGATAACACGTAAGCAGGCTCGCCCTGATGGTAGAAGGGAAAGGAGGAACAGCAGGCTGGGCGTGAACTCCAACCTCCCCGCCTGTAGTGACTGACAGCGAGCTGGAATCACAAACCCTGATGGAGCTTGAAGGCAGGAAAAAACAGATCCAGATAGGGCAGTCCGAGGCAGTCCAAATAACAATCCGAAGTCGAGTAAACAATTCAGGTAGTTTAGACAGAGAGTGCAATCCAAGAAGTCCATAAAACAGTCTGTGATCAAAAGCCGTGAAACAAAGTATCCAAAGCTCCGTACAGAGTCCTCCGAAGTGAACAGCTGTGAAGCACGGTGCCGCGGGAGTTCACTGCATAAATAGTCACTGCCCCCGCATCACATGATCCGCGAGTGAAGTGGAATAGCGTGTCACTTGACCCGGGGTTGTGCCACGTGACTGCTGGATTCGTCCCAGTGATTGCCGTAACGACCTCCCTCGCGCAGCATCCCACAGACGCCACGGAAGCTGCCAGCGGACGAATGGGGAATCCCCGTGCCTGTGTGAGAGAAACGCTCGGCCCCTGGGATAAACCCGCTCACGTGCCACTCCCCGAACGTGGGTAAGGGGTAATGAGGTTGGGGGCAAAGTGACTGATGCAGTATGAATGTTGCCTGGCCTAGATGTATGAGAGATGGGATGAGGTGAAAGCGTGACACCGGAGCTAGGTGGCCAGAAAACAAAAGAATCACGTTATTCCATCGAGACGTACGAGGTGAATTAAAGGACGTCTTAGCCCAGGTGGTTGATCCACCCAGAGACTGTGCAGAATTCATAAATCTGGTCGTGCAGCTAGACCACCGGTTGCAGGACCGAAAGGCAGACCGGTCTAAGACGGACCCTCGGACCGTGTATGTTCGACCAAAGGAAAACACACCCCGTGTACCTGAAAATGCTGTAGAACCCATGCAGATTGGAGTGATATGGCCTCCATTAACAAAACAAGAGCGGGACAAAAGAAGACACAACAGCTTTGTTTGTATTGTGGGAAACCAGGGCATTTCCTGAAGGACTGTCCAGAAAAACCCCCAAGAAGAACTGTCAGGGCCACAGAGAAGGATGAAGCTAAGGAATCGGGAAACTACCAAGCTCGACAAACGTAGAGGTCAGTTTGTCGAGTGAGAAGAAAGAGTTGCTGACCTCGCACTTTGCAATACCAGTGATCTTAATTAACCACCAACAGTCGTCAAGAATGCATGCCGTTGAAGCATACATCGATAGCGGAGCAGTTGGAAATTATATTGATCAAAAACTGGCAGCAGAGATAGGGCTTCCTTTGTGTTCTAAGCCAACTATGGACAAGGTAACCACCGTGGATGGGACAGAAATCGCATCCGGACGAGTAACCCAGTGCACAGCCAGGGTAACCTTGCTGTGTCAGGACGGACATCGGGAGTCTATTTCATTCGATCTCATCAAGGCACCTCAGTTCAGGTTAAAACTAGGGATGTCATGGTTGGTTGCTCACAACCCTTTGATAGACGGGCGGGCATGGAAATTAACCTTCCCCGATGACTGCTCCCCTGCCTGCTATTACCAAGAGGAGAAACCCGACGTCAGTATCCCCATGACTCCCGGAGCGACAGTATCAACCCTGGGAGCAACTAATACCTTGCCAAGTGAATACCATGATTTCCAGGATGTTTTCCGAAAGGACCAAGCCAATACATTGCCGCCGCACAGGCCCTATGACTGTCAGATCGACCTTGTTCCTGGTGCACAAATCCCTTGTGGCAGGATCTACGCTCTCACAGAACCAGAAAACCTTCATTTGAAACCCTATTTAGACCAGTACCCTGCAAATGGATTTATCCGTCCTTCGAAGTCCCCCGCAGCCAGTCCTTTGTTCTTCGTACCGAAAAAGGAAGGAGACTTGAGAACCTGTATTCACTACCGCGCATTGAACCAGATCACTGTGAAGAACTGCTACCCCATGCCACTTATCCCTGAGATGCTAGAGCAAGTTAAAGATGCTCAGATTTATACCAAATTGGATCTTCGAGGAGCGTACCACCTGGCCCGAGTCAGAAAAGGAGATGAATGGAAAACCGCCTTCCGTACTAAGTATGGCTTGTTTGAATATCAAGTCATGCCCTTCGGGTTATGCAAAGCTCCTGCGGCATTCCAATATTTCATGAATGACGTCTTAAGGGAGTTAATTGATATGTGTGCCTTAGTGTACATAGACGACATCTTAGTATACTCAGCCTCGGAACAAGATCATGTCAGGCACGTTTGTTCAGTCCTCACCAAGCTCCGTCAACATCGCTTGTTTGCAAAGCTTGAAAAATGCTATTTTCATGTAACCGAAGTAGAATTTCTTGGTTTTATCCTTACTCCAGGAAGCATCAGAATGGACGTGCACAAGTTAGATGCCATTCTGAAATGGCCTTCACCGACGTCTCTAAAAGGAGTACAAAGCATGCTTGGCTTTGCGAACTTCTACCGCCGGTTCATCCCCGACTTCTCTCAGGTTTTGCACCCAATCACAGTACTATTACGAAAAAACAATAAAAAGTTTGCTTGAACCAAAGACATCCTCGTCCAGACCTCCCTTATGTCGTTGAAACTGATGCGTCCAGTCTCGCAATGGGGGCTGTCCTTTCACAGAGAGACCCGGAAACCGGCCAGCTACATCCTGTGGCCTTCTGGTCGAAAAAGTTCTCACCTCCAGAGATTAATTATGCCATCACGGACAAGGAACTCCTGGCTATCAAATCCGCCTTTAAGCCTGGAGGCACTACCTTCTGGGGCCAGACACACCACTACAGTCATCACAGACCACCGAAACCTGCAATATCTCAAAACAGCCAAGGCCCAGTCCTCGCGCCAATTACGGTGGGCCCTTTTCTTTGCCGAATATGATTATGTAATCACATTTCGACCAGGAGTCAGAAACGGAAAGGCGGAGACCTTATCTCATATCGGCATAGATGAAATAGTATATACAACTCCAGACCCAGTACCTATTATACCTGAAGACAAACTCTTGGGTATCACGACAGCCTTAACACAAGCAGAACTACGAAAAGAAATCCGACGGACAATGAATCCTGATGTCTACCTCACATGGCAAACTCAAGGAGAAAAATATACCATCAAGGACCACCTACTCTTTTCTAGGGATCGCCTATATGTACCCAAGAAGGAATTACAACAGCATGTTATTTCAAACTATCACGATTCACTGATCGAAGGGCATCCTGGGATCGTCAAAACCCTAGCTAAGGTGAAACAGAACTTTTCGTGGCCTACCTGGCGTAAGGACATCATTCAGTATATTCAGTCCTGCGGTGTCTGCACACAAAATAAATCACAGAAACAAAAACCATCTGGTCTCCTACAACCATTGGACATTCCTCCAGTTCCATGGCACACTCTTTCCCTTGACTTCATCACTGATCTACCTCCAAGCCAAGGGTTCAACACCATCCTTGTAGTTGTGGACTTATTCTCAAAGATGGCCCATTTTATTCCTCTCATAGGCCTCCCAGACGCAGCCACTTTAGCAAAAGTGATCCTGGAGGGCGTGGTTAAGCTACATGGCTTCCCTTCGGTTCTGGTCTCTGATCGAGGCAGCCAGTTTGTTTCAAACTTCTGGAAAAAATGCTGTGCAATGGCACAGATCGACGTTCAGCTATCTACCAGTCACCATCCCCAAACGGACGGCCAAACCGAGAGAACCAATCAGACACTCGAGCAATATTTACGGTGCATGCTGCACCACGAACAAAGGAATTGGAAAGACCTACTATGGATAGCCGAATATGCATATAACAATTCTTTGCATTCAAGCACGGTACAAACACCTTCTATACCCTTCATGGCAGACATCCACGTACCTCTGAACTAGAACTTCCAGCCAGCTTGGAAATGCCAGCGGTAAAGACTCTACACACAACCATTACTCAGGCTTTCAAAAGGGCAAAGGAACACCTTATTCATGCCAAAGAAAAACAAAAGAGATTCGCCGACCAACACCAGAAAAAGGCCCCTGATTATCAAGTAGGAGACAAAGTTTGGTTAGCCGCTAAATTCGTACCCATCAAGGGAACCCAGACCTTTCATCCCAGATTCTTAGGACCCTATACCATTAAGGCAATTATCAACCCAGCAGCCGTGAAACTGGATTTACCACCTAATCTACACATCCACCCGGTATTCCATGTGTCCCTCCTGAAACCAATGCAACCCGGCACACAGATTGGGACTCCACCTAAGCCCATACTTGTTGACGGAGAACCAGAATTCGAAGTCAAAGATATCTTGGATTCTAAATACTCTAGGACCAAGCTATATTATCTCGTTGATTGAAAAGGATTTGGACAACAAGATAGATCCTGGGAGCCCAGTGAGAATATCCACGCACCACGTCTAATCAGGAAATTCCAACGGAACTTCCTAACCAAACCTGGGCCAGACAGAAGGAACACCATGGGAGGGGCCTTAGGGGGCAGTGCTGTCACGACCCTCGCCCAAAACCCCCTCTGGCAAACCCATTGGCCAGGTGGAGTCAGGACTCTGGCCTCTAGAGCCTGGCATCCTCTTCAAAAGCCCTCATGGGGCCAGTCCAGGCGCCTATGGCACCAGGCTCATACACCATGAACAACAATGTGCTTGGGAACTACTTTATTGTATTGTCAGCAACATGGAGGCATCCACATAGCTTGGTTCCTAAGAACCAAGCTATGCGGTCTAGTGTTTTGGGTGTGGCAGGCCTGGAACTACTTTCCCTGGTACTACTTTACCTGGGCTATATAAACCACACCCTGACTGCAGAACATGCTTTGTGTTACTTTGCAGCTTGCAACGTGACGCACACCGTGTCCAGCTATTCCCTCGAACCTCGGAGAAGCAGAACCTGCAAGCAGACAAAAGGAACATCATTAGCAGCAGCATCTTACCTGCAGTCTTCATCTTTAAACACTCGCAGCTACTGAGAACAGCTTCCTCGAATCTGAACAGTAACAGGATGTTCAGTAACAAGATCATTATTCCACCTTTTATGATCCTGCCCAAAGTCAATGATATTTTGGAAAGAGGTTTTGAACCAGATCAAGCTAATCACAGGATTGACAGTACCATTGGACACAGGGATTGCGTTATTGGGCAACACGGGTGGGGGCACGTTTCACTCAAGGGACACCTGGCGGACTTGATGACGCACCTCTTCACTGCAGCTAAAATCACTATCGCCTGGCTATGGAAGGTCTGGCAATCACCACGTGGTGAACAAAATGCTGGGACACAGCAGTGGCAGAGAAAATAAAGACCTCTCGACTAGGTGTCATGGGGAGATTTCACAACATCTAGGCCCCCTATCTTGACTATGCAAAACAATTCATGGGAATAGTGCGACAACCACCAGCATTTCAATGGTGCACAAAACATTGAATCCCTAATCTCTTCCCTATGAGCCGACCCCTGACAATGGAACTATCCAAAATTCCAAAATCAGTAAATGCACCGCCCTATGTTATTGTTGTTTCCTCAAATCACTAAATCTCATCTGCACTGGTACTCTGATATGATCCAATTGTTGTTATAAAAAAAATAAAACCCAATAAAATATATTGTTGACAATAAAAAGCTGACCAGGCTTTTATTCCCCATTTTGGAGTCCTTTAGGACTCCATGGGAGTCCGGTAATTACTGCAAGCAGTAATCACCGGGTGGCCCGGCAGGTCCGCATGATTACAAGTCAAGCTGAACAGGCCTTTATTCCCCATTTTGGAGTCCTTTAGTCCTTCAGGACTCCATGAGAGTCCGGTAATTTCTGCAAGCAGTAATCACCGGGTGGCCCGTCAGGTCCGCATGATTACAAGTCAAGCTGACCAGGCCTTTATTCCCCATTTTGGAGTCCTTTAGTCCTTTAGGACTCCATGAGAGTCCGGTAATTACTGCAAGCAGTAATCACCGGGTGGCCCGACAGGTCCGCATGATTACAAGTCAAGCTGACCAGGCCTTTATTCCCCATTTTGGAGTCCCTCAGGACTCCATGGGGATCCAGTAATTAATGTATCCGGAGGACTGCACCTGTTAATTTCTGCATGTTGGAAGACCTTACCCGTTAATTACTGCATGTGGTACAGGTTTTGTATGGCAATACAATCTGCCACACAATACCAGCAGGTAAAATGAGTTTCCAAAATGAAAGTCATAATTGGGCGGCATGGTAAAACATCCAGTAATACCGCCAAACTTGGAATCAGGCACTAAGTCTAGCAAGAGAAGACATTGTGACATCTTTTAACCAGACCCCAAAATGTACACTCGCCATTAGCCATTGGCTAATAAAAATCAAATATTGGCGAGTAAGAAATGGTGTGGTGCGTGCATGTAGAGAATTGAGGGGCGAGTAACGTTTTATACCTGTCTAGTAGCTTGCAATTTCTTTTTTTTTAAACTCTCTTTATTGAATTTTGCAACAGCATGAAAAAGAAAACATTCCCCTCCCAAACCCCTCCCCTCCCTTCCCCCGAGGCATCGGACCATCCCTTCATAAAAATCATACTGTCCAGGCTCACCCTCCCCATTTATTGCAATTGTAACAATCTCAGCCACTGCGGACACCACATCACCCTAAATTCATCCTTAAGGAAAGTCATTATTTCCCCTCACTCTACGGCAAAGTTCTGGACCTTGTTGTCCAAGGCGTATAATGCCTATTCAAGGGCCACAATTTCCCAAATCTTTCGTAGCCAGTCTTGCAACATGGTAACTTCAGGACTTTTCTTGCTTTGGGCTATTAACATCATAGCTGCCAATGTCAGTATCACTTTAGCTTTTTCCCTTGTCCTGGGTTCTCCGACCCCAGTGGCGCACCTGACGCCTAGGAGGATCTGGGCTGGTGTTCTTCCATCACCCGGACCGAAGGTCTGTTCTTGCGCCTGCCAAACCCCCCTCTAGAATGGTTCAATTTTGGGGCAGTCCCACCAGACATGTACCGCCGTCCCTATCATCCCGCAACCCCTCCAGCACTTCCCCGAGGTTTCTGGATATTTTCTCTGGAGGCGGGCTGGCGTGTAATGCCACCCGATCAATACCTTATACCATATTTCTTCGAGTTGGCAAGCTTTCGCCAATTTGGGTATTTTCCTCCACAATCTTTCCCAATCTACCCTATTAAATTCCCTTCACAGGAACCGGTCCCAATCTTGCATATATGGTCATCTATTTTCTTCACCTCCCCCTTCTAGGATCTTATATAGATTAGATATTAGACCCTTTATTCCGTCATTGGTCAGGAGAAAGCTCTCAAAGTAGGTCGGCTCCCTGGTGGCCCCCGTTCTAATCTCTGGTTGTAATACCCAATGCCGTATTTGTGCATACCTTAGCCTCTCTCCCTCATGTATAGCAAACTCCCGCTTACAATCCTCAAAAGACAATATTTCCCCGCTTCGGAACATATCGCACAATTTCCTACAGCCCCCCTCCTGCCATTGCCTAAATGCCCCCTTCTCCAGTCCCGGGGTAAATTCCCCATTGCCAAAAATAGGAGTAAAGGGTGATGGAAATTAAGTGATTCCCCTGGATCCCACTAACCTATCCCATAAGTCTGCCATAAGTTTGGTGATGGAGCTCTCATATAAGTGCCTAGGTCTATGCTTTTTTGGCAGCCATAACCCCTCCGCCAGGTCGCGATGGGCCACTGCTCGATCCATCCTCACCCACTACTTGCCTTGGTCATTTTCCTCGCCCCTCAGCCACTCCCTGATGACCCGCAATTGTGGCGCTTCATAATACTGCCTAAAATTTGGTAGCACCAGCCCCCCGCACCCCTGGGTGCCATAAGCAAGCATTGTCCCACCCTGGCCCTCTTCCCTTCCCATAGGAATTCATTAGTCAGCGTTCCCAGCTCCTTGAAAAACCCCGGTGGAATCGGCTGGGGGATTGCCTGGAAAAAATACAACAGTCGCGGGAGTGTAACCATCTTAATCGCGGCTATCCGCCCGAACTATGAGACCCTAAGGGCTTTCCATCTCTGGTAGTTTCTCTTAATTTCCCTCAGCAGCGAGGGGTAATTAGCCAAATACCAACCAGTCAGGTGTGCTGTTATCCTTACCCCCAGATACCGCAATCCCCTTGGGTTCCAAATAAAAGGAGTGTTCGCGCTCAACCCGTCCCGCTCCGGAGCCTTCAGCGTTAGATTTAAGAGTTCGGATTTACTAGCATTAATCTTTAATCCTGAGGCCTCCCCAAACTTCCTCAACAGGTCCGTGCTTGCTTGGATCGAAGCAGCTGGAGACGTCAAAGCAAGTAGCATATCATCCGCGAATGCTACAACCTTCTGCTGCTCTCCTTCAAAGTGGATGCCCCGTATTTCCTCCGCCTCCCTAATTGCCTGTAAAAGAGGCTCCAGGTATAACGCATAAAGTAGGGGAGATAGGGGGCAGCCTTGTTTTGTTCCCCTCTGTAAGCATACCAATCGCGATACTGACCCGTTAACCACTAACCTAACGGAGGGGGCCTGGTAATTAGCTTGGACCATCGTCAAAAATTCCCCCCGGACTCCCATTTTCTACATCACCTGAAACAGAAAAGACCACTCCATGCGGTCAAATGCCTTTTCAGCATCCAAAGCCAATAGGACCACGTGAGTGTTCGTTTTCTGCGCTTTTTCTACTAGGTGGGCAACCCACCTAATATTATCTGACGTTTGCCTGCCCTTGACGAAACCTGCTTGATCAGGGTGTATCAACTGAGGGAGGTAAATTTCAAGTCTGTTCGCGAGAATCTTTGTATATATCTTGGCATCCATGTTTATTAACGCTATGGGTCTAAGTTTCAAGTCTGTTCGCGAGAATCTTTGTATATATCTTGGCCTCCATGTTTATTAACGCTATGGGTCTATAGGACGTTTTTTCCTCTGGATCTTTATTTGGCTTAAGTATCAGAGTTAGCTTAGCTTCTTCCATGGACGAAAATCCTACCCGTCTGTCGGAATGTGTTAAACAGTGAGGTCAGATGCGGGGCCAGCAGTGAGATAAACATCTAATTACCCCTCGCACTTCCTTTTCTGTCATTTCCTGATTAAGGAACTCACGGGCCTCCCTCCCAATGCTCGGCAACTGCACCCTCCCCAGGAATCCATCCTGCAGCTTAATCTGGGGATTCTGCGATGTATATAGGGACTCCTAATACTCTGCCAATACTTCCTGCAGGTCCCCGTTCCTCGTAACCCTCTCTCCTGAGGTGGTCTTAAGTGCTGTAATGGCATTGCTCGATCTCACCCCCCTAAGGAGGCGCGCCAGAAGTGCATCTGCTTTATTCGCCTTGGTGCAGTATTTCTGCCATACAGCCAAGAGCGCCCCTTCCGCTTTTTTGTTCGGAGGATTTCTAGCTGCCCTGCTGCTCTCCTATAGTCCCTCATAGCCGCCCTAGACGGAGTCTCTCCTACTTTCTGCCTGGCCTCCTCCGCCTCTGCTTCCAGTTGTACTTCTAATGCCTTCATTTGTTTTACGCGGTGAGCGGCTAATGCTATAAAATCCTCCCTAAGAGTGGCCTTGAAGGCGTCCCATCTCACATCCTCTTGAGTATCCTCTTTCCTATTAATAGCAAAGAAAATCTTGATCTTCTCCTCGATTTCCCTCGAATTTCCGGCTCCCTTAGGAGGGGTCCTGGGAATTTCCAGCCCCAGAGTCCCTTGTTCCTGCGACCCATGTCCAAAATAACTGCCACTGTTTTAGGATCTGCGATCCCTATTGGGCCCGTGCTCACTTCCCGAATCCTACCCACTAGCCCCGCTGAGACCCATATATAATCAATTCTCGACTGAGATCCGTGGACCCTCGATATGAAAGTGTGGCTTTCCTCCTCCCCCTTCAGCTCCCTCCACGAGTCTCTTAAGCCCATCTCGTCTATTCTATCTTTCAGGTCCTTTGACATAACCGCACCCCCCCTTACCTGTCTGCCGGTCCTATCTCTCTGTCCCAGGCAATATTAAGATCTCCCTTCAATACTATCTGGCCCCCGGCTCGTTCATGCAGTACCTTCTGTACTCACCGCAAAAATTGTTCCTGCCCCGCATTTGGTGCGTACACAACTACTATCATGTAGGGGACCTCCTGATACTTCCCCTTTACCACCAGGTACCTTCCCTCCTTATCCCTTGTTACCTCGTCGACTCTGAAACCAACTGTATTTCTGATGGCCAACGCAACCCCCTTCAATTTGCTTGGACTGGATGCGTACAGGATCTGGTTAAAACCCTGAAGCGTCAACCTCCCCTGGTCTTTGTGTAAAAGGTGCATTTCCTGCAGCCCCATGATATCTGGCCCCTCTTTCCTAATAAAGAGCTCCAACTTTTTCCTCTTGAGAGGGGTATTCAGCCCCCTCACATTATGAGTTATCCACTTGAGGGTGTACTCCTTGTTAAGTGATCCTTGGCCCGCGCCACAGCCCTATCACCCTTCCCTTTGTTAAGTATCATATTGCCCCAATTCCGATGCCCCCCTCCCACCCTCTTCCCTAAGCCCCCCTCCCCAAAGAAGACGATTCGCTCTCATCCACTTATCCCTCCTAACTTGGGCATTCCCGCCCTTTCCGTTCCCAAAATGTTTGCTCCCCCATCATCCCCACAGCCCCATCTCTCCCATTATCGGCCCACCACCCCTTCCTACTCAGCTTCATGTCTGAGGCTCGTTTAGGTCTCCTTCGCTTCTTCTCTGAGCGTCTCTTTTCGCGGCGTTCCTCTCTCTTTCGTACTCTTTTTCCTTTTCTCTCCGACCATTTTCCACTCCCCCGGTCTTTGCCTGGCCCGGTTGCTTGGACCTTGAGTGTCCGGGCCTGAGGGGTTCTCCGCCATCTCGATGTGAAGCAAATCCACCCCCTCTTGTACCGAGGTTATCCTTTTTTGGCGCCCCTCCCACTCGAAGACTAGGCCAAATGGAAAGGTCCATTTATACCGGATGTCCTTCTCGTTCAGTGTCTTGAGCACTGGGCCCATCTGTCTCCTCTTAATAAGAGTGCTGGCTGCCAGGTCCTGGAAAAGCGCAATCTGCTGCCCTTTAAACATGATGGGTTCCCTCTTCCTTGCCTCTCTGAGAACTGCTTCCTTCTGCGCGTATCTGGCAAAGGCAGCCAATACGTCTCGAGGCCTTGCCGTTTGCCCTTTGACCATCCGCCCTGTTCGGTGGACTCTATCTAACTCAATCGTCTCAGAGTTTTCCTCACCCAAAATTTCCGCAAAGATCTCTTGAACAGTCCTTTTCAAGTCTTTATCAGATATGGATTCTGGTAACATTGTAACCCTTATATTGATCCTTCGGGATCTATTTTCCATATCCTCCATCTGGATCTCCAAGTTCCGAGTCGCTGTGTCCAATCTTTCGATAGCTTCACTATTGTCCATATTGTCCTTATCCACCTCTTCCATGCCCCTTTCAAGGACATCCATCCTCTCTCCTAGCTGTCGCATCTCCTGCTTGATCTCCCCCAGCGCTTCATTTAGGTCTGCCCGCATAATCTGGAATTGCTCTCGAAACGTCTTGGCCAGATTAGTCTGTAGGGAGTGCAGTTCCCCTAGAAATTCCTGCCTTGACAAGAGAGACGAGTCGTCCGAGTGTCCAGGGACCGTACCCTCTCTAGTCTCTTCCTGGCTGCCCCCGAGTCCATCTTTCAAGGTCTGTGCGGGCCACATAGCATGGAGGGTGCCCAAGTTGTCTCCTTGAAGCTGGGCCAGTTTACTCCCATTTCCTTTAGATTTTGCGGCCATCCTCCCCGCCTTGATCTCCAACTCTTCCTACTCTGCACCGCGTTATCTCCTTCTTGGGGGGCACACTTCTTTCCCCTCCTGCAGAGTGCCACCAGATGTAGGGCAGGGCCCTGCTCTGTCCCCTTTATTGTTCTTCTTCCAGTATGCTTCTCAAGCCGCCCCCTCCTCTTCAAGCGCGCTGCACCCGCAAGGGAGTCTCTCCTTACAGGCCCGCTCAGGAGTCTACTGCATTCCACCAAAATTGCTCAGTCGTGTTCCTGATCAAGTAGCGGCAATGCTCACCGCCTATCGTGGTCCGGACCCTCGCCCCTAACCAAGTGTGACACACAGTCGATCACCCCCGATGTTTTAGGGTCTGCTTCTCTTTGTCCTCTCTGCAGGCCCACGGGCCTGGGGTACCTCCGTGAAGCCCAGCAGGAAAATTCCTCCGATCCACATGCGCAAACCTTCTACCTGTCTGCAGTGCGTCTCCCCTTCCCCGCTCCCAGGCGGGGATGCAGAGACAGCGCTCCGTCTGCTTAGCCGACGATGCTGGCTCCTCCTGACGGGTGTCTACGGTCCTTTATGTGCGCCCCCACTGCTCTTCCAGCCCTCCACTCAATGAGGCGTCCCCCGCCGAGTCAAATGATGCAGAAACTCGGACGGGTTCCCCCGTCCTGCTCCTGGACCACCTCCTCACCCGCGACCATCCCAAGTCTGCTCACTTTCCTCAACTTCGTCCCGCACGGGAAAGCCGTTTCGCCTGCTGCTCCCTGCCTCACAGCCGACGGGCAGCCCTGCCCCGGCCTCCCCGACCGCGGTCGACGCGTCCTTTCAGCACCAAAATACTGTTGGCCGGACTCCCGCCGGCCCTGTTCACCACTCCTCGCTCCAGCGTCGTCCCCACGGCCCAGGCGACCGTTGTTCTTCCCGCTGCAGACAGACGCGCCACTCTCCCACTCCCCGATCGGGCAGGTCCTTTTCATCGGGTCTCGCTCTGCTCCACTCGCCTCCTCCCGGCGGGGCGCGTTCTCCTAAGGGCCTTTTCGTCCTGCAATTTATCCAATATATGGGGTGGTGGGCACCTCATATCACTCGGGGGAGCGGAGAGCGCCGTCAGCACATCTACTCAGTGCTGGCAGCCATCTTGGAATCGTAGCTTGCAATTTCAATATATTTTTTTTATCTTTTTATTTACATTTTTTTTAAAAGGTAACAACAAACAAATAAACAACACACAAGTAATATATGCAATTCAGCAGAATAAAACCATCCTTACAAGTAAATAACAATCAGAATAAAAAGCAATAGCACATATGAAGCAAAAAATGAATCCAAATCACTCACATCTAACAATGGCTTTCCAAATAACAGAGAAAAAAAAAACACATGGGACGTGACCAGACACACATACACAATACAAACAACCACCCTACCAGACGACATCAAGCAAATTCTCATACACTCTGTCTAAACTTCAGTCATAAAACTCATTAAACGGTCCCCACTGTTCCACATAGACATCCTCTCTATCTTGCAATTTCAATATTTGACTCCTGCTCTTAATAGTAATGTTTTTGAGGTATTTTCCTCTTCCTGTACCAGTTTGTCCAATCCAGCCTTTCACCGTCTGTTACTAATAACATTCACCTTTGTACATAGCCTATTCTTGACTATACCACTCTTGGCTCAGACTTAGCAGCCACAGAATTGGCATTCTGGATATTGCCCTGGGGTACAAAGTACAGTGACAACGGGACAAATAAGCCACCAAACATGAAGGATTGCCTAAGCACACTCTCCAACCCCTTGTGCATCCAACATTTTAAGTATGGTGTACTAACTTAGAATTCCCCACATTTTCCTTGGAAGCACAATCCACTTATCAGAACACTTAGTACATATCCTCGTCCTCCTCCCTTTTGCAGAACCATGGTCCACCTACCAGGACTGCGCCCATGCTATCAAAAAACATATTTCCCAGCTGCATCTATCCCTCCGTGTGCTTGTAGCATTCGACTTTCCGCTTTCCCATCCTCTTTTCATCCCCTCACTCGACTTAAGCTCTGGATACCCTGGTGGGGGAAGAGTATGCCACGCCACAGGTGTGCACTCATAATACTGTGGTGGTGAATGGGCACAGTATAACAGCATCATAACATAACATACAATAAGTATCAAAATGTCAGGCCAGGTATCTGAGAATCATTCTTCTTCATTCCTAACACAAAAGGTATCTCGTACTAGGTTTGGCAAAGTGGACTTTTCCACCATGGTTTTAATTCATACCTGGAGCCGCTTGTCAAAACAACACATGCAGCCTGTGGTAGAGTGGTCAAGTGAAAAGTACAAAGGTACTGACACAAGTGTTGGTTTCAGTAACAGAACAGGGTTTATTTTGATCACCACAACAACAAAGGAATGGCAAAAAACAGTTGTTGTCATACACCACAAAGGAAGTTTCTTACAAGGGTTCCAGCAAAGCAGTCCGTCCACTCCTGCATTAGAGTCTGATTGATAACCCTGGCCTTTGTCTTCGGGCTGTGGGGGTTCTAGAAATCTCACTGGCTGAGTGTAAAGGTATCGATCCGCATCCGAACCCGCCAAACAAAAGACTGATGCTGTGGAAGGCAGCATCTCTCAATCAGCTTCAGGAAGTCCCCCCGGATCTCTCTCCCACTGCGTGGCTCCACCACCACACTCTTCCTACCCACACCACTTACATCTACTGGCCCCCACTGCCTCTTCCGGATGCCTTCCAGGCCGTTAAGATGTACACCATTCTGTGCAACGTGATGCAGCCATTTGTGTGTTGGTTTTTCAGAGAAGCGGTCTAAAGGCTTCAATCACAATGATAGGCTGTCAATGACAAATCCTCTCCATACTTGAAACAAGTAAGCATGTCTCCTTCAGCAGGGCAAAGCACCCAATGTGAGTTTTCCCAGGACTGACCCACTTTCCCATGCTCTTGGGGTGAAGTCTGAGATGGTGTTTTCAGTTGATCACCTCTCAGCTTCAGGGTCCTGTTCCTAAAGACACCTCCATGCTGACCAGCAACAGAGAAAGATCCCTGGATCTCAGTGACATTGTACAATCTCGTACCTCCTCAAAGTTCTGCTCTGGACTAGCTTGGTCCACTGAAGCCTCCCCATCTGGAAGGGGAACATGTTCTCCTGCCACTTCTTCAGGAATAGTAATGGCATCGTCCGCTCTAGCTCTTTTCTCTATGGCACTGATATTAAGGGCTTTCACCACCTTCCCTCCCAGACAGTTGATCCCCTGATGAAACATATTCTACAACATCAAACCACTCTTTTTCTAACCTCCTCACAACTCTCTCTTTTCCTCTAATAGTTCCCCTCCTCTTGATAACATCTCTACTCCCTCTAATGATGTCTCTCTTCCATCAGCCTGCCCCAGACTCTCCCTCAAAATTCTAGTTCTCTCCTCCTGCTCTCCTCTCAGTTCTCTTCTCTCTCATCACTCTCCACCAAACTCCTTTCTCCAGCGCCAACTCCCTACACTGTCAGACTAAACTGGCTGTGTTTTATAGTAAGGTCTCTTCTGGTGCTACGTGATACTGAGGACACCTGTGTACTGAGGGTTGCGGTTGGGCCATAGGTTGGTGGTCATGTGGCTTGTAAGAGGACTGGTCTGCGTTACATGAAGGCCGGAAGTCATCTTGGATTCTAGACAGTCCATGAGCAGATATGGAATTTCCCCCCTGTCCCGTTCTGTCCTTGTCTGCTTTAATATGGACCGCTGTGCTCTCCGACTGTGTGAATATGGAGTTAAAGAATACTGTGGTAAGCATAGGAAAGCACACGGACCGAAGAAGCCTGGAATAATGTGGGCACACTCACCCTTACAGGATCAGTTTGGACAAACCTAGTATATGAACCATCAAGACAAATTGAGTATTAATGAGTAATACATGCTCATTAATGAATGGTTGCAACCTAGTATTCTTAATCATTTGAAGACCAATAGCAAGTGGACCACTTAAACCAATTATGGGGATAGGATATTCACCCTAACTAGGCAATTCTGGTCTCTTCAAATTTGATTATTTCTTTGCCCAGCCTTGATAAGGACCAAAGGGTTGAAAAAAGTGTTGGCGTGAGAGCACTGTTAGAATATAATAATAATAATAATTAGCGTTTATATAGCACTATGAGCCCACAGGTGTCTGAGCGCTGCTTATTATTACCCACAGTGTGTGGTGCGCATTTATCGACCACGGAAGGATGAAAGGCTGAGTTTGGCCCTGCCGGGATTCGAACCTGTATCAGCAGGCTCTGCACAGATGTCAAAGCAAGCGCTCTCCTCGCTGTGCTATCAGACCAGCTATTATGAAATGAATAAGGTGAAAATGGTGTGAGGGAACTAAGAAGCATCAAACTAGTGAAATAATACTCGTGAAATCTATGACTTAACTGTGTAACATATGGGCCTGTGCTCATAACCCCATATGGGGAGACCTTTATGAAGTTAATATGGTACAACTGTGGAACACATGAGTTTGTGTTACTAATGTGTTTATGTCGCCTTTGTTAAGTTAGGCAAGTATTATTTGGACTTGTACAGATTGTGTTATAATGAATACATGAACTTCTGTTACACCTTTTCTGCGATGGCAAGTCCGGCGTCATTGGTCTCTGTGTGGAGATGTGTTCCTAGGTAATTCCAATAGGGCAAAAGGGAACCGTTTTAACAGTCTAGTCATTCCACATTGCCGGCAGAAGCATGTGACTGATCACCTGACATCTCTTAAGGGATGCGGAACACCGCTTCGAGGCGTCGCTTCTGATGAATGTGATGCTCCGTAAGTTCGAAAGAATCTATCCTGGCATTCTAAGTCTTTACAAGCTATCTGACTCACCTTTCTAATCCTCATTCTTTCTCCTATAGAATTGAGTCCCGTCTCGAGCTTCCCGCCTTTGTCCCCTCTGTGATTCCAGTGATTTCTCCCGTTCGTTCGAGCCGGGGACTGAGTCTCACACCCGATCTGATTCAGAACCAGAGTCTGCTGTGCGGAAGTAAGTCTCAATCTTCGTTTCATTTTCCTGTTCCTTCCTTACTTTGGGCTATCACTAATCATTCTTCCCTTGGCAGTGAATTCGTCCCCCTTTGGATTCCAACACTCTCAGCCACCTCCAACACTCTCAGCCACCCGGATTGCCCAAAGCGAAGGGTTTACTTCTAGTCACCTCAGTTAATAGTAAGCGCTCTCCCTCTTCTAGATCATCATTCTCACACTCTCTCCTTCTCCCACTTACCTGTCATTTTCTCGTCCTGTAGGACTCCTCCCTCTCTCTCCGCCTTGAGAAGAGTCTGCCTTCCAAGAAGATCAGTTCAAGACCTCCCGAGTCGCCCTTCCAAGAAGACCGTTCTCAGACGCCCAGGGTTTTTTTCCCCAGAGGGTTTCCCTGGGGTTCGTGCTTCCCTTCCCTGGTTTCTATTTCCCAGTATTAGAGGGGGCCAGGGACTTCCGGGTGATCGTTTCTTTCTGCAGTTGATGCTTCCATCTAGTTAAGGCTCAATCAGGTTAGTGTCTATTCCAATTTGTTCTCTTGTTGGAAATCTAGATAAATCATACCCTGTTGAATTTTCATCAGTTATAACACTTGAACTGAGAATGAATACACTTTGGGAGAATAGGCCTACCATAGAGGAATCCAGAGCCGTCCTACCACAGAGAGAGATGAGAGCAGTTGGTAGGACCCCATTTCCGGTCCCCTCGCAAAGTACCAAGCAATATACGTACAGCACCAATTTGCATCTCCCCGTGCCTCTGAATCAAAGTGATGGCCAAGCCTTCTCTAATCTTTTCAGAAATACCAAAGAAACCCGAGGCACAAAAGAAGACCACCTGCAGATAATGTAACCATTAGCACCCCACGTGTACTAAATCCTGGCAGGAGAGAGTCAACAAAAAGAGAACAGCAGCACTGATACACCTGCTAAGAGCTCTACGCGAGTAGCGGGCACACACCGGCAGGAGAGCGGGAGCAACCGAACGAGGTTCTAGAGCTGCTAGGCAGCCATTACAGATGCTGCACGCCAGCCTAAGCACGCATGGCAGTGACCCTAGACCCCCAGAGACAACAAATAGGAACTGTGGTGCCTTAATGGGAACCGAGGGGAGGGAGATAAAAATAACCACGAAAGAAGGCAGTTGGGGGTTGTTTGGGCGAGGTCAGTATAGGAGGAGGAGGCAGACCAAGAGATCAGAAGTAATAAGGACTGTGGAGTGGAGCCTGGAGGCTATTTTTGGAGCATTCTGGCATTGCGATCTTAGGCTTTGTGATTTCCTTTTTTAACATCTGTAGGTAATATTGGAATGGCATGATGAATCACGCCCCTGACACCATGTGTCACAGGTGGCTCAATGAATACTTTGAGTCTCAGAGATGGTTCAAGGGTGTTTATTGGTTGGTTTCTCCGGTCCATGGGGCCATTCCTCACTCTAGAAATCACCAATCCTCCCTAGCCCAGGAGTCCCTATTTCCCAAGTTAGTATATTACAGAAGAGTGGCACCTAAAGTCGAGTCAAGCGGGTTGGGATTGCCTAAAGATAATTGTGTTTTCTATCTAGACTACATCAGGGACTTCCTAGACTCTCTCTACACTATCTGTTGGTAAGTGGCTACCAGACGAGTGTGCCTTTAGACACTTTGCTCGACTCAGTCTTCTTGTTCTCACGCCCTGTCATTCCTCTTCCTCTTTCCAAGCTCTACTCTTCCCACTATCAATTTACTACTAAGAATTTCATAAAACCACTTTTACTGTAAGCTACCCTTGTGTCAGGCTCTTTGTGCATAACTCATTGTTTGCTTGTCATAGATGGTGCCAGAAGGGGAAGTGCAAAGAGCTACCAAGACATCCCTATAGTATGTAGCGACAGAATACCAAAGATCCCTAATATGGCCAATACAAAGTTGCTATCCCTCTGCAAGGTCGACCAGAGTTTCTACAGACTGTTCAAGGTGGGTCCTGTGGTGATCAGCAGACTCTATAGAGGACTTGTCCAATTTGAACCATGTGTCTGAGAGTGTTTTACAGTGTAAGAGGGACATGCCATTCATTGCCAAACTCATTAGTGAGGTCTATACCCTCTTTGAATCAGAAGAGGTGATTGGACTATAAGAGATCAAGATGCAAGAGAATTGGGTTTGTGTCTTGAAGGATATGGTCCATGCTCTCAGAGAAACAACCCGAATCCTGTAACTTCCCTGAGTCAGCACAGACCATTCTCCTTCGCTGGTAGAGACTCTTAATAGTACACCATGTGGGCAATTTGGTCACAACCAGCACCAAAGCCTAGCCTTTCCTAGCTTCTTTGACAAGGACATCTCGCAGGAGGAAGGCTTCATGACCATGGGAACCTATTTTGCAAGCTTGAGGGGTACCCTTACTGTTGCATCTGTTATAGTTGGCTTGAAAGAGGCTTCAAGAGTTTTTTATTTTCAAGATGTTAAAAATCAAGGTTCTACTCTAGTCAGGATGCAGGCAGGGTATACTAATGTGCTTTCGTCTCTTGCCTCCTGTGAACTCGCACCACTCTAACCTAGGTGCGCCTAACCCCCAGATATCCCAGCTAGAGATTGGTAACACCTAATGCCTTACTCTAGCTGTTGGTGAGAGCCAAGAAGTAAATGCTTTATCCTTCTGGCACCCTCTGTGGATTTTCAAGGGTGCCCTGACCAAACACTTCCCCAGGTTTGTCAATAGGAACTGATGGTTCAAGAATGCCATTTCAAACAGCCTAGTGCAGACTTTAATTTGGAAGCTACCTATCTCCCAGATATTACTGCTCCCTCTATACTACTATCTCTCTCTCCCTCTTCCATCCTATCTCAATCCCTGCAGTGATCTTCCTACTCTCTCGTTTCTGCCCCTTCGATGTCTACAATCTATTTCCGCTCTTCTTCCCTCACCCCTTTTCTCTCCTCCCCACTCATCTCTAATATCCCCACTTTGCTCTCCTCTCTCCTCTACCCTCTCCTTAACCCTCTTCTCTCAAATCTCCTCCCTCCTTTTCTCACATCTCTCCTATACACAATCTCCTATCTACACATCTATGCCCTAATCTTACGGTTATCTCTGTCTAGCTCTTCCAACTAGACCGTCCTGCTTTATTCCGCCCTCACCCTTGCTCTCACTACTGCTTTGCATTCTGTCCTCACCATCCTACCATTCACTCTCTCTAACACCCTCACACTCTAATTCCCCTCTCTACACTTTCTCTCCGCCTTCTCTATCTTCACTCTCCTTTTACACACACCCCTTTCTCCCAATGCCCTACGTAAAACTGGTACCACTCTCTCGCACAAATAATACCTCACCTACACTCTGCTCCAACTCCGCCACCAACTCTTCGTTCTTCGCTCCACCGTCCATCCTCCGCCTGGTCTCTTGTTCACCCTCCACACCGCCAGACTTCACCCCTATAATCCACACTAAGGGCCTCATTACGAGTGTGGCGGTCTGGAAATATAGTGCCAATAATTCGGTTAACCGGCATCTTTTTCCGGACCGCACTACTACGAGAGGCAATGCCGGTAACAAGGGCGGCAGTAACAGTGTCCACAGTGCTACCGTCGCCAATAGCACAGTGAACGGAAACCACAGGCCCCTCTGGAAACCGGGCAGGAAACACAGACACCACAGTAACAAAGCGGCATCATGACAACGGTTTCCCCAGGAACACTGGCACAAAAATGACGGTACCACTGGGAAAACCGTGCCAGAAACACTGGCACTGTGGAGCAGGCGGTAACCAGGCCCAGGTGTGGAGGAACAGGCCACATGTGCACCCAATGTACCTAGCTGCACACAATGAGCACTAGGACTGCTGAAAAGGACCACACCCATACCACACATACTGGTCAACGCAGCCATGCTGCCACTCGTAGCAGTAGCAATGGACCTAGAGGTGCTGCATGCAGTAGTACAGCTTTTTGAGCAGGAGCTGCATCAGTGGCAACAGGATGACAGGCAGTGGAGGAGGAGGATGTAGAGGAGAATGCTGATGAACAATACCATGCGAGTGGCCACCCGGTGGTGTGCACCAATATCCCAGACAAGGGCCACACCCTAGGCCCTGACAGGCAGATCCACACCCTATAGCGCCTGAACAGGGAGGCCATCCTGGAACTGTTGGAGGTAATCCAGGACCACATCCAGAGCATCATAGGCATCCGTACTGCCATACCACCCTGAAGGGGGCATCAGTGCTGTACTTTCTTGCCACATGCACATTCCAGCACTCAGTCACTGAGCTGCATGACATCTGGCAACCTGCATTTTAAACTGTGCTGGTGCAGGTCCTGGATGCCCTCCTGCACTATGTGTCCCAGCACATTGCCCTACCAACCACACAGGCACAGGTCAACGCCACAAGGGCCGCTTCCATGCACTTGCGGGCATTCTGAATGTGTTGGGAGCAGTGGACTGCACACATATAGAGCTTGTGGCTGCCCACGCCACAGAGGAGGTGTATAGAAACCTTAAGCTCATTGAATGTGCAGGTTGTCTGTGATGCCGACCTAACAATCACCCACTGCTGAGCCGCTTCCCGGGATCAACCCACCACTCCATGGTCCTGCGGAACACCATCCTGCCTGTGTACATGGCGTGTTATGGGGGACAGCGGACCTGGCTATTGGGTGAGTGAAGGCATCAACACACACACCTAGTTGAATGGGTACCAGGGCACAGGGGACATGGGTGGGGGGTTCCTTGTCCGGCACCAGTGCATGTCCCACAGCATCCACCATGCCATGCAGGTACACAATCGGCATGTAAAAGAGGGTGGCCATAACTGGCATCTACTACATGTGTGAAGGGATGGACACACCATCACAATCTGAGCACAGATGGACAGGCACATGCAATGCACTACATGCACCATAATGCATCACTGCCATGTCAATACTCTGCATATCTCCACTCAGCCCCACCCACCAACATCAACCCATCCCTGGTACACAGACCCTACAAACGCACGCCTAGAAACACTTGTGTACAGGCACTTTATAAATGGCATATCATATCATTATCACGCCCTGACCAGCATTGCCTGTCACAGGTTGCAGCATGGTGAAGGGGGGCCTGCAAGGTCACAGACCCAGATGCATGTGTCTCACACACACACACATCCCTAGATATATGCACTGTCCAGTAACTTGAATGCAATGGCCCTCCCTTGCAGGTGATTCCGGTTATCCATTACTGCCGTGGCTGCTGAACCCCATGAGAGATCCCCAGACTCAGCAGGAAATAGCCTACAGACGCGCACACATTCGAATCCGGACAACCATCGAGCAGACCTTTGGACTGTTAAAGGCACGTTCGCAGTGCCTTCACCGTTCTGGGGGCACTAATGTACCGGCCAGTGAAGGTGGGGAAGATAGTCCTGGCCTGTGCAATGCTGCACAATATGTGCATGAGACAGAACATACGGCTGCCCCCAGACATGGACATGCCTCCAGCGGACACCAATGGGGATGGGGATGCAGCTGTAGACAGCAACAACACAAACACAGGGATGTCAGGGATGGGCGTGCAGCTCGCCAGGATCTCATTGAGAACTTCTTTTGAGCACCCATCCACTACACACAGCCCAAAGCACTCCCTGCATGTGATGCAGTGCAACAATTAAGCAGATCACTTCAAAAAATGAATGTCCAGACATTTATGCATTTGCTCAACTATATGTATTAGGAGGAAATTAACATGAGACAACGTCCCCCTCCCCACCACCTCTCCCCAACACACCCTCCCTAACACACCCTCTCCGAAACACCCCCTATGATGCAGTTGCATCATATGAACTGTTGTTCAGTCACTTCCGTGGCCTCTTGTCACCGAACCTGCCCTGTCTTGGTGACCCTGACGGACGCAGGGAGCCTGGCCTTGGGCTGCTCTGTTGGGAGCTGGCAGGCGTGGTGATGGTGGGGGGGGGGGCAGATCCAGGCGAATCACTGCACTCTAGGGCCGCCTGCAGGGAAAGGGGGAGGGACTCTGCAAGAGCTGAGATGGCCTCATTCCCCTCCCGATCCCTCTGTGCCAGCAGGACTGTTGGGCAGGTAGAGCAGCCCAGGGCATGGGCACAGCCCCGGCTGGTGGCCTGTACACTTTCACGCATCATGGGTGTCTCCTCAAGCTGCTACCTCACAAGTACCTTGCATGGAATATTGTATGTAAATATGTGCTCTGTAAGGCGCTTTTGATTAAGGCACTATATAAATAACACATCATTATCATTATCCTAAGGATGCGCGCATCCATGTCCTATATACTGGGGATCAGTGGTGGAGGTGGGCTGTGCAGGTCCGATGGGCTGAAAGCAAGATGGTGGTAGGGGGTGTGGTCCAACAACCCCTCGTTGCTATCCCCGCCCTCCTGCACGGCATCATCATCCGTGGATGTGGCAGCATACCTGGAAGGCTGGGGGGGGGTCAGTGGCCGACTTGGCGGGCCAGACATATGTGTGGCAGGTGACTCTGCCTCTGTACGTGCTGGCAGGGCTGCAGTGGCAGCTGGCTTGGTCACATGGCCTGTAGGTTGTGTTGGTGGGGCTGGTGTGGCCTTGGCAGTGGTGGCTTGGGATGTGGACTTCCTCCTCTGTGTAGGTGGCTGCGATGTGGTTGATCCACCATGCTCGCTGTCAGACGAGGCGCCTGTGGGGGTGAGATGGGCATGCCGTTAATCAACTGTGTGACATCCAATGGCCTTGCAACATGCAGTTACATAATTGTGTGACATTATGCCTGCACATGGAGGCATGACGTCAGGATGGCTTTGATGCATGCATGCATGTGTGTTTGGTACGGGGGCACATTGCTCGTAGTGCATGCGCACCACCGTGGTCCGGTCTGTGCCTCGTGTATGTGCGGCTTCTCATGTTGTCACTTTGTGCACATGACCAGTACTAATGTGTCGATATGTGCATTTGGCTGTTTTTGGGGGTAATGCTTGGGTACCCCTGGGCTATGGCCATGGTATTTTGGCCATTCCATGGGTTGGAAGTGGTTTGGTGGCATGCAGTTAGACATGTCTCCATGTAGTGTGTACTGTATTTCCATGTCCTGTTTTGGTGTGGCATGTTGTACTCACCGCCCTCTGCATGTGTCCCTGCGCCGGCCTCCGCTGCTTCCACTCCCTCGATTCCTTCGAGGTGCAGCACATTGCTGCATTTCTCCTCACAGGTCTTCAGCTTGATTGGAGAGGGTGTCCCACCTCCAGTAGCCATGCACTCGCTCCTGGAGGCCGAGAGCAGGTTGTAGACTCTCAGGCGGAGGTTGTGCAACCGCCTGTGGCAATCTCTTGGAGTGCGTGGGACGGGGCCCACAGTCGATACCATCTGTAACACCTCCTCCCATGTGGCAGTTTTGCAGATTTGGCTACTCCGCCTATTGTCCACAATAGTGTCAGCAAGTACTGACAATTCCAGCTCAGTAAAGCGTGGCGGACATCAGGTACTCAGGACTTCATTATTGTAGTTAAGATGCCGGTATCAAAGTGACCGAAAAGCAACAGGAACTGGGTGATTTTATGTGGATTGTATTTTTCAAAATGGCCACAGGCGAGCTTCCAGTTCCTGCGATGACGTTGTTTCCGGTCCCAGTGTTTCTGCTAGCAGTGTTTCCATCGGATACATGCCGGTAATGGTACCACCGGCATTTTTGTATACGATGACACCGGCATTAGTGGTCAACGACAGTGTTTCCGTCATGCCAGTCGCACCGTTTCCGGCATGCCAGATTGCGTGATTCCTTGGTTGCGGTTGCTGGAAACGGTGACACCGGTTCCATGTAATCACCAGCACATTACCGGGAAACTCATAATGAGGCCCAATGTCACTCATTCACTCTCCTTTTTTACTGCTCTCTTCCTGGTTCATTCACCTACACCCTTCCATTGGTTCCAGTGCTCTGTTGCTCAATCTGTGACTGCCTTTTCCCCAGCTACTGGGTTACACAGGTGCAAAGCTTTAAAAAATCCTCTGAGCCCAACCCTCTTTTCCAGTACAATTTTGTTTGCAGTCTTTTCTCTTTCTCTGGCGTGTTGTGGCTCTGGAGATTCATTTTTATTTCGTCACACTGGGCCTCATTACACGGAAGGCGGTGAGCCATGGCGCTATTAGCGCCATGGCTCATGCCGGTAAAATACCGGCACCGCCTTGGCGGAAAGGGGATTTACCGCCCCATTCCAAGGTTGGTGGGGCGGTAAATCCCCCTTCCGCAATTGCCCTTCCCCACTCCCATTTCTGCCCCATAGGGCTCTATGGGAATGGGGAAGGCGCTAATTACGGCACCGCAATTTTGCAGTGCCGTAATTAGCTCCGAGGTCCCTTAGCGGGTTGGTTTTTAACGCCTGCAAAAAGCAGGCGTTAAAGCACCAACCAGCTAAGGGACCACGTAGTAAGGCGGTACTGGTTAACGGTCACCGTTACCATTAACGGTGGCCGTTAACCATTACCGCCTTCCGTGTAATGAGGCCCACTAAGTTGTTTGCTAGTGTTTTGGCAGTTGCTTCGTTTTGTGACGTGCACAGCGTTTAATTTTCTCTGCTCAATTTGCTTGTTTGCGATGGTCATAGATTCTGGTTCCTGTAGACCTGAAAGACAAAAAGATCATTCTGGCCAGCAACCATACTGGGAGGCATTATGCGACAGAGGGTGGTACCATTGTTGACATGCCTGGCACATGGGGTTTGGGGGGTGAGATGGAGTAAGGAGGCTGACAAGACGGCATCATTTTGGCTATAGACTTCTATTATGAATAAAGAAAAGAGCCTATCTCTCCCTATTTCTCGAGGGGTTTGCCTACCTAAACAAATAATAACTTGGGTGGTCTTAAGGATGTAAGTCAAAAGAAACCAAAATACTGCCCTCTGTCCAAACCAACTACTCTATCCCTACCACTAACAAATAAATCAAGAAGAAAAGGGGTCAATGAACTTCTAATCCCAGCCACCAGGAGAATGGCTCACTTCTCCTGGTGAAACAATCCAACCTTGGTTGACTTAACAACAGTCTCTTGCATTAGGGTGTGACTTACGAAATATGCTTAGACCAGGATAATGAACCCCTTCTCCTGGTCTATATGGAAGAGCTCTGGAAACTGTTCCTTGATAGTCTTTTGGACAAGTCTTTAGCAATCTCTTTAATTCCTCCAAGGCCTTTGCACACCACAGAGATAGGACTTTATCAATTCTCCTTCTTATTGGTGAAGCCTTGTCAGGACATTTGATATTTTAGGAGAGATTACACTCTGGCAGTTCTTGGTTATTTTGGTATCTTTCCCATATGCTGGGTTGTTCACTCCCGAGGCACTTGTGGGTTTTATGGTTTCTTGTGTCACCACTTGGACAAGTTGATACAAATTGATGAAACTTAGCCACACATGACACTCATTTTGTAGACCCTTTTTTAAATGTAGCAATTCCTTATGCGCTGCTTGTTTCTGTGATTTCTGCTCGAGCATTGCAGAGAAGTTGACTAAGTACTCATCCTAAGTATTTAAACAGAGATTCTTGTTTAAAATCAGGGGGTGGCCCACAGAAAGTCAAATTTCCTTAGAAAGGATAACATAAATGCAACATTAGCCTTGCATGAATGAAACTGCCCTTGTTTAGATAAAAGTGCAGCCGGCATAGGGCTATAAGACTTTGAAACATCTTTGAGTCACCAGTTTATTTCTTATGGGCTGCTATAGTAATATTACGAAGACATGCCACAGAACCTCCCCCTATCCCCCGATCCCTTCATGCGGCCCAATCCCGATTCAAAGTTGTGATGTTACTCATTAAGATGACATCCTCTGTCCTAGCAGTCTTACGTTCCTCCCTTATTTCTTGAATGGCTTGTGCTATTCCTATTTAAGGATTAGTGTATGAGTCCGTTCTATCGGCTTGGCAAACTGTGAGTGTTCGATAGAACCTGAGGAATGAAAGGTCAAATACTAAACCACCCACAGCCTACTGTTGGGTTCTTTCCATGCCAGAAGTCTCTAGTAGCGTTAGTGTTGAGGTGCAAGGAAGTTGGGGCGGCATCCATACAGAGCCAGTCGCCCCTGTTATTTGATGGATACTTGAAGCAAACAAGAACCGGGATACCACCTTAGTACCCCCAAGACCTGAGGTAACCCACACCTAGGTTTCTTACCCGGCGTGAAGTGAGGCATGGTATCACACAAGCGAGTCCTATGGCTTACTGGATTGCAGTGTGATGTCAAGGTGCGGGTGGTAAAATACCCTATAGCCTTAGGGGAAAAACCCAAATGGACACAATAAGGGTTAAGAAGGAATCATGCTATAGACTGAGAGAAATATAGGAAGTGGGAAACACAGTGGGGTGCAACTAGCAAGGAAGAACACAAAACACCGTATCATTGGACCTCACAACATGCAAAGGACATGAGGGGATAAGTGGACCAGGCCTCAATGCCAGAGGGAGCAATGCACAGAGATGTGCGTGGGTTCTGAGAAGCCACACTAGTTGGTGAACATTGGATTTGACACTAGCCAAACTCTATCAAGGTAGTGTGGACTGAGCAGTAAAGCAGACTTTCCGAGCTATGGAGTGATGTATTAATACAGATAACCCAACAGAGCACTCCAATATCTCAAGCAAAACAGGATGACAAAAATAATATTTTATTAGTCCTTTAAATCTCTAATCAGGTCCAGTAAGGGTAAGCATATATCCTGTACACTTGTTTATTTTTATTAGAGATATTCTTATTTTATATATGTAATTTTAGGTTCTTTTCAGTGTGAAGAATTATGAAGTCTTTTGTAACTTTTGTAATTTTGTATGATTACGAAAGACTTGTTTTATTGACTTTCTTAATCTGGAACTCTGTAATGATTTTGTGTAAAGTTCTAATATTTGGACTAAATCACAATAAATATTATTATTATTATATCCTTAAACCGTCCTATGAAGACATATACACTCCGTTGGTGATCTCAAAATATGAGATTGCCTTCACTTTACACTTACAGCAGTAACAATGGTTCAAGATAATTGAAACAAGTAGAACTGTAGGCATTATGGGAGCAGGCAGGGAATGTGGACAAAGGTAACAGGAGATGAGGGAGCAGGCAAAAGAAGGGGCAATGGTAAGGGGAGATAAAGGAGCAGGCGAGGCAAGAGAACCATGTTAAGGGGAGATATGTGAATAGGCAAGACGTGGAAACAGGTAAGGGGAGATGAGGGAGCATCCACGAGAAGTGGAGAAGTGGAAAAAAGTAAAGGGAGAAGAGGGAGCAGGTGAGAAAAGGCAACAAAGATCTGGGGAGATGAGGGAGCAGGCAAGAAATGCAGACAAAGGTAAGGGGAGGAGATAAGGGAGTGGGCAGAACATGCAGACAAAGGTAAGGGGAGATGAGGGAGCAGGCAGGACATGCAGACAAAGGTAAGGGGAGATGAGGGAACAGGCAGGACATTCAGAAAAAGGTAAGGGGAGATGAGGGAGTAGGCATGACATGCAGAAAAAGGTAAGCAGAGACAAGAGGGAGATGACAGAGCAGGCAGAAAATGCAGACACAGGTAAGGGTGGATGAGAGAGCAGGTGAGAGAAGGGGACAAAGATGTGGGGAGATGAGTGATGAGGGAGCAGGCAGGACATGCAGACAAAGGTAAGGGAATATGAGGGAGCAGACAGAAAATGCAGAGAAAGGTAAGGGGAGATGAGGGAGCAGGTGAGAAATGTAGGCAATGGTATGGAGAGATGAGGAAGCAGGCAACCGAAGGGACAATGATAAGGGGAGATGAGGGAGCAGGCAAGAGGAGGGAACAAAAGTAAGGGGAGATAAGTGAATAGGCAAGAAATGTGGAAACGGATAAGGGGAGATGAGGGAGCAGGCACGAGATGTGGAGAAAGGTAAAGAGAGATGAGAGAGCGGGTGAGAGAAGGGAACAACGATCTGGGGAGATGAGGGAGCAGGCAGACATGCAAAAAAAGGTAATGGGAGATGAGGGAGCATGTGAGAAATTTAGGCAATGTTATGAAGAGATGAGGGAGTATGTCACAGAAGGGACAATGCTAAGGGGAGATGAGGGAACAGGCGAGAGAAGGGAACAAAGGTAAGGGGAGATATGGGAATAGGCATGAAATGCAGACAAAGGTATGGGCGGATAAGGGAGCAGGAAAGAGGAGGGGACAAAGGTAAGGGGAGAGGAGTGAGAACGTAAGAATGTGGACTAAGGTGAGGGGAGATGAGAGACAAGGTAAGAATGAGGACAAAGGTAAGGGGAGATGAGGAACAAGGTAAGAATGAGGACAAAGGTAAGGGGAGATGGGGAGAAGGTAAGAATGAGGACAAAGGTAAGGGGAGATGAGGGACAAGGTAAGAATGAGGACAAAGGTAAGGGGAGATGGGGAGAAGGTAAGAACATGGATAAAGGTAAGGAGAGATAGGGACAAGGTAAGAATGTGGATAAAGGTAAGGGGAGATGGGGGAGCATGCGGGAGAAAGTGGCAAAGGTATGGTGAGCTGAGGGAGTAGGCGAGAGAAGGTGGCAAAGGTATGGGGAGCTGAGGGAGTAGGCGAGAGAAAGTGGCAAAGGTATGGGGAGCTGAGGGAGTAGGCGAGAGAAAGTGGCAAAGGTATGGGGAGCTGAGGGAGTAGGCGAGAGAAAGAGGAAAAGGTATGGGGAGCTGAGGGAGTAGGCGAGAGAAAGTGGCAAAGGTATGGGGAGCTGAGGGAGTAGGCGAGAGAAAGTGGCAAAGGTATGGGGAGCTGAGGGAGTAGGCGAGAGAAAGTGGCAAAGGTATGGGGAGCTGAGGGAGTAGGCGAGAGAAGGTGGCAAAGGTATAGGGAGCTGAGGGAGTAGGCGAGAGAAAGTGGCAAAGGTATGGGGAGCTGAGGGAGTAGGCGAGAGAAAGTGGCAAAGGTATGGGGAGCTGAGGGAGTAGGCGAGAGAAGGTGGCAAAGGTATGGGGAGCTGAGGGAGTAGGCGAGAGAAAGTGGCAAAGGTATGGGGAGCTGAGGGAGTAGGCGAGAGAAAGTGGCAAAGGTATGGGGATCTGAGGGAGTAGGCGAGAGAAAGTGGCAAAGGTATGGGGAGCTGAGGGAGTAGGCGAGAGAAAGTGGCAAAGGTATGGGGAGCTGAGGGAGTAGGCGAGAGAAGGTGGCAAAGGTATAGGGAGCTGAGGGAGTAGGCGAGAGAAGGTGGCAAAGGTATGGGGAGCTGAGGGAGTAGGCGAGAGAAAGTGGCAAAGGTATGGGGAGCTGAGGGAGTAGGCGAGAGAAAGTGGCAAAGGTATGGGGAGCTGAGGGAGTAGGCGAGAGAAAGTGGCAAAGGTATGGGGAGCTGAGGGAGTAGGCGAGAGAAGGTGGCAAAGGTATGGGGAGCTGAGGGAGTAGGCGAGAGAAAGTGGCAAAGGTATGGGGAGCGGAGGGAGTAGGCGAGAGAAAGTGGCAAAGGTATGGGGAGCTGAGGGAGTAGGCGAGAGAAAGTGGCAAAGGTATGGGGAGCTGAGGGAGTAGGCGAGAGAAAGTGGCAAAGGTATGGGGAGCTGAGGGAGTAGGCGAGAGAAGGTGGCAAAGGTATGGGGAGCTGAGGGAGTAGGCGAGAGAAAGTGGCAAAGGTATGGGGAGCTGAGGGAGTAGGCGAGAGAAAGTGGCAAAGGTATGGGGAGCTGAGGGAGTAGGCGAGAGAAAGTGGCAAAGGTATGGGGAGCTGAGGGAGTAGGCGAGAGAAGGTGGCAAAGGTATGGGGAGCTGAGGGAGTAGGCGAGAGAAAGTGGCAAAGGTATGGGGAGCGGAGGGAGTAGGCGAGAGAAAGTGGCAAAGGTATGGGGAGCTGAGGGAGTAGGCGAGAGAAAGTGGCATAGGTATGGGGAGCTGAGGGAGTAGGCGAGAGAAAGTGGCAAAGGTATGGGGAGCTGAGGGAGTAGGCGAGAGAAGGTGGCAAAGGTATGGGGAGCTGAGGGAGTAGGCGAGAGAAAGTGGCAAAGGTATGGGGAGCTGAGGGAGTAGGCGAGAGAAAGTGGCAAAGGTATGGGGAGCTGAGGGAGTAGGCGAGAGAAAGTGGCAAAGGTATGTGGAGCTGAGGGAGTAGGCGAGAGAAGGTGGCAAAGGTATGGGGAGCTGAGGGAGTAGGCGAGAGAAGGTGGCAAAGGTATGGGGAGCTGAGGGAGTAGGCGAGTGAAAGTGGCAAAGGTATGGGGAGCTGAGGGAGTAGGCGAGAGAAGGTGGCAAAGGTAAGCAGGGATGGGACCAGGTAAGAAATGTAGACAAAGGTAAGAGGCAATATGGGAATGGGCAAGAGAAGGAGACAAGAACAATTTGCAGTAAAGACGTTGGGTGAGGTGCAGGTATAGATAAGGGGATCCTTCAAATACACTGTGATATATCTGGATCCCTTCAAGACAGTGTCATTGTTGGAGAGTTGCACACGTGCCCTGACATCAGATGTCTCAGGACGACGTGTGGCAGTCCTCGGTTTCTTTCAGGCAATGTGATACTTGGGGAGCCAGGAAATGCCTAATTCACTGTAGGAAAAGATTGGTGTCCTTCATTGTAATCAGGTTGGCAAATGTTCCTTCCTGCTGCAACAAATTGGTATCCGTTTTTATTTTTTACTAATCTTCATAGGCTGCCTGTAATCGTCAAAGGACAGAATACGACGGGATCCCTTTATGGTGATACTCTAATGCGATTGCTATGCATGCAGCTGAAATATGTCTATCTAATGTGACAAGGTCAGATATCTGTCAGGGGACCGCACTCAACCTTGGGCAAGAGGCCTACAGGGTATTTGAGACAGACACTGATTACAGCGGGCTGCAATCGTGGGTTAAAAGCAGACCTGCATTTATCTTTACATTTTTGTAACCCAGACTCTGGAGGAGAACAAGGTAGTGATTGGCCCAGGTAATGAGGTGGGAGCCAGTACCAATGGGAAAGGGTAAAGGAGAATAAAAATGGAAGCAGGGAACGGGTCAGTTTGGGTTTTTCATGTCAGGTTAATGGCGGAGAAGGCGGACCAAGAGGCTAGACGGAGGAAGGACAGTGCTACAGAGTGTGAAGGATGATTATATAGTGTGTGCAAGGTGAAGTATTGGTTGGTAAGATAAAGTGGTACTTGGGTGTGAGAGTGCCTATATGGTAAGTGGAGAGAGTGACTGAGGTTAAGTGTGACAGTAACGGGGTGTAAGTAAAGGTGAGAGAGTCCAATGAGGATGATTGTGAGAGGAGGGGTGGAGTGAAGTGTAGTAGAGAGTAGTGGGAGTGGAGTGGTGGGAGTGTATAGTAATAAACAATAGAAGAGAGTAGGAGACAGGAGAGTAGAGATAGTGGGAGAGTAGCATAGTGGAGAGTAGAACAGAGGGTAGGAGTAAGAAGTAAAAGAGGAGAGAAATAGAACATCAGATAGACAGATAGAGGAAGAGAGAAGGAGAGACAGAGGAGAGTAGGAGATGAAGGAGAGAGTGAGAGGAAGCAAAGAATATCAGGGCGAGGAGTACAAGGATGTGTGAGGTAAGAACGAGTCAGACCTAGTTGACTGGAAGGCACCAGTTCTTAAGATCCAGGGAGACACCAGGTTAGGATCTGCCTAGAAAATCCTGGAGGGAGTAGGTGAGAAGGCCCTCACATCCAGTCAGGCAGATCTGAGATAGTAGGAGCTACTGATCTCTAGTAACCCTTTTGGTGTTTAGGGATGCCTGGGCTAGGTCAAAGCTAACAGGAGACAAGGTCAAAGCTAACAGGAGACAAGACAGAGAGGGATGGCCCATGGCCCTAAGTGTGACCATATCCAAACGTTTTTATAAAAACCCTTTCACCGTCTGCGAGAGTTGGTGTTTTCTTGAGGTCATCTGTGACATATGGTGCCTTTGTAGGATTCATCAAGCCCTAATACAGAGGCTGACCACAGAAGTGAAAGACACACAGAAAATCACAGACGGGGGACTCCTGGGTGACAGCGATTACTGGACTACTCAACCGAGTTATCTGGGAGGTAGGAGTAGAACTGGAATTCCTTACTCTGGAGTCCACACCAGAAGAATCAGAGGATTCTTGGGAATCAGCTGGAAACTGACAGTAGCCTAGGCGACATTCTGGAAGAATCCACCGCAGGGCGGGGTAAACGAAGAAGAGTCTGTTAGACCAGAGGGCAGAGGAAAGAACCAGACAAATGAAACAAACTACAGCAAAAGAGTTCTGTCAAGCCTGCCGGGTGGTGTCGCATTCCAAAAGTGGAGAAAACCCACGAAGTGAGAAAAGGCGGAATCCACAGTGCCACCCCACACACCACAATGTGGACCCCAATTCAAAGGGAGTAGAATCTGCTCCCAGAATCATGGAACACTTGTTAATGACCCTGTTGGATTAGTCGTCATTATCAGAAGTCCTTACAGACTTGCTGGGAGCTATCAATGAGAGATCAGAATAACCTGCTGCTGATCCTGCAATAATTGAGTAACAGACACTATCCAACTGCCTTCTTTGTGACTTTTGAAAGAGTGGTTGAGACCACACGCTGGTACTAGGATAGCTGGGCTTGGTATATTGCCCCTCTTCTAACAAGAGAAGCCCATCAGGTGTTTTTTTAAAGCCTTAATCCCTGGTGGGAAAATCCCTTTTGGAGAGCTAAAGCAAGGTGTCCTAGAGAGGATGGAGAGTAAGAAAGTGAAGGCAGTTACCTTTAGGCCCTCACTATTAGTCAGCTAGATCTTAAGATTGTAAGGGTTGCTGATCACTAGTGAACAACATGGGCTTTCGTGATGCCTATTGTGATGAATCCTGGGAGCTTGTCACCTCTTCCCAAGGAGGAGCCATCCATTTTGGGAGTAGGGAGGTGAGTCTGCTACACTTAATGCCTCCTAAGGGACAGGGTAATCGGGATCCCTCTTGAGGTGACTCCCCCTTAGGGTACAGGGAAAACCCAGAGAGAGACTCAAGTCACCATCACTTTCCCCAGAGTCTAACACCTTTAAGAACCCTTAACCAACAGCTGGCTTCTGACCCAAACTTCTTCTCCTCCTCTGTAGGGAAAACAGCAGCACGACTGAAAAACCAGTCTCCTGAAGTCTCTTCAGGCGAGTAAGCAATCAGGATGGAGTATCTACGCAGCCCGCTGAGTTGAATTACACTGAATCACACATTGAAAGAGACGCAGGTGAGAAACCAGAGCAGTGGAGTGTGGCGGCCGACATGCATACAAAGTACCTCAGCGAGCTGAGGAAGAGCCCAGAGGAGGGTCTGCCCACAAGCTCCAGCATCGAGTAAGCGGGAACCAGGAGGAGATGCCCACCACTGCTGAGTCCATTTGAGGGGTCGCAAAAAAGGCTTTGTAGTGAGAAGAGAGGCAGTCGGCCTACATGGCCCACCCATGGTGGAGCGCTCATCAGACACAGGTATGGGAGGCAGGCAGCAATGCCAAAGGAAGAAGCCCCAGCGTGGGGAGGACAAATGAGAGAAGCCACAAAGTGGGGAGGGATTGAGAACAACCCAGAATGGGGAGTGAGTAGGAGAAGCCCCAGAGTTGGGAGAGAAACCGAAAGAGGCCTGAGTGTGTGGAACTAGCAGTGAAGCTCCAGAGTGGGGCGAGAAAGAGAGAGGAACCCAGAGGTGGGGAAAGTCCATATAGTCTCAGAGAACAACTGAGAGAAGCCCTAGTGTGGGAAATAAGTCAAGAAGAAGCCCTGAAGTGGGGCGAGATAGGGGAAGAAGCCTGGAGTGGGGCAACAAGACAGAGAGAAATCTAATGTGGGTTAAAGAACTGAGGAGCTCAGAATGGAAAACGGGTAAAAGCAGGCCCCAGAGCGGGGGAGGAAGAGACTGAAAGAACCCCAGAGTGCAGGAAAGGGAAGTACAAAAGTCTCCCTGAAACGAGGAGGACAGCGAGACACCTACGTTTCAACCAGAACCAGAGTGGCCTGACTACAACCCCGGGACTGCACTGCAGATGTACACAAACTATATGTTTTGGACTGTGAACATTCGCAAGGGACTTTGGTAAAGAGACACAAGGGTGGGGGGCCAGAAGACAGCAGAAATCCCTTCCTCTTGGACAAGGCCCAAAAGTATATCTTGGCTGTTTTACATTTTCTTTTGAGCAGTAGGGGGTAAAAATAGGTCAGACTAGGATTTCTGGACTTCTTTGTATTCATTGTTTTCACAGTTACGAAGCACCATGTCAAATTATTACAATCAAACACTTTGATTCCAGTAGTCTCCCAACATTACATTCCCCTATAGCATTCAATTAATGACCATCTTCCCTAGATCCCTTCTCACTCTCAAATATCTTTACCCTCTTTCCCACCATCCAAAGTCCCAAGACATGCAGTTCCTAGTGCCCCCCCACCAGCTACCAGCTTCCTTATAGTAACGTACATCTCCACCTATGGAGGCCATCTCCTCTACTGATTCTACATATAAAATCCCCCTCTTCCTTGTCAGTATCCATTCTCTTCAGGAGGGTGTAAGATCCGGGAAAGATAATTCATTCAACAATTGCCCCAATCTAACTCAACTCCATGGCTCTCCTCTGGGACTTGTTGTTTTGTCAAGTACTTCATCTCTACCATTCCCCATCGCTGTAAACTGGCAGTGATTGCTTTATCGACGGACCCCTAACACTTTTCCAAGATATCGCAGCTCTACATTTAGCCAGTACCATCATAAATTGTGCCATTCTATTCCGTGTTTTATGACTTTTCTTCCCCGGGATCAATCCCCCACAAATAGATTGTTCGAGCACGTGTACAATTGCTACCTAGCAAGGCATTGAGACACTCCATCCCCCCTCCCAGTATATAATTATGACCAGGCATTCCCAAATCATATGCCAAAAACCTGAAGAACCCACCTTACATCGGGGGCATTCATGTGGTATGGAGGGTTTGATCATATGCAACTTCGCTGGTGTCATATACACTCTGTGTAAGTATTTAAATTGTATTAACTGAAACCTTTCTGTGGCACTTACTTGGCCTGTCCCCACATCTGAAGCCATTATTTATAGAAATCGAGAAACCCGAATCCTTTTCCCACTTCCCCTTAACTGTCAATTCCTTAGTCAGTCTTGCATTTTGCAGGGCATTGTATAACATGGAAATTCTCTTCCTCCCATCCCCTAACGTCAACAGTGTGTGTGTGTCACAGAACACCGCGCTGGTTCTTCCGGTATGCAGTCCCACAATCCTGCCAATCTCTTAACCACTTTAGCATATGTGAGAAAATGGGCACTCGAGATGCCGTATGTGGTTCTCCACTGGACAAATGTCATGAGCTTCGCTCCCTCAAAACAATACCCCAACACCTTACAGTTCTGTTCAGTCAGGGTAGCCAAACCTATGCTCCTCAATGCTACCAAGATCCTCATATCAAAACCCAACGGTAAATCTGCGCCATATAACCCTTTAACCTTCTGCTTTGTCAAAATTCTCCTCCAAGCCTCCTGTACAACCTGAAATATATTTGTGCTACCTTTTCCTGCTACGGAGTTCCATAACAATTAAATTCCTTGTCTATGACCTGGGATGCCACCCAGCTGAAGGGGCCCCTGAGGGACCCTCGGATGTGGAAACAAGGCACAATCACCACACACAAATGGATACGCCAGACACAAGGTTCTGTTCCCAAAATCTAGGGTTTATTGCAATATAAAAATAGTCCCAGTTGGCCAAATGGTCCCACGCCCCGCGATGTGTGTCTAACAGACCTCAGGGAACGCAAGAGAGTGAGAGACGTACATCAGTTACATACATACAAAAGGAGCACCTTACAATCATCAATGACACAGTATACACATTCGATGCAGCCCCCAATTCATTTCCCTTTGAATTAGAGGCGATGATTGACCATTGTGACAAATATGACACCATATTTAGTAACGGTTTGCAATCTCCAATTTTACAGACACCATTCTTTATTTGCGAGAACACAGCGTTTCTGTTTTCATGGGCAAGCTGCGCGTAGGAGACTGGCATATACTAGGCCTCACTATCTCTTAGTTTCGATTCTCGCTCTAGAGGTCAGCCCGCTCTCCGGGGCCTCACTGTGCTCAGAAAAGGGGGGACGTAAAGAAGAACATAATTCAACTCTTTAAATGCTAGTTTCATACATTGCTATTCTTTCAGGAGACTCGCTGGCATTCGTGTACTGATTAAAATGCCTTGCTCCCTGTTTGAACATGTTCCTTAGCCTTGGATCATTGAAGCGAAATAATATCTACAGCAAGGCAGTTTTACATGAGGCAAAGTGGCAACGTTAGAGAGAGCAGAGAGAAAACAAAATGGCAATTCTGGTCATCTTAAAATGGCCTCACTCTAGTTGAACTGATAGCTACGTAATAACTAATAAGTATATATTCTTAGCACTGTAAATGAGGCGATTGGTCTTCGGCCAACCAATTAATCATGCATTTCCTTCCGCCCAAGTGGTATTTAGTATTTCTGGACTGACACAGCAATCTGGTAATTTCCCCCTGCGAGGATGTATTCCATAGGACCGTTGATTTGAGCTGTGGTGCTAAAAGTATAACTCGAAATCAGGTAAGTTTAGCCTCCCACCCCCATTCCATGTGTACATCGTAGTGTACCAATGGCTACCCTGCACCTCCCTGTATTCAACAACAATTCCCCTGGCTTCTCATCAAGCATTCTGAAAAAGATCTTCTTTTTCATATAAGGAATATTTGTAAAACAATATAACATTTGAGGCAGAACCACAATCTTACATAAGGCCACCCGTCCCATCAAGGACAATGGTAGCTTTTTCCAGAACTGGACAGCATCCCCTATACTGGATAATGCCGGTCCTGTATTATGCACAAATGTCTCCTCCACCTTGTGGAATATCTGGACCTCTAAGTATTTAAATGATACCAATTCCCATTGTACATCCCAAGCTGGAAGATCCCCACTCCTTGTGGCACGGAGCTCCCCTAAAAGGAATAGTATTGATTTTTCCCAGCAGTTTCCTGAAATTACGCAGGACCTCCAATATAAACGCAATATTCTCCAGTGGATCATTTAAATCTCATAGAATGTCATCTGCATATAGCGGGATGTTGTGAGTCGCGCCCCCTACTGAAAACCCAGATACACTAATATATGTCCAAAACATCTGGCCAAGGGTTCAAATAGAATAGGCGACACCGGGCAGCCCTGTCTCGAGCTCCTTTCTAACACCCATCATGAAGACACCCAGTCCCCCGTTTTCAATCGTGCCATCGGGTCAGTATATAGGAGCTTCACCATCAAATAATTCCTACCTCAAACCCACATGCCTTCAAAGCTCTAAAGAGCCACATCCATTCTAATGAATCAAACGCTTTAACTGTGTCTAATGAAGCTAGCACCATCGATTTACCGTGATTTTCACAAAGCTGAAATGTTCGAGGGAGAAAGGACTGAAAGTTATTTTACCGAAAATAACTTTTGGTATTCTCTCCTCTGAACATTTTAGACTATCCCCTTGACCCCCACTGCCTTACTTACCTGTGGGTTGCACATCTCCTTGTGTGCCGCCGTCTCCAGCATCCCTCTGCGACGTCAGTTCCCTTCACTTGAGTGTATGGGGAACTGCGCTGCAGTGTCCGCTTTTCCTTCTTTTTAAACATTGAGACGGGAGCAGGGGATACCCCCGCTCACATTACAGTTAAGAAGTGTGCGGGGGACACTGTAATTAAGCAATATGACCCGAGCGGCGGGAACATTACCGACTCAGGTAATTCCCCGGGGCCCATAGTTATTAACAAAGGCCCCGGGGCATTACCTGAGTCGGTAATGCCCCCGCTGCTCGGGTCATATTGCTATTAGTACCCCGGCCCGCATTATGTGCGTGACCGGGGCACTAAAAGCATTTTTTTCTGTCCCGAAACGCTGCAGCGTTTCGAGACAGAAAAAGAAAATGAAACTACCAAGAAAATGGCCGCCAGGAAAGGGAAAACGGAGTCCATTTTCCCTTTCCATGGCGGCCATCGGGAGTGGACATCGGGAGCGGACGCTCTGGGAACACAAGTGTTCCCAGCGCGTCCGCTCCCGAAAAAGGATCAAAAAGAAGGTAAGTGGGGTTGGGAGGGCGGGAGAGGGAGAGAATAAAAAAAAAGTAAAAAAAAAAAACAAAGAAACGTATCTGCGTCCCCGGCGAGGGACGAGGGAAGCCTCCAGCCGTGTGGAGGAACGGAGCGGGGATGGCCCGCTCCGAGTCGCCACATGGCTGGAGGCTTCCATCGTCACCCGCCGGGGGCGCAGGAACAAGAAGGTAAGTGGGGGTGGTGGGAGGAGGGAGGAAAGGGAATTCCCCCAAAAGAAACGGACCCGAGTCCCCGGCGGGGGGCGATAGCAGCCTCTCAGCCGTGGGGAGGCTCGGAGCGGGGATGGCCCCGCTTCCAGCCTCCACATTGGCTGAGGGGCTGCCACGCCCCCCCGCCAAGGACAAGGCGGCTGGAATCCCTGCCGAGAATAGAAGGGTTCTCGGCTGGGTAAGGACCCGGCGAGAGCCAATCAGAATGCGTGTTGCATTCTGTTTGACTCTCGCCAGGTACTAATGGTTTCTATGTCATATTTTTTCAAATGTTTAGGCTATAAAAGATTTTCTTCCAGCCTAAATTTGGTAAAATATGGCATACATTTTTTTTCTTCAGTCTTTTTGGATGTTTCTAGAACCGTCTCCTCTATGGATCGTTTCACTGTTGAGGAAAACACGGCACTCCCACAGCATCCAAACGGCGCCCCTTATCAGTCTCCTTCTTTATGTGTCTTAGAATGTGGCAGTCTTTTTTCAACCAATTCCATGCCTCCTGTGGAGTTAAAAGAAAATGCGATTTTCCTTCATCCAACACCTTCAATTTCATCAGGAAAGATCATCAAATACTGTAGACGTCAGAGAACTGCATCAAAAGACCTCCTCAGTTTCTGGACCTTCTATGTGAAATTAGGGAAAATAAGGATCCTAGCATTACCTACTGCAAAGCATCCCTGTTTGGGAGACTCTTGCACAATCGCCTCTCTGTCTCTGAAATTGAACAGCTTGGCCATAATCGCTCTCGGGAATCCTCCTTGTGGTGGGCCCTTTCTACTGTAAAGAGCTTTGAGAGGCCTCTAATTTGCAATGTCTCCAAGATCAACTTTTCAATGTATAGCTCTGCACTCTTCCCTTCTTCTGAGACTCCGACCAGGCGTATATTAGGTCTCCGAGAGGAGTCCTCTGCATCCTCCACTCTCGGCTCCAAGGTTCTGGCCGCACCCACCAAACCTCTTGTTCTTCAGTACAGTCAATTCATCTTCAATAGTGCTCATTATCTGTTCCACTTCCTTCACCCTATTGCAAACTTTCATTAAATCCGCTCTTACCTAGGAGACATCCACCCCAACTTCTTTGATGTTTCCGTCCGGGGATGTTCTACATTCCTGGATCGCAGTGAACAGGCCTTCCAGCATGACTCCACCTGCCTCCCTAGGGTCAGTGCCATCTTCTCTCTCCACCACTGCTTGTTTCCTTGACTTAGGCCTCACTCCAACATATTCTCCATCCCATGCTGCCCATTCACCATGTTAGCTCTGTCCCACCAACCAACACTTCCCCACAGACTGTGGCAAGTACAACCCCATCCTGCAAAGGGCAGATTACGGTGACTCTATTAGGTTCAAATATAAGTAATTAGATATACCTATCAGAACAACACCTCCAGCGATCTTTCAATTGGTGTGAAGCAGATCCAGTATGCTCCTGTAACTCTTCAGATATTACAAGCAGCTCCACAATATCAGGAAAGCCACCTCCTCTGTTGGCATTCATCCCCCCGCACTCATTGGTGCTCCAAAACGATTAAATAGGCTCAACCGGGGCAGAGAAATACCCCCTCAGCTGTGAGCATCACAAGCACTCCACAACGTCTCCTCTTCAGGCCCAAGCTGCTGATATTGGAGTATTAACACACCTTTGCCACCTATTCCTCGCAGCTCCCCGCGGCCTCAATCGATTCACTCTCTATACGTTCTGCAGCCCATCCCCACACCGGCAATACTCCTCATCTTCCTCTGTTGCCAGGAGCACCCAGTCGCTGCTGTCCGGATACATAGTTTCCCTGCCACAATGATCCGTTCACCCGCTCTCGTTGATCCGCTCCCCTCCAACAGAAATCTTCGCTGCAACCAGTCACGTCCAGGCCACCCTCCACCACTAACAAAATGGTGCTTCCTCACCAATCAAAAACACTGAATATATCCGCCGTTCCTTATTGGTGGCATATGCTGAACTCCCCAGGTAGCGTAGGCTTGCCGGACCAGAAAGCAAAACAAATCTGGGTTTCATAAACAGATATTTTCACAGATGAAAAACGGGCGGCCCAGGAGCCCAGGATCAGCACGTCTGCTTCTGATGGCTGCTGGCCACGCCCCCGACTTCACTTATGCTTGACGATCTTGACACTCTGACAAGCATTCTTTTTAATATTTGCATAGAGTAGGGCTTAGTATCACAGAGTTATGAAAAGATCTAGACTTTTTAAATCCAAAGAGGAAGTAAACCTTTCTTTGAAAATCATGCTGTCTCTTGATTCTAACACCGGGCTTGGGAAGTCAAAGTACATGGGAGATGAGAGAGAGGGGGACAGCCCTTTGAGAGACCATATGCGAATGTTTCATTAGAAATCCTTGAACCCTCTTTGAGAGTTGGTGTGTTCTTGAGGCCATCTGTGACACTAAGGTGTGGTGCACGCATCATTCAAAAAGATGTTAAACCAGCCCCTTTGAAAGCATTTTAATATTACTAGTATCATCGTTTGAGGAAGTATCATCATATTTTAAGTTGACGGTCGGAGGTTACTATCCACTATGGCAGGCAGCAGGGTAGTACTCGCTCTTATGCTCCACAAAATGAATGTTGTAACTTGAGCATGGGATACTACGGAATGACTGCAAAGCATTTGGACCCTGCCACAAAACTGTGCATATGCAAGGTCCGGAAAAAGACCAGTTATATATTTTATGTTGAACTCCATCCAATACGGAAGCCAGACTGTATGTAAAGGGTTTCCCAGCACTTGGGTCACATTTGTAAAAAAAGCAGCATTATCCATAAAGCATAAAGGTCCTATATCTAAGCTCCTGCTGTAAGCCGAATTTGACTCTTGCGCTTCCTCGCTATAAAACATGTCCAAACAAGGACAGAAACAGAAAGGCTCGTCCTCTGGAGATATCAAAGCACTCATGCAAGCCGCAGACGCCCAATAGCGCACCCTACAACAGACAGTTGCGCAAGTGCATTCTCCTATCCAAGAAGACAAACTGACACAAGAGGACCCACTGCTGCGCAAGTCTGACCTGTTGGAGTTGCTACAAGAGCTAAAAAAAGACATTAGAGATAGCGCCTCTGACCTGGCCAACAAAGGAATCACAGCAGTGGAAAAGCGGGTGAATGAAGCAGAAACGACACTGGCAGAGCAAGGACACGAAGAGGATGCGCTATCTAGAAGAGTCCAGGATCTGGAGCAACAACTAAACCGTATTCAAGACGAAAAAGAAGATGCCGAAAATAGATCAAGGCGTAACAATATACAAATTCGAGGTGTGACCAAATCAATCCCAGATTCAGAGCTCCAACAAACCGTAATCGAAATATATCGACAAATATTGGGGCCAGGCGATGAGAGAGACATCATTCTGGACAGAACCCATAGGGTTTACACCACTATCAAATCAATAGAAACTTGACCCCAGATGTGTTAACTAGAGTGCACCTATACCATCTAAAGGATGACATCATGAAGGCAGCTCGTAAGGCAGAACCTATGAAATTCCGGACAACAACCATACAGCTTTACCAGGACCTGGCGCAAGCCACATTGCAGAAAAGGAAGGGATTGCGAGAGGTGACAGACTGGTTGAGGAACAAGTCAACCCAATATCGCTGGATCTTCCCGTCCGCCTACGCTTTAACTGGAAGGGACAGCAATACACAATCACAAAAGAAGAGCAATGGGATGAACTCTTGAGAAACATGGAAGGGAAGGAAAGCGACACTGAAAGGAGATCCCCAACGGATCACCCTAATGACTGCGAGGCCAGAGGGAGAGAACATTGGAAACCAGCGCGATCGCGCCTACGAGGCTATACAAAAGAACATAAAGAGACAAACTCAGAATGATAAATCCATATAAAAATAAAGTCCTGCCAACAAGCTTTGAATCCTATGTGCCTATCAAGATTTGGAAAAAAGCAGCTGAAGGACATCTCTACGGAGGCAATACCCGAGAAAAAGGCAGATTGATTTTCACTAATGGATCACCCTAAAAAGGGTAAGGAGGTGAGCATAAAGATAGAGATGACTAGACTGGAGATAAGAAAGAATGAGGGGGAGGGGGAGTGGCGGGGGGGGGGGGGGCACGGAACCCTTAGTTCCAGGGAAAGTTAGTTCCCGATGAACAGTTAACTGTGTGACAGCTAATGTTATTTGTTGATGTTATAACGTTTTTGAAAGTTGGGACACGGAAAGGGGGAAGAATCCCATACAAAATACAAAATGTAGTAGAAGATAAAGCTACATATATGCGGCACCCAGGAGTTCTAATGGAAAAGAGGAGGATAAATCATATGATACCTGACCCTGAATATGGCTGACTTGACGTTCGTCACGCTTAATGTGCAAGGGCTAAACTCCCCTATTAAAAGAAGATCCATCATGAGAAGGCTAAGGGAGTTACAGGCTTTAGTGGTGTGGGTGCAGGAAACTCACTTGCTCCCAGAAGATGAGCACTGACTGAAACACAGGGCTTTTCCAACACAATTCCTAGCTTCAAGTGGGACGAAGAAGAGAGGGGTGGGAATTCTTATAGTTAGAGGAATCCAATTTGAAAAGCAGTTTGTTAAAAGAGACCCGGAAGGGAGATACCTGATCTTGGGGGGAAAGCTAATGAACCAACAAGTGGCGCTGGTGGTGATCTATGCCCCCAACGAAAAGCAAGATCGGTTCCTTATGGAGCTGATCTCTAAAATAGCAGAATGGGGGAGAGGTCAAATCCCCATAGGAGGAGATCTCAACTGTGTTATGGATGCCTCAATGGACAAGACTCTCCCAGCAACACCTAACGATAATCTAAATAGACGAGCCTTGGCTCAATTTCTTAGAGATCTACAACTAATAGAAACCTGGCGCTTTTTTCGTCCTCAAGAAAAGGACTACACTTTTTATTCAGCAGTACATAAAGTATACTCCCGGATCAAAATGATCCTAGTCTCCGATACAACCATCCCACAGATCACAGAGCTTGAGATTGGAGTGCGATGTATATCTGATCATGCACCAGTCTCTATGACCATGGAAATGCCACACTCGAAGTCACAAGCTCGCAAACTATGGCGATTAAACAAACTGCTATTGAAAGACCTGGCATTCAGAACAGACATTGAACAAGTATTAAGAAACTATTTCACCGAAAACACTACGCCGGGAATCGATACGTGAATATTATGGGATGCCAGCAAGGCCCTAGTCCGGGGGGAATTTATTGCACACACAGTAAATCTCCTAAGAAGAAAAGAAGGAGAGAGGCAAGATCTAGAGACAAAAGTGAAGGCTGCAGAAGCGCAAAATAAAGATACAAAATCTCCCAAAGCTTGCCGAGAACTCAAACAAGCCAAAGCTGCACTAGAGGCTCACTATGCGGACGAATCTGCACAACTCCTCCTCCAAACAAAACAAACGTATTATATCAAAGGTGATAAAGCCAATCGGCTTCTAGCGGCCAAACTGAAAAAACATAAGAACCGTAATCGCATTACCCGATTAGCACATGCGGGGGGGGGGGAGATGGCCAAAGACGAAAAAGAGATAGCAGAGGTCATGCATGCCTTTTATGTTAAGCACCTATCAAGGGATGATTTAAAAAGGGAGACCCTAACAGAATTCTTGGCACAAGTGGATCTGCCACAGATTACTGACAATGACAGATTAGAGCTGGAAGCACCTATATCAGAAGAAGAGGTGCGAGCAGTCATTAATGCCCTGAAAGGGAACAAATCCCCAGGCCCAGACAGGCCTCACTAATGCTTACTATAAAACTTACCAAAACGTATTAGTCGGCCCACTAACACCACTATTCAACTATATAAGAGACACTGGCCAGGTCACGAGGGATATGAGCCCAGCCACCACAGTCCTTCTCCTAAAACCAAATAGCGACCCAACGGAATGTACTAGTTATCGCCCCATCTCCTTGTTAAAAGGCGACGCAAAAAATGTACTCCACGGTTTTAGCACAAAGGTTAGCCAAAGTCCTCCCTAAAATAAGTAACTCAGATCAGGTGGGATTTATAAGAGGACGCCACACATATGATAAGATTCGCAGAGCAATAAACGTCATAGAATGTACACGAAAAACTGACCAACCCATGTCCATAACAGAGTTGGACGCTTGTAGAGCTTTTGATAGCTTAGACTGGAGCTTTCTTCAGCTGGTCTTGGGGAGATTTGGATGTGGCCCAACTTTCTCTCGCATGGTTATGGCCAATTTCATATACCCATCAACAAGATTGATGATTAATGGTCAGCTGACCGAGAGCATCCCGATCTGTAAGGGCACTAGACAGGGGTGTCCACTTTCACTGCTAATTTTCGCTATGGCTATGGAGCTGCTAGCTCAGGGAATCCAAGCAGAGCAGGACATCCTGGGGGTGGACACCGGGACTGGGGGTACTCAGAAAATTGCGTTATATGCAGACGATATCCTTCTTTTCCTGAAAGACACAGAGCATTCTCTCCCTCATGCAATTACACTGTTAAAGAAATGTGCAGAAGTTTCAGGGTTCCATATTAATTACCCCAAATCTAGCGCACTTAATATCACAGAAAATTCAGAGAGAGTGGAGAGGTGGAAGGGAACATACCCATTAAAATGGAGTCGAGGACCCAGGGCCTACCTAGGCGTAAACCTAACACCTACCTATAGGAAGCTTTATGGGGCAAACATCCCGGGACTGATGACAACATTGATAGAAGACCTGAAAAGGTGGGACATGCAGGAGTTATCCTGGTCAGCGCGGATAGCTGCAGTTAAGATGGCTTTGCTTCCCAGATTTTTGCATGCAGTGGGCGCTCTCCCGGTGAAAATCCCTCCCCCGGCAATCCAAAATTTACGAAAGAAAGTTATGGCCTTCATTTGGAAAGGGAAAAAGCAGAGAATCCACAAAAAAGTTCTCTTCTGAACAAAAACCATGGGAGAGTTAGGGATGCCAGAATTGCGGAGATATCTTTGGGCGGCGCAGGTGACACCAATGTTACAATGGTCTCAGAGGGAAAACCAAAACCGATGGATACACTTAGAAAGAGAAGCAACAAAAACCCCATTAGAAATATTAGGATTCTTGCACCCGAAACATAGAGGAGGGAGAGGCACGCTTCTGGAATCAACGAAAACTACCATATGGTACTGGTATAAGGCTCTTCGGAGTAAAAAGCTACAATTAGGGGGTGGCCCACTCACACCAATGGCCAACAACCCAGACTTCTCTCCAGGCACACAACCACAATTCGGTCCCGTTGGGAAGGAAGGGAGAGTCTTGCCCTAGGAGACTTCTACATGGAAGGGGTACCCTTGACATTCGAAGGATGTAAAGAAAAGTTAATGATCCCCGAAAACAGAACAATATCATTATATTCAGATAAGACATTGGATCAAAAACACAAGGGTTAAAGAAGGAGCATCCCGACAACCAACGGGGCTAGAACTCACCATGCGAGAAGGAACACCCAAAAAAGTCATATTGCGGATATACTGCCTGCTCTGCGGAGCAGACCCAGAAGAGACACTCACATACATGAAAAAATGGGAGGATGAAGTGGGCAAGCATATTCCCATAGAAACGGGGGGATAAATATGGCACCGGGCAGCGAAGAGCTCCAAATGTGCCTCAATCAAAGAGACAGCATTTAAACTGTGCCTTAGATGGTATATGACTCCACAGCGAATACACTCCATCAAGAATAGTTACTCCCCTTTGTGTTGGTGGGGCTGAGGGGGAGTAGGGGATATGATCCGTATGTGGTGGTCTTGCCCACGAGCACAGACATACTAGAAAGAAATCCTGAGTCATATTAAAGAAATATCAAAGGTACAGATCCCCATGGATCCGGTGGTAGTATTGCTGGGGGCGGCAGTTGAGAACATTTATGCAAACACCGGGAACAATGCCACGCTCATCACCCACTTGTTAAGCGCAGCAAGGATTAACTTGGCACACATGTGGAAAAATAAACAAGGCCCAATAGAAGCTACGTGGTGGGTTAAATTGTGGGGAATCATGGCCTTGGAAAAGGTAACATATGGATGCCCCTCCACGAATTCACCAAAGGCAGAGAACAAATGTACTTTAAACCTAGAATATTACGAAAAAGTTTCTATAATATGATCAATGAAACCAGGATGAATCTCTGAGGACGCGAACTGCAGAGACACGCGGATGGACGCGTGTCGTAGCAAACTCAACAGCACTTTATCGCTATCATAACAACAAGCCGGGAGAGGGAGGGGGGAAAACTGTTAACTCTTTCATTGTTCATTGTTAATTAATTATTATGCTCAAGGACTCAACGGTATAAGTGAGTGCATGAAAACTATAAGAAAATAAGACATCGAATGAATTATATTATGCCTTTATATTTCAACATGTTTGTAATCAGAGCTCTTGAGATAAAATATAAAATAAAGTTTGTAAAAAAATAAATAAAAAAAGCAGCATAGGGTTTTCAAGAAAAGACAAGAGAGAAATATGTCTTTTTTGGGGAATAAGTATTTATGTAAGTATTTAGTGGTCCTCAAATGTTATAGGTATTTTACAAGGAAGGGCTCTGACCAGCTATTAAAGTTTCATCAATTATCTTTTCAATGTTCACCTTTATTCAAAAGTAAATGCTTACCTTTGCAATAATCGTACAGAGAGATGGGTTCAGATTCTATGTTCATTTCACATTGTGCAAGTGTGCTAGAGAGAGTTGAGCATGGGGGTTCACTGCTATAAACAAGTTAGGGAAAGCTGGGCCCTGAGATGTAGCCTCACTCAGTAGATAAAAGGGCAGCAAACACTACCACGAGGACAAGCAGCCATAGAGAGAGCTGTGACATTGTTATCACATTGCACACCTGAAGTATACCAGGAATGCCCATTATTTTAGTACTTAAAAGACTGTTAGAGCCTCAACAGGGAGTGTGATAGCTAGGATTGGTATGGTTAATGAGAGCGTTCTATAAATGTGGTTGGTGGTTACATGACCACAAAGATATGTGACTGGAATGGCATGTTTGTCTTTCTGACAATTGTCTCTCTGGGAAGCACAACGACTCCTCCCAGCCAGCTAAAATCCTGAAGACTTTGCCTATGACAGACCCTTGATTGGTGGCGTCAACTGCTGGGCCTCCCCACTCGCAACGGCTCTTGTCCCTCTCACTACTGCAACAGCAAGGGAAAAGGATGAGAGTCCAAAGGGGTGGCTTACCATCCTAATTCCGACTTCTGTCTCCATAGCCCTACTAGCATGCTTCCTGCCCAGTGTATTGGCCCCTCGCCCCCAGTACCTTGAAAATTTGCTCCATCCAGATCAGAACAGGTTCTTTACCATTCATCAGGTGGTACCAGTCTTTTGTATTCTGCACGCCACTTCACCTTCAGATGGGTCTGTTTACATAATACAGGATCTGAACCGTCCCTCCATCCTGGTGAGTCAACGCCTGCAGGCCATTTGGTTCCCAGGAGGATAGCTCAGGGGCAATAACTTGTCTTGGATGCAAGACAACGCATAGCAGCATGGGTTTCAAACCTGGCCCGCCCTTAGAGGCTGGTCTCCGGTGAGAAGCTCAAAATAGGAAAGCAATGTAACTTTTTTTATGGGTGGTTTATTTTGTAAAAGTCAGAAGCGGGTAGAATTAGTGTTCCAAATCTGTTTGTCTGATTGTTTCTGTTGGGACTTTGGGTCAGAAACTGGAATGGCTGTTGACTGAGATTGGTCCAAGTGGCTGAATTTGAACCAGTGTTTGGGGAGTTGTGCTCATATGTCAGTTTAGTCTTGTGAGTAGCCAGATGTTGAGCGATCTTCTGAAGGCTAGGAAGTCTTTATCTTTGTGCAGACACCTCACGGATGATTTCCAGATCTTGGTTGAAAGACATGTGCTTAAGACCTTCCTCGTCCAGGAATGGCTCCTCTCTAACAGTTAGGACCACACACCCCGCACTCCCCACCCTACCTGGGACTCAGTGATCTGCTTCTCACTGTTTCCTCCCAGGTTGCTTGTAGATCCTTTGCTGACAATTGCCCACCCTCCCCTGCAAGCACCCTGCTGCCTTTTTTTCTGCTTCTCTCACTGTGCTCTTCCCCATATGATTATAAAGCGCTGCTGCTTCCTGAACTAGCTCTGTGCTCAATAAATACAATAATAACAATCATAATAACAATCATAATAATAATAATAATAATAATAATAATTATAATAATAATAATATTATAATAATAAGTGAAAGAAGATCCTCTGTGACTTTCTGGTTAAATATTGGCACTGTATTATTGGACCACAGTGTTCTGGTGGGCTTGGAGTGGATGACTTTCCTCTGGGAGGATTCTGGCCCTTGAGGGGTTATGAATTGAATCCTATGTTTGAACAGGAGACCGTGGAGCATTATAGAGTCGGTTGATGTGGTTCGATCTTTGGAGTCTCAGAAGGAGTCTTTCGGCAGCATTTTGGTCTCTTTATTGTCCGTTCAGGAAGTATTCTGGGAGGCAAAGGTAAAGGCTGATGGCATGATCTAATCAGTATCGATGGTACTTGCGCAAAAAGTACCATGGATCATTGTCGGAAGATCGGGTATGGCAAGCTGTGCCAGAAGGTTTGGAGGAACTCATTACAATGGCTTTTACCTGGGGTTCGATTGTGAGGGTGCTGTCTGTGAAGAGTCTGAGGTTTTTGATTGTTGCAGTTGGCTATGGGCAGGTTCTGCTTTCTTCAGGCCTTAGGATTGCTGTGAGGTTGGGGGCTGTGGCGCTGTAAATCATCATTTCAGTATTGGGTGAGTTGAGATTAAGTCGATTTGTTGTCAAGCACGAATCAACTTGCATGTGCTCATATCTGGTTTATTTGATGAAGTGCTGACTGTAGGGATGTACCCAATTTGGTTGTCATTTACATAGCTGAAGCACACAGGGCGAGTTGTTAATGATATGATATGATAAGTCATTTATAGCACGCCTGTACTCAAGTGTTTCTAGGCGCGACAAGACAAGGAAGGGAAGACAGATGGAGGACAAAACAACAATCTTACGAGGCCTTGTGCCATTCCGATTGTGCAAGTGCGGGGAAGGGGGAAGGGGAGAAGTGCAAAGGGGAGGACAGGGGAGGGTAGAGTTCAAGGGAACTCTTAAGTGCTGCTGGGAGGTGGCTCATAAATGCAGAGAGTCAGGGGACTGTAGTGTTGCAGATACAGTCCCTAAGTGGTGGGAGGCCTGGAGTTAGTGCAAGGGCAACTGGTTGTGCAGGAGCATGGTCCCTTAAGTTCAGTGGGTGGCCAGATAACCAGTAGCGCAGCAGACAGGGACATCAGCAAGGGAGAGGGAGAGAGAAAGCGGAAGCGAAAAAGGAAGGTTTTGAGTTGCTGCCGGAACCTTAGGTGGTCCTGCTCAAGTTTGAGAGGGGCAGGGAGACTGTTCCAGAGGGAGGTCCCAGCCAAGGACAGAGATCTACCACCTACTCTCTGCCTGGAGAAGCGTCTGACCCTCAGAGAGTTGGAGATGGATGAGCGGAGGGCTAGAAAAGGAAGATACTTAGGAAGAGAACGTTGGATGTAGTGTGGTACCTGGCCCCAGAAAGCCTTGTGGACGGTGCAGAGGGTCTTGAACTTGATCCTTGCAGATACAGGTTGCTAGTGGATAGATTTCAGGGCTGGAGAGATACAATCCCTGGACTTGACGCCAAGGACAAGTCTTGCAATCCTGTTCTGGATTAGTTGTAAAGAGCAAAGAGTAGAGGCAGGCAGATTTAGAAAGAGGCTGTTGCAGTAGTCCACCCTAGAGAGAACCGAGGCTCTGGAGACGGTGAGCTTCTGGGGAAAAGTGGGAAAAGGAAGAATACCTCTGAGTAGGTGCAGCTGATAGTGTGACTTCTTAGAGACGTCAGAGATGTGAGGAGAGAAGGAGAAGGTGCAGTCGAAGATGACCCCAAGGTTCTTAGCCTCACTAGAAGGAGCAGGTAGAGGGGCCCAGGGTGGGCAGCCAGAGTGAGAGAGGGAAGGCGGAAGCAGGTATCCCAATGAGGAGGATCTCAGTCCTGCTGGCATTAAAGCAGATATCGTTGGAGCGACACCATTCCTGAATTGTGGAACAGTCAGGTATGAGAGAAGGAGCAGAAGAGGCTGAGGGGAGCCTGAAGGAGAACTGGGTGTCATCCCCATAACACTAAAAGTTAGAACAGAAGTTAGAGATGCGGTGGGACGGAGGTGTCAAGTAGTGGTTAAAGAGCTAGGGAGAGAGGTTTTCAAATCTGGGTCCCTGCTACGAGATCACGGCTTGTGAGGATTGCAACGACGGACCTTATACAGTGAGATTGGCCGCATTCGCTCTAGTGGTCCCTCCAGCCTTCACCACCCGAACAGCAGCACATAGAGGCAATGAGCATTTTGTATTTATGCCTCCACATTTATTGAAGAACACGCGTACCTCATTATTACAGGGTCGATAGCCTATACACGGGCCTCACAGCAGTACGGATAAGGAGGGTTGAAGCACTCTGAAATCCATCCTTAACATTCCAGACGTAGCTGTAATGACACAAAGACTGTCCTGAAGAAAGTGGGTAAATTCACTTAAATACAACTGAAACCGGTAGATGATTAAGAACTATATGGAATCACATGTTCTTGCTTCCACATCGAGTGGCTATCTTCCATTAGGTCCCCCCCAACCCCACATGGGTAAAAGCCTTTTTTCTGTCTTCAACAGTTTCATGAATGAAACATTAAGTGTGAACAAGTTGTAGGCTCACTTACACCTGTTGGGTCATTTATAAACAAAGGGGTGCCTGGTATATATCCCTGGTCCTCCAGGCTAGATACTTTGAGAACAAACAATAGTGGACCCATGGGATAGGGAATGGCACATGTTACACATTTATCTTTTTAAATATACCAATAAATATCACAATCTAGTATCAAATTAATTTTTATTGTCATACACAATTATATAGTATACATTCATAAAACCAATATCAAAACATTTTATTCAAAATTCAACTCACATACATTCAATCCTATCATCCATTCAATATCACTTTCTTAATAAAACGTACGTATCACACCTATCTCTATCACCACTTTGTCAACAATATATATTTTTCACTGTGAAATGCCCTCCACCTGACTCGAGATGGTTCTATCTATGTATAGTCAATTACACAGATCTAGTTGTCGACACGTGTTTCGGTTGTCTGTTTGGACTTCAACACATTCATCCACTTGGTAAAGCAACCTTCATCAGGACCACAATGGGGAATTCAGTCATTCCCATTTAACAGAGTAGGGTGAGTTACACCACCTAAAACCATTAACAATCTAAAATCATGCCAATCCTATCGTCGCAGCGGGACTGGACACCACGTACGAAGGACCAGTGAAGGAACTCAGTCCTCATCTTAAATGCGCCCTTGCCAGAGGTAGCAGGACGGAGAGCTCACCATTAATAATCTACAGGTGAGCCTTAATGGGTCGATGCATGCTCACGGAAACCACGCTATGGGAGGAAGGGTTTGAGAGGGAATTCGCTCACAGGCCAGCAAATTTACGTCCTCTCATATCTACGCAGGAGCAGTGTTCCAATTCATCGGAGCAGCCCACAGCCTATTTGCAGCAGGAGAAAGCAGACTGAGGGGTTCTACTTCCTGGGAGGGCTGCAAGCGTGCCCCAACGTCCCCGCACAGACCAGATAACCGTAAAGTCAAGGATGCAAAAAAACAACTTGAAGAGTTGGAGAGTGAGATCAAGAAATGTATTATTAACAAACGCAGTAATGCATGTACTATTGTGCGCCGTAATATGAAGAATACTCAACTTCGGCTTGACTATTTCATGCGGAGCAATGCTATTAATAGATAAGGTTGGGGAGATGGTAGTAGGAAATACCCACGAAATAGTGGAAATATGGAAATAGATGCTACATGATACACATCTTGGCATTACATGAGAACGATTCTTTGATTTAGATTCTCAAGTGACTATTATAACTGATGATGTTCTATGTTAGGTCGCCATAGGGAGTTTATGGCGGCATAGCTATACTGAAGAAAAGCTTTGGAAAGGCATACTAAGCTTGGGAGCCTGACTCTAACAAAACCAAGAAAATGTACCTATAGGACTTTTACTTTAATGTAAGTATCTGGATGCAGTGAGATTGATGGTAATCACCAGTGCATATCGGGATATATACTAAGACTATATGCTCTCTCTATTGTAGGATGATAATGAGTACATGACCAGATGATATACTGCTTACACGACTGAGGTAAATAGTGCAGAAAATTATTCGGGGAACGAATAATCCTTTCTGACCAACTGAGGATACGTTTAAATTTTCTGAAGGCGACATCAAAAACGCTGTGATATTAATTTAGAGTCCAAATTATAACCTGAACAGGTTGGCTACAAATCTTTGCATCCCTGGGGTGAGGGTAAATATTTTTACTTTTACACAGAGGTGTGAATAGGATTTTTTCCAAAGCATCAGCATGTTTGTAATGTAAAGAAATAACATTCAAAATGGTGATTTAATTATTACTTTTGAGAATCATGTTCATTCACATTAAAAGTGACAGATAAATAAGAAGGGAATGGCTTGATTTTAGATTGTTAATGGTTTTTTATTGTTGTTTAGGTGGTGTAACTCACCCTACTCTGTTAAATGGTAATGACAGAATTCCCCATTGTGGTCCTGATGAAGGTTGCTTTACCAAGTGGACGAATGTGTTGAAGTCCAAACAGACAACCGAAACACGTGCCGACAACTAGATCTGTGTAATTGACTATACATAGATAGAACCATCTGAGAGTCAGGGCATTTCACAGTGAAAAACATATATTGTTGACCAAGCAGTCATAGAGATAGGAGTGATACGTACGTTTTTTAGGAAAGTGATATTGAATGGATGGTAGGATTGAATATATGTGAGTTGATTTTTTAATAAAAGGTTTTGGGTCATTACATAACTTGTTTTATTGAATTGATAACTTGGATTATCTTTTATTAACATCATCACACATTAGATTAGCACTACAGGTCATTACAATTGCATATTTACCGTGAGTAGACTGACCTGATGTATGTGTTTTCTAACAGTGTTTTCTGACATTGTTTTTATTACTGCCTGTCTCGTCTTACCTTGCATGCAATACGCAGTGTGTTTGACGATGTCTTGCCAACAGGAGACTTTCCAAGCCTCTGAATACTAATTGGTTCCGGGTGCATACTAGAATTTTGGTAATTGGTTCCATTCCGTTTCCTGTCAAGCGGCACATCAGCGCAAACCTAGCAGTAGAGGTGTTTTAGGTAGTGGTATATAGAACTTAACCCTATCCTTCTGTCTCCTTTGTATGCACTCCTTACTCTGGGTTCTCTCCTGCTGTATTCCGAAACGGCGTTCCTTACAGGACCTCTGTGGAATAGCATGTTTAATGTTGTTACAGTCAACCTATTTGGAGTAATGTCCCTGTCATGATGCCTACCCCTGGAGTACCAGGCCAGGCCCAGCAACCCCGGGAGCAGGCATCACGCCCCCGGGTAAAAGCCCAGCGGCCCTTTATAGGGGCTCTTTGGACTCTGTCCTGGCGCCGTTGGCGCCAGGCTCATGTTGGACATCAGCCCTGGCGCCATAGGCGCCAGGCTCATAAGAGGAAGTGTTTGGTGCACTTACCTGAAGCAGACCATGCTGCACACTCACCTGATGCAGACCATGCTGCATGAAGAACCAAGCCAAATGAGGCTTAGGAGGGACTATTTTTCTGAGGGAACTATTTTGTTACTTGGGTGGGGCTGTGGAAGAATACTCACCTGGAACTTCTTCCAAGGCTATTTAAGCCACGCCCGGACAGCCACATGTGCTTCGCGTTGTTCTGCATCCCAGCAGCTGAACGCTCACCCTGTCAGCTCCTGCACCTGGACTCCAGCCATGCCCGCCTCGAACCTGGAACACCTGTAAGGAAAGAAGAGAAGAGAAAGGTGAAAACCAAGAACTTATTCAACCTTCTTACCTGCATCCGCAATCTTCACGCCAGCATTCCTGAAGGAGGACTTCCATTTAAAAGCACCGCGTTGCTCGCTGCAGCGCCGCGCTTCACTCACCTGTTCCCGAGACGCCGCCCGGCTCCATCGCGGCTCTCAGCACCAGTCGCAACATCTCTGCACCTAGGGGAGAGAAGAAGAGACAAAAGGTGAGCAAGGGAACACAAGAGGAAGGCCGAATTTTCAGCCATATTACTTATTACATAGCACACTATTCAGCAGACAGTTAATCCCCTTTCTCATCTGCAGAAGGATATTCCTACGGGCCAGACAAGCAAGATTTGGGGGTCCTGTTCAATCGGTGGTCCGAATTCTGCGCATCACGCTTGAAGAGGCCACAGCAACCCAGACCACACCAGCGCCTCCGTGGGAGCCAGGTGAGCATTACAGAACGCGAATCCTTCCTACAAATTCCCACCCAGGCGCTATGGAAACTTCTGAGACTGACCAGTTGGCCCAACTACTGGGGGAATTACGGGCTGAAGTACACGCCCCTCGTCAAGAGACTAATGCTCTCAGGAGGGAAGTGATTGTATCAAAGGAAAGGACTGATGACCTGGCTAGACAGCTTTTGCAAGGTCAAGCTGGACAAACTCCTTTACCCGGTTCCGGAGGGAACCCCGCACCTGTGCTTTCCAGTAACCCGGTGCAGATTAATCTACCAGGAAACATGCCGCTGGCCCCACCCGAACGCTTTGCTGGGGACCCCAAACGATTCGCCGTATTCATGAATCAGTGTTGTTTGCATTTCCTGTGCAGACCTGGGGCCTTCCCTAATGACCAGACCAAGGTAGCCTTTGTATTGTCATATCTCAGCGGCAGTGCTGCCGATTGGTCAGTTCCACTGGTAACTCAAGATGACCCGATTCTTCGTGATTTTCAAGGATTTTAAGCAAGCATGGAAAGGTTATTTGCTCGTCACTCCCAGGGGCAGGCTCTAGATGACGAACTTCTATCTCTGCAACAGGGCAATCAAGACCTCCTTTCCTACATTGCAACCTTTAATAGGCTAATTGTGGAAACTGGGTGGTCAGAGGATAAAAGAATCACGTTATTTTATCGAGGTCTACGCCGAGAACTTAAAGATGCCCTGGCCCAAGTTGTAAATCCGCCCCAAGAATGCTCAGAATATATAGACTTAGTGGTCCAATTGGATCACAGACTGCAAAACAGAAAAGCAGATCGGTCCAAGTTTGAGACCCGGGTGTTAGTCAAGACCCACGTTAACCTCAAGGGGGCTGAAGCCTCTGAGCCAAGGCAAATCGGAGGAGTTAAAGGACCTTTAACTCAAAAGGAACGTGAAAGAAGACGGCAGATGCACTTATGTCTTTATTGCGGATCCTCTGGACACTTTCTACGAGATTGCCCGGCAAGGCTGCCCAGGAAGGTGGTAGGAGCCGCTGAAAAAATCCATGAAACCTCTGTATCGGGAAACGACCCCGCCCGACAAGCGTAGGGGTCCGCTTGCCGAGCTTGAAAACGAATTCTCAGACCTCGCATTTCATTGTGCCAATGGTCCTCGTAGATTCGGAACAACCTAAGCGGTTGCATGCAATAAAGGCATACATCGATAGTGGGGCTATAGGAAACTACGTGGATCGTGAATTGGTCTCCAGGATTAACCTCCCTCTGCGTCCTAAAACCAGCAAAGATGTCATCACCACAGTTGATGGAACCGAAATTGCCTCGGGACCGGTAACACATTCCACAGCTGAGGTGACACTTGTAGGTCCGGACGGCCATCGGGAGGCAGTTGTGTTTGATGTAATCAAGGCTCCACAGTTTCAGGTTATTCTCGGAATCCCTTGGTTAGAGACACATAATCCTCAAATTGATTGGCGAGCGAAGAGAATAACCTTTCCGGAGTGTGCACGAACCTGCTACCCAGAAAATCTGAAGATCAGTCTAGCATCAGTAACCTCTGTCTCCATGCAACTACCTCCGGAACACCAAGACTTCCAGGACGTCTTCCAAAAGGAACAGGCCAACACGTTACCTCCTCATAGATCGTACGATTGCCAAATCGATCTGGTGCCCGGTGCTCAATCCCCTTGTAGCAGGATTTATGCCCTTACTGAGCCGGAGAATGTGCATTTGAGACAATATTTAGATCAATACCTAGCCAATGGTTTCATTCGCCCGTCAAAGTCTCTGGCATCCTCGGCTTTGTTCTTCGTGCCAAAAAAAAAGGCGACCTTAGAACTTGTATCGATTACCGCGCATTGAACCAGATAACTGTTAAAAATCGTTACCCTCTGCCTTTGATCCCTGAACTCCTTGACCAGGTGAAGGACGCTTGCATATACACCAAGTTAGATCTCCGGGGGGCTTATCATCTGGTACAAGTAAAAGAAGGCGACAAATGGAAAACGGCCTTCCGTACCAAATATGGACTATTCGAATACCATGTGATGCCTTTCGGTTTGTGCAACGCGCCTGCTGCTTTCCAATTCTTCATGAACGATGTCCTTCGGGAACTCATCGATGTCTGTGTTGTCGTGTATATCGATGACATTCTGGTGTACTCCTCTTCGGAATCAGATCACAGAAAACATGTCAGGGCCGTCCTTGAGAAATTGCGCCAGCACAAACTGTTTGCAAAGCTGGAGAAATGCGTTTTCCATACCACCGAGGTTGAGTTTCTTGGATTCATCCCGACACCTAAAGGGGTCCGAATGGACTCACGGAAAGTGGATGCCATCCTCAAATGGCCATCACCTAGTTCGGTGAAAGGTGTCCAAAGCATGCTTTGTTTTGCCAATTTTTATCGCAGGTTTATCCTGGAATTTTCACGGGTGGTGCAACCCATCACTGCACTCTTGCGGAAGAATAAACATTTTGAATGGACCGAGGAAGCTGAACAGGCCTTTCAGGAATTAAAAGCTAAATTTACGTCCGCACCTATTTTGAAACACCCGCGTCCTGATCTCCCATATATAGTCGAAACCGACGCATCCAGCTTAGCCATGGGAGCTGTCCTGTCCCAGAGAGACCCCGAAACCAACCAACTGCACCCCGTAGCATTTTGGTCCAGAAAGTTCTCGCCGCCGGAGATAAATTATGCAATCACCGATAAGGAATTATTAGCCATTAAGTCCGCCTTTAAGGCTTGGCAGCATTGTCTTCTTGGCGCCAGGCATACCATCACCGTGATCACTGATCACCGAAATTTACAATATTTAAAAACTGCCAAGGCTCAGTCTTCACGACAGCTCCGATGGGCTTTATTCTTTGCTGAGTTCGATTTTGTAATCACTTACCGTCCCGGCTGTAAGAATGGCAAAGCGGACACGCTATCTCGAATTGGAATGGGAGAAATTGACACAAACTCAGAACCTGTGCCGATAATTCCCGAACAAAGAATCTTGGGGATAACCACTTTACAAACCCTTGAAGACATTCAAGCACGGGTAAAACTATTCCTGGACTCTTCAGCCTTGCAGGATTGGATCAAAAGGGGGTCTGACTTTTCAATCAACGATGGCTTACCTTACTTCCGAGGACGTTTATTTTTGCCAGAAAAGGAATTGCAAGAACTGGTTATTTCCCGTCATCACGATACTCTGATGGAAGGACATCCTGGCATTGCCAAAACAGAGGAAAAAATTAAACGACAATTCTGGTGGCCGTCCTGGCGAAAGGATATTAAATCTTTCGTGATGTCCTGTGGAGTTTGCGCCCAAAACAAAGGTCAAAACTCAAAACCCGCCGGTCTTTTTCAGCCCTTAAACATTCCACCAGCACCTTGGCACACCTTGTCACTAGATTTTATCACAGACCTGCCCTCTTGTAATGGATACAATACTATTCTGGTTGTGGTGGATTTATTTTCCAAGATGGCCCATTTTATTCCGTTGAAAGGTTTACCTTCAGCTTTTGTTCTTGCCAAGGAATTCCTCGAAAATATCATCCGTCTGCATGGATTCCCGTCCATACTAATCTCCGATCGGGGAAGCCAGTTTATTTCTCATTTTTGGAAAAAATGTTGTCAACTGGCACAAATCGACGTAAGACTTTCAACCAGCCACCACCCACAGACCGATGGTCAGACGGAGAGAACGAACCAGACCCTTGAACAATATCTACGATGTATGTTGCACCAATCGGAGGGTAATTGGAAGGATATTTTATGGGTGGCTGAATATGCATACAATAACTCGATACACTCTGGAACTGGTCAGAGCCCCTTTTATACCCTATATGGACATCACCCTCGTACTTCAGACCTGGACTCACCTTTGAGCCTCGAAATGCCCGCAGTGGACCATTTGCATTCTACGATTACTCAAGCCTTCAAGGATGCTACTGCACACTTACAACATGCGAAAGGGAAATACAAAAAGAATGCGGATCTGCATCGAAAGGAGGCGCCTCCATACCAAATAGGGGATCAAGTATGGTTGGCTACCAAACACTTATCGCTCAAGGGACCTCAGACTTTTAATCCAAGGTATTTAGGCCCTTACTCGATCAAAGCTATAATTAACTCAGTGGCAGTCAAGCTAGATCTACCAGCTAACATGCGGACTCACCCCGTTTTTCATGTGTCGCTTTTGAAACCAGTGCAACCAGGAACCAGATTAATAAAGCCACCAGAACCAATCCAGATATATGGGGAGCCTGAATTCGAGGTGAAGAACATTTTGGACTCTAAGATCTCAAAATCAAAACTTTTCTATCTAATTGATTGGAAGGGGTACGGGCCTCAGGAAAGATCTTGGGAACCCAGCGACCACGTACATGCACCTCGGCTAGTAAAAAGGTTCCATCGGAATTTCCCGAACAAACCAAAACCTCCTGAGGGAACGACCTTGGGAGGGGCCTTGGGGGGGAGTGCTGTCATGATGCCTACCCCCGGAGTACCAGGCCAGGCCCAGCATCCCCGGGAGCAGGCATCACGCCCCCGGGTAAAAGCCCAGCAGCCCTTTATAGGGGCTCTTTGGACTCTGTCCTGGCGCCGTTGGCGCCAGGCTCATGTTGGACATCAGTCCTGGCGCCATAGGCGCCAGGCTCATAAGGGGAAGTGTTTGGTGCACTTACCTGAAGCAGACCATGCTGCACACTCACCTGATGCAGACCTTGCTGCATGAAGAACCAAGCCAAATGAGGCTTAGGAGGGACTATTTTTCTGAGGGAACTATTTTGTTACTTGGGTGGGGCTGTGGAAGAATACTCACCCGGACAGCCACACGTGCTTCGCGTTGTTCTGCATCCCAGCAGCTGAACGCTCACCGTGTCAGCTCCTGCACCTGGACTCCAGCCACGCCCGCCTCGAACCTGTAACACCTGCAAGGAAAGAAGAGAAGAGAAAGGTGAAAACCAAGAACTTATTCAACCTTCTTACCTGCATCCGGAATCTTCACGCCAGCATTCCTGAAGGAGGACTTCCATTTAAAAGCACCGCGTTGCTCGCTGCAGCGCCGCGCTTCACTCACCTGTTCCCGAGACGCCGCCCGGCTCCATCGCGGCTCTCAGCACCAGTCGCAACATCTCTGCACCTAGGGGAGAGAAGAAGAGACAAAAGGTGAGCAAGGGAACACAAGAGACAGGCCGAATTTTCAGCCATATTACTTACCGGCTTTTCTTGGTGAACCATTCCACATATCGGGTCGGCGCCGCATCTTTGGCAGGTACCGCACCCCGGCCCCTATGGGGAAAGGACAAAAGACATTACTGGGGAATTATAAAGACATTTAGAGGGGTCGCCCTCATCACTAACTCACCTGATTTTACCACCGGCAATTTAACCCCTCAACGCATCGCCTTGGTTCTGCACCTGAAATAAAGGACAGATCACAGGTTAGGAGACACAACATAAAAGGAGGCTCACACTTGAACTTTAGCATCTTCATACTTACGGTGTATCGCTCAGAAAAGTCAAGTGGATTTGCCAGCGCCATTCTGAAAACCAGTGAAGTAACTGGACGAACGCACGCCCCTGCACCAGAAGCAGGATGGAGAGTTCATCCTTCCAAACCATAAGGTGAGCTTAAACCGGGGGGTTTTGGAGGAAGTCAGAGGAGAACGAAGGGGGAAAGGGGGGAGCAAGCACACTATTCAGCAGACAGTTAATCCCCTTTCTCATCTGCAGAAGGATATTCCTACGGGCCAGACAAGCAAGATTTGGGGGTCCTGTTCAATCGGTGGTCCGAATTCTGCGCATCACGCTTGAAGAGGCCACAGCAACCCAGACCAGGCCAGCGCCTCCGTGGGAGCCAGGTGACCGTTACAGTCCCCTTATTGTGTTATAGACCCCTGGGGAACACCACAAGTAGAGAGAGAGATAGAAGAAAGGAAACACCCAAGTTGGCCCTGGAGGGGCAGTATGTGAGAAAGGAGGTCAACCAGGCTAAGGCGAGACCAGAGATACCCAGGTTGTCAGGAACGGAGAATGGAAGGTTTGGAACCGCTGGAAACATTGACTTGCGAGCGCTCTAGTCCTCATTCAAGATGGTGGCCGTACCTTTAAATTCTGACTCCTCCCCCAAACCGATGCGTTGTATCTGTACACATCGCTCCGGTTCGTGTGGAACTTCGTTGTTGGATATTTCCTCCTTGCCGACCATCTTTGCAGCTACCTTTTGCCTTCCTTGTGCCTACCTTTTGTGCTTTACATAATTTCTTCCCTTGTTACCTGTCTCTTGGTTCTTGCTACTTCTGCGAGCGTTTCTCTCCTCATCTGTTCTATAGCTCCGCCTCGCTTGTGCTTCTGTACTACACCTCCGCCGAATCATTTCAGTTTATTTGATTCGGCATTTTCTGCCTTTCGTCTTCTCTACACTCTAATTTTTCATTTGCAGACTTACTGCACTCTGCAGGCATATTTCTACTTTCTGCTTATGGTTACCTGCACACATTTCCTTATTTAGCACTGTTATTTACGGGCATTTCTCTCTGTTCTGTCTTCCTTTAAGATTTATTTATTGGTTTATTTGATTTCCTGTATCTTTCCTCTGTGTGCTTCGCCCTACTGTCACCGCAGGGCTTAACTGGCTCTCTCCACCAGAGTTGGAGGTCAACTACTTCAGCTATCAGCAGCAGCCAGACTTCAATTACTTGTGAACGGAATTCTCCACTCCTTATTAGAACCCATCTGGAAACAGGTTTTTTTTTGCCTTCGTGCTTTTTCCCTGATTTAGGTCTGGCCCCCTGGGGTTCCCTGCGGACAGGGTTCTATCTCTGCCGCGGTGGCCTCTGGAGGGGCTAGACCCTATTTGCACGAAAAGAAAGCCAAGATATTAAAGAACAAGACTCCGGTAAGGAGGAAGGACCGTAAGAAGACGGAGTTGAATCCGAAGGAATCTGCCGCAGAAGATTCAGGTGAGGAGGGACGGGATAAGGCCTCCAATCTTGACACAGGTTGTCACAGAGACGATTGAGCAGGATGGCGTGGTTGACCGTGTCCATAGCAGAGGATAGGTCAAGGAAAATGAGGACAGAAGGCAGATTATTGTCAAGATTGCAGCGCAAGTCTTCACGGGTGCTCAGGAGAGCAGTATCTGTGCTTCTGGCTGCTCTGAAGCCAGACTGGTGGTCATGGAAACAACCAACAGATTCAGTGTGTAGATTAATCTGGGAGATGGCCAGCTTTTCCAGGGGATTGCCCAGGAAAGGAGTGACGGAGATCGGGCGATAGTTTGCCAGAGAGGAGGGATCAACAGGGTGCTTCTTAAGGAGGGAGTGCACAAGGGAGTGCTTGAGGGGAAGGTACCAGTGGCAAAAGAGTGATTGCAGAAATCGGCCACGGCTGGAGCAAGGGTGTCAATGTGGTCCTTAATGGTTCTGGAGGAGCAGGGCAGCACCTGCTTTGACGAGACTTTCATAGAACAGACTTGCCTAGAAACATTGTCATGAGTGAACAGAGAGAAGGAAGAGAAAGGAAGAGGATATACGGCAGGAAAGGGGCCTGGAATGGAAGAGGGAGAGGAAGAGGAGGCTGAAGAAGAGGAGAGAGTGGACAGGATGTCCTGAGTTTTAGTGGTGAAATGAGATGCCAGAGCCGTGTTAAGGGTCTAGGAGGGAACAGGAGAGGTGGAGACTGAAGCAGGATTGGGCAGCTCCTTGCAGAATTTGAAGAGTTCGGCCAAGTTGTTAGAGGCAGCACAGACACAGGCTTGGATGTAGGCTCTCTTCTTAGAAAGGACAGAGAGTCTGTATTGCCCTTGGAGCAGGCGGCAGGCGAGTTTGTCAGAGGATGCGCCTGATGCCCTCCACTTTCTCTCAGCCACCCTACACTTGCGCTTAAGGGTGGCGAGGTCGGAGTCGTACCAAGAGTTGCACTTGGATGCAGGCTTGAAACGGATCCTCATGACAGGGGCAAGGACATCAAGAGAGTTAGAGATTGAGAGATGAATGTTGGAAAGGGCTGTGTCATAGTGTGAAAGGTGTAGGAGGAGGAGGAGCGAAAGCAGCATGAAAGCCTCCACTGACACACGCTTCATGGGCCGGATGGCCGAGAATGTGGGTGCCAGTGCTGGGGTAGGCTTAACCTGAGAGGCAGAGAGCTACAGGTGGGAGGAGAAAAGAAAGTGGTCAGTCCAAGAGAGAGGAGTGGTGAGAGGGTTGGAGAGGGGGAGGTCTGAAGAGATCAGAACATCTAGGGTGTGCCCTGCAGAGTGAGTCAGGCCTGAGGGAAGAATAGAGATAGAGAGAGAGAGACGCAGAGGTTGCGAAAGAGCCCAGAGGATGGGCTAGCAGCCTATGCCATAGCAGGCTATGCCCTATCATATCCTATCATATCATTCCAGTGGATGTTGAGGTCTCCGAGATGGAGAAGTTGAGAGGTAGAGGCAACGAGGGAGGAGGAGAGGTCAGCCTACTCGGAGAGGAAGAGGGCGACCTGGCCAGGCGGCCTGTAGATGGTGGCCACAGTGAGCCAGAGGGCAATAGAGATAGAGAGCCTGCAGACCTGGCATTTAAAGGAGGAGGAGGCCTGCGTGGGAATGACAGAAGCAGGGATCCACTATGGGAAGATCAGGGCTACTCCCCCTCCAGGACGGTTGGTTCTTAGTTTCAGAAAGGATCTTATAGCCATAACGGAGGAGAGTGTCAAAACCTGTGATAGAGCTTGCCCTGAACCAAGTCTTGGTGAGACCGAGTACATCCAAATCAAGCTCTTCGAGAAGACGGCAGATGTCCGAGGAGTGTTTGATAGCCGAGAGAGAGTTAAGAGTATGGAAGTGGAGCAGATTGCCACCTTTGAAAGACTTCTGTGGAGGGATACAGCCATGAGATACGCCCTGCAGAAATGTTAGAGGTGCCTGAGAATGGGCAGATGTGGAAGGAGGAGGAGATGGCAGGGTAGTCAGAGAGGAATAAAAGGGTGCCGGAGAGGTGGAGGAGGAGGGAGAAGGCAGAAGGCCAGAGAAGCAGCGCAGGGTGCCAGAGAGGTGGTGGAGGAAGGAGGCGGCAGAGGAGCTAGAGAAGGGTAGGTAAGAGTAGCAGGAGAAGGAAGGAAGTTGATAAGACGCAGGAAGCGTCTATTGAAAAGGAGGAGATTAGCCTGAGGGCCCTGGACCAAGAAGGTACCATTTAATGAGTTCCAAGATTGGGAGCCATGTAGACATTGAAGAGCAGTAGTGAAAGGCTAGATATTTGGGGTAAACCACAGGTGAAGATGCAGGAACAAGACCTGTGTCTGGTCTCTGACCTGTCCGTGAGGAAATATGTAATCCAATAAAATGCAGTTCCCTTTAAACCAAAGGCAGCAGGTCTTGGTGGCATCATTTTGTGGCTGATAATGTTGAATTCTGCAGAGATATCCAAAAAGATAATTGCACTTAACGTGTTCACGTCAGTGTTGTTTTTTTGAGTGTCCCAGACCAAAGAGAGTGAAGATATTAGCCTGTATTATGACCCGGGTAGGAAGTTGTTGGTTTTCCTTTCTCCCAGAGTAGTTGAAAGAGGAACGGACAAGGAGTCTTTTAGTCATGGGGTTGATGGAGGTGGTTCCGTAGCTTGGCGAGTAGTTTGGGGTGGCATCAGTTCTTGAGTAGAGGTCTAACAAAGATTGTTTTGAAGTTTCAGGTGATGATGCCTTGCTCTATAGATCAATTGAGACGGGGCTGGAATAAAGAGACAAGACTGGGTTGCTCAGTTTTGGCTTTGTAGATTTTGGGAGTCAATGGGTCTTTAGGTGATTCAGCTGAGATGCTAGCGTTGACTCTGGTTATTAAATCTTGCATCGAGAAGGGGCCGAAAAGTCGTACTATCAGTATTGTTGCTGCTTTTGGTTCTCCTCCTGCCGTGAGCTTAGTGTTGTTGGTCCTTACTTGTCTGGATGGTCATAGATCTATTGAATGTTGTTGTTGAAGTGTGCTGCGATGGAGTACAGTTACTGGAATGGGGCTGGTGATGTGATACAGGTTATAGGTTTTTTTAATTCTCTGATCATTTTAAACATGTTAGGAGATGAGAGGAGAAGGTGGGGGAAGGGGACTGGAGAAGGATCGGAGAGGCTGCAGAAGGAGGAGAAGGGGAGTACAATAGAGACACGTGAGACAAGGGAGAGGGGTGAACAAGAGTGAGAGGGATAGAATCCATGAAAGAATGGCTGAGAAAACACAGCAACATTCCTGTGTGAAAACCAGCATTGGAAACAGTTTAGAGTAGTGTATCTCTTAGAAAGTCCCAGATGGTGTCAGCCAGAGAATGCCTCCCACGGTAGACAGGTTAGTCCATATTGTAGGGGTTACTGATCTCTTGTGTTTTAATTGATCTTGGGGGTTAGGGAAGCTTGGACTAGGATGAAGGGAGTCCCAGGAGGCTACGGGACCAGCTAGCAGACCCTTTAGTCACATCTCGCTTTGTTGTAAAACCGGTGAGTTACACCTTTGCCAAAGCGTGGCAAAGCTTTCTGCCTTCAGGATGTGATCGGGGTGAGTGCTTTTTCACCATTGTGCTCCTGCTTTAGTTTAGAAGTCATTCTTATCTTTTTGGCTTTTCTATGCATCACGGCCTGTTTGTGTAAATCCCTTCCTCTTCTCATTCCTGAAAGCCTCCCACCCTGCCCTGACCACTGGTTGAGCGTGCTGTCCCAATCAAGTGAAGCCAGCACGACAACCCCACTGCCCGTACAGCACCCTGTGGCAAAGAGCCCCAAGGCAAAGGGCAGCTCCCACAGTAGCAGCTCTAAATTGTGTTTGCCAGTGTTAGCCGGTGGAGCATCCAACGCAGCTGTCAACCAGAATCGACTGACAAGGTAAGAAAGGTGCTGGCAGTGGGAAAAGCCATTACTACTCCCTATTTAACTGTCCCTCCTCACTTATAATTCCTATTAGCTAAGCTTGCAGTCTGATGCACGTCACCCACACTGTATGTTATCCATATCTTGCATTTATGCGAACTGTCTTGGTTAGCCATATTGGGCTTTTCCCCTCACTCTAGGAAATCTGGGTGTTTTGCAGTGCTCTGTGCTTGAAATGTTTGCCTTTTTCCCCTCTTTCTAGGAAAGTGGAACCTGGGTGTTTTGCATTTGTTGTATATTTTTTTTAATGTAGGCATTTTTCCCTCTTTCTACGAAAATCGAATGTGGCTATTTTTGCATTTGTTGTATGTTTGAAATGTGTGCTTTTTCCCTTCTTTATAGGAAAGGCGATTCTGGGTGTTCTGCATTGATTTCCCACTATCTCTCTATCTAGGCTTTTTTCCTTCTTTCCAGAAAACTCGCTTTTAGGTGTCTTTGCTTTTTCTGCTGTATGCTAAAGCCTTGACTTTTTCCCTGTACCCTAGACACTTGAATATAGATGGTTGCATTGCTGTTGTGTTGAAGTTGGGCCTCAAGCACTACAGTTTCTCCCTCTCTCCCCCCTCCTTCTCTCCGTACTCTCCCTCCATGGTGCTTTCAATCTCCCCTATCTTCTCTAGATGCTACTCTATCACCTATCCTCTCTTTCAAAGTCTGGAAGGAAAAAGTTCAAAAACGATCTCCTGGTCTCCAATCCATGCCTGCACATCGCTGACACCTATGTCAACACTTCATCCATGTAGAATGTCACTGACATCCTCTTTGTCATTCCCTCTCCGGACCTTTGGCTTTCCTATCTGATCTCAGTGCTCTCCACTTTCTCTTCCTCACCCATTAATGGTGGCACCCATTGGGAAGTACTCTTGGCATATTTCCCATCCTCTAGGGCCATCATTAATGTTTACCTGAATGGCACTGTCATGGTCCAGGGCTCTCAGCCCAACCTCCTCGTTCTTGAAAGTCGTCTTCCGTCTCTCATCAACTTCCTCCCTTCTTCTGCCACCCCTCTGCCACCACCGACGGGTGTACCACATTCCTGTAACCCTCCTCGGAAGACCTTCAAAAGTGGCAACCAGCACAACTTAGCTACCCTTAACTCGCAACCTCAACGTCCTTGCTTTCACTGAGACATGGTTCACTGGCAGCTCTGTCACGATTCTCTCTAAGCCCAGGCCTAAATGGTCTGGGGCATAGTGGCCCTGATCTTCCCTGAATGGGTCCCTGCTATTATCATACCCACTCAGTCCTACTCATCCTTCAAATGCCTCGTCTGCAGGCTTATTGTCTCTTCTATCCTCTTGCTGACTCCGGGCACCATCTATAGGCCCCCTCGCTCGGTCTCCCTCTTCCTCTGAGAGTGATCTGGCCTCACTTCTTCTCTCCTGGTCTACACCTCCAAGCTTCTCCCCCTCAGAGACTTCAATATTCACCTTGACTCCCCTGATGCAGCCTCTGGACTCTTAAGCAACCTCTGTGATTCTATTTCCCTCTCCATTCTTCCCTTTGGTCCGACGCAATCAGCTGGACACAACTTAGATGCTCTCATCTCAGCAGACATCCCCATCTCCAACCCTCTAACAACACCTTTCTCCTGGTCTGATAATGCTCTGCTGTCCTCTCACCTGGACCTCTTGGGTCCCCCGGCTAAGCCCCCTCCTGCACTGCCAGTCTCCTTCTCCATCATTCGACCAATGAATCGAGTGGCAGTTGCTGCTTCTGCCGCCACCTACATTCCCCCTCCCACTCAAGCCACTGATTCTCACACAGACACAGCTCTTACTAACCTTCAACTCTCCATCTCCTACACTGTGGACCTCGTTGCCTCTTTCATGAGGATCTGCATTAAGCCGGCCTCCAAGCGCAACCCCTGGTATGACTCTGACCTGGCCGGTAGTGGAAGTGGCAGGCATTGAGCATCTCCTCTGACAGACTAGCGGTTGCATGTGGAATATCCCGCAAAAATATCGCCATACAAGAATGGTGCAGTATTTTTGGGGTGATATTAAACCATTGACCCTGCCGTGGACACCCTCGCAAACCCCTTATTATTTTAAAGGGAGCGTGGGACACCCCCGTAACCCCTGCTTCCATTTACTCCAAAAATAATCCCCACTAATAATATCGCCTATGGCCGTTCCTGACGACCATATATATGGCGATGTTATTGGTGGGGATAATATTACCTGATACCAGACTGGCCTGCCGTCTGCTCCAAAGGCAACACAGACTTTCCATCCATTCGAAGAAGAAGGCCTATATCCAAACCCGCATCTCTGGGGCCACTAGCAACACAGCCGAAATCTGCAAAGAACTCCCCAATCCCACTGCAGTCTCCATTTCTCCTCTGCATTCCATGGCCCTCTGCACTGCACTGGCCTCTCACTTCATTACTAAAACTCAGGACATTCTTTCCTCACACTACTCTACACCACTGTCTTCTTCCTCACCCCATCTCAGGCCTCCCTTGGCCCGCCTCTCCCCGTCCCTCCTTCTCTCCTCATTCTCTCCCACATCACATGAGAGGATCTCTTGACAAGTCTGCAGATCTATGTGATCACTGCACCGCCCGTAATGTCGACCACGAATATGTCGACCTCCATCAAGTCGCAGCAGTGATAACATAGATCACTTGTCGCCCAGATTCCCCCCCCACACACACACACACTTACCGTCTTTCTTAAACTTTATCCCCCACTCTCCATGTAACGAAGGCTGGGGACACCCCTGAAACCCCTGACCTCCATTACACCGACTAAAGGGAGCGGGTGACACCCCCGCTCCCCTTAGTCAGAGTAACGCTGGTCATGATTAGTACCAAGCTGCATTTTAAGGTTACAGCAATGGTACGATTCCAAGTCCGCTCTATGAAAGTCTCATTCAAGCAGGTGCTCCCCTGCTCCTCCAGAACTATCAAGAACAACATTGCCTCCCTTAATCCAGCCTTGGCTGATTTCTGCAATCACTCCCTTGCCACTAGATCCTTCCCGCTACTACTCAAGCACTCCCTTGTGTACTCTCTACTCAAAAAGCCTTCTGCTGACCCCTCCTATCCAGCGAACTACTGCCCTATCTCTATTACCCCCTTCCTGGGCAAACTCTTGGAGAAGCTGGACATTTCCCAACTTATCCACCACACTGAACCTGTTAGTTGCCTCCACGACCACCAGTCTGGCTTAAGAGCAGCCAGAGGTACAGAAACTGCACTCCTGAACACCTGTGAAGATTTACTCTCTAATCTCGATTCCAACTCTCTTTCCGTTCTCATATTTCTTGACCTTTTTCCTCTGCCTTTGATACAGTTAATCATGCCACACTTATTTATCATCTCTGTGATACCCTTGGCATCGCAGACCTAGCTTTGGACTGTTTGGCCTCCTTCCTCTCTGACCCACCTTCCCAGGTTCAACTGGGACCTTATCTCTCCTCCTTCTGTCCTCTCACCATGGCTCTTCAACATCTTTGCCCCTCTTGCCCATCTGATCCCCGCCTGCTCTCCTAACTTCCAGTATTATGCGGACACCACACAGCTCTCCTTCAAGCTTCCCTCCACTGCCTCTTCTTCTTCCACTCCCATACCTGACTGCCTGACTGCTATTCAAGCATGGTGCACTGCTAACGATCTCTGCCTTAATGCCAGTAAGACTGAGACCATTTGCATTGGCAACCCAGCTCCCTCCTTCCATCCTACTCTCTGGCTCCCTCCCCTCACCCTCCTGTGAGGCAAAAAGCCTTGGTGTCATCTTCGACTCCTCTCTCTCCTTCTCTCCTCACATCATGGACCTTGCCAAGATGGCCCACTTTCAGCTGCACCTCCTCAGAGGCATTCTCCCTTTCCTCACCTTCCCCTAGAAACTCAATGGGCCTCATTACGAGTATGGCGCCTGGAAACAAGGGTGCTAGTAGCAACGTACTAGCACCCTTTCCAGACCGCCATACTCTGAGAATGCCGGCAGGGGCACTAATCCGCTGGTAGGCCTGAGCTGCTGGGAAATCAGGTCCCTAACGGCATGTCTTTCACTGAAGCACTGGCACTGTTAGAAACAGTGCCAGTGCTTCAGTGTCCCCATGGGAATGGGGATTTACAGTTCCCCCGCCACTTGTCATATCTCATGGGCACCAGGATATCAGGCGACAGAATTGGTGTTACAGGGTTGGCGCCAACCTCGAAATGAGGCGCAGTGTCTCCAGAGCTCTGGTCCTCTTCAGGCTGAACTATTGCAACAGCCTCTTCCTTAATCTGCCTTTATCCTCCCTTGGCCCCTTCAACTATTGGCCTTCTTAGTCAAGATTTTGGTATGGTTTTGGCAACTCTTACTTTTAAGATGTCCATGCTGGAGATAATTGCCTTACTAGACAGTATCCAGACTATGTAAGCCTCTGAGTGGTAAAGCACTAACACGAGCGTACTACAATTCCTCTTTCATTATATCTGCATGTTACACGAAGCGGACACGTTTGATTCTGCGGTGATGAGAGAACAACTTTAAGTCTCTCTTCTGTGAGAAACCTGAGGGTATTCTCACTCCTGCTCCCCTTGGATCCCCTACGCAGGTGGCCAGGGAAAGGCCAATGCTATTGGATCACGACCCTTGGGGTGGAGAAGCGAGGAAGGATCACCTGGGTGGAGGGTCCTTGGAGACTGGCCGAGGGGTGCCCTAGGGCCAGACATGGTATCCCCCTTTTCCTATTGACAGCCAACCCAACCATTCCCCAACCTGCATGGACTGTTATAAGCCAATTCCCCTCCTTTCTCCACAATTGCCACTCGATAGTACTGGTGTTAGACAAGTTTTCCTAAAGTCCTACTGGCAGTTAGAATTTAGTAAGCTATCGTAGTGGTTTGCAGATCTCCAACTCTTAGCATAAGTCTGTACTTACTCAGGACCTTGGTAGAGTGGCAGAGCAGTCAGGCTTATCTTAAGAGGAACATGTGAGCTGCAGGTAGGTACACTGAATCTTTGCTAGACAGGCACAACAAAGAAGCACTTACACATATTTATATCGAAAATATTTATTAAATGTACACTAGAAGCACTTTAATACTTTAGACGTTTATACAAGAACACTTAGGAATACTTGATAATACACTTCAAAGGCCACTTTCACTTTTGTGTTTGTTCACGGGTACATGTGTAGCAACGTTAGAAAGGTAAAAGACAAAAATGGGCCTCATTACGGGTCCGCCAGTAACCGTGCCGGTTGCCGCCGAACTTGTAAACATTTACCGGTGCCTGACTTGCCGCTAACACCGGGGGATTACAACCCCGGCAGCCGGGAAGTCAGGCGCCGGGAAAGGAACAAGTTACTTACCTGTAACTGTTGTTCTCCAGCATGGGTCTGGCATGGATTCACATGCTCATGAATATTCCCCGTCGTCATACTGGGAATCCTTGGTAAAGAAAAAATCAGTATCAGTTTCGTTTCTGATCTGTCTTTCGTAGTAGTAACCAATCACTGATCTCTGCGTCATACTGACCACAGCCAATGACTGCCCTCTACCTAAGCCCCGCCTCTGGCAGCCATCTTCAGATTTGGTAGCATGTGAAGTGGCAGTATGACCAAGTGAAGAGCCGCAGAGGGGTAGGCGGGAGGGTTCGCATGTGAATCCATGCCAGACCCATGCTGGAGAACAACAGTTACAGGTAAGTAACTTGTTCCTTCTACAGCATGGGGTCTGGCATGGATTCACATGCTCATGAATAAAGAATACATAGCAGTACACACATGCACAACCACGGGAGGTGGCAAAGGCTCAACATTAAGCATTACATCAAACTCAACATTAAGCAATTCTTACCTCCTCACCAGGCTCACCTTAGGCAAACAGATTGCCCAGCACTGCTTGGCCGACCCTGGACTCCTCCCTGGAATCCCGATCGACGCAGTAGAATTTCGTGAAGGTGTGCGTCAACCTCCACGTAGCAGCCCTGCAGATGTCCAGCAAGGGCACACCAGATAGGAACGCCTTGGTAGCTGCGATCGTTCTGGTGGAATGGGCTCTCGGACGGCCAGGCAGCAGTCGGTTTGCCAACCGATGACAGTACATGATACAGCCGGAGAGCCATCTGGAAATGGAGGCCTTTGAGAGAGCCTTCCCCTGATTGACAGGTCCAAAGTTCACAAAAAGTTGTGACGTCTTCCGAAAACACTTTGTGCGGTCCACGTAAAACTTCAGCGCTCTAGCCACATCCAGCGAGTGCAAAGTCCTTTCGGCCGGCGACGAAGGCGACGGGAAGAAAACAGGCAACACCAAGGGTTCGTTGAGGTGGAAGTCCAACGGCACCTTGGGCATGAAGGAGGGGTGCGTCCAGAGCACTACCTTCGTGTCGTGAAAAGTCAAGTACAGGGCTTGCAGGAAAGGGCCTGGATCTCTCCCACTCTTCGTGCGGAGGTGATGGCCACAAGAAACGCTGTTTTCCACGACAAGAACTTCAACGGAGCCGAGTGCAGAGGCTCGAACGGAGGTCCCATGAGCTTGGTCAGTACCACGTTGAGCTCCCACGCTGGGGCCGGAGCCTTCACCGGCGGGAACGATCTGAACAGTCCCTTCATGAATTCTTTCACCAGACGATGAGACCACAAAGACGTCCGCCCCGTGGTTCTGGTGTATCGGGAGATCGCAGCAAGATGAATCTTGATGGACGCGTGCGCCAGTCCAGCTTTGGCCAGCGTCAGAAGGTACGGCAGTACCTGGGGAGCCGTAATCCGTAAAGGGTTAATCTTCTGTGCATGGCACCAGACAGAGAACCTCTTCCATTTGTGTCCATAGCATTTAAGAGTTGAGGACGCCCTGGCCTTTGCAAGAACCTCTCTGCAGTCGGCCGGTATGTCGTATCCTCCAAACTCTAACGCTGCAGGAGCCAGGCCTGCAAGTTCAGCGACTTTGGGTCGTGATGGAGGATGGCGCCTCCTTCCCTGGAGAGAAGATCCGCGTCCACTGGCAGCTTGATTGACGGGGACGCTGACAAGTCCAGAAGGTCCGGGAACCATATCGGCCTCGGCCACGCAGGTGCGACGAGGATCATCCTGCACCGTGACCTCTTCAGCTGGTTGATGAGCCGGATCAGCAATGGCAATGGAGGGAACGCGTATAGAAACAGGCCCTCCCAGGGGAACGAGAAAGCATCGCCCATGCTCCTCGGCTGGGGAAACCTGCTTGCGAACCTCCGGCACTTGGAGTTCGTTGCCGTCGCTAACAGATCGATCTGGGGTGTGCCCCACCGTCGGAAGAGGCGGTCCACTAGATCCTGTCGTAGTTCCCACTCGTGGCACGAGCGCAGCTCTCTGCTGAGCGAGTCGGCAATGTTTTTTTTTATCCCTGCCAGATGAAACGGCACCAGAAACATCCCTTGGGCGACGGCCCAATGCCTCAGATCCTGCGCCTCCTTGGACAGGGCTGGGGACCTGGTTCCGCCCTGCTTCCTGATGTAGAACATGGTGGTGGTGTTGTCGGTGAAGATCCTCACCACCTTGCCCTTGAGGGATGGAAGAAAGGACCTGAGGGCCCAAAACACTGCACGGAGCTCCAGGACGTTGATATGGAGGGACTTCTCCATCGGAAGCCAAAGGCCTCTTGCGTGCAGATTTTCGGTGTGCGCTCCCCACCCTTCCAGGGAGGCATCCGTGGTCACTGTCTTCTGGTGGCCGGGGGTCTGGAAGTCCATGCCCGCCGTCAGATGCACGCGGGTGCCCCACCACCGGATCGCTCGTCGGAAACTCTCGTCGAATGTGATCCTCTCCTCGAAGCTGCCCGTCGTCTGGATCCAGCGCACGTCCAGGAACTCCTGCAACGGGCGCATCCGGAGCCTGCACAGGCGGATGAGATAAATGCAAGAAGACATCATTCCGAGGAGGGACTTGATGGACCTCACCCTGGCCGCATCCGCAACCAGCATCCGCTGCACCTTGCCCAAGATGGCCCTTGTCCTTTCCTCCGACGGAGAGTCCAGAAGCGACACTGTGTCGAGCTTCTCTCCCAGAAACAGTGCATCTTGCGCGGGCACCAGGTGGGACTTGGCGTAGTTTATGGAAAATCCCAGGTCCGTGAGTAGTTGGACGGCCCTTGCCGTGTGCTCCACGGCGAGCTCCTTCGTCTTTGCTCGGATGAGCCAGTCGTCCAGGTAGGGGTAGACGTGGATCCCCTCTCGGCGCAGCTGCGCCGCCACCGGTGCGAGGCACTTGGTGAACACCCTGGGTGCCGACCTCAATCCGAAGGGAAGGGCTCTGAACTGATAGTGACGCCCTTGGACCACGAACCTGAGAAACTTTCGGTGTCCCTTTAGGATGGGAATATGGAAGTAGGCATCCTCCAAATCCAACGACGACAGGAAATCGCCCTCTTCCAGTTGACCCAGGACGTGTTGGAGGGTGACCATCCGGAACTTCTGTGCCTTGATGAATTTGTTCAGTCGTCGTAGGTCCAGGATGGGACGCCATCCTCCCGTCTTCTTCTTCACGAGGAAGTATCTTGAGTAAACTCCGGAGCCCCGAAGCCTCTTTGGGACGAGCTCGATGGCGCCCTTCTTGAGCATCGCCTTTACCTCCAAGAGAAGTTGAGGGACGTGATGTTCTTTCCTGGCCACAGGGGGGACGCGTGGGCACCTCTTTAGAAACTCGAGTGCGTGACCCTGAGCTAGGGCGTCCAGCACCCAACGGTCGGTGGAGATGGACTCCCACACGCTGACGAAGCTCGCCAGCCGGCCTCCCACCGGGGTGCTTCGGTGGGGGCCCGACCCCACGGCTGGTTCAGTCCTGCTTCGACGAGGCTTTGCCGCCTTGTCCTCCTTGGCGACGACGGAGGGGTCCGTCTGACTTGCCTCGTCCCCTGTAAGCTTCCTGTGACGACGAACGGGCCGCTTGACGGTAGGTGGAAAATCCGCTGCTGGAACCTTTGGAGGCACCCTGTTTGCCTCCGCCGCTCCGAAAGGGCGGCCGCCGTTGCTGGAGAACCCCAAGAGCCCGGGCCGTCTCCGTGTCCGCCTTGATGGCTTGAAGGGAATCGTCCACTGTTTTCCCAAACAGGTTGCTTCCATCGAGCGGCATGTCCAAGACTCTGGGCTGCACGTCCTGACGGAAGTCAGTAGCCTTGAGCCATCCACGCCGCCTAAGGCACACGCCGTTGCCCAACTGGCGAAATCCAGTGTCAGCGATGTCCGTCGCAATCGTAATGGCGTGGTCCGACGCCACCTCTCCTTCCTGCAAGATCTCTAGGGCTTCCGCCCTCTTGTCGTCTGGTAGGAAGTCCAGCAGGGGTCCACTTTGTACCACAACTCCGTCGTAGCGGGCTACGATAGCCAAGGCGTTGGCCGCCTTAATCGTCGTCGCTGCCAACGAGATGACTCTGCGTCCCATCGTGTCTAATTTCTTTCCCTCGCCGTCCGGCGGGGAGGTTGACGTAGAGGCCGCGCCCCCCCCCCCCGCTTTCTTCCTGGCCGCAGCGGAGACGACCAAGTCCGGGGTTGGCTGTGCCCGAAGGCACTAGGGGGCCGCGTCCGGGACCCGGTACTTCTTCTCGTACCGATCCATTCTAGCCGGCGTCGTGGCGAGGCCCTCATCCCAAATATCGTCTAGTAGAGGTACAGCGAGGACCGTCTTCCTCTTGGTCTCGCGCCGTTGATAAAGGAAACCTTCCTTCTTCTTCTCTTCCGGGCAGAGCTGGAAAAGCTCGGATGCCCTGGCGATCATGGAGTGAAACGATCCAATCTCGTCGGGCGGGGAAGCCCGGGTGGGAGGTGACGACGGGAGATCCTCGTCGTAAACCTCGTCGTCTGTACCCGTCGCGGCCGTGTCAGTCCCCGTATCATCCCCACGTGTCGTGGACGGGGAGGAGGGCTGAACAGGGCACGATGGCTGAAAAGGAGGTGGAGGATGAATCCTTCTTCTCTTAGGGGGAGGGCTCCCAGAAGGGCGTGGCTCCGGGTCCCCCGTCGGGAGCGGTTCCTCCGTTGGTGGTAACGGCAGTCTCGTCCTTATCTCCGAGCATAAGGACTGTATAGCCAACAAAATGGCCGCCGAGTTGTCTTACGGCACTATTTGAGGGAGATCCGACGGGCGATCAGGAGCCCCGTCGGCATCCTCGACGCCCTCGTCGTCTTCCACGTCGGGGTCCCTCCCGACAGGATGGCCTTCTTCCATGCCAGAGCCGTGGCCTAAGACTTCGATCAGCTCCTCCTCAGAGGTTGAGGCCCAGTCCACGACAACCCCCTGCCCCCCCTTTTTCTTCTCCGTCGGAGGTTTCACGGGGGTTCTGTCGATGGGCATGAAAGAGGACTCCCTCCGCGGTGGCAGGGAGATTCTGGGCCCCGGGGTCGCCACCACTGGTGTAGCCTCCACAGGCTGAGCCTGGGCCGCCGCGACTGTCTCGATAGAGGCCTTGGCCGGATCGATCAAGGCTTTCACCACCTTAGGTGCGCTCACCGCCTTCTCCTTGGGGGGGAGGGTCACCACCTCGCTCCCCCTCCGATGGGGCCTTAGGGCACGACTGAGGTCTCTCCAGGAGTTTCACCGGGTGCTCGGCCTTCCTCTTACCTGAGCCAGAGCGTTGGCTCGTGGTTGATGGCGCCGGGGAGGAGGCGCCCTGCCTGGCGCCCGTAGAGCCCGACCGTTCGCCAGCTCCCGGTGCCAGCGGACTCGCGGTGCTTGGCCTTCTGTTGGACCCCCGTCGCCGGGGCGCCCTCAAAGGTCTTAGAAGACCGCTCGGACTTCTTCTTCTTCTTCTCGCCTGACGGGCTCTTTCCTTCCAGCCAGTTGGTGAGACGTTGATGGCGGTCCTTCATGGTCCGCTCCGACATATTGCCGCAAAACGCACAGTCCTTCTCCACGTGCGTCTTGTCCTCATGTAGGCAGTAAAAGCAAAGGGAGTGTTCGTCCTTCTCCTGGGCCATGTCCGAGATGGGCCTGAGAAACTTCTGGAGTCCTCCAAAAGCGTGGCTCGACGAAATCTTCACCCTTGAGGGACGTAGACGAATCCGACACGGGTCCCCGTTGATCGGATGAAGACACGGTGGAGCTTGAGGCTCTTTTGACCGAAAAAAGAGAATTTTTTTTGAGAAAAAACGTGAAAAATAGCACTAACGCTCGAGAGCAATAGCACGAGGATCCCAACACTTGAACGTGCGGTAAAAATCTGAAGATGGCTGCCAGAGGCGGGGCTTAGGTAGAGGGCAGTCATTGGTTGTGGTCAGTATGACGCAGAGATCAGTGATTGGTTACTACTACGAAAGACAGATCAGAAACGAAACTGATACTGATTTTTTCTTTACCGAGGATTCCCAGCCTGACGACGGGGAATATACATGAGCATGTTAATCCATGCCAGACCCCATGCTGGAGAAATGTTTTCCCCGTTCCCATAGAGTCCAACAGGAATCCTCTATGGGGACCACAGAAACACTGGCACCAGTAATAACGGTGCCTGTGTTTCTGTGGAAACTCTGCGGACAGGTGCCAGTCCGCCCGGCAGAGTTGTAGTGAGCCGGTCCAGAAACAACGATGCCTGTAAGCTTACCGGCACAGTTGTTTCCAGACCGGCATACTTGTAATGAGGCCCAATGTTATTGTATTATCGGTTATTGCGTGCTCATGCGGTTTTTTAACGGTGTATACAGTAATGTTTTTACTCTGCAAACACATATAGTAGTTACTGAAATGAGGAGGAAAATGGTTAGTTAGTGCAACATGAGCTTTGTTCAAGGTTCTAGTGTGGGTTTCTTACCATAGTAAGGGCCTCATTACGAGTATGGAGGTAGCCATGGAGCTATTAGCGCCATGGCTGCCTCCATACCGGGCTCCAATACCAGGTTCCTGCAATGAGGAATTACCAGGTTATTGCGACATTGGAGGACCCGGTAATTCCTCCTTGCAGGAACCCAGCCCCATTCCCAATGAGCCCCCATAGGGCTCAATGGGAATGGAGAGGGAGGTAATAACAGACACATTACAAATGGCCCGTTATTATCTCCCTCTTCCCCTCGCGGGACCCGGAAAGGACATCTGTTTTTACTAGACGTCTGTTCCGGGTCCCGCAAAGGGAACCTCGTAATAGGTGCTCCCGTAATGAAGGGTGCCGGTCCCATACCGGCACCCTTCATTACGGGAGCGCCACCCTTGTAATGAGGCCCTAAGGGCCTTATTACGAGTATGGAGGTAGCCATGGTGCTATTAGCGCCATGGCTGCCTCCATACCGGGCTCCAATACCGGGTTCCTGCAATGGGGACTTACCGGGTCATTCCGACATTGGAGGACCGGGTAATTCCTCCTTGCAGGAACCCATCCCCATTCTCATTCGAGCCCCCATAGGTATCAATGGGAATGGGGAGGGAGGTAATAACGGGCACATTACAAATCGTCCGTTATTAGCTCCCTCTTCCCCTCGTGGGACCCGGAAAGGACGTCTGGTTTTACCAGACGTCTGTTCCGGGTCCCGCAAAGGGAACCTCGTAATAGGCGCTCCCGTAACGAAGGGTGCCGGTACCGTACCGGCACCCTACATTACGGGAGCGCCACCCTTGTAATGAGGCCCTGAGTCTTTTGAGTCCAGAAACGCAACCCTAGCTAAAGGCACTTCGGAGAGGGCTTGAAGTCTTGACAAGCAGCGAATTACGAAGAGTTCCTGCGGATTTCTTCCAGTCTCTAGCGTTATTGAAGCAGCAAATTAACAACTAGCAAGGGAGACCTTAAAACTGACTCAAGAAAGGGACACATGCAGCAGCTTGGGTTCAGAGGTAAGAGGGGATTGCCCTGGACACCTCTATGTGCACTCCAACGCTCTGAAGCGACTTTTAGAATCAGGTAAGCAATACCTTTTTCCACACAGTACCTGTCAGGTGGAAGAACATTTTCATACTGGATGCTCAGTGATGTTGCAGCTCTGGACCCGAACTCTGGGTTCTTTGGTCGGATGACTGAAGGCAGGACAATAGACGGGATCTCTTAGCAGAATTCGGGTGGGAGGACCTGGAGCACGACTTTCAGCAACCTCTTGGTTCACTCTGAGGTTTTGGCGCCTTTTCTGCAGCACCAACAAAGGACACAGATTGCCCGGTCAATCTTCTCCACTTCCTGTAGTCCCACGCTCTGGTGAGGTGGGTCTGGGTGAGTTGGATCGGATCTCTGGAGTATCCTTAAGAGCAAAGATTTGGACGGATTCGGCCTTTCCACAACGATGCACTCAAAATGGTCAGCAGGTCTCCTGTTATTGGTTTTCCACAGCTCTGGAAACTCCTAGAGCCTTGGGAGATGGCTCAATTCAAAGTTTGTCTTGGGACTGGTTGTTCCCACCAGCCAAAGGGAAGGAGTTATCTTCTTCGGAGCTCCTCTGTCTCAAAGAAAACAGGGTCAGGACAGCAGTGGCCACTTCACGGTGTTGCTAATGGGCTGCAGGTGTCTCTGGTCATCTTCTTTGGTTACTTCAGCTTCCAGTGGTCTACTTGCTTTTCACTCCAGAAGCCTCACCTTTTATACAGTTCCAGCACACACTCCTCTGCAATCGTTCTCAGCATTTTACAGAAAGTGGTGTTTGGGTGTGATATCAGGACAGCCAGACCCCCTGTGGGAGCTGGACATATTCAGGCACTCTGGCAGACAAAGGACAAGGGGTGGAAAACTCCTCCCCTACTTCCTGCCTGCCCAGCCACTCTGGAGCCTGCCACTCTGAAGCCTAGGCGGGGATACGCAAGGGTTCCCGCCAAAGGCAAAACACACACACAGGCCTACCCCTACCAGGTCGGAAGAAGAAGGGCTGACAAAGAACAACCACGCTAGTAATGGCGAAAAAGAAGGAGGTTGCCAAGTTGGTACTTGATTGCCCCTATTGTGCACAAGCAAGCCTATGCACATAGCCGAGAGAAGGGGGATACTAGGTATCCCTTTGGCACTCTACGGAAGGTGGTGTGTGCCACTCTCTCAGACTATAACATTTTGGGAGAGATACTAACTATCTTTCCATCCTTAAGAGCTGTAGTTACTTGAGGATATATAAAAAGAATCTCAAAGGAGGACCCTAAGGGTCCCCAGCAACACTGCCCATAAGGAGCTGTGTGGTGCATTAGAAAAATATAGATGCCTTAAGAGCTATGGATTTGAGTAGATTGTATTTGCTTATAAGAAAGACAGACTCCATTGTACAGGTTGAATACAAAAAACAGAGTTCCAACAGAAAGAACACAAAAGAATGAATGAGTGGAAAAAGGCTCCACTCATTCAGGATTTAAAGAAAAAGGTCCAGAAGTCCAGCAAAAAGTGCTGGGGGTCTCAGTAAGAGAGGGGATGAAGCATACAAATGATAAATCTCCCTAACAGCTGGGACAAAGAAGAGGCAACTAAGAGCAATGAAGACCATGTTCTTTTATCACTCTGGTACTGCTACGAAGAAGATGCCTGCTAGGAGTTGGAAGGGTCAGGCATGTCCCATCACATTTTAGATTGGAATGTGGAATTTGTTTTTTAAGAAATTTTAAATGCTTCTGATTAATGTTTCCTTTCTTGTTTTTTCTTTTTATTCTGGTTTTCATTTTGTTTTATTTTTTCATTCTTCCTTTCCTTTTTGTGTATTTTTACTGCTGTTTTAATGATTGTGTAATTTTGAACGCTTCATTTTCATCTTTCTTTGGTTGAATTCTTTGAAGTTTTAATGAAATGGTTAACTTTTTTGCTTTGTTGAATGAAATGGTTGATTTTCTTTTTGTAAAAGTTTTTTTTTAAACCAAATACAATAAAAAAATTAATTAAAAAAAAAGCCCTTGGAGTGAATTACAGACAGTTTTGTTTCAGTTGTTTGGGAAAATCGTAGACGAAGGATGGTCGGTGTCCCATACGTTTGTTGTTATGGCTTCATGTTGGAAGCCTCATTTAAAACCTTGGTTGCATGACGGAACCATAAAAGCAGAAGACCTAGATGGCGACTGAATTGCAACCGCCCCCACCCATCACCCGCCGTATGAGGGCACCCCAGAGAAACCCCACCACACCAGAAATTGAACCTCATTTTGCTGAATAGAAAGGGCCTGAACGCTCCCCCAAACGGAAATCGGCACTAAAACAGCTCCAGGACATGAAAGGCTCTGTGGTCTTCTTGAAGGAAATGCACTTGTTGCCACAGGACTTCACACGCCTCCGAAGTAGGCGATTCCCACTCCAGTACCTACCTTCTAATTGAACGAAGAAAGGGGGAACAGCCGTATTCTTTGCCAGAGGAGTTCAGTTCAGGGCACTAGAGATGATACTTTGTCCGGAGGGGCGATACACGGCAGTCAAAGGCTTGATATACGGACAGCTTTACTCTCTCATTTCGGTCTATGCCCCCAATGAAGGGCAGGAAGCATTCCATGAAACATTGGGGAGAAAACTCCTTCCCTTTGTAGAAGGCCAAGTAATTGTTGGTGGAGACTTTGTGGGATAGATCGCACCCTTCGACCCCCAGAGACTTTAAGATTGCCACAGGCCTCCTCCACCTGTTCAGAATGCTGGGGGTCGTGGACTTGTGGAGGGTGTTACACCCAGGCGAAACAGACTTCTCCTTCTTCTTGCATGTACACAGGATGTCCTCCCGCATAGATCTCCTGCTAACCTCCCCACAAATTCTAGCATTTGTGGACGATGTATCCATAGAGACGAAGGTGCTCTCGGATCATGTCCCGATTAAACTAAGTTTGCGAGCACATAACGCCGAACCCCGCCGCTGGAATCTCTATGACCCCATCTTAAACGACATGCCACAGAGGGATGCTATTGCCAAGATGATCCGGAACTTCTTTCGGGAAAATCTGGTAGAAGACACGTCCCCAGCCAACACCTGGAATACCATGAAAGCTGTAGTGCGGGGAGAACTGAACGCACATGGGGCGGCATACCGTAAACTTAAACAACGGACCATCATGGAACTGGAGGAAGAGGTCCAAAGAGCTGAGGCCCATCACAAAAAAGGTTGGACCCCTAAAATTCATCTAGCCTTGCAGACAGCCCGGAAGAAACTGGAGGCCCATTACGCAGAGGAGACGGCCCACCTATTGGCTACTACACTAAGAACAACAAAGCAAAAAGACTTCTGGCGGAGAAGGTGGCCAAGACAAAGAGAAGAAACACCATTTGGGGCTTACGTGAGCCACAAGGCCAGGTCCACTATGCGAATAAGGTGAAGCGACAACAGGCAGCTGCACATCTCTCCGAAACGATGTCGGCATCCCCCCGGGACAAAACGGAACAGATGAGCTATTTGCAGGGTACCGCTCTTCCACAGCTCGAAGGCCCTGACAGAAAGGGTTTGGATGCCCCAATTACAGGTGAGGAGGTGGAGGCAGCCATCAAGTCCCTAAAGTCTTGAGTCCCGGGCCCAGACTGGTTCACAACAAGGTTTTAAGAAATATTACGCCGGATTCAAGATGGCCGCCCGCAGAGGTTAGACGGACCCGCAGAGTTCCCGAGCCCCGATACTGGATGAGGCCCACCACCCAGCATTTGCGGCACGACTTGGTCCTGAAATTGGCATCCGAGCCCCCCCCCCGTGCAGCCAGGGCAGCTGCAGAGTTAACGTGCGGAGGGGATCGGGAGCGGAGCTCAAGCAACAACTGGTGCGGCTGTGTGAGAGGTGCCGCGGCAGGCACGGAGCATCTCTGCGGGGTGGCGAGGACGAGAGCCGGGCCCGGCAGCGGAGCAGTGGAGCTGGCCGGGGGGATCTTCACAACCCCCCCCAAGAAAAGGGAGAACATCGAGCGGCCGGGTCCGACACGATCTTAGTGGTCAGGAGAGAGAAGGACTTCCCGGCCCGCCTCGGAGCCACTGGGGGAGTGGACTTGATTGCGGGAGGCGTCCCAGAGGGCCTTGTTGGCGAATCCGGGCTTCCAGGGAGGGGAGGTCCGGAAGGGCCTCCGCTGGCAGTATTGCAGCCGGTGAAGGCTGATTTAGGAGCAGTACGGGTCTCCAGAGCTCTGCCCTGGAGACGGTGCAAAGCTAATTATCAGAGCGGAGCCCGCAGCTTGGTACCAAGAGGTCTTGTGACTAGGAGGAGGGGACAGGCTAATGATCGGCCCTGCGCCCAACTGCCGTCACAGTTCTGGACGTTGACCTCGGCTGGGGGTGACTCAGGTGAGCCCCACTGCACTAAGAGGCAGTCCCCCTAGCATGAAGGGGAATACTCCCAGTGGGGAAACCGGGGAGTGAACTAACGCGCACACCATAAGAGGAGCAGCCCCAAGAGGGGGGCGGGAGGTCACCCTAGCCCCCAGCTGCAAGCATCACTCCTACCCGCGGTCAGAAGAAGTCTCAGTCAGGGGTGTGCCGCGTTGCACGGAGGGGGCTATTGCGGACAAGCTCAGGATTGAGTGCCTCCCCTCCTGGGCCACGACAGTGGAAAGTGGTAAGCTGGCAGGGTCAAGAGACCAGAAGGTGGGGACGCGTACAGAAAAGAACAATACCCATAACTGATTTAGGACTAAGCGATCCAGGCTAAGGTGGGTTAGAAGTTAAACAACCTGTGTTCTATGAGACCAGGCTCCCGTCTGGGATGGCCACGAAGCTTAAGAGAAAAGGTGGAAAGGGCCAGGCTACACTGGGAGAAGCTTCAGGGACTATCCCCTCCCTCTGGCCGGGACACGAGACGAAAGAGGTGGCTAAGTCTACGAGGGAGGGCTTGGTAAGGAGTGTCTCACCACCCGGAAAGGAGGGCACAGCGAGGATGTCGCGGGAAGACCTAAAGGGGGAGATGCACGCCCTGCAATCCAGCATGACCAAAACATTCCAGGATCAATTTCAACTTCTTCGGGCGGACCTTAATGCAGCTATGGGGGAAATAAAACAGGAGCTGCGGCTGCAGGGCGAGAGAACGGACCTCCTGGAGAGGGGGATGCAAGAGTTGGATAAGGAAGTAACGGCTAACAGTGCGGCAATTGAGAGGCTGGATGTAGCTACATGCAACCTGGAAACACAAAAGGAGGATATGGAAAATAGGTCTAGTTGGGTCAACATAAGAATTAAAATGCTTCCAGAAACTGTTCAAGACAAAGATCTAAAAACAGTAAGCCAGTCGATATTTGCAGAGATCTTGGGGATATCACCCCCGGAGGAGATCGAGTTGGACCGAATTCACAGAGTGGGCAGGGGGAGTCTAGGGATACAGTCGAGACCCAGAGTTGTTCTAGCCGCATTTGCCAGGTAAGCCCAAAAAGAGGCAGTCCTCCGGGAAACGAGGAAACAAGAACCTATTAAATACCAAGAACACCGCATAGTGTTATTTCAGGACCTCGCGGCCAGCACTCTCGTGAAGAGACGACAAATGGCTCCAGTTCTCAAGGCATTAAATGTGAGAGATTAAATATAGATGGACATTTCCCTTCAGACTGGTGTTCGAGTGGGGAGGAGCTCAGAGGCGAATCACCACACTGCAGGAAGGTGCGAACATACTGGGTCTCGATAACAATGAGATACCCATGAGCTCGGGGAAGGAAATGGCGATGGCTGCCCGGAAGCAAGGCCTTGGGCCTGGTCAACAGTGGGAGAGAAGAGAAGAGAAGGAGGGTGAAGCCAGGTGGCAAACCCCCTACGGAGAATAATGCGAGCGGACCCGGAGAGGCGAGAAAAGCAGTACAGGATGGGCCTCAAATTTAAAACTGGTACGAGGGTGGTGGGCCACCGAAGGGGGTAATTGGCGGGGAGGGGAGCACACATCCATGAATCAAAAAGGGTGAAGGGGGAGGGGGAGGTGGGAAGGGTACGCCCTTCAGAGGGGGGTAAGGGGGGAAAGGAGGGAGGAGTGGGGTTATGGACGGGGAGATTGAGCAGTGGGGGGGTGGACATGGTTCACGAAACGGGGCCCAAAGGACGTCTTCACAATCCTGGAGGGTAATAGGGACTCAAGGGGACACGGATGGAAAGTATTGGCACATGGGAAGTCATACAGAGAGGAATTCTTGGGTTTTTTGGAGCAAGTCAACGGCTGAGATTTCTTTTTAACCTACTCTTGAGTGGTTAACGCATAATGTAAGGGGCCTCAATACCCCTCTAAAAAGGAAAAAATTGGAACAATTTACGAGAAAAGAAAACCCGGATATTTTGGGGTTGCAGGAAACTCACCTTAGAACCAAGGATCAGGGGCGCCTTAAACTTTGGGGTTTTGATCAGATTATACACGCATCAGGGGGGTCCAGATCCGGGGGGGTAGCTTTGGCTATTAAAGCATCAGCGGGGCTTAAGATATCAGAGAGTATACGAGATAAGGAGGGCAGGTACATCTTCGCTATAGGGACTTATCAGGGTAAACCATATACATAGTCTATGGCCCAAATGTGGGGCAGGAGCAATTCCTGAGACGGATCCTGGGTGTGCTTGAGGAAAAAGCTCAGGCGGACATCATCTTAATGGGTGACCTTAACATAGCATGGGAGAGGGGTCCGGACCGGACAGGACCTCTGTGGGGGGGAGGTGGAGCAGTGATGACAGCAGACCTCAAGAATAGGATAAGGGAAGCAGGGTTGAGGGATGTCTGGCAGGAGATTAGGGGGGCAGAGGAGGGCTATACTTTCCTGTCGGGGGTCCATGGATCTCAATCCAGGATCGACTACATCTGGGTGTCCTCAAGCCTGGTGGGTAGGGTACAGGAGGTCGTGACGGGACCCATTGGTATAGCAGATCACAAAGTAGTCGCGATGGTGATGGACTTAGGCCCCAGAGAGCGAGAGCTATGGGCGTGGCGATACCTGGGTTATCTCCTATGGGATCCGATAATTAGGCAGGAAATAGAGGAGAAAATTCGGAACTACTTCATTACTAATCAGAGGGGAGAGACGAGGGAAGAGATGAGGTGGGATGCCTTTAGGGCTACGTTAAGGGGGGAGTTAATAGCGGCAGCAGTGGATAGGAAGAAGAAATTGCAGGCGCTGGAAGTGCAATTGGAAGAGGAAGTGGAAAAAGCGAGACGGAAGGTGGGGGCGACCCCAACCAGGCCTGCTATGAGGGAATACCGCAGGGTGCTAGGACAATTGGAGGTCCTTAGGACCAAAAAGGCGGAGGGGGCTCTCCTGAGAGTACGCCACTATTTCTACGCCAAAGCAAATAAGGCAGATGCCCTTCTCGCGCGATTACTAAGAGGGGCAAAGTATAAAAATGCGATCACGGTTCTAAGTCAGGGGATAGAGTTACCGAGGCAGGGGAGATCAGAGAAGCTCTGGCGTCTTTCTATGAAACTCTATATGCGTCACAGAATCCCCAGGATTCCCACCAGGAGGAATTCTTAGGCAAGGTCGAGCTAGAAAGGATTGGGAGGGTAGCAGGGGAGATACTAAATCAGAGAGGAGGAGGTGCGGAGGGTGATTGGGGGTTTACCACTGAACAAAGCACCAGGCCCCGACAGATATACCGCAGATTTCTATAAGACCTTCGTTAACATCCTGACCCCACAATTGACCTACCTTTTTAATATTTTTGGAGAGACAGGAAAAATAACTTCTTCTATGGAGGAGGCTAGGCTGACCCTTGTTTTGAAGCCCAATAAAAATCCTGAGGAGCGGACATCCTACAGACCTATCGCGCTGATTAATATAGACGCTAAAATGTTTACGAAAGTGTTGGCGAATAGGCTGGAGGATCTCCTGCCAGGAATGGTCCACCCTGATCAGGCGGGTATTGTTAAGGGACGGCAAACAGCGGACAACATACGAAGGATTGCTCACCTGGTAGAAAAATCACACAGAACGGACACTCCCGCGGTCCGTCTATCCTTGGACTCAGAAAAAGCTTTTGACCGCGTGGAGTGGTCCTTTCTGTTTAAGGTGATGCAGAAGATGGGTATCGGGGGGAATTTTCTGCAAATGATTCAGGCCAATTATCAGAGGCCTACTATGAGAAAAGCAGTAAATGGAGTCATGTCCAGGTGGTTCGGAGTGAGTAGGGGAACCAAGCAGGGCTGTCCTCTGTCCCCTTTGCTTTATGCGATTTATCTGTAGCCTCTCTTGCAGGCAATTAGGGATGCGGGGGGGATAAAGGGCATTCCATTCGGGGGGTTGAACAGAAAGTGGCGGCATTTGGGGACGACCTCAGCAGAATCTATTCGGCTAAGTCGGTCTCTCTTGGAAACTTTTGGGGAGGCTTCAGGTCTCAAGATTAATTTTGGCAAATCGGAGTTGCTGAACTTGACCCTAAAGGGGGAGGAGCGAGAAATTTTACGAGAATCTGCCCCGTTTATCTGGAGCCCAAACGGAATTAAATATCTTGGTGTGCGGATCACGCCGAGATTGGCAAGCTGGTACCGGGCCAACTACCCTCCTTCACTAAAGAGCATCGAAGGGGACTTTTGCAGGTGGAGGAATCTCCCAATCACATGGTTGGGTAGGGTAGCAACGGTGAAAATGGTGACTCTCCCTCGCCTTCTATACCTCTTCCAGGCAATTCCCCAGGCGGTCCCACAGGATTTCTTAAAGAAGTTGGGATTGCTAACTAACGATTTTCTGTGGGTTGGGAAAAAGCCACGGGTCAGTAAACAAATTCTGGAGGCTCCCAGGCAGGAGGGAGGTCTAGCAATGCCGAATTTCCAACTGTATTATGAGGCGACGCAGTTAAGGGTGGTAAGGGACTGGCTGCGTGAGGGCGAAGTTACACAAAACAAGCAGTGGGTAGCAATGGATAGGCCTGTGGCCCATCGCAGCCTTGCAGAGGTTCTTTGGCTCCTGAGGCAGTTAAGACCTGGTTACATATACGAGAGTAGCATTACAAGCTTGATGGTGCGGAACTGGGACAAACTGGTTATGAATAAGGGAATCACGACCTTTCCTTCTCCCTTTACGCCCCTGTTTCGCAATGGGGAGTTTACCCCAGGAATGGAAGTAGGGGCCTTTCAGCAATGGGAGGAGGGAGGATGTAGATGGTTGTGCGATATGTTCCAAGGAGGGAAGATACTTTCTTTTGAGGATTGCAAAAAGGAGTATTGGGTGGGAGATGGGGGGAGACTTCACTATGCGCAACTGCGCCACTGGGTCATGAATCCTGTGAATAAGTTGGCTGCCACAAAGGGGAAAACGAGGTTTGAGCAATTTCTTCTCTCGAACGATGGATCCAACTTATACAGGATATTAGGCGAGACTCAGAAACAGAGGCTCTTGGTTATACATGCAAAGGTGGGACCAGATCTTGGGAAGGACAATTGAACGGAAGGAGTGGGAAAGGCTCTGGCGGGTAATCCACAAAGTGGCGAAAGCTTCTCAGATCCAGGAAATGTGGTATAAGATTTTGCTTGGGTGGCATTATACACCAGTCAGGCTTAGGGAGATATTCCCCAACACCACCGGGAACTGCTGGAGAGGATGTGGGATGGAGGGTACGGCACAGCATATCTGGTGGGCATGCATACGCATTAGGGCCTTTTGGCTTCAGGTTCAGAGGGCTCAGGAACAAGCATATGGGCCAGGCAGTAGCAGGACTCCAGAAGAGACTTTACTGGGAGTGGGGCGGGCCGCTGGGGTAGGGGAGTCTAAGTCTCGGGAGAAGGCGAGAGTAATTCTTGTTCTGGCTGCTATGACGTTAATAGCACATAGATGGGAAGTGGGGAGGTTCCTCTACTTCAAGACTGGTTACGAAAAGTCTGGGACATTGTGTCTCTTGAATGGGCCTCATACGCAAAAGACAATAAGCTAGAGTCATTTGCAGCGGATTGGGAGGAAACCTTGATCTTTTTAAAAGACGATTTTCGAATTGGATGGCGTCCGTAGCGCTTACGCTTATTGGTCTTGGGATGAGCGTTTTTGAAAGACTCATGGAAGTTTTGAGTTGTGGGCAAGGTGGAACCCGCTGCAGGGTGGGAGGGGATGTGGGGAAGTTATGTTGGAATTGTTTACATGAGCCACTCCGGGTTATTTGAACTATGACATTTTTGGCCAATGGACAGATCGAAGTTGCCTTTGGGGGTGGGGGAGTTTGGGAATGTTATTTAACTTTCTGTGTTATAAAACCAATAAAAAGAAGTTTAAAATAATATATATATATTACGTCCCCAACTGGTAGCCCCGTTGACTGCCCTCTTTAACTCATTTTCCATCTTGGGCTCCATCCCCCTATCTATGCAAAAATCTATAACCGTCCTCCTGCTTAAATCCGATAAGGACCCCAGAGAAAACGGCTCATATAGTCCCATTTCTTTGCTAAACATTGATGCTAACATCTATTCAAAAATTCTGGTGAACCACGTAGCGATCATTCTTCCTAACTTGATCGACCCAGATCAAACAGGGTTAATAATTAACAGATCCACCGGGGAGTGGGAGTACCTTGAACGATTATGCCCGATCCAATGGAGCGGGAAATCCATACCCTATTTGGCAGTCCCGATCCTGGCCCATCCAAAAGATGTGTATCTACTGAACTTCCCCCCCTCTTTAAAGAACTGGAGAAGGACCTGGAACGATGGACCTCACAGGAGATATATCTCAATGGGCGAATTACCGCCTGCAAGATGAATCTCCTTCCACGTTTTCTCTACGCCTGTTCCTCCCTGCCCTCTATGATCCAATTATCTCCCCTTCTGCATATGCAGAGGAAAATGTTTTTCTTCATATGGAGAGGCAGGAACGTGAGAATATCTCAGAAGGTAATGATGGTTAGCTCCCACATGCAGGGTTGTGGGTCCCCGACCTACGTAAATATCAAGTTAAGTCGCAATTGGCTAACGTTCATGCCTGGGTCTCTACCGCCGGGCCCCCGAAGTGGGTGGAGCTGGAGCAGTCCCGTCTCCCGCTCCCCCTCCGCTTTCGCCCACACATCCCACCCCCACTATGGAAGACCTGGGTGAGGATCTTGTCCTCCACCAAAATCACCCTTAGAGTTTGAGACTGGGCATTGAAATTTAAGGGTATCCCACGTGGCCTTAGCCCTCTCTTCTCGATTTTTCATATATCAGCCTTCTCTCCTGGATTCTACCACCCAACTTTAAAACTGGGTTGCAGGGGGAAAGGAAGCCCTGGGGCAACTATTTCAAAATGGCCAGCCCGCACCTTCGAACTCTGCAAAGCGACCTTTCAATTAGCTGAAACGGGCAGGTTCTCTTACTCACAACTCTAACACTGGTGTTCTAATCCTCAAGTGCGACAGGAAGCTACACGAAACCTCAGCCCTAGTAAACTTACCCTCCAGGGACTACCGCTAAGGGGAAAGACCTCTAGTCTCTACAAGCTACTGCAAGAAAACTTGCTTTCCATTAGACCCACGTACATGGCACAATGGGAGGCGGATCTGGGTCACCCTCTGGAAGACCAGACTTGGGTGGAGATATGGACTAGAACCCACTCCTACTCTTTTTGCATCACTAATTGAGAGTGCGCTCACAAACGGCTCTTACGCTGGTACTATCCCCCAATTCGCCTTCATAATTTCAACCAATCCCTTGACCCCCAGTGCTGGCGCACATGTGGAAATCCCGGCTCGTATCTACATATGTGGTGGACCTGCCCCACCGTGCAAACATTCCTGAACCAATGTATCGCGGTTATAAAAGACATCACTCAAGTGCCAATTCCCAGGGAACCGAAAGTTGCTTAGTGAGCGCACCAGTCCCGGGGGTTACCCAAGAATGGGGAGGACTGCGAACCTCCTCACGCAACTGCTACTGGCGGGTAGACTCACTGTTGCCCGCATATGGAAGACCCAAAAGGGCCCCTCAATGACTCTATGGTGGATCAAAATCTGGGACCTCTTGGTGGCAGAAAAAGTCATGGCAGCCGAGGGCAGGCCGCCTACACCGCTTCACGGATACTTGGGCCCCACTTATAAACTACGACCAGAACTTTCCAGCGCAGATTCACAAACACTGATTAGTCCGACTGGCCATGGGCCGAGACACCAAACTAACTGTGGGCAATCCAGCCCTGCTGAACTGGAGGGAGACAAAGAAATGAATGGTTAAAAAACAGGTTGATCCTGACAAATGTTTTAACAATCATTTTGAATATAACATAAAAGGTTTTAACGCTTGTGTCCCCTTACCTGAGAAAGCATCACTCCAGGGACTTTTGAATGAAGGGCCTGAGACTGAGATTTAATCCAAGGGTGGTTCAATGGTGACAAGAGGGTTTGGATCCCAGCCTTAGAGTATGTTGTTTCTGTAACAAGGTCCAGGAATCACTGAAACACTTAAGTGTGGAGTGCCCTGTGATTGCACACCTTAGACATGAAAAGCCAGGTAGATGCATCTCTAATTCCGGGTTCATACTTGAGGATCACTCGTGGATTCAAATTTTAAACCTGAATGAAATAAGTCTTTTAAACGCAACTTTTGAGTTCTCAGAAAAAATATTTGACCTCTGATCGTTGAACACATTTTTTTAAATCTTTGCATTTAAATGTATTCATGTGAATTCTGTCAAATGAAATCATGTGTAATGTTTGTGTAAGATTTGTTTGATGACGTGTGAAAGGTTTAAAATATTAACCAAATGCACAGTAAAAAAAAAAAAAAATTAAACCTTTGCGAACCAACAAAATCAGAACATTTTTTAAGCTAAAAAGGGAACGCGACCCTAAATTCAAGCAAACCATTATATGCTGAGTTCCAAAGTGAAGATAACTTTAAAGAGCAAGCAAACTACACATGTTGTGTTCCAAATTGAAAATAACTTTGAAGAGTAAGCAAATAAAACCTGCAGTTTGACCTATAATGGAACTTTACACTTAAAGAACAAAACAGAAACTTACAAGCTACCAGAACAAATATTTGAAAATGGAAACAACGGAGCTGTGAAAATTAAACTAAAGAAGGCAAGTATATTTTCCTTTGAACTGTGCTGTTTAAACAAATTATACCTTGAGGAAGGGAACCCTTGAGATCTGTGAGATGTGGTGAAGTGAGGATGGAGTCTCAAGGTTCTCTTGATTTTCTGGCTTGGCACTTGGGGAAGGGAACCCCGAGTATTGGTTAAAACTATATCCACTTTAATCCAAGGAAGGTAACATTAAGACTTTTGTGGAACTGCTTTACACTTGGGGAAGGGAGCAGAAAGGAAGCTGGAAGCTGGAAAAAGAAGCTCAGACTTTTACATTGAACACTGTTTTCTTTTGGTTACTGACATCCCTACACACTGTACAGATATAGTTGCGAGGGCAAATATAGGTTTTGACCAAACTAAGTTGAACTCTTTGACTTTCCTTAGTTCTATTTAGTTAGGGAAATCCCACCTTAGCATAGGGCAAGTAAGGCGATCAATCATCCTGACAAATAAGCTAAATAAATATGTTTGTTTGAACTTGAAGTCTGTTGTCTGTGTCATACTTCATAATGCCTTCACACTACACCTGGGACTTATAGTGATATCCTGAGCTCCCTAGCGTCTTCCCTATAATTCAGGTGAGGAGGCGCTCAAGTTATGTAGATGTCCCGTTTACTATGTGCCTTGCTGAACTAATCAGAGGACCTTATTCCATAATTTAGTGGAGTGACATTAGATTCTTCTGTTTTACACCACTTTAGTTTGGACAGCGCCCACAGGTCCCCATTCCTGGAATTATATGAAGACATAAATGACTGCTCCAAGCACTCCTTTGAGTTCCTGCATACAGTGTATACACAAGTACATTGAGAAGGTCAGAACCACCGTACTATGACAGTTGGAACCCCTGTTTTTTCCGGGGGTTCTGTTGTTGCAAGTGAAGCTGATTCAATTGGGTTTCTATAATACACATTTTTTTATATTCACAGACGGATTTATAAAGAATCTTTCACTGGGAAATTGTTCCTGTGTTCAAATGAAAGAAGTTTGCTGAAAAATATTATTTGCCGATCGTTCGGGCATGTATTTTTTTTTCCAAAAAGCTTTTTTTATTATTTTGTTAAAGTGACGAACATAAAATGAGACGAAACATACAGCTTCCAGTAAGCCATCGGAATTAAGGTAACATTGAAGCATTGTTCAGTCAACAGGTAAAACAATAGGACTAGAGTTCAAAGGAAACAATGGGGGGGGAGAGGGGAGACACGGGAGCATCAGTATTCACATTAAGCTGTCTTGGGAGTCTCTTTTTGCTGCATAGCTTAGGAACGGGGGCTGACCCCTAGGATAGGATTCGGGCGGTGACAAGGAAGTCGGACAGTTATCAGTGTTGGAGTTCGGTGTAGTCTCGGGGGTGTGCTTTCATTTCGCCTCCGCCGGGGGACCTTAGTCAAGCTTCTCCATCCAGCGCAAGGTTGGGGGCTGTCTCGCCACTCCCAGGAATTGTTGCGTGTAATCTAGGAATGGGGCCCAGATTTGGTGGAATTTACTTCTATTGTCGAAGCGCACAGCAGTGATTTTTTCTGCTGCTACTATCTCCCAGCATTTGGTCCACCACATTGGGATGGAAGGGCCCTCGGGATGTTTCCAGAGCCTGGAGATTGATATTTTTGCTGCTGTTAAAAGTTGCGAACAGAGGTCCGCTAGGCGGCCGGTTAGGGGGAATCGGCCTTCGCCTGTTGCTCCCAGCAGGATTACTCCAGGGTCCCATGGGATCGTGAGGCCTGTGATTAGTTTGATTTGGTCGAGGACCTCCCACCAGAATTGGGCTGCTTTAGGACAGGTCCACAATAGGTGGAATAGTGTACCTTTGACAGAGCAGCCCCTCCAGCAGTGCAACAGGATTAAGGGGTTGCATTTCTTGAGGACCTCAGGGGTTCGGTACCATCTGTAACACACCTTATAGGCTCCTTCCTTGTTGGTTACGCATTTGGAGTTCTTGTGCGCGCGGAACCAGATGCGGTTCCATTCCTCCGGATCAATCTCTCTACCGATGTCCTCTTCCCACTTTAACATGTAGGGTTCCTTCTTGTTTGGGTCAGTTCTGTCCAGGAGCCTATACAGGGTAGCCACCTTGCCTTTGGGAGGGGTGGCAGTGAGGGTTTTCTCTAGGGCCAATAGTTCTCTGCTTCCGCTTAGTTTGACTCCTTCGTTTGACAGCCAGTGCCTCAGCTATGCGTATCGGAACCTTTTGGTTTCAGGGACTAGGAATTTGGTTTTGCAGGCTTCAAAGTTCAGCAGGCTGCCGTTTTCGTGGAAGTCCGCGATGACACGCAGTCCTCCTGCTTTCCATTTGCCAAAGCTGTTCGGGGAGATGCCTGAAGAAATCCGGGTTGTCCCAGATGGGACTGAGCAGGCCTATCGTAGTTCTGCGGTTCCATTGGCGGGCTGCCTTCCTCCAGCTTGCCACTGTGTTTTTTGTTGCCGTTAGTGGTTCCTTGTTGAAGGAGTAGGTGGGGCTTCTTATGTGGGGTAGGCCTTCTATTGGCGTCAGACACCAGCTGTCCTCCAGTGCCAGCCAGCGAGGTCGTGGGTCCTGTAGTTTCTACGCAAAGGCATGGGAGAGCTGGGCCGCCAGGCAGTACCTGCCAACATCTGGGACCCCTAGGCCACCTAATGCTGTGCTTCGGAGCATGATGCGCTTTGGTATACGCGGCTTCTTCCCTTCCCAGACGAATTTTAAAAGGTCCAATTGTAATTTGTGGATAGCTTTCTTGTGGACCGTTAGTGGGAGGGCCAGGCAGTGGTATAATAGTCTTGGGATTAGATTCATTTTGACGGCAGTGATCCTGCCGAACCAAGAGATTTCCTGCGTTCGCCATCTGGTCAGGTCCCTTCGAAAATCTGCGAATTATGGATAGAAATTTATTTTATGGATTCTTTCCGGTTTGCTGGGAGTTGGACGCCTAGGTAGGTGAGGTGTCGCTCTAGCCATGGGATTGGGCATTTGGCCCCTAGGGAAGCCCTGTGTTTCTTCTGCATGTTGAGACTCATTACTGCTGATTTTGTGAAGTTTACTTGGAATCCAGCTGCTTCTTTAAACTGCTCTAATTCCTGCCAGATGGCTTGCATGGATTCTTCAGGTTGAGTGGTCGTCAGGAGTACGTCGTCTGCGTACAGGGATACTTTGTAGGATTCTCCACCGACCGAGAGGCCGTGGATCCTCGGATTTGCTCGAATTCTATCTGCAAAGGGCTCCATCGAGAGCGCGAATATATGGGGGGACGGGGCAGCCCTGCCTGGTGCCTCTTGTGATGCTTATTCTTTCAGACTTGCACCCGTTCACTCTGAGGGATGTGGAGGGGTGTTGGTAATTGGATAAGATCCATTTGCAGAGTTTCGGGCTGAATTTGTAATGGCGCAGCGTTTCCTGGATATAGCCCCAGTCCAGTCTGTCGAAGGCTTTGTGTGCATCTAGTGACATGATTATGAGTTTCCGATCCCATTCTGTTAGCTGATTCGATTATGTTGATCGTGCGCCTGATGTTGTCGTGTGTGCTACGGCCCGGGATGAACCCGGACTGGTCCGGGTGAATTATGCTTGGGAGAGCCGGAGCTAGTCTGTTTGCCAGGATCTTTGCAAACAGCTTGGCGTTGTTGTTTAACAAGGTGATGGGTCTGTATGAGGTGCATTGGGTCCGGTCTTTACCTGGTTTAGGGATAAGGATCGTCACCGATTCTTCCATTGATGGAGTTGTGGTGCCTGTTTTGAGGAAGGAGTTGAATAGGGCCGCCAGCTGGGGAGATAGGATGTTGGTGTATTTTTTGTAAAACTGAGCGGTGAAGCCGTCTGGGCCCGGGGCAGTGTTTTTTAGTGAGCGAATTGTGTCGCCTACTTCTTCCGCTGTAATTGGGTGCTCCAGTGTTTCCAACTGAAGGTGTGGCGGCGTCCCTTGGGTAGGCGCTAGCAAGTTCCGCTGCGCCAGTTTGGATGTTGGGGGTCCGGACATGGTTTCCCTGTGGTGTTGTGCCATGAGTTCGAGGATTTCCGGTTTTGTGTAGCGAAGGCTGCCGTTCGGGTCAGCCAGGCATTGGATGTTATTTTGTGAGTGTATTTTTTTCAGCTTGTGCACCAGGAGGCGGTTCGCTTTGTTGCTGTTCAGATAGTAAAATTGCTTTGTGTAAGACAGGGCCTTGGACGAGCGGTCCGCCAGGTGCATTTCCAATGCAGACTTCGCTCTCTTGAGACCTCGACCAGTGGCTTTGGCTTGGTACTTTTTGAAGGCATCTTCCAGCTCCTTGACCCTTTCCTCCAGCTTGTCTTGCTGTGGTGGTTGAGCCTCTTGAGCCTTGCTGCGCAGTTGATCGCCACTCCGCGGATAACCGCTTTCATGGCGTCCCAGACGACTGCTTTAGGAGTTTCATCGGACGTGTTCTCTGCGAAATAGTTGGTGAGTGCCTCAGCTATTTCCGCTCTGCATGCGGTGTCCGCCAGGGTCTGGTCCTGTAGCTTCCAGAACCATTTTGGTGCTTCTGGCATTCCCCAGGTCCGCAGGTGCATAACAACTGGTGCATGATCCGAGATGGCTCGCAGGCCGATTTGGATGTATTCTATGCAAGGGAATAGGTCGCTGGATGTCAGCAGCAGGTCGATTCAGGAGTGGCCTCTGTGGACATGCAAGAAGAACGAGTAATCCCTTTCCTTCTTACGGAACAGCCTCCAGGCGTCAACGGTTCCAGTTTCCTGCAGAAACTCCGCCATGGCCAAAGCTTTAGTGTAATCCTCTCTGGTCGGGTGGAGTGACTTATCCAGAGCAGGGTCTGGCATTAAATTGAAGTCTCCGCCAATTAGAAGAAGGCCCTTGGAAAAGGCAGTTAACGTTGGTAGCAGGTTGCGGAGGAAGCGGTCTTGGGCACTGTTCGGGCAGTAGATTGCTGCTATGGTGATGGGGAGTTCAACGGGTAGGCCTTTCAGCAGCAGATAGCGGCCTTCCGGATGGCTACACCTCTCTTTTTCTGATTGAAGGAGGCGGAGAAGAGTTTTGGATAACGGAGAAAAGATATTCGATTTTCGTCGGCCGCCACTAAGTGTGTTTTTCTTGCAAACAGACGATGTCCGCAGATAGTTGTGAGAGATTCCTTTCCACTGATGTCCTCTTGCAAGGTGCGTTTAGGCCTTGTATGTTCCAAGTCGCCATAGTGATTTCCCTATCCGGTGTAGCCATGAGGGTCGAGTATGGGCTTTGCCGGGGGAAGTCCCCTTGTTGCAGCTTGTGCCACATGACGTAACTTGGTTATTAGAGGCTCCCGCTCCCTTTGAAGGGGCTTCCTGACTCCACAACTCCACCCCCCCTTAAAACAAAAACTTGGTCTTGCGGTCCAGCCTTTGACCAACGGGGCCTATGACCGGGCCAACGCAGTCACCTAGGAAGGAGGCGACTACGCCTCTTATGTTTCTGGCGTAGTGAGAGATGTACCCAATAGCGTGAAGACTGAGTTCAATTGGGTTAAAGATCCAGTCCAGAGTTTCTCCAAGACTGACCTTGTGTGATTTTGAGTTATCCTGTGGCACCACCTATCGGTTGCTCATTTTTTTACTCTTAGGAGGAGGCCCACGTCCTCTGCGGCGTCTCTCGACTCGGGACCAAGAGTTTAAGGGTTCCCGTCTGGCAGCTCCGGGGTCAGGTGCAGCTTTGTCGGACTCCTCGTCGCCGGCTTCAGGGTTCATGAAATGTTCTGCTTCCTTAGGGGAGGAGATCAGTTGCGGTTTGCCCTCCCAAGTGAAGGTCAAGGCTGTGGGGAAGCCCCACCGGTATGCTATGTTCTTCTCGCGGAGCCATTCTGCCATTGGTTTTAGGGCTTTCCGTTTCGCCAGGGTTGAGGACGCTAGGTCCTGGTACAGGGAGATTGAATCATCTCTAAATTGGATCCGAGCTGAGCTTCTGGCTTCACGCATTATCTCCTCCTTGACTCGGAAGAAGTGCACGCGGGCCAGGACATCCGGGGGAGAGTAAGAGTTTTGTCTTGCCCGGGTCCTATGGGGGGCTTCGTCCGGGAGAGTTATGATGAAGCGGAACAGGTCTTTTACATAGTGGCCCAGGTCATCGTCGGGGACCGAAGTGGGGATCCCTCTCAGGCGGATGTTGTTGCGCCTCGACCTGTTTTCCGCATCCTCCTGCTTGGCTTCGAGAGCTTCACACCTGGCTTCCAGGGCCGCGATCCTGTCCGAACTGACCCCAATATCTAAATTTTGCTCGCAGACAGTGATTTCTATTTCAGCTGTCCTCGCCTCAATTTCACCTACTCTTTTGTCCAGGGATGAGATTTTGCTTTTAACTTCGTCCGTCCCCCTTTGGTATTCCTTGGTGATAGCTGCGAGGAGGTCCTGAAGATCTGCTTTTGTGACTTCTTGCGTCAACGGCATGTTTTGTAGGTTTGTTTGTTTATTTATAGGGCGCCAGAGAACCCTTGGGTAGCTGGGCGCGCAGAGTAACAAGAATACTTAGAACTTGGTTACAGATTACAGGTTGTTGGTAACATATGTTATATACAGTAATTACATTATATACATTCTTTACTTTTACATGTAGAAATAGAGGGTAACATATTATAAACAGTAGATACATTATGTACATTTTACATGAGAGCGTGGAGGGGTGCGTATGGTATCAATACACAAAGCACATGGTCGCAGGTTTCAAAGGTCATTACGACGGAGCCAGGTGCGGGTATGGTGCCTGAAGCTGTTGTAGGATTGGTCCCTTCTTAGTTCAACTGGTAGGTCGTTCCAGTACTGAGCTGCTTGCACGGGGAAACTATTGCCTCCTGTTTTTATTTGTCGGAATCTTGGGGTTTGGAGGCAGAAAGAGTTGGCTGTTCTGGTTGGTCGTGCAGAGGTTTATATTATTATTCTGTCCCTGAGGTAGGGGGGGCAGCATTATTCAGGCATTTGAATGTTATTGTGACAATTTTGAAGGTGATCCTATCGCTAATTTTTAGCCAGTTGTGGTCTCAACGCGCATTTGAAATGTGCTCTCTGACTGGGAGGTTCAAGGCCGTTCTGAGCGTGTTATTTTGCAGGGTTTGGAGTATATTGATGATGTATTTGTTAGCGCCTGCATAAAGTGCATTGCAGTAATCCAGTATTGAGAGGATCAGTGCATTGGCCAGGATAATGCAGCTAGCTGGTGAGAGGAAGGGTCTACATGCTTTAATGAGTTTACCAGTATAGGCAGTGGATGAGGCCAGGGAGTTCACTTGTTTTCTTAAGGACAGGGTAGAGTCCAAGTAGAAACCAAGGGTCTTCACCTCTTTGGCGACGGGGATTATATTGCCGTCGATATTGAAAGAGCTGTAGTTAGAGTCGAGATTTTTTAGGTTGTTAGGTGGGTTGCCATCCATGCCTGAATGAGGGTGTACATTTTATTTACTAAAGCTGTATCCGTATCGAAATTGCCCGAAAGGGGGATGAGGATCTGGGTGTCGTCTGCATAATCTGTGTAGGTGACACCCAGTCTGTCCAATTTGTCGAATAGAGGTTTAGTAAAGATATTGTACATCGTTGGCGAGACACATGAGCCCCATGGGACTCCACATGTTGTCTGGATAGGGTCTGTAGAGTCTAAGGTGGAAAAGACCCGCATACTTCTATTGTCGAAAAAGGATTGTACCCAGGCTATAGCTTCACTTGAGAAATGGGCAGCTGACGCTAGGTGTTTGCAAAGTACTGCGTGGTCCACTAGGTCGAAGGCCGCCGACAGATCAAGGAGGAGTAGCATAGCTGTGTTTCCTTTGTCGTTGAGCTCGTCAATTTGGGCTTTGAGATCTATGAGTGCAGTCTCAGTGCCGTGCTGAGGTCTGAAGCCAGATTGACGAGTGCCAAGGAGTTGGTTGGTCTCCAGGTATTTTTGGATTTTGAGATAAGCCACTCTGTCAATTATCTTCAGGCGGAAAGGGACAGTAGTGATGGGCCTGTGGTTGGTGGGGATGGAGGGGGTCCAGGGTTTGTTTTTTTAGCAGGGGGAGAACCCAGGACTCCTTTAAGTTACTTGGGACTGTGCTAGATGAGAAGGAGGCGTTGATAAGTTTGGTGACGAACGGGGCTAGGTCTCTGGCGGCATCCTTGATTATCTGGGCCGGGCAGTGATCACCTTTCCAGTTTGAGGGTTTTAGTGAGGCAATGATTTTTTCAGTTTCATGAGTGGAAACTTTAGTGAATTTGAAAGGTGTTAAGCTAGGATTGGGAGTGGTCGTAAGTGTGGGCATACTGGGGGTTTCGCTGAGAGGGAGCAAGGCTTTTTTTAGGGTAATTTTGGATTGTAATGTTTGTACTTTATTTGCGAGGGCGTTTTGGATATTGGTACACCATTGCTTGTCTTTGGGTACGTTATCGGATGGTGGAATGGGAGATTCAAGTTCTCGCAGGATTGCAAATAACTCCTCTGTATAGGAGCATGCATTGGCGATTCCATCGTTATAGACGTCTTTTTTAGCTTGAATGATTGTTTTCTTGTAGTTAGTAGCGCATAGTTTGAGTTTAAGTTTGTTTTCAGCTGTAGGGGTGTGTCGCCATAGTTTCCAGCTTCCTTTTTTCCAATCTCAGTTCTTTTAGGTGGGGGGTGAACCAAGTATTGAGGTGGGATTGTTGTTTACTTTTACAGTTCTTCAGTGGGGCAACGGTGTCCATGGCTATGGCCATGGTGTCGTTGTATATTTTGACCATGGTATCTGGGTCAGAATCTGTTGGCAGGGCGTTGATGGTTGGTAGGAGCAGGGGTAAGATATTGTCAGGTGTGATATTTTTTCTGGATCTAGTGGGTACCGATGGTGCCATTAATTTTTCAATCTTGAACATCTTGTTGAATGTTAGATAGAAGTTAATGAGGAAGTGGTCAGTCCATGGCTGGGGTGTAATTTTGGTGATAGTAGTAGGGCAGTTGGAGGTGGCTACCCAGTCTAATATTCTACCTTTGTCGTGGGTAGGGGTGAGAACTTTTTGGTGATTCCGTGTCCCTCAAGCATGGTGGCAATAGCTTGCGCTTATTTGTTATCTGGGTCATTAAGACCTAGGTTAAGATCACCAAGGATCATTGTCTGGGATGACTTTTTTGTGTTGCTCGCTAAGAGGCTGGATAATTCCTCTTCAAATAGGCCTAGAGGCCCTGGTGGCCTGTAAATGAGATAGATAGTTAGGGTTTGGCATGGGGATATCGGTAATTTAGCGGTCAGGAGTTTGCAGGATTCTAGGGTGGGCGGTGGTGTTAATCTTACATTCAGGTTAGATTTGGAGACGATGGCTAAGCCGCCACCTCTGGCGTTCTGGCGGTCTTATCTTAGTAGTTGATACTCCTTGGGTATTGCTAGGGAGAGGGCTGGGCCTGCTGCGTCATGTAGCCAAGTTTCTGTGACTGCTAGGAGGTCGAGGTTGTCTAATGTAAGGAGGTCGGCTATTTCAGTGGCGTGGGCCACGACTGATCTAGCATTGATCAGTGCTCCTGTTATGGAGTTTTTTTTGGGAAGACAGATGGTGTTAGAAGTGACTAGGATGGGTTCTTTCGTTATGGTGCTAGCAGGTTATTGTGGTTTGGGATGCGTTAAGATTCTAGTCTGGTTTTTTGGATTGGTGCGACGGTTCAAGTAGGCGTTGCTAGGTGCCTGCGGTTCGTAGAGGGTGGAAAGTCTAGCGCGAAGCCTAGCGTTTCTATGGAGAGTAGGGCAGGGTGCACATTTAAATTGGTCCATAGTTACCAGTATTAGTTGTAGAAACAGCAGAGGGGCGTATGTTGATAGGGTCGTGCTAATAAGCATTCTGCTGACGTAGAGGGTGTTATACCATATACTATGGCGTATAGATGGGTAGGCTGAGAGCACAGGGGCCCAGGGGTGACACAGTAGGCGTTGGTAGCTGTAGAGCTATTGGCGGGTACAGTGCACAATGCATTAGATGTTCACCTGGTATTGAGGCAATTCAGGCAGCAATGTACTAATGGGCTGAGTGCGACTATCATGTCGCAATGTAGTAGCAGGCTAAATGCAACTATCAAAATACAGTGTAGTTTTAGTCTAGAAACAACTATTGAGGCGCAATGTAATGGCAGGCTAAAACAACTAAAGAACACAATATATTGGCAGGCTGAATGCAACTAAAGAACACAATATAGTAGCAGGCTAAATGCAATTATCAAAATACAGTGTAGTTTTAGTCTAGAAACAACTATTGAGGCGCAATGCAATGGCAGGCTAAAACAACTAAAAAGCCCAATATATTGGCAGGCTGAATGCAACTAAAGAACACAATATAGTAGCAGGCTAAATGCAATTATCAAAATACAGTGTAGTTTTAGTCTAGAAACAACTATCGAGGCGCAATGTAATGGCAGGCTAAAACAACTAAAAAGCACAATATATTGGCAGGCTGAATGCAACTAAAGAACACAATATAGTAGCAGGCTAAATGCAACTATCAAAATACAGTGTAGGTTTAGTCTAGAAAACAACTATCAAGGCACAATATATTGGCAGGCTAAAGCAACTAAAGAACACAATATAGTAGCAGGCTAAATGCAATTATCAAAATATGATGTAGTTTTAGGCTAGACACAATTATCAAGGCATAATGTAGTGGCAGGCTGAATGCAACTATCAAAATACAGTGTAGTTTTAGTCTAGAAAACAACTAACAAGGCACAATGTAGTGGCAGGCTAAAGCAACTAAAAAACACAATATTGTAGCAGGCTAAATGCAATTATCAAAATACAGTGTAGTTTTAGGCTAGATCCAATTATCAAGGCACAATGTAGTGGCAGGCTAAAGCAACTAAAAAACACAATATAATAGCAGGCTAAGTGCAGCTATCAAAATAGTGTAGTTTTAGGCTAGATACAATTATCAGGCACAGTATAGTGGCAGGCTAGATGCAACTATCAGGGCACAGTGTAGATTTGGGCTGGGTACAGTATCTGGGCCAGCTCCGGGGGGAACCTGCGGCTGCGCTTTCGGTGCGCTCCCCTTTTTTGGATTTCTCTGCCATTGGCGTGGTTAGCAGAGCTGCAATGTCTGTTTGCTTGGGTGGCTTGGGGTTCCTTGACATAGTGGTGCACGGCGGGGGGCTCTGGATCGGTGGGATCCCAGAAGGCGCTGGATTGCGTTTCAGGTTGCTTATCGACTCCTTGTGGGATGCTTGCTGTGGGGAGGGTCAATCAGGGTTATCTGAAGACAGGGTGGCTCCCTCGGGGAGCTTGGTTGTCGACACGCTCCGGGGTCCGCTGGCCTGACCCGGATATGGCTGCAGATTGGTATGGGCCCCGAGGGATGGCGGCTTCCGGAGTGCTCAGGCAGGCTGATCCCAGTTCCGCTGCAAATGCAACTCTCCTGTAGGTGAAGTGGCTACCCCGAGGGTTCCCGCTTGGGCCGCACCCGGGTTCGGATTGCTTACACCGGGACCCCAACAGGGCAAATTTCCAAGTGTCCGCCTGTGTTTACCCCTCCCAGCACGGCAGGTGCCGCCTTACCTTCGTACCGCCGGGGGCTCAGGCGCTGCCGAGGTTCATGAGTAGTGTATTGCGTCAGGCGCGGGGGAGATTGCACAGCGCCTAATATAAGAGGTACGGGGGGGCAGGTGGAAGATAGGCTCTGGGGCAGCCGGGTTGGTCCTTTAGGTTGGGTATGGGTGCCGGAGTGTCAGCAGGTGCAGTTGCTCGTGGGGAAGCTGAAGGGTAGGGCTGGTGGGCAGAAGGCCAGGACTGTTCTTCCTGCTGGCTTCAGTTCCGTGGGGGGGGAAGCAACCGGGCTGTGCCCCTGAAGCTTCTGCTGAGAAGGCTGGCCGATCGGGAGTTGCCCAGCTGGTGGGGGGGCGGCGAATGGAGTCAGTGGGGGGGGAGCCGGGATCTGGGACTGACCCCAACGACTCTCTCCGCCCGCGGCCCACAGGTGGTTGATGGCTTGAGCAGTGGTGGGTCCAAAAGGGGGCAGCTCCCGTCTCGGGAATTGTTGCAGCGCTCTGGTGGGGGGGGACGCTGGAGTTATGGAGAGGCTCTCCAACTCAGCCCCCAATGCCACTTGTCGTCCTCTCCCTCCGCTCAGCGCCCCGAATTCCAGGGCCGCCCGGATTCTGGAATGCGCTGCGAGCCCTCGGCTGCTGTGACTCTGACTGGCGACGCCGCCCGGCAGGAACTCCCGATGCGCCGGATGCCAGGGCAGGGTGCGCTGAGGTGGGCTGCCTTGGTTTCTTCACCCGGCCTAGTGCAGCCGCTGTGGCTCTTGTAGGGCTGATGGAGGGGGCGATGCTGGACAAGGGTGCTCGAAGCGGCTGGAGCTGGGCTGCCACTGGTCGTCCTGTCCTCCCGCTCAGCGCCTCAAGGTGATAGCGAGCAGGGCCACTGTGATTCTGACTGGCGGTGCTGCTCGGCGGGAATTCCCGATGCGCTGGTTGCCGGGGAGCAGGGTGCACTGCGGCGGGCTGCCTTGGTCTCTTCACCTCCCCTGCTCCGCTGTTGTGGCTCTTGTAGGGCTGCTGGAAGGGGTGGTTCTGGGCACGGGCATTCCGGAGCGGCCGTAGGGAGGTGTGCAGCAATCCGTGGCCCCGACAGGGGACTGCCCACCCGGGACGGCCAGGGGCCGAAATCGCCGTCGGCAGGGCCGCAGATGATAGCCGTATAACTGGAAGGGCGGCCCGGAGGCTCGTTGCTTATTTCCGGAGATACCCGGCTCCCGGGGGTGCATTCCTCCGCGGGCTGGAGCTGGGCTACGCAACGCTGGCGGCCATCTTGCTGTTGGGGGCCGTTACTCCCTGCATCGGGCATGTCTTTTTAAGCATACTGTAATCGATCTAAAAATGTTTTGCTATGCATCTTACCTTAATTTTCCTCACTTTTCCACATGCGAAGACAACGGGTTGGGCGTGGCCATCTTGTGCTAAGCTTATCAGTTGATGCATCGCCCTAAGTTCAAGTGCCCTCACGGCAAGAATACAGGTCGCCCGCCCCTCAAACTGACATCATTGGACGCTTATGCCCCTTTTCACAATGCCAATACACGTCTCATGTCAACGTTCTCTGTGCGCAAGCTACTGAAATGTCTCCATGGAAATTCCAGGATGCTTCTTTCCTCAACAAGTATAAACAGACCCTTTCTGAGAATACAACATTGCTTTTTCAATCATTTCACTGTATTTAGTTACATTTGTATTTTGATCGCAGCGACTCATTCTGCTCTGTTCAGCTATCTTCCTAGTACAAAACCCAGTGTACAGGTACTTACACTAGCAGAACTGATTTAACTCAGTACTCGTGATTTATTTAAATATTTGTCGTATAATGGCAACAATACAGCCCTACCAATACGAGCCTGAGTATTCTGAAGAGGAACTAATGGAAAGAGAAAGAAGCAGAAACGAGGGCGAATCCGACAATAGTTGGGAAGATGAATCACCGGAGCATGAGCGTGAGCCTAGTCGCATGGAAGATGTTTCCATCTGGTGTACCTGAAATCGCTGCAGGGTCATGCCAACTGAGGTGGAGAACTGCTGCTGCCAAGAAAACTCTGGATTCTCTGCCTACATAGCTGAAGAAGACACACCACCGGTATGCGTTACAGAGCTGCATGACTTCAGCGCAGCCTGCCTCACAAGGTCCGTGTTGAGGATTGTGATGGTCCTTATGCACGAATTTCGTGCAACAGCTCGCCCTCGCAATCCAACTAACGAGTAAGTATACTCTAGATGTGATGTCATTTTGACCACTACATTGGCCCTCATTACGACCCTGGCGGAAATCGAAAAACGATGGCGGAAATGCAATACCGCCATCGAATAGCGCTCGGTGCGATTATGACCCGTCACCGCAAAGTACGATGCCATTAGCGACACCGCAGTGAACGCCAACGCTAACTGCACCAAGTATGCGCGCGCGCGCCATGCCAAACCGCAATTACCACCATGGCGCAACGGTACGCGAATTCTGACCCCAGCGGACATCCACCTAACGCCATCAAGCACGGCGGAAAGTACCATTCCGCCATGGTGAGAAGTACGGCATCGCGAACCAACCGTAAACGGCCCTACTGAGTGCCTGTACACCGCTCCCTGGCCACATTGTACAACTCCCCGTAGGTGCAATGAAGCCACACAATGCAACCAGTGAAATGTACAAGTCATCCATGCCTGCCAACGAACAAATGAATCTCAAGAGGGGCCAATGGAAGCTGCAGGGCACAGATGGCACGAATACAGAAGCCACACAAATGGACATGACCTCAGTGTCCCTCCAAGAAACGCACGCAAACACAGGCACCTGTGACCAGCCATATTCTGATAATCACATCATACCACCAATCCAACTGGCTGACCGGCATCTGTTACACAAAAGCCATTCCCCCGCCCCTGAGCATCACATCACCAAAACAGTCACATTGGCAGCCCTCATCCCTGACCTCACTGGGCTTCGTAGGCAAACGCGCCCAGCACAGTACCACGCAACTATACTCCGAAGCAGGAACCCAATGCAGATCTCCTCACAATACATCGCTCCCCAAATAGGAATATGACACATCACCTGCAAAGAAGAACGCTACACGGTTCATATCAGAATAGGAATAAATGCACAACAAATTCACCAAGCCCATACAGCCATCAGGCCATGAACTCCAAAATACATTTCACCATTGTGGGCTGCATCCGCAATAAATGACCAGCTACTTCTTGTGTGACGCCCTGTACCCTCATGGCACACAGGGGCTACATTCTCGTACGAAAAGGCAACATGGAAGCGCCTCGACCCGCAGGGCCGTCCCAATAGGGAGGCACTAGTCCAGCTGAAAGGCCGAAATGTTGCTCCTAGCCACTAGTACTGCGTAAGGGCATGTGGCCCATTGGCGATCGTCCCATAAGATCGTAATGCTGCTCCACTGATTAACACGAAGCAGCAGGTGTCGGGAGTAAAATCCATCTGCAGGAGTGGCATACAGATGGCAGTGGCAAAAGGGGAGGAGACACCTGTCACCCAAACGAAATGAAAAAGAATAGAATGGCCATCAGAACTACATTTGAATTACTCACTTCAATGATCACACCAAATCCACAGCCATATGCATGCTAGCCCACTCCAAAGGATCATCACCAACCAAAAACCACTAGCGAATCATAACTATCTATATCGAGGTGAAAACACTATCACAAACGCCTGCTTCCATACTCACATGACATGTGAAACTTCCATTGAGTCTGTGCGTAATGCAGCCTGCAAAATCCACTGTGCCCCAGCCCGTAATTCCAGTGTTGTGAAGCAACATGTAATTGGGAACATCCGGCCTTATCGCCCACTTCGCTATTGCGCATCCCATACTATTCATATCAATCATTGCATCCTCGCCATGGCCCCTGTCCCAAGGACATTGAACAATAGAACGTTATATTCGCAGTCAGACCTGTGGGCATCTCCTCGCCGCTAGCTGAAAACCGAAAGCGCCGTCCTTCGAATTCCTCATTTGCAACATCACGTCGAAAAGGCATCTGTGGCCGCTTGAAATCACAAATTAATCCATCTAGTGCGGCTGTGTGTGAAAATGGCAACTGGCTACACTTACAAATGGGACGCCCCGCCCGTCGGTGAACCGCGGTACAGAGCTGCATGAGGGTCCACCGTTAATCGAGTACTACATTCCACTGACCCTTCACAAGTTTGTTCCCGACAGCGAATATAGTATGTGAAACAATGGGAGCATAGCAGAATTAACATATGAAGCGATATCTCACTGCCATCGGGATGAAATACATGATTGTAATAGCAAGATGCCATGCGTCGATTTGCAGCGTTGTGTGCGGGACGTGCTCGCCCAAAGGGGATTGCAGCTTGCACAGGTGGAATGAATCACCACAGGTGGAGGCTATACAGCTTGGAAACACATGAATTGCACACCCAACCCCCTCCCACAACCACACCCACTCCAAAATGCTGGCGGCAGGACTTGCGATGTTGGCCCTGGGGGACCTGATAGCACTGCAAGTACTCCAACTACAAGAAGAAGACGAACACCAACTACTACAACAACCGGCCGCACAGAGGAGACGCAGGAGGAGGAGGAGGGCAAGGCAGGGCCAGCAAGGCCCACCAGCACAGCCACTACCACCACGCAGGCAGCCCGCAATCCCACGCCTCCGAGCACATCCGTTCAACCTCACTGATGAGCAGATCCACACCCTCTACCGTTTGGACCGGGACACCATAACCGCCATTGTGGACATGACACACGCTGACCTTGTCAGCATGATAGATAGCCCAACCGCCATCCCACCCCTACTGAAGGTGGTGTCTGTACTCCACTTCCTGGCCACAGGCACCTACCAGCACACAGTCGGACAGTTGCATGGCATATCACAGCCACTGTTCTCACGGACACTATTGCAAGTGCTCGATGCCCTCCTGAAGCACGCAGACGACTACATCTCTCTGCCACGCGCGGAGCAGGAAATTACCAACACAAAAGCGGGATTCCATGCACTTGCCGGCATACCGGGTTGCATTGGTGCCATCGACTGCACCCATGTGGAATTGGTTGTCCCACATGCCATGGAGGCCCAGTACCGCAACCGAAAACAATATCATTCTCTTAATGTACAAATGGTGTGTGACTAAAACGGGATCATTACACATTGTTGTGCCCGATTTCCTGCATCAACCCATGATTCCATGGTCTTACGGAACTCTACAATACCACGCTACATGGAGCGACATGCAGGGAACAGATCCTGGCTACTCGGTGAGTCTCATTTCATGCATGATAATGTGGGGTATGTGATGCGGCAATGACCTGCCAGGAAGGGGGGGGGGGTGCTTACGTAGCAATGTCATTCCTCAAACATCCTTTATTGTCCACATACAGGTGATGCCGGGTATCCACTGAAGAGATGGCTCCTTACACCACTCCGGAACCCACAGGACCAGCATGAGGAGGACTACAACCATGCCCACTCACGTACCCGTGTAGTCATAGAACAGACATTCGGCCTACTGAAGGCTCGTTTCCGCTGCCTCAGCAGGTCTGGCGGGGCACTCCTGTACCGCCATGAGAAGGTTGCTAAAATGGTCATGGCATGTGTCATGCTACACAACATGTGCATACGTAGAAATGTGCCCATGCCCCCTGACGCAGAACTGCAAGCACCAGAATATGGTCATGATGTGGGTGGGGATGTGGCAGAACCTCAAGGAGTCCGCGAGGCACAGGAGGGCCGTGAAATTCGTCAGATTATCATAGATTCATGCTTCTAGCACTCACGCCTGGTGGTTGATACATGGACACGGGAGTTGTGGCACTGTGTGTGTCTGGAACATGCACAATATGGACTGCACGCCTATGATGGCCTCGTACACAAAGATCAATGTCCACACATCTCATTGGATGATTGTGAGATGTTTATAGCATATGTGAAATTGTGTTACACACCCCATCGACCCGCCACCCAAGTAAGCCCAACACACCCCCTCCACCCTCCTACCTCCCCCCCGAACACCAGTGTCCAAAGATGCTCATTGTCAGTGGGCAGTCGCTATTGCAAGCCCCCTCTCCGGGTATCAGGGGCACCCCTGCCTGTGGAGCGCAGGTTCCTCCCAGATCTACGTTGGGGGCTGCCCTGGACGGAACTTGCAACGGATGATGTCTCTGCCTGCTCACGTCCATGCATGTCCCTAAGGGTTTGTGAGAGCTCAGTGAGCACACGGCGCACAGCGGCAAGTTCAGCACATACGTCTTTGGACGTCGCATGCAGTTCCCCCCTCAGGCTCTCGGTGCTTCTCTCCATTTGTACTCTCAGGCTCTCGGTGCTTCTCTCCATTTGTTCTCTCAGGCTCTCGGTGCTTCTCTCCATTTCTGCCCTTAGTGTCTCTGTACATGTTTCTATGGCTGCCTTGGTACCCCCACATTCATCAGCATGCTCCTTGAGGAGCGTGGCCAGTTGCTGCTGTTGCTCGATCACCTGGTCGAGGGACTGTTGCCTCTGCTGGGCCATGGCCATTTGCGGTGGTGTCACAGAGGGGCTGATCACCTCATGTTGCCTTGACACAGGGCTTGTGGGGGATGGCCAGTCGTCGTCTTGTGAGTGCCCCTGCGTGGTATCCTCATGTTGTACGGGATGAAACAGACAGGGGGATTGAGACAGGTCATGGATGGATCTAACTTCGACATCCCCATTTTCTGTGTCGGAGCATGCTACCATTAATGCAGTGTCACCTATGGTGCTGCTGCCACCAGAAGCAGTGCCTCCTGTGGCATCCATTGGGGGGGCCTGTGGTGGTGGTGGTGTTGTGGCCATGCTGGCTGCTGGGGTGCCTGTTGAAGTCCCCTCCTGTGTGCTGCCACTTGATTTGTGCTGCAGCCGTGTCTTGATGCGTGCAGCTGAGGTGGAGGGTCTTTAGCCGTTGGTCTTGGCCCTCTTTGCAGGTGTGCTGGTAGGGGTGTCCTGGAGCTCGTCGTTTGAATCGGACCCTGTGGTGGAGTAAAGGAGGGCGAGCGTTATTAATGGGTCTGTGGAAATTGGAATGTCAATGTATCACATGCATTGGGGTGGTACCTGAGGGTGATTTGGGTCAGGGCCTTGGAGGTAGTTTCATTTTTGTGTGGATTGAGGGTGCAGTTGTATTGCAGCCTGCAGTTAGGGGGTGCCTGCTGCACGTGTAGAGGGTGTTTTTAGGAATTTTAATTATTTATTTATTTAATTTGACTTTTAATGTCCGCTATCAGGCCAATGTAAGTGGACGTTCTCCTGGACATGTGTTTCTGTTGCACTATGTGGACACATGGTACTTCACATGATTGGACATTGTGGTTTTAGCATAGTTTTATTTGGGCCACCTACCTGATTCTTCGGATGTCTGCACTCCTTTCTCCATCCCTCCGACTCCCTCTATGGTCTCCATTCCAATGGTGGAGGCACAGATTTCTTCCCAGGGGGTCAGCTTGATGGGTGATTCCGATCCTCCCCCGGTAGCTGTGGCAATGTTTCGGTTGGCAGAAAGTATGCTACGGACGCGGATCCGCAGGTCGTCCCATCGCTTTCTGCATTGCTGTGGGTTGCGGGGTGCGGTCCCCACCGCACTTACCCGCTGTGCCACCAGGGCCCATATGGCCTTCTTGTTCGCAAGTGCCGTCCTGGTCATTTGCGTCGAGAAGACGACGGCAGCATTCTCCTGGAGGGTCTCTGTGAGCACCGTGAGTTCCTCACGTGAGAAGTGGACCTGCCGCTTGCGGTCGCACGCTTTTTTCGCTACTTTTCCCATTGTTTTGGTTTCACTAGGGTGGATGTCGGGTTGGGATGTCTCTCAGGGTAGTATTTTTAATGGTTGTGTGAATGTTCTGATTTTATAGGTGTACGGCGTGCTGTTTCCCGTTCCGGGACCATGTTTTTGCTTCCGTTTCCGTATATTTACGGTCACCGTATTTTCCGATTGCCGCTCTTTGCGGTGACCGCTATGTCCGGTGGCGGGATTGCACCTAGGTCGCCGTACGACGGCGGTGAGGGGCGTTTTGGGGACATTTCCGCCATCGCGGACTTTGCACTTCCACCATGGCGTGGTGCTCGTGCCCGATGGGACGGAATGAGCCGCACTTTGCTCCGTCGTGCAATGGCGGAAACGCTATTTACGCTATGGCGGTCCGGTCGGTCGATTTCCGCAAGGGTCGTAATGAGGGCCATTGTCCTTCATTGTCGGAACTTCGATCGATCACCGACAAATGAATTTAGTATGTAAACTGAATACATTTCTCTGGCTTATTGCAAATCAGAGTGTTCATCGCTTACCTGTCTTTCACTTTCAATTAAAAAAAATATATTTCTCTATGGCCCAAACCGTTCTGGCTTGAATGGGTGTTCACTTTTGTAATCTGTCGATATTTCAAAGCCCAAGTACATTTTTCCAGGAAGTTCCTATGCTATAGAATTTAGGATGCATTTTCAAGTAATGTGGTACACTTATCTGGTTAATTCAATTAAAATATGTATGTTTCTCGTTCACAGGTGGTACAGGCTGGTGGCCTACCGTTGGTTTACATGGTGGCTTCATGGGAGGCTAGGATTCCGCGTTCGACGAGTAATACCCGCCTGTGTCAGTCGAGCCATTTGCGCCAAATTCACCAGTGACAGCGGACAGTAAAGGGGATTTTCACACACTGGGCCTCATTACGCGGTAGGCGGTAAGGGATTACCGGCACCGGTAAGGGCACCGGTGCCAGTAATCCCTTACTACCCTATTCCGAGGTCCCTTAGTGGGTCCCTTCCTTAACGCCTGGTTTCACCAGGCGTTATGGAAGGGACCCGTTAAGGGACTTCAGGGTTAATAACGGTACTGCAAATTGCTGTACCGTTATTAGCTCCATCCCCATTCCCATTGAGCCCTATGGGGGCTCGAATGGGAATGGGGAATGGTTCCCGGAATGGGGATTTACCGGGTCCTCCAAGGTTGGAATGACCCGGTAAGTCCCTATTTCGGGAACCCGGAACTGGAATGCGGTAAGGGGGTATTCATGGCGCTGATAGCGCCATGACTACCGCCTACCGCGTAATGAGGCCTACTGTGCTGCAACCACAAGTATACAATTTGTAGTTTGTTTGTGCCATCAACATGACCAAACTAAATAAAATACAAATGAGCATATACAAATAGTTGTTTGAATTTTTCAGCGAAACAAGCAGAGTGAGGGATGTGGTGTACAACCACAGGCCACCTGGTGAGGCAACAAAAGGGCCAGATCCCCATCTGACTTGAGTGACATATCGCCTATGCGAGAAAGGGCATCAGCCTTTGAATGAAGGGCAGCGGGGCGATAAGTAATGACAAACTAGAACAGTGAGAAGAAAGAATGCCAGCGCGCTTGTCGAGCAGTTAGACATTTCAGGGTTTTTAGTGCCAATAGGTTGCAGTGATCAGTATACACAGTAATAGTGTATCGAGCACCTAGGAGGTTATTTCATTTTATTATTTTATTATTCCAATAAGGCAGCTTTGATGGCCAGTAGTTCACGTACTGTAGTAGTATCATTTCTTTCTGATGGGTTCAATTTACGAGAGAAGAAGGCCACAGGATGAACCCTTCCGGTCCCCGTACATTTCTATGACAGGACAGCGCCAATTGCAATGCTGGAATCATCAGCCTTGACAACAATGGGCTGCAAAGGGTCTGGTTGTTGTAAAACTGGGGCAGTGGTGAAAGCGGTTTTGAGTGCAACAAAGGCAGCGTGAGAATCCGGGGTCCAACAAAAAGGCGTGTTGGTACTTGTAAGGCTTGTCAAGGGCGTGGCTATAGAGGAAAAGGAATGGACAAACCTCCTATAAAAGTTGGCAAAACCCAAGAATGCTTGTAATGATTTAACAGAAGTAGGAACCGTTTACTCTAAAATGAATGGCATTGACCTTGGAGTTGCTCATTTTAACACCCTGATCTGTTAGGTCGTACCCTAGAAATTGAACCATGTTGGTGTTGAAAACACATTTCTCTGCTTTGGCATACAGACTGTTCTCTCCTAGTCTTTGTAGAACTCAACGGACGTGCTCAATGTGCTGGTCATAGGATTGGGAATAAATCAGGATTTCATCCAAATAGATAGCGACATATTGGTCCAACATGTCATAAAAGACATCGCTCATGAAGTATTGAAAGGTTGCAGGAGCATTGCAAAGGCCAAATGGCATTGCCAAATACTCAAACAATCTATGGCGTATCTTGAAAGCCTTTTTCCATTCATCTCCGCCCCTAATATGTACCAGATTATATGCCCCTCTGAGGTCCAATTTAGAGAAGATCTGAGACGACCTCCGCTGGACCAATACGACAGAGATCAGTGGTAACGGATATTGTTTTTTTATGGTGATGGCATTCAGGGTTCTGTAGTCGATGCAAGCTCTCAAATCCCCACCTTTTTTTGGTACAAAAATAGTGGAGAACAGCGGGAGATTTCGAAGGACGGATGAAACCATGCGCCAACGAGTCCTCCAGATAATGTTTAAGTGAGTGTCAAAGAGTAGATATGAACCACAGGGATCTTTGAACCGCGAATCAGATAGGGCAATCGCATGGCCGTTGAGGGGGTAGTTGTTCTGCCTTCTTCTTGTCAAATACATCAGAGAAATCTAGATATTGGTCTCGGAATCCTTGCTGATTGCCCCGACTAAAGAAACAGATGCAAGGATGGAACAACTGGGTGACCGTGGAACAGGATTGTCAACAGAAAAACAACCAGCTTTACAGTAATCAGAAAGAAAAGTGACCTCTTGTGTCACCCAGTCTATCTGTGTGTTGTGAGACCGTAACCAGAGTAAACCCATTATAACACCATACTGCCGTGTGGTGATGAGATCAAAAGTGATCTGTTCCTGATGTCATGTGTTAGTGGCCATCTGGATTGCTTTGGTCTGCTCTGTAACCAAACCAGAAATAAGGGTAGTGCCATCAACTGCATTAACCACTTCGGGTATACATTTGGGCAAAATAGGAACACCGCCTGTTTGGCAAACTGTATGTCCATATAGTTGCCCGTGGCACCAGAGTCGATAACTGCATGAGTATGCAGAGGGGTAGCACTAGCATAATGGAAAGTGATGGGCAAATACACTAAAGATAGAACAAGATTCAAGAGGAAGTCCAAAGGACAATCACTCAGTGGAGGGACTCGGTCGACGGCCGAGCGTCGATGTTTCCAGACTTTTTCTTGGGTCTTTTTGGACACTGGGGTAGGCAGTGTTCGGAAGAGCCACAGTACATGCATAGGTTGGCCTTGCGACAGTGTTCTCTCTCTGCGTTAGTCAAAGGACCTCGTACCGCATCTATCTGCATGGGTTCAGCTTCAGTGTGGCTGACCGCTGAGTCCTGATCCTTGACAGCTGTTGGAACAGGAGTCCTTCTTTCTCCCATCCTTTCTGCTCGTCTGGTGTCGATCTGCAGAACCAGATCCAATAGTTTGGGAAAACCAATAGACACTACCGGGCCGTAGCAAGCGTATCCTTAAGACCTTCGGACAAGCCTTTGTAAAACAAAGCAGCCGTCTTGTCTTCTGGCCATTCGGTTTCTGCCGCCAGTTGATTGAACTTAGACAAATACGAGAGTAAGGAAGAATTCCCCTGACTGAGACTCAGAAATTCTAGATCAGTGGCCTGCGTTTTGTATCGAAAACGTGATTCATTGCAGTGATCAAGGCATCGCAATCGTAAAGCATATAGCTATTTGTTTCTAGCAGTGAGTTAGCCCAAGCAGCCGCCGTACAGCCGAGATAAGAGAGCACAAATGCTGCCTTGGTGGTAAAATCAGGAAACAACGCAGGACAACAAAGAAAATGCAACTTGCATTGGTTAATGAAGGTTCTGTAGCTCTTCGGTTCACCGTTAAACCTTTCAGGTCAAAAGGGATGAGGGAAGGCTAAGCTGTTTAGCAAACAGGCTGGGTTTAGCACAGTGTGTTGTGACACCCAGTGTCTCCAGACTCCCCTCTTCAAGACCCCGCCCCATAAGTTTGTGTCCCTTCAGCAGTGTTCGGGGCCTTTTGCGCTCGGCTCATGCCCCTCCATCCCCCTCCATTATCAATGGCAGTTCACACCTATGACGATGAGCTCCCACGGGGGCCGGGAGGTTGGGGACACTCAAGTTGCCAAACACCATGTGCACCTCAAAGGGATCTTCCGCATGGTGACCATTGTTCACATGGCCTCCCCAGACCCAGTGTCACGAGACTCCCCTCTTCAAGACCCCGCCCCAGCAATCAACATAAATTTGTGTCCCTTCAGCCGTGCGCAGGGCCTTTTGAGCTCGGCTCATGCCCATCCATCCCCCCTCCATTATCAATGGCAATTCACACCTATGGCCGTGCGCTCCCACAGGGGCGGGGAGGGTGGAAACACTGAAGTTGCCAAACACCATGTGCACCTCAAAGGGTTATTTCGCGCAGGGACCATTGTTCACATGGCATCCACCGACCCAGTGTCTCCAGACTCCCCTGTACAAGTCCATCCATTTCCCTCCCCAGTATCGATGCAGTTCGCACCTAGCACCATGCACCACACCTGAGTGGAGACCTGCATCTTGTGTGGTGAGCACTCTTGTGCTTGCTGGCAGCTTCCTTCCAGGAACATGCCGCCACACCTGAATGGGTCCAGGGCCACTCGGGTTCACCCAAAAGACCCATGCTCTCTTAAAAGCTCTATTCGTACACCCTTGTTGCTAGTATGTTTAGAATCCCTGTATGGAATTATTCCATTTACTGAGAGGTGTGTTCCATTTTTGTGGAAACGCTCTGGGTCAGAATAGACTGTTCCCACCAGGATGTGATCGTATTTTTAAACGGTAGTTTGCTTCTTGACTTTTCTATCCACTTTACTGTCCTACCCACAAAGGAATGCCCCATGATACATGCTGATTTGTAGGGTTTCTCTTTTCTGTTAAACGATATTGCTTATGTTAGCTGTGGTCTTATACATCTTGTGAAACAATGTGATTTCCAACCTCCTATCTAATGCCTCCATGCCATGGTGACGTGGCTGTGACTATCCTCAAAGAATGCCTCCCATATTCTGTGATATCCGTTGTCCACATGGCCAGGCCAAACACAGTTCCTCCTGACTCCCCTCTTCAAGACCCCGTCCCTGCAATTAACCTATGTTTTTGTCCATTGAGCGGTGTTCTGGGACTTTAGCGCGCACCTCGTCCCCATCCATCCTCCTCCCTAGTATCAATGGCAGTTGGTACCTATGAACAGGGTCGTACTGGGCCATAAATTTGTCTCGGACACCAAAAAAAACGTGGCACACAGTTCGAAGTCGCTATTCATTCCTTTTCGGACACCGTTTGAATAGTACCCAAAGGTGAGTAATAGGGTTTACTACTACTAGCCGCACATTGAAGTAACTCATCAAACTGGCAAACATGGCCCAAAAAAGTTGGCCACTTTCCTAAAAAGAAAAGGACCCACACAAGCATTTTACATTTGTGGTTCAACCCTAGTCCTATTGTCCTATAGGCAGTAAGAGCAGGCCTATGCCTGTGCCTTCGCAAGGGGGATGGGTGGGTATGGCAGACACACCCACTTTTCTAAGCCTTTATTAACACCTTGACATTTACCAGGAGAACATCTCTGAGATCTACAAGGTATATCGTCATCGAGGTACCTGTTCCTGTTCCATGGCTACTTGTTCCCCGGCCTGCTGAATCATTTCATTTGTTTGTCCAAGTAAGGGTAGTCCACCTATTTGCTTCTCTATGTTCATCGATTGCTGCTCTGAAAGTTTCTATCGATTTCCACCTAATGTACCCAGCATTCTAATGTTGATTTCCCTCAAAGACTTCACCATTATCGAATATTTGATGTATTTTGATTTCAGTAAATAGCACATTGCATCACTGTGCATTGTAATAGAATGGAATGTTTCGTGGACCATGTTTGCAAGCATGTTTTCTTTTGATGCTTGAAAGTTCATTCAATGGACGAGTAATAAGTTATGATTTGAGGTATAACAATCAATTCTGTAATTCTGTAATATCGCTGTGTTCATTCAACTAGGTTACACAGGTTTACTTTCTTTATTTATTTTATTTAAAACAAACTTTACAGACAAAGCTGTGTAATAATTGCTTTAGTCACATTCATACAGTATTATTTGTATTTTATTTTTTATACAGATCTTACAGACTTTTCAAGAATGGCTTCATGTACCATGATCGGTTGCCCTTATGTGAGCCATGGCAAAACTCGGGGCACAGTCCTGCATATATTCCCGAAGGATATTGATTTAATAAGAAGATGGATTACAAATTGCGGTTTTCCTTTCGATGAGATTGAAAGTAGAGTCCAGCCTGTCTTGGGAGACGTGAGGGCCAATTGATTCCGCATCTGCAGCCTGCACTTTACCGACGATATGTACGAACAATCAAAGTACACAAAAAGCGTCAACCCAGAATTCTTCGTAAATTGCTTCCAAATGCAATTCCGATTCAATTTCGGCACACGCTGGCTCAGGTGAGTAGTGGACGATGAATTTGTTGTGTTTGTTGGTATGTCGGACTTTGGTTTGTATAAATATGTATTCTCTATGATCTCTCGATTTATTTAAAGTAGTGTATTGAAAAGGTAACTTCATGAACGGTTTAGAGTTTTCAGTGTTTATTATTTCCATCAAAGTTGTATTATTCAAGTTTCCATAGTTACCAGGATCACCAGTATTTGAAAATGTTTCACTTTAGTATGCTTTATCTATCCCCCGCTTTGGGGAGCCGCTAATAAATCAGTGAAATGTGACCCTCAGTAAAAACTTCCATAATGCCCTTTAAAAGTCGCATAATGTTTTCGAAATTTGCTGGTTGACATGTCCTTCATTACGTAGAGCACACTAATGGAAGCAAAGACCCTCACCAGTGACGAAACCACCAACACGTCTAGTATCCCAATGGTGAGCCCTACCGACTTGCCCAAAGTCATATGTTAGAGCGTTGGATGTGGCCACATTTCTAATTCTAATTTACCTATTACATTGTACTATTTTCTGACAACTTACTGAAAATGAAGGAGCAAGATTCTGCATCAATTACTTTTCCAGAGTTAACATCAACCTCACTCGCCTATCAAGTAATTATATTGTACTAGTCGTTTATATGCAAATGAACAATACATGCATCTGTTATGCTTAGAATTTCAACATATTGAAAATTATTGTGTATAGTATTGGTTATTTATAAAAAAGTGGCATGTATGGGTGTCTCTCTGAATGTACCATCGTCTGAATCTAATTTTTTCAGTTTCATTTTGCTTTTTCATCCGTAGTAAAACAAGTACTATGTTATAAGGGGGTGCTGGAACTTCGACTACAATCACTTCCTCCTTTGCAACAGGTCCAGAGTATGAGATATGCATACTTACAGTTTCCTTGCTAGAATGAAAGTACATCCTACAAAGGATATACTTTGAGACTGAAATGCACGTAACCTTGCACTGTTTCAAACCTTTCTGATTTTGGTTCTAATGTTATACTTCCTCCCTAATGCAGAATAGATTAGAAAGGAAACATAACAAAGCAAACTACCTTTGAAGGTGACATTATAATCACTATGTTTTGCAGGGTGATCTCAAGTCAAGTCCATGTGTCATCTTGGAAGGTTATCAAGTGAAATCTGAAATGTATATTATGACCAAATCACATACACTGTTTTTGAGGGTATGTTCATACGAATGTTCTATTTGTGTTGCAAAAACAAACCTTATAGTATATGGTTCGTAATCATTTTAAACTACTTTGTGCGGAAGTGCTCTGTGTGATGAAAGATTTTAAATTTCAGTACAATTGACATTTCATTTTTTTTATTGATTATTCTCTCCAAGGAATGTAGTGAAGATGTGGAATTAGAAGAGGTACATGGGCCAGAGGTATACATAACCTAATATGAAATACAATAGGGCATCACATTCGATTGGGAATACATTTGTATAATGTTGTAATGTTTTGAAGTCCGTCAAGTCGGTTCTGATTGTAGATATGTACATATGTTTGTTTGAGTGGAAATTAAATTTGCATGATTTAAACCATATAAAAACGCTCTTTTTTCAACTTGATGTTGCGGTCGGCAAAGAGTCCACGGTTTTGAAGTGAATTAAGAAAACACTGGTAAAGAACAAACCAGTTTGTTTTGGAGATGTTTTTAAGGGGATGTTTTAGTCATATTATGTTTTAGTTGGAAAAACGTATCTTCTGTATGTGTGCTATACATTGAGCATGTTTTTCTATAACTTTGTTAGAAGCCCAGAAGGACGTGGAGTATAAAGATTCAGACACCAACAGAAACCAAAGATGTTGCTTGCCAAACAAATTTCACAATGGAGCAACTACTATTTGAGGCACAGCGTGGTGCAGTCAATATTCAGACTCGTGATGCATATGTCTAGCGGCCGGAAAATGAATGGAATCTCACCTGCGACCGTACAAAGTTACCATGGACCATTGCTACTTTGTGCAAACTCGCACAGATGAAACTGAAGGCAATGAAGATGCATTGCAATTGTTTTTTATTTTATTTATTTATTGCTATTTAGTTTACAGATAAACTTTTTAGCAAAATAACAATTTGTATTTATTTATATGTATTTAGGTATTTGTAACGCACACCAGACGAAATTAACTGTATATTGGCGCAGATGAAACCAGCAGTGGTAGACCGGATGGATCGGAACGGGGGCCCCCAGAATACAAAGGGACATCTACCTGAACAGGAAGGTCTTCAGTGCTCGGCGAAATTGAAAATGTGAGCTCATTGTCCTTAGCTGTAGTGGCAGGGAATTCCACAACTTAGGACCAAAGACAGAATCTTCTGTCACCTCGAGATGTGTAAACTGAATGAGGAATGATCAGATGATGACTGTCACTAGACGTAGCTGTCTCACCGGGTGATATGGCTGAATTAGCTCTCTCAAATACAGAGGGGCAATGCCATTTATGGATTTGAAGACAATGCAGGCTGAATACGGTCATCAATAGAAAGCCAGTGTAACTCACAGCAAAATGAAGACTCTTGGCCAGATTTACTTAACTTGAATATTAGTCTGGCAGCTGCATTTTGTGCTTTCTGAAGCCGCTGAAGCTGTTTGGAGGGAATACCCAGCAATTGACTATTACAATAGTCTAGGTGGGTGCTAGTTAGTGCCCCCACCACGGATGCATGATCCTCTTTGGGTATATAGGGGAGCGCTTGACATAGCATTCTCAAGACAAAGTGCACTGCTTTTATCTTGGCTCCCACCTGGGCTTCACTACCAAGATCTTCTTGCCATATACAACCCAGGTTTTTTATTTTGGATACAAATTTTAGACTTTTACCCAGAAGTGTAGGAGTGGGCAAATTATTGGCTGGCCTCAGGAAGTGATTGGGTCCAAATAATATAAGTTCGGTTTTAGCAGCATTAAGCTGCAAATAGTTCTTTGACATCCCGACACTTACTTCTTCCAAACTTGCCCTAGTCTGCCAAATGCTGCCTCGAAATTAACAATTTGTACAAAAATCTGGGTATCATCAGCATATCAGTGGAAATCCAGCCATTAGAGACTCAAGATTTCCAGAAGAGGCCGAATATACAAATTAAACAGCAGTGGGGATAGGGAGGTACCCTGCTGGACCCCACAATTCAAACAGATGAGGTCCGACAGGAACTCCCCCAATCTCACACTTTGTTGACGTTTGGTCAAAAAAGACCTAAACCAGTCTAGTGCTGAATCAGAGACTCTTCCTACCTCCTGTAGTCGTTCCAAAAGGATTTCACGGTTTACTGCGTTAAAGGCCGCGGACAAATCCAACATTACCAGGAGTGTGAGCTCCCCTTAGTCCGCAGCCTTTAACAATTCATTCTGTACTACTAATAATAATTCATGTTCAACAAAGTCCTGGAGCTGATTGGTAACAACCTTTTTGAGAATTTTGGCTGGCCATGGCAGTCTTGCAACAGAGTGATAGTTTTGTAGAATCTCCACATCCAATGATGGCTTTTTCAGTAGAGGCGAGACAATAGAAAGCGCCAAGCTCTCCGGAACAATCCCACCCAATAGTGATTTATTACCAATCAACATAATGTCCTTATAATTCTCCTACACGTGGCTTCTCATTCTGCCTGTCCTGATCCAGGTATTGCTGCTTAGGCTTTGTTATCAGTTAATTTCTTAGCAAGCTCTTTTTCCAAGATGGTCCTATAAAGAGCAACCATGGCTACAGTTAGAGAAATCTTAGCCCCATTTATCTTGTGTTTCCACCATAAGTCTGACGTGATTGTCCTAAATTCTGTCAAGAAGTGACCTAGGAGCCATGTCCTTTGATTTGAAAAGTAAGAACATGTTGTAAAGAGGTGCTTAAGTGTTTCTTTTGTTTCTTCCTCCGGGCAAAATCGACATTTAGCATTGTTGCAGTCCCTTTGACACAATCTGCACCATCTAAATATGTTCCACCCAACAAACATTCAATGTTACCTGTTTCTCCAATTCATGCGGAAATATCACAGCCTGAACTAACAGAGGTTGAAGCTTCAACACAATTGACTGAGGAATTTGCTCAAGATCTCGACTTCAGTTTGCCTGGTTTGGGGGAATTGTTCACCAGCGTTGAGTCGCAAAACACAGTAGTGCAGGACGATTGGCTATTAAACGAGCAAAAATACATTATATTCGAGAGTTGCCGGCTTGTTAGGAATGCCTGCTCAAGTTGCCCCCGTAGTGTTTAAGAAGAATTCTACCCTACAATGTAACCCTGTGTCTGGGAACAAATAAACCAGCACCAGGGATCAATGGTTTGGAAGAAATGGACCCAAACGCGTGGCAGTAGACTCCCTTTGTACGTGATCGTAGCCCAGTTGACACAACGTATTCTGCGTTTTATACTGAAATCAATGAGGAGCAGAAGGACAGCTGTTTCAACACACAAAAACACAAGAATCCTTAATACTCACATTAACTGAATCGGATAGCATAAACAAAAATAAGGACAGACACTCTTACCATGGGATTGATAGCAAGCATTCCATAGAAAACCAATGCTCCAGTAAGACCGCCAGGTACAGGGGCAAAAAGACTATTCCCGCCGGCACGCGTACGCCTAGGGGTCGGAAGTCCAATACCTGACGAAACGAGGACGCTCCGACCTCCACCCATGAAGGTACCAAGGCAGTCTCTAGTCCGTACCGGGGAGAAGGTGCAGAGGAATGTACCGGCAGTCTAGTTGGGACCTCTTGTAATCATGGTGATCCCAGCAAACAGGAGGCAATCCTATGCAGTCCAGGTCGGTAATGGGTTAGCAACAACGTTGATCAGGTGAGAGACAAACAATCTATAAGGCAGTCCGGGTCGGTGGTCGGGAAAACTTCACAAGACAGAATGTGAGACAAAGCAATCCTGAAGGAGGTCTGGTTCGGCAACGGGAAGTTCCGGGATGAGCAAACGTGAGGCAAATGACAGTTCCTGGGCACAGTCCGATTCGGCAACAAGGAGTAGCAGAGCAGAACGGGGGGAGTTCTGCGGGTAGGCAGGGAGGACAAAAGGAACAGGAAGGCACCAGGCAAGACAGGAAAGCACAGACAGTAAGAGGGAGACAAACGGGAACTCCAAATAATGAAAGCCGTAACTTCGAACTCAGAGGGCAAGGCTGAAGCAGGAGAGGAGGAAGCGAGGTAGGGACAGCGGTGCGAAAGGTCAAAAAGCAGGTATCAAGACGTGAATCAGGATACGTAGCGTACTTCAAAATCAAAATCAGAAGCAACGAGTTTACCGCGGGCTAGAGTTTATCTAGTTGCGGTCACATGAATGTAACGTGCGCCTGACGTGGTGCGGATCGATGTCCCTGCCCTAATTTCCATGGCAACCGCCACTGCAACAACATGGAGATATGATGTTTTATTCACCTGTCGCGGCAGTGAACTAATCCCCTTTTACGAGGAATCCGAAGGGATAGTGTCCGCTGATGCATCGTAGACTGTCCCTGTTGTGTCTGACACAATGGGGACGGGGCTTGCCTTGTTTGAGCCCTGGTAACCCCGGACCGATTCCTGACACGGCTAGAGATTGTCCAAATGCTCAAATCTGATCATAAATTAAGAGGAAACATATGTCGGGGGCAATGGTGAATGTGTCTCATGTGTTACAAGGCATCAACCTGAAAGTCCTCGCCAGCTGTGTCCATCTCCATAATACATTTTCATGGTCTGCTCAACCGATGCTCAGCAAAGTGCCTGCTGGAAATGTACTTTGTTCAGCAGCTTTACTGTTCAGCGGATCGACTTTCAGTAAGATTTCCAGTTTCTGTCAATTTGTGGGACTTCAGTTCCTTGCTAAAACCCAGTACTACAAATATCAGGGGGAATTTGTATTCCCCAATATTAGTAATTCCTGGAAACTCAAACAGATGTCAATGGATAGTACATTCTCTGGAAAACGTGTCAGGCTAGCTGGCGACAGACAGTGTTACAGGCCAGGATTTTCTGCTAAGTACTGCAAATACCACTTTCAAGACATGGAAAGTAAAAGAAATGGTGAGTTCGGTCATCATGCAGGTGTCTGAATGTACATCGCCTGTGGCCATGGAGAAACATAGTTTCATTAAATCCATCGAACACCTGGAATCCAGGGGAATGCAAATAGACCTGATAGCCACTGACAGGCACGTTTCAATAGCCAAGGCCATGCGAGAGCAGTTTCCACACATTCAGCATCAATTTGATGTATAGCACATTGCCAAATCAATCAATAAACAAATTACAGCTGCTGGTAAAAAGAAAAAGGGTTTGGAAAACCTTTTAAAGTGGTGTTAGTCTATCAGCAACCATCTTTGGTGGAGCTCCAAAACTTGTGATGGATCTTTAGAAATTCTACTTGAAAAATAGCGTTCACTGATGCACCATTGTTACAACCTACCATCATGGACAGAAATCCCACATTTCCACAAATGTGCAAATGGACCTTTATCAAAGGAGCAGGAACACAAGAAGAAGTGGTTGGTGCCATGTTCCCCTCCAGACAAAAGACTTGAGAACTTGAGAAGATTGTGTACGATAAAACGCTTTCAAGAGACCTGAAGGGACTCACCAAATTCTGTCATAATGGAGGATTTGGAGGTGTCCCATAACATGTGCCTAAAGTACAGGCCCAAAACATTGCATTTCGGCATAGACAGTATGGAGGACAGAACAAGACTAGCTACACTTGCACACAACGAGTACGTTGGGAGGGAACAAGCGAAAACTACAGGAACATTCGGGATGCTTCGTTACCTCATGGTCTTTACCAAACTAGGTAAACAATGGGTGGCCAAGCCAATCTAGCAGGAAAAGGATTTTGAATTTGTGAAAGATCTGACATTAACTGTGTTGGCCATGTATACTCATGGAATGGATCCTGATTTTGTTCCCAGGACAAATACAATGCCACAAAACATTGCAAACAAGCTTTGTCCTCCAAAATCGGAACTTGTTGAAAGGTTGACATCCAGATTTAAATGATTTGTAGCTGTCTTCAAAATCTGCTCACAATAACATTTTAGATATGTTCCCCAATGTTTAGACATTATACAGAAACAATCTAATGCTATTGAACTTGCAATTTCAATGCTAGATAATGTATTACAAAGTGTTTATTTACGCCAATATAAACAGGGTTATGATTCATTAATGTATATCGTTTACCTTTCCTTCATTTATATTGGTTATCCTCTGTCTAGGAGACGCGTCTCTGGGGTTGCTATTGGTACCATTGTTCAGATGAGAATTGCCCTAGCACTTTGGTGCTGGACTGCCCATTTGGGTGGGAGAAAGACTGATAATGGTTATTTCCCATTTGTGAAAAGTACACTGAGGCTTGGTGTCTGTCAAACCCTCTGCTAGACCCAAACCCCATGCACACATGAAATTTGTGGCACTTGCGCTGATGGCCTCTGTTAGGTAAGATTTTCATAGTAATGATAAATGTTCCTGTACTGTGTCAACCCCGAAATTTTAGCTTTACTGGTAGATTATTTTTTCTTATACCTCTGTGAGTGGGAACCTTTTTCCACACTCACAGGATATTTTATTCTTTTTATGGATGTGCTTTTTTGAGCTCTCCATAGTGTCTTTTAACTTGTATCCTCTTTGACATTGTTTTGGCAATACGTGCCAGTTGTTGCTGGGTTGCCCTAGGGGCTCCACTTTTAACTTTTTGATTGATTGATTGGTTGATTTATTTATAGAGCGCTTTACACCAAGGTGCTGTTTTTCTGGCTAACCTTGAGAGAACTACAGTTCCCAAGTTTAGAAAGGATCTTTGAATCCCTTTTACAATTTATTAAGTGAGACCAACACCCCCCACCTTATGTGGAGTGCTGGGGAGATACTGAGTATCCCCTTTCTCATTTTAAATAAATGCAACATTTATGTTACAAGGACGAACATACCATTAATGGCTGGTGGCAGTAATTTATTGAACACTTTTACTGATGTGAAAGGCTTACATAAACTTCATTAAATGATAACTGTCTTCACATTATAAGAAATTATGTTCTAACCTTTCTGCAAAGTATATAAAAGGTTAGTTTACTTACCTTAGAAATGTTCTGCGTAGATATAAGGTTATTTTACATACCTGTGAATTGGTTGTGCCTCTTCCACACAAGTAATGCTGTTGGTTTCACTTTATTAGTCCTGTTAGGATGATTGTATAAGTGTCCCCCAACCAGGCTTTTCTTCCCCTGACTTGCTGTTAGCCTGTCCAGAATAAGTTTGCCTTAGGTTTTACCTACCTAGAATAACTTTTAAGGTTTTGCTTTCCCTGGTCTGTTTTAGTCAGACACAAAAAGAGTCTTAGGTTACACCTGCCTTTAAGTTGCTTATAGCTCCTGTAAAAAGTGTGTAGGTTTTACTTACCTTGAGAGTAACTGTGTTATCCTAAAATAAGGTAGAGTTATTGCTTCCCTTAGTCTGTGAACTGAAAAGCAGCTGTCATTGAATATTACACCACAAGGTCCAACTCCCCTAGAATAACTGTGTTATCCTGAATAAGAGTTATAGGTTTATGCTGTGCCTATTAACTGTGTTTCACTAGATCAGAAAAGTATATTGTCCAGTTGAAATGACTATGTGATTTCTTGCTGAACGTCACAGTACAACTGATAGGGTATACTACCCTGGTATTACTAAAAGTAATCTTAAAGTAACTATCGGTTTTGACCTCCCAAGAACTCTTGTTAGGTGTTCTAAATAAGGTTATATGCTTTGGTCTGTCTACCTTCAAGTATTATGTTGTGGTTTTATAAATGTAGTCATACATAATGTGATAGTACTTATTTCCCCCCAAGAATTATCCGGGCCTACTTGTATTTAAATAAACCATTTATTTTTTACAATACATAGTGTTTCAGTGTTTCTTTGAACCGTTTGTATTACAATTTCAGTTGTATTGATTCTACAGCCCTCTCTCCATCCCAAGACAAGCCTGGCTGCTCTGTCTATGCAACCCAGAACTCAGGTGGTACAGCCTTATACTAAGAGTGGAGTTTAGTTTAATTTAGCTTATTTATTTATGGAGCGCACCTAACCCTGAGGTACCTGGGCTCTTGTACTTAAGCAATATACAAAGGTTACACAAAGGTCACACAAAGAGCAGTACATGAAACGGTTGACTTGTGTTACACATCGAGTCAACAAGCTAGCCAGTTGCAGTTTAAACAATGTAAGTTAGGATGTCATTAAAATGATACAAATGGAGATAATGATGAAGTTAAAATAAGACATATAGTTAATATGATACATAGCAGGAGAGATGCAGACAGTATGGTACATATATCAATGGTAGAGAGTTCATTTTGGAATGTTGAGACAGTGTAGGTAGTTTGTCCTGGTGGGTCTGGTACATTGATTCCTGGTGAATTTACAACGGACATCACCAGACGTCTCTCATCACGATCTCAAAGCATTTCATAACAAATCACATTTTTATAGCAAATATTTGTCATTGATGACGTTAACCTGCATATCAATAACGTCATCCTACGTGGCAAAACTTAAAAACCTACGGGTGAATGTGATAGGGTCTAAACGGATCATCTAGGTATACGATCCATACTCGTTTGGGCAGTAAAATAAAGTGATTTGCTTCTTAACATCAGATGGGGCAACTAAGCCCTTCCCTAAAAATATGTCACTATGAACGTCACTAAATATACGACGTCTAATTGGCTACACAACTATAGGACCCTTGATCATGCAGTCCTCTATCATTGGTTACTTTCTAACTTTTGTCAGTACCCTCACAACCTACGCATAGCAGCACGCAGGCTGAGCGTCCAGGTGCTGGAGAGCTTTTCTTAACCGTGCTTCCCACCAATTAGCATGACCATCCATCATCACCTCAGTGGTCTGCCGTTAATTAGGGCTTTGAACTCGTTCTTGGAAATGTTCCTTAGTACTGAAGAATTCAGGGGAGTAAAGGTACACTCTGCCCTTGTGCGTAGGTGTGACCATCATGCTCGTCCGACTTCTTCTCCCCTCTTGATTGAAGACCACGAAATTGAGCTTTCAGTGTATTAAAATGCTATTTTCTAATAGACCTCTGACGTCTTCTTGTTCTTGTCCATGCCTTCTGAACAGGAGCTTTGTTCTTTCACACGATTTGTATCCAATGTCAGCTCACCCAAGTCTGATATGGCCTTGACTTCTCGGCTCACCCAACCTCGCCTTTCTGAGTTTTTGCCTGTAATTCACTTGTTTTCTAACTGCGACAAAATGAAAAGCGGCCTTCCTTCTTTTGCTCTACACTGCTATCGTATGTAGTGGGAACATCCATCCTCTACTGACTCCAATATATATATATATATATATATATATATATATATATATATATATATATATATATATATGTACATATTGGCGCATGCCGCACTCTATTCACTATAAGCTAGCCTTAAGAATACTTCATCTGCTTGCGTTTCTTTGCATATTTACAAATGTGAAATCGCTTGATATCTTCATTACTTTCATCCCAAGATGTCATTTATCGCAATACCTTCTTGATGCCTCATAGAATTGCTTGCATTCTCTGGTCTCTGCATCTCTTCTCTTATACACATCAGCTTTGCATTGTATGATGTCATTATTTCTCTTTGTTTATTCAATTTGTCCTGTTTTCTTCCTGACTATCACTCGGACAGCCATCAAACTGTCTCATATGCGGGTATGGTTGTCTCAATGGGAACCTGGCTTCCAGGATTCTCCTTGGTATCTGTAATTCAAATGGCTTTGTACGTGTGTCATATTCTGGTTTCCAGCAGATAGGCAATATGGGCGAAGTGATTGAGGTGCGGGTACTTAGCTCCTTCCCTACACTTCCCCCCTCTGGGCGATTCATCGACCACTCTCCCATCATTCTTCACATCTAGAAATCCTTGGCTGAAGAAATGTCTTTAGGACTCCTTTCAGGCATCCAGCTGATTTCACATGCTCATCCTTGTTCCAAGTCATGAGAATACACTGCCCACGTGGACTACAATAGATCCATCTTCCCACATACTCCTTATGGTTCTTTAGATACATGAACTTCGTTCCCTCAGGAGCATGGATACTGGTCTTCACAAAGTTTCTGATCCCATTATCTGTTAAGCCTTTGGTCTTCCATCCTGATTCAATATCAATCATGAACTTCATCCCTTTAGCTTTCTTTGCTGTCTTCTTGCATTGTGTGGTTATTATCTTGATCACACATAATCCCAGCAACACTAACACGATCAGGGCTCCAAGGAACTTGAACATGTCTGCCATCCATTGTGGAAACCAAGAGAAAAGTGCTCTAAACCATCTGTCATCAGCAATGTCTTCTACTTCGTCTGTCATCTGGACGTGTAGCTTCGTTAGCATTTCTATGGCCTCAGTCAAGGCGCCATTCTCGTCATCATGAGAAGGTATGAATTTGCAATATGGTTCTCCGATTTTTGCACAAACACCTCCATCCATAGCTGTTATCATGTCCAAGACGTATCTGTTCTGAAGAGTCATCAGTCGTATGGCTCTCATCTCTTCCCTGATAGCATTGAATCCCTTTATGGTTGTATTGATCGTATGCAGTAACTCCCATCTGGTTATTTGCAAACATTTAGTATTTGCTCCAACCTGGATTCTCGGCATGAAGATTAATGTACATATGGACAAAGTCTGGCTAAACAGTCTGTGTTCATATGAGATAGAGTCAAAAGCTTCTATCGATTTGGCAGAAAGGTATTTCTCCCTTTTCACTCGATGAACCAGCTCTACAGATCTCCTCTTCCTCAGATGGGCATCTGCTTTCGGGAAACTGTCAAGACTTAAGTCACTTTTAAGAATCATCAATACAGGAACATGAACATTCACCAAAGTGCATATTCCTCCCCAATCTTTGGGAAATCTCATATATGCTTTTGATCCACAAGCCCAATAATGATCCATGATCACTGCTGTCCCAAGATTCATCTTTGGTGCATCAAAGATCCGACTGCAGTTCTCATTATCTCCAACATTTCTTGTGCCATTATTTCTGAAGCACAACTTCGGTTTTTCCAACGCTATTATCTGTAAGCGTCTTCCTCTGTCTTTGACCCAGGTCAATAGTTTAGCAAGCTTCGGCCACAATGGTTTGCACCCCACCTGGGAACTCCAAACAGTTGATTCAGGGGGATCATATATCATCCAGGCTCTGCAGTTACCCACTCCTTCTTCCCATCCATCTGGTGATAACAATGATCCCCAAATCTGCACCTGGCCTCCAGTGTTGGATGTTTTCTTCAGTTTTTCCTGGACTCTCAAGTCTTTTATTTACTTCCCATCTGATTCCAGCTACTTTCACTCCAGGCTTTTCATATCTGATCACGTGATTCTTGGTGTGAGCTCTGTTTCTTGTGTCAGGAATTTGGTTTGGGGTAGAGGACGGCGCTTCTTATGTCCCAAGAGGCGATAAACTACATTTCCCATTAGGCTTTGGGATGAGGGTAGTTTCCAGTTCGCGTGGCACGCCAGCTGGTCATTAGTAATACTGTTTAAAACTCGCCGCCGCCCGTGCCTCGGTGCAGGTAATTACAGATTATCAGCACGGGCGGCGGCAGCTGAGGACGCGAGGGCATGCAGGAGCGTTTGGACGCCGAAGGACTTTTGGAGCTTCACCCCGGGCCGCGACGGTGATTTGCAGCCTTTCTAAGCAGGAGAAGAAACAGTCGCTGGGCCACGGCGGTGAATCAGCTTCCTTCAGATTGTTGGCCATTGAACTTCAGGGTCCGGATGGCCTCGTGAGGCATCCGGACCATCAGTTAAGTTTACTACTGCATTGCTCATGTTTTGGTGTTACAGCATGATTTATTCTGCTTGTTTATTTATGATACGAACCATGCTGAGAGTGTGTGATGCAACACGCTATATGTAAGGAAATACGCTATGTGTAAGGAGACACCGCAGAGTGTGAGGAAACACGCCATGAGTCTCAGAACTGACAAACATTGCGCTACGCTATGAGTCTCAGAACTGACAAAAAGTGCGCTGGGATTATAGGAGGATATCCTCATTCTTTAGGGTCCACACAGCAAGAGAGCATGTGTTTTGTGTAATTGTTGCAAACCCTTGTTTGTTGCTTCATTGTGCCCATTGGGCCATGAGTCTTTGTATCTTCATGAAAGGGACATCCCTTTGTTTGTGCCATTTTGCTTGTATGCAAACCTCTGTGTTTCAAGAGTTATGTGTCCCAGGCTGTTTCAGTCTTATGTTATGTTCAAAGTGCTAACCTTATGTTTTGTGGTGTGCAAAGTGGTGTCTTACAAGGCCATTAATAACGTACACTACTGTGGGTATGTAGCAGATTCATTGCATGTCTAGGAGGTTAGGCTAGGTGTTCAGGATTTACAGGTACTGGTATAGGAGTATTGAGTATATTTTTATGTACTTGCTTGTTTATGTTTCCCTTTCCTTTCCTTTGTCACTCCAACCCCTTTCCCTAACTCTGTCTTCCCCCCATTGGCTGCCACATGGTTCCCTGTGATATTAATTTCAGGCGCCCGTGCCAACCACGGTGGGAGGGTCGATCTATTCAGCTTCTGTGGTTCGGGAGAGGTGGTCGAGTCCCCTATTCCTTTATAAGTTTGACATCTTGTCTTTGTATCTTGTACATAGTCATCTTCATCTGGATCTGCCTTTTCAGTTGCCCATTTGAGATAGGCATCTCGACCCATGAACTGGCTTCTTGTTCTGCAGAGTGCTATGTGTGATAAACAATGTGCTGTCTGGACGTCTATTTCGATAGCTATGAAGATTTTAGACTTTGCCATACTATAAGGCAAAAGTGCGCATACAAAGCACTCCTCCTTCAAGGTCCTCCTTCCCACTTCTTTCATAAGTTGTTACCAGATGTTGTTCCCAAGTGTGCTGTACTGTCCAGGTAATCATTCAGCTCATGATCATCTTCCCTGGCATTTCTATTAGGTCTCCTCCTTTTCGCATTAGCTACTATAATCATCTCATGAAGTATAATTCCTCCTTGCTGGACCAATCATAGAATCATTTGTCAGTGAACTCCGTGCATTTATATGTGCTACCTAAGTAGGAGAAAGTTCTAAGAGTTTCATCCTCTCAGCATGATCTTTAGGCATAAAAATGTCTTGCAAAATCTCCATGTGTGACTTCTTTTTAGAAACTAACCTTGGTTCACTTATCACAGGACCAGGTGATTTTGTGTCTGTCTCTAAGGTAAGAACAATCACATATGGTCTTGGCTGCCAAGTAGTGCCATATCTGTATCCTTTTAGTCTTGCACAGGAGGATACACAGGAATTTTCACTTTACTTATGTCCACATAATAAGACATTCCTACTGTAACTGAGAACAGTATTACAATGAACAAAACACAGGTGTAAATTGTGCATAAACATGACCGCTTAAAGCAATAACTTTTAATACATCGTGGACGTCTCTGTCATGATCTTCCATGATGAGGTTGCTACTGATGCTGCCCATATTACGTTTAAGGAAATAAAAACTATTTTTAATGGATCAACATCATGCACGTTTCTGGAATCAGCGGAATTGGCTCAAAAAAGTTCCTCGATCAGCTTTAGCAGGCTGACAATACAATAATGTACCCAAAATCCCAATGAAAGCCATGAATTGGCCTCCGACCGGATAACATGAAGATCTTCTTTCAGCATGAAACAAAAGTTCCTCACTAGGAAAAACCTTTTTTGATCTTCTTCCTTGGAAGTTTCACTCCGTCCTTAAGGTTCTCTCGGAATATCCATTCACTTCTTTGATGATGTCTCTCAATATTTCATTAAGTGCTGCAATGTTTCTCGGATCGCTCAGGAAAGTTTGGACGTCGGTCTGTCTTCCAACAAGTTGTGGGCATTCCTCTATTAGATAAAGAAACACTGTACAGACAAGTCTATGAGCATTATCCAGTGACAGGGGCATTTGTGTTCTTTACTCAGGAAGCTGAAGGATCTGCTCAATTATAGCTATGAGCAACCTTCTCACAATTGGGCAATTTTTTGGATCTTGCAAGAACAAGTGAACATTGGTAGTTCTCCCCACCAGTACAGGGTAAGCGCGCAAGATGTACACAAAGACTGCAAGAATGATCCAGAAAGCGTTGACGTTAGGCACCACCATAGAAAGGATTTTTAATAAAACAGGAATAGGGGACCCTTTCCCTCGTCCTGATGGTGAAAAAGTAACTCAGAATTTGGCATATCCTTCTTTTCAATCAAGGCTTAATTAAGTGTGCCCCAGTCCAATGTCAACAGGTTTCTGTGGCTCAAGAACAATTATTTTTCCTTAACTCCTTTTCAGTGACTTAAAGGAGTGTCTCGAAATAAGCCACAGTCCAATAAAAACTCTTTGTTTTACTCTGCAACAGCTTCTGCGTCCTTCTTCCTCATCATAGACCTAGTCTGCACGTGCTGTGGTTCTTCACCGATGCTTCTTCAGATGGGGGTGAGGGTGATGCGGGCTCTCCAGTGTAGATCTTTACATCGCCAAGGAAAATCCAAGCACGTCTGCCTTGCACTTTGACTGCAGACGGTGTGGCATCTTCCACAATGAAAGGGCCCTTGAAAAGTGGTTTGTGCCACTTCCGAGTGAAATTGCGAATTAAAGCTGCATCTCCAGGAAACAGTTTAGGAAGACACAATTGATCCGCTCCTGTTGCTGTAGCATCTCCTTCTCTGTTCTGCGTTGCCCTACACCCCTTTCGTTTGAACTGAGCTGAAATGACAGAGATACTTGAAGTGATACATGTAAGGCAATCAAGTAGCTACTTTCCTAACAATTCTGCTGTTGACTGGGCATCACTTCTAGTTCTAGATGGAGGTGTGAAGGTTGTCCTCATCCGCCTCCCTATCACTATCTCGTGAGGGGTAAGATGGTGGTCTCAACTTGGCTGATTTCTCAATGCATACAATACCAGTGCAAGACACTGCAACCATCCTTTTCTAAGTGTCAATTTAAATGTAGCTATTCTCTCTTTAAGCAGGCCGTTGAGTATCTCACAGACACCATTTGCTTGCGGGTGATATGCTGATGAAAACTTGTGCTTTATACTGAGCAACAAGCTTGTTTGTTCAAATACTTGATTGACAAAATGAGGGCCATTATCTGATCTCAATACTTCACATATTCCCCATCTAGGAAAAACTTCTCGTACTAAAAATATTTCTGCACAGGTGGCCTCTGGGTGAGTACATGTTCCAGTTTCGATCCACCTTGAAAAGGGACATACTGTAACGCTCACCTGGCTCCCACGGAGGCACTGGTCTGGGTTGCTGTGGCCTCTTCAAGCGTGATGCGCAGAATTCGGACCACTGATTGAACAGGACCCCCAAATCTTGATTGTCTGGCCCGTAGGAATATCCTTCTGCAGATGAGAAAGGGGATTAACTGTCTGCTGAATAATGTGCTTGCTCCCCCCTTTCCCCCTTCGTTTTTCTCTGACTTCCTCCAAAAACCCCCGGTTTAAGCTCACCTTATGGTTTGGAAGGATGAACTCTCCATCCTGCTTCTGGTGCAGGGGCGCGCGTTCGTCCAGTTACTTCACTGGTTTTCAGAATGGCGCTGGCAAATCCACTTGACTTTACTGAGCGATACGCCGTAAGTATGAAGATGCAAAAGTTGAAGTGTGAGCCTCCTTTTATGTTGTCTTTTTCTGTCCTTTATTTCAGGTGCAGAACAAAGGCGATGCGTTGAGGGGTTAAATTGCCGGGGTAAAATCAGGTGAGTTAGTGATGAGGGCAACCCCTCTAAAAGTCTTTATAATTCCCCAGTAATGTCTTTTGTCCTTTCCCCATAGGGGCCGGGGTGCGGTACCTGCCAGAGATGTGGCGCCGACCCGAGATATGGAATGGTTCACCAAGAATAGCCGGTAAGTAATATGCCTGAAAATTCGGCTTTCCTCTTGTGTTCCCTTGCTCACCTTTTGTCTCTTCTTCTCTCCCTTAGGTGCAGTGCAGAGATGTGGCGACCGGCACTGAGAGCCGCGATGGAGCCGGGCGGCGTCTCGGGAACAGGTGAGTGAAGCGCGGCGCTGCAGCGGGCAACTAGGTGTTTTTAAATGGAAGTCCTCCTTCAGGAATGCTGGCGTGAAGATTGCGGATGCAGGTAAGAAGGTTGAATAAGTTCTTGGTTTTCACCTTTCTCTTCTCTTCTTTCCTTACAGGTGTTCCAGGTTCGAGGCGGGCGTGGCTGGAGTCCAGGTGCAGGAGCTGACAGGGTGAGCGTTCAGCTGCTGGGATGCAGAACAACGCGAAGCACGTGTGGCTGTCCGGGCGTGGCTTAAATAGCCTTGGAAGAAGTTCCAGGTGAGTATTCTTCCACAGCCCCACCCAAGTAACAAAATAGTTCCTTCAGAAAAATAGTCCCTCCTAAGCCTCATTTGGCTTGGTTCTTCATGCAGCATGGTCTGCATCAGGTGAGTGTGCAGCATGGTCTGCTTCAGGTAAGTGCACCAAACACTTCCCCTTATGAGCTTGGCGCCTATGGCGCCAGGACTGATGTCCAACATGAGCCTGGCGCCAACGACGCCAGAACAGAGTCCAAAGAGCCCCTATAAAGGGCCGCTGGGCTTTTACCCCGGGGCGTGATGCTTGCTCCCGGGGGTGCTGGGCCTGGCCTGGTGCTCCGGGGGTAGGCATCATGACACATACTACTACAATCATATATCTGTATCCATTACAGACTTGCAGCATATCGACATAGTCCATTAGGTCTCGGAATGACTCCTCTAATTGTGCGCAATGTGTGCCTAGCAGTAAACTTTTGATATATGATGCAAATTTACTACATAAAATGCAACGTGGTGTCAGAAATACGAACTGGGGCAAGCCCAGACGGCTATATCTGAGGAAATGAGTATAAAACTACAGTACCCAGTAGGCTTGGGGGCATATGTAGTTGTTCCAGACTCCCGCCACTAGCCAGCTGCAGGTAATTGAGGCGTTTACTAAACTGCCGGCCGCCCATGCACGGGTGCTGATAATTGTTGATTATACAGCACGGGCGGTCACGGCGTTTCGCTCTCGGAGGAAGGATGCAGGAGAGATCGTCATTTTGTTTGGAGTCACGCTGAGGTCCGTGGGAGCAGTTCGAGTGGAGACATGGTTTGTAACCGAACACGCGGAACCCTTGCTACATGGTGTGACGATTCCTGCACTGGTGGTTTCCTCGGCCGTGGACGTCTCGTTCACGGAGGTTGAAGGTGCTATTACTGGAAGTCCGGGTGCGCTCATGAGGCACCCGGACAACAAGATAAGTGCTGTTGTTTTCTGTTAAATGGTTATTCCACGAGGGTGTCAAATTCCATTCCTTGTTGGAAGTGTTTAAGTTTGGAGAGACGTAGTACATGGACGCTACGTTCACTCTTGGGTCTATGATTGGCAATAGACCTTTTCCTTAAGGGTGATTGTATTCAGATATATATATATATATAAAATTACCAGGGACTTCACGTTTTCATGCTCGGAGTACCTAAATGACTGTGCAACTAGCCCGGACCATGGGTACCATTCTCTGAAAGCAGAGTGCAGAGTTCTGTCCTCATTTTGCTGCGCTTTATGTTGTTATGGTGCTTGCCTGCCCTTCGGGCTATATGTTCATGTCTATCTCATATGGGAGCAGTTCCCTTCTTTGTGTCACACCGCTTACTGCTTATATGTGTTCATGTCAAAGCTGATGTACTATGATAAGCAATTACATTTATATGCATGTTCAGGAGGTCTGGTGAGTCTGTAGTAGGTGTTGTTCAGGATCAGGGATACAGACGGGTGATAAGGTGTACATAGGAATTGTGAATTGAATGTTAGCTCCCCTCCTTTCCTTTGTCAATCTACACCCTTTCCTTAACTCCGTCTCCCCCCCCATTGGCTGCCACGTGGTTATCTGTTATATTACTATTCAGACGCCTGTGCCAACCACGGTGGGTGGTCGATCTATTCGGCTTCTTTGGTTCGGGAGAGGGGGTCGATCTCCTATCATCCCTTAAGGTTTTGACAGAATTATCAGCCCCCTATTGGGGTAATTGAACCACCCAGACCAAATGGATTTGAATCCTCCCTCTTTAGCATAAGTGCTAAAAGGCTTTGCAGGACATTCATGGGGAACTGGCACATGCAAGACAGGAGTCAGACATTTTGAAAGCTTAGGTGCAAGGTTTGGTAGCTCAGAGGACTCCCTTGGAGACTGCCGGTCCATCCAGAGGGAGTAGTGCCGAAAGCACGTCCACAGTGATAGTTCAGCAGCCAAGTAGTGTACCTTTGGTGGCCCCAGAATGATTTGCTGGTGACCCCAGGAAGTTTATGACATTCTTAACACAATGCAGATTACATTTTTTGTGTAAACCTTCGGCCTTTGAATCCATCCAGGCCAGAACCGCATTTGTAATCTCATAACTAACAGGGGATGCTGCAGCCTGGGCCATGCCATTAGTACAAAAAGACAACCCATTATTGTATAACTGGGATGGGTTCTTGGCAGAATTTGGACGACTGTTTGATCGTAGAGAAATTTCTTTGGCCCAAGATAAGGAATTACTTGCATTAGAACAGGGAACGCGAGATTTGGTATCTTATGTCACTCAGTTTAACAGATTAGTAATAGAAACAGATTGGCCAGAGAATAAGCAGACTGTATTGTTTTATCAGGGATTGAGAGAAGAACTAAAAGATGCTATGGCACAAGTGGAACCACAACCTGCCTCGTGTACCGCTATGATTGATTTGGCATTGAGATTAGATCACCGTATGAATGAGAGAAAGGGAGACAAGAAGAGACCCGAGGTGGTACCTTTTGCACGATTAGACAAGGGTAGAGGCATGAGGAGTAACGAAGGAGAACCGATGCAAATTGGGGGAGTCAGGGGCCCATTGTCAGTGGCAGAAAAAGAACAACGCAAGGCTAATAATCTATGCTTGTATTGCGGACAACCAGGTAATTTTATCAGAACATGTCCCAACACACCCAAGAGAGGAATTAAAAATGAAGGGAACAAGGTGGAGGCGGGAAAAGGATTGGGCCGGCCGTAGGGGGAACTCCGGTGCCAGGCCCTATTTTCAACAAGTTCCCCAGTTGGGCAGCAAATACGGTAGCAAAGAATAATTCTCATGTATACTTATTGGTAACATTATTATTTGCTTGTACAAAACAATTGGTGTCAGCAATGGTGGATTCAGGCGCTAAAGGGAATTTCGTGGACATTAGTTTGGCCAAGAGGTTGGGTTTACCATTGAGAGAGAAAGTGCAGGTGGAAGGGGTACAGTCGGTAGATGGGTCTCCCTTGATTTCGGGTCCTATTTACCAACAAACTGAACCACTTCAGATGCGGTGTGGATCAGGCCATGTAGAAGAGATTGTGTTTGACTTGATAGCAGCACCTCAGTTTGGACTTATTTTAGGTATGCCCTGGTTGGAAAAGCATAATCCTAGTATTCATTGGGTCACGAGAGAGGTGAAGTTTGAAAAGGCAGTATGTGGAGAGCATTTGGAGAAAGACATTGGTCCAGCTCTGTTTTTAGCAGATCAAGCATTTGACATTCAAAAGGTGGGTTCTGTAGTTGCTGGTATTCCATAACCATACATGGAGTTCGCCGGGGTGTTTGACAAAGGGAGAGCTGAAAGGTTGCCCCCTCATCGCTCATATGATTGTGTGATTGAATTGGAACCTGGGGCCAAGTTACCATGTAGCCGCATTTATGCATTAACCGAGAAGGAGAATCAACATTTAAGAGAATATTTGGATGATATGTTAAAAAAAAGGCTTTATTAGGCATTCTACTTCTCCTGTCTCATCACCTTTATTTTTTGTGCCGAAGAAAGAGGGTACACTCAGAACCTGCATTGATTACAGAGCTCTGAACAAAGTAACCATAAAAAACAGGTATCCATTGCCATTGATTTCAGTACTGCTGGATCAGGTAAAATCAGCAGTGGTATACACGAAATTGGATTTGAGAGGTGCATATCATTTAATTCGTGTTAAGGAGGGAGATGAATAGAAGACTGCTTTCAGGACGAAGTTTAGTTTGTGTGGGTATTTGGTTATGCCTTTTGGTTTGTGTAATGCCCCTGCAGCGTTTCAATAATTTATGCAGGAAGTGCTGAGTGAGTTTTTGGACATCTTTGTTATTGTTTATATCGATGATATTCTGATTTATTCATCTTCTGAGGCTCAACATCGAGATCATGTGAGAGCCGTGTTGAAAAAATTGCAGGACGAGTTGTGTGTTAAATTGGAAAAATGTGAATTCAATACCAAAAAAGTAGAATTCTTGGGATTCATATTAACACCTTTGGGTATTGTAATGGACAAGAAAAAGGTACAAGCAGTTTTGGAGTGGCCAGTACCTAAATGTGTCAAAGACATTCAGTCATTTTTGGGGTTTGACAATTTTTACAGACGATTCATTATGAATTTTTCTCAAATGGTTAGTCCTATTACTAAATTTTTAAAGAAATCATCAGGGTTCTGTTGGTCTCCGGAAGCAGAGAAGGCGTTCCAAGAATTGAAAGACGCATTCACGTCTGCTCCTGTGTTGAGACATCCAGATTCGGAAAGACCTTATCAAGTTGAGACAGACGCCTCTAACGTTGCAGTGGGGGCTGTGTTGTCTCAATAGGATGCAGAAGGCATTTGGCATCCAGTTGCATTTTATTCGAGAAAGCTAACCAGTTGTGAGCAAAACTATTCCATTACTGATAAGGAACTGTTGGCTATTAGAGCGGCATTTTTGGAGTGGAGGCATTATTTGTTGGGGTCAAAACATCAAGTGGTGGTCCTGACAGATCATAAAAATCTACAATATTTTAAAACAGCACATACCCTCAGCCAGAGACAACTGCGCTGGTCTCAATACTTCAATGAATTTGATTTCTTGGTAACTTTTAGGCCAGGAAACAAAAATGGTAAGGCCGATGCATTGTCCAGGCAACAACATTCAGAAAACATGGTGACAGAAGTAGGAACTATCCTGCCAGTGGAAAGAGTGGTAGGAGCCATCACTAATGGGTTGTTGCAGCAACTAAAACAAGAGATGAGGAAACAAAAGAGTGGACAATGGGGGCGGAAAGGATCACTAGAAACTGTCAGAGATGGTCTTCCGTATTACGCAGGGAAGTTATATTTGTTGACTCCTGCATTGCAGAAGAAGGCATTGCACTGGTGCCATAATTCACCATTGGCTGGACATTCTGGGGGAAAAAAGACACAGGAGATGTTAGAAAGATCTTTTTGGTGGGCCACTTTGTGACGAGATACCATGAAATACATTCAAAGATGTGAGACGTGCATACGTAGTAAGATTGATCATGTAAAGAAAGCAGGATTACTGCAACCACTGCCTACCCCGGAAAAGATTTGGTCTCATATTTCAATGGATTTTATAACTGACTTGCCTCCTGATAACAAATATGATACTATTTGGCTAACAGTAGATTATTTGTCCAAACAAGCCCATTTTGTACCTTGCCGGGAAATCCCTGGAGCGGGTGAATTGGCGAAATTATTTCTGCAACGCATTGTTAGGTTACATGGATTGCCTCAAAGCATTGTGGCCGACAGAGGTTCGCAGTTTACCTCCAAATTTTGGCTGGCTTTTTGTCGATTATTGGGCATAGAGTATGCATTGTCTACCAGTTACCATCCTCAGACTGATGGGCAAACAGAGAGGGTAAATCAAACTTTGGAGAAGTATTCACGATATTACTTGCATGAAGGAATAGACTCATGGGTGCAAGCTTTGTGGTTAGCAGAGTTCACTTATAACAATACTGAGGAAGCTTCCTTGGGCATGGCCCCTAATGAATGTTTATATGGACAGGTACAAAATATGTTGCCTGAACGCCTACGGGAGGTGGAAATATTGACAGTATTGCAGGAAAGAAAGGAGTGGCTTTTGTCTATTAGAAAAAGGGCTAGAGATAATTTGCAACAAGCAAAAGAGGAATACAAGAGACAAGCAGATAAAAAAAGATGTGAGGCACCTAGCTATAATGTAGGTGACAGAGTTTGGTTATCTACACGTAATTTACCCATGGTGGGGTCTCGTAAATTTGCACCAAGATTTATCGGACCTTATGAAATTGTAAAATGTGTGTCAACAGTGGCTGTTAAATTGAAATTGCCCGCTACATTAAAGATACATCCTGTGTTTCATGTGTCTCTCCTTAAACCCGCAGTTCCTGGGACATGTGTAAAGAGGCCTCCTGCTATTATTAAGGGAGAACAGACTGAATACGAAGTCAAGAAAATCCTGGATTCCAGACGAAGACATCAAACATTATTGTACCTTATTCAATGGACAGGGTACAGCCTAGAAGACTGTTCATGGGAGCCGGCTAGTTCAGTTCATGCTCCACGTTTGGTAAGACAGTTTCATACACGTCATCCTGAAAAAGCAGGTCCTGGGAAGAGTCCTGGGGGAGGCCCTGGGAGAGGAGGTACTGTCAGAAATACGAACTGGGGCAAGCCCAGACGGCTATATCTGAGGAAATGAGTATAAAACTACAGTACCCAGTAGGCTTGGGGGCGTATGTAGTTGTTCCAGACTCCTGCCACTAGCCAGCTGCAGGTAATTGGGGCGTTTACTAAACCGCCGGCCGCTCGTGCACGGGTGCTGATAATTGTTAATTATACAGTACGGGCGGTCACAGTGTTTTGCTCTCGGAGGAAGGATGCAGGAGAGATCGTCATTGTGCTTGGAGTCACGCTGTGGTCCGTGGGAGCAGTTTGAGTGGAGACATGGTTTGTAACCGAACACGCGGAACCTTTGCTACATGCTGTGACGATTCCTGCACTGGTGGTTTCCTCGGCAGCGGACGTCTCGTTCACGGAGGTGGTCTGCATGATTCTGCAGCTTGTGACGAAAAGTGAGACATGCACTTCACACTACTTCAAACTCTCCATTGGCCGTGTGCTTTACGACAGCGGCACCTGTATATCTTTGTGCATCCTTTTCTAGACGAACCATCAATAAAGAGACTCTCCCCAGCTTCCAATGCATTTTTCTCCATCCTTGGAAGCTCGTCATACAACTCTTCATAATTCGAACAATCATGCGCGTGCTCACCCTCTGCCAGTGGTTAAGGTACAAACACGGCAGGATTAACCATTTGAGATGTCAACGTACCTTTAGGTTTTTCCAGAATGGCAAACAATGCCTGCTCAACAAATAACGTCATAGAACATCCCATCACTATGGTGGCAGCCTTCTCGATAGCGAAGGCGGCGGCTGTCAAAGATTGTTCGCATAGGAAGTGACTTCTCATTACTGGGTCTGAAATCCCACTGTAATACGCAAGGGGCTTGTACCCCAATGTAGTTCTCTGGGTGAGTACAGCTGTCATAACTGTTAGGGAGAATTCTCTGTTAAGGCTAATTTCCCAAACCTAGTGAGACCCCCAGCAGCTTTGCTGGATTTTTGGGGTTTATTTTTTTCTCCTGCTAAGAGTGAGACTCTTTTTCTCCCACTCTTAGACATGATTTGAGATATCCTTTGACTTTGTGATGTGTTTTATGGGTTATGGGGTCTTTTTACTCCATAGGGTTTCATGTGGTTTTTGGTAAGTGTGTTACACAGCACCCGCAGTGCAGTAACACAGGGGTGTCATAGAGACCCCCAAACATAGACTCCATACCCTGGGACTGACTACTGTCTCCCAGGGCATGTAAAGTCACCATTGACTTTACTAGTCTTAAATTGGGAACAGAACCAGTGCAAACCATCATATTGTGGAAGTATTGGTAGGGGTTATTTGATTGCCCCTAGGTCTGTTTTTAGAGGGGGCACTGTGCAGTCCCCCCTCGTCGAGTTTCTGGCTGGTGGCAATGGTTACCACGCAAAATATTCCTTAAGAATATTTACTGTGGGATTTTCCCATTCATTTTAAACGCACCACTTTTTGGTGCAATGTTAAAGATACCGCCGGGTTATTTATTTAATATTTATTCCCCGTTTGGGTCTTTTCGCCAGGACTCATTTTTAAAATGGCGTTTGTGTTCGCCTCTGTAACTCCAACCCAAATCGAGCCCTTTGTTCCACTTTTTGGCGGGCTTCTCCACAGAAGCCTCCAAAAGTGGTGCCACTCTGTCTGGGTCTACAGGATGTGTGGGAGGGGGGTTTAGGCACCCTGGACTGAGTTGCCTCGGCAACTGAAGTCGCACTCTTGTGTGATTGGCCCAGTGGTGAGCCACCCGGCTCACCACTTAGCATGTTTGAGTGACAGCTAGGACTGATGAATGGGGGTTTTCGGCATAAAAGCAGGGCTTTGGGGACTGGGACTTCAGACGTCGCCACAGGACCAAAGAATCCGAAGAGGGAGAAGCTGAGCCGACCTGCCATGACGACACCACCGGTGGAGCCCTGCTGAACCGACTCACCACCTCTTCCAACGACAGAGGAGATCTTCATCCCGAAGAGTCTTTTTCCTTTGACTGGTGGGGATAACCAGTTTGCCCACCTTTTCGCCTTCCCGGACCATCTCGTGGCCTCCTTGCCTGTGCCAAGCACCCCGGCAACCGGGATACCACGTATTACCACTACCGCAAATAAAAGGGTAGTACCTTTTAACCGGAGAACTCCGCGGCTGGTTTCTTCCCTGGCAGTGCAACGACCTTCAGCTTTCCTCCACGTCGAGAACTTCTCTTCCTCTGGACGACGCCGCGACTTGCATCCACTGCCAAGAACAACTGCCCCCGCTGGAGGATTCTCTCCACTTTCAAGATACTGTGTCCGCCTGGCCTCCCTCGCAACGGTCTGTGTGGGGTGTCTCGTAAATCCTCATCTTACCACTTGGGTTGGCCCTAGGGTGGCTAACTGAACATTTCTGAGCTGAACTAATTCCTTTTTAAACTCTCTGCAAGACTATTCAAGCCTTTTAAACTGTGTGATCTTGGGTGCATTGGTGTTCTACTCTCTCCAAGAGGGAGCCTGGCCTCTGAACTTTTTGCTCACCAGTAGACTTTGACTTTCCTGCCTTGCTGGGTGCTTCTAAAGTATTGTGTTGTGTGCTGTTCCTAATTTCTGCCTTTTCCCTCCCTTTTTCTTAACTTATTGGAGTGCCATCTTTAGTTAAGCGCTTACCTCTGTCTGGAAATAAGTGGTGTTAACTAAGACTTGTCTAGTAAGGAATAAGGGATGTATATATATTAATAGTGACTGTGTTTTTAAACTTGCTTACAATAATAGTGCTAGAGTGTCTCTAAGTGTGTCTTTAAATAAATAATTATATACCAAAGCTCTGGTCAGTGTTTGCTTGTGCTACTGTATTTTGGTACCTATCTTGTATACTTTATATACTGTCTAACTCTTCTTGAGAGAAGTCTGGCTGCTCAGCCACAGCTACCAGGTAAATCTGGGTGGTACAGACTGCTACCAATTGGGTTTACTGCCAACACCTGTAGTCTTAAGCCTTTTGCAGTGGTCCCTAAGGGAACTGCACAGGTTTCTGCCTAACAATAACCGTGCCATTCGTGTGCGAAAACAGAAAAGATTCCTCTGCATAATTAGAAATTCCTACAACTGGAGCTGTACAAATCACTTTCTTCAATTCATCAAACCCTTCTTCCATGCCTCATTCCAAACAATGATTTCCTAATTAACCTGTGTTTTTTTCAGAACTTGCAACAAGGGCCTTATGTATGAACTGTAATCAAAGACCCATGCTCTCACATAATTACATAGTACTAAAAATCTCTACATGTGTTTTATCGTGACTCGCTTTACTGTCTTTAATATAGCCTCAGCCCACTCAGGAGTAACCTTATTTCCTTCATGCGAGATTAACTGTCCTATGTACAGGACTTCCTCCTGAGAGTACTGTAACTTCTCCGAGTCCACTTTATATCCTTTGTCTGAAAGAATAATCATCAACTGAACTGAATTGCATCTGCACTTCTCTTCTGTGGTACTACAGACCAATATGTAATTCACGTACTGTAATACAATACTTTCTAAATCGATATTGCTTAAGTCCATCTGTAGGACCCTATTGAAAATAGACGGGGACTCACAGTACCCCTGTGGTAATCAAGTACTTTTCAGACAGGTTTGTCTGAACATAAATGACGTCAGATCCTGCTATTCTTTGTGCAATGGGATTGAGAAAAACACATTTTTCAAATCAATCACAGTGAAATATTGTGGCTCAACAGGTATGTTACATAAAATTGTCGCCAGATTAGAAACTAGAGGAAACTCGGCCTCTACAATCTGGTAATCGGTCTTAAACCGCCACAAACCCCCTTTCCCTTTCTTGTTCGAATAGATTGCGGTATTGCACAGTGATTCTGATGTCACTAAAATACCCTGTTCCATCATGGCAGATATTGTATTAAAAATACCTTCATCTGCCTCTTGCGACATGGGTTACTGTCGTGCTCGAGGTAAAATTGCCCCTGGTTTCAATGTAATCTTTACTTCCCCAGCCCCCTTCAATAGGCCTAACTCATAGGGGCCCTTTGTCCATAAGGAAATTGATATCTTCGCCATGTATTCCTCTTAATACTCTGGGCGTTTTAGTGATAACATCATTTTCTGACGAACCTCCCGTTTAATGGCTCTTACCCAATAAGTAATGCTAGTTTCAAAGATTACTTTGTCATCTGATGGATGATCTCTAAACAAGTCTTTATCCGTAACATCAGTCAATCTGTAACCCTCCCCAATGGCGATTACGGCACTCCATCATCTGCCGTCATAATCAACTCCATCAAGCATAGCTAGTTCTCCTCTGAATATAGCTGCTTGTAACTCTAAAGGGAAGATTCGTCCTTTCTGCTTCAAACATAGGTATCTTTGGCCTGAATAATAATTCATCAGGTATTCTCACAGTTTTGCCCACTATGCCTGGTAGCCATGTCTGTCATGAATCACAGAGTGCGCACCTTTTGGGCTTCTTGGTCCCTGTCACAGCGGGCTTACGCTCATTAATACTCCCAACATGGCCGTCCAGCGTAATCCCTTCTCGCTCCATGCGCTGGACGTAGCCTTTTCTACTAATAGACCATGCCTTCCGCGGCTCTGCGCGTCTCAATGCTATTGCGAAGTAGCGACCAGACGTGTGCTCCGTAGCTCCGTAGCTCGCGGTTCTTCTCCTTTTTCTAATCCCGCTATCCCTTCCTAGTCCTCCCCCTTCTACTTACCTCTTAGATTGCTGGCTAGCGTGCTTCCACTGCCTCCTGGATTCCTGGATTCGGCGTCCCGGAAACTGAACGCATTCTGGATTCGGAAGAGAATCGGGCAGCCTTCTTCAAGACCCGGTCCATCCGCAAGAAGGCATTGACCAAGGACACCAGTAAAGAACGGACTCAGGTGAGAAGGGGGAACTCCTTGACAATGTCAACAGAATGCGTACTCCATAGTAAAAAACCTCTGGTTCTAATGACACTCCTCGTATGACTACCTTTCCTGCAAATGCCATAACAAACTCGCTTACATTTAATGATACATTCCTGGTGTTGAACACACTATGCCTTCATCAGTAAACGAAATTGTCATATTCACCTTGGTCATTAGGTCTCGACGCAATATATTGACAGGTGTCTGTCTTGAATATAATAACGGTACAGACATGTCACACTCTCCTATAGAGACTGGTAGTGCGTCAGTAAAAGGAACTCTACTTGTAGCTCCTGTGAAACCTTGAGTATTCATAGCATTTCCAGACATCGAAATTGTCCCCACTCGAATACATGAGCTTGTTGCATCCGTGTCTACCAAAAACGAAATTGATTTGCCTCCTATATTAATGTCAACCCTCGGTAGGTACCTCTTGAGGATTTGCGTTATTGATAGTATAGAACACATCAAGTCTCCCAGTGAGCTGTCCAATTGCGGGTACATTCTCATTCCCGTACCTGTGAAAGGATTCCATCCATCAACAGTGACACCCCGTTTTATAGGAGTCATTAACTGTCCTGTGCTAGAGCTTTTCTGTATCTGCAAAGGTGACTGCTGCGACTGCCCTTGTGGCGGATTTATTGGCGGCTGCTGTGTTTGGAAGTCTTGCTGTACTCTTGGTACATGTGTCTTCTGCACTATCTGATTCTGAGCAAATCCATCTCCAGTCTGCTGCAGGCAGGTTTGATATCCCCCTCTCCAAAATTGATTACACTGTGCAAATCCTTGACTTCCACACATACGTGCAATGTGCCCTGTCATTCCACATGTTCAACATACAGGAGGTCTCCTAATCTGTCCTCCTTGCATGCCTTGGTTATCATTTTGCATGTTTTGGAACCCACTCTGATTATTCTGGAAGTTTCCCTGATTTCTCTGGAAGCCTCTTCCTCGAGAACCTCCACTTCCCCGTGGTATGAAACCATTATTACCTTGATCAAACTGTCTTTGACTATTCCCTTGTGGCATGTTTGCTGATTGCCGTGAACCGATCCGTCTCCACTGGTCAACCTTGCCCCTTCAATGGAGTATTTGGAAAGTTTTTTCTGCACTAACTTTGCCTCTTTGCCTTTCCTAGTATCATCTTTCCTTTGATTCTTTTCTTGCAAAAGCCTGCAATAATGCTCGATGGTCAGCTGAATCTCTGACCATTGCTTTGCTTCCATGCCCACTAACTTCCTGAGCTACTTTTGCACCGGTTCTGGCAGCCCTTGGCATAATATGTGATAGAACACAGGTACAGATTTCCCCCAAGCCTTGCGTTTCTCCAAAGCGACTGCTCTTGAAAATTCTGAATATAAACAAGCGGAACATCCCCTTTTTGCATCTTTTTTGTCATTATAGCTCCCATATATGAAGTACCCTTGTAAAGCCCATAGCCAGGCAGAGGGGCCTGAATTAGGAAGCGGGACAGCACTACCCAATCGAACCGGCTCCACCTCGACAACGGACAATAGTGGGGAAGACGCCACGGAAACACACTCGTGGGGTAAATAAGTATATGAGACAGCCTCCTCGACAGAAAACAACACTGGGGTAAACATGAACAATGGGCACGCTAACCTCGGCAGTAAACTAACTACGTTCAAGGTGAATGAGGCTGCCCTATATAACGGTATGGAGGAGGACATTGTCAGTGTGGCCACTACTGCGGGGAGAGTTCCTGAAGCGGGTGAGCTGAGGGAGATAAGAGAGAAACCCATGGGAATGCCTAGAGTTGTCGACACGGAGTGGCTCCGTGTGGGTGGCTTGGAGCCGACGGAACATTGGTTTAAGGAAGCAAACAAGTTACGAATATTAGAGAACATGGAAGCATTAGATAATGCTTATGTGGACTTACCTAATACAACGGAGCATGAGTTCCCATCTGACCGTCCTCTCGTTTTGCCCCGTGTGGAATCCATTATGGGGACTGGCATTCTGGAAATAAGGGGGTGGGTATTCGGGGGCTTATCTAGGTTTCCTAGTAAGGTGATCCCTGATTGGACTAGCCAACTCCAGCCCCTATATAAAGACACCAGCAAGAAGGGACTAATTAAAACTTCTCCCTTCTGTTTCAGAACAGACACGAAGGTGAGGAAGGAGCACCAGGACTGCGCTGGACTTACGAGGACTAGTTCCAGGTTCCTACCATATCCTAAGAGAAGCCCTTGACCTAAGACAATTTTGAACTACAATTAAGGAGAAACTATCCTTTCATTTTCTGTTTCCTTATTAGTCAATAAAGACTAACCTTGGAATTGAAAACACATTACCACCTGTCCAGCGTGTCATTACAAAATGGATATAGCACTCTAAGCGCTTTCCAAACTACTGCTCTACAACTATTGAACAGTGCTCCATCATGAGAAGTATTAACCGTGGTAACACTACAATATCCTGCTCTTGACCAGACATCATCAGCTCTTTCCCCAAGAATGGCAATCAGGCGACCCTTAATGTCCCCTTTAGCTAATGAATTTCCTCCTGTCATTTTCTCTAGCTCATGCATCTACTTCCCAGCACCAGAAGTTAAACTCAGGGGTTTGCACCTTAAATTATGTTTATCCATTTGCGGCCAAGGTATATACTGTGGTCTCGTTCCTCCCTTCTCTAACAAAGGAAACTGTGAAATCCCAAACTTGTCACTCATCGTTTGCCTGTCCATAGCAGGAACAATAGTCCTGCACCGCCTTTTACCTGGTAGTGACCTTAGCCTGTTCACATATCGTGGCGAGTCCCCCCTCCGACCATGGGATCTCTCTTTAGGTCGATTTAGCCGCGTCATGGAATCTGATGCCCGAGATATAGGGAGGTCTAAATCTGACCATCTTACTTCCTTGTCCATTGACAAACACCCTTCAGGCCCACATATATTGCCTTACTCCCCATAAGCGGGTTCACTATCTTCATCTGACATCTCTTGTCCCCAGCTCGTGTGACCTCTCTCTTCGTCATCTTTGTTCAGAGTCAGTCTATCTAAAGACAGCTCCTTTGGCTCAAAACTACATGAGGCTCCTTCATTATCATACAGCTGCCTACTCTCAAGTCGATCATTTTTACCTTTCCCCTGCAATGCTTCCTGGGACTTCATGTCATGATAGACTTTATCGATTGCCTCTCCAATGCTTCTAGAGTCAAACTCATCCTCCAGATTTGCTCTGGACGGACCTGCTATTGGCTCATGTTCTGGGAAGGACTCTTCTATGTCCTCCCATGACACTACTGGATTAGGATCCATTACCTCCTTAACTCATCCTCCAGATTTGCTCTGGACGGATCTGCTATTGGCTCATGTTCTTGGAAGAACTCTTATATGTCCTCCCATGACACTACTGGATTAGGATCCATTACCTCCTTTTCCATGCGATCAAAATTGCGTGCTCTCTGCCCTCTCTTTTGTTCCAGTTCATCGTCAAATTCCTTTCGCTTCCTTGCTTCCTCCCTTACCCAGTCTTCTTCTTTTCTTTTCATGTCCCTTCTCTCATTTGCCCTTAGTATTTCTTCATCTCTGCGTCTTTGCATTCTTTTATCCCTTAATTTCTGTTCTTCTTCTTCCCTTCTTTTCCTTTCTAGTCTTTCTTGCTCTTCGATCGACTTCTGTCTATTATCATATTTTCTCTGCTCCTCTGCTCTTTCCTGTTTTCTCAGTTTCTCCTCTTGATATAACTCTTCCCGTCTCTGTCCATCTTTTCTTTTTGTTCTATCGTCTTTCAATATTTTCTCTGTTTCTTTATTCTTTTTGTCCTGATCATCTTGATCTTCCCTTTGCTTTACATCCTCAATGCTCTTACCATCGTGTTTGAGCAAAATCTGACCACCCCTCTATTTGTTCTGAATGAGCGCCAACTCATCAGCCTTATCATTTTCCCCTTTCCATCTCTTTATTTCTCGTCCTATATCTATAGATGTACTTGGTCGATCACTTTTCTCCATATTGCATCTCTCCTTGTCCCTCAGGATTTTAGCGACTACATCCTTCTCAGTATTTTTCTCCTCCGGGCTCTCGACGCTGCTTTGCGCAGGCGACTCATATGCTGGGTTACAATACCCTGTTGCTGCCTTGAGCTCCCTTAGTGGGTACAGCCCGTCATCTTTCTTACTATCGCCGTCTGCTTCAGGCACGGCGGGTGGAGCGGAAGGCTCTTCACCCCCTCTGCGCATACATTCATAATAATGATGTGTTATTTATATAGCGCCTTAATCCAAAGCACTTTACAGAGCACATATTTACATACAATAACACCCAAATGAAATTGGTACTCATTTATCGACCTCGGAAGGATGAAAGGCTGAGTTGGCCTTGCCGGGTCGGTCGTCTAACTTTTTCCCCATATATGCAGCATGCAAATATGTCGTCATATGCTGCAGGACTGCCTTCGCTAGCGATCCCCCGGCATGAACACTTTTTCTGCGGTTCCTTTAACCCATTCCTCAGTATATTGTCTAAGCTTGGGTGCGTGTTTTGGCAATTTCTTGCAAAGGTGTATAAGCGGAGTAATATCCTCCATTTTGACATGTCACTCTTTGACCGTTAATACTCACCATTTACTCTTTGCAAATTATACTAATACTTTTTAATTCAATAAAAACACTATGAGCGAACACCAATCGTCGCAGGCTCAAAACCTTTTATTATTTCGTTTTTTACTTTAATCTGCTAAATATATAATCAATTCAAGTTCATTGAATATACGCTTAGTCCTTAACAACTCTCGCGTTTTTCATCAACTTTGTTTTACCATTTCATCATTTTTTATACAATCACATATAATAGACAGACGCACAAACACACTTGGCTGGCCCCTTGTATTCTCGTCTTCTCTAATAAGACTAATTCTGCCCCTAAAAATACCCCATACGGAGTGTGAACAGCCCTCTTTAGGTTCGTCTTTAATCGAACCTGTCTCCTACGTCATCCGCTACGGGATTTTAGGTGCTGTTACATTCTTTAAAACGCAGGCACTAAGACATACTCTTTTATCGCGGCCTCTCCTCGCGATATTTCTTAATTGCTAGGACCTCCCTCCGTTACTCGTTTTCCCTTTTATCACTTTCTTCACCCACTGCCCATTCACTCTTTTGCTACCTCGCTCAGTTTTCTACTCACCATTCAAATTTTTCAACTTCCGAATTTCGGGATCGCACGCCTCCTCAGTGGCCTCTTCAACTTTTCCATCCGTTAAGCTTCCTATAGACGCGTTATTCTAAAAACGCTATCTACAGGGAGCCTCATGTTCTTTCAGCCGAATGGCAGAGGTCGATGGTATTTCCGGGACCTTAAAAGCTTACTTATCTCGATGGATATCTAACCATCCTCTGCTACCACGTGAACTGGACCTTCCAGCCCTTTATGATGAGATAGCAATACCCTTGAGATGGATGGGGATGCAGAACTTTATTCAAACATCAATAATCGAAACAAATCAGGTAGCTGGCAAAAGGATTACTGTTTTAATATCAATTATCTAAAACAGGGAGTACAACGGACATCACCAGACGTCTCTCATCACAATCTGAAAGCATTTAATAAAAAATCATTTTTATAGTAAATATTCGTCTTGGTGGCGTTAACCTACATATCACTAATGTCATCCTATGTGGCAAAACTTAAAAACCGATGGGTGAATGTGATGGGGTCTAAACGGATCATCTAGGTACACAATCCATACTTGTTTGGGCAGTGAAATAAAGTGATTTGCTTCTTAACATCAGGTGGGGCAACTAAGCCCGTCCTAATAATATGTCACTATGAACGTCACTAAATATACATCTAATTGGCTACACAACAACAGGACCCTTGATCATGCGGTCCTCTATCATTGGTTACTTTCTAACCTTTGTCAGTACCCTCCCAACCTACGTATAGCAGCACACAGGCTGAGCGTCCAGGTGCTGGAGAGCTTATCTTAACCATGCTTCCCACCAATTAGCATGACCATCCATCATCACCTCAGTGGTCTGCCATCAATTAGGGCTTTGTACTCGTCCTTGGAAATGTTCATTGCTACTGAAGAATTCAGGGGAGTGAAGGCACACTCTGCCCTTGTGCGTAGGTGTGACCATCATGATCGTCCGACTTCTCCCCTCATGAATGAAGACGACGAAATTGAACTTTCAGTGTATTAAAATGCTATTTTCTAATAGACCTCTGACGTCTTCTTGTTCTTGTCCATGCCTTCTGAACAGGAGCTTCGTTCTTTCACACAATTTGTATCCAATGTTAGCTCACCCCAGTCTGATATGGCCTTGGCTTCTCGGCTCATCGAACCTCGCCTTTCTGAGTTTTGGCCTGTAATTCACTTGTTTTCTAACTGCGACAAAATGAAAAGCGACTTTCCTTCTTTTGCTCAGCACTGCTATTGTACATAGTGGGAACATCCATCCTTTACTGACTCCAATATATATATATATATGGTGGAGTATATGGATAATTACGGTGAGTAATTTATCATATATATATATATGATAAATTACTCACCGTAATCGTATTTCTGATGCTTGTATCTGCTTAGATTCACATGCTGTGCATAGGCCGACATCTAGTGGAAGCTGCGGAGTATTACAGTTTGTTTTTCGAAACTCGAAAATGGGCGTCGACACAGGGCGTGCCAGTAATACTATCCCTAGTGTGACGTCCACTGTACCCATGATCCCTCACGCATCTAGGACCCTCAGATTGTATTTTTTCTGACATGAGGTAGCATGAGGAGACGCGTGAGTACAGATGATCCAAGCAGATATAAAGAAAGGTAAAACTACAAGCATCCATGCGGCTTCTCTCAGAGGGGAGGAAGGGTGGGTCGCATGTGAATCTAAGCAGATACAAGCATCAGAAATACGATTACGGTGAGTAATGTATCCCTTCTGAGGCTTGTGGAATCTGCTTAGATCACATGCTGTGCATAGATTAGCGAGCAGTACCTGAAGAAGGAGGTGGGATGTGAGATGGGTCATGAGTAAATAAATGTGTTAGAACCGCTTGTCCCACTTGGGTATCTGTCTTGGAATGGGTGTCAATGCAGCAGTGCTGAGTAAAAGTGTGAATAGAGCTCCAAGTAGCTGCTTTGCAAATGGCGTCAAGGGGGACATTTGCAATGAAAGCCAGAGTGGCCCCAATGCCTCTTGTAGAGTGGGCTCTTGGCGTGAAAGGCAGAGTTTTTTCAGAAAGGGAGTAACACAGCTGGATACAGTTAATAATCCACTTAGAGATGGCACCTTTAGAGACGCGATCCCCTCTCTGCCTGTAGCTACGGAGACAAACAGTTGGTCTGTTTTCCTTAGCGGTCTGGTCTTGTTTACATAGTAGAGGACCGCCCTACGCACATCTAGGGTGTGTAGTTTCACCTCAACCGAGCTCTGTGGGTCTTGGAAGAAAGCTGGAAGTTCGATGGACTGGTTCACGTGGAATTTAGAAATAAACTTAGGTGAGAACCTAGGGTGTGTGCGTAAATCCGTTTATCTTTATGGACAGTAAAGAAAGGATCTTGCACTGACAGAGCCTGAATTTCACTGACCCTTCTTATAGATGTAATAGCTACTAAGAAGGCCGTTTTATAAGTCAGGTGTTTGAGATTGCTTTTATGTATGGGCTCGAATGGGGGGCTCATGAGTTTAGATAGCACCACGTTAAGGTTCCATGGTGGTGGGTTAGAAATAGGAGGGTGAAGTCTCTTTACTCCTTCCATGAAGGCTTTAACTACTGGTACTTTCCACCACGACACCTTGTTATGGGAAGTGGTGTATGCCGACAGGGCTGCCAGGTGTACCTTCAGTGAGTTAAAGACCAGTCCTGCATCCAGCAGGTGGAGCATGTATGTAACAATAGTGGAAGGAGTGCAATCAACTGGGTTGATTTGTTTATTTTGGCACCAGATAACGAATCTCTTCCATTTGTCAAAGTAGCAGTGCCTCGTGTTTGGCTTCCTAGATTCTTTTAGGATGTCCATACACCGCTGAGGTAAATTGAGATGTCCGAACTCTATGACCTCAGGAGCCATGCTGCCAGGTTCATTGAGTTGGGTTGAAGATGCACTGTTTGACCTTGGTGCTGGGACAGTAGGTTGTACCAGGTCGGAAGTTTGATCGGTTCACACACGGATAATCTGCATAAGTGTGGGAACCACGGTTGTCTCGTCCACATGGGAGCAACCAGGACGAGCGTCATCGACTCTCTGTTCATCTTGTTGACCACCTTCCTGATGAGAGGAGTTGGTGGAAAAGCATACGCAAACATTCCTGACCAGTTCATCCACAGGGCGTTCCCCTGGGAGTCTGGTTGGGGGAACCTGGATGCAAATCCTGGGCATTGTCTGTTTTCGCTTGTGGCGAATAGGTCTACAGTGGGAAAACCCCACTGAGAGAAGATATCTTCTACGACTTCTCTGTGTAGACACCACTTGTGTTCCTCTGGGAGGGAGTCTCTGCTTAGAGTATCTGCTAGAGAATTGAGATCCCCTGGAACATGTTGCGATGACAGGAAGATGCTCCGTCTGAGTGCCCATATCCAAATTTTCTGGGCAAGCTTGGACGGTTTTTTGAACGAGTCCTTCCTTGCTTGTTAAGGTAAAACATGGCTGTAGTGCTGTCCGTCCGGATTTGCACTGACAGATTTAGCAGGTAGGGCTCAAACGCTTGAAGCGCTCTGAATACTGCCAGAAGCTCTATCAGGTTGATGTGATTCTTGGCCACTGAGTGAGACCAGAGACCCTGAGCTGTGTGGTGGAGATGGTGAGCTCCCCACCCTGTCAGGCATGCATCGGTTGTGACTACCGCCTGTATCTTGGGATCGTAAAAGGGTTTCCCCTTGGACAGATTTTCTCTTGTCCACCAGTTTAGGCTATGTACAAGTGTTGGCAAAACGACCACTAGATCATCCCACTGACCACTTGCCTGAGACCACTGTTTCGCCAACCATTCCTGCATGGGACGCATGCGCAGGCGCGCGTTGGGGACCAGTTAAATACATGACGCCATCATGCCCAGCAACCCCATTGCTTTGCGTACCGTTATCTGGTGACCTGAATGATATTGCGGAATTTGCAGCAGTATATTCCGAATTCTTTCCTCGGAAGGAAAGGTCAACTCCTCTTGAGTGTCTAGGATAGCTCCTAAGAACTGTTTGGAGGTGCTTGGCAACAGACTTGACTTTTTCTCGTTTATTGAGAAGCCCAATTCGAAGAGGAGGTCGATTGTCCTTTGAATGTTTGTCCTGCAAATTACTGGGGTCTCTCCCGTGATGAGCCAGTCGTCCAGGTAAGGGTACACCGGGATTGCCTCCCTGCGTAGGTGTGCTGCCACCACCGCCAGTACCTTGGTGAATACCCTTGGAGCCGGAGCTATCCCGAAGGGCAGTACCTTGAAATGGTAGTGCCGACTGTCCACCTTGAAGCGCAAGTACTTTCTGTGCGCTGGGAACATGGAAATATGAAAATAAGCATCTTTCATGTCCAATGTTGCCATGTAATCCCCCTCTTTTAGGAGGGGGATTACCTCTTGGAGAGTAGTCATGGACATTTTTTGGGGCTTGACATACTTGTTTGCAGGCCGTAAGTCCAATACTGGGCGCATTGTCAAATCTTTTTTTGGCACAAGGAAGTTGAATAAATACCCTTGTTTACCTGGTGTCCCGGGACAAGTTATATTGCATTCTTTGCTAGCAGATTGACGATCTCCTCAAGGAGGATCTTCTGGTGTTCCAAAGAATGTATTCTTTGTCGTGGAGGATGGTTCCGGGGACGTTCTAACAGTTCTATGCAGTACCCAGCGGATACTGTGGACAGCACCCATCTGTCTGATGTGATCCCTTCCCAAACTTGGGTGAAGTTGGAAATGCGTCCCCCTACTGGGGTTGCGTGAGAAGGGACCCTGAACGGAGCGTCACTGTTTTGGTGGAGGCGTGCCGCCTCCTTTACTGGGACTGCCTCTACCCTTACCACGTCCTCTCTTATTACCCCTGCCGTAACCCTGGGTAGACTGTTGGTTATTATTGTTTCACGGTGTACCCTGCCCCTGGGAATAGTTAGATCCTCTATGGGAATTCTGGCCGCGTGGGCGACGAAAATTGCCATTCCCGCTCTGATTAGGGGGTTTGTTGGTTAGTTGGCCTAGGGATTTGAGTGTCTCATACTTGTCCTTGGCATTTTTCAGCGCGTCCTTGACCGCCTTACCAAACAACAGATCCGGCTCCACCGGTTTATCTAACAAAGATGCTTGGGTTTCAGCTTTGAATCCAGACTGCCGTAACCAAGCGTGTCTCTTGATAACAGTTCCTTCTGCTATCAATCTGCCGGCGTTATCCGCGGCATCAAAGGTTGCTTTTAAAATGCAACCGGACACGGCTCTTCCCTCCGCCGCAACTCGTGCCAACTGGCTCTTTAAGGGTTCTGGGGCGGAGTCTATGAGTGCTGCGACTTCTTCCCACTGATGGCAGTTGTAGCTGGCCAACAGGGTGGTGGAGTTGGCAATCCTTGCCTGGTAGGCGGAAGTGGAGGCTACTTTCCTGCCCAAACCATACAGTTTCTTGCTCTCCTTGTCGTGAGGAGCTTCGGACGATGACAAGGGTGTTCCAGCCCTCTTACGGGTGTTAGTAACAACCAGGGAGTCCGGTTTCAGATGCCCCCTTATATATAGTGGGTCTAATTGGGCTGCCCTGAAAAGTTTCTCAATCCTGGGGTTCACTGCCCTGGTGAGGTTAGGATTTAAAAGTGAAGGGTCTATTCTTCTCTCAATAGACTTAAGGATAGGGATGGCCTGAGCACCAGGCCTCCTTTCTCCCACTAACTCTTCTGCGAAGTCCCTCTCCTCTTGAGCACCCTGGGTGTCAATGTGGAAATGTTCTGCCGCTCGGGACAGACATTCATTCAGGAGAGGTTGATTGTCGACAGGGGAGTCGGTAATCAGGGGTTCTTTTTCTACCGGGGAATCTACTCTGTAGGTCTCAGGGTCTTCCTCTTCCTCTTCTTGGTCCTCATCATCCCCATAGTAGCCCGTACCAGTTTGCTCTTCCAACATGCCCAAATCTGGATCCTCACAAAAGGATGTATCCCCTTGATATTGGGAGTAGGGCTGTATATAGAAGGGGTCCAAAGACCGTTTTGGAGCTTTAAACCGGGACTTCTTGCTTGGAGGTATTGGATCCTTAGAGCCTGAGGGTGCTGACCCCTCGGGAGTATAGGAGAGAAAGTGTTCAGGGTTTTTTGTGTAAAAATCTGCCAATGAAGACATCCTTGACATAACCCTGTCTATGTCATCACTAGACCATTCTCTAGAACTGGGAATGATCTCTTCTGGGGCTTTCTCTCCCTTATCCTGACTGGACTTACTGGTTTTAGCAGGTGTCCTTGGGATAACAGAGGACTGGGACTTGTCTTTCTGTCTATGTGGAGTGGGAAGTTTTTGAGGTGTGTGAGGAGGCTGAGACTGCTTCCTCTGTTGTTTTCCTCCCTCCCCGTGGGCGGGAGAGTGTTTTCCCTGTTTTTTTACCCCTCTGGAGCCTTCCGACGGCTGGCGTCAAGGTTCGGGGGTAGTGTTCCTATCTTTAGAACGTGGAGGTAGGGACTCGGGAGCCGCCGTTACGCGGTCTGCGGGCGCCGACTCCTGGAGTGCGGTCTGGAGATGGTTCGTCTTCAGACGATCGAACTTCCGTTACCTTGTGGAGCGAGGCACTCTTGGCAACAGTGGATGATTGTCTGGAGTCATGCGGCGATCTAGATCGAGAACGCCCATAGGACACTGATTTGGACCGTTCTCTATATGCCTCTTTCCGAGAACTCGATGTGCGCGTCGAGTCTCGGTTGGACTTCATGTGCTTTGTGGAAGTGCTGTGGGTAGCGCTTGTGTCGCCGGGGGTCTTCCCCATAGTCGCCCTGCCTGACGACTTTCCGAGGTCGGGGACTTGCTCTCAGCTGTCTCTTGACGCCACGTTGCCCTCGCCGTCTGAAAGTACGGCGTTGCTGCCATCGCTGAAGACGCCCTCCGCTGCCATGGCCTCCTGACGCCTGGCGTGGTGTGCCCAGCGCTTGATCGTACGGTCCTTAAGTGTTTTCGGTTTAAACCTACTACACGCTCTGCAGTTCGCCTCGGGGTGGTCCCTCGGCAAGCAGAGATTGCACGTGGCGTGCCTGTCGACCCAAGGGTACTTGCGGTTGCACTTGGGGCAGAATTGGAAAGGGGTACCCTCCATACGCACCTTGTGGCAGCAGGCTAGTAAGTGTAGGAATATATAAGAATGTACCTATATACAAAAAGAGTGTAGAGTATGTCCACCCCCCACTCTCCCTACTTGCAGGGCCGAGGCCAGAGGCCTTCCAAGGCCCAAATCCGTTGTGCAGCTGTCGACGGTCGAATTCTTCTCCGGGCCGGCGTCGAGTGTGGAAGTTCGGTGACTCGACGTTGGGGTGGTGAAATGGGTACATATAACAATATTTACCAAAAGTATGGCTAAGGCCAGGGAACTCCGCGAAATGCTTCCGAACAGTATGGCGGAAAAAAACAATCTGAGGGTCCTACACGCGTGAGGGATCATCGGTACAGTGGACGTCACACTAGGGATAGTATTACTGGCACGCCCTGTGTCGACGCCCATTTTCGAGTTTCGAAAAACAAACTGTAATACTCCGCAGCTTCCACTAGATGTTAGCCTATGCACAGCATGTGATCTAAGCAGATTCCACAAGCCTCAGAAATATATATTTATAAATGGGATACATTACTCACCGTAATCGTATTTCTGATGCTTGTATCTGCTTAGATTCACATGCTGTGCATAGGCCGACATCTAGTCGAAGCTGCGGAGTATTACAGTTTGTTTTTCGTCCTTGGCATTCTTCAGTGCGTCTTCGACCGCCTTACCAAACAACAGATCGGTTTCCACCGGTTTGTCCAACAATGATGCCTGGGTTTCTGCCTTAAAACCAGACTGCCGTAACCACGCATGTCTTTTGATAACAGTGCCTTCTGCTATCAATCTGCCTGCGGTGTCCGCGGCGTCGAAGGTTGCTTTCAAAATGCAACCAGACACAGCTCTACCCTCTGCGGAAATCCGAGCTAACTGGCCCTTTAAAGGTTCAGGAGCAGAGGCTATGAGTGCCGCGACTTCTTCCCACTGATGGCAGTTGTAGCTGGCCAACAGGGTGGTGGAGTTTGCAATCCTTGCTTGATAGGCGGACGTTGAGGCTACTTTCCTGCCGAAACCGTATAGTTTTTTGCTCTTCTTGTCGGGAGGAGCTTCGGACGATGACAAGGGTGTTCCAGCCCTCTTACGAGTGTTGGTGACAACTAGGGAGTCTGGCTTCAGATGTCCTCTTATATAGAGAGGGTCAGACTGGGCCGTCCTGAAAAGTTTTTCAACCCTGGGATTGACTGCTCTGGTGAGGTTCGGGTTCACCAGGGACGGGTCTATTCTTCGCTGAATGGACTTAAGGATAGGGATGGTCTGGGCAACAGGCCTCCTTTCTCCCACTAACTCTTCTGCGAAGTCCCTCTCCTCCTGGACACCGTGGGTGTCAATATGGAAATGTTCTGCTGCGCGTGCGAGAACCTCGTTTAGGAGGGGTTGGTTTTCGACCGGGGAGTCGGTAACCGGGGCTTCGTTCTCTACCGGGGAATCTACTCTGTATGTTTCCGGGTCTTCCTCTTCCTCTTTCTGGTCCTCATCATCCCCATAGTAGCCCGTCCCGGTTTGCTCTTCTACCATGCCAAATTCTTGGTCCTCACCAAAGGAAGCCTCCCCTTGATACAGTGAGTATGGTCTTGAGTATGGTTGTACCTCGAAGGGGTCTGACCTCATCGGTGTGTCAAACCGGGGCTTTTTACTTGGGGGGATAGGATCATTAGAGCCTGAGGGTGTCGCCCCTTGTGGATCATACGAGAGGAAATGTTCTGGATTTTTATCATAAAAATCAGCCAAAGAAGACATCCTTGACATGACCCTATCTATGTTTTCACTCGACCATTTTCTGGAACTGGGAATGACTCTCTCAGCAAGTCTATGGGATTTATCTTGAGTAGATTTGCTGGTTTTACACATATCAGCAGACCTGGTTTTGTCTGTCTGTTTAGGGGGAGTGGTGTGTTTCACAGGTGTGGAAGAGTGCAAAGGCGGCTACTTCTGCTGTTTTCCCCCCTCCCTGTGAGTGGAAAAATGTTTTCCCTGCCCTTTAGTGGCTCCGGAGGTTTTCGACACCTGGCGTCGAGGATCGGGGGTGGGGTCCCTGTCCTTCGAGCGTGGGGCCTCGCTGATTTTGACTGCGGGCTCCGACTCCTGGAGCGCGGCAGGGGGTGTAAGTCGTCTTCGTCTTCCGACGATCGAACATCTGTTAGCCTAGGGAGCGAGGCACTCTTGGCAAGAATGGATGATTGCCTGGAGTCATGCGGCGATCTTGATTGCGAGCGCCCAGAGGACACCGAATCGGACCGTTCTGTTTGTGCCTCTTTCCGAGAACTCGACGTCGTCGAGTCTCGGTTGGACTTCGTGTGTTTAGTTTGTGTAGTGTGTGAAGTGCTTGTGTCGCCGGGGGTCTTCCCCATAGCCGCCCTGCCGGACGACCTTCCGAGGTCGGGGACCTGCGCTCGGCTGTCTTTCGACGCTGTAATGCCCTCGCTGTCCGGAAGTACAGCGTCGCTGCCGTCGCTGAAGGCGCCCTCCGCTGCCATGGCCGCCTGCCTGGCGTGGTGGGCCCAACGCTTCGTCGAACGGTCCTTAAGTGTCTTAGGTTTAAACCTACTACACGCTCTGCAGCTCGCCTCGGGGTGGTCCCTCGGCAAGCAGAGATTGCACGTGGCGTGCCTGTCGACCCAAGGGTATTTGCGATTGCACTTGGGGCAGAATTGAAAAGGGGTACCCTCCATACGCACCTTGAGGCAGCGGGCTGTTAAGTGCAGGAAATGTATAAGGTGTACCTATATACCAAGAGTGTAGAGTATGTACAAATGTACAACCCCCCACTCTCCCTACCTGCAGGGCAGAGGCCAGAGGCCTTCCAAGGCCCGAGCCGAGGCCAGAGGCCTTCCGAGGCCCAGATCCGTCGTGCAGCAGCTGACGGTCGATTTCTTCTCCAGCCGGCGTCGAGTGTCGAAGTTCGACGTTGGGGTGGGGAAGGATGTCAATAGATTAATATTTTAAATATTTTAGCAAAAGTATGGCTAAGGCCAGGGGACTCCGCAAAATGCTTCTGACCAGTATGGCGGAAAAAAACAATCTGAGGATCCTAGACGCGTGAGGGATCTTGGGTAGAGTGGACGTCACACTAGGGATAGTATTACTGGCACACCCTGTGTCGACGCCCATTTTTGAGTTTCGAAAAACAAACTGTAATACTCCGCAGCTTCCACTAGATGTCGGCCTATGCATGTGATCTAAGCAGATTCCACAAGCCTCAGAAATATATATATATGTACATGTTGGTGCATGCCGCACTCTATTCACTATAACCTAGCCTTGAAATAGCTTGATATCTTCATTACTTTTGCAGCATAAGTTTCTTCATCTTGATCCCAAGATGTCATTTATCTCAATACTTTCTTGATGCCTTATAGAATTGCTTGCATTCTCTGGTCTCTGCATCTCTTTTCTTATAGACGTCTGCTTTGCATTGTATATGTCATTATTTCTCTTTGTTTATTCCATTTGTCCTGTTTTGTTCCGGACTATCACTCGGACAGCCATCAAACTGTCTCATATGCGGGTATGGTTGTCTCAATGGGAACCTGGCTTCCAGGATTCTCCTTGGTATCTGTAATTCAAATGGCTTTGTACGTGTGTCATATTCTGGTTTCCAGCAGATAGGCAATATGGGCGAGGTGATTGAGGTGGGGGTACTTAGCTTCTTCTCTACAGAGGATTTTCAAGGAGAAATGGTACGGTTGTTATTGGTCTGTAATTAGCAGGAATATTGGGGTCCAGGTTTTTATTTTTTAGAGGTTGTTTGAGACTGTGCATGTTTCAAAGGAAGCATTGATCAGGGAGGTGATGAATGGTGCAAAATCCTTTGCTCCTTCCTTTATGATAGTGGCTGGGCAAACTGCAAAATCCTTTGCTCCTTCCTTTATGATAGTGGCTGGGCAAATATCCCCCTGACATTTAAAGGGTTTTAGGCTGACTATGTCTTCTACCTCCTTGGTGGATACTGGGGAGAATTGTAATAGGGGGCCCAAGCTAGGCGGTAAGTTGTGTGGCTCACTGAGATTGGAGCTCAGAGTCAGACTTTGCTTTTTGGCTTCTATTTTGGATTGTAACAGATCTATTTAGTTCAGTACGGCTTTTTGGATATTGGTACACCACAAGGCATCTTTGGTGCAGGATTTAGAGGGTGGAGAAGGGGTCTCCAGCTCCCCAAGGATGGTGAATAGCTCTTTTGTACATGATTTAACATTTTGTATTCTAATGTTGTAGGTCTCTATTTTGGCCCAGTCGGAGCATGAATGTAACTTATATAGTATGGTCACGCAATGTCACCTATCTCGCATGATGGTAGAGAGGGAGTATGAACGGACATGCATGAATTATAGTAAGCGCCGGGCAATTGAAGGCAGTCCCCTGTTACGCTCATGCCAGAATCAATACAACCCTCTAGGGAAAGAAGCCAAGAGATAGCTTGCAGGGATAACAAAGTTTAATTGTACAGAATACAAAAAATATCAGCAAAGGACTCTGCTGCTCAAGAACATTCAGACTCCAGAATGAATATGGTTGCCTTTTGAGAGGCAACAGGATCAGTAATGACATCACATATAGGGTCTGAACCTGAACAGTTGATTGGTAAGAACGCATACATGATCCTGCTCCATGGGGATGCCAGGCTACAATTGGTTTGTTTCTCAGCCGTCGGTCGATTTCCACGTGGGTCAGCTGGGCTCATCTCTCCATGGAGTGAGCGTCAGGTCTCTCATAAGCTACATTATGAAAACTACGATAATATGCTAAGCCTACTACTACATCACTATGGCATGAACCTGGGAGGCATCGGCGGCCACTGCCAGGGGGAATGGAGGAAGAAATACAGTCACACTGACCAACACATTATGCGCTTTGTGCCATGAAACAGTGCTGGACGAGCGAGAGGTAGGGTTTCGATTGAATTTTCTTACAAAGATGATATATCCCCAGAGGTAGCAGCACCACATACCTTTCTGGATTGTTCTTATGTTACTGTGGCGAAACATATTTTACATAGCTGTTTGTAACTGTCCTTGGTTTTCTGAAGCTCTTGCCCAAAGCAGCGTCTTGTCCAGTTTTTTTTGTTTTTTTGTGATATTCTTTCACAAAATCGAACCCTACCCGTCGCTGGCTTCCGTCACTGAAAACAGGATGCTATTGTTATTTGGCCTTGAGCGAAAGTCAGTAACTGTTCGAAGGACACAATGGGCCTCATTACGGGTTGGCGGCAGCCGTGCCTGTAACACAGGCGCGGCTGCCGCCAAACCTGTGATTTTACCGGCACCCGCAAATGGGCAATTACCGGGTCATGCCGAGTTTAGCGGACCCGGTAATTGCCCATTCGCATGTGCCAGTAATAAGGGACTCCCCATCCCCATTCGGCCCCATAGGGCTGAATGGGAATGGGGAGCACGGATGCACCGGCACCGTTCATTACGGTGCCTGTGCATCCACGAGTTGTGTTTGCGGGTTCCGCACTAGCGAGACCCGCAAGTACAACTCGTAGTGTGGCGGTACGGTATCAACGGTGCCGGTAGCACTACCAGCGCCGTTGTTACTGTACCGCCATACTTATAAATGAGGCTTAATGTGTCGAATGCCCACAAAAAATGATAACATTTACTATAATGAAAGTGGACATCCGAAAATGTAGTTTCCATTTCTATGATCTGTTGTTCAGAGCGGTTAGTCAACGTGACATCGAGAGAATTGAACTCCCTGAAATTTTGTAAGCTCAACTAAACATAATATTTGTGCGATTCAAAACAGCATGTGTGCTGTATGCATAATGACTAATTCAGCGACATGCAAAAGTGTGATTTGACCAAAAGAATTGACACAGTATGTTATGTTATGTTGAATGATATTTATGCTGCGGACTATAAAAAACTGAGTGCGTAGCTTGCAGTTTGTTTATCTGTCTAGTAATGATTGTTATTTGTGTGTAGTTTGAAGAGGAGTGAATAGAGGTTTGATTTTTTGGGACGTATTGCTTACTGGCCTTACACACCAATATATTCTGTGCAGAGTTATGGGTTGTTAGATGGACCATATTTTGATGATCATTCCTCGAAGACCCGCAATCACAACCTGTATGCACGCTAATGATATCGAAGCCGCTTTGTCCCATGGAATATCCTGGTGTACTGTCACTTTTGCATCCTTGTGCACCATAAAGTGGGGGTTGGGGGAGGGGTGGGGCTGAACCTTTTCTGTTCTGAATTATACAGTAACTTGTTATATTTGATTACAGAACGGCTACTAAAATATATTATGTTATTCTGTTTTCTACACAGCTCCATTGTACCGTCTGCGTATGCCATAGTTTTCAGCTACCATTGGATGGAATGTTCAACCAACATTGGCGGATAAACATCAACAGTGCTTATTTGATCACTGTTATTTGGGACAAATGACAGGGATCAGTCTGCACTTTGGCGGAACCAGCAATAAGAAGCAATCTGTCATTGTTTCTGTGGTAAAAACGTGCTGATGCTAAAGCGTTGCGCTTGAAAGGGCAAACAATCCATATCTTCTCACGAACGGTACACCATGTGCGTCATTAGAAAGTTGTGCTGGATAACATAAGGACACACAAGAATTGGAGTACAGGGATTGATCGATCGCTGATCGCAATCGCCGTATCATGAGGACGTTATAAACAACATTTGAAGCATGCGATGTTCACTGGATCTATGTGATTTTACCGAACGGAAAAGTTCTACTCCCAAAAGTCTGTTTTTTTTCTTCGTCAATTTTCCGCAAATATATATGTGGGGGAGACCCCCCACATACCCCCTCCTTACCCCTATACATTTTTTATTCACTGTACCCCCCCCCAGATATATATATGTGGAAAATTGGGGGTCGAACTTTTGGGAGTAGGTAATTGTGTACAATACCATGTTCGCTGGCTATAACTTGTATGCAACATATTGTTCATTTCCTGGACTTAATATTCTTTTGTGAGCATTCTTTGCAAAATAAAAGCACTTGTTACATTGCAGACTACAGATTTCTTTTAAAAAATGTTTTGCTCTCCTATTTGGGACAAGAAAGAAAAGTTATGCGCTGTAAGAGGATGTGTGTGCTTATCTTCCTAGTTCTGTGTTAAGTAACATTATGGCATGGGTGATGACGGGGCACGTTTGGCTACGCTGGCCATGAACGTCATGAAAATAGGTGGGGCATATTGTCTGGACTAGTGATGTCAGTTTGAGGGGCGGGCGATCTGTGTTCTTGCCGCGAGGGCACTTGAACTAAGGGCGATGCATCAACAGATAAGATTAGCACAAGATGGCTGCGCCCAACCTGTTGTTTTCACATGTGTAAAAGTAAGGAAAACTAAGGTAAAATGCATAGTAAAAAATGGTAAGATCGATTACAGTATACTTAAAAATACACGCCTGAAAAAAGAGGACAATAAAATGTTTGAGCGAACTTCTCCTTTAAGAGAACCTGACCACACGCTATTAGAGGTAACTTAATTCACTATTCCTTTTGGCTGCTCTAAGCGCTAGCAAGGGGTAGTTACACCCGTCTATTCAATTCATATAGCGCTAATGGTTAGATATTTGTCTTGGTATTTTTGCAGTGTGGAAAACCTCCAGTGTCATGCAATACTTTAAGCTCAGCCAGCACAGTAGAGCTCATTTAGGGACACCTATAGAAGGGTCCTGGTAGAATAAAATAGCGACGATTATTACCAGCGCCTGAGGAAAGTCCAACCATATATTGGGATAAAGAACAGAAACATGTCGAGTAATGGCCTCTGTATTTAACAACGGTCTATGTAACTATTCCAAGTATTCTAATTATGTGTAATCTGTTATCTGTTATCTGTTATGTGTTACGGGCGAGGATGACTAATTACGTTTGCTAACACAGTCAGTTCTACTATATTTTGAATTGGAGTCACACCTGCACTTCTGTGTTTTGCAGCTCTTTGAGCACCTTATCTGTGCTTATGAGCAATTGAATTCTTGAGCTCCTGATAAACGTTTGTTTTCTAGTTGTCATTTTTGTGATTATTTGTGATTTTTAGTCACTAAGAGTTTATATTGATCAATGTTTTTTTCTATTTTTGCATTTGGTATTTATAATTTTTTGTGCAATTTCCATTGTTGGTTTTCCTACCACTGCATATACCTTCCCTCCTGACCCCTTTTTTGTTTCATAGTACTAGCTTGGACTTGAGCATCAGATGAGTGGCACTTCATTACACCACTCACTTCTACCTTGTTGGTTCTAATAGCAGACAGAGACCCCCTTATGCATCCAAGGGATGGGTGTGAAAATGCACTGACACTTGAAATGCACAACAATGACTTACTGGTTACAACCCCCGCTAAGCCCTCCACAAACTGACGCTCATCAGAATCCAAGTCATGCTGCTCTTTCATCACCTCTCCAAGGGACTTCACAAAGCTCTCCATCGTCTGGCCAGCAAGTACGAAAAACTTCACTGCTTTACTCTGAAAAGAACAAAAGTTAACACAAAGACATCATGAAAGGTACTCATTAACAGTGTAGGATGATAAATGCTTTTTAAAGTTTCTATAAAACACCACATCATAAAAAATGTCACTCATGACTGTGTGCCATACATAGGAGCGTAACCCCTTTGCCACAGTCAATTATCCATAACAGGGAAACTTGATGAAAACCTAGCCAAAGAGTACTACTTCACACAGAAGAACAAGTTACTTACCCCCGATAACGTTTTTTTCGATTGGATGTTCCACCTCATCTTAAATAATTATCTTTCAAGCTTCAGCTGCTTTGTAAAAAAATGTTCTCAAAAGAGGGCGCTCTGCGGCAGCGTCGATGGCTCGATGTCCTTCGAGGGCCTCCGTCCGATTGTCAACGTCATCCGCGGTATATGTAGCACGCGCAGTGCACACTGGCTTCAGTTGTGTTTTTCCATGTTTAGAGAAATTACTAGTACCTCCTTAGACCTTAGAAGACTCTTGGAGAGCGTAGAGTGTAAAACATGTAAGTTCTGCAGTGGGGAAGGTTGGGAGGGGCGTTGAGGAATATGTGGGCGGAACATCCATTCGAAAGAACATTACCAGGGGTAAGTAACCTGTTCTTCAAATGGTTTGTGGCCTCCCACGCATTCCACATCTAATGATAAAGTAGTAATAGTCTTGGCAGGTGAGAAAAGAATTTATATCTGTCCTTAGCAGTTGTCATGGACAGAGTGCAGGACAGCTTTCCCAAAAGCTCCCTCTTGAGTAGAAGAAGTGTCCAAGAAGAACAAGTTACTTCTTACCTGGTAACGTTCTTTCGATGGGATGTTCCTCCGACATATTCCTTATCTTGATAGATCATCTCCAGCTTGCTGGCCTCGGAATTTTTTTTTTCAGTAGAGGGCTCTGCACGTTGACATCCCTCGAGCCGATGTCCCTCGACAGCCTCCGTATCGGTGCTGACGTCATCATGCGTATAAATAGACTCACGCAGCGTCCATTGCTCAGTTCTGTTTTAACGTTTAACAGTTGCTTTACATTAATTGGTTATTGACCCTGAAGGAACGTAAACTGTAACCACAACGGAAGTTTTCCTGAGGGGATGGATGGGAAGGGCGATAAGGAATAAGTCGGAGGAACATCCCATCGAAAGAACGTTACCAGGTAAGAAGTAAATTGTTCTTCGAAGGGATTGTGTCCTCCGACGTATTCCTTATCTTGATAGACTCCCATAGCAGTGGTGTGTAACTGGAGGTGGGAGTAAAATTGCCATGTTTCCCTTCAAGAATGAACGGAGTGCAACACAGCTTTGCCAAATCTAGTCTGTTGGCTAGAGGAGGAATCCAGGTTGTAAAATTTTGTGAAGGTATGTGCAGACGACCATGTGGCAGCCGCACATATGTCTCTAATCAGTACCCCTCTTTGGAGGGCCGAAGAGGCTGCGATACCCCTGGTTGAATGAGCCCTAAGATTTTGAGAAGGCTCTTTCCCTGTCAGTTTGTAACATTCCAGAATGGCCAAAATAATCCATCTGGAAATGGTCTGTTTTGTTATCGGTAATCCCAATTTGTGCCCCGAGTAACCTACGAACAGTTGGTCTGCTTGCCTAATCCTAGCAAGTCTGCTGATCTAAAAGCTCAAAGCCCACCTTGGGTCCAGCCTATGTAGCCTTTCTTCCTCTTTCTCCGGATGGGGAGGGGGATAGAATGAAGGTAAGGTAATCTTCTGAGTAATGTGGAATTCAGAAAGCACCTTTGGGAGGAAGTTAGGCTTCACTTGTAGGACAACTTTGTCTTTATGAAAAATTGTATGAGGGGGTTTACAAGATAGAGCTTGTAATTCGCTCACCCTGCTAGCAGATGTCAATGCCACTAATAAAACAGTTTTAAGGATGAGAAATCTTAGCGAACAAGAGTGGAGTGGTTCAAAAGGAGTACCCATCAGGAAATGTAAGACTAAATTTAAGTCCCATAAGGGAACTTGGAATGGTCTTGGAGGATAGACATTGGTTAATCCCTTCAGAAATTGTATTACTAAGGGTAACTTGAAATACGATGGTTCCTCTGCAGTGCGCTTGAAGATCGATAGCGCTGTGAGATAGCCCTTGATAGTGCTAACCTGAAGGCCCGAATTTGCCAAATAGAGTAGAAAAGATAACACCGTTGGTGTACCACATGAAAAGGGATCGATATTCTTTTCTCTACACCAGCTGCAAAATGTGTTCCAACGGCAGCGGTATGAAGTCTTTGTTGCTGGCCTTCTGGCCGAAAGCAACACCTCCATGACGTCATCTGGGAGGTCCCAATCCTTGTATCTCAACCTTTCAGACACCAAGCGTGAAGGTTGAGGGTTCTGATGTCTGGATGGAGAACCTGACCTCCCTTCTGCGAGAGAAGATTCTCCTTGAGTGGAAGACGAATTGGAGGGCAGATGGACATGTCCATAAGGTCCGGGTACCACATTCTCCTGGCCCAGTCCGGGGCAATTAGGATCATGGCTTTCGGGAACCTTCTCAAACTCCTGATCATTTGAAGAATGACAAGGACTGGAGGAAACGCGTACAGAAGTGGAAACTCCCAGTCCACTACGAACGCTTCCCCTAGAGCTCCTCTCGGGGGAAATTCCCTTGAACAAAACTGATCGCACTTCCTGTTGATGCTGGTGGCGAACAGATCCACTTTAGGGGTTCCCCAAAGGGTGAAGATCTGTTGAAGGACTTCCTGAGCTAGTTCCCACTCGTGGGAGACTGTACTCTGCCTGCTCAGAGCATCCGCCGTCAGGTTTTTCTCTCCGGATAAGTGAACTGCCGATAGAGAGATTCCTTCTTGTATTGCCCAAAACCAGAGCTGCATCGCCTCTCTGCACAGAGGAAGTGATCCTACGCCTCCTCTTTTGTTGAGGTAGTGCATGGCCACTGTGTTGTCCGTCATTATCAGTACATTTTTCCCCTGTACAGATGGCAGAAAAGCCTTCAGCGCTAGTCTGATTGCTCTCAGCTCTAACAGGTTGATATGTAGTCTGGACTCCGATGGAGACCAACGACCGCTGATGGTCAAGTCGTTGGCATGGGCTCCCCACCCCGTGAGGCATCTGTGACTACTGTTATCTCCGGCCATGGTTGTCAAAACAGTTCTCCTTTCAAAATGTTCTCCTGACAGGCCCACCACTGAAGGTCTCGAGCCAATGTGTCCGGAACCTGAAGGAGATCTGTCATTCTCCCTGAGAATTGCGACTATTGAGTTCTTAGTGCCCACTGAAGAGATCTCATTCTCAGGCGAGCCTCTGGCACAAGGAAGATGCAGGATGCCATGAGGCCTAGCAACCTCAAAAAGTTGAAGGCTGGGAGACGTTGGGCATTTTGAAACTTGGTGACCATCTGCAGAATATCTTGAGCCCTCACCGCAGGTGGCAAGGCTTTTCCCAGGGAAGTGTCCAGGACCGCTCCAATGAACTGGAGTCTCTGTGATGGTATCATCTGTGACTTCTTTAAATTGAGGGAGAAGCCCAGTTTGTGAAGGAAGTGGCAGACATAATCTTGCTGGATCTGAGCTTGTTCCGGAGATACAGCTCTGATCAGCCAATCGTCCAGGTAGGGGTAGACGTGAATCCCTTCCCTCCTTAGACTTGCAGCCACTACCGACATTATCTTGGTGAAGACCCTCGGGGTGGAGGTCAGCCCAAATGGCAGAACTCGAAATTGATAATGAGAGCCGCCAATTGCGAACCTCAGGTATTTCCTGTGTTTGAGATGGATTGGCACATGGAAATAAGCATCCTGAAGGTCCAGAGATACCAGCCAGTCCTGGAGCTGTAGGGGCCTGAAGGATCTGAGAGAGAGTTACCATCTTGAACTTGTCCTTCCTGAGGAACTTGTTCAATTCTCGTAAGTCCAAGATAGGGCTCAGTCCTCCGTCCGTCTTCGGTATTAGGAAGTAGGGGGAGTACCAGCCCTTGTTCCTCTCCGCTACAGGTACCGGTTCTATGGCACCTTTCTCCAGCAGGTCTACAATCTCCTGCAAAAGGAGCTGATCTGGAACTTTCAGAGAGCTGTCCCCCGGTGGATGACTGAGGAATGCGTAGAAAAGGCAGGCAGTATCCTTGGGCAACTGTCTCCAATGCCCAAGCATCTGACCTAATAGCCTGCCATTCCGTCAGATGTTGAGTTAGCCTGCCCCCTACTGGTGTCTTGTGAGGAGGGTCCTCAGAGTGATTTAGAGGCGGCTGATGCAGATGCCGAGGGTAAAGAGGCAACTGCTGCTGCGGCTTTTGTATTTTTACCCCGTCCACCTCGGGTGAATCTTGTTTGACCTCTTTGAACCGACTGTCCTCTGCCTGTTCGGAATGCGGAATAAAAGGGAAAGGACTTACCTCTCCAAGAGGTTCCTGAGGGGCGATATGGCGTTTGACGGATTGCAGCTCCCAGGGATTTTGCTGCTGGTTTGTATGCCTGTAACTTTTCTAGGCTGTCATCCGCCTTCTTACCAAACAAAGAAGAGCCATCAAAGGGCATATTTAAAAGTCTGGCTTGTACATATGAAGCAAACCCAGACTTCCGCAACCAAGCAAATCTGCGTATTGTAGTACTTGCCGCCATGGCCCTAATGATACTGTCAGCAGACTCAATGCCAGTTTGAAGGGATTCGCACATTGCGTCTTTACCATCCTTAATGATGTTTAGAAACGCTTCCCTTTCTTCTCCCTCTGGGAGGCAGCCAGCCGCTGATGAAGCACACTCCCAAAGTGTCTGGCTGAACCTTGCGAGCGTACAAGTAGCGTTAATAGATTTCAACGCCATGCTACATGCAGAAAAGACTTTCTTAGCCATAGAGTCGTATCTTTTGTCATCCCTGTCCTGTGGAACAGTAGGGTATGCCGATCTACTGCCTGATGCAGTTGCTGCTTGAACAACCAGACTCTCTGGAGTTGGATGTTTAGACAACAATTCAGGGTCAGTAGCAGATACCCTATATTTGGCTGACAACCGCCGGGATAACCTCAGGAATTTCCCAGTTAGCCAATATTTTTCTTTGTTATGCAGCGTGAAATGGAACCACAGGATCCTCCTGTGGGCCTTTAACTAAAATGTCAGTAAGGTCATCCTGTTGGAATGCAGGTGAAGGTGTAGACCAACCCATGAATTCTATAATCCTTGCCATTAAAATTCGGTAAGGGGTCTCGGCATGTTCTCCTCGGTCTGGTTTGGCAAATTCTTTTTCTGGGGAAGTATCTAACCCACTTGCCTCATGTAAGGATTCTCGAAGGTCCTTTAATCTATTTTCCTCAGAGGTAAATTCCTCTGGTTCAGGTGTTGTAGTTCTCTGCACCCAAAGGGTCTTTCTTGATCCGAATCCTCCCCTTCTTCATAAATTGAAGACAAAGGTCTGAAATAATCAGACCTTGGAAATGGCTTAAATCCCATTTCCAGAGCAGAAGGGGCCAAATTTGTAGTAATTGGTTGAGAAAACGTCGACTTCGTTGACGCGGACGTTAAAGGCTTCGAAGACACCGAAAAAGGCGTTGAGAAGATCGGAAGAGGCCTCGAAGAGCTCGTGAGGATCGGAATCCTACTCGAGGTTGTCGATGACATTCTCAAAGTCGTGTTAGAGGACCTGGGTATGACCACTGGCTGTGAGGTAGTGACGGCCGTGGGATTGTTCTTTTTCGGCGTCGATGTCGGCATCGAAGACGGCGTCGATTCGATCGACCTATGCATCGATGAGCCCTTCGATAATGGCATCGATGATGCAGATTTGTGCATCGAAGGGACTTTCGACAATGGCGTTGATGGCACGGTGCCTTTGCTCGAGGGTTTGTGACGCTCTCGAGTAGTTTCTTTCGCGGGTGCAATGACTTGCAGCGTTTCGATTTTTCGGGTCTTTCACCCAGGGTATCACCCTCAGCTGTCTTCGAGGGGGTCGAGGCCGCTTTCTCGAAGACGCTAAGCATCATTTTACAGAATTCCTCCCACTCAGCCTGAGAGCTATGTTTTGTGGGGCAGGTGACTCTTTCCAGGGAAACAGAAGAACACGATTCCGAGGCCCATGAAGCGCAGAAAAACAGAACTGAGCAACGGACGCTGCGCAAGTCTATTTATACGCATGATGACATCTGCGCCGATACGGAGGCTGTCGAGGGACATCGGCTCGAGGGACGTCGACGCGCAGCGCCCTCTACTGAAAAAATAAATTCCAAGGCCAGCAAGCTGGAGATGATCAGGTGACTCTTTCCGGGGAAACAGAAGAACACGAGGAAGGGGATCTTCGACGTCTCTTACTCGAATGCTTGGATCTCGAAGAGTGGTGGGAACTGCTTCGAGACCTAGAACGAGAATGTTTCCTGTGTCGGCGAGGAGACGAATGTCTCGACTCTGCCGAGGAAACTTTCGAAGGAGTTTTAACTGTCTTACCTCTCTCAAGCTTCCCCTTACGCTCCTTCAAGGCTTTCGCCGTGATGGACATGCAGTCCTTGCACTCCGAACATTGGTGCTCCGATCCCAGGCACCACAAACAGATCCTGTGTGGATCTGTCAACCACATTTTCTTTCCACAGTCTCGACATTTTTTGAAGCCGGACCGTGGAGTTGCCGGTTCGGATGAGGAAGCCATCGAGTAAGAGTTGGTATTCTCGAGGAATAATTAAGAATATATCTGACTAACGAACTGAGCAACGAGATTCCGAGGCCCAAGAAGCGCAGAAAAACAGAACTGAGCAACGGACGCTGCGCAATTCTATTTATACGCATGATGACATCTGCGCCGATACGGAGGCTGTCGAGGGACATCGGCTCGAGGGACGTCGACGCGCAGCGCCCTCTACTGAAAAAAAAAATTCCGAGGCCAGCAAGCTGGAGATGATCTATCAAGATAAGGAATACGTCGGAGGACACAATCCCTTCGAAGTAATGTTTTACAAAGGTGTGTAAGGTAGACCAAGTGGCTGCTGCACAAATGTCTTTAATTGGTACGCCTCTCTGAAGCGGGGATGAAGTGGCCATGCCCCTGGTTGAGTGAGCTCTTAGACCCTCTGGGGAATCTTTACCAGCCAATCTATAGCATTCTTGGATAGCCAGAATAATCCATCTGGATAGAGTCTGTTTCGTTATTGCTAAACCCAATTTATGACCTGTGTATCTGATAATCAAATGGTTGTCCTCGCAAATATTTGACATTCGCAGGATATATAAAACTGAGAGCCTTCCTAGGGTCCAGTCTATGCAACCTCTCCTCTTTTCCAGGATGAGGAGCGAGATAGAAAGTTGGTAAAACTATCTTTTGTGATAAATGGAAGTCAGAGACGATTTTTGGCAGAACCGAAGGTCTTACTGTTATGTAGTGACTGTCTGTGTGATGCTGTGAGTATGTGATGTCACATGGAGTGTTGTGAGTGAATGATGGAATGTTGATCTAAGGGTTCCATACTGAGGCAGTTAGATCTCCCCTGCCTGGGTGATGGGGCCAGTGCTAATATAGTCCATTATCTTAATGTAACTGTAACTTAAGTACTTGTAATAAACCTGAAGTGTAACTAAAGAAAGCCTGCAAGTCACTTCCTCATCATGTTGCGACGTAACTGCAGGTGTTTTCCTCAAAGCTATCTGCGCTGCGTCGCGTCTAACCAAATCATACAATTCAAACAATGCACATTTCTTTATCGGAACGCTACACTCGCATTCCACTGGATCACCAACACACCTGGGCCTCCAATGATGTCATCATAGCCACACAAAGCATGGCAACTCACGGAGCTCTGCGTTCTCAACCACCAAACATATGCAGTCAGAGTGGGATTACCGTTACATCCCAACTCAGTGCCAACGCAGCTCAATTCATCTCTGTGCTCATGGGAACCCCTCTGCCTTGCCACGGTAATCCTGGTCCCGTTCTTCACGTTATGAGACGTAAACATTACACTCTAAAAGTCACAGCTCCCGTTTCCATTACATTTCGCACTTGAATGCCTGCAAGTCACTTCACAACACTTACTTTAAGAATCACCTTATGCTAAAGGAAGACCGTATATGGAGGTTTACAAAGAATGCTTGCAATTCGCTCACCCTGCGGGCAGATGTGATTGCGACTTGCAAAACAGTTTTTAGTGTTAATAGACTTGTTTGTTTGTTTGTTTATTTATTTATATTGCGCACCATACCCAGGGGCAGCAGGGCACAGGCAGAAAGAATATGCGAGGCTTGCAATGTTACAGAAATATACAGTTGAGATAAAATTATAGACATATGCCATTAAGGATTACAGGAATGAGGAATATACAAATCTTCACACATAACAATATCAATATCTATACAAAGGAGTGAAATATACAGATATGTACAGGGGCTGTTTGTGGCGAGAACAAAGGCCTCAAGCAGAAAGTGTCAGTATCTATGCAGAGTTGTAAAATGTACAATTAAATACGGGTGTGGTTGGAGTTCAAATGACTGATGAGATTCCTTCTAAAGTGCAAATAGGGTTGATCGGCTCTCAGGTTGTGTGGCAGAGAATTCCAAAATGTAGTAGCTTTCACAGAGAAGCTGTTGCCTCCAATGGTTGAGAGTTTGAATCTGGGAATTATCAGACAGTTGGAATTGATAGTTCTTGTTTGTCTGATGGATGACTTTCTCTTTACTTTATCCATCAGATAACTGGGGGCAGCATTGTTGAGGGCTTTATGGGTTAGGGAGGCCAACTTTAGTTTGATTTTGTTGTCGGTGGAAAGCCATTTGTGTTGACGTCTGGTAGTGGAGATGTGTTCTCTTTTATTAATGCCGAGGGCAGCTCTCAAGGCATTATTTTGTAGGATTTGTAGCCTATGGGTAATGGCTTTGTTGGCACCGCTGTATAGGGCATTACAATAATCGAGCCTGGAGAGTATGAGTGCTATTGCCAGGATCATACAGCTATCATTGGATAGGAATGGTCTGCCTGCTCTTATTAATTTGCAGGTATACGCAGTGGTAGATGCTAGTGAGTTGACCTTTTTAGTGAATGACATAGTGGCATCCAGGTAGAAGCCGAGGGTTTTTACCTCCCTGGTTACTTTGATAATGTTGCCGTCTATGTTGAATTCGGCATATTCAAAGCCTAATTTATTGATATTAGCGGGAGTACCCAGGATGATGAGCTCTGTCTTGTCATCATTCAGGCAAAGGCCATGAGATGCCATCCATGCCTGAATGATGAGATACACCCTATTCACCAACTCTCTGTCCTTACTGTGATCCCCTGAAAGTGGAAGGAGAATCTGAGTGTCATCTGCGTAGTTGGTGTAGGTGACACCCAGATGATCCAGATCGTCGAACAGAGGTTTGGTGAGGATTTTGTATAATGTGGGGGAGACGCATGAGCCCTGCGGGACTCCGCAAGTAATAGGAGAGGGGTCTGCTGCTGCTGATGGGGAGAAGACTCTCATTGTTCTCTCGCTCAGAAAGGATTCAATCCATCTGATGGCTTCTGGGGAGAAATGAGCAGCTGAGTCCAGGTGTCTGCAGAGGACCTTGTGGTCGACAAGGTCGAATGCCGTGGAGAGGTCAAGTAGGAGGAGGAGTGCTGTCTTACCCTTGTCCCTCAGATCCTCAATTTGGGTCTTCAAGTCAATGTGGGCTGTTTCCGTGCCGTCTAATGGGCGGAAACCTGATTGTCTGGAGCCTAGTAATTTGTGTAGTTCTAGGTATTTTTGGATCTGGACGTAGGCCACTTTGTCCAAAATTTTCAGTAGAAAGGGTACTGTGGTGATGGGGCTGTAGTTAGTGAGGATGAGAGGATCAAGCGTCTGCTTTTTAAGGAGGGGGAGCACCCAGGATTGTTTTAGGTTAGAGGGGATGCTACCTGAGAAGGATGCGTTTATAAATTTGGAAATGAAGAGCGATAGGTCTCTGGCTGCGTCCTTGATTATGTGTGCAGGGCAGATGTCGCCTTTGCAGTTTGAGGGTTTGAGAGAAAGTATGATTTTCTCAACCTCCAGGGTGGTAGTTTTAGAGAAGGAGAATGAATTGGTATGTGTGCTTGATAAAGCATTGGGCGGAGGTGTGGGAGGGTTGGTGAGGTTTAAGGAGTCTTTTTTTAGTCAAATTTTGTTTTGTAGGGTGTTTATTTTATTTGCTAAAGCCTGTTGGATGTCTGTGCACCAAGTCTGGTCCTTGGTGCAGGTGTCGGGTGTGGCAATGGGTGACTCAAGTTCCTTAAATATGGAAAAGAGCTCCTTCATGCTTGAATTGGAATTGGCAATGCGGTTGTTGTAGGAGTTCCGTTTAGCTAAACAGATTTCAGCTTTGTATTGATGAGAAATCGTATCTAGTATAGCTTTGTTTTCACTGGAAGGGCATAATTTCCAAGCAGATTCACATTTTCTCTTTTTTTAGGCGGAGGGCTTTAAGTTCAGGTGTGTACCATTTATTTAAATGGGTTTTGGGCTTGCTGGAGCGAAGTTTGAGTGGGGCAATTTTGTCCATGGTATTTAACATAATTTTGTTGTATTCGTGAACTAATGTGTTGGGATCTAGATTGTCTGGCAATTGGTTTAGCGTTGGAAGGATGGCTGGGATGATTCTTTCTACTGTTATATTTTTCCTGTTTCTTGTTAGGCAGGGTGGTTCCAATAACACAGTTGTGGTGGGTGGTCTGGAGGTCAGTAGGTTAAATGAGACCAGGGAGTGGTCGGTCCAAGGTAGTGGTGTGGTAGAGGAGATGACCGCTGAGCAGTTAGCATCAGCAACCCAGTCTAGGGTTCTTCCCTTCAGGTGAGTGGGTAGGTTGACTTTTTGTGAGAGTCCGAGTGATGAGATAATATTGGCTATGGTGGAGGCATGCATGTCTGCTGGATTATTAAACCCTAGGTTGAAGTCCCCTAATAGCAGTAGTTGTGAGGTAGTTTTCGCATTGTTAGATACTAGGCTATGCAAATCTTCCTCGAATGTCCCGAGCGGACCAGGTGGTCTATAGACCAGGTGGATGGTGAGGGATTGGGTGTTATTTATAGGGAGTTTGGCAGTGAGGGATTCGCATGATTGCAGGGTTTGAGTCGGGGCTAGTCTGAGAGCTAGACTTTCTTTGGAAATGATGGCGATGCCGCTGCCACGGTTGCCCACCCGGTCCTGCCTGGATATGGTATAGCCATCTGGGATGGCCAACATTAGAGATGGGACTGCTGCGTTGTGTAGCCAGGTTTCAGTTAGAGCAATGAAATCTAATTTGTCTTTAATGATTAGGTCTGCTATATCAAGGGCATGTGCGACCAGTGATCTTGTATTAAGGAGAGCTCCTTTGTAGGAGTGTTCATCCGTTTTTACCGAGATGTTTGTATAAGAGATTGGTTTGGACTTAGTTCTGGGAATGGTGGGGCCTTTGTTGGAAGGTGGGGCATGCGGGTGGTTTAGGGCGATGGGTTTTCTAGTATGGTAACCTTTGGATTCGCATTTGGAATCAGAGAGGAGTCTTTGGGCGGCTTATATAGTTTAGAGAGTCTAGCGCGAAGTTTGTTGTTTCTTTCGGTGGTAGGGCAAGGCCGAGAGGCAAGGGTTGTTAGTCCTGACCTGTGATGATACCTTGGGCAAGAAGGGTCAGAATAATGGCTTGCTATGTAGGAATCATTAGGAAGACTGGTGCCTAGCTGAAAGGGGGAGACTCGTGACTCGGTATCCTGAGTGGGAATATCAGAGGATGCGAGCGTGGCCATCGCAAAGAAGATAAGTAATACAGTTAGCATTTTCTGCAAATCAGCGCTGGCGTTATGTGAGCAGAGCGGAAATAGCAGTGTGGATGCTATCTAGGAGATAGTCAGGTCTGATAGGGTAGGGTGACAGTCTAAATGTCCAACTATAAGTCAGTGGAGTTCTGAGGTGCAATAATGGCTAAATTCAGAGCGCAAGGCAGATCCGATCACGGGGGTACTGCAGTGCAGTAATAAAGCAGGGGACAATCCAAATCAGTGGTGTGGCAGTTAGGGCACAGGGATACTGCAGTACAGTGAAATGGCAGATCAGACCAGGGGATAATGCAGTTCAGTGATATGGCAAATCAGTAACATGGCCGTTCACAGCAGGGCAAAATGCAAGACAATCACGAGCAATTCAATTCAGGGCAGGGCGCAAATCAATAATGTGGCCGCTCGAAACAGGGTAAAATGCAGTTCAATCGCGTGCAATTCAAGTCAGAGCAGGGCAACACAGATGCCGTATGCAGATAGGCAGTAACAATCCAACTTGGTCCAAAAGCGGGCATATGGCACAAGTGCAGTATACAGGTCACTGGCATTAAGCACTTAACGGACTTGAATGCATGGGTTCAAAAGGTATGCATGTTAAGAACCGAAACAGGGACCTGAAAGGGAGTAGGAGGAAACACATTAGTAAGTCCTTTAAGAAACTGAATGATTAAAAGGGATTTTAAAGTATGAGGTCTCCTCTGATGAGTGCCTGAAAATCGAAAGCGCTGTGAGATAACCCTTTATTGTTGTGGTCTAGAGCCCCAGAATTGTTCAGTGAAGTAGAAAAGATAACACTGTAGTGTTAGTGTGAGTGTGGCTTCAAGTGTGTGCAGTCACTGCCTGCAGCCTACGCTGCAATCTACAGTCTTTCTACCTTCTTTACCTTTGCTGAAGGCTGGAGTCGGAGCAGTATCTCTACTTAATCTACAACACACCGCAGAGTGTGGCTTCGAGTGTGTGCAGTCACTGCAGTCCGCGCACATCCGGTCACCCGGACGGACGGACTGCCATACCCCGAGAAGCAATTAATTTGAATGCTGGAACTAACAACATTTGAAAACCGCTCTTCCAACCATGGGTGTAATTTTAGGGGGGACAGGGGTGTTTGTCCCCCCAACTTTCATGCCACACCATTTTGTCCCCATTCATTTGGCTGGGGCACCTTTTCTTCAGATGTCATGTCCCCCCCAACATTTTCAGCAAAGTTACACCACTGCTTCCAACACTAAGCCTTCATAACTTACTCAATAGTTTACAGGCACCAACGTCTCCGCTGCTGACCGGTAAACTACTGCCCCAACCAATTCACAAAACACCTTCGCTAAACACCAGCAAACCGGTGAAATGACATCTACATCTTTCACATGAGTCCTTGGCGTCCTCCCACGCGCCTAGGGAACTGCGGGCCTCGTACCAACAAACAGCGTGTTGAACTTTTCTTATAAACAAAACATCACTCTTGCCACCAGTTTGCCTCCCCCACTCCTCTACTCGAGCGCCAAAATATTACTTCTGACACATCTGACACAACCGGGACTGCGGGCTTATGCCTATGACCGGTGTGGCTACTAGCAGCTGAAGAGAGCAGCTAGACCGCGCCGATAGCAACAGCTAACTGGGTGGCACGCTACATCCTCCCCACCTTACCTTTGATATAACCGCGACTGCGGGCTCGCGCCTTTGACCAGTGTATCTGCGGTCCACCGAGGGGAGTTGCAGAGTGGCACATACAGCAAAGAGTGAGCAGGGCGTACATGTCAACGCCGGCTCTGACTTTGGACATTAATCTAACTGAACAACGGTGATAGGGACACAGTGTAAACATCATCCAAATATTGACGCAGAGCAGGGAAATACACAAACCGAAATCCCGGCAGGACCTCTTACTCGGCATCGCTCCAAATCACAACTATGCTTATCCCTCAAACAATATGTGCCGCCCTCAAAGAGCAATGAAAGAACTAAATTGCTGCAATCAGCGAATAAACATATAATCACACATATGGATGGAACTGCTACTGCTGTGATTAATATTTCGGCACAATCCAGCTGCATTTCAAAAGAAAATATGCCTACATCCATTGATTGTGAAACTCCTCAAGCAGACATGCTAAATATTGGAAAGCTAGGAAAGAGCATTCACATCATCCCTCACATTGACTCCGACCGAGTCTCCACGTCTCAACTAGAGAAAAATGAAATGCCATCTCCGGGATCAAAGGCTTTGATGCAGAAATTGCTACATGATATACAAGACCACGAAATAAGAACAACTGTGAAAGAACCTACAGAAAGAAAGAAGAACTCTGTGGATGGAAATGTAAAATTACCACAGATACCCGCAACTCGCAATACTTGTTGCAAATACGACTTCATCATACCCACATAACGATACACAGCCAGTTGTCCCCTCTGCCTTAAACATTGAACAAAGTCATCTAAGACGAAATGAAAGTACAACGCTACCATCACAATACACTTGCACTCAAAAAGACAAAGCAAAAATAGCGAAACAGAGATGGAAAACACAATACGAATACCAAACGAAATCAGAATTGCATAATTTTCCATCTAATTTTTCGCCAACCTCCACCTAGAGAGGCTCTCGCTAGACCTTACAGAAATTGAGTTCCTCATGGAAACACATGAAAAAATAGGAAAGCGGCAAGACCCAAACCTGAGGTAAAGAACACAGAACAACTAAAAACACCTCAGGATATACCACATTCTATAAAGACGCGCTGCTCGTCCGGACCAGAACATAGGGACCTGATAAAAAGTACTCCTATCCCCTTATCCCCTTGCAAAAACAAAGAATATTTATGGGACCTAACTCTCCCACACAAGAGAATGAACCTGTCTTTGATCACAATAAATGCTGCTGCAAACCCATAAAACATTCTCAACAGGAAACCATTCCCACAACCATGCTACACCTAAAGAATATGCTTATTGCTGTAACCACACAGACCATGATACCATTCATAAAAATACATGAAGCTAATTTCGAAACAATCAAAGACCAGGCAACTCTATTAGCTTTGATACATTCAAAACAAATTAACAACAAAGCCTTCATGATGAAAATACAAGAACATCTACATTTCGAGGCGGAAGCTAGTGCATCATGGCAATTACGGCTAGCAGACATTGCAAGGAATGATAGAGCGGACAAAACACAACTTACCGCCACTCTAATCGCCATGATGAATTCCCACAACGCTAGACCCTTACTAACAACCAAGGAAAATAATAAACGACAACAGACAGCAGCCAATGGATTCACCCAAACTGATCAAGTAACATCTAATCAAAGCAAGGAACAATGTGATGAGAGACAAGGAAATAATATGAATTGTGTACCGGAAGGACAGCTAATCGACTTAGAAATTGAATCAGCCTCTAAAGAACTTCCTTCAATAAAGCAGCATGTCCAAATAAGGACTCGAAGGATCCAACCCAATAAAAATACAGAAACCTACAGAATCTTCGATCAAACTCGCGCTGTCACACAAAAAAAACCACAGAAAGAAAATGCAAGAAATCTAACAAAAAAAACAACAACAAGGATCAAGAGCCTTCCTTAGAAACCTAGATACTACTCTTAATCAAACAACAAAAGAACCAAAAAAATTCAAAATAGAGCAAACAAAATAACCAGCCGCGGATACCATCTCAACACCCCTAAACATACTGACTGTGAGACAACAGAATTCAATCGAATCGGATGTTGCTAATCTTGAGGCCTTGATGAACTTGTCAACACATCCAGATGAAGATACTGAAATTAACGACTGACACAAATTATAGATAAATGAATCTTCATTAATAGTTTTAGACTCATATGAACGGGGTCTATCAGACCACCAGACCTTAGTTAATCTGACTTGTGAAGACATTTCTGACTCGGAGCTAAGCACCTTTAACTCTAGATCGTTACAAAACCTCAAGACAATAAACGTGAGCGACTCCTCAAACTCTCAATCACAAGCCCCAAGAAGAAAACAACGATCTATTGAGAAGAGAGAGGCCCCGCCGACCGAACCACAGCATTTCTTGAAACTTCCTCAATTCATTGACCCGCGAAGACAGAGCATTCCAAATAGGATAACATTTGAAAGAATTAGCCATCAAAAGGATAGACTTATCCTAAATAGAACAAACATCTTACGTCTCCTCCGTGTGATCCCTGACCTTAAAGTTCTAAAATCCCAGGACTTACAATTATTTTTATTTATTGAAAGTCAGAGACTTGATCGAGTATGGATAGAGTGTGTTTCTATTGATACATTACAACTTATAGAAGCACACAAATGTCAATTTCATCAACTAGGATTTGGAATTGCAATCGAAGAGACGGGAACATACACAAAGTCCATGGAGAACAGCGACCAAAATCGTCACACAGGGGACATTCCATCTGCTCAACCATAAGCAGCTGTGAAAGTGCTTACTCAGTGAGATACCAGCAGGAAACCCAGAAGGATACCCAAGATCAAACTAGCATAGAACGCTACCAAAACAGATAATACTCTGCGATAACAAAACATCTATTCTGGAGAGACATGGGGAATACATCTACAAAAATGAGGTTGTGATCTCCTCAACAACATTAACAACGAACGAAGACCGTGAATAAAACCATTACGATCTGTTCTTGGAACACACGCAGTCCTTCCCATTTATTTAACAGAGAAAGATCCGACTTCTCAAACTTTCAAATTATATGTCTATCAGAGACTTGGATTCATCAACAACCGGTATGCGAAGGCTTCACCACATGTATGAATCCAGCAATACGTAGGGAAAAAGGACGTCCTTCCTCGGGCTTACTCACCCTAATCAAGCAGGGATCTAATTAAGAGATAATCGAATCCATTAATATAAATCCCTGTGCTCAAATCACAATACTCCAAAAAAAGAGCACAACCTGGATGGAAACCAGCAATGCTGGAAAAACGTCTCAAAGAAATAACTTGAGAATACTAAATGTATATTGGAACCCTGCGAAGATCCAAGATGAGATAGTTATAGATTCAACTTTTACAGCCATAGATACAGCCCTCCAGAAATATCTGCTGATAGATTTCACTGCGTGCGGAGACCTCAATATTTATTTGTATAACCATGAAGGAATCGCATTAGAAGAGCACATGCTGGCCCATCGTGCACAGAGATGGTGCAAAGAAATGTCAAACAGAAATATAGCATGTCTAAATGCTCTAGACCCGAAAACGAATAATCCCCCTCCCACATGGGCCCGTGGCAACACAACTGCAATCATTGACTACATTTACAGTTCTCAATGCATAAAGGAGCTCATACAATTAAATGTAAACATCGCCTTGCATAACAGTGATCACTTCATAATTATAAGAACATGGTGAAATGAGAGTGCTCCTCCTGACCGAATAAATCTACCTCAGATGGAAGTTAACACCGGACTGAACAGGCTGAGAATCACGCTATGGCAACTCGAACAACTCCCAGAAACATTCGAGAGAGCACAGATGAAGACCTATTAAAGATTAATTATGAATGGATCCTATGTAAATTCAGGCAAAAATCCATTGGCAGGAACACGCAGAAACAGGATCATGCCCACAAATACAATAGTCTACTTGCTGGGAAAAAGAGAGACCTAAGGAGGAAACTGAAGAAAATAATGAAAGATCCATCTCCAGGGAAATATCTAATGATGAAATCACTAAAACAAAAACATAAAAACTGGATGAAAACAACTAGGATGACTCTGGATCAGCACAACGCGGAAACCATGCTGAGAGCGTTGAAATCCAATACCACCAGGAATTTATGGAACCTGCTCAACCCGCAACCTCCCCGAAAAGACATGATCATATCCGATGTTCAAGAATCCAAATGGATCGCCTACTTTGAAGAACTATATAAAGAAAGACCAGACACGAAAGAAATGGGCGACATCAACTTAAAGGAAAAATGGACATTCACATGGGACTCTGCTTATATAATAAACACAATCCAAAAATAGAATGTATCACGAGCCCCGGGTTCTGACGACCTTTCAAATTTAATCATGAAAAGTAATCCTGAAATATGGGCGGCCTTTTGTGCGAAAATCTTTGAACTAATAGACCGCACAAATCAAATACCAAGATCATGGCAGCTGGCGATACTAATCCCTATTTTCAAACATGGATCAACTAAAGAACCAGGAAACTATCGACCAATTGCCCTTCTTGACCCTCTAGGTAAAATCTTCGGCAATATGTTCCTTACCAAACTTAATGGTTGGGCCGCTAAAGCAAAAAGACAAGCGATCAGACAAACTGGCTTCGTAAAACAGGTGGGTACAAATATCAACCTACTTCTTTTGAAACTTGTGAAGCAAGAAGCAATAAAAAGCAAAATGCAAGTCTATGCAGCCTTCGTTGATCTCCATCTTGCATTTGATAGGATAAATAGAAACATTTTATGGGACAAACTTTCGAAGTGGGGATGTCCCAGAGAAGTATTAGAGCCAATAAAGTTGCTTTATTCGAACACCAACGTTCAGATTAGAATGTCTAAAGAAGGTCTTGTAACACAGCCGATTCAAACATGGCATGGACTCAAGCAGGGGTGCCTCCTGCCTGCAGCTTTGTTTAATCTATTTACATCAGACTTCGAAGCAAATATATATATATACCAACTAAGAATCCCCCAAAATTGAATGCAACTACTCTCTCTTGCATGATGTATGCTGATGAGAAGGGGCATGGCTACATTGCCATGGGATAGGAAGTGGCTCCGATGAGCTCCTGCACATCCTGAAGAGCATCCGTGTTTAAAGCTGGCTACGGCATGACATCCTGTGAACCCACCGATGCATGACTATGTGAGGCACAATATGATCTGAAAACCGCAGGAAACCGTAGCATATAGGAGACATTGTGAGCGGCAGAAGGGTTGGTGCACTCCGTTGATTGGGAAAACAAGATGGCGACCGTGCAAGAACAAAGAAATCATCAGACGGGGTATGGCACAGTATGAAGGAGTGCGGTTATATGAGAAGGCGGAAGCAAATCCAGGCCGACTGGGCATACTAAAGCGGTAATAGAAGAGGCTTGCCAGTTAGCCCGTACTGCGTGGAGCAACAATGGTGCCTCTGGTGTGCTAATACGGCGGGCTGTTGATACGAAAACTGGAAAAAAGGAAATAAGAAAAAAGCAGAGGAGCAGCTGCGGCGGGTGAATAGTGCCTGGCTCGTGTTCCGGAGCTTCCGAAACTGCGGGAGCGGTGTGTGATAACATCAAAAGCCTGCAATCCCCACTGGACTAACGGGTTTCCGAATGCAAGGACGAGAGAAGATACAATGTTGCCGGGCACGAGCAGGTCGTGTTGAAGTGGGTGTGGATGTGACATATGGGAGGGGATGGAGCTGCCTGTGACGGAAAGCCTGAAATCAGTGACGGGAAACAGACACATTGTGCGACTCTGCTGATCACATACTAGATACTTAACAAAGGGATACAGTGTCAGGCATCAGCACGGAGCGGGCCGAACATTCCAAATCTGTGTAACTGACGAGGAAGAGGGATGATACGAATCACCATGTACGTCGAAGGCACGGTTTGCCTACATCACTGGATGAGAGAGCTGTTTGCAAGTGAAGCCCAGACGGAATAGAGACGCACTAAATGCTGCCTGACTGCTAAAAGATATGCCCTTGGAGTGAAGGCAAGCTCTACACTGTGGAAAAAAGCAGCGCTGCCCCAGAAGAGGTTTGGAGGCTCGGCTTGAGTATAGAGGGAGGTGCCGATGCAGGGCACTGGTGGACACACTACAGCAAGTACAAGGAGCGCAGCAAAGAGGCTGTGTGGCATACAAAGAATCGACGGGTCAAACACAAGGCCGGCATAGGACCACAAACCCTAAAGAGCGGATGCAGTGACACGGCCCAATGAGGGCCGGTATACAAAGCAATAGTAGTGTCAGCATCTGGGAGACGTGGGAGAGCACAACCCATTCGCGGGCTAACACATATTGCACATGTGGACTCAAACCAGAGCCTCCCCCATGAACCACATTTAACTATACAACAAACCCGAAGAGCCGGAGACTACACTCCCGATAACCCGAATTGAGGCACACAACAACAATGAGATGCCGAGCATACAGACGAAGATAAAAGGGAAACAACCCACACTGGAGGAATATGCAAAAAAACGCAGCTGACAGAAGGGGTAATGATTAAGGAGAAACCCCCCCCCCCACGGACACCACCGCGGCATGCAAAGATCAGCAGATCCTGGAAGCGATTGCGGACCTGAAACTAACGTGGGAAACTAAACTGGAGTCAGCCATGGTTGAACTTAAGGCAGCACTGGAAGTCAGAGTTGGCGCAGTCCAGGAGGAAGTTAATCTCCTCAGACAAGATGTCAGAGCGCTAGCAGAACGCACAGGCGAACTGGAAAAAGAAGTGACTCCAAACACAGCTGCATGTGCGTCCCATGCATCGGAAATCCACATCCTGAAACAACATGTGAGCAACCTGGAAAATAGAGCGGAGAAAGCGGAAGGACGGGCTCGGAGAAATAACATACATATCGTGGAACTACCGGAAGGCGCAGAGGGACCAAGTCCAATGGACTATTTAGAGTCGCTGTTGCTGCAAGAAATAGGGGGAGGGGCACTCACCCAAGGATTTGCAGTGGAAAGAGCGCACAGAGCCTTAACAAGGAAGCCACCGCCAGGAGCCCCCCCCCCCCAAGACCAATAATTGCCAAAATCCTGAACTATCGAGGGAAAAGATCCTAGAACACTTCCGGGAAGGTGGCACGATACAAAGGGCTTCTGCGAATATTACAGCGTACCCGGACTACACACTCCTGGTGCAGGGACGACAAATTAACTATGGGTCAGTGAAGAAAAGAGAGGCGGGCTACAAATATATGTTGATGTATCTGGCAAAACTGAAGGTGTACCACAAAAACAGAGCCCTGTTCTGTGACACCCCTGAGGATGCGACGGAGTGGTTGGATGCCCAGGACTGCCCATCGGAAACAGAGAACCAGAAAGAAGACGGATCAGATAAGAAAGACAGCGACTGCAGTAACCGAGGTGCTGTAAAACCAGACACTGGCACTTGAATATAAGCCAGGGCGCTAGAGGTGGGTTAAATAAAGAGATATGACCGGGCCTGGCGCAAAAGTACAAAATTGCAGGAATCTTGATGGACTCGCTCTTACACCCCCCCCCCACAGATAGCTTAGTTAGGTTGCCGATAGATCAGCAACCTCCTGCTGGGTTCCTAATATCGGCACCACCGAGAAAAGACCAAAAACGGGATAGCATGAGATCCAGGGATGGAGCTGAGCAACAGTTGGGAACGGGATGGGGGAGGGGAGGGGAGGGAGTTGGGAGGTGTGCAGTGTATTTAGTAGGGGAGATTGGAGGGTGGAGGGTAGCTGGGGGTTTTATGTTGAAATTAGACGGGAACAAGCTCACATCCACGCCAAGCTATGGAGGGAAGGACAAGGAGGGAGGGAGAAGGGATAGGATATGGATGACAATGGGAGACCTTAGAATAGTAACCCGGATTGTCAGAGGCCTCAATAACTACCTGAAGAGAAATGAGGAGATGATGTACCTGAGAAGGCAAAAAGTGGATATAGCCTTATTGCAAGAAACCCACCTCACCAAAGAGAAACAAGAGGTGGTAAAGAAAAAGTGGAGAGGGACCACATTAGGAGCAACATACTCGGCATATGCCAGAGGGTAATCATTTGTGTGTTGCCACAAGTGCCCTCCCAGTTGCTACAGGCCACGGAGGAGCCGGATGGGAGGATGGTAGTGATTCGGGGGTTGTTAGAGAACAGAGAACTGTGCATTATGAATAATTATGCACCTAACCAAGACACAGTGGCCTATTTTAAGACACTATATAGCAAAATCAGCCTCCACATAGGAGGCACGGTTATATGGGGTGGGGACTTCAATTGCACGCTGAACCCCAAAATGGACAGGTCAATACCAAATTGGATAAGCCCACCCCTGCAGCGAAAATGCTACAAGCTCTGCTGAGAAACTTTGGGCTGGAAGATATATGGAGGCAGCAACACCCGAATGATAGGCATTGCTCACACTATGCCGCCCCACACAACCTGAGACTAGATTACATGTTCGCCACGTCGGAACTTGTTGGGGAAATGACGGGCTCAGAATATAAGGCGAGGATATTATCGGACCACTCCCCTCTGGTCCGGAAGTGGCGACATCGGCCCCCTAGAGCCAGGATCCCAACATGGAGGCTTAGAACCGAGGTACTGAAGGATACCGCATTCCGAGAGAACTTAAATGAGGAGATAATTGGCTATTTTGAAAATAACACAGGAAGCGTGGAGTCTGAGGGAACCCTGTGGGAGGGCTTCAAGGTGGTATTGAAGGGGGCGGCCATATCAAAATCTAGAGGGCTCCAAGGGGGTAGAGTGCGTGAGTTACAGGAGCTAGAAAAGAAACTAGAAATAATTATGAAAAGGAGGGGCACCTCACAGGAAGACGGCGAACAGGTGAGCCAATTACAACAGGCTTGTAGTGGGCTCTGGGAGAGGCTATGCAACCTGAATTACAGAAAATACGTTGAAAGACAACACGCTGGGGGAGATAAATCGGGGAGGCTGCTCACATGGCTATACAAGAACGAGATGCCAAGAACAGCAATAAGGGAGATAATGGGAGAAGGGGGCCAAGTCTGGAACACCCAGGAGAGTGTGAACAAGGGATTCCTTAGATTCTATAAGCGCCTCTATAAACATGCAAGGGAGACCGTAGAGCAAGAGATTCAGGAGACGCTAGAAGGCATAGGATTACCTAAATTGAATGAGGAAGACAGAGAGAACCTGGATGCTCTGATCACAATAGAGGAATTAGAGACAGTGGTAATACATCTGCCCACGAGCAAAGCCCCTGGGACAGACGGGCTCCCTAGTGAATTCTATAAAACTTATAGACAAGAAGTGCTCCCCCCGCTACTGGCAATGCTAAACAAAGCCTTCGAGAAAGGGAGACTGCCGGAATCCCTGAGGGAGGCGATGATTATTCCACTTCTCAAACCTGACAAACCAAGCACAGACTGTGGGTCGTACAGACCCCTATCCATGCTAAACCAGGATAGTAACATTCTCACAGCTGTTTTGGCGAATAGACTGAAGAGGTTAATAAACAAACTCATACACCCCGATCAAACCGGTTATGTCCCAGGCAGAAGCATATCCGATAACCACAGGAGGCTCCACCATTTTATAGAACAGGCGGAGGGCGACCCAAGTAAAATAGCAATAGTCTCGCTAGATGCAGTAAAGGCCTTTGACTCCATAAGGTGGCCTTGGATGATGATGGCCATGAAATAATACAGGATGGGAACAGGGTGTCATGATGCCTACCCCCGGGCATCCGGACCAAGCACATCAGCCCCGGGAGCAGGCATCCAGGTGCTTACTAAAAACCCAGCAGCCTCTGGGCTGTCTGGGTCCAGTCCTGGCGCCATTGGCACCAGGCTCATAGAGGAAATCAGTCCTGGCACCATAGACACCAGGCTCATGTACATTACTTACCTCATGCAGACAATGCTGCAATGAAGGCAAGCCAACGTGAGGCCTGAATGGGACTACTTTACTTCAGGGACTATTTTTTACTCAGGTGTGGTTCTGGGGGAACTTCTTACCTGGGACTACTTTGAAGGCTATTTAAACCACGCCCGAACAGCAGCACATGCTTCGCGTTATTCTGCATCCAGCAGCGTAACGCTCACCGTGCCTGCAGTCAGCGTCCAGTCTTCTACCACGCCCGCCTCGAATCCAGAGCTTCTAGAAAAAGAGGAAAGAACAAGGAAAGGATAGAACACTGACTTTATTTTAATTCCTTACCTGATTCCGGATCCATCATGTCATTGAACTTGAAAAGGACATTATTTCTGCACGCGTAGCATGGCCAGCTGCAGCGCCGCGCCATACTCAACAGTCCTCACAGCATTTTTCGATTCGGCTCTGCCTCCATCATTTTCCTCGCCGAACTCCAGCATCTAGGGGACAAAAGAAATATAAGGTGAGCCGAGAAAGGCAACAAATACAATCTCTTTTTACCACCATAGACTTACCTGATTTACCACCGGAGGCATTATTCTTTAACATCCCGCAACTTCTTACGCCACACCTGTAAGGAGAGAGAAAACAACAAGTTGAATACACGCATCTTTTATCGGACAGTGTTGGGTAATACAGACTCTTACCTGAACGCCATCAGCTGGCACAAGACAATCTTCTCTTGGACCCGGCTGCAACACAAGAAAGGAATGGGACAAGAGTGAACATCGGACATATTGAACTCTTTGGACTTTATACTTACGGGTTCTCACCAGGAACCTCAGAGTCAATATTCATCCGGAACTCTTCCAACGCCTTCGAACCAGTGAAGTAACTGGTATCTACGCGCCCCTGCATTCCACGCAGGATGGAGAGCTCATCCTTCAAAAACATATGGTGAGATTACTGAAAGGGAATATCGGAGGTGATTAGTGGGGAGAACAGTGGGGTGCCATTACTAGAATCGATGGGTGGCTAAATCCCTTTCTCCACTTGCAGGAGAATACTTCTATGGGTCAAGCAGACGAGATTAGGCGGGCCAGTCCAGTCTGTCATCTCTGCACTACGCTTCACGTTGGAGGAGACCGCAGCTGTCCGGGTCCGATCGACGCCCCTGTGGGAGCCAGGTGAGCGTAACGCAGGGTACCTACAGTGGGTAAAAATGGTGTATAGCTCCCCAAAAGCCAGGGTCAAAACGGGAGCGATTATTTCAGACAAATGGCAACTTAGCAGAGGCACGAGACAGGGCTGTCCATGGTCCCCGATGCTACGACTAACTTAAGCTACGACTATCTGAAAAGGGAATCAAGCTAGATGTGGAATCTATATGGGCATGCATGATGGGGGGGATTTACCAGACCACACAACCTAAAACATGTTTGCAAACTCAAGGACCTGGCCTACATCCTGGCCAAGAGGAGAATAGCCATGAGCTGGAAAGCAGCCCATAGACCCAGACTAGAGGTATGGTGGAACGACCTCCTGAAAGGGGCAGAAGTCAAGACAGAAGTATGGTATGAGGCAGCCAGCAGAGGGGAGGATGATGAAGTGGGACAGCAATACTAACCTATGGCAGTGAGACTATGATCATTATCGACCCCCAAATCTGGCAAAAATTGGAGGGAATATTTTAGAGAAAGGTGTTATCCCTACCACCATCTATGCCCATGCCGCGGATTAGGTACGAACTGGCTCTACAATCTCTCCACTCCGTCATCATATGGAAGCAATTAGATCTCTACAGAAAATCCTCGTGCTGGAACCATTAGGGATCTGTTTGAGACAGCAGTACGAAGAAGTAGGGGTCTACACTAAGGGGGTACCGCACTTGTATGCGGATGATATGCTGCTATATCTGCGGTACCCAGAGGAGAACTTACAATACATTTTGGAGGTGATGGAGAGCTATGCGAGTCTGTCAGGCATAGCGGTGATCCCCAAAAAATCATGCATGTTCCCCTTGGGGAAGTACAGGGGAGTCCAACGGGAGAATTTACCAACTCTGCAGATAGCCTGGGAGACCACAACATTCAGATACCTGGGGATTAACATATACCACACGATTGAAGACAAGCATAAATATAATACGGAGAGAGCAGTGGAAGGTATCAAAAACAGCATGGGGTTCTGGGCAAAGCTCCGCCTGGCCATGGTGGGAAGGCGGCCTTGCTCAAGATGGTGGTCCTACCCAGGCTACTACATTTCTTCGCAAACATCCCACACATGTTGCCCAAACGGTTTTTTATTAAACTCGAGAGTATATGCAGAGGTTTTTTGTGGCACAACTCCAGAAATAGAGTGGCCCTATGGAAACTACAGAATACGTATGACAGAGGGGGCATAAACCTGCTGAACTTTGAGATATACCACTTGGCAGGGCAGTTACAATATGTTGCTAGGTGGCTGTCGGAAGACGAGACAGCAGAATCTAGATTGCTGAAGGTTGAATGTGAGCCCTATTTCCTAAAAGAATTAATATTGCTACCTCAACCAGAGTTGCATGGGCGATCGAGATTACTGGAACTGGGCTGGAAGACATGGCACAAAGCGTGTCGAGCTATGGGAAACCCGACCCCATGCTCCCTGCAGACGCCACTTGTGGCGCTACGCGGGGTGGATGAGCAACTGCGGAAAGGGATCCACAAACACTGGGAACCGGTAGGCCTAGCGACCCTGGGAGATATATGGCAAGAAGGGAAGGCATTGGACTTCCAAACGATAGTGGACGAGACTGGGGTACACATGGGGCAATATATCACATATACTAGAATAATTAAACAGGTGAAAGAAACGTGGTCCAAAATAGCACTAGCAGAACAACCTGACACTGCTGTAGAAACGATGCATGATATCTCAGAGGGAGGGCATGAAACATCCCGGATCTACGAACTGGTGATTTCCAGAGTGGGTAAGGAGTTGCTCCAATTGAGACGAGACTGGGAGGAAGAAGCGGGTGAACCTATGCAAGACGGGCAGTGGGAAAGAGCTCAGAGATATCACAAAAAGGTGTCTAGGAATGCTAGGCTGCAGCAGATACAGTTGTATGTCACCCATAGGGTGTACATGACCCTCAAAAAGGTTGCCAGATTTGGAAGTAAAGAAGAACAAAAATGCCCCAAGTGCTGGGAGGTGGATGCCGGGATGATCCATATGTTCTGGGCGTGCCCAGAGGTGGGAAAATTCTGGGAGGAAGTTAAGCTACGACTATCTGAAAAGGGAATCAAGCTAGATGTGGAATCTATATGGGCATGCATGATGGGGGGGGATTTACCAGACCACACAACCTAAACATGTTTGCAAACTCAAGGACCTGGCCTACATCCTGGCCAGGAGGAGAATAGCCATGAGCTGGAAAGCAGCCCATAGACCCAGACTAGAGGTATGGTGGAACGACCTCCTGAAATGGGCAGAAGCCGAGGCAGTAGTATGGTACGAGGCAGCCAGCAGAGGGGAGGATGATGAAGTGGGACAGCAATATTGACCTATGACACTGAGACTATGATCATTATCGACCCCCAAATCTGGCAAAAATTGGAGGGAATATTTTAGAGAAAGGTGTTATCCCTACCACCATCTATGCCCATGCCGCGGATTAGGTACGAACTGGCTCTGCAATCTCTCCACTCCGTCATCATATGGAAGCAATTAGATATCTACAGGAAATTGAATAATGATGATCACATACCTCCTTTAGCTATACTTCGCACAAAACAAGAAACGACCAACGGGACTGCCCTAACAACATGGAAAAACATCATATATATCAAAAGAAAGGAAGAAGAGATAACCATGGAAATGCTTATCCAGAGACCCCAAAAAGCCAAAATACAACTAGCGAGAAATTACTGGATAACGACGCAACATCTCAAATGTCGATTCAAGCTCGACCCACCACGTGAAGGGGAAACAAGAACCCTAAATCAATTGCCTCATTATCTCAACCTCTTCCCAGAACTAATGATTTGCGACACCTTCATGAGACTGCGATTAAATATACTTCCAACTCAAGAAATTATGGCAAAAACAAACCCCACACATGGAATTGATCAATCTTGTCGGTTTTGCAAAAACACAGACGCGATTGAAAGTATTCATCATATCATAATGCATTGCCCAGCTCTGATTCAGAAACGTCTTCTATTCAGCAAAATGTACCTCAAACCAACAATACAGCTACACAACAGTAAACGATGGTCACAAATTCTCCTAGGGAACAATAGAAAACTAGTAAAGGCCATCATTCGATTCTCGTCTGACATCAATGACACAAGAAATGACTAATTGGGAAAAGATTCCAAATATTTGCACAAACGTAAAGAAGTACGAAAAATCACAAGCTTTTAATTCTTGAGTAAAGAATAAACCAAAGAATTAGAATGTAAATGTAAGAACTTACATAACACAAATATGTATAAATGTAAGGTTTAAGATATAAACCACAAACATTTTAATAAAGAAAATAACACTGTAGGTGTGTCACATTGAAATTGATGTGAGGCAGAAGACCAAGTGAAATACAGGGTCACACAGCCGCTCTCCAAAGGACCCTATCCGGGTGTATGAGTAGTCCAAAACTTCTTTGAAAAAATATATACTTCGAAGTAAACAAAAAATTATCTTTCGATTGAAATAATAACAACAATATTAAGATTCAATTGTTTTTCAAGATGGTTTTATCCACAAGAACTCTATCAAAAAAAATAAGTCTCCTTCATCAGGGCAGGAAGGAAATTGAATTCCGAAATGCATTGGCAATTTGATGGTCTGATTGAAAAAGCGAATGTGGCGATTTCTTCCTCACTAAGAAAGCGTTAGTGATCTCTCATTTTTTATGAGACTTATTTTTTTGATAGAATTCTTGTGGATAAAACCATCTTGAAAAACAATTGAATCTTAATATTGTTGTTATTTTTTCAATCGAAAGATAATTTTTTGTTTACTTCGAAGTATATATTTTTTCAAAGAAGTTTTGGACTACTCATACACCCGGATCGGGTCCTTTGGAGAGCGGCTGTGTGACCCTGTATTTCACTTGGTCTTCTGCCTCATATGTATTTTGAGTTTGGGTGTCTCCAAATTCGTCTCAGCCAGCTCCCTTCTGAATATTTAGACACGAACTGTTGGAACAAACGTATTGCTTTGTTTAAGAATTTCAAATATTTGAAACACGTGGACGTATAATCAAGTGGTGCCCACTCATCTTCCTTCCTCACATTGAAATTGATCCACATTCTTATCCCAACAGCAGCTACTGAACTTGTTCCAACGACAGTGGTATAATATTTTGCTGCGAAAGCAAAATCTCCATTGCGTCGTCCGGGAGGTCCCAATCCTTGTAACTCAGCCTCTCAGAAACCATGCGTGAAGGTTGAGTGTTTTGATCTCTGGATGGAGAACCCGACCATCCTCTCACGAGAGAAGATCCTCTCTTTCTGGAAGACGTATTGAAGGGCAGATGGACATGTCCAGAAGGTCGGGGTACCACGTCCTCCTTGCCCAATCTGGGGCAATCACTTTCTCAACCTCCTGATCACGTGAGGAATGACAGGGACTGGAGGAAACACGTACATACAGAAGTGGAAACTCCCAGTCCACCACATACATGTCTCCCAGAGCTCCACTAGTGGAAAATTCCCTGGAGCAGAACAGCTTGCACTTCCGGTTGACACTGGTCGTGAACAGATCTACTTGAGGGGTTCCCCAAATGGTGAAGATCTATTGAAGGACTTCCTTAGCTAATTCTCACTTGTGGGAGACTGTGCTCTGCCTGCTCAGAGCGCCCGCCGCCGTGTTCTCCTCTCCAGCTAGGTGACCTGCCAATAGGGAGATTCCTTCTTGAATTACCCAGAAATAGCTGCATTGCCTCTCTGCACAGTGGTAGTGACCCTATGCCTCCTCTCTTGTTGAGTGAGGTAGCACATGGCCACTGTGTTGTCCATCCTTATCAGGAGATTCGTACAGAAGGAAGAAAAGCCTTTAGCGCAAGCCTGATTGCTCTCAGCTCCAAAAGATTGATGTGTAGTTTGGACTCCGATGAAGACCAACGACCGCTGATTGTCAGATCGTTATGATATGATATGGCATTTATAACGTGCCTATACACAAGTGTAGCAAGGCGCGACGAGGCAAGGGAAGGGGAACAGAGGGAAGACAGACAACGATCTTACTAGGCCAGGTGCCATTCAGATCATGCAGGTGCTGGGGAATGGAGAAGGGGATAAATGCGGGGGGAAGGGCCAATGCACTACATGGGATATATGGGATAGATAGAATAAATAAAAGCAATAAGTCAAAAGTACGTCCAGCTAATGGCAAGTGCAAGGGTAAGTGCAGACATCAGGTGTAAAGTGCTGGTGGGGTACTATAGGGATACAGAACAACAGTCCCCAAGGGCGGGGGCTGCCCGGGAGGCAGTGCAGGTGTGCAAATGGTGGGGGAGGGGATCTGGGCATGAGATCAGAGGGCGGCCAGGCAACCCGTGCAGTTTCAGTTATAGTCGTGAGTGAGGTGTCCGTCACTTACGTTTAGCACATAGCCCTCGTCCACCACGAGGGAATCTTGTGTGTTCTCTATGACTGGCTTGTCCTCTCCCTCTTCTAATTGAGGAGTAGAAACGAAAGGACTTCCCCTTCAAGATGATGTACAGGAGTACGAATGTTGAGGCTGTCTAATAGCGGAACTAAGAGATTAAGCCACCGCTTTTGAGGTCTGTAGCCTATCCAGACTTTCATCAGCCTTGCTACCAAACGGCATATTGAGTAATCTAGACTGCACGTCTGGTGCAAATCCAGACTTCCTCAACCACGCAAATCTGCGTAGCATGGTAGTAGTCGCCATGGATCTGCTAATACTTTCTGCAGTATACAGACCTGACTGGAGACACTCACACATTGGCTCCTTACCATCCTTGATGATAGCCAGGAAGCCATTTCTGTCTTCCCCTTCAGAGATGTGGTCAGCTGCCATTGCTGCGCAGTCCCACAGGATGAATGAACATTTAAACAGGGCACAAGTGGTATTTGCCGATTTCAAAGCCATGCTACGGGCAGTAAATATGTTGCACGCTCAAAAGTACACCCGTTTATCATATCTGTCTGTAGGAATGGTAGGGTAAGAAGATTGTTTTGTGGACGTGGCTGCTTGGATCACCAAACATTCCGGAGTCGGGTGCTTGGTTAAATAATCTGGGTCACTGCTGGATGGCCTATATTTTTGGAGAAAGTTCTTATTAAGTGCAGGACTAGAACATGGGGTTTCCCAAAATGTTGTAACCCCTTTTTGTAAAACAATATGGAAGGGCAAAATGGGATCCCTCTGTGGACCTTGGTCTAATATGTCAGATAAGACATTTTGTTGAAAAGGAAGAGCAGGTCTACTCCATCCCAAATATTCCACTACTTTGCTCATGAATTGTCTCTGTGAGCTATCAGCATGATCTACAGGATCTGGGTTCCCAAAATCCAGCTCAGGAGATGTGTCTACCCCACTGGCTGATTGTAGTTTTTCATATAGATCTTTAAGCTTTGATTCCTGTGAAATAAATTCAACTGGCACATTTGGAGTGCCATATTGAATGCCAAAAGGTGTTTGATCATCGTCAGATGGTTCATGTTCTTCATAAATTGAAAAAAAAGATTTGAAGAAATCTTTTTGTGGCAGAGGTCTATAAGATTTCTTTTGTGTTGCCTTCAATGACTCCGAAAAAGTCTTCAGAGTAGCCTTCGAGGTCTATGAAGTCGAAGTCTTCGACTTAGGCGTTGATGGCTTTGATATGGGTGTTGTAACGCTCACCTGATTCTCGCAGAGGCGCCGGTCTTGACTGGGCGACTACCGTATCTTCAAAGGTGATGTGTAGCACCCGGTTGGCTCTTTGGGCTGGACCTCTGTGCACTGTATGCCTGACGTGTAGAGTAAGATGTCTGTAGATAGAAAATATGGGGTCAATGAACTGGGGTTATTGGGGTGTCCCTATCTCTTTCCTCTTCTCCTCTCCTGTAGACCCCAAAGGTTAACGCTCTCACCTTAGGTAAGTGAATGCCGAGCTCTCCATCTGCCTCGGGGCAGGGTGCTGTAGCCAATTTCTTCACTGGATAGGTAGCGCAGGCCTCTTGACTTCAGAGGACTGCTGTCCGTCGTTTACTGCACGAACGGTAAGTTTCGAGTCATTCAAATGTCTTTTTAAAGTCTTTAGTAATGATGTCTCTTGTTTTGCAGGGTTCCGGCGATGGCGGATGACGGGCTGAAGTGAGTTGAAGATGGAGCCCGTGTGATGAATAGAAGCGCCTGGAAGCACGTGAGTAAGCGCTTGTTGCCTGCTTCACGATGCGCTCTAACTGTCTTTTTATTTTGCAGGTACGAGTTCGGAGCGGCTGCAGGGTGCCGGAATACCCACTGGATTAGATGTGGAAAGGAGTAATGGCACGTGAGTATTAAAGTTCCCCAATGTCTTTAAACGCACCTTGTTTTGTCTTTCAGATGCCGGAATGCAGTATGAAGACCTCCGGAGCGCACGAAGAGTAGGTAAGCCTTTGCCTTTCCGATGCCGGAATGCTAACCTGTTCTTTCTTGTCTTTATAGGTGTTGCTGAAGACTGAATTCAGGATGGTAAGCCTTTGTCCTTAGGCCCAGGACTGGATGCAGAAGACACGATGAGCGTCCTGCTGCAGAGGGTGCAGAATAACGCAAAGCAAGATTCATCCACCGGGTGTGGTTTAAATAGCCTCCTGTAGTGCTTAGGTCTCTCCTTCCACAGCCACGCCTAAGTAAGAAAAGAGTTCCTGGTAAGAAAAGAGTTCCTGCCTTCCAGAAGAGTTCCAGTGTTCTAAATCTAGGGAGTGGCTCCAGCCCCACCCAACAGGAAAAGTATTTCCAAACAGAAGAGGATCAGAGGCTCAACTGGCAGGCAAGTAAGCAGCATGGTCTGCTGCAGGTAAGTCCACTCAAGCATTATGAGCCCGGCGCTTCCAGCGCTGGGACTGGGCATATTTATGAGCCTGGTGCCACTGGCGCCAGGACTGGGTCCAAAAGGCCCCAAATTGGACTGGTTGGCACTCGGAACCTGGGTTATGGATCTGCTTCCAAGGGAGTTGGGAAAACCCTGACCTTTTGGAAGCAGAGATCATGACAGTACCCCCCCTCAAGGCCCCTCCCAAACCGGGCTTCTCCGGGGGTTTTGGCTTGTCAGGAAATGTTCGGTGAAATCTTTTGATTAGGCGAGGAGCGTGGACATATTCAGCAGGTTCCCAGGATCTCTCTTGGGGGCCGTAGCCTTTCCAGTCAATTAGGTAGAATAGTTTAGATTTGGAGATCTTGGAGTCCAGAATGCTTTTGACTTCAAACTCGAGTTCTCCATCCACTAGGATAGGTTTTGGAGATTTGGTTAGTCGGGTTTGAGGTTGCACGGGTTTTAATAGAGAGACGTGGAAGACCGGATGTATCTTCATGTGCGGGGGCAAGTCCAACTTGACCGCTACTGGGTTTACTATGGTAGTGATGGAATAGGGACCAAGGTATCTTGAGTTGAATGTGCGTGGCCCTTTTAGAGATAGATATTTGGTGGATGACCAGACTTGATCCCCTACTTGATAGTGAGGGGCTTCCTTCCGATGTTGATCTGCTCCTTTCTTGTATTGTTCTTTAGCCCTTTGATGGTGAGAAACAGCTTCCGTAAAGGCTTGGGTGATTGTAGAATGCAGGTAGTCTACTGCTGGTGTTTCAAGATCTTGGAGGGGATCCAACTCTGAGGTTCGAGGGTGACTGCCGTACAAAAGAAAAAACGGGGTTTTCCCAGTTCCCGAGTGGACAGAGTTATTGTAGGCATACTCGGCTATCCAAAGGATATCTTTCCAAGTTTTTTCAGTTTGTTGCAGCATGCAGCGTAAATACTGTTCCAGAGTTTGATTGGTCCTCTCGGTTTGTCCGTCGGTCTGAGGGTGGTGACTGGTCGATAGTCTCACATCAATTTGAGCCGACCGACAGCAACTTCGCCAAAAATGAGAAATAAATTGACTACCTCGATCCGAAATTAGAACCGAAGGAAAACCGTGCAGTCGGACGATGTTTTCGAGAAATTCTCGGGCCAGAGTTGCTGCTGTTGGCAAGCCTTTGAGCGGAATGAAATGCGCCATCTTGGAGAATAAGTCCACGATTACTAGAATCGTATTGTATCCGGAGCATGGAGGTAGATCGGTGATGAAGTCCATAGAAAGCGTATGCCAAGGGCGAGGTGGGATGTCAATAGGGTGTAAGAGGCCTGCTGGTCTTTCCTTTTGACTCTTGTTTTGGGCGCATACTCCACAGGACATTATAAAGTCTCTGATATCTTTTTTCCAAGACGGCCACCAGAAGTAGCGCTTGATCTTTTCTGAGGTCTTGGCTATACCGGGATGACCTTCCATTAAAGAGTCGTGATAACAAGAGATTACTTTTTTCTGTAAATCTGTGCTGGGTAGGTATAATCGTTCTTGGAAATACAATAAGTTGTCCTTTACTGCAAAGTCCTTTCCCTGCAGATGCCAATTCTGTATATCTGCTGGAGTTACAAGTTGCCTGGCTTTATCCTTAACTTCCTCTATGGATTCTGTGGCGATTACACCCAGAATTCTTTGTTCGGGAATGATTGGTACAGGTTTAGGGTTGATCAAGTGTTCTTCCACTCCCATCCGAGAAAGGGCATCGGCTTTACCGTTCTTTGTACCTGGTCGATAGGTAATTATGAAGTCAAACTCGGCAAAGAATAATGCCCAACGGAGTTGTCTAGAGGATTGGGCTTTTGCGGTTTTCAAATATTGCAGGTTTCGGTGATCCGTAATCACAGTAACGGTGTGTCGGGCCCCCAGCAGATAATGCCGCCAAGTCTTAAAGGCAGACTTGATAGCCAGAAGTTCCTTGTCAGTAATCGTGTAATTGACTTCAGGAGGCGAGAATTTGCGGGACCAAAATGCCACGGGATGCAACTGATTGGTTACCGGGTCCTTTTGTGATAGAACTGCCCCCATGGCAAGGCTTGAAGCATCAGTTTCCACGATGTAGGGGAGTTCGGGGCGAGGGTGTTTTAAGATTGGTGCAGAGATAAATTTAGTCTTCAAATCCTGGAAAGCTTGTTCCGCCTCGGTGGACCATTCAAAACGTTTGTTTTTCTTTAACAAGGCAGTGATGGGCTGGACTATTCGAGAGAACTCGGGGATAAACCTGCGGTAAAAGTTAGCGAAGCCTAACATGCTTTGCACACCTTTTACGGAGGATGGTGATCGCCATTTGAGAACTGCATCGATCTTCTTTGAATCCATACGCACCCCGCCAGGTGATAATATGAATCCCAAGAATTCAACTTCAGTCACGTTGAAAACACATTTTTCCAACTTAGCGAAAAGTTTGTGTTGACGCAATCTTTCGAGGACCATTTTCACGTGTTTCCGATGTTCAGATTCCGATGAAGAATAAACGAGGATGTCGTCAATGTAAACAACAACACATACATCTATGAGCTCTCTGAGGACATCATTCATAAAATATTGAAAGGCGGCCGGGGCATTGCAAAGTCCGAAGGGCATGACCTGATATTCAAATAGCCCATACTTGGTGCGGAAGGCCGTCTTCCATTCATCGCCCTCTTTTACTCGTACCAAGTGGTAAGCTCCTCTAAGATCCAGCTATGTATATATGCATGCTTTTCTGACTTGGTCCAGGAGTTCAGGGATCAAAGGTAACGGATATCTATTCTTAACGGTGATCTGGTTCAGGGAGCGATAATCGATACAAGTTCTAAGGTCTCCTTCCTTTTTTGGAACGAAGAACAAAGCTGAAGAAGCAGGGGACTTGGAAGGACGAATAAACCCATTTGCCAGGTATTGATCCAGGTATTGTCGAAGGTGAAGGTTCTCAGGCTCGGTGAGGGCATAAATTCTACTACAAGGAGGAGTAGATCCAGGTATCAGGTCTATCTGGCAGTCATAAGACCTATGAGGAGGTAGAGAGTTAGCCTGATCCTTCCGGAAAACATCTTGGTATTCTAGGTATTCGGGAGGTAACTGGGGAGTCTCTGAAGAAATTGCGGCCAGTGCAACACTAGGTGGAGGGTGACAAGTAGAGACACATTCTGGAAACTGGACCGTTCTTGCCCGCCAATCGATCAGAGGATTGTGTTTCTCTAACCAAGGTATTCCTAGAATAATCTGAAACTGAGGGGCCTTGATCACATCGAACACGATCTTCTCATGGTGTCCATCTTGACTTACCAGCGTCACTTTTTGAGTGGTATGCGTTACTGGCCCGGAGGCTATCTCCGTACCATCCACCGTAGTAATGACGTCCTTTACAGTCTTGGGACAAAGAGTTAGATTCATCCTCAAAACCATTTCATGATCCACATAATTGCCGATGGCACCGCTGTCAACGTAAGCTTCAATTGCATGTAATCGATCCGGATTATCAGGGCTAATGAGGACCATAGGTATCACGAAATGCGAGGTCACGGAACTGGTTTTTACGCTCGGCAAGAGGACCTCTAATCTTGTCGGGCGAGGTCGTTTCCCTGCTCAGAGTTTGTAACTTTGGTAACTGCAGCTCCTACTGCCTTCTTGGCAGGTTTCACCGGACAGTCTCGAAGAAAGTGCCCTGAGTTTCCGCAATATAGGCATAATTGCAACTGTTTCCTCCTTTCCCGCTCCCGTTGTGTTAGAGGACCTTTCAGACCCCCTATTTGCATGGATTCCCCGGAGTCTACTCCTTTGGAAGGAGTTGGCGGTTTGGAAAATACTCGAGCATCAAACTTGGAACGATCGGCCTTCCTGTTCTGCAGCCTGTGATCTATTTGAACGACCAAGTCTATGTAATCCGAACAGTCTTGTGGGGGATTCACTACTTGGGCTAAAACGTCTTTGAGCTCTCCACGTAGACCTCTATAAAACAGCGTAATCCTTTTGTCCTCAGGCCATTGAGTTTCCACTATTAGTCTATTGAAAGATGCAATATAAGCCAAAAGGTCTTGATTACCCTGTCGCAACGAAAGAAGCTCATTGTCCAAGGCCTGTCCCTGTGAATGTCTTGTGAACAGTTTTTCCATACTAAGCTGAAAGGCTTGAAAATCATGGAGAACCGGATCATCTTGATGAACTAGAGGGATCGACCAGTCTGCCGCATTGCCACTAAGGTACGAAAGTACAAAAGCTACTTTAGCTTGATCAGTTGGAAAGGCTGGTGGCCGGCATAAGAAGTGCAACCGGCACTGATTGATAAATCCTGCAAACCTCTTTGGGTCACCAGAAAATCGCTCGGGCGGAGCCAGAGGTACATTCCCAGGTAGGTTGATCTGCACTGGATTCATAGAGGATGTTGAAGGAAGATTTGTCCCTGATGCGGGTAACGGGGTCTGTCCGGCTTGTGACTGTAGTACTTGTCTAGCAAGATTGTCTGTTCTCTCCTTGGAAATAATTAGTTCCCTTCTTAGAGCATTCGTTTCCTGACGAGTTGCATGCACTTCTGCCCTTAGTTCCCCAAGTAACCGGGCTAGGGGGTCAGTATCCGAGGTTTCCATAGCGCCTGGGCGAGAGTTTTGCGGTAGGCTTTGCGTTCTGTAACGCTCACCTGATTCTCGCAGAGGCGCCGGTCTTGACTGGGCGACTACCGTATCTTCAAAGGTGATGTGTAGCACCCGGTTGGCTCTTTGGGCTGGACCTCTGTGCACTGTATGCCTGACGTGTAGAGTAAGATGTCTGTAGATAGAAAATATGGGGTTAATGAACTGGGGTTATTGGGGTGTCCCTATCTCTTTCCTCTTCTCCTCTCCTGTAGACCCCAAAGGTTAACGCTCTCACCTTAGGTAAGTGAATGCCGAGCTCTCCATCTGCCTCGGGGCAGGGTGCTGTAGCCAATTTCTTCACTGGATAGGTAGCGCAGGCCTCTTGACTTCAGAGGACTGCTGTCCGTCGTTTACTGCACGAACGGTAAGTTTCGAGTCATTCAAATGTCTTTTTAAAGTCTTTAGTAATGATGTCTCTTGTTTTGCAGGGTTCCGGCGATGGCGGATGACGGGCTGAAGTGAGTTGAAGATGGAGCCCGTGTGATGAATAGAAGCGCCTGGAAGCACGTGAGTAAGCGCTTGTTGCCTGCTTCACGATGCGCTCTAACTGTCTTTTTATTTTGCAGGTACGAGTTCGGAGCGGCTGCAGGGTGCCGGAATACCCACTGGATTAGATGTGGAAAGGAGTAATGGCACGTGAGTATTAAAGTTCCCCAATGTCTTTAAACGCACCTTGTTTTGTCTTTCAGATGCCGGAATGCAGTATGAAGACCTCCGGAGCGCACGAAGAGTAGGTAAGCCTTTGCCTTTCCGATGCCGGAATGCTAACCTGTTCTTTCTTGTCTTTATAGGTGTTGCTGAAGACTGGATTCAGGATGGTAAGCCTTTGTCCTTAGGCCCAGGACTGGATGCAGAAGACACGATGAGCGTCCTGCTGCAGAGGGTGCAGAATAACGCAAAGCAAGATTCATCCACCGGGTGTGGTTTAAATAGCCTCCTGTAGTGCTTAGGTCTCTCCTTCCACAGCCACGCCTAAGTAAGAAAAAAGAGTTCCTGGTAAGAAAAGAGTTCCTGCCTTCCAGAAGAGTTCCAGTGTTCTAAATCTAGGGAGTGGCTCCAGCCCCACCCAACAGGAAAAGTATTTCCAAACAGAAGAGGATCAGAGGCTCAACTGGCAGGCAAGTAAGCAGCATGGTCTGCTGCAGGTAAGTCCACCCAAGCATTATGAGCCCGGCGCTTCCAGCGCTGGGACTGGGCATATTTATGAGCCTGGTGCCACTGGCGCCAGGACTGGGTCCAAAAGGCCCCAATTGGGACTGGTTGGCACTCGGAACCTGGGTTATGGATCTGCTTCCAAGGGAGTTGGGAAAACCCTGACCTTTTGGAAGCAGAGATCATGACAGGTGTCGAAGGTTCCGACGTTGAGGGCGTCGATGGAACCAATCTTGTTTTTGTCAAAGTTGTCTTTGACAAAGCCCTCGAAGGGCTGGAATCTCGAATTGTTGAAGTCCTCAACATCTTTTCATTCTTTCGAGGACTCAAAGGCTCTCGATGATGGTCAGGTTTGGGTGTCTCGGACTTGAGGGTGCGCAGGATTTTGCTTTAGACTTCCCTTTGTTGTCTTTTTGCAAAGAGACTGGGACATGGTCTTTCTTCCGTTCTTCCAAGGGAGTAGGGGCTTTTCGCTCAAAGATTTTCATTATTTCCCTCCTAAACTCTTCCCATTTAGATGGGGAGTTGGATTTTTTCAGACATGTGATTCTCTCAGGTGAGGAGTCACTTGAGGTGTGAAAATATATTTAGTTTAGTGTCCTATAGGTATGCATATTGGCCTAAGCACATTCGCGTTATACTACGAACCTACTGCCACACTAATGGTGGCCACGTTGCCATTTTGTTTTATTCGCCATTTGGGATGCAATGTTCAGTTCAGTTCCTTGCTCATTCTGCCGTTGTCACTCTGAACGCGGTAGAAGACCGTGGCAGGAACTTTCTATTATTTGCGAGACAGGAATGCACATTCTGCTGAGCGTGTTGTTTGTTTTACGCTTGTCATGATTAGCCCGATTCAACCCTTCTGGACTTCATGGTCCATGATGCACCCGGCATAAACACTGCAATTCATCCAAGATGGCCGACAAGTCAGAACCGTTGCGGTCTAGCCTTTGCGTGCAGTCGCCAGCTTCCTAGAAAACTGGCACGCCCCTGCGGCTCCACGCATCTCAACTCTACTCCTACGAATTACTAGACGTTGTTCGAGTTCGCTCTCTGTGTTGCCGAGTATTTATATCTTCCTTCTTTGTTCCTGGAACCCTCTCCTTTCCAATCCTTACCTTCCTATACCTTCCTTCCTAGATTCATTGACATTTGTTCCTGGAATTCGAACGCTACCGGCTTGGCAGCCGGGTTCCATGGTGGAACCCGAGGACTCGCGTTCCAGCATGTACAAGTCACGGTCAGTGAAAAAAAAAGAAGCCTCATCCCGGAAGAAAACAAGCAAGGAGAAAAAGGTGAGAAAGAAAGAGGCTTTTGACAACGCTGTAGAACCGTGAAGTCCTTGCAGAAGCATAGCTAATCTACAAGTTAGGTGCCCACCTGTCTCGACCATGTTTCTCCATTGAACCATTAATTGTAATGCTGTGCAACTGCAACGTGCTCTTCTGGTGAAAATCCTGTTTTCTAAGCTTTAGAGCAGACTGAACACAGGCTTCAAAAGCAACACAGATAAACTGTACAGCAAACATTACCTTGTACCAGGGAACACGATATGCCCCCACACACTGCTTTGCCCTGCTCCCAGACAGTAAATTGTCAATAGGAAGAGGGGAAGAATGTACAAACATTGTCTCAGTAATATTACCTATGTGGGAGGGTCATAAACCCTATAGACCCTATTACACGAGGGGGCTGGACAAGTGTATTGTATGTTATTCCAGAATGTATGTATGCAAGACGCTTTTGGCTGTTCAGGGCTCTCTCCCACCATGGTGTCTGAACGCATACATCGTTGGGCGCTGAGACCCCAGTCCGAGCTGTAATAAATACTATTGTTTGACCTTGTGACTGGCTATATCCATTTCTTTGAAGTAAGCCTCAATTTATGGTCTTTCAGATGGTGCCCGAACAGGGACCCTCCCGTTGATGTTACATTTGTGTTGGTCGAAGACGAGGCTGTCCGATTGAGATCAGGGAGTAAAAGGGGCTCCTGCACAAGAGATGTGTTTCCTCGCAGACTGCTACGCCTGATCTCCAGCCGATCTCAGCGTCTAGAGGCCATTGCGACGAGGGTTCCGGAATCAAGGCTTCTGCTGCCTGTTTGGAGAAATTGCCAGCCAAGATGGTTGTCTGTTGGACTTGATTGGAAATCAGGTGAGGATGTTTCATAAAGGAAACGGCCCAATAATTTGAATTGTAGTAGTATTTACGTATACATATTTTGGCCAGGTAAGACTGTGATTTTAGTATGCCAGGTAAGTTGTCATTGGCCCTCATTCCGAGGTTGGTGCTAGTCATGGCGCTACTAGCGCCATGACTAGCACCAATCCCGATACCGCCACGACTTGGTGGTATGGGGACTTACCAGTCTATTCCGACCTTTGCGGGACCGGTAAGTCCCCATTTGAAAATCCATTCCCCATTCCCATTTGAGCCCCCATAGGGCTCCATGGGAAGGGGGAAGGCTTCAATAATGGTACCGCAAATTGTGGTACCGTTATTGACCCTGGTATCCCTTTGCGGGTCCCGTCCATAACGCCTCGTAAAACCAGGCGTTAAGGGAGGGAACCGCAAAGGGACCTCGGAATAGGGTGCAAAGGGATTACTGGCATCAGTGTAATTACCGGTGCCCGGTATCCCTTTGTGCCCAGGTCATAATGACCCCCATTGCGTTTTGCAATGTTTTGTTGCAGAGGAAGACAATCTAAGAATTTGAAATATAGTAAACCCACACGATCCGAGGGGTCGGCGGCGTATGACATGTACATATTGCATGGCCTAGCCGCAATTGTATTTAATTATATTTGGCATCGACAAACCAGACATGCTCCAGACCTTCGGTGGCCAGTACTGGGAAGTTTTGAGTTAGCGAGAATAGAATATTTGGAATCTGTACTGCGGCGTAAGAAAGCTAGACCAGCTGCATTTGACGCTGTTAGAGATTGGAAGAAGGAAGCTAATAAGCGACTCAAAAGTAGAGCGAAGCATGCACGTAGACATATGACAAATGCACGTAGACATAAGACAAATGCCGAGAAGGCTATAGTACACGATCAACAGAAACAGAGCGAGGCCATTAGGAGCATGGATAGGACCTTGCAAAAAATATATCCGTCACAAGATTTGCATATATCAGATGAGTTGTTGAATAAGTTACTGAATGAGCGTAGATCTGATTCAGGAGCCGATTCAACTGCACCGCCTCCTTATGTACCTCCCCCTGCATCTGCGCCCAGCCCAATTGTAATAGCTCCTGCTACACCGATTGCTCCCACTGTACCGACATTTCCCCCACTGCCGAGCGCACATGATCCATTTTTGCTTTCTTTGCCGGCTGCCTCCACTTCCACTCCCCTACCAGTACATGATGTGCTTGACACTGGTTCGGGAATAGTGACATGTAGTACGATATCTGCAGAGAGAAAGAAGGAATTGCGTGAATGGGCTGAAACATGTATGGAAGGTGGTGATGAAACTGCTGCCATGAATGCAATGTTTGACCAAGGGGGCATTCCTGAGCAAAAGGTGTTGACAGAACAAATGGGAGTGTATCTTGCTGAAGTATGGAGTGATTTGACTGGTTCAGCTATTCCGCAAGAATTGCAGGATTTGAATTTTTTATCTTGTTCAAGGGATACCGCAACAAAAATACGCGAACATGTCACACAACTGTTTGGATATAAGAGAGAACTTGATCGCTTACACAAAGATTAATTGAATAAGGATAAGCAACACACATCGTACGTGCAGACACGATTTTTGCCTCCATTGAAACCCATTAGTGAAGAAATGCGCATTTGCACAAGGGACACGCTTAGATGGATTTCCGATGCTTCTATTTCCCCTATTGAAGTGCATGATACATTTGGTCAGTATACACCGGCCATGCAGCGAAAATTGTTACAAGTCATGGTTGAGTATTTACAATATGAATGCATGAAAAGAAATGTATGTTGTCCTGCAGACACTTGTCACTTAATTTGGCCCTATTGCTTAATAAACGTTCAGAACACCCTACAGTACAATTGCCTATGAGAGAGGTTCCACTGACCCTAGTCCCAAAAGTAGAGATTCCAGCTGTGGGACAGACACCTGCTACCACTATTCCAGCGCATTATATCTCACAGTTTGTTCATGTTCCATTTTCGAGACAGGAAGTGAATACGATTAAGCAGTGTATTCCAGACATTAGGAAAAATCCTACAGGGTTCTACAAAGAGATAGAATCAGTTTTGAATTTGTCAGTTTTCACCTTAGGAGATATTGACTTATTGTTTCCCGTGATCCTACCTGCAGGTTTATGGAAGCAAATTAGAACCGTAGATGATCAAGCTATTATGGCCGATATGGGGGTAGGAAAGCAGGCGAGAAACCGCCTTAGTCTATATTGATGTTGCTGAATAATATAGTGACCAAACTGAAAACTTTAGTGCCCGAGAAGAGAATTATATGGGACAAATTGACAGCATGCATGCAAGGTAAAACCGAGTGTGCAACTGAATTTTTTAACAGGTTTGAACAAGTGTTTTTGGATTTTAGTGGGCAAGATTTGAGTACGGAGCCGGGAAAGAGATTATTTCTTGACAAATTTGTACGAGGATTGTTGCCTGACATTCTGTAACGCTCACCTGGTATCCACAGGGATGTCACTCAGACTGTTCTGACCTCTTACGACCTCAAACCGTTCCCAGGAGTCTAGTCGACTGGTGACTGGGCCTTGTTTTCTTGGAAAGTGTGCTCTCCGTCCTGCTTACAGCGCAGGGGCGCGTTGATTGATGCAGGCTCGTTGCTGTCTAGTTACTTCACTGGCAAGAGTCTGACAGGTAAGTATAATGAGTCTTTTGAACAGTTCTCTAACTTCGTTCCTTTCCTTCCTTAGATGATGGCCGGCGTCCGGGGATGGCGACGTGCTGCTGAGATGAGTAGCGCTGAAGGTGTGTGAGAGCGCGATACGACCCTTTAGTATTTGTATTGAACTGAGTTCTTTTTCTGTGTCTTTTAGGTGCCGCGTCGTTTTCTGCGTGGATGCCGGTTATGAAGAAGAAATGCGGAGGGTAAGCGCGGTATGCGGCGCCTCTAGATATTTCCACGCTAACCTGGAGTGTCTTTTCCCTCTTGCCGATGGATGAGAAGTTCCGGAGACAGAGTTCCCCCAGAGCGGCTGGGATTCAGGTAAGCTTTTGAAGCTCGTACAGTCTTTAAAAATAAGCGAAGATTTGCTGAATGCTTACTAATGCCTTTTTTCTGTTCTTTTCCCTTTTCCTTAGGAAGCGCCGTGCCGTGATGGGAATTGCACCGCCGAAGATGCCCGCAGAACAGAAAAAGCGATGAATAATGGGCAGAAGCGCCGCAAGGTAAGGCTGTTCCTAACAGTGTTCTTGTTCTTGCAGGAGCTGAGCGCAGAAGAAAGATGCAGGCCTACTGGAGACCAATCCGAACACGGTGAGTGTCACGCTGCAGGTGCAGAAAACACAAAGCATGTTTCTCAGCCTGGGCGTGGCTTAAATAGTCTCTGGGTATCCCAGGTGTCTCTGGGCTGAACCACACCCAAACGACTAGACTGCACATGCAGTTCTGGGAACCGAAATATGTGGGGGCATCCATCTTGTCCCCATCAATGCACTACAATTCCAATTCCCAATGTTATCCTATGGGAGTGAGGGAGTCTGGTGCCACAAGCGCCAAGTCTGACTCCAAGTGGGTCTTTGGAGGGATGGAGAGGCCCTTGAGGGCCATGTAGGTGATAGTGGCCTGGCTCCAGCCTGACATCTTGGAGGGCTGGGGACATGAGGGGCAGGAATCATGACAGCAATCCCCCCCAAGGGCCCTCTCAAGGTGGCTCTTCTGTCTGGTCCTGGTTTGTTTGGATGGTTTTGATGAAATCGTCTAAGCAAGCAAGGTGCATGGATGTACTCACAAGGCTCCCATGTCCTGTCTTGTGGACCATACCCCTTCCAGTCTACTAAGTAGTATAATTTGGATCTGATGTACTTTGAATCCAGGATGTCCTTGACTTTGAATTCTGGCTCCCCGGCGACTACTACTGGCTGCGGTGGCGTTGCTACCCGGGTCCCAGGTTGAACAGGTTTAAGAAGAGACATGTGGAACACAGGATGAATCTGCATGTTTGACGGCAAAGCTAGTCTGACCGCCACAGGATTTATCACGGAGGTGACGGTGAATGGACCCAGGTATCTTGGACGGAAAGTTCGGGTTCCTTTAATTGGCACATGTTTAGACGCCAGCCAGACTTGTCTCCCACTTGGTTGTTGGGGGCCTTTGCTCGGTGTTGATCAGCAAACTTCTTTTGGCGATTCTTAGCTTGAAGTAGGTGTTCAGCTGCCCTTTTAAAGGTTTGAGAAATGGTTGTGTGCAAGGTTTTGACTGCTGGCATTTCCAGGGTTGTAGGAACGTCCAACTCAGAAGCACGTGGGTGCCTGCCATACATGGTATAAAAGGGTGTCTGCCCAGTGCTGGTGTGTAGGGAATTATTAAAAGCATATTCAGATATCCATAATAGCTAAAACCAGCTTCCTTCAGCTTGGTGTAACATGCAACGCAGATACTGTTCGAGCGTCTGATTTGTCCTCTCAGTTTGACCATCTGTTTGGGGATGGTGACTGGTGGATAGCCGGATGTCGATCTGGGCCATAGAGCAGCATTTTATCCAGAAGTTAGATACGAATACAGTACCTCGATCTGAGACTAAAACTGAAGGAAACCCATGGAGCCATACGATGCCTTCAAGAAATACCTTTGCCAGAGTGGAAGCATTTGGGAGCCCCTTAAGAGGAATGAAATGTGCCATTTTTGAAAATAGGTCCACGACCACAAGAATAGTGTTAAACCCTTGACTGGGTGGTAAGTCAGTAATAAAATCGAGGGACAACGTGTGCCAGGGTGCTGGTGGGATTTCCAATGGTTGTAATAGCCCAGCCGGTTTCTGCTTGGATTACTTGTTTTGAGCACACACTCCACAAGATAGGATGAATTGGATAATGTCTGTACGCCACGTGGGCCACCAATAATTTCGTTTTACTTTGGCTAGGGTTTTAGCGATTCCGGGGTGGCCCTCAATCAAGGAATTATGATAACCGGACATGACTTGTTCTCGTAGTTCTTGGTTTGGTAAGAATAAACGATTTCTGAAGAAGGGCAACTGATCTTTTATCATGTAATGTTCTTCTTGTGCACCCCACGCTTGTATTTACTCCGGACTCATCAGGTTTTGGATTTCTTCATGTAATTCTTTCTGAGTTATGGTTGTTGTGATTCCTAGGAGCTTGTCACTCGGGATGATTGCTCTTGGGTCAGGGGTCTGATACCCTTGCTCTTCCACCCCCATACGGGAAAGGGCATCGGCCTTCCTGTTTTTCACCCCTGGTCGAAATGTAATCACATAGTCATATTCAGCAAAAAAAAGAGCCCAATGTAGTTGTCGTGAGGATTGGGCCTTTGCCGTTTTTAGGTACTGGACGTTCCGGTGGTCAGTTATTACAGTGATTGTGTGTCTGGCGCCCAAGAGGTAGTGCCGCCATGCCTTAAAGGCTGACATAATGGCCAGGAGTTCTCTGCCTGTGATAGCGTAATTGAGTTCAGGGGGTGTGAATTTACACGACCAGAAGGCAACAGGGTGTAACTGGCCCGTTTCGGGGTCCTTTTGTGAGAGGACGGCTCCCATAGCCATGCTTGAGGCGTCCGTTTCCACCAGGTATGGGGGATCAGGGTGAGTGTGGCGTAAGATTGGAGCAGATGTGAATCTTGCTTTGAGTTCCTGGAAAGCTTCCTCGGCTTCTGTTGTCCACTGGAACTTTTTGTTGCTTTTCCTTAGCAATAACGTGATGGGATGCGCGATTTGCAAAGATCCTGGTATGAACCAGCGGTAGAAGTTTGCAAAACCCAGCATACTTTGAACCCCCTTGATTGAATTTGGGGATGGCCAGTTCAGGATAGCATTTACCTTGTGGACATCCATTCGGATTCCATTCGGGCTGAGAATAAAGCCCAGGAATTCCACCTCAGGGACTTGGAATGAGCACTTTTCGAGCTTGGCGTAGAGCTGGTGTTGACAGAGTTTCTCCAATACGGATCAGACGTGTTTAACATGGTCCTGCTTTGATGCGGAATATACTAGAATATCGTCGATGTTCACTAGAGCACAGACATCAATCAATTCCGTAGGACATCGTTCATGAAGTATTGAAATGCTGCAGGTGCGTTGCAAAGGCCAAAGGGCATTACTTGATATTCGTACAAGCCGTATTTGGTGCGAAAAGCAGTTTTCCATTCATTCCCCTGTTTTACACGAACAAGGTGATATGCCTCCCTCAGGTCTAGTTTTGTATAGATTTGGGCATCTTTGACTTGATCAAACAAATCAGGGATCAGTGGCAGTGGGTAGCGTTTTTTTACGGTAATCTGGTTCAGTGCACGATAGTCAATGCACGTTCTCAAGTCCCCCTCCTTTTTTGGTACGAAGAATAGAGGACTGGCTGCTGGAGACTTTGAGGCACGCATGAACCCGTTGGCCAGGTATTGGTCAAGATAGGCCTTCAGGTGCTGGTATTCTGGTTCTTTGAGTGCGTAAATTCGCCCACAAGGGATTTGTGCGCCGGGTATCAGGTCGATTTGGCAATCGTATGGTCTATGCGGTGGCAGGGTATTAGCCTGTTCTTTCTGAAAGACATCTTGAAAGTCCTGGTATTCACTTGGTAGGGTGCCGATTGCCACAGTCTATTGGTTGTTTCTCTTGGCGATAACATGTGTGGGCGCAAGTCTCGGGAAAGGCCAATTCTTTTGCTCGCCAATCGATTTGAGGATTGTGAGCTACCAACCATGGCATTCCCAAAATCAACCGGAACTGTGGTGCCTAGATGAGGTCGAAAACGATAGATTCTTGGTGTCCATCCTGGCACAGAAGGGTTAAAGCTGTAGTACATTGGGATACTGGACCAGAAGCTATTTCCGTGCCGTCGACAGTGGTATCAGTGTCGGTGGTTGATTTAGGGCACAACGGAAGCCACATCTTTGCCGCAAGATCCTGGTCAATGTAATTCCCAATGGCTCCACTGTCAATGTACGCTCTTACTGCATGCATCCGAGATGGTTGTTGGTGATTGATCAAGACCACAGATAGTGCAAAATGGGAGGTCTGTAGTTCACTTTCTTCGCTCGACAAGTGGACCCCTACACTTGCCGGGCTGGGGAGTTTTCCGATTCCTTGATGGTATCTTCCTTGTCCGTGGCCCCTAACGTCCTCCTCGGTGGCTTCACAGGGCACTCTTTAAGGAAATTACCTGACCTTGCACAGTACAGACATAACTGCTGCTGTCTCCTTTTATCCCTTTCCGCTTTAGTCAAGGGGGATCTGATTTGCATTGGTTCTCCTGAACCGTCCGTTGTGCGGGCAATATTGTCCTTTGAACGCACATACATAGGGCGAGGGTCCGGTCTAGTTCGATCTGCTCTTCGGTCCTGCAACCTATGATCCAGTTTAACAACAAGGTCAATGAGTTCTGAGCAGTCTTTCAGGGTGTTCACTACTTGTGCGAGAACATCCTTGAGCTCCCCCCGCAGCCCCTGATGAAATAACGTGGTTCTCTTCTCCACTGGCCATTCTGCTTCAACTACGAGTCTATTGAACGTGGCTATGTATGTTAATAGGTCTTGATTCCCTTGGTGTAGGGACAAAAGTTCATCGTCTAATGCCTGCCCATGAGTACGACGGTCGAACAGCTTTTCCATCTCCTGCTGAAAGCCCCTGAAGTCATGCAGCAAAGGATCGTCTTGGGCCACAAAGGGTACAGACCAGTCCGCAGCGCTACCACTCAGGTAGGATAGCACAAAAGCAACCCGTGATTGGTCATTCGGAAAGGCCCCTGGTCTACAAAGGAAGTGCAGGCGGCACTGGTTCATGAACGTTGCAAACTTCTTGGGATCCCCGTAAATCGTTTGGGCGGGGCCAAGGGTACTGCCCCAGGAAGGGTTATCTGAACAGGCTTGGCTGATGGTGCTGGCATCGAGGGCACGCTTCCCGGCAATGGTGCATTCCCTGCTTGTGACTGGAGAAGTTGCCGGCTTAAATCATCAGTGCGTTCTTTGGCTACTATCAGCTCTCTCCTCAGGGTGTTGGTCTCCTGCCTGGCTGCATGTACTTCGGAACGTAGCTGCCCCAACATGTGGGCTAACTGGTCGGTTTCTGACATTTCCATGACGCCCATGTGGATTTTGATGTGAGGCTTTGTGTTCTGTAAAGCTCACCTGGTATCCAAGGGGACGTTACTCAGCCTGTTCTGACCTCTTACGACCTCAAACCCTTCCCTGGAGTCTACTCGACTGGAGACTGGGCCTTGTTTTCTTGGAAGGTGTGCTCTCCGTCCTGCTTTCAGCGCAGGGGCGCGTTGATTGATGCGGGCTCGTTGCTGCCTAGTTACTTCAATGGCAAGAGTCTGAGAGGTAAGTATAATGAGTCTTTTGAACAGTTCTCTAACTTTGTTCCTTTCCTTCCTTAGATGATGGCCGGCGTCCGGGGATGGTGACATGCTGCTGAGATGAGTAGCGCTGAAGGTGAGTGAGAGCGCGATGCGCGATGCGACCCTTTCGTATTTGTATTGAACTGAGTTCTTTTTCTGTGTCTTTTAGGTGCCGCGACATTTTCAGCGTGGATGCTGGTTATGAAGAAGAAATGCGGTGAGTAATCGCGGTATGCGGCGCCTCTAGATGTTTCCACGCTAACCTGGAGTGTCTTTTCCCTCTTGCAGATGGATGAGAAGTTCCGGAGACAGAGTTCCCCCAGAGCGGCTGGGATTCAGGTAAGCGTTTGAAGCTCGTACAGTCTTTAAAAATAAGCGAAGATTTGCTGAATGCTTACTAATGCCTTTTTTCTGTTCTTTTACCTTTTCCTTAGGAAGTGCCGTGCCGGGATGGGAATGACACCGCTGAAGATGCCCGCAGAACAGAAGAAGCGATGAATGATGGGCAGAAGCGCCACAAGGTAAGGCTGTTCCTAACGGTGTTCTTGTTCTTGGAGGAGCTGAGCGCAGAAGAAAGATGCAGGCCTACTGGAGACCGATCCGAACACGGTGAGTGTCACGCTGCAGGTGCAGAAAACACAAAGCATGGGCGTGGCTTAAATAGTCTCTGGGTATCCCAGGTGTCTCTGGGCTGAACCACACCCAAAAGACTAGACTGCACATGCAGTTCTGGGAACCGAAATATTTGGGGGCATCCATCTTGTCCCCATCAATGCACTACAAGTCCAATCCCCAATGTTATCCTATGGGAGTGAGTGAGTCTGGTGCCACAAGCGCCAAGTCTGACTCCAAGTGGGTCTTTGGAGGGATGGAGAGGCCCTTGAGGGCCATGTAGGTGATTGTGGCCTGGCTCCAGCCTGACATCTTGGAGGGCTGGGGACATTGGGGGCAGGAATCATGACACATTCAAACTCAGACCATGACACCTGAAAGTGCATGGCAAGCAAAATCACAATCTTAAGTGCTGCACATGGCCCAGTATTATGAGAACAGGGTAAACACGGAGAAGGAGAAGGTGGAAAAGAAAAAAGGTGATTTGAAGACTAGAGTACTTTTGCAGAAAATAGCACAGGGGTCGAGGAGCGGGAATAGTCAACCAAGGGGTCAGTTTGCACCACAAATGGGAGTACCATTGGGTCCTCCGCACATGAACCTGTGTGCGTATTGTAGACAGGAGGGCCATTAGAGGGCACAATGTCTGTCCCTCCAACAGCGAGCTATAACCCATACGGCACAATCGGCAGGCGATCAAGGGGTCGCCCCGGAATTGCGGGTCCTGGTAGCAGAGCCAACCACAAGATACGAATGTGGGTAGTCAGAGAGGAGGACAGCCACAAAATGCAAGTAGTGGGAATGTTTTTGATAATCCTACTCACGCATGTTTCACTGAAGATTTAACATCTGACGATGTACTGTTTCGCTAGGACAGCCCGAAGCAGGGTCTGGAACCGATACCTATTCCCGTTGATCAAAAGGGGCCGTACGTTGAAATGAAGGTGGTGAATAGGGAGCATTTCTTTCTGGTGGATACCGGAGCACAGATGTGTTCCATTGACCATATGCAGGTTCCAGATATTCCACTGTCAGGGCAGAGCAATGTTTCTGTAGGGTTCTCTGGTGCGCCAGTAGTTAGTCCGGTCTCTAGGTCGGTTCCGTTTGCGTTGGGACTGTTTACCAATTCATGTCCATTTTTGTTGACAACTAATTGCGGCGAAAACCTGTTGGGATTAAATCTGTTGAAGAAATTGAATGCTGTGATTTATTGTTCTCCAAATGGAGTGTATTTGATGATTTCTCCCCAACAAATTTCTGCTTCACAATTCTTGTCTATGCCTTTGCCAAGCGAGTTCAGTAAGGTGACAACACACTTATGGGCAGTGAATGATAATGATGTTGGGATTTTGAACGTTGAGCCAGTACGAATCATTTTGAAATCAGGTATTACGCTGCCTCGTATTCCACAGTACAAAATATCAGTAGAATGTTAGCGTGCATTGAAGAGTATTGTTTCAGACTGTATACACCGAGGTGTGATTGAAGAGATTTCTGGGAGGGTGTGTAATTGCCCGATTCTTCCTGTATATACGAAAGGGTATAAGGTCTTACCCTACCATTTTATAATTGATTTGCGCGCAATTAAAACGATTGTCACGCCACAGTTTCCGATTGTTGCTGATGTTACGACCACTCTGACCATGATGGTCAGCCACACATTTTAGTGTTATTGATTTGAAGAATGCTTTCTTTAGCATTCCCGTACATTCGGATAGTAGATACTTGTTTGCAAGAACAGCTTGATATGCTTGAGCTGCCGTCAACCTGCACGTTGCCAGGACATTTAGCTTGATATGCTTGAGCTGCCGTCAACCTGCACGTTCCCAGGACATTGACGACCTGCTTATTGCCGCAGATTATGAGAACGCTTGCGAGGAGTGTACTATTTTATTGCTTATTCATTTAGCTACACATGGACACAAAGCTTTGTTGAAGAAATGTCAGTATTATCGACAGGAGGTCGCCTATCTCCTATTGAAGGAGTGAAGGCATCTGACACCTGAACGTATACAGAGCATCTCTGACATGTCTGTTCCAAATACACAGAAGGAAGTCAGAGCCCTGATTGGCATGGCTTCTTACTGTAGACAGTGGATCCCACATTTTCCGCTTTTGATTAAACCTATGTTGGCATTGACAACCGAAAAGTCTGCGAGGTGCGGCTGCGGCGTCAGTAAAACAAAGTGAGGGTATGCTTTTAGGTCACTCTTTAACCGTGATGGTACCTCACTCTGTTGATGTTCTACTAAACAGAACACAGACTCAGCATCTCACTTCTGCTCGGTTAACGAGATATGAGTTGATTCAATTTGCACCGCACATCCAAAATAAGAGATGCTGTACTTTAAATCCGGCTGAACTCCACAAGAGGGTGACCACACTAATGACATTCCTCATGATTGCCTATATGTTACATAGCAAGAAACAAAAGGCAGAATTGATTTGAGTGATACACCTTTGAAATCTCGAGATGGGGAACTATTTTGTGATGGTTCTTGTTTTAAGTTACCTGATGGTACTTCCACTGCTGCTTATGCAATCACCACACTAGACACCATTGTTGTGAGCAGGAAGATACCATATAATTCCGCCCAGGCTGCAGAGATTGTTGCATTGACCAGAGCATGCAAACTTTCTGAAGGCCTTAGCGTAAACATCTATACCGACAGTCAGTACGCCTTTGGAGTAGTTCACAATTTTGGGTGATTATGGCGGAGAGGGGATTTTTGACATCACATGGCACCAAAATTCAACATGGTACTTTGATAGTACAATTGTTATCAGCACTAGCGCTTTCGACACGGTTAGCAATAATGAAATGCGCCGCACACCAGAAAGTGACGGACAATGTAGGAAAATGGAAACTTTTCCGATAGGATTGCCAAACAGACTGCTACCAATCCACACTCAGGAATGTATGTGTTAGACTCGGCTAAATGGGTTACGAACACTAATTCGATGGAAGACGGGGTAAATAGTGTGAAAGAAATTCAGGCTGAAGCAACAGCAGAGGAGATTAAACAATAAAGTAATAATCCGGTGGGATTGGATGTTGAGGGGTGTTGTGTGGACAATGAGAAAAAAACATGGATGCTGCCCTATGCTTATATCACTGACGAAGTCAGTGTGGCTCATGGTCCAGCGCACATGTGCGAAAAAGATATGCCAGCATTTAGATCACGTTTGGTATAATGATAATATCCCGAAAATTGCTGAACATCTAGTTCAGAATTGTAAAAATTGTATGATATGTCTACAACACAACATTGGGAAGGGCACGCCAACACCGAAGGGTAGTTTTGGACCTTCATCAATGCCATTTGAAGTATTTCATTTTGATTTTATCGAGATGGAACGCTGCCAAAACTACAGATATGTGTTAGTTGTGATTTGTGCCTTTAGCAAATGGGTTGAAGCTTTCCCCCTGAGAGACAACACTGCGCTGTTAATGGCCAAAGCCATGTTAAAGGAATATTTTCCTTGGTTTGGCCGCCAAGAGTCATTTAGTCTGACAATGGACCGCACTTTATCGCTGATGTCATTCAGCAAATTTCTGCAGAATTACAGATCGATAAATGTTTCAGTCAGCGAGACATCCTCAGAGTGCCGGTTTGGTGGCACGCCATAACAGTATTTTGAAGAATAAATTAGTGAAGGTGTGTGCGGTTAGCAATTTAAAATGGCCTGATGCTTTACCAACAGCCTTACTCTCAATGTGGACATCGGCACAGTCAAAAACAGGACTTTTCCCATACGAGATTATCCTGGGGAGGCCTGCAAATGTATGGAATGCACCGAGACCTAAAATGTTGGCTGAGATAGAGTACCCATTACTGTCTGACTATTGTGACCAGTTTACTCAAAACTTGCGTTTGATTCACCAACAGGTTTGAGCAGCCCTGCCTGAAAAATATGTGCGCCAGGCCATCAAATCCAGCCTGGGGAATGTGTGCTATTGAAAAATTTCGAGAGGAAAACATGCCTTGCACCATGCTGGAAGAGGCCTTACCAAGTGCTATTGGCCACGCAGACAGCAGTACGTGTGAGCGGCAGAAACATTGGATACACGCAACGCACATGAAAAGAGTGCCACTGCCCTTGCCTCTCGATGTGTGTGACAAGAAGGAGACTGATCATCATGTGTCTGTATTGATCGACACCAAGAGTGATACGAAGCAACTTCCTCAGTCCGCGTTGGGGCTCAGGGAAACAGTTATTTCTTCTCCCTCTGAATCGTCTGGCATTGTTCTTTCTGAGATTGATGATCCTCTGTTCATCGACCATTCAGTACCTGGAGCTTTAAGGTACAACCTGCGACCACAATATCGTATTTAGTTCAGGGATTGACATTATGTTTTGTAATAGTATAGGAAAGTGTGGTAGGACTACTGCACCAACGAAAAAACCAACATTGCGGCATTCCGTCGTCATTCCCCTCCAGACAAACTAAGGGGCAGGAAGCGACAAAGAAGACTACAAGCAAGATTGGCCAGGTGGTCCGGTGCCACCAACGGATGAACTTATAAAGCCTATCAGTGAGGCTTCTTAACAGACGCTGAAGGACTATGCCCGCGTTTGGGGCTGCTCGTTAAAATGAGGACATGGTACATTTTCAGATTGATGGGCCTGTATATCAAGGGCCATGGTCCCCGAGGACAAAATGGATAATACTTACAGTAATAACTTGTATTGTGGTCACATTGATACCTGTACTATGGTATTTGGAAAGTGCACATCCATTCAATACTCTGTTGCCAACTGTCAGTGCATCTTTAATGTCTCCCTTACACGTGTACGCACACACTCTTCGTCCGTGTGATCTGAGTCATAGAGGGGGTTATCGTAACAACACCCTCCTGATTATTATGAATGCAACACATGCTATTCTTTTTTTTCAAACATTATTTTTATTATTATTTTGGCATAACAAGTTATACAGGTTCTCTGAGTATTACATACTTAGTAGGCTGATTATAGCATTAATGAGATAAGAGCGGCACTGGATGCAACTGAGTCATGGCAAGTTATGCATTAAATTACAAACAAAATTGTTAATAACAACTGAGGAGGGGGAACTGGGGAGGTGGGGTATGGAGCTTTATGCGCAGTGGGGACAGATGGCTTCTTAGTTCAGCAATGGGGTCATTTCAGGGGCTCAATGTGGCTCTCCGGCTGTGTTTCGGGCCAGTTTTTCGGAGTAGACTTGGTACCGATAGGCGGATAGTTTGATCGGCTGCCGGTGGCACAAGGGGGTGGGAAGCCCAGTCGGGCCTCGAGCCTAGTTTCAGACTTGTTCTTTTTCAGTCCTGAGTTTCCATCCATCGCAGGGTTGGGGGCTGTCTCGCCATCCCCGGGAATTGTTGAACATAGTCCATGAAGGGGGCCCATATGCGTTCGAATTTGAGCTTGTTGCCTAGCCTGATGGCTGTGACTTTCTCGGCTGCCGCAATTTCCCAGCATTTGGCCCACCATACGTGTGTGTTTAGTTTAGTTTATTATTTGTATAGCGCCGCCTGGCCCTAGGGCATCCAGGCGCTTGCGATGAATACAACAAGAATAATACAACAGAAATGTACAAACCGATTACATATTTACAAATTTACAGTCTTGGTGCATGCTAGTAAGGTAGGGCTAGGCAGTTTACGTTTCTTTGGATAGAAGCCAAGTTTTGGTGTTGTGTCTAAATCTGTGAAAGGAAGGTTCTGATCTCAGCTCGAGTGGAAGTGAATTCCAAAGTTTGGAGGCAAGCACGGGGAAGCTGGAGCCACCTGCTTTTTGGAGCTTAAATCTTGGGATATTTAAGTAATGTGTTTGAGCTGATCTGGTAGGGCGCGCTGGGGTGTGGTGATTGAGATTGTCGGATAGGTATCTGGGTGCTTGGTTAGCTAGGCATTTGTGTGTGAGTGAGATGGTTTTATATTCAATTCTTTGTGGTATGGATAGCCAATGGCAGGTGCGTCTGGCGTCCGAAATGTGTTCATGTTTGGGTATGTTCAGGGCTGCTCGCAAGGCGTTGTTTTGTATGACTTGTAGTTTGTTGATGTTTTTCTGACTGGTTCCCAAGTATAACGCATTGCAGTAGTCAACTTTGGAAAGGACTAGCGCTCTGGCTAAGGTGATGAAGTTGGATGGTGAGAGGTAAGGTCTGCTGGCATTGATGAGTTTACAGGTGTAAGCAGTGGCTGATGAGATGGAATTGATCTGTCTTGTCAGTGTGAGGGAGGAGTCGAGGTAGATTCCTAGGGTTTTGACGCTGTTAGAGACGATGATGTTATTGCCGTCTATAGTGAATGCTTGATAGAGTTTGTCGAGTTTATTAAGTCTGGGTTGGGAACCTAGGAGAAGAAGTTCGGTCTTGTCGTCATTGAGGCATAGGCCATGCTTGGCCATCCATTCTTGGATAATGGAATAAATGTTGTTGAGAGCAGTGAGGTCGGTGGAGTAGTCGTCTGTTAAAGGGATCAGTATTTGGGTATCATCTGCGTAGTTGGTGTAGATGACACCCAAGCGGTCCAATATGTCAAAGAGGGGTTTCGTGAACACATTATATAGAGTGGGGGAGACGCAGGAGCCCTGGGGGACACCGCAAGTGACTGGGGCTGGGATGGCAGAGGCTGTGGGTGCGTAGACTCTCATGGATCTGTTGTTAAGGAAGGAATGGATCCATGCGTTGGCGTTATCTGAAAATTTGGCTGCTGAGGATAGATGTTTGCAGAGGATGTCGTGGTTGACCAGGTCGAAGGCGGCCGATAAGTCAAGAAGGAGAAGGATGGCTAGTTTACCATTGTCTTTAATGTTGTCCATCTGTATCTTAAGGTCAATCAGGGCGGTCTCAGTGCCGTGTTTGGGGCGGAATCCTGATTGTCTGAGTCCTAGTAAGTTATTTTTCTCAAGGTGGTTCTGTATCTGAAGATAGGCAGCTCTGTCGAGGATTTTTAGTAGGAAGGGTACGGTCGTAATGGGTCTATAGTTGGTGGGGACATTAGGGTCAAGGGTGGGCTTCTTAAGTAAAGGAAGAACCCAGGAGTCCTTGAGGTTGTTGGGCACTATGTTGGAGGTGAAAGATGAGTTGATGAGGGAAGTGATGAAGGGAGCAAGTTGTTTGGCTGCATCTTTAATGACTGGGGCTGGGCAGGTATCGCCTTGGCATTTGGACGGTTTAAGAGAGTAGATTATTTCTTCAACCTCTTTGATGGTTATGGTGGAAAACTCAAAGAGGTTATTGTCAAATTTTGGGGGGTGGTGTGGGTGTGTGTAGGGGGGGTGGTGTTATCAGTGAGGGTGAGGCTTTCTTTCTTTGTCAGGATTTTGGCTTGTAGTGTGGCAATTTTGCCTAGGAGTGCTTCCTGGATGCTCGTGCACCAGTGGATGTCTTTGTTACAAGTGTCTGGAGTGGGGGAGGGTGATTCGAGTTCTCTCAGGATATTGAAGAGCTCTTTGGTATTAGATTTGGCGTTGCTGATTCTTTCATTGTACATGTTTTTTTTAGACTGGATGATGGCTGATTTATAGATGTTCGATGCCAGTGCGTAAGATGTCTTATTAATAGTGGATGGTGACTGTTTCCATGCTAATTCAGCTTGTCTTTTGGATTTGCGGAGTGTTTTTAGTTTGGGGGTGAACCAAGAATTGAGGTGTGCTCGTGGTTTGGCTTTCCGAAGCTTGAGTGGTGCTATGGTGTTTATGGCCTTAAGGATAGTTGTGTTGTATAACTCTACTAGTTCAGTAGGGTTGGTCATGGTGGTTGAGAAGTCGATGATGGGTTGGAGTAACGGGAGGAGTTTCTCTAGTGTGATATTTTTGTTGTTTCTTGTGAGTGTGGGTGGGGCATTGGAGGAAGGCCCTGGTGTTTGAGTGCCTTTGTTGATGGTGAAGGTAATAAGGTGGTGATCAGTCCAAGCGCATGGAGTGTTGGAAAGGATGGTAGTGTTGCAGTTGAGGTCAGCTATCCAGTCAAGGATGCGGCCTTTGTTGTGTGTGGGTTGTGTGATATGGTGGGTGAGTCCTAATTCTGAAATTGTGTTGGCGACAGTGTGAGCTTTGTCATCTTTCTCATCATTGAGACCTAGATTAAAGTCTCCTAGGATGAGTAGTCGAGAGTTAGGTTTGATATTGTCAGAGAGTAAAAGGGCTATGTCGTCATTAAAGGATAGTATAGGGCCTGGCGGTCTGTAAATGAGGTGGATGGTGATAGTGCTTGTGTGCGTTGTGTATAGTTTGAGGGTGAGTAGTTCCGCTGATGGCAGTGATTGGTTTTGTATGTGTCTTATGTTGATGGAGCTTTTTGCAATAATGGCTACTCCACCACCTTTAGCTGTTTGTCTGTCTGCATGGTAGATGGTATAGTCATTGGGTATAGCAAGTGATAGAGAGGGGCCAGACGCTGGGTGGAGCCAGGTCTCTGTAATAGCTATGAAGTCGAGATCATTGAAGGAAATAATGTCGGCTATGTCTAGGGCATGGGCGACTACAGATCTCGCATTGATGAGTGCACCTTTGATGGTTTCGGTGGTGATGCATGATTTTTTGATGTGGGTGCGGGGGGAGGGTGCGTTCAGGCCGTGTGATATCTGGTCTGACGGAAGTGTAGGGCGTGTGCAGGGAGGGGCAGATTTGGTTAAGGTTATATTTTGTTTGTTGCCTAGATTGAGAAAGGATACGGGTGTGTGTGTTCTGGATCTGAGTCGGGTGAGTCTCGATAAGCCTGAGCAGGGATAGGATTTGCTGGTAGTGAGGTTCGTGATAGTGGATTGGCCGATGGGAGTAGTTTGTGATGCTTCTTGGGGGCTGGAGGTGTCTGCTGTGCGATGAGAGTCGATGGAGGAGGTAGGCTGGAAGGGGTTGATGTTGGGTAGGAAGGGGGTGGGGCAGGGTATGGGATAATGTCTGGGGCAGGCTAGTCTGCTGAGGCCATTGGGGTGTAAGCGAAAGTGTGGCCCTGTACAAGGGGTGTCATGGGGGACCAGGCAGAATGGGAACATAATGAGGAAGGTCCAGGTTATCATATCTGAATTTAGAGGGAACTGGCGCACAAAATCATCAGAGAGAAGCTAGTACGCAATGTTAGTGCACAATGGTGCTGCAGTGAGGGTACTAACGCAGAGAATCAGAGAAATGCTAGTACACAGTGCTAATACACAGTGCTAATACACAGTGCTAATACACAGTGTACTCTAAGCGACCATAAGGCACTACACAATGTCACAGTGGTCTCTAAGCGACCATAAGGCACAACACTATGTCACAGTGGTCTCTAAGCGACTATAAGGCACAACACAATGTCACAGTGGTCTCTAAGCGACCATAAGGCACAACACAATGTCACAGTGGTCTCTAAGCGACCCTAAGGCATAACACTATGTCACAGTGGTCTCTAAGCGACCATAAGGCACTACACAATGTCACAGTGGTCTCTAAGCGACCATAAGGCACAACACAATGTCACAGTGGTCTCTAAGCGACCATAAGGCACAACACAATGTCACAGTGGTCTCTAAGCGACCCTAAGGCATAACACTATGTCACAGTGGTCTCTAAGCGACCCTAAGGCACAACACAATGTCACAGTGGTGTGGTCTCTAAGCGACCATAAGGCACAACACAATGTCACAGTGGTCTCTAAGCGCCCATAAGGCACAACACAATGTCACAGTGGTCTCTAAGCGACCATAAGGCACAACACAATGTGAAAGTAGTTTGTGTTAGACCGTACTGCAAAAACAGGGTTCAGTGAAGGCTTGACGCAGTTCAGGTTGCTGGCTGGAGCAGTGGAAAAAAGGTTGCTGTAAGGGGCAGTATGCTTGCCCCAGAGGAGATGGGCAGGGGATCTAGCCCTATGCTCGATGGCGTATACAGGCTAGAGATAGGCACCGTGTACAGTGCCTTCGAGGTGGGCCGGTTCGAAGCCTGCTGGCTTGTGGTTGGCTCCCAGTAGAGGAGAGGGGCCAATCACGATGTTTGCAGGGTTGCGGGGCCGGGTGGAGGGCTGAAGATGCGACGGTCAGCCATCTTTAAATGGTGTGGACCTAGGGGCTTCAATTGGTGGCTGGATGCACTCTGAGTGCAATAATGGGGCAGATCCTGGCTGGAGAAGGCCACACGCTTGAGCGGCGCGGATATTATTAAATAATCCGCCGCGTGTTGCCTTCAAGACGCACGCTCGTGCTGCGGCTAGGGACTCGTGACATACCTGGTGTCAGGCAGGGCTGGCTACTGCTCCAGCAGTAGATGGAAGGAGCTCCTGCTCATGGTGGCTCTGGAGTGGTAGGGGCAGAGTTCCTGGTCCCTGGCTCCTTAGGCACCCAACAGGCCTTAGTGTGGCCTTTGTGAGGGCCGGCGAATCCGCCGGCCGACGGATGCTCGTTCGAGCTAAGAGGCGGTCTCAGCCTCGTTTTGGCGCCGCGCTGCGCCCGGCATGGAGAGGTCAGGCAGGCCTCTCAGACCTAGTCAGGCGGTCTCTGTGGGCCTCGTCTGTGCTGCTGGCTGCTTCGGGGCGGGGGAGAGGGCCCTTGCCCTCTTCCCTGGGCAGATGATGTGGAGTGCGGAGGCACGGGCACCCAACAGGCCTTAGTGTGGCCTTTGTGAGGGCCGGCGAATCCGCCTGCCGGCGGATGCTCGTTCGAGCTAAGAGGCGGTCTCAGCCTCGTTTTGGCGCCGCGCTGCGCCCGGCATGGAGAGGTCAGGCAGGCCTCTCAGACCTAGTCAGGCGGTCTCTGTGGGCCTCGTCTGTCCTGCTGGCTGCTTCGGGGCGGGGGAGAGGGCTCCTGCCCTCTTCCCTGGGCAGATGATGTGGAGTGCGGAGGCACGGGCACCCAACAGGCCTTAGTGTGGCCTTTGTGAGGGCCGGCGAATCCGCCTGCCGGCGGATGCTCGTTCGAGCTAAGAGGCGGTCTCAGCCTCGTTTTGGCGCCGCGCTGCGCCCGGCATGGAGAGGTCAGGCAGGCCTCTCAGACCTAGTCAGGCGGTCTCTGTGGGCCTCGTCTGTGCTGCTGGCTGCTTCGGGGCGGGGGAGAGGGCTCCTGCCCTCTTCCCTGGGCAGATGATGTGGAGTGTGGAGAGGCCTTCCGGATTTTTCCAAAGTCTGGCGATGGCGATTTTGGCAGCTGTGAGGAGGTGGGAGCATAAGACCGCCAGGCAGCCTGTAAGGGGGAATTGACCTTCTTCTGTAGCCCCTAGTACCACAATTCCAGGGTCCCAGGGGATGTTGAGCCTGGTGATAGCTTAAATCTGTTCTAAAATGTTCTTCCAGAATAAGGCGGCTTTTGGGCAGGACCAGAAGAGGTGGAACAGGGTCCCTCTTTCTGAGCACCCTCTCCAGCAGTGAGCGGGGATCGATGGGTTACACTTGTTTAGTATGGCAGGAGTTCGGTACCATCTGTAGCAGACTTTAAATGCACTTTCTTTGTTTGTTACGATTTTGAGCTTTTTTGTGCTCGGGACCATATATGTTGCCATTCCTCTGGTTCAATCGGTCTTCCGATGTCTTCTTCCCATTTCAGCATGTATGGTTCTTTTTTGTAGGGTCTGATCTGTCCAGCATTTTGTACAGTGCAGGGATTTTCCCCTTCGGGGGATTTGCTGAGAGGGTGAGTTCTAATGCCGTTAACTCCCTGCTGCCCTGTTTCCTGACTTGCGGGTTCAACAGCCAGTGCCTCAGTTGCGCATAGCGAAACCTTCCAGTTTCCGAGATCTTGAATTTCGCTTTGCACTCCTCAAAGTTTAGGGGGCGCCCATTCTCGAAGAAATCCGCCATGGTTTCCAAGCCACCAGCCCTCCATTCCGTAAACTAGTTTGGAGAGACTCCTGGGGAGAAGTCCGGGTTCCCCTCAGATAGGTGTGAGGGGGCCCATTGAGCCTCTACAGTTCCATCGGCCGGCTGCCTTTTTCCAGCTGGCAACCGTGTTCCTTGTTGCTGGTAGGGGGCCCAAGTCTTGGGTCTCATTGGGTTCTTTGGAGTGGGGCAGAGCTTCTAGCGGGGTCTTACTCCAGTCTTCTTCCAGTTGTAACCGCCTGGGGTGGTTAGCGCTGAGCTTCCAGGAAAAAGCTGGGGCCAATTGAGCTGCTAGACAATATCTCGCCGCGTCTGGGACACCTAGGCCTCCCAGAGCTGGGGTTCGGAGCATCATGCATTTCGGAATACGAGACTTCTTTCCTTCCCAGACGAGGTTCAGGATCTCTCTTTGGAGATTTTGCAGGGCCTTTTCTCGGATCGCTACAGGCAGTGCTTGTGCATAATATAGCAGCCTTGGGGTCAAATTTATTTTTATTGCTGTGATTCAGCCAAACCAGGAGATTTCCTGGGATTTCCAGCGGTTGATGTCCATTTTCAGGACTCTGAAGAGTGCCGGGAAGTTTGCCTTAGAAATCTTCTCAGTTTTGTTGGCTATCTGAACTCCTAGGTAGCTGATGCTGCTTTGTGCCCAGGGGATTCCGAACTCTTCCCCGAGATTGGATTTGTGCGTGTTTGGGATGTTGATGCCGAGTGCTACTGATTTGGCTATGTTTATCGTAAATCCTGAGGCTGTTCTGAATTCTTCTAGGGTTCGCCATAGGGCCCTTATTGATTCTGCTGTTCGGGTGAGCGTGAGGAGCACGTTGTCTGCGTATAGGGTGATTTTGTAGGCTTCTTTTTTTAACGTGAGGTCATGTATTGATGGATTTTGGCGGACCCTATCCGCGAACGGCTCCATTGATAGGGCGAAGATGAGTGGGGAGAGTGGACATCCTTGTCTCGTCCCCCTGGTCATGTTTATGCTGCCAGATTTGGCCCCGTTGAGGCGTAGTTTCGTGGACGCTTTTGATAGATGGCTAGGACCCATTTTATGAAGTTTGGGCCGAAGCCGAAATGTCTCAGGGTTTCCTTTACATAGCCCCAGTCGAGCATATCGAAAGCCTTGTGCGCGTCTAAGGAGAGGACTGCTAGCCTTGCGCTCAGCCTGTTTGCTGACTCTATGATGTTGATGATTCTGCGAGTATTGTCTTGGGTGCCCCAACCCGGGATGAAGCCCGCTTGATCTGGATGGATGATCTCTGGGAGGAGGGGGGCCAGATGGTTTGCCAGAATTTTGGCGAATATTTTCGCGTCATTGTTTAGCAGCGTTATGGGTCTGTATGAAGCGCATACCGATTGGTCTTTCCCCGGCTTTGGGATCAGTACTGTTAATGACTCGTTCATAGACGCTGTTGAGGAGCCAGTGCAGAGAAAGGAGTTGAATAGATTCGCCAGCTGCGGTGCTAGCAAGTGAGCAAACTTCTTGTAGAATTTAGAGTATAGTCCATCTGGCCCGGGCGCTGTGTTCTTCAGGTGTCGGATCGTTTCGTTAACCTCCTCCGCTGATATTGGGCCCTCCAAATCAGGGAGTGAAGGCGATGGCTGCGGTTTTGGGATGGGGGCCAAGTATTGGGCAATGGCTGGAGTTGACGTTGGAGGTCCTGCCATAATTTCCTTATGGTGCTGCACCATTATCTCCAGCTTGTCAGGGTCCAGGTGGTGTGGGGAGCCATTTTTGTCTAGCAGGGTTTGAATGTGGTTCCTAGTTTGAAGTTTTTTCAGTTTGTGTGCTAGGAGCCTGTTCGCCTTGTTACTGTTAAGGTAGTAGTACTGTTTGGTATAGGTTAATGCTCTGGCGGCTCGGTCTGCCAAGTGGATTTCCAGCTCTCTTTTTGCTCTTTTTAGCTCTCGTTGCGTTGTTTTCGCATAACATTGTTTAAGCTTGTTTTCTAGTTCCACAAGTCTTTCCTCCAGCTTTCGTTGCTTCAGTAGATTCTGGCGCTTGAGTCTGGCTGAGGAATCCATCGCCACCCCTCGGATTACCGGCTTCATGGCGTCCCATACTGTTGCCATTGCGGTGTCTGGGTTTGTATTCTCAATGCAATAATTATGGATCGCCCCTGAGAGGTCAGAGCTGGCCGCTAGGTTGGTGAGGATGTAATCCTGCAGCTTCCATTGTCTCGGAGTGGGTTTGGGTGCTCCGTGGAGAAGCAGCGACATCGTGACTGGCGCGTGGTCGGAGATTACTATGGGCCCTATTTGGATGTTCTCCACGCAAGTGGCCATGGAGTTAGCGGTGAGCAGGAGGTCGATCCGCGAGTAGCCTCTGTGAACATGTGAGAAGAAGGTGTAATCTCTTTCTCCCTCATTACGTAGTCTCCATATATCTATTGTCTCAGTTTATCCTGCGGAGAAGGCTGTGATGATTGGGAGAAGGCTCCGGAGGAATTGGTCTTGCTCTTTGTTTGGTCCGTAGATTGCAGCTAAGGTGATCGGTAGTTCGACTAATAGTCCTTTTCAGGAGGAGGAATCTGCCTTCCGGATCTCTTGTGATGGTGATCTGTGATAATGGGAGATTTTGGCCTCGGAGGATAGCGACTCCTCTCTTTTTCTGTGTAGCGGAAGCGAAGTAGCATTTTGGGTAGCGTCGGAAACGTATTCGCTTTTCATCTTCCGCGATCAGGTGGGTTTCCTGGATGAAGACAATGTCGTTTGCTAGTTGGTCTAGTTTGTGTTCCACTGATTTCCGCTTTCTAGGTGCGTTGAGCCCCTGAACGTTCCAAGTTGTGATAGTGAGTGTTTTGTCTAGAGATCCCATCTTTTAAGTCCTAAGTAGAACGCCTCTTCTGTTAGCCAATAAAGTTCAGGATGAGGTTGCCAGGTTTGTTTGGTGTAGTCAGCTTGAGGTCATTCGGCATGTCCCTTTTGACATTCCCCGGTGGGCCCCGAGGTCTACGGCGCCCCGACACCTTTGACCAGGTTCTAGTGGGGTCTCCATGGGGTCTTCCGCAGCTTCGGCGGTGGACCTCTCCTCTTCTTCCTGGTTCATGAATAGCTCGGCTTCTCTAGTAGAGGGGATTGTCCAAGATCTGCCTTCCCAATTGAAGATTAAAGCTGTAGAGAAGCCCCAGCGGTAGGTTGTTTTCCTCTCCCATAGCCATTCGGCAAGGGGCTTAAGGGCTTTCCTTTTTGCGAGAGTGGAAGCTGCAAGGTCCTGGTATAGGGATATTTCGGCGTCTCGGAAGTTGATTCAGGCTGAGCTTCTGGCTTCGTTCATTATTTCTTCCTTGACCCTGTAGAAGTAGACTCTCGCTAGGACGTCCGGCGCAGTGTTTGCGTTTTGTCTGGCCCTGACTCTGTGAACCCTATCCAGTTCTAAAGGGGCTCCGTCTGGGAGCGTTAGGATGAAGCGAAATAGGTCGTTGACATAGGAGTTAAGTTCTTCATCGGGGACAGAGCCAGGTATGCCCCTCAAGCGGATATTGTTGCGCCTGGACCTGTTTTCAGCCTCTTCTTGTTTGTTCTCGAGGGCTTCGCATCTGGCCTCTAGTGAGGCGAGTCTGTCTGCCCCTTTCCTGATTTCAAAATTTTGCTCGAACAGGATGGTTTCGATTTCTTCAATTCTGGTTTCGACTTCCCCTACTCTTTTGTCCAGGGATGCTATTTTGCCTTTCAGTTCCTCTGTGCCCTTTTGATACTCCTTAGTTATGGCAGCTAGGAGCTCTTGGAGGTCCGCCTTTGTCGCTCCTTGGGTTGGTGGGTCGTTATGGGTGACTGTGGTTGCGCCCGCCATGTCGTTCCGCTCCCCTTTCTTAGACTTTTCACCCACGGTGGTAGATAGTAGGGTCGCTATGTCCGTTTGCTTGGACGATTTCTGATTTCTGGCCATTTACTTCTTGTGACTTGGGCGGGGAGTCGACCGTTCCACACAAAAGTAGGGCTGTATTAGGGCGCTTATGGTCTCTCCACCACCCCCACTTCCCTGCTGGGCAGGTTTATGTAAGGTTTCTGCTGCGGAGCGAGTCGAGCAGTCAGCTGTTGTGCTTTCCCAGGGTCTTGGGGCCTGGTGGGGGGGGGGGGGTAGTCGGGCTTCGGGCCGCTCTCGGGCGGATCACTACTCCGGGGGATTACGGTAGTTTCTGGGGGAAGGCTCGATGGAGTCTGTCGGGCTGCGTGATTCAGTGGTCGGAGATAGAGGCGGACTCCCCCTCCAATTCGTGTCCTGGACTCACTCCAGGGGGGGGGACTACAGTCAGGCGGGCCTCTCCCCTCTGCAACCGGAGCCGGATTGGGGAGACTGGATTGCCGGTCCGGGGAGCTCCCGCGCTGTGCGACAGGTGCTGCCCTATATTCCTCCAGGTGTGGGCCCCGGGGCCTGCGTCGCCAGGGTCGCTGAAGGGCTCCTCACTCCCCACCGAGGACAGATCAGGTGGCTCCGCATCACTCTCGGGCCTCCACCGGCTGCAGGTGATCGTGTGCTGAGGGGTCCGGGGGGGAGGGAGAGGAGCTCTGGGCCACACTCCTCACTGGTCAGGCTCACTCCTCTGCTGTTGGAGGCCCCAGGACTTGTTGCGCCGATTCTCCCACACCCGAGCGGGGAGGGGAGGCCCTCGGAATGCACCGGAGGAACAGCCGTGTTGGGTGCTGTTCGTAGATGGGGCTCAGTCACGGTGAGAGGGAGGCTGGAAAATTCGAGGAGTGGGGGCCAGGCTCCGTGCCTAGGCCTGCCCTGCAGTACAGATGGCGGATAGCTGTTTCCCCGCACCGGGGCTGGAGGCTCGCTGGGGCTCATCTGGAGGAGGGACTCACTGCTAACCGTTCCGGGCCCCGCTGGTGAAGCTGTCACGGGGGGCGCGGTGGAGATGTTCACCCGGGTCTTGATGCTGCAGTGCCGCAGGTCACGGGGGGCGCTTCGTCGCAAACGCTGATCTTCAGGCTAGGGGCCTCAGTCCTCCGGCTCCAAGATCGGAGGGCTCGCGGGGACCTGCCCAGGGACGGATCACGCAGCTCTTGTGGTTGGGCCCTGCGCCAAACCCAGTCGCCACCGCGGGCGGGAGAGTCAGGATCTTCGTCTATTTGCCGGTGCAGGAAGAGGGGCCTGCGCTCAGCACTGGAGTGGGCGCTCGCAGTTCCCGCTTGGCTCGGGCATTGGAGGTAGGGCCGGAATTACGCCACGCCATGGTCCGCCATCTTGGGACGCCGCCAAGTTCTGCGCAACTCGCCGGAGGGAATCGTCTCAAGCTCGGATCCCTTGCAGTTTAGGGTGGCAGGAATGCGGCATGGGCTGCAGCTGCCTCCCGGCTCTGCAAGGCACCGATTTTGTTCCTGAAAGCCTGCACTTTACTGGGGCATTATGGGCAAACACACGGTCGCGGCCAGGAGCTCTCACCGGACCCGACTGTTCGCCATGGTGCCAAGCCACGCCCCCAACACATGCTATTCTGAATAAAACCAATTGCTGGGTTTGCTCACATCTGCCACAACATGGTGAGAAGGGAATAGGTTGGTATATTCATCCTCTCCCTCTGTCTACTGCATGTTATGCTGCATTCAGGGCACTGTTCTTTGGGCGATGGAATGACAGTGCCAATGGTAACTTTGATGGAACAAATGTTAATGAATTGAATCGACTAGCATTGTTGCCTCTAGCATGTTCAGTGTTTGCAATCAAAAGCACCCTCAATATTGCCACTGCCAAATATTCTGACAAATATTCCAGACGCTATCAACCGATGGTTTCCTTTAAAATGACTCCTGTAGGAAACAAGGGGGTCAATCCCCCATCATACACTATCAACCATGATCCTGACTCTGTCCCATTCTGTCTGCGAAAAGAAGGTTCCCGACCTATGGGCTTGTATGATAAATGCATGAACACAGCTGTTTGGGTGAAAGAGAATAGGCCACGGTATATAGGGGGGGTCAATCTATTTCATTTACGGAAATGAAGCGTATCCTTGAATGCCTAAAGTTTGGCAGGGTACATGCTATTTGGGGATACTTTTGTCTGGGGTATATATCACTTCCACTGCCGATATCTTGAAAACTCATCCTAGAAGGGAAATAGAAGGTGACACTACCTGCAAGTACTGGGGGATATTGCTTACTCCATGATCCCGTTCTGGGGACAGATAATTAACTCCAAAGATATTAGGAAATTGGCTAGAATTTTGGAAAAAACTATCAATGAAACTACTAATATTATCAGGACTAACACAATGATCTACTGGGTCTGCTAGAGGGTCTGTAATATCTTCTTCTTCACTGGTATTACTGCGTTCCCCTGTTCTCCCCTCCTCCTCACCTGATGAGGTAGAATAATCCAACTTCTTTCTGCGGGAAAGTCCGACGTATGTTTTTTTCTTTTTTAGTAGATAGGGTCTGCCTCGGAAGGAAGCCACCGTGACTCCAAGATACAGAGACCAACCGTGACTCCCCTCCGCGACAGCCAGAGGGGAAAAAAGCCGTTGGACGGAAAAAAAAACCTTGGTCCGGAGTGGGTGCAGGTGTGATGGAAATCTGCCGGATCCGCAGGGATGTCTGGTAACTCCTCTGCTGGGGATACGGGGACCGTGAGGCCAACGTACCAGTGCTGACCGGCGGTCGGTGGCAGCAGGAAAGCAGGTGAAACAACACAGCGCCTGGGCGGAAGAGACGAGAGAATACCTGGGAAGCCAGGAGAGAACCAAGAGAGCGAAAGAAGGAGCAACAGGGGAGGATACAACGGGAGGCAATGGGAATAGCGGAGAGAAAAAACAGGAGAGCAAGCGGGCAGAAGGGAGGAATGGAAAACAGTCGCCGGAGGGCGAAAAGTAGTCACAAAAAAGGAAGGCAAACTAGCGCAGGCAACGGAACAGGATAACAACTCAGTTGCAACGCGCAGAACCGCCAACTGCCGTATGATGATATACGAACGGCAGTGGCCATCTTGGAGACAACTAGACTGTGGCACGCAGAAGGGAGAAAACGTGACCGAACATTCTAATGGCGTCCTTGTTTCCACCTTCTCCACAGACGCCAGTCGCCAGCGGCTGTGACAGTATGCCTCCTCCGAAGGCTTCTTCCTCCCGGCCTTCCAGGATGGAGTCGGTGAAACTTGCGTAATAATCGGGGAGAATGGATGTGAAAATGAGGTTCCCAGGTATCCTCAGAGGAAGGATAACCCTTCCAGTGTACGAGGTATTCAAGATGTCCCCGGTGATACCGGGAGTCTCGAATCTGAGAAACTTCGTATTCCTCAGAGGCCGGAACAGGCAAAGTCCATAACTTGGGGGCTGCTTGTTTCCGAACATCAGACAAAAAAGGGCATAGTAGAGATGAGTGAAAAACAGGGTGAATCCGTCTGAGTCCTTTTGGCAACTATAGACGGTATGCCACTGGATTGATCCTTGACGTTATTTCGAATGGTCCGATGTATCGGGGTGACAGCTTAGAAGGTCGGACCCAACGAGGCAGGAACTTGGTGGACAGCATGACCTTAGAGCCTTTATCCCAGGCTGGTACCTGTTTCCGATGTTTATCGGATTGCTCATTGTAGCGTCTGCTAGCCTTTAGAAGACTCTGACTGGCAGTGTTGTGGGCTTCCTTGATCTGCCCGAGTGTGGTCTCCAACTAAGGCATGTTAGACTCCTCCCAAAAAGCAGGTATAATGGACTGTGGGTTGAACCCATAGGTACAGTAGAAAGGGCTAACACCAGTAGCAGTATGAACTGCGTTATTGTCCGCAAACTCTGCTGTGGGGAGCAGGTCTACCCAGTTGTCCTGCTGCTGGTTAATGAAACACCTCAAGTATTGTTCTAGGGTTCCGTTTAACCTTTCGGTCTGTCCATTTGTCTGGGGGTGAAATCCTGACGAAAGAGCTCTCTCGATACCCAATATGTTACACAAAGCAGCCCAGAATCTGGAGGTATATTGACTTCCCCTATCGGAAACAATCTTTTGGGGAAGCCCATGCAGCCTGAAAACGTCTTTAAGGAAGACGTCGGCCATAACCGAGGCTGACGGGATCTTGGCCAAAGGAGAAAAATGTGCAAGTTTAGAGAACGTATCGACGGTTACCATTATACAAGTGCAACCTCGGGAAACCGGTAACTCTACAATAAAATCTGTAGAGATGCATTTCCAGGGACCCAGAGGGACTGGTTCCTGTTGTAACAACCCTAATGGTTTCAAGGTGGAATGCTTGCTCTGTAAACACACCATACAAGATCGAACAAAGGCCTGGGTATCAGCCTTCATGTTGGGCCAAAAAAAAGATCTTTGTAGTAGTTCCAGTGTGCCTCGCACTCCTCGATGACCAGCTGCCTTGGAGTAGTGACACCACTGAGTGACCCTTCGTCTGAGACTTTGGGACGGAACGCACAGCCTTCCGTGGATGAAGTGTAGACCGTTCTTAGTGGTGACAGGTTGGTTTCCCACATTGAGTATTGGTTCTTGGAGGATGGCTTCTCTTACCTCTTCCAAAAAGCCGGTCACAGCAGATATGATCCGAGTACGAGGAAACATAAGTTCCTTACTGTAGGTAATGTTAACATCGTCTCTGCGGGAGAGAGCATCAGTGACTTGATTTTGGGAGCCGGGAATGAATGTGATGACAAAATGGAACTGGCCGAAGAAATGAGCCCATCTGGCTTGATGGGTGTTATAACACTATTGCTGCTTGAGTATGTGAAGATTTTTATGGTCCGTTCGTATCTGGAACGGGTGTAGGCTCCCTTGGAGCAAATGCCTCCACTCTAAACAAGCCAACTTCATAGCAAGAAGTTATTTTTCGATGACAGAATAGTTGCATTGGCTTGGACTCAAGGACTTGGAAAAGTAAGCCACCAGATGCTCGAGGTCCTTGTCTTTCTGAAGAAGAACCGCACCCACGGCTGCTGCAGAAGCATCAGTCTCCAGAATGAAGGGTCGTAGTTGATCGGGTTGTTTCAAGATGGGGGCTGTACAAAAACTGTGTTTTAAACCGAGGAAACTTTCTTCGGCCTCATCGGTCCAGATGAAAGGTCCTGAGGACTTCTTTAGAAGCGAAGTGATGGGAAGAGTGAGTAGGGAAAACCCCGGTATGAACTTCCGATAGAAATTTGACAGCCCCAGAAAACGTTGGATATCCTTAACCGAAGATGGTGATGGCCATGACAAGATGGCATCCACCTTCTTTGGGTCCATGGTAACCCCTTTGTCAGACAGGATGAATCCCAGGAAGGACAATGAGGATTGAGCAAATGCACACGTTTCTGGTTTGACTAGAAGACTGTGTTGCTGTAGTCTGCGCAAAACTTCCTTTACATGCAGAGTATGCTCCTCCTGGCTCCGTGAGAAGACTAAAATGTCATCCAGGTAAACCACCGTGTTCAGATTCAAAAGGTCTGAAAACAATCGATCCATGAATCTCTGGAAAATCGAAGGTGCATTCACTAGGCCAAACGGCATGACTTGGTATTCAAACAGACCATAGGGAGTGCGAAATGCCGTCTTCCACTCATCCCCGGTTCTTATGCGGAGCAGATGATAAGCATTCCGTAGATCCAGTTTAGTAAACACCACAGAGCCCTGAACCGCCTCCAAAATCTCTGAGATGATGGGCATGGGGTAGCAATCCTTTATGGTCACCCTGTTTAACCCTCGGTAGTCGATACAGAGCCGCAATTCCTTAGTATCTCGTTTGGGTATGAAAAACAGAGAGGCCCCTGCAGGTGATTTGGAGGGTCTTATAAGTCTGTTGGCTAGGTTGTCATCAAGGTAGCTTCGGAGCACAGCCTTTTCAGATACCGAAAGAGGATACATCCTACCAAAGGGAACCAATTCCTGAGGAACCAGGTCGATCCCACAATCCTCGGGTCGGTGTGGAGGAAGTTTGATGGGGATCTGTTCCTGAAAGACTTCCGAGTATTCAGAAAGGGGCTCTGGTATGCAATGAATAGAACTCCTTTCGACAGCAGACATGGTCTTAACAGTTTCAAACATGGGTTCCAGCAGGCATTCTCGTTGGCAGAAATCGGAGTGAAAACTTAGTAGATTCTTTGTCCAATCCACTGAAGGATTGTGCTTCCTGAGCCAGCCGATCCCCAGAATGACTGGAAAGTCGGCTGCGCGGATAATGTTGAACTTTATAGTCTCAGAATGCTGGTGAATGTATACTTGAATCTCCTCGGTGGTGTGAGTAATGAGCCCAGAACATAAAGGTGTACCATCCACCCCTTCGACCTTTTGGTCCTCTTTTTTTTCAATCCTGAGCAGGCCCACCTTATCTGCCCAAAAGGTGTCTAGAAAGTTTCCCGCTGCCCCACAATCCAGTAGAGCCTGCGTCTCTATTTCCCTCTTTCGAAAACGGAGTTTGATGGCTATAACCATTAGACGCAAATCTTCAGTCGCCTGAGAGGAAGTTACAGAGAGAGTGGTGTAGGAACAAGGCAATGCCCCTAGATAGTCTGTCCTACCGACTATCGAGGGCGTTCGTTTCACGATCTCCTTGGAGGCACATCAGGACAATCTCTCAAGAGATGATTGGCAGCACCACAATACAAACAAAGGTTTCCTTCACGCCTCCTTTTCTTTTCTTCGGCAGTCAATGGAGCTCTGGTGGTTCCGACCTGCATGGGTTCATCCCGGACAGGTCGTGTTGCAGGTGAGGAGGCTGACGGGGGTGTATCCAAGAAAGGAGTTGGACCTCAAATCTTCTTCTTTTCGTTCTTCCGTTCCGTCAGGCGGAAATCAATTCTTAGAACGGCTGTCAGAAGATCAGAAAAAGTCTCTGGACGAGGGATCCGGGCAAGTTCATCTTTAAGCTCTTCTCGCAAACCTCTACGGAAGATGGTTTACTGGGCCTGCTCTTGCCAGCCGGCCTCTGCTGCGAGCTTCTTGAAGGTGGAAATGTATGAAAGTAAGTCGGAGCTCCCTTGGCGCACATCCAGCAGGTCTTCACTAGCCACGTGCGTGCTTTCGGTTCGCAGAAAGGTTTGTTTTAGAAGATCCTTGAAGGCAGCATAGTCCTGCAGAACCGGGTCAGAAAGGGATACTAACGGAGAGGCCCATGCCAAGGCGTTTCCCGTCATATGGGTGATCATGAAACCCACCTTGGCATGATCTGTGGAAAAAGTGTTCTTGCGGAAAGTGAAGTGAATATTACAGGCTTCCAGAAATTCCTTCACCTTTCTTTCTGCGCCGTCGAATTTCCCAGAAACCAGGGGTAGCGGGGGCAAGTCCGGTGTCTGTTGTTCCCTGGCAGCTACCCTTTGCTGGAGGGCAACGTTGTCAGCCTTGAGTGCTTGAACTTCTGTGTTGAGGGTTTGGACCGCTGCCACTAGCTCTTGCAGCTGTTGTGGCGTAGCCATATCTTCTTCCTGGCGTTGCAAGCTATCAGGACTAACACAATGATCTACGGGGTCTGCTAGAGGGTCTGCAATATCTTCTTCTTCACTGGTATTACTGCGTTCCCCTGTTCTTCCCTCCTCCTCCTCCTCACCTGATGAGGTAGAATAATCCAATATCTTTCTGCGGGAAAGTCTGACGTATGTTTCTTTCTTTTTTAGTAGATAGGGTCTGCCTCGGAAAGAAGCCACCGTGACTCCAAGATAGAGAGACCAACCGTGACTCCCCTCCGTGACAGCCACAGGGGAAAAAAGCCGTTGGACGGAAAAAAAAACCTTGGTCCGGAGTGGGTGCAGGTGTGATGGAAATCCGCCGGATCCGCAGGGATGTCTGGTAACTCCTCTGCTGGGGATAAGGGGACCGTGAGGCCAACGTACCCGTGCTGACCGGCGGTCGGTGGCAGCAGGAAAGCAGGTGAAACAACACAGCGCTTGGGCGGAAGAGACGAGAGAATACCAGGGAAGCCAGGAGAGAACCAAGAGAGCGAAGGAAGGAGCAACAGGGGAGGATACAACGGGAGGCAATGGGAATAGCGGAGAGAAAAAACAGGAGAGCAAGCGGGCAGAAGGGAGGAATGGAAAACAGTCGCCGGAGGGCGAAAAGTAGTCACAAAATAGGAATGCAAACTAGCGCAGGCAACGGAACAGGAAAACAACTCAGTTGCAACGCGCAGAGCCGCCGACTGCCGTATGATGATATACGAACGGCAGTGGCCATCTTGGGAGACAACTAGACTGTGGCACGCAGAAGGGAGAAAACGTGACCGAACATTCTAATGGTGTCCTTGTTTCCACCTTCTCCACAGACGCCAGTCGCCAGCGGCTGTGACAGTATGCCTCCTCCGAAGGCTTCTTCCTCCCGGCCTTCCAGGATGGAGTCGGTGAAACTTGCGTAATAATCGGGGAGAATGGATGTGAAAATGAGGTTCCCAAGTATCCTCAGAGGAAGGATAACCCTTCCAGTGTACGAGGTATTCAAGACGTCCCCGGTGATACCGGGAGTCTCGAATCTGAGAAACTTCGTATTCCTCAGAGGCCGGAACAGGCAAAGTCCATAACTTGGGGGCTGCTTGTTTCCGAACATCAGACAAAAAAGGGCATAGTAGAGATGAGTGAAAAACAGGGTGAATCCGTCTGAGTCCTTTTGGCAACTATAGACGGTATGCCACTGGATTGATCCTTGACGTTATTTCGAATGGTCCAATGTATCGGGGTGACAGCTTAGAAGGTCGGACCCAACGAGGCAGGAACTTGGTGGACAGCATGACCTTAGAGCCTTTATCCCAGGCTGGTACCTGTTTCCAATGTTTATCGGATTGCTCATTGTAGCGTCTGCTAGCCTTTAGAAGACTCTGACTGGCAGTGTTGTGGGCTTCCTTGATCTGCCCGAGTGTGGTCTCCAACTAAGGGATGTTAGACTCCTCCCAAAAAGCAGGTATAATGGACTGTGGGTTGAACCCGTAGGTACAGTAGAAAGGGCTAACACCAGTAGCAGTATGAACTGCGTTATTGTCCGCAAACTCTGCTGTGGGGAGCAGGTCTACCCAGTTGTCCTGCTGCTGGTTAATGAAACACCTCAAGTATTGTTCTAGGGTTCCGTTTAACCTTTCGGTCTGTCCGTTTGTCTGGGGGTGAAATCCTGACGTAAAAGCTCTCTCGATACCCAATATGTTACACAAAGCAGCCCAGAATCTGGAGGTATATTGACTTCCCCTATCGGAAACAATCTTTTGGGGAAGCCCATGCAGCCTGAAAATGTCTTTAAGGAAGACGTCGGCCATAATCGAGGCTGACAGGATCTTGGCCAAAGGAGAAAAATGTGCAAGTTTAGAGAAAGTGTCCACGGTTACCATTATACAAGGGAAACCGGTAACTCTACAATAAAATCTGTAGAAAAGCATTTCCAGGGACCCAGAGGGACCGGTTCCTGTTGTAACAACCCTAATGGTTTCAAGGTGGAATGCTTCCTTTGTAAACACACCATACAAGATTGAACAAAGGCCTGGGTATCAGCCTTCATGTTGGGCCAAAAAAAAGATCTTTGTAGTAGTTCCAGTGTGCCTCGCACTCCTCGATGACCAGCTGCCTTGGAGTCGTGACACCACTGAGTGACCCTTCGTCTGAGACTTTGGGACGGAACGAACAGCCTTCCGTGGATGAAGTGTAGACCGTTCTTAGTGGTGACAGTTTGGTTTCCCACATTGAGTGTTGGTTCTTGGAGGATGGCTTCTCTTACTTCTTCCAAAAAGCCGGTCACAGCAGATATGATCCGAGTACGAGGAAACATAGGTTCCTTACTGTAGGTAATGTTAACATCGTCTCTGCGGGAGAGAGCATCAGCGACTAGATTTTGGGAGCCTGGAATGAAAGTGATGACAAAATGGAATTTGGCGAAGAAATGAGCCCATATGGCTTGACGGGTGTTATAACACTCTTGCTGCTTGAGTATTTGAAGATTTTTATGGTCCGTTCGTATCTGGAACTGGTGTAGGCTCCCTTGGAGCAAATGCCTCCACTCTAAACAAGCCAACTTCATAGCAAGAAGTTATTTTTCTATGACAGAATAGTTGCATTGGCTTGGACTCAAGGTCTTGGAAAAGTAAGCCACCGGATGCTCGAGGTCCTTGTCTTTCTGAAGAAGAACCGCACCCAGGGCTGCTGCAGAAGCGTCAGTCTCCAGAATTAAGGGTCGTAGTTGATCGAGTTGTTTCAAGATGGGGGCTGTACAAAAACTGTGTTTTAAACCGAGGAAACTTTCTTCGGCCTCATCGGTCCAGATGAAATGTCCTGAGGACTTCTTTAGAAGCGAAGTGATGGGAAGAGTGAGTAGGGAAAACCCCGGTATGAACTTCCGATAGAAATTTGACAGCCCCAGAAAATGTTGGATATCCTTAACCGAAGATGGTGATGGCCATGACAAGATGGCATCCACCTTCTTTGGGTCCATGGTAACCCCTTTGGCAGACAGGATGAATCCCAGGTAGGACAATGAGGATTGAGCAAATGCGCACTTTTCTGGTTTGACTAGAAGACTGTGTTGCTGTAGTCTGCGCAAAACTTCCTTTACATGCAGAGTATGCTCCTCATGGCTCTGTGAGAAGACTAAAATGTCATCCAGGTAAACCACCGTGTTCAGATTCAAAAGGTCTGAAAACAATCGATCCATGAACCTCTGGAAAATCGAAGGTGCATTCACTAGGCCAAACGGCATGACTTGGAATTCAAACAGACCATAGGGAGTGCGAAATGCCGTCTTCCACTCATCCCCGGTTCTTATGCGAAGCAGATGATAAGCATTCCGTAGATTCAATTTAGTAAACACCACGGAGCCCTGAACCGCCTCCAAAATCTCTGAGATGATGGGCATGGGGTAGCAATCCTTTATGGTCACCCTGTTTAACCCTCGGTAGTCGATACAGGGCCGCAATTCCTTAGTATCTCGTTTGGGTATTGAAAACAGAGAGGCCCCTGCAGGTGATTTGGAGGGTCTTATAAGTCTGTTGGCTAGGTTGTCATCAAGGTAGCTTCGGAGCACAGCCTTTTCAGATACCGAGAGAGGATACATCCTACCAAAGGGAACCAATGCCTGAGGAACCAGGTCGATCCCACAATCCTCGGGTCGGTGTGGAGGAAGTTTGATGGGGATCTGTTCCTGAAAGACTTCCGAGTATTCAGAAAGGGGCTCTGGTATGCAATGAATAGAACTCCTTTCGACAGCAGACATGGTCTTCACAGTTTCAAACATGGGTTCCAGCAGGCATTCTCGTTGGCAGAAATCGGAGTGAAAACTTAGTAGATTCTTTGTCCAATCCACTGTAGGATTGTGCTTCCTGAGCCAGCCGATCCCCAGAATGACTGGAAAGTGGGCTACATGGATAATGTCGAACTTTATAGTCTCAGAATGCTGGTGAATGTATACTTCAATCTCCTTGGTGGTGTGAGTAATGAGCCCAGAACATAAAGGTGTACCATCCACCCCGTCGACCTTTTGGTCCTCTTTTTTTTCAATCCTGAGCAGGCCCACCTTATCTGCCCATAAGGTGTCTAGAAAGTTTCCCGCTGCCCCACAATCCAGTAGAGCCTGCGTCTCTATTTCCCTCTTTCGAAAACGGAGTTTGATGGCTATAACCATTAGACGCAAATCTTCAGTCGCCTGAGAGGAAGTTACAGAGAGAGTGGTGTAGGAACAAGGCAATGCCCCTAGATAGTCTGTCCTACCGACTATCGAGGGCGTTCGTTTCACGATCTCCTTGGAGGCACATCAGGACAATCTCTCAAGAGATGATTGGCAGCACCACAATACAAACAAAGGTTTCCTTCACGCCTCCTTTTCTTTTCTTCGGCAGTCAATGGGGCTCTGGTGGTTCCGACCTGCATGGGTTCATCCCGGACAGGTCGTGTTGCAGGCGAGGAGGCTGACGGGGGTGTATCCAAGAAAGGAGTTGGACCTCGAATCTTCTTCTTTTCGTTCTTTTGTTCCGTCAGGCAGAAATCAATTCTTAGAACGGCTGTCAGAAGATCAGAAAAAGTCTCTGGACGAGGGATCCGGGCAAGTTCATCTTTAAGCTCTTCTCGCAAACCTCTACGGAAGATGGTGTACTGGGCCTGCTCTTGCCAGCCGGCCTCTGCTGCGAGCTTCTTGAAGGTGGAAATGTATGAAAGTAAGTCGGAGCTCCCTTGGCACACATCCAGCAGGTCTTCACTAGCCACGTGCGCGCTTTCGGTTTGCAGAAAGGTTTGTTTTAGAAGATCCTTGAAGGCAGCGTAGTCCTGCAGAACCGGGTCAGAAAGGGATACCAACGGAGTGGCCCATGCCAAGGCGTTTCCCATCATATGGGTGATCATGAAACCCACCTTGGCATGATCTGTGGAAAAAGTGTTCTTGCGGAAAGTGAAGTGAATATTACCGGCTTCCAGAAATTCCTTCACCTTTCTTTCTAAGCCGTCGAATTTCCCAGAAACCAGGGGTAGCGGGGGCAAATCCGGTGTCTGTTGTTCCCTGGCAGCTACCCTTTGCTGGAGGGCAGCGTTGTCAGCCTTGAGTGCTTGAACTTCTGCATTGAGGGTTTGGACCGCTGCCACTAGCTCTTGCAGCTGTTGTGGCGTAGCCATATCTTCTTCCTGGCGTTGCAAGCTATCAGGACTAACACAATGATCTATGGGGTCTGCTAGAGGGTCTGCAATATCTTCTTCTTCACTGGTATTACTGCGTTCCCCTGTTCTCCCCTCCTCCTCCTCCTCACCTGATGAGGTAGAATAATCCAACTTCTTTCTGCGGGAAAGTCCGACGTATGGTTTTTTCTTTTTTAGTAGATAGGGTCTGCCTCGGAAGGAAGCCACCGTGACTCCAAGATAGAGAGACCAACCGTGACTCCCCTCCGCGACAGCCAGAGGCAAAAAAAGCCGTTGGACGGAAAAAATAACCTTGGTCCGGAGTGGGTGCAGGTGTGATGGAAATCCGCCGGATCCGCAGCAATGTCTGGTAACTCCTCCGCCGGGGATACGGGGACCGTGAGGCCAACGTACCCGTGCTGACCGGCAGTCGATGGCAGCAGGAAAGCAGGTGAAACAACACAGCGCCTGGGCGGAAGAGACGAGAGAATACCAGGGAAGCCAGGAGAGAACCAAAAGAGCGAAGGAAGGAGCAACAGGGGAGGAGGCAATGGGAGGCAATGGGAATAGCGGAGAGAAAATACGGGAGAGCAAGCGGGCAGAAGGGAGGTATGGAAAACAGTCGCCGGAGGGCGAAAAGTAGTCACAATAGGAAGGCAAACTAGCGCAGGCAACGGAACAGGAAAACAACTCAGTTGCAACGCGCAGAGCCGCCGACTGCCCTATGATGATATACGAACGGCAGCGGCCATCTTGGGAGTCAACTAGACCGTGGCACGCAGAAGGGAGAAAACGTGACGGAACATTCTAATGGCGTCCTTGTTTCCACCTTCTCCACAGACGCCAGTCGCCAGCGGCTCTGACAGTTACAATGTCAGATGGCTCACGTGTAGGATATGTTACAGTTTCAAGTATTTTAAAGTACATGTACAGAGTATTTGGTACAGTTGAGGCATTTAGCAATCGTTGGTGTGAAGCCAGAGTTTGATTTTAGTTTTAAACACATGGAAGGAGGGGGTGGCTCTGAGTGCGTCTGGGATGGAGTTCCAGGGCTGAGCTGCTAAAACTGGGAAGTTGGACCCACCAGTTCTTCAGAGTACACCCACAGGGCCCACCAGAGCAAACCTTGAAAGGTTGGAGGTTACTCAGGTTGTGGGGACCTTCCTCCTACAGTTGGTTTGTGACATTCCCCTTGTGATGCATCCTAGTGTCAGGATATCACCTGTGTGGTCTAACACACATTCCTGCTGGCCCATGATGGTGGTCCCAGAGGAAAACCAATGTAGGAGTCTCACTTTCTGTCACCAGGTTGACAGAAGTGAGACAGGAATTCAATTACTCCACAGTTCACTTTTAGGAGTGAACTCATTGTTACCAGAGACAAGGCCTAATTGTATTAGCCCTTTGACTCTGGAGACCTCAGGCAATAGGTTGCAAGTGGTGATTACTGATCATAATCCCATAGGCCCTTGTGCCAACCCACAGGAATGACTGCCATGTCAGTCATTGGCACCATGCTGAATGACAGCTACAGAGGTAGCTCCTCTGCTGTGCTCAGTAGTGGTCAGACCCAGTGGAGGGATGGTGAAGTGGCCTGTCAAGTGTCACTGAGCTGTCATCCACAGGATGGTCTGAGAGAGAGATCTGTCAGATCTCTCAGGAGTTTGATTGGAGCTCCCAGTGAGCCCGAGAGAAGGAAGTGGGACCTTCTCCTGTCAAACCTGTTCAGTAAATCCCTGACTACCTGTCAGTGGTCTGGGCCTTGCCATGTTTCACAGCTTGGCAAGGTAAACTACAGGTTGCCATACAGTTTCCTGTGAATAGTATGGTGGATTGTATCTTGAGAGATAAAATTGGATCCCTGCGTATGGCTATAGAGTGGGAGCTAGATACATCTGTGTGTCTCCCTACCCTGTGTCAAAGCAGCCTTTCTAATGGCTTCAGTGAGGATGGCCTAGTGTCTCCTCACCTGACCCCACATCAGCAAGGTGAGCTGTAGAGTTTTCCGAAGAAATCCCTCCTCTTGTTGTCACTGACACCCTTTATAACAGGATGGTGGGAACCAGACTGTATACTGGGAATGAGTGAACCCATCAAGATTGGGTATTGCGGTCGTTCAGAACCATGACAAAGTCCTGACAGTTGGTGTGAGATCCACCCTGTGTTGGAACAAAGAGTGTCTAAGCATTCTAGCTGTCAAGAGTTCAGTTCTGAGGAACTGGAGGGATATACAGGTTCAGCCAGTTTTGATTCTGTATGGACACTAGAGCTCTGGGTTCTGTCCCCAAGACAGAAGCACACTCTTCACTAAAGGGTAACACCTTAGTGGGTTAGCTCTGTATTGAAAAGGACAGTGGCTGTTATGATCTCTCTGCAGGGTATGGCAACATATCCCTGTCACTCTGTGCTGAGGTGGAGACAGCAGTTTCAGCCTTTTCAGAGCCCTGTGTTGTGATTAACTTTGTATGCATCTGATGCAAGTGACTAGAATATTGAGATGGAATGCAGGCTTTAGAATGTTTATCTATGAGTGTGTTCCAGGTTTGTCCGTTGCAAGGATGTAAGCCCTGAGAGAGGATGCCGGTGGTTGTCTCATGTCCCCTTTTACTTACCTGCTTCTTGTGACTCACACACATCAACCGCACACGTGCGACAACGTAGGCCAAATTGACAGAATTCAAGAACATCCAGTTCCCCTACTAACTGTGATCAGTGTGATGGTGGGTAAAGGGCCTGTGTATACCCTCTGCCTACCTCTGAGGTATGTGTGGGTTTGAGCTGCGTTACTAGCATCAAAAACCAGGCGTACACACTGGCACCTGGTAAAGAGAAAAAGTAAAGCAGATATCATGCTTTTGTTGTGCTCTACCCTGGTATGATTAGTGATAAATATATTGCTATGCTTGCTAAAGACTCTGAGATAATTCACTAATGCAGTACGTTTTATGTGTATATTCACTTGGTACACTTGAATATTGAATTTGTTGGTCAGCCGACACGTGTTTCGACAAAGAGTCGTCTTCAAGGCTGATATCATCAGACAAAGCATTGTATCACAAAATATAGAAAGTTTGATTCACATATTAACGGAAGTAATTGCACCAAAATAGTGAAAGTGCAAGTTAAACATAAGTAATTTACATACCAAAGTTGCAGCAAGGTGTGCAGGAGGTGTGGAAGGAAATCCGGGAAAAAATAAATTAAAATATGTTTCGTTGAGATGGATTTTGACTATCAAGGTAACAAATATATATCACATAACTGTGGGATTGGGCTTGTGAGGAGAGCGAGCTAAATTGACAACAAAGTGAAAAAATCCACCTTGATGTTGTGACATGTGTATAGCCGGTATACTTGCAGTGATGGAGTGTGTTGTCATGCTGGGACGGTGGTAAGAATAAACTAAATTGGCAGAGTGTAATGAACCTCCATACAGCAGAAACCCATAGTATCTGATGTAATATAGTGAAGAAAATGACTCTTGAAAACCATTGCTGAATACATTGCTAACATCTATTCGGTATCAAGACTCACCTATCTTGTTTCTACTGTGCGCATTGTAGTGAAAGCACTATCCGCTCAGTTAAATCTTGATGTATTTATAAGTGGAGTCGAAGTTAAACGGATCCATATCTAACGGAAATGAAGGGAAATGATACATGAAATGTCTAGATTAAGGGTCTAATGTCTGTGACATTATGTTCACATATTGTGGGAGCCCGAACTTAAAAAGGAAACGGACTAACCAATGACGGCATATAATTGCTAAGAATGTGTTCTAAACAGGCGCCGTTGTTTATTGGCTCTGCGTACTGGAACAGATATGGTCAATCCAATCGTGCAGAATTTTGATGCTGCGATCCTAACAATAAAAAAATGTTTTTGATCTTAAGTGAATGCTGTTTGGTTTCTCTGCATTAGGTCCATGCTTTCAAGAAGTTCCTGTATATAACCACTCACCTGATTTGAAGGGCTCAATCCCTGGCCGGTGTTTCAAATAGTGTTTAGGGCATACGCGGGTGTTAGACTCTTCTTTTTAAAGCCTGCTATGCTGTGCGTGTGATAGGCTGATTTGTGTACACATTGTTTACAATTGCGCATGCTCCTACTATCAGCCACTGATCTATTTGGCATGCCCGGTAGTGTTAAACACTACCGCCTTGCACATGCGTATTTAGTCAGCCATGAGACTCTTACTATACCAGTCAAAATATGCAAACCCTTGCATATTTGTGGTGTATATAAAATAAAGTTAAGCAACTCGAAATGTATTACAAAATACGTTCTTGAATTAGCAGATGTGTTGTGTGTCAGTTTGTGAGATTGGATTTGTAATTACTCAGAGACTGCTTATTGTCACTTTAGTCGCCACTAAACATCACCAATAAATGAAAACATTACAATGTGTAAATACATATTATTAAAACTTAAATTGCCTCTGTGTTGCGTTATTTTTGATGTTGTTGGCAAAGTGTTTTTGCATTGGAAGTATGACCAAAACGGTCTTAGAGTTCAGTCTTTATAAAACATTTGCCACATATTCCAGAACATGTTATAAGTGCTCTTTTGATAGTTTGCCAAGCCAAACACTGTGATGTGGATACATGCCCGATTGCAGATTCTAAATAGCATTTGTAATGTGACAATCTTTGCTCAGCAATTTCCTCATAGTCCTACCCTTGTTAAGGTAATCTTTTGATGATTGTCCTAGCCAGACACTGTGATGTACTTACCTATATGATTACAGATTCTCAGTTACATTTGAGATGAAACAGTCAATGTTGCGCGGTTGGCACATAGTCCAGACCAAATTATGCAAAATGTTAAGATAAATTATCAAACCAAACACTGTGATATGTATACAGACATAGTTGCAAATTCTGAATTGCACTTGATATGTAACATTATCAATTGTTGTCTCTAAAGTTACCAGAATCACCTACAGGAAAACATGCATCTCATTATCAGAACACCTTGCTGCAACTTTGGTATGTAAATTACTTATGTTTAACTTGCTCTTTCACAATTTTGGTGCAATTACTTCCGTTAATATGTGAATCAAACATGCTATATTTTGTGATACAATGCTTTGTCTTATGATATTAGCCTTGAAGACGACTCTTTGTCGAAACACGTGTCGGCTGACCAACAAATTCAATATTAAATTGTAACAAGTGAATGTACACATACAACTTACTGCATTAGTGAATTATTCTTTAGCAAGCATAGAAATATATTTAACACTAATCATACCAGGGTAGAGCGCGACAAAAGCATCATATCTGCTTTACCCCTATTAATTGTGTCTCACACTGAACATACTCCAGGACACAAATCCCCCACACCAGATCTAGTGCGGCAAAACACAATACAAACACCCCTCCATGAGAACATAACCTTACAATTCCCACCAACATACCACAAAAACTAATTGGACCCCAAACATGGTATACAAGTACAACAAAAACAGCAGATCCAAATCCCATAGTTTAAAGCCCGCAGAGTTCCAATGGTAAAATCCTGTGGAAAAAATTAAAGATTAATTCACTAAAATAACACCGTTGTCTTGAATATGTACTTGTCTTGAAACACCAGCGGAAAAAAAAAACGTTCCCCAACAATGGCCACAACATAACACACCGGATTTGAGGTGTGGACCAAACAATAATAAACATTATGACCTTACACCTGACGGTGCAAAGCAATACATTCCCTCCTGGCCGGCTCCTTGAAATTGCCAAATATCTCATCAAGCCAGGACAGGTTGGAAGCAGCACTGTCCAAGCTCATTCCAGGATGTTCCTTGAAATTAAAGCGGCACCTTCCTTCTCCTGCCGCCTGTGGGCCAAAAGTCCTCCCAGTAACAGTGTAAACAAAACATCACACTGATCCCTCCAACGCCAGGCACACAGAATACAGGAAGGAACACCTAATTTATTTCAAACGTTATTTCAAACGTTGCATCTGAATGGGGTACTTTACTTTAGTCATTTCTCCTCCCACGTTCCATGAAAACGAACACTCACTGTAGTGATGTCTACACTACAGCAGAGCAATCGCCAGCAACCCCTGCATTCTCTCCTACGTCACCATTGCAGGGAGAGTCACGGAGGAACACATAGCTCCCAGCACCAACAAACTTCATAACAGAGCCAGGCCTTCCGCTGCATCACTCATGCCAAACTCCAGAACTCCACTCAAACCAAATGCATCAACCTTCGGTTCCAGTCAAAGGTAAGCGCTGACATCAAATCATTTTGTCTGTAATCTCAGCTGCCTTCACTATGAACAATATCTCGCAGCCTTGACGCAACAGATGTTTGCACAGTCCATGGGCACCAGGCCCCTCCTAGATTAATTCACAACTTCCAGCACTTCTAAATGTATGCACAGTCTCTTAAATTCTTTTCGAGAGACTCTGCCACCTTGGACTTCACAATGCCAATGAATGATTGAACCTCGCAGCTCCAATGAACCTCACAGCTCCTTCTAATAACCATAAGCCTCACAGAGCGTACTGCAATTTATAGCAGACCGTTGTACCTTGCAGCGCTAGGACTTCTTGTTCCCACTGCCCTTTGCAGCATACCCTTGTCACTGAAGCGCCTCTTCACTCCCTCTTGCAGCACTTCACTGGCTGTGCAGTGCCTCTTCACTGCCTCCTGCAGCGCCTCAATGCCCTCGCAGCACCTCTTCACTGCTTCATGCAGTACCTCTTCACTGCCTCATGCAGCATCTCACTGCCTCTGCAGCGCCACTTCACTGCCTGTTGCATCGCCTCACTGCCCTTGCAGCACTTCTTCATGCAGCACCTCACTCCCTCTGCAGCCTCTGACTGCCCATAGCAGTGCTTCACTGCCTCTGCAGCGTCTTTTCACTGCCTGTTGCAGCGCCTAACTGCTCTTGCAGCATCTCTTCATGCAGCTCCTCACTGCCTCTGCAGCGCCACATGACTGCCTGTTAAAGGCAAAAGGGGACATAGGACACCCACCGGCATCCTCTCTCAGGGCCTACATCCTTGCAACTGACAAACCTGGAACACCCTCATAGATAAACATTGCACTCCATTGCACACTGCATTCCATTTCAATATTCTAGTCACTTGCACTAGATGCATGCAAAGTTAATCACAACACACTACTTCAGTGTGAGGTCTTCTGGATTGGTGGCTGGAACTAACACATGTCAACTGAGCTTAGCCAGACCCTCCAGAATATTGCAGCATGAAATGGAAAAGTTTGCGGCACAAAAATGAAAAAATTGCGACACACAAGTGCGTTTTTTGCGGCATTTTTTTTTGTTGAAAAATACATAATTTAACATTTTTTTAGCCTAAAACTAAGAACTTGAACAGTAAAGAGTTTTGCACATTGAAACAGGAACGTTTGAGGTGATGTGGGGAACTTTTAACAAACCTACAAATAGTATTTTAGTTTTCATCAGACTCATCTTCAGACTCTGCTTCTAAACCTTGCCAGTTTCGTTGCAAGTCCTCGGACGAACCAGAAGCAAACTCAACATCCCGTTGCTGCTGGTTGTAGTGCGAAAACACAAGTGCTCATATTGTTTTCTCAACAAGCGATTGATGACTAGCAGACAAAATGATTTAGTAAATGCGGTTACTCCTCTCTGCATCGGCAGAACTTATGACACAGCCTTTGTATGCCCTAGTCACTTTTGATAGTACAGGTAGACGGTCAGCCATCCTTTGCCAGAAAATGTCTGTGTCAATTATTCCAGAGACGGATGCACAAACTGTCTCTGGACCTAAAATTTCAAAGTACAGAAGAAACTCCTGATCAGGAACCTCACTTAGTCCTGGGATAACAGAATAATCATTTTTGTCTTGTGTTAGAATGCTAAGGCTTGCTGGATTAAATATGCGTACCTGTTTTAAAAAGTTTATCCCAGGATGACCACGATCCATATATTTGCCTAGCTTGTCGAGAACATTTTCAAAAGCCTGAGTAAGCTGATCCATGAGCTGTTCTTTCCGATTCAGACTCAATGTAGTTCCTTCTCTGGAGTCAAGAAAAGGTTGCAGTGACTCCAATGTCAGCACAGAATTGTTGGTAAAGTTAATGTGTAGGTCTTCAAGATAATCGTACACCTTCATGGCAACAGGTATCTGACTCTGAAAGATGTCAATAAGAAACAGGATGCTCTGGCACTTGTCAGCCACCATCTCCAGCTGAACTTTGATGCAATTCTTGCTAATGCCACTGAGAATCCTTTGAAGGTTTTCTAAGGAATCGGGGGTGACTTGCTGAGATGCATCTCAGATTCCACAAAACCAGAATATGTGTGGAAATGTTTGCAGTGATACTGAACTGCAGCAAATCAAGAATTCCAACCGGTACTGCATGGGTCGGGTGCCATTCAGGGTTGCATTCCACGGGTCTCAGTGAGGTGTTATAAGAATCTCCGCTTTCTGCTACCAGCCATATAGAAAATCCTAGAGAAGTACATTATAAACGCATTCAGCTCAACAAATGGTTTTCGGCAAGACACCCCATCAAGGTTGAGGATGTGTGCCAAGCATGTGATGTGGAATAGAACAGTTTTGTATGCCTTAAGCAAGTATGTGGCATTGTCCGTGTTGAAGCACAGAACATCTTGGAATGCAGTGTCGTAGTCAGTGAGAACCCTCACAACTGCCTGTGGAACTGCGGCATGGTTGCACTGTGCTAGGAACACTGTGTCAGCAAGGTATGTGTGTATTCGTTGACTGACATCAATCATCCAAACTGCTCCAAATAATATATTGAGGACACAGCGTCCTTTAACATCCGGTGTCTCATCGAATATGACGCATATGCCTTGATTTTTCAGTTTCTCCTTGAGGTCATTTTTGGCCTGCCTGCATCTTTCAGGCAAATGCCTCTCCTGGAGCTGGTGACTTCCAGGGATGGCGCCGCCTTTGAGGACTTTGTCATGAAGGAACCTGCGCAGCACAGGATGGTCGGTCTTGCTCAGCGGGCTATTTAGGGCTGTGCACACATTGGTCCAGTCAATGATTAGATCATGATTGGCTGCCCTAGCAGCTGTCATTTTTCCAAAGCTTGAGGTAACAGTAGTTTGCCTGGGAGGTTTTGAGGTTGAATGAGGCTCAGCATCATCTCTGCAATGTTTTGTGCTTTTTTGAGCGCATGTGCACATCAACAGTGTATTTTCGAACATGGTCCACAGCTACATTACAGAGAGAGCAAAACATGACTCCACCATCTGCATACATTATCTTGCTGTACAGTTTTGCCCTGTCACCTGCACTTATCTGTGTGGCCAAATGAGAGCGATTCTTCTCAGGCTTCAACGGTTGCAAGAATTTCTCCATTGTGTCCTTTGACTGGGCTAGCAGTCTTCTGCTGCGGTGTGGTGCTCTCCTTCCCAATTGACCGGTCTGGAAAACGTCAGCTGCGGTGTCAGCTGCAGTGGTGACTTCTGTGATGTACAGATCCTGCTTCTTAGCTCAGGAATGTCAAAATATGTTCCTGGTGGAATACATTGCAAACAAATCATCAATCTCCCGTGCTGCTCCAACCCAACAGAGTATGCAGACTGTTGGAGCAGCCAGGGTTGCACAAACAATTACATTCTGAACACTGCATTGTCATTGCTCAAACGGAAAACAAATTAATTCTCCAGGTTGCATCTAACAGACTGTGTGGGTGCCTTTTTTTGGTATGTTTATGGAGTGACTGATTAGTAGTTGAGAATGCTCGAGGTTAGGGAAGTGACTGGCGGCCAACCATAACTGCCTGATCCTGATAACTTACTCTAACTCCTCAAAATGCCACATCCCCAACCAGCAGTGATCTGCACATTACCCTTGACATCCCACCTGCCCACTGTGGCATGGAAGACTAACCTTGCTAACTGGTCCTTGCTCTCTGGCACTCTTCTTGATCCAAGGCTGGGCTGCATGATACCAATTGTAGGCGCTCGTAGCTACGAGCGTCAGAAAGCATTACGTCTATGCTTTCCGGCGCTCGACAGGAAGGTGCAATGAAAACACCAGTGGCCTTTTTGGGTGCTCTTGCCTTAGTTGGGGGCAGATTGGTGGGCAGGCCAGTGCTTACCTGGCTATGATTCACCATCTGTCAGCTTGGCAGAGCAGGCACTCACTAACGAGCCTGGAAGGTGCCTAGGAACACAGCCAAATGCTGTGCATCTCCCAGGCCTGCATGACCCTCCCCCAATCCTGGGCCTGCAACGCGGGCGCAGAGCCGGAGGTGTTAACCCTCAAGCTGCTGCAATCAGCAGCCTGCTGTGCTCGCTCTAAATCATTAAATGAGTGCGAAAAAAGACACACTAAGCTAACGTGTCTTTTTTTTCGTGCTCATTTAATGATTTGTAGCGGCAACTGCGGGAAATGGAAAATTTTGTGATTCTTTTGCAAATCGCAAAATCGCCATAAGGTGGATGGTCTGCTTAGCCCCTGTTCTGAATGGGAAAATGGATGTCAGCAATACATGTTTGGATGACATGGCAGATTCAACCCCCACTTGGAAGGAACTTGGTCTGACTCAAGAGACTGGCTGTCAGGACCTTCATCAGGCGAACCTGTTCAGGATGACAGCCAAGTGTCAAAATGAACAGGAGCCATTGGCCTTCCTCATGCATGAGGTTGGAGTATGTGGGGACAAGATGCAACCTCTTGTCAGTGATGTACTCCATGTACTAAACTGAGCAGCCCCCACTACCCAAGCCCAAGTGAGGACTTTCCTGGGTCTCACTGGGAAATACAGAAGTGGCAGCCTATAGAAATATAGCTTTGCCTCTGACTGCCCTCACTACTCATAGGGGACCTAAAGAGTTCTTATGGACCCCTGAGTGTGAGAAGGCCTTCACTGGCCTGAAAGCCTCCGTAGGTCAGGCCGCGGGTCTAAGGGCATCTGATTGGAAGAGACCTTTCCTAGTGCAGACAGATACCTATGACACTGGGATAGTTGGAAGACTTTCACAGCCTAATGACAAAGGTGAGGAACACCCTATATGTCTAGTCAGCTACCAGTTTAGGAGTGGAGAACTCAGTTGGCCCCAGGTGGAAAATAATTGTTTCTCCATTATATGGTGCCCTAGGAAGTTGAGGTCCTACCTCTATGGGACTCACTTCACTGTGTATGCTCCCCCTCAAACCTTGAAGTGGTTGATAGATGTTTAGGGAGAGAATCCAAAGTGGCTCAAGTGGTTCATGAGTCTTCAGGCCTTGAACCTCACTATTGGGCATAGGCCAGATCCCAAATGTAGCAATGTTGATGGGCTGTCCAACAGGGTTAACCGACTGGAACAGAGGACCCATCCAGGGTTGGATTAGTTCCCCCTGTCCCTTAGTCTGGGGAGTGGGGGTGTGTTAGGAAAGATTCTCTTTACTGCACCTTTCCTTCCATCTTTATGGAACCCCCAAACTTTTTGCTTTTATTTTTCAATCTGACGTGGTTTTTTTGCAGTACAGTGAAGCCTTAAGCCTCACTGTACTGGCCTTTGCTCACATGTTATGGGGAAACTGATATGTCCTTAAGGCTATCAGTACTGGGAAACAGTGTTTCCCTTCGTCTTGTGACTATGTTGCTACATTTGGTTACTGTTGTATCACATGCAGTAACTTTTTATCATTGCACAAAGCAGCTTACACTGCAGGATTTTTTGGTTACTCTAGAGGTGCTTAAAAGATGGGCTGTTGGCAGCAGTGACTTTTCCCCACTTTTAGGGGAATTTCGTTTTAGCTTAACCGCGTTTACCGCGTTTGGCTACTTACTGTGGCTACTGGTCAAACATGGCCGTGCCACAAGGTTTTTTACCCATTCTTTTTGCATCTTGTTGTTTAGCCTTCTTCCTGGCCTCAGAGGCCAGAAAGTTCTTTAAAAGGACTTCCAGTGCCTAGGAAAGCAGCAGCTTTTGGCGGGCTTCTGGAGGGCTTAGTGTGTTTGCAGGCATGATGTGGGCTGGGCCAGTCTGGCTCCGCTACACATCCTGGTTTCTGTGTGTCTAAGTGGTATGCATGAGTGTTCCCGCCAGTGGTCCTGATTGGAGCACTGTGGGGTGTTGTGTGGGATAGTTCTGCCATTGGCTAGTGGGAGTTTCGACTCCTACCTGGCTTTTAGGATAAGAAGAGGGCCCCTGCCTGCATTTCTCAGAGATCCTAGAAGAACCTGAATGAGCCAAGAATCCGTCCATCTGAGGATACCCGCAAAGAAACCTAAAACCTATCTGAAGGAGGCCTGGCAACCAACTTCTGCTACAGTCCCGGTGGAGCCGTGTCTGTCTCGTGATCTTCCGTAGGCCTGCGAAGGTGCTACGACCCCAGGAGTGGAGGGACCATCCATTCCCGAAGCCTACTCAGTGCCCAGCACAAAAAGCGCTTTTGGAAGTGCCCAGGAATCATCCTGTGGCTGACCAGCTTCGTTTTTGGGCTACCGGGTTATCTTCATCACCGTTCCGAATTTCCGCCTGACACTTGGCACACCCTCAGCTGCCACTGCAACGACACCCGCTGCAAAATTTCGGCATCCTAGCACCAAGAGGACCCGAGAAAGACCGGAAAGTCTGACCACGGCTACTGAGTCCTGTTGCATCGCTGTGCACGGTGTGCACCGTCTGAAACCTGCTTTCCTGACACGCCTCCAGTCCCGAGAAGGGTGCTGCATCGTTTGTTTTTGCATTTCTTCATCAAGAGTCCTTGCAACAGCAAATGATCCTAACCTGAGAATCACTCGAACCTGCAACCCGTGAAAATCGCGGACACCCTTCCTTTGTTCTGGAAAGACTTCGGAAGATTCGGAGTGAGGGGGGTAAGTTACTTAGCTTTTAACTTACCCATACACTCCTATTATAAGTCAAAGGACTTGTAATAACCTTTATTCTAACACTATTGGCTTTGCCATTACTTGCCTTGGCCAGACTTCTGAGTGTTGGGGGTAATTTTGGGCACTTGTCTATATTGAACCCTGACTCTAAGAATCCATCACTGGATCCCAGAGACCCTGCCTACATTTTTTCCTGCATCCTAAATTCTTTGTAATTGTATCCTGAACAATAGGGCACAAGGCCCCAGACAACTTAGGGTTGGACAATATTTTTTTAAATTTATTATGCATTTTTAAAGCGCTCACACAGCCCGCGGGCATCGAGGTGCTGTTACAGGAATTGTTTTTGTTTTTTAGTTGTGTAATTGTTTTTTTTTCTTAGTTGCGTATTTATAACACGCTTAAATACCCAAAGGTTTCTAAGCGCGGTCCCAGGGATCGAACCTGTGTTGCTTCGTGTCGTCTTGCTTCCAATACGAACACGTTGCAGCTGAGCTATCCTCCCGGGACCAATTATCCCATTTATTATGCCATATTAGTTAGGGGTCATCTCTGTGGACCTTTTTGTGTGTGATACTCACCTATTCATTCCCTTGCAGGAGTATTTTGATTGGTATTATGCACTTCAACCTGTGACTATATATGTATTTTAGTTTCATGGTATTGGTTGATAAGTCTACCTGCTTGTATTCATTTGTCTTATAGTGTGTTAGGCCATAATTAAATAACTGTATTTTTATACATCCTGCCTAAGTGTAATTTGTGACTCCCATTGTGTGACCTCATTGTGGACCCTTTACACTCTCACCCCTCTGAAGAACTTAGCCTAGACCGCCTGTCATTGCTACCTTAAGCTGGTTTGGCTACAGCTTCCCAGAGTTGTCCCTGTCACAATAGAGTTCGGCCTTCTATACATCTGTCCACCAGGCCAGAGTATAAAAAAAATCAGTCTTAACAATCATCCACAAATAAATGGACAAACCAAGAGGACTAATCAGACATATTTACGTTGCTACACTGGTTCCGTACAATCAGATTGGGCAGATTATTTTAATACAGCAGAGGTGGCTTACAACATTGCCACTCATTCATTGACTCAATGTAGTCCGTTCTACTGCACCTACGGGTTACACCCCAAGAGACTACCTATACCCCCCCAATTGTTCCCACCTCCATGCCCTCTGTGAATGACCATATCAAGGCTATCAGTGACACACAAGCATCCCTAAAATCTATTTTGGCAAGAACCAAGGCCTATCAGGACATCCAAACCAATTGACTGAAAACTCCTGAACCCCCATATCAAGTTGGCGACCAGGTATGGTTCAGTATACGGGACTTACCCTTGCGCAACTGTCCCCAGAGGTTTGCCCCTCGTTTTGTGGGACCTTACCTGATCATGAAAAGACTGTCGTCTGTGGCCTTCCGCCTCCTCCTCCTCCCAGCATCATGGTGCATTCATCCGGTGTCCATGTCTCCCTGCTCAAGCCCTATCTGCCAGACTCATTGCATCGTACCTGCCTTTGCCTTCGCCCGGATCCCGTTGTTGTAGTTAACGGCAAACCTGAATATGAGGTGGAAGCCATATGTGATGCTCGTCTTGTCTGGTGTCGTCTCCAATACTTGCTCCACTGGAAAGGCTATGCATCTAGTGATCGCACCTGGGAACCTGCCTCTCAGGTGTTTGCCCCGCAGCTAGTCCAATGCTTTTACCATCGCTTTCCTTGGAAACCGGGCGCCCTCGGAGTCCTAGTGAGGGGGCAGAGTGTTATGCCATTTCGTAACTCCTCGTTTCTCAATCGAGGCTGGGGAGCCTGGCGACTGTATGACTGCTGGCGGCGCTCCCCTTAGCTGGGTCCTGGTGGTCTGGTCCCCACCCGCGCTTCAGTGGTCCTCCACTGTTCTTTGCTGGCATGGTGGGGGTGCAAAAGCACAGAGTTCGGTGTAGCCGTTCGTGGCCATGTTTGCCTGGCCAGCTTTACTGCATCACGGCCAGGGCCATGCAGATGCTTGTGTGCGTTCCGCAAAGCCTTGCCTAGCAACCACTCACATGCCTACAAAAGCAGGAAGTAGACCCAGCTTTTCACGTCTCAACACTCTTGTTGCTTGCTCCTTTCCCTTCTTCTTGTTCTCTGTGCCTCTTTCCTGGATGTTTCCTTGTTCCCTGCTCTTTGCTTCCCAGCTATCTGCCTGCTTATTCCTTGCCTCCCAGCACTCTGCCTTCTTACTTCTTGCCTCACAGCGTTCTGCCTGCTTGCTCTGTACCTTGTTGCTCTCCTCTCCTTGCTACCTCGTGGTTGCTCTTCCCTTGCCTTTGCCTTATTTGACCATCTTGTGTGCCTTTCCTGTATTCCCGGTTTTCAGTGCCTTGCACTGTTTTTGTACCACGTAAAATCCACCAGGTTCTCCTTTCCATGGTGCAAGAAGTATCATCCTGTCTCCTGCCTCCTGGTGTATTATCCAGATAGGCGGTTACAGGGTAGTGATTTTACACTACACCTCTTCAGCTCCTTCCGGCTCAACCTTCGAGGGACACCGTGGCGCATACTACACCTCGAACTCCAAGATCAGGTACGCACCAGCACACCCTCCAGCTTGACAAATACACAAAGAAAATATATGGTAATACATAACATGAACAACATTCACAGTTTCTGAATAACCTTCTAGTGTCCCGGGTAATTTTCTTTCCCCAGGTTTCAAGGTTAGTTCAGCCAATGTTCAACTAAAGAAAGATATGTCTCAAATCAGTTCTTTATGTTTCAAAGTCAAAGTAAACGTTGTTAACAAAAGTTCCAAGGATAGCAAATCTCTTCTCCTTGGTGAAATATCCACTTTCCTACTTCCAACTAATAGCACCAATGGTAATCCCAGCCACAATGTTTTCTCTCCTCTTCAAGAAGACTTGCCACAGTTCACAAGAAATGCAATATCCACAACTGTCAGTGATACAAAGTTCTTGGTTAACAGTTAATATTTTCTTAGTTACAGTTTTAGAGTTCACAATGGTATATTTGTCAGGATGACTTCTCAGCGATGCTGCTTCAACTTCGACAACTTCAGTTCTACTTGATTCACTATGAGAACAGTCACCTTTGTCTTAGAGTACTCCACTTAGTTTAAACCACTACAATGTTGCATTTACTGACAACCAGATATACTACCACAGCTTCTGCACTTTGGACTACTACCACAGCTTCAGTGATTTGTACTTCTAGACAGGCTTCCACAAAATATACTTTAAAGTACTTCAACACCTTTAAGTAGGCAAGGCACTCTTCCTCTGAATAATTCTCTCCAAAAAGGGCAGCCTCTTTGCCTCTCTTGACTGTCGGCCACAAAAACAACCTGGGTGGGCCTTTAAGATGCACCTCTCTCTGTCTTCCACAGTCGCTGGCAGTACAGGTTGTGTCAACTTCAAAATAGTGTTTACAAGCAGCCAGTTTTACCGGCGTCTCTCTTGTTCTCCCACTTCTGCTTGGTTTGCCAGCCTCGTGCCTTCTTCCTTCTGCTATTACAGCTCACTTTCCAGTCACCGTTCCAGCTCCTTTCTGTCCGCCCTACTGCCTGCACCTGAGGGGGCCTTTCATGCCTCCCAGGTTCTCTCAGGTGTGGGCTGTTAGGCATAGTTGCCTGACTACTGCAACTGCATGCCGCTTCAGCCCTCTACCTCCTCCCAGTACGTATGAGATTATGGCACTTGTAGTCCCCTTCAACAAAGTTAGCTCTTTTAACAATTGAATTACTTTTAAGGGTAGATGTATGTCCCTTAAACTCATTAAAAGATGGACTGTTAGAATTGGTTGTTGCAGAGGAAGATATTGGATTTACGGCATTTTCTCTAGATTCTTTTACATTATACTTTTGGGAGTAAGGAGGGTATTTATCCTGAAATACCTTGAAAGATCTTTCTGTTGACAAGGCTTGCTCAGATTTAATAGAGCTTGTACCCCGGGTCACAGATTTTCTATGTGGGCAGGGACCATATAATGACAATATGCCATTAGCTGTTTTGGCAACCTAGAAAGGCACTTCCTTTCTGAGGGCAAATACTGTGTCTCATCCCACAGGATCTCCTCACCACCCCGTCCCTATCTCCTCCCAGGTGATCCTCCCGCAGTACACCACTCCCAAGGTCAGGATCAGGAAGCGTCTGCCTTCCCTGGCCACCTGGGAGGAAACTTTAGGCAGGGTTTCAGTGTGGGATCCGTAGGACTCTTCACAGTTATTAGATTGTGTTGATTTTGTCTTATGGGATCATTCACTGGAGTGCTTTACCTCCCAGGAGTATCTTCCACTGTGCTAAGAGGAATTACCTTGAGTATTTCGTTATATTTGTACGCGTATCTTAGACACATAATAGTCTTTTGTACCTCCTACTCCAGCTCCTGTCCTCTAACAACCAGTTTGTGAGGGAGGGTGTCCTGTAGCACTCCTGCCTAGGGGGATATATGACACCAGTTGATTTCATCAGCCAAATGGATCTATCCTTTTGGGGAGGAAGAGCACAGCGACACAAGATTTCCGAGAGAACTACAGTTTTGCACAACTCTGTCTGACAAAAGTGCTGTAAAACTGCACCATTTCAACCAATTATTTTACAAATGTTGTGGTGTGGGGGGGGTCACCCCATACCACCAAGGTTGCTACATGCTCCCTCATTATGCTTGGTAATATGCATGAATTTGAAGGAAACATACATGCACATCGCTAAAGAATGTCACCAGCTGCCACTGATCTCTTGTCATATAGGAATTGATGGGGGACTGAGTGCATCCAGAAAACAGCAAGCACATGTGAGCTTAAACGCTCTAAGAACACAGCACTCAATACAAATAGCAAGTAGTGCCATTCCAAAAAAGCCACATTCAGGTCACCTGCCACATGCAACCTAGGAGGCCAAATCAGCATGCCTCATGTGTCATCTGCACAATATACTGTTATGTTATGTTACATATTCTTATAACGCATACGGTCGCCGGGGGCATAATGGCGCTGGGGAGTGACTAGATAGGGTGCTGCCTAGAACAGGTGAGTTTTCAGAAGGCGCTGAAATATAAAGAGGTCTACCATGGCTCGAAGTAAGAGAGGGAGAGCGTTCCATAGTTTGGCTGCTACCTAGGAAAATGAGGGGACGCCCACCAGGGTGAGGTTGCATCACGGCATCGCGGAACCACACCAGAAGGAGGGCGTCAGACGAGTGGCGGGATCGGCTAGGTGCATGCGGCAGAAACATTTCCTGTAAATACTCTACTCCCAGCCCATAATAGGCTTGGTGAACTATGCATAGAGATTTAAAGGCAATCAGCTTTTGGACTGGCAGCCAGTGGAGTGAACGGAGGACCGGAGAAATGTGCGAGCTGTAAGGAGTAGCAGTGGCAACTCATGCTGCAAGATTTTGCTACCTTAAGCTGGTTTGGCTACAGCTTCCCAGAGTTGTCCCTGTCACAATAGAGTTCGGCCTTCTATACATCTGTCCACCAGGCAATAGTTGAAGGCGATGTAGAATTTTGAGTGGTTGAGCCAACAAAAAAGAGTTGTAATAATCAAGACGGCTCAAGAAGAAACTACTAGGGCATGCAAGTGGGCCGGGAGGAAAGGCAGAACCTTAAGCAGAACTCTAAGTTGATAAAAGCCCACGTTGCAGATGGAACTAAACTGCGCTGAAGTGGCCAAGGAATTAGCGAACATACATCCAAGGTTCTTCACCTGAGGGGCAGGGGCCCAATTCCGTAGGTCAGCAGACAGATGACCAGAAAGTGGAAGAAGAGCGAGGTCCAGGGGAGTTACCTACCACCAACACCTCTGTCTTGTCTCCATTCATTTTAAGCCAGTTGCTACCCATCCAGCTACCCAACGCCTCCAGGCACCCCCTAAGCTGAGACACTATGTCTGGCTGATCCAAGTCAAGCCAGACAATGACTTGGGTGTCATCAGCATAGGAGTACCACCGGAAGCTGCGGGAGCAGATGAGCAGTATAAGAGGCAGTATGTAAATGTTTAAAAGAGCAGGACACAATGCGGAGCCCTGAGAAGCGTCAAAGGGAAGTGCATGGGGTTGTTAAAGAAAGGAGGAAAGAGTTCAAATGTGTGTCCTATCCATCAGGAAGGAAGAAATTCAGGAGAGAACCTGCCCATAGAGGCCAGCCCTGGAGAGGCGTTGCAGCAGCATGGAATGGTTGACTGTTTCAAAAGCTGCAGAGAGATCTAAAAGTATCAAGGCACCTAACCCCTTCCTCCCCCCACCCCTTGCTTCTCTTATTTATTTATTTATTTCCATTTATAAAGCGCACAAACCGCCCTAGGGCATTGAGGCGCTGTTACAGAATATGCACTTGAACAGTATTTTGATACAGGTTGAGACATTGGGAGAGCAGAACTCATGCTCCAAGGTTACAGCGGAGCCGAGGAGAGGATGCAGTCTACTTGAACAGATTGGTTTTCAGTGCCTTTCTGAAAGCTGTGAGGGAGGATCCTGTTCTTAGTTCACGTGGTAGTGAGTTCCAAGATTTTGGTGCTAATACTTCAACACTTGAACCCCCGGCTTTGGCTCTGTTAAAGGCAGGGATTGTGAGTTGGTGTGAGTATATGTCACGATTAGGTCTCAGTGTTTGGGCTTGGTGTATTCTTTCCACGAGGTACTTGGGTGCTGTTTGTGATAGGCATTTGCGCCTGATTGTGAGAGTCTTGAAAAGTTTGCGCTCTCTGATGGGGAGCCAATGGGCATGGTGTCTTGCTTGGGAGATGTACTCTCTCCTAGTGATGCTGAGCGCTTCTCTAAGCGCATTGTTTGTGCGACTTGTAGTCTGTTTATGTATTTGGCGGATGTGCCGAGGAGCAAGACATTACAGTAGTCAAGCTTTGCGCCTATGGTGGCTCTAACAATGTTGTGGCAGTTCTTGGCAGAAAGATGGGGTTTTATCGCATTGATAATTTTGGTGGTCAGTGCTGCTGAGGAGGAGATATAGCTGACATGTCTGTCCATGGACAAGGTTGAGGCCAGGTAAACTCCCAGGGTTTTTACCGTTGCTGAGACTTTGATTAAAGAGTTCTCAATTGTGAAGTCGCTGTTTTGCTGTCTAGTTATTTTAGGGTCTCTTTGGGGCCCACCAGTAGGATTTCTGTCTTGTCCCCATTTAGACAGAGACCGTTTGTTGCCATCCAGGCCTGGATGATAGCGTATGTGTGGTGTAAGGTTTTGAGATCTTGTTGGTAGTCACCAGTTAATGGGAGAAGAATTTGTGTATCATCGGCATAATTGGTGAACGTTATGCCGAATTCTTCTAGGTCATTGAATAGTTGTAGGGTGAATAAGTTGTAGAGAGTGGGGGAAGTGCAAGAGCCTTCTGGTATTCCACACCCAATGGGGGATGGAGCAGCTGAGGCCTGGTCTGAGAAGACCCTCAGGGCACGGTCTTCTAAGAAGGAGGTTATCCAGATGGTAGCCTCACTGGAGAAGTGGGCAGAGTCTGTGAGGTGTTTTCCTAGGACCTTGTGGTCAACCAGGTCGAACGCAGCAGACAGGTCAAGGAAGAGGAGGAGGAGTGGCAATTTACCCTTGTCCATGTTTTGGAGTTGTTCCCAGAATGTTGTGCAGTTCTAGGTAGGACTGGATCTGCAGGTATGCAGCCTTGTCAAGAATTTCAACAGGATGGCACGGTGGTGATCGGTCTGTAGTTATTAGGTGAGTCAAGGTCCAGTGTGGGCTTTTTCAGCAGTGGTCAGACCCATGCTTCCTTGAGGGAAGAGGGTACCATGCCAGAGGTGAATGAAGCATTAATGAAAGCTTTGATGAAGGGGGCTAGTGTGCCCGTGCAGTCTTTGATTATGCTGGCTGGACAGATGTCGTCTTTGCATAGTGATGGTTTTATGTGTTCCATAATTGATATGACTTCAGGAATGGTTACCTTACTGAAGGTAAAGAGTGGGGGATTGGTCACAGGGATATTATGAGGATCTAGTTCAGGGGTGGTGTGTATTGGAGGGGTAGCCTTCGGCAAGTTGTCAAAATTGGTTTTGATCTTTTCTTGGAGTAGGTTTATTTTGCCCAGCATGGCATGTTGGATGTCGTTACACCATTTCTCATCTTTTACAGTTTGGTGTGTGGACGATGGCGGAGTGACCAATTTGGTAAAAATGGCGAACAGTTCCCTGGATTGGGATTTTGCTTCATCAATTCTGATGGTCTAGGATCCTGCTTTAGCAGTGGTGATGGCATTTTTGTATTGCTTGGAAATGGCGAGCTAGAAATCACGTTTGGTGGCTGAGGGGCAAGTTTGCCATTTGTTCAGAGCCTGTCTTTTGAATGCATTTAGGTCGAGGAGGTCTCGATTGTACCAAGAGTTGGTGTATTTGAAGTTTTTTGCTCTTTTCTTCTATAATGGGGCAATGGTGTCAACCGCTTGTTTGAGAATGGTGTTGTATAGCTCAACCAATTCTGTCGGGTTGTTGGAGAGTGGTAGTGATAGTTCGGTGCAGAGTCCAATCTGCCTCCAGTCCGCCTTCGCCGCTGAAGTTGCTGAGGAACCGTGAACCACTGACTGCTGGTAAGAGTCAATCATGGTAACTGATATCCGCCCACAGACGCGGCAAACAACATTGAATGCTCGAAATCGCGGCGAGCTTTCCTTTTCAACTGAAGCCGCGATGTCAGTTGTTAGCGTTCCCATCAACACTCCCCCTCCCTTCCCTACCCTCCCTGTGTCCACTCTTTCTCCCCTCTCTCCCGCCCTTCATCTCTCTCTTGTCCCAGCCTGTCCCTGCTCTCTTTCTCTCCCCCGCCTGGCTCAATATGTGGCCGCAAGTTCCCCAAGTTCCCCTGTTGGTCCCTCACTATTTGATGCTGGTGGCATCAAAGCACCAATTATCGCTTTATATCCAGCTGATGTGTTGGCGGACGATGTGCAAACTCAGATTAATGACTGATTAATGATTTGCACACAAAGCCGGAAAGCGCGGCTGTAAACAATGTGATAAAGTTGAATGAAGGAGCTGACACACTTGTTGTCTTGGACAGTGCTAATCAGACGTTGGCTGACGTATGTTGTGATGAAACAGAAGTAGTCGAACAAGTCGTGACATCTGACTGTTCGACTCAGAACTCTCACTCCAACGAGCCTTCTAATGCTTGCAATGACATTTCAAAGGTGGTGAAACTGAACATAGTGCTACCCCAATCAGATTCACTTCCAGTCACTACTGCGATTAATGGACCCCAGATACTAGAGTCAACTGTGATGGTAGAAATTGACACTGCGTCTTTTCTATCCCCGTTTGACGTAACAGATACAGAACTCTTGGCTTTAAAATTACCAAATGGAACAGGAAATCTGACAAACTTTTCCTTTGTTCCGCCAATAATTAGTGAAAAAAAACACGACTCTTCAGCCAGAAGAGTTGTTGCTGGGAACATGGTCTCTGAAATTGAGTCAGACGTGTAAAGTAGGGACGCAGTACGTCCATTGGAAACTCCTGTACTTCAGCCTTACCTGCCCTGCCTTCCAACTAATAACCATAAAAAAAAGTTTGGGATTGGATTTGGCAGGACGTGAAGCGCGGTTGACGGAGCGTTTGACAGCTGACTATCAAGCTCTAAAAAACAAATGAATCCACAGTTTTTCTATGGCCCCGCAAAGTACGTGAATCGCAAAAGAAAAGCCGCCTAGCAACAGTGAATAAGGAGTGAAGTCCGTTCATAACTTAAAAATCGACACGCTTAAATCATGGACGAGTACACTGCACCAAAAAGATGCACAGAGCATACAAAATATGGGCATTACCTCGACAAGAAATTCATACTCGAGCTCCTCAAAGGAGCAGACTGAAAACCTGCAATACCATTGCAACACAAAAGCAGCTCATCAATTCTCAAGAAATGAATGGCGCTCAAGCAAACAGGATGAACCGTCTATCCTAGAGTCTGAGTCAGACACTCACAATAAAGAGAATCCATCGGTGGCAGCTGGGATACAGATTCATAATAATGTTCTAGCGGGCACAGCACTAGCCTTGATCCCATTCATTAAACTTTACGAAACACTAAATGAGACTATAAAAGACCAAAATGCCCTGATGCACAATCTAATAAATAAAGTCTCGTCACTGGAAGAAAATAACACTCATTTATTGACTAGAGTTTAACGTGAAGCCGAGATCTCCTTTCAATGGCAAAACCGGCTAGGAGATCTTGCAATGAGAGACCATATGGATAAAACTGATCAAATGGAGGCAATTTTGGAAATAATGAAGTGGTGTTGGCACTCTATACCCATGAGCATGGCGGACATTGATGGTCCATCAAATGAGAGGTTTCCACAATGTCCAGAAAGGACAAATGCAAATACAAGGAAAAACATAATTCCATGCGGAAAAAACAACACCCCTATGTGTACCACTGCCCCTGATAAGAGTCTTGATACACCTCAACCAGCTGAAGCGAACAACGTGATTACTGTGACAGCCGATCCACAAGTTGCACCTACAATAGAAGATCAGTCTGAATGTAATCATTCAAGTAAAGCACAACCTGGATCGGGTGTTCCACTACGAAACACCATTTCACCGGTGGTTGTTGTGGAGAAAGACCAAAACACAAATGAAGCTACTGTACCTCTTTCTAAAGGAAATGTCAACACCTTTGGTATTTTTACTGGGGCTGCAAAACTGATTGTTTCCACGGCTCCATTCAAACTGTGTGAAAAAGCTACAAAAGCCCCTGTTAACAAACAAATACTGAATAAGTGGCAAACAAACACGAGTAAAGCTCGAACGAAAACCAAACAGTTTGTGAGGAATCTTTCGACACCACAAAAGCTTGGTCTCTTTTCGCGTAATGCATTGAACGCTCAACAGGATAAGCCAGATATTGTGCCACCTAGAAAATCAGCGTTGAAAGAAATACCAAAATCAAATGTGGCGGAAATACCAAATCCAAATAAAAGACGAAGAATTGAATCTGTCTCTGGTTCAAATATGACTGATCTAAGTGTTATTCACTTATGTGATCTTTCCACATACTCAGTTGAATCTGATGAACTAAAGCAGCCAGTGGAGGTGGACGAAAGCTCTCATCCCGTTTAAAGATCATCCAAGGCCCGAGAAAAATTCATCAAGCACACAAATCCAAAGCCGGTGACACTAACAAGCCAGCATTGAGTGCTAATTCTAATCCCTCATGTGAGACTTCACAAAGCCGGAAACAGATGACGGATGAAGATGGTGCCCGACAAATAAGATTGATCTCAACGAAGCTAAATCCCAAGATGACGGCGGCTCAATGGAAAAAGCAAAAGCAAATGAATCCAAAAGAAACTATGCCTTCGAAATCGGCACAGGGACAAAAGCTTTGGAGAATCAGACTTGAGAATATTTTCTCTGACGCAAATGAAGTTAATCTAAATCGCAGAAATGTGATGCGGTTGTTACATAATTTTCCATCTCTAAGAACGATAACTTCCAATGATATAGCCATTGTGGAATACATCACTGAGGACTCTCTGGATAAGGTCTATTTGCACATAAACTCTCAGGCAGTTGAAAATGCTTTACTTGCAGCAAAAGACGAACTGCTGTTGTACGGTTTTGATTTGACATTAGAAGCCAAACATCAGAGAGAAGGAAGATGTGGCACCACTCGACAAATTAAATTATTATGCTCTGTTGGTAGACTTTCAAACAAAGTTCAACCAACCAAACAGTTGAACATATATAAGAAAATATGAAATTTAGTACACTGGTGTCCCAAAAAAAGAAACAATTGCAACGTGATATGAGAAAATTAAAAAAAGGCTCAGACCCAAATAAACCGACACGAATGAAACATCTTAAGGCGAAGTACCGTAACTGGTTGAAATGTTTTACAACTATGAGAGACCTAGAGCGAGGAGAGCGAATTCTAAAGCTAATTATTTGTCATCAGACAAAGGAATTATGGAATATAATAAACAACAAAACCATATTCCAGAAAGCAAAGACCCATCATGGTATCTTTAAGGCCCGTTGGGAACAACACTTTGCTAAGGTCTTTGGAATTAATGTAAACCAGAAGAGCGATGAAACGCCCGTAGTCGTCCATTCCTGGAACGTAATCTGATCGAGAGAGGACATATCAACAGCAATCAAAAGGCAGCCGAGATGATCCGGCGAACTACCGTCCAATTGTCTATTGGACATTGTGAGTAAGATTTTTGCGTCCTTTTTACAGCAGAAGCTGTCAAAGTGGACTATTATCTCAGGCCACTTCGATATACGTCAGACAGGTTTCACTAAGGGTGCTGGAACAGAAGTGAACTTGACTATATTGAATCTGCTGAAACTTGAAGCCCTACAACAAGGGAAAAATCTGTTTATCGCATTCATTGACATGAAACAAGTGTTCGATTCACTCGACCAATTAAAATTGCGGGAAAAATTGAAGATCTGGTCGTGTCCGCTTGAATTATTGCAGCCAATAATGGCCCTCCATAAAGAAACTTCGATCAGAGTGTGAATTAACGAAGCTGGTGAGCTCACTGAGGAATTAATTACCAACAAGGGAGTTAAACAGGGATGCCCCCTGGCTGCCCTCCTATCCAAATTATTTATATCAGATGTTTCTGAAGCTTTTTCTCAGACACAATGTTTTCCTCCAAAGATAAACAGCCATAGTATCAGTTGGACAATATATGCGGACGATATTGTCCTAATGGACTCAACACCAATTGGCCTTCAGAGAGTCCTATTGGCTCTAGAAAAGTATTTAAGTGACAACTCTCTGCAAATCAATGTGGAGAAGACAAAGATCATGTCGATTGGAAACACCTCAAAAAGATTCATCAAAAATTTCAGATGGAACTTGCAGAAGTACAGATACAACACGTACCAACTGTTCGATATCTAGGCATCCTATTCAATACCTCAATTAGAGAACATGAATGGATGTCTGATCTTAAACAACGTATGTTGACCTTTTCGCTGCAAGGGGCTAAGCTTCATGCCGAATACGAGAAGTTCACTCTAAAACCTGTATTAATTTTTTATATTCATAAAGTGATCCCGTCAATCACATTTGGAGCCGAGGCCAGCTGGAATCTAGACTATCATCTGTGGTCAACCCTTGAAGGTTTGTTTTGGAGACGTATCCTGAAGCTTCCAAAAGGCGTCTCAATGATTTCCATAAGGTACGAATTGGGAATCGAATCCATGTACAACATAGTTGTTTGGAAATCGCTGGCTATGCTACGGAAGATGTCGCTAACGGATCAGGCCCTGGCATATCAAATTTTCTCAACGGCGGGCCAAAAGCAATATCATAACAAAGGGGAGTCTGGGAATCTCTCCACCAGCATGAACACAGCCCAATGACCAATGACACTAAGCCAAGGCTGAAACACGTGTATGGGGTTACTGATGGTACTCTTGTTCAGAGGAGAATTGCCTAGCATTTCGGCGCTGGACTGCCCCTGGGCAGGACAAAGGCTGATATGCGGGGAAATTTCTTCTCTGTGAAAGGGACAGTGAGCTAAAGACTTGGTAGAGTCTCTCCCAGGGGTTATTCACCCAGGAACAGGTCATTGGGCTGTGTTCGTGCTGGTAGAGAGATTCCCAGACCCCCCCTTTGTTTCAAAAGCAATATCATAGTATTCTGCAAAATTGGTTCATCAGACTAAAAATTATCCTAGAATTTGCAGATATTAAGTGGGAAACACTCATAGCAATGCCCCAAATCGCCAAACAGAAATTAAGAAAATGGAACTGGATACAAAACTTAGAACAAAGAAACCTTCTGTCTTCGTCAATTGATTTGGGGCCTCTAACTAACTGTTTAGATCGTTTGCCCATATATCTTCTAAAATTTCCTTCAAGAAAACATTGCAACCAATTCATGAGACTGCGTTTAAATGCATACACAACTAAGGAGATCCAATGGAGGCGAAGAGTCACTAACATCGATAATAACCTCTGTTGGTTCTGTGAACAATCAGTTGAATCAGTGAAACATCTGATCACTGAATGTCATAAATTAATGCAGTCACGAAATGGCCACCTTGGAGCTTTTGCTCCGGTAGATGAAGACATGGACAAATGGTGGTATTGGATTTTGTCTAGAACTAATGTACCCCTCACTTGTGCAGTATGTGAGCTTTTGGAAAACAATCTGAGAGAGGAACTGTCCTAATTTGGAAATGTTTTCCTATATTCATTTATGTTAATGTCAAGAACGTCTTCGTTTCTGCAACTGTTTTCTTGTGTTTTTGTGTGACAGTTGGAACTGCTTTTTCATTGTAATTGAAGTTTATATATAAACTAATTGTTACAATTAAAATTAAAAAAAAGAAAAAAAAAATAGTGCTGATGCTTCCAGAAGAGGGAGAATTCTCTCTTTGGTAAGCATTTTTTTTTACCTAGCGCTGGTGGCCGGCATAGGAGGGTTGTGTTGGGTTGGAGCTTGTGACGGAATGTTGAAGTGGATGAGGTGGTGGTCAGTCCATGGACGTGGGTGTTTGAACTAATGTCTGCATTACAGTTATGGTCCGCTAGCCAATCTAGAATGCGTCCTTTGATGTGGGTAGGGGAGTCCACTTTTTGCATGAAACCCAGGGCCCGGAGGGATTTTGCAAAGGCTTTACTTTGTTTGTCTTTTGAGTCCAGGAAGCCGAGATTGAAATCTCCTAAGAGGATGGATCTGGTGTTAGATTTGAGGTTATTGCCTATGAGGTGTAGAATATTGGCTTGGAAGTCTAGTAGTGGGTCTGGGGGGCGGTATACTAGGTGCATTGTTAGAGTATCATTAGGAGAAAAGGAGACTTTTACATTTGATTTGTCTGACCTTGAGGGTTTCTTTCACTATGAGGGCGACCCCTCCCCCTTTGTGTTTCGGTCTGTCCTAATGGAGAATTGTTTACCTGGGGGTAGTGACTGGCATATGGCTGGACCGGAAGCTTTGTGTAGCCATGTTTCAGTGATGGCAAGTGCATCGAGCTGCAGGTCATTGATTCATTCATCTTCATTGGATGTACTGAGTCCCCTCCAAATTGCATAGATGTCCTTCCTGCACAACAATGTCATAGGCAACAACCGTTGCTGCAGATGCGAAGACGCTGCCCAACCTCCTGCACACGCAAATAAGTTCTTCCTGCCCGCAGGCAACACACTCGACATAACACTACACTCATAGAAGGGCAAAGAAGCTTTAATGCCGAAACAACACACCACGGCTGACCTATAACTACCTTGCAACCACAGACCATAGCTCATAAAATATATATAAGAGGGTGAAGGCGACCACCATTTTCTTCATTTGCACTTGGAATACTCAGTCTCCTGCATCTAAGCATTAGACAACAGTCTGGACAAAGATTACGTATGCAAAACGCATGCAAAGACGTTTGATTTATCAAGAAAAAGAATGATAGAATGAAAGTAGACTGCAAAATTCTCATTAACAGGATTTCTTTATGACAGAGCCCGCACTGATGAAGGACAAGGTGTCCGAAATGCATCGGAGAAGGGCCTCTGCTGAAGAATGTTGAATTAAAGTAAAGCTGATTACTTGAAAATCTAAATGAATGTGCACATCATCCTTTCTTCAACCACCACTGGTTGATTGAAAGATCTATACAAATAAAATCACTGGATATCAAAGGACTAACTTTTGACATAGTATTTACTACACCACCAGGAGTCTCCAAGCTCAGTGAGAGTATCACTGAGCAAATCTCTGCCTGCCTGCGCAACAATACCATTGTCAACACTGTTAAGTGTCTGCTTTCACAGATCTCCCAATAGGCACCCAAGGATGCCAGCAAACGGAAGCAAGAGCATCTGAATCCACCACCATTGCCTTCTGCTCTGCAGCAGGATGCAGTGCCGGAGCCCGCCACCCACTCCATCAAAGACACTAGAATGAGCCTACTTGCACTTGGCCACCACTGCCATTAGCCAACCTGCAACATACCGTCTACAATGGTTACCACCACCCTGTAGTCCACCATTACCCCTACCCTGACTACCACCACCACTCTGCTTACCAACACACCCTGTAATGCGGCTACCACAAACACCACTATCCTGCCTGCAACCGTTCTGTCCACTGCTGTTACTGCTACCTTAGGGTTTGACATGCCAGACCCTTACCACCCGATCCTCCGCTATGCAGGCACTGCAGTGGCACCACCATGAGGACTATTATTTGAATCCTGATGATGACGATGCTGACACTGCACACTGTAGAAGCTGGGGCAGGTGGAGCAGGGATGAGGCACCTTTACAACACGTTCACCCCCTGTTATCCTGACAAGGTCCCCCAATACACCATCTAGGAGAGGCTACACGGCACAGGGCAGCAACAGGTGTGGATAGAGAGGATTACTGGGCAGCAGCTGGAGCATTGCTAGATAATGCATGATGCACTTCACGAGAGAATCAACGGAACACTGTGAAGCTCCCGAGTCCTGGAAGCCTCTGTACCTGTGCCTGTGCCTGGAGTAAGCGCTGGGAGTTTCCTTTACTCGCGCGAACACCCGCAGGCAGTTGCAGGCAACCACTTAGCTTCCTGGAGGAGGCGGAGCTTTTTGACTCACGTGACCGCTCACGTGACATCCTCTGCCACAAAAGCAGAGACAGCGCTGCCGAGCGGCGCACTTCTCACACGAGAGAATCAACGGAACACTGTGAAGCTCCCGAGTCCTGGAAGCCTCTGTACCTGTGCCTGTGCCTGGAGTAAGCGCTGGGAGTTTCCTTTACTCGCGCGAACACCCGCAGGCAGTTGCAGGCAACCACTTAGCTTCCTGGAGGAGGCGGAGCTTTTTGACTCACGTGACCGCTCACGTGACATCCTCTGCCACAAAAGCAGAGACAGCGCTGCCGAGCGGCGCACTTCTCACACGAGAGAATCAACGGAACACTGTGAAGCTCCCGAGTCCTGGAAGCCTCTGTACCTGTGCCTGTGCCTGGAGTAAGCGCTGGGAGTTTCCTTTACTCGCGCGAACACCCGCAGGCAGTTGCAGGCAACCACTTAGCTTCCTGGAGGAGGCGGAGCTTTTTGACTCACGTGACCGCTCACGTGACATCCTCTGCCACAAAAGCAGAGACAGCGCTGCCGAGCGGCGCACTTCTCACACGAGAGAATCAACGGAACACTGTGAAGCTCCCGAGTCCTGGAAGCCTCTGTACCTGTGCCTGTGCCTGGAGTAAGCGCTGGGAGTTTCCTTTACTCGCGCGAACACCCGCAGGCAGTTGCAGGCAACCACTTAGCTTCCTGGAGGAGGCGGAGCTTTTTGACTCACGTGACCGCTCACGTGACATCCTCTGCCACAAAAGCAGAGACAGCGCTGCCGAGCGGCGCACTTCTCACACGAGAGAATCAACGGAACACTGTGAAGCTCCCGAGTCCTGGAAGCCTCTGTACCTGTGCCTGTGCCTGGAGTAAGCGCTGGGAGTTTCCTTTACTCGCGCGAACACCCGCAGGCAGTTGCAGGCAACCACTTAGCTTCCTGGAGGAGGCGGAGCTTTTTGACTCACGTGACCGCTCACGTGACATCCTCTGCCACAAAAGCAGAGACAGCGCACCCTCGCGGCGTTGAGCCCGATAGGAGTAGAGGGCGTCGGCTGTTGTGCGGCTGTTAGGCGCTGGTGGCGCACGACTAAGCCAGGAAGTCCGTGATCCCTGACAAAGACATGTCAGCTAGGGCAGTAAGACCAAATAGAAAAACGGAGACCAGCGTTGCCCTCCCAGAAGAAGAAGAAGGCAGGTGCCTGAGAAGCATGAAATTGACCCAAAAACTACAGGGAAGCACCTCAAGGGGTCATGAGAGAACACCTACACATAGTCCCAAGAGAAACGAAAATGACAGAACTAGTGATTGGGGTCTGCTAGATAAGGGTGGCCAACAGACTTCACATCAGATTTCGGATCTGCATTTAGAACAAAACGTAGAAATACAACAAACAGACCCCTCAAACTCATTACCGACTACAATAGGGGTGATTATGCAAAATGCAACGAAAAAACCACAACTGCAGCTATCGCCACCACCGCAACTACTACCCGAGCCCGACCCGGACCCCGCTGTAGAGCCGCCCTCGATGGACCTGGTTGACCAGTGCGAGGACTCCGCGACGGGGACACCGGGGGCTCTCAGAGTTGGCTCCATAGCTACGAGTGGGGTGGAGAACGGCCAGGAAGACGGGGGAGGAGTAGATGCCGCAGAGACAACAAAACACGCACCATCCGGCGAGTTTAGCCGAGCACCTCTCAGCACGGCCCATCAGGGGGAGGTGACGTTGGGCCAAATCCAAGTGGAGGCGACAATCCACGCAGAGGCAGAAGACAGCATAGACGATAAGAACAATCAAACAGACATGGAAGAAGCTCCCACGGCCAGCGAAGGCAGTAAAACTACTAACAACAAAAAAAGACAAAGGCAAATGGTCAAAATCACCACAAAAAGAAATAAGGGTGGTAAACACCTCAATAAAAATAGGACAACAATAAATGAAAAAAATCCAGTGACAAATTACTTCACGTCTCGATCTAACACAAAAGGGATAAGCAGACATCATATGGAGCTATCAGACATGGAGATACTCGAGGCCATAAACGAATGCCTACCCCCTTTCAAACTACGAAGGTTAGACTGTAAAAAGAGTGGAAAACCAGGAACGAAGAACGTCTTAACAACAGAGGAGAAAGAGGGATCATTGAATCAGTTAAACGAAAGAGAAAGTGAAGACCCAGCGGCACTTAAGACACTTCTCTCCCCAACGGCCTCGCAAGAAATAGAGACACTCAATGGCGATTTGCACTTGCAAATCGACACAAAAACAACAGAAGAAGGGGAGAACCGAGACAACTTAAGGGCCAGGGAGCAGGAGAAACCAAAACACCAACAGGAAATGGAAAGTCTATTTGAAAAACCAGATACCGGGGAGAAAGAAGAATCCTCGGGCGGTATACAAACAGGGCTGGATAAGACAAACAAAACACTGCGGGAAATAGATACTGCACTAGATTCAAATTTGGACAAAGGAGATACGTCTGAATCAGACAACATAACATCCACAAATCCACTCCTGGAGTCCGACCCGATAGTAAATGACGAGACCATACGGGAACGACATCTGAGCAAAATGGAGGAAAACACACACTCAGTTGATCAACCAACCCCGTCCAAGGTGTCAACTCCAGTTCAGGCCCCAATGAAAAAACATGGACAGAACCACCATCAAAATCAGTGGGGCCATGAACCATTTAGTCCTCGAACAGATACGACCCAACATCAAAGTCGTTTACTTGACACTGTTGCTCCATCACAAAATCAGGGGGGAAACAAGACAACAAATATAATTGACGCCCCACTAGGGAGAACTCCAACGCAGCAATACCCTTCGAGCTCAGCGGAACACTCAAACAAAAAGACTGACCTACTCTCCATCATGTCATCTGTAAATATAGCACTTGCCCCATTCATGAAGCTCTACGAAACCATCGCTGACTCATTGAAGGATCACACCAGTATCCAAGCAATGATGTACAGCAAAGTCATCTTTCTAGAAGCATATATCATGGCTTTAGAAGCCAGAAAAAAAAACAACCAAGAAGCGAACCAAGATACATCAGCCACGCCCAACCAAATATGCGGGAAAGATGAGGCGCAGGAAAAGACGACAAAAACTATAGAAACTCAAACAATTATCACGATAGACTTAACTGAGAGCACATCATCCACAGAAAAAGTCACTAAAGTAGTTGAGATGAATACCCGTCTAGGACAACCAGAGTGTGCACTAAACACAAGCAAACCAGAAATTACAATTGAAGTACCTAGTGACCAACTACAGGGAGGAGAAACCACCCAAAAAAAAAAAGAGGGAACAAAAAAATCGTTACCTAAGCAGCCTAAATCACGCACAGAATCAGCAGAGGCGATTTTTCAAGTCTTTAAGCGGCCAGCAAACCACAAAGATAAAGTACGCATGGAGGAGAGCCTGGATATAAATATAGAACCCATGATCAAGCAGGTAAACTCGGAAACGAATAAAACAATATCACCGAAGATAACTTATGACTTTCTGGAAAACGATGAATTAATGAACCTGAGTCAATATGTGTCAGAAGACGCTACCTTAGACTCAAGCCCAAAGAAAACCTCCAAAAGTCTGTACTCACAAGCGGCCGGTAAAAGCAATAAAGCAGACAACAAAGCAGAGGTAAACCTACAACGGATCGAACAACGCCAAAAACAAAAATTGGTGAAGACCAGCAGCAGAGACAAAAACGAAATTGAGGCCACTGAAACGTTGAGACAAAAAACTATAAAACAAATGATGGAAACAAAAAAGGAGAGAGAAAGGGCGAGATCAAGAACACCAGATCAACGGAGTGGCAGATCTCTAAAGAAGGTAGACCATCATTCCCGCGTAAAACCAGAGGCCCGCGAGGGAGAACGCTCAAATCTAACTCAGCAAGTTAACTTTCAGTATCGCCAAGACGAGCAAGAGAGAAAAAGTAAAAACTTAAGAGGATACACGCCAACGAGCAAGGACATGAAATATAAACATGACAAACGCGGAAGAAATGAAAAGATCATCACAACTTCATCAAGTGCCTACGGAGAACAGAGTCCACAGCATAGAGACAGGTCCAAATGGCCCAATCCAAAGCCTAGGAAATGGGACCAAGCGAAATGGCAGATTAAAATAACGCAAGTAGAAGAAAATGAGGACAAGGTAACACTAAATAGAAATTCGGTATTAAAGTTGTTCAAATACATCCGAAACCTAAAATACATCAAATCAGAAGACTTATTAGTGGTAGAACCAAGTCATAGAAACACCAAGGCCAGAACTTACTTGCATATAGCGTCAACGAAGTTAAAAAACACCCTCCTTGAAAACAAAAGAGAACTAGAAAACATGGGATACGACCTAAGGGTGTACCAAGTGACGCAGACAAAGCAACAACACGACAGCAATGAAAGGAAGAGGAAAGAATCTCCAGATAAAAACTCAAAAAAACACAGTAACTCCAACTTACAAACAAAGAAAAGTCACACAAGTTCTGGAGTTAGGGAAAAGATGGAAGCAACGAAAAAGCGAGAAGGTCAAAAATCATTAAAGCTAAAGGAAAACATCCAGCATGGAAGAAACCAGAAAGAAGACAAGAGGCATAGCTACAGTGACATGGAAACATCCTCGCGGAAACAGGAACGAAAACAAGAAGATCCAAGAAATAGCCACAGAGCCAGTGAAACAGCGACTCGCAGGAAACAAAACCAAGAGCTACAACAAAATAAAATTGAGAGCGAACCTTCACTAAAATGTGCCCCTATGAAAGGAATATGGTCCTGGCTGCCAAAAGCACTAACCGAAAAGAAGCAAAAATAGCAGTTTCCCGGAGTCGAGCACATTCAACAAGGGCAATGCAAGGGAGGAGAACAGAAGCAGTCAATAAAAATGTGCTCGTGGAACACGAGAGGACATCTTCACCTCCTATCGGCCAGCGACATTACGTTAGGAGCATATGATTTAATATGCCTCCAAGAAACCTGGCTGTGTGAACCACCCTCTATGCGAGGATTTGATTTAATCTTGGCACCCGCAAACAAGGGCCGTTTGGGAAGACCATCTTCAGGGCTCTTGATCGCCTGCAAAAACGGAAGTGGGATCACACTAGATAAGACATTGATCAGTAATCTGGAAATACTGATGGTGAAAGCCTCATGGACCCGCAAGACAAACAACAAAGAGGGCTATGGAAAAACACCATTAATAATAGCAAATGTCTACTGGAATCCAGCATCTACAGAAACAACTACCTTCCTAGAGAAAGTGGAAGAAGCACTGGATATCGCCATGGCGGAACACTTAGTAAACCACTTCATGATCTGCGGAGATCTAAACGCAACATGCAATACAGATCCAGAGAAAGGAACCAGTCAAGTAAACAAACAGCGGGGAGAACAGCGCGGAACACTATGGACTTGTCTGATGAAATCAAGAAATCTGCATAATTTGCATGAAGCCTTCCCAGATCCAAAGCATCTGCCAACATGGGAAAGAAATAATTCAAAGGCAACAATAGATTACATGTTCGTCACAGAACCGATCTTGGCTATAACAAAAGATTTTGGAATAATCAGAACAAGGGCCAGTGATCACAATTTGCTCTCAACTTCCTGGGAGGCATCTAGCCCCCCGAATGACTACATGAAAGCCGACATCACAATAAACGGACAAGGCAACCGATTAAAACTATCAAAGGAACACATTGTGGAATTAGAAAATCGATTTAATTCCATGACGGAAATAGTGGAGGAGAACAAAACCAACTACATCCCACTTCTAACAAAGTACAAAAAAAACTACATTTGTAAAAAAGTTTGGTGGAAACCCACCAAAACATGTATTCGATAAACCTTTGGTTGAGAAACGCCGCATCCTTCGCAAAATCCAACGAAGAGCAAAAATTAAAGACACACCGGCAGCATACGAAGAAGCAGCGGCGGCAGCAAAGCACTACAAAGCCTGGGTCAGAGAACACAAGTCAAAACTCTACCAACAAGATTCGGAAAATATCTTGAAAATGATTAGTGGGAGAAACACAAGAGAATTTTGGAGCACCTTGAGAGCCACGACGGACGTACAAGAAAAATCATTAATAAGTGAGGTGGGTGAAACAACATGGTTAAAACACTTTGAAACAATGTACTTGGCTCCAACGAAACCCTCTAGTGAACCTGCTGGATATAAGCAAGGCCCTTGGCTAAAAGTAGACGACTCCGAGGAGATCCGTCTAAAGATATCAAGTCTAAAGAACTCAAGAGCCCCGGGGCCCGACGGGGTCACAAACGTGGATTTAAAAACAAACCCCGAAGAGTGGGCAAGTCTTCTGAGCAAAATCTTCAGAAAATGTGCGGATTTGAGAACTATACCGTCGTCCTGGAAATCAGCAATAGTGGTACCTATTTTCAAAAAAGGTGACAAAAAAAATCCAACAAACTATAGACCAATTGCGCTTCTCGATGTCATAGGGAAAGTGTTTGGAGCAATGTTACTAGACCACTTCAAGCGATGGGCAGCAAAAGCTCCTTGTGAAGACCCATTTCAAACGGGATTTAAGAAAAACATGGGCACGACGGCCAATATCCTACTCCTTTCTGTCCTGAAAAATAAAGTCCTGGAAGGGGGCCCAAGCATCTTTGTGGCATTCATCGACCTGACCCAGGCCTTTGATCGTATTGACAGGGCTAGGCTCTGGTCTAAATTGGAGGCATGGGACTGTCCTGCAACCTTGCTGAACCCAATTAAGGCACTATACACAGACACCAACATGCGGATTCGTTTGGACCAAAACGGCTTACTATCAAACCAGATACCAACAGCTAGAGGTGTGAAACAGGGGTGCCCATTGGCCCCGTCCTTATTCTTAGCATTTATTGGCGACATAAATAGCTCGGACACAACTATACGATCTTTCCCACCGAAAATTTGCAAAACACCAATAACGAGGCTCTTGTACGCGGACGACCTAGTACTTTTGGACTACACTCCTGTGGGACTACAGCGACAAATGACAAGTCTCCAGAAGTATATGCAAGAAAACCGACTAGAAATCAACATCAAAAAAACCAAATTGCTGAGATTCGGGAAGGCGACTAGAAAAAGCAAAGGACCGAGCTTAAATCTGGAGGGCGAACCGATTGAAACTGTCTTGGTCTTTAAATACCTAGGAGTCATATTAGACAGTACAAAACAAGACAAAGCCATGCAAGCAGCACTAACAACGAAAGTAAACCTAATGGCAGCCCAAGCCAGGGCAATAGATAGAAAGTTTGGCAGATACTCGCTGATACCAGTGCGAGAATTCTATAAGAAAAAAGTTATGCCAACTCTATCATATGGAGGCGATGCCATGATAAACCTGCCTTTAGACATCTGGACAAAAATGGAGTCAAAGTTTTGGAGAAAAGTCCTCATGCTGCCCAACTCAACATCAGGTGCCTCGATTCGTAAAGAGCTCAGCTTGCCGTCCCTCAAAAGCTCTGTTGAACAGGCAAAATTGATGCTCTATAGGAAATGCCGGATGGCGGAGCCTCCATCAATTTACAATTTAATAAACCAGGAACTTGAACGAACCACGACTGGAAGTCTAACGAAATGGAAAAACGATAACATCCAAGTGTTGGAACAAATTCAGGAGAACGAAGAAACATTAACCACTAACCCGAAACTTGTCCTCAAAAAACTAAGAGAATACGATTGGATACGAACTCTGGAAACTGCAGAAAAAAACAAGTTAACTGCACATCTGCCACCAAACGTAAAAAGACTGAATGAACTACAAGAATTCATTAAAAAATTCCCTTGTAGGAAGGGGAGAGACATGTTACTACGTGCTCGCCTCAATCTATTGCCAACAAACGAGATCTTGGCGATAAGAGGCAAAACTGAATCCAACTTCTGTCGTTTTTGCAACATACAAGAAATAGAGTCAATACGCCATCTACTGCTAAAATGTGCTGCTAACCAACAAGTAAGAAGCCGTTACCTGAGACATATCTTTTCGGACTTTACTATAGCTGACGAAGACACTTGTTGGGCTCGCTTAATGGGAGGAGACAAGACAAAATGGCAGATAGCCACGTACAAAATTCTAGAATCACTAAACCTGCCACGGGCATAGTCCGCGAGGGCGGCACTTTTTAAGCAACATTTCAAGCAACATTTTAAGCAACATTTTAGCGACAGCACCAGCTTTATTCGAATTCTACCTTTTTGTAAAAATCTGTTGATTAAACACAAAAAAAAAAAAAAAAAAAAAAAAAAATGCATGATGCAGTGCAGGAAGCAACTCAGAGGATAGCTCGGGAAATGGGCAAAGAGTGCCCGCAAATGTCTGATTCTAATGCTGCCATCACTGTGGTGGGGAAGAGAGCCAGGAAACGGGCAAAGGCAATACCCGTAGGTCAGGTGTCTATGCAGTGGGCTATGGTCCTCACCATAAAGCACCTCTGTTGGCTGGACTATGCCTCCTCTACCTTGACCACCCGCATAGCCGGATCTGTTGCAGGAAGTCTCAGTAGGTGCTCTCTGGGATGCGATCTCCACATGAACGTGGAATTGGAAATCACTCCTGTAAATAGAAAATCTTTTTTGAGGTATTGGGATGTGGGAAGGGAGGTGGAAGGACATGGACTGTGTAGAGGAGGAAGATATGTGTTTGTGGGTGGTAGGGAGGCGGGTGGAGGCGGGAGGTGGGCAGACAAAGGTGTTCAGGTGATTGGGTGGAGGCATGGGCATGTATACTCGAAGAGGAACTTTATATCACAGTATCCGTGATGCTAACACCTCCTCAATTTTCACTTCATAACAACTTTACAGAAACCTAAAGGAAAATATAAAAAAGATTATACTTTGAGACTCGAAAAGAGATGGGGATAAAACCTTTCTTAAAGGCTTCCAGGGGAAGTCCCAACCTCCAGAGGAATACCTTAGCCAGAGATTGGCCAAGAGGGGCACGTGACCAGGGGGACTATTGGGGGCGGGGAACAGTGTTGGAAGGGTGTATGATGGGCTATAAAAGGTCAGCCAGAACATAGGAGGCTGACAGGTGTTCAGATGAGGTGAGGTGGAGTGGTGGTGGACCAAGACGTCAGATGGAGGGGGGACGGTGGAGCGGAGTGCTCAGGAGACTGTGGCTGAGTTTTATGAGAGTGTAGGTAAGGTATGTGTGTAAGAGGTAGTGATATCAGTTGTGTGTAGTGAAAGGGAGGTGTGAAAGGTTAAGAGAGGGAACAGAGAAAGAGAAGTGTAAGGGGTTTAGAGAGGGAGTGATATTGAGTGCAAGTGATAGAGTGCAAGGTGGGAGTGGCGAGCGTGGAGTGAGCAGGAGGAAGGTAGTTGAGAGAGATAGGCAGAGAGAGTGTGATAAGTTCAGGCATAGATATGGGATTGAAAATCGAGAGAGGGAGAGGAGGGAAGAGAAGCATAGTAGTGAGATTAATTCAATGGTGTCATGTATTCTCGCTCGGTGGTGGCCTCTGCCCATGTGGCCAGGGGACGGCAGCTGCTGCCTGATCCTGACCCTGAGGGCGGCTGTGTGAGGGAGCATCACATGGGCGAAGGCGGCCCTCAGGGGGGTGTGATGGCATCATTGGATCAGACATGGTATCCTCCTTTGTCTTTTGAGGATACCCCTGCCATTCCCCATGCCATAATGGCATACTGTTATCCCTCCCCTCACTGACCCAAGAAGAAAGACACTGAAAATATCTGCCCAAGTTCTGCACATAAGACCTCAAGGAATGACTTGCCCTTCAAGATCACCAAAAACGCTGTACCAAAATCTTCATCCAAGTTGTCAGAAACAAACTTTTTTTTCCCTAAGTGTGAAAGTACTGTGACAAGGAAGAGGAACCAAGTAATTGCAGGTCAATGGAGGCCTGGAGCATAAGCCGCGTTACATTTGTTATAAAAACCTACCTGAAGCTGGGAAATTTAAACTGGCACAACAGCTGATGAAGGGACGCTGGCTGGAGAAGACTATCTCCCTCGGTGCTAACCGAGGAACCGCAAGGCTGAGTGGTGTCCATGCAGCGAAGTATACCAGGCATAGTCAAGTTGAACAGTGTGTACTATACAGTGCCTAAGAAGGTCCTGAGCAGGATCTAATAGGACTGGTGAGACGGCTATGAAAGCACCTTAAAGGGAAGTGGAAACCTGTTAGGAGAATACACCATGGATAAGAGTAAAATACAGACTAGCAGCCAAGTTGTTTTGTGAGGTTGATGAAATAATCTTGAAGAATTGACATTCTTGAAATACAAAGAATAGTGAAGAGAAATTCAGGGGAAGTGAACCACCCTCTGGAACAAGGAACTTTGGGCCTCAGTATGAGGTCTGCGGTAAAACCCGCCGGTAGGTGGCGGGCTACCGCCGACCCCGTAACACTGTTTCCACCACCCGATATGGCGGTGCCACTGGGATATCGTGTACAGCGGCGGAACAGGAAATCCCAGTGGAGTCCCATAGGGAATGGGGTCCCTCCAAGGGAATAGGGTCACTGAAGCACCGGCCCCATTGTGAACGGTGCTGGTGCTTCAGTGAAAACACTGCCGGTAGGGGCCTGAATTCCTGGCAAGTCAGGCCCGCCGGCAGTTCTTGGCCCCTACCAGCAGACTAGAGGTTTGGCGGTCCAGAAAGGGTGCCGGTACATTGCTACTGGCACCCTTATTTCCGGACCACCCACACTTATAATGAAGCCCTCTGTCCTTCTGGATCATTTTTGTGTCGGAGTTACGCATTTTTGAACATTTGTACACTACCGAAGGCCAAAGACATTTTCCCTTTTCACCTTAGTGTTATTTTTCCTAGATGTGAGGGCCAAAATAGTGCTTTGGTCACAGGACAATTTGCTTTAGACATCCTGACCTTAGATAGACCCTTAGTTTTGGTTACAGGTAGGGAAACACCTCTTAGAGTAGGGACAAAGAGGCATTTCCCAAACCCCTTTTATTTTAATAAACGTCTTTGACCAAAACCATGGACCCACTGTGTCCACGTCTCATTCTTGGCCCTTCACAGTAGGGAGCATTGAAAGATATACAGAGAAAGAGAGAGAGAGAGAGAGAGAGAGTGAGAGAGAGAGACATAGGGAGGGAGAGAGAGGGAGGGAGAAAGAGAGAAAGGGAGAGAGAGAGAGAGAGGGAGAGAGAGAAAGAGAGAGAGGGAGAGGGAGAGAGATAAAGGGAGAGAGAGAGAGAGAGAGAGAGAGAGAGAGAGATAGGGAGGGAGAGAGGGAGGGAGAAAGAGAAAGGGAGAGAGAGAGAGAGAGAGAGAGGGAGACCTAGAGAGGAGGTGGAGATTCAGGGGAGAGGTGCAAAGGCAGGTGAAGAAGAGGGTAAGAGTAGAGATAGAGTCAGATGAGGGGGTAAGAGTAGGAAGATCCTGGAGGGAGGAGAGCAGAGATATAGAGATGGAGAGGGAGAGGCTGGAAGAGAAACCTTGGTGGCATCCGGAATTCAAAAAGTATCCCTTAGAAAATCCTTGAGGGAGATGGACAGGGAAGGCCACAGCCTTTAGGTTTGCCTTCCAGAATAGAGAAGACTTAAGATAGTAGCTGTTACCTTGCATTAGAATATGTTGGTGACATTATGGGGCTCCGTACTGACATGGGAGAATGGGGGTTCCCGGGGAGGTTGAGCGTGCCATAGGGACCCCCGTCGTTTCAACCGTTCAAGGCTTCCCAAACCCATTGGATTCAAATTGTAATAAGGAACCTTAAATCTATTATCTTGGTGAATTTCTGAGACCATCTGTGACAATACTCAGAGCCTCCATTAAAGAGAGGCAACTCTGATGACCACAAGGCCCATCTGAAAGCTGTGCATGATCCGCATGTGGTCCTGGCTTATCAGAGCTAGCGTCTGATAACTGACTATCCGGTTCTTACCCCAGACACTATGTTCTTCACAACCTCCTCATTGTTAGAAACGCCCCAGAGGAGGGTGCAGGCAGCAGCTCCCATCTCTGTGCAGTACTCTGCTTGCTGCATTAGCTGCTGTCGTGCTTCATTCAGCTGCTGTCGGAGGACAAGCTTCTCCTGTCAAAGAAGTAAATGGCACCATGAAACATTGGTAAATACGAATATCCACTTTATTTTATGTAAGACATAATCCTAAGGGTTATCCTGTTTCTAAGTGCTCACAACTTTGTCAGGAAAAATAATTGAGACACAAAGAGGTTCATTCATTTGCCTCGGTTTACAAAAATGTGTTAAGAAGGGAAACCAGTATGGGAACCCAGGACACATGTTCACAATAAACAAGTAAGCCAGCAGACTACGTGAAGGCACTCTTAACAAGCTAGAGGATGGGAACTGAGCGAACCTGGGGGCTAGGGAGTTTCACTGCTCCAAAATCCTGGGGGATACTGTAGGGTTTCCAACCCATCTCAAGTCTCGAGTGCTATGGCCCACAAAGTGATCAGCAGTTCCCCTCATGGCCAACAGGTCATTTCACAGTCATAAACGAAAAGCAGGTGGAGTACACGAAATGCTGCTAGTAAACTCGTCTTCACGGAGCTGTCCCACTAGGCCTATCCCTCTGATTGATTCCCTGCTTCTCTGTGCTGGACACAAGCTTCCTGATCTGGTTTGTGATACCTCCAGAGGCCCAGCTTGCACACAGACGTTCTTCTGATGTATGGTATTTCCTTCATTTGTCGTGAAGGTACAACAGACTGATCTACCAAGGCCCCATTAAATCAGTCAGTATTTAAGTAATGAGGACACCAACATGGGGCGAATAGATCCTTTAACAACCCGGATACCAAGAGGTATGCCAGAGGTACGGGAGGGCTTAACCACAGGAGGTGAGGGTAGCCCAGATCAAACTCTAGGGATCTCTGAAAGAGATGCAAGAAATATAGTTAGACCTCTTTTGGCTGAGAAAAATGGTGGAGTAAAATTTGAAAGTAAGGCCCAAGTTGGACAACCCAGGGAGAGAAAAAGTCCACATCGATTTATTGAATGACCGGCCATAAGTAAAGAAGGGGCCCTGCAGGAGGGGAATTTGGAAGACTGGGAAGTTGGCCAGGATACTGAGAGGGGAGTACTGCCTAAAGGAGGGGCACCAGAAATGTTTCAGAGGCCTCCTCTTGTGCTGCGTGACCCAAAACAACCAGAGGCGCCAAGCCTAATATTGAACTATCTATTTGATGAGGGGGACAGGACTCTCTTCGTAGAATGTGTATTCTGGCACTTTTTGATGAGATTCTGGGGCTCCGATTAATTACATCGGCTGATATTCAATTCGTGGATTTTATTCACCCTTGGAGATACAACTATGTAAGACTGGTAATTCACTCCCCACTGGTACAAAATATATTGTTAAAAGAATCTGCGAACCTCCAGAAATATGGTTACGATATAGCGCCTTTTATGAATGTGCCAAATACATATTCAGAAGTGTGGTCGCAGAAGAATCCAGACATTGTTGGGAGGGAAGTTGGGAAGGAGGAGAGTAGCCCACAAGGTGATGTTTTTAAGGAGGATACAAATTGCCGCTGGCTGGCTCTAACTTTAAAAGAGTCGATAGCACAATTTAGACCATTGAGTCAGCCTCTTTAGAGAGAAAAACGTTCTCTCCTTTATTACTTGCAACATTAGAGGGTTTAGGAATCTACTGTTGGATGGTGAATTATGTGCGGTCTTGAAATCTCATGATCTGATCTTCCTTCAAGAAACCTTGGCTAAAGTTAACTTGTTACTTAATGGTTACGAGGTGATTAAGTTGCTTGCTCGCGTAGGACCTCTGGGAAGACCAAAAGGAAGGCTAGACGTGGCTATCAGACAGGGCCTAAATATATGTAAACTTGAGGAATGGAGGATTATGGACACAATATTGTTGGTAGGGGTTGAGATAAAAAGGAAAAATTAACTTGTTTATGTGCTTTTAATTAATGTTTACTGGTCCCCGGAGAACAACTTGAGTATAGTTCTAGAAAATTTGAACAGGCGAATAGACGAGTGGATGTGAAACTACCCAGGAGGTGAAATTGTTTTAGCTGGGGATCTGAATGCAAAGTATAACATCGAGAGGATTGACATGTTAGATTACCATATGTCAATCCCAGGCCATGCCCCAAAGCTTGCTACACTTCAGACTTCCCCGCGGGCATCCTTGCAGAATACAACTTCTTTACAGGCTCGTCTATGGTCCAGGTACAAGCTACCATGGCGTCTGTACAAACGTCGACGCACTCCAGGTCACCTGACACGTCTTGTACGTGGGAGACATACAGCAAGCCACACCCCTCTTACGACTATATAACCACCGTCTTCCAAGGGGCTCGTTGCTGCTAATTAGCGTTACCAGCTACACGCGGTTTCATCCGTTTCCTCTTCGCGTCTCCCTACACGAATCCTTATCTGAACTCCTGGTTTTGACCTTTTGCCTGACTTTTGGATTGCCTCGTCTCCTCCCTTATTCTTGTCGTGATCGTCTGGTTTGGACTCGGAACGCTACTGGATACGACTCTCTTTGCCGTCTACATCCGGATCATCTCTACAGCTACTCAACTATACTCGTGTACTCAGGTACATACCTATTGTCTTCCATGGATTTTGTCTTCTGTTGGATTCTGGAACATTGAGTGACTTTCCTGTGAGATTGCTCTTTAGTGCATGAACGCTCTCCTGATCTGCACCAACCCGGCACTAGTGCGTCCCTCGTGCCGTTCGGGGTTACTTACCTATACTAACTTCCCTGTTTGTTATTTTCTCCTGTCGTTGTCTTCAGAATCCTGGACTCCTCTTACTCCATTTATTCTTACTCAGGTCAGTTGTTATCAATTCTATAACTATAGTGGGAACCGATACTGATTTAGTTCAACTCCACTCATTTGTGTTATTCTTTGTAGATTATCCCGGGGAAACGCAACTCCACTCCAATATTTATATAGGTAGTTGTCCAATCATTTCAACTGTTCTAATCACCTGTATAATATCAACCCTGTCTAATATCTTGGTATTCTTTTGCAGCATTGGTATTGGCGGTGTGTGTTCTCCCCGCTCTTTTATTCAATTGACATCTCTGTCAGTTCTAACTGAAACAGCTGAGAGGAACATTGTGAAAAAGAGCCCCTCTTTGAGGAAGCCTGAGTCTTGTACTCAGGGGAGCTGGGATGGAAGGTTGAATTCGGAATCCTATACCACCAACATCTCCAAGGTCATTTTCTCTGCATCCTCGGCCTATTCGGAGTGGTGAGTAACAAAGCTACAAAAATAAGGAGTAAACGGGTCCCAGTGGGTAAATTGCGCTGAGAGTTGGGGTTTGACCATAATATATAATGATTTACCTACCTGGTCTTTTAGAGGCCGCGTCTCAGTTATAGACTATGTTTTTTGTCAAATAAACTGTTTTCTAGGATTGTCAGCTTTGAAGTGAAGCCTAGCAGGTGTAGTGATCATGCTCAACGTTGTCTACAATTGCAGTGAGGGTTGAAAAATGAGTCTTCAAAGAAAAAGTGCAAGTAAATGTGAGGGGCAACAGAGTAAGATGGACGTCAGACACCATGGACAAATCTCAACTCAACAATGATGTTGGACTTTGCTTCATCTCCATTGGAAGTAAAAATGGATAACTATTCAGTTTGTAAGTTCCCATTGTACTTGAATAAAAACCTGGAGAGGTGGGTGGTTTCTGAGAAAACAATACCAGGGGGAAAGGTGAAGAAAAGGCATGTCTTCAATTTGGAAGCAAAAGAGAGGAAAACCATGCTACATAGAGAGATTAGAACAACCCTGAGAGGGAACATAAATGATGACTCAAAGAAAGAAATAGCAAATTAAAACAAGCCTATAAGAACTGGCTAAAGATTCAGCGTGCAATATTGTATCAATTAGGAGGACAAATGGGTAATGCATTTTGCAAATATTTACAAACTGCCTGGTAGGGAAGGGTATAAAGATACCTATCCAAGTGTTATATGGAGGATTTATACTTTGGTTGGAAACATGGATGCAAAGATCGTTAAATCTAATCCATCACGAGCTGGGGGCCTAATAAATTAAAAAACGTCCTTCTAAAACTCAATGTGGGACTGTGGGACAACATTGTGCAGATTCAGTTCAATAATATTGTAGAATCACAAGTGATTGCAGAGTCTTGGAGATTGTCAAATATGATCCCTATCTACAAGAAAGGCTCCAGACTTCTACCACTTAATTATAGGCCGATAGCCATAATGGATGTGTATTCAAAGATTTTCGTTGTAATTGTATTAGACTATATTGAGGAATGGTGTGTGTTGTTCAGGTGGAACATTGGTACGGACTGTGGAGGGCTATTACTCAGTGTTCTATAGGGCTTATCATGGTCAAAGCGTAATTCCAGTCTATACCTTGCCTCAATGGAACTCAGTATGGCATTTGATACTGTGAATAGAAAGATCTTGTGGAAAGAGGAAGCGTGGCTAACTAGCCATGGAGTAGGACGTGCTCGGGTGCAGCGGCTCCTGTTAATCCGACGGCGATCCGTGTTAAAGCACTTAAATGGACCTGAGTGTTCCTGAAAATATGAGCAAAGGTGTAGGGACGTGTGCCCCACGACAGCAGCAAAAGGCAAGCAAATTGTAGCAAGCATGTCCAAGATATAAGCTTTTCTGTGTGTGCCTTTGTGAGCACGTAGTCTCACAAAATGGCGGACAACAAAGGCATCGGGACCTCCGCCCACCGGAATCACTGAGCCGGACTGCCAGCAGGAATCGAGGAGCTCGCTGCAGACGGGGCGCCCGGCGGAACATCTGTTCATGGTAATAATAGTTCGCTTTGTGCTGCAGGGCGCAGTAAGCCTGGGAGCGGTGGGCTGAATGGACACAGTAGCGCAAGCAACTCCCTGCAAACAGTAATCGAAGAGCTCGCTCCAGAGGGGGCGCCCGGTGGAGCAGCTGTTCATTGTAACAACAGTTTGCGTTGTGCAGCAGGGTGCGGCAACCCTGGGAGCGGTGGTATGAACAGATATTGTAGCGCGAGCAGGGCCCCCCGAGAGTTCCATCGGTGGGGGCGGGCCGCGCGAGGCTGATGTGGCCAGGCGCCGCAGGACAGGGATCGGCTGGAGCAGCTACCCGAACACTTCCTTGTGTGAAAAACAAGCGCCGCGCACCCGAACTACATGATACATTGTAGCGAGAGCCCGAGGCAACATTAACAGTGCGTGTGAGTCAAGTTAGAGGATAGAGTATTGTGCTTCAGCAGAAGGGGCAGCTGATGCAAAAGGCAGCTGCTCATTAAGAATATCAGCAGCTGAGAACGGTGGAATCGAGCACCTAGCAACAACGGCTACTGGAGGACACATTAACATACCACTGGGCTGGCACTGATGGAGGTGATCTTGCACTCCTAGTGACAAAAAGGTGCACAACACTGGGAGCTGGGGGCACTCTGGGGGGCTGAAGACCAGCAGATGACCCCGGAGGAGTCAAAGATCCAAAAAGTAGACGCCACCATAGAGAGGCACGGCATATGGGGTGGATTCAAGCTGATAATGATGTATGAAAGTCTGCTGAGGATATATGTAGCGGTGTGCAGTGTGCAGAGAGTCCAAAAGCTAGGTGATCAAGACAAGGGGAAAGAGTGATCTCTAAGACGCAATAAGACAAGTTGAAACGTGGGAGAACACAACCCACTCCAGGAAATAGCCCAGCAAACACAAGCCTATACAGAGGTTCTTCTGGATAATTGCCCCAGACTTGAAGTGATACACTTGTGCCGCATCAAAACAGAGGAGCAGGATCGATACACCCGAGACCAAGCAACTCCAGACACATAACTGAGACCGCAAGATGACAGGGCGAGGGGCCATAAGCAAGAACAAGAACAAATAATCCACAATGGAAGCATTCGCCAAGACGCAACTATCTCCTGGGACCACAGCGCCTAAAGGCGCAACAGCACCGGTGGAGAGCACCGTAGCAATGGAAAATCACCAGATATTAGCGGCTATCACGGAGCTGAGAGACTCATGGGGGACAGCGATGGCAGACTTGCTCACTTCCCTGGAGGCCAAGATAGACGCAGTAGGCATAGACGTCACCCAGCTGAGACAAGATGTTAGGGCGTTGGCAGAGAGAACAAGCAGCCTGTAGAGTGCGGTAAAAACCAACACGGACACTAGCGCCAACAATGCAAAGGAGGTTCAAGTACTGAAGCAGCAGGTAGCTAACCCGGAGAATCGTGCGGAGGAAGAGGAAGTGAGAGCAAGGAGGAACAACATCCGCGTGGTCGGCCTGCCGGAGGGGGAGGAAGGCCAAGACCCTAAAGACTACGTTGAGACCCTACTCTTACAAGAAATAGGGGCCGAAAAACTCTTGCAAGAATTTGCAGTGGAGCGTGCACACAGTGCCCTTATAAGGAAGCCGAAGCCTGGGCCCCCCACCCCCCGGGCGATAATCGCAAAAATACTGAACTGTAAAGATCGCAAGAAGATATTGGGAGTACTTGTAAAGGAGTAACGATTGAAAGGGCTTCATGCACCATCACAGCGTATCCTGACTACACAATGTTGGTCCAGAGGCAACGGTACAGTTATGTGGCAATCAAAAGGAGGTTACGCATGGCGGGAATAAAATACATGCTTCTGTACCCCGCGAAATTGAAAGTGTTGCACAAAAGCAAGATGTACTTTTTTGACACCCCGGAAGAAGCAACGACATGGCTGGACCTTCAAGGTTGTCCAGAACGACATATGGAGCAGGCTCAAAGGAACACGGTAAGTGATTGGGATATTGCATGTATATTGATATGACACAGAGTGGGTACCCCAGCAGTGACTATGATGGAGATTAAGATTAAGGGGTGCGACTGAGCAAAGTTGTTATTTAGCTGGGATACCTTTGACTGTGTCGAATTTAAGAGACTGGAATATAGCAGCGCGAATACATGCGCAGATTGAATAGCAATGTGTGGTTGAATTGAAGCAAACAGGAGCGGTGGGACGCAAGCACCCTACCCCCCGAGTAATAGTAGTAGTTGTAGCAGGTTAGCCACTAGGGCGACCTCACCCTGCAGAGCTTCGAGTACAGGTGAGAGCCAGAAAGAGCTAGATGCGGGGGTGCCTGAAATCCAGGGATGGAGCTGGGCAACAGTTGAGGGGGGTGATGTTGGGGATGGGATGTGGGAGGGGGGGAACGGGGAGTTTGGTGTGTTTTTGGTTAAGGGAAGTTTAAACCGGTGAACGAGCCTATACAGAATGGAATGGAACCTAGAGTTAGACTGCACCTGGGGGGGGAGGAATGGAACTCAAATAAGCCATGGGAGACCTTAAAATAGTTACGTGGAATGTAAGGGGGCTCAATAGCTATCTAAAGAGAAATAAAGTCATGTTGTATCTGCGTAGGCAGAAAATAGACATTGCACCGCTGCAGGAGACCCACCTGACACGGGAAAGAATGGATACGATTGCTGGGAAGTGGAAGGGGGTGATGGTGGGCTCAGCATATTCTGCTTATGCCAGGGGTGTGCTTATTTGGGTGGCGCCACATGTCCCATTTCAACGGTTGCAAGAGGTAGCTGAGACAGATGGGAGGATTGTTATATTGAGGGGACTGGTGGAAAATAGGGAGATAAGCATAGTAAATACGTACGCCCCGAACCAGAACACAGCGGCGTACATCAAAGCATTGTGTACTAATCTGAGCATATGCGTGGAGAGCGCAGTGATCTGGGGTGGGGACTTTAACTGCGTACTGAACCCAAGGGTGGATAGATCGGATGAGAAGTTGGATAGACCTGCCCCTGCCGCCAAAGCGCTACAGACATTGCTGAGTGACTTTGGTCTAGAAGATGTATAGAGAGTGAAACACCCCCAGGAGAGGCAATTTTCGCATTATTCTGCCCCGCAGTAGTTACACACGAGGTTGGACTATGGGCCTCATTACAAATCAGGCGGTCCGGAAATAACGGTGGCGGTAAACCCGCCGCCACCGTTGTTTCAGGACCGCCTGATCCCGACTCCTGCAGGCGGGGGGTGATGGTCCCGCCAGGTTTGACCTGGCGGGTTTAACACCGCCCGCCTGCAGGCGGAGGAGGAAACACCAGCAGCATTACGAGATGCTGCCGGTGTTTCCATGATCCCCATTCCCATTGAGTCCAATAGGACTCAATGGGAATGGGGATTAACACCATTCCGCCGCCGTGATTCCCGGAAAACCGGAGTTGTAATGCCCCGGTAATTCCGGGAATCACGGAGGCGGAATGGTAATACGAGTCTGGCGGTAACTAGGTGGTTTTACCGCCTCGGTTACCGCCGGACTCGTAATGAGGCCCTATGTCTTTACTACACCTGAAGTGATAACAGAGATTACACCAATAGAATATAAAGCAAGGGTCCTTTCGGACCACTCGCCCTTGATCCTCGGATGGCAATACTGCCCCCTGAGAGCGAGGATTCCGACGTGGAGCCTTCGAGCAGAAGCACTGAGAGATCCCTTCTTTAGGGAGGATATGAGGGAGGAGATTATAAACTATTTTGAGACGAATACTGGTAGTGCGGACTGGGCGGGAACACTGTGGGAGACCTTCAAAGTTGTAATGAGAGGAGTAGCCATAGCAAAATCTAAAGGTCTACAAGGTTGGATTCTAGCCGACCTATGAGAGACGGAGGAGAAACCAGAAGAGGCCTTAAGGGGCGAGGATGGCACTGATGAGAAATCAGAATTGATACTAATGCTACAGCAAAAGTGCGCGAAGTACTGGGATAGATTGTGTAATCTCAATTTTAAAAATATGTAGAGAGACAACATGCAGGAGGTGACAAACCGGGGAGACTTTTGGCGTGGCTATATAAGAGCGAGACCCCCAGAGTCACAATCAGGACCATAATGAGGGACGATGGCAGCGTAGCAGACACCCAAGAGGGTGTTAACCAAGAGTTTGCAGACTATTATAAGCTATTATATGGAGACGATGGTAAGAGCAGTCGCGCTACGATAATAGAAACACTGGAGGACATAGGATTGCCAAAGATAAGTGCGGAGGAGAAAGAGGAACTAGATGCACCAATTACCCTAGAAGAATTGGGGGAGGTGGTGAGGCAGCTGCCTACTAGCAAGACCCAGGGGGCGGATGGACTCCCAAGCGAGTTTTATAAAATATACATGGAAGAGGTCCTCCCCCCACTGTTAGAAATGCTAAATGAAGCGTTTGAGACAGGAAGCTTGCCAGAGTCACTGAGAGAAGCAATCATAATTCTGCTTCCCAAACCTAATAAGCTTGGGTGCAGCTGCAGCTCGTATCGACCCTTATCAATGCTGAATCAAGACAGCAAGATATTGACGGCTGTCTTGGAAAATAGATTAAAGAGGGTTATTGGTAGACTAATACACCCTGATCAGACGGGTTACGTCCCAAACAGGAACATCTCTCATAACAATAGACGGCTCCAGCGAATTATTGAGAGTGGTAGCGAAAACACAGGTGAAATGGCAATTGTGTCCTTGGACGCAATAAAGGCCTTTGATTTGGTCAAGTGGCCATGGCTGCTGACGGCCCTTCAGTGCTATGGGTTGGGGCCTGGATATGTACGATGGACAAAAATGTTGTATAGCGAACCACTGACTAGAGTCAAGACCGGATCAGTGATATCGGAAAGATGGCAGCTCCGCAGGGGCACCAGGCAGGGATGTCCGTGGTCTCCGCTGCTCTATATATTGGCCCTGGAACCTCTAGCAATATATCTGAGACAACAATATGATACCATAGGCATTGAGGCGAAAGGGGAACGACATCTGATCTCCCTATACGCAGATGACATGCTGCTGTACTTGCAGCACCCGGAAGAAAATCTCCAATACATTCTAGAAGTAATGGAGAGATATGCGGGGTTGTCTGGTATAGCGGTGAACCCTCAGAAGTCTAGTATGTTCCCACTAGGTGGGTACAAAGGGATTCCAATGGAGCAGTTACCCGTGTTGCAGGTACCATGGGCAGTCAGTACATTTCGGTACTTAGGGATAGACATATATCACACAGTGGAAGAGGAGCATAGGTGCAACACGGAGGTGGCCATTAAAAAAATTGAAAATTGCATGCGATTTTGGGGGAAGTTGCCCTTGGCAATGATGGGGTGTGGAGCAATGCTCAAGATGGTGGTCCTGCCTAGGCTCCCGCACTACTTTGGGAACATACCATACTTGATACCTAAGCAGTTCTTCACCAAACTGAATAGTATGTGCAGGGATTTCCTGTGGCATGGCACGCGAAACAGAGTGGCATTATGGAAGCTACAGAATTTCTACGAAAAAGGAGGGATAAAATTGCCCAACTATGAGGTTTATTATGTGGCAAGCCAGTTGCAATATGTCGCCAAATGGCTCTCTGATGAAGAGACCTCTGAATCCAGGCTGTTTGGACAAGATTGTGCACCAAGAAACTGGACTGCACTCGGGCCAGTATATTACGTATCACAGAATGGTACATAGTATCAAGGGAATATGGCCCGAAACGATGCTCGTGGAAGACCCGGACGCCACCATAGATATGATATACGACATAGCGGAAGGGGGCCATGAGATATCTAGAACATATGAGATGCTGATATCCAAAGTGGGGAAGGAGGTCACACAGTTGAGACTAGATTGGGAAACGGAAGTAGGAACCCCGATGGAGGACGGGATGTGGGAACGGGCCCAAGGGTATCACAAGAAGGTATCTAGAAATGCGAGATTGAAACAGATACAACTGTATATTGCGCACAGGGCATATATGACACCCCAGAGGATATCGAGGTTTGAGAATGCAGGACGGCAAGCATGTCCCAAGTGTGATGAAGAGAACGCGTGTATGGTGCATATGTTCTGGTCATGCCCGGTCATTGAACGCTTCTGGGGCGGGGTAGCGTAGAAACTAGAAGAGAAGGGGATCAAGCTTGTAGTGGACACAGTGTGGGCCTGTTTGTTGGGGGGGTTCCCAAGATCACAGAAGCTGAAGCATGTGGGTAAACTGAGAGATCTGGCATATGTGCTTGCAAAGAGGAGAATCGCCATGGGGTGGAAGACATGCCACAGACCGAAAGTGGAGGTGTGGTGGAAAGATTTGCAGAAATGGACGGAGGCGGAAACCATGGTATGGCAGGAAACAAGCAATGCAGGGGGGAGGAGGAGACAGAGTCCCTGATGGCCTGGAAATCATTGATAGCAGAGCTGTTTGGGTCAATACAAGAACCGGCAGGACCCATGGAAGGGGAATCCCTACCACAGGAAGCAGAAACAGAATGTGCAAAGTAATAGGCTCGTAAAGGGGGGTGGGATAAGGGAAGCAGTGGCTAGAAGTAAGCAATGCACTATGGAACTGTTGATATATGCACTGCCTGTTTGGTTTGTATTGTTTGGTTGAATTAAATAATAAAAATGGTTTAAAAAAAATCTTGTGGAAAGAATTGGAGACTTCTGGTATGCCACCAGGGCTACTCAGCATTTTGATCCACTTGCACAGGGATTCAGAAATGCGAGTTCGCTTGAATGCAGAAGGTTTGGAGTCACGTGTTTTTAACACATATAATGATTTACGACAGGGGTGCATCTTGGGCCCTACCTTGTACAATCTTTACATGGCAGACGTGGGGTCAGCCCTGGACCACAAATCCCTAGTTTCACCGAAAATTGGCCCCCTGAGAATCACTTGGTCGGCATATGCTGATTACTTAATTCTGGTAGATTCAACACCTATCGGTCTGCAAAGAATGATAAATGCCTTTGGGGAGTACATGAACTCAAGTGAACTTAAAATGAATGCGTCTAAAATTATGATTTTGCAATTCAATAAAGGGCCTTGAGGGAACTCAGTGAAGCACCAGTGGTTTTGGGATAAGAACAAACTTTTTATCAAGGAGAACATGCAATATTTAGGATATTCAATCATAGCAAATAATAATAAAAATATTTTTGAGAAATTACTTAAAGGTAAAAACAACTAGGATGAAAAGTCAAATGCGTCAGATGGACAGAAAGTTTGGGAAATGTTCATTTGTTCCTTGCCGGAACTATTATAGAAACAAAGTGTTGCCTACCATATGTTATGGCCTTGAATTCTTCCCTAGAAGGTCTACAATGGATGTCAAAGTGAATGAGAGTATGATCTGGAGGGCAGTTTTGTATAATCTACCTAAATATGTCCCTATACAGACCATACGATATGAGCTGGGTTTACAGTCAATTGCCAGTATAATTCTATGGAACAAATTGGCCTTGCTAAGAAAAGTTATATAAGTCCTCAGGAGAGTTTGTAAAACTTGTTGGAAAATACCGACGATATAGGATTTATGAAGGATCTAAGCGAGGTCTGTGTTACGGCCCTGGAGAAAATGGGGTTTATCAGTAAATACCTTGTGGGCTAACGCTGTTAAGGTCAAGACAATAATAAAGAGGGTGGACTGGGAAGGGAACAGATTAGAAGCCTTGGGCTTCCAACTTTATGCCCAAGTGTATCACCACAAAAGGTTCCAGCAGAGATGGAGAATTATCTAGTAAGATACCCAAACAAAAAAGTAAGGAATGGTATAATGAGGTTTCGTATTAATGTGCTGGAAACAAACCAAATTAACTTAATACGTAACCCGTTGGATACAACAAAGGGTGGTTGTAGGTATTGCAAAATACCTTTAGAGATAGAATCCTTATTTCATTTATTATTGTTGTGTCCCGCTCTGCATAATATGTGGATAGGTTATTTTAGAGATTTTGTAAATTTGGAATGGATACCTCATAATGCTTTTGGGTTGAACATATTGCACGGGGACTCTATGTCCTTAAAGTTAAGGGTTTTACTTTTTTTTAAAGGACTGTAATGTTGATTAATATTGTGAAATTTTGACACTGAATGTATTCGGAAATGATAGGAGTAAAGTACTTGAAGTTCTGTTAATCTGGAAAGAATTATATGCAGGAACCATGTAAAGGAATATTCTGTTTTATGGAGGTGTGTGCAAGTGTTGCAGAGGATTTTATAATGTGAAACACTTGTACATCTTGTATGAGAAGGTTTAATCTGTTATTTTGTGTAGAAAGTAATTGTTATATATATGAATGAATTAAATCTTTGTAAAGGTTTTTATAAACCATATGCAATAAAGTAAAATAAAAAGATTCTGAAAAGGCCAAGAGGGGAAAGTTGAGGTACACTCGAGTCCAACTATTCTAGAAGTGTCTGATAACTGACTCCAATCAGAAAGAAACGCCAGTGTACAGGGTTGGTGGTACCTGGTAGTAGCTTCATCAGGACAAGGGCGATACTGAGTATCCCTGCGTGAGCAAAGAAAGAAGTGTTCAGGACACTATACAATTCCCTAGATTTTGAGTGACTGCTTGACTTGCATAGGAAGGTGATCCTGTGTTAAGCAAGAGTGAAGGAAGTGAAAGGTCCTGACCTTTGCCCACATTATTTGCTACACTGACTTTAAACCACCTTACTGCTTGTTTTAACCTAAACCCTTTAATGAGAATAAATCGATTAGAGAATTGCAAACTGATTTTGGGCTGTCTGTTGATACGTTGTGCACTACATCCATGTAATGAAAAGGTACACACTATAGCTCCAGAAAGCACAGTTCACAATCATTTACATGCACAGCTTTGGCTGTACAGCCCTGTCACCCGAACCCAGAAAACCTGGAATATGGTTCCTTCCTGGGACAGTGGATGATCGCCATGGGGATTACCCGATTACCCCCGGAAACTCTCCTTCTGTCTGGGTTGTTTCACCCCACCCCAACATAGGGTGACCAATATCAGGCCCCTCCCCCAAAGAGACCCGCTGAAAAGGTCAGTCACAACACTGATTCCATAACCCCACTCCAAAAAAGCCCAAGTAAAACCAAGCACCATGCCCAAAACAGAACCCCTGAAATCCCCTTCCCCAGTCCTTAAAAGCTACTGGAGAAGACTCCCTCAAACCTAATAATCCATCTTTCACAGGTACCATGAGGTTTGCTGTCCTGTCCGAGTGTCCAGCACCACGTACAAGTCCACATGCCTGTGAATATGTGGGAGCACTTTAAACACTGTGCAAAGCATAAAAACAATTGTAAAAACACCATAACTCTCCTTACTGACCCAGTGCCAAAGGATAGGCTAACCCCATTGTGACAGGGTCATGCACCATCCCTTGGGCCCGTGGGAGATGAGAGAATGACTGCCATTAGTGAATTCCTGCTACCATCGTTTATTCTTTTTATTTTTTATTGCACAGACCACACACAAAGGTAACAAATTGCACTTATCATTACATTTCAACCATAATTTGAGCTCTGAGGAAAAGAAAAGGTGTGAACCATCTTCTCGTATTCTCCCGGAAATCTGTGACACCCATTCACAGACACATATCTGAACTCTACAATGGGGGTAAAAAAAACTTAGGCCAGCTCCCTCAGCCACACTCTTACTTACAGGAATCTGGGGCCCACAGCCGATCCCAGCCCTTTTGACACTTGGGGACTACAACTGCAGATCCTTAACCAGAGTCCCACCAAGGGGGTGGGCTACCTGTATAACCCAGCCAGCCCAGACCAATAGCTTTGTTTCCAGCAGCAAGAGTCTAGTATCTGTTGAAGGCTTGAGGCTGGAAGGAAGAGAAAGACCAAGAAGCGGCAATAGTGAAGAAGACTGAAAAGGTGGCAGCAAATGACAGCAGGACGTGGAGTGGAAAGGCAGGAGGATGTACTATCTGGAGTAGAGTGGCAGGTGTTAGAGGAGGCAAGATCAGGAATGCACTGGAAGGAGGTGGAAGAGGTAACATTTGGGAAGGAGGTGAAGGAGGTGGTAATGAGAAAAGAGGAAAGGGGGGCATGACATCTGGAGGGGGGTCGGAAGGAGCTGATAACAATAGAAGTGCAAAGGAAGGAGGACAGAATAATGGAAGTGGAGTGAGAAGAGAAGGAGTTGGTAATATCCAGGGGGAGAGGAAGGAGGAGAGTGAGCATAAGGGAGCCATGGCAGATCAGAAGCTAATGCTTGTAAAGGAGAAGATCAGCTATCAGTGAAAGGCGTGCTGGACAGAGAAGAGGAAAGATCAGTAGAGTCAGAAGTGAGGGAGTAGAACAAGTTTCTAACCCCTGGTAACCTTCTTTCGACTGGATCCTCATCTTATGATATCTTTCTTCATTTCCACCTTTAGCTGCTTTGGAAAAATCTTCTCGGCAGAGGGCGCTGTGCGTCAAGACGGTTGACTCGGTGTCCCTCGAGGGCTTCCATCTCGGCTGATGTCATCGTCGAGTGCATATACCAAGCGCAGCTTCAGTTCTGTTTTTTCACCACTATATGCAGAATTAACGGCCTTTATAAGTGTCCTTAAATTATCAGACCTTATAAGAGTGCAAAGTTCGGAAATTCTACAGGGGAGTAGGTTGGGAGGGCAATGAGGAATGAGTAGGAGGAACATCCAGTCGAAAGAACGTTACCAGGGGTAAGTAACTCTTATGATACACTCCCAAAGTAGTATTAGGTTCATTTGGAGGAGGGAGTAAGAATTGAGAGTTATTATTTGTCCAGAATGGAGCCTAGAACTGCCTTCCCAAATCTTCCATCATTGCTACAAGTATCTAAACAGTAATGTTTTGTGGACGTGTGGACGGTGGCCCAGGTAGCTGCCTTGCAGATGTCCTTAATCGGGATTCCCAAAGGAAGTCGCCATGCCCCTAGTGGAATGAGCCCTTAGACCTTCTGGGGGATCTTTACCAGCTAGCCTGTAGCACTCCGAAATAGCCAGGATGATCCATCAGGAAAGGGTCTGTTTGGTGACTGACAGACCTAGTTTGTGTCCTGTATATCCAATGAAAAGTTGGTTGTGCTGTCACAACTTTGCCATCCTCGAAATACAAGAGTTTATAGCTCTCCTCAGATGGAGTCTATGGAATTTTTCCTCTTCCTTGCCAGGATGAGATGGAGGATAGAAAGCCGAAAGCACAATTTTTTATGCTAAATGGTAATCTGACACAATCTTCGGTAGAAAAGAGGGTTTGACCTTAAGGATAACCTTATCCTTGTAAAAAGCGGTAAACGGCGGTTTATAGGATAATGCCTGCAACTCACTCACGCTGCGGGCTGAGGTTACTGCTACTAACAGAATGTTTTTGTAAGTTAGCAGCCTTAAAGGGCATGAATGAAGTGGCTTGAGAAGAGCACATGTCAAAAACTTTAAAACCAAGTTAAGGTCCCAAGTTGGTACTTGGAATGGTGTAGGAGGAAACACATTTTGCAAGTCCTTAAAGAAATTGAATTATTAAGGGTATTTCCGAGATGCGCTTGAATAAGGAAAGCCCTGCTAGATAACCCTTGATTGTTACAATCTGGAGCACCAGATTTGCCAAATGTAGTAGAAAATAGAACACTATAGGTGCATCGTATTGAAAAGAGTCCACATCCTTTTCCCTACACCAGCTGCAGAACTTGTTCCAACGGCAACGGTATAGGGATTGTGTTGCTGGACTTCTGGACGAAAGCAAAATCTCCATTACGTTATTCGGGAAGTCCCTATCCTTGTACCTCAGCCTCTCACAAACCATGCGTGAAGGCTGAGTGTCTTGCCCTCTGGATGAAGAACGTGACCCTCCTCTCGCGAGAGAAGCTCCTCTCTTTGTGCAAGAGGTATTGGAGGGCGGATGGACGTGGACATATCCAGAAGGTCCGAGTACCACGTCCTCTTGGCCCAATCTGGGGCAATTAGGATCATGGATTTCCTGAACTTTCTCAACCTCCTGATGACGTGAGGAATGACGGGGACTGGAGGAAACGAGTACAGGTGTGGAAACTCCCAGTCCACTACGAACGCGTCTCCTAGAGCTCCTCTTGGAGGAAATTCCCTTGAACAAAAGAGTTTGCACTTCTGATTGACGCCAAAGGGTGAAGATCTCTTCAAGGACTTCCTGAGCTAGTTCTCACTCGTGGGAGACTGTGCTCTGCCTGCTCAGTGCATCCGCCGATGTGTTCTCCTCTCCGGCTAGGTGAAATGCTGATAGAGAGATTCCTTCTTGAATTGCCCAGAACCAGAGCTGCATTGCTTTTCTGCACAGTAGTAGTGACCCTACGCCTCCTCTCTTGTTGAGGTAGTACATGGCCACTGTGTTGTCCGTCATTAGCAGGACATTCTTTCCCCATACAGAGGGCAGAAAGGGTTTCAGCACTAGTTTGATTGCTCTTAGCTCCAAAAGGTTGATGTGTAGTTTGGACTCTGGTGGAGACCAACGACTGCTGATTGTCAGATTGTTAGCGTGGGCTCCCCAACCTGTGAGTGAGGCATCCGTCAATAGCATTATCTACAGCCATGGTTGTCAAAAAGGTTCTCCTTTCAGAATGTTGTCCCCGCAGGACCACCACAGAAGGTCCTGTGAGACTCTATTCTGGAAGAGGTCTGACAACCTGCCTGAGAATTGGGACCACTGTGTTCTGAGAGTCTCTGGCACCAGAAAAATGCAGGATACCATGAGGCCGAGCAACCTCAAAAAGTCAAAGGCCGGAAGACGCTGGGCACTCTTAAATTTGGTGACCATCTGCAAAATGTCTAAAGCCCTCACCTCGGGTGGCGAGGCTTTTCCCAGGGATGCATCCAGGATTGCTCCAATAAACTGGAGTCTCTGAGATGGTATCATGTGAGACTTCTTGCAATTGAGGAAGAAGCCCAGTCTGTGGAGGGAGTGGCAGGTGATACTGAGATGTTCGTGGGCCTGTTCTGGTGAAAGTGCCCTGATCAGCCAATCATCCAGGTAGGGGTAGACGTGAATCCCTCCTCTACTGAGACTTGCTGCAACCACTGTCATTAACTTGGTGGAAACCTTCAGGGCAGAGGTCAGTTCGAATGGCAGAACTCGAAACTGATGAGAATCGCCAATGGAGAAACTCAGGTACTTCCTGTGCTTGTGATGGATTGGCACATGAAAGTAAGCATCCTGAAGGTCCAACAATACCATCCAATCCTGGAGCTGGAGGGACTAAAGTATCTGAGAAAGTGTAACCATCTTGAAATTGTCCTTCCTGAGGAACTTGTTCAGGTATCTCAAGTCCAAGATAGGTCTCAGTCTTCCGCCCATCTTGAGAATTTGGAAATAGGGAGAATACCATCCTCTGTTCCTCTCCATCACAGCTACTGGTTCTATAGCACCTTTCTCTTGCAGGGTCCACATTACCTGCAACAGGAATGGATATGCAACATTTTGTGTATGATTTCCCAGTGGATGATCTCGAGGTCTCTGTTTAAAGGGGAGACAGCAACCCTGGGCTACAGTTTCCAGTGCCCATGCATCTGAATTAATACCCTGCCATTCTTTCAGATGCTGTGACAGTCTGCCTCCCATCGGGGTGTCGTGAGTCAAGACCTCAGAGTAGTTTTGAGGCGGCTGAAGCAGCGGCTGATAGTAAAGAAGCCACTGCTTGGGCGGGATTAGCACCTCTCCCTCGGCCACCACAAGGGAATCTACTCTGTCCTCTTTGACCAGCCTGTCTTCTCGTTCTTCCAATTGAGTAGTAGCAACGAAAAAGACCTACCCCTCCAAGATGATCCGTTCGGGAGAAAAGGCTGTGGCTACCTGACCGTGGCACTTAAGATCTTGGCTGCTGCCTTTGAGGTCTTCAGCTTTTCAAGTCTTTCATCAGCCTTAGTTCCAAATAAATGGGAGCCGTCAAAGGGCATGTTAAGGAGTGTGGATTGTACATCAGGTGCAAATCCTGACATCCTCAACCATGCAAATCTGCATATGACAGTGCTTGCCGCCATGGCCCTGCTGATGCTGTCAGCAGTGTCCAGACCTGATCGCAGAGACTCACACATGGCCTCTTTGCCAGCCCTTACCAGCTTCATGAAGCCGTCTCTTTCCTCACCCTCAGGGATGTGATCAGCCGCCATCGGAAGCAGTCCAACAGGGTGAAAGTAAACCTTCCCAGGGCACATGTGGAATTAGCAGACTTTAAAGACGTGCTGCTAGCAGAAAAGACTTTCATTGCCCAAGAGTCAATGCGTTTGTCAGCCCTATCCAGGGGTATGGTTGGATAGGCAGCTTGCTTGGAGGCAGATGTAGCTGCTTGTACTAGAAGGTATTTTGGTGAAGGATGGATTGACAGGTAGCCAGGGTCACTACTGGATTGCCTGTACTTTTTGGTCAAATTTTATTTACTTCTGGGCTGGACACTGGAGTCTCCCAGTTGGCCACAACTCTTTTTTGCAGTGCGACATGGAATGCTAAAATGGGATCATATTGAGGACCCTTGTCCAATATGTCAGTCAGGTCGTCCAGTATAACAGTATATATGCAGGAGCTGGTCTACTCCATCCCAGAATTCCACCACTCTGGAAATTAGGTGTCCGTTGGATGCATCTGCATGATAAGCCGGGTCCAGTTTCCCAAAATCTAGTTCTGGGGAGGTGTCTACCCCACTTGCTGTCTGTAGGGTGTCATGTAGTTCCCTAACCCTGGTCTCTTCTGAAATAAAGTATTCAGTTATATTAGTATTTTTCTGAATACTAGGGGTTTCCAATTGGAGAGCACATGGAGTGGTATCATCAGAGATTTCATAGCCCTCATATATTGAAGTCAAGGACCTGAAGAAATCATTTTTAGGTAAAGTTTTAAAAAAGATTTAGTAGCTTTTTTAATGTAAGGGCATCGAAGAATGTACAATCGGCGTCAAAGTTTTTTGTATCGCGTCGATGGCGTTGACGTTAGTGGCGTCAATGGTTTGACTTTTTGCCTTGTGCTTCGAGGGACTTTTTCGAAGATTTCTCATCTTATCGAGTACTCGGGCTCGAGGGCGGGTAGGTTTTGGCTTTGGCGTCCTGCTTACCTTCGACCGTAGCATGGACTCTTTTCTTAAGCTTCGAGGACGTTGGGACCTGATCTTCCAAGATTTTGCCTATTTTCCTTCTAAAGCGTTCCCACTCCTCTTTGGAGGAAGATTTAGTTGGGCAGACTACGCTCCTTTCTGATGAAGAAGTTGAGGAAGAAGTGGGTGAGCTGTGCCTTCTCTTTGATTTTTGATTTTTTTGACGAGGAGTGTCTGCTCCTCCAGTGGGATCATTTCTGCGATCTTTTTTTGTGAGGACAGGAACCTCTCGACTCGTGGGATGACCCAAATTTAGAAGGAGTGGACGGGGATCTGGAGACAATCCTACCCACTGCAAGTTTAGATTTGCACTCTTTTAAGGCCTTATCTGTCATCGACAGTCGTCGGTTATATGCTCGATGCCCAGGCACCAGAGGCACATCTTAGGCGGGTCCGTGATCGACATCTTGGCGCACATTTTATATGCTTTTTGATGCCGTTCTTCAGAGTTTTCGGAGCTGAAGACAAGGCCATTTTCGATACGCTTTCAAAGAAAACTGAAGCGCACTGTTAATCTCGAAGCAATCGCATTCGCAGAAAAATGGAACTGAAGCCAACGGGCGCTTTGTGTAGTATATGTACTCGACGATGACGTCAGCCAAGATGGAAGCCCTCGAGGCACATCGAGTCGACCGTCTCAACGCACAGCGCTCTGTGCCGAGAAAATCTTTCAGAAGCAGCTAAAGCTGGAATTTAAGATATCATAAGATCAGGAATACATGGGAGGACACAATCCATTCGAAGCAGTAGTAGCGTCACAGGAGAGTGATCAAGAAGAGGTGAGGAGAAGCCAAATGAGAGGTAGGAGCAAGAAGGTCTATGGGGAATATCAGGCGTAGCCAGCCAGAATAGGCCGGTTTTGACAAACTACGCTCTAGGCAGGCTCTCGCAGTGGGAGATAGGGCCAGGGAGAGTGTAGTCGGTTCAGAGAGGCAGAGAGTAAGCCCTCTGAGGTTTGGTTTCCCTGATGAAGGGATACATGTGAGTTACAACCACACCCAGCTGCCCATGAACTGTGGTAACTGCAGTAGTCCAGGGGGACAGGACCCCAGAAAGCTCCCAATTAAAACGAACCAAAGAGGAGCGTTTGGGAACCCTGTGAACCTGCAATGGCAGAGCACAAGGAGGTAGGGCACCCTTCCAGGACTTTGAGGGGACTGGAAAGACATTTGTTGTATTAATTACCTTTTCTATTGTATAACTACCTTCATAATTAAATCTTTAATGGAGGGTTATGTCCCAAGCGCCCTGAAGGGTGCGCTGGGGAAACCCCTATTAAAGAAACCCAATTCAGACCCCACAGTTCTAAAAAACTATTGTCCAGTTGGCAACTTATGTTGGCCGACTACAAACCTAGAAAAAGTGGTCTGTAACCAATTTCAGCAGTTTGCAGATAGTAAAGGTCTCCTGGACGAATACCAGTCAGGGTTTCGTCCAAATCATGGAACTGAGACCGCCCTATTGGCAGTCAAGGATGGTCTACTGGAAGCTGCAGATAGGCTCCACAATATTGTTGATGCTGGACCTATCGGTGGCGTTCGATAAGATTGACCATAAGATCATTCTTCGACGCATTGGAATAATTGGGAGAGCTTTGAAAGTAGTGGTGGATTGGTTTGGCTCTTTTCTGCAGGATAGAACCCAGCAGGTGATACTAGGAGCCTTCCTCTCAGAGCTGCTATGACTGAGATGCGGAGTCTCCCAAGGCTCAGCGCTCTCACCATTGATTTTTAATCTTTATCTCCGTCCACTATTTGATATACTGAGGAAAGACGGACTAAGATTCCATTCCTATGCCGGCGATACGCAGATCTACATGGAGATGGAAAACTTGTCCTAGGCATTTGAAAGGATTGACCTGTGCATGCAAGACATAAAAAAATGGATGGCATGTAACCAGCTGCAGCTCAATGCAGCTAAAACAGAGTTAATATTATTCGGACCAGTGAAAAAAAGGAGAGGTGAAGAACACAATATAACACAGCGGATTCTGGGTGAAGAAGTTCCGTTCTCAAAGAAAGTGAGAAAGCTTGGGAGCATATGGCAGGAAAACCTGGCCAGTGAAGCCCAGGTCAGAGCCAAAGTAAAGGCTGTGTACCACTCCCTGCGTATGCCTAGGAATGTACTCCCCTTCGTAGCAACTGAAGACCACTCTGTGGTCGTGGGGGCGTTGACAAATCCTCATCTCGACTACTACAACAGTCTGATGACAGGGATCCCAGTGAAACAGATGATGAGACTCCAGAGGGCCCAGACTGCGGCAGTTAGGCTAATTGCCCATCTTGGGAAAAGGGACCATGTCTCAGCATCACAGAGAGCTCTCCATTGGCTTATGGTGGAGGACCGAGTTAAGTTCAAGGTGGCGTGCCTTATGTATAAATGTTTCTATGAGCTTGCATCAAAATACATGAGCGCTAGAATCCACCATTAACAGCCAACCAGAGATCTCCGGTCTGGAGACAAACTTCTGATGGATATTCCTCGGGCTAAACTGACCTCGAAGGGGGACCAGAGGTTCTCTGAGTTTGGCCCAAAGTTAAGGAACCAGTCACCAACTGCCATACTACATGCCCATCATTAGAAGGCTTTAGAAAGGTACTCAAAACCTTTCTATGTAAGTGAACCAAAGAGGTTGGGGCGATAACAGCGTTTCGCAGTTAAAGGGTGAATCATAGTTAACATCTGCGCCCGAATGCAGTTTAGTCTGCCTGGTGCACACAAGAAATAACCAAAATCAAAATCAAAATCATTGGAAAAATGAATCCAGCAAGTGAGCAATCCAGGAACACAGACTCTGAGTGTTTATCTGCATCTCACCAGGATAAGGGTTTGCAAAGGTGGGTAGTGCTGGCACCTAAATGACTCACCTAAAAGAAAACGCTAAATAACTGAGTGGCCTTAAATACTATCAGCATGCGCAGACCTCCATGCCGACCGGGCCTGACAGAGAAGCTACACGCCTGCATGACACACATTAGAACAGAGCCCTCCTTAGCATGTTATGCGTTGAAGTATAGCAACACCTCTTAGTCTCTAGCACTTGCCAAGGTGAAGGGACACACAATCTCTGCTCACACCATCCCAAATGAGTGAGCAAGCGCAACATCAGCTTGTTAAGTGTGGGGTCCAACAAAACAGCCACAGTGGATATTGGAAGTCTTGGAGGGCGACTAACTGAAGGAAGAGAAAATTAAACAAGGCACACAGACATAGGACACTAAGGTGGGTCGATCCCTGCATACTGGACACTATTTAGAAATACTGGAATGCAATGAATAAATACATAAAATGAGGGAGCGAGAATGTGAAAACACCTGAACTACACAGAGAATATACTGAGAAAATAAAGAAATACAGCAATTTGACCCTCAACTAAAATTCCTGCAAAAGCACAGGAAATCTCCCATATAGCGGAAGAGATGGATAAAATTGCTTGACATATATATGGAGGCCATAGATGCCGCGTTGTTCTCAGAAAGAAGGAAAAGAGGCTTTTTCCTTACTGCCCCTGGAACTAAAAGGGCAGGAGTTCTGCAGGAACTGTGAGGGCTCACTCATGCGAGGCAGACAACTGTTTCATGATTTCATATCATATGCCATTATATTCTTAAAGAACATATATCTTCAAAAATGCCTCACAATCCCTATTCTGTCACACTGTGCCTCTTGTCTCACCTGTTTGTCCTTTGAAGTCTTCTTTCTCAGAGGTCTTTCTTTGTTTCAGGACGTTCAGGACTTGTACAGGTACGGACAGGTATCCTCAGCCTCCAGTGTGTAGACCGGACACCAGCCTCGAGGAGATGGTAAGCGTTCGATATTCCAGGAAGATCAGGTGAGTAATAGACTAAAGATCGGGATGGGTCTAGGAACCAAGGAGGAATCTAGGTACTCGCACAGTACAGAAGGCAGAATGCTTGCACGGAAGGAACAGGACCGAAGGCCCGGGAAGGAAGAGGAACGAGCGGACCCTCAGGCGGGAGAGCGAGGAGCAGCACAATTAGAAACCAGGAAGGATATTTGGGAACCGCTAACTAGAAGTGGAGTAGCACGGGAGTAGAGGAAAGTTAGGTACGCACTTGCCGGATACTCGGAAAGGTAGCGTTGAGACGCGCAGAGCCGCAGGGGCGTGCCTGTTTTCTAGGAAGTGGCAGGTATTGCGGAAACACTAGACAGTGGCTTCTCAATGGTGTCGGCCATGTTGGTAGAATAGCGGGTATGGCGTTGCGGTGCTTGATGGACCATGAAGTCCAGAAAGGGCGGAAACGGCGAATCATGATAGCATGCCCCCTCTTAAATCTCGATCCACTGGGTTTACCTGGATGAGTTAGATGGAATCTCTGTACCAAACCTGGGGCATTCATGTTGGACACTGGTTCCCATGTTCGTTCGCTGGGGGGATAACCTTTCCATTCCACCAAGTATTGTAGTCGTCCTCTCCTATATCTGGAATCACATATCCTGGAGACCTCAAATTCGATCTGATTATTGACAAGCAGAGAGGTAGGTCGATGAGCTGTCCTGGTGGACTGAGAATAGAGTTTGAGCAAGGAAGTGTGAAAAACGGGACGTATCTTCTTCCATGATTCTGGTAATTGAAGTCGATTTGCCACTGGGTTAATGATTTCCTTGATGGAAAAAGGCCCGTAAAATCGAAGGGACAATTTATTGGGTTGCAGGTGTCGAGGCAAGAGTCTAGAGGAAAGCCAGACCTTGTCACCAATGGCATACATGGCACCAGGTCTCCTCCAGGTATCAGCGTGTCTTTTAACATCCATCCTGGCTTTTTCCAAATGACTCCTAATTGTACAGTGACTAGATGTTCAATCCAGGAATCAACCGAAGGAACCGGAGTGGAGTGAGGTAGGAGAGTTGGCAGGACAGATGGATGGAACCCTTGACTGCAAAAGCAGAATGATAGCAGAATGGTCAGCAAAGCATCGTAAATATTGTTCTAGGGTCTGATTTACTTGTTCGGTTATCCCGTTGGTCTGAGGATGATATCCTGAAGATAAGGCACGTTGAATACCTAACATCTGGCACAGGTACTTCCAGAATCAGGAAATGTATTAAGGCCCACGGTCTGAAATGATCTTGGAAGGGAGACCATGCAGCCTAAAGATGTGGTTCAAAAATATCCCTGCCATTTCTTGTGCTGAAGGTAGCTTGTACAAGGGAGTGAAGTGGGCTATATGGGAGAATAGATCGATGGTAACCCTAATGGTAGTGAAACCCTTGGAAGGAGGTAAATCCACAATAAAATCGGTGGCAATTATTTCCCAAGGACGGTCTGGCAACGTGGGTTGATGGAGAAGACCTGCAGGTTTTCTATTGTCGCACTTGTTCTGACTGCAGACAGCACAGGCTTGGATGTATGCTTTTACCCCATCAATCATTCTAGGCCACCAAAAATGTCTTTGGATGAGATGGAGTGTAACTGTAATGCCCTGATGCCTGGAATGGAAGTTATCATGACAGAGGTTTATTATCTTGGTTCTCAGGGTCTGAGTAGGTATCACCAATCTCTTGTCCTTAAAAAGGTAACCATCTTTAGCAACCAGGGAACATGGGTTGGTCTTGGTGTAATCCTTCCAGAGATCAGAAAGTGGTGTCTCAGTACGGACATTGTCCAATAAGGAACTGGCCCGGGCCACAACTACAGTGTCGGGAAACATCTTGGGAAAAGCACGTTCCTCAACCAGTTCGTTCTCAGGACGTCTGGATAAGGCATCATCGATTATGTTGGTTGTTCCGGGTACGTAATGGATGTGAAACCGATATTGGTCAAAGAAAAAGGCCAAACGAGCCTGACGACTGTTTCTGCACTCCAGGGATTGCAGGACCAGTAAGTTCCTGTGATCAGTTCGTACTTGTACCGGGAACTTGGCACCCAGACCCAGATGACGCCACTCAGTAAAAGCCTGCCGGATGGCGAGCAATTCCTTCTCCAGGTTTGAGCAATGGGTCTCTCTGGGATTCAGAGTTTGAGATAGGTAAGCAATGGGATGTTCTACTTTATCCTCGACTCTTGTTTTAACACTACCCCAATAGTGTAATCTGAGGCATCAGTTTCCACCAGGAAGGGTTTATTGATGTCAGGTTGAGCCAGGACGGGACCTTGAGTAAACCTTTGTTTAAGTTCTCAGAAGGCAGTCTCTTGATCAACAGACCAGTTGAAAGGAATGTTCTTTAATAATGCAACTATAGGTAGTACTATGGCAGATAATGTAGGAATTAATTTCCTATAAAAGTTTGCAAGTCCCAGGAAGGATTGAATCTGTTTTACTGTTGTAGGAGCAGGCGACAAAAGGATAGAGTCAACCTCGGCGGGATCCATTTATATTCCTTTGGAACTCAAAACAAATCCCAGGTAATGGACTGTCGGGACATGAAAGATACATTTTTCTGGTTTAGCCAGCAGCTTGTTCTCTCGTAGGCATTGTAAAACCAAGGTCACCTGTTCTTGATGTAATATGGGATTGTTGGAATATATCAATATGTCATCCAGGTAAACAATGACAAAGAGGAATAGCATATCTGAAAAGACTCTATCCATGAAGCGCTTGAAAACCGCGGGAGCGTTGGCAAGACCAAATGGCATAACCATATATTCAAAGTGACCAAAGGGCGTCCTGAAGGTAGTCTTCCACTCATCGCCTTCCTTTATGCGGATCGGATGGTAAGCGCCCCGTAAGTCGAGTTTGGTAAAGATTACAGCGCCACGTACTGCTTCCAATATGTCTGAAATGAGTGGTAAAGGATAGTGGTCCTTGAGGGTGCATTGGTTAAGGCCCCGGTAGTCCAGGCATGGTCGGAGTTCCTTGGTGTCCTTTTTGGGCACAAAGAACAAAGAGGCCCCAGCAGGAGACTTAGAAGGACAAATGGTTCCATTGGCGAGATTGGTGTCCATGTATTCATGTAGTGCTCTTTTCTCAGGCTCTGAAAGTATAAACATCCTTCCAAATGGTATAACTGCAGAGACTTCAGTATCGATAGCACAGTCTTCTGGTCGGTGCGGAGGTAGTGACTGAACAATGGCTGTCGAGAATACATCTGAGAATTGCTGATATATCTCAGGTACTTGGGTAACATCGGAAACACAAATAGGGTTTTGTTCTGGGATCCGGGATGCCATGGATATAGTTTGCCTCAAATTCCGGGATAGACAATGAGACAGACAAAATTTGGAACCGATAAACAAGGATCTGGCCGCCCAGTTGATGTATGGGTTGTGTTTTTGAAGCCAGGGCATGCCCAGAACCAAAGGGTAATGAGCTGCCTTTATTATATCAAAACGTAGCATCTCCTGGTGGTTATTTATTGAGAGCAATAGTTCAGTGGTTTGCTGGGCTATGGGTCCAGAAGACAGTGGTTTCCCATCTATCCCTTCGACTGCCTGGATTGTTTCTTTGGATTCTCGAGTAATATTGCGCTTTAAGGCCCATTCGTGGTCCAAGAATATTCCCATAGCACCACAATCCACTAGGGCCAGGATGGAATGAGTCTCCTTATTGGCAGAAGACAAGGTTGCCTGTAGTACCACCAAGTTGTTTTGATGACGACAGTTCAAGGAAGGAGAAGAAGCGGAGCAAGTACCTTTCTCCCGAAGCTGGGCTCCCTTCAAGATCGGGAGCTGGCGTTTCCCGAACGCCGAGGATGGGCTATTGGACAGTTTCTTACGAGATGTTTATCAGAAGCACAATAAATACAGAGTCCAGTGTTGATCCTGCGAATCCTTTCTTGTGGAGAGATTGGACCCCGCAAGGAGCCAAGTTGCATAGGTTCTGGATCAGGGGAGTGGGGAGTGGCTGTTTCTTTAGGGCTAGGCTAAACCACAGGAACCTTTGGTGGGACTGTTCGTGTCTTTCTTTTCTCTGCCTTTCTCTCTTGAATAAGGAAGTCGATTTGTAGAGACAAATCTATTAAAGCCTGGAAGGAACCCGGACAGGCCCTTCTATCCAATTCATCCTTAATTTCTTCATTTAATCCTCGACGAAACAAGGTAAAGCATGCCTCCTGGGTCCAATCTGCCTCCTTAGCCAGTTGCTTAAATCGGGTTACATAAGACAACATGTCTTGGTTTCCTTGTTGGAACTCCAGCAGCTTCTCCTGAGCACTGTACACTTGTTCAGGGCGGTCAAACATGGTTTTGAAGGCATCCACAAATCCATCATAGTTGGCCAGGAGCGGGTGTTACGCTCACCTGGCTCCCACATAGGCGTCGGTCGGACCCAGACTCCTGCGGCCTCCACCCACGTGATGCGTAGTGCAGCGATGACTGACTGGATCTGCCCTCCTAATCTTGTCAGCTTGATCCATAGAAATATTCTCCTACAAGTGGAGAGATGGATTTAGCCACTTGTGGATTCAAGTGATAGCACCCCCACTGTCCTCCCCACTAATCACCTTTGAAGCGCCCTCTCAGCAATCTCACCTTATATTCTTGAAGGATGAGCCCTCCATCCTGCTTAGCCCGCAGGGGCGCGTTGATGACCAGTTACTTCACTGGCCTGAGGATATTGGAAGAGTTGTAGACGAATCCTGACTCCAAAAGGTCCTGGTGAAGAGCTGTAAGTATATAGTTCGTAAGAGTTCAAAATGTCTGGAGTTCATTCCTGTCCAATTCCTCTTTTACATTGCAGCTTTGAAGATTGACAGCTGAAAGCGCTCCGGTAAAAGTCTGTGTTACCCAACACTGTCCGGTAAATAATGCCAAGGGTTAAACTTGCTGCTTTCTCCTTATTTTACAGATGCGGCATAAGAAGATGTGGAGTGCTGATGAATTATACCTCCGGTGGTAAAATCAGGTAAGCATATGGCGGCTAAAGAGATTGTCTCAGTCTGTTCTCTCGGCTCACCTTGTTGTTTGTTGTCCCCCTTAGGTGCCGGGATTCGGCGATGTAAGGATAGAGACAGTGCCGGATCGAAGAGATGCTGCGTGGAACGGTGAGTATGGCGTGGCGCTGCTGCTGGCGATGCGACGCGTTTAAAACAAAGTCTTTCCTCTGGTTTGAAGATGTGATGAATCTGGAATTAGGTAAGAAATCAGGTAATACTCTTGTTCTAACCTTTGCTTCTTTCCTTCTTTCTAGGTGCTCCAGGTTCGAGGCGGGCGTGGCAGAAGGCTGGATGCTGCTGCTGGCACGTTGAACGTTACGCTGCTGGATGCAGAATAACACGAAGCGTATGCTGCTCTTCGGGCGTGGTTTAAATAGCCCTCAAAGTAGTCCCAGGTAGGTATTCCTCCCCGACCACACCCGAGTAACAAAATAGTCCCTAAGGTAAAGTAGTCCCTTCCAGGCCTCACATGGGCTTGGATCTCCTTGCAGCATGGTCTGCATCAGGTAAGTGTGCACTTATGAGCCTGGCGCCTAAGGCGCCAGGACTGATGTCCCATATGAGCCTGGCGCCATAGGCGCCAGGACTGAACCCAGACAGCCCCTAGCAGGGGTTGCTGGGTTTTCTCAAGGCAACATGATGCCTGCTCCCGGGGCTGATGGACGTGGTCTGGATGCCCGGGGGTATGCATCATGAGAGCACTCCCCCTCAAGGCCCCTCCTAAGGTCGTTCCTCCCCTTGGTCCTGGTTTGTCTTGGAAGTCCCGATGGAATCTCTTCACTAATCGTGGTGCATGAACGTGGTCACTAGGCCCCCATGACCTTTCCTGTGGCCGGTAACCTTTCCAATCGATTAAGTAAAAAAGTTTTGATTTAACCACCTTGGAGTCCAGGATGTTTTTTTACCTCGAATTCAGGTTCTCCATCTATCAAGATAGGATCTGGTGGTTTGGTTAATCTTGTTCCTGGTTGAACTGGTTTTAAAAGTGAAACATGAAAGACAGGATGAATTCGCATATTGGAGGGTAGTTCCAGTTTGACGGAATAGTTAGATGGAATCTCCGTACCAAACCTGGGGCATTCATGTTGGACACTGGTTCCCATGTTCGTTCGCTGGGGGGATAACCTTTCCATTCCACCAAGTATTGTAGTCGTCCTCTCCTATATCTGGAATCACATATCCTGGAGACCTCAAATTCGATCTGATCATTGACAAGCAGAGAGGTAGGTCGATGAGCTGTCCTGGTGGACTGAGAATAGAGTTTGAGCAAGGAAGTGTGAAAAACGGGACGTATCTTCTTCCAGGATTCTGGTAATTGAAGTCGATTTGCCACTGGGTTAATGATTTCCTTGATGGAAAAAGGCCCGTAAAATCGAGGGGCCAATTTATTGGGTCGCAGGTGTCGAGGCAAGAGTCTAGAGGAAAGCCAGACCTTGTCACCAATGGCATACATGGCACCAGGTCTCCTCCAGGTATCAGCGTGTCTTTTAACATCCATCCTGGCTTTTTCCAAATGACTCCTAACATACTTTTGTACAGTGACTAGATGTTCAAACCAGGAATCAACCGAAGGAACCAGAGTGGAGTGAGGTAGGAGAGTTGGCAGGACAGATGGATGGAACCCTTGACTGCAAAAGCAGAATGATAGCAGAATGGTCAGCAAAGCATCGTAAATATTGTTCTAGGGTCTGATTTACTTGTTCGGTTATCCCGTTGGTCTGAGGATGATATCCTGAAGATAAGGCACGTTGAATACCTAACATCTGGCACAGGTACTTCCAGAATCGGGAAATGTATTGAGGCCCACGGTCTGAAATGATCTTGGAAGGGAGACCATGCAGCCTAAAGATGTGGTTCAAAAATATCCCTGCCATTTCTTGTGCTGAAGGTAGCTTGTACAAGGGAGTGAAGTGGGCTATATGGGAGAATAGATCGATGGTAACCCTAATGGTAGTGAAACCCTTGGAAGGAGGTAAATCCACAATAAAATCGGTGGCAATTATTTCCCAAGGACGGTCTGGCAACGTGGGTTGATGGAGAAGACCTGCAGGTTTTCTATTGTCGCACTTGTTCTGACTGCAGACAGCACAGGCTTGGATGTATGCTTTTACCCCATCAATCATTCTAGGCCACCAAAAATGTCTTTGGATGAGATGGAGTGTAACTGTAATGCCCTGATGCCTGGAATGGAAGTTATCATGACAGAGGTTTATTATCTTGGTTCTCAGGGTCTGAGTAGGTATCACCAATCTCTTGTCCTTAAAAAGGTAACCATCTTTAGCAACCAGGGAACATGGGTTGGTCTTGGTGTAATCCTTCCAGAGATCAGAAAGTGGTGTCTCAGTACGGACATTGTCCAATAAGGAACTGGCCTGGGCCACAACTACAGTGTCGGGAAACATCTTGGGAAAAGCACGTTCCTCAACCAGTTCGTTATCAGGACGTCTGGATAAGGCATCATCGATTATGTTGGTTGTTCCGGGTACGTGATGGATGTGAAACCGATATTGGTCAAAGAAAAAGGCCCAACGAGCCTGACGACTGTTTCTGCACTCCAGGGATTGCAGGACCAGTAAGTTCCTGTGATCAGTTCGTACTTGTACCGGGAACTTGGCACCCAGACCCAGATGACGCCACTCAGTAAAAGCCTGCCGAATGGCGAGCAATTCCTTCTCCAGGTTTGAGCAATGGGTCTCTCTGGGATTCAGAGTTTGAGATAGGTAAGCAATGGGATGTTCTACTTTATCCTCGACTCTTGTTTTAACACTACCCCAATAGTGTAATCTGAGGCATCAGTTTCCACCAGGAAGGGTTTATTGATGTCAGGTTGAGCCAGGACGGGACCTTGAGTAAACCTTTGTTTAAGTTCTCGGAAGGCAGTCTCTTGATCAACAGACCAGTTGAAAGGAATGTTCTTTAATAATGCAACTATAGGTAGTACTATGGCATATAATGTAGGAATTAATTTCCTATAAAAGTTTGCAAGTCCCAGGAAGGATTGAATCTGTTTTACTGTTGTAGGAGCAGGCGACAAAAGGATAGAGTCAACCTCGGCGGGATCCATTTATATTCCTTTGGAACTCAAAACAAATCCCAGGTAATGGACTGTCGGGACATGAAAGATACATTTTTCTGGTTTAGCCAGCAGCTTGTTCTCTCGTAGGCATTGTAAAACCAAGGTCACCTGTTCTTGATGTAATATGGGATTGTTGGAATATATCAATATGTCATCCAGGTAAACAATGACAAAGAGGAATAGCATATCTGAAAAGACTCTATCCATGAACCGCTTGAAAACCGCGGGAGCGTTGGCAAGACCAAATGGCATAACCATATATTCAAAGTGACCAAAGGGCTTCCTGAAGGTAGTCTTCCACTCATCGCCTTCCTTTATGCGGATCGGATGGTAAGCGCCCCGTAAGTCGAGTTTGGTAAAGATTACAGCGCCACGTACTGCTTCCAATATGTCTGAAATGAGTGGTAAAGGATAGTGGTCCTTGAGGGTGCATTGGTTAAGGCCCCGGTAGTCCAGGCATGGTCGGAGTTCCTTGGTGTCCTTTTTGGGCACAAAGAACAAAGAGGCCCCAGCAGGAGACTTAGAAGGACGAATGGTTCCATTGGCGAGATTGGTGTCCATGTATTCATGTAGTGCTCTTTTCTCAGGCTCTGAAAGTATAAACATCTTTCCAAATGGTATAACTGCAGGGACTTCAGTATCGATAGCACAGTCTTCTGGTCGGTGCGGAGGTAGTGACTGAACAATGGCTGTCGAGAATACATCTGAGAATTGCTGATATATCTCAGGTACTTGGGTAACATCGGAAACACAAATAGGGTTTTGTTCTGGGATCCGGGATGCCATGGATATAGTTTGCCTCAAATTCCGGGATAGACAATGAGACAGACAAAATTTGGAACCGATAAACAAGGATCTGGCCGCCCAGTTGATGTATGGGTTGTGTTTTTGAAGCCAGGGCATGCCCAGAACCAAAGGGTAATGAGCTGCCTTTATTATATCAAAACGTAGCATCTCCTGGTGGTTATTTATTGAGAGCAATAGTTCAGTGGTTTGCTGGGCTATGGGTCCAGAAGACAGTGGTTTCCCATCTATCCCTTCGACTGCCTGGATTGTTTCTTTGGATTCTCGAGTAATATTGCGCTTTAAGGCCCATTCATGGTCCAAGAATATTCCCATAGCACCACAATCCACTAGGGCCAGGATGGAATGAGTCTCCTTATTGGCAGAAGACAAGGTTGCCTGTAGTACCACCAAGTTGTTTTGATGACGACAGTTCAAGGAAGGAGAAGAAGCGGAGCAAGTACCTTTCTCCCGAAGCTGGGCTCCCTTCAAGATCGGGAGCTGGCGTTTCCCGAACGCCGAGGATGGGCTATTGGACAGTTTCTTACGAGATGTTTATCAGAAGCACAATAAATACAGAGTCCAGTGTTGATCCTGCGAATCCTTTCTTGTGGAGAGATTGGACCCCGCAAGGAACCAAGTTGCATAGGTTCTGGATCAGAGGAGTGGGGAGTGGCTGTTTCTTTAGGGCTAGGCTAATCCACAGGAACCTTTGGTGGGACTGTTCGTGTCTTTCTTTTCTCTGCCTTTCTCTCTTGAATAAGGAAGTCGATTTGTAGAGACAAATCTATTAAAGCCTGGAAGGAACCCGGACAGGCCCTTCTATCCAATTCATCCTTAATTTCTTCATTTAATCCTCGACGAAACAAGGTAAAGCATGCCTCCTGGGTCCAATCTGCCTCCTTAGCCAGTTGCTTAAATCGGGTTACATAAGACAACATGTCTTGGTTTCCTTGTTGGAACTCCAGCAGCTTCTCCTGAGCACTGTACACTTGTTCAGGGCGGTCAAACATGGTTTTGAAGGCATCCACAAATCCATCATAGTTGGCCAGGAGCGGGTGTTACGCTCACCTGGCTCCCACATAGGCGTCGGTCGGACCCAGACTGCTGCGGCCTCCACCCACGTGATGCGTAGTGCAGCGATGACTGACTGGATCTGCCCTCCTAATCTTGTCAGCTTGATCCATAGAAATATTCTCCTACAAGTGGAGAGATGGATTTAGCCACTTGTGGATTCAAGTGATAGCACCCCCACTGTCCTCCCCACTAATCACCTTTGAAGCGCCCTCTCAGCAATCTCACCTTATATTCTTGAAGGATGAGCCCTCCATCCTGCTTAGCCCGCAGGGGCGCGTAGATGACCAGTTACTTCACTGGCCTGAGGATATTGGAAGAGTTGTAGACGAATCCTGACTCCAAAAGGTCCTGGTGAAGAGCTGTAAGTATATAGTTCGTAAGAGTTCAAAATGTCTGGAGTTCATTCCTGTCCAATTCCTCTTTTACATTGCAGCTTTGAAGATTGACAGCTGAAAGCGCTCCGGTAAAAGTCTGTGTTACCCAACACTGTCCGGTAAATAATGCCAAGGGTTAAACTTGCTGCTTTCTCCTTATTTTACAGATGCGGCATAAGAAGATGTGGAGTGCTGATGAATTATACCTCCGGTGGTAAAATCAGGTAAGCATATGGCGGCTAAAGAGATTGTCTCAGTCTGTTCTCTCGGCTCACCTTGTTGTTTGTTGTCCCCCTTAGGTGCCGGGATTCGGCGATGTAAGGATAGAGACAGTGCCGGATCGAAGAGATGCTGCGTGGAACGGTGAGTATGGCGTGGCGCTGCTGCTGGCGATGCGACGCGTTTAAAACAAAGTCTTTCCTCTGGTTTGAAGATGTGATGAATCTGGAATTAGGTAAGAAATCAGGTAATACTCTTGTTCTAACCTTTGCTTCTTTCCTTCTTTCTAGGTGCTCCAGGTTCGAGGCGGGCGTGGCAGAAGGCTGGATGCTGCTGCTGGCACGTTGAACGTTACGCTGCTGGATGCAGAATAACACGAAGCGTATGCTGCTCTTCGGGCGTGGTTTAAATAGCCCTCAAAGTAGTCCCAGGTAGGTATTCCTCCCCGACCACACCCGAGTAACAAAATAGTCCCCAAGGTAAAGTAGTCCCTTCCAGGCCTCACATGGGCTTGGATCTCCTTGCAGCATGGTCTGCATCAGGTAAGTGTGCACTTATGAGCCTGGCGCCTAAGGCGCCAGGACTGATGTCCCATATGAGCCTGGCGCCATAGGCGCCAGGACTGAACCCAGACAGCCCCTAGCAGGGGTTGCTGGGTTTTCTCAAGGCAACATGATGCCTGCTCCCGGGGCTGATGGACGTGGTCTGGATGCCCGGGGGTATGCATCATGAGAGCACTCCCCTCAAGGCCCCTCCTAAGGTCGTTCCTCCCCTTGGTCCTGGTTTGTCTTGGAAGTCCCGATGGAATCTCTTCACTAATCGTGGTGCATGAACGTGGTCACTAGGCCCCCATGACCTTTCCTGTGGCCGGTAACCTTTCCAATCGATTAAGTAAAAAAGTTTTGATTTAACCACCTTGGAGTCCAGGATGTTTTTTTACCTCGAATTCAGGTTCTCCATCTATCAAGATAGGATCTGGTGGTTTGGTTAATCTTGTTCCTGGTTGAACTGGTTTTAAAAGTGAAACATGAAAGACAGGATGAATTCGCATATTGGAGGGTAGTTCCAGTTTGACGGAATAGTTAGATGGAATCTCCGTACCAAACCTGGGGCATTCATGTTGGACACTGGTTCCCATGTTCGTTCGCTGGGGGGATAACCTTCCCATTCCACCAAGTATTGTAGTCGTCCTCTCCTATATCTGGAATCACATATCCTGGAGACCTCAAATTCGATCTGATCATTGACAAGCAGAGAGGTAGGTCGATGAGCTGTCCTGGTGGACTGAGAATAGAGTTTGAGCAAGGAAGTGTGAAAAACGGGACGTATCTTCTTCCAGGATTCTGGTAATTGAAGTCGATTTGCCACTGGGTTAATGATTTCCTTGATGGAAAAAGGCCCGTAAAATCGAGGGGCCAATTTATTGGGTCGCAGGTGTCGAGGCAAGAGTCTAGAGGAAAGCCAGACCTTGTCACCAATGGCATACATGGCACCAGGTCTCCTCCAGGTATCAGCGTGTCTTTTAACATCCATCCTGGCTTTTTCCAAATGACTCCTAACATACTTTTGTACAGTGACTAGATGTTCAAACCAGGAATCAATCGAAGGAACCAGAGTGGAGTGAGGTAGGAGAGTTGGCAGGACAGATGGATGGAACCCTTGACTGCAAAAGCAGAATGATAGCAGAATGGTCAGCAAAGCATCGTAAATATTGTTCTAGGGTCTGATTTACTTGTTCGGTTATCCCGTTGGTCTGAGGATGATATCCTGAAGATAAGGCACGTTGAATACCTAACATCTGGCATAGGTACTTCCAGAATCGGGAAATGTATTGAGGCCCACGGTCTGAAATGATCTTGGAAGGGAGACCATGCAGCCTAAAGATGTGGTTCAAAAATATCCCTGCCATTTCTTGTGCTGAAGGTAGCTTGTACAAGGGAGTGAAGTGGGCTATATGGGAGAATAGATCGATGGTAACCCTAATGGTAGTGAAACCCTTGGAAGGAGGTAAATCCACAATAAAATCGGTGGCAATTATTTCCCAAGGACGGTCTGGCAACGTGGGTTGATGGAGAAGACCTGCAGGTTTTCTATTGTCGCACTTGTTCTGACTGCAGACAGCACAGGCTTGGATGTATGCTTTTACCCCATCAATCATTCTAGGCCACCAAAAATGTCTTTGGATGAGATGGAGTGTAACTGTAATGCCCTGATGCCTGGAATGGAAGTTATCATGACAGAGGTTTATTATCTTGGTTCTCAGGGTCTGAGTAGGTATCACCAATCTCTTGTCCTTAAAAAGGTAACCATCTTTAGCAACCAGGGAACATGGGTTGGTCTTGGTGTAATCCTTCCAGAGATCAGAAAGTGGTGTCTCAGTACGGACATTGTCCAATAAGGAACTGGCCTGGGCCACAACTACAGTGTCGGGAAACATCTTGGGAAAAGCACGTTCCTCAACCAGTTCGTTATCAGGACGTCTGGATAAGGCATCATCGATTATGTTGGTTGTTCCGGGTACGTGATGGATGTGAAACCGATATTGGTCAAAGAAAAAGGCCCAACGAGCCTGACGACTGTTTCTGCTCTCCAGGGATTGCAGGACCAGTAAGTTCCTGTGATCAGTTCGTGCTTGTACCGGGAACTTGGCACCCAGACCCAGATGACGCCACTCAGTAAAAGCCTGCCGAATGGCGAGCAATTCCTTCTCCAGGTTTGAGCAATGGGTCTCTCTGGGATTCAGAGTTTGAGATAGGTAAGCAATGGGATGTTCTACTTTATCCTCGACTCTTGTTTTAACACTACCCCAATAGTGTAATCTGAGGCATCAGTTTCCACCAGGAAGGGTTTATTGATGTCAGGTTGAGCCAGGACGGGACCTTGAGTAAACCTTTGTTTAAGTTCTCGGAAGGCAGTCTCTTGATCAACAGACCAGTTGAAAGGAATGTTCTTTAATAATGCAACTATAGGTAGTACTATGGCATATAATGTAGGAATTAATTTCCTATAAAAGTTTGCAAGTCCCAGGAAGGATTGAATCTGTTTTACTGTTGTAGGAGCAGGCGACAAAAGGATAGAGTCAACCTCGGCGGGATCCATTTATATTCCTTTGGAACTCAAAACAAATCCCAGGTAATGGACTGTCGGGACATGAAAGATACATTTTTCTGGTTTAGCCAGCAGCTTGTTCTCTCGTAGGCATTGTAAAACCAAGGTCACCTGTTCTTGATGTAATATGGGATTGTTGGAATATATCAATATGTCATCCAGGTAAACAATGACAAAGAGGAATCGCATATCTGAAAAGACTCTATCCATGAAGCGCTTGAAAACCGCGGGAGCGTTGGCAAGACCAAATGGCATAACCATATATTCAAAGTGACCAAAGGGCGTCCTGAAGGTAGTCTTCCACTCATCGCCTTCCTTTATGCGGATCGGATGGTAAGCGCCCCGTAAGTCGAGTTTGGTAAAGATTACAGCGCCACGTACTGCTTCCAATATGTCTGAAATGAGTGGTAAAGGATAGTGGTCCTTGAGGGTGCATTGGTTAAGGCCCCGGTAGTCCAGGCATGGTCGGAGTTCCTTGGTGTCCTTTTTGGGCACAAAGAACAAAGAGGCCCCAGCAGGAGACTTAGAAGGACGAATGGTTCCATTGGCGAGATTGGTGTCCATGTATTCATGTAGTGCTCTTTTCTCAGGCTCTGAAAGTATAAACATCTTTCCAAATGGTATAACTGCAGGGACTTCAGTATCGATAGCACAGTCTTCTGGTCGGTGCGGAGGTAGTGACTGAACAATGGCTGTCGAGAATACATCTGAGAATTGCTGATATATCTCAGGTACTTGGGTAACATCGGAAACACAAATAGGGTTTTGTTCTGGGATCCGGGATGCCATGGATATAGTTTGCCTCAAATTCCGGGATAGACAATGAGACAGACAAAATTTGGAACCGATAAACAAGGATCTGGCCGCCCAGTTGATGTATGGGTTGTGTTTTTGAAGCCAGGGCATGCCCAGAACCAAAGGGTAATGAGCTGCCTTTATTATATCAAAACGTAGCATCTCCTGGTGGTTATTTATTGAGAGCAATAGTTCAGTGGTTTGCTGGGCTATGGGTCCAGAAGACAGTGGTTTCCCATCTATCCCTTCGACTGCCTGGATTGTTTCTTTGGATTCTCGAGTAATATTGCGCTTTAAGGCCCATTCGTGGTCCAAGAATATTCCCATAGCACCACAATCCACTAGGGCCAGGATGGAATGAGTCTCCTTATTGGCAGAAGACAAGGTTGCCTGTAGTACCACCAAGTTGTTTTGATGACGACAGTTCAAGGAAGGAGAAGAAGCGGAGCAAGTACCTTTCTCCCGAAGCTGGGCTCCCTTCAAGATCGGGAGCTGGCGTTTCCCGAACGCCGAGGATGGGCTATTGGACAGTTTCTTACGAGATGTTTATCAGAAGCACAATAAATACAGAGTCCAGTGTTGATCCTGCGAATCCTTTCTTGTGGAGAGATTGGACCCCGCAAGGAGCCAAGTTGCATAGGTTCTGGATCAGGGGAGTGGGGAGTGGCTGTTTCTTTAGGGCTAGGCTAAACCACAGGAACCTTTGGTGGGACTGTTCGTGTCTTTCTTTTCTCTGCCTTTCTCTCTTGAATAAGGAAGTCGATTTGTAGAGACAAATCTATCAAAGCCTGGAAGGAACCCGGACGGGCCCTTCTATCCAATTCATCCTTAATTTCTTCATTTAATCCTCGACGAAACAAGGTAAAGCATGCCTCCTGGGTCCAATCTGCCTCCTTAGCCAGTTGCTTAAATCGGGTTACATAAGACAACATGTCTTGGTTTCCTTGTTGGAACTCCAGCAGCTTCTCCTGAGCACTGTACACTTGTTCAGGGCGGTCAAACATGGTTTTGAAGGCATCCACAAATCCTTTATAGTTGGCCAGGAGCGGGTGTTACGCTCACCTGGCTCCCACATAGGCGTCGGTCGGACCCAGACTGCTGCGGCCTCCACCCACGTGATGCGTAGTGCAGCGATGACTGACTGGATCTGCCCTCCTAATCTTGTCAGCTTGATCCATAGAAATATTCTCCTACAAGTGGAGAGATGGATTTAGCCACTTGTGGATTCAAGTGATAGCACCCCCACTGTCCTCCCCACTAATCACCTTTGAAGCGCCCTCTCAGCAATCTCACCTTATATTCTTGAAGGATGAGCCCTCCATCCTGCTTAGCCCGCAGGGGCGCGTTGATGACCAGTTACTTCACTGGCCTGAGGATATTGGAAGAGTTGTAGACGAATCCTGACTCCAAAAGGTCCTGGTGAAGAGCTGTAAGTATATAGTTCGTAAGAGTTCAAAATGTCTGGAGTTCATTCCTGTCCAATTCCTCTTTTACATTGCAGCTTTGAAGATTGACAGCTGAAAGCGCTCTGGTAAAAGTCTGTGTTACCCAACACTGTCCGGTAAATAATGCCAAGGGTTAAACTTGCTGCTTTCTCCTTATTTTACAGATGCGGCATAAGAAGATGTGGAGTGCTGATGAATTATACCTCCGGTGGTAAAATCAGGTAAGCATATGGCGGCTAAAGAGATTGTCTCAGTCTGTTCTCTCGGCTCACCTTGTTGTTTGTTGTCCCCCTTAGGTGCCGGGATTCGGCGATGTAAGGATAGAGACAGTGCCGGATCGAAGAGATGCTGCGTGGAACGGTGAGTATGGCGTGGCGCTGCTGCTGGCGATGCGACGCGTTTAAAACAAAGTCTTTCCTCTGGTTTGAAGATGTGATGAATCTGGAATTAGGTAAGAAATCAGGTAATACTCTTGTTCTAACCTTTGCTTCTTTCCTTCTTTCTAGGTGCTCCAGGTTCGAGGCGGGCGTGGCAGAAGGCTGGATGCTGCTGCTGGCACGTTGAACGTTACGCTGCTGGATGCAGAATAACACGAAGCGTATGCTGCTCTTCGGGCGTGGTTTAAATAGCCCTCAAAGTAGTCCCAGGTAGGTATTCCTCCCCGACCACACCCGAGTAACAAAATAGTCCCTAAGGTAAAGTAGTCCCTTCCAGGCCTCACATGGGCTTGGATCTCCTTGCAGCATGGTCTGCATCAGGTAAGTGTGCACTTATGAGCCTGGCGCCTAAGGCGCCAGGACTGATGTCCCATATGAGCCTGGCGCCATAGGCGCCAGGACTGAACCCAGACAGCCCCTAGCAGGGGTTGCTGGGTTTTCTCAAGGCAACATGATGCCTGCTCCCGGGGCTGATGGACGTGGTCTGGATGCCCGGGGGTATGCATCATGAGAGCACTCCCCCTCAAGGCCCCTCCTAAGGTCGTTCCTCCCCTTGGTCCTGGTTTGTCTTGGAAGTCCCGATGGAATCTCTTCACTAATCGTGGTGCATGAACGTGGTCACTAGGCCCCCATGACCTTTCCTGTGGCCGGTAACCTTTCCAATCGATTAAGTAAAAAAGTTTTGATTTAACCACCTTGGAGTCCAGGATGTTTTTTTACCTCGAATTCAGGTTCTCCATCTATCAAGATAGGATCTGGTGGTTTGGTTAATCTTGTTCCTGGTTGAACTGGTTTTAAAAGTGAAACATGAAAGACAGGATGAATTCGCATATTGGAGGGTAGTTCCAGTTTGACGGAATAGTTAGATGGAATCTCCGTACCAAACCTGGGGCATTCATGTTGGACACTGGTTCCCATGTTCGTTCGCTGGGGGGATAACCTTTCCATTCCACCAAGTATTGTAGTCGTCCTCTCCTATATCTGGAATCACATATCCTGGAGACCTCAAATTCGATCTGATCATTGACAAGCAGAGAGGTAGGTCGATGAGCTGTCCTGGTGGACTGAGAATAGAGTTTGAGCAAGGAAGTGTGAAAAACGGGACGTATCTTCTTCCAGGATTCTGGTAATTGAAGTCGATTTGCCACTGGGTTAATGATTTCCTTGATGGAAAAAGGCCCGTAAAATCGAGGGGCCAATTTATTGGGTCGCAGGTGTCGAGGCAAGAGTCTAGAGGAAAGCCAGACCTTGTCACCAATGGCATACATGGCACCAGGTCTCCTCCAGGTATCAGCGTGTCTTTTAACATCCATCCTGGCTTTTTCCAAATGACTCCTAACATACTTTTGTACAGTGACTAGATGTTCAAACCAGGAATCAACCGAAGGAACCAGAGTGGAGTGAGGTAGGAGAGTTGGCAGGACAGATGGATGGAACCCTTGACTGCAAAAGCAGAATGATAGCAGAATGGTCAGCAAAGCATCGTAAATATTGTTCTAGGGTCTGATTTACTTGTTCGGTTATCCCGTTGGTCTGAGGATGATATCCTGAAGATAAGGCACGTTGAATACCTAACATCTGGCACAGGTACTTCCAGAATCGGGAAATGTATTGAGGCCCACGGTCTGAAATGATCTTGGAAGGGAGACCATGCAGCCTAAAGATGTGGTTCAAAAATATCCCTGCCATTTCTTGTGCTGAAGGTAGCTTGTACAAGGGAGTGAAGTGGGCTATATGGGAGAATAGATCGATGGTAACCCTAATGGTAGTGAAACCCTTGGAAGGAGGTAAATCCACAATAAAATCGGTGGCAATTATTTCCCAAGGACGGTCTGGCAACGTGGGTTGATGGAGAAGACCTGCAGGTTTTCTATTGTCGCACTTGTTCTGACTGCAGACAGCACAGGCTTGGATGTATGCTTTTACCCCATCAATCATTCTAGGCCACCAAAAATGTCTTTGGATGAGATGGAGTGTAACTGTAATGCCCTGATGCCTGGAATGGAAGTTATCATGACAGAGGTTTATTATCTTGGTTCTCAGGGTCTGAGTAGGTATCACCAATCTCTTGTCCTTAAAAAGGTAACCATCTTTAGCAACCAGGGAACATGGGTTGGTCTTGGTGTAATCCTTCCAGAGATCAGAAAGTGGTGTCTCAGTACGGACATTGTCCAATAAGGAACTGGCCTGGGCCACAACTACAGTGTCGGGAAACATCTTGGGAAAAGCACGTTCCTCAACCAGTTCGTTATCAGGACGTCTGGATAAGGCATCATCGATTATGTTGGTTGTTCCGGGTACGTGATGGATGTGAAACCGATATTGGTCAAAGAAAAAGGCCCAACGAGCCTGACGACTGTTTCTGCACTCCAGGGATTGCAGGACCAGTAAGTTCCTGTGATCAGTTCGTACTTGTACCGGGAACTTGGCACCCAGACCCAGATGTCACCACTCAGTAAAAGCCTGCCGAATGGCGAGCAATTCCTTCTCCAGGTTTGAGCAATGGGTCTCTCTGGGATTCAGAGTTTGAGATAGGTAAGCAATGGGATGTTCTACTTTATCCTCGACTCTTGTTTTAACACTACCCCAATAGTGTAATCTGAGGCATCAGTTTCCACCAGGAAGGGTTTATTGATGTCAGGTTGAGCCAGGACGGGACCTTGAGTAAACCTTTGTTTAAGTTCTCGGAAGGCAGTCTCTTGATCAACAGACCAGTTGAAAGGAATGTTCTTTAATAATGCAACTATAGGTAGTACTATGGCATATAATGTAGGAATTAATTTCCTATAAAAGTTTGCAAGTCCCAGGAAGGATTGAATCTGTTTTACTGTTGTAGGAGCAGGCGACAAAAGGATAGAGTCAACCTCGGCGGGATCAATTTATATTCCTTTGGAACTCAAAACAAATCCCAGGTAATGGACTGTCGGGACATGAAAGATACATTTTTCTGGTTTAGCCAGCAGCTTGTTCTCTCGTAGGCATTGTAAAACCAAGGTCACCTGTTCTTGATGTAATATGGGATTGTTGGAATATATCAATATGTCATCCAAGTAAACAATGACAAAGAGGAATCGCATATCTGAAAAGACTCTATCCATGAAGCGCTTGAAAACCGCGGGAGCGTTGGCAAGACCAAATGGCATAACCATATATTCAAAGTGACCAAAGGGCGTCCTGAAGGTAGTCTTCCACTCATCGCCTTCCTTTATGCGGATCGGATGGTAAGCGCCCCTTAAGTCGAGTTTGGTAAAGATTACAGCGCCACGTACTGCTTCCAATATGTCTGAAATGAGTGGTAAAGGATAGTGGTCCTTGAGGGTGCATTGGTTAAGGCCCCGGTAGTCCAGGCATGGTCGGAGTTCCTTGGTGTCCTTTTTGGGCACAAAGAACAAAGAGGCCCCAGCAGGAGACTTAGAAGGACGAATGGTTCCATTGGCGAGATTGGTGTCCATGTATTCATGTAGTGCTCTTTTCTCAGGCTCTGAAAGTATAAACATCTTTCCAAATGGTATAACTGCAGGGACTTCAGTATCGATAGCACAGTCTTCTGGTCGGTGCGGAGGTAGTGACTGAACAATGGCTGTCGAGAATACATCTGAGAATTGCTGATATATCTCAGGTACTTGGGTAACATCGGAAACACAAATAGGGTTTTGTTCTGGGATCCGGGATGCCATGGATATAGTTTGCCTCAAATTCCGGGATAGACAATGAGACAGACAAAATTTGGAACCGATAAACAAGGATCTGGCCGCCCAGTTGATGTATGGGTTGTGTTTTTGAAGCCAGGGCATGCCCAGAACCAAAGGGTAATGAGCTGCCTTTATTATATCAAAACGTAGCATCTCCTGGTGGTTATTTATTGAGAGCAATAGTTCAGTGGTTTGCTGGGCTATGGGTCCAGAAGACAGTGGTTTCCCATCTATCCCTTCGACTGCCTGGATTGTTTCTTTGGATTCTCGAGTAATATTGCGCTTTAAGGCCCATTCGTGGTCCAAGAATATTCCCATAGCACCACAATCCACTAGGGCCAGGATGGAATGAGTCTCCTTATTGGCAGAAGACAAGGTTGCCTGTAGTACCACCAAGTTGTTTTGATGACGACAGTTCAAGGAAGGAGAAGAAGCGGAGCAAGTACCTTTCTCCCGAAGCTGGGCTCCCTTCAAGATCGGGAGCTGGCGTTTCCCGAACGCCGAGGATGGGCTATTGGACAGTTTCTTACGAGATGTTTATCAGAAGCACAATAAATACAGAGTCCAGTGTTGATCCTGCGAATCCTTTCTTGTGGAGAGATTGGACCCCGCAAGGAACCAAGTTGCATAGGTTCTGGATCAGAGGAGTGGGGAGTGGCTGTTTCTTTAGGGCTAGGCTAATCCACAGGAACCTTTGGTGGGACTGTTCGTGTCTTTCTTTTCTCTGCCTTTCTCTCTTGAATAAGGAAGTCGATTTGTAGAGACAAATCTATTAAAGCCTGGAAGGAACCCGGACAGGCCCTTCTATCCAATTCATCCTTAATTTCTTCATTTAATCCTCGACGAAACAAGGTAAAGCATGCCTCCTGGGTCCAATCTGCCTCCTTAGCCAGTTGCTTAAATCGGGTTACATAAGACAACATGTCTTGGTTTCCTTGTTGGAACTCCAGCAGCTTCTCCTGAGCACTGTACACTTGTTCAGGGCGGTCAAACATGGTTTTGAAGGCATCCACAAATCCATCATAGTTGGCCAGGAGCGGGTGTTACGCTCACCTGGCTCCCACATAGGCGTCGGTCGGACCCAGACTGCTGCGGCCTCCACCCACGTGATGCGTAGTGCAGCGATGACTGACTGGATCTGCCCTCCTAATCTTGTCAGCTTGATCCATAGAAATATTCTCCTACAAGTGGAGAGATGGATTTAGCCACTTGTGGATTCAAGTGATAGCACCCCCACTGTCCTCCCCACTAATCACCTTTGAAGCGCCCTCTCAGCAATCTCACCTTATATTCTTGAAGGATGAGCCCTCCATCCTGCTTAGCCCGCAGGGGCGCGTTGATGACCAGTTACTTCACTGGCCTGAGGATATTGGAAGAGTTGTAGACGAATCCTGACTCCAAAAGGTCCTGGTGAAGAGCTGTAAGTATATAGTTCGTAAGAGTTCAAAATGTCTGGAGTTCATTCCTGTCCAATTCCTCTTTTACATTGCAGCTTTGAAGATTGACAGCTGAAAGCGCTCCGGTAAAAGTTTGTGTTACCCAGCACTGTCCGGTAAATAATGACAAGGGTTAAACTTGCTGCTTTCTCCTTATTTTACAGATGCGGCATAAGAAGATGTGGAGTGCTGATGAATTATACCTCCGGTGGTAAAATCAGGTAAGCATATGGCGGCTAAAGAGATTGTCTCAGTCTGTTCTCTCGGCTCACCTTGTTGTTTGTTGTCCCCCTTAGGTGCCGGGATTCGGCGATGTAAGGATAGAGACAGTGCCGGATCGAAGAGATGCTGCGTGGAACGGTGAGTATGGCGTGGCGCTGCTGCTGGCGATGCGACGCGTTTAAAACAAAGTCTTTCCTCTGGTTTGAAGATGTGATGAATCTGGAATTAGGTAAGAAATCAGGTAATACTCTTGTTCTAACCTTTGCTTCTTTCCTTCTTTCTAGGTGCTCCAGGTTCGAGGCGGGCGTGGCAGAAGGCTGGATGCTGCTGCTGGCACGTTGAACGTTACGCTGCTGGATGCAGAATAACACGAAGCGTATGCTGCTCTTCGGGCGTGGTTTAAATAGCCCTCAAAGTAGTCCCAGGTAGGTATTCCTCCCCGACCACACCCGAGTAACAAAATAGTCCCTAAGGTAAAGTAGTCCCTTCCAGGCCTCACATGGGCTTGGATCTCCTTGCAGCATGGTCTGCATCAGGTAAGTGTGCACTTATGAGCCTGGTGCCTAAGGCGCCAGGACTGATGTCCCATATGAGCCTGGCGCCATAGGCGCCAGGACTGAACCCAGTCAGCCCCTAGCAGGGGTTGCTGGGTTTTCTCAAGGCAACATGATGCCTGCTCCCGGGGCTGATGGACGTGGTCTGGATGCCCGGGGGTATGCATCATGAGAGCACTCCCCCTCAAGGCCCCTCCTAAGGTCGTTCCTCCCCTTGGTCCTGGTTTGTCTGGGAAGTCCCGATGGAATCTCTTCACTAATCGTGGTGCATGAACGTGGTCACTAGGCTCCCATGACCTTTCCTGTGGCCGGTAACCTTTCCAATCGATTAAGTAAAAAAGTTTTGATTTAACCACCTTGGAGTCCAGGATGTTTTTTTACCTCGAATTCAGGTTCTCCATCTATCAAGATAGGATCTGGTGGTTTGGTTAATCTTGTTCCTGGTTGAACTGGTTTTAAAAGTGAAACATGAAAGACAGGATGAATTCGCATATTGGAGGGTAGATCCAGTTTGACGGCCACCGGGTTGATAATGGCCTTAATGGTGTAAGGTCCCAAATATCTAGGATTAAAAGTCTGAGTTCCTTTCAGAGGTATGTGTTTTGTAGCTAGCCAAACCTGATCTCCAATTTGGTACTGTGGAGTTTCACTTCTATGTAGATCAGCATTTTTCTTGTATTTCTCTTTTGCTTGCTTCAAATGTTCTGTAGCTTCCTTGAAGGCTTGTGTAATAGTAGAATGCAAATGACTAAATGCAGGCATTTCTAAGTGCTGAGGCGAATCGAGTTCTGAGGTTCGAGGGTGGTGTCCATATATGGTATAAAAGGGGCTTTGTCCGGTTCCTGAATGTACAGAGTTATTGTATGCATTTTCGGAAATCCATAAAATATCTTTCCAATTACTTTTGGTCTGGTGAAGCATGCAAGGAAGGTACTGTTCAAGGGTCTGGTTGGTCCTCTCCGTCTGACCATCAGTCTGGGGATGGTGACTGGTTGAGAACCTTACGTCGATTTGCCCCAATTGGCAACATTTCTTCCAAAAATGTGAAATGAATTGACTACCTCGGTCAGAGACCAATACAGAAGGAAACCTGTGTATTCGAACGATGTTTTCGAGGAACTCCTTGGTCAGAATTGAAGCAGAAGGTAATCCCTTCAAAGGAATAAAGTGGGCCATCTTGGAAAAAAGATCCACGATAACTAGAATGGTGTTAAATCCATTACATGGAGGTAGATCAGTAATGAAGTCTAAAGATAAGGTGTGTCATGGTGTAGGTGGAATATCCAAAGGTTGTAAAAGGCCAGCTGGTTTTTTGGCGCAAATGCCGCAAGACATCACAAATGACTTTATATCTTTTCGCCAGGTGAGCCACCAGAATTCTCTTAATTTTAGCTTCGGTTTTTGCGATACCTGGGTGACCTTCCATTAGGGTATCATGATAATTGGAGATAACAAGTTCCTGTTATTCCTTGTGTGGTAGAAATAGTCGTCCTTGATAGTAGGGTAGGTCATTGATGACCGAGTAATCCGGGCCTTTCTTAACCCAGTCCTGCAGGGCTGCTGGATTGAAGAGTTGTTGGATTTTTAAATGAATTTCTTCTAGTGTCTGTAAAGTAGTTATGCCAAGAATTCTTTGTTCAGAAATTATAGGCACCGGCTCCGGGTTCGCATATGCTTCTTCCATTCCTATTCGGGATAAGGCATCTGCCTTGCCATTTTTACAGCCTGGTCGATAAGTGATCACAAAATCGAATTCGGCAAAGAACAATGCCCATCGAAGTTGGCACGATGATTGGGCTTTGGCTGTTTTTAAATACTGCAAGTTCCGGTGATCGGTGATTACAGTAATGGTATGCCTGGCACCGAGAAGATAGTGTCGCCAAGCCTTAAAGGCGGATTTGATGGCTAATAACTCTTTATCAGTAACCGCATAGTTTAACTCGGGTGCCGAGAACTTTCTGGACCAAAATGCCACTGGGTGAAGTTGACCAGTTTCAGGATCCTTCTGAGACAGGACAGCTCCCATTGCTAAACTGGATGCATCAGTTTCCACTATGTATGGAAGCTCTGGGCGTGGATGCTTTAAGACAGGCGCAGACGTTAATTTCGCTTTCAGCTCTTGGAAGGCCTTTTCAGCCTCTTCAGTCCACAAGAAACGTTTGGTCTTTCGCAAAAGTGCTGTGATGGGATGTACAACATGTGAGAAGTCCGGAATGAATCTGCGGTAGAAATTGGCAAATCCGAGCATGCTTTGTACCCCTTTAACTGAACTAGGTGATGGCCACTTGAGAATTGCGTCCACCTTTCGTGAGTCCATTCGGACTCCTTTTGGAGTCAAGATAAATCCAAGGAATTCGACTTCGGTAACATGAAAAACACATTTTTCCAATTTTGCATATAACTTGTGCTGGCGTAGTTTCTCAAGGACTGCACGTACGTGCTTAACATGGTCTGATCCTGAGGAGGAGTACACAAGGATATCGTCTATGTATACGACAACACAGACGTCAATGAGTTCCCGAAAGACATTGTTCATAAAATACTGGAAGGCTGCTGGTGCATTGCACAACCCGAAGGGCATCACCTGATACTCGAATAATCCGTACTTGGTGCAAAAGGTCTTCTTCCATTTGTCGCCTTTCTTTACACATACCAGATGATATGCCCCTCGGAGATCTAACTTAGTGTAGATACAAGCATCCTTTACTTGGTCTAGTAATTCGGGGATCAGAGTCAATGGGTACCGGTTGTTTACCGTAATCTGATTTAGTGCGAGGTATTCTATGCACGTTCTAAGGTCACCTTCTTTTTTTGGCACAAAGAACAAAGCTGAGGATACAGGAGACTTGGAAGGGCGAATAAAGCCATTAGCCAGGTATTGGTCCAAGTATTGCCGTAGGTGAAGATTTTCAGGTTCCGTGAGGGCGTAGATTCTACTGCATGGGGTTTGTGCACCGGGTAGAAGGTCAGTCTGACAATCGTACGATCTGTGGTGGTAATGTATAGGCCTGTTCTTTTTGAAAAACATCCTGAAATTCTTGATACTCCTGAGGTAACTGCACGATTGGGTTGATGACTGTGGCCAAGCCTTTGTTCGGGGTTTTCTCCAGGTAACAGGTGTGTGCACAATCCGAGAAGGTTATTCTCTTCTCTCGCCATTCAATACAAGGATTATGTGTTTCCAACCACGGCATCCCCAGTATTATTTGAAACTGCGGGGCTTTGATTAAATCAAACACAATAGTCTCTCGATGCCCATCTTGACCCAACAGTGTCATCTCTGTAGTGGAATGAGTTACAGGCCCAGAGGCAATTTCAGTTCCATCGACTGTGGTGATGACATCCGAAGTGGTCTTTTTGCAAAGAGGTAGATTCATCCTTGAAGCCAATTCGTGGTCCATATAGTTCTCTATGGCCCCGCTATCAATGTATGCCCTTACTACGTGCATACGTGAGGGTTGTCTAGGATCAATTAGGACCATTGGTATGATAAGATGCAAGGTCTAAGTGTCCTTCTTTAAGCTCGACAAGCGGACCTCTACGCTTGTCGGGCGTGCTCGTTTTCCAAATCAGGCTCTTTTGGGCTTTTATCAGCAACTCCTACCACCTTCTTGGGTGGTTTTATAGGGCAATCCCGTAGAAAATGTCCTGAGGTTCCACAGTAAAGACACAATTGCATCTGTCTTCTTCTTCCCCTTTCCTTTTGAGTTAAGGGTCCTTTGAGCCCCCCGATTTGCATGGGTTCTGATGCATCTGTTCCTTTGTGGGCAACGTTGGATTTAACCAATACCCGATTTTCGAATTTAGCTCGATCAGCCTTTCTATTCTGGAGTCGATGATCCAGCTGGACCACTAAGTCTATAAACTCTGCGCAATCCTGAGGTGGGTTCACAACTTGAGCCAAGACGTCTTTTAGTTTTCCCCGAAGTCCACGATGAAACAATGTAATTCGTTTTTCCTCAGGCCATCCGGTTTCCACTATCAATCTATTGAAGGTTGCGATATAGCTTAGCAGATCCTGGTTACCCTGTCGTAGGGACAAAAGTTTGTTATCCAGGGCCTGTCCTTGACAGTGCCGGGCAAATAGTCTTTCCATGCTCGTTTGAAAGCCCTGAAAATCCCGAAGAATTGGGTCATCCTGAGTAACTAGTGGAATTGACCAATCAACTGCACTGCCGCTGAGATATGATAATACAACGGCTACCTTGGCTTGATCGTTTGGGAAGGCTCCAGGTCTGCATAAAAAGTGCAAGCGGCATTGGTTCATAAACACGGCGAACTCTTGGGATCTCCGGCAAAGCGTTCGGGTGGAGCTAATGGAATATTTCCTGGTAGGTTTATTTGCATAGGGTTACTCGATAACACAGGAGCTGGATTTTCCCCGGAACCAGGTAGGGGTGCTTATCCAGCTTGATTTTGCAGCAGTTGTCTAGCGCGATCATCTGTGCGCTCCTTCGATACAATTAGTTCTCTTCTGAGGGCATTAGTCTCTTGGCGAGCGGAGTGCACTTCCGCCCTAAGTTCCCCCAATAGTTGGGCCAGTTGGTCGGTTTTTGAGGTTTCCATAACGCCCGGGTGGGGATTTGTAGATAGGCTTTGCGTTCTGTCACGCTCACCTGGCTCCCACAGGTGCGTTGGTCGGACCCGGACTGCTGCGGCCTCCACCCACATGATGCGTAGTGCAGCGATGACTGACTGGATCTGCCCTCCTAATCTTGTCAGCTTGACCCGTAGAAATATTCTCCTACAAGTGGAGAGATGGATTTAGCCACTTGTGGATTCAAGTGATAGCACCCCCACTGTCCTCCCCACTAATCACCTCTGAAGCGCCCTCTCAGCAATCTCACCTTATATTCTTGAAGGATGAGCCCTCCATCCTGCGAAGCACGCAGGGGCGCGTTGATGACCAGTTACTTCACTGGCCTGAGGATATTGGAAGAGTTGTAGATGAATCCTGACTCCAAAAGGTCCTGGTGAAGAGCTGTAAGTATATAGTTCGTAAGAGTTCAAAATGTCTGGAGTTCACTCCTGTCCAATTCCTCTTTTATCTTGCAGCTTTGAAGAATGACAGCTGAAAGCGCTCCGGTAAAAGTCTGTGTTACCCAACACTGTCCGATAAATAATGCCAAGGGTTAAACTTGCTGCTTTCTCCTTATTTTACAGGTGCGGCATAAGAAGATGTGGAGTGCTGATGAATTATACCTCTGGCGGTAAAATCAGGTAAGCATATGGCGGCTAAAGAGATTGTCTCAGTCTGTTCTCTCTGCTCACCTTGTTGTTTCTTGTCCCCCTTAGGTGCCGGGATTCGGCGATGTAAGGATGGAGACAGCGCCGGATCGAAGAGATGCTGTGTGGAACAGTGAGTATGGCGCGGCGCTGCTGCTGGCGAGGCGACGCGTTTAAAACAAAGTCTATCCTCTGGTTTGAAGATGCGATGAATCCGGTAAGAAATCAGGTAATACTCTTGTTCTAACCTTTGTTTCTTTCCTTCTTTCTAGGTGCTCCAGGTTCGAGGCGGGCGTGACAGAAGGCTGGATGCTGCTGCTGGCACGGTGAATGTTACGCTGCTGGATGCAGAATAACGCGAAGCGTGTGCTGCTCTTCGGGCGTGGTTTAAATAGCCCTCAAAGTAGTCCCAGGTAGGTATTCCTCCCCAACCACACCCGAGTAACAAAATAGTCCCTAAGGTAAAGTAGTCCCTTCCAGGCCTCACATGGGCTTGGATCTTCTTGCAGCATGGTCTGCATCAGGTAAGTGTGCACTTATGAGCCTGGCGCCTAAGGCGCCAGGACTGATGTCCCATATGAGCCTGGCGCCATAGGCGCCAGGACTGAACCCAGACAGCCCCTAGCAGGGGTTGCTGGGTTTTCTCAAGGCAACATGATGCCTGCTCCCGGGGCTGATGGACGTGGTCTGGATGCTCGGGGGTATGCATCATGACAGCGGGTCACCCGCATTCACTAAGGGAGTTGCCCAGGCTAAAGCATTTCCAGAAATGTGTGAGATTATGAATCCCACTTTGGCCCTGGGTGTGGAAAAATAGTAGGGTTTAAATGTGAAATAGCAAAAACAAAGAGGTGATGGCTGGAAGGTTTAGAATTAATCTTAACCACTGGCAACGCTCTGGGCAACCCTCCAGACCACCGTTCTTCGCCTGCCAAGCCATTACAGAAGGGAAAGACCATATGCAAATCAGGCTTGGCCCCACCCCAAATGTGAAATGCACCAGACAAGAATCGAGGAAGGAACGCAGGGCCTTAGAGGAACCGTCGTATTTGTCCACTATGCCCCCTACCAAGGCACTTTCCTGGAATGCCGAATCTCTGGATAGCACGAGTTGTTTTAATGCTGCATTTTCGGCTTTGAGGTTCTGAACTTCAGTTGTTAATTCTTGCATTCCTCTCATGAGGTCCTGGACAACAGCCTCCATAATGAATTCTATATCAAGTCTTTGGCGTCTCAAACTGTCACACTCTGCCTCTTGTCTCACCTGTTTGTCCTTTGAAGTCTTCTTTCTCTGAGTTCTTTCTTTGTTTATGGACATTCGGGACTTGTACAGGTACGGACGGGTATCCTCAGCCTCCAGTGTGTAGACCGGACACCAGCCTCGGAGAGATGGTAAGCGTTCGATATTCCAGGAAGATCAGGTGAGTAATAGTCTAAAGTCCGGGATGGGTCTAGGAACCAGGGAGGAGTCTAGGTACTAGAACAGTGCAGAAGGCAGTATGCGGCACGGAAGAAACAGGACCGAAGGCCCGGAGACGAAGAGGAACAAGCGGACCCTCAGGCAGGCACAATTAGAAGCTAGGAAGGATATTTGGGAACCGCTAACTAGAAGGGAAGTAGCACAGGAGTAGAGGAAAGTTAGGTACGCACTTGCCGGATAATCGGAAAGGTAGCATTGAGACGCGCAGAGCCGGCGGGTGGTGCCTGTTTTATAAGAAGTGGCAGGTCTTGCGGAAACACTAGACATCGGCTTCTCAATGGTCTCGGCCATGTTGGTAGAATAGCGGCTATGATGTTGCGGTGCTTGATGGACCATGAAGTCCAGAAAGGGCGGAAACTGTGAATCATGACATATTCTGCTGAGGCTTTCCCTGCCTAACCAAAGCTAAGGAGAAACATTCTAACACAGGATAACTGGCCCTCACACAAAGCAGCACATACACAAAGAAAATATGTGGCAATATAACATCACATGAACAACATTCACAGTCTCAGAATAACCTTCTAATGTCCTTTCCCTTCCCCAGTATTCAAAGGCAGGTCTGTTAGTGTTTAACCAAAGAAATAAATGTCTCCAATCAGTGTTTGATAGTTCAAAGTCAATGTAAAAGTTTGTTAACTAAAGTTCCACTAGCAAATCTCTTCTTCTTGGTGAAATATCCACTTTCCACTTTCTCCAAATAGCACTAATGATAATCCCAGCCAAAATGCTTTGTCACCTTCCTCAAGAAGATTTGCCACAGTTCAAAGGAAATGCAATATCCACAATTACCAGTGATACACAGATTTTGGTTAACAATTAGTATTCTCTTGGTTACAGTTTTGGGCTTCATAATGGTATATTTGTCAGGATGACTTCTTAGTGCTGTTGCTTCAACTTTAATCACTTCACTTCTACTTCATTCACTATGAGAACAGTCACCTTAGTCTCACATTACTCCTCGTTGTTTGGACTATAATATTGCATCCACTGACAACCAGATATACCAACACAGCATCAGTACTTTGGACTACTACCACAGCTTCAGTGTCTTGTACTTTTAGACAGGCTTCGACAAGATATACATCAAAGTGTTTCAACAACTTTAAATAGATAAGGCGCTCTTCCCCTGAATAACTCTCTTCAAAAGGGGCAGCCTATTTGCCTCTAATGTCTGCCTGCCACAATAACAACCTGGTTTTGCGTTTGAGACTCACTTGTCTCTGTCTTCCACAGTCTCTGGCACTACAGGTTGTAACAACTTAAAAATAGTATTTACAAGCAGCCATTTTCTCCTCCCCAACTGCACTTTCCTGCTCTTTTCTGCCAGTTATCAGCCCAATTAATTACCCAGAAGTCTTGGTGCCACTGTTTTAGCTTTAGGTAATACTTGCACACTTGTATCTTAGGCCAATAAACTGTTATCAACTTCACAGTACTGTTAGATTGCTTCTTAACTCTGAGAAAGGATGATTTCAGTTTGAATATGGGGAGACTATTGGCTTGGGTAATGCTTGGTTTCATCTTCAACTGTTATACACTTTAACTTCTTTAAATGAAAAGTACGCCGTGTTAGGGTAAAGAATAGAATTTAGTCTTTCTTTGAAAATCAGAATTAGGCACAAGCAACCACTTCTTGATATATTTTTCAGGGTTTAAAGATTGGCATTTAATTTTATTCCCGTGTGAAAGTAAAGAATAGAGTTCAGGCCTCCTTTGGGAATCACAATTAGACACGCAACCTTTCTCTGATGTAGTTTTCACAAGTTAAAGATTATAACTCTTGTATTGTCAAAGTTAGGTATTCGGTAATGGTCTTAGCAGCGTTCACGCTCCTTACTTATGGACATGCCACAACTCCTTCAGCAGTAACAGTCTTTGAGTAATGGAACAACTGATTTTAGTAACGTTAGCTTCTCACACGAGTAAAATACCTTTAACGTTATACACGAGTGCTACATTTCCATTGTTTACCATATTTTAGATGCAACGAACAGCTTCTACCCGCTTATAGTCTTACGCAAGTTAACAGGGAGCTGGATACTGTTGCCGGCAATGCTTGTGCAATGTGTTAGAATGCAGCGCTTCACACACCAGCTTCTTAGACGCTTGCACTGCGGGTCACACTGCTTTGCCGTCTTCTGCCACAACCTTTACTGCTTCTAGCTTGCTGGGGACCCACACCCTTCTCCTGAAAAGGTGTCTCCAGCCCGCCACACAGTTTGGGAGCTCCCCTGGCTCCCGTGACCCACAGCTTGACAGTTGCTTCTTGCCTTTGTCTCCTGCACGTTCGCAGCTCAGCAACCACGACAGTAAGGCTCACAAGAAGAAAGGCAGCTCTCCTGCACGACTTCCGCTGCATATCCTCTGCACTTCCGAGTTTGGGGGAAAACGACCCTCTCAGAGCAAGCAGGTGAAATCTGCTGTCTCCATGCTCTAGTGTTCCTGTTGTTCTCCCACTTCTGCTTGGGATGCCAGCCTCGTGCCTTCTTCCTTCTGCTACTACTGCACCAGCTTGCATTCCAGTCACAGTTGCAGCTCCTTCCACTCCTTCCTCTTGCCTGCCACTGAAGGGGCCTTTTATCCATCACAGGTTCCTTGTGGGCTGTTGGGCTTTATTGCCTGACTACTGCAACTGCATGCCTCTTCAGCCCTTTTCCTCGTCCCAGTACTTCTGGGATTATGGGTTTTTCAACAATTGAGCTATTTCTTAGGGTAGATTTATTTCCCTTAAACTCAGTAAAAGATGGACTGATAGGATTGGTTATTACAGAGGGGTACATAGGATTTAAGGCATTTTCTCTAGATCCTTTTATATTGTACCTTAGGGAATAAGGAGGTTATTTATTCTTAAAAGGTCTTTCTGTTGACAAGGTTCGTTCAGATTTAAAAGAGCTTGTACCGCGGGTCAGAGATTTTATATGTGTTTTTCAGGGACACTAATGGCAATATCCCATCACCTGCTTTGCCAACCCAGAAAGGTACCTCCTTTCAGTGGATAAAAACTATCTCATCCCACGGGATAGCCTAACCACCCATGGCTCTGTCTCCTCCCAGCTGATCCTCCCGCAGTACACCACCCTTAAGGTCAGGATCGGGAAGCGTCTGCCTTTTTCTGGCCACCTGGGAGGAGACTTTAGGCAGGGTTTTAGTGTGGGATCCGTAGGATTCTTCACAGACCCACAACATTTAGCAACCTTGCAGGTTTATCCAGCAATATGGAAGACATGCAAGAACTGTGGGCAGGCTGAACACTTAGTGAAATTCTGCCTTTCTATCAGGCACAAGAAACTAGGAAGGAAGTCCGAATTAAACAGACAATCTCAAGGAGGCTGAGGAAGAGAAGAGGTCTAAGCACACACACCCTAAGAAAAACAGAGTCCCGATGGTGGAGGGCCCACAGCTTACCCAGCCTTAGATGTCCCACATGCAAGGTGATAATAGCAGGCAAGGAACTGAAACTCATGGTAGACTCAGGATTTCCATATACCATAACACCTGCAACCATCAACCATGCAAAACTCTAAGCCAAGGTTGGACCGCAAAAGAAAATGGAGCCATACTCGGGGCACAAAATAGATTTACTGTGATGGTTTGTGTTGTCTATGTCTTACAAAGAAAAGGAGATAATCAGCAGAGTTGAGTTAATGTAGTCTCAGAAGGACCGCCATCTTGAGTTGGAAGCAACCAGCTGAATTTTTAATGTAACTAAAGCTGGGTGCAGAGGTACAAGTACTCATGGTGAAGGATGTGTGAGGAACCAGTAATGATACACGGACACAGAGACTTATGGTTTGTGGCCATACACCTTTATTTAAAACTAAGGGTCTGTCAAGGTCAAGATGTCCAAAGTAAAACCGGCCCGCGTCCAAAGTACTATTCTGGCCCTCAGATTCTAACAAACTAAATTCTAAAGTGAAAAGGGTAATCTCCCTTGCGTTACGTGGTTCACAAATGTTCAAAAAGGAAAATGCATAACTCCAACACAAACGTTTCAACAAGATAGAGTTCCTTATTCCAGAGGGTAATTCCCTTCCCCTCGATTTCTCCTGCCTAGTTTGGCTATTCAACATTATAAGTTCCTTGAGTTTGCTCTTGAGAAATAACAAAATGAGTGTATAAAACAACTTGGCTCTTTGTCTTTGTTTTGTTAGGATACCTGCTGTACTCTCCTGCAAGGTTTTCACTCACCCTCTTGTGATCAACACAGCCTTTTTGCTAATCCTGATTTGCTTTTCTTCCGGACCTCTTTGATTCATATGCTCCCTATACAATGGTCAACCTATCCTTGCCTGGTGTACGTTTCCAACCAGGGCTTCCTTTTGTACACACATTTACAATTGCCTGGTATACTCTCCTATCAGGGAATTCTTGAATGCACTCTCTTGCAATTGCCTGGTATACTCTACTGCCAGGGCTTTCTTAAATACACTCACTTGCAATTGCCTGGTATACTCTCCTGCCAGGGCATTCTTAACTGCACTAACTTGCAATTTCATGGTATACTCTCCTGCCAGGGCTTTATTAAATGCACTCACTTGCAACTGCATGGTTTACTCTCCTTCCAGGACTTTCTTGGATGCACTCACTTGCAATTGCCTGGTATATACTTCCGACCAGGCTTTCTAATATATGCACTTTATAATTTTAACATGCCTGGTGTATTTCCCTGCCAAGGCTTGTTTCAGGCAGATTCTGCTCACCTCTCCAAAGCAGATAGTCTCTTGTTTCTGCTTTTTCTAACATTTTGTTTGCCTGGTATTTCATCCTGCCAGGCCTTTTTTTACACGTGTATCGCATACACTCACAATCTTGAAAGCTCTGTGTTTTCCTTTGCTTCCCTCTTTTGAAGAAGTACTTGTTCATTTGCTCTCTCTCTCGCTCTCTCTCTCTCTCTCTCTCTCTCGCTCTCTCTCTCTGTCTCTCTCTCGTACTTCATTAATGTTTACTCGGTTTTAGCAAGGCTGCCAATATGCCCTGGCATCCCAACTTCCCCTGGATGGACTCACTGGCTTTGGCTGGTGTATTCACCTTCTCCCGCGGTAAGCCGGCAGCGGTTGTTCGGTATCTCATCTTCGGTTGCCGTATCCGCTTCTTGGCTTCTCTATGTCCAGCTGGTCCCTTCTGAGTTCTTCTACTTCATGTCTTCAGGCTTTGGTAAGGCAAAGGCTTCCTCCAAACAACAGCAAACGCCGGCGAGCCCTCTGCTGGCTTCTGGCATTCCAGCAGCATGTTACTTCTTGCGGTCAGCTTCCCTGTTTTCGGCGCTCGAGACCGTCTGCTCCACGTCTCCCTCTCCAGCCTCATGGTCTCTAGAATTGTTCCAAGAGAGGCAGCTTTTTCTTTCCAGCAGCTCCTCCTTGTCAGCTGCTCCACTGGTTTAAATCTCCTTGGCACAGGTATTCGCTCGCAATGACCAGAGCGCCGCCTGTGTTCCTGGCTTTCATTGGTCTGCACTCCTCTGTTCCTCGTTGCTATTCTCTGATAGTTATGAGAATGGAAGTCCATTATTGAATTCTTGTAGGTAAAGTCTGGGTAATTGTTCTTTAAAGGTAAGTCAGTTGTAGATGACTTGTAGGTAGAAGCTGAGAAGGTATTTTCCTTAATTTTATAGGATAAGTCAGATTGTGATGACTTTCATACAGCCTCCATTAGAAGGTCTTCAGCAACTTTCCAAAGTGGATGAGGGGAGGTATAACTGTAAGCCATTAAGGCTTTAGGCAGAATTGGGGTATTCTCAAAAGAAGAAGAGGGATACCATATCTCATCCGATGGTGCCATGATATTCTCCCAGAGGTTTACTGGCCATGTGATCCTCCCTCATAAAGCTGCCGCCAGGGTCAGGATCAAGTAGCGGCTGCCGTCCCCCTACGGGATAGCATAGAATACCTAAGCCATACGCTGGCATCAAGCCCATGAATAGCCTGGTGAAGGAGATCGATGCAGCCGCAAGTCTGTCCAACAAGGAGGAACTGTTATCTTTCCGGGGAATAAGTGAGTTCTATACCAAGTTCAAGCTAACTGTGACAAATCACTAGATGTCGCTACTTCTCCCCGAGGGGATGACCTTTCCCATGAGGTCAGGGAGGTGAGGTTGCTACCCGAAAGTCCCCCTACTGGTGGTATAATGATAGAGGGAAAGAAAGACGCCGGAGAAGCCGAATAGAGCGTCCGTCATCCCAGGAAGCCTCAGTGACGTGCCGGAACCCTCAACAAGGTAAAGGGTGGCAAGGGAGAACCGGAGGGGACAGAGGTGGCTTACCAAGAGGGCGCATGAAGTTATCCTTAGGCCCGTTGTCAACCATAATGCCTGAGTGGCACAGCAGGGGAAGGAACACAGATGGCAGCCAGGAACGCTGTTGCACAGCTGCAGGGAAAGAAAGACGCCGGAGAAGCCGAATAGAGCGTCCACCATCCCAGGAAGCCTCAGCGACGTGCTGGAACCCTCAACAAGGTAAAGGTTGACATGGGAGAACGGAGAGGACAGAGGCCGCTTACCAAGAGGGCGCATGCAGTTATCCTTAGGCCCGTTGTCAACCATAATGCCTGAGTTGAACAGCAGGGGCAGAAAGCCTACAAACCATCGCCTCCTTATTGCAGTGGTGAAACAAAGCCCATTGATCACCAGGGAAGGGTTCAGGACCCCAAGTACCGTAAAGAGAACTTGTGAGGGAGAGTCTGTCACAACAGTAGCAAGGATAAACCCACTAAAAGAGAAATGACTCATCTTCTTCGTGGCAGTACTTGACAGGTGAGTGAACTAAGTAGGCCAGTTCAAAGAAGAAGAGAAACCAAAGTCTGGGACCCAAAGCGAGAAAGTGATACAAGTCATCTTCCTCGTGGCAGTACTTGGCAGGGAAGTGAACCAAGTGGGCCAGGTCAAAGAAAAAGAGAAGCCAGGGTTGTGGACCCTCTTAAAACTGAGAGTGGGTGTTGTAGTTGTGAAAAGAAGACATGGGGAAGGGAGTAATTCCCCCTGGTTGTAAGTTTGTTTGTTTGTTTGTTTATTTAATTATAATGCGCGAGTGTACCCGGGGGTATCAGGGCACAGCATTTACAAGAATTTTCAAAGCTTGGTTACAATACACAGACAATATACATAATACAAAAATAAGGGACATAATGTTTATACAAATCAGCAGTCATGTAATAGGGCCGTAATGTACAAGTAAGCAAGAAGGCACACGTGGTTACAATGTGTACGGGTAGCGCTGGGCACTTCATTGTCTTAATGGGTCTCCAGTTTCAGCCAGGAGACTACCTTTGATCGGAAGTTCTGATAGGGTAGGTCTACTCTAAGGTTTGTAGGCAGCGAGTTCCAAAGCTTGGCAGCTTTTACCGGGAAACTGTTGCCCCCTATAGTGGCCCGTTTGTAGTGGGGAACAGATAAACAGCCTTTGTATACAGTTCTGGCGGGTCTTAAGGAAGACTGTCTGTGGAATCTGTTTATCAGGTAGATTGGGGCAGCATTGTTAAGGGACTTGTGGGCGAGTGATGCCGTTTTTAAGAGAATTGTATCTATAGTGGAGAGCCAGTTGTTCTGTTGGATGAGTCCTGTAATGTGCTCTCTTCTGGAAATGCCCAGAGCTGCTCTGAGAGCGTTGTTCTGGAGGGTTTGCAATTTATTGGTGGAGGCCTTGGTGGATCCCAAGTACATGGCGTTGCAGTAGTCGAGGCGAGACAATGAGGGCTCTGGCAAGTGTAATGCGGCTAGAGACCGACAGGAAGGGTTTGGCTGCGCTGATTAATTTACACGTATAAGCCGTGGAGGATGCAAGAGAACTCACTTGTCTTTTGAGGGAAAAGTTGGAGTCTAGGTAGAATTCCAATGTTTTGACCTCCTGTCCGACTTTGATGTTGCTCCCGTCAATCATGAAGGAATTATAGGCAGGGCCAAGTTTCTTTATACTGAATGTAGTACCTAAGATGATAAGCTCTGTCTTATCATCATTCAGGCATAGTCCATGAGTGGCCATCCATGCCTGGATGATGTACACCCTATTTAGCAAGGCCAAATCCTTTCCATAATCTCCAGAAAGCAGAAGGAGGATCTGAGTATCATCTGCATAGTTAGTGTAGGTGATACCGAGATGATCCAAATCATCGAAAAGGGGCTTAGTAAATATGTTGTATAGTGTGGGAGAGACACAAGAGCCCTGAGGAATTATAGGGTCCGCTGCCGCCGTGGGAGAAAAGACCCTCATAGTCCTGCCGTTAATGAAGGATGTGATCCAGGTGATGGCCTCAGTGGAAAAGTGAGCTGAAGTGTGGAGGTGTGAGCATAGGACAGAGTGATCGACCAAATCAAATGCTGCAGATAAGTCGAGGAGGAGGAGTAGGGCAGCTTGTCCATTGTCTCTGAGCAAATCGATCTGTGCTTTCAGGGCAATAAGAGCAGTTTCAGTCCCATGTTGGGGACGGAAACCAGATTGTCTAGATCCTAGGAGGTTGTGTTCTTCCAAGTGCTTCTGTATTTGTACATAGGCAACCTTGTCCAGAATTTTTAGTAAAAAGGGAACAGTCGTTATAGGACGGTAATTTGTAGGTATGGCTGGGTCAAGTGTAGGTTTTTTCAGTAGCGGGAGTATCCAGGATTGTTTTAGGTTAGTAGCGATGGAGCCAGTAGCGAAGGAAGCATTAATCAATTTTGTGATGAAAGGGGAGAGATCACGGGCAGCATCTTTGATGAGCTGTGAAGGGCACAGATCTCCCTGGCAGTTAGACGGTTTCAGGGACAGGATAATTTTTTCAACATCCAGTATGTTGACTTTGGAGAATTGGAAGCGGGTGGGATCTGTGGGCATAATCTTATCCGGAATTTTTGAGTTGAGAGTGTCATTCAGGGTGGCTCTTTTGCTGGAGATTTTACTTTGAAGAGTCACAATCTTATTCGCTAGGGCACTTTGAATTTCTGAGCACCAGTTTTTATCTTTGGTGCACGTGTCAAGGGGTGCTATAGGGGTTTCTATTTCTTTAAGGATGGAGAAAAGTTCTTTCATGTTGGATTTAGCTTGGGATATACGAGAGTCAAAGGAGGCTTGTTTGGCCAGGTAGATTTCTTTTTTGTAGAGTGCAGCTAGTTTGGAGAGTTTGAATTTGTTAGAGGCTGAAGGGGATTTTTTCCAAGTGGCCTCGCAGTTTCTTTTTTGCTGCCTTAGGTTTTTGAGGAATGTTGTGTACCATTTGTTGAGTTGCGTTTTCGGTTTACTGGATCTAAGTTTGAGGGGGGCGATGCGGTCCAGCGAGGTGGCCATAATCTTGTTATATTCTTCGACCAGGGACTCGGGGTCCAGGTTGTCGGGAAGTGTGTTAAGTGTGGGGAGTAGGTTAGGGATAAGTCTTTCTGCTGTCATGTTCTTCTTGTTTCTGGTGAGAGTGGGTGGGGCCTTAATGATGGGCAGAGGTGGCGGTCTGTCGGTGGAGAGCATGAATGATACCAAGTGGTGGTCAGTCCAAGCTAGAGGTGAAGTATTTGTTATATTCACTAGGCAGTTGTGGTCAGCCACCCAGTCGAGTGTTCTGCCTTTTGCGTGCATGGGTGTCGTGCATCTTTGCACTAAGCCTAATTCAGTGAGAGTGTTAGCTATGGCGCTGGCGAGATGGTCATCCGGGTCATTGTAGCCCAAGTTAAAGTCCCCTAGGGTAAGAGCTTGAGTGGTGCTTTTGAAGTTGCTAGATAGAATAGAGTTAAGGTCTTCCTCAAAGGTGCCAATGGGGCCTGGTGGGCGGTAGATCAGGTAGATGTTAAGAGTTTGGGTGTTGGTGAGTGGTAGTTTGACTGCTAGTGTTTCACAAGAGAGGGCATCGGTGGCGGTAGCTAGTCTCATGGCGAGACTGCACTTAAGGATGATGGTGACACCCCCTCCTCTGGAATTGCGGCAGTCTTGTTTTAAGATAGAGTAATTATCTGGGACTGCCAACATGAGCATAGGGCCCGCTGCTGGGTGTAGCCAAGTCTCAGTGATGGCCAGGAAGTCGAGGTCTTCAGTAAGGATTAAGTCTGCAATTTTTATAGCATGAGCTACTAGCGATCTGGCATTGATTAAGGCTCCCTTAATTTTAGGGAAAACTGAGTTTTTTAAAGTAGTGGCTGTGTTTTTTGAGGTAATAGTGTGGTGCTTGTCCTGTGTAGGTTCAGGAGTGCCCTGGATGAGGGAGTTATGGAAGGGTGTGGGGTAAAAGTTTTGAGATGGGTTACTGGTTTGTGTGGGAGGATTAGGTCGGAGTGGCGCCGTTCTAGAATGTTGTGTGATGGGCAATGAGCGGGCAGGGGGCTCATGGATTTTTGCTAGTCTGGCTCTGTGTCCTAGGGTCCTTTCTATGGTGGTGCGTGGGTGACTGGACGGTAGCAGTACCTGAGGGTCGTTTAGGTCTAGGAATGGTACTTGGTTGTTAGACCTGGAAGGGGCTGGCAAGTTGGGTAGGTATGGAGCCATCTTGATTGATAATGCAATATTAAGGCTAATCAGGAAGTAGGCAACTAAATTAGTGGTGAATAGGCACATACTGGATGGTGAGGTCAACATACATTGAGTAGCGCCTAGATTAGGCAGAACAGAACGGCCACAGTACCTGGGCAAGCAACTAGCTTTGAGGTATGGCAGTTTGGCTGAAATGCAAAGGGTGACCAGCTAGATTCGAAATGAAGCAGTTTGGCTAAAATGCAAAGGGTGACCAGCTAGATTCGAAATGAAGCAGTTTGGCTAAAATGTAAAGGGAGAACAGCTAGATTCGAAATGAAGCAGTTTGGCTAAAATGCAAAGGGTGACCAGCTAGATTCGAAATGAAGCAGTTTGGCTAAAATGCAAAGGGTGACCAGCTAGATTCGAAATGAAGCAGTTTGGCTAAAATGCAAAGGGTGACCAGCTAGATTCGAAATGAAGCAGTTTGGCTAAAATGCAAAGGGTGACCAGCTAGATTCGAAATGAAGCAGTTTGGCTAAAATGCAAAGGGTGACCAGCTAGATTCGAAATGAAGCAGTTTGGCTAAAATGCAAAGGGTGACCAGCTAGATTCGAAATGAAGCAGTTTGGCTAAAATGCAAAGGGTGACCAGCTAGATTCGAAATGAAGCAGTTTGGCTAAAATGCAAAGGGTGAACAGCTAGATTCGAAATGAAGCAGTTTGGCTAAAATGCAAAGGGTGACCAGCTAGATTCGAAATGAAGCAGTTTGGCTAAAATGCAAAGGGTGACCAGCTAGATTCGAAATGAAGCAGTTTGGCTAAAATGCAAAGGGTGACCAGCTAGATTCGAAATGAAGCAGTTTGGCTAAAATGCAAAGGGTGACCAGCTAGATTAGAAATGAAGCAGTTTGGCTAAAATGCAAAGGGTGACCAGCTAGATTCGAAATGAAGCAGTTTGGCTAAAATGCAAAGGGTGACCAGCTAGATTCGAAATGAAGCAGTTTGGCTAAAATGCAAAGGGTGACCAGCTAGATTCGAAATGAAGCAGTTTGGCTAAAATGCAAAGGGTGACCAGCTAGATTCGAAATGAAGCAGTTTGGCTAAAATGCAAAGGGTGACCAGCTAGATTCGAAATGAAGCAGTTTGGCTAAAATGCAAAGGGTGACCAGCTAGATTCGAAATGAAGCAGTTTGGCTAAAATGCAAAGGGTGAACAGCTAGATTCGAAATGAAGCAGTTTGGCTAAAATGCAAAGGGTGACCAGCTAGATTCGAAATGAAGCAGTTTGGCTAAAATGTAAAGGGTGAACAGCTAGATTCGAAATGAAGCAGTTTGGCTAAAATGCAAAGGGTGACCAGCTAGATTCCAAATGAAGCAGTTTGGCTAAAATGTAAAGGGTGAACAGCTAGATTCGAAATGAAGCAGTTTGGCTAAAATGCAAAGGGTGACCAGCTAGATTCGAAATGAAGCAGTTTGGCTAAAATGTAAAGGGTGACCAGCTAGATTCGAAATGAAGCAGTTTGGCTAAAATGTAAAGGGTGAACAGCTAGATTCGAGACCAGCTAGATTCGAAATGAAGCAGTTTGGCTAAAATGTAAAGGGTGAACAGCTAGATTCGAGATGCAGCAGTTTGGCTAGAAAGCAACAATAAACCACTAAATTCAAGAGGAGGCAATTTGGCTAAAGTGCAGGGGTGAACAGCTAAATTCGGAATAAGGCAGTTTGGCTAACATGCATGGATAAGCAATTGAGGGTTGGCCAGATTTCAGGTAGTCTAGGTGCCACTTTAGGTGAGGTTGAGATCAGCATATTCACACAAGATGTCAAAGCAGTAAGTCAAATGCAGTTCTAAACAGAGCAAATTTACAGGCAACCTAAGTGTGATTACAGCATGTGCGGTTAGAAACAGCGAACTGGCATTTTAGCAGGTGAAGTTTGAAAACCGGCGTATTTGCGCAAGCGGTATAGCGCTGGTGAATATTGTAAAACAGTGTGGCATCATAACATTAGAAAGGGCGTGTGGAGATATAGTAGTGGTGAATATTGACCCATAACAAATGCGGCGACAGTGTAGAGATGGGCTGCAAGTGTTTCCTTTTAGTAAGGAACTGATAATAAGATAGAAGGAGAAGGGAGTCATCCTCCTGGTAACCCAGACCGGCAGGAGGGTCCACAAGGACTGGGGAAGGGAGCCATTCTCTGGACTATTTGTCAGGAGACTGTAACCATTCTCCTGGCCCACCAAGAAAGTATTGTGAGCAGGTGCAGTTGGTGAGCAGGTGCAAGTGGATCTAGGTCACCTGGCCTAAGCCTGGCCCACCTGTCAATCACTTTAAACTGTTGGTGCCTTTCTGGTTTGCCACTCATTTTCGCTAATGAGGCAGCCCTCCAGCCTCTTTTCCTTTGCAGTTGATGAGCAGGTGCAAGTGGATCTAGGTCACCTGGCATAAGGCCCACCTACCTTCTTAGCCCTGCCTCTTCCTTTTTGCTGCTCTTAACTCTTAGATCAAGGGTGTCTCTCGCCTGGGCGCACAAAGTAAAGGGCAGACGGAGAAAAGGGCAATTCCTGTTTGGACTGGGAGAAGCCAGGGCCCAAACCCCTGCTCAGACAACAGGAAAGCATGTGCTGACATGTGTTTTCTCCCTACGTCCCAAAGGCCATCCCCACCATCATCAAGCAACACCAATGTCAACAACATTGCCCCTCCTTTAAGGCATGGGCTCTGCTAGGCAGCAATTCCACTCAGATCAGCCCCAAGTCCATCAGCACCCCCCCCAACGTCCACTACATGGAAGTTGATGCTCGCCAATGTCCACTCAGCTATCACCAATGCAACAGACATCGCCAACCTCATTACCACACAACCTTGACGCCATCTTCATCACCGAGACCTGGCTGACACCCGCCTCCACCCATATCCTAGACGTCCTTGTCCCAGACGGCTACAACATCCAACACAGAGACCGAACAAACAAGAAAGGCAGAAGCCTTGCAGTCATCCACAAGACCTTGTGGCCCCGCACCAGACTTGATGTGAACAACATTGGCTCCTTTGAAGTCCGCTCCTGCCACTTCCCGCTCTCCCAGACGGACACAGCCACCTTCCATCTCATCTATAACCCACCCAAACCCAACACTGCCTTCATCAGAGACTTCAACGACCTGGCCACCACCATGTCCTTCACACATGCCAACAACATTTTCCTAGACAACTTCAACCTCCCAGGCAACAAGGCTAGAAGACCAATGAAGGACGCTCTCCTCGGTCTTCTCAACACCCTCAGCCTCACACAGCACACAAAAGCCCCAACACACGAGAAAGGTAACATCCTCGACCTAATCATCACTGCAATGTCTTGCCTCCACTACAGCTCTACTCTCCCGCTTGACTGGTCAGACCACCTAGCCGTGCCTTTCAACATCCTGCACACCACCCCAGTTAAGCACTACCAGCAGAAACCCATGAGACAAACCTTCAGGTCCTTTAAGAACATCCCGGTGGAAGCGCTCACACAAGACCTCGCCAACCTCCACCTTACATGGACTGAACACCTCCAACCGAACTGCAACTCTCTACTGAAAACACTCAACACCACCCTTTCAGTCTCAATCGACCGACACGCACCTCTGAAACAACGCACCTGCAAACCAAAACCATCAGCACCCTGGTACATGCAGGAACTCAACCTCAGCAATAGAGTCATCAGGAAACAAGAAAAAACCTGCCACAGCTTCAGGACCGCATCCGACCTGACCTCAAGGAACTCTGAACAAACCCGCCGATAACTCATCAAGACAACCAAGCCCTCCTATGATATGATATGATACGATACATGATAAGGCATTTATAACGCGCCGATACACAAGTGTTACAAGGTGCGAAACACCACTATCAGAACACCACAGCAGAAGCCAACAAAAGCAAAGACCTCTTCAACGCTGTCAAGCACTACGTCAACCCGCTAACCGCCTATGCCACACCAAACTCCATCGAAAAATCCATCGCCATCAACACCTTATTCATCGACAAAATCAGCAAGATTCGCCAGCACATAGACACAGGCTCTGCATCCACAGACCCACCTCATGTACCTCCTCATGAAATCTCCACACCCTGGACAAGTTTCAAGACACTCTCGACAGAGGACCTGGTAGAAACCCTAGCCGCCCTCAAAAGCACATCGTATACAGATGACATCCTCCCAGCATCCATCCTCAAGACCCTCCCAGCAGAAGCCCTCCTTCCCTACCTTGAGATCATCAACAGCTCCCTAACTCAAGGCACCTTCCCATCGACCTTAAAAACAGGACAAATCCTCCCTCTACTAAAGAAACCCACACTGGATCCTGACAACCTAGGTAACTATTGCCCCATCACCCATCTTCCCTTCCTATGTAAGATCGATAAAGCGGTAGCCACACAACTGCAGCAAAGCATCAGCACCAACAATCTCCTCCAAACCTACCACCTGGGTTCAGACCCAGATGCAGCCCCGAGACAGCAACCATACAGGTGGTCGACAACATCTTCGACATCCTTGATGATGGCCACCCCTGCCTCGTGATTCTACTCGACCTATCAGGCTCTTTTGACACAGTAGACCACCAGGCGCTTTCGGACACCCTACATCGGCGCATGGGGTCAGCAGCCTTTCCTATGCTGGTTCAAGTTCTACCTTGGCAACTGCAAGCAGTTTGTTCAGTTGGACTCATCTAGATCGCCAATGCTAACTGTCACCTGTGAAGTCCTGCAGGGTTGCATCCTCTCCCCAGTGATCTTCAATTTATACATTGAGCCGCTGGGAGCCCTCCTAGCCACACACAACATCCATATCCACCAATACGTCGACCTCACACAGCTATACCCCAAGATCAACTCCATCAAGGACATGCATAAGTTCAAAACCTGCCTCTGCTGATCCAGTCTTGGATGTCCAGTGCGTACTTGAAGCTCAAAGACCGTATTCCTTCTCCTAACCAACAACACTGTACACCCAGACATACAGACCTAGCTATCAACCATGAAAGCTGAGGGGTTCACACCTCAGCTCACCTCCTGGGCCAAGTCCCTAAAGTTCCACATCGACAAATACATCTTCTTCAAGATACACAGAGCTAAGAAAACTCTGACAGCTTGGTGTAAGTTCTCCCTCCTGCGAAATGTCAAGCCCTTCCTCCCTACGGACAGCTTTAGATCCACTGTTCAAGCACTGGTCCTATCCCGACTCGATGGGAGCAATGCACTCCTCAAAGGCCTTCCGTCGTCCTCCCTTGTGCACTTGCGAAGTGTCCCACACGTAGTTGTACACCGCTTCAAGGGTTTATGCCGATACAACCACATCACCCCAGCCCTCATCGACCTTCACTGGCTCCCACTGCATGCACAAATCACCTTTTAAGTCTTGCTGCATCATCTATAAGGCAGTCGCCCTCTAGTCACCCAGCAACTTTGCAGAGAAACTCAGCTTCTCCGGCGGACAGCATAGCACCAGAAGCCAGGACATGTACATATTTCTGCCGCTGCAAAAATCAAAGGACCAGAAAACAAGCCTTCTCTGCCTACACCCCAAGACTATGGAACCTCCTCCCCGTTAGCATCAGACTTGCCCCCACGCTCCTACAATTCAGAAAAGAAATCAAGACCCACCTCTTCAAGGACTCTCTCTGCCTCAACACTTAGGCCATCAAATCACCCCTCGCACCACTTGACTTGCTATACACCGCCCGCCTATCTCCTCCCCTCCATCTGGTACATTTGTACCCTTCCTCTGTGCCCCTTTGTATTCCACCCCGCTGTATATCTGTTCTGATGTTACCTCTGAAAAGTGCTCCGTTATGCATCTGCATATCGAGAAGAGACCACATCACTCCAGCCCTAAAAACACTGCATTGGCACCCAGTCAAACATTGTATCACCTTCAAAACAATGTGCATAACACACAGGGCAATCAGCGGACACAGAGCTGAATTCCTACAAAAGAAAATAACAATCTACAAGCCAACGAGACTCCTCATATCAAGCAATAAAATCCGCCTGGAACAAAACCATACCTCAAGAAAAAACTCGGGGTCTCCTCCTTCTCCCACCTAGCCGCAAAAATCTGGAACAACATCCCGAAAGAAATAAGAAACACCAAAGACCACCTACAATTCAGAAAATTACTAAAAACCTGGCTCTCCAACATCGCAGATTCAAACTGAAAAAGCGAAACAACCGAACAGGAAACACAAAGAAAAGGATGACAAAATTTAGGATGTCACTGCCAACATTCAGAACCCACTAAAGAAACCATTACTACAACAAGAGAGACGATCCTAAGTCTAGTAGGACACAAGCAACAACCATGAGGACAGAAATCACCATCCCTAGCCAATTCCGGCCAACAATCTCACCCACTCCATAATTGCTACCAGGTATCACACTTGTATAAAGTTGTGTGAATGTAAGCACTACCCACACATGAACTAAGTTGTGGACATTGGCATGGGCATTGACCGGATGGAGTCGTGAATGAGAGCAGGTGCTGCCCCTGGACGTAATTGCAAGCGTTGGCATGTGCCACGTTTCAAAGGGCCTGGGAGCGGTAGCCAAGATGAGAAACTGAATAAGATGATGAATGCCGACCAGCCGCCACATAGAGATGGCGCAGCCTTGGCTGACCCATGCCACGCTCCGACTGGATTGGGAATGCTCTCTGGGCCAGATTTGAAGGGACGCACAAACGCCTGCCTGCCCCGCATACAGACAAGTGTCACGAAGGTGGCGGGGCCAAACTTGGGCAAGGTTATGAATGTGAGTGGATGCCATGTGTGAAAGGGACTGAGTGTCGGATGGCCCCAGATATGGACGGAGACACGGAGATGCTCGCGCACCACATCTGGAGAGAATACGGAATATTGGCGCCTCGCTTCCAGACATGAAATGCCAATTAACCAACACACTAACAATAGGGCCTCATTACGGGGCCGGTTGTAAGGGATTAACGGCACCGATAATATGCCGTTAACCCCTTACCGCCGCATTCCGAGGTCCCTTAGCGGGTCCCACTAAGACCGGCTGGTTTTACGTGCCGCCCTTAGCGGGAGCCACTAAGGGTCCAGGGAGCTAATAACGGGCCCGCTATTAGTTCCTTCCCCATTCCCATTGAGCCCTATGGGGGTTCGAATGGGAATGGGGAATGGTTTTCAGAATGGGGATTTACCGGGTCCTCCAAGGTTGGAATGACTCAGTAAGTCCCCATTCTGAGAACCCGGACACGACTTTGGAGGCAACAGCACCATGGCTGCCTCCAAAGTCGTAATGACCCCCATAGACTCATACAACAGCACACGACGACTACCGGCCATAAAAAAAAAAAGCAAACACAGCCCACAGAGTTACTGGGCAGAGGCCGCCAACAGCACATCACTGCTCTCTTGCACTTTTCCAGCTAATTCCCACTAATTCACCCCACCCTTCCCTTTTTCAGAGCCGCCAGAGTGCCAGGGGACCACTCCAGTGGTGATAGTGCGTGGTACAATATCCTTTAAGATTAACATCTGTACTGTTGTGTACCTCTGTAAAGGGCACTGTTAGGTATCTGTATTGTTGTATACCTATGTTGCTTCTCGAAGCTAGCTCCGTGCTCAATAAATACAACAACAATAATAATAATAATAATAATAATAATAATAATAATAATAATAATAATAATAATAATAATAATAATTGTGTGAAACTTGATTATCAGGGGAAGGGAGCCATTCCCCTTGAGAATGTGTGCGGAGACTGGCACTGATAACAAGATACCAGGAGAAGGGAGTCACTCTCCTGGCAACCCCGACCGGCAGGAAGGTCCAAAAGTGATGGGGAAGTGTGTCATTCCCCCAGGCTACTTGTCAGGACAAAGAGAGATATATTCTCCTGGCCCACCAAGAAAGTACTCTTTGAAACTTTGCTATCAGGGGAAGCGAGCTACTCCCCCTGACAACGTGTGAGACACAAGACTGTTCTAAGTTTTGGAAACTGTTTCAACGAACCAGGATCCATAACCCAGGAGAAGGGAGTCATTCTCCTAGGGCCAGAACATAATTGCCTTATTCTTTAGTTTTTAGTGTAAGGGACAAAAGTAAGGGATTCTTGACACAGGACAGTGGACACTTTTGAGTTGACAAGACATCCTCCCCTCTTAGGAATAGGGATAAACAGGTTTACTTTTGCTTTGGCCTTTAGCCTCAAACATGCCACCTTTGTGTCTGCCTCCTTCTACTGCATCCTTACACAACCTTTGCTGCCACAGTGAAACTAATGAGAGATCGGCTCAAGAAAGGGGTGTCATTCACGTGGAACGAAAAGCAGCAAGCGACCGCTGAGGGGGCAAAAGAGAACAAACTGAGGGCCGCCATGCATGTGCTTACAGCATTTGATGCAGAAAGACCAACAACAGTCACAGTTGCTGCAAGTGTAACGAATTTAGGAGCCAAACTCACACAAACCACAAAGGAATGGAAGGAATCCACAATTAGCTTTGCTTCCAGATCCTTGAGCAAATCAGAATACATGCGTCTCAAGAGTTCCTATGCAGAGCACTATTCAGACTAGTGACAGACCATAAGCGATTGATAAGAGCCTGGAGCCTGGTGAAGAGCCTAAATATGTATTTGGCATAGGCGGAATGGACCGAATTTCTCTGCGACTGAGCAGACTCGTAGTTAGACTCATTGGGTGCAAGTAGAGCGTGCAGTACATGCAGGGCAGGGAAAACAGCTGGGTCTCTCTACTCCCTACAGCCAAATTTTCTTACAACTCGATACATACGGCTTTGGGTCTCAGCCCTTTCTTCTGCACTTATAGTTTACATCCCCGTGGAATTCTTCCGGTTTTGGCTTCACCCACCAACATTCCCTCTATTGAGGCCAAACTCAAGGAAATTACAGAAGCACACAAAACCGCTGACAGCCTCAGAGAAGCCCAACGGACATACAAGCTCTGCTGAATCTTCTTTGAGTGTCGGATCCAAACCTTGGTTGTCTACCAAATTTCTGCCTCGCTGGGTTCGCCCTTCTAAACTGTCTCCTCTCTTTTTGGGTCCCTATGAAATCACTTCTCGGATAAATCTGGTGGATATTCGACTCAAGCTTCCCAAGAGCCTGGGACGCATACATCCCGTCCACCCCAACATCCCGTCTTCCATTCTTCTCTTCTTCGCTGATGTTGCCACACTACCTGTACGCAGACCACCCGTACCGGATCTACCGAACACTGAGGAATACGACGTTTGGCAGATATGTGATTCCCGCTACAGGAAGGGTTGATTGGAGTATTTGGTCTCTTGGAAGGTTTACTCATCCTCCGAGGATTCTTGGGAACCTAGGTCCTTTGTGTCATCAATGTCATCCAGCTAGGCTGTCCACATGCTCTGCACATGGAAGTATTTGTCTTTAAATGTACCATTTCTCTTGCATATTTATATCATTTTCCTCTCATATACCACCCCCCTGGCCCTCTTGGGAATTTTGGCGAACTCTTATTAGATTTTCTAGCTGATTTGCAAATGTGCTACACAGTGCTCCACACAATATTTTGAGGTGGGAGTATTTTACGCATGATTTTTCAAATTAGAGAGTAAATGCAACTTCAAGAGAGTAAAAATGAGTTTACTCCTCTGCAAGAGAGTAAAACTTGCCCAACACATACACCCAATGCATACGTAAAATCAGACCCATAGACCAAAAGCGTTGTAGATCAAAGTTATCTGGCTTGTGCAGAGCCCTTCACTCCACATGCAAACAGCACATCCCGCCTGGGCACATAGTATCAGCACATCACTCCACTTGATAATGCCATATATCCTCCCTGAACATGCTAGCTACGCATCTCCTCTTGACAGATATTAACGAGTATGCCACGTACTCTGTGCACATGGTAAAGGCACATCTACTTTCAGCATTTTCAGAGATGTGCTGTTAGCATTTGAAGAGCAAATTTGTGTCATTTGCATGTGTAAATTGCACCTTTACACTGTGCGCATGCTAACGGCACATCTCTATGCATATGCTAATGGCAGAAATTGTTTTCACGTATTGATAGAACATGTTCTGTTTAGCAAGCCTTATATTTGTGCACGTTGACAGGACATATCTCTACCCATAGTGACCTCCGATCTCTTCTCTGCGCATACTATTCGCACATCTCTTCTCGTCTGCTAATCGTGCATCTTCTCTGCACACATACTAGTGGGACAACTCGCTGTACATGTGTGATAACTGTGTGCATGTGCACAGAGGAGATGTGCATGCTAACGACATGCCTTCTACGCACATGCTAATGGGACGTTTCCTCTCTGCACATGCTAACTGCACATCCCAACCCTGCACATACTAACTGCACATCATGTGCAGCAACGGGATGTGCAGTTAGCATGTGCAAACTACACATCCTGTCTATGCACATGCTAACGGCACATCTCGGCTCTGCATGCTAACAGCACATCTCAGCTCTGCATGCTAATTGCCATTCTGTTCCATGGCACGTGCAAATGACACATCTTTACTAAGTACGTACTATGGGGACATTTCTTCTCTGTGAGTGCTAACGTAGCATCTCCTCTGCCCATGCTATAACAGCACATCTCCTCTCTGCCAGTCTTAACGGCAGGGCTCCCTTCTGCACAGGCTAAAACGTTGCATCCAAAGAAAGGGTGGAAAGCTACTGGGCAGGAGGGAGGCCTGCACTTCCCTAGTTCCAATTACGTGACGCAGCATTGATGGGTGTGGCGCAGAGGTAAGACCGCAGAGGAGTCGCTTCTTTCTTACAAGAAATGCAATAATGAAGAATGACCATTCACACTAGTTACTATCAGTGCTGAAAATTGACAAAATGTACTGGGGCCATATGTACCCGATTTTCCCCCTCCCCTTTCCTTAATCAGCCTGACTCGAACATGTCCTCGCCAGCCCCCACTACAATGCCCAAAAGTGATCTCCTGGCATTCTGCTCTGTTTTGCTGTAAAAAATTAAGTACCATTCGAAATGGGATAATAACCGTTACCACAGTGTTTAAAAGCAGAAGGAATTTGTCTAAAAGCGCTATGTAGGAACACATACTCCCTTTCGACCTGTTATTGGCATAGCCTCCGTACACATGCAGCAGCACATCTCCTCTCTGCACATACTAACTGAGCATCTCTTTTCTGCATGCGCCAGTGGCACATGGCCTCCCTGCATGTGCTATTGGCAAATATATTCAGTTTAGGCTAATGGAACCGTTCATCCCTGCATGGGGTAATGGCCCATCCCTCGTGGTATAGCCCAACAGCAAGCGCACGTCTTGCTACAGCCAGCATAACTTCATAAATTACAGAGCAGGTTTACAACAGGCAGCAAGTAAAGGAATAATTGCAGATGTGTTGGCTCCCGCCCCTTTATTTCAGCACTTTGAGGGGAGAGGTGGGGGTGGCTTGTGAGAGTAAGTGAGAGTAAGCCAACCTACCTGACCTCTCTCCCTTGCAGGGGCACAACAAAACCTACATTTCAGGGGCAGGAGAGGAATTAAGTCGAGATGGGAGGGGCCACTTCAGAAAATAGGCAGGGCAAACCTGGAGGCTCTGCCCCCACTGTTCTACCCAACTCCTCCCATGGTCTGGTGTGGGGAACAACCATTGACTAGTATATTTTAAAGTGCAATATGCAGAGAGGTGATGGAAGACTTTCTTGAAAGTAACAGCTTTAAAGTGTTACTGCGTTTGTTCAAGTACATTTTTCTGAGCACACACAGTAAAACTTTAACACCGCCAGTTTGGGGGAAAGACTTCCCTCACCTCCCTGCCTATAAAAATGCAAGTGCACACATCCAGGGGTGCACCTAGGCTAAAATGTAGGCTGGGGCTAACCCTTCAAATGTTGGGAGAGGCACTAACTTCAGAGACTGTGGAGGAATGGCAAACTTACTTGTGTGGGGGCATCTAACTTCATTACTCATTGCAATAAGAATATTCTAGTGCAGCTTCAATGTCACAATCAGTTAACTGCTCTCTCCTTTCAGTTTGAAACACCCACTTCTTGCAGAACCTGAAGGTCCTAGAAAGTGTGAAAATGGCAGATGGTGTGCAATGAAAGACTCAATATGCTAGCATAACAGGGCATTGCAGAGTGTGGGGCAGTACTCTGGACGGCCCAAGCGCCTTCAGTGGCTAGGAGCAACAGGGGAAAAAATTTAATGTTGGTTCTACTGGCTGTTCTACTGGTTGTCAAATCCAGTGTTACAAGAATGGGTGAGGGCCAGTGCAGCAATAATGCAATTCTATGCAGCAGTATTGGAGCCACTAGCAGAGGAGCACCAGTATACACCAATTTGTCCCTACACTTATTAAAACTGTCCTTTTGTAAGGGTGTAAACTTATATGCACTCCAATTTTTGCAATTGAAGTCAGGGTGAGATTACATTATTTGCCCAGCATCACACACTTACGCTAAACAGCGAAGCTGGGATTTTAACCCGCTCTTTCAATTTGGGCCTGGCCACTTTCTTCCGCGCTTTACTTGGAACAAAACATTTAGTTTTGGGTGTCAAGACCTACAATAATACTCTCCTTTAGAGTTTACTTGCATAGTAAAGCATCATAAGATGTAAATCCTTATAGCAGCATTTTGTGCCAAAATAATACCACTGTACCTTTATTTTCTACATCCTGCTTGGGAAACTAGAAGATGCAAAAGGCAAAACATCCTGGATTTATCCACTTCATTTTCAGCGCTTTAAAAACACCCCAAAAAATAAGTTGTGCCATAAACTCACTTAGGTTTCGAGATTCATCACAAACTTCCAGCGTGTTTTGTATAGTTATTAAAGAATATTCAATTTAGGACATCAAAGCAAACTTTACTTTTTAGCATATCAAGCTATTAGATGTTATGGGTATGAACACATTTTAAAAGGGTGCATGCCTTATTGTGTTGCTCGCTTAGCTGTCACAGATTTGGTCTTTCAGTTGGAAATTCACCATCATGTGTAAGAAAGGCTATGCTGCTGGCAAAAGAAATGCTACATTGCCATCTAGTGAAGGAATGTTTATTTTAATGAATAAATCAAAGCGTACATGGTACGCAGTAGAAAATGAAATCATCTGTATTTGCCATAATTACATGCATAAAAAGGCACTATACGCACGTTATCTGCAGGGCTGGTGCTACACCCATTTGGTGATTTTAGGAGACCTCAATTTGAAATGTAATCTTCCTAGGTCCCCAGCCCTCAATTCTTTCTTTGACAGTTTACTTGATCTTGACCTACACCAACTAGTACAGGGCTCCGCACATAGACTGGGCAACACACTAGATTTTATTTTTGCCAGTGAACCCTTGTTAACTCTAAAATCAATAGAACCACCATTATGGTCAGACCACTTTCTAATAACCTGCCTGTTCAAAGATACAGGTCCTCCTGCTAAACCTTCAGCATCTAAAGTCTGGCTCCGCTCCTGGCGTAATGCCGATGTTCAAGGCTTAGTCTCGTTAGTTACTGCTAAATGCACTACCTCTTCTACTTCTCTTTCGCTACTATCTCATATTTTATGTGAGGCAGCCGATAAGATAGCTCCTCGGAGATTTGTACAACCACGAAGATTTCCCTCAGAACCTACGCTCATCCGTCTCCAACTCCCTCAGGGTCAGCCGCTTCTCGAAGCAACGAGCTGGGGGTAGATCTCTCTCAGCGGCAGGGGCCTCCCTCTGGAACAGCCTTCCTACCTCCCTGAAACTTGAGGAGAACCATCTCCGGTTCCGGAAGCACCTCAAAACCTTCCTCTTCACTTCTGCTTTCTCTCTCCCTCTCCCCTGCTAAATTCTTCACCAAAACTGCACTGATTCTGCAACTGGGCCACTCTCACCGACCTCGGTCCTGGGCCCAGTCACTCTTCACTTGCACTGCCTCCCTGGCAACCCCTGCACTGCGGGACTGTCTCTGTATCACTACAGCCCCCCCCCCCCAGCACTTGTCTGCACTTACCTTGCACTTGCCACCAGCTGGCCCTATTTATTTATTATTTTATTTCTATTCTACTTATTTGTACTGCACCCCCCCTCCCCCTTCCCCTTGCACTTTTTCCCTTCCCCCTACCCCTGCACTTGCGCGGTCTGAATGACACCTGGCCTAGTAGGATCGTTGTCTGTCTTCACCTTGTTCCCCCCTCCCTGCCTCGTCGCGCCTTGAAACACTTGTGTATAGGCGCGTTACAAATGCCATATCATATCATATCATATCAATTAAAAGCTGCCAGACTGAAAGTAAGAAAGGCTGAACGTAAGTAGCGCAAACGATCCCTCTGTAGGAAATTTTACAAGGCACGCCTTGCTGCCTACCATGCAGATATAAAAGCTGAAAAAAAACATTGTTTCTCAGAAAATTGGAGCTGCCTTATGTAAACCTAAAGCAATGTTCTATGTTGCCAAATTACTCTCTTCATCAGACACACTTACAGCGAACGTTAGACCCTTGCAAGAATTATGTGATGACCTATTCCAATTTTTTATAACTAAGATTGGAGATATTGGTCATAACATCGCAACCGCTGCAGCCATCCTTCTGAGTAACATAAATTACCCCTCTCATCTCACACACAAAGCTGAGCCTATAGAAGGGTCTTCCTTCCTCATGTTTTCAGAGAATACTGTTCTAGCAGCAATTCAAAAGTTTAAATCCTGCTCCCCTTCGGACGCTATTCCTATAGATATCATGAAAAAAATTGCTCCAGACCTTCTGACAATACTTACAGTAGCAGTGAATAATTCATGTCAATCAGGGCTGGTCCCGCTTGAACTTAAAGCTGCACAAGGTGTTCCTCTTTTAAAAAAGCCATCACTTGACCCCACTATTCTGGCTAACTTTCATCCTATTTCCCTTCTCCCTTTTCTTTCTAAACTACTTGAATCTTTGGTATCACCCCTTCTTTCTTCATTTCTTGAATCTTCTAATCTCCTCAACCCTGCGCAGGCCGGCTTCAGGCCTGGCAGAGGCACAGAGAGTGTACTGGTCTCTGTCCAGGACGATATGACCAGGCTGGTAGACTCAGCGGGGGTTGGCGCCCTGATACTGCTAGATCTGTCAGCGGCATTCAACACTGTCGACCACCCCATCCTGGTGTCCCGACTTGCCCAAATAGGTATATCTGGCCAGGTACCAGCCTGGTTCACCTCATTCCTGGCGGATTGTACCCAGACTCTCTCCATGCCACCTTTTCTATCTCCCCATGACTTCTTAGCTGTGGAGTCCCGCAGGGGTCGTCTTTGTCTCCGATTCTATTTAACATCTATATTTGGGCACTTGTGTGTCTCATCCGCTCCTACGGCGCCAGGTGCTACTCTTATGCCGAAGACACTCAGATCCTGATTCGCTTAGATCTTGATCGGGCTGGGATGTCGTCGTGCCTACGAGGATGCCTGGCTGCCGTGGGAGAATGGATGAACCACAACTGGCTCAAACTGAACAGAGACAAGACAGAGGTCCTGGTGGTTGGGTGGCCCCCGGACCCCTGACTCTGGTTCTCTTCCTTCTGGCATACCTCCCTGGGTGTCCTCCCTTCCCCGTTGAGCAAAGTAAAAAATCTGGGTGTAGTTCTCTCGGCTTCTCTGTCTATGGCCAACCAAGTTGCGACTGTGTGTGAAGCGGGGCATTTTCAGCTCAGAATTCTGAAGAAGGTACTCACTCTAATTCTTGCTCCCCTACGCCCTCCTGTGGTAGCGGCGCTAATATTATCCCGGTTGGACTACTGCAACTCCTTGTACTTAGCCCAACCAAAGGGGCTTATCCAGAGGCTTTAACACCTGCAGAATTTGGCAGCTCGGATGGCAATTGGCACCCCTTACGGAGCCCACATATCCCCGGTTTTGCGAGCGCTACACTGGCTACCTGTTAACTAGCGCATAAGGTTTAAGGCTCTATGTATAGTCCATCTTGCCACACATGATCTAGGTGCTGAATTGCTGCAGGCAAAATTCCACGCTATTACCCCAACCGTCAACTCCGCTCGGCTTCAGCTGATCTGCTTATCGTGCCCTCCTATCGTCGTACGAGGATTGAAGGTAGAGCTTTCTCTATAGTCACTGCTAGACTATGGAACGAACTTCCGGCTCCCTTAAAGAAAATCTCAAATCACATGGCCTTTAGGAAGGCGATTAAGACACTTCTTTTTTAGCCGGCTTGTTTTCCTTTCAGTGGATCTCCACACTGGATGTCTACCTCACGCTCAAGCGCCAAGATACCTCTGGGTGACCGTTATGCGCTTAAGAAATGTCCAAATCAAATTCAATCAATCAAATCATCCTCCGGATCTCATCTGCAAGTTTCGTCGATCCCACCCGGATAAACCGGGTAAGCCCCTGGGTAGAAGTGGGCATAGTGTCATGAGCCCTTTCTCCTGGCGCATTTGGGATCATTGGTGTTCTTTCCACCATTGATTGTTCCATCACATTCTTTTTCACTTCCGTATCTGCGGTCTAGTCTTTTCGCAACATGGCCGCCGCTGGGAGGTTCTTATTCTTTCACTTCCCGGCTGTCGGCACGTTGCAACTGTGCATTTTTTGCTTTCCTGGTGCTTCACTAGTAATTTCTCTTTGGCTCTGCTGAGCCTGCTATTCTTTCTCTCTCACCGCCACCAGCAGCATTCTCCCACGTCTCCCTCTGATTCCTCTCTATCCCGTTCCTCCTCGGAACCGCTCCCTTCATTGGTTTTCTCTCGTACCTACCATTTGCCTGCTCTCTCTCTCTCCCCTTGCATCCTCGCATCTCCCTGGGTCTCCCAACTCGCCTTTCTTTCCCTGGTACTTGCCCGCTTAGCCTTCTGCTTCGCCCGACACCCATCCTCATTACGCATTGCGTTTCTTCTACAGATTCTTCGTCCAGTGTTCTATTTACTTTGGTTTCTGGATTCCTCACACTGGAACTCGAACAGTACTCACCCGGAAAAAAGACCCTGGACTTCCTCTGCAGCACCTACCTACCTGTTTTTTTGTGCCCCTGGGGGTTTTTCCCCTCCTTGGTTGCCGCAGGACCGGGGTCACTGGTCCACTAATCTGCCAGTTCACCATTGTGGCGTCATCCCGCAGTAGGCCGTATCTACATTAAAAAAAGGGGTACCAGGTACGTGGAAAGAAGAAGACAGTACTGGCGAACTCCAGCAGCTCAGGTGAGGAGCAGGGGTTTAGTTCAGAATCCGACAGTGAAGTTGACAGATTGCAACACCCAACCACCCCTGAGATGGCTACCGCCGAACAGATGCAGGAACTGGTGGCTGCCGTGCAAGGGTTGACGCTTGAGGTACAAAACCTGAAGGCAGAGAACACTGTTTTATGCCAGCTGGTCTCTACTCGGGATTCACACCCTACGGATCTCCCTCCTATGGCACTATCATTCGGGAAGTATGATGGATCCCCGAAACGAATAAAGGAATTCATCAAAGCTTGTATGGTGCACTTTGTTTTTCAAGCCAGCAGCTATGCCTCAGAACACGCATGTGTGGGCTTCATGATTTCTAATCTGGTCGGCAATGCCCTGGCTTGGGCCACTCCTCTGGTGATCAGCAACAATCCTGTACTACATGACTATCGGGCATTCCTGGCTCTACTTAGACAAACCTTCGAACGCCCCGGAATTACCTTTGAAGTGTTCCAATTTCAGTGCACCCACCTGATGATACACGCATGAAACCCACAAGAGCACCCAGACCCTATATAGTCATTCCAGTCCCTAGAAAATCTGATGGTAGAGTAAATGAACTTGAAATGAATGTGATTAATAGTGATATGCACACATCTATGGTAACGAATAGGCAGAAAAGCCGGAGACAGGGTCGGCATGAAATGAATGAAGAAAAAACACTGACAACTACACGCACACACACACTGAATGCACACGAAACAGGCCTAGTATCAACAACCGCAGAACCACAAACAAAAACAGCAGAGACGATGAGACTGCCTACTATAAAAAACCTTCACAGAAGATGGTGCAGGAAAACAAGAAAAATTAAGACAAAGACCAACAGAAGCAAACATATCAGAAACTCTTGAGAAAACAAAAGCCAACGCGGAGAAACTGTCTGCACGGACACAAATGATAGTAGACTTATTATTCCCATACATAGCCAGAGCGAGGAAACTACAAGAGGAACTGAAGAACAAAACGGCATAGACGATATCGACAAGCACACATGTTCTAACACAAGGGACAAGTACCAGGTCTACAATACAGCCATATACCGGACCTGTGTCAGGCTGGTTGGCACGGGCATTTGCATGCAGCAGAGAAAAGATGCATGAGGACCAGGAAAGAGCTGCCAGACTCTTGTCCACTCAAATGGCGCAGATGAGGAAACAGGCACCATGGACCAGGATACCTAAGAACCCTCCAGCAAGAAAAAGCCATACAGAGGCATTCAGAAATGTAGTTATAGCAAACTACAGGAAAACCTTAAGAATCAAGAGAAGCATGCATGAAGATAATAATGAACTAAACGACTACCTGGAAAGCACAGCACATCTAGGAAAAAACATTTGGTACCAGCACATGAAAGAAGTTGGAAGACGAAATTCAGAATGAGAATGCTTTGTTTGTGCACTTCTACCTTACAGCATGGGGAAATCCAAGATCTTCGTGACTGTAGAAATTGATGTCCCGACAGAACACTGTCTCACACACAGAGCAATATGCAACACCAGAGGCCAGTTCATGGGAAATGATGCCTCAATGATATGAGCAACTGAAACAGCTTATCCCGATGAAGATGATTATGTCCAGGACATTAAGATGAGAAATAGAGCCCATACTAGGAATCACGTGATCAGGTATGAGAAACCCGAAGTTAAAGGTGCAGGAATAAGATGGGAAATAAACCGAGACTGAATGTCCAAGGAAAAACTGCAGAAGAGGCCCAAATTTGGAAAAACAGAGGCCAAATGCAGATTTGGGGAACAGTGCTTTCACCAAACAGATGGGAAGAAGGAGTAGTGATCTGCCGAGCATGGATGGTCCTTGGAGCCTGCAAGGTAGCAATAGAAAACTCACAGAGACTGTGCAAACCACTATGGCCAAAACTTACAAAATTACTGACATGGTTCGAAGACAGAGGAAGACCCTTGCACATAGTGCCACTAGAAAGCCCAAAATTGTGCTTCAGGAACAATGGCACAAGGAAGATGGGAGAGAATCAGAACTGCGGACGAATTTTTGAAGCTCCGGGAATGACTCATGGGACTGCAGTAGTTATGGATCATTATTGGGCATGTGGATCCAAAGCATACATCAGACTGCCGAAAAACTGGGGCGGCATATGCACAATAGTGAATGTCTACGTGTCTTACCTCACCTTCCCTTTCCTGATTCTCCTCACCCGATCCGTCGGATTCCAAGTCCTCAGAGTGAAGGACCGAGCCAGGTAGTCTCTCTCTCCTTTCGTGGTGGATTCTGCCTGCCACGGAAGGAAGCCACAGTGAATGCTTGTTAGACAGCAGACCTGTGGCTCCGTTTCCGGAGCCAGGCTTCAATAGGGAAAAAGCCGAAAGGCATAAAAAACCCTATTCCAAGATTTCAGTGGCACCAGCGTGAAAACTTCCCAAGGCAGAGGTTAAGCGAGAGCTTCTGTATTTTCCGGGTAAACGGTGTGGCTGCAGTCCTGCGACCGAAGGCAGTCACCGGCTCCACTGGCGAGGAGGGAGCGCGGTCGAGAAAGCACAAGACAAAGAGAGTCAAGCAGAAAATAAGGAACGCAAGAAAGAGAGGGAAACTAGTGTCAGACCCAAGGAGCGAATATAAAATTCAAAGGTTGCAACGCGAGGAACCGCCGGAAGGAGAGAAAGTAAATACCTTCCGAAGGACGTCACACGGCACCAACTAGACCGCTACCCCTGGGATCCGTGGGATGCGTAATGGAGCACTCTGGGCCGCGCACGGCACTGTAGGCTCCAACGCGGAAGTAGCCACCAGCTACGGCGGGGGATGACAGTATGCCCCCGTTCAGTGCAATGAACCCCGGGCTTACTGGGATGTAAGAAATGGAAGCGAGCCTGGGGCCATGAACCCGAGAAGCACATTCCCAAGAGTCCTCCGACTCAGGGTACTCCTTCCAGGAGATCAAGTATTCTAGCCTTCCCCGGTAATACCTAGAGTCTCGTATGGCAGAGACTTCAAACTCTTCCTGATCTAAAGTGTGTGGTGTGACCAGTCAAGGAATGGGTCTCTTATGGGGATCAGCATAGTAAGGTTTAAGAAGAGAGGAATGGAAGACTGAGTGTATGCGACTGAGTGAAGGAGGGAGTTTTAGTTTAAAAGAGACAGGATTGATTCTTGAAAGAATGGGAAAAGGACCCAAGAAACGAGGCGAAAGTTTAGAAGGTCGCACCCATCAGGGTAGGAACTTGGTTGACAATCACACCTTGTCACCTTTCTTCCAGTCAGGACACTTGTTGCGTCTTCGGTCTGCGTACCGCTTGTTTTGTCTCCTGCTGGCCTCCAGACTATTCAAAGCCGCAGCATGGGCTTCTGTGATGTTCTGTAGAACCTCCTCTACAGCTGGTAAATTAGTAGAACTTGGAATAATGGGTAAGAACGATCTTGGATACACCCCATAAGAACAAAAGAACGGAGTGAAGCCAGTGGCAGAGTGTCTTGTGTTGTTATACGTAAACTCTGCTGTGGGGAGCAAGGAAACCCAATTATCCTGGTATTGGTTGATGTAGCAATGAAGATATTGCTCCAAAGTGGCATTAAGGCGTTCAGTCTGGCCATTCGATTGGGGGTGAAAACCAGAAGAGAGTGCCCTTTCTTTCCCAATGCGTTTGCAAAGGGCTTGCCAAAATTTGCACACATACTGACTCCCCCGATCGGAGATAATCTTATCGGGGAGACCATGTAATCTGAAGATATCTCGGGGGAATACCTCTGCCATACCTGCCGCAGTGGGAAGACCTGGTAAAGGGGAGAAGTGTGCCATCTTGGTGAAGGTATCAACGGTGACCATGATACATGTGCAAGAATCCGACTCCAGAAGATCTAGCACGAAATCAGTGAAAATCAACCCCCAAGGACGAGACGGTAATTCCATTTGTGTCAACAACCCGAGTGATTTGCCAGTAGTGTATTTAGCTCTGGCACAGATCAGGTAAGCCTTGAGATACTCCGAAACCTCCCTCTGAAGGTTGGGCCAAAGAAAGGTTCTTGAGATTAAGTCCACGGTACTATCTCGTCCCCGATGTCCAGCGGTAAGCGAGTTATGGCACCAACCTAAAATCTTCTGGCGTAAGGGTCCAGATGGGATATATAGACGGTTCTTGTAGAATACCAATCCGTCCTTCTCCTGGTAAAGCTTTTTGCGGTGTGGAGGCAGTTGTGGTAGTTCTGAGATCAATGCCGTTTTGACCTCTTGGAGGAAAGAGCTCGCTAAAATGAGAGTCTGACTTCTAGGAAAGATTGGTTCCTTGAGACCGGTAGCACCTTCCTTAGTGGATTCTTTGCGAGACAAAGCGTCGGCCAATCTGTTACAGGAACCAGGAAGGTAAGTGATCTGGAAATCGTATTGGGAAAAAAAATAGGCCCTATGAGCCTGCCTAGAATTAGAACATTCCATGGCTTGTAAGACCTTTAGATTCTTATGGTCCGTGCGGATGGTAAATCGGTATCGAGATCCTATTAACAGATGACGCCATTCTTCACAGGCTAATTTCATAGCTAACAGCTCCTTTTCGAGCACAGAGTAGTTGAGTTGACTGCTGGAAAGGGTTTTTGACAAATAGGCTACCGGGTGTTCCAGTCCTTCTACTGCTTGTAAAAGGACAGCTCCGATGGCAATGGCAGAAGCATCCGTTTCCCCAATAAAGGGTTTGGTCTGGTCAGGATGACAAAGTATCGGAGCGGAACAGAAGAGCTTCTTGAGATGACAAAAACTGCTTTCCGCCTCTTCGGACCATCTGAACGGGCAGCGTTCTTCTTGAGTAGGCTAGTAATGGGATGAACAACCTTAGAAAAGTTAGGGATAAACCTTCTGTAGAAATTCGACAGACCGAGGAAACGCTGTACTTCCGGGACAGAAGTAGGGGCAGCCCAATATAAGATGGCGAGGAGCTTCTTCTAAACCATGGCGATTACGTCCTTCGACAAAACGTACCCCAGATATGGTACCGATGAAGCTGCAAAAATGCACTTTTCAGCCTTGACCAACAACTGATAGTCTTGTAGGCGTGCCAAAACCTGGGTGACGTGCAGGATATGTTCCGTCATGTTGGAAGAAAAGACGATGATGTCATCGAGATAGATTGTTACCAAAACAGACAGCATGTCCGAAAACATTCGGTCCATAAATCGCTGGAATGCCGCGGGCGCGTTCACCAACCCAAACGGCATTACCTTGTATTCAAATAAACCGAAGGGGGTCCGGAAAGCGGTCTTCCACTCATCTCCTTCGGCAATCCGAAGTAAATGGTAGGCATTCCTGAGGTCTAATTTAGTGAAGACACAGGCACCCTGGACAGCCTCTATGATGTCTGATATTAATGGCATTGGGTACCGATCCCGCACCGTGACCTTATTTAGGCCTCTGTAATCGATGCAAGGCGTAAGTTCCGTAGAGTCTCGCTTCTTGATGAAAAACAGTGATGCACCAGCTGGAGACTTTGAAGGTTGAATCAGACCGTTCTCTAAATTAGTGTCGAGGTAGCTTCGTAACACTTGTCTTTCTATTTGCGTGAGAGAAAACATCCGACCAAAAGGAATAAGAGCATTGGGCTCCAGGTCTATAGACTCCTTAAATACTTCCTGATATGCAGCACAATAACGTGGGAGGGCATGAACTCTGACATAAGTCTCAGCACAGACCGTGGCGGTCTGAAGGTCACACCGGTTCGTCAAAGACAGGCAATGTGTCTTGCAGAACGAAGAACAGAAACTCAGCTGATTGTTGGCCCAATCGATGCGAGGATTGTGTCTACGCAGCCAAGAGATTCCTAGAATGATGGGAAAATGAGCCGCTCGTATGATATAATATCTCATGACTTCTGAGTGTTGATAGATGTGGACTGGTAGGTCCTCCGTGGTATGAGTAATCGGACCTGAAGATAAGGGGGAACCATCCACCCCTTCTACCTTTTGCCCCTGCTTGCGGGCTATTCTGCGTAGACCCACCTTATCGGCCCACAATGTGTCCACGAAATTACCGGCCGCCCCGCAGTCCAAGAGGGCTAAGGACTCCACCGGCCTGTCTTCAATGATTAAGGGCACAGGAATCACCATCAGTCGAGAATCTTCATCGGATTCAGGAGAGAGACTGAAAGAGAGACGTAGGGACTTTGAAGAAATCTTGCAGACCCTCGGAGACCTGTCCCTACTGACGCCGAGGGTAACCGTTTCCCGGTTTCTTGCTTGGAAATTCTGAGCAGTCTTTGAGGAGATGCTGATCCGAACCGCAATAGGCACATAGTCCCTTCTCCTTTCTGCGTCTCCTTTCTGCTGCCGGGAGAGGTCCTCTGGTGGTGCCTATCTGCATCGGTTCGTCAGTAGAAAAGGAAGGAGAGGCAGAGGTTGCCGGACGAGGATTGTATTCCGACGAGGCAGAACCAGATCTTTGTTTGCGGCATTCCGACCTTCTCTCCTGCATCCGATATTCGATCTTTAGAGCGGACAAGAGCAAGTCTGGAAAAGACTGCAGATGTTTAAGTTCTTCCCGCAAACTTCTCCTAAAGATGGCATATTGGGCCTGTTCAGGCCATCCGGCAGTAGCAGCCAACGACTTGAAAGTGGATATATAGGAGAGAACGTCCAGAGATCCTTGCTTGACATCCAACAAGTCCTCACAGGCTGTAAAGGTCAACTCAGGTCTCTCAAAAGTTTGTTTGAGCAGGGCCTGAAAGCCCGCAAAATCCTGAAGTATGGGATTGGTACCAGTCACCAATGGGGTCGCCCATGTCAGCACGTTTCTGGTCATGTTGGAGATTAGAAATCCCACTCTAGCTTTGTCTGTGGCAAAGGTACGTGGCCTAAAGGTAAAGTACATCAAATAAGCCTCCAAAAACTCCTTTGCCTTTTTAGGGGAGCCATCGAATTTTCCGGAAAAGAGCGCCATGGGAGGTAATTCTGCTGGAGCAGGCTCACAAGTGGCAATCATCTGCTTCAGAGCGGTATTTTCTGCCTTTACCGTTTGCAGTTCTTGAGACATAGCATGAATAGCCTTCCGGAGCTCTTGCACCTGCTCTTCAGCTGACTTTTTGTTTTCTTTAGGCGTTGTAAACTGTCTTACCTCAGATCCGGTGGCCACCTCACCTTCCCTTTCCTGATTCTCCTCACCCGATCCGTCGGATTCCAAGTCCTCAGACTGAAGATGCCGCCGAGCCAGGTAGTCTCTCCCCTTTCGTGGTGGATTCTGCCTGCCACGGAAGGAAGCCACAGTGAATGTTTGTTAGACAGCAGACCTCTGGCTCCGTTTCCGGGGACAGGCTTCAATAGGGAAAAAGCCAAAAGGCATAAAAAACCCTATTCCAAGATTTCAGTGGCACCAGCGTGAAAACCTCCCAAGGCAGAGGTTAAGCGAGAGCTTCTGTATTTTCCGGGTGAACAGTGTGGCTGCAGTCCTGCGACCGAAGGCAGTCAGAAAGTTCACAGAGCCCGACAGGCAAGAAGGGAAAGCCAGGGAAGAGAAACGCCGGGAAACAAGCAGGTAAAAAGAGAGTAGAGGGCGAGAGAGCAATGGCAGAAGGGCACTGCTTCTGTGAGGAAGAAAGTGAAACCAAAGGGAAAGTCACCGGCTCCACTGGCGAGGAGGGAGCGCGGTCGAGAAAGCACAAGACAAAGAGAGTCAAGCAGAAATAAGGAACGCAAGAAAGAGAGGGAAACTAGCGTCAGACCCAAGGAGCGAATATAAAATTCAAAGGGTTGCAACGCGAGGATCCGCCGGAAGGAGAGGAAGTAAATACCTTCCGAAGGACGTCGCACGGCAACAACTAGACCGCTACTCCTGGGATCCGTGGGATGCGTAATGGAGCACTCGGGGCCGCGCGCGGCACTGTAGGCTCCAACGCGGAAGTAGCCGCTAGCTACGGCAGGGGGATGACACTACGTTCCAGCACTAGTGATCCCGAAAAGTGACCTAAATATTGACAGTTTCCCAAAAGCAGATGCCCACCTGAAGAAGAGGAGATCTGTGGAACTGATAACTCGAGTGAAGAGAGAAAATTATTTTTCTGCCAAATCAGAAGAAGCATTTCATGCAATCCCATTTGAACACAGGCTGTTCAGCCTCACCTCATCAGTGTTTGCGACAATCTTCATGCCAAGATTCCAAGTTGGAGCAAATACTAAATCGTTGCAGATAACCAGATGGGAGTTACTGCAAACCATCAACATGACAATAAAAGGATTCAATGCAATCAAGGAAGAGTTAAGAGCCATCCAACTGATGACTCTCCAGAACAGATATGTACTTGACATGATCACAGCTATGGATGGAGGAGTTTGTGCAAAAATTGGAGAATCATGTTGCACATTTATATCTTCTCACGACAAAGAAAATGGAACTTTAACAGAGGCTATATGTATGCTGACAAACCTACAGAAGCAGATGATCAATGAAACCGAAGAAGTTGATGATGACAGCTGGTTTGGATCGCTGTTTTCATGGGTTCCGCAATGAATGGCGGATGCATTCAAGTTCCTAGGAGCCCTGCTTGTAATGATATTACTAGGATTTTGTTTTTTCAAGATAATAATCTCGCAATGCCAGAAAACTGCAAAGAAAGCCATAGGGATGAAGATCATGATTGATGTCAAACCAGGATAGAAGCCCAGAGATCTAACTGATGATGAAATAAGAGACTTTGCGAATGCCAGCGAGCGTGCACCAGAATGTACGAAGTTTCTTTATCCCAGGAAACGCAGAAATTATGAAGGAAAATGGATCATTGGATTAATGATCCATTAAATCCAATGGATTAAATTAGTAATAAATATGGCAATGAGAACACCAGATCACTCCTCCCTCCCTTCCCGTCCTCCCTCCCCCACCTCAAATCCTACACCGTAACTCCCTTCACCTACCCCCTCCTCTACCCTATTCCCTCCTCCCCCTTGTAAATAGTTCTACTTTGTTCTAATGACCTGTTCATGTTTGTAAATATGCTTCTCTCACTTTTGTACCTGTTGTTATATTGTTAAGCGCTTTGGCTTAAAGCGCTATATAAATTCAACAAACATAAACATCTATTGCAGTCCAAATGGACAATGTCAGCTAATGAACATGTAAGGACAGCAGGAAGCCTGAAAGGAATGATAAAAATATGGACTCCAAAGAGACACTCCTTCAAACCATCATGTACAAACCCAGAAGATGAAGAAGAAATTAATACAGAAGAACCAAGTAAGATGAATCCAAAAGAGAAAGCAGTAGTGGTTGATGTATCGACCAGAGGGGGGAGTATAGAGGAGGTCCCAGATATAGCCTGCACTCCAGTCGCTCATTTTGAAGAACCAGGAACGTTCACACCGAGATATGTGACGTATGATGAGCAAATAAACCAGCAGAGAGCCGCAGTAGAGCTCTGCCGGGTGCCTATCAGAAGAACAATACCTATTGAAGTACCAATAACCAGACAACCATGGACAGTAAGGTATCCATTGAGAAAACCCTACCAGCAAATGAAACGAAATGAAGATTGCTTAAACACTGTCCCGGAAGAAACTCCGAAGGCCTTAATTGCAGACGAATGGTGATGACACGAGGACCCGGACAGACTCACAGATGAAAGAAACGACAACCAAAAGATGACACAGAGAGACGAAATGCCATGAATAAGGATATCGTGAACTTAGAAGGAGAGACGATGTTGAAATAAAAAGAAACTCAAGCTGTAAGCAGGATGAAGATATTCAACCAGTTAAACGCTTGTACATATGCTTGTAACCGCAAGAAAACTAAAAAAATAGTGCGACTTGCTATGCTAAGTAGAAGAATAGAGCGGCAAGCGCCACCTATACATATCTACCTCAACGAAGCACACTATATAAGTGCGAGTCCACTTTACACAAAAGCAGAATTAACTCAGGTTACTAGGGGTCAAACAGGACAGGATTCGTATTCCAGCTAAAAACGAGAAGAGATGGCTGAATTGAAACTCAGCAAGAGCAGCTCGTGCCTGGGAAGCCAAGGTCAGACCAAGTGAAGGAGCAAACAGTAGCTTCGAGGAATCGAAACTTAAGAACAGAACAGCCTATCTCAGGAAGGCCAGGATAAGGAGGCCCAGGCAGGTGGCAAGCCGAATAAGAATTAAATGCGCAAATAGAAGGAAAACTAGGCAGATTCAGGGTGTGCTAGCACGTGACCAGCTGAGCAAGAAGAGGCACAGTTTCACACCTACGCCTAGCTGTAACTTTTTCTGACAAGAAGATACAGTTTTGAGGCCGACCACAGCCAACTAACTGACACATAGCCACTAAAGTAATGATCGATAGAAGGGAGGCCGGGTGAATCTTGGGGCATCCTGCACCTGGTTGATCATTCTGCGTGCTGCTAAATAAAGTGTAGATTTATGCATAGGGTTGAAGCCAACCCATTCACAATTGACCAAATAAACTAGGGTCCTATAGATAGTAGAACCAATGGGACGTCATACTTTTAGTGACGTCCACCGTAGTCATTTGTGAAGGAAGGGCTTAGACACCCACCTGATAGTGTTTATCCAATCCCCACACTCCATTACCATATACAGATATAGCACCTATATTTAAGTTACCTTTTCCAACCAATAGAATGATGAGTTTTGGGTATAAATGTTATTGTTTGCATGAAGTTTTTGGGAGTTGACGCGAGACGGGCTATCGCATCACTGTTGATTTCCATGTTTCCCCATTTTTTGTATTTGTCATTAAACTGACTCCCCTTTGCCAAACCATTGTGTTGTGTTTATTGATTGGTGTTGGAGTAAGAAAACCTGCACCCCCATCCATCTCAAGGTGCAGCTATCTCGTCTTAAAGAACTGCAGAGCAAAACCCCGACTCTATGGCCGGCCGGGGATCTCTAGGTACAGATTCATTTGGTGTGATCAATGCAATGATGAATGTGAGGACGTAAGGAATAACTTAGTGATTGCGCCCATATTAAAAGGATTTAAGGATGATTGGGAGGTGGAGTTGTATACTGATGCAAGTGAGAGCGGACTTGGATGTGTCCTGATGCAAAGAAAAGGGGAAGAGCTAAAGAGTTACACACAATTGCATTTGCATCACGTGTCCTAAAGATGTGCAGAGGCGATATTCGGTTGTTGAGAAGGAAGCATTGGCCTGCGTGTGGGGAATTGAGAAATTTCAGCAGTTTGGGTGTGGGAGTAGATTTGCGGTGGTAGCGGATCACAAGCAGTTGGTGGGCATTTTTGAGAGAAGAGGTTTGGATGGAGCTTTGAGAAGAATTGTTAGGTGGATTTCTTCTCTCCCGGGATTGGATATGGAGGTGAGGCATGTGCAGGGAGAGCTGAATGTTATTGCTGATACTTTGTCATGCAATCCCATAGAGGAGAAGGAGCACATGGTGTTGGAGGAAGAGGGAGAGGTTTTTGTGAACTGCAAGGTTGCCAAGAAAAAGGAGCGGAGAGAAGAGGGAGATAAGGATGCAGTATACAAAATGGGGATGAAATATGTGCAAGAGGGTTGGCCAATTGGTGAGCTGGATCAACAGTTGAGGGGTTACAGGAGAGTGAAAGAAGAGTTGGGTGTGGAGAAGGGACTGTTGGCAAGGGGAGAGCGATTAGTGGTGCCGGAGGGCATGAGGAGTGGTGTTGGAGATTGCTCATGGGGACATTTTGACGTCAGTAGGACAAAAGACCTGATACAGTAGGATTTTTAGTGGCCGGGGATGGACAACCATATTGGATTGTTTTTGAAGAGTTGTGAGGCATGTTTGGATAGTGATAAAGCTCTGTGTACCAGATTGCCACCTATGAGGATTGTGGAACCGCCCAGTTTGGTTTGTATCAGGCTGCTGGTCCTGAGGTGATAATCCGGTAGAAGAACTAGTAGCGTAGCTGTAGATTTCTTCCTACCAATGTATCCCTTTGTATTTTTAATCAAACTACAAAGGAATCAATTAGCCGAAAGATAGAGATCACTGCATCTGTTGTTGGAATGTTCAGACACCGTTGGTACTGTAGGGTTGGAGATTTCAAAACCGTTGACTGTAGAAGAGGAAAAACCTGAGATCAGATCAAGATAATCTCCCAAGGACCAGAGCAAGAACAGGACACCAGAAAAATTTGAGATTTACTGAAATTCCAAATAATTGACGAAGAAAGCAATGAGATCAGATTATGACTTACCACTGTGGGTCTTTGGCGAAACACTACCGAGGAACTCTTATACCACCCAACCTAGCCCTAAAACCCCGCCGGCAAGAGGACGCCTCGGCGGAAAACAGTCTCTAGTCCAGGATGCTACCCCGACGAAACGAGGACGTCTGCCGGCCTATGCGAAAATGATCACAGTCTCTAGTCCAGGCGCTTTGGGATTTTGGATGGTGTAGGTTCACTCTAGGCAGTAAGGGGAATGGAAATCAGACACAAGGTGATCCGGAGAACGGTTAGCAGCGTATGAACAATGAAGGTACTGTAGTCCAATAAGTAAAAGCAGGTTGTTAGACGATCCGGAGACAAAAGCGTGTGAGCAATGACTGTAAATGACTGTAAGATCCGATAAGAAGAAGCAGGTCGTTAGACGGCCCGGAGTCAGCAGCGTGCGCGCAAAGCAGGTAGGGTCCGATAAGCAGAAGCAGGTCATTAGACGGTCCGGAGTCAGCAGCTTGCGAGCAATGCAGGTAGGGTCTGATAAGCAGAAGCAGGTTGTTAGACGGTCCGGAGTCAGCAGCGTGCGAGCAATGCAGGTAGGATCCGATAAGCAGAAGCAGGTCATTTGAGGCAGGCCGGGGTCGAGTACCAGGTGAGGACCAACACAGACTAAGAAGGGCAAGAAGGGTCAAGAACAAGAGCAAAACTACGAGCAGACACTAGCCTTGATTCGAAATCAGAAGCAGCGAGTGCGGCAACCCGGAAATGTTTATAATGGGTGAGCGCTGCCTCGCTTGACTCCTCCTCTGCGGAACACGATAGTGTTGTACTTGTGGAGAGGACGCCACAATCACCATGGTAACAATGCTGTACGACTTCTGATGTGGCTGTGGGTGTAACGGGGTACTGAATGTTGTGTACGGTTTGGAGAGGTTTTGCCAGAGGTTTTGCCAAATGGTAAAGACGACAAAGAGCTTTTTGGGCCAATCCTGACAGTTCCCCGCCTCAAAGAAGACCGCCCTCTCCGGGACCAAAATTCAGAAACCAAGAGAGGAGTGTGGATGTTGTTTGTATGTTCCCATGTTCTATCCTCACGCCTGTAACCCTTCCAATCCACTAGATACAGCCGAACCCCTCTCCTAACCTTAGTATCCAGGATGCGGCTAACTTTGTACTCATCAGAACTTTGCACGTTGAGCGGGGAAGGACGCGAGGGCAACCTCGTAGGGGAAAGACAGGGTTTCAGTAGAGAAACATGAAAGACATAATGGATTTGCCAATTGTCCGGTAATTTCAAACGTACTGCTACAGGGTTGATAACAGCCGTCACTCGATAAGGGCCAAGTAGAAGGAAACGTCGACCCGGAGTGTGTAAATTCCGTGTTGCCAACCAAACCCGGGAACCCACCTTGTAAGTGGGTGCAGGAGCCCTATGAGAGTCCGCCTGTATTTTGTGCTGCAACTTGGCATTTTGTAGCTGAGAGAACACTCCATCCCTAGTCTTGTTTAGATCACGCAAACACGCATTCGCAGCAGGGCTGGAGACCGACAGGTTCGGATGTATGGGAAGTGTGCGTGGATGCCGGCCGTACATAGCGAAAAAAGGGAAGGTTCCTGTAGAAGTATGGACTGAGTTATTGTAAGCGAACTCAGCCATATCTAGCAAGAACAACCATGAGTCTTGATGTTGCCCAGTGAGACACCTCAAGTATTGTTCAAGTGTGGCGTTTAGCCTTTCCGTTTGACCATCCGTCTGCGGGGGGTAAGCAGTGGAAAAACGATGCTCGATGTCCAAGGATGTGGTCAGGGCATGCCAAAAATGAGACGTGAATTGGGATCCACGATCCGAAACAATAATATGGGGAAGGCCGAAAGACCTAAAAACATGATGCAGGAAGAGTTTGGCCAAAGCAGGTGCCATAGGCAGCCCTTTAGAAGGAACAAATATGGCCAGCTTAGTAAAATAGTCGATAACGACCCAAATTGTATCATAACCATGGCCACAAGGCAGCTCCACTATGAAATCCATCGAGATCATGGTCCAGGGTTCTTTAGGAACCGGCAATGGGTGTAACAAACCGATAGGTTTCTTTCGAACCACCTTGCACTGAGCGCATATAGCACATGAAGCTACGTATTTCAAGACGTCTTTGGACATCTGAGGCCACCAGGATCAACGGCGTAGTAACTCCCAGGTTTTCCGACCTCCAGGATGTGCTGAGAATTTGGTATCATGACACCAACGCATAGCTGTAGCACGTGTGTCTGTGTCAGGGAGGTAAACCATTCCATTATGGTAAGCAAGGCCATGCAGCAATGTTAAATTCATTTTGTGAATGATTTGTGGATTGACCTTAACCCATTTGAGTAAGGCAGAACGTAAAGGAGTATGGATTCCACAGGCACATACCACCGGAGTAGGAAGAAGAATGTTACGTTCGTCCACGGGAGGCGGAGATACATTATGCATCCTGGAAAGAGCATCAGCCTTAGAGTGCTGTGTGCCGGGCCTATACGTTACTTGGAAATTGAACATTGAGAAAAACTCATGCCAACGAGCATGTCTGGCTGTGGTACATTTCACCGATTGTAATGCCAAAAGGTTTCTGTGGTCTGTATATACCTGAACCGGCACAGCAGTCCCTAGGAGATGGTGGCGCCATGCAAGAAGGCGTCCCGAATGGCCAATAGCTCCTTTTCTGTGATAGTGTAGTGTGACTCATAGGTAGTGAGTTTCCTAGAATGAAAAGCCACAGGATGTAGTTCCCCGTTGTCCTTACAGTGCTGAGAAAGGATAGCGCCAACTGCGATATCCGAGGCAATCGCCTCTACCACAAAAGGTAGATCTGGGTTAGGATGCATCAATACCGGGGCAGTGGTAAATGAAGACTTGAGACTTTCGGAAGCTTCCTGTGCATCAGGATTCCAACATAACAAACGTTTTGAACTGGTCAAAGACGTGAGAGGGGCAACTATGCTCGAAAACGACTTAATGAAGCGCCGATAATAGTTGGCGAAACCCAGGAATGATTGCAACTGTTTAAGATTCGTAGGCATCGGCCAGTCTAAGACTGCTTTGACCTTGCTTGACCTTGGCGTCACTCATTTGGATACCTTTATCTGTGATGTCACATCCCAAGAACTCAACAGAAGTGACATGGAACACGCATTTCTCTAGTTTAGCGTAAAGGTGATTGTCACACAAAGTCTTTGGAGAACTGTAGACACGTGTTCTATGTGGGTTGAGTATGATGGAGAATAAATGAGGATGTCATCTAAATATACCACCACGTAGGTATCCAAGAGATCCCGAAAGACATCATTGATGAAATACTGAAAAGTAGCAGGGGCATTATACAGCCCAAAAGGCATGACGCAGTACTCGTAGAGACCGTATTTGGTTTTAAATGCGGTCTTCCACTCATCCCCTGAGCGCCTCCTAACAAGATTGTAGGCGCCCTTCAAATCGAATTTCGTGAATATTTTGGAATTGCCTAGCTGATCTAACAGAACCGAGATCAAAGGAATAAGATATTGGTTCCGAACAGTGATGGCATTTAATTCACGATAGTCGATACATGGAGGAAGATCCCTGTGAACTGAACATGGAGGAATGCAGGGGAAAAGGCACAAAGGAAGGGATGTCAGAAGTGGAGCGCCGCGATATAGAAGGAAGACAATGTGAGAGCCCACGCGGTGCAACCCAACGAGAGAGTGAAACAACGAGGTATGTGGCATCCTGGGTTCTACAACCATGCGGCTGGCAGCGGCGAGACCCCTGCAGTCGGGGTCACAGGAGACCTGACTGAAAGTGTCCCGGCCGTACCCGCTCCTCTGCTTTCTACCTACCCAGGGAATACTTTTCCAGACAAACGGAAGGACAAGACCCAGGATAAGTGGGTCGGACACGTTCTCAGGCATACCTACCACGCAGTTCGGTTCCCAGTACAGCAGGAATACATATCAGACAAGCACAAAACAGAAAACATTTCCCGGGTACTCACCCATCGCTCACCTTCCGTATTAAGCAACAGCGTTCCAAGAACTTCGGCGGTGTCACCTAGCTTGGAAGCCGGGGTTCCCCGTAGTTTCCCGGTCCTGACGGCCGAGGCAAAATGGCAGCCTTCGATCAAAGAGGAAGGGGGCGGGGCTTATGGGGATATTTATAGAGAACCGGTACAAGACCTCACTGATGGGTCCACCCAACCCCAGCCCCTACATAAGAGTGAAACAATTGACGGACTGTGTGTATCTTTTCCAATCTCTTACAGGACATCGAGAGAGAGAGAGCTGGGGCAGGGCTTATGGGGATATTTATAGAGAACCGGTACAAGACCTCACTGATGGGTCCACCCAACCCCAGCCCCTACATAAGGGTGAAACAATTGACGGACTGTGTGTATCTTTTCCAATCTCTTACAGGACATCGAGAGAGAGAGAGCTGCACCCGAGACGCTCTGGGCATACGAGGACTAGCGGTCAATTTTTGAAGCCTTACCCTTACTACAGAAAGAAGAAGAAATCTATCTTGGAACTCCGATATAGATTTATTAATCTTTATTTTTTCCTGAATAAAGGCTCTTTTTGAGATCCACACTCCTGGCTGCCTGTTTCATCCTTTACAAATTGGTGGCAGGGTGGGATACGACAGCACGCCATGGAGGGTATTATCAAAACCCTAGCCAAAGGTCAACAGCAACTACAACAAATTATACAGGTCCAGTCTCACCAGGCACAGCCAGACCACCAAACTATCCAACAAGCCCTCCAGCTGCAGGCAGCCAATCAAGACGCGCTGAAGAAAGTAACTGAGGCTGTGGTAACAGTAGAGGCAATCCAATGGCTCCTACGGCAGGGTTACAAAAATTCCAGACTGGTGAGGATTTGTGCTATTTCTTCACTAATTTCGAAAGAGTTGCTTGCAACGCCCAATGGCCCGTTGAAAAGGTGGGACACTTCATAGCCCCCTTACTAACTGGAACCATGCAAGGCGGATACCAAGCTGCCAATCCAGCTGGAGACACCGCCTACGTGGAAATAAAGAGGAAAATACTTGAACGTATGGGCATGGATGAAGAAGCATACTGGATCAGACTCAGGGAAACAAAGCTGAAACCAGGGGAGACACCCCGACAATTGTACTATCTGATTCAAGATCTGACTGAAAAATGGCTAAAACCTTCCAGTAGCAGTATCCAAGACATGGTGGATAAAGTAAAACTGGAGCAGTTCACAGAGGCTCTACCCTCGCCGATGCAAAGGTGGGTGAGGCAACACCACCGACCCACGTTGGTGGAAGCCATCGACATCGCTTCCGCCTTTCAAAAAGCGGGGTCTGTCCGAGTGCCTACGACAGATCTTCCCTTCTCAAGAAGCTCAACACTGAAAGCCTAGGGAACAGTAGAACAAAGGCCGCTACGAGTGGAATCCAAGCCCATGCCATGGCCAACAATAAGCAGACAGCCTAAATGTTTTGACTGTGGGGACTGGGGCCATATAGCGAGGTTTTGCCCCAAGAAACCTAAACCTGCCGAGCCAATGGAAATAGGATTTGTTCAAGGAAGAGAGTATCGGAGGAGCAGTGAGCCATACTTCCTAGATGTCCATGTGGATGGAAGACCCCGACAGGCCCTCCTGGACAGAAGAAGTGAACAAACAGCAGTCGGACCGGAAGTAAGCGGGGAAGGGGTTGGAAACCCCAATACCTATAAAGTGTGTGCATGGTGACACTAAGTCCTATCCATCTAAAGAAGTTACCATAGAGGTAAAAGGGGTAGAATCCAAAATGAAGGTTGCCATTATGCCTCATTTGCCAACACCAGTTCTTCTGGGGGCCGATCTTCCCTCCTTTCAGGATTGTGTAAGGGATACAGAATGGTTGCAAGCAGCTCCCTTCTCACGAATGGATCTAAAAACGCCCCTCCCAAGGTCTCCCAAGAAAAGTAGAACCGAAGTAAGAAGAGAGAAGATAAAATGGGCAAAAGGGAAAAAATTCACGGGGGTCATAGACTGGTTACCAGATGATAAACAACCTACTTTTCGAAGTGAATTAAGCACAGACCCCACCCTGAGATCCGCCTGGGACCAGGCCATTGCACATCCAGAGAAGGGTAAAAACTATCCATGGTTCAAGTCCTCAAAAGGCCTGTTGTATCGGGTATCCAAAGACAGAAGTAACCTGGAGGTAGAACAATTGTTGGTACCCCAAAGTTTCAGGTCGACTGTCGTGAAATTAGCCCATGATGAGACAACAGGTGGACATTTGGCAAGGGAAAAAACTCAAGGGAAAGTGTTGAAAAGATTTTATTGGCCAGGAGTCTTCCGGGATGTGACTAAGTACTGTGAAGAATGTGTTGTCTGCCAGAAAACTAACCCCCGAATGCCTCGCAAAGCCCCTTTACAGCCTTTGCCCTTGATAAAGGAGCCATTTTCGTGAATTGGGATGGACATAGTGGGACCATTAGAACCATTAGGTTCTAAAGGTCCCACTATAGCCATGGTCATCAATATGTCTTAGTCACTGTGGACTACGCAACGCGATACCCTGAAGCCTTTCCCATGAGAGGAACAAGTGCCACACAGGTCTGTAACTTGTTGGTACCTTTTTTTTGTTGAGTGGGACTACCACCGAAATAATTACTGATCAAGGGAGAAACTTTGTATCAGGGGTGATGCAGAAGGTCTGTCAACAACTAAACATAAGACAGATCCGCACAACAATCTACCATCCACAGACAGATGGTCTGGTAGAACGGTATAATAAGACTATTAAGCAAATTTTAAAGAAGGTAACCGAACCCATGGGCTCTAATTGGGACAGAGTACTACCATGGGTACTCATGGTATTAACAGACACCCCACAGTCATCCACCGGGTTCTCCCCATTTGAGCTGTTGTTCGGGCACAAACCTCGAACAGTGCTGGACATAGCCCGCAGTGAATGGGAAGACCAGGAGGAAGAAACCCAACTTACTGACTATGTTATAAATCTTCGGGACAACCTAACAAAACTAAGAGAACTGGCAAGGGAAAATCTTGAACGATCGCAATTAACTCAAGAAAAATATTACAATCGTGCTACCAGGGTACGATCCTTCCAAAAAGGGGATAAGGTACTGGTGTTATTACCCACATCGTACAATAAGATGTTGGCCCAGTGGAGGGGCCCATATACAGTGGTAGCAGTACTTGGACCTATTAATTACTTAATAGAACAACCAGACAGGAGGGAAAAAAACAAGAACTATCACGTCAACTGTTAGGTAGAATTCTCTGTTTAGGCTGAATTTCCTAACCTAGTGAGTCCCCCAGCAGCTTTGCTGAATTTTTGGGGTTTATTTCTTTCTCCTGCCAAGAGTGAGACTCTTTTACCCTCACTCTTGGACATGATTTGAGTGTGTTTCTTTGAATCTAGATGTGTTTAATGGGCTATGGGGTATTTTACTCCATAGGGCTTCATGTGTTTTTGTGATGTGTGTTACACAGCACCCTCAGTGCAGTGACACAGGGGTGTCATAGTGACCCCCCAGTATAGACTCCATACCCTGGGACTGACTACTGTCTCCCAGGGCATGTAAAGTCACCATTGACTTTACTAGTCTTAAATTCTGAACAGAACCAGTACAAACCATCATATTGTGGACGTACTGGCTGGGGCAATTCGATTGCTCCAGGGTCTGTTAGTCGAGGGGGCACGTCTCCGTCCCCCCTGATCGAGTTTTGGCTGGTGGCAGTGGATACTACTTTTTATATTCAACCGCAAATATTTTCCTGTGGGATTTCCCATTGTTTTAGGCTACTATCTTTATTTAATTATTTACGGTAGCCTCGAACATACCGCCGGTTTATTTAATTAATATTAATTCTCCGGTTGGTATTTTTTGCCAAAACTTGATTCTAAAATGGCGTTTGTGTTCTCTTCTGTGACTCCAACCCAAGACGAGCCCTTTGTTCCACTTTTTGGCGGGCTTCTCCACAGAAGCCCTCCAAAGTGGTGCCACTCTGTCTGGGGTACTTAGGAGGGGTGGAGGGGAATTTAGGCACCCTGGACTGAGTTGCCTAGGCAACTCAAGTCGCACTCCATCCTGATTGGCCCAAGTGGTGAGCCGGCCAGCTCACCACTTAGCATGTTTGAGTGACAGCTAGGCTGAGAGAATGGGGGTTTGCTGCATAAAAGCAGGGCGTTGGGGACTGGAACTTCAGAAGTCGCCACAGGACCTAAGAATCCGACGAGGGAGAAGCTGAGCCGACCTGCCACGACACCACCACCGGTGGAGCCCTGCTGGACCGTCTCACCACTTTTTCCCAATGACAGAGGAGATCTCCCGCCGGAGAGTCTTCTTCCTTTGACTGGTAGGGATAACCAGTTTCACCGTCTTTTCACCTTCCCGACGTACCTCGTGGCCGCCTTGCCTGTGCCAAGCACCCCGGCAACCGGGATACCACGTTTTACCACGACCGCGAAACAAAGGTAGCGCCTTTAACCGGAAAACTCCACGGCTGGTTTCTTCCCTGGTAGTGCAATGACCTTCATCTTTCCTCCAAGTCGAGATCTTCTCTTCCTCTGGACGACGACGCAACTTGCACCCACTACCAGGAACAACTGCCACCGCTGGAGGATCCTTCCCACTTAAGGTACCATGTCCCACCTGGCTTCCTGTAACGCTCACCTGATTCCCGTAGAGGCGCCGGTCTTGACTGGGCGTATACCGTATCTTCAAAGGTGATGTGTAACACACGGCTGTCTCTTTGGGCTGGACCTCTGTGCACTGTATGTCTGACTCGAAGGGTAAGATGTCTGCAGATAGAAAATATGGGATTAATGAACTGGGTTATGGAATGTTTCTCTCTTCTTCCCTTTATCTTCTCCTGTAGAACCCAAAGGTTAACGCTCTCACCTTAGGTAAGTGAACGCCGTGCTCTCCATCTGCCTCGGGGCAGGGTGCTGTAACCAGTTTCTTCACTGGATAAGGGGAGCAGGCCTCTTGACTTCAGAGGACTGCTGTCCGTCGTTTACTGCACGAACGGTAAGCTTCGAGTAATTCTAATGTCTTTAAAAGTCTTTAGGAATGATGTCTCTTGTTTTGCAGGGTTCCGGCGATGGCGGATGACTGGCTGAAGTGAGTTGAAGATGGAGCCCGTGCGATGAATAGAAGCGCCTGGAAGCACGTAAGTAAGCGCTTGTTGCCTGCTTCACGATGCGCTCTAACTGTCTTTTTATTTTGCAGGTACAAGTTCGGAGCGGCTGCAGGGTGCCGGAATACCCACTGGGTTAGATGTGGAAAGGAGTAATGGCACGTGAGTATTAAAGTTCCCCAATGTCTTTGAACGCACCTTGTTTTGTCTTTCAGATGCGGGATGCAGCGCCGAAGGCCTCCGGAGCGTACGAAGAGTTGGTAAGCTTTTGTCTTTCAGATGCCGGAATGCAGTGCGAAGACCTCCGGAGCGCACGAAGAGTAGGTAAGCCTTTGTCTTTCAGATGCCGGAATGCAGCGCGAGGCGTTGGTGACAGCTGATGGACCAGGTAAGTGAAGCGCTGTCACTGAAGACCGTAATGCTAACCTGTTCTTTCTTGTCTTTATAGGTGTTGCTGAAGACTGGATTCAGGATGGTAAGCCTTTTTCCTTAGGCCCAGGATCAGATGCAGAAGACACGATGAGCGTTCTGCTGCAGAGGATGCAGAATAACGCAAAGCAAGATTCATCCATCGGGTGTGGTTTAAATAGCCTCCTGTAGTGCTTAGGTGTCTCCTTCCACAGCCACGCCTAGGTAAGAAAAGAGTTCCTGCTTTCCAGAAGAGTTCCAGTGTTCTGAACCTAGGGAGTGGCTCCTGCCCCACCCCACAGGAAAAGTAGTTCCAAACAGAAGAGGATCAGAGGCTCAACTGGCAGGCAAGTAAGCAGCATGGTCTGCTGCAGGTAAGTCCACCCAAGCATTATGAGCCCGGCGCTTCCAGCGCTGGGACTGGGCATATTTATGAGCCTGGTGCCACTGGCGCCAGGACTGGGTCCAAAAGGTCCCAATTGGGACTGGTTGGCACTCGGAACCTGGGTTATGGATCTGCTTCCAAGGGAGTTGGGAAAACCCTGACCTTTTGGAAGCAGAGATCATGACACTTCCCTTGCTACCGACTGTACGGGGTAGATTTAGTCCCCGGCTTTCGAACCTTGGTTAGCCTGGGACACCCTGGCTAAACTTTCCTAAGCCTCTCTAAACTCTTTTTGAACCCTCTGCAAGACTTTCTAAGCCTAGTGTAACTGTGTGATCTTGGGCGCATTTGTGCTCTGCTCTCTCTAAGAGTGGGCCCAGCCTTTGGACTTTGGCTCACCAGTGACTTTTGCTCTTCTGCCTTGCTAACAGTGTTCCTGAATCTTAGAGTGGCGTACCTTTCCATATTCTGTCTTTTTCCCTCCCTTTCTCAAAAACTTACTGGAGTGCCATCTAGTTAAGCGCTCACCTCTGTATGAAAATAAGTGGTGTTTTACAGTGACTTATCTGATAAGGAAAAAGGGGTGTATAAATGATAATAGTAACTGTGTTTAGAATATTTTACAATAAGAGTGCTGGAGTGTTTTCAACAGTGTGTTTTTAAATAAATAATTATATACTTTGATACCAAAGCTCTGGTCAGTGTTTGCTTGTATTGTTGTATCTGAGTGCCTATTTTGTATACTTTGCATATTGCCTAACTCTTCTTGAGGGAAATCTGACTGCTCAGCCACAGCTACCAGGTAAATCTGGGTGGTACATACTGCTACCAAGTGGGTTTACTGCCAACACCTGTAGTCTTAAATCTTTTGCAGTGTTCCCTAAGGCAACTGCACAGGTTTCTGCCTAACATCAACCTCCTGAAAGAATGGAAAGAGCCAAGTACAATTCCGAGAGGAATACATTTAGGGAATCATGATGTACAAATCAGCAAAACAGAACCCTGCGCACTACAGACTGTTCAATGGGGTCCTGACTTAACGGAAGAGAAAAAGAAAGAATTACTGGAGTTTCTTACCCTTTTAGGTGTAGTTTTTTCCTTTTTTCCGGGGAGAACATCACTGGTAGAACATCGAACTGAGACACTACCAAACCAAATTGTTAGAATAAGACTTTACAGACTTCCTGAAACCAAAAGGGCAGTAGTGCAGGCAGAAGTTGAAGAGATGTTGAAATTGGGAGTAATTGAAAAATCAACAAGTCACTGGTCCTCCCCGATAGTCTTGGTGCCCAAACCGGATGGCACGACTCGGTTTTGTATGGACTATCGAGAACTTAATGAGATTTCCACCTACCAGGCATATCCCATGCCTCGTATAGACGAATTATTACAACGGCTTGGCGCAGCTCAATATCTGACCACTATAGATCTCACTAAAGGTTACTGGCAGATACCATTAAGGAAAGAAGACAAAATCAAAACTGCTTTCTCTACCCCATCGGGGTTGTACCAATTTACTGTCCTGCCTTTTGGTCTTCACGGAGCTCCAGCTACATTCCAGGCATTGATGAACCAAGTCCTGGCTCATAATAGTGATTACTCTTCAGCCTACTTAGATGACATTATAGTGTTCAGCAATAGCTGGAATGAACATCTTGAACATATAGAAAAAGTCATAAAAGAATTGGACAAAGCCGGCTTGAAAATCAATCCAAGAAAAACGACCATTGGAGCCCAACAGACACGGTATCTGGGATATCTAGTGGGAGGTGGGAAGATTCGACCCCAACTAGACAAGGTGGAAGCCATTCTGAAACTACCAATGCCCAGGAACCTTTTTGGGGTTTGTGGGCTATTTTATACCTTTGTTTTCTTCAGTTGCAGCACCCTTGACAGAAGCACTGTCTTGTACCTACAAGAAAGACATCCATTCTGACAAGGATGTTCTTGGGCGTTTAACCATTTAAAAAATTCGATCTCAGTCCTACCAGTCCAGTGATGTCCGGATTTCAAGAAAGAATTCTACCTACAGACTGATGCCTCTGGTTCAGGATTGGGTGCAGTACACTCACAGGGTGTTTAAGAGGACCTATATCCCATCGCCTTTATTAGTCGAAAACTCCTACCCCATGAAGAAGCCTACTCAACGGTAGAAAAGAAGTGTTTAGCCATCAAATGGGCCGTAGAAACACTAAGATATTATCTATTAGGCCGGACGTTCACTGTATTTACCGACCATGCGCCGCTACAGTGGTTGGCTGTACAAAAGGATTCCAACCAGTTCTGAGGTGGTTCCTCACTTTACAAGCTTTTTGCTTCAAAACAGTGCATAAGCCCGCGTCTTTCTAGGTGTTCCCAGATTATCTTTCTAGGAGCACGGATCTACCCGAACGGCTCGAGTCTTCGGGGGGAGGTGGGTTTGTGAACTGAACATGGAGGAATGCAGGGGAAAAGGCACAAAGGAAGGGATGTCAGAAGTGGAACACCGCAAAATAGAAGGAAGACACTGTGAGAGCTCACGCGGTGCCACCCAACGAGAGAGAGTGAAACAACGAGGTATGTGGCATCCTGGGTTCTACAACCATGCGGCTGACAGCTGCGAGACCCCTGCAGTCGGGTCACAGGAGACCTGACTGAAAATGTCCCGGCCGTACCCACTCCCCTGCTTTCTACCTACCCAGGGAATACTTTTCCAGACAAACGGAAGGACAAGAGCGAGGCTAAGTGGGTCGGACACGTTCTCAGGCAACCGGCGGATACCTACCACGCAGTTCAGTTCCCCGTACAGCAGGAATACATATCAGACAAACACAAAACAGAAAACATTTCCCGGGTACTCACCCATCGCTCACCTTCCGTATTAAGCAACAGCGTTCCAAGAAACTCGGCAGTGTCGCCTCGCTTGGAAGCCGGGGTTCCCCATAGTTTCCCGGTCCTGGCGGCCGAGGCAAAATGGCAGCCTTCGATCAAAGAGGAAGGGTGAAGGGCTTATGGGGATATTTATAGAGAACCGGCACAAGACCTCACTGATTGGTCCACCCAACCCCAGCCCCTATATAAGGGTGAAACAATTGATGGACTGTGTGTATCTTTTCCAATCGCTTGCAGGACATCGAGAGAGAGAGGGCTGCACCCGAGACGCTCTGAGCATACGAGGACTAGCAGTCAATTTTTGAAGGCTCACCATTACTACAGAAAGAAGAAGAAATCTATTTTGGAACTCTGATATAGATTTATTAATCTTTATTTTTTCCTCAATAAAGGCTCTTTTTAAGTTCCACACTCCTGGCTGCCTGTTTCCTCCTTTACAATCCCCTTCCCTCTACGGTACAAAGAACATGGGGGAGGCGGCAGGGGACCGAGATGATTGGATAAAACCTGTACTGAGTGCCTTGTCGATGTATTCTTTCAGGATGGCGTCTTCTTTGGCTGTTAAGGAGTACACCCTACCACTCGGTATCTTTGCCCCAGGGACCAAATCAATAGGACAGTCATAGGGTCGACGGGGTGGCAAGACTTCGGCTCCTTTCGCATCAAAGCATCAAAGACATCTTGATAAACATTGTATTCTGGAGGTAAGGACGTAGCAACCAAAGCACCCACCGAGGGTGCAATGTTTATGAGGGCACGACAGGGGTTTTCATCAGGATGTTGATGATTTTGACAATGTTTCCCAGAGAAGGTAGAATCAAAAACCACAATCCCCTTGTCCCACTCAATGATCGGGTTATGCCGCTTAAGCCAAGGAAAAATGAGTTGAAACTGAGGTGCAGTGATAACATCAAAGGTAATGATTTCCATATGCCTGGAATCCGTAGTCATGGACAAAGGTACTGGTTGTTCAGTAACCAAACCTGACAAGAGTGATGTTGCATCAACAGCATTAACAACCTCCGGAGGGCTTTTGGCATTGAAGTTAACGCCATTTTTCCGAGCGTAGGAGAGGTCGATGTAGTTCCCGGTGGCCCCTGAATCTCGGATCGGTTCCCCAATCTAAGAGGGACCTGACATAGGCTGAAAAGAAGCCTTAAGCGTGACTGAATTAATCGATGCAGGGTCCTGAGACATTTGACTCAGTAGAGGAACCTCATCTACTACCAAGTCGTGGCGTTTCCAGACTTCTTGTGTTTCTTTGGGCACGTTTTTAGAAAATGTTCCACGGACCCGCAATAGGAACAAAGATTATTCAGTCGTCTCCTCTCTCTTTCGATAGGCGTTAAAGACCACTTTACGGCCCCTATTTGCATAGGTTCAGGAGCATTGGAGGAGGTAAGAGAAGGAGTAACTAGAACAGGCATCACACCCCTTTTCTCCCCCTTCCTTTCTGCTCGTCCGGCATCAATCTGTAGAACGAGATCCAGAAGTTCATGGAAGGCCGTTGGTACCACTGGTACTGTACTTAAGGTGTCTGTAAGAGAGTCATACAGACCCTTATAGAACAGCGAGGCCTTCTTATCCTCAGGCCAGCCTGTTTCTGCAATCAGCTGATTGAACTTGGCTACATAGATCAGGAGAGGCGAATCGCCTTGTTGTATTGCCAGTAATTCTAATTCAGTTGCTTGGGTTCTGTAACGAGTATCTAATACCCGACCCATCGCCTCCAGCAAGGCATTGCAATCAAACAGCAGAGGGCTACCATCCTCCAATAACGGGTTAGCCCACGTAGCTGCGGTACCAGCCAAATGGGATAGAACAAAAGCCGCATTCGTGGCCGTATCAGGAAAGGCCGTAGGACGACACAAAAAGTGCAAGCGGCACTGATTAAAAAAAGTGCGATATAGTTTGGGGTCACCTTGAAACCTCTCGGGGGGAGCCAATGGGAAATGTGTGGCCATAACCACCGATGGTTGAGCGGATCCTTGGGGAGTGGGAGCGGCTGAACTAGCGGCCACCACAGGAGGAGGTACCGGTGCTGGAGTTGACGCCTGTGCCTGTAACTCATCAATTCTCCTTTGAGTGGCGGAATGTGCGGCCGTCATGTCAGTCCACAACTCCGCCATGAGTTGCATGACATTGGGCCTCATTACGACCCAGGCGGTAAGTTACCGCCTGGGTCGTACCTTTACCACCATGGCGTAAACTACGTTTACGCCATGGTGGTTGGCGGACTTACCGCCCCATTCCGAGGTTGGCGGGGCGGTAAGTCCCCATTAACCCATTTACCCTTCCCCATTCCCATTTTTGCCCCATAGGGCATAATGGGAGTGGGGAAGGCGTTAATTACGCCACCGTAAATTACGGTGGCGTAATTAACAACAAGGTCCCTTAGCGCCATGGATTTTAACACCTAAGCAGGTGTTAAATCCTCCATGGCGCTAAGGGACCTCGGAATCAGGCGGTAAGGGTCGGCGCTGTTTACGCCGCCGTTAACCCCTTACCGCCTGAGTCCTAATGAGGCCCATTGACCAGGGTGTCATTAACATCCATCTTTCGTATGTATGGCTTCTGATTATATCAGGCTGCAGGTCCTGAGGTGATAATCCGGTAGAAAAACTAGTAGTGTAGCTGTGCGCCAATGATCACAGTCTCTAGTCCAGGCGCTTTGGGATTTTGGATGGTGTAGGTTCGCTCTAGGCAGTAACAGGAATGGAAACCAGACCCAAGGTGATCCGGAGAACGGTCAACAGCGTATGAACAATGAAGGTACTGTGGTCCAATAAGTAGAAGCAGGTTGTTAAGACGATCCGTAGACAACAGCGTGTGAGCAATGACGGTAAGATCCGATAAGAAGAAGCAGGTCGTTAGACGGTCCGGAATCAGCAGCGTGCGAGCAAAGCAGGTAGGGTCCGATAAGCAGAAGCAGGTCGTTAGACGGTCCGGAGTCAGCAGCTTGCGAGCAATGCAGGTAGGGTCCGATAAGCAGAAGTAGGTTGTTTGAGGCAGGCCGGGGTCGAGTACCAGGGAAGGACCAATACAGACAAAGAAGGGCAAGAAGGGTCAAGAACAAGAGCAAAACTACGAGCAGACACTAGCCTTGATTCGAAATCAGAAGCAGCGAGTGCGGCAACCCGGAAGTGTTTATAACGGGTTAGCGCGGCCTCGCTTGACTCCTCCTCTGCGGAACGCGATAGTGTTACGCTTGTGGAGAGGATGCCACAATCGCCATGGTAACAATGCTGTACGAGTTCTGATGCGGCTGTGGGTGTAACGGGGTACTGAATGTTGTGTAGGGTTTGGAGAGGTTTTGCCAGAGGTTTTGCCAAATGGTGAAGACGACAAAGAGCGTTTTGGGCCAATCCTGACAGTTTGGGATGTTGTGGCAGTGGATATTGTGGGACCTGTGTCAGTGAGGTGTGCCAGAGGTGCGTATTTGATTGACATGATGGATTTGTTGTCAAAATGGCCTGAAATGTGCATTGTGAGGTGTGATGCTGGAAATGCATCGGAGGGACAGGGCCTTCGTATCCTTGTCCTTTACTGCTTTTTATCGTGTGTTCTGTCGTGTTTTCCGCGCAGGAGTTCATGTGGGACTCCTGGCAGTGCAACTCTCTCTCTTTTGGTTTGGTGAACAGACCTGTGGGATACCCTTATGGCACCCATGGGTAGGGGTGCAACCCTGTGCCCCTAGTGGATGTTTTTGGGCACCTGTATGTGACCCACAGAGCAGGGTACGGGCTGGTGGCAGCTCCGTGCTGAAATGCCTGGTGCCCCGAGCGTCCTCCATTTTGGGATGCCCAGGCCCTGTCATTTGGAATCGGTAGATTCCGGATGGAGACAAAATGGCCCCCATGGCCTCTTGCCTTCCATCACTTGTTACCTTGTTCTTCCCAAAGTCCCGGGAAACCCTGCCTCTGTCTCTTCCCCCTGACTGGCTGTTGGGTGGAAGTTCCGTATATGGTAGTGTGGGGAAGTGCCGACCAGACTGGCTGGAGCCTTCTCAACGACCGTATGTTGTGGGTACGCCTGTGGGTGGGACCTGGGTGAATGGAGTGTGTGACGAATATACATTCTATGTTGTGGCTGTCTAGTATCTGGTGTTTGAGACAATGGTTGAGACAGCCCTGCCCGAAACCGGTATGAATGCAGCTTGGAGTGTTGAATGGATCGGTACTTGTCCCAATACACATAACTTGTTGTGAGTGTCTGGAGAGAAGTGAATGGCCTGAATACCTTGTGTGCCTGATTGGCTGCCTGCTTGCATGAATGCCCATAGTCGTGATTGGATGCTTGAGTGTGACCCAGCGGAATGAATGGGAGATCAGCAGTATATCTGGGGACCTTTCACTGCTAGGAATCGTGTTCAGAAGCTGAAGACCACTACGACAAGTAACTGGAGTAACTGAAGCTTAACCTTTAGCCCTGCTGGACGAGAAGAATTGCTGTTGCTCTCCTTCGCAATCTGAAAGCTGCTGTGCCTCAAGAACTGACCCAGAGAGGACCTGGTAAGGCGCCCTCTTCCCGAGCTACGAGGGACCATCGTGCACAGCTGATCTTTGCCTAAACTCCCTGGTAGACAGACCTTCGACAGGCTGCCGACCCGATACGGGGATTGCTGAGTAACTCCAAGGAGAAGCGCCCGGACTGTTGTCCGCCAATGTCGCCGACCGCCGTCGCCGACTGGAGCACCTATGCTCCCGTTGCCTAAGAACTCCATTGATCCAAGGACGCTCTCGTCCGCATCATCGCCGCTGTATCCTGCTGGAGAAGGCCTGGCCGTCGACGTGCCGAGGAGTATCCACCGGTGGGTTTCCTGCCACCCAAAGACCACAGAGACGCTGACGACTCTACGCCCTTGCTGGGTCACAGTTCTTCAACTCTTTGCGGTCCAGAACTATCGACACCGAGGTGCCCCGCACGCCTCTTCCTGGCAGGACGTTTACGCTTCCCCGTCAATGAGCACCGCTAGGAACGACGCGGCCATTTCACCGTCGTAGCTCGACCTGTTCTCCGTCGGACGTTCGACGACCTGTGACTCTTGCCTGAAAGGGAAGACACTCAAGAAGGGTTGTCGATTTCCCCGACGAGGAACGCTACAACGCCAGGTACTATGGGGTTGCAGAACCAGTGGAAAGTCTAGTGGGAATAATATATGGACTGGACTTGTATCTTTCTCCTACAGGTTGCCCAGGTGGGGGGATCTCCACACAGAACTGTGTCTAGGTAGCAGGACCAGTATTCTGCCGATTGCTCAACCATTTTGCTTTCCTTCCTCTCTCTACTGCTGGTTTCCTCTTTATTTTGATCTGTGTGTCATTCTGACCATATGCACTTTAAGATGATCTAATAACGTTAGTGGTACCACTTTAGAATTGTATATATTTACCATTGTTGATTTTCGGAGTACAAAGTGAGTTATCGTGATTGTGTATATGACCTTGAATATTAATTATATAAAGACTGTGTTTTAACCGATACAGTGTGTGGACATTCCTTTGTGGGTGCTTGGGGACTTTACTGTACTTAAGAACCAGCTTGCATCACCTCCTGAGAAGCTAGGCCTTGATTGCGCGACTACGTTACCATAATAGAGAATCTTGGCAGGGGTTTCTGTGCCTCCCCTCTACCAAATAGAGAGCAGAAGTGCAGACCCCCCCTCCGGTCGTTACATGAGGGACATTAGCTTGCGCAAGATAATACAATTCTTGGAATCTCTGTTCTGAAGAGAAGGATTTCCCAGGAGAATTGTTTCAGATAATGGCCGCCAGCTTGTGGGTAGCAAGATGCAGGAATTTTTGGAGGGTAATGGCATTGAACATTCTACCACGGCCATCTATAACTCCAAAGGCAATGCCACCGTTGAAAGATTCAATAGAACGTTGATGGAGGTGATTAGAATTGTGATTGCGCCTGGTGGTGATTGGGAGCAAACAGTTATGGAGAGGGTGGTTTAATATAGAGTGGCACCCCATCAGGTGACAGGTGTGTCGCCGTTTGAAGCGCTGCGGATAAGGGTGCCGAATTCTAGATTGCATCCTGGGTGAATGAAGAAAACTGTGGGAGCGCAGGCAGAGGTGCAAACAGAGGTGTTGCAGGAGAGGATGTTGGATGCTCAAAGGAGGTCCAAGGTGAGATATGATAAAGAGAATTGCGTAAAACATTGTTTGTTGGACAAGGGGACATTGGTTAAAATTAGAAAAGGAAAGTGGGTAGGTAAAGGAAAGGGAAAATTTTCATTGCTGATGAAAGTGGTGAGAGATTTGGGTTAGACGATTCTATTTTATAATGATGAAAGGTGAAGCAGGGAGAGAGTGGCTGTGATGAAATAAGAGGGTACAGGATGGTGCTAAGGGCAGGGGTTCCTGCCAATACCAATAGTTAGATGACAGGAGGTGTGTTATAGTGTTTTATCTAGTTTTAGGTTTGTACATAGTTATAGAGATACAGGAATCTGCTAAGCCTCATGATTCTAATGTTATGTTAACCAACATGTCACTCCATGCATTATGATGGAAGCTCTAGAACAACGGAGCTGGTGATGGTATTAGATTCTGTGGGGAATGTAATGTTTGAAAATAAAGAGACTGTTGTGGTGAAAGGCAAGGGTCTGGGGCTACTGATGATATAACTTGGAATAAAGTAAATGTAGCAAGATTTACTGTGTCAAGCGTTTCTCTGAACATAATACATAGCTTGAGATACAGCACCCAAAGGATCGTGCAACTCTAAAATGAATGCTTAGCTGTAACCCGCATCCTATCAGAGCGCTTTATATTAGCCCACACTACTCAACCTCTGGAGGCACGTATTGTCTCGGCAATTGTTGCAAAGGGAACTTTTCCAAAATACCACTGCAGTGTGCAATTCAATAACAGGCAACGCTGTCATCCACTCATTGGGATGGGAGGAAAGCTCAGGGGCAACACACTCACAGAACACAGGTTCGAATCCCGGGTCCGCGATTAGAAAGCTCTTAAGAGCATTATAAACCACACATGTAAAAAAGTGCATGTAGCAATCCTGTCTTTGTTGTTGACGTTGTGTATGATGCTCTAAGTGGGGATGAGGTTTAAAGAGACTTTACAACGATCGCCGCAGCACAAGAACCGGAGAACAAGTAAAACATTAAAATATGCATTGCATGGATCCAGCTACACAAGCAGATTCAGTGCTGGTGGCTGGCTCTCCAAAGCAGCTGCCGTTACTGTCGCCAAACAAGCGGCTGTCACTAGAGGCGCGCTCCATGAGCCGGCACACAAGGTGTATGCTTCATCTGCCGACTGCACACATGGGTTTCCTAGTAAAACTAATTGTGCCCCTTGCAGCTTTTCTCCAACAATAAAGGCCAACACTAGCAACAGTGCACATTTTGTTAATAATAAACAGTTCCTTGAACACCTCGGCATGCACTAATAATGCTGAAATAAAATGGCTGCCTGGGGGAAAACAAGCACAGATTGGAGATCACATCATACTGACATCACAACCTGGAGATCCAATCAGGTACTACAGCAGAAAACACTAGACACCTACACCCACAAGCAAGTCCATGGACAATTTGAAAGCCATTTTACCAAACACGTATCTTTAACAGTAAATTCTTTATTTTGAAAACCAAATACATTAAAATATGTAACATAACGGAAAAGATGGAGTAAATATTTTTAAAAGCATCAATCAAGTCAAATAACTTGTTAATAACATTAAAACATGGCAGCCGCCATTTTGGACGGAAAAATGGCAGACAAATCCACCACACAGTAGAAATTCAGCCAAAGAGTGCAAAAAGAGGTGTGTCGTGGGCAGAGGTAGGTGGGGATGGGAGGAAAAGCCCATTGATTTCACTTAGCGATGGGCGTTAAATGGGTGGGACACATAGTCAAACTACCATTTATCCATCCTCATATGCCAACCTGCATTGAAAAGCATAACAACAAACCTGCATCCAAAGCCGCTGTTTCAAGCTCTCATGTTAAAGCTCTTATTTTAATGACAAAAGTTTTGGCTTTATAGGTAGTGCATTTAGCACCACCTAATAGCCAAAACTAAAAACGGTGTATGGACGCTGCATAAAGTGGCAACATAGTTTAGAATACAAACCCCGGTGCACACACCTGTCTCCTAAGGTTCCTCATAATTTCAGTTCCGCGAGTGCCTGAATTAGCCCGACACAGAATCAAACCGGCCTCCTCTTTGACTGCTCATTCAGCTTTCTCGAATCACACACATTGTTTACCCTCCCACAGGACACCGACCCTCTGAGGAATCGTTCCTATTTACTGAGAACTGACACATCTGCCAGCTCCTCTGCAAAATCCCTTGTGAATCCACTGAAGAGGACTGAACCATGTGAAACTCTTCGGCAGCACACACTGCTTCCTACTCCCCTTCCACTTTCCCCTGCACCATAGCACCAAGTAAGGTAGCTTTGCATGCAGTTCCTACCTTCTTCTCTTGCATGCATTCGGCTTGTGCCACGTCCAGCCGGGCACGGAAGTGCTCACAGTCCATCTTCAGCAGCTCCATTTCCCGCTCCTTCTTATCCACGGCTGAAAGGAGGAACAGAAAAGTCAGTCTCACGCAAACAGTGAACTGGCAACTAATAGATGTGATGGCAAGAGATTAATGGTAACAGGAACAAAACTGGAACCTGGGTAGTTATCACCGTGAGGGACCTGATGGCATCCTCCCATCTACTCCCCTTCGATCCTCTGCTCAGGTGGCAAGGGAAAGGCCTTGTATTTGAATCCTGACCCTGGGGGTGGATATGCGAGGGAGGATCACCTGCGTGGGGGTCCTTGCGGAGTGGGGAGAGGATGTCCACACACACACACACAAGCACGCACGCACGCATGCACGCACACACACACACACACACACACACACACACTCTCTCTCTCTCTCTCTACATACATATGCCTTTGGGACTGGGACGTTGGTGTGCACCACTCTGGTACTGAGATGAAGAAGAGGTCTGTAAAACATTACTACCATGGTCAGGCATGTCCCACTAATTGGGATCAGGCAAAGGACGTACACCTGCAGCTAGTTGAAAGGCTAAAGGTGTATATAAAGAGAGATCTGCCTAGGATGAGAGAGCTACCTGGGGCGAGAGGCCCGCCTGGAGGAAACCTGGCAACCCAGTACGGAGCCGGCTGGCCAAGCACCAGTGGAAAACCTGCTGGGCGCTGCAGGAGAGCAAGAAGGACACCACAGTCCGAGGGGGCTGTGAGGAGGTCGGGAGCCCTGCAGAATATAGTGCTGTGTGTCCCCTGCTGGAGCTGGGGGGGACACTGAAGACATCAGCAAACCGCCAGATGCAGCAGGAAGGTTTCGGAAGCGACAGGCATTGCTCATCTGAGCTCCTGCAGAGTGAACAGGTAACGAGAAGCCATAGAGGAGAACGCTGAAAGCTCCTGAAGGAGCTGCAGGAGACCGGTGAGGGCCAGAAAGGGAATAGTCACACCAGGGTGCTCCAGGGGCTGGGCTTGGGCACTAGGAGATGCCGGCCAGAGGAAATGTCATGATAATAAGGTCGGGAGAATGAAGGAAAGATTTGTGAATGCCAAGCAAGGTACAAAGTGGTTTATGTATTATTGAAGTTATGCAAAGTACATGCAAGCACAGCACAAGTGAAAATACAGTGAAAACCAATATAAAAGCAGTGATGGACAAGGTGAAAGCATGAACCGAATGAAAGCCAGTGATAGGGGCTTAGAAAACAAATGAAAAGCAAATAATAAGCACTGTTGTGAATTGCGAAAGCAAGGGGACAGCCAGGAAAAAAAAACACAAAGTGAATGGTGTGAAAGGCAAATTGTGGCAGAGGCAAGAAGCTGCCATGGATAACAAGAATGGCCAATTGCACAATTGAAACGGGTTCAAGGAGGGAGCCAGTGTTGACAAGAAAGTCCAATGAAAACCAATGACTATAACAAAGTGCCAAGGGTTATCGATTACGTGACCTGCATTGGGTGGACCGTGTGGTCCGACAACTGCGCCTAGACCGAGTAACCTCTGCTTGTGTGAACCAAGGAAAGTTAAGTGTCTGAAGCTGTTGTACCTATCATATATTGAAGAGAATAAGCTGAGTGATCCAATGAAAAGCCTGAAAGGTTGTAAAGTTGGTTTGGAACATTTATTGACGGTCAAGAGACCAGACTGTGTTGAATTTAGGGAAGGGAACCTCAAGGTTCTTTGGAACTGTGAGGAACTTGGGGAAGGGAACCCCAAGCTCTTGTGTGCAATTGTTTTGAACTTCAGGAAGGGGCTCAAACAAAAGCTGAAAGCTGGAAGAAGCTCAGAACTTTGTTTGGAACACTATTTAATTAGGTGCTGACATCCCTACAGACTGTTTAGCTTTAGTTGTGAGGGCAAGTCTAGGTTTTGGACACAGACAGACTTTTAAGTTGAGCTTACTGACTCGGACTATCCTCAGTTTATTTAGGTAGGGAAATCCCACCTTAGCATAGGGCAGGTTAGGGCTTACACCATCCTGACATTTAAGTTAATAAAAGTGTTTGAGTTGAACAGTGAATCTGTTGTCTGGGTCTTGCTTCATGATGCCTTCAGATCATCCAAGACAGCTGGTACATGTAAATAATCAATTCTGTAGCATTTATGCTATTTTATAAACCACAAATGAAATCCCCAACATCATTTCACTGAAGGCTGCTCACTTAAGTGTAAATGTACGAATATGCTGGTTGGGATGAATATAAATGAGTTCCTTGTTGCTAATCCAGATGTAGTTAAAATGAAAATCTTTGAAAATGATTGGATCAAAACATGTGATTCTATGGGTTTTTAGGATATCAGTTTAGAGAATAAGCGCTTGGGTTCTGTTCCCTGTATGTAAGCCAATGCCTAGGGCTAGGCCATATAGACCAAATGTCATATCTCAATATTTTTGGGCTGAATGGCGATATACGATATATATCTCAATATTGTTTATGTGGGTTAAATGCTCAGTTGTAAGCCGCCAACTACATGTGAGATGTCACAAACACCTTTATTTATATGTGTATGAATATATCTCGATGTTAATGATATTGGGCCTCATTACGACCCAGGCGCTAATGGGTTAATGGCGCCGTAAAAGGCTGCGGCGCCGTTAACCTATTAGCGCCTAATTACGAGGTCCCTTTGCGGGACCCGACCTTAACGGCTGGTTTTACCAGCCGTTAAAGAAGGGACCCGCAAAGGGACCTTGGTGCTAAGTACGGTGCCGCAATTTGCGGCACTGTATTTAGCGCCTTCCCCATTCCCATAGAGCCCTATGTGGCAAAAATGGGAATGGGGAAGGGCCATGGCGACATGGGGAATTACCGCCCGCCAACCTCGGAATGGGGTGGTAATTCCCCATTCCGCCATGGCGGACTCCGGCATGGACCATGGTGCTAATAGCACCATGGTCTTCCGCCATGGTCGTAATGAGGCCCATTATCTCAACCTATACCGATTTTGAAAATATATAGATATATTTCCATAACTCGATATATACCCCAAGCCTACCAAAGCCCCTATGGTTGCTTCTTAAGAAATCTCCTTAGGCTCGAGAGAAATGATTCATCAGGAAAACTCAGTGTTGATAACAACTGCAGGTGTTGTCACCAATCAGTTGAATCACTGAAACACATTGTTATCCAATGCCCTGACTTGCAGGTTCTAAGAGTAAAGACTTTCCTAACGTTCGTTCATAATGCTGCTTATCTTAATGAGGATTCATTCTGGTAGATGATTTTTAGTGGTCGGCCCACTTCACTTTTAATTGCACCCTTTTTTTAACAAATCTGAAGTTAATTGCACTATGTTTTACATTGAATGTGTATTTATATGTATTTATGCCAGATATTTTCAATCTTACCGGATACTTCAATGATATCTTATTGAAATGAAGTGAATAGTTACGCTTCTACCTTTATGGGGTGTTTTAATCTGCAAACTTGTTAATTGAATGTCTTTATTGAAACTTTGTTTTTTTCTTTTGTATAATACATTTTTTTAAAACGACTCATTCATTGAAAGGGTCAGACACCCAACCCAGTGCTTCTCTTAAAGTATTTCCATCATACTGAAACATTTTTTGTAACATATCATTTTCATAAAATCTATAGGGCCAATATTTATTTATGAAAGTGAAAAGATGCACTAATGCAACCAGTCCTTTAAGTAGGAAAATGTTACAGTGATGCCCAAAGGACACGAAAAAGTGAGCATCTCTGAGAAGTGCTTTCCCACCCTTTTGTGAATATCAACATGCAACTGTGCCAAACATGCCGTGCATTTGCTGCACGTGAAAAGGGATGTGTAGTTCAATCAGTGTTCAAAAGGAATGTCAGGATGTCTGTGTTAGCCAAGGGTAACTTCCCTCCCCATGTTCACATCATAGGGATTTTTAAAGAGTTCTTGCTGGGTGGCTGGCTCATACAGTTCACAGGATTCGCACACTTTAAACCACTTGGTACGATTCACAATGTTAGTTTTTCCTTGACATAAATATTTCCACACCAGAATCTAGTCAGGCTTTTCTTGCCTTGATTTCAAAGACATAGGGCCTCATTACGACCCTGCCGGTCCGGAAACAACGGTGGCGGTAAATCCGCTGCCACTGTTGTTTCCAGACCGGCTGTTTCCAAGTTCTGCAGGCGGGAGGTGTCACGCCCGCCAGATCTGAGATGGCGGGAGTAACGCCCCCCGCCTGCAGGCGAAAATGGAAACACTGGCTCCGTCATAGACGGAACCAGTGTTTCCATTGTCCCCATCCCCATGGGACTCCATAGGAATGGGGATTTACGGAATTTCGCCTCCGGAATTACCGGGTCACCGGGGTTGTAATGCCCTGGTGATTCCGGCAATCACGGAGGCGGAATGGTATTCCGGGTCCAGCGGCAGCCTGCCTGTTTTTCCAGCACGGCTACTGCCGGAATTGGAATGTTGGGGAGTTGGGGGATTGTTATTTGGGGTTTACCAGGGAGATGGGTAAGCTTGATGTTCATTGTTGGCAGCAGACAGGGTGTGTCTTGGGTGACAACAGAGATATAGGTGTGGCCATTATAGGAGGTGAGATGTGTCCGTCTGGACAATACGGTTATTGACTTGGTGGTGGAATCTCTCTATGCTCGAGGGCTAAACTCCCCTACGAAGCAATCACTTGTTCTTAGAGAATTCAAACGAGCTAAACTGGAAGAGAATTCAAAAGAGCTAAGCTGGACTTGCTCTTGCTGCAAGAGACCCATTCCTGCACTTGCACGTTCTGAATACTCACAAGGCATAGTAGGTTCGTCCCTCTCCCTCTTCCCCCTCTGCTTTTAATATTGTTTTGTAATTTTTGTCCCTCCCTCCCTGCCCTGTAGGCGCTTTGAAACAGTATATTCTTATTGTATAAGCGCCTAACAAGCAAACAATACAAAAATTAATTTCACAATTGTGTCGTTTTATGGGCCCAATGAGGACCTCTTTACTCACTAACCACCCTTCCCAGCTTCAACTGGGCCCTTTCCCCCCCACCACCTCACTCTTTACCTGCGGCGTCCCCCAGCGCTCTAGCTCATCGCTGTGGCTCTTCAATATCTATCTCACCCCTCTTGCTCAGCTGATCGCCTCCTTCTCTCCTCATTTCCAGTATTACGCTGATGATATACAACTGTCCAGATATGGTGCACGGCTAATGATCTCTGCCTTAATGCTAGTAAGACGGAGACTTCTCATAGGGACACCTGCGCCCTGTTTCCCTCCTACTCTCTGGCCGCCATCTTTGGGCCCTCTACCTTCACCATCCTGTGAGGCCAAAAATCTTGGGGTCATCTTCTACTCGCTCTTTCCTTCAGCCCTCACATCCTGGACCTTGACAAGAAGGCCCAGTTCCAGTTTCTCCTCCTTAGAGGCAGCCTCCCTTTCCACACCTTCCCCAGAAGCTTGATGTCTCCAGAGCTCTAGTCCTCTATAGGCTGGACTACTACAACAGCCTCTTCCTCAATCTCCCCCTTTCCTCCCTACACCCCCTTCAGCTAATCCAGAATAGGGCTGCAAGACTCATCCGTGGCCTCAAGCCCAAGGACCGTATATCTCCAGCCCTAAAATCTCTCCACTGGCTTGGTTAAATTCAAGACCCTCTGCATCACCCACAACGCTTTCTGGGGTCTGGGACCACGCTATCTCCAACTTTCCCTCCCTAAATACTTCCCTGCTAGAGCCCTCCGCTCCTCGAACTCCAACTCTCTACTTGTCAAACACTCCTCCAAGCGGAGAGTGGGGGGCAGGTCCCTCTCTTCGGCTCGTGCCTCCCTGCCAATCTCAGACTTGAGCTGGACCTCCTTAAGTTTTGCAAACTTCTTAAAACTCTCCTTTTCTGTACCTCTTTCACATCCATGCTAACCACCCCACTGCCGCTGAGACTGGCGGCCTGGTCCCCATGAATCACACAAGTTACCAGGTCGTCTTTCCAGTCGACACCAGCACCGGCCCACCCTCAGCACTGCCCTTGCAGGCCCTTTGCCCAGCGGCTGTGCATCCCACCCTGGGATCCGCCACCCCAGCACTAAGCCAATGGCCTCCTCCCTTGGCTCCCCATAGAACCTCTATCCTGGGCTTTCACCAGCACTTCGCCATACCTTCTCCCTCCCCCTCCCAATCCCCCCTCCCTTGCATATCCCTTGCACTTATCTTCACTGCACTTGCACGTCCGAATGTGACTAGGCCTAGTAGGACCACAAATGTATATTCACTGTTTGCAATTGTTAGTTACTCTCTTGGTCCCTCCCCACTTTGTCTTGTGGCGCCTTGAAACACCATTCTGTTGTATAGGCATCAATAAATAAATGAGGGCCGGGCCATGTTCTGGAGTACGCTCAGGGAGGAATTAAAAATGTTTGTGGAGGGTCAACTGATAATAGGGGGGATTTTAATATGGTTCTGGACCCACAGAAAGATAGGAAAAGCACAAGGGATGCGGGAGTATTTAGAGCTGAGAGCTCCCGGTCCAGACAGTTTAATAAAATTAACACAAATCTGGGGGTCACGGATGCCCTAACACTGAAGGCGGGTGGGGAGTCCACTTTCTACTCGCAGGTTCACGACTCATATTCTCGAATTGACATAGTTTTCATTGATGTATCATTTTCTTTTTTTTAAGTTTTTATTAGAATTTTCATAAGTTTTAGAAGAAACCCCAAAGAAAGAAGAAGGGGGCTTAAGGAGGACAGGAAACAAAGAAAGCAAACATCATCAGGGTATTAAAATAGCCGTATTTCTTGCCCTGGGTACTTGTATAGCAGCAAAAGGCATGCTTCCGCTGACCTTTCTTGGCCTTTTATCCCTTTGTCTCTCAGGTGCCGTTCGATTCCCTGCCAGAATGTCTGGATTGTTGGGCAGGACCAGAACATATGTCCCACATCTGCGTTTAGTTCTCTGCTTCTCGGGCATCCCTTTGTTCCTGCTCCTGGGAATTGTTAAGTTTTCCGAGGTGTCATGTATGCCCTTTGGAGTATGTAAAATTGTATCTTTTTTAGCCAGGCATTTCTTGAAACCTTTTTCGGGTACAGCATTGCTTTTGATCATTCCCCTTCTGTTATTTCTCTGCCTATCTCAGCTTCCCAGGGGGATTTCCCTTTGTGTAGGTTCTTGGGGATCATTTCCAGGAGTACCCGGTATATTCTGGAAACCATTTGTCCTCCCTCGGTCACATCATACAGTAAGCCTAATATCAGGGTTTCAGTGTCCAGTTCAGGGGGGCCTGACCACCTGCTCTTAAGGTTCCTTATCAGTCTGGTGTATGTTATGTATTGGCCTATGTGTACTTCCTATGTTTCTACTATTTCCTGGAATGGTAGTGGTTTCCATGTTGGGCATAGGTCTCCTATTGTGACTATCCCTCTTTCCTCCCAGTTTTTCCTGCTGTGCATCAGGTGTTCTCTGCTGGTTCCGTGTAGGGCCGCTAATGGGATTTGCGGAGACTTGGGGCCTCATTACGACCCTGACGGTACGGGGTTAACAGCGCCGTCAAAGGTGCCGGCGCCGTTAACCCCGTACCGCCTCATTACAAGGTACCCTCGCGGGACCCGGTAAGTAACGCCTGGTCAAACCAGGCGTGCTTACCGGGTCCCGCGAGGGGAAGAGGGAGCAAACAACGGACCAACTGGTAATGGCCCGTTGTTTGCTCCCTCTCCCATTCAGCCCTATGGGGGCTGAAATGGGAATGGGGAAGGACCGGGTCCGGGTCCTTGGAGGGAGGAATTACCAGGCCTTCCGAACTCGGAATGGCCCGGTAATTCCTCATTCCCTGGACCCGGACGCGAATATATAGGGGCATGGCTACCGCCGAGGTCATAATGAGGGCCCCGGTCTCTTCCACTTTAAGTACTTTTTTGGTTCTCAACCATATCTGCCTGCCTAGTTGCAAAAGTGGAGGGGGGTCTTTGACTCTAGTCTTTCTGAGCCATAGCACTTCTTTTAGAAGGTAGGGGGATATCTTAGAACTAATCAGGGTGTGGTCTATGGTTTCTGTGTATGCCAGCCAGCCTGCTACGTGTTGGAGTTGTCCAGCTAGGTAATAGAGTTTACAATGCGGGAGGCATACTCCAGCCTCTGTGTAGTCCCTGGTCAGTGCCTTCATTGCAACTCTTCTCCGGCTCTTTCCCCATATGAAACTGCTCAGCAACAAAGTAAGCTCTTTGAAGAAGGTTTTTGGTATAAGGTACGATATGTTTATAAAATGGTACAGTGGGCGGGGAGGGCTATTATTTTCACCAGGGAGATTCTGCCCATTACGGAGAAGGGCAGTTTATCCCAAAATTTGATGGATGTTTCCAACCCTCTTTTTGCCTTAACTGTATTTTTTTTATGGGTCTCTTTGGTATCATGACATATGTTTATGCCCAGATAGCGAAAGGTATGAGCTTTCCATTGAAGAACGAGGCAGGGAAGCTGATCTTCTTCCACTCCTATCCACCCCGCTAAAGGGAAGAGGCAGGATTTTGTTTTACTAATCGCTATCCCTGACAGCCTTGCAAAGTTTTCAAGTACCTCTAGGTATGCTTCAAGGTTGTCCTCTGGATGCTTTAAATATAGCAGCATGTCATCTGCATAGAGAGATATGACATGTAGGGCCCTGTCTACCGTCAACCCCATATCGGTAAACGTTTTCCTCATGTATATTGCTAGGGGTTCTAGTGCCAGGATGTACAGTAAGGGTGACAAGGGACAGCCCTGTTTGGTATCTCTACTGATTGGGAATGGGTCTGAGATATGCTTCCTGGTTCGCACTCTCGCAGATGGCTTGGAGTAGAGCATGCATATCCACCTCATAAAGTGGATTCCCATGCCGTATTCTTCCAGGGAGGTAAATAGCCATTCCCTCCTCACCGAATCAAATAGCATCCAACGCCACTACCGCACCGCCACTACCGCGCAACCCTTGGGTCGATTACGTGTCCTGGCAATAATCGCCTGAAGCCTCTTAAGGTTCTCTGTGGTTGCTCTACCTGAGACATGTCCCGCTTGATCTGGATGTATCAGTGTATTTACTCTTTGTTAAGCCGCTCTGCAAGGACAGCAGTAAGGACTTTGGTGTCCTGATTTATGGGTGCTATTGGTCTGAAGGATTCACATAATTTGTTGTCCTTGCCAGGTTTTAGGATGGGTATTATCACTGCTTGCCCCATTGTGTCTGGTAACCTTCCCTTCTCATATACTTCTTCAAAGACTTGAAGTAGCTTTGGAGCTATCAGGTCTGTATGTTCGCTATAAAATTCTGCTGTGAGGCCGTCACTTCTGGGGTTTTTCCCAGTAGCCAGTGCTGCTATAACCTCCTGTATATCTTCTAAAGTGAGGGGTGCGTCTAGCATATCTCTCTGCTCTGCTGTTAACGTGGGTAATCCTATGTCTTCTAGGGTCCCTAGGATTTCTGTTTCTCTGGATTCGGAGTTGACTTCATATAGGCTGCTATAGAATTCTCTAAAGGTGTTGTTTTTCTCTTTCTGTGACCTCCAGAGATTCCCACATTTGTCCGCTATCTCTACCACCTCTTCTCTGCTGTTCCTGTCCTGGACCAGCCAGGCTAGGAGTCTGCCCAGTTTGGTCTCCCTGCCCATGGAGTTTTTCAGTGTATTTTGCATAGCTGAAGTAAGCTCATTTATCCATTTGTTCCAGGCACTGTTGCCTGAGTGTTATGAGTTTACCTTCCGTGCCCTCTTCTGTCAGGCCTGACTCTTCCAATTTTTGTATCTTGCTTTCTATCTTCGCTATCTGTCACGTTAGTTCTTTCTGGGTTCCAACTGCTTTGACTATGGCCGCTCCCCTCAAGACAACCTTAAAAGTATCCCACACTGTTCTCATGTCTTCTACGCTCACTGTGTTGAATTCAAAGTACTGTTCCACTTGGTTGTTATGCTTGATTTATGCTTAGTTCAAAATGGCGCGGGCGCGCAATGCATTCTGGGAGCGCTCTGAGCCATGTTGGATATTTACTTCACTTCGCAGTGAAAGGCTGCACACATTTTGCTGAAGTGTTAGATTCACAGTGCTGAGACAAACATGCTTTTTCAAACTTGGTATGCAGTCAAGGCCATTTCTTCTGGGAAAGCTAACGTTGTTATGGCTTGCTACTGTTCTCCGTGGAGCGTGTTTTTAGCGCAGGGAGGCCCTGCGTTCCTTGAGGGGAGCTCTCGATTGACCCAGCTGGCAATCGACGGCTGTTCCTCAACTGCGCAAGTGCAATTTCCAGAATGTGCAGGAATTAACTCCCCTTTGTGGTGTGTTCATATATGTGAAGGCACGGAGGGGGTCAGGTGAGACTTCAGCCAGAGAAGGACGCTCCGTCTGGCCTTCCTGTGAGCTGTGGTACTCTCGGTCTGGCTGTCCCCGGAGTCTTCCAGCCGCTTCTGGACGAGATGAGGACTTCAATTACGCTCACGGTGATGTATTTCCTTTTGACTTCTTTATTGCTTCTGTGAACTATGTCCATGTTATTTTTATGAGTTATTTCTATGTACTTGTAAGCTTTGAATAAATAGCCGTAAAGAGTTCATTTATCTTCTAAGAGTGTGTGGTTGTGCGTTATTGTGTCTGTCTGTTTTTGTGGTTCAAAGTACTTGCTCCATTATTGCATTGTTGATTTATGGTTGTTTCGTGCACTTTTCGGGGGAGAGCAGTACATTTTTGGCATCACGAACAGGATGTACGTGATGATTTGTTCCGTGCATTTAAGAATCTGTTGAAATGTAGATAAGATTTGGTTGTTGTGTAAATTACGTTTTTTTTGCTCTTCGGTAACTGTTTGAGTGCCTGTGGGAGTGATTGCAGTGTGGAGAAGAAAATATATAGGTTCAACGAGGCTTTGCTTTGCTTGCGATAATGAGTAGTTTGTTCAAGAAGAAGAGCGTTACCGCTGGCGGTGACTGTTCTGATGTTGTTATTCCAGGTTGGACTAAGAGTCCGTATGATAAGTTGGCTCAAGCGTGGGTATGTGGTGCCGGTTTAAGTGAAACTTGGGATCAAGGATTGGGAAATGCCGATCCGACTGATGTAATTGCATGCTTGCAACAAGTTCCAGTAGAACGTGTTAAAGAATGCGCGGCATTAGGTAGGCGAGGTTGGGTTCTTTTGCATGCTTATAGGAAAATACATCAGAGGCAAATGGATATGAAAGCTGAGGTTTTGAGATTAGAGAGAGAACTAGCTGCAGAACGGCAGACTGCGTTAATACAGCAGATTCAAATAAAATTGTTTAAAGATAAGGCCGACACATATCAGGCGTTGGCCGAGAGGGCAGCAGTCAGAGTAGCGTGATATAAGTATAGGAAAAGACGGGGAGGGGTCAACAAAAGAAAGGTGGCAACTGTAATCGCTACCGCTGGTGTAGACTGGGATCCGGACAAATGGGATGGTGATATTTTTGATTCGACCAGTCTAGAAAGTAGTTCTGCAGAAGAATCTGACCCCAAACCAGAGGTGAAACAGAAAACAGTGGCGGCAAAGCCTGTTAGAAGGCGGCGAGCCAGACCACACCCGCAGAATCCGGCTGGCGGAATGGTGGATTTAACCACGCTGGAGGATTACACACAACAGGAGGTTGGGGAAATTATTACCCGTTTGAGGCAAAAATCAGGGGAAGCTTTATTAACATGGATGGTGAGATTACTAGACGGGGTGCTGCAGGGTTGTTGGTAGCTTCCACTGATTCACCACGTTTTTTTCCCCTGTCAATTGACACCAATGTACAGGAGGTCTTAAGAGCAGCACCGCCCCCTGATGCTAATGGTCAAGATACGCAGGTGTCTTTGTTGCACCTGATAGTCCAAGCATGTAACCGTAAATACCCTATTACCACAGATTGGCCCAGTGAAGAAACAAAGGGGTATACGTTGAGAGAAGCAATTCAAAAAGTCAGAGAGCATGCTTTGAAAGAGGCGATTCACATAGATGCTCCTGATCACATGGGAGCCGTGCCGCTCTCAGTCTAAACTCGAAACATGGTGATTAGAACTGCACCACCTGCATACAAACGTATCATTATGACTTTGCCTGTAGGCATGACGGGCAAGGCTACGGATGAGGTAGCAGATGCCATTCGGCAACTTGCAGATTTGGGAGAGTGGGATAAGAGCGATAACAAGCCACGAGAGAGAGAGGGGCGCAGTGAGAGAAGAACCGAAGGCAGGCGGCAAGATAGCAGAGACTTCCTAGTGTCCCAAAAAGACATGTTTTTGGCTTTGTTAAAAGATGGTGTGCCACACGAAGAAATGGATGGCATTGAAACCAGAGTAATGTATGAATTATACAAAAACGAGGACTTGCAGCCAAAGAACGATATAAACATGTTAAGAAACAAGTAGTCACCACGACACAGGGAGACGCCTCACCTTCTGCTCCCCTGCAGAAGAACAAGATGAAGGGTCTATGGGGACACCTTCCCCGTACCAGCCGACATATGCTGATTTGAGAAAGGTGGTGAGTGCGATGCTAGAGGCGGAGACGAGTCACACTCATTCGAAGTTTGACTAGGGCTTCGGCCAAGCTCCGGCAGCGTCTGCCCGCATAAAAGTGGATAGGCGGCCTCATGTTGATGTTAAGATTTCTTGGGGGCCAGGAAACACACAAGGGGTGCGAGCATTGATAGACACCGGGGCGGAGGCCTCTTTGATTCATGGTAATCCGACACGATTTAAAGGCAAACAGTTTACGATTACGGGCTTAGGGGGAAAGGAGACCCCTGCAGTGCAAACGAGAGTGGAGATGAAAATAGGCAACTTAAAGAGGCAGAAATACCAAGTGTTGATTGTCCCGATACCTGAATATATAATTGGCTTTGATATTTTGGAAGGGCTAACCTTGGGACTTGGCAGTAAAACGTACCAGTTTGGGGTGATTGCATGAATTTGTACACCCATTACTGTAGGCAAATTGAAGATGCCCCCAGTGCAAGTGCCAGTGGCGACTAAGCGGGTAGCCATGAAACAATACCGCATTCCTGGGGGGCACAAGGAAATCTCAGACACCATCAAAGAGTACGTGGAGACGGGTGTATTATGCCCTATTACCACATCATGGAACAATCCGCTCTGGCCCATTAAAAAGGGGGATGGGTCGTGGAGGATGACAGTGGATTACAGGGAGTTGAATAAACACACTCCTCCCGTAGTGCCCGCAGTCCCAGATGCTATTACTTTGATTGAAAATGTCCAAAAGTTTGAGGGGACTTGGTATGCAGTGATCGATTTAGATAATGCATTTTTCTCCGTGCCAATTGCTGACGAGTGTCAAGAACAGTTTGCATTTACGTGGGGTGGACGTCAGTATACTTTCACGAGACTCCCCATGGGGTACATGCACAGTCCGACTATCTGTCACTGGCTGGTGGCAGAGCACTTAGACAAGATACCGTGTAAACCTGACATACAAATCTCTCATTACATTGATGATATTTTGATCCAGGGCAAGGATGAACATAGCGTGCAAAGTCAGCTAGATGTCCTTATAGAAGGTTTGAATAAGGAAGGGTGGGAGATTAATCCGAGTACAATTCAAGGTCCAGCTGAAACAGTGATATTCCTAGGGATTCAGTGGCATCATGGGCATCGAGAAATGGTGCCAAAAGCATGACAGAAAATATTTGAATTCACCACTCCAACGAGCAAAAAGCAAGCTCAGCAGTTTATAGGACTGTTTGGGTTTTGGAGACAGCACATTCCGCATTTAGGGCAGATATTGGCGCCCCTCTACAAAGTGACACGTAAGAAATATGAGTTTCAGTGGGGGGAAGAGCAGCAGAGAGCCTTTGAGATGGCGAAAGACACGGTGCAGCAGGTGCTTGACTTATGGCCCTTGAAGGAAGGCGAAGTGGAATTAAATGTGTCTGTGCAGGAGAATTATGCTAACTGGAGTGTGTGGCAGAAACAAGACAGGAAACGTGTGCCATTAGGATTTTGGAGTCGTAAGTTGCCCGATGCTGGTAACTCATATACTCCGTTTGAAAAACAATTGCTGGCATGTTATTGGGCTCTTGTTGATACTGAGCAGATGACCTTAGGTCATGATGTATTCATGAGACCTGAAATACCAATCATGCAGTGGGTACTGAGCTCTCCTAAAACACATCGTATAGGACATGCTCAAGAAGCCAGCATAATTAAGTGGAAATGGTATATTCAAGACAGAGCCAAATCAGGAAAGGGTGGAGTGGCAAAATTACATGAGCATGTAGCCAACATACCGCCCTCATATTACATACCACCGGAGGTGCCTGAAAAACGTGAGTCTCCCGTGAAATGGGGAGTCCCTTACAGTGATTTGACCGTGGAACAAACAGAGCATGCTTGGTTCACGGATGGTTCAGCTCGATATGTGGGAACTGAGCAGTGTCGTACAATCCCAAAACAAAAAAGATGTTGACGACGACAGGGAAAGGAAAGAGCAGTCAGTTCGCAGAACTTTACGCCGTTTACCAAGCATTGAAACAAGAGACCCCTGTCAATGCCATGTGTACACAGATTCATAGTCAGTGGCGAATGGATTGGCAGTGTGGTTGCCGACTTGGCAAAAGAATGGATGGAAGATTCATTCAAAAGAGTTGTGGGGAAAGGAACTGTGGCAAGATATTGCAGAAATGTTGTTACAAAGTGAAGTCACTGTATATCATGTGGACGCGCATTGTGCCACAGATTCATTAGAACGTTGGTTTAATTCTGTTGCAGACGAACACACCAAGATTGCGATAATGGATGCAGAGGCTCAGGAAGACGATATGGAGGGTTTGGCCAAATGGGCCCATCAGAAAAGTGGGCACCTTGGAGAAAAGGCTACTATCAGGTGGGCACAAGCTCGAGGCATCAGTCTTCCGTTAGAAATAGTGAAAACAATCTTTTTGCAGTGTCCTGTGTGCCAACACCAATTGCATAGACCTATACCTCAGATTGTTCGAGGTACATTGAGAAGAGGAAAATTACCAGGTCAAATTTGGCAGATTTATTATATTGTTCCTATGCCAAATAGCAGAGGTTGTCAGTATGCATGCACTATTGTAGATACATACTCGGGATATTTGATGGTTTTGCCGTGCAAACGTGCAACCCAATTGAATACCATCAGATTGTTAGATCAGATCATATTACATTATGGAGTGCCTTTGCAGATTCAAAGTGACAATGGGTCACATTTCAAAGGCAAACTAATCCAGCAGTTTTGTCAGGAAAAGAGCATTGAGTGGATATATCACATCCCCCACCACTCAGCTGCAGCAGGGCTAATTGAACGAATGAATGGGTTACTGAAAGAACAGTTGCGCAAATTTGGAGATGACAGTTTGGCAGGCTGGCCTGATCGTGTGTTTGATGCGGTGCAAGTGCTGAACAATAGGCCTGTGTATGAACATGAAACTCCTTTGATGCGATTAATGACTCCTAATTTACAGGTTCAACCCAATTCAGTTAGAGAAACATTGTTATACTGGGAAATTACACCAGGTTCTTTAGCTCCCTATCAAGCAACTCCAGAGTCAGCAGGGGTAGACTTGCATTCTAATGAAGAAATCAGATTAGATCCAAGAGGAATAGTTGTTATTGAAACAGGGATTGGAGTACAGATTCCCCCAGAGCATATGGGATGGATTGCCCCTAGATCTGGCCTAACATTGAAGGGAGTTCAAGTGTTGGGAGGGGTAATTGATGCTGATTACAAAGGTGAGATCAAAGTAATCTTAATGAATAGTGGGGATCAGTTGTTATCAATACACAAGGGTGATCGAGTGGCCCAATTGATAGTCATTCCCATTAAATTGTCCATGATCAAGAAAGGGGAGCCTCCTACAGTGTTAACTACCCGTGGGGATCGCGGTTTTGGCTCTTCAGACAGTATGGTACCGGATGTGGGTGGAAAAGCCAAGTGGCCCACCAGTGCCAGCAGATGTCATTGCATCAGGCAAAGATCAAGTGGTTTTAGTAATGGAGCCTGGTAGAAAGAAATGGCAATATGTACCCGCAAACAAATGTTACCTAAGAGAGTGATGTGCAACACTGATATCTCTTTTCTGGGTTTGCCTTGTAGATCCTGGGTCTGGTTGGTGTGCTGTGGCACTAAATGGACTCCCTTTGGACGGGTTAGACGATCTTCTGTCACCAGCAAAAAATGTGACATCTGTGCCAGTGATCAAGGGGATACTGATAGTAATGAATAATGTTGTCCCCAAGCAGCCCTATGCCAGTGCCAAAAAGCCCGCCAGACCGAAGGCATGCATCCGTGAAATGCGACAAACACATCAGGAGCAAGTGAAAACGACCTTGATGCCAGCTGTGCAGGAATCCTTTGTGGGAAGAAGGAAACACTCTCCTATGATAACCCAAGAAGAAAATATGTGGATATATCTGGAACAGCAAGTACTGAATATATCACACTTTTGTTTGACTGATGTGCCCAATGCTGAAGCTTTATTGACTACATGTTTATAAGCGGTGCAGACGCCTGTTCCGGTTTTAAAGCATATCTTCGGCGTCACACATAATGATTCTTTAGTTCAAGACCCAGACATTAGACAATCTTTTTCAGTTTACGAATATTGTAGGTTCTGCCAAGAAACCGACAAGAAGTGGAGAAATTTGACACGTGTGATTACGTACCATATAACGCAAGGTGATGTGTGCTACATTATGACATGCAATACACAAGAAATTGGTAAATGCAGACAAATAGAGTTAACCAATCAATACAATCAATCTACGTTCGAGAGGAGACTGTGTTCATGAATGTCATGCAAATGCACCAGTGTAAATAACACTATGGGCCTCATTACACGGATGGCGGTGGACCAAGGTGCTATTAGCATCTTGGTCCATGCCGGTAAAATACCGGCACCGCCTTGGTGGAAAGGGGAATTACCGCCCTATTCCAAGGTTGGTGGGGTGGTAATTCCCCCTTCCCCCATTGCCCTTCCCCATTCCCATTTTTGCCCCATAGGGCATAATGGGAATGGGGAAGGTGCTAATTACGGCACCGCAAATTGCAGTACCGTAATTAGCTCCCTGGTCCCTTTGGGGGTTGGTTTTTAACGCCTGCAAAAAGCAGGCGTTAAATTCCCCAACCCGCAAAGGGACCTCGTAGTAAGGCGGTAAGGGTTTACGGGACCGGTAAACCCTTGCCGCCTACCGTGTAATGAGGCCCTATGTCTTGCAACCATACAGTGATAACTGTGAGTCATTTGAATCATGTGAAACTTCCAACAGGATGGCTCTTTTCACGTGGTAACATTACATATACTTATATTCCAGCTAACATTTCTGGAGGTCCATGTGCTTTAACTCGATTAGGACTAATGAAGTTTCCTTTACACTCAGCGATAACTCGAGGTAAAAGGTCAACCTTTGAATCTGTAGGTCTATCTCCTGACTGTGATTCACATGTACATTTGCTATCAGAAGCTGAGGTTTTAGCATTAACCCTTTCATTAGTAGGTGTTTGGGGTTTAGCTGCTGGAGGTTACAAATCTTTGATGAAATTAGCGTGTTTACTAGTTAAAAGCCTTATTCATACTTCGCAGGCTTTAGAAGAATTACTCCTTGATAGTCAAGTTATTAGAAAAGCAACTTTGCAGAACAGAGCTGCTGTTGATTACCTATTAATGAAACATAATTTAGGGTGTAATGCCTTTGAAGGTATGTGTTGCTTAAATTTGAGTGATCACTCACGATCCATTGAAAGTCATATTTGAGGTTTGAGGGATCTCATGTCTCAAGTGTTTCAAGATCGTAACAAAAACTGGTGGGATTGGTTATTTTCATGGATACCTGATATTGGGGGTACACTATGTTATATTTTTGCTTGCAATTTTATTACATTGTTTATTATAATTGCTTGTTGTTGTTGCCTTCAATGTGTTCCCAATTTAGTTTTAACATTTCGTAGGTTTCAGAGACCAGTTCCAGTGCCACCTGGCTACGGAAGATAAATATCCAAAGGGTGGAATTGTTATGCTTGATTTATGCTTGGTTCAAAATGGCGCGGGCGGGCAATGCATTCTGGGAGCGCTCGGAGCCATGTTGGATATTTACTTCACTTCGCAGTGAAAGGCTACACACATTTTGCTGAAGTGTTAGATTCACAGTGCTGAGACAAACATGCTTTTTCAAACTTGGTATGCAGTCAAGGCCATTTCTTCTGGGAAAGCTAACGTTGTTATGGCTTGCTACTGTTCTCCGTGGAGCGTGTTTTTAGAGCAGGGAGGCCCTGCGTTCCTTGAGGGGAGCTCTCGATTGACCCAGCTGGCAATCGACGGCTGTTCCTCAACTGCGCAAGTGCAATTTCCAGAATGTTCGGGAATTAACTCCCCTTTGTGGAGTGTGCATATATGTGAAGGCACGGAGGGGGTCAGGTGAGACTTCAGCCATAGAAGGACGCTCTGTCTGGCCTTCCTGTGAGCTGTGGTACTCTCGGCCTGACTGTCCCTGGAGTCTTCCAGCCGCTTCTGGACGAGATGGGGACTTCAATTACGCTCACGGTGATGTATTTCCTTTTGACTTCTTTATTGCTTCTGTGAACTAGGTCCATGTTATTTTTATGAGTTATTTCTATGTACTTGTAAGCTTTGAAAAAATAGCCGTAAAGAGCTGATTTATCTTCTAAGAGTGCGTGGTTGTGAGTTATTGTGTCTGTCTGTTTTTGTGGTTCAAAGTACTTGCTCCATTATTGCATTGATGATTTATAGTTGTTTTGTGCACTTTTCGGGGGAGAGCAGTACATTGGTGCCTTAGTTCTTCTCTGAAACTACTATATCAGAGTGATTTTGCTCTTAGTTTCCAGGTGGGTTTAGGGGTAGGATGCTTAGGGAGTGACAATTCCAGTATCATGGGCGAGTGGTTAATTGATGCATCATTGAAAAGGTTTGTTAAATCTGTAACTGTCCCGTCGGTTCTGTGGTCTGGTCCGGGTGGATGGGCATGCAGACCAGTGAGGAGATAGAGGTGCAACAACCTGCTTCTGGGGGACAAGGGGATAGCCCAAACTCTCCACATTAAGGAATACTTCGAGTTTAATGAGGGAGGAGAGACCTGCGTACGCTTTGTGTGGAAAGAGTTCAAGGCCACCATTAGAGGGGTTCTGATTGGGTTGGGAGCACAGAGGAAACAGGAAAGGCAGAGGGAAGAGGCAGATCTCCGATCGAAGATAGATAAGCTTCGGCCAGTGGGAGTGGGTACGGGGGGTCAGAATCCCCACGGGAAGCACGATTGTGCGTTTAAAAACCACGACTGAAATATTTGCTTATTGAGGACATTGAAAAGAATCAAACATTTTGGAAGCAGAAATACAGTGAAAAGGGGGACAGGGCAGATGTCATACTAGCCTGGAGATTGAGGGAAGCACGTTAAGTCCAAACCGGTTTACGCGATTAAAAATCCAGAGGGGGAGGTCCTGTTTCACCCGGTGAGGATAGAGGACGAATTCTGCAACTTCTATGAGACCCTATACAAGTCAGGGTACAGAAATTTCTCGGTTCCTCGGCACCCTGTTAATGCCGGGACTATCAGACTCCGCAGCAGACAGTATCAATGGCCCTATTACTGTAGAGGAGGTGGCCAGACGATTAGGGGATTGAATTCAGGAACTACACCGGGTGAGGACAGATTTTCAGTCAAGTTTTATAAAAGTTTTGTGTCCCTCCTGGCTCCTGACCTAGCAAAGATCTTTAATAGCGTACTAGAGGGTGCAACCCTACCAGACTCTATGTTGAGGGCTATTATTGTGGTGATCCATAAGCCGGGAAAGGACCCGGGGGAGTGCTCCTCATATAGACCTATATCGCTCTTAAATACTGATGTCAAGATACTGGCTAAACTTTTAGGACGGGGGCTTGCAGGATTTCTCGCAACACTGACCCATGGTGGCCAGGTTGGCTTTATTCAGGGGAGGCAGGGCTCTGATAATATTAGGAAAAAGATCAACCTAATGCATGTAGTGCAGGATGCGGATCTTGACACTGCAGTGATTTCACTACACTCAGAAAAGGTATTTGACCGTGTTGAGTGGCCCTAAATGATATAGGCCCTGGAGAAGTTCAGATTAGGCCCAGATATGCAAATATTGATTACAGCCCTTTATGGGTCCCCGACGGCACGGGTGCTAGTTAATGGGATCCTGACTGCCTCCTTCCTATTAGCCAGGGGGACGAGGCAGGGCTGTTCCCTTTCTCCCTTATTATATGCTATGTCCTTGGTAGCGCTAGCAATTGCTGTTTGCGCTAATCCGGCCATCAGGGGTATTCAGTGCGGTGGAACATGTTTCAAGCTGTCATTATTTGCAGATGACATATTGGATTACCTAGTAGACGTGCACACATCGGTCCCGGAACTTATGCACCAGATTTCGAGCTTATGACAGTTTTCAGGGCTTACAATTAATGTACATAAATCCTGTATCATGCCTACCCGGCTGCTGGGCTCCTGTCTGGAGAACAGGGGTTCTTTCAGGGGGATGAGGGTCTAGAAGGCGTGAATCACGTATCTGAGTATCCAGCTTCCAAGGGATTTGTCTGCCCTGTTTGCGTATAACTATACCCCAATGCTGTTGACATTGAGGAAGGATCTGGTGAGATTGATTGCCTTGGGTGCTCTCATGGTATGGGAGGCTGATCTCGGTTAAGATGAATGTCCTTCCTCGCTTCCTTTATCTATTGTCCAGCTTGCCCACAGTACTGCCAGAGGGATACTTTGGAGGGTTGAGAGCTCTCCTCTCACGGTTTGCGTGGCAAACAAAGTCCAGAGAATTAAGCATTCGATGCTTACATTACCCAGGGACTGGGGGGATTTGCTTACCCTGACTTACAGATTTACTATAAGGCGGCACAGCTGCAGTGTTTGTGGAACATCTTAGAGACGACGTGGGCAATTACTGGACCTTTCTTGGGGATGTTGCAGCTCATCTTAAAAAAATAAGAGATCTCTTATGGTCTGCAATGAAGGGTATAACCCAGGCGTTGCGCTCACATCCAACTTTGGGGGTCCTATGGTCCATATGGAAAGAATCCAAGACTAAATCCTATTTTTCTTCCTGGCCGTCCCGCTTTCCTCAGTGTGGGGGCCACCAATAGCTTTAGCCAAGCAGGTTTTCCGTTACTCTCAGATTTGGTCGCATTAAGGCTTAGTGAGGGCAGGCCAGTTCTTCTTGGAGGGCTCCTTCATAGGGTATGAAGCCCTGTGTGAGATCTTAGGGAAGGAATCGCTGTCCATCTTTGACTATCTTAGATTAATAGGGTTGCTCACGGGCGGGAGGTGGGAGGGTAAGCTGATCAGGCCATTGACCCTTTTTGAGGAGGTATTAGCTTCAGCAGAGGATCGGAAAGGCATCCTCTCGTGGCTATATAGAACCACGATTATAGCAGAGGGTGGCAACAGACAAGACTTTAAGCAGCGGTAGGAGGACTGGGTAGGTAGACCTGGACCAGGATATTTAGGATTACTTTTCAAGGCAACTTTTTTACATCTTCTATAGAGCACAATTTCAAGGTTTTGCATGGGTGGCATAAGGACCCAGTTAGGCTCTCTAGGATGTTCCGGGGTTCCTCTGCATCCTGCCCTCGTGCTTCTAGGCAACAGGCAACATGTTTTCATATGTGGTGGGAATGTCCTGTGATACACACCTTTTGGTCTGAAGTGTTGGGCTGGATGAAGGAAGTTACAGGTATCCAGCTTGAACTAGACCCCCTCCAGAATTTGTTAGGAGCCCCCCCTGAAGAGAGGGATGAGGAACGGTTCCCAAAACTATGTGAGGCAATGTTAAGGGCAGGTAGGATTGCAGCAGCGCAAATGTCCCCAAGTGCTTCGGAAGGACGGACAGGACGGTCTGGGAACAGAAACTCAGAGATATGCACACAATTAAAAAGCTAACGGCTATTGTGAATGACCAGATGGGCAGTTTCAAGAGGAGTGGGGTCAACTGATTAGTAAGTGAAACTGTGATAATAGGTTTTGGGGGGCTAGGGGGATCTTGTCAGTCCTTTGACGCAGAGAGACTTTCGGGGGGGTCTCATCGCCTGGGGTGGAGAGTTGTCTAATATGGAGAAATAGGCACAAAGACAGAGTGAATGTTCACATCAGGTAAATCTGAAATAGTTGAGTGTATTCTTCTTATGTACACATTCCTGTATAACTGCTGTTTTAAGATGCAAGCATTTCCTGTGTTTAGGGGGGAGAGGGGCAGCGGATGGGGGGGCTACGCTCAGTTGTTATTGGACCGGTTACAACAGAATTTTCTATGCTGTAACTGAAAAGATTTTTTTTTAAATACCTCATAAAAACCCTTAAACCGTCTTTGAGAGTTGGTGTGTTCTTGAGCAAATCTGTGACATTAGTAACTGGAGCTGCCCAGATGCCTTCAACGACTTGGGTGCTCATACATCCCACCGCTTCCAGGCTTATCAAGGTTGAGCAGGCTCATGCCAACCACTGTGAGACAGGCATGGTATCAAGAGATGACAGACAACACATTTCAAGTGTCAAAGAATGTTTTATTTCAATATCGGGTTGGTTTTAGGCATAACTTGCCGTAAAACTAAGGTAGGGATTTCTCCTGCCTAAAGAAAACGAAGGGAAGTCTGTGTCTGTATGTCCAAATCAAAAGGCTGTCTGTGTCAAAACCTATGCTTGCCCTCACATCTTGCCAACAAAATAGTGTTCAAAAGTAAAGTAAAGTAAAGTCAACCAGGGAGAATCCATCCCAGCGCCCGGAATACGGGCTGATACATGCCACAAAGCCGTGGGTCTCTAGAGCACATCCTGTCAGGAAAGTAAAACAGCAACTAAAACGTAGGTTATTCACCATATGAACACTATACTAACGAGCTCTTCCATCTGTGAAGGTGGCTTAAAGCAGTGAGGTCGTTGTTGACCGGCAGTGTGGTTCTATTTATTTTTTCCTTTAGTGCTTCACGGGCCACCCCGAGGTCGGAGGAGCACGAGTAAGAAAAAGGAAAGTGATGTCATTTAGACAGCCACCTGGGGAAAGAAAGTCTCATTAGACTAAGTAAACGGCTAAGATGTCAGTTGCACACTTAAGATATAAAAGCCTGTGAAAACTTTTCTAATGGGTTCTTTTGTGTTTCTATATTTCTTTTCCTTTGAATTTTGGCAGCAATCAGCGACTCCCTTCCCGATGAGAAGGTTCGGTTCCATCCTCTGACGCTAAAGACTCCACATAGAGACTCTGCATATACGAAGTTTCCACCTTTTCTTATGGTGAGTTACTGTGAATTGTTTGCCCTTACCAACAGGACATAGCAACATAAATGTGTGCAGGGGTAGAGAGCGAATTCGAGCAAGTCTCGAGACTGGTACCTTTGATCGATGAAGAATAGTTACTGTACTGGATACAAGGGGATTTGCCCCACTGTAGAAATAGTGTGATGAGATTTGGTATTTGAAGATTACTGTGACTTATGTACAGCTGTCAGAAAATGGAGCAGCGTGAACGGGTTATTGATATTCCTGTTTTATGTTGATTGTTCCCCGATAGGTGGAGATTCTCTTCTGGGTCACTCGATATAAAGGGGACTAAAACCCCACGGAGACAGAACTACACTGCAACTCCAACCAGAACCCTGCAAAGGAAATGTTTTTGATTGTCAAATATATTTCGTTTTTAATATAGAGCTATGGTGATAGATGTTGCATGCCTTACTAACCCTTCACAGAAGCCCCTGAAGAATGTCCCTGTATTCAACACGAGACACCAAGTGTGGAAAGAAACATGTCGGGCACAGTTTGTGGTTGTGAAATGAAATTTGATAGTGAATGAAGACAGAATGAATGGAATGTGATTGAGTGAGTTGTGTTTTTATGAGGTATGGCCCAGTGCAATTAATAGCACAACACAAGACACTTTGACGGACAAGTATCTACACTAATATACTTACCTGTTGAAGGGTGCTAACACATGCAGACAGAACTAGATAGGTGCCTTCTACATGTTGCTAGTAGAAGAAGGTACAGGCACTTCAGCATTGTGAGTGCTTTTTTAGAAAAATATTTTTTGTAAATGCTAAATAAAATATGTATTTTTTCATATGTTTGTTGTCACACAATGTTTTTGGAGTACCACAAATGAAAGTGGTTGAGTAAGAGAATTCACCGGTATCAGGTTGCAATTTTAGACCGCAAGCCTTGTGTTTTGTTGTATTAAGGGTTGATCCCTTTGGTTTAAGGGGATGCTTGTGGTTGACACCCCTAAATCTCTTTATGTTGGATTATGCAAAAGTAAAGTCTCAACAGTTCTTTTCCTACAGTTCCTCTTGGGTTCTCGATCCTAAGTTCAATACAGTTCCAATAACTGCTTGCCTTACCAGTGTTCCACCAGGTCTTGAGGTTCCCTTCCCCAAGTTCAATCTAGAATAGTACATACAAAAATAGGGAGGTCTTGAGGTTCCCTTCCCCAAGACAGCGTTTCTCACTTCTTTTGGTTCTCAGTGTTCCATTCCCCAAGATTTCACTGTAACACTTATACTGCTTTCACTTGCACAGTTCACTATAAAAAAACAATAGGTCTACTTGACCCGCCTTCCAGCTTGCTTTAGCATTCAATTCACAGTTCTCTGTGGTTTATTCCCAAGTTCTGTTGTTTTTCACCCTTTAGGGCTCCATGGTCTAGGTGCAGCTGTCAGACCACAAGGTCCACCCATCACAGATCGCGCAACCAGGAACCTTTATGCTTTTTCTTGACTTTATTCGCGATGTTTGTAATCTTTACAATGGGGAACTCTCTGGTCTAGGCGCTGTTCCACCTTTGGTCCTGATGACTGGCTAGGGAGTTCATTTCTTCTCTCTTCTTGGACTTGGGAGCACAGGCACATGTTCACCTGGGATTCTGAGTCAAAACAGAAAATGAACTCCCTAGCCAGTCATTGTTAGGCAGAATCCTGTTCAGTTCCCTCAGGGACCACTACCCAGGATTAGGACTACAGGTGAGAGCATTAAATCCCCTTTGGTATCAGTCTGTACCACAAAGATTTAGTTGGTAGCTGTGGCTAAGCATTCAGACTTATCTCAAGAGGGAGATGAGCAGTATTCAGGGTTTACACAATAGGTATCACAGTACTATGGAACAAGGAAACAGTGACCAAAGCTTTGTATCAAAAAGAGAATATATTTATTTTATACATATCTAGTTCAACAAATAAATCACAGTTGATCAAGTAAGTTAAGTTTAGTCAAGGAAAAGTATATACAACTCCCTATTTAATTGTAGACAAGTTTGTGGTAGAGTGAAAACTGAGCAAAACGGCACAGTGAAAACCAACTACAAATGGTGCTCTATCAATTTAACGAGGGAAAGCACAAGTTAAACCGAAATATCTTCAGACACCCCCTAGCAACACTTCCCTGAAGTTTTGTGAACAAGTAATGCACAGTAACATTTTAACAGAAAGATAAGTAAATGAAAACTGAGCAAAATGGCACTCCACAAGTTAAGACAGTAGGAAGGAAGAGGGGTTTAGAAGATTCAGGTGCATTAACACATTTCTCATTGAAAACCAATCTAGTGAGAGCAGATCTAACAAATCAGCCAGAGTCAATAGGCCTGAGACAGAGTCAGTGGTACAGGACCAAGAGCTTAGGAGCAAAAATGTTCTTGTAGCTGCAGTCAAGTCTTTGGTAAACGAATGTGGAAAAGGTAGATGCGAGGTGAAAGACAATGTTAAGACAGAGGACGGCCAACCCAACAGGTAGGTAAAGGATTTAAAACACCTTTAGGGCTACCACGAGGAAAAGGGCGGCCTGGCGGAACAATGTACCTTAAACGTGAAGAAGTGGCTCCTGCGGTGGCGGTTGTTCCTGGTAGTTCCTGCAGTTCGAGGGGGCCAGCAGAGGAAGAGAGGCTCTCGTCGTGGAGGAAGGTTCGAGTCACTGCACTACCCAGGGATGAAACCAGCCGCGGTGCTGCCAAACGAAGTTTAAAAGGTACGCTCCTTTTAATCGCGGTCCGGGTCGATAGCTGCCTGGCTATCCGGTCTCCAAGTGCTGGGCACTGTCGATTCGACCAAGGCAGGTCCGGGGAAGCGATGGGTGAACTATTTGTCCCCACCAGCTCAAGGGAAGAAGGCTCTTTCGATGAAGATCTCCTCTCGTCGTGTGGAATAAAAGTGGTGAGACGATCCGGCAGGGCTTCACGGTGGTGTAGATGATGAAGATGTCTGTGGCTTCTCTCCCCTTCGGTTCCGTAGTTCCAGTGGCGACGTCTTGCTCTTCCAGTCCTCAGGACCCTGCTTTTATGCAGAAAGAGACCCATTCATACAGCCTAGCTGTCACTCACACAGTGGAGTGGTCTTCTTGGCGGCTGACCCTCCAGCCTATCAGGTTAGAGTGCGACCTGAGTTGCTGCGCAACTCTGTCCAGTGGTTCTACTCCTCCTCCCAAACAACAGACCCACCCCAGACTCAGAGGCGCCGAAAGGAGGGCTTCTTGGCAGAAGCCCGCCAAAAGAGGGAACAAAGGATCCCCGACCTAGGTTAAGAGTTTACAGTAAGACACGAGAAAGAAGTTATATTAAAGTTCTGGCAAATAAAACCTACCGGAGTAAAGTTAATAATGAAATACACCGGCGGTATGTTAGAGGCTGTCAGTAAAAGTATTAGCCTCGAACAATGGGAAAATCCCATAGGAAAATATTTGCGGTTGAATATTTTTGGTAGTAACCACTGCCACGAGCCAGAAACTTTAGAGAGCAGGACTTTAAGGTACCCCCTCGAAAATGAACCCAAGGGAAAAACTATTAACCCTTCCCAGTACCTCCATAGTAAGATGGGTTGGACTGGTTTAGTTCATAGGATTTGACTAGTAAAGTCAATGGGGACTTTACATACCCTGGGAGACAGTAGTCAGCCCCAGGGTATGGAGTCTATGTTTGGGGATCGCTACGACACCCCTGTGTCACTGCACTGAGGGTGCTGTGTAACACATGTGAATAAAGATGGTTCCTATGGGTGAGAGAACAATCCCATATGCATTAAACACAAAAATAGCCTAGAACACACATAGCAAAAATGCCTAAGAGTGGGAAAAAGAGTCTCACTCTTAGCAGGTAAAAAGAAACAAACCCTTCAAATCCAGCAAAGCTGCTGGGGGTGCTCTTTAGGTAAGGGAAATTAGCCATGAAATGAGAATTCTCCCTAACAGTCATTAGGACCAAAGGTGGAACAAGAAGCTGCAGCGCCGGGTCCTCGGTAGCGGAAAGGTAAACAACAGTGTTATAGCAGAAGTCCTGGCAGAGAAGCATACTAGGCAGTTGAAGCTACATAAGAAGTCCTAGTAAGGAAGTATACAAGGCAGTTGAACTTACATAAGAGGTCCTGGCAACAAAAGTACACCAGGCAGTTGAAGCTACATAAGAAGTCCTGGCAGGGAAGTATACAAGGCAGTTAAACCTACAAAAGAAGTCCTAGCAGGGAAGTATACAAGGCAGTTAAACTTACATAAGAAGTCCTGGCAAGGGAAGTATACCAGGCAGTTGAGGCTACATAAGAAGTCCTGGCTGGGAAGTATACGAGGCATTTGAGGCTACATAAGAAGTCCTGGCAGGGAAGTATACCAGGCAGTTGAGGCTACATAAGAAGTCCTGGCAGGGAAGTATACAAGGCAGTTGAACTTACATAGGAGGTCCTGGGAAGAGAAGTACACCAGGCAGTTGAAGCTACATATGAAGTCCTGACAAGACAAGGCAGTTGAACTTACATAAGAGGTCCTGCAACGAGAAGTACAGCAGGCAGTTGAAGCTACATAAGAAGTCCTGACAAGGCAGTTAAACTTACATAAGAAGTCCTGGCAAGGGAAGTATACCAGACAGTTGAGGCTACATAAGAAGTCCTGGCAGGGAAGTATACAAGGCAGTTGAACTTACATAAGAGGTCCTGGCAAGAGAAGTACACCAGGCAGTTGAAGCTACATAAGATGTCCTGGCAGGAGAGTATAGCAGGCAGTTGGAAGTGCATAACAAGTCCTGGCAGGGGAGTATACCAGGCAAATAGCACAACTACAAGGAATGTCAAGAAAGAACAGTGTTTGTTAAATAAAGAAGAAACGTGTGTTAAAGAAGTACCTGCAAGGCTAAATAGCTTTTTACCTAACAGATTGTTGTGGGCCGAGGACAGCACAAAGAACTGTCAGAAGAAGAGACATTGCCAACCCATTGGAGAATTCAGGGAAGCGACCACTAACTGGAACCAAGGTTCACATTTACGTTGGAGCCATTCTATTTTTCATTTATGAACATTTATGCCAACAGCAGGTTAAAGACATTTTCCTTTTCACATTATTATTTTGTTTGTAGTGAGAGGGTCAGGATATAATGTTTGGACACAAGATTTCCAACATCCTGACACAGACTTCGTTTTTGTTTTTCAGGAAGGGGAACTCATCTTTAGAATAAGGTCAGAGAGGCATTTTCCCAACCCATATGATTTAAATAAAGGTTTATAACAAAAAACATGACAACTTTGTGTTTGGGTTTCATTTCTGACCCATCACATCTATTATGGAATCATTTGCATCCAGAGGAAAACAAAGGGATCCGGTACCATTGAATGGAGAGGCACAGAACATGACCCGATGACTCAGGAGATGGTACAGAAGGACAAGGTTCTGGCAGCGATTGCAGCCTCGCGATCCTCACTAGAGAGCAAGATAGAGGAAGTTAAGATTGACGTTAATTTGCTACGCCAAGATGTGCGCTCGCTGGCTGAAAGAGTAACAGCCACAGAATCGTTGCTGAATGAGAATGTTACTGCCACCACTGTCTTGGAGAAGAAGGTATGTGACATGGAACTAAGCATGCCACCCAGCAGCTACGTGTTGAGGATGCAGAAGGGAGATCAAGACAGAATAATATTCATGTCCTGGGCCTACCGGAAGATGAAAAGGGGAATGACCCAACCACTTACATAGAGAATATGATTCTACAAGAGGTGGGCCCAGGGAAGTTGTTCCAAGGCTTTATGATAGAGAAGGCACACCGTTCCTTGCAGCGAACACCACCGCCGGGTGCCAATCCGAGACCCATCATTGCATGGGTACTCAACTTTAAAGACAGGGAAGTGATCCTACAATATTCCAGGGAAGGAGGCTCCATACAACGTGGTAACCTGAAACGTGCAGAATTTCCAGACTATACATCTCCAGTACAGAACTTGAGTGTATTGGCCAGGACTCTCTTGAACAAGTCGATAGTTTTGTATATTTGGGATTTGCCATCTTTGTTAAACAGCACAAATCACATGTGAAGGGCTGGTTATTTTCCTGTGGGGTGGCGCGTTGCAATCAATTACTACGGGTTGATTCTAGATATGGTAGATTCTCCATTTTGCCCTGTGTGATGCTCCATGAAGGGAAAATTGTCCCAAAAATATTGTATGACATAGAACTTTTACCATCGTGGGCCTTGGATTTATTGCCCATTATTGAGGGGAGGATGTGGAGGGTGGAGGAAGGTTCTGCAGGTCTTGACTAGTACCGCCCTCGCTGCAGTTAGATACGAGTTGGGCCTTTACTTACTTAAAAGTCAAGCCTACTGGAAGTATTTATCTTTTTATTATAAACTGCTATGTCCAATGGGTGCACCTTCTTTATATACAGAGCTCAATGTGATTCTCAAAGAGAGAGGGGATATATTTGTCTGTGAATTCACAGATTTCTGCATTCTACTCAGTGATCTGTGGCTTTTACCAGGTGGCCCTGTTGATAATCCAATGAAAGTGAAATAAATTCCTTATAGGCAAGATTGGGCCCATACGATTAATATCTTTAATTCCTATGAGTCTCTAAAACACTTGAGGCTCGATTTTAAATCAGTTGGCGTTCTTGCACCATATCTCGCTATCTATACCCATTGGTCCATTAGATGCTCGTTCATCAGGTTTCGATGGAACTTAGTTTTCACAAGGCAGGTGCTCGTTGGCTACAATAATTCATCAGATGAGTTTGGTCTCTGTCGCTTTTGCAATTCAACTCAGTCGAGACCTTTGAGCACCTATTCGTCTTCTCTTCCAACTTCCGAAGCTTCCGTGATTTGCACTTTCAGCGATTTTCATCATCATTGGCTCTGATGTCATATGATTCTTAGCTGGACGAACCACCTCATTGGTTCTGGCAGTTACAGGCTGTTAGGGAGAATTCTCTTATAAGGCTAATTTCCCAAACCTAGTGAGTCCCCAAGCAGCTTTGCTGGATTTTTGGGGTTTGTTTTTTTCTCCTGCTAAGTGTGAGACTCTTTTACTCCCACTCTTAGGCATGATTTGAGGTATGTCTCTGACTGTGTGATTTTGGGCTATGGGGTTTTTTACTCCCTAGGGTATCATCTGTTTTTGTGTATGTGTTACACAGGACCCTCAGTGCAGTAACACAGGGGTGTCATAGTGACCCCCAAACATAAACTCCATACCCTGGGACTGACTACTGTCTCCCAGGGTATGTAAAGTCACCATTGGCTTTACTAGTCCACAATTGTGAACAGAACCAGTACAAACCATCATATTGTGGAAGTACTGGAAGGGGTTACTTCGATTACCCCTTGGTGTGTTTCCAAGGGGGCACTGTCCAGTCCCCCCTTGTCGAGTTTATGCCTGGTGGCAGTGGTTACCACGCAAAATATTCCACTGGAATATTTCCTAGGGGATTTTCTCATTGATTTTAAACGCACCACTTTTTGGTGCAATGTTAAAGATACCGCCGGTTTATTTATTTAATATTAAATCACCGGTTGGGTATTTTTGCCAGAACTCTTTTCTAAAATGGCATTTGTGTCCGTCTCTGGAACTCCAAACAAGGTCGGGCCCTTTGTTCCACTTTTTGGCGGGCTTCTCCACAGAAGCCCTCAAACTGGTGCCACTGTGTCTGGGTTCAACAGGATGTGTGCGTGGGGGAATGGGCACCCTGGACTGCGTTGCCTTAGCAACTCAAGTCGCACTCTGTTCTGATTGGCCCAGTGGTGAGCCGCCCGGCTCACCACTTAGCATGGTTGAGTGACAGCTAGGCTGTTGATTGGGGGGTTTTCTGCATAAAAGCAGGGCTTTTGGGACTGGAACTTCAGAAGTCGCCACAGGACCTAAGAAATCCAAAGAGGGGAGAAGCTGAGCCATCTGCAACGACGACACCACCAGTGGAGCCCTGTTGCAACGACCTCAACACTTGCCAAACAAGAGAAGATCTTCTGCTGAAAGAGTGTTCTTCCTCTGAGCTGGTGGGATCAACCAGTTCGCCATTTCGCCTTCCAGGACGTCTCTTGGTCGAATCGCCCGTGCAAAGCACCCCGGCGGCCGGATAGCCAAGTTTCACCACTGTGACCGCAAATACCAGGAACGCACCTTTTAACCGACGAACTCCGCGGCTGGTTTCTTCCCTGTGCAGTGCAACGACTCCAAGTTTCCTCATCGACGAGATCCTCTCTTCCCCTGGTCGAAACCACAAACTGCACCCACTGCCAGGAACAACTGTCACCGCTGGAGCTTCCTTAACTTTAAAGGTACTGTGTTCCACCTGGCCTCCCTTTCTTCGGTTTGCTCAAGGTGACCCTTAAATCCTTGGCTTTCCAACAGACTTGAATGCATTTCGCAACTGTGTTATCTTGGGCACATTTCACCTTGCCCCATTTAAAGTGGGCCTGGCCTATGAACTTTGGCTCTACAGTAGACTCTGCCTTCACTAACTTGTTTTGGTCTCTTAAAAGTGTTGGGAACTGTTTTATTTTTATGACCTGCCTTTTTCTCTCCCTTTTACTTAATTATTGGAGTGCCATCTAGGTTACGCGCTCACCTCTGTTTTGACAAAAGGTGGTGTTTTGATTTAGACTTGTCTAATAATTCTTAAGGGAGGTGTGTATACTTTTCTGATTGTGTTTTGAACTTGCTTTGATTACTAGTGGTAGTGTATTTTCTAAAGTGTGTGTTAAATAAATAATTATATACTTTTGATACAAAGCTCTGGTCAGTGTTTGCTTGTTCTACTGTGTGTTTAGCCCTATTGTGTATCCTCTGTATACTATCTAACTCTTCTTGAGAAAAGTCTGACTGCTCAGCCACGGCTACCAGGTCAATCTGGGTGGTACAGACTGCTACCAATTGGGTTTACTGCTTATTCCTGTAGTCTTAATCTTCTTGCAGTGGTCCCCAAGGGAACTGCACAGGATTCTGCCTAACACAGGCTTTTTGATATCCTTGAAACTGGAGTGAGCTGCAGATGCCAATAGTCGTTTTTGCATTTGTTTAAATATTTGTTTATGACATTATATGGTATTTTAACAATTTTATCTAGAATCCTAAGTGACAATGACCAAAGTGTTTTTTCTTTTGCTATTTTTCTAATAATGAAATACTGTTTGTAAAGATGTTTTATATTTTATGTTTTTATGTTTTTATGATATGTCAATCTGTAATTGAAAATGTTTTAAGCTTGGACTTGTTAAAGGTTATTGTATAATCATAAAACAATTTAAAAAAACAAACAAAAAAACTTATCTGTCCCGACAACGGAGAGACTCCGGAGTCTGGGCCTCAAATATATGCTCATTTATCCAGCCAAATTGACAGTGCTTTACAAAGGGAGAGCAATCTTCTTTGAGACTCCAGAGGACGCAACCTCATGGATAAACATGTGGAAGACGGACATGATAAGCCTGGGAACAGCCCTTGAGTCCGTGGATGTTGCAATCCCTTACGTGGTTTGCTGGATTTTGTGTGATAAAAACACAGACTAACAATGACTGTGGACGCGGCTTCTAGTGGGAGCGCTACCCTTCACAATGTGGAACGTCTAGCAGCCCGTAGACTGATACATTAAGGATGTACCAAACTGACGCCGGTTGCCAACGCCCGCAGTCCCTATGGTGGCGTTTTGCCTTGTGGAGGCGGGTTGGCTAGAATGGCACAGTTCTGTTGAGCTTTGCTGTTGCCTAATTGTTTATGGCATGTACACTTTGTTACGGACAGGTTGTTTTTCTTTGATTTTGTTAGGGTGAACCCCCACGCCAGCAGAGCTGTGCTAGGGGTCAGCGGATTTTGAATTCGTGGAAGGCCTAACTCCTTCCCTTAGCCACAAGAACTCAGGGTCCACACAAGCAAGGTACACTAGAGGTTTATTACAGCCACAAAACCACTGGGGATCACATGCGCGGAGGGGAGTCCATGCACCTTTCAGCAAACTCTGGCTCCCAGGCCAGTTGTGATGACATGAGACATCACAATTTGCTTCACTCTCCAGGCCCTTCTCCAAAACCTATCTCCTAAACCTATCTCCACTCCGGATAGGCTGAGGAGTGGTAGGGCCCCTATACAATCCCTTATAGGTGTTAAACTATTGGACTAGTTGATGTCAGGTGTCAGGCTTGCACTATCCCCAAAACTGGTACTCTGAAGTTGTTACAGTGCGCAAACCCTGTGATTGGTCAGTGACCCCCACTATCCACTATCCACCCCTAGGGCCGTAGATGTTGATTGGCTAAGCCACGGGCCCCCAAGCCTGGGACAAACTCTGTTCCCAAGCCGCAAGGCACCTGTGAACATTGCATGTGCAATTATGTGTCGGCAAGGTGCAACTATGTGTCAGTGCCATAACTGTATGACTGCCGTGAGCGCACTCCGTTCCCAGCGCAGAACTGTAACTTGGCTGTAACAATTTGTAGCGACCGTTGTCTGGTCAGTGAGACAGGTGGCTCTTCCCAGCCACCAAATCTCAGTACTCATCAGCTCGGCCGGATCACGTGCTTGAAGACCACGTTTGTGAGCATGGGAGCTGTGAATTATTCTGTATTTTACTAGACATGGCCTTTCCTGCGGCCATTGTTACTTCAGTTCAGTGTTTGGAATGTCATTTGCAACATTGCGAGCTTGGCAGGGGCTTTGTTCCCCCTGTAAAGATTCTGTTTGCACAGCATTTGTGTGGCTTGAGGTTTCTCTAAGACGATCGTGGCCTACTAGATTTCCTAAGCCATGGTCTGGCTCCTACTGTATGTGTTTATCCATAATGTCCATAGGTTAGTGTGTCATGGCTGTCAGGTCCCTTGAGTGTTCCTGTCATACCATGGGGTTATTTGCATGTAAGCAGCTGCAAGCATTTACACAAGCCCTTCTTGATTCTTGCGTTCCTGCGTTGCTGTAGCAAGCCTAATGGCAAAATAATAAATGGGCAGACAGTATGTATATGTCACTGTCCTCTAACTCATAGAGCTGTACATGGGTGTCCTTTGTGTAGTTGGGTGTGTGAGTGTCCAGGATTTGTGGATGGAACGCGTGCTTCCTGTCTAACGCAGCTGTGTCATCATGATGTCTCTAACGACTAGTGCCATGGCTTCTCGGTGCGTTAGTCGATTCTGTCCATGTAGCTGTCTCCAGCTCCATCTTGTATATCTTTGTCCACCCTGGGTAGAGTTCGTATTGCTGCAGGGTTGTAGGGCCTGCTGAGAGGGTATCTTTCATGGTAGTTATCCACCGTAGGAGCAGTGGGAATTGATGTGAGCTCATATGATGGGCGGCCATATTATCTTGGGTGCTTCTTCCGGCTGGAGGGTCTTTCTGGACGGAAGGCACATTCTAACCTTTCCTCTTCAGTTTGCTTGGTTGAAGGCATCCTGGGAGCAAAGGGAGGTGGGCGGGGAATCAAAGTGTATGGATACTCTTAGCTGTTCGCGCTTAGCCTAAAATTAGAAATTCAAATTACACACTTTTGATAAGGATGTCCTATATCCAAAGATAGCGACAAATTATATGCAAAATTACAGTTGCAAGCACATTTTTTTAAAGAAATAGTTTGGGTTAGTGGTATTCTTGATGTGTGAGTTTATTCACTCCAGATTCATCATAAATTGAACAGCCAAAACGTGTCTCCACTCTCTGTCTTTTTCAAGGCTGTATGTACACCAATTAAAGTGAGTTCACATGTTGTTTGAAAAGGAAAATTGCTATAAAACAAAAATTATTTTTTAGAAAAATTGCAGAGTGTATGCCAGCACAATGAAAGTTCAATGACAAATGCCAAAGACGGGATTAGAGGAGAATGGAGAGAAGACAAACAGACATATGGCCTTATGAATTACTTTTGTCATGAATTATCAAACAAACATATAAATCCCAATTAATTGACAAGTTGATGTTGCAGTACCTTTCATACTGGTTGTTGCCCAACAAGGGAGGCTAATACCCAGTATATAGTGAGTGATTTTCACAAATTCGCTTTGAATACAAAATAATAACAGTAGCAGTGTTGCAAATGCTATATTAGTGCAGGAAGCAGGGTGGGTTGTGCGCACACAAACCTTAGTTGGTAGTGACTAGCTAATATTTGTGCTACAAATAAGTGTTATTCACAATCCCAATGTGTAGTCATTTCATCCTCATTGTGTTAAAATATCTAAAACAGATGCGCAATCTGAATGTCATTAGGCTTAGTAAGATCGTTGTCTTTGTCCTCCCTGTTTCCCCTCCCTTGTCTCGTCGCACCTTAGGGTTTGCCAGTAATGAGCACTTTTGAATACGGTGAACGCAAGGTGGTGGGAAAAGGGTGAACCCCACGGAGTGATAATCTGGTTGTATGAGATACAAGTTGTGAATCAGAAGGAATACAAAAGTGTAACAAAGTGCCAAAGATCATTATCGGTTGCGTGACCTGTTATGGGCGAATCGTGTGGTCCGCCAACTGCGCCTAAAACGAGTGACCTCTGCTTGAAAGGAGCCAGTGAAGGCAAATATACAGAAGCTGGATTTTATAACAGTTGCTGAAGTGAATGAGAAAGAGAGCAATCTATGTGAACTGTTGAAAAGCCTGGATGTTTAAAAGGTTGAACTGGAAATGTTTTGGAAGCCAGGAGATTTGAACTGATTGTAGTTTTGAAGATGGAAGAGCTGGCTTCTTGGGGAAGGGAACCCCGAGACCTTTTGGAACTGTTTTGAACTCTTGGGGAAGGGAACCCCGAGGCCTGTTTGGAACTGTTTTGAACTTGGGGAAGGAGAAGCTGAAAACAAGCCAGGAGCAGAACTTTATTTTTAACACAATTTTTTTTGCTGCGGACATCCCTACACATTGTATAGATTTCGTTGTGAGGGCAAGTATAGGGTTTGGACACAGACAGACTTTTGAGTTGAACTTACTGACACAGACTATCCTTAGTTGCTTTAGGTAGGGAAATCCCACCTTAGCATATGGCATGTTAGGCCTTACTTCATCCTGATGTTTAAGAAAAATAAACCTTTATTTTAGAAAATTAAATTGAATCTGTTGTTTGTGTCTTACTTCATGATGCCATATCAGTCCATGTACTCGAAATTTGCCAGATAGTGCAGTTACCTTCCAATGAATTGATGTTGACACGGACAAGACAGGGCAGACTTGTTATAGTACATTGCTACATTGAACATAAGGACATATATTTTGTGAATTCTTACTCTCCCAACCATGCGATATCTACCTTAAATTCCTTCGCCCGTTGAGCTGTAGATTGACACGCCTAAGGGATATGCAGTTCCTCTGCGGAGGCGACTTCAACTGCACATTACACCCCATCAAGGATAGGCCCGACTCCGGAGACAGTCACCTGCTTCGATGACTCTTAACGCTATATTAAGCAATATATCCCTTATACCGGACATTAGGAAGCACGCGATCGAACGCGGGACCACTGACTCTAGGGATCTAACCCGATATTTGAAGAGCGGATATTTTCTGCTAAACCTAATAAGGGGCATTAGAGAAAACACACCCTGATTTGAAGGAGGTCTCAAAGGGGACCGTAACACGTGTCATCTGAAAGGGCACTTTGTGGAAAATTTACATATTAAACCACGTTTTGAAAAACTGGGCGCAGTCTCATCCTGGGTTTTCTCTTTCACTTATGTTTTCATGTGGTCCTCTCTTGGCTAAACCACAAACCCAGTGAGACGCGACCCATTGCAAACCTTTGAAATCAAGTGAAACTAAATAGTATTGGAAGGAACATGTCGCCATGTTAGACCAAACCCACATATCAAGAATTTGTGAAACTTTGTTTTCCCTTATAGACATATGGAGGGCGCTGAATGCTGATTTTAGATGCTAGTCATACTACTCTGCCCACACAAGGTCTATAGCAGAATCGATTATGTGTTTGTGGGGATTGAACATCTGAGAGAGTTTACTAAGGTGGAGTATACTGGCCGGTCGATCTCGGACCACTCCCCGCTTTTAGTACACTGGAACCGACAGAGAGACAGACCACCCATTCCTATGTGGCATACGTCTGCGCAAACCCTATGAGATGACACCTTTAGTGACCACATGGAAAATGTCCTCATTGATTTCTTTAAGACAAATGTGGTCAGCGTGGATAAATGTGAGACAGCCTGGGAGACACTTAAAGTGGTAGTTAGAGGAGAGATGATCGCCAAAGCGGGGGGCTATTAGAAAAACATTACGAGCAGACCTAGAAACATTAGAGAACCATATCCAAACCATAGAGAATACTGAGATCTTAGACGCATCCACAGAATCGGAGCTGTTGACACTCTGGGTATAATCACTGCGGCATGGGGAGAGGCTTAGGAAATTTGGTTATGAGGTACATGTAACACGAATGCATGGGGAAGGAGGCAAATCTGGGAGGATGCCGGCGTGGTTGTGTGCGACCAAAAGGCCCCGGCTTGCGATTACGCTGATAAGAGATGAGTCTGAAGCCAGCTGGCAAACCCACACACAGAGACTGTTGATATAGAGGCAATGAGTTACACACTCTCTCGGATAAAGCTACCGCCGCTCACTATTGAACAGGCCTCCACCCTAGATATGCCATTAAGAGTCGAAGAGCTGAGAGGGATGATCACATCATTGATGACCGGGAAGGCCCCAGGCACGGACGGACGGACTCCCATCAGAATTTTATAAAGAATTTGGGGATACCCTGGCCCCTGTCCTTCTCAAGAGTTTTTGTGGAGGCATGCAAGCTAGACCGACTACTGAACAGGATGTGGAAGACAATGATAGTTTTAAAGCCCGAGAAAAAACAAGACTTGTGAGAATCATACAGGCCTCTGGCAATGTTAAATCAGGATGTTAAAATCTTGGCGGCATTGCTAGCCGGACACCTCATGCGTGTTATTGGTACTCTGATACATGAGGATCAGACTGGTTATGTCCCGGCAGTAACACCTCCATGAATCTTCATCACCTACAACATATTATTGATCAGACTAAGGGCCCGATTCATGGAAGTGTTTTATAATGGTGCAATCCCATAGGAAAACATTCCATGATCAGGCCCTGATTCTCATAATGCCCCATTTGCAGTTGCATCTCTAGATCCAGTCAATGCTTTTGACTCTGTATATTGGGAATGGATATATGCAGCGTTGCAGGAGTTTAGGATTGGCGAGGGCTTTATTCGGTGGGTGAGGCTATTATATTCTGAACCTGTTGCTAGGGTCAGAACGGGTAAGCAGGTGTCAGGAAATTAGGGCATACAAAGAGGCACTAGGAAGGGATGCCCATTGTCACCAATGCTGTATATATTGGCGTTAGAGCCATTGGCAGTATTCCTATGAAGTGAATTTGGTTAGGCTGAAATATGGGCGGGCGGGTGGGTCGAGGCTTGTGATCTCTCTATATGCAGATGATGTTCTCCTGTACTTATGTGAATCTGAGCACAATCTGCCCCTGGCTCTAAAGGTGCTAGATAACTTTGCTAGATTCTCTGGTATCTCCTTTAGCAAACAGAAATCGTGCTTGTTCCCCCTGGCGGGACTCCGAAAATACAACGCCGGGGACGTACCGGACTTAGGACTACGATGGGAGATATATACATGCAAGTACTTGGGTATATATGTCACACATACACCAGAAAGTATGCATGCCCGAAACACAGTAAAAGTGGTGAACAGAGTGAAATGGTCCATGAAATTCTGGAGTGGACTGCCCTTGTCATTAATAGGACGTATCGCATTGTTGACAATGATCGTGTTGCTGCGTCTACTATATTATTTCGCCAACGTGCACTGTTTTATTGTGTCCAGTTTCTTCCGAAACCTGGACTCCATGATTAGGGGCTTCCTGTGAGGACACGGCAGACACAAAATAGCCTTGACCACCCTGTGTATGAAATATGAACACGGTGGTGCACAGCTTCCATGGTTCACGCAATATTAATTAGCCACTCAGCTACAATACGTGGTGGGTTGGCTATCAGACGAGCCGACAGTAGATTCAAAGTTGCTGATGGGAGCTCTGCACCCAGCAGTGATTATTAAAGAGGCCCTGTGGATTATGGACCGACGCCTGGGAGGAACATTGCACATGATAAGACTGAGTAGACAGATATGGGCGAGAACGGTGAGAGTAGGCAGATCAAGAAACCCATACTCACCACAGGTATCCATGATGGCAGACACATTCTTATACATTAACGACTTAACTGTGGTCAGAAGATGGGATGAAGTAGGACTCACTTCAGGGGGAAATATGTATAAGAATGAGACGTTTAGAGAATTCGAAGACTTGATACTTGTGGAAGGGGTCAATTCTGGAGGTATCTGAAACTCGTTAAGATTGCAGAAAGAAAATGATCAGATTGGCCAGCGGAACCAGATACTACTAAACCGTTGACACTATTATATGAACTTGAGGATTGCTGGAGGCCTGAATTAAGGCTGTGTGGGCGTTCATTGAATGCAACCCATAGGAGAGGGACAACATCAAGACAAGAAGGACGAGGGAAGCTCTGACTTGGAACTGGCACTAGAAAATAAGCAATGGGAGAAAGCAATAGGTTTTGGCAAGAACGTCTCTCGCAATGCTAGATTTACGTTACTCCAGCTTAACTTGCTACACAGGGCATATGTGAGCCCCAACAAACACACAAAGGATGTTCCCATAAGGAATTGTTCTAACGACTGAATCACAAATAAGTTAGCATTGTATGGTGCAACATGGAAATTAATCCCATAATTTGATTGTTATAATACTTGGCTGGCTTTAAGAATAAGTTTGTGAGAACAGACAATAAATGATTATAGTACACTGCAACAATGATTTGAAAAAGCATTAAATACATGGTTTGTTTCATAAATTCAAATAAGCAACCAAAAAGCAAGAAACATATGTAAGTTCATAACCTGAAAATACATAGATAAAACATATATTATATGCAAAAACTGTCAGAGATCTAAAATTATACATAGACAAGCATGAGTAGTGGACAGCGATATCTAGGGTCTGCGCCAAGAACACGGAAATCACAGTGGCATTTGACGCCAAGAACACGGAAATCACAGTGGCATTTGACGCCAAAAACATGAAAATCCCAGTGGCGTTTTCAACGATGTGGAGAAATACGGGCTGCCTTCTTCAGGACCAGAGACAGTTCTGGACCCCGCAAAAGGTAAATAGTCTGGCGCTCTGTGTTTAGTTATTTACATGGCGATCCAAGGGATGCCTTTATGGATACGTCGCGACCCCCAGCTAGATCACAGTTATCTCCAGCATTTATGGTGCCGTGCTTAACTAAGGGACCATTCCTGCTATTTACTAAGCGAGTTAACCACTCGTCCACTTTTCATTTACTTACTCCCAGTCCCTGTAGATCGGGATCAACCTTTCCGCCATGCGGAGGTCCACTACCTGTTTCCAGCGTGCCTCCCGCACTCCTGACCCCCGACAACTACTCCGATTAAAGCAGCGAGCAGCAGTGCCACTTCACGGTAGTTCCCTGAGGTAGGCTCTCATAGGTGTCTTGGTTCTAGTTTATTCAATCCTTTTCTACATGACCACCCTCAGCGTGACATTAGGGAGTAGTTTCTTACTTGTAACTCAATTTCTCCAGCGTTGGTATCTTTCATGGATTCACCTGCTGTGAATATTCCCTGTCGTCAGACTGGGAATCCCCGGAATTCGAATTTAGTAATTTTCCTATGAAAAAAACGTTGACACCTTGAGTATCCCATCAACGTGGTTGTGGTTGCTTTTGTCAGCACCAATGGGACATCGAGTGTATAGCTAGGCCCCATCAGCTTCCCCTCAGATTTTAACCACTCCAGCTGGAGGATATCCTTTTAAGGATGTTTGCTTGAGGAAGCACTCTTGATATGAGGCCCATTGAGCTTCTAGGGAAAGGTGAGGAAAGGGAGCTAGAAGTTGGACTTCTTGGCAAGGTCCGTGATGTGAGGGGAGAAGGAAAAAGAGGAGTCAAAGATGACCCCAAGGTTTTTTGCCACACAAGTGGTTGAGGGGAGGGGACCCAAGGATGGCGGCCAGATAGTGGGAGGGAAGCAGGTAGCAGGTGTCCCAATGAGAAGGATCTTGGTCTTACTGGCATTAAGGAAGAGATCATTAGCAGAGCACCATGCCTGAATAGCAGTCAGGCAGTCAGGTATGAGAGAGGAAGAAGAGGAGGTAGATTAGGGAAGCTTAAAGGAGAGCTGTGTGTCATCAGCATAATACTGTAAGTGAGGAGGGAGTGTGGAGATCAGGTGAGTCAGAGGGGCAAGGTAGATATTGAAAAGCTGCAGTGATAGAATATAGCTCTGAGGGATGCCGCAGGTAGAGAGTGAGGTGGCAGAGAGGAAAGGGTCCAGTTGCACCTGGGAAGGTCGGTTAGAAAGAAAGGAGGTCTGCCAGACCAGTGCCCGGTCCGTGAGGCCTACGGTATCACAGAGACGATTTATGAGGATGGCATGATTGACCGTGTCAAAGGTAGAAGAAAGATCAAGAAGGATCAAGAAGGATCAGAATGGTGGGAAACCTGGAATCAAGATTTGAGAGCAGGTCTTCACAGGTGTTCAGGAGAGCAGTTTCCGTGCCTCTAGATGCTCTGAAGCCAGGCTGGGGGTCATGGACATATCCAGCAGATTTAGTGTGGTGAGTCAGTTGGGGGATGACCAACTTCTGCAGGAGTTTGCCCAGGAGAGGGGTGATGGAGATAGGACGATAGTTAGCCGGGCAGGAAGGATCTGCAGATGGCTGTTTTAGGAGAGGGTGCACAAAGGAGTGCTTGAGGGGTTGTGGGAAAGAGCCAGGGGAAAAGGAATGGTTACATTACAGAGGCCCGCCAAGACAGGGGATAGAGAGAAAAGATGTTGTCCTTGATAGTTCTGGAAGAGCAGAGGAGCACCTGTTTGGATGAGACTTTCATAGCGCAGACTACTGTAGAGACCTCATCCGTTGCTGTGGGCAGGAGGGAGGAGAGAATGGAGGAAGGCGAGAGGGGGGCAAAAGTAGCCAAGAGCGAGGGGTGATAAGGGGGGAGTAGAGGAGAGTGAGGACAGGATGTCCTGAGTTTTGGTGGAGAAGTGGGAGGCCAGTGCAGTGCAGAGGGACTGGGAGGGAAGAGAAGTAGAGGAGACTGCAGTAGGATTGGCAAATTTTTTACAGATTTTAAAGAGTTCAACCGTGTTATTGGTGGTCCCAGAAATGCAGGCTTGGACATGTGTCCTCTTCTGGATATGGGTTGTTTGACCTAAAAAAACCTGACCTACTGCCCATTTGCCATTATTTTTTTTACCTACTTTATTTTTTACCTACTGCGGGCGGGAGACACCCTGCAACTCTCCCTAATGCGGGGGGAGATCCCCTTGCGCCCCCCCGATAATCCCCCCACCTCAAACTATTCCCTTACCCCACCCAACAACTATTTTTTTATTAAAGTGTACCATTTGACCTACCAAATTAGGTCAAAAAATGCAGTGAAATGGAAGTAGGACAAATTGGCATTAGATCAGATTGGACAATACCGGTCTTCTTAGAGCAGATGGAGAGTCGATATTGCCTTTGGAGCAGACGGCAGGCCAGTTTGTCAAAGGATGTGCTTGAGGCCTACCACTTCCGCTCAGCCAGCAGCTCTGCACTTGCATTTCAGAGCTGCCAAGTCAGAGTCATACCAAGTTGAAGGCAGGCATCATGCGGATCCTCATGACAGGGGCAAGGCTGTACAGAGTGTTGGAGATGAAGAAATGAAGGTTAGCAAGTGCTGAGTTGGTATGAGAGTCAATAGCAGCGGTGGGAGGAGGAATGAAGGTGGCGGCAAATGCAGAGACTGACACACGCTTAATCGGTCAAATGACGGAGAAGGAGACTGGCGGTGCGGGCAGGGGCATCCCAGTGAGCTCCAGATGGGAGGAGAGGAGAGAGTGGTCAGACCAGGAGAGAGGGAAGTTAGAGGGTTGGAGAGAGGGATGTCTGCTGAGATGAGCGTATCCAAGGTGTGTCCAGCAGAGTGGGTCGGCCGGAGGGAAGAATTGTGAGGGAGAGAGAGTCACAGAGGTCGCAGAAAAGTACATTGGCCACATCCGGAGAGTCCAGATGAATATTAAAGTCACCAAGGAAAAGAAGTTTGGGGGAGGAGGTTAGAAGAGAGCAGGAGAGGTCTGCCCAGTAAGAGAGGAAAAGGGGGGCAGGTCCAGGGGGCCTATCGATGGTGGCGAGAGTGAGGGAGAGGGTAGGAGAGACACCCAGTCAAAGGAAGAGTAAGATTGAGTGAGAATGATAGTAGCAGGGACCCATTCAAGGAAGACAAGGGCCACTCCACATCCAAGCCGGTTAGCTCTAGGCTTGGAGAGGATTTTGTAGCCCTCAGGAAGGAGAGTGCCAAAAGCAATGACAGAACTGGCATTGAACCACGTGTCATTGAGAGCGAGGACATCGAGGTCATAGGGCCTCATTATGAGTATGCCGGTCTGGTAACAACGGTGCTGGTAAGCTGCCAGGACTGTTGTTACTGGACCAGCATTCTCCAAATCTGCGTGCGGGTGCCTTTCCGCCCGGGCTCGAGTGGGAATGGGGAGTAATTATATCCGGTGCCTGGCCATGGGGAATTACCGGGACCCCCGGGGCTGTAATGCCCTGGTAATTCCCCATAGCCAGGCGCTGGAAAAAAATGACTCCGGCGGCAGCCATGCCATTTTTACTGGCACGGCTACTGCCAGGGTCGTAATGAGGCCCAAAGTCTTCAAGGAGGTGTCGCAGGAGTGTTTAACAGCAGAGCGAGAATTGAGAGTAGCTAAGTGAAGCTGACTGCCACCTTTAAAGGTTTGCCGAGGTGTGGTACAGGAGAGCCAATATACGGGTCAAATGCCTACCAGAGGAGACGTAAGATCAGAACCTACCCCAGGTTTTCAACAGCATCTTCGGCGACCTGTTGGATGCAGAAGCACCCGCTGAGATCCAATTCGACAGGGTCCACAGGGTCGGGCCGTGCCGGCAGGAACCAGGGGTGAGGCCGAGAGACGTCCTGGCGGCCTTCCACAACTACGCGGTCAAAGAACAAATCCTAGCCAACACAAGAAAAGCAAAGCAGATCACCTACAATGGCGCGGAAATATTCTTGTACCAAGATCTAGCGCAAATAACACTCATGAAAAGGAGGCGGATGAGCCCAGTCCTAGAATTTCTGAGAGCACAATAAATCAGATACTGATGGACACATCCTTTCGGTCTGAGTTTCAACTGGCAGGGGAAGCAGCATAAAATCAAGGCCTGTGAGCAAGGAACAAATATTCTGCAAATTGAAGATGAAGAGCACCCGACGCCCCACTCATAGACCTACTATCCTATTGCCCGTAGACCATGGGAATGGTCCACAGTGAAATCAAAAAGAACTAAGAAGACGGGAAACCAACTCACCTACAGAATTCCAACGGGCGAAACAGAGACGTACAGCGTTGGAAGTCCTACCGGGGGCACAAACTGAAAGCTGAAGTCGAAGAAGTGATACCGACAAGACTGCTCGCCTGGGGAGGGTGCAAGCCAAGCCAAGTGCTGTGCTTAAACCTTAAGTAGATGTTGATATCAGTGAACTAGCGGGGAGGAAGTGAGGAGGGGATCTTGAAATGGGATTGGGAAATCCTACGTGGGGCAATCCTGGGAGTTCCTTAGGGTTCAACTCTCGAGAACACTATTTGGGGGGGGCCAAGAGACAGTTTAACCCACCCAGAGGAGGGGGAGAGAGGGAAGGGAGGATCCGGGGACTAGACGGGAGAGATGCCAACAGGGGGTAGAACGGAACAAAAGGGGCCCCTGCGAAACATGGGGCAACTGGCAATCTGCACAAACCCGAGGGTATAAAAATGGATCGCACTGGAAAATTAAAAATCCTATCACTAAACGTCAACAGGTTAAACTCTCCAATCAAAAGGAAGAAGGTGGAAAGATACCTTAGAAGGGAACAACCGCACATAGTCACATTGCAAGAAACCCACATCCATACCCGGGACACTCGTAGAATAAAATTCTGGGGATACACGAGAATCATTCAGGCCACCCAAGCCGACAAAAAAGGGGGGGTGTTGCTAGCATTAAAGGAAGGGCTCGACCTATCTATTATAAGAAAGGAAACAGACAACCAGGGGAGATACTTAGCAGTAGCCCTGGAGGGGAGAGCCACAACTTTGCTGGAGGGAATGTGGAGGGTGGGAATTTGGATACACATATGGTGGGAATGCCCAATAATTGACAGCTACTGGAGAGGTATTCAGGAAGCAATTGATTGATTGATTGATATTTTATTTCTATCGCGCTCGTACACAAGTGTTTCAGAGCGCGACAAGGCAAGGGAGGGGAACAGGGGAGAACAAAACAGTGATCTTAAAAGCCCCAGTGACATTGAGAACGCGCAAGTGCATGGGAGAGGGGGGAGGGGAAAAGTGCATGGAAGCGGGGAGAGGTGGAAAGTGCAAAGCAGAGGAGAAACAGATAAATAACAATAAATAAATAATAAAGGCAACAAACAGTGGTAACGCAGCCAGCAATGTGCAAGTGTTAGTTTTAAGGCAGAAGACAGGTATGTCTGATAAGTGCAGGAAAAAAAGGGGGGCTGTATGGGTACAGATACAGACCCCAGTGCAAGGGGTGGCCCGGAGGCAGTGCGGGAGGGTGGCAGGATGAGCAGGTACCTGGGCCCAAAAGACAGAGGGTGGCCAGATGCACGGTGCCAAGAGAGAACAGATCAGCAGGGGAGAGGGGGAGCGAAGGCAGAAGAAAAGAGGAAGGTCTTGAGGTGCTTCCGGAACCAGAGATAGTTCTCCTCAAGTTTTAGAGTGGCAGGGAGGCTGTTTCCAGAGGCAGGCCCCAGCCGAAGACAGAGATCTACCCCCAGCTTGTTTCTTAGAAAAACGACTGACCCTGAGTGAGTTGGAGGTAGAGGAGCGAAGAGCTCGAGAGGGGAGGTATTTGCGGAGGGATAGCTGAAGGTATTTTGGACCCAGGCCCCAGAACTCCTTGTGGACGATGCAGAGGGTTTTGAATTTAATCCTTGCATCCACTGGGAGCCAGTGGAGAGATTTCAGAGCTGGAGAGATACGATCCCAGGGCTTGAGGCCAAGGACAAGTCTCGCAGTCCTGTTCTGGATTAGTTGCAGAGGGCGGAGAGTAGAGGCAGGTAGATTTAGATAGAGGCTGTTACAATAGTCCGAGCTAGAGAGAACCAGAGCTTGAGATACCATGAGCTTCTGGGGGAAGGAGAGGAAAGGCAGAGTACCTCTGAGGAGGTGCAGTAGGAAGTTTGACTTTTTAGAGACCTCAGAGATGTGGGCGGAGAAGGAAAGGGTCGAGTCAAAGATGACCCCGAGGTTCTTAGCCTCGCAGGTGGGGGTAGGAGGAGGGCCAAGGGAGGCCGGCCAGAGAGTGAGGGGAAAGGATTGTGAAGGTGTGCCGATGAGGAGGATCTCCGTCTTGCTGGCATTCAGACAAAGATCATTGGCGGCACACCAATCTTGAATGGCAGTTAGGCAATCAGAGATGAGAGAGGGAGAGGAGGTGGCAGAGGGCAGCCTAAAAATGAGTTGAGTGTCGTCAGCGTAGCACTGGAAATTTGAGCAGAAAATGGCAATGCAGTGGGCGAGAGTTGCCAGGTATTGGTTGAAAAGCCAGGGCGAGAGGTTAGACCCCTGGGGAACACCGCAGGTAGAGAGGAAGATAGATGAAAGGAAGGACCCAAGTTGGACCTGGGAGGGTTGATCTGAGAGGAAAGAGGTCAGCCAAGCCAGAGCCTGATCAGTGATACCCAGGTTTTCATGGAGACGGTTGAGCAGGATGGTATGGTTGACTGTGTCAAAGGCAGAAGAGAGATCGAGGAGAATGAGGACAGAGGGAATGTTAGAGTCAAGGTTGGTGAGCAGATCTTCACGGATGTTTAGGAGAGCAGTTTCCATGCTTCTGGCAGCTCTGAAGCCATACTGGTGGTCATGGAGACAGCCAACAGAATTGGAATGAAGGTTAAGCTGAGAGCAAGTACTAGGGGTCAAGAGGGGATGGAACAGGGGACTAACAATGATAGGACTCAACAGGGTATTAGAGGCCATTGCCAAACTCTATGTCATTATGATGATGGCAGCAGCGCTGGTTTTGGCACGTAAATGGAAGGCAAGGGACCATCCACAGGACCACGAGTGGGTAGCGAAAATTTGGTCATTCGTAGCATTGGAATGGCTCATGTACTCGATACAAGGGGAATACTTCAGATTCAGCAATGACTGGTCAGGTTTACTGAGATTTCTCAAAGAGGGCGCACGGCCGAGCGGGGTGCCCTAGGTCTACGAGCCTCCTGGGAATTACAGATCCCCTGGGTGCAGGCGAACCATAAAAGACTTACATCGTGGAACTAACATGAAGAAAGACCCAGAGGTGGCCATCTACGCCACAGGACCACTCCAAAGAGCAGCGTCAGAGCAAGGAAAGTGTCAGTATCCGGATCAGTGAGGGGAGGGTGGTTAAGGGGGAGGGGGAAACCCTCATGTTGGAAATATTATTGTTTAAAATGCTAATAAAAACGTATTTAAAAAAAAAGACAAGCTCAATAGCAGCAAGAACTCACTTTGCAGGGCATAGGTGAAAGACGTGTGCCTGCCTTACGTATGCCGTGCATGAGTCAGAAATGCTTACACTGAAGATGTGCTGTACAGCTCACAGCATGGCCTCAGGTAGCTAGTGCACGTGCCCACCAACTGCACGTCAGTGCTATTTCTCCACCATTGGAAAATCCCCTGCACTCTTTTTCCCATGTCATTCCAACACAAAGCCTGAAGCAGGCCACCCAAACCAGATTTGTTCTGTGCTGGGGTCCTGTAATTGCCCCCCGCCTGACTTTGATCCACCCACTTTTTCCTGCAACAAATATAAATCTGTTGTCGTTTTAACCAGTTTTATGTACAAATATACCATTTCCATTGGGCAGGAAGAGAGTGGGAAAAGAGACTCACTTGCTTCAACAAGCTCAAGCTTCTGGAAGCTCTCCAAGATATCCCCGTTCATGATCCTAGGGAGGAAGTCACGCAACTGCATCACCTCTGTGGTCAATCTCTCCAGGTCCCGTTTCCTGACTCGCACAAACTCATCTGCATTTCCAGGCATCTGTAAGAGAAGAGCACAGATGTCAGCACCGTGTGTGCCTTAGTGGGAGGATAGTTCAGGGGCAACATGCCCGCCTTCGAAGCAAGACGTCACGGAGCGCCACAGGTTTGATCCCTGGGTCCGCGCTTAGAAACCGCTGGGTATTAAGCGCGTTATAAATAACCTACCATATGGTGCACTTGCAGATCCAGGTCACCCCAACAAGACATCCCTGACCCCAGAGCCTGAGGATCATATGGAATCTCTTCTGTACATGTTTGGCTCCAACAGCAGATCCTACATAGACAACCCTGACCCCACATCCTCATCCCTCTGTGTGACGCCCTGTGTTTGTGCAGGCTTAGCTGCAGCAGCTGCAGCTCATCATCCTCTGCCCTCCTGTGATTGCAGACTCAGCATCTAACCAGGCAGTAATGCAGCATCTGGTGTCATCTATTGTACGTATAGATGGAATTCTAAGAGTGATTCTCAACCAGGGACCACGATACCTCACAATGTTACCACTCTGTGACCTTTTGTGACTGCAGAACCAGCTCCCACCCAGATATCCCTGACCTCATGCGTTGACCGCCCTGCATTACTTTCTGTGCAGATACCAACCAGTCACATGTGACCTTGGCACCTTACTGTTAGCTCCCACCAGCCTCAGGCCATCTGCACCCTGTGAGCTTCTGTATTTGCAGACAGACCACTATCCCCAGTCAACAACCTGTTTGTCCTCCTTTGTGTGAAGGCCACGGATGCCAGTTCCCAACATAAATCCTATGACCGTAGGCACTCAACACCTTGTGTGATTTCCTCAGTTTGGAGTCTCATGTCCTGGCCAGAAACATCTGCCCCCAACAACAAACAATAAATCTCTGTCCCTTAGCACCCTGTGTGAGGATATGTTTGTAGAGACTCAGTTCAAGAACACAGACATCAGCCTCCATCAAGAAACCACACGCCTCAGGCCTCAGGCCTTCAGCACCATTTGTTGTGCAACCTCCTGTCCCCTGTGCAAAGCTCAGTCCCCAACCGGACATCAGGGCAACATCCCCTTTTATGATACTGTGTGTGTGGTCAGAACCATCTCCAGGTCAAATTACATCAGCTCTAAACAAGACACCACTTAACCAACTAATAGCAGCCTCTGGTCCACCCTGTACGGACGTAAAATCTCAACAAATGTATTGGATCAACCATGTACAAAGCTACGGATGGAAAACCTGGATAAGGTGATGAATCTGATGGAGTCATCACTTCCATTCCGGAGGAAGCCTCTCCTCATGTGGCCAGGGGACAGCAGAAGCTAGCTGATCCTGACTCTGGGGGTGGCTATATGAGAGAGGATCACATGGGGAGAGGCAGCCCTCGGGAGGGTGTCGTGACTACCATAAACCCAAGAATACTGTGATGAGAAAGATGCACAAAGTAATGGGAATTACTGAGAGACCAAAGCACACACTGCGTTCTAGTGTTTGGAAAGTCAACCAGAAGTCGGGAGATTTAAACCGACGAAACACCTGAGAAGGGGTCAACCTTGCTGGCTGGAGAACAAGACCTCTCTCAATGCAGAATGAGAGACCGGGGGGCTGGATCGGTGTCTGTGTAGCAAAGAGGCTTTCCAAAAGGGAAAAGGAAAGCAGACTGCAGGCAAACATACACAGCGAGGATGCCAGAAGCAGACAGAGAGCTTCTGGGAGTACGCCAATAAAACAAAGCAGCCTCTACCGACCTGAAGCCCAGAGAACCGAAAGGCAGGAGCCACCAGAAGCTGTAAAACAGCGCAGAGGTGGTGAAAGAAGTCAGAGCACCGCACAACCACCACAGGCTTGCAGCAGTAGAACCGACATACGCCAGCCAAAGGGACACAGGCACCCTGGGGCGTGTTGGAAAACCTGTCAAAGTACAACCAACATAATTAAAGCAAATGAGAAAGAACGAGTAAGTGAAATACTCATAAGAAGGCCTAATGAAGTGTGCAAAAGAAGCTATCAATTTTGTGAATTTATGTATTACATCTGTGTGAGAAGCCCCGGCAGGATAGTGCACCAGGCAAGTTAAAGAAGTTGAAACAAATATAAAAGACTGACAAGTTTGCGTGTGTGCACAGAGCACACATGGGAAAAGTCCTGGCAGGAGAGTATACCAGGCAAATTGAGAGACACAGAGGTGCACATGAGATAAAGCCCTGGCAGGAGAGTATACTAGGCAAATGCAAATTGCAAGTGTGTTCTTACCAGAAAGCCCTGGCAGAAAAGTGTATCAGGCAGTGTTACGTAAAACAGTGTATATTATACAAGCATTCAAGGAGGTCCTGAGAAGGATATATATCAGGACTGGTAAAAGCTGTGCAAACATATTAGGAGAGAGAGAACATCTGGCAGTAGAGTACACCAGATATCTTGACAAGACAAAGAACAGCAGACAAAGCATTGTGTGTAGCAGTTGTGTTACTGGGCTAGAGAAACCTAGGGAAGTGATATGTTTGAACATAAAGCAGAGTGGAGAGAAATCCTGGGGAAGGGAGACACCCTCTGAAACAAGGAACTCAGACTGTATGGAACTTTTGTTTTGGAATTACGTATTTTCTTTTGAACACATACACAACTCAGGGTTTGAAATTCCTGGGCGCTGGGCACTAAATGGCTCTTGGTTTGAGTGATTTGGCTCCTGGTAAGGCCGCCCGCTAAGGCTGCCAGGAGCTGTAAAATGTGCCTGCTTGATGGGAGCAGAGCATACCAGGAGCTCCAATTTGTCAGGAAACTGAAAGTACATTGACAGATACATTTGTTTCCATGTTTGCAGTGCAGCACCAAATTAAGACAGGCCCACTTAAACTTCAAAAGATACATTAGATGTCCTCAGTTTCACAGGAACATCTAATGTATCCATTGAAGTTTGAATGGTATTGGCTTAATTCATTGAGTGCTGACATGTAAAACAAGCATTGGCCATGGCAACAGTTTGGGTTTTGTGTGGGCATTGGGAAAAGGCACTTGCCAGGCCCTGTCGTATTGATATTAACTGGCCATTTCTGACAACAGGTGAAAAATGGTGAGAGAACCAGTGTATCTAATAGCAGTGCCTGACCAATGCCTAATACATATAAACAAGCCAAAACTGTTGGCTTTGCCAATGCTGGTTTTGAACAGGACCTCGGTCAAGGGCATGCATAGTGATTGTAAATCGGGTGGGTAATGGCAGACCCTGGTTAAGACACTTATTACACAAGTAGCGGGTTTAGAGCTCCAATTAAGTCATTAACACTCAGAAAAAACATAGCAGGCATGTGAGTGCAAGGTCTGATGCTAAGACTTGATTACAGCAAGCTGAAAGAGTTCCTGAGAGGAGGTGTTTTGGCCGGGCAGAGGCAGGTACTGGCTGGGAATGGCCATAGGGATTAGCATGGCCATGGGCAGTCAATGGGTGGGCAAACAACCAAACACCTATACGCTGTGTATCCCTCCTCATATACCATTTCTCCATATATGTACTCTAATGCAATATTTTCGGCTTATAGGTGTTGCAAGCGACACCTACTAGCCCAAACTAAAAATGTATTGCGTACTGCAGCATTCTTATGGGTCAACAGAAAGGGAGCCAGGGTTATTTAATTTAGCAGCTGCTGCATCTGAGAGCCATCACGATGGCCCTGCATGCAAAGCGTTGCAGTTATTCTAATGGGTAATCTGCAAAAGTGCCTCAGCGTGTGCTGGAAATCCTTTTCCTCCACACTGTTTAAGACAGTACGTATGTGCTTGCTCTTAAGTACAACAAATGACCAAGTATTGATAGAATTTAAACTTGTTAAAGCCGACTGGTCAATGATGTCGGCTTGTTGTGCAAAAACAGTAGTGATGCCAAGGAGCGGTTTGTCTGCATTACCAACTCTAGCGGCAATGCAAAAGTTACTTTACATGTTGACTATAATTATGCAACATAAAAAACCATTTATTTACTACTGAAAAGTGGGTTCCACCCCACGAGGCCAGGCACACGTATGTCAATCTCCAAAGATATTGGTGCAAACTGCACGCACATGTTTACATTCTAGCAGTGCCGTCCCTGCCTTCTTTTCTTCAGCAGTCACTGTCATTTAGTTTGATCATAGCAACATCTGTTATTCGCAATGCAGTGATGCTACTGGCACTTACTGTGATGCAGTGATGCTGCTACTGGCACTTACTGTGATGCAGAGAAGCTACCGGCACTTACTGTGATACAGAGATGCTACTGGCACTCACTGTGATGCAGTGATGCTGCTACTGGCACTTACTGTGATGCATAGAAGCTACCGGCACTTACTGTGATACAGAGAAGCTACTGGCACTCACTGTGATGCAGTGATGCTGCTACTGGCACTTACTGTGATGCAGAGAAGCTACCGGCACTTACTGTGATACAGAGAAGCTACTGGCACTTACTGTGATGCAGTGATGCTGCTACTGGCAATTACTGTGATGCAGAGAAGCTACCGGCACTTACTGTGATACAGAGAAGCTACTGGCACTTACTGTGATGCAGTGATGCTGCTACTGGCAATTACTGTGATGCAGAGAAGCTACCGGCACTTACTGTGATACAGAGAAGCTACTGGCACTCACTGTGATGCAGGGATGCTGCTACTGGCACTTACTGTGATGCAGAGAAGCTACCGGCACTTAGTGTGATACTGAGAAGCTACTGGCCCTCAATGTGATGCAGTGATGCTGCTACTGGCAATTACTGTGATGCAGAGAAGCTACCGGCACTTACTGTGATACAGGGAAGCTACTGGCACTCACTGTGATGTAGTGATGCTGCTACTGGCACTTACTGTGATGCAGAGAAGCTACCAGCACTTACTGTGATACAGAGAAGCTACTGGCACTTACTGTGATGCAGTGATGCTGCTACTGGCAATTACTGTGATGCAGAGAAGCTACCGGCACTTACTGTGATACAGAGAAGCTACTGGCACTCACTGTGATGCAGGGATGCTGCTACTGGCACTTACTGTGATGCAGAGAAGCTACCGGCACTTAGTGTGATACTGAGAAGCTACTGGCCCTCAATGTGATGCAGTGATGCTGCTACTGGCAATTGCTGTGATGCAGAGAAGCTACCGGCACTTACTGTGATACAGAGAAGCTACTGGCACTCACTGTGATGCAGTGATGCTGCTACTGGCACTTACTGTGATGCAGAGAAGCTACCGGCACTTACTGTGATGCAGTGATGCTGCTACCGGCACTTACTGTGATGCAGTGATGCTGCTACTGGCACTTACTGTGATGCAGAGAAGCTACCGGCACTTAGTGTGATACTGAGAAGCTACTGGCCCTCAATGTGATGCAGTGATGCTGCTACTGGCAATTGCTGTGATGCAGAGAAGCTACCGGCACTTACTGTGATACAGAGAAGCTACTGGCACTCACTGTGATGCAGTGATGCTGCTACTGGCACTTACTGTGATGCAGAGAAGCTACCGGCACTTAGTGTGATACTGAGAAGCTACTGGCCCTCAATGTGATGCAGTGATGCTGCTACTGGCAATTACTGTGATGCAGAGAAGCTACCGGCACTTACTGTGATACAGAGAAGCTACTGGCACTCACTGTGATGCAGTGATGCTGCTACTGGCACTTACTGTGATACAGAGAAGCTACTGGCACTCACTGTGATGCAGTGATGCTGCTACTGGCAATTGCTGTGATGCAGAGAAGCTACCGGCACTTACTGTGATACAGAGAAGCTACTGGCACTCACTGTGATGCAGTGATGCTGCTACTGGCACTTACTGTGATGCAGAGAAGCTACCGGCACTTAGTGTGATACTGAGAAGCTACTGGCCCTCAATGTGATGCAGTGATGCTGCTACTGGCAATTGCTGTGATGCAGAGAAGCTACCGGCACTTACTGTGATACAGAGAAGCTACTGGCACTCACTGTGATGCAGTGATGCTGCTACTGGCACTTACTGTGATGCAGAGAAGCTACCGGCACTTAGTGTGATACTGAGAAGCTACTGGCCCTCAATGTGATGCAGTGATGCTGCTACTGGCAATTACTGTGATGCAGAGAAGCTACCGGCACTTACTGTGATACAGAGAAGCTACTGGCACTCACTGTGATGCAGTGATGCTGCTACTGGCACTTACTGTGATACAGAGAAGCTACTGGCACTCACTGTGATGCAGTGATGCTGCTACTGGCACTTACTGTGATGCAGAGAAGCTACCGGCACTTAGTGTGATACTGAGAAGCTACTGGCCCTCAATGTGATGCAGTGATGCTGCCACTGGCAATTACTGTGATGCAGAGAAGCTACCGGCACTTAGTGTGATACTGAGAAGCTACTGGCCCTCAATGTGATGCAGTGATGCTGCTACTGGCAATTACTGTGATGCAGAGAAGCTACCGGCACTTACTGTGATACAGAGAAGCTACTGGCACTCACTGTGATGCAGTGATGCTGCTACTGGCACTTACTGTGATGCAGAGAAGCTACCGGCACTTAGTGTGATACAGAGAAGCTACTGGCACTCACTGTGATGCAGTCATGCTGCTACTGGCAATTACTGTGATGCAGTGATGCTGCTACTGGCAATTACTGTGATGCAGTGATGCTGCTACTGGCACTTACTGTGATACAGAGAAGCTACTGGCACTCACTGTGATGCAGAGAAGCTACCAGCACTTAGTGTGATACTGAGAAGCTACTGGCCCTCAATGTGATGCAGTGATGCTGCTACTGGCAATTACTGTGATGCAGAGAAGCTACCGGCACTTACTGTGATACAGAGATGCTACTGGCACTCACTGTGATGCAGTGATGCTGCTACTGGCACTAACTGTGATGCAGAGAAGCTACCGGCACTGAGTGTGATACTGAGAAGCTACTGGCCCTCAATGTGATGCAGTGATGCTGCTACTGGCAATTACTGTGATGCAGAGAAGCTACCGGCACTTACTGTGATACTGAGAAGCTACTGGCCCTCAATGTGATGCAGTGATGCTGCTACTGGCAATTACTGTGATGCAGAGAAGCTACCGGCACTTAGTGTGATACTGAGAAGCTACTGGCCCTCAATGTGATGCAGTGATGCTGCTACTGGCAATTACTGTGATGCAGAGAAGCTACCGGCACTTAGTGTGATACTGAGAAGCTACTGGCCCTCAATGTGATGCAGTGATGCTGCTACTGGCAATTACTGTGATGCAGAGAAGCTACCGGCACTTACTGTGATACAGAGAAACTACTGGCACTCACTGTGATGCAGTGATGCTGCTACTGGCACTTACTGTGATGCAGAGAAGCTACCGGCACTTAGTGTGATACTGAGAAGCTACTGGCCCTCAATGTGATGCAGTGATGCTGCTACTGGCAATTGCTGTGATACAGAGAAGCTACCGGCACTTACTGTGATACAGAGAAACTACTGGCACTCACTGTGATGCAGTGATGCTGCTACTGGCACTTACTGTGATGCAGAGAAGCTACCGGCACTTAGTGTGATACTGAGAAGCTACTGGCCCTCAATGTGATGCAGTGATGCTGCTACTGGCAATTACTGTGATGCAGAGAAGCTACCGGCACTTACTGTGATGCAGTGATGCTGCTACTGGCAATTGCTGTGATGCAGAGAAGCTACCGGCACTTACTGTGATACAGAGAAACTACTGGCACTCACTGTGATGCAGTGATGCTGCTACTGGCACTTACTGTGATGCAGAGAAGCTACCGGCACTTAGTGTGATACTGAGAAGCTACTGGCCCTCAATGTGATGCAGTGATGCTGCTACTGGCAATTACTGTGATGCAGAGAAGCTACCGGCACTTACTGTGATGCAGTGATGCTGCTACTGGCAATTGCTGTGATGCAGAGAAGCTACCGGCACTTACTGTGATGCAGTGATGCTGCTACTGGCAATTACTGTGATGCAGAGAAGCTACCGGCACTTACTGTGATACAGAGAAGCTACTGGCACTCACTGTGATGCAGTGATGCTGCTACTGGCACTTACTGTGATGCAGAGAAGCTACCGGCACTTAGTGTGATACTGAGAAGCTACTGGCCCTCAATGTGATGCAGTGATACTGCTACTGGCACTTACTGTGATGCAGAGAAGCTACCGGCACTTACTGTGATACAGAGAAGCTACTGGCACTCACTGTGATGCAGTGATGCTGCTACTGGCACTTACTGTGATGCAGAGAAGCTACCGGCACTTAGTGTGATACTGAGAAGCTACTGGCCCTCAATGTGATGCAGTGATGCTGCTACTGGCAATTACTGTGATGCAGAGAAGCTACCGGCACTTACTGTGATACAGAGAAGCTACTGGCACTCACTGTGATGCAGTGATGCTGCTACTGGCACTTACTGTGATGCAGAGAAGCTACCGGCACTTAGTGTGATACAGAGAAGCTACTGGCACTCACTGTGATGCAGTCATGCTGCTACTGGCAATTACTGTGATGCAGAGAAGCTACCGGCACTTACTGTGATACAGAGAAGCTACTGGCACTCACTGTGATGCAGTGATGCTGCTACTGGCACTTACTGTGATGCAGAGAAGCTACCGGCACTCACTGTGATGCAGTGATGCTACTACTGGCACTCACTGTGATGCAGTGAAGTTTACATTATTGCCCAAGTAAGGCCCTAGACTTAGCAATGCTGTCAGAATCTGGCACGAGAGCCAATGAGATGGCTGGTTATGTCCCTCTCCTTCTGACCATGCAATGGGAGATCACGATTCCCATAAAACAAGCCTTATTCAATAGCTGGTCCAGCTCCCAAAGCCCCCAACCCCTATTAGCCCACTCCTGTCATGCTGACTCATTAGATATCACCAATGCTCTTTTCTTATGCAAAAGGGCAAACAGATACAGTCTGTTGCTTTTCAAACCATACCCTAGATCCTCATACAGCACGAGAACAAGCGTTTAGCAGAGAAGAGACAGCAAGAAAGAGAAAACTAGCAGGGAAGTGGAGATTCGTGTATCGACATTGATGCAGTTACACTGATGGATATAATGGCACACAGATCAGGTTAAGACCAAGTGAGAGGAAGCAGCATAGAGGGACATTGTCCCACGACACACAAAGTAAAAGTGAAATAATTGTAAAGCAATATGGCAAAAGACAGAGGAGCCAATAGATAGTCAGGCGCAGAGAGTGAAGTGTATTCATTTGTGGGTGGGTGTCACAGTTTGTAAATAAGATCAAGTTACACGATTTTCTAAGCACTCCGGGGTGACTATTCTGTCAAGAGTCCATCTCTCACTGTTAAATTATTACATAAATTCGATCTGTTTCTCTAATGTGCTTTGCTGATTGTTTTTTTTATCTCAACCATTACACATTCACTATGGCAAGAAGGCATTCATGGCATTTCACTTTAGTAGTTCCTGGGTCAGGTGAGTAACTCCTGGTCAGAGGAAAAACCCTGAAACTCAGGAGCTACTTTCAGCTCCTGCTCCATGAATACAAATTTCGACCCATGAAACTCAAGGCCAAAGACATTACCCCTTTTCACCTTAGAGTTACTTTATTAGAATGCGAGGATCAGAAGAGAACTTTGGACACGGGACAGTTTGCTTTGGACATTCTGACATCGACAGACGCTTAGTTTTGGTTTTATGCAGGGAAACAACTCTACAGCAGGAACAGGGAGGCATTTCCCACCCCCTTTTATTTTGATAAAAGTATTTAACCAAAACCATGACTCACTTGTGTCCGAGTTACATTACACTCCTCACATATGGTGTCAGATGTGGGATCAGGTTCAGCTGACACAAACTGGGGGACCCTCATGTTTGAAAATCTTAACAACAGAGCTTCTGATCCATCATTGGCTACAGAAAATCTATATATATAAAACGCTTATGTATGTTTCCGTACTCAGCTGATGCAATTTATCAGTGTTAGGTTACCATGTGCTGTCAAAATGGCAAATTGCACCCACTTCAACAACAGCTTTCATTTCAACATATGGTTGTAATTTATCAGTGTTAGGTTGCCCCCTGCTGTCCAAATGGCAAAGTGCACCAGCTTCAACAACAGCTATTATTTCAACAAACAGAATGAGCACGGTTCTTCACAGTCACCTTCCATTATCGCAAACATTCTGAATAATTTCAAGTTACTTCTTTCCACGCCCACTTCTCTTCAAAGAGGGGACAGCAGTTCCAGTGTCAAAGAACAGCTAATTACCGGCTCAATGTGTCAGTCCCTAAAGAGCAAAACGCTGCAGGATGAATGCCTCCTCATGAGCTAAAACTGAAAGTAGGTGCTGTAATTATGCTACTATACATCTTATGCCATCACGGAGACTCTTCAACGTTTCAGTCGGTAAAAATCTAAACGCTGTAGGACGAATGCATCCTCATAAACTAAAACTAAAAATAGGTGCTGTAATTATGCTACTATGCACTCTTATGCCATCACAGGGACTATGCAATGGAACAAGGATGACAATTACGCGTCTACAAAGACACATCAGACACCCGTGTGTTTGATGGAACTTAGATACTGTTCTTATACTGCATGTACCTCTTATTCCATCTAATACGTTTAGCCTTTTCAATGACCACTAATAAGTCACAGGGACCTACGCCCCCTTCCTGGAAGCAATCAGTGCTAATTCCGATATTTAAGAAGGGGGACAGAAGTGACCCTATGAATTACCAACCGATATTGACCTTTAAGATATGCTAGAACGGCATATGTTACGCCGGGAACAGCTAGTTCTATCGGATTTGACTTATGTAGTAGCCGGGGAGAAATAATACATCCTATATACTGAGTACTAAAACTTACTGATTTGGTCTTCATTCCCCCAGCAGGCACTTGCATCAGATCAGCCTCTAAGTCAGGCTTGGTTTGGCGATATGGCTTGGACAACCTAGAAGGCAATATAGACCCTGACTATATAGGTGGCATACACATATCAAGTAAAGGCAGAGGAGAGAATAACCTAGGGAATCCTAGAGAGGGCTCTGTTTCCCAAAGCAGAAGAAGTTAAGAAAAATGATTAAACTTGGAGGGGATGCAAATGCTTTGGGGAGTATGATGTAGAGATCCCAACTACATCTGAGGCACTGACACCTAAAGCCCTTGGGGAAGAAGCAGAGATTGTTCCGGACTAGGCATTCGTTCAAAGGAATGATCCCTTGCTTACAGAAGCTTTCCTTCATGTGTTACCTGAAGATGAGTGAAGGCAAAAGGAGGACTATTTCTTTCCTTCCTAAAAACTGTACTCCTCTATAGAGGAGATCTCAGTCCAGAGAGTACACCATCTCAGATAATGGTACCCAAAAACTATAAAGGAATGGTGTTAGAGATTGCTCGCTCTCAACCAGTGGTCGCTTAGGAACAACCAAGACACAGGCACAGATATTGAGCGGTTTCTACTGTCCAGAAATCTCTGCTGATGTGAAAACCTCTGTGCTTACATGTGCCCTGTGAAAAAGACCAGTTTTCAGATGCCCCTCCAGCTACACTGCAACTTTTACCAATTATTGACATACCTTTTTCCGATATAGGCATGGACATATTTGGGCCCCTTGAGCAGTCGTGGACTGGCCTATAGGGAACTCAGCCTCTGCAACCACAGCCACTTTTGGGTGGTATTTCCAAATTTTCCCATAGGAAAACGGTTGGACTTGCTAAAAATGTGCAATATAGGGCCACTTTGAAAATTATTTCAATTCCCTCTTTTGGTTCCTAGTCCACCTCTGCCCTTGAGCCATCAAAATTGGGGAACTGATTTATATTGATAATTGTGCACTATGCCACCCGATATCCAGAAGCATTCCTATTATTTAATAATGGATCTCCCGGAAAAGTCAGTGACGGAAAAGTTTGTATGGGAAATGTACGATCCACCAAAGGTTCGTACATTTCCCATGCGAACAAACACTGCAAATCACATTCCCACACCCACAACACACCCACAACACACCCCCCACCCACACCCTCAAAACACCCCCACCCACACCCCCAACATAAACCAACCCTACTTACCTTTTCTTCACGCTGTGTTCCAATGGCGCCAGTTCCCTTTCACTTCCGTGATCGGGAACCGGCGCCGCATGGTCCTTTTCTCTTTTTTTTCCCCCAGCAATCCCTGCTCACTATACCGTAAAGTATAGTGAGCGGGGTGTTGCGGGAGAAACCCCTTCAGCCCCTGTTTTTTTATTTTTGTTTTTTTTCTCTCAGGTATGCTGCGGGGCTGGCCCCCGCAACACCCCGCTCACTATACCACACATTATAGTGAGCGGGGTGTTGCTGGGGACACCGTCGCAGTCCCATTTTTTATTTATACTTACCTACAATGTATGCCACCAAAGGTTTGAACTTTTGGTGTTCAGACCTTTGGTGGTATGCATTTTCTGACTTTTTGTACAGTCAGACCTTTTTTTTCGGTCCGATCGTACAATTCCGTAATAATACGACCCAACAAATTTTCAAACATTTAATCCAATTTTTGTCTTGAGTTGGGTTCCCAAAGGACATTCTAACAGACCAGGGGACTACCTCTAGAAGTTGCCTAATGGTGGAAGTAAAGGAAATCCTACATATAAAAACAGTAAGGACTTCCATTTAATATCCGCAAACTGATGGCTTAGTGGAGCGATTCAATAAGGCCCTGAAGCACATCCTAAAGAAGTTGAAGCAGCTGGAAAAAACTGGGATATCATACCACCTTGGGCCCTTTTTGCCATACGGAAAACACACCAATCCTCAACAGGGCTTCCTCCCTTTGAATTATTGTATGGCAGAGAACCGCTAGATGTCCTTGACATGTTATGGGATATTTGGGAGGGAATGGGAGAAAGCCATCTTTTCCCTTTCACAAACGGCCCAACAGGTAAAAGAACATATGGCCACTGTATGAACAATAGTTCAAGCCCACGTGGTTAAAGCCCAAGACACCCAAAAGACTTACCATGATGAGAAAGTTTTGCTTAGTACCTTCTCTATTGGACAAAAGGTACTTGTTCTCCTCCCATCAGCGGGGAATAAAATGCTGTCCAAATGGAATGGTCCTTATGAGGTGATAGAGCAAACAGGGACATATGATTATCGTGTCTCCAGGTTTTTTCACTATATGCGTACACCACCAGGGAAAGTGGTCCATTTAAAATCCTACTGAATTCCAGAGGCCAGAAAAGGAATAATCATTGAGGAGGTGGAGAATATGCTACGATCTGACATCATTGAACCACCCCAGAGCCCTTGGTCCTCTCTGATAGTACTTGTTGCCAAGCCAGATCAATCATGGAGTTCTGTATTGATTTCAGAAGAGTGTGCCAGTTCGAGAGTTACCCTATGCCAAGGATAGACGATCTAATTGATTGATTGGGCAGCGCTGTGTTCCTCTCCACGATTGATCTGACAAAGGGATGTTGGCAGGTCACTGTTAATCCAGAGGACAAGGAGAAAACAGCTTTCTCCACCCCTATTGGATTGTTCCAGTTCAAAATATTACCTTTTGGACTGCATGGGACCCTGGCCACCTTTCAAAGGTTAATGGACCAAGTTATCAGACCTTACTCCTGTTTCTGTGGGGCTTATATCAAAGATATAATCATTCATAGTAGGACATGGGAAGAACACCTACATCACCTAAACCTAGCTACCAGAGCCTTGAGAAAAGCTGGACTCGCTACAAATCCAAGAAGAAGTCACTTGGCACAATTCGCTGTCAAATATCTTGGAATTTCTGTGGGTAACAGGCTACTTCAACCCCAGAGTGAGAATGTGAAAGCGGTCCAAGATACTCCAGCGCCCAGATCCAAGAAAGATCTAAGAGCATTTTTGGGTTTAGTGGAGTACTACAGGTGATTCACCCCAGGTATTCTTCCATTACGTCTTGCCTCACTGATAAACTTAAGAATGTAGAACCCCTAAAGATAAAGTGGAGAGATGAAGATCAGCTATGCATTGATAAACTCAAAAATATTTTGTGCAGTGAACCAGTGTTGAAGGGGTCAGGTGTCAGCAAAGAGTTCATTTTACATACAGACGCTTCACATGTTGGGTTGGGGGCTGTTCTATCACAATATCATGACGGAATTGAACACCCGATTCTTTATATCAGTAGGAAAAGGTACCCCCAAGAAAATAACTACGCCCCTATTGAGCTTACCCTATGCAGGTCGGTATCCTGGAGCCTGATCTTCTCTGTGAGCCACGGAAGATAATACCAGGAAGCCCCCACGTCGAGAGAGGAGAAGTGACCAGTGACACTCGCACACTTAGCCAATCCTGTTTCTTGGTTTGGAAGCAGCTTATGCAGTGTACCTCTCTATGGGTTTTGACACCCTGGACCAGGAGCTGCATATGGGTGAGAAGATAACAGAAGGTCAGCTACCTATCATATGCCACATGAAAGTAAAATCCACTAAAATATTCATAGCCTGGCCTGTATCCATCAAGTCAAAGCTGGATAGCCAGTGTTTGTAGTCACACACAATACTACAGGGGTATCCAAACAAAAATAAGAAAAAGAAGTCTAATTACCTAATGTAACTGTCAGCAAGACATCTCTGGATACAATGTTTGCAGGTGTAATGAAAGGCATGGTATCAATAGTAAGACAGATACAAGTGACCACAGTTCAAGGGTGTTTATTGGGTACGACGTCCTTTCACTTTTTACTGTGAATTTTTGGCCGAAAAAAAGTCATGGAATTTATTTCGTGGGGTGGGAGGGTGTAGAAAATTATATAAATTGGGTGTGGGTGTTCGGAAATATATAAAAAATGAAAGGGGATGGGTGGTTTGGCAGTGGAACCCCCCCAAAAATAAAAAAATAAAAAATTAGATTAGTGTTTTTTCGTAAAAAAATCTGCGATAAAAAACCCCACAAAAAAACATCCTGCGATGAAATGACATGGAACCATTTATTGAACTTCAAAAAGGGGTTGAAAAACACCTATCTAATCCTAAATCTACAGATACAGTCCTAGTGGTGTCTTGTCAAAATAAAATGTCCTATACTAATACACCTATTGCCAATCCTTAACTTTAAATACAAATAGTGTGGGAAACAATGTTATGTAAAAGAAAGAAGTGTCCAAGAAATTATAATTCCGGATATTCAGGCCATTGGCCTCCTTTCCCCACGTTTTCAGCAAAGGACAAGGTGATACACTCGAATTTAGCACAGTCTCTGACTTCTATAGCACGAGGGAGCAGTTCAAACATTAGCATGATATGATATGGCATTTATAACGCGCCTATACACAAGTGTTTCAAGGCGCAACAAGGCAAGGGAGGGGGGACAGACAGAAGACAGACAACAATCCTACTAGGCCAGGTGTCATTCATATCGTGCAAGTACATGGGAGGGGGAAGTGGGAAAGTCTGGTGGGGTAGTGGGGACAGTGCAGTACATAAATAGAATAATAATGGTAAGTAAAAGTACGGCCAGCAGGTGGCAAGTGCAGGGGTAAGTGCAGATAACAGGTGTCAAGTGCTGGTAGTGGGACTGTAGGGATACAGAAACAGTCCCCAAGTGTAGGGGTTGCCAGGAAGGCAGTGCAAGTGTAAAGCTGGCGGTGGAGGGACTTCCATGCCCAAGTCTCTTTGCCTTTTAAAAAATCCCTTCTTTCGGAGGGACTGACGCAACAAACAAACAATGCATTCTTTTCCTCTCAGGATTTCACACGCACTCAATTTCTCTGTTGATTCGCTATTCACCTCGGATCCCCCTCATCCGGGCTCAGATACTTTTTAACTCAATGCTCGTAGGATTTTCATGTATCCAGTTACTTGGGTTATTCGCGGTTCACCCCGGATGCCCCTCCGCCGGGCTCAGATCCATTTCAACACAATGTTCAATAAGTCTCCCTTTGCCGGGCTCAGACCAATTTTAGTTTAGTTTAACCCAAACTTGTTTTATCCAAATGCTTCCAGCTGATCTCCCTTGTGCGGGCTCGGACCAACTTTATCTACTTTGTCCACAACTTTCTTTACTCTATTAACATCGAAGACTTTCGACGCACCTGGGCGAAGCACCTTGAAGCACTGATTTGCCGCTCCCGCTCTTCCAGTGGACTTTGATTTGGATCCTCTTTTCACTGTGCTCAACGGCTACTTTGGACAACATTACTTTTGGCCCCGCTTCCTTTTTAGTGCTCGCCCATAAAATCCAGCACGCACGTGCACCTGGGGTGAAGCACATTGAAGCACTGCTATTTTCTAATACCAAGACCGCAACAAAAAAAATGCTAAAATTTAAAAAAAGACAGAAACTCTATGTCCTCAACAAAAGAAAACTAAGAATACTAAACCCGGTCCAGCTAATCAGAGAACAGGGTCCAAGAAATTTCTTCGAGCTATTACTCTCGCTCAGAAACATAGCATTGCAACTACTCAGGCAATTTCATAAAAAATATAAAAAAGCATCACAAAATGCAAAAATCTTACAGCACCCAACTGACCCAACAAATCTTGATCATCTGCCATTAGACGATCTAATAACTGAGTTGCAAACTCAATCGGCTACTCATCTGAGTCAGGTCACTACCACAGATAATGCCAAGGATGTACCTGAACATGGGGACAGTTTCTCTGTCGAACAACGTCAGGCAGAAATAAGGCGAGCTGTCGACCAGTATCTTTCTGGTCAGAACAAAGATGGCAAGGCCTTACTAACTAAATCTGCTCCAACACCACTGTCGGTGCCCGCCTTGAAATCTGCATCACCAATAAGGAATCATACTCAACATAACGATCTTGAACAAAATGTTGACTCATCACAACCTGCTAACAATTTATGTCAACATTTAAATGTTAAAACTTGCAATAATTTTGTCCAGCATTTAAGTACGCAAAAGGCAATAATGATTCCCAAGAACGTTTCCTTTAACCCGAAAATCTCTAGCATCCAAGGTATTGAACAAAATGTTATCTATCTATCTATATATAAATAAAAATGTAAATGTTTGCTTGTTCAAAATCGAATAGGCGCGTGTTTTTATACACCTACTATACATAGATGTCACACCTGTGACAGGTAAAAACATGCCTTTTCTGAAAAACAGCGCCATCTGTTGGACGTAAAAGCAACACACGCTATACTGAACATTTTACTGCAAAACAGCGCCACCTGTATGACGTAAAAGCAACACACGCTATTTTACGATTCCATTTCAATGTTTCCGATTTAGAATGGCTCAAATACCTGCCGAGGAAGCAGCAGAGCGACGTGCAGCCAGACTTTAGGATGCACGGTTGCGAGCACGGCGATCGCGTTCTGCAGCTTCAGATCTGCTTCGTTCTCAACAGAATGAACGCGGCAGGCTGAGAGTGGCTGAAAGACGTCAACGAGAAACAGCAGATCAGCATCAAACACGACTCCGTGCCCAGCAATCACGCAATTACAATCGCCTTGAATTCCGGTACAACCCAGCTGATGATTATAGTTTGAGCCGGCATGTTCTCATCGGCACCATGACTGAAGTGTGTCCTTATTGCAAGGCTCTGAACTTTAATGGAGAAAGGAAAGGAATGTGTCGCGCCATCGGGAAAATTAAACTGCCTCAACTTGGAGAACCGCTAGAGCATTAAAAACTACCCACAAGCATTGTCAAATGAAACATATTCGAAACATGCGCTTTCATTTTTCTTTTTATTCCATTTAACTAGACTAAGCCAAAGCAACGCATGGCCGAGGACAGCTAGTACAGAATAAGACTCGTCCCTTACATACATTAATCATGAAATGCCGGACGGCTCCATATAAAACCTATGACTTGAATAGGTCCAGTATAATGAATATATTTCAAGAAATCTCACTACTAGAAGACATCACTTCTATAGACATTGCTGAAGTCGAATTCCTAAGCGACTCCAATTTATCCATTGTACGGTTATGGATTCCGTCAGGCGTGATATTAAACACCCTTTGGAAGGCTAAAAGGGAATTGTTCTCTTTGGGATTCATTATTGCCCAAGATAGGTTTCTGACTGATCTAAAACATCCTGATATGTTAACATCATCAATTGTGCAAACTTCTTGTAATTGCAAGTGTAAAGAATCTGCTCAAAGATCACGGATACAGCGTACCAATGGTAGTCTGTAACACCTACAACGGCCCACCAAAACTTATTTGACACTAGCAAGTTGGTACACACGTGGTTAACACCCTCTTCAAGTCTCTAATCAAAATTAAATTAATACATTTGACATTGTGGCATTGCAGGAAACATGGTTGACTGTGTCTCCATTATGGGACAACCACGACCTGGTACTTGTGTCGGCCAAGTTGGCTGCAAAAGGACGCCCTAGCTCGGCGCTAATGGTTGCAGTTAAAACCAGTTCTGGTTTATCTGTGGAATCGTGGGCTGCACCAAACATCTTTTTGCAACTGGTTAAGATAACGGAATATGATCGCGTGATTGCACTGCTCAATATATACAGGAATCCTGCAAGGCTCTCAGACCACTGTTTTTTGGGCCAGATTAGATCTTTATTTGATGTGATTGCAAAAGACAGAACTGTCACCAATACTATAGTTACTGGAGATCTTAATCTACACTCCCTACAACAACTATAGAGACCCAACAGCTAAAGAACTGGGAATTATCATGCGTGAAAGACAGCTAGTCATGGCTAATGGTTCTCTCCCAGGAAACGTGCCAGCACATCATACATGGGCAAGAGGAAGTAGCTTGAACATCATCAACTATATCTATATGGGTAGTCAGCTATTTGCCAGCGCTGATTGCTTTAAGATTGTTGAGCAAAATCATAGCGATCATCTCCTATTATCCCTACGTGGAATTGGATGTCCAAAGCATTATCACCTGATAAACAGTGCTATAAGACTTCTGCGACAACCAGCACTGCTAGGAATCGCTTTAGATGGAATGATAAATTAGTGCAGCTGAACAATTTGATCCTAGAGAATCAGCTGTCATGCTATAGTACACCTCATACAGCAGCAGCTTTAACATGCTTTGGAGTTGTTGCAGCCCCAGCAGTTCTAAAATCAGGCCCTAACAGGCACTATTTTGATTTAGAAAGAAAAAAGAAAAAAACTGTTCTCAGGCACCTCCAAAAACATATAAGCACACTTCCCAGACACGTAACATCAATTGCCATTAAGCATGCTAAATGCGTATATCGCAATTGGGTGAGCAGTCGTAAGGCCAGATTACACAGCGAGATGGAGAAATCATGCTAACCACACTCTGCCCAGATATGGCATCTCTTGAATAATACAACTCAACCTTCACAATTTAAGACCCAAATCAACGGTCTCAGCGAACTGCAGTGGTGCGCACACTTCACTAAATTGTACAATGATCACTCTTTTGTTCAAACAATGCATTATGTTGATAATCTTCCATCATGGCACTTAAACACCACTGAAGCAGATATAGAAAATCTTATACAGAAAGCAAGTCGATCGAGAGCCCCTGGCCCTGACGGCCTGTGGGTCAAGATATTAAATAACATTTTCAATCAAGTTATTAACACACACACAATCCCTGTATTATGGAATCAGTCAGTGATCGTTCCAATCTTTAAAAAGGGCGATTGTGCCACTCCCCCAATGCCCCTTAGTTGATTCTAGCTCCATCACTATACTCGATGGCTCTCACATATTCAAGACATTTGGTTATGTGACTTCTCAAGATGGATCAGAAAATATGAGTAAGACAAACACTTTTTGTGTCACATCTCATGTGAAGTCATTTCCTTTGCTGCCATCATTCTACTCATTCCTATTTTTGAATCTTGACAAACCCGACCTCTTTTTGGTCACAGGATGTGGGTTTCATATCGCTTCATCTACCTTACAGCCCCAGGCTGCATCCCAGATTTCAACCACCCCACTACCTTGTGTTGTACTTCCCCATATACTTGACCCTCTGTCTTCAAGCCGCCTTTTAACCTCCATTCTGTTTGCCCCGCTGCCCGTGAATCCTTTTTCCCCGCTGCCCCTGAATCCTTTTGCCCAGTGCCCCTGAATCCTTTTGCCCCGCTGCCCCTGAATCCTTCTGCCCCACTGCCCTTGAATCCTTTTGCCCCGCTGCCACTAAATCCTTTTGCCCTGCTATCCCCGAATCCTTTTGCCCCGCTGCCCCTGAATCCTTTTGCCCCGCTGCCCCTGAACCCTTTTGCCCCGCTGCCCCTGAATCCTTTTACCCCATGCCCCTGAAACCCTTTGACCCGCTGCCCCTCAATCCTTATGCCCCACTGCCCCTCAATCCTTTTGCCCCGCTGCCCCTGAATCCTTTTGACCCGCTGCCCCTGAATCCTTTTGCCCCGCTGCCCCTGAATCCTTTTGCCCCGCTGCCCCTGAATCCTTTTTCCCCGCTGCCCCTGAATCTTTTTGACCCCATGCCCCTGAATCCTTTTGCCCCACTGCCCCTGAATCCTTTTGCCCCATGCCCCTGAATCTTTTTGCCCCCAACCCCCTGAATCCTTTTGCCCCACTGCCCCTGAATCCTTTTGCCCCGCTGCCCCCGAATCCTTTTGCCCCGCTGCCCCTGAATCCTTTTGCCACGCTGCCCCTGAATCCTTTTGCCCCACTGCCCCAGAATCTTTTCCCCACTGCCCCTGAATCTTTTTGCCCTCATGCCCCTGAATCCTTTTGCCCCACTGCCCCTGAATCCTTTTGCCCCACTGCCCCTAAATCCTTTTTCCCCGCTGCACCTGAATCTTTCCTTTTGCCCCCATGCCCCTGAATCCTTTTGCCCCGCTGCCCCTGAATCCTTTTGCCCCGCTGCCCCTGAATCCATTTTCCCCGCTGCCCCTGAATCTTTTTGCCCCCATGCCCCTGGATCCTTTTGCCCCACTGTTCCTGAAACCTTTTGCCCCACTGCCCCTGAATCCTTTTTCCCCGCTGCCCCTGAATCATTTTGCCCCGCTGCCCCCGAATCCTTTTGCCCCTGAATCCTTTTGCCCCACTGCCCCTGAATCCTTTTGCCCTGCTGCCCCTGAATCCTTTTGCCCCCATGCCCCTGAATCCTTTTGCCCCAGTGCCCCTGAATCTTTTTGGCCCCATGCCCCTGAATCCTTTTGCCCCACTGCCCCTGAATCCTTTTTCCCCGCTGCCCCTGAATCTTTTTGCCCCCATGCCCCTGAATCTTTTTGCCCCCGTGCCCCTGAATCCCTTTTCTCTGCTGCCCCTGAATCTTTTTGCCCCATGCCCCTGAATCCTTTGCCCCACTGCCCCTGAATCCTTTTGCCCCGCTGCCCCTGAATCCTTTTGCCCCGCTGCCCCTGAATCCTTTTTCCCCGCTGCCCCTGAATCTTTTTGCCTCCATACCCCAGAATCCTTTTGCCCCATGCCCCAGAATCCTTTTGCCACACTGCCCCTGAATCCTTTTGCCCCGCTGCCCCTGAATCCTTTTACCCCGCTGCCCCTGAATCTTTTTGCCTCCATGCCCCTGAATCCTTTTGCCCCACTGCCCCTGAATCCTTTTGCCCCGCTGCCCCTGAATCCTTTTGCCCCGCTGCCCCTGAATCCTTTTGCCCCGCTGCCCCTGAATCCTTTTTCCCTGCTGCGCCTGAATCTTTTTGCCCCCATGCCCCTGAATCCTTTTGCCCCGCTGCCCCTGAATCCTTTTTCCCCGCTGCCCCTGAATCCTTTTGCCCCGCTGCCCCTGAATCCTTTTGCCCCGCTGCCCCTGAATCCCTTTGCCCCATGCCCCTGAATCCCTTTGCCCCGCTGCCCCTGAATCCTTTTGCCCCCATGCCCCTGAATCCTTTTGCCCCACTGCCCCTGAATCCTTTTGCCCCACTGCCCCTGAATCCTTTTGCCCCCAAGCTCCTGAATCCTTTTGCCCCAATGCCCCTGAATCCTTTTGCCCCCATGCCCCTGAATCTTTTTGCCCCCATGCCCCTGAATCCTTTTGACCCCACTGCCCCTGAATCATTTTGCCCCCATGCCCCTGAATCTTTTTGCCCCCATGCCCCTGAATCCTTTTGACCCACTGCCCCTGAATCCTTTTGCTCCCATGCCCCTGAATCCTTTTGCCCCACTGCCCCTGAATCCTTTTGCCCCACTGCCCCTGAATCATTTTGCTCCCATGCCCCTGAATCTTTTTGCCCCATGCCCCTGAATCCTTTTGCCCCACTGCCCCCGAATCCTTCTGCCCAGGTGCCCCTGAATCCTTTTGCCCCCATGCCCCTGAATCTTTTTGCCCCATGCCCCTGAATCCTTTTGCCCCACTGCCCCTGAATCCTTTTGCCCCACTGCCCCTGAATCCTTTTGCCCCCATGCCCCTGAATCCTTTTGCCCCGCTGCCCCTGAATCCTTTTGCCCCCATGCCCCTGAATCCTTTAGCCCTGCTGTCCTGAATCATTTTGCCCCGCTGCCCCTGAATCCTTTTGCCCCCATACCCCTAAATCCTTTTGCCCCAGTGCCCCTGAATCCTTTTGCTTCCATGCCCCTGAATCCTTTTGCCCCCATGCCCCGAATCTTTTTGCCCCATGCCCCTGAATCCTTTTGCCCCACTGCTCCTGAATCCTTTTGCCCCACTCCCCCTGAATCCTTTTGCCCCCATGCCCCTGAATCCTTTTGCCCCCATGCCCCTGAATCTTTTTGCCCCATGCCCCTGAATCCTTTTGCCCCATGCCCCTGAATCCTTTTGCCCCCATGCCCCTGAATCCTTTTGCCCCGCTGCCCCTGAATCCTTTTGCCCCACTGCCCCTGAATCCTTTTGCCCCGCTGCCTTGAATCCTTTTGCCCCCATTCCCCTGAATCCTTTTGCCCCAGTGCCCCTGAATCCTTTTGCCCCGCTGCCCCTGTATCCTTTTGCTCCCATGCCCCTGAATCCTTTTGCCCCACTGCCCCTGAATCCTTTTGCCCCCATGCCCCTGAATCTTTTTGCCCCATGCCCCTGAATTCTTTTGCCCCACTGCCCCTGAATCCTTTTGCCCCCATGCCCCTGAATCCTTTTGCTCCTATGCCCCTGAATCCTTTTGCCCCACTGCCCTTGAATCCCTTTGCCCCACTGCCCCTGAATCCTTTTTCCCCCATGCCCCTGAATCTTTTTGCCCCATGCCCCTGAATCCTTTTGCCCTACTTCCCCTGAATCCTTTTGCCCTGCTGCCCCTGAATCCCTTTGCCCTGCTGCCCCTGAATCCTTTCCCCACTGCCCCTCAATCCTTTTGCCCTGCTGCCCCTCAATCCTTTTGTCCCGCTGCCCCTGAATCCTTTTGCCCCGCTGCCCCTGAATCCCTTTGCCCCGCTGCACCTGAATCCTTTGGCCCCACTGCCCCTGAATCCTTTTGCTCGCTGCCCCTCAATCCTTTTGCCCCACTGCCCCTGAATCCTTTTGCCCCGCTGCCCCTAAATCCTTAAACCCCGCTGTCCTGAATCCTTTTGCCCCCATGCCCCTGAATCCTTTAGCCCTGCTGTACTGAATCATTTTGCCCCGCTGCCCCTGAATCCTTTTGCCCCGCTGCCCCTGAATCCTTTTGCCCCACTGCCCCTGCCCCTGAATCCTTTTGCCCTGCTGCCCCTGAATCCTTTTGCCCCGCTGCCCCTGCCCCCTGAATCATTTTGCCCCAATGCCCCTGAATCCTTCTGCCACGCTGCCCCTGAATCCTTTTGCCCCACTGCCCCTGAATCCTTTTGCCCCCATGCCCCTGAATCTTTTTGCTCCCATGCCCCTGAATCCGTTTGCCCCACTGCCCCTGAATCCTTTTGCCCCACTGCCCCTGAATCGTTTTGCCCCATGCCCCTGAATCCTTTTGCCCCACTGCCCATGAATCCTTTTGCCCCATGCCCCTGAATCCTTTTGCCCCGCTGCCCCTGAATCCTTTTGCCCCCGTGCCCCTGAATCATTTTGCCCCGGTGCCCCTGAATCCTTTTGCCCCCATGCCCCTGAATCCTTTTGCCCCCATGCCCCTGAATCTTTTTGCCCCCATGCCCCTGAATCCTTTTGCCCCACTGCCCCTGAATCCTTTTGCCCCATGCTCCTGAATCCTTTTGCCCCGCTGCCCCTGAATCCTTTTGCCCCCATGCCCCTGAATCCTTTTGCCCCAGTGCCCCTGAATCCTTTTGCTCCCATGCCCCTGAATCCTTTTGCCCCCATGCCCCTGAATCCTTTTGCCCCACTGCCCCTGAATCCTTTTGCCCCACTGCCCCTGAATCCTTTTGCCCCCATGCCCTTGAATCCTTTTGCCACGCTGCCCCTAAATCCTTTTGCCCCCATGCCCCTGAATCCTTTTGCCCCGGTGCCCCTGAATCCTTTTGCCCCATGCCCCTGAATCCTTTTGCGCCACTGCCCCTGAATCCTTTTGCCCCATGCCCCTGAATCCTTTTGCCCCCCTGCCCCTGAATCCTTTTGCCCCGCTGCCCCTGAATCCTTTTGCCCCACTGCCCCTGCCCCCTGAATCCTTTTGCCCCACTGCCCCTGAATCCTTCTGCCACGCTGCCCCTGAATCCTTTTGCCCCACTGCCCCTGAATCCTTTTGCCCCCATGCCCCTGAATCCTTTTGCCCCATGCTCCTGAATCCTTTTGCCCCGCTGCCCCTGAATCCTTTTGCCCCCATGCCCCTGAATCCTTTTGCCCCAGTGCCCCTGAATCCTTTTGCCCCCATGCCCCTGAATCCTTTTGCCCCACTGCCCCTGAATCCTTTTGCCCCACTGCCCCTGAATCCTTTTGCCCCCATGCCCTTGAATCCTTTTGCCACGCTGCCCCTAAATCCTTTTGCCCCCATGCCCCTGAATCCTTTTGCCCCGGTGCCCCTGAATCCTTTTGCCCCATGCCCCTGAATCCTTTTGCGCCACTGCCCCTGAATCCTTTTGCCCCATGCCCCTGAATCCTTTTGCCCCCCTGCCCCTGAATCCTTTTGCCCCGCTGCCCCTGAATCCTTTTGCCCCACTGCCCCTGCCCCCTGAATCCTTTTGCCCCACTGCCCCTGAATCCTTCTGCCACGCTGCCCCTGAATCCTTTTGCCCCACTGCCCCTGAATCCTTTTGCCCCCATGCCCCTGAATCTTTTTGCTCCCATACCCCTGAATCCTTTTGCCCCACTGCCCCTGAATCCTTTTGCCCCCATGCCCCTGAATCCTTTTGCCCCGCTGCCCCTGAATCCTTTTGCCCCGGTGCCCCTGAATCCTTTTGCCCCGGTGCCCCTGAATCCTTTTGCCCCACTGCCCCTGAATCCTTTTGCCCCCATGCTCCTGAATCCTTTTGCCCCGCTGCCCCTGAATCCTTTTGCCCCATGCCCCTAAATCCTTTTGCCCCAGTGCCCCTGAATCCTTTTGCTCCCATGCCCCTGAATCCTTTTGCCCCACTGCCCCTGAATCCTTTTGCCCCGCTGCCCCCGAATCCTTTTGCCCCGGTGCCCCTGAATCCTTTTGCCCCCATGCCCCTGAATCCTTTTGCCCCACTGTCCCGGAATCCTTTTTCCCCATTGCCCCTGAATCTTTTTGCCCCCATGCCCCTGAATCCTTTTGCCCCACTGCCCCTGAATCCTTTTGCCCCACTGCCCATAAATCCTTTTGCCCATATTCCCCTGAATCCTTTAGCCCTGCTGTCCTGAATCATTTTGCCCCGCTGCCCCTGAATCCTTTTGCCCCGCTGCCCCTGAATCCTTTTGCCCCCATGCCCCTAAATCCTTTTGCCCCAGTGCCCCTGAATCCTTTTGCTCCCATGCCCCTGAATCCTTTTGCCCCCATGCCCCTGAATCTTTTTGCCCGATGCCCCTGAATCCTTTTGCCCCACTGCCCCTGAATCCTTTTGCCCCACTCCCCCTGAATCCTTTTGCCCCCATGCCCCTGAATCCTTTTGCCCCCATGCCCCTGAATCTTTTTGCCCCATGCCCCTGAATCCTTTTGCCCCATGCCCCTGAATCCTTTTGCCCCCATGCCCCTGAATCCTTTTGCCCCGCTGCCCCTGAATCCTTTTGCCCCCATGCCCCTGAATCCTTTTGCCCCGGTGCCCCTGAATCCTTTTGCTCCCATGCCCCTAAATCCTTTTGCCCCACTGCCCCTGAATCCTTTTGCCCCGCTGCCCCTGAATCATTTTGCCCCCATTCCCCTGAATCCTTTTGCCCCAGTGCCCCTGAATCCTTTTGCCCCGCTGCCCCTGTATCCTTTTGCTCCCATGCCCCTGAATCCTTTTGCCCCACTGCCCCTGAATCCTTTTGCCCCCATGCCCCTGAATCTTTTTGCCCCATGCCCCTGAATTCTTTTGCCCCACTGCCCCTGAATCCTTTTGCCCCATGCCCCTGAATCCTTTTGCTCCCATGCCCCTGAATCCTTTTGCCCCACTGCCCCTGAATCCCTTTGCCCCACTGCCCCTGAATCCTTTTTCCCCCATGCCCCTGAATCTTTTTGCCCTGCTTCCCCTGAATCCTTTTGCCCCACTGCCCCTGAATCCTTTTGCCCCCATGCTCCTGAATCCTTTTGCTCCGCTGCCCCTGAATCCTTTTGCCCCCATGCCCCTAAATCCTTTTGCCCCAGTGCCCCTGAATCCTTTTGCCCCGCTGCCCCTGAATCCCTTTGCCCCACTGCCCCTGAATCCTTTGGCCCCACTGCCCCTGAATCCTTTTGCTCGCTGCCCCTGAATCCTTTTGCCCCACTGCCCCTGAATCCTTTTGCGCCGCTGCCCCTCAATCCTTAAGCCCCGCTGTCCTGAATCCTTTTGCCCCCATGCCCCTGAATCCTTTAGCGCTGCTGTACTGAATCCTTTTGCCCCGCTGCCCCTGAATCCTTTTGCCCCGCTGCCCCTGAATCCTTTTGCCCCACTGCCCCTGCCCCTGAATCCTTTTGCCCCGCTGCCCCTGAATCCTTTTGCCCCGCTGCCCCTTGAATCCTTTTGCCCCACTGCCCCTGAATCCTTCTGCCACGCTGCCCCTGAATCCTTTTGCCCCACTGCCCCTGAATCCTTTTGCCCCCATGCCCCTGAATCTTTTTGCTCCCATGCCCCTGAATCCTTTTGCCCCACTGCCCCTGAATCCTTTTGCCCCCATGCCCCTGAATCTTTTTGCCCCATGCCCCTGAATCCTTTTGCCCCACTGCCCCTGAATCCTTTTGCCCCCATTCTCCTGAATCCTTTTGCTCTGCTGCCCCTGAATCCTTTTGCCCCCATGCCCCTAAAATCTTTTGCCCCACTGCCCCTGAATCCTTTTGCCCCCATGCTCCTGAATCCTTTTGCTCTGCTGCCCCTGAATCCTTTTGCCCCCATGCCCCTAAAATCTTTTGCCCCAGTGCCCCTGAATCCTTTTGCTCCCATGCCCCTGAATCCTTTTGCCCCCATGCCCCTGAATCCTTTTGCCCCACTGCCCCTGAATCCTTTTGCCCCACTGCCCCTGAATCCTTTTGCCCCCATGCCCCTGAATCCTTTTGCCACGCTGCCCCTGAATCCTTTTGCCACGCTGCCCCTGAATCCTTTTGCCCCGGTGCCCCTGAATCCTTTTGCCCCCATGCCCCTGAATCCTTTTGCTCCACTGCCCCTGAATCCTTTTGCCCCATGCCCCTGAATCCTTTTGCCCCCCTGCCCCTGAATCCTTTTGCCCCGCTGCCCCTGAATCCTTTTGCCCCACTGCCCCTGCCCCCTGAATCCTTTTGCCCCACTGCCCCTGAATCCTTCTGCCACGCTGCCCCTGAATCATTTTGCCCCACTGCCCCTGAATCCTTTTGCCCCCATGCCCCTGAATCTTTTTGCTCCCATGCCCCTGAATCCTTTTGCCCCACTGCCCCTGAATCCTTTTGCCCCATGCCCCTGAATCTTTTTGCCCCATGCCCCTGAATCCTTTTGCCCCACTGCCCCTGAATCCTTTTGCCCCCATGCCCCTGAATCCTTTTGCCCCGCTGCCCCTGAATCCTTTTGCCCCCGTGCCCCTGAATCATTTTGCCCCGGTGCCCCTGAATCCTTTTGCCCCCATGCCCCAGAATCCTTTTGCCCCACTGCCCCTGAATCCTTCTGCCACGCTGCCCCTGAATCCTTTTGCCCCACTGCCCCTGAATCCTTTTGCCCCCATGCCCCTGAATCTTTTTGCTCCCATGCCCCTGAATCCTTTTGCCCCACTGCCACTGAATCCTTTTGCCCCCATGCCCCTGAATCTTTTTGCCCCATGCCCCTGAATCCTTTTGCCCCACTGCCCCTGAATCCTTTTGCCCCCATTCTCCTGAATCCTTTTGCTCTGCTGCCCCTGAATCCTTTTGCCCCCATGCCCCTAAAATCTTTTGCCCCACTGCCCCTGAATCCTTTTGCCCCCATGCTCCTGAATCCTTTTGCTCTGCTGCCCCTGAATCCTTTTGCCCCCATGCCCCTAAAATCTTTTGCCCCAGTGCCCCTGAATCCTTTTGCTCCCATGCCCCTGAATCCTTTTGCCCCCATGCCCCTGAATCCTTTTGCCCCACTGCCCCTGAATCCTTTTGCCCCACTGCCCCTGAATCCTTTTGCCCCCATGCCCCTGAATCCTTTTGCCACGCTGCCCCTGAATCCTTTTGCCACGCTGCCCCTGAATCCTTTTGCCCCGGTGCCCCTGAATCCTTTTGCCCCCATGCCCCTGAATCCTTTTGCTCCACTGCCCCTGAATCCTTTTGCCCCATGCCCCTGAATCCTTTTGCCCCCCTGCCCCTGAATCCTTTTGCCCCGCTGCCCCTGAATCCTTTTGCCCCACTGCCCCTGCCCCCTGAATCCTTTTGCCCCACTGCCCCTGAATCCTTCTGCCACGCTGCCCCTGAATCATTTTGCCCCACTGCCCCTGAATCCTTTTGCCCCCATGCCCCTGAATCTTTTTGCTCCCATGCCCCTGAATCCTTTTGCCCCACTGCCCCTGAATCCTTTTGCCCCATGCCCCTGAATCTTTTTGCCCCATGCCCCTGAATCCTTTTGCCCCACTGCCCCTGAATCCTTTTGCCCCCATGCCCCTGAATCCTTTTGCCCCGCTGCCCCTGAATCCTTTTGCCCCCGTGCCCCTGAATCATTTTGCCCCGGTGCCCCTGAATCCTTTTGCCCCCATGCCCCAGAATCCTTTTGCTCCACTGCCCCTGAATCCTTTTGCCCCCATGCCCCTGAATCCTTTTGCCCCCATGCCCCTGAATCTTTTTGCCCCATGCCCCTGAATCCTTTCGCCCCACTGCCCCTGAATCCTTTTGCCCCACTGCCCCTGAATCCTTTTGCCCCCATGCTCCTGAATCCTTTTGCCCCGCTGCCCCTGAATCCTTTTGCCCCCATGCCCCTAAATCCTTTTGCCCCAGTGCCCCTGAATCCTTTTGCTCCCATGCCCCTGAATCATTTTGCCCCACTGCCCCTGAATCCTTTTGCCCCGCTGCCCCCGAATCCTTTTGCCCCGCTGCCCCTGAATCCTTTTGCCCCCATGCCCCTGAATCCTTTTGCCCCACTGCCCCGGAATCCTTTTTCCCCATTGCCCCTGAATCTTTTTGCCCCCATGCCCCTGAATCCTTTTGCCCCACTGCCCCTGAATCCTTTGCCCCGTGCCCCTAAATCCTTTTTCCCCGCTGCACCTGAATCTTTTTGCCCCATGCCCCTGAATCCTTTTGCCCCCATTCCCCTGAATCCTTTTGCCCCGCTGCCCCTGAATCCTTTTGCCCCGCTGCCTCTGAATCCATTTTCCCCGCTGCCCCTGAATCTTTTTGCCCCCATGCCCCTGGATCCTTTTGCCCCACTGTCCCTGAATCCTTTTGCCCCACTGCCCCTCAATCCTTTTTCCCCGCTGCCCCTGAATCTTTTTGCCCCGCTGCCCCTGAATCCTTTTGCCCCGCTACCCCTGAATCCTTTTGCCCCACTGCCCCTGAATCCTTTTGCCCTGCTGCCCCTGAATCCTTTTGCCCCCATTCCCCTGAATCCTTTTGCCCCAGTGCCCCTGAATCTTTTTGGCCCCATGCCCCTGAATCCTTTTGCCCCACTGCCCCTGAATTATTTTTCCCCGCTGCCCTTGAATCTTTTTGCCCTCATGCCCCTGAATCCTTTTGCCCCACTGCTCCTGAATCCCTTTTCCCTGCTGCCCCTGAATCTTTTTGCCCCCATGCCCCTGAATCCTTTTGCCCCACTGCCCCTGAATCCTTTTGCCCCGCTGCCCCTGAATCATTTTGCCCCGCTGCCCCTGAATCCTTTTTCCCCGCTGCCCCTGAATCTTTTTGCCTCCATACACCAGAATCCTTTTGCCCCCATGCCCCAGAATCCTTTTGCCCCACTGCCCCTGAATCATTTTTCCCCGCTGCCCCTGAATCCTTTTGCCCCGCTGCCCCTGAATCTTTTTGCCTCCATGCCCCTGAATCCTTTTGCCCCATGCCCCTGAATCTTTTTGCCCCATGCCCCTGAATCCTTTTGCCCCACTGCCCCTGAATCCTTTTGCCCCCATGCCCCTGAATCCTTTTGCCCCCGTGCCCCTGAATCATTTTTCCCCGGTGCCCCTGATTCCTTTTGCCCCCATGCCCCTGAATCCTTTTGCTCCACTGCCCCTGAATCCTTTTGCCCCCATACCCCTGAATCCTTTTGCCCCATGCCCCTGAATCTTTTTGCCCCACTGCCCCTGAATCCTTTTGCCCCACTGCCCCTGAATCCTTTGGCCCCCATGCTCCTGAATCCTTTTGCCCTGCTGCCCCTGAATCCTTTTGCCCCGCTGCCCCTGAATCCTTTTGCCCCCATGCCCCTGAATCCTTTTGCTCCCATGCCCCTGAATCCTTTTGCCCCACTGCCCCTGAATCCTTTTGCCCCGCTGCCCCCGAATCCTTTTGCCCCGCTGCCCCTGAATCCTTTTGCCCCATGCCCCTGAATCCTTTTGCCCCACTGCCCCGGAATCCTTTTTCCCCATTGCCCCTGAATCTTTTTGCCCCCATGCCCCTGAATCCTTTCGCCCCACTGCCCCTGAATCCTTCTGCCCCACTACCCCTAAATCCTTTTTCCCCGCAGCACCTGAATCTTTTTGCCCCCATGCCCCTGAATCCTTTTGCCCCCATGCCCCTGAATCCTTTTGCCCCGCTGCCCCTGAATTCTTTTGCCCCGCTGCCCCTGAATCCATTTTCCCCGCTGCCCCTGAATCCTTTTGCCCCGCTGCCCCTGGATCCTTTTGTCCCACTGTCCCTGAATCCCTTTGCCCCATGCCCCTGAATCCCTTTGCCCCGCTGCCCCTGAATCCTTTTGCCCCCATGCCCCTGAATGCTTTTGCCCCGGTGCCCCTGAATGCTTTTGCCCCACTGCCCCTGAATCCTTTTGCCCCCAAGCCCCTGAATCCTTTTGCCCCACTGCTCCTGAATCCTTTTGCCCCCATGCCCCTGAATCCTTTTGCAACACTGACCCTGAATCATTTTGCCCCCATGCCCCTGAATCTTTTTGCCCCCATGCCCCTGAATCCTTTTGCACCACTGCCCCTGAATCCTTTTGCCCCCATGCCCCTGAATCCTTTTGCCCCGGTGCCCCTGAATCCTTTTGCCCCCGTGCCCCTGAATCCTTTTGCTCCCATGCCCCTGAATCCTTTTGCCCCACTGCCCCTGAATCCTTTTGCCCCCATGCCCCTGAATCTTTTTGCCCCATGCCCCTGAATCCTTTTGCCCCACTGCCCCTGAATCCTTTTGCCCTACTTCCCCTGAATCCTTTTGCCCCCATGCCCCTGAATCCTTTTGCCCCACTGCCCCTGAATCCTTTTGCCCCCATGCCCCTGAATCCTTTAGCCCTGCTGTCCTGAATCATTTTGCCCCCATGCCCCTAAATCCTTTTGCCCCAGTGCCCCTGAATCCTTTTGCTCCCATGCCCCTGAATCCTTTTGCCCCCATGCCCCTGAATCTTTTTGCCCCCATGCCCCTGAATCCTTTTGCCCCACTGCCCCTTAATCCTTTTGCCCCACTCCCCCTGAATCCTTTTGCCCCCATGCCCCTGAATCCTTTTGCCCCCATGCCCCTGAATCTTTTTGCCCCATGCCCCTGAATCCTTTTGCCACATGCCCCTGAATCCTTTTGCCCCCATGCCCCTGAATCCTTTTGCCCCCATGCCCCTGAATCCTTTTGCCCCGGTGCCCCTGAATCCTTTTGCCCCGGTGCCCCTGAATCCTTTTGCTCCCATGCCCCTGAATCCTTTTGCCCCACTGCCCCTGAATCCTTTTGCCCCGCTGCCCCTGAATCCTTTTGCCCCCATTCCCCGGAATCCTTTTGCCCCAGTGCCCCTGAATCCTTTTGCCCCGCTGCCCCTGTATCCTTTTGCTCCCATGCCCCTGAATCCTTTTGCCCCACTGCCCCTGAATCCTTTTGCCCCATGCCCCTGAATCTTTTTGCCCCATGCCCCGGAATTCTGTTGCCCCATTGTCCCTGAATCCTTTTGCCCCCATGCCCCTGAATCCTTTTGCTCCCATGCCCCTGAATCCTTTTGCCCCACTGCCCCTGAATCCCTTTGCCCCACTGCCCCTGAATCCTTTTTCCCCCATGCCCCTGAATCTTTTTGCCCCCATGCCCCTGAATCCTTTTGCCCCACTGCCCCTGAATCCCTTTGCCCCACTGCCCCTGAATCATTTTTCCCCCATGCCCCTGAATCTTTTTGCCCCCATGCCCCTGAATCCTTTTGCCCCGCTTCCCCTGAATCCTTTTGCCCTGCTGCCCCTGAATCCTTTGCCCTGCTGCCCCTGAATCCTTTGCCCCACTGCCCCTCAATCCTTTTGCCCTGCTGCCCCTCAATCCTTTTGTCCCGCTGCCCCAGAATCCTTTTGCCCCGCTGCCCCTGAATCCCTTTGCCCCGCTGCCCCTGAATCCTTTGGCCCCACTGCCCCTGAATCCTTTTGCTCGCTGCCCCTGAATCCTTTTGCCCCACTGCCCCTGAATCCTTTTGCCCCACTGCCCCTGAATCCTTTTGCCCCCCTGCCCCTCAATCCTTTAGCCCCGCTGTCCTGAATCCTTTTGCCCCCATGCCCCTGAATCCTTTTGCCCCGCTGCCCCTGCCCCCTGAATCCTTTTGCCCCACTGCCCCTGAATCCTTCTGCCACGCTGCCCCTGAATCCTTTTGCCCCACTGCCCCTGAATCCTTTTGCCCCCATGCCCCTGAATCTTTTTGCTCCCATGCCCCTGAATCCTTTTGCCCCACTGCCCCTGAATCCTTTTGCCCCCATGCCCCTGAATCTTTTTGCCCCATGCCCCTGAATCCTTTTGCCCCACTGCCCCTGAATCCTTTTGCCCCACTGCCCCTAAATCCTTTTGCCCCCATGCCCCTGAATCCTTTTGCCCCGCTGCCCCTGAATCCTTTTGCCCCCGTGCCCCTGAATCATTTTGCCCCGGTGCCCCTGAATCCTTTTGCCCCCATGCCCCTGAATCCTTTTGCTCCACTGCCCCTGAATCCTTTTGCCCCCATGCCCCTGAATCCGTTTGCCCCCATGCCCATGAATCTTTTTGCCCCATGCCCCTGAATCCTTTTTCCCCACTGCCCCTGAATCCTTTTGCCCCACTGCCCCTGAATCCCTTTGCCCCATGCTCGAATCCTTTTGCCCCGCTGCCCCTGAATCCTTTTGCCCCCATGCCCCTAAATCCTATTGCCCCAGTGCCCCTGAATCCTTTTGCTCCACTGCCCCTGAATCCTTTTGCCCCCATGCCCCTGAATCTTTTTGCCCCCATGCCCCTGAATCCTTTTGCCCCACTGCCCCTGAATCCTTTTGCCCCACTGCCCCTGAATCCTTTTGCCCCATGCCCCTGAATCCTTTTGCCACGCTGCCCCTGAATCCTTTTGCCCCCATGCCCCTGAATCCTTTTGCCCCGGTGCCCCTGAATCCTTTCGCCCCCATGCCCCTGAATCCTTTTGCTCCACTGCCCCTGAATCCTTTTGCCCCATGCCCCTGAATCCTTTTGCCCCCCTGCCCCTGAATCCTTTTGCCCCGCTGCCCCTGAATCCTTTTGCCCCGCTGCCCCTGCCCCCTGAATCCTTTTGCCCCACTGCCCCTGAATCCTTCTGCCACGCTGCCCCTGAATCCTTTTGCCCCACTGCCCCTGAATCCTTTTGCCCCCATGCCCCTGAATCTTTTTGCTCCCATGCCCCTGAATCCTTTTGCCCCACTGCCCCTGAATCCTTTTGCCCCCATGCCCCTGAATCTTTTTGCCCCATGCCCCTGAATCCTTTTGCCCCACTGCCCCTGAATCCTTTTGCCCCGCTGCCCCTGAATCCTTTTGCCCTGCTGCCCCTGAATCCTTTTGCCCCCGTGCCCCTGAATCATTTTGCCCCGGTGCCCCTGAATCCTTTTGCCCCATGCCCCTGAATCCTTTTGCCCCATGCCCCTGAATCCTTTTGCCCCCATGCCCCTGAATCCTTTTGCCCTGCTGCCCCTGAATCCTTTTGCCCCCATGCCCCTGAATCCTTTTGCCCCGGTGCCCCTGAATCCTTTTGCTCCCATGCCCCTGAATCCTTTTGCCCCACTGCCCCTGAATCCTTTTGCCCCGCTGCCCCTGAATCCTTTTGCCCCCATTACCCGGAATCCTTTTGCCCCAGTGCCCCTGAATCCTTTTGCCCCGCTCCCCCTGTATCCTTTTGCTCCCATGCCCCTGAATCCTTTTGCCCCACTGCCCCTGAATCCTTTTGCCCCCATGCCCCTGAATCTTTTTGCCCCATGCCCCTGAATTATTTTGCCCCATTGCCCCTGAATCCTTTTGCCCCCATGCCCCTGAATCCTTTTGCTCCCATGCCCCTGAATCCTTTTGCCCCACTGCCCCTGAATCCCTTTGCCCCACTGCCCCTGAATCCTTTTTCCCCCATGCCCCTGAATCTTTTTGCCCCCATGCCCCTGAATCCTTTTGCCCTGCTTCCACTGAATCCTTTTGCCCTGCTGCCCCTCAATCCTTTGCCCTGCTGCCCCTCAATCCTTTTGCCCTGCTGCCCCTCAATCCTTTTGTCCCGCTGCCCCTGAATCCTTTTGCCCCGCTGCCCCTGAATCCCTTTGCCCCGCTGCCCCTGAATCCTTTGGCCCCACTGCCCCTGAATCCTTTTGCTCGCTGCCCCTGAATCCTTTTGCCCCACTGCCCCTGAATCCTTTTGCCCCGCTGCCCCTCAATCCTTTAGCCCCGCTGTCCTGAATCCTTTTGCCCCCATGCCCCTGAATCCTTTAGCCCTGCTGTACTGAATCATTTTGCCCCGCTGCCCCTGAATCCTTTTGCCCCGCTGCCCCTGAATCCTTTTGCCCCATGCCCCTGAATCCTTTTGCCCCCATGCCCCTGAATCTTTTTGCCACATGCCCCTGAATCCTTTTGCCCCATGCCCCTGAATCCTTTTGCCCCATTCCCCTGAATCCTTTTGCCCCGCTGCCACTGAATCCTTTTGCCCCCATGCCCCTGAATCCTTTTGCCCCGGTGCCCCTGAATCCTTTTGCTCCCATGCCCCTGAATCCTTTTGCCCCACTGCCCCTGAATCCTTTTGCCCCGCTGCCCCTGAATCCTTTTGCCCCCATGCCCCTGAATCCTTTTGCCCCAGTGCCCCTGAATCCTTTTGCCCCGCTGCCCCTGTATCCTTTTGCTCCCATGCCCCTGAATCCTTTTGCCCCACTGCCCCTGAATCCTTTTGCCCCATGCCCCTGAATCTTTTTGCCCCATGCCCCTGAATCCTTTGCCCCACTGCCCCTGAATCCTTTTGCCCCCATGCCCCTGAATCCTTTAGCCCTGCTGTCCTGAATCATTTTGCCCCGCTGCCCCTGAATCCTTTTGCCCCGCTGCCCCTGAATCCTTTTGCCCCACTGCCCCTGCCCCTGAATCCTTGTGCCCCGCTGCCCCTGCCCCCTGAATCCTTTTGCCCCACTGCCCCTGAATCCTTTTGCCCCGCTGCCCCTGAATCCTTTTGCTCCCATGCCCCTGAATCCCCACTGCCCATGAATCCTTTTGCCCCACTGCCCCTGAATCCTTTTGCCCCCATGCCCCTCAATCTTTTTGCCCCATGCCCCTGAATCCTTTTGCCCCACTGCCCCTGAATCCTTTTGCCCCACTGCCCCTGAATCATTTTGCCCCCATGCCCCTGAATCTTTTTGCCCCATGCCCCTGAATCCTTTTGCCCCATGCCCCTGAATCCTTTTGCCCCCATGCCCCTGAATCCTTTTGCCCCGCTGCCCCTGAATCCTTTTGCCCCCATGCCCCTGAATCCTTTTGCCCCGGTGCCCCTGAATCCTTTTGCTCCCATGCCCCTAAATCCTTTTGCCCCACTGCCCCTGAATCCTTTTGCCCCGCTGCCCCTGAATCATTTTGCCCCCATTCCCCTGAATCCTTTTGCCCCAGTGCCCCTGAATCCTTTTGCCCCGCTGCCCCTGTATCCTTTTGCTCCCATGCCCCTGAATCCTTTTGCCCCACTGCCCCTGAATCCTTTTGCCCCCATGCCCCTGAATCTTTTTGCCCCATGCCCCTGAATTCTTTTGCCCCACTGCCCCTGAATCCTTTTGCCCCATGCCCCTGAATCCTTTTGCTCCCATGCCCCTGAATCCTTTTGCCCCACTGCCCCTGAATCCCTTTGCCCCACTGCCCCTGAATCCTTTTTCCCCCATGCCCCTGAATCTTTTTGCCCTGCTTCCCCTGAATCCTTTTGCCCCACTGCCCCTGAATCCTTTTGCCCCCATGCTCCTGAATCCTTTTGCTCCGCTGCCCCTGAATCCTTTTGCCCCCATGCCCCTAAATCCTTTTGCCCCAGTGCCCCTGAATCCTTTTGCCCCGCTGCCCCTGAATCCCTTTGCCCCACTGCCCCTGAATCCTTTGGCCCCACTGCCCCTGAATCCTTTTGCTCGCTGCCCCTGAATCCTTTTGCCCCACTGCCCCTGAATCCTTTTGCGCCGCTGCCCCTCAATCCTTAAGCCCCGCTGTCCTGAATCCTTTTGCCCCCATGCCCCTGAATCCTTTAGCGCTGCTGTACTGAATCCTTTTGCCCCGCTGCCCCTGAATCCTTTTGCCCCGCTGCCCCTGAATCCTTTTGCCCCACTGCCCCTGCCCCTGAATCCTTTTGCCCCGCTGCCCCTGAATCCTTTTGCCCCGCTGCCCCTTGAATCCTTTTGCCCCACTGCCCCTGAATCCTTCTGCCACGCTGCCCCTGAATCCTTTTGCCCCACTGCCCCTGAATCCTTTTGCCCCCATGCCCCTGAATCTTTTTGCTCCCATGCCCCTGAATCCTTTTGCCCCACTGCCCCTGAATCCTTTTGCCCCCATGCCCCTGAATCTTTTTGCCCCATGCCCCTGAATCCTTTTGCCCCACTGCCCCTGAATCCTTTTGCCCCCATTCTCCTGAATCCTTTTGCTCTGCTGCCCCTGAATCCTTTTGCCCCCATGCCCCTAAAATCTTTTGCCCCACTGCCCCTGAATCCTTTTGCCCCCATGCTCCTGAATCCTTTTGCTCTGCTGCCCCTGAATCCTTTTGCCCCCATGCCCCTAAAATCTTTTGCCCCAGTGCCCCTGAATCCTTTTGCTCCCATGCCCCTGAATCCTTTTGCCCCCATGCCCCTGAATCCTTTTGCCCCACTGCCCCTGAATCCTTTTGCCCCACTGCCCCTGAATCCTTTTGCCCCCATTCCCCTGAATCCTTTTGCCACGCTGCCCCTGAATCCTTTTGCCACGCTGCCCCTGAATCCTTTTGCCCCGGTGCCCCTGAATCCTTTTGCCCCCATGCCCCTGAATCCTTTTGCTCCACTGCCCCTGAATCCTTTTGCCCCATGCCCCTGAATCCTTTTGCCCCCCTGCCCCTGAATCCTTTTGCCCCGCTGCCCCTGAATCCTTTTGCCCCACTGCCCCTGCCCCCTGAATCCTTTTGCCCCACTGCCCCTGAATCCTTCTGCCACGCTGCCCCTGAATCATTTTGCCCCACTGCCCCTGAATCCTTTTGCCCCCATGCCCCTGAATCTTTTTGCTCCCATGCCCCTGAATCCTTTTGCCCCACTGCCCCTGAATCCTTTTGCCCCATGCCCCTGAATCTTTTTGCCCCATGCCCCTGAATCCTTTTGCCCCACTGCCCCTGAATCCTTTTGCCCCCATGCCCCTGAATCCTTTTGCCCCGCTGCCCCTGAATCCTTTTGCCCCCGTGCCCCTGAATCATTTTGCCCCGGTGCCCCTGAATCCTTTTGCCCCCATGCCCCAGAATCCTTTTGCTCCACTGCCCCTGAATCCTTTTGCCCCCATGCCCCTGAATCCTTTTGCCCCCATGCCCCTGAATCTTTTTGCCCCATGCCCCTGAATCCTTTCGCCCCACTGCCCCTGAATCCTTTTGCCCCACTGCCCCTGAATCCTTTTGCCCCCATGCTCCTGAATCCTTTTGCCCCGCTGCCCCTGAATCCTTTTGCCCCCATGCCCCTAAATCCTTTTGCCCCAGTGCCCCTGAATCCTTTTGCTCCCATGCCCCTGAATCATTTTGCCCCACTGCCCCTGAATCCTTTTGCCCCGCTGCCCCCGAATCCTTTTGCCCCGCTGCCCCTGAATCCTTTTGCCCCCATGCCCCTGAATCCTTTTGCCCCACTGCCCCGGAATCCTTTTTCCCCATTGCCCCTGAATCTTTTTGCCCCCATGCCCCTGAATCCTTTTGCCCCACTGCCCCTGAATCCTTTGCCCCGTGCCCCTAAATCCTTTTTCCCCGCTGCACCTGAATCTTTTTGCCCCATGCCCCTGAATCCTTTTGCCCCCATTCCCCTGAATCCTTTTGCCCCGCTGCCCCTGAATCCTTTTGCCCCGCTGCCTCTGAATCCATTTTCCCCGCTGCCCCTGAATCTTTTTGCCCCCATGCCCCTGGATCCTTTTGCCCCACTGTCCCTGAATCCTTTTGCCCCACTGCCCCTCAATCCTTTTTCCCCGCTGCCCCTGAATCTTTTTGCCCCGCTGCCCCTGAATCCTTTTGCCCCGCTACCCCTGAATCCTTTTGCCCCACTGCCCCTGAATCCTTTTGCCCTGCTGCCCCTGAATCCTTTTGCCCTCATGCCCCTGAATCCTTTTGCCCCACTGCTCCTGAATCCCTTTTCCCTGCTGCCCCTGAATCTTTTTGCCCCCATGCCCCTGAATCCTTTTGCCCCACTGCCCCTGAATCCTTTTGCCCCGCTGCCCCTGAATCATTTTGCCCCGCTGCCCCTGAATCCTTTTTCCCCGCTGCCCCTGAATCTTTTTGCCTCCATACACCAGAATCCTTTTGCCCCCATGCCCCAGAATCCTTTTGCCCCACTGCCCCTGAATCATTTTTCCCCGCTGCCCCTGAATCCTTTTGCCCCGCTGCCCCTGAATCTTTTTGCCTCCATGCCCCTGAATCCTTTTGCCCCATGCCCCTGAATCTTTTTGCCCCATGCCCCTGAATCCTTTTGCCCCACTGCCCCTGAATCCTTTTGCCCCCATGCCCCTGAATCCTTTTGCCCCCGTGCCCCTGAATCATTTTTCCCCGGTGCCCCTGAATCCTTTTGCCCCCATGCCTCTGAATCCTTTTGCTCCACTGCCCCTGAATCCTTTTGCCCCCATACCCCTGAATCCTTTTGCCCCATGCCCCTGAATCTTTTTGCCCCACTGCCCCTGAATCCTTTTGCCCCACTGCCCCTGAATCCTTTGGCCCCCATGCTCCTGAATCCTTTTGCCCTGCTGCCCCTGAATCCTTTTGCCCCGCTGCCCCTGAATCCTTTTGCCCCCATGCCCCTGAATCCTTTTGCTCCCATGCCCCTGAATCCTTTTGCCCCACTGCCCCTGAATCCTTTTGCCCCGCTGCCCCCGAATCCTTTTGCCCCGCTGCCCCTGAATCCTTTTGCCCCATGCCCCTGAATCCTTTTGCCCCACTGCCCCGGAATCCTTTTTCCCCATTGCCCCTGAATCTTTTTGCCCCCATGCCCCTGAATCCTTTCGCCCCACTGCCCCTGAATCCTTCTGCCCCACTACCCCTAAATCCTTTTTCCCCTCAGCACCTGAATCTTTTTGCCCCCATGCCCCTGAATCCTTTTGCCCCCATGCCCCTGAATCCTTTTGCCCCGCTGCCCCTGAATTCTTTTGCCCCGCTGCCCCTGAATCCATTTTCCCCGCTGCCCCTGAATCCTTTTGCCCCGCTGCCCCTGAATCCTTTTGCCCCGCTGCCCCTGAATCCTTTTGCCCCACTGCCCCTGCCCCTGAATCCTTTTGCCCCGCTGCCCCTGAATCCTTTTGCCCCGCTGCCCCTTGAATCCTTTTGCCCCACTGCCCCTGAATCCTTCTGCCACGCTGCCCCTGAATCCTTTTGCCCCACTGCCCCTGAATCCTTTTGCCCCCATGCCCCTGAATCCTTTTGCCCCACTGCCCCTGAATCCTTTTGCCCCGCTGCCCCTGAATCCTTTTGCCCCGCTGCCCCTTGAATCCTTTTGCCCCACTGCCCCTGAATCCTTCTGCCACGCTGCCCCTGAATCCTTTTGCCCCACTGCCCCTGAATCTTTTTGCCCCCATGCCCCTGAATCCTTTTGCCCCACTGCCCCTGAATCCTTTTGCCCCGCTGCCCCTGAATCATTTTGCCCCGCTGCCCCTGAATCCTTTTTCCCCGCTGCCCCTGAATCTTTTTGCCTCCATACACCAGAATCCTTTTGCCCCCATGCCCCAGAATCCTTTTGCCCCACTGCCCCTGAATCATTTTTCCCCGCTGCCCCTGAATCCTTTTGCCCCGCTGCCCCTGAATCTTTTTGCCTCCATGCCCCTGAATCCTTTTGCCCCATGCCCCTGAATCTTTTTGCCCCATGCCCCTGAATCCTTTTGCCCCACTGCCCCTGAATCCTTTTGCCCCCATGCCCCTGAATCCTTTTGCCCCCGTGCCCCTGAATCATTTTTCCCCGGTGCCCCTGAATCCTTTTGCCCCCATGCCCCTGAATCCTTTTGCTCCACTGCCCCTGAATCCTTTTGCCCCCATACCCCTGAATCCTTTTGCCCCATGCCCCTGAATCTTTTTGCCCCACTGCCCCTGAATCCTTTTGCCCCACTGCCCCTGAATCCTTTGGCCCCCATGCTCCTGAATCCTTTTGCCCTGCTGCCCCTGAATCCTTTTGCCCCGCTGCCCCTGAATCCTTTTGCCCCCATGCCCCTGAATCCTTTTGCTCCCATGCCCCTGAATCCTTTTGCCCCACTGCCCCTGAATCCTTTTGCCCCGCTGCCCCCGAATCCTTTTGCCCCGCTGCCCCTGAATCCTTTTGCCCCATGCCCCTGAATCCTTTTGCCCCACTGCCCCGGAATCCTTTTTCCCCATTGCCCCTGAATCTTTTTGCCCCCATGCCCCTGAATCCTTTCGCCCCACTGCCCCTGAATCCTTCTGCCCCACTACCCCTAAATCCTTTTTCCCCTCAGCACCTGAATCTTTTTGCCCCCATGCCCCTGAATCCTTTTGCCCCACTGCCCCTGAATCCTTTTGCCCCGCTGCCCCTGAATCATTTTGCCCCGCTGCCCCTGAATCCTTTTTCCCCGCTGCCCCTGAATCTTTTTGCCTCCATACACCAGAATCCTTTTGCCCCCATGCCCCAGAATCCTTTTGCCCCACTGCCCCTGAATCATTTTTCCCCGCTGCCCCTGAATCCCTTTTCCCTGCTGCCCCTGAATCTTTTTGCCCCCATGCCCCTGAATCCTTTTGCCCCACTGCCCCTGAATCCTTTTGCCCCGCTGCCCCTGAATCATTTTGCCCCGCTGCCCCTGAATCCTTTTTCCCCGCTGCCCCTGAATCTTTTTGCCTCCATACACCAGAATCCTTTTGCCCCCATGCCCCAGAATCCTTTTGCCCCACTGCCCCTGAATCATTTTTCCCCGCTGCCCCTGAATCCTTTTGCCCCGCTGCCCCTGAATCTTTTTGCCTCCATGCCCCTGAATCCTTTTGCCCCATGCCCCTGAATCTTTTTGCCCCATGCCCCTGAATCCTTTTGCCCCACTGCCCCTGAATCCTTTTGCCCCCATGCCCCTGAATCCTTTTGCCCCCGTGCCCCTGAATCATTTTTCCCCGGTGCCCCTGAATCCTTTTGCCCCCATGCCCCTGAATCCTTTTGCTCCACTGCCCCTGAATCCTTTTGCCCCCATACCCCTGAATCCTTTTGCCCCATGCCCCTGAATCTTTTTGCCCCACTGCCCCTGAATCCTTTTGCCCCACTGCCCCTGAATCCTTTGGCCCCCATGCTCCTGAATCCTTTTGCCCTGCTGCCCCTGAATCCTTTTGCCCCGCTGCCCCTGAATCCTTTTGCCCCCATGCCCCTGAATCCTTTTGCTCCCATGCCCCTGAATCCTTTTGCCCCACTGCCCCTGAATCCTTTTGCCCCGCTGCCCCCGAATCCTTTTGCCCCGCTGCCCCTGAATCCTTTTGCCCCATGCCCCTGAATCCTTTTGCCCCACTGCCCCGGAATCCTTTTTCCCCATTGCCCCTGAATCTTTTTGCCCCCATGCCCCTGAATCCTTTCGCCCCACTGCCCCTGAATCCTTCTGCCCCACTACCCCTAAATCCTTTTTCCCCGCAGCACCTGAATCTTTTTGCCCCCATGCCCCTGAATCCTTTTGCCCCCATGCCCCTGAATCCTTTTGCCCCGCTGCCCCTGAATTCTTTTGCCCCGCTGCCCCTGAATCCATTTTCCCCGCTGCCCCTGAATCCTTTTGCCCCGCTGCCCCTGGATCCTTTTGTCCCACTGTCCCTGAATCCCTTTGCCCCATGCCCCTGAATCCCTTTGCCCCGCTGCCCCTGAATCCTTTTGCCCCCATGCCCCTGAATGCTTTTGCCCCGGTGCCCCTGAATGCTTTTGCCCCACTGCCCCTGAATCCTTTTGCCCCCAAGCCCCTGAATCCTTTTGCCCCACTGCTCCTGAATCCTTTTGCCCCCATGCCCCTGAATCCTTTTGCAACACTGACCCTGAATCATTTTGCCCCCATGCCCCTGAATCTTTTTGCCCCCATGCCCCTGAATCCTTTTGCACCACTGCCCCTGAATCCTTTTGCCCCCATGCCCCTGAATCCTTTTGCCCCGGTGCCCCTGAATCCTTTTGCCCCCGTGCCCCTGAATCCTTTTGCTCCCATGCCCCTGAATCCTTTTGCCCCACTGCCCCTGAATCCTTTTGCCCCCATGCCCCTGAATCTTTTTGCCCCATGCCCCTGAATCCTTTTGCCCCACTGCCCCTGAATCCTTTTGCCCTACTTCCCCTGAATCCTTTTGCCCCCATGCCCCTGAATCCTTTTGCCCCACTGCCCCTGAATCCTTTTGCCCCCATGCCCCTGAATCCTTTAGCCCTGCTGTCCTGAATCATTTTGCCCCCATGCCCCTAAATCCTTTTGCCCCAGTGCCCCTGAATCCTTTTGCTCCCATGCCCCTGAATCCTTTTGCCCCCATGCCCCTGAATCTTTTTGCCCCCATGCCCCTGAATCCTTTTGCCCCACTGCCCCTTAATCCTTTTGCCCCACTCCCCCTGAATCCTTTTGCCCCCATGCCCCTGAATCCTTTTGCCCCCATGCCCCTGAATCTTTTTGCCCCATGCCCCTGAATCCTTTTGCCACATGCCCCTGAATCCTTTTGCCCCCATGCCCCTGAATCCTTTTGCCCCCATGCCCCTGAATCCTTTTGCCCCGGTGCCCCTGAATCCTTTTGCCCCGGTGCCCCTGAATCCTTTTGCTCCCATGCCCCTGAATCCTTTTGCCCCACTGCCCCTGAATCCTTTTGCCCCGCTGCCCCTGAATCCTTTTGCCCCCATTCCCCGGAATCCTTTTGCCCCAGTGCCCCTGAATCCTTTTGCCCCGCTGCCCCTGTATCCTTTTGCTCCCATGCCCCTGAATCCTTTTGCCCCACTGCCCCTGAATCCTTTTGCCCCATGCCCCTGAATCTTTTTGCCCCATGCCCCGGAATTCTGTTGCCCCATTGCCCCTGAATCCTTTTGCCCCCATGCCCCTGAATCCTTTTGCTCCCATGCCCCTGAATCCTTTTGCCCCACTGCCCCTGAATCCCTTTGCCCCACTGCCCCTGAATCCTTTTTCCCCCATGCCCCTGAATCTTTTTGCCCCCATGCCCCTGAATCCTTTTGCCCCACTGCCCCTGAATCCCTTTGCCCCACTGCCCCTGAATCATTTTTCCCCCATGCCCCTGAATCTTTTTGCCCCCATGCCCCTGAATCCTTTTGCCCCGCTTCCCCTGAATCCTTTTGCCCTGCTGCCCCTGAATCCTTTGCCCTGCTGCCCCTGAATCCTTTGCCCCACTGCCCCTCAATCCTTTTGCCCTGCTGCCCCTCAATCCTTTTGTCCCGCTGCCCCAGAATCCTTTTGCCCCGCTGCCCCTGAATCCCTTTGCCCCGCTGCCCCTGAATCCTTTGGCCCCACTGCCCCTGAATCCTTTTGCTCGCTGCCCCTGAATCCTTTTGCCCCACTGCCCCTGAATCCTTTTGCCCCACTGCCCCTGAATCCTTTTGCCCCCCTGCCCCTCAATCCTTTAGCCCCGCTGTCCTGAATCCTTTTGCCCCCATGCCCCTGAATCCTTTTGCCCCGCTGCCCCTGCCCCCTGAATCCTTTTGCCCCACTGCCCCTGAATCCTTCTGCCACGCTGCCCCTGAATCCTTTTGCCCCACTGCCCCTGAATCCTTTTGCCCCCATGCCCCTGAATCTTTTTGCTCCCATGCCCCTGAATCCTTTTGCCCCACTGCCCCTGAATCCTTTTGCCCCCATGCCCCTGAATCTTTTTGCCCCATGCCCCTGAATCCTTTTGCCCCACTGCCCCTGAATCCTTTTGCCCCACTGCCCCTAAATCCTTTTGCCCCCATGCCCCTGAATCCTTTTGCCCCGCTGCCCCTGAATCCTTTTGCCCCCGTGCCCCTGAATCATTTTGCCCCGGTGCCCCTGAATCCTTTTGCCCCCATGCCCCTGAATCCTTTTGCTCCACTGCCCCTGAATCCTTTTGCCCCCATGCCCCTGAATCCGTTTGCCCCCATGCCCCTGAATCTTTTTGCCCCATGCCCCTGAATCCTTTTTCCCCACTGCCCCTGAATCCTTTTGCCCCACTGCCCCTGAATCCCTTTGCCCCATGCTCGAATCCTTTTGCCCCGCTGCCCCTGAATCCTTTTGCCCCCATGCCCCTAAATCCTATTGCCCCAGTGCCCCTGAATCCTTTTGCTCCACTGCCCCTGAATCCTTTTGCCCCCATGCCCCTGAATCTTTTTGCCCCCATGCCCCTGAATCCTTTTGCCCCACTGCCCCTGAATCCTTTTGCCCCACTGCCCCTGAATCCTTTTGCCCCATGCCCCTGAATCCTTTTGCCACGCTGCCCCTGAATCCTTTTGCCCCCATGCCCCTGAATCCTTTTGCCCCGGTGCCCCTGAATCCTTTCGCCCCCATGCCCCTGAATCCTTTTGCTCCACTGCCCCTGAATCCTTTTGCCCCATGCCCCTGAATCCTTTTGCCCCCCTGCCCCTGAATCCTTTTGCCCCGCTGCCCCTGAATCCTTTTGCCCCGCTGCCCCTGCCCCCTGAATCCTTTTGCCCCACTGCCCCTGAATCCTTCTGCCACGCTGCCCCTGAATCCTTTTGCCCCACTGCCCCTGAATCCTTTTGCCCCCATGCCCCTGAATCTTTTTGCTCCCATGCCCCTGAATCCTTTTGCCCCACTGCCCCTGAATCCTTTTGCCCCCATGCCCCTGAATCTTTTTGCCCCATGCCCCTGAATCCTTTTGCCCCACTGCCCCTGAATCCTTTTGCCCCGCTGCCCCTGAATCCTTTTGCCCTGCTGCCCCTGAATCCTTTTGCCCCCGTGCCCCTGAATCATTTTGCCCCGGTGCCCCTGAATCCTTTTGCCCCATGCCCCTGAATCCTTTTGCCCCATGCCCCTGAATCCTTTTGCCCCCATGCCCCTGAATCCTTTTGCCCTGCTGCCCCTGAATCCTTTTGCCCCCATGCCCCTGAATCCTTTTGCCCCGGTGCCCCTGAATCCTTTTGCTCCCATGCCCCTGAATCCTTTTGCCCCACTGCCCCTGAATCCTTTTGCCCCGCTGCCCCTGAATCCTTTTGCCCCCATTACCCGGAATCCTTTTGCCCCAGTGCCCCTGAATCCTTTTGCCCCGCTCCCCCTGTATCCTTTTGCTCCCATGCCCCTGAATCCTTTTGCCCCACTGCCCCTGAATCCTTTTGCCCCCATGCCCCTGAATCTTTTTGCCCCATGCCCCTGAATTATTTTGCCCCATTGCCCCTGAATCCTTTTGCCCCCATGCCCCTGAATCCTTTTGCTCCCATGCCCCTGAATCCTTTTGCCCCACTGCCCCTGAATCCCTTTGCCCCACTGCCCCTGAATCCTTTTTCCCCCATGCCCCTGAATCTTTTTGCCCCCATGCCCCTGAATCCTTTTGCCCTGCTTCCACTGAATCCTTTTGCCCTGCTGCCCCTCAATCCTTTGCCCTGCTGCCCCTCAATCCTTTTGCCCTGCTGCCCCTCAATCCTTTTGTCCCGCTGCCCCTGAATCCTTTTGCCCCGCTGCCCCTGAATCCCTTTGCCCCGCTGCCCCTGAATCCTTTGGCCCCACTGCCCCTGAATCCTTTTGCTCGCTGCCCCTGAATCCTTTTGCCCCACTGCCCCTGAATCCTTTTGCCCCGCTGCCCCTCAATCCTTTAGCCCCGCTGTCCTGAATCCTTTTGCCCCCATGCCCCTGAATCCTTTAGCCCTGCTGTACTGAATCATTTTGCCCCGCTGCCCCTGAATCCTTTTGCCCCGCTGCCCCTGAATCCTTTTGCCCCATGCCCCTGAATCCTTTTGCCCCCATGCCCCTGAATCTTTTTGCCACATGCCCCTGAATCCTTTTGCCCCATGCCCCTGAATCCTTTTGCCCCATTCCCCTGAATCCTTTTGCCCCGCTGCCACTGAATCCTTTTGCCCCCATGCCCCTGAATCCTTTTGCCCCGGTGCCCCTGAATCCTTTTGCTCCCATGCCCCTGAATCCTTTTGCCCCACTGCCCCTGAATCCTTTTGCCCCGCTGCCCCTGAATCCTTTTGCCCCCATGCCCCTGAATCCTTTTGCCCCAGTGCCCCTGAATCCTTTTGCCCCGCTGCCCCTGTATCCTTTTGCTCCCATGCCCCTGAATCCTTTTGCCCCACTGCCCCTGAATCCTTTTGCCCCATGCCCCTGAATCTTTTTGCCCCATGCCCCTGAATCCTTTGCCCCACTGCCCCTGAATCCTTTTGCCCCCATGCCCCTGAATCCTTTAGCCCTGCTGTCCTGAATCATTTTGCCCCGCTGCCCCTGAATCCTTTTGCCCCGCTGCCCCTGAATCCTTTTGCCCCACTGCCCCTGCCCCTGAATCCTTGTGCCCCGCTGCCCCTGCCCCCTGAATCCTTTTGCCCCACTGCCCCTGAATCCTTTTGCCCCGCTGCCCCTGAATCCTTTTGCTCCCATGCCCCTGAATCCCCACTGCCCATGAATCCTTTTGCCCCACTGCCCCTGAATCCTTTTGCCCCCATGCCCCTCAATCTTTTTGCCCCATGCCCCTGAATCCTTTTGCCCCACTGCCCCTGAATCCTTTTGCCCCACTGCCCCTGAATCATTTTGCCCCCATGCCCCTGAATCTTTTTGCCCCATGCCCCTGAATCCTTTTGCCCCATGCCCCTGAATCCTTTTGCCCCCATGCCCCTGAATCCTTTTGCCCCGCTGCCCCTGAATCCTTTTGCCCCCATGCCCCTGAATCCTTTTGCCCCGGTGCCCCTGAATCCTTTTGCTCCCATGCCCCTAAATCCTTTTGCCCCACTGCCCCTGAATCCTTTTGCCCCGCTGCCCCTGAATCATTTTGCCCCCATTCCCCTGAATCCTTTTGCCCCAGTGCCCCTGAATCCTTTTGCCCCGCTGCCCCTGTATCCTTTTGCTCCCATGCCCCTGAATCCTTTTGCCCCACTGCCCCTGAATCCTTTTGCCCCCATGCCCCTGAATCTTTTTGCCCCATGCCCCTGAATTCTTTTGCCCCACTGCCCCTGAATCCTTTTGCCCCATGCCCCTGAATCCTTTTGCTCCCATGCCCCTGAATCCTTTTGCCCCACTGCCCCTGAATCCCTTTGCCCCACTGCCCCTGAATCCTTTTTCCCCCATGCCCCTGAATCTTTTTGCCCTGCTTCCCCTGAATCCTTTTGCCCCACTGCCCCTGAATCCTTTTGCCCCCATGCTCCTGAATCCTTTTGCTCCGCTGCCCCTGAATCCTTTTGCCCCCATGCCCCTAAATCCTTTTGCCCCAGTGCCCCTGAATCCTTTTGCCCCGCTGCCCCTGAATCCCTTTGCCCCACTGCCCCTGAATCCTTTGGCCCCACTGCCCCTGAATCCTTTTGCTCGCTGCCCCTGAATCCTTTTGCCCCACTGCCCCTGAATCCTTTTGCGCCGCTGCCCCTCAATCCTTAAGCCCCGCTGTCCTGAATCCTTTTGCCCCCATGCCCCTGAATCCTTTAGCGCTGCTGTACTGAATCCTTTTGCCCCGCTGCCCCTGAATCCTTTTGCCCCGCTGCCCCTGAATCCTTTTGCCCCACTGCCCCTGCCCCTGAATCCTTTTGCCCCGCTGCCCCTGAATCCTTTTGCCCCGCTGCCCCTTGAATCCTTTTGCCCCACTGCCCCTGAATCCTTCTGCCACGCTGCCCCTGAATCCTTTTGCCCCACTGCCCCTGAATCCTTTTGCCCCCATGCCCCTGAATCTTTTTGCTCCCATGCCCCTGAATCCTTTTGCCCCACTGCCCCTGAATCCTTTTGCCCCCATGCCCCTGAATCTTTTTGCCCCATGCCCCTGAATCCTTTTGCCCCACTGCCCCTGAATCCTTTTGCCCCCATTCTCCTGAATCCTTTTGCTCTGCTGCCCCTGAATCCTTTTGCCCCCATGCCCCTAAAATCTTTTGCCCCACTGCCCCTGAATCCTTTTGCCCCCATGCTCCTGAATCCTTTTGCTCTGCTGCCCCTGAATCCTTTTGCCCCCATGCCCCTAAAATCTTTTGCCCCAGTGCCCCTGAATCCTTTTGCTCCCATGCCCCTGAATCCTTTTGCCCCCATGCCCCTGAATCCTTTTGCCCCACTGCCCCTGAATCCTTTTGCCCCACTGCCCCTGAATCCTTTTGCCCCCATGCCCCTGAATCCTTTTGCCACGCTGCCCCTGAATCCTTTTGCCACGCTGCCCCTGAATCCTTTTGCCCCGGTGCCCCTGAATCCTTTTGCCCCCATGCCCCTGAATCCTTTTGCTCCACTGCCCCTGAATCCTTTTGCCCCATGCCCCTGAATCCTTTTGCCCCCCTGCCCCTGAATCCTTTTGCCCCGCTGCCCCTGAATCCTTTTGCCCCACTGCCCCTGCCCCCTGAATCCTTTTGCCCCACTGCCCCTGAATCCTTCTGCCACGCTGCCCCTGAATCATTTTGCCCCACTGCCCCTGAATCCTTTTGCCCCCATGCCCCTGAATCTTTTTGCTCCCATGCCCCTGAATCCTTTTGCCCCACTGCCCCTGAATCCTTTTGCCCCATGCCCCTGAATCTTTTTGCCCCATGCCCCTGAATCCTTTTGCCCCACTGCCCCTGAATCCTTTTGCCCCCATGCCCCTGAATCCTTTTGCCCCGCTGCCCCTGAATCCTTTTGCCCCCGTGCCCCTGAATCATTTTGCCCCGGTGCCCCTGAATCCTTTTGCCCCCATGCCCCAGAATCCTTTTGCTCCACTGCCCCTGAATCCTTTTGCCCCCATGCCCCTGAATCCTTTTGCCCCCATGCCCCTGAATCTTTTTGCCCCATGCCCCTGAATCCTTTCGCCCCACTGCCCCTGAATCCTTTTGCCCCACTGCCCCTGAATCCTTTTGCCCCCATGCTCCTGAATCCTTTTGCCCCGCTGCCCCTGAATCCTTTTGCCCCCATGCCCCTAAATCCTTTTGCCCCAGTGCCCCTGAATCCTTTTGCTCCCATGCCCCTGAATCATTTTGCCCCACTGCCCCTGAATCCTTTTGCCCCGCTGCCCCCGAATCCTTTTGCCCCGCTGCCCCTGAATCCTTTTGCCCCCATGCCCCTGAATCCTTTTGCCCCACTGCCCCGGAATCCTTTTTCCCCATTGCCCCTGAATCTTTTTGCCCCCATGCCCCTGAATCCTTTTGCCCCACTGCCCCTGAATCCTTTGCCCCGTGCCCCTAAATCCTTTTTCCCCGCTGCACCTGAATCTTTTTGCCCCATGCCCCTGAATCCTTTTGCCCCCATTCCCCTGAATCCTTTTGCCCCGCTGCCCCTGAATCCTTTTGCCCCGCTGCCTCTGAATCCATTTTCCCCGCTGCCCCTGAATCTTTTTGCCCCCATGCCCCTGGATCCTTTTGCCCCACTGTCCCTGAATCCTTTTGCCCCACTGCCCCTCAATCCTTTTTCCCCGCTGCCCCTGAATCTTTTTGCCCCGCTGCCCCTGAATCCTTTTGCCCCGCTACCCCTGAATCCTTTTGCCCCACTGCCCCTGAATCCTTTTGCCCTGCTGCCCCTGAATCCTTTTGCCCTCATGCCCCTGAATCCTTTTGCCCCACTGCTCCTGAATCCCTTTTCCCTGCTGCCCCTGAATCTTTTTGCCCCCATGCCCCTGAATCCTTTTGCCCCACTGCCCCTGAATCCTTTTGCCCCGCTGCCCCTGAATCATTTTGCCCCGCTGCCCCTGAATCCTTTTTCCCCGCTGCCCCTGAATCTTTTTGCCTCCATACACCAGAATCCTTTTGCCCCCATGCCCCAGAATCCTTTTGCCCCACTGCCCCTGAATCATTTTTCCCCGCTGCCCCTGAATCCTTTTGCCCCGCTGCCCCTGAATCTTTTTGCCTCCATGCCCCTGAATCCTTTTGCCCCATGCCCCTGAATCTTTTTGCCCCATGCCCCTGAATCCTTTTGCCCCACTGCCCCTGAATCCTTTTGCCCCCATGCCCCTGAATCCTTTTGCCCCCGTGCCCCTGAATCATTTTTCCCCGGTGCCCCTGAATCCTTTTGCCCCCATGCCTCTGAATCCTTTTGCTCCACTGCCCCTGAATCCTTTTGCCCCCATACCCCTGAATCCTTTTGCCCCATGCCCCTGAATCTTTTTGCCCCACTGCCCCTGAATCCTTTTGCCCCACTGCCCCTGAATCCTTTGGCCCCCATGCTCCTGAATCCTTTTGCCCTGCTGCCCCTGAATCCTTTTGCCCCGCTGCCCCTGAATCCTTTTGCCCCCATGCCCCTGAATCCTTTTGCTCCCATGCCCCTGAATCCTTTTGCCCCACTGCCCCTGAATCCTTTTGCCCCGCTGCCCCCGAATCCTTTTGCCCCGCTGCCCCTGAATCCTTTTGCCCCATGCCCCTGAATCCTTTTGCCCCACTGCCCCGGAATCCTTTTTCCCCATTGCCCCTGAATCTTTTTGCCCCCATGCCCCTGAATCCTTTCGCCCCACTGCCCCTGAATCCTTCTGCCCCACTACCCCTAAATCCTTTTTCCCCTCAGCACCTGAATCTTTTTGCCCCCATGCCCCTGAATCCTTTTGCCCCCATGCCCCTGAATCCTTTTGCCCCGCTGCCCCTGAATTCTTTTGCCCCGCTGCCCCTGAATCCATTTTCCCCGCTGCCCCTGAATCCTTTTGCCCCGCTGCCCCTGAATCCTTTTGCCCCGCTGCCCCTGAATCCTTTTGCCCCACTGCCCCTGCCCCTGAATCCTTTTGCCCCGCTGCCCCTGAATCCTTTTGCCCCGCTGCCCCTTGAATCCTTTTGCCCCACTGCCCCTGAATCCTTCTGCCACGCTGCCCCTGAATCCTTTTGCCCCACTGCCCCTGAATCCTTTTGCCCCCATGCCCCTGAATCCTTTTGCCCCACTGCCCCTGAATCCTTTTGCCCCGCTGCCCCTGAATCCTTTTGCCCCGCTGCCCCTTGAATCCTTTTGCCCCACTGCCCCTGAATCCTTCTGCCACGCTGCCCCTGAATCCTTTTGCCCCACTGCCCCTGAATCTTTTTGCCCCCATGCCCCTGAATCCTTTTGCCCCACTGCCCCTGAATCCTTTTGCCCCGCTGCCCCTGAATCATTTTGCCCCGCTGCCCCTGAATCCTTTTTCCCCGCTGCCCCTGAATCTTTTTGCCTCCATACACCAGAATCCTTTTGCCCCCATGCCCCAGAATCCTTTTGCCCCACTGCCCCTGAATCATTTTTCCCCGCTGCCCCTGAATCCTTTTGCCCCGCTGCCCCTGAATCTTTTTGCCTCCATGCCCCTGAATCCTTTTGCCCCATGCCCCTGAATCTTTTTGCCCCATGCCCCTGAATCCTTTTGCCCCACTGCCCCTGAATCCTTTTGCCCCCATGCCCCTGAATCCTTTTGCCCCCGTGCCCCTGAATCATTTTTCCCCGGTGCCCCTGAATCCTTTTGCCCCCATGCCCCTGAATCCTTTTGCTCCACTGCCCCTGAATCCTTTTGCCCCCATACCCCTGAATCCTTTTGCCCCATGCCCCTGAATCTTTTTGCCCCACTGCCCCTGAATCCTTTTGCCCCACTGCCCCTGAATCCTTTGGCCCCCATGCTCCTGAATCCTTTTGCCCTGCTGCCCCTGAATCCTTTTGCCCCGCTGCCCCTGAATCCTTTTGCCCCCATGCCCCTGAATCCTTTTGCTCCCATGCCCCTGAATCCTTTTGCCCCACTGCCCCTGAATCCTTTTGCCCCGCTGCCCCCGAATCCTTTTGCCCCGCTGCCCCTGAATCCTTTTGCCCCATGCCCCTGAATCCTTTTGCCCCACTGCCCCGGAATCCTTTTTCCCCATTGCCCCTGAATCTTTTTGCCCCCATGCCCCTGAATCCTTTCGCCCCACTGCCCCTGAATCCTTCTGCCCCACTACCCCTAAATCCTTTTTCCCCTCAGCACCTGAATCTTTTTGCCCCCATGCCCCTGAATCCTTTTGCCCCCATGCCCCTGAATCCTTTTGCCCCGCTGCCCCTGAATTCTTTTGCCCCGCTGCCCCTGAATCCATTTTCCCCGCTGCCCCTGAATCCTTTTGCCCCGCTGCCCCTGGATCCTTTTGTCCCACTGTCCCTGAATCCCTTTGCCCCATGCCCCTGAATCCCTTTGCCCCGCTGCCCCTGAATCCTTTTGCCCCCATGCCCCTGAATGCTTTTGCCCCGGTGCCCCTGAATGCTTTTGCCCCACTGCCCCTGAATCCTTTTGCCCCCAAGCCCCTGAATCCTTTTGCCCCACTGCTCCTGAATCCTTTTGCCCCCATGCCCCTGAATCCTTTTGCAACACTGACCCTGAATCATTTTGCCCCCATGCCCCTGAATCTTTTTGCCCCCATGCCCCTGAATCCTTTTGCACCACTGCCCCTGAATCCTTTTGCCCCCATGCCCCTGAATCCTTTTGCCCCGGTGCCCCTGAATCCTTTTGCCCCCGTGCCCCTGAATCCTTTTGCTCCCATGCCCCTGAATCCTTTTGCCCCACTGCCCCTGAATCCTTTTGCCCCCATGCCCCTGAATCTTTTTGCCCCATGCCCCTGAATCCTTTTGCCCCACTGCCCCTGAATCCTTTTGCCCTACTTCCCCTGAATCCTTTTGCCCCCATGCCCCTGAATCCTTTTGCCCCACTGCCCCTGAATCCTTTTGCCCCCATGCCCCTGAATCCTTTAGCCCTGCTGTCCTGAATCATTTTGCCCCCATGCCCCTAAATCCTTTTGCCCCAGTGCCCCTGAATCCTTTTGCTCCTATGCCCCTGAATCCTTTTGCCCCCATGCCCCTGAATCTTTTTGCCCCCATGCCCCTGAATCCTTTTGCCCCACTGCCCCTTAATCCTTTTGCCCCACTCCCCCTGAATCCTTTTGCCCCCATGCCCCTGAATCCTTTTGCCCCCATGCCCCTGAATCTTTTTGCCCCATGCCCCTGAATCCTTTTGCCACATGCCCCTGAATCCTTTTGCCCCCATGCCCCTGAATCCTTTTGCCCCCATGCCCCTGAATCCTTTTGCCCCGGTGCCCCTGAATCCTTTTGCCCCGGTGCCCCTGAATCCTTTTGCTCCCATGCCCCTGAATCCTTTTGCCCCACTGCCCCTGAATCCTTTTGCCCCGCTGCCCCTGAATCCTTTTGCCCCCATTCCCCGGAATCCTTTTGCCCCAGTGCCCCTGAATCCTTTTGCCCCGCTGCCCCTGTATCCTTTTGCTCCCATGCCCCTGAATCCTTTTGCCCCACTGCCCCTGAATCCTTTTGCCCCATGCCCCTGAATCTTTTTGCCCCATGCCCCGGAATTCTGTTGCCCCATTGCCCCTGAATCCTTTTGCCCCCATGCCCCTGAATCCTTTTGCTCCCATGCCCCTGAATCCTTTTGCCCCACTGCCCCTGAATCCCTTTGCCCCACTGCCCCTGAATCCTTTTTCCCCCATGCCCCTGAATCTTTTTGCCCCCATGCCCCTGAATCCTTTTGCCCCACTGCCCCTGAATCCCTTTGCCCCACTGCCCCTGAATCATTTTTCCCCCATGCCCCTGAATCTTTTTGCCCCCATGCCCCTGAATCCTTTTGCCCCGCTTCCCCTGAATCCTTTTGCCCTGCTGCCCCTGAATCCTTTGCCCTGCTGCCCCTGAATCCTTTGCCCCACTGCCCCTCAATCCTTTTGCCCTGCTGCCCCTCAATCCTTTTGTCCCGCTGCCCCAGAATCCTTTTGCCCCGCTGCCCCTGAATCCCTTTGCCCCGCTGCCCCTGAATCCTTTGGCCCCACTGCCCCTGAATCCTTTTGCTCGCTGCCCCTGAATCCTTTTGCCCCACTGCCCCTGAATCCTTTTGCCCCACTGCCCCTGAATCCTTTTGCCCCCCTGCCCCTCAATCCTTTAGCCCCGCTGTCCTGAATCCTTTTGCCCCCATGCCCCTGAATCCTTTTGCCCCGCTGCCCCTGCCCCCTGAATCCTTTTGCCCCACTGCCCCTGAATCCTTCTGCCACGCTGCCCCTGAATCCTTTTGCCCCACTGCCCCTGAATCCTTTTGCCCCCATGCCCCTGAATCTTTTTGCTCCCATGCCCCTGAATCCTTTTGCCCCACTGCCCCTGAATCCTTTTGCCCCCATGCCCCTGAATCTTTTTGCCCCATGCCCCTGAATCCTTTTGCCCCACTGCCCCTGAATCCTTTTGCCCCACTGCCCCTAAATCCTTTTGCCCCCATGCCCCTGAATCCTTTTGCCCCGCTGCCCCTGAATCCTTTTGCCCCCGTGCCCCTGAATCATTTTGCCCCGGTGCCCCTGAATCCTTTTGCCCCCATGCCCCTGAATCCTTTTGCTCCACTGCCCCTGAATCCTTTTGCCCCCATGCCCCTGAATCCGTTTGCCCCCATGCCCCTGAATCTTTTTGCCCCATGCCCCTGAATCCTTTTTCCCCACTGCCCCTGAATCCTTTTGCCCCACTGCCCCTGAATCCCTTTGCCCCATGCTCGAATCCTTTTGCCCCGCTGCCCCTGAATCCTTTTGCCCCCATGCCCCTAAATCCTATTGCCCCAGTGCCCCTGAATCCTTTTGCTCCACTGCCCCTGAATCCTTTTGCCCCCATTCCCCTGAATCTTTTTGCCCCCATGCCCCTGAATCCTTTTGCCCCACTGCCCCTGAATCCTTTTGCCCCACTGCCCCTGAATCCTTTTGCCCCATGCCCCTGAATCCTTTTGCCACGCTGCCCCTGAATCCTTTTGCCCCCATGCCCCTGAATCCTTTTGCCCCGGTGCCCCTGAATCCTTTCGCCCCCATGCCCCTGAATCCTTTTGCTCCACTGCCCCTGAATCCTTTTGCCCCATGCCCCTGAATCCTTTTGCCCCCCTGCCCCTGAATCCTTTTGCCCCGCTGCCCCTGAATCCTTTTGCCCCGCTGCCCCTGCCCCCTGAATCCTTTTGCCCCACTGCCCCTGAATCCTTCTGCCACGCTGCCCCTGAATCCTTTTGCCCCACTGCCCCTGAATCCTTTTGCCCCCATGCCCCTGAATCTTTTTGCTCCCATGCCCCTGAATCCTTTTGCCCCACTGCCCCTGAATCCTTTTGCCCCCATGCCCCTGAATCTTTTTGCCCCATGCCCCTGAATCCTTTTGCCCCACTGCCCCTGAATCCTTTTGCCCCGCTGCCCCTGAATCCTTTTGCCCTGCTGCCCCTGAATCCTTTTGCCCCCGTGCCCCTGAATCATTTTGCCCCGGTGCCCCTGAATCCTTTTGCCCCATGCCCCTGAATCCTTTTGCCCCATGCCCCTGAATCCTTTTGCCCCCATGCCCCTGAATCCTTTTGCCCTGCTGCCCCTGAATCCTTTTGCCCCCATGCCCCTGAATCCTTTTGCCCCGGTGCCCCTGAATCCTTTTGCTCCCATGCCCCTGAATCCTTTTGCCCCACTGCCCCTGAATCCTTTTGCCCCGCTGCCCCTGAATCCTTTTGCCCCCATTACCCGGAATCCTTTTGCCCCAGTGCCCCTGAATCCTTTTGCCCCGCTCCCCCTGTATCCTTTTGCTCCCATGCCCCTGAATCCTTTTGCCCCACTGCCCCTGAATCCTTTTGCCCCCATGCCCCTGAATCTTTTTGCCCCATGCCCCTGAATTATTTTGCCCCATTGCCCCTGAATCCTTTTGCCCCCATGCCCCTGAATCCTTTTGCTCCCATGCCCCTGAATCCTTTTGCCCCACTGCCCCTGAATCCCTTTGCCCCACTGCCCCTGAATCCTTTTTCCCCCATGCCCCTGAATCTTTTTGCCCCCATGCCCCTGAATCCTTTTGCCCTGCTTCCACTGAATCCTTTTGCCCTGCTGCCCCTCAATCCTTTGCCCTGCTGCCCCTCAATCCTTTTGCCCTGCTGCCCCTCAATCCTTTTGTCCCGCTGCCCCTGAATCCTTTTGCCCCGCTGCCCCTGAATCCCTTTGCCCCGCTGCCCCTGAATCCTTTGGCCCCACTGCCCCTGAATCCTTTTGCTCGCTGCCCCTGAATCCTTTTGCCCCACTGCCCCTGAATCCTTTTGCCCCGCTGCCCCTCAATCCTTTAGCCCCGCTGTCCTGAATCCTTTTGCCCCCATGCCCCTGAATCCTTTAGCCCTGCTGTACTGAATCATTTTGCCCCGCTGCCCCTGAATCCTTTTGCCCCGCTGCCCCTGAATCCTTTTGCCCCATGCCCCTGAATCCTTTTGCCCCCATGCCCCTGAATCTTTTTGCCACATGCCCCTGAATCCTTTTGCCCCATGCCCCTGAATCCTTTTGCCCCATTCCCCTGAATCCTTTTGCCCCGCTGCCACTGAATCCTTTTGCCCCCATGCCCCTGAATCCTTTTGCCCCGGTGCCCCTGAATCCTTTTGCTCCCATGCCCCTGAATCCTTTTGCCCCACTGCCCCTGAATCCTTTTGCCCCGCTGCCCCTGAATCCTTTTGCCCCCATGCCCCTGAATCCTTTTGCCCCAGTGCCCCTGAATCCTTTTGCCCCGCTGCCCCTGTATCCTTTTGCTCCCATGCCCCTGAATCCTTTTGCCCCACTGCCCCTGAATCCTTTTGCCCCATGCCCCTGAATCTTTTTGCCCCATGCCCCTGAATCCTTTGCCCCACTGCCCCTGAATCCTTTTGCCCCCATGCCCCTGAATCCTTTAGCCCTGCTGTCCTGAATCATTTTGCCCCGCTGCCCCTGAATCCTTTTGCCCCGCTGCCCCTGAATCCTTTTGCCCCACTGCCCCTGCCCCTGAATCCTTGTGCCCCGCTGCCCCTGCCCCCTGAATCCTTTTGCCCCACTGCCCCTGAATCCTTTTGCCCCGCTGCCCCTGAATCCTTTTGCTCCCATGCCCCTGAATCCCCACTGCCCATGAATCCTTTTGCCCCACTGCCCCTGAATCCTTTTGCCCCCATGCCCCTCAATCTTTTTGCCCCATGCCCCTGAATCCTTTTGCCCCACTGCCCCTGAATCCTTTTGCCCCACTGCCCCTGAATCATTTTGCCCCCATGCCCCTGAATCTTTTTGCCCCATGCCCCTGAATCCTTTTGCCCCATGCCCCTGAATCCTTTTGCCCCCATGCCCCTGAATCCTTTTGCCCCGCTGCCCCTGAATCCTTTTGCCCCCATGCCCCTGAATCCTTTTGCCCCGGTGCCCCTGAATCCTTTTGCTCCCATGCCCCTAAATCCTTTTGCCCCACTGCCCCTGAATCCTTTTGCCCCGCTGCCCCTGAATCATTTTGCCCCCATTCCCCTGAATCCTTTTGCCCCAGTGCCCCTGAATCCTTTTGCCCCGCTGCCCCTGTATCCTTTTGCTCCCATGCCCCTGAATCCTTTTGCCCCACTGCCCCTGAATCCTTTTGCCCCCATGCCCCTGAATCTTTTTGCCCCATGCCCCTGAATTCTTTTGCCCCACTGCCCCTGAATCCTTTTGCCCCATGCCCCTGAATCCTTTTGCTCCCATGCCCCTGAATCCTTTTGCCCCACTGCCCCTGAATCCCTTTGCCCCACTGCCCCTGAATCCTTTTTCCCCCATGCCCCTGAATCTTTTTGCCCTGCTTCCCCTGAATCCTTTTGCCCCACTGCCCCTGAATCCTTTTGCCCCCATGCTCCTGAATCCTTTTGCTCCGCTGCCCCTGAATCCTTTTGCCCCCATGCCCCTAAATCCTTTTGCCCCAGTGCCCCTGAATCCTTTTGCCCCGCTGCCCCTGAATCCCTTTGCCCCACTGCCCCTGAATCCTTTGGCCCCACTGCCCCTGAATCCTTTTGCTCGCTGCCCCTGAATCCTTTTGCCCCACTGCCCCTGAATCCTTTTGCGCCGCTGCCCCTCAATCCTTAAGCCCCGCTGTCCTGAATCCTTTTGCCCCCATGCCCCTGAATCCTTTAGCGCTGCTGTACTGAATCCTTTTGCCCCGCTGCCCCTGAATCCTTTTGCCCCGCTGCCCCTGAATCCTTTTGCCCCACTGCCCCTGCCCCTGAATCCTTTTGCCCCGCTGCCCCTGAATCCTTTTGCCCCGCTGCCCCTTGAATCCTTTTGCCCCACTGCCCCTGAATCCTTCTGCCACGCTGCCCCTGAATCCTTTTGCCCCACTGCCCCTGAATCCTTTTGCCCCCATGCCCCTGAATCTTTTTGCTCCCATGCCCCTGAATCCTTTTGCCCCACTGCCCCTGAATCCTTTTGCCCCCATGCCCCTGAATCTTTTTGCCCCATGCCCCTGAATCCTTTTGCCCCACTGCCCCTGAATCCTTTTGCCCCCATTCTCCTGAATCCTTTTGCTCTGCTGCCCCTGAATCCTTTTGCCCCCATGCCCCTAAAATCTTTTGCCCCACTGCCCCTGAATCCTTTTGCCCCCATGCTCCTGAATCCTTTTGCTCTGCTGCCCCTGAATCCTTTTGCCCCCATGCCCCTAAAATCTTTTGCCCCAGTGCCCCTGAATCCTTTTGCTCCCATGCCCCTGAATCCTTTTGCCCCCATGCCCCTGAATCCTTTTGCCCCACTGCCCCTGAATCCTTTTGCCCCACTGCCCCTGAATCCTTTTGCCCCCATGCCCCTGAATCCTTTTGCCACGCTGCCCCTGAATCCTTTTGCCACGCTGCCCCTGAATCCTTTTGCCCCGGTGCCCCTGAATCCTTTTGCCCCCATGCCCCTGAATCCTTTTGCTCCACTGCCCCTGAATCCTTTTGCCCCATGCCCCTGAATCCTTTTGCCCCCCTGCCCCTGAATCCTTTTGCCCCGCTGCCCCTGAATCCTTTTGCCCCACTGCCCCTGCCCCCTGAATCCTTTTGCCCCACTGCCCCTGAATCCTTCTGCCACGCTGCCCCTGAATCATTTTGCCCCACTGCCCCTGAATCCTTTTGCCCCCATGCCCCTGAATCTTTTTGCTCCCATGCCCCTGAATCCTTTTGCCCCACTGCCCCTGAATCCTTTTGCCCCATGCCCCTGAATCTTTTTGCCCCATGCCCCTGAATCCTTTTGCCCCACTGCCCCTGAATCCTTTTGCCCCCATGCCCCTGAATCCTTTTGCCCCGCTGCCCCTGAATCCTTTTGCCCCCGTGCCCCTGAATCATTTTGCCCCGGTGCCCCTGAATCCTTTTGCCCCCATGCCCCAGAATCCTTTTGCTCCACTGCCCCTGAATCCTTTTGCCCCCATGCCCCTGAATCCTTTTGCCCCCATGCCCCTGAATCTTTTTGCCCCATGCCCCTGAATCCTTTCGCCCCACTGCCCCTGAATCCTTTTGCCCCACTGCCCCTGAATCCTTTTGCCCCCATGCTCCTGAATCCTTTTGCCCCGCTGCCCCTGAATCCTTTTGCCCCCATGCCCCTAAATCCTTTTGCCCCAGTGCCCCTGAATCCTTTTGCTCCCATGCCCCTGAATCATTTTGCCCCACTGCCCCTGAATCCTTTTGCCCCGCTGCCCCCGAATCCTTTTGCCCCGCTGCCCCTGAATCCTTTTGCCCCCATGCCCCTGAATCCTTTTGCCCCACTGCCCCGGAATCCTTTTTCCCCATTGCCCCTGAATCTTTTTGCCCCCATGCCCCTGAATCCTTTTGCCCCACTGCCCCTGAATCCTTTGCCCCGTGCCCCTAAATCCTTTTTCCCCGCTGCACCTGAATCTTTTTGCCCCATGCCCCTGAATCCTTTTGCCCCCATTCCCCTGAATCCTTTTGCCCCGCTGCCCCTGAATCCTTTTGCCCCGCTGCCTCTGAATCCATTTTCCCCGCTGCCCCTGAATCTTTTTGCCCCCATGCCCCTGGATCCTTTTGCCCCACTGTCCCTGAATCCTTTTGCCCCACTGCCCCTCAATCCTTTTTCCCCGCTGCCCCTGAATCTTTTTGCCCCGCTGCCCCTGAATCCTTTTGCCCCGCTACCCCTGAATCCTTTTGCCCCACTGCCCCTGAATCCTTTTGCCCTGCTGCCCCTGAATCCTTTTGCCCTCATGCCCCTGAATCCTTTTGCCCCACTGCTCCTGAATCCCTTTTCCCTGCTGCCCCTGAATCTTTTTGCCCCCATGCCCCTGAATCCTTTTGCCCCACTGCCCCTGAATCCTTTTGCCCCGCTGCCCCTGAATCATTTTGCCCCGCTGCCCCTGAATCCTTTTTCCCCGCTGCCCCTGAATCTTTTTGCCTCCATACACCAGAATCCTTTTGCCCCCATGCCCCAGAATCCTTTTGCCCCACTGCCCCTGAATCATTTTTCCCCGCTGCCCCTGAATCCTTTTGCCCCGCTGCCCCTGAATCTTTTTGCCTCCATGCCCCTGAATCCTTTTGCCCCATGCCCCTGAATCTTTTTGCCCCATGCCCCTGAATCCTTTTGCCCCACTGCCCCTGAATCCTTTTGCCCCCATGCCCCTGAATCCTTTTGCCCCCGTGCCCCTGAATCATTTTTCCCCGGTGCCCCTGAATCCTTTTGCCCCCATGCCTCTGAATCCTTTTGCTCCACTGCCCCTGAATCCTTTTGCCCCCATACCCCTGAATCCTTTTGCCCCATGCCCCTGAATCTTTTTGCCCCACTGCCCCTGAATCCTTTTGCCCCACTGCCCCTGAATCCTTTGGCCCCCATGCTCCTGAATCCTTTTGCCCTGCTGCCCCTGAATCCTTTTGCCCCGCTGCCCCTGAATCCTTTTGCCCCCATGCCCCTGAATCCTTTTGCTCCCATGCCCCTGAATCCTTTTGCCCCACTGCCCCTGAATCCTTTTGCCCCGCTGCCCCCGAATCCTTTTGCCCCGCTGCCCCTGAATCCTTTTGCCCCATGCCCCTGAATCCTTTTGCCCCACTGCCCCGGAATCCTTTTTCCCCATTGCCCCTGAATCTTTTTGCCCCCATGCCCCTGAATCCTTTCGCCCCACTGCCCCTGAATCCTTCTGCCCCACTACCCCTAAATCCTTTTTCCCCTCAGCACCTGAATCTTTTTGCCCCCATGCCCCTGAATCCTTTTGCCCCCATGCCCCTGAATCCTTTTGCCCCGCTGCCCCTGAATTCTTTTGCCCCGCTGCCCCTGAATCCATTTTCCCCGCTGCCCCTGAATCCTTTTGCCCCGCTGCCCCTGAATCCTTTTGCCCCGCTGCCCCTGAATCCTTTTGCCCCACTGCCCCTGCCCCTGAATCCTTTTGCCCCGCTGCCCCTGAATCCTTTTGCCCCGCTGCCCCTTGAATCCTTTTGCCCCACTGCCCCTGAATCCTTCTGCCACGCTGCCCCTGAATCCTTTTGCCCCACTGCCCCTGAATCCTTTTGCCCCCATGCCCCTGAATCCTTTTGCCCCACTGCCCCTGAATCCTTTTGCCCCGCTGCCCCTGAATCCTTTTGCCCCGCTGCCCCTTGAATCCTTTTGCCCCACTGCCCCTGAATCCTTCTGCCACGCTGCCCCTGAATCCTTTTGCCCCACTGCCCCTGAATCTTTTTGCCCCCATGCCCCTGAATCCTTTTGCCCCACTGCCCCTGAATCCTTTTGCCCCGCTGCCCCTGAATCATTTTGCCCCGCTGCCCCTGAATCCTTTTTCCCCGCTGCCCCTGAATCTTTTTGCCTCCATACACCAGAATCCTTTTGCCCCCATGCCCCAGAATCCTTTTGCCCCACTGCCCCTGAATCATTTTTCCCCGCTGCCCCTGAATCCTTTTGCCCCGCTGCCCCTGAATCTTTTTGCCTCCATGCCCCTGAATCCTTTTGCCCCATGCCCCTGAATCTTTTTGCCCCATGCCCCTGAATCCTTTTGCCCCACTGCCCCTGAATCCTTTTGCCCCCATGCCCCTGAATCCTTTTGCCCCCGTGCCCCTGAATCATTTTTCCCCGGTGCCCCTGAATCCTTTTGCCCCCATGCCCCTGAATCCTTTTGCTCCACTGCCCCTGAATCCTTTTGCCCCCATACCCCTGAATCCTTTTGCCCCATGCCCCTGAATCTTTTTGCCCCACTGCCCCTGAATCCTTTTGCCCCACTGCCCCTGAATCCTTTGGCCCCCATGCTCCTGAATCCTTTTGCCCTGCTGCCCCTGAATCCTTTTGCCCCGCTGCCCCTGAATCCTTTTGCCCCCATGCCCCTGAATCCTTTTGCTCCCATGCCCCTGAATCCTTTTGCCCCACTGCCCCTGAATCCTTTTGCCCCGCTGCCCCCGAATCCTTTTGCCCCGCTGCCCCTGAATCCTTTTGCCCCATGCCCCTGAATCCTTTTGCCCCACTGCCCCGGAATCCTTTTTCCCCATTGCCCCTGAATCTTTTTGCCCCCATGCCCCTGAATCCTTTCGCCCCACTGCCCCTGAATCCTTCTGCCCCACTACCCCTAAATCCTTTTTCCCCTCAGCACCTGAATCTTTTTGCCCCCATGCCCCTGAATCCTTTTGCCCCCATGCCCCTGAATCCTTTTGCCCCGCTGCCCCTGAATTCTTTTGCCCCGCTGCCCCTGAATCCATTTTCCCCGCTGCCCCTGAATCCTTTTGCCCCGCTGCCCCTGGATCCTTTTGTCCCACTGTCCCTGAATCCCTTTGCCCCATGCCCCTGAATCCCTTTGCCCCGCTGCCCCTGAATCCTTTTGCCCCCATGCCCCTGAATGCTTTTGCCCCGGTGCCCCTGAATGCTTTTGCCCCACTGCCCCTGAATCCTTTTGCCCCCAAGCCCCTGAATCCTTTTGCCCCACTGCTCCTGAATCCTTTTGCCCCCATGCCCCTGAATCCTTTTGCAACACTGACCCTGAATCATTTTGCCCCCATGCCCCTGAATCTTTTTGCCCCCATGCCCCTGAATCCTTTTGCACCACTGCCCCTGAATCCTTTTGCCCCCATGCCCCTGAATCCTTTTGCCCCGGTGCCCCTGAATCCTTTTGCCCCCGTGCCCCTGAATCCTTTTGCTCCCATGCCCCTGAATCCTTTTGCCCCACTGCCCCTGAATCCTTTTGCCCCCATGCCCCTGAATCTTTTTGCCCCATGCCCCTGAATCCTTTTGCCCCACTGCCCCTGAATCCTTTTGCCCTACTTCCCCTGAATCCTTTTGCCCCCATGCCCCTGAATCCTTTTGCCCCACTGCCCCTGAATCCTTTTGCCCCCATGCCCCTGAATCCTTTAGCCCTGCTGTCCTGAATCATTTTGCCCCCATGCCCCTAAATCCTTTTGCCCCAGTGCCCCTGAATCCTTTTGCTCCCATGCCCCTGAATCCTTTTGCCCCCATGCCCCTGAATCTTTTTGCCCCCATGCCCCTGAATCCTTTTGCCCCACTGCCCCTTAATCCTTTTGCCCCACTCCCCCTGAATCCTTTTGCCCCCATGCCCCTGAATCCTTTTGCCCCCATGCCCCTGAATCTTTTTGCCCCATGCCCCTGAATCCTTTTGCCCCATGCCCCTGAATCCTTTTGCCCCCATGCCCCTGAATCCTTTTGCCCCCATGCCCCTGAATCCTTTTGCCCCGGTGCCCCTGAATCCTTTTGCCCCGGTGCCCCTGAATCCTTTTGCTCCCATGCCCCTGAATCCTTTTGCCCCACTGCCCCTGAATCCTTTTGCCCCGCTGCCCCTGAATCCTTTTGCCCCCATTCCCCGGAATCCTTTTGCCCCAGTGCCCCTGAATCCTTTTGCCCCGCTGCCCCTGTATCCTTTTGCTCCCATGCCCCTGAATCCTTTTGCCCCACTGCCCCTGAATCCTTTTGCCCCATGCCCCTGAATCTTTTTGCCCCATGCCCCGGAATTCTGTTGCCCCATTGCCCCTGAATCCTTTTGCCCCCATGCCCCTGAATCCTTTTGCTCCCATGCCCCTGAATCCTTTTGCCCCACTGCCCCTGAATCCCTTTGCCCCACTGCCCCTGAATCCTTTTTCCCCCATGCCCCTGAATCTTTTTGCCCCATGCCCCTGAATCCTTTTGCCCCACTGCCCCTGAATCCCTTTGCCCCACTGCCCCTGAATCATTTTTCCCCCATGCCCCTGAATCTTTTTGCCCCCATGCCCCTGAATCCTTTTGCCCCGCTTCCCCTGAATCCTTTTGCCCTGCTGCCCCTGAATCCTTTGCCCTGCTGCCCCTGAATCCTTTGCCCCACTGCCCCTCAATCCTTTTGCCCTGCTGCCCCTCAATCCTTTTGTCCCGCTGCCCCTGAATCCTTTTGCCCCGCTGCCCCTGAATCCCTTTGCCCCGCTGCCCCTGAATCCTTTGGCCCCACTGCCCCTGAATCCTTTTGCTCGCTGCCCCTGAATCCTTTTGCCCCACTGCCCCTGAATCCTTTTGCCCCACTGCCCCTGAATCCTTTTGCCCCCCTGCCCCTCAATCCTTTAGCCCCGCTGTCCTGAATCCTTTTGCCCCCATGCCCCTGAATCCTTTTGCCCCGCTGCCCCTGCCCCCTGAATCCTTTTGCCCCACTGCCCCTGAATCCTTCTGCCACGCTGCCCCTGAATCCTTTTGCCCCACTGCCCCTGAATCCTTTTGCCCCCATGCCCCTGAATCTTTTTGCTCCCATGCCCCTGAATCCTTTTGCCCCACTGCCCCTGAATCCTTTTGCCCCCATGCCCCTGAATCTTTTTGCCCCATGCCCCTGAATCCTTTTGCCCCACTGCCCCTGAATCCTTTTGCCCCACTGCCCCTAAATCCTTTTGCCACCATGCCCCTGAATCCTTTTGCCCCGCTGCCCCTGAATCCTTTTGCCCCCGTGCCCCTGAATCATTTTGCCCCGGTGCCCCTGAATCCTTTTGCCCCCATGCCCCTGAATCCTTTTGCTCCACTGCCCCTGAATCCTTTTGCCCCCATGCCCCTGAATCCGTTTGCCCCCATGCCCCTGAATCTTTTTGCCCCATGCCCCTGAATCCTTTTTCCCCACTGCCCCTGAATCCTTTTGCCCCACTGCCCCTGAATCCCTTTGCCCCATGCTCGAATCCTTTTGCCCCGCTGCCCCTGAATCCTTTTGCCCCCATGCCCCTAAATCCTATTGCCCCAGTGCCCCTGAATCCTTTTGCTCCACTGCCCCTGAATCCTTTTGCCCCCATGCCCCTGAATCTTTTTGCCCCCATGCCCCTGAATCCTTTTGCCCCACTGCCCCTGAATCCTTTTTCCCCACTGCCCCTGAATCCTTTTGCCCCATGCCCCTGAATCCTTTTGCCACGCTGCCCCTGAATCCTTTTGCCCCCATGCCCCTGAATCCTTTTGCCCCGGTGCCCCTGAATCCTTTCGCCCCCATGCCCCTGAATCCTTTTGCTCCACTGCCCCTGAATCCTTTTGCCCCATGCCCCTGAATCCTTTTGCCCCCCTGCCCCTGAATCCTTTTGCCCCGCTGCCCCTGAATCCTTTTGCCCCGCTGCCCCTGCCCCCTGAATCCTTTTGCCCCACTGCCCCTGAATCCTTCTGCCACGCTGCCCCTGAATCCTTTTGCCCCACTGCCCCTGAATCCTTTTGCCCCCATGCCCCTGAATCTTTTTGCTCCCATGCCCCTGAATCCTTTTGCCCCACTGCCCCTGAATCCTTTTGCCCCCATGCCCCTGAATCTTTTTGCCCCATGCCCCTGAATCCTTTTGCCCCACTGCCCCTGAATCCTTTTGCCCCGCTGCCCCTGAATCCTTTTGCCCTGCTGCCCCTGAATCCTTTTGCCCCCGTGCCCCTGAATCATTTTGCCCCGGTGCCCCTGAATCCTTTTGCCCCATGCCCCTGAATCCTTTTGCCCCATGCCCCTGAATCCTTTTGCCCCCATGCCCCTGAATCCTTTTGCCCTGCTGCCCCTGAATCCTTTTGCCCCCATGCCCCTGAATCCTTTTGCCCCGGTGCCCCTGAATCCTTTTGCTCCCATGCCCCTGAATCCTTTTGCCCCACTGCCCCTGAATCCTTTTGCCCCGCTGCCCCTGAATCCTTTTGCCCCCATTCCCCAGAATCCTTTTGCCCCAGTGCCCCTGAATCCTTTTGCCCCGCTCCCCCTGTATCCTTTTGCTCCCATGCCCCTGAATCCTTTTGCCCCACTGCCCCTGAATCCTTTTGCCCCCATGCCCCTGAATCTTTTTGCCCCATGCCCCTGAATTATTTTGCCCCATTGCCCCTGAATCCTTTTGCCCCCATGCCCCTGAATCCTTTTGCTCCCATGCCCCTGAATCCTTTTGCCCCACTGCCCCTGAATCCCTTTGCCCCACTGCCCCTGAATCCTTTTTCCCCCATGCCCCTGAATCTTTTTGCCCCCATGCCCCTGAATCCTTTTGCCCTGCTTCCACTGAATCCTTTTGCCCTGCTGCCCCTCAATCCTTTGCCCTGCTGCCCCTCAATCCTTTTGCCCTGCTGCCCCTCAATCCTTTTGTCCCGCTGCCCCTGAATCCTTTTGCCCCGCTGCCCCTGAATCCCTTTGCCCCGCTGCCCCTGAATCCTTTGGCCCCACTGCCCCTGAATCCTTTTGCTCGCTGCCCCTGAATCCTTTTGCCCCACTGCCCCTGAATCCTTTTGCCCCGCTGCCCCTCAATCCTTTAGCCCCGCTGTCCTGAATCCTTTTGCCCCCATGCCCCTGAATCCTTTAGCCCTGCTGTACTGAATCATTTTGCCCCGCTGCCCCTGAATCCTTTTGCCCCGCTGCCCCTGAATCCTTTTGCCCCATGCCCCTGAATCCTTTTGCCCCCATGCCCCTGAATCTTTTTGCCACATGCCCCTGAATCCTTTTGCCCCATGCCCCTGAATCCTTTTGCCCCATTCCCCTGAATCCTTTTGCCCCGCTGCCACTGAATCCTTTTGCCCCCATGCCCCTGAATCCTTTTGCCCCGGTGCCCCTGAATCCTTTTGCTCCCATGCCCCTGAATCCTTTTGCCCCACTGCCCCTGAATCCTTTTGCCCCGCTGCCCCTGAATCCTTTTGCCCCCATGCCCCTGAATCCTTTTGCCCCAGTGCCCCTGAATCCTTTTGCCCCGCTGCCCCTGTATCCTTTTGCTCCCATGCCCCTGAATCCTTTTGCCCCACTGCCCCTGAATCCTTTTGCCCCATGCCCCTGAATCTTTTTGCCCCATGCCCCTGAATCCTTTGCCCCACTGCCCCTGAATCCTTTTGCCCCCATGCCCCTGAATCCTTTAGCCCTGCTGTCCTGAATCATTTTGCCCCGCTGCCCCTGAATCCTTTTGCCCCGCTGCCCCTGAATCCTTTTGCCCCACTGCCCCTGCCCCTGAATCCTTGTGCCCCGCTGCCCCTGCCCCCTGAATCCTTTTGCCCCACTGCCCCTGAATCCTTTTGCCCCGCTGCCCCTGAATCCTTTTGCTCCCATGCCCCTGAATCCCCACTGCCCATGAATCCTTTTGCCCCACTGCCCCTGAATCCTTTTGCCCCCATGCCCCTCAATCTTTTTGCCCCATGCCCCTGAATCCTTTTGCCCCACTGCCCCTGAATCCTTTTGCCCCACTGCCCCTGAATCATTTTGCCCCCATGCCCCTGAATCTTTTTGCCCCATGCCCCTGAATCCTTTTGCCCCACTGCCCCTCAATCCTTTTGCCCCACTGCCCCTGAATCTTTTTGCCCCATGCCCCTGAATCCTTTTGCCCCACTGTCCCTGAATCTTTTTGCCCCATGCCCCTGAATCCTTTTTCCCCACTGCCCCTGAATCCTTTTGCCCCCATGCCCCTGAATCTTTTTGCCCCCATGCCCCTGAATCCTTTTGCCCCACTGCCCCTGAATCCTTTTGCCCCCATGCCCCTGAATCTTTTTGCCCCATGCCCCTGAATCCTTTTGCCCCACTGCCCCTGAATCCTTTTGCCCCGCTGCCCCTGAATCCTTTAGCCCTGCTGTCCTGAATCATTTTGCCCCGCTGCCCCTGAATCCTTCTGCCCCGCTGCCCCTGAATCCTTTTGCCCCATGCCCTTGAATCTTTTTGCCCCCATTCCCCTGAATCTTTTTGCCCCCATGCCCCTGAATCCTTTTGCCCCATGCCCCTGAATCCTTTTGCCCCATGCCCCTGAATCTTTTTGCCCCCATGCCCCTGAATCCTTTTGCCCAACTGGCCCTGAATCCTTTTGCCCCGCTGCCCCTGAATCTTTTTGCCCCATGCCCCTGAATCCTTTTGCCCCACTGCCCCTGAATCCTTTTGGCCCATGCCCCTGAATCTTTTTGCCCCATGCCCCTGAATCCTTTTGCCCCATGCCCCTGAATCCTTTTGCCCCACTGCCCCTGAATCCTTTTGCCCCATGTACCTGAATCTTTTTGCCCCACTGCCCCTGAATCCTTTTGCCCCACTGCCCCTGAATCTTTTTGCCCCATGCCCCTGAATCCTTTTTCCCCGCTGCCCCTGAATCCTTTTGCCCCCATGCCCCTAATCCTTTTGCCCCGCTGCCCCTGAATCCTTTTGCCCCGCTGCCCCCGAATCCTTTTGCCCCGCTGCCCCTGAATCTTTTTGCCCCATGCCCCTGAATCCTTTTGCCCCCATGCCCCTGAATCCTTTTGCCCCGCTGCCCCTGAATCCTTTTGCCCCGCTGCCCCCGAATCCTTTTGCCCCGCTGCCCCTGAATCTTTTTGCCCCATGCCCCTGAATCCTTTTGCCCCACTGCCCCTGAATCCTTTTGGCCCATGCCCTTGAATCCTTTTGCCCCGCTGCCCCTGAATCCTTTTGCCCCGCTGCCCCCGAATCCTTTTGCCCCGCTGCCCCTGAATCTTTTTGACCCCATGCCCCTGAATCCTTTTGCCCCACTGCCCCTGAATCCTTTTGCCCCACTGCCCCTGTATCCTTTTGCTCCGATGCCCCTGAATCCTTTTGCCCCACTGCCCCTGAATCCTTTTTCCCTGCTGCCCCTGAATCCATTTTCCCCGCTGCCCCTGAATCTTTTTGCCCCCATGCCCCTGGATCCTTTTGCCCCACTGTCCCTGAATCCCTTTGCCCCACTGCCCCTGAATCCTTTTTCCCCCATGCCCCTGAATCTTTTTGCCCCCATGCCCCTGAATCCTTTTGCCCTGCTTCCACTGAATCCTTTTGCCCTGCTGCCCCTCAATCCTTTGCCCTGCTGCCCCTGAATCCTTTGCCCCACTGCCCCTCAATCCTTTTGCCCTGCTGCCCCTCAATCCTTTTGTCCCGCTGCCCCTGAATCCTTTTGCCCTGCTGCCCCTGAATCCCTTTGCCCCGCTGCCCCTGAATCCTTTGGCCCCACTGCCCCTGAATCCTTTTGCTCGCTGCCCCTGAATCCTTTTGCCCCACTGCCCCTGAATCCTTTTGCCCCGCTGCCCCTCAATCCTTTAGCCCCGCTGTCCTGAATCCTTTTGCCCCCATGCCCCTGAATCCTTTTGCCCCGGTGCCCCTGAATCCTTTTGCCCCGGTGCCCCTGAATCCTTTTGCTCCCATGCCCCTGAATCCTTTTGCCCCACTGCCCCTGAATCCTTTTGCCCCGCTGCCCCTGAATCCTTTTGCCCCCATTCCCCGGAATCCTTTTGCCCCAGTGCCCCTGAATCCTTTTGCCCCGCTGCCCCTGTATCCTTTTGCTCCCATGCCCCTGAATCCTTTTGCCCCACTGCCCCTGAATCCTTTTGCCCCATGCCCCTGAATCTTTTTGCCCCATGCCCCGGAATTCTTTTGCCCCATTGCCCCTGAATCCTTTTGCCCCCATGCCCCTGAATCCTTTTGCTCCCATGCCCCTGAATCCTTTTGCCCCACTGCCCCTGAATCCCTTTGCCCCACTGCCCCTGAATCCTTTTTCCCCCATGCCCCTGAATCTTTTTGCCCCCATGCCCCTGAATCCTTTTGCCCCACTGCCCCTGAATCCCTTTGCCCCACTGCCCCTGAATCATTTTCCCCCATGCCCCTGAATCTTTTTGCCCCCATGCCCCTGAATCCTTTTGCCCCGCTTCCCCTGAATCCTTTTGCCCTGCTGCCCCTGAATCCTTTGCCCTGCTGCCCCTGAATCCTTTGCCCCACTGCCCCTCAATCCTTTTGCCCTGCTGCCCCTCAATCCTTTTGTCCCGCTGCCCCTGAATCCTTTTGCCCCGCTGCCCCTGAATCCCTTTGCCCCGCTGCCCCTGAATCCTTTGGCCCCACTGCCCCTGAATCCTTTTGCTCGCTGCCCCTGAATCCTTTTGCCCCACTGCCCCTGAATCCTTTTGCCCCACTGCCCCTGAATCCTTTTGCCCCGCTGCCCCTCAATCCTTTAGCCCCGCTGTCCTGAATCCTTTTGCCCCCATGCCCCTGAATCCTTTTGCCCCGCTGCCCCTGCCCCCTGAATCCTTTTGCCCCACTGCCCCTGAATCCTTCTGCCACGCTGCCCCTGAATCCTTTTGCCCCACTGCCCCTGAATCCTTTTGCCCCCATGCCCCTGAATCTTTTTGCTCCCATGCCCCTGAATCCTTTTGCCCCACTGCCCCTGAATCCTTTTGCCCCCATGCCCCTGAATCTTTTTGCCCCATGCCCCTGAATCCTTTTGCCCCACTGCCCCTGAATCCTTTTGCCCCACTGCCCCTAAATCCTTTTGCCCCCATGCCCCTGAATCCTTTTGCCCCGCTGCCCCTGAATCCTTTTGCCCCCGTGCCCCTGAATCATTTTGCCCCGGTGCCCCTGAATCCTTTTGCCCCCATGCCCCTGAATCCTTTTGCTCCACTGCCCCTGAATCCTTTTGCCCCCATGCCCCTGAATCCGTTTGCCCCCATGCCCCTGAATCTTTTTGCCCCATGCCCCTGAATCCTTTTTCCCCACTGCCCCTGAATCCTTTTGCCCCACTGCCCCTGAATCCTTTTGCCCCATGCTCGAATCCTTTTGCCCCGCTGCCCCTGAATCCTTTTGCCCCCATGCCCCTAAATCCTATTGCCCCAGTGCCCCTGAATCCTTTTGCTCCACTGCCCCTGAATCCTTTTGCCCCCATGCCCCTGAATCTTTTTGCCCCCATGCCCCTGAATCCTTTTGCCCCACTGCCCCTGAATCCTTTTGCCCCACTGCCCCTGAATCCTTTTGCCCCATGCCCCTGAATCCTTTTGCCACGCTGCCCCTGAATCCTTTTGCCCCCATGCCCCTGAATCCTTTTGCCCCGGTGCCCCTGAATCCTTTCGCCCCCATGCCCCTGAATCCTTTTGCTCCACTGCCCCTGAATCCTTTTGCCCCATGCCCCTGAATCCTTTTGCCCCCCTGCCCCTGAATCCTTTTGCCCCGCTGCCCCTGAATCCTTTTGCCCCGCTGCCCCTGCCCCCTGAATCCTTTTGCCCCACTGCCCCTGAATCCTTCTGCCACGCTGCCCCTGAATCCTTTTGCCCCACTGCCCCTGAATCCTTTTGCCCCCATGCCCCTGAATCTTTTTGCTCCCATGCCCCTGAATCCTTTTGCCCCACTGCCCCTGAATCCTTTTGCCCCCATGCCCCTGAATCTTTTTGCCCCATGCCCCTGAATCCTTTTGCCCCACTGCCCCTGAATCCTTTTGCCCCGCTGCCCCTGAATCCTTTTGCCCTGCTGCCCCTGAATCCTTTTGCCCCCGTGCCCCTGAATCATTTTGCCCCGGTGCCCCTGAATCCTTTTGCCCCATGCCCCTGAATCCTTTTGCCCCATGCCCCTGAATCCTTTTGCCCCCATGCCCCTGAATCCTTTTGCCCTGCTGCCCCTGAATCCTTTTGCCCCCATGCCCCTGAATCCTTTTGCCCCGGTGCCCCTGAATCCTTTTGCTCCCATGCCCCTGAATCCTTTTGCCCCACTGCCCCTGAATCCTTTTGCCCCGCTGCCCCTGAATCCTTTTGCCCCCATTCCCCGGAATCCTTTTGCCCCAGTGCCCCTGAATCCTTTTGCCCCGCTCCCCCTGTATCCTTTTGCTCCCATGCCCCTGAATCCTTTTGCCCCACTGCCCCTGAATCCTTTTGCCCCCATGCCCCTGAATCTTTTTGCCCCATGCCCCTGAATTATTTTGCCCCATTGCCCCTGAATCCTTTTGCCCCCATGCCCCTGAATCCTTTTGCTCCCATGCCCCTGAATCCTTTTGCCCCACTGCCCCTGAATCCCTTTGCCCCACTGCCCCTGAATCCTTTTTCCCCCATGCCCCTGAATCTTTTTGCCCCCATGCCCCTGAATCCTTTTGCCCTGCTTCCACTGAATCCTTTTGCCCTGCTGCCCCTCAATCCTTTGCCCTGCTGCCCCTGAATCCTTTGCCCCACTGCCCCTCAATCCTTTTGCCCTGCTGCCCCTCAATCCTTTTGTCCCGCTGCCCCTGAATCCTTTTGCCCCGCTGCCCCTGAATCCCTTTGCCCCGCTGCCCCTGAATCCTTTGGCCCCACTGCCCCTGAATCCTTTTGCTCGCTGCCCCTGAATCCTTTTGCCCCACTGCCCCTGAATCCTTTTGCCCCGCTGCCCCTCAATCCTTTAGCCCCGCTGTCCTGAATCCTTTTGCCCCCATGCCCCTGAATCCTTTAGCCCTGCTGTACTGAATCATTTTGCCCCGCTGCCCCTGAATCCTTTTGCCCCGCTGCCCCTGAATCCTTTTGCCCCATGCCCCTGAATCCTTTTGCCCCCATGCCCCTGAATCTTTTTACCACATGCCCCTGAATCCTTTTGCCCCATGCCCCTGAATCCTTTTGCCCCATTCCCCTGAATCCTTTTGCCCCGCTGCCACTGAATCCTTTTGCCCCCATGCCCCTGAATCCTTTTGCCCCGGTGCCCCTGAATCCTTTTGCTCCCATGCCCCTGAATCCTTTTGCCCCACTGCCCCTGAATCCTTTTGCCCCGCTGCCCCTGAATCCTTTTGCCCCCATGCCCCTGAATCCTTTTGCCCCACTGCCCCTGAATCCTTTTGCCCCCATGCCCCTGAATCTTTTTGCTCCCATGCCCCTGAATCCTTTTGCCCCACTGCCCCTGAATCCTTTTGCCCCCATGCCCCTGAATCTTTTTGCCCCATGCCCCTGAATCCTTTTGCCCCACTGCCCCTGAATCCTTTTGCCCCACTGCCCCTAAATCCTTTTGCCACCATGCCCCTGAATCCTTTTGCCCCGCTGCCCCTGAATCCTTTTGCCCCCGTGCCCCTGAATCATTTTGCCCCGGTGCCCCTGAATCCTTTTGCCCCCATGCCCCTGAATCCTTTTGCTCCACTGCCCCTGAATCCTTTTGCCCCCATGCCCCTGAATCCGTTTGCCCCCATGCCCCTGAATCTTTTTGCCCCATGCCCCTGAATCCTTTTTCCCCACTGCCCCTGAATCCTTTTGCCCCACTGCCCCTGAATCCCTTTGCCCCATGCTCGAATCCTTTTGCCCCGCTGCCCCTGAATCCTTTTGCCCCCATGCCCCTAAATCCTATTGCCCCAGTGCCCCTGAATCCTTTTGCTCCACTGCCCCTGAATCCTTTTGCCCCCATGCCCCTGAATCTTTTTGCCCCCATGCCCCTGAATCCTTTTGCCCCACTGCCCCTGAATCCTTTTTCCCCACTGCCCCTGAATCCTTTTGCCCCATGCCCCTGAATCCTTTTGCCACGCTGCCCCTGAATCCTTTTGCCCCCATGCCCCTGAATCCTTTTGCCCCGGTGCCCCTGAATCCTTTCGCCCCCATGCCCCTGAATCCTTTTGCTCCACTGCCCCTGAATCCTTTTGCCCCATGCCCCTGAATCCTTTTGCCCCCCTGCCCCTGAATCCTTTTGCCCCGCTGCCCCTGAATCCTTTTGCCCCGCTGCCCCTGCCCCCTGAATCCTTTTGCCCCACTGCCCCTGAATCCTTCTGCCACGCTGCCCCTGAATCCTTTTGCCCCACTGCCCCTGAATCCTTTTGCCCCCATGCCCCTGAATCTTTTTGCTCCCATGCCCCTGAATCCTTTTGCCCCACTGCCCCTGAATCCTTTTGCCCCCATGCCCCTGAATCTTTTTGCCCCATGCCCCTGAATCCTTTTGCCCCACTGCCCCTGAATCCTTTTGCCCCGCTGCCCCTGAATCCTTTTGCCCTGCTGCCCCTGAATCCTTTTGCCCCCGTGCCCCTGAATCATTTTGCCCCGGTGCCCCTGAATCCTTTTGCCCCATGCCCCTGAATCCTTTTGCCCCATGCCCCTGAATCCTTTTGCCCCCATGCCCCTGAATCCTTTTGCCCTGCTGCCCCTGAATCCTTTTGCCCCCATGCCCCTGAATCCTTTTGCCCCGGTGCCCCTGAATCCTTTTGCTCCCATGCCCCTGAATCCTTTTGCCCCACTGCCCCTGAATCCTTTTGCCCCGCTGCCCCTGAATCCTTTTGCCCCCATTCCCCAGAATCCTTTTGCCCCAGTGCCCCTGAATCCTTTTGCCCCGCTCCCCCTGTATCCTTTTGCTCCCATGCCCCTGAATCCTTTTGCCCCACTGCCCCTGAATCCTTTTGCCCCCATGCCCCTGAATCTTTTTGCCCCATGCCCCTGAATTATTTTGCCCCATTGCCCCTGAATCCTTTTGCCCCCATGCCCCTGAATCCTTTTGCTCCCATGCCCCTGAATCCTTTTGCCCCACTGCCCCTGAATCCCTTTGCCCCACTGCCCCTGAATCCTTTTTCCCCCATGCCCCTGAATCTTTTTGCCCCCATGCCCCTGAATCCTTTTGCCCTGCTTCCACTGAATCCTTTTGCCCTGCTGCCCCTCAATCCTTTGCCCTGCTGCCCCTCAATCCTTTTGCCCTGCTGCCCCTCAATCCTTTTGTCCCGCTGCCCCTGAATCCTTTTGCCCCGCTGCCCCTGAATCCCTTTGCCCCGCTGCCCCTGAATCCTTTGGCCCCACTGCCCCTGAATCCTTTTGCTCGCTGCCCCTGAATCCTTTTGCCCCACTGCCCCTGAATCCTTTTGCCCCGCTGCCCCTCAATCCTTTAGCCCCGCTGTCCTGAATCCTTTTGCCCCCATGCCCCTGAATCCTTTAGCCCTGCTGTACTGAATCATTTTGCCCCGCTGCCCCTGAATCCTTTTGCCCCGCTGCCCCTGAATCCTTTTGCCCCATGCCCCTGAATCCTTTTGCCCCCATGCCCCTGAATCTTTTTGCCACATGCCCCTGAATCCTTTTGCCCCATGCCCCTGAATCCTTTTGCCCCATTCCCCTGAATCCTTTTGCCCCGCTGCCACTGAATCCTTTTGCCCCCATGCCCCTGAATCCTTTTGCCCCGGTGCCCCTGAATCCTTTTGCTCCCATGCCCCTGAATCCTTTTGCCCCACTGCCCCTGAATCCTTTTGCCCCGCTGCCCCTGAATCCTTTTGCCCCCATGCCCCTGAATCCTTTTGCCCCAGTGCCCCTGAATCCTTTTGCCCCGCTGCCCCTGTATCCTTTTGCTCCCATGCCCCTGAATCCTTTTGCCCCACTGCCCCTGAATCCTTTTGCCCCATGCCCCTGAATCTTTTTGCCCCATGCCCCTGAATCCTTTGCCCCACTGCCCCTGAATCCTTTTGCCCCCATGCCCCTGAATCCTTTAGCCCTGCTGTCCTGAATCATTTTGCCCCGCTGCCCCTGAATCCTTTTGCCCCGCTGCCCCTGAATCCTTTTGCCCCACTGCCCCTGCCCCTGAATCCTTGTGCCCCGCTGCCCCTGCCCCCTGAATCCTTTTGCCCCACTGCCCCTGAATCCTTTTGCCCCGCTGCCCCTGAATCCTTTTGCTCCCATGCCCCTGAATCCCCACTGCCCATGAATCCTTTTGCCCCACTGCCCCTGAATCCTTTTGCCCCCATGCCCCTCAATCTTTTTGCCCCATGCCCCTGAATCCTTTTGCCCCACTGCCCCTGAATCCTTTTGCCCCACTGCCCCTGAATCATTTTGCCCCCATGCCCCTGAATCTTTTTGCCCCATGCCCCTGAATCCTTTTGCCCCACTGCCCCTCAATCCTTTTGCCCCACTGCCCCTGAATCTTTTTGCCCCATGCCCCTGAATCCTTTTGCCCCACTGTCCCTGAATCTTTTTGCCCCATGCCCCTGAATCCTTTTTCCCCACTGCCCCTGAATCCTTTTGCCCCCATGCCCCTGAATCTTTTTGCCCCCATGCCCCTGAATCCTTTTGCCCCACTGCCCCTGAATCCTTTTGCCCCCATGCCCCTGAATCTTTTTGCCCCATGCCCCTGAATCCTTTTGCCCCACTGCCCCTGAATCCTTTTGCCCCGCTGCCCCTGAATCCTTTAGCCCTGCTGTCCTGAATCATTTTGCCCCGCTGCCCCTGAATCCTTCTGCCCCGCTGCCCCTGAATCCTTTTGCCCCATGCCCTTGAATCTTTTTGCCCCCATTCCCCTGAATCTTTTTGCCCCCATGCCCCTGAATCCTTTTGCCCCATGCCCCTGAATCCTTTTGCCCCATGCCCCTGAATCTTTTTGCCCCCATGCCCCTGAATCCTTTTGCCCAACTGGCCCTGAATCCTTTTGCCCCGCTGCCCCTGAATCTTTTTGCCCCATGCCCCTGAATCCTTTTGCCCCACTGCCCCTGAATCCTTTTGGCCCATGCCCCTGAATCTTTTTGCCCCATGCCCCTGAATCCTTTTGCCCCATGCCCCTGAATCCTTTTGCCCCACTGCCCCTGAATCCTTTTGCCCCATGTACCTGAATCTTTTTGCCCCACTGCCCCTGAATCCTTTTGCCCCACTGCCCCTGAATCTTTTTGCCCCATGCCCCTGAATCCTTTTTCCCCGCTGCCCCTGAATCCTTTTGCCCCCATGCCCCTAATCCTTTTGCCCCGCTGCCCCTGAATCCTTTTGCCCCGCTGCCCCCGAATCCTTTTGCCCCGCTGCCCCTGAATCTTTTTGCCCCATGCCCCTGAATCCTTTTGCCCCCATGCCCCTGAATCCTTTTGCCCCGCTGCCCCTGAATCCTTTTGCCCCGCTGCCCCCGAATCCTTTTGCCCCGCTGCCCCTGAATCTTTTTGCCCCATGCCCCTGAATCCTTTTGCCCCACTGCCCCTGAATCCTTTTGGCCCATGCCCTTGAATCCTTTTGCCCCGCTGCCCCTGAATCCTTTTGCCCCGCTGCCCCCGAATCCTTTTGCCCCGCTGCCCCTGAATCTTTTTGACCCCATGCCCCTGAATCCTTTTGCCCCACTGCCCCTGAATCCTTTTGCCCCACTGCCCCTGTATCCTTTTGCTCCGATGCCCCTGAATCCTTTTGCCCCACTGCCCCTGAATCCTTTTTCCCTGCTGCCCCTGAATCCATTTTCCCCGCTGCCCCTGAATCTTTTTGCCCCCATGCCCCTGGATCCTTTTGCCCCACTGTCCCTGAATCCCTTTGCCCCACTGCCCCTGAATCCTTTTTCCCCCATGCCCCTGAATCTTTTTGCCCCCATGCCCCTGAATCCTTTTGCCCTGCTTCCACTGAATCCTTTTGCCCTGCTGCCCCTCAATCCTTTGCCCTGCTGCCCCTGAATCCTTTGCCCCACTGCCCCTCAATCCTTTTGCCCTGCTGCCCCTCAATCCTTTTGTCCCGCTGCCCCTGAATCCTTTTGCCCTGCTGCCCCTGAATCCCTTTGCCCCGCTGCCCCTGAATCCTTTGGCCCCACTGCCCCTGAATCCTTTTGCTCGCTGCCCCTGAATCCTTTTGCCCCACTGCCCCTGAATCCTTTTGCCCCGCTGCCCCTCAATCCTTTAGCCCCGCTGTCCTGAATCCTTTTGCCCCCATGCCCCTGAATCCTTTTGCCCCGGTGCCCCTGAATCCTTTTGCCCCGGTGCCCCTGAATCCTTTTGCTCCCATGCCCCTGAATCCTTTTGCCCCACTGCCCCTGAATCCTTTTGCCCCGCTGCCCCTGAATCCTTTTGCCCCCATTCCCCGGAATCCTTTTGCCCCAGTGCCCCTGAATCCTTTTGCCCCGCTGCCCCTGTATCCTTTTGCTCCCATGCCCCTGAATCCTTTTGCCCCACTGCCCCTGAATCCTTTTGCCCCATGCCCCTGAATCTTTTTGCCCCATGCCCCGGAATTCTTTTGCCCCATTGCCCCTGAATCCTTTTGCCCCCATGCCCCTGAATCCTTTTGCTCCCATGCCCCTGAATCCTTTTGCCCCACTGCCCCTGAATCCCTTTGCCCCACTGCCCCTGAATCCTTTTTCCCCCATGCCCCTGAATCTTTTTGCCCCCATGCCCCTGAATCCTTTTGCCCCACTGCCCCTGAATCCCTTTGCCCCACTGCCCCTGAATCATTTTCCCCCATGCCCCTGAATCTTTTTGCCCCCATGCCCCTGAATCCTTTTGCCCCGCTTCCCCTGAATCCTTTTGCCCTGCTGCCCCTGAATCCTTTGCCCTGCTGCCCCTGAATCCTTTGCCCCACTGCCCCTCAATCCTTTTGCCCTGCTGCCCCTCAATCCTTTTGTCCCGCTGCCCCTGAATCCTTTTGCCCCGCTGCCCCTGAATCCCTTTGCCCCGCTGCCCCTGAATCCTTTGGCCCCACTGCCCCTGAATCCTTTTGCTCGCTGCCCCTGAATCCTTTTGCCCCACTGCCCCTGAATCCTTTTGCCCCACTGCCCCTGAATCCTTTTGCCCCGCTGCCCCTCAATCCTTTAGCCCCGCTGTCCTGAATCCTTTTGCCCCCATGCCCCTGAATCCTTTTGCCCCGCTGCCCCTGCCCCCTGAATCCTTTTGCCCCACTGCCCCTGAATCCTTCTGCCACGCTGCCCCTGAATCCTTTTGCCCCACTGCCCCTGAATCCTTTTGCCCCCATGCCCCTGAATCTTTTTGCTCCCATGCCCCTGAATCCTTTTGCCCCACTGCCCCTGAATCCTTTTGCCCCCATGCCCCTGAATCTTTTTGCCCCATGCCCCTGAATCCTTTTGCCCCACTGCCCCTGAATCCTTTTGCCCCACTGCCCCTAAATCCTTTTGCCCCCATGCCCCTGAATCCTTTTGCCCCGCTGCCCCTGAATCCTTTTGCCCCCGTGCCCCTGAATCATTTTGCCCCGGTGCCCCTGAATCCTTTTGCCCCCATGCCCCTGAATCCTTTTGCTCCACTGCCCCTGAATCCTTTTGCCCCCATGCCCCTGAATCCGTTTGCCCCCATGCCCCTGAATCTTTTTGCCCCATGCCCCTGAATCCTTTTTCCCCACTGCCCCTGAATCCTTTTGCCCCACTGCCCCTGAATCCTTTTGCCCCATGCTCGAATCCTTTTGCCCCGCTGCCCCTGAATCCTTTTGCCCCCATGCCCCTAAATCCTATTGCCCCAGTGCCCCTGAATCCTTTTGCTCCACTGCCCCTGAATCCTTTTGCCCCCATGCCCCTGAATCTTTTTGCCCCCATGCCCCTGAATCCTTTTGCCCCACTGCCCCTGAATCCTTTTGCCCCACTGCCCCTGAATCCTTTTGCCCCATGCCCCTGAATCCTTTTGCCACGCTGCCCCTGAATCCTTTTGCCCCCATGCCCCTGAATCCTTTTGCCCCGGTGCCCCTGAATCCTTTCGCCCCCATGCCCCTGAATCCTTTTGCTCCACTGCCCCTGAATCCTTTTGCCCCATGCCCCTGAATCCTTTTGCCCCCCTGCCCCTGAATCCTTTTGCCCCGCTGCCCCTGAATCCTTTTGCCCCGCTGCCCCTGCCCCCTGAATCCTTTTGCCCCACTGCCCCTGAATCCTTCTGCCACGCTGCCCCTGAATCCTTTTGCCCCACTGCCCCTGAATCCTTTTGCCCCCATGCCCCTGAATCTTTTTGCTCCCATGCCCCTGAATCCTTTTGCCCCACTGCCCCTGAATCCTTTTGCCCCCATGCCCCTGAATCTTTTTGCCCCATGCCCCTGAATCCTTTTGCCCCACTGCCCCTGAATCCTTTTGCCCCGCTGCCCCTGAATCCTTTTGCCCTGCTGCCCCTGAATCCTTTTGCCCCCGTGCCCCTGAATCATTTTGCCCCGGTGCCCCTGAATCCTTTTGCCCCATGCCCCTGAATCCTTTTGCCCCATGCCCCTGAATCCTTTTGCCCCCATGCCCCTGAATCCTTTTGCCCTGCTGCCCCTGAATCCTTTTGCCCCCATGCCCCTGAATCCTTTTGCCCCGGTGCCCCTGAATCCTTTTGCTCCCATGCCCCTGAATCCTTTTGCCCCACTGCCCCTGAATCCTTTTGCCCCGCTGCCCCTGAATCCTTTTGCCCCCATTCCCCGGAATCCTTTTGCCCCAGTGCCCCTGAATCCTTTTGCCCCGCTCCCCCTGTATCCTTTTGCTCCCATGCCCCTGAATCCTTTTGCCCCACTGCCCCTGAATCCTTTTGCCCCCATGCCCCTGAATCTTTTTGCCCCATGCCCCTGAATTATTTTGCCCCATTGCCCCTGAATCCTTTTGCCCCCATGCCCCTGAATCCTTTTGCTCCCATGCCCCTGAATCCTTTTGCCCCACTGCCCCTGAATCCCTTTGCCCCACTGCCCCTGAATCCTTTTTCCCCCATGCCCCTGAATCTTTTTGCCCCCATGCCCCTGAATCCTTTTGCCCTGCTTCCACTGAATCCTTTTGCCCTGCTGCCCCTCAATCCTTTGCCCTGCTGCCCCTGAATCCTTTGCCCCACTGCCCCTCAATCCTTTTGCCCTGCTGCCCCTCAATCCTTTTGTCCCGCTGCCCCTGAATCCTTTTGCCCCGCTGCCCCTGAATCCCTTTGCCCCGCTGCCCCTGAATCCTTTGGCCCCACTGCCCCTGAATCCTTTTGCTCGCTGCCCCTGAATCCTTTTGCCCCACTGCCCCTGAATCCTTTTGCCCCGCTGCCCCTCAATCCTTTAGCCCCGCTGTCCTGAATCCTTTTGCCCCCATGCCCCTGAATCCTTTAGCCCTGCTGTACTGAATCATTTTGCCCCGCTGCCCCTGAATCCTTTTGCCCCGCTGCCCCTGAATCCTTTTGCCCCATGCCCCTGAATCCTTTTGCCCCCATGCCCCTGAATCTTTTTACCACATGCCCCTGAATCCTTTTGCCCCATGCCCCTGAATCCTTTTGCCCCATTCCCCTGAATCCTTTTGCCCCGCTGCCACTGAATCCTTTTGCCCCCATGCCCCTGAATCCTTTTGCCCCGGTGCCCCTGAATCCTTTTGCTCCCATGCCCCTGAATCCTTTTGCCCCACTGCCCCTGAATCCTTTTGCCCCGCTGCCCCTGAATCCTTTTGCCCCCATGCCCCTGAATCCTTTTGCCCCAGTGCCCCTGAATCCTTTTGCCCCGCTGCCCCTGTATCCTTTTGCTCCCATGCCCCTGAATCCTTTTGCCCCACTGCCCCTGAATCCTTTTGCCCCATGCCCCTGAATCTTTTTGCCCCATGCCCCTGAATCCTTTGCCCCACTGCCCCTGAATCCTTTTGCCCCCATGCCCCTGAATCCTTTAGCCCTGCTGTCCTGAATCATTTTGCCCCGCTGCCCCTGAATCCTTTTGCCCCGCTGCCCCTGAATCCTTTTGCCCCACTGCCCCTGCCCCTGAATCCTTGTGCCCCGCTGCCCCTGCCCCCTGAATCCTTTTGCCCCACTGCCCCTGAATCCTTTTGCCCCGCTGCCCCTGAATCCTTTTGCTCCCATGCCCCTGAATCCCCACTGCCCATGAATCCTTTTGCCCCACTGCCCCTGAATCCTTTTGCCCCCATGCCCCTCAATCTTTTTGCCCCATGCCCCTGAATCCTTTTGCCCCACTGCCCCTGAATCCTTTTGCCCCACTGCCCCTGAATCATTTTGCCCCCATGCCCCTGAATCTTTTTGCCCCATGCCCCTGAATCCTTTTGCCCCACTGCCCCTCAATCCTTTTGCCCCACTGCCCCTGAATCTTTTTGCCCCATGCCCCTGAATCCTTTTGCCCCACTGTCCCTGAATCTTTTTGCCCCATGCCCCTGAATCCTTTTTCCCCACTGCCCCTGAATCCTTTTGCCCCCATGCCCCTGAATCTTTTTGCCCCCATGCCCCTGAATCCTTTTGCCCCACTGCCCCTGAATCCTTTTGCCCCCATGCCCCTGAATCTTTTTGCCCCATGCCCCTGAATCCTTTTGCCCCACTGCCCCTGAATCCTTTTGCCCCGCTGCCCCTGAATCCTTTAGCCCTGCTGTCCTGAATCATTTTGCCCCGCTGCCCCTGAATCCTTCTGCCCCGCTGCCCCTGAATCCTTTTGCCCCATGCCCCTGAATCTTTTTGCCCCCATTCCCCTGAATCTTTTTGCCCCCATGCCCCTGAATCCTTTTGCCCCATGCCCCTGAATTCTTTTGCCCCATGCCCCTGAATCTTTTTGCCCCCATGCCCCTGAATCCTTTTGCCCAACTGGCCCTGAATCCTTTTGCCCCACTGCCCCTGAATCTTTTTGCCCCATGCCCCTGAATCCTTTTGCCCCACTGCCCCTGAATCCTTTTGGCCCATGCCCCTGAATCTTTTTGCCCCATGCCCCTGAATCCTTTTGCCCCATGCCCCTGAATCCTTTTGCCCCACTGCCCCTGAATCCTTTTGCCCCATGTACCTGAATCTTTTTGCCCCACTGCCCCTGAATCCTTTTGCCCCACTGCCCCTGAATCTTTTTGCCCCCATGCCCCTGAATCCTTTTTCCCCGCTGCCCCTGAATCCTTTTGCCCCCATGCCCCTAATCCTTTTGCCCCGCTGCCCCTGAATCCTTTTGCCCCGCTGCCCCCGAATCCTTTTGCCCCGCTGCCCCTGAATCTTTTTGCCCCATGCCCCTGAATCCTTTTGCCCCCATGCCCCTGAATCCTTTTGCCCCGCTGCCCCTGAATCCTTTTGCCCCGCTGCCCCCGAATCCTTTTGCCCCGCTGCCCCTGAATCTTTTTGCCCCATGCCCCTGAATCCTTTTGCCCCACTGCCCCTGAATCCTTTTGGCCCATGCCCTTGAATCCTTTTGCCCCGCTGCCCCTGAATCCTTTTGCCCCGCTGCCCCCGAATCCTTTTGCCCCGCTGCCCCTGAATCTTTTTGACCCCATGCCCCTGAATCCTTTTGCCCCACTGCCCCTGAATCATTTTGCCCCACTGCCCCTGTATCCTTTTGCTCCCATGCCCCTGAATCCTTTTGCCCCACTGCCCCTGAATCCTTTTTTCCCTGCTGCCCCTGAATCCATTTTCCCCGCTGCCCCTGAATCTTTTTGCCCCCATGCCCCTGGATCCTTTTGCCCCACTGTCCCTGAATCCCTTTGCCCCACTGCCCCTGAATCCTTTTTCCCCCATGCCCCTGAATCTTTTTGCCCCCATGCCCCTGAATCCTTTTGCCCTGCTTCCACTGAATCCTTTTGCCCTGCTGCCCCTCAATCCTTTGCCCTGCTGCCCCTGAATCCTTTGCCCCACTGCCCCTCAATCCTTTTGCCCTGCTGCCCCTCAATCCTTTTGTCCCGCTGCCCCTGAATCCTTTTGCCCCGCTGCCCCTGAATCCCTTTGCCCCGCTGCCCCTGAATCCTTTGGCCCCACTGCCCCTGAATCCTTTTGCTCGCTGCCCCTGAATCCTTTTGCCCCACTGCCCCTGAATCCTTTTGCCCCGCTGCCCCTCAATCCTTTAGCCCCGCTGTCCTGAATCCTTTTGCCCCCATGCCCCTGAATCCTTTAGCCCTGCTGTACTGAATCATTTTGCCCCGCTGCCCCTGAATCCTTTTGCCCTGCTGCCCCTGAATCCTTTTGCCCCATGCCCCTGAATCCTTTTGCCCCCATGCCCCTGAATCTTTTTGCCACATGCCCCTGAATCCTTTTGCCCCATGCCCCTGAATCCTTTTGCCCCATTCCCCTGAATCCTTTTGCCCCGCTGCCACTGAATCCTTTTGCCCCCATGCCCCTGAATCCTTTTGCCCCGGTGCCCCTGAATCCTTTTGCTCCCATGCCCCTGAATCCTTTTGCCCCACTGCCCCTGAATCCTTTTGCCCCGCTGCCCCTGAATCCTTTTGCCCCCATGCCCCTGAATCCTTTTGCCCCAGTGCCCCTGAATCCTTTTGCCCCGCTGCCCCTGTATCCTTTTGCTCCCATGCCCCTGAATCCTTTTGCCCCACTGCCCCTGAATCCTTTTGCCCCATGCCCCTGAATCTTTTTGCCCCATGCCCCTGAATCCTTTGCCCCACTGCCCCTGAATCCTTTTGCCCCATACCCCTGAATCCTTTAGCCCTGCTGTCCTGAATCATTTTGCCCCGCTGCCCCTGAATTCTTTTGCCCCGCTGCCCCTGAATCCTTTTGCCCCACTGCCCCTGCCCCTGAATCCTTGTGCCCCGCTGCCCCTGCCCCCTGAATCCTTTTGCCCCACTGCCCCTGAATCCTTTTGCCCCGCTGCCCCTGAATCCTTTTGCTCCCATGCCCCTGAATCCCCACTGCCCATGAATCCTTTTGCCCCACTGCCCCTGAATCCTTTTGCCCCCATGCCCCTGAATCCTTTTGCCCCACTGCCCCTGAATCCTTTTGCCCCACTGCCCCTGAATCATTTTGCCCCCATGCCCCTGAATCTTTTTGCCCCATGCCCCTGAATCCTTTTGCCCCACTGCCCCTCAATCCTTTTGCCCCACTGCCCCTGAATCTTTTTGCCCCATGCCCCTGAATCCTTTTGCCCCTGTCCCTGAATCTTTTTGCCCCATGCCCCTGAATCCTTTTTCCCCACTGCCCCTGAATCCTTTTGCCCCATGCCCCTGAATCTTTTTGCCCCCATGCCCCTGAATCCTTTTGCCCCACTGCCCCTGAATCCTTTTGCCCCCATGCCCCTGAATCTTTTTGCCCCATGCCCCTGAATCCTTTTGCCCCACTGCCCCTGAATCCTTTTGCCCCGCTGCCCCTGAATCCTTTAGCCCTGCTGTCCTGAATCATTTTGCCCCGCTGCCCCTGAATCCTTCTGCCCCGCTGCCCCTGAATCCTTTTGCCCCATGCCCCTGAATCTTTTTGCCCCCATTCCCCTGAATCTTTTTGCCCCCATGCCCCTGAATCCTTTTGCCCCATGCCCCTGAATCCTTTTGCCCCATGCCCCTGAATCTTTTTGCCCCCATGTGTCACGACCATTGGCGCTTGGAGGATTTGGCGAAGGTGGAAGTTCCATCGCCATTAGACGGTTCCGTTACGTTTTCGCTTCAACGTACAGTGCAGTCTAGTGTTTTCCAACATGGCCGCCCGCCGTGTATTTCTCCATCCGAATCTCAGCGGGCTGGCGCGTTGCAACTTGCTTTCCCGTTCGTTGCGTGCGCTCTGTAGCTTTGTCCCCTCTTAGCGATCTTCCAACCCCAATTCCTGCTACGCTCTCTCCCGCTTGCTCTCTCCCCTTTTCCTCGCTTCCTACTCTATCGGAAGTACTCCCTGCTGGTCGTTTCCTCCTGTCAATGTTTTCAGGAGCTCTCTCCTCTGTGAAGCCCATTCACGCTGCTTCGTTTACCTTCTTGTGATTCCACCGCTTCTGCCTGGAGCCGATTTCTCTGGATACTGCGTTTAGTGCTCCACGCTTCAACGGACCTGCTTCAGGAGTCTTCTATCAACTTGTGGGGGTTTTTTGGGCCTCGGAGGCTTTTTCCCCCGATAACAACTGGCTGTCACGGGAGGGGGTCATCGTGAGGTTTCCTCTGTTGAGATTCACGGTGGCTTCTTTTCGAGGCAGACCGTATCTGCTCTCCAAGAAGAAGTCTCAAAGGGAGAAACCACGTCGAAGGAGAACCCACTACTCTTCTACATCAGGTGAGGAGGAGAACGGTATTTCGGGGGAACCTTTCCTATCAAGTGAGGAGGAGGACATTACAGACCTAGTGGGCAAATCTGCAGGCCAGTCACCAATCCTTGATAGCTTGCAACGCCAAAAAGAAGAAGACATGGCCACGCCACAGCAGTTACAGGAGCTGGTGGCCGCAGTTCAGAACCTTAATGTCGAGGTCCAAACACTCAAGGCCGACAACGCAGCACTCCAACAGAGAGTAGCAACTAGAGAACAACAGGCTACTGATCTACCCCCTTTGCCTTTAGTGTCAGGAAAGTTTGATGGCACTGAGAGAAGGGTAAAAGAATTCCTTGATGCCTGCAATATACATTTCACCTTTAGACCCTATGCGTTTTCCACGGATCATGCTAAGGTGGGTTTCATGATCACACACCTAACTGGGAACGCCTTGGCATGGGCAACACCATTGGTATCCCAGTCAGATCCTGTGTTACAGGATTATACTGCCTTTAAGGATCTCCTTAAACAGACCTTTTTGCGGACGGAATGTGCCCACATTGCTAGTGAGGATTTACTGGATGTGCGGCAAGGGACCTCAGATTTACTATCTTACATAGCAACATTCAAGACCTTGGCTGCGGAAGCTGGGTGGCAAGAACAGGCTCAGTACACGATTTTCCGCAGAGGTTTACGGGAAGAACTTAAGGACGAACTTGCCAGGATTTCTCGTCCTGACTCTTTCTCGGATCTATTAGCAGCAGTACTAAGAATAGACTTCCGCCTAACCGAACGGAAAAACGAAAGAAAGAAGAGTCGTGGCCCAAACTTGTTCTCAGACTCTCACACCTCCGCCTCCTCACCTGCTACTCGAAAGACCCGAGACGAACCCATGCAAGTCGGAACCACTAGACCTCCCTTGACCGCCGAAGAGAAGAGGAAGAGACGTGACGAAAATCTTTGTCTGTATTGCGGTTCTGCTGCCCACCTGTTGAGGGACTGCCCTTCTGTGCCCCCCCGAAGGTCGGGAAACGAGCGCCCTCGGTAGTTGGTAGGACGGACTACCGAGGGGTGCTTCCCTGTTCTTACACCACACTTTCCGTGACCTCTGCCAGAACGCCAGAGGACCTCCGCCTGATGGTGATAGGCATCACGCTCCGTTTCAGAGACAAGGAAATCGACACGCAAGCGTTGTTGGATTGCGGAGCCGCAGGAAACTTTTTGGACACCTTGTGGGCGGATAAGGTGGGTCTATTTAGAATTGCAAAAAAGGAGGATCAAAAGGTGGAAGGAGTGGATGGAACACCCCTATGTTCCGGACTCATAACTCATACCACCGAAGTTATACAAGTATCTATTCAGCAACATAAGGAGCGGTTATCATTTGACATAATCCGAGCAGCTCATTTCCCTGTCATCTTGGGTATCGGTTGGCTCCGGAAGCACAACCCAACTGTGGATTGGACAAACAACCTGTTAAGCTTTCATTCCAAGTACTGTTTGAAGGAGTGTTTACCTGAACCCCAACATGAATTGGTCAAGACGGTATGTGCTACGGAACAGAATACCGTAAATTGTATACCCAGTTGCTATTCCAAATTTACTGAAGTATTTGAAGAACAGGTACCCATTGAACTACCTCCGCATAGACCCGAAGACTGTGGTATTGATCTGGTTCCTCAGGCATTGGTTCCTTTCGGCAGGATGTATCCCCTCTCATTGTCAGAAAAGGCAGTTCTCAGGCGCTACCTTGACGACAATCTCGCCAATGGACTGATTCGTTCTTCTAAATCTCCCGCAGGCGCCTCTTTGTTTTTCATTCCTAAACGCGAGAGCAAGGAGTTGAGACCGTGTATAGACTACAGGGGTCTCAACAAAGTGACCATCAAAGACCGTTACCCGATGCCTATCATCCATGAGATCCTGGAAGCCGTTCAGGGCTCTGTAGTATTCACCAAGCTCGACCTACGAAACGCCTACCATCTACTCCGGATAAGAGCGGGTGATGAATGGAAGACGGCTTTTCGCACTCCCTACGGCCTTTACGAATACCAAGTAATGCCGTTTGGCCTAGTAAATGCACCCTCCATATTTCAGAGGTTCATGGACCGCCTATTTTCAGATCTTTTGGGTCAAAACACTGTGATCTACTTGGATGACATTCTGGTGTACTCTCGCAATTTAAAAGACCACATTCTTCATGTTGAAGAGGTCCTAAGTAGGCTTAAACAACATCACCTTCTAGTAAAGCCGGAGAAATGTACCTTTGCCCAGTCTTCTGTATCCTATTTAGGATTCATTCTATCCGAGCAAGGGATTACTATGGACCCCAAAAAGGTTGAATCCATTCTTGGTTGGCCGTCTCCCACCTCTGTCAAAGAGATACAACGGTTTTTGGGACTAGCCAATTTTTACAGAAAGTTTATACCCAACTTCTCACAACTCACTCTACCCATAACCTCGCTGCTAAAGAAATCTTCTGAACCTTTTATCTGGTCAACAGCCGCTGAGGATAGTTTTCTCCACCTGAAACGAAGTTTCTGTTCTGCACCTATACTTAGACAGCCCGATCAGCTGAGTCCTTTCATTCTGGAGACCGACGCTTCAGCGGCAGCCGTAGGAGCTGTTCTTCTGCAATTGGACCAGGGCCAGGAACACCCTGTGGCCTACTTCTCAAAGACACTAACTGCGAGCCAACGGAACTATTCAGTCATCGAGCGGGAGCTCTTGGCCATGAAGCTGGCTTGCCTCGAGTGGAGACATCTACTCCAAGGAAGCTTTCATCCTTTCCAAATACGCACCGATCATAAAAATTTACAGGTCCTCAGACAACAAGAATGTTACAACACTAGACAGGCCAGGTGGGCTCATTTCTTTGCTCAATTTCATTTTACTATTTCCTACATCCCGGGTACTCAAAATCAGATTGCTGATGCTTTGTCCCGCAAAGACGACCTGAACCCTACCTACAGAAAGGAGTTAATGTTCCCACATACCCGAATTGTCTCAACGGTGTCCTCTTTTATGCAGGAGGTAAGGGAAACCTCTTCAGATGTTCCTGCTCTAGACGTCAATAAGCTGCCTGTCTGTAGGAAAGATGGTCTATACTTCATCCAGGGAAGACTGTTCTTGCCCGCGCAGAAACATCGCCAACAGGCTCTTCAGTGGTGTCACGACGCCAGGACCGCCGGACATCGAGGAATTAGAGGAACATTGGAACTGTTAAAACGTTCTTTTCATTGGCCCAACATGAGGACAGATACCAAGACCTATGTACAATCTTGTTTAGTGTGCCAACAGAACAAGTATTCCACTCAAAAACCACTGGGATTGTTACAACAAGAACCTGTTCCGTCGGGTCCTTGGAATTCTATCTCTACTGACTTCATCGTAGAACTACCTAGTTCCCAGGGTTGTACTTGTATCATGGTTACTGTCGACACCTACTCCAAACTCGCTCATTTCTCTCCCTTATCCCAGCTGCCTACAGCCTCATTTATGGCTGAAGTATTCCTCAGGGATATCTTTAGATTACACGGCTTACCCCAGAAGATCGTATCCGATCGTGGTACTCAATACACCTCCAAGTTCTGGACGGCCCTATGTAAGCTCTTGGGCATGGAGAGGGCTCTCTCTTCTGGGTATCACCCTCAAACTAATGGCCAGACTGAAAGACTCAATGGTTCACTGGAACAGTATTTACGGTGTTTCACAAATCAACAACAAGACAACTGGGTCTCTCTACTTCCAACAGCTGAGTTTGCATATAATAATGCTGTGCATTCCGCAACGGGCATCAGCCCTTTTTTTTGCACTTATGGGTTCCATCCTAAATCCATCATACCAACAGCCTGGAATGAGACCAACATCCCGTCTTTAGAGACCACTCTCAATCGCCTGAATGAAGCTCATGACACAGCGGAACGTAGTCTAAGTGAGACTAGCCGACGGTATAAGGAACAATCCGATAGACATCGACGACAAGTGCCTTCTTGGGACAAGGGTACAGAGGTCATGTTGTCCACCAAGTTCCTACCCCGTTGGGTCCGTCCTTCTAAGTTGTCCCCTCGTTTCATTGGACCTTTCAAGATAGAGACAAAGATCAACCCTGTTGCCTACCGTTTAGAGTTGCCAAAGACTCTCCGACGGATACATCCGGTGTTCCATTCCTCCCTCCTTCGACCCTTTGTCCCTGATGCCAGGAAACAAGCTGCTCCCAAGTTAGTGATTCGACCTACTTCTACCTCGGAGGAATATGAGGTCTCCCAGATTCGAGACTCTCGGTACCATCAAGGACGCCTGGAGTACCTCATACATTGGAAAGGCTACCCCTCTTCCGAGGATACTTGGGAACCGGCTGCACAGGTTTTTGCCCCCCGATTGATTCTACGATTCCACCGTCTCCTCCCGGGTAAGCCTGGAGGAAGGGGCCTTCGAAGGGGGCATACTGTCACGACCATTGGCGCTTGGAGGATTTGGCGAAGGTGGAAGTTCCATCGCCATTAGACGGTTCCGTTACGTTTTCGCTTCAACGTACAGTGCAGTCTAGTGTTTTCCAACATGGCCGCCCGCCGTGTATTTCTCCATCCGAATCTCAGCGGGCTGGCGCGTTGCAACTTGCTTTCCCGTTCGTTGCGTGCGCTCTGTAGCTTTGTCCCCTCTTAGCGATCTTCCAACCCCAATTCCTGCTACGCTCTCTCCCGCTTGCTCTCTCCCCTTTTCCTCGCTTCCTACTCTATCGGAAGTACTCCCTGCTGGTCGTTTCCTCCTGTCAATGTTTTCAGGAGCTCTCTCCTCTGTGAAGCCCATTCACGCTGCTTCGTTTACCTTCTTGTGATTCCACCGCTTCTGCCTGGAGCCGATTTCTCTGGATACTGCGTTTAGTGCTCCACGCTTCAACGGACCTGCTTCAGGAGTCTTCTATCAACTTGTGGGGGTTTTTTGGGCCTCGGAGGCTTTTTCCCCCGATAACAACTGGCTGTCACGGGAGGGGGTCATCGTGAGGTTTCCTCTGTTGAGATTCACGGTGGCTTCTTTTCGAGGCAGACCGTATCTGCTCTCCAAGAAGAAGTCTCAAAGGGAGAAACCACGTCGAAGGAGAACCCACTACTCTTCTACATCAGGTGAGGAGGAGAACGGTATTTCGGGGGAACCTTTCCTATCAAGTGAGGAGGAGGACATTACAGACCTAGTGGGCAAATCTGCAGGCCAGTCACCAATCCTTGATACCATGCCCCTGAATCCTTTTGCCCAACTGGCCCTGAATCCTTTTGCCCCGCTGCCCCTGAATCTTTTTGCCCCATGCCCCTGAATCCTTTTGCCCCACTGCCCCTGAATCCTTTTGGCCCATGCCCCTGAATCTTTTTGCCCCATGCCCCTGAATCCTTTTGCCCCATGCCCCTGAATCCTTTTGCCCCACTGCCCCTGAATCCTTTTGCCCCATGTACCTGAATCTTTTTGCCCCACTGCCCCTGAATCCTTTTGCCCCACTGCCCCTGAATCTTTTTGCCCCCATGCCCCTGAATCCTTTTTCCCCGCTGCCCCTGAATCCTTTTGCCCCCATGCCCCTGAATCCTTTTGCCCCGCTGCCCCTGAATCCTTCTGCCCCGCTGCCCTTGAATCCTTTTGCCCCGCTGCCCCTGAATCCTTTTGCCCCGCTGCCCCGAATCCTTTTGCCCCGCTGCCCCTGAATCTTTTTGCCCCCATGCCCCTGAATCCTTTTGCCCCGCTGCCCCTGAATCCTTTTGCCCCACTGCCCCTGAATCCTTTTGCCCCATGCCCCTGAATCCTTTTGCCCCACTGCCCCTGAATCCTTTTGCCCCACTGCCCCTGAATCCTTTTGCCCCACTGCCCCTCTTGAGCCCCGGCTTCTTACCTCCTTTCCCCTCCCACTCGGGACTGCCCTTCACGCCGCGTCACGTGGTCTCTCCCGCGTCCTGTGAATGAACGGGACTGTCACGTGTAAAGAGAGCGCGCGCAGAGCGCGAGAGACTTCCGCGAGGCACGAGGCTACGTGTGCGACGCAGATCCGCCGTTAGCCCACGCGGCGCATGCGCAGTGCAGCACCTGGATAGTGCAGCGCGAGGGTGCGATTCTGTGCAGCGCGGCTGCAATTGGACGAGCGAGCGAGCGAGCCGTGCTATTGGCCCAGGCTAGAGAAGCTTAAAGTTAAACGGACTCGCGGGGGCGGGTCAAGGTGGCGGAAGTGAGGGGCTGGCAGGCGGGAATGTCTGTCCCATGTGAGCCAATGGGTGTTGGAAGAGAAAATGCATTAAAAGCGACGTGTGTGGTTAAGGGGTACCCCTTTCAAACATGTCTTCCCGTCTTGGTGCGTTAATTTCTCTGGTGCAGCACAAATTTGATGCACTAGTGAAATAAACAGGTGGACTCAAACCCAGATTGCGTGCTTCTAAGGGCAAACCCTTCAATTGCAGAATGCTGCCCTGGAGTGGGCTTTATGTCCCAAGAAGGCTACTGAAATAAACAAGAGCATGCTAGCGGCTGCAGGATAGCTCAGTAGCTTAGTGGGCTGTGACACGAGAGGCCAAGGTTCAAATTTCCAGTATGCATACATGCCAACTCTCCTGATTTAGGTGGGAGACTCCCGATTTTTCAGTGAAAAATATTGCTATTTTTCAAGTTCACCCGCCTAAAATAATTCTTTCCCCAATGCGTTCCTATGGGAACATTGATGTCGACTGATTTTTTTGATGAAATCTCCCTGCCAGGCAGTGGCGTCGCTAGGGGAGTGGCTGGGGGGGCCGTGCCCCCCCCTCTGAAACCTGGTGCCCCCCCTTGTGCTACCCTGCCTAAGGCAAACAGTGACCATGTTCTCTGTACGTGATGTTATTTGTGACACTAAGGCAAATGTCTGCATATCACACGGCAGATACTCTCCTTTTGTCTCAAAGCTAGCAGTGATCTTGGTATGCATTATGACATTGGTACGAACATGAGCACGAGCCACTTCTCAGGTGCTCCTGCCCGGCTTCTGCACATAGACCTCCATAGTGTGCAGAGCAGCTTGCAGCCCCCTCCAATCAGAATGTAGTGCACAAAAGTGTTAATGATGGGCCATTAATCACTGAATGGTTTTGTGCCTGCATTTTGATAGAGGGGAGCTACAGTGGGGTGTGGGTAGCTGGTGTGCACAAAAGGCTCACTGCAGGAGTGCTTGTGACGTCACACATTACCTTTGATAGGCGCCCCCCACTTTGTTCTGTGGCCCCCCTACTTTTGTCTTTGGGCCCCTCTGTACCCCTCCTAAATTGGATTCCTGGTGACACCACTGCTCCCAGGTGCATAGGAATGTCGGCATGTATGGTAATGGGGAAGCAAAATACAAACGTTATTCGCTTGCCAGTCCAGGAACGATACGTAGCCATACAAATAGTAAGGGAAGGATGGCTGATTTACCAAAAAGTTGAGTAACGCTGTTCCATTGAGTTTCCGGTCACTTTGACCTCTGCTCGAAAATGAGAATTTCCTTGATAATGTGTGTTTATCACTACTAGTAGCTACTACTAGTAGCAGGTTAGAATCCTATAGTCACTGTACTATTTTTAGAGGATGCCATCAGCTGTCCACAGTAGGCCACCAAAGAGAGACAGTGAGGTGATAGTATCCTAGTTAAGTTTGAGATTGTACATTCTATCACTCTTTGTTTTAAGTCATATCAGCATCACAAAGCTCCAACCCTATTCAGCCCGCAGTTGGTTCCATAATGTTTACCAACATTCAGGACAAACGTGAATACAAACATATGCATTTCAAAGTGTTAGGGAGAATTCTCTGTTAAGGCTAATTTCCCAAACCTAGTGAGTCCCCCAGCAACTTTGCTGGATTTTTGGGGTTTATTTTTTTCTCCTGCTAAGAGTGAGACTCTTTTTCTCCCACTCTTAGACATGATTTGAGGTGTTCCTTTGACTTTGTATGTATTTTATGGGCTATGGGGTCCTTTACCCCATAGGGCTTCATGTGTTTTTGGTATGTGGGTTACACAGCACCCTCCGTGCAGTAACCCAGGGGCGTCGTAGCGACCCCCAAACATAGACTCCATACCCTGGGACTGACTACTGTCTCCCAGGGCATGTAAAGTCACCATTGGCTTTACTAGCCTTAAATTGTGAACAGAACCAGTGCAAACCATCATATTCTGGACGTACTGGTCGGGGCAATTCGATTGCCCCGGGGTCTGTTGTTCGAGGGGGCACTGTCCAGTCCCCCCCGACCGAGTTTTGGCTGGTGGCAGTGGATACTACTTTTTATATTCTACCGCAAATATATTCCTATGGGATTTAACCATTGTTCGAGGCTACCACTTTTTAATATAGCCTGGAACATACCGCCGGTTTATTAAATTAATATAAATTCACCGGTTGGTATTTTTTGCTGAAACTCGGTTCCAAAATGGCGTTTGTGTTCGCTTCTGTGACTCCAACCCAAGTCGAGCCCTTTGTTCCACTTTTTGGCAGGCTTCTCCACAGAAGCCTCCAAAAGTGGTGCCACTCTGTCTGGGTACCACAGAGGGTGCGGGAGGGGGTTTAGGCACCCTGGACTGAGTTGCCTCGGCAACTCAAGTCACACTCTTGTGTGATTGGCCCAGTGGTGAGCCGCCCGGCTCACCACTTAGCATGTTTGAGTGACAGCTAGGACTGATGAATGGGGGTTTTCTGCATAAAAGCAGGGCTTTGGGGACTGGAACTTCAGAAGTCGCCACAGGACCAAAGAATCCGAAGAGGGAGAAGCTGAGCCGACCTGCAACGACGACACCACCGGTGGAGCCCTGCTGAACTGTCTCACCACTTTTCCCGACGACAGAGGAGATCTTCAATCCGAAGAGTCTTCTTCCTTTGACTGGTGGGGATAACCAGTTTGCCCGCCTTTTCGCCTTCCCGGATCATCTCGTGGCCGACTTGCCTGTGCCAAGCACCCCGGCAACCGGGATACCACGTTTTCTCCACTACCGCAAATAAAAGGGTAGTACCTTTTAACCGGAGAACTCCGCGGCTGGTTTCTTCCCTGGCAGTGCAACGACCTTCAGCTTTCCTCCACGTCGAGATCTTCTCTTCCTCTGGACGACGCCTTGACTTGCACCCGCTGCCAGGAACAACTGCCCCAGCTGGAGGATCCTCTCCACTTTAAAGGTACTGTGTCCGCCTGGCCTCCCTCGCAACGGTCTGTGTGGGGTGACTCTTAAAGCCTCAATTTACCACTTGGGTTGGCCCTAGGCTGGCTAACTGAACTTTTCTAAACTGAACTGATTCCTTTCTGAACTCTCTGCAAGACTTTTAAACGTTGTGACCTTGGGCACAGTGGTGTTCTACTCTCTCCAAGAGGGAGCCTGGCCTCAGAACTTTTTGCTCACAAGTAGACTTTGACTTTCCTGCCTTGCTAAGTGCCTCTGAAGGATTGTGTTGTGTGCTGTTCCTAATTTCTGCCTTTTCCCTCCCTTTTTCTTAAACTTATTGGAGTGCCATCTTTAGTTAAGCGCTCACCTCTGTCTGGAAATAAGTGGTGTTAACTAAGACTTGTCTAATAAGGAAATAGGGATGTATATATACTAATAGTGACTGTGTTTTTGAACTTGCTTATAATAATAGTGCTGGAGTGTTTCTAAGTGTGTCTCTAAATAAATAATTATATACTTTGTTACCAAAGCTCTGGTCAGTGTTTGCTTGTGCTACTGAATTTTGGGTACCTGTCTTGTATACTCTATATACTGTGTAACTCTTCTTGAGAGAAGTCTGGCTGCTCAGCCACAGCTACCAGGTAAATCTGGGTGGTACAGACTGCTACCAATTGGGTTTACTGCCAACACCTGTAGTCTTAAGCCTTTTGCAGTGGTCCCTAAGGGAACTGCACAGGTTTCTGCCTAACACTGGTGGCAGCGTTGGGATTTGTATTGAGTATACATTTTAGTGTGCTTATAGATACCTTAGTGCAACTAACCACAAAGCTTAGCACTAAAAAAGTTATTTTCTAGACCTGTCAACTATGGAAAGTTATAGTCAAGAGTCCCTTGCTACAAAAACTGCTGATTTTTTAAGAGTTCTCTGTAAGCATAAGAATCTCCTGACTAAAGGCAAGAAAATTGAGCTAATAGAAAGGTTGTTAGCAAACCAAAGCCTGGATGGTGGTTCAGAGGAACCTACCACTCCAGCAAATGTAGATAACAGTAATGATATTGATATGAATGTTAGTATTGATAACTTTGAGTCAGAAGCAGAAGAGGAGGGTGAAGATGATAGAGTTTTCTCCCCTGGGCCTCTACCTGCCCTGCCAGCTGTACCTACTGGGCCTTTACCAGGTCCCACACTTAATCCCCAATATATGGAACTAGAAAAATGAAGCTTGAATTAGAATTCAAAAGAATTAGTGCTCAAACAGAACAACGGCACCAAGAACTAAGGCTCAGAGAAATGGAGCTCAACCATGAGCTAGAAATGAAAAAAGTGTCTGTGGAAAGTGCTTCTCTCTCCGAATCCTCTAGGAGTTCCAGTCCCAAAAGACCCTGGATGCCTAAGGAGTTGGTGGGTATGTATGAGCCTAAGTTGGATGTGTTGGATTGGTTGAGTTTGTTTGAGTATAATCATGGGCTCCAGAACATTACAGGAAATGAGTTACTTTCCTGGTTGTTCTCTAGGCTGCCCCCTGTTGCAACTGATGTGGTAATGGAGTTGGGGGAAGTGGATAAGAAGGATTATGAATGTGTGAAGCTAGCTTTGATAGCTAGATTTGGGAAGACCCCTTCCCAGTACCTTAAGAGGTTTAGGACCCTCAAAAAGAATGATGGTACCCCTTGGGCTACCTGGGTGAGTGAGTGTTTGAAAAACTTAGAGGGATGGATTAAGAGTTACAAGGTGAACACTTATGAAGGAATGAGAAATCTTGTAATTTTGGAGTCAATTTATGATGCCTGCTCTCCTGAGCTCAGACAGCACTTGGCTGATTCAAAGGAATTAGATCCTAGAAAACTAGCTAAGGCTGCTGATGTGTGGGTTGCCAACAGGGCTACTCACAAGGATTCAGGTGTCACTCAGAAAAAGGATGAGGGAAAGCAGCCACCAAAAGGGAACCAAGAGATTTCTAATACCTCCCAACCCAAAGAGGGCCCCAAACAACAAAATAACCCGGGTAAGTCCCAAAGTAAACCACAGCAGGCTAGTGTACCTTCTGGTCACAAACCAGAAGGAGGGCAGGCCAAGCCACCCTTCCAGAGAGCATTTGGAACATGCTACCTCTGTGGGGAAACTGACCACATCAAAGGAGATCCCAGATGTAAGGGTAAACCTACAGGGATCAGCACAGTCTCCTTAGACTTCACTCCCGAGGAGGAAGTCCAAATGGCTAGTGCTCACTTTGAAGTCTTTGCTGAAGAACCTTTGGGTTTCCAAGCAAGTGTAACAGTAGAGTCCATGGGTCTGGTTAGTGATCAGAATAGGAGTGTGTACAACTCCCTACCAGAAAACTCTAAAGTTTATTATATGGACAGTGTTATTGTCAATGGCCAGGATACTTCTGCCAGGCGAGACTCTGGGGCCAGCAGAACTGTAGTGGATGAAAGCTTTTTCAGTCCTGAGGATGTTGCTAAGGCACCCAAAGGTCCCACTAAGATGTCTGGAGGCCCTGTCCAAATGGTTCCAATTCTACCAGCCCTCATTCAGTGTAATGACATGACAGTGTTGATTCCTGTCAGTGTTCAGACTGAAGTGCCTGGGAGAGTCCTGTTGGGGAATGATCTAAGAACTCTAAGAGTATTATCCAGTACTCCCAGGCCTCCCAGTATGGAGACCCAGAACCAAACCCAATTGGCTAGAGAGGCCACCTTAAGGAACCCCTCTAAGCCTGTGGGAACCTCTACTGAGAACCCCACTACAAGCCCTGGTGTTGGTAAATTGACCTCTGACCCAGGCACATTTCAGGCTAAAATGTTAGGGAAATGGGAGCCCCAACCAAGCTCCATCATTGTTCCCCCAGTTTTAGAGTCTGTGACTCCCCCTGCTTCTGAGGAAGAGGTGGATAGGCCTACTGGAACCCTAACTAGGCCTAAGTGAACTGGTAATTGTCAGTGCTGGTGGAAAACCAGAAAAGAAAAGTCTAAGGCCAAAAACCTTCAGACTGTTGGACCTTCCACAGAAGACTCCAACCCAATTCCTAGTCTTAAGGGGGAAACTCCTAAAGTAGGTAAAGGTAGATCTAAGAGGAAGGAGAAGCATGTACCTTGCTTATCTCCATCCCCTCCAACCAAGAGGCCTAAAACCCAACCTTCTCCCAACAGAGAGGTGGTGAGGACCTCTGGAGGCCCCTCTAGATCTAAGGGAATCCTTTATAAGGAGCCCTTAAAAAAGCCTAACACAGGTTCAGAAGTTGTACCAACTTCTGAGGGACTGGTCAACCAGATCCCCTATAGTTTAAAAAAGAATGACGTTCCTCAAAGGGTTTGTAGGTCCTATAGCTTACAAAGGAAATCCTTTGATTTGACCATAGAACACAGGTCATGGTGTCACCACCAAAATGCTGATGGTCTCTCTAGGGTGTTTATAACCGACTAGAGGTATGAGATTCATCCAGGAGTGGATTAAATCCTCCTGTCCCTTAGTCTGGGGGGGGGGGGGGGTGGAGCAAGTGTTAGGGAGAATTCTCTGTTAAGGCTCATTTCCCAAACCTAGTAAGTCCCCCAGCAGCTTTGCTGGATTTTTGAGGTTTATTTATTTCTCCTGCTAAGAGTGAGACTCTTTTTCTCCCACTCTTAGACATGATTTGAGGTGTTCCTTTGACTTTGTATGTGTTTTATGGGCTATGGGGTCCTTTACCCCATAGGGCTTCATGTGTTTTTGATTTGTGGGTTACACAGCACCCTCTGTGCAGTAACCCAGGGGTGTCGTAGCGACCCCCAAACATAGACTCCATACCCTGGGACTGACTACTGTCTCCCAGGGCATGTAAAGTCACCATTGGCTTTACTAGTCTTAAATTGTGAACAGAACCAGTGCAAACCATCATATTGTGGACGTACTGGTCGGGGCAATTCGATTGCCCCGGGGTCTGTTGTTCGAGGGTGCACTGTCTAGTCCCCCTCGACTGAGTTTTGGCTGGTGGCAGTGGATACTACTTTTTATATTCGACCGCGAATATATTCCTATGGGATTTTCCCATTGTTCGAGGCTACCACTTTTGAATATAGTCTCGAACATACCGCCGGTTTATTAAATTAATATAAATTCACCAGTTGGTATTTTTTGCCGAAACACGGTTCCAAAATGGCGTTTGTGTTCGCTTCTGTGACTCCAACCCAAGTCAAGCCCTTTGTTCCACTTTTTGGTGGGCTTCTCCACAGAAGCCTCCAAAAGTGGTGCCACTCTGTCTGGGTACCACAGGGGATGTGGGAGGGGTTTTAGGCACCCTGGACTGAGTTGCCTCGGCAACTCAAGTCGCACTCTTGTGTGATTGGGCCAGTGGTGAGCCGCCCGGCTCACCACTTAGCATGTTCGAGTGACAGCTAGGTCTGATGAATGGGGGTTTTCTGCATAAAAGCAGGGCTTTGGGGACTGGAACTTCAGAAGTCGCCACAGGACCAAAGAATCTGAAGAGGGAGAAGCTGAGCCAACCTGCAACGACGACACCACCGGTGGAGCCCTGCTGAACCGTCTCACCACTTTTCCCGACGACAGTGGAGATCTTCAATCCGAAGAGTCTTCTTCCTTTGACTGGTGGGGATAACCAGTTTGCCCGCCTTTTCGCCTTCCCGGATCATCTCGTGGCCGCCTTGCCTGTGCCAAGCACCCCGGCAACCGGGATACCACGTTTCCTCCACTACTGCGAATAAAAGGGTAGTACCTTTTAACCGGAGAACTCCGCGGCTGGTTTCTTCCCTGGCAGTGCAACGACCTTCACGTCGAGATCTTCTCTTCCTCTGGACGATGCCGTGACTTGCACCCGCTGCCAGGAACAACTGCCCCCGCTGGAGGATCCTCTCCACTTTAAAGGTACTGTGTCCGCCTGGCCTCCCTCGCAATGGTCTGTGTGGGGTGACTCTTAAAGCCTGAACTTACCACTTGGGTTGGCCCTTGGCTGGCTAATTGAACTTTTCTAAACTGAACTGATTCCTTTCTGAACTCTCTGCAAGACTCTCCAAGCCTTTTAAACTGTGTGACCTTGGGCACAGTGGTGTTCTACTCTCTCCAAGAGGGAGCCTGGCCTCTGAACTTTTTGCTCACAAGTAGACTTTGACTTTCCTGCCTTGCTAAGTGCTTCTGAAGGATTGTGTTGTGTGCTGTTCCTAATTTCTGCATTTTCCCTCCCTTTTTCTTAAACTTATTGGAGTGCCATCTTTAGTTAAGCGCTCACCTCTGTCTGGAAATAAGTGGTGTTAACTAAGACTTGTCTAATAAGGAAATAGGGATATATATACTAATAGTGACTGTGTTTTTGAACTTGCTTATAATAATAGTGCTGGAGTGTTTCTAAGTGTGTCTTTAAATAAATAATTATATACTTTGTTACCAAAGCTCTGATCAGTGTTTGCTTGTGCTACTGAATTTTGGGTACCTATCTTGTATACTTTATATAATGTCTAACTCTTCTTGAGAGAAGTCTGGCTGCTCAGCCACAGCTACCAGGTAAATCTGGGTGGTACAGACTGCTATCAAGTGGGTTTACTGCCAAAACCTGTAGTCTTAAACTTTTTGCAGTGGTCCCTAAGGGAACTGCACAGGTTTCTGCCTAACACAAAGCTTCCTATTTCATTGCTAGGATGACTGTTGTTCAACAGGTACAACAGGGATTTCTTACGTTGAACTACAGATTTGCTCTGATCAAGCATAACAACAACCTACGTGCCAGTGAGTATGCATGACTAAAGCAGGCATGCCTGGCATCCTTTTTGAAAAGTTCATTTCGTAGTGGAGTTTACAGAGGAATTATGCTGCCTCTTGCCAAGGCTTTCAAGCGGAAATCACTTTGATTCCTGGTACTCGTAGTCCATCATGTATGAATGAGCAATAACACTACAAATACATTACATGAATTCTAAATGATACGTGCTAAAATCCTGGCAGTGCCAGATGCTCTTTTGGCATGGTTTTGGATTTCCGCTTTCAAATGGCTCATGTTCCCTAGCTGTTCTTTTCAAAAGAGTTCATTTTGGCTCTTCTTGAGGCCCAGGGTTCCAGCTAATTGCCTCCCTGTAGTGTGAGTATGGTTCTTTTTTTCTTGTTTCTGGGGTTCTTTGACCATTCCTCTCCCTTGGTTGGTGGTTCAGGTTCTTGTTACTGTAGTATCCCTCCATAGATCTCCCTCTCTCTGTGGTCCCCTTAGCTCTTCTCTTTGTTTTATTTTTTTCTCGTCCCTTTTTGGGTCCTTGTTTTCTCAGATTTTCAAACTGTTGCCACTCCTGGATTCTTAACCATGTCTTCCCTTTTGGGGGTTCTCTATATCTGGCCCTTCATATGTGTTCACCTTGGTTTCCCCGACTTTGTAGTTCTTTTCTTCTTGGCCCTATCTTTCTCACTCTCGGAATCTCTACCTTTCTTCTCTCTTTCCATCCCATTCTGGGGCCCATCTCCTCTTTCTGGGGTTTTCTTCTGTAGCCAGCACTAGCCAGTGCACAAAAAAATGTTCTAGCATTGAACCCACGCTCAGAGACAAAGTGCTCACCTGCAAGGGGCAGCATAGTGGTACCCGCACCTAGCTAGCATCTTTACCAGTCAAAAGGCCCTCACGCAAACTGGGACATTAGGTGCTGCAGGCTGCTATTGACTGGTATTGGCGGAACCGTGTATTAGAAAGGAGTGCATCTTAAGACCCCTTTTGAATGTTTCCTTGCTTGTAACACCTCATGGAGGAAAAGGACAGTCAGCGATTGGCCCGGGGATCCAGCTGATGGGGAGAGTCAATGGAGGAGGATAAAATGGAGTATAGAAGGCAGGAAGGTATGGGTTATTTGGGTGAGGTGAAGGGAGAAGGACCAGGTGGAGGAGAGGAGTATGGAGAAGTGGTGAAGGAGTGTGCAAAGTGAGGTGTTGGTTGGTGAAAGAAAGTGGTAAATGGGTTTGAGTGTGCATGTAAGGTTAGAGAGATCAATAGAGAGAGAGTAAGGAGTGAATGAAAAGGTGACTTGGAAAGTGAAAGTAGAGTAACTGGAGGAAGGCGTGGGTGGAGTGAGGGTAGTAGTGAGTGTGGAGAAGGAGTATTGAAGAGAAGGGAGAGCAGTACTTGTGTGGAGAGGGGAGTGTATTAGGGAGTAAGATCAGAGGGTGGGGCGGGTAGTGGAGAGAGGAGCTTCGACTCGATAGAGAAGTGCACTGGAATATTAAAAAGGCACGTGCTTCAAAGGAAGTTCCCTTTTATTGCATTTCGGCCGGGAGGATTTGCTTAACCATGTGGTTAAAACAAATGACTCAATAAACATAGGTTTTAGCATTTAATTTATACACAAAGTGGTAGGCTGGTTAGCAGATCTTTTACACATAGTCACATGTAAGCAGAACTTGGTTTACAATAGTTCTCAACCAGCTCAGGATTAACAGAACAATCATCAGTCAACTTCTCAGTTTGCTTGGCCTCCTCAGGAAGGACCCTCCATGAATTAGTTACTATCTATATGGACAGAAGACATCCATGAGAACTACGGTGCCTAGCTGCAAGTCTGCAATGTCCAGGATTGTTGCACATCCCAGGTTTGTTCGTATGGCAATGTTCTGTTACCCCGGTAACACAACTGGGGCATGAGAAGTTTCTGAGAGAGTGCAGCAGGTGCAGTAGGAGCCATCCACGTAAGTGAAGAAGTGTATTAAGTCTAGTAGCTCAGGTTTCAAAAACAGTACCAGCGATATCATCCACATACGCATTCCTCTGCCAAATATGGGGAACGTTACCTTCACCCAAACTCCTGGTCCTAACCATAAACTTTCATTGGCAACTAAAAAAAGCTCAGAATTGACAGTCTGGAAGGGATGCATTATAATATTTCATCTTTGGACCTCTCATGCGATGAATGAGAACAGTGTTTTTTTTATTCCTTCTGAATTCCATCCAGTGAGATTAACTGAAAGACAAAATACCTGGAAACCCGAAAGCTGCACATGCCAACCCAAAGGACATTGTGCTAAATGTATAAGACATTTGGAATCATCATATGGCATTTCATTTGGGATTAAATGTGGAGATACTGCTGACCTTACAATAAGAACAACATTGCTTCCATTCAAAGGGACACCAACATAGAAACACAACAGAAACAGAATCAAACAGAATACAAAAAATAAGAACAAATAAAGTGAAACATTGCTTATTGGGGAATAATGTCTTTCTCTTCGAGGGCTAAAGCAGCCAGTGTCTTTCTTGGACTTCGCTATCCTGGATCTGACAAGTGGTATTAGGGCTTCCTCTCTTTTATTTTCACTGCAGTAGACATTCTTGGAAGGATCTCAAACAGTCCCTCGTATCTGGGTTGCTTCCATGTCCTCACACATTTTCTTACTATTTATGAAATCCCTTCAAATCATTTGCAGAATTTCTTGTTGGTCGCAAATTTCCCTGGAGACGTAGGGAAGAACTTGTTTGGAGATAAAAATTCACTGCACTGATTAACTCTCTGAAATGTCCACTCATCTCATCTCCCAATACTTTCACTCCTGCTTTTGTATTATAAATATGTCACTGCATGACAAGGGCCTTCCAGTCACTATTTCATGGGGGTGAGATGGAGGTCGGATCCTATGCTTTTTGTCTCTGAATCAAAATGATACAATGGGCAAACAATATCATCTCTGACATGTCTGGGACAACCTAATTATTTTACAATACAGACATCATACTTACTTCATGTTCATAAATTGGAAAATGTAATTATGTAGAAGCAACCAGAAGCAAACTTTATAGCAATCCTACTTCACCTGTTACTTTATGTCTTCATGTTTCATCATGTAACTCCATGCCGCACCCTCGCCGTAGCTACAAGTCCTTTTCCTGTTGTGGAGCCTGGCTTTGTATCTCCATTAAACCTGCTGAAGAGAGCTATGCATACCGAATATCAACATCACAAACAGTACTTACCAGTAACGCCTGCTCGAATAGTGGCCACCTGATCTGCTAATGCATTACCAAATAAAAACAATGTCCTTTCCCTGTGTGTGAGCTGCACATTCAATACCACTACCTAAACAGGTAACTTCTGCGTTTAAATAAGAAGATTAAGCAATGTAACATACATGAGCAGAGAATCATCAGATCATTTTAAAACCTCTCCTTTCACATCTTTGAATACCTGGATATACTGTGAACACAACACAGGCAGAATCTAAACAGCTAGTAACCCGCTGCCCAAATGCATTACATTGCCCTTGACTGCTGCCACAAGTAATCTTGGAGGACTGCCAGGGTTCCATTGTATGCCTCGTCGGATAATCAGAGGAGTTCACGTAATAACAAACAGTCTAGTAAACCCAGGGAAACTAACATTGTAGGGTCCAAAGTGAGAGGGTCTGCAGTGACTCAGAACCGTTCTCCCTTGTTTCTTGCACGTCCTTTTGCAGAACGCTATGGGTTACCGTGGAAACGCTGGCTGCCATGGTATACGCGTAGACGCTCAGGTCTACGGCGCCGTCCCGTGCGCAAGGTCAGGTGACCTGTACTTAAGCTGCGCCTCCGCGCACGGTGACGCTTCTGAATTTGTCTAAATCCAAAGCTCCTTACCTCGTATCTTGCTTTCTTGGCTTCTTGTATCCCCGGCCCTTCTTGTTACCTGTATTACTCCCTCCTTGTCATTGCTACCAAGTCTTATCTGCTGATACTTGACCTGGAACGACAACGCACTGCACTTGTCTGAATCCTCAAGTCTTACCTGCTCTTACCTGACCCGGAACGGCCACGGACAGCACTCGTCTAAATCCTCAAGCCTTACCTGCTCACACCAGACCCGGAACGGCCACGGACTGCACTTGTCTAAATCCTCAAGTCTTACCTGCTCATACCAGACCCGGAACGACCACGGACTGCACTCGTCTAAATCCTCAAGTCTTACTTGCTCATACTAGACCCGGAACGGCCACGGACTGCACTCGTCTAAATCCTCAAGTCTTACCTGCTCATACCTGACCCGGAACGGCCACGAACTGCATTTGTCTAATAAATCCAAGTCTTACCTGCTCTTACCAAAATCGGAACATCCACGGATTACAACCTCTTCATCCCACAAGTCTTACCTGTGTCAAATTTTCTTTCTGGAACTGTCAAAAGACTTTTTTGGACAATCAGGAATACCGCGCATCGGCGCAAGGACCAAGGACATTGGCGCATCAGCGCAGGATTTCAAGAACAGCAGCGCAACAGCGCCAGGATCAATTAACTTTTAGGCGTCCTCGTGCCGGCGGGTATAGGAAAACCAAAGACATTGGTTTCCCGGACTGCCAACTCATTTTACACATTTCTGCAGCAACTATCCAGGACACTCATTTGGTAAGCACAAGACTATTAGTTATTTCTTCCTTGTTATTCCTGCACTCTTGGTAATAGTTCCTTTTTGCTTTCAGGGTACTCATTGATCTTACTTGGAACATTCGGTCCCAGTCTGATCTTCTTGTTTGTGAGTATCAGTTCCGTATCTTGCTTTAGAGTTCCCATTGCATTTAGCCTTATGTTAATGCCTGATTAATCTTCTTGCAGCCAGCTGTTGGAGTACCAGGGTGTACTTTATTTCGGGCAGTACTAACCTCCAACTGTCCTTATGTACGCTTGAGGGTTATATTTTCAGAAAGCCTAAATTGTGTCACGACGTGTCAAGCCACCACTAATATTTGGTGTTTCTGGTTCCTGACAGAGGATACTCTGTAGACCATGTGAGTATTTTTATTTAAAGTCTACTATACTTTGCCCCAACAAATGTTTTCAGAATTGCCGGCATTAATTCAACGACATGTAGGTAGGGATATAGAATATAATGAATATTTTCTGGTACATCTGAAAGAGAGCAGACGTGCATTTGTAAGATGTGTATTCAGTGATGTATCTGCAAATGTAATGAACTCTTCAGCAACGCCACCACATGGCACGTTAGAGGAGCTAATGCACACATTGAAACCATTTTGGAAAGGACCTGCAGAGGAGTGAATAAGACAGACCTTTTCTGGGACTCCAGTGTCGCCCCCTGCAGGCTGGGTAAGCACTGAACAGAATGTGAGGGCTGAATAGAATTCTAAGAGAAGAATTGTCCTTATGTTGTAGTGTCTCCTATTGGCTTTGTCGTTGCAATATTCCATTCTTTCAGTCCGGCCATATAACTAGCACAATTCAATTGGTTTAAAAAAAGAAGCATCCAGATCGAAAATGATGATAGCTATTTGGCTCCTGCAATAGCCCCAAGTCTGTTTAGCTCCAAATCAGGAGTAACCCTTGACGCCTCAATTTGACTGACACCATTATATCAACATACCTATTTGTTATTTACTCTGTTTTGGAAATGTGCAGAGAGGGGCACCAAGACATATCCAAAAGATGTTTTAAGCATATAGAGTCATAGAAAATGGCCAAGAAACCACAGCTTGCCTCCCACCTGAAAGCTAGACTTTGTTGTGTGTGGTTCAGATACATGAAGCTATACATATAGCTATGTGGCCCAGGTAGCAAGCTGTATTTATCAGACATGTTGTCTGTTCATTTAGGCACCTCCGCAAAGAGGTGGACTGAGCTATTCTCGTCGGACGTTGTCATACCTGCATTGCCAGATTTGAAACACAGAACTCCTGCTCCATGCTGAGACCACTGGGTGAGTGTATATACATTACATCGAAAGTATCTAACTACCATAGAGTCTTTCTGTGGCGTTTTGGGGTAGACTTAGACATTACCTTTTTGGTTTTCCCTAGATGTCGGACACACTGTGATCTCTTGGAAGGTGGGTTTTGGTCTACGGTTGAATTGGAAACAGGACCAACATTATTGAGGTCGAATCTGGTGAGTGAATTTACTGAGTGACGGTTGGAATTTGTTTACAGGTCGTGAATGGGGCACATAGTGATGTTTTCTTATGGCAATTTGTTGTGTACCCACATATGGTGTGTATTACGTGATTTCTGAAGTAGCACTAGAGGTTATGTGTGCGAAGGGAATCCTGCCCTGTAAACCCAGAGAGATAATGTGTTATACCACTCTTTGGGGTGACTAAGGGTAGTGAACCCCTTAAGGTAACTTTGTATTGTATTATATTGTAGGAATATTTATAGAGCTTAAACAAATCCCAGAAGAGGCATCAGGGTGCTAGGTTGGGAGGTAGAAGAGAGGGCCATCAGAACTAGAACAGATAGGTTTTTAAAGCCTTTCGAAAAGGGAAGATATTCAGAAATGGTACAAAGATCAGGAGGCAGTGCATTCCAGAGCGTAGGGGCAAGCACTATAAAGGATCTTCCTCCCGCTCTAGCGAGGTGAAACCTAGGAATGCACAACAGAGATTGAATGGCCGAGTGAGAAGTCTGCTGGGGATGTAGGGCACACGTTTAGATCCTAGGAATTCTGCCTCAACGTTGTGAGTAGCCCGATGAATGAGACAGAGAATTCTAACCTTGACTCGGCTCCTGATTGGGAACCAGTTTAGTTGACGAAGTAGGTCCTGAGAATGAGTTAGTCTAGGGGCTCTCAGAGCAAGGCAAGCGGCTGCATTTTGGAGAATTTGCAGGCACTGCAGTAGCACCTCAGGTTTGCCCAAATACATGCCATTACAGTAGTCAAAGGCACTCATAAAAGATGCAGTCGACATTTTGGACCTAGATTCAAACGGCAGAAAGGGCAGGACTTTTTTCAGTACTTTCAGTTTTGCATAGCCTCGTTGGCAAACTGCAGAAATCTGGGCTTCTCTAGAGCCTGTGGCCATTAGTTTAATCCCTAAGCTCTTCACTGCCGGAGTGGGTTCAGGACATAGGCCCAGAGAGAGTGGCCAATAATCACAGGTCCTTGACTGTCTTATGGAACCTGCGCCAACTAGTAGGACCTCGGTTTTTTCTCCATTATGTTTGAGCCAGTTATTTGCCCTCCAGTCCCCGAACACAGACAAGCAGTCTTTCAGTTTTTGAGGGTGATCGGATAATGGTACATTAAGGCGAAAAAGAAATTGAATGTCATCAGCATACGAATAAAAATGCACCCCATGACTAGTGATCAAATTGGTCAAAGCCAGCACGTATAAGTTAAACCGGAGTTGGGATAAAGCGGACCACGGGGGTAAACCACAATTCAAAGCCATGGTGTTCTAACTTGATGGGTCCGACTTGATGGTCGTGCAGTTATAAAATGCCTCCGTCCCCAAGTACCGCTCGAGCAGAATATAAACACTGCCCGAGCAATCTTTGAGGCCACAGGAAGGAGTGTTGTCGTCAGCCTGGTATTGAGAACGCCGGAAGGACCCCTTAGTGCTGTAAGGCAAAAGGTTATAATCAGGAATATACTCTATAATGGCAATGGGCAAGTGATAGAAAGAGTTAAACAAGATGCAGTGACACCAGCTTACCTAATAGAGATGGAATGTAGGTAGAAAACCTACGCAGGGAAATCCACGGCAAGCTGGAATGATGTAATAGGCACTCCTTCCCAGTACCTCGTGGAGTGTGGCAAGATCTGTAGCAAGGCTTGAAGCAATCCGAAGGTTGCAAAACAGAAGGGCAATCCAAGAGCAAGTCCAGAGTATAACAGGGGTCGGATGTCCAGAAAATCAGAGAGCACGCCAAAATCCAATCGTAAACCAATAGCAAATCCGAAAAGAGTTCCAAGGTCGAAGCAAACAAGAGCAAGGGTAATGCGTGACAGTCCTCCGTAGAAGTTGAAGTAGCTGTGAAGCAAAGAGTCTTGTTTGCCGGCTTCTTTTGAAGGGGCGAGTGGTATCACGTGACGTATCACGTGACTGCTCGCGTACGTTGCATGGAGCGCAACGTGGCCAGCGATTGGAGCTGCCGGCACTTCCTGGTATTCTGACGTTGCCGGCTGTGCAAGAGGCGCCATGGCAGACGCCAACGTGGAAAAGGGCGAAACGAGGCAGATCCGCCCAACATGGTATTCCGCCTGCCGTGTTTTCCCTGCTGGTGGTGTGAATGGGAAATACTACGGCGAGAGGCGCCTGAGGAGGAGAGGTGTGAAGAGGGAAAGGTCGTATGAGAGGGCGTGACACATGGGCAGAGAAGTAAAAGGAGGAGGGATACTGTATGAACCTGGTCAGACAAGAAAGAGGCAAACCACGTCAGTGGGATACCTGAAATTCCAATCTTCCGAAGACATTGAAGCAGATTCCCATGGTCGACAGTGTCAAAGGCCGCAGAGAGGTCGAGGAGACTCAAAGCTACAGCCTCTCTTCAGTCCTGGAGCAAAGCAATGTCATCCATGAGAGCAACCATCACGGATTCCGTACCCATGCCGGGGCAGAAGCCGGACTGAAAAGGATGAAGCAAGTCATTAGATTCCAGGAAGTCGGAGACCTGATGGGTCACAATATATTCCATCAATTTCATGAGGACTGGAAGCAGTGAGATTGGTCGATAATTCTCCACTATTACAGGGTCAAGGTGTGCCTTTTTTAATAAAGGAGAGACCACAGCATGTTTAAGGGGCTCAGGGATGTGTCCTGTTGAAAAAAGAATATTGAAGTGTAACAGTAAACACAGAAATAGACCCGCTAAAGTCAGCTTGAGGAATGCAAAGGGGGATCGGGTTAGAGGGGGAGGCAGACATAAGCTTCAGCAGTATGGACGAGACCATACTATCTGTCACTGTGCTAAACTGAAAGGCACTAGATTGTGTTTCTTCGGTATTAGGAATCAAAGCAGGCGCATCCGCAAGCGCTGGTCTATCATGGCACTAATGGATATTTCAATTGGTGTTTTACAGTGTCGATGGGAGGAACGGTTTGAAAGAGAGAAAAATGAACCACAGGGTTTTAAAAAGTGTATCATAATTTAAAAGTGACTACCCATAAAGCTCCTGAGGAATGTTCTCCAAATTAATGGATTAAAGAACAGAAACATGTTTATCAGATTGTAGGCTACTGATTGTACACAGTGGCTTTTTAAATCATTTTTATTTTGCATGTGATTTGTCTCAATTTTTGCACTTAGTATTTAGTCTCTAGGTGTGTACTGCTTTGTCTGTGTATACATAGCTGTTGATATTTGACAATATATCTTTGGATCAGCACTTTATCTAGGTTGCTTCATCTTTTGCACTTTATTTGTGGTATTCACGATGGATGAAATAGTTGCTATTAACTGTGTTTTTTTTTAGAGTATTTTTGAATAAAGGTGTAATTTGATCATTCTGTTATTGCATATTATTTATTTCTGGTAGTTCAGGCTGCTTTGCCCTCCACATTGCAACACTTTTCTTTATTCCTGACCCTATATTTATAGTTTTCAGCCTCTAGGTTCTGGGTCGGGGCTGCAGGTCCTAACGTACTGGTGCCTCCCAGAGTTCCCTTCGTTTGTATTGATAAAGCTAGACTTACGGCATGTTGTTTACTAGCTCTATGTTGCCCAGATGTATTATAGCCTATAAGTGATTACATCTTCATTGCAGCAGCTGACAATTCAAATTGTAGTGCACAATTTACTAATGTTCACAACCCCTAAAATTATTAATAATGAGGATAGGTACACATCAAAATCATGGTGTGACCTCCCATTGGATGGTTGCAGGAATTTGAAGCGTGGCTCCTTTTCACCAAACGCGAGTGAGCTGCTGCTGCTGTCTCCAAAGGAGGCAGTGTGCAAGCAAAAGCCAACGGTAACATTGATATATTAATAGCTGTAAAACCAGGGGAGTTGCTAGGTCTGGAAAAGACCCGGGGCTAAGCCGATGTCGGTACTGTTGAGACTGGGGGCTAGCTAGTCTTTTGGCTGTAGCTCCTGAGATTCTATCCGGGACTACAACCAAAAGATCAGGGGCTATAGCCCCCTTAGCCCCCCCCCCTAGCAATGCCCCTGTGTAAAACCCACTTTAAACTATTGCACTGCTTGCTATAGGGCAGCACTCCTGCAGGCGTTCTGCTGTCTCTGCTCTCATGCACCGTCTAACTTCTAGGAAACGTCACAAATACGCAGCAAGCAGAAAAAACGGCTGTTGTTATGTTTCTAACAGGCAGAAGGCCCTTTCAAAAGTAAACACTGTATATGGCCTTTTAATTAAAACACAGTTTACCTATTGTAGCTCATAGCTTCTATACTTTCTCATTTTTCTTAAAACATTCTTATCCCTCAGCAAGGAGTCATTGATTCTACAGACCGCCACTCTCTAGCCTTTATTGATAGTTTTCTTAAAATAAAAATACTACAAATACAATGGACTTTACAATAAGTATGTATCATTCATATAAATATGAACCCAGCTATTTGGGGCAGTAAATAGTCACGCACACCGCTGCTGCCTTCACAGAAAGAAAGAGGTTACACAAAAAGGTTTAAAAGTTGAAATATAGGGAATTGTGTCACACCCTAAATATTGACAGTTGTGAGTTATGAATAAGGCTTGCAGTTTTCTGTTTTTACTGATTTTTGCACATAAATACAGACAGAAATCAATCTGGTTTCTGTCTGTATTTATGTATAAAAATTGGAAAAAACAGAAACACTTTTTTTCTGTCTGGTTTTCTATGATGTCACTTATACATCACAGGCCAATTACATTGCATTTGGCAGCGTGGAGAGTGTAAAAGTTGTATAAAAATAGCATTACAGTTCTTTAAATTGCTGGCGGCACATGTCCTAATGCAGCAGCAGTCAAACAAGTACCCGATTGTTGTTATGGAAAAATTGGAGCTAGCATTTCTTTCCTATATGGCTGCATGTGTGCTTTAAAAAATGCACTTTTTATTAGACTAAATGCAGAAAAATACTGGTTGAGAATTATCTTTTCATATGACAAAAATAAACATGGCTAAATACAGAAAAAGGAAATAAAATATGGATAAATACAGACGGAAATGGCAGAAAAATGAATACCATAAAACCGGACGCCTTAGTTATGAAATTTCCACACAATATTAGCTAGCTAAGATCTATGGCTGGTCACTGCCACACGTGACCAGAACGTACTCAATCAGGATCTTACATCTTATCCCCATACTCATAACAAACAAAGTAAAACTACAGTTCCAGGATGCAACCCAAACACACAGGCCACACAGAATGGGGAGGAGAAAACACGCAAGAGATGTCCACATGCATCTGTAAAATAACAGCAGGGCTCCTAGAAACACTATGAAGACCAGGACAAATACACTATGAATCCCACAACCGTCTCCATAGAGACACACATTGTTTATATCAATTGAAATGTAAGTGTGACATGACTCCTAAATCGGGGAAACATCCCTCTATTAAATAAGCAACCAGAAAATGGGAATCCATTGCTATACAAATATATAAACTCTCTCCTAACATTTCCTATAGCTGCGTTTCAGTGGCATCGTACATAGAGTCTAAAGATCCACCTTCCCCGATGTCATATGGCGGCAGAGCAGGAGGCTCCACAATAATATGCATTTCAGATTCTTGCGCATGACGTTGTCTCTCAACGCCATGTTTTTTCCATAAATGTAAAATGTGCTACCGTTTTCCCCTTTTCTTTCCTTTCATGGTTGCCTGCAATATAGTGTCCATATGCTCCAAACCCTGGGACAGAGAGGCCCCCCTTCTGTCCAAGACACAGTGTAGTTTCAGTCTCTTGCACCCATTCTGCACAATGTATTCCAATTTTACTTTTATTTGTCACATGAATTCCGCACATCGTTTCTAACGGTACCGTTTTGAATTCCTAGGCCTGTACTTTGCAGGAGAAAAAGTTCCTGCAACTCTCTTAATCTTTGCCTAAAAAAAGGTGCTCGGCGGCTCCCTTATCTGCTCCCTTATCTTCACAGGAGCACAGGGGTGCTCGGCGGCTCCCTTGTCTTCACAGGAGCAGAGGGGTGCTCGGCGGCTCCCTTGTCTTCACATGAGCACAGGGGTGCTCGGCGGCTCCCTTGTCTTCACAGGAGCACAGGGGTGCTGGGCGGCTCCCTTGTCTTCACATAAGCGGAGGGGTGCTGGGTGGGTCCCATATTTCACAATGTCATCACCCACCCAATACTTGCAGAGTGGATCCCTTTCATTTCCTTTGAAACACGTTCTCTGTCCCTCTGACTATATCAAACGGCAGGTTCCAACCTCCTCCTGTGCTCCACATCCCTCTTTTCCCATCCAGGGTCTCTTACCACTCGGAGTTCCTATACTTCTAGAAAAAGCTTGGTGTCTGGTTTACCTTTAGTTTCATACGCACCAGAACTCTGAGTTGCAATACACCCGTGTAGGGTATCCAGGAAGTGAAGGTTGCCACGGGAAGATGCAGGACTCCTGGCCTCCTGCCTGGCTCACCAAATATGTACTGGAATAGCAAAGAAAAACACAATAATATGAGACAGAGGCCAGTACTTCAAAGGAAGTTCCCTTTTATTGCATTTCCGCCAGGAGGATTTACTTAACCGTGTGGTTAACACAGATGACTCAATGAACGTAGGTTTTAGCAGTTAATATATTCACAAAGTTGGCGGCTATTCAGCAGATCTTATACACGTAGGCACACGTAAACAGAACTTGGTTTACAATAGTTAACAGCCAGCTCAAGTTTAACAGAACAATCATTGGTCACCTTCTCAGTTTGCTTGCCTCATCAGGAAGGACCCTCCATGAATTAGCTACTTTACAAAAATACAGCTGTGTTGACGAGGCCTAGATCTTGTGTGGCTGTCAGCCAGTCCACAAACATTACATCACCTGACTCTTCACATAAAATGGATGCCAACACAGAGCAGATGCTAGGCAAATGAAAATGGCACCCAACTACATCACAATATTTAAAAGGTAGTCATCTTTATTGTGAATTTCTCCCTTCAGGAGGAAGTGTCAGAGAGATAGAGGAGAGAAGGAGAGACAGTGGGTAGAGGGAGAGAGAGGAGAGTAGGAGAGAAAAGGGAGAGTGACAGAGAGACACAGGGAAAGGAACATCAGAGTGTGGAACGATAAGACCAAGTGAGGCCTGAGTGTCTGGAATGCACAAACCGTTATGTTACAGTGTATTGGGGAACTTGGAGCAGGGACCACATAGATTGATTCCAAAGGGAGTTTTAGATAGATAAGGTGTTTTCCTCTAGGTCATCAAATCCAGTTTGTAAATAGTAGGGGGGCTACCGATCGATCATTAGTGACAAACCTGGGGTTGAGGGGCACCTGGGTTAGGAAAAGAACGGCCAACACAAGGATAGAGAGGGACGGCCCTTAGCAAGCGCCTTGACTATTCTAAAAATAAAAACCATTGAACTGTCCTTGAGAGTTAGTGTGTTCTTGAGGCCATCAGTGACAATAGATCCTCTTGATTTCTTTTAGACCATGACGTTCCCTCCTTTCTGTATGTTCTGCGCAGAGGCGTTGCTAGGGGGAGCTGACGGGGTTACAACCAAAAAGGTTTTTTGGTTGTAGCCCCGGATAGAAGCTCAGGGGTTACAACCTAAGAGGCTAGCTAGCCCCCAGTCCCGACAGTCCCAAAATTAGCATAGCCCCAGATCTTTTCCAGACCTAGCAACACCCCTGGTTCTGGGGCAAACACCACCAAACCTCACACTAATCCACTGGCATAATGCCCCTTTCCACAAAATCTTTCAGAAGTCTCAGAATTATGATGGGCAGCAATCACAGACTGGATTGAAGAGATGCAAAAAGCAATCAAGGGCAAAAGCGCGGAGTATCCAGTGCCCCATACTTACAGCCATTTGATGCAAAAATTATGTGTACGTGTCGCTATACCGGACGGCAGAAAACCCCTAAACACATAAGAACTGGGGAATAACACAAATAAAACAACGAGGTTGTTCCCGTTGGATTCACACAACACAATAAATGTGTAAAGTATGTGGCAACCAGGAAACGTATCTGATTCAGGAAGATTTTATCATAAATGTTTTCAAACATTTAAATTTATTTTACAAAGTAATTTAAACACATTTAAAGACAAGAGATAAGATAAGGGAGAGCAAACAGCATCTCATGTATGTGCACATTTCATTGGTACATAGAATCCGAAAAGCATGTAAAAAGTAACATCATAAAAGGGACCAGAATAAGGACACTAGCTGAAAGAGAGAAGAAAGACAAAGGCTAAAAATGTAGTTTTACAAGTAGCACCAGCGGTTATGCGAAGAGAAACCTGCCGCGGAAACGCAGAGAGGTAATTTTGTATACCACACTACGAATGTGGAAAATAAATATTATGCACATATCGTACTTAGCCAGACTGAGTGCAAACAGAAAATAGTAGACACACTCTGTCAAAGGCAGCAACGTTAAAATTAGACTTTGTAAAGATTATTAACTTGTAGTTTTAACCTTGACAAAGCCAATTCTTTGGCGAAACATTAATGCATGTGCGCCAAAGGTGATTGCTGGCTACACACAGCGAATGCATGTAACTTATATGTCACAGAAGTCACACAATTGAATGTCTGTTTCCTTGGAATATGATGCAATATTCCAAGTTTAATACAAAATAATACCAGACAGGAAATACACAATTTAAGATGCAAGTAATTTACTAAGACATAACAAGACAACAAGCGCACAGTTGTGGGGGGATTAACTTCCTTGTACAATGTTTCAAACCGACTGGTAAGGTGTCACAGTCATCTCCCCACCTGTTGAAGACATTATGTCCAGACACCAACACACTCAGAAACCACTACCATGGGGCTGGCACAATCACACCTGGCAACACTGATAGACACAACCCAAGCCATTCCACTGTTGGCCATCAGAAAGGAGCCTGCTTGCATAGATGCAACTGTAGTGGAAAGTAGCGGATCAACTCACACTAGAGGGATGTTTAATATTCACTCTACCTGTGAGGTTAAGAAATGACTTGAGAGAAAGAATGCACCAGGGACATCACACTATCCTAAAATAAGACTAAGAGAAATCTATTGGTGTCCGGGCACAGATCCAGAGCGACAAACAACAGCACATCAGAGAAGCTCCTGTTACAAAAATAGACACTTAATCAACTGTGCGACTTAGCTACATCGGCCATCTTGACTGGATGAATAACAATGAGAACTATTGGATAGAACTGGTGCATTACCTCTCCAGACCGATTGAACTAAACCTTGTGGGCCGCATAACCACGTCGACTCTCCCTGAAGCACTGGAGAGTATTCTTCAAAGGCAAGGATGTCCCCAAAACTCATTACTACTTAAAAAGCAAAGGTATATGGCACTTTGGCACTGCTCTCTAGCGTCCAGAAGCCAATGGCCAGGTAGAGAAAGGCAGCAGGTTAATCAAGGAATGTCTACATTTATTTGCAGATTCAGGATTGGAAGCCAATGAAATGCAGCTCAGGGGCTTAGTTGCAAATCGTACGACCCCCCTCTCACCCCAGTCCAATCACAGAACTGGGGTGAGGTGGGCCTTGTTCTTTGGGTCCTCTTCCGGTACCTTCTACGAAGGTAAAAAATCTTGGAGTGATTGTGTCGGCTGATCTCTCCATGACAGCCCAAGAGTCTTCGGTATGTCAGCAGGGGCACTCTCAGCTTAAGATCTTAAGGAAAGTGCTCCATTTGATCCCAGCAATAGTGCGTCCACCTGTAGTAGCAGCTATGATTCTGAGCAGGCTGGATTACTGCAATTCCCTGTACCTGGCACACCCCAAGGGTTTGGTCGGCAGGCTGCAGTGCCTCCCAGATCTTGCAGCTAGGGTGGCAATGGGCACCCCTTATGCATCCCATATATCCCCTGTATTACGCTCCCTCCACTGGCTTCCTGCGTATTCAGTTTAAGGCACTCCGTATGGTGCACCGGGCTCTGCATGGTCAAGGTGCAGAGTACTTGTGTGTAAAATTTGAGCCCTATGTTCCTAACCGCCTACTGCAGTCCGCGTCTGCTGGCTTGCTGTGTGTGCCCTCCTTTTGCCGTTCTCGGCTAGGGGGTTGTGCTTTTTCTATCACTGCGGCACAGCTATGGAACAGTCTTCCATCTGCTATGAAACTATTGTCCATTATGGGTCTGCTGTGCCTTCGTGTTTCAGTGGCTCTTTACCTCCTCAGCGCAAAGATGTCTTCGGGTGACTGTGCGTTATATAAATAGCCATACCATAACATAACATAACACAGAAATGGCTCCTGTAATGAGAGGGATATGATATGATATGATATGGCATTTGTAACGCGCCTATACACAAGTGTTTCAAGGCGCGACGAGGCAGGGGGGGGAACAAGGGGAGACAGACAACGATCTTACTAGGCCAGGTATCATTCAGATCGCGCAAGTGCAAGGGTAGAGGGGAAGGGAAAGTGCAAGGGGGAAGTGGAGAGGGGAGAGTGCAGTACATGGTTAATAGCATACAGGATAGATAACAAGGGCCAGCTAGTGGCAAGTGCGAGATAAGTGCAGACAAGTGCTGGGAAGGGGGGCTGTAGGGATACAGACACAGTCCCGCAGTGCAGGGGGTAGCCAGGGAGGCAGTGCAGGGGGAGTGGCTGGGCCAAGGACCGAGAACGGTGAGTGGCCCAGTTACAGATTCAGTGCAGTTTCAGAAGCTTAGCAGGGGAGAGGGGGAGAGAAAGCGGAGGCAAAGAGGAAGGTTTTGAGGTGCTTCCGGAACCGGAGATGGTTCTCCTCAAGTTTCAGGGAGGCAGGAAGGCTGTTCCAGAGGGAGGCCCCTGCAGCGGAGAGAGATCTGCCCCCAACTCGTTGTTTGGAGAAGCGGCTGACCCTGAGGGAGTTGGAGGCGGATGAGCGAAGAGCTCGAGAAGGAAGATATTTAGGAAGAGAGAGTTGAAGGTATTTTGGCCTAAGGCCCCAGAAGGCCTTGTGGACAATGCAGAGGGTTTTAAACTTGATCCTCGCAGTCACTGGGAGCCAGTGTAGTGATTTCAGTCCTGGAGAGATACGGTCCCTGGGCTTGAGGCCAAGGACAAGTCTCGCAGTCCTGTTCTGGATGAGTTGCAAAGGGCGGAGAGTAGAGGCAGGCAGATTTAGATAGAGGCTGTTACAGTAGTCCAGCTTCGAGAGAACCAGGGCTCTAGAGACAGCGAGCTTCTGGGGGAAGGAGAGGAAAGGAAGGATACCTCGGAGGAGGTGGAGCTGGTAGTGTGACTTCTTAGGGACGTCGGATATGTGAGGAGAGAAGGAGAGTGTGGTGTTGAAGATGACCCCGAGGTTTTTTGCCTTGCAGGTAGGAGCAGGAAGAGGGCCAAGAGAGGCCAGCCAGAGAGCTGCAGGGAAGGAGGGAGTGGGTGTGCCGATGAGTAGAATCTCAGTCTTACTGGCATTAAGGCAGAGGTCGTTGGCGGCACACCATTCCTGGATAGCAGAAAGACAGTCAGAGATGAGGGAAGGAGAAGAGGAGGCCGAGGGTAGCCTGAAAATGAGCTGGGTATCATCCGCATAGCACTGAAAGTTGGGGCAGAGAGCGGCGATGCGGTGAGCAAGAAGCGCCAGATACTGATTGAAAAGCCAGGGGGAGAGGTTAGATCCCTGGGGGGACACCACAGGTAGAGAAAAAGATGTCAGAGAGGAAGGAACCCAGTTGGACCTGGGAGGGTCGATTGGAGAGGAAGGAGGACAGCCACGCCAGAGCTTGACCAGTGATACCCAGGTTATCACGGAGAGGGTTGAGCAGGATGGTGTGGTTAACAGTGTCAAAGGCAGAAGAGAGGTCGAGCAAGATGAGAACACAAGGAGTGTTAGAGTCAAGGTTTGAGAGCAGGTCCTCACGGATGTTCAGGAGAGCAGTTTCCGTGCTTCTGGCAGCTCTGAAGCCAGACTGATGGTCATGAAGACTACCAACAGATTCAGCGTGGAGATTAAGCTGGGAGATGGCCAGTTTCTCCAGGAGCTTGCCCAGGAAGGGAGTGATGGAGATTGGGCGATAGTTAGCAGGGCAGGAGGGGTCGGAAGAGGGTTTCTTAAGAAGGGGGTGCACAAGGGAGTGCTTGAGGGGGGATGGGAAGACTCCAGAGGTGAAGGCGTGATTGCAGAAGTCAGCCAGGGCAGGAGCCAAGGAGTCGATGTGGTCCTTGATAGTTTTGGAGGAACAGGGGTGGACCTGTTTTGACGAGACTTTCATAGATCGGACTTGTCTCGAAACCTCGTCAGCAGAAAACAGGGGAAAGGCAGAGAAGGAGAGAGGAGGGGTGGCTGCAGAAGGGCCAGAGGTAGAGCAGGGAATAGAGGGGGGGGGGGGGGTGATGGGAGGAGAGTGAGGACAGGATGTTCTGAGTTTTTAAGATGAAGTGAGAGGCCAGTGCCGTGCAGAGGGTCTGGGAGGGGACAGGAGAGGTAGAGACTGCAGCAGGGTTGGCCAGCTCCTTGCAGATTTTAAAGAGTTTGGCCGAATTAGTAGATGCCGCAGAGATGCGGGATTGGATAAGGGCTCTCTTCTTGGTGAGAACGGAGAGCCGGTATTGCCTTTGGAGCAGGCGACAGGCCAGTTTGTCAGAGGATGAACATGAAGCACGCCATTTCCTCTCTGCCACCTTGCACTTGCATTTAAGGGTGACGAGATCCGAGTCATACCAGGAGTTCCATTTGGCTTTGGGCTTCAAGCGGATTCTCATGACAGGGGCAAGGATATCACGAGTATCAGATATAGCAGAGTGGAGAGTAGAGAGGGCTGTGTCAGGGTGGGAGTCAGCCGAAGGGGGAGGAGGGGGTGAGAAGGTGGCAGCGAAAGCCTCAACTGACACGCGCTTCATGGGTCGGATGACCAAGAAGGAAGGTGGCAGTGATGAGGGTGGCTTTGCCTGTGGGGTAGGGAGGGTGAGGTGGGAGGAGAGGAGAAAGTGATCACTCCAGGAGAGAGGAGTGGAGAGAGGGACAGAGAAAGGGAAGATCAGAACTGTTCCATCCAGATTTCAAATGTCCATCGACCCCATTGACAATGAGATACAAAAGCTAAGATTGAAAATAAAAGCACAACATCACAGGAAAATAAATTATGATAGAGATAGCACCTGCAATCCTTTTTGGTGATAAAGTCAAAATAAGGATGCCTGCCAAGGAAACACAAGTTATGGTCAAAACAGATGAGAAGATGTCAGATGATGGAACAGGAACATGGTGGCACTGTGTGGAAAGGATAACTACAGCAATACTCCTGTGGAGAGGTAACATACCAACGAAAATGATTCCAGACCTTTCGAAGAATCCATGGACATGTCTTACTGGATTGCTCCAAAGCCAAAGTCATCAAGTCGCACGCACCTTGTGTGAGTTTCATACAAACTGAAGTCGGCTTCAGAGGTTACACTAAGTCTGTTGAAGTTCATACAGCCTGCTGACAGCGGATCCGTCCTCCACAGCTCAGGTTGTATGGAATGCTGAGTTCGACTGGTGAGGATTCTGCAAGAAGGTCTCCATCCACAGGCAGAGGCCTCTGTTGCCTCCTCAGCCTTAGAGCTGCTCTGCATGGAAGCAAGCTTGTGCTGTCACCAGTCATGGAGGGAGTGAAAACAAGCAAGATTGCTTCAGTCAGTCCCAGACAGCTGAGGAAATATCTGTCTGAAGAGTGTAGCATCGCCGGCAGTCACCTGATGTGGGACACAGTGATGCGCACAAAGGGTCAGCTGACCCGTGCTAACGTAAGCGCGCTCATCGTGCTAATAAAGCAGGGGTATCCACGTACTGGACCTTAAGGGTGGTCTAGGACCCAAACCTTCCCTTGGTTGTCATGTTCTCACATTGGGATTTGGGCAATTTTATTTGTAATGGTTTCTTGAAAAACAAAGACTTTATCGTACTTTTGTTGTCTGTCATAAAAGGCTGTCCTCAAGGTGAAGCAATATTAACTTTAATGGGTTTCCCTTGAGGGCAGGTTTTTCTTAAAAGACCCCCACTAATCCCTAGTTGAAATCTTCACTGGGGAGTGGGTATGTTTACTAGGTCTGGGACCATAGGTCCTCGCGTCAGTTTCTTTTTGTTCTTCTTTTATATTTTTCTTTTTCCTCCTTTTTCTTGATGTTAATAATATAGAGAATTTTTCTCCATATCTCTGTGTATTAGGTACACGATAGTGATCCTTGATCAGTCCTTGTCTTCATTAATGTTGACCAGACTGTATTCTAGCATATTGCGTTCAGTTGTGCAGATACAGTATTGCGATGAGCCAACCGGCTTCAGTGGTAAAAGACCACTTTCATCAGGGCTAGGACAGCTGACCAGGAATGACGCTGTGAAAATTGGGAGTGGCTAGATTTAGCTTCTTCAATTGCGGGTGGACCAGTCTGTTGGAATACAGAACAGGAACGGAAGGGGGGGGGAAGGGGAGGGACGAGAGATACAGCTTGGTGGTGAGTGTTACAGTGGCAACACAATGTGTGCTTTTGTCGCCTAATGTGATGATTGGCTTACCCTCAGCTTGTGTATCTTCTCTCCTTGAGAAAGGTCCCAGGTATGAGACTGTAAGACTTCAGTCCCACTGCAGTTGCCAGGCAAAATTCAGACTTCTGCACCAAGTACCTAGGTATAAACCAGAGTATGGTTTGTAACAATCAAGCTACCTGCTTTTAGACATAACTTTCATAGCCTATTAAATTACTTATAATTAGCAATGTTCACAGGGAACATAGATGTACCGACACGTCGCTAGTTGGGTGTTTTTATGGGGTACATGGGTACCAGACCCGGTGAGTCGCAGACACAGGGGTGTGGTACCCAAATGCAAATGTCTACAGGAACCACATGGACATAATGTTATTAGGAATATCCACTCTATGGTTAAGGATATTGTCACTCAAAGTCGTAAATAAAAAGATCACTGATTAACAACACAGCTGGACATACCTGTTGTCCCCTTCGCTGTGTTAGCGGGTGGTTTCAAGACGAGTAAATAATTCGGGCGGAGCGTTACATCAGACACCACACTAAATGAAACAGAATGGGAACACATTTTTTTTACAGTGAAGGGACGCGGGTAACCATCCGTTTTGTTTTTAAAGTGACTGTTTTGGGAGTGAGTAGGGGCATCCAGAAAGTGGAAGGAGATCCCTTGTTTTACCCGAGTCTTGCAGTGTAGTGAGAGCCTGGTGTGCATCCAGAAGTTCGAGCCAATCGTTTCTTTTGGGATGGCGGCTCTGGGAAACAAACGGACTTGCAGAGAGAGAGGAATCGAGTGAGGCTCGCGGTTAGCATCACGTGATATAGTCTAAACACGTTTCACCCTTTGCGTAGATCGCTCTGTGCGTCACGGAGTGGGAGTGACTATGTATATTAGAAGCTGTGTGGGAGTTGTAGTTAGTAATGCCCAGAGATCGGCAGGCGCGCTCGAGGCTACTTGGTGGTTGCCGTCGATGTGAAGAGACCCAAGTATATATCTGAGTCTATAACTGGAAGACAACCAGACATCTGAATGTCGTACCATGGATGTAGGTAGTTTCATGTACTTAAATGAGGCACAACGGGCCTCATTACAACTCAGGCGGTAAGGGGTTTACGGCAGCGTTAACAGCGCCGACCCTTACCGCCTGATTACGAGGTCCCCTAGCGCCATGGTGCTTTTAACACCTGCTTTTAGCAGGTGTTAAAATCCATGGCGCTAAGGGACCATGGAGTTAATTACGCCACCGTAATTTACGGTGACGTAATTAACGCCTTCCCCACTCCCATTATGCCCTATGGGGCAAAAATGGGAATGGGGAAGGGTAAATGGGGATTGGGGACTTACCGCCCCGCCAAACTCGGAATGGGGCGGTAAGTCCGCCAACCACCATGGCGTAAACGTAGTTTACGCCATGGTGGTAAAGTCACGGCCCAGGCGGTAACTTACCGCCTGGGTCGTAATGAGGCCCAACATACATCTGGATGAAATGATCAGTGTCAAACTGTACGCGCGGACCTGACAGTATCTGTGTCAGTCCGCGCGTACGGACCTGACGGTATCTGTGAAGCCAGCAGTATTTATAATACACTGTCAGAGTGGCTTCAAGACTAGAGATGGAATTCAGGACTAGAGATGGAATGAGGCCCTGCCTCTCTGTTCGGCCAGATTGACAAACAGGTGATGAAAATACATTTTAATATAAACAAATAAATAATCAAATAAACAAATTGCTCAATCAACAAAACGACAGCAAAGAACATTTGGAATTGTCAAAAGTGACTGAATGAACCAGATTCCGTCGCGACAATTTGAATGACCAACATCCATGGCAATATACTCTAATAACTAATAGTGAGGGTAAGCAAAATAATGCCCTCTTTTTCAGGTGTTTTTTAGGTCCCGATATTGGGGTACCAACTGATTCACATATTGGTTACAGTATGACACACTGGATCACATTACCCATTGCTCTTCATGATGTTGCAAGAGTTTGCCAGGATGTTGGTCCATTCAAACCCCTGGCATTTGTTTTTAATCTGAATATCCATTGCTGCTCACGGCGGTACAGTAGATCATGGAGATTCCCTCCTCTCGATGGGGTGTTTACTCTCTCGATGATAGACCAGGTAAAATTATCTGGAGCATGATTTTTGCTGGCAAAATGTTCCACCATTGGTGCTGTTAGTTTCTTTGTCCGGATGCATGAACGGTGTTCAGCCAGTATTGAGAAAAGCAGTATTGTGCGTTTCTCAATACTTTTTCTACAACTTGTAAGGTAGCCATTTGAGGGATATTGGTGTACAAAGCCTCAATGTCCAATGTCACCAGAATCGGTTGCCCAGGGTTGAAAGGAAGGTCTTTGAGTACTTTCAGAACGGCTATTGTATCTTTTAGATGTGATTTCATTTTGTTAATCATAGGTCTAAGGAAGAAATCAACGAATTCTGATAGAGGCTCTAAGATCGATTCTATGCCAGAGACTATGGGTCTTCCTGGTATCGGGGTCGTGCTTTTATGCACTTTTGGGAGTACATAAAATGCTGGTTTCCTTGGTGTTTTTGGATTAAGATACTCATATTCTTTCAGGCTGATGTGGCCTTCAACCATGGCTTCCTCTATGATAGGTAGAATGAGTTTGCGTATGTCTTCTGTTGGGTCTTTACCGAGTTGCCTGTAACTAGTGTGATCATTTAAAAGCGTCTGCACCATTTTGTTATAGTCTCAATTTAAATCCCAAGATTTGCAATCAAGAGAGGAAAAAATCTAAAAGAATACCTTATGCACACCTACAAGGAACCTGCAACTCCGATGCAAACAACACTATGGAACCGAGAGAAACCAAGAGGTCACAGTCCCTGTGGGGCATGCAGCTCCTGCACCAGCACCACTAGAACAAAGGAAATTGATATCGGTCTGAGATACCCTTGGACACAAAGGGACTTAACGAACTGAAACACAAATAAAGTTATTTATATTATAACCTGCCCTTGTGACCTCCGCTACATAGGGATGACAACACGCCCTATTAGGCTGGCTGAACACCGTTCATGCATCCGGACAAAGAAACTAACAGCACCAATGGTGGAACATTTTGCCAGCAAAAATCATGCTCCAGATAATTTTACCTGGTCTATCATCGAGAGAGTAAACACCCCATCGAGAGGAGGGAATCTCCATGATCTACTGTACCGCCGCGAGCAGCAATGGATATTCAGATTAAAAACAGATGCCAGGGGTTTGAATGGACCAACATCCTGGCAAACTCTTGCAACATTATGAAGAGCAATGGGTAATCTGATCCAGTGTGTCATACTGTAACCAATATGTGAATCAGTTGGTACCCCAATATCGGGACCTAAAAAACACCTGAAAAAGAGGGCATTATTTTGCTTACCCTCACTATTAGTTATTAGAGTATATTGCCATGGATGTTGGTCATTCAAATTGTCGCGACGGAATCTGGTTCATTCAGTCACTTTTGACAATTCCAAATGTTCTTTGCTGTCGTTTTGTTGATTGAGCAATTTGTTTATTTGATTATTTATTTGTTTATATTAAAATGTATTTTCATCACCTGTTTGTCAATCTGGCCGAACAGAGAGGCAGGGCCTCATTCCATCTCTAGTCCTGAATTCCATCTCTAGTCTTGAAGCCACTCTGACAGTGTATTATAAATACTGCTGGCTTCACAGATACCGTCAGGTCCGTACGCGTGGACTGACACAGATACTGTCAGGTCCGCGCGTACAGTTTGACACTGATCATTTCATCCAGATGTATGTTGTGGCTCATTTAAGTAGATAAAACTACCTACATCCATGGTACGACATTCAGATGTCTGGTTGTCTTCCAGTTATAGACTCAGATATATACTTGGGTCTCTTCACATCGACGGCAACCACCAAGTAGCCTCGAGCGCGCCTGCCGATCTCTGGGCATTACTAACTACAACTCCCACACAGCTTCTAATATACATAGTCACTCCCACTCCGTGACGCACGGAGCGATCTACGCAAAGGGTGAAACGTGTTTAGACTATATCACGTGATGCTAACCGCGAGCCTCACTCGATTCCTCTCTCTCTGGAAGTCCGTTTGTTTCCCAGAGCCGCCATCCCAAAAGAAACGATTTGCTCGAACCTCTGGATGCACACCAGGCTCTCACTACACTGCAAGACTCGGGTAAAACAAGGGATCTCCTTCCACTTTCTGGATGCCCCTACTCACTCCCAAAACAGTCACTTTAAAAACAAAACGGATGGTTACCTGCGTCCCTTCACTGTAAAAAAAATGTCTTCCCATTCTGTTTCATTCAGTGTGGTGTCTGATGTAACGCTCCGCCCAAATTATTTACTCGTCTTGAAACCACCCGCTAACACAGCGAAGGGGACAACAGGTATGTCCAGCTGTGTTGTTAATCAGTGATCTTTTTATTTACGACTTTGAGTGACAATATCCTTAACCATAGAGTGGATATTCCTAATAACATTATGTCCATGGGGTTCCTGTAGACATTTGCATTTTGGTACAACACCCCTGTGTCTGCCACTCACCGGGTCTGGTACCCATGTACCCCATAAACACACCCAACTAGCGACGTGTCGGTACATCTATGTTCCCTGTGAACATTGCTAATTATAAGTAATTTAATAGGCTATGAAAGTTATGTCTAGAAGCAGGTAGCTTGATTGTTACAAACCATACTCTGGTTTATATCTAGGTACTTGGTGCAGAAGTCTGAATTTTGCCTGGCAACTGCAGTGGGACTGAAGTCTTACAGTCTCATACCTAGGACCTTTCTCAAGGAGAGAAGATACACAAGCTGAGGGTAAGCCAATCATCACATTAGGCGACAAAAGCACACATTGTGTTGCCACTGTAACACTCACCACCAAGCTGTATCTCTCGTCCCTCCCCTTTCTTCCCTCCCCTTCCCTTCCCGTTCTGTATTCCAACAGACTGGTCCACCCGCAATTGAAGAAGCTAAATCTAGCCACTCCCAATTTTCACAGCATCATTCCTGGTCAGCTGTCCTACCCCTGATGAAAGTGGTCTTTTACCACTGAAACCAGTAGGCTCATCGCAATACTGGATCTGCACAACTGAACGCAATATGCTAGAATACAGTCTGGTCAACCTTAATGAAGACAAGGACTGATCAAGGATCACTATCGTGTACCTAATACACAGAGATATGGAGAAAAATTCTCTGTATTATTAACATCAAGAAAAAGGAGGAAAAAGAAAAATATAAAAGAAGAACAAAAAGAAACTGACACGAGGACCCATGGTCCCAGACGTAGTAAACATACCCACTCCCCAGTGAAGATTTCAACTAGGGATTAGTGGGGGTCTTTTAAGAAAAACCTGACCTCAAGGGAAACCCATTAAAGTCAATATTGCTTCAACTTGAGGACATCCTTTTATGACAGACAACAAAAGTACGATAAAATCTTTGTTTTTCAAGAAACCATTACAAATAAAATTGCCCAAATCCCAATGTGAGAACATGCTAATAAAGCAGTCATACTATAAACTTGGTTGTGTGTGTATGTGTCTTCTTTGGCGGCTTGCGTCCTACCCCGATTGCCCCCTCCCGAAGTCGGGACACCACAATGGCGACGAGGGAGTGAACCTGAGGGTATCAGGTAATATTATCACCATATATATGGTCACCGTAAATAATATCGCCGGGAAAAGGTTGCAGCGATATTATATGGGTGACCATATATATGGGGACAGGGGCAAAAAAAGAAAATGAAAAAAAAAAATAATAATTTTAAAAAAAAGTTTGGGGATTGCGGGGGTGTCCCCCGCATGTTCCATGCAATAATGTCGCCACAACAAACGGCCATTTTTTGGCGATATTTTTGCATGGCGAGATTTTTGTGCCGACATTATTACATGGAACCAACCTGAGGCGCATGTGCACTGACACACACAGGTTCCCAGATCGGTCAGCCTTGGTCCTCATGCGCACAGAAAGGCGAGGAGATGCTGATGCATGCCCCTGCTGGCCTAGCAGTATCCAGCAGCAAGAGGGGCACGTGGAGCCCACCAAAGCCTGAGGGCACGGGGGAAGTGCAGGAAGCAACACAGGGCAGTCAGATTAGAGTGGCAACAAGAGCACACTGTGAGGAAACCTACCAGCGTCAAACGCCTTGACCTGCCCCAGCACCATGTCGAACCGAGGCCAGGGTCAAGACCAGGTCACAGTAGCTCCCAGGCCCGTCCAGGAGGGGAGAGATGCATTCTCAGTACCGTTAATCTTGCCTTTTGACACCATGGACACCACCAGTCTAGGTCCGAGGTGGACCACGTGTATGAAAGAGTTTGTAGATGCAGTCGGTTTGCAAGAGGACTAGCGCATTATTGGTCTGCTCACTGTCACGGCTGGCCCTGAGGTACATGATATCATTTTCGAATTACCAGAGGATGTGGAATACAAGTACGAAGATCTTAAGTAGATAATGAAAGAACATTTCATGACACACAGGAACGTCGATTACGAAAGGCACGTGTTCCACACCACGACACAGCTTCTGGGCGAAAGCATGGATACATTCGTGAGACGCCTCAGGTCCAGAGTCAAGCACTGTGAATTCAACCTATATAATAATGAAGAGGCCATGAAATCACACGTAATCGCTGATTGCAAGTCCATAATACTGAAGAAGAAATGGGCACAAGTACCACACATGCTAGCTGAGATCCTTGTTTTGGCACGAACATCGTTGCCATTGGACCTCCAAATATCAACACTAAGCAAGACGCACATATCAACGCTAACCATTAAAGAAGAAGGTATCAACACATTCATGAGTCAGCTACACACCCCACAAGAATCCCAACAAGAAAAACAGCAGTGTTTCAGATGTGGGTATGATCTCCCTGAAGATGGGCCGTGCCCGGCCATCAGCCAAATATGCTCCGCATGTGGGGGCGAGGACCATTTTCGCGCTATGTGTCGAAACCCAAAGGTGGCGAGAGCCAGCTCATCGGAACAAGGACTTTGCAGACACGGATCACCACCCGGTACCAGCCGGAAGAGCGAACAAGGATCCCCGAAAGACGAAATTACAAGGAGAGACGCCACACAAGAGAAAAACATTCACCATCACCGGACAAACGACGGAAAAGCAGGAGACGAATTGACCGGCTCCAAATAAACACACCATCTACAAGTGAGTCTGAGTTGCATTCCAGCATGAACAGGAAGCAAAGAGGATAATTATATGCATTGGGAAACCCCACCACATCGGAACACAGTCCCACTCTGCCACTCGCCATTCAGGTTCACGAGTTCGAGCTCCTTGTTGACTCTGGCACCACCATAAACACTATGCCAGAAGCAGAATATCAGAAACTCAAGTGCAAACCCAGGCTGAAGGAAGCATGTGTGCCTACAGGGACAAGCCTCCGCTCCCGTGTTTGGGCGCATTAAAAATTCACTGCCGACACAAGGACAAACAAGATTGAATACTACTACAGTTCCTGGCCACAGAAGCTGCAAGTGGATGCGTGCTAAGTTTCAAGTCAGCAGTCCAGATGGGACTAATCCACATACTCTATCAAATCATGGCAAGTGAATACATCTCACCTGCTGCCAGAGTAGCGTGAAACTTTCCTTGACTATTCAAAGGAATTGGAAAGCTCAAGGGACGACAAATCCGTTTGCACTTTAACCGGAAAGTGAAACCCATTGCACAGCACTTCAGAGGTATCCCCTTCAATATTCCACACCAGGTAGAGAATGAACTGATAGCACTCGTAGAGGCGGACATATTCGAACCAGCTTCAGGACCAACACCATGGGTTTCCCAGTGGTCCCAGTGCCAAAAAGAGGCTTGGAAGGTCAAATAAGATTGTGCGTGGACATGCGGGTGCTCAATCAAGCCATCCTCGGAACATCATCAGTCACCGCGCATCACTGACATGATGCATCTACTCAATGGGGCCACAGTATTCTCCCGCCTAAATCTTAACAAAGGATAGCATCAAATTGAACTCAGCGAAGAGGTGTGATACATCATGACCTTCACCACGCATTTAGGGTTACTCTGCTACAAGCATCTGAGTTTCGGGATTTCAGCAGCAGCGGAAATCTTCCAGGAGGAAATTCGCAGGATCATCTGTCACATTCCACACTGCATAAATTATAGCTACGATATCCTGATATTTGGTCGCTCCCAGGAAGCTCACAATGCCACCCTACTGAAGGTCTGTGAAGCACTCGACAATGCCAATCTGACTCTCAACAAAGATAAATGCAACTTCAACAAAAGCACTCTAAAATTCTTCGGACACATATTTTCTGAGAGCTGGATCCAGCCTGATCTGGAGAAAATTAGGGCGTTAACAGAGGCTCCCCGCCCAACAAATGTGGCACAAGTGAGGTTGTTCTTGGGGTTGGCGAGCTACTGCACCCGATACCTGCGAGACTTTGCCACCGCAAGCGCGCCTCTTCGCTCTCTCATGAAACAGGACAGACTTTTTTGAATGGGGTCTGGCACAGCAAGAGGCATTCGACAGAATCCAGAGGGACATCGCCACAGCTGTGTGCATATCGTACTTTGATCCGAATGTGCAAACTGAAGTAACTGTGGGTGCAAGCCCGGTTGGCCTCAGGGCTGTCCTGGCACAGCACTCGGGGAGTGAACAAGTGCAGCGAAAGGTGGTGTCCTACGCTAGCAAGAGTCTCACTGATGCTGAACAAAGATACTCACAGGTGGAGAAGGAGGCCCTGGTCGTCGTGTGGGCGTGCAAACATTTCCACCTGTTCCTCTATGGAACGCCTTTCACAATAATTACTGACCGTCAGGCTCTTGTTACCATTTGTGGAAAACCGACGGCACAGAAGCCACCCTGGATAGCGAGATGGGGGTTGCGGTTACAGGAATAGAAATACATCATCAGGAACAAACCAGCAAAAGACGAGAATCCAGCAGATATTCTCTCTCATCACCCACTGGCAGGCCCCCAGTGACGCAAAGGGCAATAATCACGTTGAGCTTGCGTGAGGCACATATAACCACAAAGAGCGTTGCAACCATGTGCAACAGAGCTGCACCACCGCAACCCGCGGCCAACAAATCGGGCCCCCAGACCTGAGGATATCCCAAGTAAACAACTGGGCGCCGTGGGCCCTCACCAACACGGCGCCTCTGACGCAGCGACAACCCAGAACAATAGGAAGCACATGCAACGCAAAGAAGGTGAGCAGTGGCACAGCGAAACAATGACAGAGACCCTGAAGCCCGAGATTAGAACCCCCAAAACACAAAGCGCAAGAACACACAATCAACATATTTCATAAACAGGCACCAGATAGATTTAAGTAAACCCGCAACAGTGGGATAGCAGCACGATATGGAAGCGAGCGCAACACCAATACTACAATCCTAATACTACCAGTCAACAGCGAAGTTATGCCCACAACTAAGCACAAGAAAGAAGCCACGATCATGGACTCCTTTCATGCCGCCAAACAGAAAGGCTAACCGCACAGCAACCAAGAAGCACCAACAACGCAGCTGAACAAGGAAACCACCACTAACGATGGCCAAGTGCTGGAAGCAATTGCGGCACTAAGAGCTTTCATAGACACCAAGATAGAGGAGGTTAAATCTGATGTACAGCTGATGCGGCAAGATGTTGGCAACCTCATGGAAAGGGTCACAAATGCTGAAACGGAACTGAAGGAAACAACAGAAACTACCAGAGACCTAGAAAAGCGGCTGACAGAGTCAGAAAGGAAGAACGCGGCATTAGAGGCCCAGGCGGAAGAAGCAGAAGGGCGCGCCCGGCGCAACAACATATGCCTACTGGGGATCCCGGAAGTAATGGAGGGGTCCAACCCGACGGACTTCGTGGAAAACTTGATCCTGCAAGAGGTTGGGGCAGAATCACTGTCACAAGGGTTCGTGGTAGAAATGGCGCCCAGATCCCTGAAGGAGAGACCACCACCGGGATCACATCCACGCCCTATGATAGAAAAGATACTGAACTTTCGCGACAGAGAGACTATACTAAAGTTCTCCAGAGAAAGATGGGAGTACCGTTGAGACAATGCCAGCGTTGCTATATATCCGGACTACACACTGGCAGTGCAAAGGGCAAGGAACTAATTTGTTCCTATTAAGTCTAAACTCAGGAAACTGAATCTCAAATACATGCTTATGTACCCGGCCAGGCTCAAAGTGCTCTACAAAGGACGAGCCGTTTTTCTGGAAACACTGGCGACGGCCACAATGTGGCTAGAACACAACAACCTGGATGATGGTCAAGGGGCAAACACATGAATATTAGCTGGCCCATGAGAAGAACGGGTGCAGGTCGGACTCGCCAACAGCAAATCCGGGGGTGAGCGACACGGAACAATGAGACATTTTTGTATCACCAAACGGCGGGAGCAAGACTCGACTCTCGAACGGAGCGAACAGACACACCCCACGAATTGGTAGGCGTCGGCCAGTTGCTGACGTGCCAAAGCCTGCACGTCGAATCCCGGATAGGCCGAGCAGATGCGGGGGCGCTCAAGCGCCACGGTTGGAAAGTGGCAGCTGAGTGCAGTTTGTTAGTTTTAGTTTGTTTTTTTAAGTTGTGACGGTTGGAATCCTACATGGAGCGAGGTATGTGTCAAAAATTGCATGAATGTGGCTTTACACGGTGGGGCAGAGGCTGGGATCATCTGGGGAATTAAATAACTGGTAGAATCGGGGAGAGCGGCTAGAGACCATGGGGGTGGGAGGGCAGAGGGGGGAACCCACACATTACAATGGCCAACAAACTCAGAGTGATAACGTGGAATGTCCGAGGTTTGGGGACATACATGCGTAGAAATAGGGTGAAATCCTTCCTCAACAGAAAGAGGGTGGCTATCGCACTGCTACAGGAAACCCACCTGACTGAAAAAAACATGGCCGCAATAGCTGAACACTGGGACGGGCTGTGCAATGGTGCCCACTACTCCAAATACGCCAGAGGGGTGCTCATCTGGATAAACCCAGCAATTCTGTTTAAACTAGTGGGCTGGGAGGCAGATCCGAAAGGCAGGTACATAATAGTGAGAGGATGCATTGAGCTGGTGGAGGTCTGCATAATAAACTCATATTTCCCCAACCATGGGATCCCACAGCACCTAGACACGCTGGGGGCCAAATTAGCCCAATGCCGAGAGAGTTTCTTCATATGGGGAGGGGAACTCAACTGTGTCAGGGACTGGGAACTAGACAGGTCGAAACCAGCGGCAACTAAAAATGACGCCGCAACTGGGGCACTAAACACACTAGTAGACGCCCTAGATCTAGTAGATGTGTGGAGAGAGCTGCACCCCACAGACAAAGGTTATTCTTACTACTCATCACCACACTCACTCCACACGAGAATAGATTACATATTTGTGGCCAAGGGGCACCAAACGCAAATTGAATCAGCACAATACTTAGGCAGGTCAATATCAGACCACTCGCCACTGCTGATCAACTAGAGAACACGGGGACCACCCATACCACTAAGGCGCATGGCACCAGACGCCCTAACAGACCCGGCCTTTACGGAAGGGCTGCGCGACAAAATAGAGGAACATGCGGAAAAGAACGTAGGTAGCTTTGAAAGATGGGGCACACTCTGGGAAGCAATGAAGGTAGTGGTGATGGGCAAGGCAATCGCGGGAGCGGGGGAGCATACAGAGAACACTGAGAACTGAACTGGAGAAACTGGAGGAGGAGATAAAACACAGAGTCAGACACAAGGGGGACAAGAGAAGAGGAGGTGGAACTAGCAAAGATACAAGGGGACTGCCATGGCGCATGGGGGAGGCTCGCCAAATTTGACTACGCAGGGAAAACTGCGAAAACACACACTGAGGGAGACAAACCAGGCAGGTTGCTGGCATGGCTGTGTAGGAGAGAACACCCATGATCTCAGACTACGGAGATCAAAGATGCAACACGCAAAACACGCAAAACGCAGCAGAAGATTAATGACACTTTCCGGGAATTCTACTTCCGCCTATACAGTCACGACCACCAGGTGCCGCAAACTGATATATTAGACACACTGGACGAAATTGGCCTTCCCAAAATAGACCCGGCACAAAAGGAATCTCTAGAGGCTGAAATAACAAGGGAAGATATCACGGAGGCAACACGATCACTCGCCTCCAGTTAAACACCGGGAAGCGACAGACTCCCCCCAGAGTTGTATAAAACATACGAGACAGCCCTCACACCGGTGCTGCTTGAGGTTTTCCGGGAAGCATACACCAACGGGGAACTGCCAGAATCCATGAGGGAGACCCTAATCATACCAATACCTAAACCCGGGAAACCAATGAACGAATGCGACTCATATCGCCCACTAGCAATGCTAAATTATGATGTCAAATTCCTAACCACCATATTAGCCAAGCACCTGAATAAAATAATGGGGGGCTTGATACACAGTGATCAAAATGGCTTCATACCAGGGCGTAGCACAGCGCTGAACTTGCGCCGGCTACAACATATACTCGAGCAAACAGCGGCATCCCAAGAACAGTATGCTATACTCTCCCTGGATGCCAAAAAGGCATTCGACTCGATATTTTGGGAATGCCTGGTGGCAACACTGAGGGAATTCGGTTTTGGAAAGGGATTCATCCGATGGGTGAAAATACTATACACGAACCCAAAGGCCAGGGTCAAAATGGGAGGTTGGTGTCAGCTATCTGGGACATCAGGAGAGGGACAAGACGGGTGCCCACTATCCCCGATGCTGTATGTACTGGGTCTTAAGCCCATAGCAGTGTACCTTAGGAAGCAACATCTGGATGCTGGCACGGTCGCTTTATGCAGACGACATGCTGCTGTACGCGAGAGACCCGCACCTGAACATACCAGTGATCCTCAACATACTCGATAACTACGCGAAAGTGTCTGGGATCCACTTCAGCAGGACCAAATCCTGCATATTTCCGCTGGCGGTGCTGAAAGGGAAGAATGTTGAGGAGCTACCTGTGGTGGGACTCAACTGGGAGGTGGACACGTTTAAGTACCTGGGGTTGAACATCTGACACACACCGGAACAAATGCATGAACACAATATGGCGAAGGTAGTGCCGGGTTTGAGGAAGTCCATGAAATTCTGGTCGAAACTGTCACTGTTAGGCAGGGTAGCCTTCATCAAAATGATTATCCTCCCGAGGTTCCTGTACTTCTTCAACAACATGCACTGCTACATACGGGCATCCTTCTTTCGTTCCCTAGAGAGACTGCTCCAAGACTTCTTGTGGGGCACTGCTCGCCACAGACTTTCATTAGCAATTTTGTATTTACCATTCGATAAGGGCGGGGTGAAACTCTCTAAGCTGGAAAGGTACTACCTGGCGGCTCAACTTAGCCATGTAGTTAAATTGCTAGCAGACGAACCCACCTTGGAAACGGACCTACTACAACACCTAGTGGCTCCCAACCAACTGAAAGAAATACTATGGGTTAATCTTGAGGGCCCACAACACACACTGCTACTGATAACACTTGGCAGGAAGATTTGGAAGAGAGCACACGATCTACTAAAACTAGTAAACCCCTACTCACCAGAGGTGCCGATAGCGGCTGACACATGCAGGGACAGCTCAGACATGGCATTAGTGAGAAAATGGGAAGAGATGGGGATATACACATGGGGCGACATATATGAAGACGGGGTCTTTCGGGAATTTGATTCATTACAAGAAAAAGAGGGGCTACCGAGCGGGCAATTCCACTGGTATCGCAGAGTCCGGGAAACAGCCAAATAAAAATGGGAGGGTTGGCCAGATGTAACGCTCACCTGATTCCCGTAGAGGCGCCGGTCTTGACTGGGCGTATACCGTATCTTCAAAGGTGATGTGTAACACACGGCTGGCTCTTTGGGCTGGACCTCTGTGCACTGTATGTCTGGCTCGAAGGGTAAGATGTCTGCAGATAGAAAATGTGGGATTAATGAACTGGGTTATTGAATGTCTCTCTCTTCTTCCCTTTCTCTTCTCCTGTAGAACCCCAAAGGTTAACGCTCTCACCTTAGGTAAGTGAACGCCGTGCTCTCCATCTGCCTCGAGGCAGGGTGCTGTAACCAGTTTCTTCACTGGATAAGGGGAGCAGGCCTCTTGACTTCAGAGGACTGCTGTCCGTCGTTTACTGCACGAACGGTAAGTATTGAGTAATTCTAATGTCTTTAAAGTCTTTAGTAATGATGTCTCTTGTTTTGCAGGGTTCCGGCGATGGCGGATGGCGGGCTGAAGTGAGTTGAAGATGGAGCCCGTGTGATGAATAGAAGCGCCTGGAAGCACGTAAGTAAGCGCTTGTTGCCTGCTTCACGATGCGCTCTAACTGTCTTTTTATTTTGCAGGTACAAGTTCGGGGCGGCTGCAGGGTGCCGGAATACCCACTGGGTTAGATGTGGAAAGGAGTAATGGCACGTGAGTATTAAAGTTCCCCAATGTCTTTAAACGCACCTTGTTTTGTCTTTCAGATGCGGGATGCAGCGCCGAAGGTCTCCGGAGCGTGCGAAGAGTTGGTAAGCTTTTGTCTTTCAGATGCCGGAATGCAGTGTGAAGACTTCCGGAGCGCACGAAGAGTAGGTAAGCCTTTGTCTTTCAGATGCCGGAATGCAGCGCGAGGCGTTGGTGACAGCCGATGGACCAGGTAAGTGAAGAGCTGTCACTGAAGACCGTAATGCTAACCTGTTCTTTCTTGTCTTTATAGGTGTTGCTGAAGACTGGATTCAGAATGGTAAGCCTTTTTCCTTAGGCCCAGGATCAGATGCAGAAGACACGATGAGCGTTCTGCTGCTGAGGATGCAGAATAACGCAAAGCAAGATTCATCCATCGGGTGTGGTTTAAATAGCCTCCTGTAGTGCTTAGGTGTCTCCTTCCACAGCCACGCCTAGGTAAGAAAAGAGTTCCTGCTTTCCAGAAGAGTTCCAGTGTTCTGAATCTAGGGAGTGGCTCCTGCCCCACCAAACAGGAAAGGTAGTTCCAAACAGAAGAGGATCAGAGACTCAACTGGCAGGCAAGTAAGCAGCGTGGTCTGCTGCAGGTAAGTCCACCCAAGCATTATGAGCCCGGCGCTTCCAGCGCTGGGACTGGGCATATTTATGAGCCTGGTGCCACTGGCGCCAGGACTGGGTCCAAAAGGTCCCAATTGGGACTGTTTGGCACTCGGAACCTGGGTTATGGATCTGCTTCCAAGGGAGTTGGGAAAACCCTGACCTTTTGGAAGCAGAGATCATGACACCAGAGGAACCACAAGAGAGCCTGTTACTGACCCTAATGTATAATTTGAATGATGTCTGGAGAACGACATCTAGGCTGTACTGTATACTGATAGACACACCCAACCCTAAAGGCACAGAGGGTCATTCCGAGAGTGGAGGTAGCCATGGTGCTATTAGCACCATGGCTGCCTCCAATACCGGGTCCGGTCTGGCTGAATGGGTAATTACCGGGTCTTTCCGACCCTGGAGGACCCAGTAACTCCCCATTCAGTAAACCATTCCCCATTCCCATTTGAGCCCCCACAGGGCTCAATGGGAATGGGGAAGGTGCTAATAACGGTACCGCAAATTGCGGTACCGTTATTAGCTCCAAGGTCACTGAACGGGACCCGCTAAGGACGTGTGGTCTGACCACACGTCCTTTGCGGTTCCCGCAAAGGGACCTCGGAATTCAGCGGAAAGGGTTTACCGCACCGGCATCCTTACCGGTGCCTGTTAACCCTTACCGCCCAACTCAGAATGACCTCCAGTGCTGAAAAAGCAATGGGAAAAGGACTTAGGTGCAACCATAACAGAGAAAGAATGGGAGAGAATATTGGGCTTTCCCAAGGCTGTATCCAGGAACCAACGCTTCAAACTAATACAATTAAATGTGCTGTACCGCACATACATGACACCACACAGAATAGCCATGTTTAAAAAGGAAGCGGTTTTCCAATGCCCGTGGTGTAAGGGTGAGAATGCTGACATGCTACATATGTTCTGGGAGTGTGTGCGGGTGCGGAATTTCTGGGCACGAATAGAGCGAGCTTGCAGAGAAGCAAGAATACAGAGGTATGAGTGGTCACTCTAGGAATGTCTGCTTGGCGCCTATCCCTGGATCAGCAAACACAAGCATGTGGCATGGACGTGGCATGTATACTAGCCAAAAGAACTATTGCCATGTCCTGGAAAACACCTGCCGGGCCACAATATGGAAAGTGACGCAAAGAATTTGAAAGGTGGGCAGAGGCAGAGACCAAGGTGTGGGTGGAGGGAGCGACCAGATCAGAACCAGATGGCATCGACAAATGTGTGGCATGGAAAGCACTGCTCTGGGACATGTTTCACCCGTCTGACTATAAGCCCCCATGAACACTCCCATTGAAGCAAATAACACCTGAGAAGCATCCACTTAATCATACCCCAGCGATAAGCGGCACCCCCCAATTGTGATAAGGGTTAGGAAGGTGTCGCCCCGAACACTGAAGCGCTTGCCCCAATGACAGTCAAACGGAACACAAGCACGTGTTTGAAGTTGTTGTTAAAGGTTATTTGTTGTTGTTGACAAATGAAGGCATGTGATATGGAAACTGAAATGCATGACTGTAACTATGCAAATGCCAATAAAAACATTTTTTAAAACTTTTTAAAAAACCATACAGAACCTTTCTTAATAGCTACCAAGTATCCTGCAACCCACAGAAGTCTCCAGCAAAACGAGAGAGACTCCTGCTCTGCCGCATTTTTTGCAGAAGTATCTTCCGGGATGTGCAAGGCAGCCTTTGTCCCAGCTACTCCAATCCTGGTGGAGTCAGGTATAACAGCAGAACGTCTGACAGTACCTGCATTTCTGCTTGGTTGCACTGAAGAAAAGGAGCCTTCTGCTCTACAGAGAGCATACGTTGCAGTGTGGGAAACGCAAGGCAATGGTACAATGTTGACACAAAAGCTAGTTCTTACAGTCTCTTTATATAGGTCAAAATATACAGAGGTGAGGGTTGGGGCTTGACAAACGTTGAAAGGTACTCAGGGAAACTCTTCACCTAAAGAAGGTCTTCTAAATAAGACAGTTCTAGGATTGGGTAAACTAATTGCTGTTCACTGCATGGTGATGTCAGTCCCAGAGTGCTTTGTCTGCAAGAAGTGGGGAGTGGGCATAGGATGTTTGAGTGAGCTAAGAGATTGCAAGATGGATGAAATCTGTTTCTGAACTGCGACTCCTCCTCGAGCTCCACTAACTCCGCCCCCTCTCCTGGCTGCTCTGCATCAGAGAGTATCAGAGAGTATCTAGTAAGTCCCAAGACCTTAGTGTCCAAGCAGGGCATTCCTTTGAACTACGGGCCCCCTTCGCACCTCCTGGAGTATTTCCTGTCCTCTGGGGAAGGTGAAATCAGAAAGAACAAATGGGACTTTTATGCTGAGCCAAAAGGGTTTGTTTTGTGTAAAACTTGGTCCCAGACAATGGCTAATAGTCAAAGGCCCTATCAGTGAAATAGGTCACTAGAAACCAAGCTGAGAATAAAATGACATCAGAAGGTTTGGCTAGTTTAATTGTATAATCCCAGGGCCCACCATGTTAAACCACATATGATGGACTTATGTTTATTTACTAATCAAGTTGCCATCAGGCTCTGGGGCGTACACAATTGCATCACATTTTGTTTAAAGGATGTCCTTAATTGTTGAAAATGTTGGGTTCCAACAGGCAATTTGAAGGAATGTTATTCACCTGTTCCTCTGTAACGGAAATGTTGCCAAATGAAAGGGCAGCTGCTATAGGTGTCCGTGTACAGTCCTAATAGAGTTACATGTTTGTGCTACACTTTTAGATATCTAGAATTATGAACTCTCCTGCCAGCTTTTCATTCCTCTTTTCTTAATCCATAATACAGCTGGTGCACAAAACAACTTGGCTGTGAGTTTGTGTCTTGGTAGAACATTGTGATGAATCCTGAGGAGTCATCACTGATCCCCCAGCATGGAGTCTCCTCCCAGGGGGCCAGGGGACGGCAGCCACTATCCGATCCTGACCCTGGGGCTGGTATTCTGAGGGTGGATCACATAGGAGGAGATGGCTGTTCAGGGGAGAGTGGTGACTCCAGCAGGAGGGAAGTGCTATTCTTCCCTTTCTTGCAAGGACGATCCCTTAAGTCCAGAGTTGTTAATGGCCTGCTGTCATTATTCAGAACCATCTAACTTTAAAACTCCAAAAGACACTTTGTTTAAACAAAAACCGTATTCAGTCTTCATGTGCGCATGGTGAACCTAGAACATATCAAACATCTGATGTTTAAGGTGATTGCATTTTAAATGCAACTGTTCAACAATGTGACTTAAAATCAGTTGAAACTTCCTGGGACTCCAAGTCCCAGAAAGCCTCAGGTACTGCGACCAGCAAGAGGAACAAGGAGTTCATGTGGAGGAGATGTGACGCTAAGAGGAATGTGCAGTCTAGTCATGTACCTAATCAGCTGCACAGGTCATCTGAACCCACGCAGCAAGAGGAACGAATATAGAATGAGCAGAAAGGCTGCAGAGTGCACGGTGCGGGAAGTGAGAAGCGGGAAGCGAGACGGGTGGCAGAGGAAATACTACGGAGAAGAGCCATGGGGAGAAGAGGAGGCATCTGCCAGCAGCAGATTGGTGGCATTCGGGACAAGAGAGGAGGATCTCCAGTGATGCTGAGATGAATGTGTGCAGCGGGGCCCAAGGAGACGGGTCCTGCTAAGCTGCATTGGATCTGGCAGCTGTGAGACAAGCCTGGTATCAGGAGATGACATAGACAACAGATTTAGATTCAACAGAGTCTTTATTAAATCTCAAGATGGTGTAATGCCTAACTTTCCCTTAACTATGGTGGGAATGTCCCTACCTAAAGAAAACTAAAGGACGTCTTGGTCCGTAAATCCCATCAAAAAGTATGTCTGTGTCAAAACCTATGCTTGCCTTCACATCTAGAACTAAACATGGTGTGGGGTTTCTCTTAGACAACAACAGAATAGTGTTCTAAAGGAAAGTGTCAGCTATTCTTATTTCCAGGTTCTCCTTGGATTCCCTATCCAAGTTCAACACAGTTCCAATAGCTTCTTGTTTCAACAATGTCCCGACAGGCCTTGAGCTTCCCTTCCCGAAGTGTGATATAGTACCGTTCACACAAAAAGGAGGCCTTGAGGTTCTCTTTACCAGGTTCAATATGACACAGTTCACACCGAAGAAAAGGGTGTCTTGAGGTTCCCTTCCCTTAGACAGAAGCCCTCATTAGAACTCTGGCGGTAGCCATGCTGTTAAAAACGGCACGGCTGCCACCGGAGTTGCTTTTTTTCCGGCACCCGTAAATGGGCAAGAACCGGGTCATGCCGAGTTAGGCGGACCCGGTAATTGCCCATTTTCGGGTGCCGGAATCAAGTGCCTCCTCATCCCCATTCTGCCCCATAAGGCTGAATGGGGATGGTGACATCAGATGCACCGGCACAACTCAGCATGTGCCGGTGCATCCGACGTGCTCTGCTCGTGGGTGCCGTTACACCCGCCAGGAAAAACCTGGCAGGTGAAACGGTTCCTGCGAGCAGAGCCCATAGTATGGCGGTCCGGGAAGTACGGTACCGGCATGCTTACCGGTACCATACTTCCCAGACCGCCATGCTCATAATGAGGGCCAGTGTTTCTCAATTCTTGCAACTCTCAGGGTTCCCTTCCCCAAGATTTCACTGAAGCACTTTTGCTAATTTTATTCATTCAATGTTCAATATCTTGCAATAGGTCCACTTGACCCACCCTCAAGCTTGCTTTATCAATGTTTTCAAAGTTCTTCCTGGTTCAATTTCAATGTCCTTTGCTTGTCAGCATTTAGCACTCTCTGGTCTAGGTGCAGTTGTCAGACCAAACGGTCCACCCATTACAGGTCACGCAAACAGGAAACCTAAGCTTCTCCTTAGCTTCATTTGTGATGTCCCTGATCTTCTGGTCTAGGCGCAGTCGGTTGACCTCACGGGCCACCCATTGGTATACCGTTGTTGACTGCTTTTTTTACGAGTACACAATTAGGAAAAAGGTCATCAAAATGTTGGAGGGGTGGGAAAGGGCAGTTAAGGGGTTGGGGGGTCGGAAATAGTTAAAAATGGCTGGGGGCGGGAGGCTTTGGGGGGAAACCCCCCTAAAAAAATGTACCTTTTTTGGAATTGTGTACTCGTAAAAAAAGCAGTCGTAAAAATGACTGTCAATGAAAGAACATAGAACCCACTCATTAAAGGTCACGCAACCATAAATTCCCTTAGTTTTATTTGGCCCCTTCACAGCCTCTTCTGCCTTGGGCTTTTGACTTTGCACACTTGTATTCTCCTTGGTTAATGTGATACTCTTTTGCATCAGCCTTTGCCGTGCCACAGAATTATGACTCTCTCTCACGTTGATAGTTAGAATGCTCAATTGTTTGCTACATTTTCCATAAGTTTTAACTCTGCTCACAGTGCTGATATTCAATGTGTTCGTTTTACTTTAAATGTTGATTTACTATTCAATAAGTCATGATCTTATTCAGATATCACTTTTCATTCAGTTTGGTATTCAATATAGTACACATTCACTTGGGGCGTCACCTGCCTGCGGCCCCCTTCTCCCAGCTGGCTCTCAAGCTCCAGTTGCCTCTGGATCTCCTCGGCACGGACAGCATCTCTCTCTCTCTCTCTCTCTCTCTCTCTCTCTCATCAGTTTGGCAGCCCCAGCGGCCCACCTTCCAGTTTGAAGGTGCCCGATCCTGCACCCACCAGTTGTAGGTCCTCCGGGATCGATGCGGGTATTCAGACATCTCAGTCTCTTCACAACACATCGGTTCTCCTCTCACGTTATGTTTGGGCCTCCTCCTTTTATACACCTGAGCCCTATTAAGGGGCCGCCTCGGGTGTGAGTCGTGGGCTTCTCTTACCTGGCCATAATTAATCCAATGAATGGCTCATGCCTGACCTTCAGTATTGGATGGCTCTATACTGCTCTTCTTCGTCCCAGTACAAGAGCGGTGTCTGTAGTAGGTAGTGTGCATTACTCCTAGTTGCTACTTCCTCTTCTCAGTACTTGGTGAGTACTCGCTGTGAAAATGAAGGCATGAATGAAAGTAACCCATGAAGACTGGGGGAAGGGAGGGTAAGTGTGTTAGGGAAGGGGAATAGCATGTCTCGCCATCTGGCCCTCTCTCTCCAATCCCCAATGATCCTCCACTCAGGTGATCCTCCCTCGCTTGTCTGCCCACAGGGTCGGGATACAAAAGAGATGGCCCTTCCCTGGCCACCTAAGCAGAGGATCTCTGCTCAGGGAGGAAGGATAGGACAGGGGCAACACGTTACTCTTGGAAGCAGGACAATGCAGCCCAACACAGGTTCAAATCCTGATCCCGCACTTAGAAACCACTTTGTGGTATTAAGCATGTTATGAATGAACAATACATAAATAAATCCAATCCCTGAGGAGTGGTTGTGAAAGTGCCTTTAGGGTTCTCACATAGCAAAGGACTTCTAAACTGACATGTGAACCAAACGAGACTCTGCCAAGAAGGAAAAGCTGGCCCCACGCAAGTGCCTCACAGCAGACGCACAGTGAACCGGTGAGTCCGCCTAAAAGCGCAGGGGGCCATGGGACGTGTGAACACGCTAAAAAGTGTTTTGTAAGCATTTTTTAATACTGACCAAATAGAACTGAAAATAGAAGGCGAGCATGGTACAATTCCCCTGACATGAGAGGTCAATTGGGGGAAACCTGGAACCAAAATTGCCATAAGACAGAAGACACTGTGAGAGAAACAAAGAGACAAGAGTTGTACAATTTTCCTGACATGAGATGTCAGTTGGGGGAAACCTGGAACAAGCTTTGCCAAGAGCCAACATAGATTGTGAGAGAAACAAGGAGGCAAGAGTTATACAATTCAGATGTCAGTTGGGGGAAACTTTGAACAACCATTGCCAAGAGCCAAGAGAGATTGAAAGAAAGGTTGACAGACAGCGCTTGAACAAACCTTCATATATGGGATGTCAGTATGGGGGAAATTGGCACAAGTAACAAATGAAGTCAACAAAGTTGTGCTATTAAAGAAGTACAATTGTGTGATACCTAAGGAGAATGTGAATGTTGCAGAGAGGCCTGATAAGAGTATCCGGTAGAGATCCTTTTTGGAAAGAAACACCTGGCAGGAGAGTAAACCAGGATATCAAGTGTTTTTCAGTTGAGAAGTTTACTGGCATGAGAGTTTTCCTGGGAAACTCACTTTGAACTGGTGTGTTGAAGAGAGACTTGCTCATATTACGTTCTTGGTTCAATCGAACATTTCATGAAGCAGAGACTTTGAAAAGACTGGCCTTTTGACATACTTGAATCACTAATGGAGAAAAGACATTTGCTAAGCCATCCTGAAAAGTAGGTAATACTTTCCTTGGCCACATTCTAACCACTGTTGTGGAAAAGACATTTTGCTTGCCATTCTGAAAGACTACGGGAGACTCTTTGTTATATTCCATCCAGTTTTGTGGATGGAACATGTGTTTTGCCATCCTGAGGAGAGTATTAGGAAAAGAGACATTTGTGTTTCCTTTAAGAGACTGGTCTTGACACAGAACATTGTGAATAGTTTTCCTGAAACAATCCAGGGGAAGGGAATCAACCCTGTACACAAGGAATTATTATGTGTGAGTTTTTGCACATTTCTGTTGTGTTAAACTTTGAAACATTGACTGTGCACCTTCTGCTTGTGTATGTTAGTGGGAGGGTCAGATTTAGTTTGGACACAAGGGCAGGATGCCTTAGTTTTAGTTTCACAGGAAGAGGCATTCACATTAGGGTAAGGAAATATAGGCCTTTATCCAAACCCCTTTCTGTTAATAAAATTGCTAATGTTGAGAATATGGCCACTTTGTATCTGCCTCATTTCTGACCCCTCACAATACCTGGTTGTGATGCTTATGAGCCAAAACAACAAAGCGTCGGTCCGTGGCCATTTTGGACACTCACTTTTAATCTGACTAATAACGCATAGGCCTTTTTGCAGGCTTTGCGACCTCAGCAGAACACGCAGATAACATGGTAGCGAAGACAGAGCAAGGTCACACAAATATTATTATCGAAGGAGCTCACTGTGGGGAATAGTTATGGTATTGTCCACTAAAGGACGAACTGGAAGGGAGTTGGAGCGCATTGCAGGTGCAGTGATAAGGAGCCCTGGAAATTAATGCAAAGAGAAGAGACTGGCTTTTTCCACTCTTTGCATCCTTCACTTAGGATCTGCTCTTCGGCCGAGGGCAGCCATAACGGAGGGAGGAGGGGAAAAGACCCCATAAGAATAAAGAGGCTGGTAAGCAGGAGAGCAGTCAGAACTTGGATACCCAGGTAAAGTAGTCTCGCTGGAAGGGAGGACGCTCCGCTCCAGACCCCGTTATTGTGCATGATCTCTTTCCCTACCTGCTGTGGGTCTAAGCCGTGTTGTAGTGGCCAAGATGAAGGTGTCTTCAGTAACAGCACTGACGGTGACGTACATTCCTATCTATATCCCAATATAACTAACTACATGTTGACTTCTTATTCATGAGTATCTAGGCATACTGAAGTATAGAGATATCTAAACTTGTGTCCAGTATAATAAATGGTCTATAACGAGCCTTTCATAATTATCTTCATTGGTCGTTATGAGTCTTATTTTTTGCCTATCTCAGTCCAACTGTTTATTGTGTGGTAATGGCCGGGAACTGGTAAGTCTGAGGTGTTCCCCAACAAGGGCCATGTAAGAGCACAACATTTTGGCGCTGTGAGTAGGGTTCTTGTTCTGGTTTTGATGCCAAGAAACTCTATTATTATAATTTTCTTTAAAAAATACATTTTTTAAAAAGAGAGTGTTTGGACCTGGAACTACAAAAAATAAAAAATAAATTCTGTTGGTTGTGGTTCATTTAAATGTACTAAAGTACGAATCTGTGTTAAAGGTACTCAGGGGGGACGTGAAATATCCATTTGAGATTATGAGTTCCCTGTTTAGGAAAAAGGGGAGTTCCGCAGGTGGAAATTGCCCCGAGGTAACTATCTCAGAAGTGACTAAAAGCCCATATGATGAGGTTGCTAAAATGTGGGAATGTGGTGCAGGACTGAGTGAAACCTGTGATATTAGCATAGGAGAGGCCAGCCCTGAAGAGGTGGTGAAGTGCCTATTGCAAGTGCCAGTGCAGAGAGAGAAATAGTGCTCAGCCCTAGGAAGAAGGGGTTGGATTTTGCTGCATGCCTTCCGTAAAATGCATCAGCAAAATGTACAGTTGCAAGCGAAAGTGGAGAGATTAGAAAAGGAGGTTGCAGCTGAAAAGCAGATTGCTTTAATGCAACAACTTCAAATGAAATTGTATAATGATAAAGCAGATAAATATCAAGCAGTGGCTGAGCGAGCGGAAGTTAGAGTGGCTCGCTATAAATATAGGAAAAGACGGGGTAGAGTGAATTCAAAGAGGTCGGCAACCGTGCTTGCCTCTGCAGAAATGGATTGGGACCCAGACAAATAGGGCGGAGATGTATTTGATACGACCATTACCGACGATAGTTTGGAACCTTAAGGTAGTCCTATACCAAGTCCTGCTCAGAAGAAGATAACGGTCAAACCTATAGTGCACAGAAAGATGGGTCGTCACCCATTGCTTCCAAGGGGGGGTCGTGGTAAATATGACCGCATTGGAAGATTATTCACAGCAAGAAGTTGGGGAGATTATTACATGGTTAAAACATAAAGCGGGTGAATCTCTATTGACATGGATGGTTCGATTTTTTGACGTTGGGGAGTGTAATGAGGAACCAATAGCGGCCAATACGGAACAATACAAGAGGGAGGGGGATGAGTCTATGATCACACCAGACCATATAATGACAAGTTTAAGGGACACGCGGGAACAAGTAAAAGCCCAGACTACATGTCCCAGAATGCCCCACCAATCAACTATCACACCGGACAATACAAATATAAGAGACACAAGAGAAAAGACACAAACTACATATCCCAGAATGCCCCAAGGCATACATAATCAAAACAAAAGCCAGAAAGTGGGAATAGAAATCAGACAAGGAAGACAAGGAAGACGGAAAACCACCTTTCCATATAGTGGGAGCTCCGGGCAGGCGGGGGTTAAATGCAAAGCTAACTACGTGAAGTTGAAGCTGGGAAGAGGTGAATTAGCCTCAGGTGTAAGGAGCCCAGGGCTGGGAACGCCTAACGCTAATTACTGGGGAGCATCAGAAAACAGCTCAACTTGTCTCTCGTTTTGCAGAAGTGGAAGGAGGCTGACTGAGTGGACTCGGAATGGTACAAGGACAATACCCCATATCGGTGGGCGTATTAGAGAAAAAAGGAAAACTCACCGGAGTGTACCGTACCGGACCTTTAGTCAAATCCGACTGCACAGCAGATGAAGACGCCTGAGTCCCAACGGCGGGAAAAGGAAAGTTTGGTTATTTACTGAAGTCCAGCCAAGGCCAGTGTGGAACGGCTGGCTCCGAGCACCGGCCGCAGAGCTTGAACCGAAAGGCTCAGAACCATTCGGAAGTGTTGAGTAAACGCTCAGGACTGAATATTGCTGCTTTGAACAAAGAAAGACTGCCATTCCTGTGTTATCCGTATTTTGAACTGCATTAATTTGTGAACAAGCAATACTGCAATCCTTGAGTTGTGTCTTTTGAGCACCCTAGAAGACGCTTTAGTTTGGTTTTTTTGATATGAACGTTAAAGTGAAGTTAATTGGATAAAGAGAAATCCGGGTGCACAACCATTTAACCTCTGGTGAGCTGTAAGAAATAAATATTATTGGGTAACTTACCTCCTTGTCTCTGGCTCACTACTTTACAGGGAGGCAGGTATTCTAGTTGATGCGACAGATTCCCCTACATTTTTACCCTTAACTCAGGAAGTACAAATACATGAAGTCCTGCATGAAGGTCCGCCCCGTGATGATAATGGAGATGAGGGACAAACGTTGGCGCCTCATGGGTGCAATCGTAAATACCCAATTACGAAATATTGTCCGACTGAAGAGAGAAACATGATATACATTGAAAGAGACCATTCAGAGGGTAAGGGAACATGCAATGAAAGAGGCCATTCATGTGGGAACTCCCGAATTTATGTGAATGGTGAACCTATCGGTTTCAGCCAGGAACACTCTTATTTGAACTGCCCCTCCAGCATATAAAAACATTATGATGACTTTGATGTTGGTGGGAATGACTGGCAAAGTCACGGATAAAGTGGTGGATGTGATTAGGCAATTATCAGATTTAGGGGAGTGGGAAAGGTTGGAAGAACAGCCAAAGGAGGGTGAGAGGGAGGGGCGGCGCGAAAGGCACACTCCAGGTAAATGATTTGATAGTCGTGACTCTCGCGTATCCAGGAAAGATATGTTTTTTGCCATTTTGAAAGATGGGGTTCCGCAAAGTGAAATTGATGGAATTGAAACGCATGAAATGTATCAATTGTTTAAAAAAAGGTGCTTGGACAGAAGGGAGCGTTTCAAACAGGTAAAGTGGCAGGAAGTAGTGAAACCAAAGAAGGAGGAGGATCCGTTTGGACCCCCTTCTGGAAGGGAAAGTGAGGGGAGTACACTTGAATCCGCAACCTCTCTACCAGCTTATGCATATTTGGGGAAGATGGTCAGTGCGATGGTGAAGAGAGTGTCCAAGTGTATGCACTCCAAGTACGAATAGGATGAGGGCAAAACCCCAGTAATAACAGCCCATATTAAGGTGGATAGACGGCTTCATGTGAAAGTGAAACTATTTTGGCAATCAGGGAATATGCAAGAGGTCCGAGCCTTAATTGATACCGGGGCGGAAGCCTCCTTGATACATGGGAATCCCACTAAATTCAAGGGAAGACACTTTATGAATACAGGACTAGGTGGCAAAGAGACTCCTGCCGTCCAGACTAAAGTTGATATGAAAATAGGTCATTTGAAAAGAGACACTTATCAAGTATTGATTGTTCCCCTTCCCGAATACATTATTAGATTTGATATTTTGGAAGGCTTGACCCTAGGATTAGAAGGTAAATTATACCAGTATGGGGTAAGTGCGTTTACTTGTACACCGGTGATGGTTGAACAGCTACGTATGCCCCCGGTACAGGTGCCAGTTGCGACAAAAACAGTATCTATGATATCAGGTGATGGTCTGTCCAGGCACATGGTGAGTTAGAAAGGATGTTGATGTTGCAATTGAAGTCCGCTAGCCAGTATAAGGTCCTACCTTTGTTGTGAGTGAGTACTTAGATTCGGTGTGGGAAGCCTAGTCCAGAGATTGAACTGGCAAGGGTTAAAGCCTTTGAGTCTTTGGCACCTTGGAACCCAAGGTTGAGGTCTCCAAGTAAAATTATTTGAGAACCAGGCTTTGTATTGTTTGAGAGGGGAAGAGTAATAAGAAGAGTAATATCTTCACATTTGGATACAGGCCCAGGTGGTCTGTAAATGCGGTGTATACTTTTAACCGCCTGCCAATGGGCTATATGCATAGCCCCACGATCTGTCGCCGTCCGGTGGCAGAACATTTAAATACAATTCCTTTTAAAACAGAAAGCGACGGGCATGAGGGCTGGGGAGCCTGGGATTTTTTTGCCCCTGAAATGATGGTGGCCCTCCCACACCAAGTGGAAAGGGGGGCCATCCCTTGTAGCTCTCCCTGGGGGCAGATGTATGCCCCCAGGCAGGAGTACATGAGGTGGCCCCCCATCCAATTGTGAGTGGGGGGGGCACCAGGAATAAGTGTGCAGGCCCCCGAAAAGATGGGGCCTGTCCCACACATTTCCAGTGGCCCTCTCCCCAAATGGAGCGGGTCGTACCTCACGCAGCCGTTTGTAGGAGGCCCAGGGAGGCCTGCATGAGGTGCCTCCGCCACCCATTTGGGGTGAGGGGGGAGAGGGCCCCCAAAAATTGTGGGACAGGCCTCCCAGTTGGTGGGGCGGTAAGTTTTGGGCACACCGGTGCCAGATTGGCACACCAATGTGCCCCTCTGCACCAAGGGGAGTTGGGTTACCAAAGGAAAAAAGGGAAAATGGTGGAACGCATTTTAGGGGGGGCTGTGGGGCACCCCAAAGGGACAGAGAATTTTCTAATGGGATAGGGCGTTGACCTCCCCACCCCCACCCACAATGGAGTGGGTGCCATGTCATGCAGCCCTTCCTGGGACCAGATATCTGCTCCTGGGAAGGGACGCCTGAGCCCAGGGAGGAGTGCAGGACAGCCCCCCCTTATCTGCCCCCGGGGAGGGCTACATTTTGCTGGTGTGACCATAGGTAACACATGTTTTTTGTTTTGTTTACAGCTTTTTCTACGCAAGCAGCTGCAACGTTATGTGGGTACTGTTTTTTATTATTCTATGGTTAGGGCCCACTGTCAGTGGGGTGGGTGAGACTGGGGCTGGATTGTTGGTGGTGTGGATGGGAATGGGCCGTCTGGGCAGATATGTTGGTGGGCTGGGACACAATTGCAGGGGCAGGCCACAAATTGCCCCCCATGCCAACATAACATTGGTGTTTCCCTGGGAGCAAATCTCTCCCATGTGAGTTGTCCGTCTGTAAGCCCAGGCTCCACCTCTGGCTGTGCTATGTTACAGATGTCACCTCCGAGGAGGAATGGGGATCCTGCCGGGGCTCCCTGGAGCTGCTGCTGTGCTTAGGGGGACGGTACACCCACATGGTACATGGATGTCCAAGGCCAGTGACATCACCTCCAACCGTCCTGGAGTTGCGGCTGGGCTGCATTACAGCTTTTCCCTTCAGGGAGGTATTGGCACACCGCCGGGACTCCCTGGTGGGGAGAAGCTGTAACGCAGGGCAGCCAGGGCTCCAGCAAAGTCAGCGGGAATATCCCTGGACTTGGGCACCCTTCCCCCATGTGGGTCTTTGCCGGGGGTTCTGGGTAATACATTCTGGGCCGATTTGTGTAAGTCAGACCTCTGTCGATTCCCACGGGTGTCCTCTTTTGGGAAATGCTTTCCCTGTTCCTTGCTGGCTTCGACACTCTAGGCCCAAATCTGTAGGTTGCCCACATGAACAAATGGGCTGTGCCGAAAGGCTTGGGGTTACCAGTGGGTTACCCTTTCCCTTTTGCGCCCCCGGTAGGTGCACCCACACATGCACTAAGGAACCTCCCGCCCAACCAAAGGCTGTTCTTCAGGCCTGCCAGGATTCTTCATGTTTTTTTGTTTGGGCTGTTAGTTTGCACATGCGCCACCTATAAGATGAAACTATTGCATTAAAATACGGATAGGTAGAAATGGCGTATGAGGAGGGACACACAGCTTGTAGGTGTTGTTTGGTTATGTGCCTGCCCAGTGACTGCCGATGGCCATGCTAATCCCTATGGCCATTCCCACCCACTTCCGGTACCTCCCCGCCCAAAACACCTCCTCACGGGAACTCTCTGAGCTCGCTTTAACCAAGCCTTACCATCAAACTTTGCACTCGAAGTGCCTGCCAGTATTTTTCAAAGCAGTCTTCTGCGAATTAATGACTTAATTAGAGCTGTAAACCTTTACCAAGTCTGTCTTCATTCACTGAATAAGCACTATGTGTGTCCTTCACAGACGTGCTGTTAAAAACAAGCAATGGCAAAGCCAACAGTTTTTGCTTGTGTATACGTATTAGGCATTTGCCAGGCACTGTCAGATGCCCGGGCACACACATCATTTTGCTCTTGTTACCATCAATGACCAGTTAATACACTATTTTAGTCATTTTGGCTTTTTCACTCTAAGTCTGTATGGTGAATTTATTGTGACATTAATTAAAACCCCCCCTGTTTTGGGTTTTTACGAAATTAATGAGTGTTCAGTCTTACTACTAACCTAATTAGAATACCATTGGTTAACTATAACAAATGCATTTAAAAATTGTTGAACCATCATTTGATGGACTTATGATAGAGTGCAGGGGATGGGGGGGTTCCTAGCTTTGGATCCTCGTTTTTTGTTTCTTCTTATACGGTTGTTGTGACCCTGTGCCAGGTTCACGTTTCCTCCCACGCACCTCAAAAGAATATTTACATTTTTACACATCATTGAGCAAATCAATTTCTAACTATATAATATTAGGGAGTGCTTCTACTGATCTACCCCTTTGCATAGTTTGTTATTTCACTGGTCTCTACCAGTGTGGCACATTTTGTAGACAGCACCCAACCTTGTGAAACTATTCATTTATAACATGTCCTTTTCACGAATTAATGAACTTTCTGTCAGATACCGAGGCTTCCTCCCCCAACTGCTCACCTGTTTCTTCCGGAATGGGTTCTGTAAGAATAGCCTCTGAATTCTTCTGATCCCTCCTCCTTGTGGGAGTCTTGTCCTTTGGTGCTCGGGCCTTTTTATCGTACAGATAGGGTCTGTCCCCTCCGGAGGCCACCTTGGCAGAGATATTCCCTGACCGCGGGGATCCCCAGGGGGCCAGTCCTAGATTCAGGGAAAAAGCACTAAGGCAGAAAAAACCCTGTTCCCAATTGGGTTCTGTTGGGCGGCAAATAGATCTCCTCTCTTCCAGTTATGAAAGTTCCATTTGCAGCAGGCAAGGAAGTCCATTAGACTTGAGAACAAACTCCACCGCTGATGAATATGATACAAACTGCTCAGTGTATCCAGGAGATGTGGAATATATAGAACAGGAGATATCTAAGAAAGATACTAGAGCCAGACAGTTCAGACTAAACAGAATAACAGAGAGAAAGTACTAGAAAAGAATGGTAAGTAGGTAAAGAATAAAAGAACCCAATCAGAACAGACCGCAAAGGCGGACAGTTAGGAAGAAAGGAAGAAGTACCGTGAAAGAAACCCACTCACCAGTTAAGAAAAGGCTCCTTAAGGTCGTAGCGCGAGCAAAGGCTCCGCTCGCTAAAACAGAGTGACGGCGCCGGTTGCAATTATACCCCCGGTACCTAAAAGTAAAAGGAATGAAAAGACCAGTAGTGCTCAAAAGAAATACCAACAGAAATAAGCATTAAGAAGGCAAAGAAAAAAGTAAGCACGGCACGGCACAGAGCAAGCCGAGTTCCGCGTGCAGTGCAGTAGAATTCAGGCAAAGGAGAAAGCGAAAAAAAAAACGGGAGTGCAAGGCAAACACAAGAAGGGCTGAAGAGCACAGTAAGGAATCAAAATAGGCGAAAGTAGGCAGCCGGAACGGATGAATTTCACGAGAGAATCTCCACACGAACCGAGCGTTGGTAAACAGATACAACGCGTCGGCTTGTGGGAGGAGCCTGCCTATAAAGGGCCGGCGGCCATCTTGGGTGAGGACTGGAGCGTGATCAAAGCTTCCAGCGCTTCCACAGCCTCCAATTCCTGACAGTATACCCCCTCTTTCTCGGGGCACCCCCGGGTTTGCCCGGATGGAGTTGATGGAACTTCTGCACCAAACGCGGGGCGTGTATATGACCCACAGGTTCCCACGTCCTCTCTGCTACTGGATAGTTCTTCCAATGAACCAGATAGTACAACCGCCCTTTGCGGTAACTAGAATCCACCAGATGAGACACCTCGTATTCTTCAGGTGTTGGTTTCACTCGGGCTCGTGTACGGTTCACAGGTCTCTTGAAAGGATCCTCCTTATGTTCTTTGAGAAGGGAGACATGAAAGACAGGATGTACCCTTCTGAGGTATTCTGGCATCCTGAGTTTATAAGCAACTGGATTGATTTGTTGTATGATGGAAAATGGCCCAAGGAAACGAGAGGAGAACTTCCCCTTATGAACCCACTTGGGTAGGAATCTGGTGGATAACCAGACTAATTGTCCCACCTTCCAGCTGGGATGGGCTCTCCGACCCTTGTCGGCCCATCTCTTTTGTGAAAGCTGACTTGCTTGGTGTGCCTCCTTAGCGAGTTTGTGAGCTTCTTGCAAGTCCTGTAGAATCGTATCCAGAGTCGGAATTTTGGTTGAAGGCGGACTGAGCCCGGGCAGGTGTTGAGGATGGTAGCCATAGGTACAATAGAAAGGACTCATCTGGATCGAGGTGTGAAGAGAGTTGTTGTAGGCGAATTCCGCTTGTGGGAGGAAGCGATACCACTCTTCCTGCTGTGGACTGCAAAAACACCTGAGATATTGCTCCAGATTGGCATTGAGTCTCTCCGTTTGGCCGTTGCTTTGAGGATGATATCCTGAGGAAAGAGCCTTATGAATTCCGAGAACCTGGCAGAGGGAAGACCAAAACTTCGAGGTAAATTGTGGTCCTCTGTCCGAAACTATGGTCTTAGGTAGGCCATGTAGACGGACTATGTCTTGGAGAAAAGTTGCAGCCATTTCTGAGGCCGAAGGCACTTGCTTGAAGGCGGAGAAATGTGCCAGTTTGCTAAAGGAATCGACCGTCACCATGATCGTGGTCATTCCGTATGACGGAGGCAGATCCACAATAAAGTCAGTGGATAAGTGTTCCCATGGGCGATCCGGTAAGGAGTGTTGGTGTAATAACCCCAGAGGTTTTGCTGTTTGGTGTTTGTTGGAAGCACATATTGAACAAGTAGAGACATACTGACCTACGTCCCTTCGTAGGGTAGGCCACCAAAATCCTCTCCGGACCAAATCAAAGGTCTTCCTAATACCAGAATGTCCTGTCAGGGGGGTGTCATGACACCAAGAAAGTATCTGTTCTTGCAGCTTCTTTGTGGGGATATGGAGGGCTCCTTCATGATAAAACAACCCGTCCTTTTCCTGTTTAGTAGATAGCGGAAATTCAGAACACATCTGATATTGAGGGATTAAATCCTGAAGAAACGAAACCGTAGAAGCCAACACAGTGAGATGTGGCAATACCAGTTCATGTCCTATATAGGATCCGGATGGATATCCTAGGCTTCTAGATAAGGTGTCTGCCTTCTTGTTTTCTGTGCCAGGTATGTAAGTTATCATGAAGTCGTATTGTAGGAAAAAATACGCCCATCTGGCGTGTCTGGCGTTGGAACATTCCAATTGTTGTAAGACCCGTAGGTTGCGGTGGTCAGTTCTAATAGTGAAAGGATGTGTGGCTCCCTGCAAGAGGTGTCTCCACTCTTGGCAGGCCAACTTTATGGCCAAAAGTTCCTTTTCGATAACAGAGTAGTTTCGCTCACTACTAGTTAAAGTCTTGGAGTAGTATGCGATCGGATGTTCATAGCTGTCTTCTGTCTCTTGAAGTAATACTGCCCCTACTGCCCCCGTAGAAGCATCTGTTTCCAGAATAAAGGGCTTAGCCTGATCTGGTTGGACCAGGATGGGTGCTGTGGAAAAACATTCCTTTAAAAAGTCGAAAGCTTTTCGAGGTTCTCCGTCAAAAGTGAATCTAACGCCCTTCTTCAACAAGGAGGTCAGAGGGAGTACCTTTTTGGAAAAATTGGGAATAAACCTCCTATAAAAATTTGCCAATCCTAGAAACCCTTGCAGTTCCTTGATGTTGGTAGGATCTTTCCAGTTTCTTATGGCCTTTACCTTATTTGCATCCATTTCAATACCTTCCTTAGACAATACGAAACCCAAGTAGGACACCCTCGTGGATTCGAATGAACACTTCTCTGGCTTTACTAGCAGATAATGGGACTGCAAACGTTGTAAAACCAGTCGGACCAATGATCTGTGCTCAGACAAGGACTTGGAGTAGATCAGGATGTCGTCCAGGTACACCACTACCGACACAAACAGCATGTCAGCGAAAACCTTGTCCATGTACCTCTGGAAGACGGCTGGTGCGTTTACTAGGCCAAAGGGCATCACACGATATTCATAGAGCCCGAATGGGGTGCGGAAAGCCGTCTTCCACTCGTCTCCTTGTCTGATTCTCAAGAGGTGATAGGCGCCTCTCAGGTCAAGCTTTGTGAAGTACTCCGCCCCTTGTACAGCCTCCAAGACGTCCCGGATCAAGGGCATGGGATATCTATCCCGGACAGTGACCTTGTTGAGACCCCTGTAGTCTATACAAGGGCGAAGCTCTGTCGAGTCCTTTTTTGGGATGAAGAATAGGGAGGCACCACATGAAGATTTGGACTCTTGAATGAGTCCGTTCTGCAAATTTGCATCTAGATACTCTCTTAATGCCTTCCTTTCCGGTAGTGACAAAGGGTACATTCTTCCGAACGGTACCACTGCTTCCGGTATCAGATCGATACAGCAATCCTCGGTTCTATGGGGTGGTAGTTGTTTTGGAATTATGTCCATGAATACCTCTGAGAAGTCCTGGTAATGTAAGGGAACCGAGGCCACTGTGACTGGCTTCTGGATACTTCTCCTGCGGTCTATGGTGTGGGGAGCGTTACACAAGGTCATACAGTGATAATCACAGAACTTAGAATTGAAAGAGACCCGATTTGCAGTCCAATCAATGTGAGGGTTGTGTCTTCTTAACCAAGGAATCCCTAATACCAATGGGAAATGAGCAGCTCGGATCTGATCAAACACCAGAAACTCTTCATGTTGACCTAACCTCACCCTTAATGGAACAGTTTCCAAAGTTATGAGTCCGGATGACAAGGGCCTACCATCAACCCCTTCTACCGGAATCGGGGTGACCTTGGGTTTGGCGGGTACCAAGTGCTCTGTAGCCCACTTGGAGTCGATGAAATTTCCCGCTGCTCCACAATCCAACATGGCGAACACCTCTGTGGGAGCTTCTTCGGTTAACCATAGGTCCACTCTGAACACCATTAAACTGTTGTCTTCCGGGGTGTTCACTGCTCTTGTGTAGCTGCAAGGGTGCTTGTTACCTCCCCCGAGACTTCCCTTGCTATAGATCGGGGGCAGAAGTTTCCCTGTCGACGAGGAGGGACTTCAGTGCATTCTCTCAACAAATGTGTCGAGGAGCCACAGTACATGCATAGTCCTGCCTCTCTCCTTCTCCTTCTTTCTTCTAGCATCAGAGGACCACGGGCAGCTCCAATCTGCATAGGCTCATCTGTAGCAGGGTTGGCTCTAGGTGGAGGAGTAGGGGTTGGTTGTGAGAAGCTTCGGTTTCTTCTTCTCTCTGATCTTCTTTCTTGAAGACGGAATTCAATCTGAAGGGACAATGTCACTAGCTCCTGAAAAGATGCAGGACGGGCTACTCTGGCTAGTTCATCTTTGATTTCATCCTGGAGACCTCTTCTGTAGATGGTTTGCTGGGCGGAATCAGGCCAATCTGCCTTGGCTGCTAGCCTCTGGAAGCGAGTTAGATAAGTTTGAACGTCTGTATTTCCTTGTTTGACGTCTAGGATTGCTTCCAAGGATGAATAGAATACTTCTGGCCTATCAAACCTTTCACTGAAAACTTCCGTAAAACGGTCATAATCACTCAGAAGGGGATCGTTTCGGGTAACAAAGGGTGTAGCCCATGAGAGAGCGTTTCCGGTAAGATTGGCTATAATGAACCCAACCTTTGATCTGGCTGTCTCATAAGCGTGAGGTCGGAAGGCGAAATACACCCTGCAAGCGTCAAGGAATTCCTTCAGGCCTCCTGGATGTCCATTGTATTTGCCAAAGGAAAGGGGCATAGTAGGCAGGTCCCCGCGATCATCCCGATGTAACACCACTTGCTGTCGGAGGGCTACGTTCTCTGTTCGCAGGGCCTGCACCTCCATAGCAAGGTTCTGCAGAGCAGCCACCAACTCCTGATACTGCTCGAGTGACGCCATGAAGGATTTCGGGCGTTGTATTCTGTCAGATACCGAGGCTTCCTCCCCCAACTGCTCACCTGTTTCTTCCGGAATGGGTTCTGTAAGAATAGCCTCTGATCTCTTCTGATCCCTCCTCCTTGTGGGAGTCTTGTCCTTTGGTGCTCGGCCCTTTTTATCGTACAGATAGGGTCTGTCCCCTCCGGAGGCCACCTTGGCAGAGATATTCCCTGACCGCGGGGATCTCCAGGGGGCCAGTCCTAGATTCAGGGAAAAAGCACTAAGGCAGAAAAAACCCTGTTCCCAATTGGGTTCTGTTGGGCGGCAAATAGATCTCCTCTCTTCCAGTTATGAAAGTTCCATTTGCAGCAGGCAAGGAAGTCCGTTAGACTTGAGAACAAACTCCACCGCTGATGAATATGATACAAACTGCTCAGTGTATCCAGGAGATGTGGAATATATAGAACAGGAGATATCTAAGAAAGATACTAGAGCCAGACAGTTCAGACTAAACAGAATAACAGAGAGAAAGTACTAGAAAAGAATGGTAAGTAGGTAAAGAATAAAAGAACCCAATCAGAACAGACCGCGAAGGCGGACAGTTAGGAAGAAAGGAAGAAGTACCGTGAAAGAAACCCACTCACCAGTTAAGAAAAGGCTCCTTAAGGTCGTAGCGCGAGCAAAGGCTCCGCTCGCTAAAACAGAGTGACGGCGCCGGTTGCAATTATACCCCCGGTACCTAAAAGTAAAAGGAATGAAAAGACCAGTAGTGCTCAAAAGAAATACCAACAGAAATAAGCATTAAGAAGGCAAAGAAAAAAGTAAGCACGGCACGGCACAGAGCAAGCCGAGTTCCGCGTGCAGTGCAGTAGAATTCAGGCAAAGGAGAAAGCGAAAAAAAAAAACGGGAGTGCCAGGCAAACACAAGAAGGGCTGAAGAGCACAGTAAGGAATCAAAATAGGCGAAAGTAGGCAGCCGGAACGGATGAATTTCACGAGAGAATCTCCACACGAACCGAGCGTTGGTAAACAGATACAACGCGTCGGCTTGTGGGAGGAGCCTGCCTATAAAGGGCCGGCGGCCATCTTGGGTGAGGACTGGAGCGTGATCAAAGCTTCCAGCGCTTCCACAGCCTCCAATTCCTGACACTTATCGACAAACATGCCTCCACTTTAGCCTTTGATGCTGAAGAAGCCAAACGCATTCTGTCACTCATTAAGGACACTGAAAAATCACTACAGAACAAGGTCAGTCCAGACCGCCTTGTATTCCAGCTGGAAAAACTCATTAGGAAGGAGATCTCGCAGAAACTACACGCAAGCACATTAGTAGAATATTTCAAATCCAAAAGGATCCCTAGGGGATTGAGGGTCTACCTCCGACCCACACTGTGCAGTGAAAATAAAGCATTCATTGAAAAGTGGGACCGTATCCTGAATAAATGCTCTCTGGACCTCATTCTACTAACAATAGAGGAAGTATCTAAATCACTAACATCTATAGACACGGATATAGTCAATTTAAAAACACAACTAAGTGAATTTAAATCCTCTGAAGAACTAGCACAATTGTTGGTAGACATTAATGACAAACTATCTTCCTATAAATCAGACATCGAACAAAGGAAACTAAGGAAATTCAAAAGGGATACCTTTGACTATATGAACGACATTGTATACAACTGGCAGGAATACTACCACCATAGGAACCTCAACAGAACAAGACCTAGGAATCCTGATTCATCAAACTCTGGAAATGATAGCAGCTCGGGCAGCATAGGTGAACCAACACAACCACGCACTAAGAGCTCAACAATTGACACAACAAGTAGACCAACACCATCATTTATCGAAGGGTCACAACCTGTGGAATCAGCCACAATAACGCCGGCCATTGTCTCACCAAGATCAGATAACACTGGGGCTTTTTTAGGCCTCCGCGACAAATCAAGAGAAAAACGAGGAGAGGGCAAAGCAAAACAAAAAAAGCAAAACAGATGAGTGAAAATTTGGTAGTTAACATCTCTAAGAAAGTTCTCAATAGTGGTCAACTTGAGATGCTAAACCGAGGACTATCATTTATTCCGACGAACAACACCACCCTATTTGAGGAGAGAATCTGCTTCCATAGGCTACTAAGAAAACTTAGACTCAAAAATGTTTTTGAGTCTGAGGAAAACCTGGAAAACCACCAATCTGAGGGTGAAACATTGGAAATACGTCTGAAAAGCAACTTTGATCCTCAGGTTCAGAATTCCATCCTCAACCTTTTTGAGAAAAAAGTGATCGCGGATTTGAAACGGATTAATTATCAAATATCTACCCCCATCAATGTGAAGAAGTGCCAATTAGATCATGTGGAAGCATTGGCAAAGGATGAATCCCTAACAATAAAACCAGCTGACAAAGGCGGAGCCATTGTTGTCATGGACACTGAGGATTACACAAGAAAGTGTTTGTTATTACTTAATGAAGCTGATACCTACACCAAACTTAGTGGAGACCCAATCATGAGAATAAAATCGCTGATTGAAGACATCATTGAGGAAGCTTTGGAGAATAAATGGATTAGTTGTAAAACAAGTGAATTTTTAATTAACCATCATCCTATCACACCGGTATTCTACGGGTTGCCTAAAATCCATAAAAACCAAAATGACCCTCCACTAAGACCCATTGTGGCTGGTACAGACAGTATCTTTCACCCACTATCCATCTATATTGACCAGTTACTTCAACCACTCATACAGAATATCCCTACATATCTTAAGGATACTACGGATTTCCTGAACTGCATACAAGAAGTCAGAGCACTTAGTCCTGACTGCATACTATTCAGTATGGATGTATGTAGTTTGTACACCTCCATCCCACACGAGGAGGGCATTCAAGCAGTAGAATGGCTGCTATTAAACTCACAGGCTACGAGGGGTGACCCACAGCTGATTGTTAAACTCCTAACCTTAATACTGAACAACAATTATTTCAGATTCCAAGGGAACTTCTACCTTCAAGTCACGGGAACATCGATGGGGTCAGCAATGGCCCCGGTGTATGCAAATACCTTCATGTACAGGTTTGAGCACAGACATGTCCTGGAAAATGACGATTGGTCAAGCAGAATATTAATATGGAAGCGCTATATCGATGATGTATTTGGAATTTGGTGCGGCACCCAGGAGGAATTGACTGCTTTCTTCAACTTCTTAAACTCAGTGCATCAGAACATTAAATTCACGATGGAGGTAGGCACTCCATCCCTGCATTTCTTAGATGTCAGCCTGGAGATCAAGAACAATGCAATCGCCACCAACGTCTACCACAAACCGACGGACGTTAACAACTTATTGCACTTCTCGAGTTTTCACCCGAAGTCAATGCTAAGCAGTTTACCATACAGCCAAATCCTTCGATTGAAGAGAATTGTCTCTGACCCAGCAGGACTGGACGTTGAATGCACCAAGCTATTGGACAAGTTTGAAAAGAGGGGATATCCACAACCTATTTTGGAAGAAGCAAAGGAGAGATCCTCTAACATAAGTAAGGAACAACTTCTCACGCCCAAAATCAAAAACAAGGATACTCCACTACTTTACATGTCTAAACATTCCCGTCAAAGCTTTCAAGTCGGTAGAGCAATTAAAAAACATTGGAGTATTCTCCATAATGATCCACTACTGGAAAGGCTGTTTCCCAAATACCCAATGATGGCCTTTAAAAGAGGCCAGAACCTGAGGGACAAACTTGTGAGAGCTGAAAAACCCCCTAAAGACAGACAAATGCTTCTACAAACAAGAAAGAAAGGCACATTCCCATGCCTGGGGTGTTCCAGTTGTAACAACGTGATTAAAGGTGAAAGCATATCACATCCTCTTACGGGTAAGAAATTCAAACTTAGAGACTTTGCAACCTGCATGTCGATAGGAGTTATCTACACAATCAAATGCCCTTGTGACAAACTGTACGTGGGCCAGACCACAAGAGCGGTTAAGGAAAGAATAACCGAGCATAAATCCAACATCAGGGTTAAGAATACAAAATCCCCATTGGCAAGACATTTTATGGAACATCATCACACGGTGGCCCAGATTAAGTTTCAAGTCCTGGAGGTCGTCAAGAAGCCACATAGAGGGGGAGACTCCCAATCTATCCTCTCTCGCAGGGAGAAGTTTTGGATACACCAACTAGACACACTTAACCCACAAGGGCTCAATGAGGAGTTTTCCTTGAGGTGCTTTATCTGAACTTGACCAGACTCCATGTTCCCTTATAGAACAATGGAGCCAATACACTGTAGCATACTAAAATATCTTTTTTCACTGTCCCCTCAGGTTTATACTGTTTGTGTATGAGGACATTCCATTTAAATTTTATTTTGTCTCTTTAACTGTTTTAACTGTACTTTATGACAATGGAATCCACTCCTTAGACATATTGTGTGTCATTATTGGCTATCCACAGTGGAGCAATTGTTAAAACCTTATCAGTCCGGGACATGTTGACCGGCCCACTGTTCATTGACTCTTGCCCTACAATGTGTTATCACTTTTTTCTTTAATGCAGAGACAGGTAGTGGGAATTCGTGTTGCTCCATTGGGGGTGTTCCCACTGTTACACCAGTGCACTTTACACCTAAGCACATGCATAACATTTCATGTATTTAGGTACAGGTATCATATAATTGAGTTTCAATTTGTGAGGTTCCTCACTGTGGCCACAGTTTCCAGCCCATATACTCATTTAACTTGTATTATTCAGGATTGTTGATCTGGGGTTCGTTTTCAAGTAACATAAATATAAGTGTTTCTGATTTTTCTGAGACTTGTTTTTAGTACATTGTTGAGCCTTTTAATGTGGTATCAATCTTTGTTGACATACTACAGCAGGCACCTTTCTATGGTGCAATGCACTTTCCATAATGGCGCCCGTATAGGCACCAGCGTTACTGCTGTAGTGCACATGTAAGACCCACGTAGTCCTTTGTTTACCTTTCCCACACACATACTGGGTCCTTGATGGGCTGGTTTGTGTATAGTGTTGCCAGGGAGACGCCAAGACCCGTCTGCATGAGCATCACATCTCTTGGATCGGGAGGCGTTCGCACTCGAGCTACATTTAGCAGCAGAAGCGGCTTTCTCTCTACACGCGATCGTGCAGTTGCAATTGAAACCACGTTGTAGAGGTAAACATTAGACGATACCGATAGCTCTCCACCGTTTATATACAAAGATTCATTAGGTCCCCCCTCTCCATTGGGGAACTTTCTGAACTCTTTGTTTCCTCTATTTTTTCCAACATAGCAAACTCGACTCAGGCTCTCGAGGACGCTATGGGACATATGAATATCTCCGGGCTATCAGTGCATCCGCACGTGTAATTCCCGATCGAGTTTACAGCTTTTAAGGTAAGCGAGAGCTTGACATATGACCTTTATTTTTTGCGCCCATTTTACATTTAGGCCCTAATTCATTTCTATTCATATGGGACTGTTGTCCATTTAGCTCTCTGTTTTTAGTGGACACTTTTTAGGAACTGATAATATTATCTTGACCAACTATATTTGTAGCCAATATCAAAACTCTCAGAACCGCTTCATTTATGTTTCATGTATGGGCATCTTGTACGCCTGAGACAAGCATTTCCTCAACCAATTGGTGGGAAGAATTGATAGCCACGAGTTCATCAAACCTTAGGGTTTACTCACTCTCCACCTTGATTACACCTAAGGTATGCCGCCACTCTAGTTTTTGGCACACACTTCATAGAGATGTTTCTCACAGATAGACAATTACTATTTTTCCATTAATTATCTTTTGATGTAAACTATGGATTTTGTTTGGTGCACTGGCCACAGTTGGGACCCCTTACTGTGGAGTAACGTTTATAAATATCTCAGTCAGTTATACTTGAACTGTACCAGTTAAGATATACCTCTACATGGAAATCCGATGTGGGATTAATAAGGACCACTGTGTTTAGCATTTAACGTGTGTATACTATGTTTATTGAAACAATTTTTCTTTGTTTATTTATGTTTTACAGTCCAAATTCAACAGGCTCAAGTGTCATGATCTCTGCTTCCAAAAGGTCAGGGTTTTCCCAACTCCCTTGGAAGCAGATCCATAACCCAGGTTCCGAGTGCCAACCAGTCCCAATTGGGACCTTTTGGACCCAGTCCTGGCGCCAGTGGCACCAGGCTCATAAATATGCCCAGTCCCAGCGCTGGAAGCGCCGGGTTCATAATGCTTGGGTGGACTTACCTTCAGCAGACCATGCTGCTTACTTGCCTGCCAGTTGAGCCTCTGATCCTCTTCTGTTTGGAACTACTTTTCCTGTTGGGTGGGGCTGGAGCCACTCCCTAGATTCAGAACACTGGAACTCTTCTGGAAGGCAGGAACTCTTTTCTTACCAGGAACTCTTTTCTTACTTAGGCGTGGCTGTGGAAGGAGACACCTAAGCACTACAGGAGGCTATTTAAACCACACCCGGTGGATGAATCTTGCTTTGCGTTATTCTGCAACCTCTGCAGCAGAACGCTCATCGTGTCTTCTGCATCCGGTCCTGGGCCTAAGGAAAAAGGCTTACCATCCTGAATCCAGTCTTCAGCAACACCTATAAAGACAAGAAAGAACAGGTTAGCATTCCGGCATCTGAAAGGCAAAGGCTTACCATCCTGAATCCAGTCTTCAGCAACACCTATAAAGACAAGAAAGAACAGGTTAGCATTCCGGCATCTGAAAGGCAAAGGCTTACCTACTCTTCATGCGCTCCGGAGGTCTTCACACTGCATTCCGGCATCTGAAAGACAAAAGTTTACCAACTCTTCGCACGCTCCGGAGGCCTTCGGCGCTGCATCCCGCATCTGAAAGACAAAACAAGGTGCGTTTAAAGACATTGGGGAACTTTAATACTCACGTGCCATTACTCCTTTCCACATCTAATCCAGTGGGTATTCCGGCACCCTGCAGCCGCTCCGAACTCGTACCTGCAAAATAAAAAGACAGTTAGAGCGCATAGTGAAGCAGGCAACAAGCGCTTACTTACGTGCTTCCAGGCGCTTCTATTCATCACACGGGCTCCATCTTCAACTCACTTCAGCCCGTCATCCGCCATCGCCGGAACCCTGCAAAACAAGAGACATCATTACTAAAGACTTTAAAGACATTTGAATGACTCGAAACTTACCGTTCGTGCAGTAAACGACGGACAGCAGTCCTCTGAAGTCAAGAGGCCTGCGCTACCTATTCAGTGAAGAAACTGGTTACAGCACCCTGCCCCGAGGCAGATGGAGAGCTCGGCATTCACTTACCTAAGGTGAGAGCGTTAACCTTTGGGGGTCTACAGGAGAGGAGAAGAGGAAAGAGATAGGGACACCCCAATAACCCCAGTTCATTAACCCCATATTTTCTATCTGCAGACATCTTACTCTACACGTCAGGCATACAGTGCACAGAGGTCCAGCCCAAAGAGCCAACCGGTTGCTACACATCACCTTTGAAGATACGGTAGTCGCCCAGTCAAGACCGGCGCCTCTGTGAGAATCAGGTGAGCGTAACAGAACGCAAAAGCAACCGCAAAACTCTCGCCCAGGCGCTATGGAAACCTCGGATACTGACCCCCTAGCCCGGTTACTTGGGGAACTAAGGGCAGAAGTGCATGCAGCTCGTCAGGAAACGAATGCTCTAAGAAGGGAACTAATTATTTCCAAGGAGAGAACAGACAATCTTGCTAGACAAGTGCTACAGTCACAAGCCGGACAGACCCCGTTACCCGCATCAGGGGCAAATCTTCCTTCAACATCCTCTATGAATCCAGTGCAGATCAACCTACCTGGGAATGTACCTCTGGCTCCGCCCGAACGATTTTCTGGTGACCCAAAGAGGTTTGCAGTATTTATCAATCAGTGCCGGTTGCACTTCTTATGCCGGCCAGCAGCCTTTCCAACTGATCAAGCAAAAGTAGCTTTTGTACTTTCGTACCTTAGCGGCAATGCGGCAGACTGGTCGATCCCTCTAGTTAATCAAGATGATCCGGTTCTCCATGATTTTCAAGCCTTTCAGCTTAGTATGGAAAAACTGTTCGCAAGACATTCACAGGGGCAGGCCTTGGACAATGAGCTTCTTTCGTTGCGACAGGGTAATCAAGACCTTTTGGCTTATATTGGGCCTCATTACAACTCAGGCGGTAAGGGGTTTACGGCAGCGTTAACAGCGCCGACCCTTACCGCCTGAGTACGAGGTCCCCTAGCGCCATGGTGCTTTTAACACCTGCTTTTAGCAGGTGTTAAAATCCATGGCGCTAAGGGACCATGGAGTTAATTACGCCACCGTAATTTACGGTGGTGTAATTAACGCCTTCCCCACTCCCATTATGCCCTATGGGGCAAAAATGGGAATGGGGAAGGGTAAATGGGGATTGGGGACTTACCGCCCCGCCTAGGTCGGAATGGGGCGGTAAGTCCGCCAACCACCATGGCGTAAACGTAGTTTACGCCATGGTGGTAAAGTCACGGCCCAGGCGGTAACTTACCGCCTGGGTCGTAATGAGGCCCATTGCATCTTTCAATAGACTAATAGTGGAAACTCAATGGCCTGAGGACAAAAGGATTACGCTGTTTCATAGAGGTCTACGTGGAGAGCTCAAAGACGTTTTAGCCCAAGTAGTGAATCCCCCACAAGACTGTTCGGATTATATAGACTTGGTCGTTCAAATAGATCACAGGCTGCAGAACAGGAAGGCCGATCGTTCCAAGTTTGATGCTCGAGTATTTTCCAAACCGCCAACTCCTTCCAAAGGAGTAGACTCCGGGGAACCCATGCAAATAGGGGGTCTGAAAGGTCCTCTAACACAAAGGGAGCGGGAAAGGAGGAAACAGTTGCAATTATGCCTATATTGCGGAAACTCAGGGCACTTTCTTCGAGACTGTCCGGTGAAACCTGCCAAGAAGGCAGTAGGAGCTGCAGTTACCAAAGTTACAAACTCTGAGCAGGGAAACGACCTCGCCCGACAAGAATAGAGGTCCTCTTGCCGAGCGTGAAAACCAGTTCCGTGACCTCGCATTTCGTGATACCTATGGTCCTCATTAGCCCTGATAATCCGGATCGATTACATGCAATTGAAGCTTACGTCGACAGCGGTGCCATCGGCAATTATGTGGATCATGATTTGGTTTTGAGGATGAATCTAACTCTTTGTCCCAAGGCTGTAAAGGACGTCATTACTACGGTGGATGGTACGGAGATAGCCTCCGGGCCAGTAACGCATACCACTCAAGAGGTGACGCTAGTAAGTCAAGATGGACACCATGAGAAGATCGTGTTCGATGTGATCAAGGCCCCTCAGTTTCAGATTATTCTAGGAATACCTTGGTTAGAGAAACACAATCCTCTGATCGATTGGCGAGCAAGAACGGTCCAGTTTCCAGAATGTGTCTCTACTTGTCACCCTCCACCTGGTGTTGCACTGGCCGCAATTTCTTCAGAGACTCCCCAATTACCTCCCGAATACCTAGAATACCAAGATGTTTTCCGGAAGGATCAGGCTAACTCTCTACCTCCTCATAGGTCTTATGACTGCCAGATAGACCTGATACCTGGATCTACTCCTCCCGGTAGTAGAATTTATGCCCTCACCGAGCCTGAGAACCTTCACCTTCGACAATACCTGGATCAATACCTGGCAAATGGGTTTATTCGTCCTTCCAAGTCCCCTGCTTCTTCAGCTTTGTTCTTCGTTCCAAAAAAGGAAGGAGACCTTAGAACTTGTATCGATTATCGCTCCCTGAACCAGATCACCGTTAAGAATAGATATCCGTTACCTTTGATCCCTGAACTCCTGGACCAAGTCAGAAAAGCATGCATATATACAAAGCTGGATCTTAGAGGAGCTTACCACTTGGTACGAGTAAAAGAGGGCGATGAATGGAAGACGGCCTTCCGCACCAAGTATGGGCTATTTGAATATCAGGTCATGCCCTTCGGACTTTGCAATGCCCCGGCCGCCTTTCAATATTTTATGAACGATGTCCTCAGAGAGCTCATAGATGTATGTGTTGTTGTTTACATTGACGACATCCTCGTTTATTCTTCATCGGAATCTGAACATCGGAAACACGTGAAAATGGTCCTCGAAAGATTGCGTCAACACAAACTTTTCGCTAAGTTGGAAAAATGTGTTTTCAACGTGACTGAAGTTGAATTCTTGGGATTCATATTATCACCTGGCGGAGTGCGTATGGATTCAAAGAAGGTCGATGCAGTTCTCAAATGGCCATCACCATCCTCCGTAAAAGGTGTGCAAAGCATGTTAGGCTTCGCTAACTTTTACCGCAGGTTTATCCCCGAATTCTCTCGAATAGTCCAGCCCATCACTGCCTTGTTAAAGAAAAACAAACGTTTTGAATGGTCTACCGAGGCGGAACAAGCTTTCCAGGATTTGAAGACTAAATTTATCTCTGCACCAATCTTAAAACACCCTCGCCCCGAACTCCCCTACATCGTGGAAACTGATGCTTCAAGCCTTGCCATGGGGGCAGTTCTATCACAAAAGGACCCGGTAACCAATCAGTTGCATCCCGTGGCATTTTGGTCCCGCAAATTCTCGCCTCCTGAAATCAATTACACGATTACTGACAAGGAACTTCTGGCTATCAAGTCTGCCTTTAAGGCTTGGCGGCATTATCTGCTGGGGGCCCGACACACCGTTACTGTGATTACGGATCACCGAAACCTGCAATATTTGAAGACCGCAAAAGCCCAATCCTCTAGACAACTCTGTTGGGCATTATTCTTTGCCGAGTTTGACTTCATAATTACCTATCGACCTGGTACAAAGAACGGTAAAGCCGATGCCCTTTCTCTGATGGGAGTGGAAGAACACTTGGTCAACCCTAAACCTGTACCAATCATTCCCGAACAAAGAATTCTGGGTGTAATCGCCAAGAATCCATAGAGGAAGTTAAAGATAAAGCCAGGCAACTTGTAACTCCAGCAGACATATAGAATTGGCATCTGCAGGAAAAGGACTTTGCAGTAAAGGACAACTTATTGTATTTCCAAGAACGATTATACCTACCCAGCACAGATTTACAGAAAAAAGTAATCTCTTGTTATCACGACTCTTTAATGGAAGGTCATCCCGGTATAGCCAAGACCTCAGAAAAGATCAAGCGCTACTTCTGGTGGCCGTCTTGGAAAAAAGATATCAGAGACTTTATAATGTCCTGTGGAGTATGCGCCCAAAACAAGAGTCAAAAGGAAAGACCAGCAGGCCTCTTACACCCTATTGACATCCCACCTCGCCCTTGGCATACGCTTTCTATGGACTTCATCACCGATCTACCTCCATGCTCCGGATACAATACGATTCTAGTAATCGTGGACTTATTCTCCAAGATGGCGCATTTCATTCCGCTCAAAGGCTTGCCAACAGCAGCAACTCTGGCCCGAGAATTTCTCGAAAACATCGTCCGACTGCACGGTTTTCCTTCGGTTCTAATTTCGGATCGAGGTAGTCAATTTATTTCTCATTTTTGGCAAAGTTGCTGTCGGTCGGCTCAAATTGATGTGAGACTATCGACCAGTCACCACCCTCAGACCGACGGACAAACCGAGAGGACCAATCAAACTCTGGAACAGTATTTACGCTGCATGCTGCAACAAACTGAAAAAACTTGGAAAGATATCCTTTGGATAGCCGAGTATGCCTACAATAACTCTGTCCATTCGGGAACTGGGAAAACCCCGTTTTTTCTTTTGTACGGCAGTCACCCTCGAACCTCGGAGTTGGATCCCCTCCAAGATCTTGAAACACCAGCAGTAGACTACCTGCATTCTACAATCACCCAAGCCTTTAAGGAAGCTGTTTCTCACCTTCAAAGGGCTAAAGAACAATACAAGAAAGGAGCAGATCAACATCGGAAGGAAGCCCCTCACTATCAAGTAGGGGATCAAGTCTGGTTATCCACCAAATATCTATCTCTAAAAGGGCCACGCACATTCAACCCAAGATACCTTGGTCCCTATTCCATCACTACCATAGTAAACCCAGTAGCGGTCAAGTTGGACTTGCCCCCGCACATGAAGATACATCCGGTCTTCCACGTCTCTCTATTAAAACCCGTGCAACCTCAAACCCGACTAACCAAATCTCCAAAACCTATCCTAGTGGATGGAGAACTTGAGTTTGAAGTCAAAAGCATTCTGGACTCCAAGATCTCCAAATCTAAACTATTCTACCTAATTGACTGGAAAGGCTACGGCCCCCAAGAGAGATCCTGGGAACCTGCTGAATATGTCCACGCTCCTCGCCTAATCAAAAGATTTCACCGAACATTTCCTGACAAGTCAAAACCCCCGGAGAAGCCCGGTTTGGGAGGGGCCTTGAGGGTGGGTACTGTCATGATCTCTGCTTCCAAAAGGTCAGGGTTTTCCCAACTCCCTTGGAAGCAGATCCATAACCCAGGTTCCGAGTGCCAACCAGTCCCAATTGGGACCTTTTGGACCCAGTCCTGGCGCCAGTGGCACCAGGCTCATAAATATGCCCAGTCCCAGCGCTGGAAGCGCCGGGCTCATAATGCTTGGGTGGACTTACCTTCAGCAGACCATGCTGCTTACTTGCCTGCCAGTTGAGCCTCTGATCCTCTTCTGTTTGGAACTACTTTTCCTGTTGGGTGGGGCTGGAGCCACTCCCTAGATTCAGAACACTGGAACTCTTCTGGAAGGCAGGAACTCTTTTCTTACCAGGAACTCTTTTCTTACTTAGGCGTGGCTGTGGAAGGAGACACCTAAGCACTACAGGAGGCTATTTAAACCACACCCGGTGGATGAATCTTGCTTTGCGTTATTCTGCAACCTCTGCAGCAGAACGCTCATCGTGTCTTCTGCATCCGGTCCTGGGCCTAAGGAAAAAGGCTTACCATCCTGAATCCAGTCTTCAGCAACACCTATAAAGACAAGAAAGAACAGGTTAGCATTCCGGCATCTGAAAGGCAAAGGCTTACCATCCTGAATCCAGTCTTCAGCAACACCTATAAAGACAAGAAAGAACAGGTTAGCATTCCGGCATCTGAAAGGCAAAGGCTTACCTACTCTTCGTGCGCTCCGGAGGTCTTCACACTGCATTCCGGCATCTGAAAGACAAAAGTTTACCAACTCTTCGCACGCTCCGGAGGCCTTCGGCGCTGCATCCCGCATCTGAAAGACAAAACAAGGTGCGTTTAAAGACATTGGGGAACTTTAATACTCACGTGCCATTACTCCTTTCCACATCCAATCCAGTGGGTATTCCGGCACCCTGCAGCCGCTCCGAACTCGTACCTGCAAAATAAAAAGACAGTTAGAGCGCATAGTGAAGCAGGCAACAAGCGCTTACTTACGTGCTTCCAGGCGCTTCTATTCATCACACGGGCTCCATCTTCAACTCACTTCAGCCCGTCATCCGCCATCGCCAGAACCCTGCAAAACAAGAGACATCATTACTAAAGACTTTAAAGACATTTGAATGACTCGAAACTTACCGTTCGTGCAGTAAACGACGGACAGCAGTCCTCTGAAGTCAAGAGGCCTGCGCTACCTATCCAGTGAAGAAACTGGTTACAGCACCCTGCCCCGAGGCAGATGGAGAGCTCGGCATTCACTTACCTAAGGTGAGAGCGTTAACCTTTGGGGGTCTACAGGAGAGGAGAAGAGGAAAGAGATAGGGACACCCCAATAACCCCAGTTCATTAACCCCATATTTTCTATCTGCAGACATCTTACTCTACACGTCAGGCATACAGTGCACAGAGGTCCAGCCCAAAGAGCCAACCGGGTGCTACACATCACCTTTGAAGATACGGTAGTCGCCCAGTCAAGACCGGCGCCTCTGCGAGAATCAGGTGAGCGTTACATCAAGAAGAAGGGGTGTATCCCGAAACGTGTCAGCCACAAATTATATAAATGGACTATCACTGTTTACTTTTCTGATGTTTATTTGTAGACAGTCATTTTGGCTTTTTCACTCTAAGTCTGTATGGTGAATTTATTGTGACATTAATTAAAACCCCCCTGTTTTGGCTTTTTACGAAATTACTGAGTGTTCAGTCTTACTACTAACCTAATTAGAATACCATTGGTTAACTATAACAAATGCATTTAAAAATTGTTGAACCATCATTTGATGGACTTATGATAGAGTGCAGGGGACGGGAGGGTTCCTAGCTTTGGATCCTCGTTTTTTGTTTCTTCTTATACAGTTAATACACTACGGCAGTGCTTGGCAAGTGCTGTTCCTATGCCTACACAAAAGCGCTAACTGTTGACATTGCCAATGCTTGTTTTAATAACATGCTGTCCTGCGATCAGATTACCCAAGAGGTTTTATAAAGTTGTGGGGTTTATTTCTCCTTGGTGCGTTACAGGTTTAGTCTCCTGTATTTGGCCAGTTGAATGTAACAGTTATCCAATATCAGAATCAGTAAGAGAGGAGGCAATTCTCTGATGCTACAAATGTCTGGAAAAACATTTTCCAAAGTTTCAGTACCTTGTTCTGGAGATTCGATGGCGATTTCCTATTGTGGGTTAGATACACAAGAGGCAACTGGAGCTGCTCAGTATGTGACTTGTGGGTCTGGTAGCATTCCAGTCCTAATAAGTAACTAGTACAAATTAGGGTTTAAGCCAGGAAATGCTTTTAATTGTATGAGGCATCGTGCTATGGATTAGGCAAGGGCAGAACAAGATATATCAGAGCTTGGAATCCCACTCTGACACCACTTGTGGGGCCCTTGAGGCAATTATACAATGTTGACACAAAAGCTATTTCTAACAATATCTTTTTTAGGTCGGAATGTACAAGTATGAGGGTTCGGGTTTGACAAACACCAAAAGGTACTCTGGTAAACTCTTCAACTAAAGTATGACTTCTAAATGAGACAGCATCAGGGTGGGTTAAACAAATCGTGCTCCTTTTATGCTCCCGATGCTCCCCTCATGATAAAGCATAAATGTCCAAAATCTTTCCTAGTAATTCCTCGACCTTCCGGGGACGCCCTAGAACACAAACCAATTTCCAAACGATATAGCCAACGGAAAACTCTCAATCCTAAACTTAAGCCTTTGGTATCCCGGCTACCCTATGCTAATGACAAACAGGTTCCAAGGAAGACCCCCAATATTTTGTGAAGGTGAAAATGGAGGCAGAAAACTAAGGAAATGCTGCCAGCAGTGCAGAGGGTACGAGAAGTACACTTAGACTGGGCAGCACTCCTGCTTGGTGCAGTTGGCAGCATTGATGCACATAGTTCAACTACTGAGGGATTCAGTGATGACACACTGAGGCAGATGGTGTCATGACGCACACCTTTCATTTGTTTTGGGCTGCCTGGAAAGCCTGACGCCGTATAGCAGCATCCATTTCTACACCCAATATGGCTACCGCCACTAATGGCCCATGTTATTGCAGCTGTCTAGGTTTTTGGGCATTATCGACGTATCATTATATAAGCGGCGACTGCCCATGAGTCAGTGCGTCTCAACGCTCGGTTGCTAGCTTGATTCTTCTGTGCTCAGCGCTTCCCTGTTTTTTTGGTCCCTTCGCTCCTTGTTCCTGCTCCTTCCTCCTGGCTGCGCTGCCTTCCTTGCTTGCGCCGCCACCTCTGAGCTCCCTTCATGGCCGCGCTGCCGTCTGTGTACGCGTTCCTTCTTATTACCTGATTCCTGCTTGCCGTGCAGATTGCATACAGACTTGGATCATCCTGTTCTGCTCTTACCTGGTCTTCCTTATGGAGGAGTTGACTTCCTGCATCCAGTACTACACGGCCGAACATCCTCAGCTGCCTGGATTTGCCTCATCAAGAAAGAACGACCAAGACTTCCATCAGGTTTTTCCCCTTGCGTGTTTTTCCTGGAATTGGGCAGTTCCCCCGGTGGTAGCCAGTCTGGTCACTCAGAACCAGCAGGGTGGTTTCAGGGGAGGCTCGTCCTTTTCTGCACGAAACCCGGGCTTCCAAAAAAAAGGAGAAACCTACAACCAAGAAGAAAACATCCAAGAAAACTCAAGTGAGCCAAGATCCATTACCTGCAAAACTTGACGGTTTGAGATGACTACAGATTATCACGTCGGAAGAGATGGAACCCTCACTCCGGGACCTATTGCGTGGAAGGCAGGAACTATCGACGGAGGTACAGAACCTCAAGGCAGAGAACACAGCCTTGAGACAGCTGGTACTATCCCGGGACTCAGCATTTCAGGATAGTGCCTCTATGTATTCCTGGACTCATGTATGGTGCATTTTACCTTTAAACCCTACTACTTTTCTACCAACAGGATTAAAGTAAGGTTTATAGTGTCGCACCTAGTTGGCAACGCTCTCACTTGGGCTACATCTATGGTAGCTTCAGGAGAACTATGACGGGTTCATTATGGCCTTCAAGGCCATGTTCGATCGACCCGATCTAGTGTTTTCTGCCCAGGAGCAGTTACTCGATCAAGGCAATCAAGACATGCTCACTTATGTCACCCGCTTCCAACTGTTGGCCAAGGAGGCTGACTGGTTGCCTGAGGCATGCCTTACCTTGTTTCGAAAGGGACTCAATGAGAAGGTGAAGGATGAACGGTATGCAGTGAAAGAATCCCAGCAGAAATATCGCCTGTAAAACAATTGCGGCAAAAATGCTGTGGTTTTACCCATTAAAGGTGTAGCCCATTACACCATTTAAGGGGAGCAGGGATTGCGGGGGTGTCCCCCGCTTCCCTTAAATGGTATAATGGGTACGGTGGTTGCAGGGGTGTATCCCGCATCCTTTACATGATTGCAGCGTCAAAACCACAGCATTTTTGCCACAATATTTTGTGTTCACAGCCATTTTTGCTGTGATTTTAACACATGGAACCGGATGAACTTGCCCGGGTTGCTCGCCCTGGTTCCTTCCAGGCACTTTTGGACTTATCCCTACAAATCGACTTCCGTTTATTTACAGGAGAGGAAAGCAGAAAGAAAGAAGAATTGCAGTCCTGTGCAGAGACTAGGGGTGTCACGGTATTAGTTTTATGACAGTACAATAACCTTCTTGCCAAATGACGGTATATCATGGTTATCGCGGTATAGCAGGTGGAGTTAACTAATCTTAACAAATATTTTCTAAAAGGTCATAAATTGTCAGGTTTATCATCACAAACAAAACCAGGCACCCAGGGCCAGAATTGGGCTTTTCAACATACTTTCCACTGAAATGCCACCCCTTGCTTCCACCAAACACAAACACGTGTGGAAAGGGGGGGGCCTGCTGCAACTGGCAAAGCAAACTGAATAGCTTTTCTTAAATGGTCCTTTAGGCTTTTAGCTCCCCCACTGGCTACTGGTGAAGATGAACATGTTTCCATCTTGATAATCTGCATGCCACAGATCAATGGAGTCTGATGGTAGTATACGCTTGTGCGCATACACACACACACACGCACACACACACACTCTCTCTTTATGTTACAGCCTTTAGTTTACTTCCGGGCCACAAGGTGTTCAGTAATCACGGACACGTTACCCTTTGGTATGGCAGCAGGGAATACCCACAGAGATGATTACATTTCACAGTGTGACTTATTATATGTAAATTCAATGAAAGAACCAGGCAAATCCCCCATTGTCATATGTTTAGAAAACATTATCCATTATAAATATATAAACCCCAAAGCCACCAACCCAAAGTCCCGGGAGGATAGCTCAGCGGCAACGTGCGTGCCTTGGACGCAAGACGACACGAAGCAACACAGGTTCGATCCTCTGGGTGCTTAAGTGTGTTATAAATACGCAACGAAGACAAAAGCAATTACGCAACTAAATAAACAAAACCAATTTCTTTAACAGCGCCTCGATGCCCGCAGGCTGTATGAGCGCTTTAAAAAAAATGTACATAAAAAAAAACCCTCTTCCTTCTTGGCACTGTATTTATTCTTCCTATTGCTAACATATTGCTTTTGTGTCAGGCACGTGTGGTTTATGGAATGGCATTAAAAACTGCTCAAACTGAAACTACTTAGCAGACGGCACATCCAACAGTGCAAGACCAAGACTGTGCAGCACTTGCTTACTGCAGCCTTTCTAAATCAGATTGAAAAGCCCACTTAACGGTATGAACGGTATACCGGTATAAACAATGTGACGGTTATTATTGTTCAATTAAGTGGTTCACGGTATCTTTAACGGTATACCGTAATACCGTTACATCCCTAGCAGAGACCCTTGCCTTTGTACCCAAGTCCGAGAGAGGCTCCTCAATCCTCGAAGGAGATCCCGAAACTATGCAGCTGGGCATCCTGCAAGCTCCTTTGACCCGGCAAGAAAGAACATGTAGGATCGACAATGGATTGTGTATGTATTGTGCCTCAGATAAACATTTGGTCCGCCATTGCCCAATTGCTCCGCCAAGGCGTTCGGGAAATGCCAGCTCCCGATCCTGAATGGAGCTCAGTTTCGGGAGATCGATACCTGCGCCTCCTCTTCTGCTTCACTGGGTCCGTCTCACAGTTCTACATTTCAGGGGACGGGGTAGAATGGAGGGGCGGGAAGAAGTAGAAAGAAGAAAAGCATATGGTAAAACCATACGGTCGGTCCAGGGGACAGCGAAACAAGGAAACACTTTAGCCAGAGAGGGTGGGAGAAGAAGATCATTCATAGCAGACAGAAAACTATCCTGTAGATTAAAATCCCCTCATAACAGTAAATCAGAAAAGCAAGGAGAAAGGTCGGCAGCGAATTCCAGAAAAGCAGCACAGAAAAACTGGTCCTGGCCAGGGGGCCGCTATACCACCAAAACGTGAAGAGTGCGGGAGGCTGAGATGGAGATCCGAATACGCTTGGCTTCCATCTGAATATTATGAACACAGGGGGCTAAGGTGGAGGCATATCTGGTAGAAAATGTAAGTCCCAGACCACCCCCGGATGTTAGCAAATCCTAGCAGAATGCAGGATGTGATAACCATCAGGGATTGCGTCAACCAGAGCTGCACCAGAGCAAACCTGGAGCCTTGTTCCTGTAAGGGAGCAGAGTCCTGGGGAGTACTCCTGTAACAAATTAACCTTTGCCAGAACGGGGTCAGCTGTCGCTGGAGGGTGCTTAAAAGTAAGAAGCTTATCCATGTTGACTCCCTCTGTACCTTCCAATTATTCCTTGATGTGTCATCCCCAGTCTCAGCCAAACAGATATCCTTTGTTCCTTGCACAACTCTTCAGCATCTTTCAGCCCTGCAACCTCGGTTTGTCTTCTGAGGTAGTTTTGACACGATCCGACATCCATCTTTCTTTCAATCATGGTCGCTTTCCTCATGTTATAGTTTCTACTGCAGCAAGCTTCTATATGTCTCCTCTACCTTGCGTTTCTGCGTATATACATGTGCTACTTCTCTTTTCACTTATCTTCTTACTGTATAGGATTTCTTCACCTCTGCATGCATGTTCTTCTGGTTACTTCAGTTACATTATCATTCTTAAAGTATTCAGATATCGTTTCAGTATGTCTCAGTATCTTCTCTTTATGACGTCCCTTTGCTCTGGTCTGATTCCACTTACAGCTCTTCTATGTCCAATGGTGGATGCCGACATCTTTCCACCACATCAATGCGAGGGTACATTTGATGGAGTTGTCTGAGTGCATAACGTCTATCGTATCTTCGATGCGGTATTAGGATAATACCTGGTGCCATGCACAGAGTCTTCCTGCTATTCTTCCAGTATGACCGAGGTGAGGGTGCGGTCAGTAGAGATGACATCATCTGCTTTTCTACAAAACACATTCCATAATGCCATCACGTGCACTCAGGAACACATACACAGAGACATGGACAGGGGGAAGCCAGATGCTGCACATCCCCCTCTTCATCAACACAGACACAAACCTGACACGCACCTCATTCACAACCAGGGTCATTCCGTGAAGAAATGGGGCAACCTCCACCACCTGCACACCACAAACCAGAGAATACATCCAAGTGCAACTTCTCATGGCTGAGACTGCAGAGATCCAACAGTCCATACATGCACAGGTCTGAGCAGAGCTAAGCCAAATAAGGCAAGTAGCAGAACAGACAGCAGTTACCAAAGCAGACATCCAGAAGCAAACACAGCCGCAGCAGCCCGGAACCACCACATATGCATCCGGCGATGTTCTACCAGTCTGAAATCCACAGCCATCCTCACAACTAGGCCAGGTGGCTGCAAACCAGAACATACCTATTGACACCAGTGTGAACCGGAACAACAAGAACCTGACCCAACCATGAAACCTAGAAAGAACCAACCAAGAGGGCATGCACCACCTGTGCACCCTCACCTCACTTGCCACACAGATCCGACTGGCGACCTAACTACTATCTGATCAAGGAAGGGCTCACTCACACGCGCGAACATCACGTCAACACGCACAAAATAATGCCACAGAAGCATCCACAAACATTGAGCTCCTGACCCTTCTGTAGCCTGTTACAACTAATTGTACTTGCTCTACAACAGCAGGGCTTTTATCATCTGTTTAACCGCAGCCAGCTTCCATGCATGATCCAACCATGTCTGATCAATAGCTGGTCAGGGGAACTCACACACCACACATACAATCATTTACAACAACAAGCCCATGTGCAATGCTGACACACAGCCTCAATTACAGCATACCAGCATAGGTGCAACACTCACCCCCCTCTCGCTCACACACACAAGCTCAAGTGCCTTTAAAGGCTATGAATATGAACCACATTCACCAATTCAACACTTCCTGTTGGCGGTGAACCTATCATGTTCATCACATCAATGTTCGCCAGTATATTGCGCCACACCAATTGGCCAGACATCACGCAACCTCCTGCTTGCTGGAATAGGCGAACACATCACTCTATCTCATGCAACACTCCCTGCTGTGCTGCCGACATGAACACATACCATACTGCAACACCTTCTTCCATGCTGCACGTTCCATAGTTAGCTGTCTATATGGGAAAGATCTACTGTGCATGATGTCGCACCCCTTATGCACATTCTCTAGCAATTCTGGTGAACACCTCCAAACCCAAGATAGCAGAACAATTTGCGCAAGACATAGGGATCTAGCCGATAGCCTAACCATTCTTCACTATTGCTTTGTTTCACGCTGTCGCTAACTGCTTTGGAAGGTTCGGTATTGACTTAGAATTGGGAAGGGCAAACAGTTATAGGCCCTTCAGCCTAATAAATATAGCTACGGTCCATAGTAGCTATCTTCCCGATCCTGCTATACCCCTCTAATAGGAGGGGAGTTCTGAGCCAGGTCTCTTGCAAGAGTATGATATCTACATCAAGGAAAGGAGGCAGGGGGAGGGGTATTAAAGATTGAAGTACAGGCACTAATTCCAAGATGTTAAATGCAGTAAATTGTCATCACCCTTTTGCATTAAGGCATGAGGAATCCACGGCCAGTCTGTAATGGAATGAAGAGTATGCCTCTTTATTTTAGCGACCTGCCATCTGCCATCCTTGGACATTGTAAGTCATTTTTATATTCTGGTAGGATTGTTGCAGGCCAAGGGTCTTGTCTTCCATCTGCGCCATTTTGAGGAAGGTAGATACATGCAATAATATATATTTCACCACTTTACTAGAGTAACAGTGGACTGTCGTTTTTCTGTGAAGGCTACGTCCACTATTTCCACAGAGTCAATGTCCCTAAATGTGATTACGCATAATCCCAGGAGTCAATGCAATAGCACCAGAAAGTTGTGCCTGTTTGTAGGGCCATGATCCTGTTGTTGAAAGATATCCTGAATCATCACTGAGCAGGTGCTCGTCAGCGGTTCCTCAGCTCGTCAGCGGTTCCTTGTGCAGCTTGAGGTCCTTCCCATCCATGTTGTTCTTTCCTGCCTCTATTTTTGATGTTAATTCCTTGTTGCTTCTCCATCTATCTCCTGCTCTACATCACAATCCTCTTGGGTCTCATCAAGATCATCAGAGATGACAATGGAGGATTGGTTTCCCCTCTTCCACTGGCACCTTTGGTTTACTGCCTAGTGTTTTGAATTAAGCACCCATCCAGCTTATTGTTCTCATTAGGCAGTTTCTTTGGTTGCTTATTCTTCTTCCCCTTATGCTTGCCAGTTGGCTGGTAAGTGGATTCTTGCAGAAGGTCTTCGATTATAGGTATGATTTTGTCCGCAGACTCACTAACTTGAGGTTTTTTCTTCTTACAGTTGAGTGTATCTGTCTGTTGGGAAATAGATTTTTGTTGTATTTCTTTAGGTTCAGATCGGGGGATTTCCAGAGTCACAGCAGCTTGACTTCGACTCTGTTGTCTTCAATAATCTGAGTCTCAGTTTCTTTTGGCACAGTTATTCCTTGTGCCCATCCATGCTATATTTGCCCCTTTTTCACACACTGGTGTAGGTGAAGAGGTGATTAGTGGTATCCTCTAGGATTTGTTGGACCTCTGTCATAGGTATCATCAAATTTGTCGACGTTTCCTGGATATTATTGTCCTGTAAGCTGGCGTATGCATTGATGTGTGGTCCTGGAATTCATGTTGACTCACATTGGGCCAGTATTGCACCTAAGCCTACCGGGCTTGCATCCACTGTGATCTCAGTGTGCCGTTCTGGGTCAAAGTAGGCCAATCTCCGGCTGGTGACAAGTTCGTCCTTGATCTTTTTAAACGCTGCCTTGCACCCTTCACTTCAGTAGAACACAGTGTCTTTTTTAAGCAGCGGAAGGAATGGGTTGGTTAGAGTGGCATAAATAGTCAGGCATTGGGCACAGTACCCCGCCATGCTCAGGAAGGATCTGAGTTCTGAAATATCTGTCGGCGGGCCCATGTGTACGATTGTGCTTATCTTGTCCGATCCGCGGTCATACCGTGTTCAGAAAAGATGTGCCCAAATAATTTGATGCTTTGCTTATTTATGTCGCACTTGGCCCCATTGAGGGTGAGGCCCGCTGATTGTTGTATCTCACATACCTGCAACAGTGCCTTGTTGTGTTGATCCTGGGAGGACCGAACATTAGGATGTCGTTGCTGTAGTTCAGAGTGGCCGGCACAGGTGCAATGAGGCGGTCGATGGTCTCCTGGAATATTTCCGCTGCTGATGAAATTCTGAAGTTCAACCATTTATAACGGTAGATGCCTTCATGAGTGGCAATGGCGTTGATTGGCCTGGTGTCAAGGTGTATTACTAGCTGATGGTACCCCTGGTTGAGGTCAAGCTTTGAGAAGTGTTTCACCTGGTTCAGTCGAATTCTCATGTCTTCTATATTTGGACCAGGATGTCTTTCCTTCGTGATCGCGATGTTTGGCATGCACATGTCGACACATAGAAGCAGATTGGACCACTCACTCTCTCAATTATGTCATTATCGAAGAGCAGTTGCAGTTCAGAGGACACTTGTGCTTGCAGATGAAAACCTACTCAGTGTGGGTGCTGGGGCACTGGGGTCACAGTCGGGTCCACATGAAGGGTGATGACAGAGTCGTTGAGCATTCCTATCCCTTCGAATGGTGTCAGAAACATTGTCTTGATCCTCTGCCTCTCTGCCTGTTGTCTTTGGTGTGGGATGATTTGTCATGTCCTCGTTGGGCCTCCCTGACTCCGGAAGGCGGGCACTGGGGCGTTTGCATGGCTGCTACGCACTCACTTTGCTTAGGGTTTTCTATGGCGGAGGCCTGCACATCCATTCTTTTATACACTCTGGTCAGGTTCAGTATTTCTGGTAATGATAATGGCTTTTTAAATAAGTGCTTACGAAACGTCAATGAGGTGCACCCTTCAATTATCCAGAGGCAGACTGCCCCATCATCTGAGATGTTTGCAAAGTCACAGTGGGTGATTTTTTTTGAAGTCGTAGTACCAACTCACTGATTGCCTCATGGGACATTTGTGCACATAGGTTAAAATAATATCTTTCATGGTCTCTGTTGGGCGCTACTATCAATTCTCTGTTCACTGCAGCAATTAACATTGCATACGTGGTCTTGTCTTGTGGGGTGGAATTGTTTTTATAATACCTTTTATGTCTTTTCCTGCAAGCTTATTGAAAATGTCTGACATATTCGGTGAGTCTTGGTCTCCTACTGCTCTTATGAAGTCATCAAATTCCTCCATCCATTCTTCCCATCGTTAGCCTTGATCCTGCTGTGGTTGGAGGGAGAATGGGCTTGGTTTCCGCGGGAATGTTGCTCTGGACAGCGTGCCAGCGATGCCGCCTGCTTGTGCTCCTGCCCCTGCTTGGGCCCCTGGGGTCGCTGCTACTTGGCCGTTGTTTACCATCCATGCACACAGGTGGGTAAATGTTACAGTTGTGGTAGTCTCCTGTTTGATGGAGGTTGTACTGGTTGTGCAGTTGGTGCACTTCTGACCATCAAGGTATGTCTCTCTGGTTCCTCTTGTGCTGTTTTGGCGAGCAGTGTCTCCAGCACTGACCTGCTGTGTGCACATTCGGTGTCCTGTGTCAGTTGTGATTGGGTGGCAGAGTTTGCCTTTGTCCTGTATGTAGTACTGCCTCTTTGGTCTTCATGCACCAGTTTTATGAGGTAGGCCTGGGGCACGTGTGCACTTGTGGTGAGGTGCCTGGTGGCCTGTTTGCCATGCCACATTATGTTCCCTCTCGTTTATCTCAGCCTGTATCCTGTGCTTGAGCCTTCTTGAGCACATGCCTTCTTATATCAAATTCCTTATTGTCCCCAGATGTATGCACTTTGTTAGCTGTCCCTTTTAACTGTTAGCCGTCCCCTCCTTCTTAACCTCACGTTCCCCCACGCTCACCTTATTGTCATTTCCACCTCATTTAAATTACGGCGGGTTGCTGTTCCTCTCCCGAGCTGCCGTGCTTTTTTCCAGGCTCTGCATCTGATGGATGGGGGACGGGTGTTTTACCGTCAGCACAGCGCCACCAGTTACACGCTGCCTATGCTGCTCCGGGTCAGCGTTTCCCATGGTACTTGGGTCGCTGCAGGGGCGGGCGGTCGGGCTGGGGGTGCCCAAGGACACGTCAGGCTCGGCTGGAGCCTTCGTCGCCAGTTGTTTTAGTCAGACCATGGGGGCCCACTTTACATTACAAAGTGCGCGGAGCCTCATTCAGGTTAAACTTCTTTATTCTTCTCTCCACTACTAACTGCCATTCCTTCCCTTGTCCCTCCCCTTCCGCACCACTCCTGCGTGCCTTCCCAAACCTGTGTCCTTCTCTTAAAGGGGCCCCACACTGTTTCCTTCACAACAACATCCAAAGTCTAACTCTCAAATGCGTACCCCCATGGTGTCCTCCATATAAGATCATACCTTCCAACTAAAAGAATTATACTTAAACGGAAAGTGCGCTCAAAAATGTTATTGTCCCGATCGTTCGGGCATGTGTTTTTCAGCATACTGTGATTGATCGTAAAAAACTTTCCTATGCACCTTACCTTAGTTTTCCTCACTTTTACACATGCAAAAACAACGGGTCTGGCGTGGCCATCTTGTGCTGATCTTATCCGTTGCTGCATTGCTCTAAGTTCAAGTGCCCTCATGGCAGTAAATCATATCATCCGCCACTGAAGCTGACATCGTTAGACGCTTACGCCCCTTTTCACAAAGCCAATGCACGTCTCATGTCAAGGTTCTCTGTGCGCAAGCTATTGACGTGTCTCCATGGAAATGGCTGGATGCCTCTTCCCTCAATAAGTATAAAAAAGACCCCTTCTCATCAGACAACATCAGAGTTGCTTTTTCAATTGTTTCACTGTCTGTTTTTCTTGGATTGCATGTGACTCGTTTCTGCTGTGTTCACCTACTTTCTTAGCACAAAGCCCATCTGAACAGATACTTACACTAGCATTACTATTGATTTCAATCATTACTTCCGTTTTATTCAAAAATGTGTCGTATAATGGCAACAATACAGCCATACCAGTACGAGCCTGAGTATTCTGAGGAGGAAGTAATTGAAAGAGAAATATGCGGAAATGATGGGGAATCGAAACGATAGTTGGGAAGATGAATCACCGGAGCATGAGCGTGAGCCTAGTCGCATGGAAGATGTTTCCACCTGGTGTACCTGCAATCGCTGCAGGGTCATGCCAACCGAGGAAGAAAACTGCTGCTGCCAAGAAAACTCTGGATTCTCAACCTACATATCAGAAAAAAACACACCAACGCTATGCGTTACCGCGCTGCATGACTTCAGGGCAGCCTGCCTCACAAGGTCCGTGTTGAGATTATGATGGTCCTTATGCACGAACTTCGTACAACAGTTCACCCTTGCAATACAAGTAACGAGTAAGTGTACTCTAGGTGTGATGTCATTTTGACCACTGAGGCCACTAACATTTCATGTTTGTCAAACAATACTTCTCTGTGGCCCAAACCTTTTAATGGATTGAATGGGTGTTCACATTTGTAATGTGTCTCGACTTCAAAGCCCAAGTTCATTTATTCATGAAGTAACTTTTGTAAGGGCGACTATGCCATAGAATTCAGGATGCATGTTCAAGTAAGGATGGTACACTTATATGGTTAATTCAATTACAGTATGTATGTTTTTGTTCCACAGTTGGTACAGGCTGGTGACCGCCCATTCGTTTACATGGTGGCTTTATGGGAGGCTTGGATTCTGCGTTCGATGAGTAATACCCGCCTATGTTGTTGGAGCCATTCGCACCAAAGTCCCCAGTGACAGCGGACAGTACAGGGGATTTTCACACACTGTGCTGCAACCTCAAGTATACCATTTGTAGTTTGTTTGTGCCATCAACATCACCAAACTAAATAAAAACCACATGAACACATATGAATAGTTTTTTTTCAGTCAATCAAGAACAAGCTCACTCGTTTATGAGGGACATGAAAGAATAGTTGGTGCCCTTTTGCGTTCACCTCTTCCGCAACAATCCATCCCCCCTCCATTATACCCCCACTCCGATACTGGGTGGGTGGGAACGGCCAACGTGCCAGACACCATGTACACTTCAAAAGGGATCTTCTGCTCAGTGACCATTGTTCTCATGGCCTCCGCAGACCCAGTGTCTCCAGGCTCCCCTCTGCAAGACCCTGCCCCGGCAATCCACATAAGTGTGTCTCCCTTTAGCAGTGTTCCGGCCCTTTTGTGCTCACCTCATGCCCATGTACCAGCATCACTGATGACATTATGAATAGGGGGCACATTCTAGCATTGCATTGGTGAGGGGCCTATTATATGGTGAACAAGATGATAATTGGCCGCCGTCTCTCTGTTGCTCTTGGCACACGTGGGTCAGCTGGGCTCATCTTCACGGTGTGAAGGTCAGGGCAAGGGAGCACACCTCTTTCTAATTAAACTAAACAACAGGATCTGATAATAACAGAAATAATGGAACACATAAAATCTTGCATGAATAGGGGTAATCAGGTCGCTTGAGCCAATTTATTGGCATTCTAACCTTTACTCTTTTGGTTTCTCTTTGATACCGCAAAACCCAGGTGCCGACCTCATAGGTTTGCTCTGCCATCTGGCCCGCTTGGATCCTCATAAAATAGGTAGACGTTTGTTGTTTTTTGGGAAAATATATTGCCACACAGGATTAGGGCTGTGGTGGGGGTCCTAGAGTGATCGGGGCACTGGAGGGTCAGATGGGTATCATCATGAAAGGAACTGGGGGGGTTGGAGCTGGTGGCTCTGGACTGGCGGGGTGGTTGAGAGGGCAGGGGCAGTTTAGTGGAGATGAATGGGCGCTTGGCTTATGACTTCTCACTGTCAAATGCTCTTCACATGAGCACAATTTCAGAAATCATACTACAGGATTGTAACAAGGCATGGCTGGCTAACGTGAGAACAGGGCTCACGCTGAGCCGGCAAGGGGGAGGCGATGGTGTGGGCTAGCTGTGCGAGGCGCTGGGGATGATGGATGAGAGCTGCATTTCTACATAGAGATGGATTTCCGGGCCTGGCAGAAAAGATGGCGTTGGGACTAGTTCAAAATGTTTTCTTGTGGCTGAGCCAGGGGCTATAAAGTATGGGTTATTTTCTATGGGCTGTGGTGCAACAGAATGCTGCCGGGGGTGGCTAGGCTTCCCCCTTGGTTATTACATATGGTATGTTTCTAGAATGTCGCATGGGTGTGGGGCAAGGATCGTCTCCTTACCAACAACGGTGACCATTGTTCTCATGGCCTCCCCAGACCCAGTGTCTCCGAGCTCCCCTCTTCAAGACCTTGCTCCGGCAAGCCACATAAGTGTGTCTGTTCTGCGGTGTCACAGGCCTTTTGCGCTTGCCTCATACCCCTCCATGCCCTCTCCAGTATCAATGGCAGTTCACACCTGTGGCCATGCGTTCGCAAGGGGGCTGGGTGGGTGTGAACGTCCAAGGTGACAAACACCATGTACACTTCAAAAGGGTTCTTCTGCACTGTGACAATTGTTCTCATGGCCTCCGCAGACCCAGTGTCTCCAGGCTCCCCTCTGCAATACCCCGCCCTGGCAATCCACATAAGTGTGTCTCCCTTCAGCACTGTTCCAGGCCTTTTGCGCTTGCCTCATGCCAATCCATCCCCCCTCCAGTATCAATGGCAGTTAGCACCTGTGGCCATGTGCTTGCAAGGGGGCTGGGAGGATGGGAACAGACAAGGTGACAAACAGCATGTACACTTCAAAAGGGTTCTTCAGCACTGTGACCATTGTTCTCATGGCCTCCGCAGACCCAGCTCCCTTCTGCACGACCCCGCAACATACACATCACACATTCACATACACACCCACTTTTCTAATCCTTTATAAACACCTTGACATGTTATAGGAGAACATATCTGTGCTCTGTAAGGTATCTGTTTATCGTGCAACTTGTTCCACGGATACTTGCTCCCCTGTTTGCTGAATCGGCTTGATTGTTCGTCCGGGTAATTTATTTTCGATTTATTTCTCTATATTCATCAATTGCTGATGCCAATTTTCTTTTTTATTTCCACCTATTGTACGAGCATTGTAATGTTAATTTCGCTCAATGACTTCAACATTGGGTAATGTTTCAAGTATTTTGATCTAAAAAAATAGCACATTGCATCAATATTCATTGTAATAGAATGGAATCTTTCAAGGTTCATGTTTGTAAGCATGCTCCCTTTTGATGCCCGAAAGTACATTCAAGAACATTCAAGTACAAGTAGCACGTTACGATTTGCGGTATAACAATCATTTCTGTAAGACAGTTTTTGCCGTGTTCATTCGACAAGGTTACACAGGTTTTCCTTCTTTGACTAAAACAAATATTGCATAGAGAGCTGTAATATAATTACATCAATCACATGCATACAGTATTATTTTTAATTATTGATATATTTGTATACAGATCTTACATACTTTTCAAGAATGCCTGCTTGTATGGTTCTCGGTGGCCCTTCTATGAGCCATGCAATCAGCGCCATGATGCCTCCGGGCCGCTGGGCACTTTATAAATTCAAATAAAATAAAATGCAAAAAGTCTGGGCATGGTCCTGCATACATTCTCTAAGGACATCGATTTAATAAGAAAATGGGTAAAATATTTTGGTTTTCCAGTGGACGAGATTGAAAGTAGAGCCTAGGATGTCTTGAAGGATGTGAGGGCCAATCGATTCCGTATCTGCAGCCGGCACTTTACTGACAATATGTACGAACAATCCAAGTGCACAAAAAAAGTCAGCTCAGAATTCTTCGTAAATTGCTTCCAAATGCAATTCCAACCGAATGTATGCACACGTTGCCTCCGGTGAGTCCTGCATAATGAATTCGCTGCGTTTGTTGTTATGTCAGACGATGGGCTGCATAAATAAGTACTATCTCTGATCTCTCAATCTAAATCTGGTAGGGTACTGAAATGATAACTTCATGAACAGATTTGAGCTTTCGGTCTATATTTACTTCAAAAGTATCTTACTAAGGTTTCCATTGCTACCAGATTGTATTGACTTTTTACTATACTAGATTTCTCTATACTACATCGGTCACCACTTTCTTGAACCTCTAATAAATTAAGCAATTAGGACCATTATAAAACAATGCCATAGTTCCCTTTAAAAGTCGCATAATGTGTTCGTAATCAGTTTCCTGGCATGTCCCCTTTTTTCGTAGAGCACAGAGATGGAAGCACAGACCCTCACAAGTGACGAAACCACCAACACGTCCAGTGTCCCAATGGTGAGTCCTACCGACATGCACAAAGTGATATACTCGAGCGTTGGATCTGCCCTCATATCTAATACAGCTTTAATTTTCCCTTGTAACACTTTATGACAATGCACGGAAAATGAAGGAGCAGGATTCTGCATCAATTTCTTTTCCGGAGTCAACAGCAAGTTCACTCGCCTATCAGGTAATTTTATTGTACTTGTTCTTTACGAGAATGTGTTATGCTCACAATTTGAAATAAAATGAAAATGTTTATGTGTGCTATCGGTAAGTAACACTAAGTGTCATGTATCGGTTTCTCTCTATATGTACCATCGTCTGCATCTGTTTGTCTCCGTTCCATTTCACTGTTTTCATCCGTACTAATACAAGTACTGTGTTACAGGGGGATGCTGGAACTTCGACTACAATCACTTCCTCCATTGCAACCGGTCCAGAGTATGAGGTATGCATACTTACAGTTCACTTGCAAGAATGAAAGTAAATCCTACAAAGGATATTAATTAGAGAGTGAAATCAATGTGACGGTGCACTGTTTCAAACTTTTCTGATTTCGGTTCTAGCGTTACACTTCCTACCTAATGCAGAATACATTTTAATAAACATTTGAGGGCTACATTGCACTCAGTATGTTTTCCATAGTGATCTTTGATAAAGTATATGTGACACCTCAGAAGGTTATCAGGTGAAATCTGAAATGTATATTATGAGTAAATAACATACACTGTATTCGAGGCTATGTGTGTAAGTGCTCTGTGCAAAGAAAGGTTTTAATTTCCAGTATGATAGACTTTACATTTTTTTTTATGAATATTCGATTCAAGGAATGTACACAAGCTTTTGAATTAGAAGAGAAAGGCACATGGACCCCAAGAGAATCCCATGGTTTCAAAGAAAATCAAGAAAACAAGGGTAACAAACAAACAAGTTTGTTTTGTAGATGTTTTTAGAGTGGCGTTTTATTCATATGTTTTTGTGTTGAAAGCGGTATGTGCTGTTTGTGTGCTATACATTGAGCATGTTTTTCAATACATCTCTTAGAGGCCCAGAAGGAAGAGAAGTATAAAGACACAGACAACAAATGAAACCAAAGATGCTGCTTGCCAAACAGATTTCACAATGGAGCAACTAATATTTGAGGCACAGCGTGATCCAGTCAATAAGCAGACTCGTGATGCTTATGCCCAATGGCCGGAAACTGAATGTAATGTGATCGGCGAACCCTGCAAAGTGTCCATGGCCCATTGCTACCATGTGACAACTCGACAAGATGAAACTGAATACAATGAAGAAGCATTGCAATTCCTCGCAGACCCCTTGACACAATCTACACCCGCCAAAAATGTTCCACCCAAGAAACATTCGATTTTAACTGTTTCTACAATTTGCGTGCAAGTATCACAACCTGAACTAACAGAGACTGAAGCTTCAATGCAATTGACTGAGGAAATTGCTTAAGATCTCAACTACAGTTTGCCTCGTTTGGGCGATTTGTCCACCACAGTCGAGTCACAAACCACATTCATGCCGGACGATTGGCTATTAAAGGAGCAAAAATACATTGTATTCGACAGCTGCCTGCTCGAGATTGTACAGATGTGGAAATGTGTCCATAGATTGAGGGGGAACATATGCGGGGAGCCATTGGTGAATGTGTCTCGTGTATTACAAGGCACTAACCTGAAAATACAAGCCAGCTGTGTCCACCTCCATAATACATTTTCATGGTCTGCTCAACCGATGCTGGGCAAAGTGCCAGCTGGAACTCTGCTATGTTCAACAGCTTTACTTTTCAGTGGGTCTACTTTCGGTAAGATTTCCAGTTTCTGTCAATTTGTGGGAGTTGAGTTCCTTGCTAAAACCCAGTACTACAAATATCAAAGGGAATTCTTATTTCCCGCTATTAGTCAAGCCTGGAAAATTGAACAGATCGCAATCGAAAGCACATTCTCTAGCAACCATTTCTGGCTAGCTGGCGACTGACAGTGTGACAGCCCAGGACTTTCAGCAAAGTACTGCACATACCACTTTCAAAACATGGAAAGTAAAAAAAAATGTGATTTCGGAGATCATGCAGGTACCCGAATGTACATCTTCTGTGGCCATGGAGGCACATGGTTTCATCAAATCCGTCTAACATCTTCAATCGAGGGGAATGCAAATATACCAGGTAGCCACTGACAGGGAAGTTTCGATAGCCAAGTCCATGCAAGAGCAGTTTCTCCACTTTCATCATCAATTTTATGTATGGCACGTTGCCAAATCAGTCAATAAAAAAATAACAGCTGCTGGTAGAAAAAAGGGTTCTGAAAATATTTTAAAGTGGTGTCAGTCTATCAGCAACCATCTTTGGTGGAGCTCCAAAAGTTGCGATGGGTCTGTAGAAATTCTACTTGAAAAATGGCGTTCATTAATGCACCATTGTTCCAAAGTACACTCATGGACAGACAACCAAAATGTTCACGATTGTGCACATGGACTTTTATCGAAGGAGCAGGAACACAAGAAGAAGTGGTTGGTGCCCTGTTCACCTGCACACAAAGCTCTTGAGAAGATCATGTACGATAAAACACCTTCAAGAGACCTGAAGGGACTCACAGAATTCTGTCATACTGGAGATTTGGAGGTGTTCCACAATATGTGCCTAAAGTACAGGCCCAAAAGGTTGCATTTCGGCATAGACGGTATGGAGGTCAGGACAAGACTAGCTGTACTTGCATACAATGAGAACATTGAAAGGGAACAAGCGAAACTGCAGGAAACTTCGGGATGCTTCGTTACCTCATGGCCTTTACAAAACGAAGCAAAGAATGGATGGCCAAGTCAATATACGAGGAAATGGAATTTGAATTTGTGAAAGATTTGACATTAAATGTGTTGGCCATGCATACTCATGGAATCAATCCTGATTTTGTTCCTAGGACACATACAATGCCACAAAATATTGCAAACGAGCACTGTCCACCTAAAGCGGATGTTGTAGAAAAGATGACTTCCCGATATAAATAATTAGTAGCTGTCTTCATAATCTGCTCACAATAACATTTTCGATATGTTCCCCACCCCAATGTTTGTACATTGTAAATCAAGAATTGAATGGTATTACACTCAATTTCAATGCTATAAAAAGTATTTAAAATGATTTATTATGCATATTAAATTTGGTGTACGATTAATTAATGTATATATTTTATCTTCCCTTCATTGATATTACTGTTCCTCGATCGATAAGACACATGACTGTGGTTGCTATTGGGGATATATTTGAAAATAGAATTGCCCTAGCACATCGGTGCTGCACTGCCCATTTGGATTGCTGAAATACTGATGGGCAAGTGGATATTTTCCATCAATCAATGGTACACTGAGGCTTGGTGTCTGTCAAAGCCTCTTCTAGACCCAAACCACATATGCAGTGCTTGGCACTGGCATTGAAGGCCTATGGTGAGTAAGATTTTGATAGCAATGATCAATCACCTGACCTGTGTTTACCCCATAACATCCAGAACGTGGGGCTTTAAAGGTATATTATTTTTTCAAACACCTCGGCGAGTGGGCACCTATTTACACACTGAAAGACTATTTCTGTCTTTTGATGTGTGTGTTTTTTTGGGTTCTCCATAGCTCTACATAGCTCACCATAGTGTCCTAAATGTAATTTTCCAATGCTTTTTTGGTAATAAGTGACCGTTGTTGCTAGGTTGACATAGAGTGTGACTCCATGGTTTGCTTTGCATGCACTCCTCCCTGTGTCCTTCCCTTGTGTTTTTCCCAGCCCCCTCCAACACCACTTCTCTTCTTTCCTCTCCCTACCCACTCTATGGTGCTCTCAGTCTCTCCTATCTTTTCTAACTGCTTCTCCATTGACTACCCTGCTTTACCATCCAACTGGCTGCTTCCTGTACTTCCTCTGGACTCATGGAAAACTGCTCCCCTGAACATCCATGAAGACATGCTCTCCAACCTTGATTCCAACACTCCCTGTGTCCTCATCTTACTCAATATCTACTCTGCCTTTGACATGGTCAACCCTGCCATCCTGCTGAAATGTCTCTGTGATAACCAGGGTATCAACGATCAGGCCCTGGCTTGGCTGACTTCTTTCCTCTCCGATCGACCCTCCCAGGTCCAACTTGGGTCCTTCCTCTCCTCTATCTCTATCTGCTTTCAATCCTCCTCTCCCCTGCTTATCTCCTGGCTGAAACTGAAACTGTGCTGGTTACCTGGCTACCCTCTGACCTGGCTATCCTCTTATCTCGGGCCCAGGTCCCCTTCCTGCCAGCTGTACAACTGCACTGCCCCCATAGCAACACTTGCACTCGGGGACTGTTTCGGTATCCCTACAGCCCCCTACCAGCAATTGACACCTGATGTCTGCACTTACCCTTGCACTTTCCACCAGTTGGCTGCACTTTTTATTTATTGTCATTCTTTCCTTATTTTGACTGTATATCCCATGCACTGCCCCCCTCCTCCTTTCCCCCTGCACTTTTACCCTTCCCCCCTCCCTTTGCACTTTTGCAATCTCAATGCCACCTGGCCTAGTATGATCTTCATCTCTGTCTTGCCTCTGTCTCCTCTCAGCCTCCCTTGCCTCGTCGCGCCTTGAAGCACTTCTGCATAGGCGAGTTTTAAATGTCATATCATATCATCATATGATATTGTGCTCTGTTTTGGACAGACACAAAAGGAATTTTAGGTTACACCGGGCTTTCATTGCCTTGTAGTATCGGATTTACTTACCTTGAGTGTAACTGTTGCCCAAAACATATTTGAAGTAATGGCTTCCCCTACTCTGTGAACCGAAAAGCAACTCTCATTGAATATTACACCCCAAGGTCCAACTCTCCTAGAATGACAGTTATCCAGAATACAATTCATAGTTTTATACTGTGCCTATTATAGTCTATGTGATTTCTTGCTGAGATTCAGGGTACAGTGGATAGAGTCTACAAAAGGAATTTTATGTTGGCTGGGTTGTCCTGCGCTCACCAGCTGTTTTCAGATTTGGAAATCTGATCTGTGGCCAAGGGCACACCCTACTGGAATAGTGGGAACCAATTCTTCATCGCCTCTGGCCCCTTCCTGACTTGCTATGGCCTTCCCAAGAAGATACGCTTTTCGCTTGACCATCGCGATTGTGTGCTTTCACGCACTACTGCATTGTTGAGCACAAGGCTACAGACTTCTCAGGGCCGCATTTCAAATTCAGGGAACGACTCCGAAAAATTGTCTAAAGCTCATCCACGCTTACCCAATGCACACTCATGGCCGATTGACACAAGGCCTAGTCGGATCATGAATACAACTAACTTGGTTTGGGCAAGCAATGTAACCTGTCTCGCTTGAGCGTAGACAGGGCTGCCTCAGGCGGGATAGATAGTGTGAACGGCTGTCCCGTTACGCTCACAGCATAATGAATACAAACCTTTCAGGAAAGAAGCCAAGAGAAGGCTTGCAGGGTTTAACAAGGTTAACTTTATTCCGAAATTAAAAAATAATCATGAAAGGTGTCTGCTCTTCGAGAACGTTGAGACTCCATAATTAATGATTTTGCCTAAGAAAGGACACTGCGTCGTGAATGATATCACATATAGATTCATAACCCACACTAGTGATAGGTGAGACAGTATTCATGATCGCGCGGAATTGATGGATGCCAGCCAACAATTTGTTTATGATTTCATGCGTTTTTTGAATGCCACGTGGGTCAGCTGTGCTCAACGCTCCATGGAGCGAAAGAAACTTTGTGGGATGAAACTTATGGAGATAGAAGAAATTAATCAGTTCACACTGACGCGTCTTGTCTGGTATGTATTATTATTCTGGCATTCTTTCACAAAAACTAAACCAACAATGCATACATGCTGAAAACAAGCTTCAATTGTTATGTTACCTTGGAAGAAAGGGAGCAATTGCCAGGCTCGAAGGAAAGAAGCTGTGGAATGCCCACAAAAATGATAACATTTACTGTATTGAAAGTGGACATTGGAACATTTAGTTTCAATTTATGCAAACCGTTGCTCAGAGCGGACACGCCGCGTTACGCCAAGAGAATGGAACTACCGAACATAATGTAAGTTGTACTATACATGATATTTTTGCGATTAAAAACAGAAAATGTTTCTGTTTGCATATGGAAGAATTCACAGACGTTGGAAAATGCCACTTGACGTAAATAGTGGACAGAATATGTTGTTCCGTTGATTACATTTATACCGCGACATATTTAAAAAACAAAGTGCGTTAGTCGTGGTTTCTTTATAAGTCTACTAATAATTGTTATTTGTGTTTAGTTAAGTCGGAATGAGTTAAGGTTTGTTTTTTTGGACGGTATCGGTTACTGACATTGTTATGGGTTGTTAGTTGGAGCATATTGTGACGATTATTCATCGACGACCCGCAACCACAACCTCTATGCAGCCTAGTGATAGCTAAACCACTTCGTCCCATGAAATATCAGGGTGTGCAATCAACGTTGCATTATTGGATGTGCCGGGGGCAGAACATTTTCCAAGGGTACTTGGTTCGCTTTTTGATAGATAATATTACCATTTCCGTTACAATGCCATCTGTTTGTTGTTCCATTTCTGCAGTAGTTTCTCCATACCTTTGGCAGCTATACTGACTTCACAGTGCTAACCTTTCATGCACGTCGTAGTCTAAAATAGTCCCCCATGTTGTCTGTGTGTGTTCATTGTGTGTAGTTTGTGTTCATTATTCGGTTTCATCCGGTGCAGAATTAGAGCATACATTTGAATAAAGAAAGGATGCTAAAATATATATTTTTCTGTTATCTACACAGATATATTGTAACGTTCTGCGAATGCCATAGTTTTCAGCTGCCGTGGGATGACTTCTTCAATCAACAATGCCAGATATGTCTAAATGCCTCGATTTGCATTACCCTAATGTGGGACGATAGACCGGGACCGATATGCCCTTTGGCGCCACCAGCGACAAGGAGCAACCTGTCATCGTTTACGGTGTAGCAAGAAGCTGATGCATCGGTATACACTTCTTCTCCCGAAAGGAACACCATGTGCATTATTTTAAAGTTTTGCCACTGGAGCATAAGGGCACACAACTATTGGTCGTTCATCGCAATCAGTGGATCATGATCATGTGGTTTTTGGAGCGTTCTTTGCTAAATAAAAGCACTTGCGAAATTGCAGATTACTGATGTTTTATTTAACATTATTGATTGCAAATCCGATTTGGGAAGCGCTGTGAGAGGATTTGTGTGTTGGTCTTCCGGGTTCTGCGTTAACTGACGTTATGACGTGGGTGATGACTGGGTGCGTTTGGCTACGCTGCCCACTAACGTCATGAAAATAGGTGGAGCATATCGTTTGGATTAGTGATGTCAGCTTCAGGGACGGGTGATATGATTTACTGCCTTGAGGGCACTCGAACTTAGGGCGATGCAGCAACGGATACGATTAGCACAAGATGGCCTCGCCAGACTCGTTGTTTTTGCATGCGTAAAAGTGAGGAAACCGAATGTAAGGTGCATAGGAACGTTTTTTACGATCAATCACAGTGTGCTGAAAAACACATGCCCAAACGATCGGGACAATAACATTTTTTAGAACACTTTCCCTTTAACGCTGCAAGTCGAAAATTACCAGCTCCTCTTACACCATACCTCTCAACTCACACACTTTTGCGGGTGGCACCCGCCCTGTAAGCAGCTCTCTAACATACATGCCAACCGTCCTGATTTAGGCGGGAGACTCACGACTTTTCCATGAAAAATATTGCAAGTTTTCACATTCTCCCACCTAAAATACTTCTAGCCCCAATGCATTCCTATAGGAACATTTCCAACTCCCCATTTCTATGTTGAAATCTCCCTCCCAGGTGCACCTGAATGTTGGGATGTATGCTCTTACCCGCCAAGCTCTATACCCGTCCATATAAATCAATGGGCTTTCACGCGCCAAAAACAAAATCTGGTGTTTCCACCCGCCCTTGAGCCACAAAATATTGAGATCTATGCTTACAGACTACTGACATTTTCTCACTCTGCTTCATTCCTTTCTTTTCTCTTTCTCTTCCTCTATCTCCTCTTCTTTACTCCTCTGGTATAATTAATCTGTTAAAATTAACAATCCCCCATAATTCCTAATCAGACTAAATCCTAAAGAAGCCAGCTTGTTCATATGTGAGTCGATGGATATTTTTTATGAGGGCCTATAGTTTGTATGTTCATACAATGTAACAAACCATATGGTTGTAGCAACTTCTATTTAATTATTTTCCTGACTACTCCATAGCTCTCAACCATTTATGTCGCAAAGGCGGGTGAAAACACCCAATTTTATTTTGGGCGGGTGAAAGGCCCTTTGAAACGAATGGGTGTGCAGGAGGCTTGGCGGGTGAGTCGGCTGTTTACAAGGCAGGTGACACCCGCCAAAAGCGTGTGAGTTGAGAGCTATGCTACTCATTTGATTACCAATACCGAGCTTTGTTCTATCAACTTGTTTCTTCAACCTTTTTGGTATAACATTCTTGAAACTGTACTTGTACGCATCTCTTTTAATGCCAAAACAAAGAATTTTTAAAATTAAAATAATTCAGAACAGCAAAGACTATAACTATCTTTGTGTGCAAACGAAAGGGATGGGATCCCAGAGTGTTGTCCACTAGCATGAAGCCCTGTGCTGGCATATTTTGTGACATTCTATCTCAACTAGTGGCTAGTAGTTTATTAAATCCCTCTGGTACTTGAAGCTTAACATACATGTTAACCTGAACCATTCCAATCTATAGGTGCATATCCAGTACTGTTTTCGCTTTGCATTCTGGGACTTGTAGTCTGAGTTTTGCAGTCCCGCCCCCCCCCCATTAAAGGCCTCTGATTTGCGGTGTGTAGCCTAAGGTTAGGCTGTAGTCCCTCCACTGTGTCTATGCCGCCCAGCGAGAGTGGAAGTTCTTCTCAGTCTCTCTTTCATGTCGGCGGCCCGCGTGACGTCATGTGTACGCGCGACGCGGCGCGCGCATGTGCGCCGGAAGTGCTGAGCGCATGCAGTAGTGCTGGAAGCCTGGGGACTGGCACCAGACCCGGACCCCCATAGACCGCCCTTCCCTGGACACAGCAGCGCCCTCTGCCATGGCGGCGCCGCTCCCCGCCGCGCTCATACTGGCCCAGAAGCTGGCCGACAATGAGGCGGGCAACCGGCAGCAGGCGGTGCGCAGGCTGCGCAAGTACCTGCGGGCGCGGTGCCGGGGGCCGGCAGGTGGGTGACGCCGGGAGGGAGACAGGCCGCGCCTGTGTCGCGGGATGCTGCTGGCCTTGCGTATTAGAAGGAGAAGTGCTATATTGCTCAGTAGTTCTGGGCTGAAGGGGGGGGGGGGTTCTGGAGGTAAGCCCAGGGAAATGACAGACGTGGCAACTGCAGTAAGATGGCTTGATGGCGATTCGGGGGGGGGGGGGGAGAGTGACAGTTGAGATGCAGTGCCCTGGAGTGGGAGGGGGGAGTGACAGCTGAGATGCAGTGCCCTGGAGTGGGAGGGGGGAGTGACAGCTGAGATGCAGTGCCCTGGAGGGGGGGGGGTGACAGCTGAGATGCAGTGCTCTGGAGTGGGGGGGAGTGACAGCTGAGGGGGAGAGCCCTGGAGTGGGGGGGGGGGTTAAAGCTGAGATGCAGTGCCTTGGAAGGGGGGGGGGTTACAGCTGAGATGCAGTGCCCTGGAGAGGGGGGGTGACAGCTGAGATGCAGTGCCCTGGAGGGGGGGGGAGTGACAGCTGAGGGGGAGAGCCCTGGAGGGGGGGAGTGACAGCTGAGGGGGAGAGCCCTGGAGTGGGGGGGGAGTGACAGCTGAGATGCAGTGCCTTGGAGGGTGGGTTAAAGCTGAGATGCAGTGCCTTGGAGGGGGGGGGGTGACAGCTGAGATGCAGTGCCCTGGAGGGGGGGGGTGACAGCTGAGATGCAGTGCTCTGGAGTGGGGGGGAGTGACAGCTGAGGGGGTGAGCCCTGGAGTGGGGGGGGAGTGACAGCTGAGATGCAGTGCCGGGGGAGAGCCCTGGAGTGGGGGGAGTGACAGCTGAGATGCAGTGCCCTGGAGTGGGGATGTGTCACCTGGGTGGGAATGCTTTGGAGTGAGGGGGTGACAGCTGAGATGCAGTGCCCTGGAGTGGGAGGGGGAGTGACAGCTGAGATGCAGTGCCCTGGAGGGGGGGAGTGACAGCTGAGATGCAGTGCCCTGGAGTGGGGGGGAGTGACAGCTGAGATGCAGTGCCCTGGAGTGGGGGGGAGTGACAGCTGAGATGCAGTGCCCTGGAGGGGAGGAGTGACAGCTGAGATGCAGTGCCCTGGAGTGGGGGGGGGGGTGACAGCTGAGATGCAGTGCCCTGGAGTGGGAGGGGGGAGTTACAGCCGAGATGCAGTGCCCTGGAGGGGGGGGGGGTGACAGCTGAGATGCAGTGCCCTGGAGTGGGGGGGGAGTGACAGTTGAGATGCAGTGCCCTGGAGTGGGAGGGGGGAGTTACAGCTGAAATGCAGTGCCCTGGAGGGGGGAGGAGGGGTGACAGCTGAGATGCAGTGCCCTGGAGTGGGGGGGGGGGGAGTGACTGCTGAGATGCAGTGCCCTGGAGTAGGGGGGGGAGTGACAGCTGAGATGCAGTGCCCTGGAGTGGGGGGGTGACAGCTGAGGGGGAGAGCCCTGGAGTGGGGGGGGTGACAGCTGAGATGCAGTGCCTTGGAGGGGGGGAGTGACAGCTGAGATGCAGTGCCCTGGAGTGGGAGGGGGAGTTACAGCTGAGATGCAGTGCCCTGGAGTGGGAGGGGGAGCTACAGCTGAGATGCAGTGCCCTGGAGTGGGAGGGGGAGCTACAGCTGAGATGCAGTGCCCTGGAGGGGGAGGGGGGAGTGACAGCTGAGATGCAGTGCCCTGGAGGGGGGGGAGTGACAGCTGAGATGCAGTGCCCTGGAGGGGGGGGGAGTGACAGCTGAGATGCAGTGCCCTGGAGAGGGGGGAGTGACAGCTGAGATGCAGTGCCCTGGAGTGGGAGGGGGGATTGACAGCTGAGATGCAGTGCCCTGGAGGGGGGGTGACAGCTGAGATGCAGTGCTCTGGAGTGGGGGGGGGGTGACAGCTGAGATGCAGTGCTCTGGAGTGGGGGGAGTGACAGCTGAGATGCAGTGCTCTGGAGTGGGGGCGGAGTGACAGCTGAGATGCAGTGCTCTGGAGTGGGGGGGAGTGACAGCTGAGATGCAGTGCTCTGGAGTGGGGGGAGTGACAGCTGAGATGCAGTGCTCAGGAGTGGGGGGAGTGACAGCTGAGATGCAGTGCTCTGGAGTGGGGGAGGAGGGGTGACAGCTGAGATGCAGTGCCCTGGAGTGGGGGAGGAGGGGTGACAGCTGAGATGCAGTGCCCTGGAGTGGGGGGGTGACAGCTGAGGGGGAGAGCCTGGAGTGGGGGGGAGTTACAGCTGAGATGCAGTGCTCTGGAGTGGGGGGGGGAGTGACAGCTGAGATGCAGTGCTCTGGAGTGGGGGGGGGGTGACAGCTGAGATGCAGTGCTCTGGAGTGGGGGGGGGTGACAGCTGAGATGCAGTGCTCTGGAGTGGGGGGGAGTGACAGCTGAGATGCAGTGCTCTGGAGTGGGGGGAGTGACAGCTGAGATGCAGTGCTCTGGAGTGGGGGGGAGTGACAGCTGAGGGGGAGAGCCCTGGAGTGGGGGGGGGGGAGTGACAGCTGAGATGCAGTGCCGGGGGAGAGCCCTGGAGTGGGGGGGGGGAGTGACAGCTGAGATGCAGTGCCGGGGGAGAGCCCTGGAGTGGGGGGAGTGACAGCTGAGATGCAGTGCCCTGGAGTGGGGATGTGTCACCTGGGTGGGAATGCTTTGGAGTGAGGGGGTGACAGCTGAGATGCAGTGCCCTGGAGTGGGGGGGGAGTGACATCTGAGGGGGGAGAGCCCTGGAGTGGGGGGGAGTGACATCTGAGGGGGGAGAGCCCTGGAGTGGGGGGGGAGTGACAGCTGAGTTGCGGTGTCCTGGAGTGGGGGGAGTGACAGCTGAGGGGGAGAGTCTTGGAGTGGGGGAATGACAGCTGAGGGGGAGCGCCTTGGGGTGGGGGGTGTGACAGCTGAGGGGGAGAGCCTTGGAGTGGGGGGAGTGACAGCTGAGGGGGAGAGTCCAGTAGTGGGGGGGGGTGACAGCTGAGATGCAGTGCCCTGGAGTGGGGGAGTGAATGAGTGTGAAGATATAAAAGATTTAGTTTTTACCTGTGAACCCATAGGCTCTTTAAGGGAGGTAGCGCTATATGGGATGGATGGGGATGCATATTTTACTCTTACACCAATAATATGACCGACCCAGGAAGTTGGCAAATCTTCAGCTGTTTTATCAACAATTATCTAAAACGGGGAGTACAACGGACGTTCGCTCAAGTCTCCACGATTTTCATGAAAAAATAGTTATATAGTAAAAACTCGTTGTTAGGCAGAATCATATGCAGTACCCTTTGTGAACACCACACACAATTAAGACGAGTGTAAGTACAATTTCACCTTTGGTACACGCCTTTACTACATAGTAAAGGGGTAGCGATGGCTGAGCAGCCAGACTTATCTCAAGAGTAAAGTGAGCATTACAAGAGATTACACAAAGGACAATTACTATGGTTCAAACACTGATTCAAGAATATACATTTATTTGCACCATCATTTATAAAACATTTTTTTTTTTTTGTTAACCTGTTTAAGGTTTTTTACAAATCTGTGCTGTATTACAGTTATTATAAAGCAGCAGAAAATCACAGTCTTAGTATACTACAATAACACCCAATCAATTCTGGACAAGTTAAGCTCAAAATGAAGTGTGAGCAAAATGGCACTCTGGCAATTTAAAAGGGAGAAAAGACAAGGTTATTCAAAATCAATAGCACCAACAAGTTATAGGCAGGGCAATCTAGAAAAGGCTACTACAACTAGGATTCAAGTCAATAGGTCTGGGCCAATGTTCTGGGCCAATGTTAATGGTTCAGAGTCTTTGCAGAGATCACACAGTTCAAAGTAGTTCGCGGTTGAGTCTTTGCCAAGAGTTCAAAACGAGGTTGGTCGAAGGAAAAGTTACTTAAAGGAGAAGAGAAGGACACGCCTTCAGATAGGCGAAAGATTTCCTGCACTTTCACCACGGTCGGACGGAACGAACGACCAAATTTGCACAGTACCTTTTAAAGAAGAAGAATGTTGTAGCTGAGGCAGTTGTTACTGCAGGCTCACGGTTCCTGTAGCTTCAGTCATGGTGACAAGGACAACGGCTGGAGAGTCCTGCACTGCCCAGGGAAGAATCCAGCAGCGGAGCAAAAGGATGAATAAAAGGTGCGCTCCTTAAAACCCAAACTGGTTTTCTTCCCACTGGCTATGTGATCCACTGCAGCGATGCACAGTAAATTCGACCAGGATGAGGACCGGTGTCTGGTGTTTGGAGAGCTGGTTGTTCCCACCAAGCTCAAGGGAAGAAGATTCCTTGCAGATCTCCTCTGTCGTCCGAAGTTTCAGGCAATTCGGACCTGCAGCAGGGCTTCACCCGGCGTCCAGTAGTTGCAGCAGTCGTCTTCCTTTGTTGGTTCTCTCGTTCCAATGACGACTTTGCCTTCCAGTCCCAGAGACTGGCTTTTTATGCACCAAATCCCCCATTCACACAGCCTGGCTGTCCTGGCAGGGCTGCCACCTAGCCAGTCAAACAAGAGTGCGACTTGGGTCTCCAAGGAGACCATGTGCAGGGGGTCTCAAACCCCTCCCTCACATCCTGCACACCCAGACACTCGGGCGCCTAAGGAGAGCTTCTGTGCAGAAGCCCGCCAAAGGACGGCAAACAAAGGAACCAAATCTGGTTTGGCGCGCAGAGTAAAACACTAGAAAGACCTTTACAAAAAGATATGGCAAAAGAACTCGACCAGAACCCAGTTAAATTAAACATGGATTACCGGGTTTGAGTTAGAGGCTACCACCATTGCCGCTAACGGTATCAAAGGCTATTTTCATAGTCTACTGTAGAATATTGACACCAGCCAAATCTTAGAGAAAGGGGAACATAATAATGTTCCATGAGAATCAGACAAAAGGGGATAACTATTAACCCCTCCAGTACTACACGTCAATGGTAACTTTACATGTTCTGGGAGACAGTAGTCAGTCCCAGAAAATGGAGTTTAAAGTCGGAAAAGACAACCCTGTGTCACTGCACTAAAGGTGCTGGGTAACACACAGTAAAAAGATGATGCATATGGGGTGGGTGAGACTCCATAGTCCATCAGCAAAAAAATGTACAACAAAGCAAAACGCCTGTAAGAGTGGGGAAAAAAGGCTCACACTTTTACCAGGTAAAACATTAAACCCCAGAAATCTAGCAAAGCTGCCGAGGGACTCAAAAGGTAAGGGAAAGAAGCCATTCTGGAGAATTCTCCCTAACACTCATCATCATTGACATCGTACTACGTGGCAAAATAAAACCTACGTTAGATGTTGATGGGTCTACGTGGAACATCTAGTTATATTTTCTGTGGGGGGTAGGATTGTGATTGGGTTTCTAAGGTCAGGTGGACAGCTATGCCCACCCCTACTGCAAGTCATCTTCAGTGGCATAAAATACACAACGTGTGGCCCTCTGATTTGCACGCTTCTACCCTTCTGGAATATTACCCTTGCTAGCCGCATGCAAGCTAGTACCCCATGTGCTGGAGGTTTTGGCTTGGTCATACCTCCCCACCCAATTAGCCCAAAATCCACCATCACTCCTGCTGTCTGCCATTCAAATTGTCTTTGTACTCAGCATTGCAAAGTATCACTGTGTCTGAGAATAGAAGGGAGCGTGGGCATGGTCTTCTCAAAGTCTGTGTAGCTTGCCCAAAGTCTATTTTCATCTCGACCATGTGAGAGCAGATCGTGTTTGAGCTCTTTCTTTAGTATTTAACAGTATTAAATTAATGAAATCTGGCATTTCTAGTGTTTTTCCATTACACCTCAACAGGAGCTCGCCTCGCTTCTCACGTTCATTGTATCTTCTCAAATAGATAACTAGTTTCTTGGCTGCCCCAACCCTTGACACCGGGCCAGACAAGCTTTCTCCCTCATAGTCAGCTGTTTTCTTCTACTGAACCACACTTTCAGCCGTTCTGTTCATGGGGTCCTAGTTTGTTTAAAATACGTTATTCACTGGAAGGTTTTGAATGAATCATAACTATGGGCACAGCTCTGGGCAACCCTCCAGACCATTGTTTTTTAGCCTGCCAAGCCATTACAGAAAGGGAAAAACCATATGCAAATCAGGCTTGATCCTACTTGAACTGCTAGACCACATCCCGTTTGCACGAGACCACAAGCATCCACAGACATGTTTCAGCCTTGTTGAGCGTCATCAGTGAGGCGTAGCTTGGGTCTGTAGGCCTGGCCACTTTCCACCCATCGCTTTTGTGCTTAATGTTTGTCTCACTATGCGAGGGAGGGTATGCCCAGGCATGGGTCCCTTGCTCGCTGCACCATAGGGAACCAAGTTGCACCTCACTGAGGATGTCTGGGGTTGCTTGTGTTTCTGTGCAGAGAGGACCTGACCTAGCAGTTCTGGCTGGGCTGCTACCATTGGTGGCAATACCTGACTGATTTGCATATGGTTGGACCCCTTTTGCAATGGCGCAGATGGGCTAAAAAACGGTAGTGTGGAAGGTTGCCCAGAGCAATGCCAGTGGTTCAGATTCATTCAAAATTTTCCACCCATCACTTTTGTTCTTGCAGTCTATCACTACATATAGCTAGCCTTCATGATCCCTTAGTCTACTTGTTTTTCAGCGTCTGTACTATTTTATAAAACACCTCTACACGTGCAATATTCATTCTGCTCATGAAATGTTCCTCAATTCTTCACTTCGCCATCAGATTCTATAAGGTCTATTCACCTTCTTCATTGGCATCTCTTCTGGGTGTATCATTTCTGCTTCATTTGACGTCACCAGTCTTATTTCATTCATCTTCACACTTCTTCCGGAACCTCCTTTTAAGAGACTGCCATTTTTCCATGGGTACATCATATAGGGCTTTCTCAATGGATACCTTGTTTCGAGGATTCTTCGCGGTATAGGGACTATTATTGTCATTGTGCATGTCGCAATTTCAGTCTTCTAATATATAGGCAAAATAGCGGCAGGACTTCCCGTAGAGATACTTGGCTCCTCCTCTACACCCCCCCCTCCCCTGTTGATTCACCGAACAATATCTCAAAAGTTTCCACATCTAGACATCCTCTTCTAAAAATAAAAGGTGCGTCTTCGGAGTCCATATCTTCATTACTCCTTTCAGACATCAGCAGTCCAGGTCATGTGACTACATTGTCCATTCGGGCTGCAGTAGATCCATCTTCCCACATACTTCTTGTGGTTTCTTGGATACAGGAACTTTGTTCCCTCAGGTGCTAGAATACCTGCTTCTATTTCTTCTACTTTCTGATTTCATCTGTCTGCTTTTTGGGTCCGAACCCTGAATCGACATTGATCATGATCTTCATTCCTACTGCTTTCTTCACCGTCTTCTTGCACTGTGTGATTATTATTCTGATCACACAGAATCCAAACGTGATCATCACCAACAATGCTCAGAGGAACTTTGAAGATATTTGCCATCCATTGTGCAACCCATGAGAAGATAGATTTAAACCAGCTTCTACTTTCTTCCATCTTTATGTGCAAGTTCGTTAGCAATGTTAAGGCCTCAGTCAAGGTCCCATTCTCGTCAATGTGAAGAAGGTATGAATGTGCAACATGATTCTCCGACTTTAGCCAAACCCCTCCATCCATTGTGCTAATGTCCAAGACACATCTATTCTGCAGGGTAATCAGTTTTATGGCGCTTTTCTTTGATGGAGTTAAAAACCCTTTATGGTAGTGTTGATCATCTGCTGGAGCTCCTAGCGATTGATTTGCAACCAATTCGCCATCGTCTGAATTCCTAGCATGAAGATTGTCACGAACACTGATGAAGTCTGGCTACATAACCTGTGTTCATATGGAATAGAATCAAAGGCTTCTATCGATTTTAACTGAAAAGTAGTTCTCCCTCTTTGTTAAGATTGAAAAGTGATATGTTCTTCCTTAGATGAGCATCTGCTTTTGGAAACTCTCCAATGTTCAGGTCACATGACCGATCACTATAGAACACAGCCCTCCCCAGTCTTTGGGCAACTTCATATAAGCTCTGGATCCACAGGCCCAGTAGTGGTCCATTATCACTGTTGCATCCTTTTATTCCTGGTACATCGAAAATTCGACTGCACTGCTGATTCATTCCAACCTTTCTTGTGCCATTGTTTCTGAAACACAAGGATGCATTCGCTAGAGGATGCATTCGCTAGAGGTACTATCTGCAACGGTCCTACTTTGTCATCAACCCATGTCAGCAGCTTTGCAATGTTCGGCCAATGATGTTTGCATTAATTCTCTGCATGCCACACAATTGCTTCAGGCCGTCCGGTTAGTGCTGGCGCCTTGTACACAATCAGGCCTTCCTCCATCCATCTGGAGAAAGCCCTGTTCCCTTAATTTGCAGCTGAACTCTCTCCTTACATCTTCGTATTTCTTCAGGGTCCTTTCCTCTCCTTGCATCTTCGTATTTCTTCAGGGTCCTTTCCTTGACAATTGAGCTTTTTATTTATTTCCCATTGTTCCAGGCTGTTTATATCTTATCACATGATCTCTGGTGTGGGATCTCTCCTGCACATAATCATCTTCTGGAGCTGTCTTCTCAGTCACCCATACCAAGTATGATGTTCGACCCTGGAACTGACCTCTCATATGGCAGAGTACAAGGTGCGTCAGTGAGTGAGCTTTCTGGGCTGCTACTTCTATAGCTATGAATATCTTAATTTCCCCATGGCATAAGGTATGAGAGAACAAACATAGCAATTCTCCTTAGAGGTTCTCTCTCCTACCTTTTTTTTCATGTGCTGATACCATGTGTCATTCCCCAAATGTACTGTACTGTCTAGATAATTATTTAATTCATAATCCGCTGATTCTGGGAAGAATCAAAGGGACTTCTACCTTGCTTGTACCAATGAAGTAGACAGTATGGATTAGCAAAATCAGGAGAATAATAAATGCTTAGCACGCATAAAACTCATCAATGCTATCAAACCCTTCCTAGCCGAGCCCAACTGCCACTCTATAGCCATAGCCACTGTAGGCGCAAAGTTAGACTATTGCAACTCACTCCTTGCAGGCACTTCAGGTAAAAACCTGAATAAACTACAGAGCACACAAAACAATGCACTCGGGGCAGCACTAGGTATCCCAAGAAGGGACCACATCACTCAAGCAAGACAAGCAGCGCACTGGCTCCCAGTCAAGGACCGCATTACATTTAAAATTCTCACCACAGCCACAAATGCATAAACCCCACAGCCCCGGCTTACCTCTAAGAAACACTCTCAAAAGCCTCATAAGACCCATCAGAACCCACTATGCCAACCAACTCAACATTCCCCGCATCAATAAAGCGAAGGCTGGAGGGTTAGGCTTCCCTTACCTAAGCTATGGAACGCCATTCCCACCTCTCTCCGAGCTGAAACCCCCTTACTCGCCTTTAGAAAGAATCTGAAAACCACTCTAACTAAACCCCACCTAGAGAGAAACTAAAACCCCGCCTAGAGAGAAACAGATCATCATGGGAGAGGGGGGGCGAAGGCAGAAGCAAAGAGGAGGGTCTTGAGGTGCTTCCGGAATCAGAGCTTGTTTTCCTCAAGTTTCAGGGTGGCAGGGAGGCTGTTCCAAAGGGAGGCCCCAGCCAAAGAGAGATCTACCCCCAGCTCCCGTTTTTTTGAAAAGCGACTGACCCTTGGGGAGTTGGAAGTAGAGGAGCGAAGAGCTCGAGGGGGGGGGGGGGTATTTGCTGAGGAATAGTTGAAGGTATTTTGGACCCAGGCTTCAATACGTTTTAAAGTCCAATTCAAAAGATTCATGTGACTCAAGAACTTAGCTTTGCACTCCTGCTATAATATCTATAAAGAGTGTCCAGGTGGAGCAACAGTCCAAATGGACACTTGCATTTGTTTAGTCAGCAACCGTAACGTCCTTCTGTCATCGATCAAGTGCTCATGCTGAAATTTTGTTTTGCTTCCAAATAAATGGTTTGGGGTTTGTGAATCTCACAGCGTATGGCTTTATGTTGTTCAAATTTATCCATGTGTGTCTCTCTGGACCTCTACTGCTGAGTGAGTGACATTTTCTACAATAAAGGGACCACTAAAATGGGGCTCGTGCCACTTCCTTGTGAAGTTACGCACTAGAACTGAACATCCAACATATAGTCTGGGTACAGGTAGTAGTTCCACAGCTCTTGTTGCTGAATGGTCTTCATCTGTCCTGAGATCGACCCACCCCCTCACCTGCCCTCCTACCCCCGTCCCCTTGTGTCGGAGTTGATCTGAAATGACTGAGATACTAGCAGCGATAGATGTCAAATAAGCACGTAACTGATTGCCTAACATTTCTGCAGTCTTCAGGGAATCACTTCTGCTCCTCGCTGGAGGAGACACGGGCATTCTCATTTGCCTGCCTGTCAATAACTAGTGGGGTGTGAGGTGGTGGCCCAACCCAGGTTGATTCCTTAATGCATACAATGCTAGTTGCACGCAATACAGCCACCCCTTCTTTAATTTCAATTTCGCAATCCTCTCTTTAAGGAGACCGTTCAGTCTCTCACATAGTCCGTTCGCTTGAAGGTGATGAGCAGAAGAATACTTGTGCTTCATACTTAATAATAGGCTGATCTGTTCAAATACTTCATTAACAAAATGGGGACCATTATCGGATCTCAACATCCCGCACAATCCCCATCTGGGAAAGACTTCTGTGACTAAACTTTGCTGCTCAAGTGGCATCAGGGTGTGTACAAGGACTTACTTCGATCCACCTAGAAAAGGGACACGCCACCACTGTCAATATACCTGTATCCACTACATACTTGCAGCATATCAACATTATCAATATGTAAATGCTGAAAAGTACAGTTCGGTCGAGGAATTACTCCTTTGATCGTTCGCAGTGTATGCCCAGCAGTAAACCTTTGACATACGATGCAATTTATTACATAAAATGCAATGCGTTTTAACAGGTTCGGTACGAACCAGTCCTCCGCAATAGCTGCTGCAAGGCTTTCCCTAATGCGCAGGGTAGTGCAGCTGTTAAAGCGCTACCCTTAACGAGGCTGCAGTCATCACTGGCTTGCAGTGCTGTCCTGTCACCATGTTAGGCAGAAACCTGTGCAGTTCCCTTAGGGACCACTGCAAAAGATTTAAGACTACAGGTGTTGGCAGTAAACCCACTTGGTAGCAGTCTGCACCATCCAGATTTACCTGGTAGCTGTGGCTGAGCAGTCAGACTTCCCTCAAGAAGAGTTAGGCAGTATGCAAAGTATACACAATAGGCACCCAGATACAATAATACAAGCAAACACTGACCAGAGCTTTGGTATCAAAGTATATAATTATTTATTTAAAAACACAGTTGAAACACTCCAGCACTCTTATTGTAAAATATTCTAAACACAGTTACTATTGTAATATATACACCCCTTTTTCCTTATCAGATAAGTCACAGTAAAACACCACTTATTTTCATAGAGGTGAGCGCTTAACTAGATTGCACTCCAATAAGTTTGTGAGAAAGGGAGGGAAAAAGACAATATGAAAAGGTACACCACTCTAAGATTCAGGAACACTGTTAGCAAGGCAGAAGAGCAAAAAGTCACTGGTGAGCCAAAGTCCAAAGGCTGGGCCCACTCTTAGAGAGATCAGAGCACAAATGCGCCCAAGATCACAGTTACATTAGGCTTAGAAAGTCTTGCAGAGGGTTCAAAAAGAGTTTAGATAGGCTTTAAGAAAGTTTAGCCAGGGTGTCCCAGACTAACCCAGGTTCGAAAGCCGGGGGCTAAATCTACCCCGTACAGTCGGTAGCAAGGGAAGCTAGGCGGGACACGGTACCTTAAGTGGGAAGGATCCTCCAGCGGTGGCAGTTGTTCCTGCTAGTGGGTGCAAGTTGCGTCGTCGTCCAGGGGAAGAGAAGATCTCGACTTGGAGGAAAGATGAAGGTTGTTGCACTACCAGGGAAGAAACCAGCCGCTGAGTTTTCCGGTTAAAGGTGGTACCTTTGTGTCGTGGTAAAAGGTGGTATCCCGGTTGCCGGGGTGCTTGGCACGGGCAAGGAGGCCACGAGGTACGTCGGGAAAGCGAAAAGACGGTGAAACTGGTTATCCCCACCAGTCAAAGGAAGAAGACTCTCCGGCAGGAGATCTCCTCTGTCGTTGGGAAAAGTGGTGAGGCAGTCCAGAAGGGCTCCACCGGTGGTGGTGTCGTGGCAGGTCGGCTCAGCTTCTCCCTCATCAGATTCTTAGGTCCTGTGGCGACTTCCGAAGTTCCAGTCCCCAAAGACCTGCTTTTATGCAGCAGACCCCCATTCAGTCAGCTGAGCCGTCACTCAAACATGCTGGCTCACCACTTGGGCCAATCAGGATGGAGTGCGACTTGAGTTGCCTAGGCAACTCAGTCCAGGGTGCCTAAATTTCCCTCCACCCCTCCTAAGTACCCCAGACAGAGTGGCACCACTTTGGAGGGCTTCTGTGGAGAAGCCCGCCAAAAAGTGGAACAAAGGGCTCGGCTTGGGTTGGAGTCACAGAAGAGAACACAAACGCCATTTTAGAATCAAGTTTTGGCAAAAAATACCAACCGGAGAATTAATATTAATTAAATTAACCGGCGGTATGTTCGAGGCTACCGTAAATAATTAAATAAAGATAGTAGCCTAAAACAATGGTAAATCCCATAGGAAAATATTTGCGGTTGAATATAAAAAGTAGTATCCACTGCCACCAGCCAAAACTCGATCAGGGGGGACGGAGACGTGCCCCCTCGACTAACAGACCCCGGGGCAATTGAATTGCCCCAGCCAGTACGTCCACAATATGATGGTTTGTACTGGTTCTGTTCTGAATTTAAGACTAGTAAAGTCAATGGTGACTTTACATGCCCTGGGAGACAGTAGTCAGTCCCAGGGTATGGGGTCTCTACTGGGGGGTCACTATGACACCCCTGTGTCACTGCACTGAGGGTGCTGTGTAACACACATCACAAAAACACATGAAGCCCTATGGAGTAAAAGACCCCATAGCCCATTAAGCACATCTAGATTCAAAGAAACACACTCAAATCATGCCCAAGAGTGAGGGTAAAAGATTCTCACTCTTGGCAGGAGAAAAAAATAAACCCAAAAATCCAGCAAAGCTGCTGGGGGACTCACTAGGTTAGGAAATTCAGCCTAAACAGAGAATTCTCCCTAACACACCACAATTGTTCAGAGGGGGATAAAGAACACCCCCTTCGTTTCTAGAAGTCTTCCTGCGCTGCACCGCCTTGAACCTCCATCAACTGTGTTCTTGACGAATGATTTAACCCTTCACTTACAATCATAATCGTGACTACTTTTTCTTTTACATCTGGAGTATCAAAACTTTAAATATCTGGTGAATTTGCAACCCTTTTGGCCTCGTCAGTTTGCTTAGTATGTGCTGCGCATTTAACTATTGCGATGGCTACTGGGAGTTGTAGTGCCTTAATAAACCTGTTCAATAATGCTGCGTGTTGCACTGGAGTGCCATCCGCTCGGAGGTAGCCCCTCCTTTTCCAACGTGCTAGCCCTGCATGCACAGTTGACGTCACATAGGCAGAGTACTGTACACTGTTACTTCCTGCCCTGCATGATTTTCGAGCGCGACAATAAGCGCTACTAATGTTGCTGCTTGCACTAAGAAGTGATTCGGTAGTCTTGCACTTGCTACAACCTCAAATTCCCTGTTTGCTATGTCTCACCACTGCAGCACCTGAACACCTTTCCCCATCGGTTTGATCCATTTTTGAAGACCCATCAAAAAAGAGAACCCCCCCCCCCCCCCCAGCTGACGCATTCTCCTTTACGCGGGGGATGTCATCATAGAATTCCTATTTATTTATTTATTTGATTATTTATTTATTTGGATTTATAAAGCGCCCGGAGGCATCACGGCGCTGTTACAGGATATTAACTTGGTGCGTGTTATACAGGTTATACACGGTATACATTTGGTGTAAGTTATAACATTATTACAGGAGTAGATGTATACAACAGTATATGACATTGTAGAGAAGGTGTTACGGATTAGAGGGAACGCGTTAGAGACAATGCATGACATACGGATGTCTAGTTGAACAGCTTTGTTTTTAGAGCTTTCCTAAAGGTTGTCAGGGATTCTTCTTTTCTTAGACTGAGTGGGAGTGAGTTCCAAGCTTTAGGGGCTAGAACCTCAAAGCTAGAGCCGCCTGCTTTAGCTCTGTTGAATGCAGGGACTGAGAGTTGGTGTGAATATTGGTCACGTTTCAGTCTTTAGGGCTGCTGATTGGTGTATTCTTTCCACTAGGTAAGCTGGGACAGACTGGGCGATGCATCTGTGTGTGATGGTGAGGGCTTTGAATATTATGCGTTCTTTGACCGGGAGCCAATGGGCATCTTTCCGTGCCTGGGAGATGTGCTCTCTTGTGTATACTGAGTGCGGCTCTGCGGGCACTGTTTTGTTCGATTTGTAATCTGTTGATGTTATTATTGGAGCTAGAAGTAGAATGTTGCAGTAGTCAAGATGTGGCCCTTGCAATGTTGAGGCAATTTTTATGAGATGGGTATGGTCTCACAGCGTTTATGATTTTTTGATGTGAGCGCAGCTGCTGATGAGATGGCACTGACTTGCCGATCCATGTTTTGACTGTGTCTGAGGTTTTAATGATGGTGTCCTCGATGCTGAAAGAACTATAGTTGTCGTCTAGTTTTTTTGTTAGCGCAATCATGCACATGCTCGCCCTCTACCACAGGTTCAGCTACAAATGTGGCAGGGTTCACTATTTTACACCTGACCATTTTGATAGCTGGATTCGATATAACCACCTCATATGCAGATGCCCTCTGAGATGTCAATGTACCCTTGGGTTTTTCCAAAATGGCAAACAAAGCGTGCTCAACAATGCCACAGAACACCCCATCACAATACTAATGGACTTCTCTATTCCGAATGTGGGTGCTGCCAGCGACCGCAAGGAATGTGCCCTCTCATAACTGGATCTAAAATCCCACTGTAATATGCCAGGGGTTTGTACCCAATATAGTTCTCTGTGTAAGCACCGCTGTCATAACTGTCCCATTCGAATGTGAAAATAAAAAGAATTCCTTGTCATAGTGGCTGTACAAATTGTTTTCTTCAACTCTTTAAATCCTCCTGCCGTTTCCTCAGTCCATTCTATTTTCTCCTTATTCACTTGTGCTTGCTTCAAAGCCTGCAAAAGGGGTCTTGTGTATGAACTTTAATCAAATACCCACGCTCTAACATAGTTAAATAATCCCAAAAACAGCTGCATTTGCTTCGTGTGCAGTTTTGCCGTTTGAAATCACCTCAGCTCTTTCAGGTGTGACTCTCTTCCCTTCATGTGCAATCAACTGACCTATGTACAACACCTCTTCTTGACAATATTGCAACTTCTCTTTATCCACTTTATATCCCTTGTCTGCACTCATCTTCTGTCATGCTACAAACCAAAATATCATCTACGTACTGTAGCACAACGCTTTTCAAATCAATATTGCTTAAGGGTCCCTATTAAAGATCGATGGAGACTCGCAGTACCCTTGGGGTGATAGAGCGCTTTTCAGTTTAGTTTGGCGAAATGTAAATGACAGTAAGGTCTTGGGAGTCCTTATGCAACGGGATTGAGAAAAATGCATTTTCCATCACCGTGAAATATCGTGCTTCTGCTGGGATAGTACATAGTATCGTCTCTGGATTCAGAACAAAAGGAAACTCTGCCTCTACAATCTGGTTAATCGGTCTCCTATCGTGTATGAATCTCCACAACCCTCCCTTCGATTTCTTCACAGGGTACACCGCGGTATTATACGGTGACTCTGATGTCACTAAGATAACCTGTTCCATTAGAGCTGTAATAGTCTTAAAAATACCCTTCTCTGCCTCTCGAGACATGGGATACTGTCTTGCTCGAGGTAAAATGGCTCCTAGCTTAATCTTAACCTCCCCTATCCCCTTCAGTGGGCCTATGTCATAGGGGCCTGTAGTCCACTAAGAGTTTGGTACCTTTTCCAAGTCTTCATCGAAAAATGCTGGACGCTGCCGCAGTATCACCATTCGCTGTGGGATCTCCCTTTTCTCTATTCTGATCCAGTATGTAACACTCCTCTCGAATATTACTTCATCATCTGATCTCCATGGCCTGCCCTCATCATCGGTTCCTTCGAGCATGGCCATTTCCCCTTGCACTATGGCTACATTTAACTCTAGGGGAATAGTCTGTCCCCCCTCTTCGTCCATAGGTATCTGTGGCCTGAACAAAAACTCGTCTGGTATTCTCATAATCTTTCCCACTAACCCGGTTAGCTGTCGACAGAATGCGTACCCCATAAATATTTGTGCCTTTAGTGGCATTCCTCGCAGAGCCATTTGCCCTGTGTGCGCCAATACAAATTCGCCCACATTCATATAATATATCCCTGGAGTTGAACACACTATACCTTCATCAGTAAATTAAATCGTATTAAGCTTTGTCTTTAATCTCGTCCTAAAATATTGACCAGTGTCTGCCTTGAATACAATAATGGAACAAACATGTCACATTCTCCTATAGAGACTGGTAATTCATCAGTAAAAGGAACTCTGTAGCTCCAGAGAAACCTTGAGCATTTATGGCATTTCACGAGATTGAATATTTTGCCTCTCGTATACATGAACGAGTAGCCCCAGTGTCTACAAAAAAAGATTTGCCTCCTATCGTCACAACAACCCTTGCTTCCTCTTCATGGGGGTGGGTCTAGTGTCACTGATAGTACTGAACACATCAAGTCGCCCTCTGAGCTGTCCTATTGTGGGTACATGCATATCCCTGTACCTGTAAAAGGACTTCCTCCCACCACGGTGTCGCACCCTACTCTAGGTGTCAATAACTGTCCCGTGTTTGCATTCTGCTGTATCTGCATGGGTGCATGCTGTGGCTGCAATGCCTGTTGCATTTGCGGCGCTTGTGCTTCATACACTGTCTGATCTTGGGCAAACCCGTCCCTAGCCTGTGAGCTATATGCTGTAGTATTAGCTACCCCCCCTCTTGAGAATTGCCCATTCTGTACATACCCCTTGGCTTCCACATGTGCGCGCAATGTGCCCTGTCATCCCACATGTCCAACATACAGGAGGAGCTCTTCTGACTAGCCCCCCTTGGTTGAATCCTCCTTGCACTTTCTGATCATCATTCTGAAAACCGCCTTGATTATTCTGAAAACCACCCCTTCCCTCTGTAGCCCCTTCCTGTGTTTCGTGGCATAAATCCATTCCCTCCTTGGCCTATCTGGTGCTGGTTATTCGACTGTGATGTACCCACTGCTTGCTGCATTCCCAATCCCTCTCCACTTGTCAATACTGCCTCTTCTATAGCATATTTTGACAATATCTTTTGAACTAACTTGGCTTCCTCAAGTTTTCTAGCATCTTCCTTCTTATTTTTCTCTTGCAACAGCCGACGGTTATACACTATGGTTAACTTCTGCCTGTGGCGTTGCTTCCATTCCCACTAGTTTCTTGAGCCTTCTGTGTACCTGTTCTGGCAATCCTTGACACAAAATGTGATAGAATACTGCCACTGTCTTCCCCCACGGTTCCTGCATTTCAGGAGTCCACCGTTCCTGAATACCTTGAATGTAAACAAGCAGATCCTCGTCTTCTCTCATTTTACGTACCATAATTGCACTCATATCTGACGCGTCGGGATACTGCACCCTAAGTGCTCTCCAGACATCTGCTCTAAAATTGTTAAATGGTGCTCCATTGTGCGTTGTTCTGTGCCGTGACACTTGAATATCCTGCTTTCGTCCAAATGTCATCAGCCCTTTCCCCAAGAATGGCTGGTATGAGACCCTTAATGTCAGGATTAGTCAGGCGAGTACAAAGGCAGCGAATATGGCAAGGGAAATGTGCACTAAAACACACAGTGAATAGCTTCGAATTAAACTACATGCACACATGAACGACTCATGTATGCTAGAACCCAGGAGTGCAAATAGAGTGTGACAACAAAACCAATATATGAAAAGGGATGTGGGGTAAGCACCTGACCGCGAGGAAAGTCGGCAAGCGCCTTACCCCCAATTGCTGTTACAGGTACTGACAGCGCTAAACCCACGTGGAGGGCAAGCAATGACAGGATCTGTGAACTAACACTCTTGATGGTATTAAATAAGGGAACTAAAGAACTGTACTCACGAGGACGAGATAAACCTCTTGAATGTCAGCTAGCCCACGAATCCTGTTGATGAAACTAGGACCCAGAAAGGCTAGAACAGCAATGGGAGGAAAACTAAATACCTAAGTTGGAATAGTGATTACAAATTAGTGAGGAAAACATAAGCATTCACACAGGAGCTAGCTACAACCGCACACCACACCTAATAATCAAATGGGGAAATAAATGCAGAAGTGCAACGGAAAACATGGAATGGATCCCAATAGAAAGTAAGGATCAGGAGCAGGGAAAAAACGAAATAACCAATGCAAACTTCTCCCTACCCCTCCAAGGAAAAGACAGGAAGCTAATCTAAGAGGAAGGCTAAGGCATACGGGTTTACAGCAGCAAAGGACAGAGTCAAAGAAATATAGAACACAGACAAACTGGGCTGCATCTAAAAGGGGAAAGCACTGAGAAATGCTGCCTGCAAACAGAGGAAGACAAAAAGGGAATCAAGGGAGCAGAAATCAATTAGCGCATGAATCCGAGATTCAGGGCGGAGGAACAAGAAAACAGGAACTAGGTACAAAGGCAAGGAACAAGGGACTAGTCACAACAGGAACACTGCAAACGATGACCAGCGCTGGACTGAAGTAAGACTGAGGCTTTTAAAGCTGCTTAACGAGCACACGCCTCAGGTGTGCTGATTGCTGCACCTGCAGCCACAGGTGTTGCCTATCCTCCACCCAACCTTGTCCTGCAAGGGTGGAGGACGAGCAGTGGGCCAGGCATTCTGGGAAGCATAGTCATTTGGTTAAAGAAGCATGCTGGCTGCCAAAAACCTGGAATGGATCCGGAAGGGAAGTAGCTTGGAAAATAGGGATTTAGCGCTCCCAATTCATCACAGCACTGTAGCATAAGGTTCGGAGGAAAGGTCCAGTAGGGAATAAACCCGAAATCATGCCCCCAAGCGGTGGGAACGGGAGCGAAGGGAGCGAGTCGTGACAGTATACCCCCTCCTACGGCCGTCTTCGGGTGCCCGCCACCCGCACGAGACATCTTCTTTCCATGATGGGAGTGCTTTTTCTTTGGAGGTGGCACTGATGGAAATGGTGGCTTCTGGTGAGGAAGAGACTCATGGTTCGAAGAAAGGCATGAAGGACATGCAGGACCTGAAGCAGAGTTGGAAGGTCCAGGAAGCTCAGTCACTGGGAGTGGACCCTTATAAGTCTTTGAGGAGGGAGGCAGGCTGGTGCAACATGCCTTAGACAATGGTAGAAGCCCTGTTAGCCTTTCTGCCGAGAGTGGACATGCGGGAGGTGAGGAAATTGCTGGCTTCAGGAAAGGTTTATGTTCAGCCATTAGAGAAGGTGGCGGCTGAGGTAGAGGTTCAGATTTTCTTCTGTCATCCATCTGGGAAAAGACTTGTGGTTGAAAGTGACTAAGGTTTGACTGCACATGTTCTACGCCTTGGAGACCTGAAAGTCCAATGGGTTGTACAAGGCTGGTACTCCTGGTGACAGTCGTGTAACCACCTTGTTGCACGTGGGATACAACAGCAGGGACGTTTGGCATACTGATAGGAGTGATAGACGCAGTACTTGGTATTTCAGGCACACTCGCAGAAGGAGCAATAACAGACACATTTTGAACTGCAGCAGTCATTCCCTTCCTTTGGCTACTAGCACCCAACTGGTGCTTCTTGGCGGAATTCTGTTGCACAAGTCCTGTAGGTAATACGCCGGTCTGCACCACCCCCTGTGCACACCCAGGTGAGTGGTTCTGACTCACCACTTGGTCCAGCTTGATGACTCTGAAGCGGGAGTTGGCAAAAGTCTCAAACTCTGATGCTGCATTTTTAGGAGGCTCTGATGCTAAAGTGAAGCAGTTGGGAGAATCGTCTTGTGGAAAAGGCAGGCATTCTGATGCTCCTCCTGAAGCAAAAGAGAGGCAAGCTAGACGTTCATCGACAGTAAATGGTTGGGATTCAGGAGGAATCGCTGGAGCAGAAGAAAATACAGCAGGATCTGATGGTGTAGACAGGTATACCTCTGATATTGGCAGCGAGGCTAAGCAGGATACGGGCGTCTCATGAACTGAAGGCAAATACTCCGTATACTCCGGGACTGAAGACATGCACTTTTGATGGACTACCGGAGGCTCTAAAGCTGAAGGATGATCTGCAGGATGAGTCACTGTAGCTGAAGACAGGCAGGCCAGGGGAAACCTTGAGGCTGAAGGCATGCAAGCTGAAGCAATCTCGGTTGCTGGATACAAACATGTCCAGGTCTTTGGGACTGGCTCTTGAGTAAATGGCAGACATGGCAGCGGTTCATTGGTTGAAGACACGTGTGCCAAAGATGATTGCAGGGCTGTGGATTGGATCATAGAAGAGTCAATGGTTGTAGGAGGACAGACAGAAGTCTCAGAAGTTGACAGACACATTGGGGGCTCAAGAATGGAGGGCACCTTTAGGGCAGTAGACTCCTTGGCACCAGTAACCAAAGACTGAGCTGTACCCTTGCAGTCCCTTTCTTTAGTGGGAGACACAGAGTCTCTTTCTTTGTAGAAGTCAAAATCAACCAGTGGAATCACCATAGTAAAGTCTCTGTTAATCAGGATTTCGTCAATTGTCCATTCCTCTGTTTTAGCTTCTGAAAGAGGCAGATTAACAATCAACAGTTCAGGAATCGCCTGCCGGTTTTTTGGTTCTGTATACTGTGGAATAAGTCCATCAGAACATGAAATCTGTACTGTCTCTGACTGTTCGTATTGATCAGAATTGGCAGAAGGAAGAGTGAACCCAGAGGTAACATCGTTTTCCACATCCGCTTTAACATCTACTTCAGTCTCAGCAGCTGTATCAAGAGCAGGGCCTAAGCCTACTGTAGTGACTGAATCTGTGTATGCCACCATTGTGGATTGTGTTTGGAAATCAGAAGCTTGTATGTGTGCTAGCTCAGAATTATGACAAACTGCTACACAGGAAATTTTAGGTAAAGGAGTGGCTTGTAAATCTTCAGCTAACTGCAATCCCTGACAAACAGCAGAACAATTGTTAGAAACTGTGCCCAGATTAAGCGCTGTGCTAGACGAAAGACCTTCACTCCCAATAGATCTAACATATTGACAAATATCTTTTTTTTTTTTTTTTATATTTTTATTGGTTTATTCAACCTTTAAAAAACAGAAGACAAAAAGGACATCACATATAAAATTCATTTGATTTGCTTCCCTCCCTCTCTCTCTCCCTCCCTCTATCATTTCATCGTAACAGCTCATTTGACACTTCCATTATATCATATAGAGGAATAGTATCATGGCAACTACCAGAGAGTTCAGGACTTTACTTGCACCAGATTTATATATTGATCGTCTAGACGTGCTTTTACTTCCCGAAGAAAATTTGTTAGTGCAAATAAAACTGCTCTATTGGATCCCTCAAATAACACTGCCCACCAATCATCAGCCATCATATATCGATGCTCCTTAATCAGCCCTCCAAAGTGGATTTGCCTTTGATGTTGGAAGAATTGGCAGAACAGCGTTAGATGTTTTAAGGTCTCGTTATCTTTGTTACAGAAGCTACACCTTAGATCGGTGATCGCGCCATTCGCCCATCTGTTCATATGCTCCTTTGTTTTTAGCATGTTTAGCCTAAACTGCATATATAAGGATCTTGCATGGTGATCTGGAAACAGAGTTAGATAAGTGAGCCTCTGATGATATGCTTTGGCTTCTCCTGGGACCTCTTGCATTAGAGTTGAGTTGGCTCTTAGGTCGCAGGTTTTAATCCAATCAGCTCTCCAGATTTTAGTTTTTGCCAGCTCAGGCGTCTCAGATAGCGTTGTAACAGGAATGTCAAACTCCTTTAAGAGTGTTACACAAAGGAGGTTCCATTGAAATAAAATCGTGTGTTCTTTAGCAGTGTCAGGCCTATGTAGTATTTGAAATTGGCTCACTGGGTTTTTTAACATTGTTTTCCTAAAGAGATTCAATAGGTTCCAGCTGACTCTTGCATTTATTGAAATGAGGCCCAATTCATATCGGAGACAAACCGTCGAGGTACCTTTAGGAAGTTGTAGAACTCGCGTCCAGAATATATTTTCAAGTGAGTTCCACAGATCACTAGAACAGCCAAATGCGTTTTCACCTCCATAGATTAAAGCAGGTACCACTTTTTGTTGGTAAAATTCTATTACTGGTTTTAGAGAGAACTTTCCAAATTTTGTATTTATTCGGATTGCTTGACAAGCCATCTGTCGGCATTTGTTCTTAGCCAATTCTGCCCAAGGTGCATCATTTCTACTGGCACTGATCTTCATACCCAAATATGTCGAGTTTTTTACAATCTGAAGCTGTTCATTACCAAGACGCCATCTGTTCTTTATCCGTCGAGTGCTGCGGCCTTGCAGTTTTTCCAGGATTAAAATTTCGCATTTTTGTTTGTTGATTCTAAGGCCGTTATCTGTGGTATAACTGTCGAGACAATTTAATTTCCTTTGCAGACCTATAGGAGTCAGATCGACTAGAATAAGATCGTCAGCATAGACCAAGTAGTTGATCGGCGAGCCGTGTAGTTTCGGAGGAAATGTTGTTACACCAGTGAATGCCTCATTTATATCAGATATAAAGAGGTTGAAAATACTTGCTGCCAAGGGGCAGCCTTGTTTCACACCCTTTTGTGTACTGATGGGAGCAGATAACGTGCCTTTAGTGTCCAAGCGGATCTGTATAGTGGTATCCGTGTGTAATTCTCGAATTGCTTCCACTAGACTTAGGGGGCAGTTCCATCTAGTGAGTTTCTCCCATAACAGCTCTCTGTCTATGCTGTCAAACGCGTGGGACAAATCTATCAGCGCCAAGTAGATCTTTGTGTTAGTTCTGATTGCTTCCATCTTTATGAGGTTCAACATCAGTAGATTCAAGCCGCATCCCACTCCCTTTACAAACCCTGCTTGTCTGGGGTCTACATGGTGGTTATCTTTAGCCCATTTTAACAATTTCTGTTGCAACAGGGTAGCATAAATCTTTCCCAACACGTCAAGCAGAGCTATGGGCCGATAATTTTTTGGATTCAAACGGTCTCCCTTTTTAAAGATTGGGACAACTACTGCACATTTCCAAGACTTTGGAGTTGATCGGCTCGCGATGACTCGGTCAAACAGAGTAACACAGAATTCCGTCCATAGCGCTGGAGTTTTTTTCAGTGTGTAGTTTGTTAGGCCATCAGGGCCGGGCGCTCTAGAGTCGTGTACATTTTTGATTATATTCAAAATGTCACTTCTCTCAAACGTAATGTCCCACTTGTTTGCCATCGTAGGTACCCAAGATGATACGTGTTTGTCACTGCCAAATAGTTTTTTGAAAAAGGTTGACCACTCAACTTCGGTTACTGCTATGGCTTGAAGAGCTTGCTGTGGAGCCATAAAGTTATTTATCAATTTCCAATATGCTGCTGAGTTTTTACTGGTCATTTTTCGCAGCATTTCTTCTGCGTCATTTTGATGCATAATTGCTGCATGTGATTTAATCCAATTTCGGTATTTGGCCTTGATCGCTCTTATACTCTCTTTTGGGTTGTCGATGTGAGCACCTTTAAGTTTTCTTAGATCTTGTCTCATTTCTCTTTTGCGTTGCATAATGGAAATGTCAAATTTGTGTTTTGGGCGAAACTCGGCGTGTTTTTGCTTACGTTTATTTTCCTCAAAATTAGACAGAAGGTTTTGGTATTCCAGAGATTTGACAGTATGTTGAAAGGCATTGGAGATAGCCGCTACTTCAGAATCCAAGAGATGTAGACGAATTCTACTAGACCCAGTACACACCACAAATGGCCAGCAGATCTGCTCGCACGCACCGGGGTGGTACATTGATAATTTTACCATATCGTGGTCGCTGTGTTGCATTTTAGTGACTTCCAATTTCGTTGCTCTCTTGTGGATATTTTCAGTCACAAATATGTAATCAATGACCGATTTTTGATTTTTTCTTCTCCACGTAGGGCATGCTGGAATATCGCCAACCGTTTGCCCATTGAGCATGTGTAAGCCTCTAAGCTCTAGTTCCAAACACCATTGAGCTGCCGCTTGTTCTCGTTTGCAGTCTCCTCTCTTCTTTTCCTCAATTTGTATAATCTCTGGAATACAGACACAATTTAGATCTCCACATACAATTAGGTCTAACGGTGGCTCCTTTGTAAGTAATTCATCGATCAACGTTGTTACAGTATCGATAAAATTACGCCCTTCGTTGCGTTTATGGTTCCAATATACGTTGATAATGTGCAGGCATACTTCTTTGTTTGTTTCTTTCTGGTGAACGCCAATGGCAGAGGTCTGGATAAATGGTGAGGGATTATCTGAGTTGAGAATCCGGAATCCAACACCTTTCCTCACCGCCAGGAGGAGTCCGGCCATCGGCCTTCCCTGTGTTTGTTTTATGGCGGGATTAATAGCAATTTCAAATCCTTCCAACAACGGAGTTTGAGTTAGCCATGTTTCTTGTAGACACAGAATGTCCAATTCTGAGGCCCATGTTGTTTCAAAAAGATGCATAAAGCCTCTGGTGTTCCAAGAGCCTATATTACATATATTGGTACTTCTCGATTCCTGGCGTTATGCCATTGGATCAGCATTTAAAGTTTTGGCCAACCAGGACCAATCATCGTGTTTGTTTGCGGTACTGCCAGGGTTCCTTTCATTATTTCGTGTGATAGATGAATTTGTCGCTCCATTAACTGTAATTCTTATCTGATCGCATCCCTCTTGATGAGTTGCTGGATTCCATGTTCTCGGCGGACTAGACACTTGGCTTGTCTTTGGTTGATTCTCGGAGCTATTCACCAGATCTTGCGTAGGACTTTTATTCGCATTATTCAGTGGTCTACTACGAGACTTTTCTTGAGAGTTTTCGAGCCGCACATTATCGGCGTTGGTTATATCAAATCCTAAGGACATCAGTACAGAACCGGCATCCAGTAGTGCATCTGCTATAATCTTAGACTGTAAGTGTAAGATCACAGCGTCAGTTTTTTTTTCATTCGGAAATTCTACAATTTTTAAGTCTTCAGACGTTATCGCACGAAGGCTAGGAATCAATTGACATAGCCGCAACACGTTATGTCGATTTAGTATTAGGTCATCAGAAGTTTCTATGCGTTCTAGTATTAGACGGTGAGATGCTTGACGCATCTCTGTTTGGTGTGTTTTCTCTGTAATCATCGGTTTTTGAAGTTGTTTTATAGAACGGTTCATCCACATTGCTTGACTTTTATTTTTGACTATGGTCGTAGGTATTTTATACCCAACGTTACTTACCAATTGGTCCCTGATAGGTGCCACCTGTGACGGGCTTGTAGAAATTTGCAACGATTTGGCCGTGATAGGTGGATCAGACCTGACTTTCAGGCCAAGGCACGGGCCTTTTATACGGAATTTAGCGTCAAGCATCCGTCTTTTTTCGTCCAAGGTCACAAAATGGGCGCTCTGCAGATCCTCAACTGTGTTTTGAACCGGAGTTGTTTTGATCAATTTACAGGTTCTAGATCTTCCTTCGCACGCTTTCTCGTTAGTAGGCCCATGTTGACTAGGCTTAGAAAGTGAGGTACAAGCACTCTTGCCCTCTTCATGTTGGCTAAGCTTCATAGGTGAGGTGCAAGAGTTCTTAGCCTCTTCCTGGGATGAAATATCGGGCATATCAGAGGCAATGTAGGAAGGAGCAGCCAAGCCTAATTTGAATCCATCTAGCGACGATGCCATAGGCCTATCACTTGTGGTATGATCTGCCTCATCATACACAGATACGTTCAGTAAGTCGTCGGAGCCATCACTGGCACAGATTGATGTCTCTTTGAGATCTAATTGCATGGATTTTGTTAAGCTTGCAACCTTCTTATTTCTGCTAGTAGTGTCTGTAGTGATGGCTCTATTGACAGTTACATTGACAGTTTTGATGTTGCGTAAAAATCTTCGAGCGTCGGTTCCTCTTCTCGCCTTCCTTATGGACTGGTTTTTGGATTTTTTAAGTGAATTAACTGTAGTTTGTTAAGTGCAGAAAGATTTTGTGCGGCACTTGGTTTCTTGAAGATGTTGTAAATTGCAGACACAGGATTTGCCCTTGAAGGTGAAACCCTCGGTTGCAGTTGTGAACCAAGCGAATCTTGATTGAAGGTCAATTTAGAGGTTGATGCTTCTTGGGAATTTTGTAGTGCCAGGTTCGTAACTGCTTGACTCTCTTTTAGGGCAGTTGCAAATGGAGTTCTAGGCTGGCATTCTCCACCCGCAGTGGTAACAACCTGCAGATTTGTAGCCGTTCTCCTAAGTTTCTCTGTTGTCTCAGGTGACAAAGTGAGATCTATTGAATTTATGGTGGCGATACGAGTCACAGAATGCTCTGGCGATTCCTTATTGCTTACAGTAGGCTCTTTTTGCTTGCTCGTTAGCGGGTCCACATAATATAATGGCAGCAGTATTATTGTCGCATCCATCTTCTATCCTCTCAGGTGGGTTGGATAGTGAATCCCTTTTGTTGCAACATGAGGATCTTAGTGTAACTTGTGACTTATTCTCTTGTGTTACAGCATTGGAGGAGCCTAACCTCTGGTGTCCGTATTCTTTTTTTTGCTGTTGAAAGATACTCAGTGCTTCTTTAGCTACTTCTGCTAGAAGTTTTTTATCTAAATTTGCATTTTTAGCATGATCTAGTAATGTTTCAAGAGCCCAATCTGTTTTTTTGTGTAGCTCTTGTAACACTTCTTTACAGTGGAGGTTTTTGTTTTCCATGCTCCCCAATTTGTGATTCATGCCAGTAACCGTCGTAGAGAGCTCTTTTATATTGTCGTTAAGGTTCTCGTACATTTTAATGAAAGGTGCAATGGAAATAGCCATGGAGGAGATTATAGTTGCTTGTAGGTCCTTGGTATACTGAGCAGAACTGGGGCCTGCTGTATTTCTGGAGTCCGGTGGTGGTATTCTCCTACCACGGTGTATCGATCTTCGAATCTTGGGGTATGATCGTTCCATTATGGATGAATCCGTTGAGCTTTGATCAGGTGAGGAATCCATTGTACAAACGGTATCTTCGTTAACATGCCTTGACGTTAAGACTGTAACTGGCGACCTCGTTGTATTGCTAGGCTCTGTCACACTTCTTTTCAGTTTCTTATTTTGTGAACAGCTCAAACTGGGGGATAAGCTCCCCCCTAGCCTCCTTCGTTTGCTCAGGGAGCTTGACCTCAGAGTTAGCAGTATGGGTTGCGTGGTAGAGGGGCACGTCCCCGAGCCAGAGTAATTTTTTGCAGAGTCCTTTGTCGTCAGATTACCGTTTGTACTGTCACCATTTGTGTTGTTTTTAACAGCTCTTTCTTTGTTTAGGCGAGTAAGATCCAGGAGCAATTTGTTAGCTACCTCAAGTGAGTTTCTTCTTTCCGCTCCTATTGAGAGCTTGGCAGTGGCAGGGCTCAGTGTAGAAAGAGGCAGGGCGCCACTCAAGATAATATTTCGCCCTAGCTCAGAGCCCCTCTCTTCAACTTGTCGTGCTACAGGACACATAGGCTCCTTGGTCTCGCACATGGCTTCGTTCATAAATACTTCTGGTTCTCCAAACGAAAAGGCCTCTTTGTTGAAATGAGCTGCAGAGATGTCAGGATTTCCTGGTGAGTCCAAGGCACTGTAGAACCCTGATCGAGGTGACTCGTGATTTATAATTGACTGTCCATTCGCAGACAGACTGATGGTTCCGGGAGGGTTGTAAAAAAGCCCGGAAGCCAACTGTGAGTCACTCGACACAGTCACGGCATCAGGGGCCTCACCAGATGCGCATCGCTCTCTGCGCAAGCAAGGCTGTTGCGAGACAGGATCCTTCGAGACAGTCGGAGACGGAGACGATCCCTCCGTTCGCCCAGCACGGGCCGCTTTACGCGGAGCAACCGTCCCGACCCCGGACGACTCCAGACACCCCGCAAAGGCAGGGCCCTCCAAATCAGCAACGGAGACTTCGCCGTCTTCACCATTGACGCCATCCACATTGTCAACGGCGCCGCAGTCCGCATCATCGACACACCCGTCGCACCCACAAGCCCGGCCGGTTTCTTCGACCATCAACAAGGTAGCGGGCAGCGATGAATGCGTACAGGAGACGGGGGTTTGAGGTCTCTCAATGCTTTTACTGATACAATTATTATGTGTAGCACAGTATTTATGCTGAGAATCACTCACCTCTATCCCCGATGCAGCTCGTACAAAAGAGCATCGTCTTGATGGTGACAAATATCATGGTTTACCAAAGTCTCTGCACTCAGGGGCTGAACAGTGTTCACTTCCTCAACATCAACAGATAAAGTCTGAGGTGTATTCAGTAAAGAGTGCAAGGTTTTATTCTCCTCTTGTAAAGAAATGAATTCTTGTCTTAACTCCTCAAGCTTAGCTCTTAGCTTGCCCTGCATTAACTGTACATCACTATCAGTAGGCACAGGGGGAGGCATAGTGGCATCAGGGCTGGATCCTGCACTAGCAATCTGGATGTGCACCGATTGTACATTGTCCTCTACTGCTTGCAGGTTCTGTGATTTATAGTTTCTCTTACCAACTAGGTCTGTGTTTCCCTTAAGCAAACTATTGACATTAGACCTCTTGGCATTAGGGACTACAGTATGTACCTGTGCAAAGGAGTATGCTTTAGACTGAGGGTAGAAAACAGAAGTTATGCAAGTAACCCCTCCATTCTTTGTTTGTACCATGAAACTGTTCTATCTGAGGTGAAGCACAACTGGAATCATGGGGTTGAACAACAGAAGTACTCTTGTATAATAAGTCTAACAGTGTGTTGTTTTCTGCGGCTAAGGCTTGCGCTGACATAGAATCGGGATCAAAACAAAAGATAGAACTAGGATCAGGCAATGTAGGATGTGCCATCCTATGGGAAAAATACTTTGCACGTAAATGCCCATTCGTGACAAGGAGTTCATTTAAGTCAGGACTAGTGATTTGATTGTCACAGGTAAATGTAGGGGAAGCTTTCTGTACAAACTTGTTAGAGGCCTTGCTGCCTTTCTTTCTTAAACTTGCCATATTCAATGGGAATTTTGGGCTGGTCATTCTGTCAGGATTAGTCAGGCGAGTACAAAGGCAGTGAATATGGCAAGGGAAATGTGCACTAAAACACACAGTGAATAGCTTCGAATTAAACTACGTGCACACATGAACAACGACTCATGTATGCTAGAACCCAGGAGTGCAAATAGAGTGCGACAACAAAACCAATATATGAAAAGGGATGTGGGGTAAGCACCTGACCGCGAGGAAAGTCGGCAAGCGCCTTACCCCCAATTGCTGTTACAGGTACTGACAGCGTTAAACCCACGTGGAGGGCAAGCAATGACAGGATCTGTGAACTAACACTCTTGATGGTATTAAATAAGGGAACTAAAGAACTGTACTCACGAGGACGAGATAAACCTCTTGAATGTCAGCTAGCCCACGAATCCTGTTGATGAAACTGGGACCCAGAAAGGCTAGAACAGCAATGGGAGGAAAACTAAATACCTAAGTTGGAATAGTGATTACAAATTAGTGAGGAAAACATAAGCATTCACACAGGAGCTAGCTACAACCGCACACCACACCTAATAATCAAACGGGGAAATAAATGCAGAAGTGCAACGGAAAACATGGAATGGATCCCAATAGAAAGTAACTATTAGGAGCAGGGAAAAAACGAAATAACCAATGCAAACTTCTCCCTACCCCTCCAAGGAAAAGACAGGAAGCTAATCTAAGAGGAAGGCTAAGGCATACGGGTTTACAGCAGCAAAGGACAGAGTCAAAGAAATATAAAAGGGGAAAGCACTGAGAAATGCTGCCTGCAAACAGAGGAAGACAAAAAGGGAATCAAGGGAGCAGAAATCAATTAGCGCATGAATCCGAGATTCAGGGCGGAGGAACAAGAAAACAGGAACTAGGTACAAAGGCAAGGAACAAGGAACAAGGGACTAGTCACAACAGGAACACTGCAAACGATGACCAGCGCTGGACTGAAGTAAGACTGAGGCTTTTAAAGCTGCTTAACGAGCACACGCCTCAGGTGTGCTGATTGCTGCACCTGCAGCCACAGGTGTTGCCTATCCTCCACCCAACCTTGTCCTGCAAGGGTGGAGGACGAGCAGTGGGCCAGGCATTCTGGGAAGCATAGTAATTTGGTTAAAGAAGCATGCTGGCTGCCAAAAACCTGGAATGGATCTGGAAGGGAAGTAGCTTGGAAAATAGGGATTTAGCGCTCCCAATTCATCACAGCACTGTAGCATAAGGTTCGGAGGAAAGGTCCAGTAGGGAATAAACCCGAAATCATGCCCCCAAGTGGTGGGAACGGGAGCGAAGGGAGCGAGTCGTGACACTTAATGTCCCCAATTGCTAGTGTATTTTCGCCTGTCATTTTGTCTGGCTCATAATTCCCTTTTCCCGCACCCGCCGTTAAACTGGGAAGTTTACACCTTAAGTTATCCTCAGCCATTTGTGGCCATGGAATATACTGCGGTTTGGCCCCTCCTTTCTCCAATAACAGTAACTGCGTGAACCCAAATCCGCAATCGGCTCCCATTGTCTGCCTATCCATAGTGGGGATAATGGTTCCAGATCGCCTTCTTCTGGTAATAACCTCAGCCTGCTCACATATGGTGGCGACGACTCTCCCTTCTCGCTCTGGATACGTTACATGATCTGGCGTCCTATCCTTAAATTACTCTAAATCGGACCATCTAACTTCCATGTCTGTCTGCAGACATCCCTCGGGACTACATTCACTTTCTCCCTATGGAAGGTTTCTCTCTCTCTTCGTCTGACACATCTATTCCCCAGCTATTAGAACAAGACTGTGTGTTCGAGACTAAACAGGCCTCTTTCCTCGCTTCGTGATTGGAGACCAGGGATTGTTCTCCCTTCCCTCGGCTTCCCAATTTGCTACTTTCTCTTAAGTCTTGATAGGCTTTATCGATCCTCTCCCTGATGCTTCCTATGTCAAAATTCTCCTCTAGGGTAACCCTAGACCGCCCTGACGTTGTTCCCTGTGACAGGAGGAACTCCTCTATATTGCCCCATGATATTACTAGACTTGGTTCCATTGACTCCTTCTGAATGCAATCAATATTGCACTCCCTTTGTCTCCTTTTTCGCTCCCATTTCTTCGTATAATTCTCTTCGCTTTCACGCTACCCATCTAACCCTTTCCTCTTCATGTCTTTTCTCCTCCCTTCTTTCGTTTGGCCTTCGCTCTTCTACTTTCCTTCGTTTCAGCATTCTTTTATCCCTTTGATTTCTGTGCTTCCTCCTCTTCTCTTCCTTTCTTGCCTATTTCGTTCTTTGATCGCTCTGTCTGTTGCGATACTTCCTTTGCTCCTCTGCACTTTCTTCCTTCTTTTGCTGGTCTTCCTGATACATCTGTACTCGTTTTTGTAATTCTTTCTCTTATGCTAATCTTCTTTCAGTCTTTTCTCTCATTTCCTGTTTTTTTTTATCCTGTTTGTCTTGATCTTCCCTTTGCCTAACTTCTTTGATACTTTTCCGATCGAACTTGAGCAATACCTGTCTGCCCATCCATTTGTTCTGTACGAGCGTTAACTTGTCAGCTTTATCCTTTTCCCTTTTCCCCTTTCCATCTCTTAGAACGAGAGATTATGTCTGTGGTCCCATTTGATCGTTCGCTTTTCTTCTTGTCCTGTAAGATCTTAGATATCCTCCTTTCTTCTGGTCTCTTCTGGACTATTGTCACTACTGTAGGCAGGCGGTTCATTTATAAGATTACTGTATCCTGTTGCCGCTTTTAACAATCCTACATCGTCTGTGCTATCGCCGTTTACTTCTGATGAGGTAAGGGGAGCAGAAGGCTGAAAACCTACCTCCCTACACTGATTAAGCATCCAATCTTCAGGCAGCGGATCCTCTCGCTCCTCCTGGTACATCTTCCAGAGTCCTAAAATAGCTAACCTCTTTAATTCCCTGTGTACGCAGCGTGCTAGTATGTGGTCATATGTTGCAAAACTGCTTTTGACAGCAATCCCCCTTGTGGCCATGGCATGAACATTTTGTCTGCTGTGCCCTTTACCCAAACTGCACTATACGGTTTGAGCTTAGGTGCGTGTTTTGGCAACGTTTTACACAGGTGCATCAGTGCAGTAACAACCCCATTTGTGACAAGTCTCAATTGACTGTCAATACTTTACGTTAATTACACAGATACGTTTCAGTAAAACAACAAATACGAGTGCGCTCCAACCTGTGCCGCTCTAAGTCTCTACATCTCAATTATCTCGATCTACCTTTTCAGTCGGCGCAGACAATGACCTAAGTAGACAATAACTTTTTCTCATCTTTAACCTCAGTTTATTCTCATCGTTCTTCGACACCTCTTTTCAATGATAAAATGCAGACTATTCAGCTTTTCACACATACGCCATGGTACTCTTTTTTTCTCCTAGCCCCTGAAATACCCTGATTGGAGTTTGAGTCATTCCCTATCATAAACCTGTTTGTGCCGCCTAGTTACCCCCCTCTGGGTTTTGAAATGACTCCTTCTAGACCTGCCCTGAGGTAGGAAACCGTATAAACAACCCCCTGTTACTTTTCTATTTTACCACAATCCCATCCCCTTATTTTGACAGTCCCCAGTCACCTCAATCTACTCACCATTCGCTCGTCAGCGCAACACCTTCAGTATTGTCTCCCCTCCTCCAATCGACCGTCGGCTTCAGTCCGCTCGGCGCCTGTGGAAACCAGGAGGGATTTCGTCAAAGAGGGACCCGTCCCACCTGTATCAATCTTCTTTCAAGTTTTCTATATCGGCCACTCTCCACAGGAAACCTTGTGATCTTCTGGCTAGATGGTGGAGGGTATCCGATCTTCCGAAGCACTGAAAACCTACTGATTGATGTGTACTCTAACCATCCTCCCTCTGCTACCCCGTGAACCAGTAGGCCCTTTAAGTGAGGTAGCACTATATGGGATAGATATGCAGATCACACCAATAATAACACCGTCTCAGGAAGTTGGCAAATCTTTTGCTGTTTTATTAACAATTATCTAAAACTGGGAGTACAACAGACATTCGCTCAAGTCTCGATTTTCATGAAAAAAGTTATATAGTAAAAACTCGTCATCATTGACTTCATACTATATGGGAAAATAAGAAAACCTATGTTAGATTGTGGTTGGTTTACGGGGAACATCTAGGTATACTTTCTGTGGGTGATAGGATTGTGATTGGGTCTCGAAGGTCAGGTGGACCGCTACGCCCACTCCTAGTGCAAGTCATCTTCCGTGCCATAAAATACACCTTTCATTGGGTCTCGTATAGGGCTCGTCGCTTTGGTGGCCCTCTGATTGGTTGGTACGCGTTTACCCTTCTGGAATATTCCACTCGCTAGCAGCATGCAAACTGGAGGTTTTGGATTGGTCATACTCCCCTGCCCCCATGCACCCACCCATACCCATACCCAAACCCACCCACCCAAACCCTATTAGCCCAACATCCATCGTCACTCCTGTCTGCCGTTCGAATTGTCTTTGAACTCGGCCTTGCAAGTATCACTGCGCCTAAGAATGGAAGGGAGTGTGAAAACCTGGCACCCTACCTCCTTAACCCAGCCCTTCAAACCCTCTCTTCGAACAACCCCGATACCTTAGCTAACACCTTTAAGGATATCATCACATCAGCTGTGGATGCCATTGCCCCCCTAACTCTCAAAAAAGCCAAACATGCCAACTCCTGGTTCTCCAAAGAACTCCTTGATCAACGGGCACAGAAGAGGGTTGCTCTCTCCACATGGAAAGCAAACCCGTCTGAAGCCACTAAACAAAAATTCAAAGCCATTTCCAAACTATATAAGACAAACATCACTCGAGCAAAGGCTGCCTCCTTTAACACCAGGATTGCTGACGCTAAGTCAGGCTCCAAGGAACTTTTCACCATCTTCAGGGAACTCGAAAAACCATCTGCCCCCCCCTCCTCTATCATCAAAGATGACAAATGGTGTAACAACATTCAATCTGCCATGCTTGAGAAGCTCAACACTCTCCAAAGTAAAATTCGTGGCCACCAAAAAGCCCTCTCCGAGATTATAGTGAACATGCATGCTAAACCACCCACCAAGACCACGTCCGCCCCGCTGTTCGAATTTAAAAATATCACAGAGCAAGAGGTCATCACCCTGCTCAACTCCATTAAACCCTCCAACTGTAAAGGGGATGCATGCCCCGCCAGCCTCATCAAGGATTCCGCACCCAGCCTAGCCCCCTTCCTCACAGCCTTTATCAACTCATCCTTCCAATCAGGCCATGTTCCACCAGGACTTAAGGAAGCTTGGGTTCGCCCGCTTCTCAAGAAACCTTCTCTTGACCCAACCATCCCGGGGAACTACAGGCCCATTACGACTGTACCGTTCCTTCTCAAAATCTTGGACAAAGCAGCTTACCTGCAAGTCCAGAAGTTCCTAGAGGACAACCGCCTCCTCGGTCTACGACAATCTGGCTTCCGCCCTCGCCATGGCACTGAAACGGCCCTCCTAGACCTGAAAAACCAAATGGACGATCTCAGAGACGCAGGCAAACCGGCCCTTCTACTGCTCCTTGACCTCTCTGCTGCGTTCGATCTGGTTGACCACAATACCCTGTGTCACCACCTAGCCACACAAGCCAATTTCTCCCCTAAAGCCTGCCAATGGATCACCTCCTTTCTCAAAGAAAGGGCCATGAAAGTCTTTTCTGAAGTTGCTGCTGCCACCCCCAGCCTCCTCACCTGCGGTGTCCCCCAGGGCTCCTGTATCGCTCCTACTCTCTACAACCTCTTCACGAGGCCACTGTTCAGCATCTTGGACTCCCTGGGTATCTCATACACCAATTATGCGGACGATACGCAGGTACTCATCCCACTCACAGGCGACTACCTAGCGGACTCTAACACCCTCTCCTCTATCTACTCTACCATCCAATCCTGGATGGCGGAGAATTGGCTTTGCCTCAATGGTGAAAAAACCGAACTCCTCCTTATTGGCTCACCTTTCACCATCGGCAATCTCGGAGAACAGTACACCTCTTTCACCATTGATAATATTCCAATTAAAGTCTCTAACCATGTTAAGACACTCGGAGTATACCTTGACTCCGACCTGTCGATGGACAGACAGGTCAATGCCATCGCCGCCTCCTCAGCCTACTACACCAAAGTCATCAACGCAACCAGGCCTTTCCTGGCCCGTCAAAGCAGCCTCACGATTGCCAGGGCCATCATCGGATCGACTACTGTAACGCCCTTCTCGTCGGGACTTCCAACAAAAACATCGCCAAACTTCAGCTAGCCCAAAACAATGCCCTAAGGGCAGCCACCGGCACCGCAAGGAGAGACCACATCTCCGAAATCAGAAGGCAAGTGCACTGGCTCCCTGTTAAAGAAAGAATTGTCTTTAAAACTCTTGCCATCACCCACAAATGCATTCACGAGCTTGCCCCCCCCCTACCTGACGAACAGAATCACCAGGCACTCCGCCACAAGACCGCTTAGATCTTTCTACGCCAACACCATTGTCAGGCCTACCTCGCGGAAAGTGCGTGCTGGTGGCTCCAGTTTCCCCACCCTAGCAGCCACGCACTGGAATGCCCTGCCACCTCACCTCAGACTCATCGAGTCACACCTAGCCTTTCGCAAGGCTATCAAAACCAGACTCTTTGTATGACTTCAACCTGTTTCTGCCTATATGCCTGCTAACCTGTAACTAAGAGCCTCCTGCACCCGAATGTAATCTTAAATCTGTGTATCCTCTGTAACAGCGCCTCGATGCCTCATGGGCTGCAAGTGCGCTTAACAAATGCAAATAAATAAAAATAAATAAATGGTGTTATCTTCAAGTCTCGGTGTAGCTTGGCCAAAGTCGATTTTCCTCTCGACCATGTGGCAGGAGACAGGTTTCTGACATGATACCGTGTTTTAACACTATTAAATGAATAAAACCTGGTGCTTCTAGTGTTTTTCCATTACACCTCAACAGGAGCTCGCCTCACTTTTCACGTTCATTGTATCTTCTTGAGTAGATAACCAGTTTCTTGGCTGCCCCAAACCTTGACACCGGGCCAGACTTCCCGAATCTTCCCTCACTGTCGGCGGTTTTCCTCTACTGCGCCACACTTTCAGCCCTTCTGTTCATGGGGTCCTAGTTTGCTTAAAACATGCCGTGGAACATCCATATTCTATGCATATATAGATATATATCTCCACCTGCAGTCTATTCACTACGTATAGCCAACCTTCATGATTACTTAGTCTACTTGTGTTTCAGCATCTGTGTAATTATTCTGCACATGAAATGTTGCTCAGTTCTTCATTTCGCCATCATTTATTTATTTCCATTTATAAAGCGCACACCTGCCCTAGGGCATTGTGGCGCTGTTACAGTATATTCACTTAGGTGCAGGTTACATACTACATACATAGTCATACGTGCAGTAAATGAAGTTACAATACAACATATAGAATACAGTGGTATGCAATAGTGGCAGGGGGGGGAAGTCTATGGTCTTTAGGTTCTTTCGGAAGACCATGAGGGAAGTTTCTTTGCTAGCACTTCAAAACTGGAGCCTCCTCCTTTGGCTCTGTTAAAGACTGGAATCCTGAGTTGGTGTGAGTATAGGTCATGTTTGGGTCTGAGAGTGGGTGCTTGGTGTATTCTTTCATAAAGATAGGTGGGTGCTGACTGTGATATGCATTTGTGTGATTGTGAGTTCCTTGAACAGAATTCGCTCTTTGATAGGGAGCCAGTGGGCGTCTTGTCTTGCCTGAGAGATATGCTCACTTGGGGATGCTGAGGGCGGTTCTAAGAGCATTATTTTGTGTTATTTGAATTCTGTTCGTGTTTTTGGAGGATGTACTTAGGAGGAGGACATTACAATAGTCCAACTTTGCGCCTATTGTAGCTCTTGCAATATTGATGCATTTTTTGGAGGAGAGGTGAGGTTTGACAGCATTGATTATTTTTGTTGTGAGTGCTGCAGATGATGAGATGTAGCTAACTTGTCTATCCATGGAAAGTGTAGAATCCAGGAAGACTCCTAATTTATTTTTACCGCGGTTGAGGCTGAGATTGCAGTGCTTTCGATTTGGAAGTTGAGATATTTGCTGTCTAGTCTTTAGTGTCTCCTTGGGGCCTACCGGTAAGATTTCCGTTTGGTCCCCGTTGAGACATTGGCCATTTGCCGCCATCCAGGCCTGGATGATTGCATAAGTGTGCTGTAAGGTTTTAAGGTCTTCTTCATAATCACCGGATAGTGGTAGAAGTATTTGTATCATCGGCTTAATTGGTGAAGGTTATGCCGAATTCCTCTAGGTCCTTGATTAGAGGAAATGTTGAAGAGGTTGTAGAGGGTGGGGGAGGTGCACAAGCCTTGCAGCACCCCACAACTGATCGGGGAAGGAGCGGCAGAAGCCATGGCTTGGCCCTCCAGAAAGGAAGTTATCCAGATGGTGGCTTCTTGGGAGAAGTTGGCAGAGTCTGTGAGGTGCTTTCCTAGGATCTTGTGGTCGACCAAGTCGAACGCTGTCGACAAGTCGAGAAGCAAGAGAAGTGCAGACTTGCCTTTGTCCATGTTTTCTAGTAGCTGATTTTGTAGGTCAAGCAGTATTGACTATGTGCCATGCCTGGGACGAAGGCCTGATTGTCTTTTTCCCAGGATCTTATGCGTTTCAAGGTAAGACTGGATCTGTAGGTATGCAGCCTTATCTAGAATTTTCAGCAAAAAAGGCACTGTGGTGATTGAACTATAGTTGTTTGGGGAGTCTGGGTCTAGTGTCGGCTTTTTCAGAAGAGGCCGGACCCATGCTTCCTTGAAGGAGGCGGGTACACTCCCGGATGTGAATGAGGCATTAATGAAGGCTGTGATGACGGGAGCTAGTGTTGGCGCGCAATCTTTGATTATGCTTGCTGGGCAGATGTCACCCTTGCACAACGATGGTTTCAGGTGTTTCATGATTAGCCGATCTCAGGTACAGTTACTTCCCTGAAAGTAAATGGTGTTGGTTGTTTTTTAGGTTTGGAAGGGTTGGTTGGTCTGGTAATGGGTCATTGAGTAGTGGAGGAGTGGTTTTGGGCAGGTTATTGAAATGGGCTTTGATTTATTTCCTGTAGCAGGTTGATTTTGTCGAGCAATGCATGCTGAATGTCGTTACACCATTTCTCATCTTTTACGGTTTGTTGTGTGGAAGATGGAGGGATTTTGCTTTGTCATTTCTGATCTTGTGTGCTGCGGCTGGCTTTCGCGTAAGCAATGGATTGTATTGTATTGTTTGGCTGTTGTGAGATGGGAATCGGATTCTAGAAGGTCTATTCACCTTCATTGGCATCTCTTCTGGGGGTTTCATTTCTGCTTCATGTAACGTCACCAGTCTTCTCTGGAACCTCCTTTAAGAGACTCATTTCTCCGCGGGTGCATCATGTAGGGCTTTCTGAATGGATACCTTGTTTCGAGGATTCTTCGCGGTATTGAGACCATTATTGGGGTTGTGCATGTCGCAATTTCCGGCTTCCAACATGTAGGCAAAATAGGGGCGGGACTTCCGGTAGAGGCACTTGGCTCCTCCTCTACATCTGCATGCATAGTGGAAAGGTTTAATTGTAAACCAAATCACATTTATTTTAAAAAAACGGGCCTCTCTATTTGTTTTTTTGTTTCTGTCTGAACTTGAGCTTTCTACTCATGGAAGCTCTTGATCCACAAGTAGTCTCCGGATTACCATTGCATCGTACTTCCTTATAATTTGAGTCCCTAGTAGCATCGACAAGCTTGGGGAAAGTAACTCTCAGTCCGTGGAACGTTGTTACCTTTCAGTCTGTGAATTCATGCTTAGTGCTCCTAAATGTGGGGGTAGCCACTTTCTAGCCTGATGTTTTGGGCTGGGTTGCCCCAAACCCCACTAAATTTCTCCTGCAGGTGGTTTGTGTTGTCTTCTGAAAAATTGCATGAAATTAATCTTTGCTATTTATTTTGCTTTTAGGTGGATTCAGTGAAGACGAATTAACCAAAATTTGGAAAGGACTCTTCTACTGTATGTGGATGCAGGATAAACCTCTTCTGCAAGTAAGTACAATACAATTGTTATCATTGCAGTCAATGAATGCTGTGTATTCATGGCAAATCTATGCTGCGTGCGAGCATGTATGTAAAGGTTTCCTGTGTTTCAGTAATGGAATCTGTCATATTTCAACATGCCCGGTCCATTTGGAAGATACAACTCCAGTCCTGGTTTTAATTTAGCTTTCTGGACTTGTTGTGGATTTAGCAATTATAAACCCTGTTCTAAAACTCCCAAATGCGTGGTTAAAACCATGACTTGAACTGCCATGTCCTGACTGGAATGGGGCATGTTGACATGTATGATCTTTTGCTGTAGACCTGTCTGTTCAGCTGGTCCGTGCATGCAGGCTAGACTCTGGTATCTTCGGGCATGAAGGACTAGTGCATGCTATCTAGCTACATTTGGGGGCTTGTCCGTGGTCCAACCTGGCATGTTTGTGTTCATTTTCTCTGCTGCTGGTTCAGCTGGCACAGACTTGATGTTCCTGCTGCTTGGGGACAAAAACTAGAACTCTAATAATGATGCTTGCAGCTTGTCCTTTACCTGTATTTAGATTGTTTCTGTCTGACCCCTGTAGGAGGAACTGGCCAACACCCTCTCCCAGCTCATTCATGCCTTTCTTAACACAGAAGCACGTGAGTAGTGGTCAATCACACGGCACCGCCTTTACCACTGTCCTAATCTTATTCTTTAGAGATTGTTTTTCTGTGCTAATTGGTTCCTATCTATGCATTTATTTTCCTGCTGATTTTCTGTTACTCTGCATATATTTGCCCAGTCTTGGTGCTTTTTTGTGTCTTATTGTGCTACAACTCAAATGTTGTTGAATTTTTGCCTCAGTCAGCAGGGCTGAGTTGAGAAAAGCCAGCAACCACTCTAAAGGGAGAGATTGATTTATCCCTCTGCGGGTATGGGCCAAAACAGGAAGTAGAATAGTTAAGAAGTCATTATGATTGTATATATATTTATATATAGCACAAACCTACCTGGGAGCAAGAGAGAACTGTACAGTTCACTGAGCAAAACCATACCTGGGAGCAACAGAAATATTCAGGTCACTGAGCAAACCCCTACCTGGGAGCAACAGGGAACTGTACAGGTCACGGAGCACAAACCTACCTGGGAGCAAAAAACTGTACAGGTCACTGAGCAAACCCCTACCTGGGAGCAACAGAGAAATATTCAGGTCACTGAGCAAACACCTGCCTGGGAGCAGTAGAAATATTCAGGTCACTGAGAAAAAAACCTAGCTGGGAGCAGCAGAGAACTGTACAGGTCACTGAGCAAAACCCTACCTGGGAGCAGCAGAGAACTGTACAGGTCACTGAGCAAAACCCTACCTGGGAGCAACAGAGAAATATTCAGGTCACTGAGAAAAAAACCTACCTGGGAGCAACAGGGGACTGTACAGGTCACGGAGCACAAACCTACATGGGAGCAAAAGAGAACTGTAGAGGTCACGGAGCACAAACCTACCTGGGAGCAAAAGAGAACTGTACAGGTCACTGAGCAAACCCCTACCTGGGAGCAACAGAGAACTGTACAGTCACTGAGCAAAACCCCTACCTGGGAGCAGCAGAGAACTGTGCAGGTCACTGAGCAAACCCCTACTTGGGAGCAGCAGAGAACTGTACAGGTCACTGAGCAAACCCCTACCTGGAAGCAAAAGAGAACTGTGCAGGTCACTGAGCAAACCCCTACCTGGGAGCAACAGAGAACTGTACAAGTCACTGAGCAAACCCCTGTACAGGCCACTGAGGAAACCCCTACCTGGAAGCAAAAGAGAACTGTGCAGGTCACTGAGCAAACCCCTACCTGGGAGCAACAGAGAACTGTACAGGTCACTGAGCAAAACCCTACCTGGGAGCAACAGAGTAATATTCTGGTCACTGAGCAAACCCCTACCTGGGAGCAACAGAGAAATATTCAGGTCACTGAGCAAAAACCTAGCTGGGAGCAACCGAGAACTGTACAGGTCACGCAGCACAAACCTGCCTGGGAGCAACAGAGAAATATTCAGGTCACTGAGAAAAACATTGGGAGCGAGAATTTAAAGTAATCAAGAAAACATTGTTGGTTATTCTCACACAATATACGGATGGGGTGTGCACAAGCTAGCTGTAACCCAGGTTACACCCATTTGTTGTTGGCAGCCAGATCCTGTCCTTTACTAAACTGAAGAAGGCTTGAACAGTCCAATTGCTGCGCATATGGAGTTCGAGGACCAGAGAATAGCATGAAAAGTAATATTTACTAGTTTTCTCCCTGCATTTACGTTTAGTCTGGTGATAGTCTACTGCGAGATGGCTACTTGATGTTTTTAGTTTGGCCGACAGGTAGGCCAGCGCACCAGCAGTGGTTTCTTCTAGGTTTGAGACTTTTTAACCATTGCTCAGATCCGAGCCAGAATTGGGCACGAGTGTAGTTTGCGCAAGGTGGGAGTGATGTAGTTGCATTTCCTAGAGCCAGTGATGTGGTGGTCCGGGCATGTTGGGCTGCTTTGAAGAGTGGGCGAAGTGAGCAGCCAGGATCCCTATGGGGAGGGAGTTGCCCCAGTGAAAATCTGAGATCACGAAGGCCTGCACCACCAATCGGAAGTCCATGGCAGGAAGGAGGGCTTGCTCCTGCAGGGTGAAGCAATCTGCTACTAAACAGCTTTGAGCATTTTTTCACAATATGTTGGGAGGTCAGATTTACAATGAAGCCTAGAGAAGTTGCTGAGAGGGCTAGGAGGGTTGAACCAGTCCAAGTGCCTTTCATCTAGCCATGAAGGGGTTATGAATGTGGTCTTGGGGGTGGGGAGGGGGGGTGGCAGGGGTTTAAACAAGTAGGCACTTATCATCCCTGTTTGAATGATTTCCAGGCATGAACAAAGGCAAGCGATATCTTGTTAGCCCTTGTTGTTTGAAGGGATGAGCAAATGGCACTATCTTGTTGCCCGTTGTCTTTTAAAAAAAAAAATATATATATATTTTTAAACATGACCAGGGAACCTGAAATACCCCATCTCTACAGCGTTTGCCTGTGAAAGAAGTGGAGGCTGCCACAACATGCATGAATGGAGGGTTGTGTGTGTGCGCATTTCTGTGGCTAACGCAAGCCGTTCACTAGAACTACTACTTGGATTGCTGAATAGACGTGGCCATCTCTGGGGACTCATTGCTGAAGCTGTGCGTCTCTTTAAGGGTGAAGCTCTGCTTCTCTTCCATCCTGATGAATCCTGCATCAGGCTTTGTCCACAGGCGAAAATCCATCCTAACAGATTCTCAGAGGCCTCCCTGTTCTGGTGAACATGAAAAGACACTCCTGTCGCCATTAGGATAGTGTGATTGAGCAGCCAAGCTTAGTCTTGGGAAATGAGGGTTGCAAAGGGTTTAGTTGCGCACACCTCCTGGGTAAGGTTTGTCTCCTCTTTGTTTCTTGGCATGGATTTGCATTTTACTTGGTTTCCTGAGGTGCGCTGGGCACCCGTGGGCTCAAGCAAGCCTGCCTCTCCCTCCCTCCAGCCACTGCCCGACTGATCTGGGCCGGATTGGGCCGTGCATAAATCACAAGACCAGAAATTCTCCTCGACACAGGCCCTCCCAGGGCAGCCTTGCCTGAGCAAGGCTGCCCAGAGGCTGGGGGCAAAGGGCGTCCCTCATAGGGTAGCTCCTACACGTTTGCCCTAGGCTGCCAAGCTTCTAAGCGGTCTGTAGCAACCTTCAGGTTACAGACGACATTTGCTTCTTTAAAGATATGATATGATCGTTTATTTATATAGCGCCTATACACAGTGTGTTTCAAAGCGCTTCAAGGCAAGGGAGAGAACAAGGGAAAATACAATTGCATTCTTACAGGCCATGAACAGAAAGGATGTGAAATTAACTATCGCACTTGGCCTGACAACATTTCAGATGGTGCAAGAGCTAAGACCTAGATAAGGGAGGGGGCGAGTGGGAAGGAAATGGGAACAGACAGGCGACTACCATACTAGGCCAGATGACATTTCTGGTAGAGCTGGAGAAAAACAAGCGGTGAGGGAGAGGGGTGCATAAAGGGAGGGGAGGAACAAAACAAGCGACTATCGTACTAGGCCTGACGACATTTCAGATAGTGCTGAGGTGGGGGGCAAGACCTAGAATTAGGCAAGACCTTTTTTAGGCGCTTTAAGGGACCAGGGGGGAGCAGGGGCACTGGGAAGGCTCTCTCATGCAGATATGATCAGGACATGGGCATGTACTGAAGAAGGCAGTTATTGGTTAAATATAGGGCACAATTAATTATTGTCTGGATACATGTGTAATGTCAAGAGCCTATGCATTGTAAAATCTTAGTACGGTAGATAAAACTCCTCCTCTCTTGCCGGAAATAATGCAGCTTGTGCTAAAAATGGACTACAGGCTTCCGCTGTGGTTCGTCACTAGAGCCAAGCACTGGCAGTGCACACGTGACTCACCAGCTGTCTGCTGTCCGTCAAGAGTTCATGCATGCTAAAAATGGGATTTGTATGTTCAGTACGACAAAATGCAGAAATAGGACATATTATGAGTATTAAGGGTGGGGGGGAACCTACAGGGCTCAGATAACATTAGTAGAATAGAATATGGATAGAATGAATGAAAATTGTTTATAAATGTTTAGGTTTTCCTAGGCCTCAAGGTTTGTGAAAGTGTGCAGAGCTGCAGTGTTTGTGTAAGATAGCACAATGTAGAACATCATGTTTTGACAGAAACCACTGACAATGAAGAAAGGGAGGCTTTGGAGCATTCCTTGTATGGAAGAAGGATGGATTGGAATGAAGTCATAGCCCATATCCAGTGATGCTACTACAGCAAGACCGAACTATATAAACTCCTTCCTGGGACCACTGTGGCAGGAGAAGCGAACGGATGAGGGACCGGAGAAGTTCGGGCAGCAGAGTCCTTTGCTACCGTTCTCATTTTTGTAAGATTAAACTTGTTATCCTTACAAGATTTCCCTAGAGGGGTGTATTTATTCTGGTGTGAGTGTAATTAGGGACCTCTGGCATGGAGGGGTTTGGGGGGGGGGTGGGGGGGTGGGCGGGCTCACAAACGGATATGATCAACAAGTGAAGAGTATTTCAGGAAAGGTTGGTAAGGTTAAAAGAACCTGAAGAAGTGCCACCAGAAATGAGGGTACCAGTGCAGAAAATAGGGGATTGGAAGTCCGAGTTTTTGGTTAGATTCAACCCTGGGGCAATAAGAAATGTTTGTGTCGAAAAAGATGGGGAGAGGGAATGGACGGTCCGGGGACAGGAAGTATAACAATTGAGGGAAAAGGAATGGGAAGGTCAAGGTGGCAGAAATAATGGCAGGGCAAGAAAGAGATCGAGCAAAGGATGCCACGAGAAACCAGTCACTGCCACAAGAGGCAGTGAGGAGGGACAGACCGAGGAATAGACCAGATTTAATGGTAGTATACGATCAGAAGAGTACTAAAAAAAGGGGTAGAAAACAAAATAGACAGGCAGATGCCTCTTATAAATAAAGGAGTAGGGATAATGCAGTATGTACCATGGCCTCAAATTGACAAAAATAGTTGATTAAAGCTCTCCCCAGCTTACAGCTGGAGCCAGTAAATGGATTAATGAATTTGAAAAACAAACAGGGGTAGCCTTGGCACTGGGAGACCTTAAGAGTTTACTGGTAGCCATAGTTGGGGACTGTTAGGGAGAATTCTAATTTATGTGCTAATTCCCTTCAACCTTGGAGACCCCCAGCTCTTTTGCTGGGCTTTAGAACGTTTCATTTTTATCCTGGTGTGAGACACACCCTTTTCTCACTCCTGTATTTCTGATCTGATTTGGACTGTTTCTTTTGGTTTTGGAGTCTGACAAACTCCATAGGCATCATCTTTTGTGTTGTGACACACAGCACCTTCAGTGCAGTGTCACAGAAAAGTCCTTTGGATTTCTCTTAAGGTTTAAATACCCCCTCTTGGGTAAACTACTGTTCCCAAGAGTAGTAAAGTGAAATTGACTTTACTTACCTGTTTTTCCTATGTAGGTCCAGTACACCTCATCTTATGTGGACATACTGGGGGATTACTTAATAGCTTCTTTTCCTACCTACTCATGTAACCTTTGTTACCCTCTCTACATTTAATGGCTGCTGGCACTGGTTTAATTTTCCTACTATTGTGCGTTTTTTACCGCAGGCTGAGTCCTCAGCTGCAGTATTTCACCCATCGGCACCCATTTTGTCGAAATGGCCCAGTCGTCTTTTTTTTTCCATTTCTTGCTTGTGAGGTCTTTCTTGGGTTTTACTCTGCGCGCATAACCAGGTTGAACCCTTTTGTTTGTTTTGCTTGTGGCAGGCTTCTGTGCTGAAACCCACCTCCTGGCTCCAGTGTGTCTGGCAGGGCAGGAAGCGAGGGAGGTTCCCGAAACTCCCTGTCCTTAGTCTCCTTGGTTACCTGAATGCACCGAGTCGTGATTGGCTGGCTGGCTGGCTGGCTGTCCTCGGAGGTCAGAAGAGTCTGCAGGGAGCCAGGACAGCTGAAGTCAATTGAAAAAATGTCTAGGGGGCTGAGGCACTTCAGATAGCACAAATGTCTTGCACAATGTTATTTAGAGAGTTTGTAGAAGGAAGAAGCTGTTGGGCCACAAGCTGTAAGGCTTGTGAAAAGCAAAGATGCAAGCAACTCTGCAAAAGACAGCTACTGCAAGTCTCCTGTAAGAACAAGCAAGCTACAGCCAAAAGGAGGCAAGTATCCCTTTAGTGAAGACATACCTCAGGTTGGAAGATGATCATCCAGCTGGCTTCTATTCAGGTTGCAGTCCTGCAGTTCCTGGGCCTCAGTCGTGGAGACAATAGGGAGGACTTCTGGAGGAATCCTGCACTGCAGTTTGAAGGTCGGCAGCAGCAATGGGCTCTTTCCAAATCAGCGGCACTTCAGGGTTTCGGCTACCAGCAAATAGCACCACAGCGGTTTTTGCACACCTTGCTTCTTTGAGGGAGTCCTTCGGATCTTCCTGGAGCTCAGACCGGAAGTGCCTCAGCTCTCTAGACATTGCTTCAATTGACTTCGGCTGTCCTGGCTCCCTGCAGACTCTTCTGACCCATTGACTTTGGTTAACTGTCCCTCGTAAGGTGGTGCATACGTTTAACTTTTATTGCTGGGAAAGGTCTAACCTAGACTTCATTGGAAAGATTGCAAAGTATTCACAAGTTCTGAGAACCTTTTACTCTTTTTCCTTCTCTAACCTTTTCCTTTTCCACAACCTCAGTATTGCAGTAATCGTACAAAAGTGATGTGTCAATGTCCACAGTGTCCTAGTAATTGAAGTCACCTCAGGGTGTAGGAAGTGTGTGTGACATCCCCAAAGGGTATCTACTTGTTTAACTTAAATCTGAGGAAGTGTTGCGAAGTGTATTTTTATTGTTGCATATTGCCCTTTCTAAATAAGGCTTTTTAAAACCAACTGTTAAATAATTAATTTACTTAAAAACCTTGAGTATGCTGCGTGGACACAAGGGGCGAAAGCACTATACCGCACTGCCCGAGCCAAAGTATCAATCAATGGAATCTCATCGCGAACCTTCAACCTTACACGAGGTACGAGACAAGGCTGCCCACTCTCCCCTCTCATTTATGCACTGGTCATTGAACCCTTCGCCCAAGCCATTAGGTCCAACCCGAGCATCAGAGGAATCCCGCGAGGTGGCAGGGAATACAAACTGGCAATGTTTGCCGACGACATCCTCTTGTACCTGACCGATCCCTCTATTTCTATCCCCGCTTTCTTCCAAGAGTTGTCGCGATACGGTCCCCTCTCAGGCTTTCGGGTTAATCTACAAAAAACTATAGCTGTCCCCTTAAAAGACAACACCGACCTAGCGCTGCGCTTAGAGGCAGATTGGAATTTCAAAGTCCAAATCGACTCAGTCCGCTACCTAGGGGTTAATATAACAGTCTCCCTGTCCGACCTATTTGAAGCCAACTACACACCACTGTGGGTAACCATTCAAAATGACATCTCCAGATGGCGAACACTCTCCATGTCATGGGCGGCGCGCTTTACGGCCATAAAAATGAATGTTCTCCCACGATTCCTATTTTTATTCCAATCCCTCCCGGTCATTGTTCCCGACTCCTTCTTGGAAGAAGTAAAGCGCACATTGTTAAGGTTCTTATGGGCGGACAAACGAGCAAGGATCCCATACTCCACACTGATCCAACCAAAGGAGGAGGGTGGCATGAGCTTTCCAGACCTGGGAGAATACTACAGAGCGTCACAATTCCGCATTCTCCCGGACCATCTTTGGGAAAACCCAGAGAAACAGTGGGTGGCAATAGAGAACGACATCTTCACTCCGGTCACCTTGGGAGAGTGGTTATGGGTCCCGAGATCAGCCATGACACAAAGGATTAAGCAACACCCCATTCTGAAGGTGTTATGGTCCCTCTGGCATCCATCCCGGGCTATGCAGAACATCACAACATGGCCCTCACCTTTGAGCTGTATCTGGTCCCCACCTATTCAAAACTCACTAAGGGCAATCCAGCAATCCCAGTCATGGTACGAGGCGGGTCTGAGTCGGGCGGGACAGCTGTGGAAAAATGAAGTGTTTACAACCAGGGAAGAATTGCAGGCTGACTTGCAGGGCACGAATGTCTCCCCTTTGTCCTTCCTCCAGTTGCGAAGTGCCATGCACGACCCTAGGTGGGGCAACTCGTTAAAGCGCCCTCTGACACCATTCGAGCAAATCTTGAGTTCCCCCCAAGCATCAAGAGGCCTCATATCAAAGTTGTACAGAGCACTAATCACGAGGGGTCATTGTCCACGTCCAACTTCAGAGGTGAAATGGGAAACTGACCTATCCATAGACACCCAAGGGGAGGTATGGAAGGGAATATATAGAGCGGTATGGTCATCATCGGTCTCCATGCAATACAAAATGCACAATGTGCGATTACTGATGAGATGGCACTACACACCCCTTCGCCTATCTAAAATGTTCCCCGGGACATCTCCCTATTGCTGGAGGGGTTGCGGTGAGCAATGTGACTACTGGCACCAATGGTGGGGATGTGACAGAGTCCAGGTGTACTGGCGGGAAGTGCTGGGCTGGATTCGAGGAATAGATGGGGTCCTCAGAAACCCAACGCCCACACTAGTTTTGTTTGGAGTAGAGTCGGAGGATGATGAAACATATGAATCACTAATGTACTTACCACGCAATCTCCTATTAGCAGCCCGAGTGTGTCTAACCATAAAATGGAAATCGATGGTATTACCCTCAAAGAGAGAATGGTTAATAAAGGCCCACGCAATATACGAGATGGAAAGTCTAACGGCAGCGGTAAATGAATCACGCAGAAATATTGAAATGATTTGGTTACCCTTTCTAGAATATTATAAGGCATACTGGGAGCCCACAGACTAAAGACACTTGTTTACCACCTCAGCCAAACAAAGGGATTAGGGCAGTGCCCCATGCCACTGGTTGATTGCTTACCCCAAGCTCTGTATGGGCTCTTCCCTTTATTTCAGTCGCAATTTGCAGAGCACACGTAATACTGAAATGCCAAAAGTTTTTTTCTTTTTTTTGTATGTTCATTTTGAGTTGTATACCAAGCGAATGTGTTGAGTGGAGGGGGGGGTGGGGGGAGGCTGGGGAGGGGGAGGGATGCGAATTAGAAACACAAGACTAGAGTTTATTACTGCTTTGCACTTCACCCCTTTCTATGTTTTTTATATAAATGTTACATGAAAATAATATGAGGGGACAATGTTGAAGCAACCATTTTTGCAATTGTCTTGTAGTAAAAAATGCAAATAAAAACATATTTAAAAAAAAAAAAACCTTGAGTATAAGCGTTATTTGAATACCTGTAATTTTGAATCTCTGTGTTGCATCTCTACAACTCACATTTACCCCTCTTGAGATGTCTGGCTGCTCAGTCACTCTACCAACTTGTGTAGTACAGACCTATACCAATAGGTGGGTTACCTATTACAAGAGGACAAGGCTGGTGTAGTCTTCCACAGGGTTACTGAATCCTATCATGCCCAACAGGGACCAGGCTGGGGACATATGGACAAGGGCTGGGTACCTTGGGGTAAGTCTTGCAGGTAATGAACATGATGGAGCAGCCTTTAATGACTATTTTGTATTTTATCGATTTATAAAGCGCCTTACGCCAAAGCGCTGTACAAAGAACAACATGATACATAAAACATGAACGATAAACTGTGGAAGCATAACAATATGAATCAATCAAACGACAAAACAATGGAAAGAGCAATTAACTGAAAGGGGAGGGGGAGAAGGGACAGGTTGGGGTGGAGTGAAGGAGGAGGGGGAAAGGGAGGGAGGAAAAGGGGGGGTAGAGGAGGGGAGGGAGAGAGTCAGGGAAAGAGAGAAGAAGGGGGAAGTAGAAGGGGGTAGGGGATTCAAGGAGGATGATGGAGAAGAGATTTCAGGGAAGTGCGGAATGAAGGGAAGGTGGGGGAGGAACGGATGGCAAGAGGAAGGAAGTTCCAGTGTAAAGGAGCTGGAAGGAGCAAAACGGGAGGAGGTGAAGTGAGAAGGAAATGGTCAGCTGATCGGAGGGAACGGGAGGGAGAGTAGGAGGGAAGGGAGGAGAGATAGGGGGGGGGGGCAAGACCATGAAGAGATTTGAAGACAAGACAGAGAAATTGAAATTTAAGCGGAGTGAAAAGGAAGCCAGCCAAGGTAGGAGAGAGAGGGGAAGAGATGGAATCGCGGGAGATAAGGAGACAAAGGGTGTGTACAGCAGAGTGGTAGATAGATTTAAGAGGGGCAAGGTGAGAATTGGGGAGTCCAAAGAGTAAGGAAGAGCAGTAGAAGAGGCGGGAGAAGATAAGGGAGGAGATTAAGAGTTAAGTAGCGTGGAAAGTGAGAGAGGGGCGGATTTTGCGAATATTGAAGAGGTGGAAGCGGCAGGAGCGAGAAGTGAGGGAGATGTGTTGGGAGAAGGAGAGAGAGGAGTCGAAGAGAACGCCTAGGTTGCGAGCCTGAGAAGAGATAGGGAGATTGGAGGGAGGGAAGTAAATGAAAGGGGGAGGAGAAGGAGGGGGAAGAGTTAGAGGGAAAAAATAAGACTTCTGTTTTGTCTGTGTTAAGAGAGAGAAATCTGGAAGACATCCAGTTCTTGATGGCAGTGAGGCAGGAAGAGAGCTGTAGGTGGAGGTCAGTTGAGAAGGAGGAGAAGGAGAGGAAGAGTTGAGTGTCGTCGGCATAGAAGTGGCGAGAGATGCCAAACGAGGAGATAACAGGGGCAATGAGGGAGGTGTATAGAGAGAAGAGAAAAGGGCCAAGAACAGAGCCTTGGGGTACGCCATAATCAAGAGGATAGTTGGGAGAGGACCGACCACCCCATGAGACTGTAAAAGAGCGGTAGGAGAGGTAAGAGGATAACCAGTTGAGCACGGATCCTTTGAAGCCAAAGGTGGAGAGAGAGGCAAGGGTATGGGATGCCCTATGAAAGATGTACACAGATACCACTGACTTACATTCTTTAATGCAGTGCATGATGGTTGATGATGAGGACCCAGTTAGGTTTATTCTTAAGTTACAGGAAATGTGGAGAGTTGAGACAGGGGGGCAATGGGACCACTCATTTCTCTATTTTATGGTAAAGGGAGGATTACCAAAAGAGGTCCATGAGGCTCTAAATATTATTGTGTGAGTTGAAGCCAAAGGGTGGCCAGAGATACAAACTATAATAGTCCACCATTGTAAGGGAATAAAGGAGCGGGATAGGGAGACAGCCCAGAAGCGGCAAACGGACGAGTCAAAACTAGTGGAAAAGAAACGAAAGAAGGTTGTCATCCATACACCAGTGACGGCACTGGCTCAAGGGGAAAGGACAGGAGACACTCAACAAATTGTGAATGCCACAATTGTGGCACTATGGGGCGAAGGACAAGGATAATGGGTTGGGGGGACAGTACCCCAACCACACAGTGACAGTATGAACTAGCACCAAGGGGAAGAGGAGCATTTCAAGGAGCAGGAGACTTTGTGGTGATAGAGCCCCGGGGAGGGGATTGGGAACATCACAGTGCTGGTATTGCGGGAGATGGCGGCATTTTGCAAGGGAATGCAGGAACAGGCCTGGGATGGAATTTAATTATGGCCCATCAACTCCAGGGTGGGGATTCCAAAGGCCTCAAGGAATAGGACACAAACAATTTGGGCGAGGGGGTCAAAATCAGTTCCCTTATGGGGCTGAAGGGCAACGTGGGCAACCACCGCAGCAGGGTGAGGGAACACAGTTTTAACAGGTTGATGGGGGGGGGAACAGACGCCCTGTTCCAAGGAGTTACAATGGCGGGAGGGTGAGGGCAGCAGCCCTTTTTCATTCCCCGGGACAAATGCATATTCTGATTAGGACAGCCCACAGAGAGGGGGCTCGCATGTCCAATCCTATTGACAACTGTACACTCTGAAGAGGAGCCCTTGGTGGAGGCGGAAATGGGGAACAAGCAATTTATATTTATGGTAGATTCAGGTGCAACTAAATCATGCATTATGAAGGGGAACTTTCCATTATCAGGTAAAAATACACGCAGGGATTCTCTGGGGCTATCTCTACGGTTCCATACACTGAGGAGCTGGATATAAAAGTGGGAGGGTAGGTAGTACGAGCCCTCTTGTTATATTCAGAGAGTTCCCCTGTTAACTTGGGGAGGGATCTGCTCAGTAAACTAAATGTAACTATATAATTCACAGATCAAGGAGTAGTGTTCCACTCCAGGGATGTGTGTAGCTCGAGCAATGGTAATAATCAATGCAATGGCAAGGGAGTCAGTAGTCTGTGGAGTTCCTGTGGTCCCGGACACATTTGTCTATGGCATCAAGGTACTAGCAAAAGCAATGCCTCAAATTGCGACAAAATGTTGGCGAATGCCCACAGATTTTATTTTCCGACCCATGGTGCCACCCGAGATGGTGGCCGGGACAATATTGTCATTAGATTTGTAAGGACTTGTAGTTTGACAAGAGTAGTCCTGATTGGAACAGACCAGGGCGGGTGCGAGTGGTGCACGGTATTATGTGTAGACCCGACAGTACAATTGAAGGAAATGACTTATGAGGAGCTTTTTGAGGATAATGAGCAAAATGGGGGAGATTATTTTGGAAATCTGCATCCCCTGTGATAATCATGGTGCAGTATAGGAAGGTACAGTGCCCCCTGATGGCAGTGGTGACCCTGTCTTTATTTTTTGAGGAGGACATGCGATATGTGCCAGCACAATTATGGACTATTAATCCACATGATGTTGGGTTACTTGGAGATGTGACCCCAGTACAGAGTACATTGAAGTCAGGAGCAGTACTCCTGAGGGTGCGCCAGTACCCGTTGTCAAGGGAAGCAGTGGCAGGGATAAAAGGCACTATTCAAGCTCTATTGGAGCAAGGGATCATTGTGCGATCCATGTCCGCGTGTAATACAGCAATATACTGAGTCGAGAAAGCAGCAGGGGGTAGTTGGAGGATGATCTAGGATCTACGTCCTTTTAATGAGGTGGTGCAGAAGGGAGTTTCCGGTCGTTCCAAATCCTGCAACAATCCTATGTAGCATTCCCAAGACAGCGACGTACTTCAGTGGTGGATCTAAAGAATACGTTCTTCTCAATCCCACTTCACCCCGATTCATGGTATCTCACTGCATTTACGCGTGGTCAACGGCGCTTCCAGCACACGCGATTGCCTCACGGGTACTGTGAAAGTCCAAGTATTTTCAATAAGAGTACTGCATGCCGACTTGGGAAATATTCAGGTGCCTAGCAAAATCATCCAGTATGTGGATGATCTGCTGGTATGTAGCGAACATGAACAACCGTGCAGGGGGGATTATGTTGCATTATTGCAATTGCTTGCTTGCTCACAAAGGGTACAAGGCAGATAAAAAGAAGTATGCGCCACCCGCAGACCCAGTACTGTCAAGGAAAGGCAGCAGTTTTTGGGCTTATGTAATTATTGTAGGGCATGGATCCTAGACTACGCAGCCTTCACAAGGTTGCTGTTACAAAGTCTCATGGAAGGACAGAAAATGGTAAATTGGAATGGACTGAAGAAATTAATAGACAATTTGAAGACTTGAAAGAAGCTATTTGCACAGCCCCTGTTTTAGCAACTCCCGATTATGCACAGGAGTTTTTTTATTTTCCCACTCTAATGGACGGCTCATGACAGCAGTATTGACCCAAAAGAGAATTGACGGAAGGACAGATACTATATGTTGATGGGTCATCAACAATTGTCCAGGAGATGGGACGGAGGCACACTGGAGCAGCAGTGGTACACGGTACAGGGAAGGGGGAGCATGAAGTTCTGATCATGAAAAGATTACCTATGCACTATTCAGGTCAGGTAGCGGAACGTTTTGCTCTCATTGAGGCATTGAGAGCATGCAAAGCTCAATTTCTAGATTAAAAACATAATTAATGAAGAAGACTTTAGTATAGGATCCTTGCCAGAGTGGTGTGCAGTGGCACATCCCTGGTTTTTCGTTTATAATTTTTTATTCTTTTATTTTTTTTATCTTTTTTCAAATTTTGAAGGTTCAGAACCTGGTCAGCCTTGGTGGGGAAAAGGGTCTGATTTATATAAGGGGTTGGGTTTTGACGCTATTTCCGATATTCAGTATTTAGAATCATCCAACAGCTGGTACTCCGATATGCGTACTGCAGGAATGAATGTGATCAATGAAAGCTGTTAAGCGTGTGCACTTATGCCACACCCATCAGGTATCCCACACGCATCAGGGGCTCGTAAGATTTAAGTTCCACATCTATTCCCAATTACAGAGGCACAATGCCTGGTACATCTTGCACTATGTAGGATGAAGGACACATTCCAGGCACACAGCGTGCAGTTGAGGAGCATTGGTTTAGACCCAGCAATATGCAATGGTAGTATGAAATATAGCAAGTGTCTACAAGCACCATATTCTTTCTCGGGAGGTCACTCGCATGTGAAAGACAAATGGCAGAGCACCACAGTGACATGCCCGGAAGATGGACTGATCGAGTAGAGCAAAGAAACAATAGCCCAAGTAGAGACTGCGCAAATATAGTCCCAATACATCACAAGGCTGACATGGATTGCAACAATGGAGAGGCCAGTGCGAATACATTCACATGGACTATGAACTTTGTTTTAGCCATGAAGGAACTGTTCTCTTGGCGCAAACACACAGTGCAACCACACTCTTGTGATCTGATATGATGAAAGGTACAGCAGCAGTGATGGATTACTACTGGGTTTGTGGTCGACAAGCCTACTTGCTCCTCCCGCCATCCTGAAGGGGCAATTGTTCACTGGCCACCCTGCACTCTGTGCTACTAGTAATCCCAGAAGAACACCTGAAGGGAGAATAAATGCCTGTCAAGCTGCCGACAGCCACTCCAGCACCTAAAGAAGCAGAAAGAGACTTGCAGATCACACAAGAATTTGGTATGCTGCCAGAAAAAGAACGATGTCAACAGATGGAAAGAAAGAATAGATCAAACTATATCTCGAAAAACTCTTCTGCACTGCTCAGAATATCGACTTTTTAGCTCAGCAGAGCCTTTTTTATTTTTTTTTATTTTTTGCTCCTGGGGTACAAGCAGCTGCTAACGCCAAGTGGGTTCAGATCATCCAATGGGAGCTAGTTCCGCTGGGCAATGACACAGAGAATGGGTTCAACTCCATCCAAGTAGACCTCCGTGCATTCAGACTCCTGACGATGCAAAACCACTGCATGCTGGATTTGCTAACAGCCATAGAAGGAGGAGTGTGTAAAAAGTTGGGAAGCAACTGCTGCACTTTTGTACCCCCAGAGGATGCTGAGAATGGTCACTATTCGGTGCACAATCTAGGTGTTCAAATGAAGAAAGAAGGTGGAGTTCAGAACACGGATTGGCTATCAGTTACTTTTGATTGGGTCCCGTCATGGCTGGAGGCAGCAGTAAAATGACTGGTGCCTGTTATCGTATTCTTCATGGTCCTCTTGGGTCTCCGATGTTGTCAGTATAGCTCCCAGTGCTCTGAGGCCTGTGGGCGGGTCGGCGCTTTACAAAAATTCTATAGAATAGTGCAAAGATGATGTTATCAATTGGGGGGAGCTAAAACACCTTGCCATACAATAAACAGCAAAACTCAAACTAATATTTCTGGGTTTGTAGAGATATCGGTTGGCTAGAAGTTTATTGTCAAAGTAACGAAAGGGGGGAATGTTGGGAAGCAACCAGGGTCCTCCCCCCACCCTCATGTGCTTTAGAATTAGGCAAGACCTCTTTCAGGCACTATAAGTGTAGGGGAGAACTCTCATCTCTTTGTTAATTCCCTCCTACCTTAGAGACCCCCAGCTCTTTTGCTGGACTTTAGGACTTTTTAAATTTTATCCTGGAGTGAGTGAGAGACCTTTTTCTCACTCATGCATTTTGTGTTTCTTTTGGAGTCTGACAAACTCCATAGGCATAATCTTTTTGTATTGTGACGCACATCACCTTCAGTGCAGTTTCACAGAGATCCTTTGGATTTCTGTTAATGTTTAAATACCCCTCTTGGATAAGCTACGGTTTCCAAGAGTTGTGAACTTTACTTATTTTTTCTCTTTGTAGATCTAGCACCCACCATCCTATGCAGAGTGCTGGGGGGTTACTTAGTATCCCTTTTGTCTACATTCTCATGTAACGTGTTACCCTTACTACAATTAATGGCTGGTGGCAGTGGTTTAATTTTCCTACGATTGTGCGTTTTTACCACTGTCTGAATACTCAGCTGCAGTATATTGCACCCATGGGTGCCCATTTTGTCAAAATGGCCCGGTCGTCTTTTTGTGCCATCTCTTGTTTCTTGACCGGGCATTTTGACAAAATGGGCACCCATGGGTGCAATACTGCAGCTGAGGATTCAGCCTTCGGTAAAAACGCACCACGGTAGGAAAATGAAGCAACTGCCACCAGCCATTAATTGTAAGGTCCTTCTTGACATTTAATCTGCGTGCCAAACCAGGTTTGGTCCCTTTGTTCATTTTGTCTTTGTCGGGATTCACTGGTGAAGCCCGCAGCGTGTCTAGCAGGGCAGGAAGCGAGGGAGGTTCCCGAAACTCCCTGTGGTTAGTCTCCTTTGTCACAGGGATGCACCCAAAGATGATTGGCAGGCTGGCTGTCTGTCCTTGGAGGACAGCCACCCTTCTTTGTGAGTAACAGCTAGGCTGCGCATGAATGGGAGAAACTTGCATAAAAGGCGAGGTCTTTTGCAAGGAAGGGAGAGTCGACCACTGGACGAAGGAACCGAAGAAGAAACTGGAAGAGAAGCTTGCTGCACCCTCCTGGGCCGTTGGTTTGCCCGGTGAAGCCCTGCTGAGTGCTGAAGCTCCAAATTTCGAATTGACTAGAGAAGCCCGGATAGGACGACTACTTCCCTTGAGTTGGTGGGACCAACTGACCCCAAGACTAACTTGACTGGAACCCCTCTCCCTGCTGGCTGTATTTTTTGCTGCTGCTGGAACCGAGTGCCAGGCTACAGGAACACCAGAATCGAGTGCATCGTTATTAAGCTGGCTCCAAGAAGATCCCAAGGACTCCTCGAAGCAGGACTATCCAAGCCTGAGCCACCTCAACAGAGTGCTGGACCCCAGAAGCAAGGAGAACCCTTCAAGAAGTGCCTCAGCTCCCTCCTCTAGACTTTGCTCAATTGACATTGGCTGTCCCGGCTCCCTGAAGACTCTTACCTCCTGACTTGGTGTTTATCTGTCCCTCAAAAAGTCATACATAAGTTTATATAGCTGGGAAAGGGTTAACCTATATTTCATTGGGGGGATTGAAAAGTGCTTACCTAGCTTGTTAACCTGTGTTTCCTTCCCTAATCTATTCCCATTTCCACAACCTCAGTATTGCCTTAAGTGTTTGTCATATATCAATGTCCACAGTGATCTGGTAATTGAAGTCACCTCAGAGTGTAGGAAGTGTGTGTGAGACATCCCAAAAGGGTATGTACTTAACTGAAACTGTAGGAGTGTATTTTCGAAGTGTATTTTAATGTTGCATATTGCGCTTTCTAAGGGTGGTTTATTTGTGCTAAAAATGGACTTCAGACTTCCGCAGTGGTTTGTCACTAGAGCGAAGCACTGGCAGTGCACATGTGACTCACCAGCTGTCTACGTCCATCAAGAGTTCATGCATGCTAAAAATGGGATTTGTATGTTTCGTACGATAAATGCAGAAATAGGACATTATGAGTATTAAGGACGAGGGGAACCTACAGGGCTCAGGTAACCTGAGTAGAATGGAATATGGATAGAATGAATGAAAATTGTTAATAAATGTTTAGGTTTTCCTGGGGCTAAGCCTCAAGGTTTGTGAAAGTATGCAGAGCTGCAGTGTGTTTCTATGTAAGATAGCAAAATGTAGAGCAGAATGTTCGGACAGAAACCACTGACCATGAAGAAAGGGAGGCTTTGCAGCAGCCCTTGTATGGAAGAAGGATGGATTGGGATGAATACATAGCCGTTATCCAGTGATGCTACTACAGCAAGACCGAACTATATAAACTCCTGCCTGGGACGACTGTGGCAGGAGAAGGGAACCGATGAGGGGCGGGAGAAGACTGTTCAGGCAGCAGAGTCCTTTGCTACCATCCTCATTTTTGTAAGATTTCACTTGTTATCCTTACAAGATAGACTCTTGGCCTTTTTTCCCTAGAGGGGTGTATTTATTCTGGTGTGAGTGCAATTGGGGACATCCTTACAATTGGGGACACCCTTACACCACCAACCCACTAACAACGCTCCAATATTCTGCTTACTCGCCCTAAAACAAAGAACAAAACTTGCCATACCTCTACGAAACATAGAACAACCACAACATGCACACACCATTCAACACTGAACAAGAAACTAAGCCAGACACACGCAATTCTACACACGCACACTGCACAAAACTACTACCAACTCTAATCAAACCAGCACACAGTGACTGTTTTTTCCAAACTGATGCAACCAACAGCACTTTTCCCTCTCAATCCCACTAATTAATCCTGGCCAACCATCCTTCCTTTTCAGATCTGCCAGTTGACCACAAAACTTGGAATTGGTGCACGGTATAAGTCACAATAACATAACCCGCAGAACACTCTTAATACAAGTTGGGCAGAAAATGTTAAAATATAGTTCTATTTATTTAGTAACTGGTACAAAAACTACTACACATACAATATTCAGATATGTACATTCACTGTGGAATGCTCTGGTTACAGAGCACCAACACTTTACTTTTCACACAGATCTGAACTCTAGAACATTGTAATATAGTAAAGCAAGTGAAGAAAGACCAGGAAAGCAAGATCAGTTGGTAAACAAGTAATGTTAAGTGAGAAAAATGCCAATGTGCCAATGTGTTGCACCGAGAAGAAGGTTGAGGGCAGCCAATGTATCGAACTTAGCTGAACGTGATGTACCTGTTAAAAATCATGACCCTATAATTGGCCCTGTCCTTGCTAAAGGAAATGGGGCATAGTACCCAGAGTCAAATGTAGTTGGGTCTTTAGGCAGGCTGAACAAGTGTTGACAAAGTCAATCTGTAGATGTAAGTGTCTCGTAGTGAAGAACAAAGCAAGGAAAGCTTTTTGGTGGTCCTCTGCCAATCCCACCACCGCAGGGGGTGGTCGGGAGGATTAGCCAGAAATCCACCGATCATGGTCAGGCAAGGGAGTGGTGGGGTTAGGACTTTGCACCCATTAAACCATGTGGCATTTGGGGGCAGGGGGAGCAGGGATGTTCTTACCCCCTGCATTCCTATTGTTTCCTTTTTTTCAGCATCCACTTAGCCCACTCACTTCGTGTTTTGCTTCTGTCGGAGGGGGTCTGTGGGTCACTGGTGCAGGTTCCTTTCAGGATTTGGGTCTGGCTATTCTGTGATTCCGCACTGTTGCGTGATGGTTCCTGCTCTGGACAGCTGGGCTACCATGACGCAAACCAGAATGGACCAGCATGTTACGGACTACCTCGGAGGACTCCCAGGACACGATGCACGCAGGTGACCATGATGATTACTGTGATCGAATGGTGGAAGTCGGCCCTCTTGCATGAAACGCAGAAGCTGTTCCTGCCTGGCCCCTGCAACTGCAGGGGAAGGCTTCTTGTTTTCTAAGTGGAGGGTGTGTGGACCAAGGTAGCCCAGGCGGGAGCTGGTCAGTACAAAGGGTGGTCTCAAGACCCTTGCAAAGGCTTTCTTGAGCAAGGATCAAGAATGGTTGTTCCCACTGGTCATGGGGTTGAAGTACTCATGAAGGCCCTCAGGATATTTCGACAAATGGGCAGGACTTCACTGGGACAGTTGCTGAAGACCGTGCTGGTTGGCGGCAATATCGATCGACGGGTCTTCAGCAGGATGCTGCTATTCCATAGAGTCTTGGCTCCAACAACGATCTGCAGAATGCCTGCAAAGTCCTCCTTTTACCCTGATTTTGAGCTGTGGTCCCCCTAAGCCAACAAATGGTAAAGGTCTGCAACATTCTAACTTGCAGGTGTTGTTCAATCATGAACAGCCTCTGGCCACCACCTCGACCCTGCGATACATATACGTAGGCCAGGATGTGGACTAGGACTAGACATTGCACGCCCCTAAAGTATGCACACACGCTTTGCCTGGGAAAGCCATGGTTTTACCATATATGGCATACTGTTTGGGAGAATTTTCAGTTTCTGTGCTAATTCCCTTTAACCTTAGAGACCCCCAGCCCTTTGCTGGAATCTGGGACCTTATTGAGTGGGCCTTTTTGCCACCCACTCATGCCTTTTCTCTCTAAGATTGTGCGTTCCTTTTGTTTTAATGGAGTCTGGTCAACTCCATAGGCAACTGCTTTTTATATATTGACACAGCACCCTTTGTTCAGCTCCACTGAGTAGTCTCTTGGACTACTCTAATTTAATTTAGCATTTATATATCTGGTATCTGAGCGCTGCTTATTATTACCCACGGTGTGTGGTGCTCGTTTATCGACCTTGGAAGGATGAAAGGCTGAGTTTTGGCCCTGCCGGGATTCGAACCTGTGTTGGCAAGCTCTGCACGGATGTCAAAGCGAGCGCTCTACCCGCTGTGCCACTTGACCGGTTAAAAATGTAAATACATTTTCTTGTGTGAACTACAGTTCCCAAGAATAGTAGGACAACTTTTGTCTGTCTTACCTTTTTAAGGTGGAGGCTACCGTGAACTCGGCAGGTACAGCCGTATACTAAGAGTGGAGTCTTGTACTGTCGCAGTTGAATGGTTTTACTAAGCCCTTGGGCTTGGAAGCTTTTACTTGAATACTTGTATTTACTGATTTCCTTGTACTGCTCTATAGCTCGCAGTACCCCTTCTAAGATAAGCCTGGCTGCTCAGCCACTCTATCGTCTTGTAAAGTCCCATACCAGTTGGACTCTACAAAATCTTATCTAACACATATCCAGCCCTGAGAGGACAGGAGGATGGCCAAAGGACAAGGTGAAATTCTGCGACACAGATATGACTATATATTATTGGACTCTAAAGGCATTCTGCAGTAAAATGCAAAAGTGCACCAAGGAACGTTAAAATATGGTCGAAAAATATACACTGCCGCCAGGTCATCCTTGACGCATCAAACCATAAAGTTGCTAAAAAGAAACTACAAAGGGATACAAATTATCTCTGTTGCACTTCACTGTAAGATGATGTGCCGTGCAAAGCAGACAAGGAATTTCCTAAGGGGGGGGGGGGCAGCGTCCCCCTGTACTGATAGCCAAAGCAAAAAGGCTTTACTTGATTTTAAAAAGTCATGACTGGTTCACATCCACTCAAAAAAGTTTGGAGGGTTCCTTAGATCGCTATGGTGCAGGAAGCATCAAAAAATAACATATATTTTCTGATCGGGAAGGAAAGTTGATCTTCTGTTCCTGAAGCTGTGCTCTTCCCTGGTAGAAGGACACCCTGCTACCTGCTAAGAACCAAATCATGTGTTGCTGTTAAGCAGTGCCTTCTCCAGCATGCAACACTGTGGACAGGCTTTCTTAAACTGTTCTTCCGTTAGCAACCCGCCAACGTCCCATCCAGCAGTCTTTTGTGCTGATGTAGCATCATCTGATCGGTTACTCCTTGTGCTCTCTTGCTGCTGTTGTAAAGACAGTCTTTGTGTTGCTTCTGCTATTTGGTATTCCATCTTCATTCCATCCATCACCACAGACTCTACATGCAGACCCGGATACAGGAACTGGCCATGCAGTCAAACCTAAATCTACTTCTGCATCCATAATTCCTGGGCCATATCCCGTGGTGTCTTCTGGCTTCCATCCTATCACTGGTTCGGATCTCCTGATACTTGGGAATGGAGGGGGAATCTGCATGCGTTGCTTCTTCCCAGGCCCCTAACTCGGACTTGACCAGCATCCAAATTATGCCTTTGTGGCAGCCTTCTTTTTAAGGATCTTCAGTGGTCAAACCTGGGTCTGGATCGACTCTGGTGGGGTCCTCCACCAGCACTAAACTGCTGTGTGCTTTGCTTGCAGCTCCCCCTGGACTCTGGTAATGTTCAGTTAATTTACCTGTAACTTAAAATATCTAAAAGGTTTGTGTTTTTAGTGTCCTTGTGCTAAATACTTGCTTGATCATGGTTTAGAGATTTCTAGGGACCAGTTGCTGCTCGTTACAAACTTTCTGCTCTAATTTTAAACGACTTGCCTGTATTGTGCTTATTTATGGACGCTGAACTATTTACGTTTTAAAAAAAATATGCATATTTTCAGTAATATATTGTCTTCCCTTTATTTCTCCAGCATGGGGTCTGGCATGGATTCACATGCTCATGAATATTCCCCGTCGTCAGGCTGGGAATCCTCGGTAAAGACAAATCAGTATCAGTTTCGTTTCTGATCTGTCTTTCGTAGTAGCAACCAATCGCTGATCTCTGCGTCATACTGACCACAGCCAATGGCTGCCCTCTACCTAAGCCCCGCCTCTGGCAGCCATCTTCAGATTTTTACCGCACGTTCAAGTGTTGGGATCCTTGTGCTATTGCTCTCGAGCGTTAGTGCTATTGTTCACGTTTTTTCTCAGAAAAAATGTCTTTTCGGTCGAAAGAGCCTCAAGCTCCACCGTTTCTTCATCCGATCAACGGACACCCGTGTAGGATTCGTCTACGCCCCTCAAGGGTGAAGATTTCGTCGAGCCATGCTTTTGGAGGACTCCAGAAGTTTCTCAGGCCCATCTCGAACATGGCCCAGGAGAAGGGAAGCTCGACGCCCGGAAAGCTGTTCAGGGTCTGCCCTGGATGCCAGCTTCAGAATGTCTTTAAGGAGGACAAACACTCCCTTTGCCTTTACTGCCTACATGAGGACAAGACGCACGTGGAGAAGGACTGTGCGTTTTGCGGCAATATGTCGGAGCGGACCATGAAGGACCGCCATCAACGTCTCGCCAACTGGCTGGAAGGAAAGAGCCCGTCAGGCGAGAAGAAGTCTGAGTGGTCTTCTAAGACCTTTGAGGGCGCCCCGGCGACGGGGGTCCAACAGAAGGCCAAGCACTGCGAGTCCGCTGGCACCGGGAGCGCCGAACGGTCGGGCTCTACGGGCGCCAGGCAGGGCGCATCCTCCCCGGCGCCATCAACCACGAGCCAACGCTCTGGCTCGGGTAAGAGGAAGGCCGAGCACCCGGCGAAGCTCCTGGAGAGACCCCGGTCGAGCTCGAAGGCCCCATCGGATGGGGAGCGAGGCGGTGACCCTCCCCCCCCCCCCAAGGAGAAGGCAGTGAGCGCACCTAAGCTGGTGAAAGCCTTGATCCATCCGGCCAAGGCCTCTATCGAGACAGTGGCGGCGGCCCTGGCTCATCCTGTGGAGGCTACACCAGTGGTGGCGACCCCGGGGCCCAGAATCTCCCTGCCACCGCGGAGGGAGTCCTCTTTCATGCCCATCGACAGGACCCCCGTGAAACCTCCGGAGAAGAAAAAGGGGGGCAGGAGGTCGTCGTGGACTCGGCCTCAACCTCTGAGGAGGAGCTGATCGAAGTCTTAGGCCACGGCTCTGGCGTGGAAGAAGGCCATCCTGTTGGGGAGGGACCCCGACGTGGAAGACGACGAGGGCGTCGAGGATGCCGACGGGGCTCCTGATCGCCCGTCGGATCTCCCTCAACCAGTGCCGCAAGACAACTCGGCGGCCATTTTGTTGGCTATACAGTCCTTATGCTCGGAGATAAGGACGAGACTGCCGTTACCATCAACGGAGGAACCGCTCCCGACGGGGGACCCGGAGCCAGGCCCTTCTGGGAGCCCTCCCCCTAAGAGAAGGATTCATCCTCCACCTCCTTTTCAGCCATCGCGCCCTGTTCAGCCCTCCTCCCCGTCCACGACACGTGAGGATGATACGGGGACTGACACGGCCGCGACGGGTACAGACGACGAGTTTTACGACAAGGATCTCCCGTCGTCACCTCCCCCCCGGGCTTCCCCGCCCGACGAGATTGGATCGTTTCACTCCATGATCGCCAGGGCATCCGAGCTTTTCCAGCTCTGCCCGGAAGAGAAGAAGGAAGGTTTCCTTTATCAACGGCGCGAGACCAAGAGGAAGACGGTCCTCGCTGTACCTCTACTAGACGATATTTGGGATGAGGGCCTCGCCCTCATCAAGAACCCATCCACGACGCCAGCTAGAAGGGATCGGTACGAGAAGTACCGGGTCCTGGACGTGGCCCCCTTGTGCCTTCGGGCACAGCCGACCCCGGACTAGGTCGTCTCCGCGGCGGCCAGGAAGAAAGCGGGGGGGGGGCGGCCTCTACGTCAACCTCCCTGCCGGACCGCGAGGGAAAGAAATTAGACACGATGGGACGCAGAGTCATCTCGTCGGCAGCGACGACGATTAAGGCGGCCAATGCCTTGGCTATCGTAGCCCACTACGACAGGGAGTTGTGGTACAAACTGGCCCCCCTGCTGGACTTCCTACCAGACAAGAGGGCGGAAGCCCTAGAGATCTTGCAGGAAGGAGAGGTGGCGTCGGACCACGCCATTACGATTGCGACGGACATCGTTGACACTGGATTTCGCCAGTTGGGCAACGGCGTGTGCCTTAGGCGGCGTGGATGGCTCAAGGCTACTGACTTCCGTCAGGACGTGCAGACCAGAGTCTTGGACATGCCGTTCGACGGAAACAACCTGTTTGGGAAAACAGTGGACGATTCCCTTCAAGCCATCAAGGCGGACACGGAGACGGCCCAAGCTCTTGGGGTTCTCCAGCAACGGCGGCCGCCCTTTCGGAGCGGCGGAGGCAAACAGGGTGCCTCCAAAGGTTCCAGCGGCGGATTTTCCACCTACCGTCAAGCGGCCCGTTCGTCGTCACAGGAATCTTACAGGGGACGAGGCAAGTCAGGCGGACCCCGCTGTCGTCGCCAAGGAGGACAAGGCGGCAAAGCCTCATCGAAGCAGGACTGAACCGGCCGTGGGGTCGGGCTCCCACTGAAGCACCCCGGTGGGAGGCCGGCTGGCGAGCTTCGTCAGCGTGTGGGAGTCCATCTCCACCGACCGTTGGGTGCTGGACGCCCTAGCTCAGGGTCACGCGCTCAAGTTTCTAAAGAGGTGCCCGCGCGTCCCCCCTGTGGCCAGGAAAGAACATCACATCCCTCAACTTCTCCTGGAGGTAAAGGAGATGCTCAAGAAGGGCGCCATCGAGCTTGTCCCAAAGAGGCTTCGGGGCTCCGGAGTTTACTCAAGATACTTCCTCGTGAAGAAGAAGACGGGAGGATGGCGTCCCATCCTGGACCTACGACGACTGAACAAATTCATCAAGGCACAGAAGTTCCGGATGGTCACCCTCCAACACTTCCTGGGTCAACTGGAGGATGGCGATTTCCTGGCGTCGTTGGATTTGGAGGATGCCTACTTCCATATTCCCATCCTAAAGGGACACCCAAAGTTTCTCAGGTTCGTGGTCCAAGGGCGTCACTACCAGTTCAGAGCCCTTCCCTTCGGATTGAGGTCGGCACCCAGGGTGTTCACCAAGTGCCTCGCACCGGTGGCGGCGCAGCTGCGCCGAGAGGGGATCCACATCTACCCCTACCTGGACGACTGGCTCATCCGAGCAAAGACGAAGGAGCTCGCCGTGGAGCACACGGCAAGGACCATCCAACTACTCACAGACCTGGGATTCTCCATAAACTACGCCAAGTCCCACCTGGTGCCCGCGCAAGACGCTCTGTTTCTGGGAGCGAAGCTCGACACAGTGTTGCTTCTGGCCTCTCCGTCGGAGGAAAGGACGAGGGCCATCTTGGGCAAGGTGCAGCGGATGCTGGTTGCGAACGCGGCCAGGGTGAGGTCCCTCCTCGGAATGATGTCTTCTTGCATTTATCTCATCCGCCTGTGCAGGCTCCGGATGAGCCCGTTGCAGGAGTTCCTGGACGCGCGCTGGATCCAGAAGACGGGCAGCTTCGAGGAGAGGATCACACTCGACGAGAGTTTCCGACGAGCGATCCGGTGGTGGGGCACCCGCGCACATCTGACGGCGGGCATGGACATCCAGACCCCCGGCCACCAGGAGACAATGACCACGGATGCCTCCCTGGAAGGGTGGGGAGCGCACACCGAAAATCTGCACGCAAGAGGCCTTTGGCTTCCGATGGAGAAGTCCCTCCATATCAACGTCCTGGAGCTCCGTGCAGTGTTTTGGGCCCTTTCTTCCGTCCCTCAAGGGCAAGGTGGTGAGGATCTTCACCGACAAAACCACCACCATGTTCTACATCAGGAAGCAGGGCGGTACCAGATCCCCAGCCCTGTCCAAGGAGGCGCAGGATCTGTGGCATTGGGCCGTCGCCCAAGGGACGTTTCTGGTGCCGTTTCATCTGGCAGGGATAAAAACACCATCGCTGACTCGCTCAGCAGAGAGCTGCGCTCGTGCCACGAGTGGGAACTACGACAGGATCTAGTGGACCGCCTCTTCCGACGGTGGGGCACACCCCAGATCAATATGTTCGCGACAGCAACGATCTCCAAGTGCCTGAGGTTCGCCAGCAGGTTTCCCCAGCCGAGGAGCATGGGCGATGCTTTCTCGTTCCCCTGGGAGGGCCTGATTCTATACGCGTTCCCTCCATTGCCATTGCTGATCCGGCTCATCAACCAGCTCAAGAGGTCACGGTGCAGGATGATCCTCGTCGCACCTGCGTGGCCGAGGCAGATATGGTTCCCGGACCTTCTGGACTTGTCAGCGTCCCCGTCAATCAAGCTGCCAGTGGACGCGGATCTTCTCTCCAGGGAAGGAGGCGCCATCCTCCATCACGACCCGAAGTCGCTGAACTTGCAGGCCTGGCTCCTGCAGCGTTAGAGTTTGGAGGATACGACATACCGGCCGACTGCAGAGAGGTTCTTGCAAAGGCCAGGGCGTCGTCAACTCTTAAATGCTATGGACACAAATGGAAGAGGTTCTCTGTCTGGTGCCACGCACAGAAGATTAACCCTCTACGGATTACGGCTCCCCAGGTACTGCCGTACCTTCTGACGCTGGCCAAGGCTGGACTGGCGCACGCGTCCATCAAGATTCATCTTGCTGCGATCTCCCGATACACCAGAACCACGGGGCGGACGTCTTTGTGGTCTCATCGTCTGGTGAAAGAATTCATGAAGGGACTGTTCAGATCGTTCCCGCCGGTGAAGGCTCCGGCCCCGGCGTCGGAGCTCAACGTGGTGCTGACCAAGCTCATGGGACCTCCGTTCGAGCCTCTGCACTCGGCTCCGTTGAAGTTCTTGTCGTGGAAAACAGTGTTTCTTGTGGCCATCACCTCTGCACGAAGAGTGGGAGAGATCCAGGCCCTTTCCTGCAAGCCCCCGTACTTTTCACGACACAAGGGTAGTGCTCAGGACGCACCCCTCCTTCATGCCCAAGGTGCCGTCGGACTTCCACCTCAACGAACCCTTGGTGTTGCCTGTTTTCTTCCCGTCGCCTTCGTCGCAGGCCGAAAGGACTTTGCACTCGCTGGATGTGGCTAGGGCGCTGAAGTTTTACGTGGACCGCACAGAGTGTTTTTGGAAGACGTCACAACTTTTTGTGAACTTTGGACCTGTCAATCAGGGGAAGGCTCTCTCAAAGGCCTCCATTTCCAGATGGCTCTCCGGCTGTATCATGTACTGTCATCGGTTGGCAAACCGACCGATGCCTGGCCGTCCGAGAGCCCATTCCACCAGAGTGATCGCAGCTACCACGGCGTTCCTATTTGGTGTGCCCTTGCTGGACATCTGCAGGGCTGCTACGTGGAGGTCGACGCACACCTTCACGAAATTCTACTGCGTCGATTGGGATTCCAGGGAGGAGTCCAGGGTCGGCCAAGCAGTGCTGCGCAATCTTTTAGCCTAAGGTGAGCCTGGTGAGGAGGTAAGAATTGCTTAATGTTGAGTTTGATGTAATGCTTAATGTTGAGCCTTTGCCACCTCCCGTGGTTGTGCATGTGTGTACTGCTATTCATGAGCATGTGAATCCATGCCAGACCCCATTCTGGAGAAGGAACAAGTTACTTACCTGGGGCTTAGGTAGAGGGCAGTCATTGGCTGTGGTCAGTATGACGCAGAGATTAGTGATTGGTTACTACTACGAAAGACAGATCAGAAACGAAACTGATACTGGTTTTTCTTTACCGAGGATTCCCAGCCTGACGACGGGGAATATTCATGAGCATGTGAATCCATGCCAGACCCATGCTGGAGAACAACAGTTACAGGTAAGTAACTTGTTCCTTCTATTCTGCTGCACTTGTAAACTGTACTTTATGACCAGCCCTCTCGGCTACTTGGACTGCTCAGTCTCGCTGCGCTTTTTAACACTACTCTTTTGTCTTCTCGAGCTCTTGCAGAAAATATCCCAAACAGTCCCACTGTTTGCAAGAAATAATAGGGTTGAGTGCAAGCGTGTAATACTGTTTTACAAGAAAACTAATGCAAAAATTAAAATAAAATGAAAATGGGTTAGTGGTAAAGCCGTGTGGAATTCCTGGATCTATTGCTTCTGCATGATTCATGTATAACGGAAGTTCTTGAAGGGCAAATGATCTTACCAGTATTTAAAGGGGACGTTGAGGGCTTGGTGAATGGTAAGGCAGCAGCCTGGCATACTCTAGGGGAGGGAGTGCAGGGGAGAATCGGGCCAACTGTAATTGGTCAGTGAATAATCTTCCAAACCCCAAATCTTGGTTAAACGATTATACACGTAATCCTCGAGGAAAGGGGACTCTAGACGGGCCAGATTACCCAAGGGCTTGCACTGTATAGACAATAGAGTGGCAGGAAACTTCTGCAGTCCATAGCCACAGAACAGCTAGGTTTTATTTGAGGGACGGGACTTGGCCCAAATGTATGCACTCGCAACTGCCTTGAACTTGCTCACCTACCCACCCCCCGACGGTCATTGGAGTCAATGGATACGGTGGACACTGCTACAAACCTCACCAGAGGCCGGCAAAAGATTCAATGGCGTGGTTTGGAATAGTTTTTAAAGTCTGTGCTGTGGATAAAAGTGAAGAATATATTCAAGAGGATGGAATAGAAACATTTTCCTTGATTTTTAACCAGGCTTCAGGTTGCACACAGGGATTAGGGCTTTAAAACACTGCTAGCAAATCGTACTTAATCGGCACTCTGCCTTAGATGTTATATTCTTGTATCCCAACATCTGAAGCCGATGGGACTCTCACCCAGCAACATTACTGTTGCTACTCAATATTGATTGTATTCTCATCTGACACCTTTATTGCAATGACATCATTATTGTTGGTATTTAATGCCGATTGGTTGAAAAAGATTGGAGCGATACTCTTGATCAACTAAAACAGCATGCGACCTCTGCGGAATATGCTAAATATTCTCATAAGAGACTGCCTTCCTGTCAGTATACTTCCACTTTTTCATGCATGGTCACAAGAGCATATTACATGCGATTCTAATTGAATTAGATTTGAATTAAGGACCATGTAGTCATTGGGTTGATGGGTCAGCACGCATGCAAAGTATGAATTGTAGATTGCAGATTGTAATGATCCTGCTGACGAGACACCGAGTGTTGGAATGGCCACGCTTTTTTTTATTTTGTATTGTTGGTTTAATCAAACCAACAACCAGATCCACCATCAACCAGAACCTAATGATCCCTAGATACAAGCTCCAAACAGCCGGTGGATCCAGCTTCCCAGTTCTGGCAGCCAAATAATGGAACTCTGTCCCCCTTACTATCAGAAACCTTCCTTCTCTGAATCTCTTCAAATACAAAGCCAAACATTGGCTAGTCACATCTGAGGTCCAAGCTGCACTGTGAATACTTGATTACCTATGTATACATGTACAAAATATCAATGCTGCTGATTACTATGTCAATTTAAATGTTACCTGATATGTCGGAATACTATGTAACCATTGTTGCTAAGATATGCGCCCGGTAGCCTCCGGGCCTGGTTTGCGCTATACAAATAAAACAAATACAAATACAAAATACAAACACTTGATTTTACAACAAAACATAACATTTAAAACAACAATGTTCGCTTTTCCTTTTAAAATCATTATTTTACAAAACATCAGAAATATATTAAAAAGGAAAAGAGAAGAAAGAGAAAGGATTACCAATAACATGGGATTTAAACAAAAAATGATCCAAGGCCCCATAATTCAAGTAAAAAAATACAATCAGCGGAATAACATGAGCATTTGCAACTTATTTCAGGAAGACAAATTCATTTTTACATTTACCAAATTTAATTAATGGCCCAGGAAGGAGAATAACTTTCTTCACTAATTTTTTTAAAAAAAATTAATAGAACTAACATTTGTGATTACATTTCTGCCTATTCAACAGTCCTAAGCCAAAAAGAAAGTTAAGGATCACGTAACTATCCTCTTTCCTACAGGCATAAAATAAGAACTTCCAGGCCAACATCTGGGTTAACTAGTAATAGCCTTCAAAAAGAGGTTTCAGATGTATTCAGTGCACAAGTGTTGTAAAGTTTCTGTCACCAGCTTACAGAAGCGAACTTGTGCTTCACTTGAGGTAATCAATTTACGTCTATACGAGAGTTCTCGTGTGGGCCACAGATTAAAACGAAAGCGTAAATAATCATGCCTCTGCCGTGAATCGGGAAATTTCACAAGATGGCTTTCGAAATTTCCATACCGTTTCAGGGCGAATGGGTTATTTATGAATTTCTGGTATTTGCAACAGGCACGTCGCTTCTTGATCCAATCAAATTCCCAAAGACGAGTCTTCGCTTTATCTGGGTTCTCGGATAATAGCTTTAATGAAAATCTCGTATTTTCAGTTACCTTCTGCACTTGTGTTCGCCATCTGCTAGGAAAGACGTCGATGACTTTAATAGATATTCGGCTATTAACCACGAGAGACCAGATTTAGGTGTGGCCATAACACATTTACGATACAGACCACACAATTTAAATTTATGTGATGCATATAGGGAAAGCAAGCCTAATTCATGCCTTATTAGACAGATGGGTTCAGAGGATGGTAAATTAAGTGCTGATTTCCAATATCTGCCTTCCAATTTTGACCAGAACTTAAAGTTTTCTCTGTAAGGGCTTCGGAACCATATAAGACCACAGGAACCAGTTTTTGTCTATAGTACGTGAGTAAGGGTACAATTGAATATTTACAGTATCTTGCCTTTGATAATTCGGGCTTGCGATAAGGCTGTGTCTAATTTGCCTTTGATGTGCATTTCATATTTACTGGAGCCCGGTTGGTTTTTCACAAGAGTACTAAATAAATGTACAATGAAACCGGGGCCAAAAATACGTGTTGCAATGGCCAATAAAGCTTAGCTACACGTTGCTTTGGATTACCACACTGTATAATTTTACTTTTCGTAACATTTATTGCAATACAGTTTTTCGTAGTATAAATATCCAGAGCATGCAAAAGAACACGAAGGCCTTTAGGCCTTTTGAAAATAAAACCATATCGGCATAGAGGAGAAATTTCACTTGCACTCCATTAATTATTGGCGGATCAGCATTAATTTCCGTGAAATATTCCCCGACATCTGAAATGAGAAAATTGAATATGGCCGAGGCCAACAGACAACCCTGCTTAAGGCCACGGGCAGTCCATATGTGATCTGATAACAGTCCATCATGTCATAGTTTAACCTGGATTGAAGTGTTAGTATGGAGTTCGATTACCCATTTTAAGATGTACCACGGGCAGCCCCTATCCATCAGCTTCTTCTACAATAATTCACGGGATACTGCATCGAACGCCATATGAAAATATATAAAAGCGAGATACAGGGGTTGATGGCGCTGGGTTGCTTGAAATTGAATACTATTTACAGTTATGTTAATGGCCGTGCCAATGCCTGGCAAGAATCCAGTTTGAAAGGGATCACGCAAATTATTAAAGTCCAGCCATTGATTGAATTCCTTCAAGATTAGACAAGCAAACATTTTGCCCGGGCAGTCCAGAAGGGCGATGGGATGATATGATTTGGGATTGCCTCCATCACCCTTTTTGAAAATGGGGAGAATGATAGACTTTCTCCAAAAACTAGGAATGGACCCTGCAATAAAAACATGCCTGAATATCTGATGGAGTATTTTTGACCATTCCTGGGGATTGTCCTTGATCATACCATGGTGCAGACCATCGGCCCGACTGCCCTCGACCTACTCAAGGTAGTAATGCAACAAAGAATGTCATTCACCTCTATGGGAAAGGCATGCAGCGCCTTGTGGACATTGATACTCCACTCAAGATCTATGAATGGAGAGGTATAAAGACTATCAAAGTAGCCCTGCCATATCTCCTTAGAAATTGCATTGATTTGCATGGCGCCTTGAGTTTTGAAAGTGGCCAAGTTCAAACAGGCCCAGATGCCACTCATGGATTTTGAAAGAATTTGGTTGAGCATATGCTCATTATCACGACGGTACTGAACCAATTTGTGATCTTTTAGCCAGATTTTGTAAGCCAATTTCAATTGTTTAGTCATCAGAGTTTTGTCGGTCTTTGAAAGATCGTTTCGATGGCGAAGCATCTGCCTCAAAAGAGTTTTACGCTGTTGTAATTCACGATCGAAGACGTGCCGATGTTTACTTATATAGCTGGCATCAGGGAGTGTGTTTTCCCTGAAGGGCTGCATCAGGTGAACATAACAGTCGGAGCCATCCAAACTAGGGGAGGCACATGTTTGATTAATGCGATCTTTGAATGGGAGCAATTGGTTGGTACTCCATCGAAGGCGAGAGCCTCTATTGTTGACAATTACATTAATTATGTGACTATTTTTTTTGCTTTATTCTGGGACATGGGCAATTTACATCAGAGTTGCAACATGTTATGATCACTTAAATCGGTAACTAACTCCTTTTAGTGAAGCCACATTGGGCAAAAAATTAATTCACGAAAATATCTAAAATCGATTGCTGGATTCCTCTACCCCAAGTGGGGTAGGGGGGGATGTCACCCACTATGGCACCATTAAGCATTACAAAACCCCTTTCTTCATCTGAGACCATCTCGCTCCCTCACCAGCGGGCTCCATGGAATCATTGGTGATCAAGTGTAAGTTTAGGCCGCCCATGATGAAGGCATGGGACAACAAGGTGTCCAGGAGTAATGAGTCCAGGATAACAGCTAGATGTGTTCCGCTGTGATTGCATACTTGCTCCAGTATATATTTAAAATGGCAAAAGTGATGAAACCTCTAGTAACTTTCACAAGTTGAAAACGGGGCGGTGGTGAAACAGGAAACGCACTCCAGGCCAAAGGCTTTTTTGATGGCTATTAAAAGCCCCCCACCCCACCCCCATTGGGCTACCCATTAGACCTTTGGTGGCAGGCGTGGAATGAATTGCATGGTTAGCCCAGACCGGAGTAGATAACAACCAGGTTTCTTGTAACACTAAAATGTCCTGTTCTTAAAGAGTTGATAAAGTGAGAATGACCTCTCGTATTTCACGAGGTCATGTTAAAGGTATTTGTACCGTGCACCGTCACCAACAGAGTTGGTCCCCAGGCGCTCTGGTGGAGCTGCAAACGAGAAGGTGGGATGGGTTAGTAGGTGAAGCGGGAGTAGGATAGTGAGAGGAGTGGTGTTCTGTTGGCAGCTTCAACTCTGTATACACTGGGTCCTGAGCTTTGGTGCGAGTATCGGATCGATGTCGGTCCTAGTGTGCTGTTGGTGCGGCTTATGTGTTGCATTGTTGTGAAGTGCGTGCGGATTGTTGTGTGAGAGATGGTTGTGTGTGATTTTTGAGTGAGATAAGTCTGCAGAAATGGTGAGTTTTTTGTTAGTGGGTTGTATGAAGTTTAACATGCTAACATTCAGAACTGTATCAGAGTGTGGCAAGGGGTTACGCCTGGCAGGGTTTTAGGTTTGTGTCAGGCGCTCCCTGTGCTGTTCTAACGCGTTCTGTAAGTGTTCTAATTCTGATGGAATTAGTGTTGTGGGTTGGGTTTTAGTAGGTGCGATGTGCTCGCCGTTCTGTTCTGGCGCGCTCTGTAGGTGTTCTAGTGCTCATGGGTTGGTTAATGTGGGTTGGGTGTCTAATCTCCTCCTTGGGTGTTGGAGCAGGTGTTGTGGTCTCCTCTTACAAACTTCTATCTAAATGTGTCTGCTGGATGTTTGGATATGGTACGGCCGGGAGGCAGTAGATCAGTCATTTAGGGCTTTCGTCTCGGTCTGAGCATGTAATCAGTCTATGGTGACCTCCTTTTGTGGCCATTTCCCCATAATATCTTATGGTCTGTCGTGTGGTCCGTTCTTTGGGTTCTGTGTGTGTCCGTTTTGGGAGTGACCGAGGTTGGTGTTATTTTCATCGTTGTTTAACTGGGTGGGCATTCTAGTGCGTCGCTGTTGTCTTTATGCTGTGAAGAGCCATGATTTGGGGAGTTTCCTGAATGCCTAGGTGGTTTGTTGTGTTTTGTATATTCTTAGGTAGGTCATTCCAGGTTTTTGGTGCCTGGTGAGAGAAAGAGGGTCCTCCGAGTTTTCTTCTGTTATAGGGTTTTGGTTCTAGGCGGATGTCGGTGCTTGATCTCAGTGTTCTTGTCGGTTGATGTAGGCGTAGTTTATTGCTTAGGAATTCTGCACCTTGTTTGTATATTGCTCTGTGCGTGATGCACATGGACTTGAACTTTATTCGCTGTTTTAATGGTAGCCAGTGTAGTATTTTTAGCACGGGTGTGATGTGTTCTCTTCTGGGTAGCTTGAGGAGGAGTCTGGCTGCCGCATTTTGTATGCGTTGTAGTTCTTTTAAAAGTCGTTCGGGCATGCCCAGGTATAGGCTATTGGCGTAATCTACTTTGGACATGATCAGAGCCATGATGGTAAGTGTTTTGTTGGCGAACGACCGGAACGGTTGGATCCTTTTTGCTGCTCGCAGGAGGAAGAAACATTTCTTGAGTAGTGTGTTTACTTGTGGCTCTAGAGCAGTGGTCTTCAAACGTTTTTGGCTCGGGCCCCCCCTGAGCCAAGTTTAGGCAGGCCGGGCCCCCCTAAAAGTGCTGGATGGACAGAATGTAGAAATCGCTATGAACTTTTGCGTGCTGTCACCCCACCCTACTCCCAGTACAGACCCTGGGCTCTCCCCCACCCTACTCCCACCACTATCCCAGTGCTGCCGCCCATCCTGCTCCCACCACAGTCCCATAACACAAACATACACACATCCATACACATTTAAATAAAAAATAAATCGCCATAAACGTACCTTCTGCAGGGGCCTGCGCGTGGTTGCTATAATGCCCCGCTCCAGGTTGCTCTGCCCGTATGTGCGAGGAGGCGCAGGAGCACCCCCTCGCACATACATACATGCAATGCCCCAGTCAGTATTTCCAATGAGCTATGCAAGGCTGGCGAAGCAAAACACCCCCAACGTTGCATGGCTCAGTGGTCATGTGCGGCTGGGGAAATTAACTGTCAAAGGCAAACAGTGTTTCCCTTTGACAGTTCAGCCAGCGCAGGAGCACTCCCCAGCTGGATTAATCAGCTGAGGGAGTGCTCAGTGTTTCACTGCGCTGGCTCCTCGGCTCCTCCATAATGGGTGAGGTGGCCAGTGGGTGGATGCCTCCTCACCCATTATGGATGAGTCGGGAGGCTTGGACTGGCCTATAGGGCAATAGGGCGATGACTGTACCAAAAATGCTAGTGTAGGCCAATCAAAATGGGCCACTTTTTTGCCCAATGTGGGCCAGTTTGAGGAGTTGCTTCACTATGCAGCTAGTAGTTTTGACCATTGTTGCTGAATAACTATTCTTTAAATATCACAATTTGTTTACATTTGAATAAAAAACAACCCCTTGGGTAATATTCAGTCTGTGACATAAGGACTGAATATCCATTTGCAACTGCTGGCCATGTTTTCATTGGCGCCTAAGACCGTTTTATGGTCCATGTGATCTTCCCCTCCCATTTCCTCCAATCTAAAAAAAAAATTAAAAAAAAAATATATTTTTTTGGTTTTTACACATTTCGTGCTGGGCTCTGGCACCCCCCTGGGGGGGCGCGCCCCACAGTTTGAAGACCTCTGCTCTAGAGTGAGGTTGTTATCCATCAGGATCCCTAGGTTTTTTACAGTTGATGACGGTGCTGGTGTGTTGTCGAGATCTCTTGGCCAGGGGCTATAGCTCATGTCTCCTCCCCTTTTTTGAAACCATCATTCCCTGTTTTGCCTGGGTTGATTTTGAGGTGGTTGAGGTTCATCCAGTTGAATATATCACGAAGGCAATTCTCTAGTGTAGTGTTTTCTTCTCAGGTGTCTTGTATGTTGAAGATTATTTGAGTATCGTTGGTGTAGTTGTAGCATGTGAGGCCGTGTTTTTTGATAAGTTTGATTAATAGATACAAGTAGATGTTGAATAGAAGCAGGGAGAAGGATGATCCTTGTGGTACTCCGCACGTGGAGACTCGGGGTTTGGACTTAAAAGGTTTCATCCATACGTTTCGGTTCTGTTTATTAGGAAGGATTTGATCCATTGTAGGGCGGTGTCTGTTATTCCTAGTCCTTCTAATCTCTTTATGAGGATGTCATGGTTGACCGTGTCGAAAGCTGTGGATAGATCGAGGAGAATCAGGGCGGTACTGATGTCAGAGTCTGCGTTCATTTTTAAGTAGTTCCATATTGAGAGGAGAGCTGATTCTGTTCCCCTCATTGGTCTGAAACCAGCTTGTGTCTGGTCTAGTAGGCAGTGCTCTTCTATGAATTCTTGGGTTATTTTGTAGACGTACGTTTCTAGCAGTTTGGCTATGTAGGGTATGTTGGAAATGGGTCTATAGTTGGATAAGTCCTCTGTTTCCTCTTGTCTTTGAGTAGCGGCCTGATGTAAGCCGATTTGAAGGCCTGTGGTACTTTACCTGTTGAGATTGAGAGGTTGAGGAGATTCCTGTGGTATTCCATGGGGGTTCATTGTTTGAGAATTGTTTTGTATATGTACGGGGGGCAGGGGTCTTCTGGAAAGCCTGATTTGTTGCTTTGGTTTACCAGTTTGACGAAAGTCTCCATTGATATTTCTGGGAAGCTTTGTAGCTTGTTTGGATGTTCCTCGTGGGTGTCGATGGGGTTTGAGGTATGATCACTTGGTCTGTTTTATATGGTGTGTTGGATGGAAGTTATTTTGTTTTTGAAGTGGTCTCCTAGGTCATTGCATAGTTGCATCAATGGAATTGGTGTGTTGCAGCCCGGTGGGTTTTTTATTTCGTTTGATTTTGAAGAGTTCTTTTTGGGCGTTTGGTGCTCTGAAGATTCGGTTGTCGGGATGTTTCCTCTTTGCTTTTTGTATTTCCTTTTTATATGAGCGGATCTGTTGCAGGAATTTCAATTTGTTTGCAGTGGTGTTGTTGGTCCTCCATTCAGATTCTAGTTTTCGTTTTTTTTCTTTTCATGGCGTTGAGTAGTGGGGTGAACCATTTTGCAGTTTTTTTCTTACGTGATGGGGTGAAGGGCTTTTGTTTGGCGATGTCATCTAGAGTTGTAGTGATCCAGGTATGGAGCAGAGCAACTTTTTTTTGTCTAGGTCAGCTTCTTCCATGGTTGTTGCTTGTGGTTTGCTAAATTCCTGGAGCTCAGTTAGGTTGGAGTTTTTTTTATAGTTCTCCAATTTCTTTTCATCATGATCAGTGGTTTTTCTTGTTGCTTCTTTGTTGGAGCGGCCGTTGTGATTATGAATGGAATGATGAGGTGGCCGCTCCAGAGTATTTGAACTGGGGGTGCTGTGGTGATGAGATCCTTGTTGGCGAAGATTGCATCAAGAGTGTGCCCGACTGAGTGTGTTGCTCCTTTGACTAATTGTTGTAGGTTCATGGCTCGAACCAGATGTTGACGTCTCCAAGGATGATCAGATGATTGTACTTGATGGCTAGGGTGGTGATTGCTTCCGTGAAGGCGTCTGTGAAAGTCGCATCGCAGGTTGGTGGTCTGTATATCAGTATGAATATCGCATTTATCGATGTTTAGTGAATCTTACATTTTGATGGCCAGTTGCTCCTTGTGGATGATTGCTAGACCCCCCCCCCCCTCTTTTGGATTTCCTGTTTGCTTGGATGCATTTGAAGTTTTCAGGCAGGCAGTTGTTGAGGGTGATCTTGTAGTTGTCGTCTAGCCATGTTTCGATTTTCGGTTACAAAGAGGATGTCTATGCCTCCTCCTGATAGGTCGTATATTTCGGTTGAATGTTTGGACATTGACCTTGCGTTTATTAAGTTGCAGTGGATTCTCTGGGTGTGATTTTGTTTTGTGGTTATTCGTTGTTAAGGTTTGTAGTTGTCCGGTCATGGTGTTTCCGCATTGATGTTGGTAGGAAAAAGAACGGCGACAACTGCTTCTTCATTGAAGCGGTCCAATAGGTTGATATCGGGGCTGATCAATCGTGGTGCTTCTGCTGTGATGATGCTTGGTTAAAGATCAGCGATGGCTTCTTCTTCTTTGAGTCCGACTGTTAGGTTGGCGGTAGCATTGTTGGTTTGTTTGTTTGTTTATTTATTTATATTGCGCACCAGACCCTTAGGTTACCGGGCGCAGCAACAAGTATATGCGAAGCTTACAATGTTACAATGTTGTATAAATGAATTTACAGTATTACACAATATTACACAAATTACTAGAATGTACAAATAAACAATTGTCGTATTTACATGAATGTACAGTTAACATTCATGGTTGTCGGGGCTTCATCGTATTGTGTGGGATGTTGTGGAAATCGATGATGCCCCTCTGTTCTTGTGATGTAAGGGGTAATGGGGTCGGAGTCATGAGTGATCCTGTCTTTTTTCGGGGTGTTTCGGGAAATTCTTTGCATGTCTTGTGGTTTCCGTGTTGAGATGTCGGTGTTCCGTGGTTGTCGCGAGGTAAGGTGTGAGGTATAAGGATTTTTCTCTTACATAGTTTGTTCCGGTTATGACTGTTAGGCGTGCTTCCTGCCAATAATGCTTCTTCTTCTGGGTTCTGTTGGTGTTGTGTGTTTGCGTCCCTTGTTGCACGATCTTGCTCTCTTTCTCTGCGTTGGGCCATTTTTCAGTTCAAGGTGCAGGCGTAGTAGGGTAGTTGGTCCTCTATGATGTGTTGTGTAGGCACAGTAATCTTGGTTTTCCTTCTCTGGATATGCTAGGGAGCTCTCTGGCTCTGTCATTTCCGTCGGTGGGTAGGGTGTGTTTCTTAAGGGTGCACTGTCGGGGAGGGTTATGAGCGTTAAATGGTCTGGTGGTATAGGACGCAATTAAGCTAGGTAGTTATGGGTTTCCGGGATTGATAGAGTACCAAACTAGTTAGATTATGGGCCACGTATATTGGGAGAAAGGCCTACGCCCAAGAAGGCGACAGAGTACTGGACCAAACACAGCTAGATTTGAGGGTCCGCCGAAACAGTGGAGCACGATAACGAGCACAGCTAGACTCAAGCGTCCTGCACCGTGGGAGAGAGGCCCACGCCTAGGGGAGCAACAGGGTATCAGACTAAACACAGCTAGATTTGAGGGTCAGTTGAAGCAGTGGAGCACGATACTACCAGACACAGCTAGATCTGGGAGTCCTGCACAGTGGACATCTCCTGGAACGCGGTTCACCGCAGTGAGCTAGCCATGTAGTTTCAGGGTGGATATGTACTAGTTGAGTGAGTTTGAGGGGCCCAGCTAGGACTCGCTCTCGATGCAATCCGGCCACAGAAGTGCTGCTAGATTTGAGAAACGGGCCTCTCAATGCATTCTGAGTGTCACACAATGCGATCTGGACACAAAGCCCAATTAGACCCGAGAGACCTGTATAGTGGGAGAGAGGCCTATCAATGCAATCTAAATATCATACAATGCAATTTGGGCACAAGAACCCAACTAGATTTGAGACCTGTGTAGTGGGAGGCAGGTCTATCAATGCAATCTAAATATCCTACAATGCAGTTTGGCGAGAGACCTGTATAGGTCTATACAGAGGAAGGGGGTCTGTGCCTAGCCAGATTGGTAAAGTATTAAATAATGATCACATTTGCGGGTGAGGGAAAGAGACCTGCAGTGAGGAGTAATCACCTTGTTTACTGTGGGTTTGGTAAGTGGCTCGGAGTCTAAGGTCGAGTCGTTGCTCTACTCCTGACACAGGCCACTCCTACCTTACTGGTCCTTGTAGATGATGGTTGACGGCTGGCCACTGCTTCTCCTGCTGACACTTCTTGGAGGCGTCCTTGGCCTTGGTGCCCTCATCCCGACTCAGACGGTTATGATCTATGATCGTATATTTGGCGTGATTGGGAGTTATCGGGGTTTGGGCACTCACAAACGCAGGGTTCTGCTTGGGGTTAAAGATGTTGATAGACATTTTAGTTTGTTGAGGAACCCTCAAGTTAGAGACCTGAATTAAGATAAAACCCATGTCGAACATGGCCATTCTCACTTGCCATAAAATATTGGCAACAAGCCCAGAGCGCACATAGATTCTGGCTTCTGCTAAGTCAGTTATTATAACACTCAACTAAGTTGATTGTCAGAGGTGGTCAGACTCCTCAATGATGGAATCTACGCACATACATTCAAAATGCTTGCTCGTTTAAGAAAATATTGAGTACCAGGAGGCTGTCGACATTTTATTGTTAAACAATGAAACTTGCTTTGGTGATTGACATTACTCGTAGTTTTCACAGGCTTGCGGAGATATTGGTTTAAAGAGATTTCCCAAATTGGAGATGTTTGGCTCTGCGTTTTGCAGTGATTTGCCCGCCTTGGAATAGAGGGACCATGGAGTAACATGCCCACATCAGAATGGGTTGCAGGATGACTATTAACTACGCTGGGCCTTTTATGTTGGGCTTCGGTGATGTAAGCATCAATAGATGACCTTATAATCTCCCTTAGGTCTTGTGATGTGGGCAGGTTTACTTCATTAGAATTTGGTAACGCTTTTTGCGGACAATTGGTATTTTGGTGACCAATTTCGGAAGGGCCGGATGAAGCTGGATTATCCTGCTGCTATGTACTCGACTGCAGGCCAAACCTGACACACTGCTGTTTGTTGGGCCCACTTGTTTGAGTTGCAAGAGATGAATTAAACTGTAATGAGACTGTTCTTGTGGGACTCGCCAATTCTCTGGATGAAGCCAGGGACGGCCTCGAAGTTTTAATCTCTAATGATTTTTGAGAGACATAAGAGTCAATGGATGCTCAAATTTCATCTCTAGGAGAGGCAATGATTGAATCTGCTTTTGATTAAGAAACTGATTTATCTGGGATTGAAGATTCGACAGTGGAATGTACAATGTTAGAAACACAACCGACTGCATCTGATGAAGTAGGATCTTTAATCTTGTGTGTAATATGACAGTTCATTTTTTGAGCTGGCTCATTGGTGAGTGCTACTAGATCATCAAGAGGTTGGTAGATCGGAGGAATAAATGGAGCAACCACTGAATGCTTGGGGGGGCAACTGGTGGGGAAGACAGATTGCCTTGTTTCCTTAGCCGGCTCAGTCTTAACGACTCTCCGGGCTCGCCCCCGCGTGGCCGCTAGCAGTGTTTTCTTTACTGGCTTAAGGTGAAGTTTAGGGTTAATGTCTGATATGGCATGGCTTCACTATGACTAGGTGGTTTCAAAGTGATTGGTGTAAATAAATTAAATATATTAGTTTTCGGGCCAAGCAAAATTCTACTGGTATTGGGATGTCACTATGAGGATGTTTTGAGGACACAACCTCACAAGTATTCGCTTGTTCGTTGATAGGGTTGCGAGTCAAAGTAGAGCCATTAAAAAATTCCTGGGATGGTAAGCAGTTCTCAGGTTCACTTGTACAGGAAATTGAGCTAGATTGACTCAAGGCCGCATCACTCAATAATGAGGGTGGTGGAGGGGGCGCTAAAGATGCCACCATGGGTACTTGTGGAAGACTTTGATGAGGTAATCGATTAGCATTAATTAACGTCCCACTGTTATTTACCTTGCCAATAAATTTCTCCATTAATGAGGTTTGATGACTTACTTTCCCCTCCATAACTTCATACAATCTGGCTATTGCCAGCAAAGCTGTATTCATGACACTCAGGGTATTATTGAGGGCTGGAGCCTCGGGAAAGGAAACACAGGACAAACGTCCTTTGTGGATAAAATATTCTGCATCATGGACATCCTCATTGAATCTGGAACGTCTTGGGGTCGGGGCAATGAAAGATGGCGATTTATCAACAAAATGGATGTGTGATTTATCGGGAATGTTTGGGGTGGCTTTCGTTTAGGCTTGGGTGATTTGGCAGAATATTACTAAGGTTCTCGTGCTCTATTTGAAGAATCGTAATACTATAAGTAGTGTCTTCATGTAGTTGAATAAGATCCCCAGAATTTTAACAGATGTACATGATTTCATGGGAAGATGGACTCGACCTATTTGAGGCATTCATGAAATCAAGTGCATCATCATCCATCTAGCTCGCTAAGGTGAGAGACTCGTGGGATTTGCGAAGCCGTTGCTGCTCATCCACTGAGCAATGCACAGCATCCAGGAGTTTGCGAGAAGTTTATTTGGATGGTGTATACACTATGGCTGTGGACTGGGATTCCTATCAATACAAGCGGAAACAAGAGTGGTGTCAGTAACTTCCCCAATTTTCAATAGCGGGTCCACAGCCATAGGGTTGATTGGAAACAAAACATCGTTGGTAGAGTTTGTAACAATGTCATACTCATCCATATGGGCTGGTATAATGCTAGGTGTTAACATATCAGGAGCTGGTGATCTGGAAAAACTAGGAGGTAATGATTCACGAGAACCATTATTCAATTCAATATTAGAACTTACAATTGGACTAGGGTCTTTGGTACAAAAGGGGTGAATGTCGGAAAGCAATGGCATTACATGCTTACCGTTTTTCCCCCAACACCCGCTCAACCAACGAAGTTTGTTTGCAATCGGCGGAGAGGAGTTTCCCTTGAGCTGTTTTTAAACTATCTTTCAATGAAGGTCGCGTCGGAGGAATGGGCGGCATATAGATCTCTGCACATTATATTGTATACTATGTATAACTGTATTAGGTATATGTTGTGCTAATTTCTACTCTAAAATGTAACTAGTACTGTATTATACTACTGTCAAGATATGCACCCGGTTGCCCTTAGGCCTGGCTGCGCTATATAAATAAATAAAATGCAAATACCTGATTTTAAAGTATACTTGTTTACCACCATAATTGCAAGTTAGGACCAACAGGCAGCCTACACAATAAACACATTAAATTGGAGTACTATACCGCGCAATAAGAGAGCATCGCCTTCGCCCACTCGCCAGCGAGACAGTGCAGCAAATACACTTGCAAATGCACTTTCCGAAAGGGCACGCGCGCGGATGTGCGTGCGTGGTGCTTTTGGTTGTTCTGGGTTAAGTGGCGGGCTCACAACTACAAACGGAAAGAAATTTGTGGTAAGTTTTGAGAATAAAAAAATACAATAGAGCCAGGTGACAATACATATAAGGCAGTCAATATGGCAGTCTAAGTAGCTGTCTCGGTTTCTGGAGCCAGGGAAAATAATGAAAGGTAGCAGCGTACCGATCTCCAATGAACTCGACTCGCAGGTCACGTGTCCAGGAAATGCCGGCAGTATTGTATTTCTCCAATGTTTGTGTTCACAGAAACAAAGCAGCCCAGCGAGACAGTGCAACAAATACACTTGCAAATGCACTTTCCGAATGTCCACACTTTAAATCAGAGCGCACCAAGTTTCTAATGAAATTTGTTAACTCTGATTTTGTAGACTCTTTGGTGTTTTTGTGGGAAAGGCTAATGAACGGGAATCATAACCCATTAATGTTTACCCTAGGTCATCTCTTAAGGATCATAGAAAAAGATCTTGCATTGTATGCATAATCCTGATGAAATTAGAAAGAGGAACTGCGAATTATATAAACTTATAATGTTTTAGAAATTACCGTGATGTTTTAAAGAAATGTTGTACTGTCTTTTATTGGTATAATGCATATATGGAAAAAACATTAATTGGAAATGTATTATGTACTTTTATTTGATGTTTTGTAAAGTTTTTTTTTTTCTAACCAAATACAAATATTTATAAAAAATGCTGATTGTATTATCATCTGACACCTTTTAGCAAGCGCTACTCCTGACGGCAGGCATCGTTTACATTGAATACATCCCAGCCTACATGGTATAACGGATATATGCTATATAGATTTAGTAATTCAAATGAAGGACTACATCCAACGATTGGCATTCCCTATAGCTCGTCGTGATATTACACTTCCTACTGCAATTCCATTTGGCTACAGTATTTACAGCCCACAGCGTTATTACTTAACTACAGTGCAACACTGCGCTGCTGCTGTCATATTATACAGTTTAGTGTAACACTGTCTTACTACAGTGCTGTACTGTGTTACCCTTGACTTTGGAGCAATTGCTAAACCTAGTCTCCTTAGGTCCCCTTCTTACATTAGGCCCATCAACTAGTCTTTCGAAACAATCTACCCCACTACCTCATATTCGCAAAATTACACTTAACATGGCAATGTCCCTTGCTATTCTGCCTATTTTAACCTTGCCTAATGACCATGCCCATGGACAAACCTCAAGCAACTTGAATTCCCCCCCCCCCCCCCCCCTCCGCCCTTCCTCTCCCAGGGACCACCCAACGTCAACAGGCCTTGTAACATTGCCTCCAGAAACATCAGGCTCCATTCTAGACTGCTCAAATTATTTGAACCCCCTGCCAGTTCGATAACTAACCTAGTGTGCCAGAGAAAGAACTCACCTAATGGACACACCACTAGACCCAAAAAAGGCCACTACCACTATCCTATGTCAACCAAAAGGACCACCACTAAGCTCACTCTATCCGCGCCACCCGCATTAATAAGGAACACAAAGAATGTCATGGTCATCCTACCTACTCTCAATTCACTACCGGACAGTATGGAACCAAATTTGTTAGTTGACGAATACAACATGGTGCCATTGCTCCACTGAAATTGAGACCTAGTAAGCCTAAAGTCCACCTAAACTCCTGGTTTACCCCACACTTAAACTCTAAGAAAGGAAGAGAAAATGCAAAGCTTCATGGAGGTTACTTTCATCAGCTGAAAATGGAATCAACCTGATTAATATTTCATCTCAATATAAGAAAGACATACTTTTGGCCAAACAAGAAACCATTAACAATAGAATCTCGCAAGCTAATTCTGGCATGAAGGAATTATTTGTAATTCTAAGAATTAGGAACACCTATCCCAGTACAAGACAATTGTGTTGCTAAAACCCGGTGCTCGAACATTCAGCACGCACGTGTCAACAAAATCTCTACCCTTCAGGACAAAATCGGAAAAAAAAGCTAACTTCCACGACTACACCTAATAATACTCCCAGACCCTCCCACAAACCCTCACCCTGCTTTAGTTTCTCAAAAATTTCTATTCTTCAGGTCGAAAAAGTCAGTTTCCCTCAAACCTTCAAATTGCCAGGGCGATGCATGCCCAGCACAACTAATTAAGGATGCTGCTAGAGACTTTGCACTTTTTATATCGAAGCTTATCAACGCCTCTTTCTCTTCAGATGCCATCCCAAGCAACCTTAAAGAGTCCTGGGTATTCCCGCTCCTTAAAAAAAAGACTCTAGACTCAACTATACCGACTAATTACAGACCTATCAATACAGTGCCATTCCTTCTCAAAATTTTGGACAAGGTGGCATATCTCCAAATTCAGAAATACCTGGAGCTTAACCAACTCTTAGGAAACCGCCAATCAGGTTTTCGGCCACATGGTACGGAAACGGCCCAAATCGATGAGCTCAGGGACAAGGGCAAATCCACTCTGCTTCTCCTTCTCGACCTCTCGGCTGCTTTCGAGCTGGTGGATTATAAGGTTTTATGTAACCACTTGGACGTAGCAGCACATTTTTCTAGGGAGGCCATAATCTGGATCCAATCATTCCTTAGGAATAGGACTATGAGTCTTCTCTCCCTCAGCAGCCGCTGCCTCCCCCTCCCCCCCATCACCTGTGGGGTGCCCCAGGGATCATGTCTCACCTACTCTGTACAACATATTCACCAAGCCCCTCTTTGATGATCTGGACCATCTTGGTATCACCTACACTAACTATGCACCTCACTCCAAGCTGAAGCATCCCTACTCGCCTTCCGAAAGAATCTGAAAACCACTCTTTTCAACTAAACCCCCCACCATTCCTCACACCTTCTACCTGCCTTACCACCCACCCCTTAACTACCTATACTGTCCACTGCTGGCTCTATCAATAATGGTAAACTGCTTATCTACTACCACTGTAACTAAGCAATGCTTTACGCATGTAACGAGCGTTAAAACGTTCTACCATTGATATGTAAATAAGCAAATCTTCGTTGCCTAAGGGCTGTTGTGCGCTCAAAAATGTGAATAAATAAATACTCAGATTCTCCTACCACTTACTGGGGATTATAAGGATTTGGCCTTGGTGAATAGAGTTTTCATCATTCATGGATGGCTGCTCATGGTCTCTGCCTGAATGATGACAAAACCGGGCTCATTATCCTGGGCACGACATCTAACCTCAAGACTTGTCCCTGAATACACCTCCTTTTAACATTGATGGGAAGCGAGGAGTCAGTAATGCGAGGCGGACAGCTGCTTGTAGATTTCTCAAAATATGCCATTTTATTAAAGAAACTGTATACAGAAAGTATTTTGCTTGCCCTACACTACAGAGGACTTCCCTACTTAGTCTAAAGGCTATGGAAACATTCTTTAGCATGGGTAAACTGTCCCTCACACTAAACCACCAATATACAAAGGAAATTACACAATATAAGAAACTGTATTAACACAATGTCTAAGTGGCCTTCTCCTATCCTGATTTAGGCCGTAAAAGTCAATTTCAAAAATGTTCATCAAAGAAAAACGGTTTTGAACCAGTTCTTAAAAGTTCAAAGTAAAAAAAAAAAAGGTTCAACAAAAACAATCCACTGGTAACAACTGTATGGTCCTGGATGGAAAGATTCTCTTCCAATTTCCAGAAAAAAAGAAATGGCACCAATGGTAATCCTGGTTATGATGATGAATTGTCGTCTCTTCACGATAATTTGCCCCAGCAAGAACAATACACAATTCTTTAGGACTTCATTTACAGCTTTACATTTGGTATATTTGTCAGGATGTTTTTTGGGCTGTTTCTTCTGTTGCTCTTTCAATTGATTTACTCCTCTGTTCTTGTGTTTTCCCATCGAATAGAGGGGTGTATCATTGGAAAGAGCACCCTCAGTGAGGAGACCTGGGCCATAATTGGCTCACGTTACGTTATGCTATGCAGCAGTACACAGTTCACCTACCTTCTGCTCTAGCTGTGGTGAGTACTGACAGTAGATTCTGAGATTTGCCGAAAGGAAAGGTTAAGGGAAGGCAAAAGATTAAAACAGGTTCTCAATGTATATGAGCACTTAAATCTTCCAATGAAGTCTAGACAAAAACCTTTCCCAGCAATAGTAGTTAAAACCAAGTTATCAACTCTGAGGGACAGCAAATATGAAATGGACTAGAGTCTGCAGGGAGCCAGGACAGCCAAAGGCAATTTGAGCACAGTATATGGAGCCGAGGCACTTGGATAACAAGGTCTTGCACAAAGTTGGAGTTTGTGTTGAAGAAAAATCACTATAGGGTCACAAGCTGTTACACTTGTGAAGGGTAGAGCTGAAATCCACTCTAGCAAGGTAGCTACTGCAAGTCTCAACTGAGAAGAGCAAAGCTAAAGACACTGGGGTAAGTACCCCAAGTCGGAATAACACCTTTGGTTTGAAGAAGAGTGGTCCAGCTGGCTTCTGTCTGGTTGTAGCGATGCAGATCATGGGTTCCTGGGCCTCCGTCGTGGGGACAAGAGGGAGGACGTCTGGAGGACTCCTGCGGCAGCAATTTGAAAGTCGGCGGCAGGTACGGCTCTTTTCTGATCAGCGGCACTTTGCGGTTTCAGCGCTCGGTAAACCGCACCACCGGGCTTCCTTCACTCCTTGGGTTCTGTACTCTGATGAGGGGAGTCAATCTCTGGTGGTCTTGCTTCTGGAGGATCCTTGGGAAACTCCTGGAGCTTCTGGCTGGATTGGAGACGTTTTATCCGACCAGATTTCTTGACACCTGGCACTCTGTTCCTGCAGCAGCAAAGGAGTACAGCCAGTCTGGGAAGATGGTCCCGTGGAGTTCATCTCTGGGTTAGTTGGTCCCACTAGCCCAAGGGAAGAAGTGTCCCTTCCGGAGCTTCTCTTGTCGACCAGAAAAAGGAGTGCACAGCAGCAGGGCTTCATCAGGCAATTCAAAGGTCCAAGAGGATGCAGCAAGCTTTGTTCACGGTTTCTTTGGGTGTTCTTCCCAGTGGTCGACTCTGGCACTAGTCCCAAAACTTTTGCTTTTTAAGCAGGCTTCTCCCATTCATGTACAGCCTAGCTGTCACTCAAACCGCAAGGTGATTGTCCTAAAAGGACAGCCAGCCAGCCAATCGGGACTGGGTTCATTCAGGCAGTCCTAGAGACCAAGGACAGGGGAGTTTCAGGAACCTCCCTCACTTCCTTCCCTTCCAGACACAATGGTGCCAGGGGCGGGTTTCAGTGCGTAAGCCCGCCAAAGGCGAAACAAAGGGCTCGACCCCGGCTTGGCGGGCAGAGTTAAATCCAATAAAGACCTTGCAAACAGAAAAGGGTGAAAAGACGACCAGGCCATTTTGACAAAATGGTCACCCATGGGTGCTATACTGTAGCTGAGGATTCAGCCTGCAGTAGAAAAGCGCAATGGTAGGAAAATTAAACCATTGCCACCAGCCATTTAAAGTAGAGAGGATAACATAAAAAAATGTTCCATGAGTAAGTAGGAAAAACGGCTACTAAGTAACCCCCCAGCACTCCCCATAAAATGGGGTGTGCTGGACCTACAAAGCGAAAAGGTAACTAAAGTCAATTTCACTTTACTATTCTTGGCAACAGTAGTTCACCCAAGAAAAGGTATTTAAACCTTAGTAGGTATCTTGATTTCTCTGTGACACTGCACTGACGGTGCCGTGTGTTGCCATACAAAAAGTACATGCTTATGGAGTTTGTAGACTCCAAAAACAAAGGAAACGTAATCTAAATCAGGTCAAAACGCATGAGAGAGTGAGAAAGAAGGGCGCTCTCGCTCCAGGGTAAAGATGTCACGCTGTCCTCTCATTCTGTCCCTTTTTCACAAACATCTAGGTCAGACAATAGGACAGGCAACACTCAAAATACACCAGTTACCCCAGTCGGGTTTCCACTCCATGTCCCTCACAGTGGAAGGGTGTCACGTGAGCGGGTTTACCCCAAGGGTCACACATGCAGACTCAAGGGTTCCCCGTTCCTTCATTGGCATCTGCCATGGCGTCTGCAAGAGGGAGCGCGCAGGCGCCGGCTACAGGACGCTGCCCGCAGAAAGTCAATTCCGCGATCATGGAGACCATTGAGATCAAAACAACGCTCACGTGTCGCGTCTGTGGGTCACGTGACGCGTTCATCCATCACACTCGCGGATCAGGTGACGCGGAAGCTTCCGCTATTTAAGCGCTGAACTTCTGCACGTCCGCGCTTCACAGCTGTTCTTTGGAGGACTCTGTACAGTGTTTGGATACCTTGTGTTTCACGGCTCTTGACTTTTGGATTGTTTTTTGGATTTGCTTTTGCTCTGTTTGCTGGATCATCTCGAACTCGGAATGCATTTTGGACTGTCTTGGATTACCCTGAATTGGACTTGGCATTGTTTCCTCTTCACTGCATTACGTTATCAAGTACTTTGGACTTTGGTCCTTTTGTTTCATCAAGTTTCAGGAGGGCAAGTTGGGCCTACAGTTGTTCTCCCTACTGTCATCGGGAAACCAGCTCACGTGCCCCTCCATGGAATTACCAACTATCATAGGTTCTGGGCTTCCTCACCCGTCAGTTTAGGTAAGCCCTGTTCTTTATTCTGCCCGTTTGCTTGTACTCTGCTCAGTTGATTGCTAATAAAGGTTTCCTTTACAGCTGCCTTGGGTTTTCAACATTTTCCGTGGATCCGAGCTGCAAGAACTACCCACCTGTGGCCTCAATGATCGCATAGGGAGTAATCTTGTATTCTCTCTGTGGTACTTGGGGACGGAGGTTTCAATACTCTTCACGACAATCAACCAAACTGACAAAAGATCAAAAAGAGCTAAAGTCCAGCAAAAGAGCTGGGTGTCTCTAAGGTTGAAGGGAATTAGCACAAAAATGTGAAAACACCGAGACCCTTGACTTTCCTTCTGCTTCTGGCCTTAGTATCCTGCCCGTTTATAGCTGTGCAATCACAACACCAAAGCTCACATGGGGGAAAGCCCGGCCTCTAGCATGCCTTCCGCAGTGCTGTTAGGGAGAATTCTCAATGTCATAATTCTTCCCTACCTTGGAGACCCCCAGCTCTTTTGCTGAACTTTAGGACTTGTTTTCTGTGTTTATTTCTTTTGGTCATGGAGTTTTAAAAACTCCATAGGCATCTCTTCATGTGTGTTACACAGCACCCTCAGTGCAGTAACACAGGGATGTCTTTTTAGACTTCCCAAAGGTTTAAAACCTTCTCTGGGATAAACTACTGTTTCCCAGAGAATGTAAGGTTAAATTGACTTTACTAGTCTTTTTAAATTCCTAGACCCAGCACACACTATCTTCCTATAGAGTGTTGGACGGGTTACATAGTATCCTCTGTGTCTAAACACTCATGTAGTAGTCAAATGCTACCCTTTCCTATTGAAAAGGCTGGTGGCAGTGGTTTTACGTGTAATACAATAAAGAGCAAGATGATACGTGTTGTTTACTTGCCTCCAACCCCCTCACACAAAAACTCTATAAGGTTTTCCAGCATCACTAGTCCTGAAAAAATGGACCGTCTGCTATAACTGATTTACACAAATGTATAACAAGTTTATTATTCAAATAATTTAAACTGAATTTAAACAAAAAACACTACCCTCACCTAACACAGTGTACTAAACATTAAAAAACAAATATAAAACAAATGTAAAACATCAAATAACTTATTTATACGACACAAAAGATATCACATAACACACAAAAAAATCTCAATGTGTCACTAAAACAACAAGCATCCCAACATGTTTCTGTTCTTAACTGCCCAGTTCAGGCGAACATTCTTCAGGGGATAAATTTAAAAGCATCCACTAATCTCTTCCACACCGTGTTGAAAGGGTAGATTCAGGCACCCAAGAGGGTAAAAGGAAAACAAACTCCAAGCCTGTAAAAATAAAGGAAAGGAGAGACCTAATGAGTTCCAAAAAGGGAAGGAAGTACTACAAAATGATGGTGGCATGGCACAGGGATTATGCCACACTCACAAGGGTCCCAAAGGGTACCCGCAGATTTACCTTTAAATGGTGAAACTTCAAAGCACGTCACAGAATGACAAATTTGCTGGTTTCCCTCCAAATGAGAAATCAATACTTCAACAAAGCGTCAGTCCGCTAGAGTATCGCCACACCTAAGTAAGACTAAACCAATAAACAGAGACCACATGCTCTGTTATATCCAGAAATCACACTGGCTTCAATACCATTGCACATAAAATCAAGGCTCCAAATAACAAAGTAAATTACCTCCACAAATGTAGGGATCAAGACTGCAATTCACAATTCAGTAATGAACAAGTTGAAATGGAAACATCCATACGATCAAGCAATAAAGTACAGAGTCAATCTGGAAAGCAATGGAAACATAACAGTAAACACCATTTATCTGGCATTACCAAAACCTCAGCTAACAACATGCCGTCAACATGCACTAGAGGGCAAACAGAAGGGGGTGCTTATATTTCACACGGTGTGGAAGAGATTAGTGGATGCTTTTAAATGTATCCCCTGAAGAATGTTCGCCTGAACTGGGCAGTTAAGAACAGAAACATGTTGGGATGCTTGTTGTTTTAGTGACACATTGAGATTTTTTTGTGTGTTATGTGATATCTTTTGTGTCGTATAAATAAGTTATTTGATGTTTTATATTTGTTTTTTAATGTTTAGTACACTGTGTTAGGTGAGGGTAGTGTTTTTTGTTTAAATTCAGTTTAAATTATTTGAATAATAAACTTGTTATACATTTGTGTAAATCAGTTATAGCAGACGGTCCATTTTTTCAGGACTAGTGATGCTGGAAAACCTTATAGAGTTTTTGTGTGAGGGGGTTGGAGGCAAGTAAACAACACGTATCATCTTGCTCTTTATTGTATTACATATATCTATATCCCCGTTGGTGGAGTAGGATGTTTTCATGTTAATAGGGATTCTTTATACCTATTTAAACATATTATAGGCAGTGGTTTTACAACAAACTACTATGATTTTTCCCGACCGCGAACACCGGTAGTTAAAAATCACAGGAGCCATGTTTTTCAAGATGGCGCCTTAAGCCCCTTTGTTTAAATGGGTCCCGGTCTTTTTCTGCCATTTCTTTTTGGAAAGGTCCTACTAGTGTTTGTCTCTGCGCGCCAAACCAGGTTGGGTCCCTTTGTTTCCATGCCTTTGGCAGGCTTCAGGACTGAAGACCGCCTCTGGTGTCTGAGTGTCTGGGGTGGGCAGGAAGTGAGGGAGGTGCCTGACATCCGTGCGTAGTCTCCTAGGAGACCCAAATGCACTCTGGCGTGATTGGCTGACTGACTGTCCGGCAAGGACAGCCACCCTGTTGGGTGAGTGGCAGCTAGGCTGGAATGAATGTGAGAAAACTGTTTAAAAGGTGAGTCTCCTGGACTGGAAAGCAGTCGACCACTGGAACGAAGGAACCGAAGACGAGCTTGAAGAGGACGGCTGCTGCAACTCCCGGACCGTTGGTTTGCCTGGTGAAGCCCTGCTGCAGGTCTGAAGCGCCAAAGCTCCTTTCGACAGAGAAGCCCCTTCAAGTGAGTTGGTGGGACCAATCGACTCGTAAGCCACCTGGATACCATTCTCAGAGCTGGTAAGGATTAACCATGGGGAAGGACACCAGCTTGTGTACTTGACAACAGCTACTCGAACTGAATGGACTCCATTTTGTCAGCGTTTTCCGACGATCCCGTCCAGTGCAGGAGTCCCCCCGACGTCCTCCCTCTTGTCCCCATGACTGAGGCTCAGGAACGGTGAGATCTGCAGGAACTAACGTCTTCAGCTACATCTTTTTGGTTCATACTAAGGTACTGTGCCAGCCCGATTGAGGGAACGCCTCTCTCGCAGTGAAAGTTCGTGGAACTTTCCTAATTTACAGGCCTAATCAGCTTGTGACCCAACATATGAATCTTTTTCGTACAAACTATTTCTGCGAACAGACTTTACCGTTTACTTCAAGAACTGCTCTTTACTATCCAAGACACTAGCCCAGTGACTTTGGCCTAGGACTACTGAACTGAATCGAGTCCTCTAGTAAACTAAAACTATTTGCACTGCCTAAAAAAGTATCTGTGATCTATTCTGCTAACTTTTGCCTTTTTACTCCCATTTAAAGTGACTGAAATGCTATTTTGCTCCTGTTTCAGGGGAGCCTAATTTACTCAAACGTATTGGTTTGGTGTTGTCGTTTATTTGTGTGTAATAATAATTTGCCTCCTTCTAGTGAATGTTTTCTAAATGTTAATGTAATAAATGTTTTACCAAGAAATCTTGAGTGTAAGTGTCTACTTGAACCACTGTGATTGTAAGACCTCTGTGTAATCTCTTAACACTGCTCACATTTCCTCTTGAGATGAGCCTGGCTGCTCCGCCCTGCTCCCACAAAACTGTAGTACAGACTTGTACCAAAGGTTGGTTTTGCTTACACCTGTAGTCCTAATTGTATGTGGTGGTCCCAGAGATTGTACTGCATGTAATTCTGCCTAACAGGTGCAGTCTCTGCTATTATGGTTTTGGGAGAATAGGACTCTCAGAATTTGCAGGTGAAATCTGCTGTCTCCATGTTCCTGGGTCCTTTCTGTGCCTCTACTTCCTTGTGATTTGCCAGCTTTGTGCTTCTCCTCTACTACTGCTACTCCAGCCAGCCTTCCAGTTCTCGTTCCAGCTCCTTCTACTCTTCTCCTAATGGAACCTTTAATGCCTCGCAGGTTCACCAATTGTCTTCAGGTATGGGCCATTAGCCTTAATTGCCTGACTACTGCAATGGCTACTAAGCTTAATTGCCTGACTACTAACATCTACATGCCTCTTGAGCCCTCTTCTTCGTCTCAGTACCTCTAGGATTTGTAGTTTCTTCCACTAAAGTTAGGTTTTTCCACTTCTACATAATTCATAAGGGTAGATCTTATTCCCTTAAGGCTTTTTATTGTGTGAATTGGCGATCATAGAGGAAGATGGTTTAGTGAAGACGGTCCATAATGCTTTACATTGTACCCTTGGTTTTTAGGAAGGCGTTTGGTTTGCAATACGAAAAAGGATCTTTTCTTTCGGAATATAGTTTGTTCAGATTTTATAACCTTGGGGTTCACAACCTTCGGGCAACTATAAGGTTGAGAGACATCAAAATGACAATAAGCCATAACCACCTCAGGTACAAGGGTAAGAATCTTCCTGTCGGAGGAAAAATACGGTCTCATTCCATGGAATCTCTTCACCACCCTGGGCCCTGTCTCCCAGGTGATATTCCTGCATTGGACCACCCCCGGGCTGGGATCAGGAAGCGTCTGCCTTCCCCGGCCACCTGGGAGGTGACTTTATCCAGGGGTTCAGTGAGGGATCCATAGGATTCTTCAGACTCAGCAGTTTGGGAAGGTAAGCCAAATACTGCCAAGTGCTTTGAACGTTGCTTTGACACAGAAGCAAGTTTGAGCCATGAGCCCTGCGGAGCAGCAGTATGAGTCTTCAGCATGGTTTGGATCTGTGAGCATTGTTTTTTTTTAAATTTTTTTTTTTTTTTTTTTTTTAAATTTTGTTATTTATTTTTGAATTTTTTTTTTTTTTAGGTTTCGCTGAACTCCTCCCCCATGTTTTTTACTGCAACGAGCAGGGCCAGTGCCCCACACCCTCCTGCCCCTTCTATATTCCCAACCGAAATACACCACCTATCTCTTTGCGGTATAAAAAAATGCAGCAAAATGTATTTCGGAAAAATGGTAATCGAGCATGATTGTGGAATACCCATTGTTCTCTGCCAAATGGTGTTTGGGAAGAACAATCTGCACCTAGAAATGTTTTCCTGCATTGACCTCAATAGGCTAGTTGCCATAAATGGTTGTTGGTGGGGGGTTGGGGGGGGGCCCACTTGATGCCCACCTTTGTTCATATTTCAAGTAATTCTCGAGTGAAAGGGTCCTTAGTGTGTCCATTGTGTTGGCAGTCCAGGTAACTGTGTCTGTTTTCCGACAGAGATGCTCTTCCTTCGGACATTCTGGCAGACGATGAACCGGGAGTGGAATGGAATAGACCGACTGCGGCTGGACAAGTTTTACATGGTGAGAGGCACATCCCTTCTTGAGAATCCCTTTGCAATCTCGCTAAATTTGGGAAAATGAAGACTGTCTGACTGATGTGGGGGCCACTCTGGGTCATCTGCATGAAAGGGAGATCATTGCGTTAAGTGGGTTGGTCTCAGGGCTGATGGCTTTGCTCTCTCGATGCTAATCCTTTCCATTCTCTCCTGGTAGCTGAGTCGCATGTTACTACGAGAATCCTTCCAAGTGCTGAAAAAGAACAAGTGGGAAGAGCAGTGAGTATGCAAGCTCGGGAAGGCCCCAATGCAACACCAGCTGCACTTACTGTTTTATTTTGGAAATCCATATTGTGACAGTGAGATGGTAACTAAGCACCCACCCAGAATCCTGGCTGCCCCATAAGCTATATTGGAGTCCACTGAAAGCAATACATTTCAGGAGGCGTCCATTCAGGTGGCAAGAGTGTGGTGCTGATGAATACACTTTCCAGAAAGGTTTGCCTCCAGTCAGCAGTTAGACTTCAGATATGCACACACTGCTTCTGTAGGGGAGGCATGGTATCACACGTGAAGACAGACACACATGATTCAGTGTTCAAGGGTGTTTATTAAATGACTATCTGGCCCTATCTCTAAGGATGGGAGCCCACTCGACCATTAAATAATAAATAACGCAGTCCTAGTATTGTCATTCAACAGAAACCTACTGCCTGCCCTTAGGCTATAATGGCAAATGTGTGCTGGGAAAATGTAAATGTAAAGAAAATAGTGTTCAGAAATGATGTTTCAGCATAGCCGAGCAACAAGGGTCCCTTCCCCACGTTTTCAGCACGGGACAAGGTGACTCACTTAGGCTTTAGGACGCATGGTCTTCGGCACGAGGATGCAGTTCAGGATACAATCCAGGCGTTTTCATGATAGTCTTTTCCCAAGACACTCTTTCTCGCAGGGTGCCTTGGATGTATACAAAAACAAAAAGTTCCTTTTAACAGTATTTTCTTCTGGATTCACAATTCACATCACTTTTTTAGGATTCACGGTTCACAAAATTCATAGTTCACCAAAAAGTTCACACCGGTCCACCCTCTTGTCGGGCTCAGACTTCTTCAAACAAAAGTTCACGTTTCTTGCAGGAGCTCCCTTCCACAAGCTTTTTACTCTTCTCTTGACTTCACCACAGGTCTCCCTCTGCTGGGCTCAGGCCATCATTCTTTACAATTTTTCCTATCAGAGACTTTTGACTGTGCGAGGGCTTTGCAAATAACTCTGCAGGACCACTTCGATTTATAGCTCACTCCATCTCCCAGAATGCAATGCTTCCTTTTCTTCGTTCCACTGTAAACCATGTTCAACAGAAAGTTCACGCCGGTCCCCGTTTTTGTAGGCCTCAGACGTTTCACCAACACTGTTCAAATAGGTGCCCCTCTGTCGGGCTCATGCCTCTCAACTTATAATACCCACTTTTCTCTCTGTCCTACTTTAGCCCTTCACATGCTACTGGGTTGCTTTTCCCTTTCATCCACCCAGGTGGCGTGGCACTAACCGGCAACTCCTCCGGATCTGTTGATTGGGGTCCGGGTCGCACCACCTGCCCCTCTGACTCATTGGGGACTGGCATCTGTCCCAGGGGAAGCGGCAGTGGCCAGGATTTGGTCTCCTAGGAGCAGCTGTCCTTTGCTCTGGCTCCCTCGCTGTTGGGTAAGATTTTCACAGAATTTGTAAATCTTCTTGACCTGGGTCAACCTCAGAACCTTTTGCTTTACTAGTGGGATATTTTTCCATAATACCGAGTGGGAACCTTTTTCAACACTCACATAATCTTTAACTCTTTTTATGGGTGTCATTTTTAAGACTCTCCATAGTATCTTTTTACAGTTATCCTCTTTAACAATTGACAATAAGTGCATGTTGTTACTGGGTTGCCCCATGGGCTCCCCTTTTAACTTTCTTGTGCTAACCTTGAGTGAACTACAGTTCCCAAGGGTAAAAGGGATCTTTGGATCCTTTTTTACATTTTAAGTGAAACCAGCACACCCCACCTTATGTGGAGTGCTGCGGAGATACAATGTATCCCCTTTCACACTAAAACTGTAACAATTCTGTTAGTGACAAGCTTACCTTAAATGGCTGGTGGCAGTGATATCTTGTATTAAATTGGTGCACCTTTACAGCGGGCTGTGTTCACAGCTGCCGTAAATGGATCGAAGGGTATCGATTTTTACCAGAATTGGCCCCTGTCGTCTTTTTTTCACCATTTTAGTGTTTCTTGTTCCTTCCCCTGACATCCAAGGCGGGAAATTCCTTTGTGTGATTTTTATTTTCGGCTGGAGTCACCTGGACTCCCCGCCCAGGCTCCAGTCTGTCTGTGAGAGCAGGAAGTCGGGGAGTAGTCCAAAACTCCCCAGCCCTTTGTTTTATGCCTTGCTTGAATGGGGACAGATCCCAGTGGGGGGCTGGCTGTCCTGATTGGACAACCAGACCGCCCCTTCTTGTAAAATATGGGGCGAGAATGCAGAGGTTGTGCTTTAATTCTTGATAAATACTGCGACCTGGAAGCTGAAGACATGTTGACCACTGGAACCGAAACCGAAGAGGAACAGGAAGGAAACACGGCTGAGACCATTTCCAGCAAACGGAGAGCCTGCTGTAGCCCTTCCTTCCAATCGACCTTGGTCCTCCGAAAACGACTACCCGGACCTAGAGCCTGGAAAGACCCGCTAGACTCAATACCTGCATTTTGAGCCATCCCATGCATTGCTTTGACCTTGCGTTGTTGCAATACCCCAATACCCAGGGACCTCAAGCCATTGTGCGGTGCCAGGTCTTCCGAATCTCGCTGTGGGCATCCTGGTGGATCTCCAGAGACACGAATCAAGTCCGTAATTTCCCCTCACCAGAGTTCTGGACCTTTGTAACAACGAGAATTCAACCACGATTTTGTGTCTTCTGTACTCCTTGAAAAGGCGCCAAAACCGCATTCAGCCACAAGGGAAACCTTGCCTAGAGCCTTCTTCATCGATCTCTGCTGCAAAGTCCCTTCAGTCACATGACACGGAATCCACTGACCGGGTATTTGGCTGCAGACCCTGAAGTTCTGCTGCAAAATCTTCAATGCTTAGGTACTGTGTTGGCGTGGGTATGTACTTACCTTAAGCCTGTTAGGATTTCTGTGTAGCTGTGGGCAGTTTTCTGTGATGGGGAGGCCTCTCATCCAGTGCACCCAGTCCCACGGCTAGAATGTCTTCTGCAAAGCCCCTGAACCCTCTTCTCACTCTAAAGTGAAGTACTTACCTGTTTGCCCAGTTGTCCTAAGGAACTCTGACTTTTGCTACTGATATGATATGGCATTTGTAACGCGCCTATACACAAGTGTTTCAAGGCGCGACGAGGCAGGGAGGGGCAACAGAGGGAAGACAGACAACAATCCTACTAGGCCAGGTGTCATTCAGATCGCAAGGGTAGAGGGGAAGGGAAAAGGGAGAGGGGAAAGTGCAGTACAGGGTTAGTAAAATACACGATAAATAATAGGGCCAGCTGGTGGCAAGTGCAAGGTAAGTGCCTGTAGGATACAGAGACAATCCCGTAGTGCAGGGAGGCAGTGCAGGGAAGAGTGGCTGGGCCAAGGACCGAGGTCAATGAGTGGCCCAGTTGCAGATTCAGTGCAGGTTCAGTGATTTTTAGCAGGGGAGTGAGGGAGAGAAAGCAGAGGCAAAGAGGAAGGTTTTTTTATAAATATTTATTTTATTTTAAAACCCACACTAAAATTGTTTCAATACGTAAAAAGCATCATTAGACCATCACATTTCCATTAAAACTCCCCAACTTCCCCCCTCCCCCCTCGAACTAGAGCCAGTTCTTACATGTCGTTTGCAGGAGTATTATCGGATAGCACAATACTTAAGCGGTTATCATCCAAGTCATCTGTTCGTTGTTACCCTAGTGAGGGTTTCCCATAGAGGCCACCAATTGCCGCCAGGCCAGCAGGGGCCCTACTTCCTCCTCGCCCCCCCTAGTGACCGCTTCAAACCAGACCACTGATTCGGCTTCCGCCCATTTTAGGAGGTCCGCCCACCATAGCTCCACCTTAGGCCAGTGGGCCGCCTTCCAGCCCATGGCGATTCTGCGCTTGGCCAAAACGTAAGCCAAGTCCTTCATTTTGCTTATGTTTTGAGTGTCGGGGTCTAGGGAAGAACCCGAGCATGCATGACCAGGCTGATTCCACGTCCAGCCCCACTCCCCCTCCAGCCAGTTTCAGTTTAACCTCCTCCCAGAACCTGTGCACCTCCGGGCAAGCCCAAAACATGTGTAACAGCCCCGCATCCACCTCCCCACACCTGGGGCATTGCTGCGTGGCCGGTCCCCCAAACTTTGCAATTTTCCTGGGAGTCAGGTAAGCCCTGTGGGTAACGTACAATTGAAGTTGTTGGAACCTTGCTTTCCGGGCCACCTTTTTATGGTACCTCTGGGCCCACTCCCATTGACCATCTGTCATGGGTCCCCCCACCACCTCTTCCCAATCTTGTCTCAGTTGGAGCAACTCCTTCCCTGCCCTTGCTCGCAGGAGCTCGTATATCCTCGATATTTCGTGCCCGCCCTCCGATACATCATACATAGTTTCCAAGGAGGCGTCAGGATCCTCCGCTAGCACCGTCTCCGACTATCTTTCTCTAGTCTTTTTCACCAGCCTAGCATAGGTTATATACTGGCCACCATGCACCCCCATCTCTTCTTGCAATCTCTGAAAGTCCAATGCCTCCCCTTCCTGCCATATGTCCCCGAGAGTGGCCAGACCCACCTGTTCCAGTATCTACGGACCGATTCAAGTAGTTGAGTCGCTCCCGCACAGCGCCGCCAAAGGGGCCTGCTGGGAGTACGGCTCTGAGTCCCCCCCAATCTTCCATGTCCTGTGCCAGATCTCCCAGCCCAGCCTCAGTAGCCGCCCCCTGCCCACCAGTTTGTCTCTACGTAGCCACACCACTTCCTTCAGAAAGTACGGGGCCGAGTCTCCACGCAGAAGCCTAGCTTCCACCGAGTCTTCTGCCGAAAGCCACCTGGCCACATAGTTCAAAATTTGGCAGGCCTATACCCCCCTTGTCACATGGGTTCTGGAGCTTCCACAGAGCCACCCTGTTCCTGGAGTTACCCCACACGAAACCCCTACACACGCTATGAAGTTTCACCAATAGGCTCCTACGTATCAAAAACGGGACATTCACGAAAAAGTGCAAGAGTCTAGGCAGGACCATCATCTTGAGCAAGGCCGCTCTCCCCATCATGGTCAGGGGCAATCTAGACCAACATTCCATGCTGTTCTTGATCCCCTCTATCGCTTTTTCCGTGTTATGCTTGTGTTCCGCCTCGACCCTGTGGTAAATATTTTTCTGATGTTTGTTAATCTGCTTAGAATCACATGCTGTGCATAGGTCCGACATCCAGTGGTCACTGCGGAGTATTGCATTTTGTTTTTCGTAGTCGAAAAGGGGACGTCGACAAGGCGTGTCTGTAACACTATCCCTATAGTGACGTGCGTTGTACCCACAATCCCTCACGCGTCGAGGTCCCTCAGATTGTTTTTTTCCGCCCAGTTTCTGGTCGCCTTTCGCAGAGCTCCTAGAGAGACATTGCTATACTTGCCACGGACCTCGGTCCTTTTGTCATAACTTAATATACTGATAACGATCCCTCCCCCTCGACATTAGCTGTGAAGCTGTTTCTCCGCCGAACTGATTTTCGATTGAGAGGAAGAGCGGAGGAGATCCTTCGGCGCTGCCGAACACGTGGCCTGGCCTCGACGGCCAACTTACAGTAGGGAGAGTGGGGGTTAGAACTTTGTCTCTTCTCTTTGAGAATGTCTTTCTTTCTCCCCTTTCTTTCCCTTGGGGTTGTTATCGCCAGCTATTATTGCCTCAGCTATGGAGAGGACACCATTTAAGTTTTGCCCACGCTGCAGGGGCAAATATACTTGGAAAGATAAGCACAAGCTCTGTAATCGTTGCTTACCCCTCGATCACATAGAGAACAGCTGCGCAGCCTGCAAGCTCTTAAAACCCAGGACTCTTAAAGAACGTAGGGTTAAGAGGTGGGCGGACTACGCGATGTCGAAGTCAGTTTCCTCACCCGCTGCCGCTGTTACTGAAAGTGACGAGGAGTGCGATAACTCGACGTCCGTTACGGAAGTCATGAACCCCCAGAAGGAGCGCTCCCGCTCCTCGTCGTCCGTCCCGGCCCCGACGGGCTCGGCTCACGCCCTGCTTATGGGGATGAACACCCCGGCGACAAGGACGCACACAAACCCCATAAGGCTAAACACACTACCCACGGCTCTTCTTCGTCGAGAACGAAGGATCCATCAGCGCCGAAGGGGACGCAGGGCACTCCGGCGTCTACCGCAGACCGTAAAGGTCACAAGCCCCACCCGCAAACGCAGCCGCGACCAGCGATTGGGCTTCCATCTAACACGGGCGCTACCCCAAAAACATCTGACGCAACGCTCCATAGAGCGACCGTCGAGGTACAACGCGCAACGCACACAACGTCGACACCAGAGCCCTCGACGGACAAAATCGAGGTCGAGAGCCTAGCGAGAATTGTCGCCGAAGACAAACGTACGCGGACGACGAAACAAACGCCGAATACCGCGTCGAAAAAACATAAAAGTAGCCAGGAACTCCCCCTTTCTCCAAAGGACGCTTCCGAACTACCTGAAGGCTTTTCAGAAGGAGACGGGAACCTCTCGTCGACGTTGTGGGAGCGTTCGAAACGATTCGAAGGCGAAAACACTAATTTCCCCCCTCTAGACTATTCAGGGGTACCCCATGAGACCCTTGAAAGACTCCATTCTTGCATGGAGAAAATGGAAAGGTTTCTAGGAAACCAAGACCCACCCACTCACAAAAGACAAAGAGAATGGCCACAGGATGACCCTAGAGTCAAGATTCCTAGGCTGGTTGACCTCACTGAGGAGGAGCAATACCTCCAAGAAGATGAGGAGTGTTTGGGTGGAGAAGAAGAGGTAGAACTTGAGGAAGAGGGATTCGAAGAAGATCCTTACACCACTGCTACAGGGTTTGAAGAGGATACAGCTACCTCGCAGCCCTGGCATTCACCGTCAGTGCAGCCTTGGCAATCCCCATCAGTACATTCAGACCCTGATGCCTTTCTCCCTTCTCCTCTCAAGGATTCACATGGGAACTCCTCTCCCATAGATGACCAACCTTCCCTCAATGCACTATTGCGCAAGGCAGCAGCGCATTTTGAGATTGATACAGGGGAAACTCTTCCAGACATTGACTTTGTAGAAAAAGTCATCAAAGAAAAAGCCCCTGTTGGCCAATCTATTCCACTTCTGGCTTCTATTAAAAGAAGAATTTCTCCTTCCCTTACTAACCCAGCTTTAGTAAGAGGGGTCAACCCTAGAACAGAAAAGCTCTTCAGCCCTTCATCCTCTGACCCTTTATACATCAGAGGACACTCTATTCCGGACTCCCTTGTGGTTACCAACACAAGAAAAAGAGCAGGGGTGCCACTATCCACTAATGAAGCACCTCCAGACAAAGAAGGCAAAAAACTACGCAGATGCACAGTGGAACAAGCTGCGCAGCGAAGCAGAGGAAGCACCTGAACCTCTGCGTTCTCGCCTGCTAGCTATAATATCAGAGGGCACACTGGTAAACCAGGGCATCATTAAAAACTCCCTAGATGCCGCTGAGACGGCTGGCCGCTCCCTAGTGCAGGGAATACTTCTCAAGCGCCACGTTTGGCTACGCAATTCAGGTTTTAAGCCCGAAACCCAAGCCTCCCTCATAAATAAACCCATTGAACAGACGCATCTGTTTGGGAAAGCAGTAGATGAGGCCCTAGAACATGCAAAAAAAGAGTTTGATACCATCAAGACTCTTGATCAAATTTCTAGGCCCCCTAACAGGCGAGGCTATGGTAATAAACGCTCCTTTCGTGGCCAAAGACAGCAGCAGAACCAACAACAACAATATTACTCTGGCTCCAACTGGCCCACTAACCAGGGTAACACCCAGTTCAGTCAAAGAGGCCAACGCTGTGGCAAAGGAAGAGGTTGTGGCTCCAGCCCCAGAGGTTCCACGCCCAATACCAGCAAATGACCCGAAAATTCGGGTCCCCTCCCATGCATCACCGGTCGGGGGCCGGCTAACATCGTTCCTTTCAGCATGGGAGGGAATCACGTCAGACTGTTGGGTATTATCCACCATAGCCCACGGATACTGCATCGAGTTCAACGGTTCCCCGAAGTACAAACCCCCACGGAACCGACGCATGACACCGCAACACCTCTCCATTCTTCTTCAAGAGGTGGAAGAACTACTGAAGAAAGAAGCTATAGAGCCCGCCCCCCTATCACAGGTAACAGAAGGTATTTATTCAGTGTACTTCCTTGTACCCAAAAAGGACTTAACCATGCGCCCTGTATTAGATCTGCGCCCAGCGAACATATTTGTCAAACCCCAAAAGTTTCGTATGGTGACCTTACAGGAGGTAATCCCACTGTTATCACAAGGGGATTACATGACAACACTGGACATGAAAGATGCATACTTTCATATTTTAATGTTGCCAGCACACAGAAAATACCTCAGGTTCAAGATAGAGAACAAACACTACCAGTTCAGAGTACTACCCTTCGGGATAGCATCTGCACCAAGGGTATTCACGAAAGTACTGGCAGTGGCAGCGGCCCACCTGCGCAGATTATCCATCCTGGTATACCCTTACCTCGACGACTGGCTCATAACAGGGGATTCTTACGAAACATGCTTCTCCAATACCCAAAAGACCGTAGACCTTTTGTCCCAACTGGGCTTCTCCATCAACGAAAAGTCCAGCTTAGACCCCAGCCAAACCAAACAATTCCTAGGGGCTCTAATTCGAACAAAGGACGGCCTCGTATTCCCCTCCAACGAGAGGGTCCAAAACATGCTGTTTCAAATTCCCCATTATGTAGCAGGCCGAGAGGTGACGGTACGCAAAGCAATGCGCTTGCTAGGGATGATGGCGTCATGTATTTATTTGGTACCTCACGCGCGCCTGCGCATGCGCCCAATGCAAGAGTGGCTCTACAGCCAGTGGTGTCAGGCCAGCGGACAATGGGACGATCTAGTGGTGGTCTCGCAGGCCTTGGTTCTCTCGCTACGGTGGTGGACAAAAGAAAACCTGTTATTAGGGAAAACTTTTGCCACACCCGCAGTGGAAGCCACTCTAACCACAGACGCATCCCTTACAGGATGGGGGGCTCACCTATCCCATCAGACGGCCCACGGAGTTTGGACTCCGAGCTTAGCATCCAAGCATATAAACCTGCTGGAACTACTAGCGGTGTTCAAAGCACTGAAAGCCTTTCAGAAACAGCTACAAGAAAAGACAGTGATGGTCCTCACAGACAGCACCACAGCCATGTACTACCTCAACAAGCAAGGAGGCACTCACTCTCCAGGACTGTCCAAACTGTCCCAGAATATATGGAAGTGGGCTCTCAGACACATGTTCCTACTGTCACAACATGTACCAGGGGAACTCAATCTTCTAGCAGACAAACTCAGCAGAGACTTCCCCCTGCCCGGAGAGTACGAATGGCAATTACACAACGACATCGTCTTAGAAGTCTTCACTCAATGGGGTTTCCCGGAAATAGACCTGTTCGCCACTCTGGAAAACTCACAATGCCAAAGTTACGCCTCCAGGTACCCCCAGAACCAGTCCAAGGGGAACGGTCTGTCGATTCTATGGTCAGGGTTATTTGTTTACGCCTTTCCCCCGACTCCCCTTCTCAACAAAGTGGTGCACAAGATGCATCAGGAGCAGGTTACAATGATACTAGTGGCCCCAATGTGGGCCCGGCAGCCATGGTTCGCTCACTTGATGGAGATGTCCCTATCTCCCCCAGTGAAACTTCCCTGCCCGTACAACATGCTGTCACAAGACAAGGGCAGAACACTGCATCCATGCCCTCAGACCATGAACTTAGCAGCCTGGCTCCTGAGATCATAGAATTTGGACATTTACAACTCCCACAGAGATGTATGGACATCCTCAGGGAAGCCAGAAAACCTAATACTCGACACTGCTATTCTAGCAAATGGAAAAGATTCGTTATCTGGTGTAGAGGTACTAGCATCAACCCAGTTGACTGCTCTCCTACTGACATTATTCTATACTTGACCCATTTACTGGATTCAGGTTTAGTGTTCAATTACATTAAAGTCCACCTAGCGGCACTTTCTGCATACACCACTTCCCAACTTAAAGTGTCGTGGTGGAAGATACCAGTTATCAAAGCCTTCATGGAGGGGGTAAAGAGGATACACCCTCCGATAGCTAACCCAGCTCCCGGATGGGACTTAAATGTGGTACTTTCCAGACTCATGGGCCCTCCCTTCGAACCCATGCACAAGGCAACTCTTAAAGATATCACCCTTAAGGCTGCTTTCCTAATAGCCATCACCTCCATTAGGAGAGTAAGTGAACTACAGGCTCTTTCTGTACTAGACCCCTTCGTAACAGTTCACAAAGATAAGGTGGTTCTACGCACACACCCAAGGTTTGCACCTAAATTCATCTCGAAATTTCATGTAAACCAAACTATAGAACTACCAACGTTGTTTCAAAACCCTTCCAGCTCGGGAGAAAAAAGTCTGCATACACTAGATGTACACAGAGCTGTCATGTTCTACATGGAAAGAACCAGACCACTGAGAAAGACTAATCAGTTCTTTGTCTCGGTGGCAGCAGGAAGAGAAGGAGATGCGGTCTCAAAATCCACTATATCTAGATGGATTGTTCAATGCATCACTCTGTTACACTCTTGCTAAGAGAGAACTACCCTTCAGGCCAAGAGCACATTCCACTCGAGGCACGGGGGCTTCCATAGCATTCATTGCAAATGTTCCCCTTGAGTCCATCTGCAAAGCGGCAACCTGGAGTTCTGTGCACACATTTACAAAACACTACCGTCTAGATGCACACTCTAGATCTGATTCCCAGGTTGGGCAGGCAGTATTAAGACATCTTTTCTCTACTGTTCCTTCTCATAACCCACCGCCAACTCCGGGTACTGCTCGCTAGTCTATGCACAGCATGTGATTCTAAGCAGATTAACAAACATCAGAAGACAATGCATTACTTACCGTAAAAGCATTTCTGATGGTTGTATCTGCTTAGATTCACATGCGCCCACCCTTCCTCCCCGCTCGGATGGAAGGAACATAGACATCCTTTTATATATATTTCTCTCTTTTCTGTACTCACTCACGGCTAAAAGGCTCCCTCAGGGCAGAAAAATACAAACAGAGGGACCTCGACGCGTGAGGGATTGTGGGTACAACGCACGTCACTATAGGGATAGTGTTACAGACACGCCTTGTCGACGTCCCCTTTTCGACTACGAAAAACAAAATGCAATACTCCGCAGTGACCACTGGATGTCGGACCTATACACAGCATGTGAATCTAAGCAGATACAACCATCAGAAATGCTTTTACGGTAAGTAATGCATTGTCATTCCCAAATACCTAAATGTCTCGGTCTGCCATGGTATTGGCAGGACGGGTAGCCTCTGTACTGGGACCTTCCTATATCTGCCCAACGGAAACAGACTAGACTAGACTTTCTAGGGTTCACCGATATGCCCAAAAGGGTGGCGTACCGTTCCATTACCTCCAACACATACTGCAGATTTTGTTCCGGATAACGCAAATAAAGGAGCATGTCATCCGCATATAGTGATATCAGGTGCCCTCCACTTGCAGTGCTTATGCCCGCCTCCCCATATTGTTGTCGCAGGCATATTGCCAACAGCTCTAGTGCCAGTATATATAACATGGGTGACCAGGGGCATCCCTGTCTGGTCCCCCTGCTAAGTTGCCAGGTATCCGAGACTGTGGACCCCGTTTTGACTCTCGCTATCGGGGTGCTGTAAAACAACTGGACCCATCTGAGGTATCCAGGTCCCATTCCGTACCCCTTCAGGACCGCTTTCAGCCCAGGGCCATCGTACCGAGTCGAAGGCTTTGACCGCGTCTAAAGACACTATGGCCAACTCGCCCGTGTCCTCCTCAGTTAGGTCAATGATCTGGTGTAGCCTCCTGTGGTTATTGGTGATGTTCCTGCCTGGAACATATCCCGTCTGATCTGGGTGTATCAGTTTCCCGATCACCTTCTTCAGTCTATTAGCCAGTACTGCCGTAAGTATTTTGCTGTCCTGGTTGAGCATGGACAACGGTCTGTACGACCCACACTCCACGGCCGGCTTGCCTGGTTTCAAGAGTGGGATGATCACAGCCTCGCGGAGGGACAGTGGGAGTTCCCCCTGCTCGTAGGCCTCGTTGAAAGTGGCAAGCAGTGGCTGAAGCAGCTCCTGCTTGTATGTTTTGTAGAACTCACTAGGCATCCCATCTGAACCAGGCGCCTTCCATGTGGGCAGATTCTGAATCGCCACCTCCAGCTCATCCGAGGTGACAGGTGCGTCTAACTCTGCGCGTTCTAGTTCGTCCAGGGTGGGCAACTGTGTCCTCCAATGTGTCCAGTATGTCTTGACACATATCCTCCCCCGTGTCCTCATACAAGTGTCTGTAAAACTTAAGGAACTCCTCATTTACCCCTTCTTGGGTGTTGCATATGCAACCTCTCGCATCCTTGATCTCACTGAGCGGGGGGGTCTCACACTTATACAGCCAGGCCAGCAGTCTGCCCGGCTTGTCGCCCCCCTGCGTGTATCCTCTCCGTGTATTTCCTGTAATTGAGTCTGCACAGCCTGTCCCAGAGTGCACTGCAGGACAACTGTAGCTCTTTTATCTTGGTTCCTTTATCATGAGCAGTATTCTCACAACGTGTGAGATCCTCTAGCCCCATTTCCGCTTCTTGGAGTTCCCTTTCGATGCCCCCCTGGAGCCACTTAGCTTTGGAAATGGCTACCCCACGCACCACCACCTTAAACGCTTCCCACAGTGTGCCCACAGAGGGTACGCTTCCCGTATTTATATCAAAGTATTCTTCGATAGCATCCCTCAGACCCTCCCGGAACCCCTCGTCCTGCAGAGCCTCAGTCCTGAGTCGCCATGTTGGGATCCGCGGTCTTGGGGGCTGGTGTCTCCACTCTACCACCAAGGGCGAGTGGTCAGATAGTACTCGGGCCTTGTATTCCGCCCCCACTATGTCTCGCACTATCTCGGCCATTACAAACATGTAATCTAGCCTTGTGTGCAAATCATGTGGCCTACCCACGTCTGGACCCGTCTCGTATCCGAGGACAAGGACCCCGCCGTGCGTCGCCTATCTAACAGTGACCTAACTAAGTGTACTACTATTGGGTTCTGAGGGTGCTTCCTAGGAGCTCCCAGTCATCTATTTAGGAGAAATGTGTTCAACGGGACCCGCCGGCAGATACCATGACTTCCTCCCCACAAACACCATATTATTCTATGTTCCAGTCCCAATGTCATGACTATGGCACCACGGGTGCCTCAGCAACGTGCTACTTATCTCCCGCCGCTTCCGTCTGGACATCCGGTTCCTGAGGTCGACCCTGCATATCCAGCCAATCCATTGCTTCAGTCGGTGTCTCAAAGAAAAGGGATCTGTTCTTGTAAAACACCTTTAACCTGGCGGGGTAGTGCAACATGTAGCGATGACCTGCTTCTCTAAGCCTCCTTTTCACCGATCCAAAGTTCATTCGACTGCGCTGTACAAGCAGCGTATAGTCCGGATACGCCGTTATTTTCGCTGACCCCCTTTCTATCGTACCTCCTTTTCGGAAAAATTCGAGAATCTTTTAAAGAAGAGGAAGGTTTTGAAGTGCTTCCGGAACTGGAGATGGTTCTCAAGTTTCAGGGGGGCTGGAAGGCTGTTCCAGAGGGAGGCCCCTGCTGCAGAGAGAGATCTACCCCCAACTCGTTGCTTGGAGAAGCGGCGGACCATGAGGGAGTTGTAGGTGGATGAGAGAAGAGCTCGAGAAGGAAGATATTTTGGAAGAGAGAGTTGAAGGTATTTTGGCCCAAGGCCCCAGAAGGCCTTGTGGACAATGCAGTGGGTTATGAACTTAATCCTCGCAGCCACTGGGAGCCAGTGTAGCGATTTCAGTCCTGGAGAGATACGGTCCCTGGGCTTGAGGCCAAGGACAAGTCTCGCAGTCCTGTTCTGGATGAGTTGCAAAGGGTGGAGATTAGAGGAAGGCAGATTTGGATAGAGGCTGATACAGTAGTCCAGCTTCGAGAGAACCAGGGCTCTAGAGACAGTGAGCTTCTGGGGGAAGGAGAGGAAAGGAAGGATACCTCTGAGGAGGTGTAGCTGGTAGTGTGACTTCTTAGAGACGTCAGATATGTGAGGAGAGAAAGAGTGTGGAGTTGAAGATGACCCCGAGGTTTTTTTGCCTTGCAGGAAGAGGGTCAAGGGAGGCCGGCCAGAGAGCTGCAGGGAAGGAGGGAGTGGGAAAGAAACTATTCTGACACTGGCTGTTGGTCACTAGTCCCCCCCCCCCCCCCTTTCTGCCACTGAGAACACCCATGCTTCAAAAATGATAGACTTTCAAGGGATTGGGACTTTTACCTAGAAAAGAAAAGTGTTTAAAAGTTACCTACTTGTAAAGTTTGTTGGTAACTGTAATTCTAAAAGTGAACAGTTACAAACTTTCTTACTGATCTTCAATGTGTGATGCACTATTCTTAAAAGTATGGTTAACATCTTTTCTTCCTTAGCCACTGTTTTGCCAGTCTAATACAAAGTAGATGAGAAGGTATTTTACTCTCCTGTGATTAGGTTGTGCCTCGTCCCAAAATTAAAGTGTTGGTATCACCAGATTAGTCCTTTGAGGATAATTGTATGAGTGTCCCCCGACTGGATCTTGCTTCCCATGACTTGCTGCTAGCCTGTCCTTAATAAGTCTATATTAGGTTGTTGCCTACCTAGAATAACTTTGCGTCATTCAGTAAAGTGTGACACTGGGTTTTACTTTCCCCTTCATTGTGAGGTTAAACAAGTATGTGGGTTTTACTTACCTTGTGTTAGCTGTACAAGAGTTATTGCTTATCTCAATCTGGGGGTCCCTGATTTCAAAAGCCCCTGTAATTGTATATTACATTCTTGGGTTTTACTCACCTAGTATAACTGTCATCACAAAAGTAGTTATAGGTTTTTACTGCACCTAGAATAAGTGTTCCACTATTCACCAAAATATATTGGCCAGTTGACAGATTAAGTCATTTATACTCAGAATCATTATACAACTGGAAGGGTCTACTGCCCTTGCATTACTGAGTGTAATTGTAAAAAGTAACCATTGGTTATTACTCTCCAAAAATAGGCTTGAGCTATACTGAATGTGTATGAAAGGTTTTGACTTCCCTAGAACTCCTCTTAGGTACTTCTAATAAGGTAATAAGGTCAAATAAGGTCTATACTTGGGTCTGTGTTTTTTCAAGTATTTTTTTTTTTGAATATTTTTTTATTTTTTAAGGTCAAACACACACACTACAACCGTTTCAAACATAGAAAGCATCATATTTCAACACATTTTCAAACTCCCCAACTCCCCCCTCCCCCTTTAAACTAGAGCCGGTTCTCACATATCATTTACGGGAACATCACTGGGTGGCACACTACCTAGACTGCCATCAACCGGGTCCTCTATTTCGTTGTCACCCTGGTGAGGGTTTGCCAACGAGGCCACCAATTGCCGCCAGGCCAGCAAGGGCCCTACTTCTTCTTCGCCCCCCCCCCCCCCTGGTGACCGCTTCAAACCAGACTACGGATTCAGCTTCCGCCCATCTTAAGAGCCACAACTCCACCCTGGGTCTATGGGCCGCCTTCCAGCCCATGTCGATCCTACGTTTGGCCAAGACATAGGCCAGATCCTTCATCTTGCTTATGTGTTTCAAATGCCGGGGTCTAGGGAATAGTCCAAGCAAGCATGACCAGGCCGATTCCACATCCAGCACTACCCCCCCCGCCAGCCAGTTTCGTCTTGACCTCATTCCAAAATCTATGCACCTCCGGGCAAGCCCAAAACATGTGTAGCAGTCCCGCGTTCACCTCCCCACACCTGGGGCATTGCTGTATAGCTGATCCCCCAAACTTTGCAATCTTCTCGGGGGTTAAATAAGCCCTGTGGGTAACATACAACTGCAACTGTTGGAATCTCGCGTTACGGGACACCATTTTTTGGTACCTCTGGGCCCGTTCCCACTGCCCATCCGTCATGGGTCCTCCCACCTCCTCCTCCCAATCTTGTCTCAATTGGAGCAACTCCTTCCCTGCCCTTGCCCGCAGGAGCTCATATATCCTCAATATTTCGTGCCTGCCCTCCGATACATCGTACATGGTTTCCAGGGAGGCATCTGGATCCTCCGCGAGCACTGTCTCCGGCCATCTTTCTCTAGTCTTTTTCACCAGCCTAGTGTAGGTTATATATTGGCCACCATGTACTCCCGTCTCTTCCTGCAGCCGCTGAAAGTCCACCGCCTCCCCTTCCTGCCATATGTCCCCGAGGGTGGCTAGGCCTACCTGTTCCCAGTATCTGCGGACCGATTCAAGTAGTTGGGAGTCGCTCCCACACAGAGCCGCCAAAGGGGCCTGCTGGGAGTATGATTCAGAGTCCCCCCCCCCAATCTTCCAATCTTCCATGTCCTGTGCCAGATCTCCCAGCCCAACCTCAGTAACCGCCCCTTGCCCACCAGTTTAACTCTGCCCAACCACACCACTTCCATCAAAGTATGGGGCTGTATCTTCGCGCAGGAGCCTGGCTTCTGCCGAATCTTCAGTCGAGAGCCACCTGGCCATGTACTGCAGCTGCCCCACCAGGTAATGGAGTTCGAAGTTAGGCAGGCCTATCCCCCCCCTGTCGCACGGGTTCTGGAGCTTCCACAGAGCCACCCTATTCCTAGAGCAGCCCCACACGCTGTGAAGTTTCGCGAATAGGCTTCTGGGTATCAGAAAAGGGACGTTTGTAAAAAAGTGCAAGAGTCTAGGCAGGACCACCATCTTGAGCAAGGCAGTCTGGACCAAAATACCATACTGTTCCTAATCCCCTCTATCGCCTTTTCCGTGTTGTGCTTGTGTTCTGTCTCGATCTTGTGGTAAATGTTTATTCCCAGATACCTAAATGTTACGGGCTGCCATGGTATTGGCAGAACAGGTAGCCTCTGCACCGGGACATTCCTATATCTACCCAAAGGGAACAGGCTGGACTTTCCAGGGTTCACCGATATACCGGAGAGGATGGCGTACCGTTCTATCACCTCTAGGACGTACTGTAGGTTTTCTTCTGGATAGCGTAAATAAAGGAGCATATCATCCGCATATAATATCAAATGCTCTCCACTGGCCGTGTTTATGCCCACCTCCCCATATTGTTGACGCAGGCATATTGCCAGCGGCTCCAATGCCAGTATATATAGCATCGGTGACCAGGGACATCCCTGTCTGGTCCCCCTGCCCAGTTGCCAAGAATCTGAGACCGTGGACCCTGTCCTGACCCTCGCCATCGGGGTGCTGTAAAACAACTGTACCCATCTGAGGTATCCGGGTCCCACTCCATACCCCTTCAGGACCGCCTTCAGCCAGGGCCATCGTACCGAGTCGAAGGCCTTGACCGCGTCTAACGACACTATGGCCAGCTCGCCCGTGTCCTCCTCAGTTTGGTCCATGACATGGTGTAGCCTCCGGTGATTGTCGGTGATGTTCCTGCCCGGAACATATCCCGTCTGATCTGGGTGTATCAGTTTTTTAATCACCCTTTTCAGTCTATTAGCCAGCACCGCCGTGAGTATTTTGCAGTCCTGGTTGAGCATGGACAACGGTCTGTAAGACCCGCACTCCACGGCGGCTTGCCTGGTTTCAAGAGTGGGACGATTACGGCCTCACGGAGAGACAACGGGAGTTCTCCCTTCTCATAGGCCTCGTTGAAAGTGGCAAGCAGTGGCTGGAGCAACTCTTGCTGGTATGTTTTATAGAACTCGCTGGGAAGCCCATCCGAACCCGGCGCCTTGCAAGTGGGCAAGTTCCGAATCACTACCTCCAGCTCATCCGAGGTGACGGGTGCGTCCAACTCGGAGCATTCTAGATCATCTAAGGTGGGCAGCTCAATGTCCTCCAATGTGTCTAGTATGTCTTGACCCATATCCGCCCCTGTGTCCTCATACAAATGTCTGTAAATCTTAAGGAATTCCTCATTTACCTCTTTCTGGGTGTTGCATATGCTACCTCCTTCGCCCTGAATCTCACTAATCGCCGAGCGGGGGGGTCTCGCTCTTGTACAGCCCAGCCAGCAATCTGCCCGGCTTATCGCCCCCTGCGTGTATCCGCTCCGTATATTTCCTGTAGCGGAGTCTGCACTGTCTATCGCAGAGTGCACTACAGGACAACTGTAGCTCCTCTACTTTGATTCTGTTATCATGAGCGGTGCTCGCGCAACGCGTGAGCTCCTCTAGCTCTTTCTTTCTCCCGGAGCGCCCTTTCAACCCCCCCTGTAGCCCTTTAACTTGGGAAATAGCTACCCCACGCACCACCACCTTAAACGCTTCTCACAGTGTGGCCACAGAGCTTACGCTTCCCGTGTTTTTATCAAAATATTCTTCAATGGCGTCCCTCAGGCCCTCCCGAAACCCCTCATCCTGCAGAGCCTCGGTCCTAAGTCTCCATGTAGGGATCTGCAGGCGTGGGGGCTGGTGTCTCCAGTCTACCACCAAGGGCGAGTGGTCCGACAGCACTCGGGCCTTGTATTCTGCTCCTTCTATTTCTCTCACTATCCCGGCTGTTACAAACATGTAGTCTAACCTTGTGTACAAATCATGTGGCGCTGTGTAGTGTGAGTACTGTCTATCCGTGGGAAGCAGCCTCCTCCACGCATCCTCTGGGCCTAGGTCTTTCAGTAGGGTACTCAGCGCTTTAGCCGCCGGTGCCATTTTTCCTGCCTTATCCTTGGACCTATCCATACTGGGGTCTACGGTACAGTTAAAGTCCCCCCCCACACTACCGTACCCCCCGCCAGGGGGCCAAGTTTACCGTAGAGGTTCCTAAAGTAAGCCGCTGTATCGTTATTGGGGGCGTACAAATTTATGATGTGTATTTCTCTATTTTCCAAGAGACCCGTTACCACCACCATTCTACCCTCTGGGTCCACCGTAGAATCAAGCACTTGGAACGGCACGTGGGGCGCCACCCAAGTGACGACCCCTCTGGCATACGCTGAGTACGCCGCCCCCACAACGGTGCCCTTCCATTTCCTCCCGACCACCTCCAGCCTTTCCCTAGTGAGGTGGGTCTCTTGCAGCAGGGCTATGTCTACGCGCATCCTCTTTAAATACATCATCACTTTGTTGCGTTTAAGGTAGCTGTTGAGGCCCCGTACATTCCAGGTCACAATTCTGAGAGTACCCAATGACATCTAGTCGGTCTATCTCCGTCCCATCCCTCCCCGTAATGTTCCCCATGTAGGGTCGTTTCCTGGCTCCTTCCCTACTATTAACGAACCATGCCCCCCGCCCCCCTTCTCCAACCTCATACCACTGCACACAACTCCCCCCCCCCCCCCCCTCCCCACCAACCCCCAACAATAGCCCAGCTCCATCCCTGGATCTCAGGCCTACCCACGTCTGGACCCGTCTCGTGACCAAGAACAAGGACCCCGCGGGGTGTCACCAATCTAACAGTGACCTAACTAAGTATACTACTATCGGGTGCAGAGGTTGCTCTCCAGGAGCTCCCAGTCATCTATTTAGGAGAAGTGAATTCAACGTGACCCGCCGACTTCCCCCACACAAGCACAATATCAAACTATATTCTAGTCCCAATGTCATAGCTATGGCCTCACGGGTGCCTCTGCAGCGTGCTACTTATCTCCATCCGCTTCTGTCTGGGCATCCGATTCCTGTGGTCGACCTTGCATATCCAGCCATTCCATTGCGTCGCTCGGCGTCTCAAAGAAGAGGGATCTGTTCTTATGCATCACCTTTAACCTGGCGGGGTAAAGCAACATGTAGCGGTGGCCTGCCTCTCTGAGCCTCCTCTTCACCGTTCCAAAGTTCATTCGACTCTGTTGTACAAGCAGCGTGTAATCCGGATACGCTGTTATATTCGCTGACCCCCTTTCTATCGTGCCCCCTTTCCGGAAAAATTCGAGAATCTTCTTGCGGTCACGATAGTTCAAGATCTTTGCAATCAATAGCCGCGGGGGGGGCGCCTGGGGCCTGTCTCCTGGTCAGGGCCCTATGCGCCCTTTCGACCGCGAACCCCTGGGTCAGCTCTCCGCCTGTAATCTCCTGCAAAAGCATGGTTTCAACGAACTCCGTGGGGTTCGATCCTTCCATTCCCTCCGGTACCCCCACTAGACGAATGTTGTTGCGCCTGGCTTGCCCCTCCGCCTGCTCTGCTCTGTCCTCCAAATTGCCCACTCGCTGCACGAGGGCATGAAGTTCCTTGGCGTGTGTATTAAACGCCTCCACGGTCGGGGCCAACTCCTGCTCCAGTTCCCCAGTGCGCTCTGCGATCGTTCGCACATCCTGGCGCAACAGGTTCACTTCTTCTCGGACCGCTCCTATCTTGAGGTTTAGGCCCTCTTGCAACTCTTTCATGGCCAGGCCCAGCTTCGTCTCCCAGGCCACCTTCAGGTCAGCAATTGCTGCCAGCACCTCCTGGATGGTACCCGGTGGGTCTGTCGCCGCCGCAGGGGTTTCTTTGCTCTTGCCCCCTTCCGCGCCCAAGGGCGACCTAGCATAGGTATCCATCGTAGGCTGCTTGGTCCGGGGTTGCACCACCTTGGAAGACATCCTGTTGCGTCGATTGGGCCCACGCGCCCAGCGGTATCCTCGCGGGTTCACTCTGCTAGTCCGTCACAACCCATGGCCTCTGCAGCCTCTGCAGTAGGGGCTCGCCCTTATGTTCTTGCTTTCAGCCCAAGGCGCATGCGACCCGTCTATCTGGTTGGGCTCGTCCACGTTCCGACCAACCTTGTCTTCCTCAGCTCGTCGGACCTTTTATGGCCCTTTGTCCACAGGCGGCCATCTTGGGTGCTCTCCTTCCTTTGCACGACCGCCAACTTCTTCGGGGTCTAGTTCCGTGAATATGCAGTCTTGCCGTTGGGGAGGGCACGCACTGTTCCCCCCCACTTTCATACGCCTTTAGATGCACCATGGGCTCGAAAGTCCGCCAAAAACCATCACTTTTTTTCCCAGGATCAGGATCGGATCATCGGGAGCTCCTCCAAGGAACGTCCTCTCACGTAGCCATCAAGCCACGCCCCCATGTGTTCAAGTATGTGTTCAAGTATAGTGGTGTTTTTATATTGTGATTTCATATAATGTGTTTGTACTTACCCCCTAGATTTATCTGGGCCTAATTGTATTTAAATACATCATTTATTTTTACATAGTGTTTCAGTGTTTCTTTGGATCATTTGTATTACAATTTCACTTGTGTTGGGTCTACGCTACCCTGAACTCAGGTGGTACAGCCTTATACTAAGAGTGGAGTCTTCTACTGCCTCAGTTGAATGGTTTTACTAATCCCTTAGTTGGACTTCAGGAAAAACTGTCCTAACACTCGCCATGCTATAATTCTGCAGCTACACCGGGTCAGCGTTCCGGCGTCCTGCTCTGCTTTGGCCCAGGAAGCAAGTGGGGCTGGGATTGAGAAGGGATCCCCGCTGGACTCGGCTATGCAGCCTCCCTTCAGTTCTCCAACTGCTGCTCCCTGTTCTGCCTGGAATTCCACCTTTTATACACCTCTGCTCCTTTAACAGGCTGCAGGTGTGAGTTTGTTCTATACTGGCCTGACCCTCGTTAGTGGGTATTGTTTTTTTTTTCTAAAGTCAGTTTCCCTTACTTGTATCATGTTGCTCTTCTGGGAAATCATCCTTCCTAGTCACCGCTTCCTCGTCCCAGTGCTAGATGAAAGCGGGAAGGAGGAGTTGTGTCTTTGATAAGTAGGTGCCGACAAGCGTGTATGTGCCTCCTTCTTGTATGCTCCCTTCCCCCAACCACTTTCTCCATTTAGACCTGATTAGAGCAGGTTGAAGCAGCTGTGCAGGGTTGCCTACGTATTGTGAGCGACTTTTCAAACCTCCACTAGTGTGGGGTTTTGCAAAGCCAATCTAGTGAATTTAGCAATGACTTTCACACTTGGGTCTAGCCAAACTCTCGGGTAGAGTAGGCTGAGCAGTAAGGTTTAGACTTTGGAGGAGTCAAGAGTTTGTGTATTGTACCTTTACATGGAAAGATTGAGTATTGGCATTCTGCTAAAATGTATAAAATATACTGTTTATTTCGAGAAAACACCTGCATTGGTGTAGACGCCCTAGCTTTTCTGACTTTCATTAAATATAAAATTATGTGGTTATTCCATCTCAGAGAGGGCTCTAGGTCAGTACAAAGAAATTGTAGCATACCTATGGTCCAAAGAAACACTGATACACTATGTATTGTAAAAATAATGATTTTATCATAAATACATGTAGGCCAGTATCTTGGGAAAGGTAACTACTGTTCGATATTATATAAAACACAGCAGTTCAAGGTGAGTCAAACCTAAGGTTACACGTTCAGAATGGCAAACATCTGTTCTTGGGGAGTATAACCAAAGTAGTTACATTTAGCTTCATCTTCATTACTCCTAAGGTACTGTGGGACTCGAAGTAATACTTACCTAAAGTTGCTGAGGTTGTAATTTGTGCTCTTGGTAGTTGCCCATACATGTTTGCCCAGGTCGAACGCTGGAACGCATTCAGGGATGGTTATACGAAATCCCTGACCACTTTTCCCCACAGGAACTGTTAACTGCTACAGAAGATTCCCACAGGAACTCTTGAATTATCTACAGCTTGTGTCTGCCTTTTTTTGCAACAGTGTGAAAACAGTGTGCCGTAAAGGTGCACCAAATTAGTAAAAAGGTTCGCTGCCACCAGCCATTTAGGGTAAGCTTGTCCCTGTAAAAGGAATGTTACAGCGGGAATGAGAAAAGGGATACAATGTATCTGAACTCTCGATCTGCTGTCAAACACTCCTCCAACATCTGCCGACTCCTCTAAGAACTGGATCTGGATGTCATCGGCCTCACCAAGACATGGTTCACGGCCAGTTCTGTCACGAGTTTTGACACCCTCCTCCCTGATGGCTACAAGATCTTCTCCGAACCCAGAACCAACCATCCAGGAGGTGGAGTAGGAGTGGATCCCTGCTTCTGTCATTCCTACGCAGGCCTACTCCTCCTTTGAAGGCCTGGTCTGCAGGTGCTCTCTCTCTCCTGGGTTCTTACTGTGGTCACCATTTACAGACCACCTGGCAAGGTTACCCTCTTAGTTTCTGAGTGGGCCGACCACTCCTCTCTCCTTGATTCCACGTCCCAACTTTCCCTCAACATCCACCTGGATGCTTCAAACCCCTCCTATGGGCTCTTTTGCAATCTCTGCGACGCTCTTTCTATTGTACCCTCTAGCCCGTGTAAAGGTGTCCCTAATTACGCTCACACCAGAATAAATACACCCCTTTAGGGAAATAAGGCCAAGAGTCTATCTTGTAAGGGTAACAAGTTTAATCTTACAAAAATGAGGATGGTAGCAAAGTACTGCCTGAACGGTCTATCACTCATTCGTTCCTTTCTCCTGCCACAGTGGTTGTTAGGCAAAGCTTGTATGCAGTACCCTCTGGGACCACTACACACAACTCTGACTACAGGTATAGGAAACCCAACCTTTGGTATAAGCTTTTACTACAAAGTTTTGGTAGCGTGTTGAGCAGCCAGGCTTATCTCAAGAGGGGTCATTGTGAGCTGTAATGGAGATAGAGATTTACAGTTACAGGTATGCAAATAAACTTACACTCAAGGTTTGTTGCATAAACAATTATTAATTTGTCAGTTAGAATAGGCCTTCTTCAAAAGAGCAATATAGTACTAACACAAAATACACATCAATACTGTACACTCTTAGTTTCTAAATCAGTAAAGATTTTTGGGATGGCCCACAGACACAACCTACACCCACAGGTGACTTTCGTTAATTAGGGTGCTGGGGAGATTACTATCTTACTGTTGGCATTTAGAATACTCTTAGGAGTTGGCAAAAGAAAAAGGTTATTGGAACAACAAGAGGCCACAAATATTCTTAAGCCGGCAAATACTTTTGGATCTTTCAAGAAGAGTCATACAATTCAATAGGCTAAGCCAAAGTCAATGGGCAAAAGTCTTGTATAGGATGCAGCACTTCTGGTAAGTAAATGGAAAAGTGTTTGCACAAGTTCTTAGGAGTCTTGGATGAAAAGAAGAATCCAATGTAGGGCCACAAGCTGATTAGACCTGTGAGTTGTAGAAGTTGTAAGCACTCTACTGGAAGAGGAAAGTTGTCTGACTTTTTATAGTACCTTAAAAATGAAGAAAAAGATGCAGACTTATGGTCCTGTGCAGCTCTGCAGATCTCACTGTTCCTGGGCCCCAGTTGTGCGGAAAAGAGGGAGGACGATGGAGAGAGGGGGGGAGGGGGAGGGACTCCTGCAAGGCACTGGGACGGTCAAAACACGCAACCGGCAAACTTCACTTTCAGTGGCTGTTCAGTGTTTCAGCTCCTTGCGTCTACCACAAACAGCAACACTGCGGTTCTTGGCTGTCGAGATGGACTTTCCTTGCTTCACGGGTATTGCACTCTGTTGAGGGGGCTCAGGCTCGGTCAGTCCTGCTTCTTGGGAGTCCGGAGGATCTTCCAAAAGCTCTGGGCCAGCTTAAAAGCAATGCTCTGAAGCCTTCCTTTCTTCACTGTCACCAGATTCTGTCAAACCTTGAGGCCTAGTCCCAGGAACACCTAAACATTTATAAACAATTTTCATTTATTCTATCCATATTCCACTCATTCTATTCATGTTATCTGAACCCTTTGGGTTCCCCCCACCCTTAATACTCATATGTCCCATTTCTGCATTGTCGTACGGAACATACAAATCCCATCTTTAGCCTGCATGGACAGTAGACAGCTGGTGAGTCAATGTGCTCAGCCAGTGCTACCGAACACCACAGATACCTGTAGTTCATTTTTAGCACTAGCCACATTCTTGGGAAGGAGGTCGAGTTTTGTATCTAACGTACTAAGATTTTACAATGCATAGGATCTTGCCATTGCAAATGTATCCAGCTAATAGTTAGTTGTGCTTTATATTTAAACTATAACTGCCTTCTTCAGTGTCTACCCATGTCCTCCTTCAATGCCTGCTCATATCTGTGTATGTGATTATATCTGTATGAGAGAGCCTTCCCAGTGCCCCTCCTTCCCCCTAGTCCCTTATAGCGCCTAAAAGAGGCCTTGTCTAATGTGTTTGGGGGTTCGGGAGGACCCTGGTTCCTCCCCAACACACGACGCACTCCTCCAGCCACACCCTGCATGTTCTCATCTCTTCAGACATGCCCCTTTCCAACCCTCTCACTACCCCTCTCTTGGACTGACCACTTTCTTCTCCTCCCACCCGACGCTCTGTCCGACCCCAGCACGACCACAGCACTGCCACCCACCTTCTCAGTCATCCGGCCCATGAAGCATAAGTCAGTAGAGGCTTTCGCTGCTACTTTCTCTCCTCCTCCTACACCTGCGGCTGACTCAAACTCTGACACAGACAGCCCTCTCCAACCTGCATCACTCTATCTCTAACACTCTTGATGTCCTAGCCCCTGTCATGATGATCCGTTTGAAGCCCACATCCAAGTGCAACTCTTGGCAAGACTCTGACCTCACCACCCTTAAACTCAAGTGTAGGGTGGCTGAGAGGAAGTGGAGGGCATTCGGCTCCTTCTCTGACAAACTGTCCTGCTGCCTGCTCCAAAGGCAAAACAGACTCTGTCCTGTCCAAGAAGATAATTTACATCCAAGCCTGCATCTCTGTACCCTCTAACACGACCAAACTCTTCAAAATCTACAAGGAGCTAGCAAATCCTGCTGCAGTCTCCACCTTTCCTGTTCCCGCCCAGTCTCTCTGCATGGCACTGGCTACTCACGTCACCACTAAAACTCAGGACATCCTATCCTCTCTTCTTCCTCTCCCTCTTGCTCTCTCGGGCCCACTAGGCTCCCTCGCCTCCTTTCTCCTCTTTCCCTGTATTCTCTCCTGATGATGTTTCTAGACCAGTCCGATCTATGAAAGTCTTGTCCAAGCAGGTGCTCCCCTGCAGAACCATCGAGGACCACACTCACACCCTCGCTCCAGCCTTGCCCAATTTCTGCAATCACTCCAAATGTATTGTATCTGTGACCTTGTAAACTATGCATAACATGAAATGATATACCTCACCTATTGCAATGTACTACACCTGTATTTTACCTGTAACCTTATAAACTATGCATCTTTAAGTGTAACCTGTAAACTTGCACCCAGATACCTTTTGGGTGGGTGAGTGCTATATAAATCCAACTATTTTGTCACTGGAACTTCCCCTCCCCCTGAAGCACTCTTTTGCACCCCCTTCTTAAGAAGCCTTCTGCCGATCCTTCCTCTCTGGCAAACTACCGTCGATCTCTATCACTCCTTTTCTGGGTAAACTCCTGGAAAAGCCGGACATTACCCAGCTTACTCTCCATACTGAATCTGTTGGTTGTCTCCAGGAGCACAGTACGGCTTTAGAACAGCCAGAAGCACGGAAGCTGCTCTCCTGAACACCTGTGAAGACTTGCTCTCTAATCTTGACTCTAGCCTTCCTTCTGTCTTCATCCTCCTTGATCGTTTCACTACTGTCAACCACGCCATCTTGATCAATTGTCTCTGTGACAACCTGGGCCCTAGCCTGGTTGACTTCCTTCCTCTCCGATCAACCCTCCGAGTTCCAATTGGGGTCCTTTCTCTCCATCGCCTGTCTCCACATGTGGTGTTCCCAAGGGTTGTAACCTCTCACCCTGGCTCCTCTGGCCCATCTTATCTCTACCTTCTCTCCTAACTTTCAGTGTTATGTGGATGACACTCTGCTCTCCTTCAGGCTCCCCTCCGCCTCCTCTCCTGTCTCGCTCATTCCTGAATGTCTATCCACAATTCAGAAAGTGTGTGCCTCCAACGATCTCAGCCTTAATGCCACTAAGACTGATCCTTCTCGTTGGGACCCCGGCTCCCGCTTTCCCTCTGGCTGCTCTCTTTGCGCCCTGTTAGGGAGAGTTCTCCAAATGTGCAAATTTCCTTTACCTTTTGAGACCCCCAGCAACTTTGCTGCATTTCTAGGATTTTCTTTTTTATTTTACCTGGGAAGTGTGAGCCTTTTTCTCCCACTCTTCCATGTATTTTGTGTGTTTCACTTTTGTGTTCTTTGGTTATGGAGTTTTAAAACCACTCCAGTGGCATCATCTTTTTCTGGCTGTCACAGAGCACCTTCAGTGCAGTGGCACAGGGATGTCTTTCAGACTTCCCAACGTTTAAATACCTTCTCTGGGACTTACTACCGTCTTCCAGAGTATGTAAAGTTAAATTGGCTTTACTAGTCTTTTTAAATTTTCTGACCCAGCACACACTACCTTCCTATAGAGTGCTGGAGGGGTTGCTTCGCTTCCTCTGAGTCAAAACACTCGTGTAACAGTAAAATGTTACCTTTTCCTACTTTAAATGGCTGGTGGCAGTGGTTTAGATCAACTACCGTGATTTTTCCCGACCGCTAACAACGGTAGCTAAAAATCGGGTCAGCCATGTTTTTCAACATGGCGCCCCAGACCTGTCTGTAAAAACAGACTCCGGTCATCCTTTTTCACCATTTCTTTTAGGAAAAGTCCTTCTTGTGTTTGTCTCTGCGGGCCAAACCAGGTTTGGCCCTTTGTTTGTTGGCCTTTGGCGGGCTTCAGTGCTGAAGCCCTCCTCTGGCGCTTGAGTGTCTGGGGTGGACAGGATGTGAGGGAGCTGCCTGAAACTCCCTGTGCTTAGTCTCTTTGGAGACCTGAATGCACCCTGGCGTGATTGGCTGGCTGGCTGGCTGCCAGGCAAGGATAGCCACCCTGCTGTGTGAGTGACAGCCAGGCTGGAATGAATGGGGGAAAACTGTTTAAAAGCAGGTCTCTGGGACTTGGGAAGCAGAGTCGACCACTGGAACGAAAGAACCAAAGACGAGCTGAAGGAAGAGGACTGCTGCATCTCCTGGACGACCTGTGAAGCCCTGCTGCAGGTTCGAATTGCCTGAAACTCCATCGACGGAGAAGCCCTTCAAGGTTAACTTCTTCCCTGGAGTTTGGTGGGAACAACCAACTCGTAAGCCACCTGGACACCGTCCCCATCTGGTCGAATTTTGATCAGAGTGCTGTTGAAAACCGGATAGCCAGAGGGAAGGAAACCAGCTTGTGGACTTTAAGGCACTCGCACCTTAAACCAACGTCTTTCTACAGCTTTTGGCCTCATCCCAGGGCAGTGCAGGAACCTCCCGACATCATCCTCCTTGTCTCCACGACTGAAGCTTTGGAACAGCGAGATCTGCCAGTGCCTCAGCTACAGCTCTTCTTCATTAAAAAGGTACTGTGCAAACACGGTCCGGATCTATTTTCGGCCATCGAGAAAGTGTGTGAAACTTTCCTCAACTTCGAATGCTTGTCCTTTCCTAAACATTACTGAAACTTTTTTCGCCTAGCCAAATTCTTCTAAACTCTGTGGCAAAGACTTAACCGTTATCTACCAGAACCGTGCTATCCTATACAAAGACTCTTAACCATTGACTTTGGCCCAGGCCTATGAGAAGAATTGCTGGTTGCGTTTAACTGAAACCCTTTGCCCTGCCTATGAATGTATTTGGGCTGTCTATTCTTATAACCTTGTCTTTTTATCCCTTGAATAAGTATCTGAAGAGCCATTTTCCTCACACTTCAAAGGAGCTAAACTTGTTCAGTTACTTATCGGTTGGATATTTGTGGTGTATTAGTGTGTGATATTGAGCTGCTTATGCAGGTGTAAGGTTTTCTAACTGAGTAAATAAATGTATATTCTTTTACCAAGAAACCTTGAGTAAGTGTTTACTTGAATCACTGTATTGGTTGGTCCTTTGTGTAACTTGTTCTACTGCTCACTTAAACTCTTGAGATAAGTCTGGCTGCTCAGCCATCGCTACCGCTTTACTGTGTAGTACAGGCTTGTACCAAAGGTGAAATTGTGCTTACACTTGTAGTCTTAATTGCCTGTATGTTCCCAAAGGGTACTGCAGGTGATTCTGCTTAACAGTCCCTGTATCTGCGCCTTCCTGTGAGGCAAAAAACCTTGGTGTCATCTTCGACTCCACCCTCTCCTTCTCTCCCCACATCAGAACTTTCTAAGAAGTCCTACTACTAGCTGCCCCTCCTCAGAGGTGTTCTTTCTTTTCTCACTTTCCTTGGCCTCAAGCCCAGGGATTGTATCTCTCCAGCCCTCAAATCTTTCCACTGGCTCCCGGTGGCTGCAAGGAATCAAGTTCAAGACCATCTGCATCGTCCACAAGGCTTTCTGGGGCCGGGGACCACGCTAAATCCAATTCTCTTCCTAAGCATTTTCCTTCTCGAGCCCTCTGCTCATCCACCACCAACTCTGAGGGTCAGACACTTCTCTGTGCAGAGAGTGGGGGGTAGATCGCTCTCTCCCTCTGGAGCAGCCTCCCTGCCTCTCTGAAACTTGAGCAGGGCCACCTAAGGTTCCGGAAGCAACACAAGACCTTCCTTTTCGCTTCTGCTTTCTCTCCCTCACCCCCCCCCTGCTGATATACCTATCTGCAGCGCTAGCGCTAACTGGTGACCTGGCCACCCTCTGAACCTTAACAGGCACCAGGCTCCTTCTCGACCAATAGCCCTTTGCACTGCCTCCTGGCCTACCATGCACTTGGGAGCTTTATCTGAAACCCTACAGTACCCTGCCTCCTTGCACGCACTTGAGCCGGCCACCCCGGCAGCACTTACTTTCCTATTGCACTCTTACCCCTCCCTCCCACTGGCACTTCTCCTCTCCCTTCCCCCTCGCACATGCACCATCTGAATGACATACAGCCTAGTAAGATTGTTTGTTTTTGTCTCCCCTTCCTTGTCTTGTTGCGCCTAGAAACACTTGTATACAAGCAAGTTATAAATGACTTACCATATCACCAGCACTCCACATAAGGTGGGATGTGCTGGTCTCACCAAAATAAAGTTTAGAGAGGATAAAATATCCTTTCTATCCTTGGGAACTGTAGTTCCTTCGGAACTGCAGTTCTTTTGAGTCAGCCAAGTGCTGTCTCAGCTCAGGAGAGCAGGCATCAAAAATAGATCCCAACAAAAACAGATTTCTCCTTCCTTCAAAGGTAGTTACTCTGTCACTCCATCCATCAAAGATTTTCAAACATTCACACACCCTGTCGATCAGAAAAAGGAGTTTCAGCACAGCAGCAGGGCTTCACCGGTCAGTTCAAGGGTTCAGGAGGATGCAGCAAGTTTTGTTCACTGTTTCGTCTGGTTGTTCTTTCCAGTGGTCGACTCTGTCTTCAGTCCCAAAACTCTTGCCTTTTAAGCAGGTTTCTCCAATTCATGCTCATCCTAGCTGTCACTCACACAGCAGGGTGGCTGACCTGCAAGGACAGCCAGCCAATCTGGACTGGGTGCACTCAGGTTTCCCTGGAGGACCCCCAGCACTCCACATAAGATGGGGGTGTGCTGGACCCACAGAGGGAAAAGGTAAGTAACGCCAATTTCACTTTACTGTTCTTGGGAACTGTTAGTTCAACCAAGAAAAGGTATTTAAACCTTGTGAGAAATCTAAAGGATTTCTCTGTGACACTGCACTGAAGGTGCTGTGTGTCACCATACAAAAAGTAGATGCCTATGGAGTTTGCCAGACTCGAAAACAAAGGAAACGCATAATCCAAAAAATACATGAGTGCGAAAAAGGGCTCGCTCACTCCAGGGTTAAAATAATAATAAAGTCCTAAAGTCCAGCAAAAAGAGCTGGGGGTCTCTAAAGTTGAAGGGAATTAGCAAAGAAATGGAATTCTCCCAACACAATGCACCACAAACGACCCTCTACATCAGAGGCTTACCCTACCCCTGTTCCCACAGTTTTACCGAGCTCCACTCAATAGACGCCCCCCCCCCCCCTGAACGATTTGATAGAGTAATGAGGAGAATGTCTAGCTTTAACTTTTTTGATCAAAACTGATCAACTTCTCAAACTCCAGGGGCCCCCCCTCAAGGTGATAGCCTGATGCCAAAAGACCCGCCTAGGCACGGCACAGCCTAGTACCTCTACCTCTCAAGACATAGCCGACGACCTTCACTATTTTAACAACTCAGGTTCGCAGGAGCCTGGCTCAAAAGCAGAACAAGGAGACCAAAGTATATAGATGATGCAGACCAATATTATGATGATGTATACATCATTCAATCTCCAGAACAGATTTGCCAACCCTTGGCTGCTTATCAAGTGAGGATGGCCAATAAACTGCGCTCCTGGTGAGTTCTAATTGTCACAGGTGGGACGAGATTTCACAACAAATGGACTCTGCTCCAGATCCCCTAAAAACTATAACTGAAGGTAAAGAGATGGCAATCTGCAGCCTGAAAAATAGCCTGGAAGCAGCAGATAATGCTGGCCGGATAGTAGCTGAGGGGTACCCTCATTAAGGCCCATGCATGGCTACGCCAATCCGGTGTCAAGCTGGAAACTCAAGCCATCTGTTGGGGAGAATTCTCATAAATGTGCTAATTCCTCTCTAGCTTAGAGACCCCCAGCAACTGTGCTGGAGTTTGAATTTTTAACCTGGAGAGAGTGAGACCCTTTTTCCCCCTCTCTCGTGTACTTTTCTTTTTAAATCAGTTTTTGTTGGCATTTGGGTTACAACAACGCATAGTAACAATTGTATTATTTTTACTCATCCTGATCATATTTTCTCTCTCCCATCCCCCCTAGTCATGGATCTCTCATGTATTTTTATTTAATTTTGAACTGTTTCTTTTGGTTGTGGAGTCTGACAAACTTCACAGGCATAATCTTTTACATTGTGACACATAGCGCCTTCAGTGCAGTAGCACAGGGAAGTCTTGCAGATTTCCCAAAGGTTTAAATATCTTCTCTTGGATACACTAGTGTTTCCAAGAGCAGTGAAGTGAAATTGACTTTACTTATGTTTGTAACTTTCTAGACCCAGCGCACACACTCTTAATAAGGTGCTGGAGGAGTTACTTAGTATCCCCTTTGTCTAGTTTCTCATGTAACAATTTTATATCACCCTTTCCTCGATGAATGGCTGGTGGCAGTGGTTTACTTCTAACTACCGTGGTGCGCTTTTACAGTGGGCTGCGTTCGCAGCCACAGTAAAGCCCCCCAACGGTGCCATTTTTGTCAAAATGGCACCTGTCTTTTTACGCCATTTCTTTGTGGAAAGGTGGTCCTTGAGATTTACTCTGCACGCCAAACCAGGTTTGGTCCCTTTGTTCGTTTTTGTCTTTGGCGGGATTCACGAGTGCTGCCTGCCTCTAAGCTCCCTATGCTTAGTCTCCTAGGAGACCAGAATGCACTCTTAGGTGATTGGCTGGCTGGCTGTCTGGCAGGCAAGGTGAGCCACCCTGCTAGTTGACTGACGGCTCAGCTGGAATGAATGGGAGAAACATGCACAAAAAGAGAGGCTTTTTGGCTTGGAAGGCAGTCGACCACTGGACGAAGGAATCTGAAGAAGAACTTGAAGAGGACGACTGCTGCAACTCCTGGACCGTTGGTTAGCCGGTGAAGCCCTGCTGCTGTGCTGAAACTCCATTTTCGTTTCGACTAGAGAAGCCCTGCAAGGACGACTTCTCCCTTTGAGTTGGTGGGACTAATCTGCTCCAAAGTAAGCCACCTGGACATCCTCTTGATGCTGGTTGACATTGCACTGCAGTTGCTGCTGGAACCGAATAGCCACGGAGAGGAACACCAGTTCGTGTGCGTTGCTTTTTAAGCTGGCCAAGAGCTCGAGGAAGATCCTCCGGACTCCCAGGAAGCAGGACTGCCTGAGCCACCTCAACAGAGTGCGGGACCCCAGATGCAAGAACGCCTATCTCGACAGACAGGAACCTCGGTGTTGCGATTTGCGGTAGATGCTAGGAGCTGAAACACCGAAGTGCCACTTGTTTGAAGATTTCCGGTTGCGGTCGTTGACCTTCCCTTTGCAGTGCAGCAGTCCCCACAAGTCCTCCCTCTTCTTGTCCCCATGACTGAGGCACAGGAGCACCAGGATCTGCAGAGCTGCACAGGAACAGACTCATCTGCTGCACTTTTCTTCAACCTAAAGGTACTGTACAGCCTAAGAACTTACCTCTTGTTGTGTAACCTCACTTATCCTCGTTGGAGACTTGTCTTGGTTGCATCTGTAGAGTTGCTGTCAGCTTCTTTACCTCACAAGCCTAATCAACTTGTGGCCCTACTTTGATTTCTTCTATATTACAAAGACGTTTTTAAACATTGTGCAAGACTTTCTACTTACCTGCAAGAATTGCTTCAGTTCACCTTGACTTTTGCTAACTTAACATTGGCTGGTCTGGCTCCCTGCATGACTCTTCTCTTCTCTCCTCTGCTTATGTGTTTTGCCTTCCTTCCAGGAAAGGGTTAACTGACTTTGCATTGGGGGGTTATTGAAAGTACTTGCCTGGCTATGAATAATTTTGTGAATACTTGTCTTATTCTGAAACCTCTTCTTTGACACTCCTCTCAAAAATATTCTAAATGCAGGTCGAATGTAGAAAGTGCAGAGAGCGCATGAACGTTGAGACCGGACGAGCGTGGAGAGCAGAAGAGTGTGGAGGGCGTGATTGGACGAGTGGGGAGTACGAATGACTGTGATGAGTATAGATGAGTGTGGAGGATGAATGCTGTCGGCGGGTGAGTGTGGGGGGCAGCTGAGTGTGTAGGTCGGTTGAGTGTAAAGAGCGGACGAAGATGAAGAGCAAATGAATGTGGAAGACGGATGAATGTTGAGAGCTCATGAATGTACAGAGCGGTTGAGTGTAGAGAGCGGAGGAGCGTGGAGAGCGGATGAGCGTGGAGACCCGACAAGCGTGGAGAGCGGCTGACTGTGGAGAGCGGATGAGTGTGGAGGACGTGAGCAGATGAGTGGGGAGAGCGAATGAGTAAGGATGAGTGTGGATAAGCATAGATGAGTTGTAGATGAGTGTAGGAGGATGAATACTATTGGCGGATGAGTGTGGAGAGCGGATGAATTTGAAGAGCAAATCAATGTGGAGGACGGAAGAGTGTGGAGAGCCGTCGAGTGTAGAGAACAGTCGAGTGTGGAGAGCGGCTATGTGCAGAGAGCGGAGGCACGTGGAGAACGGAAGAGCGTGCAGAGTGGAGGAACGCGCAGAGTGAAGGAGCGTAGATAGCGGAGGCGCGTGGAGAGCAGAGAAGCATGAGAGCGACTGAATGGGGGGAGCGACTGAATGGGGGGAGCGGTTGAGTGTGCAGAACGGTGGGGAGAGCGACTGAGTGGGGAGAGCGACTGAGTGGGGAGAGCGACTGAGTGGGGAGAGCGACTGAGTGGGGAGAGCGACTGAGTGGGGAGAGCGACTGAGTGGGGAGAGCGACTGAGTGGGGAGAGCGACTGAGTGGGGAGAGCGACTGAGTGTGCAGAACGGTGGGGGGAGCGGGTGCGTGTGCAGAACGGTGGGGGGAGCGGGTGCGTGTCGAGAGCGGGTGCGTGTCGAGAACAGATAAATGAGCTGAATAGGAGACCGAATGAATATAGATGAGTGTAGATGAGCGGGGAGGAGGAGCGCTGCCGGCGGACGAGTGTGGAGCGCGGATGAGTGTGGAGGTTAGCTGAGAGTAATGAGCGGACGAATATGAAGAGCAAATGAATTGTGGAAGACAGATGAATGTGGAGAGCACATGAGTGAGTGTAGAGAGAGGTTGAGTGTAGAGAGAGGTTGAGTGCAGAGAGGCGAGGAGCGTGGAGAGCTGAAGAGTGTCCAGATCAGAGGACCGTGCAGAGCGGAGGCGCGTGGAGAGCGAATGAGCGTGGAGAGCGAATGAGTGTGGGGAGCGAAGGAGCGTGGAGAGCGAAGGAGCGTGGGAGCGGCCGAATGTGGAGTGCGGCCGAGTGTGGAGAGCGGCCGAGTGTGGAGAGCGGCCCTGAGTGTGGAGAGCGGCCCTGAGTGTGGAGAGCGGCCCTGAGTGTGTGGAGAGCGGCCCTGAGTGTGTGGAGAGCGGGGCTGAATGTGTGGAGAGCGGGGCTGAATGTGTGGAGAGCGGGGCTGAATGTGTGGAGAGCGGGGCTGAATGTGTGGAGAGCGGGGCTGAATGTGTGGAGAGCGGGGCTGAATGTGTGGAGAGCGGGGCTGAATGTGTGGAGAGCGGGGCTGAATGTGTGGAGAGCGGGGCTGAATGTGTGGAGAGCGGGGCTGAATGTGTGGAGAGCGAACGAGGGTGTGGAGAGCGAACGAATGTATGAAATGAGTTATGGGTGAATGGTGCATAGAGCGGATGTGAAGATAGAACGGACCTGACCGCTCAGAACTGCGCGACGTGCTTATTTTGTTTTGGAATGCAAAGAATCTTTGAAAGAGCATACTGCATATCACACCCCACGCTTACTCTCTCCTTACACCACCATTCAACTAGAACACAGAGATACTATGACACCATTCGGTATAACTGTTCTCATATCAACATCTGCCGCTCACCCCCCATCACTCTAAGTAAACATGGCTGGTCTCACACCCCCAGCCAGGCGTATCTCCTCAGGCCTAACGCCGCCACACTCGGTCTGGATAATTCCAGCCAGACCGAACACATATCCCTGATCTCTCAACCACCACACCTACCGCTAAGAAGCGGCTACCACATGAATTCTGCACCAGCTGCACACATACCGGTGCGCACACGCACCTTTGGACACTCTCTTATCTTTCCACTGACCCGAACTTCGGTTCCCAAGGGTGTTCAACCTACCAGCGCCTTCAGACCATACCAATGGTATATAAGGCGCTATACAAATGCAAAATAACAATAACGTCAGTTGGGACATGGCCAGACTGGAAGGAAGCATTAATAAATGCTGTCAAAAAGGGGGCAAGGTTAGGCCACAATCTTTAATGAGCTGAGCAGGATATAGACGTCACCCTTAGAGTTAGAGGGTTTGATGGTTTTTAGGAGAGAGATGACTTCAGATTCACGCATATCCTTGAAGTTGAATAACTGGGAGGAGTTGATTTTAGTCTCCTTGTTCTGGTTACTGTTCTGATTGGCAATTTGGAGGGTCAAGGCCTTTTGGTGAGCTAGGATTTTGGTTTGCAGGGTGTTTAGTTTGTTAAGCATGGCAGATTGGATGTTATTGCACCAGTTTTCATCCTTTAGGAGGGTAGGTGGTGGGGTGGACGGTGTTTCCAGCTCCCTAAAAATGGCGGAAATTTCTTTGGTGCCTGATTTTGCATTAGCTATCCTAGTGTTGAAGGAGTTGGCTTTGGCTTGGATTAGGCCCGATTTATAGTCTTTGGAAATAGCCTTGAAAACTAATTTGGTTGTATCATTGGGTTTGGTTTTCCAGTCTGCGAGGGCAGCTAGTTTTTTTAGCACGTAATTGGAGCAGTACCTTGGAGAACCAGGCATTGGTGTGCTTGGTTTTCTTGGCTTTCCTGAGAGTGAGGGGAGCGATAGTCAACTGCTTGGGTGATGGACAGTTTAAAGGCGCTTCGAGAAAAGGGCCTGGAGGGCAGGCACCTTGAGGAAGGGTGTGATCTTTTCTGCAGTGAGTTGATGTGGGCTTTGGTGAGAGCTGCAGGCAGAGGGATGGTGGGCTTGAAGGGGCCCTTTAGAGGTGTTGAGGTCAAATTGAATGTAGTGGTGGTCAGACCACGGGATGGGTGAGTTCTCAGTAATAAGCACTGGGCAGTTGTGGTAGGTGACCCAATCCAGCGAGCGGCCTTTAGAGTGAGTTGGCTTGCGCGAACCCTAAAGTAGATGAGGCTTTGTTCAAAGTGGCCGCGTGGGCGTCATTAGGATCGTTGAGGCCTTAGATTAAGGTCACCTGTGAGTAAGACTTTTGAGGTCTTTTTCAGATTGCCTGAGAGAGAGTGAATAGGGGAGTCATGGAATTCAGTGATAGGACCTGGGGGTCCATAGACAATGTGAAGAGCCAGGGTGACGTTGGGGGAGAGGTTGATTTTGAGTGGAAGGTAGTCACTGCGGTGGCCAAGGTCACCTTCCATTGTTCTAATAGCAAGGGTTTCTTTGGCGATGAGGGCTACTCCACCACCCCTTGAGAGGGAGCGGTCTTGCCTGTAGATGGTGAGGGCTGGGCCAGAGGTTTCATTCACCCAAGTTTCAGTAATAAGGAGGATGTCAGTATTATTCTTGAGGATGAGGTCATGAATGTCCAAGGCGTGAGCTGGGACAGAACGAGCATTGACCAGACCACATTTCAGGGTGGTGATAGGTACTGTTTTGAGGACAGCCTTGGAGACTTGGGGAGGCACCGTGGCGTCGTAGGCTACAGGCATACCAATGGGGTCAGCAAGCACAGGCATAGTCATGGCAATAAAGGCCACAGGCAAAGTCATGGCAATAAAGGGCACAGGCATAGTCATGGCAACAATGGGGGCGGCAAGCACAGGCATAGTCATTTTAATGGGGGCAGCAGGCATAGTCATGGCAATAGGGGCATCAGGCACAGGCATAGTCATGCCAACAATGGGGGCAGCAAGCACAGGCATAGTCGTGACAATGGGGGCAGCCTAGGTCAGTCTAGTGAAACGTCTGGTGCCAAACCAGAGGGAGGTCAGCAGAAACCCCCCCTTCCAGAAAACATTTGGTAAATGCTATGCTAGTGGGCCTACTGACCATGTGAAAGGGGATCCCAGATGCAAGGGTAAACCTTCAGGGGTCCACACTGCCTCCTTAGCCTTCATCGCTGAGGGAGAAGTTCATATGGCAAGTGGAAACGTTCACCTATTGGCTGAGGACGCCATTGGATTCTCATCCAGTGTTTCTTTAATGGCCCTGGGTCTGTGGGAACAGCAACATGTAGATGTGTATAACTCTATACCAGATAACAGAAACAAATACTACAGGGACAGTGTACTTGTGAATGGTGGGGGGACCCCTGCCATTAGAGACACTGGGGCCAGCATCACAGGGGTGGATGAAACCTTTTTCAAACCTGAGGCTGTTGCCAAGGCACCCAAAGGCCCCACTAAGCTTGCTGGCGGCCCTGTCCAGATGGTTCCAATACTACCAGCTCTCATCCAGTGTAACAATATGACTGAGGTGCCTGGGAGAGTTCTGCTGGGGAATGACTTGAAGACTCTTGGAGTTGTATCAAGCACCCCCAGGCCTCCCAGTAAAAGGAAGCGGGAGCAGACTAAGAAGGCCAGAGAGCTCACCTTGGATGACTCTGTGGGTTGTTACAGAGGAACCTATAACACCCAGTCCACAGGAAGAGCCAACCTCTACTTCCAGAAAAGAGACAAAGGGGAAACCCAAGGAAACAAGAGTAGCACTCCTGTGCACAAAACCAGGACATCCCCGAAAGGACTGTCCCAGGTCCCACCAGTGACCCCTCCACCAGCTGAGGCGGAGTGCGAGATTCAACCAGAGGATGGTGAGTCAGCTACTGATGATACAGAGCCGGAAGAAGACCTTCCCCCTGTTCCAGATTTGGATCCTAAAGACCATCCTGAGCTGCAGACTTTACAGGCAGAAGGTGACCCCTGCAGGGCAGACTTCAGCAGAGGTCAAAGAGTGTCCTACTCTTGAAGGACTTCGCCAACAGGCAGCTTCCCAGCTGGAAGGGCAAGAGCCAGGGAAGCACAGGCTGTACTGGGAGGATGGCCTCTTCTACAGTGAACCTATTGAGTCTACCCCAGGGGACTACAGGAGACTTGTAGTGCCTCAGAAGGTGAGACCCCAGTTTCTACAGTTAGCTCATGAGATCCCTTTAGCTGGTCACTTATGTTTTAAGAAGACCAAGGAAAGGATTTCTCTTTATTTCTACTGACCCCAAGATGGGGTCTGATGTAGATAAATTCTGTAGAAGCTGTCACACTTGTCACACTTCTGGCAAGAGTGGAGCCAAGAACGTGGCACCTTTCGGCTCCTCTTCCAGTGGTGGGAGTCCCTTTTGAGAGTGTAGGAATCGATATTGTTGGTCCCTTAGTCCCTCCCAAATCTTCATGCAACTGATTTATATTGGTTGTGGTAGGCCATGCTACCAGGTATCCTGAAGCCATACCTATGAGGACTGTTACTGCTCAGGCAGTGGCTAAGGCCCTGCTAGGCAAAGTTAGTATGCAGTACCCTCTGGGACCACTACACACAACTCTGACTACAGGTATAGGAAACCCAACCTTTGGTATAAGCTTGTGCTACACAGTTTTGGTAGTGTGTTGAGCAGCCAGGCTTATCTCAAGAGGGGTCAATGTGAGCTGTAGGGGAGTTGCACAGAGATTCACAGTGACAAGTATTTAAATAAACTCTTACACTCAAGGTTTCTTGAATAAACAATTATTAATTTATCAGTCAGTTAGAATAAGCCTTCTTTAGAAGGGAGCAATATAATAGTAATTCACAAATACACTTCAATACTGTACATTTTAGTTTCTAAATCAGTAAAGACGCTTTTGGGATGGCCCACAGACACAACCTACACCCCCAGGTGACTTTAATAGCTAGGGTGCTGGGGACATTAATATCTTGCTGTTGGCATTCAGGATACTGTTATAAGTTGATGAAAGGAAAAGGTTATTGGAACAACAAGAAATCACAGATTCTTAAGCAGACAAATACTTTTGGTTCCCTACACCTGTAATTCAGTATACCAGGCTATGCCAAAGTCAATGGGCAAAAGCCTTGTATAGGATGAAGCACTTCTGGTAGGTAAGTAGAAATGTCTTTGCACAATGTTTTAGAAGTCTTTGAAGAAAAGAAGAATCAAATGTAGGGCCACAAGCCGTTAGAGTAGTAGAAGATGCAAGCAACTCTACAGCAAGAAGTAAGTTCCGTCAGACTTTGTACAGCACCTTTAAAATGAGGAAAAGATGCAGCAGATGACTCCTGTTCCTGGGCCTCAGTCGTGGGGACAAGTGGGAGGACGTTGGGGGACTGCTGCACTGCAATGGGACGGTCACCGCTCGCAACCGGTAATCTTCAAATCCGTGGCTATTTAGTGTTTCAGCTACTTGCGTCTACTGCAAATAGCAACACTGCGGTTCCTGGCTGTCGAGAATGGACTTTCCATGCTTTTGGGGTCCCGCACTGTGTTGAGGGGCCTCAGGCTCGGTCAGTCCTGCTTCCTGGGAGTACGGAGGATCTTACTGAAACTCTAGGCCAGCTTAAAAGCAACACACACAATCTGGTGTTCCTCTCCCTGGTTATGGGGTTTCCAGCGTAAACTCTGTGGAAATTCAACCAGCTCCGAGATGGATGTCCAGGTGGCTTACTTTGGAGATGATTGGTCCCACCAACTCAAGGGGAGAAGCAGTCCTTGCAGGGGCTTCTCTGTCAATACCAATTTGAGTTTCAGCAAAGCAGCAGGGCTTCACCGAGCAAACCAATGGTCCAGGAGTTGCAGCAGGTGTCCTCTTCAAGTTCTTCTTCGGTTCCTTTGTCCAGTGGTCGACTCTGCCTTCCAAGCCAAATGCCTCACCTTTTATCCTGTTCTCTCCCATTCATTCCAGCCTAGCTGTCACTCACCCAGCAGGGTGGCTGTCCTTGCCGGACAGTCAGCCGGCCAATCACTACAGAGTGAATTTGGGTCTCCTAGGAGACTAAGCACAGGGAGTTTCGGGCACCTCCCTCCCTCACTTCCTGCCTACCCCAGACACCCTGGAGCCAGAGGCAGGCTTCACTCATGAATCCCTCCAAAGTCAAAGCTAACAATGGGACCAAACCTGGTTTGGTGTGCAGAGTAAATCTCAAGAAGGACCTTTCCACAAAGAAATGGTGAAAAAAGAAGACCGGGGCCATTTTGACAAAAATGGCACCCTTGGTTGCTTTACTGCAGCTGCAAACGCAACCCGCGGTAAGTGCACACCACGGTAGTTAAAACGAAACCACTGCCACCAGCCATTCAGTGAGAAAAGGGTAACATAAAAATGTTACAAGAGAAGCTAGACAAAGGAGATACTAGGTAACCCCTCCAACACCCTATTGTAAGATGGTGTGTGCTGGGTCTAGTCAATTTCACTTTACTGCTCTGGGAAACAGTAGTTTATCCCAGAGAAGATATTTAAACCTTGGGGAAATCTGAAAGACTTCCCTGTGCCACTGCACTGAAGGTGCTGAGTGACACAATGTAAAAGATGATGCCTATGGAGTTTGTCAGGCTCCATAACCCAGCTCAGAAATCGCAATAAAATACACGAGAGAGTGGGAAAAAGGGTCTGTCTCTCTCCAGGTTAAAAAAATATTTCCTCAAAATCCAGCAAAGTTGCTCTGGGTCTCTAAGGTAGAGGGAATGAGCACATTTCTGAGAATTCTCCCCAACAGGCCCTACTTGCTATTTTTACCAGGTTAGGTTTTCCGAAGGTTATCTCAGACAGGGGGACTAATATGTCCCACTACATCCAAGCTATGTGGAAAAACTGGAGTGACCTACAAGTTCTCAACAGCCTACCATCTCCAAACCTATGGTTTGGTGGAGAGGTTTAATAGAACTATGAAGAGCATGATAGGTGCTTTAGAAGAACCTCTTAGAAGAAAGATGTACCTCCTACTGCCATGCCAGCAAGGCGGATTCTGTGCTGTGGGCCCTCCAAAAACCTGACTGCCTTTTATTCAAGATCTGGATTTTCTTCAAATAGATCTGCATCTCTCTCGTGTGCAGGTGCTGCCTCCCTCTGGAATGGTCTCCCTGCCCCTCTCAAACTTGAGCTGGACCAACTGAAGTTCCAGAAGCAGCTCAAGACTTTCCTGTTCTCCTCTGCCTTCGCTCTCTCCCTCCCCTGCTGACCTGCCTATCTGCCACACCGACTGGTTGCCTGGCTACCATCTGAGCATAATGGATATTAGATTCCCCCATGATCAGTCTCCACTGCACCGCCTCCATGCTACTGCGCTCTTAGGGGCTGGAACTGTAACCTCTACAGTCCCCTGCCTCCTTTCACTTGCCTAGAGCTGCGATGCCCTGGATGCACTTACTTTGAGCATTGCTGCGCTGAACGCATTTCACCCCAAACCCCCCCCCCCCCCACCTTCCCTGCACTTTGGCTCTGTCGCACTTTGCACAATCTGAATGTCACTAGGCCTTGTAAGATTGTTTGTATGGTCTTCCCTCCCTTGTCTTGTCGCGCCTAGAAACACTTGTGTACATGCGCGTTATAAATGACTTGTATCATACCTTCCTACAGCCCCCTCTCCGTCCCATGATGAGCCTGGCTGCTCTGCCATTGCTATACTCCTTAAATGGTGCAGACTTGTACTAAGAGTTGGAGCTCTGTATTGCCAAGTAGATCGTTTTATAAAGTCTTTTGGGTGGACTTTAAAAATACTGTCCTAACAGTGTGCAGTTCCTGGTTGGAAGATCTCTGGCCTCTCGACGTGTAATAAGAGCCATGGGATGGTACACGAGACCCTATCGCAGCCCTTTGTGCCGTTAGTGTCACAAGTCATGAGGCGTAGCTGTACTATATCAAAGCTGGGGGCCGCCTTTCGTGCATTGATGGCCGGAGGGAAATGATGGGTAAATCTGGAGGTGCAGAGTTAGAGAGCTACTTGCTTCTTGTAGCTCAGGATGCTTGCTTTCATGGTTTGTTAATTTGAACCGAAGACAAATCTTGTTTGCATGCAGTTTTAGTCCAATTTAATGAATTCTACCACGGTTCTCTTCCTCAGCCTAGTTGAGCCATTCTTGAGTCTTCTGACAAAGGAGGTACTGCACAGTGAGAGCGACGCCCCTAATGGGGTCAAGTTTCACCTCATCGACATCTACCTGGAGGAGCTTGCCAAAGTCGGATCGGAGGAGGTGAGCTCAGTGTGACTACAACCCTGTTCTGTCTTATGCTTCCTACGCATCCCTTCAAAGGACTGGCTTTTTCTTTTTCAAGTGAAATTGCTTGTTTAAATTGTCACTTGGGAATGTTCTCTTCCCACTACGCAAGTCCAACATCTATTTGCATTGGTTCAGATTAAATGTAAAGGCAACCAGCTGTGCAAGCAGACATGTTTGCACTGGGAGCCATTGCCCCTATTCTATTTTGACCTTCTTATGATATTTTACTTGCATTTGTGTTTGTTTGTGTTACAAAAAGACTGCAGAGTTCAGTTGCTCTTTAGTTGCGGTAGTGAGAACAAGTTGACCCTTTACAACTAAAATGTATAATTTGTGCAGTTCTGCAAGCCCATTTTCTGGAGGTGGCAGAGAGGCAGGACATTTGGGGATGACAAAGGGAGAGACGGGGAATAAAGGAAAGAGAACAGGGGAGATGGGAAGGCGTGGGTTCAGGAAAGAAGGGGAGTTGGGGTGCTGGGAAAGGGGCATTGTGGGAAAGTGGACAGAGAAGGAAAAGAGGTGGAGACGGCGTTGGGTAAGATTTTAACCTTGGTGCTAAATCTACCTCATTTATGAGAAGCCCAGAACTTTTTGCTGCACTGGTAGATTTTTCCCTATACTTCAGTGAGTGGGAATCTTTTGTCCACACTCACAGATCCTTTTACTCATTTTATGGGTGTCATTTTTAAGACTCTCCATAGTGTCCTTTTAATTTTCTACAGCATGGGGTCTGGCATGGATTCACACGCTCATGAATATTCCCCGTCGTCAGGCCGGGAATCCTCCGTAAAAGAAAAAAGGTTCTAGACCCAGCACACACCATCTTACAATGAGGTGCTGGAGGGGCTACTTAGTATCCTCTTTGTCTATCTTCTCATGTAACATTTTTATGTTATACAATTAATGGCTGGTGGCTGTGGTTTACTTTTCCCTACCATTGTGTTTCTACCGCGGGCTGCAATTGCAGCTGCTGAAAAGCACCGATGGGTGCCCATTTCTCAAAATGGCCCAGTCTACTTTTTTCGCCATTTCCTGTTGGAAAGGTCTTTCTTGAGATTTACTCTGCGTGCCCAAACAGGTTTGGCCCCTTTGTTCGTTTTGTCTTTGGCGGGGTTCACTGTTGAAGCCCGCCTCTGGCTCCAGTGTGTCTGGCACGGCAGGAAGTGAGGGAGGTGCCCGAAACTACCTGTGCTTAGTCTCCTTGGTTATAGGAATGCACCCAAAGGTGATTGCCTGGCTGGTTGTCCTCAGAGGACAAGCCACCCTGTTGTGTGAGTGGCAGGCTACAAATGAATGGGAGAAACCTGCATAAAAGGCGAGGTGTTTTAGACAGACGGCAGAGTCGACCACTGAACGAAGGAATAGAGTGCTTGCTGCAACTCCTGGACCGTTGGTTTGCCCGGTGAAGACCTGCTGCAGTGCTGAAGCTCTGAATTCGTCTCGACTAGAGAAGCCCTGCGAAGGAGGACTGCTCCCCTTTGGTGGTTCGGACCAATCGACCCCAAGACTAACTAATCTGGAAATCCTCTCGGAGCTGGCTGTACTTCCATTGCTGCTGCATGAACCGATTACCAGCGAGAGGAACACCAGAATTGAATGCATCATTTTTAAGTCAGACCTGAGCCCCAGGAAGGTCCTCCGGACTCCCTCGAAACAGGACTAACCAAGCCTGAGCGACCTCAATCGAGTGCTGGACCCCAGAAGCAAGGAAAGCCCACAAGGTATCTGAGAAACGCAGTGGTGCTATTTGCGAAAAGCTGAAACCGCGAAGTGCCGCTGTTCTGAAGTTTGCCCATTGCTGCTGCCGACCTTCAAAACCTAGTGCTGGAGTTCCCAGTCATCCTCACTCTTGTCCCCACAACTGAGGCCCAGGAATAACAGGATCTGCCAGACTACAACAGGAACAGAAGCCAGCTTGAACCAATTTCTTAACCTCTTGTTGTGTAGCATTGCTAGCTCTCAGTTGAGGCTTGTCTTTGTTACCTTTTGCAGAGTTGCTTGCAGCTTTGCCCATCACAGGCCTCCCAGCTTGTGGCCCAACAGTGATTTATTTTTCAACAAAAACTCTCTAACATTGTGCAAGACTTTTACTTGCCTCCAAGAAGAACTCCAGCTCCCCTAGACTTTGCTCAATTGATATTGACTTTCCGGGCTCCCTGAAGACTTTTCTAACCTCTGACTTTGTGTTTTGATCTGTCCCTCCAAAAAGTCGCACATTATCTTTTGTGTAGCTGGGAAAGGGTTAATCTACATTGCATTGGGGGGTTTAAAAGTGCTTACCTGTTTGACAAACTTGTTAACCATTGTTTTCTTCCTTAACTGTTTCCTTTTTGACACCAAACTCAGTATTGCTCTAAATGTACCAGTAAAGAAGTCTTATTCAAACTGACTGCTAAATTAATAAATAATTGTTTAATCAAGAAACTTTGAGTGTAAGTGTTATTTGGATACTTTTCACTGTGTGATAACCCTAAAGCTCACATTGTCCCCTCTTAAGATAAGCCTGGCTGCTCAGTCACTCTACCAACTTGTGTAGTACATGCTTACACCAAAGGTTGGGGTTGAACTATTGCCAAGAGGACAGGGCTGGTGCAGTCTCCCAGAGGGTACTGCATACTATCTTGCCTAATAATAGTTAATGGAGAAACAGTTGGAGACGATGGGAGAAACGGAGAGCGCAGTCTATGTGGAGAGGTGGAGAAAGAAGCAGAGGGGGAGGGTCAGGATAGGACCAACGTGGCAGAGTAGCACAATGCAGTCACTGGGCCAAACACAGCTAAATTCAAATTGGAACAGTGGGTGGATCCCGGTCTTCTTTTTTCGTCATTTCCTGTTTGTGAGGTCTTTCTTGGGTTTTACTCTGTGCGCCAAACCTGGTTTAACCCTTTTTGTTTGTTTTTTGCCTTTGGCGGGCTTCAGTACTGAAACCCGCCTTTGGCTCCAGTGTGTCTGGCAGGGCAGGAAGTGAGGGAGGGGGTGTGCCCGAAACTCCCCTGTCCTTAGTCTCCTTGGTTACCTGAATGCACCCAGTCCTGATTGCCTGGCTGTGCTTGAAGGACAGCCACCCTGCTGTGAGTGACAGCTCGGCTGTGCATGAAAGGGAGAAACCTGCATAAAAGGCGAGGCTTCTTAGACTGAAGACAGTCGACCACTGGAAGAAACATCTGACAAACTAATTGTAAAGGGAAGCTTGCTGCTTCCTTCTGGACCATTGAACTGCCTGGTGAAGCCCTGCAGCTGTGCTGAAACTCCTTTTCCAAATAGACAAGAGAAGCTCCGGAGAGGACGACTACTTCCTTTGGGTTAGTTGGACCAACTAACCCCTGAGACTAACTTTCCTGGAAGACCGTCCCCAACTGGCTGTACATTTTGGTGCTGCTAGAACCGAGTGCCAGGGATCGAGAAATCCGCAGTCGAGTGCCATGTCTGTAAGCCGGCCAAAAGCTCCAGGAGTCTCCGGAGGATCCTCCTGAAGCAGGAGTGAAGGAAGCCCAACTGGTGACCAAGATCTGCGGTGGTGCTGTTTACTGCGCACTAAAACCACAAAGTGCTGCTGACTTGAAAAGAGCCTGTAACTGCCTCCAAACTGCTGTGCAAAGTTCTCCAGACGTCCTCCCTCTTGTTCCCACCACTTAGGCTCAGGAACACAGGATCTGCAACCAAGACAGAAGCCAGCGGGATCCTTCAACCTAAGGTACTGTTCTGACTAAGGGGTACTTGTCTGTAGCTTTGCTCTTCTCCTTCGAGACTTGCAGTAGCTTCTTTTCTAGAGTTGATTTCAGCTCCAACTTTCACAAGTGTAACAGTGTGACCCTACAGTGATTTTTCTTCAACAAACTCTCTAACTTTGTGCAAGACCTTTACTACCTAAGAAGTGCCTCAGCTCCTGCTCCCTCCTTTCCTGTCGCTCTCTGGCCGGCCTCTCTTGGCCCTCTTCCTGCTCCCACCTGCGAGGCTAAAAACCTCGGGTTTGACTCCACACACTCCTTCTCTCCTCACATCTGACTTCTCCAAGAAGTCACCCCACCGGCTGCACCTACTCGGAGGTATTCTATCTTTCCTCTCCTTCCCCCAGAAGCTCACCGTCTCCAGAGCTCTGGTTCTCTCTAGGCTTGGCTATTAAAACAGCCGCTTTCTAAATCTGCCTGCTTATACTCTCCACCCTCTGCTACTCATCCAGAACAGGACTGCAAGACATGTCCTTGGCCTCAAGCCCAGGGATCATATCCCTCCAACCCTGAAATCTCTTCATTGGCTCCCAGTGGTTGCAAGGATTAAGTTCAAAACCGTCTGCATTGTCCACCAGTCCTCCTGGGGCTTGAGGCATCTAAACCTTCAACTGTCTCTTCCTAAATATCTTCCTTCTCGAGCTCTGGTCGTCCTGCTTCTGATGGGTCCTGGGGAGACTACTGGAGCTCCTGGCCAGTTTACAGACGTTGCACTAGACTATGCATTTCTCGACTCCTGGCACTTGGTTCCTGCAGGAACAAAGAAGTACAGCCAGTTACGGAAGGTCTTCCAGTAAAGTTCGAGGTTAGTTGGTCCCACTAACCCAAGGGAAGAAGTCGTCCTTTCCAGAGCTTCTCTTGTTGATGCAGAAAAATCAGGGCTTCACCTGGGCGATTTAGAGGTTCACGAGGATGCAACACGCTTGGTTCATGGTTTCTTCGGGTTGTTCTTCCCAGTGGTCGACTGTCTTCAGTCCCAAAACCCTCGCATTTTAAGCGAGTTTCTCCCATTCATGCACAGCCTAGCTGTCTCACAGCAGGGTGGCTGTCCTTGAAGGCCAGCCAGCCAATCAGGACTAGGTGCATTCAGGTTTCCCTGGAGACAATTGACAGGGGAGTTTCATGCACCTTCCTCACTTCCTGCCCCTTCCTCACTTCTTGCCCTTGCAGACACACTGGAGCCAGAGATGGTTTTCAGTACTGAAACCCGCCAAAGGCAAAATGAACAAAGGGCTCAAACGTAGCTTGTCATGCAGAGTAAAACCCAAGAAAGACCTCACAAACAGAAAATGGTGAAAAAAGACGGGCCATTTTGACAAAATGGTCACCCATGGGTGCTATACTGCAGCTGAGGATTCAGCCTGCGGTAGAAAAGCACAATGGTAGCAAATTTAAACCATTGCCACCAGCCATTTAAAGTAGTGAGGGTAACATATACATTTTTACACGAGTACGTAGGATAAGGGGCTACTAAGTAACCCCACAGCAATCCACTTAAGGTGGGGTGTGCTGGACCTACAAAGAGAAAAGATAAGTAAGGTCAATTTCACTTTACTATCCCTGGGAACAGTAGTTCACACAAGGAAAGGTATTAAAACCTTATGAGAAATCTAAAAGATTTCTCTGTGACACTGCACTGAAGGTGCTCTGTGTCACCATGCAAAATGTAGATGCCTATGGAGTTTGTCAGACTCCAAAAAGAAAACCCGATGATCCAAATCGTATCAAAACACATGAGAGAGTGAGAAAAAGGGCTCACTCACTCCAGGGCTAACATTAAAAAGTCGTAAGTCCAGCAAAAGAGCTGGGGATCTCGAAGGCTGAAGGAAATTAGCACAGAAAGGAGAATTCTCCCTAACGGCTGCTTCAACCCGCAGCGCCATATTCTTCCCACCCTCCCGTTCCATTCCTTTCTTTTTTATTTTTTTAGGAAAAACCCAACCCGCCGCCGCAGCATCACTCCATCTCCCATTGCTGGCAGCCATGGAAATGGCCCACCGGCTCCTTATGGAGCCCCGACCTTCCAGATACATGGCGGCCATCTGGCGCTAGTATTTTCTTTCAAGGAACAGGGCTTCCTTGAATGAAAATACATTATTTTGAACACCCCGGGTTTCCGATGCTGTTTCCGGCTCGGAAACTGAGGGTGCTAATATCTGGCGGACCAGATCATGTTTTATCGGCCTGGAAAGACTCTTTAAATAGGGCCTTTAACTTGGACCCCGGGCTGATTACACCCCATCTGGCCCGCTGGATTGGCTGTTAATGCTATATTGTACCATTCTTTTCTTTTATAATTTTATTTTTATTGATACAGCTGATTACAATCAACTTTTCAATATAAGAAAAACATTAAAACAGTAATCAAAATCTTCATCAAATCAGTAAGAGTAATATCTTTGACAAAGTTCATTCTTAAGTACTCTTAGAAAGGAGAAGAAAAAAGAAGAGTGACATTAATCCCCTGATTTGATTGATCTTTAGTCCTTATTTAAGTCTGTTTTTTAGAAAGTTTAACCCACAAGGCATAACCCAGCTTTCTGTTATCCACTTATATCAACCTTCGCCACAAGTCTTCCTTGTTGGAGATGAAAATATCTTTGAATAGATGTTTAAAATAGTACGCCCTAGTTTCTGATAAGGATTCACATTCTCTCATTAAATGTTCCATTAATTCATTTGGAGATTTGCAGTATCGACATACGTTCTCGTACTGTTGAATGATCTTGCGTCTCGCTTTTAGCTCATTGGTGTTACAAAGGTTCAATCGGAATCTCATGATGCCTGTTCTATAAGTTAATCTGGGAGATTTTATCAGATACGATGGAAGTTGGCCGTATTTCTTCATATAAAGATTGGGATCAAAGTCTTTGTATCCAGTACATTGATCGTTGGTTTTTATCCAGTCAGCTCGCTATATCTTTAGCTTAGTTTTATCTGGATTAGCTATTAAAAGTTCAAGTGTAGCATCAGCTTCTTTTATAATCAATTCGACAGATTTTCTCCATGATCTGACAAATATTTGGGATAAAGTACTTAGATAATGTACTGTCTTTATTAGGGAGTTATCTGTGTCTTTAGCTGTAATACATTTGCTATATAGCGCACATTTTCTCCACTTGTACATTGCAGATAAATAGAGAAGTCCCATTTTGTATCGCAGAATTGGCATAGGTTCAGATTTAGGCAGCTGTACAACTGCTCTCCAATATCGGGTTTCAATTTTATGCCAGTAGGTATCTAAGTTCACTGGTTTGGTTTCAGCATCATAAAGAATGAAAGGTATGACTTTTTTTTGTAATATGTCAACACCAGAATAAGCAAGAATTTCCCATATTTTGCATGTATGATTCTTGATTGGGAGATAGCAGTCGTGATTTTACTTTTAATTGTTACTTCATATGGCTCGTCTTTGATTATTGTTGTTTAATCCCAAATAGCTATATACATTGGTTATTGGGAGTTCTCGAAAGCTCTTAAAATCTATATATTGCCTGAACATTTAATGTACTGTACTTGCATTTAATTTATTGTATTTATTACATTTGTAGAGTGTGCGTAAACACAAAGGCGTGAAGGCGGCGTGAGCTTAGAGGCATGGTTACAAATATGTAAAAGTCAGGTTTGAACAGAGGTTCCAAGTCCGATCTGTTCAGTTAAACAGAAATATCTTTAGTGTTTTTCTAAAGATAGTCTGAGTTTTCCTTTCTAAGGTGGGGTGTGAGGGTGTTCCAGAGCACAGTGGCGTGGGCGGGGAAGCTGGATCCTCCTGCTCTGGTTCTTCTGAACTTGGGTGTTTGCAGGAGGTTGGCATAGGCAGTTCTGGTGGGTCTGGAAGAGGTTGGTTTGGTGATGCGCTCTGAGAGGTATTGGGGAGAAGTGTTATTGATGCAGCAGTGGATTAAGGTAAGAATTTTGAAGGAGATACGGTCCTTCCCTGGGGGGAGGAGGGGGTGTATATATATATATATATATATATATATATATATAATTTGTGTGTGTGTGTGTGTGTGTGTATATATATATATATATATATATATATATATATATATATATATATATTTCTGAGGCTTGTGGAATCTGCTTAGATCACATGCTGTGCATAGGCCGACATCTAGTGGAAGCTGCGGAGTATTAGTTTGTTTCTCGAAACTCGAAAATGGGCGTCGACACAGGCGTGCCAGTAATACTATCCCTAGTGTGACGTCCACTGTACCCAAGATCCCTCACGCGTCTAGGATCCTCAGATTGTTTTTTTCCGCCATACTGGTCGGAAGCATCTTGCGGAGTTCCCTGGCCTTAGCCATACTTTTGCTAATTATTGAAGATTAACATTATTATTGACATCCTTCCCCACCCCAACGTCGACCCTCGACGACGGCTGGAGAAGACATCGACCGTCGGCTGCTGCACGACGGATCTGGGCCTCGGAAGGCCGCTGGCCTCGGCCCGGGCCTAGTAGGCCGCTGGCCTCGGCCCTGCAAGTAGGGAGAGTGGGGGGTGGTACATACTCTTCACTCTTGGTATATAGGTACACCTTATATATTTCCTACACTTAAGCCCGCTGCCTCAAGGTGCGTATGGAGGGTACCCCTTTCCAATTCTGCCCCAAGTGCAACCGCAAATACCCTTGGGTCGACAGGCACGCCACGTGCAATCTCTGCTTGCCAAGGGACCACCCCGAAGCCAACTGCAGAGCGTGTAGTAGGTTTGAGCCTAAGACACTTAAGGACCGTTCGACAAAGCGTTGGGCCCACCACGCCAGGCAGGCGGCCATGGCAGCGGAGGGCGCCTTCAGCGATGGCAGCGACGCCGTACTTTCGGACGGCGAGGGCATTACGGCGTCGAAGGACTGCCGAGCGCAGGTCCCCGACCTCGGAAGGTTGTCCGGCAGGGCGGCTATGGGGAAGACCCCCGGCGACGCAAGCGCTACACACCCTACACACACTAAACACACTAAACCCAACCGAACCTCGCTGACGTCGATTTCTCGGAAAGAGGCACAGATAGAACGGTCCGACTCGGTGTCCTCTGGGCGCTCTCGATCGAGATCACCTCATGACGCAAGGCAATCATCCACTCTTGCCAAGAGTGCCTCGCTCCCTAGATTAACGGAAGTTCGATCGTCGGAAGACGAAGACGACTTCCACCCCCAGGCCGCGCTCCAGGAGACCGAGGCCGCAGTTAACACCAGCGAGGCCCCACGCTCGAAACAAGATACCTCTCCCGACCCTCGACGCCAGGCGTCGAAAGTCTCTGGGGCCTCCAAGGGGCAGGGAAAACATTTTTCCATGCACGGGGAGGGGGGGAAACAGCGGAAAGCACAGCCATCCACTCCTGTAAGACCATCCTTCCACCCTAAGCAGACAGACACACATAAATCTACTGGGACATCAACATCCAGCAAGGGTACCCTTGATAAGTCCTCTAAGTTGCCTACTAAAGTCATACCCTGTTCCAAAGAATGGTCCATTGAAGACATAGACAGGGTCATGTCAAGGATGTCTTCCTTAGCTGATTTTTATGACAAAAACCCAGAACATTTCCTTTCGTATGACCCTCAAGGGCCCACACCCTCAGGCTCCTCTGATCCTATCCCCCTAAGTAGGAAAGCCCGGTTCGAAAGACCTGAACCCTTCGAGGTGCAGCCTTACTCTACTCCATACTCTACTCCACACCCCAGATACCAAGGACAGCCTTTCCCTGAAGGGGACCAGGAGTTTACAAGTATGGAGGAACAAACCGGGACTGAATACTATGCGGATGATGAGGACCTGGAGGAGGTAGAAGATGAGCAGGAAATTTACAGAGTAGATTCCCCGGTAGAGAGCGAAGCCCCAGTTACCGACTCGCCAGTTGATAACCAGCCCCTTCTTAATGAAGTTCTCGCTCGCGCAGCAGAACATTTTCACATCGACACCCACGGTGTACAGGAGGAAAGGGACTTCGCAGAAGAGTTGGTGGGAGAGAGGAGGCCGGTCGCTCAGACCATCCCTATCCTTAAATCCATCCAACGTAGAATAGATCCATCCCTGGTGAATCCTAACCTCACCAGAGCCGTCAACCCCAGAGTCGAAAAACTTTTTCGGGCAGCCCAGTCTGACCCTCTTTATATAAGAGGACATCTTAAACCAGACTCCCTAGTGGTTACCAACACTCGGAAGAGGGCTGGGACACCCTTATCGTCGTCAGAAGCTCCTCCCGACAAGGAGAGCAAAAGACTGTACGGGTTTGGCAGGAAGGTAGCCTCAACGTCCGCCTACCAAGCAAGGATCGCAAACTCCACCACCCTGTTGGCAAGCTACAACTGCCATCAATGGGAAGAGGTTGCGGCGCTCATAGCCTCTGCTCCTGAACCGTTAAAGGGCCAGTTGGCTCGGATCTCGGCAGAGGGGAGAGCCGTGTCTGGTTGCATATTAAAAGCAACTTTCGACGCCGCGGACAACGCAGGAAGACTGATAGCAAAAGGTACTGTTATCAAGAGACATGCGTGGTTACGGCAGTCGGGGTTCAAGACAGAAACCCAGGCTTCATTAATAGACAAGCCGGTGGAACCCGATCTATTGTTTGGGAAAGCGGTCGAAGACGCACTTAAGAATGCCAAGGACGAGTACGAAACTCTCAAATCCCTTGGCCAGCTTACCAACAAACCCCCTAACCAGAGGGGGAACAGTAATTTTCGTCGCCCACGCGGCCAAAATTCACAAAAAGGCAACTATGCCCAAGGACAGGTGACAACAACCAGCAGTCTACCCAAAGTTACAGCAGGGGTAACAAGAGAGGTCGTGGAAGAGGCAGAGGCAGCCCCAACAAGGGAGGGGGCACGCCTCCACCAAAGCAGTGACGCTCAGTTCAGGGTCCCTTCTCACGCAACCCCAGTAGGGGGACGCATTTCCAACTTCACCCAGGCTTGGGAAGGGATCACCTCAGACAGATGGGTGCTGTCAACAGTGTCCACAGGATATTGTATAGAATTACTGCAGCGTCACCGGAACCACCCTCCACGACAAAGAATACACTCCTTAGAACATCAGAAGATCCTTCTCGAGGAGATCGCCATTCTGCTAGAAAAGGACGCGATAGAACTCGTCCCAGGACACCAGGTAAACAAGGGTATCTATTCAACTTACTTCCTTGTGCCAAAGAAAGATTTGACAATGCGCCCAGTATTGGACTTGCGGCCTGCCAACAAGTATGTCAAGCCCCAAAAATTCCGTATGACCACGCTACAAGAGGTAATCCCCCCTCCTAAAAAAGGGGAGTACATGGCAACCTTGGATATGAAAGATGCTTATTTTCATATTTCCATGCTCCCAGCCCACAGAAAATACTTGCGCTTCAAGGTAGACAGTCGCCACTACCAATTCAAGGTACTGCCCTTCGGGATAACTTCAGCACCAAGGGTATTCACCAAGGTACTGGCGGTGGCAGCTGCACACCTACGCAGGGAGGCAATCCCAGTGTACCCTTATCTGGACGACTGGCTCATAACGGGGGAAACCCCAGGAATTTGCAGGTCAAACATTCAGAGGACTATCGACCTCCTCCACGAATTAGGCTTCTCTATCAACGAGAAAAAATCCAGTCTGGTGCCAAGCACCTCAAAACAGTTCCTAGGAGCAATCCTAGATACTCAGAAAGGGTTGACCTTCCCTTCGGAAGAGAGAATTCGGAATATACTACTGCAGATTCCACATTATCAGTCAGGTCAACAAATAACGGTACGCAAAGCTATGCGGTTACTGGGCATGATGGCGTCATGCATTTACCTGGTCCCCCACGCGCGTCTGCGCATGCGTCCCATGCAGGAATGGTTGTGGTCTCAGGCAAGTGGTCAGTGGGACGATCTAGTGGTCGTTTCGCCAACACTCGTACAGAGCTTACACTGGTGGACAAGAGAGAATCTCGCAAGGGGAAAACCCTTCTACGATCCCGAAGTACAAGCAGTGGTGACTACAGATGCATGCCTGACTGGGTGGGGAGCTCACCATCTCCACCACACAGCTCAGGGTCTCTGGTCTCACTCAGTAGCCAAGAACCACATCAACCTGCTGGAGCTTCTGGCAGTATTCCGAGCGCTTCGGGCATTCGAGCCCCATCTGCTAAACTTGTCGGTGCAGATTCGGACGGACAGCACGACAGCCATGTTCTATCTGAACAAACAAGGAGGGACTCGTTCGCCAAATCTGTCCAAGCTTGCCCAGAAAATCTGGACATGGGCACTCAGACGGAACATCTTCCTGTCATCTCAACATGTTCCAGGGGAGCTCAATTCCCTAGCGGATGCCCTAAGCAGAGACTCCCTCCCAAAAGAACACGAATGGGTCCTTCACAGAGATATCGTAGAGGATCTCTTCTCTCAGTGGGGTTTCCCCACTATAGACCTATTCGCCACAAGCGAAAACAAACAATGCCCAGGATTTGCATCCAGGTTCCCCCAGCCAGACTCCCAAGGGAATGCCCTGTGGATGAACTGGTCAGGGATGTTTGCGTACGCTTTTCCACCAACTCCTCTCATCAGGAAGGTGGTGTACAAGATGAACAAGGAATCGATGACGCTCATCCTAGTTGCTCCCATGTGGGCGAGACAACCATGGTTTCCACACCTACGCAGGATGGCGGTGTGCGAGCCCATCAAACTCCCAGCCTGGTACAACCTACTGTCCCAGCAACAAGGTCAAACAGTGCACCAGGAACCCAACTCAATGAACCTGGCAGCATGGCTCCTGAAGTCATAGAGTTTGGGCATCTCAATTTACCACAGAGGTGTATGGACATCCTAAAAGAATCCAGGAAACCAAACACAAGGCACTGTTACTTTGACAAGTGGAAAAGATTTGTTATTTGGTGCCAGAATAAACAAATCAACCCGGTTAATTGCACTCCTTCCAACGTTGTAACATACATGCTCCACCTGCTGGACGCAGGTTTGGTTTTTAACTCTCTGAACGTACACCTGGCAGCCCTCTCGGCTTACACCACATCCCATAACAAGGTATCGTGGTGGAAAGTACCAGTAGTTAAAGCCTTCATGGAAGGAGTAAAGAGACTTCACCCTCCTATTTCGAACCCACCGCCAGGATGGGACCTCAATGTGGTGCTAGCTAAGCTCATGGGCCCCCCTTTCGAACCCATGCATAAAAGTAGTCTCAAACACCTGACTTATAAAATGGCCTTCTTAGTAGCCATTACCTCTATAAGAAGGGTCAGTGAAATTCAGGCTCTGTCAGTGCAGGATCCTTTCTTTACTATCCACAAAGACAAACTGGTTTTATGCACACCCCCTAGGTTTTCACCTAAATTTATATCTAAATTCCATGTAAACCAGTCCATCGAGCTTCCGGCTTTCTTCCAGAACCCGCAAAGCTCGGCTGAGGTGAAACTACACACCCTAGATGTGCGTAGGGCGGTCCTCTACTATGTAAACAAAACCAGACCGCTAAGGAAAACAGATCAACTGTTTGTCTCCGTAGCTACAGGCAGAGAGGGAGATCGCGTCTCTAAGGGCGCTATCTCGAAGTGGATTATCAACTGTATACAGCTGTGTTACTCTCTTTCTGAAAAAACTCTGCCTTTTACGCCAAGAGCCCACTCTACTAGAGGCATTGGGGCCACTCTGGCTTTCATTGCAAATGTTCCCCTCGACACCATTTGCAAAGCAGCTACTTGGAGCTCTATTCACACTTTTACTCAGCATTACTGCATTGACACTCATTCCAAGACAGATACGCAAGTGGGACAAGCGGTTCTGAGACACCTGTTTGCTCATGACTCTTCTCACATCCCACCTCCTTCTTCTGGTACTGCTTGCTAATCTATGCACAGCATGTGATCTAAGCAGATTCCACAAGCCTCAGAAGGGATACATTACTCACCGTAATCGTATTTCTGATGCTTGTATCTGCTTAGATTCACATGCGACCCACCCTTCCTCCCCTCCGAGAGAAGGCGCATGATTGCTGGTAGTCTTACCTTTCTGTCTATCTGCTTGGATTATTAGTACTCACGCTACTCTTCATGCTTCCTCATGTCAGAAAAAATACAATCTGAGGATCCTAGACGCGTGAGGGATCTTGGGTACAGTGGACGTCACACTAGGGATAGTATTACTGGCACGCCTGTGTCGACGCCCATTTTCGAGTTTCGAAAAACAAACTGTAATACTCCGCAGCTTCCACTAGATGTCGGCCTATGCACAGCATGTGATCTAAGCAGATACAAGCATCAGAAATACGATTACGGTGAGTAATGTATCATATATATATATATATATATATATATATATATATCTATATATATATATATATATATATATATATATATATATATATATATATATATATATATAAAAAAGGAGAGGGGTGCACTCCAGTTCCCTGCACAGTAAACCTTCTCAGCTACAGGTGTTCTCCTCCGACCGGTTTGTGTGCCAATACACGTCATCAAGGAGGCTGTCTTAACTTGCAGCTCACAGCAAGTGCAGGTGTTAACACTTAGTGATGATTCTGCTGCAAGGACTTCTGGTAGCTGTAGTCATCAGGTTTGCAAGGAACAGACTCACACCCAATCCCATAAATGGGGAAAGGGGGGGAGTAGCCTACAGTGAGGCACTCCAAAGTTGGGCATATATTACCCCGGTGCAGCACCCTATAAGATTTCTGAAGATTCCACCCTTCAGAAAACTTGCAAATGTATTGAAAAAAAAGGAGAGGGGCGCACTCCAGTTCCCTGCACAGTAAACCTTCTCACCGGGGTAATATATGCCCAACTTCTTTGCACCGGGGTAATATATGCCCAACTTTGGAGTGCCTCACTGTAGGCTACTCCCCCCCTTTCCCCATTTATGGGATTGGGTGTGAGTTTGTTCCTTGCAAACCTGATGACTACAGCTACCAGAAGTCCTTGCAGCAGAATCATCACTAAGTGTTAACACCTGCACTTGCTGTGAGCTGCAAGTTAAGACAGCCTCCCTGATGACGTGTATTGGCACTGAAACCGGTCGGAGGAGAACACCTGTAGCTGAGAAGGTTTACTGTGCAGGGAACTGGAGTGCGCCCCTCTCCTCTTTTTTCAATATATATATATATATATATATATATATATATATATATATATATATATAATTTATTTTTTGGCCCATGCGTTGCAGAGGGCGTTATTTTGAACAGTTTGTAGTTTATGCAGGTTATTTTAGGAGGTGCCAGTGAAGAGGGAGTTGCAATAATCCAATTTAGAGCAGATGGTGGCTCGGGCGATGTTGATACAATTGTCATTGTAGAGGTACAGGTGGCAGCGTTGAGGAGTTTGGCGGTATATGCTGATGAGGAGGCGATGGAGTTCGCCAGTTTAGTGAGTGAGAGTGTAGAGGCTTAGTGGACGCCCAATGTTTTGACTACTGGGGAGACAGGTACGGTGTTAATGGTGAAGTGGGAATATTCGGGTTCTAGGTTGGCTAGGTGGGCTGGTTTGCTGACAAGCTCAGTTTTATCATTCAGACTGAGCCCATCGATCACCATCCAGGATTGCACAGATTCATAGATGCAGTTAATTTTGTCGGTGTCTTGGTGATAGATGCAGGAGAGGGGATGAGGATCTGGGTGTCGTCGGCGTAGTTGCTATATTTGATTTGGCAGGGTCAAAAAGGGGCTTGTTAAAGACATTGTGGAGGGGGGGCTGCATGAGCCTTAGGGGCGTGAGGGGGGCTCCATAGGTGATGGCTGTGCGGGTGGAGGAGTGGTTGTCTGCATAGACAGTTGAGGTGCTGTCGGACAAACAAGACAAAATCCACTGGCAGGCTTTGGGGGGGTAGAATAGGGCGGCTGTGGAGAGGTGGTTGCAGAGTATGTTATGGTCAACCAAGTCAAAGGCCACAACTGGGCCTAGTAGCATGAGGAGAGAGAGGTTGCCAGTCATGGCATCATCTAATTGATTTTTTAGGCCCAGGAGGTCTGACTCGGTGCCGTGGCCAGGGCGGAAGTGGGATTGGCAGGGACTGAGGAGGTGGTGTTTTTCTAGGTGATCTTGGAACCTGATAAAGGCGGCAGTCTTTTATTTTTACAATAGGGTCCTAGAGGGGTTACTTAGTATCCCCTTTCTCTAGTTTCTCGTGTAACATTTTTATGTTGCCTTTTCTACAATTAATGGCTGGTGGCAGTAGTTTACGTTTTACTACCATTGTGTGTTTTTACCTCGGACTGCGTTCGTAGCTGAAGTAAGACACCTATGGGTGCCCATTTTGTCAAAATGGACTTTTTTCGCCATTTCTTGTTGGAAAGGCCCTTCTTGAGTTTTGGTCCCTTTTGTTTGTTTTGTCTTTGGCGGGATTGACGCCCGCCTCTGGCTCCAGTATGTCTGGCAGGGCCAGGAAGTGAGGGAGATGCCCGAAACTCCGTGCTTAATCCCGTTGGTTACAGGAATGCACCCAAAGGAGATTGGCTGGCTGGCTGGCTGGCTGCCTGGCAAGAACAGCCACCCTGCTGTGTGTGATTGACAGCTAGGCTGGAATGAATGGCAGAAACCTGCATAAAAGGCGGCGTCTTTTTTGGCTTGGAAGGCAAGAGTCGACCACTGGACGAAGGAATCCGAAGAAGAACTTGGAAGAGACTCCGGCTGCAACTCCTGGACCGTTGGTTTGCCTGGTGAAGCCCTGCTGTTGTGCTGACGCTCCAAATTTGCCTTGACTAGAGAAGCCCTGCAAGGATGACTTCTCCCCTTGAGTTGGTGGGACCAATCAACTCCAAAGTAAGCCTGTCTGGACATCCTCTAAAAGCTAGTTGTATTTCCACTGCTGCTGCTGCAGGAACCGAAGTGCCAGGGAGAGGAACACCAGATTGTGTGCATTGCTTTTAAGTCAGACTTTAGCGCCAAGAAGATCCTCCGGATTTCCCTGATGCAGGACTGACAAAGCCTGAGCCACCTCAGAGTGCCGGACCGCAGAAGCAAGGACAGTCTGAATTGGTATCCGAGAACCACAGTTTTGCTATTTGCTGTCAGACACGAGGAGCTGAAACACTGAAGGACCGCTGAATTGAAGTTAGCCCATTGCTGCCGCTGACAGTCCCATTGCAGAGCAGGAGTCCCTAGACGTCCTCCCTCTTGTCCCCACGACTGAGGCCCAACAGGATCTGCAGAGCTGGTTAGGAACCAAAGCCTGCTGGGACCATTTCTTCTAACCAGAAGTACTGTAAAGTCTAAGAGAACTTTCCTCTTTTTGTGTAGACTTGCTTGCTCTCAGTTGAGACCTGTCTTGGTTACCTTGCTGAGTTGCTAAAGCTTTGCCCTTCAAAAACCTCCCAGCTTGTGGCCCTTCAAGTGTTCTATTTTTCTGCAAACATTTCCAAAAACACTGCAAGACTTTTTACCTAACTGCAAAGATGATCTCCAGTCCCCCTTGATGTGCAATTAACATTGGCTGTCCTGGCTCCCTGAGTGACTCTTCTGACTCTGTGCTTTATCTTTTCCCCAGGAAAGGGTTAATTTACTGAACATTGGAAGGCTTCAAAAGTACTTGCCTGTTTATGAAATATTTGTTAACCTTTGTTTTATTCCTCTATTCTATCTTTTACACCCAATTCAGTATTTCTCTAAATGTACCAGTGATAAATCAATGTCCAGTGTCCTAGCTATTTAAGTCACCTGAGGGTGTAGGAAGTGTCTGTGTGCCATCCCGAATGGGTATCATCTGATTTAGAGAAACTGAGTGTGTTTTGAAGTGGATTTCAATTGTTACATGTATTGCTCCCTTCTGAAGAAAGCTTAGACAACGGATTGTGAAATAAATTAATAATTTTGTCAAGAAACCTTGAGTATAAGTGTCTATTTGAATAACTGTACTGTGAAACTCTGTCACCACCTTGCTGCTCACATTGACCCCTCTAGAGATGAGCCTGGCTGCTCAGCCACACTACCAACCTGTGTAGTACAGACTTTTACCAAAGGTTGGGTCCCTATTGCCAGGAGGTCAGGGTTATTGTAGTGTTCCAAAGGGTACTACATACAATCTTGCCTAACAAAAGTCAATTTCACTTTACTGCTCTTGGAAACAGTAGTTTCACCAAGAGAAGGTATTAAACCTTTGGGAAATCGAAGAGACTTCCCTGCGCCACTGCACTGAAGGTTCTGTGTGTCACATTGTAAAGATGATGCCTTTGGAGTTTGTCAGACTCCAAAGTCAAAAGAAACCTAATCTAAATCACAATAAAATTACATGGGTGAGAAAAAGGGCACTCTCTCCAGGTTCCTGAAGTCCAGCAAAAGAGCTAGGGATCTCGAAGGTAGAAGGGAATTAGCACATTTCTGAGAATTCTCCCGAAAAGCATCCTTATAGGTTTTGGCATTGGAGGCAAATCTGGTCTTGTTCTCAATGGAGGGGCATGTGAGCAAGGCACGTTTGCTGGCCTGCTTTTTGGAGCGGACGGTGTGGGGCTCAGTGGTGTACCAGGTGTTGAATGGAGAGGAGGGCTTGGGGGGGGGGTGCGTTTCTTTAAGGTAGAAGGGTGTCCACTGCCATGGTGTGGATGGTTTTGTACAGTGTGACAAGTTTGTTGATGCTGCTGCTGCTGGGGTGGCGGTAGGATGTGGTCGCTGGAGAGGTTGTGCATGCAATGGGAGTAACTGGGTGGTGTTCAGTTTGTCTGGTGGGATTGGAGAAGACGATGCGGTGATGGTCAGACAGGCACATGGGGTGTTGGAGATGAGAGGGTGGCAGTTATGGTCGAGCACCCAGTCCAGGGTGCGGCTGAGGTGTTGTGTGGGCTTGAGGAGTGCTTAAGAGAAGTGGAGGAGAGGGATGTGGCCTCTTTGTTAAATGTGTCCCCGTAAGCAAGGTTGATGTCACCTAGTGTGAGGGGCTTGGTATAGAGTTTAAGGTTGTGCAGAGGGAGGTGGGAGAGGTCCTCCACAATGGTTGAGGTTTGGGCCTTGGGCGCTCCATCAGAAGGATGTTGATGATGCTGGAGGCAGCCAAGTCGTGCTTGATGGATGGGGATTGGCAGTTCATGAGGGGTGGTGTGACGATGTCGCGGATGTGGAGAGTGTCTCTGAGGATTTGTGCGACGCCACCTTTTTGCAGACACGGTCATTGCGAAGGATGGCAAAACTGGGGGGATGGCTATGGAAAGGGAGGGGCCTGCGGCATCATGGTGCCAGGTTTCCGTGATGGCCAGGAGGTCGAGGTTTTGCGAGATGGTCATGGTTGTCAACGGCGTGTGCAATGGCAGCGTCCACTTTGATGAGAACACAGGAGATGGGGTGGCTGTTGGGGAGAGGAGTGGAGGGTTGGGGTGGGTGATGAGGTGTTGGGGACCAGTGGGGGGGGGGGTCATGCGCATAGGTGGGTGTTGCGGGGGGCTGGCGTAAGTGGGTGCGGTGAGCAGTTTGAGTGGGATGGGTGCGAGAGGGGTTAAGGGGGTGGAGGTGGATGAGGGAAGCACAGTATAGGTGGATGAAGAGTAGCGAGCCAGCGCGTGGGGTTTACCTTGGGCTTTGTGCAGGTAGCAGGCAGGTGCGAGTGTCGGAGGCTGGCCAAGGGCCTGCAGTGGTTAGGGTGGATATGGCAAGCATTGTGGCAGGCTGGAGGGGTGCTGTTGCAAGCATGCATTTACAAATGCCACCAAAGATGCCAACCTGTGTTACAGGTCAGTAACTCCTCCTTGCTTTGGCAGTGGTTTGCACCTAGTATCCTAGGTTCATATTCACGGTTTGTGATTGGCACTCTGTCTTCAGGTTTTACTTCTGTATTCACTCTGCCTATGGTTTGTATGAGTGATAGACTAACTTAATTTTTAGTTTTTTGCACTGTTTGAGGCCCTTATTTTTGTGTTTTCCTTGCAGCTCCAGGCTGAACAGAATCTGAAGTTCATTGATCCGTTCTGCAGAATTGCTGCCAAAACCAGAGAGTAAGTTCATATTTGGGTGGCCCCCTCAAATCCGATCCTCCCCTCCCTTGATAGAGGAGAGTAGGTACCTCCTGAGGTAAGCAGATTCAGGGTGTGTCCATCTTCACTGCTGAGAAGGACATTGAGCTACTTTAGCACTTTGGGCCGTTGGGGACCGACCGCAATGCTTACGTATTTTCTGCTCCAAGGTACTTGGAGGTTTGAGAATTTTTAATAGTAACCTGACAGGATGCGTTTCTTTTGCCTATTTCACTGCTGTGTAGTCCCACAGTGCTCCTTCTGCGTTACACCCATTCCCTTTCTTATGTTTTTTTTATTTTTTTCATGCCTCCTGTTCTAGCGTACCATGAACCTCTGTGGCAAGGGTGTTTTGTACATTAGGATATGATACTCTGTATGGACAAAGACCCCTGTAACATCTTGACTCCCTCGCCAGGCAGCACCTGAATTTTGTGCCATCTTACTCTCTGCTATATGCAGAGTGGTGGGCATAAAATATGCTGTACACCAGTAGCTTTATGAGAAATAGGCATAGGTTGAGTTTCCCTACTGCTCAACTCCCAAGCAGGAGAACACAATTCCTTACTTTTGAATGCTTAGCATGTGCTGCCAGCTTTGAGTCCTGTCGCAAGAGCCTGTTGGGGGTTGTAATGTGTCTGCCAGTCTTGCACAAAGTGTAGTTAACCAACTGTGAGGCTTAGCATGAGTTCCCGTTAGGACAGAATTCTTTTTTTGGGTTCTCTGCTGTTCCATTTTATGGGACCCCTATTGTGTTTTGCTTTTTCATCTTTTCTTGGCTGATTGACCTTATTCTGTGGTCAGAGGGATTTCCACCGACGTCCACCTGTGCCACTGCAACCTTTTTTCTTTTTGAAGTGCTATCCGATGGTAGCGGTTTAGTTTTTCAGAATCCCCATTGGTGTGTGTTTCCGAACAGCCAAGATAAGTGTTAGGGTGGATTTTGGGAGGGCCCCTTATGGAACAGGAAGATGCAGATGTTTCAGTCTAGCCCAACCAAGTTAAGTTAGCAGAGTGGCAAGGCTTGTACTCGGGAGGGGTGTGGGAGAGGGGTGTAGGGCTACTGTGAGTCCACACAGAACACTACCAAGAACTTCAGTGAGACCGTCAAGTAGAAGCATTAACAATGATTTATTGGGCCTTTAAAATGCACATCAAGCAAGTAAAAAGTCTAGACAAACATTGTCACAAGATATGTACATTCACCCTTAGGAGTTGTATGAAAACATGTGATTCAATAACCAGTTCAACACAGGCAGCTTCCCTAACTCTTAGAAAGTCCAACCCTAAAATGATTTGGGGCCTTGTGTCCAAAGGTCACCAGTTTCAAAGTATATCATTCATAGGTAGGTTTCTTTAGGGATTGACAAGTCCAGTTATCATTTAATAAGAGTAAAACAATTAGATCAAGTTCAGGTAAGTAAACTCGCTCAATCCCAGTCCGTGGGATGGTGCTATGAAGGGGGAGATCCTTGACCGGGCCTCGACCGACTAAAGTCTGGAAAGAGTGATTTAGGGACAGGACTTTAGAAGTTGAGTAAATGGGGGTTTCATTGCTTGAAATGTATGGTATTGAAATGCCTAATCATTGTGAACTTGTGTTAAGGAGAATTCTCAGAAATGTGCCAATTCCCTCCACCATAGATACCCGAGCAGCTTTGCTGGATTTTGAGGACTTAATTCTTTTACCTGGAGAGAGTGAGACCCCTTTTTCCTACTCTCTCATGTTTTTTGTCATTTTGGACACTGTTTCTTTTGGTTGTGTAGTCTTGACGAACTCCGTAGGCCTCATCTTGTCCATTGTATCACACAGCACCTTCAGTGCAGTGACACAGGGAAGTCTTTCAGATTTCCCAAGGTTTAAATACCTTCTCTGGGATAAACTACAGTTTCCAAGAGCTGTGAAGTGACATTGACTTTACCTACGTAGCATTCTAGACCCAGCACACACTATCTTACAATAGGGGGCTGGAGGGGTTACTTAGTATCCCCTGTGTCTAGCTTCTCATGTAACAATTTTATGTTACCCTTTCCTCACTGAATGGCTGGTGGCAGTGGTTTACTTCTAACTACCGAGGTGTGCATTTAGCGTGGGATGCGTTCGCAGCTGCAGTAAAGCACCCAAGGGTGCCCGTTTTGTCAAAATGGTACGGTCTTCTTTTTTCGCTATTTCTTTGTGGAAAGGTCCTTTTTGAGATTTACTCTGCATGCCAAACCAGGTTTGGTCCCTTTGTTCGCTTTGCCTTGGGCGGGGTTCCCGAGTGAAGCCCTGGTGTCTGGTGGGGGCAGGAAGTGAGGGAGGTGCCCGAAACTCCCTGTGCTTAGGAGACCCACATGCACTCTGTAGTGATTGGCCAGCTGTCTAGCAAGGACAGCCACCCTACTGGGTGACTGACAGCTAGGCTGGAATGAATGGGAGAGAAATGAATAAAAGGTGAGGTTTTTGGCTTGGGAGGCAGAGGACACGTGCTGCAACTCCTTGACCGTTGGTTTGCCTGGTGAAACCCTGGAGCTGTGCTGAAACTCCAAATTCGTATCGACAGATCAGCCCCTGCAAGGACGACTCCTCCCTTTTTGAGTTGGTGGGACCAATCCACTACAAAGTAAGCCCCCTGAACATCTTCTCGGAGCTGGTTGATTTTCCACTGAGTTGCTGCTGGAAACGTAATAGCCAGGTAGAGGAACACCAGATTGTGTGCATTGCTTTTAAATTGGCCAAGAGCTCCAGGAAGATCATCCGGACTCCCAGAAAGCAAGACTGACCGAGTCTGAGCCCCCTCAACAGAGTGCAGGACCCCAGAAGCAAGGAAAATCCATCTCGACAGCCAGAAACCGCAGTGTTGCTATTTGCGGTAGTCGCGAGTAGCTGAAACACCAAAGCGCCACTTGTTTGAAGATTGCTGGTTGCGAGCGGTGACCGTCCCATTGCAGAGCAGGTGTCCCCCGACGTCCTCCCTCTTGTCCCCACAGCTGAGGCCCAGGAACAGTGAGATCTCCAGAGCTGCCCAGGAACAGGAGTCTTGAGCTGCATCTTTTCTTCATCTTTAAAGGTGCTGTAAAGTCTGACGGAACTTGCCTCTTGTTGTAGAGTTGCTTGCATCTTCTACTAATCACAAGCCTAAACAGCGTGTGGCCCTACATTGATTCTTCTTTTTGTCAAAGACTTATAAAACCTTGTGCAAATACTTTTCTTACTTAACTACCACAAGTGCTTCAGCTCATACAAGACTTTTGCCCATTGACTTTGGCTTAACCTGCTCTACTGAATGCCTGCTTAGGGGATCCAGAAGTATTTGCATACTTAAGAATATTTGTGGTCTCTTGTTTGTTCTAATAACCTTTTCCTTTGACAAGTTCTAAGAGTATTCTAAATGCAACGGTAAGATATTAATGTCCCTTAGCACCCTAATTATTGAAGTCACCTGAGGGTGTAGGTTGTGACTGGGCCATCCCAAAAACGGTCTTTACTGATTTAAAACATAAGAGAGTATAGTTTTGGAGTGTATTTGTGTGTTGCTTTTATATTGCTCCCTTCTGGAGAAGGCTTATTCTAACTGAAAAATTAATAATCGTTTATGCAAGAAACCTTGTGTGTAAGTGTTTATTTGAATACTTGTCACTGTGAATCTCTGTGTAACTCCCCTACAGCTCACATTGACCCCTCTTGAGATAAGCCTGGCTTCTCAACACACTACCAACCTGTGTAGTACAAGCTTATACTAAAGGTTGGGTTCTTTTTGCCAGGAGGCCAGGGTTGTTGTAGTGCACCCAAAGGGTACTGCATACAATCGTGCCTAACAACTTGTTAGGCAAGAATTGATGAAGTAACCCTGTGGGAGACTACACAACCCTTGTCCTCTTGGTATTAAGTAACACATCTTTTGTTATAGGGCTGTACTACACAAGTTGGTAGAGTGACTGAGCAGCCAGACTTATCTCAAGAGGGGTAAATGTGAGCTGTAGAGCTATAGCAATGAAATTCGCAAATACAAGTATCCAAGCAACACTTACGGTCAGTTTTAAATAAGCATTCTTTAAAAAGGGCAATGTTTGCAACACTCAAAATACTTCCTCAGAATCTACACCATGCAAGTAGATACTCTTTAGAGATGTTTCATACACACTTCCTACACGCGGAGGTGACTTCACTAACTAGGACATTATTGGCATTTATATATCACTTTGTACATTCTGAGGTTGGTAGAAGGAAAAGGTTAAGGAAGGAAAAAGGTTAAAAAGGTTTTCGGAGCATGTGAGCACTTTTTCAATCTCCCAATGACGTCTAGATCAAACACTTTCCCAGCAATATTAGTCTAAAACCAATGTATCACCTATGAGCGACAGTAAGAATCAGTGAAATGGAGAGTCTGCAGGGAGCCAGGACAGCCAGATCAGTCTATGGAGCTGAGGCACTTCTTAGATGGTAAGTCTTGCACAAGGTTAGAGAGTTTGTTGCAGAAGAATCACTGTAGGGTCACAAGCTGTTACACTTGTGAAAGTTAGAGCTGAAATCAACTCTGAAAAAGCAGCTACTGCAAGTCTCAACGGAGAAGAGAAGAACTACAGAAAAGAGGTAAGTACCCCGTAGTCAGAACAGTACCTTTTTGTTAGAAGAGTGGTCTGGTTGCAGATCTAGAGGGAGGACGTCTGCACAGCAATTCATAGGTCGGCGGCAGCTGCGGGAGTTCCTTCTTTAGATCAGCAGCACTTTGCGGTCTTAGCGCTCGGTAAACAGCACCACCGCGGATCGTCGATATTGGTTGGGCTTACTTCACTCTTTGAGTCCAGCACTCTGGTGAGATGACTCGAGCTTGGGTTGTTCTGCTTCTGGAGGTTCCTCAGGAGACTCCTGGAGCTTCTGGCCGGCTTACAGAAGTTGCACTCGACTACAGCTTTCTCGACCCCTGGCACACAGTTCCAGCAGCAGCAAAGAAGTACAGCCAGTTGGGGAACGTCTTCCATCAAAGTTCGTCTCAGGGTTAGTTGTTCCCAAGTAACCCAAGGGAAGACGTCCTCTCCGGAGCGTCGCTTGTCAATTAGGAAAAGGAGCTTCAGCACAGCAGCAGGGCTTCACCAGGCAGTTCAACGGTCCAAGAGGATGCAGCAAGCGATTCCTTTGTCTGTTTCGTCCAGTTTTCAACTCTGCATTCAGTCCAAGAAGCCTCGCCTTTTATGCAGGTTTCTCCCATTCATGCACAGCCGAGCTGTCACTCGCACAGCAGGGTGGCACAGCCAGCCACCCAATCAGGACTGGGTGCATTCATGTAACCAAGGAGACTAAGGACATGGGCGTTTTCGGGCACTTCCCTCACTTCCTGCCCTGTCAGACACACTGGAGCCAGAGGCGGGTTTCAGTACTGAGGATTCAGCCTGCAGTAGAGAAGCACAATGGTGGGAAAATTAAACCACTGCCACCAGCCATTTAAGGTATTGAGGGTAACATACATTCTTTTACATGAGGCAGTTGGAAAAGGGGCTACTTAGTAACCCCCCAGCACTCCACATAAGATGGGGGTGTGCTGGACCTAAAGAGAGAAAAGGTAAGTAATGTCAATTTCACTTTACTATTCTTGGGAACTGTAGTTCACCCAATAAAAGGTATTTAAACCTTATGAGAAATCTAAAGGATTTCTCTGTGACACTGCACTGAAGGTGCTGTGTGTCGCCATACAAAAAGTAGATGCCTAGGGAGTTTGTCAGACTCCAAAAACAAAGCAAACTCATGATCCAAATCAGATCAAATTACATGAGAGAGTGAGGAATAAGGGCTCACTCACTCCAGGATAAAAATTAAATGTCTAGAAGTCCAGCAAAAGAGCTGGGGTCACTAGGGTTGAAGGGGATTGGCACAGAAATTAGAATTCTCCCTAGCGCAGCCATCTTGGTCGGGCTCTCTAGCGCCACTCGAGGAATGGGTATCTTCTTAAGTTTTCTAGCATGCTATGGGGATTGAGATTGGAGCTGACGAATGTGATTGGATCGGTGTGGATAATCCTGTGCCGTTTCTCATTTCAGTAACCACCTGATGCAAACTATCGCCCATGGCATCTTTGAAGCCATTGTTGACCAGGCTCCCTTTGCCATTGAGGAGTTGATGAAAGAGCTGAAGCAAAGCAAAGTTACCTCAGACGATGAACAGACGGATGAAGAGAGTGACGAAGGGGAGTTAGGGGGCAACACACGCAAAAAAAGGGCTGGTAAGCAGTGACTCTGCATGTAGACCTCAATGCTTTGCCCACTCGTTATGCACTGCCTAGAATCTGTCTCTGCGCGCACAGCCCACATTGTATTCGCCATTCATATAGCGCCCTTTCCCCATTTGTATGGCCTCAATGCGCTTTGTGGTTCGAACGCCTTTCGGGTAAGAGTTTCATAGCAATGATAGATCTTCCTGACCGGTCTACCCCAGAACATTTTGCTTTACTGGTGGATTATTTTTCTTTGTACCCTCTGCGAGTGGGAACCTTTTTCCACACCCAGTCTCTTACTCTTTTTATGGGTGTCATTTTTTATGACTCGCCATAGTGTCTTTTAAAAGTTATGCTCTTTCACAACTTTTTGGCAATACGTGCCTGTTTTTGCTGGGTTGCCCCAGGGGCTCCCTGTTGAGCAGTTTTTTCTGCAGTCCAACAAAGGGCTTGTTAGGAAAGATTCCTATTTATGTATAGTTTTACCTTCACCAGATTGGATTCTTAGTCGCCAGCTTAAGGACAGAGAGCTCAGATGGTCCACAGTAGAGAAAGAGTGTTATTCTGTTGTGTGGGCCCTACGGAAGCTGAGGCCCTACCTCTATGGGACCCACTTCACTGTGCAAACTAAGGCCCTTAAAGTGGCTAAAGAACATGAAGGGAGAGAATCCAAAGTTGCTCAGGTGGTCCATAAATCTGCAAGGCTTTGACTTCACTAGTGAGCATAGGCCGTGTATCCAACATAGCAATGCTGATGGGATGTCCAGAATGTTTAACCGACCTGAACTCGAGACTCATCCAGGGGTGGATTAATTCCCCCTGTCCTTGGTCTGGGAGGGGCGAGTGTTAGGAAAGATTCCCATTTATGTGAAGTTTTCGTTCCAGTTGTGTAACCCCCAACCTTTTGCTGCTGTTTAAATACCATAGTCTGACTTTGCCGGTGGAGCACAGCCTTGAGCTGCACTCCACTGGGTTTTCGCTCATTTTGTTATGGGGAACTGAAATGCCCTTAAGACAGTCAGTACTGGAAGACTGTGTCCCTTAGTCTTTCCAATGTTGCAACTTTTCTGCAACATGTTAAAAGTGCACAGTGTACCTTACAGTACAGTGCGCTTGTGTCTTCCTTTAATTTCCAATGGCCCTAGACTCCCCCAAAGGATTTTTTAGGATAAGTGCAGATGTGCCTTGACAGGGCTGGTGGCAGCTTACCTTTTTAGTGTGTTTTTAACCCTTTCTTGCCAAGCAAACTGCATTTGCCGCGTTTGGCATAGGAAGGTGGCCTGGCTCCAAAATGGCCATAAATTACAACAGAAGTCTTTGGGATAACAAATTCTGTCTGAACCCATATACTTTTTTCCACAACACAGACAGAACATTTTTGAGTTCATAAGTTACAACTTCTAAATCTAAAGTCACCTATGACTGACTAAATATCCCTTTTCAAAGAAACTAACTATCCCTCAAGTGGGTGCCATCTCCCTAGTAATTGCTGGTGTACCGCCTGTCTAGGTTAGGGGATAGAAAAGAGACTAGCCCTACCCTTGCTCATTACTTTTTCTAACATGTAAAAATAGGTGCACACTTTTGGAAGTCAAATCTGTCTTTTTATTATTGCTCCCTCACCGTGTGATTTATCAATTACAAACAACAATTCTTCTTTTATTACATTTTTTAAATACAATCTAATATGAAGATTGGCGTGTTTTTGTGTTTTTTGTGTGTATATCTATTCACACTCATATATACAGAGTCAATCTGTTCAATTAAAATGATACCATTCAGCCGAGCTTGCCAGTTCACAAGCATGTCTTTGAGTTCAGGCCATCACCCAGAGCTGCTTCTGGTCGACCGGTTTCAACGAGAGTATCACTATCCGCTTTCTTCCGGAAAAGACTGAACACATCAATCTTCATATTAGATTGTATTTTTTAAAAAAAGAATTGTTTGTAATTGATAAGTCACACGGTGAAGAAGCAATAATAAAAAAAAGATTTGACTTTCGAAAGTGTGCACCTATTTTTAGATGTTAGAAAAAAAAATGAGAGCGCGTAGGGCTAGTCGCTTTTCTAGCCCCTAACCTAGACGGGCGGTACACCAATCTATACACCGGACCTATTTGTCCATAGCTGTAGGTGTTCCCTAAATATACGCAATGTTAAGCCTGATCCTTGTAAAGTATCTGATCAGTTCTACCTTCCATGCTCCTCGAATGGCAAATGTCTGTACTGTATTATACATTGTATTCACATGTATGCACCGGCCTGTGACAGGCACTGTAAGCTTCGAGACTTCTTGCACTGCTGCACCCAGCTGCCCAAGGGCTTGGTGCGCATTATCAAATTAATAAACAAACACTCGAGCGCTTACTAGGGAGACAGCACCCACTTGAGGGATAGTTAGTCTCTTTAAAAAGGGATATTTAGTCAGTCATAGGTGACTTTAGATGTAGAAGTTGTAACTTATTAACTCAAAAAATGTTGAATGGGAATGAATGGGAGCAAGCTGCATAAAAGGCGGGGCTTTTTGGCTTCGAAGGCAGAGTCGACCGCTGGAAGAAGGAACCGAAGAAGAACTTGAAGAGGACGCCTGCTGCAACTCCTGCACTGTTGGTTTGCCCGGTGAAGCCCTGCTGCTGTGCTGAAACTCCAAATGTGTATCTACTGAGAAGCCCCTGCCAGGACGACTTCTCCCCTTGAGTTGGTGGGACCAACCAACTCCAAAGTAAGCCACCTGGATATTCTCTCGGAGCTAGGTGAATTTCCAGAGTTGCTGCTGGAAACTGTAACGCCAGGGAGAGGAACACCAGGTTGTGTGCGTTGCTGCTTTAAAGTTGTCCAAGAGCTCCCGGAAGATCCTCCAGACTCTAAGGAAGCAGGACTGACCAAGCCTGTGCCCCCTCAAGAGTGCAGGACCCCAAAAGCAAGGAAAGTCCATTGTCCAGACCCTGAATCCCATAGTTGTATTCAAAAGCACCTAACCAAACCAAAATAAAAATCAAGTTTCACATCCTACATACTCGCTGCTTATTTACGCATGCATGGTCTCTTTGGACTGGAAGACTTAGAAGACTCTGGGATAGAAACGTTTTCAAGAGACAATTACTTCATTTCAAGAGCATGTTGCATTTCCATTTCCCTTAGGTTGATGTCCTGATGTTTGGTTTCAGCTTGGATTTGTAACCTTTTGAACTCTAACTCAAGTCATTTTCTCAAGAGAAAAATTCTGAACTCGGTGATGGACCTTGTGGGGGTCCTGTGGATACAGGTTGAGACAAAAGGGCCTGGGTTAGTAGGTGTGACAGGCCTACTACCCAGACTTTGATTATTCAACAATCTTGCAATTAATCTTTCTTTTCTTTTAACAGGGAGGTTCCTGGCTTTACACATTTCTTTCAGTTTCTCTACTGTTAAAATGATCAGGGCTTCTTGCCTGAAGTTATCCATATCTGGCATGTTACAATTGCTTTTCTAATAATATATAAAAACTTACACACAAGGTTTCTTGAACAATTATTCATTTATCAGTCAGTTAGAATCAGCCTTCTTCCGAAGGGAGCAATATAAAATCAACACACCAATACACTCCAAACTCAGAGGCACAGCTCCACCTCACTGATGATGCCCAACAAGGCTGAAACACGTGTATGGGGTTGCTGTTGGTACTCTTGTTCAGAGGAGAATTGCCTAGCATTTCGGTGCTCGACTGCCCCTGGGCAGGACAAAGACTGATATGCAGAGATATTTCTTCTCTGCGAAAGGGACAGTGAGACTCTCCCAGGAGCCATCCACCCAAGAGCAAGTCAATGGACTGTTTGTGTGCTGGTAGAGAGACTCTCAGAACCCCCTTTGTTTTACACTCCAAAACTATACACTCTTAAGCTTTAAATCAGTAAAGACCCTTTTGGGATGGCCCACAGTCGCAACCTACTGTTAGGAAAGATTTCGTAATTGTAGGTAATTTTCCTTCCATGTGGCAACCCCTAAACTTTTTGCTGTTGTTTTTCACCTTGTTCTTGACTTTGCCAGAGAAGTGCAGCCTTCTGCCACACTCCTCTGGGCTTTCGCTCCTTTCTTACGGGGAAACTGACATGCCCTTAAGACAGTCAGTACCGGGGAACGCTGTTTCCCGTAGTTTCTTTTATCATGTTGCGGCTTTAGTGCAACATGACACAAGAGGGCACTGTAAGCTAAGTTACAGCTCTCTTGGGTCTCTAGCCTTCTACAGGCCCTAGATACTCGTTTAGGATTGTATTTGATCGGTGCAAGTGATTCAGGGACGGGAATGGTGGCAGCGATCGTTTCTTTGTATTTTGAGCTCCTTTTGGCGTTATAAGCGCGTTTCTCGCGCTTAACCCAAAATGGCCAGACCACGAGGCTCTTTTGTCCTGTCCGCTGACCGTCTTGCTCCCTTCACCTTCCCCAGGTCGAGCCGACCCGGGGCCTTCCTTATTTGGGCATGTACTTTCCCGCGAAACACGGATGCTTTTGCGGGCTTCTACATGTCTTGTGTGTGCCTCCAGGATGTGGGCTGGGATGTCTGGTCCCAATACACATCCTGGGTGCCAGAGAGTCTAGGGTGGTGTGAATGCCTGGGACCACCGTGGTCCGTGATTGGTCCACGAATGGTGAGCGTTGATGAGCGGATCTCCCATTGGGTCCCCTCCGTTTTGGAGCGAAGGGAACCGTGGATAAGAGGGGGCTGGAAACACCACTACCATGTCGATCTCCTGAGTTCTCACGAGCGAAGGAATACAGGAGCCAAGTATCCTGCAACCAAGAGGCTGGACCGAGGAATCGCTGGTGACCCGCTGAAGGACTTCTCCTCTGCATTGCTGTCGCCTTGTGAAACCCTTTTCACCTTTGATCGAACCAGAAGGCCTGTACTGGTACTTCGACCCTTTGGAATAGCAGGAACAGCTATTCTCGGCATCTTCACCATCTCCTGCCAGTAAGCCTTCGGAAGCGTCTCTGGGCCATCCAGCTGACTGACTGACCAGCTTACACGGGAGTCTTGCTCTGTAACCGCCGCCAGGTTGTGTAGTATTTCGAGTCCTTGTCACACTCACACGCTTCGTACACTTGGCGTTCCCAGGTCGGAAGTGAGTAGTGTACATTTGGCTCAGATACACATGGCCGCTCCGTTGCCCTGCTGTGGTGACAAAGCTGTGCAGGTTTCTTCGATTGGGACGTCTTTTTACTCAACACGACGACAAGGCGTTCCCTGCTCTTCTGAACCTGCCAGCTGCTGAAACTGACGCGGAGAAGCCTGGGTCTGCTTGCATCGGGGACCGGTGAGTAGTTTAGCTAGGATCTGGTCGCCCTCCTGCAGGAGCCCATTGCTTTTCCCCGCTGTGTAAAACAGCACCCTTTTGCCGTACTCGCGCTCTGCTTCTGCCCACTGTGGAGGCTGCGCTTGAGTCGCAGGAACTTGTTGTTCATTTGTGCACTGAACTGAACTGCCTGAGTTCCATAGAAGAGACTCTCCTTTTGCCCGTTGGCACCAGCGTGTGCAGGTACTTTTGAGCACAAGGCTCCACTCTTCGCAGGGCTCGGACTTCCATCTAGTTAGGTGCCTCTGAAGGCGAACTGAGTCTAAAGCATTGTATCGCACTGCCTGTTTTCCTTCCCTTGCAGGTGGACTACACATTTCGTGCATATAACGCTTGCGACTGTCGTATTTGTTTATATATTGTGTTGATAAGGTATGTGTTGGTTTACTATCGTTATATTGTGATTTTCTCGCTATGGTCATTGTTTTAAAGGCCTTGAAATAAATGTGTATATATTTTTAATCTAACAACTGTTTGGAGTAGTTTGTAAGTGATCTTGCTTTGTGTGCTCATTGCGGGCTTTCAGTCACCCTCACCCCTCTTGAGACCTAGTCTTGACCGCCGCGATCGCTACCTTGATTGGTCTGGCTCGTCCAGAGGTTACCCTGTTCCAAGTAATTAGGTTGGCCTTCTGAACTTCTGCGCCACCAGGACAGAGTTCAGAAATCCGTCTTAACACCTACACCCTCGGGTGACTGCAATAGCTAGGGCGCTGGCGACATTAATATCTTACGGTTGCATTTAGAATACTCTTAGAACTTGGTTTAAGGAAAAGGTTATTCGAACAAACAAGAGACCACAGATATTCTTAAGCAGGCAAATACTTTTGGATCTCGTAAGCAGAGTTATTCAGTATAACAGGTTAAGCCACAGTCCATGGACAAGTCATATCTGGGCTGAAGCACTTCTGGTAGGGAAGTAAAAAAAGTCTTTGCACATTGTTTTAGAAGTCTTTGCAGAAAAGAAGAATCCATGTAGGGCCACAAGCTGTTTAGGCTTGCGAGTAATAGAAGATGCAAGCAACTCTATAACAAGAGGTAAGTTCTCAGACTTAACAGTACCTTTGTATTGAATATAAAGTGTAGCAGATGACTCTTGTTCTTGTGCAGCTATTCAGACCTCACGGTTCCTGGGCCTCAGTCGTGGGGACAAGAGGGAGGACGCCGGGGGACTCCTGCACTGGGATGGTCAAAACTTGCAACCGGCAAACTTCACTTCAGTGGCTGTTCAGTGTTTCAGCTCCTCACGTCCTCCGCAAATAGCAACACTGTGGTTCCTGGCTGTCGAGGTGGACTTGCCTTGCTCTGGGGTCCCGCACTCTGTTGAGGGGGCTCGGGCTCGGTTAGTCCTGCTTCCTGGGAGTCCGGAGAATCTTCCTGGAGCTCTTGGCCAACTTAAAAGCAGCGCACACAATCTGTTGTTCCTCTCCCTGGTGTTTCGATTTCCTTCGTCCAGTGGTCGACTCTGCCTTCCAAGCCAAAAGACTCGCCTTTTAATCCATTCTCTCGCTTTCATTCCAGCCTAGCTGTTACTCCCCCAGCAGGGTGGCTGTCATTGCCGGACAGTCAGCCAGCCAATCGTCGGAGAATGCATTTGGGTCTCCTAGGAGACTAAGCACTGGGAGTTTCGGGCACCTCCCTCACTTCCTCCCTACCCCAGATACCCTGGAGCCAGAGGAGGGCTGGCTTCACTCGTGAATCCCACCAAAGGCAAAATGAACAAAGGGCCCAAACCTGGTTTGGCACGCAGAGTAAAACTCGAGAAGGACCTTTCCACAAAGAAATGGCGAAAAAAGAAGACCAAGGCCGTAAGACCCTGCACGGCACAATGGCTGAAGGCCTCGGGGTATTAGGGTATTGCAGCCCGCAAGGTCTCAGCACAGCGTGGGATGGCTCAAAATGCAGGCCGTCTTGTTTCTAGTGGGTCTCAACAGGCTCTGTGTCGTGGTCGTCCATTTCGGGAAGCCCAGGTTGATTGGAAGGAAGGGCTACAGCGGGCTCGGTTACACAGCAGGTTCTCTGGTCGCTGGAAATCGTCTTTCGTCTCAGCCGCTTTTCCTTCATCCTCTTCGGTTTTGGTTCAGTGGTCGACTTGTCTTCAGCTTCCAGGTTCGGAGTATTTATCAGGAACTACAGCACATATTCTGCATCTTACAACAAGGGGTGGTCTGGTTGTCCAGTCGGGACAGCCAGCCCCCCACTGGGATTTGTCCCCATTCAGGAAAGGAGGAAGACAAAGGGCTGTGGCAGGGTCGGACTGGGACAAGAAATGGGCCCAGTCACCCAAAAAAAGTGGCCCACTCCTCACGACCCTTGACCTCTGATGACATCACCAGAAGAGATGTCCTTTGACCCCACAGTGACCTCCTGGGAAGCGATGAAACACAACCTTTCACCCCTTGACAAAACAGGAAGTGGCATCAAATAGCATTGTCCCTAAGTACACTAAATTACTGTGAATCCAAGCAGACGTCCAAGGCGAAATGATAGTGTTATTGTATAGCACTTACGCTTAAGCTCTTTTTTTTTTAATAGAAGAAATATGCTTACAATATCACCCAACCTGTGGTGGTACTCATTTATCGACCTAAGAAGGATGAAAGGCTTTTTGGAAAGAAAAAAAAGGAAAAAAAAAATTCTATTTTTATTTTCTTCCAGCCCAGGCATGGCCAGAAACCGGCCCCCACTCCCCAGGGACGATTTCGCCCCGGCCACGGGCCGAAAGGCAGAGGGGGCCAATCCGACCCTGGGATATGGAGTTTTGGACTCCTTCCTGCCTTCACACAGACAGACTGGAGCCTGGGCGGGGAGTCCAGGGGACTGCCGCCAAAGATGAAAATCACACAAAGGAATTTCCTGCCCTGGATGTCAGGAGAAGGAAGGACAAGAAACACTAAAATGGGCTATTTTGCTAAAATGAGCACCTGTGGAAACTGCCCCGGTAAAGGTGCACCGAATTTATAAAATGTATATCTGCCACCAGCCATTAAAGGTGTCTGGAAGGACCGGATGTGAGGGAGGGTCCCGAAAATCCCCTTTCCTGTGTCTTTAGGAGTACCTGAATGAAACTAGTCCCGATTGTCCGGCTGGCTTTCTTGTTGCTGCTGTTTGATTAACAGTATAGGCTGTGCATGACTGGGAAAAATTGCTTAAAAGGCTAGGTTCTTGGGACTACAGGCAGAGTAGACCACTGGAAGAAACATACGAAGAAGAAAATGTGATGAGAAGCCTGCTGCAACCTCCTGGACCTTCCAGTGCACGGTGAAGCCCTGCTGCTGTGCGGACCTCCTTTTTTTACCTCGACAGAGAAGCTCTGACGGAACAACCTCTCCCCTTGGGTTAGTGGGACCAACTTATCCCGAGACGAACTCCAATTTGCACAATCCCCGACTTGCTGTGCCTCTCCGTTGCTGCAGAAGCCCAATGCCAGGGTCGAGTGGCCATAGTCCATTGCAACGTCTGCCGCGAACCGAATCCGGATGTTTTCTCTCTCCACTACCCCTGGCCCCTCTGCAGCCGCCTCTCCTCCCTCTTTCTCTTCCTTTGCTCTGTTTTCGTCTGACGAGATTTCTAGATCTATGAAACCTTCACCAAAACAGGTTCTTCCATGTTTGTCCAAAACCATTAAGAACCATATTAAGACCCTGGCTCCTCTACTGGAGCCTTCCCCTTCCCCCTCACCCTGAAGCACTCCCTTGTGCACCCCCTTCTCCAGAAACCCACTGCCGACCCCTCCTGCCTGGCTAACTATTGCCCGATCTCTATCACTCCTTTCCTGGGCAAACTCCTGGAAAAGCTTGCAAGCTCTCAGTTTACACTCCACACTGAATCTGTTTGTTGTCTCCATGACCATCAGTCTGGCTTCAGAGATGCCAGAAGCATGGAAACTGCTCTCCTGAACTTCCGTGAAGACCTGCTCTCCAACCTTGATTCTTTTTTTTTTTTAAGAATATATTTTACGTCCTGTCCCCTTTCCTCCATACTGCATGGGCGTCCCTTCCAATGGATGGGAGACAGAGCCCTTTTCACCTGAAAAAACCTTCTTCCCCCTTTTAAATTTAGAGGCGCTTGGGGGTGCAGCCCTGGGAGCATGTGCTACCCTGAGTCTGCCCTTCAGCGCCACACCTCCGTCCCCTCTTCCGCATCGACAGGAACTGGCTGAATTCACCAGTGCTCCTGGGGTTGGCTTCGGCCATGTAATTCCACGCACGGATACTTCTCTTCTGTCTTTTTTGTCTTATCATTCAGGTACTCGGTCCTCGGGTGTCACTCTCCTCCCCGGAGCATGTCGACTTCCATAGGGTTCAGCAGGATCCATCCTGCAGCAGGCTCTTCCCAACTTCAGACCCCCACGCCCTCTGCCTACGTTGCCTTGGCCCAGACCACGGTTGGCAAGCTTGTACAGCGTGCAACGCCCTGTCATTGAAATCGCTGAAGAACAGACTCTTCCAGAAGTCGCCTCCAGAGGACTGCAAGAACTTTGTGAAACATCGAGCCAGGCCCAAGGTAGGGCCTCTATTTTCCATCGCACCTCACAAGGGGAGACTCCTTCACAAGTACTCGCCCGAGCAGGAGGGACCGCTCAGCTCCTTGTACCAGCACGCGCACTGAGGCTGCTCCAGCTACCGGCCTACTGGCCGAGTGATTCTCGGATCCTCCCGGTAACAGTGCTGAGGGACTGGTAGGCCTATGACCGGGTCTCCACCCAAGGGGCTCTGCCCTTTTACCGCCATTGTCTGGGGGGCAACAACCTAGTACCGGCAATACCGCAGAGGGGATGCCTAATTGCAGCTCTACGGGCCGAGGGTGTCTCACCTACCAGGCCTAGGCCCGAGGAGCAGGTTGGACCTCGCGATCCACGCTCTAGAGTCTTGGAGGAGGCAGGGCCAGCGAGTAGAGCAACACGACGCAGGCACGTGGCTGGCAGTTCGACAAAATGGTCGCCGCGCCAAACACCTGCACCCGTCCGACGCCATTCCAGGAGTTCGGCGAAGAATGAGTGTCAAGGTGGGACTGGCCTCAACCAGGTACGTGGCCTACAGCCTAGCCTTCATTTGCGCAGAGCAGGTTCCCACTGCGTCCTTACGGGCAGGGTTTGCAGCTGCTCCAGCAGCCTCCCGCTACCCCGTTGGTATCCCCTACCACCTCTCCGGCCTGTGAAAAAGGGTTCTTCGAGAGGTTCATTGGGCTCATGAAGTCACCTTCGATAGGGGTTATCCTCAGGGATGCCATCAGGGACGTGCTCCCTACGATGCTACCGGCGCCACAGGCGGCTCCTCCGGCGTCCCAGGCCCCGGCGCAGCCTCTGCCTCCTGCTCCCCAGCCGATTCCTCGGGGGTCCCCATACCCCAGCCTCTGGCTCCCGCTACTCCTCCACCTACGCAGGATCCTCCTGACCCACAGGATACAGATGAGGAGGAGGCTCCTGACACGCCATCCTCAGCCAGGACCTTCCACAAACGTCTTGCAGATCTGGCAGAGTACCTGGGCCTACCCCAACCCGAGGTTGAGCAGCCGGGGTTCTGGCTGAAGTCCTCGCACGACGCTCCTCTGCCAAAACGGGAATTCCACTGCAGATCTCCCTGGCCAAAAAGGGTTGGTTCAAGCCCCCCCACTGTCCAGCCAGTCAATAGACGCCTGGACGCCAGGTACAGCCAGATTGGGGGGGGGACTCTTGCTATCGGCCCATCCTCAGCCACACTCCTCGGTGATCGTTGCGGCACCACTATACTCCAAACCTCAGTCGGCTTCAGCCTCCTCCACAGTGACGCTACTAGGCAAGGAGGAGAAGTTCTTGCAGAGGTGTACGGGAAGAAGCTGTATTCCAACGCATCCTTACATCTTCGTCCGGCCAACGCTGATGCCATGCTGGCGGCCGCTAACCAAAGATTATGGCGGGAAATTGCAGACTTCCTCCCGGAACTCCATACGCAGAGCCAATCACTTTTCAAGGCGGGACTGCCTGAGGCAAAGCTGGTGGCACAGGACCTCATGGAATCCACTGTGGCCCATATTGACATCTCTGGCCGTGCCATCTGTATTGCCACAGACATGAGGACAGCCTGGCTCCAGGCAACCAAATTCAACCCGGACGTCCAGGAATGCATAGTAGATCTGCAGTTCGAGGTGGAGGGGGGGCCCTCTTCCACTCAACCATGGACAAGGAGCTGGACAAAAAGAAAAACAGCTCAAGCGGCCAAGTCTTTATCCATCTTGACAAAGACAACGCTCAAGTAGCACACCAAATCACTGCAGTGCTCTGACGGGGGGGGCATACATACGGAGGGTTCTGCGGCTTCCAGGAACGGAGATCCAGGCAGCCTGACCGCTCGCCGTCTCAAAACCGGCGCAAGCACGCAACAAAAAGGGGTGGGGGTGGCAGAGTAAGGGCTTTTTCCAGTCCCCCTCCTCCGCGACAGCCTCCGAGGGAAAGAAGGCATGACACGCTCCTCCGGGTCCACATGTCTCCAGTGGGGGGCAGGCTTGCTCTCCATGCCCATTTCTGGCGCCAGAATTTCGCAGACCCCTGGATCCCCTCCATAGTTTCCGTGGGATACCACCTACCCATCCCAGCCTCTCCTCCCTCCTCCCCTTCACTCCCTCACAGCAACTCTTCTGGCGGAGATCCGGTCGCTCGTGGAGAGCCAGGCAGTGGAGGAAGTCCCAGCCTCCCAGCGAGGCTTGGGCTTTTACTCCAGGATTTTCGCCATTCAGAACAACCAAGCGGGCCCGAGAGTTTGCTGGACCTTTCCACCCTCAACCTCTCCTTACCTCTACAAAAATTCAAGATAGTTACGCCAGCTTTTATAGCGGAGACATCGTGCAAGGGAGACTGGATGTGCTCCCTGGATCTGAAGGACGCGTACCTTCACGTCCCGATGTGGCAGCCCCATCGTTCTTTCCTACGGTTCAGTAGCCTGGGCTACCATTTCCAATACAAGGTCCTCCCTTTTGGCCTCAACTTTGCCCCCGGGGTCTTTACCAGACTCATGAATACTGTTGCTACCCTCCTCGGAGAGCAGGGCCTCCACATCTGCCCATACCTCGACGACTGGCTCGTCAGGGCTACATCTCCAGAAGCGCTACGCCACTCTTCCAACACACTGCACGATCTGGGCTTCTCAATAAGTTGCAGCTGCAGCCCACGCAGACTCATGACATTCTTGGGACTCATCTGGGACATGTGCTCCGAGAAGGTATTTCCGTCGGAGGACAAGATCTCGGCCATCAAGAGGGCCACCACCCACTTCATCAGCAGAGGTGTGACTTCGGCATGGTGGTACCTGCATCTCCTGGGTCTCTTGACGGCGGTCCTATTAGCCGTCCCAAACACGAGATTGAGGATGAGGGGGGGATTCAGTTGCACTTCGTGGCCTCATGGAACCAGGAGCTGGGCTCTCAATCCGAGATGATCAACGTTCCGCCATCCCTCCACCCGGACCTAACATGGTGGTCCAGGGACTGCAACCTACGGACGGGCAAGCCCTTTCGGCTTCCCTCCCTGCAGGCCACCATCACCACAGACTCCTCGCTCAAGGGCTGGGGAGCCACCCTGGACGATCTCTCGGTCCACAGCACCTGGACTCGACTGGAGCAGGAATACCACATCAATTGGTTAGAGCTGAACGCCATCTGGCAAGCGCTCAGAGCATTCCCACCACTTCTCAGGGGCAAGGTGGTCCTCATCCAGACAGGCAAATCTACCAGCATGTACTACGTAACAAGCAAGGAGAAACCAGATCCACTCCTCTGTGTAGACTGGCAATCGGAATGTGGAAGTGGGCCCTGGAAAACGACATCTACATGGCAGTCCACCTCCCGGGGGAATCCAACTTGGAGGCGACCCTGCTCAGCAGGTTGGGAGCAGACAATTACGAGTGGCAGCTAAACGACCTCGTTATTCAGGAGATCTTCAACACGTGGGGTCATCCCCATGTGGATCTCTTTGCCACCTGGCACGTCAAGAAGTGCCCTCAGTTCACCTCCTGGCAGAGACCGGGCCCCGGCTCCCTGGGCGATGCGTTTCTGCTTCAGTGGAACGGCATGAAGGCTTACGCCTTCCCGCCCACTCCGCTGATTCACAGAGTGATTTGCAAGATCAAGAAGTCTCGCCAGCTCAACATCATTCTAATAGTCGGGCCATGGTTTTCGGAGCTGCTCAGCCTCTGAGATGCCTCCCATTCACCTCCCGACGGGCCCAGCACATCTTCTGGCGCAGCAGGAGGGGCAGGATTATCCACCCGCGCCTCAGAAACTAGCCCTCAAAGCGTGGTGCCCGAGCAGGTAATGCTGTGGCACCTCAGCCTCTCCCAGGCTAATCTGGAAATCATAGAGTGTGCAAGGAGCAAGGCTACCAGGGCCCAGTATAAAAGTAAATGGACCAGGCTCTGCCACTGGGCAGACTCCAAGGAAATAGACCCCCTGGCATGTACTTTGGATGACGTGCTCTCCTTCTCTGCGCACCTTGCCCACTCTGGTGTGCAGATGGACACCTGCCATACATACCTCGCAGCCATCTGGGCTTACAGGAACTCGGAGGAGGGGATCTTCTCCAATTCTATCAATCATTTGACGGGGCTCGCAAGGCTCTACCCGCTCCTCAAGAGGCCGCACCCGGTGTGGAACCTTAACATAGTCTTGGCCGCCCTCGCACACAAATAGTTTGAGCCAATGGGGTCCACGGACACCAGGCTGGTCACCATCAAGACAGCCTTACTAGTAGACCTCGGTTCGTAGAGTCGGCAAAATCCAGGCGCTGTTCTCCTCGGAATCATATACTACCTTTCGCAGGGACAAAGTAGTCCTGCGGACACACCCAGCATTTCTGCCCAAAGTGCTGTCTGCTTTCCACTTGAACAAGGAAATGGTCCTTCCTAGGTTTGTTTGTTTGATAATGCCCTCCAAGCCCTTGGGCAGCTGGGCGCAACAATACAATTAGACTCGAAACTTAGTTACAGTGCCTGACACAGGCTATTACAAAACAGAGTTAACTTACAACAAATGTTCTTTGCTGATCCCAAGGACGAAGCAAAGGGGGTGCTGCACTGCATGGATGTCAGGCGTGCCCTAAAATTCTACTTGGGACAGGACCAAGAGCTTCCGCAAATCGGACGCCCCGTTTGTCACTTTTGGAGGCTCAACACCATGCTATCAGGCCTCCATATCCCGATGGATGGTCTCTGCCATCAAAGAAGCATATGAGGACCAGCACAAGCCACATCTGGCCAACATGCACGCCCACGCAGTCGGGGCCAAGGCAACGACCATCGCATTCCAGCACCATGTCCCTTGGCAAGTCATAAGCAGGGCGGCCACTTGGGCCACTCCCTCGGCTCTCTGCAAGCATTACTATATGGATGCCGGCTCTAGATCTGATGCCGCTTTCGGACAGGCGGTTCTCAGGAGCCTATTTGCTTAAGGAGGGTCTCCTCTCCACCCTGGCGCTACATTTAGTTGTAATCTCGCATCCGATTGGCCATTGAGCCACCTTAAGCAGCCTATCGCCAGCCGGTAGGCGAAGCCGGCCCACTCCCAGCAAGGCCCAGGATAACAAGGCCAATACCTGTCTTCACCTGTCCCAGCCGTGGAGCAGACCCCCTCCTTCACCAGAGGAGCAGGAGCTCCCCCGGACCCTGCAGGAGCAGTGGTCTCCCTTTCCTGGATCCATCCTGAATTGCCCTCGAATTCGGGTAAGAATCATTATTCCGTGCGAGATTCGTTTTTTCTTGCTGCTAATTGCACCAGTGATCCGCCGACCTGCAAGAATATCTACTCAGCCTGCATGTTTTAAACTTGATGCCTACAGCTGCTGTGTTTGCCCCTGCCACCATTAGCCACCACGAGGTTTTTACACTTCCAAGATGGCCGCCCGCCATGTCTCAAGGAACCCCAGTGCCTAACTGAGCACATCCGACTGTCCTCGCATCCGATTGGCCATTGAGCCACCTTAAGCAGCCTATCGCCAGCCGGTAGGCGAAGCCGGCCCACTCCCAGCAAGGCCCAGGATAACAAGGCCAATACCTGTCTTCACCTGTCCTCAGCCTTCCTCGCCGTTTGCCCAGACCCCCTGCCGGATTCCAGACAAACCTGAACGGTAAACACCACTTCGCTTTTAAATTGAACTGCCTAGACTCTGGAAAAGGCTTTGTTACCACAAGCTACTTATTGCCACTCTCGTGCACTCAGGCCTTATTGCATGCTGTATCTGTGCCCAAAGTTGCTGCCATTTCCAGTACATAGGTGCTCATTCGTATTTAGACTACTGTGTCGCTAATCATCCCTGTCACATATAACTGCACTGTGCCTCACTACTGCTCGGCTACCCTATGCAATTCTAGCTGCCATTTTTAGCCACATTGTGACCATCTGCCCTGTTCTGCTGATCTGCTCACCAACTGCCTCTAGATCTGTTGACCTGCAGCCCAATGTGCCCCCGCTCAACATACTTTTATAGCCACTAAACTCAATGTTGTGCTTAATCTGCTCTATGTGCTATTCTGAAGTTAGGGGTTATTCTGATTCTAGGTGTTATCTTGAACTAAGTGTTACTCTGAACCTAGGTGCTATTCCCATTCCAGCCGCTATTCTGAATACATGATACTCTGATCCAAGATGTTAATTGGTACACTGGCACAATTCTAAACCTAATGCTGTGCTAATTGACAAACGCTTACTATGACCACTTTGCTTACCGGTACCTGAGTCAGATGCCAATCTGCAACCTTGCACTACATGGATTAGGTAGTATTCGGCTATTCCAAGCAGGCCGCACTGTCCACTGCTAGATTTCGACCCTAGACAGGACACACACTGCACCTTACCCCCCTCACACAATGTTCCTCCCGGGCCTTTACTCTATACTACTGAGAACCATTCTCCACATCACCAATTCCGCATGCCTGCCCAGCTCACCCCTTAACTTGACCAGCCTAGGCACCGCATCACCCACCCTCACAGAGCCCAGCACCACAATCATGCTTAGCCTACTCGCTCCCCCATGCCTTTCGGACAGGCTGACCAGATTACGATCCAGACTTCCAAAAATACACGAGCCTAGAGCCAGGGACTCCTCACAATCCATACTCACACACCGAACCTCCATCAGCTCCTGCGCTAACCTTACGCTAAAAAAACCCGAACCTAAACCCGTCAACTCCACTACAACCAACAATAGAGCGCTCATCACAGCTACCATCCCCACCCCTGCCAAAGCCAAAACCCTACCTATAAAAGGTGCCCTCATCAACGCACGCTCCATGATTGCCCATGCCACGGACATCGCTGATCTCATTTTAGCTGAAGATCTAGACTTCCTAGCCATAACAGAGTCCTGGCTTCATGCAGCCGCAGGCCCAGCCCTTTCGCTAGCCATCCCCACTGACTACACCATCATCCGAGCGGACAGAACTGAAGCTAAAGGCGGTGGTTTGGCCATCATTGCCAAGACCCACCTTAACATCAGACTCAACTCCGCCACACACCACCCATCATGTGAATCACTTACAGCCAAACTACCCATCGCTAACTCCCAAACAATATCCATTCACTTACTATACAGACCTCCCGGACCCCCGGGATCTTTCGAGGAAGACCTCAATGCCATCCTTACCGACAACCTAAAAAACTCCTCACAATGCCTTCTCTTAGGAGACTTCAATTTAGGCTACAAAGACCCCAAAGACAATCAAGCCACTCTCATCAGCAACACCCTGTCTGAACTAGGCTTCACACAAAAAGTAACCAGCCCCACCCATAACAAAGGGAGAACCCTTGATTGGATAGCAGACTATAACTGTGCCGTATCAATCACTAACAACACTCCCCAATCCTGGACCGACCACCACCTCCTCTCCTTCTCACTTGAGGCCTCAAGCCCTACAACCAACATGGCACTAGCCCCAGCCATCCACACGAGAAGCAAAAAAAATATCACAGTAGAAAAACTGATCCCACTCATTCTTCCTACACTAAGCCAACTCCAAGACTCTAATCCCTATGACCTCGTAGAAGGCTATAACAACACCATGCGCATAGCCTTAGACGCCATTGCACCATTGAAACTTAGAAAATCCAAACCAAAAAAGCACCTCAACCAATGGTTCTCCAGCCATCTTAAAACCCTTAGATTGGAAAAGATTAAACTTCAACAAGTCAGGAGGCACCAGTGTCCAAAATGCACTAAACAACAAAGTCACTGGCCTTCAAACAAAAATTAAAAATAAGAAAGACTCCCTTACCAATCTTACCAACCCCATCAACGCCCACTCGAGCCCTCCACCCTCACACCACACACCTAACTCTGCTCGCTTCAGCTTTTCCAAAGTCTCTTCCCTCGAAGTAGAAAAAATAATTCTTGGCCTTAAACCCTCCAACTGCAAAGGTGACCTCTGCCCCCCACAAATCATTAAAGACGCGGCACGAGACCTCTCGCCATTCATCACCAGACTCATCAATGCCTCCTTTTCCTCAGGAACAGTCCCCAGTAACCTTAAAGAGTCCTGGGTCCTCCCTCTCCTCAAAAAACCCTCCCTTGACCCGTCCATCCCAACCAACTACAGACCGATTACCACCGTCCCATTCCTGCTCAAGATACTAGACAAGACAGCATACCTACAAATTCAAAAGTATCTTGAAACAAACCACCTTCTAGGAATAAGACAATCCGGCTTCAGACCCCAACATGGAACTGAAACAGCCCTGATAGATCTGAAAGCCCAAATAGACGACCTTAGAGATAACGGGAAAACTGCATTACTACTCCTGCTAGACCTCTCTGCGGCGTTTGACCTAGTTGACCATAAAATCCTATGTAATCATTTAGACTCAGCTGCCCACTTTTCACAAGAAGCCATCAGTTGGATTGAGTCATTCCTCAACAACAGATCCATGCGAGTCTTCTCCTCCTCTGCCGCCGCCGAACCCATCCCCATTACATGTGGAGTCCCACAGGGCTCGTGCGTCTCCCCCACTCTGTACAACGTGTTCACAAAGCCCCTGTTTGATGATCTAGACGGCCTGGGTATCACCTACACTAACTACGCCGATGATACACAGATCCTCATCCCGTTGACGGGAGATTACAACCAGGATTTGGCCTTGGTGAACAGGGTGTATCTCATCATCCAGGCATGGATGGCTTCGCACAGTCTATGCCTGAATGATGACAAAACTGAACTCATCATCCTTGGTTCTACGTCCAACCTAACCAAACTCGACCACAATTATGCCAACTTCATCATAGATGGGAACCTAATCAAGGTTTCGAAAGAAGTAAAAACCCTAGGAATATACCTCGACTCCTCCCTAACCTTCCACAAACAGGTTAGCTCGATGGCATCCTCTACGGCCTACACATGTAAGCTCATAAGAGCAGCCAAACCCTTCCTCTCCACCCACAGCTGCACTACACTTGCCAGAGCATTGGTATTATCCAAACTGGACTATTGTAACGCCCTCTACATAGGAGCCACCAAACAAATCACCAACAAAATTCAGACGCTACAAAACAACGCCCTTAGGGCAGCACTCAATATTCCCAGGAGGGAACACATTTCCAATATCAGGAAATCCCATAACTGGCTCAGCACAACAGACAAAATCTTGCTTAAAGTAGCATCGCTCACCCACAAATGCCTGAATAATGCTGCCCCACGCTATCTGGCAGACAGAATATGCAAACACAGCCCCATCAGACCCACCAGAACCTCCAATGCTAATCTGCTCACCGTCCCCAGGTTTAAACGCACTAAAATGGGTGGCAACAGCTTCCAGGTGAAAGCACCCCAACACTGGAACTCCCTACCACCATCGCTCAGAACTCCCCAACCTTACTCACTTTTTAGACGCAACTACATCCATTGGTTAAAGATCACGAACCACTAACACCTCTAACACCACACGGCTGCTCTCCGCGTTGCATGCTTTAAGAGAATCTGTAAATTTGTAATACTAAACTTGTATATATTTGTAATTCTTTAAATACATCTACTGCATTCTCTCCTGCCTAACTGTACACATGTTCCTTCATCGTCACACTGTAATTATGTAATGTAATGTATAATTATGTAATGTAAAGTATAAGCATCCTGTAACCAAGCTTTGAATCACCTTGCTGCTCATGCGCCCTCATACCCTCGGGTCTGGTGCGCAATACAAATGAATAAACTAAACTAAACTAATCTACCATACATTATGGAGGAAATCATAGAGTGTGCAAGGAGCAAGGCTACCAGGGCCTAGTATAAAAGTAAATGGACCAGGCTCTGCCACTGGGCAGACTCCAAGGAAATAGACCCCCTGGCATGTACTTTGGATGACGTGCTCTCCTTCTCTGCGCACCTTGCCCACTCTGGTGTGCAGATGGACACCTGCCATACATACCTCGCAGCCATCTGGGCTTACAGGAACTCGGAGGAGGGGATCTTCTCCAATTCTATCAATCATTTGACAGGGCATCCATATAGTAATGCTTGCAGAGACCCCCCCCTTCCCCCTGGCCCCTTAATCATACTGGTGTCAGTCGGGCAGTGTTAAATCTATTGTCAACGCATCAATGGGGACTTGGGTGTGGCGCCAGAGGGCGGAGTCGGTGCAGCGCATGCTCCCAGGATGGCACCCCTGCGCGCCTCTAAATTTAAAGAGGAAGGGACGCCCATGTAGTATGGAGGAAAGGGGACTAAGGTTGTCACTATGGGGAGTAATTTATCATTTATTAGGTTTAGCATCAAAATAGATTTCCAACATACATGGGTTATACTAACATAACTAGACTGTGACTTATCAAAATATCAATCTATATCACTATAACATGAACATTATACTGTAACTATACATTAACCACTAACTGTACAGCAATAATTCACCTCAAATCCTATGTAAGAGGAAGAAATGAGATGCAGTAATTCACACACATACACGACATACAGCACTACACAATGGACAAAAAAAATAAATGAACCCCTCACCTTACCATATTCACTCATACAAGGCATTGAAAGGACACCACAATGAAAGGTATGTATTCTCATCAATTAGAGACACCTTCTCGTATTTTGACAGTATTTGCATTTCTACCAACCAATCTTCCACTATATATTTCTTCCTAGTCTTCCAGACTCACTGATACTACCATAGCCTTATCAATCCAAGTATTGTATTCTCTTGTGGTTAAGCATCTCTCTATGCAGTAGTAGAATCACATTAGCAGCCGACCTATGCATAGTTATGTTAAAAATCATGTGTATCCTGTCTAAAACCTCTTTCCAAAAACCCTGTACTCTAAATGTAGTAGGGTCCCTTTATCCTTACCACAACTCCAGCACTCCTCATCAGTCCTCAATTTAAACTTCCACATTTTCACTGGGGTCCAATAAATCCATCCAACAACCTTTTGTCTTATTAGGCGTAAACCCTGTATCCGTCCCTGCGTTGGCTCCCACCCTAAGGAGATCATTCATTCATCCTCATATGTCGTCATGTGGATGTCATTCGACCAGATATCCTACATAATCTAACCCCATGGTCCTAAAGCGCATAGAAGTAGATACTGTTCTTGCCCGTCAAACAGTTTAGAAATCTCCGGCCTTACTGATAATTCTTTCACACATTTAATCTGTGACTTTATCAACAAATTTAATTCTGCAGATCGACTCATCTCTTCTGTCAAGACTAAATGTATCTTGTACATCTTCAAAACTCAGTATCCCATTTCCTTCTAATACATCCTTTTAGTCTTAATATACCCTTTTTAATCCAGCTCTGTCAGTGCAAACATCTATTATGCAACTGTAACGCCTGATTATGCCATATTGACCCATCATATTAAAATCCAAATTACTAACAATTTTCTTTAAACCATACTGTCAAAGCCTTCCTAGTTGCCACTATCGGTTGTAGTTTCATACTTTCCCCTGACACCTTTTCCATCGTATAGAGGCTATCCCTGGTATAAGGTTCACAAACCTCTATCTGTAACCAGATTGGACCCTTCACATCCTCATTATCAAAATAATGTGAACCTTTCTTGATTAAAAATACTCTATAGTATTTTAAAAGATCCAGATATCCCCCTTCTTTAATCTCTCCTCTGTCCTCATCCTACTCGATCTCTCCTCTGCCTTTGACATGGTCAACCATGCCATCCTGCTCAACCGCTTCCGTCATAGCCTGGGTATCACTGATCGGGCCTTGGCCTGGCTGACCTTTTTTCCTCTCCAACCAACCCTTCCAGGTCCAACATTGCTCCTTGAAACACTTGTGTATAGGCGCGTTATAAATGCTATGCCAAATATACCATATGAACTTGGGTTCTTCCTTTCCTCCATCTCACTCTCCAACTGTGGTGTTCATCAGGGGTCTAACATCTCTCCCTGGCTTTTCTACCAATACCTGGCCCCCCTTGCCCACAGCATTGCTGCTCTCTGCTCCAACTTTCAGTGCTATTCTGATGACCCTCGGCTCGTTTTCAGGCTCCCCTCTGCCACCTCCTCTCCGATCTGTCTGCAATCCAGGAGTGGTGTGCCGTCAATGACCTCTGCCTTAATGCCAGTAAGACAGAGATCCTCCTCATATGCACTCCTTCACCTTCCTTTCCTGTCACTCTCTGGCTGGCCTCCCTTGTGCCTCTTCCTGCTCCCACCTGTGAGGCTAAGAACCTCAGGGTCATCTTCGACTCCACACTCTTTTTTTTCCACACATCTCTGACGTCTCTAAAAAGTCAAACTACCAACTGCACCTCGGAGGTATTCTTCCTTTCCTGTCCATCCCCCAGAAGCTCACCGTCTCCCGAGCTCTGGTTCTCTCTAGGCTGACTACTGCAACACCTTTCTAAATTTGCCTGCTGCTGCTCTCTGCCCTCTGCAGCTCATCCAGAACAGGACTGAGAATTGTCCTTGGCCTCAAGCCCAGGGATCCTATCTTTCCACCCCTGAAATCTCTGCATTGGCTCCCAGTGGCTGCAAGGATTAAGTTCAAGACCCTCTGCATTGTCCACAAGGCCTCCTGGGGCCTGGGTCGGCAATACCTTCAACTCTCCCTTCGGAAATACCTTCCTACTCAAGCTCTTTGCTCCTCCAACTCCCTCAGGGTCAGTCTCTTCTCCAAGCAACGAGTTGGTGGTAGATCTCTTTCCTCGGCTGGGGCCTTGTTAGGCAAGATTTGGAGCCGTGCCTTTTGGGTGCACTACAACAACCTTGTCCTCCTGGCAATAAGAACCCAACCTTTGGTATAAGTCTGTACTACACAGGTTGGTCGTGTGGCTGAGCAGCCAGGCTTATCTCAAGAGGGGTCAACGTGAGCAGCAGGGGAGTTGCAGAGATTCACAGTGACCAGTATCCAATTAACAATTTATTTAAGTCTGTTTGAATAAGCCTTCTTCTGAAGGGGCAGTATAACCGTAACACCCAAATACACTCAAATATACACTCTTAGTATGTCCACGAAAAGGTTATAGAATAGAATAAGAAATCGCGCAATTATTCTGCAGCAGGTAAGTACTTTTGAACCCTCCCCAATACAAAGTAAGTTAACCCCTTCCTGGAAAGAAAGGTAAAACACAATGTCGGAGGAAAGAAGAGTTATTCAGGCAGCCAGGCCAGCCAATGCCAATTGAGCAAAAGATTAGGTGAGCTGAAGCACTTTTTGTAGGTGTATAAAAGTCTTGCACAATGTTTTAGAAGGCTTTGTAGAAAAGGTAGAATCAATGTAGGACCACAAGCTGGGAGGCTTGTGAGAAGTAACCAAGACAAGTCTCAACTGAGATCAAGTAAGGCTACAAAAAGAAGAGGTAAGTTCTCTTAGACTGGACAGTACCTTTGGTTAGAAGAAATGGTTCCAGCCTGCTTCTGTTCCTGTGTGGCTCTGCAGATCCTGTTGTTCCTGTGCCTCAATCGTGGGGACAAGAGAGAAGACTTCTGGGGACTCCTGCAATGCAACAGGACGGTCGGCTACAGAAAAGGACAAACTTCTATTCAGCGGCACTTCACGGTTTCAGCTCCTCGCGTCTCAGCAAATAGCACCACCTCGGTCTCACAGATACCACTCTGGACTTTCCTCGCATCTGGGGTCCAGCACACTGTTGAGGTGGCTCAGGCTTGGTCCGTCCTAACTGGTAGTCCGGGGGATTTTCCAGCAGCTCGGGTCCGTCTTAAAAGTGATGCACTCCATTTGGTGTTTCTCTACCTGGCACTTCGGGTCCAGCAGCAGCAGTAGTGGAAGTACAGCCAGCTCTGAGAGGATTTTCAAACGAGTTCACTGTGGAGTTGATTGGTCCCACCAACTCAGGGGGAGAAGTCATCCTTGCAGGGCTTCTCTAGTCAAGGCGATGGAGTTTCAGCACAACAGCAGGGCTTCCAACGGTGCAGGAGTTGCAGCAGGCATCTGTTCCAAGTTCTTCTTCGGATTCCTTGTCCAGTGGTCGACTCTGCCTTTCAAGCCAAAAAGCCTTGCCTTTTATTCATGTTTCTCCCATTCATTCCAGCCTAGCTGTCAATCACACAGCACGGTGGCTGTCCTTGCCCGACAACCAGCCGGCCAATCACCTTTTGGTGCAGTCCTGTAAACAAAAGGGGATTGAGCACAGGTATTTTCAGGCATCTCCCTCACTTCCTGCCCTGCCAGAAACACTGGAGCCAGAGGCGGGCTTCAGCAGTGAAACCCGCCAAAAACTAAACAAACCAAGGGCGCCATCTAGATTGTATCTAGACACGGGATGCTAGGTAACCCCTCCAGCCCTCTATAGTAAGATAAGGGTGTGCTGGGTCTAGGAATTTGAAAAGACTAGTAAAGTCAATTTGACTTTACTATCTCTGGAAAACAGTAGTTTATCCCAGAGAAGGTATTTAAACCTTGGGGAAAGCCTGGAAGGCTTCCCTGTGCCACTGCACTGAGGGTGCTGTGAGACACATGAAAAGATGATGCCTATGGAGTTGTCTAAAACACCATAACCAAAGGAAACCCACAGAAAACACATTGAATAGAAAAAGTTCAAAGTCCCAAAGTTTAGCAAAAAGAGCTAGTGGGGGGAATTGGGAGGCATTGGCACATTTTGAGAATTCTCCCTAACAGCCACTGACGTGGTCCCCACCTAGAATGGCGGGGGAAGACCTGTGAAACGGCAAGCACACAAGAAATGGCGAAAAAAGGAGCCCACTATTTTAGAAAAATGGTGGTTCTTCTGTGCATTACAGAGGCTGTATTAACAGCCTGTGAGGAATAAAGACCGAAGTCGTAAAGGTAAAACCACTGCCACCAAAACTCGCAATTGTAACAATGTTACCAGGTAAGTAAGAATGTGGGTACATTGTATCCCCCAGCACTCCACATAAGGTGGGGTGTGCTGGCTCACTATATGCCCTGGTGCCCACGGGCTTCGGCGCTATATAAACATATAACCGTAAACAAACATATATAAATTGTAAAGGAGATGAAAATCCCTCTTTACCACTTGGGAACTGTAGTTCACCCAAGTACATGAACAGTGGAGCCCAAAGGGGCAACCTAGCCTCAGCCCAAAACTATAAGTTAAACCATACACTATGGAGAGACATAAGGGGGGGGGATTCCCCTTCACATGGGGACAAGGTAAAATAGTTATCTAGTCAAAGCAAAACTTTCTGGGGTGCCACGTGTCAGGAAGATGTATTACCTGGCACCTCTCGCCCACCGCCTTTCTGCTCTCTGCTCCAATGTCAGTGCTATTCGGACAACACTCCGCTTGCTTTCAGGCTCCCCTCTGCCGCTTCTTCTCCCTCTCTCATTCCAGACGGTTTGTCTGTAATCCAGGAGTGGTGTGCCGCCAATGATCTCTGCCTTAATGCCAGTAAGATGGAGAGCCTCGTCATCTGCACACCTGCACCTTCCTTTCTTGTCCCTCTCTGGCCTGTGAGGCTAAGAGCCCCGGGTCATCTTCGACTCGACGCTGTTCTTCTCTCCTCGCATCTCCGACATGTCTAAAGTCACACTACCAGCTGCACCTCCTCAGATGTATTCTTCCTTTGCTCACTGTTTCCAGAGCTCTGGTTCTCTCTAGGCTGGACTAAAGCAACAGCCTCTTTTTGAATCTACCTGCCTCTACTCTGTCCGCCACAACTCACCCAGAACAGGACTGCAAGACTTGTCCTTGTTAGGTAAGATTTTCATAGAAATGGTAAAACTTCTTGACCTGGGTCAACCCCAGAACTTTTTCCTTTTTATACCTCTGGGAGTGGAAAGCTTTTTCCACACTCAGAATAATTCTGTTTTTATGGGTGTCATTTTTGTAGACTCTGTAGTGTCTTTTTAAAGTTATCCTGTTTAACAACTTCTTGGCAAGAAGTGCCTGTTGTTGCTGGGTTGCCCTAGGGGTTCCCCATTTAACTTTCTTGTGCTAACCTTCAGAGAACTACAGTTCCCAGGGGTAGAAAGGATCTTTGGATCCCTTTTATACTTTATTAGGTGAATCCAGCCCACCCCACCTTATGTGGAGTGCTGGGGAGATGCAGTGTGTATCCCCTTTCACACTAAATGGATGAGGCCAAAGATAAAGGCCATCCATCCCGCCTCTTACTCCTTAATCTCTCGGTGGCCTTCGATTTGGTCGACCATAACATTTTAACCGCACACCTAACCACCTCAGCCTCCTTCTCACCAAATGCAGCCAAATGGATCCAGTCCTTCCTTTCTGAAGGATCCACGAGGGTTTTCTCAAAGTGCCTCAGCAGACCCATCAAGTGCGGAGTTCCCCAAGCCTCCTCCGTCTCCCCCACCCTTTATAACATATTTACTAAGATGTTATTCGGCCTCCTGGATGACATGAACGTCCTATGCACTAACTACGCAGATGATACGCAGATCATCATCATGCTCTCAGGCTTATATGAAAAGGATTCCACCCACCTTAACGAAATGTATAGCAAGATTCAAGACTGGGCTTTGTCTAAATGATGACAAAACCAAGCTCCTACTCATTGGCTCCAAACAACGCCTCAACAAACTCAACCCAAAATACAACTCATTTGATATCATCGGAAACATCAATGTCTCCCAAAATGCCAAAACACTAGGTGTCTACCTCGACTCCACCCTGACACTTTCAAGACAGGGTAAAGCCACTGCCTCCGCTTCGGCCTTCACTACTAAACTAATAACGGCCTGTAGACCCTTCCTATTTACTCAAAGCTGTATCATTTTAGCAAGAGCATTGATGCTATCCAAACTGGATTACTGCAACTCCCTATCTAGGGACTAGTAAGCAAAACATCCACAAACTCTAAATTGCACAAAATAATGCCCTTCGAGCAGCCCTCAACCTCCCACGCACTGACCACATATCCCATGCAAGACAGACTGCCAACTGGCTCCCAATAAAAGACAATCACCTTCAGAACCCTAATGATCACCCACAAATGCCTCAACAACACCGCTCCAAAATACCTTGTCGACAAATTCTGCACCAGGACATCTTCTAGACCCACCAGATCCAATTACGCTCATTGCCTCAACATCCCCAAATACAGACTCCAAAAATCAGGCGGTACTAGTTTCCCAGTCCTAGCGGCAAAAACATGGAATTCTTTGCCCCCAGCACTAAGAGATGAACACTTTCCTCACCTTCCGTTTCAAAGTAAAAGCATGACTCTTCTCCACAATCCCTCCCAATTAATTAACACTTACTAGTCAACAAGTTCCACTACAAAGTCGGCATCATTGCCTAACCCAGTCCTTCAATCTGTAAATACCTGTATAATCTTGTAAATGTTTTATTTTGTATCCTTTTTACTCTCTCTACTGGTTAATATTGTAAATGATTTTATCATCGTACTAAATTCATGTGTAACTATGCCCACTAAACATGCCTGTAAATTCCTGTATTTATTGTAACTTTACGTGTATGTAACCTTCCGCAAGACTAAGCGCCTAGCTACCTCAGGGTTCAGCGTGCTATATAAGCAAATAAAACAAACAAAAACTTGACAATTCTGTTACAGTGACAAGCTTACCTTCAATGGCTGGTGGCAGCAATACCTTGTATTAATTTAGTGCACCTTTACCGCAGGCTGTGTTCACAGCTGCATCAAAGGCTACTAAGCGTGCTCATTTTACCAAAAAGGCCCCCCGTCTTATTTTTTCGCCATTTTAGTGTTTTTGTTGTCTTTTCTTGTTCCTTCCCCTGGCATCCAGGATGTTAAATTAATTTGTGTGATTTTATTTTTTATGTTAGGCAGGAGTCCCCTGGACTCCTCTCCCAGGCTCCAGTCTGGGAAGGCAGGAAGCGAATGGAGGAGTCCAAAACTCTTGCGTCCTTGGGGTTCCTCCTTGCCTAAATAGGGACAAATCCCAATGGGGGCTGGCTGCCCTGATTGGACAACCAGACCGCCCCTTTCTTGTAAAATGCAGGGAGAGAATGCAGAGGTTGTGCCGTAATTCATGATAAATACTGCAAACCTGGAATCTGAAGACCAGTCCACCACTGAAACCGAAGAGGATGATAAAAGAATGCGGCTGAGACGATTTCCAGCGACCAGAGAGCCTGCTGTGTAACCAGAGCCTGATGTAGCCCTTCCTTCCAATCGACCTAGTCACTCCAAAAACGACGACTTTGACCCAGAACCTGGTGAGACCCACAAGACCTGCATTTCGATCCATCCCACATATTGCTGCAACCTTGCGGGGCTGCAATACCCCAATACCTTGGGACCTCGAGCCATTGTGTGGTGCACGTTCTTCTGAATCTCGCTGAAACTTCGTGGCCATGCTGGTGTATCTTCAGAGACACAAATCAAGTTCGAAAAGTCCCCTCAACAGATTGCTGGACTTTTTAAACGACAAGAACTCAACCGCAATTATCTGTCTTCTGTGCTCCTTGAAAAGGCACCAAGTTCACAGAACCACATCCAGCTGCGAGGAAAACCTTGTCTAGAGCCTTATCCATTGATCCCTGCTGCAAAGTTCCTTCTGAGTTCTTGTTTTCAGTCACCATAACAAAGAATCCACTAACCGGGTATTTGGCTGCAGATCCTGAAGTCTTCCTGCTGCAAAATCTTCTTCAATGCTGAGGTACTGTGTTGGCTTGGGTATGTACTTACCTTAAGTCTCTTATGATTTCTATGTAGTTGTCGGTTGTTTGATGCGATTGGGAGGCCTCTCGTCCAGTGCACTCAGTCCCACTGCTAGAATTCTGCTAGGGTGCCTTCTGAGAAGCCCCTGGACCCTCTTCTAACTCTAGAAGTAAAATGCTCACCTTTTTGCCCAGTCTTCTCAAGGAACTCTGACGTTCGCTACTTAAGAACTTATTGGTGAGGAATAACCCACTGCAGTGCGTTTGTCTTGGAAGCAAGACAACGCAGTGCCACAGAGGTTCGAGTCCCGATCCCGCGCTTAGAAACCACGACGCTGGTATTAAGCACAATATAAATTAACAATTATTACATATTCTGACACTGCCTGTTGGACACTAGATCCTAGAGACCCCCCTTCTGCCACTGAGAACAATCATGCTCCAAGAATAAGGAAAAGACTAGGGATTGGGCCTTTTGCCTAGAAAAGAAAGCGTTAGTTGGTAACTGTAACTCTAAGAGTGAACAGTTGCAAAAGTTCTTACTTACCTTGGATGTGTGATGCACTATTCTCAAAAGTATGTTTAACATCTTTCTTTCCTTGGAAACCGTTCTGCCATACTAAAAGAAAGTAGATGTGAAGGTATATTACTCTAATTTGATTTGGTTGTACCTCTTCCCCAAAGTAATGTGTTGGTTTCACCAGATTATTCATGTTAGGATAATTGTATGTGTTCTCCAACTGGGTCTTGCTTCCCCTGACTTGCTGTAAGCCTGTCCAGAATAAGTCTGCCTTAGGTCCTACCTACCTAACTTTGTCATTTATTAAAGTGTAACATTAAGTTTTGCTTTCCCCTTGCTGTGTTAGACACAAGAAGTCTTTTCCAACAATGCCTCATAAGGCATACATAAGTTACTTGTATTGCTGGGAAAGATCAAACCTGGACTTCATTGTGAGATTTTAAAAAAGTACATGGATTTTACTTTCCTTAGATGTGTGCCATCCCAAAAATAAGTTACAAGAGTTACTGCTCATCTCAATCTCTTTCACTGATCTCAAAAGCACCTGTAATTGGATATTACATCCTGAGGTTTTACTCACCTACTATAACAGTGTTATCACAAAAGTAGTTATTGGTTTTTACTGTACCTGGAATAAGTGCTCCACTATTCACAAAAGTATATTGTCCAGGTGACTTATGTGATTTATACTGAGAATCACGGTACAACTAGTAGGGTCTACTACCCTTGAATACTCCTTTGAAATCTGAAAGTAACCATTGGTTTTTACTCCCCAATAATAGGTGTGACCTATGCTGAATGTGTATGAAAATGTTTTGACTACTCTAGAAATACTGTTAGGTGTTCCAAATAAGGTTTATGCTTTGGTCTGTGCACCTTCAAGCATAGTGTTGCGTTTTGATAATTGTGATTACCTATAATGTGTGATAGTACTTATTTACCCCTAGATTTATTTGGGCCTACGTGTATTTAAATAAATCCTTTAGTTTGACAATACATATTGTTTCACTGTTTCTTTGGACCATTTGTATTATAAGTTTCTTTGTACTGATTCTACAGCCGTCTCCCTCCCAAGAGAAGCTTGGCTGCTCTGTCTACGCTACCATATACTCAGGTGGTACACCCTTATACTAAGAGTGGAGTTGTGTACTGCCTCAGTTGAATGGTTTTAGTAAGCCCTTAGTTGGACTTCAGAAAAACTGTCCTAACAGTCCTTGGCCTCAAGCCCAGGGATCATATCTCTGCAGGCCTGAAATCGCTCCATTGGCTCTCACTGGCAGCAAGGATCAAGTTCAAGACCCTTTGCATTGTCCACAAGACCTTCTGGTGCCTGGGACCGAAATTCCTCCAACTCTCTCTTTGGAAATGTCTTCCTACTTGAGCTCTTCGCTCCTCCTACTCCTTGAGGGTCAGTCGCCTCTCCAAGCAACAAGTCTAATTTGGCGTGCGCCTCCCTCTGGAACAGCCTCCCTGCCTCTCCAACACTTGAGCAGAACCATCTCCTGTTCTGGAAGCACCTCAAGACCTTCCTCTTTGCTTCTGCCTTCTCTCTTCCTCTCTCCTGCTGATCTCCTGTCTGATACTGCACTGCCTCCTGGAATCCCCTGCACTTGTGGTCTAGATCTGTAACCCTACAGTCCCATTTCCTGCACTTATTAGACATCTGTTGTCTGCACTATCATCTTATTGATTCCATGACCTGCGCTTCCCATCCAAACTCCCCATCCCCCTCACCCCCCACAGCACTTCTACGCTCCCCTCTCCTCTGCACTGGCGCGATTTCAATGTCACTAGGCCTAGTAAGATTGTTTTTGTCATCCCTCTGTTTCCCCTCCTTTACCTTGTCGCGCCTTGGAACACTTGTGTATAGGCGGGTTATAAATGCCATATCATATCATTGATATAAAAATCTTACCCAGCATGTTTATATAGTAAATTCTCGGCAAGGAGGACTCTGCATTGAACTCAGTGGTCAGGAGATTGTCAGAGCCCTTACTGGGGTGTGCAAAGTTTGACAATCTCTTGAACTGACGCTTGGGCAAGCCATGCCCAATTTACTATGGCTTTGTTAGACTTTTTGTATTGTCTGGTTAACGGGCAGACTTTACTCGCGAACCTGTACAGGGCTGCTGTTTCCTGTGATCGACCTGGTTTCTTAGACAATTATTATAACCTGTTCTCTTTCCACAATAGATAATGAAGAACAATTGTTTGAAGAGCATGATGAAAACGAGGATGAAGACAATCCTATTGACAGCATCGGGCCGGTTCTGCAGGTGTGTAACTATAGCACTTGAATTGCCCATCTGTGTTTTTAATAACGGAGCACAGCAACGATCCCGGTTACTGTAGCTAGCATCCTGCTGTGATGCACAGTGAAACTTGGTGCACCGATCAGGGCTGGTTTTGTTTGGAATTCAGCTCCAGAGGATGTTTGATGTTGGTGGCTTTGCATAAAGCTTGTGATTTGGCGCTGTTGGAGCTTTTTGCTAGTTGCTCCTGTAATGTTGAAGGGTTGTGGCCTACTGCACAGGTTTTATGAGCTCTGTTTTTAGGACTGGTTGGGGGTTTTTGGGAAGCAGGAGAAGAAGGTCCCAGAGCCTGCAGCGATTCAGGACAAGGCGATTGTAGGAGATGTACCAGGAGAGTTAGGCGATTGGGCACTCGTAGAAGTAGGTTGTAGTGGAAACATAGTCCATTGTAACCTTAGAACCACTTCTGTAGCGAATCCCCATTTTCTTAAGGTAGACGCCGTTTTGAAATTGAGTCCAGTTGAGAGTCCAGTCTCTACCATTCCCCCTACAAGCAGGTCACAGTTGGAGGAAAACGCTGTGGTGTTAAGTTTTTCTGCTTTAAAATACTCTAGGAAAAAAACTGCAATGTGCCACCAGGGGGCGCGTAGCGCCAGCGCGTGAGACTGGTGATCCCAGTCACTCCTGAGTCACGACCAGATCCCTGTGTTGTGTGGTGTTGGCTGCCCTTCCTGCCTCATTGAGCTGTGTGCAAGCGCAACCTAACACCGGACAGAATCAACGGCTGCCCGAAGGAATGGGTGTCCATTCCACTGAGGAATGGTCCATTGCACCTACAACTAGCATGTTCAATAAACACAATGACGTTCTAAGTTGCCAGCCACGAGCGGTTACAAAAAATCCAAATTTAGACTTAACTGATGCAGAACTGCTTGAGGCGGAGCTCGCCTACGGAAAGTCGACTTCTGAATCAGAAGCCGCTGATACAGACTGCATGTTAACTTTGCAGTGCATCTCGAGTGCAGGGAACAACGCAATTAGAGTCTGCATCAACGGCCGTTCAGGTCCCTGGTGGAATGTCTGATCCATACTTGGTAACAACGCCTGTTAGGCAAGATTGTATGTGGTACCCTGTGCGAGACTGCACCAGCCTTGTCCTCTTGGCAAGCTTTGGTATAAGCATGTACTACACAAGTTGGTAGAGTGACTGAGCAGCCAGGCTTATCTCAAGAGGGGTCAATCTGAGCTGTAGGGTTGTAACAGTTTCACTGTGGCAGTTATTCAAATAAACACTTATACACATACACAAGGTTTCTTGATTAAACAATTATTAATTTGACAGTCAGTTTAATAAGCCTTTTTCAGAAGGGAGCAATCATTTAACACGAAATATACTTCAATAAATACACACTCTGTTTCACTATACCCATTGTGAATGGCACACAGACACTTCATACACCCTGAGGTCACTTAAATAACTAGGACACTGTGGACATTGATTTATCACTGGCACATTTAGAACAATACTGATATTGGTGTCAAAAGGAAAAGATGAGGGAATAAAACAAAGGTTAATAAATATTCTTAAGCGGGTAAGTACTTTTTGAACCCTCCAATGCAAAGTAATTTTAACCCTTTCCTGGGGGGGGAAGGGCAAAGCACAAAGTCAGAGGTAAGAGTCTTTCAGGGAGCCAATACAGCAAATGTTAGTTGAGCAAAGTCTAGGGGAGCTGAAGGTCTTCTTGCAGGTAAGTAAAAAGGTCTTGCACAATGTTTTAGAAAAGTTTGTAGAAATTAAATTACTGAAGGGCCACAAGCTGGTAGGCTTGTGAGGGGCAAAGCTGCAAGCAACTCTGCAAGGGTAACCAAGACAAGTCTAATCTGAGAGCTAGCAAGGCTACATAACAAGAGGTAAGTCCCCTTAGTTTTACAGTACCTTTGGTTTGAAGAAAACTGGATCCAGCTGGCTTCTGTTCCTGTGTAGGTCTGCAGATCCTGTGTTCCTAGGCCTCAGTCATGGGGACAAAGGGGAGGTCGCCTGGGGACTTCTGCACTACGATGGAAAGTCGGCGGCAGCAATGGGCAAACTTCAGATCAGCAGCAATTCGTGGTTTCAGCTCCTCGCGGCTCTTGCAAACAGCACCACTGCTGTTCTCGGATACCTTAATGGACTTTCCTTGCATCTGGGGTCCAGCACTCTGTTGAGGGGACTCAGGCTTGGTCTGTCCTGCTTCATGGAAAGCCGGAGGATCTTCCTGTAGCTCGGGTCCAACTTAAAAACGATGCACTCAATCTGGTGTTCCTCTCCTTGGCAATCAGTTCCTGCAGCAGCAATGGAAGTAAAGCCAGTTCTGAGAGGATGTCCAGACGAGTTCACTTTGGGATTGATTGGTCCCACCAACCCAAGGGGAGAAGTCTTCCGTTGCAGGGCTTCTCTAGTCGAGTTGAATTCGGAGCTTCAGCACAGCAGCAGGGTTTCCCCGGGCAAACCAACGGTCCAGGAGTAGCAGAAAGGGCCTCTTCCAAGTTCTTCTTCAGATTCCTTCGTCCAGTGGTCGACTCTGCCTTCCAAGCAAAAAGCCTTGCATTTTATGCATGTTTCTCCCATTCATTCCACTTTAGCTGTCGATCACACAGCAGGGTGGCTCTCCTGCAACGACAGCCAGCCAATCACCTTTTGGGTGCATTCCTGTAACCAAGGGTATTAAGCACAGGGAGTTTCGGGCACCTCCCTCACTTCCAGCCCCTGCCAGACATACTGGAGCCAGAGGCAGGCTTCACTTGTGAATCCTGCTAAAGACAAAACAAACAAAGGGGCCCAACCTGGTTTGGCGCGCAGAGTAAATATCAAGAAGGACCTTTCCAACAGAAAATGGCGAAAAAAGAAGACTGGGGCCATTTTGACAAAATGGGCCCCCATGGGTGTTTTACTGCAGCTGCAATTGCAGCCCGCGGTAAAAACACACAATGGTAGTAAATGGTAAACCACTGCCACCAGCCATTAATTGTAGAAAGGGTAACACAAACATTTTTACATGAGAAACTAGACAAAGGGGATACTAAGTAACCCCTCCAGCACCCTACGTAAAATGGTGTGTGCTGGGTCTAGAAAGTTTACACATTGTAAGTAAAGTCAATTTCACTTCACTTCACTGCTCTTGGAAAGAGTAGTTTATCCAAGAGAAGGTATTTAAACCTTTGAGAAATCCTAAGAGACTTCCCTGTGCCACTGCACTGAAGGTGCTGTGTCACAATGCAAAGATGATGCCTATGGAGTTTGTCACACTCCAAAGTCGAAAAAACACCAAATCACAGAAAAATACACGATAGAGTGGGAAAAAGGTCTCTCTCTCTCCAGGTTGGAAATTAAAAAGTCCTAAAGTCCAGCAAAAGAGCTGGGGGCCTCTAAGGTAGACAGGAATTAGCACATTTCTGAGAATGTTCCCTAACAAGTGGCTACTAAGCAACCCCCCCCCCCCCCACCGGCCCCCCCAGCACTCTGCTGTGCGTTTGTTCACACTGCAAACAGGTTGACTGGGTGTTTTCTAGCATATTATGGAATGTTTGCGCTGTCTGACAATATTTTGTGCATGTAAATGTCCGTTCAATGTTGTCTTCTGCACAGTTTTTCCAGTCTCTATTTTGGATATCCTTTAGTGAGCAGGGTTTAATCAATTGTGGGTGGTTGCAGCGGGGGGGGGAAATGTATGCCTGTCACATTAATCATTGCTCATAAGTCAGTCCTCTTTACGTATTCTGACATTTCCTGTCTTTAGTTTGATTACAGTGCGGTAGCAGACCGACTCTTTCAACTTTCATGCAAAAAGTTTACCCCACCTCAAAACCGGAAGCGGCTCTACAGGCTTGTGAAAAGGTGAATTAAGGAAATGTTGACTGTTCTCTGCCAGACTAGATATCCTGCAGCTGCGTAGAGTAATTGGACCAATGTACGGTCGTATGGATGCAGTGGCTACAGGAGTGGACACCCTGCCGTCCATCATGCATTGTGAAGTGCATCCTTTCTTTAAGGTCAATTGAAGTGTGGGTGACTCCACTCGCCCCACCACACACATTATCCTATTTATGCTTTTGGAATTAAGGATAAACCTCCGACCTACCACATGTTTAATGCTAATGTTCAGTGTATTTCTGCACCTGATCCTGTGTGTGGTAAAAAGGCGATCTTCAAAGGAAATGGTTAGGGGGAATTCTCTTAAATGTGCTAATTCCCTTCACCTTAGAGACCCCCAGCAACTTTGCTGGATTTTGAGGGCTTGATTTTTTTAACCTGGAGAGAATGTGAACCTTTCTTCCCACTCTTATGTATTTTGATGTGTTTTTTTGATTATGGAGTCTAAATAACTCCATAGGCATCATTTTTTCATGTGCCACACAGCACCCTCGGTGCAGTGACACAGGGGTAGGGAGAATTCACATATATGTGCTAATCCCCTTCACCTTAGAGAACCCCAGCAACTTTGCTGGATTTTGAGGACTTAATTTTTTTTTACCTGTAAAGAGTGTGAGCCTTTTTTCCCACTCATGTATTTTGATGTGTGTTTTACATTTGTGTTCTTTGACTTTGGAGTTTTAAGATAACTCCATAGGCATCTTTTCATGTGTGTTACACAGCACCCTCATAAATACCTTCTCTGGGATAAACTACCGTTTCCCAGAGCACAGCACACTCCATTTTACAATGGAGTGCTGTAGGGGTTACATAGTATCCCCTATGTCTAAACACTCATGTAGCAGTCAAATGCTACCCTTTCCTATTGAAAAGGCTGGTGGCAGTGGTTTTACAACAAACTACCATGATTTTTCCCGACCGCGAACACGGTAGCTAAAAATCACGGGGAGCCATGTTTTTCAAGACGGCGCCTTAAGCCCCTTTGTTTAAATAGGTCCCGGTCTTCTTTTTTATCGCCATTTCTTTTTGGAAAGGTCCTTCTAGTGTTTGTCTCTGCGCGCCAAACCAGGTTTGGTCCCTTTGTTCGTGCGCCTTTGGCGTGCTTTAGGACTGAAGTCCGCCCTTGGCGTCTGAGTGTCTGGGGTGGGCAGAAAGTGAGGGAGGTGCCCGATAATCCCTGTGCGTAGTCTCCTAGGGACCCAAATGCACTCTGGCGTGATTGGCTGCCCTGCTGCAGGTCCGAATTGCCAACCTACATTCGACAGAGAAGCTCCTTCAAGGACGTCGTCTTCCTTTCAGTTCTTGGGACCAATCAGCTCAGAAGACACCTGGATACCATTCTCAATGCTGGTTAAGGTTTAGCCAGGGAGAGGGAAACCAGTATGTGTCTTGAGTAACGGCTACTTGAACCGAAGTGACTCCATTTTGTTTGCTCCGATGACGATCCCGTGCAGTGCAGGAGTCCCCCGACGTCCTCCCTCTTGTCCCCATGACTGAGGCTCCAGAACAGCAAGATCTGCAGGACCTGCCAGGAACCAACGTCTTCAGCTGCATCTTTTTGCTTCACATTAAGGTACTGTGCCGTACGGTTGAGAGATCCTAACTCTTGAGGTGGAAGTTCGTGAAACTTTCCCAACTCTCAGGCCTAATGATCCTTTTTCCCCTTTACTTCTGAGAACTTTCACAAAGACTTAACCGTTTGATACCAGAACTGCTCCTTCCTATCCAGAGCAGTAGCCCATTGACTTTGGCCTGGCCTATTGACTTGAATTGAGCTAGTCTGGTGAACTAGACTGTTTGCACTGCAGTACGTATAATCTATTCTACTTAGTTTTTTCCTTTTTGCTCACTGCTAAGTAATTGAACTGCCATTTTGCTCCTACTTCAGGGGAGCTCAAACTGTCTCAAAGGCTTAGTTTCGTATTGAAGTGTATTTGTTTATAAGTGGCTTTCTTCTAGTGAAATGTTTTACAAATGATTGTGTAAATACATTTTTTTAATTTAATTTAAAAACTTTATTTTTGAAATGTTTCCAGACTTACAATCAATCACACCCACATTAGAGTGTATTAACCATGCGCCATCCAACATCCCTCCTATCCCCCCTCTGTTCATTCCCTCCTCCAGTTCGTCGAAATCGTTGGCAAGCCGTTTCCTCTTCCGTGCATATCATTAGGTGTGTAGGTTCCTGTGTTTGGGCATGTTACGTTTCAGCGTCTTGGGTACTTTGTCTTCCCGATGAGGATGAAGTGTCATCGTCTGCCTCGTTGATTAAGTATGTCACGAGTGAACCCCAAATATCCAGAGGGCGTGCGTATTGGTGCAGCGTCTTGATGAAGTCTGACTCCACGTCTTGGCAGTAGAGAATGTCTTTACGCCAGTTTGTGTCATGATCTCTGCTTCCAAAAGATCAGGACTTGCCCGACTCCCTTGGAAGCAGACCCATAACCCCGGTTCCGAGTGCCAGCCAGTCCCAATTGGGACCTTTTGGACCCTGTCCTGGCGCCAGTGGCACCAGGCTCATAAAGATGCCCAGTCCCAGCGCTGGAAGCGCCGGGCTCATAATGCTTGGGTGGACTTACCTGCAGCAGACCATGCTGCTTACTTACCTGCCAGTTGAACCCCCGATCCTCTTCTGTTTGGGACTACTTTTCCTGTTGGGTGGGGCAGGAGCCACTCCCTAGGTTCAGAACACTGGAACTCTTCTGGAAAGCAGGAACTCTTTTCTTACCTAGGCGTGGCTGTGGAAGGAGACACCTAAGCACTACAGGAGGCTATTTAAACCACACCCGATGGATGAATCTTGCTTTGCGTTATTCTGCATTCTCTGCAGCAGAACGCTCATCGTGTCTTCTGCTTCTGATCCTGGGCCTAAGGGAACAAAGGCTTACCATCCTGGAATCCAGTCTTCAGCAGCACCTGTAAAGACAAAGAAAGAACAGGTTAGCACTACGGTCTTCAGTGGCAGCGCATCTCTTACCTGGTCCATCAGCTGTCACCAACGCCTCGCGCTGCATTCCGGCATCTGAAAGACAAAGGCTTACCTACTCTTCGCATGCTCCGGAGGTCTTCGCACTGCATTCCGGCATCTGAAAGACAAAAGCTTACCAGCTGTTCGCACGCTCCGGAGGCCTTCGGCGCTGCATCCCGCATCTGAAAGACAAAAGAAGGTGCGTTTAAAGACATTGGGCAACTTTATGACTCACGTGCCATTACTCCTTCCCACGCCGAATCCAGTGGGTATTCCAGCACCCAAGACATTTGAAGTACCCAGAACTTGCCGTTCGTGCAGTTAACGACGGACAGCTGTCCTCTGAGGTCAAGAGGCCTGCACCCTTATCCAGTGAAGAAACTGGTTACGGCACCCTGCCCCGAGGCAGATGGAGAGCTCGGCGTTCACTTACCTAAGGTGAGGGTGTTAACCTTTGGGGTTCTACAGGAGAAGAGAAAGGGAAGAGGAGAGAGGCACCCAATAACCCCAGTTCATTAATCCCATATTTTCTATCTGCAGACATCTTACTCTTCGAGTCAGACATACAGTGCACAGAGGTCCAGCACAAAGAGCCAACCGTGTGTTACGTATCACCTTTGAAGATACGGCATTCACCCAGTCAAGACCGGCGCCTCTGCGGGAATCAGGTGAGCGTTACAGTTTGCTACTGTCGGGGCTGGTCCCTGACCACAAGACATGGCGACTCTCCTACGAGCTAGAGTCAGCAACACACCTACCAGTTTCCTTATTGCTGGTGAGAGTTGTTTAGTCATCCCCAGCAATGCCACCGTCGGGACGGGTTGTATCTCCTCGCCTACTATTGCTGTTGTAATCTGCAGTACCTGCGTCCAGAATGGGGTCAGCTTCGGGCCATCCTATGCGAGGTGGACAAAGTCTGCTTTTGAGTTTCCGCACCTTTCACACTTTGCTGGTGATTCCGGGTTTTGTTTACTCTTTTTGACGGGGTGAAGTACGTCTGGTGTAGAAAGCTAAAGTGGATTTGCTTGAGATGTGAGTTGAGGGCTATTTTTTGTTGGTTTTAGGATGTATGGCCATTCCTCATCTGGGATTACTACCTGGAGGGACCTCTCCCATCTTGTTTTCGTGTGTGTGTTATCAGGTGCTGTGTTGGTTAAAATGGATTTGTAGATGGGTGAGACTAGTCTGCCTTCGCCTTGTGCCTGGATCACATTGTGTAGTAGTTGCCATATTGGAGGTTGTTGCGGGAAAGTGCTTGAATGGTATATCTGGTTCTAAAGTAAAGGAACGTGTCAAGGGAGCTGCTGCCCCCCCTCTCTCGGTTGCCTGCTGGGGAGTTGAAAAGGTTCCTTTGTTGAATAGATCACCCAATGTGCTTATCTGCAGTTTCTCCACCCAATGATGAAAGACTCTTTCCGAGATCAGAGGAATCACCGGTATGAATTTGACCAGGAGGAGGGGCGAGAACCGCCCCTGAAATTTATATTTTTGCGCGATTCTCTTCCAGATCCCATAGGTCGCAAGGACCACGTTCATAGTGTTGTTGGGTACTGGGAGCTGACTAATGATAACCGCCCTCGGTAATTTGGGAGTCGCTAGGGCACGCTCTATTTGCACATGTGGTCTGACAAAATGTGTGGTATACCAAAAGCTGAGTAACTGTGCCTGAGCCGCCCAGAAATCTCTCCAAATCTGGGAGAGCTAAGCCCCCACTGGACACTAGAAGTATTAGCGTTGAATGAGACACTGTGGCTGGTTTGCCTGCCCACAGTAGTTCAAGGACTAGACTTTTTATTCTCTTCAAAAAGTATTGTGGTATTGAAATAGGGATGTTGGAAAATAGATATAGTAGTTTCGGGAGGATCGCCATTTTAACTAGTGAGGCTCTTCCCCACAGGGTTAGCGGGAGTGTCTTCCATCGGTTCACTTTCTCCTGCAATGTTTTTTCTACTCCCTCTTAGTTATCCCGGAATACGTCATGGTAATTTAGTAACATCGGTATCCCCAGATAGCATACTCGTGAGGTCTTCCTTGCAAAGTGGTAGTCGTCTGCGAATGCCCTGGTGGCTGGGGTCAATGGGAATATGATCGATTTAGTGTGATCGATTTTTAAGCCAGATATTGCCCCAAATTTAATTACTTCCCTCATGACTGGGTTCAGATTTTCAATGGGGTCGCGTATGTATAATGCTACATTGTCCGCATGAAGGGATATGATCAGCCTGTGTGAACCGATGTTGAGCCCTCTGTGGAGTTGCTGGGATCGAAGGTTCGACGCCAGAGGTTCCATTATCAATGCGAATATTAACGCAGAGAGCGGGCACCCCTGTCTGGTGCCGTGTTGAAGTTTGATAGGGGAGGACCTTGCTGAGCCAACGATAATGATAGCTTGGGGGTTGGTGTTTAGTAAGGAGATTAGTTTGATGAATCGGGAGCCTAGGCCCATCTGGGTGAGCACTGCAAATAGGAAGGGCCATTCTACTGAATCGAAGGGCTTTTCGGCGTCGAGCAGGACTGCGACTGCCTGGTGAGTGGGGTCAAGAGCCTCGATAATTCCAAACAGCCTTCTGATGCCGAATGTCATGCTGCGTCCAGGCACAAATCCTGCCTGATCTGCGAGCACGAGACTGGGCATCAGCGGCAGTAACCTATTGGTAAGTATTTTCGCCAGTATCTTGTTAGCAAGGTTGAGTAGGGATATGGGTCTGTACGATGCACATTCTTCGGGGGGTTTGCCAGTTTTGTGTTATAGGATTATATTGGCCTCACAAGTAGACTGCGGGAGGGACCCTTTTTCTATCGCCTCATCGTACACTTCTGCAAGAAGGGGAGCCAGGGTGCCTGCAAAAGCCTTCTAAAATTCTCCTGCTAGGCCATCAGGCCCCGGGGCTTTGGTGCTTGGAAGGGTTTTGATGGCTTCTATTATCTCCTCTGATGTGATGGGTTCGTTGAGGGGTTTGTGCAGTTGCCTCTTTACCCAGTAGAGTTCAGTGTCTTTGAGGTACTTGCATAGGGCGTCTGAGTAGTTGTATTTTGAGGTATACAGGTCTTGGTAAAAGGTTTTAAATTCTTCTACAATTTCCTCGTCGGTGTGCTCAATTGTGCCTTGTTTAGAGTGTATAATTTCGACCGTTGTCGGTTTCTTGTCTGCGTTTAACAGTTTTGTACAGAGGGCTCCTGGTTTTTGGCCTTCGCCGTATTGACGGACCCGTCAACTACGGCCCAGGAATTTTATGTCATGTTCTTCCGTGGCTCTGAACGTCTGCAGCGCCTCTTTTAGTGCAGCTTGGGAGCGTAGATCTTTTGTGGTGGAGCACTTGCGTTCGAGGTGCTTTAACCGTTCCTCACTGGTGGTTAATTCCCGTCGGATCAATTTGTGGATGCCATTCTCCTTAGCCACGCAGCCACACCTTATGAAACACTTTAGCGTTTCCCAAATCGTGCTCCTCGTGGATACTGTGCCCAGGTTTGTTTCTAGAAATGCAGAGATTTCGTCACGTAGTTCGGATGCAAACACTTGGTCCTGCAGGGATCCTGGCTTGAAGCGCCAGCGCATCAAGTGAGGTTTGGTGACGGATGGAATGCAGATGAGGGTTACCGGAGAGTGGTCTGAGAAAGTTTTAGGTAAAATTTGACAGGGCCCCCAGTGCAGACGACCTCTTGCGGATATGAACAGATAGTCTATTGTAGAGCTGGTGTTGTGCACTGCAGAGTTGAAAGTGCAGTCGCGCTGCTCCCACTTACTGTGTCGCCACGCATCTATAAGATCTTAGGCTCTGCATATTTCCTGTACCTGAAGGCTGGTTTTGGATATAGGCAGTGTCTATGGCAGTGTTCAGATCGCCCCCCCACACAATCGTTGCAGAGTCTTGTACTGAAAGGTGTGTGAGCACCCAGTCGAAGTTTTGCCCCGTCTACATTGGGGCCGTAGGAGTTGACAAAAATGATTTTTTTGCCTGCCACAATTCCTCTTACCAAAAGTGATCTGCCTTAGGAATCTCCTAATCAGCCGAAAGCCGGTCCTCTGGCTAATTGGGATCATCGCCCCTCTGGCGTACAACGAGTATGAGGAGAAATACCTATGAGAGCCCCAGTTTCGGGCCCAGTGGTGGTCTTTTCCGGGGAGCAGATGTGTTCCTTGAATCATGGCCACATCTACCTCGTGTCTCTTCAAATATTGTAGGATCTTCTTTGTTTCAGAGGGGAGGTTGCCCCCTCTGATGATCCATGTGGCGACTTTGAATTGCATGTTTAACTAGCTTGTTTGAGTTGATATTGTTGGATCTGACCTGTGGGGTCGTAGAGTGCTGCGGACGATTCCTACGGCTGACTGCTGGTGGTCTCCTTAACATTCGGAAGAGGGGGTACGGCATTGGATAGTAGCTTGGAGGATCGGCGGGGGGTGGTGAATTGGAGTCGCATTTCCCTCCGCATTCTCTACTACCTTCCTTACACGGGCAACCCCCAACTCGCCCGTTTGTTTACTTGATCGGGGTACCGGACTGCAACGTTGCGTGTCCGTCGCCCGGTTTCCCACCCATTAACAATGAACTCTAGAAATAACTTTGCTGTGCAAGGGGTGCTAGGGGCTTCCCAAGCTGCACGACTACGGAGTGCTTAACTCCAGTGTTTGTTTCGGTACGGTTGCTGTGCTTTGTAAGTGGGTTTCACGCCGTTGACCTTATTTGGTTATGGTGGGTTCCTCTGATTTCTTTCTCTCTGCGCTCGAGCCTGGCTGGGTTTCAGCCTGGGACATCCTGCTCGGTCTAGGAATGCGTTTGTTTCCTCCGGCGTCTGGAAGAAGTGGACTTTCCCACCATGTTGTACTCTGAGCCGTGCTGGAAAGAGCATTGAGTAGGCGATTTGGTTGTCTTTGAGCCTCTGCCTGATGGTAGCAAAGGATCTCCTTTGTGTCTGGACTGCTGGGGAGAAGTCTGGATAAAAGTGTATCTTGTCTCCGTCGTGGTGTAGTTCTCCTTTTTCCCTGGCCAATCGGAGAATGGTGTCTCGGTCTCTATAATTAAGCAATTTTGCAATTATTGGCCTGGGGCGAGCACCCGAAATGGGTTTAGAGGATGGGATTCTGTGTGCTCTTTCCACAATAAACAAGTGAGAGGGGGCTTCACGGCTGAAAAGGGTGGTGCACAGCGCTTCGACAAAGTCCATTTTCACTTGTGACTGGTGTTCCCTCACTCCGATAATTGTATTTCTTCTTGAGCGACCCACCAAATCTTCGCACCTGGCATTGGCTGCTTTCATTTGGGTCTCAAGTTGAGACACTTTGGCTGTTAGGGTTGCTGCGCCGTCGTCCAAATTGGGCACCCGTTCTACCTCGTTTAAGCGTTCAGTATGAGTGTCCATGGGATGTTGTAGGAGATCGACTTTCGAGGAGAGTCCATCCATTTTATTGTTTAGACTTCCTGTGCCTGCTTTCAGGTCTAACAGGAGTCCCTTGATGTCAGTAGGGCAGGTTCCCTCTTCCATTTGGTGTGAGCCACCTGACGGGGGCTCTAGTTCCTCCTGCAGCATGGGAGTTTTGGGGGCTGCATCTGTCTGGAAGGTCAGCTTCCTCTGTGATCTGTCTGTTTTTCCCATTGGACTGGCGCTGGTGGGGGTGTCTCTGCGTTGAATTTGGAGCCCGTAAGTGGTTATTGGGCTTCAGCAGTCTCCCAGAGGAGGAGGAGCAGCACGCGCAGTGCAGTGATAGTTGGTGGAAGAAGTGTAGCACAAAGGAGCCCCAATGATGAATGTGGTGCTTAGCTTTGGTTTAGTTTGCTGTTGAATTTCAGGTGTTAAGCTGCCGCTCTGGGGGGGGGGGCTGTCGCTCAAGGCCTCCGGGACTCGCCTCCAGGCCCAGATTTCCCCACTCAGCCCGGCAAGGAAGAGGCGCCGCTTGCCGCAATGGCTCTGGTGGTGAAGGAGGGGGGAGCCGGGAGAAGGTGCCCTCCTGCGCCTGGTCAGTCGCCCCTCCCTCTCTTCGCCTCGAGTGAAGCCCGCCAGTGTGTGTTGCTGCCTCCCAGCGTTTGCGACAGTCGCGGTTGTAGGGACTGTGCTGTGGGTGCGGCACTGCGTGGGGGGGGGCCTCCTGCACAAGCCCCTCCGACGTTAGTCTTGGCCCCGTCTCCCTAGAGCTGGATGAGGGCAGGCTGCTTTCATCCGCCTGGACTCCGCTCAGGGGCTACCTCCTGTTATCTGGCGACCTGCTGGGCCCTCTCAATCGTCTCAGGCGCTGGGCTCGCTCACCTGCGTATGAAGTTGCCGGATCGCCGATTTCACCCCAAGTTTCGCAGGGCAGTGGGCTATCGAGTAGACAGCAGGGAAAGTATATGGTCAGGGCGGCAAAATACCGAAATGGGCAGGATGTAGGATTAATTCTGGGCAGTGCTGGAGCTCACTGAGATGCAGCCATCTTGGTTGGCCCTCTAGCGCCCTCTCGTGTAAATACATTAAGTGTTTTATCAAGAAACCTTGAGTATTAGTGTCTACTTGTTCTGCTCACATTCACTCTTGAGATAAGCCTGGCTGCTCAGCTTGCTACCAACAAACTGTGTGGTACAGACTTATACCAGAGATTGGTCTTGCTTACACCTGTAGTCCTGATTGTGTGTAGTGGTCCCTGCATGCAATTCTGCCTAACACACAGAGAAGCCTTTTAGGCTTCCCCAAGGTTTAAATAACTTCTCTGGAATAAACTACTGTTTCCCAGAGAAAGTAAAGTGAAATTGACTTTACTAGTCTTTCCAAATTCCTAGACCCAGCACACACTAACGTACAATAGAGTGCTGTAGAAGTTGCCTAGTATCCCCTATGTCTAGAAACTCATGTAGCAGTCAAATGCTACCCTTTCCTCTCGAAATGGCTGGTGGCAGTGGTTTTACAACGAACTACTATGATTTTAACTGACCGCAAACACTGGTAGTGTTAAATAATGGGAGCCATCGTTTTCAAGATGGCGCCTGAGCCTCCTTTGTTTAAACGGGTCCCTGTCTTCTTTTTTCGCCATTACTTTTTTGAAAGGTCCTTCTAGAGTTTGTCTCTGTGTGCCAAACCAGGTTTGCCCCCTTTGTTCCTATGCCTTTGGCAGGCTTCAGGACTGAAGACCGCCTCTGGCGCCCAAGTGTCTGGGGTGGGCATGAAGTGAGGGAGGTGCCTGAAACTCCCTGTGCTTAGTCTCCTAGGAGACCCAAATGCATTCTGGTGTGATTGGCTGGCTGACTGTCTGGCAAGGACAGCCACCCTGCTGGGTGAGTGGCAGCTAGGCTGGAATGAATGGGAGGAAACTGGATTAAAGGCGAGTCGCTTGGCTTGGAAGTGTAACGCTCACCTGATTCTCGCAGAGGCGCCGGTCTTGACTGGGCGACTACCGTATCTTCAAAGGTGATGTGTAGCACCCGGTTGGCTCTTTGGGCTGGACCTCTGTGCACTGTATGCCTGACGTGTAGAGTAAGATGTCTGCAGATAGAAAATATGGGGTTAATGAACTGGGGTTATTGGGGTGTCCCTATCTCTTTCCTCTTCTCCTCTCCTGTAGACCCCCAAAGGTTAACGCCCTCACCTTAGGTAAGTGAATGCCGAGCTCTCCATCTGCCTCGGGGCAGGGTGCTGTAACCAGTTTCTTCACTGGATAGATAGCGCAGGCCTCTTGACTTCAGAGGACTGCTGTCTGTCGTTTACTGCACGAACGGTAAGTTTCGAGTCATTCAAATGTCTTTAAAGTCTTTAGTAATGATGTCTCTTGTTTTGCAGGGTTCCGGCGATGGCGGATGACGGGCTGAAGTGAGTTGAAGATGGAGCCCGTGTGATGAATAGAAGCGCCTGGAAGCACGTAAGCGCTCTAACTGTCTTTTTATTTTGCAGGTACGAGTTCGGAGCGGCTGCAGGGTGCCGGAATACCCACTGGATTAGATGTGGAAAGGAGTAATGGCACGTGAGTATTAAAGTTCCCCAATGTCTTTAAACGCACCTTGTTTTGTCTTTCAGATGCGGGATGCAGCGCCGAAGGCCTCCGGAGCGTGCGAAGAGTTGGTAAACTTTTGTCTTTCAGATGCCGGAATGCAGTGTGAAGACCTCCGGAGCGCACGAAGAGTAGGTAAGCCTTTGCCTTTAAGATGCCGGAATGCTAAACTGTTCTTTCTTGTCTTTATAGGTGTTGCTGAAGACTGGATTCAGGGTGGTAAGCCTTTTTCCTTAGGCCCAGGACCGGATGCAGAAGACACGATGAGCGTTCTGCTGCAGAGGTTGCAGAATAACGCAGAGCAAGATTCATCCACCGGGTGTGGTTTAAATAGCCTCCTGTAGTGCTTAGGTGTCTCCTTCCACAGCCACGCCTAAGTAAGAAAAGAGTTCCTGGTAAGAAAAGAGTTCCTGCCTTCCAGAAGAGTTCCAGTGTTCTGAATCTAGGGAGTGGCTCCAGCCCCACCCAACAGGAAAAGTAGTTCCAAACAGAAGAGGATCAGAGGCTCAACTGGCAGGCAAGTAAGCAGCATGGTCTGCTGAAGGTAAGTCCACCCAAGCATTATGAGCCCGGCGCTTCCAGCGCTGGGACTGGGCATATTTATGAGCCTGGTGCCACTGGCGCCAGGACTGGGTCCAAAAGGTCCCAATTGGGACTGGTTGGCACTCGGAACCTGGGTTATGGATCTGCTTCCAAGGGAGTTGGGAAAACCCTGACCTTTTGGAAGCAGAGATCATGACAGGAAGGCAGTCGACCACTGGAATGAAAGAACCGAAGATGAGCTGGAAGTGGACGGCTGCTGCAACTCCTGGACCGTTGGTTTGCCCGGTGAAGCCCTGCTGCAGGTCCGAATTGCCAAGTTCATCTCGACAGAGAAGCCCTGGATACCATTCTCAGAGCTGGTTGTGTTTTCCTCAGAGTGCTGCAGGAAACAGAATAGCCAGGGAGAAGCACACCAGTTTGTGTGCTTGACTACAGCTAACGGAATTGAAGATTTGCCTGTGCCAGCTTTTTGAGCAGTCCCAGTGCATTGCAGGAGTCCCCCGGTGTCCTCCCTCTTGTCCCCATGACTGAGGCTCAGGAACAGCGAGATCTGCAGGAACTGCCAGGAACAGACATCTTCAGCTGCATCTTTTTCTTCATTGTAAGGTACTGTGAAAACCCGACCGAGAGAACTTACATCTCACTGCGAAAGTGAATGAAACTTTGGCAACTTGGAGGGCTAGTCAGCTTGTGACCCGACATATGAATCTTTCTTTTACAAACTACTTCTGAGAACTTTGGCAAATACTTTTCTGTTTAACTTAGCCCATTGACTTTAGCCTAACCTATTGCATTGAATCAACTCCTCTGGTGAACTCAAAACTATTTGCACTATTTTAGAGTAACTGTAATATTTGTTTTATTAAGTTATGCCTTTTTGCTCCTACTCCAAATGCTCAATGCCATTTTGCTCCTCCTTCACAGTAGTTTAAATGGCTCAGAACCTGATTTTGTGAAGTACTGAAGTATATTTTTGTGTGATATAGATTAGCTCCTTCTAGTGAATGTTTTATAAATGACTGTGAAATAAATTAATACGTTCTTTACCAAGTAACCTTGAGTAGAAGTCTATTTGGATACCTGTAATTATAGACCTCTGTGTAACACCCTTACAGCTCACATTCCCTCTTGAGATAAGCCTGACTGCTCAGCCGCGCTACCACAAAACTGCGTAGTACAGACTTATACCAAAGGTTGGATTTGCTTACACCTGTAGTCCCAGTTGTGTGTAGTGGTCCCAAAGGGTACTGCACGCAAACTTTGCCTAACGGGGTTACTTAGTAGCCCCTTTTCCTACTTAATCATGTAACATGTTTTATGTTACCCTCATGACTTTAAATGGTTGGTGGCAGTGGTTTAATTTTCCTACCATTGTGCTTTTTTACTGCAGGCTGAATCCTCAGCTGCAGTATAGCACCTGTGGGTGACCATTGTGTCAAAATGGCCTCAGTCTTTTTTCACCATTTCTTGTTTGTGAGGTCTTCCTTAGGTTTTACTCTGTGCGTCAAACCAGGTTTAACCCCTTTGTTCATTTTGCCTTTGGCAGGCTTCAGTACTGAAACATCAGTGTGTCTGCAAGGGCAGGAAGTGAGAAAGGTGCCCGAAACTCTCCTGTCCTTAGTCTCCATGGCAACCTGAATGCACCCAGCCCTGATTGGCTGGCTGTCGTTGAATGACAGCCACCCTGCTGTGAGTGTCAGCTAAGCTGTGCATGAATGGGTGAAATCTGCTTAAAAGGTGAAGATTCTTGGACTGAAGACCGTCGACCACTGGGAAGAACTCCAGACGAAGCTTGCTGCATCCTCAACGAGCGTTGCACTGCCCTGTGAAGCCCTGCTGCAGTGCTGAAACTCCTTTTTCTGCTCAACAAGAGAAGTAGGAAGGATGACTTCTTCCCTTGGGTTAGTGGGAACTACCCTCGAGACAAACTTTGCTGGAAGACCTTCCTCAACTGGCATGGGGTTGAGAAATCCATAGTAGAGTGTAACATCTGTAAGCCGGTCAAAGCTCCAGGATCCTCCAGAAGCAGGACGACCAGAGCTCTAGTCACCTCACAAGAGTGCAGGACTCCAGGAGTGAAGGAAGCCCAACCAGTGTCAAAGATCTACGGTGGTGCTGTTTACCGAGTCCAGAAACTGCTGATCTGAAAAGAGCCCGTAGCTGCTGCCGACCTTCGAATTGCTGTGCAGGAATCCTCCAGACGTCCTCCCTCTTGTCCCCACGACTGAGGCCCAGGAACACAGGATCTGCAACACTGCAACCAGATAGGAGCCAGCTGAACCATGCTTCTTCCAACCAAAGGTACTGTTTGAATGGATTGTGTCCTCCAACGTATTCCTCAACTTTGATATGTAGTGTTCACAGCTCGGCTGCTTTGGAAATTTTTCGGCACGTGCCATGCTTCGATGGCGTCTGGTCAATGTGCCTCGAGGCCTCCGTCGAGGATGACTTCATCAGATGTTTATAAGTGAACGCATGGCGCCCGTTGCCTCTATTACGTTTGCGGAAAAAACGGGTTTGCTTCATGAAACTCGGCACGCCTTGTACTACTTTGCGATGTCTTCGTCTTCCACTACGACGATGCCTCGGTCCGGGTTCAAGAAATGCCGGGACTGTGGCTACAAGATGTCCATCACGGATCTGCATCGTGTCTGCCTGTTGTGGTGCCTCAGCAGGGGCCATGACATGGATACGTGCTCCAAGTGCCAGTCGATGACTGGAAAGGCCTTGCTGTAACGAAAGGGGAAGCTCAAGGTAGGCACGGTGTCCAAGCCCCATAAGTCCCGACCTGCTTGGCCTTTGACCAGTGCGTCGAGAGGTAACTCCCCTCAGAGGAAGAAGACCAAGCGTTCATGGTCCAGGAGTGGGGCCTGCCACTCCTCCTCATTGATGCGCTCGAGGAGAAGGCGCCGCCGGTCGCCTTCTTAGTCTTCTTCTGGGGGCACCCTTGAGAGGCTGAGTTGGCCGTCCAAAAAATAGACGCCAGCTGAGTGGGAAGCTTTCTGCGTGGAAATGCTTAAAAGTTTCAAAAAGCAGGGAAAGGCCCTGTCCGCGCCTTCTGTTGAAGCCGGCAGTGAACCATCTCGACCAGATACTTGCACGCCTTCGAGCACTGGTAAACGGCACAATCCTCATCGGGAGCTGTCAAGGCCTCGTACAGAGAAGGTATCTAAGGATCGTTCGATTCGTCTCCATCGAAACTGTCCAAACCGTAGATGCCATCGAGCCACAGCAGTCGATAGTGCCTGTCAGTTCCTCCACTCCAGTGAGACCCTCAATGCCTTCAGAGCCGTTGTCGATGCTGTCAGTGCCACTTGCTGGCGCAACCCCTGGTAACAGTGGAACATCTGAAAAAGGTGGTGTTGAAGTCAACGACTTTGAAGCTTCTGGCTGTTATACCTGAGAAAAGGTGGACTCCTCTGCCAAAGAAAGATTGTAAGTCCCTCACCTCCATTTTTGAGGAGGGACATTCTGAGGAGGAGGAGGAGGCTCCTTTTGGGCTCCAGCTTGGAACCCCTAATGTGCCAGAATGCTTCATCTCAGAGGAGAGTAGGATGCAGGATCTCTGTGATACCTTGCATAATGCAAGCGGTATAGACCTTTCTCCTGAGCTGGAGTTCGGTAGACCAGACCCGGGGCAGCATGCCGACGGCTCTTGCAGCCGCCTTATGTCGAGAGTTGTGGACTATTTGGGCTGATCCAGACCTACTGCTCATTATGATCTGGATGATCTTACGGACATTTTGGATCAGGGTTCCCCAACAGATCCCATTTTGCCATTTCATGTGGCTCTGTAGAACAGGGTGGCCAGAAATTGGGAAACCCCGGAGACTAATCCGGCGGTGAACAAGTCTCTGACAAGAAAATACTGCCCCTCCAGTAGCGACCCCGGCTACCTGTCATCTCACCCCACTTCTGAGAGTCTGGTGGTATAGGCAGCCACGGCTATCTCGAAACAGGCTGCGTACCCTACCATCCCTCCAGATAGGGACGATAAGCGCGTGGATGGATGGGATGGACGTGCAAGGTATTTTCAGCTTGGGAGTATGGCGTCTAAGGCAGCCAACTCCTGTTGTGCCTTGGCAAGATTTTCATACACTGTGTGGGAGTGCATATCTATGGTGGCTGAGCATATTCCCGAAGGGGAAGAAAGGGGGGGGCTTTGTAGCTCTTAAGGTCAGCAGGGAAGGCATATGTGAATCCCTTCAGTCCGGGTTGGATGTTGCAGACCGTGTCAGAAGGTCCATGGCTACGAGCACTGTAATACGTAGATTTGCGCGGTTGCGGAATTTGGGTTTTGCACCAGATGTGCAGGTTAGACTTCTGAACTTGCGGGAAACGCCCCAGAATGTTTTGCCCACAATCCCTGCGAAAGTCTGAAATGTGGTGAAAAAAACTAAATTTTCCGACATTTCACTCTGCCCGCCTACCAAAACCCACTGCCAACAACACATGTCCTACCTTTCTGCGTTCCCACAGGTGTCCCGACATAAACGGTACCTCACGTGTGGGTGCACTTATCTGGGCGCCAAGGCAAAAGGCTAAACCACTGGTAACCCCAAGTCTTTCGGTAGAGCAAATTTTGCATGATTTTGCTCATGTGGACAACCTACAGATATGGGCCTCGGGTGTCGAAGCAACCAAAGAAAACAGGGAACCCCATGCATTTCCGAAGAGAAGACACCCGTGGGAATAAAGAGGTCTGACATGCGTGAATCGCCCCAGAATTTATTACCCACAATCCCCGGCAAAGTCCTAAATCTGGAGAAAAACACAATTTTCAGACATATCCCTCTGCCCACCCACTGAAACACGCCGTCAACAACACCATGTCCTACCTTCCTGCGTTCCCACAGGTGTCCCACAAAAACGGTACCTCACATGTGTCGGTGCACCTACCTGGATGGAAAAGAAAGTGTCGACCGTCCACAAGTTCTACGGCAGTCCCAGGGAGCACCGGCAGGGTTCCCAACCTTTCCTGGAGGGAGAAGCTGCAACGAAGGCCAGCTAGAGCGCCAGGATAGTCAGAGGTAATGTCCCTGGCCTTGGGCGGCTGTCGCCCATGTGGTTTGATCATCCCCACGCCCAGCAGTAGTTCCAGGGAGCCCTGCAGGGTCCCCAACGTTTCCCAGAGGGAAGTTCTGTAATGCTGTCTAGCCAGAGCTCCAGGATGGATGGGGGTGATGTCCCTGGCTTTGGGTGTTTGTCCCTCACGTGGGTTGACCGTCAACGTCCTGCAGCGGTTTCAGTGAGCCTTGGCGGGCTCCCCGTCCTTTGCCAGAGGAAGAAAGTATAATGTAACCCGGCCAGACCTCGAGGATGGTTGGGGTGATGTCTCAGGCCTTGGCCACCCGTCACCCATGTGGGTTGACAATCCCCAAGCCCAGCCTGGAGCTGTGGCTGGGGTGCATTACAACTTCTCCCTCTAGGAAAGGACAGGGAATGTCCTGGGCCTCCCCGGAACCAACTTGGGCTTGGGAACATTCAACCCATATGGGAGTAAGCCACCCAAGGCCAGGGATATGACCCCCTACAACCCTGGAGCTCTTCCTGGGTTGCGTTACAGCTTCTCCCTCCGGGAAAGGTTGGGGACCCTGCCGGGGCTCCCTGAAACAACTGCTGGGCTTGAGGATGGTCAAATCACATGAGACAACCCACCAAGGCCAGGAACATTGCCCCTGCCCATCCTGGAGCGATGACTGGGCTGTGTTACATAATTTTCCCCTGGAGAGACTCCCTGGCGCTGCCGCTGTGTTTGGGGACGGTACACCCACATGGCAAAGGGATGCTCACGGCCGGGGATATCGCCTCCAACCGTCCTGGAGTTCTTGCTGCCCTGTTACAGATTTTCCCCACCAGGGAGTCCCGGCAGTGTCCCAATACCTCCCTGAAGGAGGAGGGGTTTATGTCCCCGGACTTTGTTCCATGTGTTAAAGTCGTGGCAAAAATGGCAGTGGATGCAAAATATTGCTGCAAAAAGGCTGTGGTTTTACCGCCGCAATCATGTAAAGGATGTGGGTGACGCCCCCCCCCCCCTGTAACCTTGGACACATTATACCATTTAAGGGAAGCGGGGTGCCACCCCTGCTCCCCTTAAAGGGTATAATGGGGTACACCTTTACCTTTTATTTTTTGCACAGGCGACATTTTTGACGTGATTTTTATCACTGCATACCCTGAACTTGGGCGGCTGTCTTCCATGTGGGTTGACCATCCCCAAGTGCAGCAACACTTCCAGGGAGTGCTGGCAGGGTCCCTGTCCTTTCCCAGAGGGAAAAGCTGTAACACAGGCCAGCCAGAACACCAGCATGGTCAGAGGTGATGCCTCCGGCCTTGGGCGCCTTGTCTCCCATGTGGGTCGACTGTCTCCAAGTCCAGCGGCAGTTCTAGGGAAATGACATATATCATATCATATAAGCAGGATCCTCATTCCTCCCCAGAGGTGACATCTGTAACGCAGCACAGCCAGAGGTGCAGTCTAAGCTTGCAGATGGTCAACCCACATGGGAAACAGCCACTCCCAGGAAAACACCAATGTTATGCTGGCATGGCGGGGGGGGGGGCAATTTGTGGCCTGACCCTACAGTTCTGTCCCAGCCCGCCAAAATATCTCTCCAGTAGAACCACTCCCGCCCACACCAACAATCCAGCCCCAGTCCCACCCACCCCACTGACAATGGGCCCTAATGGTAGAATATTAAACAGTACTCTCATAACGTTTCAGCTGCTCGCGTAGAAAAAGCTGTAAACTAAGCAGAATTTGTTACCTATGGCAAAAACAAATCAGAACTACTACTCTCTGATCACGGCCCCCTTTTCAAGCCATCCCTGGTGGTCTTCTGACCCTCACCAAAAACGCATTTGCCCCTTCCTAGGGGCAGATTGCACAAGCAATCTGCCCCCATGAAGGGCTACACGAGGGCCCCCCATTCATTTGGGGTGGGGGAGAGGGCCACCCCCCTTTCATTGTAGCAAAATTCCTGGTCATCTAGTGCCCACCCAAATCTTTTTTTTTTTTGCCTCCTTCCCTGGGGGCAGATGATCACCCATCTGTCCCCAGGGTGTACAATACGTGCGGCCCCATGCTTGCGGGGGGGGGGGGGGTTGGTGTTTTCCTGCACTAAGATTTAGGGTTTGGGGAGAGGGCCACCTCCCCTTTCAATATAGAGTACCCTAGTGGTCTAGAGCCTCCCCTTCCGCCCCCAAAACCCCCGGCCACCCTTACCCCCACACAAATGTAATTTCTTCTTTCTGTTATTTTTTCTTTGCCTCCCACCACCATCTGGTCCCCCTGGGGGGTGGGGCAGTAAGTGCAGCCCCATGCTTGAGGGGGGGGGCTGCACCAAGACTTCTGGTGGCCCTCTCCTCCCCACCCCAAATGGATGGGGGGCATCTCCTGTAGCCCTCTCGGGGCAGATAGGGGCCGGGGGGAGGAGAGAGAGGGCCGCTTACATTGCCTCAGGGTCAGCCGCTTCTCCAAGCAACGAGTTGGGGGTAGATCTCTCTCCGCAGCAGAGGCCTCCCTCTGGAACAGCCTTCCTGCCTCCCTGAAACTTGTGGAGAACCAGCTCCGGTTCCGGAAGCACCTCAAAACCTTCCTCTTTGCCTCAGCTTTCTCTCCCCCTCTCTCCTGCTAAATTACTGAACCTGCACTGAATCAGCAACTGGGCCACTCGCCAATCTCTGCCCTTGGCCCAGCCACTCTCCCCTGCACTGCCTCCCTGGCAACCCCTGCACTGCGTGACTGTCTCTGTATCCCTACAGCCCCCCTTCCCAGCACTTCTCTGCACTTACCTTGCACTTGCTACCAACTGGCCCTTATTAATTAGCTTGTTATTCTACTAACCCTGTACTGCACTTTCCCCTTGCATTTTTCCCTTCCCCTCTACCCTTGCAGTTGCGCGATCTGAATGACACCTGGTCTAGTAGGATAGTTGTCTGTCTCCCCTTTGTTCCCCCACCCCCCTGCATCGTCGTGCCTTGAAACACTTGTGTATAGGCGCGTTATAAATGACATATATCATATCATATAAGCAGCCCCCGACACCCGCCCCCCACGTCACAAACAGATCTCTGGTGGTCTAGTGGCATTGCTGGGTGCGGATCGAGCGCTCTGCACCCGATCCGCACCCAGCAATGATTCAAAAAAGTCTCTCCTTTCCAACGACACCTCCCTCGATCTGAACGGCACAATGGTGCCGCAGATCGAGGGGGAGAAAGGATTTTCACTGCAGCAGCTGAAAATGGCTGCCGCGGTGGAAAGGACTTTGTTTTATGTTTGCGTGCATTACGCATGCCGACGTGAAAATGAAAGAAATCCAACCCCCGGGCCGTGAGGAGGAACCTCCCCCTCACATAGCCCGGGGGTTGGATTTCAGTTTTGTGCCAAAAAGGACGAGCTATCTCATCCTTGGTACTACATGCGTAATGTCAAGGATGAGATAGCTCGCCCTTGGCACTTAAGAGGTTAAAACTTAATGTTAAATAATTATTTTACTAGAAAACCTTGTGTAAGTGTTGTTTGGCTACTGGATTGGTGAATTTCAATGCTACAGCTCACATGTACGCCACTTGACACAAGACTGGCTGCTCAGTCACACTACCAACGTGTGCAGTGCAGGCCTATACCAAAAGGTTTGTTACCTAATACGAAGAGGACAAGGGTTGTGTAGTCCGTCCCCTCCACCCCCCAGGGTTACTACATCAATTCTTGCCTAACATGCATATAGTTGGGGTTCAGACTTTAGTTTGCCAAGAAAGTGTCTCTAGAACATTAAGCTGTGCTACTGTATGATTTACCAACCTTTATCCTTCCTAACAGACTTTCTTTTGTGGTTTTGCGGTAGAACTGTCATTGGTGTCAAACTGTAACAATTGTCCTGCGAGCAACTTCCACTGAAGCAATGGCCTTTGAAAAGTATTTATAAGTATTCCTAAGTGTGTTGGTTAATTGAACAAAGTATGTTTCGGACTTCCTTGTGTAAATATAATAAATGATATATATTAACTTTATTGGTGTTTTTCTTTGGACTATTGTACTTACTAGGTTCAGTGTTCTTACCCACAGCTCATATCTTCCTCCTATGATAAGCCTGACTGCTCTGCTACTCTACCAAGGTACCTTGAGTAGTACAGACGGTATACAAAGAGTTCGGTTGATCTGTATGCAAAGGGATAGTTTTGTGAAGTCTTGGCTCAAGTGGACTTTAGGAAAACTCCCATAACAAGCTGTCCTTTGCCTCCCTTATTGTGGCCGAATGTAGGTTGAGAGGCTCTTGGGTAATTTTGTCCTCGAAATAACAAACAAAGGTGCACCTAGCAGAGGGCATTACTCGATTCCAAGACCAGTCCTCCACCAAGGTCAAAGGATCCCCTGAAGCCACCTCTTCTCTTGCTCCCCAATCTGTGTGCGAGCCGTGCCAATTAGCCCAGCTGACCCAGCAGGAGGAGGACTAAAGCAAATGAGCCCAGCTGACCCAGCAGGAGGAGGACTGGAATTTCCATCAGACTGAAGCAAATGAGCCCAGCTGACCCATCAGGAGGACTGAAGCAAATGAGCCCAACTGACCCAGCAGGAGGATTGGAAATTCCATCAGACTGAAGCAAATGACCCCAACTGACCCAGCAGGAGGAGGATTGGAATTTCCATCAGACTGAAGCAAATGAGCCCAACTGACCCAGCAGGAGGAGGACTGGAATCTCCATCACACTGAAGCAAATGAGCCCAACTGACCCAGCAGGAGGAGGACTGGAATCTCCATCAGACTGAAGCAAATGAGCCCAGCTGACCCAGCAGGAGGACTGAAGCAAATGAGCCCAGCTGACCCACCAGGAGGAGGACTGGAATCTCCATCAGACTGAAGCAAATGAGCCCAACTGACCCAGCAGGAGGAGGACTGGAATCTCCATCAGACTGGAGCACATGAGCCCAGCTGACCCAACAGGAGGAGGACTGGAATCTCCATCAGACTGGAGCACATGAGCCCAGCTGACCCAACAGGAGAGGACTGGAATCTCCGCCAGACTGAAGCAAATGAGCCCAGCTGACCCAGCAGGACGACGACTGGAATCTCCATCCAACTGGAGCAAATGAGCCCAGCTGACCCAGCAGGAGGAGGACTGGAGCAAAGGAGCCCAGCTGACCCAGCAGGAGGAGGACTGGAATCTCCATCAGACTGGAGCAAATGAGCCCAGCTGGAGGAGGACTGGAATCTCCATTAGACTGAAGCAAATGAGCCCAGCTGACCCAGCAGGAAGAGGACTGGAATCTCCATCAGACTGAAGCAAATGAGCCCAACTGACCCAGCAGGAGGAGGACTGGAATTTCCATCAGACTAAAGCAAATGAGCCCAGCTGACCCAGCAGGGGGAGGACTGGAATCTCCATCAGACTGGGGCAAATGAGCCCAGCTGACCCAGCAGGCGGAGGACTGAAGCAAATGAGCCCAGCTGACCCAGCAGGAGGAGGACTGGAATCTCCATCAGACTGAAGCAAATGAGCCCAGCTGACCCAGCAGGAGGACTGGAATCTCCATCAGACTGAAGCAAATGAGCCCAACTGACCCAGCAGGAGGAGGACTGGAAATTCCATCAGACTGAAGCAAATGAGCCCAGCTGACCCAGCAGGAGGAGGACTGGAATTTCCATCAGACTGAAGCAAATGAGCCCAGCTGACCCAGCAGGAGGAGGACTGGAGCAAATGAGCCCAGCTGACCCAGCAGGAGGAGGACTGGAATCTCCATCAGACTGGGGCAAATGAGCCCAGCTGACCCAGCAGGCGGAGGACTGAAGCAAATGAGCCCAGCTGACCCAGCAGGAGGAGGACTGGAATCTCCGTCAGACTGAAGCAAATGAGCCCAGCTGACCCAGCAGGAGGAGGACTGGAATCTCCGTCAGACTGAAGCAAATGAGCCCAGCTGACCCAGCAGGAGGAGGACTGGAATTTCCATCAGACTGGAGCACAGGAGCCCAGCTGACCCAGCAGGAGGAGGACTGGAATCTCCATCAGACTGAAGCAAATGAGCCCAGCTGACCCAGCAGGAGGAGGACTGGAATTTCGAGTGGAAGAAATTGAAGTTCAGCCACTTGACGCTCTCGTCTCTTCTCCTTCTGCCTGCTGTATACCTTCACTCTCTCCGCTCGCTGTTCTTCTGATTCTCCACTATTGCTCGGTCCACCTTCCTCTCCCTCATCCCTTTCGCCTCCTCTTGCATTTCTTCTTCCTCCTACACCATCAAGTCTTTCAGCAGCTTCACCTCTTGCACCACTTTCGGCTTCTGTACTTCCAACTCTCTGCTCATTCAAACTGCCCAACGATACAATGCTCCAACACCCCAAACTAGCCTATTGGAACTGCCTGCGCTTTTATTTTTTTGTTCGTCCCTCCACCATATTCTGGTCAACTGCAAGGGTCTGCAGCTGGCAATTTTAATTGTTACTGCTAGGGGTTTGGTGTGTAATAGATGATTTCCCCCATAGGAGCCCCTGCTGCTCGTGCACTCCTTCACTCGCACCCTTGCTCTTGTTGACGGAGCCTTCATGAGCCAGTCGAGCATCTTTGATATGGGTCTGTGAGGTGAGATACAGCCACTGGTCCCACAGTGGTTTCCTGTGGCTCTCTGGCCCTTGCACGCCGCGTACACCTACGTTATTAAGCACGTGTCAGTATACTCTGCAGTAAGCTTTCCTTTCCAAGCACCCTTGTTAAATGTTGCCTCACAACAGTTTGTCTCTGCACAGTGCAATGCATGTTCTACAGGGTTTAACTACTGTGCGGATGCATATTAGGACATTTCCTTGGGTACTGCAGGTAGTGGCTACAGTGTGGTGATTCTGCCTGTGCAGAGGGTGGCCCTGCCCTCCTTGCCCCACACCACTTAGCCCCCACAGATATCTGAAAGGGCATTATTACTATATTAAAAGACCAGTTGTATGTGAAATGAAAGGTGATATACAGCTGCAGTGTATGGAAGGATATCTTACCTCATCCTCCCAACAGGGGAGTTCAAAATTGGTGTAGTACAATCATGAATGTAGCTTTAATGCAATGTTCTGTGCCATTCCATAGACTGGTGAAGAGTGCAATACACAGTTTAGCACTGTGACTATGCGTTTCACTGTCTTTCTTTTCTTCACCCGGCACATTCTGTGCTGCTTCCTGTTTTGTGACTGCCCCCTTCATCTTGCTTTTTCTTTTTTCTTTTCCAGGTTCCGGGATCTAGCAGAAGGTAAGAAACTTAAACGTGTCTTTGTGGTTGGTTACTTTCATGTCTCTGGGAAGAATTCGCTGTTTACAGGCTACAGGAATGGGAGTTTAATGGGGTTGGGGAGGGGCTTTATTGGGTGATGGCAGGGAGTCTGCCTCTTCTGTGGCCCAAATGCTGCCCCTATAGTTCAGAGCCTGGGATTATTTATGCCAAGGTTTTCTTTACAGTCGCCTCCTTGGTTGGTGCCATTATTGCTGGAGAAGGTTGTGACTTGTCCCACGATTTTCTGAAATAAGTCCACCGTTTTTATTATTGGAAAAACCTTAAATGGACTTAAATTGTGCTGTTAGGCAAGATTGTATTCAGTTCCCTGTGGGAGACTGCACCAGCCTTGTCTGTCCTCTTGGCAATAGTGAACCCAACCTTTGTTATAAGCATGTAGTGACTGAGCAGCCACTACGTCCTTTCATCGCAGGATGTTTTTACGTAGTGTTTTTTACCGCATATTTTTTTTTTTTTTTTTAAAATCACATTTTTTAGAAACTGGGGGGTTTGCGGGTGTAGCCCCCCCCCCCCATCCCCAATTGAAAAAACCCAGTGAAAAAACGCGATGAAATGACATGGAACCATCTCAAGAGGGGTCAGTGTGAGCTGTAAGGTTGTAACAGACAGTTATTCAAATACACTTACACACAAGGTTTCTTGATTAATCAATTATTAATTTAAGTCACTTGAATAAGCCTTCTTTAGAAGGGAGCAATCATATAACACAAAATATACTTCAATAAATACACACTCTGTTTCACTAAATCAGTTGATACCCATTGGGGATGGCACGCAGACACTTCCTACACCCTGAGGTGACTTAAATAACTAGGACACTGTGGACATTGATATATCACTTGCACTTTAAGAGCAATTCTGAGTGATGTTAAAGGAAAAGTTTTAGAGCGATAAAACAATGGTTAACTGTTATTCCTAAGCAGGTAAGTACTTTGGAAACCCCCCCCCTCAATCCCCAAAGCAAAGTAAATTAACCCTTTCCAGGGGAATAGTTAAAGCACAAAGTCCGAGGTAGGTAGAGTCTTTCAGGGAGTCAGCCAGGTCTAGGGGAGCTAAAGGTCTTCTTGCAGGTAAGTAAATGTCTTGCACAATGTTTTAGAAAGGTTTGTAAAAATGAGATCACCGAAGGACCACAAGCTGGGAGGCTTGTGAGGGACAAAGCTTCAAGCAACACTGCAAGGGCAACCAAGGCAAGTCTCTACTGAGAGCTAGCAAGGCTACACAACAAGAGGTAAGTCCCCTTAGTTTTACAGTACCTTTGGTTTGAAGAAAACTGGTTCCAGCTGGCTTCTGTTCCTGTGTAGGTCTGCAGATCCTGTGTTCCTGGGCCTCAGTCGTGGGGACAAGAGGGAGGATTCTGGGGTCTCCTGCACTAGTGGTGGAAGGTCAACGGCAGCAATGGGCAAACTTCAGATCAGCGGCACTTCAGTTTCAGCTCCTTGCGTCTCTCGCAAACAGCACCACCGCAGGTCTCGGATCCCTTAATGGACTTTCCTCGCATCTGAGCTCCAGCACTTTGTTGAGGTGGCTCAGGCTTGGTCAGGCCTGCTTCATTGGAGTCCAGAGGATCTTCCTGGAGCTCTGGTCTGACTTAAAAATGATGCACTCGATCTAGTGTTCCTCTCCCTTGCAATCAGTTCCAGCTGCAGCAAGGGAAGTACAGCCAGCTCCAAGCGGATGTCCAGATGAGTTTGCTTTGGGGTTGATTAGTCCCACCAACCCAAGTCCTTGCAGGTCTTCTCTAGACGAACTCTGAGCTTCAGCACAGCAGCAGGGCTTCACCGGGCAAACCAACAGTCCAGGAGTTGCAGCAGGCGTCTCTTCCAAGTTCTTCTTCGGATTCCTTCGTCCAGTGGTCGACTGCCTTCCAAGCAAAAGACCTTGCCTTTTATGCAAGTTTCTCCCATTCATCCGCAGCCTAGCTGTCACACAGCAGGGTGGCTGTCCTCCAAGGACAGCCAGCCAATCACCTAAGAGTGCGTTCCTGTCACGTAGGAGATAAAGCACAGGGAGTTTTGGGCACCTCCCTCACTTACTGCCCTGCCAGACAAGCTAGAGCCAGAGAAACCCGCCAAAGACAAAACGATCAAAGGGACCAAACCTGGTTTGACGCGCAGTCAGTCTCAAGGACCTTTCCAACAAGAAATGGTGAAAAAAGACCGGAGCCATTTTGACAAAATGGGCACCCATGGGTGCTTTACTGGGGCAGCAATTGCAGCATGCAGTAAAAACGCACAATGGTAGGAAAAAGTAAACCACTGCCACTGTTGGGGAGAATTCTCAAAAATGTGCTAATTCCCTTCACCTTGGAGACCCCCAGCAACTTTGCTGGATTTTGAGGAGTTTATTTGTTTTACCTGGAGAGTGTGAACCTTTTCCCCACTTGTGTGTTTTACCTCTGTTTTATTTGGTTATGGGGTCTAACCAACTCCATGGGCATCTTTTACAATTGTCACAAAGCACCTTCAGAGCAGTGACACAGGGAAGCCTTTTAGGCTTTCCCAAGGTTTAATTACCTTCTCTGGGATAAACTACTGTTTCCCAGAGTAAAGTGAAATTTACTTTACTAGTCTTTTAAATTACTAGACCCAGCACACCCGATCTTACAATAGAGTGCTGGAGGGGTTACTGAGTATCCGCTGTGTCTAGATACTCATGTAGCAGTCAAATGCTACCCTTTCCTCTCAGAATGGCTGGTGGCAGTGGTTTTACAACGAACTACCATGATTTTTCCTGCCCGCTAACTATTCGTAGCTCCGGTAATGTTAAATCACGGGAGCCATGTTTTTCAAGATGGCGTCTGAGCCGGCTTTGTTAAAACATGCCCCGGTCTTCTTTTTTTCGCCATTTTTGTGGAAGGGTCCTTCTAGAGTTTTTCTCTGCGTGCCAAACAAGGTTTGATCATTTGCCTTTGGTGGGCTTCAGGAGTCTAGACCGCCTTTGGCGCCTGAGTGTTCGGTTGTGGGCAGGAAGTAAAGGAGGAGCCCGAAACGCCCTGTGCTTAGTCTCCTAGGAGACACAAATGCACTCTGTGGTTATTGGCTGACTGACTGTCTGGCCACCCTGCTGGGTGAGTGACAGCTAGGCTGGAATGAATGGGAGAGAACTGAATAAAAGGCGAGTCTCTTGGCTTGGAAGGCAGAGTCGACCACTGGATGACGGAACTGAAGAACTTGAAGACAACTGCTGCAACTCCTGGACCGTTGGTTTGCCCAGTGAAGCCCTGCTGCAGGTCCGAATCGCCAAGTTTGCATCGACGCGACAGAGGCCCTGCAACCGACGACTTCTCCCTTTGAGTCAGAGGGACCAATCAACTCCAAAGTAAGCCACCTGGAGACCCATCTCAGAGCTGGTTGAATTTCCTCTGTGTTGCTGCAGGAAACCGTAGGACCAGGGAGAGGGACACCAGCTTGTGTTTGTTACTTGCAGCCACGGGAATTGAAGTTTGCCAGTTGCGAGCTTTTTGACCAGTCCGAATGCAGTGCAGGACTCCCTCCCTCTTATCCCCATGACTGAGGCACAGGAACAGCGAGATCTACAGGAACTGCCAGGAACAGAAGTCATCAGCTGCATCTTTTTCTTCATTGTCAGGTACTTTGAAACAAAACTGAGAGTACTTACCTCTCGCAGTGAAAGTGCTTGTAACTTTTGCAACTTGCAGGCCTAATCAGCTTGTGACCCAACAAATGTTATGTTACTTGGTATTTATATAGCGCCTTATGTATCATTGGTATTACCTCAAAGCGCTGGTAGGTTGAATACCCTCTTCTTTTCAGAAACTACTTCTGAGAACTTGTGCAGAGACTTTACCGTTTACTTACCAGAACCGCTTTATCCTATCCAAGACTTTAGCCCATTGACTTTGGCCTGGCCTATTGAATTGAATTGACTCTACTCTTCTGGTGAACTCCAAGTATTTGCATTGTCTAAGAATAATTGTAACCTTTCATGTTGTAATAATCTTTGCCTTTTACTCCTCTTGAAAAGTATTCTGAAATAGTATTGAAGTATATTTGTGTGTTATGTAATTGCCTCCATCTAATGTATGTTTTACAAAGAAACCTTTAGTGTAAGACTTTATTTGAACACCTGTGAATGTAGACCTCTGTGTAACATCATTACTGCTCACATTCGCCTCTTGAGATGAGCCTGGCTGCTCAGCCCGCTACCAAAACTGTGTAGTACAGACTTATACCAAAGGTTGGTTTGCTTACACCTGTAGTCATAATTGTGTGTAGTGTTCCCAGAGGGTACGGCATACAAACCAAGAAAAATACATGAGGGTGGCGAAAAAGGTCTCACTCTGCAGCTTAGAAAAGTCCTAAAGTCCAGCAAAAGAGCCGGGGGCCTCTAAGGTAGCAGGGAATTGGCACATGTCTGAGAATTCTTCCTAACATGCTGTTATAATCGGTTTCTAATACGTGGAGTCTTCTGTTCAGCCAGAAGCTGCTTGGAGAACCTTGTTAGGGAGAATTATCATTGCTGTGCTAATTCCCCTCAGCCTTCGAGAACCCCAGCTCTTTTTCTGGACTTTTTAATTTTAATCCTGGAGTGAGTGAGCCTTTGGTCTCATTCGTTTTGCCCTGATTTGGATGATGCGTTGCCTTTGCATCTTCTTTTTGTATGATGACACACAGCACCTTCAGTGCAGTGTCACAGAGAAATCCTCTAGATTTCTCATACGGTTTAAATACCTTTTCTTGTGAGAACTACAGTTCCTAAAAGTAGAAAAGTGAAATTGACTTTGCTTACCTTTTCTCTTTGTAGGTCCAGCACACCCCCATCTTATGTGGAGTTCTGGGGGGTTACTTAGTAGCCCCGTTTCCTACTTACTGCTGTAACATTGTTACCTTCTCTACTTTAAATGGCTGGTGGCAGTGGTTTAATTTTCCTACCATTGTGCTTTTCTACTGCAGGCTGAATCCTCAGCTGCAGCATAGCACCCATGCGTGACCATTGTCAAAATGGCCCTTGTCTTTTTTTTGCCATTTTCTGTTTGTGAGGTCTTTCTTGGGTTTTATTCTGCACGCCAAGCCAAGTTTGAGCCCTTTGGCGGTTTTGCCTTTGGCGGGCTTCAGTTCTGAAACCTGCCTATGGCTTCATTGTGTCTGCAAAGGCAGGAAGTGAGGAAGGAGCCTGAAACTCCCCTGTTCTTCGTCTCCAGGGAAACCTGAATGCACCCAGTCCTGAATGGCTGCCTGGCTGTACTTGCTGGGCCAGCCAACCTGCTGTTTGAGTGACAGTTAAGCTTTGCATGAATGGGGGAAACCTGCTTAAAAGATGAGGGTTTTCGGACTGAAGATTGAGTCGACCACTGGGAAGAACAACCTGACAAAGAAACCATGAACAAAACTTGCTGCATCCTTCTGGACCGCACTGCCTGGCGAAGCCCTGCTGCTGTGCTGAAACTCCTTTTTCTAATCGACAAGAGAAGCTCCGGAAAGGACGACTTCTTTCCTTGGGTTAGTGGGACCAACGAACCCTGAGACCAACTCTGCTCGGACACCTTCCCCAACTGGCTGTACTTCTTTGCTGCTGCAGGAACCGAGTGCCAGGGGTCGAGGATTCCATAGTCTAGTGCAACGTCTGTGATCAGGCCAGAAGCTCCAGGAGTCTCCCCAGGACCCTCCAAAAGCAGGAGGACCAGAGCTTGAGTCTCCTCATCAGGGTGTAGGACTCGAGGAGTGAAGGAAACCCAACTGGTGTCAAATATCTGCGGTGGTGCCGTTTACAGAGCGCAAAGTGCCGCTGTTCCAAAATGAGTCCATAGCTGCCGCTGACCTTCAAATCGCTGTGCTGGAGTCCTCGGCTCCAGGCGTCCTCCCTCTTGTCCCCACAACTGGGGCCCAGGAACACAGTATCTGCAACACTGCAACCAGACGGAAGCCAGCCGGGCAACTCTTCTACCTTTTTACTGTTCTGACGTGGGGTACTTACCTCATTGTCTGTAGTTCTGCTCTTCTCGGTTGAGACTTGCACTAGCTGCTTTTCCAGAGTTTTTAGCTCTAACTTTCACAAGTGTGATTTTTTTTTTTTTAACTTTGTGAAAACTCTTTACTATCTAAGTGCCTCAGCTCCATAGACTTTACTCCAGTTGACTTTGGCTGTCCTGGCTCCCTGCAGACTCTTCGAGTCAATTTGACTTTGATTCTTACTGTCCCTCATAGGTGATACATTGGTTTTAAACTAATATTTGCTGGGAAAGGTTTTTATCTAGACTTCATTGGGAGAGTTTAAAGTGACCTTTCCTTCAACCTCAGAATGTACAAAGTATACAAGTGATATATAAATGCCAGTACTGTCCTAGTTGAAGTCACCTCAGGGTGTAGGAAGTGTGTATGAAGCATCTCTAAAGAGTATCTACTTGCTCTGTGTTGATTCTGGGAAGGTATTTTAAAGTATATTTGAGTGTTACAAACCTTGCCCTTTTTAAAGAATGCTTATTTAAAACTGACGGTTAAATAATTATTTTAACTAGAAACCTTGAGTGCAAGTGTTATTTGGATACTTTTTGGTGGATTTCATTGCTACAGGTCTACAGCTCACATTTACCCCTCTTGAGATGAGCCTGGCTGCTCAGTCACACTATCAACATGTGTAGTACAGGCCTATACCAAAAGGTGGGTTACCAAATACCAAGAGTACAAGTGTTCTGTAGTCTCCCACAGGGTTACTACATCAATTCTTGCCTAACTGAGAAAAAGGTCCCACTCACTCAGGGATTAAAATGAAAACGTCTTAAGTCCAGCAAAAGAGCTGGGGGTCTCTTAAGTTTAAAGGGAATTGGCACAGAAATTAAAATTCTCCCCAACGGTGTTCAAAAGAGAAATCACAGTAATTCAAGGGGAGTTACCTTTAGAAAGCACAAGCTGTAAGGCCGCCAATGCAGGTAAGTTGAGGTCAACTTGGTGTTGGGTTAAATTGCACTCCCAAAGATAGGAAGCACCCCAAATGGCAAAAGGATCAAATACCCCAAGCCCCACAGTACCTTGAAAATGAAGAAAGTATTCCAGCTGATTGCCTTCACGATGCAATGCAGTAGACCCTTTTTCCTGGTCCATGGTCGTGGTGACGAAAGGGAGGACGTCTGGCGGGCTCCTGCGGCAGCACTCGAGAGAGGGACTTGGCAGCAATCGATTTCTGTTGATTCAGCACTCTTTGTGATCTTGACACCTTTTTCTCAGCGCCAACGAAGAACGAAAAGTTCAGGTTAGGATTTCCTTAATCCCTCGGTCCTGGACTCTGGTGAGGGGGACTTTGGACGCAGATTTCTTGCTTCTGTAGGGTCCTCTGGATGCCTACAAAGATCTGGCCTGATTCGACTTTGGAAGACAATGCACTCGCAAGTGGTCGAGCTACGCCGGGTATTGGGCTTCTGCAACCTTGGAAAGTCACAGCAAGTCGGAGGTTGCGCCAAAATAGTTTGTCTCTTGGCTACTTGGTCCCACCAGGCTACGGGACAAAGTCATCCTTTTACGGGGTCTTCCCTGTCGATTCGAAAACAGGGTCAGCACAGCTGCAGGGCTTCGCTGGGTACTTTGCGGTCCAGAAGACCCAGCCAGCCAATTGGAACTGGTTTCACTGAGGATCACCTAGAGACAAAGGACAGGGTAGTTTCAGGACCTTCCCTCACTTCCTGCCTTTCCTGGCACACTGGAGCCTGGGCGGGCCTCAGGCAAAGTGCTCAAGGCAATTCACACACAGGTCTAAAGCTAAGGCAAACAGAGTAAAAGCCCAGAAGAAATGTACTAATAAGAAATGGCGAAAACATATTTGGGGTGGGGAGGGGCAGGTCTGGGGGTCAAATGGTATTGGCACAGTAATGAAAATTCTCCCTAACGAGGACAAAATTACCTTTTAATGGCTGGTGGCAGTGAACCTTTTTTTTCATTCGGTGCACCTTTACTGCGGGTTATTCGCACAGGCCCGGTAAAGGCACCCATGGGTGCTCATTTTTGCAAAATGGCCCCCTGTGTTCTCATTTTAGCATTTCTTGTCCTTTCTTGTTCCTTCCCCTGACATCCAGGGCGGGAAATTCCTTTGTGGGATTTTTATCTTCGGCGGGAGTCCTGGCGACTCACCGCCCAGGAGTGTCTGTTAAGGCAGGAAGTGAGGGAGGAGTCCAAAACTCTGCAGTCCTTAGTCTTCTAGCCTGCCTGTGAGAATCGGGTTCAAAATGGGCGGCTGGCTGTCCTAAAAGGATTACACCCCAAGGTCCAACTCCCCTATTAACACTGTGCTATCCTGTATCAGTTATACTTTTCTGAACATATTCTATCTATAAACAGTAAAAACCTATATTATCCATTTGACTTGCTGAGTGATTTCTTGATGAACATTGTGGTATAACTCAGTCTACTACCCTTGTATTACACAAAGTAATCTGAAAGTAACTTATGGTTTTACTCACCAAGAATAGGTGTGACCTATACGGAATGGGCCTCATTACAAGTTTGCTGGTCCGCTTTGTTACCGGACCGACAAACTAAGAGTTCTGATCGCGGGTGCCTTCCGGCCTGCCAGTTCTGACCTGGCGGGTGTACCGGCACCCGCAAGCAGACACAGACGGTCGCACCGGCACCATTCTGAATGGTGTCGGTGCTAACGTCCTCCCCATTCCCATTGAGTCCTATGGCACTCAAATAGGGATGGGGAGTAAATAATTTTGGCACCTAGCAATGGGGAAATAGAGGGTCAGCGAGGGCTGTAATGCCACTGTATTTCCCCATTGCCAGGCGCCAGAAAAATTCACACGTTAGGCAGCAGCCTGCTAGTTTTACTGGCAAGGCTACCGCCAAACTTGTAATGAGGCCCAATGTGAATGCAAAGGTCTGACTTCCCTAGAACTAGATGTTCCAAATTAGGTTATGTGCTTTGGTCTGTGCACCTTCAAGCATAGTGTTGTGTTTTTACAATTGTGGTTATATATAATGTGATAGTACTTATTCCCCCCTAGATTTGTCTGGGCCTAATTGTATTTAAATAAACCATTTACTTTTTACAATACATAGTGTTTCAGTACTTCTTTGGACCATTTGTATTACTGTTTGTACTGAATCTACTGCCCTCGCTCCCTCCTCAAATAAGCCTGGCTGCTCTGTCTGCGCTACCATGAACTCTGGTGGTACAACCGTATAGTAAGAGTGTAGCCTTGTGCTGCCTCAGTTGAATAGTTTTACTAAGACCTTGGACTTGAGAAAAACAGTCCTAACGGGTATTGGAAAGCACGAGATTCTAAGCAGCATCTCGGCTACGATACTTCCTGCCACACAGTCCTCAAGCAAGATGCTCAGTGAGTTGCCATATGGGACTGACACCTATGTAATGTCAGGGGTGTGTGCAAAGACCATCCATATGACATCTTGGATTGTCTATTACGTCGCATTGTACCATTTCTGATAACTCATTGTTTCACGCTGTTCCTTCTGTCTACTTAGGCACATTCCCTCAGGATGACTTTCCCGAGGACGTTTCTACAGATGAAGACGATGATGAATTTAGCCAAAGGTGGTCCAGGAAGAAGCATTTCAAGGCTCTTAAGATCAAAGCAGAGGAAAAGAAAGGTAATAGCACCTCCCTTTTACAGTGTCGCAATGCTACAAGAGGGCAAGCTCTCTGTAATGTCAAGGTCAATTAATGCGTCTATTGCAATACGCTTTTATTGCTTTGGTTAACTGGGTTGTAAGGCAGGCCCAAGGACCGGAGAATACAATGGTTCCGGGGCGCATGCTTTGTAGGTGTTTTGGCAATTGGTATAATGCAGCTGGACTTTTAGTTGCAAGGCCAAACGTTTTCGCGGGTATGAAGCACTGCCACTTTTTAAACTAGAGGTACTGGAAGCTTTCCTCAACTCCTTTACTTAGCTTTTAATGAGGTATAAAGTCTTATTTCAGCATCTGGGTTGATATTCTTTTATCAGAGTAATACTATGTTACCCTGTATTCTAATCTTCCATACTCCCTTCATATGAATTGACCCCTGACTATAGCCACTGGGTGAACCAAGTAAAGGTAATTCTACGAAATCAACATAGGACTGGGGTATATTCCTCCTAACCAAGTAGCCACTTGGTAGAACCATACCTTTTGCGGTTGGTTAATAATCTGTCGCTAGTATAGTGCCTCTTAAACTCCTAGGCTTTTTATTGGTTGGTGCTAGGAGACTAGTTTACTACATCACACCCTCTTAGGTTGCAAGTGCTTGATGAGTGTATACTTACCTCATCTACCAACCAGGCCTTGTATTAAGTGTTCAATAATTGTGTCCTCCCCTCTCGCCACCCTTTGAGGTATGTGAGTGTTTTGTGACTGAAGGCAGTTAGTATTATCTAATTTTAGTTCCTCGCGTACTAGTCTGTTAGTCTGGTCTGTCTCTTTTACTGGTTCTCTTCTTTTAGTCTGAAATCTGTTCTGATTTCTGTTGCAGCTAAAGAAAAAGATATGGCAAAGAGGAGTGCTGAAGACGGCCCTCCTCTGGTGCCGCCAAAAAAGAAAAGGAAGAAGCGAAAGGCCAATGTCGTAGATACCATCATGGCATCTGGTGAGCAGAGCGCCACTGCTTCTGTTGAATGCGAGCGCGCCTGTACCAGCAGCGATCCTGAAACACTTCAGGAAGAAACAACCTTCACTGGTGCTGATCTAGGGGTCCCTGAGGAAGACCTGGCCACTAATGAAAATAACAATTGCAACGCACTTGTCAAACTTCAGACTGACTCTCAGGGCAAGAAGGCTAGAGTCAAGAAAAAGACTGCTGTAACTCTGCAAGACCCCACGGAGGTGCAGCCACCAAGTGGACAAGAAACGGCACTGACTTGTACAAGCATGAGAACAAAGAAGGAAATGAAAAGCTCACAGGTCAGCCAGAACAGACTCCTTGAAGGGACAGATGAGCACCTTGTGCAAGGACTGGAAGAGAATGGTCCTGCTAGACCAAAGAAGAAAGTAAAGCCCACAAAGTCCAATGAGAATCTCTCCCTGGCACTCACTGATGGTTGTGCAGCACAGACTGCTGGTGAGGGAAATGTAAAAAGTTCACCTCGTAGACCCAAGAGGAAAGCAAAATTCTCTGATACCAATGGGAACCCTCATCTCCCAGTAGCAGGAAAAACCTCTTCTGTGCAGACTAACAGTGATGAGGTCACATCAGGCCTGGTGCTGCAAAAAAAACTCAAACTGAAAGCCAAAAAAAGAAAGCTGTTGCTGCTCCCAGAGCCTGCAATGGTAGGATTCCCTACGAAAAAGAAAAGGAAAGCACAGCAGGAGGCACAGAGCATGTCGGCAGAGATCGGAAGCCCAGTCGCCATCATCAAGAAAAGCAAACGCACTGTAAGCAATTGTGTATAATTATAGTGCAAACTGGGTTTGGTCTTTGGACTTTTATCCCGTGTGGGTTTTTGTAATGGGACAGAACTTGGAGAGTTTTATTTTATTCTCGAGCAGAGTCCACCTACATACATAGTATGAGCCTTTTCTGTCTGCTGTGGCAGAGTGAGGGATGTGTCTACATATGCTGTCCCTCTGCCACTTTTTGAGCTCCTGCAATACATTCTCAGTTGCTTGTTACGTTGCATCACTGTTGACTATGTCTGCCATTTCCTAATCTCCACTCTGTTCCTGGGTAACACACTTTGCATTCCCAGGCCTGAAGTGTTGTTTTTCACACATGTTGGATGTTGCTGGCGACCTTTTTTCTTCTCTAGTTGATTGATATTGTAGATCCTTCCTAGATTAAACTTCTTTTCAGATCCTATGTGACCCTTCTTTTGATCTTGTATTTATAAATAAGGTGTGCCAATGGAGGTGTACAAAAAGCGGACAGCTTGGTAAACTCATGTCTGAGGTGCTGTAGCGTGGCACACATATAGTATATTGCCCAATGGCAGTGTCTGCATATGCACTTTTTTGATTTTGCACCTAAATATCTTTTCCTGCCAGATCTTCTAAAATTACGTGTTTTAAGACTGACATTGTTAGCCTTTTGCAAATCCCTTTTTCTGCTGTTCATTGTGTTAGGAAAGGGGGGCTCCTCCTCTGAGGCCTATGTTGGGGAGAATGTTCATGTTAGTGCTTAATTCCTCCCACCGTAGAGACCCCCAGCTCTTTTGCTGGACTTTAGGACTTTTTTTTTACTTTTCACCCTGGAGTGAGTGAACGCTTTTTCTCACTCGAGTTTTGACCTGATTTGGATTATGTGTTTTCTTTGTTTTTGGGGTCTGACAAACTTCACATGCATCTGTTTTTTGTATGGTCACACACAGCACCTTCAGTGCAGTGTCACAGATAAATCCTTTAGATTTCTCATAAGGTTTAAATACATTTTCTTGTGTGAACTACTCTTCCCAAGAATAGTAAAATTAAATTAACTTTCCTTCTCTTTTCTCTTTGTAAGTCCAGCACACACCATCTTATGTGGAGTGCTGGGGGGGTTACTTAGTAGCCCCTTATCCTACTTAGTCATGTAACATTTGTTATGTTACCCTGCCTACTTTAAATGGCTGGTGGCAGTGGTTTAATTTTCCTACCATTGTGCTTTTCTACCGCAGGGTGAACTCAGCTGCAGTACAGCACATATGGGTGACCTTTCGTCAAAATAGCCCCGGTCTTCCTTTTTCCGCCATTTTACGTTTGTGAGGTCTTTCTTGGGTTTTACTCTGTGTTGAGCCCTTTGTTTATTTTGCCTTTAGGTTGCTTGAGCCCTGAAGCCCGTGTCTGGGAGGACAGGATTTGAGGAAGGTTCCCAACACTCCCCTGTCCTTTATCTCTAGGAATGCCTGAATGCAACCAGTCCTGATTGGCTGACTTGCTCCTTTCGGGACAGCCACCCTGCTGTGTGGTTGATGTTTTATTTGTATCACGCTCGCACACAAGTGTTTAGAGCGCAACGAGGCAAGGGAGGGGAACACGTAAGAACAAAACCACAATCTTACTAGGCCCAGTGACATTGAGAACGGGCAAGTGCATGGGAAAGGGGAAAGTGCATGGGAGGTGGGGAGAAGTGGAAAGTGATGAGCAAAGGAATAGAAATAAATACATTAGTAAATAAATAATAAAAGCAACAAACAATAGTAGTGCAGCCAGCAAGTGGCAAGTGCTGGGTTTAAGGCAACAGAGTGGATGTGTCTGATAAGTGCAGAAAAAGGGATGGGGGACTGTAGGGTTACAGATACAGACCCCAGTGCAAGGCATTGCCAGGAGGCAGTGCGGGTGGGTGGCAGGGTGTGCAGGTACCAGGGTCCAAAAGTCGGAGGGTCAGAGGGTAACCAGGTGCATGATGACAGGACAGATCAGCAGGGAAGAGCGAAGGCAGAAGCAAAGAGGAAGGTCTTGAGGTGCTTCCGGAACCAGACATGGTTCTCCTCGTTTCTTGGTGGCAGGGAGGCTGTTCCAGAAGGAGGCCCCAGCTGAAGACGGAGATCTACCCCCAGCTTGTTTCTTAAAAAAAGACTGACCCTGAGGGAGTTAGAGGTGGAGGAACGAAGAGCTAGGGAGGGAAGGTATTTACGGAGGGACAGCTGAAGGTATTCTGGACCCAGAAAACCATATGGACAATGCAAAGGGTTTTGAATTTAATCCTTGCAGCCACTGGGAGCCAGTGGAGAGATTTCGGGGCTGGAGAGATACGGTCCCAAGGCTTGAGGCCAAGGACAAGTCTTGCAGTCCTGTTCTGGATAAGTTGCAAAGGGCAGAGAGTACAGAGGAGTAGATTTTGAAAGGGGCTGTTGCAATAATCCAATTCAGAGAGAAACTGGGCTCGAGAGACAGTGAGCTTGTGGGGGGAAAGGCGAGGAAAGGCAGAATACCTCTGAGGCGGTGCAGTAGGAAGTTTGACTTTTTAGAGACTTCACGCTTTCCTTTTCTTCCCACATCTTTGAAGTCATAGATAACACAGAGGTTCTTAGCCTCGCAGGTGGGGGTAGGAGGGCGGCCAAGGGAGGCCGGCCAGAGAGTAAATCCAGAAGCTACAAATCCCACATGACTGCATAACTGTATTATGTTAGAATCTGTGTTTACATTACCTGTGCCTTAATTGTATGAATGTATAACTTGTAAATGCCTATCCAACTTGTATTTCCCCTTGTAACTAAGCTCCCCACAAGTAACAGCGCTGTGATGCCCAAGGACTGCTCGTGTGCTACACAAATGTTAATTTGTAAAAAAAAAAATTGTGACAGGAAAGGAGGATCTCCTTCTTGCTGGTGTTCACACCCTTTTTAAAAGCAAAGTTACATTCTTAATGATCCAGCACAGGCCGATTTCAGGAAATTAAAGGTGCAGGGGGGTGGGGGGGGCTTAGAGGCCTTGGCACAAAGCCCTACTAGACAAAGGGGGGGGTCCAAATTAGGAGTCCACCTGTCCCCTGCACACTATCTACATACGCCTGGGAGGTGGTAAATGATTCAATGGTTGAAAAGTAAAGTACACTTGACGACCATATTCAATTTAACAAGCAATATACATGGGCAGTAGTTTTTTGTAAAACAAGGTTATTTAATCAACCAAAACATATTATTTTATTAAAGAGCCTAATTGGACTGTTGATGGAAGTCCTACATAGAGGAAAGAGAACAAATTGGTTTGTTATAACCCATCCATAGCTATCATGAAAAGTATCAGACAAGTAGGAGTTGAGCAATCATGCCGGGGTATGTGTCAAAAGCTATACAAGGGAGTATCTCTTTCCTCTATGTATGTATGTATGACTTCAATTAACAGTCCAATTAGGCTCTTTTTGAAGAAGAGGGACCACCTTGAAACACGTCAGCCACTGACATTCGACTCCCTGATGTGCTTTGCCTAAAATATTATTTTGTGGTTGATTAAATAACCTTGTTTTACAAGAGATCGTTGGCAGCACACCTATCCTGAATGGCAGATAGGCAATCAGAAATGAGAGAAGGAGACGAGGTGGCCGAGGGAAGCCTGAAAATGAGTTGCATCAGCATAGCACTGAAAATTGGAGCAGAAATGTCAATGCGGTGGGCGAGAGTTGCCGGGTATTTGTTGAAAAGCCTTAGTGAGAGGTTAGACCCCTGTGGAACACCGCAGGTAGAAAGGGAGGTGGATGAAAGGAAGGACCCAAGTTAGACCTGGGAGGGTCGATCAGAGAGGTCAGCCAGGCCAGAGCCTGATCAGTGGTACCCATGTTGTCACAAACTGTTGATCAGGATGGTATGGTTGATCGTGTCGAAGGCAGAAGAGATCGAGTAGGATGAGGACAGAGGGAATGTTAGAGTCCAGGGTGGTGAGTAAATCTTCACGGATGTTAAGGAGAGCAGTTTCCGTGCTTCTGGCAGCTCTAAAGCCAGACTGATGTTCGTGTAGACAACCGACAGAATCGCAGTGAAGGTTAAGCTGTGAGATGGCCAGCTTTTCCTGGAGTTTGCCCAGAAAAGGAGTGATGGAGATTGGGCGATAGTTAGCCGGGTAAGAAGGGTCAGCTGTGGGTTTCTTCAGAAGGGGGTGCACAAGAGAGTGCTTCAGAGGGGAGGGGTAAGGCTCCTGAGGCAAAGGAGAGCTTGCAGAAATCAGCCAGGGCAGGAGCGAGGGTGTCAATGTGGTCCTTGAAGGTTTTGGAAGAACCGGGATGAACCTATGTTGACTTTTATTAATCGGACTTGTCTTGCGACCCCAACAGGGGAGAAAAGAGGAAAGGACGAGAAAGAGGATGGGGGGTGGTTGAAGGAGGGCTATAGTTTGCAGAAGGAGAAGGGAGAGGATTGACAGCCTAGGCTTTGCATGAATGGGAGAAACCTGCTTAAAAGGCGAGGGTATTGGGACTTGTCAGTCGACCACTGGGAGAAACGCCTGACGAAGAAATCGTGAACAAAGCTTGCTGCATCCTCCTGGACCTTTTGAATTACCCGGTGAAGCTTTGTTGCTGTGCTGATACTCCTTTTGTAATTCGACAGATGCGCCGGGCAGGACGACTTCTGCCCTTGGGTTAGTGGGACCAACTAACCCCGAGACGAACTCCACTGGACCATCTTCCCCGACTGGCTGTACTTCTTCGCTGCTGCAAGAACCGAGTGCCAGGGGTCGAGAAATCCGTAGTCTAGTGCAACGTCTGAAATCCGGCTAGAAGCTACAGGCGTCTCCTAAGGACCTTCCAGAAGCAGGGCAACTAGAGTTAGTCCCCTCACCAGAGTGCAGGACCCAAGGAGTGAAGGAAGCCCAAACTGTATCCGCGATCCGCAACAGTTCTGTTAAAGTGCTGAAACCGCGACGTGCCGGTGAACCAAAAAGAGCCCGTAGCTGCTGACGACCTCCCTAGTACAGCTGCAGGAGCCCTCCATACTTCCTCCCTCTTGTCCCCACGACTGAGACTCAGGAACACTGGGTCTGCACAGCTGTAGCAGGACAGAATCCAGCTGGACACCTCTTCAAACCAGAGGTAGGTTAGGCTTGGGGTACTAGCCTTCTCCAGCATGGGGTCTGGCATGGATTCACATGCTCATGAATATTCCCCGTCGTCAGGCTGGGAATCCTCGGTAAAGAAAAAACCAGTATCAGTTTCGTTTCTGATCTGTCTTTCGTAGTAGTAACCAATCACTGGTCTCTGCGTCATACTGACCACAGCCAATGACTGCCCTCTACCTAAGCACCGCCTCTGGCAGCCATCTTCAGATTTTTACCGCACGTTCATGTGTTGGGATCCTCGTGCTATTGCTCTCGAGCGTTAGTGCTATTTTTTCACGTTTTTTTGCTCAAAAACTTCGTTTGTTCGGTCAAAAGAGCCTCATTCTCCACCGACTCTCCATCCGATCAACGGGGACCCGTGTCGGATTCGTCTGCGCCCCTCAAGGGTGAAGATTTCGTCGAGCTACGCTTTGGAGGACTCCAGAAGCTTCTCAGGCCCGGACATGGCCCAGGAGAAGGGAAGCTCGACGCCCGGAAAGCTCTTCAGGGTCTGCCCTGGATGCTAGCTGCAGAACGTCTTTAAGGAGGACGAACACTCCTTTTGTCTCTACTGCTTACATGAGGACAAGACGCACGTGGAGGAGGACTGTGCGTTTTGCGGCAATATGTCGGAGCGGACCATGAAGGACCGCCATCAACGTCTCGCCAACTGGCTGGAAGGGAAGAGCCCGTCAGGCGAGAAGAAGAGGAAGAAATCCGAGCGGTCTTCTAAGACCTTTGAGGACGCCCCGGCGACGGGGGTCCAACACAAGGCCAAGCACGGCGAGTCCGCTGGCACCGGGAGCGCCGAACGGTCGGGCTCTACGGACGCCAGGCAGGGCGCACCCTCCCCGGCACCTTCAACCACGAGCCAACGCTCTGGGTCGGGTAAGAGGAAGGGCGAGCACCCGGCAAAGCTCCTGGAGAGGCCCCGGTCGAGCTCGAAGGCCCCATCGGAGGGGGAGCGAGGCAGTGTCCCCCCCATCAAGGATAAGGCGGTGAGCGCACCTAAGGTGGTGAAGGCCTTAATCCATCCGGCCAAGCCCTCTATCGATACTGTCGCGGCGACCCTGGCTCAGCCTGTGGAGGCTACACCAGTGGTGGCGACCTCGGGGCTCAGAGTCTCCCTGCCACCTCGGAGGGAGTCCTCTTTTGTGCCCATCGATAGGACCCCCATGAAATCCCCGGCGGGGAAGAAAAAGGGGGGGCAGGGCGTCGTCGTAGATTCGGCTTCAACCTCGGAGGAAGAGCTGATCGAGGTCTTAAGCCACGGCCTTGGCGTGGAAGAAGACCGGCCCGTCGGGATGGATCGCGACGCAGGTGACGACGACATCGCCGAGGGTGCCGACGGGGCCCCTGATCGCCCGTCGGATTCCCCTCTGCCAGCGCCGCAAGACAACTCGGCGGCCATTTTGTTGGCTATACAGTCCTTATGCTCAGAGATAAGGACGAGACTACCGTTGCCGACGGAGGAACCTCTCCCGTCGGGGGATCCTGAACCGGGACCTTCTGGCGTTCCCCCGCCCAAGAAAAGGAGGATTCACCCTCCACCTCCTTTTCAGCCGTCGCGCACCGTCCAGCCCTCTTCCCCGTCCACCCGAGGGGATGATACAGGGACTGACACGGCAGCGACGGGTACGGACGACGAGGTATACGACGAGGATCTACCGTCGTCACCTCCCACCAGGGCTTCTCCGCCCGACGAGATTGGTTCGTTCCACTCCATGATCGCCAGGGCATCCGAGCTTTTCCAACTCTGCCCTGAAGAGAAGAAAAAGGAAGGATTCCTTTATCAACGGCGCGAGGCCAAGAGGAAGACGGTCCTCGCGGTGCCTCTACTGGACGACATTTGGGATGAGGGCCTCGCCCTCCTCAAGAACCCGTCCACTACGCCAGCTAGAAGAGACCGGTACGAGAAGAAGTACCGGGTCCCGGACGCGGCCCCCCTGTGCCTCCGGGCGCAGCCTACCCCGGACTCCGTCGTCTCCGCGGCGGCCAGGAAGAAAGCGGGGGGGGTGCGGCCTCCACATCGACTTCCCCACCGGACGGCGAGGGAAAGAAATTGGACACTATGGGACGCAGGGTCATCTCGTCTGCAGCGACGACGATTAAAGCGGCCAACGCCTTGGCTATCGTGGCCCGCTACGACAGGGAGCTATGGTACAAACTGGCTCCCCTGCTGGACTTCCTACCGGACGACAAGAGGGCGGATGCCCTGGAGATCCTACAGGAAGGTGAGGTGGCGTCAGACCACGCCATCACTATTGCGACGGACATCGCCGACACTGGGTTTCGCCAGTTGGGCAACGGCGTGTGCCTTAGGCGGCGTGGATGGCTCAAGGCTACGGACTTCCGTCAAGACGTACAGACCAGAGTCCTGGACATGCCGTTCGATGGGAACAACCTGTTTGGGAAAACAGTGGACGATTCCCTTCAGGCCATTAAAGCGGACACTGAGACGGCCCGGGCCCTTGGGGTTCTGCAGCAACGACGGACGCCCTTTCGGAGCAGCGGAGGCAAGGGCGCCTCCAAAGGTTCCGGCGGCGGTTTCTCCACCTACCGTCAAGCGGCCCGCTCGTCGTCTCAGGAGGCCTACAGAGGACAAGGCAAGTCTGGCGGACCCCGCCGTCGTCGCCAAGGAGGTCAAGGCGGCAAAGCCTCGTCGAAACAGGATTGAACCGACCGTGGGGTCGGGCCCCCACCGATGCACCCCGGTGGGAGGCCGGCTGGCGAGCTTCGTCAGTGTGTGGGAGTCCATCTCCACCGACCGTTGGGTGCTGGACGCCTTAGCCCGGGGCCACGCGCTCGAGTTTCAAAGAAGGTGCCCGCGCATCCCCCCCGTGGCCAGGAAAGAGCTTCACGTCCCTCAGCTTCTCCTGGAGGTAAGGGCGATGCTCAGGAAGGGCGCCATCAAACTCGTCCCAAAGAGGCTTCGGGGCTCCGGAGTTTACTCGAGATACTTCCTCGTGAAGAAGACGGGAGGATGGCGCCCCATCCTAGACCTGCGACGTCTGAACAAATTCATCAAGGCGCAGAAGTTCCGGATGGTCACCCTCCAGCACGTCCTGGGTCAGCTGGAGGAAGGAGACTTCCTGTCGTCGTTGGATTTGGAGGATGCCTACTTCCATATTCCCATCCTAAAGGGGCACCGAAAATTCCTCAGGTTTGTGGTCCAAGGGCGTCACTACCAGTTCAAAGCCCTCCCCTTCGGACTACGGTCAGCACCCAGGGTATTCACCAAGTGCCTTGCACCGGTGGCGGCGCAGCTGCGCCGCGAGGGGATCCACGTCTACCCCTACCTGGACGACTGGCTCATCCGAGCCAAGACGAGGGAGCTCGCCGTGGAGCACACGGCAAGGACCGTCCAACTTCTCACGGACCTGGGATTCTCCGTGAACTACGCCAAGTCCCACCTGGTACCCGCGCAAAACGCACTGTTTCTGGGAGCGAAGCTCGACAGTGTCCCTTCTGGCCTCCCCGTCGGAGGAAAGGACCAGGTCCATCCTGGGCAAGGTACAGCGGATGTTGGCTTCCGACGCGGCCAAGGTGAGGTCCATCAAGTCCCTCCTCGGAATGATGTCTTCTTGCATCTACCTCATTCCCATGTGCGGGCTCCGGATGCGCCCGTTGCAGGAGTTCCTAGACGCGCGCTGGATCCAAACGGGCGGCTTCGAGGAGAGGATCACACTCGACGAGAGTTTCCGCCGAGCGGTCCGGTGGTGGGGGACCCGCGCGCATCTGACGGCGGGCATGGACTTCCAGACCCCAGACCACCAGGAGACAGTGACCACGGATGCCTCCCTGGAAGGGTGGGAAGTGCACACCGAAAATCTGCACGCGAGAGGCCTTTGGCTCCCGAACGAGAAGTCCCTCCATATCAACGTCCTGGAGCTCCGTGCAGTGTTCTGGGCCCTCAGGTCCTTCCTTCCGTCCCTCAAGGGCAAGGTGGTGAGGATCTTCACCGACAACACCACCACCATGTTTTACATCAGGAAACAGGGCGGAACCAGGTCCCCAGCACTGTCCAAGGAGGCGCAGGACCTGTGGCATTGGGCCGTCGCCCAAAGGATGTTTCTGGTGCCGTTTCATCTGGCAGGGATAAACACCATCGCCGACTCACTCAGCAGGGAGCTGCGCTCGTGCCACGAGTGGGAACTACGGCAGGATCTAGTGGATCGCCTCTTCCGACGGTGGGGCACACCCCAGATCGACCTGTTCGCGACGGCGACGAACTCCAAGTGCCGGAGGTTCGCCAGCAGGTTTCCCCAGGCGAGGAGCATGGGCGATGCTTTCTCGTTCCCCTGGGAGGGCCTGTTACTCTACGCGTTCCCTCTTTTGCCACTGCTAATCCGGCTCGTCAACCAGCTCAAGAGGTCACGGTGCAGGATGATCCTCGTCGCACCTGCGTGGCCGAGGCAGATATGGTTCCCGGACCTTCTGGACTTGTCAGCGTCCCCGCCGATCAAGCTGCCGGTGGACGCGGATCTACTCTCCAGGGAAGGAAGCGCCATCCTCCACCACGACCCAAAATCGCTGAACTTGCAGGCCTGGCTCCTGCAGCGCTAGAGTTTGGAGGATACGACATACCGGCCGACTGCAGAGAGGTTCTTGCAAAGGCCAGGGCGTCCTCGACTCTTAAATGCTACGGACACAAATGGAAGAGGTTCTCTGTCTGGTGCCACGCACAGAAGATTAACCCTCTACGGATTACGGCTCCCCAGGTACTGCCGTACCTGCTGACGCTGGCCAAAGCTGGACTGGCACACGCGTCCATCAAGATTCATCTTGCTGCGATCTCCCGATACACCAGAACCATGGGGCGGACGTCCTTGTGGTCTCATAGTCTGGTGAAAGAGTTCATGAAGGGACTGTTCAGATCGTTCCCGCCGGTGAAGGCTCCGGCCCCGGCGTGGGAGCTCAACGTGGTGCTGACCAAGCTCATGGGACCTCCGTTCGAGCCTCTGCACTCGGCCCCGTTGAAATTTCTGTCGTGGAAAACAGCGTTTCTTGTGGCCATCACCTCCGCACGACGGGTGGGAGAGATCCAGGCCCTTTCCTGCAAGGCCCCGTACTTGACTTTTCACGACACGAGGGTAGTGCTTAGGACGCACCCCTCCTTCATGCTCAAGGTACCGTCGGACTTCCATCTCAACGAACCCTTGGTGTTGCCTGTGTTCTTCCCGTCGCCTTCGTCGCCGGCTGAGAGGACTTTGCACTCGCTGGATGTGGCTAGAGCGCTGAAGTTCTACGTGGACCGCACGAAGTGTTTTCGGAAGACGTCGCAACTCTTTGTGAACTTTGGACCTGTCAATCAGGGGAAGGCTCTCTCGAAGGCTTCCATTTCCAGATGGCTCTCCGGCTGTATCATGTACTGTCATCGGTTGGCAAACCGACCGCTGCCTGGCCGTCCGAGAGCCCATACCACCAGAGCGATCGCAGCTACCACGGCGTTCCTTTCTGGTGTGCCCCTGCTGGACATATGTAGGGCTGCTACGTGGAGGTCGACGCACACCTTCACGAAATTCTACTGCGTCGATCGGGATTCCAGGGAGGAGTCCAGGGTCGGCCAAGCAGTGCTGCGCAACCTGTTCGCCTGAGGTGAGCCTGGTGAGGAGGTAAGATGCTTAATGTTGAGTTTGATGTGATGCTTAATGTTGAGCCTTTGCCACCTCCCGTGGTTGTGCATGTGGGTACTGCTATGTATTCTTTATTCATGAGCATGTGAATCCATGCCAGACCCCATGCTGGAGAAGGAACAAGTTACTTACCTGTAACTGTTGTTCTCCAGCATGGGTCTGGCATGGATTCACATGCGAACCCTCCCGCCTACCCCTCGGCGGCTCTTCACTTGGTCATACTGCCACTTCACGTGCTTCCAAATCTGAAGATGGCTGCCAGAGGCGGTGCTTAGGTAGAGGGCAGTCATTGGCTGTGGTCAGTATGACGCAGAGACCAGTGATTGGTTACTACTACGAAAGACAGATCAGAAACGAAACTGATACTGGTTTTTTCTTTACCGAGGATTCCCAGCCTGACGACGGGGAATATTCATGAGCATGTGAATCCATGCCAGACCCATGCTGGAGAACAACAGTTACAGGTAAGTAACTTGTTCCTTCTTGCCTCTATAGTTGTGCTTTACTCAGTTGCAGTGGCTTACTTTTCAGAGTTGATCTCAACTCTCTGCCCAGTCTTAACAGCTTGTGACCCTACATGTGATTTTCTACAAACACTCTAACTTTGTGCAAGACTGTTTCTGATCAGAGTGCCTCTGCTCCATAGACTGTTTTCTGTTAAGCAAAATTTGTATGCAGTACCCTCTGGGAACACTACAAACAACTCTGACTACAGGTATAGGAAACACAACATTTGGTATAAGCTTGTACTACACAGTTTTGGTAGCGTGTTGAGCAGCCAGGCTTATCTCAAGAGGGGTCAATGTGAGCTGTAGGGGAGTTACACAGAGCTTCACAGTGACAAGTATTCAAATAAACTCTTACACTCAAGGTTTCTTGCATAAACGATTATTAATTTATCAGTCAGAATAAGCCTTCTTCAGAAGGGAGCAGTATAATAGTAACACACACATACACTTCAATACTGTGCACGCTTAGTTTCTAAATCATTAAAGACCCTTTTGGGATGGCCCACAGACACAACCTACACCCACAGGTGACTTCAATAACTAGGGTGCTGGGGACATTAATATCTTGCTGTTGGCATTTAGAATACTCTTAGAAATTGGCAAAAGGTAGTTTATTAGAACAACAAGAGACTACAAATATTCTTAAGCAGGCAAATAATTTTGGATCCCCCTAGAAGGGTCATTCAGTTCAATAGGCTAAGCCAAACTCAACGCGCAAAAGTCTTGTGTAGGATGAAGCACTTCTGGTAGGTAAATGGAAAATTCTTTTCACAAGTTCTTAGGAGTCTTTGATGAAAAGAAGAATCAAATGTAGGGTCACAAGCTGATTAGACTTGTGAGTTGTAGAAGATGCAAGCAACTCTACAGCAAGAGGTAAGTTCTCTTCGACTTTGTACAGTACCTTTGAAATGAAGAAAAGATGCAGCTGATGACTCCTGTTCCTGTGCAGCTCTGCAGATCTCACTGTTCCTGGACCTCAGTCGTGGGGACAAGAGGGAGGATGTCGGGACTCCTGCAATGCACTGGGGCGGTGAAAACTCGCAACCAGCAAACTTCACTTTCAGTAGCTGTTCAGTGTTTCAGCTCCTCGCGTCTACCGCAAATAGCAACACTGCGGTTCCTGGCTGTCGAGATGGACTTTCCTTGCTTCTGGGGTCCCGCACTCTGTTGAGGGGGCTCAGGATTGGTCAGTCCTGCTTCCTGGGAGTCCCTAGGATCTTCCTGAAGCGCTAGGCCAGCTTAAAAGCAACACACACAATCTGGCGTTCCTCTCCCTGGCTATACGGTTTCTAGCAGCAACTCTGTGGAAATTCAACCAGCTCCGAGATGGATGTCCAGGTGGCTTACTTTGGAGTTGGATTAGTCCCATCAACTCAAGGGGAGAAGTCGTCCTTGCAGGGGCTTCTCTGTCAATGCGAACTTGGCGTTTCGGCACTGCAGCAGGGCATAACCGGTCCATCCAACGGTCCAGGAGTTGCAGCAGGCGTCCTCTTAAAGTTCTTCTTTGGTTCCTTCGTCCAGTGGTTGACTCTGCCTTCCAAGCCAAGAAGCCTCGCCTTTTATGCAGGTTTCTCCCATTCATTCCAGCCCAGCTGTCAGTCACTTAGCAGGGTGGCTGTCCTTGCCGGGGAACCAGCTGGCCAATCGCCTAAAAGTGCATTCCGGTCTCCTAGGAGACTAAGCACAGGGGGTATATGTTAGATATACCGGTTGAAATGTGTTCCACCTGATGGATTTTGATGTCATTGGATAAAATGACTCTTAGCATTCTTCATTCTATTGCTGCCCTAAGTACTGCAGATCTATTACGGGGAGGAAGAAGTTCTTCAGTAGACACTGGCCTACGATGTAAAGCTTTAATTTGTATGCATGTAGCAACAGTTGGGGTGTCAATTACTGCATTGGTATTCTGTTGGGAGGATCTAGCCCAAATGTCGTTTATGTAGCTTGTCCAAAGTGATTAGAAGTGCCGGGATGGCGCACAGGGTTTGAGGTTCTTCTATCGGACACAGCCCATGTGGTGTGTCCCGAAGACTCATCACTCCCAGGATACGAGGGCAAATTTCCGACTACAGTAGTTCCAGCTAATGCACCAGGTTTGGCTACTGGCATTTCATTAGACACTACATCAAGAGGCATAGTATTGTTACATAACGCGGAGTCAATCCATTGTATTACATTCCTATGCAAATTTTTCTCAAACACGTACATTCTTTTGAGTTGTATGTCTTTTGGCGTACATGAATGCCTGACGTGTGCCTTTTTAGTTTTACGTTTAGTTGTTTCACCCTTGGATGGTATCGCGATCTTTGCGAGGTCATCAAGGGAAATGGTACCAACATGAGTGGATCCGTTTAACACAGCTGTGACCAACTCCTTTTATGTAGATTTTACATTAGACACTATTGACCTGCCCAGATTGCTCAGTATCAGGTCCCTGATCTCTTACAGTCTTCCAAGCGCGATTAATGCTCTTATGGAGAAGAAGAGATTGGACATCAAGTTTTTCCAACCTCCCACACTTCTCTACCAATGTAGTCGGCAGACATTCAAATGCCATTAGCATGTCATTCAAGGTCATACTCATCCCGCTAACATCATCAGAGTCAATCATCTCACTAGTCAGAGGATCGACACTTTAAATCCCTGATGTCAACTGGGGATTCTTTCAAGGCTTCATGATTAGTTTGATCAACAGATAGTATCTCCACAGCACTATTGGGGGTAGGTCTACTGTCAAAAAAGGTTTGGGGTCGATCGTCGTGGAACAAGGAGTAGATGTTATATCCATTACATCACCCAGAAAGTCTACCTCTGGAACATCGGTAATAATATCTAAATCAGTGCCAAGATCAGAGGGACTAGTAAACTCATCATTGGACACTTCATTAATAACACTCTCAGCCTTAAACTCTTTGTTGCTAAATCTGTGGGTCATAGCAATAATAGTAGCTTTTACAGGTGGGTTAGGCAAGATTGTATGCAGTAACCCTGTGGGAGACTACACCAGCCTTGTCCTCTTGGCAATAGATAACACCACCATTGGTATAGGCCTGTACTACACAAGTTGGTAGAATGACTGAGTAGTCAGACGTATCTTGAGAGGGGTAAATGTGAGCTTCTTTAGAAAGGGCAATATGCAACCATAAAATACACTTCAAATAAACTTCCTCATATTTAAGTTAAGTAGATACTCCTTTGGGATGTCACACATACACATCCTGCACCCTGAGGTGACTTCAATTGCTAAGGCACTGTGGACATTGATATATCACTGTTTTTACACTTAGTGCAATACTGAGGTTGTGGAAAAGGTTAGGGAAGGAAGGAACGAGGTTAACAAGTTCTCTGAACAGGTGAGTACTTTACAATCCCTCAATGAAGTATTGGTTAACCCTTCCCAGCAATACAAGTAACTTATGTACCACCTAATGAAGGACAGTTAAATAAAAGTCAATAGGTAATAAGAGTCTGCAGGGAGCCAGGACAGCCAATGTCAATTAAAACAATTTCTAGGGAGCTGAGGCACTTCTTGTATATAGCACAAAAGTCTTGCACAATGTTATATAGAGAGTTTGTAGAAAAGAATCACTGTTGGGCCACAAACTGTAAGGCTTGTGAAGGCAAAGCTGCAAGCAACTCTGCTGAAAAAGCAGCTACTGCGTGTCTCCAGTGAGACAGACAAGCTACAGACCAAAAAAGCTAATTACTCCTTTAGTCAAGACAGTACCTTAGGTTGGAAGAAGAGGATTCAGCTGGCTTATGTTCAGATTGCAGTCCTGCAGTTCCTGGGTTCGTGGGCCTCCGCCATGGAGACAAGAGGGATGACGTCTGGAGGACTCCTGCACTGCAGTTTAAAGGGCTCTTTCCAATTCAGCGGCACTTCGCGGTTTCAGCTGCCGGCAAATAGCACTACAGCGGTTCTTGGACACCTTGTGGGCTGCACTTGCTTCTGGGGTCCAGCCCTCTGAGGTGGCTCAGGCTTGGATCGTCCTGCTTCGGGAGGGTCCTCAGGATCTTCCTGGAGCTTGGGTCCGGCTTAAAGACGATGCACTCGTTTCTGGTGTTCCTGTCACCTGGCACTCGGTTCCAGCAGCAGCAAGGAAGTACAGCCAGCAGGGAGAGGGGTGCCAGCAAAGTTCATCTTGGGGTCAGTTGATCCCACCAACCCAAGGGAAGATGTCGTCCGTTCTGGGCTTCTCTAGTGGATACGAAATTCAGAGCTTCAGCACTGCAGCAGGGCTTCACCGGGCAAACCAACGGTCCAGGAGGGTGTAGCAAGCTTCTCTTCCAGTTTTTTCTTCGGATCCTTCGTCCAACGGTCGACTCTGCCTTCTGTTTAAGAGACCTTTATGCAGGTTTTCTCCCATTCAGGCACAGCGTAGCTGTCACTCACACAGCAGGGTGGCTGTCCTAAAACGCCAGCCAGCCAGCCAATCGCCTTTTTGAGTGCATTCAGGTAACCTATGAGACTAAGGAAAGGGAGTTTTGGGCACCTCCCTCGCTTCCTGCCCTGCCAGACAAACTGGAGCCGGAGGCGGGCTTCAGCAGTGAAGCCTGCCAAAAGCAAACCGAACAAAGGGGTTAAACCTGGTTTAGCGTGCTGAGTAAAACCCAAGAAAGACCTCACAAGCAAGAAATGGCAAAAAAAGACTGGGGCCATATTGACAAAACTGGCACCCATATGTGTAATACTGCATCTGAGGCTTCAGCCTGCTGTAAAAATGCACAATGGTAGGAAAATTAAACCTCTGCCACCAGCCATTAAATGTAGGGAGGGTAACATAATTTTTTTTACATGATGTGATGCTGGAAATGCATCGGAGGGACAGGGCCTCTGTATCCTTTACTGCTTTTTATCGTGTGGTCGGTCATGTTTTCCACGCAGGAGTTCATGTGGGACTCCTGGCAGTGCAGCTCTTTTTGGTTTGGTGAACAGACCCGTGGGATACCCTTATGGCACCCATGGGTAGGGGTACATCCCTGTGCCCCTAGGGTATGTTTTTGGGCACCTGTTTGTGATCCACAGAGCAGGGTACAGGCTGGTGGCAGCTCTGTGCTGAAATGACTGGTGCCCTGAGTGTCCTCCATTTTGGGATGCCCAGGCCCTGTCATTGGGAATCGGTAAATTCCGGAAGGAGACAAAATGGCCCCCATGGGCTCTTGCCTTCCATCACCTGTTACCTTGATCTTCCCAAAGTCCCGGGAAGCCCTGCCTCTGTCCCTTCCCCCTGACTGGCTGTTGGGTGGAAATTCCGTATATGGTAGTGTGGGGAAGTGCCGACCAGACTGGCTGGAGCCTTCTCAACGACCGTATGTTGTGGTTACGCCTGTGGGTGGGACCTGGGTGAATGGAGTGTGTGACGAATATACATTCTATGTTGCGGCTGTCTAGTATCTGGTGTTTGAGACAATGGTTGAGACAGCCCTGCCCGAAACCGGTATGAATGTAGCTTGGAGTGTTGAATGTCCCAATACACATAACTTGTTGTGAGTGTCTGGAGAGAAGTGAATGACCTGAATACCTCGTGTGCCTGATTGGCTGCCTGCCTGAATGCCCGTAGTCATGATTGGATGCTTGAGTGTGACCCAGCGGAATGAATGGGAGATCAACAGTATATCTCTGCTAGGAATCGTGTTCAGAAGCTGAAGTCCACTACGAGTAACTGAAGCTTGATCCTGAAGCCCTGCTGGACGAGAAGAATTGCTGTTGCTCTCCTTCGCAATCTGAAAGCTGCTGTGCTTCAAGAACTGATCCAGAGAGGACCTGGTAAGGCACCCTCTTCCCGAGCTACGAGGGACTATCGTGCACAGCTGATCTTTGCCTAAGCTCCCTGGTAGACAGACCTTCGACAGTCTGCCAACCCGATACGTGGACTGCTGCAGAACTCCGAGAAGCGCCCGAACTGTTGTTCGCCACTGTCGCCGACCGCCGTCGCCGATTGGAGCCGCCATGCTCCCGTTGCCTAAGAACTTCGTGTTCCAAGGACGCTCTCGTCCACATCGTCGCCGCTGTATCCTGCTGGAGAAGGCCCGTCTGTCGACGCGCCGAGGAGCATCCACTGGTGGGTTTCCCACCACCCAAAGACTACAGAGACGCCGACGACTCGACGCCCTTGCTGGGCCACAGTTCTTCAACTCTTTGTGGTCCAGAACTATCGAGACCAAGGTGCCCCGCTCAACGAGCATCGCTAGGAACGACGCGGCCACTTCACTGTTGTAGCTCGACCTGTTCTCCGTCGGACGTTCGACCCATGACTTCTGCCTGAAAGGGAGAACACTCAAGAAGGGTTGTCGATTTCCCTGACGAGGAACGCTACAACGCCAGGTACTTTGGGGTTTCAGAACTATTGGAAGGTCTAGTGTGAACAATATATGGAGTGGGCTTGTATCTTTCTTCTACAGGTTGCCCAGGTGGGGGAGCGATCTCCACACAGAACTGTCTAGTGGTACGGGGCCAGTATTCTGACAAATGCTCAACCATCTTGCTTTCCTTCCTCTCTCTATTGCGGGGTTTCCTCTTTATTTTGATCTGTGTGTCATTCTGAACGTATGCACTTGAATAAGATCTAATAACGTTAGTGCTACCACTTTAGAATTGTACATATTTACCATTGTTGAGTTTCGGAGTACAAAGGGAGTTATCGTGATTGTGTATATGACCTTGAATATTAATTATATAAAGACTGTGTTTCAACCGATAGTGTGTGGACATTCCTTCGTGGGTGCTCGGGGACTACACTGTACTCAAGAACCAGCTCGCATCACCTCCCGGGAAGCTAGACATTGATTGCTCGACCACAACTACCAATACTAGAGAATCTTGGCTGGGGTCTCTGTGCCTCCCCTCTACCATATAGAGAGCGGAAGTGCAGATCCCTCCCCCCCCTCCACCGGTCTTTACACATGAGTAAGTAGTACTTAAGATGGGCTGTACTGGATCTAGAAAGGAAAAACAGGTAAGTAAAGTCAATTTCACTTTACTACTCTTGGGAACAGTAGTTTACCCAAGAAAGGGGTATTTAAAACTTAAGAGAAATCCAGAGGACTTGGGCTTGTGAGCCATTTAGAAGGATGTGCTTCCACTGAGGCTCCTGCTGATCCGATCGTAATCTGAAATAAACCTGCATAAAATGGGCCCTAAAGCCACTATTGTTGAAGAAACTTGTGTATGATGCTCTAAGGCACAGGCAGATACATTGTTGCACTGGGTGAATGGCATGCGGCGCGGCTCACACATGCAGAACCGAAGAAGACTGGAGGATCTAGTGCAGGGGGAAAAAATGGTGGCCGCCTGAAGAGAGATCGGACCCATAACAGCGGAATCTGAATCCAGCGGATCGCGTGCCTGACAACATTAAGATCGCAATATACACCACGACAGCGGCACCCTTGGTGGGGAACCATGTCGGGGACAAAGCACGAGGCGTATGGCTGGAAGGGACCGCAGATGGGCATGCAGTGCGCAGAACAAAATGTTTGCAGACTGTGAAGGGGATCGCCTGTAAGCCCTGCGGAACGTGCATTTGCTGAGCCCAGAGGATAAGCTGAAATAGAAGCACAGCCGGCACATCAATGAGGCTGGGCCCGGACAGAAAGACATTGCAACAGTAGCAGGGTGAGTCAAAGCGGACAGACTAAATAGGTAACGCTCCGGACCCTGAGGAACGAACAAAGCGATTGAAACAGAGGCGATGCACACTTAGACCGGGCTGGGCCGCAACGTTGGAAGAGGCCCGGCAGGCAGCGGAGTGTAATTGTTATCAAGCCACAGCGAAATGAGGTATGGATGTGAGGCGCAGCATGGTAGTTCAAAGTATGTTGTGAAGGGCGCCCGCACTGGATATTAGCGGCCCGAGCCTGGATGGCGGATGGAGCAGCATTACAGAAGCAGAATACTCAAGATGCACCCACTGTAAGGTGGACACCACCCAGTCCAGGTAGACAGCCTGAGAAAGTACCCAATGCAGCACAAATAAATAAGCCAGCAATAAACAACGAAAATACGCGGAGGCACAACAAAGCCCAGTTCATGTGGATTGACAATGTAAGCATGGTGACAATCGGAGGCTGTGACGCTGGGACCCACAGATACTGCAATACATTGGCTCCTGCAATTCGAGGTGGCTAGCAACTGCAGGTTAAGGCCAAGGGGCCCCACAAGGAGGTGCTGGTGCCATATTGCCTATAAGATCCCATATACAACTTTGCAACCCCTAGCACAGCCTATTGCCCCACAAACATGGGAAGATAATAATGGACGCAAGTGAAACAGGATGAAAGGAGGCTCGGAAACGGTGCTACATTGAGACAAGAGGCGGCACCAGATCACAAGAGTGGCAATGGCACGAAGGGTCGGAACGAATAGACAACAGAAGCACGGTGGGCAAGCTGGGGATTACAAGCATGCTCAGTGAGGCTGGGGCGGGCCGAAGCAGTGCTGCATTCGCCTCACGGGGGGAAGGCGCACCCATAAGATGGCCCTAGTGCCGAAGCAAGCAGAAGGGAACACCTATCGGCAAAGATCTGAGTGCGACAGAAGAAGACATGGCGTCCAAGATGGGCAAAGCCAAAGGCAAACAGTCAACACTAGAGGACTTCACTAAGGCCTCCCCTACACTGGAAGGAGCGAAATCGAAGAAACAAGACATGCAAGTGGAGGGGCCCTCAGCACGAGATGGCCACCGGATCCTGGATGCTATAGCTGAGCTGAAGACATCGTGGGCGAGCAGGATGGAAGTGTGCACCAGGACCCCCAGCCGGCCCATAGAGCTTGGGTTTTCCCAATAGCACTTTAAGATGGAATAGCAGCACCCTGAGATGGATGTGGATGCAGATTAATATTCGCATCAAATCAATACTGACAACTCAACAGTTTGGCAAAGGGAGTCCATTTAATGACAAGTACAAAAAACGGGGAGTCATAAATATATCAGCGGATGCGTGATCTTCTCTCGCTTCACAACTCCAACAAACTTCATAAAAACCATAACATACTTAAAACTTGACATTGACATTTAACGCTTAAAAGTTGGCATGCAATTCTATTGGTTCTAGGGAAGTAACTTATATACTATATCTGTATATGGTAAGGGGATTGGGTACACACTGTCAGGTGCGGCATCTAAGCCCTTCCTTCAAATTGGCTACTGTAGACGTCACTAAAAGTATGACGTCCCATTGGTTCTACTAACTGTAGGACCCTAGATTACTTGGTCCATTATGATTGTGTTGGCACCAGCCCCACTCATACTTTTCCACTTTGCTTAGCAGCACGCAGAATGGTCAACCAGGTACAGGGTGCCCACCAGCTCCCCCCGGCCTTCATCCAATTATTGTTACAATCAATCATCGCTTTAGTAGCTATGTGTACACTATTTCACTGTGGTTGGTCTCGAGACTGCATCTCCTGTCTGGAAAAGTTCAGATATCTTCGCCTGGCCCACCGCCATGTCTAGGTGTGAAAGTCCCACCACTTTTTGCTCGGCTGGTCATGTGATTCAGACACCGTGAATTTGCCTCTTCTTCATGTAATTCGTGTATTTGATTTTCACTTTACCCACCACCTGCCTTCAGTTTCTTATCTTGACCTCTGAGCAGGATATTCTGTTCTAAGCTTCATTAATTGTAGCTACTGTTAGTCTATTTTAGCTGATATGACCTTGGCTTTTCTGGCACAATTTGCCTCTGCTGAGTCTCGCTTCTGCAGTTTATTCTCGATTTGCTAAATATGAAACTCCCTTGCGTGACTGATAGTAACCTTGGTTGATTCTGCTTCTTGTGCAAATATACTTATATAACTTGCTTCTATTGAGGTAGATATGTATAGGTGGCGCTTGCCGCAATCTATCTTTCTACTAAGCATAGCAAGCCGCATGATTTTCTTAGCTTTCTTGCGGTTCCAAGCATATGTACATGTGTAAACTGATTGAACATCTTTGCCATGCTCGCAGCATAAACTTCTTGCATTTGACATCGTCCTTTCACTTTAGGTTCACGATGTCCCTTGTCCATGGCGTTTCGTCTCTTTAAGTTATTCTCTGGTCATATTTTCTATATGCGAGTCAGTCTGGGTTCTTGTGACGTCACCATTCGTCTTTCATTAAGACCTCTTTGGCTTCTTCGGGGACTGTACTCGGACGCTCTTCATTTCGTTTCATTTGTTGATATGGTTTTCTCAATGGGTACCTTACAGTCCATGGTTTCTTAGGTATAGGTACTTCAATGGGTGCTGTTCTTCTGATGGGTACTGGACAGAGCCCCACTGCAGCTCTTTGCTGGTTTATTTGCTCATCATACGTCGCATATTTTGGCGTGAACGTTCCTGGTACTTCAAAATGGACGGTTAGAGTCCGGGCTGTACTTGGGACCTCCTCTACAGACGTAGCCATCGCGGAACTGAAAACATCACTGGAGCAAAAAATAGACACTGTCTGCGTGGACGTAAATCTCCTGCGGCAGGATGTCAGGAAGCTGACAGAATGCACCTGGGCGCTAGAAAAGGATGCCAAAGCGAACACGCACACCAGTGCGGGCAATGCTACGGAAGTTGCAGCACTCCAACAGGTGCACAACCTGGAAAACAGGGCAGATGAAGCAGGACGACGGGCACGCAGAAACAACGTCCGCATCATAGGCCTGCTGGAAGGAATGGAGGGCTCGGACCCGACAAACTATGTAGAGACCATGCTGCTGCAGGAAATTGAGGGGGGGGGGCGCACTCACTCAGGGATTCGCAGTAGAGAGGGCGCACAGGGCCCTGACCAGATGACCGAAACCGAGCCCCCCTCGATCCCCCCAGGCCATTTATCGCCAAGATACTGAATTATAAAGATCAGGAGAAGATAATGGAACACTTCCGTAAAGGTGGGACGATTAGTAGAGGATCTGTGACCATCAAGGCCTACCCGGACTACAACTTTTTGGTATAGAGGCAATGGCTAAATTATGCATAAGTGAAAAGACTACGCGATGCGGAATACAAATACATGCTACTGTACCCGGCGAAGCTGAAAGTGATACATAACGGCAAGGCGCATTTCTTTGAAACCCCTGAGGAGGCAACATCGTGGTTGGATGCACTGAATTGCCCAGCAGATGCAGATGACCAGACGGAGAGCAGACCGGATAAATGAACTATGGGGGTCCCCAAGATACACTGTAAATAGAGTATGGGTAGATTTGCCGTTTTCTTAAATAGTCATTTATTATGGACTAGTATTTTGACGTTGCATGAGAAACGCATAACGGCTCATACATGACTGATCCTTTAGAGGGGAAGCAATGTGGTAAATTGGGAATTAATGCAGGCAACGCAGTTGGAACATGTCGATACCCCTTGTAGCTTAGACTAGTAATTAGGATATTAGTTTAATATCCCCTGCTGAGTTCTGAGTATCGGTGGGATGTGTAGAAAAGAACTAGATGCGGGGTAGCCTGAGGTTCAGGGATGGAGCTGGGCATTTGTTTATTGGGTTGGGAGGGATTGGGGTGGGGGTAGTTTGGGTAGGTAGGGGGAAGGTGGGAACAACGGGGAAAAGTAGAGCCTGCGATCACAAGTCAGTTAATAAGAAAAGAACAGGAGTGGTGTTGGGGGAGTGGGATATGGTTGGGGCCGGGGTAAGGGGAGGATTGAGGGGGAGTTGGGGAGTCTGGATGGGTGTTAAATGTTGGAGAGCGAGCTTACACCTATACATTACTGCGGAGGGGGATGGGGTGAAGGGCGGAACAGGATATGGATGGGATGGGGGATCTCAAGATAGTGACATGGAATGTCAGAGGGCTCAGTTACTTAAAAAGGAATAAGATCATGATGTAATTGAAGAGACAGAGAATTGACATTTTCTCCAGCATGGGGTCTGGCATGGATTCACATGCTCATGAATATTCCCCGTCGTCAGGCTGGGAATCCTCGGTAAAGAAAAAATCAGTATCGGTTTCATGTCTGATCTGTCTTTCTTAGTAGTAACCAATCACTGAACTCTGGGTCATACTGCCCCCAGCCAATGACTGCCCTTTCCCTAAGCCCCGCCTCTGGTAGCCATCCTCAGATTTTTACCGCACGCTCAAGTGTTGGGAGTCCTCGTGTTTAGCTCTAGAGTTTTTTGTTTTTTTTACTGCGTTTTCACGCTTTTTCAGGAGATTTTCTCATTTTTTCGTTTTAATCGAGCCTCAAGCTCCACTGTTTCTACTTCCGATAACAGGGACCCGTTTCGGAATTCTCTAAGCCCCTCAAGGGTGAAGTTTTTGTCGAGTTTATACTTCTTGGAGGATTCCGGAAGATCTGCGGCCTACCTCAACGGACATGGCCCAGGACAAGGTAAGCTCGACGCCCGGATCCAAGCTGTTCAGGTGCTGCCCTGGATGCGGATTACAGAAAGTTTTCAAGGAGGACGAGCATTTGCAATGTCTCTACTGCCTCCATGAGGACAAGACGCACGTGGAGAAAGACTGTGCGTTCTGCAAGAACCTTTCGGTACGAACCAAAGAAGATCGTCGTTCCCGCCTCGCCGGAGAAGGGCACAGCAGGTGAGAAGGCGAAGAAGTCGTCTGAGTGGGCTTCTAAGTCCTGTGAGGGCGCCCCGGCGACGGGGGCCCAACAGAAGGCCAAGCACTGCGAGTCCGTGGGCACCGGGAATGCCGAAAGGTCGGGCTCTTCGGTTGCCAAGCAGGGCGCTACTTCCCCGGCACGTTCGACCACGAGCCAGCGCTCTGGTTCGGGGAAGAGGAAGTCGGAGAACCCAGGTAGGCCGCTGGAGTGGACCTGGTCGATCTCGAAGGGGGAACGAGGCGCTGACCCTCCCCCCAAGGCGAAGGCCCAGGATGCACCTGAGGTGGTGAGGGCTTTGATCCACCCGGCAAAGGCCTCTACCGAAGTGGTTGTTGCGACCCTGGCGAAGCCGGCTGAGACTCCGCCTGTGGAAACGCCCGCCAGGCCTAGAGTATCCCTGCCACCGCGGAGGGATTCCTCTTTCCAGCCCATCGCTAAGACCCCTGTGAAGCCCCTGGCTGAAAAAGAGGGGGGTGGCGCGGTGGACATTAGACTCGGAATCAGCCTCTGAGGAGGAACTGGTGGAAACAGAGAAGGGCCTCAACGAAAGGTCCATAGGCCTCAACGCGAGGTTCGAGAAGGTTCGATCCCAGGGGGCGGTCCGTGCTGACGTGATCGAAGATAGCGATGACGACGAACAGGGCCCAGTGGAACGGCCATCCCGTCCATCGCAGCCATTGGCCGAGCTCCAGGATAGCTCGGTGGCCATTTTGTTGGCAATCCAATCCTTATGCACTGAGATAAGGACGAGATTACCATGGACCCCAATGGAGGATCCAGAACCAGGCCCGTCGGGAAGCCCTCCGAACAAGCGGAGGAGAGTCCACCCCGCTCCGCCCTTCGTGCCTGCGAGACCGGTGGACCCCCATCCCCCTCGCTGGACCCTAGAGAGGATACAGCGACAGATACAGCGACGGACGATGACAGCGGCGATGACACAGCAGACATCCCATCGTCAACCCCCTACAGTTCCCCCCACCCACCCTGCCGTGGGGGTCTCCAGCCGACGAAATTGGCTCTTTCCGAGGCATGATAACCAGGGCATCCGAGCTCTTCCAGCTCTGCCCGGAACAGAAAAATGAGGTGAGAGGCCAAGAGGAAGACGGTCCTCGCGGTGCCTTTACTCGACGACATCTGGGAGGAGGGGCTTGCTGTCCTTACCTCAAGAACCCTTCCACGACACCAGCCAAGAGGGACAGGTACGAGAAGAAGTACTGAGTCCCTGATGCCGCCCCCTTGTGCCTCAGGGCCCAGCCCACGCCGGACTCTTGTCGTCTCGGCAGCGGCTAAGAAGAAGGCAGCGGCTTCAACTTCCACCTCCCCGCCGGACAGCGAGGGCAAGAAGTTGGACTCTATGGGACGACGAGTCATCTCGTCGGCGGCGACGACGATTAAGGCGGCCAATGCCTTGGCGATCGTGGCCCGCTACGACAGGGAGCTCTGGTTCAAGATAGCTTCCCTGCTAGACTTCCTTCCTGATGACAAAAGGGTGGAGGCCCTAGAAATTCTGCAGGAAGGCGAGGTGGCGTCAGATCATGCCATAATGGTGGCAATGGACATTAGTGATACCGGATTTCGCCAACTGGGCAACAGAGTTTGCCTCCGACGACTAGGATGGCTCAAGGCGACGGACTTTCGCCAGGACGTCCAGACCAGGGTGTTGGACATGCCGAACAACCTTTTTGGTAAGGCGGTGGATGAGTCCCTACAGGCCATCAAGACCGACTCGGAGACGGCCCGGGCCTCGGGGGTGCTTCAACAGCGGCAGCCCTTTCGGAGCTCCGGAGGCAGACAGGGTGCCTCCAAAGGATCCAGCGGTGGCTCCTCCACTTACCGCCAGGCGGCCTGCTCCTCTTCCCAGGAGGCCTACAGAGGTCGCAGCAAGCAAGGGGGATCCCGCCGTCGTCGCCAAGGAGGCCAAGGCGGCATGGCCACCTCCAAGAAAGACTGACCAGGCCGTGTTGTCTGGCCCCCACCGAAGCACCCCGGTGGGAGGCCTGCTGAAGAAGTTCGTCAGCGCGTGGGAGTCCATCTCCACCGACCGTTGGGTGTTGGACACCCTGGCCAACGGACACTCGCTGGAATTCCTAAAGAAGTGCCCTCGCATTCCTCCCGTGGCCAGGAAGGAGAATCTCGTCCCTCAACTACTGTTGGAGGTAAAGGCGATGCTCAAGAAAGGTGCCATTGAGCTTGTCCCCAGAGGGCTCCGGAGTGTACTCGAGGTACTTCCTGGTCAAGAAGAAGACAGGCGGTTGGCGGCCCATCCTGGACCTGCGTCGCTTAAACAAGTACATCAAGGTGCAGAAATTCAGGATGGTCACCCTCCAGCACGTGCTGGGACAGCTGGAGGAAGGCGACTTCCTATAGTCGTTGGACCTAGAGGATGCTTACTTCCCCCATCCCTACCAATTCAGGGCCCTACCGTTCGGATAAAAGTCGGCACCCAGGGTTTTCACCAAGTGCCTGGCACCAGTGGCGGCGCGGCTGCGTCTGCAGGGGATCCACGTTTACCCCTACCTGGACGACTGGCTAATCTGGGCAAGGACAAGGGAACTCACCGTCGAACACACGGCGAGGACTGTCCGGTTGCTCACGGAGCTGGGGTTCGCCATCAACTACCCCAAATCCTACCTGGTTCCATCGCAGATAGCACTGTTTCTGGGAGCGAAGCTCGATACAGTGGGGCAATTGGCCTCCCCTTCAGAGGAGAGGACCAAGACCATCCTGGGCAAGGTGCGGTGCCTGTTAGCCACGGACGTGTCCAGGGAGAGGTCCATCAAGTCACCCCTCGGGATGATGTCCTCATGCATCTACCTTGTACCCCTTTGCAGACTTCGGATGCGTCCGCTACAGGAGTTTCTCAACGCCCGATGGCTCCAAGTGAGGGGCTGTTTCGAGGACAGGATCCCTCTTGACGAGGAGTTCTGTCGGGCGATCTTATGGTGGGGCATCCGTGCTCACCTCACGACAGGCACGGAATTTCAAATCCCGGCGTTTCAGGAGACTGTGACAACGGACGCCTCTCTGGAGGGTTGGGGGGGTGCCCACACCGGAGACCTCCACGCAAGAGGCCTTTGGCTCCCGGAGGAGAGGTCTCTCCACATCAACATTCTGGAGCTCCGAGCAGTGTTCTGGGCTCTCAAGTCGTTCCTTCCGTCCCTCAAGGGCAAAGTGGTGAGGATCTTCACCGACAACACCACCACAATGTTCTATATACGGACGCAAGGAGGCACCAGATCCCCAGCCCTATCCAAGGAGGCCCAGGATCTGTGGCACTGGGCGGTCGCCCAGGGGATGTTTCTGGTTCCCTTCCACCTGGCAGGAATAAAAAACACCATCGCGGACTCACTCAGCAGGGAGCTGCGCTCGTGCCATGAGTGGGAACTGTGCCAGGACCAAGTGGATCGACTCTTCCAACGATGTGGCAAACCCCAGATCGATCTGTTCGAGACGGCGACGAACTCCAAGTGCCAGAGGTTCGCCAGCAGGTTCAGCCGAGGAGCATGGGCGATGCTTTCTCGTTCCCTTGGGACGGCCTTTTTCTATACGTGTTCCCTCCGTTGCTGCTCCGCCTCATCAACCAGCTCAAGAGGTCCAGGTGCAGGATGATCCTCGTTGCACCGGCGAGGCCGAGGCAGATCTGGTTCCTGGACCTTCTGGATTTGTCAACGTCCCCACCAGTCAAGCTGCTGGCGGACGCGGATCTTCTCTCCAGAGAAGGAGGTGCCATTCTCCATCACGACCCACAGTCGCTGAACTTGCAGGCCTGGCTCCTGCAGCACTAGAGTTTGGAGGATACGATATCCCGGCTAATTGCAGAGAGGTTCTTGCAAAAGCCAGGGCGTCCTCGACCCTCGTGTTACGGTCATAAGTGGAAGAGATTCTCTGTCTGGTGCCGTGCACAGAAGATTAACCCTCTGCGGATTACGGCCCCTCAAGTGCTGCCGTACCTACTGTCGCTGGCCAAAGCTGGACTGGCTCACGCCTCCATTAAAATACATCTGGCTGCCATCTCCCGATACACCAGGACTACGGGACGGGCGTCCTTGTGGTCTCATCGCCTGGTAAAGGAATTCATGAAGGGACTATTCTGATCATTCCCGCCGGTGAAGGCCCCTGCCCCGGCGTGGGAACTTAATGTGGTGCTGACCAGGCTCATGGGAGCCCCATTCGAGCCTATGCATTCGGCGCCTTTGAAGTTCCTGTCATGGAAGACCGCTTTCCTCGTGGCCATCACCTCTGCACGACGAGTGGTAGAGATTCAGGCCCTATCTTGCAAGCCTCCATACTTGACTTTTCATGACACGAGGGTAGTGCTGAGGACGCACCCCTCCTTCATGCCCAAGGTGCCTTCGGACTTCCACCTCAACGAGCCCTTGGTTTTACCAGTTTTCTTCCCGTCGCCTTCGACGCTGGCCGAGAGGACTTTGCACTCGCTGGATGTAGCTAGAGCGCTGAAGTTCTACGTGGACCGCACAAAGAGTTTTCGGAAGACGTCACAACTGTTTGTGAACTTTGGGTCTGTGAATCAATGGAAGGCTGTCTCGAATACTTCCATTTCCTGATGGCTCTCCGGCTGCATCATGCATTGTCACCGATTGGCAAACCGACCGCTGCCCGGCCGTCCGAGAGCCCATTCGACCAGAGCGATCGCTGCTACCACGGCGTTCCTGTCTGGTGTGCCCCTGCTGGACATCTGCAGGGCTGCTACGTGGAGGTCGACGCACACCTTCACAAGATTCTACTGCGTCGATCGGGACTCCAGGGAGGAGTCCAGGGTCGGCCAAGCAGTGCTGCGCAACCTGTTCGCTTAAGGTGAGCCTGGTGAGGAGGTAAGAGATGCTTAATGTTAAGTTATTGTATTGCTTAATGTTGAGCCTGTTGCCACCTCCCGTGGTTGTGCATGTGTATACTGCTATGTATTCTTTTATTCATGAGCATGTGAATCCATGCCAGACCCCATGCTGGAGAAGGAACAAGTTACTTACCTGTAACTGTTGTTCTCCAGCATGGGTCTGGCATGGATTCACATGCGAACCCTCCCACCTACCCCTATGCGGCTCTTCACTTGGTCATACTGCCACTTGGCGTGCTACCAAATCTGAGGATGGCGCCAGAGGCGGGGCTCAGGGAGAGGGCAGTCATTGGCTGGGGGCAGTATGACCCAGAGTTCAGTGATTGGTTACTACTAAGAAAGACAGATCAGAAACGAAACCAATACTGATTTTTGTTTTTCTTTACCGAGGATTCCCAGCGACGGGGAATATTCAGGAGCATGTGAATCCATGCCAGACCCATGCTGGAGAACAACAGTTACAGGTAAGTAACTTGTTCTGTCTTGCTGCAGGAGACTCACCTAACGAAAGAGAAACAAGTGGGTAGGAAGTGGAGAGGGACCCCCAAAGGGTCGACCTATTCTGCGTACGCTAGAGGTTATTACGTGTGTTGCACCGCTTGTCCCCTTTAAACTGTTGCAGGCCACCATAGAGCCGGATGGTACTAATAAGAGGATTGGTGGAAAATGGGGAGCTGAGAATAATTAACACGTAAACCCCGAACCAAGATGCCACGGGCTACTTCAGGACCTTACACAATAAAATCAGTCCATACTTTGGGGGGGGGGGGGATGCGCAGTTATATGCGAGAAGACTTCAATTGTACATTGGACCCCATGGTAGGTAGATCAGACATGAAGATGGACAAACCTACCCCGGCAGCTTAAGCTAAAGACCCTATTGATTTTAATCTGGTGGACGTGTGGAGGATGCACCACCCGCAGGACAGGCACTACTCCGCCCCACACAACCTGTATACGAGACTAGACTACATATTTGCCACACCAGAGTTGACTGGGGAACTGGTGAGGTCGGAATACAAAGTGAGGGTCCTTTCTGACCACTCTCCTCTAGTGGTAACATGGCAATACTCTCCACTGAGGGCACGGAGCCCTACATGGAAACTCGGGGTCGAAGCTCTGAAAGACACAATATTTAGGGAAGATATAAGGAAGGAAATAGTGGAATATTTTGAACATAACACGAAAAGTGTAGGCTCAGCTGGCACAGTATGGGAGGCATTTAAGGTGGTGGTGAGGGGAGCAGCAATATCCAAATCTAAAGACCTGCAAGGGGGAGAACACACAAGCTGCAAGAAACCGAGAAGAAAATGGAGGCAATTAGGCAAAAGGGTGAGCATTCCCCTGAGAAAGCGGGAATGATAAGACGGTTACAACAAGATTGTGAAGAGCACTGGGGGAGATTATATAAAAAATATGTGGAAAGACAACACGCGGGGGGAGACAAGCCAGGCAGGCTACTAGCCTGGCTATACAAGAGTGAGACACCCAAGCAAACAATCAGAGCAGTACAGGGAATGAAAGGACAATTACTGGATACCCAAGAAGGGGTCAACAGAGGCTTTGTAGATTTTTACCAGCAACTGTATGGAGATGTTGAGGAGAGTGAAGGGGAGGAGGTGTCTGAAACGTTGGCGGATATTGGCCTTCCCAAGTTAGGGGCGGCAGAGAGAGAGAGGCAGGCCCTGGAGGTTCCAATCACAGGGGAGGAACTAGAAGCAGTGATCAAGCTTTTACCTACTAGCAAGGCCCCAGGGGCAGATGGACTCCCTAGCGAGTTCTACAAGACATACAGGGCAAAGTGGTCCCTCACTATTAGCAGTGCTAAATGAGGCTTTGGATAAAAGGATACTGCCGAGTCCCTAAGGGAAGCGATCATCCAACTTCTTAAGCCTGACAAACCAAGCATGGATTGCGAGTCATATCGACCGCTATCCATGCTTAATCAAGATAGTAAGCTACTCACGGCAGTGTTGGTGAATAGTCTGTGACCGGTCATCAACAAACGTATCCATCCCGTTCAGACTGTGTATGTACCGCGTAGAAGTATATCTGATAATCTTAGGCTACACCACGTCATAGAACAAATGGAAGATGACCCACAGGAGGTTGCTATAATCTCATTGGACGCAGTGAAGGTCTTCGACTCGGTCAAATGGCCTTGGTTGATGGCAGCCTTAAAGGAGTATGGGGTGGGGCCCACGTACTTGAGATGGGCACAGCTGCTATACAGTATGCCCCTGGCCCGTGTTAGGACGGGAGCGATAGTCTCAGATCGATGGCAGCTTAGTAGGGGCACCAGACAAGGACGCCTGTGGTCCCCAATGCTGTTTATTTTAGCATTAGAACTCCTGGCGATATACCTGAGGCAACAATATGGAGAGGTGGGAATCGGCACGAAGGGGGGGGGGCAACACTTGATATCTATGTAGGCTGATATGCTGTTGTATCTAAGAGATCCTGGGGAGAAGCTACAGTATATTCTGGAAGTGATGGAGATACACTCAGTGTTATCGGGCATAATGGTAAATCCCAAGAAATCATGTTTCTGATGTTTGTTAATCTTCTTAGAATCACATGCTGTGCATAGGTCCGACGTCCAGTGGTCACTGCAGAGTATTGAATTTTGTTTTTCGTAGTCGAAAAGGGGACGTCGACAAGGCGTGTCTGTAACACTATCCCTATAGTGACGTGCGTTGTATCCACAATCCCTCACGCGTCGAGGTCCCTCAGATTGTTTTTTTTCCGCCCAGCTACTGGTCGCCTTTATGCGGAGCTCCTCGAGAGACATTGCCAAATAGTTTCTTCGACCTTTGGTCATTTGTTATTAATATCAATAACGTAGATCCCTCCCTCGACGCAGAGCTGTTTCTCTGCCGAGCAAGATCTTCGACGGAAGGGATCCTTCGGCGCTGCTGAACACGTGGCCTGGCCTCGCCGGCCATAAACAGTAAGGAGAGTGGGGTTGTGCGGTCTTTCTTCCTCTTTAAGAATGCCTTTCTCTTTCCCCTCCCTCTTTCGAGGTTGTAGTCGCACTTCTTGCCCTCAGCTATGGAGTGGGCGCCATTTAGGTTTTGCCCGCTTTGCAAGGGTAAATATACCCGGAAGGATAAGCACAAACGGTGCAACCGTTGCTTACCCCTCGATCACTAGGAGGACGGCTGTGCGGCCTGTAAATTACTAAAGCCCAAAACTCTAAAAGACCACAGGGTCAAAAGGTGGGCGGCCTACGCCATGTCTAGGCCTGACTCCTCGCCCGCTGCCGCCGAATGTGACGAGGACAGTGACTACACGGCCCCCGTAACAGAGGTTGTAGACCTCTCAAAGGAGCGTTCACGCTCCTTGTCGTCCGGCCCCGACAAGCCCGGCTCATGCCCAGCTTATGGGGATAAACACCCCGGCGACAAGGACGCACACGGAAAAACACCAAAGCACATACCCCCCCGGCACGATTTCGTCAAAGACGAAGGCAGCCATAGCGCCAACGGGGACGCCGGGCCCACCGGCGTCTTCCGCCGACCGTAACGGTCGTCAGCCCTCCCCGCCTCCGCGACAGGCGACTGGGCATTCTAAAGATAAGGGCGCTAACACCAAAACCTCCGGTGACGCGCATCGTAAGAGCGCTCACGTTGCCAGCAAGGCTCGACGAGCAAGGACTCAACGTTACATAGCGCAACGGCCAACGATCCCTCGGAAGAGAGAATGATCACCGAAAGCCTTGCGCGCATATCATCTAAGGACGGCCAGAGACGTACGGCGAGTGAGACGCCGAAAACCGCACACAAGGCCAAAGGTACGCCGAAAGCACCGGAAAACAGATCAGGCCAGCTCCCGCCGCCGCCGACGGAAGGTCATAGCCAGCGAGAAGGCTTCTCAGAAGGCAAAGGCACACTTTCTTCGACTTTATGGGACAGAACCAGACAACTACAGAAGGAAGAAACTCCTTTTTCATTCCCAGTCCGTCCTGGCTGACTTCAGTGGACCTTTGAAAGGTTCCAGACCTGTATGGATAAACTAGACAGGTTCATGTCCATCCCAGAAGACAGGGCACCCAAGAGACCAAGGGAGGCACCCCTGGAGAGTCCAAGGGCTAAATACCAGAAGTTTTATAACCCAATACAGGAGGACATATACTCTTACGACCTCACTGAGGAAGACCCCCTCTTCCAGGAGGAAGATGAGTTCACCTATGTTGAAGACCAACAAGAAGAGGAAGGTTTTCACGAGGACACTAACTTAGGTGAGGAGGGATTCCAGGAGGACACAGGCGAGGGCGACCCAAATCCCTGGCAGTCACCAGCTAGGTCTACAGACACAGGCAGTAGCAGTATAGTCATCAGGTCTACTGAAACTACACCAGTCAGGAACCCTTCGCCTGTTGATGATCAACCCACCTTCAATGCACTGCTGAAGAAGGCAGCAGCACATTTTGAACTTGAAACTGGGGAGGTCACCCCAGACACCGATTTTGTGGAGAGGATTATCAAAGAAAAAACCCCCACTAGCCAAACTATACCCATCCTCGCCTCAGTTAAGAGACGTATTACCCCTTCTCTGTCCACTCCTGCACTGGTGAGAGGGGTCAATCCGAGGATTGAGAAACTGTTCTCTCCCTCTCAATCAGACCCATTATATATTAATTGGTCGTGACCAACACCAGGAAAAGGGCCGGAGTCCCACTATCTACCAGCGAGGCACCCCCAGATAAAGAGGGGAAGAAGCTTTATGCCCTAGCCAAGAGAATCGCCACCTCTGCAGCATTCTCTACCAGAATTGCCAATAATAACACACTATTGGCAAGCTACGCTGATGCTCAATGGGAAAAGCTTTAACAGGACATTGAAGAAGCTCCCGAACCCCTAAGAACTCGTTTGCTGGCTACAGTTAATGAGGGCTCTATGGTCAACCAAAGCATCGTCAAGAATACCCTCGATGCAGCAGAGACGGCTGGCCGCACTTTGGTACAAGGAATTTTGCTGAAGCCTCACGTCTGGCTTCGCAATTCCAGGTTTAAGGCAGAAACACAAGCGTCCCTTATTAATAACCCCATAGAGGAGTCCTACCTCTTTGGGAAAGCAGTTGATGACGCGCTGGAGAACGCAAAGAAAGCATTTGACACAATAAAGACCTTAGACCAAATTTCAAAACCCCCTAACAGGCGGGGATTTGGTAATAAGTGCTTTTTTGTGGCCAACGCCAGCAACAAAACCAACAGTATTCTGCCAGCAACTACCAAGGAAATAGTGGCCAGTACAATCAGAGGGGTCAACGCCGTGGCAAAGGGAGAGGCCGGGGTTCCACCCCCAGAGGCTCCCAAGCCACCAACACCACCAAGTGACGCGAAGATTCACGTCCCCTCCCATGCAACGCCAGTTGGGGGCCGGTTAACATCCTTTCTTCCAGCATGGGAGGGAATAACATCAGACCGCTGGGTGCTTTCCACCGTAGCCCGCGGCTACTGTATAGAGTTCAACAGTTCCCCAACATACAGACCCCCGAGGGGACGCCGCATGGCACCAGAACACCTCGCCATCCTTCTCCAAGAAGTGGACCAACTGCTGGAAAAAGGAGCCATAGAGGTCGTGCCTCTATCTCAGGTAACAGAAGGTATTTATTCAGTGTACTTCCTTGTACCCAAAAAGGATTTAACCATGCGCCCTGTATTAGATCTGCACCCAGCGAACAAGTTTGTCAAACCCCAAAGGTTTTGTATGGTGACCTTACAGGAGGTGATCCCACTGCTATCACAGGGAGATTACATGGCGACACTGGACATGAAAGATGCATACGTTCATATTTTAATGTTGCCAGCGCACAGAAAATACCTCAGGTTCATGATAGAGGGCAAACACTACCAGTTCAGTGTGCTACCCTTCGGCATAGCATCTGCTCCAAGGGTATTCACGAAGGTACTGGCAGTGGCAGCGGCCCACCTGCGCAGGTTATCCATCCCCGTATACCCTTACCTCGACGACTGGCTCATAACAGGGGACTCTTACGAGACATGCTTCTCAAACGCCCAAAAGACTGTAGACCTTTTGTTCCAGCTGGGCTTCTCCATCAACGAGAAGAAGTCCAGCTTAGACCCCACCCAAGTCAAACAATTCCTAGGGGCTCTAATTCGAACAAAGGACGGGCTCGTCTTCCCCTCCAACGAGAGGTTCCAAAACCTGCTGTTTCAGATCCCCCAATATGTGGCAGGTCGAGAGGTGACGGTGCGCAAAGCGATGCGCTTGCTAGGAATGATGGCGTCGTGTATTTATTTGGTACCTCACGCGCGCCTGCGCCCAATGCAAGAGTGGATCAACAGCCAGTGGTGTCAGGCCAGCGGACAATGGGACGATCTAGTGGTGGTCTCGCAGGCCTTGGTTCTCTCGCTACGGTGCTGGACAAAGGAAAACCTGATGATAGGGAAACCTTTTGCCACACCCGCGGTGGAGGCCACTCTAACCACGGACGCATCCCTCACAGGATGGGGGGCTCACCTATCCCATCAGACTGCTCACGGAGTGTGGACTCTGAGCGTAGCATCCAAGCACATAAACCTACTGGAGCGGTGTTCAAAGCACTAAAAGCCTTCCAAGAACACCTACAAGGGAAGACAGTGATGGTCCTTACAGACAGCACCACAACCATGTACTACATCAACAAGCAGGGGGGCACCAACTCTCCAGGACTGTCCAAGCTGTCCCAGAATATATGGAAGTGGGCTCTCAGACACAACCTGTTCCTACTGTCACAACACGTACCAGGGGAACTCAATCTGTTAGCAGACAAACTCAGCAGAGACTTCCCCCTGCCCGAAGAATTGCCGAAGACATCGTCTTAGACGTCTTCACGTAATGGGGATTCCCCGAAATAGACCTGTTCGCAACTCTGGAGAACTCACAATGCCAAAGTTACGCCTCCAGGTACCCCCAGAACCAGTCCAAGGGGAACGGTCTGTCGATTCAATGGTCAGGGAAATTTGTTTACGCTTTTCCCCCCCGACTCCCCTTCTCAACAAAGTTGTGCACAAGATGCACCAGGAACAAGTTATCATGATACTAGTGGCCCCGATGTGGGCCCGGCAGCCATGGTTCGCTCACTTGATGGAGATGTCTCTATCTCCCCCAGTGAAACTTCCCTGCCCACACAACATGCTGTCACAAGACAAGGGCAGGACACTGCATCCATGCCCTCAGAACATGAACTTAGCAGCCTGGCTCCTGAGATCATAGAATTTGGACATCTACAACTCCCGCAGAGATGTATGGACATCCTCAGGGAAGCCAGAAAACCTAATACTCGCCACTGCTATTCTAGCAAGTGGAGAAGATTTGTCATCTGGTGTGGAGGAAAGCGCATCAACCCGGTTGACTGCTCTCCCACACATATTGTTCTGTACCTGACCCATTTATTGGATTCAGGTCTAGTGTTCAATTCCATTAAAGTCCACCTGGCGGCACTTTCTGCATACACCACTTCCCAACTTAGTGTCGTGGTGGAAGATCCCAGTTATCAAGGCCTTCATGGAGGTTGTAAAGAGAATACACCCTCGGATAGCTAACCCTCGGATGGGACTTAAATGTGGTACTTACCAGACTCATGGGCTCGCCATTTGAACCCATGCACAAGGCAACTCTTAAGGACCTCACTCTTAAGACTGCTTTTCTAATAGCTATCACCTCCATTAGGAGAGTAAGTGAACTACAGGCTCTTTCTGTTCTAGACCCCTAACAGTTCACAAAGATAAGGTGGTTCTACGCACACATCCAAGGTTTGCACCGAAATTCATGTACAAGTTCCATGTAAACCAGTCTATAGAACTACCAACATTCTTTCAAAACCCTTCCAACTTGGGAGAAAAAAGTCTGCATACACTGGATGTACACAGAGCTGTCATGTTCTACATGGAAAGAACCAGGCAACTGAGAAAGACTAATCAGTTCTTTGTCTCAGTGGCAGCAGGAAGAGGCGGAGATGCAGTCTCAAAGTCCACTATATCTAGATGGATTGTTCAATGCATCACTCTGTTACACTCTTGCTAAGAGAGAACTACCCTTCAAGCCAAGAGCACACTCTACTCGAGGCACTGGGGCATCCATAGCATTCATTGCAAATGTTCCCCTTGAGTCCATCTGCAAAGCAGCTACCTGGAGTTCTGTGCACACCTTTACAAAACACTACTGTCTAGATGCACTCTCTAGATCTGACTCCCAGGTGGGACAGGCAGTATTAAGACATCTTTTCTCCACTGTTCCTTCTCATAACCCACCGCCAACTCCGGGTACTGCTCGCTAGTCCATGCACAGCATGTGATTCTAAGCAGATTAACAAACATCAGAAGACCATGCATTACTTACCGTAAAAGCATTTCGAGGGGATTGGGTCCTCCGACGTATTCCATATCTGACATGTAATCACCACAGCTGTGCTGCTTCGGAAACTTTTTTCTGCGTCCTGCGTCGATGCGCCGTCGTCGAGGACCTCGTCCGACGTCATCCGATGTGATAAGTAGGACGCACGACGCCCGTAGCCTCAGTTCCGTTTTTTCCGCGAACGTGTTGCTTCGTGAACCTCGGTTAACGCCTCGACTCTTTGGAGTTCTGTTCTTCTCGGTTCTTCGAACCTGTTCGTTTTTGTGAAAATCCTTTGTGTGAAGATGATTTCTACTTCGTCTACGACCCCGCATCCGGGATTCAAGAAGTGCGGGGAGTGTGGGTCCAAGATATCGGTGACGGACTCGCACGACGCCTGCCTCTGGTGCCTCGACACGGATGACTGTATCGACTGCCAGTCGCTCACGTCCAAAGCCTTACGCCAACGTAAGAAGTTGTCGGTAGGTCGGGTGTCCAAGCCCCGGAAGTCGAAGTCTGCGGGGCTTTCGACAGATGATTCGAGGGGTGACTCTCTGCGTCATCGTCGGAAGTCTCGTGGGTCTCTTTCTAGGAGTCGGTCTCGCCACTCCTCAGCCTCTTCGAGGCATTCTCGGAAGCGCCGACAACGGTCGTCTTCCAGGTCCTCTTCAGAGGACTCTGCCTGGCATGTCGCTTACCCCACCAGCCGTGCGACGCCGGAGGAATGGGCTTCCTTCGGAAAGAAAATGCTGGCGATTCTCGAGTCGCAGGGTTCTAAGCCGTCCGCGCCCCCGAGTGGGGTCGGTCGTGAGAGGTCGAGAGACACCGCTCTCAAGAGTGGTCGGCACGAGTCACGGGAGAGGTCCCGTTCGGACAAGGAGACTCGTTCACGACGTACCCGTTCCAGGTCCCGGTCCTCGATGCGTTCGAGACCGTGTGCACCTGTGAGGTCTTCGAGGAAGACATCGACGTCTGAGGCGTCGACAGGCTTTCTCGAGGCTCCGGCTTCGAGGAAGTCGTCGAAGCCGTCGACGATCAGGTCGTCGAAGGACACTCTCGGAGCTCCGGCTTCGAGGGCTGTGCCGATGCTGGCGGCACTGCATCTGACGTCGACGCCGATTTCCTCGGCGCCGCTGCCTGTTCTCTCGACGCCGGCGCCGATTCGCTCGACGCCTTTTGTGTTGGAGATACCCCGTGGCACGGGGGAACCCCCTAGGAAGGCTCTGGTTAAGAGCAAGCACTCTCGGGTGCCTTCTTTTCGCCACCTGGAATATATTTCAGAGGCGGATGAGGATTCTGATGGCCTGGTTCCTAGTCAGGTTCCAGATGAAATTGTCTCGGGCCATAGTCAGTTTGACGATTTGAGGCAGTCACTGCATGATGCCAGTGGACTGGACACCTCTCCGGAGGTGGAATTTTGTAGGCCTGAGCCTGGCTCTCATGCCGATTCCTCGTACCAGCGCCTTATGGCTAGGGTTTATGAGTACTTGGGATGGTCTGCTCCCCCAGGGGAGTTTGTGCAGGATGTTCTGACGGACATCCTTGATGTTGGTCCCCCAACTGACCCGGTACTGCCGTTCCATATGGCTTTACAGAGAAGGGCGGCGGCGGCGGCTTGGACTTCTCCGGAGAGTCTCCCGGCGGTGGGCAGATGTGATGCTGGAAATGCATCAGAGGGACAGGGCCTCTGAATCCTTGTCCTTTACTGCTTTTTATCGTGTGTTCTGTCATGTTCTCTGCCCAGGAGTCCATGTGGGACTCCTGGCAGTGCAGCTCTCTTTTGGTTTGGTGAACAGACCCATGGGATACCCTTATGGCACCCATGGGTAGGGGTACAACCCTGTGCCCCTAGTGTATGTTTTTGGGCACCTGTGGGTGGCCCCAGAGCAGGGTATGGGCTGGTGGCAGCTCCATGCTGAATTTGACAGGTGCTCTGGGTGTCCTCCATTTTGGGATACCCAGGCCCTGCCATTGGGATCAGTTGATTCCTGATAGAAAACAAGATGGCCCCTGTGGCCTCTTGCTTTCTATTGCCTGTTATCTTGTTTTCCCAAAGTCCTGGGAAGCCCTGACTCTGTCCCTTCCCCCTGACTGGCTGTTGGGTGGAAGTTCCATATATGGTGTTGTTGTGAAGGCCCAGCTAGACTGACTGGAGCCTTCCCAGTGACTGCATGTTGTGGGTACCTCCTGTGGGTGGGACCTGGGTGAATGGAGTGTGTGACCAATATACACTCCTTGTTGTGGTTGTCTGGTTTCTGGCATGAGAGACAAAGACTGAGACAGCCCTGCCCGAAACTGGCCTGAATGCAGTGTGTAGTGTTGAATGGCTGGGTACTTATCCCAATCCACATTCCTTGTTGTGAGTGTCTGAAAGGGGGGGAGTGTGGCCTGAATGCACTGTGTGCCTGATTGGCTGACTGACTGCATGAATGCCATTCTGTATGATTGGCTGCTGAGTGTGTGCCAGCAGTGTGGATGAGAGGCAGAATAGTATATCTGGGGACCTCTCACCACTGGTACTGGGTTCAGAAGCAGCCAGAGGTTCAGGAACGTTCAGAAGCAGCCAGAGGTTCAGGAACGTTCAGGAATGTTCAGAAGCATCCTGGAGCTGAGTCTCCACTCTAAGAGTAACTGGAACTGCTGATCCTCGACGTCCAGCTGGAAGAAGAAGACTTGCTGTGGCATTTGCTTCGACCGATCCGAAGGCTGTCGAAATCGTCGAAGGCTGACCCGAGAGAGGACCTGGTAAGGCGCCCTCTTCCCGTGCTCCGAGGGACCATCGAGCACCGCTCCATCTTCGCCGAAGCGCCCTGGAAGACACCCTCGAAAGGCTGTCGACCCGAGACGGGACCGCCGAGGAGATCGAAGTGAAGCACCTGGACATCGCCGCCGTGGAAGTCCATTGCCGTCGACCAGGGTTCGCAGGTTTGTGTAACCGCTGGAGGCCCGTCGAAGTTGTGTTGCCCAGCCGTGGGAACCACTTGACGCCGTGCCGCCGACGACCGGAGCCGTCCGCTCCTTTGCCTAAGAATATTCGAATCGAAGGACTCCCTCGTCCGCACCGTCGACCGCTTTATCCTGCCGGAGAAAGTCGAGGACGACCAACGCGCCGAGGAGAAACATGCCGGTGGGTTTCCCGCCACCCGAAGATCACAAAGACTCGAACGACTCGACGCCCTTGCTGGGCCTCCGTCTCCACAATCTTTGCGGTCCAGAACTATTGTCACCGAGGTGCCCCGCACACCTCTGCCTTGCAGGACGCCGACGCCCCGACGCCGACGAGCACCGCTCGGACGAAGCTGCCGCCTCATCGACGCCGTTCTACCCTGTTTGTCGACGGACGTTCGACGCCCCGTGCCTCCCGCTTGAAAGGGAAGGCATTCAAGAAGGGCCGTCGATTCCCCGTCGCCGAACGCCGAGTTTCTCGACGTCTCTCGACGATCCGTGACTCCCGCTTGAAAGGGGGTCGCTCAAGAAGGATCTGTCGACGCCTCTTCGAGGAACTCGACTCCACCAGGTACATTGGGGGGGTAAAAACATTATAGGAGGGAATAAGACTTGCAGAGCAATATATGGACTGGGCTTGTGCTATATCTTTATTTAACAGGTTGCCCAGGTGGGGGGGGGGGGATCTCCACACAGAACTGTGTCTAGTGGTAGGGGCCAGTATTCTGCCTATTGCTCAACCATCTTATTTTCTCTCCTCTCTCTATTGCTGGTTTCACTCTATTGATCTGTGTGACATTGTTACAGTATTGTTCATGCACTTTTAATGAGATCTAATACAAAGGGTGGTACCACTTTAGAATTGTATATATTTGCTATTGTTGATTTTCCTGAGTACAAAGTGAGTTATCATGATAAGTGTACATAACCTTGAATATTGATTATATAAAGACTGTGTTCTAACCAATACAGTGTGTGGACATTCCTTTGTGGGGGCTTGGGGACTACACTGTACTTAAGAACCAGCCTGCATCACCTCCTGAGAAGCTAGGCCTTGATTGCTCGACCATTGCTACCGTAATAGAGAATCTTGGCTGGGGTCTTCTGTGCCTCTCCTCTACCATATAGAGAGCAGAAGTACAGACACCCCCCACGGTCGGGTTTTCCCCTCTCTACACTGGTGGCAGCGGTGGGATGCTTATGGTTTTAAGAATCAGTGTATAACCGTGCCACTTACAAAGGATATCTGCCCTTTATTAAATTAAGGTTTAGTTGTGTACAAGATAACTGCATTACAAACAATGGAGTCTATTGCAAATGGCACATTGACTCGGATGAGCTTGGAGGCTCTCCAGAGTGCTTGTGAAGCCAGGGAGTTAGACTTTGTGGATAAGTCTAGGGCTGAGCTGATAGCTGCCCTGGTGGACTACCAGACTGATAGTGAAACTCTTGATGAGGGGGGGAATGCAACCAATGAGGACTCTGCCCCTGGGGTTTCTGCTGAATCTGTTTCTGGGAATGCAGCCATTCCTGCTGCCTCTGTTCCAAACCCCAGCAATTCCTTGGAGCTTGAGTTATTAAGGATGAAATTGGCCTTTGAATACCGCAAGTTGGAAATAGATGCTGAACTTAAGAGGAGTTGGCTCAACAAGTGGAGCTCAAAAATAAGGACCTTGAACTCAAGAGCCAGGACACTGAATGCCAGAGAATCCAGCTAGAGAAAGCTAGAGTGGAGACTTCAGCTAAAACCAGTGAGAGTGTCAGGTCCCCAGCCACCAACTTTATGAAAGATTTGGTTGGTGTATTTGTGGAGGGTTCAGATATCCTCCAATGGATCGAAGCGTTTGAAATGGCTTGTGTGATTCATGATGTTGATAAAAGAGATTGGGCTAAGTGTTTGTTAAGCAGAGTGCCTCAAACAGGATATGACTGTATTCTGAAGCTGAGTGTGGAAGAAAGGGGTCAGTATGAGTGTATGAAGTCTGCTTTGATTGCCAAGTTTGGCAAGACACCTACCCAATACCTTAGAAGGTTCAGGGATTTTAAGAAAAGAGAGAATGTGTCTTGGGTTGACTGGGTGAGTGCTGCGCACATGAACATGATGGGGTGGATCGATGGATACAAGGTTAAGACTTTTGTTGAATTGTCCCACCTCTTGTTTTTTGAGCATTTTTCTGAAGCCTGTTCACCAGAGCTGCGTCAGTATGTGGCTGACCAGAACATTTTGGACCCCTTTAAGCTGGCTAGGTTGGCTGACAAGTGGGTCTCCCACCGGGTGTCCCCTAAGGACTCCAGTGGGAAGGACAAGGACAAAGAAAAGGGGGCCTCTCGGAAAGCTGAGGAGTTCCCCAAGCAGTCACAGTCGGGTAAACCAAAACCTTCCTCTCCTAAAACCCAAAAATCTAGTGGGGATAAGTCATCTGGGGGTGGGAATAAGAGTAGTGGTCCACCTGCTGCAAAGCAGGCTCCCAGTGGTTCCAATACCGTACCCCGCACTCCTGGCGCTTGTTGGGACTGTGGGGCTCTGGATCACAAAAGGGGTGACCCCAAGTGTAAAGGTAAGGCACTTGGAGTACAGGCTGCCAGCCTGACCTACCCTTACCCCGTGTCTGAGGTGGAGGCTACTGTCCTCCCCTCCTCTGCCGGGATCACATTTGGTGCTCCGGTAGAGATTTCCTTAGTGTCCCTTGGGGCCTGGGACCAATATGCAGAAGTACTGGCGACTATCCCACAGAACACCCGTAGGTTTTTGAGAAGTGTCCTCTTGAATGGCCAGCCTTCTACTGGTTTGAGAGACACTGGGGCAAGCATGACAGTGGTGGACAGGACCCTGCTCAAGCCAGAGGACTATGAAGGTGCTCCTCTGCAAACCACCAGGTTAGCTGGTGGGCCTCCCAAATTATCACCTGTAGCCTTAGTCAGACTCATGATTGGAGACAAGACAGCAAAGCTTCCTGTCCTGGTTCAGGACAATGTCCCTGCTAACATTTTGTTAGGAAATGATCTAGTAGAGTTGGGGTTGATCTCGGATGGTCTTCCCATGACTGCTGCTGCAGTCACTAGGTCACAGGTGACACCGGGTCTGGCTGTGGGTCAGGTACCCGAGCCAAAGGCGAGGCCTAAGGCAAGAAGAAGGAAGACCAAGAAGGCCACCTCTGTGGAGGGAACACCTTCTCTTCCTGCTGTTCCGACAGCACCCATTGGGATCCATGCTCCGGACGGGCTGGGTCCAGTGGAAAACCCAAACTCAACTCCTGTGGGAGAAGAGACAGAAGACTCTCCTGTGGGAGAGGTTCTCAACCCGGAGGATCATCCTGACCTTCAATGCTTGTTAGCTGAAGGGGGACCCTCCCGGGCAGACTTCTGTAAGGGACAGAGAGAGTGCCACTCTCTCGAGGGACTGAGGAAACAGGCCCTGGCCTAGGCAGAAGGAGAAGTGCCTAGGACATTCCGGATTTATTGGGAGGGTGAGCTCCTTGTTAGTGAGCCCACTAAGCCTGAACCTGGTGCCCTCAAGCGGTTGGTGGTACCCCAGGTTTACAGGCCCTTCCTACTGCAGTTGGCGCATGAGGTGCCCTTGGCTGGTCATCTTGGGACCAAGAAGACTAAGCAGAGGCTCTCTGCCCATTTCTACTGGCCACGGATGGGAGTAGAGGTGGAGTCCCACTGCAGGACCTGCCCAACTTGTCAGTTGTCTGGCAAGACTGGAGGCAGTGTCATTGCCCCACTGCAGCCCATTGCCAGTGGTTGGCACACCATTTGAGAGGGTGGGCATCGACATCGTCGGTCCCCTTGACCCTCCCACTTCAGGTGGACATCGGTTCATCCTGGTCTTGGTAGATCATGCCACCAGGTACCCTGAGGCGATACCACTTCGGACTGTTACTGCCAAGGTGGTTGCCAGGGCTCTCCTGGGCATTTTCACCCGTGTTGGATTCCCCAAGGAGGTTGTCTCTGACAGAGGATCCAACTTCATGTCTAGTTACATGAAAACCATGTGGAAAGAGTGCGGGGTAACCTACAAGTTCTCCACCTCTTACCACCCCCAGACCAATGGTCTGGTTGAGAGATTTAATAAAACTCTCAAGGGCATGCTAGGGGCTTTGGAAGAACCCCTAAGGAGGAAATGGGATCTCCTCCTGCCATGCCTGCTGTTTGCTTACAGGGAGGTACCTCAAGAGGGTGTTGGTTTCAGCCCCTTTGAGTTACTCTTTGGACATCCCGTGAGGGGGCCTCTCGCCTTGATCAGAGAAGGCTTGGAAGCCACCTCTCCAGGTCCCGCCAAGCAAGTGGGGGACTATGTGTTAGGCCTCAGACGGAGGATGACACAGATGATGGGTCAGGCAACAGCAAATCTCAAGGCCAGCCAGGAATTGAATAAGTACTGGCATGACCTTAAAGCCTCGCAAGTGGATTGGACTCCGGGACATGAAATCCTTGTGATGGAGCCTACCAAGCCTAGAGCTTTGGCAGACAAGTGGACTGGACCCTTCAGGATCATCTCCAAGATGGGCGAAGTCAATTATCTGGTTGACATGGGAACCTCTGGGGTAGCCCCTCAGATATTCCATGTCAACAGGCTCAAGCCTTTCCACCGGCGAGCAGAAGTCTCATGTCTCTTGCTAGCTTCCGGGCAAGAGGAGGATGAGAATGAGCCCCTTCCTGATTTGCTGCATAGCAACCCTCAGGATGGCTCAGTGGAGGGAGTACATCTCTCTCCAGATTTGACAACAGAGCAACAGAGGGCCTGCAGGGCTTTGCTCCAACAGTATGCCTCTCTGTTTCCACTGACGCCAGGCCTTACACCGTGGTGTAGGCATGAAATTGACACTGGTGACAGTGTGCCTGTCGAAAGCAGGTGCTACCGAATGTCAGATACGGTTAAGAACCACATCCAGGCTGAGGTCACCAAAATGTTGGATCTGGGTGTTATTGAACCCTCAACCAGTCATGGAGTGGCTATTACTGAAACCAGACACGGTTTGTGAAGCTGATAAGCTGTTCACTTTAAAACTACTCAAAATAGTGTTACAAAATAACTTTGTTCGAGGACAAATACTATATACAAATATCTGGAACTTCTATGGAGGCCGCAATGGCTCCCAGTTATGCGAATACATATATGGCTTACTTGGAGGAAACCAATATCTTTAATGAAGAAAGATGGACGAACAAACTGAAATGTATGTTCCTCTTTATAGATATATTCGGGATTTGGAATGGTTCAAATGATGAATTGTTGACATTCTTTCAGCATCTCAACAGCATGGCACCAATGATTGGATTAACATCTAAAACGAGCAAAGAATCCATTGAATTCCTTGATGTGCAAGTATACAAGAAAGGAGGCAAATTGGAAACAACAATATTTACGAAACTAACAGACAGGAACAGCATACTGCATGCGAATAGTTTCCATCCGCGGAGGACAATAGAAAGCATACCTTTCAGTCAATTTTTAAGATACAGACGGATTATCTCAGAAGAAGTGGAATACACCAGAAGAACAGCAGAACTAAAAGAAAAATTTGAGAAAAGAGGTTATCCATTATCACAACAGGTGCCGAAAAAGCCAACAGAATCCGCAGAGAAGGAGCGTTACAACTAAAAGAAAAGGAGGAACAGGAGAAACTTGTATATGTTACTACTTTCTCCCAACAGAGTCCGAAAATCAAAAAAATTATCAAAAAGAATTGGTCAATCTTGACCTTAGACCCAATGATGAAAAGACTCTTCCCAGAACCTCCACTCTTTGCCTATTCCAAGAGCAAATCAATGAGGGAACATCTCATAAAAGCAGATTTGTCGGCAGAAAAACGAACCCAGGAAACCTACAAAGGTACAACCCCATGCCACAATTGCAACAACTGCAATAACTTAACGGGCAATACCATCTCCCACCCTCATAAAGGTTACAAAATCAATCTGTATCATTCTTCGACCTGTGATTCAAAAAATGTAATTTATGGCATAAGATGTCCATGTGGAATTTATTACGTAGGCATGACAATGAGGAAGGCGAAAATAAGGTGGTCCGAACACAAGTCAAACATCAGGACAGGAGCAATAAAATCACCAGTTACTCAGCATTTCAAAAAAGAAAGACAATATCTCTCAGATAAGATTCATTATTCTGGAACAGATAAAAATATCAAGAAGGGGAGGAAATTTAAACAAAATTCTTCTGCAAAGAGAAACCTACTGGATCGACAAATTGAACTCCATGCAATCCAATGGGATGAACGCAGATTGGGATTTAAGTTGCTTTCTATAAAAGTGCTCAAAAACACCAGCTGGACAGCAAGAATCTAAACCGCACCCCGCGTATAGAATTGTATTTGTAAATGCTCGGGCTGGTACAAAGCAAGTGCATATGAAACAAATAATTATTTGATTGTTTCTTAATGAGCCATGTAATATTTAAAACAATAAACATCATGTTTAGTAACATCCCAAGACTTCTGTAGCGACAACCTAGAAGCAACCACCACACGACAGGGAGTCAAACCACAGTTATTGAAACTATTCCAAGATGGTGGCCATGCAATCACGGGAAACTAGCCATTTGACAGCTTGGTAGAAAGCAAGAAGGGACTACACCTAGGGAGTCCAAAGGAACACAATCAAGGCAACCGTGGAGCTACCGTAAGGAGATACACATGCTGTGAATTGGACAGGAGAGTGAGGACAAAGGGAAGGAGAAAACCAGGATACCGAGCGGCACGAGATAGCAACACGAGTGGCTCGCGGCAGTGCTGAGCTGATGACGAGCTTGCACGCACGGCAAGCCAAAAGAAAGTAGCCGGCAGCAGTCCGCACAGTCTGGTGAGACAACTGGGACACGGTATGAAAGGAAAGCATGGAAAAACGCTGAATTAGGGTTGGGTGACTGGGGCACAGCGCTATGATGTAGCGACTGTTCCCAGCACCAAACCCACTTACAAACACTCAAAATCCATGTAGAAAAACAGTCATATTCATTTTTTACAGATTGGGCGTAATACTCAAGACAAACATAAGAGGATGAATAAACAATACTGGAATGAAATTCACAAGTATTAGAGACTGACAGATGGGAGAGATCCACAGTATTACAGGTACATTGGTCAATCTAGTCAAAAGGAATTGTGAAGGTATATGTTACATGAACTGAGGGTCTAAATAGAAATATATATTTCATTTTCAGATACATCAGATTGAAGTATAGAATTTGGTCGCACCTGATGAAGGGCTAAGAGGGAGCCCGAAACGCATTGTGCATCAACGGACAGATAAGAGACTATTTGATCAATAGCCCCTTGATTTCATTTGAGAATTTTGGACTTTAAACTGTAAAGAACAGCAAGAAAGAGTGTTGAAGAGACATTAGAAACATTTTCGGATTGAAAAAGCTGTGAAAACACGTATATATTGTTTGGTTTATTGAATTTTTAAACACGAGACTGCATGTAACACTTGTTGTAAAATGGGTATTTTTTTTAAATACTAACATAATGGAATAGAGACATTACCCAAGAATAAAATGTGAAAGTAAAAATTGCACTAAGATAATGTGTTTTGCATGTTCATGCCTTAAAGTGTGCACAGAGTATGATCATTTTTGCTGAAGTGATCTTTCAAACCATTCTTTATCCGATTCTGTAGCCCAGAATCAAACTCTGTTTAGCACCTAAGTTTGTATTTAATTTTAACAAGTAAGCATTTGAATTTACGTTAAGGTTCATGGTATTAAGGAGTGCTCCTCTACACCCAAATTGATCTTTTTTAAAGAATGCTCATTTAAAAACTGATGTTAAATAACCGTTTATAACTAAAACCTTGGGTGTAAGTGTTACTTGGCTACTTGTATTAGTGGATGTCATTGCTACAGCTCACATGTACCCCACTTGAGATGGGCCTGGCTGCTCAGTCACACCACCAACTTGTGTAGTACAGGCCTATACCAAAAGGGGGGTTACCTAATACCAAGAGGACAAGGGTTGTGTAGTCTCACAGTGTGACTGCACCAATTCCTACCTAACCGTTCTCAATAGTAAAATTCTCTGAAAGCTATAGGGACTGATCCGTGCCGCCAAACCAGATGAGCCTAGCAAGGTAAGTGAAGCAGAAAGCCTTCACCTACCTCCAAGAGTCAGGAAAGGTTCAATACATGAGCAACGAGAAGTGTTTCCAATGGATGTCTATGGAGGGAAAGGCCGTCTACCCAAGCTCCATGTGAATTTGGGCTCGTCCACGCCGGTTCCTGAATCTGTATTTGTCCCTGGGTGTACCTGTTTGGCGTCTGTGCCCGGGCTAGCTCTGAATGGGGCTAGTGATGCAGAGTTGGATACACAGTCACATGTACGAGCCCCAAAGATCAGCTGCTGACTCGAGAAGCGCTTCGTTTTCATGGGGCATCTCCTAGCGGTTTCAGTGTATGCAAGAAAGTGTGCCCAAGTAAGCCAAGCTTGAGCAAAGCCTTGGTGCCCTGCTTTCTCCCCATCAACTAAATACACCCTCTATATGGCAAATCAAGGATTTTAAACCTATGACATTTATCACCGGGCACTTTGAAAATGAGCAAAGCCTAATCGTCTTGCACCCGGGCCAATATGCCACAGTACCCTAATCTATATTTTGATTGGTGCACTGCGTACCAGTAAGGTAGTACATGGGCTTGCCCGGGTAGGGCCCTTTAGCCCATCCCCAAACCCATCCCACATCATTATACCTTTGATCAGCTCTGGAAAGTCCTGGGCCCAACCTTTAAAACGGTAACTTTGTGTTTGTGTGCAGGCCTGGTTGCGGTCCAGGTGATACCCCCCTCTTTTGACTATACACTGGGGTGTGTTTTGGCAAGTTCCAGTTGGTGTATGTGGAGTCTGCTGTGGTGAGGCCCAGCTGGTGTCTGTGCACCTCACCACTTGTATGATTCCTTAGTGTCTGCTAATCTGAGGCCCGTGCACACCTGTGGAGTCTGCTCTGGTGCAGTCTAGTTGAGTTATGCGCTTTCTTTGCATGTAAGATGAAACTCCAGCGTCTGTTGGGAGGGCCCAGTTTGGGCCATTTAAGCTGAGATACTGAACTGAGATCCTGTTTCCTTTTAGGTGCTCGAGGAGGACACCTTTGTGCCTGTAGTGCGGAAGGAAGTAAAGAAGATCCCAAAAGCAGAGAATGACTTTGTAAAATTTGGAAAAGTCATCCTACCGAAGCCAGTGTTTGTCAGGAAAAATAAAAAAACAGTGTCTGGTGTTCTTGGGCACAAACAGGTAAAGGTTAATTCTATATAGTGTGTAGCAAATCCCGCGCCTACTACACACAAGTAACCTTGCCAGAGTTTAGAAGTTGGTGTAGAAGCACTTGACTTCTGTTTAATTACTGCTTGACTCATGGTTGCACCCATCACATCTCCCAGTTTGCCTATCACATGCCTGGTGAGCCAGCAGTCTTGCTGCTCATCCAGTGAGTGGAGAATACCGCCTCCCATACCAGAGTGTACAACTCTGCTGTAACTCTGCTGTTTTGCAGCTATTCCTTAAATACTGGTGGGGTGCTCCTGCTACGAAGCCCAGCTCATACCATACATGTGAGGGCAGCATACGTGCTGCACCCAGCCCAACCGAGGCCTGTTGTAATTGGCATAACTTTGTGTACAATGCTGCAGCTGCCCGGCCCTTTCTGGTGGTCTGTGTGCTCCTGCTGCCCAGCCAGACCCATATCAGTGTTCCCAGCCCTTCTGCCAATACTATGCCAGTATGTTCCCCCCCCCCCTCCCCCTGTAGCCATGCGTGGCCTGTGGCCCCTTCAGGTTCCGGCCTGTGCAGGCCCTGCTGCCTATCCCATGCCTTTTGCTAAGAGCTGCTACTACCCGTCCCATGTCTGTGTAGAGCAATCCTGCTGTCCATCTTATCCCATTCCTGTGGTCAGCTTTCCCACACCTTGCTTATGTGTTCAGAGCTACTGTGTGTGTGGTTTTGGGGTATTGTGTACTTGGCCCATGCCACTGTATGCAGATGCCTGAATGCTGCTGTCCATTTCATGCTCTTATGTGCGGATCTGCCAACCCCTTGCCAGTCTGTACAGACACTGTTTGTTGCAATTGCATGGCCATATATGCAGAGGCCTAGTTAAGTGTCGGCCCATGCTGGCATGCCTGCAAAGTTCCTGCTTGCTATCCCAGGTGTTTTGTCTATCCCACTATTGCATGGGGCACAAATTAAAGTTGCAAGCTACTGGCCACCATAAAGTCACTCGCCACCTCAATTCTATGCATACACACAGCACACTCTTACTCGCCATAAGTCAAATATCACTAGCCAATGGCTAGTGGCAAATGCACATTTTGCACCCTGCACTAGATTATATTCAGAGTTCCTATAATTCTTTTTGTTTTCCTTTTACTGCAGTTCAACAGAATATTGGGCAGCGGAAGTAAAAAGGTCACCTTTGGGCTCAGCAAGAACATGACTGCAGGTGTGTCCTTCAAAGAGATTTTGTGTGAGAGCATGGGTAGCGCCAGTGCTAGGATGGCAGTCATGTGGGTGTAATGTTCGGCCATGAGCACATTGGACTGAAAGACTGAACGTTTTTGTCAACACCTGTAAGAAAATGTGCTAGCAATTATGAACTCTCTTGCTTTGCCACCTGCTGTCAACATTTACTGTTGGCTGGAGAGACTAGAGTCTGTGGTGTATACAGGGCATGGCACAGCCTGTTCTGAAGGATTAGTGGCCTTTGGAAATTCTCAGTGGTCTTATTATGGATGGTGCCCTCTATTTTTTATGTTAACATTTGTGTAACACCCAGACCCACAGGTATCACAGCGTTTGTACAGGGTAATAACAGAGTAAAAGTTTACAAGTTATTGCGTTAGTGGGAAGAAGTACGGGCAAAGTAGGAGTCAGTTTATGCTTGGGGTCAGTCAAACTTATTGAACAGCCACGTTTTCAGCAGCCGCTTGAATGCTGGATAGGAGGGCTCATTTCTTAGGTGTGGAGGTAAGGAGTTCCACAGGGCGGGGGCTGTGGTGCTGAAACTAACCCTTCCTGCTCTAGCTAGTTAAAAACGTGGAACAGCTAGTGTGAGCTGGTCAGAGGAGCGGAGTCGGGAATTGTCGGCTTAATCAGGAGGTTGAGAATGCCAGAGAATTTACATGCCTTGTCATGGTTAATTCTGCATTGAGGTAAACTATCAGGAATTTGGCATGCAGGGATGCTAGACTGAATTGAAGGGTTTTAGCAGGAGGCTCGGAGGAGGTGGGCCTGATAGTGGGTCTGTGGGCATAGCTCATACACCAGTAAAGGTGTTCAGAGCTGTAGGGGGGTACAGAGATAGAGTTCCCAGAGGAGATGAGCAAGGCAGGTGGGCCAGAAGTAGAGGCTAACAGGTTGCTCCATCTGGCTAATTCCACACCTCTGCTGCTGACTTCTGTTTGTCTTTGGATTGATTGTGTTTACAGGTGTATTGGTTATCTCGCTCATGAATGCTCTTGGTGGAACTCAACAGGTGCTTGTGTTGGTTCAGCCGATGATGGCATGTCTAGGTTCCATCACCTATTTTGTTTTGCTGAAGTCACCCCAAGTGGGAAGGGTATGCCCAGATGTGGGTCCCGTGCCTGCTGAGCCTAGAGACGCAAGCTACTCCTCACTGAGGCCCAACAAGACAAACATGTCTGGGGGTTTTTGTGGTCTCGTGCAGAAGGATGTGACATAGCAGTTCGGGCTGGACTGCCCCTTTGGGGGTGGGACCAAGCCTGATTTGCATATGGCCTTTCCCCTTTATGTAATAGCTTGGTAGGCGAAGAACCATGTTCTGGAAGGTTGCCCAGAGCAATGCCAGATGTTAAGATTAGTTCTAAACCTTCCAGCCATCACCTCTTTGTTTTGCTCCAGCACTCTCATCACCCAGTTTGGTCTCAGGAACTGGTGGGGATTTGGAAGGTGGTGATTCCTCAGTGAATTGTGCCGTTTGCACAGGTTGGCAAGACTTCAAAGATATTTGTTACTTCATAGCTGCTCGCCATCACATGTGCACTGCCAGGACATCATCTAGAAACCTGCATGGGCATACAAGAGACTAGTACTGAATATGCGCAGGTTGCCTCAAGGTTCAGTATGTAGAGGCAGGTTGAAGGAGCGGACTGGTACCCCTGTGCAGGACCTAGAGTGCCCTGACGCTGAAGAAGCTAGATTCACCCTCCAGTCTTCTATAGCCTCCAACAAAAAGCATTAAAGGAGGAGGCTGCAGTAATACTGCTTGGTTTCATCCTTGGTGGAGCTCTGATATTGATAGCTTGCCTTCCCCATCTGACTTTGTTGTCCTGACCGAAGGAATGAAGGGATTATGTAGATCAGTTTTATTAAGCTGTTCTCTTACATTCGTACTCCCTTCACACTCCCCGAAATTAATGATCTCTCATTTAGAGAGAATGGAAGTATGTTTCAGTCAAATAAAACGGGAGGTTTGCAGCCCCACAATCTAAACCATTTTTTTGGATCTTGCTATATTTTTAGTCTGCCATCTTGATACTGGGAACCTGTGGTCGCCGAAATACCTAAATTGCCAGTCTGAGGCTGTGTTGCAGAACTTCTTCACGTATGTCCTACTGGTCTAACCTTTTCCCTGTGTTCTGTCAGGTTGATAAAAAAATAAAAGGAAAATATAAACTGTTCACTTGTTTTGATAAATTGCTTGAGGTCCTTTGGCATAGAATAGTGTGATAAAATGATCCGTAAAAGCAGAAAAACCTACAAGGGGGATTGGGGCGGGTGGGGGCGCCAGCAGACAGGTGGGAAAATGAGGATTCTAGGGTGAGTGGGGGAAGCAGTCACTAATGAGAACTTGGACATTGACCTGCATCCTGGTATACATACGGCTGACCTATGGTGCAACATTCGTCGACAACTTCATAGAAGCCATCACCAATTTAGCCATCAACCACGAACACCTAATCATCCTGGGGGACTTCAACATTTGGTTTGAAGAGAACCACACCAACTCTCAAAACTCACTGATTGAACAACTCGGCACCATGAAACTAGACAACTAGTCAAAGGAGCAACGCACTCGGCAGGACACACCCTAGATGCAATTTTCGCCAAAAAACTCATCACCACGGCACCACCAATACAAATACTGTGGAGCGACCATCTCATCATCCCATTCGTGATCACTCTGCCTACTCAAGCCTACATCCAACATCCGAAACTCGCAACCACCACGAAAAGAAACTGGAAACACGTCAAAGAAAGCAACCTACTTGAACTGGAATTAACCAAACCCTCAACTACTGAACTAAAGCTAGCTGACCTAGACAGGGAAGCAGAGATACTACACAAATGGATTGCAGATACAATAGACAAGATTGCCCAAGAAAAACCGTTCACCCCATCAAAAAAAAAGCAATGGCAAAATGGTTCACCCCACTTTTAAATGCCATGAAAAAGGAAAACCAGAAAATGGAATTGGAATGGAGGAAAGAATACAACCCAGGGAAAAAACACTGTACCAGAAACAAATCCGCGCATACAAGAAGGAAATTCAAAAGGCAAATAGAAGACATTACGATGACAGAATCAACAATGCCACCAACACACAAAAAGAAATGTTAGTATTATTGAAGAAATGAAAAACCCACCAGGCTGCGATAACACCCCAACCCCCTCAGAAAAACTATGCAAGGACCTGGCAGACCACTTAAAAAAAAAAAAAATCAATGATATCCGATAAAGCATACAAAAGGGACCATACAACCCAACAAACCTAACACAGAACCACAGCACAAACTCCAAAGCTTTCCTGAAATAACAGCAGAGGCGTTAGCAATGCTGGTAAAAAGAAGAAAGCGGGATCACCCATGGGCCCCTGTCCCTCAGACATCTACAAATCAATCTTTGCGCAAGGATCGCCAGCAGAACACTACAGAAACCTCCTAAATCTATCACTAGCAACATGGACTGTATCGAGGTACTTCAAATCAGCATACATGAAGCCACTCTTGAAAAACACAAATGGGGACGTAGATGACCTTTCCAACTACAGGCCGATATCTAACATCCCCTACCCAGCGAAACTTCTAGAAACCTATGTATAAACTAACCCAAGAACACGTAGGAAAACGCCACCTGCTAGACCAGGCTCAAGTCTGTTTCAGACCAGCAAGAGGAACGGAAACAGCACTACTATCCATCTGGGACGACCTCAAAAGTAACGCAGACTCAAACACTACCTCAGCCCTTATTCTGCTCGACCTCTCCGCAGGCTTTCACACAGTTAGCCACGACACCCTGACCAAAAGACTAGGAGACATAGGCATAACAGACACAGCACTACGCTGGACCAAATCATTCCTAGCAGACCGAACAGAAACCGTATGGATTAAACCCTTCAAATCCCACTCCACAAGTTGGCTGTGGAGTGCCACAAGGATCCTCGCTATCTCCACTCTATTTCAACATCTATCAGACTCTGGTCATAAGAATCTTCAAAAAATACAACATTACATGTTACAACTACGCAGATGACGCTCAAATCATATACAAAATCAAAGACACTGATGCCGACCATTCAAACCTAATCGACTGTCTAAAAGAAGTCTTCAACTGGATGGATACAAACAACCTGAAAATCGACCCAGGAAAGACCGAAATAATTATCGTATCCAAAGACCAAGAGAACGAAACCACCATCCCGTGGCCTAGGGGAATGGGAAACTCACCAACACCATCGAAGGTAGTAAAAAAATCTGGAGTCCTTATGGACAACACCCTAACCCTAGAACCACAAATAAATGCAACAGTGAAGAAATGCTTTGTCCTCCTCCACACGGCAAGAAGAATTCTACCTTTCTCCAGCATGGGGTCTGGCATGGATTCACATGCTCATGAATATTCCTCGTCGTCAGGCTGGGAATCCTCAGTAAAGAAAAAATCAGTAACGGTTTCGTTTCTGATCTGTCTTTCTTAGTAGTAACCAATCACTGGTCTCTGGGTCATACTGCCCCCAGCCAATGACTGCCCTCTCCCTAAGCCCCGCCCCTGGCAGCCATCCTCAGATTTTTACCGCAAGCTCAAGTGTTGGGAGTCCTCGTGCTATAGCTCATGAGCTTTTACTGCGTTATGCGCTTTTTCAAAGAGATTTATCTCATTTTTCTGTTTAATCGCGCCTCAAGCTCCACCGTTTCTGCTTCCGATCAACTGGGAACCGTTTCGGATTGATCTACGCCCCTCAAGGGTGAAGTTTTCGTCAAGTTACGCTTCTTGGAGGATTCCAGAAGTTTCTGAGGCCTACCTCGTGGACGAGAAGAACATGGCCCAGGAGAAGGGAAGTCCGACTCCCGGCAAACTGTTCAGGATCTGCCCTGGATGCAACCTACAGAATGTGATAAACGAGGACGAGCATTCGAAATGCCTTTACTGCCTCCACGAGAGCGAGGGTGGCAATGACAACTAGGTTCCCGTGGAGGAACAACCGTCGCTCCCGGCACGCCCGTCGCAACCTGAGCCTCAGAACAACTCAGCGGCCATTTTGAGGGCAATCCAGGCCTTATGCACGGAGATAAAGACGAGACTATCCCTACCCCCGACAGACGACCCAGCTCTCCCGGGTCCGTTGGGAAGCCCTCCGAACAAGAGGAGAATTCATCCAGTGCCCCTTCAGGGACGACACGGGAGCGGACACGGCCACGACGGGGACGGATGACGACGGCGGTGACGACGGGACTGACCTCCCATCTCAGATTCTTCGGGCGTCCCCGCCCGACGAGATTGTCTCCTTCCATGCTATGATTGCCAGGGCATCCAAGCTTTTTCAGCTCTGCCCTGAGAAGGAGGAAGGCTTCCTCTACCAACGGCGCAAGGCCAAGAGGAAGAAGGTCCTCGCGGTGCCGTTGCTGGATGACATCTGGGACGAGGGACTTGCCCTCAAGAACCCGTCCACGACACCTGCCAAGAGGGACCGGTACGAGAAGTAGTACCGGGTCCCCAACGCCGCCCCGTTGTGCCTTAGGGTGCAGCCGACCCCAGATTCGGTCGTCTCAGCAGCGGCCAAGAAGAAAGCGGGGGGGGGCATCGGCTTCATCCTCAACTGCCCCACCGGACGGCGAGAGAAAGAAGCTGGACGCCGTGGGACGTCAAGTCATCTCGTCTGCTACGACGACGATTAAGGTGGTCAACGCCCTAGCGATTGTGGCCCGCTACGACAGGGAATTGTGGTACAAGATCGCCCCCCTGTTGGTCTTCCCGGACGACAAGAGGGCAGAGGCCCTGGCGATCCTACAGGAGGGTGAGGTGGCGTCGGACCACGCCATAACTGTGGCCACAGACATTACGACACAGGTTTCCGCCAGTTGGGCAACAGCGTTTGCCTTCGACGGCGGGCGTGGCTCAAGGTGACGGATTTCCGCCAGGACGTGCAAGCCAAGGTTTTGGACATGCACTTCGACGGGAACAATCTGTTTGGAAAGACTGTGGATGAGTCGCTGCAGGCTATCAAGACCGACACTGAGACGGCTCGGGCCTTGGGATTTCTGCAGCAAATGCGGCTGCCCTTTCGGAACTCCAGAGGCAAGCAAGGTGCCTCCAAAGGATTCCGCGGCGGCTCCTCGACCTACCGTCAGGCGGCCCGCTCCTCGTCGCAAGAAGCCTACAGGGGACGAGGCAAGTCAGGTGGATCTCGCCGTCGTTGCCAGGGAGGCCAAGGTGGCAAGGCCGCTTCCGAGCAGGACTGAACCGGCCGTCATGTCGGTGGGAGGCCGGCTGACAGTCAGCGTGTGGGAGTCCGTTGGGTGCCATGGCACACGGGCACACTCTGGGATTTCTAAAAAAAAAAGTGCCTCCGAATTCTGCACGTGGCCTGGAAGGAAAACCACGTCCCTCAACTGCTGTTAGAGGTACAGGCGATGCTCAAGAAAGGAGCCATCGAGCTCATCCCACAGAGGCTCCGGAGTATACTCAAGATACTTCCTCGTCAGAAAGAAGACAGGAGGTTGGCGTCCCATCCTGGACTTGCGTCGACTAAACAAATACATCAAGGCACAGAAGTTCCGGGTGGTCACCCTCCAGAACGTGCTGGGCCAGCTGGAGGAAGGCGACTTCCTATCGTCGGATCTGGAGGATGCGTACTTTCACATCCCCATCCCCATCCTCAAAGGACACCGAAAGTTTCTCAGGTTCGTGGTCCAAGGGCGGCGCTACCAGTTCAAGGCCCTCCCATTCGGATTGAAGTCGGCACCCAGGGAGTTCACCAAGTGCACCTGCAGGGGATCCACGTCTACCCCTACCTGGACGACTGGCTCATCTGAGCAGGGACAAGGGAGCTCGCCGTCGAAAACTCACGGACCTGGGATTCTCCATCAACTTCCCCAAATCCCACCTGGTTCCGTCGTAGGTCGCACTGTTTCTGGGAGCTAAGCTCGATACAGTAGAGAAGTTGGCCTCGCCGTCGGAGGAAAGAACACAGGCCATCCTGGGCAAGGTACAGCGTCTGCTGGCCACGGACGTGGCCAGAGTGAGGTCCATTAAGTCCCTTCTCTGGATGATGTCCTCTTGCATCTATCTGGTGCGCTTGTGCAGGCTTCGGATGCGTCCTCTGGAGGAGTTCCTAGACGCCCGTTGGACGCAAGCGCGACGGGCGGCTTCGAGGACAAGATCTCGCTCAACGAAGTATTCCACCAAGCAATTCGATGGTGGGGCACCCGCGTGCACCTCGCCGCGGGCATGGACTTTCAGACCCCAGCATACCAGGTGACGACAGATGCCTCCCTGGAGGGGTGAGGAGCCCACACCGGAGATCTTCACGGAAGAGGCCTGTGGCTCCCGGAGGAGAGGCCGCTCCACATCAACATACTGGAGCTCCGGGCAGTGTTCTGGGCCCTCAAGTCATTCCTTCCGTCCCTCAAGGGCAAGGTGGTGAGGATCTTCACCGACAACACCACCACGATGTTCTACATCCGGAAGCAGGGAGTAACCAGATCCCCAGCCCTGTCCAAGGAAGCCCAGGATCTGTGGCACTGGGCCGTTGCCCAGGGGATGTTTCTGGTGCCTTTTTTATCTAGCAGGGATAAACACCATAGCCGACTCACTCAGCAGGGAGCTGTGCTCGTGCCACGAGTGGGAACTACGCTAGGATCAAGTGGATCAACTCTTCCGGCGATGGGGCAAACCCCAAATCGACCTGTTTGCGACGGCGACGAACTCCAAGTGCCAGAGGTTCGCCAGCAGGTTCCCCAGCCGGGGCGATGCTTTCTCGTTCCTCTGGGATGGCCTGTTCTTGTATGCATTCCCGCCGTTGCTGCTCAGGCGCATCAACCAACTCAAGAGGTCCAGGTGCAGGATGATCCTCGTCGCACTGAGGTGGCCGAGACAGATATGGTTCCCGGACCTTCTGGACTAGTCAGCGTCCCCACCCGTCAAACTGTCGACGGCGCCATTCTTCATCACGACCCAGAGTCTCTGAACTTGCAGGCCTGGCACCTGCAGCACTAGAGTTTGGAGGGTACGATATCCCGGCTGACTGCAGAGAGGTTCTTGCAAAGGCCAGGGCGTCCTCAACTCTCAAGTGCTACGGACACAAGTGGAAGAGGTTCTCTGTCTGGTGCTGTGCACAGATTAACCCTCTACGGAGTACAGCCCCTCAAGTGCTGCCGTACTTACTGTTGCTGGCCAAAGCTGGACTAGCTCACGCTTCCATCAAGATACATCTGGCAGCGATTTCCCGATACACCAGAACTGCAGGACGGTCATCCCTGTGGTCTCATCGCCTGGTGAAGGAGTTTATGAAAGGACTGTTCTGATCGTTCCTGCCGGTGAAGGCTCCAGTCCCGGCGTGGGAGCTCAACGTGGTGCTGACCAGGCTCATGGGCCTGCCATTCGAGCCCTTGCATTCGGCTCCGCTGAAGTTCCTGTCGTGGAAGACAGCGTTCCTTGTGGCCATCACCTCTGCATGACGCGTGGGAGAGATTCAGGCCCTTTCCTGCAAGCCTCCATACTTGACTTTCCACGAGACGAGGGTGGTGCTGAGGACGCAACCCTCCTTCATGCCCAAGATGCCGTCAGACTTCCATCTCAACGAGCCCTTGGTGTTACCAGTCTTTTTCCCGTCGCCTTCATCGCCGGCCGAGAGGACTTTGCACTCGCTGGATGTAGCTAGAGCGCTGAAGTTCTACGTGGACCGAACAAAAAGTTTTCGGAAGACATCACAGCTGTTTGTGAACTTTGGACCTGTGAAACAAGGGAAGGCTCTCTCGAAGGCTTCCATTTTCAGATGGCTCTCCGGCTGCATCATGCACTGTCTGTTGGCAAACCGACGGTTGCCTGGCCGTCCGAGAGCCCATTCGACCAGAGCGATCGCTGCTACCACAGTGTTCTTGTCTGGTGTGACCCTGCTGGACATCTGCAGGGCTATGTGGAGGTCGATTCACACCTTCACGAGTTTCTACTGTTTCGACCGGGATTCCAGGGAGGAGTCCAGAGTCGGCCAGGCAGTGCTGCGCAACCTGTTTGCTTAAGGTGAGCCTGGTGAGGTAAGAGATGCTTAATGTTGAGTTTTATGTAATGCTTAATGTTGAGCCTTGCCACCTCCCGTGGTTGTGCATGTGTGTACTGCTATGTATTCTTATATTCATGAGCATGTGAATCCATTCTATGGATTCACATGCAAACCCTCCCTCCTTCCCCTCTGCGGCTCTTCACTTGGTCATACTGCCACTTTACGTGCTACCAAATCTGAGGATGGCTGCCAGGGTTGGGGCTTAGGGAGAGGGCAGTCATTGGCTGGGGGGCAGTATTACCCAGAGACCATTGATTCGTTACTACTAAGAAAGACAGATCAGAAACGAAACTGATACTGATTTTTTTCTTTACCGAGGATTCCCAGCCTGACGACTGGGAATATTCATGAGCATGTGAATCCATGCTGGAGAAAAACAGTTACAGGTAAGTAACTTGTTCCTTCCTCTCCTTCACACACAAAACACTCACTATCGTTGCCCTAATCGTGTCAAAAATCGACTATGCATACAGCCTCTACCTCGGAATACCTACTGAAGAAACTGCAACGGATCCAAAATGCAGCAGCAAGACTAGTCCTCAAACTATCTAGAAGAGACCACATCACTACAGCCCTAAAAACACTACACTGGCTCCCAGTAAAACATTGCATCACCTTCAAAACAATATTTATTACGCACAGGGCAGTCAGCGGACAAGAGCAGAATTCCTATAAAAGAAAATAAGTCTACAAACCAACGAGAACCCTCCGATCAAGCAACGAAATCCGCCTGGAACTAAAACCGTACCATAAGAAAAAACTTGGAGGCACCTCCTTCTACCACTTAGCCGCAAAAACCTAGAACAACATCCCAAAAGAAATAAAACACTGAAGATCACCTGAAATTCAGGCCATCACTAAAAATCTGGCTCTTCAACACCATTTATTAAAAGACTGAAAACCGAAACAGGAAAAAGGATGACTAAACTGGAAAGGACACGGACAACCCCGAATCGACAGGGAAGCTCCCACGGCACCTGGACGGGTGACACCAGATAGACTGGAACACATGCGACACGCACGGAGACTGAGTCAACTACCCCAGCCAACCCCACTAACACTTTCGCCCGCCCCTTAGTTACCGCCAGGTACCACAGTGTTGTGGCATTGTCGAGATATTGGCAATCACCACACTACCTGAGATGTTGACTTTGGCAGGTGAACTGGCCACAGGAGTATGAAGGGAGGACAGGGGGGGAGCTATGAGAGAGCATGATAGAGGTGGGGGCCAGAGGAGCAAGCAACCTTGTATGCCAGACGGACCCAGATCAGGACAGAGGTGCATCATGTTAGACTAGGCAAGCCGAGCGCCTCCATTCAGGACAGAGATGCAAACTAACCAACACCACTAACAATGTCCCCTTCCGCATACACCTCTCAAACTCCAAACCAAACACAACCAAAACCTACAGCACAACAAACCGCACAAACTTCACTACATTGCAACAAAACAACAAAAACACACATAGACTCGCACAACAGTACACGAAGACTACCGGCCGCAAAAACCCCAGGCCCAGCCAACGGACCCACCGGGCTGAGGCCGCCAACAGCACATCACTGCTCTCTTGCACTTTTCCTGCTTCCTCCCACTAACTCAACCTCCCCTCCTCTTTCAGAGCCGCCAGGGGACTACTCCTGTGATAATAGTGCGCGGTACAAATGTCCTTTAACATTAACATCCTCCTTCCCTGCTGAGCTCTGGGTGCTTTCAGGGAGGGTTCTACAGACCGCGGAGGAGAGATGGAGAGATGCAAATCCGAGCCCAGACTCTCTAAGGTGGCAGCTATGGCCATGCAGTCAGGCTCCATTCAAGGGTGGTAGTGCAGTGGTGGTGTTCCCATTAACTACCCTAGCGAATAAACCACACTGGTGTATTGACAATGTACACTTTTGTTTTAAATAAAGTTAAATGAGTAGTAACTCTAAGGCCATATAGGTACTGTAAGGAACCAAGAGTAAGATATTTGCACAAGGACATTGAGGTGGTTGGCAAAGACTTTAATAAAAGTAACAAGAGGGTTGGAGAAAGTCCTATCTCGCCCTAACTCCAAGAGGGGTTTCCCTACCACAACTAAACTAAGTCTGTGTCCGAATATCCAAAGTAAAGTTCTCCGTCCTGTGTCCAAATCTTAACCTGGCCCTTGCACGCTAAACTCAAGATAACGTGAAAAGGGAACTAGTCTTTCGGCTGATCGTCATCTGCAGCAGGTTTCCAAAACTCCAAAAAGGTGCAAAAAGAAATAAACAAGTCTCAGCGGTTGATGCCCTTCCCCCCAGAGTTTCACAGTTCAGTACCAAAGGGGTCTGGTTCTTCCCGTGAGCTCCTTTCTCACTTTCACTATGCCAAGATGTTATTGCTCTTTCTTGGCTCCTCAGGGTTTTCCCACAATACCCGAGGGAATGACTCCCTTCCCCTCGTTGCAATGTTCACAGTAGACCATTTCTAATCACTGGGGGAATGCCTCTCTTCCCCCTAGTCGCAATGTCCACGCTCCTCTCCAGGGGAATGGCTCCCTTGCCCTGGTTGCAATGTTCACAGTAGACCATTTCTAATCACTGGGGGAATGCCTCTCTTCCCCCTAGTCGCAATGTCCACGCTCCTCTCCAGAGGGAAAGACTCCCTTCCCCTGGTTGCAATGTTCACAGTAGACCATTTCTAATCACTGGGGGAATGCCTCTCTTCCCCCTAGTCACAATGTCCAAGCTCCGTCTCCATGGGGAATGACTCCCTTCCTCTGGATTTCACACGTTCGAGGATGACTCCCTCCTCTTGATCTTCTCAAGCTTGAGTGAGTCCCAGACCCTCCTTTGTCAGTCTGGTACACTCTCCTCCTTCACTTCCAAACAAATGTCTTAACACGATTGGGTGCAGGCCTCAGACTAGCAATCAGTTTGCCTTGGGTACTCTCCTATCAGGACTTTCTTAATGTGTAACAGTTTCACGCTTTTATATTTTCTTCAGTCACCCATTGGGTATTCAACCTGCTTTTATTTGCTTCATTCAACAATTAACTTGGCGTCCCAGCTTCCCTGTTCGGGTTCACCCAGTTCATGCAATTTTCCTTCAATGGTGTCCAGTGTATGCCACGAGGCGCCCCTGTGTCCCAACTCCCCCTCTATGGGCTAACCGGTTTCTCCTGTCTGCTTCGGCGTTCGCTGTGGTCTTCAATTCTCCCAGCGGCTCACTTCCTCCTCTTGCAGGCATCTTGTCAGCTCTCCAGTACCCACGATGACTCGGCCTTGGTTCTTCGGCTTCATCTGCCTCTACTCAACAAACCTCCTGGCTTCTGAGCCTCATATGATAGCGCCTCCCGGCGATTCCTTGCTCTCCGATGCAGCTTGCTTCTTCTTGGTTTCCCGACCCGCATCGGGAATAGTGATTCTCCATGTTTCTTGACTCTTAATATTTTTAAACATCCCGGCACCTATCGGATCCTTCCAACAACTAGAGCGTGTCTCTGGCTTCCTGGCATCAGCGCTCTACATTGCTCTAGTGCTCTTTTTTGTCTGTCATTCTACTACAAGGGTATGAAAGAGCCTCATTGTTAGTCCAGACTGGATGGTCGGGTTTTATATTCCAGTATGCCATACAGGATTGAGAGGTTGCCCCCTGCCCCCCCCCCAACGATATGGTGCTTCCTCAGACCGCCACCCCCAGGGTCAGGATCAGGTAGCGGCCGCCTTTCCCTGGCCACATGGTGCGAGCGTTTCCCGAGTGAGGCAGTGATGACATTGCTAGATTCATCACATTACTTTTAAGTAAGAGATGCACACAGTGAAAGTGGTAGGTTTAAAAACATGAAATCGCCAAAGGTAGACACTACCCACCCCCAAGATAAACGTATGAGTACCACCTGGTGGCAGGCACAATACCTATAAGGCCACCTCTAAAATATAGCACCAAAAGGAAGAAAAGGGGGGTTAAGACAGGACAGACAGTGGAATAATGGCCAGGAGATAGTCCCAGGACCGGGCATCCAGTTAGGCAGGCGAGGAATGGCCAGTGTTGGCGAGAATTCTCAGAAATGTGCTAATTCCCTCCACCTTAGAGACCCCCAGCAACTTTACTGGATTTTGAGGACTTGATTTATTTTAACCTGGAGAGTGTGACCCTTTTTCCAACTCTCATGTATTTTATTGTGATTTTTCATACACTGTTTCTTTTGGTTATGGAGTCTGATAAACTCCATAGGCATCGTCGTTTACATGTTGTCATACAGCACCGTCGGTGCAGTGGCACAGGGAAATCTTTTCAGATTTCCCAAAGGTTTAACTACCTTCTCTGGGATAAACTGTTGCCCAGAGCAGTGAAGTGAAATTGACTTTACTTACCATTGGAACTTGCTAGACCCAGCACACCCTATCTTACAATAGAGTGCTGGAGGGGTTACTTAGTATCCCCTTTGTCTAGCTGCTCATGTAACATTTTTGTGTTACCCTTTCCTCACTGAATGGCTGGTGGCAGTGGTTTCAATCGAACTACCATGGTTTGCATTTACCGCAGGCTGCGTTTGCCGCTACAGTAAAGCAACCGCGGGAGCCATCTTTGTCAAAATAGCGCCCAGTCGTATTTTTTCGCCAGTTCTTTGTGGAAAGGTCCTTCTAGAGATTTTCTCTGCACGCCAAACCAGGTTTGGTCTCTTTGTTCATATTCACCTTTGGTGGGATTCAGGAGTGAAGCCCACCTCTGGCTCCAGAGTGTCTGGGGTAGGCAGGAAGTGAGGAAGGTGCCTGAAACTACCTATGCTTAGTCTCCTAGGAGACCCAAATGCACTCTGTGGTGATTGGCTGGCTGACTGGCCGGCAAGGACAGCCACCCAGCTGGGTGACTGACGGCTAGGCTGGAATGAATGGGAGAGAACTGAATAAAAGGGGAGTCCTTTGGCTTGGAAGGCAGTGTCAACCACTGGACGAAGGAACCGAAGACGAGCTGGAAGAGGACGCCTGCTGCAACTCCTGGACCGTTGGTTTACCCGATGAAGCCCTGCTGCAGTGCTGAAGCGCCAAGTTCGCATTGACCGAGAAGCCCCTGCAAGGACAACCTCTCCCCTTGAGTTGGTGAGACCAATCAACTCCAAAGTAAGCCACCTGGACATCCATCTCGCAGCTGGTTGAATTTCCACAGAGTTGCTGCTGGAAACCGTATAGCAAGGGAGAGGAACACCAGATTGTGTGCGTTGCTTTTAAGCTGGCCTAGAGCTTTTGGAAGATCCTCTGGACTCCCAGGAAGCAGGACTGCCCGAGCCCCCTCAAGAGTGTGGGACCCCAGAAGCAAGGAAAGTCTATCTCGATAGCCAGGAACCGCTGTATTGCTATTTGCTGTAGACGCGAGGAGCTGAAACACTGAACAGCCACTGAAAGTGAAGTTTGCGGGTTGCAATGTCTGACCGTCCCAGTGCATTGCAGGAGTTCCCCAACGTCCTCCCTCTTGTCCCCATGACTGAGGCCCAGGAACAGTGAGATCTGCAGAGCTGCACAGGAACAGAAGTCATCAGCTGCATCTGTTCTTCATCTTCTGTAAAAAGTCTAAGAGAACTTACCTATTACTGTGGAAGTGCTTGTAACTTCTGCAACTCACAAGTCTAATCAGCTTGTGGCCCTACATTTGATTTTGTGGCAAGACTTTTCCATTTACTTACCAGAAGTGTTTCATCCTACACAAGACTTTTGCCTATTGAATTGTATGACTCTTCTTGGAGAATCTAAAAGTACTTACCTGCTTAGGAATGTTTGTAGTCTCTTGTGTTCTACTAACCTTTGCCTTTTACCAATTTGTAAAAGTATTCTAAATGCCAACAGTAAGATATTAATGTCCCCAGCATCCTTGTTTCTGAAGTCACCTGTGGGCCATCCCAAAAGGGTCTGAGTGTACAGTATTGAAGTGTATTTGTGTGTTAATATTCTATTGCTCCCTTCTAAAGAAGGCTTTATAACTGACTCATAAATAAATTAATAATTGTGTATGCAAGAAACCTTGAGTGTAAGTTTATTTGAATACATGTAACTGTGAATCTTTGTGTAACTCCACTACAGCTCACATTTCCCCTCTTGAGATAAGCCTGGCTGCTCATCCCGCTACCAAAACGGTGTAGTACAAGTTTATACCAAAGGTTTGGTTACCTATACCTGTAGTCAGTTGTTTGTAGTGTTCCCAGAGGGTACTGCATACAAACGTTGCCTAACAGCCAGCATCCAAAGGAGAAACCAGAGATGGGGGTACAGCATACAGGGGCCAGCAAGGTGGCCAAACCTGATCCTAAAATTCAGCTATCTGTTAAAATTCTCCTGCAATGCTGATGAATACATCTGCAGAATCCCAGCCAATGTGAGAAATGCCCAGTGTCTCTCGTAGACATTCATATTCACTCATGGACACACAAAAGGCCAGCATACAAAGGTTTTGGCAACCAGCCAATTGGGCTTGCACTAAAAACAGTCGGATCCACCAACGCGCTTTGTGTGTTGGCATGTCTAGGGCATGGGACCAGTGTAAGCAAGTCCAAACCAGTACAGCGAGTGCAGAGCTGGCCACTGAGTGAGTCCATGTTTACACAACAGCTGTTTGAAGCCGGCCTCATTGTTTCCCCCAAACAAAGGAAGGCCCAAAACAAAATGGCCAAGAGTAGGACTTAATGAACTACAGTAGTAGCCCAAGAGCTATCATAAGGCTACACTGGGCTACTGCCAACTAAAATATTCCTTTTGCAGCTTTCGTCCAATTGTTTTGAACCCTGTCCTGATGTTATAGAGGTCGGTACAGCCTTCTGCTTTATTTTCCCTTGCCTGCTTTCCTTGTTCTTATGGGGAAATTGATCAGTTCCTTACAGTGAAGTACAGTTAAGATACCTTGTATCCTTGCATATTTTGTATATTGTCTTGGTTACTTCTACCGTTTGCCTAAAACAAGCTGGTAGCAGTTATAATTGTACTGTTTGTGTAACATTTTAGCTCTGCGAATGGCTACTAAAGGTGGCTAGCCACCCTAAGATGGCTGCTCCGCAAGGTTTTTTTGGTTTGCAGTATTTTTCTTTGGCCTTCTTCATGCCTTTGCAGGCCAGGAAATGCCTTGTTTGTTTATTTGTAATGCGCAGGCATACCCTCAGGTATCGGGGCGCAGCATTTACATGAATTTGCGAAGCTTAGTTACAGCAACAATAATATATACATAAACTCAATAAACGTAAACAGCAGGATTAAATCCATATATACAAAAAGGCACAAGTGGTTACATTGCGTGCCTGTGTCAAGTGAAGGACAGGCTAGACATCGGATATGATTTGGCCTATATTTTCAGCCATAAAACTACCTTGGATTGGAAGTTTTGGTAGGGCAAGTCCATTCTGAGAGTTGGCGGTAAAGAGTTCCATAATTTGGCAGCTTTCACTGGGAAACTGTTGCCCCCTATTGAAGAACGTTTGAAGTTTGGGATGGAGGCAGTCTTTGTAGGCTGTTCTTATAGGTCTTAGTGAAGACTGTCTATGAAATCTGTCGATCAAATAGATTGGGGCAGCGTTATTAAGGGGTTTGTGAGTGAGTGAAGCCGCTTTTAGGAGGATCTTGTCTTTAATGGAAAGCCAATTTTTTCTGTTGTCTATGTTCTGTGATATGCTCTCTTCTAGAGATGCCCAAGGCCGCTCGAAGAGCGTTGTTCTGAGGGGTTTGTAGTTTACTGGTGGTGACTTTAGAGGATCCTAGATAGTTACAATAGTCCAGGCGGGACAGTATTAGGGCTCTGGCAAGGGTGAGGCAACTGATGTCAGACTGGAATGGTTTGGCTGCACAAATCAGTTTGCATGTGTATGCAGTGGAGGATGCCAGGGAGTTCACCTGTCTGTTAAAGGAGAAGCTAAAGTCCAGGTAGAAACCTAACGTTTTAACCTCCTGTCCTACTTTGATACTGTTGACATCAATCGAGAAAGAGCAGTAAGCAGGGCCCAGTTTCTTTAGACTGGAGGTAGTACCTAGGATGATAAGTTCATTTTTATCATCATTCAGGCATAGCCCATGTGTGGCCATCCATGCCTGGATGATGTGCACTCTATTCTCCAAGGCCAAATCCTTCTCATAATCTCCAGAAAGCGGAAAGAGGATCTGGGTATCGTCTGCATAGTTAGTGTAGGTGATACCAAGATGATCCAAATCATCGAAAAGGGGTTTGGTAAATATATTGTACAATGTAGGGGAGACGCAGGAGCCCAGTGGCACACCACAGGTGATAGGTATAGGGTCTGCTGCAGCTGTGGGTGAGAAGACCCTCATAGTCCTACCGCCAAAGAATGATCTGATCCAAATGATGGACTCAGCGGAGAAGTGGGCTGATGTGTGGAGATGTGTGCATAAGACTGAATGATCGACCAAGTTGAAGGCTGCAGAGGGGTCAAGGAGGAGGAGATGGGCACCTTGGCCATTGTCTCTGAGCTCATCGATCTGTGCTTTCAGGTCAATGAGAGCAGTCTCAGTCCCATGTTGGGGGCGGAAGATGTTCTTCCAGGTATTTCTGTATTTGTACGTATGCGACCTTGTCCAGGATTTTTAGAAGGAATGGTACAGTTGTTATGGGTCTGTAGTTTGTAGGCGTGGCTGGGTCGAGTGTTGTTTTTTTTTTTTTCTTTTTTTTTTTAGTTATGGGAGTAGTAACCAGGATTGTTTTAAGTTGGAGGGGATAGAACCAGTGTAAAAAGAGGCGTTAATTAGTTTCGTGATGAACGGGGAGAGGTCACGGGCGGAATCTTTGATGATCTGAGCAGGGCACAGATCTCCCTGACAGTTGGATGTTTTCAGAGACAAGATAATTTTTTCAACTTCAAGTGTGGTGACTTTGGAAAAATTGAAGCCATTGGTTTCTCGTGGAGCAGGCTTCTCAGGTGGTTTGGATTGGAGAGGATCGTTTAAGGACGCTTTTTTGTGGGAGATTTTATTTTGTAAGGTAACAATCTTATTAGCTAGGGCGTTTTGGATTTCTTGGCACCATTTTTGTCTTTGGTACAAGTGTCTAGTGGTACTATGGGGGTTTCTACTTCTTTAAGGATGGAGAATAATTCCTTCATATTTGATTTTGCTAGGGAAATGCGGGAGTCAAATGAGGTTCGTTTAGCCAGGTTGATTTCTTTTGTAGAGGGCAGCTAGTTTGGAAAGTTTGAGTTTATTGGCTGCTGAAGGGGATTTTTTCCAGGTGGCCTCACAATTTCTTTTTTGTTGTCTTAAGTTTTTGAGGAATGGTGTATACCATTTATTTAGATGAGTTTTGGGCTTGCTTAGTCTGAGTTTGCCGGGTGCCAATTAGGTCTAGCGAGGTGGCCATGATGATGTTGTATTCTTCGACCAGGGTCTCTGGATCTGAATTATCGGGGAGTGTGTTAAGTGTGGGGAGTAGGTTTGGGATGAGTCTCTAAGCTGTAATGCTCTTCTTGTTTCTCGTGAGTGTAGGGGGGCCCGGACTATTGGCAGGGGTGGGGGTCGGATGGTAGAGAGCATGAACGATACCAGGTGGTGGTCAGTCCAGGCTAATGGTGAGATGGTGGTGATGTTGGCCAGACAATTGTAATCAGCTACTCAATCAAGTGTTCTACCTTTATCATGTGTAGGTTTCATGCTTCTTTGGGTAAAACCTAATTCAGAAAGGGTATTGACTATAGTAATGGCTGATTGGTCTTCAGGGTCATTATAGCCCATATTGAAGTCCCCAAGGGTGAGTACTTGAGTGGAACTTTTAAGGTTGCTAGATAGGATGGTGTTAATATCCTCCTCAAAGGTACCTAAAGGGCCTGGAGTGCGATAGATCAAGTGGATATTGAGATTTTGGGCATTGGTGAGAGGGACTTTTACTGGGAGTGTTTCGCAAGAGAGGACGTTGATAGTTGTTGCTATTTTCAAGGATAGGCTACATTTGTGGATGATAGCAACACCTCCTCCTCTGGAGTTGGGTCGGTCTTGTCTCAGGATGGAATAATTATCTGGGACTGCCAGCATGAGCATAGGTCCTGCTGCTGGATGTAGCCAGGTCTCTGTGATAGCAAGGAAGTCGAGGACTTCTTTGAGGATCAAGTCAGCAATTTCTGTTGCATGGGCTACTAGCGATCTGGCGTTGATCAGGGCTCCCTTAATGTGTGGGCTTGCAGTGGTTTTAGAGGGGGTAGTATGGGAATAGTTCTGTGTTGAGACAGGAGTATCCTGATTAGAGGGACTAGGTAGAGGTGTGGGGTTAGAGTTCTGGGGTAAGTTGGATTTTCTTGTGGATAAGCTAGGTCGGACCGGCATGGTGTTAAGTTTGTGTGGTCGGCAATGAGCGGATAGGAGGCTCATACATTTTAGCTAATCTGGCTCTGAGTCCTAGGTTCCTATCAGTAGTAGAGCGAGGGAGGCTGGTAGGTAGCAATGGCTGTGGGTCATTTATATCTAGGTGTGAGATAGTAAGAGCCTTGCATGGAATGTCCTTTCCCTGGTAAAGCTGTGGCTTTCACAGGCTAGGGAGGCAGTTTGTCTATGTGGCCAGATGAGCACGCTGCCAATTCTCATCCCTGGTACATGAAGGTCTGTTGCTGGGCAGATGTGGTAACCAGTGGCTATCCATGATTGGATAGCCGCTCCCTGTTTGAATGGTGCAGATCCTTCCATAGGTGGACTTGTAATTTGAAATTGTTTATTTGTAAAGCGCTTATACACAACTGAAGTGGTTCAAAGCACTTCAAGGCAGGAAGGGAACAAGGGAATACAATCATCATTCTTAGGCCTTGAAGATGCCAAATGATTTAACAATAGCTAGCATAATAGCCCAGAGGCATATATACTAGATAAGTGCTTGACAAAGAGTGAGGGGGAAGGCTAGGGAAGAGGAGCATATACAGATCAGTAAACTACAGTACTGGCCTGGCGACATTTCAGGCTGCTTGGTAGTTGGTCATCCAGTGCGCTTATGCTAGAGTATTTCAAGCACGACCAGCTAGGGAGGGGAGACGGAGGGAGGACCGGACAGACTTACTTGCAAGGCCTAGAACATTCAAGGTCAAGGACATGCAAGTGCGCAAACAGGAAGGAAGAGGGACAAGTGTGCCCAGTCCAATGGGGGCCTGGGTTAAGTGCAGAGTGGGTGCCCCTCTCATGGAGCATATTGCAGTAGTGCCAGGCAAAGTGTAGCAGCCTGGAGGCAAGTGCAGGACTGGTGGGGAGCCTGGGACCTGTGCGGCACTGGAGATTCACCAGGCGGCCAGTCAGCTAACTGAGCAGGTAGGGGAAGATAGGAGGGAAAGAAGCAAGTTGAAGGAGGTTAACAGGGGAGAGGGAGAGAGAAGGAAGAGAAGAGGTAGGTCTTCAGGAGTTTCCGGAACTTAAGGAGGTCTGGCTCAAGACGGAGAGAGGGTAGGTAGGCTGTTCCAGAGGTAGGCACCTGCAGAGGTTAAGGATCTACCTCCAAATTTCTGTGTGGTGAAATGGCTTACCCGCAGCCGAGCGGAGGGATCTAGAAGGAGAGTATTTGGGAAGAGAGTGTTGTAGATGGTCATGGCCCTGGCACCAGAAAGCCTAGTCGACTATGCAGAGGGACTTGAACTTGATCCTTGCAGCCACGGGGAGCCAGTGGAGTGATTTCAATGCCAGAGAGATGCAGTCCCTGGGCTTGAGGCCAAGGATAAGTCTTGCAGTTCTTTCCTGGATAAGTTGCAGAGGTCGGAGAGTAGAATTGGGAAGATTGGACTACTGCAACAGTCTCTTTCTCAGTCTGAAGAGAACCAGGGCACTGGAGAGAGTGAGCCTCTGGGGTAAGGTGAGAAAAGGTAGAATACCTCTGAGGTGCAGCTGGTAGTGAGACTTTTTGGACATGTCCAAGATGTGCGAAGAGAAGGAGAGATGCTCCCTGCCCAAATTTTGAATAAAAGTCGAGTGCCTGTAGCTACTCGACAGGTCATTGTTGGCGGCAAGAGAAGGGCAGCCCGCTGAAGACCCCTGAAGCTGACAAGCATAGACTCCAGTGCTTTCCCAGTGAAGCCCTGCTCCTCTGTCCTGATCTCAAGAAGGCCCTTGTTTGTGCTTCAACCCTTGGACCAGTGGAAACAACCAGTCTTGGACCCAGCTCCCTGGAACAACCGGTGGACTGACCATCTCTCTACTGAGTTAACTTGGTGCAGCCGTCGCCCTTCCAATTGCATCCTTGGAACTTGGAGACTCTTCAACCTGTGTAACAAGTCACCTGCTCTTGCATTTTGAGCCTTCCTGCCTGAATGGATGCTGTGCTGAGCTTGCTCCTTTTTCCGGTCTTTAAAGGTTGCCTGTCGCTGCCTCTGTGGGGACTCCAGGGATCGAAATTAAGATTGTCAGCAGGAGCTAAAAGCAGCTCCTGGGTATCCGGCATTAACCAGTGGCCATGAGCCACCACTGGGGAACAAGGAGCTAGTACATAGCGTTCCCTAACTCTAACTTCCACATAAGATGCAAACTTCTAAATGTGTCCATTCATTATAATAAGTTATGATTTAAATGTATACACGTGTCCTAATGTTTATAGATTAACCCATGGTGTATGTATAGATTGTCCCCGTTAGGCAAGATTCTATGCAGTACCCTTTGGTAGGCTACACCAACCTTGTCCTCCTGACAATAGGTAACCCAACCCTTGGTATAAGTCTGTACTACACAGGTTGTTAGAGTGACTGAGCAGCCAGGCTCATCTCAAGAGGGGTCAATGTGAGCAATATGGTTTTCACACAGATTCAGTGACCAGTATCCAAATAAACACTTCCACTTAAGATTTCTTGATTAAACAAGTATTTATTAATTTAAGTCGGTTGAATAAACCTTCAGAAGAGAGCAATATATATGTAACACTATAATATAGTTCAAAATACTCTGTTTCAATAAATCAGTAGATACCCATTGGGGATGGCACACAGACACTTCATACACCCTGAGGTGACTTAAATAACTAGGACACTGTGGACATTGATATATCACTGGCACATTTAGAGCAATGCTGAGATTAGTGTCAAAAGGAAAAGATGAGGGAATAAAACAATGGTTAACAAATATTCTTAAGCAGGTAAGCACGTTTGAAACACCCCAAAGCAATGTAAATTAACCCTTACCCAGCCTGACAAGTTATCTAATGTGTGACCTTTGTTGAGGGATAGTTAAAGCACAACTTCAGAGGTAAGAACAATCTCTCAGGGAGTCAGGACAGCCAGTGTTAATTGAGCAAAAAGTCTAGGAAAACTGAAGCACTTCTGGTAGGTAAGTAAGTCTTGCACAATGTTTTAGAAGTCTTTGAAGAAAATGAAATCACTGTAGGGCCACAAGATGGGAGGCTTGTGAGTGGCAAAGCTGCAAGCAACTCTGCAAAAGCAACCAAGACCAGTCTCAACTGAGAGCTAGTCAGGCTACACAAGAGGTAATTCCCCTTAATTTTACAGTACCCTTGGTTAGAAGAAATTGGTTCCAGCTGGCTCCTGTTCCTGTTGTAGGTCTGCAGTTCCTTTGTTCCTGGGCCTCGGTAGTGGGGACAAGAGGGAGGACGTCTGGGCACTCCTGCACTACGAATGGAAGGTCGGTGGCAGCAATGGGCAGACTTCCGATCAGCAGCACTTTACGGTTTCAGCTTCTCGCGACCCTCGCAAATGGCACCACTGCAGTTCTCAGATACCTTGATGGACTTTCCTCGCATCTGGGGTCCAGCACTCTGTTGAGGTGGCTCAGGCTTGGTCAGTCCTGCTTCCTGGGAGTCCGGAGGCTCTTCCAAAAGCTCGGGTCTTACTTAGACACTCACTCGATTCTGGTGTTCCTCTCCCTGGCACTCGGTTCCTGCAGCAGCAATTGGAGTACAGCCAGCTCCGAGAGAATTTCCAGATGAGCTTTTCTTGGGGTCTATTGGTCCCACCAACCCAAGGGGAGAAGTCGTCCTTTGCAGGGCTTCTCTAGTGGAGGCGAATCCGGAGCTTCAGCACTGCAGCAGGGCTTCCCCGGGCAAACCAACGATCCAGGAGTTGCAGCAGGCGTCTCTTCCAAGTTCTTCTTCGGATTCCTTCGTCCAGTGGTCGACTCTGCCTTCCAAGCAAAAAGCCTTGCCTTTTATGCAGGTTTCTCCCATTAATTTGTAGCCTACCTGTCAATCACACAGGAGGGTGGCTGTCCTGCAAGGACAGCCGGCCGGCCATCACCTTTTGGTGCATTCCATCACCTTTTGGTGCATTCCTGTAACCAAGGGGATTAAGCACACCTCCCTCACTTCCTGCCCCTGCCAGACACGCTGGAGCCAGAGGTGGGCTTCACTAGTGAATCCCGCCTAAGGCAAAACTAACAAAGGGACGAAACCTGGTTTGGTGCGCAGAGTAAATCTCAAGAAGGACCTTTCCAACAAGAAATGGTGAAAAAATAAGACCGGGGCCATTTTGACGAATGCAGCCCGTAGTAAAAACACACAATGGTAGGAAAAAGTAAACCACTGCCACCAGCCATTAATTGTAGGATGGGTAACATATAAAAAGGTTACATGAGAAATTAGACCAAGGGGATACTAAGTAACCCCTCCAGCCCCATATTGTAAGATAGTGTGTGTTGGGTCTAGAAAGTTACAAATGTAGGTAAAGTCCATTTCACTTCACTGCTCTTGGAAAACAGTCTATCCAAGAGAAGGTATTTAAACCTTTGGGAAATCTGGAAGACTTCCCTGTGGTGTTTCACTGAGGGTGGTGTGTGCCACAGTGTGAAAAGATCATGCCTATGGAGTTTGTCATGCTCCAGTCAAAAGAAACGCAGCGTCCAAATCACAGAACAATACGTGTGGGAAAAAGGTCTTGCTCTCGCCAGGTTAGAAATTAAAAGTCCAGCAAAAAGAGCTGGGGGTCTCTAAGGTAGAAGGGGAAATCTCCCTAACAGTCCCAAACGCAGAGAGTTAAATTCATATAGGCGTTTGTTCGGTTTCAGTTGGCTTATGTGGCCAGAAGTAGCTCATGGTAGCTGTTGTAAAGCTAACCAGGCTTATAGACTACAAGCAGGAGCTAAATAAGCTCTCAGCTCCCTCAATTTTGAACTCTGGAATTTTACACGCTAACCAAGTTAGACTAATACAGACTAAGTGTCAAACCTGTTTTTCAATGCCCCTCCACCCACACCCAATGTTTTGGCTCCAGATAAAATTAACTGGGAAAGAATTTCTGCAAATTTCATATCACGAGTTCTGGAAAAATCATTTTGGTAGATTCTCCATTTGAGAGTATGAAAGAGTTGTTTCAATGCACAAGTGAATTATCTGTGTTGAAGAGTTGGATGAGGCGCACTATCCATCGGCTCCTTTCACTTACCTGTAAACTAATGCCGTCCCATTTTTTCCTGCAGAATTTAAGAAGACTGACAAGAGTATTCTGGTGAGCCCGGGTGGGGCACCCCGCATCGCTTTCAATCCTGAGCATAAGCCTCTGCATGGAGTGTTAAAAACCCCACCTCTGACAACGCCCTTGGGGAGTTGGGGCAACTACAAAATAAAAAAGAAGGCCACATTTGTGTGTTCGCCTACCCAGAAGCAAGGCACTGCCTTTTCCACACCCACCCGCAAGCAAGGTGCCGCCTTGTCCACACCCACAAAGAAGCGAGGACCTGCCTCGTCCACACCAGCCCGGAAGAAAGGTGCTTTTTTCTCCACTCCAACTCAGAGGAAAGATGCCTCTCCCACTCTGAAGCAAACCACCCCCTTCTCAACTCCCACCCAGAAGCAATCCAAGACTTTTTCCTCTCCCCCGGCTAAGCCAATGACTGCCTTTTCTGTACTGACCCAGAAGAATCTAACTGCTATGTCAACGCCCACCCAAAAGCGAGCAACCGCCTCGGATTTCTTTTAGAACTAAGATTTCACTGGCTATTTTTGTACAGAACTTCTGGAACTTGATTCCCCATGGCGATATCTGATACTGCGGTGCCTGCAAAGTCATCTTTATGAATTGTACAATGATGCTTCTGGCATGACTACGGGAGTTTGTGTTTTCACAATGAAATTTTATACAAAATGAAATTGTCATGCCACTATCATCAATCAAATGCAAATAAAATGGTCTCCAAGCTGCCATATTTGTGCCTCAGCAAAGTCATGCTCTCAGGGCTCAATGGTATTTTCACGTTAAAGGCTAGAGATTGATCTGTTCTACGGACTGTTCAACCTGTAGTCTCATTCCCTGTGTTGGCAAAGGTGCCCTTCTCCTTTGGGTGCTGGCACCCTTGCTGCACGCAGTGCCCAGCTTGCCTTTTCTGTGTGCGGACAGTAGAAGCATAAGCAATGCTGTGCTTTATAAATGCAGCTTTTGGTGTAGTTTGTTCCTGATGTGCAGACGGTAGTAACAGATTGCGCTCTACTGCTGAGACTGATGCGTGTAAATAACCTGACTTGGTGTTGTAACATTGCCATTCTCATTGGGTTACTTTGGAAAGTCAGTTTTGTGGATTCATGCAATTTTTCTGTGATCTATTCTTGTAAGAAAAATGAATTGTCAACAAAACTGCTCGTCTTTGTTTTCCTTAATTTAATGTATGGTAGTTTGTGTGAAAGAATTCAAATGTGCAATGAGACTGGTTCCTTTACTTTGGCAAAGTACCTGGCTGTTAGCATTGTACATGTGCAATCTATAGCCTATCGTCATCTATGACATTCGAGGGGATTGTGTCCTCCGACGTATTTCACATCTGACAGTAATGACCACAGCTGTGCTGCTCCGGAAAGTTTTTCGGCGTAGGCGTCCTGCGTCGATGACCTTGATATGCTGTCCCTCGAGGGTCGACGTCACCGGATGTTATATATAGGACGCACGACGCCCGTAGCCTCAGTTCTGTTTTTTTCCACAAACGTGCTTGCTTCAGAATCTCGCACGTTCGGTTCTTCTACTTTGCGAAAATGTCTTCTTTTCTACTCCGAAGTTGGGCTTTAAAATGTGTCGGGACTGTGGTTCCAAAATGTCCATCACAGACCCGCACGACATCTGCCTCTGGTGCCTCGGCGAAAGCCACGCCACCGACGACTGGGATGACTGCCAGTCCCTGACATCGAAGGCCTTGCGGGAGCGGAAGAAGAAATCGTTAGGTAGGGTTTCTAAAACCCGTAAGTCGAAATCTGCTGGGCTTTCGACCAACGACTCGAGGGGCGACTCTCTGCGTTGGCGTAAGTCCAGGGGGTCTCGGTCTCGGAGTGGTTCCCGCCATTCCTCTGTCTCTTCTAGGCATTCTCGGAATCGCTGTCACCGGTCGCCTTCCTCGTCGGAGGACTCCGCCACACGGCGGGTGGCTTGTCCCACCCACCAAGTATTCATCACCGGCTGAATGGGACACATTCCGCAAGCGGATGATCGCTATATTTGAATCGCAGGGCACCATTCTGTCTGTGCCTTCGAGAGAAGCCAGCAAGGAACGAGCTAGAGGCACCACTCGCACGCCTTCGGGGTCTCAGGCGGTCGGCGCGATCATCGGGAGCAGTCGAGGTCCCGATCGGACAAGGTTGATCGCCACAGCCGTGTCAGTTCCAGGTCTCGGACCTCGACGCCCTTGAGACTGTCGGAACCTGTGAGGCCTTCTAAGAAGGCATCGACGCCATTGGTCGAGGGACTCTCTTGAGGCTCCGGCGCCAAGGCCATCGAAGGACACGCCTGGGGCACCGGCCTCGAAGCCGTTGTCGAAGTCATCAGCGCCTCGGTCGATGTTGACGTCAATTCCATCGGCGCACTCAACGCCTTTTGAGGAGAATTTGCTGGAGGTGCCCCGGAGGGCTGTGGAAACTCTGAGGAAGGCTCTCAGTAAGTCAGTGTGGCCTGTTTTTGAGCGCTTCTCTGTTCCTCCTCCCAGGCTGGATTTATTCCAACCTTTGGATTACATTTCAGAGGTGGAAGAAGGATCTGATGATGAGGTGGTGGTGCCTCCTGAGGTTCCGGATGACCTGTTGTCTGGTCACAGTCAATTGGAAGACCTCTGTAAATCCTTACATGACGCCAGTCATCTTGACACCTCTCTGGAGGTTGAGTTTGGCAGGCCTGAGCCTGGCACGCATGCCGAATCCTCATATAGGCGTCTCATGTCGAGGGTGACTGAGTACTTGAGGTGGTCTGCTCCATCTGTTTTTCTTCAGGATGATCTGACGGATATCCTGGATCAAGGTCCACCCACTGACCCGTTGTTGCCATTTCATATGGCTTTGCAAAGAAGGGTGGCGGCGGCTTGGACTGCTCCGGAGAGTCTCCCGGCAGTGAATAAGTCGCTTCCGAAAAAATACTGTCCAGTCAGTGGTGACCCCTGCTACTTGTCAACGCACCCCACTCCGGACAGTTTGGTGGTGCAGGCGGCTATGGCCACAGCGAAGCAGGCTGCGTACCCTATGATCCCTTCTGATGGGGACAACAAGCGCTTTGATGGTTGGGCGAAGAAGGTATTTTTTTCAGGGGGTATGGCTTTAAAGACAGCCAATTCAGTTTGTGCCTTGGCAAGATTCACTAACACGCTGTGGAATTTTGCATCTTTGGCGGCTGAGCATATTCCCGAAGGGGAAGAACGGGATGGTTTTCTAGCCCTCGTGCAAGATGGCAAGGATGCCATGTGTGAATCCGTTCAGTCGGGTCTGGACATGGCAGACTGTCAGCCGGTCCATGGCTGTGAGCACCATGATACACAGGTTTGCGTGGTTGCGGAAGTCGGGGTTTGCTCCTTATGTGCAATCTCGGCTTCTCAACATGCCCTTTGATGCTGTCCATCTTTTTGGCAGCAAGGCTGATGAGAGCGTTGAGAGGTTGCAGACCTCCAAAGCTGCAGCAAAGTCTTTGAACGCTGCAGTACGTCAACCTCTGCCTTTTCGTCCTCGGGGACAGCAATGGAGGGGAGGTTCCTTTCGATACTACTCCGAGAGGAGCTGCCATTCAAAGGGACCACCTTAGGAGTACCAGAGGTGGAAAGCAAGGTACTTGTGGTGCCACTGCCGCTTGGGCATTTGCCTCTTTGCCCTCGGGCACAGCCGCGTCCGCTCAGTCATGAGGCCATGTCCCATGGTTCACTGGTTGGGTGCAGACTGGCGCAGCATCTTGGAGAATGGCGTGCCATTACTTCAGATGTGTGGGTTCTGGAGATCATAACCGACGGCTACTGTCTCCCCTTTCGGCAGGGGCCTCACGACAATCTACCGGGAAAGCGCTCTTTGAAGCGTCCGGATCCGCTCCTTGCGCAGGAAATCCTATCCCTGCTGGAGAGAGGCGCCATAGAACTGGTGCCTGTAGCGGAGAGGAACAAGGGATGGTATTCCCCTTATTTTTTGATTCTGAAAAAAGACGGGGGATTGAGACCCATCATGGACTTGCGGGGGCTGAACAAGTTCCTCAGGAAGGACAAGTTCAAGATGGTAACTCTTTCTCAAGTCCTCCAGGCCCTTCAACTGCAAGATTGGTTAGTGTCTCTAGACCTCAAGGATGCTTACTTTCATGTGCCGATTCATCCAAAGCACAGGAAGTACCTGAGATTTGCAGTTGGCGACTCGCATTTTCATTTTCGGGTCCTGCCGTTCGGATTGACCTCTGCCCCGAAGGTCTTCACCAAGCTGATGGTGGTGGTGGCAGCGTATCTCAGGAAAGGGGGGGATTCATGTCTAACCCTACCTGGATGATTGGTTGATCAGGGCACGTTCTCCCGAGCAAGCCCTGGATAATCTGTCCGTCACCTGCCGCCCGCTTCACAAGCTGGGCTTCTTCCTCAATTTAAAGAAGTCCCATTTGACACCTACCCAGCGGCTCCAGTACATCAGAGCAGTGCTCGACACATCCGTGGGGCAGTGCTCGCCTCCCCAGGTGAAGGACCATCACATTCTGCAGATGGTGGACAAGTTTCAACGTGCCCAGACTCTCCCGGCGTTCGAGTTCTTGAGGTTGCTCGGTCTCATGGCAACCTGCATTCTCCTGGCACCAGAGGATAGGCTGCGGATGAGATCTCTGCAGTGGGCTCTCAAGATGCAGTGGTCGTAGTTCTCCCGCAGGATGTCGGATCACGTTCAGATTCTGCCCTCGGTCACACAGGATCTTCTGTAGTGGGCCGTCGAAGGAAATATGATGAAGGGTTCTCTGTTTTGGCATCTGTGGCTGGAGGTGACGATCGTGACGGACGCTTCCCTCGCGGGTTGGGGAGCTCATGCCAATGAGCTGACAGCCAGCGGCCGTTGGTCTCCGTCGGAGTCCAGACTCCACATCAATCTGTTAGAGCTGCGGGCTGTCAGGCTAGCCCTGAAGGCCTTTCTGCCATCTGTGCGGGGGAAGAATGTCCTGATTATGACTGACAATACAGTGGCCATACACTACCTCAACAAAAAGGGGGGGGGGGGGGCAGGGTCACTCCCGTTGTGCAGGGAGGGGATGCAGCTCTGGTTCTGGACCATCCAGCAGGAGATTTTGATCTCGGCAGCTCATCTGGCCGGAGACGAAAATGCGGCGGCGGATGCTCTAAGCAGGCAGAGCACGGTCTCTCACGAGTGGGTGCTGGCTCAGGAAGTTCTTTTGGAGATCTTCGCCCTTTGGGGAACCCCACAAATGGATCTCTTCGCCACCAGTGTCAACCGAAAGTGCGAAAGATTCTGCTCGAGGGAATTTCCTCCAAGAGGAGCCTTATGGGACGTGTTCGTAGTGGAGTGATCCTTCCTACTGCTGTATGCGTTTCCTCCAGTCCCCGTCATTCCGCAAGTGTTGAGGTGGTTACGGAGGTTCGGTTCCCGAATGATCCTCATTGCTCCGGCATGGGCCAGGAGAGCATGTTACCCGGACCTTCTAGACATGTCCATCTGCCCTCCACGCCGTCTTCCCTACTGAGACGATCTGCTCTCACGGGGGGGGGGGTTGAGTTCTCCATCCAGAGGTCAAGTCTCTCAGCCTTCATGCTTGGTATCTGAAAAGCTGAGGTATAAGGATTGGGACCTCCCCGAAGACGTGATGGAGGTCTTGCTTTCGGCCAGAAGGCCCTCAACGAAATCCCTGTTCCGTTGGAGTAAGTTCTGCGACTGGTGCAGGGTACAGAATGTGGATCCTTTCCAATGTTCCATTCCTTTGGTTTTGTCTTTTTCGCTTTCTTTAGGGCCTGCCAGTAGCTACCATTAATGGGTACATAGCGGCACTGTCCATATTTAAGTGCTCGTCTGAGGAATGTTCTTATTTTAAGATCCCTTTGATTTCTCAGTTTCTAAAAGGGCTAACTAATGTGTTTCCACCGTCGTCTTTCCAGGTGCTGGGATGGGATTTGAATTTGGTTTTAAAGTTCCAAATGGGAGCTCCATTTGAGCCCTTACATTCTTGCCCGCTGAGACTGTTGTTCTTTAAGACTGTATTTTTAGTTGCGGTTACTCCTGCACGCAGAGTGAGTGAGTTGCAGGCACTTTCCACCAAGCCACCTTTCACGGTGTTCCAAAAGGACCGGGTTGTCCTTTGGGTTCGGCCTTCTTTTCTTCTGAAGGTTGTCATAATTTCATTTAAGCCAGAAGGTGATTCTTCTGGCATTTTATCCTCCTCTGCATCCTGGTAAGGAAGAGGAGAGGCTCCATAGGTTGGATCCTAGGAGAGCTTTGAGTTTCTATCTCTCACGGATGTCCCGGGTCAGAGTGGACGGGAAGCTCTTTGTTGGATACGCTGGAAGGCGTTTAGGTCAGGCTGTTTCCAAGCAGACCTTGTTCAGATGGATCATTTTGATGATCTTGGAGTGTTATCGTTTGGCGTGTAAGGACACTCCAGTAGGCTTACGGGCTCACTCTACTAGGGGTGTGGCTGCTTCCACGGCCCTATAGAGGGGTGTTCCGATTTGCAGTATTTTGTCTATACCTTTTGAGAGACACTATTCCCTGGGCTGCTTTGGGAGTCTGTCATAGATGTGGAACACGTCGGAGGACACAATCCCCTCGAAGAACAAGTTACTTATCTTACCTGGTAACGTTCTTTTCGATGGGCTGTTCCTCCGACGTATTCCACATCGAACGCTCCCAGCCTGCCCCTCTACAGAATTTCTTATGCGATTGCAGCTTACGTTTCCGCAAGGCTTCCTGCAGTCATACTGGCAGGAGATTGGTGCCACACGTTCTGGGAAAAAACTACAACTGAGGCTACGGGTGCCGTGCGTCCTATATATAACATCCGATGATGGAGGCCCATGAGGGACAGCGTATCAACATCATCGATGCAGGACTCCTACGCCGAAAACTTTTCTGAAGCAGTACAGCTGTGTTCATTACTGTCATAGATGTGGAATACGTCGGAGGAACATCCCATCGAAAGAATGTTAACAGGTAAGATACGTAACTTGTTCTTCCCAGTCTGCAAGATTGGAACTCATGATCCGAGCTCATGGATAAATAGTGCGTCCTCCTCCATGATCATGGATGCTAGTTGCTCTATGTTCACAGGATCCGAGCTGATGGATAAATAGTGCGTCTTCCATGATCATGGATGCTAACTTCTCTATATTCACAGGATCCGAGCTCATGGATAAATAGTGCCTCCTCCATGATCACGGATACTAGCTGCTCTGCTCAACGGCTGCTAGCTGCTCTATATTCACAGGATCCGAGCTCATGGATGAATGAGACCATACAAGACTCCACTCTTAGTACAAGGCTGTACCACCTGAGTTAATGGTAGCGTAGATAGAGCAGGCAGGCTTATCTTAGGAGGGAGAGAGGGCTGTAGAATCAGTACAAAGAAAAAATGGTCCAAAGAGAAACTGCATCGTAAAAATACATGGTTTATTTAAAAACAAGTAGGCCCAGATAAATCTTGGGTGAAATGAGTACTATCAGAGATCATGTAAACACATTATAGAAAAACACAACACTGCTTGAAGGTACACACACCAAAGCATATAACCTTATTTGGAACACCTAACATGAGTTCTAGGGAAGTCAAAACCAATAGTTACTTTTAGATTACTTTCAGTAATATAAGGTAGTAGACCCTATCAGTTGTACCGTGACGGTCAGCAAGAAATCGCATAGTAATATCAATTGCTAGCTACACCAGCGCTTCCTCTAGACAGACCCTCACCGACATCCTCTTTGTTGTTCCTTCGCCAGACCTATGGACTCTTCATATGGTCTCTGTGCTCTATCCTTACTCTTCCATTAATGGTGGCACCTGGTGGGAAGCCCTGCTGGCTTCCTTCCTCTCCTCTAAAGTCGTCATCAATGTTTACCTCAATGACACTGTCTTGGTCCAAGGCCCTCAAGCCAACCTCCTCCTCTTTGAACAATGCTTCCCGTGCCTTATCAATTTCCTTTCCTCTTTTGCTATCCCTTCTCTACCTTCTTCGGTTCCCTTGCTTCCACCCACTGCCTCTACTTTGGCACCCTCTTACTCCTCCTTGGCTACCTTGCCCTCTCCTACATCCTCTGCCCTCCCTTGGGCTCCTTCTACATCTCCCCAGGGAGTACCTCTGATATGTACCCCTCCGCGGAAGTCTTTCAAGGATAGCAACCTTCTCCACCTCGCCACTCTGAGCTCTCGTTCAGCTGTCAAACATCCGTCTCCTGGTAGAACTCGACCTTGATGTCCGGGGTCTTACCGAGACATGGTTCATGGCCAGCTCTGTCACAAGCTTTGACACTCTCCTTCCTGATGGCTACAAGATCCTTTTGGCGCCCAGATCCAACCATTCCGGTGGGGGTGTAGCCTTGATCTTCCCAGAGTGGATTCCTGCCTCCATCATTCCTATGCAGGCCTACTCCTCCTTTGAATGCCTGGTCTTCAGGCTGTCTCTCTCCTGGCCACTCTTTCACAGGGGCTACTATCTACCGGCCACCTGTCCGATCACCTCCTTCCTCCCCGAGTGGGCGGACTTCTTCCTCGCTCCTGGCCTCAACCACTCAACTTAACCTGGATGCTTCCAGTCCTGCCCTGGGACTCTTCTGCGCCCTTTGGGACTCTCTATATTCTTCCCTCTGGCCCGACCCACTCTGCAGGGCACACTCTTGATGTTCTGATCTCCTCAGATCTAACTCTCACCTTTCTCCTGGAGTGACCACTTTCTCCTCTCATCTCTCTACCCCTCAGACCAAGCCCACCCCCACACTGCCACCCACCTTCAGTCATTTGACCCATGAAGTGTGTGTCAGGTGAGGCTTTCGCTACATCTTTTTCTTCCCCCTCCTGTACCTCTGTCTGACACACACTCTGACATTGCCCTTTTTCATGCTCCACTCTACTATCTCTGATACTCTCGATTTGCTTGCCCCTGTTATGAGGTTAAAGCTAAAGCATTAGCGCACCTACTTTAAAAGACCTATGAAACTCCAACAGAAAAGCCAAATCAAACTGTAAAAAATACCCTGGTCAACTAAACGAGAGTATTCTGTAGTGCCGCCCATAAGTATAAACAAGGGGTCCTACAGACAAAAAAGTACCCTATACAATGAAATAATTAACAAAGCCAACTCTAAAACAAAGGAGATCTTTGCCATCCTTATATAATTAGAATCCCTTGTACCCCCAGCAGAAGGTTGCAATAAAGACGCAATCTGGTGCTCTGACATCCAGAATTCTCTCAGGCAAAATTGCATTACTACAATCTAAAATTGAAGCAAACAAAACTCTACTCCAAGCCACCCCACCGTCCAGATAGCCTCCCACTGCCCCCAAATAACAACACAGGGCCTCAATTTGAATTCACTAAGGTCACTAATACAAAAGTCCTCAAAATGATCACCAGCCTTAAACCTTCAAGGTGCCAAGGCAACCCCATGCTCATCAACGGTCATCAAAGACTGTGACCCTCAACTCACCCCATTCATCACAAGCCTGATCAACGCCTCGTTAGAAAATAACTGTCCCTACTGATCTCAAAAACGCTTGGGTGCTACCATTGCTAAAAAAAAAAAACTTGCTTGACCCAAACATACCAACAAACTATCGTCCAAAAACAACAGTGCCTTTCCTATTGAAAATACTGGATAGAGTAGCATACCTGCTAGACCATCTGAAAGCTAATAACCTCCTTGGGTTACGACGGTCTAGATTCCGCCCTAGACATGGGACTGTAACAGCTCTCTTGGACTTAAAAATCCAAATGGATGAATTAAAGGACAAAGGTTAATTAGCCTTACTACTCCTCCTCGACCTCTCGGCAGCATTTGATTTTGTTGACCATAATATCCTGTGCAAACATTTGGCCTTGGCGGCACACTTCTCCCCTAATGCCGCTAAATGGATTAATTCCTGACAAATATAATGAGTCTCTTCTCACCTAAGGCTGAGGCACTACCAACCATGGTCACATGTGGAGTACCCAAGGCTCCTGCGTTTTGCCAACCTTCTATAATATTTTTGCGAAACCGATATTCGACCGCCTCACCGATTTGGGTCTCACCTACACTAACTGCGCAGATGACACCCACATCCTCATCCCTATCACAGGAGACCATGATGTCGACTCTGCCACCCTCCGGGTCTGGATGGCTCACCACAGCCTGTGTCTGAACGACAAAAAGACGGAGTTGCTCCTCTTAGGACCACAACTCCGTCCCTCCAAGCTAAACAACGCCTTTCAATATTGACGGCAACTCTATAAAAGTCTCCAAGGAAGTAAAAACCCTTGGTTTCTACTTGGATTCCTCACTCGCACTATCAAAACAAGTGAATGCCACTGCATCTGCAACAGCACACACCTGTAAACTTGTAAATGCCTGCAGACCATTCCTGTCATCCGACAGCTGCATCACTCTGGCTAGGGCCCTCCTTCTGACCAGATTGGACTACTGCAATGCCCTCTACCCAGGAACTAAGATCCAAAACATCCAAAAACGTCAGGTTTTACAAAACAATGCCTTAAGAGCTGCACTAAACCACACACATCTTTACAACCAGACAGAATGCCCACTGCCTCGCGGTGCCAGAACGTATCCTGTTCAAAACAACCACCATGACGCACAGATGCCTACATAGGTTGGCTCCCATATACCTGTCAGACAAAATGTATAGATCCCAATCTAACAGACCTACACGTGCAGCATACAGGCCCTTACTTGCCACACCAAGATTCCAACTTCAGAAAGCAGTGGCTTCCCTACTATAGCCAGCAAACAGTGGAACACTCTACCAGCCAAACTGAGGGCGAATACTCCTTCTGGTCTTGCCGTCAACAACTGAAAACCTACCTCTTCGTGCAGGGTCTGGGTAATTAACCTGTCAAAACAAAACTATGTAAATAACGATACGATCAGGAGTCTATATGTGATGTTCTTATGTAACACTGTAAAGTACTAAATCACGATGTAAACCACTGTATTATCTAGTGGCTATTATGCTGTACATACGTAAATAAGATCACTGCATTTCCTCACATGTAAGACAAGTGTCCAGATGCCCACGGGTTAGGTGTGCTATACAAATGACAAAATAAATTAAATAAATGAGGATTCGCATGAAGCCTAGAACCAAGTGCTACTCCTGGTTCGACTCAGACCTTGTCACCCTCAAACGCAACTGCAGGGCGGCTGAGGGGAAATGGTTGGCATCCTGCAACCACTCCTTCGCCACTGGTACCTTCCCCTCCCCCTGAAGCACTCTCTTGTGCACCCTCTTCTCAAAAAGCCCTCTTCTGACCTCTCACTTCCGGCTAATTATCGCCTGACCTCTATCATTCCTTTCCTGGGCAAACTCCTGGAAAAGCTGGCTTTCTCCCAGCTTAATCTTCACACTAAATCTGTTGGCTATCTCCATGACCATCAGTCTGGTTTCAGAGCAGTCAGTAGCACAGAAACTGCTCTCCTTAAAATTTGTTAAGACCTGCTCTCTAACCTTGATTTTAATCTCCCCTCTGTCGTCATCCTACTTGATCTCTCCTCTGCCTTTGACACGGTTAACCATGCCATCCTGCTCAACCGGCTATGTGATGATCTCGGTATCACTTATCAGACTCTGGCCTGGTTAACTTCTTTCCTCTTTGACCGACCCTCCCAGGTACAACTAACAACTTTCCTCTCCTCTATCTCACACTCCACCTGCGGTGTTCCCCAGGGGTCTCACTTTTCTCCCTGGTTGTTCAACCATTACCTGGCATCGCTTGCCCACCACATTGCTGCATTCTGTGCCAAATTCCAGTGCTATGCGGATGACACCCAGCTCGCTTTTAGGTTTCCCACAGCCACCTCTTCTTCTCTCATCCCGGATTGTCAATGCAATCGAAGAGTGGTGCGCTGCCAATGACGTCTGCCTGAATGCCAGAGACGGAGATCCTCCTCATTGCCATACCGGCACCCCTCTTTCCCCTCACTCTCTGGCCGGCCTCCCTTGGCCCTCCTCCCACCTGCAAAGCTAAAAACCTCTGGGTTATCTTCAACTGCACACTCCCCTTCTCTCCTCACATCTCGGATGTCTCTAAGAAGTCAAACTACCAGCTGCATCTCCTCAGAGGTATTCTCCCTCTCCTCTCCTTCCCCCGGATGCTCACTGTTTGTAGAGCACTGGTTCTCTCTAGGCTGGACTACTGTAACGGCCTGTTTTTAAATCTGCCTGCCTCTACACTCCGCTCTTTGCAACTCATCCAGAACAGGACTGCGAGATTTGTCCTTGTCCTCAAGCCCAGGGATCGTATCTCTCCAGCAACAAAATCCTCAATTGGCTCCCTGTGGCTGCAAGGATTAAATTCAAGACCCTTTGCATTGTCCACAAGGCCTTCTGGGGCCTGGGACCAGAATATCTCCTGGTTTCTCTTCTGAAGTATCTTCCTACTCGAGCCCTTCGCTCCTCCAACTCCTTGAGGGTCAGGCGTTTTTCCAAGCAACGAGCTGGGGGGAGATCTCGCTCTTTGGCAGGAGCCTCCCTCTGGAACAGCTTCTCTGCCTCTCTGAAACTTGAGCAGAAGCAGCTCAAGACTTTCCTCTTGCTTCTGCCTTCTCGCTTCGGCTTCCCTACTGATCTCCTGTCTGATACTACACTGGTTACCTGGCTACCCTCTGAACCACGGGCTAAGGTCCCTGCCCTCCCAGTTGCACACCTGCACTGCCTCCTGGCAACCCTGCACTTGGGGCTGTATCTGTAATCCTACAGCCCCCCTACCTGCACTATCTATCACTTGATTCTTTTGCACTTAACCTTGCACTGCCAACTGCTGGCCGCACATCTTGTTTCTTGATGTGTAGATCCTATGTCCTGCACTTGCCCTTCTTCTTTCCTCTGCACATTTCCCCTCCCCTGCACTTGCGTGGTCCCAATGTCACTGGGCCTAGTAATCCCCCCCCCCCCCCCCTTTGTTTCCCTCCCCTGCCTCGTCGCGCTTTGAAACACTTGGGTATGGGTGCGCTATAAATAAAATATATATCTTAACTGGACAATATACTTTTCTGATCTATCGAAACAGATTCTAGCAACAGTATACACCTATAACTGATTCAGGATAACAGTTATTCTAGAGGAATTGGACCTTGGGGTGTAATATTCAATTACAGTAGCTTTTCAGTTCACAGACTAAGGGAAGCAATAACGAACTTATTTTAGGATAGCATAGTTCTACTCAAGGTAAGTAAAACCTATACATTCTTCACAGGAGCTACACGCAACTTAAAGGCAGGCATAAACCTCAGGCTGTTTTTGTGTCTGTCTACAACAGACCAGGGAAAGCAAAACCCAGTTAGTTACACTTTATGAATTACTCGGTTATTCTAGGTAGGTAAAACCTAAGACAGACCTATTCTGGAGAGACTAACCGCAAGTCAGTGGAAGCAAGACCCAGTTGGGGACACTCGTACATTTATCCTAACAGGAATAATGACGTGAAACCAACAGCATTACAATTGGGAAGAGGCACAACCAAATCACAGGTGACTAATATACCCTTGCATCTACTTACTGTTAGAATGACCTAACAGTTTCTAAGGAAAGAACAATGTTGCATATACTTTTCAGAATGGCAGAACATTGCTAAGGTAAGTAATTACTTTTGTAACTGTTCACTCTGAGTTAGTTACCAACCAACTTGTTTTGCAAGTAAGTGACTTTTAAACACATATTCACTTTTCTAGGCAAAAGGCCCAATCTTTAAAAGTATTTCCCTTATACTTGGAGTATGAGTGTTCTCAGTGGCAGAAGAGGGGTCCCTAGGGTCTAGTGTCCAACAGGCAGGTCAGGATAGGTTCAGAGTTCCTAAGGACGACTGTTAGAACAAGTAAGTACTTTACTTTAGAGTTTGTTGAGGGTCCAGGGGCTTCACAGAAGACACCCTAAGAGGATTCGAGCAGGGGCCTGGGTGCACTGGACGAGAGGACTCCCAAACACAGAAAACACCCCAAAACTACACAGGAATCACAGGAGACTTAAGGTAAGTAAATATCCAAGCCAGCACAGCACAGATGATTTTGCAGCAGGAGGACTTCAGGATCTGTAGCCAAAAACCCAGGCGTTGAATTCATTTCCACAGAAGACAGGATACTGGAAGGACCTTTGCATCGAGGATCATGGAGAAGGCTCTAGGAAAGGTTTTCCTCGCAACTGGATGCGGCTCTGTGGATTTGGCACCTTTTTCAGGAGCACTGAAGAAGACAGAATATTGCCAGTCAGATTCTCGTTGTTTGCAAGGACCAGCATTCTGGTGAGGGGACTTTACGGACTGGGATTGTGCCTTTGGAGATCCAGCAGGATGCCCACGAAGTGTAAACGAGATTCGGAATTAAGATCATCATGCACTGCACAATGGCTCGAGGTCCCAGGGTATTAGAGTATGGGGTATTGCAGCCTTTCAAGGCCGCAGCACGGTGTGGGATGGCTCAAAATGGAGGCCTTCTTGAATCTAGTGGGTCTCACCAGGCTCTGGGTCGGGGTTGTCGTTTTTGTAGTCCCAAGGTCAATTGGAAGGAAGGGCTACAGCAGGCTCCGGTTACACACCGGGCTCTCCGGCCGCTGGCAATCGTTTCAGCTGCAAATTCTTAATCTTGCTCTTCAGATTTGGTTCCAGTGGTCGACTACCTCTTCAGCTTCCAGTATTGGACTTTTATGCAGGAACCCAGCCAATCAATCAGCCTTGCAACATTAAAACGTAGGGGTTTGGCAACCCTTTCAGGACAGCCAGCCTCCCAGTTTGAACTGGAATCTTGCACTCTAAACGCACTGCAGAGTTTTGGACTCCTCCCTTGCTTCCTGCTTTCAGACATTCTGGTGGCTGGGCGGGGAGTCCACAGGACAAAGTTAAAAATCACACAAAGGAGTTTCTTGCCATGGATGTCAGGGGAAGGAACAAGAATGGACAAGAAACTCTAAAATGGCAAAAAAAACAAGACTGGCCATTTTCGTAAAATGAGTACCCATGCAGACAACCCGCGGTAAAGGTGCATTGAATTAATAAAAAGGTTCACTGCCACCAGCTATTAAAGGTAAGTTTGTCCTTGTAACATAAATGTTACATTTAAAATGAGAAGGGGGATACAGAGCATCTCCCCAGCGCTCTACATAAGGTGGGGGGTGCTGTTCTCACTTAATAAAATGTAAAAGGGATCCAACGATCCTTTCTACCCTTGGGAACTGTTAGCCAGAGAATGTTACAAGAGGAGCCCCTAGGGCAACCCAGAAACAATAGGCACTTATTGCCATAAAGGTGTCAAAGGGGATAACTTTTAAAAGACACTATGGAGAATCTTAAAAATGACACCCCTAAAAAGATTCTGCGAGTGTGGAAAAAGGTTCCCACGCAGAGGTATAAGGAAAAAGAATCCACCAGTAAAAGCAAACCTTTCTGGGGTTGACAGGTCAGGAAGATTAATCATTGCTATGAAAATTTTACCTCACTGCGCAATGGCTTGAGGTCCCAGGGTATTAGGGTATTGCAGCCCTGCAGCACGGCGTAGGATGGCTAAAAATGCAGGTCTTCTTGAGTAGTGGATCTCACCAGGCTCTGGGTCGGGCCATCGTTTTCGGAGTCCCCAGGTCGATTGGCAGGAATGGTAACAGCAGGATCTGGTTACACAGCAGGCTCTCTGGTTGCTGGAAATTGTCTCGGCTGCATTTTCATGTTCCTCTCCAGATTTGGTGCCAGTGGTCGACTTGTCAGCAGCTTCCAGGTCCGGAGTATTTATCAGGAACTACAACACAACTTCTGCATTCTCTCCCCGCATTTTACAGCAAGGGGTGGTCTGGCTGTCCAATCGGGACAGCCAGCCCCCCACTGAGAGTTGTTCCCGAAAGGAAATGCCCAGGTGCCAGAGTATCTGGAAAGGCAGCAAGCGAAGGAGGAGTCCAAACCTCTGCAGCCCTTGTCTTCCTTTCCAGACACTCTGGGCGGGGAAACTTAAGGATTCCCCCTGAAGACAAAACAGCTGCTGTGGTCGCTCCTGCCTAGACTGGCGGGGGAAGACCTGAGAAACACGAGAAATGGTGAAAAAAGGAGCCCACCATTTCTGCAAAATGGTGGCCCTTCTGTGCATTACCAAGGCTTAATTAACAGCCTGTGAGTAATAGACTAAAAGTCATGAAGGTAAAACCGCTGCCACCAGCCATTCATGTAAAACTTGCAATTGTAGCAATGTTACCAGGTAAGTATGAAAGGGGATACATTGTATCCCCCAAGACTTCACAAAAGGTGGGGTGTGCTGGCTCACTATATAAAATGGAAAGGCAAATGAAAATCCCTTTTTACTACTTGGGAACTGTACATGAAAAAGAAATTAACAGGGGAGCTCAAGGGGCAACCCAGCCTAAACCCAAAACTATAACTTAAACCATACACTATGGAGAAACATAAAGGTCACCCATAAAAAGAGTAAAAGACTAGGTGAGAGGGGAAAAAGATTCCCCTTCACCTAGGGGCTAAGTAAAAGAGTTACCTAATTAAAGAAAAAGGTTCTGGGGTTGACACCGGTATATGATATGAAAATCTGACCCAACATGGGTTATATCACTATGACGATGTATGAAGATTTACTCTGAGAGGGCCCCAAATGTGTATGGGTGGGCTGCATACTTGCCCATTGTTCTTTTGTATCATTTACCCACACAACGTCTCTCAACCAAGGGTGCAGTGAGCTAAAACGTGTTTGTAGACCCTCCTGAATGGAAGAAATTCCATAGAACAAGATATTTGACCCATTTCCGTTCTGAGTAGAGGGGCTCCCACATGCCTTTTCAATGTTGGATCACACTCGGCCTCAACCGGGAAACCCTCCCATAGCTTTCTACATGCCTTGCGCAGCCCCTGCAAATTGTAGCCACTACGAGGATATGCATTGTATGGGTATAGGGCTGTCGCTAGCAGGGATAGTTATCCTACAAGTACAATGCCCCCAAAGTGTGATGCCCATGTTGTGCCCAGACCTTCTGCAAACCAATATCAGCACTGGGTAAGGAGGGCAAGCAGTTCCTGAGGGGACGATCCGTATTGTATGAGGTGGCCACACATATCTCCTTCCATAGTTTACGCCAGGCCAGTACTGTCGCACTAGCTGGGTCAAAGTCGCAGCCATCAGCAAAACAAGCAGGGAAGATTAATTACCTTAGGTTTCTAGTGCAGCAGAGTGTGTCTCCAGTCTAACTTGTGGGGGAGGAGGGCCCTCCGAGAACCAAAGGTCTGCGAACTGCGCCTACGCTGCAACCCAGGACAGATAATGGTTAGGAGTTACAAACCCTCCCCTCCCATATGTCTGCAAAAACGTGGCTCACTTGAGTTGCATCACCTCGAAATGCCACACAAACCTGCATATGTCTGCTTCCAGGTCCTGAAAGAAGGGACGTGCCTGTCACAGGGGGATATTAAGGAAGAGGTAGAGGAGCTTTGAGAGATCAACCATCTTAATGAGCACTGTCATGCCAGTGATAGTGATGGGTAATCTGGTCCAACTCGTAAGTTTATCCACCAGTTGTGTCATGTACGCAGCATAGTGGTGGTCGTATAGCATGGCGCTGTGTCGGGTAGCTACAACTCCCCAATGACATATAGTAGAGGGGTCCCACATAAACCCCTGCAGGTCATGAGGCTCAGTGGTAACATCATTGAGGGGGAAAGTTCAGACTTGCTGCAATTAACTTTAAGACTCGACACGTCCCCAAAATGATTAAGTCCGATGACATTTGTATAGTAGATCAAGTAGGACACATAACCAGTAATATTTTGAGCGTTTGGTTAAAATCAGACTCTCTGCTTAATCATGTAATTAATTATCAAGGCGACCTATTCAAACTCGGAAATTTGTGTAATATTACCCAGATATCGTCTACCAAACTGAGACCAAGAGCACCAAAAGGTCCAGTGATTAATAACAAGTCGAATGGCGTAACTTGTAAACAAGGTGGCACTCAGAATCATACTAAGATTGCCACGCCCCCTCCACCATAATGCTTTATTCCATCAACAAAGGAGGTTAGACCCTTGCCCAGTGCTTTCTGTCCTGATAATCGATCTAGTGCAGTGATCAATCCTATTCTTCCTCCTGCTTTCCACTAGGACCTACCGGCACTGAGTCTGGTACTGACGATGGATATTGGCAGTGGCTCCCCTCCATATTTAATAAAACACACTTTGCAACAATGTCTCAATTACATCATCCTCCTGTACACTTGGAATACGCAAGGTTTTTATACCTTACAGGAACTATTTTTCAATCATAGCCTTACAAGAGACATGGCTTGTAGAATTCGATGAACGTGCAACAGCCGGCCACTAAAGGCCCAGCTGGCCGCCAGAAAGGAGGACTGTTAATTTTTGTAAAATCATTTTGATTTCTAGTTGGGTTAGAAGGATCTACCTCGATGGTTCAAGCGGTCAAACTTCAATACCATTGTTTGAGCTTTATTCTTATTATCTACGATCCTCCTAATCAAATCAACACCATTTGTAATGTATCGACAGTCAACCATGTTCTAAAAAAACTATTGTGAGTTTTCAGTGTGGATTGTGGGAGACTTTAATTCATTTATAGAATTAACTACATCTGATGAACTTGAAACACACACATCTACTCCAATTAGTTCAAGTCTCTAGAAACGCCCTGCTAAAGCTTCGATCACGCTCCTCGAAACGTATGGATTTACCTGCCTTAATGGGCTTTGCCCAGCAGATGCTGAAATGGCGTACACTCGTGTCCGTGGCCAAAATGCATCTATGCTTGATTACATCTGCGAATCAGAGCCTTGTCCTTGGTTAAAGACATGGCTGTGGTACCCAGAGACGAAAGTGATCACTTACCCCCATGTTTACTCCTTACCTACACAGATAGCACTCCAAACACCAGAATGTATGATCTAAACTGAGATGTTTACATTAATTCTGGTGGTAACCGTGTCTGCTGAAATCCGTCGAACATAACAAAAGCCAGAAATGTTGCAGAGTCTCTCTGTTCATACTTAGTTTTGATTTGCCTTGTCTTCAAGTTAGTTCCTCGATAGTCTCAGCTTTTTCAACTTTGGTTACGCGGTTCAAGGAATCCATTAACAAACCTGGGACATACAAGTGTGTGGCTGAACGCACGAATAAGATAATAAGTAAGTGATCGAACCATGATCCCGTTATTGCGGCTGCCAAAAAGCAAGTCTGTGTTAAAATTGCAGCAGTACAGATTCCAAGATGGCCGCCACCCTGTGAGGATGCACATCCCTGCTCCTCCGCCCGAACGAAGAAGCGTAAAGGAGGAAAATCGCAGAAAAACAGCCGCAAACTGAGACAACAGCACAATCCAGTCACCTTATTCATCTAAGCACGCCGAAACTACAAAACTACGAACCCGGACGCATCCCGCCCCCCCCCCCCCCATAACTCTCCAAACTACCAGAGCGGCAAAACGCTGAGCGGAGCCGAGAGCCCTCCACAGCCAACAGCACTGAAGGACTCGGCAGCGTACACCAAGTCGGCATAACGATGACTAACAGCCATGCATCAGACCCGCAACCCCCTACGGTCTCCAATGGCCCCCAACAACCCACAACCCAACGGAGGACAAAGACCCCTGGGAGGCCCCCTCCCCCCCCCCCTTGCTGAACGCGGGAAAGGCAGAGGAATCGGACCGGCATCCGGAAGCACCCCAGCAGCAGGGAACCGTAGAAAACCGAGGGGGACTCCTGGACAGGGGAAAACAGCATGACCCCCACCGTTACACCATGCTGGGATCCGGCCCGCACCCCCTTTAAAGAGCCGACCGTTGGCTCCACAAATACCTGACGGAGACCCCTACATCGTAACGCCCTCATAGAAGAATGAAAGGGAGGGCAGGAGCACCCGCGAGGAACTACGCGGGCAGACCCAGAACGTTTTGAATGTGCGTGGCACAACCGCGGCGAACAGGGAGAGCAAGTAACAGGCCCGCAGCCCCCATCGAAGGCTAAAGCCCCTCTGGAGACCTCCTCGCCGAGACCAGAACAGGAAAAGACCCTGACCGAGGCCCGGAAGCACCCTGGCGACTTGAATCACTGACCCGGAGAAAGTCATGAGGACAACAGCACACGCGGAGCGCAGCACATCCCTAGAAGGTACGAGAACGGCCCGCTGGGGGATAGATGAGATAAATAAGGGAATCAGCGTGGTCCCCCTAAGATACGCCGAAGAAGAGAGTGGAGAGATCGGCACGATCAGACCCGGGGGGAACCCTGCAAAAAAGGAACCGGGCACTAACAACAAGGGCGCCACAACCAGAGCCCGCACCACACGGAAAACAATGGACACATACTGCGCCCGAAGCACCCTGGGGCCGAAACTGAACCACCTAAGCTGATCCCCTGCACCGACTAGCATACTAGGGGAGAAGAAATCGTCCCCAGACCCCCCAAACAAAGACCCACCTTCAGGAACCTGCGCCCCCCCCCCAGCCAAACTAGAGGAACCATTCTCACCCCCGCCATCGCTGAGACCTGAGCACGGGAAGGGGAAAGCCCCCACCAACATAATTGCAACCACAGCAGTTGCGGATGAAAGGAATAAAGACGAGATTTGCCCAACTGGCCCTAGAAACGTGTGGCTGAAGCTGGGTTGCAGTGAGCTTTTGGAAGCTTGTGATTCAAAGTCTCCAGAGTCTGAGCAGAGTCAGTTGCAGTCTCTGCAGTCCCTGACAGGACCGGCAGAGGCATGGCAACCGCCCCTGATCCCCCGGCACCAGCAAAGCCCCAACACCTCCAGCGAGACACTGGATGAAGAAACAATGCGCCTCAGAAGTTCGCGGCAACTCCAACTGCCCGCTACCCTTCTGTTTTCCGCCAAACACCCGGTCAAATTGAGACCACAAGCTCTGCTACCCTTAAATTCCATCTTGACAGGCAGCGGCCAAAATTGCACACCAACGGGACTACAGCGCCCAAAAAAAGCGGCAACAATCAGCCAGAAATCCCCAAAGAGGAACGATCAACCTGGGGCGGACTCTCATTTTCCGCTGATTGAAGCTCCAAATATACAAAAAGCTTCAAGTAAAAGAAAGTACAACGAGATGGAAGCTCCAGCAAAACTCGGAAAACGCTGCTGCAAATGACGCGCACGAGGAACTCGCTTCGAGCAACCAGCCCGTGCCCTGTGACAGACTGCCCCGGTACCGCCTCCACGGGAGCACGGGCTTGGTCGGGAAGCAGCGGCAGCGAGGCAGGCGAAAGCTGCAAAACAAACGGCTGCGCTCTACCAGAACTGGCTCTTACCGTGGACGTCTGCCTGGAACAGAGGATTCAAAGCGAATGAGCAGGATTGCCGTCCCATGCCGTGAGCCAGGCTGGGGAGCAATCTTTGACTTCAAGGGCGGAAGACCCGCCAGGGCGAAAGGGCGTGGTGGCTTTAGCGGTCTTGGCCACGAAGACTCGTGCCCTGATACACGCGGGCGACCTCAAGTCTGCCAGAGCCTCTGGCTCACCACCCCTTACGTCCACGGAACCAGCTGGTGGCTCGCACCTGAGTGAGTCTGAATTCAGCGCGGATTTGCTAGCTCCCCTGGTGGAGACTAGTGGAACTGCAGAACAAAAACTTCACTCATATGATGGAAGAAATAATCGCCGAAATTCAGTCAAATCGCCAAGTCTCGTCCTTCATAATCTGTGGAGACCTCAACATCGCTCTCAAAATAAAACGAAAGCCGGAGAAACAACTGTCTCCTCCGAGAATGCTGAAGAATGGGAATACATCCAAGATCCTAAAATAAGCCCTCAGACAAAGAAAAAAACCAGCGCCCAAATCCCAAAGGGCGAACCGACCAAAACAAAAAAATCGCAAAAAAAAACAGGACAAATGAACCCAAAAAGACTTGGCCAAACTAAGAAGACTCAGCAAAGAGTACCAGCGGACACCATCCCGAAAACCATGATATGCAACTCCTTAAAGGAACTGTTTGCCAGACAGGGCAAAAGAAAACATGAGGTCCTCATGGAACTAACAGACGATGAAATACTCAAGGCCCTGACGGACCTGTAACCAGCAGTGAAGACAAGAAAGACTGCCCCAATATTCAAAGCCAGCAGGGCTCCAAACACTACAAAAGACAACTCGCCTATAAACCTTGCAGCCGAGCCCGCACAAGCCGAACCGAACACAGCAACGGGGGTGGCCGAACCGCCCTTACCATTGGGGCCTCAAACCATAAATTAACCCTCTGAATCTTCACCAACTAAAGACTTAGGAGACGTAGAGGCAGTCCAGCCCTGCAACATCGAACCCAAGAAAGCGGCTGAAAGCCGGGAGACTGGCAGGCAAGGCAGCCAAATAACATCCACGCCGGACCATCCGGAAGTCTTCCTGAAACCTAAACCCTCAAGATCCCAACACCCGAGAATATCCGCAGATGAAGAATGGCTGCTCTATGGCGGACAAAGTTTGGTGAGAAGATCTTCTCTTCCACACTTCTCACGCGAAGTCCGAACATCGAACCATCACCAGGAGCCGAGGGCTACCCAAGACTCTGACTATGAGGCTCCCAATAGAAACCAATCAGACCCATTGGGAGCGCAGAAAGAAACCCCTACCAAAAAAAACCCAGACCTAACGACAATAATGTCGGCCATAACGATAGGCCTATCGCCATTTGGGAAACTCTACGAGTCCTTAAACGAGACACTAAAAGACTACACCACGTTAATTGCTATGCTCCACACAAAGCTAATTTTCATCGAAGGCTTCATCACCGCAAAAGAAAATAGCATAAAAACAAGCGAGGACTCGTCTAACCTCGCCTATGCAAGCTCGAAAGCGAACAAAAAGTCAGTAATGGAACCCAAGCCTAAGAGCTCTTGTGTACACACACAAACTGATGCCCTACAAGGACCCTCTCAATTTGTATTTTCGGGCACTACAACTAAAAATGGCGCGGTCAACTACGATCAAAGTGAAATCATAAACATTAGTGAAGAAACATCATACAGATCGTCCAAACATTGAATCGAACACATTGAAAAAGAGCCATCTTCAAGTCAAAACGGAAATCAAATCGAATCAAATGACAAAGACCAGGCTTACCCGATCTTCTGCCTACAACATGGAACATCGACAGGGAAAACGGATACACCGGAACCAGGGCCCACACTCCAGAAGGCAAAGATCCAATCCTTAAAGGGTAGCCCTCCCATTCTTCAGGGCCCTCCTCTCGTTTTTAAGATCACAAATGACATAAGAGCTAAACACTCGCCAAAAACAGTAGAAGACTTTCTGGCTGACGACCAACTAATGAGAATAAGTTGAGAAAAGGGAAAATGGGAACAGCCCACCGCACCAACAAAAGAGCCCCCCATTCTATACAATGGAAGAACGAAGAAATAAGCTTCAGTGCACTTAAAGACCAAAACAAAACTAGTCGAAGGAAAGTATCATTTACCTCAAGATCTGAGCCTCCATCTTTGCATCAAGAAACCCCAAAACTGGAAAACTGACGTAAACACAGAGAAAGAGACAGACAATCAAGCAGAGACGATTCACGATGTGAACCAAATAAAAGGAGCTCAAAGGATCACCGACCTCAAGAAAATGAGCCGTCGGTGAGACCTCACTATAAATCAAAAACTGAAAAATACCATGATTGACGCCATCCCACTAAAATATCCGTTTGGACTCTAAAAATAGAGCAACGGTCAGAAAATCGGGATGAAATAATTCTCAATAGAAAAGGAGTCCTAACCCTCTTTGGATTCATTCCTGCACTTCACCAGATTAATTCAGAGGACCTGAAACTAGTGGACCCTTATCACTCTAACCATAGAGCAAAAACCAACTTGCACATTCCTTCAAAGAAAATACAGATGCTAATAATCAACGAAGCAGAGGACTTAGCTAAACTTGGCTTTAAGGTGTTCGGAAACTCGAAGGAAACCTAAAGAGCAGAGAGAAACTCAGGAAAATGACCCCAGGACGCCGAAAAGCAAAGGCACTGCGAGTAACAAGATAAAGGACCTTCCGGTCACTGAGAAACTGTGCCAGGAGCAGGGAGACCTTGGAAGAGGAACCGAATGGAACCCGAGAAGCGGGACAAACAGAGACCTAAACCCTCAAAATAACCAACGGAATTCAGCGAATAATGAACCCTTAAAAAAAGGTGCGCCTAAGGCGCCGCAAACAAGCAACTCACCTCTTATGAAACAATCAGAAACTCAACAACTAAATGAAAACCCGCAGGGAATCTGGTCCTGGCTGCCAAAAGCACTCGCAAAAAACGAACAAATAGCAACTCGAAGGTTGGCAGAGCGCCGACAACGACACCTTGCCAGCCGACAAATTCCCCACAGTTCTAAAACTTTGTTCCTGGAACACTCGCGGACACACCCACTTGACGACTCGAAACGATGCCGATCTGGTATCATTCAACGTGATTTGTCTTCAAGAAACATGGCTCGTCGACAAACCCATCCTGGACGGCTATGACGTAGTCCTGGCACCTGCAAAAAAAGGCCTTTTAGGCCGACCATCATCCGGATTGCAGAAATGGTGTAGGTTTAAGAATGAAAGAAACCTTGCTGTCAAACCGATCCATACTGGCAGTACTCATCGATCTTGAAGGCTGCGAAAGGATGTCAAGCACAGAAATAGCGATCTTGAACACCTACTGGAATCCGGCAGCATTAGACGCAAAAAAGTCACTCATATGATGGAAGAAATAATCGACGAAAATTCAGTCAAATCGCCAAGTCTCGTCCTTCATAATCTGTGGAGACCTCAACATCGCTCTCAAAAACCCCAGCTCAATAGAGGAGAAAAACTCCAATTCGACAAAAGCAACTCAAAGAGGAAAACTTTGGTGCAAACTGATGACCTCACGGCATATGTTAAACCTCGACACGGTCTTTTCAGAGAAAGACCGTTTGCCGACCTGGGAACAGGGAGCGTTGCGAGCAACAATTGACTATACCTACGTCTCCCTTCCCTTTTTGGACACCGTAACAACCTTTAAGGTGCGCAAGACAATAAACGGTGACCACAACCAACTAATAACGTGGTGAACCAACTTCTGCAGAACCGGCGACGAACCATTTGGCATTGAAGTAAATAACCAGGGAAATCGGCTAAAACTTTCAACATCGGCAGTAAGGAAGCTCACACAAAGATACTCCGAAGGGGGTATGTCGGAAGAAAATCCAGAACCTGACTATGTGCCTCTGCTCGTGGCTTTTTCCACAAAAAAGACAGCTCAAATTACCGACACCAAACATAAGCATACCTATGATGCCCAGTTAGCCCAAAAAAGATGCGAATTTCGAAAAATCGAGAGGCAACTGAAGCAAACAGTCCAGCGACCAGGGGTCAAAACTAGCAGAAGCCTCGAGAAACTACAGAAATTGGGTTAAAAATCATCGCTCAAATCTCTACCAACAAGATTCGGAAAAAGTACTGAAGGCGATTTGCGGCAACAAAGCAAGAGAATTTTGGTCCCTCATAAAAACCACGTCATCATAAAAAAAAAACTATCAATTCAATGGGGGAGCAGAAATGGATCGACCACTTTTCAACACTCTTTGAATCTGCAACCAAAGAGGACGTTGGGCCTAGAGAAAACGACCCCTCGAGCTGGTTATGTTTCGATGACCAAGAAGAAATCTTCGAGACTCTAAAAAAACTCACGAGCGGTTGGCCCAGATGGGATTTCCAATATGGACCTTAAAAAAAAATCTGGCAGAGTGGTCAAAACTATTAAAAAAGATCTTCATGAGATGCGCAAAATCTAAATCCATTCCACCATCTTGGACCAAGGCAACCATCGTCCCGATTTATAAAAAGGAGGATGTGTGTGACCCTACAACTTTTCGGCCAATCGCCCTCCTAGACTGCATTGGAAAGGTCTTCGGAGCCTTACTGCTGAAAAGGCTGCAAACTTGGACTAAACTTGCACCATGCCACAATCGATTCCAAACTGTCTTCAAAAAAAATATTGGCACAGCGGCGAACATCTTGGTCATCAGCTTATTAAAAAGCAAGATCCTTGAAGGAAAACCAAGATCTTTTGTGGCCTCGGTTGACCTTTCCCAGGCCTTTGACCTGGTAGATAGGTCACGACTTTGGTCAAAACTTGGAGGATGGAAATGTCCAAAGGAGGTCCTTCTACCACTGAAGGCCTTGCATACAAACACCACCCTCAGAGTACGATTAACCCCGCAAGGTCAAGTCTCAGCAGAAATCCTCACAAGTAGGGAGGGTCAAACAAGGTTGTCCTCTCGCTCGAGAGTTATTTCTCGGATGCATGGGCGACTTCAGTGCAACAGAAGATCTTACAAAAACCTTTCCGCCAAAACTGGCCGAGGTACAAATCAGCCGCCTTATGTACGCCGACGACCTCGCCCTGTTTGACCAGACCCAAATAGGCCTACAGAGACAACTGACAAACCTGCTACACTACACAGCGAAAAACAGTCTACAAATCAACAAAGAAAAAACAAAAATACTAATTCTAGAATCAGCATCGAAAAGATTGGACAAATTCAAATGGTATCTAGAAGATACAGAGATTGAAAGAACAAAAGAGTTCAAGTACCTGGAAGTGACCCTTGACGGTTCCCGCACAAAGTGCAATGCAAGAAAGCCTGAAAATAAAAATCAGAAAACTTGCAGCACAAGGCAAAGCTATAGATCTCAAATTCGGAAAATTTTCAACAATCCCGGTAATTGAATTCTACAAGAAAAAAGTAGTACCATCAATTACATACAGAGCCGAAGCAATGCCCCAAATTCCAAAAGAACTCTGGACAAAGCTTGAAGGGCATTTTTGGAGAAAAGTGTTGTTTGCCAAACTCAACTTCAATGCCAGCGATTCGACGAGAATTGAGCCTCCTCTCTTTAGCAGGCACGGTAAATATCAACTCGGTCCTGCTGTTACGCTCACCTGGTTCCCACGGGGGCGTCGACCGGAACTGGGCCGCTGTTATTTCCACCAGCGTGACATGTAGCGGCGAGATGACTGACTGGACTGGCCCGCTCAGCCTAGTTTGTCTGGCTCGCAAGAATATTCTTCTGCAAAGGAAAAGAGGAATTAACCACCCGTGGAATTGAGTGTCAACCCACCTTCCCGACTCCCGCTGTCTTCCCACTGATCACTCTTGATGTCCCCTCCTTAGTCTCACCTGATGGTTTGGAAGGATGAGCTCTCCATCCTGCGTCGACTGCAGGGGCGCGTTGATGACCAGTTACTTGACTGGCGTAGAGGAATTGGTGAGTTCCAGTATTGACTCTAAAGTCCAATTGTTCATAAGAGTTCAAATGTCTGCGCTTCGCTCTGTCCGATTCTTTGCAAGTTGCCGATTAATCCACTCGAAGATTTCCAAATGGCAAATCAGGTAAGTTTTGTGGGGGGTAACTGGTATTGTCCTTGCTTTCTCCCCTTAGGGGCCGGGGTACGGCGATGAAGCAGAGTTGACTGCGCCGACCCGAAATGAGGTGAGACCCCCGTGGTAAATCAGGTAAGTCCTTGGGGGTAGCTTGAATGGCCTTAGAGAGTCCCCTTGCTCACCTTGCTGTCTTTGTCTCCTTAGGTGTTGGAGGGCGGCCGCGAGATGGAGAGAGCGTGATGGAATGCTGAAGTACCGCCAAGCAGGTGAGTTCAGCGCGGCGCCGTAGGAATGCGAAGCGATGCTTCAAAGACTTCTGTCTTTCAGTTCCGTGGCGAAATGGATCAGGATTCAGGTAAGGATTAAAGTTAAAACTCCTGTTCTAACCTTTATCCTTTTTGTCTTCTTGTTTCAGGAGTCCCAGGACTGAAGCGGGTGTGGCTGAAGACTGGAGCTGCTGAAAACACGGTGAGTGTTACGCTGCAGCAAGCAGAATAACGCGAAGCATGTGTGGCTGTCCGGGCGTGGTTTAAGTAGCCTTGAAAGAAGATCCAGGTAAGTATTCTTCCACAGCCCCACCCAAGTAACAAAATAGTCCTTTCAGTAAAATAGTCCCTCCTAAGCCTCATTTGGCTTGAGTCTTCATGCAGCATGGTCTGCCTCAGGTGAGTATGCAGCATGGTCTGCTTCAGGTAAGTTATCAATAATGAGCCTGGATCCCATGGCGCCAGGACTGACTTTATCTTTGAGCGTGGCGCCAAAGGCGCCAGGACTGTACCCAAACAGCCCCTAACTGGGGCTTTTGGGCATGCTCCAAGTGGCATGATGCCTGCTTCCGGGGCTGCTGGGCCTGGTCTGGTCTTCCGGGGGCAGGCATCATGACACCTGCTCTACCGCAAGTGCATCGCCCAAGACAAACAAAACATCTACACAATGATTGGCGAGGAAATGAAAATGGACACAGTGACAATGTCGACAAAATGGAAAACGGAAAGTTTAGCATCACTGGATTCAGTAGCTTGTACAGAAGCTGACCTGTCCTCAATCCCGGTCAGTGACCGGAAAACTCAAAAATCTGGACTGGTCAATCACCATAGCAGATGCTACAGCAAATAAACTTTTAAGTCATCTTCCTCATACCCAGTGCAAAGTAAATGAACAAACGAGATTCGCCACATTTGAGGTATCTCAGAAACAAGCGAGTGCTGATTCTGCGACGCCCAAAAGGAAACAATTCGCCACCTACTAATGGTCTGCCCAAAAAACCAAGCGATAAGATCAGCTTACCTCGACCACCTACTCGCAAATGAACACTTTGATGCGGACCAATGGTGGCTAAGACTGATTGGAGTGGATCGAAAAACGTGGCAAATCGCCTTGGTAAAGATCATCCAAGAAACATTGAAAATCCTGGGCATAGGCCCCTGAGGACTTGCGGATATAAAGGAACAAAATTTTGTAAAGTTCCTTTTTGGAACAAACACAAGTGAGAAAAAAAATAAAATAAAGACAAGAGCCCCTGAAAGGCCCGACAGCAGGATCAGAACCCACCAGATCCCAAACGGATAACGCCCCATGGAAGGGCCAGCCTGTGAGGAGTGACTTTCCGGGACACCATAAAGCCAAGGCCACATACACTGACCACAGATAACACAGGGCAACAAGGAGCCATACTACTGCCCACACAAGAGGCGCACGACACAGATGTCAGACACCAAACCAAAGAACACCCCAGCAAAAACCAGATCCACAGCAAAAGGGTGAAACGCACAGATGGAACTATACTGGAAACACCCCCAGGAGGGGAAACAACACAGCAGCAAGACAGAAGACCCAAACACAGAAACGGAAACAGCAGGCACAGACCCCATGGCGATAAATAAAGAGGACCTACAGGAATGCCTGAGAAGCATGGAGAACAGAATGATGGAATCCCTCCAGACACAACTGGGCACTATTCGGGAAGAACTAAAGTCCTCCCTGCAGGAGGTGAGGAAAGACATTGTGGCTCTAGGGGATAGAGTGGATGCCACGGAGAAGGACCACTCAGAGACAACCGAAGAGGTAAAACGGAACAGCATCCTCCTAGAACAGATTTCCAGAGCCACACATCTAGAGCTGCAAGCGGAGGACCTTGAGAATCTCACGAAGGTCCAACATACGAATCAAAGGCCTGGACGAAACGATTGGGGACAAAGTCCTTTGAGATATAATCCAGCAGTGCTTCAGCAGCTTGCTCGAAGACACCCCACCAGAAAACATATCCATCGACAGGATACATAGAGTGGGGCCCAAACGAAACGACCCGGGAACCAGACCAAGTGACGTACTCGTGGCAATGACCTCATACTTAATGAAAGAGGAAATATTACGAGCAGGCCGCATGCAACAGACAGTTACCATAAATGGCAGCCTGATCCATCTCTTCCAGGATTTAGCCCTAGCCACGCTTCACAAAAGAAGACTGATGCAACCAGTCACGAGGGCACTGAAAGCCAAAAAGATCATATACAGATGGGCATACCCCTTCGGACTACAATTCACGTGGGAAGGCAAACCACAGAGGATCTCCACATGCGAAGAAGGGATAGCCCTGTTACAACTAGAAGAGGAACCCCAGGAAAATTTTGAAACGCGCCAACCGAGAAAGGGGGAGAGACCCAGACGATGGGAATGGTCCCTTGACACCAGAAGTCGCCGAGAAAGAGAACCCGTACCAAGGGGCTCCAAACCACGATAAACTTTAAGGTAACAAGCACCACATAATAACAATGAGTAAATCATCAAAGAACCCGGAGACAGAACGGAGGAGGAACCAAAGACCAGGAAAAAGAACACAATGAAAGGTAAATCAGAGAGGAGATTGAACTAAACTTGGGCGGAGAGGAAGGGGTAGGGAAATCTTGGAACCCACAACAAGCCCAGACACGCCCTGGCGAATGGGTTGCTGGGGGAATCATAGGACCCAACGCTCCAGGCAGAACCCGGAGGAGGCACAAAGACTCCTTGGTCCCACCACCTTGAGGGTGAAACAAGTTTGCAAGTTCATAATGGTTACGGTTTGGTTATGTTATGTTAAGATTTTTCAAGGCATGGTCCGCAACTATACCCCGCACACCACCTATCGCTGAAAGAGGGCACACGGATATTAAAGAATCTCCCACACAAGACTCATGCCTGAGCAAACGTTCATTACCCTGAATGTACAGGGCCTAAACTCGCCAGTGAAACAACGCAGTATATTAACACGCTTGACAAAACTCCAAGCCGCAATAGTATTCCTACAAGAAACACACCTGCTCACGATAGATGAGAAACGGATGTCCCCTAAAGCCTTCCCCTAACAATACTTTGCAACCGGAGAAGGGGGGAAAAAACTAGAGGAGTCGCAATCCTACTAAACGCGAACCTACCATTCAAGAACAAGGGCATATATAGAGACACAGAGGGCAGGTTTCTGCTATTCAAAGGGACCCTGCACGAACAAACATATACCCTAATAGCACTATACGCCCCAAATGATAGACCAGACACCTTCCTGGGCGAAATCCCGCGAAACCTGGCCAGGCGATGCGAGGGACAAATTATAATAGAGGCAGACTTTAACTGCGTAATGGACCCAACCCTAGACAAGACCCCCCGTCCCCCAAACCATGGCAGACGGCAGAAACAGACGAGCACACTAGGCAAACTGTTCAGGGACCTTGGGGTAATAGAGACGTGGAGATTCTTTCATGGCACAGAAAAGGAATTCACCCGTACATAGGGGATATTCGAGGATAGACATGATCCTGACCTCATCCACCCTCAACCCACAAATAGAAGACGTGCAAATAGGAGTACAATATCTCACCGACCATGCCCCAGTTATACTAAAAATGATCCCCACAAAATAGACGCCCCGCACAAACAGAACCTGGAGACTAAACAAGATCATACTCGGAGATGTTGCCCTTAGAGCTCACATGGAAACAGCGATGAACAACTACTTTGAAGAAAACGCCAACAGGGACACAAACTCAGGGGTAATATGGGACACAGGGAAAGCAGTAATGCGTGGGGAACGTATATCACAAACCACAGCATATACGTGGGAGAGAAAGCTACTCACAGAAATTTGAGCTAGAACTAAGGGAAGCAGAGACATAACATAAGGCTAAACAAACACCCAAAACAGCAAGAAACCTTCGAAAAAGTGAGAGCCCAACTAGAAACCCACAGGGCAGATCACACCGCTTATTCCATACTACGCACTAAAAAGTCCTACTACGCACACGGGGGCAAAGCTAACAAATTCCTAGCAGCTAAACTCAACAAACAAGAAACCTGCAACTACATAGTGAGCCTTAAGAACCCAAAAGGAGGATAAGTACATCAGAGGACGAAAAATTAGACTTCATGGAAAAATTCCACCGGGACCTCCTCGAAAGAGAGGGACTATCCCCACAACTTCAGCTAGACTACATGACCAAAATAGCCCTCCCCCAGATGACAGACGAAGACAACTTGAATCTTCAAGCCCCCATAACGGCCCAAGAAATGAGCAACGCCATAACACAACTCCCACATAACAAAACACCTGGGCTGGACGGGTTCGGGAACGGATACTGCAAAACCTTCAGAAACCAGCTCCTGGGCCCACTAACAAACCTTTTCAACTACATCAGTCACGCCAGACATGGGGAAATCGACTACGGTCCTAATCCTTAAACCAGGGAAAGATCCCACAGACTGCACAAGTTACAGGCCAATATCCTTACTTAACAGCGATGCCAAATTATATGCAAAGATCCTGGCAAACAGGCTGGCGAAGGTCTTACCCCAAATAATCCACAAAGACCAAGCAGGATTTATCACAGGGAGACACACACAGGACAACATCAGGCGGGCGGTAGACATTATAGAAAAAGGGAACAAAACAGAAATTCTCCATTGCAGCCTTGGACGCACGCAGAGCTTTTGATAGTTTAGACTGGGTGTACCTGAACTTAACCCTGAAGAAGTACGGCTGTGACCCCACCTTCATAAGGATGGTCTTGGCGAATTACAAACTCTCCTCAACAACATTCATAATTAACGGCAGATCCACTACAACAATACAAATCTGAAGAGGTACTCGATAGGGCTGCCCACTATCCCCCCTTATATTTGCAATGGCAATGGAACCAGTGGCACAAACCAGAAGACAGGACCTAGAAATACAAGGGGTATTAGCAGGAGGGCTAGAACACAAAATAGCGTTATACATGGACGATATCCTACTGTTCCTGAGACACACTGCCAAATCACTACCCAAAACCCTAGAAAGATTACAAGAATTTGCTAGGGTATCAGGGTTCACCATTAACTACGCAAAATCAAAAGCCCTAAACATAACCGAAGAGGAGAAGATACCCCAAAAAATGGCGACACAATATCCACTAATCTGGGCACCCAAGGCCATAGACTACCTAGGAGTTCAACTGACACAGGAATATAGACACCTATACGGAGAAAATATATTGCCACTGTGGAAACAATTAAAGGAAGACCTCCTGAGGTGGGACGCCCAGGAACTATCATGGTTTGCACGTATAACCGCACTCAAGATGACCCTTCTACCCTGCCTCCTATATGTAATTAGCTCCCTCCCGATAGAGATACCCTCCCCTCCAAAATGTGCAAAAAACTACAAAAGGACCCGATATCCTTAGTATGGAATGGGAAGAAGCACAGAATCCAAAAAGGAATCTTAACCAGGCCACCCTTACTGGGCGGACTGGGACTACCCGACATGGAAAGATGCACACTGGCAGCCCAGATAGCCCCGATGCTAAAATGGAGGGGAGGGGGCCCACATAAGGGATGGGTGGGAATAGAAAAGGGAGAAACCAGAATCCCACTAGGGACTTTGCAAGCCCTACGGGCAGGGGCCAGAGGGGTGGAGGGACAACTATTAGAATCCACCCGCACTTCACTAAAAGCATGGGACACCGCACTCAGAAAACACTACATTGCCCCGGGACTAGGCCCCTTTACACCAATGGCACACAATTAAGACTTCACCCCGGGTAAACGGGATAGATTTTTGGGCAAACTAGGGGCGACCACAGCCGACCCCCCCCCCTGAAAGAATTCTACCACGACGGAACCACTACTACTGGGAACTGCAGTGGAAGGGGTCTACCCAGAGACGGGCAATAACGCAACCCTTATTACGCAACTACTAAAGGCGGAAAAAATAACTCTGGCCCAAGGATGGAAAAACCCTGAAAGCCCAATCGTCGCGTGCTGGTGGGTTAAAATATGGCACATACTGGCAATACTCCAACCCAAGTCGAGCCCTTTGTTCCACTTTTTGGCAGGCTTCTCCACAGAAGCCTCCAAAAGTGGTGCCACTCTGTCTGGGTACCACAGGAGGTGTGGGAGGGGGTTTAAGCACCCTGGACTGAGTTACCTTGGTAACTCAAGTCGCACTCTTGTGTGATTGGCCCAAGTGGTGAGCCGGCCGGCTCACCACTTAGCATGTTTGATTGACAGCTAGGCTGAGTGAATGGGGGTATGCTGCATAAAAGCAGGGCTTTGGGGACTGGAACATCAGAAGTCGCCACAGGACCTGAGAATTCGACGAGGGAGAAGCTGAGCCGACCTACCACAACGACACCACCGGTGGAGCCCTGCGGAACCGACTCACCACTTCCCGACGACGGAGAAGATCTCCCGGCTGGAGAGGCTTCTTCCCCTGAATGGTGGGCACAACCAGTTTTACCTTCCTTCTTCGCACCCCAGACCGGTTTGTGGTCGAACTGCCCGTGCCAAGCACCCCGGTGGCCGGATAGCCACTTACCACTGAACCGCGAATCAACGGACCGCTCCTTGTACCTGAGAAACTCTGTGGCTGGTTTCTTCCCTGGCAGTGCAACGGACTCCTGTCTTCCTCCACGACGAGATCCTCTCTTCCCCCAGACGAAGCACCGACTTACACCCGCTGCCAGGAACAACTGCCCCCGCTGGAGTCTTCTCACCACTTTAAGGCACTGTGTCTGCCAGGCCTCCCTTTCTAAAGATTGCTACAAGGTAATAATAACTCCTTAACCTTCTGGACTGGGCTGGCCGCCTTGACCCTCTAACTGGTCCCTTTCTTTGGTCCAACTCCTTTTTGAACCTTTTCAAGACTTTTGTGCACTGCAACCGTGTGACCTTGGACACATTTCGTTTCGATCCTTTTAAAGCGGATCCAGCCTACTGACTCTGAATTCACGGTTTTACTTTGCCTTCCTCTCTTGTTATGTTCTCGTAAAAGCGTTGGGATCTGTTTCAATTTGTTCTCTGCTTTTCTCTCCCTTTTTAAAACGAACTATTAGAGTGCCATCTACGTTAAGCGCTCACCGCTGTTTGAAAATAAGTGGGGCTTTACTTAAGACTTGTGTAATATTCTTTTAAGGGAGTGTATATCTTTTAGTGACCGTGTTTTTGAATTGCTTACTATTAGTGCTGTGTGTTTTTCTAGATGTGGTTTTAAATAAATAATTATCTCTTTTACACCAAGCTCTGGTCAGTGTTTACTTGTTCTACTATGTTCTTTTGACCTATTGTGAATACTCTGTATACTGCCTAACTCTTCTTGAGGGAAGTCTGACTGCTCAGCCACAGCTACCAGGTAAATCTGGGTGGTACAGACTGCTACCAAGTGGGATTACTGCCAAACACCTGTAGTCCTAAATCTTTTGCAGTGATCCCAGAGGGAACTGCACAGGTTTCGAGGGGATTGGGTCCTCCGACGTATTCCATATCTATGACAGTAATCACCACAGCTGTGCTGCTTCGGAAACTTTTTCGGCGTCTGCGTCCTGCGTCGATGACGTCGATGCGCCGCCGTCGAGGACCTCCTCCGACGTCCGACGTCATCCGATGTGATAAGTAGGACGCACGACGCCAGTAGCCTCAGTTCCGTTTTTTCCGCGAACGTGTTGCTTCGTGTTTCTCGGTTCTAGCCTCGACTCTTTGGAGTTCTGTTCTTTCTGGTTCTTCGAGCCTGTTCGTTTGTGAATATTCCTTCGCAGCGATGTCTTCCACTTCGTCTTCAACCCCGCGTCCGGGCTTCAAGAAGTGCGGGGTGTGTGGGTCCAAGATGTCGGTGACTGACTCGCACGACGCCTGCCTCTGGTGCCTCGGGGAGGCCCACGACACGGATGACTGTGTCGACTGCCTGTCGCTCACTTCCAATGCCTTACGCGAACGTAAGAAGAAATTGTCGGTAGGTCGGGTGTCCAAGCCCCGGAAGTCGAAGTCGGCGGGGCTTTCGACGGATGATTCGAGGGGTGACTCTCCGCGTCATCGTCGGAGGTCTCGTCGGTCTTCTTCTAGGAGTCGGTCTCGCCACTCCTCTGCCTCTTCGAGGCGTTCTCGGAAGCGCCGTCACCGGTCGCCTTCCAGGTCCTCTTCCGAGGACTCTGCCCGGCACGTCGGTTATCCCACCAGCCGTGCGACGCCGGAGGAATGGGCTTCCTTCGGGAAGAAAATGTTGGCGATTCTTGAGTCGCAGGGTACTCAACCGTCCGCGCCCCCGAGTGGGGTCGGCCGTGTGAGGTCGAGAGACGCCGCTCGCAAGAGTGGTCGGCACGAGTCACGGGAGAGGTCCCGTTCGGACAAGGAGGCTCGTTCTCGCCGTACCCGTTCCAGGTCCCGGTCCTCGACGCGATCGAGACCGTGTGCACCTGTGATGTCTTCGAGGAAGACATCGACGTCTGAGGCGTCAAGGGCGTCGACAGGCTTTCTCGAAGCTCCGGCTCCGAGGAAGTCGTCGAAGCCGTCGACGTTCAGGTCGTCGAGGGACACGCTCGGGGCTCCGGCTTCGAGGGCTGTGTCGACGCCGCCGATATTGGAGGCGCTGCATCTGACGTCGACGCCGATTTCCTCGACGTCGACGCCGATCCTCTCGGCGCCGTTGCCGGTTTTCTCGACGGCGGCGCCGATTCGCTCGACGCCTTTCGTGTCGGAGGTGCCCCGTGTCTCGGGTGTACCCCCTAGGAAGGCTCTGGCTAAGAGCAGGCACTCTCAGGTGCCTTTCCACCACTTGGATTATATTTCGGAGGCGGATGAGGATTCGGTTGGCCTGGTTCCTGATCAGGTGCCGGATGACATTGTCTCGGGCCATAGTCAATTTGACGATTTGAGGCAGTCGCTGCATGATGCTAGTGGTCTGGACACCTCTCCGGAGGTGGAATTTGGTCGGCCTGAGCCTGGCTCCCATGCCGATTCCTCATACCGGCGCCTTATGGCTAGGGTGTCTGAGTATCTGGGATGGTCTGCTCCCCCAGGGGAGTTTGTGCAGGATGATCTGACGGACATCCTTGATGTTGGTCCCCCATCTGACCCGGTTCTGCCATTCCATATGGCTTTACAGCGTAGGGTGGCGGCGGCTTGGACTGCTCCGGAGAGTCTCCCGGCAGTGGGCAGATCCTTGTCGCGGAAATACCGTCCAGCCAGTGGCGACCCCTGCTACTTGACCAGGCACCCCACTCCGGAAAGTTTGGTGGTGCAGGCGGCCACGGCCCCGGCAAAGCAGGCGTCGTACCCTACCATCCCTCCTGATAGGGACGACAAACGTTTTGATGGCTGGGCGAAGAAGGTGTTTTCTTCTGGTGGTATGGCGCTTCAGGCGGCCAACTCCATTTGTGCCTTGTCACGTTTCACGCACACTCTGTGGAACTGTGTTGCGTTAGCGGCTGAACATATTCCCGAAGGGGACGAACGGGTTGGTTTCCTTGCTTTGGTCCAGGATGGTAAGGATGCCATGTGTGAGTCCGTTCAGTCGGGTTTGGACTTAGCTGAATGCGTCAGTAGGTCCATGGCGGCGAGCACCGTGATACGCAGGTTTGCGTGGTTGCGGAAGTCGGGGTTTGCTCCTGATGTGCAGTCCCGGCTCCTCAACATGCCCTTTGATGGTGAACATCTTTTTGGCAGCAAGGCTGACGAGAGCCTTGAGAGGTTGCAGACCTCAAAAGCTGCAGCGAAGTCATTGGGCGCTGCAGTTCGCCAACCTCCGCCTTTTCGTCCTAGGGGACAGCAGTGGAGGGGTGGCTCCTTTCGCTATTACTCGTCCTTTGGTAGAGCGAGAGGAGCTGGCAGTCAAAGGGGCCAACGCAGGGGTACCAGAGGTGGACGACAGGGTACCCGTGGTGCCAAGGCCGCTCGGGCAGTTGCCTCTTTGCCCTCAGGTAACGCCGCAGCCGCTCCTACTCAGTCATGAGGCCTTGTCCCATGGTTCGCCGGTTGGGGGAAGGCTGGCGCAGCATCTTGTAGAGTGGCGTGCCATTACTTCGGATGTGTGGGTTCTGGAGATCATAACCCACGGCTACTGTCTTCCCTTTCGGCACAGGCCTCGCGACAATCCACCGGGGAACCTCTCTTTGAAGTGTCCGGATCCGCTCCTTGCGCAGGAAATTCAAGCCCTGCTGGAGAAAGGCGCCATAGAACTGGTGCCTGTAGCGGAGAGGAACAAGGGATGGTATTCCCCTTATTTTTTGATTTCCAAGAAAGACGGGGGATTGAGACCCATCATGGACTTGCGCGGTTTGAACAAACTCCTCAGGAAGGACAAGTTCAAGATGGTTACTCTCTCTCAAGTCCTCCAGGCCCTTCAGCTTCAGGACTGGTTGGTGTCACTCGACCTCAAGGATGCTTACTTCCATGTGCCGATCCATCCCAAGCACAAGAAGTACCTGAGGTTCGCGGTTTTCGGTTTGACCTCCGCCCCGAGGGTTTTCACCAAGCTCATGGTGGTGGTGGCAGCGCATCTCAGGCAAGGGGGGATTCACGTCTACCCCTACCTGGACGATTGGTTGATCAGGGGGAGCTCTCCCGAGCAGGTCCTGGATCATCTGTCCGTCGCCTGCCACTCCCTTCACAGGCTGGGCTTCTCCCTCAATTTAAAGAAGTCCCATTTGACGCCAACGCAGAGGCTCCAGTACATCGGAGCAGTGCTCGACACTTCCCTGGGGCAGTGTTTTCCTCCCCAGGTGAGGGCTCTTCACATTCAGCAGATGGTGCGCAAGTTTCAGCATGCCCAGACGCTCCCAGCGTTCGAGTTCTTGAGGTTGCTCGGCCTCATGGCATCCTGCATTCTTCTGGTGCCAGAGGCTCGCCTGCGAATGAGATCTTTGCAGTGGGCATTCAAGATGCAATGGTCGCAGTCCTCCGGCAGGATGTCGGACCCGATTCAGGTGCCGCCCTCGGTCGCCCGGGACCTTCTGTGGTGGGCCGTCGAAGGCAACTTGATGAAGGGGGCTCCGTTTTGGCTTCCCTGGCCGGAGGTGACGATCGTGTCGGATGCATCCCTCACGGGATGGGGAGCTCATGCCAACGGGCTGACAGTCAGCGGTCGTTGGTCTCCGTCGGAGTCCAGACTCCATATCAATCTGTTGGAGCTGAGGGCCGTCAGGCTAGCCCTGAGGGCTTTTCTGCCGACTGTGCGAGGGAAGAATGTCCTGATCCTGACGGACAACACAGTGGCCATGCACTACCTCAACAAAAAGGGGGGGGCAGGGTCACTTCCTCTGTGCAGGGAGGCGATGCAGCTCGAGTTCTGGGCCATCCAGCAGGAAGTTTCGATCTCGGCAGTTCATCTGGCCGGAGTCGAGAACGTGACGGCGGACGCTCTGAGCAGGCAGAGCACGATCTCTCACGAGTGGGAGTTGGCTCAGGAGATTCTCCTGGAGATCTTCGCCCTTTGGGGGACCCCTCAAGTGGATCTCTTTGCCTCCAGTGTCAACCGGAAGTGCGAAAGGTTTTGCTCGCGGGAATTTCCTCCAAAAGGAGCCTTAGGAGACGCGTTCGTGGTGGAGTGGTCGTTCCCGCTGCTGTACGCGTTTCCTCCGGTCCCCGTCATCCCGCAAGTGCTGCGGAGGTTACGGAAGTTCGGTTCCCGGATGATCCTCATTGCTCCGGCGTGGGCTCGGAGGACGTGGTACCCGGACCTTCTCGACTTGTCCATCTGCCCTCCACGTAGTCTTCCCTACCGAGACGATCTGCTCTCACGGGAGGGGGGTCAGGTTCTCCATCCAGAGGTCGGATCCCTCAACCTTCACGCTTGGCTTCTGAAAGGTTGAGGTATAAGGATTGGGACCTCCCTGAAGACGTGATGGAGGTGTTGCTTTCGGCCCGAAGGCCCGCAACTAAGTCTCTGTACCGTTGCCGTTGGTGTAAGTTCTGCGACTGGTGCAGAGTTCAGAATGTGGATCCTTTTGCATGTGACATCCCCATGGTTCTGTCCTTTTTGCTTTCTTTGGCCCACAGGGGCTTGCAAGTGGGTACCGTTAAGGGTTACCTGGCGGCGCTGTCCATCTTTAAGCGCTCATCTGAAGAATGTTCTTACTTTAAAATCCCTTTAATTTCACAGTTTCTGAAAGGGCTCACTAATGTGTTCCCTCCGTCGCCTTTCCTGGTGCCCGGTTGGGATTTGAACCTTGTTCTTAGGTTTCTTATGGGCGCTCCGTTTGAGCCGTTACATTCTTGCCCTTTGAGGCTGTTGACTTTGAAAACTGTGTTTTTAGTTGCGGTTACTTCCGCTCGCAGAGTGAGTGAGTTACAGGCACTTTCTGTTAAGCCACCCTTCACTGTATTTCACAAGGACAGGGTTGTCCTTCGAGTTCGTCCTTCTTTTCTTCTGAAGGTAGTGACGGAATTTCATTTGGCCCAGAAGATTGTTCTTCCGGCATTCTATCCTCCTCCGCATCCTGGTAAGGAAGAGGAGAGGCTCCATAGGCTTGATCCTAGGAGAGCTTTGAGCTTTTATGTTTCTCGCATGTCCCGGGTCAGAGTGGACGATCAACTCTTTATTGGTTACGCTGGTAAGCGCTTGGGGCAAGCTGTGACGAAACAGACTTTGTCCCGCTGGATTATTTTGGCCATCTCGGAGTGTTACCGCTTGGCGGGCAAGGACCCTCCGGCTGGCTTGCGGGCCCATTCTACCAGGGGCTTGGCTGCATCTACTGCCCTGCAGAGGGGTGTTCCTATTCGCAACATCTGTGATGCTGCCACCTGGGCTTCAGTGCATACATTTGTGCGGCATTATTCCCTCGATTCCATCAGAGGGCAGGATCTGGCCTTTGGCAAGGCGGTCCTTTGCTCTGCTATTTGATTGGCTATTCTAAATTTTGTTTCTAAATTCTTTCCCTCCTCCTTGATTTGGTACTGCTTTGGGAGTCTGTCATAGATATGGAATACGTCGGAGGACCCAATCCCCTCGAAGAACAAGTTACTTTCTTACCTGGTAACGTTCTTTCGATGGGATGGTCCGACGACGTATTCCATATCGCTCCCGCCCTGCCTTCCCCGCTGCAGAATTTCTGTTGCGTTTGCAGCTTACGTTCCGCAAGGCTTTGTGTCGGACTGGCAGTTGACTATTGTCACACGTTCTGGGGGAAAAAACTACAACTGAGGCTACTGGCGTCGTGCGTCCTACTTATCACATCGGATGACGTCGGACGTCGGAGGAGGTCCTCGACGGCGGCGCATCGACGTCATCGACGCAGGACGCAGACGCCGAAAAAGTTTCCGAAGCAGCACAGCTGTGGTGATTACTGTCATAGATATGGAATACGTCGTCGGACCATCCCATCGAAAGAACGTTACCAGGTAAGAAAGTAACTTGTTCTTCTGCCTAACAGCGATCTTCAGGTGGGTGACCGTAGGGGACCCAGACTCTGAGAAGGTGAATCTGTATTCCAAAAGTAACAGTGTCATATTGTAAATCTATCTCTGAAAGTGTAACTAAACCTTCCTATTGGATTGCCTTTCCTAATAGTCCTATTGTGAGACAATATCTGCTCCTCAAGTTTAATGTGAGTGTAGCTCTAGCGTTGCGTACTGCACTTCTGGGCATTGACCGAACTGACCGTGTCTGTCGTTTGTGGCACAGGTGACACTGAAAACTTAGAACACCTCTTCACCAACTATGAGAGCCATTATCTGATATCTTATAAGAGTGATTGTAATTGTGCTGACTAATCTTCTCTCTGGTCTTATTTTTTTTTAATTATTTTTTTTTAGAAGGAACAAATCACAATCAGATTTTTTTTACATGGTGACATTTTATTGGAAATGTGTCGAAATTATTAATCTTTTCAGTTGCTGAACCCAACTGTAAAATGCTATTTATGTTTTTAAGTATAGAGATCTAATTTTATTGATGTATTTATTGTTGCTGCTATATAATCTCATCTGAAGATTTTATTGAGGTTCATATTGTTTTATTAGTGATGTTCTTATTGTACTTGTGTTGTGTACACAACGTCGTATGGCTGCGAGTATCCAATAAAAGAATTGCTTTGGTGAGTGCGAGATGTGGGTTCCTCCAGAATCCTATCTAGTACATTAAAGGCCGTTCTAGATTCACATCGCTCATCCTAGGGAAATGGCACTGGCTTTCCATCCCAGCTGCAATACTCTGTGATGGCTGCCGTATCTATAAAGCAACAGTGCCTTGTACACCTGCCTACCTAGCTGCACATCCCTGTTGGCGACATGGGTCACGCTGATGCCCAAGGATAAATCGGGAAACAGGCTTTCTCTTGCTTCATGCCTGGCAGCTGGAACACTATCTCAGCAGCAACCCAGACCACTGCAACAATCTTGTAGTTCCAGAAGGAACTTAAGGCCTTACTTTCCAGTCATCAGCTAGGTGCCAGCTAGACTCCTTGTGTTCCTGCATCACATACTGCGCCCCATAATTCAACTTTTCCTCCTTTCCACATATGCTATTCTCAATGACCTGTTCAGTGCTCCATTGCATCCTGGCTGGGTTCATTCCGGACCTCAGGCTAGGAGTCTGGGGTGGAACTTCTTTGGCCCTTGAGAAATTCCTTGGCTTCTCACTGGCACTGTCTAGTGATAAAAAAATAACTTTGTTGTGCCAGCCCCATCGGATCACATTTATTGTGTTTCCAGGGGTAACAGGTTCTATCAGAACAATAAAATGCTACTATACGCAAGATGACCTCGTCCAGGAAATGTACTGAATGACACCCCTCTAATAGTACACCGGATTACACTGTGGGTAGTGTCCCAGCCAGAAATCTTGAGCTGGAGACCACCAGGGGGTACGGACTATGATGGCTGCGAGGAAGTCCAGCGCTGCTACATCCCGTCCTGCAAACCTGTATTTCAATGGATCTTGATAGATATTGGTGCCGATACTTAGTCCATCATCCTATAAGGCTCCGCAACAAGTGACTAAGCCCTCTGTCTCGGCATCCACAGCTACGGAGCCGAAAGAAGAGCCCTCGGCATCGATTCCTTTCAACCGCTTTCGCTGACAGTCTTTCTTGACTCAGTTGATTTTTGGCACCGAGGAGTACGAAGAGGTCAACCCCATCTTTGTGGGATCGGCTGGTGTCGACTATTTAGAGGACCGTGACAATTTGGTGGCACTTGCTTAGGGCAGTCAAGGTGCCAGTGGATTGGACACATTTTCAGACCTTGAGATGCAACAAAAATAACCCTACACTCGCTCTCATGTCAAGTTTAGGATAATAGTAGAGAAAGTGGTTCACACCCTTAGCCCCAAGTCGTCCGCCACTCCCCATCAAGGGTATGACCGTACAGATATCCTGGATGAGGGCCCGGCTATTGAGCACAACATGCCCTTCAATCGGGCCATAGCTGACCCTTTGGCGTCCATCTGGCGAAATCCATCCCCCACCTCACGAGTACCAATGTCATGGGGAAGTACGGGGCGACGAGAGGGGACCCTGCCTGCCTTGTAAGGGCTGGTATGATATGGCATTTGTAACGCGCCTATACACAAGTGTTTCAAGGCGCGACGAGGCGGGGGGGACAAGGGGAGACAGACAACGATCCTACTAGGCCAGGTGTCATTCAGATCGCGCAAGTGCAAGGGTAGAGGGGACTGGGAAAAAGTGCAAGGGGAAGGGAGAGGGGGAAAGTGCTGTACATGGTTAGTAGAATACAAGATAAATAATAGGGCCAGCTGGTGGCAAGTGCAAGGTAAGTGCCGGGAGAAGGGGCTGTAGGATACAGAGACAGTCCCGTAGTGCAGGTAGGCAGTTGAGGGAAGAGTGGCTGGGCCAAGGACAGAGATCGGGTAGTGAACCGGTAGCAGATTCAGTCCAGGTTCAGTGTTTTTAGCAGGGGAGAGAGGGAGAGAAAGCGGAGGCAAAGAGTAAGGTTTTGAGGTGCTTCCTGAACCAGAGATGGTCCTCCTCAAGTTTCAGGGAGGCAGGAAGGCTGTTCCAGAGGGAGGCCCCTCCTGCGGAGAGAGATCTACCCCCAGCTCGTTGCTTGGAGAAGCGGCTGACCCTGAGGTAGTTGGAGGTGGATGAGCGAAGAGCTCGAGAATGAAGATATTTCGGAAGAGAGAGTTGAAGGTATTTTGGCCCAAGGCCCCAGAAGGCCTTGTGGACAATGCAGAGGGTTTTGAACTTAATCCTCGCAGCCACTGGGAGCCAATGTAGTGATTTCAGTCCTGGAGAGATATGGTCCTTGGGCTTGAGGCCAAGGACAAGTCTTGCAGTCCTGTTCTGGATAAGTTGCAAAGGGCGGAGAGTAGAGGCAGGAAGATTTAGATAGAGGCTGTTACAGTAGTCCAGCCTCGAGAGAACCAGGGCTCTGGAGACAGTGAGCTTCTGGGGGAAGGAGAGGAAGCGAAGGAAACCTCTGAGGAGGTGTAGCTGGTAGTGTGACTTCTTAGAGACGTCAGATATGTGAGGAGAGAAAGAGTGTGGAGTCGAAGATGTCTCCAAGGTTTTTTGTTTTGCAGGTTGTTAGGGAGAATTCTCTGTTTAGGCTGAATTTCCTAACCTAGTGAGTCCCCCAGCAGCTTTGCTGGATTTTTGGGGTTTATTTTTTCTCCTGCCAAGAGTGAGACTCTTTTACCCTCACTCTTGGACATGACTTGAGAGTGTTTCTGTGACTTGCTATGTGCTTATGGGCTAGGGGGTATTTTTTCCCCATAGGCTATCATTGGTTTTTGAATGTGTGTTACACAGCACCCTCAGTGCAGTAACACAGGGGTGTCATAGAGACCCCCAAACATAGACTCCACACCCTGGGACTGACTACTGTCTCCCTGGGTCTGTAAAGTCACCATTGACTTTACTAGTCTTAACTTAGGAACTTAACCAGTACAAACCATCTTACTGTGGAAGTACTGGTAGGGGCAATTAGATTGCCCCTGGGTCTGTTGTCGAGGGGGTACTGTCCCGTCCCCCCTCGCCGAGTTCTGGCTGGTGGCAGTGGATACCATGGAAATATTCCACCGGAATATTTCCCAATGGGCTTTCCCATTGTTTTTAATGCACCACTTTTTGGTGCAATGTTAAAGATACCGCCGGTTTATTTATTTAATATAAATTCACCGGTTGGGATTTTTTGCCAGAACTTGCCGCCAAAATGGCGTCTAGGTTCACTTCAGTAACCCTGAACCCGAGTCGAGCCTTTGTTCCACTTTTGGCGGGCTTCTGCACAGAAGCCCTCCACAGTGGTGCCATCCTGTCTGGGTACCACAGGAGGTGTGGGAGGGGGTCTAGGCACCCTGGACTGAGTTGCCTTGCCAACTCATGTCACACTCTGGTGTGATTGGCCCAAGTGGTGAGCCACCCCGCTCACCACTTAGCATGTTTGAGTGACAGCTAGGCTGTATGAATGGGGGTTTGCTGCATAAAAGCAGGGTTTTTGGGACTGGTTCTTCAGAAGTCGCCAGAGGACCTAAGAAGCCGAAGAGGGAGAAGCCGAGCCATCCCGCCAAGACGACACCACCGGTGGAGCCCTGCAGAACCGTCTCACCACTTTTTCCGACGACAGAGGAGATCTCCCGCCGGAGAGTCTCCTTCCCTTAACTGGTGGGGACAACCAGTTGCTGCCTTCTTTTCGCCGTCCCGAAGCATCTTGCGGCCGCCTTGCCTGTGCCAAGCACCCCGGCAACCGGGATACCACTTTTTACCTCAACCGTGAAAGAGGGGTAAAATCCTTTGTGACCGGAAAACTCCACGGCTGGTCTCATCCCTGGTAGTGCAACGACCTGCAGCTTTCCTCCACGTCGAGATCACCTCTTCCTCTGGACGACGCCGCGACTTGCACCCACTACCAGGAACAACTACCACCGCTGGAAGATCCTTTCCACTTTTAAAGGTACTGTGTTCCGCCCGGCTTCCCTTGCCACCAATTGTACGGGATAGATTTAGCCCTCGGCTCTCGAACCTGGGTAAGCCTGGGACACCCTAACTAAACTTTTTTCTAAATTCAGTAAAACCGTTTCTACTCACCTGCAAAGACTTGTGACATTGTGTGATCTTGGGCATATTTTCGCCTGGCTCTCTCTAAAGCGGGCCACGAACCAATTCTCCTTGTTCCACAATTGACTGCCTTTTCTAACCTTATGTGAAAAGTGTTTTACCTTGCTGCTTTCATTACTTCTGCTTTTTCCCTCCCTTTTCTAATAACTTGTTGGAGTGCCATCTGACGTTAATCGCTCACCTCTGTTTGGAAATAAGTGGTGTTAACTTAGACTTGTCCAACAAATGACTAGGGATGTACATATAAGTAATAGTGACTGTGTTTTGACTTACTTACCTTTTTCTGTGCTAGTGTAATTTATGAGTGTGCCTTTAAAATAAATAAGTATATACTTTTACACCTAGCTCTGGTCAGTGTTTGCTTGTACTACTGTGCCTCTGTACCTATCCCGTATCCTCTATATACTGCCTAACTCTTCTTGAGGGAAGTCTGACTGCTCAGCCACAGCTACCACAGTGAATCTGTGTGGTACAGACTGCTACCAAGTGGGTTTACTGCCAACACCTGTAGTCTTAAATCTTTTGCAGTGGTCCCAGAGGGAACTGCACAGGTTTCTGCTTAACACAGGTAGGCGCAGGAAGAGGGCCAAGGGAGGCCGGCCAGAGAGCTGCAGGAAAGGAGGGAGTGAGTGGCCCGATAAGTAGAATCTCAGTCTTACTGGCAGTAGGTAGTTTAGGCTGCCACTATATCCTCCAGGCCTCACTACCTGAACAAGCAAGGTGGAGTGCATTCCAATCCCCTCTGCACAGAAGCGATGCAACTATGGTTCTGGTTGCTAGAGCATCCAATCTCTGTCTCGGCAGTTCATCTGGCAGGTGGCAGGGGCAGAGAACCTTTTGGCAGACGCTCTGAGCAGGCAGAGCACGTTCTCACATGAGTGGAAAGTGTGCGAGGAAGTCCTGGAAGAGGTCTTTGCTCTTTGGGTACCACAGTAGTGGATCTGTTTGCCACGGAAGTCAACAGGATGTGCAAACAGTTTTGCTCGAGGGAATTCCCACCGAACGGTGCATTTGGGGATGCATTTCTGGTGGATGGGCCATTCCCTCACCATTATGCGTTCCCTCTGATTCCTGTCATACAGTGGATTCTCAGGAGGTTGAAGAGGTTTCAAGCGGCCATGTTCTTGATTGCCCCGGATTGGGCAAGGAGGACCTCTAGGATCTGTCTGTGTCGCCGGTTGCCTCGGCAGCCGGATCTCCTCACCCAGTCGGAGGGTTGGATCCTGCACACCTGACCCCAGATTCCCTCAACCTGCATGCGTGGCTCCTGAGCGGATGAGGTATAATGGCTGGGACCGCTCTAAGGAGTGTTGCTGGCTTCACACAGACTATCTACAAGATCTCTGTATGCGTGCAGGTGGAGAAGATTTGAGGCGTTGTTTAGGAATCGCAAGGTTTATCCCATCTCTTGCACCACCATAACAGTGATGGAGTTACTTCTATCACTAGCTTTTGCAGGCCTTCGGGTTACAATGGTCAAGGGGTATTTGGTGACCCTTTCTGTGTTTAAAAGTCCCTCCCCACCCCCCCGGATCAAGGTTCTTTTTTCACCATACCAGTGATGGCCCAATTCCTGAAGGGCCTTCTCAACAAATTCCCGCCAACTCCCTTTGTTGTTCGGATTGGGACCTTAACCTAGTTCTCACCTTTCTTATGGCGGCTCAGTTTGAGACAATGCATTCTTGCTTACTTAGGCTGTTATCCCTTAAGACAGCCTTTTTGATTGCCATCTCATTAGCCAGGAGGGTTAGCGAGCTGCAGGCATATGCTGTAAGGCCCCTATCGCCTTCCTTTTTTCATTTCTTCAGAGAGCAGGTATCTCTTAAGGTCAGACCAGGGTTCCTTCCGAAGGTTGTTTCGGAATTCCACCTTTCACAGTAGATTGCCTCGCCAGTGTTCTACCCTCGTCCTCACGCCTCAAAGGAGAAAGAGCACTTCCACTGCCTCTGAAAATAGCCTCAAGTTTTTTATGTTGCCCGCAAAGCAGAGTTCAGGAAGACGGACCAGTTGTTCGTTGCCCATTGTCTTTCTTGCAAAGGTCTTGCGATTGCTAAACAAACCATCTCGCGCTGGATCATTTTATTCATCTGAGTGCTACAGGTCGGCGGGAAAAGAAGCCGCACCGGGAACCAGGAATCATTCCAACAGGGGAGTCTCTGCTTTCACAGCCCTTCAAAGGGGGTGGAGGTTGGGGGGGTGCCTGTTCGGGACCTTTGCTGTGCTGCCACGTGGTCTTCATTACATACTTTGACAAAGCATTATGTGTTGGATGTTGCACGTGGAGCTGATGCACGTTTTGGCATAGCAGTTCTGCAGAACCTGCTTATGTAATCCTTTCTGCCATCCTCCTTTAGCTTACTGCTTGGGCCATCTATCAAGATGAGGAATCTGCAGGAGAAAAGCAATCCCTTGAAGGAGAAATTACCTTACTGTAATGTTTTTTTCTATGGATTCTTCTCCCGCAGATTCCCAATCACCCCTCCTAGCCGTCCCCCGCTCAAAGTGTTGTGGCTCTTCGCTTCTGATTTCAGGAAGTGCGTTGGCAATGGCTTTGGGGTGCTCATCTCAGTTACTAAAATAACAAAGTTTTCTAATTGGAATGTTTTTAACCTGTTGGTTTCTATTCCATAGTAGCTTTTTAAGGCTGGTTAGCCTCCTTCTGTTTTCCTATGCAGCGTTTGAGCTCTGGAAAAAGTGGTAGGAACTGAAGCATGGGGCGTAGTGGCGTGGTATATGTATGGTGCCGGACATCACTTCCGGGGGCCGACGATCAACCACCGCGCAAGACATATCGACAGCCGAGCCGAGGTCCACTACACCCCCTGTTGAGAAAATTTCCGAGCAGTAAAGCTGGAAGATGGATCTCTATCAAGATGAGGAATTTGCAGGAGAAGAATACATAGAAAGAACATTATAGTAAGGTAGTTTTTCCTATCCTTCCTCCCCCTCGCCCCACCCAGAACTCCCCAAGGGTGTTTGCTATCCCGTGTGAGATTCCTCTGGCGGAACCTGGTGAGCCTGTGTGAACTCTACGAGGCAATTGTGTTGCCTCAGAAGAGCTAGTACCAGAGGGAGCGCGTCAGCGGGCCCTGTAGAAGTGGTGGCGGACGAGGCGCCCTGACAGAAGAGCACTGGAGAGGCAGGCCAGGCATTAAAGTGCTGTGGCTGGCACCCTCATTGGTGGGGCTGCAACCCCTGTGTCAGTGTGGTAAGCAGCAATGGTGAGCGGGAGCAGCAGCCCGGCTCCAGGAAGCCAGACAAGGTGTGTGGTGGCGGCTGCAGAAGGTGCAACACAGTGAGAGAGAGGGGAGAGACAGCAGTGGTCCCGCCGCATAAGCGAGAGAGCAAGTTGTGCCCAGCAGGATTGTCAGGAGGAAGCACTCTGCCTGCTGCCTGTAAAATCCGAGCTGTGGGAGTGGGCAGTCCGGAACTGCATTGGGAGTGGCAGCAGGAATCGGCTGGATTGGACTCCCGCTTGGTTTACGCTGAGAAGCAGGGGCTGTGCTGCCCAGTGCACTGGGCTCCATTGAGTTGGATTTCTGCCCTGCAAGGCCCAGGAGGGATTTGAGGAACATTATCTGAAAGCTGGGTAGTGGGTGCAGCACCAAGGTGCATTGGAAGGTCTCCACTGGAAGATTTGACCTAAAGTGACCCAAGGAATGAGTGCTGGCAGTGAAGTCGTGTCAAGAGGCAGATTGAAGACGCTAGTGAAGGGGACCAGACTGGAGTCCTTGTGATATCAGGGCAGTGCGCAGAAGTGACAGACAAGGGGGGTCACAGCCCCTGGGGTCTAGTGCCGGTGCCCGGTAGGCAGAGCAGTGCGTTTGGTGGTTGGAGAGGGAAGGAGGCGCAGGAATTCGGGCACTGCAATGCTTCAGGAGGGGACCCAATGATGGAGTCTGGTGAGACGACTGCCCAACGACCAGACGCGGCAGGGGATGGAGGGTTGCAACATCTCACAAGGAATGACTTGAAGGAAATTTTTCTGAAAATTAAAGCCATCCAGAGAGATATTCAGGCCTCCATATTGGATTTGAAAGGGATGGTGGACATGCTGGAGAACAAAATGGAGGGGGTTGAAAATAACCAGTTACAAGTGGACCATAGAGATATGAAATAGGAGGCCTGACTGACCGATTTGGAGATGAAGGAAGAGGACACTCGCGCCTGGGCTGAGACAGAGAGCCTGAGCTGTGCCCATGACGGAGACCTGAGGGTCGAGGACGGAACGAGGCACTTTGCCGCCCCTCCTATCCCTGAAAGTGTCGAGTGAGTGCACCATGCGGCGCCGCAGGGCTGGGACGACCTAGACCCCGCTCTGAAGGCTCCATGAGCTGTGCATATGCTGGAGCCCCTGCCTGGACCCCGTTAACAGTAACTTTTTCCTGCCCCGCCCCCCCCCCCATCAGTGAAGACTGGGGACCACTGCAGTATAATAGCCCAGTTCTGGTTCCACAAGCTGCATCAGGCCTCCAGCCATATTCATTACCTGAAACAAAGTGTGCCAAGATATTAGGGGGAATTGCTAAAGAGTGGCAACCCCCCCCTCCTTGCTCATGCTGCTGCTCTACTCTCACCTCTCACTTCCTGGGGCGTCCGGCCCACTCAGCAACCCCTAGCTTCCCTATCAAGGAGACATGCATCTGCCCCGCAACTTTGGGATTGGGAGGATCCTCCCCCACCCGTTGTCTCTTTGAGAGGTCACGGCTTCTTCTTTTTTTTTTTTTAATTATTTTTATTGGTTTTATTGCAAACCTTTAAAAAGAGAAGAATTCACATACATTCCAATTCAATGAAGGCTCACAAATCATCCGCTATTACCCCAAACTTTTACTGTTAACCGCAGCCTCCAGTGCAGAACTCAGGACGTCCCAGCGGTTAACTCCACCGGGACGGCGTATAAGCGGTCTTTTACGACTTGAAGGAATGTAACTAAAGCGTACAACACCACTCTGTTTGACCCATCAAACAGGGCTCTCCACCAGTCATCTCGAGTTAGGAATTGAAAGTTCGTTGTTATTGGGCTAAAGATGTTATTTCTTACGATCTCCAACTCGGGACATACTAAGATCAAGTGTTTAAGTGTTTCCTTGTTGGTGGAGCAGAACCGGCACATGAGGTCCAGGTCCGTAGATTGGGACCAGTAGCAAAGGCGTTCCTTGGTTGGCATGGCATTCAGCCTAAACTGCAAATAGGAGGCACGAGACCACTGGTCCGGAAAGCACGACAGATAGGGCGGAACCCAGCCATAGGCTCTTGCCTCAGCCGGCGCTTCACGCATGGACTTAGAAGCAGCTCTTTGGGTACAGGTGTTAATCCAATCATTTCTCCAGAGCTTTAGTTTTGCAGCATCAGGATTCTCAAGCAACAATTGCTTCGTGATGTCATAGGAGCTAAGCACGTCATGGCATAACTTATTCCATTGGAATAAGATTGAGGGGGCTTTTGCGAGTTCCAGGCTGTGAAGGATCTCCATCTGAGGGGTTAGATTGCTTGAATTTAGTTTCCTGAAAACACTTAAAAGATTCCAAGCAACTCTCGCTTGTGTTGATATGTACCCAAGCTCATATCTGGCACAAACAGTGGAGGTGCCTTTAGGCAAATGGAGAACCCTGGACCAAAAAATGCTTTCCAAAGAGCTCCACACTTCAGACCCACAACCAAAAGCGTTTTCACCGGCTTAAATCAGTGAGGGTACCACTTTCTGCTGGAAAAAAGTTATCGTTGGTCTTAGAGAGAATTTCCCAAATTTTTTATTTATCAGGACTGCTTGGCATGCCAGTTGTCGGCATTTTTTCTTGGCTGCGTCCACCCAGGGTGCGTCTTTTCTACTCGCACTTAGTTGCATTCCCAAATATCTGGTGTTAAGTACGCGCTCAATGGGTTCTTTATTCACATACCATTTAAATTTCTGCCCGTTAGGTTTGAAACCTTGCAGTCTTTCAAAGACGATAGCTTCACATTTCCCTCTGTTAATAACCAGCCCGTTGTCAGTTAGGTAATGTTCCACGGCAGCTAGTTTCCGCTGTAGACCTATGGGGGTTGAGTCCATCAGAATGATGTCATCTGCGTAGACTAAATAGTCTACATGTGAGCCGTGAAGTTTAGGTGGGAAAGTGTGTAGTCCATTGAAAACATCTTTGATATCAGATATAAACAGGTTAAATATAATTGCTGCAAGAGGGCAGCCTTGCTTGACACCTCGAGAGGTGTTAATGGGTGCAGATAGATTACCCTTTTGATCCAAACGAACTCTAACGGTCGTGTTCATATGGAGTTCATGGATAGCGGACAGCAGACTTTCAGGACAGTTCCATTTGGTCAGTTTAGACCATAGCAAATCTCTGTTTATACTATTGAACGCCTGGGACAAGTCCACCAGTGCGAGATAGATTTTGGAGTTTGATCGCAGTGTTTCCATTTTCAGTAAGTTCAATATTAGGAGGTTGACACCGCAGCCCAACCCTTTGACGAAACCAGTTTGTCTGGGGTCCACCTGGTTGCAGTGTGTGGACCAGTCTGTCAATTTTTGTTGTAAGAGAGTGGCATAGACCTTGCCCAGCACGTCAAGAAGTGCAATTGGTCTGTAGTTCTTTGGGTTGCGACGGTCGCCTTTTTTAAAGATGGGTATGATCACTGCAGATTTCCACGATGTAGGGGTCTCGCAACATTTGACAATCCTGTTGAACAACAGCTCACAAAAGGTGGTCCATACTTCTGGCTGAAGTTTGAGCGTATAGTTAGTTAAGCCATCTGGACCGGGAGCTCTTGAGTTATTCAGATTCTTGATGACTCTAAGAATGTCCTCGTGATCGAATACTAGATCCCAGTGTGACAGGACACGAGGGGTCCATACATCGACCTCATTGGTTTTGCTGAAGAGGTCGGCATAGAAGGATACCCACTCAGACTTAGCCTGAAGAGCATGTTGTGGAGCAAGATTCTCGTTTTATCAGTCTCCAGTAGTCAGCAGAGTTGGAGCTCTTCATTTTTGATAGCATAAGCTCTGCGTCATTTTGCATCATGATGCACTTGTGAGATTTAATCCAGTTCTTAAAGCCTTGTTTGAATTTTTTTACAAGATCAATGGCAACAGTAGGCAATTGTTTGCGGGCCGTTCTTAACTGCCAGCATAGAAGGCGTTTCCGTTGTTGCACCTGGAGATCAAATTTGTGTTTCGGTATAAATAGGCTGTTTCCCGTGAGAGTTCTGATTTCTTGGTATTGGGTTAAAAGATGGTTGTATTCCAAGGATTCGGACAGCTGGTAACTCGGCAAAATATGGCCCAACTCAGTAGGATCTAGATTTAGACGAATCCTACCGGCTCCTGTTCTCACTGGGAAGGCCCAGCGATCCTGGTGCGTTCTGCCGTTTGCCGCAAATGACAAGACCACCATGTTGTGGTCACTGTGCTTCATTGATTGGACAAACAAGCCGGTCGTTCTCGTGTGAATCCTACTGGATACAAAGATGTAATCTAAGGTAGAGCTAGAATCCCCTCGTCTCCAAGTTGGGGCTGCGGGACTGTTGCCCGGGGTTTGACCATTCAGCATTACCAAGTCCCGCAGCTCCATTTCCAGACACCACTGAGTTGTCAGATGAAGTTCTACGGTGTTGACGTTCTTCTTGAGCCCTGGTGCGTTTGAATGACTTTGGCAATCGATGTTAAGGTCGCCACAGATGATCAAGTCATATAGGTGGCCAGATTCCATGTGCTCATCCAAAGTCTTGGTAACTTCGTCTATGACGTTTTTTGCTCCGGTTGCCCCATGGTTCCAGTATAGATTGAAAATACGGAGGTTAATTGGCGGGCCAATAGCGGGGCTTCCATCTCCAATCGTGGTCACTTGGATGTAAGGAGAGATGTCAATTGAGTTCAGAATCCGAAGCCCAGAGTTAATCCTGACGGCTACCAGGAGACCCGACATAGGTCTGCCTCTGGTCTGTTTGATGGCTGAAGTATGGGCGATTTCAAAACCCTCCAGAATTGGTTTTTCGCATAGCCAAGTCTCTTGTAGGCAGATGAGATCTAACTCATCGGCCCAGGTGGAATTAAACAGGTGACTAAAGCCCCTGGTGTTCCAGGATCCCAATGTATAATTTTTTTGGTTATGTCGTTTGAAGGCCTGGCGTTAACATGACGTGGAGTTATTTAGGGTTTCAGCAACCCAGGACCAATCGTTTCCTTTCGCCCTAAATGGTGTGTCAGTCTCAGGCAGGTCTACAATCCGATGCGCTTGGCTAGCTCCTTGTATTGTTATTTTTATGTTGTTATGACTGGAGGTTCCACTCAAAGACTTCCGAATGTTCTGTGTTGGTGAGAGAGTGCTTAGATGGAGAGCTGAAGAGCCACGCTCACTCGGGCGTGCTGAAGGATTTTTATAGGCACTTCCGTCCTCTGCCAGGTTCACAACATCATTCAAGACCTCAGTTGGAACACGTGTAGGGGCTAACGAGATGTCAAAACCGAGAGATAATAGCACCGGGCCAGCTTGGAGCAATGTATCCACTATGAGCTTAGACTGGACATGCAAGATGACTGCGTCGTTCTTGTTTTCTTCCAGAAATTCAACAATTTTCAAATCACCAGATTCAATTGCCCTGAGACTTTGTACCAAATGGCATAGCCACAGGACATTATGGCGACTCATTATTAAGTCGTCTGCAGAATCAATTTGTTCCAAAAGTACTTGATGGTAAGATGAGTCATTTTTCAGATGCGAATTCTTGGGAGAATCATTTATAGGGTACTTTTTCAATGGGGCTTTAAATTGCGGTAGACCATTAGCCTTAGACTGTGATGACTTAGTCGGGACAGAGTCCCTTGGGTAAAGGCGTGTCGAATCGAGCTTCGGGACCACCAACGATGATGAGTTGCTACAAGGATCAACAGCAACTTGGGCTCCTAAGTCTTCCGTTTTGCGAAGGCTTTTGTTAAAGTGATCACACCTCTTACGACGTTTTTCGTCTAGCGTCATGAAAGGTTTGGAACCAAAAACCGTGTCGTCCGTTGAGGTGATGATTGGCCCGCTGACTTCACACAGAGATACAATTCTGGTTGCCTTCTGGAGTGGCACATGAGGGGGAATGTTATTTGGGCCAGATAGATTGGACCCTGGCCCGGCCTGGTTCTTCATTTGCGGGCAGGCTGCAATCGGGGGAACAGGTATGTTGTCGGTCAACTGGGTCGATTCAGGGAGGCTGACGGATGCAGTATTAAATTCTTCAGCCCCAGCTAGATCCTCGGCCACTACATCCTCATACACCGACGTGTTCAACAACTCCTCAGATATGCCACATAAGTCGATTATGGGATCAGTGGACTGGACCAACTCAGTGACAACATCATTTGGCTGGGGTTCAGGTACGACATTTTTATTTTTCAAGTTAGTTTCGTTAATAATTACATTCACAGTTTTCAGGTTTCTCAAGAATTTCCTGGAATCGTTACGACGGTTCCTTTTTTTCATGGGCATGTTTTTGATTTTTTCAGTTCATGGCCTCTGCGGTTTCCGTCACCCGAACCTGTGGTAGAGTCAGTCTTGGAAAGCTTGAATATGTCATACACTGCCGAGGCACCATCATATCCTTGTTTTCGTGCAAAAACAGGCCCCACCACAGCTAAGCCTAAGCCACGATTTTGATCAGAAGGGGCAGCTATTTGAGGATCCAAAAGAGCCAAATTATCAGCAGCTTGGGTTTCCAGGAAGATATCCTGGAAATTGGTCGACGGAGGTGTGTTAGAGTCACGGATGGAAGGGAGATGGGCGGCCATTTGCGGTCCTACAAAACGTGGAGCAGAGGTAGGCGACAACGTGGATTGTTCCTGACAGTCAACAGGAATAGATTTTTCAGAACGCGCCATTATGTCTTTATTTCTTTCAAGTTCTGAAGCAGTGGCTGCCGCAATCTGAGCACATGAGGCTAGAGGTATCCGGACGGGAGAGCAGAATACAGGGTTGTTTGCGGTTCGAGAGGTCAGAACACCTCCCTCTTCAGCTACTCCACTCAGACCGCAGTTATCAACTTTTTGTTGAAAAAGGTTCAAAGCCTGTTTCGCCACTTCCGCCAGTAGTTTTCTGTCCAGAAAGGCATTTTTATTGCTGTCCATTAAAGCACCCAGCGCCATTTCCACCTGTTTATTAGTGCTCAGTGATGTATTCGTTAGAATCGTCTGGGTATTCCCCATCTCAGAGATCTTTGTATTCATACCAAGAATTAGAGCTGTCAGGTCTTTCAGACTGTCGTGTAAATGGTCATACATTTTCAGGAATGGAGCCACTGCTATTGTTGTTGATGACATAATGATGGCTTGGAGATCTTTCAGACTTGGTATGGGATGTTCATTACCAGTGCTGTCCATAGTGAGACCGGTGTGTCGCCTTTTGCTCGCTGGGAGGCGTCTGATTTTTGGGAATGGGCGCTCCATGAGTGATGAATCCGAGGAGGATGAATCTGACAAATAGTCAGAGCGTGTCTCCACAATTGAAGGCCCATCCACACATTGATACGGAATGGTCGATGGTTGGTTTTGCAGTGTGTTGGAGTCGACCCTTCCCAATTTCGGAAATTGCCTCTGTGAGCAATGGATGCTCGGTGAAAAACTAGAGCAACTTCTTCTTCCTCTTTCCTCCAGTTTGTGCGTAGGAGAACTCTGCAGGGGGGCTTTTGCCAGACAGTGCAGGTGAGGACCAACCAGCCACAAGATTAGAAGACCCTCCTGCTGAGGCTGTGGCACCCGGCAAAGAGTCTTTTATTCGCTCTGCTTTTATTCAGGTGCTTTAGATCTGTTAGCAACTTGTTGACGACTTCCAAGGAGTTTCTACGGTTATTAGAGTCCTTCACTTGGAGGGTAGATACCCTCTCCCCCTCAGTGTTTGCAAAAGAGGCACGGGTGAATGACTCAATACCCAGACTATGTGCCGGTTCATCCGCTTCATTGTATGTGAACACGGCATTATAGGAACCTACTTCATGCAGCGTACTGAGAGGCAATGCCGGCGAAGGTACCAGTTTCTCATGTGCACTGTAGAATCTTATGCGTGGGGAACTACTACTTGTTTCTTTTTGTATAGAGGGACATACAATGTCACTAGAACCTGAGGTCGTGAGGCACGCTTGAGCACCAGTCGTCACACTAGTGAGCGAGCATGAGGGCGTTTGGGTTAAGACAGGATCTTGTCGCAGTGAGCAGCTATCATTTTGTAAAGTACAAGAAGGAAGTTCGTGAGGGCCATGTACTATGGCCAAGTTGACTGTGGCCGGGTTGGCTATGACCGCCGGGATTGTTGGTGCACTGTGAGAACTGGCGCACTTATTGAGTGACACGTGTGTACTTTGGAACGGGAAACAGTTTAAAGGAGAGTGTGTTGTGATCGGCTGGGCTGGGCTGGACTGAGCGGGAACCAAATCCGATGTAAAGGGACTCTCATATGGATCGACCACAGCCTCACTCCGCATGCTCCCTGCGGCCCCTCCCGTTGGCTCAGAACATTCAAAGTCCACTCGCGAGGAGGCAGCCACACATACACTTACTGTGGTTTCGTTGATGACTGTAAAGGGTGAGTTTGAAGCCGGCTGCAACAGAAGCCCCCCCTCATTCGGATGCTGAACACGATCAACGGGGATGGCAGCCGGTGTTAGAGGCGCCTCTGAAGACTCCGCTGAAAGCCACGAACGTTCCGAGTCGGGGCATACCGGGTCACGAGCACGCTTCCTTTGGGCTCGGGTCTTCACAGAAGCGCCCACAGTCAATCCTTTCACCGGCACCGTAGTGACGTTTGTTCGCATCGTATCAGCAGACGATGATGATGCAAAGATGGGACAGAAAACAGGTGAACCAGGAGCCAAGAGGAGAGTCCCGGATTCCACGGACTTCCTCGGACTCCTCAGACTCCGCGCGCGCTCCGCGGGGAGAGGCAGGTTTTGAAGCAGCAAAGTCACTCCCACAAAAATGGAAATAGTAGAGGTACTGGTCACTCCTGGTCACTCCTCAGACTCTGCCAGACTCCACGCCCGCTCCGCGGGGAGAGGCAGGTTTTGAAGCAGCAAAGTCACTCCCACAAAAATGGAAATAGTAGAGGTACTGGTCACTCCTGGTCACTCCTCAGACTCTGCCAGACTCCGCGCCCGCTCCGCGGGGAGAGGCAAGTTTTGAAGCAGCAAAGTCACTCCCACAAAAATGGAAATAGTAGAGGTACTGGTCACTCCTGGTCACTCCTCAGACTCTGCCAGACTCCGCGCCCACTCCGCGGGGAGAGGCAGGTTTTGAAGCAGCAAAGTCACTCCCACAAAAATGGAAATAGTAGAGGTACTGGTCACTCCTGGTCACTCTGCCAGACTCCGCGCCCGCTCCGCGGGGAGAGGCAGGTTTTGAAGCAGCAAAGTCACTCCCACAAAAATGGAAATAGTAGAGGTACTGGTCACTCCTGGTCACTCCTCAGACTCTGCCAGACTCCGCGCCCGCTCCGCGGGGAGAGGCAGGTTTTGAAGCAGCAAAGTCACTCCCACAAAAATGGAAATAGTAGAGGTACTAGTCACTCCTGGTCACTCTGCCAGACACCGCGCCCGCTACGCAGGGAGAGGCAGGTTTTGAAGCAGCAAAGTCACTCCCACAAAAATGGAAATAGTAGAGGTACTGGTCACTCCTGGTCACTCCTCAGACTCTGCCAGACTCCGCGCCCAATCCGCGGGGAGAGGCAGGTTTTGAAGCAGCAAAGTCACTCCCACAAAAATGGAAATAGTAGAGGTACTGGTCACTCCTGGTCACTCCTCAGACTCTGCCAGACTCCGCGCCCACTCCGCGGGGAGAGGCAGGTTTTGAAGCAGCAAAGTCACTCCCACAAAAATGGAAATAGTAGAGGTACTGGTCACTCCTGGTCACTCTGCCAGACTCCGCGCCCGCTCCGCGGGGAGAGGCAGGTTTTGAAGCAGCAAAGTCACTCCCACAAAAATGGAAATAGTAGAGGTACTGGTCACTCCTGGTCACTCTGCCAGACACCGCGCCCGCTCCGCGGGGAGAGGCAGGTTTTGAAGCAGCAAAGTCACTCCCACAAAAATGGAAATAGTAGAGGTACTGGTCATTCCTCAGACTCTGCCAGACTCCGCGCCCAATCCGCGGGGAGAGGCAGGTTTTGAAGCAGCAAAGTCACTCCCACAAAAATGGAAATAGTAGAGGTACTGGTCACTCCTGGTCACTCCTCAGACTCCGCGGCTTCTAGGAATCACAGCGCTAATAAATGGTGGGGAGTGGGGCTTCTTCATCCTCCCACAGCCTATGGGACCCCTCTTGTCTGCCTCAAATATTCTGGTGGGGACCTCCACCCACCCATACCCTCGGCTCAGTCCGTGGGTGCACGCAACCTGAGGCAACAAGGAGTGAACCAATACGAAGCAGTACTTCTGATTTGACCAGGAGCCCCCCTAACCACCCCCCCCACCCCCGCTGCGGCCGATTCCCCTCACCAGGCTGAACACAACCACTGCACAAAACGGCCTCTGGGAAGCCCGACAGCCTCACTCTAACTCAGGTCTCCCCACAGCCGTGGCTGAATACGGGCTCTCCCTTCCTCCTTTTCACTGAAGCATCTCCTGGGGCGCCCCAGCCCACTCTTCAACTCCCCTTTCCTCCCAGTTGGTCTGGGCGGGCTATCCAACCTAACCAACGACTCGTAGGTGTGGGGGCCTTCCCCCTCACTAGCAATTCCACCACCCCCTTGGACCACAGTGCTGCACTCAAGCTTCACAAATTCCCACTTATCTACCTTACCCTCTTAAGGAGTCTCCACACCTTCCATTTCATGAGTGGAGACATAATGTCCAAGCAATCTAATAAGAACACAGACATAGCCACAATGCTGCTATTGGCGGACAAGGGGAAGAAACGGGACTCCCCCCCCCCCCCCCCCCCCCCCAACTCAGCGCCACCGATGATCAGGGAAGACAAGGGGACCCTCGCAACCAGAAGGGGACCTACTGGCTTTTATGGCTGATATTAGGTCTTGCATGACTGAACTTTCTACAAAACTAGAGCACACTGACCAGAGGGTGACGGAAACAGAGCAAAGATTGGGGGAAGTCGAGGATCAAACCCAAGATCACACTATGGCCCTAGGCGAAATCCAACATTCCATTAGAGCCTTACAGGACAAATGCAAAATTTTGGAATTCAAACAAGAAGACTTTAATCAAGCCTGACGCAATAACCTGCGAATTTGGGGTGTTCCTGCCTCGATCCCACGAATACGTGGGTGACCTCTTTTAATCCTTGCTTCCACACCTGGACAAGTCTCAACTCCTGTTGGATCGCACCCACAGGTTGCACCCACGTCGGGGAGTGGAATCTGATTCCACCCCCCCGATGTTATCACCAGGGTACACTTTTTCACTATGAAAGAGGCCATCTCATCAATTAGTCGCACCCGGGACAAGCTGACCGTCCAGGGCTCTCCCCTCCAAATTTACCAGGATTTCTCCCTTGTCGTGCGACAAAAAAGGTCCCTCCGACCCCTGACTCTTTCTTCAGAGCCAGCAGGTCCGTTACAGATGGCTCTTCCCAACAGCGCTACAATTCACCTACAAAGGCACTTTAAGGAGAATTAACCACCTCGAGGACGCCGAACAAATCATGCACCCAACTTCACCCGGGCCCTCCTCCCCTATGGCTCCTGAGACCACCACAGGCAAAGACCCTACACCCCCTCCAAAAGAGAAGCCGACTCTATGGACGAGAGTACCAAGAGACAGGAGGAAGAGATAACTTAACACTAAAGGAAGGTACATAGGCAAGAAGACAGGAAGCTGACAATCTAAATGATACACCCTACAGCCCATGTTCAGCCAATAATCCTATTCGGCACAGCTCTGTTCCTCCTCTAGACCTGGACCTCTTTCGCCTTGACAGAACGCTACCTACAAAGAAACAAAAGAACCGTCACCACGCTCATGACAGCACCCCCCCTCCCCCCCCACGGCTCCTGCCCATTTCCGAGGTACAATCCATCCACAAGTCCTTGGAATACCCCACACAGTTTGATCTTAGTTTCAGCCATGCTGGCTGACTACGGTTAACTGGCCCAGTTGGCCTGGGGTCGCGCCAGACCTACAAAGTTGCCCCCCCCCCGTTGGTTAATACCCAACCTCCCCATTGGAGGCATGGGCGAAATTCCCAAGAGCAGGATGTTAAACAGCCTCAATCTCTCTCAAGCCATGGCTGATTCATACCCAACCCACTCCCCCCTCTTGAATCCAACAGTAACTTTGCCCCCTGCCCAGGAACACTGCACCTTGAGATTCGTCTCCCTTAATGTCAGGGAGTTAAACCCCACCCCAAACGTAAATCAATCCTACAAAAACTCCAAGATGAAGATGCAGCGGTGATGCAGCAGTGTGTCAGTGATCAGGTAAACTTCTGTGTTCACTGTGAGTGTACACCCCGATCTCACAGCTTCCACACTCAAGGCACCACTCTCCTCACCTGATTCCTCCGAATCTGTCTTTTCAATCCCCTGTCTATGAGCCAGATAGTCCTTCTTGATACTTAAGTTAGTGCTCTGACACGGGGTGAAGCCGTGGTGAATTCCCCCGAACCGGATCACACCTCAGCTCCAGTCCCGGGTGCAGGCGGTGCTAGGGGAAAAAGCCCGGAGGCAGAAAAAACCCCTGCAAAGGACCCTAGTATGCTGGTCGATGCGTAGTGGCTGTAGCAGTAAACAGTAGCAATGATATGCGTAGTGGCTGTAGCAGTAGAAGTAAACAGTAGCAATGATATGCGTAGTGGCTGTAGCAGTAGAAGTAAACAGTAGCAATGATGTCCGGGACTGCCAGAAGCAAGGAGAAAACTCTGAAGCCGAAATGAAGGTAAGGATCTCTGGGAAAGATAAGGGGGGAAAAGGAGGAGACAGCAGGATGGGCAGAAAAAGAAAACGCGCAGAGGTGGCGAGAGAGAGGGAGAAGAGACAAAGCGAAGAGAGCCAAGGCCGCCGCCGAAAACACAAACAGGGCTGAAAATGGGGGAAAGGAAGCAAAGGGCAAGTACGGAAAAAACGGAGAGAGAGAGAACTGGAGCGTCTCACTGTGTAAAACTAAGCTAGACGGTTGCAACGCAAGGAGCGCTAGGAATGCTGGGAGGAAATAGCCCCGAGATGGGGAAAAGGAAACACTAGACCGTTGAAGGGAGACGTGGAGAAAACGTGGTGGAACCGCTTAATGGCGGCAAAGTCGTGTCAACGGTAACCACCGCCACCCTAATGGGTTTGTGACACGGAGGCCCTGCTCCAGGAAACACACCTACTATCAGTGGACTTCGGGCGCCGGCGTTCGCAACAATTCCCGAAGAAACTTATCGCCTCAGGTGGCACCAAGAAAGGAGGCACAGCAGTTCTCTTTAGGAAGGGGTTAGACCCCACATTCTGGACACAAAACTCTGCCCAGAGGGGCGATTTGTGGCAGTGAAATGCCTCCTGTTGGGCCAACTATATACCTTCACTTCGGTGTACGCCCCAAATAGGGCACAAGTCGCACTCTGAAGCTCTAAGCACCATGCTGGCTCCCTTTGCAGAGGGTCAAATAGTAATGGGAGGGGATTTTAATGGAGTCCCAGACCCCATAAAGGACAAATCATACCCAGCTTCCTCTGGAGATGTTACTCTGGCCCTCGGGTTGCTACGCCTATTTAGGACCCTAGAGGTGGTAGACTCGTCGTGGGTGCTGCACCCCTCAGAGACAGATTTTTCCTTTTATTCTTATGTCCACAGAACATTATCAAGAATTGATCTTCTCTTGACATCTCCGCAGGTGCTCGCCTATACCAATGAGATATCCATTGGATCAAGGATTTGATCCGATCATGCCCTGGTAACCCTGGAGATCTGCATTCATGACCCAGCCCAACGCAGATGGTCACTGTACGACCCGATACTTAACGAGATGCCGATAAGAGATGCCATAGCAACGTCAATTAAGAACTTCTTCATAGAGAACCCCAAAGAAGACACCGCCCTGGCAAATACCTGGGATGATATGAAAGCGGTAATTCGGGGAGAACTAATAGCTCCAGGAGTGGCATACCATAGGAACAGACGGCAAACTCCCCTATCCCTCTGTCAGGATCCATCCCTGGAAGCTATGGCAGAAGTGGAAGTTTTCGCCGCGGAGAACCTTCACTTAGCAGTCCAGTCCTCATCCAACATGGCTGCCTTTGTTATTTAAGCAAGCCCCGCCCACCTCCCGGCGCATTGTATCTGTGTTTTTACTCCTAGTGATACCAGCGCTCAGCTAATTACTTCGTTTAGCTCCTTCAGTGCCCCTCTGTAGTATTTTCTCCTACCCGCTTGCCTTACCTCCGTTTATCTCTGCCTTTCCTTACTCCCTTTGTCCTTTCACGGCTCTTGTCCGTTACGCCTTTTCAGTCTTTCACTTTGCTTTCGGAATCCTACCACTCGTACTAGCGGTCCTCCGCCAGCCTCGCGTATCTACGTATTCCTCCCTGTGCCTTTCGTGGATCCAACCGTTTCTGGTAAGTAGGGACTTTAACTGCTTCTCCCTCTTTTCCTACCTTTCTCTCTCTGCTCGGTCCGTGTCCCCGTTCCGGGCTCTTTCCCTCTCCTCTTTCCTCCCGCATTGCTTCTCGTTGCTGCTACCTTGTATCCGGCCAAGTCTCCACGGATCGGATCCTGCCTTCTTTTCTTCAAGCCATCTTCATTTGGACAGAACGAACTTACTTGATCCACTTGTTTCTTGGGTTCACTCCGGATCACTCACTACCACATCCGCTATTGGAGAGTCTCATATTCAATACCATCTCAGAAAGACTACACAGGGTTTTTTACCAGCCATCGGTCTTTTCCCTGTCGCGGGGCTTTGGCTCCTCGGGGGCCCCCCAAGACAGGTTCCACTTCCTGTCGAGGTGGCCTCCGAGGGAGCCAGACCCTACTTGCATGACAGGAGGTCCAGAGATAAGTCTACAAAGGAAGATACCAGAACTCCCCGAAGATCCTCCAAACACTCCAAGGACAAGCAAGAGGAAGCCACAGGTGAGGAGAAGGGTGGTGAGGGTGAACAGCCCGACACCCTCGAAGAACAACTCCGGAAAGCAGAAGACACTCATAAGGAAAAGGGATGGTCCCCCAAAACACAACAAGCCAACCGGATGGCACGGAAAAAAATCGAGGCCCACTACGCTGAACACACTGTGCAATTACTGGCAAAAGCCAAACAATTCTATTATGTAAAGAACAATAAGGAGAACAAATTACTAGTGGCCAAACTTGCCAAAATAAAAAGGAGCAACACAATTATTGGACTACGAGACCCACAGGGCAAAATACTATATTCAGAATTGGAAAAACTACAGCTAACAACGAATCACCTAATGCAAGTAATGTCCGCCCCACCGCGAAACCTGAAGGAACAAACACAATACCTGCAGAAAAGCCGCCCTCCCCCAGCTGTAGGACTCAGCCCGAGACATCCCGGACGCGCCGATCTCAGGTGAAGAGGTAGAGGAGGCCATAAAATCTCTTAAAACCCGAGCCCCCGGACCCGACGGATATTCCACCAAATTCTACAAAATTTTCAGGCACCAACTACTGACGCTATTGGTGGACCTTTTTAATTCCTTCAGGGAAACGGGCACGATAACCCCCTCCATGCAAGAATCCATTACCGTCCTTCTACCCAAACCTGGGAGGGACCCAAGGAACCCGGCCTCTTGCAGACCAATTGCCCTGCTGAACATTGATGCCAACATCTATTCCCAGGTCCTGGCGACGCGCCTTTCCCACATCTTGCCTGACATAATCCACCCGGATCAGACCGGGTTCATCAGAAACAGAGCCACCAGCGACAACATCCGCAGAACGCTGGACCTGGTAAACCTGGCCACCTGCACTCTCAGGGCCTAGTACTCCCTTGACGCCACCAAAGCATTTGACAAGGTGGACTGGACCTTTATGAACCTCACCCTAGAAGCCTTTGGGTTTGGGCCAGAGTTCCGAGCCATGGTCCTAGCGAACTACATATCACCAAGAACCCTCCTGAGGATCAATGGCAGCCTCTCTGCCTCGATATTTTTGACCAATGGGGCCAGGCAGGGATGCCCACTATCCCCGCTCCTGTTTGCTCTGATCATGGAACCCTTCGTCCAAAGAATCAGACCAAACGAGCTCATCAAGGGGCTCCAAGTTGGCCCCTCACAATGCAAACTTGCCATATACGCAGATGACGTCTTGCTTACCACCTCAGAGCCCTGCACCTCACTGAAACATGCCCTTGCTGAGATAGATAATTACGGAAGAGTTACTGGCTTCTCCATTAACTTTAACAAGTCCACGTCCCTGGGGATAGGCCTGCCCCGACCGAGAGAGAAGCTCTGATCCCGCTATGCCCCATTCAGTGGAAGGCTAAGGCAATCCCTTACCTGGGGGGTCCAAATCCTGGCAAACCCAAAAGACGTTTGCCGTGTAAATTTCCACTCTTTTTAAAGAACTGGAAGACGACCTGAAGCGCTGGAAATCCTAGGAAATCTCACTAATGGGCCGCATTACCGCCTCCAAAATGAATCTTCTCCCCAGATTTCTACATGCCTGCTCATCACTTCCGGTTCCTATTCCATCGCCGGCCCTCCGGGACCTCCAGAGGAATATGCTACAATTTATCTGGAGGGGGAAAAAAACCCATGATCCGCCAAAAAACAATGCCAGGTAATGCAAGACTAGGCGGTCTGGGGGTACCAGACTTGCAGGGATACCAAATGGCAGCAAAATTAGCATGTACTCAAGCATGGCAAGTATCCTCTGGTCACCCTAGATGGGTGGAGCTTGAACAATTCTGCCTATCCCTCCCCCCCACACTTTCTTCCACACACCCCACCCCCAATGCGGTGGGCAGGGGAGAGACTACTGCTAGCTACTAGGCACACCATAGATATTTGGGACAGAGCCCTAAAGAAAAGGGGATTCCCAGAGGATTGAGCCCCTCGTCGCCGGTATTCCACAACCCTACCTTCTCACCTGGAATAAAACCCCAGAAAAACTGGATCTCAGGGGGCCTGGAGTCTCTGGGACAACTGTTTGTGGGGGGGGGAACCTCGCACCTTCGGACAATGCAAGGAAGCCTTCCAGCTTCAAGAGAAAGACAGATTCGCCTACATCCATCTTCGCCATTGGTGCTCCCAGGCAGCAACCTGCCCCCCACACGGCACTGGAGCTAACCCTTATGGATCTTCCGACCCGAGGTAAGATCTCCACTTTATAAAAACGTTTCCAGGGAGACTTTCTCGCCTCCAAAATGTGATGCATGGCACAATGGGAGGCAGACCTAGGCCACCCTATAGAGGATCAGACCTGGGTGGATATATGGACTTGGGCCCACTCATCGGCCTGCGTCACTAACAGGGAGTGCACCTACAAAATCCTGCTGCGCTGGTACTACTCCCCCCCCCCCACCCCCCACCCTCCTCCATCCCCGCCCCTGAGGCTCCACCACATGAACCAGACTCTTGACCCGCATGCTGGAGACAATGCGGACACCCGGGGTCCTTTCTCCACATGTGGTGGACATGCCCAAAAGCCCAACAATTTTGGAAGCAATGCTTAGCTACCATTGAAGGAATCACCCAAACGGCGCTTCCACTAGAGCCTGAACCTATCCTGCTGGATTCTACTCAAGGTCGGGAGCCAAAGACAAGCTGTTGTCCCAATGCCTCCTAGCAGGAAGAATAACGGATCGCCCGCTCCTGGAAATCTAAGGCAGGCCCACTCCTGCCCCTCTGGTGGGTCAAAATATGGGACATTCTTATCGCAGAGAAGGTAACAGAGGTTAAGGCAGGGCTTCTTCACCGCTTCCAGAACATTTGGGGCCCATTTCTTGATTATGACCTTAAATTTCCGGCCCTCACCTACAAACCCCAACAGGCGAGGAGGATCCTAAACAGAGCGAATATACCTGAGGAGGGGGAGAAAGGATAAAGTAGGAGGGAAAACCCCAAACACCTGAGACTCTGATCCAGGCTGAAATTCACATTGGGGTGGAGAGGGAGGGAAGAATTTGACTGAAATGCTGAGTTGATGTATAATTGTATCTGTTTTCCTGCCTTGGTTTAAAATAAACATATTTTTAAAAAAAATAGACTATAGGATCAAAAACAGGCAACAAGCACAGCAGTAGGAGATTGAGGTCCCACCAGCGGAACAGAACCAATCGATGGGGTTCCTCTGAAGAGGCTAAATACCCCACTGAAGTGACTCGGATGGGAGTCGAGAGATGTATGTTTCAGAAGGAGGACCTATTTGTGGGGCGTAGGTTCTTTGTCTAGCGGCGGAATGGCTGTGGTGGTATTGGGGGACGGGATGTGGAATGGGTGGGCTTTGGCCCATTGTTAAATGGACGTCTTGAACATGGAGGGTGCATGAGGGTGGTTGGGGGGGGGGTTTGACGGGAGATTGGAGGTTGGGTAGGGGGAGTAAAGGGGGTGTGGAGTTGGGGCAGGGTTTTTTCCAAGTTGGTTATGTTGTTTCCACTGGACATAGAGAAGTGAGATGTGTTCTTTTTTTTTAGCTTCGATAAGCAGTAATAGAGGGGGGCTGGCTGACCTGCTCTGGGTGGGAACCCTCAACGTGAAAGGTATCAACACACCTACCAAGTACTCGCTGATGTGCAGAGAATTCCAGAACCTGGGTATGGACATCCTCTTGGCGCAAGAAACTAGGTTGATGGCCGGAGAGGAAAATATTTTAGGGGGATAGATTGGGCAGGTGTTCTGAGCCTCTGGGGATGTTAAGAAGGGTGGCATTGGTATCCTCCTGCATAGAAGGCTGCAGATGGAGGACCCCGTGGGAGTGGAAGAAGGCAGACGGAAGAGTGCTCTTGGTTATGGTACCATTGGTATGATATATGCCTTGCCTCGTTCACTCCGATCAGGTGGGATTTATCACAGGGAGACAAGTGGCCGATACATTGCAAAAGACGCTGCACCTTATGATACTGCAAGAGGGAAAGGTACTAACCCCATGCTGTTGGTCTTGGATGCTGAGAAGGCTTTTGACAGAGTAGATAGGGTCGTCTTGTATGCAGTCATACAGAATAACAGCTTTGGGTTAATGACTCTCAATGGGCTCAAGGCGTTGTATACTAACCCACTGGCGCGGGTGTCAGTTCATAGCAAACCCTTCAGTGTGTTTGAACTGCGGAGGGAGACAAGGCAGGGCTGCTCACTCTAGCCCCTGCTGTTTGCCCTCTCATTGGAGCCACTGGAGGGTAGCCCAAGTGGAAGGAATCTCGCTTGGTTGGGAATAGAGACTTCAAATAGCATTGTCTCCCTCCGCAGTTCAAACACACTGAAGGGTTTGCTATACAACCGACACCCGCGCCAGTGGCTTAGTATACAACGCCTTGAGCCCATTAAGAGTCATAAACCCAAAGCTGTAATTCTGCATGACTGCATACAAGACGACCCTATCTACTCTGTCAAAAGCCTTCTCAGCATCCAAGACCAACAGCGTGGGGTTAGTCCCTTTCCCTCTCGCAGTATCATAAGGTGCAGCGTCTTTCGCAATGTGTCAGCCACTTGTCTCTCTGTGATAAATCCCACCTGATCGGAGTGAACAAGGCAAGGCATATATCATACCATTGTGGAGGCCAGTACTCTCCTTAAGATTTTCGCATCTACATTGAGGAGAGATATAGGCCGATAGGACTTACAATTAAGGGGGCCCCTCCCCTCCTTCGGGATCACCAATATCAATGCCCACCCAAAGGAACCGGGGTCCCTACCTGTTCCAATATGTGATTATAAAGCTTCACCATATGGGAATCCAGTTCACTCGCCAGCGTCCCCCGTCTTCATTCTCTGAATAGCTATCAACACTTCCCCCTGGGTTATCAGGCCCTCCATCTCTTGCACCTCCTCAGTACTACACCGAAGATGTCTTGTTGCATCTGACTGATCCACACCGTTCAGTCCTAGCAGCGATGGCGCTGATTGAGGAATATGGGTCTTTGTTGGGGAGAATTTTTATTTCTGTGCTAATTTCCTCCCACCTTCGAGACCCCCAGCTCTTTTGCTGGACTTAGGACTTTTTAATTTTAATTCCTGAGTGAGTGGGGCCTTTTTCTCACTCCCTCTTGTGTTTTTCCCTGACCAGGATTTTATGTTTTCACTGTTTTTGGAGGCTGACAAACTCGAGGGGTTACCGGCTTTTCGTATGGTGACGCACAACACCCTCCGTGCAGTGTCACTGAGAAGTCCCTTGGTTTTCTCGTAAGGTTTAAATACCTTTTCTTGGGTAACGTACTGTTCCCGAGTACAGTGAAATTGATCTTACTTAATGTTTTACTTTGTAGGTCCAGCACATACCATTAGCAGCATAGGCAGCGTGGTCCGGAGAGCAATATAACAGACAATTGACCTCCGAGGTTGCAGCTGAAGCTTTCGAAGTCACTGACTGCGGGTAAGGCGAAAAGGGGCGAAAGGAAAAGAAGTGGAAGCGCTCCCTAGTTCTTGGGCTGTGTATTTATCCGTCCCACTTCCCCCCCATATTTTCTGAAATTTCTGGGGGCATCCCCTGGCTGTGTATATGCATCGTTCCAGGGTGGCACATCTGTTCATTTCGTTGGTCCAACGGTTTATGCATAGTTTGTCTGCGGAGCCCCAGGTACTATCCTTGTATTGAAGTCACTTCAGGGTGTAGGAAAAAAAATATTAGCATAACCAAAGTGTATTCACCAACTTTATTGATTTTGAAAAGTGATTCTAAAGTTTGCTTGACTGTTACAATTGCCTTTTTAAAGAATGCTTCACTAAAACTTGATGTGTAAATAAATATGTATTGCTAACTGAAAAAAGGAGTTGTATTGACTGATTTCATCCGTACAGCTCACATTTACCCCACTTGAGATAAGCCTGACTGCTCAGTCACACTACCTATTTGTATAGTACAGACCTATACCAAAAGGTGTGTTGCCTAATACCAAGCAGATATGTCTTGTGCAGTCTCATACAGTGTGACTGCACCAATTCTTAACTAACAGTCTTTCTCAGGTTTCAGGGTTAACCATCAGTTTTGTTTCCCTTTGACGTAGACCGGCAGAGGGATGTTACCATACTCCAGACTTTAGGGATGGAGATCCAATTAAACCGTATCTGTTATTTGGTGGTTAACATCATTCGGTCCCTGGATGAATTAAGCTGGGCTAGTTAAACTCCCCTCCTCGAGAAGCTGTATTGGGGACATGACTGTGTGTGGGGTAAATACACAATTTCTTGGATGGGCCAATTGAATGCCCTCCTGAGGTTATTGTACATGTTCCAGATGTTGCCTGTACTGGTGCCGGACATATGAGAGAGGTCAAGGGATGGATGATCAGGTTTCTCTGGCAAGGGGAAAAGCTGTGTTTGGCATATAACACCCAGGTGTTACCTAAGGAGCAAGGTGGGATGGGCCTGCCAGACCTTACCCTATAAAGCGCCCAACTGAGGGCATTGGTGCGGCACCTATGTGAAGACCTTGACAAACATTGGGTTTATTTGGACAATCGTCACCTTCATTCAGCTGCAATTGGGGAATGGTTCTGGGTCCCGAGGGAGAAGGTGCTCCAAAGGCTCAGAGAGCACTGTATAGTGGGAGTGTTGTGGGAGATTTGGAAACGTGGCCCAGGGATGAAAACGGTCACCTTTGATAAGGGATGACCTCCCAGAGCTGGAAAGATATCAGGCCTGGTTTGATGCAGGTCTGGCCCGAGTAGGACAGTTCTGGCTGTGTGGGCATTTCGTCATGACTAAAGAGCTTGAATCTGCATTACACATTGGTAAGTTGTTGGTTTTTCTGGATTTGCAATAGAGGGGGGTGGTATCTCCGAAGCAGTGTGAAGAAGCTGTGCAGAGGGAGATTACCAGGACGGAAACAATGGATATTGATATTTTATTTGTATCGCACTCATACACAAGTGATTCAGAGCATAAGGCAAGAGAGGGGAACAAGGGAGAACAAAAACAGTGATCTTACTAGGCCCAGTGACATTGAGAAACCGCAAGTGCATGGGAGAGGAAGAAGGTGAAAGTGCGTGGGGGAGGGGGAGTGCTGAGCAAGGAGAAAATAAAAAAATAAAACATAAATAAATAAGAGAAACAAGCATTGGTAGTGCAGCCAGCAAAGTGGCAAGTGCTAGGTATAAGGCAGCAGACAGGGTGTGCCAGATAAGTGCAGGAAAAACAGGTGGGGGGGACAGATGGAGGCCTCAGTGCAAGGGATTGCCAGGAGGCAGTACGGGTGGGTGGCAGGGTGAGCAGGTACCTGGGCCCGAGAATGACCAGGTGCACAATGCTGAGACAAAACCGATCAGCAGGGGGGAGGAGGAGAGAAGGCAGAAGCAAAGAGGAAGGTCTTGAGGTGCTTCCGGAACAAGAGATGATTCTCCTTAAGTTTCAGAGTGGCAGGGAGGCTGTTCCAGAGGGAGGCCCCAGCCGAACACCCTCAGCCCGTTTCTTAGAAAAACGACTAACCCTGAGGAAGTTAGAGGTGGAGGAGCGGAGAGCACGGGAGGGAAGATATTTACGGAGGGGAGCTAGAGGTATTTTGGGCCCAGGCTCTAGAAAGCCTTGTGAACAATGCAAATGGTCTTGAAGTTAATCCTTGCAACCACTGGGAGCCAATGGAGAGATTTCAGGGCTGGAGAGATACGATGCCATGGCTTGAGGCCAAGGGCAAGTCTCAGTCCTGTTCTGGATAAGTTGCAACGGGCGTAGAGTAGAAGCAGGTAGATTTGGAAAGAGGCTGTTGCAACAGTCCAACCTAGCGAGAACCAGGGCTCGAGAGACAGCGAGCTGCTGGGGGAAGAGGAAAGGTAGAATACCTCTGAGAAGGTGCAGTAGGAAGTTAGACTTTTTTTTGGAGACATCTGAGATGTGGGCAGAGAAAGACAGCGTGGAGTCAAAGATGACCCTGAGGTTCTTAGCCTCACAGGTGGGGGTAGGAGGAGGGCCAAGGGAGGCCGGCCAAAGTGTGACCGGAAAGGAGGGAGCATCTCCGCCTTGCTGGCATTCAGGCAAAGATCATTGGCAGCACACCATTCAAGAATGGCAGATAGGCAGTCGGAGATGAGAGAAGGAGAAGAGGAGGCCGAGGGAAGCCTGAAAATGAGTTGAGCATCATCCGCATAGCACTGGCAATTGGAGCAGAAAATGGCAATGCAGTGGGCGAGAGTTGCCAGGTATTGGTTGAAAAACCAGGGTGAGAGGTTAGACCCCTGGGGAACACCGCAGGTAGAAAGGGAGATAGATGACAGGAAGGACCCAAGTTGGGCCTGGCAGGGTCGATAGAGAAAAGAGGTCAGCCAGGCCAGAGCCTGATCAGTTATACCCAGGTTGTCACAGAGACGGTTGAGCAGGATGGTATGGTTGACCGTGTCGAAGGCAGAGGAGAGAGCAAGTAGGATGAGGACAGAGGGGATGTTAGTAAAGGTTGGAGAGCAGATCTTCAGGAGAGCAGTTTCCTTGCTTCTGGCTGCTCTATAGCCAGACTGATGGTCATGGAGACAACCGACAAAGTCAGAGGGAAGGTTAAGCTGCGAGATGGCCAGCTTTTCCAGAGGTTTTCCCAGAAAAGGAGTGATGGAGATTGGGCGATAGTTAGCCGGGCAAGAAAGGTCAGCTGTGGCTTTTTTGGGAAAAGAGGGTGCACAAGGGAGTGCTTCAGAGGGGAGGGAAAGGTTCCTGAGGCGCAAAGGAGTGGTTGCAGAAATCTGCTAGGGCAGAGGCAAAGGTGTCAATGTGGTCCTTGATGGTTTTGGAGTAACAGGGAAGAACCTGTTTTGACAACACTATTCCCCTTTCAGGAGTCTAGCTCAGTGGCAGCGTGCTCACCTTGAAAGCAAGACGAAACTGAGCAACACAGGTTCGATCCTCGGGTCCACGCTTAGAAACCTCTGGGTATTAATATTAGATCATAGATCAGACTTGTCTAGAGACCTAGTCAGGGGAAAAAAGAGTAAAGGACAAAAAAGATCTCTGGCTAACTCAGTAATTTAGGCTACGTTTAGAGAAGAAATGTAAACCTGCACCCAGCGACCCAGCATACATTAAGGGAAATCTAACCCTAGAATCTCAGGTTGGGACTAAAATCTGGAAGAGATGTGGAACACCATTGTCTTCCAGCGAGTATCCACTGGACACAAAGAACAAGGAGATCTAGGCACTGACACCATGCAAGAGTCACATGGCTAATGCAACCACATGAATGGCAAGGTACAAGGGCACAGTGCGATGAGATGGATGATCTGATGCAAGAAGTCCCGGAACCTCTGAGATAAGCAATGATCATTGAGGGGGAAGTCATTAAATTCAGCTGAAAGAGTGGGTTGACAGGTCGCAGGGGCCACAGTCATTTAGAGACATGCGTGGCATCGAAGGTCAGGGGTTCAAAGCCGAGGTGCAGGGAGTCCTGCTTGACAAGCCTGTAGCGGAGACACTTCTCTTTGGAAAAGCAGTGGCAAAAGCTCTTGAACGAAAGAGTGCACAAGGCCAAATGTTTTGGACAAATAAATCTTTCCACAAGAGAGGGTTTCTTCTAGTCTGTGTACTTTCTGTACCCCACCATATTCACAGTCCGAAGCCCAATAGTCAGAACCAACTTGCAACAATACATGGTTTTCCAGTCAGAATGCACGCCAGATAGGTTTCCGAGGAGCTTTACGGCAACACACGTGTCTGAGGCCAAGCCACCAGAGGGACAACCTCCCTCCCATCTTACGCCAGTAGGCGGGTGGATAACATCTTACACTCATGCATGCGAGGAGCTAACAGTGAAGTGGGTGCTAAACACCGTTGAGGAAGAAACCGCATGATCTACCTCCAAAATGCAGGAGGATGCCTCCAGATCATCTTGTACTATTGCAAGATGAGATGCAAGCTCTGATACAAAATGGAGCCATCAAGACAGTTCCTCTAGTTCAGGTGAAGAAAGGAATGCATACACTATAATTCCTGGCCCCCAAGAATGATAAAACTAACATGCCATTTATAGGCCTAAGCCTCCAAATGAACATCAAACCATAAACAATCTAAATCACTACCCTCCTAGTGGTCCTTCCATTACTCTAGAAGGGAGAGCATATTGCAATGCAGGATTGGAAGGATGCACATTTTCTTATTTCCATGTTCCCAGGCCATCAGAATAGATCAAAGACATTTCCAATTCAAAGTGCTGCCTTTTGGATTTACCTCACGGAAAAGCTATATCCTTATCTTGACGACTGGTTGACAACGGGGGAAAGCCCAGAACAATGTCACCTGCACATGCATGCTACAGTAGACCTACTGACGAGTCCTAGGCTTCTAATTGATTCTTTCCTGCCATTGATTCCTTGTCTATGATATCCCTATCCCAGCGCAGCTCTTCTCTGTAAGATTTTTCCGCTGCTAGGGGGCACAGCGCAGCTCTGCGTCGGTTGCGTCTCATGTCTCTACATACCCTGCACTGGATATGATCAGGGCCAGTATATATAGTGGTGCAGCGCCCCATGACCTCCGTTCCTTTTTTCTGTGCACTCCGTTCACTAATCGGGAACACACTCGTCAAGCTTATTTAAAAAGAATAAAACGCATGCCGACTTCGTCCAAGGCTTCAGGTTTCAAGCCGTGTGCGGATGGTGGGTAGCAGATGTTGGTTACGGATCCGCTTGGGCAAGGATCACAACACTCAGGATAGTCGGTCGTGTCAGATTATGCACCGGAGAGCTCTCTGGGAGCGAGCGGCGAAGATCTTCATGTTCATCCACGAGGCAAAGGGCCAGGTTCTGCTGTCTCAGATCGAGGCTCCAAGGAACTGACAGCAGCAGCCCTGCTCCCCGAGTGAGGTCTCTGACCTCATCTTCCTCCTCAAAGAAAAATGAGCCACTGCTCTAAGGGTTCCCCTGAGCGACCGCCACAGGTGCCTTTTCCAACCCATTACTCCACGCCGAAGGAATGGAAGAGTTTCTGCCTGAAGATGCAAGACATCTTCGCCAAGGCGCTGTCCGCTTCAGCACCGATGGGTTCCACGGTGTCTTCTGTGACCGGCAGGATACCCTCAGGAGACCACTCCTGCATGCCTTAGGGCTTTGGCCTGGTCCAGAAGGAGACTGAGGTCTCTCGGCACCTGGAGGCCCAGCCCTCGGGTGTCACCACACCAGTACCATTCAGCGTCATGGACTCTTGGAAATACGTCCAACTCCCCTGAGATGCCATTATGTCTAAGATGTATGACATCTACAAGGAAGGCAGCCAGGTCGCCTTTGGGCTTGAATCCATGGGCTCTAGGGAGGTGAGAGACTTCCCTGAAGAATTTTACGTGCGAGGTGAGGGTGTGCTGGACCTGGCAGAGGACCTGCAAGGGGCCAGCGGCCTAGCCACTTCCCCTGTGTTGGACATCTTACCAGCTCCCACCCCAGGTAAGCCTCAGGCTGCCATTTAGCACCTGATGGCTCAGGTGGCTGATACTCTGGGGCTCTGCTCTGTCCAGGTCCAGGATTCAATATGAACTCAGTGACGTTCTAGAGGATGCCCCAAGGAAGGAAATGCTCCTGCCATTTAATGTGGCAGTGGAGGCCCTGTGGTTGGAGGTGTGTTTCAGCAGTGGACAGGGATCTGGCGAGGAGGCACCGCCCTGTTCCATCAGATTCAGCTTTCCTTTCCTCCCATGCTTCACCTGAGAGCCTGTTGTTTCTGGCCATGACAATGAACCTGAAGACCTCCTTTTTGGTCCCTTCAACCGGACAGGGAGCGTACGAGGTTTGATGCGTGGGGCAAGAAGGTGTTTGCCTTAGGCAGTCTAGCGCTGTGGGCCGTGAACGTGTCTTGTGCCATGGCGAAATTCTCCTTCGGCCACTGGTCGACAGTAGCCAATGCAGCGGAATATGTCCCAGAGGGAAAGATAAGGGATGGGTTTCTGCCCTTGGTCGGCAAGGAGGCGGCACAGCAGATAGCGCAATCTAGACTGGATACGCCGGACTGTGTGGGCTAGACCATAGCCACTAGCACAGTGATCAGGCGCCATACTTGGCTATGGACATTGGGTTTTGTGGCTGACAGCAAAACGAGGCTGTAAGACATGCCTTTCGATAGCCAGAACCTTTTTGGGACTAAGGCTGACGCCGCTCTCCAGGAGATTGCAGTCTAAAGCGACAACCAAGTCTTTAGGGCTTTCAGTCCAGCAGCCTGTAGAGGAGGTCCCAAATAAAGCCTGCAATCCAGTCGCCCATTTTGAAATACCAGGAACGTTCACACCAAAATATGTGACGTATGACGACCAAATAAACCAGCAGGGAGCCGCAGTAGGGCTCTGCCCTGTACCTATCGGAAGAGCAATACTTATTAAAGTACCGATACCAAGAAAACCATGGACAGTAAGGTATCCATTAAGGAAAACTTACCAACAAATGAGACGAAATGAAGATTGTCTAAGTACAGTCCCGGAAGAAACCAAAAAGGTCTTAATGGAAGACGAATGGTGACATCACAAGGACCTGGACAAACTCACAGATCGACGAAATGATGACCTGAGAATGACAAAAGAGACGAAACAACATGAGTAAGGGTATTGTGGACCTAGGCAAAGGAATGAGGTCCAAATTGTAAGAGAATTAAGCTGTAAGCAAAATGAACACAGTCGAAGTCGATCAGTTTACACCTGTACATATGCTTGGAACCGCAAGAAAGCTAAGAAAACAGTGCAGCTTGCAATGCTAAGTAGAAGAATAGTGCGGCAAGCGCTATTATACATAATCTACCTCAAAACGAAGCGCAGTATTATAAGTGCAATCCCACTTTGCATGAAAAGCAGAATCAGCTCAGGTTACTAGAGGCCGAACAAGAAAAGATTCATATTCTAGCGCAACGAGAAGAGACGGCTGAATCGAAACTCGTCAGATGCAACTCGTGCCAGGAGAGCCAAGGTTATACCAATGGAAGGAACGAACAGTAGCTACATATTATTGAAACTTAAGAACAGAATATCCTGCCTCTGAAAGGTCGAGATAAGGAGGCGTAGGCAGGTGGCAAGCTAAATAAGAATCAAATACACAAATTGAGAGAAACGAGACAAATTCACGTTGTAGGAATTATGTGACCAATGGAGCGAGAAGAAGCACGGGTTCACACCTATGCTTGGCATCCGCCCAGGCAGAGATATCAGAACTTTTCCAGACAGAAGATGCAGTTTTGAGGCCAAACACAGTAAAATAATTGACACATAGTTGCTGAAGCGATGATTGATTGTAACCTTAATTGGAGAAAGGCCGGGTGACTAAGGGAAACCCTGCACCTGGCTGACCATTCTGCGTGCTGCTAAGCAAAGTGGAAGAATATGCATGGGTTGGTGCCAACCCAATCAAAAGGGACCAAATAATCTAGGGTCTTATAGTTAGTAGAACCAATGGGACATCGTACTTTTAGTGATGTCTACAGTAGGCATTTTTGAAGGAACAGCTTAGACGCGCACCCGACAGGGTTTACCCAATCCCCTCACTCCGTTACCATATACAGATATAGTACCTATATTAAAGTTACCCTTTCCTAACCAATAGAATTGCATATTAACTTTTGAGTGTTACACGTCAAATATGACGCGTTTTGAGTATAAATGTTACAACTTGTATGAAGTTCGTTGGAGTTGAATCGAGAAGGACAATCGCATCACTGCTGATTTCCATGGCTCCCCGTTTTTTGTACTTGTCATTAAACGGACTCCCTTTGCCAAACTATTGAGTTGTCCTTATTGATTGGTGTTGGAGTAATAAATCTGCACCCCCATCCATCTTAAGGGTGCATCTCCTCTTAAAGTACTTCGGAGCAAACCTTGGCTCTATGGGCCGGCCAGGGGGGTCTCCGCAGTACGCTTGGTAGCAGAGATTGATGGTTATCGATTATTGATTAGAATAAGACACCCATTGACCGTCGACATAAAGTAACTGTAGGTCTTCGGCCATATCACGAGTCCTTTGCCATTAGGCTGAGTAGACCGTGAAGCTCCCCGTAGACAGTGGTAGTGTAAGAAAAACTGCAGAAAAGGGTCTGAAGGGACCCGTGTTCCCCACATCATTCCCTTCCCATTCCTATGGGTAGCTGAGCGGGTGAAAAGCCGAAGGAGCCGGTAACAAAGGCGGTGATCCTGAGGGTCCAGAGAGGAAATATGAGAACGGTGAGTAAAAACGATGGAGTGTTTCGGCAAAAGTGCATGCTTTAGAACAAGTAAAGGGAAAAGGTAACAGAGGGAGGTGGGGAAACAAAATAGTTAGAAGTAGAGAAGAATGTGTGTGTATATGTGTGTGTGTATATATATATATATATATATATGGATAATGACGAGGATAATTAAGTAAATAAAGGTTACCGGGGAGGACGCCCGAGAAGTGAGAGGATTTACCTTATTCCTACGCTTTTAATACAAGCGGCTAGAAGAAACGTGTACCCATAGTCCTAAAGAAAGGGGAACGAATAGACTACCATGGCGGTTAAAGACGCCGTGAAAGGGGTATGTTTAGACTCCATGATGGGGTAATGATTCGAGGCAGAGATACCTGTGACCAGCTGGTGTTCGTCTAGTCTGTTAAGCGTCTGTCTTACATGTTTTTTTGTTGGGACGTCCTACATCAAAACATTTTCTTGGAGAAAACTGATTTTAATTTTACCCGATTGAATAGCTAAGATAATATTGCATATGAATTGATGTTTTTTTGAGTAAAATAGAAGATATAAAATTTTGTGAAACATCAGGATTGGAGCTTGCAGTGTTTGGTGCTCGCTCATATTGTTTGAACTGTTTAAGTCATGCGAAAGTGTTGACAAGTGTTATATAAGAGGAAAGGGAACAGATTTAAACATGGAAGACGTAACTCCATTGACACACCTATGCAAACAGTTACCGAAACACGCACCCAAACTGAAGAAATACAGTACGGAGTGGGTTAAAGGAACCGCCCACAAAATGTTTGCCATGGCCACAAGGTGGGTCCTTATCTAAAGCCGTCTTGCAACACATGACGACATATTTGCATGCCACATACACGGGTAAAAAGTTAGACAAACGCCTAGCTATTCTAGAACTTTGGAAAATGTATGAACAAGAGAAGGGAGAGGAGCCGCCAATAGATTGGATAATTAATGTATGCACAGAGGGGGGTGAGACGCCTATGGCGCCACCCGCCCAATCTGAAACGAAACTTGAAGAAAGTAAAGATGAGGGATTATACCCGCTGAGAGAACTTAAAGCAGCCACGGGGTATAGCAACCCCGCATATGAATCCCCTACGCAAAGTAGTGACGAAAACCAAGGGAAAGATAAGGATAAGGATATTGCCTCCACAGTCCCAAGGGACAAGGGGAGACGCGATGACGAAAGAAGGGATCAAGCACAGACAAGCGCATCTCTCGACAAAGAGAGAGAAGGGAAAAAATGGAAAGGAAGTGAAGACAGAACTGATGGGATAGCATTTGCAAAAAACGAATGGATGGGAGGGCAAATTTTATTAAAACTTGATGGCAAAGGCATTGAAGACACGAAAGGAGAGGTTAGACGAGGTACAGAGAAAGGGGAAGGAGTTAAGAGACGAAAGAATAAGAAAGAAAGATAGACAAAGGCGAGAACTATATCGCGAAGAGCAAGAAAGACAGCTCGATCGCAACCCAAGAGCAGCCAATGATCTAGACAGACGGAAGCAGCAGAGGTTAGAGGAAGAACAAAGAATACGAGAAAAAATAATAAAGAGGCGAAGAAATGAGGAAATTCGAAGGGCGGATGAACGTAGGAATGAAAAGAAAAAAGAAGATAGAGTAAGAGAAGAGGCAAGGAAGTGCAGAGAATTCGATGACGATGTAGAAAGCAAGCAGAGACAGAGAGCACGCGATCTTGAATATCTGGGGAGAGAGGTTAAAAAACCTGCTCCAGTAGTAGATTGGAAAGACATAGAATTCTTTCATGCGTACGATTCAGTACCATGCACGTCTAGGGCAAATATGGAAGATGACTTCGACACCAGAAGCATCGGAGAAACTATCGATAAAATATATGATGAAATGGGGCTGGAGCAAACACCCCAAGGGGAGGGGGAAGACGAGCGCCTGGAGAGCACCCAGCTTTACGACACTGAGGATGTCTCCCGAAGTAGTGGGAATAGGGAACTATCCCTGGACAGATTAGAAATAAGTATGAACCAAGAGGAGGCGTGGCTATCTGGCCATGGAATAGGACGTGCTTCGTGAGGAGCTCCTGATGATCCGACTTTACTTTTGCTAAAGTTACCCGCTGAAACTGTAACGAGCGCCTAGAACTTTGGGGATCAGGCGTTGGAAGCTGCACGCTAAGTGAAGTTCGTGGGAGAAGTTCATGGTCCCCGGGAATCGTGAGATATATACGTTTTTGTTGGTACGGCTGTGTGGCCACTTCGGTGCCAAGATGGCGTCTAACAAAGGAGAGACCTCCGAGGAGAAACGAAACTGATTCCCCGGCACTGCGGGACAAGGCTGTGGACGATTGCCTGGAGGACGAGTACAACAGGAAATATGGAAAAGTGTTCGAGATAGCACCGTGAGAGTGCCCGGCCTGGCGTTCGCTAATGAAGCCTTGGCGACCTGACTGCAGGAGGAGATAGCATGGGATACTTGGGCGACAAGGCCTACGGAAGTTGAATGCCATAGCCCACCCGTAAAACAATTCGGAGTGCCATCATGAATGTGAGTTAGGAGACCTGGGAGACCTGGGAGCCAGACTATTGTCGGACTAAGGACAGTGCAGCAGCTGCACCAAGACGGAGCTGTACAGGAGTGGAGGGCAGCGCCATGTCGGCGAAAGGGTTGAGAGTCAAGTCCAAGCAACCCACGATGGAGGTTTTTACGAAAACGCAGCGGACCCCCTCGACATCGGTGCAGAGCATGGTGGTGACTCCCGCGGAAGATGCCCCCGAAGGGGATAAGCACCAGATCCTGGAGGCTATAACGGGACTGAGTGCTAAATGGGACTTGGCAATGGCGGACCTACGCACAGCCCTGGAGAATAAAATTGATGCTGTGGGCATGGAACTCACCCTGTTACGTCAAGATGTCAGGGCACTTGCAGAAAGAACCAGTGGTCTGGAAAGTGGGGTGAAGATCAATACCAACTTTAGCACAAACAATGCGAAGGAGATTCATGTCTTAAAACAACAGGTTGCCAACCTGGAAAATCATGTGGAAGAGGCGGAAGGAAGGGCGAGGAGGAACAACATCCGTGTGGTTGGTCTGCCGGAGGGAGAAGAAGGCCAAGACCCCACAAACTATGTTGAAAACATGATCATACAAGGGATCGGAGCAGGGAATCTTTCACAAGGATTCATGGTGGAGCGGGCGCATCGCGCCCTAATGAGGAAACCCCGGCTGGGGGCCCCGCCAAGGCCGATCATCGCGAGGATCCTGAATTACAGTGATAGAGAAAAGATCCTTGAATATTTTCGTAAGGGCGGTACGATAGAGAGAGCATCCAGCAACATCACAGCATACCCAGACTATACGATACTGGTGCAAAGGCAGAGGTATAGTTACGTCGCCTCAAAAGAAGGCTGAGGGCGGCGGGAGTCAAATATATGCTGCTGTATCCGGCACGATTGAAGGTGCTACATAAGAACAAAGCGCTATTTTTTGATACCCCGGAGGATGTTGTCGCATGGCTGGACCTGCAGGGTTGCCCGGAACAAGAAGCGGATCGTGACCGGCAGGAGCATACCGAATGAAGATTTTGTAATACGGACATTGTGAGGGTGAGTGGGAGGAGGATCCTGATTGTACAGAGAAATTGTAACTGGCTGAACTTTGAGCACAATCCGAGCCTGGTGCTCGACATGGACTAGAATATAGTGAGTGAAACTGCAATTGGTAACTGTCTAGCATCTGTATGCGTAATATTTCTTAAAAGGAGCAACAGAACGTGGACGACCTACCCCGATATATTATTAGTTTCAGCAGCCATTAGGGCGGCTTACCCTACTGAGCCCTGAGTAGAAGCTTGTGCTAGGCAGGGCTAGATGTGGGGGTGCCCGAGATCCAGGGATGGAGCTGGGCAACAGTTGGGGGGGGGGGGGGGTGTGGTTGGGGAAGGGATGGGGGGGAGGGGGAGAAGGTGGGGTATGGGAAGTTGAGTGTGTGTGTGGTTATGGGAAGTTTAAGTTTTGTTTCGAGCCTATTTGGAGGAATCAGAATGTTGCACTTGCAGCGCATGAGGGGGTGGGATCGGCGGAAGATTGAGGGGGTGCTTACCAACGACTTATGGGAGACCTCAGGATAATAACGTGGAACGTCAGGGGCCTTAACAGTTACCTGAAAAGAAATAAAATCATGATGTATCTGAAAAGGCAGAAAATAGATATTTCACTACTACAGGAGACGTACTTGACGCAAGAGAAGTTAGACCTGATTAAGAGACAGTGGAGAGGGACTGTGGTGGGCTCGCCATATTCTGCGTATGCCTGAGGTGTGTTAATCTGGGTGGCACCGCATGTCCCATTCCAATCGATACAAAAGGTAGTTGAAACTGATGGAAGGATGGCTATATTGCGAGGGCTGGTGGAGAGCAGGGAGGTATGCATAGTAAACACGTATGCCCCCAACCAAAACACAGCAGCATATTTCAGAGCCCTGTGTACCAACCTTAGTATGTGTATAGGGAGCGCGGTGATCTGGGGTGGGGACTTTAATTGTGTGCTGAATCCTGTGGTGGACAGATCTGATGGCGGGGTGGGTAAGCCTAGCCCGGCGGCGAAAGCGTTGCAGACGCTGCTAATTGATTTCGGCTTTACAGATGCGTGGAGGATGAAACATCCCACTGAGAGGCAATACTCGCACTATTTAGCCCAGCATCAACTGCATACTAGGCTTGATTTTGTCTTTGCTACAGCAGATGTGATGTCTGAGATTACTCAAGTTGAATATAAGACTAGGGTCCTCTCAGATCACTCGCCCCTGATCCTCGGATGGCAATATTGCCCCCCGAGGGCGAGGATCCCTACATGGCGCCTCCGAGCAGAGGCGCTTAAAGATCCAGTCTTTAGGGAAGATATAAGGGAAGAGATTACCAACTTCTTTGAGGAGAATACTGGGAGTGTTGACTCCGCGGGCACATTATGGGAAGCTTTTAAGGTGGTGATGCGGGGGGTGGCCATTGCTAAGTCAAGAGAGTTACAGGGTGGGGTCTTGGCTGACCTACAGAGGACGGAAACTGAGCTAGAAATAGCATTGAAGAACGGTGACATAGACACGGAGCTGGTACTCCAACTACAGCAACAATGTGCAGGGCACTGGGAAAGACTTTGCAATCTTAATTATAGGAAGTATGTCGAGAGGCAGCACGCGGGGGGAGATAAGACAGGCCGCCTTTTGGCCTGGCTATACAAAAGCAAGACCCCTAGACCTCCAATTAGGACCATTATTAGGGAGGACGGGGATGAAGTGGCCATGCAAGAAGGGGTTAACAAAGAATTTGCGGATTATTACAGAGCGCTGTACGGGGATGATGAGATGAGTGACCAACGCGAGATAATGGAAACGTTAGAAGATATAGGGCTGCCCAAGATCAGTGAAGAGGAGAGAGAGGAGCCAATCACGTTAGAGGAGTTAAAGGCGGTTGTTAAGCAGTTGCCTACCTGTAAGACCCCGGGAGCAGATGGGTTCCCCAGCGAATTCTATAAAGTATACAGAGGAAATCCTCCCCCCAATGCTGGACATGCTTAATGAGGCGTTTGAGATAGGACGGTTGCCTGAGTCGCTCAGAGAGGCGGTCATAATACCGCTGCCCAAGCCCAACAAACCGGAGCATAGATGAGGTTCCTACAGACCTTTGTCGATGCTAAATCAGGACAGCAAGATTCTAACGGCTGTCCTGGCAAATCGATTGCAGAAAGTGATTGGTAGACTGATACATCCTGATCAAACGGGTTATGTCCCGAATAGGAATATAACACACAACCATAGGCGTCTTCACCGGGTGGTCGAATGGGGTAGCAGGAATGAAGGTGAGATGGTGATAGTGTCTCTAGACGCAGTTAAAGCTTTTGATTCGGTCAAGTGGTCATGGCTATTGGCTGCCTTGGAAGGGTATGGAATGGGGCCGGGCTATATAAGGTGGGCTAAAATGTTGTATAGTGAGCCGCTTGGCAGGGTCGAACTGGAGCGGTGATATCCGAGAGATGGCAACTTGGTAGAGGCACCAGACAAGCGTGCTGTAACGCTCACCTGATTCCCACGGAGGAGTGGGTTTTGGCAGGAAGCTGTCTGTGACTCGAAAAGTGATGTGCAGGACTCGATTGGCATCTGGGGTCGAACCTCTTCGCACTGTGTGTCGGACTCGAAGAGTGAGGTTTCTGCAGGTGAAAGAATATGGGGGTTAATGGTCTGGGTAGTTGAATGTCCCTCTCTCCCTCTCTCTTCCCAGCTTTTTCGTAGACCCCCAGGTCAACGTGCTCACCTTATATAGGTGAATGCTGGGCTCTCCATCTGTGTCTGGTGCAGGGTGCCGTTGCCAGTTCCTTCACTGGTGAAACATAGGCCTCTTGAATTCAGAGGATGGTTACCGTCGTTGTCTGCACGAGCGGTGAGTTTCTGGACACCTTTTGTCTTTATAGTCTTTAAATGCGTGGCACGTTTATATGCAGACTCTATATAATGCTTTTCCCTTATGTATTGCAGGGCTCTTGAGATGGAAGATGAAGTAAAGCGCCTGGAAGTTTGTAAGTATGGCAAGCGCTCTAATTGTCTCTTTCCTTGCAGCTTAGTTCGTGTTAAAGAGACGCCGGAGTATTTGCAGGCGTTTTATTGCGACGAGCGGGATGGACGTAAGTAAATACCTGCTTAATGTCTTTTCTTTTGCCTTTCAGATGTTGGTTTGCAACGCTGGAGTCCGCGGAATGCCAGTAAGTTGTTAACGATGCTTTGTCTTTACAGGCGGCGATGCAGAACGAAGAAATCCGGAATCTACAGCGTGCCGGTAAGTATGGCAATGTTTTGCCTTTGCAGGTGGAGATGCGGCGTGACGAAGCGGCCGCAGCCGATGGATCAGGTGAGTAAGTACTGCGTGTAAAGTTCGCCTTGCTAACCTGTTGTTTCTGTTCTTTGCAGGTGCTGTTGATGTCTGGATACTGAAATGGTAAGTAGGATTCTTGCAGGTCCAGGATCAGAAGAAGAAAAGCCGGAGCAGACTCGGTGAGCGTTCTGCTGCAGATGCAGAATAACGCGAAGCACGCTTCATCTATCGGGTGTGGTTTAAATAGCCTTGGAGTGATGAGGCGTCTTCTTCCACGGCCCCGCCTAGGTAAGAAAAGAGTTCCAGTTTCCAGAAGAGTTCCAGTGCTGTATCCAGGGAGTGGAGCTGCCCCACCCAGGTAAGAAAGTAGTTCCTGTTCTTAGCTTCTAAGTGGCTGGTAAGTAAGCAGCATGGTCTGCTGCAGGTAAGTCCACCCAAGCATCCTCACACCTATTATGAGCCCGGCGCTTCCAGTGCCGGGACCAATGGTTTTGATGAGCCTGGTGCCACCGGCGCCAGGACAAGGTCCAAAAGGTCCCAGTGGGGACCGGCTGGTGCCTAGGATTAGGGTTAGGGGCCTGCTTCCAAGGACGTTGGGCTGGTCCTGGCTCCTTGGAAGCAGTGATCATGACAGTACCCCCCCCCCCGTCAAGGCCCCTCCTAAGCGTGTCTCTCCGGGGGTTTCGGCTTGTCGGGGTGATTCAGATGGAATTTTTTGACCAGACGAGGTGCGTGGACGTATTCTGAAGGTTCCCAAGACCTTTCCTGGGGGCCGTAACCTTTCCAATCAACCAGATAATATAACTTAGATTTGGAGATTTTGGAGTCTAGGATGTTCTTTACTTCGAAATCAAGTTCTCCATCTACTAAAACCGGTTCTGGGAGTTCAGTCAATCGGGTTTCTGGTTGCACAGGTTTTAATAAGGAGACATGGAATACTGGGTGTATTTTCATATGCGTAGGTAACTCCAATTTGACAGCCACCGGATTAATTATGGCAGATATGAGATAGGGTCCAAGGTATCTCGGGATGAAGGTGCGGGGTCCCTTTAGAGGCAGGTGCTTAGCGGATAGCCAGACTTGATCTCCTACAGCGTAATGAGGAGCCTCTTTACGGTGTCGATCTGCTTCTCTTTTGAATTGAGCTTTAGCTCTTTGCAGATGGGCCGAGGCTTCCTTAAAAGCACGGGTGATCTCTGAGTGCAAGGGATCCACAGCAGGTGCTTCGAATTCTTGGGGAGGATCCAGGTTAGAGGTTCTAGGATGGTGTCCATATAGTAAGAAGAAGGGAGTCTTCCCTGTTCCAGAATGAATCGAATTATTGTAAGCGTATTCAGCGATCCAAAGAATATCCTTCCAGGGGTTTTCAGTTTGTTGGAGCATGCAACGTAGATATTGCTCTAGAGTTTGATTTGTCCTTTCGGTTTGTCCGTCAGTTTGGGGATGGTGACTAGTTGAAAGTCTTACTTCAATTTGGGCTAGACGACAGCAACTGCACCAGAAGTGAGAGATGAATTGACTTCCCCTATCGGAGACTAAAACCGAGGGAAAACCGTGTAGCCGAACGATGTTTTCTAAGAATTCTCGGGCCAATACTGAGGCTGATGGTAGACCCTTTAGGGGAATGAAGTGAGCCATCTTGGAGAATATATCCACGACTACTAAAATGGTAGTATACCCCGAGCATGGAGGTAAGTCCGTGATGAAATCCATGGACAGGGTATGCCATGGACAGGGAGGGATGTCTAGTGGCTGTAGTAGGCCGGCTGGTTTTTCCTTCTGACTTTTATTCTGGGCACACACACCGCAGGAGATTACAAAGTCTCTAATATCCTTTTTCCATGACGGCCACCAGAAATGTCTTTTAATCTTTTCCATGGTTTTGGTAATGCCAGGGTGACCCTCCATTAGAGAGTCGTGATAACAGGAGATTACTTGTTGTTGTATTTTCTCACAGGGTAAATGCAATCGTCCTCGGAAATATGGTAGGTCTTGATCCACTGAAAATTCTTTCCCCTTTAATTGCCAATCTTGTAAATCGCCCGGAGTTAGGAGTGATTTAACCATGGTCTTGATGTCTTCAAAAGATTGAGCGCTGACCAAACCCAAAATTCTTTGTTCTGGAATTATGGGTATTGGTTCTGGATTGGTCAAATGTTCATCTACCCCCATCCGGGAGAGGGCATCTGCTTTTCCGTTCTTACTGCCTGGTCGATAAGTAATTATAAAGTCAAATTCGGCTAGAAACAGAGCCCAGCGAAGCTGTCTGGAAGATTGAGCTTTGGCTGTCTTTAGATATTGTAAATTGCGGTGGTCAGTCATTACGGTGACTGTGTGTCTGGCTCCTAGAAGATAATGCCGCCAGGCTTTAAAGGCCGATCTGATGGCCAAATGTTCCTTGTCTGTAATTGAATAGTTGATCTCGGGAGGCAAAAACTTGCGGGACCAAAAGGCAACAGGATGTGGTTGGTGTGTGACCGGATCTCTTTGTGATAACACTGCCCCCATAGCAAGACTAGAAGCATCCGTTTCCACAATGTAAGGAGGTTCTGGGCGAGGATGTTTTAAAACAGGTGCAGAAATGAATTTAGCTTTTAAGTCCTGAAAAGCTTGTTCTGCTTCAGAAGACCACTCAAAACGTTTGTTCTTTTTCAACAGAGCCGTGATGGGCTGGACTGTCCGAGAAAATTCAGGAATGAATCTGCGGTAAAAGTTAGCGAATCCTAACATGCTTTGAACTCCTTTTACAGAGGTTGGTGATGGCCACTTGATAATTGCATCAACTTTCTTTGAATCCATATGGACTCCGTTAGGCGACAATATGAATCCCAGGTACTCGACTTCCGTTACGTTGAAAACGCATTTCTCAAGCTTAGCAAAAAGATTATGTTGACGCAATCTCTCGAGAACCTTTTTAACGTGTGTCTGATGTTCTTCTTCAGATGATGAATAGACGAGGATGTCGTCAATGTAGACAACAACACACACGTCTATGAGTTCTCTAAGGACATCGTTCATAAAATATTGGAAAGCAGCAGGAGCATTACACAGTCCAAAGGGCATCACTTGATATTCGAATAGCCCGTACTTGGTGCGGAAGGCCGTTTTCCATTCATCGCCCTCTTTTATCCGTACCAAGTGGTAGGCTCCTCTGAGATCCAGCTTTGTGTATATACATGCATCTTTGACTTGGTCCAGGAGTTCAGGGATCAAAGGTAACGGGTATCTGTTTTTAACGGTGATCTGATTCAGGGCGCGGTAATCTATGCAAGTCCTAAGGTCTCCTTCCTTTTTCGAAACGAAGAACAAAGCCGATGAAGCTGGAGATTTTGAAGGACGGATAAACCCGTTAGCTAGGTATTGGTCCAGGTACTGTCTGAGGTGAAGGTTCTCTGGCTCGGTGAGGGCATAAATCCTGCTGCAAGGAGGAGTTGTTCCAGGTATCAGATCTATTTGACAGTCGTAAGACCTATGAGGAGGCAGGGTGTTAGCTTTATCCTTCCGGAAGACGTCTTGGAATTCCTGGTATTCGGGAGGTAATTTGGGAACCTCCTCAGAAGAGATTGCCGCCAGTGAAACATCAGACCGAGGATAACAAGTGGTAAAACACTCTGGAAACTGAACCGTCTTTGCTCGCCAATCGATCTGAGGATTGTGCTTCTCTAACCAAGGGATTCCCAGAATGATCTGGAACTGAGGGGCCTTGATTACATCGAACACGATTCTCTCCCGGTGTCCATCTTGACTCACTAGCGTCACTTCTTGGGTGCCATGCGTTACTGGTCCGGAGACTATCTCCGTGCCATCCACAGTAGTGATGACGTCTTTTACTGCCTTAGGGACAAGGGGTAGATTCATCCTTGATACCATTTCACGGTCCACATAGTTACCGATTGCTCCGCTGTCAATGTAAGCTTCAATTGCATGCAAACGATCCGGACGTTCAGGACTAATGAGGACCATGGGTATCACGAAATGCGAGGTCACGGGACAGATCTTAACGCTCGGCAAGAGGACCTCTACTCTTGTCGGGCGAGGTTGTTTCCCTGCTCTGACTTTGTGGTACAGGTATCCGCGGCTCCTACAGTCTTCTTAGCTGGTTTCACTGGACAGTCCCGAAGAAAGTGTCCTGAGTTTCCGCAATAGAGGCATAATTGCAGCTGCCTTCTTCTTTCCCGCTCTTTCTGGGTTAAAGGTCCTTTCATGCCCCCTATTTGCATGGGTTCCACAGTGTCAGCTCCCTTATTCGAGGTCTGTGGTTTAGAAAACACTCTGGTATCAAATCTGGAACGATCTGCCTTCCTGTTCTGTAGTCTATGGTCCAATTGGACAACTAAGTCAATATAATCAGAACATTCTTGTGGAGGATTCACAACTTGCGCTAACACATCCTTGAGCTCTCCACGCAGGCCTCTGTAGAAAAGCGTTATTCTCTTGTCCTCGGGCCATTGTGTTTCCACTATGAGTCTATTGAAGGAGGCTATATAAGTCAAGAGGTCTTGATTACCCTGTCGTAATGAGAGAAGTTCATTGTCCAAGGCCTGCCCTTGTGCATGTCTTGCGAACAGTTTCTCCATGCTGGACTGGAAGGCCTGAAAATCATGTAAAACCGGATCATCCTGGGTGACTAACGGGATCGACCAATCTGCAGCGCTGCCACTGAGATAAGAAAGCACGAAAGCCACCTTGGTCTGGTCTGTTGGGAATGCAGCTGGTCGACATAAGAAGTGTAGGCGGCACTGGTTGATGAACACTGCGAATTTCTTTGGATCACCAGAAAAGCGTTCGGGCGGAGCCAAGGGCACATTACCGGGCAGATTGATTTGCACTGGATTTGAAGCTGATGCAGAAGGATAACTCCCTCCTGGAACGGGCAAAGGTGTCTGTCCTGCCTGCGTTTGTAACAACTGCCTAACAAGGTCCTCTGTTTGCTCCTTGGAAATTATCAGTTCTCTTCTTAGAGAGTTCGTTTCCTGACGAGCTGCATGTACTTCTGCTCTTAATTCCCCGAGCAACTGGGCTAGTCGATCAGTGTCTGAGGTTTCCATTGCGCCTGGGTAGGAGTTTTGTGGTGGGCTTTGCGTTCTGTAACGCTCACCTGATTCCCATGGAGGCGCGGGTTTTGGCAGGAAGCTGTCTGTGACTCGAAAAGTGATGTGCAGGACTCGATTGGCTTCTGGGGTCGAACCTCTTCGCACTGTGTGTCGGACTCGAAGAGTGAGGTTTCTGCAGGTGAAAGAATATGGGGGTTAATGGTCTGGGTAGTTGAATGTCCCTCTCTCCCTCTCTCTTCCCAGCTTTTTCGTAGAGCCCCCAGGTCAACGTGCTCACCTTATATAGGTGAATGCTGGGCTCTCCATCTGCGTCTGGTGCAGGGTGCCGTTGCCAGTTCCTTCACTGGTGAAACATAGGCCTCTTGAATTCAGAGGATGGTTACCGTCGTTGTCTGCACGAGCGGTGAGTTTCTGGACACCTTTTGTCTTTCTAGTCTTTAAATGCGTGGCACGTTTATATGCAGACTCTATATAATGCTTTTCCCTTATGTATTGCAGGGCTCTTGAGATGGAAGATGAAGTAAAGCGCCTGGAAGTTTGTAAGTATGGTAAGCGCTCTAATTGGCTCTTTCCTTGTAGCTTAGTTCGTGTTAAAGAGACGCCAGAGTATTTGCAGGCGTTTTATTGCGACGAGCGGGATGGACATAAGTAAATACCTGCTTAATGTCTTTTCTTTTGCCTTTCAGATGTTGGTTTGCAGCGCCGGAGTCCGCGGAATGCCAGTAAGTTGTTAACGATGCTTTGTCTTTACAGGCGGCGATGCAGAACGAAGAAATCTGGAATCCACAGCGTGCCGGTAAGTATGGCAATGCTTTTGCCTTTGCAGGTGGAGATGCGGCGTGACGAAGCGGCCGCAGCCAATGGATCAGGTGAGTAAGTACTGCGTGTAAAGTTCGCCTTGCTAACCTGTTGTTTCTGTTCTTTGCAGGTGCTGATGATGTCTGGATACTGAAATGGTAAGTAGGATTCTTGCAGGGCCAGGATCAGAAGAAGAAAAGCCGGAGCAGACTCGGTGAGCGTTCTGCTGCAGATGCAGAGTAACGCGAAGCACGCTTCATCTATCGGGTGTGGTTTAAATAGCCTTGGAGTGATGAGGCGTCTTCTTCCACGGCCCCGCCTAGGTAAGAAAAGAGTTCCAGTTTCCAGAAGAGTTCCAGTGCTGTATCCAGGGAGTGGAGCTGCCCCACCCAGGTAAGAAAGTAGTTCCTGTTCTTAGATAGCTTCTAAGTGGCTGGTAAGTAAGCAGCATGGTCTGCTGCAGGTAAGTCCACCCAAGCATCCTCACACCTATTATGAGCCCGGCGCTTCCAGTGCCGGGACCAATGGTTTTGATGAGCCTGGTGCCACCGGCGCCAGGACAAGGTCCAAAAGGTCCCAGTGGGGACCAGCTGGTGCCTAGGATTAGGGTTAGGGGCCTGCTTCCAAGGACGTTGGGCTGGTCCTGGCTCCTTGGAAGCAGTGATCATGACAGGTGCCCCTGGTCCTCGATGCTTTATATTTTAGCCCTGGAGCCTCTGGCAATATGCCTTAGGGCACAGTATGATGCGATAGGCATTGAGGTAGGGGGGGAAAGACACTTGATATCCTTGTACGCAGATGATTTATTATTGTACCTGCAATACCCAGAAGAAAATCTCCTATACATACTTGAAGTGATGGAAAGATATGCAGAGTTGTCGGGCATATCGGTGAACCCCCAAAAGTCTGTCATATTCCCGCTGGGTAACTGTAAGGGGACCCCTGTGGATAGACTACCGGTGCTACAAGTACCATGGGCAACTAGCTCTTTTCGTTACCTGGGCGTAGATGTATACCACATGGTAGAAGAAGAACATAGACATAATACAGAAGTAGCCGTCGAGAAAATTAGGAACAGCATGCAGTTCTGGGCAAAACTGCCCCTGGCGATGATGGGGCGAGGGGCAATGCTCAAGATGGTAGTCCTGCCCAGGATCCTGCATTACTTTATTAATATCCCATACATGATACCCAAGAGGTTTTTCAGTAAATTGAACAGCATGTGCAGGGAGTTCCTGTGGCATGGTACCCGAAATAGAGTGGCGTTTTGGAAATTGCAGAACTTTTATGAAAACGGAGGTATCAGACTGCCTCATTTTGAGGTTTACTATTTGGTGGGACAGCTACAGTATGTAGCTAAGTGGCTCTCTGATGAAGCGACCCCTGAGCACAGGGTGCTTGGACAGGACAGCGCCCAGTTTTACTTGAAAGAAATGATCTGGCTGCCTGAAACTGAAATGAGGGCGCGTCCTGCGATGTTGATGTAACGCTCACCTGATTCCCGTAGAGGCGCCGGTCTTGACTGGGCGTATACCGTATCTGCAAAGGTGATGTGTAACACACGGCTGGCTCTTTGGGCTGGACCTCTGTGCACTGTATGTCTGACTTGAAGGGTAAGATGTCTGCAGATAGAAAGTATGGGATTAAGGAACTGGGTTATTGAATGTCTCTCTCTTCTTCCCTTTCTCTTCTCCTGTAGAACCCCAAAGGTTAACGCTCTCACCTTAGGTAAGTGAACGCCGTGCTCTCCATCTGCCTCGGGGCAGGGTGCTGTAACCAGTTTCTTCACTGGATAAGGGGAGCAGGCCTCTTGACTTCAGAGGACTGCTGTCCGTCGTTTACTGCACGAACGGTAAGTTTCGAGTAATTCTAATGTCTTTAAAGTCTTTAGTAATGATGTTTCTTGTTTTTCAGGGTTCCGGCGATGGCGGATGACGGGCTGAAGTGAGTTGAAGATGGAGCCCGTGTGATGAATAGAAGCGCCTGGAAGCACGTAAGTAAGCGCTTGTTGCCTGCTTCACGATGCGCTCTAACTGTCTTTTTATTTTGCAGGTATAAGTTCGGAGCGGCTGCAGGGTGCCGGAATACCCACTGGGTTAGATGTGGAAAGGAGTAATGGCACGTGAGTATTAAAGTTCCCCAATGTCTTTTAACGCACCTTGTTTTGTCTTTCAGATGCGGGATGCAGCGCCGAAGGCCTCCGGAGCGTGCAAAGAGTTGGTAAGCTTTTGTCTTTCAGATGCCGGAATGCAGTGTGAAGACCTCCGGAGCGCACGAAGAGTAGGTAAGCCTTTGTCTTTCAGATGCCGGAATGCAGCGTGTGGCGTTGGTGACAGCCGATGGACCAGGTAAGTGAAGAGCTGTCACTGAAGACCGTAATGCTAACCTGTTCTTTCTTGTCTTTATAGGTGTTGCTGAAGACTGGATTCAGGATGGTAAGCCTTTTTCCTTAGGCCCAGGATCAGATGCAGAAGACACGATGAACGTTCTGCTGCAGAGGATGCAGAATAACGCAAAGCAAGATTCATCCATCGGGTGTGGTTTAAATAGCCTCCTGTAGTGCTTAGGTGTCTCCTTCCACAGCCACGCCTAGGTAAGAAAAGAGTTCCTGCTTTCCAGAAGAGTTCCAGTGTTCTGAATCTAGGGAGTGGCTCCTGCCCCACCCAACAGGAAAAGTAGTTCCAAACAGAAGAGGATCAGAGGCTCAACTGGCAGACAAGTAAGCAGCATGGTCTGCTGCAGGTAAGTCCACCCAAGCATTATGAGCCCGGCGCTTCCAGCGCTGGGACTGGGCATATTTATGAGCCTGGTGCCACTGGCGCCAGGGCTGGGTCCAAAAGGTCCCAATTGGGACTGGTTGGCACTCGGAACCTGGGTTATGGATCTGCTTCTAAGGGAGTTGGGAAAACCCTGACCTTTTGGAAGCAGAGATCATGACAGTACCCCCCCTCAAGGCCCCTCCCAAACCGGGCTTCTCCGGGGGTTTTGGCTTGTCAGGAAATGTTCGGTGAAATCTTTTGATTAGGCGAGGAGCGTGGACATATTCAGCAGGTTCCCAGGATCTCTCTTGGGGGCCGTAGCCTTTCCAGTCAATTAGGTAAAATAGTTTAGATTTGGAGATCTTGGAGTCCAGAATGCTTTTGACTTCAAACTCGAGTTCTCCATCAACTAGGATAGGTTTTGGAGATTTAGTTAGTCGGGTTTGAGGTTGCACGGGTTTTAATAGAGAGACGTGGAAGACCGGATGTATCTTCATGTACGGGGGCAAGACCAACTTGACCGCTACTGGGTTTACTATAGTAGTGATGGAATAGGGACCAAGGTATCTTGGGTTGAATGTGCGTGGCCCTTTTAGAGGTAGATATTTGGTGGATAACCAGACTTGATCCCCTACTTGATATTGAGGGGCTTCCTTCCGATGTTGATCTGCTCCTTTCTTGTATTGTTCTTTAGCCCTTTGAAGGTGAGAAACAGCTTCCTTAAAGGCTTGGGTGATTGTAGAATGCAGGTAGCCTACTGCTGGTGTTTCAAGATCTTGGAGGGGATCCAACTCCGAGGTTCGAGGGTGACTGCCGTACAAAAGAAAAAACGGGGTTTTCCCAGTTCCCGAATGGACAGAGTTATTGTAGGCATATTCGGCTATCCAAAGGATGTCTTTCCAAGTTTTTTCCGTTTGTTGCAGCATGCAGCGTAAATACTGTTCCAGAGTTTGATTGGTCCTCTCGGTTTGTCCGTCGGTCTGAGGGTGGTGACTGGTCGATAGTCTCACATCAATTTGAGCCGACCGACAGCAACTTCGCCAAAAATGAGAAATAAATTGACTACCTCGATCCGAAATTAGAACCGAAGGAAAACCGTGCAGTCGGACGATGTTTTCGAGAAATTCTCGGGCCAGAGTTGCTGCTGTTGGCAAGCCTTTGAGCGGAATGAAATGCGCCATCTTGGAGAATAAGTCCACGATTACTAGAATCGTATTGTATCCGGAGCATGGAGGTAGATCGGTGATGAAGTCCATAGAAAGCGTATGCCAAGGGCGAGGTGGGATGTCAATAGGGCGTAAGAGGCCTGCTGGTCTTTCCTTTTGACTCTTGTTTTGGGCGCATACTCCACAGGACATTATAAAGTCTCTGATATCTTTTTTCCAAGACGGCCACCAGAAGTAGCGCTTGATCTTTTCTGAGGTCTTGGCCATACCGGGATGTCCTTCCATTAAAGAATCGTGATAACAAGAGATTACTTTTTTCTGTAAATCTGTGCTGGGTAGGTATAATCGTTCTTGGAAATACAATAAGTTGTCCTTTACTGCAAAGTCCTTTCCCTGCAGATGCCAATTCTGTATGTCTGCTGGAGTTACAAGTTGCCTGGCCTTATCCTTAACTTCCTCTATGGATTCTGTGGCGATTACACCCAGAATTCTTTGTTCGGGAATGATTGGTACAGGTTTAGGGTTGATCAAGTGTTCTTCCACTCCCATCCGAGAAAGGGCATCAGCTTTACCGTTCTTTGTACCAGGTCGATAGGTAATTATGAAGTCAAACTCGGCAAAGAATAATGCCCAACGGAGTTGTCTAGAGGATTGGACTTTTGCGGTTTTCAAATATTGCAGGTTTCGGTGATCCGTAATCACAGTAACGGTGTGTCGGGCCCCCAGCAGATAATGCCGCCAAGCCTTAAAGGCAGACTTGATAGCCAGAAGTTCCTTGACAGTAATCGTGTAATTGATTTCAGGAGGCGAGAATTTGCAGGACCAAAATGCCACGGGATGCAACTGATTGGTTACCGGGTCCTTTTGTGATAGAACTGCCCCCATGGCAAGGCTTGAAGCATCAGTTTCCACGATGTAGGGGAGTTCGGGGCGAGGGTGTTTTAAGATTGGTGCAGAGATAAATTTAGTCTTCAAATCCTGGAAAGCTTGTTCCGCCTCGGTAGACCATTCAAAACGTTTGTTTTTCTTTAACAAGGCAGTGATGGGCTGGACTATTCGAGAGAATTCGGGGATAAACCTGCGGTAAAAGTTAGCGAAGCCTAACATGCTTTGCACACCTTTTACGGAGGATGGTGATGGCCATTTGAGAACTGCATCGACCTTCTTTGAATCCATACGCACTCCGCCAGGTGATAATATGAATCCCAAGAATTCAACTTCAGTCACGTTGAAAACACATTTTTCCAACTTAGCGAAAAGTTTGTGTTGACGCAATCTTTCGAGGACCATTTTCACGTGTTTCCGATGTTCAGATTCCGATGAAGAATAAACGAGGATGTCGTCAATGTAAACAACAACACACACATCTATGAGCTCTCTGAGGACATCGTTCATAAAATATTGAAAGGCGGCCGGGGCATTGCAAAGTCCGAAGGGCATGACCTGATATTCAAATAGTCCATACTTGGAGCGGAAGGCCGTCTTCCATTCATCACCCTCTTTTACTCGTACCAAGTGGTAAACTCCTCTAAGATCCAGCTTTGTATATATGCATGCTTTTCTGACTTGGTCCAGGAGTTCAGGGATCAAAGGTAACGGATATCTATTCTTAACGGTGATCTGGTTCAGGGAGCGATAATCTATACAAGTTCTAAGGTCTCCTTCCTTTTTTGGAACGAAGAACAAAGCTGAAGAAGCAGGGGACTTGGAAGGACGAATAAACCCATTTGCCAGGTATTGATCCAGGTATTGTCGAAGGTGAAGGTTCTCAGGCTCGGTGAGGGCATAAATTCTACTACAAGGAGGAGGAGATCCAGGTATCAGGTCTATCTGGCAGTCATAAGACCTATGAGGAGGTAGAGAGTTAGCCTGATCCTTCCGGAAAACATCTTGGTATTCTAGGTATTCGGGAGGTAACTGGGGAGTCTCTGAAGAAATTGCTGCCAGTGCAACACCAGGTGGAGGGTGACAAGTAGAGACACATTCTGGAAACTGGACCGTTCTTGCTCGCCAATCGATCAGAGGATTGTGTTTCTCTAACCAAGGTATTCCTAGAATAATCTGAAACTGAGGGGCCTTGATCACATCGAACACGATCTTCTCATGGTGTCCATCTTGACTTACTAGCGTCACCTCTTGAGTGGTATGCGTTACTGGCCCGGAGGCTATCTCCGTACCATCCACCGTAGTAATGACGTCCTTTACAGCCTTGGGACAAAGAGTTAGATTCATCCTCAAAACCATTTCATGATCCACATAATTGCCGATGGCACCGCTGTCGACGTAAGCTTCAATTGCATGTAATCGATCCGGATTATCAGGGCTAATGAGGACCATAGGTATCACGAAATGCGAGGTCACAGAACTGGTTTTCACGCTCGGCAAGAGGACCTCTATTCTTGTCGGGCGAGGTCGTTTCCCTGCTCAGAGTTTGTAACTTTGGTAACTGCAGCTCCTACTGCCTTCTTGGCAGGTTTCACCGGACAGTCTCGAAGAAAGTGCCCTGAGTTTCCGCAATAGAGGCATAATTGCAACTGTTTTCTCCTTTCCCGCTCCTTTTGTGTTAGAGGACCTTTCAGACCCCCTATTTGCATGGGTTCCCCGGGGTCTACTCCTTTGGAAGGAGTTGGCGGTTTGGAAAATACTCGAGCATCAAACTTGGAACGATCGGCCTTCCTGTTCTGCAGTCTGTGATCTATTTGAACGACTAAGTCTATATAGTCCGAACAATCTTGTGGGGGATTCAATACTTGGGCTAACACATCTTTGAGCTCTCCACGTAGACCTCTATAAAACAGCGTAATCCTTTTGTCCTCAGGCCATTGAGTTTCCACTATCAGTCTGTTGAAAGACGCAATATAAGCCAAAAGGTCTTGATTACCTTGTCGCAACGAAAGAAGCTCATTGTCCAAGGCCTGCCCCTGTGAATGTCTTGCGAACAGTTTTTCCATACTGAGCTGAAAAGCTTGAAAATCATGGAGGACCGGATCATCTTGATTTACTAGAGGGATCAACCAGTCTGCCGCATTGCCACTAAGGTACGAAAGCTACTTTAGCTTGATCAGTTGGAAAGGCTGCTGGCCGGCATAAGAAATGCAACTGGCACTGATTGATAAATACTGCAAACCTCTTTGAGTCACCAGAAAATCGTTCGGGCGGAGCCAGAGGTACATTCCCAGGTAGGTTGATCTGCACTGGATTCATAGAGGATGTAGAAGGAAGATTTCCCCCAGATGTGGGTAACGGGGTCTGTCTGGCTTGTGACTGTAGCTATTGTCTAGCGAAATCATCTGTTCGCTCCTTGGAAATAATCAGTTCCCTTCTTAGAGCGTTCGTTTCCTGACGGGCTGCATGCACTTCTGCCCTTAGTTCCCCAAGTAACTGGGCTAGCTGGTCGGTATCCGATGTTTCCATAGCGCCTGGACGGGAGTTTTGTGGTAGGCTTTGCGTTCTGTAACGCTCACCTGATTCCCGTAGAGGCGCCGGTCTTGACTGGGCGTATACCGTATCTGCAAAGGTGATGTGTAACACACGGCTGGCTCTTTGGGCTGGACCTCTGTGCACTGTATGTCTGACTTGAAGGGTAAGATGTCTGCAGATAGAAAGTATGGGATTAAGGAACTGGGTTATTGAATGTCTCTCTCTTCTTCCCTTTCTCTTCTCCTGTAGAACCCCAAAGGTTAACGCTCTCACCTTAGGTAAGTGAACGCCGTGCTCTCCATCTGCCTCGGGGCAGGGTGCTGTAACCAGTTTCTTCACTGGATAAGGGGAGCAGGCCTCTTGACTTCAAAGGACTGCTGTCCGTCGTTTACTGCACGAACGGTAAGTTTCGAGTAATTCTAATGTCTTTAAAGTCTTTAGTAATGATGTTTCTTGTTTTGCAGGGTTCCGGCGATGGCGGATGACGGGCTGAAGTGAGTTGAAGATGGAGCCCGTGTGATGAATAGAAGCGCCTGGAAGCACGTAAGTAAGCGCTTGTTGCCTGCTTCACGATGCGCTCTAACTGTCTTTTTATTTTGCAGGTATAAGTTCGGAGCGGCTGCAGGGTGCCGGAATACCCACTGGGTTAGATGTGGAAAGGAGTAATGGCACGTGAGTATTAAAGTTCCCCAATGTCTTTTAACGCACCTTGTTTTGTCTTTCAGATGCGGGATGCAGCGCCGAAGGCCTCCGGAGCGCACAAAGAGTAGGTAAGCCTTTGTCTTTCAGATGCCGGAATGCAGCGCGAGCCGTTGGTGACAGCCGATGGACCAGGTAAGTGAAGAGCTGTCACTGAAGACCGTAATGCCTAACCTGTTCTTTCTTGTCTTTATAGGTGTTGCTGAAGACTGGATTCAGGATGGTAAGCCTTTTTCCTTAGGCCCAGGATCAGATGCAGAAGACACGATGAACGTTCTGCTGCAGAGGATGCAGAATAACGCAAAGCAAGATTCATCCATCGGGTGTGGTTTAAATAGCCTCCTGTAGTGCTTAGGTGTCTCCTTCCACAGCCACGCCTAGGTAAGAAAAGAGTTCCTGCTTTCCAGAAGAGTTCCAGTGTTCTGAATCTAGGGAGTGGCTCCTGCCCCACCCAACAGGAAAAGTAGTTCCAAACAGAAGAGGATCAGAGGCTCAACTGGCAGGCAAGTAAGCAGCATGGTCTGCTGCAGGTAAGTCCACCCAAGCATTATGAGCCCGGTGCTTCCAGCGCTGGGACTGGGCATATTTATGAGCCTGGTGCCAGGACTGGGTCCAAAAGGTCCCAATTGGGACTGGTTGGCACTCGGAACCTGGGTTATGGATCTGCTTCCAAGGGAGTTGGGAAAACCCTGACCTTTTGGAAGCAGAGATCATGACAGTTGAGGTTTGGGTGGAAAATTTGGCGTAGGGCTTGTCGCTTGTTGGAAGTCCCATGCCCGTGCCTCCTGCAGATACCGCTGGTTCCTTTGACAGGAGGGGATAATCAGTTGAGGGTGATGATTAGGACCTACTGGGATCGGTGGGGCTGGTAACGCTAGGCGATGTATGGCAAGAGGGGTCCATTAAGGAGTTTGTAGAACTCAGCAAAGAGGCGGGGCTACATACGGGCCAATATGTCACGTATATTAGATTGGTGCGGATGATTAGGAACACCTGGCCAAAGACAGTTTTGATAGAAGAACCAGATGCAGTTTTGGGAGCAATATATGATATACCTGAAGGAGGGCACGAGATCTCGAGATTGTATGAGATGGTGATGGCTAAGGTTGGGAAAGAATGAACACATCTGAGAATGGACTGGGAGGCGGAAGTGGGGGCCCCAATGGAGGATGGGGTGTGAGAGCGGGCCCTGGGCTATCACAAAAAAGTGTCTAGAAATGCCAAATTAAAACAAATACAGCTGTATGTAACGCATAGGGCATACATGACCCCCTTGAGGATATCCAAGTTCCGAAACACTGGAAGACAAGCGTGTCCCAAATAGAACTTAGAAAACGCTGACATGACACATATGTTTTGGTCGTGCCCGATCATTGGGTGTTTTTGGGGAGAAGTGGCGCAGAAACTGGCTGATAAGGGGGTTACTCTTGTTACAGACACGGCCTGGGCCTGCTTACTGGGCAGGTTCCCCAGGCCATGGAAACTCAAGCATATTGAGAAACTGAGAAATCTGGCGTATGTGCTTGCAAAACGTAGGATTGCCATGGGGTGGAAGAAATGCCACAAGCCTAAGGTGGATGTATGGTGGAAGGACTTGCAGAAATGGGTGGAGGCTGAAACGGTGGCATGGCAAGAAGCGAGTAGCCTGGCTGGAGAAGGGGAGGCGGGCACCCTGTTGGCTTGGAAATCGCTAATAGCAGAATTGTTTGGAGTAATATCAGATCCAACAGACTCCAAAGAGAACGAAACCCGGCCGCATGTGCCAGACATTGAATGAGATTGACGAATAGGCTCATGGGGGGAGGGAGGGGTTATGGGAGCAGTGATTAGGATAAATTGATGTGTAATGGAACTATTATGATTATGCTGCTTGTTTGGTTTGTGTTGTTTTGTTTGCATAAAATCAATAAAAAAAAAAGTAGGAACCAAGAAGACACAAGAAGTTCCACGAATTGGGGACAGACAATGTCCAATACACAGAGGGAGGAGAGCGAGGAAAATGAGGAAGAAAGACTAAGCGAAAGATGACTCCCAAGGGAAAAAGGATTAAGATGGTCAGACACTAGTGAGTCTGCGCCAAGAGCATCAGAATCAGCAACACAGTCAGACCGACATGAAGAAGTATCTCACAGTCAGAGGGGGGTGTCTTCACTGCCCTACGTGCACAGACTTAGGTCCCTATCAGGCAGGCAACGATGCAGGAATATTACCCCTGCCATAGATAGAAGAACCATGAGGGAAGAGAGAGAGAACTATACATCCCAATTTCCATTGCTCGAGAAAGGGGGAGTAAGACCACAATATATTCCATGGCCACATATAGATCGAGAAAATCTGAAAAACAAGCTTCCAATGCTGACATCGGGAGCCGGAAAGTGGATACGTGAGTTAGAAAAAATGACAGGAGGAAACGCGCTAGCTATAGGGGACAATCAAAGGTCTCCTAATCGCCATACTTGGTGAGAGAGCAGACGATGTGCGGGCACAAGCAGGCTACCCTAGTGTAACCACAATTAATACTGCGCATGACGGATCTCCATTTAACAATTGTAGAGCCGCAGTGTGGAAAGTGCTGCAAGTGCTATATTCAGACACTTCTGCCATGGGAGCTATACTGACACGAAAAATGAAGGAGTCTGAGGATCCGTTAATTTATATACAGAATTTTCAAGATGCGTGGGTGCCCGAGACGCAGGAATCTTGGACGAAATGTATACCTGTATTCTACCATATATTGTGCCAAGGGCTGTCGGATCCGGTACAGAAACAGCTCAAGAAATTGGTAGGAATTGAAGCTAGGCCTTGGGCAGAAATACAGCTGACCATTGCACATTATTGCAGATTGCTGCAAGAAAATAATCTCAAAAAGGAGGATGCACGAAAGGGTGAGGAAGCAAAATTGGTGCAGAAGAAATTGTCAAAATATGCTCTTGAGGGAGCCATGATAACTAGTGCAACTGAATCGAGCATGCAGCAGGTGACTAATCCACAACAGAATAATCAGGGCAGTACTGGGTTTTATCCCAGGGGAAGATGATTTAGTGGAAGAGGATGGCAGAATAATCAGGGAGGTTTCCAAAATAATCAAGGAGGTTTTCAAAATATTCAAAATGGCAATCAAGATATGTCAAATGGGCAAATGATCCGACCACTGCCAGTATGTTGGTTGTGTGGAATGACAGGGCACTTAGCGCGCACATGCAGAAACCAAGGCATGATGCAGAACGGCCAAGGAACAGGAGCAGGCATGGCAAATCCACCTGCAGTTTTACAGCAGGGTGTTGCACACAATCACACTGTGCAACAACAAGCGCCAGGAGAGCAACAAGGCGTGCAACCTCAGAACATGGGGAATTTTCAACAAGGGCAATCCCAACAGCCACCGATGCAACTGTCACAGATGATGAGTAAAGGGCAGACCACAAACCCTGGAATGGGAAGTATCAATGGGAAGGGGGGAAATCCACCAGCACACAGTGGGCCAAATTTGTATATGGACTAGGGCAGCTCACTGGGAACCCTGATGTGTTCTATCCTATCAGTGACACCAGACCCTCACAGGTAACCTAGGGTTGATGTCGTTATAGGGGATAAAGAATATTCCATCCTAGTTGACACGGGTGCAACACGCTCGTGCATACGTAAAGGCAAGTTTTAATTGTCCGGCGAGGCCATAAATACTCAGTTTCACAGGAGCTACAAGTCTTGTTCCCATCACAAATGCACTGCCAGTCTCCATAGGAGAAGGTGAAATGAATGTGCCTTTTCTATATTCACGTCAGACCCCAGTAAACCTTTTGGGTCGAGATTTAATGACAAAGTTAAACATGACAATCTCATTCACGGAGGAGGGCATAATATGTTCATCTCCAGGAATGCACTATTCAAATTTATGCGAAATAATCAGAGCATACGCGGGACACACAGCCATGAGGGCTACACCATTAGAGCCAGAAATATTCGCATATGGTATGCGTGTGCTTATGGCAGGACTGACAGGCCTTGCAGACAGAATCATGAGAACCCCTGATGAGTTTCTATTTAGACCAAGAATACCGATGCACAAGGAGAAGGGACAAGTATTTTCCTTAATGATACACACAGCTGCAGTACGAGGGAGAATGGCCTTGATTGATGGTTATGATGACAAGGGCCGACATGGTGCACGGTAATCGCCATTGAAGAAGGATATCGATTGACTGACTTCACTGATGACGATCTGTTTGAAGAGCAAGCAGATCTGGGAGAGACAATGGTGGAAGTGACTCTCACCTTTTGGGTGAAAATGATCAAAAGAGAAGTGCCTCAGAGAATGATGTTGGCACGAAACCGTCCTGAATACTTTGATGACGACATGGCCCAGGTGCCTGTCTCAGTATGGACCACCAGTCCCTATGATATAGGCCTCTTGAAAGGGGTTGGAGAAGTGAAAATCAAACTGAAACCACAAGCAATTCTACCAAAAGCCCGACAATATCCCATGTCCAGAGAGGCAGATGAGGGGATTTTTAAAACAATTTCTGCCATGATGGAGCAAGGCATCTTAGTGACGTCAGAGCTGTCATGCAATAGCGTGGTTTATCTGATCAAAAAATCAAAGGGAGGGTCTTGGCGTTTAATCCAAGATCTGAGGCCAATAATTGATATTGTTGAGGCTGAGTTCCCTCTAGTCCCTAACGTGGCTACAATTCTATGTAATATACCCGTTGAGGCAAAATATTTCACTGTGATTGACTTGGAAAAATATTTTTTTCTCAATCCCGTTGCACCATGACTCACAAGATCTGATGTCATTCACATTCAGACAGATGCGTCTGAAAAGCATGAGACTACCCCAGGGGTATTGTGAGTCTCCATCTATTTTTAACAGAGTCCTACAGATGGACTTGAACAATATTGCACTAAAAGGTGTTGTTCTGCAAATGTGGATGGCATCTTAATTTGCAGCGCGACAGAAGAGCAATGCAGGTACGATTCTGTTCAGCTATTGACTATACTGGCTGAGAAAGGATATAAGGTTGACAAGGAGAAGCTACGATATTGTCAACAGGAAGTGCTGTACATAGGCCAGCTAATCTCACATGAGGGAAAGAGAGTGACCCCAGAAAGGGCTGAAGCCATAGTGAACACGGCTAAGCAACAGATGCAGAGCTTTTTAGGCCTATGCAACTATGTCAGAGCATGGGTCTTCGACTAAAGCTCTTACACTAAACCTTTACTTCAGGCCCTAAAGAAGGCTCAAGTGACAAAAGAAAAGATTGAATGGTCTGAGACCATGGAGAAAGGATTCGCTGAACTCAAAAAAGCTATTTGCACAGTACCAGTTTTAGGGATTCCCAATTATGCAGAGGAATTTTACCTGTTTTCACACACGAATGGCAGCGTTATGATGGTAGTACTCCCACAGGGAACCACATTGGGGTGCAAACCCCTGGCATATTACAGTGGAAATTTGGACCCAGTAATGTGAGGTCATTTCCTGTGCAAACAAAGTTTAGCTGCTGCAGCGTTCGCCATAGAGAAGGCTACAACCATTGTGATGGGATGCTCCATGACGTTGTACGTGGAACATTCACTATTTTCCATTGTAGAGAAACCAAAGGGCACATTGACATCTCAGAGAGCTTCTGCTTATGAAGTGATCATATCAAATCCATCGATTAAGGTAGTCCGATGTAAGATAGTGACCCCAGCTACGTTTATAGTAGAGCCAGTCACTGAAGGAGAGCCAATACATGACTGTGCAAATTATGAAGAATTCTATGATGAAATTCCCAGGGTGAAAGAAAACCCCTTGGCAGAAGGAGAGATCGTCTTTATTGACGGTTCTTCGAGGATCGACCAAAGTGACGGACAAAGATATACAGGCATTGCTGTGATGAAGCACACAGCAAATGGAGAATTCTGAGTACTTGTTAGCGCACAAATACCATCTCACTATTCAGCACAGGCTGCAGAATTATTGGCGTTGATATTCGCTATTGAGAATCACGCAGACCAGGAAGTAACGGTGTACAGTGACTCCACCTATGTGACGTCAACAGTACATGCAGGCTTCGCTTGCTGGAAAAGGAGGGGCTACCTCTGAGCAGACGGCACGCCAGTGCAGCACGCAGCCTTATTGGACAGGCTGATATGGGCATAGCGGTCGTGAAATGCACCGCCCACACAAAGGGGACAGATTTTATCTCCCGCGGAAATCAAGCAGCAGACACTGAAGCCAAACGTATGGCATCCAAAAATGAAACGATCATGAAAGTGGAAGTTATCCATGCCAAGAAGCAAATGATTACACAAACTACACCTGAAAGCTATAACAACTTTGGGCAAACATAGTTGATGGAACTCCAAGGGGAGGCACCACAGGAGGAAATAAATCTTTGGAAACGTTGAGGGTGTTCTTTAAACCCCTCTGACAGCTTGTGGTGGCAAGACAGCACTGGTAAACCAGTAATGCCTGTATCCCTATTACAAATAGCGCTGGAACAGTTACATTATTCGGCTCACATGACAAAAGAAAATTTAGCAGCAACACTCGCAGAAGACTGGTTCATACCGGATTTAGCCAAGCATGTTGCATTTTTTATAGTAAATTGTATACTATGCCAACAATTCACAGCTGGGCACACATTAAAAGTAATGAGGAGTCATCCCAACGCCAAATGGGCCTTTTCAGCACTTGCATGTCGATTACATCGACATGATTAAAGTATGTAACGGGTACAGATACTTAATTGTTGTGGTGTGTCCATTCTCCAGATGGATAGAAGCAGGTCCATGAACACACCCAGACGCTACCTGTGCGGCCAAATATTTAGTGAGGGAAGTGTTCCCCAGGTGGGGGGTGTGTGAAGTCATGAGATCAGATAATGGAGCTCACTTTGTAAACAAGACATTCAAACAGATTAGCTTGCTGCTTGGTATAAAGCACAGGTTCTCGTCGGCGTATCATCCGCAAGGTAATGGCATCTGTGAGAAGCTAAATGGCTTATTAAAGGAAAGGATTGCCTAGTTGAAGCTTATTCTAAAGAAGGGATGGTTGCACTGCCTTCCTTTGGCACTATATGCACTTAGGAACCAGCCCGGTTCTGACCATCATCTTAAGCCACACGAGATAGCCACAGGAAGAAGAATGAGAACTCTCCTGACACCACAAGATAGAGCTAGATGTGATGCCCAATCAACAGGAGAAATATTTTAGGGTCTGAAATGCAAAACGACCTGAACTGCATGACATCTTGCCTTACTGTAATTTCAGACCAGCTACAGTGACGACGAAAAGGGAGCAGGGCAGCACAGAACACAGAAGGAGATACTACAACAGACCAAGTTCAGGGTTTACGTGTTCCATCCGTCTTCCCTGGAGACACCGTCCTTGTGAGAAACCATACAAGGAAAAAGTGGGACGAGCCAAGATTTAACGGTCCCTTCACAGTGGAGGACTGCACCGCATCCGCAGTGAAACTACAAGGCAGGAGAGCTTGGATTTTTCTTGGCGATATCAAACCCTACATCGGAGAAGGCCCCCTGCCTGCACCCCAATGAGAGGAGTCGGCAAACGACGGGGAAGAACCACAGCACATGCAGAAGAGATTCATGACGAGGAAGGAGGATGCATGACCAGCCAAAGACAAAGAACTTTGTGCAAATTGTGGCTTGAATTGGACATTTCCTTTAAGCAAAAAAGGGGATAAGGACATAAAAACGGACACTCTGTGCATCCTAGTTGCAGGGTGAAGAAGAAAATTGCACGCATAAGCCACAACATAGCCTGTTGAACTTTGGACTGAGGCACACTTAAGCCTTGATGAGAAAAGAATATGCCAAATTTTGACCAAGGACACTTACATTGGAAGCAAATACAGTATCCAGGCTCATTCCATACCGAGACCCTATTCGGAATCACTTATGGTGTCCCACAGTAGTGACATCACAAAAGACGTGATAACTTCTTTTTATCTAGTGCAAAGATCATACCCTTCACTGGTGGGAAGGCTCACCAGTGTCACTGACTTTCTTAAAGATCCTGAAAACTAAAAGACAATAAAGAGATTGCTTACTGTTATTGCCGAACAATTCCTTTTACTTCCTGAGTACAGTGAGAAGGAACCAAATGTCCCAAACACAGACAGAAATAAATGAGCTGATCAACACCTTGTTTGTTCGCATAATCGAAGACTGTCCAACTCTTGTCGGAAGAATAACGGACACACTCACGTTTCTTCGAGAGCCAACTCCTAAATAAAATTGTGATCCATGCGAACGGACAGTGCAGCCATTGTTTACATAAGTAGAAAACAACATATAATCCCGAACCTCAGCAAGACAGAACGGAAGTCCCTATCATCAGAAGACAGCAGGTTGGCCCACACGTCCTCTTTCGCCTAGTCACTGACTTTCCAGAGCTAGTCGGGAGACCGATCGATGTTGACGTCCTCACATTCATCAGAGATCCAGCTAATGTCGCACAGATGGGCATGCTCTTGCATGGAATTGTGCTCCAAGTGGAACTCTCTAACCATCAGCAGAACTATCTGAGGAGATTCTAAAAGCCTTCCGCAGAGGGACAGATCGAGGAAGCAGTGTCAAAGGCTTCACTTATTGCATTTGTTGTTATTTTGTCCTTATTTCTTCATATTGACCAGCATACAATATGTTCTCAGGACTGAAGCAAATCCGAAGAGTGGACTGGGAGCTTACTTACTTTGAACATGCACAGTAAAAAGATGTACTGAGGTGCTATTTGATTTGATTTTTTCCATAGTCTAGCAAAGGAACTGTATACTGAGATAAAAGACAACTCATCACCCGCAAGAGGGGGGACACTTGTGGAACACCTGACACTCTTAAACACAGAACCCGAAAGATGATATTGTTTAAAGGAGTGCAATAAAAAATTGACATTTGACGAAAGATCGAGATGGGAATTCAGAGCAGCAATCTGGTCCTCCCGCAGGAGGAGAGACGACCACGTTTCTCTGGAAGTAAAGGCTGCCGCCTGACCTACAGGGGCATAGTGTATTTCTGTATCATATTCATCATTGTTTTACTGTCATTAATGATCAGAACTGTATTTTTTATTGGTGCAGAAAGTGTTCCAATTCCAGTGCACCCACCTAATGACGCACGCATGAAACCCACAAAAGCACCCAGACCTTACATAGTCATTCCAGTCCCTAGAAGATCTGATGGGGGAATGAATGAACTTGAAATGGATGTGATTAGCAATGACACACACACACACACTTGTAGTAACAAACAAACAGAAAAGCTGGAGACAGGGTCGGCAAGGAATGAATGAAGAAAGGTTACTGACAACCGCACGCATGCAAACACTGAATGCACACAAAACAGGCCTAGTGTCAATGACTGCAGAACCACAAGCCAACACAGTAGAGAAGAAGAGACTGCCAGCCATACGAAACTCCACAGCAGATGTTGTGGAAAGACTGGGGGAGTTGGGAAGAAAGCCAACGGAAGCAGCCACATCTGAAACTCTTAAGAAAACAAGAGCCAACTCTGAGAAGTTCTCTGCATGAACACAACTGGTAGTGGACTCATTATGGCCGTTCATAGCCAAAGCAAGGAAACTACAAGAGGAACTGAAGAACAAAACCGCAGAGACTATATTGCCAAGCATATATGTTCCAACACAAGGGACAAGTAACAGTTCTACAATACAACCATACACTGGACCAGTGTCAGGGTGGTTGAAGTGGATATTTATAACCAACAGGAAAAATATGTATGAGGTCCAGGAAAGAGCTGCCAGACTCTTTACCAATCAAATGGCGCAGATGAGGAAGCCTGCACCATGGACTGGGATACCTGAGAATCCTCTAGCAAGAAAGAGCCATACAGATGCATTTAGGGATGTAGTTATAGCGACCTACAGGGAAACACTAAGAATCAAGAGAAGCATGCATGGAGATGACAATGAACTAAACGTCTAGCTGGACAGCACAGCACAGCACATCTGGGAAACAACATTTGGTACCAGCAGATGAAGGAAGTTGGAAGACGAAGTTCAGAAGGGGAATGCTTTGTTTGTGCACTCCTACCATACAGCATGGGGAAGTCCAAGATCTTCGTAGCTGTAGAAGTTGATGTCCAAACGGCACACTGTCTTTCACACGTAGCCATGTGCAAAACTAGAGGCCAATTTATGGGAAGTGACGCTTCCCTAATATGGGAAACTGAAACAGCCTACCCGATGAAGATGATTATGTCCAAGACATAAAGACAAGAAATAGAGCTCAAACTGGAAATCAAGTGATCAGGTACGAGAAGCCTGGAGTTAAAGGAGCAGAAATAAGAAGAGAAGCAAATCAGAAGCTAAATGTTCAAGGAAAAACTCCAGAAGAGGCTCGAAATCGGAAGAACAGAGGACAAATGCAAATCTTGGGAACAGTGCTTTCACCAGACGAATGGGAAAAATGAGTAGTGATCTGCAGAGCATGGATGGTCGCTGGAGCCTGCAAGGAAGCAATTGAAAATTCACAAAGTATATGCAAGCCATTATGGCCAAAGTGAAAGCTTGCAAAACTATTGACATGGGTCGAAGACAGAGGGGGACCCTTGCAGATAGTGCCATTGGAGAATCCGAAACTATGCTTCAGGAACAATGGCACAAGAAAGATGGGAGAGAATCAGAACTGTGGATGAGTTTTTGATGCTCCAGGAATGGTTCATGGGACTGCAGTAATTATGGATCATTATTGGGCATGCAGATCCAAAGCATACATCAGACTGCCAAGAGACTGGGGAGGTATATGCACAATATTGAACATCAACGTTCCAGCATTAGTGATCCCGAAAAGTGACCTGAATATTGAGTTTCCCGAAAGCAGATGCTCACCTGAGGAAGAAGAGATCTGTGGAACTGATAACTAGAATGAAGAGAGAGACTTACTTCTCTGCTAAATCAGAAGAAGCCTTTCATGCAATCCCATATGAACATAGGTTGTTCAGCCTCACCTCATCAGTGTTCACAATTTTCATGCTGAGAATCCAAGTTGGAGTAAATACTAAATGGTTGCAGATAACCAGATGGGAGTTACTGCAGACCATCAACACGACCATAAAAGGATTCAATGCGATCAAGGAAGAATTAAGAGCCATCCGACTGATGACTCTCCAAAACAGATATGTCCTTGACATGATCACAGCTATGGGTGAAGGAGTTTGTGCAAAAATAGGAGAATCATGTTGCACATGTATACCTTCTCACGATGAAGAGAATGGAACTTTAATGGAAGCCATAGGTATGCTGACAAACCTGCAGAACGAGATGATCAATGAAACTGACGAAGTTGATGATAACAGCTTGTTTGGATCACTGTTCTCATGGGTTCCACAATGGATGGCAGATGCATTCAAGTTCTTGGGAGCCCTGTTAGTGATGATACTACTAGGATTTTGTGTTATCAAGATAATAATCTCTCAGTGCCAGAAGACTGCGAAGAAAGCCATAGGGATGAAGATCATGATTGATGTCAAGCCAGGATGGGAGGCCTACAGACCTGACTGACGAAGAAATAAGAGACTTTGTAAAAGCCAGTATTCACACACCAGAAGGAACAAAGTTTCTCTATCCCAGGAAATACAGAAATTATGTGGGAAGATGGATTTACTGTAGCCCAAACAGACAATGTCAACTAATGACATGGAATAAACACGGACATGTAAGAACAGCAGGAAGCCTGAAAGGAGTAATAATAATATGGACACCAAAGAGACACTTCTTCAAACCATCATGTATAGACCCAGAAGATGAAGAAGGAATAAACCCAGGCGATGGAGTGAAGATAAATACAGAAGAACCGAGTAAGATGAATCCAAAGACGGAGGTGAAAGTGGTTGATGAATTTCCCAGAGGGGGGAGTGTAGAGGAGGTCCCAAATAAAGCCTGCACTCCAGTCGCCCATTTTGAAGTACCAGGAACATTCACACCAAAATATGTGAAGTATGACGAGCAAATAAACCAGCTGAGAGCTGCAGTAGGGCTCTGCCCTGTACCTATCAGAAGAGCAACACCTATTGAAGTACCGATACCAAGAAAACCATGGACAGTAAGGTATCCATTAAGGAAACCTTACCAGCAAATGAGATGAAATGAAGATTGCCTAAGTACAGTCCCGGAAGAAACCAAAAAGGTCTTAATGGAAGACGAATGGTGACGTCACAAGGACCCGGACAAACTCACAGATAAACGAAATGACGACCCGAGAATGACACAAAGAGATGAAACGTCATAAGTAAGGCTATTGTGGACCTAGGCAAAGGAATGAGGTCCAAATTGTAAGAGAATTAAGCTGTAAGCAAAATGAACACAAAGTCGATCAGTTTACATTTGTGCATGTGCTTGGAATCGCAAGAAAGCTAAGAAAACAGTGCAGCTTGCAATGCTAAGTAGAAGAATAGTGCGGCAAGCGACATTATACATAATCTACCTCAAAACGAAGCACAGTATTATAAGTGCAATCCCACTTTGCACGAAAAGCAGAATCAGCTCAGGTTACTAGAGGCCGAACAAGAAAAGATTCATATTCTAGCGAAACGAGAAGAGACGGCTGAATTGAAACTCAGCAGATGCAACTCGTGCCAGGAGAGCCAAGGTCATACCAATAGAAGGAACGAATAGTAGCTACATATAATTGAAACTTAAGAACAGAATATCCTGTCTCTGAAACGTTGAGATAAGGAGTCGTAGGAAGGTGGCAAGCTAAATAAGAATCAAATGCACAAATTGAGAGAAACAAGACAAATTCACGGTGTGGGAATCACGTGACCAACCGAGCGAGAAGAAGCACAGGTTCACACCTACGCTTGGCATCCGCCCAGCAAGAGATATCAGAACTTTTCCAGACAGAAGATGCAGTTTCGAGGCCAAACACAGTAAAATTATTGACACATAGTTGCTGAAGCGATGATTGATTGTAACCATAATTGGAGAAATGCCGGGTAACTAAGGGACACCCTGCACCTGGCTGACCATTCTGCGTGCTGCTAAGCGAAGTGGAAGAATATGCATGGGTTGGTGCCAACCCAATCAAAAGGGACCAAATAATCTAGGGTCCTATAGTTAGTACCCTCCTTCCACATATCCAGAAATAATTCCAAAACTGGGCTTCTCTCGCAACAGGTTTAAGAATCTCCTTATTCTGTTCATATGCACTGTCAATATATTTAGGAATGTACCTGTAAGATTAGAACCTTAGCGTTACTCTCCATTCCTGTACTCTTTACTGTACTTTTATGATTCCTGTTTCTACCACACTCTGCCTGTAACATACTGCCTGTATCAATGTATGTTGTACCCGTCACTGTACCTTTTATTATTCTTGAGCGAAAGAGTCCTAAGGGACCTCAACACCAATGCCACATAGCACACCTTGGTGCAAAAAAAACCCCAGGACCTGCTGCTGCATGAAAACATGCATCTACGATGAGGAATCCATGGGAGGTACATGCATCAGAAAAAATACATTACTGGAGATAAGTCATTTGTTCTCATAAATCGTAAACCGTGCCCTTTCATTCCAATGAGGTTGGTTTAAAATACTTGAAAACATGATTTATGAAAATCCACTATAATTCCTGTACAGGGAAACCAAGCAGATATGGCTGTGCAGACCACGTAGCAGGATTTATGATTTCAATATATAATTTCCATTTAAATTTAACTTCATCCCAGGTTGTGAAAAGATAAAAATGCATATCTCTGCCATTTGACATGCTGAAAATCCCAGATTAATTTGCATTTAGCAACCAAGACTGAACAACATATCAATATATTATTTCTAGATTTTTAAGACAATAGCAACAAACATTTCTAGAGAACCCAAATATCTGATACTGTTTAAAAGCTGGATGATGTCATGAGATTTCGAGGGGTGGATATTTCCAATCTGTGAAAGGTACAGTGAACAAAAAGCGTGTGCTGCACACTCTCATCTCAGAACAGGTTATCATGCCATGTTCTTTCTGGAGAGGAGCGCCTGCTACCTTTTTTGGAATGATCTGGGAAGTGCCCCTGACAGCCAATGACCACCAAGGGGAAGTTTCAATAGCTTTGTTATCAGACAACTTGCCAAATGGGAATTAGATGTGAGCTCAAGCATCTTAAGGGTGCATTTTGTGAACTTATGTAAGAAAGGCATGGCATCAAAGTAAGACAGACACAAGTGATCACAGTTCAAGGGCGTTTACTAAACTGTAAAGTGGGTGTGATATGTGCCTATCTAATCCTAAATCTAAGATGGGAGCAAGCGTCGACCATCAAATAATAATAATACCGTCCAAGTGAAGTCTAGTCAAATAAAAAGGCCTTTACTAAGAAACCTATTCTCAAATCTTACCGCTATGTTATTTGTTTCTTTGTAAATGTTTATTAGAACAATCAAATATTCATTAAACACATACATATAAAATATCACAATAAAACAGTAAAACAGTGCATTGGTGCTATTAAAATACACAGGTGTCCAATACAGTTTATGTCCACATATTACAGTAAAAATAAAATACGACAATCAAATACAGCAACAGGGCCCATGCTGATATTTTCATTTCTGCCCTCAATAAAAAAGACAGTACTGGCCTGTATTGGTGCAAGTCTGTATGTCTCAAAACTTGCAGTATGGTCCACTCTCTAATAGTGCCATACCCAGGGCAAAACAAGATAAAATGAGCCAGGTCTTCAAATGGGGCACCACAGACAGGGCAACTTGGACCCTCTAGGTAACCGTCCAATTTACTGTATTGCCCTTCAGACGCAGGCAATCAAAGCGAGCCCTCATGATGAGCCACCCTGATGGCCCGCCCTGGCCCAAACAAGGTACGGCTGTAAAGTGGACAGCCCACTTATATGCTGATGACCGTCGGCCTGGGACACCCGTGTTACATTAAGCCGTATTGCCACAGTTTCCCCGATTACCGCCTCCTTGAAAGATCTTACTTCCCTGGCTTGTACTACCCTGGTGGCAGGAGGTGCTACCTCCAGATTCACCCTACACATGTGCTCTTTGACAAACTTTAGCCAAGGTATTTTGTGCCACGAACCCTTACTCATAGTTACCTTAATTATAAAGTGGCACAATGCGGCATTAGGATTTCCCCAGATTCTTAGCCATAACATACTCGGGCAGTTGCCCACTCGTCCTCAAAAAAGGTAATCCTCAGTTCTTTGTGCACTGAGGCACAAGAAGAAGAAGCAGCGAGTCCCAATAGCCTTTTAAAGTAGCGATTTTCCTTGACCTGCAAGTCACCAGGATTTTGAGGCCCTCAGAGAGCTGCTCCATAAAGAGAGGCTGCCCTAACTTGCATAATGTACACTTTCAGTGCTGATTCCAAATGTTGACCTTTACACTTAGTAGAGAAACGAGAGAGACCCCCCCAGTTATTGAGACATTTTCAGGGACTGTTTTGTTACATGCGCCTTACTAGTTAGTGACTCTGAGAATCTGACACCCAGATACTCAGTCACCCTCGGAATGATGTCCCCTTTGCAGGTAATAGGGCGCATCTTAATGGACTTCATGCCTCCACTACAACTCATGACGGCCGATTTCACAGAGTTGATTTTGAGACCTAAGCTGGTCATAAAGGAGGCATAAGCATCCACCAAGGCCTGTAAAGCCCTGGGGGTTCTGGCCAAGAGCACTGTGTCGTCGGCGTACGCCAGGACCGGGAATGGCTGCCTCCCACTTGCAGAAAGTCCACAGCAGTATACAACAAAGCCTGCATCAGCCCATTAATATATAAAGTGAATAGTATGACAGCCAATACACACACCTGACGTACACCCAGTATGATATCAAACCATTCAGTACACCTCCCCCTTGGTCCAAACCGAACATTGGCTTTGGTGTTCGAGTGGATTTCCTGCAACATTTGCAAAATGTCAACCGGACACCCCATGGACTCGGGCACGGCCCACAACTATCTACCTTGTCAAAGGCCGGCTTAAGTCCATAAATGCGAGATAAAGCACTTGGCCCTTGCAGAAGACAAAGTTTGACACCAGTAAATACAAGTTGAGCACATCCTCCATGGTGCCCAAACCAGGTCGGAAACCAAACTGTATGTCTGTCAGGATGTTCCTCTGAGTAAGCCAACACTGAAGGTGACCCAACAACACTCGACCAAATATTTTAAACACCGTATCCAGCAGAGAAATCGGTCGATAAGATGAAGGTTTGGTGACGTCCCCCTTTTTAAAAATGGGAAATATAGTTGCAGTCTTCCATGATGGTGGATAGTGCCCTGAGATTAAACAAGCATTAAATGCTGTACTCGGCAACGGGACCCATAGGTCGATTTGGCTCATAAAAAGGTCAGCAGGTATTGCATCTGGACCGGGAGCTCGACTGCAGGACTGTGCCCCAATTGCATTTGTCACCTCCAGTGTAAAACATAAGGCCACACCCACATACTGCTTTTCCCCCTCTATCTCAGCCATCATCATACAGGGTTCCAAAATACGAGACCCATTCTGAGACCCCCACGTGAGTCCCCAATAGACCCTGAGTGCCCCTCTCACGGGACCCCCTTTATACAAAATCCCAAAAGCCCTTTGCATCGTTTGCCCTGATGGCCTCCAGGAATTCCTCTCAGTCTGTGACCTCCAACTCCAATTTCCTTTGCTCAATTGTCCTGCGGTAGACAGTATGCGCCTGAACAATATTGCGTCTGTCCACGACAGGACGCTTTATGGCATCCAAAAGTGCCAATTTTGCCAGCTTACATTTTTGGTCAAACTACCAACACAACAAGAGGTAGAGGGAGAGGAGAACCCACAAGTAACCAACCCTCGAAAAGGTCAACAACCTTTAGTGAACAACATTAGGGTTAATCGGGCATCAATAATTCCATAACCCAAAGGTAACGCTAGGACCACGCAAAGGCTGGTTTATAGAAAACGGCCTCCTATTTCATTCCATTATCAGGCAGTATCAACAAACTTAAAAAAATATAATTTTATTCATGTACAAATTAGACATATATACTCAAAAAGATTTACAAGTACACAAATGGTGTAGTCTTGTCAGGCACATGGTCTAGAAAATGATGGGTACAGGGCAATGTGGCTTTGTAACATTGCTCTATAATTAGCCTGTATTGCAGCTCAACCATCAAGCAAAACAGTGTAGAACAGACAGCAGTCTAGTAGGTGTACGGGGCTCAGAATTGTAACAGCCCTCTCAAGTCTGTGGTGTCTACAGAAAGTGTTGTATGCTGTGTAAACAGCCTACCCGATTTTACATACAACATTTCACTCTCTCACTCCAAAACACTACATGCACACCCTTCTCAACACAAATCATCCAACATGTTTCTTTCCAACAAACAAAAAAAAGTGTAAACCAAGTGTAGGGAAATTGGTCAGGGAGCTGTCCGGGGTAGTAAAGTTGATAAAACAAAACTGAACACTGTAACTCAACTAAAGCAACTGTAAGCATCTGGTTTAGGAACAAAATCAAGCCCCTCTATTGGGTGCTTTGAATTCTATAGTTTCAGCTAAACAATACACATAATAGTGCAAAGAAATAGCTAATAGTGTTTGCATTAATAATGCATCAGTGATGAAACACCTTGTACGTCCACATGTTACCATCTAATTGATGGTCTATGTACATGAATCTTGTGGTCCAGCGGGGACACTCTATGGAAGATTACTCTGTCACCGGTCAGTTCTTTCCGGCTCGACACTGGAAGGGAAGGCAGAATCCAATGTGGGGTCGTTTGTGGTTCTCCCTTGGGTTTTTAATATGTCCAGGTCACGGTGTGGGCGTCACTGTGTTGACGCTGTACAAGCTCCACTGGAAATGGCAGAGCCGCACCTTCAGTTCAGCAGCAGATTCAACAACCAATGGTGAGCTGGCCGGGTTCGCACAGCAGCCGATGTCTGATAAACCATTGATGCTGTCTCGTTCCGATCTACGTACTCCTCCGGGATGGGTGTGGGCGTGGCCAAGGGTGCATATCAATTTTTTGGTCAAACCAGTCCTGTTTGCCTACTTTTCCCATAGGTCTGGGTACCATTGAATACAGAAACCTGTAAGCGCCCCCAGGATTCCCACAAAGAGACCCACCACAACCTGCTGGCTGTTCGATTCATCCAGGATCCCAAACAGGGGAATCCGTTGAGTGGTTAATATTTTCCAATGCAGACCAGAGCCTGAGATTTTCCCCCAATTAATTCTTCTTCGGATGCCACATCACTTTCTACTTTTTTAAAAAAAAACTTTATTTATTACTGACATTTCGCGAGTTAACCTAAGGTATGTTACAGCATGTATAACAGTTTCTGCATATATCATATTGTCTTTTGGCATATTATAATATCTATACATATGGGGGGAAGGGAGGGGGGAGGAGGAGTGGGGGGAAGGTGGGAGTGGAGAGGAGGTAGAAGGAGTTGGGGGGGAGGGGGAGGGGGATGGGGAGAATTTTAGGATATAATGTCATTCGGGAGATGCTGTGACTCTTCTCGACTCTTTTTCTTCGGCAAGTAGGAATGATCTGAGTGGGTCCCACATATCCTTAGGTCTCGAGGGTGAGTTTATTCCCCGAACGTATGACTCTTCAGTTTCCTGTGTATTGATTAAGTCTCTTATCCAGTTTTGGTGCGTGGGGGGATGTTTAGATTTCCATTTCTTTAAGATATTCCGTTTAGCCACTGCACCTCCTATTGGGAATAGTCTTCGGGTCTTGGTGGAAGCCTTTCCTATGTCTCCAAGGAGGTATTTCAGCGGTGTGGCTAGGATATTGGTTTGTAGTATAAGATTCATTGTATTGGCAACCTCTTTCCAGTATTGTTGGATTGGTGGGCATTCCCAATACATATGGATGGCTGTTGCGTTAAGTGTCCCGCATTTGGGGCATGGTTGTGGCATGTCAGGGTTGAAATGGGCTATTTGTTTGGGTGTAATATGGAGTTGGTTCAGGATCTTGAATTGTATAAGCCTAAAGTTGGCGCAAATGGATATGGCTTTGGTGTATTTACAGTAGTTTGTCCATTGTTGTTGCTCTATCTGGATGTTCAAGTCTTTTTCCCCCATTTGGTTTTCATATTGTTCTTGGATGGCGTGTTTGATTGCACGGTTCTGTATAGGGTGGACACAGTACCCGTGAAGCTTTCTTCAGTGAGAATTTCAGTTAGGAATTTATGTGTCGGAGGCGCGTTGGAGAAGGATGGCCATTTTTTCTTGCACGCGGCCTTCAGCTGTTGGTGGTGTAATGTTGTGGTTAGGCTTTTCCCTGTTCTGTTTTGGATTTCCCCTAGCGTGAGGAACTTTCCTTCTGGGAAGAGGTCACTGACCTTCGCCAGTTTGTTGGGGTCCCATAATATCTGTATGGTGTGATCCATTGTGGGTTCCAGATCTGGGTATTGCCATAAGGGGAGATGCGGTCAGTAAGGTATTTCGCATTTCACTCTTTTCAGGATTTGTGCCCATGCTTTTGCTGATGTTTCCATGTGGTCAGCCAGTGGTTTTTCTCTAGGTACTTTGGCAAACATCATACTCTTAAGGTTCGATGGAGAGGCTGCAAACTGTTCCACGTGTATATGGGCGTATTGTTCTATGTTATCTGTCCAGTATTTGGCAAAGTGTGCCTGCGCTGAGTGATAATACAACTGAAAGTCTGGAGCAGCCAGGCCACCCGTGTCGTAGTTCTCGCAGAGTTTGGTCCAGCTCAGTCTGGGCTGTTGTCCCCCCCCCATACAAATCTAGTGGTGAATTTTTGCAGAGTGTCGAAGAATTTCGTGCCTGGCCAAATCGGTATGCCATCAAATAGGTACAGGAGTTTTGGAACTATGAGCATTTTCAGCAGGGATATTCAGCAGTATAGTGGCAGTGGTAGGTTGGTCCAGGCGTTGAGTTTGCATTCCAATTGAGCTAGGTATGGGGCGTAGTTGTTAGTATACAATATTTGTTTTATCTGGTGCCATTATTATGCCCAAGTACCTTGCTGAAGTGGGGACCAGTGTAGGTCTTCCATGGCTGCAGATTGGTTTGTGGCCTCTGTGAGAGGGATTACTTCGGATTTAGTCCTGTTGATTTTGTATCCAGAGTATTTGGTAAATTCAGCTATATCACGCAGCACAGGCGGTAAGTGGATTTCTGGGTTCCTAATATATAGCATCGTCGTCTGCATAGAGCGATATAAATTGGGGTTTTCCTAGTATACGGATTCCTCTCCAGGCGTGGTTATATCGTAGACATTCAGCCATTCCTTCTATTGTTAGTGCTGATATTAACGGGGGAAGTGGGCAGCCCTGTCTGGTGCCTCTACCTAGAGCGATTACAGGTGAAAGGGTGTTGTTGGTGCGTACTCTGGCCATGGGTTTGTGGTATAGGAGTTTTAGCGTTCTGAGGAATCCTGGTCCGAATCCCATTTCCTCTATGATCCTGTACATGAATATCCAGGAGATAGAATTGAATGCTTTTTCAGCGTCTAATGAGACTGCCACTGCCTGAACTCATTGATCCAGTTGGGATGTGATAGCGAAGAATCTTCTAAGGTTCAGAGCGGTGGAGCGTACTGGTATAAAACCAGTCTGGTCTGGGTGTACCAGTTTGGTCATGTAGGGGGTCGGTTTATTGGCCATGGCCTTGGCAAAAATGTTGGTATCTACATTGATGATAGATAACGGTCTGTATGAGGATGGGGAATGAGCTGGCTTGTACGGTTTCAGCAGCACTGTAATGATGGCTTCCCTTATTGATGGCAGGAGTGTACCGCTGTCCATCGCTTCTTCCCATATCTTTAGCAGTCGTGGGGCAAGGTCATCTATATAGATTTTGTATAGATCCGTTGGTAGATCCATCCGACCCTGGTGCTTTACCCGACTTGAGGTCCTTAATCGCTTGCTTTATTTCTTAGAGGGTTAGGGGCAGATCCATGTTACCCCTTTCTTCCAAGGTGAGTTTATTGAGAGGGAAGGAGTCGAGTTAACCTTGCAGTTCTTCTGGTGATGCTTGGTCCGCATTTGCATACAGCCCGCTGTAGGAGAGTCGGAAAACCTCACTGATTTCTGTATGGTCCACATGGGTTGAGCCTTGGTCATTCGTTATACTGGTAATCTGTCTGTGACCCTGTTCGGTCTTGATAAGGTTCGATAGCATCTTCCCAGATTTATTACCTTCGCCGTACTTCCTGGCTTTGAGTGGCTTAGAAGTATACCACACCTCCTGTTCCGCCAGTGTTATAAACTTGTTCAGAGCTTCGTTCAGCGTGAATAGTGTAGCTGGGGTTGGTGTCCTGGTATATATTGTTTCTGCTTCTTTGGTTTGGAGTTCGGTTTGGAGTTCAGTTAAGGCCAGTTGGGTCCGTATGTCTTTCAGGGTGCCATGCACTTGGGAAATCGGGTGCCCTCTGAGCCAGACCTTGAAGGCTTTCCATGTCGTGTGATTTGATTCTACTGAGTCTTTGTTACGGTCGAAGAAGTCCTGTATTTCTGTGTGGAGTGCTTTGTGTACAGAGGTGTCTCTGAGGAGATCTGGAGGCATTCTCCATAAATGATGTGCAGGGTTAGGTGTGCCGATTTGGATGTCGAGTATCACTGGCGAGTGGTCAGATAACGTTCTGGGTAGAATCGTGCATTCTTGTAGGTCAGTGGTGCATCGTGTGTGGCAAAGCCAATAGTCTATCCTGGTACTTGACGCCAATGGGACAGTGGTCATGGCCTGCCTTAAGGCCAGTGCTGCTTTGGTGCTAGCTCGTTGGCCTGTTGATGTCCTGTCGAGGGTGGGATCAAGGATGGTATTAAAATCTCCTCCCCATATTATTATTGCTTTTCCTGTTGGGGATATTAGTTTTACAATTTGTTGGTAGAATTCCAGGGTGCCTATGTTAGGACCATATGTATTTATGAGTATCAGATCCTGGCCTTGTAGTGTACCCCACAATATGACATATCTGCCTTCTTCATCTATTTTGGTGTTATGGACCTGGAGTCCCAGTCTGCAATGTATTAATGTAAGGACCCCTCGAGATTGAGGCGAATAATTCATTGTGTATACTTGCGGACCCCAGGAGCGACCAAATGCATTAGTATTTTGTGACATAGTGTGCGTTTCTATTAATAGTAGGATATCAATTTTGTGCCTGTTGGCATATGCTATTACTTTCCTGGTCTTAATTGGATTTAGGAGTCCTCTTACATTCCAGGATAGTAGTCTAGTGCTTTTGGTCATTTGTCGGGATGCCATTCGGTTCTCTTCTGTGATGTGTATGTTAATGTTGCTATTTTTTGAGGGTCTTCATCCTCCTGCGCACTTGCCAGGTTTTTCTCTTTTTTGTTCCAACTGTTTGTAACCAGACCAACTTGTCGATGGTGCGGTTTAACATAACTACCGCATTTTACTGTTTAACCAGGCAACGGGCCTGTTCGAACCCCCATCCCCCACCATCCCCCCATCCTCCACCATCCCCCCATCCTCCACCATCCCCCCAATTGGGCAGTGTCTCCCAATAAACCATTGCTACTTTGCGGTAGAACGTGAGGGCGCGTGGGCGACCAAGTGGACCCGTCCTGTTGGAGAGCCGTGGCTATCATTGTACGCTGAGCTGCTGCTTGCGACTTGGGTTTGTTTCAGGACTCTTTAGGTGTTTCTGGGATGTGGCGTTCAATGTATGTCATGGCATCTTCTGGTGATTCGAAGAACTGTGTTCTGCCTGCGTGCTGAATACGTAGTTTGGCGGGGTACAGCATTGCATATGTTATTTGTCTGTCTCTGAGTGTTCTTTTAACTGGATCGAAGGATCTTCGTATGGTCTGTACTCCCATCGAGACGTCTGGGTATATGTGGATACGATTGGATTCAAAGGTTAGAGGACCTTGTTCTCTGGCCAGGCGAAGGATATGGTCTCGATCTCTATAGCTGAGTAGTCTGGCTATTATTGTTCTTGGTGGTGCTCCGGGTTTGGGGGGGGGATTGGTGCCCGATGTGCTCTCTCTATCAGGAATTGTTTTGAGAATTGTGTGTCTGGGAATAATGAATGAAGTAATTCTTCCAGAAAGTGCTCCATGGGCACATTGCTCTTGTGTTCTGCCACCCCAACCACTCGTATGTTGTTCGCCTAGATCTGGATTCCAAGTCCTGGCATTTGGTTTGGAGGGCTTTGATTTCTTTTTGGATCCTTTCTGTGGTTTTATTTTGGATGTTGGCTGTGTCTTCTAGGTTGGAGACTCTGTCCTCCACCTCGGTGACCCTGGTGTTTAGTTTTTTGATGTCAGTACGGATAGAGGGGATGTTTTCACCTATGTCATCCAGTTTAGCATTGATGTCAGCAAATCCTTTTTCCATGGCCGCCATGTATGGGGCCATATTTTGTGTTGTGGGGTCTGAGGGGGGATTGTCGGATGGTTCGGCGAATGCATCCATGGGCCCCTTTCTTTTCTCTTTGTTCTTGGTGCCACCTGCCATGTTCATGTGTTGGTGGGCTCGAGTAGGAGTTGCAGGGGGGTAGTGTATGCTGTTTCCCTGTTTCGGATAGTGGTGTTTTGGTGCCGGTGTCTACACAGGCCCCCCGTTTCCCCGGCCTTAGTGGTGGTAAGTCTGTGGTCTGTTGGTGCCGGGGGTAGCGGGGCAATGGGAGCGGCCGCGCACTTGTTGCAGGAGATTATAAATGTTTTTACTTTTTGCAGAATATTCCAATGGGCGGGCTGCGGTCCGTGGGGGCTGCCCTTGGCCAGCGGATTATGTGTGCCCAGCAGTCTGTGGGGGGTGGAGGGGGAAAGAGGGCCCGCAGTCTAGACTCCCAGCGGGGCCCGCGGCCACATCATCTCACCCCCACCCACCTTCCTGAGGACCATGCGCCGCAGAAATCACCAAGTTTGCAGAGGGATTGGTCCACAGCCGGGGAGCGGTATGGCTTGAGCGTGTATAACACGTTCAGCCATGCCCTAGAGGCTCGCTGCGACCCGGTGCGGTGAGATGTGGAGAGGCTCCGTAGTTTCAGGGGTTACCGCCATCTCCCGCCTCGGTCCCGCAGAGCCGCGGCCAGCGAGGGGACCTCCCATCACTCAGCCCCTGCGGGGGATATGGCAGTGTGTTGCCGTGGTTCGCCGGATGTTGTGGGGCCGCCCCTCTCGCCCAGCCCCTCTGGGGGATCGCAACAGTGTGTTTTGCTTGGTGGGAGTCAATCGTGGGAGGAGGGAGGTCTTATGTGCGTCCTCTGGGCTTCGCGCTAGGCTCCGGCTTCTGCAGGGGATTTCGGCGCGGTGCCCAAGTCCTTCAGGAGATTTTGGCGCGAAACTATGCGGCTGTTAGGCAGGCCTCCAGTGTCTTGCTGATGGTGTTTCTCAGGCGTGGAGCGTCAGGCAGGTCCCAGAGTTGCTCCACTCCTGCAGGGGATGTTCACACGTCTCCTCGTTAGCTTTGGAGTTTAGCAGCAGCGCCGTTCAGCAGGATATTATTATCAGGATTTATTCAGCCGCGGAGCTCCTCGTTCAGGCGGCCATTTTGATCGGCACGTCACAGCACCACCCACATCACTTTCTACTTGACATAGCAGGTTAGATGCACTTGCCGCCACGTCATTTAATCCCTTCATGGTTAGAACCAATGGATAATGGTCACTGTTCCCCACCAGGGCAACATCAAAGCTCTTTATAAATTTCCAGAGGTCTAGCGCCAGATAGTAGTAGTCTATGGTGGATGAACCCAAATGATTTCTAAAAGTATGTTTGCCGGAGATATCTGGCTTCATGGGCCCAATCACTGAGTGCAAGCCCCACTCAATTAACCAAGTACTCAACTGGAGGCCCCTAGAGCAGACCCCTTTGTCCTCCATTTCTGGTTCAAGGACCACAGACATGTATTCTTCAGTGGGTTCATAAAGGCCCTTAGGGAGACCACAGCCGATTTTAATGTTATAGTACCCACCCCAGATAAGTCTTTTCTTGAGGTTCATGGGGTTATCCATGTACAAATCTATAAATCCCTTTCTTTTAGGCCAGACCTCCCCCTCTGCCCTATTTGGACTATTGTAAATGTTCAAGACATCAAACCCTTCAGTGCCCAGGAACTTGAACCTCAGGAGTTGTAGGAATTCGAGCCTGGTCTCTACCACCTCCACCCTACAAGTTAAGGAGGCTTTCACCATCACTACCAGACTCCCAGAGTTCTGCCCTCGCTGATACTTTTTTGCGGGTATACCGTAAGAAGCGTAACCAGCCAAGCGGGCAGCTCCAACTCCTAGGTTTCTTGCAGTAGTATGGTCTTGTGAGAATTCAGAAATTCCACATTCTCATCTAACTGCAATTTACTCCTGGAGCCTGCTATATTTCATGAAACAAATTTAATTTCCTTTTCCACCCCACTGTATTCAGGCCCAGACAAGTCTCTTGATTCCCCAGCCCCCTGAGTGTGAGCACAGTCCTCCCTCCTGTGCAAGTCCCACAGAGGTCTCGGCTTCCCCCTCCCCCTGTACCTCCCCCCTACTCCCTCTTGTCAATCCTGTGCATCCATTGACATTAGCGGCTCAAATTGATTCAGTACAGCACAGTTCCCAACCAGTGCAACCCGCCCCGGTCGATCACGGCTACTTGTCCCCACAGTAACCCATGAAGACACATGTTCCACTATAGGAACGGCAGAGGGAACAACCCTGCCTTGATGGGGGTCCCCCTGTAAAGACAATGACCCTCGGGTGGGGCTGCCCTTATCCTCCCTTGGGGATAGAAATAGTTCAGGCCCACCAATCTACTGTCAGGTTTAGAGCCATTTGCCCTCAGACCCCTTGTTAAATTAGAGGTCACCAAATGATGAAGGGGGTGGAAAATGAGACCACAATACAGTCACCCTTAACTTGAACTTCCTAGTGGGGCCTACCCAACCCACTCTTCTCACCATTAATTAGTACTGAATTTGGATGAATGCTAGGGCCCATTTGTCAGGATCCATCCTTGGAGGCTATGGCAGAAGTGGAAGTTTTCGCCGCGGAGAACCTTCACTTAGCAGTCCAGTCCTCATCCAACATGGCTGCCTTTGTTATTTAAGCAAGCCCCGCCCACCTCCCGGCGCGTTGTATCTGTGTTATTACTCCTAGTTGATACCAGCGCTCAGCTTTATACTCTGTCCAGCTCCTTCAGTGCCCCTCCAGTGCCCCTCCAGCAGTGCTTATTCCTTCCCGCCTGTCTTACCTCTGTCTTTTCCTCTGCCTCTCCGTACTCCCTTGTCCGTTCTCGGCACTTTGCCCATCACTCCTTTTCAGACTTTCCTTTTGCTTTAGGCATCTTGCCACTCGCGCTAGCGGTCCGCCGCCATCCTCAAGTATCTTCGTGTTCCTCTCTGTGCCTTTCGTGGATCCAACCGTTTCTGGTAAGTAGGGACTTTACTGCTTCTCCCTCTTTCCCTTCCTTTTCCACTCTGCTCGGTCCGTTTCCCCCGTTCCGGGCTCTTTCCTTCTTTTCTTTCCTCCTTCATTGCTTCTCGTAGCTGCTACCTTGTATCCGGCCAAGCCTCTTCGGATCGGTCCCTGCCTTCTTTTTCCCGAGTCATCATCACATTGGTGGACCGAACAAACTCGCTGGATCCTCTTGTTTCCTGGTTTCGCTCCGGATCTCTTGCTACCACATCCACCATTGGAGTCTCCCATTCTATACCATCTCAGGAAGACTACACAGGGTTTTTTTTACCGCCCATCGGTTTTTTCCCTGTCGCGGGGCTTTGGCTCCTCGGGGCCCCCCAAGACAGGTTCCACCTCCTGTCGAGGTGGCCTCCGAGGGAGCCAGACCCTACTTGCATGACAGGAGGTCCAGAGACAAGTCTACAAAGGAAGATACCAGAACCCCCCGAAGATCCTCCAAACACTCCAAGGACAAGCAAGAGGAAGCATCAGGTGAGGAGAAGGGTGGTGAGGGTGAACATTCTGACAGAATACAACGCCCAGACAGAATCATGGCTTCCCTTGAACAATATCAGGAGCTGGTGGCAGCATTGCAGGGACTAACCCTAGAAGTCCAATCTCTGAAAACCGAAAATGCCGCCCTACGCCAACAAGTAGTCCTACATAGGGACGACCAAGGAGACCTACCACCCATGCCTTTATCCTTCGGAAAGTATGATGGCTATCCAGGTGGTCTAAAGGAGTACCTAGACGCCTGCCACGTATATTTTGCCTTTCGTTCCCACGCCTTTGAAACAGCCAGAGGTAAAGTGGGGTTCCTCATAGATAATCTCACCGGAAATGCCTTAGCCTGGGCCACCCCTTTGGTAACAATAAATGATCCTGCACTGGCTAATTATGACTCTTTTTTGGACCTTTTCAAAGCCAGATTCGATCGTTCAGAGGTTTTGTACACCTCTTTCGAAGCAATACTAGATGTAGAACAAGGAAACACGGATGTACAGACCTACATATCTCGCTTCCTGAGACTGGTGGCGAAAACAGATTGGCCAGAATCTGCCAAACAGACGATCTTTCGGAGGGGACTTAAGGATGAGTTGAAGGATGAATTAGCCCGAGTAGCTCGACCTCCGTCCTTTCAAGATCTCATGTCACTCACTCTCCAATTAGAGTATCGTCTCAACGAACGCCGCCTGGAAAGGAGAAGACCTCGTCTTAGCCAGCCTTCATCCATCCCAGCTCCTCACCCTTCGAGGGAACCATCCACCCGAGAGGAACCTATGCAGATAGGAGCAGCCCGAGGCCCTCTCACACCTGTAGAACGCAAGAGACGCAGGGATTCAGGCCTCTGTATGTATTGCGGCTCTTCAAAGCACCTTCTCAGAGATTGCCCAGAAGTACCTCCAAGAAGGAAGGAAAACTTCCACCCTCGGTCCTTTGCAAGGGAGGTCTCGGGGGGACAAGATACAGTCCTTGCAACCTTACCAGACCAACAGAATTAAGGGAGGATAACAGCCTGATGGTATTTCGAGTCAAACTCTGGACAACCAAAACTTCATGTGTGGAGGTCTTAGCCATGCTGGACTGCGGTGCCGCAGGGAACTTTATGGACGAAGGATGGGCTCGAGAACAACAGATCTCTTTTAGACAGAAGGATAGGCCCATTCCAGTAGAAGGAGTGGATGGTACCCCCCTGTCCTCAGGCCCAATCCAATCCGAGACAATACCCTTACGTCTGGATTTGGGAGAGCATCAGGAACTGCTGGTATTCGATCTCATTAGAGCAGCCCACTTTCCCTTGGTGATAGGAATACCCTGGCTAAGAAGACATAATCCCCAAATAAACTGGACTACCAACTGTGTGCGTTTTGATTCTTCCTACTGTGAACAGCATTGTCAATCTGCCCTTTGGGTCAAAGGAAAGGACAGGAACAAGGGATCCCCTCTACTCAAGGTGGTCTCATCGGTTCCCCGTCAGTACCAAGAATATACTGAGGTCTTCGAAGACACTACGCCCAAACTCCTACCACCTCATCGGCCAGAGGATTGTGCCATAGAACTTACCCCGGAGTCTGTTGTCCCATTTGGCAGGATGTTTCCCCTATCTCTAGCCGAAAAACAGGCTTTAAGAAAATATCTGGATGACAACCTGCAGAACGGTCTAGTACAGGAATCAAGGTCTTCAGGGGGGGCTTCATTGTTTTTCATTCCAAAAAAGGACACCACCGAACTACGTCCCTGCATAAACTATAGAGGGTTGAATCGGATCACAATCCGTGACCGCTACCCTATGCCACTCATAAGGGACATCCTTGAAGCTGTGAGAGGGGCCTCTTACTTCACCAAATTGGACCTCAGAGGAGCCTACCATCTCCTCAGAGTAAGGAGAGGTGACGAGTGGAAGACCGCATTTAGGACCCCATTCGGATTGTATGAATACAGGGTTATGCCCTTCGGTCTGGTAAATGCCCCTGCAGTCTTTCAGAGGTTTATTGACAAGATTTTCTCCGACATGTTGTTTGTCTCGGTGGTCGTTTATTTAGACGACATATTGATCTATTCTCAAGAACTACCGGACCATCGTGAACAAGTCAAAAGAGTGTTACATCGACTCCGAGCAAATCACCTCCTGGTCAAACCAGAAAAGTGCCAGTTTGAAGTAACCTCGGTCTCTTATCTAGGTTATGTCCTCTCGAAGGAAGGGATCAGGATGGAACCCGGGAAGATAAAGGCGATCCTGGACTGGAAGGAGCCTAGAAGTGTCAAAGAGATCCAGTCTTTCTTAGGTTTGGCAAATTTCTATCGCCAATTTATCCCCAACTTTTCTAACTTGATGTTACCCATTACAGGTCTCCTTAAAAAAGGGGTTCAGTACGCCTTTGGAACAGAACAGAAAAGAGCCTTCTTACAGCTCAAGGAGCCGTTTACCTCCGCTCCCATACTGGTTCAACCAGATCAAACAAGACCATTTATATTGGAAACTGATGCCTCGGGGGGAGCAGTGGGAGCCATTCTGTTGCAAGAGGCAGAAGACGGTCTCACGCATCCAGTAGCGTATTATTCCAAGACCCTGACCAAAAGCGAACAAAATTACTCTGTTTTAGAGAGAGAACTACTGGCCATCAAACTGGCATGCCAAGAGTGGAGACACTTATAACAAGGAGCAGCACACCCGTTTCAAGTACGAACTGATCATCGTAACCTCAGAGTGTTACAGCAGATGGAGTTCACCAATGCCCGACATGCTAGGTGGGCATATTTCTTCTCCCAATATGATTTTCACATCACCTATTTACCAGGATCAGAGAACAAGATGGCAGATGCCCTCTCCAGATGTCCAGGAGAAGAAACTGACCTCAATCAAGATCACGATCTCTTATTTCCCAACCTTAAGATCACAGCAGGTGTCTCTCTCTTTTTGCAAGAACTTACCTCCCAATACGGTTCGCTATCAACCATACCAACCACTGTCAATCAGGCCGATGATGGTTTGTACTACCATGGTACTGGGTTGTTTCTCCCATCCAAAGAACTTCAGGAGCAGATCCTCTCCTGGTGTCATGATACCCCCCTCGCTGGACACCCCGGTATCAAGAAGACCCAAGATCTCATAAGCCGAAGGTTTTGGTGGCCAGAACTCCACAAGGATGTAGAGAGATATGTTTCGACCTGCCCGATTTGTGCTACCAACAAATACCAAACAGGCAAACCTTTGGGCGAACTGCAACAACCTACCCTACCCACCCAGCCTTGGGAACACGTGTCTATGGATTTTATTGTCGATCTCCCAAAATCAGAAGGAATGACCGCAATCATGGTAACTATTGATTCATACAGTAAACTGGCCCACTTCTCAGCATTGGAAGGTCTTCCGTCAGCCCCAAAGACTGCTTCAGTCTTCCTCCGGGATATAGTACGTTTGCATGGCCTGCCTCGTACCATAGTTTCGGATAGGGGTACCCAATTTACCTCTAGATTCTGGACATCGTTGTGTCAACAGTTGGGTATTCACAGAGCACTATCGTCAGAATTTCACCCACAGAGCAACGGTCAGACAGAGAGACTTAATGCCGGACTTGAGCAGTACTTAAGATGTTTCTGCAGCAACAGACAGGAGAACTGGTCTTCCTACCTCGCGCAGGCCGAGTTCGCCTATAACAACAACTACCACACCTCGACTAAGATGAGTCCTTTCTATGGCACTTATGGTTACCATCCTCAGCAGATGCCTTGGTCCGGAATGCAACCCACTAAATCTCCTGCCATAGATGACCGGTTATCAGAACTAAAAAAGGTACATAAGTTGGCAAAAGAAGCATTAGAGGACAGCCGACTAGCACAAAAGAAGTGGGCCAATAGAAGCAGAAGACCCAACCCAGATTGGAAGTCCGGACAAAGGGTCTGGTTATCCACAAGATATCTACCCAAGTGGATACACACCGGCAAATTTGCTCCACGATATCTGGGTCCTTATTCTATAGTGAAGCGAATAAACCCAGTTGCATACGAAATCCGCCTGCCTAAGAACCTCCAGAGAGTACATCCTGTCTTCCACACATCACTGCTTAAAGAATATAAGATGGATCCTTTCTCACGAAAGTTTCGGAAAACCAAGACTCCGCCCACAGTAGAACCACAAGAATATGAAGTGGAATACTTAGTGGATTCTCGCTATTATCGAGGCAGTCTCCAATATCTTGTCCATTGGAAGGGTTTATCCACTGAAGAAAGGACCTGGGAACCCAGACAACATCTGCATACTCCAAGATTGCTAAGAGAGTTTCACCAGAGATACCCGGGAAAACCAGGGGGCTTTCAGAGGGAGAAGGGTTATACTGTCAGGATCCATCCTTGGAGGCTATGGCAGAAGTGGAAGTTTTCGCCGCGGAGAACCTTCACTTAGCAGTCCAGTCCTCATCCAACATGGCTGCCTTTGTTATTTAAGCAAGCCCCGCCCACCTCCCGGCGCGTTGTATCTGTGTTATTACTCCTAGTTGATACCAGCGCTCAGCTTTATACTCTGTCCAGCTCCTTCAGTGCCCCTCCAGCAGTGCTTATTCCTTCCCGCCTGTCTTACCTCTGTCTTTTCCTCTGCCTCTCCGTACTCCCTTGTCCGTTCTCGGCACTTTGCCCATCACTCCTTTTCAGACTTTCCTTTTGCTTTAGGCATCTTGACACTCGCGCTAGCGGTCCGCCGCCATCCTCACGTATCTTCGTGTTCCTCTCTGTGCCTTTCGTGGATCCAACCGTTTCTGGTAAGTAGGGACTTTACTGCTTCTCCCTCTTTCCCTTCCTTTTCCACTCTGCTCGGTCCGTTTCCCCCGTTCCGGGCTCTTTCCTTCTTTTCTTTCCTCCTTCATTGCTTCTCGTAGCTGCTACCTTGTATCCGGCCAAGCCTCTTCGGATCGGTCCCTGCCTTCTTTTTCCCGAGTCATCATCACATTGCTGGACCGAACAAACTCGCTGGATCCTCTTGTTTCCTGGTTTCGCTCCGGATCTCTTGCTACCACATCCACCATTGGAGTCTCCCATTCTATACCATCTCAGGAAGACTACACAGGGTTTTTTTTACCGCCCATCGGTTTTTTCCCTGTCGCGGGGCTTTGGCTCCTCGGGGCCCCCCAAGACAGGTTCCACCTCCTGTCGAGGTGGCCTCCGAGGGAGCCAGACCCTACTTGCATGACAGGAGGTCCAGAGACAAGTCTACAAAGGAAGATACCAGAACCCCCCGAAGATCCTCCAAACACTCCAAGGACAAGCAAGAGGAAGCATCAGGTGAGGAGAAGGGTGGTGAGGGTGAACATTCTGACACCATTATATTCGAATTAATCCAATGTGTGGCTTTGTTCATCAGTGACAAAGTAGTTTCAATGCCACCTGCAGGTAGAATCTGGACCCCCATTATCACACCTACCACGGGGCCCGCCTGCTGTTTATGCACTGGCCCAGCCCCAACCTCCCTCCCCCCTGGCCTGTTGTTAATTTGGGCACACATAGGGAGCTCCACCCATTCCACGGGTAATTCTATACCCATACAATGTATTGGTGATGCCATAGGGTTGGCCCGCGGGGGGTAGGGGGTATGGCCTGCATCAGTGCCTTCCCCTTCCCCCTCCCCGTCTGGTTACTTGCCCTGGTTGGGATTTGCTCTAAACGCAAGCCACTCCCGGTGCTCTATGAAATGATGACATCGACTTTCCTTTTTAAATCTCTAATTGAGTCATCCATTATCGTCCGAGTTTCCATAACTCCTTTTTTTAATATTTCTAACAATACAAAAGTGGCCTCTAATTTTCCCTAGGAACACACAGATCTTTATTGGGGTACATTGGGATGGGCACTTGTCTTTTTCTTGGCTTACAAGTGCATGTGGGTGCACTCTGGCGTGCTAAAACACAGGTTAGGCCACTAAGGGCTGTCCATGTGTCTGCTGCTCTTCGGATGAAGAAATTCTTAAGTCTTTAATAGGTTTTCTCCTTCAAGCAGGTGCAGATATATTTTCAAAATTTCCAAGTTAATGATTTCTTGGCACTAACAGCAGCGATTCCCTCCTCTCTTAATTTGCGTTTTACAATCTTTCAAATGGATCCCTACAATCCACACAAACACCGCTAGAGTGCTGACAGCCGTGGCTGGACTGGGGAAGAACCACAGCCAAGCAGCCAAAGTGCAGAATGCAAAGTGCAAAATACAAAGTGCAGGGGGCAAGAATACAAGGTACAGGCTTAACTGTGAGCATATGTTAAATATCTTAAAATTCGGTTGGACACCTTATTATATAAAACACCAAAGCCTGAAAAGAAAAGAAAGAAGAGCGCAGAAATACATATAATGGTTTCAGAATGAGTTGCACCGCACATAGATCATGCCCAAGAAGCCAAAGTGAGAAGCGAATCCCACAGGGGACAGCACAAAAGGCAATAAGCTAATTAGCTGTGTTACCCCCCTCGAAAGTGCAGAGTAGGCTCAGCTTGCAGCCCCACTTACGGTAAATGGCATAAATAACTGGGAAACTGAGAAAATTGGCAAAAATTAGGCAATAGACTTGGTTATACGCTCCCAAAGTCAACAACACTACTAAATGCGGCGAGTCCAAATACTGAGTCGAGCACAATGCTTAACAAAAAAAGAGGGAGAGAGAAAAAAATGCCTCAAAGCCCCGTTATACACACAGGGGGGAGAGACCAAGCTCGCAGCCCCCCTCAACAGCAACAAGCTTCAACCAAAATAAATTGTTGCTGGGCGCAACAAGAAAAAGCTATAAGACTAACAGGCCCAAAAGTCCAACAAGTCCCAAAGTCCTTAGGTCAGTAAATCAATAATCAATGGAGCAATACTGCAGTAATACGGAGACAGGCTCCTCGCTGCCCCCAATACCTCCAGGAATGGTTTATTTTGGCTGATGAGTGGCGCCAAGCTGCGTCCGGAAGACAGTCACATATATAGGTACGCAGTGCCTAGTAAGAATGAAACAGACTATGCACCCGCCAGAAGTACCCAGGAGTGTGAGAACCATCATAGAACCATCATGGCTCTTGAGGGGGCGGGGAACGCCCGGCGGTTTGAGGAGCCGCCAAAGACCAACTCTCCCCCACAACCCTCTCGGCTCTCATACACGTTTCTCTCACCATCCTCTGAGGGCAATGAATCTGCAGTCCTCGCGGCAGAATGTAGCAGATTGGTAGTAGCAAACGGAGCACAAAGGACACCAAGAACTCTGCGGGACTCTGCACGCTCTGTGTGGCAGAGTCTATTTCAATGATAAGCACCTCCTCCAATCCCTGGTAACCCTTTCCTTCCCAGTCAAGGCAGGCTGAATGAGAAACGTGTTGCAGCCACAGCGGACAACAAGGACTCAGCGGGACTATGTTACAAAATAGTGTGGGATAATATTCACAAGAAAAGAAAGAAGTGTTCACAAAATGATGAATTGGATGTTATGGCCGGGGTCCCGCTTACCCATGTTTTTTAGCATGGGACAAGACGGACTCTCGAGCACAGCACACTCCTGGGCTTCTCCAGCACATGCTTACAGTTCCTTTTCTTAGTATCTGGGCCTTCTGTGCCCAAGTCTCTTGCTCATTGAGACGTCTCTTGCTTCAGAGGGTCTGATTCACCAAAACAACAAAACACAAGTTACTTCTGTTAACCTTTATGTCAGTGATTACCCTTCACCCTGGAATCCCCCTCAGCCGGGCTCCAATCCTTTTCTCAGTCGTCAGCCTCCCTCAGTCGGGTTCAGACCAACCACTCACTGTGGACATCCCTCAGTCAGGTTCATACTTGCCATCACAATGTTCACGGGTGTATTCATGCTCACCCTAATTCGCAGGCATCCCTCAGCCGGGTTCACATTTGCCAATTATCACAGTTCATTTTCAACAAAAAGTCCTTCTAGACCCCTTAAGATCTTCCCTTTTCCTAAGCCCGGGTCTCAGCCCCCAGTCAGGCTTTCTGTGAAGCCCCATGTCAGGCTTCGCACAGTTATAATATTTAAAAAAGTCTTAATGTCTTTTTAACAAATCCCATCGGTTACGTGAGGTCCCACTCATCCGGGCTCAGACCTTCCAGAGCAGTTGCCAATCCAAACGGAGACTTCTGAAGGGCGATCTCATCTCTCTAGGTCACTCTGTTTGCTTACGGCAAGCACGGTTTTCAGACATTCACAGACCGCACAGCGTTACCCTCATCTGGACGGAAACGCCTATTTCACAATGTCAAAACTTCAGCAATGGGTTAAGGACTTTCGATTGTACAAGGGATTTGGCTCGACCCTTGTATGACCACCTCTCTATACCGGCCTTCCCTATGGCCTCATGGTACTTGTAGTTTTCTTTCTTCCCAATATATAATACTGTCTCTTTGTTCATAAAAGGGGTAGCAGCCAGAGACCTTCGACGGGGCGTCCATGTGGTGCTGGACCACTCTCTCCCTGGTACCAATGTGTTCACAAAAGACCGCTTCTCTAATTATCTTTTTACTGTTGCCGCTGCAACCTTGAGCTCAATACAGTTCGGTTGACGATCAGCTTCCTCCAACTCACCGGCTGTGCTGAACATGTTAGCGGTTCCTTTGCCGCAGGAGTCAAGGACAGTACCACAATGGCAAAGTCGTCTCCCCATCCTGGCTACCAGTGCAGGAGGCTGCCATGTACCACTGACATCCGTCACACCATGGATTCCCAGTCTTATGTTTCTTTCATCAGAGGTTTCGCAGATCTGGGTTGAAAGGCGCATGGGCAAATCCCTCCTTGATGTCTTTTCAGGTCACGCCGCCTTTCTTCTCCATTTGAACTGCCATCCTAGAATGGCTGCTTCCTCATGTGTTCGGCCTTGCTCGGAGTGTGCTCTTGTGCTCCGCTCTTTATCCCTATGGGGAAAGGAAAGAGTAGTCAGGTGTGTGTAGTAGTTGTCGGTAATTGCCTGACTTTGCCCAGGGCTGGACTGAGAACTAAAAGAGGCCCTGGAAATAATTACTGGGGACCAAAAGAGGCCCTGGAAATAAAGTTCAAAGTGGCCCTATATGACACATTTTCAGCAAGCCCAATGCTTTTCCTATTAGGAAATTTGGAAATACCACAGAAAAGAGGCTCAGGGTGCAGAGGCCCACCGGGAAATCTCCAGAGTTCCCTAAAGGCCAGTCCACCCCTGACTTTGCCTGACCCTTATGTTGGGACATGTCAGGTAAACGGCTCTGGTATTAGTCCATTTTAGTTCATGCTGTGCGAAAGTGTTTGTGTTGGAAAGGGGCGGGGAGAGTTTCTACGTATCCTTCTAGCTAGAATGGGGAAAAGGTGTTACAAGGAAGGGGATACCGCATCTCAACCTTCGGTGTCCCACTTCCACTCCCTGAAGACCCCTCATCCAGGTGATCCTCCCACACTGGTCTATCCCCAGGAACTGGATCCAATAGCGATGGCCGTGTCCTGGCCTCCTGGATGACAGATCCCCGGGGACTACTAAGTGATACACCTTCAGGTTTTTGACACTTATGAAGCCAAAACCCAATGGGAAGGACTGTAGGATAGCTAATAACTGAACACCAACTGGGTTGATGGGAGAAAGCATTGCTGTGGGAGAAAGCAGAATGGATTGTATCCAAGTACTTATCCAATTGGACTAATTGCAGATGGACAGAGTGCCCAGACAAAGGGATTTGTGAGCCATATCCTGGACAGGTGACCAAGGTAGGAGATCATTATCTCCTGCCAGCTGGTGGTCCCTGTCTGCCTGTGTGAAAACCATAGTGGTTATAGATGCTCTGGGAAATTGTATTTAATTTACATACAATTTAAAAAAATCCCATATCCCTTTTATATTTAAAGGTATATTTTGTAAACCCTGATTCAATTAATATCACTGAGAAAAATGAGATAGTTCAGAGTGTACGTGCTTTGGTGCATTTTATTAAATAAAATATAATCCATTTGGTGCAAACATTAACAGTGATCTTTGTCTGCACTCTGTGGTATCCAGTAGCTATACGTCACATCAAATGAGTGTGGAACTTCCAGAGATCTGATACAGTGTGTATGACATAGCCAATAATGTAACTGAATCTTATTTCCCTGACAAACCAATCAAACTGGGAGGAGGGTGGGGGGGCTGAGTATGGTCCACTGTCTCCAGATATCCGAGGAATAGATTTTGAGAATATTTGACAATACAATTCATTTATTTGAACAGATTGAGATTATATATATATATATATATATATATATATATATATATATATATATATATATATATGAACATCATAGAGTCAGCAAATAGGAATACATAGTTGTCATTTAAAACTATGGCCCTCATTACGATACCGGCGCTAAACCATGGCGCTATTAGCACCATGGTTGGTGCCAGTATTGTAACTTGTCCGCCATGGTGAAATGGGGAAATACCGCCCCATTCCAAGGTTGGCAGGGCGGTATTTCCCCATTTCCCCATGGCCCTTCCCCATTCAGTTTTTTTGGCCCATAGGGCATAATGGGAATGGCGAAGGCGCTAAGTACGGTACCACAAATTGCGGTACCATACTTACCGCAAAGGTCCCTTTGCGGGTCCCTACTTTAACGGCTGGTCTAGACCAGCCGTTAAGGTCGGGTCCCGCAAAGGGACCTCGTAATTAGGTGCTAATGGGTTAACGGCGCCGCAGCCTTTTACGGCGCCGTTAACCCATTAGCGCCAGGGTCGTAATGAGGCCCTATATGTTTAAACTGTTTTGCAATCGAACGTATACCGAAAATAAAGGGGTGGATCTTAGGTTAACACCTAAACTGACTAGTGTGATGCATCCGGGGGGAGCCTTTCCCTGTGAGGCTAGGAAGGTAAGCCCACTATGCAATACCCTCCCTAGGTGTAGAGGCAAGCGGGACCTCACCGGGAGAGACTCCGCCCTTGCGGACAAGGACTCCCGTTCCAATGAGGAACTCCCTGACCAACCCACCTATAGCCCATCAGTAATAACATCCACCACACGAAAACATGTAGAACAAGCTGCTATTTGTTATTGTCATGTACTACCCTTGCGCCAAACTGAAAAGATGTGCTTATGTGGTACAGAGACGAAAAAAACCATTGGAGCAGTACAGAGTTCAAGCAAAACACAGAAGAGAGACTTTGACACTCTGCAGGGAAGTCCCACGGCCGCGTCATAAGTCTGAGAGGAGGAGACCTGGGAATGAGAGAAGCCCGGGAGAGTTTCTAAATCAGCTGTGAGGGCAGAGTTGAAGGAGACGGGTACGCATGGCATTCAGGTGCTGAGAATAGGCAGGCGTGCAAGTCTGGGCATCTTACTGTGAGGGGTCAGAAATGTGAGGTGGACCACGGTGTGAGGTTTTCTCAAAAAATGCAATTTTATTAGAATATAAAGTTGGATGAACACCTCACTATCCCTACCCTGGTGAGGACTTCCCTGCCTAAAATAAACTAAAGAAAACACTCTAACAAAGGATATCTGTCCCTCACACTTATGCATACAACAAATAAACAGGGAAATGCATGGCAGTTCAAAAAATGATTGAGTTCATAGAGTCTCTCTTCACAACCTGGGTGAACCCCCTTCCCCAGATTTCAAACGCGATTCTGCTTTCCAGTTCAAGAAAAGAACACAAGGAAATCCAACTTCAACTGTTCAATAGAAAGTTCCAACATGAAGATTAACTAATTCCTTTTCTTCTCTAAACAGATTTCTAATTCTTCAATAGCAGCAATGTGTATATTGGCCAGGATGATTTGCCACTTAAACAACTCCAGGAAATATATCTTCTATACAACAGCCTTGCTTGGCTCTTCCACCTTATAGCACTTTGCCACCTTTCACTTGGCCTGCTTCCTTGCCGGGCCTACACACTTTTCACCACAACAAGTGCTTTTATTTTCAAGATCAATTGACAAGAGGTTACAACAGCTTCACAACATTCAACAGGGGACAGTTTTAAGACGCAACAGCTTTTTAGGGAAGACAGGAGTCACATTGATGCTCTTCAACACTTTTCTGTAAATTATGTTCCTTTCCTTCTGGACACTTGTCCCCAGAAGGGCAGCCTTCTTGCCACTCTTGTTTCCCCACTTCACAAACAACCAAAGACTGACAGGGATAGGTTCTGCATTCTGCCTTTCCCTTGATTTTGACAAGCTGTGGCTATCCCAATGTATACTATATGTTTTATATAACATGGGCACTTGGTTCCAGAGTTTACATCCCTTGCATTAGCCCCCTTCTGCTGTTTGCAATATTGGGCAGATAGTGTTTGTCTTATTTCATGCCTCTATTGGCTTGGGCAATGCTTACTGACATCAACTCTCAATAAAGTCACCCCACTGTTGGTTGGGTTTTCCAAAAACCCCTCAATATTACAGTCAGTTGGCTCTTGGATATCAAGGCTTTGCTGCTTCTCCCTAGCTGGATTTGCCAAAGTAGCTTGGGAACCACTTTCATTCTCATGCGAGTGCTGCCTCTACTGTTTTGTAATCGTTTGGTTTTCAAACACAGTGTGTGATTACTTTTGTTCACATGCGAGTGCTGCTTTGCACTCGTTCTTCTACTATGCAAGTTTCTCTCACTCGCACGCCTGCTTGCAGACTGCGATCGGGGACAGAGAACTCTGGGGTCACTCACCGGTTCAGTTGTGTGCCTCTGTTACCCTTGCGTTCCGCAGAACTTCTGCTGCTCCAGCTCTTCATGATGCAGCAAACCTCTTCAGTGCGCCTGCCTTCATTCGCCCTGCTTCCAGTTGGAGCGTCTCTTGCTCTGGAAGTCCCCTGGTGCACGCCAGCCACCAGAGACGGCCTTGAGGTTCACAGGTGCATGCCAGAAACCCAAAACTGCCTCCTGAGCACTTCCTGCTGCACGTCCTCTGCACTTCAGGTTTCAGGGGATACCGACCCTGTCAAGACCGGCAGCTGGAATCTGCCCTGCAATGGTCCTGGCGTCTTCTCTTTCCTCCAGCTTCTGGCTAGGCTGCCAACTCGAACAGAGTACCTTCTGCTTCTGACTTCTTCTGCTCTCCACCAGCAGAGTCAACTCCTTTTCGAAGGGATTGGTTCCTCCGACGTATTCCACATCTATGACGGGTAATCACCACAGCTGTGCTGCTTCAGAAAATTTCCTGCATCGATACGCTCTCCTCGAGGGCCTCTGTCGAGCCGATGTCACCGGATGTTATAAGTAGGACGCACGACGCCCGTAGCCTTAGTTCTGTTTTTTCCGTGAACGTGTTAGCTTCGGAGATCTCGGCGCACCTCGGTTCTTCTAAGTTATTCTATCGGTTCTTACGAACGTGTTTGTTGTGAAGATATTATGTCTTTGTCTTCTTCCACCCCGTGGTCGGGATTCAAGAAGTGTCGGGACTGCGGTTCCAAGATGTCACTTACAGACCCACACGACGCCTGCCTCTGGTGCCTCGGTGAGGACCACGCCACGGATGACTGTGACGATTGCCAGTCGTTAACATCGAAGGCCTTGCGGGAACGGAAGAAGAAGCTTTCTGTCTGTAAGGTTTCCAAGCCCCAAAAGTCTAAATCCGCTGGGCTTTCGACCAACAATTCGAGAGGCGACTCTCCGCGTCGTCGGCGTAAGTCCAGGGGGTCTCGGTCCCGGAGTGGTTCCCGCCATTCCTCTGCCTCTTCGGGGCACTCGCGGAAGCGCCGTCACTGGTCGCCGTCCTCATCCGAGGACTCCGCCCATCGGCAGGTTGCTTGTCCCAACAAGCACTCTTCTCCTGCGGAATGGGATGCATTTCGTACGGAGATGATGGCGATTTTCCAATCGCAGGGCTCCATTTTGTCAGCGCCTTTGAAGGAAGCCGGCAGAGAACGTGCTAGGGCTGCCGCTTGCACGCCTTTGGGCTCGGGTGGTCGGCGTGATCATCGGGAGCCTTCGAGGTCCCGATCGGACAAGGTGGATCGCTCTAGCCATGCCCGCTCCAGGTCCCGGTCCTTCGACGCCCTCGAGACCGTCGGAGCCTGTGAGGTGTTCGAAGAAGACGTCAACGCCATCGGCGCCATGTCTGTCGAGGGACTCTGTCGAGGCTCTGCCTCCGAGGAAGTCATCGACGCCATCGGCGCCATTCCTCTGCCTCTTCGGGGCACTCGCGGAAGCGCCGTCACCGGTCGCCGTCCTCATCCGAGGACTCCGCCCATCGGCAGGTTGCTTGTCCCAACAAGCACTCTTCTCCTGCGGAATGGGATGCATTTCGTACGGAGATGATGGCGATTTTCCAATCGCAGGGCTCCATTCTGTCTGCGCCTTTGAAGGAAGCCGGCAGAGAACGTGCTAGGGCTGCCGCTTGCACGCCTTTGGGCTCGGGTGGTCGGCGTGATCATCGGGAGCCTTCGAGGTCCCGATCGGACAAGGTGGATCGCTCTAGCCATGCTCGCTCCTGGTCCCGGTCCTTCGACGCCCTTGAGACCGTCGGAGCCTGTGAGGTGTTTCGAAGAAGACGTCAACGCCATCGGCGCCATGTCTGTCGAGGGACTCTGTCGAGGCTCTGCCTCCGAGGAAGTCATCGACGCCATCGGCGCCAAGGCCATCGAAGGACACGCTCGGGGCACCGCCCTCAAGGCCTGTGTCGAAGCCATCGGCGCCACGCTCAACGTCGATTCTGTGGACGCCCTCGACGCCTTTTGTGGAGGCTCTACCGGTGGTAGCCCGTGCATCGGTGGAAACTCAGAGGAAGGCCCTGAAGAAGTCAGTGAGGCCTGTATTTGAGCCTTTTTCAGTGCCCTCTTCTAGGGATTTGTTCCAGCTTCTGGATTACATTTCCGAGGTGGAGGAAGGGTCTGAGGAAGGTTGGGTTCCTGATGAGGTTCCTGACGACCTCTTATCTGGTCATAGCCAGTTGGAAGACCTGCGTCAGTCTTTGCACGACGCCAGTGGTCTGGACACCTCTCTGGAGGTTGAGTTTGGTAGGCCTGAGCCTGGCACGCACGCCGATTCCTCGTACCGGCGGCTCATGTCGAGCGTAACAGAGTACTTGGGGTGGTCTGCGCCACCAGTGGATTTTCCGCAGGATGACCTGACAGATATCTTGGACCAAGGTCCACCATCTGACCCGGTACTGCAATTCCATATGGCCTTGCAAAGAAGGGTGGCGGCGGCTTGGACTGCTCAGGAGAGTCTTCCGGCAGTGGGTCGTTGCCGAAAAAGTACCGCCCGGCCAGTGGCGACCCCGGCTACTTGTCCATGCACCCTACTCTGGAGAGTTTGGTGGTGCAGGCAGCTACGGCGCCGGTTAAACAGGCGTCGTACCCTACCATCCCTCCTGATAGGGACGACAAACATTTTGATGGTTGGGTGAAGAAAGTCTTTTCTTCAGGGGGCATGGCTTTGAAAGCAGCCAACTATGTGTGTGCCTTAGCACATTTCACTCACACTCTGTGGAATTGTGTTTCATTGGCGGCTGAACATATTCCCGAAAGGGAGGAACGGGATGGCTTTCTTGCCCTTGTACAGGATGGCAAGGATGCCATGTGTGAATCCGTTCAGTCGGGTCTGGACGTGGCAGACTGTGTCAGCCGGTCCATGGCAGCGAGCACCGTGATGCGCAGATTTGCGTGGTTGCGGAAGTCAGGGTTTGCTCCTGATGTGCAGGCCCGGCTTCTCAACATGCCCTTTGATGGTGACCATCTTGTTGGCAGCAAGGCTGACGAGAGCCTTGAGAGGTTGCAGACCTCCAAAGCTGCAGCGAAGTCGTTGAGCACTGCAGTTCGCCAAACTCTGCCTTTTCGTCCTAGGGGACAACAATGGAGGGGAGGTTCCTTTCGATACTACTCGACCTTTGGTAGATCGGGGGGAGCTGCAAGTCAAAGGGGCCTACGTAGGAGTACCAGAGGTGGAAAACAAGGTACTCGAGGTGCCAAGGCTGCTCGGGAAGTTGCCTCTTTGCCCTCAGGCACTGCCGCAGCCGCTTCAGCTCAGTCATGAGGCCATGTCCCATGGTTCGCCAGTTGGGGGAAGGTTGGCGCAGCATCTTGTAGAGTGGCGTGCCATTACTTTAGATGTGTGGGTTCTAGAGATCATAGCCCACGGCTACTCTCTTCCTTTCCGGCAGAGGCCTCACGACAATTCACCAGGGAATCTCTTTGAAGAGTCTGTTTGCGCCCCTTGCGCAGGAAATCGAATCCCTGCTGGAGAAAGGCACCATAGAACTGGTGCCTGTAGTGTAGAGGAACAAGGGATGGTATTCCCCATATTTTTTGATCCTGAAAAAAGACAGGGGATTGAGACCCATCATGGACTTGCGTGGTTTGAACAAGCTCCTCAGGAAGGACAAGTTCAAGATGGTTACTCTCTCTCAAGTCCTTCAGACCCTTCAACTACAGGACTGGTTGGTGTCTCTCGGTCTCAAGGACGCTTACTTTCATGTGCCGATTCATCCCAAGCACAAGAAGTACCTGAGGTTCACGGTTGGCGACTCGCACTTTCAGTTTCGGGTCCTGCCGTTCGGATTGACCTCCGCCCTGAGGGTTTTCACTAAACTGATGGTGGTGGTGGCAGCGTATCTCAGGAAAGGGGGGATTCACGTCTACCCCTACCTGGACGATTGGTTGAGCAGGGCGCGCTCTCCCGAGCAAGTCCTGGATCATCTTTCCTTCACCTGCCACTCCCTTCACAGGCTGAGCTTCTCCCTCAACTTAAAGAAGTCCCACTTGACGCCAACTCAGCGGCTCCAGTACATCGGAGCAGTGCTCGACACATCCCTGGGGCAGTGTTTCCCTCCCCAGGTGAGGGCTCATCGCATTCTGCAGATGGGTCGCAAGTTTCAACATGCCCAGAGTCTCCCGGCGTTCGAGTTCTTGAGGTTGCTAGGCCTCATGGCATCCTGCATTCTCCTGATGCCAGAGGCCAGGCTGCAGATGAGATCTCTGCAGTGGACTCTCAAAATGCAGTGGTTGCAGTCCTCCCGCAGGTGTTACGCTCACCTGGTATCCACGGGGACGCCACCCAGCTCTGGTTGGATGATTTGCACTTTCGAACCCTCTCCCGGTCTGTTGGTAAGGCCTCTAGTTAAAGATGGGTCTGAAATATAGGAGAGCTGGATTCAATACCAGATTGTCTTTATGTTTTCCCACCTCCCTTGGCCTCAACTCCTTCCTCCCCCTTGGGCCTTCTCCTCACCTTAATATTGTAAAAGGTGGATTCTCCGTCCTGCTCTTCGTGGCAGGGGTGCGTAGATGTGGGGGGCGAGCAGCGACCAAGTTACTTCACTGGTGCAAGCACCCTGTGTGAATCCAGGCCTGCTGCAACTCTGTAGGTTTGCTGCTTTACAGTCTTTATATGCAGTTCTAATGTTCCTCTTAGTTCGAATGAAGAAGAAACAAAGAGCTGAGAAGCCAACTTGACCATCACTGAAGAAGTCCCAGTGATGCGATCCCTGAGACAGAACGATAACGGGGAGAACACTACACACAGGTGGGGGACCGAAATAACAAATGGAATATTCATACTTGTCCCAGTAAGGACCAAGTATGGGAAGTCTATAACAAAAGTGGGAATCGTTCGTGGTACACTTATATATGTTGGAGAAGAGTGAGAAATATTACTAGAACACTCATACTCGTCCAAGTGAGAATCAAATGTTGGAGAAGAGTGAGAAACATTACTGGAACACTCATACCCGTCTCAGTGAGAACCAAATGTTGGAGAAGAGTGAGAAACATTACTGGAAACATTACTGGAACACTCATAATCGTCTCAGTGAGAACCAAATGTTGGAGAAGAGTGAGAAACATTACTGGAACTCATACTCGTCCCAGTGAAGTGTCCCAGTGAGAACCAAATGTTGGAGAAGAGTGAGAAACATTACTGGAACACTCATACTCGTCCCAGTGAGAACCAAATGTTGGAGAAGAGTGAGAATCATTACTGGAACACTCATATGTATAGCTGTAAAGACCAAGTGTTGGAACTACTTAAGAAGAGTGAGAGCTATAATTGGAACAGTTCTATTTGTCTAGTCAAGAAAAGGATTGGACATTGAGTAAAGATGAAGCCTAGGAAGAGAATTGCCCCATTGAAAAGGAGGGATAGAAACAAATAAGATCACAAGCGAGAAGAATAGAATGTAGAGGGAGAACCAACAAGTAAAATAAACCATTGAGAAATTGAAGAGCTCAATATCTGAACTATACGACTTGATAAAAGTAGTTACAAAGAAGTGCCTACGAATACTTTACTAAAGTGAACTTGCTGAGAAGCAGCCCACAGCAGAAGGAGGGCATTCTCCTGTGACCTAGTTGCTTTGATAGTGGCAGGAACAGGCTAGATTAGTTTGGACAGTGGATAGATCTTCCATTTGGATTCACTGACAACCAGCAAGCACTTTAATTAGTTTTTGTTAGGTAGCGAAAACCTGTACTTTAGGGAAAGTCTGCAGTTTTCACTTTTCTTTTAATAAAGAATATATACAAATGGAAGACCTGTCCTTCTTCCAACCCACCAGACTAGTTAGCGATGGGTAGAGTCTATGTTTTCTTGATATTGTACAGGCACATGGTCTTAGTGATTTTCCACTAATCATTTGTGATTTAATTCTCTTTCAGCTTGTAAATCCTAATACATGGTGCCCATCCTTATCATTACTGTATTTGCCAGATTGTATGTATTATTCAGAAAAATATTTGACCTGTGTATTATAAAGTGGGTACTTGTTTGGAATACATTATATTAATTCAATTATATTGTTCTTTCTATTAGTTGATAAAATAAGCCTTACAGATTGTATTATTCATTTGTATATTGCGGGGAGCTAGGATTGCCAATAGTATTTCCGGGGTGTATCTCTTGCACACTGCGTGGGGATACACAGGTAATTCCATTATTCTTGGCCTATTTCTTGTTCCAGAATGTGGGATTGACATTGTTGAACATTAATGGCTCCCCAGGTTTGTACAAATTGATAATTGTGAGTAACTTATTTGGGGCGGGCTGTTAAATTGCCCGGAAAGAGGTTTTGCCTGAATAATAGAAAAATTACAAAAAAGAATCCTACATCGTGCAAATGTAGAGATTAGAGGAGATACATAGATACAGTTACTGTTGTGATGGAGAAGGTTATTGTTCTTGTTATGGTATTCATTGAGCCCAGACATAGTTTTGAGAAGCAACAGGGCGCTTTACAGATGTATACAAGAGTACAGCTGCATAGCGCAGCACTTTTCAGAGGTAATACTAGAACAGATATACAGCGGGGGGTAGGATACAGAGGGGCACAGAGGAGAGGTACAGCTGTACTGGGTGGCTGGGAGGAGAGGGCAGACGGTGTCTAGCGAGTAAGTTGGCACGGGGCCGGCGTGATGGCCCAGCTGTTGAGGAGAGACTCCTTGAAGAGGTGGCTCTTGAGTTACTTTCTGAATTGTAGGAGTGTGGGGGCGAGTCTGATGCTGACGGGGAGGAGGTTCCATAGTCTTGGGTCATAGGCAGAGAATGCTACTTTTCTGGTCCTTTCCTTTTTGCAGCTGCGGATTACACGTCTGCACTTGTCATGGCTTCTGGTGGTGCGCTGTCTGCTGGAGATGTCGGTTTTCTCTGTGAGGTAGCTGGGTGACATAAGGGTGACTGCCTTATAGATGATGCAGCAACAACTTCAAGGTGCTTCCTGCATGCAGTGGGAGTCGATGAGGGCCGGTTTGATGTGGTTGTATCTGCGTAGACCCTTGATGATCCATGCAGCCGCATGTAGAACACTTATCAGGGGCACAAGAAGGATGACGGGAAGCTTTCGAGGAGGGCATTGCCCCCATTCAGATGGGATAGGACCAGTGTTTGAACAGTGGATCTAAAGCTGTCTGGGGGCAAAAAGGGCTTGACTTTCCACAGGAGGGTGAGCTGATACCAAGCTGTCTGAGTTTTCCTAGCTATGTGTGTCCTGAAGGAGAAGTGTTTGTAGATGTGGAACCCGACGGACTTGGCGCAGGAGGTGAGCTCGGGTGTGAAGCCCTCAGAGTTCATGTTTGATAGCCAGGTCTGTATGCCTGGGTGTTCGGTGTTGTTGGTGAGGAGTAGGAATTCAGTCTTGCAGGGGTTAAACTTCTTTTCAAGAAAACAGCATAGAAATGAAGGAGTTGATAACTGTGTTGGAGTGCTCAGGGCATTGTCTTTCAAGGGTAAATTATACAACACCAGAGCATGTTTTGAGGGATCAGATCCCCATTGCATACTGACACAAATTGTACGAGAGAGCTCAAAGGTGTTTAATAGGTAACTAGAGAAGGTGTGCAGATAATTCAAATATCAGTGGACTGATTTGACAATGATGCAAGTTGAATGTTCATTAACAGGACAGGTGGATGGATCTATGAAACACACTGCGCTGGGGAAGGGAGCTTGGCCGTGCACACTAAGGACGTCCATATCTCTTTTGTCTTTTCTTCACAACCACTCCCTAACCCAGGTAACCCTGAGCCAGGTTACTTTCTAGTGAGTGTTAACACCCCACTGTCTAAGGTCTTCCTAAAGTTAGTTGTGAGGACCGAATGCCTTGCCAGGTCAAATGTGAGTGTTTCAGTATGTCCGTCGTCCGTCTGCATACGGACGAGAGACGTGCTTTGAGTAACCAGACCCGAGACCAGAGAAGAGCCGTCTACAGCATGTACGGCTTCAGGTTGTGGTTTAGAAACCACAGGAACGTTATTGGTCATGGCATAGTCGTAATCCATATAATTCCCAGTAGCACCAGAATCAATTATAGCCTGAGAAGAGAAGGAACAGTCAGTTGTAGTGGTAAATACCACTGGCAGACTAACAGGTATGGTAATTGCCACATTCGAGTCCCGCCTTCTTAACGGGTCTTTTTGGACAATCCTTGAGTTGGTGCTCAGGCGAACCACAGTACATACATAAATTGTTGGATCGTCGGTGTTCGCGTTGTGCAGGAGACAACGGACCACGCACTGCCCCTATCTGCATAGGTTCAGAAGAAGCAGAGGAGGGAGGATTGACGGAATCAAGGGAAAGGGGAACTGGAGCCACATTTTTCCGTTCTCCCTTCCTTTCAGATCGTCTAGTGTCTATTTGTAACACCAAATCAAGCAACTCCCCGAATGTGGTAGGAATTACTGGCACAGTAGCCAGGACGTCTTTTAACTCCTCAGACAATCCTTTGTAGAATACCGCAGATTTCTTCTCTTCTGGCCAATCCGTCTCGGCTGCCAACTGATTGAACCTAGTGAGGTATGCAAACAAGGAAGACGTACCCTGGCGTAAATTCAAGAATTCTAGGTCCGTGGCCTGTGACTTGTATCGGGTATCGAACACCCTATTCATGGCTGTGATAAGAGCGTCACAGTCTAACAAAACATAGTTATTGGATTCAAGCAGAGGATTAGCCCAGGCTGCCGCTGTCCCTCCAAGGTGTGAAAGGTCAAAGGCCGCCTTTGTGGTAGGATTGGGAAAGGCAGAAGGAAGACAAAGAAAATGCAATTTGCATTGGTTGATAAATGTCCGGTATTGCTTTGGGTCACCAGTAAAACGTTCCGGAGGGGCCAATGGGAATTGTGTGGCCATCAGAACAGGGCTAGAGGTGAACCCAGAGGCGGAGGTTATATGGGCTCCAGAGCCTGAGGCAGTAGCACTGGATGGATAAATCCCCAGAGTCTGGGGTGCAGGAAAGGGCCTCAGGTTATCAATCCGATGGTGTAAGGCATCATGCGCTGCAGTCATGTCTGCCCATAGTTCGGATACCAAATGAACCAGAGTGGCCAACGGATCCGCTTCTTCCATGGCTTCTGATTTTGTTACTCACCGGACGGGGAGTATACCAAATCGGTGGCCAGAAGGCGCAGGACTGAACTATTGATTGAAGAGCTAGGTCGGGGCATCCAACCTAGCCTCCTCTCTGTGAGGGCACAAGACCTTTTTAACGATATGACTCTCTGCTGGGTAGAACCAGGCAGAGAGACTGATCGCTCAAAAGGGCGGGGAGAACACGCCACCACGAACCCAGCTGTAAAGGAAAAACAAGAGGTGAGCAATTGGAAATACAGAAAGATCCCTTTCCCTCAATACTTCTTTCTAGTAGTACCTGAACTATGCCCTCCCCTTGATTCAAGGCAACTGGAAACCACCTATAAGTGAAAGAGGAGAATGTAACCTGTCCTGACTATAGTTGTCAATTAACGAAGGAAAATGAATAGCCACACAAAAGAAAACCCTTACCACTAGTGTGCTGTTGAATCAGTAATATCCAAAGAGTTCATGACAACGGAAGTGCAAAATAACAAATAGGTAGGTTAGTTAGGGAAACTGAACCTGGGCGGAACGAGGGCCGCATTAGAGTTGGGTAGGTGCACTATCCGCAAAGCGTCCCTGTGCACTACTGAAGAAAGTCCAATGGAAGTCTGATTGTGGCAAGAGGATGGTAACAGCAACAGCAAAGGACACAATTGAGTTGGAGTGTTGCAGGTGATATAGTTTAGCGGCAAGGTACAATGAGTACAGGAGATGTGCTTGTTAGCAAGTGGTGAAAAAGAAGAGTCTTACTGATGCTGTGATCACAAGGTTCCAAAGCGGCAGGCGAAGCAGTCCGTGAATGAAGAAAAACAGGTCTGGTACACGAGCAAGTAGATTTCCAAAAGCGGCAGGCAAAAGCACTCCGTGAATGAAGAAACAGGTCGGGGGACATGAGCAAGTAGATTTCCAAAAGCGGAAGGCAAAAGCAGTCTGTGAATGAAGAAACAGGTCTGGTACACGAGCAAGTAGATTTCCAAAAGTGGCAGGCAAAAGCAGTCCGTGAATGAAGAAACAGGTCTGGTACACGAGCAAGTAGCGTAGGGTTGAAGACGGAACTTCTAAATACCGGGATGCAACTTTTAATCAGAAGCAGCGTTTTGTCCGGTTCCGAGGTTTAAATCGGGAAGGAGAAGGAGGAACCGGATGAAACCGAGGCTCGCGCGTCATTGCCTCTTAGCTGACAGAGGGAGGCGGAAAGCTGGGAATTGTGGTCCAAAATTGCCGCGGAGTGAGCCGAAGCCGCTATTCTCCAGGGAAGTTGCCAGTGGGTATAGAATGGGTTTGCGCAATGACGCATACCCTTACGGAGGGCAACAACCTTCCTGCGGGCCGACCGAGGCGTAACATCCACTACACTGACTCTTCTCATACCCTCTCACTTCCCTCCTGCACTCCTCTCCTCGCAATCGACTCCTACATCCTCTCTACTATCCTTACTCTCCCCTAACATGGGCTCCCTTGACCTCTAACTACTACCATCCCACTCCTATCTCCCACACTATCTCTAGCTGCCGCACTTACCTCCTATGCAGACCCACTTTTTCCAACACTACACTCAACTTACCACTCTCTCTCACAAAAACCTTAATTGTACGCTGCTCAAATTCTGCCACCAACTCATTTATCTGGTCTCTCTGTCCACCTTCACCTCACTTTACCTACCCATACTCTGCCTCTCCTTGGGTCTCCTTTTACTTTGTGGTGCTGGTGGTTCTGTGTCGCTCTCCCCCTTTCATTGGCTTTGGTACTCACCTGACTCTCTGTACCAATCAGTGCTTGTCTTTTCTCTATATGAGGAATTGTGGGGAGAGTTGTGTTAATGGGGCCCTATGCGGCCGGAGTGTCACGCCACTTGCCCGGAGACCGGGGTTTTCCTCTTCCTTTTGACCAGCATCATCTTGGCGGGTCTACTCGCGCTTCCGCGCTTGGGGTTCCACTCTCCCGGGGGCTCCGAGAGTTCGGAATCAGGCTCCTCTGCGCATGCGCGGGCGACCGTGTCCACGCTTCCGCGCATGCGCGTTGGATTGGGCACTCAGAGTTACGAGACCTTGCTTCTCAGGCCTCGTTTTGGGCTCGCCAGTGCCTGGGAACGAGGCGGCTTGCGTTCCAGGCCTCTCAGGTGCTGGCGGCGCTATAAGAGGAGCGATGAGCAGTAGCTGATTGCGTCTCAACGCGGTTAGTTCCTGATCGTGTTCCCGCTCCGTATTTTGCTTCCTGTTTTTCTGCCCGTTGCCTTCCCTGCTCTTGGTCCTTTCCCTGGGCTCTTTGGTTCCTTGCCCCTTGGTACCCGGACTGGTTCCTGTTCTGCTCCCGGGGTGGTCTTCAGTCCTGCCTGCCCTTGGTTCCCTTCCTGTCTGCCTTCTCTGGTTCCTCCCTGCCTTCTGATCATGTTCCACCTCTCCTGCCTGCCTTCTGGGTTCTGCCTCCCTCTCCTCTCCAGCCTGCTAGTTTTCTCATCGTGGAACCTTCCCTTCAGCTTCCTTCTCTGCCGGATTTGCTTCCCACTGTGGACAAGACCCTTCAGCTTCCCCTCTCTGTCGGATTTGCCTTGGGACTATCAACAGCTGCTGAAGGACTGACATCTCTACGCTCCCCCTGCCAGTGCTTGCACTGTCCTGACGTCACGAAAATCAGGGGTGAGCACACCGTGACGTTGGGAGTCGGTTCACTCCCCGCCCAGTTTAATCTTGGGTTGAGGTCTGGGCTGATTTCCCGCGTCGCACTTACCTCGGTGAAATACAGACAGTCTGGCTTCCAATCCAAGATCTTCTGCAAGACAAACAGGTACGCAGCACTCCCGTGATATCACTCTTAACAGATTGAGACGCCTGCCTTCCGATTCCGAGATGGAGGACGATCTTTGTGATGAGTTGCATGCCCTTAGTGCTGAAATGACAGTATTACATCAAGAAAATCAAACATTACGGCAATTGGTAACGCAGGGAGCTGTGGGAGCCTCTTCAGACGAAAGTACTTTAGCCCATACAGCACCAATCAAGTTTGACGGAGATCCGCAGCGTGTGGCCGAATTTTGCAATCATTGTCGGATTCATTTTCTCTTCAGATCAACTCACTTCAACAATGACAAGGCCAAGATCGGGTACATCTTGGGGAACCTAGCTGGAAATGCCTTGGCTTGGGCAACTCCTTTGGTAGCCACCAACAGTCCCATACTAAATGATTTTGTGGCTTTTGAAAAGGCGTTTTTGGAGGTCTTTCAAACTCCCAATTTGGCCTCAGCCGCGCAAAAACCAATTGATGGACATAAAACAAGGGAACGCAGATGTAATATCATACATAAGTCGTTTCAGACAACTTGCAACCGATTCACAATGGCCAGAAATAACCCAGAAAACATTGTTTCGCCGGGGTCTGAGGGAAGAGGACAAAGACGAGCTTCTACACATTCCAGAGCCAGATACCTTCCAACGTCTCATTGAGCAAGTACTTCGGATTGACCAAAGATTGGGTGAACGGAAGGCTGAGAGACGTCGGTTCGAGAGATCAAATCCCAGAATGTCTAGTGTGCCTGCTGGTACGTTTGGCTCTTCGGATCCTGGACACGAACCTATGCAGCTGGGGGCCATAAGAGGTCCTTTGTCCGAGGAAGAAAAGAAACGCAGAAGAAATCTGTGTTTATGCCTGTACTGTGGGGCTGCTGGTCATTATTTGGGTACATGCCCTCTACGTCCTCAAAAGAAGGCGGGAAACTAGAGGACCTGTTGTTCAATGGAAGGGCAATGACAGGTCAAACTCCTCTTTCAGTCCTTTCCCACTCCTGTTCGGTACTCCAGCCTATGCAACCAGCCATCTTGATGACCATGAGGATCCGCTTACAATGGCTTGACCGATCTCTGGAGGTCCATGGGTTGTTGGATTGTGGAACCTCTGGGAACTATATCGATGAGGTGTTCGCTACCACAAATATGATACTGCTTTTGTCCAGAGGGACTGCCCTACCGGTAGAAGTCATCGACGGAACACCCTTGTCCTCAGGACCCATCCGTTTACACACCATGGAACTATCTCTCCAGGTCGCTGAAAACAAGGAACGTATATCTCTGGATGTGATCAAATCTCCCACGTACAAAGTGGTTTTGGGATTATCTTGGCTTCAACGTCATAATCCAGTGATCAATTGGGAAACCCGTACCTTGACTTTTACTTCTGCCTTCTGTCTTCAGCATTGCAATCTGCCTGTCTTGTCCCAAGACTCGAATATCACTACCTCTCTGGAACCCAGTGGCAATATGTCTGGTTTATATTCTGTGTCTCAGATTCCACAGGCATACGTTGACTTTGAACATGTATTTTCTGAGCCTGTTGACATTCCCTTGCCACCACATCGGCCTTTTGATTGTGCTATTGACCTGATTCCTGGTACTGACATTCCCCATGGTAAAGTGTACGCTTTAACTCAGACCGAAAGACAAGTTTTGCAAGATTACTTGGCCGATTGTATGAAAAAAGGATACATTGTTCCTTCCAAATCACCCGCAGGGTTTCCGTTGTTTTTTGTCAAGAAGAAGGAAGGATCACTACGCCCTTGTATTGATTATCGGCAGCTGAATGACATTACGGTGAAGGATCGCTATCCATTACCTTTGATCCGTAGTATTCTGGAAACACTACATTCTGCCCGGATTTTTACCAAATTAGATCTGCGGGGAGCCTATCATCTGGTCCGGATTAAAAACGGTGATGAATGGAAGACGGCATTCAAGACACCTTTCGGGCATTATGAGTATAGGGTTATGCCCTTTGGTCTGTGCAACGCCCCAGCAGTCTTCCAGCGTCTAATGGATAACATCTTTGGCGACCTGATAGGCATTTCTGTCTGGGTTTATCTGGACGATATATTGATCTTTTCTTGCTCATTGGATGAACACATCAGACACGTCAGGGAAGTTCTCCATCGCTTGTCACAGAACCGGCTGTTCGCCAAGGCGGAGAAGTGTTCATTCCACCAAGACAATATGGAATTCTTGGGTTACGTGATCAGTGGCACGGGCGTTCAGATGGATTCCAGAAAGGTCCAAGCGATCCAGGAGTGGAAGCCGCCTCATGATGTCAAGTCTCTTCAGCGGTTCTTGGGGTTCGCAAATTTTTACCGGCGTTTTATCCCACACTTTACCCATGTTACGGTTCCTCTTACTAGATTAACCAGCAATAAGGTACCCTATCTGTGGGATTCACACGCCGCTGTAGCTTTTTCCTCTCTGAAAACTGCCTTTTGTACAGCCCCCATTCGACGCCATCCTCAGGACGAGCTACCTTATATTGTGGAGGCTGACGCTTCAAATTTTGCTGTGGGGGCCGTTCTTTTGCAAAAGGATCAAGACACCGCCATTGAACATCCGGTGGCCTACTACTCCCGCAAATTGACTCCCAGTGAAAGGAATTACGCAGTAATTGAAAGAAAGTTGTTGGCCATTAAGACAGCTTTTGAGGAGTGGAGACACCATTTGCTTGGAGGTCGCTTTCCGGTGGAGGTACGAACCGACCATCGTAATCTGCAGTACTTACATTCTTTGCAATGTCGGACACCACGTCAGGCCCGGTGGGCCTTTTTCTTCTCTCCTTATGTATTCAACATAACATACATACCTTGTACTTCCAATATGAAAGCCGATGCCTTGTCTCGCTCTTTGGAAAAGGAGGAGGGGAATCCCAATCAAGACTTACCTTTGATCTCACCTGATCATTTCTTGTTGACGCTGTCTTCCCATCTTCAGAACATTCAAAGGGAGACAGGGGCCGACCCTGAAAGAGCGGCTCTTCTCAGACGAGCATTTGTCACGGAACAAGACGGACTGCTTTTCTTCCAGAAGAGGCTTTACATTCCCGGGGATACTCTCCGCAAGAACATACTACATGGCTTCCATGACTCGCACATTGGTGGTCATCGTGGCGTCCGAGCCACTCGGGACCTGGTGTCCAGACAGTTTTGGTGGCCCGGCTGGGCTAGAGATGTCAAGGTTTATGTGGACAGTTGTCCAGTCTGCGCTCAAGTCAAGGCTCCCAGGAGACGACCTTTGGGGCTGTTGAGACCCACTGAAATACTCCCTTATCCTTGGCACACCATAGCCACCAACTTCATAGTCGAATTACCTCCCTCTGAAGGCTATACCTGTATTATGGTAGTAGATTGCTTCACCAAGTATGCCCATTTCATTCCGTTCTGCAAGATACCTACTGCCACCCAGATGGCTTTAGTCTTTCTACACGAGGTGTATCGACTGCATGGTTTACCTGAGAAGATCATTTCGGATAGAGGGTCTCAGTTCCTTTCTTCTTTTTGGAGCAAATTGTGTGATCATCTTGGCATTCGTAGGGCTTTGAGTTCTGGTTACCACCCGCAGTCCAACGGCTAAACTGAGAGAACAAACCAGACCCTGGAGGACTATCTTCGATGCTATACAAATGCCACTCAATCCAATTGGAAATCACATCTGGACCTGGCTGAGGTCTCCTACAACAACGCCATTCATGCCTCCATTGGAGTAAGTCCATTCTATTGTTCTACAGGACAACATCCCAAGTTGATGCCTTTTCGTCCGGTACCGCCCAGTGCGGTTCCGTCTGCTGATCAACTGGTGGCAACCATACAGAGACAACACGAGCTGGCACGTGGAACCTTGGCTGAGGCTAAGGAACGCATGAGGATGCAGGCGGACAGGGGTCGGACCTTGGAACCTGGCTTTCGGGTGGGAGATCGGGTCTGGTTATCCTCCAAGAACCTGCCAGTCTGTAATTTGCCTGTCAAACTGGCTCCTCGTTATTTTGGTCCATTTAAGGTCGTTCAGTGTCTGTCCCCTGTGGCCTTCCGCCTTCAGCTACCCCCTTCTTGGCGGGTCCAACCCGTTTTCCATGTTTCCCTTTTGAAGCCCTATGTGGTTGACAATTTCGGGCGTGCCTGTCCTCGCCCGGCCTCTGTCCTGGTATGAGGGTTTCCTGAATTTGAGGTCCAGGAGATATGTGACTCGCGCATACGTCGGGGAGTACTTCACTTTTTAGTGAACTGGAAAGGGTATCCAGCTTGCGATCGCACTTGGGAACCATTCAATAATGTGCACGCTCCCCGTCTTGTTCGTGAATTCTACCGTCTGTTCCCTTGGAAGCCTGGGGCTCCGGGTCTTTCTAGGAGGGGTCATAGTGTCACGCCACTTGCCCGGAGACCGGGGTTTTCCTCTTCCTTTCGACCAGCATCATCTTGGTGGGTCTACTCGCGCTTCCGCGCTTGTGGTTCCACTCTCCCGGGGGCTCCGAGAGTTCGGAATCAGGCTTCTCTGCGCATGCGCGGGCCACCGTGTCCACGCTTCCGCGCATGCGTGTTGGATTGGGCACTGATTGCGTCTCAACGCGGTTAGTTCCTGATCGTGTTCCCGCTCCGTATTTTGCCTTTCCTGCTCTTGGTCCTTTCCCTGGGCTCTTTGGTTCCTTGCCCCTTGGTTCCCAGCCTGGTTCCTGTTCTGCTCCCGGGGTGGTCTTCAGTCCTGCCTGCCCTTGGTTCCCTTCCTGTCTGCCTTCTCTGGTTCCTCCCTGCCTTCTGATCGTGTTCCACCTCTCCTGCCTGCCTTCTGGGTTCTGCCTCCCTCTCCTCTCCAGCCTGCTAGTTTTCTCATCGTGGAACCTTCCCTTCAGCTTCCTTCTCTGCCGGATTTGCTTCCCACCTTGGACAAGACCCTTCAGCTTCCCCTCTCTGTCGGATTTGCTTTGGGACTATCAACAGCTGCTGAAGGACTGACATCTCTACGCTCCCCCTGCCAGTGCTTGCACTGTCCTGACGTCACGAAAATCAGGGGTGAGCACACCGTGACGTTGGGAGTCTGTTCACCCTCCGCCCAGTTTGATCTTGGGCTGAGGTCTGGGCTGATTTCCCGCATTGCACTTACCTCGGTGAAATACAGACAGTCTGGCTTCCAATCCAAGGTCTTCTGCAAGACAAACAGGTACGCAGCACTCCCGTGATATCACTCTTAACACGGAGTCACCACACATGGCCTAATATGCCCTGGAGATGTAGTGTGTTGGGACCCTGGACCGCGTTGGAACTACAATTCCCATGAGCACAGCCATTACTATGAGGAACTGCTGTGCTTCGATGCCCCCAACGTTGCAGTAGATGGCTTCCCTCTCCGCTGACAGGCAATCTTCTTCGCTTGCGCCAAAGAGCCTGGGGAGATCTCGGAAGGCTGCCCAGGCATATGTTAAGTGACTTGAATGAATGGACCATTGTACAATGTACGCATGTGAGACCTTTCAGTAATCCTGTGAAGTTATCAGGAAATGTGCCCCAGAAATGTGGTGGAATATATAAATGCTTGCTATTTGTTTATTTAATTTATTTGTAATGCGCCTAGACGGGGCCTGTGGGCATAATAGCGCAAGGAACGGGACATGAAAACAGAAACATAAGACGGACAATTTAAGGATCAGGCAGAGGGGAGCACCTAAAGAGGACAGTTTTGAGTTTGTGTTTGAATTTTCTAAAGCTCGAGCAGGCTCTTAAGTCAGGGGGCAGGTCGTTCCACAGTCTAGGTGCCATGGCGGGAATTATCCCTGAGCAACAATGGCCAATTTAGCTTTGGGTATGAGCAGGAGGTGGGAGTTGTTAGACTGGAGGATGCTCGTTGCCGGCAGCCATTCTAGTCTGTCTGCGAGGTAGCTGGGACTTTTTCCATGGAGACATATGTATGTGATGCAGAGGGTCCGATAGGTCACTCTCCCTTCCACTGGAAGCCAGTGAAGGGCCCTCCTGGCGTTAGAGATATGATCCGATCTCTTTAGGCCTTCCACCGCTCTCACAGCATTGTTTTGGACAACCTGAAGGTGGGCCAGCTCGCCTTTACAGGTTCCCTGGAGAAGGCTTGCACAATAATCAATGTGTGCGCCAATGATTGTCCTGGCAATGGTGACACAATCTGACTGACTGTAGTAAGCTGAGCTGGCAACGAGGCTGTTAATGTGTGCTGTCATAGATTATTCCTTGTCTAGGACTACGCGCAGGGTTTTGACTTTGGGGAGGGTCATTATGTTATGTTATGTTATTTGCACTTATATAGCGCCTTATATACCATTGGTATGGTCTGAAGGCGCTGGTAGGTTGACGCCCTTGGGAACCGAAGTTCGGGTCAGTAGAGAGAATAGAGAGAGTCCAAAGGTGCGTGTGCGCACCAGGTATGTGTGCAGCTGGTGTGGAATTCCTGTGGAAGCTGCTTCCTAGCGGTAGGTGTGGTGGCTGGGAGATCAGGAGTATGTGTTCGATCTGGCCGGAATTATCCAGAGTGAGTGTGGCAGCGTTAAGCCTGAGGAGAACGCCTGGCTGGGGGTGTGAGACCAGCAATGTTTACTTAGAGTGATGGGGAGTGAGCGGCAGATGTTGATATGAGAACAGTTATACCGAATGGTGTCATAGTATCTCTGTGTTCTAGTTGAGTGGTGGTGTAAGGAGAGAGTAAACGTGGGGTGTGATATGAGGTATGCTCTTTCAGAGGTTCAATGCATTCCAAGGCATAATACGAACGTTGTGCAATTCTGAGCGGTCAGGTTCGTTCTATGCATTTTTGGTCATTTCAGGCGTTCATGGTTGCACTACACTCACACGCTCTGGTTCACCATGCGTGCTCTAGTCTATCCTTCATTCTCTAGTGTGCTCCACGTGTGTTCTCAAGTATTCCATACGCGTGCACTCCTGCCCTTCTCGCGCAAGTACTCCATTTTACCCTGCGCATGTATTCGTGTCTGTCAACTCACTCATCTGCTCTGTATACTCGTCCGCTCTGTATACACATCCCCACTGTACGCTTATCCGCTCAGTACACTCATCTGATCTACCCACTCATCCGGTCTCCACACTCATCCGCTTTATGCGTTATTCTTCCGCACTGCGTACTCATCCGTTCATCATACTCATCTGCTCTACGTACCCATCTGCTCCATACACTCGTTCGTTCTATGTGTTCATCGGCACCAAACACTCATCTGCCACTCATCTTCTCTGTACTCATCCGCTTCACACACTCATCCGCTCCAAATACAATAATTTGCTCCATATATACTCATCCGCTCCACTTATTCTCATCTGCTCCATCCATGCTCATCTGCTCCTCGTAGACTCGTCCGTTCTGCGAACACTCGTCCGTTCCACCCACTCGTCCGCTCCAAACATACGTCCGTTCCACACATACGTCTAATCTACACACTTGTCCAATCTACACACTCGTCCAATCTACACACTCATCCAATCTATACACTCATCCAAACTATACACTCATCCAATCTACACGCTCGTCCAATCTACACGCTCGTCCAATCTACACACTCGTCCAATCTACTCATTCGTCCAGTCTACCCACTCGTGCGGTCCATACCACTCATCCGGTCCACCCTGACCAATACTACTCGTCTGCTCTAAATAACTATCCGTTCCTGGATAGATACGTAGAGCTCGTCAGTACATAGAACTCGTCAGTTCTATGTATTTATCCGCTCCATACATTCATCTATTCCACATACTCATCCGCACCACACACTTGTCTGCTTCACATACTCATCCGCACCGCTTACTCGTCTGCTTCACATATTCAGTCACATACTCGTCCGCTCTACGTACTCGTCTTCTCTACGTACTCAGCCGCTCCTCCACACTCAGCCGCTCCTCCACACTCAGCCGCTCTCCACACTCAGCCGCTCTCCACACTTGGCCACTCTGCACGTTCCTCCCCTCTGCACGTTCCTCCGCTCTGCACGTTCCTCCACTCTTCAGGCTCCTCCGTTCTCCACTCTCTTCCGTTCTTCACGCTCTTCCTTTCCCCACGCCCTCTGCTCTCCACACTCAGCCGCTCTCCACATTCAACCGCTCTCTATACTCATCCGCTCTCCGTACTCGTCCGTTCTCCACACTCATCCGCCCTTCATACTCATCGGCCCTCCACACTCATCCGCCAACCGCATTAATCCACTACACTCGTCTGCACTCATCCGCTCTCCACACTGATCCGCTCTCCACACTGATCCGCTCTCTACACTCATCCGCTTTCTACACTCCTCCGCTCACCACACTCCTCCGCTCACCACACTCCTCCGCTCACCACACTCCTCCGCTTTCTACACTCCTCCGCTCTCCACACTCATCCGCTCTCCAGACTCCTCCGCTTTCCAGACTCCTCCGCTCTCCAGACTCCTCCGCTCTCCAGACTCCTCCACTCTCCACACTCATCCGCTCTCCACACTCATCCGCTCTCCACACTCATCTGTTTTCCAGACTCATCCGCTCTTCGCACTCATCCGCTCTCCACACTCATTCGCTCTCTGTACTCATCCGTTCTCCACACTCATCTGCCCTCCACACTCATCCGCCCTCCACACTCATCCGCACTCCACACTCAACGGCCCTCCACATTCATCGGCCCTCCACACTCATTCGCCAACCGCGTTAATCCTCTATACTTGTCCACACTCATCCGCTCTACTCACTCATCCGCTATACACACTCATCTGCTCTACGCACTCATCCGTTTTCCAGACTCATCCGCTCTTTGTATTCATCCACTCTCCACGCTCATCCGCCCTCCACACTCATCGGCCCTCCACACTCACCGGCCCTCTACACTAATCCGCCAACCGCATTAATCCTCTACATTCATCCACCCTCATCCGCTCTCCACACTCATCCGCTCTCCACACTCATCCGCTCTCCACACTCATCTGCTCTCCACACTCATCTGCTCTCCACACTCATCCGCTCTACACACTCATCCATTTTCCAGACTCATCTGCTCTTTGCACTCATCCGCTCTTCGCGCTCATCCCCTCTACATGCTCGTTCGTTCTTGCACGCTTGGTTCAGATCTCCTCGTTTCCCAATGATTTATTCCTATTATCCACTTCACTGTTTGGTCTACATTGCTCGTGTAGTACTGTTTGTCTTTATAGTTTACATTTGAGTTTATTTAGCTGTAAATTTCTTGCTTCAGGTCGATTGCTGGGTCGGTGTTATTGTGATGAAGCTAGTTTGGAACCGATTAGTTTTAGGGGAAGAGCCAGGTTTTCAGTAGTTTGCAGAAGGCCGGAAGGCCGTTAAGTCTTCAGTTAGGCGGATGTGGGATGGGAGCGAGTTCCACATGGTTGGGGCCAGGGCTGAGAATGATGATCCGCCTAACCTGACAGAGTTTGTTTTAGGAATTACTAGGAGGCCGGCTGAGCTTGATTTTAGGGTGCGAGTGGGGTGGTAAGGTATTAGCTTGTCTTGAAGATATTGAGGTCCAGTTTTATGCAATGCTCGATGGGAGAGGCATAAGGTTCCAGTAGCCTACAGGCTACTGGAAGCCAGTGCAGTGTCTTAAGGGCTGGGGATACGTGGTCTCTTGGACCGAGCACAAGTAGCATTTTGGCTGCCGCGTTTTGTGCTCTTTGGAGTTTATTTAGTTGGTAGGCATGAATTCCGAGGTATAGGGGGTTTCCATAGTCGAGTCTTGATATGACGATTGATTGGACCGCAGAGACTCTGTTGGGAAATGAGAGGTATGGAAGGATGCGCCTAAGGTTTTTGAGGTGGTAGTGGCAGGATTTTGAGACATTGTTGACTTGGCGCGAGAGTGTTAGGTCGGAATCCAGGGTGCATCCAAGATTTTTCACTGTGTTGGAGGGTGTTGATGAGTTGCCCATGGCGGGTGGCCAGGGTAGTGGTTGCGGAAGAAGATCGGAGTTGCCGCAGACCATGATTTCTGTTTTGGAGGGGTTTAATAGGAGGTGGCTTTGGGTCATCCATAGTTCTATGTTAAGGAGGCAGGATGCCAGGTCAGGTCGGGAGTTGGGTTTCGAGTTCAGGAGTTTTAGAATTAGTTGAGTGTCGTCCGCGTAGTTGTAACACAGGATATTGTGTGAACGAATTATTGGTGGGAGGGTGATCAGGTAGAGGTTGAACAGGAGGGCGGATAGGCAAGCTCCTTGAGGGACTCCCGTGTCGACTGGTCGGGCTTGTGAGGTAAAGCTGGAGAGTGTCGTTATTTGGTGCCTGTCTTTGAGGAATGAAGCTATCCATTTAAGGGCGGTTCCACGAATTCCTAGGGAGTGGAGGCGGTCTAGGAGGATTGAGTGATTGATAGTGTCAAAGGCGGCCGATAGGTCGAGGAGGATTAGTGCGGCGCATCTCGCGGAGTCTGCTGTCATTTTAAGGTCATCCCAGATCTAGGTTAGGGTGGTTTCAGTTCCGTGACGTGATCTGAAACCTGATTGGGCGGGGTCTAGAAGGTTGTTGGTTTCGACAAAGGCATTTAGTTGAGAGTAGAGGGTTCGGTCAATGAGTTTGGCAAGGAACCTGGTGTTTGAGATTGGGCGGTAGTTTTTGGGCTCGAGAGGGTCGAGCGAAGGTTTTTTAATTAGAGGTTTGACGTGTACTATTTTGAATGCGTCGGAAAAGATTCCGGAGGAGAGGGAGGAATTTATGATAGATCTTGCGTGTTCTCCTGCGCAGGTGGAAGCAAAAATGTCTTTAAGGGTTGTGGCTGGGCAAGGGTCCAGTGGTAATCCAGATGGTTTGCGAGCAGATAGAAGTTTGAGAAATTGTTCTGGTGATATTGGATTAAAAGATTCAAACGTTGGTTGCATAGAGGTCGCGGTAGAAGGGCTGGCCGGTACAGGCAGAGGGTTGCCCGGTGGCTGTAGTAGAGCCAGTTTGGTATTTAAAGTTTTTGTTCTTTCGATAGCCGTGTTGTAAAAGTGGAGGGAGAGTGAGTCGCAGAGTGATTGTGATGGGGTCGGGACGGTTGTATTACAAGCCGGATTGGTGAATTCTGAGATGATTTTGTGGAGTTCTTTGCTTGGGTTTTTGCAGTTTAGGATTCGGGAGCTGTAGTGGGCTTTTTTTGCTTTCCGGATTTCGGCCTTGTATTGATATAGGTGTCGGGCCAGGGTGATCCTGCTCTCGTGGGTTTTCTCTGTCTGCCATTTGCGTTCTAGGTATTTGTAAATTCGTTTAGAGGTCTTCAACTCAGGAGTGATCCATCTGGGGAAAGGGCCATGGCGGTTTGATGGTTTACACGGGGGGTGAGTCGCAAAAGAGATGCGTTGAGCCATGAGTCAAAGGCCTCAGGGGTTAGTTGGTTATTGGGATGGCAGGTGGGTGGTGGAGATTGGAGGAATGCCTCGGCTAGGTCCGGGGTGATCATTAGTTTTATCCAGCATTTACGTAAATTCGGAGGTTCGGATGCGAGTACGGGAAGGGGGCTGTGCGAGTGAGTGGATGGCGAACGAGAGCGAGTGATCGGACCAGATGATTGGGGTGGGGGGCTTTAAATGAATCAGGGTGTTGGAGCTAAAGATGGCATCAAGAGTGTGTCCTTTGTAGTGGGTCGGGCCGATTATGTGGGGTTGGAGATTAATTGCATCTAAGCCATCAACCAGGGAGTGTGTCATAGGGTTGGTGGGGATGTCAAGCCATAAATTGAAGTCACCAAGGAGGGTGAGGTTGGGATGGTTTAGTTGGAGGGTGGCGATAGAATCGCAGAGGTTGTTTGCGAATTGTCTATCGTAGCGAGGGGGCCTGTAGATTATTAGGAAGCTATGTGAGAGCGATGGGGAGAGGGAAAGTTTAACGAGGAGAGATTCGCAGGATGGGATGGAGGGTTGGTTGTCTATGATTGAGGCGCGGAAGAGAGATTTGAAGACGAATGCTACCCTACCTCCTCTAGACGGACGGTTCAGTGGGATGAGGGAGTAGTCAGGGGGAAAGGCTTCACTAGCGATTGGGCCGAAGTCATCGGAGAACCAGGTTTCAGTGATGAAAACTAGGTCAGGTTTGACAGAGGCGAGGAGGTCATAGATGCAGTGTCTGTTTTTTGCTACGGAACGGGCGTTAAATAGGATACAGTTCACATCGGCAGGCAAGGTAGGTCTCGGTGCTGGAGCGGGATGGGGCGGTGGAGGAGAGAGTGGAGCGGTGGGGGTAAGGTGGGTGATGATAGAGGGGAATAGTGGGCGGGCGGAAAAATTGGCCGGTTTCGGGCGGGGCTGGGTGGCTGGGTGTGATAGGATGGTCGGGTTTGGGTTGGGGGATTTGAGGGAGAGGTGTGGGCGGTTGGGAGTTTCAGTTGCAGTTGATGAGAAATCGAGGGAGAGGGGTTTCAGGAAGGGGGAGGCCATGGGGGAAGGCGGAGATTGCGGGAGAGAGGTGGTGAGTCGAGACAGGGGAGGCGAGGAGTGCTGAGAGATTGAGGGCGACAAGGATCATTTCCTCTTTAGTTTCTTTGCTGCGACTGGTGGGTGGGAGAAGGTAGGGGGGTCAGAGGGGGAGAGGGAAGCAGCTTCGGTTCGTGCTAGGGCTAGGCGCGCAGTTGTTAGGGAGGGGAAAGAGTGCGGTCGGGGGGAAGGTAGTAGGGGTATGAGGGCAGGGCGGTGGGAGGGTGGTTTCGGGGTTTGGTGTGCCAGGTCTGATAGTGAGGGGAGGAGGTATGGGCAATGCTGGCGGGTCGGTGGTGGGGTTCAGGGGATGGGTGGTCTTAGGGTGAGTGGCTCGCCATCGTGCCCCTCTGGCTTGGTGTTTGGAGAGGGGAGTGGAAACGAGTGTGGAGGAGGGTGGGGTGATTTGGGACGGAGGGGGCGGGAGTGATGGCAGATCGGGGAGTGGGGGTGGTTCACGGGGCTCGTTTCTGAGAGACTCTGGTGGGGTGGGTGTGCTCGTGATTGGTGCGGACTTTTAAGGTTGATTTAGGAGGGATTCCTGATTGTGGTTCTAGGGTCGGGGGTTTCACGCCGTTAGTCACACTTCTAGGTTCGACAGGTAAATTTCTAATTTTGCCTTTCTCAGAGTGGCTATTGGTCACAACATCCAAATGCAGTTGGGTACACTTCTAAATGCAATTGGCTACACTTCTAAATTCAACTTTCCACAGGGCGGCGATTGGTCACAATTTCAGAATGCAGTTGGGTACACTTCTAGATTCAACTTTTCTCAGAGAGGCTATTGGGTGCAACTTCTGAATGCAATTGGGTACACTTCTAAATTCAACTTTTCACAGGGCGGCGATTGGTCACAATTTCAAAATGCAGTTGGGTACACTTCCAGATTCAACTTTCTCAGAGTGGCTATTGGTCATAACTTCTAAATGCAATTGGGAACACTTCTAGATGCAATTGGGTACACTTCTAAATTCAACTTTCTCAGGGAGGCTATTGGGCGCAATTTTTAAATGCAATTGGGTACATTTCTAAGTCCAACTTTCTCAGAGAGGCTATTGGTCACAGCTTCTAAATGCAATTGGGTACCCTTCTAAATGCAATTGGGTACCCTTCTAAATGCAATTGGGTACCCTTCTAAATGCAATTGGGTGCACTTCTAAATGCAATTGGGTGCACTTCTAAAATCAACTTTTCTCAGGGAGGCTATTGGTCAGAACTTCTAAATGCAATTGGTCACAGCTTCTAAATGCAATTGGATACACTCCTAAATTCAACTTTCCTCAGAGAGGCTATTGGGCGCAACTTCTAGAATGCAATTGGGTCTAACTTCTAATGCAGTTGGGTACACTTCTAAGTCCAACTTTCTCAGAGAGGCTATTGGTCAAAACTTCTAAGTGCATTTGGGTACACTTCTAGATGCAATTGGGAACATTTCTAATTCAACTTTTTCAGAGAGGCTATTGGGCGCAACTTCTAAATGTGGTTGGGAACACTTCTAGGTTCAACTTTTCTCAGTGAGGCTGTTGGGCGCTACTTCTAAAATGCAATTGGGTATACTTCTAAATGCAAATGGTCACAGCTTCTAAATGCGATTGGGTACACTTCTAAGTTCAAATTTTCTCAGAGAGGTTGTTGGGCGCAACTTCTAAAATGAAATTGGGTACACTTCTAAATTCAACTTTTCTCAGAGAGGCTATTGGGCGCAACTTCTAAATGCAATTGGGAACACTTCTAGATTCAACTTTCTCAGAGAGGCTGTTGGGCGCTACTTCTAAATGCAGATGGGTACACTTCTCAATGCAAATGGTCTCAGCTTCTAAATGCAATTGGGTACACTTCTAAGTTCAGGTTTTCTCAGAGAGGCTGTTGGGCGCAACTTCTAGAATGCAATTGGGTATATTTCTAAATTCAACTTTTCTCAGAGAGGCTATTGGGCGCAACTTCTAAATGCAATTGGGTACACTTCTAAATGTAATTGGTCATAGCTTCTAAATGCAATTGGGTACACTTCTAAGTTCAAGTTTTCTCAGAGAGGCTGTTGGGCACAACTTCTAGAATGCAGTTGGGTACACTTCTAATGCAAATGGTCACAGCTTCTAAATGCAATTGGGTACACTTCTAAGTTCAAGTTTTCTCAGAGAGGCTATTGGGCGCAACTTCTAAATGCAAATGGGTACCCTTTTTACATGGACGCTGAGTTTCTGAGTGCAACTATAATGAATTTACGTTGTTGAATGCTGCTTTAGAAGAGTGGTAGGGTAGTATGGCCTGAAGTAGTTGCTTCTGGCCCTGCCCTTGCCACACTTACTTGTTGTTGGCTTCTTGCTTCTCCTGCGGATACCTGCAGATATGATCTGGGGCTGTCTCATTGGAGTTGTCCTTTGCAATGTGGTCCTTAGCGGTGGGGCTGCCCGGGCAGAGGGCTGCCCTGGGTTGGTTGTTAATGGCCTCGGTAGGGTGGTCAAGGGGCCAATCAGGACACGGAGGGTGGGTCGGGAGGCGGGAGGCTGGGGAACCAGGAAGCGGGAGTTGGGAGGGAGCGAGGGGGCTACAGGGGATTTGGGGTCGGGGGGAGGCAAGAATTCAAGTGCGGGGCAATCTGCAGGCGGTTTAGGCCACCGGCAGGAGTTTCACTCACCGTGCATCCATGGATGAAAGTGTGTAGCCCGAGATGTTAAAAGCCTTGTATTCATTCCAGAGTTTCCTTAACTGGGTGGCCGTGTCTGCAATCATCAGTTTTGTGTGTGTTAAGTGCATGACCATTGTCCACCATCCATAATTGGATACGGTTATAGATGTTGTTAACCGTGAGTGTGCCTTTGGTATGGTTTCCGGAAAGGGTAATAAGACACTGAATGTCGTTTGCGCCGTTTGCGTACAGGGTTCCTTCTTCCAGCATTTCAAAAAGGGGGATGGTATAGATGTTAAAAAGCGTGGGTGAAATACATGCCCCTTATTGTACTCTGCATATGTCATGCGCCCCTTCTATGTGAGGGTATGGAACCGATGGCGACTCAGCCGCCATAGAATTGCTCCACCACATTGTGCTGCAGTGTGTTCAGCGGTCTAGTCTTTCCTTCTGTCATGGCCGCCGCCTCCGGCTTTTCAGCAGTTCCCTCCCGGCCGCGGTCACGTTGCAACTGTTTGCTTTTCTGCCTGCATAAAAAGAAATCAACAGTGAGAGAAAAGAAGAAGAAGAAAGTTTCCCCCACACCCTCTTCAGGTGAGGAAGAGAGTGAGACAAATTATTCAGAGATTGAAGTCGATTTACCTGACAGCTTGCAACGCCTGAAAGATCCCGTAATGGCAACCGCCAAACAGGTCCAAGAGCTGGTAGCGGCTGTGCAGTCCTTGAATATGGAAGTGCGAAATTTAAGTCAGGAGTTACAGACCATGAAGGCCGAAAACAACGTACTCCGACAGTTAGTGGCGACTCATGAATTCTGCAATAGGGATCTTCCTCCAATGCTACTGTCATCCGGAAAGTATGATGGTTCTTCTAAGAAACTTAAGGAATTCATTGAGGCATGTAACATACAATTTGCCTTTCGGCCTACTACTTTTTCTACCGATCGCAGTAAGGTCGGGTTTTTGGTTTCTAATTTGTCAGGGAACGCTTTGGCCTGGCCGAGTCCCTTGGTTACAGCAGATGATCCGATTTTGAGGGATTGGAGTGCCTTCCTTGAAAAGTTTAAACAGACCTTTGAAAGGCCAGACGTCAGGTATATGGCGTGTGAAGAATTGTTGGAGGTCCATCAAGGGCAAATGGATCTATTATCGTACATCACTAAGTTTAAACAACTTGCCACAGAAACTAGTTGGCAGGAACAAGCCCAATTTATGATCTTCAGGAGAGGACTAAAGGAGGAATTGAAGGACGAACTTGCAAGAATTCCTCGTCCGGCATCTTTCGCAGAACTGTTGTCAGTCACTGTACAGATTGAGCATCGCATCAACGAAAGGAAGCAAGAAAAGAAGAAGGCCAGAGGGGCCTTCAATCTTCCCAGTCCTTCAGGATCTCCTAGTGTTCCCCCAGGTTCCTCTAAAGAGGAACCCATGCAGATCGGCACCATGAGAGCGCCGATCACTCCGGATGAAAGAAAGAGATGCCATGAAACGGGCCTCTGCATGTATTGCGGATCTGCCTCTCATCTACTTTGTGATTGTCCCGATGTCCTACCAAGAAGGTCGGGAAACGTGGTGCCTCGAACCTAAATGGGACCACTCCACCTCGAACTGGAGTGAATAAGGGTCCCTATTTAACCTTGTCTATCGCCCCATCCCGCCAGAATGAAGACGCTTGCTTAATGGTGGTTTCGCTGCATCTGTCTTGGGGGCAAAATTCGGTTGACACGCTGGCTCTCTTAGATTGTGGTGCAGTGGGAAGCTTTATGGACAAGTATGGGCCAGCAAGATGGGTATCCAACGAAACCAGAATAAAGAGGACCTCAAGGTAGAAGGAGTGGATGGCACTGCTCTCTGTTCTGGCCCTATCACCCACTCCACTGAAGCCATCCAGGTTGCTATTCAGGATCAAAGGGAAGAGATGTCGTTTGATATCATAAGGGCAGCTCACTTCCCCATAATTTTGGGCATTTCTTGGCTCCGTCGTCACAATCCAACAATCGATTAGGCCACCAATACCCTCAGTTTTCTCTCCTACTGCAGTCAGTCGTGTTTGGCTTCTCAAAGATATCAGACTGCGGTTTTGCAGACCTTAGAGTCTCCTATTCGGACCATGCATTCGGTTCCACCTCAATTTTCGGAATACTCCCAAGTGTTTGTCGAGAAGGTGGAACATGATCTCCCACCCCACCGCCCGGAGGACTGTTCTATTGACCTTATTCCCGAGGCTTTAGTACCATTTAGTAGGATGTTTTTCTTGTCCCTCAAAGAGAAATCTGTTCTTCGACAGTATCTGGATGCCAACCTCAAGAACGGCTTAATTCAACACTCCAAATCACCAGCTGGGGCCTCTCTATTCTTTATCTCGAAGAAAGATCCGGAGGAGCTTTGGCCTTGCATTGACTATCGCGGACTCAACAAGGTCAACATCAGAGACAGATATCCTATGCCCCTAATATCAGACATACTTGAGGCAGTCAAAGGGGCAGCGATTTTTACCAAGCTAGATCTGAGGAACGCATATCATCTCCTGCGCATCCGTGCTGGAGATGAATGGAAGACCGCGTTTAGAACCCCGTACGAGCTCTATGAATATAGGGTAATGCCCTTTGGCTTGGTCAATGCACCTGCGGTCTTTCAACAGTTTATGGACCGGACCTTTTCAGACTTACTATTCCATTCGGTCATCATTTACCTGGATGATATTCTAGTCTTTTCTAAATCAGTCCAAGAACATTCTACTCATCTACATGAAGTACTCAGGCGCCTCCAAAATAATCATCTATTGGTCAAACCTAGTAAATGTCTTTTTCAAGTATCCTCGGTTCCTTATTTGGGGTTTATACTTTCCAGCGACGGCGTTCAGATGGATCCCAAGAAGGTTTCTGCAATCACCGACTGGCCTTCTCCTTCTTCCATAAAGGAGGTTCAGAGATTTTTGGGATTCGCCAACTTCTATCGCAAATTCATCAAGGACTTTTCCTCTACAGTGGTTCCCATCACCTCTCTTCTCAAGAAAGACCAATTACCTTTTAGATGGTCTGTGGAAGCGGAAGAGGATTTCAGATGTTTAAAAGGAAAATTTTGTTCAGCCCCCATACTGAAGCAACCTGATCAAACCAAGAGATTCATAGTGGAAGCTGGTGCTTCTGCTGATGCGGTGGGAGCAGTCCTACTGCAAGAGCATGAAGGTGTGGAACACCCTGTGGCATATCTCTCCAAGACTCTAAACCCCAGTCAGAAGAATTATTCTGTGATCGAGCGAGAGCTTCTAGCTATCAAACTGGCGTGTGAGGACTGGAGGCATCTTCTTCAAGGAGGAGTAGGTCCTTTCACCATACGCACGGACCATAAGAATTTGAAATCTTTAAAGAACATGGAGTGTACCAATGCCCGACAGGCACGATGGGCTCACTGTTTTGCTCAGTACGACTTTGAAATTACCTATTTCCCGGGAGTTCAGAATGTGGTAGCAGACTCTCTTTCCCATTGATGGAACACCGAAGGACCCTCGTCTCCGGTCAAGGAGAAGCTCTTCCCAGATCAAGTATTTATCGGAGCCACAGTGACCTTTCTCTCCCAATGAACGATTACCGCTCCCTGAGTTTATAACCTCCAAGTATAAGGTTGTAAAGAAGGATGGATTGGTATTTGTCGACAAGAAATTATACATTCCGTTACCGGATCTGCGCTGTCAAATTTTGTCATGGTGTCATGACCATAAGACGGCGAGGCATCGAGGCATAAAAAACTCTGAAGATCTAGTCAGAAGATCATTCTTTTGGCCTGAAATCTCTGCCGGTGTCAGAAGACATGTACAGTCCTGTGTCTCATGCGCTCGCAGTAAACATCGATACCAGAAACCCATAGGTCTTCTTGAGCAGATTCCGTTACCTTCAAGACCCTGGGAGCAGATATCCACGGATTTCATTGTAGAAGTGCCAGCATCTCGAGGACACACCTGCATAATGGTTACTGTGGATTCCCTCACTAAGCTAGCACACTTCTCCCCTCTTCCGGGTCTACCTTCCGCATCTGAAATGGCAGAAGTATTTATCCGAGATATTTTTCGCCTATACGGTCTACCTGCTAAAATCATTTCGGATAGGGGAAGTCAATTCACCTCTAAATTCTGGAGAGCCTTATGTCATCAGTTAGGGATAGCATGGGCTCTCTCATCAGGCTTCCACCCACAAACGAATGGACAGACCGAGAGACTCAATGGCACTCTTGAACAATATTTAAGATGCTACGCCAACAATGCCCAAGATTACTGGTATGATTTACTGCCAACTGCCGAATTTGCCTATAACAATTCTAAACACTCAGCTGTTGGTCTCAGTCCTTTCTTTTGCACATATGGGCAACATCCCAAGGGCATACTTCCAGTGTCACCCTCCAATTCTGTGTGCCCCTCCATTGAGGCTCGTTTATCGCAAATCCAGGAGGCTCACAAAATCGCTGAAAGAGCATTGGTCGAAGCTCTTTCAGGCTACAAGAAATTGTCAGATTGTAAAAGAACGGAGGTTCCATCTTTTGGACCTGGCTCCAGAGTTTGGTTATCCACCAAATACCTACCTAGATGAGTACGTCATTCCAAGTTATCTCCTAGGTTAATAGGTCCTTTTACAGTTGAATCTCGCATTAATCCGGTAGCCTTTCGCCTCCGCCTACCCAAGAACATGAGTAAGATACATCCTGTTTTTCACTCCTCCTTATTGCGTCCAGCCTCTGAAGACATCCCCACTGTTCTAGTACCCCGGCGCAAAGGAGATGACACCACAACTGAAGAAGAGTATGAGGTGGAGGAGATCAAAGACTCACGTTACCACAGAGGGAGATTGTAATTTCTTATTTCCTGGAAAGGCTATCCCTCTTCTGAAGACTCTTGGGAACCCAGTTCACATGTCTGAGCTCCACGTTTGCTGCGGAGGTTCTACTGAGCCCATCTGGGTAAACCGGGGTTTGCCCGCACTGGGGGGGCATACTGTCATACGCCCCTTCTATGTGAGGGTATGGGACCGATGGCGACGCAGCCACCAAAGAATTGCTCCACCACGTTGTGCCGCAGTGTGTTCAGCGGTCTAGTCTTTCCTTCTGTCATGGCCGCCGCCGCCGGCTTTTCAGCAGTTCCCTCCCGGCGGCGGTCGCGTTGCAACTGTTTGCTTTTCTCCTTCGTTGCCAGCGCTCCCATGAGTTTTCCTCTTGGCTCATTTAGCCCCCCTTTCTGGCATTCTCGCCTTTTTCCCCTTTTCTTGCCTTCCTTTCGCTAACCCCGTGTTACGGGGGCTTTTCATTATCCCTTGGCTTCTCTCTGCCGTGCTTGCGCTCTCTGGCTCTTTGGTCTCGCTCTTCCCCTTCCTTACTTACCTGGATTTCCACTCTTTCCTCCTCTCTCACGTTCCATTTCACATTTACGGAGTGGAGCAGTTTTGTTTGTGGATTTATTGCTTACCTGTGTGTCCGGAAGAACTTCATCGACATACCAGTGCTTTTCAGGGTTTTTTGCCTTCATGGCTTTTTCCCCTTCTGGCGGCTGCGGATTAGGGGCCTCTGGTGTCCGGATATTCTTCCGGTAACCATTCTGGCGTCGTTCCGAGGTCGGCCATACCTGCATAAAAAGAAATCAACAGTGAGAGAAAATAAGAAGAAGAAAGCTTCCCCCACACCATCTTCAGGTGAGGAAGAGAGTGAGACAAATTATTCAGAGATTGAAGTCAATTTACCTGACAGCATAAGATTGGGTAGTTATTGGCCATGGCATTATTTTGGAAGACCTTTGCTAGTCATTCTGATAAAAAGGAGTTGACCCAAGCAGCTGCTTCGGGGGAAAAGAAGACTGTGTCACAAAGCCTCTGCTTTGTATTTTGTGGTACACCACGTCAAAAGCCGAGAATAGGTTGAGCGTGCCAGCATCAAGATCACAGTGCTGCCTCTATCAAAGTGATGTAAAATATTAGATTATTGAAAGGATGTGGCTATTAATGTTTACACCTGAATGTCTGGCAGACACCAGACACATGCCAGTGCATCTATGTTGGTTACGTGTTGCTTGCCGCTTGTGCCATTACCAATATGGTCCGAGGACTTACCTGGTAAAATGTGCTCAGTGTCTCATGCTTTCGCTCTATGTTGTCAGGTACTTGTGCTTCAATGTTTATGCTACTATGCTTAAGGGTAGAGGCGGTAGCAGGATGACAGGTGTCTTTTGTTAGGCAAAGACATGGGTGTGATGAATACAGGTGGGCACTTTGGAAGCCGGGAATAAGGCTACGCTCTAGTTCACAGCTATCAGGTTATGTATGTTGTGTAGGTACTAGTGTGATCTGGTATCCTGAGTGGGTACTTACGCTATACTTTGTCCCTCAATCCCCTTACCTATCCAACCAAGTTTCCTAGCCCCCCCCCCCACCCATCCACAATTTCTCCCTAACCCTCTTCTCCCCATTGGCTGCCTTGGGGTTATGTCAGGGTTAGGGGTTGGGGCAAAACGGGACGCAGAAGGGGGCACATTGGGCAGAGACGAAGCTAAGGACTTAGCAGGATCAAGGAAATACTGAATTTCCCAGCGGCATTGGGAAGTATCAGTAGTCCTGTTACGCGCAATGCTTGCTGTTAGGAGAGATTCTCTTTACTGCACCTTCCCTTCCATCTTTATGGAACCCCCAAACTTTTTGCTTTTATTTTTGAAACTGACCTGTACTTTTTGCAGTACAGTGAAGCCTTAAGCTTCACTGCACTGGCCTTTGCTCACATGGTATGGGGAAACTGATATGTCCTTCAGGCTATCAGTACTGGGAAACCGTGTTTCCCTTAGTCGTGTTACTGTGTTACTACCGTTGGTTACTTTTGTATCACTTGTGGTAACTTTTTATCATTGTGCACAGCACCTTACACTGCAGTACAATAGGGTGCATTTTTGTTTTGCCCTAGACCAACACTTAGAGGATTTTTGGTTCCTCTAGATGTACTTGAAAGATGGGCTGGTGGCAGCAGTGACTTTTCCCCACTTTTGGGGGAATTTCGTTTTAGCTTTGCAATCTTTACCGCGTTTGGCTACTAACTGTGGCTACTGGTCAAACATGGCCGTGCCACGATATTTTTCACCTATTCTTTTTCCATCTTTTTGTTTAGCCTTCTTCCTGGCCTCAGAGGCCAGGAAGATCCTTATAAGGACTGCCAGTGCCTGGGAAAGCAGCAGCCTTTGGCAGTCTACTGGAAGGCTACATGGGTTTGCAGGCAGGATGGGGCTGTGTCCTGTCTGACTCCAATCCACATTCTGGTTTCTCTGTGTGGCTGAGTGGTATGCATGAATGTTCCCGCCAGTGGTCCTGATTGGACCACTGCTGGGGTGTGTTTGTGGGTTAGTCCTTCTATTGGCTCGTGGGAGTTTCAGCTCCTACCTGGCTTTTAGGATAAGAAGAGGGCCCCTGCACCCATTCTTCAGAGACCCTGGAGAAACCTGAAGGAGCCAAGAATCCTGTCCAGCTGTGAGACCCTCAAAGAGACCTGAGACTTGACTGAAGGAGGCCTGGCAACCACCTTCTGCTGCAGCCCTGCTGGAGCCCTGCCTTGCTCGCGATCTTCAGTAGGCCTGCGAAGGTGCTACGACCCTTGGAGTGGAGGGACCATCCATTACCGACGTCTGCTCGGTGCCCAGCACAAAAAACGCCTTCGGAAGTACCCTGTAACCGTCCTGTGGCTGACCAGCTTCATTTTTGGGCTACCGTGGTAACTTCATCATCACACTGAGTTTCGGACCCTCAGCTGCCACTGCAAGGCTCCCTCCTGCGAAATGTCGGCGTCCTAGCACAAAGGGGTCGCGAGATAGAGTCAGACCGTGGCTACTGAGTCCTGTTGCATTGCTGTGCGTGGCGTACACCATCCGAAAACTGCTTACCTGACCTGAATCTAGTCCTGAGAGGGGGGCTGCACCGAGAGTTTTTGCATTTTTCGATCGAGAGTCCTTACACCAGCAAAAGACACCAACCGGAGTGGAGCTCGAACCGGCAACCCCTGAAAATCGAGGACCACGGATTTCAGCGGATAAAGCAACGTAGGACACCCTTCCTTTGTTCTACCAAGTCTGGGGAGGATTCAGAGTAAGGGGGGGAGATAAGTTATTAAGCTTTTAACCTACCCCTATACTTCCATTATAAGTCAATAGGCTTATAATAATCCAATTTCTAACACAATTGGCTTTGCTAATGCTTGCCTATGCAAGACTTCTGACTGTTGGGGCTTATTTTGGGCATTAGTCTACATTGAACCCTAACTTTAAGAACCCTTCACTGGACCCCAGAGACCCTACCTGAATTTTTCCCTGCATCCTAAGTTCTGTGGAACTGTATCCTGAACAATAGGGCACAAGGCCCCAGGCAATTTAGGGCTGGACAATTTTAGCTAGGGATAATCTCTGTGGACCCTTTTGTGTAAAATATTAGTCTAACCTTTCCTTTGCAGGAGAACTTGATTTGTATTGTGCATTTGAACCAAGTGAATGCATATATGTGTTTAGTTTAATAGTGTTGTGTGATAAGTCTACCTGCTTGTATTAATGTTTCTATAGTGTGTTTTGGCCATAATTAAATAACTGTATTTTTATACATCCTGTCTAAGTGCGATTTGTGATGCTGTTTGCCTCATTGTGGACCCTTTACAAGCTCACCCCCTCTGAAGAACTTAGCCTAGACCGCCTGTCACTGCTACCTAAACTGGTTTGGCTTCAGCTTCCCAGAGTTGTTCCTGTCACAATATAGGTTTGCCTTCTATATGCTATGTTATGCAAATTTCTAAAGCGTGCATACGCCCAGGGGCATCATGGCGCTGGGAGAGCAGAGGGACGGCGGCAGTAGGAAGAGGCCTAGTACAAGTAAGTCTTCAATGACCGACAAAAGACCAGATGGTCATCCACAGCTCGAAGAGACAGTGGAAGATCGTTCCAGGCCTTTGCAGGCATCACTGAAAAAGCACGTCCGCCTACGCGAGCGAGTCTGATGCGAGGAACAGAAAGCAAAAGGGCAGACTGAGGTCGTAGAGGACGGGACGGAACATAGCAAGGGAACTTTTCCAGAATGTATTCTGCACCCTGCTTATAAAAAGCCTGGTGCACGATACACATAGATTTGAAGAGGATCCTCTTCTCAATGGGAAGCCAGTGAAGTTGCCTAAGGAGCGGGACATATGTGCTTGAAAAGTGGGGTGCAACACTGATCTGGCAGCAGCCTTTTGGAGTAGCTGACGCCGATTTGTGAGTTAACGTGGATGTCCCAGATAAAGTGAATTACAATAGTGAGTAGTGCGAAGCACCAAAGCGGCCACCACTGGAGCATAATATGCGTAGTTTAAAGTGTCCAGATTTGCAAACAGCTCCCACTTGATGTGCTAAAAATGATGGCATTGTAACCCCCAGATTTTTCACTGAGGCAGTGGGCATAGGGCAGGGGCCCAGTGAGACCGGCCAAAACTCATACGGCCAGAAAGAGAGAGGGCAGGGGGTACCTACAACCAGCACCTCTGTCTTAGAGCCATTGAGCTTAAGCCAATTGGCCGCCATCCTTGAGCCTAGGTCTTCCAGACATCTCCTCAGCCGGACTGCAGTATCAGCACAGGTAAGGTCCAGATGGACCAAAATCTGTGTGTCGTTGGCATAGGAATAATATCTTAAACCATGAGAAAGAATAAGAAGAAGGAGTGGCCGAATGTACATATTGAACAAAGTGGGGGACAGTGCGGATCCCTGAGGGAACCCGCACGACAACAGCACAGATTGCGAGCAGAAAGGGGGAAGAGATACTGACTGGGAACTGTCTGCCAAAAAGGCATAGAACCAGTCCAGTACCTGACCGGAAATGCCAGTTTCTGACAACCGGGACAGCAGGGTGGGGTGGTCTACTGTGTCAAATGCAGCAGACCGATCTAGCAGTAGTACCACTCCCACCCCACCCTGATCAGCCAGACCGATGAGATTGATTCAGTCCCCCTCCCTGGTCGGAAGCCAGACTGAAAAGGATCCAAAAATACAGATGATTCCAAAAAAGAAGAGAGAAAGGGGGACACCAGAGCTTCAAGAACCTTCATCGAAAAAGGCAGAAGAGAAATGGGGCAAAATTTGCTCAACACCCCAGGGTCAAGGGACATTTTTTTCAATAACGGAAGCACCAATGCATGTTTCATAGGGCTAGGAATCAGACCTTCTTGAAAAGACGCATTAATAGCAGCAGCAATGTGCGGTAACAGCTCACCTGAAATGTCTTTAAGCAAAGTTAGAGCAATAGCGTCAGCCAGGGAGGCAGATTTTAGACTGTGAATAGCTGTAGATATGTCAAAGTCAGAGAACACAGGAAAGGAGGACCATTCAGCCCTAGGGGCAGCCAGTAAAGGAAAACTAGGGGCAGCTGGAGAATGAGCAGCCACGTCTTCAATATCAATACGAATAGTCTCGATTTTAGACAGAAAGAAGGCAGAGAGGGAGTCGCAGAGATCTTGAGATGGAGTGACCGCAGAGCCCACTTTTGTCGGCGAGGAAAGGGATTGGACCAGGTCTAACAGGGCCTTGGGTTTATTTATAGCACCTTTACCTTTGTGCTAAAATAAGCTTTTTGATAATCAGTCAAGAGATCACGAAAGATGAGTTTAGCCTGGGGAAGATAGCCAACCCTCCATTTCCTTTCAGCTTGTCTGCAACACAGTTTTCTTGCCTTAGGTTCCTCAGGGTACCATGGCTCAGATCTATGTTTAGTTCCTTTGGAAAGTCTAAGAGCTGCCAATTGGTCATCCACATTGTTAAGAAAGGAGGAAGGCAGTGAATATGGCAAGGGAAATGTGCACGGAATCACACAGTGAGCAACTTTGAGTCTAACAACGTGCATACAATACCCAAGACTCGTGGATACTAAAACCCAGGAGTGCAAATAGAGTGAAACAATAATACCAATATATGAAAAGGGATGTGGGGTAAGCACTTAGAACCTCCTTATGACTGAAAGGAAAGTCGGCAAACTCCTTACCCACTATGCTATTACAGATACTGACAGCGCTAAGCCCACGTAGAGGGCAAGCAAGGACACGATCTGTGAGCTGACACTCTGGATGATACTGAATAAGGAACTTAGAAACAGTATTCACGAGGACCGGAAAGACCACTTGAATGTCAGTAAACCCACGAACCCAGTTGATCAAACAGGGACCCTGAAGGCTATAACAGCAATGGGTGGAGGAAACTAAATACATAAGACCCTAGTCAAGGGGCAAGTAGGAATAGTGATTATAGAATAGTGATGAAAACAAAGGGCATTCACACAGGGACTAGTTACAACAGCACCCCACACCTAATAATCAAATGGAAAATAAATGCAGAAGTGCAATGGAAAACATGGAATGGATCCCAATAGAAAGTAAGGATCAAGAGCAGAGAAAATGATATCACAAAAGGAAAACTTTCCCACCCATCCAAGGAGAAAAGGCAGGAAGCTAAATCTATAAAGGGAAAGACTAATGCATCAGGTTTTTCAGTAGCAAAGGACAGCTTCAAAGAAACAGAGAACACAGGCAAATTGGGCAGCATCAAAGGGTAAAGCACAGAGAAAGGCTGCCTGCAGACAGAGGAAGACAGAAAGGGAAATCCAGAAAGCAGAAATCAATTAAGCACATAAATTCGAAATCCAGGGCAGAGGAACAAGAAACAGGAACTAGGAACCAGGCACAAAAACTAGGAACCAAGAACAAGGGACCAGTCACAACAGGAACACTGCAACAATGACCAGCGCTGGACTGAAGTAAACTGAGGCTTTTAAAGCTCCTTAACGAGCACACCCCTCAGGTGTGCCGCCTGCTGCACCTGCAGCCACAGGTGTTGCCTATCCTCCACCCAATCTTGCCCTGCAAGGGAGGAGGTGAGGCAGTGAGCCAGGCATTCTGGGAAGCATAGTCATTAGATTAACGTAGCATGCTGGCTGCCAAAAACCTGGAATGGATCCGGATATGATATGATATGATATGGCATTTGTAACGCGCCTATACACAGGTGTTTCAAGGCGCGACGAGGCAGGGAGGGGAGGAACAAGGGGAGACAGACAACGATCCTACTAGGCCAGGTGTCATTCAGATCGCGCAAGTGCAGGGGTGGGGGAGGGGGAAAAGTGCAAGGGGAAGGGGAGGGGCGGGGAAGTGCAGTACAAGGTAAGTGGCGTAAAGTAATAAATAGATAGGGCCAGCTGGTGGCAAGTGCAAGGTAAGTGCAGAACAAGTGCTGGAAAAGGGGGGGGGCTGTAGGGATACAGAGACAGTCCCGCAGTGCAGAGGGGTTCCAGGGCATCAGTGCAAGTGGAGAGTGGCTGGGCCCAGGACCGAGGCCGTTAAGAGTGGTCCAGTTGCAGAATCAGTGCAGTTTCAGTGAAGAATATTAGCTGTTCAGCAGGGGAGAGGGAGAGAGAAAGCAGAAGCAAAGAGGAAGGTTTTGAGGTGCTTCCGGAACCGGAGATGGTTCTCCTCAAGTTTCAGGGAGGCAGGAAGGCTGTTCCAGAGGGAGGCCCCTGCCGCGGAGAGAGATCTACCCCCAGCTCGTTGCTTCGAGAAGCGGCTGACCCTGAGGGAGTTGGAGGCGGATGAGCGAAGGGCTCGGGAAGGAAGATATTTGGGAAGAGAGAGTTGAAGGTATTTAGGACCAAGGCCCCAGAAGGCCTTGTGGACAATGCAGAGGGTTTTGAACTTTATCCTCGCAGCCACTGGGAGCCAGTGTAGAGATTTCAGTCCTGGAGAGATACGGTCCCTGGGCTTGAGGCCAAGGACAAGTCTCGCAGTTCTGTTCTGGATAAGTTGCAGAGGGCGGAGAGTGGAGGCAGGCAGATTAAGATAGAGGCTGTTACAGTAATCCAGCTTCGAGAGAACCAGGGCTCGGGAGACAGTGAGCTTCTGGGGGAAGGAGAGGAAGGGAAGAATACCTCTGAGGAGGTGAAGCTGGGAAGTAACTTGGAAAATAAGGTTTTAGCGCTCCCAATTCATCACAGCACTGTAGCATAAGGTTCGGAGGAAATGTCCAGTAGGGAAAAAAACCCAAAACATGCCCCCAAGTGATGGGAACGGGAGCGAAGGGAGCGAGCCGTGACACACATCAACAAAAGCAGTTTCCAATATAGTGAGAGAACAGGGGCTACCCAAAGCTGGTTGCGCCTGAATACATTTGTCCACCAGGCCAGAGTATAGAAAATCAGTCCTAACACTTACAGCTGCGCGTAATGAGGTGGAGACTATTTAGATGCCGGCTGCCCGTGCTCAGGTGCAGAATATTCAGTGTTGGTATGGGCGGACGCAGCGTTTGGCGTGGAAGAAGCAGGTTGGAGAAGGGGGTGACGCCAGAGGACTAAAGCAGGAGGAGGCATTCCGGGCTACACCGGTGACTGATCCTCTCTTCCTTGATGTGGCGGTTTATCATCAGGTCCGGGCAGTCCCGTGGGGCTCCCGGACATTAGGCTAAGTGGTGTGCATGCTTACTGGGCTCACAAGCATTATGTTGGGGAAAGTACTTATGATTCTTTAATAAGGACTACGTTTTGGTGACAACGCCCTGCTGGACAAAGGCTCCCGACGGAGGTTTGATAAGTGATAAATGAGTAAAGTTGAGCTGGAAGGGTGGAGTGTGGGTCACGGCAGGGAAAGGACAGACTTGTATATTTGTGAATCTGAAAAGGTGCTTACAAGGACACGCAGCGCTCCCAGGACACAGAGCGCTCCCATAGAGCACCCCCAAGAGCCAATTAGCCTACAAGTCATTATGTTGTTATGTTATGCTCTGTGTGCTTTCCCAACGGGCCATGGGTTTTGTCCATTCATTGGGGAGAACATCCTTGTATGTTTTCATAGTGCTTGCTGAGTGATTTCATCAGTGTTTTACTTCTACCATCATGTGTTCATGCTATGTGTCTAATGTGTTTAGGATATGTATAGGGAGTAGGATTCAAACAGGTACAGGGGGTATGAGATTTAGGAGACCGGTCAGGTCAGGGGTTGTACCAATAGAGTTTGTTACATGTGCTTTTTCCCTTATACTTCCACATACCTATCCAACTATGTTTACCCTACACCTCTTTCTGGTTTTTCTAACCTCCCCTTCCCTATCCACAACCTCTCCTTAATCCCTCTTCCCCCCATTGGCTGCCACGTGGTTCCCTGTGACTTTAGACATCAGGCGCCCGTACCAACCATGGTGGCAGGGTCGAATCCATTCGGTTTCTGTGGTTCGGGGGAGAGTGTTGATACTCTCTTCCTCACATAGACTTGACAGAATAATCTGCCCCCGTAAAGGGTTAAATTTACTACCCAAGCCAAATGGAGAAAAACCCTCCCCCTTTAGCCGATCTGCTAAAGGCGTTACAGGACATTCAAGTTGAATTAGTCCACGCCAGACAAGAGTCGGCTGCCTTAAAGGCTCAGGTGCAGGGGTTGGTAGCGCTGGGTACTCTGTTGGAAGGGCCAGTGCAAGACCATCTCAGGGAACAGGGGCCAGTCGCGCACCTACATTATACATTAATTGTACAACCCCCAAGTAGTGTTCCTCTGGCCGCACCTGAACGGTTTTCTGGGGATCCTAGGAGGTTTATGATGTTCTTGACACAATGTCGTTTGCATTTTCTATGTAAAGCTGCTGTCTTTGAAACCATTCAAAGAAACGTTAAGGCGTCCTGCCACTTATATTTTATAACTTGCTCCAATACATGTACGTTTTCCCTTAGTTTAACACATTTTTTTGGTTAAAAAAGGGCATGTGACAATCTGCCCGTTCTCACCCTCGACACAGGTGCCAATGTATTCGCTGAACCAATCATGTAAAAACACCTGCAGTTCCTAAGAAAACTTATTCAGCATTTATTAATTTGCTGGTATACTTTTTTCAATTTACACATACGAAAGTACAAAAACATGCAATGTGATTTAAATAAACAAAAAAAATTCTTCAGATAAACATGTATGCAAAACAAAATGTAATGTACAGCTCTGTCATTTTCATGTAAAGACAGTATATAAACCAATATTGCATTTTTGAAAACAACTCCTAATCCAATTTCAGAGCTACTGTCAAATTGTGCTGGATATGTATCCTTTATCTTGACCTCATAAGGGTCAACTGCCGGGCAAACAAGTGACCAATCCTTGCGATACCCGTAATAATTTTTTTTGTTTATGTGAATCACATTGCATGTTTTTGTACTTTAGTATGTTGAAACTAAGAGAAAACTTACATGAATTGGAGGACGTTATAAAATATAAGTGGCAGGACACCTTAACGTTTTCATAGCCTGTTAGCCCTTAGTCCTTCCACTAATTGGGCAGCCCCTCTAGTTACCTCTTTGAAACCATTCAGGCTACAATGGCATTTGTGATATCTTACTTGACACGAGATGCGGCAGCATGGGCAATGCCGTTAGTCCAGAAAGATTATCCTTTATTGTATAATTGGGACGGGTTCTTGACAGAGTTTGGGAGATTGTTAAACAGGCAGGAGGTGTCACTGGTGCAGGATAAAGAAATACTGGCTCTGCATCAGGGGCCACTGTATTTGGTGACATATGTGACCCAATTCAATTGGTTGGTGATCGAGACGGACTGGCCAGAGAACAAACAGACAGTGCTGTTTTATCAGGGCATACGGGAGGAATTGAAGAATGCAATAGCACAGGTAGAGCCATATTTTCTTACTTGCAATGCCATGATTGAATTGGATGTATGGTTAGATCATCGTTTGTATGAACATAAGGGGGAAAAGAAAAAAACAGAGGTTGTACCCTTTGTAAGATTGGATAAAAGTCGAGGAGTTAGGAGCGGAGAAGGAGAAGGAGAACCTATGCAGATTGGAAGTGTGAGGGGGCCATTGTCCTCAGCTGAGAAAGAACAGCGCAAAGCAAATAATTTGTGCCTATATTGTGGGCAATCAGGCACTTAATGTGTACCTGCCCCAATACTCCTAAGAGGGGTGCAGGAGGAGAAAAGAACAAGGGGGAGACGGGAAAAGGTTTGGGCTGGCCTTAGGGGGAACACAGGTAACGGGCACGATGGCATCATGGTTCCCCAGTTGGGTGGCTATCACAGGAGGGAGTGAGACATTGCATTTGTATATTCTGGTGACATTGTTCTTTGCCTTAACCAAGCAGGTAGTATCGGCCATGGTCGATTAAGGGGCTACCGGTAACTTTATTGACATAGCTTTGGCAGAACACTTGGGTTAACCTCTGCAGGATAAACAGTGAGTAGAGGGGGTGCAGTTGGTAGATGGATCACAGTTAACATCATTACCCATTCGCAAAAAAACGAGCCTTTGTGGATGGTGTGTGCCTCAGGAAATGAGGAGATTACTTTTGATTTGATAGCAGCTCCACAATTTGGCCTTATTTTGGGAATGCCTTGGCTGGTGCAGCATAATCCCCCTAATTGATTGGTTAACTCAGGAGGTGTGGTTTGAAACACAAGAGTGTGAATTGCATGTACGGGAGGAAATGGGGCCTGCTATATTTTTGGCAGAAAACGTGCAGGTGCCACAGGTGGTGGGAGCGGTGGAGGCAGGATTCCCAGCTCAATATGCTGGGTTTTCAAAGGTCTGTGGCAAGGGTGGGGCAGAGAGATTGCCACCCCATCGATCTTATGATTGCGTGATCGACTTGGAACCAGGAGCCACATTGCTTTGTAGTTGGATATACGCTCTCACAGAAGCAGAGAACCAACATTTGAGGGAATACTTAGATGAGATGCTGCAAAAAGGGTTCATTACATATTCTACTTCGCCGGTATCCTCGCCATTATTCTTTGTGCCCAAGAAGGCAGGGACACTCAGGACCTGTATTGATTATCGGGCTTTGAACAAGGTTACCGTCAAGAATAGGTTCCCTTTGCCATTGATTGCTGTTCAGTTGGATCAGGTGAAGTCGGCAGTAGTGTACACAAAACTGGATTTGAGGGGAGCTTATCATTTGGTTAGGATGAAGAGTGCGGATGAGTGGAAAACAGTACTTTATGCAAGAGGTGCTCTGGAAATTTATTGATGTTTTTATTATTGTGCACAATGATGATATTTTGATCAAGCATGTGAAAGCAGTATTACAGCCCTGCAAGAGTACCAACTTTATTTCAAACTTGAAAAATGTGCATTTTACACTCCCCAGAGGGCGTTTTGGGGCTTTATCTTAACACCAACAGGCATTGTGATGGATAGGAAAAGGGTACAGGCGGTGACAGATTGGCCTGCCCCTCAGTGTGTGAAGGATATTCAGTCGTTCTTGGGGCTTGCCAACTTCTATGGAAGGTTCATAAGGAATTTATCTCATATTGTGACCGCAATAACTAAGATATTGAGAATAGGCAGCACGATTCAGTTGGAATGAGGAGGCTGAAAGGGCATTTCAGGAGCTGATGGGAGCATTTACCAGGGCACCAGTGTTGAGACATCCAGACCCTCAGAAACCTTTTCAGGTAGAGACGGGTGCATCCAATGTGGCTTTAGGGGCAGTATTGTCTCAAAAAGATGAGGAGGGTATATGGCATTCGGTGACTTTTTATTCCTGCAAACTCACGAGTTGTGAGCAAAACTATTATATTACAGATAAAGAACTGTTGGCCATCTGTGCTGCATTTTTGTGGTGGAGACACTATTTGTTGGGGTCCAGCCATCGGGTGACAGTGGTTACAGACCACAAAATTTACATTATTTCAAGACAGCACAGACTCTCAGTCCTAGGCAGTTACGGTGGTCCGAGTATTTCAATGAATTTGACTTCATGGTAAAGTTTCGGCCAGGGAAAAGGAACAGAAAGGCAGATGCTTTGACGAGACAGCAAAATTTGGAGAATGTGGTCCCTGAAGTCAAGGCAATCATTCCCCCAGAGAAGGTAATTGGGGCAGTTACAGAGGATTTGCTAGGGCAGTAATGGAATGAGTCAAAAGGAGTTACAAAGGTGGGGAGGGGGGTCACCCATTAAGGACAGTGCGGGTAGGTCTTCCTTATTATGCAGGTCGATTATTTTTGCCCACCCATGAATTGCAGGATAAAGCATTATATTGGTGCCATAAGTGCCCCCCTAGCAGGTCATTTGGGTAAGAAAAATACTCTGAGCATGTTGGAAAAATACTTTTGGTGGCCTGATTTGAGGAAGGATGCAGTCACTTTTTTAGAAAATGCAAGAATTGTGTTCGCAACAAGGCGGAACATTCCAGGAAGATGGGTTTGTTGCAGCCTTTGTCTACACCTGAGAGATCGTGGGCACACATCTCAATGGATTTAATTACCAATCTTCCACCGGACAACCAGTATGACACCATTTGGGTTATAGTTGACTACCTTTCTTAACAAGCCCATTTTGTTCCTTGTAGAGGAATTCCAGGAGCTAGTCAGTTGGCAGAGTTATTTTTACAGCATATTATCTGGTTGCATGGCCTCCCTTAAAGTATTGTCTCGGACCGAGGGCCACAATTCACCTCTAGATTTTGGCGTGCCTTCTGCCAGATGTTGGGAATCAATTGTGCTCGGTCTACGAGTTATCATGCCCAAATTTACAGTCAGATAGAAAGGGTCAATCAGACATTGGAACAATATCTGCTATTTGGGGGGACGGTATGGAGTCATGGGTGAGAGCCTTATGGTTAGCAGAATTTACATACAATAATATGGAACGCGCATCTTTGGGTATGGCCCCAAATGAACGTTTGTATGGTCACGAGCAGAACATGATACCTGAGATTTTGCCCAAGGTTGAGCAGATTCCTGTTCTACAGGAGAGAAAGCAGTTACTTCTGGACATCAGGCGGAAGGCACGGTTCAATCTGGAACAGGCTAAGGAGGCCTTTAAGATACAGGCCGACAGGAGGCTCCAAAATATAAGGTGGGGGACACGGTGTGGTTGTCTACTAGAAATCTTTCACTGGGAAAGGGAAAGCAAGCAGAAAGGAGCTATGGGGTGGCAGAATGTAAAACTGCAGAGCCATAGGCACCATTAGCTTGGCCAAGCAAGTGAAGCCTGTGATGGTGCATCAATGACCCCAGAGTGATCCAGGCTGCAGCCCTACAAATAATGACCATGAGCAAGGCCCCTTCTGCCTCAGCCCAAGCAGCTGCCATATCCCATGCGGATCTGCCCAGAATATATTGGGGGGGGGGAACGTTGCCCACCACAGAACACGCAACAAAATAGCCTTCAAACCAATGACTGATGGAGGCATAGGATGCTTTGTGTTCCCTTCTCGCACACCAAGCTACCCATCCTCATCCTCAACTCCTCAATACTTTGCAAGAATTCTCTGCTCACCATGGCCCCATTCAGATACCCATCTTCAGCATTATTTTCACCTGCCATGTTACCTAAGGGTAGACTGGACCATTACTCCTGCCGGGTACATATTCACAAAGAATTGGACCAGCCTATGTAATCTGGACAATAGCTTCCCTCCCATACCTTAGCATAAGTACATTCATCAGTGGCTTGTGATCAGTATACAGCGTGAAAGCCTAGCCCGAGAGGTAGATTCTGCAGTCTTCCCCAGCCCAGGTGCATGCTAGAGCCTCCATTCAATTACAGAATATTTCTGCTCCTTCGGTGGTCCATAAGCCACCTTCCTAACCTCACTTTTAATGCTCTAACTCAAAGTTGGTCCTATACCGTAGATGCTGGTATCCACACTGAATGAGCATGCTTTGCCCATGTCAAAACTGTAACAGGATGCTTCTCTTTAACGTACTTCTTGTTTTCACTTAGACAACTCTCTGTTTCATGTATCCTTTCATATTTGCTACCCTTTTTTAGCAGGCGCCTCAGGGGGTCTATTGTGTGCGCAAAGGACTTCAGAAAATATGCATACATTCAACGAAGTCCAGCAAAGGCCTCAAGTGTTTGGCTTCTGTAGGGCTGGATGCTCTCTCAATGGCTTTTAGCAGTTTAGGTTTTGTCCTAGTGGCTACCACTGATACAGTGTCTCATAAGTATTCAACCTCACTTTGCATTTCTCATGTGTTAAGATTTTTCAAGTCCTTTAACGCTTTGAGTACTTGATCTAACGCTGTGCTGTGCTCTTACTTGGTTCTACCACAGACAATTTCATCCTGAAATACACTGCCTTCCGTATGACTTGCAAGAGATTGAACACAATCTGAAAGGCTGATGTTGCTCTCGCTAGTTCAAAAGGAATACACCTACATGTGAACAGACCATTTGTATGGTTGAACGCCATCATGCATCGATGATTTGTGCAGACGCACTAGTCCTGTTCAATATACTGAATTTGCTGGCCTCCCACTGCAATGCCAGTAACTCATGAATATTTGGTAGGGGGTAAGAATCAGCCACTATGTGCTCATTGACCCCTCACAAATGTACACAAAGCCTAAGGTTACCATCACCCTTTCATGCTAGAACCAATTGAGACACCCATTCCATGCTTTCTATTGGCTTAATCAACTCACTCCTGACCATGTCACTCAGAACCTTCAAAAGCTCTTTACTCACGGTAATCGGCACTCCTTACTTTGTTTAGTGCTGACGACTTTCCTTAGTTAGGATGACCTTGCGTAAATATTTTAAGGACTTATAACTACCCCCTGAAGATCTTTCATTGTGTATCTTGATGTCATTTCCTGCATGGAATCCTTACCCACGATCGACAACTGTGCATTCTCGTCAGGATGTAATTTTAATGCAAGTTGACCCTGGTGAATCCCTTATAATATGAGAGTTTTGACCTCTGTTGCTTGATTTTCTAAGCGAGGACACGTGGCACATACCCCACTATTTCAAACTTGTCAGAGATGCATATTGTGCTCACTCCCTAAATGTCTTTTGCACTCACACGTGTGTATTTTAGAATGTATACACTTTGTCCATAGCAATGCATACTCTAAAATGTGGCAGATGGCTGGAGCTATTGCATCTAAAACAGTATTCCTTTTAACTAAAGTTTAGTTTTGCTTCAGAAATGGTTTTTTTAGGGGTGATTTATGGGGCTATTATTCAAGTATTTAGAACACCTTCTCTTAGGACGGGAAAAGAGAGAGGGTGTGGGGATTACACTCTGATTTCTTACTGGCAATCTCTTCATTGGAGAAGGGGAAGTGCGGCAGCATTCTGAATTCAGAGGGAATTCTTTGGGAGAATGTGTTGGAGGACTGCCATTAAATACTAGGACTGGGACAAGAAAGAGCTGACGTGCGTGTAATGTCAGATTTTGTTGAAACCGATAGTGGACTTCTCTACATCACCCGAAGACTAATGGATTAATAGAAAGATTTAATCGGAATTTGAAATATCTGGTCCAAATGTGTGTTAAACAAATGGCCCTTTAAGGATACACTTCTCATATGCATTCTTTCCTTCTGAACTACCCCAGACGGCCCAGCAAGGAGCAGTGGATTTGAGCTCATTCATGTGTGGGTGACTTTCTTGCACCGAGATGCGTCCCGGATGCTTACGGTCCACGGGGCTGTCTATTGAGCGGAACCGTGATAAGGATCAAATATTTAAGGTGGAAAAGTAATACGTCACAACGTTCTATCAGCTTTACCGTGTTATGGCGTGGGAATGAGTAAGAACACTAGGTGAACTAAGGCCCACCCCGGGTTTTCTAGTACAGTTTTGGCTTTAACTTTGTATTCTGGGATGTGTAGTCCCGACTTGAACCATTAAGAAGCAGGGACTACAAGTCCCAGAATGCAAAGCCAAACGCAGGTCGCGCGCGCCGCCGAGATGCGAGGGAGGGGCCGAGGCGCTGGATGTCACTGCACGGGCTGGGAGCGGGTGAGCGTGGAGGGCGCGCACGCTGGCGCGGGAGGCCCGTGCGAGTGACAGTGACCTGGTGCCTGCCCCGTGCGTGCCGCCTGCGCTGCGCCGCGCCACTTCCGGGCCCGCAGCTCCCTGTGCTGGCGCTGCTCCTCGACGACCCGGAAGTGACCCCTGCCGGCGGGGGGCGGGAGGCCGGACGGCCGGCGTCCCCTTGCGTGACCTCCCATTGGCCCTGGCCTACCTGTCCTTCTGCTGCCTCCCCCGCTCCTCCCCCCTGCCACCCTCTCCCGAGCCTCCCGCTCCTAGCTGCTGGCCCTTCCTCCTCCCACTCCTGGCTGACGCAGGGCCCGCCTTCCCCCCTCCTCCTCCTCCTCCTCCTCGCGGCGGCTCCGCCTCCTGTGACCCGCTGCTGCCTCCCCGCCCCTCCTGCTCCCCCTCCTGCTCCTTCCCCGCTGCAGGCACGCCTCCTCCTCGCAGCCCCTGCTCAGCTGTGATCCGCTGCTCTCCCTGCATGCTGCCCCTGGATGCTGCCCCTGGCTGCCGGCGCACTCTCTCTCTTTGCCTGGGCTCTCTGGCTGTCACTGCCTGGGCTGCTTGCCTGCCCTCTGCCCTCATTGCCTCGGTTTGCTGTTTTCTGGAATCCACTGTCACTGCCTGGCCTCACTGCCTGGATCCTGCTGTCACTGCCTGAGATTTGCTGTCACTGACTGTATCCTGCTGTCAATGCCTGGCCTCTGGTTTCACTGCCTGGATCCTGGTGTCACTGCCTGGATCCTGCTGTCACTGCCTGAGATTTGCTGTCACTGACTGTATCCTGCTGTCACTGCCTGGATCCTGCTGTCACTGCCTGGATCCTGCTGTCACTGCCTGAGATTTGCTGCCACTGCCTGAGATCTCTCCTGTAACAGCCTGGGCTCTGCTGCCTTTATCTGTCCACTGCTGTCACTGCCTGGACTTTACTCTCCCTGCCAGAGGTCTGCTGTCACTACCTGGACTTTACCCCCCCTGCCAGAGGTCTGCTGTCACTGCCTTCGATCTGCTGTTTCCTGCTGGGATCTCTGCCTCTCGTCCCTGGCCACTCGCTTTAATGCTGCCACCTGCTTGCGTTACCCACTTGGCGTCCTCTCCGTTTTGCATGCAGCTGTATAGGGTCGTTTATTGAATCCCAATGCGCCCTCCATTTGTTGCCTGCTCCACTGTGTGATTCCCTTCTGACACAAACTCTCCTAGCTTCCTGCCTCTGCCTGTGAAGGCCCCTGCCTGCACTCTCCTTACCAGCACCAGTCTGTGATCACCCATCACCAGCAACAAGGCTCTCTTTGCCTGCACCTGTGATTACCCTTCCACCCCCTACAACCTCTCTACAATCACCCCCCTGCACTCTCTCGTTGATGCGTCTATTTTTCAGACATCACTGCGTTCTGTCTTGGTGCTGCCTGTAATCTCCACACTGCTGTCGCTCCCTATTTCCTGAATTTATTTATTTGTATTTCATTCTGTCTCTCATCAGTTCCTGCCGACTTCACTTATCGATGGTCTCTAACCACTGCTTTCAGTGTGTTGTCTCATTCCCTACTCTGCAGTTTTATCCTCTGCCATGTCTCAAACAAGGTTCCCACTTCTTCAGACATTTTTGGGTCACTTTTATATTTGATTAAATATAACATTGCGCCCATCTGACTCAATGGGGTCCAATGCATGTGACTCGACACACCCACACCAGACCCCACATGTCCCTAAGAATATCTCTTGAGAGGTGCAAGCGCTAGTTGGGGACCTGTCCTTCTGCGCTTCTCTCTGTACTTCCACTTACTGTCTTCTTAGTTGTCCCTGCACCCATTTTCTACCCTCCCACCTTCTGAGGCTCTTCCCCTCTACACAGGGGTGCTTCTCTATCCACCTGGGACTCCAGAGCTGGCCTCTTTTGCTTGTGCTACACTAGGGTTCCCTTTTCCTCACGCTTTCCCCATCTCATCGAGGGGAACAGCGACTCTCTCAATGCATCCAGCACAGACCCCCCCTTCCACTGCTACCGGGACTTCCTCCAAGGCAAGTGGCAACGTTGAGTCTTCCCGTCCGCGGAGCATGGAGCAACCAGGAGCAGATTGCCGCGTGCTCTCCATCCAGAGTCACGTAGTGCGGGGATACGTGGGCAACAAAGCAGCATCCTTCCCATTGCAGGTAAGAAGATTTCTCTCACCGTTTTGAAAAGAAAATTGGGGTGCTTCAAGGATTGAGGGGTATTTGAGGGAGTAAAGGAATGCGGATTACTCAGCGGTCAACATGAACAAAGGGAAAACTTTGGAACTTGAGGGTTCATATCCAGTTCCCAGTAACGTTCCATCTTTATCTCATGTTGATTTGCAAAATCAGTGGGGGACAAATGAGGGCTGAGGCGCTGTTGGTGGGAAATATGCAAATGAGGCCCTCACAGCTAATGAGAAAGAGAGCGTCTCCTTTGTGCCCCCATAGGGCATCTGTCTTTTCCATCCCACCCATACCAAAAAAGTTTGAGACACGAGGGAATGGCCATAAACTAATGGGAGTAGGACAGAGTTTAACGTAGGGGACACAAGCAGGAGCCCTGTGTGTAGCAGTCCACTACCCAGAGTCTCAGACCAATTTGAAAAAAGGCCCAATTCTTATCCTATAACAGTGGATGGGGAGTGTGAGGGATGGAATATCTATGTGGGTGATAGTCCCAAGGGTCCTGCATCAATAGAAAAGAGGAAACCAATAGGTTCCCCTAGTAAGGGGTCCTACAAGACCACTGATCAAAAAAGGGGTCCAGCATCATGTGAAAGCAATGTAAAGTGTACTCTGCTCTTTGAAAGTGTATTACCTAAGAATAAAACAGTTTTTCTCTGGCGCGCCACCTTACTACATCTTCTTTCCCTGATTCCAAATCTTGAGGGTATTGCGAACACTGACATTCGGTGGACTTTCCAGAAAGGCAATACTTGGAATGTTCGGTGGTAGTTTTTAACTCGATACTGGGCCTCATTACGTGACCGGCGGTAACCCTGCGGTGCTAGCAACAGGTTGCCGCCGGACCTGTAAAAAAATTACCGGCTCCTGACTTCCCGGTTCCACCAGGCTGTTCCAAGTGTGGATGGCCGGGAAGTCAGGCGCCGGCAATTTCGTTAATCCCCATTGCCACGGAGTCCCATATGACTCTATGTGAGTGGGGACATGGAAGCACCGGCACCGCTAGTAACAGTGCCAGTGCTACCTTGATGGCTTTGCCTGCCGTGACCGCTGTTCCCAGCAGGCTCATGCCTGTCGGGCTCAGTGGCTCCAGCAGGCAAAGCCGTAGTTTGACGGTCCAGAAAGAACAGTGCCGGTAAGCTTACCAGCACCGTTGTTTCCGGACCGGCAAACTTAGAATGAGGCCCACTATCTTGAAGGAAAGAGATGGTATTAGAGTACAAGGTTTTGATGTTTCAAGAGCTAATCAAGATGTACAAAGGCTGGAGTACAGTCATCTAATGATTGGTCGTGGTTATTAAAGGGGCGAATGCTAAGTGAATGGGCGGGGGAATACAAGGAATTAGGCCCACCCAAGTGCAAGCTGCTCAACTTACCTTGCTGGAACACAAGGGGTCATGGGCGTCGTCTTTCCTCGTTTGAAGTCACTAAAACCCTGAGTACCTAATCAATTATTGCCCTAAAGGAAATGTGTCTTTTGCAGATCCCCACGCTTGAGCGATATGTTGTGACTGGGCGACCAGCCACTAGGGATCCTAAGGGCCGGCCCACAGGTGGCCTCCTCACATTGATAATGGCGCTTTATGGACTTAAACTCTGGCGCTCCCATGATATCAGTCGAGGAGCTTTAGCTACTACAATGCAACCTAACACTAAAGAGGGATGCTTGGAGCTGGTGGGAATTGAAGAATGCACAGTGGCCTGGTTTTCTACCTCGACAAATAGACCTGTCATTTTGGCTGGGCACTTAAATTCTGACTGCTTTAACAATGATGAATGGGATTTAATAGGTAAAAAAGATCTGGGCAGTAAGAATAAAACAAGAAATGGGAAGATCTGGTTTACATGCCTGGAGGGCCTAGGTTTATTCCAGTTGAATGATCAGGACTCGGCCATCTCCACTACATGGAAAAATGGTCACCTAAACTCCGTACTGGATTGCGTCTTCACGGATGAATGGTTTGCTGATTTTAGGATTCACTTTACACTCCACAGTGACCATGCCTTACTGGAATCTGTCTTCCTGGTTGAACTCAATCTGGGGCAAGTTCAGCACATGTTAGCTGTTTCAAAAGATCTAATATCCAACAAGAGTCGGAATATGATCTCCTGGTAGGGGGTTTGGTGAGGAGGTTTAACTACCAACTGTCCATGTATATGACAACAAAGTCATGGAAATGTCAAGTTTCTACCCCTGCCAATTTTGGGAAACTCGTAGCAACACGGCTGTCAAAGGATGGAAGCACGAAGAGGGGCCGCCCGGCGTGTAGACCAATTCCCCCATTCCATGCTTATATCAAAGAAGTAGTCGCCCGTAAAAAATTAATGAAGCAAATGATTTCTCGTCTTAAAAAGTTACCCTTGATCTGTGGGGTGGAAAGGGCAGAGGGGATTAGAAAGGTGCGTTAATCCTATAAGAACTGGTTACTCCAGTCCAGAGCAAAGCATACTCTGGATGATGCAGAGTAGATTGCCTACTTGAAACACTTGTGTATAGGCGCGTTACAAATGCCATATCATATCATATCATAGGGTTGCATATTAGCCCCCACCCTTTTTAATATGTATTTGAATGATTTCGGTGAACAAAGTCCTCTGTGGGCCCAGTCCCTCCTAAACCTCGTGGGCTATGCTTTAGATGGCGGGCAGACGTGACTGCTATTGGTTTACAGAGATTGATCGATGCCTTCTTGACCTACGTGAAAGATCTGTCTTTGATAGTCAACCCTGAAAGTCTAAGATCATCCACCTGAATAAATCAAAGAAACAATTCAACCCGAGATGGTTTATTAACAAAACAGAAATTGCAAACGTCCAATCCATAACATATTTGGGTTTTTTGGTGAATGCGGGACCTAGTTTAACTGATGTATCCTTCTGGTTTAAGATTACAGCTTCCACGCTGACTAATCAACTGGCCAGAGTGGACTCTAAATTTGGTACATTTTCACTAAAACCTGCACTACATTACTATGAAGCAAAGAGAGTTCTGAAACTGTTATATGGAATTGAGGTATACCCATTGGGGATCTTAGAGTTACTTGCAGTCTTGGAAGGAAACATTTGGAAAAGACTATTGCATGTCCCAAAATCCCTTCAGCTGGCCTCCATAACATATTGACTCGGCATAGTGTCCCTTAAGGCCACAGCATGTTGGAAGATAATCTCTCTAGTAAGGAAGCTTCTCTGCCCGCCTGAGAATTCGCTATTTGTAGATTTAAATAAAATCTACTCGTGTCAAGGATGTGTACATTTGAGAGCGATCCATCAACTATGCTTGGGTATTTTGGAGGACATAGGGAGTTCAGCCGAGGAATTATGCAGTAATCTTACGAAAGTAAAATTCAGATTGTTTCAATGGGATTGGATAAAAACTCAGGAATCCCTACACTCTTATAGCTCCAGTCAGCATCTGCACGGAGAACATAAAAAATTGGATAAACTAGCTCCATTCCTTAGTATTTACCCGGACAGAGCAACTCGGTTGAGCTTCCTACGTTTTCGTTCACACTAAATATTTGCTTGCATGATATGGTCTGATTGTCAAGTTTTTTGTAGAATCTGTGCATATGGCATGGACACCGTACAACATTGGTTGCTTGACTGTAGGACACTATCTGAACTACGTCCTATATATTTAAGAACATTTTAGGAATTTCATGAAATGAATTTGGTTGACGGAAATCCGGTCATATGGAGCATCCTTTTAGCTGATCGAACTACCTCACCAATGATGGCTGTCACGGGATTCATTAGGGCATTGCATTTGGATATTTGATAATTGCTGATATGTTTATTCCTTTTACTCAATTTTATTTCATAGTTTCGTTTGTGTTAAGCATTTATGATGTTTTTTTTTCTCATAACAACATTTTATTGATCTTACAGGATAGAGTGTTACATGCAACAATGCAATATATTTCAATTTAAACATTAATTAGTGCCTTTGTAGTCTAATGTGAGTTGGAGGGTGGAGGAAATGGTGGGTGGTTTCTGGATGTGGTGATTCGGTGGAAAAGTTCTGGGTACCTGTTCCCTCTGTTCCTAAGTGTTCGGGGTTTGGTCGAAGATTAGTAGAGAGGGCTGCATTGGAGCCATCTAGTAAGTGGGGGTCTCCTGGTGAGGGTTAGGTATTTGGCCGCATAGTCCAAGAATGGGTCCCATATATTCAGGGTTCTGTTTAGGGAGTCCGAGCGGATTGCTGTGATTTTTTCTGCTACTGCAATCTGCGAGCATTTGGCCCACCGTAGGGCGATCGAAGGGCCATTTTTGTCTTTCCATAATCGAGCCATAGCGATCTTTGCAGCTAATAGCAGGTGGTTGCATAGTCGGGGAAATATGACCTGAGACTGGGAATGCTCCATCGACGGTTTCGCCCAGGAGGACAATTCCTGGGTCCCAAGGGATAGAGGCCAGAGATTTCTTTACTGTGTTTCAGCACTTCTTTCCAGTATATTTCTGCCTTTGGGCAGCTCCATACTAGGTGATAGAGAGATCCGGGGGTTTGGCACCCTCGCCAGCATGTGGCGGGAAAGTCCGGGTTGGCTTTATGGATTTGGGTGGGGGTGATGTAATATCTGTAGCACAGTTTATAGCCTCCTTCCTTGTTCGTGATGCATTGTGAGCTTTTATGGAGTCTGGACCAGATTTGCTCCCAGCTTTCTTCTGCTATTTCCCGGCCAATATCCTTTTCCCATTCCGTCATATATTTTTCTTTCTTTGCTGGGTCCGATCTGTCTAGGAGCCGGTATATGTTGGATATTTTCATTTTGTTGGTCGGGGATGTTAACGTGAGCTCCAGGGCTGTTGGTTCTCTCGGGCATTTGTCCCGGGTCCTTCTGTGTGACATCTAGTGTCTAATTTGTGAGTATCGGAATCTTTCCCGTTCCCCCACTCCAAATTTTGATTTGCATCTCTCGAAGGTGATGGGTAAGCCTTCTTCAAGGAAATCGCTAGTTTTTGCCAGACCCCTTGCTATCCAGGCGTGAAAGTCTCGAGGTGGGTTTACAGGGGTAAATTCCGGGTTGTTCCAGATGGGTGACATGGGTCCCAGGGAGCTGCGAAGTCCCCATTTCCGCGCTGCGGATTTCTAGCATTGGGTTGTGATGGTCGTGGCAGATAGTGGCCCGGAGTTGGCTTGAGGTTTTAGTAGTAGTAGGTGTGGGAGGCCATGTAGGGGGACCGGGCACCAGGATTCTTCGATTTGACGCCATAGCGGGGGGTCTACTTCCTGCACCCAAGCAAATGCGTGCGATAGTTGAGCTGCTAGCGAGTATCTGGCTAGGTCAGGGACACCCATTCCTCCTAGTGGTTTGCCTTTCATCATGATTCGTTTGTTGATCCTGGGCCTCTTCCCTCCCCAGACAAATTCCATTAGTTTCTTCTGTAGTGCACGTATGGCTGGGGGTGGGATTTGTAGTGGCAGGGATGCGCATTGGTATAGCCATCTGGGGATTAGGTTCATTTTCACAGCTGAGATTCGTCCGAACCATGAGATTTCTTGTTGTTTCCATCTTTTGAGATCATTTTGAAGGGTGCTGAGTAATTGTGGGATGTTCTTTGAGTATAGTCGCATTGGGTTTCCAGTGATCTGGACTCCGATGTATTCTATGGCGTCTTTGGCCCAGGGAATTGGTGAGAGCGGTGCGAGGGCGGCCTCGTCCAGGTGGGGTAGATTGATGGGTAGTGCTGAGGATTTGGTTAAGTTGACTTTAAATCCTGACATGGTGCCAAACTCCTCGATCTCTTTCCATAGTGTCCCCAGGGAAGTCGCAAGGTCTGTAATGGTTAACAGCACGTCGTCGGCATAGAGTGCGATTTTATACTCGTGATTTCCCGCTTGGATTCCTTTTATGGCTTCATTTCGTCTGATTCTGGCGGCGAAAGGCTCCATGGATAGAGCAAAGATCAGGGGCGAGAGCGGGCAGCCTTGTCTAGTGCCTCTTGTGATACGGATGTGTTCGGACCTTGTGCCATTAACTCGGAGTTGTGTAGTGGGGATTTGATAATTAGCCATGACCCATGATGTGAAGTTGGGGCCGAAGCATTGGAGGACCTTGTGGATGTATCCCCAGTCCACCCGATCAAAGGCTTTGTGGGCGTCTAATGAGATTACCGCCATTTTTGTTTTAGATTTGTGAGCGCCTTCAATTAGGTTTAGTACTTGCCAAATGTTGTCATGTGTCCCTCTGCCAGGGATAAATCCTGTTTGGTCCCGGTCGATTAGGCTTGGAAGAGTTGGGCCCAGTCTTCTGGCTAGTACTTTGGCAAAGATCTTCCCATCATTGTTTAAGAGTGATATGGGCCGGTAGGATTCTGGGAGTTCGGGGTCTTTTCCGGGTTTATGAAGCAGGATTGTGATTGATTCGGCCATGGATTTAGTGACGGCTTTTGTGGATAGGAAGGAGTTGAATAATGCGGATAGTTGTGGGGCTAGAACTCTGGCGAATCTTTTATAGAAGGCTGCGGTTAGGCCATCTGGGCCTGGGGCGGAGGGTTTGAGAGCTTTGATGGCTTCAATAATTTCTTCTACTTCAATGGGAGCCTCCAGATGTTCCAGATGTGCGGGGTTGCGGGGCAGAAGTGCGCTCAGGTATTCTGGTAGATCTTCTAGCATTAGCGGGTCACTTGACATTATAGATGTGTGGTATCTCAGGAGTTCGTTTATTTTCTCCGATTGGGAGAAGAGCAGTTTTCCATTTCCTCCTCGTAGTTTAAGTATGTTGTTCCGATTACGGAGTGCCCTCAGCTTTTGTACTAATATCCTGTTTGCTTTGTTTCCTTTGGCGTAGTAAAATTGCTTTGTGTACGCCAGGGATTTGGCTGTCCGGTCGGCACAGTGCATTTCCAGAGCTGTTTTCGCCTTTCTCAGGGCCCGCTCGGTTTTCCTTGAGTATTGAGTTTTTAGCTGTGATTCGTGGAGGGATACTTCTTTTTCTAGTTTGGAGGAGGCTATGTTTGAGATCCTTCGCTGTTCAGCTCCGGCCCCTATTAGGACACCCCTAACCACCGCTTTCATTGCGTCCCAGATTGTACTGATGGGGGATGTTTGTGTGGTGTTCTCTTCAAAGTAATTTATCAGTGAGTCCTCCACTTCGGCTCTTATGCTAATATCTAGAAGGAGTGAGTCGTTCAGTTTCCAGTACCTTTGAGGGGGGGATTTCTGGCCTGAGATGGCTACGTTTACGGAAATCGGGGAGTGGTCGGAGATCATGCGTGTGTGGATTTCCGTGCCATTGACACAAGGGTAGAGGATGCCAGGGATTAAGATTAGGTCAATTCTTGAGTATCCCTTATGAACTTTGGAGAAATGTGTGTAGTCTCTTGAGGTGCCATTTTGTATTCTCCATGCATCCACTGTTTCTGTTTCTCTGAACAACTTGAGTAATGCCAGGGCCTGCGTGTAATCGTTATTCGTGGCGGGAAGAGTTTTGTCTATCAGAGGGTTAGGGATGGCGTTGAAATCTCCGCCAATGAATAGATGGCCTTCCCGGAATGATAGGATCGTTGGTAAGATGTCGTTTAGGAACTTGCATTGGGAAGTATTGGGACTGTAGATTGAGACAAACGTGATGGGAAGTTCTTCGAAGATGCCTTTGAGTAGCAAATAACGGCCTCCGGGTCTCTCCTTATTGTGATGTTGCGTAATGGGATTTTGTCGCTGAGAAGGATTGCCACCCCCCTTTTCTTTGAGCCAGAGGTGGCGAAGAAGGACTGTTTGTATCTCTTGAATTTTATGCGGTGTTCATCCTCTGCGAGGAGATGCGTTTCTTGCAATAGGACGATGTCTCCGGCCAGTTGACCCAGACGGTGTTCTACCGATTTGCGTTTTCTTGGGGAGTTCATCCCCTGTATATTCCAGGAGAGGAATCTTAACTCACTTGTATTAGCCATCTCTGGCAGCTTGGCGTTGAGGCTGTCTTGTGGGATTTATCCCTGGATTGATCTGTGGGTTTTGGATAAGGCTTGATGTGTGTGATGAATTGTGGGTTTGTTTTCGTATGTTGTTGCATGTTGTGTTGCAGAGTCCTTGGATGACTCTAGGGACAGTGAATAATCGTGATGAATGGTACAGTCCTGTAAGTTTTATTCTTCTTTCTGTATCTTTACTCCTTTCCCAACGTTGAACTGGTAGAGGGAACATCTACCTACTGCCACTGGGGAACTTGTGGCACCAATGCGCTCTGTGTGGCCAACTGGGCCGCTGAGACGAACCGTGTGGAAGCTCGCCGGAGGACACGCCTCTGTATGGGTGCATGTGAGTTGCTTGCGTTAGCTCCAGAGGGGCCTCATTTGTTCTTGGGTGAACGCTGCATGGGGGGTCCACCGCCTCCTGGACCGGGAATCTGCTGTCGCATGCTCAGCCACTATCGCCGTCTTTTTTCGGGGGGCCCCTGAGTCTGCGTCGTCTGCTGAGCTTGGACCATGACCCTCCAGGGGAATCGTCCCGGGGGGGACGAACTGGTACTTCGGGTTCGTCGCTGGGGACGGTATTGCTTGTGCCCATGAGTTTTTCCGCTTCTCTCAACGACTGTATTTGCCTCTGTGCTCCATCCCATTTAAATTTCACTGAGGTGGGAAAACCCCAGTGGTATGGGATTTTCTTCTCTTGTAGCCAGGTTGTCAAGGGCCGCATGGCTTTCCGTTTCAAGAGTGTTGCGCTCGCTAGATCTTGGTAGAGTGAGATCATGGACCCTCGGAAGGTGATCTGTCTCATTTGCCTTGCTTCTCGCATAATGTCCTCCTTTATCTGAAAAAAGTGTATTCTGGCCAAAACATCTGGGGGGAGTGTGGAAGTCTTCCTTGAAGTGGTTCTGTGCACTCGGTCCAATTCCAGTGGGGAGTTGTCTGGGAGGGTGATGATAAATCGAAAGAGGTCCGATATGTAAGCTTTCAGGTCTGATTCCGGGATAGTGGTTGGGATCCCTCGGAGTCTGATGTTGTTCCTCCTTGATCGGTTTTCCAAATCCTCCTGTTTTGCGTCAAGGATGTTGCATCTAGCTTCGAGGGCGGCTATCCTGTCCTTGTTATGTTCCTCTTCGAATCTTTGGTCACAGACTTCGGATTCAATTTCGGCAGTCCGATGTTCCACTTCCCCCATTCTTTTGTCCAGTGTGTTTATTTTCTTTGTGATTTCCTCAGATTGTTTCTGGATTTCCCTGGTTAGGGCCGCTAGTAAGTCTTGCAGATCAGCTTTAGTTGCAGCTTGTGGCGGAGTGGAATCTGCTTCTGCAGCTGGTGGGCCACTATTTTTGTTAGTATCCCCCGGCGGGTCGGCTTTCTTGGCTCTTTCAACAGCCGCGGATGTCATGAGGGTTACAATGTCCGATTGTTTGGGTGTCTTCACGCTTTTAGACATTGTTGTGGAAGACTGGGAAGAGTGGCAGCTCTTCGGTGTGGGTAAGACAGTGGGAGCTGTGTGATTTCTGGGAGGTTCTGGGGCTGGGACTCCGAATCCAGAGGCGGGAGTCGCCTGAGTCAAGAGGGATCAGTCTAAGGATTTTTGGGGAGGGGGGTCCTGCAAGCGAGAGGAAGCCAAAGTTGGGGCAGTGACTGCGCCTGTGTCCAGGATAGATCAGGAGGGGTCTGCCGATGTGGGGCTCGAGGGGCTGGGACGGCGAGTCCGTGGGGCCTCTCCCCGCCGCACCCCTGGAGCAAGTAGGCCGCACTCCCGCTCCCTCCCTCAACTCCTCACCTCCCGACCCCTATGTTGGGGGGTCGCTGTGCAGCTGTAGAGGATCCGGGAACTTCCTGTAACCCGGGGTAGCTTGGATAAGTAGTGGGGGTAGCAACCCTGCAGGTCTGTGGAGAGGTGGGCCAGGAAGGGGGGCCAGAAGATAAATGGTGGTAGCAGGCCGATGAGGGGAGGGGGCGAGGAGCACCGGAGTTGGGGTGCAAAACCGGGTCTCAGCTTGATGTGATGGGCGTGCTGGCCTGGGCGGCTGGGGGGAGGAGGATCCAGGCGAGCTTTGGTGATGATGTGAAGTGGGCAGGAGGCCTTGCTGCAGTGGCGTGTGATCCGGGTTCCGTCGGGGATCCGCAAGATGGCCGCCGGGCCCAGAGGAGCAAAAACTGGGGGGTCTGCAACGTGGGTCCTAGGCCCCCGGGCGTCGTTCCAGGATGGGCGGGCTGCGGCGCGTTGAACCAGCTGCCCTTTCGCCCGCACAGTGCCCCGTGTGTAAAGAGGGAGGCCCGCGGGTCGGAGCCTCGGGGGATGCTATGTAGTTTTTTGAGGAAGTTCGGGGAGTGCAGGCTTGATGGACGGCTGGCTTCAGGTGTTGGGGACCGACCTCTGGCCCCCCGAGGAGGGCCACAAGCAGGCGGCCGTGCTGGGTATGCGGCTTGCAGCGACGCTTGACTCCGATTCGGGGGGTGGGGGGCAGACCAGTTGTTGCGTCCCGGCAGGCGGGTGAGGGGGGAGAGGCCGCTGCGCCTCCGCCCGATGTGAGGATCCGATGCGGGCGTGGATGGAGAGCACTCCCGTCGGGATGCCGCTGGCCAACGCTGGGTTGTTAGCGTTCGCTGGGGCTGCCGGGAGGTTGGAGGATTTATGCTGTAGGACGTATGTAGGCTGAGGCCCGGGAGGGCACCAAGGGCTGAGCAGTGTTGGCAACTTCACCCCGTGGGGGGTACCGCTGCTTAGGGCAATGCTGGCTGGGGAGGCAGGTTGCAGGGTCCGGAGGCGGTGGGTCTCAGCCACGGGAGGCGAGCAGGAAACACCGGTTCGTTGTGTGCGGTTGCCGATCGGCAGAGCTTCTGTGTCCGCACTGCCCCCTCCTGGGCTACATCCGACGGTTGTAGCTGCGGCGGCCATTCCTCCGCCGAGTGGGCCCCGAGGCAGTTGAAAGGATTTCTGCCGTCATTTCAGGTTGAGGCCGGGACCCACTCGGTCGATGGGTGCTGGGGGGGTTCCCCTCGCCTATAGATTGAATTATAGGTGAAAACGGAGGGGAAAAACGGACATTATCTGCAAGGGCGCATTGGGCCGGACGGGAGCTCTCAGGGAAGCATTCCTGTCGAGTCGGCTCCAGGCCACGCCCCTTGTTATGATGGTTTAAAGGTTAGTTAGATTTCTGAGTTCTATAGTGATTTTCCTAGTTTTTTGACATTTTAAAATTTTCCTTTTCCGTCTACGATTTAATAGTTTGTGAATAAAATAAGCATTTTTTAACATGAGTATTGTTTACCATTTGAAAAGGTTTCATCTTTCATCTGTATATGTAGGAATGATATATGTAAATTGATTAAAGGTTGATTTTTGTTTCAACCATATAATTAATACAAAAAAATAAAAGAACTGGGGGATAATGGTACGGGGTCCACCATGCAGGGAACAGGATAATGGATTGGGATTGCAAATTCCAGGATGGGGAATGAGAGCATGGAGCACAGAGAGAGAGATAAGGGAGATGCATTGCTAGGGGAGCTAAGGTGCAGATTCACCGGCCTGGGAAGCTATTTGTGGTAAGTAGCGCAGGCTCAGAGGGTGCGGCCGCACAAGGGAGCCCCCACGGCGCAGGGCACTTTGCCACCAGCTCAGTGTCCTGTAAACAGCTCCAAATATTAAAGAACCGCAACGTGAATCTTTAATAGTCGCTGTTTGCATGACACTGAGCTGGAGGCAAGGCGCCCTTAAACACACTTTACACGAAGAAGTAGGGGGATTAGTTCTGTTGTTCGGCTGATATTTGTTCTAGTATTAGCGGAACAACAGAACTGAGCCCCCTGCTGTTCTGTATTTGTGGGGGCTGGGAGGAGGGGGCACCATTCATGCACAGGGCGCTGGCAGACCTGGGGCCAGCCAGGGCTGTCAGAAGATGTGGTGAGGCCCGGGGCAAAACATTTGGTGAGGCCCCCTTACAGTTTTTTGCACTCGGCCAGCGGCGGCATATCCGCACACAGGAGACTTGAGAAATCTACCCTTGAGTTTGTGTGCAGGATCCCAAATATGGTTTATTACTACTTTCTCTACTGAAGAAAGGTTCATGCCAGACTAACTTTTTTATCATATGAATAAATATATATAAGATGGCATGAGCTCTCTACTGCGCCACCTCCAATTCTCTGAGGGTCAATCACTTTTCCAAGCAAAGAGTTGAGGGCAGATCTCTTTCTTCGGCTGGGGCCTCCCTCTGGAAACAGCCTCCCTGCCTCGCTAAAAACGAGGAGCACCATCTCCGGTTCCGGAAGCACCTCAAGACCTGCTTATTTGCTTCTGCCTTCTCTCTGCCTCTCCCTTGCTGATCACCTGCCTGATCCATGCACTGGTCACCTGGTCAAGCTCTGAATTCGGGCCCAGGTCCCTGCCTGTACGTCCTATTGCAATCCTGCACTGCCTCTTGGCTCCCCTGCACTTGTGGTCTGTATCTGTAACCCTACAGTCCCCGCTCTTGCTCGTATTGTCCACCCGTTGGCTACACTTATGAGTACTCACACTTGCCACCAGTTGGCTGCACTCTTGTTTCTACTTTGTTCCTGCACTTCTGCATCCTACCCCACCCTCGGCACTTCTCCCCTCCCCATTCCCTGCTCTTGTACGATCTGAATGACACAAGGCCTAGTAAGATCTGTGTTTTGTCCTACTCTTTTGTTTCTCCCTCCTTGCCTTGTCGCGCCTAGAAACACTTGCGTACAGGCACGTTATAAATGCCATATCATATAATTAAGGAGCACCCTGCCCCTGTTTGCGCATTAAAACACACATCATACACAGTGACAAATGATGTACAGTGGAGGCTGGTACATTTCTGAACTTAAGAGGCTTAAATGTTTGTTCCAATTAGTCAGGATCAACAGAGCACAGTGAGGGAGCCCAAACCAAAGGGTGGCTTGGGGGGGGGCTTCTCACTCCCAAGAAAATGTTTGAAACATTGGGTTAAAAGTATGCATTTTATAGCACTTTCTTTGCAAAATTGGGTAGAAATCCACACAGTTTGCAATTGGTTTTGTATGGAAGCACATGGAAATTCCCAATAGTTGCAAATCACAAATTGTGCATAGGAACATTTTCCAATACATTTCATGCCGCCTTTCCACACGGGATATGCTAGTATAAACATATATTCATGCTGGTTGTTCTAATTATGTTGAAGCAGGCTGCATCAATATTTGCCATTATTACCATGTACGGATTCCCAACCAGTAAAAATGCCATGCCACAGAAAGTATATCCAGGCTGACTGTGTACCATAAGTGTTATTACTGGCTAGATTGGCCTACATTCAAAGTGGGCCAATTTAGCCAAGTAGTATGTTTGCTTTAACCTTGATGCATAGTCCTGTGCATCAAGGGTAAAGCAAAAAGAGCACTGGCAATGCTAACAGTTTGGGCATTTGTGTAGGCATGGCAAAGGCACTTCTGTATTGGTATTAGCTGGCCATTGATAGTGCCAGTGCAAAATGGTTTGAGTACCTGAGCAGCTAATAGCAGTGCCTCGTAAATGCCTTATACTTATACATAAGCCAAAACTGTTGGCTTTGCCAATGCTTATTTTTAAAAGAATTTCAGCGAAAGACATGCAGGGTGTTTTTAAATTGAGTGGCCAAAGGCAGACCTGATTAAGACATTTTTATTACACCAGTTACGTGTTTACAACTCCAATGAAGTCATGAACTCTTAGAAGACTCCTTTGAGGAAACACTTGCAGGCACATTGAGGGCAAAGTTTGATGGCTAGCCATGTTTAAAGCTAGCCCAAAGAGTTCCAGTGAGGAGTTGTTTTGGGTGGGGAGGACAGGGACTGGGTGAGAATGCCATAGGGATAAGCATGGCCATGAGAAGTCATTTCACTGTTAGCACCTGCATTCATATCCATACACTTTTAGGTAATTGAAATCGTGATGTGGGGTTAGCACTTGCATGCTAGGGGAGTGATTAGAAGGGAAGTGGTGACATGAGACATCTCATTCTCACAGCAGTCCTTAAGTGTGATGTTTCAGAAATGAAGGCAAGAGGTAGCTGCTTGTAACATTGAAGCTTCACCAGAATAGTCTCATTCGAAAAGTGGAAAGATTTTAGGTGCCCCCACACAAGGAAGTTTGCCCCTTCCTCACAGCTACTGACGTTAGCACCTCTCCCAACATTTGAAGTATTAGTCCCCTTTCCCCCCTGACATTTTAGCCTAGGTGCACCTCTGATGCCATGAGCCCACCCCTTAATGAAGTGGCCCCCAGGGTGGCTACATTTAGGGGTGGTGCTGAACACACACTCACAAAAAACACTTTCACCCATGCATTCAACCACCAGTTACACAACTCCATACATGCATGTATACATAAAACCAAACACAGCATTGCCACAAACATCAACATGCACGCATGCATTCATACATACATACACATAAACATACTAATTTAATTTAAATACTCATACACACTTAATTTAAAATAAAAAAACACTTACCTTACCTCCATGCACGCACCCTTAAAAAGCATCCACGCAGCCGACACGTAGACATGCTGCCTGACAAGAGAGAACTCCTCTCCCATCAGTCAGCGGGGTCACGCTGAGCAATGTGAAGACACTGACTGACAATAGAGAACTCCTCTCCCATCAGGCAGCGTGGTCACGCTGAGCAATGTGAACACACTGACTGACAATAGAGAACTCCTCTCCCATCAGGCAGCGTGGTCACGCTGAGCAACGTGAACACACTGACTGACAAGAGAGAACTCCTCTCCCATCAGTCAGCGTGGTCACGCTGAGCAACGTGAACACACTGATTGACAAGCGAGGAGTCCTCTCTAATCAAGATGAACACACTGACTGACAGGAGAACTCTCCTGTCAGTCAGCGTGGTCATGCTGAGCAACGTGAACACTGACTGACGAGAGAGAACTCCTCTCCCATCAGTCAGTGTGGTCACACTGACAACATAACACACTGACTGACAAGAGAGAACTCCTCTCCTGTCAGTCAGCATGGTCATGCTGAGCAACGTGAACACTGACTGACGAGAGAGAACTCCTCTCCCATCAGTCAGCGTGGTCACACTGACAACATGAACACACTGACTGACAAGAGAAAACTCCTCTCCTGTCAGTCAGCGTGGTCATGCTGAGCAACTTGAACACACTGACTGACAAGAGAGAACTCCTCTCCTGTCAGTCAGTGTGGTCACGCTGAGCAACGTGAACACACTGACTGACAGGAGAGGAGTCCTCTCCTGTCAGTCAGTGTGGTCACGCTGAGCAACCTGAACACACTGACTGACGAGAGAGAACTCCTCTCCCATCAGTCAGCGTGGTCACACTGACAACATGAACACACTGACTGACAAGAGAGAACTCCTCTCCTGTCAGTCAGTGTGGTCACGCTGAGCAACCTGAACACACTGACTGACGAGAGAGAACTCCTCTCCCATCAGTCAGCGTGGTCACACTGACAACATGAACACACTGACTGACAAGAGAGAACTCCTCTCCTGTCAGTCAGTGTGGTCACGCTGAGCAACGTGAACACACTGACTGACAGGAGAGAACTCCTCTCCCATCAGTCAGCGTGGTCACACTGACAACATGAACACACTGACTGACAAGAGAGAACTCCTCTCCTGTCAGTCAGTGTGGTCACACTGACAACATGAACACACTGACTGACAAGAGAGAACTTCTCTCCCATCAGTCAGCGTGGTCACACTGACAACATGAACATACTGACTGACAAGAGAGAACTCCTCTCCTGTCAGTCAGCATGATCACGCTGACATGAACATACTGACTGACAGGAGAGGAGTCCTCTCCCATCAGTCAGTGTGGTCACACTGACAACATGAACACACTGACTGACAAGAGAGAACTCCTCTCCCATCAGTCAGCGTGGTCACACTGACAACATGAACACACTGACTGACAAGAGAGAACTCCTCTCCTGTCAGTCAGTGTGGTCACGCTGAGCAACGTGAACACACTGACTGACAGGAGAGGAGTCCTCTCCTGTCAGTCAGTGTGGTCACGCTGAGCAACCTGAACACACTGACTGACGAGAGAGAACTCCTCTCCCATCAGTCAGCGTGGTCACACTGACAACATGAACACACTGACTGACAAGAGAGAACTCCTCTCCTGTCAGTCAGTGTGGTCACGCTGAGCAACCTGAACACACTGACTGACGAGAGAGAACTCCTCTCCCATCAGTCAGCGTGGTCACACTGACAACATGAACACACTGACTGACAAGAGAGAACTCCTCTCCTGTCAGTCAGTGTGGTCACGCTGAGCAACGTGAACACACTGACTGACAGGAGAGAACTCCTCTCCCATCAGTCAGCGTGGTCACACTGACAACATGAACACACTGACTGACAAGAGAGAACTCCTCTCCTGTCAGTCAGTGTGGTCACACTGACAACATGAACACACTGACTGACAAGAGAGAACTTCTCTCCCATCAGTCAGCGTGGTCACACTGACAACATGAACATACTGACTGACAAGAGAGAACTCCTCTCCTGTCAGTCAGCATGATCACGCTGACATGAACATACTGACTGACAGGAGAGGAGTCCTCTCCCATCAGTCAGTGTGGTCACACTGACAACATGAACACACTGACTGACAAGAGAGAACTCCTCTCCCATCAGTCAGCGTGGTCACACTGACAACATGAACACACTGACTGACAAGAGAGAACTCCTCTCCTGTCAGTCAGTGTGGTCACGCTGAGCAACGTGAACACACTGACTGACAGGAGAGGAGTCCTCTCCTGTCAGTCAGTGTGGTCACGCTGAGCAACCTGAACACACTGACTGACGAGAGAGAACTCCTCTCCCATCAGTCAGCGTGGTCACACTGACAACATGAACACACTGACTGACAAGAGAGAACTCCTCTCCTGTCAGTCAGTGTGGTCACGCTGAGCAACCTGAACACACTGACTGACGAGAGAGAACTCCTCTCCCATCAGTCAGCGTGGTCACACTGACAACATGAACACACTGACTGACAAGAGAGAACTCCTCTCCTGTCAGTCAGTGTGGTCACGCTGAGCAACGTGAACACACTGACTGACAGGAGAGAACTCCTCTCCCATCAGTCAGCGTGGTCACACTGACAACATGAACACACTGACTGACAAGAGAGAACTCCTCTCCTGTCAGTCAGTGTGGTCACACTGACAACATGAACACACTGACTGACAAGAGAGAACTTCTCTCCCATCAGTCAGCGTGGTCACACTGACAACATGAACATACTGACTGACAAGAGAGAACTCCTCTCCTGTCAGTCAGCATGATCACGCTGACATGAACATACTGACTGACAGGAGAGGAGTCCTCTCCCATCAGTCAGTGTGGTCACACTGACAACATGAACACACTGACTGACAAGAGAGAACTCCTCTCCCATCAGTCAGCGTGGTCACACTGACAACATGAACACACTGACTGACAAGAGAGAACTCCTCTCCTGTCAGTCAGTGTGGTCACGCTGAGCAACGTGAACACACTGACTGACAGGAGAGGAGTCCTCTCTTGTCAGTCAGCGTGTCCACGTTTTCAGCTGAATGACGGGAGGCAGCAGAGCTCACTTCTGAGCCCTGCTGTCTCCCATTATTTTGCTGTTTGTTGCGGAGCCAAACGGCTTCACAAGAAACAGCAAAATCATTTCAGGGTCAGAGAGGAGACAGCACAGTCCCACGTGTGAATAATGGACATGGGTGGACTGTGCTGTCTTCTCCTTAGGAGAGGGGGCCGCGAGGCCCGGGGCAGTTTGCCCCTCCTGCCACCCCCCTCGTGACGGCCCTGGGGCCAGCGCTGGTTGTAAGTGCTGTTCCGATGGCCTTGCACACACGCCCGTTGCTTTATTATGGCCCAGGGTTTTAAGTACACAACTAGCTGTGAATCAGCCCTCATGCCAATTTGTTATGACAAGATTATTTTTTATACAAAACATATCTACAAGCCTTTACACACTCTAGTTATCACACATGGCTCCCAATAGAATGCACCCAATTTCCGTCCAATGCAGGTGTGTTCTCTGCCAGTAACAACGACCCAGAGACTGTGCTGCAAGCTGTGTTCCTCACCATGCTACGCTCAAAACCGTCGGCCTGTTCGGCACGCTGGGTGACGGTTGTAGCACAATGGGTCGGACACCCTGGTCTTAAAGACACCAATTCCTCCCTGGTCATGGACCACACTATCCAACTGTGGAATAATTTAGGTTGCATCATAGATTTTAAAGGTTACAATAAATGTGCCTGCGTGTCTTTAAAGGTTACAATAAATGTGCCTGCGTGTCTTAAGTGTGGTCCACACTCTCAGTGCACAGAAGTTGTACACGACCCTCCCACCTTGGTTGCCATGAGATGCCTACTTGGATATAGAGGTAACATCGAAGCAACCAATGGGAGGCCCAGGAAAATGGGGAAAACACATTGGATAGGTATGGGGGATTGTAAGGAAAGCACCACGTGCACAAAACCTTGTTCTCTTATACCCACCCACCAATGTATCCTGACATAATCTCTGATGCCCCTGAGAAGCCAACACAATTTATATTCTCATACTCCTGCTTGACATTGCATGACGTATACTCTCATGACACCTGCATGATATAACATGGCCCCCTCTGTTTCATCATCCCATGAAATCCATATGTCACCACACCCTGCCTCCTACAATTTAGCGAGTCCATAACGAGTGAGCATCAAGTCTGTATTCCGAAATAAGGGAGGAAACAACAGAAAACAGTGTAAATCTCTCACTCTTCTTAGCTCGGACATGTAACCTGTCTCAGTTCACCAAACATGGTCTACCCGCAGTGCCTCCCTGGAGCTGGTAACCTTCACCTGTGCCAGGGTTGCAGGCTCCTCATAGGGCTCTTTCCCCACTTCTAAGAGGTTCTAGTTATGCCTATCACATGGCTCTCATCTGGATGAAGATGTGAGATTGGTAATACACCACGAAACTGGATTGGGCAGACGTTGCATGTAAACGGGATCGGTGAGTGCATGAGCAAAGGATTGTGGCGCATGCCAAATGCTTTTGGTGGCTCTGAAAACATGGTCCGCTCTCCACATCTCGCCACAAGTGATATAACCAAGGAGAGGCAGAACTGTCATGGGTCCAAACCTGTACTCGTAATGCGGAAGGGTCCATTGCCCGCCATTTGTCCATGTGCCCCTAAACGCAGATGGGCCACCACAGGAACTTTCCTTGGTATTGTAAAAGCTGTTAACCAATTAGGCTTGTGGTGGTGGATCTGAACCTCAAAAGAAGTTCAGTAGCGATGCAGCAGAACTTTTTAAGAGCCCTAATCATAGACAAACATTCCTTCTCACTCAACCATGGCTTTTCCATGAGCAGCACATGGGGCAGATGCATAATGGGGTGGTCTTTCACTTGCCTTTGCTGATCCTTGCTCGGATCCTATGCAGCCCCAATCCCCCCATTTGAAGCTTCAGATTGTACGATGACAGGCCGGTTTGAGGCTAGGCTTGTAACACCACCATGAGCCATTTACACACTGGCTACCAGTTCACTGTACACTCTTAATAGCCATTTGATACTAAACTACAGTACCTGACCTTTCTTCTGATTGCTCGGCACTGGCCAGGATGACGTGGTCTTTTAGTTTGTGCAAGCTTAAGATTGCCTTGTTTCATTACATTCTTGCCAGCGGCAAACAGAAACTTCTCTGTCGTAGTTCTTAGTTTCAGCCATCGCTAATCTGCTTTTAGCACCCCCTCAAGGTGCTTAAAACAGGAAATCCACTCTTGCTTCTCATTTCAGAAATGGTAAGGCAGACGGTGTCAGCGAGCATCACCATGGTAAGGTACAAAGACCTCATTACGCCCTTCATGTGAAAATGCATGGCAGTATTCTCGGATTCCCACAGGGCAGGTAAAGGCTGCCATTACCTCCTGGCTCACTTGCTCATACCCCAACAGCATTTACATGGTGATGGATTTGCACATCTCTGGTGTTTCTATGGGCGCGTGCATTTTGGTCTTTGATTTGGTTTCACCCAAGGTGACTAATGCTTGATTTTCACTTGGAAAGGAGGTATGTGGATGCTTTCAAAGTGAATCCTCTTCTCACATTACATGGCTACCATCATAGCCGTTTAACCGTAGAGTCAGTATCCTGATCTGAGTCCAGATATTCTACTGAGCACATGCACTCACGCTACCATAATAGCCGTTTAACTGCAGGGTCTCTATCCCGACCTGAGTCCAGATACTCTACTGAGCACATGCACTCACGCTACCATAGTAGCCATTTAACCGCAGGGCCACTATCCAGACCGGAGTCCACATGCACTCACGCTACCATAATAGCTGTTTAACTGCAGGGTCACTATCCCCACCTGAGTCCAGATACTCTACTGAGCACATGCACTTACGCTACCATCATAGCCATTTAACTGCAGGGTCAGTATCCCCACCTGAGTCCAGATACTCTACTGAGCACATGCACTCACGCTACCATAATAGCCATTTAACCGCAGGGTCAGTATCCCCACCTGAGTCCAGATACTCTACTGAGCGTGTGCACTCACGCTACCATCATAGCCATTTAACTGCAGGGTCAGTATCCCCACCTGAGTCCAGATACTCTACTGAGCGTGTGCACTCACGCTACCATCATAGCCATTTAACTGCAGGGTCAGTATCCCCACCTGAGTCCAGATACTCTACTGAGCGTGTGCACTCACGCTACCATCATAGCCATTTAACTGCAGGGTCAGTATCCCCACCTGAGTCCAGATACTCTACTGAGCACATGCACTTACGCTACCATCATAGCCATTTAACTGCAGGGTCAGTATCCCGACCTGAGTCCAGATACTCTACTGAGCACGTGCACTCACACTACCATAATAGCCATTTAACCGCAGGGTCAGTATCCCGATCTGAGTCCAGATACTCTACTGAGCGTGTGCACTCACGCTACCATCATAGCCATTTAACCGCAGGGTCAGTATCCCCACCTGAGTCCAGTTACTCTACTGAGCACATGCACTCATGCTACCATAATAGCCATTTAACCGCAGGGTCACTATCCCGAGCTGAGTCCAGATACTCTACTGAGCACATGCACTCACGCTACCATAATAGCCATTTAACCGCAGGGTCAGTATCCCCACCTGAGTCCAGATACTCTACTGAGCGTGTGCACTCACGCTACCATCATAGCCATTTAACCGCAGGGTCAGTATCCCCACCTGAGTCCAGATACTCTACTGAGCGTGTGCACTCACGCTACCATCATAGCCATTTAACTGCAGGGTCAGTATCCCCACCTGAGTCCAGATACTCTACTGAGCGTGTGCACTCACGCTACCATCATAGCCATTTAACTGCAGGGTCAGTATCCCCACCTGAGTCCAGATACTCTACTGAGCACATGAACTCACGCTACCATAATAGCCATTTAACTGCAGGGTCAGTATCCCCACCCGAGTCCAGATACTCTACTGAGCGTGTGCACTCACGCTACCATAATAGCCGTTTAACCGCAGGGTCACTATCCCGAGCTGAGTCCAGATATTCTACTGAGCACATGCACTCACGCTACCATAATAGCCGTTTAACCGCAGGGTCAGTATCCCGAGCTGAATCCAGATATTCTACTGAGCACATGCACTCACACTACCATAATAGCCGTTTAACCGCAGGGTCAGTATCCCCGACCTGAGTCCAGATACTCTACTGAGCACATGCACTCATTGAACCTTTGCATCTGTGCATGATGAGTCTTGCACAGTATTATCACTAGAGCAAACATTGCCCTAGTGAAACAAACCTTCTTTGAATGTATTCTGGCACTGGAGCAATGCTTGCCCTGGTGCTGCCACTATGCTCTATTAGGTGAGGTAAGTGGTCTTATGTAGCGCCATTCTGACAGTAATGATGGCCTTGCTTTATGGCTCTGTAAGAGAGAAAGTGGGATGGTTGGGGCGGGGGGGGGTAGTGAGATGGAGGGAAGGCAGATGCAGACACATGGGTTGGAAGGAAATATACCAGGGCAGGTTAGCCATGAGGCGGCCCTGGTTGCATACAGTGTTCATTTTGGGATGTTGATAGAAGATAAATAGCGTAGGGGTATGTCTTGTACACTTGTTTTCGTGGGTCATTTGATGGGGAGTAAGTGAGGTGTAAGTTTGCAATGTTTGTACAGAAAGGAACTAGTTGGGGTGCGGTTAGGATTAGGGTTCTTCCTGTGGCTCGGTGGTAGAGTCCTTCCTTGGCTGGAGGGATTGCGCCAGTCCCATGAATCGGGGGACCTGCAATTAGGATCCAACTCCTATCCTTCAAGCAGGGGTAAAATATTCAAGTTTCAAGCTATTAGCCACAAGCTATTGAAAAGCCCCTCACCACCTCAATTCTGCACACACTTTGAGTGGTCAGAACTGAAAGCCAGACACAAAGTTGTCATGTTTATGCTTAAAAACATTTATTTAGCTCAAATGGGTTGGGAAAATACCTCTCTGTCCCTATTCTAAGAGGAATTCCCCTACCTTAGGTGAAAAACTAAGGAACTGTCTGTCTCAGGATGTTAGAAATCAAAAGCCGTCCTTGTGTCCAAACATTCTATCCTGACCCTCTCACTACAAACAAAATAATAAAGTTGGATGGAAAAATGTCTTAACCTGGTATTGGCAAAAAGTGTTCATGTAACAAAATTGGAATAACTCCAGCAAAAATGTTCTCCAAGATTAAAAGACCTTGATTCCAGAGGGTGATTCCCTTTCCCTGGATTCTTCAAGGTATGTCAATGTCTCCTGATCAAACAGTTCTTGTGTCTTTCACTTGTTGCTTTGCAATCTTCCTGGTATACTCCTCTGCCAGGATTCTTATGCATTCACAGTGGCTGGTGTACTTCCCTGCCAGGACTTCTCTTGCTTCCATATATTTATTACAGTTCCTCTTCGCATTCAAAGCCGTATATACCTTTCTTGTCTTGGAATATTCATCTATTTAAATGTTCCTCTTGAGTTTTCCCCTCATCTGCCCTCCATGCATTCATATGTTATTGGGGCTCTTATTTGGACTCTGCCTTCTTGGTTCATAAACGATTCTCCTATTGTTTCTGTCTTGGCCGTCTCATAAAGTTCAAATTGTCGCTGGTGTAGTCGTCGAAATACCCCAGGGTCCTCACTTGGTTTGGGCTAACTCACCGGCTTTGTGTAGTGTCTTCGGCCCTGTCCGCGCTTCCGCAGCGTAGCTCTGCTGCTTGCTTCCCACTCTGAGCTGGCCGGATGTTTCTCCGGCTTCACTTGCGGCTCCACTCCTGCACGCCTGCTTTCTTCCAGGACCCGGTAAGGATAACATTTTGAGGTGCCCAGGAACTCACAGTTCCTGGCGTCTTCACGGCATGTCCTGTTCTGGCAATGTGACTCTGCTCCGCCACACCGGCTCGTGGCTCCTGCATTCACACATCTCTGCGGAAGATGCAACTTTTTCTTGTGAACCAATTCTCATAGGGTGGTGCCATTTTTAAATGTCCCGAGCACCGGTGTTCTCATGAAATGACTAGCACGCTCATTGAGTTTGGGGCTCTTGTTGGTTTGCACCAATTCCTTCCTCCTCCTTGTCTCAGTATTTATGTGGTTGTGGGAGTTGGAGTCCAATGATGTCACTTGATGCACAGCATTTTGAAAAGTCTATTTCATTGAAATTGGAACTGAACAAGATATTCTTGGAGCACTCATTTTTTATGTAAACATGGGAGTTTGGTCTGAAGGGTGTTGGGGGGGAAAAAGGTTTCTTTACTTGGATATATTATGCAATTACGCAATAGGCCATTAGGATATTGGTATCGGGGGGGAGGGGTGTTCATCACGGACAAACTGGGGCTACCATGTCTCATCCAATGAAGTCATGACATGTCCCCGGTATTTGTCTCCTCCCATGTGATCCTCCCTCATACAATTCCCCCCCCCCCCAGGGTCAGGATCAGGTAGCGGCTTTCGTCCCTTGGTCACATGGGAGGAGGGTACCGGTACCGCCGGGGGACTCCATTGGATTCATCACAATACAGACAGCACAGCATTTCCTACTGAAATCAATTATCTGTACGCAGTGTCCAGCTGCAAGTGCACAGTTTGCGCAATGCTTCAAGCCACAAAAAGGCTAAACTTCTAAGTAGGATTTCGATTTGAGGGTTAAAGAGTGTATGTATGAGATACTGCTGTGTGAGATGTGGCACCTATACATCTTTGGGGTGAGGGGACTGGTGTGTGGGCAGTATTCGCCAAAATTGAGAAAACTATTATCTTGGATGGACAGTTTACCGTGACTTTGCGTGGCACCCACTCTGCACACTACATATGCTGAGGAATGGGGTGGTTACTTGTTGTGTGACTCTTGGGTCAATGCTGTTTGTCAGGTTCAGTTAATTGAAGAGCCACGTCTTGAGCTGTTTCCTGAATATCACGTTTTTTCACTTCCATTGTGTGTGGCGTTCCACAGTTTCGTGGCCAGTAGTGTGAATGAGGTTCCTCCCAGTCGTTTCTTGTTGATGTTTGCGACGAGTGCAGTGAGATAGTGGGCCCTTTCCATGGTTGGAGGGGTGGGCGCTGATGGGACTCGGATGAAGAGGGCAGCGTTTCTTGGCTGTGGCCGTCACCTGTGATGTAGGCGGTTGAGCATTGTCCATGGTGGCGGCGAAATTCAACCCTGTGGATGATGGTATTGGCCTGGGACCAGGGATTGAGGCAGTGGAAGAAGACACTGAAGTACAAATCTTCACTTTGGTTTTGTTAGGGTCGAGTTTTAGTCTGTTTGAGGTCACCCATGCACCCACTTGTGCAAGGCATGTTTTTATGTAGTCTGCAGGTTATTTGTGTGTCCATTGCATAGTTCCAGCAGGTGATGCAGGCCAGGTATATGACGGTGAGTAGCAGTGTCACGCAGATGCTGAAAGGAAGCAGGCGTAGTGTTGATCCACGCCACATTAGATTTAATGCAGATCTTGCTGTGGTGTGTCTTGTTTTTGTGCTGTGTTTGTCGTCTTTCACGTTTGAAAAGTGGAGCATGTTTTTGAGTTGTTCCTTTTATTGCACAAATGGAACAAAATCAAAAGCAGTCTGTGTGCTCAGTTTTCTTGCCTTGGTTCACAATGTTCTGTGATGTGGCGTTGGACCAGATGTGAGTAAAATGGGTAAAACCATTTCACTGCAGGGCAAAAATATGAGTGAACTATGGATTGGGCCAAAGCCTGTTTGCCCCATTTCGCATTATAGAAGCAGTGCAGCTGGTGCCAAGGGCGTTCGCTTAATGTGTGTGCACCAGCCCAAGCACTAGGTGGCTTCTGGTGGGGGAAGCTCCCCCATAGCACATAAGGTGCCCACCTGAAAAGGAAGTGCGAGAAAGCTCTCCCGGTTCCTAGACTCATACAAGACCTGCTCTGCTGCTAAAACTGTCTCCAATGTCTTTTAATGCGCAGAGGGAACTAGGGAACTGGCTGAGACCCAACACTGTAATCTCTGGCGACGAGCAGAGCCAGCCTGTGGTCTCTGCCAGATGAGAAGAAGAAGGCTCAAAGTGGTGGCCTTCTGCAGGACCCAGTCCGATTCAGCGGCACCGTATCCTACTCCAACTCCAGAAGTTCTCCAACGGTTCACTGTTATTATCCGTGGCTCCACAGCGGTCCCCCGGAGCCGCTGCAGTATTACATCACACTGGAACCTCTTCCGCTGACCGCTCGCCTCACCGTCATCGTGACCTGTCGGAGACAGCGAAGGTGCCCGAACCATCAGGTTGTCTGAACACAGGTCCTGTCTCTGACTTTGGGCCCTATACCAAGACCCGTATCTCACTCACCCATTCGGACACAGGTATGCGCTCTCATTGATACCCATGGGAGACTCCATCCCGATGGAGTGTAAAGAAGTCCCAGGCTACCCTAGCTGTCCACCCACACAAGCAGGTTGACCTTGGCTTTTTCGAGTGGCTCTAGTAAGTAGGGACGCAACCGAAGAACACTCTGCGAGGCTTTCCAAAATGCAAATTGCAACGCCCTCTATCTCGGCACTAACCTATGCAATATCAACAAATTACAGATTATACAAAATAATGCCATCAGAGCGGCATTAAACATCCCCAGGCACCTCCACATCTCAGACTCCAGACGGAGCCTCCGCTGGTTATCAGTCTCCCAAAGAATCTCACGTAAAGCGCTCTCGCTTACACACAAAAGCATCACGAACCAAGCACCCAGTTATCTGGCTAGTAGGTTCTCTTTACACACCTTTACTAGACCCCTCAGAAGTGCTCAAACCAACTGCCTTTCCATCCCCCGCTTCAACTTCCAGAGATCAGGTGGGAGCAGCTTCCCAGTCATGGCTGCGAAATTATGGAACTCCTTACCCAATCCACTCAGAGCGGAAGCGTCCTTCTTGGCTTTCAAGAGCAAAGCCAAAGCATGGCTGTCGGCTCAAGACCATCTTTGATTATTAGCGCCCATTGTCCTCTCTGACCTACTGCACTGGCACTAACCTGCTAGTTGCCAGTTCTGATTGTTAACATGTATAGTAACTGTATATTAGTCTAAGCTACCCTTTGCTCACTGCCTGTATCCCTCTCCCTGATGCATTCTGTTGTATGATGTATACTGTTTTTATGTACCCTGTATTTTCTCTGCCTGTAACCAAAATGAAGTGCCCGGATGCCCTTGGGCCTGGTGCGCTTTACAAATAAATAAAATACAAATACAAATGAATGGTTTACCTCTACAACGCCTTCACTTCACTCTCCGGGGTGTATGTTTCCCACTTGATAGCTAACTGTACATGGACAGTAGGCTCCCGAATAGATCGACTGCAGCGTTTATTAAGCACGTCAGACAGATTTGGAAGTAATGTGGCCCGTGGTGATAAGTTCTTGCTTTGTACAGATTCTTCTTTATGGAAGAACCCAGCTGTGCGGATTAATAACCACCCCCTCTTGGATTTCCTAGCAACGGGTGAGTATTTAGAAAATAGGTCAAATCCATGATGGCCAAGCTCTCCTTGATTTTGAGTGTTTACGTTCGAAAAACAAATTGAGATTGTCTGAGTCTCATTGTCATTTGGCCTTGCGGAATCCTTTTGACGTGCTGTTTGCACGCCCTGACGCTGATTCGCATGGTTTGCGCACAATTTTATACTCTTCGCTCTCAGTCTCTTTGCTCTATGCGCTTCCTACTCCTTGTGAATGTAACTCGGCTTCTGTGTGTGGCAGGAATCGCTGGGATTGGGACCTAGATTGTGAACTCTCTGATATTGAACGGTCTCGTCTATGTGCAGCCGAGGATCACTCATTACATCTACTGGTCCCAGGGAAGCCGTTGTCCTGCAAGTTGAGTCCAGATGAGTTATATTGGAAATGTAAAAGTGTTGCGGGTACCACTTCACACATGTTCTGGTCTTTTTGTAAAGTCCAGTCGTTTTGGGGCGATGTCCTCCAGCGTGTAGGCCTTATGCTGGGTCTTTCCCTCCCCTGCACTCCTATGTTATACATATTGGGCTTATTTCCGACTGACATTCACACGCCTGTTGGTAAACTCTCCTGGGTCTACAGAGCTCTTGTGGTGTCGAAGAAGCATATTTTGTTGATTTGGGAGAGCGATGTTAGACCCACTGTTGATGACTGACTTCAAAGCCTGTCGCACCCTCCAGTAGGAAGAGTGTCCTTCCAGTGTAAGTAACACCTTGATAAGTACACAGCCATTTGGAATGCTTTTATTGATTTGTACCTTTACCCCCACCCCCTTTTTATTTTCTATTTTTCATACTGATAGGTCTGTTGACTTTGTGCTTTGATGTGTTCTGATTTAATTGCCTATTATGTATAGATAACTGTTGTTTATCTCTTTCAAAATTAAAAATTAAAAAATAGTAAAGCCAAACAAGTTGGAAATCAAAACAAAAGAATACATTTTCACTGTTGTTGGAAGCAATACTAAGGGGTATTTGTAAAGTGCGATGTTCACCCATTTTCCTGGCTTCTTGGCACTGGTGGTGGTCCATTAGGCGAGATGTTGGGTGGCTGTTAGGGAAGATTTCCCCTGCGGTGTTGAGGGGGAGGGGACCAGCTGTGCTACATCACAGACACTAGAGTATGATGTAGCACCAGCTTGTATTGTGATGAAGAAGCGTCGAGCACCTACACAGATGGAGGCGCTAGGTTAGATGATTCGCAGCATCTTCAGGGCCATCTTAGTCCAAGCCGCTCGAGTCTGGGGACAATGTGAGACGCTCAGAGCAAATCTTTACTGAATTGAGCTCTGAGTGTTCAATGAGCACCCTGCCCACCCAGAGAGCTGCCCCGCAGAACCTTCCCACACACGAGCCTCGCAGGGTCAGCTTCTGTCCCATGCATCGCCTGTGATTGGTGGAGTATCAAGTCTATCCGAGACTCTTCCCACATGGACCACTGCTCCAACACGGCACCCAAAGTAAGGCCGCATCCGCAGGCTGGACCCGACACTGGATGCATAAGTGAGGGCAAGTCTGTTTATAGGGACGGGCAGACCAGGCAACAACCTGGAGCACAAGTGGGGCAGGGGTGAAGGGGGCGCAGCAGGCATTCTGCTAAATCTCCCCCCTGAGAGAGCAGAGAGCTGCCACAGACCGAGACAGGGGGCAAAAGCCTGCCCTAGCCAAAGTCGTCTACCTCCCATGATTAAGACCGTGGCTTAATACTCGGCTAAGGGTTTATAAGAAGGACCCCATCCCCCAGCCCCCAAATTAGCATCTCTTTGTGAAACAAATCATGCCTAAAACGTGTGATAATTTTTGCAAATGGAAATCTCTGCCTCACTTTGCTCCACAGTGCAAGTTGGCTCTATCTGGAGTCTAGAATACTTTGACCTCTGCTACGAGAATAATGACTCGGCTAAATTTAAAATAATGTAGGTATTATTGTACATTTAGTTTAATGTATATATTTAATTGATATAAGGGACACATTGAATTCAGAGAGAATCATGTATATTAAATCATTATTTTGTATGCGATTGTTATGGATTATTAGTAATTGATGGTTTTAAGAACGGCATCTGAAATAAACTCTTTTGGGCTGAGAACATCTGTTATGTAAACCAATATTTATACTGTGCCCATCAAGATTCTCCTTTTTGCCCCCACAACTTCAGATGCCGAGTATAAATGAAAAGGCAGCTTCTTCAGATCGCGCTTGGACATTTGATGAAGCCTCCTGGTAGTGTACCCAGCAGCTTTTCTGTCACTTGGAGCTGATTAATCATGCTGAGATTTTCTAGCAACTTCCTGGTTGGTACCCAATCTGCTGCTGGCACCAGGATACTTTAAGCAGAGCTCTAACGATATTTCTGTAGAAGATAAAATATCTTGAGAGCCTGGTAGCCAAGTGAAAAGTACCACAAAGGGAGCATTATTTATTCATCCCATCATTTATCTCAACATAAATAGATTTCTCTGGTGGATCAAAGACCTTGAGGTACTGCATTAAAGTGTTCCAGTTTACCGTTCGGAAGACCGACCCAATTCGTATCTAATAACGCACAGGTAAGGGGGGTGGTAGTCACAGAAATCGTCTCTATAATAAAGCTTCTCATTTACGCCATGTTTTCGTATTTTGGATGTTAGCAATCTCTGAGCCACTGGTCAGAATTGGAATAACCCTCAATTTATAGTAATTTATTACCAGGACAAGACAGAATTACCCATACTTTTTGTATTTATCTATATCATTTGGGAGGACAAGGATATAGGTTTTTCCTTTTTATCTTTGAACTATGGAGCGAAAGACAGCCTTCCCCATACAGGGAAGCCTAGCTATATAAACTGGTTTACAGTCTCTAACTTCCATACACATTTTTTACTTTTACCTTCCTTTGTAAACACAATTACCCTGGATTTTGCTTAATTTACCTCAGTCATTGATATCCATGTATCATGGAGTGTTTGTTGGAGTCCAATCGGTGTATGATCAAACAGGACCAGATCATCGACATACAACATCCACTGGATTTGTTGCCCATCCAAATTTAGTAGAAAGGCCCTCGCATTTCCCAGCATATTCCTAGAGTCTGAGATTGGAAATGTGTGAAGGGGGATCTGGGGCCTAGTTCATCTGAAAGTTGAAGGGGCACTCGTGTGGCAGCAGAAGCCTGGGTGGCACATTTTGCATCGCTGTTTGGAGGAGGCGGTCCGCATGAAGTGGTAAGGAATAATTGTACTTCCTTGCGTTTCAACCTAGAGGAGGTCTCCTTGACCATGAAAGCTCAAGCCCGAAATCGGGCCCCTGGCCCGGATGCCATTCCCTCAGATCTGTTTTGTGACCTGATTGACCTATGGGCGCCATTGTTAATCCTGGCGTTTAACGCCTGTCTAGCATCTGGCAATTTACCACTCTCATGGAAAAATTCAGTTATTTTTCTGACATTTCTTTAGTTTTTCTTTTTTAAAGGAGACCCAATGTGTCCGTTGTTCTACCGCCCCATTTCCCTTTTGGACACCTCCTTTAAAATATTATTTAGGGTTCTGCTGGGGTATATCGAGGCCTGCCTCCTGGAGGGGGGCGTCCTTTCGGCTATCCAGTTTGGCTTTCGGCCAGGGCTGGGAACCATGGAACAGAGCCTCAATTTGTAGCTATTGATTGCCAATTCTGTGTTTTGTAGGGAGGAGGTGGTATATCTTGCTTTTATGGACCTACGCACGGCCTTTGATAAAGTGGACAGAGAGAAGTTGTGGGCTGTACTGGGGTGTTTGGCATGCCCAGACGAAGTGTTGGTCGTGTTGCAAGATATTCATAGGGATAACAGGGCTTGTGTCCGTATTGGACCTGGGGGGCAGTGCACCTGCTGTTTTGAAGTTGTGCTTGGGGTACATCAGGGCTGTGTTGTGACCCCTATACTGTTCACGCTCTACATAAATGGGCTTCTTAAACCCCTTGTGAATACTGGTGCAGACTATCCACATTTGGGTGGGAGGCCCTTTCCGGTTCTGGCTTACGCTAATGACACAGTGCTAATAGCCAGAACACCTAGGGCCTTACAGATTCTGATAGATGCCTATGCATTGTTTATGCAACACCTCCAAGTCTGCGGTAATGGGGTGTGCGGGAGAAAGAGGCCCGCAAAGATGTGCCCCATGGTGTGTAATGAGGACTCCATTCCTAGAGTGAAGGAATGTGAGTCAGTCACGGGCTATCCTTGAAGATGAGCCAGCAGTTGGGTGGTATTTCCCGCTTCTTGTTACACTGCCAGGGCCAAACTTTGGACTTGGTATTAAAGGTTTATGTGACCCAGACCACAGCGGCCACTTTGTATGGAGCACCACTATGGGGATATACAGAGATATCACTGGAGGATAGCTCAGGTGCAACATGCTTGCCTTGGAAGCAAGACGACACGGAGCAACACAGGTTTGATCCCCGGGTCCGTGCTTAGAAACCTATGGGTATTAGGCGCGTTATAAATAACCTATCATATCATATCACATCATATATGAATGCAGCACAGCTTCAGGTGAAGAAAAACGTTTTTTGACAGCTCTTGCTACTCCTGGGCTCCCCCCCTCGTGTTTCAGTGCATAGGGAACTGGGGATGGAGTTTTGGGATGGCCAATTGGCACTAGCTCCAAGCACTATTTTGCTCCATCTGTGGGCAAATGAGCGAGCCGCGTTGTGCCATTTCATTATTAGGAGCCTTATGGAGAAGGAAAAGTGGCGAAAAATCCCTTGGGTGGCCTGTGGTACAGAGTCTCTGTCTAACAGCAACATCCTTACCCTCCCCCCGACCGACAGCCTGTTGTCCAACAGGCAGGTGAAAGACTTTAAGCAGCTTTTGTATCGGACGATGAAGGAAGAAAGGGAGAGCGTGGAAGTCAATACTAACGCAGATAGAACTTGTACATTGAAAAGCAGGATGACCGAGATTCAGCCTTACCTTCTTAGGAGTACGAAAAAGCGAGAAAGGTGGCTGATTACGAGGGCTAGGTTTGACTGCTTGCAACTAAGAGGAAACTTCGCAAAGTGGTCTGGCCTTCCCAATAATTCCAGCTGCCCAGCATGTGGGGGGGGCAAGAGAAGACCTTAAGCACTTTGTGCTGTTTTCTCCGACATATGAGGAAGTGAGAAGGTCCACAATCTTGCCGGTTGTTAAGTGTTCTGACATTTGCCTATTCAGGCCGGCTCTACTCTTCCTCCTGACCGCCGATACAGCACCAACCGCTTGGGCCCTTCTGTGCTATCTGAAAAGGGCCACGCACCAGAGAAAGGGCTTTTTAGGTGAACGGTGAGGTTTTAATCATGTTATGGTACATTTTTCATATTTGCGTTGCACTGATATTTTAATGTGAATACAGGGCATTCTCAAGATTGACTTTTAAATATGTGTTGTAATGTCTAAAGGTAATAATTGTCTAATTGTATATGTTTGTGAGTTTAATGGAGCTAGCTTTTGAATAAACTTATTTGATTGATAGATGAACTAAATAAGAGAGGGGCCATGACACAACCTTGCCTTAGACCATTAAATGTAGGTACTCTTGCTGACATGGACCCCTCTCCATCATGCCGTATTTGAAGCATCATATCAGTATTGTTTGTTTATTTGTATAGCGCACCTCATCCTCATCGAAGTTAATTGAGAATGAGCTTGAACTCTTCCCTTTACATAAATCAAGCTCCAAAACTCACTCGGCCGCCTTTGTATGAACAGCTTTAACATTGTTTCAATATCCTTATGAGCTAGAATAGCTTTATGGCCCTTAACTAACTTTTAATTTCTCTTCATTGGCTCCCGATTCGTTTATCAAAATCTGTGGCATCGCCTATGACAGTGTGGTTCTAGGACAAGCAGCAAATCTAGTGGTTGAATTGCAAATAGCCAGAGGATCGAGGCGGAGTAGAAGCTCTGCTTCTTTGTTATTTTATGTCATAAATAGAGGTTCCGAAAAAGGATTAATAAGAACCTTGGACATCTTTTCTGTCTTGGCTTATGTGGAAGCTATGTGCCCGTCTACTTTGCCATGTGGCAAACTCAAGGGGTGTGTGTGTGGCACATGGTTCAGCTGCAGAGCCTCTGCAGGCGGCTCTGGGTGTCTCTCCTTTACTCCGGTTAAACATATACCTGTCCTGTTCAAATTCACCCTTAAGCATGGAGTCTGTGCATGACGCCAGGTTATTCATGCAGCATGTATGTGTATGGGAAGGAGGGCTTGATACCCCAGAGTGTGGTGTGAAGGCATCATGAAGTAGACACAGACAACTGAATAGCGTTTGGGTTAAACACTGTTATTAATTAAAAAGGGGGTTGGAAAAAGACCTAACTTGCTCTATGCTAAGGCGTGATTTTCCTACCCAACTGAAACTAATAATAGTCCGTGTCAGGAAGTCCAAAGCAAAATGTCCAAAACCTATCCTCGCATCTAAATGTAAACAGGGTGTAGGTATGTCGGGATCAAACGAGAAGTGTTCAAAATAAAAGTTCAGAGCTTTTTCCTGCTCTAGGGTGGAAAATGGGATTCCCCTCCCCAAGGTTCAAATAGTTCATGTTATCAAAGGGTGGTTCCTTAACCCAAGCTTTCAAGTCTCCTAAAGGTTCCAAAACAGATAAACTCTGTGGGCACTTCCTAGCTCTTCAGGTTTGGTTATTATTCAATAAAGTTCAGTTTCTGTGTTTCAGTCCTCATGTTTTCCTTGGTTGAGTCACAAAGTGGCTTTCCTTAAGTGGGTGTACTTGGTTTAGGGGCAGTTGTCGGACCACACGGTCCACCCATTACAGGGCACGCAACCAACACACCTTACTTGTTAGAAACAAACAGGGGGGTGGCGAGGCACACACTCCAGTTCCCAGTCAAATTTTACCTGATAAAAAAATAACTGGGTTAGATCACAAAAACAATTAAAGTCTTAACAGGGTTGAATCCCAAAGCAATGAAAAAATATTAAAAGGGTTGGATCCCATCTGCTGTTTTAATTGCTCTGTATTTGTTCTCCTCCTAGCGCTTTCCTGTCACAAACATTCATTACGGAGGCTGTGCTGTTATGCAGGTGAATCCAATTAGCAGTTCTTAAAGTCTCTAGGGATTCTGGTAGCTGTAGTTTAGACATGTTACAAATCAGGAGGCCAGGAACCGACACCCCTCCTAATGCACAAGTCTTTCCCAAATTTGGGGGAAGGGAAAAAACCATCAGTGTGGTTCTCTAACGTGGGGCACAATAACCCCGGTGCTGTTGCCTCTGGAGCCTGGGACTCCAACATTGTAAGAAACAAACATGGGGATGGCGAGGTGCACACTCCAGTTCCCAGTCAAATTTGACTTTACTTGTTAGCTTCATGCCAAAGCTTCAGCACATGACCTTGATGCTTTATTATTGCTTGTTTTGCCACCATTTACTTGTTTAGTAGCTTTGCCGGGCAAAACATCAACTTAGGCTTCCCAGTACACTCTCCTGCCGGGAAACTTAGTTTCTGTTACAGTTCTTTTGCACAAGCCATCGTAAACTTTCCAGTACACTCTTCTGCTGGGAAACTTAGTTTCTGTTACAGTTCTTTTGCACAAGCCATCGTAAACTTTCCAGTACACTCTTCTGCTAGGAAACTTAGCTTCTGTTACAGTTCTTTTGCACAAGCCATCGTAAACTTTCCAGTACACTCTTCTGCTAGGAAACTTAGCTTCTGTTACAGTTCTTTTGCACAAGCCATCGTAAACTTTCCAGTACACTCTTCTGCTAGGAAACTTAGCTTCTGTTACAGTTCTTTTGCACAAGCCATCGTAAACTTTCCAGTACACTCTTCTGCTGGGAAACTTAGCTTCTGTTACAGTTCTTTTGCACAAGCCATCGTAAACTTTCCAGTACACTCTTCTGCTGGGAAACTTAGCTTCTGTTACAGTTCTTTTGCACAAGCCATCGTAAACTTTCCAGTACACTCTTCTGCTAGGAAACTTAGCTTCTGTTACAGTTCTTTTGCACAAGCCATCGTAAACTTTCCAGTACACTCTTCTGCTGGGAAACTTAGTTTCTGTTACAGTTCTTTTGCACAAGCCATCGTAAACTTTCCAGTACACTCTCCTGCTGGGAAACTTAGTTTCTGTTACAGTTCTTTTGCACAAGCCATCGTAAACTTTCCAGTACACTCTCCTGCTGGGAAACTTAGTTTCTGTTACAGTTCTTTTGCACAAGCCATCGTAAACTTTCCAGTACACTCTCCTGCTGGGAAACTTAGTCACTGCAACAATTCACTTGACTGAAGCATCTGGCGCCCTTTTACAGGTTTCTTTGTACTTTACTATAGCATACAACCGTTTCCATTACTCAATAGGTCATTTCTTTCATTCATGCTTATTAGCACCCTGGTGGGAGGAGCCAGCCAATCAGGTGGCTAGGAACACAGGCTTGAACCACCGGGGAAAGTCTGCGTTCCAACCCACCTGACGGCTAGCTCCCCTGCCACCATCTCCCCCCCCCCACCCATTGTCCCGTTATTAATTATTTTATTTTTCTGTCCCTTCCCACCCCCCACTTACCTTATTTCTGCAGCAGCGGCGGTACACCCCGCCGCTCCTTCCTATCTGCTCCTGCAGGCCACCATGGAAAGGGAAGCAGGACTTCATATGGCATCCTCCTTTCCTTTCCATGGTAGCCATCTTGGAAAAGTACTTTCCTTTGTTCTACAGGACGTTTTTTTGTTTAGCACCCCTGGTTACCGCTTTGGCCCGGGTTACCGCTGGGCCGTTATCTTGGGCTGCCATGCTGTTTCCCCCGTTAGAGCCCTTGGAATCAGGGCTTAATGCCATATTACTATCCAGCAACGCTTGCTTATCCCGTGGCAAGGCTTTTTTGCCTCTTGACAATGTTCATCACAAACGTGACTCTTGGCAATGTTCGTTTGCCTCTCAGCAATGTTCATTACAACCAGTCATTTCTTCCTGTACTATTTAATGATCTCTGCTTGTCTTTTAAAAATGCTTATTTAACATTCCTCCGAAGTCCCTCTCTTGCAATCGGTCCCCCATTTAAAGTTCTGGGTATCAATTGAAGTTTCAGAAAGACTAGACTGCTCCTTGTCAAACCACCAATCTTTCTTCAGTGTTTGATGCCTCTTCCTCATCCTAGCACCAAAGTGATGTTTGTGTTTGTAAGCGTCAATACAGATGGGAGGTATGTCTCTGGTGTGTCTCTTCGTCGTTGCAGTCATTGACTGATGTTCGCTGGTAGATGATTTATGTGAAAGATAGGGAAGGGACTGGTAGTAACCTACAAAGGCCTGGGGGATATTAGGTTCATTAGAAAAAGGAAATGGGGAAGACCTTGTCTCACCCAAGGGTGCCTCATCCCCAATTCTCCTCCACCCGGTGATCCTCCCTCACATATACAGCCCCAGGGTCAGGATCTGATAGCGACAGCCTTTCCCTGGCCCCCTGGGAAGAGGATATATTGAGGAAAGGAGGGAGGACGTCCTCAGATTCTTCACAGTGGCCATTTGTTTGTTGAAAGTATTACAGAGCTACCCTGTATTTTTACCCATACCCACTCCCCCCACCCCACCCCCCTGAGTGCCTTGGCTGTTACACTGCGGCTATTATGTTGTGTGGTGGGTCGAAGGAGCCAGACACAACGTGGACGTTTTGAGGTACTTTTATTTAAATAATGAAGAAAAGGCCTCTCTCCCCCTATCGTTATGGGGGAATTCCCTACCTAACTAAATAAAACTAAAGGTGGTTGTCTGTCGTCAGGAAGAGTCAAAAACCAAAATTCCTCAATCCAAATCTAAATCTACTTGACCCTCCAACTAATAAGTAACAACTAAGCTTACCCAAAAGAATGTGTCCATTCTGGTTGCCTCCCCTTTGCCTTTTATCTTGTGGCATTCCTTCAGGGTTTTCTTGTTCAGTACAACTCTTCAATGTACAAATGTCTGTGTTTTGAAAAAACCGCTCCTTATTGTGATCTCTTCTAAAAAGGTTTAAGGGTCACGTAGTTCTTCCCAACTGTAGTTCTTCTCGCTCTAGTAGAGGCCTTTAATAATACCATGACCATGGCCCTTGACATTTGTGCAAAAGTAAACAGAAGACCCACCTTAACACCTGGTTCACCCCCCAGCTTAAAGAATTACGACTTCAGAAATGAAAACTCCAAGCTATATGGCAACACTCCCCTACGGCCGAAAACAAAGTCCTTCTAACTAATTTTGCCAATATGTACAAAAAGAAATGATCCTCACCAAAAGGAATACGTTCAATGACAGAATTTCCACGGCCAATTCCAACACCAAGGAGCTATTCACCATCCTCCGCTAAATGGAATCCCCCCATTCCACCTACAGACAATGCCCTTAAAGACAAGCAATGGTGCTCCAGCATCCAAAATGCGCCATCTAATAAAATGGCCACCTTCCAGACCAAAATAGCTAACAAAAAAGCCTCCCTGCCCTCCACTGAAATGCAATCTAACCTACCTACAGCATTACCTAGTACCGACATACCTTTCAGATTCACTAATATCTCCATACTAGAAACTGAAAAAGTAATTCTATCTCTGAAGCCTTCAAATTGTCAGGGTGACAGCTGCCCAGCACAAATCATCAAGGACGCAGCTAGAGATTTAGCACTGTTTATCTCTAAACTAATTAATGCCTCCTTCGAGACTAGCACTGTCCCAAACAACCTCAAAGAATCCTGGGTTCTACTGTTACTGAAGAAACAGACATTAGACCCTTCCATCCCGACAAACTATAGACCGATCACTACGGTCCCCTTCCTCCTCAAAATAATTGACAGAGTAGCTTACCTTTAAATTCAGAACCATCTTGAAACTAACCACCTACTAGGTTCCCGCCAATCCGGATTCAGACCACAAGACGGTACTGCAACAGCATTAATTGATTTAAAGACTCAAATCGACGAGTTGAAGTATAAAGGTAAAACAGCTATGCTACTCCTCCTCGGCCTATCGGCAGCATTTGACCTGGTGGATCATGCAGTGTTATGCAAACATCTAGCGTCAGCCGCTCATTTCTCGAGTGATGCTATAGCCTGGGTACAATCCTTACTAGCCAACCATACGATGAGAGTATTCTCCCCCTCAGCTTCCGCAGACCCAATCCAAATCACCTGCGGTGTTCCACAGGGATAATGTGTATCACAGACTATGTATGACATCTTTACCAAGCCACTCTTCGACAAATTGGACAGGCTGGGTGTCACCTACACTAACTATGCAGACGATACCCAGATCCTGATACCCCTTTCGGGCAATTTTGACGTGTACACGGCTTTGGTAAACAAGATATACCTCCTCATTCAGGCATGGATGGCATCACATGGCCCTGCCTGAATGATGATAAAACAGAGATCCTGATTCTGGGATTGGACGCCAACCTAAAAAAAACATAGTCCCAGTTAGGCCTCATTCAATATTGACGGCAACGTAATTAAAGCAGTAGCCGAGGTAAAAACACTAGGATGTTACCTTGACTCTACCGTATCACTAAAAAACAAGTTAGCGCCAAGGCATCCCCAACCGCCTATACGTGCAAACTTATTAGGGCCTGCAGACCCTTCCTCTCCAAAGCCAGCAGCGTCACACTTGGTAATGCATTAATAATGTCCAAACTGGACTACTGCAACGCACCATACACAGGAGCAAACAAATACACCCTAGATAAAATGCAAACATTACAAAATAATGCCCTCAGAGCAGCTCTGAACATACCCAGCAGAGAGCACATCTCTAACATCCAAAGAGTCCAGCACTGGCTAAAAATCAGTGATAGGATCCTTCGTAAAACTGTCTCCCTCACCTTTAAATGCCTGAACAACGTGGCACCCCCCTATCTCTCAGACAGAATGATCAAAAGAACACGACCCGCCATACGAGATCATCCAACTCTCAGTGCTTAGAAGTCCCCAGATTTAAACTTTCCAAATCTGGCAGAGCCAGCTTCCCAGTTAAATCGGCTTATCTTGGAACGCACTCCCCTTAGCCTTTAGAACTGAACAGCCATACCTTAGATTCAGACGCAATATGTTAAACTGGCTTCGAGCTAATGGCAACTAATACTTGCCTGCTTTGCTGTACCCATATGCGCATGTGACTACTTGACCACTCGCTTATCTCTTCAGCTATCTGTGGTAACAGTTCAATGTATCGACCACTGCACTTGTCCTTTGTATGTTACCTTGTTCCCCTACTGTACCTTTACCATGTTGTAACTAAGCTTTAAGTATACTAGTAAACTGCTGCACCCAGCTACCTAAGGGTTTGGTGCGCATTACCAAATAAACAAACAAAACAAACAAACTGTTCATGGATCTTGCCTTCGATCATGTGACCTTTGTCTCGTTTCTCTCAAACATCTTCCTTTCGCCTTATGTGGTTCGCTTGCTTTATCAGCTTTGTGAGTTCCCCATCCCTGGGATCTCCTTAATGAACACTTTTCCTTGTTGTTTATCTTACTCTGTGTTCTTACCTCACAAGACGTTGTGAGGTACTTCTCATTAAGTGGTTTCCCCCACTCTTCAGGACTTATTTCTCTTTGATATATCTCCTCAGTTCTTTCTCTCTTCCCCAGGATCTTTGCCTCCACGTTCTTAATGCTTCACAGTTATTCTTATTGTTTAGGTTTTTTAACAATTCCTTACTTATCTCGTTAGGATCTGCATGTAAAGACTGAAGAAAAAAGCCTGAGTCCAAAAAGCCCAAATTCTTTTTTTTCTTTTTTTTCCCGTTTGTTTGTATATATATATATATATATATATATATACACATACACAAATGGGGCCGGGCTTTTGCACTTCAGTCCTTTTGCCCTCAGTCTTTTTGGGTGTTTCCATCTCGTTATGCTTGTTCTCTTCTCTATTCCGTTCGACCGGCACTTGTGGTCTGTATCTGTAACACTACAGTCCCCTCTCTCTGCACTTATGAGTCACCTGTTGGCTGCACTTTCTGATTACCTGCACATCTCCACCCCCCCTTGCACTTCTCCCCTTCCCCTTCCCTGCTCTTGCGTGATCTGAATGACACAAGGCCTAGTAAGATTGTTTTATCCTCCCTCTATTTCCCCCTCCTTGTCTTGTCGCGCCTAGAAACACTTGTGTACAGTCGCCTTATAAATGCCATATCATATCATATTGCCCTCATGGCCCTCAGTCTCTGCTCTTTATTACAGACTCTCCCGGCCTCCTGCTACGCCAGTTCCTCCCGGTACCTGTGATTGTTGTGGGTCACCTCGTGGGATCGGGTCTCACTCAGGCAGGTTAGTCTGCTTTCTTTTCTTCCATCCTCTTTTCGGGTTTCTCGCTCGTTCTGATCTCAGCATCTTATCTGCAAATGTCGGTGGATGGGAGCTTTCCACTCTCCTGGTGTTTTAGCTTTCGGCTGTGTTATGTGGGCCCCAGGCTGTAGGTGGTTGCACCACCTCGTTGGACGGTTCCTCATTCCCCGTCTTGACAACAACTTCCCTGATGTGCGCTTCACCGGGCCTCTGGTGTCTCCGGTTGACGTCTTCTGCTTCTCGGACTGCCACTGCTTCTGCGGGCACACTTTGCTGCACCTCTCCACAGCGTTGTGACGTAAGGTGGCTTGCCCTGCATACTGTTCTCTCTCCTCTCCATCGGGCCTCTGTGTCCCATTGTCATAGAACATTTTTCTTAAAGGGGTATTCACTTTTCATGCAGACGGCATGCTTGATTCAACATTGTCTATAGTAAAACAGGAAGACACAGGGCTTTGGATGGGAGGCAATCCCATATATGCAGATAAAGTGTCCTGCATAGGGAGTTCCCTTTGGGAATGGGAGTCCTTTTCTCCTAAGAGGGAGTCACTCACAGTGAGGTCCCACTTGACCAGACCCCTAGGGGAGGTTTTGCGGAGTGGCCTCACCTCCCTGAGCCTCAAAGGGGGTGGCTGCCCCTTGGGGAGAAGGGACGAATACTTGCGATTCGTCACAGTAAGCTGCACTCAAAAACAATTCAACACTAAACCTTATTTATGTCTATACCAAAGAACATTAAAGATAATTTCAAATATATTATCAGTGCTGCCATTAATTGGTCTTCAGCCAAAACCTATAGTAAATGGCGATACCTGTGTTCCACCAATGCTACCAATAGGTGAACCAAGAGAATTCTTGGGAACGCCCTCTCCTGCCTAGATCAATAGGTATATTGACCTTACACCTGAAACCTGGGTTAAACCCCTGGGACCATAGGTCTGTGTCTCTAGAGTTTATAAAAATAATATTGAGTGCTGTAGTAACTCTCTTCTTAACTCACGAGTCTCTAGCTCTCTGTCCCAGTTTCACAATTCTCAGAATGTGCCCCCCGACCCTTTGAACACAACAGTATGTTAAGTTCCCAGGGATGTTTGCGCTGTGGAAATCCCATGCCATGAACGCTCCCCGCCGACAGCCATTTCAGAACATGTGAGATGTGAGTGCTAATGTGACGGAACTCCGAGGTTTCCGAGAGAGCAAATATGTCCTCAAGTCTAATCCGAAAGCCATGTACCCTCGCTAAACTTAAATACATCTCAAGAGTGGTCTTCATCTTCATGCCTTAAATTCCTGCTCACTGATTCCTCCAAGATTCAAACCGTCTTCTGCTGGCGGCAAAACCTTTTCGGTTCAAGAGGCTGGTATTGGGAAAAATCTTCCTGAAGCTCTTAGAATTGAGCTCAGTTTAAAACATCTCTTAAAAACACATGTATTCTCTGCCTACTTATATCGCTAATCTTACTAATGGCCTCATCACCAGTTTGGCCTGAGCCCTTAAATGAGGTGGTAATAGTATTACCGCCGCATTTAAGGGCTGGCCAAATCACGAGTTGGGTGGAAAATGACATTTTTACCTCCAGCTTTCTGCTGGAGGTAAAAATGACAATTTTTGGCCCTTTTTCAGCTCTATTACCGCTGGCGCAGTTACCACTGGTGGTAATAGAGCTTACCAACCCCATTGGGTCCTATAGACCCAATTGGGAATAGGGGTTTAATGCCCCTGCAACTCGGGAACAGGGGCAAATTGCACTGGACCGTGTTCCGTTGGTGCTATTAGTGTTGGGTGGTATCACAGCAGTATTACCGCCGGGATACCGTCCAACTCATGATGAGGCCCTTAGTCTAGACCTTCTTGACCTCTGTGAGGAATCTGAGGGTATCCTCCCTTCTTTCCCCAATATATCCTCCTCCCAGGGGGCCAGGGAAAGGCCATCGCTTTTGGATCCCGACCCTTGGGGTGGCTATGTGAGGGAGGATCACCTGGGTGTAGGAGACTTGGAGGAAGGGGATGAGGCACCCTCAGATGAGACGCGGTCTTCCCCTTTCCCTTTTATACTGAGTTAAATATCCCCCAGGCCTTTATAGGATGTTACCAATCCTGTCCCTATTTTCCCATGGACAGTTTCTCATACACACTCCGTGTTGATACTGGGACGAAGAAGAGTTCCAAACACCCCTTTGGTACTGAAACAAGTAAGAGGACAACATGAACAACAACATGATAAAGGGTCTCCCGCACAGAGAGTGAGTGGTCTAGTTGTGAGAAGACCAATCAGTCTGGCAGGGACTTTAAATTCCTCAGCACCTGTGAAGAAGGGGTCGGAGTGGCTGAAGCCAGCTGGATGAGCCGGAGCCACAACCGGTGGCGTCTGCGAAGATCAGGGGTTGGCAGGAGTGTGAGGGAGTACAGAGCTGAGGTGCAAGGCAGAGATCCAGGCAGACTTGTTGGAGTGAAGCAAACAAGAGCCGGAAAAACCCTGAGGAAGTGCCTGTCCTGCTGACAGCCTGTCTGTGGAAGAAGAGAAGCCGCTGAATGGCAGCACACCACAGATGCGAGATGCCATCCGAAGGTGGTGAACTGTGGCAGGCGGGAGACGCGCAGAACCGACGCATGCATAAAACGTTGAGTTCACCTAGCACAGGGAACCTGGGCACGACGATGGGGCAGTTGAGCCTGTATGAGTTGTTGAACTTTAAGTATTTTGAATACCAACCTAAAAGATTGAAAAATCAACAATGAAGAAAGTTGATGTAAAGACATTGATATGATATGATATGATATGATATGATATGATAGTTTATTTATATAGCGCCTATACACAATGTGTTTCAAAGCGCTTCAAGGCAAGGGAGGAAACAAGGGAAAATACAACTACATTCTTACAGGCCATGAACAGTAAGGATATGAAATTAACTATCGTACTCGGTCTGACGACATTTCAGATAGTGCAAGAGCTAAGACATAGATAAGGAAGGGAGGGGGAGAGTGGGAAGGAAATGGAAACAGACAGGCGACTACCGTACTAGGCCTGACGACATTTCTGGTAGATCCGGAGAAAAACAAAAGGTGAGGGAGAGGGGTGCAGAAATGGAGGGGAGGAACCAAACGGGCAACTATCATACTAGGCCTGACGACATTTCAGATAGTGCTGGAGGGGTGGTGGGGAGGAAAAAAACAGTAATGGGAGGGTGGAGGAAACGGACGAGATTGCTATCATATTAGGTCCAGGGACAATTCTGATAGAGTAAGTGCATAGAAGAAAGTAATGGGAGGAGATAGGAAAAGGGAGAAGGGAAAGGAGGAGAGAAAAGAGAGTAAGCAGTCAAAAAGAGTGGAGAAGCAAGAGTGGAGCGCGAATACAATTGCAGAAGTCAGTAGTACTTGAACAGTAGTACAATTGAACTTTAAGAATAAATGTGGCAGAGAATAGCAAATGAATCGTATTTGTCAGCTTAAGAGAAAGTTGAAAACGAAGATGCAAATCTTGTGGGTAAAGGAAAACCTTAACAGATGAAAGGTGGCCGACCACCTATGGATAAGGAAAATCCCCTAGCCTGGGAGGCAAAAAAAATAACAGGCTCCACTGAAGACTGGAAGCAGTGGCATCATGTGCTTAAAGGAACTTCTGAGAAGCATCCAATATTGTCTATCGGTTGCGTGACCTGTAAAGGGTGGACCGTGCGGCCCAACAACTGCGCCTAGACCGAGGACGGGTGTCTATAGAATATAAAGCAAGTTTTGTGTTGCAAGAAACCAGCAGTCACAGGTGTTGGGAGTTGTGTTTCAAGTGAAAAGAACTTTTATTTTGTGAACATTATGAATGGTGACCAGAGGAGCTGGGACGCATCTCAGGTAATTGAATGTTGAAGACGCTGGAAGTCTTGAAGCTTGGGAGGGGATCCCCAGTAACATTGTGAGTTGTCTTGAAGCTTGGGGAAGGGAACCCCTGTGACATTGTGCACTGTCTTGAAGCTTGGGGAAGGGAACCCCTGTGACATTGTGCACTGTCTTGAAGCTTGGGGAAGGGAACCCCTTAACATTGTGAGTTGTCTTGAAGCTTGGGGAAGGGAACCCCTGTGACATTGTGCACTGTCTTGAAGCTTGAGGAAGGTAACCCCTGTGACATTGTGAACTGCCTTGAAGCTTGGGGAAGGGAACCCCGTTGCAAGCTAGGAGCTGGAAGAAGCTCTAACCTTGGAGGTGAACACTTTTCAGTTTGAAGCTGGCATCCCTACACTTCATGTACAAGTAGATGTGAGGGCAAGTAAAGGTTTTGGACACAGACATGCATTTGCTTTGGACTTCCTGACACAGATTATCCTTGGTTTCAGTCAGGTAGGGAAATCCCACCTTAGCATTGGGCAAGTTAGGCCATTTCCAACCCTTTTAGCTTCATTTCTGTTGCCTGTGTCTACTTCATGATGCCTTCACACCTCCCTGCAACTCACTGCGCAAATACCTTTAGATCTGGTCTGGCGCACTACACATCTGCATAAACATGAGCAAACATGCAACCCTTAGGTGCTAAGGGTGTGTAGGTTTGTCCTGAATTACAATAAGGAATCATTGTCGGCTCCGCCCACTCCCACAGTTAAGTGTTAAAGCCCAGTAACCAGAGTGCAATGCAATCCCTGTTGGTTAAATGAAACACACATTTGGGGTTAACACATAGCGGGAACAGGGGTGTCTTTTGGTTGTAGCTCCTGAACTTCTATCCGGGGCTACAACCAAAAGATCTGGGGCTATAGACCCCTCAGCCCCCCCCAGCAACGCCTCTGAGCGAGAAGGAAGTCAGTAAATCCCAATGTTAATTAGTTAGGTTCTTTTCCATTAGGGATTGGTATAACTTTAGAAAGCATGTATAACGCCTTCAGGACTCAGCACTGATCTCCATCCTTCTGTGCAGTTCACATTGGGAGGCGATTTGAACGTTTGATCACTTGGGTCTGGTCCAACAATATACGTTTCCACCAACACGTGCATACATAGTCTTCCTTAAGATGTACTTGCTTTTTGGTGCAATAGTAGTTCATGGTTATACTTGCGAACTTTGATAATCCTGCAGAAACGTTTCTAGTTTCTATTGCTTGTCTGCCAGACCCATTTGGCACGTTTCCCTCCTCCACGGAAATCAGTGTTTCTTGGCACCCTCCGTGCTCCTGATCACATGCTGCGTTTCCTCTATTCAGACTTTCCACGTTGCTGCAAATAGTTTCCCAGCCTTTTCTGCACGGTTCTTCAAACCCTTTTATTCTTCTAGCAAATACCTTCCCCTTGTGTTCCGTGATCCAGGAGATCTGGGGCGGACTGGGCTGCTGCACCTTTCTGCCAAATGTTTCTCTTGCGGTCTCCTCCTCAGTTCATTTTGTCAATTGAAAAGGACTGTGTGTCCTCTCTTGCCTTTTCACAAACATTTCTGGCACAGCAGCTTAATTATGCCCTCATTTAATTTTCAAGGCTTTCTTGGCATGTGTCCAGGCCAAAAAGGTCCAGCATGTGCCCACTGGCATATTTATGACTCTCTGATAAAGGTAGCACTTATGTTTACCTCGATTGAATCTTTCGTGCAGTGATTTAGCAAGGGGTGATCCCTTAAATCAATTACATTGCTGTTTTGAGAAAGGATGTGGGCATTATTAGAAAGGAGATTAGAAGGCGGCGATCCTCATGAATTTTCGGTGAGCTGGCAAGCATGAGAGTGTTGCAGTATGCATTCAGGCCTTCAGCTATTAAAGGTAAGAGGATTTGGTGAGCCGGCAGGCATGCAAGTGTTGCAGTATGCATCCAGGCCTTCAACTATTGAAGGTAAAAGGATTTGGTGAGCCTGCAGGCATGCAAGTGTTGCAGTATGCATTCAGGCCTTCAGCTATTGAAGGTAAAAGGATTTGGTGAGCCTGCAGGCATGCAAGTGTTGCAGTATGCATTCAGGCCTTCAACTATTCAAGGTAAAAGGATTTGGTGAGCCGGCAGGCATGGAAGTGTTGCAGTATGCATTCAGGCCTTCAACTATTGAAGGTAAAAGGATTTGGTGAGCCTGCAGGCATGCAAGTGTTGCAGTATGCATTCAGGCCTTCAACTATTCAAGGTAAAAGGATTTGGTGAGCCGGCAGGGATGCAAGTGTTGCAGTATGCATCCAGGCCTTCAACTATTGAAGGTAAGAGGATTTGGTGAGCCGGCAGGGATGCAAGTGTTGCAGTATGCATCCAGGCCTTCAACTATTGAAGGTAAAAGGATTTGGTGAGCCTGCAGGCATGCAAGTGTTGCAGTATGCATTCAGGCCTTCAACTATTGAAGGTAAAAGGATTTGGTGAGCCGGCAGGGATGCAAGTGTTGCAGTATGCATCCAGGCCTTCAACTATTGAAGGTAAGAGGATTTGGTGAGCCGGCAGGGATGCAAGTGTTGCAGTATGCATCCAGGCCTTCAACTATTGAAGGTAAAAGGATTTGGTTAGCCGGCAGGCATGCAAGTGTTGCAGTATGCATTCAGGCCTTCAGCTATTGAAGGTAAAAGGATTTGGTGAGCCTGCAGGCATGCAGGTGTTGCAGTATGCATCCAGGCCTTCAGCTATTAAAGGTAAGAGGATTTGGTGAGCCGGCAGGGATGCAAGTGTTGCAGTATGCATCCAGGCCTTCAGCTATTGAAGGTAAAAGGATTTGGTGAGCCGGCAGGCATGCAAGTGTTGCAGTATGCATCCATGCCTTCAGCTATTGAAGGTAAAAGGATTTGGTGAGCCGGCAGGGATGCAAGTGTTGCAGTATGCATCCAGACTTCAGCTATTGAAGGTAAAAGGATTTGGTGAGCCGGCAGGGATGCAAGTGTTGCAGTATGCATCCAGACTTCAGCTATTGAAGGTAAAAGGATTTGGTGAGCCGGCAGGCATGCAAGTGTTGCAGTATGCATTCAGGCCTTCAGCTATTGAAGGTAAAAGGATTTGGTGAGCCGGCAGGGATGCAAGTGTTGCAGTATGCATCCAGGCCTTCAACTATTGAAGGTAAGAGGATTTGGTGAGCCGGCAGGGATGCAAGTGTTGCAGTATGCATCCAGGCCTTCAACTATTGAAGGTAAAAGGATTTGGTGAGCCTGCAGGCATGCAAGTGTGGCAGTATGCATCCAGGCCTTCAACTATTCAAGGTAAAAGCATTTGGTGAGCCGGCAGGGATGCAAGTGTTGCAGTATGCATCCAGGCCTTCAACTATTGAAGGTAAGAGGATTTGGTGAGCGGCAGGGATGCAAGTGTTGCAGTATGCATCCAGGCCTTCAACTATTGAAGGTAAAAGGATTTGGTGAGCCGGCAGGCATGCAAGTGTTGCAGTATGCATTCAGGCCTTCAGCTATAGAAGGTAAAAGGATTTGGTGAGCCTGCAGGCATGCAGGTGTTGCAGTATGCATCCAGTTCTTCAGCTATTAAAGGTAAGAGGATTTGGTGAGCCGGCAGGGATGCAAGTGTTGCAGTATGCATCCAGGCCTTCAGCTATTGAAGGTAAAAGGATTTGGTGAGCCGGCAGGGATGCAAGTATTGCAGTATGCATCCAGGCCTTCAACTATTGAAGGTCTAAGGAAAGCTTGCAGGACTTGCTCTTGATTTTCACAAGACCCACATGTCCCTCTCTGGAGATCCTGGGTCTGACAGTATGCAAACATAATAACTTGAGAGGGGAGAGCATGGATGAAAACGAGCCCCAGAAGTCTGGACAAAACTGTGACAAATCCCAGGGTTTTGTCACTGCTTCCATAGGGGGAGCCCCTTTCCGTTGGGCCAGCGAGTTGAGCCTGATAGTCCCCTTGGGGGTGGTACTCAGCGGGTGATCTCATGGGAGGGGGAAACCCCCTTTGGAGCCAGTGACAAACCCATCAGGAGAATGTAGTATTCCGACCAATCACATGACACCAAAACCCCTTCCCACAGTTGTCCCACCTTTCCTTCACCTCATGCACCTTCAAACCTACCCTCATGTGCTTTTCTAGAGAAGTTCAAATTGAAAGAACTGAGACGAGGAAGAGTCTTAGTGAGTTACCACATCAGCACTCACTTAGTACTTAGACGAGGAGAAAGTGCAGAGTAATACCGAATAACCATTGGAACCACTTTTACCAGTCTAGTGGTTACTGGCTTCCGATTGGTCCAACTAGAGTAGAAATAGAGGAGGGAAGCCAAGAAGTGTTTTGAAGCCCTCCCTGGAGGAGCAAGGAGCGGGGAAGTCATGCTGCAGGAGAAGGGGCTGTACACCGGGGAACCTGCCAGGGAGAGGGGGAACCTTTGCTTGCCGGTGAAGAGCTAATGACAGTGGGAAGCCCATGGCAAATCCCTCTCTAAAGGACTTGACAAAGAGTGAAACCCTCCCACCGAGACACCGTGTAGAGAAGGAGAGAATCCGGGGCTGATCCAGGACATGAGTACTGCGTGACCCAGAAGCGTAACAAGACTCCAGGCATCCCAGAGACTTGAGGGACTGCGAAGGCACACCATCATGCCGTCCCCACAAAGAAGAGACTTGCGGAGCTGCTGCAGGGTGAGAGAAGCTGTGTACAGTTACCCGAGTACTGTGAGTGGGCCCAGCTGCCTCAAGGGAGCCAGCACTCATATACCACGCAACAGGGTACACAGGAAGCCACAGGGGCTCGGAAACCTCAAGGAGGTCAATGCAAAAGCTGGAAAGGCAAGTCTGGGACTTGTCCCCAAATAGTACATGGAAGTGTACTAAGGCTCGGCAGGAGAGTGAACCAGGTCTACAGTGTGGCAAGAGCATCCGTCAAGGCTTTCACAGTGCATCACTTGGTGAGAGGGAACCAGGTCTGCACGCAAGGGTCAGGGACTCCTACAGCCTGGAGAGAGCATCCAGTTAACGCTTTCACAGTGCATTACTTGCTGAGCGGGAACCAGGTCTGCACGCAAGGGTCAGGGACCCTACAGCCTGGAGAGAGCATCCAGGCAAGGCTTTCACAGTGCTTCACTTGGTGAGAGGGAACCAGGTCTGCACGCAAGGGTCAGGGACCCCCCCAGTCTGGAGAGAGCACCCAGGCAAGGCTTTCACAGTGCATCACTTGCTGAGAGGGAACCAGGTCTGCACGCAAGGGTCAGGGACCCCTCCAGCCTGGAGAGAGCATCCGTCAAGGCTTTCACAGTGCATCACTTGGTGAGAGGGAACCAGGTCTGCACGCAAGGGTCAGGGACCCCTCCAGCCTGGCGAGAGCATCCGTCAAGGCTTTCACAGTGCATCACTTGGTGAGAGGGAACCAGGTCTGCACGCAAGGGTCAGGGACCGCCCCCCCAGCCTGGAGAGAGCATCCAGGCAAGGCTTTCACAGTGCATCACTTGGTGAGAGAGAACCAGGTCTGCACGCAAGGGTCAGGGATCCCCCAGCTTGGAGAGAGCACCCAGGCAAGGCTTTCACAGTGCATCACTTGCTGAGAGGGAACCAGGTCTGCACGCAAGGTTCGGGGACCCCCTCCAGCCTGGAGAGAGCCCCCAGGCAAGGCTTTCACAGTGCATCACTTGGTGAGAGGGAACCAGGTCTGCACGCAGGGGTCAGGGACCCCTACAGCCTGTAGAGAGCATCCGTCAAGGCTTTCACAGTGCATCACTTGCTGAGAGGGAACCAGGTCTGCACGCAAGGGTCAGGGACCCCCCCTACAGCCTGGAGAGAGAATTCAGGCAAGGCTTTCACAGTGCATCACTTGGTGAGAGGGAACCAGGTCTGCACGCAAGGGTCAGGGACCCCTCCAGCCTGGTGAGAGCACCCAGGCAAGGCTTTCACAGTGCACCACTTGGTGAGAGGGAACCAGGTCTGCACGCAAGGGTCAGGGACCCCTCCAGCCTGGCGAGAGCATCCGTCAAGGTTTTCACAGTGCATCACTTGATGAGAGAGAACCAGGTCGGTCTGCACGCAAGGGTCAGGGACCCCCCCAGCCTGGAGAGCGCACCCAGGCAAGGCTTTCACAGTGCATCACTTGGTGAGAGGGAACCAGGTCTGCACGCAAGGGTCAGGGACCCCTCCAGCCTGGCGAGAGCATCCGTCAAGGCTTTCACAGAGCACCACTTGGTGAGAGGGAACCAGGTCTGCACGCAAGGGTCAGGGACCCCTCCAGCCTGGAGAGAGCACCCAGGCAAGGCTTTCAAGTGCATCACTTGGTGAGAGGGAACCAGGTCTGCACGCAAGGGTCAGGGACCCCTCCAGCCTGGAGAGAGCATCCGTCAAGGCTTTCACAGTGCATCACTTGGTAAGAGGGAACCAGGTCTGCACTCAAGGGTCAGGGACCCCTACAGCCTGGAGAGAGCACCCAGGCAAGGCTTTCACAGTGCATCACTTGGTAAGAGGGAACCAGATCTGCACTCAAGGGTCAGGGACCTCTACAGCCTGGAGAGAGCATCCGTCAAGGCTTTAACAGTGCATCACTTGGTGAGAGGGAACCAGGTCTGCACGCAAGGGTCAGGGACCCCTACAGCCTGGAGAGAGCACCCAGGCAAGGCTTTCACAGTACATCGCTTGGTGAGAGGGAACCAGGTCTGCACGCAAGTGTCAGGGACCCCTCCAGCCTGGAGAGAGCATCCAGGCAAAGCTTTCACAGTCCATCACTTGGTGAGAGGAAACCAGGTCTGCACGCAAGGGTCAGGGACCCCTACAGCCTGGTGAGAGCACCCAGGCAAGGCTTTCACAGTGCATCGCTTGATGAGAGGGAACCAGGTCTGCACTCAAGGGTCAGGGAACCCCCCCCCCAGCCTGGAGAGAGCATCCAGGCAAGGTTTTCACAGTGCATCGCTTGCTGAGCGGGAACCAGGTCTGCACGCAAGGGTCAGGGACCCCACCAGCCTGGAGAGAGCATCCAGGCAAAGCTTTCACAGTCCATCACTTGGTGAGAGGAAACCAGGTCTGCACGCAAGGGTCAGGGACCCCTACAGCCTGGTGAGAGCATCCAGGCAAGGCTTTCACAGTGCATCACTTGGTGAGAGGGAACCAGGTCTGCACGCAAGGGTCAGGGACCCCCTCCAGCCTGGAGAGAGCACCCAGGCAAGGCTTAAACAGTGCATCGCTTGGTGAGAGGGAACCAGGTCTGCACGCAAGGGTCAGGGACCCCCTACAGCCTGTAGAGAGCATCCGTCAAGGCTTTCACAGTGCATCACTTGCTGAGAGGGAACCAGGCCTGCACGCAAGGGTCAGGGACCCACCCAGCCTGGAGAGAGCACCCAGGCAAGGCTTTCACAGTGCATCACTTGGTGAGAGGAAACCAGGTCTGCATGCAAGGGTCAGGCACCCCTCCAGCCTGGAGAGAGCACCCAGGCAAGGCTTTCACAGTGCATCGCTTGGTGAGAGGGAACCAGGTCTGCACGCAAGGGTCAGGGACCCCTCCAGCCTGGAGAGAGCATCCGTCAAGGCTTTCACAGTGCATCACTTGGTGAGAGGGAACCAGGTCTGCACGCAAGGGTCAGGGACCCCCCAGCTTGGAGAAAGCAGCCAGGCAAAGCTTTCACAGTCCATCACTTGGTGAGAGGAAACCAGGTCTGCACGCAAGGGTCAGGGACCCCCTCCAGCCTGGAGAGAGCATCCAGGCAAGTCTTTCACAGTGCTTCGCTTGGTGAGAGGGAACCAGGTCTGCACGCAAGGGTCGGGGACCCCCCCCCCCAGCCTGGAGAGAGCATCCAGGCAAGGTTTTCACAGTGCATCGCTTGCTGAGCGGGAACCAGGTCTGCACGCAAGGGTCAGGGACCCCACCAGCCTGGAGAGAGCATCCAGGCAAAGCTTTCACAGTGCATCACTTGGTGAGAAAGAACCAGGTCTGCACGCAAGGGTCAGGGACCCCCCAGCTTGGAGAGAGCACCCAGGCAAGGCTTTCACAGTGCATCACTTGCTGAGAGAGAACCAGGTCTGCACGCAAGGGTCAGGGACCCCCCAGCTTGGAGAAAGCAGCCAGGCAAGGCTTTCACAGTGCATCACTTGCTGAGAGGGAACCAGGTCTGCACGCAAGGTTCGGGGACCCCCTCCAGCCTGGAGAGAGCCCCCAGGCAAGGCTTTCAGAGTGCATCACTTGGTGAGAATGAACCAGGTCTGCACGCAAGGGTCAGGGACCCCTACAGCCTGTAGAGAGCATCCGTCAAGGCTTTCACAGTGCATCACTTGCTGAGAGGGAACCAGGCCTGCACGCAAGGGTCAGGGACCCCCCCTACAGCCTGGAGAGAGCATCCAGGCAAGGCTTTCACAGTGCATCACTTGGTGAGAGGGAACCAGGTCTGCACGCAAGGGTCAGGGACCCCTCCAGCCTGGCGAGAGCATCCAGGTAAAGCTTTCACAGTGCATCACTTGCTGAGAGGGAACCAGGTCTGCATGCAAGGGTCAGGGACCCCTCCAGCCTGGCGAGAGCATCCGTCAAGGCTTTCACAGTGCATCACTTGGTGAGAGGGAACCAGGTCTGCACGCAAGGGTCAGGGACCCCTCCAGCCTGGAGAGAGCACCCAGGCAAGGCTTTCACAGTGCACCACTTGGTGAGAGAGAACCAGGTCTGCACGCAAGGGTCAGGCCCCCCCCCCAGCCTGGAGAGAGCATCCAGGCAAGGCTTTCACAGTGCATCACTTGGTGAGAGGAAACCAGGTCTGCATGCAAGGGTCAGGGACCCCTCCAGCCTGGAGAGAGCATCCAGGTAAAGCTTTCACAGTGCATCACTTGCTGAGAGAGAACCAGGTCTGCACGCAAGGGTCAGGGACCCCTCCAGCCTGGCGAGAGCATCCGTCAAGGCTTTCACAGAGCACCACTTGGTGAGAGGGAACCAGGTCTGCACGCAAGGGTCAGGGACCCCTCCAGCCTGGAGAGAGCACCCAGGCAAGGCTTTCAAGTGCACCACTTGGTGAGGGAGAACCAGGTCTGCACGCAAGGGTCAGGGACCCCCCCAGCCTGGAGAAAGCATCCAGGCAAGGCTTTCACAGTGCATCACTTGATGAGAGAGAACCAGGTCGGTCTGCACGCAAGGGTCAGGGACCCCCCCAGCCTGGAGAGAGCACCCAGGCAAGGCTTTCACAGTGCATCACTTGGTGAGAGGGAACCAGGTCTGCACGCAAGGGTCAGGGACCCCTCCAGCCTGGAGAGAGCATCCGTCAAGGCTTTCACAGTGCATCACTTGGTGAGAGGGAACCAGGTCTGCACGCAAGGGTCAGGGACCCCTCCAGCCTGGAGAGAGCATCCGTCAAGGCTTTCACAGTGCATCACTTGGTAAGAGGGAACCAGGTCTGCACTCAAGGGTCAGGGACCCCTACAGCCTGGAGAGAGCACCCAGGCAAGGCTTTCACAGTGCATCACTTGGTAAGAGGGAACCAGATCTGCACTCAAGGGTCAGGGACCTCTACAGCCTGGAGAGAGCATCCGTCAAGGCTTTAACAGTGCATCACTTGGTGAGAGGGAACCAGGTCTACACGCAAGGGTCAGGGACCCCTACAGCCTGGAGAGAGCACCCAGGCAAGGCTTTCACAGTACATCGCTTGGTGAGAAGAAACCAGGTCTGCACGCAAGGGTCAGGGACCCCTCCAGCCTGGAGAGAGCATCCGTCAAAGCTTTCACAGTGCATCACTTGGTGAGAGGGAACCAGGTCTGCAAGCAAGGGTCAGGGACCCCCTGCAGCCTGGAGAGAGCATCCAGGCAAAGCTTTCACAGTCCATCACTTGGTGAGAGGAAACCAGGTCTGCACGCAAGGGTCAGGGACCCCTACAGCCTGGTGAGAGCACCCAGGCAAGGCTTTCACAGTGCATCGCTTGGTGAGAGGGAACCAGGTCTGCACGCAAGGGTCAGGGACCCCTACAGCCTGTAGAGAGCATCCGTCAAGGCTTTCACAGTGCATCACTTGCTGAGAGGGAACCAGGTCTGCACGCAAGGGTCAGGGACCCCCCCTACAGCCTGGAGAGAGAATTCAGGCAAGGCTTTCACAGTGCATCACTTGGTGAGAGGGAACCAGGTCTGCACGCAAGGGTCAGGGACCCCTCCAGCCTGGCGAGAGCATCCATGTAAAGCTTTCACAGTGCATCACTTGCTGAGAGGGAACCAGGTCTGCATGCAAGGGTCAGGGACCCCTCCAGCCTGGCGAGAGCATCCGTCAAGGCTTTCACAGTGCATCACTTGGTGAGAAGGAACCAGGTCTGCACGCAAGGGTCAGGGACCCCTCCAGCCTGGAGAGAGCACCCAGGCAAAGCTTTCACAGTGCATCACTTGGTGAGAAAGAACCAGGTCTGCACGCAAGGGTCAGGGACCCCCCAGCTTGGAGAGAGCACCCAGGCAAGGCTTTCACAGTGCATCACTTGCTGAGAGAGAACCAGGTCTGCACGCAAGGGTCAGGGACCCCCCAGCTTGGAGAAAGCAGCCAGGCAAGGCTTTCACAGTGCATCACTTGCTGAGAGGGAACCAGGTCTGCACGCAAGGTTCGGGGACCCCCTCCAGCCTGGAGAGAGCCCCCAGGCAAGGCTTTCAGAGTGCATCACTTGGTGAGAGGGAACCAGGTCTGCACGCAAGGGTCAGGGACCCCTACAGCCTGTAGAGAGCATCCGTCAAGGCTTTCACAGTGCATCACTTGCTGAGAGGGAACCAGGCCTGCACGCAAGGGTCAGGGACCCCCCATACAGCCTGGAGAGAGCATCCAGGCAAGGCTTTCACAGTGCATCACTTGGTGAGAGGGAACCAGGTCTGCACGCAAGGGTCAGGGACCCCTCCAGCCTGGCGAGAGCATCCAGGTAAAGCTTTCACAGTGCATCACTTGCTGAGAGGGAACCAGGTCTGCATGCAAGGGTCAGGGACCCCTCCAGCCTGGCGAGAGCATCCGTCAAGGCTTTCACAGTGCATCACTTGGTGAGAGGGAACCAGGTCTGCACGCAAGGGTCAGGGACCCCTCCAGCCTGGAGAGAGCACCCAGGCAAGGCTTTCACAGTGCACCACTTGGTGAGAGAGAACCAGGTCTGCACGCAAGGGTCAGGCCCCCCCCCCCAGCCTGGAGAGAGCATCCAGGCAAGGCTTTCACAGCGCATCACTTGGTGAGAGGAAACCAGGTCTGCATGCAAGGGTCAGGGACCCCTCCAGCCTGGCGAGAGCATCCGTCAAGGCTTTCACAGAGCACCACTTGGTGAGAGAGAACCAGGTCTGCACGCAAGGGTCAGGGACCCCTCCAGCCTGGCGAGAGCATCCGTCAAGGCTTTCACAGAGCACCACTTGGTGAGAGGGAACCAGGTCTGCACGCAAAGGTCAGGGACCCCTCCAGCCTGGAGAGAGCACCCAGGCAAGGCTTTCAAGTGCACCACTTGGTGAGGGAGAACCAGGTCTGCACGCAAGGGTCAGGGACCCCCCCAGCCTGGAGAAAGCATCCAGGCAAGGCTTTCACAGTGCATCACTTGATGAGAGAGAACCAGGTCGGTCTGCACGCAAGGGTCAGGGACCCCCCCAGCCTGGAGAGCGCACCCAGGCAAGGCTTTCACAGTGCATCACTTGGTGAGAGGGAACCAGGTCTGCATGCAAGGGTCAGGGACCCCGCCAGCCTGGAGAGAGCACCCAGGCAAGGCTTTCACAGTGCACCACTTGGTGAGAGAGAACCAGGTCTGCACGCAAGGGTCAGGGACCCCTCCAGCCTGGCGAGAGCATCCGTCAAGGCTTTCACAGAGCACCACTTGGTGAGAGGGAACCAGGTCTGCACGCAAGGGTCAGGGACCCCTCCAGCCTGGAGAGAGCACCCAGGCAAGGCTTTCAAGTGCATCACTTGGTGAGAGGGAACCAGGTCTGCACGCAAGGGTCAGGGACCCCTCCAGCCTGGAGAGCATCCGTCAAGGCTTTCACAGTGCATCACTTGGTAAGAGGGAACCAGGTCTGCACTCAAGGGTCAGGGACCCCTACAGCCTGGAGAGAGCACCCAGGCAAGGCTTTCACAGTGCATCACTTGGTAAGAGGGAACCAGATCTGCACTCAAGGGTCAGGGACCTCTACAGCCTGGAGAGAGCATCCGTCAAGGCTTTAACAGTGCATCACTTGGTGAGAGGGAACCAGGTCTGCACGCAAGGGTCAGGGACCCCTACAGCCTGGAGAGAGCACCCAGGCAAGGCTTTCACAGTACATCGCTTGGTGAGAGGGAACCAGGTCTGCACGCAAGTGTCAGGGACCCCTCCAGCCTGGAGAGAGCATCCAGGCAAAGCTTTCACAGTCCATCACTTGGTGAGAGGAAACCAGGTCTGCACGCAAGGGTCAGGGACCCCACCAGCCTGGAGAGAGCATCCAGGCAAAGCTTTCACAGTCCATCACTTGGTGAGAGGAAACCAGGTCTGCACGCAAGGGTCAGGGACCCCTACAGCCTGGTGAGAGCATCCAGGCAAGGCTTTCACAGTGCATCACTTGGTGAGAGGGAACCAGGTCTGCACGCAAGGGTCAGGGACCCCCTCCAGCCTGGAGAGAGCACCCAGGCAAGGCTTAAACAGTGCATCGCTTGGTGAGAGGGAACCAGGTCTGCACGCAAGGGTCAGGGACCCCCTACAGCCTGTAGAGAGCATCCGTCAAGGCTTTCACAGTGCATCACTTGCTGAGAGGGAACCAGGCCTGCACGCAAGGGTCAGGGACCCACCCAGCCTGGAGAGAGCACCCAGGCAAGGCTTTCACAGTGCACCACTTGGTGAGAGAGAACCAGGTCTGCACGCTAGGGTCAGGGACCCCCCCAGCCTAGAGAGAGCATCCAGGCAAGGCTTTCACAGTGCATCACTTGGTGAGAGGGAACCAGTTCTGCACGCAAGGGTCAGGCACCCCTCCAGCCTGGAGAGAGCATCCGTCAAGGCTTTCACAGTGCATCACTTGGTGAGAGGGAACCAGGTCTGCACGCAAGGGTCAGGGACCCCTACAGCCTGGAGAGAGCACCCAGGCAAGGCTTTCACAGTGCATCGCTTGGTGAGAGGGAACCAGGTCTGCACGCAAGGGTCAGGGACCCCTCCAGCCTGGAGAGAGCATCCGTCAAGGCTTTCACAGTGCATCACTTGGTGAGAGGGAACCAGGTCTGCACGCAAGGGTCAGGGACCCCCCAGCTTGGAGAAAGCAGCCAGGCAAAGCTTTCACAGTCCATCACTTGGTGAGAGAGAACCAGGTCTGCACGCAAGGGTCAGGGACCCCTCCAGCCTGGAGAGAGCACCCAGGCAAGGCTTTCACAGTGCATCGCTTGGTGAGAGGGAACCAGGTCTGCACGCAAGGGTCAGGGACCCCCCCAGCCTGGAGAAAGCATCCAGGCAAGGCTTTCACAGAGCACCACTTGGTGAGAGGGAACCAGGTCTGCACGCAAGGGTCAGGGACCCCTCCAGCCTGGCGAGAGCATCCGTCAAGGCTTTCACAGAGCACCACTTGGTGAGAGGGAACCAGGTCTGCACGCAAGGGTCAGGGACCCCTCCAGCCTGGAGAGAGCACCCAGGCAAGGCTTTCAAGTGCACCACTTGGTGAGGGAGAACCAGGTCTGCACGCAAGGGTCAGGGACCCCCCCAGCCTGGAGAAAGCATCCAGGCAAGGCTTTCACAGTGCATCACTTGATGAGAGAGAACCAGGTCGGTCTGCACGCAAGGGTCAGGGACCCCCCCAGCCTGGAGAGAGCACCCAGGCAAGGCTTTCACAGTGCATCACTTGGTGAGAGGGAACCAGGTCTGCACGCAAGGGTCAGGGACCCCTCCAGCCTGGAGAGAGCATCCGTCAAGGCTTTCACAGTGCATCACTTGGTGAGAGGGAACCAGGTCTGCACGCAAGGGTCAGGGACCCCTCCAGCCTGGAGAGAGCATCCGTCAAGGCTTTCACAGTGCATCACTTGGTAAGAGGGAACCAGGTCTGCACTCAAGGGTCAGGGACCCCTACAGCCTGGAGAGAGCACCCAGGCAAGGCTTTCACAGTGCATCACTTGGTAAGAGGGAACCAGATCTGCACTCAAGGGTCAGGGACCTCTACAGCCTGGAGAGAGCATCCGTCAAGGCTTTAACAGTGCATCACTTGGTGAGAGGGAACCAGGTCTACACGCAAGGGTCAGGGACCCCTACAGCCTGGAGAGAGCACCCAGGCAAGGCTTTCACAGTACATCGCTTGGTGAGAAGAAACCAGGTCTGCACGCAAGGGTCAGGGACCCCTCCAGCCTGGAGAGAGCATCCGTCAAAGCTTTCACAGTGCATCACTTGGTGAGGGGGAACCAGGTCTGCAAGCAAGGGTCAGGGACCCCCTGCAGCCTGGAGAGAGCATCCAGGCAAAGCTTTCACAGTCCATCACTTGGTGAGAGGAAACCAGGTCTGCACGCAAGGGTCAGGGACCCCTACAGCCTGGTGAGAGCACCCAGGCAAGGCTTTCACAGTGCATCGCTTGGTGAGAGGGAACCAGGTCTGCACGCAAGGGTCAGGGACCCCTACAGCCTGTAGAGAGCATCCGTCAAGGCTTTCACAGTGCATCACTTGCTGAGAGGGAACCAGGTCTGCACGCAAGGGTCAGGGACCCCCCCTACAGCCTGGAGAGAGAATTCAGGCAAGGCTTTCACAGTGCATCACTTGGTGAGAGGGAACCAGGTCTGCACGCAAGGGTCAGGGACCCCTCCAGCCTGGCGAGAGCATCCATGTAAAGCTTTCACAGTGCATCACTTGCTGAGAGGGAACCAGGTCTGCATGCAAGGGTCAGGGACCCCTCCAGCCTGGCGAGAGCATCCGTCAAGGCTTTCACAGTGCATCACTTGGTGAGAAGGAACCAGGTCTGCACGCAAGGGTCAGGGACCCCTCCAGCCTGGAGAGAGCACCCAGGCAAGGCTTTCACAGTGCACCACTTGGTGAGAGGAAACCAGGTCTGCATGCAAGGGTCAGGGACCCCACCAGCCTGGAGAGAGCATCCAGGCAAAGCTTTCACAGTGCATCACTTGGTGAGAAAGAACCAGGTCTGCACGCAAGGGTCAGGGACCCCCCAGCTTGGAGAGAGCACCCAGGCAAGGCTTTCACAGTGCATCACTTGCTGAGAGAGAACCAGGTCTGCACGCAAGGGTCAGGGACCCCCCAGCTTGGAGAAAGCAGCCAGGCAAGGCTTTCACAGTGCATCACTTGCTGAGAGGGAACCAGGTCTGCACGCAAGGTTCGGGGACCCCCTCCAGCCTGGAGAGAGCCCCCAGGCAAGGCTTTCAGAGTGCATCACTTGGTGAGAGGGAACCAGGTCTGCACGCAAGGGTCAGGGACCCCTACAGCCTGTAGAGAGCATCCGTCAAGGCTTTCACAGTGCATCACTTGCTGAGAGGGAACCAGGCCTGCACGCAAGGGTCAGGGACCCCCCATACAGCCTGGAGAGAGCATCCAGGCAAGGCTTTCACAGTGCATCACTTGGTGAGAGGGAACCAGGTCTGCACGCAAGGGTCAGGGACCCCTCCAGCCTGGCGAGAGCATCCAGGTAAAGCTTTCACAGTGCATCACTTGCTGAGAGGGAACCAGGTCTGCATGCAAGGGTCAGGGACCCCTCCAGCCTGGCGAGAGCATCCGTCAAGGCTTTCACAGTGCATCACTTGGTGAGAGGGAACCAGGTCTGCACGCAAGGGTCAGGGACCCCTCCAGCCTGGAGAGAGCACCCAGGCAAGGCTTTCACAGTGCACCACTTGGTGAGAGAGAACCAGGTCTGCACGCAAGGGTCAGGCCCCCCCACCCAGCCTGGAGAGAGCATCCAGGCAAGGCTTTCACAGCGCATCACTTGGTGAGAGGAAACCAGGTCTGCATGCAAGGGTCAGGGACCCCTCCAGCCAGGAGAGAGCACCCAGGCAAGGCTTTCACAGTGCACCACTTGGTGAGAGAGAACCAGGTCTGCACGCAAGGGTCAGGGACCCCTCCAGCCTGGCGAGAGCATCCGTCAAGGCTTTCACAGAGCACTACTTGGTGAGAGGGAACCAGGTCTGCACGCAAAGGTCAGGGACCCCTCCAGCCTGGAGAGAGCACCCAGGCAAGGCTTTCAAGTGCACCACTTGGTGAGGGAGAACCAGGTCTGCACGCAAGGGTCAGGGACCCCCCCAGCCTGGAGAAAGCATCCAGGCAAGGCTTTCACAGTGCATCACTTGATGAGAGAGAACCAGGTCGGTCTGCACGCAAGGGTCAGGGACCCCCCCAGCCTGGAGAGAGCACCCAGGCAAGGCTTTCACAGTGCATCACTTGGTGAGAGGGAACCAGGTCTGCACGCAAGGGTCAGGGACCCCTCCAGCCTGGAGAGAGCATCCGTCAAGGCTTTCACAGTGCATCACTTGGTGAGAGGGAACCAGGTCTGCACGCAAGGGTCAGGGACCCCTCCAGCCTGGAGAGAGCATCCGTCAAGGCTTTCACAGTGCATCACTTGGTAAGAGGGAACCAGGTCTGCACTCAAGGGTCAGGGACCCCTACAGCCTGGAGAGAGCACCCAGGCAAGGCTTTCACAGTGCATCACTTGGTAAGAGGGAACCAGATCTGCACTCAAGGGTCAGGGACCTCTACAGCCTGGAGAGAGCATCCGTCAAGGCTTTAACAGTGCATCACTTGGTGAGAGGGAACCAGGTCTACACGCAAGGGTCAGGGACCCCTACAGCCTGGAGAGAGCACCCAGGCAAGGCTTTCACAGTACATCGCTTGGTGAGAAGAAACCAGGTCTGCACGCAAGGGTCAGGGACCCCTCCAGCCTGGAGAGAGCATCCAGGCAAAGCTTTCACAGTCCATCACTTGGTGAGAGGAAACCAGGTCTGCACGCAAGGGTCAGGGACCCCTACAGCCTGGTGAGAGCACCCAGGCAAGGCTTTCACAGTGCATCGCTTGGTGAGAGGGAACCAGGTCTGCACGCAAGGGTCAGGGACCCCTACAGCCTGTAGAGAGCATCCGTCAAGGCTTTCACAGTGCATCACTTGCTGAGAGGGAACCAGGTCTGCACGCAAGGGTCAGGGACCCCCCCTACAGCCTGGAGAGAGAATTCAGGCAAGGCTTTCACAGTGCATCACTTGGTGAGAGGGAACCAGGTCTGCACGCAAGGGTCAGGGACCCCTCCAGCCTGGCGAGAGCATCCATGTAAAGCTTTCACAGTGCATCACTTGCTGAGAGGGAACCAGGTCTGCATGCAAGGGTCAGGGACCCCTCCAGCCTGGCGAGAGCATCCGTCAAGGCTTTCACAGTGCATCACTTGGTGAGAAGGAACCAGGTCTGCACGCAAGGGTCAGGGACCCCTCCAGCCTGGAGAGAGCACCCAGGCAAGGCTTTCACAGTGCATCACTTGGTGAGAGGAAACCAGGTCTGCATGCAAGGGTCAGGGACCCCGCCAGCCAGGAGAGAGCACCCAGGCAAGGCTTTCACAGTGCACCACTTGGTGAGAGAGAACCAGGTCTGCACGCAAGGGTCAGGGACCCCTCCAGCCTGGCGAGAGCATCCGTCAAGGTTTTCACAGAGCACCTCTTGGTGAGAGGGAACCAGGTCTGCACGCAAGGGTCAGGGACCCCTCCAGCCTGGAGAGAGCACCCAGGCAAGGCTTTCAAGTGCACCACTTGGTGAGGGAGAACCAGGTCTGCACGCAAGGGTCAGGGACCCCCCCAGCCTGGAGAAAGCATCCAGGCAAGGCTTTAACAGTGCATCACTTGATGAGAGAGAACCAGGTCGGTCTGCACGCAAGGGTCAGGGACCCCCCCAGCCTGGAGAGAGCACCCAGGCAAGGCTTTCACAGTGCATCACTTGGTGAGAGGGAACCAGGTCTGCACGCAAGGGTCAGGGACCCCCCCAGCCTGGAGAGAGCACCCAGGCAAGGCTTTCACAGTGCATCACTTGATGAGAGGAAACCAGGTCTGCATGCAAGGGTCAGGGACCCCGCCAGCCTGGAGAGAGCACCCAGGAAAGGCTTTCACAGAGCACCACTTGGTGAGAGGGAACCAGGTCTGCACGCAAGGGTCAGGGACCCCTCCAACCTGGAGAGAGCACCCAGGCAAGGCTTTCAAGTGCATCACTTGGTGAGAGGGAACCAGGTCTGCACGTAAGGGTCAGGGACCCCTCCAGCCTGGAGAGAGCATCCGTCAAGGCTTTCACAGTGCATCACTTGGTAAGAGGGAACCAGGTCTGCACTCAAGGGTCAGAGACCCCTACAGCCTGGAGAGAGCACCCAGGCAAGGCTTTCACAGTGCATCACTTGGTAAGAGGGAACCAGATCTGCACTCAAGGGCCAGGGACCTCTACAGCCTGGAGAGAGCATCCGTCAAGGCTTTCACAGTGCATCACTTGGTGAGAGGGAACCAGGTCTGCAAGCAAGGGTCAGGGACCCCCTCCAGCCTGGAGAGAGCATCCAGGCAAAGCTTTCACAGTGCATCGCTTGATGAGAGGGAACCAGGTCTGCACGCAAGCGTCAGGGACCCCTACAGCCTGGTGAGAGCATCCAGGCAAGGCTTTCACAGTGCATCACTTGGTGAGAGGGAACCAGGTCTGCACGCAAGGGTCAGGGACCCTCTCCAGCCTGGAGAGAGCACCCAGGCAAGGCTTAAACAGTGCATCGCTTGGTGAGAGGAAACCAAGTCTGCACGCAAGGGTCAGGGACCCCCTACAGCCTGTAGAGAGCATCCGTCAAGGCTTTCACAGTGCATCACTTGCTGAGAGGGAACCAGGTCTGCACGCAAGGGTCAGGGACCCCCCCTACAGCCTGAATAGAGCATCCAGGCAAGGCTTTCACAGTGCATCACTTGGTGAGAGGGAACCAGGTCTGCACGCAAGGGTCAGGGACCCCTACAGCCTGTAGAGAGCATCCGTCAAGGCTTTCACAGTGCATCACTTGCTGAGAGGGAACCAGGTCTGCACGCAAGGGTCAGGGACCCCTCCAGCCTGAGAGAGCATCCGTCAAGGCTTTCACAGTGCATCACTTGGTGAGCGGGAACCAGGTCTGCACGCAAGGGTCAGGGACCCCTCCAGCCTGGAGAGAGCATCCGTCAAGGCTTTCACAGTGCATCGCTTGGTGAGAGGGAACCAGGTCTGCACGCAAGGGTCAGGGACCCCTCCAGCCTGGAGAGAGCATCCGTCAAGGCTTTCACAGTGCATCACTTGGTGAGAGGGAACCAGGTCTGCACGCAAGGGTCAGGGACCCCCCCCCCAGCCTGGAGAGAGCACCCAGGGAAGGCTTTCACAGTGCATCACTTGGTGAGAGGGAACCAGGTCTGCATGCAAGGGTCAGGGACCCCTCCAGCCTTGTGAGAGCATCTGTCAAGGCTTTCTCAGTGCATCACTTGGTAAGAGGGGACCAGGTCTGCACTCAAGGGTCAGGGACCCCTACAGCCTGGAGAGAGCACCCAGGCAAGGCTTTCACAGTCCGTCACTTGGTAAGAGGGAACCAGGTCTGCACGCAAGGGTCAGGGACCCCTCCAGCCTGGAGAGAGCATCCGTCAAGGCTTTCACAGTGCATCACTTGGTGAGAGGGAACCAGGTCTGCACGCAAGGGTCAGGGACCCCCTCCAGCCTGGAGAGAGCATCCAGGCAAAGCTTTCACAGTCCATCACTTGGTGAGAGGAAACCAGGTCTGCACGCAAGGGTCAGGGACCCATACAGCCTGGTGAGAGCACCCAGGCATGTCTTTCACAGTGCTTCGCTTGGTGAGAGGGAACCAGGTCTGCACGCAAGGGTCAGGGACCCCCCCCCCGCCTGGAGAGAGCATCCAGGCAAGGTTTTCACAGTGCATCGCTTGCTGAGCGGGAACCAGGTCTGCACACAAGGGTCAGGGACCCCCCCAGCCTGGAGAGAGCATCCAGGCAAGGCTTTCACAGTGCATCACTTGGTGAGAGAGAACCAGGTCTGCACGCAAGGGTCAGGGACCCCCCCAGCTTGGAGAGAGCACCCAGGCAAGGCTTTCACAGTGCATCACTTGCTGAGAGGGAACCAGGTCTGCACGCAAGGTTCGGGGACCCCCTCCAGCCTGGAGAGAGCCCCCAGGCAAGGCTTTCACAGTGCATCACTTGGTGAGAGGGAACCAGGTCTGCACCCAAGGGTCAGGGACCCCTACAGCCTGTAGAGAGCATCCGTCAAGGCTTTCACAGTGCGTCACTTGGTAAGAGGGAACCAGGTCTGCACGCAAGGGTCGAGGACCCCCTCCAGCCTGGAGAAAGAGAACCCAGGCAAAGCTTTCACAGTGCATCACTTGGTGAGAGGGAACCAGGTCTGCACGCAATGGTCAGGGACCCCCTCCAGCCTGGAGAGAGCATCCGTCAAGGCTTTCACAGTGCATCGCTTGGTGAGAGGGAACCAGGTCTGCACGCAAGGGTCAGGGACCCGTCCAGCCTGGAGAGAGCATACAGGCAAAGCTATTTAGTGCAGTAGCTGGCAAGTTTAAGCCAAAACTACCAACCAGCATCTGGGACCACAAAGACAGGATTTCTAAGCCTGAGGAAGGCTGGGGAAAGACAGACATTTCTCCGACAACGAAGGAGTGGGTGAAGTTAGATGAGGAGAATCTGACAAGAACTGCCTTTTATCCAGGGGAAGAGTGACGCCCCTCTGGGTCAAGAAGCCACCTCCTTTTTGTTTAGTTAGCTTACTGTGTAAGGGACAGAGTTAGGATTTTGACACTGGACAGTGGGACTTTTATATTGGACATTCTGACACTAGTTATTTCCATTAAGGTAGGGAAACCCCCTCTAAGAGTTAGGGCGAGTTAGGTTTTTTTTTCTTTTGCACCCTTAAATAAACATTTTATAGCGAACACCATGACCCCTCTGTGTTAGAGTTTTACTTCTGCACCCTTACAGAACCCACAGCCCAACAGTGTTTGCTCAATATCGGCAGGTGCAGAGCCTGAAGAGGGAGACCAACGTGAAGCGCAGGCTGGAGTTCCGGCCTGCAGAGCCTTTAAAAACACCACCTACCAGTAATCTCAGAAATCAGTGGTGGGATAAGACGAGGCCAACCGGAGGAGACCCCTGAATCCATGCAGTTCCAGGGAACAGGGAGAGAACTCGCCAGAGATCAGTGTGAAGTCCAGGAAAAGACGGGACATCCTCATGGAATCAAAATGGCCACACCCATTTCATTAGCTCTGTCCAATGTGCTAATGTAGGCCAGTAAGAGGAGGAACCATTTTCCCATTCCTCCAATACAGTTGCACGTTTCAGAAAGAGAACCCCTGAGCCAATCACAAAGGAGGATAGTAAGTGGAACTAGGGGGTGCCTATAAAAGAGGCAGTGGCAAAAGGGAGATCAGATGTAAAAGCAGGATAGTTAGTTTCGAGGAGCAGGCAGCAGGAAGACCAGGCACACAAAGCGAACTAGAATAACCAGGAGCAGAGCGGTAGAAGCCAGAGCGCTCTCTGATCCCAACCCTGGGGTGGTGCACTGTGGGAGGATAACATGGAGTCGGGAGGGGGAATTAGTCCGGGAAGACTGGGAGGAACCCCTTTTTGAATTTCCCTGCAAGCCTTTCCTTTTGATGCCTTTTTGCCAATAAAAAAATCGAATTTCACTAAAGTGAATTACAGGTCCCAGAATCCCATAGGGACTGAGATGAAGAAGAGGGCTGAAGAGGCATGTAGAAAGGAAGGGCAGGCAATTAACAATAAGGGCCTGCATCTGAAGGCAATTGCCCACCTAAGAAGTGGAAAAGGCAGAAGCAGGAGAGGGGGGAGTATAATGGAAGTATAATGGAGCTGGAGCAGGAGCTGGAAGGCTGGCAGTATTAGTAGATTGAGAAGAACATGAGGTTGGCAGTTCACAAGGACGTGTGTTCACTTAAGGGATGCCGGGGCAAGAGGAAAACAGATTCTACCTGCAAGTCCTAAGAGAGTCCTGTGTTCTCAAACCCTGCTTGGTCGTGGCTGCACTGAGAGAGACGTGCCATGGTTAAGTGTTCCCTGGTGCGCCTAGTGGCTGTGCATGCAGAGCCGTGGAGTGATGCAAGCCGAGGGACAGAGGAGAGCAGGAAACTCTCTGTGGTTGAGGCCGGACCAAAATCACATATGCTGCCCAGGGGTGTGGGTCCCTAGAGTGGCTAAAGTAGTAGCAGAAGAATCAGATGTCGGGAAGGGAAAGTAGCCTGCAAATGCAGTGTTCCTGGAGCCGGTGAGTGAAGCTGCGTGTGCAGGTTCACTTTAAAACCTTTGCCTCTAGCGGTTGCAAGCTCTATAATAACTTGCGTAAGAGTGAGAGTGAGTAAAAGTTGTTAGTCGCCGTGACAAATCCTTTTAACAATGAAAATGCATCACACAAGCTTCTAATGCAGTGTGAGTGCCCATGTATAAAAGAAAAATGTCACTTTCTGTTGTTGAACTGTTGTAAAGACTACCAGAGTGGTTGCGTGTGAACAATTAAGAAGTGGAATGCTTTACAAATCACCTGGAAACCTAAAGCTGATTTTCTCAAAGTGTTAAAAGGCATATTCCATCAAAGAGAGGTTGTGTGTGAACAATTGTGGTTCCAGATCGGAGCCAGAGTATGACTCTGAATTAATAAAGGGGAATCCAATTCCCGGGCCTTTAAAGTGAAAGATCGTCCTCCGAGTGGCTGTGCGCACCTTAGTCAGTTTCTCTTCTTAAGATTGATCCTCGTAACACCCAGAACAAGTCTTCTATAAATGCAGAAGTTGCTGAACTGAAGTAGGCAAATCCTCCTATAGTGAAACCATCTCTGTTGAGTTCTATTCACCCACACTCTGAGGTTGGTAAAGTTGTTGAAAGTCCAGAGTCTTGTGATACAAGTGTGTCATTGTTATCCAAAGCTGGAAGAGTGGCAATACAGATTGAGGGTAATCTCTGGAACCACGAAGGTGTGATTGAAGCTGGGGAAGGGAGCTGGGTGCTTGGAAGAAGATTAACACACCAATCGGTATTACCGAGTCTGTTGAAGTTGAAAGAGGAGCAGTCTGGAAGCAGCAGCAGGTTATAGTGGTGTCAATATGGGAGGCGGAAGAGGCAGCCTTTTTTTATAGCATAGAAAAGAAGAGTGCCTTGCCTACCTGTGGAGGTCGAAGAAGTGTTGTCTTTAAAACACCGAATAATTCAAGGTGAAATGGAACTAGCAGAACAATGGTTGTGTATAGTACTGTCAGAGCATTTTACCCTGAAGTTGGTTGAAGCAGTAGCATACCGTGGAACAAAGGAGCCTGTTCCCATGGTAACAGTACTGGAAGGGAGTTGTCAAGAGGAAAACAACACCCTAAGAAGCATCCTGACAGTTATACCAAAGACACTGCAGAGGTCCGAAATAGAAATGAAGTTGGTGAAGTAGAAGTGGTTTCTTTATTCTTTGAACTTGGTCAAATCAATCCTGGAAGCAGGTTATCCAGGATTACCATTGGGGCTGCTTTCTTGGCTGGAATTGGAAGGGGTTCTTTTCAACAGAAAGCTGCATAACTGTTACAAGGGGATTTTTGTTTGGTTCAATACTTTACTTTTCTTTTTGAACATTTGGGAGAAATTGACTTTGAGCAATCCTGTGAAAGGATTGCTCAACCCAGGATCGCAGAGAGGGCTCTTTCCCCCACCTCTGCGACACCAAGTTCAGCCGCAACCCCTTCCTCTGCTGCAGGAGCAGTGGGGTCACCGTATGCACCGTCCTGCGCACCTTCCATGAATAAAGTGAGCATGCCCGTGCATCGTGTTGGCCACATTCTGGCCCTGTGATCCACAGATGTGGATAATTAACTTGCAGCCTTCCAATTGTTTATTTTTCTAAAGCTGCCACCTGCTTTCAAGAAGGCCGCCTGCCTTTGTATGAGGAGGGCGTTGCGTTGCTTGAATTCCATACATCCGCCGGCTGGCGGAAGCCGGGCCGCATCCGAGAAGGCTCGTGAGGAAAAGATCCTGTTTGCGCCTGTTCGCGCTTAGGAGCGTGGTGCCGGCACTCCCCCCTGCTTGTGCTCATAAAAGGTAGCCTACATCAGATCTTCACTGACCCTGACTCTCTCACTCGCCCCATGGCCCTACCACTGTCAATTAGACACTTAACAGACTCTTAAAGTGATTATTGTCCACGCAATGCCGGGCCCAGTCTGCCCTGTAATTGTATTGCCAATCAATTGTGCTGAAAAACTGTTTTTGCCCACATTGTGCCGTGCCCACCCTCTACATACCAGTGTATCCTACTACGCTACCCCGGCCATCACATATGCGTACATTCCAGTACACTCCCTACACCATTCTCTCGCTATACTTCCTCATTGCACTGGTACTCATATTAGCCACATTCTTACACACGGATCCAGTCACTTTGCTGATGTCCAACACACACCTCTCCTCCCACCTTCCTCATAAGCCTGCATGGCTGAGGGCCTTTCCTAGCCAACATTGCCTCTATGAGCAACCTCACCGCCATCCCTGGCTCCCTAACCCATCTAGGAACCAGGAGCTCTAGGCTTAGAGTACGCACCGAGCCCTCACTGCACCCTTGCCTCCCCAACCCCACGGCTAGAAGAAATCTCAAATTAGGCTCTCGCACTCACATCACACACTCACCCCCACACAACACCACGGCCAAGCTCACTCATGGCAGGCACGCTTCATCACGCCTTGATGTATTGATCACACAAATACCCCAGTGAACAAACCGGGATAGACCTGCCCAAAACCTACACTGGGGTGAACGCACAAGTACCCCAGGTTGGGGTTAAGAAAACATGTCAATACGCCAGATTGAGCAGGTCCGTAGCCCGCCCCGGGAAGAGATATTGGTGACCCTATATCGGAGTATAGAACTCGAATTACCCAAGTACCGTGCCTACCCAATGTGAACTATTTGACAAGGAATGACTGAATCTTGTTGCCACTGTGAACACCAATTTCTCTTGGCTCGGAAGAGCTTTTCAAGGGGACGAGATAGTCAGAACTGTTTTGAGCACTTGACCAGGATCGTATGGTTATCTGAAAAGAAAGACTGAAAAATATTTTTGGTATTTGGACAGTCCTTATCAGATTGGAGGAGAATCTGCAAACTCTTTGGTGGGGGTCTGAAGACCAGCCTCCACGTAGTTACTAAGGAGGCGAAGTAACCCTAGTCTATGTTGAAACTTCAACTTTGTTTTCTTGCCTTTCTTTATAGTAGTACGACAGAGGTTAGGCTAGAGTACCTTTGCACAGAGAACAGTGATTATTTTTGCAAGTCATCCTGACAAGCACCCATTTGTCTTCTTCTAGAATAGGGACAACGATCTAGAAATAGGGATTAGACAAGATTTCCTTTTCATTTTGAATAAAGAAAATGATGCTCTTCATTGCCTCTATATCTGACCTATCAGAAATGCCATAGTTTAGTGTTTAATAATATGTTAAATACTAACTGTGAAGGCATCATGAAGCAAGACACAGACAACAGGCTTAAAGTTCAAACAAAAGATATATATTAACTTGAATGTCCGGATGGTTGAAGGCCTAACTTGCCCTATGCTAAGGTGGGATTTCCCACCTGAACCAGACTAAGGAAGTGTCAGTCTAGAAAAATGGATACCTCTCATGATTGACGGCAAATGTATTTTGGTGGCTGTGGGCCAACCGTCTCATGCACGATAGGATAGAAGTACAGGTTTCTGAGTTTACCAATGAACGGCCATTTTGATGTAACAAGGATCGCCATTTTGCGTTCTAACAATTGCTCATTGCTTTCTGTTCTTATTGCTTCGCAGCACATTTTCTGCTTACACTGCTCGACTGTTAATATTGTTGTCTGAATGTGAAAGGACAAGGCCGCAGGGCCGCGAGGCTAATAAGAGTTCGTTGAAACACAACGTAGACAGCGCCGGGAAGGAATCCCCGGCTCCCTCCCGAATGTAGCCTTGAAGCAGAGCCGCAGGGCATTTAATCATTTCACAGCTGCCAGCCAGTCTCGTTATATGGTAGAATATGTTAGAATAAAGCAGCTAAAGGCTTGAATTATGCTCTTCTTACGGCCCCCCTTTACCGAGCCCTGTAGAGCGTATCCACTCCCAGGACACGAATAGCACCTCATAGATAGCAAGGTCTGGAATGTGACTCTCCCCCCGTATGTAGCTCGCTTCCAAGAACAGAAGCACTGTGTTCTGTTCAACAACTAAAAGATGCCTCCGCACTTGCAAAATTGCATATTGTTATTAGAATAGATATTTCAAGGTGTCATAAGTGTCATAATTGTTGAAAGTGTCCATCATCACACCAAGTTCAAAGAAACCCAATAAAGGGGGGTGTTAAACATGTCATAGCTGATTGTATGATATGCATTTTGTATATATGTAACTGATGTACGTAATTCACTCTCTTGCGTCCCTCGAGGTCTAGAGATGCACGTCGCGGGGCGTGAGACCGAGTTGGCCAACTGAGACTATTTGCTTTGCAATAAACCCTAGCTTTGGGAATACAACCTTGTGTCTGGCGTATCTATCGTGTGTGGTGACTTTCCTTGTTTCCATAGACGTGAGGGATCCCTAGGGGCACCTTTCAGAAGGTCTGAGTCAAAGAGTTCAACTTAATAGTCTGTCTGTGTTCAACTTAGTTCTGAGATTCTTCCAGCTCATAGCTTCCTCTCAGCTCCCCTTCCCCAAGCAAAGGAAGTGCCATGAAAAAGAGTCTTGAAGTTTACCTTTCCCCAGTTCAAAGTCATATAGTTCTGAGTCACTCCTGGGGTTCTCTTCCCCAAGTTTCAAATACCACAATCGAAACAAAAGGGTGTCTTGAGACTTCAACCACAAGACAACACATATAAACGTGCCACGCCTCAGGGTTCCTTTCCCCAAGAATTCAATGTCTCACGCATGTTCCTGGTTCCTTGCTCCTGTGCACAAACTACCTTCACCTGCTTCCCTTTATTGCTTTTGGGATTTAGGGGGTGCTCTTTGGGCTCCTCTGGTTTCTCCTTAGACACCTTGTGACTCTGCCACCATGTGCCACACACCCCTTTTCAATTGGTAACCTTGTCACACTGCTCACTCCTTAAGCTTTACTGTTTAGGCTTCCTTCATAGTGCAACAATCATTTCATGTTATTCAATTATAGTTCAAAGTTGCATGCAGTCTTATGTAGCTTGATTATATTCAACTTGAATATTGGAGTCTGTTCGTTATGCAACATGTATTCAGCGTTTTACTGGTGTGCTTCAATGTTAAGTGTTCTTTTTTAGTTCGGTATTTAATATGCATTCACTTCCGAGTTCATTAGTGATATTATATGTTAGTCATTTATTACACGCCTATACACAAGTGTTTCACACATTCAGCATTTTACTGGTCTGTTTTATAGTCAAACTTCCCTTTTAGTTCGGTATTCAATGTGCGTTGCTTTTCAGTATTTTCATTACTTTGTTGAAGACTTTTGAAAACGTTCCTTTAAGGTTTGCGACCACTTCAACATACTTAATTAGTTCAAAAAGGAAGAATTTAGGGTGGACCCCAGGGACATTGTACCATGGTGTTTGCACAACAAACTAGACCAGCCTGGGTTGAGCATTAAAGAGTTTATTACAGTCTGCTGCTAACTACTAGACAAAAAAACAATCAAATAGTTGAGGAGATGGGACTGATCTTCAACCTATTCCACTTATCCTAGACTTTTTTGTCCTATTCTTCCTTTTCCAAACTCAAAAATACAACTATTGGTCAAAATTAGGTTAAAAAAATCAAGCTGTGACAGATGGCTTGACTAACTCACAGAGTCGAAAGACGTTTCAAGGGATTCATTGACCAATACAGCAAATACACCAATGGATTCATTTATGAAACGATAATGAGATTTATCCAGACAGATAGGCAATTGTTTGATCAAAAGGCACCGGCTGGAAATTGGGTTTGGGAAGTGGCGCTAGTGCCGTCCCTCTCTCTGTCGTCTCCCGTGAAATTCCCTCCCTAGCCCAGGCATCCATAACCCCTGGTTAGTACTGCCAACTGGTAACCCCTACAGTTTGCATACTGCCTTCTCCTAATGTTGGTGTCCCTGTATGCAGGCTGTATAATCTCCCTTATGGAACTCCTACATGGCCCTAGACTATTGTTGGTTTGTTCTAATGGGTGGTGTATGTGTGCCGTTTCATCTTCAAACCCTTTGTATCTCCCTACTATTTTCTGTGTCTCCCTGCTCTCCTCCATCCTACCTACTGCACCCACCTTGCCTACTCCTGACATATTCCTCTCGGTTACATGTGATTTTAACAAATTGATAATAACGAATAACATTTTGATCTAAACATTTTTAATGAAAAAAATACCTTTGTTTAAAATCCCACCCCAGCCCCTCCCCACCCGTTTTAACCCCTTACCCCATCCCATACATAGATTTTGAAAAATCAGTATTTATTTAGTTAGTTTAGATCAAAATTTTATTCAGTTCTATCGATTCGCTAAAATCCCTGCATACCCTTTTTCCTCTGTCTCTCAGATGTTTTTTCCTCTCCTACCACATATCTCCACCCTCCATTGTTACTACCTTCTCTCTGATCTTACCACTCTCTTTTCTACTTTACTACTACTCTGCCTGCTCCACACCACTACTACTGTCCCTGTGCCACACTACGATTACTCTCCCGCGCTACCACTCATCTCACTGCTAATACTGCTGCTTCCCCCTCTCCTCACTTCCCTCTCTTGACTTCCACGCTTCTTGTCCTCGTTGCCCCCTTTGATGTTACTCCCACTTCTGTCCTACGCCCCTCTCCTCACACCGCACTTCTACACCCCTCTCTACCAGCCTCACTCTCCTCCAACTCTCACTCGTTCTCACACTCACCACTACTTCCCCACTTCCCTAGTCTATCCCTGATATCTCTCACACACCTGCTATGCAGCGCCTCCCCATTCCTGCACTACACTACACTACAAACATCTCACCCTAGCTAAGCTCTCCAACATTGAGCTCCTGTGTCTGTCCTCTGCCGGGTCTCTGTCCACCTACTGCTCCTTCTGTCACCTCACCGTACAACCCACTTGCTTTTGTAGTGTGAGACTGGTGGTTCTGTGCCGTGCTCCCCTTCCCATTGGCTGCAGCGCTCACCTGACACTCTGCAACAATCAGTGCTTCTCTCAGTGTTTCTCTAGTTTTGAAGAAGAATCTAAATACCAATTTTCACATCTGTAACATCTTTGGTTTTCCTCATAAACAAATTCACCCCCTTAAGGACGGAATTTCCAAAAATCCTTCCTTAGTGGGCGCCTATGTTATGAAAACAATGTACCTTCCAAATGTTACGATCCGTTGAGGAGTCAGTCAGTCAGTCAGTCAGGACTTTCTTCTTATATATAAAAATGAAGCATTAATGCAGGCAGTTGAAGAACGGCGCACTCTTCCCGTTGGTTTAATAATAAACACGGACTCCTGGGAACTCCGTTCAAAGTCCTTTATTAGACATGGGTGGAGAAGGATGGACGGAAAAAGTGGCAACTACGCGTTTCACCCTGGGGGGCTTTGTCAGATTGTATGGATCAGTGTACGTGTTGCTTTATTGACATACATTTAGTGTGCATTTTACATTTCTATTGTGTAGTACGTGTCGTATTGGTTTGGCTAGGATAATGCCGTCCGCCATGTTGGTATGTGTCTGCATTGGGAAACAGTATGTTATCCCACATTGTTTTCGGACTGTGTGTTGTCATAAATGTCTGCCTGCATCACAGTGGTCCAAGTGGACGCAAGCTTGAAAATGATCTTTGCTAACCTTTCTTCCGGACAATAGACCGTCTTGGCTGTATGTGGTGGAACTATGCTGGCAACATCTATATAATGCACGGTCATTTTCATATATTGGTTGGAATGTCTCTTTAGAAATAAAATGCATAGTGCCCTTGGATAGAACCCACAGTTGTATTAACTCATGAACATGCATTGGATTTTAACAGAAGTCAGTGGTATTCTAGAGATAAAGTGCGTGCTGCATCGTGCTTTGACACATGTTGCTAAAATGCATATTTGTTCAAGCAGCGTTACTTGATGTTATTGAAACTGGATGCTTTGTGCGTAATTATGGCAGGTATAACCTAAGAATCCACGTGACCATGCCACTGAAAAACAGTGTCATGGCATTGAAATGCATATGGCCATGACTGCATTAGTTGGGATTTGTTTGATAAAGTGCAGAGTGCTCATTGTAAACCCTGTGTCCGTCATGCTGTGTAGAGATACGTTGGACTCGGCGACCTTGCCAGTGGTTATACAGTAAAGTGCCTAGTGCATAGTACTTGCAATGTTTCACAATTCAGACTCCTAAACCTGCATAACATTTTAGCAGCATTGAATGGTATATTAGCCATAAGGTGCATAGTGCGTCGGACTGTGCAACATAGCGCTAAAGTGCATATTTATTTAAGCAGCGTTGCTTGATGTTAAATCAAGGTGCTTTGTGCGTAGTTATGGCCGGTGTAGCCTATGAATCCAAATGACTGTGACATTGAAAAAACATTGTCATGCAATTAAAGTGCTTGTGGTCATGACCGGCCTGGTCGGGATTTGCTTAATGTAGAGCAGAGCGCATATTATAAGTCCTGTGTCCGTCGTGCTGTGTTGAGATGCGTTGGATTCGGCGACCTTGCATAGTGCATACTCCTTGCAATGTTTCACAATTCAGGCCTGGGTGTGTAGTAAATAATGGGCAGTGCCTGATCATGGGATTCAGATACTGAGTTTGTGTTGCCTGAGAATTCTCATAATGACTCGAATATGGCAAATGCTGCTCTTACTGATCCTTGGTGTGCAATTTAAAAACCAACAAAGAAAATCATTTTTTTGTATGCTAAAATGACAATAATGATTAAAATCAACCTAATATTTTACTGGTATATCTACTCAGTTTCATTTGTTAAGTTCATAACATTTCAAAATGTTCCAATCGTTTCATAGTGGTGGCTCTTCAAGTTGCTCCATTAGTCTCCTACAAATGTATGCAGTTCCTCCTCTTTATTGTGCCCATTTGGGGTCTTGGTGTTATAGTCTATGATGTCACGACTTTCACCTTGTCTCAGTCTTTGCTCTCTATTGCCGACTCTTGGATGTTGATGTATGGTGTCTATGCCAAAATATTTAGAGGAAGATATATCACCTCCGCGCGCCTCATCAAAATGTTTGGCCAAAGGGTACGCTACATCGTGGCTTCTTATTGCCCTCAGATGTTGAAGTATTCAGATTTTAACTTCCGATTTCGTGTTGCATGTATAGCATAGTTTGCAACTGCAGGAGATCACATATATGAGAATTTCGTTGAACAGGTAATACATTTCTTGATTTTAATATCCCGCCCAGTACGTGGGTGGTTGTATTGTTTGATGTTCATATCAAATCTACATGCTTTGCATTTGGCACATTTTTGAAAACCAGTGAGTTTTTAAGCCATTCAGATGTAGTAGATGAGATGGCGATTGAAATAGACTGGGTGACAGTTCAGATTGTATAGATTTTGTTTTTCTAAATGTAATACTGGCATTGGATTGTATGTGTTGCCGAATAGCTGGGTCCCTTTGGAGGAGAAACCAGTGTTTGTCTAAGATGTTTCTCATTTCCTTCTCCCCATCATTAAATGCGTTAATGAATCTTATACAATCAGTTGTATCTTTGGACTTTGAGCTCTTTGTACTAGCTTTGCTAAGAATTTGCTGAAACACCACCAATGAAGGTTTATGTCCCAGGTGCAACTGTGAGACGGCCGACACTTATCACATGTTCTGGTCATGCACACACTTGAGGGGCTATTGGGCAGTCTGCAAAACGCTCGATGACATGGCCGACGAACCTATTGAATGGTCGCCAATGGTATACTTGTTGGGGGCCACGGGAAAGATGAATCCAACCTCGCGGAAACTGTTGAATGTAAGCCTTCTACTCGCCAAAAGAGCAATATTACTGAAGTGGAAAAGCAAGACCCCCCCCACTAAAAATGATTGGGGTAAAGATATGATATGGACAAATAACGAGGAAATTTATATAGATTCACTGCCAGAAGCCATTAGACCTAAAAATATATGGTCCAGATATAAACAATACCTCGCAGATCAAGTCGAAGGTGATAAACTGTAGAGATGTGTGATGGTTACTGTACTCCATCTCCGTACAAATTGCGTAATTTACATACTTATGTAGCTCGCTGTACCTGTGTGATACAATACATAAAGTTTATTAAAAAAAAAGAATGTGCTGAAACACTTGTGTATGCGCAATATATAAATAAACTATCATATCAATTTTGTCTCTGGTTAAGCTTGAACATTGGTAATTATTAATGACTGTATTTTGATATACTCTGGCATAGAATCTGGCTGCAGCCATTCTGGCATTTTTTTGACAAATTGTTTCTTCACTGCAATTTAGTTTTATACGCAAGAATTCCCCATATGATATGCTGTTTTTCAGGTTTGTGGGGTGGGCGCTGGTGGCATGTAGTACTGAGTTGGTGCTGGTGAGCGTTCGATAAACCTCTGTGGTAATAATTTAATTTATTACTTTGATTTTTATATTTAAATATCCCACCTTTTTTTTTTTTTTTTTTGTCATGGTGATCTGTACATTTAAGATTTTCATGTCCTGTGTTGAGGCGTTTGAAGAATGCCAACCATTCTGTATCTGGGCCCTCCCATAGGATTAAAAGATTGTCAATGTATCTACGCCACAGTATCACTTTGGTTGTGTAGATGCACATGGCGTCTGAGGCAAATACATTTTCCTCCCATGCCCCCAGGAAAAGATTAGCATACGTTGGAGCTACTGCTGTGCTCATTGCTGTTCGGCATACCTTGTTGAAAAACTGACCGTTGAACATAAAGAATTATGTAAGAGGCAAAAGGATAGCATGTCTAGTAACATCTGAGAATGCTCTCTCTAGCTAAAAGACCTGGTTGATGGGTATCGTTTAACTGCATTAATCCCTACTTGAGAGATGCATGTATACAGGGAAACCACGTCAAGAGTGATTAGTAGATATCCTTCCTTCCATGGGATTTGATCAATTTGTTTCAGGAAATTAGTTGTGTCTTTTGTATATGATGGCATGGTTTTGACGAAGGGAAAAGGGAATTTATCAATAAACCTGGAAGTGTTTTCAAGCAGAGAGTCTATTGAAGCCACTATAGGTCTTCCTGGCGGCTTCTATTTAGATGTCTGTATCTTCGGTATGAAATGTATAATTGGTATGGTGGGGTAATCTTTGGTTAGGTACTTCTTTTCTTCCCAGTTTAGTAAGCCTTGTTCGAACCATCCTTGTAACTTGAGATCATATTCGATTTTATATTCAGGATATGGATCAGTCTCTTTTTCGTAGCTGTTGACATCTTCAAGTTGTCGCAAGGCTTCTGTTTTGTAGTCCTTTGAGTTGAGCATTACCACATTCCTCCCTTTATCAGAAGATTGACTCATCCATTTGTAAACATTTCATGGCTTGCCATTGGGCTGTTGTCAGATTATGTTTGTTAAGCACACAAGGAGTTGATGCCAATTCTTTGAAGTCTTCAATTATTAAGTCCTCAAATGTTGGGAGTATTTTGTGCAGGCGCATTGCATTTAGATTTCCTGTTCAGGTTACTTGCTGTTGTCGTGGTGGTATCAATGGTGTTTGGGAGGGTCATGTTCTACTCGTTCCTGTGCAGAAGTGTTTCTACAACGTCTTCTACTTCATTTGATAATGATTCGAGAATACATAATGTGAAGATCTGCCCAAGGTGTGTAGCAGGGCAAATCAGCAGGGTAAAAGTACACCCCAAGGTGTGTAGCAGGGCAAATCAGCAGGGTAAAAGTACACCCCAAGGTGTTTAGCAGGGCAAAGCAGCAGGGTAAAAGTACACCCCAAGGTGTGTAGCAGGGCAAAGCAGCAGGGTAAAAGTACACCCCAAGGTGTGTAGCAGGGCAAAACAGCAGGGTCAAAGTACACCCCAAGGTGTGTAGCAGGGCAAAACAGCAGGGTCAAAGTACACCATACCTTTGAGTAAGTGTCAATCCTAAGAGGACTGCCAGTCCAGAAACGCAGTTCTCTGTCTACAAGAACGCTACTCAAAATTGCTGCAGCAGTTGAAAAGCATAAAGTGTGCACTAAATGGGATACATGATGGCTTATTGTGCGAGAGCAGCTGGTCCTATGCTGTTTATGTCCTGTGTTCTCATATGTTTTATGTCACCAGAAGATATTTGTACCCAAGACATAAAATGAACAACAATGCACCGTTTTTGTGTAGCGCTGATGTAAGACATTCGTGAGAAGATTCGGGGCTTGCAAATCCTTTAAAATTCGCCAAGACCTACAGGTCGAGAAACGTAGTTTACCTACTGGACCTATGGCAACGGATGACAAAAAAAGTAAATGCGCTTTTCCGTAAAATGGTGCATGTCACCATAAACCCACTTTCTTTGGCACACTGCTGCCACCACGAGGCCAGCCATGCACAGTGAAACCTTAATTTCGCATTTACTGCAAACAAAGTAAATGCGAAAAAAGTTTCCAACACCCCCTGCAAATGGTACTCTTTCCAAAAACCTACTCGACTATGCAAGTGGGCAAGTAGACTTTGCGAGCCCTGGCTGAGTGTCTGTAAAATGTAAAGGTGAGCTGCATAAATGGACACAAATAAATAGATATTGTAAAAAAAGCTCTGAAAACAGTTGGCCCCTTCGGGAGACAGCTGGCCAGTCCTAATACTAGAGCAAAGTGAGCTCTGGAGGCTCACTACAGTGCATGGTAGTGCAGTAGATCTGCAGATGGACAGGCTGGATGGAACTATGAATCCCACAGTGCACCTGTTTATGAATTTATATGTGCAATTCCCACCTCTTCCCGGGGTAAATATCATTTAAACTATGAGGTAGAGAGTATGTCAGACCCTGATGTGGTATGATAAACAGTTTAGATCAATGATTAAGCAAAAATAGAAAACTTTATTATTTAGTTTAAAACGTCTGAAATTATTCAGAGAACATATAATCATACACATTCATACAAGCGCATTAAGACTAATCCATATAATACAAGGAAAACGTATGACACAACTAATCTGTTCTGTCCTTACAGTAATCGTATTCTAGAGTAGTGACCGTATTTAATCTAGATAGAAATCTTCTCTACAGAGTTCTGTTAGGTCTATAGAGGTGAATATCAGTTTCAACCTCCTTTACGTTCTGATAGTTTCTCCTCGTGGCTATGGTGACGCTATTTCTCCTATGTCATGTAACCTATAACTCAACATGTTTCCGTTCTTGTTCACAAGCAGTCCCACACTAATGAAAAAGAAACGGTCAATGTTCCACAAGATGAACAAATCGAGTGGCGAAGCTTCAGGGGCAAATCCAAAAGCTAAGCCTAGTCCACAGTACTCAGAGGAGTGTCAGAGATGCCATAACGCAGGGAAAATCCAGGGACAATCCAAAATGTCCAAGCCAAGGTCACGAGCCAGAAAAAAACCAAGATGCCAAAAATCAGTGGAAAATCCAAAACGCAATCCAGAAAAACAGAGCCAAGTTTCAAAAATACCAGAGGCAGGATACCAGGAATCCACAAAGAAGAACACCAGGATGCCACTCACAGGAACGCTGAGAAGCAACTTCCACCCATGCCACGCAAGGCGCCGTGCAGAGGATCTCCCGGAGGGGCGCAGAGAGCACCTGCGTCACTGGAACAGGCGACGTGGAGAAAGAGGAGAGCAACACCAGATCCACATTGGCGGTGAGCTCGGAGGGTGAGGGCAACTCCGTAGCCAGCGCGGCGGTGACTGCATGACCGCTTCATATGTTTGAGCGGAGTCTCAGTAGCAACATGCTAGATACATTGGGGATATGCTACATGTTCAAGAAGCAGTGTCATCCATGTACTTTCTCACTGCACATGGGAGTAATGACTGCTAGAGGACAGGGTAAAGGTTATCTTAGCACTGGTGTTGGTTCGTCCGTGTGAGAGCAGATCCCTTAAAAAGACCACACCTTGGGTCTCATGTGACCACCCCCTACCAGCAGACAGGGGACAAGGAGTGGTGATCAGGAGATTCGCCTCACACCTCCCCAGACTCATCATACGCTAGTTTAGGGAGGCACTGGGGTCCCTTGGTCACCCCACCAAATGTCCCTAGAGCCAGGCAGGGCACCTTGTAACAGTGCTCCATTGCACGTGTCACAGAGCCCAGGGATGGTTACCGCTCCAGAAATAAAACTCCACAACTCACCCATAGAGGTTAATTAGAGGAGCAAACAAATAGTGCGGGGCAAAGTGTTCTTGTAGGACAGGAACTAGCATTTTACCCGACACTGTTGCTGCAAAATGAGGTGGAGAAAAAATAGCTTTTTGAATGAGAGAAGATATTCATTTTAGTAAAATAGATTTAAAAATAAGTGTTACTATTCAAAAGCAACGACAGATGAGTAAATGGTTGAAAAAAGAAAGCTTGTCTAGTGCTGCAAAGGAATTGATAATTGGATTCTGATTTGTTGAGTTTAGGAATTAGTGTAGAAATCTGTTATCCTTGATCATTATGAGTTTGACAAAGGATCGGTTGAAAGATTTTAGAAGTTTGCGCATTAAGTGTTCCAGTCATTCTGAGTTTCACAGATCCGTTCTGAGGAGACAGGTGGTACTGAGCGAAAGATGGTTAACTGAACAGGGCCAGGAAGTTAGCTTCTCCCTTTGGTGATGCTCGAGGTTCTAAAAATATTTTCCAGGTAAACATGATTTGAAATAATTGTCGACATATTTGTGTCACTACTAAAAAAATGCAGAAGAATTGCCAAACCCGTAACTAGAATGAAATAGTAATACATTTACATATCCTCTCTGAAGTGTACTGGAAGCGCCAGATGGCAAAAAGATGCTGGTTACAGTTCCATAAATATATGCACGTTTGTTTTAGTATAAATTGTTCTGTTCCAATTAGTAGAAATCATAAGCAGCCTTCATGGATTACATATTAAAACTGCAGTGAAACCATCAGACTCTTTAGGAAATGAGTGTAGAATTGCTTGATTATTTCTTTATTTATTGTGCAGGTCTACTTCATAAGAAAAACGGAGCACTGTTCAAAGATACCTGCATTATGAGTACCAATATCATTCACACAGTCCATACTAAAAGCTGAAGATAAATTAAAAGAAGCAACTTCACATCTTATTCATAAAAGTACAAAATAGCTGAAAAGCGGAAGGTCTCCCAAGCAGACAGCAGAAGGAAGAAAGAAGACATTATTATATTAGAGCCTGTCACAGAGGCCCTCGTGGAATGTACAGATGACTGCAGGTCCAACAGTTCAACACAAAATAAGATTCAGTAAATGGAAAAGTCTTAATGATCATGATACAAAGTCTCCCACCCTGGGGGCCAAGTACTCATGTTGCAGGGGGGTGGTCCGGTGTTATAGGGGTGGACTATCCATTCCTGGGTGCCTTGCATCCGGCTGACTGACACCAAGTCTCCTCCTTTGATCCAGGCCTAAATTCTGCTTTGTGGCAAGTCTCTTTGATCTCCCACAGTGTCGCCTCCAGCAACTGTACGTATAATTTGTGTAAGTGGATTTTGCAAACCAAACGGCCACCAAATTCCAGAACCGAGGTAAAGAAATCAATAACTATGTGTGTACGGAGCAAATATACATTAAAAGAAAGAAACGGAAAAGATTTAAGGAGAGCTTATTGATTAGATATCCAAGTAGAACCACAAGGAATTACACCCGTTATCATCAAAAAGAACAAACCTAAATAGAATAAAGTGAACACTGAAAAATACATAACATGCAATTAATACAATGGGAGACAGGAAACAGGATACGTGTATGAAGTACGTGATGACTCCTCTGGATTCATCACTGATTCCCCCCAGAGATCTCCTTCCATGTGATGAGGGGACGGCAGCCGCTACCTGATCCTGATCCTGACCCTGTGGGTGCAATCATGAGGGAGGATCACATGGGAGGTGACTGCTGTTGGGGGAAGGTGGTGACCCCATCCAGAGAGACGCAGTATTCTTCCCTTCTTAGAGAAGAAGACCTCATAATTCCTAAATTCTTGATGGCTTGTTGCCATACAAGTCCCTCCCCTTATAAAATACAGAATCCCCTCTCTTCACATCACTCTAGACAACAGTCCATTCAACCCTCACACACATATAAGACACACCTGACATCTTATCTAAGGGTTTTCTGAACAAAAGTCTTGAACAACATAATTTCAGAAATCCATGAAACTATGGAGTTCATCTCCCAGAAAGCCTCAAGTACTGAGAAGAGGACGAGGGAGGCAATGCAGATCGAAAGAAACACAAAGTTGAATTCACGGACTAGTTGTTTCTATGGATCTCAAGTGCGTTGCACATTTAAAGATGGTATCCGCAGGAGAGAGAAGGAAAGGAAAGCAGAGTCGGAGAGAGAGAGGCAGCAGTATGGAGAAGGACCATGCTGGCGATGGTCTGGAACGTAGGTTTTTACTCGCAGTGTAAGGCATGGTATCACAAGAGATGCAATTGCAAAACCTTTATTCTTAAATTCAAGGATTTGGAAAAACTCCTGCTTTGCCCTATAGTTAGGATGGGAGTCGTCTCTACCATAAAATAATAAAGAAACGCAGTCCTAGTCAGTCTGTCAAATCTAAGATGGCCTATACTAACAAAACCTAATGCCTGCCCTATCTCTTATATAAAACGTGTGTAAAGGGAAGTATGTATGCAATGGAAAATCAGTGTCGTAACATAAAGAATCAATGTGGCTGGGTCAGCTCTCCTTCCCACGTGGGACAGCACGGATTAAGGCAGTCCCCGTAAAAAAAGGATGACGCACTCTGGCTCAGGTTCTTAAAACAAAGGCAGTTCAAAACGTGGATCGAGGCCCATTTGGCCTCCCACGTTTAAGTCACTTATTCCAGCTTTCAAAAGTTCTTACACAGTTCAACAAAGGTTCACCCAAGTCTCCCTCAATCGGGCTCGGACACTTCAAAGCAAAAAGGTCACGTAGGCCTTCCTCAATCGGGTTTGGACCTTTCAATCAAAGCACTTGCAGGGGCCTCTTCCCCAAGCTTACTTCACATTCTTTAGGGGTTCCCCTCCCCTAATTTATCACACCTTCGGTCTCCCTCAGTCGGGCTCTGACCTTTTCGTGAACACTTTTTTACCAAACATAACTCCAAAACATTTCCTTGCACCCTTAGTTGTTTGTTTTTAGTGTGAGGGTCAGATTAGTATGTTTCGACACAGACTGGTCTTTAGTTTTAGTTTCCTAGGCAGCGAAACGCTCTTTATGATAGGGCAGAGAGGGCTTTATCCAACCCTTTTATTTTAATAAAGATGCCTGAGAGTGAAAACATTACCACTTTGTGTCCGCCTCTCATTTCCCACCCCTCACACATAATACATCTAAATTAAGCATACATGCAATCAATGAGAACTGGAAAAAAACCATTGAACATGGAAAGAACCCCATACTCAACCATATAAAGTTCTAGTGCAAGCAACAATTAAAATGAAATTTCAAAAATATGCTTCATTCATATTGGTTATTTTACAGCTTGTTACTATATAGTCAATCTGTTTGATTAACAAGTTGAAAAACTCAAGGCCAACTCAAGTTTCGGCTGAACATTGATCGCCTAAAGATGGGATCAATCCTTCTTCAGGACTAAGGCACTTTTCTGGCCCACTTGTTGAGGACCACTACGATCAAAGGGAAAAGCATTAAGGCCTTGTGCTTTAGTTTTCAGCAAATACATTTATATAGTTGTAAGAGACATAAACCAAAGTTAGTTTGTCGAGAGCACATACGTGACTTAATCATAGGGAATGACAGAGCGACTAAGGTCTGAGCATCCCACAGAAAAACTCAGAATCCCCCAAACTTTCAAAAAGCGATTTTAGTAATGCCCCTAAATAAATAAAAATGCCCCTAAATAAAAAATGTAAACAACTAATGTGAACTGATATAGGTATCAAGTATAAGGGTGCAGAAGTAGCAGTCTGACACAATGGTGGCAGGGTGATTGCTACCCTCTGTAAGGGTGCAGAGGTAGGAGTCTGACACAATGGTGGCATGCTGATTGCTACCCTCTGTAAGGGTGCAGAAGTAGGAGTCTGACCCAATGGTGGCATGGTGATTGCTACCCTCTGTAAGGGTGCAGAAGTAGGAGTCTGACCCAATGGTGGCATGGTGATTGCTACCCTCTGTAAGGGTGCAGAAGTAGGAGTCTGACACAATGGTGGCATCGTGATTGCTACCCTCTGTAAGAGTGCAGAAGTAGGAGTCTGACAATGGTGGCATGGTGATTGCTACCCTCTGTTAGAGTGCAGAAGTAGGAGTCTGACACAATGGTGGCATTGGGATTTCTACCCTCTGTAAGGGTGCAGAAGTAGGAGTCTGACACAATGGTGGCATCGTGATTGGCAAAGACTTTTATTTGGGCAAAAATAAAGAGGAAACCCATCTCTCCCTAACTCTAAGAGGGGGTTCCCTTCCTCTACTAATGAACTAAGGAATCGGTTAGAATGTCCAAGTAAATAAAGAGTCAACTGTCGTGTCAACATTCCTACTCCTATCCCTTATACTTGAAACTAATAAGGAAAAGGTAGTGGGTCTTCTTGGTCCAGAATAATGACTTCCTTCTTCTGGACAGTGAACCACAGTTCCAGGTGTAGGGGGAATTTCACCTGCGAGTATGCCTCCCTTCTCCAGGTCTTATTTTCTTTCTGAGGAAAACAAACTAAGTTCCAGCTTGTGGTACTGGGAAGTTTTAGCTCTAATTCAAAAGAAAAAGTCCAACTCAAATATCATTTCTTATTGTTTTGTTTCACTATCCTGGAGAATGCCTCCCTTTTCCAGCTATTTGGTTCTTAATGTCTCCACAGGGCCCGGGGAATGACTCCTTTCCCCGGGCCTTCCTGCTGATTGGCTTCATGATACACAATCTTCGGTAAAACCACTAGGAGTTATCGCTTCCTTCTCCTGAGGTCTCTTAGCTTCACAGTTCACTAGGGCTCGACGGAATGACTCCCTTCCCCCGGGCCTTTCTTAGAATTTAGCATGTAGTTCACACTGCCAGTAGGGATTCCTCCCTTCCCCTGGCTTCTTTTCCCCTTTTTGGCTTTCACAATTCACAGTTCAATATTACCAGGCGGAATGCCTCCCTTCCCCTGGTTTACTTTGCACTTCATATGTTCACCCTTCAGATGAGCTCCCAGTCTTATGGGTACGTGTCGCAGACCTGTGCATTCTTTCTGTCTTGGTGTAGTAATCCTGGTTCACTATCCTGCCAGGTACTGTGTCTATGAAGATGACTTGGGTAACTCTTCATAAAAGGGTGCGGTGCCTGACCCGTGGTCAAACGCTTGTCAGCCCTTCTGGAGACCCAACAACTGTCCTGGCAACCCAGGTACCCTAGGGGGGGCTTGCCAGTGTTCTTCGGTCGGTCGTGTAATCTCTTCTGTGTCCTTTCAGGCCTCTCGTGCCCCTGCTGCTTTCTGGTGTGCTGCGGCGTCTCTGCAGCGTTTGGTTCCTTGTGGCTGCGCATCTCCTGGCGACCTCGCATTCCAGCTGCTTCTCGTATCTGCCTGATTCTCCATGGCTCCGGTTGGTCTCTCCATGGCGGACCAGGTAGGGACAGCTCTGTCTGCAGGGCATTGTCCCCAGCAGCGACCTTCTCTGTTCTCCGCTCCAGTCTGCTTCCCGTCTCGCGGTTCCTCCTGGGAGGGCTTCTCTCCCTTTCCTGGTTTCCCCTCTTCAGTTTTAAATGGGCTCTGCCCAATCAGGTTTCGGGAAACATTCACATTCTCATAGGTCCTCTCAATGCTTCCCCACTTACTCCTCATCCCAGTACTGATCTTGAGGTCTTTCAGTGAGCCAATTGGTCTCTCCCTCGTCTCAGTACTTAAGGGATTTCCCTTGAGGAGTCCACTCTTCCTTGTCCCAGTAATTCCTATATTGGTGGTATGACAAACACATATAGGAACACTAGAGAAAGTGTTGGTGGAAGGAGGGTAGGAAGATGTGTTTAAAGTTAGGTGGGCTATGGGCATAGCATGTTATCCACAGGTCGTCACTAATCCCATAGGGGGCTTCCCTCTCCATGAGATCCACCTGCTGAGTACCACCCTAGGTGACTGTCGGGTAGCGGCCTCACCACCATGGCCTCATCGGAAGAGGCTTCCACTAGGGGATAAGGGACGACCGCTGAGGATTCATCACAAAAGACTTTAAAAATGTAAAGCGTAATATGGCGTCATATGCCTACTGTGACGATTAGGCACGCCTCATCGCTTCTGCCCAGGGAGGAGCCCTTTCATATGAGGCTAGGGAGGTGAGGCCACTACCCAAAAGTCCCCCTATGGCTGGTAATATGCGGTAGGAGCTCATAGGGAGGGACTCCCCTCCTGGGGAGAAGTACGTCCCTCATGGTCACCCTTTCCTCACACTATTGATAGTGGAACCATGTGTTATTTTAAAGCCATGACTGTGAAAAATGTAGATCATACTGGGACGTAGAACACGAGGAGCCATATGCAAAAAGAGCCAAGTACTGCAACGAGGTGGCTCACTGGAGGCATGAAGAGTGCCAAAGAGACTTTCCAAGATGGTGTTGACATTGTATGAGGGCGGAGTCAACAATATAAAGAAGAAAGCAAAAATGGACGAGAGATCCCTCATCGCGGAAACTAGCAGCACGTAAGTCCTGCCCAGTAGATTCAAACCGTGAGGACCAGAGATGCGGAGAAGCTGTTCCTCCAGAAGAACGGGAGGCTGCTGCAGTGTCCAAGGAGCTGGCTGGGAGCCGATTCACCAGAAGGAGGAAGCAATGGAGATGGTGCTGCGACCATCCTCGGAGCCGCGCAGGTGTTGGAAATCGCAGAGAAAGGGACCTGCGATCTCAGGAAGAATCGTAGTCATGTCCCAAACGAGAACAAAGTAACAGGAACAGCATGAAGACCGGGAGGGGTCTGGGAAGCCAAACCAAGGAGCCAGAGTGCATCAGCAGTTCTCTTCAACGTCGCAGTGGTCAACCAAACACTACTTCCAAAGCATAGTGTATCAGGACTCGTCTCCCTCATTGCATTCGTAAGCCAAATACCCCTTCTCAAGCAGAGTGTACTGGGAATCATCTCCCTCATTGCAGTGTTCAGCCAAACACCACTGCTGAAGCAGATAGCACAGGGAGTCCTTTCCCTTGTCGCAGCGGTCAAACAAATACCACTGAGCAAGCGGACTGTGTCGGTAGTCCTCTCCATCATTGCAGTTGTCTACTCAATACTGCGGCCCAAGAAGAGTGGAACGCAAACCATCTCCCTCATCAGAGTGGCAAATGGAAGCCATAACTTGGAAGGAGTTAAAGAGACTACTTCAAATTTTCTGCAAGGGTACTTAAAGTCCACTGTGGAGAACTTTGATACAGGAAAAGGGAGTCCTTTTCCTGGTGAAGGAAACGCACACTTCACTTTAGTTCAAGACTTACTTTTATAGTGTTAGGGTTAGATTAGTTGGTTTCTGATGGAGGACGGAGAACATTTAATTTTGACAAGCATTCTGACAACTCATCATCAAAGTTGTCCTAGGTTGAGGCAGGGCAAGCCCCTTAGAAGTAGGGAAATATAGGTTTCTTTATTGATTCAATAAAGGTTTGTAGCCGACAAGATGATCCCTCCTTGCCAGTATCCTTCTTCTGCACCCTCACACTACCTTTTGAGGAACGTGTACTGCAAAGATTAAATGTTGGAATCAAGTGTAAATCTGGCGTTCTTTAAATGTTTGCAGGGGAATGACTGGCATAAATTGGATTAATTCTTGTCCTGTGGAAAATAGGGATAAAGACCAAGAAGGAGCGCTAACTGTGAAAGTCTATCGCAGTGGTTGCTATGGGAACAACAGACTGACATGTGAGGAATGCTTACCTCTGCCGCACAAGCGATTTAAATAATACAGCGGCAGTGCAAGTCTGGGCGTGATGTGTCAGCAGGCATGAAGCAAGTGCAATGTTATGCAATAACGTAATCGCATACCGTGTAGTAGTGTGTGCCAAATTAAGGGTGTGGGGGACACCAAATAAAAATAGCAATGAAACAGAGTTAAGTTTCTTCTGATTCTGGATGTCAACGACAATTCCATTGGGAGGAAAACAATGCAAGAATGTAATGTAGGCTTATCATGGCAGGGTAACCTGGTGGGGTAGCATGTCGTTCTGCCAGTCAGAGCCTGTTCAATAAAAAAGGCGAAGCCAAAAGTCTATACTGACAGAGTTGGAGCCAGGAGTTCCCCTCCAGGCTTCTCTCATTCAAAGGCTCCATCTTTAAATACAGTTCTACCTTCCAACCTTGCCTTCCTTCACCCTCCTGTTCTTGTGGCTTTCCTCCTCTGACACTCTGGTCCTCCCTGTGGCTCACCTGGCCCTGCCAGAATCTTCCTGCTCTCACTGTCTTCATTCTAAGCCCCTTCCGACGTTGCCACCTCCTCCAAGGGTTCTTCAGCTCCTCCTTACATTACCAGCTCCTTCACTTTTTGGCCACCTGACTACCTGTCCCATGTGTAACTACCTCCTCGGAACTCCTCGTCCAGATGCTACTGCCACTTTCAAACTGGAACCACCACATCATCATGGCTTATTGTCCCCCTATTTGATTTATTAGCCTTCACTCCAGCACAACCCTTGAAAGGTCCTCCAAACGCCTCAACCTTCTCTGACAACCCACGCCCAGTAACTGTGGCCAGCTTCATTTATTCTGTTGTCTCACCCTCCTTGTGGGTGGGGTCTTGCTTTGAGGGCCTACACCTATGAGGATTGGTTGGCTTCTTCGAGGGCAGCTGGAGCAAATCTGGATTCAGGGGGAGTAATCGGGCCCAAATCTACCTGGCCAGTGTGATGACTCCTATGGAGTCATCTCACTGACCCCCTAGCCTAAAATCTCCTCCCATGTGGCCAGGTGACGGCAGCCGCTACCTGATCCTGACCCTAGGGCTGGTATTACGATGGAGGATCACATGGGAGGAGATGGCTGTCGGGGAGATGTGGTGACCCCATCAGGAGGGACGTAGTATTCTTCCCTTCCATGTGAAGATGACCCTCTAATTCCTAAATTCCTGATTGCATGTTGTCATTATACAAATCCTTCCAGTTGTAAAGCCCTAAAACCCTTTCTTGCCAAACACCCTAGACAATATATCATTCACACATCATATGCACATAACGCATGGAAAACACCTCCTGTTTATGATGGTTATGAGTTAGCCAAAATTCCAAAGAAGTACAACTTCAAAAAGCACAATAATCCTATGGACTCCAGCTCCCATAAAACCTCAAGTACTGGAACGAGGAAGAGGGAGAATGAGTTAATGCATAGTAAAAGAAACACCAAGCTAAATGTGCAGGCTAGTTGTTCTGATCGAAATCAGCTGTGCGAAACATTTAAAAATGGTGTGTCTCTTCAATTTAAAAGTCAAGGCGATGACAAGAAATGCAGAGTGGGCGAAGCTTGAACAAAGGACTGAAGGCAGACACCAGAGAGCAGATTGTGCTCAAGCAGGCAGGCACTTCCTACCAGAAAGGCGAGAGACCGGGAGAAGCGCAACTGGGATTGCAGGAGGACCGCTGGGAATCCTGCAGCAGCGGAGAGGTAGTAAGGGACGCGTTGCATTGAAGAGCAGCAGTTCAACTGGCGGGTGAATGAGAAGCCGATGGGAGAACTGCAAAATGGTCTGCAAAGCGGGGAACACTTTCCCGAAGCAGGGACTTCACCACAGCCATACATCACAGGTCGGAAGCGCCAGCAAACAGTGATTCTGCCCAGAAGTATTGGGTACCCTGGGGTGAACCGACAGGCGCACCATCTATTGGAAACTTGTTTTGAATATTAACCAAGTAATATAGAAAGACAGAATTTACACAAGTCTCCATATATGAGATGTTGATATTGCGAAAACTGGAGTAAAAGTTGTCATAAGTAATTGAACACTAATGAAGAAGTTGACAGGCAAGATCTCTACAAGTCTTCATATATGAGAGGTCAATATGGGGAACATTCGAGCAAGTATTGCCACAAGCCAATGAATCTTAACAACAAAGTTAACAAAAAAAAACTTAAACAAGCCTCCATATAGGAAATGTCAATATGGGGGAAGGTGGAACAAGTAATAGCTGTAGCCAATAAAGTATAAACCGTGAAGGAGTACAACTATGTTATACTTAAATAGAAAGAGAACTGCGAGATAAAGAAAAGGTTATAAGAAGACCTGGTGAAGGAAGTACATCAGGAAGTGAACCTTTGGGGGAAAGATACCTGGCAGGAGAGTATACCAGAGCATCTGCCAAGCCCAGAGGGGGATTCCGGGCAGGGGGAGCACACCAGGCAATCCATCTAGAATATGTGAAGGGAAAAGGGATCAATTCAGGATGGTTAAAACCAAAATTCAATTTCAGGAAAGTTCTTTTCATTATCCTAGTTCCACTCCAGGTAGAATATAAAGTTATTTTCCTTCACTTGGCAAAGTGAGTATTTCAGTTCTAAAGCATTTTTCACGCTCCAAGATAAATATTTAAAGTTCCCTCAACCTTCTGCTTGGCAAACCAAAAATACTTTTTCTTTACACTCCCAAATCATAAGTCAAGGTTAATGTTCTTTTCTCTGAAGATCAAGCACATCGAATTTCTCCTTCATAAACAACACCTTAGTCAGGGTGTTCAATAACAGTTAATCAAAACACAGTAGTGGAATTGCCACTTCTTTATCACCCCAATCTCATACCACATTCACATTACATAAAGGTATCTTCTCCTTGGTCCACTCGGCTGGCAGGACTAACCACTATTTCTCCCTTTCCTGGTTTACTCTCCTGCCGGGATCAAAACTCCTACTACTGCAACTTGTACTCTGTGGTAAGGCGTGTTCCAAATGTTCCACACTTAAATCCTCAATGGGGAACGTTGAATCAACAACTGCTTCTTGGTTTAATCTTTTAACTTTCAACACAATTGGCGTACAGCTTCTTCCACAAGGATACTGCACAGAAGAGCAATCATTCTCATATTGGTCTGTTTGCCGTAGGCAATGCAGGTTACGGTTCTCTTCTCCCCCCTTTATACTCTTAGAAGGAGGACTTTTCTCCTGAAATCTCTGATTTCTGCTTGTACATCCTTTTGGCTGTGGCAAATGAGGTTTACTACTCCCCCCCCCCTTGAGGTATCTAGGTCTCCGACTGTTGCATTCAAATTTCCTTGGTGTAACTGTCAGATTCTTGGCTTTGGCAATCCATGTTACAATATTCCTCTATTCAACACCTCTTAAAAGGAGAGTTGCACCCAGTTTGCTTAAATTCAAATGTTTGGTATTTAGAATTACACAACGGTCTCCTTCGGAGCACCCTGGGGTCACCTGCATCAGGCCAACTCGCCAGTATGACCTGGTATCTCCTTCGGATTCGCGGGTTCTGCTTCTTCATTCATCGGGACAGCGTTTGACAGCAGCTTCTGGCAGCCTGCCTCTGCTCGCGCTGACCGTCCATGGAACTTGTAAAGCCTGTGCGCTCACCATTGAAAAGCTTACACCGGAGCAGATTGCAGGACGTATATAGTTTTCTCTCCCCCGGGTAGCTGGCCTCAATAATGCTTCCCACTGCACACCCTCTGCATGTCACAGGAATCTTGATCTCTCCCACGTTCTTTGCACAGTGTCCCTCTGTCAGCACAGCAGCGACTCCAACTTCTCCTTCTCCCCTTTGGCCCGCACCTGAAAGGCTTTTAAATGTTTAAAGGTCCCGCACAGGTGTAGGTCATTACAACAACTAGACTGCTCGCCACAGTTTAGTAACTCAGGATCCCTCTTCCTCGTCTCAGTACTTGAAGTCCATAATCTTATTTTTTTAAAGTTTATATGTAATCCACTCTGTGTCTTAGCCATGCTGTCCCTTAGTAAGTAACATCATTAACTTAAATCACTCTAGGTTTGTAAATGTGTTGTAGCCCCTCTTGCCGCTTAGTAAGTGAACTCTTCCCATCGTAACGTTGCACCTACGTAAGCAACTTTGTCCTTGTCATGGCAAACCTTTTGGATTAACCAGAGCCTTCTGCAGCCTGGAAGAGAACTGCATGTCAAGGGGGGTCGCTGGCGTTTGGGGTTCTATATCCTAGGGCATAGGGCATGAAGGCTGTGTTAAGCGTGTGCGTGTAAGCAGTGGAGCCTACACAGGGCCTGAACTATTTGTGCCAGTGTGTTACTGTTTTTAGGGGGTGTTTTATAGACCAGCATCTTTCTGCACTAAATCAGTGTTTCCAGAGACTTCTGTCTTTGTACTGGATGTCATATGGATTATCCTGATTGGTTGGTTGTCAAATGGATGCCAGACTGGTTGAGCTGAACTGGCCAAGATGTACTAAGTGGACTTAATGGAACCGGCCATTATGTTCTAAATTGATCAAAGAGGAAACTACATGTGATGTGCTAATTGTATATTATGGAAACTGGAAGTAATGTGCTAGCTGGGACTGGCCTTAATGTATTAATTGGGCATCTTGGAACCTGGCTATGATGTGTTCACTGGATGTATGATCATTGGTTCATGCCCAGTATGCTTTATGTGGTTCTGCATTTTCCCACCTTCTAAAGTGGTCATTTAATCCTATAAGGTTTTTACCGTTTCCATTTGCTGAACACACATTAAAGTGCACTATTTGGCACAGTTTTTTTCCTGTATGTTTCTTGGAGGAGAACCCTTAAAATCCCCCTGTAGCATGACTTTTAAATCTTGCTAAGTTATGTGGAATGTAACTTGGGTAATTGTACTGTTGATGCGAGTATCGGTGCTCATGCGTGATTACTAGGGGTAAGGTTAGCACTACCTGATATCATGCGTGATTACTAAGGCTAAGGTTAGCACTACCTGATATCATGCGTGATTACTAGGGCTAAGGTTAGCACTACCTGATATCATGCGTGATTACTAGGGCTAAGGTTAGCACTGCCTTATGGCAGGTGTGATTAATACTGCTAAGGTTAGCACTACCTGATAGCAGGCGTGATTACTAGGGCTAAGGTTAGCACTGCCTTATGGCAGATGTGATTACTAGGGCTAAGGTTAGCACTACCTGATATCATGCGTGATTACTAGGGGTAAGGTTAGCACTACCCGATATCATGCGTGATTACTAGGGGTAAGGTTAGCACTACCTGATATCATGCGTGATTACTAAGGCTAAGGTTAGCACTACCTGATATCATGCGTGATTACTAGGGCTAAGGTTAGCACTACCTGATATCATGCGTGATTACTAGGGCTAAGGTTAGCACTGCCTTATGGCAGGTGTGATTAATACTGCTAAGGTTAGCACTACCTGATAGCAGGCGTGATTACTAGGGCTAAGGTTAGCACTGCCTTATGGCAGGTGTGATTACTAGGGCTAAGGTTAGCACTGCCTTATGGCAGATGTGATTACTAGGGCTAAGGTTAGCACTACCTGATATCATCCGTGATTACTAGGGGTAAGGTTAGCACTACCCCATATCATGCGTGATTACTAGGGGTAAGGTTAGCACTACCTGATATCATGCGTGATTACTAGGGCTAAGGTTAGCACTGCCTTATGGCAGGTGTGATTAATACTGCTAAGGTTAGCACTACCTGATAGCAGGCGTGATTACTAGGGCTAAGGTTAGCACTGCCTTATGGCAGGTGTGATTACTAGGGCTAAGGTTAGCACTGCCTTATGGCAGATGTGATTACTAGGGCTAAGGTTAGCACTACCTGATATCATCCGTGATTACTAGGGGTAAGGTTAGCACTACCCGATATCATGCGTGATTACTAGGGGTAAGGTTAGCACTACCTGATATCATGCGTGATTACTAAGGCTAAGGTTAGCACTACCTGATATCATGCATGATTACTAGGGCTAAGGTTAGCACTACCTGATATCATGTGTGATTACTAGGGCTAAGGTTAGCACTGCCTTATGGCAGGTGTGATTAATACTGCTAAGGTTAGCACTACCTGATAGCAGGCGTGATTACTAGGGCTAAGGTTAGCACTGCCTTATGGCAGGTGTGATTACTAGGGCTAAGGTTGGCACTGCCTTATGGCAGATGTGATTACTAGGGCTAAGGTTAGCACTACCCGATATCATGCGTGATTACTAGGGGTAAGGTTAGCACTACCCGATAGCATGCGTGATTACTAGGGGTAAGGTAAGCACTACCTAATAGCATGCGTGATTATTAGGGGTAAGGGTAGCACTGCCTTATGGCAGGCATGATTATGGGCTAAGGTTAGCACTACCTGATAGCAGGCGTGATTACTAGGGCTAAGGTTAGCACTGCCTTATGGCAGATGTGATTACTAGGGCTAAGGTTAGCACTACCCGATATCATGCGTGATTACTAGGGGTAAGGTTAGCACTACCCGATAGCATGCGTGATTACTAGGGGTAAGGTAAGCACTACCTAATAGCATGCGTGATTATTAGGGGTAAGGGTAGCACTGCCTTATGGCAGGCATGATTATGGGCTAAGGTTAGCACTACCTGATAGCAGGCGTGATTATGGGCTAAGGTTAGCACTACCCGATATCATGCGTGATTATGGGCTAAGGTTACCACTACCTGATAGCAGGCGTGATTATGGGCTAAGGTTAGCACTACCCGATAGCATGCGTGATTATGGGCTAAGGTTAGCACTACCCGATAGCATGCGTGATTACTAGGGGTAAGGTTAGCACTACCCGATAGCATGCGTGATTACTAGGGGTAAGGTTAGCACTACCCGATAGCATGCGTGATTACTAGGGGTAAGGTTAGCACTACCCGATAGCATGCGTGATTACTAGGGCTAAGGTTAGCACTACCTGATAGCAGGCGTCATTACTAGGGGTAAGGTTAGCACTACCCGATAGCATGCGTGATTACTAGGGGTAAGGTTAGCACTACCCGATAGCATGCGTGATTACTAGGGCTAAGGTTAGCACTACCTGATAGCAGGCGTCATTACTAGGGGTAAGGTTAGCACTACCCGATAGCATGCGTGATTACTAGGGGTAAGGTTAGCACTACCCGATAGCATGCGTGATTACTAGGGCTAAGGTTAGCACTACCTGATAGCAGGCGTCATTACTAGGGGTAAGGTTAGCACTACCTGATAGCAGGCGTCATTACTAGGGGTAAGGTTACCACTACCTGATAGTAGGGGTGATTACCCAGGCACATGCACGCACTACATGTGCTATTTAACTTGTGGGTGTTACCTGGTAGTAGTCGTGAATACTCAGGTACATGCTAGGATTCTATGTGAAAGTGGGGGACGGGGGAATGCTAGGATTCTATGTGAAAGTGGGGGACGGGGGAATGCTAGGATTCTATGTGAAAGTGGGGGACGGGGGAATGCTAGGATTCTATGTGAAAGTGGGGGACGGGGGAATGCTAGGATTCTATGTGAAAGTGGGGGACGCGGGGGGCAGAGTCGCTAGGGAGGCGATTTTAAAAAGCCTTCCCCAACATATTCTAGGACTGGGTTTATTTACTATTGGATCCTCCCGTCCTAGGAAATGTGGGAAAAGTGCTTGATTTTCCTAATTGTGCAAGCCTTTGCTGTACCGACTTTATCACTGGATACCTAATCGGGTACATACTTGCACTACCGGATATTAGGCGTGAGCACTAGGGCACATGCTAACACTACCTGATATGAGGTGTGAATACTGGGGTTCATACTGGCACTACCTGGTAGTGTGAGTACTAGGTGTGACGATCCTTCTGATGGCATCACTTCTCCCCACGGGAGAACCCCTCTCCATGATGCTAGGGAGGTGAGGCCATTAACCGCTAATTTAAAGTGGCTGTTCCTCCCAATCACGTCCTTATCCCCAGGAGAGGAGTGTCTCTCCCCACGAGATCCTCCCGCATGAAACCACCCTTAGGGGGACTATTGGTTATGATACGATATTTTATTTGTATCGTATCATAACCAATAGTCCCCCTAGGGGTAGTTTCATGTGGGAGGATCTCGTGGAAAGGCACTCCTCTCCTGGGGATAAGGACGTGATTGGGAGGCACAGCCTCTTTAAACCCCAACCAGGTATGCTGACGAACCTTATGGGTCTAAATGAATGTCCAAAATAATTTTTTGTTGTGATTTGTTTCCCAGGCGAGGGTCAATGAGCTTGTTACAAGCAAGCTCATTTGCCCTTGCCCGGGCCTTACCTTGCCGAAAAGGCTCTCAAGCCTCTCCTTCACCGCTGCTGCTGTGGGGTTCCTTCAGTGACTTGCTGCCATGGAAAGGGAGAAGGGACTACAGGTAGTCCATTCTCCCAATCCCTGGGGCCCGTTTTCTTTGCTTTTTTTTTCTCGCACTGTTTCTTGACTCGAGAAAAATTGCAATTAGTACCCTGGTACGACTTGCTGGGGTACTAATGGCAATATGACCCTCTGAGGGGGGCTATTACTGGTCAGGTAATGGCCCCCCTCCTTGGGTCATATTGCCTAAACATCGAACAATATTGATGTTTTGGTACTAAGACAAAGAAGCACTCGAGAGCGATGGTAAGAAGCCGGTAACAGTACAAGAACAGCTGTAGTTAATGGAATGAACTTTACGTCAGGGCAGGCCCTACTGTATCAAGGCGCAAAAAACAAACAAATGCAGAAGGGTACCAGGAAGAGTATTCAGGAGAATACTGGAGAGAGAAATCGAAAACCAGAGAAAGATTGAAGCTGCGAGAACACCTGAAGGCCGGCTCGAGAAGCTTGAGCTAGAGATGTGGAGGGTGTGGTTAACCCCTCCACGAGGACGTCTCCCAGGCCGATGGGGTGTTGGCAGTGGAGAGAGCAGGTGGGTGAGAGCCAAACTGAGCAAGAGGAGGCGAGGCAGAACACCCCGGTTAACCAGGAGTATATTGTCAGCAAGACGCTTGGAAAGCTCCTAGCAGTCATCCGAGAGTCGACACTAAGAAGGAAGGAGATTGGGTCGTGGCAGCGTGACTTCTAGTGGGTGAACCAGGCAGTCCAACAACTATGCCGAAACCGCTAACCCTACCCTTTCACCCTTTCACACAGCCACTTACACAGACCTGAACAGTATCCAGAGAGGAAGATCGAGTCCTCTGTCCGCTTCCCTACAGCCAGCTGTACAGGGCCCAGGAGGTGAGCCACGACAAGAGTGGAAAAAGGCGATTGTCCATAACAAAAACCCAAGCCGAACCAGTGAAAACTCCTGACACCAAATACCAGGTAACAGGAATTGTTAAAGTCCGGGAGAAGATCAAGGGAAACCTAAGAGCGCTTCAGAGGACATTAGGAATAATACCAGAAGGGGCTTAACTGAACACGCCCAAAGATTAAGAACAGTAAAAAATCTAACCCTCTCCTTGGCAGTTGTGATTAAAGTCTGTCATTACTGCTCTGGAAATCAGGTGCCCTGTCAACCGTATTCAAAGGGTTACCTTCTCAAGTACAGTCCGAAGAAACCCAAATCCATCAACGGGTCTTCAGGAGCATCATTAGCTGGAACACAGTTCTCAAGACGGCAATCGTTGATGGAGAAAGGGAGGTCCTCCTGGGCACACCCCAGAATCATCCAGGTCTGGTCCATCGATCCAAACCCCAATCACCTTCTGTCCTCAGTCTGTAGCCCACGCTGATTGGTCAACACCTTATCCTGCCAAGAGTCTCGTCTTTTTAGTTTATCACATTAACTTTGCCTTATTCAAGAGAAGAAGAAGAGAACAGTGTTGTCATTTTGTTATCGCTGTGAAAAACCCAGAGAAGCGAGAATCCTTTGAGACTGTAAACCATAAAGAAATAGAGAAAGTGTAAACCATTTTGTAATGCAGTTCCCAGTTCAATTCCACAAAAGGACGATACTTGAAAGTCAAGCAGGACTCAAGGAACAGCTTTATCATCCAAGTGGGGGGTGGAGCAAGAGAGGTGAAAAACACGGAGAGCTGTGAAAGACATTGGGGAACCAGCTAGGAGAGGGGGGTCATTCTCCTAGCCCCATGAGAACTTTATTTGGTTTTCAGAGAACCCAAACCTTTATCGAACTTTTGCTTTGATCAAACCTGAGAGGCGTTTGGACGCTTTCCATCCAGGAGAAGGGATTACAAACAGTAGCTGGACTTTATGGTGTTTTGTTGTTGTTCCGGGGATAGAGTATGAGCCTTTGTGACTTTGATGGTGCTTTTTTGTTTTGACTCACACAGACTTCCTGATGGGCACCCACTATTCTTTCGTTTAGGTAGGGAAACACGCTTGGAGTTAGGGATAGATAGGTTAGGTTTTTTCATTTAATCAAAGTCTCTAGCAACCACTATGACATCACTCGGTCCGTTTCTTCATTCCTTGTCGCCACATAGTGCACATGTCGACACTACCTGATAGTAGGTGTGAGTACATGGTGCACATGTCGACACTACCTGATAGTAGGTGTGAGTACATGGTGCACATGTCGTCACTACCTGATAGTAGGTGTGAGTACATGGTGCACATGTCGTCACTACCTGATAGTAGGTGTGAGTACATTGTGCACATGTCGACACTACCTGATAGTAGGTGTGAGTACATAGTGCACATGTCGACACTACCTGATAGTAGGTGTGAGTACATGGTGCACATGTCGACACTACCTGATAGTAGGTGTGAGTACATGGTGCACATGTCGTCACTACCTGATAGTAGGTGTGAGTACATTGTGCACATGTCGACACTACCTGATAGTAGGTGTGAGTACATGGTGCACATGTCGACACTAGCTGATAGTAGGTGTGAGTACATGGTGCACATGTCGACACTACCTGATAGTAGGTGTGAGTACATGGTGCACATGTCGACACTACCTGATAGTAGGTGTGAGTACATGGTGCACATGTCGACACTACCTGATAGTAGGTGTGAGTACAGGGTGCACATGTCGTCACTACCTGATAGTAGGTGTGAGTACATTGTGCACATGTCGTCACTACCTGATAGTAGGTACATGGTGCACATGTCGACACTACCTGATAGTAGGTGTGAGTACATTGTGCACATGTCGACACTACCTGATAGTAGGTGTGAGTACATGGTGCACATGTCGACACTACCTGATAGTAGGTGTGAGTACATTGTGCACATGTCGACACTACCTGATAGTAGGTGTGAGTACATGGTGCACATGTCGACACTAGCTGATAGTAGGTGTGAGTACATTGTGCACATGTCGACACTACCTGATAGTAGGTGTGAGTACATGGTGCACATGTCGACACTACCTGATAGTAGGTGTGAGTACATTGTGCACATGTCGACACTACCTGATAGTAGGTGTGAGTACATGGTGCACATGTCGACACTACCTGATAGTAGGTGTGAGTACATTGTGCACATGTCGACACTAGCTGATAGTAGGTGTGAGTACATTGTGCACATGTCGACACTACCTGATAGTAGGTGTGAGTACATGGTGCACATGTCGACACTACCTGATAGTAGGTGTGAGTACATTGTGCACATGTCGACACTACCTGATAGTAGGTGTGAGTACATGGTGCACATGTCGACACTACCTGATAGTAGGTGTGAGTACATGGTGCACATGTCGACACTACCTGATAGTAGGTACATGGTGCACATGTCGACACTACCTGATAGTAGGTGTGAGTACATGGTGCACATGTCGACACTACCTGATAGTAGGTGTGAGTACATGGTGCACATGTCGACACTACCTGATAGTAGGTGTGAGTACATTGTGCACATGTCGTCACTACCTGATAGTAGGTACATGGTGCACATGTCGACACTACCTGATAGTAGGTGTGAGTACATGGTGCACATGTCGACACTACCTGATAGTAGGTGTGAGTACATGGTGCACATGTCGACACTAGCTGATAGTAGGTGTGAGTACATTGTGCACATGTCGTCACTACCTGATAGTAGGTACATGGTGCACATGTCGACACTACCTGATAGTAGGTGTGAGTACATGGTGCACATGTCGACACTACCTGATAGTAGGTGTGAGTACATGGTGCACATGTCGACACTAGCTGATAGTAGGTGTGAGTACATTGTGCACATGTCGTCACTACCTGATAGTAGGTACATGGTGCACATGTCGACACTACCTGATAGTAGGTGTGAGTACATGGTGCACATGTCGACACTAGCTGATAGTAGGTGTGAGTACATTGTGCACATGTCGTCACTACCTGATAGTAGGTACATGGTGCACATGTCGACACTACCTGATAGTAGGTGTGAGTACATGGTGCACATGTCGTCACTACCTGATAGTAGGTGTGAGTACATTGTGCACATGTCGACACTACCTGATAGTAGGTGTGAGTACATGGTGCACATGTCGACACTAGCTGATAGTAGGTGTGAGTACATGGTGCACATGTCGACACTACCTGATAGTAGGTGTGAGTACATGGTGCACATGTCGACACTACCTGATAGTAGGTGTGAGTACATGGTGCACATGTCGACACTACCTGATAGTAGGTGTGAGTACAGGGTGCACATGTCGTCACTACCTGATAGTAGGTGTGAGTACATTGTGCACATGTCGTCACTACCTGATAGTAGGTACATGGTGCACATGTCGACACTACCTGATAGTAGGTGTGAGTACATTGTGCACATGTCGACACTACCTGATAGTAGGTGTGAGTACATGGTGCACATGTCGACACTACCTGATAGTAGGTGTGAGTACATTGTGCACATGTCGACACTACCTGATAGTAGGTGTGAGTACATGGTGCACATGTCGACACTAGCTGATAGTAGGTGTGAGTACATTGTGCACATGTCGACACTACCTGATAGTAGGTGTGAGTACATGGTGCACATGTCGACACTACCTGATAGTAGGTGTGAGTACATTGTGCACATGTCGACACTACCTGATAGTAGGTGTGAGTACATGGTGCACATGTCGACACTACCTGATAGTAGGTGTGAGTACATTGTGCACATGTCGACACTAGCTGATAGTAGGTGTGAGTACATTGTGCACATGTCGACACTACCTGATAGTAGGTGTGAGTACATGGTGCACATGTCGACACTACCTGATAGTAGGTGTGAGTACATTGTGCACATGTCGACACTACCTGATAGTAGGTGTGAGTACATGGTGCACATGTCGACACTACCTGATAGTAGGTACATGGTGCACATGTCGACACTACCTGATAGTAGGTGTGAGTACATGGTGCACATGTCGACACTACCTGATAGTAGGTGTGAGTACATGGTGCACATGTCGACACTACCTGATAGTAGGTGTGAGTACATTGTGCACATGTCGTCACTACCTGATAGTAGGTACATGGTGCACATGTCGACACTACCTGATAGTAGGTGTGAGTACATGGTGCACATGTCGACACTACCTGATAGTAGGTGTGAGTACATGGTGCACATGTCGACACTAGCTGATAGTAGGTGTGAGTACATTGTGCACATGTCGTCACTACCTGATAGTAGGTACATGGTGCACATGTCGACACTACCTGATAGTAGGTGTGAGTACATGGTGCACATGTCGACACTACCTGATAGTAGGTGTGAGTACAGGGTGCACATGTCGACACTACCTGATAGTAGGTGTGAGTACATGGTGCACATGTCGACACTAGCTGATAGTAGGTGTGAGTACATTGTGCACATGTCGACACTACCTGATAGTAGGTGTGAGTACAGGGTGCACATGTCGACACTACCTGATAGTAGGTGTGAGTACATGGTGCACATGTCGACACTAGCTGATAGTAGGTGTGAGTACATGGTGCACATGTCGTCACTACCTGATAGTAGGTGTGAGTACATGGTGCACATGTCGTCACTACCTGATAGTAGGTGTGAGTACATGGTGCACATGTCGTCACTACCTGATAGTAGGTGTGAGTACATGGTGCACATGTCGTCACTACCTGATAGTAGGTGTGAGTACATGGTGCACATGTCGACACTAGCTGATAGTAGGTGTGAGTACATTGTGCACATGTCGACACTACCTGATAGTAGGTGTGAGTACAGGGTGCACATGTCGACACTACCTGATAGTAGGTGTGAGTACATGGTGCACATGTCGACACTAGCTGATAGTAGGTGTGAGTACATGGTGCACATGTCGACACTAGCTGATAGTAGGTGTGAGTACATGGTGCACATGTCGTCACTACCTGATAGTAGGTGTGAGTACATGGTGCACATGTCGTCACTACCTGATAGTAGGTGTGAGTACATGGTGCACATGTCGTCACTAGCTGATAGTAGGTGTGAGTACATGGTGCACATGTCGTCACTACCTGATAGTAGGTGTGAGTACATGGTGCACATGTCGTCACTACCTGATAGTAGGTGTGAGTACATGGTGCACATGTCGTCACTAGCTGATAGTAGGTGTGAGTACATGGTGCACATGTCGACACTAGCTGATAGTAGGTGTGAGTACATGGTGCACATGTCGTCACTACCTGATAGTAGGTGTGAGTACATGGTGCACATGTCGACACTAGCTGATAGTAGGTGTGAGTACATGGTGCACATGTCGTCACTACCTGATAGTAGGTGTGAGTACATGGTGCACATGTCGTCACTAGCTGATAGTAGGTGTGAGTACATGGTGCACATGTCGTCACTACCTGATAGTAGGTGTGAGTACATGGTGCACATGTCGTCACTACCTGATAGTAGGTGTGAGTACATGGTGCACATGTCGACACTAGCTGATAGTAGGTGTGAGTACATGGTGCACATGTCGACACTAGCTGATAGTAGGTGTGAGTACATGGTGCACATGTCGTCACTACCTGATAGTAGGTGTGAGTACATGGTGCACATGTCGTCACTACCTGATAGTAGGTGTGAGTACATGGTGCACATGTCGACACTAGCTGATAGTAGGTGTGAGTACATTGTGCACATGTCGTCACTACCTGATAGTAGGTGTGAGTACATGGTGCACATGTCGACACTACCTGATAGTAGGTGTGAGTACATTGTGCACATGTCGTCACTACCTGATAGTAGGTGTGAGTACATGGTGCACATGTCGACACTACCTGATAGTAGGTGTGAGTACATTGTGCACATGTCGTCACTACCTGATAGTAGGTGTGAGTACATGGTGCACATGTCGACACTACCTGATAGTAGGTGTGAGTACATTGTGCACATGTCGTCACTACCTGATAGTAGGTGTGAGTACATGGTGCACATGTCGTCACTACCTGATAGTAGGTGTGAGTACATTGTGCACATGTCGTCACTACCTGATAGTAGGTGTGAGTACATTGTGCACATGTCGTCACTACCTGATAGTAGGTGTGAGTACATTGTGCACATGTCGACACTACCTGATAGTAGGTGTGAGTACATTGTGCACATGTCGTCACTACCTGATAGTAGGTGTGAGTACATTGTGCACATGTCGTCACTACCTGATAGTAGGTGTGAGTACATGGTGCACATGTCGACACTACCTGATAGTAGGTACATGGTGCACATGTCGACACTACCTGATAGTAGGTGTGAGTACATGGTGCACATGTCGACACTAGCTGATAGTAGGTGTGAGTACATTGTGCACATGTCGACACTAGCTGATAGTAGGTGTGAGTACATTGTGCACATGTCGACACTACCTGATAGTAGGTGTGAGTACATGGTGCACATGTCGACACTACCTGATAGTAGGTGTGAGTACATGGTGCACATGTCGACACTTGCTGATAGTTTTGAGCACTATGGAAGATGTTGGTACTACCTGCTACGGCTCACACTGGCACTACTTGGTATTAGATGTGAGTATTTGTGTACATGTCAGCACTACTGGTTGGTTACATGTGATTTTACCAAATGAAAAAATAACGAAAACGTTTTTAACAAAATAAATGCTGCTTTTTTATTTGGGGAATCTAGCACCCCAAAACCCCTGTTTCCCTTAGTTTATAATCACACCCCAACCCTCTCCCCACCCGTTTTAACTCCTTACCCCGCCCCCCATATATATATATTTTAAAACATTAGATTTTTTTTTTATGATTAAAAATGTTTAGTTCAAAATGTTGTTTGTTATTTTCCATTTGGTAAAATCACTGCATACCGGCACTACCTGGTGGTAGGTGTGAGTACTAGGGCAAATGTATGGCTATTTATTCTAAGGCACATGCTGGCACTACCTGGTAGTATGTGTGAGTACTAGGGCAAATACTGGCATTAGCTGATATTAGGCGTGAGTACTAAAGCACATGCTGGCACTACCTGGTAGTAGGTCTGAGTACTAAGGGTACACACATTTGCAAGGGAGCCTAATGACCTCTCTCTGTGTCCGCTTTATGACCCACCAGCGTTCTGCGTTAGGGTTATTCGCTATATTAGTCTAAACACATTTACCATGTCATTGCCAGTTTTTTATCAATTAAAACAAAATCTATTCATGTATCACTACATCATCAATCATAAAACACATTATCATTTCATTCTAGTGCACTTTCCACAAGGCACATCTAAAAATAGTCTCACTTGTTTGTGACTTATTCCATCTCGGTTTTAGCCAGATAGTGGGGTTAGTACGAGACACATAGTTATATATACACTAATTGACTCTCAGATTATTCAAACTTGCATTGATTCGTCAGTTATTTGCATGCAATTGTTCAATATAAGAAACAGTAAATCCAGTCTCTCTTATAATTTGGGATTCTTATTATATATCCACAAGTTATGTCTACATATGTTTCGGCTAGGTTGGTCTATTAGATACCATCCCTGGTGTCTCTTCCTCTTTTTGTAGCCGTCTTCAGGACAAAATATTTCTTGAGTGTAAATTAAATAATCACATAAGCCCCATTAATTACTGCGTCGTAGTCACTGGTCAATAGTTGTGGTTGGAAACAAGATTTTTGATTTTAATGTAATTGAGGGAATTTCTTCCCGTCATATCTTAAAGGAGCTGCTTCACTCAGCTAATTTCTTCCTCAGTGGAAGGCAATGTGTTATTCTTCCTCAGTATATGTTGGTATCACACAATGATTTTATCACTCGGCGGTCTTCTTCCCCCTTATTGGAGAGGGCATGGTGAACTTCCCCGGTCAGCGTTGCCTACCGATCTTTGTTTCTCTTTGTTCACCTTTCTTTTTTAACATACTGTGTCAGTTTTTTATCCCGTAATTTGTCTCTTTGTTTCCTCGGCCGCGTGGATTACAAGCTGGCTCCTTCCGATCGTCAAACCCAAAACGCTATCGGTTTAGCTACTTTATTCTGACTACTAGGGCAGATGCTGACACTACCTGATAGTAGGCGTGAGTACTAAGGTACATGCTGGCACTACCTGATAGTAGGCGTGAGTACTAGGGCACATGCTGACACTACCTGATAGTAGGCGTGAGTACTAGGGCACATGCTGACACTACCTGATAGTAGGTGTGACTACTAGGGCACATGCTGACACTGCCTGATAGTAGGCGTGAGTACTAGGGCACATGCTGACACTGCCTGATAGTAGGCGTGAGTACTAAGATACATGCTGGCACTACCTGATAGTAGGCGTGAGTACTAGGGCACATGCTGACACTACCTGATAGTGGGCATGAGTACTAGGGCACATGCTGACACTACCTGATAGTAGGTGTGAGTACTAGGGCACATGCTGACACTACCTGATAGTGGGCATGAGTACTAGGGCACATGCTGACACTACCTGATAGTAGGTGTGACTACTAGGGCACATGCTGACACTACCTGATAGTAGGCGTGAGTACTAGGGCATGAGTACTAGGGCACATGCTGACACTACCTGATAGTAGGCGTGAGTACTAGGGCACATGCTGACACTGCCTGATAGTAGGCGTGAGTACTAGGGCATATGCCGACACTACCTGATAGTAGGCGTGAGTACTAGGGCACATGCCGACACTGCCTGATAGTAGGCGTGAGTACTAGGGCACATGCCGACACTACCTGATAGTAGGCGTGAGTACTAGGGCACATGCTGACACTGCCTGATAGTAGGCGTGAGTACTAAGGTACATGCTGGCACTACTTGGAAGTGGGTGCGAGTACTAGGTACATGCTGCACTACCTGATGGTAAGTGTGGGTACTAGGGCTCTCGGTCATCTTCACAACTGTTCCTGCCTGCTGCTGGGACCACTATTCTGCTCTTCTCAAGAAAATACTCAACTGTCCTTTACAACCCCCCCCCCCCCAATCCTCTTTCACCTGCTTCATGCCTGTCCATGAACTAGCAATCCCTATTCAAATTCCTTCTCATCTGAAAATCCTTCCATGTACTGAGTGTCCCTCAGTCCTCACCCCGCACTCCCCTGAAGTTAATCTTTCAGGGAAAAGCTGGTGCAGGCCCTGAGTTATAGGCCCTTCAGCAGCGATATGCTCTCAGAGTAAATCAACAAAACCCTCCTCCTTTTGGGACTTGGGTAATCAGTCGGACACAGGGCTGGGTCCCATGAGCTATCAGGCCCGGCTCCAGGAATCTTCATCTGGGTGGGCCAGGTCTGTGATCAGGGGGCCCAATTGCCATTGGGATGGGTGTATGAGTACCCTAAACAATGTGCTGGCATTAATCCAGATTTCCCAGATCCGTGATCCAGCAAAAAATGCCTTCCCAGATTCAGTGACGTAACCCAAAATCTGGGGGCCTCCTTGCAAGCCATGCTGAGGGCCCCTCCCTCTCTGTACAACAAATCACGGGTCGCGCCACACTCTGGGCCGGCCTAGATTACCACACCTGCGCGATGTGCACAAACGTGCTGCTGCAGGAGTACACCGCACACTGCACTAGGAGAAAGATATAAATATGTGTTTTAATGCATTATACAGCACACTTTCTGAGAAAAATGCCAGGCCACAGCGTTTGCAATTGTTTGTAGGGTAACACCAATCTAAACATCCAATACATGCAAGTCACCAACAGTGCACAGGAACATTAATGCTTTAACTAATATAATGCTTTGCAATTAAAAAATGCCATGCCACAATGAAAACATGTCCAACTGGCTACACAATGTAGACCAGTCTAGACACTTAATAATATACTACAGTAAAGCATGCCAGGTCACATTTAGACATAACTAGACTGGTTGCACCAAAATGCCAGTCGAAGCAATAACACTTATCATGGTTATTCTATCACAGATGCCCAGAAAAATATACAATGCTGCAGCTAGAAAGGCTGGAGTGACAGCACGCAAATGCCAGTCCAGCCAGCTAATTACACTTAGCAGGACTGCTTTATCAGAGATGCCCAGTTAAAAAAAGTCAAGCCAAACCCAGAATTTACTAGACTGGCTGCACCAAAATGCCTTTCTAGCCACTAGTACCACATAGCAAACCTGCTTAGCCTGGACATGGATGACCAACCATTACAATTTATCGCACAATCCCCATCCCACGCCACACAGCCCCACACATCCCCTCTCCCTGCCCTAACCCCCAAAATTAGCTTCTTGGCCCAGAATTACCTCTACATCCCTTTTCCTTGTCCCATTGCCTACGTAGTACTGGGATGAGTAAGAGTGGGACTAGGAGTAATGAGGATTATAGGTAACTAAGCCAGGCATTCCCTCCATGTCCCTCTACCTCATCCCAGTACTTGTGTATCAGTCGAAGGGCCTCATACACAAGTAATGGGACGAGGAAGAATAGTGCCATGAGTAATGAAGATTACCAATAAGTAACCAAGGGATTAAACGCAATTAGTGGTGCAACACCATTGAGCTGCTGGGCTTCAGCCCTCCTCCCCCGACACCCCCCCCTTAACATTTTGGGCTATGTTGACTCAACCTGGCTGATCTACAGAGTCGCGGACAGAACATGACATTGATTTTAAACGGCACCTGGATTTTGCTGTTACCAAAGGCCCAGCAATTACTAACGTAAAGCAATTCACTGTTAGTACCTGCATTCAAGTGCATAATTCTTTAGGCAATTGAAATCTCGATGTGGGTTTAGTACTTGCATGCCAGGGAAGTGATGGGAAGGGTAAAGAGGGGACAGGAGACCGCTTATTCTTACAGTAGTCCATAAGTGGGTGCTTTCAGACTTAAAGGAGAGAGTTAAGTGCTTGTAACATTGAAGCTGCACAAAAATAGTCTAATTAGAATGCATAAAGAAGTTAGATGCCCCACACAGTTTCCCCTTCCCCCACCGCCCGTGAACTTAGCACCTCTAATAACATTTGAAGGGTTAGCACCCCACCCCCCTGAAATGTAGGTTTTGTTGTGCCCCTGAACACAAGCGCGCACACGCACGCACGCACGCACAGCCACACAAATATTTAAGTGTGCACCCTTTCACCATGCACTCACACGCACACGTCATGGGGTTGAGGGGAGCCATATTAAATGGATTCTTTCACAAGTCACTCCGACTTAATAAAGACATTTTTTCCGTTAAGGACCGAACCGCTATGTAAATAATGTTTTTATGAATGTAGATTGACTGCAAAAAGAAATTATTTCTTTTTGAACTCGTAGAGCTCCCCCACTCCATGACATGGAGGCCTCCAGCCTAGAGGCTCCCATGTCATGGGGTGGGGGAGCCCTCTGACTTCAAAAAGAAATCTTGTTTTTTGTAGTCGCTCTGCCTTCATAAAGACATTATTTCTTTCTGAAGGCAGAGTGACCAAAAAAAAACAAAAGCGTTTTTGTCAAAGGGGGCCCCCTCCCAGGGCATGTGGTGGCGGGCCCCTCACACTGCAGAGGGAGTGGGGGCCCCCATTCCGCAAGTGCCCAGATTCGGGAAATAAAAAAAACAGTACAGAGCAAAAGAGAAACAAGGAAAATAGTGTTGCAACATCATATTACCTATCTTCCCTTGGCATCCCTTTCCCTTTCTGTTATATCCACTTCTCCTTTACCTTTCACCCCGCAGTAACCTCCCATCAGGTCAGGTCCCCCTGACCACCATTCCCATTTGCCTCCACTCCCATCTAACCCAGAAACTCACATGACATGATATGATATGATATGGTAGGTTATCTATAACGCGCTTAATACCCAGAGGTTTCTAAGCGCGGACCTGGGGATCGAACCTGTGGTGCTTCGTGTCGTCTTGCTTCCAAGGCGAGCACGTTGCCCTTGAGCTATCCTCCCAAGCACATCATGTCTTCACTGCTTAATTCGAAAAACAAGTGCCAGTGCCCAAATATTATCTAGCACTCCTGTGACACTGCGCCCCCCCCCACTGCTGCTCCCCGCAGTGTCGACATATTTCGGGTTCCACTACAGCTTGCACCTGCTCATTGTGGTGGATAGATGCACCGACTATCACCACTTCATAATTAAAGAGAATCTGAGACCGTAAGTGTTGGGGCTCAAAAATAAGTGCTGGGGCTGAGCCCTGGCAAACACCCCCACAAAAGCACTGCACGTCTTTCTTGGCCTGGCTGGTGAAAATCAAGGGTGATGCTTCCTCCTCCTCCTCTGCGAGGGCTGAGCAGCGAGGGCCCATTCTTTGTTCTTTCTCAGATGGTGTGCAGTCAACAATGTCCCCATGAACACTGTTGTTACTCCCGGCAGACCCTGGAGGAGGTTGTGTGGTCCCGCCATCTTGTTGTAAAAGACAGGGCCCCTTTCAGAATACTGAATGAAGAAAGAGGACATTTTGTTTCTTACAAAACGACATTTGTAAGCTCAGAATATTTAATTGTGTTGAGTGCACAAGGAAGGGAGTGCTAGCATGCAGGAGAGAGAGCCAGGGTGGGGGGAATAGGGGAGTGGGATCAGGAGGCAGACCGTGCAGGCTTAACGGGTTTCCAGCTTCTTGTATTGCTCACGGTGGGGGTTGGCAGGGAGGAGGGGCTCTTCCTCCCCTGCCATTCCCCTGTACATCCTTGCCTGGTACATATTGTTTATATACTGGTTATAATATGCAATAGTCCTGGATGGATTTGTGTTTGATGTGTTTACTTTGATTTGCTATTGAATTTCACAGTTTTGTTCAATAATGTGGCATGATATTTTCAACGAACAGGGTGTGTGTGTGTGTTCTTGGCAGGCCCTGAAACATGCGCTGCCCATCTATTAAACTGTGAGCAAGGCTTTTTTTAAATAGCTTATACTGTGAACTGAATCACTTCTAGAGGCACCTGATTTTGGCAGCCAAGGTGCAGTGTGATTAAGTGGTTTGCTCAGGATCACACTCTTTGGTTAAGTGATGAAGCCAGAATCTGAGCCTAGCATGAAATTTAGATACTTGACCACACATCTTCCAACCTCAGGTTGGTACAAATATGTGTTTAAGTTTGGTTTTGAATACCTAAAATAATAGATGGTTGCATACAATTACTTTAAAAAGTCGCATGATAAACCAACCTCACAATGTAAACATCATTGTCGAAACATGTTGATGAAAACGAGTAAGGGAGACGGATAGTTTTGAATCCTAAATTGCACAGAGGGGACCACTCCTGTTTGCAGTATTTGCATAAGGGCCCCTCCATGCAATTTTAATTCTTTCCACCAAGTCATGGTAAAGTAAAGCATAAAACCATGTTAAATATCGCCTGGGAGCGTCACTTTCCCACTACGTGTCAATGGGTTAATTGTAGGAGGGATTTACACCTTTCCACACACGTAGTGGAAACGTGTAAATCCCTCCTACAATTAACGATTGTGGGAGCCATCCCTAATGGTTTCTTTTGGAATCTGCCTGCTTTTACCAAGGTGTAAAAGTCAGGTGGCTTCCATAGGAATCTATTGCCTTTCTACCAACATAAAAATACATGCTGGTGGAAAACCAATCGGATTCGGCTGGGGGACCTGTAAGAGCAAGCAAACTTGTTAAGTCCACTCTGCTCTCCAACTTCGCCTGCCACATCATTCAAAACCCTGCAGTGCATAAAAAGTGGCGGTGCGCGCTGTTACTTGAGTGGCGATGCGCGCTGTTACTTGAGTGGCGGTGCGCGCTGTTACTTGAGTGGCGGTGCGCGCTGTTACTTGAGTGGCGGTGCGCGCTGTTACTTGAGTGGCGGTGCGCGCTGTTACTTGAGTGGCGATGCGCGCTGTTACTTGGAACGTGGCCCCCGATGATTGCAGCTTTATGACCCAAGCTCCAGCATAGAAAATAATGGGAATTTATAGAAAATCTCATAAGAGACAAAGTGAAATGCAATGCATGACAAGGTCCTTGTTTCACGCAGCTTGTTCTGCACCCCCTTAATTTCTAATCACCCAACACTCACACTGTTCATAATTTAAAGAAAAAAGTGCCACGGCAATGGTCACTGCCAGTTACCTTTTTGCATCTCTAATCACTTCCTGTTGTAAATAATCTGCCTCTGGAGGGCCAGTGCAGCCCTGGCTGTTTGTGTTTGAGGGGAGAGAGGCAGAGTAGGGGGAGGGGGCATGAGCATTTGTGCCTTGTCCTAATTTTAAATCCACCTCTGCTTGCACTTTGTAGGAAATATTTAAATACTGTCTTTTTGTTTTAAAATATGTGCACATTTATATACTTTGCCGGCAATATTGAAGAAAACGCTCCTCTCTTGTGTTATTTTCCAGGTGTTTATGATTCATCTTCTGAGGGGCAAATGTTTAATGGGGGTAGGGGGGGGGACAATCCTCCCAACCCGCTCCCCATCACTGGTGGGGTCCCACAGCAAATGATTTCCATTTCCGCCACTGCCTAAACACCCAGCACCTAGGATTTACATCATACTTTCCAAACAAGACCCACAACACACATGTTGTATTCTGTTTGCATGCAACCTAGGTCTCCACATTGGCACCCATCTCTCTCTCTCTCTTCACATTTCTCTCACTGCCAGATATTGCCGCTTCCACATCTACAATATCCGTAAAATTCGTCCCTTCCTAACTTTTCATGCTACAAAACTTTTAATCTCCTCCCTCATCTTCTCCAGACTCTTCTACTGCTCCACTCTTCTATTTGGACTCCCTTCCTCTCACCTTTCTCCCCTCTAATCCATCTATCACTCCGCCATCCGCTCCCTCTGCCTCCTCTCTCCTCGCGACTCCATCTCCTCTTCACTTAATACACTAGGTTGGCTCCCTTTTCACTCTCAGCTCAAATTTAATTTTCTGTCTTGTCTTCAAAGCCCTCTATAATCTTGCTCCTTACTACCTATCCTCCCTTCTCACTTTCTATACTCCTTCTTGTTCCCTCCGCTCTGCTGATCTCTTCCTTCTCTCTCCTCCTCCTCCACCCTGTGCCCCCTCCAGCTTCCGCTCCTTCCAACTTCTTGCTCCTTTCTATTGGAATCGCCTACCCCTCCCCGTCCGCTCCATCACCTCCTACCCTTTATTTCTCACTTCTCTTAAATCCTATCGCTTCCACCACCCCCCAACTTCTCTTTCATCTTCTTCCTTGACTGAATCTACCTCTACTTACTCCTCCTACCCCTTCTCTTACTATTGCTCCTTCCATTAGTGTTTAACCACCTCAACTTTGTAAATTGTTCTTTGTACTGTTTTCTGGTTTGATTCAATTGTCATGTATTGCTTGTTGTAATTGATTGTTCCTTTTGTAAAGTGCTTTGGATTAATGCGCTATATAAATTCAAATAAATACAAATACAAACTGTGTATTTCCTCAAGCAGTATGAGGTTATCAATTCAGTACTTATCATTTTGAATCATGAAAGGTTTGGGCAGTTCAGGTTAGGCTTCCCCACAAAGGTACATTCTATTTAGTTCGGAACCCCACTGACAAGTGCTCATGGCAAGATGATCGACAACTGGTCCATATTTGCCATCCTAGCCTTGTTCTTTTCAGGTAGGGCTTTGTTGAACCAACTCGGTGAAGTGCAGCTTGATTCCCTAGGCGTAGCAAACAAAGCACCCACATCTGAGCACATACACTGAAACCAACCTGCATTGGCAAAGCCAACAGCTTGGGCTTTCTATTAGGCATCGATATGCTTTTACCATGCACTGCCAGTAGGGAATCACCTGGCCATAAGACGGGAACAGCAGGGGAACTGTGCGAGTACCTGGGCGTATGATGTCATTGCCTGGCAAATGTCTGTCTAATACCTATGCACAAGTCAAAACTGCCGGCTTTGAGATTTCTCGTCTTAGACAGGACTCACGTGCAAGGAACCGAGACATTGACGCAGATAGTGCTTATAAAATCAGCTTGCTGAAGACACACACTAGGAGATTTCTATCACACCAGGAGTTCATTTACACAGGCAATTAAGTAATTGAACACTTCAAAAGAATGCTTAAATATAACACAACCCCTCCCTATACAGCAGAGCGATTGATGTTACCTTGTGATAGGGCTTGCTCAAAGAGTTCCAAAGGGTAGGTTTTGGCGGCGAGGGGCAGGTAGTTAGTAATACCATAGCCATGGCTAGTCATTGGGTGGGTAAATGACCAAACACGCCCGTAGGATGTGTGTTTTCCCCTCACATCCTGCCTTCTTCCTATCTGTGTTCAACTGCTAGAGTTCTGACTTACACCTAATAGGCACAACTCAAAAAGGATGGATGTAAGTCTCAGAATCAATCATAACCATCAGCATTGCTCTGGTCAGCCTTCCATGCCATTGTCTGCAAATCAGCCTTGGCCCTGCCACTAATGTGTGCAGCCCTGCCTAAACTGCTAGACTGCCAGACTACAAGGCCTAACAATGCCTGTTGTTGCTCGTGTTCCAATGCAGAGGGTAAATGGCCTATCGGTTGAGACTGAACTACACCTTTTGGTGGCAGAACCAAGAGTAATTTGCTAATGGCTTGCCCCCTTCTGTAATGGCGCAGACATAGGAAAGAATTCTGGCCTGGAATGCTGTGCAGAGCAATGAGAGTGGTAATGTTTCATTGAAATCCTTGCATCTATCCCTTTTTGATTGTACTGCCACCCCTGCAGAGTTGCACTTACGTTGCTGATGCAGAAGAATGTATATTCACTTGTAAGGGCCCTGTGACGAACCTTTGAAAAACGTCAGTCCTCCACACGGCGGAGCCTTTCCCTGCAAGGCTTGGTTGGTGCGGTCGCTAACCAATATTCCCCCTGGGAGGGTGAGGGGGGCTTCAAGGTGGGGGCTCCCCTCTTGGGGATGAGGACATATATTCTGGGCCACAACCACCTTATTCCCTTAATAGCCCCATCATCCAGCATACCAGTACACCACCAGGTACGCCTTACTATTCTCGGATGCTACATCCTACGAGGAAGCCCAGAGGAGGCATACAGATCACCTCCGTAAAATAGACAAAAGACTCTTTTAATTCTCCAAAGAGGAAAATGCCTTTAAAAATGGAAGGACTTAACTTGTTGTCAAACCCAGTGCTGAAGGAGTGTGCTTTGTGTGAGCTCTGTGTGATTAGCGCTGTTGGTGCACGGTGTGTGTTATGTGTTCATTTTGCATTATTTCCGCATTTTAGTATAGACAAAGTCTCATTGCTTTTATCCGCACTGTTTGGGAGCCACATATCCCATAAGATATTGTAGTTTGGGGCGTAGATTTAAAAGCCCAGCGGCGTGTGAGATAGGCGCCAATACTGGGTTTGCGCTGGTTAGTGTGAGGAGTGCGCCCAAGCTCTTCGAGTATAGGTGAGAACCACGTGTTTTCGTTGCTCTTGGGCGTTTAGGTTGGTTGAGCCTGTCTGTTCTATCGAATACACGACGGGCTATTATCTGCGCCCCTAGTTCCCTCTAGAATGCTGTAAATGCTTGGAATTGCTCCTTTTGGTCCCTCCCAGGCAGCACCTGTGGGTGAGCGCAAGAGTGAGCCGGAGAATTTACCCAGTGTGGCTTGCACTGGTTCAGTCGACACTGAGCTACTGGCTCAAGCTCCGCTGCAGTCTACCATAGATGGCACTAGAAGGGCGGACTCCATTGCTAATACCATGCGTCCTCTACAGCCTTGCTGCTTTCTCTTAAATACTTGCTCTTTAGAAAAGCATTCTCTGCTACACGTGAACCATACTCACCAAACTTTGCAGAAAAAAGTACATGGCACACTCTGAATTTTCTTGAAAAGTTTGGTGAGGTTTGGTCAAGGGTGGGGCAAAGTAATAAAAAAAAAGTTTTTCCCATAGACCTAATGGGAAAACATTTCTGTCGCGCCTACAGCCAAAACCGCTGGACGGATTTTCACCAAATTTCCCTGTTCGGTCCGCCGATTGGCCTCTAATTGGCTACAAAATTCACTGACTTTTGTGTGGTCCGCAGACATTGGGGACGCGGCCGTGGATTAGGTAGTGAGAAAATGTGAAATGCGTTGGTTTTCCTGAAACGCCCGCCATCTTGGATTCGTGGATTTTTTGGGGTCCGCGGACAGTGCAGTGAAAACATAAAAAATAAAAGCAGCATTGCACTTGTCAAACTCAACAAACAATCTCTGGGGACGTGTGGGGGATGAGGATTGGATTCGAAATGGCCATAAGAGGACAAAAAACGGGTTGTTTCACCCCCTGAAAGCCTGCAAACACTCCAGATGTCTGGGGCAGTCCTGTGGTGTTCGCGGACACTTCAGATCTAGCAACTTAACCATAAAGTCCCCTTAACTAAGTTTTCTTTCATTGAATTTCATAGGTTTTTATTAGTGCAACTTAACCATAACGTCCCTTTACAAAGTTTTTTCATTGAATTTCATAGATTTTTATTAGTGTAACTTAACCATAATGTCCCTTTTTAACAAAGTTTTTTCAGTGAATATATATATACATATATATATTTTTTTTATCAGCATTTTTTCACTAACTTTTTTCCAGTAAAAAATGCCTTGAGTAAAAGGTTTTTGGTAACGTCACTGGATACCGTTGCAGGCATGCTGCTGTTTTCTCCCTGGCTGCTCCGCTTGACAGCCCAGGGCTTTCTTCACCCGGGCCGCTCAACGGAGCAGCCCGAGACTTCCTCCTCCTTCTGCTCTTCAACCGGGGTGGCCAGTGAGGGTGACCTGCGACTTTTTCTCCAGGCTGCGCATAGCATACTCGGCCCAGGAGGGCTTCACTGAAAGGCCTGCCTCGCTGGCCACAAGGCGGGCCTTTGATGGCACGGCCAGGTAGCCTGGTCTGGGCCGCCCAGGCAGGGCGCAGGCAGCTACTGGCATGGATTTCACTGGGCCCGTCTGGTCTGGCCCCCGGACGGGCTAACAGACACCAAATGGGCTGCTGTTCCATCGTTCTCCCCAGATGTCTTCCTCCCACCCAGACATCCACGTGGGAGTGGTCCTCTGCTTCTAGATGTTTACCCCACTGCTTCATTTCACACCCATAGCACCCGGCTACACTGGAGCCACCAGTTCCGTCATTACCCTGATGATCTCAGTATCTCTAAACTGCTTGCTTCACTTGCATCTCTAAACTGCTTGCTTCACATGATGGTTGGAATGTGATTACCCTGATTATCTCAGTATCTCTAAACTGCTTGCTTCACATGATGGTTGGAATGATTACCCTGATTATCTCAGTATCTCTAAACTGCTTGCTTCACTTGCATCTCTAAACTGCTTGCTTCACATGATGGTTGGAATGATTACCCTGATTATCTCAGTATCTCTAAACTGCTTGCTTCACATGATGGTTGGAATGATTACCCTGACGATCTCAGCATCTCTAAACTGCTTGCTTCACATGATGGTTGGAATGATTACCCTGATTATCTCAGTATCTCTAAACTGCTTGCTTCACATGATGGTTGGAATGATTACCCTGACGATCTCAGCATCTCTAAACGGCTTGCTTCACATGATGGTTGGAATGATTACCCTGACGATCACAGCATCTCTAATGATTACCCTGACGATCACAGTATCTCTAAACGGCTTGCTTCAGATCACAGTATCTCTAAACGGCTTGCTTCACATGATGGTTGGAATGATTACCCTGACGATCTCAGCATCTCTAAACTGCTTGCTTCACATGATGGTTGGAATGATTACCCTGACAATCTCAGCATCTCTAAACTGCTTGCTTCACATGATGGTTGGAATGATTACCCTGACGATCACAGCATCTCTAAACTGCTTGCTTCACATGATGGTTGGAATGATTACCCTGACGATCTCAGCATCTCTAAACTGCTTGCTTCACAAGCCCTTCTGCTTGCTTCACAGGCCCTTCTGCGGTCACCCCTCCTCCCTCTTTCTCTGCCTTTCCACCTTTCTCTGCTGACGAGGTTTCCAGACAAGTCCGATCTATGAAAGTCTCGTCTAAACAGGTTCACCCCTGTTCCTCCAAAACTATCAAGGACCACATCGACTCCCTGGCTCCTGCCCTGGCTGACTTTTGCAACCACTCCTTCGCCTCTGGAGTCTTCCCTTCCCCCCTCAAGCACTCCCTTGTGCACCCTCTTCTCAAGAAACCCTCTTCCGACCCCTCCTGCCCGGCTAACTATCGCCCTATCTCCATCACTCCCTTCCTGGGCAAGCTCCTGGAGAAACTGGCCATCTCCCAGCTTAACCTCCATGCTGAATCTGTTGGTAGTCTTCATGACCATCAATCTGGCTTCAGAGCTGCCAGAAGCACGGAAACTGCTCTCCTGAACATCCGTGAAGACCTGCTCTTGAACCTTGATTCCAACACTCCGTGTGTTCTCATTCTGCTCGATCTCTCCTCTGCCTTTGACACTGTCAACCATGCCATCCTGCTCAACCGTCTCCGGGAAAACCTGGGTATCACTGGTCAGGCTCTGGCGTGGTTGACCTCTTTCCTTTCAAATCGACCCTCCCAGGTCCAACTGGGGTCCTTCCTCTCCGACATCTTTTTCTCCACCTGTGGTGTCCCCCAGGGATCTAATCTCTCTCCCTGGCTGTTCAACCAGTATCTGGCACTCCTTGCCCACCGCATCGCCGCTCTCTGCCCTAATTTCCAGTGCTATGCGGACGATACCCAGCTCATTTTCAGGCTACCCTCAGCCTCCCCCTCTCCTTCCCTCATCTCTGACTGTCTGTCTGCTATCCAAGAATGGTGTGCCGCCAATGACCTCTGCCTTAATGCCAGTAAGACTGAGATTCTACTCATCGGTACTCCCACTCCCTCCTTCCCTGTAGCTCTCTGGCCTGCCTCCCTTGGCCCCCTCCCTGCTCCTACCTGCAAGGCAAAAAACCTTGGGGTCATCTTCGACTCCACACTCTCCTTCTCTCCTCATATTTCTGACGTCGCCAAGAGGTCACACTACCAGCTGCACCTCCTCAGAGGTATTCTTCCCTTCCTCTCCTTCCCCCAGAAGCTCACTGTCTCCCGAGCCCTGGTTCTCTCGAAGCTGGACTACTGTAACAGCCTCTATCTTAATCTGCCTGCCTCCACTCTCCGCCCTCTGCAACTCATCCAGAACAGAACTGCGAGACTTGTCCTTGGCCTCAAGCCCAGGGACCGTATCTCTCCAGGACTGAAATCTCTACACTGGCTCCCAGTGGCTGCGAGGATAAAGTTCAAAACCCTCTGCATTGTCCACAAGGCCTTCTGGGGCCTGGGTCCTAAATACCTTCAACTCTCTCTTCCCAAATATCTTCCTTCCCGAGCCCTTCGCTCATCCGCCTCCAACTCCCTCAGGGTTAGCCGCTTCTCGAAGCAACGAGCTGGGGGTAGATCTCTCTCCGCGGCAGGGGCCTCCCTCTGGAACAGCCTTCCTGCCTCCCTGAAACTTGAGGAGAACCATCTCCGGTTCCGGAAGCACCTCAAAACCTTCCTCTTTGCTTCTGCTTTCCCTCTCCCTCTCCCCTGCTGAGCGGCTAATTAATTTTCACTGAAGCTGCACTGATCCTGCAATTGGACCACTCTAAACGGCCTCGGTCCTGGGCCCTGCCACTCTCCACTTGCACTGATGCCCTGGAACCCCTTTGCACTGTGGGTCTGTCTCTGTATCCCTACAGCCCCCCCTCCCCCAGCACTTGTTCTGCACTTACCTCACACTTGCCACCAGCTGGCCCTATTTATTTATTTATTACGTACGCCTCTTACCTTGTACTGCACTTCCCCCCCTCCCCTTCCCCTTGCACTTTTCCCCTCCCCTACCCCTGCACTTGCGCGATCTGAATGACACCTGGCCTAGTAGGATCGTTTTCTGTCTCCCCTTGTACCCCCCTCCCTGCCTCGTCGCGCCTTGAAACACTTGTGTATAGGCGCGTTACAAATACCATATCATATCATATCATATCACATGATGGTTGGAATGATTACCCTGACGATCACAGCATCTCTAAACGGCTTGCTTCACATGATGCTTGGAATGATTACCCTGACGATCTCAGCATCTCTAAACTGCTTGCTTCACATGATGGTTGGAATGATTACCCTGACGATCTCAGCATCTCTAAACTGCTTGCTTCACATGATGGTTGGAATGATTACCCTGACGATCTCAGCATCTCTAAACTGCTTGCTTCACATGATGGTTGGAATGATTACCCTGATGATCACAGCATCTCTAAACTGCTTGCTTCACATGATGGTTGGAATGATTACCCTGACGATCTCAGCATCTCTAAACTGCTTGCTTCACATGATGGTTGGAATGATTACCCTGACGATCTCAGCATCTCTAAACTGCTTGCTTCACTTGCATCTCTAAACTGCTTGCTTCACATGATGGTTGGAATGATTACCCTGACGATCTCAGCATCTCTAAACGGCTTGCTTCACTTGCATCTCTAAACTGCTTGCTTCACATGATGGTTGGAATGATTACCCTGACGATCTCAGCATCTCTAAACTGCTTGCTTCACATGATGGTTGGAATGATTACCCTGATTATCTCAGTATCTCTAAACTGCTTGCTTCACATGATGGTTGGAATGATTACCCTGACGATCACAGCATCTCTAATGATTACCCTGACGATCACAGTATCTCTAAACGGCTTGCTTCAGATCACAGTATCTCTAAACGGCTTGCTTCACATGATGGTTGGAATGATTACCCTGACGATCTCAGCATCTCTAAACTGCTTGCTTCACTTGCATCTCTAAACTGCTTGCTTCACATGATGGTTGGAATGATTACCCTGACGATCTCAGCATCTCTAAACTGCTTGCTTCACTTGCATCTCTAAACTGCTTGCTTCACATGATGGTTGGAATGATTACCCTGACGATCTCAGCATCTCTAAACTGCTTGCTTCACATGATGGTTGGAATGATTACCCTGACGATCTCAGCATCTCTAAACTGCTTGCTTCACATGATGGTTGGAATGATTACCCTGATTATCTCAGTATCTCTAAACTGCTTGCTTCACATGATGGTTGGAATGATTACCCTGACGATCACAGCATCTCTAATGATTACCCTGACGATCACAGTATCTCTAAACGGCTTGCTTCAGATCACAGTATCTCTAAACGGCTTGCTTCACATGATGGTTGGAATGATTACCCTGACGATCTCAGCATCTCTAAACTGCTTGCTTCACATGATGGTTGGAATGATTACCCTGGCGATCACAGTATCTCTAATGATTACCCTGACGATCACAGCATCTCCAAACTGCTTGCTTCACATGATGGTTGGAATGAATGATGCAATGCCCATTACTTGGAGCGGGCAGGTCTGGGTACTCACCGGGAGGCCATCTCCAGGGTGGCTTCAGAATGCATCTATCAATTGTGGCCATTCTGGCACCTTCCTGTTCACTTGCCCGTGGAGAGAGATAACAGTTTAGCTTTTTACCCCTCAACTGCCCCATCTCCACTTCTCCCCCTTGTAATCGTGCAACAAACCGCACACTGGATGGCCTGATACCCAGTCACAGTCCTAACCGAGGTTTCTTAAATGGGATTAAGAATAATGTTTCTTGAACTTCTACCTTGCATGACTAAGGACCTTGCCCAATTGTTGTCTGTGCTGATCCATTCGTCCCCACACTCACCAGTGGGTCTCGTGGCCCCCAATTCAACCCACTGGGAGCTCAGTGGTGCGCGGTAATGTGATTGTGAGTTTTGTGGCATTGGAGTCACACGGTTGAGTTGAACTTTGCTCCAGGTGAGGCGCTTGTGCAGTAAGCAGTTTTCAGCCTCTTAGAACCTGAGCGTAAACATGATCCTTTCCTTTTGTACATTCCTGGCTGGAGGTCTTGCCAAATCCTCTGCAGGCATTGCCGTGTGTTCTCAACAGTGCCTTGCCCAGCTTGGAAATTCTGCAAACATACTCACTTTAGAGCTTGGATGGTACTGATATACAAGGGTATGTAGAAGAGAAGTGTTTAAAAGCCAATGAGAAAGCCTTCACTGCCTTCTGAACGTCCATCATGTAGGAGTGCAGTAACTGTGCCTGCGGAGGGGCCCCGAAGCATAGGGGCGGTCGCAGACAAAGCAACTCCAGCTGTAGTCCGCTATCTGCATTTATTCGGGTCGCAAACACTATCACTGGGATTAGGTTCTGACTGGGTCCCACAGAAGGGATATTAGAGTTTCTCACTCTTGCAAGTCTTTCTTTAGGTCAGTGGACCTCAGTAGTCCTGAGAACGGTCTCTCAAATCCCTGGTATTTCTAGTGTCTCACAGTTCTTTCTTTCCTGGCGGTGGTTCCAGGTGTCCTGATCTGGCATTACTCCATCTGGACGGTCAGATAGCTCCAACTTGGTCTTCAGGTGGAGTTGGGGCATTGCACAGATGGTATGTCCCAAGGAGTTGTTGTATTCCCCCTCCGGGTGGTGCAGAGGAGAGGAAATTCGATTAGCGGCCCTCAAGGTCTTTGTTGATAACCCTAGGCTTTTCCATCACTCGACCGAGGACCAAGATTCTAGGGATTATCCCTTTCTCTTCCTTTGCTCTCTTGACCTTGGTCTCTCCTTTACGCCCTTTACTTCTTCCTAATTCCTCTTGCCACCATCCTCTTTTTCTCTTCTGCTTTCTACTCCATCCCTCTACCATGCTACTTTCCCCCCTTCTCTCAACCTCCTCTTTCTTCCCTTTTTATCAGTTACCATGGGGGCGGGGGGACTGTAGATCTGCTATTTTGACTGACCTATAGTCCAGGTATGTAGCCACTGACCCCAATTCTGAGTGATTGCTCAGGTCTGCCGCCTCCTTGAGTTGGTAGACTGGACCCATGTTGAGGATGTGGAGCGTGTTAGCCCTTTACCATCCTCCTGGTTTAATAGAGGTAGGATGACCCAGTGGTTCCTGGAGAAGGTCTGAGCATTCTTGAGTTGGTAGACTGGACCCATGTTGAGGATGTGGAGCGTGTTAGCCCTTTACCATCCTCCTGGTTTAATAGAGGTAGGATGACCCAGTGGTTCCTGGAGAAGGTCTGAGCATTCTTGAGTTGGTAGACTGGACCCATGTTGAGGATGTGGAGCGTGTTAGCCCTTTACCATCCTCCTGGTTTAATAGAGGTAGGATGACCCAGTGGTTCCTGGAGAAGGTCTGAGCATTCTTGAGTTAGTAGACTGGACCCATGCTGAGGATGTGGAGCGTGTTAGCCCTTTACCATCCTCCTGGTTTAATAGAGGTAGGATGACCCAGTGGTTCCTGGAGAAGGTCTGAGCATTCTTGAGTTGGTAGACTGGACCCATGTTGAGGATGTGGAGCGTGTTAGCCCTTTACCATCCTCCTGGTTTAATAGAGGTAGGATGACCCAGTGGTTCCTGGAGAAGGTCTGAGCATTCTTGAGTTGGTAGACTGGACCCATGTTGAGGATGTGGAGCGTGTTAGCCCTTTACCATCCTCCTGGTTTAATAGAGGTAGGATGGCCCAGTGGTTCCTGGAGAAGGTCTGAGCATTCTTGAGTTGGTAGACTGGACCCATGTTGAGGATGTGGAGCGTGTTAGCCCTTTACCATCCTCCTGGTTTAATAGAGGTAGGATGACCCAGTGGTTCCTGGAGAAGGTCTGAGCATTCTTGAGTTGGTAGACTGGACCCATGTTGAGGATGTGGAGCGTGTTAGCCCTTTACCATCCTCCTGGTTTAATAGAGGTAGGATGACCCAGTGGTTCCTGGAGAAGGTCTGAGCATTCTTGAGTTGGTAGACTGGACCCATGTTGAGGATGTGGAGCGTGTTAGCCCTTTACCATCCTCCTGGTTTAATAGAGGTAGGATGACCCAGTGGTTCCTGGAGAAGGTCTGAGCATTCTTGAGTTGGTAGACTGGACCCATGTTGAGGATGTGGAGCGTGTTAGCCCTTTACCATCCTCCTGGTTTAATAGAGGTAGGATGACCCAGTGGTTCCTGGAGAAGGTCTGAGCATTCTTGAGTTGGTAGACTGGACCCATGTTGAGGATGTGGAGCGTGTTAGCCCTTTACCATCCTCCTGGTTTAATAGAGGTAGGATGGCCCAGTGGTTCCTGGAGAAGGTCTGAGCATTCTTGAGTTGGTAGACTGGACCCATGTTGAGGATGTGGAGCGTGTTAGCCCTTTACCATCCTCCTGGTTTAATAGAGGTAGGATGACCCAGTGGTTCCTGGAGAAGGTCTGAGCATTCTTGAGTTGGTAGACTGGACCCATGTTGAGGATGTGGAGCGTGTTAGCCCTTTACCATCCTCCTGGTTTAATAGAGGTAGGATGACCCAGTGGTTCCTGGAGAAGGTCTGAGCATTCTTGAGTTGGTAGACTGGACCCATGTTGAGGATGTGGAGCGTGTTAGCCCTTTACCATCCTCCTGGTTTAATAGAGGTAGGATGACCCAGTGGTTCCTGGAGAAGGTCTGAGCATTCTTGAGTTGGTAGACTGGACCCATGTTGAGGATGTGGAGCGTGTTAGCCCTTTACCATCCTCCTGGTTTAATAGAGGTAGGATGACCCAGTGGTTCCTGGAGAAGGTCTGAGCATTCTTGAGTTGGTAGACTGGACCCATGTTGAGGATGTGGAGCGTGTTAGCCCTTTACCATCCTCCTGGTTTAATAGAGGTAGGATGACCCAGTGGTTCCTGGAGAAGGTCTGAGCATTCTTGAGTTGGTAGACTGGACCCATGTTGAGGATGTGGAGCGTGTTAGCCCTTTACCATCCTCCTGGTTTAATAGAGGTAGGATGACCCAGTGGTTCCTGGAGAAGGTCTGAGCATTCTTGAGTTGGTAGACTGGACCCATGTTGAGGATGTGGAGCGTGTTAGCCCTTTACCATCCTCCTGGTTTAATAGAGGTAGGATGACCCAGTGGTTCCTGGAGAAGGTCTGAGCATTCTTGAGTTAGTAGACTGGACCCATGCTGAGGATGTGGAGCGTGTTAGCCCTTTACCATCCTCCTGGTTTAATAGAGGTAGGATGACCCAGTGGTTCCTGGAGAAGGTCTGAGCATTCTTGAGTTGGTAGACTGGACCCATGTTGAGGATGTGGAGCGTGTTAGCCCTTTACCATCCTCCTGGTTTAATAGAGGTAGGATGACCCAGTGGTTCCTGGAGAAGGTCTGAGCATTCTTGAGTTGGTAGACTGGACCCATGTTGAGGATGTGGAGCGTGTTAGCCCTTTACCATCCTCCTGGTTTAATAGAGGTAGGATGGCCCAGTGGTTCCTGGAGAAGGTCTGAGCATTCTTGAGTTGGTAGACTGGACCCATGTTGAGGATGTGGAGCGTGTTAGCCCTTTACCATCCTCCTGGTTTAATAGAGGTAGGATGACCCAGTGGTTCCTGGAGAAGGTCTGAGCATTCTTGAGTTGGTAGACTGGACCCATGTTGAGGATGTGGAGCGTGTTAGCCCTTTACCATCCTCCTGGTTTAATAGAGGTAGGATGACCCAGTGGTTCCTGGAGAAGGTCTGAGCATTCTTGAGTTGGTAGACTGGACCCATGTTGAGGATGTGGAGCGTGTTAGCCCTTTACCATCCTCCTGGTTTAATAGAGGTAGGATGACCCAGTGGTTCCTGGAGAAGGTCTGAGCATTCTTGAGTTGGTAGACTGGACCCATGTTGAGGATGTGGAGCGTGTTAGCCCTTTACCATCCTCCTGGTTTAATAGAGGTAGGATGACCCAGTGGTTCCTGGAGAAGGTCTGAGCATTCTTGAGTTGGTAGACTGGACCCATGTTGAGGATGTGGAGCGTGTTAGCCCTTTACCATCCTCCTGGTTTAATAGAGGTAGGATGGCCCAGTGGTTCCTGGAGAAGGTCTGAGCATTCTTGAGTTGGTAGACTGGACCCATGTTGAGGATGTGGAGCGTGTTAGCCCTTTACCATCCTCCTGGTTTAATAGAGGTAGGATGACCCAGTGGTTCCTGGAGAAGGTCTGAGCATTCTTGAGTTGGTAGACTGGACCCATGTTGAGGATGTGGAGCGTGTTAGCCCTTTACCATCCTCCTGGTTTAATAGAGGTAGGATGACCCAGTGGTTCCTGGAGAAGGTCTGAGCATTCTTGAGTTGGTAGACTGGACCCATGTTGAGGATGTGGAGCGTGTTAGCCCTTTACCATCCTCCTGGTTTAATAGAGGTAGGATGACCCAGTGGTTCCTGGAGAAGGTCTGAGCATTCTTGAGTTGGTAGACTGGACCCATGTTGAGGATGTGGAGCGTGTTAGCCCTTTACCATCCTCCTGGTTTAATAGAGGTAGGATGACCCAGTGGTTCCTGGAGAAGGTCTGAGCATTCTTGAGTTGGTAGACTGGACCCATGTTGAGGATGTGGAGCGTGTTAGCCCTTTACCATCCTCCTGGTTTAATAGAGGTAGGATGACCCAGTGGTTCCTGGAGAAGGTCTGAGCATTCTTGAGTTGGTAGACTGGACCCATGTTGAGGATGTGGAGCGTGTTAGCCCTTTACCATCCTCCTGGTTTAATAGAGGTAGGATGACCCAGTGGTTCCTGGAGAAGGTCTGAGCATTCTTGAGTTGGTAGACTGGACCCATGTTGAGGATGTGGAGCGTGTTAGCCCTTTACCATCCTCCTGGTTTAATAGAGGTAGGATGACCCAGTGGTTCCTGGAGAAGGTCTGAGCATTCTTGAGTTGGTAGACTGGACCCATGTTGAGGATGTGGAGCGTGTTAGCCCTTTACCATCCTCCTGGTTTAATAGAGGTAGGATGACCCAGTGGTTCCTGGAGAAGGTCTGAGCATTCTTGAGTTGGTAGACTGGACCCATGTTGAGGATGTGGAGCGTGTTAGCCCTTTACCATCCTCCTGGTTTAATAGAGGTAGGATGACCCAGTGGTTCCTGGAGAAGGTCTGAGCATTCTTGAGTTGGTAGACTGGACCCATGTTGAGGATGTGGAGCGTGTTAGCCCTTTACCATCCTCCTGGTTTAATAGAGGTAGGATGACCCAGTGGTTCCTGGAGAAGGTCTGAGCATTCTTGAGTTGGTAGACTGGACCCATGTTGAGGATGTGGAGCGTGTTAGCCCTTTACCATCCTCCTGGTTTAATAGAGGTAGGATGACCCAGTGGTTCCTGGAGAAGGTCTGAGCATTCTTGAGTTAGTAGACTGGACCCATGCTGAGGATGTGGAGCGTGTTAGCCCTTTACCATCCTCCTGGTTTAATAGAGGTAGGATGACCCAGTGGTTCCTGGAGAAGGTCTGAGCATTCTTGAGTTGGTAGACTGGACCCATGTTGAGGATGTGGAGCGTGTTAGCCCTTTACCATCCTCCTGGTTTAATAGAGGTAGGATGACCCAGTGGTTCCTGGAGAAGGTCTGAGCATTCTTGAGTTGGTAGACTGGACCCATGTTGAGGATGTGGAGCGTGTTAGCCCTTTACCATCCTCCTGGTTTAATAGAGGTAGGATGACCCAGTGGTTCCTGGAGAAGGTCTGAGCATTCTTGTTCTTGTTCGAGACCAAACCAAGGGATTTGATGCGTCTCTAAGAGCGTAGTCAGTCCACCCCTTCTGTGATGTCGCCATGAGCTCGGTATCGGGCAGGACAGGAGGTGAGTAAGGAAGTGGCCCGCTTACCTGGGGCATGATCCGTACAGTACGCTCACCGGTCTATGTAGCGGGTGAATCCCAGGGGGTGGGCAGTACATTGCCAAGTTAGTCTTGAAGTGGTTCATGGGTGCAGAGCTCTCTTGCAATTCTTATTAACGAAGCTGGCATTCAGGGCTTGCACTACAGTCGCACATCTGTGATGGGAAACTTTATTTGATGGGATGATAGTTAAAGATTAACTGGAGGCAGAAGTAGGGTGCTCGTCAGTGAGCCGAGCAGCCAAAATGGCCCCCAGTATGCATCAAGGTGGCGCGAGCCAGATCTCCGCGCGCGCGCCTTCAGTAGGCACTGCTTAGGTGGCATCATGCATGATATTTCTGGTGGGGCTGTGTAGACCCTTAACACACACATATGAAGAAGGTCTTTATCGTGGCTGCTTTGGGCGCAGCGTGCAAGTGGGCATCCTGCCAGTTGATGTGGTCTGTGGGGCTCCAGCTGCTTCTTAATCCTGAAGGTGGGTCTGCACCAGGAAGCCCATCGGCTCGGGGAGGTGCATTGAGGGGGCAGCTGGAGAGCCCCCTTCCCTCCCGGCCCGAAATGGCTGAAGCTGGAGGTGCTTCTCTCGGGGAAAGGTCTGTCGGTGTCCAGTTCCATGCATTTGCTGGCGGTAGTAGTCTGGGCATGTGCCCTCAGCAATCCCCCGCACCCCGGCGCGAGTGTTCACAGGACACGGCCTTTGGCCATCTGCTGCTCCTGGATTGGATTGCTAAAGATCCCGTTGGTGTTGCGAGGATTGAGCCCAGTAAGAAGGGTCCTTGCGGGGAGATGCGTGCGTTTCCCCTTCTGGGGCCAGAGCCCTGCCCTGGCCCCTGCCCTGCTGGGGCCAGAGCCATGTCCTGCTGGGGCCAGATCCCTGCCCTGGCCCCTGGGCCCCTGCCCTGCTGGGGCCAGAGGCCTGCCCTGCTGGGGCCAGATCCCTGCCCTGCCCTGGCCCCTGTCCTGCTGGGGCCAGAGGCCTGCCCTGCTGGGGCCAGATTCCTGCCCTGGCCCCTGCCCTGCTGGGGCCAGAGGCCTGCCCTGCCGGGCCAGATGCCTGCCCTGCTGGGGCCAGATCCCTGCCCTGGCCCTTGTCCTGCTGGGGCCAGAGCCCTGCCCTGCTGGGGCCAGAGGCCGGCCCTGCTGGGGCCAGATCCGTGCCCTGGCCCCTGTCCTGCTGGGGCCAGATCCCTGCCCTGCTGTGGCTAGAGACCTGTCCTGCTGGGCCCAGATCCCTGCCCTGGCTCCTGCCCTGCGGGGCCAGAGGCCTGCCCTGCCGGGGTCAGAGCCTTGCCCTGCCGGGGCCAGAGTCCTGCCCTGCTGGGGCCAGATCCTTGCCCTGGCCCCTGCCCTGCTGGGACCAGAGCCCTGTCCTGCTGGGGCCAGATCCGTGCCCTGTCCTGCTGGGGCCAGATCCGTGCCCTGGCCTGCTGGGGCCAGATCCCTGTCCTGCTGTGGCCAGAGCCCTGTCCTGCTGGGGCCAGATCCCTGTCGTGGCCCCTGTCCTGCTGGGGCCAGACCCCTGTCCTGGCCCCTGTCCTGCTGGGGCCAGACCCCTGCCCTGGCCCCTGCCCTGCTGGGAACAGAGGCCTGCCCTGCTGGGGCCAGAGCCCTGCCCTGGCCAGAGCCCTGCCCTGCCGGGGCCAGGGTCCTGCCCTGCCGGGTCTAGATCCCTGCACTGCTGGGGCCAGATCCCTGCCCTGCTGGGCCCAGAGCCCTGTCCTGCTGGGGCCAGATCCCTGCCTTGCTGGGGCCAGATCCCTGCCGGGGCCAGATCCGTGCCCTGGCCCCTGTCCTGCCGGGGCCAGAGCCCTGCCCTGCCGGGGCCAGAGTCCTGCCCTGCTGGGGCCAGATCCCTGCCCTGGCCCCTGCCCTGCTGGGGCCAGAGCCCTGTCCTGCTGGGGCCAGATCCTTGGCCAGAGCCGTGCCCTGCTGGGGGCCAGAGCCCTGCCCTGCTGGGGGCCGGAGCCCTGCCCTGCACCCTTCCTGGCCTGGAATCCCGTGTGAGGGTGCAGAATGGAATGCATGTCTGCAGAGAGGCGGCTTTCTGTAGCCCAGCCGCCTTATGGGTGTGTGACTGGGTCCTCCTAACAGTGCCACCGGCAGGATTACCCCGGAATATGTCACCGCTTCCCAGGCGACCATGGCCACTTGCTCGGGTTAAGCCTTTGGGTGCATCTGTTCATTTGGAGGGCGGCACCGCCTGGTGGTGTAGTGCAGGGATCCCCTTCTACCCGGGGAGTAGCTTGGCACCCATCCGCCAGTGCCCAGTGTGCCCTGGTACAATAGGCCCCGCGTGGCTGCCCAGGGAGCAGCTCCTTCCATCCAGTCTTCTTGGCGTTGTGGAAGCCGGGATGAGAACGTGGCAACCATGGAGTCCTCTGACCTGCTGCACACGGCACTCGGTGGGTTTTGGGTGCCAGCCAGACATTGCCACGGGCATTGCCTTGGCATTGCAGCCTCCTGGTACCCTGCTGGGCCGCACGCAGGGCTCTGCACCAACTGAATGGAGCCCATGTGGGCGCAGCACCACCTTAGTGCTTTGCGCTATTACTGCGCAACACGCTGGCATTCAGACTGCCTTCTGAGTCACCTTCTAACTGGGGCACAAAAGGAATGCATCTTTTAAAGGATACCCAGGCGGACGGGCGGGCAGACAGCAGGCAGGCAGCAAGCAGACCACAAGCAGACAGCAAGCAGGCAGGCAGGCAGCAAGCAGGCAAGCAGGCAGCAGGCAGCAAGCAGACAGCAGGCAGGCAGGCAGACAGCAGGCAGGCAGGCAGGCAGGCAGGCAGACAGCAGGCAGGCAGACAGCAGGCAGGCAGGCAGCAAGCAGACAGGCAGCAAGCAGACAGGCAGGCAGGCAGCAAGCAGGCAGGCAGGCAGCAAGCAGGCAGGCAGCAAGCAGACCGCAGGCAGGCAGGCAGGCAGGCAGGCAGACAGCAGACAGCAGACCGCAGGCAGGCAGCAAGCAGACAGCAGACCGCAGGCAGGCAGCAAGCAGACAGCAGACCGCAGGCAGGCAGCAAGCAGACAGCAGACCGCAGGCAGGCAGCAAGCAGACCACAGGCAGGCAGGCAGGCAGGCAGCAAGCAGACAGGCAGACAGGCAAATGGTTACAGCCACGGAAAGACTGAGAAATGGGGAGACAGAGACAGAGTGATAGATCGGTGGGTAGATGGAGAGAGCGATGGAGTGAAGACACACCTATATAGAAATGTCAGGTGATGGGCTATAGGGGCTGGGGGGGCAGACACACTAGTAGATGAAGAGCGGGGGGGAGAGAGTGAGAGATGGGAACCTGTCATATAAATCCACACCTCGCACAGCCCAGCGCCCCCCCAGTAGCCAATACTGGGGGGTTATCTCGAACTCAAAGCCAAATCGGCCATACAGTGGTATAACAATTGGCTCAAACGCCAAGCCTTTGCTCCAGGAAAATGTATGTCTATAGGGCATAGTATGTTTTCAACCCAAAGCAGGCAGCTCTGAAGGATTTAGTGAGCTGCAAACACTCGCCCCCCCCTCAGTGGGACAATCAGTGCAGCATTGGGGCATGTTCAGCAAACGCCAGCAATGGTGGGTTTAAAGAAGGCTGGGGACAGACAGCAGACGGGCAGCAAGCAAGCAGGCAGGCAGGCAGCAAGCAAGCAGGCAGGCAGCAAGCAAGCAGGCAGGCAGACGAGGAGATCTATATATATATTTGTATTTGTTTTATTTGTAACGCGCACCGTCAGGCCTGGAGGCATCTGGGCGCAACTTGAGCAAAGGTTACATAATGCCATATATAGATACATACTTTAGGCACAGGTGAATGTACCTGTATAATAGAATATACATAATTTCCGAAGCAGATATGTTACAGGAGACATAGGGGGAAAAGTGTACAGCAGGCGAGGTGGGTCAGTGCAAGTAGGGCAGTGGTGAACCAAGTTTCAACACTGATTGAAAAGCCAGGATATCGTTTTGGTTTTGAACGCGTTAAAAGACTCCTCGGATCTAATGTTGATCGGGAGGGCATTCCAAAGCTTGGAGGCAAGGACGGGGAAGCTTGTGCCCGCAGCTTTTTGAAGTTTGAACCTCGGGATCGATAGACAGTGGGTCTGGGCGGTTCTTTGAGGTCGGGTAGGTGCGTGGCGGGATAGCCGTCTGCAAAGGTACAGGGGGGGGGCCTTGTTGGCCAGGCATTTGTGGGTGAGGGCTAGAGATTTCAATGCAATTCTCTGTTTGACGGGTAGCCAATGTAGATTGGTTCTAGTTTCGGCGATATGGAGGTTTCGGGGGATGTTTAAGGCAGCTCTGATAGCGTTGTTCTGGGTGATTTGTAGTTTGTTCATGTTCTCTTGGCTGGTTCCTAAGTAGAGGGGGCTACCATAGTCAATTTTGGACTTAATGAGGGTTCTGGCCAGTGTGACACTATTCGGGGTAGTCAGAAATGGCCTGCAGGCTGCGATAAGTTTGCAGGTGTATGCAGAGGCTGATCTGACTGCATTTGTTTGTCGAGTTAAGGATAATGTGGCGTCAAGGTAAAAGCCTAAGGTTTTAGTGTCTTTCGAAACTTGTATGGTGGTGCCATCAATAATGAACGATTGGTAGGACGGCTCAAGTTTGCTGATGAGTTGTGTGGTGCCCATGATGAGGGGCTCCGTCTTGTCATCGTTGAGGCATAGCTGGTGTTGGGCCATCCAAGCTTCGATGACCAGGTAGACGTCGTTCAGGGCCTTGGTGTCAACTAAGTCGTCTCCAGTGATGGGAATGAGTATCTGGGTGTCGTCGGCGTAGTTTGTGTAGGAGACACCCAGATAATCAAGTACATCAAAGAGTGGTTTAGTAAAAACATTATATAGTGTAGGCGACACGCAAGAGCCCTGAGGGACGCCACAATGAATTGGTGAGGGATCTGCTGCTGCGGACTGAGAGAATACCCGCATAGATCTATTACTCAGAAAGGATTTGATCCAGGTTGTGGCTGAGGGCGAGAAGTGGGCAGCAGAGTGGAGGTGCCTGCATAAGATTTGGTGATTGACCAGATCAAATGCCGCAGACTTGTATATACCACAGGGCTGCCAGCACCGCTTATAGCTGCGGTGCTTCCTCTGACCCCTGGGAAATCCAAGCATTCTATGGCTAGTAACCTTTCACTTGCAGGCGGATTTGGCTGCTGTTTCCATTGAAATAAAGTTTGTCACACCCCCTCACACCCCCCTCTCACCACCCCCCAGAATAGACATTTTGGAGAACATTAATTACAAATGCATTAAGAAAGCAACAAACAAACGCGGTCTTATGCCTTCTCTTATTCATTTTCCCATAAAGACAAGGTCCAATTTTGGTAAAGGCAAAGTGCAAAAACCGCTGGACGGATTTAGACTAAATAAGAAACAACTTGGGCACGAAGTGTTGACTTGATTTCCGGGACAGGTTTAGGGTAAATCTGTTCAGGAGTTTCTAAAATATTCAACAGGGAAGGGGGTGCCTCCTGCTCCCAAAATATATCTCCCATGGACGTTTTTCAGAAATGAAACCTGCCAATTTCACCCAAAATTCTATCGCCAATAACATTTTACTTGCTGGATGGATTTGAAGGAAATGTTCGCCTCCTCCCCAAAACTGAACATTTTGGGAACAGTGTATACAAAAGATGAAAACTTGAAGAAAACAAAACATGCATTTTGTTTTCAGCTTCTCCTATTCATTTTCCCAATGGCGAAAACGTGCAGTTTTTGAACAGCCATAGTGAAATAAACGCTGGACAGATTGGGCCCAAATGAGAGACAACTTGGGCACAAACCGTTGACTTAATTTCCTTTATTACTTGTTTGGGGTAAATCCAACCAGTAGTAAATGCAGGTTCCCCCTGCTCCTTTAAACCTTTATGTCGGCTGTGGTGCTTTGCTGCAGAGATGCTGAGAGGGGCTAATAACGTTTGCCTTGCTGGATGACATTTTCCAAACAGTTTGTCAAGGGCCTGCCAAAATGGAAATGATGGGAACAATTTGTTACAAAATAAAAATTTTATTATGAAAACACACTTTTCAGCCTACTCCATTTCATTTTCCGATAGAGAAAAACTGCAATATTTAAACGGCCGTAGCGCAAAAACTGTGTGTATATATATATCGTCCTTGTTGTTTTGTAGCATAGGCTTTTCAGAACTGAAAATCTGACACTTTCCCTTTTCTGCTCGATGCAAGCGATTCCTGTGATAACACTGGGAGAACTCCAAACGCTGTTTGGAGGAGGAAAAAGGATGCCACCGAGCTTTGTAACAAACTCCCTTATTACCATAGTCTAATAACATTCTTGACTTCATAAAGAGACTCAAAACTCTTCTGTTTTATGTTTGAATGATAGCGCTTAGATGGCCTGGCTGTAGACACTATATCACTAGCAATCGCATCAGGCTAGAGGTCTTGAGTGGGAAAGAAGACACCATGTTGGCGATTTGGGGGTGAGTTTGGAAGCCAGTTAAGGGTAGAATATTTTCAGTATATCTGGGGAAAACCATGGGAATCTCATGAGATTAAAGCGACAACGCCGCAAAACGTGCTCAGAAAAAAGTGTCACATGAAGTGATGAGTGATGGGGTTAATGGGAGAGGGTTACTAATGGAGAAAGCAATTGAGCGGAGTGAAGGGCCTGGAATAAAGAAAGGGGACACATATGCCGGTCAGATAGCAAAGTGAGCTAAGCGCCCGCCTCTGATATCCGTGTGCAGCCTGCTGTGGCAGGTTCAAATCCCAACCGGGTCAACTGAGCCTTTCATCCTTCCGAGGACAATAAAATGAGTACCACTCTGTGGGATAATAATGTCTTCTGTTAGTTCAGCGCTCTGAGACCTGTGGGCGTTTAGCGCTATATGAGAAATACATTATATTTATTATTATTGAGTGCCTGTGAGGACCTGGAGTAAGAAGAAATCTGGGCATTTGTTCCCGTTCTTGCAGGAATCTGTGAACCGGCCTCTACAGCAGGAATTTCTGGTACTGGACAAGATTACTGTGAAATTATCACAGGGGTCAGAGTTAGGAAAAAAAGTGACATGGCCACTGGCCATAGATCGTGGCCCCAAAATAAATCTATTGGTGCAACATGTACAGAAGCCACGGCCAGAACCCATAGCTGGTGACACCTTAAGAAACTATGTAGCATGTTCAGGCGTGGCCACTGGCCTTTGCTAAAGGCCATGACTAGTGGGACCCAAATAAATCTATTGGTGCAACATGTACAGAAGCCGCGGCCAGAACCCATAGCTGGTGACACCTCAAGAAACTATGTAGCATGTTCAGGCGTGGCCACTGGCCTTTGCTAAAGGCCATGAATAGTGGGACCCAAATAAATCTATTGGTGCAACATGTACAGAAGCCACAGCCAGAACCCATAGCTGGTGACACCTCAAGAAACTATGTAGCATGTTCAGGCGTGGCCACTGGCCTTCGCTAAAGGCCATGACTAGTGGGACCCAAATAAATCTATTGGTGCAACATGTACAGAAGCCACAGCCAGAACCCATAGCTGGTGACACCTCAAGAAACTATGTAGCATGTTCAGGCGTGGCCACTGGCCTTCGCTAAAGGCCATGACTAGTGGGACCCAAATAAATCTATTGGTGTAACATGTACAGAAGCCACGGCCGAAGGCCATAGCTAGTGACACCTCAAACTATGTAGCATGTTCAGGCGTGGCCACTGGCCTTCGCTAAAGGCCATGAATAGTGGGACCCAAATAAATCTATTGCTGCAACATGTACAGAAGCCACAGCCAGAACCCATAGCTGGTGACACCTCAAGAAACTATGTAGCATGTTCAGGCGTGGCCACTGGCCTTCGCTAAAGGCCATGAATAGTGGGACCCAAATAAATCTATTGGTGCAACATGTACAGAAGCCACGGCCAGAACCCATAGCTGGTGACACCTTAAGAAACTATGTAGCATGTTCAGGCGTGGCCACTGGCCTTCGCTAAAGGCCATGACTAGTGGGACCCAAATAAATCTATTGGTGTAACATGTACAGAAGCCACGGCCGAAGGCCATAGCTAGTGACACCTCAAACTATGTAGCATGTTCAGGCGTGGCCACTGGCCTTCGCTAAAGGCCATGAATAGTGGGACCCAAATAAATCTATTGGTGCAACATGTACAGAAGCCACAGCCAGAACCCATAGCTGGTGACACCTCAAGAAACTATGTAGCATGTTCAGGCGTGGCCACTGGCCTTCGCTAAAGGCCATGAATAGTGGGACCCAAATAAATCTATTGGTGCAACATGTACAGAAGCCACGGCCAGAACCCATAGCTGGTGACACCTTAAGAAACTATGTAGCATGTTCAGGCGTGGCCACTGGCCTTTGCTAAAGGCCATGACTAGTGGGACCCAAATAAATCTATTGGTGCAACATGTACAGAAGCCGCGGCCAGAACCCATAGCTGGTGACACCTCAAGAAACTATGTAGCATGTTCAGGCGTGGCCACTGGCCTTCGCTAAAGGCCATGACTAGTGGGACCCAAATAAATCTATTGGTGCAACATGTACAGAAGCCACGGCCAGAACCCATAGCTGGTGACACCTCAAGAAACTATGTAGCATGTTCAGGCGTGACCACTGGCCTTCGCTAAAGGCCATGACTAGTGGGACCCAAATAAATCTATTGGGGCAACATGTACAGAAGCCGCGGCCAGAACCCATAGCTGGTGACACCTCAAGAAACTATGTAGCATGTTCAGGCGTGGCCACTGGCCTTTGCTAAAGGCCATGACTAGTGGGACCCAAATAAATCTATTGGTGCAACATGTACAGAAGCCACGGCCGAAGGCCATAGCTAGTGACACCTAAACTATGTAGCATGTTCAGGCATGGCCACTGGCCTTCGCTAAAGGCCATGACTAGTGGGACCCAAATAAATCTATTGGTGCAACATGTACAGAAGCCACGGCCGAAGGCATAGCTAGTGACACCTAAACTATGTAGCATGTTCAGGCATGGCCACTGGCCTTCGCTAAAGGCCATGACTAGTGGGACCCAAATAAATCTATTGGTGCAACATGTACAGAAGCCACGGCCGAAGGCCATAGCTAGTGACACCTAAACTATGTAGCATGTTCAGGTGTGGCCACTGGCCTTCGCTAAAGGCCATGAATAGTGGGACCCAAATAAATCTATTGGTGTAACATGTACAGAAGCCACGGCCGAAGGCCATAGCTAGTGACACCTAAACTATGTAGCATGTTCAGGCGTGGCCACTGGCCTTCACTAAAGGCCATGACTAGTGGGACCCAAATAAATCTATTGGTGTAACATGTACAGAAGCCACGGCCGAAGGCCATAGCTAGTGACACCTAAACTATGTAGCATGTTCAGGCGTGGCCACTGGCCTTCGCTAAAGGCCATGACTAGTGGGACCCAAATAAATCTATTGGTGTAACATGTACAGAAGCCACAGCCGAAGGCCATAGCTAGTGACACCTAAACTATGTAGCATGTTCAGGTGTGGTTGGACCTAGATGACATCTCCGTCGAAACTATTGATGAGGGAGATTTATGAATCAAAGATAGAGGTGTTTGCCCCGCTTTCATACTCCTCTCCATTACCTCTAGTTGACCACCACTTGAATAATTCGCCTAATGCTGTAAAGTCTATATAATGATTTTCATGGTTGTTTAGTGCTCACTGTGTTAGATTGTTTATAGGGACACATTGCATCCATTTTGCAATCTGCATTCTTATTACATGCATTTGTGCACATGTTTATTTCGCAATCCAAAATGGAGAATTGTTTTGCAAATTATAATGAGGAAATGGTTTTCAGGCATACATATTAATTTTGCTTGGAAACTGTAATTGGTTCAAAAGAAAATGTAGGGCTATATATTAGCCTTCAAAATTGCTTTTATAAAAAATATGTATTTTTCTAAATAAAGAACATGTATTTTGCTATGGTCTAATTGGCTTGCACTGACCCTTTGTCCTTTTTTCACTTTGCCTGGAGCCCTTTGAAAATGAAGTGATTTCATCAAGTTCTATGTTCCATGAGGCATCACCCCTTGGTGTTTACATTACAGTTGCTTGCCCGATGCCCATGAAGAAGGGGGATACCCACCCTTTACTTCTGAGCATGTTTAGGCGTGGCCAGTGGCCGTAGGCCGTGGCTAGTGGGCCCCAAAGAAACCTATAGGTACACCATGTACAATGGCCGAGGCCGTAGGCCATGGCTAGTGTGCCCCAAAGAAATGCATTTTTGCATCATGTACAGTGGCTGAGGCCGTAGGTCATGGCTCGTGTGCCCTAAAGAAACCTATTGGTGCACCATGTACAATGGCCAAGGCCGTAGGCCATGGCTCGTGTGCCCCAAAGAAACCTATTGGTGCACCATGTACAATGGAAGAGGCCGTAGGCCATGGCTAGTGGACCCCTTTGAAACCTATTGGTGCACCATGTACACTGGGCGAGGCCGTAGCCCATGGCTCGTCTGCCCTAAAGAAACCTACTGGTACAACATGTGCAGTGCCAAGGCCGAAGGCCATGGCCAATGGGCCCTAAATAAACGTGTTGGTCCAACATCTACAGTGGCCAGGGACGTAGGCCCTGCCTAGTGAGCCCCAAAGCAACCTTTTGGTGCAACATGTACAGCGGCCAAGGACTAAGACCATGGCTGGTGGGTCCAAAGAAACCTATTGGTGAAACATGAAAAGTGGCCACGGCCAGTGGCCAGGGTTCTTTATTGATGGGTGCTTGGAGCTATTTAGCTCCTGCTTGTAACATAGAATGGCCAGGGAGAATTCTCATTTATGGCTAATTTCCCTCACCTAGTGAGTCCCCCAGCAGCTTTGCTGGACTTCTGGAGTTAATTTTTTTCCACTTGGTGAGAGCGTGAGCTTTTCCCCTACTCTTACCTGTGTTTTGGCAAGTATATTTCTCTGTTTTTCAGATTGTGGACTCTGGAGTACACCACTTCAGTAGCCCCCTTATTTTGTGTGTCACACAGCACCTTCTGTGCCGTGACACAGGGTTGTCTTTGAGACTTCCCCCCGACTCCATTTCTGAGGCTGACTACAGTCCCCCAGAAAAGGGTAAAGTTACCATTAACTTTACCTATTCAATCTACCACAGATCCAGTAAACCCCATCTTTCATGGAGTACTGGATAGGGTTAATTTGTATCCCTTTTCAGCTGTACCTCCTAGAGCATTGTTTCGCTCTTTTAACATTTAGACTTGGCTGGTGGCAGTGGTATCTACCCTAACTTTTCTACCGCGATTATATTAGATAAACGTGGTATTGTTCTTGGCTATTATATTAGCCTCGAACATAAACCCGCTTGACCAAATTGTCTTTCTCAGCTCCGGTTGGGTTTATTCGCCATTTCTTTTTGTTAAAGTCCTTCTTGTGTTTTACTTTGTGCGGCAAACTAGGTTCGCCTTCTTTATTCATCGTCTTTTGGCGGGCTTCTGCACAGAAGCCCTCCACCAGGCGCCTGGGTGTCTAGGCGAGCTGAATCTGAGGGAGGGGTGTAGTCACCCCCTGCACAGGGTATCCTGAGAAACCCAAGTCACACTTTGCCATGATTGGCTGAGGTGGTTGTCCTAGCTGGACAACCCCCCTGCTGGGTGATTGACAGCCAGGCTGTGTGAATGGGGGTTTTGCGCATAAAAGGCAGGTCTCTTGGGCTAGAAGTCAGAGTCGCCTCTGGAACTACAAGGAACCGAAGAGAAGCGGAGAGAATGACTGCTGCAACTACCCCATCCCAGTGAAGCCCTGCTGCAGTCCTGAGCTATCTGCCCTTCGACGACTAAAAGAAGATCCATCCCGGAGTCTTCTTCCCTTGAGCCTGGTGGGGATAACCAGCTCATCTTCTTCAGCCAGAGGTCGCCGCCGTGGTCGAAATCGCTGCACACTGCTGTAGTGGTCCGGATAGCCATCGGAAGAGCCTCTCCTGTTTTTAAGGAGCACACCTTTTATTCTTCGTCGCTGCTGCTGGTTTCATCCCTGTGTGGTGCAGACCCCCTTCAGACGTCGTCCTTCTCGACAAAGCTCCAGGAATCGTGGGTCTGTGGGAAACCAACAGGAACAACTGCCAGGGCACCAGCTGCACCATTGGAACAAGGTACTGTGTTCTACTTGAGGAAACTGGGTGAACCCCTTTTATTCATTTCCAAGGCTTGCCCTTGTCTTCCCTCCTTATAACTTTTGCTTCCGAACATTGACAATATCGAAGAACTTTTGGCTACGTTGAATCATGAACTGTCTGACTGTGTGATCTTCGGCAACAGGTCTCCTTAACCCTGGCTTCGGCCCTTTGACTTTTCAACTCCTGTCTCTGAGTGTTTCTCGATTCTGTCCGCCTAACCAAAATATTGCCTGTGATTTTTGCCTCCAACTCCCTCTGCGTATCTCAGGTGCTAAGTGTGTTTTTGCCACGGTAGCATCTCATGTCACGGATATGCGTTTATTTAGTAGACCGAACTGTCAAAAAGTGATCGCAATCATATTCACGGTAACGTGTTTTGTTCATAACACCGGTCCATTCAAACACAGGGTACTTACCTTGAGATTTACTGTACACAGTGAATTGGTTAGTTGTAGTATATTTAACGTGTGGTTTTTGTTTAAGTTTAATAGATGTGTTGTGTTTATAATGAATAGTTTAAAAATAAATGTACTTATATTTTTCTACCTGAAACCTTGAGTCAGTGTTTGGTTGAGTCACAGTAATTGTGGTCCCTTTGTGTAATCTCTGCTACTACTCATATACTCTTGAGATAAGCCTGGTTGCTCTGCCACTGCTACCACTCTGACATAGTAGTACGGGCTTGTACCAAAGGTAAAACTTGTATTGCCACCTGTAGTCTTAATTGTGTGTAGTGGTCCCCAAGGGCACTGCACAGGATTCTGCCTAACACTGGTGTACAGCGGTGAGGATTTGGAAGTAGAGTGATTACACTTAGAGTACTGCTGTTGCTTGGGTTCAACTAACCACAAGGCTAAACACCACTAATTCTATTTAACTAAGAAATCATGTCAAATATGGAAAACTACACTGAAGAGTCTTTTACTATACTGCTGAAGTTCTGATAACCATGTGTAGGGATGAGAATCTCTCTGGTAAAGGAAAGAAATCTGAACTGGTTGCAAAGTTAATGGGGAAAAAGTCTGGAGAGTGGGTCAGAGGGGCCTACCACTCCAGCCAATGTGGATTTTGATGTTTCTAATTATGAGAGTGTTAATTGTGAAGAAGTAAATGAGTCCTTGCTAGGAAACCCTACAACTCCTTTGCCTGCTCAGAATGCACAACCTCTGTCCACAGGGACCCCCACAGGTCCTACACTTACTCCTGAGTTTATTGCACTTGAGAAAAAGAGACTTGAATTGGAAGTGAAACGTATTGATGCACAAACTGCCATGGAACATCAAGAGTTAAGGCTCAGAGAAATGGAGCTGAACCATGAACTAGAAATTAAGAAACTGTCTCTAGAAAATGCTTCTCTCCCAGAGTCTTCTAGGTCTTCCAGCCCTAAGAGACCCCGTATGCCAAAGGAAATGATTGGTATGTATGAGACTAAACTTGATGTTTTGGATTGGTTAGCAATGTTTGAGTACAATCATGGGATTCAGGGTATCTCAGGGAATCAGTTGATTCCTTGGCTTTTCTCTAGGCTCCCCCCTGTTGCAAGTGATGCTGTAATGGAATTGGGGGAGGAGGATAAACAGGATTAAGAGTGTGTGAAACTAGCTTTGATAGCTAGATTTGGGAAGACCCCTTCCCAGTATCTTAAGAGGTTTAGAACCCTCAAAAAGCATGATGGTACCCCTTGGGCTACCTGGGTGTGTGAACGTTTGAAAAACTTAGATGGTTGGGTTAAGGGTTACAAAGTGAACACTTATGAAGGTTTGATGAATCTTGTAATGTTGGAGTCTATTTTTGATGTCTGCTCTCCTGAGCTTAGACAGCACATGGCTGATTCAAAGGAGATAGATCCTAAGAAACTAGCTAAGGCTGCTGACTTATGGGTTGCCAACAAGGCTACTCACAAGGATTCTGGGGCTACTCAGAAGACTGATGAGGGGAAGCGCCAAATAAAGACAACAAAGAGAATTCCAATAATTCCAATCCAAAAGAGGGCCCCAAACATAACCAGGGTAAGCCACAAGGTAAACCGAATCGGGCTAGTGTACCATCTGGTTCCACAACAGATGGAGGTCAGAGCAAACCCCCATTCCAGAGAGCATTTGGGAAATGCTTTGTTTGTGGGTTAACTGGCCATGTGAAAGGAGATCCCAAGTGTAAGGGTAAACCTTCAGGGATCAACACTGTCTCCTTAGCCTTCTCCCAGGTGGAAGAAGTACCTATGACCAGTGGAAACTTTCAGCTACTAGCTGATGAGCCCATGAGAGTCTCAGCTAGTGTTTCTTTAGTGTTCTTGGGTCTTTGGCAAAAACAGAATTTAGATGTCTATAACTCAATCCCAGATAATACTAAAGAGTATTACAAAGATAGTGTTCTTGTGAATGGTCAGGAAACCCCTGCCATCAGAGACACTGGAGCCAGCATAACTGTGGGTGAAGAATGTTTTTTCAAGGTGGAGGATGTTGCTAAGGCACCCAAACACCTAACCAAGTTAGCCGAAGGCCCTGTGCAAATGGTTCCCCAGTTACCAGCTCTCATCCAGTGTAATGACATGACTGTCAGGATACCTGTAAGTGTGCAAACTAACGTACCTGGGAGGGTCCTGCTGGGTAATGACCTTAAAACTCTTGGAGTTGTGTCTAGTACCCCCACACTCCCCAGCAGAAGGAAGCAGGAGCTCACAAGGTCTGCAAGGGAGAGAATCTTAAGAGGCTCTCCTGGGGACATGATAGAGGAAGCTATCACCCCAAGTCCACAGGACATACTTACTGCCATTGCAGGACAAGAAAAGACAAAGGGGAAACCTAAGTCTGACAGCAAGAAACCAGCAAGCACTCTTGTGCCCAGAAGGACATCTCCGAGACTGTCCAAAGTCACACCTGTGACTCCCACACCAGCTGAGGCTGAGTGTGAGGTTCAACCCTGCATGATCAAACTAGATACTGAGGAATCAGATCTAGAAGAGGATCGTACCTTGGTAGGAGATCTTGACTCTGTTGACCATCCTGAGCTGCAGTCTTTACTGGCAGAAGGTGGACCCAAGAGGGAGGATTTCAGTAAGGGACAAAGAGAGTGTCCTACCTTGGAAGGTCTCCGCCAACAGGCCACTCCTCGGCTCAATGGGACTGAGCCTGGGAAGTATAGGTTACACTGGGAGGATGGCCTCTTCCACGGTGAACCAACTGAGTCAACTCCTTGAGACTACAAAAGACTTGTAGTACCTCTAGTGAACCGACTCCAGTTTCTGCAGTTAGCCCATGAGGTACCTTTGGCTGATCACTTAAGTTTTAAGAAGACCAAAGAAAGGCTATCTCTGCACTTCTACTGGCCTAAGATGGGTACAGAAGTAGACAAATTCTGCAAAGCTGCCACACTTGCCAAACCTCTGGCAAGAGTGGATCCAAGAATGTGGCACCCTTAGTGCCTCTCCCAGTGGTGGGAGTTCCTTTTGAGAGGGTGGGGATTGACATTGTTGGTCATCTTGACCCTCCCACATCTTCAGGCAAAAGGTTCATCCTGGTTGTAGTGGACCATGCCACTAGATTTCCTGAAGCCATACCTATGAGGACTGTTACGGCTCTGGTTGTGGCTAAGGCCCTACTTGGTATTTTTACCAGGGTAGGTTTTCCTAAGGAGGTGATATCTGACAGGGGATCACATCTGATGTCCCACTACATGCAAACCACGTGGAAAACCTGTGGAGTCACTTACAAGTTCTCAACTGCCTACCACCCTCAAACCAATGGGTTGGTAGAGAGGTTTAACAGAACTATGAAGAGCATGATAGGTGCTTTAGAAGAACCCTTTAGAAGAAAGTGGGACCTTCTACTGCCATGTCTTCTCTTTGCATATAGATAAGTCCCTCAGGAGGGAGTAGGATTCAGTCCCTTTGAACTTCTCTATGGCCATCCAGTCAGAGGTCCATTGGCCCTGATTAAGGAGGGGTTGGAGAGTGCTCCTTCCCCCCAAGGCAGTCAGAGTGACTGACTATGTGATAGGTCTCCGGAGGAGAATGTCACACATGATGGCAGAGGCAAGTGATAACTTGAGGGCTGGTCAGGCTCTGGTCAAACATTGGCATGACCAGAAGGCTAACCTGGTTGAGTTTACTCAAGACCAGCTTGTTCTTGTTATGGTCCCAACAAGGAAGAGGGCCTTGCAGGACAAATGGATAGGACCTTTCAAGGTTGTGGGTAAACTTGGAGAGGTGAACTATCTGGTGGATTTAGGCAATCCTAAGGAGGCTCTCAGAATCTTTCACACCAACCGTTTAAAGGCTTATGTCTCTATACCTGACATAGGAGCTCTGCTTCTAGCTTCAGCTCAGGAGGAGGAGGAGAGTGAACCTCTGCCTGACCTCCTCAGAGGCTTACCTTTAGATGAGCAAGTGGAAGGAGTTAATCTCTCTTCCAGTCTCACATCTGACCAGCAGGAAGATTGCAAGTTGCTGTTAAATCAGGTTGCCTCCCTGTTCTCACTTTCACCAGGCTTGACCCATTGGGGCCAGCATGACATACACACTGGTGACTGTTTGCCTGTCAAAAGCAGGGGGTACAGAATGTCAAACAATGTCAGATCCCACATAAGGAATGAGGTCAACAAGATGCTTGAACTCTGGGTTATAGAGCCCTCTACTAGCCCATGGCCTAGCCCAGTTGTGCTTGTACCAAAGGCAGGATCCAAAGAGTTGAGATTCTGCGTGGACTATAGAGCTCTAAATGCAGTCACAACGACTGATGCCCATCCTTTGCCTAGGACAGATGAGCTGGTGGACAAACATGGCGCAGTCAAGTACCTCAGCACATTTGACCTAACGTCAGGCTATTGGCAAATAGCCCTGACAGACCATGCCAAGGAGAAAACTGCATTCTCCACCCCAGCTGGCCTCTACCAATTCAAGGTAACGCCTTTTGGACTAAAAAAATGCACCTGGTACATTTCAGAGGATGGTCAATCAAGTTCTGAATGGGATGGAGGACTTCTGCATGGCATACTTGGATGACATTGCAGTGTTCAGCCCTACATGGAAAGAACATGTTGAACACCTAGGTTATGTATTGCAGGCTCTTGAACAGGCCCATCTGACCATAAAGGCAAGAAAATGTCAAATTGGTCAGAGTTCAGTTGTCTACCTTGCACATGAGGTAGGAGGAGGTGAAATAAGGCAATTGCCTAGCAAAGTACAGGCTGTACAAAACTGGGCCACCCCTACCACTCAAACCCAAGTGAGAGCCTTCCTAGGTCTCACTGGGTACTATAGGAAATTCATAGAGAACTATGGGACCATAGCTTCTCCCTTGAAAGTCATCTCCTCTCCCAAATTCCCAGGTCAGGTGGAATGAGGAGTGCTATCAAGCCTTTGAAGGTCTAAAGAAAGCCCTTTGTCAAGCTCCAGTCCTTAGAGCTCCTGACTATCACCAACCCTTCATTGTACAGACTGATGCTTCTAATGTAGGTATAGGTGCAGTCCTTAGTCAACTGGATGAGAAAGGTAGGGAACACCCCATTTGTTTCATCAGCAGGAAGTTAAAGGATCCTGAGACAAGGTGGGCAACAATAGAAAGAGAATGCTTTGCTATTGTGTGGTCACTGAAGAGGTTTAGACCATACTTGTATGGATCTACCTTCTTTATTCAGACTGACCACCAACCCTTGAGATGGCTGATGCAAATGAAAGGGGAAAACCCAAAGTTACTCAGATGGTCAATCTGCCTGCAAGGATTTGATTTTTCCATTGAGCACAGAGCAGGAAGTCACCACCAAAATGCTGATGGTCTCTCTAGGATGTTTGTAACCGACTAGAGGTATGAGGTCCATCCAGGAGTGGATTAAATCCTCCTTTCCCTTAGTCTGGGTGGGACGGGGGGCGAGTGTTAGGGAGAATGATCATTTATGGCCAATTTCCCTCACCTAGTGAGTCCCCCAGCAGCTTTGCTGGACTTCTGGAGTTTATTTTTTTCCACTTGGTAAGAGTGTGAGCTTTTCCCCCACTCTTACCTGTGTTTTGGCAAGTATATTTCTCTGTTTTTCAGATTGTGGACTCTGGAGTACACCACTTCAGTGGCCCCCTTCTTTTGTGTGTCACACAGCACCTTCAGTGCCGTGACACAGGGTTGTCTTTGAGACATCCCCCCGACTCCATTTCTGAGGCTGACTACAGTCCCCCAGAAAAGGGTAAAGTTACCATTAACTTTACCTAGTCAATCTACCACAGATCCAGTACACCCCATCTTCCATGGAGTACTGGAAAGGGTTAATTCATATCCCTTTTTATCTGTACCTCCTAGAGCATTGTTTCGCTCTTTTAACATTTAGACTTGGCTGGTGGCAGTGGTATCTACCCTACCTTTTCTACCGCGATTATATTAGATAAATGTGGTATTGTTCTTGGCTATTATTTTAGCCTTGAACATAAACCCGCTTGTCTAAATTGTCTTTCTCTTGGCTCCGGTTGGGTTTATTCGCCATTTCTTTTGTTAAAGTCCTTCTTGTGTTTTACTTTGCGTGGCAAACTAGGTTTGCCTTCTTTGTTCACTGTCTTTTGGCGGGCTTCTGCACAGAAGCCCTCCACTAGGCACCTGGGTGTCTAGGTGGGCTGAATGTGAGGGAGGGGTGTAGTCACCCCCTGCACAGGGTGTCCCTGAAACCCAAGTCGCACTTTGCTATGAATGGCTGAGGTGGTTGTCCAGGCTGGACAACCCCCCTGATGGGTGAGTGACAGCCAGGCTTTGTGAATGGGGTTTTTGCGCATAAAAGGCAGGTCTCTTGGGCTAGAAGTCAGTTGCCACTGGAACTACAAGGAACTGAAGAGAAGCGGAGAGAACGGCAACTGCTCCAACTATCCCGTCCCGGTGAAGCCCTGCTGCAGTCCTGAGCTATTTACCCTTCGACGACTAAGAGAAGATCCATCCCGGAGTCTTCTTCCCTTGAGCCTGGTGGGGATAACCAGCTCATCTTCCACAGCCAGAGGATCCTCTTCCTTGGTCGAAATCGCTGCACACTGCTGTAGTGGTCCGGATAGCCATCGGAAGAGTCTCTCCTGTTTTTAAGGAGCGCACCTTTTATTCCTTGTTGCTGCTGCCGGGCTCATCCCTGTGTGGTGCAGACCCCCTTCAGATGTCCTCCTTCACAACGAAGCTCCAGGAACCGTGGGTCTGCGGGAAACCAACAGGAACAACTGCCAGGGCACTAGCTGCACCATTGGAATAAGGTACTGTGTTCTGCTTGAGGAAACTGGGTGAACCCTTTTTTCTCACCTTCAAAGCTTGCCCTCGTCTTCCCTCCTTCTTATAACCTTTGCTTCTTAACATTGAGAATATCGAAGTACTCTTGGCTACGTTGAATCGTGAACTGTCTGACTGTGTGATCTTCAGCAACAGGTCACTTAACCCTGGCTCCGGCCCTTTGACTTTTGAACTCCTGTCTCTGAGTGTTTCTCGATTCTGTCTGCCTAACCAAAATATTGCCTGTGATTTTTGCCTCCAACTCCCTCTGGGTATCTCAGGTGCTAAGTGTGTTTTTGACCCGGTATCATCTCATGTCACGGATACGTGTTTATTTAGTAGACCGAACTGTCAAAAAGTGTCGCAATCGTATTCACGGTAACATGTTTTGTTCGTAACACCGGTCCATTCAAACACAGGGTACTTACCTTGAGAGTTACTGTACAAAGTGAATTGGTTAGTTGTAGTATCTTTTACTTGTGGTTTGTGTTTGAGTTTAATAGAAGTGTTCTGTTTATAACAAATGGTTTAAATATTTTTCTACCTGAAACCTTGAGTCAGTATTTGCTTGAGTCACATTAATTGTGGTCCCTTTGTGTAATCCATGCTACTGCTCATATACTCTTGAGATAAGACTGGCTGCTCCGCCACTGCTACCACTCTGACATAGTAGTACGGGCTTGTACCAATGGTGAAACTTGTATTGCCACCTGTAGTCTTAATTGTGTGTAGTGATCCCTAAGGGCACTGCACAGGATTCTGCCTAACACTAGATACCAACAGCTATCAGGAGCTACTTTTGAGCTCTCCAAGTCAACTGATGTCAAACAAACACATTTTGGTAAGTTTAACGTTCTTCTTTTGGGACAATCTATAAATAAACATTACAATACCCCAATATGACATTTAAAGTATATGGGGTCACAAATAATGGACACACTTATACGTTTCCATTTTATGCAGAAATTAGATTTGCAGACTGCTATGCACTAGCTCCTTCAGTGGTAGCTCCTGCTGCCTAGTTAATCCTCTATATAGAAGCTGCTTTTAGATCCTGATTATCCAATCATAATTTCGATCTCTGTAGGCCATGGCTAGTGGGCCTCAAAGAAACTATAATATAACAAAACCCTTGAAATTCAGTGAAAAAACTTTAGTGAAGAGAGAGTTAAAGTGATCAGATTTAATGTGAAAATACATAGCAACAAAACCTTTTGAAATTCACTGGAAAAAACACAGAAATGTTAAGGTGAAAATTTAACACAACAAAACCCTTGAAATTTGGCAGACAATTGAGGCAAAGCCACCTTTGCTACTCGGCCCCTTTTGCGCAGCGTATGACCACAATGATGATTACAGAGATTACATCACTAGTGACATCACTAATTACATCCTACATGACATCACTGATGACATTAGACATGAGATCACTCAGTATCTATGTTACAATATTTTCAGCTCACTCTCTTGATACATATGTTATTTCAGTACTTAACTATAAGAACATGACATAGAAAAATAGGCGGGTACACGTGTATGATGTGAGTACTTGTGGAGCATTCATTTGTAGTATTTATTAAGGGATGACATTTAAAATTTGTCATTTTTTAGAAATACCTTTAAATTAATTTAGTATCAAGCTATTAAAATTGCTCATTGCATAGAATGTACTTGATTGTGGCAAATGTACTTTAGATATTTGTACGATAATATATTTTTGAGTAAAATCAACGGTATCCCGTGGGAATCCAACTTTATGTTGGCAACACTGGACATTGTTTCGTTATACACCTCCATCCAACATTCTGATGCGAAACGAGCATGCCAACACTTTCTCACGTGCAAGTCACTTAATTTCCTGTTTCATGGTGAGATGATCATAGAGATGGTAGACATATGCCTGACCAAAAATGTTTTTCTCTTTAATAGTGATTTCTATATCCAATTGCAAGGCACAACAATGGGTACTACCTTCTCCCCGGCTCATGCCAATCTTACCATGGGGTGGTGGGAAAAGTGAATTGTTTGGACAGACGAAAATAGCCAAACACAGATAAATCAGTCTATGGCTACGATATGTCGACTATTTGTTTATCCTGTGGAACCGAGATGAAAAAGAGTGGAAAGAATTTGTGCAGGCTCTTAACATAAATGTCCTTAATCTTAAATTTACAGAAACACACAATAAGGAATCCATAATCTTTCTGGACGTATTGGTGAAACCATAACTGGGTGAAATTGTTACAGAATTGTACCGTAAACCTACAAGTTCCAACGTGCCACTTTTTGCCAGTAACAATCACCCCTCTATTCTCAGGTGGAGCATACCATATGGGGAATTTGTCACGATCTGACATAATTGCACTAAGCTGGAATCCTTTGATAGAGAATGTAGAATAACAGCACAGAATTTTCATAATCAAAGATATCCAAAGGCTATTTTGGAACGAGCCTATATGAAAGCGCGCAGTCTTGACAGAGATTCTCTTTTACTATCGAATAAGGATCACATGAACATTCAAGAAACTGATGAAAGAAGACTCATTCTCACCTTTGGCACCCATTCCAATATTATTGGCTACATTTTGCATCGTCATTGGCATATGCTGGAAATCGATGATAATTTGTCCCCAGTTATTGGTGAAAAAGCAAATATAACGTTCAGAAAATCTACCTCCTCAAAAAACCTTCTAGTTTGCAGCTATATGCCTCCCGAGAAATCTGTAGGCCTCGATATATGGTTGAATGCGCTACCTTCAGGATTTTACAAATGTACCAAGTGCAAAGTCTGTATGTTTGCTCAGAATAAGACTAGCTACATACATCCCATACTTGATCACAAGGTTCAACTTAATTCAAGAATATCCTGCAATACAGAATTTGTGATATATACACTAATGTGCCCTTCTGAATTGCGGTATGTTGGGAGTACCATTATTAAACGCAAACTACGTATTATTCAACATATGAGTGCGGGTGTGGAAGTATTGCATTTATTTCAATTGGAAAGCAGTCATTTGTCCTGCTTAATGGAGCAGCATGTGCACAGTTTATTTGTCGCTTATGGAAAATAATTTTTGTTGGAGAATGCAAAGACTTGCATTGATGGATCGATGTTTATTCGTCGCTTATGAAAATAATTTTTGTTGGAGAATGCAAAGACTTGCATTGATGGATCGATGATTGGATTTGGCAGTAGAATATTACAGTTGTGAGTTTTAGTGAAAATGTAAATGCTACGTCGTTCGGTAACTATGACCTGGATTCGAAAAAGTTAACAAACTTTTCGTGGATTTAAGTGAATGTTTTCATTGTTGTGTCAAAATGAAAAGTATTTTTTACGGTCCCCACTACTGCTGTTTTATTCAAAATAAAATGTTTCTATCATTTCTGTAAACAAAGACCAAGGTTTTGTGTTTGTTGTGGATGTTTGTGTTCAACTTCCTTGTTCCGCGTAGCATAACTTTGACGTTGGTGATGACTGTGTACGTTTGGCTACGCTGCCCACTAACAACATTGAAGTAGGTGGAGCTCATTTGGAGCGTATAGTGATGTTTGCATTAGGGGCGGGCAAATGTAAGCAGGTCCGCGTGGCCCGTTGAAGTTCGGCCGAAAGAATTTTATTGAGTTTGTATACTTTATTGAGCATGCAAAATAGAAGAATTCTATGACATTACTTTGTTAGTTTTATTTTGTAACTGTGATAGGTGGTGCCTACCAAACCTTTTTATTCTTTTATTTTTCCACAAAAGGTTATAAGGTAAGATGGGGCGGGATATGAGGAAATAGTCACCAAGCACTAATATGGAGGGACAGGTGGACAGGGTAAGATGTAACACGTGCATTACATCTAAGGTAGGGGGCAGTGTTTTTCATGCTCTTTGATTACAGCTTTAAAAGCACTTTGAAATTGCTCCCCCCTGCAGAGTGTTTGTCCATTATATACAGAGGACTGTTAACTTAGAAAGATATGGATCAACAGCCTCTTTTATTGATTGCAAGGTAGCTGGTGGAATTGTGTGTCCCACAGAACTAGGCTGTATGGTTATAGTACTTGTTGACAAAGATGAGGTGGAGGTAGACAGGCTACTACTTGCTAAGGAAGGAACAGCTTTTCCGAGAGTATTGCAGTGGTTGGATTGGGTGTGGCGGCGTATGGATGTGGTCCCGTAGGAGTATTGTCCAGGTAGACCGCGACTGAGAACAACGTTGCACTCAGTGCATTTCATTTAGGAATGTACCAAAGGCTAAAGCTACCAAACAGTGGTAAAGAGATGCCACACCCATGATTGTCTCTTGGTGGTAGAGGTAGGTACTTCCTCTATCTCATTTTCTGGATCCTCTTCTTTATTTTTGGAAGTGCAGTGTTTTTTTTGTTATGCTCGTCCTGCAGCTGGTAGTGGTGATGGTGTCTCTTGGGGAGGAGGGATGGCAGTAGATCTATTTATTAACATTTTTATAGCGCACAGCAGCGCTAAGGCATTGTGGCGCTGTTACAAGAAAATCTGTTTGGGGTACAGAAAAATCCTCTTAGGTTACAGTGGAGCATCATAGGATGCAGGTAGAGTAGCATTCTGTTATTGCGTATTTAGTAAGCATTGTCAGTGTTAGAGTAGAGATGGTTCTAGACATCTGGAGGGTCACTTGAATAAGATGGTTTTGAGGCCTTTGCGGAATGTGGTGAGGGAAGCTTCAGCTCGGAGGACGTTTGGTAGAGCATTCCAAAGTTTGGGCGCGTGGTAGGGGAGCCTATGCCTCCTGCTTTGGCTCTTTTGATGGGGGGTATGCAAAGTTGGTTGGTGTGCTTTGTTCTTCTGGGGCGTGTTTATAAGTTTGGTGGTGTGGGCGGAGGCAGAGGCAATGGCGCTGACCTGTCTGTTCATGGATAAGTTGGCGTCTAGGTATATGCCTAGGGTCTTTACTAAAGCTGAGACAGGGAAGTTAGTGTTTTCAATGATGAAATGATCGTATTTGGGGTTAAGTTTGTTCAGTATTTCTTTGGGGCCTATGATGATAATCTCGGTCTTGTCTCCATTGAGGCATAATCCGTTGGTTGCCAGCCAGGCCTGGATGGTGGAGTAGATTTGGAGAAGATGATGCCATTTGTAAGATAATAGCAGTTTTGCTAATATTCTTCCAAGGATGTGCTGTTTGGTAGATTGTTAGTAGATAATGAGTAAGAATAGTTGTAGGAGCTGTGCGTGGGTACATTTTGAGGTTCAAAGTTGCCAGATCAGTAGAAAGTGCAGCCCCTAACTGTCCGCGAAGCACGGTCCTGATCGTGAATTACAGACTCGTTCGCAAACATGTCAACATGCCGCGTGCACAGTTGCAGTTACGTGACACTGTCTGGAAAGTCAGCAATGAGGTCAGACGTTTGCGAACATCGAACGCAAAACAGTGGTAAAAGTTGCAAAAAGTGTATAGAAGTTTTAAAAATGATGCTATGGCAGAGTTTTAAGGAGAAACTTTCTAAACTGGAGACAATGTTGCTGTATTGGGATAAGTATGATATTAGTAAGTTGCATGAAATTAGCTTGCGCTGGTAAAAACCCATGAAATTCACTGAAAAAACTTTGTTAAAGGGACGTTATGGTTACAAGTAAAACTGAAAAACCCAAGAAATTCGCCAGTTATGGTAAACTAAGCAACTAAAACTCGCGCCATCACTGTGCACTGCTAAGACTAACACCCAGGACATGAAAGATGACATCACATGGGTTTTTCGGTTTTACTTGTAACCATAATGTCCCTTTTTAATAAAGTTTTTTAATTCAATTTCTGAGGTTTTTATTACTGCAAATTAACCAATTATATATATACATGTACAAAAGAAATACAGCTTAGAAATTGAAGATTTACTTTTAGAAATGTGATTGGATTTATATTCCTTTCAGTTATTTTTCTAAATTGATTATGCCAAAGGCCATGCCCACTGACCATAGCTGACGACCATGCTAGTGGTCTGGAAGCATTCTAAAATCAATGGAATAACAAAACCCTTGATGTTAAAGGAACATAATCTAGTTGCAGGGACGTTAAGGTGAGCAATACATTGTAGCAAATCCTTTGAAATTCAAGGAAAAACCTTTCTTTGCAGTGACGTTAAGGTGAGAACTTAATGCAACAAAACCCTGGAAATTCAGCTAAAGCCACCATAACTTTGCGCCCCCTGTTGCTCAGACTATGACTACAATGATGACATCACTGATGACATCACTAATTACACTGCAACAGTAACTGCCATTAGGCATTGCCTTGAGCCATGGCCAAATCTAGTTTAACACATGACTGGGAACTAGTCGTGGCCTTCAGTTATAGACAGTGGTCACAACTCTCACCCATGTGCACTGAATATTTTAAAACACTAACAAGCCACCAACCATAGATTCTGGCCTTTACCAGAGGATGCAGCTTACAACAGTGTCCACGGTATATTATATACACTGAACAGGCACTAGCCATGGACCTTAGCACAATACTGGCCAGTGGCCACAATCTTTGACTGTGCCCACTCTATATTCTAACATATAAATGGGCCACTAGCCATGGCCTTTGACCTTGAGCAGTTTGTACATCTTTTGGCCGTGTCCAGTGTACATTTGAAAATAATAAAATGCAATAAGCGATGGCCTTCGGCCGTGCCCACTGTGTATTACACAATACTAACCAGCCACTAGCTATGGCCTTCAACCGTGTTCTCTGTATATTATATACACTACCCAGCCACTAGCCATGGCCTTCAACACAATACCAGCCATGGCCTTTGGCTGTGCCAACTGTATATACTGACATAATAATGGGCGCCAGCTATGGCCTTTAGCCATAGCCACTGATAAGATAGCTCAGTGGATTGAGCGCTCGCTGCTGCAATCTTGGCATGATCTGCAGATCGCAGGTTCGAATCCCGGGCAAGGCTATCTCAGCCTTTCATCCTTCCGAGCTTGATAAATGAGTACCAATTTTGGTTGGGTGATATTGTATGTAAATATGTGCTCTGTAAAGTGCTTTGGATTAAGGCGCTAGATAAATAAACACATCATTAACATCATTATCATTACAGCTTTCAACGTTGCCCACTGTATATTTTAAAACAGTGACGGGCCACTAGGCATGCCTTTTAACAAACACTAACCAACCACTAGCTATGGCCTTTGGTGCTGGCCAGTGACCCCAGCCTTGGTCAATGCAAGTCCACGGCCTAAATTGTTATTAATGTAATCAACGTTTTCATGAGCTACCTTATAAATGATGTTATGTCTGCTTCCGTTATTGATGTAATCATTTATATACAATGCAATTAGTGTTGTCACCAGTGATGGCACCAGTGATGTGATCTGTGATGTCATCATTGTGGTCATAGGCTGCGTAACAGGGGGCACAAAGTTAAGGTGGCTTTAGCTGACTTTCAGGGGTTTTGTTGTGTAACGTTCTCACCTTAACGTCCCTGCAACTAGAGTTTTTTCCCTGAATGAATATATGTACCAGGTCCTGCCCCATTGTGTCCTGCATCTGTTTGTTTTGTTGTTGCTGACTTTATTTCCCAATTAAACTTGTGTACAAATTATTGTCCGAGTTGATTTTTTTCATGCTTGGATCTCACTGACATTGTGGTCCGCTGTCATGATGCCTACCCCCGGGGAACCAGACCAGGTCCAGCAGCCCCGGAAGCAGGCATCACGTTCCCGGGGAAAGGCCCAGCGACCCCTTTGGCGCCAGGCTCATATGAGACTTCAGTCCTGGCGCCATGGGCGCCAGGCTCATAAGGGGAAAACTTACCTGATGCAGACCATGCTGCAAGGGATCCAAGCCCTCAAGAGGCCTAGAAGTAACTACTTTACCTAGGGACTCTTTTGCCACTCGGGTGTGGCAGTGGAGGAATACTTACCTGGAACTACTTTAGAGGCTATTTAAACCACGCCCGAAGAGCAGTACACGCTTCGCGTTATTCTGCATCCAGCAGCGTAACGCTCACCGTGCCTGCAGCAGCATCCAGACTTCAGCCACGCCCGCCTCGAACCCGGAGAACCTAGAAACAAGGGAAAGAAGGAGAAAGGTTAGAACCAGAACATTTACCAGCTTCTTACCTGATTCCAGAGCCATCGCATCGTCGAACCGAAGGAAAGACTTTATTTTTAAACACGTTGCATCGCCAGCAGCAGCGCAGCGCTGCACTCACCGTTCCTCGCAGCATCTTCACGTTTCACCGCAGCATCCCGCATGTTCCCGCCGCATTCTGGCACCTAGGGGAAGATAAAGACAATAAGGTGAGCCAAGGGAACATATAGAGGAATACTGGTTACCACCCTAAGACCTACCTGATTTACCACCGGGGGAACCATTCCTCTCCTCGGGTCGGCGCAGCTCCCACTGCACCATCGCCATACCCCGGCCCCTAAGGGGAAACGAAAGCACAACAGGGTGAATCAAAAGGACAATCAAGGGGAGCCACCTCCCGCCATAGAATTATCTAATTTTACCGCCGGAGGTATAACTCTTCGACTCTGGTTTTCTTTCAGCACCTGAATAAAGGAGAAGACCACAGATTACAGGATTGGATAGGAGTGATGGTCAGGCATTTGAACTCTTACGAACTGCATACTTACGGCGTCTTGCCAGGAGAGTCAAAACAGCCCTGGAACTCACCAATTCCTTCGACCAGTGGAGCAACTGGTCCATCACGCGCCCCTGCGCCCGAAGCAGGATGGAGAGCTCACCCTTTCAAACCATAAGGTGAGACTTTAGAGGGGACATCGGAGGTGGTCAGCGGGGAGAACAACGGGGGTGGGGGGAATTTTCGCTCAACTCCACGGGTGGTTAATTCCCCTTTCTCCATTGACAGAAGAGTACTCCTACCGGCCAGACAAACGACACATCTCGGCCCAACACATTACGCTGGAGGAGGCCGCAGCAGCCCAGATCAGACCGGCCCCTCTGTGGGAGTCAGGTGAGCGTAACATCCACGTGGAGTACGGTTTACCCTCCTCTGCATTCTTTTTGTGTATACATATATATATATTAAACGGTCACGGTAGTGGCCGTGTAGTTATGGTTAAGTTGCTGCTTCGATAGGAAGAGCACTTTTTGGGCTGCTTATATCTCCGCTCCCCCTGGACGAATCCACACCAAACTTTGCAAACAAAGTATATGGGCCACTGTGAATTTGTTTGTGAAGTTTGGTGATGTTTGGTCGGGGGGGTGGGGGGGGAGTTATGGGGGTTCCCAAAACGTCTTTTTTTCCCATAGACTGAATGGGGGAAAAACTTTGCACACGTCTACAGCCCAAACCGCTGGACGGTTTTTCACCAAATTTGCAGCAGGAGCTTGGTCCCAAAAGCGTGCTTTTGTAAATTTGGTGCCAATCCGTCCAGTAGTTTTCTTTAAAACTACCAAAAAGTACGTCTCAAAAAATGAGTGATATCTATGTCCGCTCCGCGGACACTCTTCCCTGTTCGCTCCGCGGACAAGATACCAATTGGCTAATCAGTAGCGTCATGTTCGTGGACATGTGGCGTGTTTGCTGATTGGATGTTGAACGGCGTGAAGTGCGCCAGATTCTTTCGCTGCACCCGCCATCTTTCATTCGTGTTTTGGTGTACGCGGACATCGCCGCTAACACATATAAAACAACACACCATTGCACTTGTTAACCTTATGAAATACTGTTTCGGAAGGTGAGGGTTAATGACGATGGGATGCGATGTGTCAGCAGGAAGTCAAAAAGTGGTGTTTTCTTGTCACCAAAGTCATACAGTAAATTGGAAGTTGCTGCTCAATATAGTGTCCAGATTTACTGCGTCTGTGTTATAATGTATTTAAAATAATATTGCAGTCAGACTGGCGTCCTAGAGTTTTAAATCTGAGGCAGCCACCTGCACTGTTTGATGGAAACAGCCGTTCTGCAAGTGTATGGGAGTAGCAGTTCTCATGCATGTATTCAGACATGTTGTTGCAAAGTCAGAATGTATTTTCATTCTGAGTGAAGGTCACTTAGTTTGCTTTTTTGGCTGCGAGCTCAGTAGGCCCACGCATCCGACTGAACCCCCAAGGGTCAATTGTTTTTTGACCTTGAGCGAAAGGGAAAATTCAGTAAGAATGCAGGGAGTGAAAGTTTGGACAAAATACCATTTGATAAGGTTATGTATTCAAAACGTTTGTAAGACACATGTAAGAAGATTCTTTGGTGCAAGTACATTGCTGTCTGGGTTTAACAAAGACAATGGAGACGGTAAATATCGTGTAAGTTTACTTTTGACGACTCTACACTGAACGAGTTTTAATTTTTTATTACCAGAACAATAATTTTGGCAATGTAACTGAGGTACTATCTTTCTGTGTAGTTGTCATTTTTTTTTTTACTTATGGAGAGTGCAGATTTTCGGCGTTTGTAGGCTATCACTAGGTTCACCCATGTTCATGGCTATTATTTTTTTAAAATGTCATGTATGATCACATCGATTTGTGTATCAGTTTCCACGTTCTTGTTGTCTTTTTTGAAATTGTTTGGTAAAGGTTGGGTATTGATACGTATTTTCTGTTACATTTTCCGAACAGCGACATTCTGCCGTACTGTGATTGCCATGGATTCCAGATGCCAAGTGATGGCTTCTTTGCACGCCAGATGCATGTACTCGTGTCCGGCTGCCTAACTGTCACTGTTTTGTGGGACGAGCTGCCTGGCCCCATTTGTCCATACGCTGGAGTGGCCATTAGGAGTAACATAACATCTTTTATGGTGGTGTAGGCCGAAGTTTATGCCGACGTCTTGGAAATCAATGTGCGACCGAAGCGGTTTGCTTTATCGAAAGTGAATACTTTGTGTATGCGAAAAGATCAATGTGTGCCTTATTAACATTTTCGATGACAACCGAAGAAACAAAGTTACTATTTGATTGAAAATGGGAATAGTCCGATGGTCTCGGACAGTTTGTTGTGAAATCAAAGTACTTTACAAATTCTAAAATGTTAATGTTTTCTTTTAAAAACCAGTTTATTATTTCAAAATATAACATGCAGCGTTGTACGTTGCTGTGTGTTCATTTGCAGGTTCTGCATCACGGCATGTAGGTGCTTATGGGCGCATTTAGCTATGCTGGAGAGGAACATCATCCAAAAAAGTGTACAATATCATTAGGGTTGGTTATGTGACGAGATGTGGGAATGTTTTCGTATTACACAAGTGTCGTAATGTAGTTAAAAAACGTAGCGGTATACGTTTATTGACTGAGGGGTAGGCTGCAGCCATGGGGAGTGGGCAGAATGTCGGGGTCATGGTATAAGGTCATGATCCGCACAATGTGGCTACTGGCCATGACCATAAGGAAGAAAATATAGGATTACAGTGGTCATGTCCACCTGGGACTGGCTTTGTGGTAAAGTTGTTCGACATTAGGATACATTTGAAAGGGAGGAAAAAAGTGCTTGTCGTAATATGTTAACAGCGTTTCCTTTTTGCTTTTTGCAGGCTGCCATGGAAAGCGAAGAGGGGCCATGTATGGAACAACCGCCATTCCTTTCTATGGAGGCCATCTTGGAAAAGGTTTTTGTTTTCTAATCCGGGACGCCACAGGCGTCCCGTGTTAGAACGACAAATACTCTTTTTTAGTAGCACACGTTACTGCTTTGCAAATCTAGATGGTTAATGGCAAATCTTATTGCATCTATGTCCTTTACTGAGAAAGTAGATGGAGTGTATGCGATTTTATTTATTTATTTTTTTAAAATATTTTTAAACTGTGAAAGGTGGTTCTTAAAGGAACATTTACTTTGTTTACGGATGGCTTTTTTTTGGGAAGGACAGCTAAGAAGGAAAGTTGCAGACGGAATTGAGCAAAGAGGCACCAAAAAGTAATATGGGGGGTAGGTGTATGGGGGAAAATGTTGTGCGTGTGTTATTTGTCAGGTAGGGGCAGGGTTTCTCATGCTCCTTCATTACAGCAGTGGTGCTGTTTCTTGGGGAGGATGGATGACCTTAGCTCATGTCAGATAACTAGTACTTTTGCTAAAAGTATGTACTGTGTACTAGATTGTTAATGGCTGACTACGAATAAGTGTTGGAGCTGTGCAAGGGAAATGTTGAAGGTGGAAGTTCCTACATCAGTAAAAAAATGTATTTCCACACTGTCCACAAGGCATACATCTTATTGTTAAGTGTGTAAGGATTCCCGGACACGTCACTGTGCTGTGCGCCAGCATATGGTCATGTGGCATTCTCCGCAAGGTGTGCAATGAAGTCAGATGTTACTTTACTACAAACCGATGAACTTTAGCAAAAAATACTTTGTTAAAGGGACGTTATGGTTACGTTGCGCTACTAAAAACCTATCAAATTCAGTAAAAAAAAAACTTAATTAAAGGGACGTTATGGTTAAGTTGCGCTACTAAAAACCTATGAAATGTACTAAAAAAACGTGGTTAACGGCACGTTATGGTTCGAAGTAAAACTGGAAAACACTTGAAATTCGCCAGTTATGGTAAGCTAAGCAACCATAACTCGCGCCACCACCATGCACTGCTAAGACTAGCACCCAGGACATCAAAGATGACATCAGAAATGTCATTGATGACATTACTGATGTCTAGCGTTATTACCGCGGGAATCTCGCGAGATTCCCCCGCCATTCCCCCCGATAATCGGAAAACCATTAAAACCTTAACTGGCTTCCCAGACCATATCGGCCAAATCCATCATGCAAGCCAAAGGTTATTGGCATTAGAATGTTTGGATTTCCTATGGCTCGCGCACCTTAACTGTAGTGCGGCAACCGCCACACTATAATATATATTATAGGTAAATGCTAACCGCCCTGAAGTTAAGGTGAAGCCCATCATCCAGAAGAAGTGTGCAAATTCTGTGGCTAATACCTTTGAGCCGTAGCACGGGTCAGCACAGCATTTGGTGTTCCTCATTTGAGGTTCGGGCCCCCAGAACTAGAACATTTAATGTAAAGATGTCTTACGGTTCAAAAGATATAAAGGCTCAAAAAGGGTGTGTTTTTCACTTTCCCATTCATTTTCCCATAGGGAACATATACAACATTTGCTGAAGCACACAGTCGAAACCGATGCGCAGTGGCAGTAGCGCCTCAAGGCCTATGGGTGAATGGGTCTATCTAAGAACATGATAGATAGATAGATAGATAGATAGATAGATAGATAGATAGATAGATAGATAGATAGATGGATGCACAGATTTGAGATAAGAAAGTCGGGCACAAAACACTTGAAGGAAATCCTTTGTTGGGTTGCGTTAAATCCGTCCAGTTGTTTTTTTTTTAGTTTGGTCTATTTGGTGTTGTGCCCTTCCCCACCCAAAACACCCCCTCATGGGAACTCCTTTGAGCTTGCTTTGATCTAGGCTTACCACTTCTGAGAGTTAATGGCTTAATTGGAGCTGTAAATCCGGATACTGGTGTAATAGAAATGTCAAGCACTCTGCATGTCCTTCACTGAAGTCATGTTAAAAATGAACATTGACAAAGCCAACAGTTTTGGCTTGTGTACTAGAATTGGGCATTTGCCAGGCACTGCTAATGTCACAAAACAAGAGGTGATGGCTGGAAGGTTTAGAATGAATCTTAACCTCCTGCTTTTCTCTGGGCAACCCTCCAGATCATCGTTTGTCAGCCTGCCAAGCCGTTAAAGAAAGGGGGAAGACCATATGCAAATCAGGCTTGGTCCCACCCCAAAAGGGACAGTCCAGCCCAAACTACTTGGTCACTTCCTTTCTGCACGAGATCAGAAGCATCCCCAAACATGTTTCGGCCTCATTGGGCCTCATCAGTGAGGAGTAGCTTGGTTCTCTAGGCCCAGCAGGCAGGGACCTACGTCTGGGCATACCTGTCCCACGTGGGGTGACTACAACAAAACAAAAGAGGTGATGGCTGGAAGCTTTAGAATGAATCTTAACCTCTGGCATTGCCATTCCCCTTCTGTAGTGGCTTGGCAGGCTGAAGAACGATGGTCTGGAGGGTTGCCCAGAGCCGTGCCAGAGATTAGGATTAATTCCAAACCTTGCAACCTTCGCCTCTTTTGTTTTGCACTGCTATTAGCTGCCCAGGTACTCGCACCCTTCACACCTGCTACCATCACTGGCCAGTTAATAACACTACGGCGGTGCCTGACAAGTGCCTTTTCCATGCCTACACAAAAGGCCAAAGAGTTGCCATTGCCAATGCTTGTTGTAGAGCGGGGTGCCTCAATGCGCAAGAACAAGACATAAACCATACAGAAAACCTAATCTTAAATAGAACGTTAGATAAAGCATAACAGGGGACAGACAATACCAAAAATGTATCAACGGTCCACCACCAACTTCAGATCAGACGGCAAGTTGGAGAAATGATTACAGATTTCTATGTGCGCAGTCCCCGTTAGCTTGCATAATCCTCTCCTTCAACTTACTCCTACGCAGGACCTTTACATTTAAATCTCTGACAATACCTGGTCCAGTTCTTTCACGAAGCCAGGCCTTCACCTTGTTCCTGTTAGCTTCTCTGGGTTCCAATTTACAGGTGACATAATGTTAGTAATAATAACGTTTTTTGGATCGAAGGCAAACTCTCTGTGACTTATCAGCAATATGCGGCATCTCTGATTTCCCAAGAGTAGCACATGATGAGGCCGAGGCATCGACTGAAGCCAGCCCCGCAAGAGTAGCACATGATGAGGCCGAGGCATCGACTGAGGCCAGCCCCGCAAGAGTAGCACATGATGAGGCCGAGGCATCGACTGAAGCCAGCCCCGCAAGAGTAGCACATGATGAGGCCGAGGCATCAACTGAGGTCAGCCCTGCAAGAGTAGCCCTGCAAGAGTAGCACATGATGAGGCCGAGGCATCGACTGAGGCCAGCCCCGCAAGAGTAGCACCTGATGAGGCCGAGGCATCAACTGAGGCCAGCCCCGCAAGAGTAGCACCTGATGAGGCCGAGGCATCAACTGAGGTCAGCCCTGCAAGAGTAGCACATGATGAGGCCGAGGCATCGACTGAGGTCAGCCCCGCAAGAGTAGCACATGATGAGGCCGAGGCATCGACTGAGGTCAGCCCCGCAAGAGTAGCACATGATGAGGCCGAGGCATCAACTGAGGTCAGCCCTGCAAGAGTAGCCCTGCAAGAGTAGCACATGATGAGGCCGAGGCATCGACTGAGGCCAGCCCCGCAAGAGTAGCACCTGATGAGGCCGAGGCATCGACTGAGGTCAGCCCTGCAAGAGTAGCACATGATGAGGCCGAGGCATCGACTGAGGCCAGCCCCGCAAGAGTAGCACATGATGAGGCCGAGGCATCGACTGAGGCCAGCCCCGCAAGAGTAGCACATGATGAGGCCGAGGCATCGACTGAGGTCAGCCTTGCAAGAGTAGCACATGATGAGGCCGAGGCATCGACTGAGGTCAGCCTTGCAAGAGTAGCACATGATGAGGCCGAGGCATCGACTGAAGCCAGCCCCGCAAGAGTAGCACATGATGAGGCCGAGGCATCGACTGAGGCCAGCCCCGCAAGAGTAGCACATGATGAGGCCGAGGCATCGACTGAGGCCAGCCCCGCAAGAGTAGCACCTGATGAGGCCGAGGCATCGACTGAGGTCAGCCCCGCAAGAGTAGCACATGATGAGGCCGAGGCATAGACTGAGGTCAGCCCCGCAAGAGTAGCACATGATGAGGCCGAGGCATCGACTGAGGCCAGCCCCGCAAGAGTAGCACCTGATGAGGCCGAGGCATCGACTGAGGTCAGCCCCGCAAGAGTAGCACCTGATGAGGCCGAGGCATCGACTGAGGTCAGCCCCGCAAGAGTAGCACCTGATGAGGCCGAGGCATCGACTGAGGTCAGCCCCGCAAGAGTAGCACATGATGAGGCCGAGGCATCGACTGAAGCCAGCCCCGCAAGAGTAGCACCTGATGAGGCCGAGGCATCGACTGAAGCCAGCCCCGCAAGAGTAGCACCTGATGAGGCCGAGGCATCGACTGAAGCCAGCCCCGCAAGAGTAGCACCTGATGAGGCCGAGGCATCGACTGAAGCCAGCCCCGCAAGAGTAGCACCTGATGAGGCCGAGGCATCGACTGAAGCCAGCCCCGCAAGAGTAGCACCTGATGAGGCCGAGGCATCGACTGAAGCCAGCCCCGCAAGAGTAGCACCTGATGAGGCCGAGGCATCGACTGAAGCCAGCCCCGCAAGAGTAGCACCTGATGAGGCCGAGGCATCGACTGAGGCCAGCCCCGCAAGAGTAGCACCTGATGAGGCCGAGGCATCGACTGAGGTCAGCCCCGCAAGAGTAGCACATGATGAGGCCGAGGCATCGACTGAGGCCAGCCCCGCAAGAGTAGCACCTGATGAGGCCGAGGCATCGACTGAGGCCAGCCCCGCAAGAGTAGCACCTGATGAGGCCGAGGCATCGACTGAGGCCAGCCCCGCAAGAGTAGCACATGATGAGGCCGAGGCATCGACTGAGGTCAGCCCCGCAAGAGTAGCACCTGATGAGGCCGAGGCATCGACTGAGGTCAGCCCTGCAAGAGTAGCACATGATGAGGCCGAGGCATCGACTGAGATCAGCCCTGCAAGAGTAGCACCTGATGAGGCCGAGGCATCGACTGAAGCCAGCCTTGCAAGAGTAGCACCTGATGAGGCCGAGGCATCGACTGAAGCCAGCCCTGCAAGAGTAGCACCTGATGAGGCCGAGGCATCGACTGAGGCCAGCCCCGCAAGAGTAGCACCTGATGAGGCCGAGGCATCGACTGAGGTCAGCCCCGCAAGAGTAGCACATGATGAGGCCGAGGCATCGACTGAGGCCAGCCCCGCAAGAGTAGCACATGATGAGGCCGAGGCATCGACTGAGGCCAGCCCCGCAAGAGTAGCACCTGATGAGGCCGAGGCATCGACTGAGGCCAGCCCCGCAAGAGTAGCACATGATGAGGCCGAGGCATTGACTGAGGCCAGCCCCGCAAGAGTAGCACATGATGAGGCCGAGGCATCGACTGAGGCCAGCCCCGCAAGAGTAGCACCTGATGAGGCCGAGGCATCGACTGAGGCCAGCCCCGCAAGAGTAGCACATGATGAACAGAAATAATGAATTGAAGTCCACCTGTTATCTCATCACAGGCGGCAGGGATTAAATCCAAAGCAAAGCACAACTTGCGTGTGAAATTGCATGTTTAAAGAGTTCAAGAAACAGCGTGCATTTTTACACGTGACAAAGTACACGCAGCCAGGACAGCCGTGCTTGAAGAGTTCAGGAAACCGTGTGTTGTTTTACAAGCGACAAACTTACACGCAGCCAGGAAAGCAGCACGTGAAGATATCAGGAACCCGTGTGTGATTATACACGCAACTGAAATACACGCACACAGGGCTGCCAGAATTCGCGTGTGAAGGAAAAGCCATCCATTGGTCTTCTAGTGGACGGCTGCCGAAGGTAGCGTGTAGAAAGATACACGTGAACAAGAAAATATGCTGTAACTTCTTGAATGCAGCTCCAGGAGTTCGCGTGTGGAAGGAACACGCAGAAGTAAAGCCAAAGATGTAACTGAAGAGATGCGGGGACGCAGATCAAGGTTTCAGTTACCAAACGCCATGTTGGTTCAATCAGAAGCAGCGAGCGACGTCCCCACGCTGCTTATGAATATAATGCAGTAACACACGTGACTAACCCTAATCACGTGAATTCAACGACGTGAATAATGCAAAAACGTCGTTTTCCAGGCAAGATATCGAACAACCTCCATTTAGAATAGAAAGGCTTAGCAGTTCTATGGGCATAACCCGTTCTGTGTGAAGACAGTGTTCCAGGTTCAGAGGTAATATGTCTGCCATGCATGACACAGTCAGACAGCCAGCCATCAAGCCGCACTCCGAGGGCTGCTTCTGATAACAGGGTCTGATGAATATCCGCCATTACCCGATTTGAGAATCAAGTTCTGGAATCGATTTCGGAAAGTGCTCCAAAATTATATAAGCAGGGGGGACGTAGGATAGTCTTGAGGCCAGAGAGCATGGGGGCAGGGCAAGTAAGGATGATTTATGAAGGTTTGGGGCTTGGGGATAGTGTAGTTTGGTTTATTTTTTCCCCCCCGAGTTCGAGAATTGGCACAAACGGTAAATAAATAGTAAATACTTCAAAACTCCATGACCTGGCGCTCCCCTACCTTTCCTCCCTCCTCTCATTTTACTCCCCCTCCCGCTCTCTCCGCTCAGCAAACCTCTACCTCCTCACTGTACCCCCAGCCCCATGTGCCTCCTCACGCTTCTGCTCCTTCCAACTCCTGGCCCCCCTACACTGGACCTCCCTCCCGCTCTCCATACCCTCCACCGCCACCTACTCATCCTTCCGCCACTCCCGGAAAGCCCATCTTCTTCACTCTCCCCCATGACTTCCTTTCCCTACCCCTCCCCTCCTACCCTAGCCCCCCTCCTTTCCCCCATCCTCTCTCCTTCCCCTCTGATCTTAAATTGGTAACAAATACTACTTAAGGGCAATGAGGACACCAAATCACTCCCTCTTCCCCTCCCCCCTCCCTTACGTCCCCCTACCTCAAATTGTACACCATAACTCCCTTCACCTATCCCCTCCTCTACCTCCCCCTTTGTAAATAGTTCTACTTATTTTTCTAATTACCTGTTCATGTTTGTAAATATGCTTCTCTCACTTTTGTACCTGTTGTTATATTGTAAAGTGCTTTGGCTTAAAGCGCTATATAAATTCAGAAAATATATAAATATTGCGATGTGGCAATCACTGTGATTGTGTAAAGTAGTCCGCTGGAGACAACCGAGGTTTTAAACAGTTGTTTATTTTTCACAACTCACCCTTGTCACATTATCATTAAGGCAAACCGATGATGACTTGGGTTCCATTCCCCTCAATTTAACTTAACTCACAGTTCCTTGATTTGCTTGCACGTTCATAACCCCAAACTGGTCTGATTAACAAATATTCAAAAAGTCCAGTACAAACTCCAGGCGGCTGCGGGCTTTCACTCCTTCAAGCCTGACTGCCGCCCGCCGCCGTCCTCCGCTGCTGCCTTGGGGCTCCACGAGGTAGGGCGTCTTTCTGTGCTTTTTCCTCTCCTTCCTAGTACTCTCCAATGGTCTCACTCCATTCGGGTGCTGCTCTCTCCGCCATGCTCCGCTCCTGAAAGAATCTCTCGGTGTTGATTTTAACCCTTGCTCCGCTCCTCTCCCCGTAATTAACCACTGGTGGTCCCAGCACCGGTTTTTCCACACCTGACAGTGATTCCCCTCCTCCTCCCCGTTCAGCCTGCTCTGTGTTACACCTTGACTTCAGTTCTTTCTGTGCGGGTCTGGTACAGTAGGGAAACAAGGTTTTTAGTCTCCCTTGTTTCCTTTCTTTTCCCATCTTCCTGCCCCCTCCCTGATGCTGTATTTCGTGGGGCATCTTGGGATATGTAGTCCTCATCCGGGTTTCACCTTTACTACAGGCTAGCATTTGAACTTTTGGCGGGTCCGTTGTCTTAAACCCCACTTGACTGGCCTGTCCCGTAATCCCCTGCTTCCCCACGGGATCTCGGGCGGCCGCCACTGCCTCCATACCACAGATTGCTGCTTAGGGGAAGATGAGTATTTTAAGTTAATGTAAAAAGAAATGTGTTTGTTGTAATATAAAAACAATTGCAGGGATTATATTCTAAATTAATTTAAAATGTATCAGAGGGGTGTATTAAGGGTCCGTTAGTGTTGTTGGGGTGTTCATTGTCTTAACAATGCTTAGAATTGCTTAATTAGTTCAATAGAAATATGTGTAAATGAAAGACGGGCGGAAGCTGGGGCTTGTTTACTATATACCTTGTTTTGATTGGACCAGCTTTTCACGTGACCTAACAGTGAAGAGCTCCATCTACGCCTGACATCATCAGGAAAGATACCTACGTCATCGCACCTCCCTCTTCTTTGTCTCAGTACCTAGTTAGTAATCCTACCTGAGCTCCTACATCCCTCTTCCTCGTCCCAGTACTGAATAGTAATCTTACCTATATACTTTGAGAAACCCAAGGGTATTCTCACTCCTACCCCCCTTGGATCCTCTGCGCAGGTGGCCAGAGAAAGGCCATTGCTTTGGATCCTGACCCTGGGGGCTGAGAAGCGAGGGTGGAACACCTCGGTGGAGGGTCCTTGAGGATTGGGAGTGGGGAACCCTTGGGCGGGACATGGTATCCCCCTTTTTCCATTGATGACCAATCCAACCCTCCCCCAACGTTTACGGACTATTCTAAATCAGCCCCCCTCATTTTGCCACACACGACTTTTGACAGTACTGGAACGAGGAAGCGACGACTAGGAGTAATGCACACCAACATGCACCACTTTGGCACTGAGACGAGGAAGAGGGCCTCCGAAGAGTGCCATTGTAAAGATCAGGCACGTTTTGCCAACAAGCCTAACTATGGTCAGGCAATTAATGAAAAGGACACACAACTGCAACCCCTTTACACAGCTTGGGTGTATAAAAGGGGTGTGTGCAGGAGAGGAAAGAGAGATGTTGATTGGAGCAGATGGAAGCCGTGCTGCAGTCGTAGAAACACCCAGAGGACCGGAGCAGCTGAGGGTCTGGGTGAATGTGAAGTGGGAGCATAAGCTCTGTGGCACAGAGGTAAGGAAAGGGAAGGATACCAGATGCGGGGTCGACTTGCATGCCAATGAAGAGACTGCCCGTTCTCCCGTGGCGCTGCAAGAGCACAGGAGTGTCTGAGGGGCAGAGTGAATCCCCCTGTGCTGAAGCCATCCGGTTTGTGGCCTGTGCGATGCAAAAGAAGACTCCAAAGTGAGCCGGTGAGTTTTTCAGAATGAGAAACCTGTTACTGTAACCACGAGTGAAACGCTATTGTCTATGAAGCTGAAACTTATAGAATGTAGCGGAGTGGTCGCGTGCCTAGTTAAAGGAACAAGCACGTTTTTGAAAGCCTCCAAATGTTGTGAATTATTCATTTGCAAATCAATGAAAGTTTGCTGAAGTGGTCGCGAGCCTAGCAGGAACGTTTTGGAAAACCTTCAGCAATAGAATAAAAGTACAGAAACTAACGATTATTGAATACCGAACTACAAGGAAATATAAAGGAAATGGATACCTATTGAATACCGAACTCAAAGATACCTTTTTCATTAAAAGACAACAGTAAGACGCTGAAGGCTGAATGCCTGTTACACATGAAATGAACTTGGAAGTGAAAGCAAAATTGAATATTGAACTGAAAAGGGACATTTAACTGTGAAACAAACAAGTACAACGACAAATGCTAAATGTGTGTTGCACAACGAAGAGATCCAAAATCTTGAAACTGGATAGAATTAAGCAACGTAAAAATACATGAAAAGACTGCATTGAATATGAACTGCAACTGAATATTCTGCCATTTGGAAAGGGGTGTGTGACGCATGGTGGCAAAGCCAGAGGGCAGCTAAGAAGAAACCAGAAAAGCCCAAAGAGCTCACCATAACCCCGGAAAACATACAGGGAAGCAAGTGAAAGTAACTTGACACACATGAGTAAGTGTCAAGACATTGAAGTCTCGGGGAAGGGTACCCTGAGGTCTGGCAACGTTAGAGTGATGTGTTTGAAGCTCGGCGGAGGCTACCCCAGAAGTGACTTTGTATTACATTACTTTTGAACTGGAGAAAGGTAAACTTCAAGACTCTTTTTCATGGCACTTCCTTGTGCTTGGGGGGAGGGGAGCTGAGAGGAAGCTGTGAGCTGGAAGAAGCTCAGAACTTTAAGCTGAACGCTGTTTATTGTGACATCCCTACACATTTGTTTCTTCTAGTTGTGAAGGCAAGAATAGGTTTTGGACACAGATAAGCTATTAAGTTGAAGTTTTTGACTCAGACTTTCCTTAGTTCAGTTCAGGTAAGGAAGTCCCACCTTAGCATAGGGCACTGCTAGGCCTTCAAACATCCTGACAATTACTTTTATAAATATCTTTTGTTTGAACTTTAAGTCTGTTGTCTGTGTCTTGCTTCATGATACCTTCACAATACCGCCACATCCATTTCCTTGGTCACCGGCCCTAAAGCCCCCTCACTCTTGTTCGTCACAGTACCACACTTCCACCACCACACTCTCTCATTCGTCCCACACTACTAACACCTCACTCTTCCTCATCACAATACCCCAATACCACCAACGCACCCTTCCTCCTTACTGTTCCTCACTATGACCATCTTAATATTCCTTGTCACATTCCCTCACTACCACATCTCACTCTTCCTCATCACAGTAACTTGCTACCACCAAATCACTCTTCCTCACAGTATCCCACTACCACCAACTCACTCTTCCTCATGACAGTACCCAAATTCCACCAACACACTTGTTTGTCACGGTTCCACACTACTACACCACCACACTCTTTGTCATCACAGTCCCCTTATACCCACACCTTACTCTTCCCAATCACAGTACCCCACTACCACCACCTCACTCTTCCTCATCATATCCCCCACTACCACAATCTTACACTTCCTCATCACCACTTCACCCTTCCTCGTCGCTGTCCCCCACTACTCCACCTCGCTCGACCTTGTCACAGTACACCATAACTAAGCCCTTCTTATCTAGTGGATACAAAAAAAGATGACACTTGATAAACCCAATGTTGCGTAGCTCAAGAACAGATATTGATAACAAATGATATGACATTGCTTATGTTATCAGAATAAAAAGTATGCGACAAAACTCCCAGCAGAAACACACTTTTTAAATGATGCATCTCTTTCTTGCATGCGTGATCTGCTGTACTGTGCATTTAACCACACACACACACACACAAACACTTATGGCACATGCTCTTCCACCACATGACCCCCACTGACGCACGCACCCACTGATGCATGCTCCTAGAGCACACAGTCCAATGTCAAACAGATGACACACATACTTATGACACACACACACACTGCACTGAGTTATGGCACTCACACACACACACCACTCAGTTACGGCCCTCATGCTTATGACACACACCCTTACACCACACACCCTTACACAGCACTTCCTTATGACAGATAACTTTACAACGCACACTATTATGACACACACTTAGATGGGGGCGTGGCCAAGATCATGGAGTGAGGCAGCATTCTCACTGAGCTCCCGTCCTGTTTTTTTGTATTGATCCTGACACCGCTATCAAACCTAATATTTCCTATTAATAATCATCCCACCGGCTGTCGAAGGTACTCCAGAGCTGCGACGGAGAAAATCCGAGGAAAATCGAAGCTTCCTTTCCTCGAAACGCGACCTGCGGATGAGCCCCGGGGGTCCTGCTGCAGTGGCGGCCTGACGAGAGCTCCTGACTCCGGCGGGGGAGGTGCCTTCCCAGGCGGGGAAGGCTGGCAGGGCGCGCCGAGACGGGGGCGGCGGAGGAAACTGCCAGGGCCCCGACTTGAGGATCATCAGAGTCGAGTAACCGGTGAGGACACAGAGGCCCTCGGCGGGCTCACACACTATAGACGCCGCTGCCCGGGCCTGCTGTAGCCCGTCCCGGCTGCCCGCGCAGCAATCAAGAGGCGGAGGAGCCGCCGGAGAACGGTCCTGCTTGGCGCCCTCGCAACTGCCGCACCATAGGGCGACCGAGCTGGCGAGGAAGCTGCAGCATCGAGGAGACAGCTGGTGCACCACCCTCCCTCTGGATCGCTCACGCGTTCCGAGGGGGAGAGACACATTGCCAGGACATATACCCCGCGGAATATAACCGCTAGAGCCAGACGGCTCCCACAGGTGGGACCCTCAAACGTTGAGGTGCGCTGCAACTACGCAGATCGGGCCTTGATCTGGGGCACTCCCGGAGCCCTCTGCTGGGGCTGTTTGCCAGAAAGACCTTGCTTGTTGGACGGAGGGCCCCGGGGGCACCATCAGACCCAGGTGTCCGGGCACATGAAGAACAACAGATCTCCCACCACATTAAGCCATTCTCTGGCGAGGATCAGCTCACCCCCCTTGCTGAAACTGAAAGTAGACTTGGCGCTAAGCCCCATTGAAGTGTGGCGCCCTAGCTGTGCCCTGAAATACTAAGTGACATATATCCCTGGTGCCTGCGCTGCTTGTGACCCGGCATTTGGGCAAGGCTCATTGCTACTAGGGGAAGATTGGGGCACACCACGCCACGTTTGGGGCTGCCTGGATACACAACGTGCTGGAACCTGTTGACACAGTCTAAGCAACACAGCACAAGATGGTTGCCTCAAGACATAAGAGCAAATCTGCCTCAATCATGGACTCCTTTTCTGGGACAAAGCCCAAACAACAACTCCAACACGAAATCACCACGCAAACGGAGTCACCCCCAATTGAAGTTGACCCTCAAAACAGTCAGGTACTACAGGCTATTGCGGCGCTCCAAACATTCATTGAAACTAAAATAGGCGAATTCAAGGCCGAAATGCAGCTCATACGTCAAGACGTCCGCAATCTCCCCGAGAGAGTAAACAATGTGGAGGTAAACCTGCAGGACACCTCAGAGGTAGCCACGGATTTGAAAGCCAAAGTAAACGAACAGGAAAAGCAGGTGGATGACTAGAGGCAAGATCCGAGGAAACGGAGGGCAGGGCTCGCCATAATAATATTCGTATTCTTGGAATTCCGGAAGAATCAGAGGGGACCAACCCCACAGAATACGTGGAGTCCATGCTACTCCAAGAGATTGGGCCTGGCAAGCTCACGCAGGGATTCTCAATTGAGAGAGCTCATCGATCGCTTAAAAAACGACCCCCACCTGGATCTCTCCCACACTCAATGATCGCAAAGATTTTACATTTCTGGGAAAAGGAGACGATACTTAAATTCTCGAGAGAGGGAGTTGAGATCAAGAGAAACGACTCCAAGATTGTTATGTATCCTGATTACACTCCCAATGTACAACGAGCCAGAAACTCATTTATACCTATCAAAGCCCGACTATGCAAACTCAACCTCAAATATATACTCCTATACCCCTCACGCCTCAAGATACTTTACAAAGGGAGAGCGGTCTTTCTGGAATCCCCGGCCGCAGCCAACATGTGGTTGGAGCATAATAATCTAGCCGATGGCGACGAATGCACGTCCGAACCAGAGGGCCCATGCACAAATCGCTAAACCTACGATTTAAACCTTGCCAAGCCACGAACCCGAATCACTGCACCTGGAAGATCCTCCTCCACTGCGCAGATGGAATTGTTTCAACAGACGGGAGCTCAGATGGCCACGCATGGGCACCGTCACCACCCTTCCCACCGCACCCAGTGCCAGCCTGTTGCCAGCACTAAATCCGCATTTTATGACCTGGACAGGCCAACGAGAAGCGGAAGCCCTCGAGCGTTGCCCTGTCAAAGCAACTGCTGAGGACAGTTCACAATTGTTCCATGTTGTTTATCCACCTTTTCGAGTGGAAGTTGAAACTGTTGATAAGTCTCCTTGTTCTACAGCAACTCGGTTACCAGAGACACGTGAAGAATTGGAATACATGCCGATCTTAACCAACTACGAGGGGCGGCGTCCTAGACACAGATCCATCAGTGAGGGGAATGGGGCCAGCATGGACCAGGTGTTCGAACTTTGTCTCCTAATATCATGGCCACAAGTATTAAGGCTATCACCTGGAACGTGAGGGGACGAGGCACCTACCTTCGCCGCTGCAGGATTAAATCCTATCTCTGCAGGAAAGGGGTGGGCGTGGCCCTCTTGCAAGAGACCCACCTAACTGGAGAGTCCATTGCAACGCTTCAAACCCACTGGAGAGGGCAAGGGTTCGGATCCTCGTACTCCAGATATGCCAGGGGGGTGTTTACGTGGATAGGCCCCCAAATTCCCTTTCAACTCAACAAAGCCGACATAGACCCAGAGGGAAGGTATGTAATATTGTGGGGCCATATTGAGCAAATGGAAACATACATTGTAAATTCGTACCTACCCAACAATAACATACCAGCATACTTAGACCGAATGTACGCCAAGATCACGCAATATAGGAATGGACTCTTTATTTGGGGGGGCGATTTTAACTGTGTTTGCAACCCAGAACTCGACAGATCCACCCCTCTCCCCGGGGGCCCGCCGGCATCCACCGCAGCACTAAATGTCATGCTAAATCGCCTAGACTTGGTGGACATCTGGCGAGAGCAACACCTGAGTGCCCGAGGCTACTCTTTCTTCTCCTCTCCACACAACCTCCACACCAGGATTGACTATATCTTCACTGGTAGAGAAAGTCTCCCCCAGATCAACACGGCTAGATACTTGGGCCGGACCATCTCTGATCACTCCCCCTTATTGATAGAATTGAGCACCGCAGGGCCCAGATCGCCCATACCCACATGGAGGATGCCCACTGAAGCGTTGAAAGACCCAGCATTCAGAGACGATCTCGGGGAGTCTATCGTGAACTACATATTGGAGAACAAGGACAGCGTAGAATACCTTGGCACAGTTTGGGACGCCTTGAAGGTAGTAACACGAGGAGAAATCGTAGCAAAGGCTGGGGGTATCAGGAAACATCTTAGAACTGAACTAGAGCAGCGGGAAACTGATATCGAACGGCTGGAATCTGGAACTAGCGCTTCACTGAAATTAGAAGAACTCAAGCAAGCTAGAACCGAATGCAAGAAGGCTTGGGGCAGGTTGGCCAAGTTTGATTACACCACTAGGACCAACAGGGCACACACCCAAGCGGACAAACCCGGATGACTGCTGGCCTGGCTATGCAGAAGAATGCATCCTAGAGGCCCAACCACATCCTTGAAAGGCACAGACGGTACACTACTCCAGACCCAACAGGGCATCGACGACACTTTCAACCAATTCTATGCCAACCTGTACTCCCACGATACCCAGGTGCCTCCAAGCGAGATTTCAGATACCCTAGACGAAATAGGTTTGCCTAAACTATCGCAAGCACACATGGAACCTTTGGAAGCAGACATCACCAAAGAAGACGTAACTAAGGCGATCAATTCCCTGGCCACTGGCAGGGCCCCTGGCAGCGATGGGCTGCCCACTGAATTTTATAAGACTACGAGCCTGAGTTAACCCCACTGCTGCACAGGGTTTTCCAAGAGGCCTACGAGCGCGAGATCCTCCCTGAGAGCATGCGTGAAACATTAGTGATTCCAATGCTCAAGCCCAACAAGCCTGCTGATGAATGTAACTCTTACTGGCCACTCGCAATGCTCAACTATGCCGTTAAGATCCTGACAACGATCCTAGCTGGACGGCTCTCCAGGGTTATAGGTGAGGTAGTGCATCCTGATCAAAACGGTTTTGTACCGGGCTGTAACACTACCACCACCAACCTCCGCAGGCTCCTGCACGTTCTGTCCCGAACCAACCAGGGCACTGGCTCCTACGCACTGCTCTCCTTGGACGCCATCAAGGCGTTCGATTCCATCTATTGGGAATGGCTGCTGGCGTCGCTTCGCGAATTTGGCTTTGGAAAAAAATTCATCAGATGGATTGAAGTCCTGTATACCAAACCAAGGGCCCAAGTGAAATCTGGTCGGCATATATCCGCAGCATGGGACATACAGAGGGGCACTAGGCAGGGTTGTCCTCTCTCCCCCATGCTCTACATTCTTGGACTTGAACCCATTTCCATCTATTTCAGAAAGCAATTCTTTGATGCCGGCATTCGATTGGACGGCGCTGATCAGATAATATCCCTATATGCGAATGATGTTCTCCTCTACATATGGGACCCACACCTGAATGTCCCGACTATGCTAGATGTCCTTGGTAACTTTGCCAGGGTATCGGGTATACAATTCAACAGTAGCAAATCCTGCCTCTTCCCCTTGGGGGGCCTCAGAAGAATACACCCGGACGACCTGCCTTCGCTGGCAGTGAATTGGCACCCCAATACATTCCGCTACTTAGGAGTCAATATATATCACACACCCGATCTCATGCATGAACACAACACAGCGGCAGCACTGCCCCCTCTGCGCAAGTCAATTGGGTTCTGGTCTCGACTCCCACTATCTATGATGGGAAGGGCGTCCATTGTCAAAATGATTGTCCTCCCCATATTCCTTTACGGATTTCAAAATGTGTTTTACTATATTAAAGCTCCCTTTTTCCGACTACTAGAGACACTCCTTAAGGACTTCCTATGGGGGAAGGGCAGACACAAAATGGCGCATACCACACTAACCCTCCCATATCGCCAAGGCGGCATTCAACTTCCAGATCTTGAGAAGTACTACTTGGCTGCCCAGCTCAGCTTCGTAGCCAAGTGGCTGACTGATGACATCACTCCTGAAACGGCACTACTACAACACTCAATTGCCCCAATCCGGCTGAAAGAACTTATTAGGGCCTCCCAACATCTCGCAGGCGAGATCCCCTTCTTAACCACCCTAGGGAAGCAAATATGGCATAGAACAAAATCGCTCCTCCGCTTGAAGCATGCATATACCCCTGACATTCCGCTCCTTTTAGACTTATGCCAAAACAGCGCCGACCTAGCGACCATTCGACTATGGGAACGACTGGGAGTGCACACCTGGGGGGACCTACACGGAGAAGGCTCCTTCCGAGACTTTACCTACTTGCAACTTGAAGACGACATACCCATTGGCCAATTCCTTTGGTACCTAAGGATCCGGAAAATAGCGCAAACCAATTGGGGCGCGTGGCCTGAGGAGCCCGAGACCAACCCCTTCATAACACTTCTATACAACCTGGGTGATGGGTGGAGGCCAGTGTCTCAAATATACAGACTTCTCATGGATAGGCCCAACCTCCGCAGCCCGGAACTAAAACTCAAATGGGACAGGGACTTGGGACAGGAAATGACTGATGCAGAATGTGAAAGAGCATTCCCATAAGAGGTTTCCAGGAACTCCAGATTTAGGTTGATTCAGCATAATTTTCTGTATCGCTCATACCTCACTCCACACAGAATTGCCAGGCTCTATGATCAACCCCAGCACAACTGTCCATGGTGCGACAGACATAAAGCAGACTTGATGCACATGTTCTGGGAATGCATCAAGGCCCGACACCTATGGGCCGAAGTTGAGAAAACCTGCAGGAACGCGGGCATGTCTAGATACGATTGGACCCCCAGAGAGTGCCTACTAGGAACTTACCCCAGGCTAGCTAAAATCAAGCATACGACGAAGCTTATGGACCTGGCTTGCATCCTCACCAAAAGGACTATCGCCATGGCCTGGAAGAGACCAGACGGCCCACGTTTTCAGGTATGGCGCAACGAGCTGGAACGCTGGGTCGGTGCAGAGACCTTGGCCTGGGAAGAAGGCATCGCCAGATCTCCTGACGACGCAAGTCGAGCATTTGAAGCTTGGAAGGCCCTTACATGGGCTCTGCTCCATCCCCCCAATGACGATAACCCCCCTTGAATAATCCTCTCCTATTGTACTGTTTGTTTATCGACCCAATCATCTAGCCAATCCCTCATACACCACCGATATAAGGCCCTTAGCCCCCCCCTCTTGCGATACTTTTTCTTCTCTCTTCCCGTGAGCCCCCTTTCAAAACGATCTTGCTTGACCGCCGGAGACTTTTGTTGTTCTTTTCTTCTTTTGTTTAAAACTTTAAGTTGTATTTGCTTCTGCTTATTAATGGTTTGGCTTGCAATCACAATTGTCTACTTTGCAGGTGGCATTCATTCCCACACTGCCCTTGTACCTATTATAAATGCCAATAAAGATATTTAAAAATAAATAAATGACACACACTTAGAACACACACGCAAACACACACCACTCATAACACATGCCCCTGCAAAACGACTCTCACACTTAAGATGCTTGCTCACACGACTCTAACACTTATGACACACACACATACAGCACTTGTGGTACATGCCCTTACCCCACACACCCTTGCGACACACGCACACTTATGCCAAATGCTCTTATACCAACACACGTATGGCACATGCTCTTACAACACATGCTGTTTCAACACACACTCCGCATCAATGTACATCTTCTAAATGAACTGTACACATACATGTAAGAGATGTACATTTCACACATGTACACTAACTTATGAACACTCGCATCACAGTCAGGACTGGCTTTCAGGTCCTTTTCATATGTACAGGAGATGTGAATTGCATGCATGTATGAGCTGCAAAACCTTTATATGCCTATAGGACATGTGCATTTCATATGGCTTCACTGATATGTAACTTATGCACCATAGGAACGTCCGGCACACACCAAAGACTTGTATGCCTTATACCACACGCTCTTACAAAAAAAAACCTCTTTCAACACCCAAACGTACAACACACTCAGATGCCACGCAGTCCCGTACATATAAGGGGGCTACAAGACATGTGCTAATTGAACTAACATCTTGTACACAAACTGGACATGCGTGTACATACAATACATATAATAACTCTGAACTCTGAGAAATGACCTCTTTGATGTGAATTTTCAGATGTATAGAAGTCATATAAAATGTAAATTGCCTACATATTCGAAATGTAAACCATTTGGCTTATACGCCATGCAATCATACTGTGATACTCATGCAGCAGACATACTGCATACACTTACACAACGTACACTCATTCGCACAGTTCATACTCCACACAAAACCCTCATCCCCACTGAAATTACATATAAATGAACCTTTTTATATAAGAGTTAAGGTTAAAAAGCAAAGTCTACAAAGAGCAAGAATATCTGTTTAGTTTAGTTTAGTTTATTATTTATAATGCGCAGTTATACCCAGGGGTATCAGGGCGCAGCATGTACAAGAATATGCGAAACTTGGTTACAAGGTGTAAAAGTACGAGTTGGCGTAGGGCGAATGTACAGAATAGCAGAGAAAGCAAGCAATATATACAATATATACAAGCAATATATACAATATATACACAATAGAGGTGGCATGCATACTAGTACGGATCACATGAGGAAAAACCTTGGCATTTAAATGTCTGGGAGGTCCTTCAGTTTCAGCCAAGAGATGACCTTAGAGCGGAAATTCAGGTAGGGCATGTCTGCTCTCAGGTTAGGGGGCAAAGAGTTCCAGAGTTTGGCTGCTTTTACCGGGAAGCTGTTACCTCCTATGGTGGCGAGTTTGTAATTTGGGACAGAGAGGCAGTCTTTGTGAGCCGTTCTGAGGGGTCTCGCGGAAACTTGTCTATGGAACCTGTTAATCAGGTAGATCGGGGCGGCATTGTTGAGGGATTTGTAGGTGAGTGAAGCCGTTTTTAGGAGAATTTTATCTCTGGTGGAGAGCCAATTGTTCTGTTGACTGAGTCCTGATATATGCTCTCTTCTGGGGATCCCTAGGGCTGCTCTCAGGGCGTTATTCTGGAGAGTTTGTATCTTGCTAGTGGTAGCCTTGGAGGATCCTAGGTAAAGGGCATTGCAGTAGTCAAGGCGGGATAGTATAAGGGCTCTGGCGATTGTAAGACAGCTAGTATCTGACAGAAATGGTTTAGCTGAGCGGATAAGTTTGCACGTGTATGCAGATGAGGATGCCAGTGAACTCAGTTGTCTTTTGAAGGAGAGGTTAGAGTCTAAGTAGAAACCCAGCGTTTTAACCTCCTGCCCAACTTTAATGTTGTTCCCATCTATCTTGAAAGAGTTGTAGGCCGGGCTAAGTTTCCTTAGACTGTGTGTTGTGCCCATGATTATAAGCTCTGTTTTCTCATCATTCAGGCATAGTCCGTGGGTGGCCATCCATGCCTGGATGATGATGTACACCCTATTTAGCAAGGCCAAATCCTTTCCATAATCTCCAGAAAGCGGAAGGAGGATCTGAGTATCATCTGCATAATTAGTGTAGGTGATACCAAGATGATCCAGATCATCGAAAAGGGGCTTGGTAAATATGTTGTACAGTGTAGGGGAGACGCAGGAGCCCTGTGGTACACCACAAGTGATGGGTATGGGATCTGCTGCAGCTGTGGGCGAGAAGACCCTCATAGTTCTACCGTTAAGGAATGAGGTGATCCAAGAGATGGCCTCAGGCGAGAAGTGTGCTGCTGTGTGGAGATGTGAGCATAGGACAGAGTGGTCGACCAGATCGAAAGCAGCAGAAAGGTCGAGGAGGAGGAGCAAGGCAACTTGTCCTTTGTCCCTAAGTGTGTCAATCTGAGCTTTCAGGTCGATGAGTGCAGTCTCAGTCCCATGTTGAGGGCGGAATCCTGATTGTCTGGATCCTAGGAGGTGGTGTTCTTCCAGGTGCCTCTGTATTTGAGCGTAGGCGACCTTGTCTAGGATTTTTAGTAAAAAGGGAACAGTTGTTATAGGTCGGTAATTGGTAGGTATGGCTGGGTCAAGAGTAGGTTTTTTTAGTAATGGAAGTACCCAGGATTGTTTTAGATTCGTGGGGATGGAGCCAGTGGTGAAGGAGGCGTTGATCAGTTTCGTAATGAAGGGTGAAAGATCGCGAGCAGCGTCTTTGATAAGCTGTGCTGGGCAGAGGTCTCCCTGGCAGTTAGAGGGTTTCAAGGACAAGATAATTTTTTCTACGTCAAGAGTATTGACTTTTGAAAATTTGAAACGGGTGGGGTCTGTGGTTACGCACTTGTCAGGTCTTCTGGAGGGGGGCAAGTCTTTTAAGGTCACTTTTTTGCTAGAGATTTTAGTTTGGAGGGTCTTGATCTTATTGGCCACGGCATTCTGAATTTCTGAGCACCAGTTTTTATCTTTGGTGCAGGTGTCAAGGGGTAGTATGGGGGTTTCAACTTCTTTGAGAATGGAAAAGAGTTCTTTCATATTGGACTTGGCAGATGATATGATATGCGAGAGTCAAAGGAAGTTCGTTACGCAGTTGTTGGTCGTGCAGAGTATGGGCTATCCCTCTGTCCCCAAGTATCAGACTGACAACCACGGTAATACCGCCAGAGTGATGTTTAGGGCCAAAGGTGGTAGTCCGTAGAGTCAGGACGCGGGAACAACCGGAAGAACCCCTGGAGCGCTGCAAGGTAAGGTATATGGTTATGTAATAGTACAGAGTGCAGTAATCTAAGTGTAAACATCCAAAGCACTGAAATACCTGTGAGTGCTGGAGCGTTGTCCCAGGGAGACTGACGTAGGCGTCAGACAGTGGTTTGAAAGTGGCAGCAGGTCCGGGCAGATGTGGCAGCAGGTCCGGGCAGGTGACCACCTAAGGCAGGACCGAAGTCCCGATGTAACACGTGATCCGTAGAGTATACCAGAGCAGTCCGAGATCAAAAACAGGAGATCCAAGGTAGAAGAAGGGCTAAACACAAGGCAGTCCGTAGGGCAGAGCGTAGGTCGGCAACAGTGGATCCAAGTTCCAAGGCAAGTAAAGGGCCAAGACACGAAGCAATCCGTTAGGGCAAAGTAGTTCGGCAGCAAAGTATCCAAGGTTCCAAAGCAGGCAAGGGTTAGGCACTGAGCGGTCCGTAGAACAAAGCCGTGGTCCGACAAAGGAAAGAGTCCTGAAACGAAGCGTGAGCGACACGTGATCCGGAAGAGAACAGCTGTGAAGCAACGCTTTCCGTAACCGGACTCCTTTTATCCATCGAAAGGAAACACGTGACAACTGTCACGTGACGCATGTAACCAAAGCGTTGCAGTATTGCTAGGCAACGAGTCACGTGCTCCGCGCCGCGCTGTGTCGCGCAGTTCTCCGTGAATGGTGTGTGTTCCTGTGATGAAGGAGCCTCCAGTTCGCTTGCCACAAACGTGAAGGGCGATACACTCCAGCCTTGCCAAGCATGCCATGCCGTGCCCTATAGCGTGAAACATGATGAGGCAATAAGGTACCCCTGTCGGGACGTGTGTGTTTGGGTGCTGGTTGGGAAGAGGCTGTGGACGTGGAGGGGCGTGTCTTCATAGGAAGAGTAGTAGCCTGTGCGGGGAGCGGTGTGACAATATCACAGTAATGGTACAAACATTCATTGTATAATACCACAGCTTCAACCATGAAAGTCGAAGTATAAACACTCACTCCATACAACTACAAATCCAACCTTAACACTTCAACTATGGTATTAATATAACCTGCCTAATACTTGAAGTGAGTGTTAAGGAAACGGGCAAGCTAAATGTAAAGAATGTAGGTGAAACTACATTAGGGGTCAAAGGCATTCTCTAAATGTACATTCAGAAAAATGCCACTGAGCCCTTCCCAACTTCGTCTTTTTTGGTGTGATGTGCCTTTTGGTGTCCAGTGTTGGAAAACGCTGCTGCTCTAGCCATTGTGCTCCATGCCTATCTTTTGTGAGGTGGACCTCGATTAGACCTCAATGGATTTGACTTCTTCATGTTTGTTTACGGAGACTCCGCATTTTGCATCCAACTTGAATGGCAGAAAAGAACAATCTGAGGACGGTTGACGCATGAAGGATCAGAGGCACCCGTACACGTAGGATAAGGTATAGTGTAAATTATGCACCTTTCGATGCCCACATATTCAAATTTAAAAAACATGTAATATTCTGCACCAACCACTATATTGTGGCCTATGCAAAGCATGTGACTTTAAGCAGATACAAGCCACAGAAAGACGATTACTGTTAAGTAATATTTGCCATATAGAGTGACGAATCTAGGGAATTCGTCCCTTCTACCCACGGGGGAGCCACACCCTTTGGGACTTGGGGCTACGCAAAACCTTCCCTATGGGACAATGCAAGCAGGATCCCACTGTGGGTGACCACCCATTGGAGGGACAAGAATCTCCAGTTAAGTGTTTTATTCCACCTCCCTTTTCTTCAGGAGGCTTTGTTGGTTACATGGGGATTGAAAAGGGCAGTAATGTACAGGACAATTAAGTGTTGATGACTTGGTATCTGACTCAAACTTGCTGCTGCGCTTTCATGAAGGGAGGAACAAATTAATGATCCCCTTTCCTTCTAGGGACAAACATAAAACACCCTGGATTCAACACAGAGCGAGAGAATCAGCTGGAGAGCAAAAAATGCTGGCTTGCCCAAGCACGCAGAGAAGGGGAGGAACCTGGAGGAGGAACAACGCCATCAACATGGTGGGTGGAGGATCGAGGAAGCCTATGAAATACTGCTGCTTGGTCAAAGGAGGGGAGTGTGGAGCAGCCAAAGGAAGCAAAGCTGAGCCAGAAGCAGCGGGGCCAGTGTCCTGCCCAAGCAACATCAAAATTGCACACACAGGGAATATGTGGTCAAGCCATCATATTTCTGTTGCAGAGGGTTAAAGGCTTATCGAGCACAAAGAAAGGAAAAGCCTCTTCGCTTTGTACATTAATTTAAATTAACAGAATTTATCAACAAAGATCAAGTTGCAAATATTATTTAATTTATTGTTTATTTCTACAATTACTCGAACATTTTTGAATTCATCTTTTATTATTATTAATTTATAATGCACAACCAAGGGTGGCCCGGAGGCATACGGGCGCAAATCAGATAGAAGAGAGGGTCTAAAAAGGCGTGGGTAGATTATCTGAACAAATGAGTTGAGTTTTTTTCTTTATTCTTTAGCAGAGCCGGAATTTTTTATATCAGAAGGTAGAGAGTTCCAAGTAATAGGGGCGCTTGAACAAAAAGCGCCCCTGTATTAAAATTTCCAGAGAGGTTTTTGGGACCTCAAGATTTCGATCTCCATTTGAACAAAGAGATCGTTTTATAGGCTTAAGTTTTAGCCTCTTGATTAGATAAGTAGGTACGTCACCGGTCAGAGCATTAAATGTGATCGTTAGGAGTCTAAATATCACCCTTTGCTCGATGGGCAGCCAATGTAAGTCTCTTCTTATCTCACAGACATGCGTATACTTTCTTAGGCCCATTATAGCTTGTATAGAACTATTCTGGACAACCTGAAGCTTATTCAATTCTGCTTTGTTTATACCAATAAGGAAAGAGCTGCAGTAATCCAATTTTGCTGATATGATAGCTCTTCCAATGGTTTCACATGCTTTCTGTGACAGTAAAGGTCGTATACGAGCCAGGAGTCGAATATAGTATGCAGGTGAAGATACTAAATTGTTTACATGCGCTGACATACACTTAAAGATTGCTCGAAGGTGACTCAGAGAGTCTTTATTTTTTCCTTCACTTGAATGACACGGTTATCGATGTTAAACGACTGATAATCTAATGTCAATTTGTCGAGCCTTGATTAGACCCAATCAGTTGTTAGGGAGAATTCTCTTAAAAAGCTAATTTCCCTTACCTATGGAGTCCCCCAGCAGCTTTGCTGGATTTCAAGGGTTTCATTGTTTTACTCCTGCTAAGAGTGAGACTCTCTTTACCACTCTAAGGCATATGTATGATGTGTGTTTCAGGCTATTTCTGTGCTTATGGGCTATGGAGTTTCTCTCACTCCATGGGTATCATCTTTTTACATGTGTCTTACACAGCACCCTCAGTGTAGTAACACAGGGGTGTCATAGTGACCCCCAAACATAGACTCCATACCCTGGGACTGACTACTGTCTCCCAGGGCATACAAAGTTACCATTGACTTTGCTAGTCAATAGTTATGAACAAAACCAGTACAACCCATTTTACTATGGAGGTACTGGGAAGGGTTAATAGTTTTTCACTGGTGTTCATTTTCGAGAGGGTACTGTCCAGTCCCTCTCTCTAAAGTTTCTGGCTGGTGGCAGTGGTTACTACCCTAAATATTCGACCGCAAATATTTTCCAATGGATTTTCCCGTTGTTCGAGGCTACCAATTTTACTGACAGCCTCTTACGTACTGCCGGGTTATTTTAATATTAACTTTAATCCAGTGTTTTTTTTTGCCAGATCTTTAATAATATTTCTTTCTCGTGTTTTTCTCTATAATCCTAACCCAGGTCGGGGATCCTTCGTTCGTCCTTTTGGCGGGCTTCTGCCCAGAAGCCCTCCTTTCGGCGCCACTGAGTCTGGGGTAGACGGGATGAGTGGGAGGGGGAATAGGCACCCTAGACCGGGTTGCCTACGCAACCCAAGTCGCAATCTGCCCTGATAGGCTGGGGCGTTCTCCCGCCAGGATAGCCACCCCACTGTGTGAGTGACAGCTAGGCTGTATGAATGGGGTTTTTTCTGCATAAATGCAGGGACCTGCGGACTGGAAGACAGAAGTCTCCACTGGACCTGAGAAATCCGAAGAGGAGAGAAGCCAAAGACATCTGCAACGACTGAACCACCGGTGAAGCCCTGCTGCAGATCCTCACCACTTTTCTCCAACGACAAGAGAAGATCTTCACCTGCAAGCGCCTCTTCCCTTGAGCTGGTGGGACCAACCAGTTCGCCAATCGCCTTCCAGAACCTGCCTTGGTCGAATCGCCAGTGCCAAGCACTAGGAGACCGGATAGCCAGGCACCCGTCCACCACCACCGCGATTTAAAGGAGCGTACCTTTTATTTCGTTTTGGCAGCACCGCGGCTGGCTTCATCCCTGGGCGGTGCAGTAACTCGAACCTTCCTCCACGACGAGAGCCTCTCTTCCTCTCCTGGATCCCCCAAACTGCAGGAACTGCCAGGAACTACCGCCACCGCAGGAGCCTCTTCCACTTTTAAGGTACATTGTTCCGCCAGGCCTCCTGTTTGGCTGGGTACTGCTAAAGGTGTTTTAAATCCTTTACTTACCTGCTGGGCTGGCCGTACCTATCATCTAACATTGTCTTTCTACCTTCTGCACCCTCTGTTTCAATCGTTAAACAAAGACTTGACTGCAGCTACTAGAACCGTTTGAACCCAGGCACATGGCCTTGTACCACTGACTCTGGCACAGGCCTATTGACTCTGGCTAAATCTGTTACAACTGCCTTCTTTAGATTGCTTCTCATCAAGAAATGTGTTGGTGCACCTAAACTCTTATAACCACCTTTCCTTCCCCTTTATATATTATTGAAGTGCCATTTTGCTCGGTTTTCACCTAAGTATTGCTGATGCTAAAGTACTACCTTACTTAACTTGTTCACAATCCAATTGGGAAGTGTTGCTGGTGTGTTTAGGAGTCTAGCCCTGTATAACTTGACCTTTCCCTCCCTCTGAAGAAATTGTTAAAGTGCCATTTCTGCTTGGTTTATACTGTGCCATTTTGCTCAGTTTTCACTCTTGCTCAAACTTGTCTACAATTTTATTAGGGAGTTGTGTATACTTTCTTAACTGTTTTAACTTGCTATAAGGATAGTGATTTGTGTGTAGAGTTAAGAGTGTGTAAAATATATATATATATATATATTCTTTTTGATTCAAAGCTTTGGTCCGTGTTTCCTTGTTCCATAGTGCTGTGATCCTATGGTGTAAACTCTGAATACTGCTCATCTCCCTCTTGAGATACGTCTGACTGCTCAGCCACAGCTACCAACTAAATCTGTGTGGTACAGACTGATACCAAAGGGGATGTATTGCATATGCCCGTAGTCTTAATCTTCTGTAGTGCTCCCTAAGGGAACTGCACAGGATTCTGCCATCAGTATCAGCTCTGTTTTCCCTGGATTCAGGGCCATGCCTTTTCCATCCATCCATTTACGGATTAAATCATATATTTCAGCTACTATCCTGGCATCCCGGTTGTAGTTCCCTGTAAGGTAATAAGGCAGTGCGAATCATCTGCGTAAATCGAAAAAACATATGCCCTTATTTTCTAATCAAAAAAATTAACTGTAAAAAAGGTTGTACAGAATCGGGGATAGGGCTGCCCCCTGAGGTATCCCATAATTCATGGTTATAGGGTCTGCCTGAGCTTGTTTACTACAAACCCGAATTGTTCTTGCACCAAGGAAAGATAACATCCAATTCTTAGCGTTAACGCTAAAATGTGCTCTTTACTCCAACCGTTCCAGAAGGAGTTGGTGATCGACCAAGTCGAATGCCGCCGAGAGGTCTAAGGATATCAGAAGCATTGTGGACCCTTCATTAATTTTTATCATCATGTTAGATTTGAGTTCTAATAGGGCTGACTCTGTACTATAACCTGGGCGGAAGTGTGACTGTCCGTTGTTCAGTATGGTGTGTTCATTGATAAAAGAAGCCAATTGATCATAGGCCGCCATATCCTTGATTTTTAAAATAAAGGGGGAGTTGGTGATGGGCTGGTAATTCTTTGCTTCTCCCGGATCTAAATCAGGTTTCTTCAGGAGGGGGTTGATCCATGACCCTTTGAGTCCATGACTATTCAGAACTACACCCTCTCTGAATGATGTATTCATGATTTTTGTAAGGGATCAGATGAATAAATCGGAACATGCTTTATAAGAGGTTGCTGGAAATAAATCGCCTTTACATGTGGATGGCTTTAGTTTAGCGAGCACAGTCCTTAGATCATCCTCCAATATATTTTTTTTTAAATCAAAATCTGGTAAATCTTGTTTCTTTTTGAGGACTCGAGCCTCAACTGTATCCATCACAGTGTCTGACTCCTTTATATTTTTCTCGATACCCTCTTTTATTTTGGTAGTCTTGTCTATCATAGCCTGTTGGATTACTGTACACCAGGCTTGATTTTTATCTATTTTAACTTGGCGTGTCGCCTCTGGTTTTTCCAATTCTCTCAGAATTGTAAAGATTTCCTTTGGATCATGTTGGGCCTTGGATAGCCGGGCTTCATAGGATAGATTTTTTGCCTTAATGACTGCTTTTTTAAAGGTGTAAGCCGCATCAGAGTACAAACGTTTATCTTCCTCTGTTTTTGTATTCTACCATTTATAAAATGCTTTTCTTTTTAGGATTCTTAGTTCTTTAAGATTTTCAGTAAACCAATTATTTTTTACATGATTGGTAACTTTGCGTCTTTTCAGGGGTGCAAGTGCCTCCATGTCGGCTGCAAGCAAGTCTAACTAGTTATCCGTCAATTTTTTGACTTCCATGTTATGTGTGACTTCTTGGGTCATGGGGTTTATCCAATCCTTCATTGCCTCTTGGGTCACCTTCCTCATATTTCATGAGGTAATCCAGTTATATGTGGGGCTTCTGGCTTAATCTGAGATGGCTTATCCACATCAAATTTGATAAACAAGGGCATTCTGATATATTAGGTGTACTAATGTCTACATTTGTTGAAAGAACCCAATCTAATATATTACCTTTAACATGTGTGGGTAATACTATGTGGTGTATAAAGCCTATATTCTGCGTAAAACTATCAAGTTCTTTGGCTGTTTTGTCTTTACTATCATTCTTCCATAGATTAAAATCCCCTAATATAATCCAATCTTTTTCAACACACAATTCATATAAATTTATAAATTAACAGCACGATGCTAAAAAACGAGTGCTATAGCCTGTCAATCTACCACCACACAATCACATCATACCAGTCACTACCGCAACACTGCATTCATACAGTACTAAATTTGAACAACACTACGGGGTCCAGGAATGAACCTCATGTGTAAAATACATTCAAAAGTCAATGTGCCATTTCTTTCACGGTGGCCTGTATCACATTTGATTTTTAGATGCACATTAAGCCTTTCAGACTTGAGAAAATGGACGCAGTTGAGTCCAAATGAAGATTCACTATCGTCGACTCGCTTTTCTGCTTTGAGGTCTTTTGTGGATTGCATCGACCAGCCATCATCTGGACAAAACAAATTCAATCAATATGGGTGCATCACAATATTTAGAAAAAGGAAACATACATACACATTTTGAAAACTTCCCTACTGGGATACGTCAAAAACATTTTAGAGTGCTACCTTTATCTATCAACTTAGTGTGGATATCACCACTTCAAGCTCTACATCACAGCCCATGCCAGACTGGGAGCGCTGAGGGGTCAGCAATGCGAGGTGGATGACTTTATACATCGCAGCCCATGCCAGGCTGGGAGTGCTGAGAGGTCAGCAATGCGAGGTGGACAACTTTATACATCACAGCGCATGCTAGACTGGGAGGGTCAACAATGCGAGGTGGATGACTTTATACATCACAGCCCATGTCAGACTGGGAGCGCTGAGGGGTCAGCAATGCGAGGTGGACGACTTTATACATCACAGCCCATGCCAGACTGGTAGCGCTGAGGGGTCAGCAATGCGAGTTGGATGACTTTATACATCACAGCCCATGCCAGACTGGGAGCGCTGAGGGGTCAGCAATGCGAGGTGGATGACTTTATACATCGCAGCCCATGCCAGGCTGGGAGTGCTGAGAGGTCAGCAATGCGAGGTGGACAACTTTATACATCACAGCGCATGCTAGACTGGGAGGGTCAACAATGCGAGGTGGATGACTTTATACATCACAGCCCATGTCAGACTGGGAGCGCTGAGGGGTCAGCAATGCGAGGTGGACGACTTTATACATCACAGCCCATGCCGGACTGGTAGCGCTGAGGGGTCAGCAATGCGAGTTGGATGACTTTATACATCACAGCCCATGTCAGACTGGGAGCGCTGAGGGGTCAGCAATGCGATGTGGATGACTTTATACATCACAGCCCATGCCAGACTGGGAGTGCTGAGAGGTCAGCAATGCGAGGTGGACAACTTTATACATCACAGCGCATGCTAGACTGGGAGGGTCAACAATGCGAGGTGGATGACTTTATACATCACAGCCCATGTCAGACTGGGAGCTCTGAGGGGTCAGCAATGCGAGGTGGACGACTTTATACATCACAGCCCATGCCAGACTGGTAGCGCTGAGGGGTCAGCAAAGCGAGGTGGATGACTTTATACATCACAGCCCATGTCAGACTGGGAGCGCTGAGGGGTCAGCAATGTGAGGTGGACGACTTTATACATCACAGCTCATGCCAGACTGGGAGCGCTGAGGGGGTCAGCAATGCGAGGTGGACTACTTTATACATCACAGCCCATGCCAGACTGGGAGAGCTGAGGGGTCAGCAATGCCAGGTGGACGACTTTATACATCACAGCCCATGCCAGAATGGGAGAGGTTAGGGGTCAGCAATGCAAGGTGGACGACTTTATACATCACATCCGATGCCAGACTGGGAGCGCTGAGGGGTCAGCAATGCGGGGTCAGCAATGCGAGGTGGACGACTTTATACATCACAGCCCATGCCAGACTGGGATCGCTGAGGGGTCAGCAATGCGAGGTGGACAGACTGGGAGGGCTGAGGGGTCAGCAATGCGAGCTGGGGGGTCAGCAATGCGAGGTGGACGACTTTATACATCACAGCCCATGCCAGACTGGGAGCGCTGAGGGGTCAGCAATGTGAGGTGGACGACTTTATACATCACAGCCCATGCCAGACTGGGAGCGCTGAGGGGTCAGCAATGCGAGGTGGACGACTTTATACATCACAGCCCATGCCAGACTGGGAGCGCTGAGAGGTCAGCAATGCGAGGTGGACGACTTTATACATCACAGCCCATGCCAGACTGGGAGCGCTGAGGGGTCAGCAATGCGAGGTGGACGACTTTATACATCACAGCCCATGCCAGACTGGGAGCGCTGAGAGGTCAGCAATGCGAGGTGGACGACTTTATACATCACAGCCCATGCCAGACTGGGAGCGCTGAGAGGTCAGCAATGCGAGGTGGACGACTTTATACATCACAGCCCATGCCAGACTGGGAGCGCTGAGGGGTCAGCAATGCGAGGTGGACGACTTTATACATCACAGCCCATGCCAGAGTGGGAGCGCTGAGGGGTCAGCAATGCGAGGTGGACGACTTTATACATCACAGCCCATGCCAGACTGGGAGAGCTGAGGGGTCAGCAATGCGAGGTGGACGACTTTATACATCACAGCCCATGCCAGACTGGGACCGCTGAGGGGTCAGCAATGCGAGGTGAATGACTTTATACATCACAGTCCATGCCAGACTGGGAGAGCTGAGGGGTCAGAAATGCGAGGTGGACGACTTTATACATCACAGCCCATGCCAGACTGGGAGCGCTGAGGGGTCAGCAATGGGAGGTGGACGACTTTATACATCACAGCCCATGCCAGACTGGGAGCGCTGAGGGGTCAGCAATGGGAGGTGGACGACTTTATACATCACAGCCCATGCCAGACTGGGAGCGCTGAGGGGTCAGCAATGCGAGGTGGACGACTTTATACATCACAGTTCATGCCAGACTGGGAGCGCTGAGGGGGTCAGCAATGCGAGGTGGACTATTTTATACATCACAGCCCATGCCAGACTGGGAGAGCTGAGGGGTCAGCAATGCGAGGTGGACGACTTTATACATCACAGCCCATGCCAGACTGCGAGCGCTGAGGGGTCAGCAATGCGAGGTGGACGACTTTTTCTCCAGCATGGGGTCTGGCATGGATTCACATGCTCATGAATATTCCCCGTCGTCAGGCTGGGAATCCTCGGTAAAGAAAAAAAAACAGTATCAGTTTCGTTTCTGATCTGTCTTTCGTAGTAATAACCAATCACTGGTCTCTGCGTCATACTGACCACAGCCAATGACTGCCCTCTACCTAAGCACCGCCTCTGGCAGCCATCTTCAGATTTTTACCGCACGTTCATGTGTTGGGATCCTCGTGCTATTGCTCTCGAGCGTTAGTGCTATTTTTTTCACGTTTTTCCACATGTCCTTGCGGTTTAACCAGACAAACTAATACACATCATCACCCCTTGAGAGTGATTACTCTTGTCACCCTTAATGAGCTGTATTCGAGAGAATATGCCCCAAAAATGTTCCGTAATGTCCTTGTGTCTTATTACACAAAACCAATTGCTTTATCCCCAAATTCAGCCCTTCCGTGATTGCCAAGTATCAGCTTCATGCGAGAGAAAACATATGCATCATAAGCTCCCACCCTGCAATGCCTTCTGCACTTACATGAGCTCCGAGGGCCCCGCGGGACTCCTCGGAGGATTAGTAGCACGCTGAAAATGCTGCCGCAGTTCTGCATGCAACTCAGTGCAAGAGAACGCTCGAACCCTCGTGTAGCTTTAGGGCAGAGCTTCGCCGTCCATGGTTTCCTCAGAGTTTCGCCGACATGCTCCTCACGCCAACCGCTCCTGGATTCGTAATAAGCCACACCTGTTTCACGCGCCGTTGCTCTTTATGCTGTTTGTAATCACTGCAGCTGGCAACGCGCACGTGACCTTCTTCCTGATTGTGCACAGAACTACCAACCTCCCGTGGCTTGCTGGGAATTGTAGTCTTTGCCTCCAAAACTAGCCCAAAAAGGATTAAGAGACAAAACGTGTGACTCCTGTGCGCTTCCAACCCTTATTCCTCACATTACCTCCCCTCCCAGGCCTCTTTCCAGGACCAGGTTTTTGCGGATGTTTCTTATGAAAAAGTTTCAATAATTGCGGTGCATGTACCGCTTCTGCCGGCTCCCATGAGCAGTCTTCCAATCCATAACCTTTCCACTGGATCAAGTACGATAGTTTTTGTTTCACTCTTTTAGCATTCAAAATGCGTTTCACCTCATACTCCAAATGTCCTTCTTTCACCATAGGAGGAGGGCGCTTTGTCTTTACTTCCGGAGCTGCAGGTTTAAGCAGAGATACATGAAATACCGGATGTACCGGCAGAGTTTTTGGCAAACTCAATTTCACGGCAGTATCTGATATACACTTAACGATGTCATAGGGACCAATGAATCTAGGCATAAATTTCCTCGATCCAACCAAAGCTAAATTCTGTGTTGAAAGCCACACTCTGTCCCCAATCTTATATCGTGGGCTCTCTTGCCTATGCTTGTCAGCTTGTTTCTTGTAGGCTTTCTTGGCTTTTTCCAAATTTGTGCGTGCTCTCTGTCTAAATGCAAGAAGCAACTGTTTTCTGTCTTGTAACACTGGCATGGTTTCAACCTCAGGTAATTGTTCAGGGATCATATTTTGTTCCTGTCCATACAAACATTCATTAGGTGCCATTCCCAGTGAACTGTGAAAAGTATTATTGTAAGTAAATTCCGCCAACCACAGTGCCTGCACCCAGGACTCTTTACCATCTCCTAGATAACCTCTCAAATACTGTTCCAAAGTCTGATTAACTCTTTCAGTCTGACCATCAGTCTGGGGATGGTAACTGGTTGACAAAGCACAGTTGATTCCTAGCATTCGACAGAAAGCATGCCAAAATCTGGAGGTAAACTGTGATCCTCGATCTGAAACAATACTCTTTGGTAACTCATGTAACCTAACAACATTTTGTAGGAACAATTCAGCTAACTTGCCTGCCCCGGGAATACCAATGCATGGAACAAAATGAGCCTGTTTGGACAAGAAATCCACCACTACCCATATGGTATCAAACTGGTTATCTGGTGGTAAATCTGTGATAAAATCCATGGAAATGTGAGTCCACACTTTCTCTGGTGTAGGTAATGGCTGTAAGTACCCTCTCTTTTTGACATGCTCAGCCTTGTTCCTTACACAATTTTCACACTGTAACAGATATTTAACCACATCCTGTCTTAGGGTAGGCCACCAAAAATACTTTTCCAACATTTTTCTCATCTTTCTCTGACCTGCATGCCCCGCCAAAGGAGATCCATGACACCAAAACATCGCTTTTTCTTGCAACCTTTTGGTGGGTAAATACAAATGACCCTGATGATAGGGTAACCCATCTCGCACCGTACGTGCCGGATGACTGTCTTTCCATTGTTGCAATTGTCTAGATGAAACTGCATGCTTTATTTGGTCAATTAGTTGTTTAGTGACTGCCCCAATGACTTTCTCTGGAGAAATAATGGTCTTGACTTTACCTATTGTTTTGTCTATGTGTTGTTGCCGGGATAATGCATCCGCCTTCCCATTTTTACTCCCTGGTCTGAATGTTACTACAAAATCAAATTCATTAAAGTACTGGGACCATCGGAGCTGTCTTTGACTCAAGGTGTGTGCTGTTTTGAAACATTGTAAGTTCTTATGGTCAGTTACCACCACCACCTGATGTCTCGCTCCCAATAGATAATGTCTCCATTCTAAGAATGCAGCTCGAATGGCCAACAGTTCTTTGTCAGTAATTGAATAATTCTGTTCACAACCAGTTAATTTCCTTGAGAAAAAGGCTACGGGATGCCAAACCCCTTCCTCATCCTTTTGTGATAATATGGCTCCTATTGCGATATTACTTGCATCCGTTTCTACCTGAAACGGTTTTTCCATGTTTGGATGTCTTAATACCAAAGCCGTGGTGAAGGCCTTTTTCAATTCCTTAAATGCCCTCTCTGCTTCTGGACTCCACACAAAACTGACTGCCTTCTTCAGCAATTGTGTAATGGCCGTAACTATTTTAGAAAAATTACTGATAAAGCGCCTATAGAAATTGGCAAATCCCAAAAAGGATTGGATGTCTTTGACACATTGTGGAGATGGCCAATCTTTGACTGCCTGTACCTTCTTAGGGTCCATGATCACACCAGATGGCGTCAGCAGATATCCAAGAAAGTCCACTTGTTTTACATGAAAAGCACATTTCTCCAATTTTACACATAATTGGTATTCGTGTAAACGCTGCAACACTGCCTGAACATGTTGTGCATGCTGTTCAGGCGAATCTGAGTATATCAAAATATCATCAATATAAACAATAACAAAAATGTCAATGAAATCTCGCAATACTTCTTGCATAAAAAATTGAAAAGCTGCTGGGGCATTACACAAACCAAACGGCATCACTAGGTATTCAAACAACCCAAATTTGGTTCGGAAAGCCGTCTTCCACTCATCCCCCTCTTTCACTCTTATTAAATGATAAGCTCCTCTTAAATCAAACTTGGTGTAAATCTGGGCGGATCTCACTTGATCCAACAACACTGAAATTAATGGTAATGGGAACCTATTTTTAACCATAACTCTATTTAGAGCCCGATAATCAATACAAGTTCGTAAGGTACCTTCCTTTTTAGGAACGAAAAATAAAGGCGAGGAGACCGGGGAGGTAGAATGCCGGATGAATCCCTTGGCCAACATTTCATGAAGATATTCCCTGAGATGTTTATTTTCAGACTCTGTGAGAGCATATATCCTGCTACACGGTAATTTTGCCCCTTCCTCCAATTCAATTACACAGTCATAAGGACGATGAGGAGGTCATTTTTCTGCTCCTCCTTTATCGAAAACTTTTGCAAATTCTCTATACTGGACAGGGATGCCTACATCAAATGCTCCCACCATTTGCTCCGAGGATTCTCTTTCCGCCAACCAAGATGCAGCTCCTACTTCCGATAACATATGATCCTGACAATGCTGACTCTCAAACCACACCATCTGTTTCACCCAATCAATTCGAGGATTATGTCTTCTTAACCAGGGCATTCCTAAGATTAACCCAAACTGAGGTGCTGCAATTAAGTCAAATGTAATCTCTTCTCTAGGGCCGGATGCACACACCATCTCCAGCTTCCCTGTTTGTTGCCGAATAGGGCCTGATATAAACAGCGATCCATCCACTGACTGTACTCCTTCCACCTTTTCCTTCTCCTGTATTGGTAATTTCTATTGTACTGCTAACGCAATGTCTACAAAATTGCAAGTTGCACCTGAATCCACCATGGCCCATACCTCCTGTTTAGACATTGCAAAACACAGCGTCACCAAAATATACACATGTGAAGTCCTATTACCAATGGTGTTAGCTACCCATCTAGGGAACCTTATGTCATTGGGGCCTGTCACCGGTGTTCCCTCTACGGCCGGCCCGTCTCTTATCCCGCTTCCTTCTTGTTCTTTTCACTTCCTACCCCTCTATTTGGTGTGTTGGGACAGGTACGTATAAAATGTCCTGCCTGCCCACAGTACAAACATAATTTGTTCGCTTTACGCTGCTCTTTTTCTGCTACCGATAGGGGTCCTCTAACACTACCGATCTGCATGGGTTCCACTTCACTTCCCTTGCCTCCCTTCATCTTATCCAGTCTCACAAAAGAGGTAATTTCCGTTTTTTTCTTATCTCCTTTTCTCTCATTCATTCTGTGATCCAATCTTAACGCCAAATCAATCATAGCGGTACATGTCCCTGGTTGCGGTTCTACCTGAGCAATGGCATCCTTTAATTCATCCTTCAAACCCTGATAGAATAGAACCGTCTGTTTCTCCACAGGCCACTCTGTCTCAATCACTAACCTATTAAACTGAGTCACATAAGTCACAAGATCTCTACTACCCTGTTTCAAATTCAACAATTCCTTATCCTGTGCCAAAGATACCTCCCGGCGATCAAATAATCTACCAAACTCTGCCAGGAACGCATCCCAATTATATAACAATGGGTCATCCTTTTGAACTAGTGGCATAGCCCAAGCTGCTGCGTCCCCCATTAAATAAGAAATCACAAATGCAGTTCGAGCCTGTATTGTTTCAAAGGCTGTAGATTTACAAAGAAAATGCAATCTACATTGAGTCAAGAACATCATGTACTTGCGAGGATCTCCTGAAAAACGTTCAGGGGCTGCCAATGGTACACTGCTGGGAGGTTGCACGATTACTGTAGCATTCTTATTAGAAACTACTTCCCTGGGCCTTGCAGAAGACCCACTTGGCCCTTCCAAAGGGGTTTGCTGAGCCACTAAACCTTGTACTTGTGCCTTTAACGTGTCCGACTCTTGACGGGCCTGTGCCAGTTCTACCTGAATATCCTGTAAGGCCTTTAAAACATCGGTCAAAGGCGGAGGTGTCGAATCCATTGGCTTGGGTGGTTGTAAGTATCCCAATATGGGGGTGGCTTATTATGTCTAAACACACACTTACTTGGAGGAGAGAATCAACACTCTCCCCCGAACCACAGAAGCCGAATGAATTCGACCCTCCCACCGTGGTTGGCACAGGTGCCTGAAGTGTAACACAGGACACCACGTGGCAGCCAATGGGGGGAAGAGGAGTTAGGGAGAGGTTGTGGATGGGGAGGGGAAGTTAGGGAAACCGGGAAAAGGGTTAGGACAAAACCTAAGTTGGATAGGTAGGGGGGAGCACTGGGGAAAAACCCTTCCTTTCATATACCTGTATATCCTAGTTCCTGACACACTGTAACATTGACTACATGAATATCCAGTAACATAGATCAGGACACACCTTAATACGTATGCCCCTGACTTCAGAACAAACATAGAGCACAAAACATGCACATGTAGTAGCAAGCGGGATGAACACAGGACAGTGGAACTTTTCCCATCAATGAAAAAACGAAACACATGGCCCGTAGGGCAAGCTTGCTACTGCAATACATAAACACATAAATGCATATCCTTGCGGTTTAACCAGACAAACTAATACACATCATCACCCCATGAGAGTGATTACTCTTGTCACCCTTAATGAGCTGTATTCGAGAGAATATGCCCCAAAAATGTTCCATAATGTCCTCGTGTCTTATTACACAAAACCAATTGCTTTATCCCCAAATTCAGCCCTTCCGTGATTGCCAAGTATCAGCTTCATGCGAGAGAAAACATATGCATCATAAGCTCCCACCCCGCAATGCCTTCTGCACTTACATGAGCTCCGAGGGCCCCGCGGGACTCCTCGGAGGATTAGTAGCACGCTGAAAATGCTGCCGCAGTTCCGCATGCAACTCAGTGCAAGAGAACGCTCGAAACCTCGTGTAGCTTTGGGGCAGAGCTTTGCTGTCCATGGTTTCCTCAGAGTTTCATAAGGACATGGACTAACACTGGTCTGACAGGGCCGAAGGCGGGTTCAGAGGGGTTTGTAGACAGGCTCGCCGGTGCCCCCTGAATCATGGGCGAGCCCTCTGAAAACCCGGGGTTTTGTTCTTAGGGCGTCGGGGGCATTCCCTTACATAGTGCCCGTTTAACCCGCAATAAAAGCAGGCGTTATCCGCTCTCCGGCGTTCTCGCTCGGATGGTGTTATCGGGCTTCGGATACCACCTATTTGCATGGGTTAGGAAGGGGTGGTAGAAGAGGCTTGGCCGGACTGGCTAGTGAACATTGTTTCTGTCCTTCTCTCGGATCTCCTTGCGTCGATCTGTAAAGCGAGATCCACCAGATCCGAAAACACCGAGGGAAGGGCAGGAACCACTGAAAGCGCATCCTTCATGGTGTTACATAAGCCACGGTAGAACACAATCGCCTTTTTCTCCTCTGGCCAGGAAGTCTCAGCGGCGAGTTGGTTATACCGAGCGATGTATTCTATCAATGATAGTTTACCCTGTGTTAGGTCCAGGAGTTCCAGATCCCTTGATTGAGCCTTATAGCGTGTATCAAAGACTTTGGCCATTTCTGTAATGAGAAGATCAAAATCATACAAAGCGGGATGATCGTTTTCCAACATTGGATTTGCCCAGGTGGCCGCCACCCCAGATAAATGCGACAGAAGAAATGCGGCCTTTGTGACTGAATCGGGGAAAGCCAAGGGTCTGCACAAGAAGTGAAGCTTGCATTGATTAATGAAAGTACGACACTTCCGAGGGTCCCCCTGGTAGCGTTCTGGGGCGGCAAGAGGAATGGGTGTTGGAAGTAACACAGGAGTGGGTACAGAGGCCGGAACAGGTGCTGGCTGATCCGGGGGGGCTGAGTCGCCGAATTCGGCGTCTGGGGGCAATGGGTAACGCGTGCTCTGTAAGGCGTCAAGACGGTCATGTATGGCGGTCGTGGCGGCGGCCATGTCGGTCCTGAGGGCCGCCACTGCTTGCATCAAAGCGGTCACTGGGTCCCCGGTGGAGGGATTCATACTCTGGATGACCAAAAAAAAAAGGCTTCACAGTCTGTTACGCAGTTGTTGGTCGTGCAGACTATGGGCTATCCCTCTGTCCCCAAGTATCAGACTGACAACCACGGTAATACCGCCAGAGTGATGTTTAGGGCCAAAGGTGGTAGTCCGTAGAGTCAGGACGCGGGAACAACCGGAAGAACCCCTGGAGCGCTGCAAGGTAAGGTATATGGTTATGTAATAGTACAGAGTGCAGTAATCTAAGTGTAAACATCCAAAGCACTGAAATACCTGTGAGTGCTGGAGCGTTGTCCCAGGGAGACTGACGTAGGCGTCAGACAGTGGTTTGAAAGTGGCAGCAGGTCCGGGCAGATGTGGCAGCAGGTCCGGGCAGGTGACCACCTAAGGCAGGACCGAAGTCCCGATGTAACACGTGATCCGTAGAGTATACCAGAGCAGTCCGAGATCAAAAACAGGAGATCCAAGGTAGAAGAAGGGCTAAACACAAGGCAGTCCGTAGGGCAGAGCGTAGGTCGGCAACAGTGGATCCAAGTTCCAAGGCAAGTAAAGGGCCAAGACACGAAGCAATCCGTTAGGGCAAAGTAGTTCGGCAGCAAAGTATCCAAGGTTCCAAAGCAGGCAAGGGTTAGGCACTGAGCGGTCCGTAGAACAAAGCCGTGGTCCGACAAAGGAAAGAGTCCTGAAACGAAGCGTGAGCGACACGTGATCCGGAAGAGAACAGCTGTGAAGCAACGCTTTCCGTAACCGGACTCCTTTTATCCATCGAAAGGAAACACGTGACAACTGTCACGTGACGCATGTAACCAAAGCGTTGCAGTATTGCTAGGCAACGAGTCACGTGCTCCGCGCCGCGCTGTGTCGCGCAGTTTTCCGTGAATGGTGTGTGTTCCTGTGATGAAGGAGCCTCCAGTTCGCTTGCCACAAACGTGAAGGGCGATACACTCCAGCCTTGCCAAGCATGCCATGCCGTGCCCTATAGCGTGAAACATGATGAGGCAATAAGGTACCCCTGTCGGGACGTGTGTGTTTGGGTGCTGGTTGGGAAGAGGCTGTGGACGTGGAGGGGCGTGTCTTCATAGGAAGAGTAGTAGCCTGTGCGGGGAGCGGTGTGACAATATCACAGTAATGGTACAAACATTCATTGTATAATACCACAGCTTCAACCATGAAAGTCGAAGTATAAACACTCACTCCATACAACTACAAATCCAACCTTAACACTTCAACTATGGTATTAATATAAACTGCCTAATACTTGAAGTGAGTGTTAAGGAAACGGGCAAGCTAAATGTAAAGAATGTAGGTGAAACTACATTAGGGGTCAAAGGCATTCTCTAAATGTACATTTAGAAAAATGCCACTGAGCCCTTCCCAACTTCATCTTTTTTGGTGTGATGTGCCTTTTGGTGTCCAGTGTTGGAAAACGCTGCTGCTCTAGCCATTGTGCTCCATGCCTATCTTTTGTGAGGTGGACCTCGATTAGACCTCAATGGATTTGACTTCTTCATGTTTGTTTACGGAGACTCCGCATTTTGCATCCAACTTGAATGGCAGAAAAGAACAATCTGAGGACGGTTGACGCATGAAGGATCAGAGGCACCCGTACACGTAGGATAAGGTATAGTGTAAATTATGCACCTTTCGATGCCCACATATTCAAATTTAAAAAACATGTAATATTCTGCACCAACCACTATATTGTGGCCTATGCAAAGCATGTGACTTTAAGCAGATACAAGCCACAGAAAGACGATTACTGTTAAGTAATATTTGCCATATAGAGTGACGAATCTAGGGAATTCGTCCCTTCTACCCACGGGGGAGCCACACCCTTTGGGACTTGGGGCTACGCAAAACCTTCCCTATGGGACAATGCAAGCAGGATCCCACTGTGGGTGACCACCCATTGGAGGGACAAGAATCTCCAGTTAAGTGTTTTATTCCACCTCCCTTTTCTTCAGGAGGCTTTGTTGGTTACATGGGGATTGAAAAGGGCAGTAATGTACAGGACAATTAAGTGTTGATGACTTGGTATCTGACTCAAACTTGCTGCTGCGCTTTCATGAAGGGAGGAACAAATTAATGATCCCCTTTCCTTCTAGGGACAAACATAAAACACCCTGGATTCAACACAGAGCGAGAGAATCAGCTGGAGAGCAAAAAATGCTGGCTTGCCCAAGCACGCAGAGAAGGGGAGGAACCTGGAGGAGGAACAACGCCATCAACATGGTGGGTGGAGGATCGAGGAAGCCTATGAAATACTGCTGCTTGGTCAAAGGAGGGGAGTGTGGAGCAGCCAAAGGAAGCAAAGCTGAGCCAGAAGCAGCGGGGCCAGTGTCCTGCCCAAGCAACATCAAAATTGCACACACAGGGAATATGTGGTCAAGCCATCATATTTCTGTTGCAGAGGGTTAAAGGCTTATCGAGCACAAAGAAAGGAAAAGCCTCTTCGCTTTGTACATTAATTTAAATTAACAGAATTTATCAACAAAGATCAAGTTGCAAATATTATTTAATTTATTGTTTATTTCTACAATTACTCGAACATTTTTGAATTCATCTTTTATTATTATTAATTTATAATGCACAACCAAGGGTGGCCCGGAGGCATACGGGCGCAAATCAGATAGAAGAGAGGGTCTAAAAAGGCGTGGGTAGATTATCTGAACAAATGAGTTGAGTTTTTTTCTTTATTCTTTAGCAGAGCCGGAATTTTTTATATCAGAAGGTAGAGAGTTCCAAGTAATAGGGGCGCTTGAACAAAAAGCGCCCCTGTATTAAAATTTCCAGAGAGGTTTTTGGGACCTCAAGATTTCGATCTCCATTTGAACAAAGAGATCGTTTTATAGGCTTAAGTTTTAGCCTCTTGATTAGATAAGTAGGTACGTCACCGGTCAGAGCATTAAATGTGATCGTTAGGAGTCTAAATATCACCCTTTGCTCGATGGGCAGCCAATGTAAGTCTCTTCTTATCTCACAGACATGCGTATACTTTCTTAGGCCCATTATAGCTTGTATAGAACTATTCTGGACAACCTGAAGCTTATTCAATTCTGCTTTGTTTATACCAATAAGGAAAGAGCTGCAGTAATCCAATTTTGCTGATATGATAGCTCTTCCAATGGTTTCACATGCTTTCTGTGACAGTAAAGGTCGTATACGAGCCAGGAGTCGAATATAGTATGCAGGTGAAGATACTAAATTGTTTACATGCGCTGACATACACTTAAAGATTGCTCGAAGGTGACTCAGAGAGTCTTTATTTTTTCCTTCACTTGAATGACACGGTTATCGATGTTAAACGACTGATAATCTAATGTCAATTTGTCGAGCCTTGATTAGACCCAATCAGTTGTTAGGGAGAATTCTCTTAAAAAGCTAATTTCCCTTACCTATGGAGTCCCCCAGCAGCTTTGCTGGATTTCAAGGGTTTCATTGTTTTACTCCTGCTAAGAGTGAGACTCTCTTTACCACTCTAAGGCATATGTATGATGTGTGTTTCAGGCTATTTCTGTGCTTATGGGCTATGGAGTTTCTCTCACTCCATGGGTATCATCTTTTTACATGTGTCTTACACAGCACCCTCAGTGTAGTAACACAGGGGTGTCATAGTGACCCCCAAACATAGACTCCATACCCTGGGACTGACTACTGTCTCCCAGGGCATACAAAGTTACCATTGACTTTGCTAGTCAATAGTTATGAACAAAACCAGTACAACCCATTTTACTATGGAGGTACTGGGAAGGGTTAATAGTTTTTCACTGGTGTTCATTTTCGAGAGGGTACTGTCCAGTCCCTCTCTCTAAAGTTTCTGGCTGGTGGCAGTGGTTACTACCCTAAATATTCGACCGCAAATATTTTCCAATGGATTTTCCCGTTGTTCGAGGCTACCAATTTTACTGACAGCCTCTTACGTACTGCCGGGTTATTTTAATATTAACTTTAATCCAGTGTTTTTTTTTGCCAGATCTTTAATAATATTTCTTTCTCGTGTTTTTCTCTATAATCCTAACCCAGGTCGGGGATCCTTCGTTCGTCCTTTTGGCGGGCTTCTGCCCAGAAGCCCTCCTTTCGGCGCCACTGAGTCTGGGGTAGACGGGATGAGTGGGAGGGGGAATAGGCACCCTAGACCGGGTTGCCTACGCAACCCAAGTCGCAATCTGCCCTGATAGGCTGGGGCGTTCTCCCGCCAGGATAGCCACCCCACTGTGTGAGTGACAGCTAGGCTGTATGAATGGGGTTTTTTCTGCATAAATGCAGGGACCTGCGGACTGGAAGACAGAAGTCTCCACTGGACCTGAGAAATCCGAAGAGGAGAGAAGCCAAAGACATCTGCAACGACTGAACCACCGGTGAAGCCCTGCTGCAGATCCTCACCACTTTTCTCCAACGACAAGAGAAGATCTTCACCTGCAAGCGCCTCTTCCCTTGAGCTGGTGGGACCAACCAGTTCGCCAATCGCCTTCCAGAACCTGCCTTGGTCGAATCGCCAGTGCCAAGCACTAGGAGACCGGATAGCCAGGCACCCGTCCACCACCACCGCGATTTAAAGGAGCGTACCTTTTATTTCGTTTTGGCAGCACCGCGGCTGGCTTCATCCCTGGGCGGTGCAGTAACTCGAACCTTCCTCCACGACGAGAGCCTCTCTTCCTCTCCTGGATCCCCCAAACTGCAGGAACTGCCAGGAACTACCGCCACCGCAGGAGCCTCTTCCACTTTTAAGGTACATTGTTCCGCCAGGCCTCCTGTTTGGCTGGGTACTGCTAAAGGTGTTTTAAATCCTTTACTTACCTGCTGGGCTGGCCGTACCTATCATCTAACATTGTCTTTCTACCTTCTGCACCCTCTGTTTCAATCGTTAAACAAAGACTTGACTGCAGCTACTAGAACCGTTTGAACCCAGGCACATGGCCTTGTACCACTGACTCTGGCACAGGCCTATTGACTCTGGCTAAATCTGTTACAACTGCCTTCTTTAGATTGCTTCTCATCAAGAAATGTGTTGGTGCACCTAAACTCTTATAACCACCTTTCCTTCCCCTTTATATATTATTGAAGTGCCATTTTGCTCGGTTTTCACCTAAGTATTGCTGATGCTAAAGTACTACCTTACTTAACTTGTTCACAATCCAATTGGGAAGTGTTGCTGGTGTGTTTAGGAGTCTAGCCCTGTATAACTTGACCTTTCCCTCCCTCTGAAGAAATTGTTAAAGTGCCATTTCTGCTTGGTTTATACTGTGCCATTTTGCTCAGTTTTCACTCTTGCTCAAACTTGTCTACAATTTTATTAGGGAGTTGTGTATACTTTCTTAACTGTTTTAACTTGCTATAAGGATAGTGATTTGTGTGTAGAGTTAAGAGTGTGTAAAATATATATATATATATATATATTCTTTTTGATTCAAAGCTTTGGTCCGTGTTTCCTTGTTCCATAGTGCTGTGATCCTATGGTGTAAACTCTGAATACTGCTCATCTCCCTCTTGAGATACGTCTGACTGCTCAGCCACAGCTACCAACTAAATCTGTGTGGTACAGACTGATACCAAAGGGGATGTATTGCATATGCCCGTAGTCTTAATCTTCTGTAGTGCTCCCTAAGGGAACTGCACAGGATTCTGCCATCAGTATCAGCTCTGTTTTCCCTGGATTCAGGGCCATGCCTTTTCCATCCATCCATTTACGGATTAAATCATATATTTCAGCTACTATCCTGGCATCCCGGTTGTAGTTCCCTGTAAGGTAATAAGGCAGTGCGAATCATCTGCGTAAATCGAAAAAACATATGCCCTTATTTTCTAATCAAAAAAATTAACTGTAAAAAAGGTTGTACAGAATCGGGGATAGGGCTGCCCCCTGAGGTATCCCATAATTCATGGTTATAGGGTCTGCCTGAGCTTGTTTACTACAAACCCGAATTGTTCTTGCACCAAGGAAAGATAACATCCAATTCTTAGCGTTAACGCTAAAATGTGCTCTTTACTCCAACCGTTCCAGAAGGAGTTGGTGATCGACCAAGTCGAATGCCGCCGAGAGGTCTAAGGATATCAGAAGCATTGTGGACCCTTCATTAATTTTTATCATCATGTTAGATTTGAGTTCTAATAGGGCTGACTCTGTACTATAACCTGGGCGGAAGTGTGACTGTCCGTTGTTCAGTATGGTGTGTTCATTGATAAAAGAAGCCAATTGATCATAGGCCGCCATATCCTTGATTTTTAAAATAAAGGGGGAGTTGGTGATGGGCTGGTAATTCTTTGCTTCTCCCGGATCTAAATCAGGTTTCTTCAGGAGGGGGTTGATCCATGACCCTTTGAGTCCATGACTATTCAGAACTACACCCTCTCTGAATGATGTATTCATGATTTTTGTAAGGGATCAGATGAATAAATCGGAACATGCTTTATAAGAGGTTGCTGGAAATAAATCGCCTTTACATGTGGATGGCTTTAGTTTAGCGAGCACAGTCCTTAGATCATCCTCCAATATATTTTTTTTTAAATCAAAATCTGGTAAATCTTGTTTCTTTTTGAGGACTCGAGCCTCAACTGTATCCATCACAGTGTCTGACTCCTTTATATTTTTCTCGATACCCTCTTTTATTTTGGTAGTCTTGTCTATCATAGCCTGTTGGATTACTGTACACCAGGCTTGATTTTTATCTATTTTAACTTGGCGTGTCGCCTCTGGTTTTTCCAATTCTCTCAGAATTGTAAAGATTTCCTTTGGATCATGTTGGGCCTTGGATAGCCGGGCTTCATAGGATAGATTTTTTGCCTTAATGACTGCTTTTTTAAAGGTGTAAGCCGCATCAGAGTACAAACGTTTATCTTCCTCTGTTTTTGTATTCTACCATTTATAAAATGCTTTTCTTTTTAGGATTCTTAGTTCTTTAAGATTTTCAGTAAACCAATTATTTTTTACATGATTGGTAACTTTGCGTCTTTTCAGGGGTGCAAGTGCCTCCATGTCGGCTGCAAGCAAGTCTAACTAGTTATCCGTCAATTTTTTGACTTCCATGTTATGTGTGACTTCTTGGGTCATGGGGTTTATCCAATCCTTCATTGCCTCGTGGGTCACCTTCCTCATATTTCATGAGGTAATCCAGTTATATGTGGGGCTTCTGGCTTAATCTGAGATGGCTTATCCACATCAAATTTGATAAACAAGGGCATTCTGATATATTAGGTGTACTAATGTCTACATTTGTTGAAAGAACCCAATCTAATATATTACCTTTAACATGTGTGGGTAATACTATGTGGTGTATAAAGCCTATATTCTGCGTAAAACTATCAAGTTCTTTGGCTGTTTTGTCTTTACTATCATTCTTCCATAGATTAAAATCCCCTAATATAATCCAATCTTTTTCAACACACAATTCATATAAATTTATAAATTAACAGCACGATGCTAAAAAACGAGTGCTATAGCCTGTCAATCTACCACCACACAATCGCATCATACCAGTCACTACACTGCATTCATACGGTACTAAATTTTAACAACACTACGGGGTCCAGGAATGAACCTCATGTGTGAAATACATTCAAAAGTCAATGTGCCATTTCTTTCACGGTGGCCTGTATCACATTTGATTTTTAGATGCACATTAAGCCTTTCAGACTTGAGAAAATGGACGCAGTTGAGTCCAAATGAAGATTCACTATCGTCGACTCGCTTTTCTGCTTTGAGGTCTTTTGTGGATTGCATCGACCAGCCATCATCTGGACAAAACAAATTCAATCAATATGGGTGCATCACAATATTTAGAAAAAGGAAACATACATACACATTTTGAAAACTGCCCTACTGCGATACGTCAAAAACATTTTAGAGTGCTACCTTTATCTATCAACTTAGTGTGGATATCACCACTTCAAGCTCTACATCACAGCCCATGCCAGACTGGGAGCGCTGAGGGGTCAGCAATGCGAGGTGGATGACTTTATACATCGCAGCCCATGCCAGGCTGGGAGTGCTGAGAGGTCAGCAATGCGAGGTGGACAACTTTATACATCACAGCGCATGCTAGACTGGGAGGGTCAACAATGCGAGGTGGATGACTTTATACATCACAGCCCATGTCAGACTGGGAGCGCTGAGGGGTCAGCAATGCGAGGTGGACGACTTTATACATCACAGCCCATGCCAGACTGGTAGCGCTGAGGGGTCAGCAATGCGAGTTGGATGACTTTATACATCACAGCCCATGCCAGACTGGGAGCGCTGAGGGGTCAGCAATGCGAGGTGGATGACTTTATACATCGCAGCCCATGCCAGGCTGGGAGTGCTGAGAGGTCAGCAATGCGAGGTGGACAACTTTATACATCACAGCGCATGCTAGACTGGGAGGGTCAACAATGCGAGGTGGATGACTTTATACATCACAGCCCATGTCAGACTGGGAGCGCTGAGGGGTCAGCAATGCGAGGTGGACGACTTTATACATCACAGCCCATGCCGGACTGGTAGCGCTGAGGGGTCAGCAATGCGAGTTGGATGACTTTATACATCACAGCCCATGTCAGACTGGGAGCGCTGAGGGGTCAGCAATGCGATGTGGATGACTTTATACATCACAGCCCATGCCAGACTGGGAGTGCTGAGAGGTCAGCAATGCGAGGTGGACAACTTTATACATCACAGCGCATGCTAGACTGGGAGGGTCAACAATGCGAGGTGGATGACTTTATACATCACAGCCCATGTCAGACTGGGAGCTCTGAGGGGTCAGCAATGCGAGGTGGACGACTTTATACATCACAGCCCATGCCAGACTGGTAGCGCTGAGGGGTCAGCAAAGCGAGGTGGATGACTTTATACATCACAGCCCATGTCAGACTGGGAGCGCTGAGGGGTCAGCAATGTGAGGTGGACGACTTTATACATCACAGCTCATGCCAGACTGGGAGCGCTGAGGGGGTCAGCAATGCGAGGTGGACTACTTTATACATCACAGCCCATGCCAGACTGGGAGAGCTGAGGGGTCAGCAATGCCAGGTGGACGACTTTATACATCACAGCCCATGCCAGAATGGGAGAGGTTAGGGGTCAGCAATGCAAGGTGGACGACTTTATACATCACATCCGATGCCAGACTGGGAGCGCTGAGGGGTCAGCAACGCGGGGTCAGCAATGCGAGGTGGACGACTTTATACATCACAGCCCATGCCAGACTGGGATCGCTGAGGGGTCAGCAATGCGAGGTGGACAGACTGGGAGGGCTGAGGGGTCAGCAATGCGAGCTGGGGGGTCAGCAATGCGAGGTGGACGACTTTATACATCACAGCCCATGCCAGACTGGGAGCGCTGAGGGGTCAGCAATGTGAGGTGGACGACTTTATACATCACAGCCCATGCCAGACTGGGAGCGCTGAGGGGTCAGCAATGCGAGGTGGACGACTTTATACATCACAGCCCATGCCAGACTGGGAGCGCTGAGAGGTCAGCAATGCGAGGTGGACGACTTTATACATCACAGCCCATGCCAGACTGGGAGCGCTGAGGGGTCAGCAATGCGAGGTGGACGACTTTATACATCACAGCCCATGCCAGACTGGGAGCGCTGAGAGGTCAGCAATGCGAGGTGGACGACTTTATACATCACAGCCCATGCCAGACTGGGAGCGCTGAGAGGTCAGCAATGCGAGGTGGACGACTTTATACATCACAGCCCATGCCAGACTGGGAGCGCTGAGGGGTCAGCAATGCGAGGTGGACGACTTTATACATCACAGCCCATGCCAGAGTGGGAGCGCTGAGGGGTCAGCAATGCGAGGTGGACGACTTTATACATCACAGCCCATGCCAGACTGGGAGAGCTGAGGGGTCAGCAATGCGAGGTGGACGACTTTATACATCACAGCCCATGCCAGACTGGGACCGCTGAGGGGTCAGCAATGCGAGGTGAATGACTTTATACATCACAGTCCATGCCAGACTGGGAGAGCTGAGGGGTCAGAAATGCGAGGTGGACGACTTTATACATCACAGCCCATGCCAGACTGGGAGCGCTGAGGGGTCAGCAATGGGAGGTGGACGACTTTATACATCACAGCCCATGCCAGACTGGGAGCGCTGAGGGGTCAGCAATGCGAGGTGGACGACTTTATACATCACAGTTCATGCCAGACTGGGAGCGCTGAGGGGGTCAGCAATGCGAGGTGGACGACTTTATACATCACAGCCCATGCCAGACTGCGAGCGCTGAGGGGTCAGCAATGCGAGGTGGACGACTTTTTCTCCAGCATGGGGTCTGGCATGGATTCACATGCTCATGAATATTCCCCGTCGTCAGGCTGGGAATCCTCGGTAAAGAAAAAAAAACAGTATCAGTTTCGTTTCTGATCTGTCTTTCGTAGTAATAACCAATCACTGGTCTCTGCGTCATACTGACCACAGCCAATGACTGCCCTCTACCTAAGCACCGCCTCTGGCAGCCATCTTCAGATTTTTACCGCACGTTCATGTGTTGGGATCCTCGTGCTATTGCTCTCGAGCGTTAGTGCTATTTTTTTCACGTTTTTCCACATGTCCTTGCGGTTTAACCAGACAAACTAATACACATCATCACCCCTTGAGAGTGATTACTCTTGTCACCCTTAATGAGCTGTATTCGAGAGAATATGCCCCAAAAATGTTCCGTAATGTCCTTGTGTCTTATTACACAAAACCAATTGCTGTATCCCCAAATTCAGCCCTTCCGTGATTGCCAAGTATCAGCTTCATGCGAGAGAAAACATATGCATCATAAGCTCCCACCCCGCAATGCCTTCTGCACTTACATGAGCTCCGAGGGCCCCGCGGGACTCCTCGGAGGATTAGTAGCACGCTGAAAATGCTGCCGCAGTTCTGCATGCAACTCAGTGCAAGAGAACGCTCGAACCCTCGTGTAGCTTTAGGGCAGAGCTTCGCCGTCCATGGTTTCCTCAGAGTTTCGCCGACATGCTCCTCACGCCAACCGCTCCTGGATTCGTAATAAGCCACACCTGTTTCACGCGCCGTTGCTCTTTATGCTGTTTGTAATCACTGCAGCTGGCAACGCGCACGTGACCTTCTTCCTGATTGTGCACAGAACTACCAACCTCCCGTGGCTTGCTGGGAATTGTAGTCTTTGCCTCCAAAACTAGCCCAAAAAGGATTAAGAGACAAAACGTGTGACTCCTGTGCGCTTCCAACCCTTATTCCTCACATTACCTCCCCTCCCAGGCCTCTTTCCAGGACCAGGTTTTTGCGGATGTTTCTTATGAAAAAGTTTCAATAATTGCGGTGCATGTACCGCTTCTGCCGGCTCCCATGAGCAGTCTTCCAATCCATAACCTTTCCACTGGATCAAGTACGATAGTTTTTGTTTCACTCTTTTAGCATTCAAAATGCGTTTCACCTCATACTCCAAATGTCCTTCTTTCACCATAGGAGGAGGGCGCTTTGTCTTTACTTCCGGAGCTGCAGGTTTAAGCAGAGATACATGAAATACCGGATGTACCGGCAGAGTTTTTGGCAAACTCAATTTCACGGCAGTATCTGATATACACTTAACGATGTCATAGGGACCAATGAATCTAGGCATAAATTTCCTCGATCCAACCAAAGCTAAATTCTGTGTTGAAAGCCACACTCTGTCCCCAATCTTATATCGTGGGCTCTCTTGCCTATGCTTGTCAGCTTGTTTCTTGTAGGCTTTCTTGGCTTTTTCCAAATTTGTGCGTGCTCTCTGTCTAAATGCAAGAAGCAACTGTTTTCTGTCTTGTAACACTGGCATGGTTTCAACCTCAGGTAATTGTTCAGGGATCATATTTTGTTCCTGTCCATACAAACATTCATTAGGTGCCATTCCCAGTGAACTGTGAAAAGTATTATTGTAAGTAAATTCCGCCAACCACAGTGCCTGCACCCAGGACTCTTTACCATCTCCTAGATAACCTCTCAAATACTGTTCCAAAGTCTGATTAACTCTTTCAGTCTGACCATCAGTCTGGGGATGGTAACTGGTTGACAAAGCACAGTTGATTCCTAGCATTCGACAGAAAGCATGCCAAAATCTGGAGGTAAACTGTGATCCTCGATCTGAAACAATACTCTTTGGTAACTCATGTAACCTAACAACATTTTGTAGGAACAATTCAGCTAACTTGCCTGCCCCGGGAATACCAATGCATGGAACAAAATGAGCCTGTTTGGACAAGAAATCCACCACTACCCATATGGTATCAAACTGGTTATCTGGTGGTAAATCTGTGATAAAATCCATGGAAATGTGAGTCCACACTTTCTCTGGTGTAGGTAATGGCTGTAAGTACCCTCTCTTTTTGACATGCTCAGCCTTGTTCCTTACACAATTTTCACACTGTAACAGATATTTAACCACATCCTGTCTTAGGGTAGGCCACCAAAAATACTTTTCCAACATTTTTCTCATCTTTCTCTGACCTGCATGCCCCGCCAAAGGAGATCCATGACACCAAAACATCGCTTTTTCTTGCAACCTTTTGGTGGGTAAATACAAATGACCCTGATGATAGGGTAACCCATCTCGCACCGTACGTGCCGGATGACTGTCTTTCCATTGTTGCAATTGTCTAGATGAAACTGCATGCTTTATTTGGTCAATTAGTTGTTTAGTGACTGCCCCAATGACTTTCTCTGGAGAAATAATGGTCTTGACTTTACCTATTGTTTTGTCTATGTGTTGTTGCCGGGATAATGCATCCGCCTTCCCATTTTTACTCCCTGGTCTGAATGTTACTACAAAATCAAATTCATTAAAGTACTGGGACCATCGGAGCTGTCTTTGACTCAAGGTGTGTGCTGTTTTGAAACATTGTAAGTTCTTATGGTCAGTTACCACCACCACCTGATGTCTCGCTCCCAATAGATAATGTCTCCATTCTAAGAATGCAGCTCGAATGGCCAACAGTTCTTTGTCAGTAATTGAATAATTCTGTTCACAACCAGTTAATTTCCTTGAGAAAAAGGCTACGGGATGCCAAACCCCTTCCTCATCCTTTTGTGATAATATGGCTCCTATTGCGATATTACTTGCATCCGTTTCTACCTGAAACGGTTTTTCCATGTTTGGATGTCTTAATACCAAAGCCGTGGTGAAGGCCTTTTTCAATTCCTTAAATGCCCTCTCTGCTTCTGGACTCCACACAAAACTGACTGCCTTCTTCAGCAATTGTGTAATGGCCGTAACTATTTTAGAAAAATTACTGATAAAGCGCCTATAGAAATTGGCAAATCCCAAAAAGGATTGGATGTCTTTGACACATTGTGGAGATGGCCAATCTTTGACTGCCTGTACCTTCTTAGGGTCCATGATCACACCAGATGGCGTCAGCAGATATCCAAGAAAGTCCACTTGTTTTACATGAAAAGCACATTTCTCCAATTTTACACATAATTGGTATTCGTGTAAACGCTGCAACACTGCCTGAACATGTTGTGCATGCTGTTCAGGCGAATCTGAGTATATCAAAATATCATCAATATAAACAATAACAAAAATGTCAATGAAATCTCGCAATACTTCTTGCATAAAAAATTGAAAAGCTGCTGGGGCATTACACAAACCAAACGGCATCACTAGGTATTCAAACAACCCAAATTTGGTTCGGAAAGCCGTCTTCCACTCATCCCCCTCTTTCACTCTTATTAAATGATAAGCTCCTCTTAAATCAAACTTGGTGTAAATCTGGGCGGATCTCACTTGATCCAACAACACTGAAATTAATGGTAATGGGAACCTATTTTTAACCATAACTCTATTTAGAGCCCGATAATCAATACAAGTTCGTAAGGTACCTTCCTTTTTAGGAACGAAAAATAAAGGCGAGGAGACCGGGGAGGTAGAATGCCGGATGAATCCCTTGGCCAACATTTCATGAAGATATTCCCTGAGATGTTTATTTTCAGACTCTGTGAGAGCATATATCCTGCTACACGGTAATTTTGCCCCTTCCTCCAATTCAATTACACAGTCATAAGGACGATGAGGAGGTCATTTTTCTGCTCCTCCTTTATCGAAAACTTTTGCAAATTCTCTATACTGGACAATGATGCCTACATCAAATGCTCCCACCATTTGCTCCGAGGATTCTCTTTCCGCCAACCAAGATGCAGCTCCTACTTCCGATAACATATGATCCTGACAATGCTGACTCTCAAACCACACCATCTGTTTCACCCAATCAATTCGAGGATTATGTCTTCTTAACCAGGGCATTCCTAAGATTAACCCAAACTGAGGTGCTGCAATTAAGTCAAATGTAATCTCTTCTCTAGGGCCGGATGCACACACCATCTCCAGCTTCCCTGTTTGTTGCCGAATAGGGCCTGATATAAACAGCGATCCATCCACTGACTGTACTCCTTCCACCTTTTCCTTCTCCTGTATTGGTAATTTCTATTGTACTGCTAACGCAATGTCTACAAAATTGCAAGTTGCACCTGAATCCACCATGGCCCATACCTCCTGTTTAGACATTGCAAAACACAGCGTCACCAAAATATACACATGTGAAGTCCTATTACCAATGGTGTTAGCTACCCATCTAGGGAACCTTATGTCATTGGGGCCTGTCACCGGTGTTCCCTCTACGGCCGGCCCGTCTCTTATCCCGCTTCCTTCTTGTTCTTTTCACTTCCTACCCCTCTATTTGGTGTGTTGGGACAGGTACGTATAAAATGTCCTGCCTGCCCACAGTACAAACATAATTTGTTCGCTTTACGCTGCTCTTTTTCTGCTACCGATAGGGGTCCTCTAACACTACCGATCTGCATGGGTTCCACTTCACTTCCCTTGCCTCCCTTCATCTTATCCAGTCTCACAAAAGAGGTAATTTCCGTTTTTTTCTTATCTCCTTTTCTCTCATTCATTCTGTGATCCAATCTTAACGCCAAATCAATCATAGCGGTACATGTCCCTGGTTGCGGTTCTACCTGAGCAATGGCATCCTTTAATTCATCCTTCAAACCCTGATAGAATAGAACCGTCTGTTTCTCCACAGGCCACTCTGTCTCAATCACTAACCTATTAAACTGAGTCACATAAGTCACAAGATCTCTACTACCCTGTTTCAAATTCAACAATTCCTTATCCTGTGCCAAAGATACCTCCCGGCGATCAAATAATCTACCAAACTCTGCCAGGAACGCATCCCAATTATATAACAATGGGTCATCCTTTTGAACTAGTGGCATAGCCCAAGCTGCTGCGTCCCCCATTAAATAAGAAATCACAAATGCAGTTCGAGCCTGTATTGTTTCAAAGGCTGTAGATTTACAAAGAAAATGCAATCTACATTGAGTCAAGAACATCATGTACTTGCGAGGATCTCCTGAAAAACGTTCAGGGGCTGCCAATGGTACACTGCTGGGAGGTTGCACGATTACTGTAGCATTCTTATTAGAAACTACTTCCCTGGGCCTTGCAGAAGACCCACTTGGCCCTTCCAAAGGGGTTTGCTGAGCCACTAAACCTTGTACTTGTGCCTTTAACGTGTCCGACTCTTGACGGGCCTGTGCCAGTTCTACCTGAATATCCTGTAAGGCCTTTAAAACATCGGTCAAAGGCGGAGGTGTCGAATCCATTGGCTTGGGTGGTTGTAAGTATCCCAATATGGGGGTGGCTTATTATGTCTAAACACACACTTACTTGGAGGAGAGAATCAACACTCTCCCCCGAACCACAGAAGCCGAATGAATTCGACCCTCCCACCGTGGTTGGCACAGGTGCCTGAAGTGTAACACAGGACACCACGTGGCAGCCAATGGGGGGAAGAGGAGTTAGGGAGAGGTTGTGGATGGGGAGGGGAAGTTAGGGAAACCGGGAAAAGGGTTAGGACAAAACCTAAGTTGGATAGGTAGGGGGGAGCACTGGGGAAAAACCCTTCCTTTCATATACCTGTATATCCTAGTTCCTGACACACTGTAACATTGACTACATGAATATCCAGTAACATAGATCAGGACACACCTTAATACGTATGCCCCTGACTTCAGAACAAACATAGAGCACAAAACATGCACATGTAGTAGCAAGCGGGATGAACACAGGACAGTGGAACTTTTCCCATCAATGAAAAAACGAAACACATGGCCCGTAGGGCAAGCTTGCTACTGCAATACATAAACACATAAATGCATATCCTTGCGGTTTAACCAGACAAACTAATACACATCATCACCCCATGAGAGTGATTACTCTTGTCACCCTTAATGAGCTGTATTCGAGAGAATATGCCCCAAAAATGTTCCATAATGTCCTCGTGTCTTATTACACAAAACCAATTGCTTTATCCCCAAATTCACCCCTTCCGTGATTGCCAAGTATCAGCTTCATGCGAGAGAAAACATATGCATCATAAGCTCCCACCCCGCAATGCCTTCTGCACTTACATGAGCTCCGAGGGCCCCGCGGGACTCCTCGGAGGATTAGTAGCACGCTGAAAATGCTGCCGCAGTTCCGCATGCAACTCAGTGCAAGAGAACGCTCGAAACCTCGTGTAGCTTTGGGGCAGAGCTTTGCTGTCCATGGTTTCCTCAGAGTTTCATAAGGACATGGACTAACACTGGTCTGACAGGGCCGAAGGCGGGTTCAGAGGGGTTTGTAGACAGGCTCGCCGGTGCCCCCTGAATCATGGGCGAGCCCTCTGAAAACCCGGGGTTTTGTTCTTAGGGCGTCGGGGGCATTCCCTTACATAGTGCCCGTTTAACCCGCAATAAAAGCAGGCGTTATCCGCCCTCCGGCGTTCTCGCTCGGATGGTGTTATCGGGCTTCGGATACCACCTATTTGCATGGGTTAGGAAGGGGTGGTAGAAGAGGCTTGGCCGGACTGGCTAGTGAACATTGTTTCTGTCCTTCTCTCGGATCTCCTTGCGTCGATCTGTAAAGCGAGATCCACCAGATCCGAAAACACCGAGGGAAGGGCAGGAACCACTGAAAGCGCATCCTTCATGGTGTTACATAAGCCACGGTAGAACACAATCGCCTTTTTCTCCTCTGGCCAGGAAGTCTCAGCGGCGAGTTGGTTATACCGAGCGATGTATTCTATCAATGATAGTTTACCCTGTGTTAGGTCCAGGAGTTCCAGATCCCTTGATTGAGCCTTATAGCGTGTATCAAAGACTTTGGCCATTTCTGTAATGAGAAGATCAAAATCATACAAAGCGGGATGATCGTTTTCCAACATTGGATTTGCCCAGGTGGCCGCCACCCCAGATAAATGCGACAGAAGAAATGCGGCCTTTGTGACTGAATCGGGGAAAGCCAAGGGTCTGCACAAGAAGTGAAGCTTGCATTGATTAATGAAAGTACGACACTTCCGAGGGTCCCCCTGGTAGCGTTCTGGGGCGGCAAGAGGAATGGGTGTTGGAAGTAACACAGGAGTGGGTACAGAGGCCGGAACAGGTGCTGGCTGATCCGGGGGGGCTGAGTCGCCGAATTCGGCGTCTGGGGGCAATGGGTAACGCGTGCTCTGTAAGGCGTCAAGACGGTCATGTATGGCGGTCGTGGCGGCGGCCATGTCGGTCCTGAGGGCCGCCACTGCTTGCATCAAAGCGGTCACTGGGTCCCCGGTGGAGGGATTCATACTCTGGATGACCAAAAAAAAAAGGCTTCACAGTCTGTTACGCAGTTGTTGGTCGTGCAGACTATGGGCTATCCCTCTGTCCCCAAGTATCAGACTGACAACCACGGTAATACCGCCAGAGTGATGTTTAGGGCCAAAGGTGGTAGTCCGTAGAGTCAGGACGCGGGAACAACCGGAAGAACCCCTGGAGCGCTGCAAGGTAAGGTATATGGTTATGTAATAGTACAGAGTGCAGTAATCTAAGTGTAAACATCCAAAGCACTGAAATACCTGTGAGTGCTGGAGCGTTGTCCCAGGGAGACTGACGTAGGCGTCAGACAGTGGTTTGAAAGTGGCAGCAGGTCCGGGCAGATGTGGCAGCAGGTCCGGGCAGGTGACCACCTAAGGCAGGACCGAAGTCCCGATGTAACACGTGATCCGTAGAGTATACCAGAGCAGTCCGAGATCAAAAACAGGAGATCCAAGGTAGAAGAAGGGCTAAACACAAGGCAGTCCGTAGGGCAGAGCGTAGGTCGGCAACAGTGGATCCAAGTTCCAAGGCAAGTAAAGGGCCAAGACACGAAGCAATCCGTTAGGGCAAAGTAGTTCGGCAGCAAAGTATCCAAGGTTCCAAAGCAGGCAAGGGTTAGGCACTGAGCGGTCCGTAGAACAAAGCCGTGGTCCGACAAAGGAAAGAGTCCTGAAACGAAGCGTGAGCGACACGTGATCCGGAAGAGAACAGCTGTGAAGCAACGCTTTCCGTAACCGGACTCCTTTTATCCATCGAAAGGAAACACGTGACAACTGTCACGTGACGCATGTAACCAAAGCGTTGCAGTATTGCTAGGCAACGAGTCACGTGCTCCGCGCCGCGCTGTGTCGCGCAGTTCTCCGTGAATGGTGTGTGTTCCTGTGATGAAGGAGCCTCCAGTTCGCTTGCCACAAACGTGAAGGGCGATACACTCCAGCCTTGCCAAGCATGCCATGCCGTGCCCTATAGCGTGAAACATGATGAGGCAATAAGGTACCCCTGTCGGGACGTGTGTGTTTGGGTGCTGGTTGGGAAGAGGCTGTGGACGTGGAGGGGCGTGTCTTCATAGGAAGAGTAGTAGCCTGTGCGGGGAGCGGTGTGACAATATCACAGTAATGGTACAAACATTCATTGTATAATACCACAGCTTCAACCATGAAAGTCGAAGTATAAACACTCACTCCATACAACTACAAATCCAACCTTAACACTTCAACTATGGTATTAATATAAACTGCCTAATACTTGAAGTGAGTGTTAAGGAAACGGGCAAGCTAAATGTAAAGAATGTAGGTGAAACTACATTAGGGGTCAAAGGCATTCTCTAAATGTACATTTAGAAAAATGCCACTGAGCCCTTCCCAACTTCATCTTTTTTGGTGTGATGTGCCTTTTGGTGTCCAGTGTTGGAAAACGCTGCTGCTCTAGCCATTGTGCTCCATGCCTATCTTTTGTGAGGTGGACCTCGATTAGACCTCAATGGATTTGACTTCTTCATGTTTGTTTACGGAGACTCCGCATTTTGCATCCAACTTGAATGGCAGAAAAGAACAATCTGAGGACGGTTGACGCATGAAGGATCAGAGGCACCCGTACACGTAGGATAAGGTATAGTGTAAATTATGCACCTTTCGATGCCCACATATTCAAATTTAAAAAACATGTAATATTCTGCACCAACCACTATATTGTGGCCTATGCAAAGCATGTGACTTTAAGCAGATACAAGCCACAGAAAGACGATTACTGTTAAGTAATATTTGCCATATAGAGTGACGAATCTAGGGAATTCGTCCCTTCTACCCACGGGGGAGCCACACCCTTTGGGACTTGGGGCTACGCAAAACCTTCCCTATGGGACAATGCAAGCAGGATCCCACTGTGGGTGACCACCCATTGGAGGGACAAGAATCTCCAGTTAAGTGTTTTATTCCACCTCCCTTTTCTTCAGGAGGCTTTGTTGGTTACATGGGGATTGAAAAGGGCAGTAATGTACAGGACAATTAAGTGTTGATGACTTGGTATCTGACTCAAACTTGCTGCTGCGCTTTCATGAAGGGAGGAACAAATTAATGATCCCCTTTCCTTCTAGGGACAAACATAAAACACCCTGGATTCAACACAGAGCGAGAGAATCAGCTGGAGAGCAAAAAATGCTGGCTTGCCCAAGCACGCAGAGAAGGGGAGGAACCTGGAGGAGGAACAACGCCATCAACATGGTGGGTGGAGGATCGAGGAAGCCTATGAAATACTGCTGCTTGGTCAAAGGAGGGGAGTGTGGAGCAGCCAAAGGAAGCAAAGCTGAGCCAGAAGCAGCGGGGCCAGTGTCCTGCCCAAGCAACATCAAAATTGCACACACAGGGAATATGTGGTCAAGCCATCATATTTCTGTTGCAGAGGGTTAAAGGCTTATCGAGCACAAAGAAAGGAAAAGCCTCTTCGCTTTGTACATTAATTTAAATTAACAGAATTTATCAACAAAGATCAAGTTGCAAATATTATTTAATTTATTGTTTATTTCTACAATTACTCGAACATTTTTGAATTCATCTTTTATTATTATTAATTTATAATGCACAACCAAGGGTGGCCCGGAGGCATACGGGCGCAAATCAGATAGAAGAGAGGGTCTAAAAAGGCGTGGGTAGATTATCTGAACAAATGAGTTGAGTTTTTTTCTTTATTCTTTAGCAGAGCCGGAATTTTTTATATCAGAAGGTAGAGAGTTCCAAGTAATAGGGGCGCTTGAACAAAAAGCGCCCCTGTATTAAAATTTCCAGAGAGGTTTTTGGGACCTCAAGATTTCGATCTCCATTTGAACAAAGAGATCGTTTTATAGGCTTAAGTTTTAGCCTCTTGATTAGATAAGTAGGTACGTCACCGGTCAGAGCATTAAATGTGATCGTTATGAGTCTAAATATCACCCTTTGCTCGATGGGCAGCCAATGTAAGTCTCTTCTTATCTCACAGACATGCGTATACTTTCTTAGGCCCATTATAGCTTGTATAGAACTATTCTGGACAACCTGAAGCTTATTCAATTCTGCTTTGTTTATACCAATAAGGAAAGAGCTGCAGTAATCCAATTTTGCTGATATGATAGCTCTTCCAATGGTTTCACATGCTTTCTGTGACAGTAAAGGTCGTATACGAGCCAGGAGTCGAATATAGTATGCAGGTGAAGATACTAAATTGTTTACATGCGCTGACATACACTTAAAGATTGCTCGAAGGTGACTCAGAGAGTCTTTATTTTTTCCTTCACTTGAATGACACGGTTATCGATGTTAAACGACTGATAATCTAATGTCAATTTGTCGAGCCTTGATTAGACCCAATCAGTTGTTAGGGAGAATTCTCTTAAAAAGCTAATTTCCCTTACCTATGGAGTCCCCCAGCAGCTTTGCTGGATTTCAAGGGTTTCATTGTTTTACTCCTGCTAAGAGTGAGACTCTCTTTACCACTCTAAGGCATATGTATGATGTGTGTTTCAGGCTATTTCTGTGCTTATGGGCTATGGAGTTTCTCTCACTCCATGGGTATCATCTTTTTACATGTGTCTTACACAGCACCCTCAGTGTAGTAACACAGGGGTGTCATAGTGACCCCCAAACATAGACTCCATACCCTGGGACTGACTACTGTCTCCCAGGGCATACAAAGTTACCATTGACTTTGCTAGTCAATAGTTATGAACAAAACCAGTACAACCCATTTTACTATGGAGGTATTGGGAAGGGTTAATAGTTTTTCACTGGTGTTCATTTTCGAGAGGGTACTGTCCAGTCCCTCTCTCTAAAGTTTCTGGCTGGTGGCAGTGGTTACTACCCTAAATATTCGACCGCAAATATTTTCCAATGGATTTTCCCGTTGTTCGAGGCTACCAATTTTACTGACAGCCTCTTACGTACTGCCGGGTTATTTTAATATTAACTTTAATCCAGTGTTTTTTTTTGCCAGATCTTTAATAATATTTCTTTCTCGTGTTTTTCTCTATAATCCTAACCCAGGTCGGGGATCCTTCGTTCGTCCTTTTGGCGGGCTTCTGCCCAGAAGCCCTCCTTTCGGCGCCACTGAGTCTGGGGTAGACGGGATGAGTGGGAGGGGGAATAGGCACCCTAGACCGGGTTGCCTACGCAACCCAAGTCGCAATCTGCCCTGATAGGCTGGGGCGTTCTCCCGCCAGGATAGCCACCCCACTGTGTGAGTGACAGCTAGGCTGTATGAATGGGGTTTTTTCTGCATAAATGCAGGGACCTGCGGACTGGAAGACAGAAGTCTCCACTGGACCTGAGAAATCCGAAGAGGAGAGAAGCCAAAGACATCTGCAACGACTGAACCACCGGTGAAGCCCTGCTGCAGATCCTCACCACTTTTCTCCAACGACAAGAGAAGATCTTCACCTGCAAGCGCCTCTTCCCTTGAGCTGGTGGGACCAACCAGTTCGCCAATCGCCTTCCAGAACCTGCCTTGGTCGAATCGCCAGTGCCAAGCACTAGGAGACCGGATAGCCAGGCACCCGTCCACCACCACCGCGATTTAAAGGAGCGTACCTTTTATTTCGTTTTGGCAGCACCGCGGCTGGCTTCATCCCTGGGCGGTGCAGTAACTCGAACCTTCCTCCACGACGAGAGCCTCTCTTCCTCTCCTGGATCCCCCAAACTGCAGGAACTGCCAGGAACTACCGCCACCGCAGGAGCCTCTTCCACTTTTAAGGTACATTGTTCCGCCAGGCCTCCTGTTTGGCTGGGTACTGCTAAAGGTGTTTTAAATCCTTTACTTACCTGCTGGGCTGGCCGTACCTATCATCTAACATTGTCTTTCTACCTTCTGCACCCTCTGTTTCAATCGTTAAACAAAGACTTGACTGCAGCTACTAGAACCGTTTGAACCCAGGCACATGGCCTTGTACCACTGACTCTGGCACAGGCCTATTGACTCTGGCTAAATCTGTTACAACTGCCTTCTTTAGATTGCTTCTCATCAAGAAATGTGTTGGTGCACCTAAACTCTTATAACCACCTTTCCTTCCCCTTTATATATTATTGAAGTGCCATTTTGCTCGGTTTTCACCTAAGTATTGCTGATGCTAAAGTACTACCTTACTTAACTTGTTCACAATCCAATTGGGAAGTGTTGCTGGTGTGTTTAGGAGTCTAGCCCTGTATAACTTGACCTTTCCCTCCCTCTGAAGAAATTGTTAAAGTGCCATTTCTGCTTGGTTTATACTGTGCCGTTTTGCTCAGTTTTCACTCTTGCTCAAACTTGTCTACAATTTTATTAGGGAGTTGTGTATACTTTCTTAACTGTTTTAACTTGCTATAAGGATAGTGATTTGTGTGTAGAGTTAAGAGTGTGTAAAATATATATATATATATATATATATATTCTTTTTGATTCAAAGCTTTGGTCCGTGTTTCCTTGTTCCATAGTGCTGTGATCCTATGGTGTAAACTCTGAATACTGCTCATCTCCCTCTTGAGATACGTCTGACTGCTCAGCCACAGCTACCAACTAAATCTGTGTGGTACAGACTGATACCAAAGGGGATGTATTGCATATGCCCGTAGTCTTAATCTTCTGTAGTGCTCCCTAAGGGAACTGCACAGGATTCTGCCATCAGTATCAGCTCTGTTTTCCCTGGATTCAGGGCCATGCCTTTTCCATCCATCCATTTACGGATTAAATCATATATTTCAGCTACTATCCTGGCATCCCGGTTGTAGTTCCCTGTAAGGTAATAAGGCAGTGCGAATCATCTGCGTAAATCGAAAAAACATATGCCCTTATTTTCTAATCAAAAAAATTAACTGTAAAAAAGGTTGTACAGAATCGGGGATAGGGCTGCCCCCTGAGGTATCCCATAATTCATGGTTATAGGGTCTGCCTGAGCTTGTTTACTACAAACCCGAATTGTTCTTGCACCAAGGAAAGATAACATCCAATTCTTAGCGTTAACGCTAAAATGTGCTCTTTACTCCAACCGTTCCAGAAGGAGTTGGTGATCGACCAAGTCGAATGCCGCCGAGAGGTCTAAGGATATCAGAAGCATTGTGGACCCTTCATTAATTTTTATCATCATGTTAGATTTGAGTTCTAATAGGGCTGACTCTGTACTATAACCTGGGCGGAAGTGTGACAGTCTGTTGTTCAGTATGGTGTGTTCATTGATAAAAGAAGCCAATTGATCATAGGCCGCCATATCCTTGATTTTTAAAATAAAGGGGGAGTTGGTGATGGGCTGGTAATTCTTTGCTTCTCCCGGATCTAAATCAGGTTTCTTCAGGAGGGGGTTGATCCATGACCCTTTGAGTCCATGACTATTCAGAACTACACCCTCTCTGAATGATGTATTCATGATTTTTGTAAGGGATCAGATGAATAAATCGGAACATACTTTATAAGAGGTTGCTGGAAATAAATCGCCTTTACATGTGGATGGCTTTAGTTTAGCGAGCACAGTCCTTAGATCATCCTCCAATATATTTTTTTTTAAATCAAAATCTGGTAAATCTTGTTTCTTTTTGAGGACTCGAGCCTCAACTGTATCCATCACAGTGTCTGACTCCTTTATATTTTTCTCGATACCCTCTTTTATTTTGGTAGTCTTGTCTATCATAGCCTGTTGGATTACTGTACACCAGGCTTGATTTTTATCTATTTTAACTTGGCGTGTCGCCTCTGGTTTTTCCAATTCTCTCAGAATTGTAAAGATTTCCTTTGGATCATGTTGGGCCTTGGATAGCCGGGCTTCATAGGATAGATTTTTTGCCTTAATGACTGCTTTTTTAAAGGTGTAAGCCGCATCAGAGTACAAACGTTTATCTTCCTCTGTTTTTGTATTCTACCATTTATAAAATGCTTTTCTTTTTAGGATTCTTAGTTCTTTAAGATTTTCAGTAAACCAATTATTTTTTACATGATTGGTAACTTTGCGTCTTTTCAGGGGTGCAAGTGCCTCCATGTCGGCTGCAAGCAAGTCTAACTAGTTATCCGTCAATTTTTTGACTTCCATGTTATGTGTGACTTCTTGGGTCATGGGGTTTATCCAATCCTTCATTGCCTCTTGGGTCACCTTCCTCATATTTCATGAGGTAATCCAGTTATATGTGTGGGCTTCTGGCTTAATCTGAGATGGCTTATCCACATCAAATTTGATAAACAAATGATCCGACCAAGGGCATTCTGATATATTAGGTGTACTAATGTCTACATTTGTTGAAAGAACCCAATCTAATATATTACCTTTAACATGTGTGGGTAATACTATGTGGTGTATAAAGCCTATATTCTGCGTAAAACTATCAAGTTCTTTGGCTGTTTTGTCTTTACTATCATTCTTCCATAGATTAAAATCCCCTAATATAATCCAATCTGTTTCAACACACAATTCATATAAATTTATAAATTAACAGCACGATGCTAAAAAACGAGTGCTATAGCCTGTCAATCTACCACCACACAATCACATCATACCAGTCACTACACTGCATTCATACAGTACTAAATTTGAACAACACTACGGGGTCCAGGAATGAACCTCATGTGTAAAATACATTCAAAAGTCAATGTGCCATTTCTTTCACGGTGGCCTGTATCACATTTGATTTTTAGATGCACATTAAGCCTTTCAGACTTGAGAAAATGGACGCAGTTGAGTCCAAATGAAGATTCACTATCGTCGACTCGCTTTTCTGCTTTGAGGTCTTTCGTGGATTGCATCGACCAGCCATCATCTGGACAAAACAAATTCAATCAATATGGGTGCATCACAATATTTAGAAAAAGGAAACATACATACACATTTTGAAAACTTCCCTACTGGGATACGTCAAAAACATTTTAGAGTGCTACCTTTATCTATCAACTTAGTGTGGATATCACCACTTCAAGCTCTACATCACAGCCCATGCCAGACTGGGAGCGCTGAGGGGTCAGCAATGCAAGGTGGATGACTTTATACATCGCAGCCCATGCCAGGCTGGGAGTGCTGAGAGGTCAGCAATGCGAGGTGGACAACTTTATACATCACAGCGCATGCTAGACTGGGAGGGTCAACATTGCGAGGTGGATGACTTTATACATCACAGCCCATGTCAGACTGGGAGCGCTGAGGGGTCAGCAATGCGAGTTGGACGACTTTATACATCACAGCCCATGCCAGACTGGGAGCGCTGAGGGGTCAGCAATGCGAGGTGGATGACTTTATACATCGCAGCCCATGCCAGGCTGGGAGTGCTGAGAGGTCAGCAATGCGAGGTGGACAACTTTATACATCACAGCGCATGCTAGACTGGGAGGGTCAACAATGCGAGGTGGATGACTTTATACATCACAGCCCATGTCAGACTGGGAGCGCTGAGGGGTCAGCAATGCGAGGTGGACGACTTTATACATCACAGCCCATGCCGGACTGGTAGCGCTGAGGGGTCAGCAATGCGAGTTGGATGACTTTATACATTACAGCCCATGTCAGACTGGGAGTGCTGAGGGGTCAGCAATGCGATGTGGATGACTTTATACATCACAGCCCATGCCAGACTGGGAGTGCTGAGAGGTCAGCAATGCGAGGTGGACAACTTTATACATCACAGCGCATGCTAGACTGGGAGGGTCAACAATGCGAGGTGGATGACTTTATACATCACAGCCCATGTCAGACTGGGAGCTCTGAGGGGTCAGCAATGCGAGGTGGACGACTTTATACATCACAGCCCATGCCAGACTGGTAGCGCTGAGGGGTCAGCAAAGCGAGGTGGATGACTTTATACATCACAGCCCATGTCAGACTGGGAGCGCTGAGGGGTCAGCAATGTGAGGTGGACGACTTTATACATCACAGCTCATGCCAGACTGGGAGCGCTGAGGGGGTCAGCAATGCGAGGTGGACTACTTTATACATCACAGCCCATGCCAGACTGGGAGAGCTGAGGGGTCAGCAATGCCAGGTGGACGACTTTATACATCACAGCCCATGCCAGAATGGGAGAGGTTAGGGGTCAGCAATGCAAGGTGGACGACTTTATACATCACATCCGATGCCAGACTGGGAGCGCTGAGGGGTCAGCAATGCGGGGTCAGCAATGCGAGGTGGACGACTTTATACATCACAGCCCATGCCAGACTGGGATCGCTGAGGGGTCAGCAATGCGAGGTGGACAGACTGGGAGGGCTGAGGGGTCAGCAATGCGAGCTGGGGGGTCAGCAATGCGAGGTGGACGACTTTATACATCACAGCCCATGCCAGACTGGGAGCGCTGAGGGGTCAGCAATGTGAGGTGGACGACTTTATACATCACAGCCCATGCCAGACTGGGAGCGCTGAGGGGTCAGCAATGCGAGGGGGACGACTTTATACATCACAGCCCATGCCAGACTGGGAGCGCTGAGAGGTCAGCAATGCGAGGTGGACGACTTTATACATCACAGCCCATGCCAGACTGGGAGCGCTGAGGGGTCAGCAATGCGAGGTGGACGACTTTATACATCACAGCCCATGCCAGACTGGGAGCGCTGAGAGGTCAGCAATGCGAGGTGGACGACTTTATACATCACAGCCCATGCCAGACTGGGAGCGCTGAGAGGTCAGCAATGCGAGGTGGACGACTTTATACATCACAGCCCATGCCAGACTGGGAGCGCTGAGGGGTCAGCAATGCGAGGTGGACGACTTTATACATCACAGCCCATGCCAGAGTGGGAGCGCTGAGGGGTCAGCAATGCGAGGTGGACGACTTTATACATCACAGCCCATGCCAGACTGGGAGAGCTGAGGGGTCAGCAATGCGAGGTGGACGACTTTATACATCACAGCCCATGCCAGACTGGGACCGCTGAGGGGTCAGCAATGCGAGGTGGATGACTTTATACATCACAGTCCATGCCAGACTGGGAGAGCTGAGGGGTCAGAAATGCGAGGTGGACGACTTTATACATCACAGCCCATGCCAGACTGGGAGCGCTGAGGGGTCAGCAATGGGAGGTGGACGACTTTATACATCACAGCCCATGCCAGACTGGGAGCGCTGAGGGGTCAGCAATGGGAGGTGGACGACTTTATACATCACAGCCCATGCCAGACTGGGAGCGCTGAGGGGTCAGCAATGCGAGGTGGACGACTTTATACATCACAGCTCATGCCAGACTGGGAGCGCTGAGGGGGTCAGCAATGCGAGGTGGACTATTTTATACAGCACAGCCCATGCCAGACTGGGAGAGCTGAGGGGTCAGCAATGCGAGGTGGACGACTTTATACATCACAGCCCATGCCAGACTGCGAGCGCTGAGGGGTCAGCAATGCGAGGTGGACGACTTTTTCTCCAGCATGGGGTCTGGCATGGATTCACATGCTCATGAATATTCCCCGTCGTCAGGCTGGGAATCCTCGGTAAAGAAAAAAAAACAGTATCAGTTTCGTTTCTGATCTGTCTTTCGTAGTAATAACCAATCACTGGTCTCTGCGTCATACTGACCACAGCCAATGACTGCCCTCTACCTAAGCACCGCCTCTGGCAGCCATCTTCAGATTTTTACCGCACGTTCATGTGTTGGGATCCTCGTGCTATTGCTCTCGAGCGTTAGTGCTATTTTTTTCACGTTTTTCCACATGTCCTTGCGGTTTAACCAGACAAACTAATACACATCATCACCCCTTGAGAGTGATTACTCTTGTCACCCTTAATGAGCTGTATTCGAGAGAATATGCCCCAAAAATGTTCCGTAATGTCCTTGTGTCTTATTACACAAAACCAATTGCTGTATCCCCAAATTCAGCCCTTCCGTGATTGCCAAGTATCAGCTTCATGCGAGAGAAAACATATGCATCATAAGCTCCCACCCCGCAATGCCTTCTGCACTTACATGAGCTCCGAGGGCCCCGCGGGACTCCTCGGAGGATTAGTAGCACGCTGAAAATGCTGCCGCAGTTCTGCATGCAACTCAGTGCAAGAGAACGCTCGAACCCTCGTGTAGCTTTAGGGCAGAGCTTCGCCGTCCATGGTTTCCTCAGAGTTTCGCCGACATGCTCCTCACGCCAACCGCTCCTGGATTCGTAATAAGCCACACCTGTTTCACGCGCCGTTGCTCTTTATGCTGTTTGTAATCACTGCAGCTGGCAACGCGCACGTGACCTTCTTCCTGATTGTGCACAGAACTACCAACCTCCCGTGGCTTGCTGGGAATTGTAGTCTTTGCCTCCAAAACTAGCCCAAAAAGGATTAAGAGACAAAACGTGTGACTCCTGTGCGCTTCCAACCCTTATTCCTCACATTACCTCCCCTCCCAGGCCTCTTTCCAGGACCAGGTTTTTGCGGATGTTTCTTATGAAAAAGTTTCAATAATTGCGGTGCATGTACCGCTTCTGCCGGCTCCCATGAGCAGTCTTCCAATCCATAACCTTTCCACTGGATCAAGTACGATAGTTTTTGTTTCACTCTTTTAGCATTCAAAATGCGTTTCACCTCATACTCCAAATGTCCTTCTTTCACCATAGGAGGAGGGCGCTTTGTCTTTACTTCCGGAGCTGCAGGTTTAAGCAGAGATACATGAAATACCGGATGTACCGGCAGAGTTTTTGGCAAACTCAATTTCACGGCAGTATCTGATATACACTTAACGATGTCATAGGGACCAATGAATCTAGGCATAAATTTCCTCGATCCAACCAAAGCTAAATTCTGTGTTGAAAGCCACACTCTGTCCCCAATCTTATATCGTGGGCTCTCTTGCCTATGCTTGTCAGCTTGTTTCTTGTAGGCTTTCTTGGCTTTTTCCAAATTTGTGCGTGCTCTCTGTCTAAATGCAAGAAGCAACTGTTTTCTGTCTTGTAACACTGGCATGGTTTCAACCTCAGGTAATTGTTCAGGGATCATATTTTGTTCCTGTCCATACAAACATTCATTAGGTGCCATTCCCAGTGAACTGTGAAAAGTATTATTGTAAGTAAATTCCGCCAACCACAGTGCCTGCACCCAGGACTCTTTACCATCTCCTAGATAACCTCTCAAATACTGTTCCAAAGTCTGATTAACTCTTTCAGTCTGACCATCAGTCTGGGGATGGTAACTGGTTGACAAAGCACAGTTGATTCCTAGCATTCGACAGAAAGCATGCCAAAATCTGGAGGTAAACTGTGATCCTCGATCTGAAACAATACTCTTTGGTAACTCATGTAACCTAACAACATTTTGTAGGAACAATTCAGCTAACTTGCCTGCCCCGGGAATACCAATGCATGGAACAAAATGAGCCTGTTTGGACAAGAAATCCACCACTACCCATATGGTATCAAACTGGTTATCTGGTGGTAAATCTGTGATAAAATCCATGGAAATATGAGTCCACACTTTCTCTGGTGTAGGTAATGGCTGTAAGTACCCTCTCTTTTTGACATGCTCAGCCTTGTTCCTTACACAATTTTCACACTGTAACAGATATTTAACCACATCCTGTCTTAGGGTAGGCCACCAAAAATACTTTTCCAACATTTTTCTCATCTTTCTCTGACCTGCATGCCCCGCCAAAGGAGATCCATGACACCAAAACATCGCTTTTTCTTGCAACCTTTTGGTGGGTAAATACAAATGACCCTGATGATAGGGTAACCCATCTCGCACCGTACGTGCCGGATGACTGTCTTTCCATTGTTGCAATTGTCTAGATGAAACTGCATGCTTTATTTGGTCAATTAGTTGTTTAGTGACTGCCCCAATGACTTTCTCTGGAGAAATAATGGTCTTGACTTTACCTATTGTTTTGTCTATGTGTTGTTGCCGGGATAATGCATCCGCCTTCCCATTTTTACTCCCTGGTCTGAATGTTACTACAAAATCAAATTCATTAAAGTACTGGGACCATCGGAGCTGTCTTTGACTCAAGGTGTGTGCTGTTTTGAAACATTGTAAGTTCTTATGGTCAGTTACCACCACCACCTGATGTCTCGCTCCCAATAGATAATGTCTCCATTCTAAGAATGCAGCTCGAATGGCCAACAGTTCTTTGTCAGTAATTGAATAATTCTGTTCACAACCAGTTAATTTCCTTGAGAAAAAGGCTACGGGATGCCAAACCCCTTCCTCATCCTTTTGTGATAATATGGCTCCTATTGTGATATTACTTGCATCCGTTTCTACCTGAAACGGTTTTTCCATGTTTGGATGTCTTAATACCAAAGCCGTGGTGAAGGCCTTTTTCAATTCCTTAAATGCCCTCTCTGCTTCTGGACTCCACACAAAACTGACTGCCTTCTTCAGCAATTGTGTAATGGCCGTAACTATTTTAGAAAAATTACTGATAAAGCGCCTATAGAAATTGGCAAATCCCAAAAAGGATTGGATGTCTTTGACACATTGTGGAGATGGCCAATCTTTGACTGCCTGTACCTTCTTAGGGTCCATGATCACACCAGATGGCGTCAGCAGATATCCAAGAAAGTCCACTTGTTTTACATGAAAAGCACATTTCTCCAATTTTACACATAATTGGTATTCGTGTAAACGCTGCAACACTGCCTGAACATGTTGTGCATGCTGTTCAGGCGAATCTGAGTATATCAAAATATCATCAATATAAACAATAACAAAAATGTCAATGAAATCTCGCAATACTTCTTGCATAAAAAATTGAAAAGCTGCTGGGGCATTACACAAACCAAACGGCATCACTAGGTATTCAAACAACCCAAATTTGGTTCGGAAAGCCGTCTTCCACTCATCCCCCTCTTTCACTCTTATTAAATGATAAGCTCCTCTTAAATCAAACTTGGTGTAAATCTGGGCGGATCTCACTTGATCCAACAACACTGAAATTAATGGTAATGGGAACCTATTTTTAACCATAACTCTATTTAGAGCCCGATAATCAATACAAGTTCGTAAGGTACCTTCCTTTTTAGGAACGAAAAATAAAGGCGAGGAGACCGGGGAGGTAGAATGCCGGATGAATCCCTTGGCCAACATTTCATGAAGATATTCCCTGAGATGTTTATTTTCAGACTCTGTGAGAGCATATATCCTGCTACACGGTAATTTTGCCCCTTCCTCCAATTCAATTACACAGTCATAAGGACGATGAGGAGGTCATTTTTCTGCTCCTCCTTTATCGAAAACTTTTGCAAATTCTCTATACTGGACAGGGATGCCTACATCAAATGCTCCCACCATTTGCTCCGAGGATTCTCTTTCCGCCAACCAAGATGCAGCTCCTACTTCCGATAACATATGATCCTGACAATGCTGACTCTCAAACCACACCATCTGTTTCACCCAATCAATTCGAGGATTATGTCTTCTTAACCAGGGCATTCCTAAGATTAACCCAAACTGAGGTGCTGCAATTAAGTCAAATGTAATCTCTTCTCTAGGGCCGGATGCACACACCATCTCCAGCTTCCCTGTTTGTTGCCGAATAGGGCCTGATATAAACAGCGATCCATCCACTGACTGTACTCCTTCCACCTTTTCCTTCTCCTGTATTGGTAATTTCTATTGTACTGCTAACGCAATGTCTACAAAATTGCAAGTTGCACCTGAATCCACCATGGCCCATACCTCCTGTTTAGACATTGCAAAACACAGCGTCACCAAAATATACACATGTGAAGTCCTATTACCAATGGTGTTAGCTACCCATCTAGGGAACCTTATGTCATTGGGGCCTGTCACCGGTGTTCCCTCTACGGCCGGCCCGTCTCTTATCCCGCTTCCTTCTTGTTCTTTTCACTTCCTACCCCTCTATTTGGTGTGTTGGGACAGGTACGTATAAAATGTCCTCCCTGCCCACAGTACAAACATAATTTGTTCGCTTTACGCTGCTCTTTTTCTGCTACCGATAGGGGTCCTCTAACACTACCGATCTGCATGGGTTCCACTTCACTTCCCTTGCCTCCCTTCATCTTATCCAGTCTCACAAAAGAGGTAATTTCCGTTTTTTTCTTATCTCCTTTTCTCTCATTCATTCTGTGATCCAATCTTAACGCCAAATCAATCATAGCGGTACATGTCCCTGGTTGCGGTTCTACCTGAGCAATGGCATCCTTTAATTCATCCTTCAAACCCTGATAGAATAGAACCGTCTGTTTCTCAGGCCACTCTGTCTCAATCACTAACCTATTAAACTGAGTCACATAAGTCACAAGATCTCTACTACCCTGTTTCAAATTCAACAATTCCTTATCCTGTGCCAAAGATACCTCCCGGCGATCAAATAATCTACCAAACTGTGCCAGGAACGCATCCCAATTATATAACAATGGGTCATCCTTTTGAACTAGTGGCATAGCCCAAGCTGCTGCGTCCCCCATTAAATAAGAAATCACAAATGCAGTTCGAGCCTGTATTGTTTCAAAGGCTGTAGATTTACAAAGAAAATGCAATCTACATTGAGTCAAGAACATCATGTACTTGCGAGGATCTCCTGAAAAACGTTCAGGGGCTGCCAATGGTACACTGCTGGGAGGTTGCACGATTACTGTAGCATTCTTATTAGAAACTACTTCCCTGGGCCTTGCAGAAGACCCACTTGGCCCTTCCAAAGGGGTTTGCTGAGCCACTAAACCTTGTACTTGTGCCTTTAACGTGTCCGACTCTTGACGGGCCTGTGCCAGTTCTACCTGAATATCCTGTAAGGCCTTTAAAACATCGGTCAAAGGCGGAGGTGTCGAATCCATTGGCTTGGGTGGTTGTAAGTATCCCAATATGGGGGTGGCTTATTATGTCTAAACACACACTTACTTGGAGGAGAGAATCAACACTCTCCCCCGAACCACAGAAGCCGAATGAATTCGACCCTCCCACCGTGGTTGGCACAGGTGCCTGAAGTGTAACACAGGACACCACGTGGCAGCCAATGGGGGGAAGAGGAGTTAGGGAGAGGTTGTGGATGGGGAGGGGAAGTTAGGGAAACCGGGAAAAGGGTTAGGACAAAACCTAAGTTGGATAGGTAGGGGGGAGCACTGGGGAAAAACCCTTCCTTTCATATACCTGTATATCCTAGTTCCTGACACACTGTAACATTGACTACATGAATATCCAGTAACATAGATCAGGACACACCTTAATACGTATGCCCCTGACTTCAGAACAAACATAGAGCACAAAACATGCACATGTAGTAGCAAGCGGGATGAACACAGGACAGTGGAACTTTTCCCATCAATGAAAAAACGAAACACATGGCCCGTAGGGCAAGCTTGCTACTGCAATACATAAACACATAAATGCATATCCTTGCGGTTTAACCAGACAAACTAATACACATCATCACCCCATGAGAGTGATTACTCTTGTCACCCTTAATGAGCTGTATTCGAGAGAATATGCCCCAAAAATGTTCCGTAATGTCCTCGTGTCTTATTACACAAAACCAATTGCTTTATCCCCAAATTCAGCCCTTCCGTGATTGCCAAGTATCAGCTTCATGCGAGAGAAAACATATGCATCATAAGCTCCCACCCCGCAATGCCTTCTGCACTTACATGAGCTCCGAGGGCCCCGCGGGACTCCTCGGAGGATTAGTAGCACGCTGAAAATGCTGCCGCAGTTCCGCATGCAACTCAGTGCAAGAGAACGCTCGAAACCTCGTGTAGCTTTGGGGCAGAGCTTTGCTGTCCATGGTTTCCTCAGAGTTTCATAAGGACATGGACTACCACTGGTCTGACAGGGCCGAAGGCGGGTTCAGAGGGGTTTGTAGACAGGCTCGCCGGTGCCCCCTGAATCATGGGCGAGCCCTCTGAAAACTCGGGGTTTTGTTCTTAGGGCGTCGGGGGCATTCCCTTACATAGTGCCCGTTTAACCCGCAATAAAAGCAGGCGTTATCCGCCCTCCGGCGTTCTCGCTCGGATGGTGTTATCGGGCTTCGGATACCACCTATTTGCATGGGTTAGGAAGGGGTGGTAGAAGAGGCTTGGCCGGACTGGCTAGTGAACATTGTTTCTGTCCTTCTCTCGGATCTCCTTGCGTCGATCTGTAAAGCGAGATCCACCAGATCCGAAAACACCGAGGGAAGGGCAGGAACCACTGAAAGCGCATCCTTCATGGTGTTACATAAGCCACGGTAGAACACAATCGCCTTTTTCTCCTCTGGCCAGGAAGTCTCAGCGGCGAGTTGGTTATACCGAGCGATGTATTCTATCAATGATAGTTTACCCTGTGTTAGGTCCAGGAGTTCCAGATCCCTTGATTGAGCCTTATAGCGTGTATCAAAGACTTTGGCCATTTCTGTAATGAGAAGATCAAAATCATACAAAGCGGGATGATCGTTTTCCAACATTGGATTTGCCCAGGTGGCCGCCACCCCAGATAAATGCGACAGAAGAAATGCGGCCTTTGTGACTGAATCGGGGAAAGCCAAGGGTCTGCACAAGAAGTGAAGCTTGCATTGATTAATGAAAGTACGACACTTCCGAGGGTCCCCCTGGTAGCGTTCTGGGGCGGCAAGAGGAATGGGTGTTGGAAGTAACACAGGAGTGGGTACAGAGGCCGGAACAGGTGCTGGCTGATCCGGGGGGGCTGAGTCGCCGAATTCGGCGTCTGGGGGCAATGGGTAACGCGTGCTCTGTAAGGCGTCAAGACGGTCATGTATGGCGGTCGTGGCGGCGGCCATGTCGGTCCTGAGGGCCGCCACTGCTTGCATCAAAGCGGTCACTGGGTCCCCGGTGGAGGGATTCATACTCTGGATGACCAAAAAAAAAAGGCTTCACAGTCTGTTACGCAGTTGTTGGTCGTGCAGACTATGGGCTATCCCTCTGTCCCCAAGTATCAGACTGACAACCACGGTAATACCGCCAGAGTGATGTTTAGGGCCAAAGGTGGTAGTCCGTAGAGTCAGGACGCGGGAACAACCGGAAGAACCCCTGGAGCGCTGCAAGGTAAGGTATATGGTTATGTAATAGTACAGAGTGCAGTAATCTAAGTGTAAACATCCAAAGCACTGAAATACCTGTGAGTGCTGGAGCGTTGTCCCAGGGAGACTGACGTAGGCGTCAGACAGTGGTTTGAAAGTGGCAGCAGGTCCGGGCAGATGTGGCAGCAGGTCCGGGCAGGTGACCACCTAAGGCAGGACCGAAGTCCCGATGTAACACGTGATCCGTAGAGTATACCAGAGCAGTCCGAGATCAAAAACAGGAGATCCAAGGTAGAAGAAGGGCTAAACACAAGGCAGTCCGTAGGGCAGAGCGTAGGTCGGCAACAGTGGATCCAAGTTCCAAGGCAAGTAAAGGGCCAAGACACGAAGCAATCCGTTAGGGCAAAGTAGTTCGGCAGCAAAGTATCCAAGGTTCCAAAGCAGGCAAGGGTTAGGCACTGAGCGGTCCGTAGAACAAAGCCGTGGTCCGACAAAGGAAAGAGTCCTGAAACGAAGCGTGAGCGACACGTGATCCGGAAGAGAACAGCTGTGAAGCAACGCTTTCCGTAACCGGACTCCTTTTATCCATCGAAAGGAAACACGTGACAACTGTCACGTGACGCATGTAACCAAAGCGTTGCAGTATTGCTAGGCAACGAGTCACGTGCTCCGCGCCGCGCTGTGTCGCGCAGTTCTCCGTGAATGGTGTGTGTTCCTGTGATGAAGGAGCCTCCAGTTCGCTTGCCACAAACGTGAAGGGCGATACACTCCAGCCTTGCCAAGCATGCCATGCCGTGCCCTATAGCGTGAAACATGATGAGGCAATAAGGTACCCCTGTCGGGACGTGTGTGTTTGGGTGCTGGTTGGGAAGAGGCTGTGGACGTGGAGGGGCGTGTCTTCATAGGAAGAGTAGTAGCCTGTGCGGGGAGCGGTGTGACAATATCACAGTAATGGTACAAACATTCATTGTATAATACCACAGCTTCAACCATGAAAGTCGAAGTATAAACACTCACTCCATACAACTACAAATCCAACCTTAACACTTCAACTATGGTATTAATATAACCTGCCTAATACTTGAAGTGAGTGTTAAGGAAACGGGCAAGCTAAATGTAAAGAATGTAGGTGAAACTACATTAGGGGTCAAAGGCATTCTCTAAATGTACATTTAGAAAAATGCCACTGAGCCCTTCCCAACTTCATCTTTTTTGGTGTGATGTGCCTTTTGGTGTCCAGTGTTGGAAAACGCTGCTGCTCTAGCCATTGTGCTCCATGCCTATCTTTTGTGAGGTGGACCTCGATTAGACCTCAATGGATTTGACTTCTTCATGTTTGTTTACGGAGACTCCGCATTTTGCATCCAACTTGAATGGCAGAAAAGAACAATCTGAGGACGGTTGACGCATGAAGGATCAGAGGCACCCGTACACGTAGGATAAGGTATAGTGTAAATTATGCACCTGTCGATGCCCACATATTCAAATTTAAAAAACATGTAATATTCTGCACCAACCACTATATTGTGGCCTATGCAAAGCATGTGACTTTAAGCAGATACAAGCCACAGAAAGACGATTACTGTTAAGTAATATTTGCCATATAGAGTGACGAATCTAGGGAATTCGTCCCTTCTACCCACGGGGGAGCCACACCCTTTGGGACTTGGGGCTACGCAAAACCTTCCCTATGGGACAATGCAAGCAGGATCCCACTGTGGGTGACCACCCATTGGAGGGACAAGAATCTCCAGTTAAGTGTTTTATTCCACCTCCCTTTTCTTCAGGAGGCTTTGTTGGTTACATGGGGATTGAAAAGGGCAGTAATGTACAGGACAATTAAGTGTTGATGACTTGGTATCTGACTCAAACTTGCTGCTGCGCTTTCATGAAGGGAGGAACAAATTAATGATCCCCTTTCCTTCTAGGGACAAACATAAAACACCCTGGATTCAACACAGAGCGAGAGAATCAGCTGGAGAGCAAAAAATGCTGGCTTGCCCAAGCACGCAGAGAAGGGGAGGAACCTGGAGGAGGAACAACGCCATCAACATGGTGGGTGGAGGATCGAGGAAGCCTATGAAATACTGCTGCTTGGTCAAAGGAGGGGAGTGTGGAGCAGCCAAAGGAAGCAAAGCTGAGCCAGAAGCAGCGGGGCCAGTGTCCTGCCCAAGCAACATCAAAATTGCACACACAGGGAATATGTGGTCAAGCCATCATATTTCTGTTGCAGAGGGTTAAAGGCTTATCGAGCACAAAGAAAGGAAAAGCCTCTTCGCTTTGTACATTAATTTAAATTAACAGAATTTATCAACAAAGATCAAGTTGCAAATATTATTTAATTTATTGTTTATTTCTACAATTACTCGAACATTTTTGAATTCATCTTTTATTATTATTAATTTATAATGCGCAACCAAGGGTGGCCCGGAGGCATACGGGCGCAAATCAGATAGAAGAGAGGGTCTAAAAAGGCGTGGGTAGATTATCTGAACAAATGAGTTGAGTTTTTTTCTTTATTCTTTAGCAGAGCCGGAATTTTTTATATCAGAAGGTAGAGAGTTCCAAGTAATAGGGGCGCTTGAACAAAAAGCGCCCCTGTATTAAAATTTCCAGAGAGGTTTTTGGGACCTCAAGATTTCGATCTCCATTTGAACAAAGAGATCGTTTTATAGGCTTAAGTTTTAGCCTCTTGATTAGATAAGTAGGTACGTCACCGGTCAGAGCATTAAATGTGATCGTTAGGAGTCTAAATATCACCCTTTGCTCGATGGGCAGCCAATGTAAGTCTCTTCTTATCTCACAGACATGCGTATACTTTCTTAGGCCCATTATAGCTTGTATAGAACTATTCTGGACAACCTGAAGCTTATTCAATTCTGCTTTGTTTATACCAATAAGGAAAGAGCTGCAGTAATCCAATTTTGCTGATATGATAGCTCTTCCAATGGTTTCACATGCTTTCTGTGACAGTAAAGGTCGTATACGAGCCAGGAGTCGAATATAGTATGCAGGTGAAGATACTAAATTGTTTACATGCGCTGACATACACTTAAAGATTGCTCGAAGGTGACTCAGAGAGTCTTTATTTTTTCCTTCACTTGAATGACACGGTTATCGATGTTAAACGACTGATAATCTAATGTCAATTTGTCGAGCCTTGATTAGACCCAATCAGTTGTTAGGGAGAATTCTCTTAAAAAGCTAATTTCCCTTACCTATGGAGTCCCCCAGCAGCTTTGCTGGATTTCAAGGGTTTCATTGTTTTACTCCTGCTAAGAGTGAGACTCTCTTTACCACTCTAAGGCATATGTATGATGTGTGTTTCAGGCTATTTCTGTGCTTATGGGCTATGGAGTTTCTCTCACTCCATGGGTATCATCTTTTTACATGTGTCTTACACAGCACCCTCAGTGTAGTAACACAGGGGTGTCATAGTGACCCCCAAACATAGACTCCATACCCTGGGACTGACTACTGTCTCCCAGGGCATACAAAGTTACCATTGACTTTGCTAGTCAATAGTTATGAACAAAACCAGTACAACCCATTTTACTATGGAGGTATTGGGAAGGGTTAATAGTTTTTCACTGGTGTTCATTTTCGAGAGGGTACTGTCCAGTCCCTCTCTCTAAAGTTTCTGGCTGGTGTCAGTGGTTACTACCCTAAATATTCGACCGCAAATATTTTCCAATGGATTTTCCCGTTGTTCGAGGCTACCAATTTTACTGACAGCCTCTTACGTACTGCCGGGTTATTTTAATATTAACTTTAATCCAGTGTTTTTTATTGCCAGATCTTTAATAATATTTCTTTCTCGTGTTTTTCTCTATAATCCTAACCCAGGTCGGGGATCCTTCGTTCGTCCTTTTGGCGGGCTTCTGCCCAGAAGCCCTCCTTTCGGCGCCACTGAGTCTGGGGTAGACAGGATGAGTGGGAGGGGGAATAGGCACCCTAGACCGGGTTGCCTACGCAACCCAAGTCGCAATCTGCCCTGATAGGCTGGGGCGTTCTCCTTCCAGGATAGCCACCCCACTGTGTGAGTGACAGCTAGGCTGTATGAATGGGTTTTTTTCTGCATAAATGCAGGGACCTGCGGACTGGAAGACAGAAGTCTCCACTGGACCTGAGAAATCCGAAGAGGAGAGAAGCCAAAGACATCTGCAACGACTGAACCACCGGTGAAGCCCTGCTGCAGATCCTCACCACTTTTCTCCAACGACAAGAGAAGATCTTCACCTGCAAGAGCCTCTTCCCTTGAGCTGGTGGGACCAACCAGTTCGCCAATCGCCTTCCAGAACCTGCCTTGGTCGAATCGCCAGTGCCAAGCACTAGGAGACCGGATAGCCAGGCACCCGTCCACCACCACCGCGATTTAAAGGAGCGTACCTTTTATTTCGTTTTGGCAGCACCGCGGCTGGCTTCATCCCTGGGCGGTGCAGTAACTCGACTCTTCCTCCACGACGAGAGCCTCTCTTCCTCTCCTGGATCTCCCAAACTGCAGGAACTGCCAGGAACTACCGCCACCGCAGGAGCCTCTTCCACTTTTAAGGTACATTGTTCCGCCAGGCCTCCTGTTTGGCTGGGTACTGCTAAAGGTGTTTTAAATCCTTTACTTACCTGCTGGGCTGGCCGTACCTATCATCTAACATTGTCTTTCTACCTTCTGCACCCTCTGTTTCAATCGTTAAACAAAGACTTGACTGCAGCTACTAGAACCGTTTGAACCCAGGCACATGGCCTTGTACCACTGACTCTGGCACAGGCCTATTGACTCTGGCTAGATCTGTTACAACTGCCTTCTTTAGATTGCTTCTCATCAAGAAATGTGTTGGTGCACCTAAACTCTTATAACCACCTTTCCTTCCCCTTTATATATTATTAAAGTGCCATTTTGCTCGGTTTTCACCTAAGTATTGCTGATGCTAAAGTACTACCTTGCTTAACTTGTTCACAATCCAATTGGGAAGTGTTGCTGGTGTGTTTAGGAGTCTAGCCCTGTATAACTTGACCTTTCCCTCCCTCTGAAGAAATTGTTAAAGTGCCATTTCTGCTTGGTTTATACTGTGCCGTTTTGCTCAGTTTTTACTCTTGCTGAAACTTCTCTACAATTTAATTAGGGAGTTGTGTATACTTTCTTGACTGTTTTAACTTGCTTTAAGGATAGTGATTTGTGTGTGGAGTTAAGAGTGTGTAAAATAAATGTATATATTCTTTTTGATTCAAAGCTTTGGTCCGTGTTTCCTTGTTCCATAGTGCTGTGATCCTATGGTGTAAACTCTGAATACTGCTCATCTCCCTCTTGAGATAAGTCTGACTGCTCAGCCACAGCTACCAACTAAATCTGTGTGGTACAGACTGATACCAAAGGGGATGTATTGCATATGCCCGTAGTCTTAATCTTCTGTAGTGCTCCCTAAGGGAACTGCACAGGATTCTGCCATCCGTATCAGCTCTGTTTTCCCTGGATTCAGGGCCATGCCATTTGCATCCATCCATTTACGGATTAAATCATATATTTCAGCTACTGTCCTGGCATCCTGGTTGTAGTTCCCTGTAAGGTAATAAGGCAGTGCGAATCATCTGCGTAAATCGAAAAACATATGCCCTTATTTTCTAAATCATCAAAAAAAGAAACTGTAAAAAAGGTTGTACAGAATCGGGGATAGGGCTGCCCCCTGAGGTATCCCATAATTCATGGTTATAGGGTCTGCCTGAGCTTGTTTACTACAAACCCGAATTGTTCTTGCACCAAGGAAAGATAACATCCAATTCTTAGCGTTAACGCTAAAATGTACTCTTTACTCCAAACGTTCCAGAAGGAGTTGGTGATCGACCAAGTCGAATGCCACCGAGAGGTCTAAGGATATCAGAAGCATTGTGGACCCTTCATTAATTTTTATCATCATGTTAGATTTGAGTTCTAATAGGGCTGACTCTGTACTATAACCTGGGCGGAAGTGTGACAGTCTGTTGTTCAGTATGGTGTGTTCATTGATAAAAGAAGCCAATTGATCATAGGCCGCCATATCCTTGATTTTTAAAATAAAGGGGGAGTTGGTGATGGGCTGGTAATTCTTTGCTTCTCCCGGATCTAAATCAGGTTTCTTCAGGAGGGGGTTGATCCATGACCCTTTGAGTCCATGACTATTCAGAACTACACCCTCTCTGAATGATGTATTCATGATTTTTGTAAGGGATCAGATGAATAAATCGGAACATACTTTATAAGAGGTTGCTGGAAATAAATCGCCTTTACATGTGGATGGCTTTAGTTTAGCGAGCACAGTCCTTAGATCATCCTCCAATATATTTTTTTTTAAATCAAAATCTGGTAAATCTTGTTTCTTTTTGAGGACTCGAGCCTCAACTGTATCCATCACAGTGTCTGACTCCTTTATATTTTTCTCGATACCCTCTTTTATTTTGGTAGTCTTGTCTATCATAGCCTGTTGGATTACTGTACACCAGGCTTGATTTTTATCTATTTTAACTTGGCGTGTCGCCTCTGGTTTTTCCAATTCTCTCAGAATTGTAAAGATTTCCTTTGGATCATGTTGGGCCTTGGATAGCCGGGCTTCATAGGATAGATTTTTTGCCTTAATGACTGCTTTTTTAAAGGTGTAAGCCGCATCAGAGTACAAACGTTTATCTTCCTCTGTTTTTGTATTCTACCATTTATAAAATGCTTTTCTTTTTAGGATTCTTAGTTCTTTAAGATTTTCAGTAAACCAATTATTTTTTACATGATTGGTAACTTTGCGTCTTTTCAGGGGTGCAAGTGCCTCCATGTCGGCTGCAAGCAAGTCTAACTAGTTATCCGTCAATTTTTTGACTTCCATGTTATGTGTGACTTCTTGGGTCATGGGGTTTATCCAATCCTTCATTGCCTCTTGGGTCACCTTCCTCATATTTCATGAGGTAATCCAGTTATATGTGTGGGCTTCTGGCTTAATCTGAGATGGTTTATCCACATCAAATTTGATAAACAAATGATCCGACCAAGGGCATTCTGATATATTAGGTGTACTAATGTCTACATTTGTTGAAAGAACCCAATCTAATATATTACCTTTAACATGTGTGGGTAATACTATGTGGTGTATAAAGCCTATATTCTGCGTAAAACTATCAAGTTCTTTGGCTGTTTTGTCTTTACTATCATTCTTCCATAGATTAAAATCCCCTAATATAATCCAATCTTTTTCAACACACAATTCATATAAATTTATAAATTAACAGCACGATGCTAAAAAACGAGTGCTATAGCCTGTCAATCTACCACCACACAATCGCATCATACCAGTCACTACACTGCATTCATACGGTACTAAATTTTAACAACACTACGGGGTCCAGGAATGAACCTCATGTGTGAAATACATTCAAAAGTCAATGTGCCATTTCTTTCACGGTGGCCTGTATCACATTTGATTTTTAGATGCACATTAAGCCTTTCAGACTTGAGAAAATGGACGCAGTTGAGTCCAAATGAAGATTCACTATCGTCGACTCGCTTTTCTGCTTTGAGGTCTTTTGTGGATTGCATCGACCAGCCATCATCTGGACAAAACAAATTCAATCAATATGGGTGCATCACAATATTTAGAAAAAGGAAACATACATACACATTTTGAAAACTGCCCTACTGCGATACGTCAAAAACATTTTAGAGTGCTACCTTTATCTATCAACTTAGTGTGGATATCACCACTTCAAGCTCTACATCACAGCCCATGCCAGGCTGGGAGTGCTGAGAGGTCAGCAATGCGAGGTGGACAACTTTATACATCACAGCGCATGCTAGACTGGGAGGGTCAACAATGCGAGGTGGATGACTTTATACATCACAGCCCATGTCAGACTGGGAGCGCTGAGGGGTCAGCAATGCGAGGTGGACGACTTTATACATCACAGCCCATGCCAGACTGGTAGCGCTGAGGGGTCAGCAATGCGAGGTGGATGACTTTATACATCACAGCCCATGTCAGACTGGGAGCGCTGAGGGGTCAGCAATGTGAGGTGGACGACTTTATACATCACAGCTCATGCCAGACTAGGAGCGCTGAGGGGGTCAGCAATGCGAGGTGGACTACTTTATACATCACAGCCCATGCCAGACTGGGAGAGCTGAGGGGTCAGCAATGCCAGGTGGACGACTTTATACATCACAGCCCATGCCAGACTGGGAGAGGTTAGGGGTCAGCAATGCGAGGTGGACGACTTTATACATCACAGCCGATGCCAGACTGGGAGCGCTGAGGGGTCAGCAATGCGGGGTCAGCAATGCGAGGTGGACGACTTTATACATCACAGCCCATGCCAGACTGGGAGCGCTGAGGGGTCAGCAATGCGAGGTGGACAGACTGGGAGGGCTGAGGGGTCAGCAATGCGAGCTGGGGGGTCAGCAATGCGAGGTGGACGACTTTATACATCACAGCCCATGCCAGACTGGGAGCGCTGAGGGGTCAGCAATGTGAGGTGGACGACTTTATACATCACAGCCCATGCCAGACTGGGAGCGCTGAGGGGTCAGCAATGCGAGGTGGACGACTTTATACATCACAGCCCATGCCAGACTGGGAGCGCTGAGGGGTCAGCAATGCGAGGTGGACGACTTTATACATCACAGCCCATGCCAGACTGGGAGCGCTGAGGGGTCAGCAATGCGAGGTGGACGACTTTATACATCACAGCCCATGCCAGACTGGGAGAGGTGAGGGGTCAGCAATGCGAGGTGGACGACTTTATACATCACAGCCCATGCCAGACTGGGAGCGCTGAGGGGTCAGCAATGCGAGGTGGACGACTTTATACATCACAGCCCATGCCAGACTGGGAGCGCTGAGGGGTCAGCAATGCGAGGTGGACGACTTTTATACATCACAGCCCATGCCAGAGTGGGAGCGCTGAGGGGTCAGCAATGCGAGGTGGACGACTTTTATACATCACAGCCCATGCCAGACTGGGAGCGCTGAGGGGTCAGCAATGCGAGGTGGATGACTTTATACATCACAGCCCATGCCAGACTGGGAGCGCTGAGGGGTCTGCAATGCGAGGTGGACGACTTTATACATCACAGCCTATGCCAGACTGGGAGCGCTGAGGGGTCAGCAATGTGAGGTGGACGACTTTATACATCACAGCCCGTATCAGACTGGGAGTGCTGAGGGGTCAGCAATGCGAGGTGGACACTTTTTGATTATTGTTCAAAACATAGATAGATGAATGGGGAATGATTTAGGAGTAATGTTGACGTATAGGCTATACGTCAACTTTACTCCTAAATCGTTCCCCATATAGGTGGATAAATAGTGTATTCTATATTTGATTTACACATTTAATGCTCTCCTTCCTGTTTTCTACAAGCTCCCAGAGAAGCAATCCTGCTGTGGACACAGTGTGGAGAGGTGAGTCCATTATGGACTGCTGTGGACACAGTGTGGAGAGGGGAACCCATTATTGACTGCTGTGGACACAGTGTGGAGAGGGGAGTCCATTATGGACTGCTGTGGACACAGTGTGGAGAGGGGAACCCATTATGGACTGCTTTGGACAGTGTGGAGAGGGGAGTCCATTATGGACTGCTCTGGACAGTGTGGAGAGGTGGACACAGTGTGGAGAGGTGAGTCCATTATGGACTGCTGTGGACACAGTGTGGAGCGGGGAACCCATTATGGACTGCTGTGGACACAGTGTGGAGAGGGGAGTCCATTATGGACTGCTGTGGACACAGTGTGGAGAGGTGGACACAGTGTGGAGAGGGGAGTCCATTATGGACTGCTGTGGACACAGTGTGGAGAGGGGAGTCCATTATGGACTGCTGTGGACACAGTGTGGAGAGGTGAGTCCATTGTGGACTGCTGTGGACACAGTGTGGAGAGGTGAGTCCATTGTGGACTGCTGTGGACACAGTGTGGAGAGGTGAGTCCATTATGGACTACTGTGGACACAGTGTGGAGAGGGGAACCCATTATGGACTGCTGCGGACACAGTGTGGAGAGGAGTGCATTATGGACTGCTGCGGACACAGTGTGGAGAGGGGAGTCCATTATGGACTGCTGTGGACACAGTGTGGAGAGGGGAACCCATTATGGACTGCTGTGGACAGTGTGGAGAGGCGAGTCCATTATGGACTGTTGTGGACACAGTGTGGAGAGGGAAACCCATTATGGACTGTTGTGGACACAGTGTGGAGAGGGGAGTCCATTATGGACTGCTGTGGACACAGTGTGGAGAGGTGGACACAGTGTGGAGAGGGGAGTCCATTATGGACTGCTGTGGACACAGTGTGGAGAGGTGGACACAGTGTGGAGAGGGGAGTCCATTATGGACTGCTGTGGACACAGTGTGGAGAGGTGGACACAGTGTGGAGAGGGGAGTCCATTATGGACTGCTGTGGACACAGTGTGGAGAGGTGGACACAGTGTGGAGAGGGGGAGTCCATTATGGACTGGTGTGGACACAGTGTGGAGATGGGAGCCCATTATGGACTGCTGTGGACACAGTGTGGAGAGGGGAGCCCATTATGGACTGCTGTGGACACAGTGTGGAGAGGTGAGTCCATTATGGACTGCTGTGGACACAGTGTGGAGAGGGGAGTCCATTATGGACTGCAGTGGACATTGTGGAGAGGCGAGTCCATTATGGACTGCTGTGGACACAGTGTGGAGAGGTGGACACAGTGTGGAGAGGGGGAGTCCATTATGGACTGCTGTGGACACAGTGTGGAGCGGTGAGTCCATTATGGACTGCTGTGGACACAGTGTGGAGAGGCGAGTCCATTATGGACTGCTGTGGACACAGTGTGGAGAGGTGAATCCATTATGGACTGCTGTGGACACAGTGTGGAGAGGGGAGTCCATTATGGACTGCTGTGGACACAGTGTGGAGAGGTGGACACAGTGTGGAGTGGGGAACCCATTATGGACTGCTGTGGACACAGTGTGGAGAGGGGAGTCCATTATGGACTGCTGTGGACACAGTGTGGAGAGGTGAATCCATTATGGACTGCTGTGGACACAGTGTGGACAGGGGAGTCCATTATGGACTGCTGTGGACACAGTGTGGAGAGGTGAATCCATTATGGACTGCTGTGGACACAGTGTGGACAGGGGAGTCCATTATGGACTGCTGTGGACACAGTGTGGAGAGGTGAGCCCATTATGGACTGCTGTGGACACAGTGTGGAGAGGTGAGTCCATTATGGACTGCTGTGGACACAGTGTGGAGAGGGGAGTCCATTATGGACTGCTGTTGACACAGTGTGGAGAGGTGGACACAGTGTGGAGCGGGGAACCCATTATGGACTGCTGTGGACACAGTGTGGAGAGGGGAGTCCATTATGGACTGCTGTGGACACAGTGTGGAGAGGTGGACACAGTGTGGAGAGGGGAGTCTATTATGGACTGCTGTGGACACAGTGTGGAGAGGGGAACCCATTATGGACTGCTGTGGACACAGTGTGGAGAGGGGATTCTATTATGGACTGCTGTGGACACAGTGTGGAGAGGGGAGTCCATTATGGACTGATGTGGTCACAGTGTGGAGAGGGGAGTCCATTATGGACTGCTGTGGACATGGCGTGGAGAGTGGAGTCCATTATGGACTGCTGTGGACATGGCGTGGAGAGTGGAGTCCATTATGGACTGCTGTGGACACAGTGAGTGGAGTCCATTATGGACTGCTGTGGACACCGTGTGGAGAGGGGAGTCCATTATGGACTGCTGTGGTCACAGTGTGGAGAGGGGAGTCCATTATGGACTGCTGTGGACACAGTGTGGAGAGGGGAGTCCATTATGGACTGCTGTGGACATGGCGTGGAGAGTGGAGTCCATTATGGACTGCTGTGGACACAGTGTGGAGAGGTGAATCCATTATGGACTGCTGTGGACACAGTGTGGAGAGGGGAGTCCATTATGGACTGCTGTGGTCACGGTGTGGAGAGGGGAGTCCATTATGGACTGCTGTGGACACAGTGTGGAGAGGGGAGTCCATTATGGACTGCTGTGGACACAGTGTGGAGAGGGGAGTCCATTATGGACTGCTGTGGACACAGTGTGGAGAGGTGAATCCATTATGGACTGCTGTGGACACAGTGTGGACAGGGGAGTCCATTATGGACTGCTGTGGACACAGTGTGGAGAGGTGAGTCCATTATGGACTGCTGTGGACACAGTGTGGAGAGGTGAGTCCATTATGGACTGCTGTGGACACAGTGTGGAGAGGGGAGTCCATTATGGACTGCTGTTGACACAGTGTGGAGAGGTGGACACAGTGTGGAGCGGGGAACCCATTATGGACTGCTGTGGACACAGTGTGGAGAGGGGAGTCCATTATGGACTGCTGTGGACACAGTGTGGAGAGGTGGACACAGTGTGGAGAGGGGAGTCTATTATGGACTGCTGTGGACACAGTGTGGAGAGGGGAACCCATTATGGACTGCTGTGGACACAGTGTGGAGAGGGGATTCTATTATGGACTGCTGTGGACACAGTGTGGAGAGGGGAGTCCATTATGGACTGATGTGGTCACAGTGTGGAGAGGGGAGTCCATTATGGACTGCTGTGGACATGGCGTGGAGAGTGGAGTCCATTATGGACTGCTGTGGACATGGCGTGGAGAGTGGAGTCCATTATGGACTGCTGTGGACACAGTGAGTGGAGTCCATTATGGACTGCTGTGGACACCGTGTGGAGAGGGGAGTCCATTATGGACTGCTGTGGTCACAGTGTGGAGAGGGGAGTCCATTATGGACTGCTGTGGACACAGTGTGGAGAGGGGAGTCCATTATGGACTGCTGTGGACATGGCGTGGAGAGTGGAGTCCATTATGGACTGCTGTGGACACAGTGTGGAGAGGTGAATCCATTATGGACTGCTGTGGACACAGTGTGGAGAGGGGAGTCCATTATGGACTGCTGTGGTCACGGTGTGGAGAGGGGAGTCCATTATGGACTGCTGTGGACACAGTGTGGAGAGGGGAGTCCATTATGGACTGCTGTGGACACAGTGTGGAGAGGGGAGTCCATTATGGACTGCTGTGGACACAGCGTGGAGAGGGGAATCCATTATGGACTGCTAATCCCTTCAATCCACTGCACCGGTGGCAGGGTAGCAGTGCCGTCCTGCTGCTATCTACCTGTGGGCCAGAGATTGGGAAGGGATATGAGGCCAGCCCGTGTTTTAGGGCACACCTTTGCCCAGGGCCACGTCTAATCCTGGCAGGGTGGGTCGGGGGAGGTTGGACCAATCACCATGCTGCGCTGGACAGAGACCCTTCTCATGAGAAGCACCGGTGAGCGATCCATGACGAGGAGGCTCGTGGCCAATTGGTTGACGTCTGATGACGCAGCCGTCATCACCCGGAGGGGCCAGTAGGCATTGGCACGTGCAAATAGTCCTTGAATGCATGCCAAGGCAATCAAGGTGTGCCAGCTGTTCTGGGAGGGAAATTTGCAGCGGCACCAATAGAAAGTGGGATTCAGGCACAGGCGCGCGTCTATTGTGTGCAATTGGGGAATGCGTACAGATGTGGCCATGTGTTTGATAAAGGCGACAGAAATCTATGCCCACCGCTCTTAGTATCAGATCACATATATGAAAAGGGGGCACTTGCAGATACTCCTGGGGAACTGGACCATTTCTGCAGAACTGCATTATGGGACTTCAAATTCCTGGACCGATCCCATGTCATAAGGCAATGTGGGGAAGGTCAAAAGCCAGGGGGCGACCACATAAGGTGGACCTTATCAAGAATCGCGCAGGGGACAATTAATATAGAACATCCGATATTGCAGAAACGTTCCATCATTTTACAGAGAATGCTATGCACTCAGTCCGAACAGAGAATTCAGGGACACCTGGAACTATACTAGTTATTTTAGTTATTTTATTGTTCATTTATAACGTGCTTAATACCAGGGAGTGGTTTGCGCCGCGCTGTCTTGCTTCCAAGACAAACTCGTTGCCCCTGAGCTATCACAGTAGCAGCGAGGCGGCCTCTGTCGGGAAATCACGCTAGCAGCGATTGCAGCTGTGGTGCGGTATCTCCCAGGATCAAGGGCCCCAGGGCCCCAGGGCCAGACGGTATATCGACAGAGTTCTATAAGACCTATGTTCAGATACCGGCTCCCTATTGGCTTAGTATGTACATAGAATCCATCTCTGGGGGCATTCTCCCCTCGACCCTTCACGAGGCGGCAATTGCGATTCTGCTTAAGGAGGGGAAGCCGGCGGACGAGTGCGCGTCGTACCACCCAATTTCCCTTATTAATGTGGACAAGAAAATGTATGCAAACCTCCCCTGGCTACCACCAGACTGTTGCGCCTCATGCCGAGTTTGGCCCTGGCCGATCAATCTGGCTTTGTCCCAGGGAGAAACCCCTTGTTTAGCTTGAGAAGATGCTTTGCGCTGCCGACTGCCCTGGACCAACATGTTGCGCCGGTGTCAGTGCTCTTAGATGCAGAGAAGGCCCTTCCTGGTCCTAGTACTTTAAAAAAAAGAAATTGGCTGTGTCCTGTATTCATGAGTGCAGTGCCACCTCTGTATAATGCTCCACTGGCAGCTCTCAGGTTCTCTGCAGTTAGGTTGGGGAACTGGACAGGGCTGCACCCTCTCTCCTTTGTTTGCTCTGACCAAGGAGCCGCTTGTGGCCCTGTCAAAAGAGCAGCAATTATACAGAGGGATACAATTGTATTTGCACAGACTCATTATCTCGCTTTATGCAGACGACATAATGTTGTTTATAAAAGAGCCCAAGGATAATCCGAATCCAGTGATGAGACGGGTGATCAGGTCTGCTCCGAATCCAGTGATGAGACGGGTGATCAGGTCTGGTCTGAATCCAGTGATGAGGCTGGTGATCAGGTCTGGTCTGAATCCATTGATGAGACGGGTGATCAGGTCTGGTGTGAATCCAGTGAAGAGACGGGTGATCAGGTCTGGTCTGAATCCAGGGATGGGACGGGTGATCAGGTCTGGTCTGAATCCAGTGATGAAACGGGTGATCAGGTCTGGTCTGAATCCAGTGATGAGACGGGTGATCAGGTCTGGTGTGAATCCAGTGAAGAGACGGGTGATCAGGTCTGGTCTGAATCCAGGGATGGGACGGGTGATCAGGTCTGGTCTGAATCCAGGGATGGGACGGGTGATCAGGTCTGGTCTGAATCCAGTGATGAAACGGGTGATCAGGTCTGGTCTGAATCCAGGGATGGGACGGGTGATCAGGTCTGGTCTGAATCCAGTGATGAGGCTGGTGATCAGGTCTGGTCTGAATCAATTGATGAGACGGGTGATCAGGTCTGGTGTGAATCCAGTGAAGAGACGGGTGATCAGGTCTGGTCAGAATCCATTGATGAGACGGGTGATCAGGTCTGGTCTGAATCCAGTGATGAAACGGGTGATCAGGTCTGGTCTGAATCCAGGGATGGGACGGGTGATCAGGTCTGGTCTGAATCCAGTGATGAGATGGGTGATCAGGTCTGGTCTGAATTCAGTGATGAGACTGGTGATCAGGTCTGGTCTGAATCCAGTGATGAGACTGGTGATCAGGTTTGCTGAAGTCTCAGGCCATAAAATGAACCATGGGATGTCTGTGGTTTTCCCGCTAACTGCTGAGCCGCTACCATACCATACGATGTTGGGTTCAAATGGGAATGGGATATTTGGGAATTGCAATATCCAGAGATCCAGATGTACTTTACTGAGAAAATGATGGCAGAGCAATTGACACCCTCAAGGAGCCAGTACAGAGGTGGTGTACCTACCTCTCTCTTAGATAGGCCGTGTGGCAGTTATAAAGATGGTTATAGTCCCTAAGTTCCTTTACTTCTAAGCATCGTCACTTACTTACCGACATTCTTTTTTGTGAGACTTCAAGGAGTCGGCTGGAATTCCTCCGGGCCGGGAAAAAACCTAGACTCCAATGGGCCCTGCTGTTGCAGCCGTACGCAAGAGGAGGTTTGGCGCTACCCGACCTGGAACAATACTATTGGGCGGGCCAGGCTAATTTTCTATCGTTTTGGTGTGTGACTTGCTTAATCTAACTGCATAATCTGGATATGTGTGCTATCACCGAGACCTGGCGTTACGAGACTGCCGATCCTATCCTGGTATATTAGCAGTCCCAGAAGGGTACTGCATGATGAGGCAGGATAGAAGAGAGGGAGTTACGAGGCTGCCGATCCTACGCCGGCATTAGCAGTCCCAGAAGAGTACTGCATGAGGAGGCTGCCGGTCCTACGCTGGCATTGGCAGTCCCAGAAGGGTACTGCATGATGAGGAAGGATAGAAGAGAGGGAGTTACAAGGCTGCCGGTCCTACGCTGGCATTGGCAGTCCCAGAAGGGTACTGCATGATGAGGCAGGATAGAAGAGAGGGAGTTACAAGGCTGCCGGTCCTACGCTGGCATTGGCAGTCCCAGAAGGGTACTGCATGATGAGGCAGGATAGAAGAGAGGGAGTTACAAGGCTGCCGGTCCTACGCTGGCATTGGCAGTCCCAGAAGGGTACTGCATGATGAGGAAGGATAGAAGAGAGGGAGTTACGAGGCTGCCGGTCCTACGCTGGCATTGGCAGTCCCAGAAGGGTACTGCATGATGAGGAAGGATAGAAGAGAGGGAGTTACGAGGCTGCCGGTCCTACGCTGGCATTGGCAGTCCCAGAAGGGTACTGCATGATGAGGCAGGATAGAAGAGAGGGAGTTATGAGTCTGCCAGTCCTATCCTGGTATATTAGCAGTCCCAGAAGGGTACTGCATGATGAGGCAGGATAGAAGAGAGGGAGTTACGAGGCCGCCGGTCCTAGGCTGGCATTAGCAGTCCCAGAAGGCTACTGCATTATGAGTCAGGATAGAAGAGAGGGAGTTACGAGGCTGCCGGTCCTACGCTGGCATTGGCGGTCCCAGAAGGGTACTGCATGATGAGGAAGGATAGAAGAGAGGGAGTTACGAGGCTGCCGGTCCTACGCTGGCATTAGCGGTCCCAGAAGGGTACTGCATTATGAGTCAGGATAGAAGAGAGGGAGTTACGAGGCTGCCGGTCCTACGCTGGCATTGGCGGTCCCAGAAGGGTACTGCATGATGAGGAAGGATAGAAGAGAGGGAGTTACGAGGCTGCCGGTCCTACGCTGGCATTAGCGGTCCCAGAAGGGTACTGCATGATGAGGAAGGATAGAAGAGAGGGAGTTACAAGGCTGCCGGTCCTACGCTGGTGTCACGATCACAGCCCCTGGTCGTGACATTCGGGTCCTTAGGACCACATCACAGTACTCATGCGGGGCCCTAAAGGCCCAATCATGCTTCCAAAGACTCTCGTGGAGTCAGGCCTGGCGCTTTTGGCGCCAGGTTCATGTTATTAATAGAGAAGCCATAATCCCCAATGGCACTAGCACAACATGGATGCCTCCACATGGTTCAGTTCCACAACTGAACCATGCGGTCTAGCTTTTTTGGTGTTGTCAGGCCTGAAGATACCTGGGATGCTTACAGACTATAAAAGCCACGCCCGAGCTGCAGAATACGCTTTGCGTTGCTCTGCACTCGCAGCGTGACGTTCACCGAGGTCTGATCTCTGCATTTCGGGCCTGTACATGTAGAGAGAAGAAGCAGAACCGCATTATTCATCCTTACCTGCGAGAATCCAGCATCTGTTGTTCACTCCAGTGTCCTGCACCTCCAGCATCACGGCAGACGCTCCCTCTGGAATCGACCTGAAGGGAAGAAAGGAAACGAAAGACGATATTAGTAAGCGTTTCATTTTCATTTAAACCATAATTCGCAAAAATGCTTATCTGAACAGAAGTCGCTGTGGGTTTATTCGCATCTTGGCCTTCCATCAATATGCCGCAGACTTACTCGACGGTGGAGCCGGACATTTTCCTCTCACCGCTCCGCATCCTTTCGCCAGCCATCATCTGCAGCATCACAGCAACCTGTGAAGGAAAAGAACAGGTTAGCACATCATAAAAGCGCACATAGCACCGCACTTTGCACAGTCACCTACCATCTCAGGCGCAGCCCCAGCCTGCTCATTCATCCGCCATTCTTCCGCACCTAGGGAGATACAAGACATGAACAGGGGCAATAACAATCAAGGACCAATAAACCAAGCAAAAGACTTACCTGAAGAACTGAGTCGCAGCAGGACTGGACGCACGGGCCCGTGCCAGTGAAGCAACTCGGCTGCTAAGTGCCCCAACCACAACGCACCCCTGCACAGAGTTGCAGGATGGAGAGCACACCATATCCGAATCCAAGGCAAGAAAGGCTCTACGGGGAATCCGAGGGGTCACGAGGGAGGTGGGCCCAGAGAGGAGGAGACTGTGGGCTAATCCAAAACTCCTGTATTACAGATCAGATCCTTGGCAGAGTGGGAACCCAGGTAAGAAGGATCCGGGTCAAAGGCAGTCCAACCAGATCGGGTCCCTGTGGATACCAGGTGAGCGTTACAGCTGGCATTAGCAGTCCCAGAAGGGTACTGCATGATGAGGCAGGATAGAAGAGAGGGCGTTACGAGGCTGCTGGTCCTACGCTGGCATTAGCAGTCCCAGAAGGGTACTGCATGATGAGGCAGGATAGAAGAGAGGGAGTTATGAGGCCACCGGTCCTATGTTGGCATTGGCAGTCCCAGAAGGGTACTGCATGATAAGGCCAGATAGAAGAGAGGGAGTTACGAGGCTGCCGGTCCTACGCTGGCATTGGCAGTCCCAGAAGGGTACTGCATGATAAGGCAGGATAAAAGAGAGGGAGTTACGAGGCTGCCGGTCCTACGCTGGCATTAGCAGTCCCAGAAGGGTGCTGCATGATAAGGCCGGATAGAAGAGAGGGAGTTACGAGGCTGCCGGTCCTAGGCTGGCATTGGCAGTCCCAGAAGGGTACTGCACGATGAGGCCGGATAGAAGATAAGGAGTTAGGGGGCGTGGCTAGGACTGCCAGCGATGTGGCGGCTTCATTAATGGCCTCCGTTCGAGACGCGTGGCATTTAGCAATTAGTTAAGCCTTTCCCAATCGGATCCGTGCAACGCTGCCATCTATGTGGATTGGAAGATCTGGGGCACCAGATGCAGCCTAGTACGGCTTCACTAGCCCTGTATTTCGTGCTGAAATAGCCTGCATCCCCAGGTGAGCCCCTCTGTAACCCGGCGCTCTCAAAATGGCGAACGGGACATCCAGAGCTCGCGTACGAGCAGCGCAATGAGGAGCGTCCCTGCTTGAGCCGAGAGGTGGAGGCAGTGTCGGGAGGGAGCCAACGGTGCCCGCGGGGAGAGGGGAGTGATCTGCCGCCTCTTCGATCGTCTGGTGCGGGAGCGTGGGGATCAGGTGGCGGCCGGCCTCCCACCTCCTCACCCTACCCTCTCCCCCGCCCATCTGCCTGAAGCGGATGCGGCAGCTTCACACGGCGGCAATGACACGAGGAAGCCCCCATTCATCAGAGGGAGCAATCCTGCAGCAGAGGACGTGAGGCCCAATCCTGTGGTGGCAGTGGAGCGGGAACCCCTGAGCCAGGGCCCAGCGCTGTACCTGGTGATCTGACGCGGGAGCGGCTGGCAAACGGCTTCCATCCGGCTCCCTGATTCCTCGGACCTCGGAGAGGTAGGGGTATGTCTGGGGCATGGGGGGGTGCTGGTCAGCTGCTATTGCCCAGAGTGCATGAGGGCTCGTTCGCCGCTCAGGCGGGGCGCTCCTTGCGGCCCTCCTGGGCCCCCCCTCCGCCTCGAAATCCTGGGGTGCCCCAGCCCACCCTGCCTGCTCGAATCGCAGCCTGGGGCTTCTCCAGAGGCCCAATGAGAACCCCCCGGCTGCATAGCACCGCCTGACCACCCTCCCTCAGGGCGCCACGCTGATCACATCTCGACCCTGGCTCAATCCCACCGCTGCAGAGGCCCAAGTTGGGGATCCCCACCACGCCTGGATTCCTGGCTGTTTTCCTGGGGCGCTCCTGCCCATTGTCCGCTTCCACCCCCCTGGTGTTCCGGACCCTCCATCCTGCTGGCGGGGGAGACCCCCGCCCCCTCGCCATCACTGGTCTTTATCTGTCTTGACCAGGGGTTGATCTCCCCCCCTCCTCGCCTCACCTCCGTTGCGCTGGGAACCTGGTAAGTGGTGCTACGGACTTTCCAGGTCCCCCCCCCCCCAATCGGCTCTTGCCAGACAGCCGGGGAACTCCGAAATTAAGCTGCAACTCCCTTTGTTTTGGCGGACCTCCCCTTCTCTGCTCTCACCCTCCTAAACAAGGGAAGTTGTGAAGTCTGACAGCCTTCCTCAGCCTAAGCATAGCTGACGCAGAAAGCCTGAGGCCCTAACCTTTGCATAATGTCAAAGATAACTAAAACAACTAAATCTTCGGACATCTCGCCCATGCTGATAGCAGTGGACAGAACAAAGAAAGCAGACCCCCCTCCCCCTATACTAACCCCACCAAAATCTCCCGAGGAACAAGGAAAATTAGCCACTAAGGAAGACATCCAGGCATTCATGTGGGACATCAAAGCGGATTTCCGGTCTTGCATGACGGAGCTCTCCACGCGGATGGCGCAGACAGACCAACGACTCACTGAAGCGGAACAGAGGCTGGGCGAAGTGGAGGACCTTAGCCAGAGTCACAACGCCACAACCCTAGACATGAGACGCGAGATCCAGGCGTTACAGAACAGGAGTGAAGTACTGGAGTTTAAGCAAGAGGACCTAGAAAATAGGGCGTGACGAAATAACTTGCGCATTCGAGGGGTCCCGTCGACGATCCAAGACAAAGAGCTGCCAGAATACATTGGCAATTTCTTCCAATACCTCCTCCCTAACATGGATAAAGCCCAACTTTTCCTGGACCATAGATTACGCCCGAGACGGGGGGTGGACTCGGACGCCCCCCCAGATGTGATCACCAGGGTTCACTTCTATGCCACCAAAGAGGCCATCTCGGCTATAAGCCGCACCAAGGACGAGCTATCGTTTGAGTACCCAGCTCCAGATATTCTAAGACCTCTCATTGATAACTCTGCAGAAAAGAAGAGCCCTGAAACCCCTGACCCTATTCCTGCAGAACCAACAGATACGCTACAGATGGCTGTTCCCCTCCACTCTCCAATTCACGTTCCAGGGAACCCAGCGCAAAATTAGCTACCTAGAGGATGCAGAGTCCATCCTACACCCACAGTCGCCGGAGGCTTCACCCGCCCATAGTCCACGCCGGTCGCCAGGGGAGTCGGAGCAGCTACCCCAGAGACAGCAGCAGCAACCCTGGTCTAAAGCACAGAGATGCTGAAAGGTAAAATAATCCTACCACGGCTGACGGTCGTGCGCGGACCGATCCTATGACTGAAGAAGGAACCAGTAGTGCCGCGGGTCCCGAGCGGCAATACCCCACTCCAGGGAGTATGTCAACACCCACCCTTGGAGATTAACCCAATTATGTGGTTTGATCCTAGCCCCGTTGGCTGGGAGAACAGTCAAGGCCCAGTTGACCTGGGGAAGGCCCACATGGGACATGTTGGCCCCCCACTCATTTTAAAGTTTACCCTCCTGTTGGAGGAAACATAAAACCCAGCTGCAGGAATACCACGCTGAAGTTAAGTCACTAGATGATGACTGAGGGCCCCCATCCCCCCCGCTATGAGCTGCACCCTACTTCAGAAGACGCCCAGGAGACCCCCCGCCCCCTCCACATCAGAAATTGAAATTCTTGACAATGAATGTCAGGGGCCTTAATGCCCCGCAGAAACGGAAAGCAATTCTGAGACGCGTACAGAACGATGGGGCCTCCATTGTCTTCCTCCAGGAGACTCATCTGACCCCGGCCGACTTCACTCGGCTCCGTGATCGGCAATTTCCACTACAATTTCTGGCATCAAATGGAACGAAGAGGGGTGGCACAGCAATCCTGATCGCCAAGGGCCTAAAGCCGCAAATCCTGGACTCCTTGTTTTGCCCGGATGGCCGCTTTGTAGCGGTAAAATGCTGAATTCTCGGCCAACTTTACATGTTGATCTCGGTATACGCACCTAACGAGGGGCAGGAGGAATTCTACGCAGCCCTAGAAGGCGCTCTCCCACCATTTGCTGAGGACCAAACCATAATCGGGGGAGATTTTAACAGAGTTCCTGATCCAGTGGCAGACAGATCACATCCCTCTGCCCGTAGAGACTACGGCTTGGCGACAGCGCTACTCAAACTATTTCGAACTTTGGACATTGTGGACACCTGGAGAGTCCTCCATCCTGAGGTTCGAGACTACTCGTTCTACTCTTATGTACACAGAACATTCTCGCGCATCCCCGCAGATCCTAGCATTCACAGATGAAGTCCTCATCGGCCCTAGAATCCTCTCTGATCACGCACCAATAACCTTAACGCTTCGAGCCCATGATCCTGACCCGGCCATGCGACGCAGATGGTCGCGTTATGACCCGATCCTAAAAGATATGTCCATTAGAGACATGGTGGCTAAAGCAATAAAGCAGTTTTACGAAGAAAATAAAAATGAAGATACCTCTCCTGCGAACACGTGGGACGCAATGAAAGCGGTGGTGAGAGGGGTGTTAATCTCCCGAGGAGTAGCATACCACAAACAAAAACAGACTCGCCGCAACCTAGAGGACAAGGTGCAGGAGACGGAGACAATATGTAAAGCTAGAAACTGGTCCCCGAAAACCTATCGAGCCTTGCAGACGGCTCGGAAGAAGTTGGAGGCCCATTACGCAGAGGATACGGGCCAGCTTCTAGCCAAAACAAAACAAAGTTACTACACCAGAGGTAATAAAGCAAATAAATTCCTAGTGGAAAAATTGGCGAGATTCAAGAGGAGGAATACCATCATAGGCCTACGGGACCCTCAGGGGGCAGTACAATTCGCTGATCGTGATAAGATAAGGATCGCAGTGGCTCACCTGACCGATACAATGTTGGCAACCCCGAGATCCAGCGGAGAACAGCGCTCCTACCTGCAGGAGGCCGCCTTACCCAACAACACAACCAGAAGAAGGGAAGAGCTGGATGCCCCGATCACCAGTGAGGAGGTCGACGAGGCCATTAAAAGCCTGAAATCAAGAGCTCCGGGACCAGATGGATTCTCGCCTCGATTTTCGAAACTCTTTCGACCTCAGCTGCTGGCCCCCATGACGACTCTCTTCAATTCCTTCGCCACCTCAGGATCGACTACCCCGTCGATGCAAGAGTCAATCACAGTTCTAGCGCTTAAACCAGGAAAAGATCCCAGAGATGTTGCGGCATACCGACCCATCTCTTTGTTAAACCTGGATGCAAACATTTATTCAAAGGTCTTGGCGAACCGCTTAGCGAAAGTACTCCCGGACATTATAGATCCAGACCAGACAGGATTTATATTGAATAGAGCAACCACAGATAACACACGTAGGGTCCTCAATTTGAACGAGATCGCGAAGCGAGATTCACGAAAGCTAGCTTTACTGGCCTTGGATGCGACCAAGGCCTTTTAATAAAGTAGACTGGTCGTTCCTACGTCTTACCCTGGAATCCTTCCATTTTGGACCCTCCTTCTTGAAGTTCGTCCTAGCGAACTATCAAGCTCCAAAGACCCTCCTCCGGGTGAACAGCCTGCTATCCAGCCCAATCCCCCTGATATGTGGCACTAGGCAGGGGTGTCCTCTCTCCCCCCCCTCCTCTTTGTCCTGGTAATGGAACCCCTAGCCCAACGGATCCGCCTCAGCCCCAGAATCAAAGGCCTGCAAGTAGGCCCGGCCCAACATAAGATCGCGTTATACGCGGACAATGTGATGCTCACCATAACGGACACCTCTAAGTCACTGAGAGCCGCCCTAGCAGAAATCCATAGATTTTGAAAGGTCTCAGGATTTGCCATCAATTTCGCGAAATCTGCAGCCTTGGGAGTAGGCTTGGAACAGAGAGACAAGGAATCCTTTAGATCCCAATGTGCGATCCCGCTAAGCGAAAAGTCTATCCCCTACCTCGGGTTTCAGATCCCCGCCTGCCCAGAAGACACCTACTGGATAAACTTCCCGACAAGTCCTTAGAAAAATACCTGGATTGCTGGCTTTCACAGGAAATATCACTAATAGGTCGTATCACGGCCTCTAACATGAACCTTCTACCACGATTCCTTTAAGCCTGCTCTGCCCTCCCCACCATAATCCCCTGCCCTCCGCTTCAGCGACTTCAGAGGAAGATTTTCAGCTTTATATTGAAGGGAAGAAGTCCCGCATTCCACGGACGACCATGCTATGTGCCCCGAACCAGGGAGGCCTCGGGGTCCCTGACATCCAAAGATATCAGATGGCGGCACAGATAGCTCACACTCGAGCCTGGACCATTGCATCAGGGCGCCCCAAGTGGGTGGACATAGAACAATCCCGATTACCTCTTCCCCTCTGCTTCCTCCAACACCTGCCTCCCTCACTGCGGCGGACATGGCCATATATGATTAGATTATCATCAACCAAGCAGACTCTAAAGGCATGGGACTGGGCACGCAAATCCAGAGGTATCCCGAGAGACCTAAGCCCATCCGCCCCAGTGTTCTACAACCCGGCCTTCTCACCCGGGACCTGCCCCTCGAATTTTAGAAACTGGATTGCCAGGGGCCTCAGCTCCCTAAATCAGCTCTTTGAAGGAACGCTGCCGTTGACGTTCGCCCAATGTAAAAGTGTCTTTAGCCTTTTGGAGTCTGACAGGTTCTCGTACATCCAGATCAGACATTGGTGCTCGCATCCCCAGACCCGCCGGGTAGCTACACGAGAAATGGATGCCCTCGAGCTAACAGCCGCAGATCCACCGAGCCGAGGACGTATCTCAACGCTATATAGACTATTCCAGACGAACCTACTGGCGGCTAAAGCAACGTACATGTCACAGTGGGAAGGAGACCTAGGACATCCGATCCAAGACCAAGCTTGGGCCGACATCTGGTCACGTACCCACTCGTCCTCTTTCTGCATTACTAACCGGAAATGTGCGCATAAACTCCTCTTAAGATGGTATTACCCGCCGCTTCGACTACACCACTTCAATCAGTCTTTGGGTCCGCAATGCTGGCGCTGTTGCGGCTTGCCGGGCTCTTACCTACACATGTGGTGGACTTGCCCGACAGTGGCGACTTTATGGTCCCAGTGTATTGCCACCATAGCAGACATCACCCAGATCACGTTACCCCTGGAACCAGAACCACTCCTACTGGGGACCCCGATCCCTGGTATCTAACCGAGATCGGGCAAGCTGGCGGCCCTTATCACGCAACTCCTTCTAGCTGCGAAAATCACAATAGCCTGAACTTGGAAATCTCCGGAGGGCCCCTAATGATTCTGTGGTGGTTGAAGCTTTGGGACATCTTCATTGCGGAAAAGATCATGGCGGCAAACCGAGGCCGCCTTCACCGCTTCACAAACATTTGGTCGCCAGTGATAGACTATAACCAGCGCTTCCCGGCCCTAACATATAAACCACGTTTGGTGATGAATGCCCAACGAGCAGCAGACTGGGGCCCGGCTCAATCAGCAGAGGAGCAAGTTCCGGGAAGCAGCCAGAATTAATGAGTGGGGGTGGAGATTTGGGGGACGATAATTAGATTTAAGAATGTGACTTGTGCTGATTTGTTGTAATGCATTGTTTTCCTGTGCGCTGACCAAAAATAAACATGTTTTAAAAAAAAGGGAAGGAGTTACGAGGCCGCCGGTCCTACGCTGGCATTAGCAGTCCCAGAAGGCTACTGTGTGATGAGGCAGGATAGAAGAGCGGGAGGTACGAGGCCGCCGGTCCTACGCTGGCATTAGCAGTCCCAGAAGGCTACTGTGTGATGAGGCAGGATAGAAGAGAGGGAGTTACGAGGCTGCCGGTTCTACGCTGGCATTGGCAGTCCGGATAGAAGAGAGGGAGTTACGAGGCCGCCGGTCCTACGCTGGCATTGGGAGTCTGGATAGAAGAGAGGGAGTTACGAGGCCGCCGTACCTGCGCTGGCATTGGCAGTCCGGATAGAAGAGAGGGAGTTACGAGGCCGCCGGTCCTACGCTGGCCTTGGCAGTCTGGATAGAAGAGAGGGAGTTACACGGCCGCCGGTCCTACGCTGGCATAGCAGGACTCATTGGGCTTTGTCCATTTCATTAGAGAGCCCACACATGTCAAGGGTCACACTTTAGATTGGGTCTCTACCCCTAATCTGACACTGTCTGTTTGGGAAATCCTTCCGGGTCCTTGGTCTGATCATTTTTGTATATTTTTTCAGACTCCTATGGATTGTTTTACAAAAAGACTGAAGGCTCCCTGAGTCTCTCAACTGATCAGGAGCCCTAAGAAATTGACATTCGAAAGCTTGAGTTTGTGGGCCCGAGATTAGCAATACAGGGAATCTGGAGGCAATAACCAGAACCTTTGCCAACTCATTCAACATAGTAACGGAAAGGCTAGCTCCTGCAAAGGTTAACGTACAAGTAATGCATGGTTCCATGACAATCTTGCAGAGCTAAAGTCCGATTAAATTAAACTGTCCTATGCTTGGCGACAATGTCTGGACCTATCTAGCCTGGAAGCTTATAGAAAAGCTGCTGGCCTTTTTAAATCGGTTATGACGGTAGTCCCTGAATGACAGAATTAATAACTCCAAGTCAGACCCAGGGGCGGCGCCGCCTGGCATGGACTGGGAGTGCCAATCCTAAATTATGTGGACCACGTTCACGCTGCTGCAGTGCTCACGTTTCTGCCAGAGCACTGCACATCATGAAGGTGTAATCCATGCCAGGCTTTCTAGGTAACCAAATGGTGAATGGAGGTGGGAGAAAAACCCCATCCACCCACCTGATGGGTCACGAAAGTCTATCAGGTGGGTGGAAGGGTTTCGCCCCTCGGCCACTTCCTCCACTTCTGGATCTGCTAGAGCAGTGATGTATCTTGGTGTGGTTAGGACACAGGCGGGATACTCTGGGTCCACACCAGAGCCAGGATTATCAAAAAGGTAAAGTCTTGTTCCAGTTACAGTGGGAAGGTGAGACAGGAGATCAGGTGATGTGCTTCTGCTTCCCTTGGCTCTCCCTTGGTTCCCAGTCCCCTAACCATCCTTTCCTGGAACCCTTACACTCACCCCATTCCAGGCCTCGCACCAACACTCCAAGCTCCACTGCTCACTCACATAGATGCACAGCACACATAGCAGATGTTATGCTCGGATGCAACAACATCCCCCTCCTTTGATAAAAGGAAACGTATAAACATCCATGTGTATAAAAATGGAATTTACCCTCGAGAAACAATTTTACCTTTTGTCCTGGTCTGCCCACCAGGATCTCAGGCTCAGGGCTGCCACCCCCAAGCACAACCTGCTCTCTCTGAGCAAACAACATCTAACTCACTTAAACTCTCAGAACAAAACCTCTTCTCCTTCTGTAAGGGCCGGCCACGCCCAAACCCTGGACCTGCCATGTCCCGGCACAACCTCACCCTAATACAGGACACTACCGTCTCTGTAAAACGAGCAAACTCACTACATCCAACATCCTATGAAATTAATCAAAAAACAAACACATGGAGAATAACTAAGGTCTGAATGTCACTAACCTTGATTGTAACCTTCCTAGCCACTATCAACATCACCACCCCTCTCATCACATATAACCGAAAAGAAAATTTTAGGATAACCACTCACAACACCAAGATCACAAAAACACAACACAACCACAAAAGGCGTGGTGCGTAAGAGTGCACAGTCACTACCGTGCAAAACAAACCTTCTGCCCAAAGCACCAACAAGATGTAAAATGTGCTTCTCTGATGATAAAAGTACAACTCATCAACCGTGCCATCAACAGTTAAACTGTTCAATACATTGTGTCCCCAATGACACTTAAAACTCAACTCAAACTGTCTGTGTGCCCAACTAGGCATTCTCAGGAACAATGTCCTACAATAACTGCACTACCTGGCACCACAGACTTTAGGACTCTAACTCATCACTCCTAAACCGACACTATAACCTCCTACTGGAGACAACTGCGGAAACACTAACCGCATACTAACAAACTTGTGTAGAGCCTACTCCAACTTCACGCGTACTCTGACGCCTCATTAGTCTCCTACTATAGTGTCCTTCTATAGGATCTTTCTATCCTAATATCCTCCACAAAACACAACTCCTCTGTTGCGTTAATCCTCCAATCACCAGTCACTCTAGGGTTTTCACAAGGCATCACACCTGGCCAGCATGCGATCCTCACCCTCTACTACATGCCTACTACCTCTCACACACTTTCTCCTCCTAACGTATGTACTCACAATTGCATACACCTAATGCAATCACTCACTTCAAGCGTGTTACCTCTCACACGCTTAAACGTACACACGTATGTCACAACATACCTAACTTGCATACTCTCAATACACTCTCACATCCAGATGCATACTATCAATGCAACCTCAACACACATGCAAATTCACTACATTGCATTATATGTCACACATGCACACACATATATATCCACTAACACATACTAAAAGGATGATTGACACTAAACAGACCCGGAGGGAGGCAGAGGAGCATCGTTCAGAACTGCTGGCAAGTGACCTGCCGCTGCGCTTTATTTTACAAGGTTGGTACTCAAGGCCCTTCATTCAATGCCATCATCTTTAGTGCCCAGTGCCGTGAAATGTACTTGGCTGCTGAAAGGGTGCTGCTGAAAGGGTGAGCCTGGCGGTTTTTATGATGCGGGTACCGTAGTGTATGCTGCTGAAAGGGTGAGCGCTGCTGAAAGGGTGAGCGTGGCCAGGGCTGGACTGGGAACCAAAAGTGGCCCTGGAATTTTTTTTCAAAGTGGCCCCACATTTTGCCGAAGGAGCGAGCACAGCTTGTGAGGCCAACTCTTCAATGAGGGGATTACGAGTAACCCCAAAGAAAATGTTGAATAAAATTAGTCAAAATGAGTGCAAAAACCACGATAAATACCATACACTCTGTCATGCAGTTTCTGGAAGATTTGACTGCGATGAGTGGTTCAGGCCTGTGCTAGAGGGGTACCTGATGCAGTGCAGCATTAGTGGGACGTCCATCGCAGTTATTTGTCGCCACAACATTTCACCTTTGCCTATCAACTTCCTATTTTGGTAGAAGTGGGCCCGTTTTTGGCCCATGTGCACCAGTGATGAGTTACTTCACTCTGCAGCTAGAAGTTTTGACCACTGTTGCTAAATAAATATTCTTTAAATGCACAATTTGCATCACATTTCATCAAAAACCTCCCCCTTGGGTCCTCCTCAAACAGTCTGTCACAAAAGGAATGCATTGCCATTTGCAACTGTGGGCCACGTTTTTATGCCCCAGACCGACACTGCACGCGCATTATCCCATTCGATAATGGCACCTCATGAGGTCTTTAAGGCTATTAGCACTTTGTGCCACCCCCAAAAAAGTAAATGCAAGGTCAGCTGTGAGGTAGCGTCGGAATTAAGAATTTTTGGAATGTGGCCAGTAACAGAAGGTATTAACTGTGTTCCCAGGATTCTGATTGATTTAGAGGAGGTAATACTAACTTATATTTATAAATTGCCTTATTTTCCTTGTCTTGGGTATACAGTCTGCTTTATTGCGATAGAGACATTTTATTGTCTATCATGTTATTGATAATGCCTACGCGTTGAGTTTACGTGAACATTATTTGTAGGCAGCTTTATGCCTTTTCTGAGAGCAGAGGCTGACATGAGGGACGTGAATCACACGGCATTGCACCACTCCTAATGTCACACAAGAGATGGCCTGCTTAGCACAGAAGATGATTTGCACATGACCTAAATTGCAGTCATTCTGAACAAAAGCTCTTCCCTGTTGCTGTCGTTATTTAATGCTCGATCATAGCTTATTAAGCACTGTACTGCTTCCTAAATATCACGTCTGATTGCTTCTGCCAATACGTGAACTGGAAACTGCAAGGCAATGCCCCTGCTGCAGTGTAATACGTGTGTATTGACACTAATCCACTATATATATATATATAGATAGATCGAGAGAGAGCGGCGCTATAGCTGTATCTGGAAAACAGAACGAGAGCCACTATGTGCACAGTCAGTGAAAAGCCTCACGACTGCACATTCATGCAGGTCATGTGTCTCCCCTACGTTGTATAACGTATTCACTAAGCCCCTCTTCGACGTGCTCGACTATCTGGGTGTCGCCTACACCAACTACGCGGACGACACCCAGATACTCATTCCTATCATCGGAGACTACACAGCTGACACCAAAGCCCTCAATGATGTCTACTCGGTCATTCAGGCTTGGATGGCACATCATGAACTCTGCCTCAACGATGACAAGACCGAGCTTCTACTTCTAGGTTCCAACCATCGGCTTAACAAATTAGATCAGACCTACAATTCATTCACCATCGACAGCAACGACATTAAGGTCTCCAAAGACACCAAGACCCTAGGCGTCGATCTTGACTCCACGCTTTCCTTGAACAGACAAACAAACGCAGTTAGGTCAGCATCTGCCTATACTTGCAAACTTATCACCGCTTGTAGACCCTTCCTTAACTCGACCAATTGCATCACCCTCGCCAGAACTCTCGTCATGGCCAAAATTGACTACTGCAGTGCCCTTTACTTAGGGACTAGCCAGTCTAACCTCAATAAACTGCAAACTGTACAAAACAATGCCTTAAGGGCAGCCTTAAACATCCCGAGACGTTCCCATATCTCCTCTGTCAGATCGGACCTACGTTGGCTCCCGGTAAAACAAAGAATTGCCCTGGAAACGCTAGCCTTGACTCACAAATGTCTTAACAACAAAGCCCCACCTTACCTGTCTGCCCGCCTCACACTACACACATCATCACGTCCAATTAGAGCAGCCCAAACTCACAGCCTCACGTTGCCTAGATTTAAACTCCAAAAAGCGGGTGGGGTGAGCTTCCCTGTTCTAGCCTCCAAACTTTGGAACAAGCTTCCCACTCCTATCAGAACTGAACCATTGTTCCAAGCCTTCAAGAAGAACGCCAAAACGTGGCTGTTCTCCCATGATTTATGAGACCTTCACTCTATCTAGTACTCTTGTGTGTTTTAGGCCATGCTTATACACCTCACTGTACTTACACTACAATCTGCTTTGGCACTCTTTCTGTACATCTCTGTATATTACTGTATATTGTGTGTAATTTCTTTGTAATTAATTAATTCTGTAATTAATGTACTTAATGTAATGTAATTACCTGCTGTAACATGTCTTCAAAGTATGCGCCCGGTTGCCCACGGGCCTGGTTCTTTGAGCTTTATAAATAAATAAAATACAAATACAAATACAAATTCAGCTTTGCTAAATTCGCAATGTACATGGGATGTGACATGGGAATTGTGGATCCATTCAGTCAAGATGATCAAATCTGAGTCCTGTGAGACGTGCAGAACAGCAGGGAACTCCTTGGTGAAGTCCATCGACCTCACTAATGAAGCCGCGTCCTGTACCCTAATCATGAAACTTTGATAGGAAGGACATCTTCATTATGTGAAATCGCCACATTCATTTACTAGTTACACAGCCCTAAAGCAGAAATGAATTGTCACTCAAGCCGCATCATTTGATAAAGTGCTCATTCACATGCTGCAACGTGTGAACGCAGTGTGAAACAATGCATTTATTATACATACGTAGATAATCGACATATGATAAATGCATTTTTCACACCGTTCACATCATGGCACTGACAGAGCCAACGGTGGTCCTCCCGGTGGGCGTGGGCTGCTTCCCTCAGTGTTGTTTTCTGGTTTGTTAAGTAAAGTGCTATGTCTCTGTGGTAGTGTGCTATCGTTTAGAAGGATAGCACAGACATATCATTTAAACTTGAAAACCAACACTGAGGGGCAGGGCAGCGGCCCACCAGTGCATTGCTTCTTCGGCAGCACCAGAGGCATTGCTAGGGGGGGGCTAATGGAGCTATAGCCCCTGGTTTTTTGGTTGTAGCCCCGGATAGAATCTCAGGAGCTACAGCCAAAAGGCTAGCTAGCCCCCAGTCCCTACAGTTCCAACATCAGCGTAGCCCCGGGTCTTTTCCAGACCTAGCAACTCCCCTGGGCAGCACCAGTCACCACAGTGTCTCTATGCCATTCGCCCAATGTGGGTTGGTAGTGCCGGTGGTGGAAGGGGCATGCCTCGTGCACAGACTCCCACCATCTCAGTGTGGCGGACTGCTCAGGGGAGCGTGGCGGCCCCAACATGGTGTAAATGGTGCCACTGCCAAAAGAGATTATACGGTTTCAGACCAGCACAACATATGGGGTCAGTTCAAATTATACGTTGCCTTCAGCAGGATGAAAGGCAGAGTCACCCATTTCAACTCTGGAACATGTGACCTGCAGAACACAGACCTTAGCTGCAAGACACCCCCAAAGTCCCTCCAGCAGCAGTGCAAGCAAAGAGATGCAGGCGTTGACAGAGTCCAGTTCCTTCAGGAGCAGGAGGCCTGCGGTTCAACAAGGACGATGGTAAAAATGTTGGGAATTCTCTGTAATATATTACTGATTGTCTGAGCCTTCAGCTGAGATTTGGAACAGCACCAGGAGAAGACTGGTGTCCGAGCCTGCCTGGATTCAGGCACACGGACACAGGGAAGGGGGAGGGCAGTTAATTGGCCACCATTGGTCTGAGCTAATTAGATGGTAATAAAAAAAAGATCTTTGGAAAAGGCCACTTTAATGGCTCTTTGGAGGTCAAGGACATACTGCCACTAGTGGCTGTATTTCCACTTAAAGCGCAAATAATTTCTCAGCTAATGTGCTGCCACCGTGCCACATATGAGTTCCTGCCTCCATGTCTGACCTCCCCATGGGCCTGTGCAATGAAAAGGGACTGCCATTCAGGGAGACCGCGCTGTCCCTCACTAGGGATGAAGCAGAAGCGCACAATCCTGCTGCTGTGTGACCTACAGAAGAGGAGGAATGGTCTCGGAGCATGAGTAAGGCATACCCCCTCGCTGAGGTGTGCGCGTATGTGGCTGTGGTTAACTGCTGCTTGCTAGATAAACACGCATTAGGCAGCCACCGCCAGTCATCTCCATGGAGGCTTTCAATCCTGCTATTTACTTTTGTTTTTTAAAGTACACCCACATTTAAACATTTAACATTAACATTTAACATCACTAGACTATCGCCCCCGTCCCTCCCAGCGTCCCCTCCAGCCAAGGCCAGCCCAGCAGCAGCCAGCCATTAACAGTACACTACACAGTAACCCCCCCTCCGCCTCCGCCCCCGCCTACCGGAGCTACCGCCACCACCAAGCAATCTTTTTCCTAATTCATCCTTTGTGTCAATGTTAAAGCAAGATGTGAACAAATGCATTTATTATACGTCGATACGTATATTAAATACATGTTTTCACACCCCCGTTCCGGAACCAGCACCAACTCCATGTCACATCCGTTCTCACCTGGTCGTTCATCGCTCATTGTCGGAATTCGGGGAGCAGCCAGGCCTGGCTGCTGCTGCTGCCTACCCAGACTGCAGCCAGGCCTGGCTGCTGCTGCTGCCTACCCAGACTGCAGCCAGGCCTGGCTGCTGCTGCCTACCCAGACTGCAGCCAGGCCTGGCTGCTGCTGCTGCCTACCCAGACTGCTGCCTACCCAGACTGCAGCCAGGCCTGGCTGCTGCTGCCTACCCAGACTGCAGCCAGGCCTGGCTGCTTGCGCCTACCCAGACTGCAGCCAGGCCTGGCTGCTGCTGCTGCCAACCCAGACTGCAGCCAGGCCTGGCTGCTGCTGCTGCCTACCCAGACTGCTGCCTACCCAGACTGCAGCCAGGCCTGGCTGCTGCTGCCTACCCAGACTGCAGCCAGGCCTGGCTGCTGCTGCCTACCCAGACTGCAGCCAGGCCTGGCTGCTGCTGCTGCCTACCCAGACTGCAGCCAGGCCTGGCTGCTGCTGCCTACCCAGACTGCAGCCAGGCCTGGCTGCTGCTGCCTACCCAGACTGCAGCCAGGCCTGGCTGCTGCTGCCTACCCAGACTGCAGCCAGGCCTGGCTGCTGCTGCCTACCCAGACTGCAGCCAGGCCTGGCTGCTGCTGCTGCCTACCCAGACTGCAGCCAGGCCTGGCTGCTGCTGCCTACCCAGACTGCAGCCAGGCCTGGCTGCTGCTGCCTACCCAGACTGCAGCCAGGCCTGGCTGCTGCTGCCTACCCAGATTGCAGCCAGGCCTGGCTGCTGCTGCTGCCTACCCAGACTGCTGCCTACCCAGACTGCAGCCAGGCCTGGCTGCTGCTGCCTACCCAGACTGCAGCCAGGCCTGGCTGCTTGCGCCTACCCAGACTGCAGCCAGGCCTGGCTGCTGCTGCTGCCTACCCAGACTGCAGCCAGGCCTGGCTGCTGCTGCTGCCTACCCAGACTGCTGCCTACCCAGACTGCAGCCAGGCCTGGCTGCTGCTGCCTACCCAGACTGCAGCCAGGCCTGGCTGCTGCTGCTGCCTACCCAGACTGCAGCCAGGCCTGGCTGCTGCTGCTGCCTACCCAGACTGCAGCCAGGCCTGGCTGCTGCTGCCTACCCAGACTGCAGCCAGGCCTGGCTGCTGCTGCTGCCTACCCAGACTGCAGCCAGGCCTGGCTGCTGCTGCCTACCCAGACTGCAGCCAGGCCTGGCTGCTGCTGCCTACCCAGACTGCAGCCAGGCCTGGCTGCTGCTGCTGCCTACCCAGACTGCTGCCTACCCAGACTGCAGCCAGGCCTGGCTGCTGCTGCCTACCCAGACTGCAGCCAGGCCTGGCTGCTGCTGCTGCCTACCCAGACTGCTGCCTACCCAGACTGCAGCCAGGCCTGGCTGCTGCTGCCTACCCAGACTGCAGCCAGGCCTGGCTGCTTGCGCCTACCCAGACTGCAGCCAGGCCTGGCTGCTGCTGCCTACCCAGACTGCAGCCAGGCCTGGCTGCTGCTGCCTACCCAGACTGCAGCCAGGCCTGGCTGCTGCTGCTGCCTACCCAGACTGCAGCCAGGCCTGGCTGCTGCTGCCTACCCAGACTGCAGCCAGGCCTGGCTGCTGCTGCTGCCTACCCAGACTGCTGCCTACCCAGACTGCAGCCAGGCCTGGCTGCTGCTGCCTACCCAGACTGCAGCCAGGCCTGGCTGCTTGCGCCTACCCAGACTGCAGCCAGGCCTGGCTGCTGCTGCCTACCCAGACTGCAGCCAGGCCTGGCTGCTGCTGCTGCCTACCCAGACTGCAGCCAGGCCTGGCTGCTGCTGCTGCCTACCCAGACTGCAGCCAGGCCTGGCTGCTGCTGCCTACCCAGACTGCAGCCAGGGCTGGCCCCTGCTGCCTACCCAGACTGCAGCCAGGCCTGGCTGCTGCTGCTGCCTACCCAGACTGCAGCCAGGCCTGGCTGCTGCTGCCTACCCAGACTGCAGCCAGGCCTGGCTGCTGCTGCTGCCTACCCAGACTGCAGCCAGTGCACGCCGAACCTGCGCAATGTAAGGCTTAACTTTTGGCACCTGTGGTTCTCGGGGGCGGCATCAGCAGCAGCCCAGCCCTGCAGAAAAGAAATGCGCATCCGACCAGTGCAGCCAATTCAATGCGATCTACCCAGGCTGACGAGATCGTTTTTAGGCCTCCTAATTCTGTATCCTTGCGCCATGCGCCAAAGAGGCCCTATGCCCCGAGGCCTACCGGGGGATATCCCGGTGTCCCGGTGGGACAGTCCAGCCCTGAGCCTGGCAGTTTTTATGATGCTGGTACCGTAGTGTATGCTGCTGAAAGGGTGAGCCTGGCGGCTTTTATGATGCGGGTACCGTAGTGTATGCTGCTGAAAGGGTGAGCCTGGCGGCTTTTATGATGCGGGTACCGTAGTGTATGCTGCTGAAAGGGTGAGCCGGGCGGCTTTTATGATGCGGGTACCGTAGTGTATGCTGCTGAAAGGGTGAGCCGGGCGGCTTTTATGATGCGGGTACCGTAGTGTATGCTGCTGAAAGGGTGAGCCGGGCGGCTTTTATGATGCGGGTACCGTAGTGTATGCTGCTGAAAGGGTGAGCCGGGCGGCTTTTATGATGCGGGTACCGTAGTGTATGCTGCTGAAAGGGTGAGCCGGGCGGCTTATGATACGGGTACCGTAGTGTATGCTGCTGAAAGGGTGAGCGCTGCTGAAAGGGTGAGCGTGGCAGTTTTTATGATGCTGGTACCGTAGTGTATGCTGCTGAGCCTGGCGGCTTTTATGATGCGGGTACCGTAGTGTATGCTGCTGAAAGGGTGAGCCTGGCGGCTTTTATGATGCGGGTACCGTAGTGTATGCTGCTGAAAGGGTGAGTCGGGCGGCTTTTATGATGCGGGTACCGTAGTGTATGCTGCTGAAAGGGTGAGCCAGGCGGCTTTTATGATGCGGGTACCGTAGTGTATGCTGCTGAAAGGGTGAGCCGGGCGGCTTTTATGATGCGGGTACCGTAGTGTATGCTGCTGAAAGGGTGAGCCGGGCGGCTTATGATACGGGTACCGTAGTGTATGCTGCTGAAAGGGTGAGCGCTGCTGAAAGGGTGAGCGTGGCAGTTTTTATGATGCTGGTACCGTAGTGTATGCTGCTGAGCCTGGCGGCTTTTATGATGCGGGTACCGTAGTGTATGCTGCTGAAAGGGTGAGCCTGGCGGCTTTTATGATGCGGGTACCGTAGTGTATGCTGCTGAAAGGGTGAGCCGGGCGGCTTTTATGATGCGGGTACCGTAGTGTATGCTGCTGAAAGGGTGAGCCGGGCGGCTTTTATGATGCTGGTACCGTAGTGTATGCTGCTGAAAGGGTGAGCCGGGCGGCTTATGATACGGGTACCGTAGTGTATGCTGCTGAAAGGGTGAGTGCTGCTGAAAGGGTGAGCGTGGCAGTTTTTATGATGCTGGTACCGTAGTGTATGCTGCTGAGCCTGGCGGCTTTTATGATGCGGGTACCGTAGTGTATGCTGCTGAAAGGGTGAGCCTGGCGGCTTTTATGATGCGGGTACCGTAGTGTATGCTGCTGAAAGGGTGAGCCGGGCGGCTTTTATGATGTGGGTACCGTAGTGTATGCTGCTGAAAGGGTGAGCCTGGCGGCTTTTATGATGCGGGTACCGTAGTGTATGCTGCTGAAAGGGTGAGCCGGGCGGCTTTTATGATGCGGGTACCGTAGTGTATGCTGCTGAAAGGGTGAGCCGGGCGGCTTTTATGATGCGGGTACCGTAGTGTATGCTGCTGAAAGGGTGAGCCGGGCGGCTTTTATGATGCGGGTACCGTAGTGTATGCTGCTGAAAGGGTGAGCCGGGCGGCTTATGATACGGGTACCGTAGTGTATGCTGCTGAAAGGGTGAGCGCTGCTGAAAGGGTGAGCGTGGCAGTTTTTATGATGCTGGTACAGTAGTGTATGCTGCTGAGCCTGGCGGCTTTTATGATGCGGGTACCGTAGTGTATGCTGCTGAAAGGGTGAGCCTGGCGGCTTTTATGATGCGGGTACCGTAGTGTATGCTGCTGAAAGGGTGAGCCGGGCGGCTTTTATGATGCGGGTACCGTAGTGTATGCTGCTGAAAGGGTGAGCCGGGCGGCTTATGATACGGGTACCGTAGTGTATGCTGCTGAAAGGGTGAGCGCTGCTGAAAGGGTGAGCGTGGCAGTTTTTATGATGCTGGTACCGTAGTGTATGCTGCTGAGCCTAGCGGCTTTTATGATGCGGGTACCGTAGTGTATGCTGCTGAAAGGGTGAGCCTGGCGGCTTTTATGATGCGGGTACCGTAGTGTATGCTGCTGAAAGGGTGAGCCGGGCGGCTTTTATGATGCGGGTACCGTAGTGTATGCTGCTGAAAGGGTGAGCCTGGCGGCTTTTATGATGCGGGTACCGTAGTGTATGCTGCTGAAAGGGTGAGCCGGGCGGCTTTTATGATGCGGGTACCGTAGTGTATGCTGCTGAAAGGGTGAGCCGGGCGGCTTTTATGATGCGGGTACCGTAGTGTATGCTGCTGAAAGGGTGAGCCGGGCGGCTTTTATGATGCGGGTACCGTAGTGTATGCTGCTGAAAGGGTGAGCCGGGCGGCTTATGATACGGGTACCGTAGTGTATGCTGCTGAAAGGGTGAGCGCTGCTGAAAGGGTGAGCGTGGCAGTTTTTATGATGCTGGTACCGTAGTGTATGCTGCTGAGCCTGGCGGCTTTTATGATGCGGGTACCATAGTGTATGCTGCTGAAAGGGTGAGCCTGGCGGCTTTTATGATGCGGGTACCGTAGTGTATGCTGCTGAAAGGGTGAGCCGGGCGGCTTTTATGATGCAGGTACCGTAGTGTATGCTGCTGAAAGGGTGAGCCGGGCGGCTTTTATGATGCTGGTACCGTAGTGTATGCTGCTGAAAGGGTGAGCCGGGCGGCTTATGATACGGGTAGCGTAGTGTATGCTGCTGAAAGGGTGAGCGCTGCTGAAAGGGTGAGCGTGGCAGTTTTTATGATGCTGGTACCGTAGTGTATGCTGCTGAGCCTGGCGGCTTTTATGATGCGGGTACCGTAGTGTATGCTGCTGAAAGGGTGAGCCTGGCGGCTTTTATGATGCGGGTACCGTAGTGTATGCTGCTGAAAGGGTGAGCCGGGCGGCTTTTATGATGCGGGTACCGTAGTGTATGCTGCTGAAAGGGTGAGCCTGGCGGCTTTTATGATGCGGGTACCGTAGTGTATGCTGCTGAAAGGGTGAGCCGGGCGGCTTTTATGATGCGGGTACCGTAGTGTATGCTGCTGAAAGGGTGAGCCGGGCGGCTTTTATGATGCGGGTACCGTAGTGTATGCTGCTGAAAGGGTGAGCCGGGCGGCTTATGATACGGGTACCGTAGTGTATGCTGCTGAAAGGGTGAGCGCTGCTGAAAGGGTGAGCGTGGCAGTTTTTATGATGCTGGTACCGTAGTGTATGCTGCTGAGCCTGGCGGCTTTTATGATGCGGGTACCGTAGTGTATGCTGCTGAAAGGGTGAGCCTGGCGGCTTTTATGATACGGGTACCGTAGTGTATGCTGCTGAAAGGGTGAGCCGGGCGGCTTTTATGATGCGGGTACCGTAGTGTATGCTGCTGAAAGGGTGAGCCTGGCGGCTTTTATGATGCGGGTACCGTAGTGTATGCTGCTGAAAGGGTGAGCCGGGCGGCTTTTATGATGCGGGTACCGTAGTGTATGCTGCTGAAAGGGTGAGCCGGGCGGCTTTTATGATGCGGGTACCATAGTGTATGCTGCTGAAAGGGTGAGCCGGGCGGCTTTTATGATGCGGGTACCGTAGTGTATGCTGCTGAAAGGGTGAGCCGGGCGGCTTATGATACAGGTACCGTAGTGTATGCTGCTGAAAGGGTGAGCGCTGCTGAAAGGGTGAGCGTGGCAGTTTTTATGATGCTGGTACCGTAGTGTATGCTGCTGAGCCTGGCGGCTTTTATGATGCGGGTACCGTAGTGTATGCTGCTGAAAGGGTGAGCCTGGCGGCTTTTATGATGCGGGTACCGTAGTGTATGCTGCTGAAAGGGTGAGCCGGGCGGCTTTTATGATGCGGGTACCGTAGTGTATGCTGCTGAAAGGGTGAGCCGGGCGGCTTTTATGATGCGGGTACCGTAGTGTATGCTGCTGAAAGGGTGAGCCGGGCGGCTTATGATACGGGTACCGTAGTGTATGCTGCTGAAAGGGTGAGCGCTGCTGAAAGGGTGAGCGTGGCAGTTTTTATGATGCTGGTACCATAGTGTATGCTGCTGAGCCTGGCAGCTTTTATGATGCGGGTACCGTAGTGTATGCTGCTGAAAGGGTGAGCCTGGCGGCTTTTATGATGCGGGTACCGTAGTGTATGCTGCTGAAAGGGTGAGCCGGACGGCTTTTATGATGCGGGTACCGTAGTGTATGCTGCTGAAAGGGTGAGCCTGGCGGCTTTTATGATGCGGGTACCATAGTGTATGCTGCTGAAAGGGTGAGCCGGGCGGCTTTTATGATGCGGGTACCGTAGTGTATGCTGCTGAAAGGGTGAGCCGGGCGGCTTTTATGATGCGGGTACCATAGTGTATGCTGCTGAAAGGGTGAGCCGGGCGGCTTTTATGATGCGGGTACCGTAGTGTATGCTGCTGAAAGGGTGAGCCGGGCGGCTTATGATACGGGTACCGTAGTGTATGCTGCTGAAAGGGTGAGCGCTGCTGAAAGGGTGAGCGTGGCAGTTTTTATGATGCTGGTACCGTAGTGTATGCTGCTGAGCCTGGCGGCTTTTATGATGCGGGTACCGTAGTGTATGCTGCTGAAAGGGTGAGCCTGGCGGCTTTTATGATGCGGGTACCGTAGTGTATGCTGCTCAAAGGGGGAGCCGGACGGCTTTTATGATGCGGGTACCGTAGTGTATGCTGCTGAAAGGGTGAGCCTGGCGGCTTTTATGATGCGGGTACCGTAGTGTATGCTGCTGAAAGGGTGAGCCGGGCGGCTTTTATGATGCGTGTACCGTAGTGTATGCTGCTGAAAGGGTGAGCCGGGCGGCTTTTATGATGCGGGTACCGTAGTGTATGCTGCTGAAAGGGTGAGCCTGGCGGCTTTTATGATGCGGGTACCGTAGTGTATGCTGCTGAAAGGGTGAGCCGGGCGGCTTTTATGATGCGGGTACCGTAGTGTATGCTGCTGAAAGGGTGAGCCAGGCGGCTTTTATGATGCGGGTACCGTAGTGTATGCTGCTGAAAGGGTGAGCCGGGCGGCTTATGATACGGGTACCGTAGTGTATGCTGCTGAAAGGGTGAGCGCTGCTGAAAGGGTGAGCGTGGCAGTTTTTATGATGCTGGTACCGTAGTGTATGCTGCTGAGCCTGGCGGCTTTTATGATGCGGGTACCGTAGTGTATGCTGCTGAAAGGGTGAGCCGGGCGGATTTTATGATGCGTGTACCGTAGTGTATGCTGCTGAAAGGGTGAGCTGGGCGGCTTTTATGATGCGGGTACCGTAGTGTATGCTGCTGAAAGGGTGAGCCGGGCGGCTTTTATGATGCGGGTACCGTAGTGTATGCTGCTGAAAGGGTGAGCCGGGCGGCTTTTATGATGCGGGTACCGTAGTGTATGCTGCTGAAAGGGTGAGCCGGGCGGCTTTTATGATGCGGGTACCGTAGTGTATGCTGCTGAAAGGGTGAGCCGGGCGGCTTTTATGATGCGGGTACCGTAGTGTATGCTGCTGAAAGGGTGAGCCGGGCGGCTTATGATACGGGTACCGTAGTGTATGCTGCTGAAAGGGTGAGCCGGGCGGCTTTTATGATGCGGGTACCGTAGTGTATGCTGCTGAAAGGGTGAGCGCTGCTGAAAGGGTGAGCCGGGCGGCTTTTATGATGCGGGTACCGTAGTGTATGCTGCTGAAAGGGTGAGCGCTGCTGAAAGGGTGAGCCGGGCGGCTTTTATGATGCGGGTACCGTAGTGTATGCTGCTGAAAGGGTGAGCCGGGCGGCTTATGATACGGGTACCGTAGTGTATGCTGCTGAAAGGGTGAGAGCTGCTGAAAGGGTGAGCGTGGCAGTTTTTATGATGCTGGTACCGTAGTGTATGCTGCTGAGCCTGGCGGCTTTTATGATGCGGGTACCGTAGTGTATGCTGCTGAAAGGGTGAGCCTGGCGGCTTTTATGATGCGGGTACCGTAGTGTATGCTGCTGAAAGGGTTAGCCGGACGGCTTTTATGATGCGGGTACCTTAGTGTATGCTGCTGAAAGGGTGAGCCTGGCGGCTTTTATGATGTGGGTACCGTAGTGTATGCTGCTGAAAGGGTGAGCCGGGCGGCTTTTATGATGCGTGTACCGTAGTGTATGCTGCTGAAAGGGTGAGCCGGGCGGCTTTTATGATGCGGGTACCGTAGTGTATGCTGCTGAAAGGGTGAGCCTGGCGGCTTTTATGATGCGGGTACCGTAGTGTATGCTGCTGAAAGGGTGAGCCGGGCGGCTTTTATGATGCGGGTACCGTAGTGTATGTTGCTGAAAGGGTGAGCCGGGCGGCTTTTATGATGCGGGTACCGTAGTGTATGCTGCTGAAAGGGTGAGTCGGGCGGCTTTTATGATGCGGGTACCGTAGTGTATGCTGCTGAAAGGGTGAGCCGGGCGGCTTATGATACGGGTACCGTAGTGTATGCTGCTGAAAGGGTAAGCGCTGCTGAAAGGGTGAGCGTGGCAGTTTTTATGATGCTGGTACCGTAGTGTATGCTGCTGAGCCTGGCGGCTTTTATGATGCGGGTACCGTAGTGTATGCTGCTGAAAGGGTGAGCCGGGCGGCTTTTATGATGCGTGTACCGTAGTGTATGCTGCTGAAAGGGTGAGCCGGGCGGCTTTTATGATGCGGGTACCGTAGTGTATGCTGCTGAAAGGGTGAGCCGGGCGGCTTTTATGATGCGGGTACCGTAGTGTATGCTGCTGAAAGGGTGAGCCGGGCGGCTTTTATGATGCGGGTACCGTAGTGTATGCTGCTGAAAGGGTGAGCCGGGCGGCTTTTATGATGCGGGTACCGTAGTGTATGCTGCTGAAAGGGTGAGCCGGGCGGCTTTTATGATGCGGGTACCGTAGTGTATGCTGCTGAAAGGGTGAGCCGGGCGGCTTATGATACGGGTACCGTAGTGTATGCTGCTGAAAGGGTGAGCCGGGCGGCTTTTATGATGCGGGTACCGTAGTGTATGCTGCTGAAAGGGTGAGCGCTGCTGAAAGGGTGAGCCGGGCGGCTTTTATGATGCGGGTACCGTAGTGTATGCTGCTGAAAGGGTGAGCGCTGCTGAAAGGGTGAGCCTGGCGGCTTTTATGATGCGGGTACCGTAGTGTATGCTGCCGATTTAGCAAGCAAACCACGATGGGGTTCTGTGATTGTGGACCTGGCAATACCCAGCTTTTCTAGCAGCACCCACTTTTCACAACATGTGCGCTCCTCATTTAATTAACGAAGTGTGAATGTTACGTCTTCCACTTCCACACAGTTCTTTTGCGAGGATGTGTGCAAAGTGTGTTGATTTATTTTCGTGCACTTGTATAGGTTACTTGATTGTGAAGATGTGACCAGTAGTGTCTGAAGGCGGGGGTGGGGGGATGCATTGGGGGGGGGAGCTCATACTCCCTCTTTCAGAATGTCTACCTCTGTATTGTGCAAGCCAATGTATTTCAGGTTTTGGTGCTACTGTGGCAAGATAGAATAGTGGGGATAATATGCTATTTGTCTACATAGCGCTTCATAACTAGCTTCTATGATCTGTAACAGCAGATGCTTTTATCACCCAGTTGAACTGACCTCAGAAGGAGGGATCCAGGATTTTAACTTAACTTGATTAGTGTAGGCCTGCAATTGTCGGAGGTAAGTATTTTGTTCACTGAGCTATCTGCTCGACCACTGTATGTTGTTTAATCAGTGGTGCAGTTACCCACAACCCTCGCCTGTCTCCTCCAAGTCCTTAACAGTGGTGGAGAGGCCTACAGGGAGCTCTGGAGAATTCCCAGTGTGTCTCTGCCCCATGGCCCTCTGTGGTGTGAACAGTGGTGGAGTGGCCTCCCGGGAGCTCTGGAGAATTCCCGGTGGGCCTCTGCACCATGGCCCTCTGTGGTGTGAACAGTGGTGGAGTGGCCTCCCGGGAGCTCTGGAGAATTCCCGGTGGGCCTCTGCACCATGGCCCTCTGTGGTGTGAACAGTGGTGGATTGGCCTCCCGGGAGCTCTGGAGAATTCCCGGTGGGCCTCTGCACCATGGCCCTCTGTGGTGTGAACAGTGGTGGAGTGGCCTCCCGGGAGCTCTGGAGAATTCCCGGTGGGCCTCTGCACCATGGCCCTCTGGTGTCGGTATCCTGCTGTTCTGCTCCTCTCACCCACATCCATGTTCCCTGCAGCCTTCATGCCATCTCCCCTCATCCCCCACATCCATTTGAAGAAAAGCAATTGTTATAAAGCCTAACTCTCGCTTAATGTTATTAGTTATTTTATAAAGTACCTATTGAATATTTAAGGTCTAAGATCCTGGGTAAACTGGAAACAAGAGTTAAGGAGATCTCAGCAAAGGTAGACTGAAATTTAGAGACACTAATCACCAATCCCCAGAAAGTAAAAAGGGCGGTGGAACTGAGTGACTGGATCGAAACAATTGCAAGACTAAGGGGTTCAGTTCCGCTAAACCAATGTCCAACTGGGCCGTCTCTCGCGATACTTAAGTTTCCAGATAGACTAACCAGAAACAACTTTCTTAGAATAAAATTGAACTTGATACATACTGGGGAAGTTTTGACCACGCGAAATCAAGGGGATGAAGCTCGCAAACTCTGCAAAATATGTACTTTTCCTACCAATCAATCGTTAAGGAACCTCTTGGTGGAATGTGAGGAACTTGGCACGTGAGATGGGTTCTTTTCAGGAGATTTTAGGACCGGGATGAGGGGATCGTTAAGGAACCTCTTGATGGAATGTGAGGGAACTTGGCACGTGAGATCGGTTCTTCTCAGGAGATTTGTGGACCGGGATGAGGGGATCGTTAAGGAACCTCTTGATGGAATGTGAGGGAACTTGGCACGTGAGATGGGTTCTTTTCAGGAGATTTTAGGACCGGGATGAGGGGATCGTTAAGGAACCTCTTGATGGAATGTGAGGGAACTTGGCACGTGAGATCGGTTCTTCTCAGGAGATTTGTGGACCGGGATGAGGGGATCGTTAAGGAACCTCTTGGTGGAATGTGAGGAACTTGGCACGTGAGATGGGTTCTTTTCAGGAGATTTTAGGACCGGGATGAGGGGATCGTTAAGGAACCTCTTGATGGAATGTGAGGGAACTTGGCACGTGAGATCGGTTCTTCTCAGGAGATTTGTGGACCGGGATGAGGGGATCGTTAAGGAACCTCTTGATGGAATGTGAGGAACTTGGCACGTGAGATGGGTTCTTTTCAGGAGATTTGTGGACCGGGACGAGGGAATCGTTAAGGAACCTCTTGATGGAATGTGAGGGAACTTGGCACGTGAGATGGGTTCTTTTAAGGAGATTTGTGGACCGGGACGAGGGGATCGTTAAGGAACCTCTTGGTGGAATGTGAGGACTTGGCACGTGAGATGGGTTCTTTTCAGGAGATTTGTGGACCGGGAAGAGGGGATAGTTAAGGAACCTCTTGATGGAATGTGAGAGAACTTGGCACGTGAGATGGGTTCTTTTCAGGAGATTTGTGGACCGGGACGAGGGGATCGTTAAGGAACCTCTTGATGGAATGTGAGGGAACTTGGCACGTGAGATGGGTTATTTTCAGGAGATTTGTGGACCGGGACGAGGGGATCGTTAAGGAACCTCTTGATGGAATGTGAGAGAACTTGGCACGTGAGATGGGTTATTTTCAGGAGATTTGTGGACCGGGATGAGGGGATCGTTAAGGAACCTCTTGATGGAATGTGAGGGAACTTGGCACGTGAGATGGGTTCTTTTCAGGAGATTTGTGGACCGGGACGAGGGAATCGTTAAGGAACCTCTTGATGGAATGTGAGGGAACTTGGCACGTGAGATCGGTTCTTCTCAGGAGATTTGTGGACTGGGACGAGGGGATCGTTAAGGAACCTCTTGGTGGAATGTGAGGGAACTTTGCACGTGAGATGGGTTCTTTTCAGGAGATTTGTGGACCGGGACGAGGGAATCGTTAAGGAACCTCTTGATGGAATGTGAGGGAACTTGGCACGTGAGATGGGTTCTTTTCAGGAGATTTGTGGACCGGGACGAGGGGATCGTTAAGGAACCTCTTGATGGAATGTGAGGGAACTTGGCACGTGAGATCGGTTCTTCTCAGGAGATTTGTGGACCGGGACGAGGGAATCGTTAAGGAACCTCTTGTTGGAATGTGAGGGAACTTGGCACGTGAGATGGGTTCTTTTCAGGAGATTTGTGGACCGGGACGAGGGAATCGTTAAGGAACCTCTTGATGGAATGTGAGGGAACTTGGCACGTGAGATGGGTTCTTTTCAGGAGATTTGTGGACCGGGACGAGGGAATTGTTAAGGAACCTCTTGATGGAATGTGAGGGAACTTGGCACGTGAGATGGGTTCTTTTCAGGAGATTTGTGGACCGGGATGAGGGGATCGTTAAGGAACCTCTTGATGGAATGTGAGGGAACTTGGCACGTGAGATGGGTTCTTTTCAGGAGATTTGTGGACCGGGATGAGGGGATTGTTAAGGAACCTCTTGATGGAATGTGAGGGAACTTGGCACGTGAGATGGGTTCTTCTCAGGAGATTTGTGGACCGGGATGAGGGAATCGTTAAGGAACCTCTTGGTGGAATGTGAGGTACTTGGCACGTGAGATGGGTCCTTTTCAGGAGATTTTAGGACCGGGATGAGGGGATCGTTAAGGAACCTCTTGATGGAATGTGAGGAACTTGGCACGTGAGATGGGTTCTTCTCAGGAGATTTGTGGACCGGGATGAGGGGATCGTTAAGGAACCTCTTGATGGAATGTGAGAGAATTTGGCACGTGAGATGGGTTCTTTTCAGGAGATTTGTGGACCGGGACGAGGGAATCGTTAAGGAACCCCTTGATGGAATGTGAGGGAACTTGGCACGTGAGATGGGTTATTTTCAGGAGATTTGTGGACCGGGACGAGGGGATCGTTAAGGAACCTCTTGATGGAATGTGAGGGAACTTGGCACGTGAGATGGGTTCTTTTCAGGAGATTTGTGGACCGGGACGAGGGAATCGTTAAGGAACCTCTTGATGGAATGTGAGGGAACTTGGCACGTGAGATCGGTTCTTCTCAGGAGATTTGTGGACCGGGACGAGGGAATCGTTAAGGAACCTCTTGATGGAATGTGAGGGAACTTGGCACGTGAGATGGGTTCTTTTCAGGAGATTTGTGGACCGGGATGAGGGAATCGTTAAGGAACCTCTTGATGGAATGTGAGGGAACTTGGCACGTGAGATGGGTTATTTTCAGGAGATTTGTGGACCCGGATGAGGATAGAATGGTATCTTGCTATGCAGTAGCTTTAACATCTCCCGCGGTGCAAGTGTTGAAAAGATGCAATATTGTCGTTTGAAGGTATAAGCTTTGTAAAGATGTGACATCTGCATCTATAAACCAATCCATGTTTAATGATTGTTCAATATTGAACCAGGCGCAGAAGGGGAGCTGGCATACCTGGGTGCGGGTGCGATTACTATTACTTGAGTGTTATCAAGGCATTGGAAAATACAAGCTGGAAGACATGGGTAGTGCTTGTGTACATTTTCTTTTCTTTTTAGTCAGGATAGGAATTGACATCAACGCCTGTAATTCTTTCTATGAAATTGTTGCAAATGTGTTTTTCTTACTTTTTCTCTGTTATTAGCTATTCATGGTTTTGTAAACGTTTTCTACAACCAAATACAAATAAAATTTTAAAAAATAGTGTAATATGGAGTCACTTTGAAAAACAACTTTGATTCTCAGTTCACCTTGGGTCCTTAATCAGTATAACAATGTCTGATATAGTATAACGTTCTTATGAAGTCCTAGTCCCCTTTCTCTTGCTTTTAAGCACTGTACTGATAGCTGCTACACAGCAGAGTGCTTCACAGAGGTATACAACAGTACAGATGCATAACAAAGTGCTTTGCTGAGGTAACAGAAGAGATGTACAGCGCAGGGTAGGATATGGAGGGGCACAGAGGAGGGGTACTGCTGTACAGGGTGGAGGGGAGGATGGAGTCTAGTGAGTGAGGAGGTACGGGGGAGCAACGTGATGGCCTAGGTGTTGAGAAGAGAGTCCTTGAAGAGGTGGGTCTTGAGTTATTTTCTGAATTGTAGGAGCGTGGGGGCAAGTCTGATGCTGATGTGGAGGAGGTTCCATAGTCTTGGGGCGTAGGCAGATATGGCTTGTTTTCTGGTTCTTTCCTTTTGGCATCGGTACATAGCGAATACAGCGAATATATTGTATTCTCCAGCATGGGGTCTGGCATGGATTCACATGCTCATGAATATTCCCCCGTCAGGCCGGGAATCCTCGGTATAGAAAAAAATCAGTATCGGTTTCGTTTCTGATCTGTCTTTCTTAGTAGTAACCAATCACTGGTCTCTGGCTCATACTGCCCCCAGCCAATGACTGCCCTTTCCCTAAGCCCCGCCTCTGGCAGCCATCTTCAGATTTTTACCGCACGTTCAAGTGTTGGGAGTCCTCGTGCTGTAGCTCTCGAGCTTTTGCTGCGTTTTCGCGCTTTTTCAGGAGATTTTTCTCATTTTTCGGTTAAACAGAACCTCAAGCTCCACCGTTTCTACATCCGATCAACAGGGATCCGTTTCGGAGTTTTCTACACCCCTCAAGGGTGAAGTTTTCATCGAGTTACGCTTTTGGAGGATTCCAGAAGTTCCGAGGCCTACCCCGGACATGGCCCAGGAGAAAGGAAGCTCGACGCCCGGGAAGCTGTTCAGGACCTGCCCTGGATGCCAGCTTCAGAATGTTTTCAAGGAGGACGAGCATTCGTTATGCCTCTACTGTCTCCATGAGGACTAGACGCACATGGAGAAGGACTGTGCGTTTTGTGGGAACATGTCGGAGCGGATCATGAAGGATCGCCACCTCCGTCTCGCCAACTGGCTGGAAGGGAAGAGCCCGTCAGGCGAGAAGAAGAAAAAGAAGTCAGAGCGGTCTTCTAAGTCCTGTGAGGGCGCCCCGGCGACGGGGGCCCAACAAAAGGCTAAGCCCCGCTAGTCCGCGGGCACCGGGAGTGCCGAACGGTTGGGCTCCTTCACTGCCAGGCAGGGCGCATCCTCCCCGGCGCCATCAACCACGAGACAACGCTCTGGCTCGGGTAAGAGGAAGTCTGAGAATCCGGCGAAGCTTCTGGGGAGGCCCCGGTCGATCTCGAAGATTCCGGCAGAGGGGGAGCGAGGCTCGGACCCTCCCCCCAAGGTGAAGGCCCCAGGCGTCCAGAAGGTGACGATGGCCTTAATTCACCCTGCTAAGACCTCGATTGAGGATGTCGCCGCGGCCCTGGCTCAGCCTGTGGAGGCTACACCAGTGGAGGCGCCCTCAGGACCCAGAGTCTCCCTGCCACCGCGGAGGGAGTCGTCTTTCAGGCCCATTGAGAAGACCCCCACGAAGTCCTCGTTGGAAAAGGTGGGGGAGGGGCTGGTGGCCATCGTGGATACGGACACGACCTCTGAAGAAGAGCTCATCGAAGTCGTGGAAGAGGCCCAGCCCATCGGGAGGGATCCTGACGAGGGCGACGACGAGAGCGACGGTGTCGCCGACAAGGCTCCTCAAGAGCCCTCGCGCCCGTCGTTTCCGGCGCCGCAGGACACTTCGGCGGCCATTTTGTCAGCGATTCAGTCCTTATGCTCAGAGATAAGGACAAGGTTGCCCCTTCCCCCGACGGAGGTACCTGAGCCAGACCCGACGGGGGAACCGGAACCAGGACCTTCGGAAAGTCCACTGCATAAGAGGAGGAGGACGCATTCTACGCCACCTCTCCCACCTCTGCGGCCTGCTCTGCCTTCCCCACGGTCTACTACCCACAGGGATGATACAGGCACGGACACGGCTACGACAGGTACGGATGACGACGGAGGCGACGACGGGACGTGTCCCCCGTCGTCCCCTGCTCGGGCGTCCCAGCCTGACGAGATTGGATCCTTTCATGCCATGATTTCCAGGGCATCCGAGCTTTTCCAGCTCTGCCCAGAAGAGAAGAAGAAAGAAGGGTTCCTTTACCAACGGCGTGAGGCTAAAAGGAAGACGGTCCTCTCCGTACCGCTTCTTGATGACATCTGGGATGAGGGGCTTGCCTTCCTCAAGAACCCTGCCACGGCGCCGGCAAAGAGGGACCGGTGCGAGAAGAAGTACCGGGTCCCCGACGCTGCCTCCTTGTGCCTTCGGGCACAACCTACCCCTGGATTCGGTCATCTCGGCGGCGGCAAAGAAGAAAGCTGGGGGGGCATCGGCCTTGACATCAACTTCCCCGCCGGACGGCGAGGGCAGCAAGTTGGACACGATGGGACGACAGATCATCTCATCCGCAGCGACGACTATTAAGGCGGCCAATGCCCTGGCTATCGTAGCCCGCTACGACAGGGAGTTGTGGTTCAAAATGGCCCCTCTGTTGGACTTCCTTCCGGACGCCAAAAGGGCTGAGGCCCTTGAAATCCTACAGGAGGTTGAGATTGCTTCGGACCACGCCATCACGGTGGCAACCGACATCGCCGACACCGGTTTTCGTCAGTTGGGCAACGGCGTTTGCTTGAGACGACGAGGATGGCTCAAGGCCACGGATTTCCACCAGGACGTACAAGCCAAGGTTTTGGACATGCCCTTCGACGGGAACAATCTGTTTGGGAAGGCGGTTGATGAGTCCCTTCAGGCCATCAAGACAGACACAGAGACTGCCCGGGCACTGGGAGTGCTCCAACAACGACGGCCGTCCTTTCGGAGCTCTGGAGGCAGACAAGGTGCCTCCAAGGGATCCGGCAGTGGCTCCTCCACGTACCGCCAAGCGGCAAGATCTTCGTTCCAGGAAGCCTACAGGGGACGCGGCAAGCCAGATGGTGCCCGTCGTCGTCGACAGGGAGGTCAAGGAGGCAAGGCGGCCTCCAAACAAGATTGAACCGACCGTGGGGTCGGGTCCCCGCCGAAGCACCCCGGTGGGAGGCCGGCTGGCGAGGTTCGTCAGCGTGTGGGAGTCCATCTCCACCAACCGCTGGGTGCTGGACGCCCTGGCCCAAGGGCACGCCCTCGAGTTTCAGAAGAAGTGCCCTCGCATTCCACCCGTGGCCAGGAAGGAAAATCACGTCCCTCAACTACTGTTGGAAGTAAGGGCGATGCTCAAGAAGGGTGCCATCGAGCTCGTCCCAAAGAGGCTTCGGTGCTCCGGAGTTTACTCAAGGTACTTCCTCGTAAAAAAGAAGACAGGAGGATGGCGCCCCATCCTGGACCTACGACGACTGAACAAGTACATCAAGGCGCAGAAGTTCCGTATGGTCACCCTCCAGCACGTGCTGGGACAGCTGGAGGAGGGCGATTTCCTGTCGTCGTTGGACTTGGAGGATGCATACTTCCACATCCCCATTCTAAAAAGACACTGAAAGTTCCTCAGGTTCATGGTCCAAGGGCGGCAATACCAGTTCAAGGCCCTCCCGTTCGGATTGAAGTCGGCACCCAGGGTGTTCACCAAGTGCCTCGCACCGGTGGCGACGCAGCTGCGCCTACAGGGGATCCATGTCTACCCCTACCTGGAGGACTGGCTCATCCGGGCAAGGACGAGGGAGCTCGCCGTGGAGCACACTGCGAAGACCGTCCAGCTGCTCACGGACCTGGGATTCTCCATCAACTTTCCAAAATCCCACCTGGTTCCGTCGCAAGTCGCCCTGTTTCTGGGAGCCAAGCTCGACACAGTGGCGCGGCTGGCCTCGCCGTCGGAGGGAAGGACCAGGACCATTCTGGGCAAGGAGCAGCGTCTGCTGGCCACGGACATGGCCAGGGTAAGATCTATCAAGTCCCTCATCGGGATGATGTCCTCCTGCATTTCTCTGGTGCGCCTTTGCAGGCCTCGGATAAGCCCCTTACAAGAGTTCCTTGACGCCCGCTGGGTCCAGTCGACAGGCAGCTTCGAGGACAGGATCCCTCTCAACGAGACGTTCCGTCGGGCGATCCGGTGGTGGGGTACCCGCTCCCATCTGTCGGCGGGCACGGACTTTCAAATCCCAGCTCACCAGGTGACGGTGACGACGGACGCCTTCCTGGAAGGTTGGGGAGCGCACTCCGGAGATCTTCACGTGTGAGGCCTTTGGCTCCCGGAGTAGAAGTCACTCCACATCAACATTTTGGAGTTCTGAACAGTGTTCTGGGCCCTCAGGTCCTTTCTCCCGTCCCTCAAGGGCAAGGTGGTGAGGATCTTCACCGACAGCACCACCACGATGTTCTACATCTGGAAGCAGGGCGGAACCAGATCCCTGGCCCTATCCAAGAAAGCCCAGGATCTGTGGCATTGGGCTGTCGCCCAACGGATGTTTCTGGTGCCTCTTCATCTGGCAGGAATAAAAAACACGATCGCCGACTCACTCAGCAGGGAGCTGCGCTCATGCCACGAGTGGGAACTACGCCAGGATCAAGTGGATCGACTCTTCCGACGATGGGGCGAACCCCAAATCGATCTCTTCGCGACGGCGACGAATTCCAAGTGCTGGAGGTTTGCCAGCAGGTTCCCCCAGCCGAGGAGCATGGGCGATGCTTTCTCGTTCCCCTGGGACGGCCTATTTCTTTATGCATTCCCTCCGCTGCCGTTGCTGCTCCGGCTCATCAACCAGCTCAAGAGGTCCCGGTGCAGGATGATCCTCGTCGCACTGGCGTGGCCGAGGCAGATCTGGTTCCCGGACCTTCTGGACTTGTCAACGTCCACACCAGTCAAGCTGCCGACGGACGCAGACCTTCTCTCCAGAGAAGGAGGCGCCATTCTTCACCACAACCCGGAGTCGCTGAACTTGCAGGCCTGGCTCCTGCAGCACTAGAGTTTGGAGGGTACGACATCCCGGCCGACTGCAGAGAGGTTCTTGCAAAGGCCAGGGCGTCCTCAACTCTCAAGTGTTACGGACATAAATGGAAGAGGTTCTCTGTCTGGTACCGTGCACAGAAGATTAACCCTCTGCGGATTACGGCCCCTCAAGTACTGCCGTACCTACTGTCGCTGGCCAAAGCTGGACTGGCTCACGCCTCCATCAAAATACATCTGGCTGCAATCTCCCGATATACCAGGATTACGGGACGGGCGTCCTTGTGGTCTCATCGCCTGGTGAAAGAATTCATGAAGGGACTATTCCGATCATTCCCGCCGGTGAAGGCTCCTGCCCCGGCGTGGGAGCTTAGTGTGGTGCTGACCAGGCTCGTGGGGGCCCCATTCGAGCCTATGCATTCGGCGCCTCTGAAGTTCCTGTCATGGAAGACAGCTTTCCTCGTGGCCATCACCTCCGCACGACGAGTGGGAGAGATCCAGGCCCTATCTTGCAAGCCTCCATACTTGACTTTTCATGACACGAGGGTGGTGCTGAGGATGCACTCCTCCTTTATGCCCAAGGTCTCGTCAGGCTTCCACCTCAACGAGCCCTTGGTGTTGCCAGTTTTCTTCCCGTCGCCTTTGTCGCCGGCTGAGAGGACTTTGCACTCGCTGGATGAAGCTAGAGCGCTGAAGTTCTACGTGGACCGCACAAAGAGTTTTCGGAAGACGTCACAGCTGTTTGTGAACTTTGGGACTGTGAATCAAGGGAAGGCTCTCTCGAAGACTTCCATTTCCAGATGGCTCTCCGGCTGCATCATATACTGTCACCGGTTGGCGAACTGACCGCTGCCCGGCCGTCCGAGAGCCCTTTCGACCAGAGCGATCGCTGCTACCACGGCGTTCCTGTCTGGTGTGCCGCTGCTGGACATCTGCAGGGCTGCGACATGGAGGTCGATGCACACCTTCACAAGATTCTACTGCGTCGATTGGGACTCCAGGGAGGAGTCCAGGGTCGGCCAAGCAGTGCTGCGCAACCGGTTCGCCTAAGGTGAGCCTGGTGAGGAGGTAAGAGATGCTTAATGTTGAGTTGTTGTATTGCTTAATGTTGAGCCTTGCCACCTCCCGTGGTTGTGCATGTGTGTACTGCTAGGTAGTCTCTTATTCTTGAGCATGTGAATCCATGCCAGACCCCATGCTGGAGAAGGAACAAGTTACTCACCTGTAACTGTTGTTCTCCAGCATGGGTCTGGCATGGATTCACATGCGAACCCTCCCGCCTACCCCTCTGCAGCTCTTCACTTGGTCATACTGCCACTTTACGTGCTACGAAATCTGAAGATGGCTGCCAGAGGCGGGGCTTAGGGAGAGGGCAGTCATTGGCTGGGGGCAGTATGACCCAGAGACCAGTGATTGGTTACTACTAAGAAAGACAGATCAGAAACGAAACTGATACTGATTTTTTTCTATACCGAGGATTCCCGGCCTGACGACGGGGAATATTCATGAGCATGTGAATCCATGCCAGACCCATGCTGGAGAACAACAGTTACAGGCAAGTAACTTGTTGCTAGTTTCACTTCTGAATGGGCAATGTAGCATTAAAAAAAGAAATCTTTACAAATTGTTTCAACACTTACCCCAATGCATCACGGTTCTCAATTTCTCTTTGGTCACTTGAGAGCAGGCCCACTTCAGATACATACCGGTGGTTACCCAAGCCAGAGTGTACACAGAGTGAGACGACACCCCGGGGAAAACAGAGACCCACAGAAAAGGGCACCCTAAGAGACAGGGCAAACGAGCCAACGAGGGTGACCATTATTGATGGCTGATAGCAAAGCAGGAGACGGGGGACATTGCAGAAGCCACACTTCCCACCTGTTCTGGTACCGTCTCTACCGCGTGAACTGTAGACAATGTACCGAAAGCAGAGCAAAGGAAAGTAGAAAAGACTCAGCAGCCACTGCCACGAGCACAGGACACAACTTGCCCAAAGAACTTGCCCACAGCACAGTGGGTTATAGCAACTAAAGACAATGGAAATGCAACCTCACCTTGCAGACGATAGTCTGGAACGCTTCTAAAAGAGCGGTTTAAGGAAATCATAGATGTGCTGGAGAGCATTTCCAGTGTGGGGTCTGGAGCCCATGTGGGTGCCAATGTGCGCATTGAGGGGCGCCGGCAACTCACTACTGTGAATATTAGTGGTGTACCGAACTTCGCTTCGAGTAAGTATTCGGCCTAATTTCGGCTGAAAAAAAGCAATTCGGCTCCGGCCGAATCGTTTTTTGCTATTCGGCTCTTGCCGAATACTTTGTCATTCTCATTAGAATACAATGCAACAAGAACTCAGAAAGGCAAATATAGACTTCAGTTTGCAAAATTGAATAGAATTAGACCAGACACTTAGCCACAAGGCCAGACAATTGCTATCATACAGCTGTAAAACATCTTACATTGTAATCTGCTCTTTGAGGCATGTTTTGTTACATATTCTTAGACATGAAAGGTACTCACCTTTTATACTTAGGCAGCAACAATACAGGAACATCTTTTCTTTTGGCGACTGTTTATAGGTAATGTGCACTTTCTTCAGTTGGAAAAGACAAACTGAAAGAAATGTGCATATTTCACTTTAGGATACATTCACTTCCTGTCATGTCACTCCCCATTGTTTTTTTTAAGGCCTTGAGTCCTGAGTTTGACATTATCTGATATTTTATCAGGAATGATAAGGTGTATATGTTTGTGTATTGGTGAGAAGGAGCGGCGAGGGTAAGTGAAAAGTGAGCAGCATATGTTCCTATGGGCCGTGCCCACGGAGAAACATTACAAATTCACTTGGTTATGTCAGGCAGAGTAATATGCTTCCACCTAACAGGCCTCTCGGAGGAATTTATGTTGGGTAATCTCTCCAATTCCAAACGATAAAGGTTAATCTGCTTTTTTTCTGGCTTATATACTTTAAATAAAGATGCTGCATTGATTACAATGAAGAGAAATACAAGTATAGAATGCATTTAAAATGATGCTTTATTTTCTTTTTTCAATAAGTGTGTTTTCAAATTTGGAACAAGATTTATTAATTAAAACAACTATTCGGCTTCATATTCGGCTTTGGCAGAATAGTTCATTAACTATTCGGTATTCGGCCGAATACTAAATATGCTATTCGGCACAGCCCTAGTGAATACTCTTGAGTTTGTGGCCAACCTCATAATATTGGATACTTTACTGTCATTGACTCATGGATTGAGTGAAATATTGTAGTCGCCACAAATCAATTCTGCCCAGACCATAGCACTTTGTGATGCTGTGATAAGCAACTTGCAACGTACTCGTGCGTGATGATTGGAACAGAATCTGCCAGCCGCTCGTAGATTGGGTATAGATGTGCCAACTGTCAGATGTGCCAGGAAACGGAAATTAAGTATGATTTGTAACCGCTAGTACCGTCGGGCAGCGTGACCATAACACGAATTAAAGTCACATGTGTGTCTGCCAGTCGGCCATCGATTTCCGCCGTCGTTTTACTATAGACAGCATGGGTGTAATTAGAGCAGTGGCGGCATTGGCTAGGCCAGAGTCTGCCTGCGTGCTTGCTTGCCTGCGTGCTTGCCTGCCTGCGTGCTAGCCTGCCTGCGTGCTACTCGACTAGTGTCTGAGATAATGTGATATTCTTGAACTTCTTAAAAGTGGGGATTTTGCCCCCGTTTGGAAGGGCGCATGCGCTTAGTCTTCACTTTGCTGCTGATCTCTGCATCTTGGGAACGCTCATTGCCCGCTGAGCTCAGTGTTGAGCGGGCGCTGAGCATCTCTTGCGAGGTTGTCTGTATATCCTGTCGCACTGACCCCACCCACACTCATTGGCTTCAGGGCAGCAGGCGCCAGTCTATGGTCTTCATATCATTCAGCTTTTTGGATGTGGTCCCCTTCCTTCAATCTAACTTGCATTTCCCCCACATCCAGCTCTGCTTTAACTGCCGGGGAGATCTCCCTAACTCCAAGCGAATGATGGTCTGGCCGACTTGAGAGCAGAGATCCAGCCCATAGATCTCCTTGGGGATCTCTGGGGGCAATGCGGCAGGAGTCCTCGTGTCTATAGTGCAGGCGTCGCCTTTATAATGCCAGCATGGCCCCGCGATGCAAAGGTACAGCCCTGGCACAAGACCGCCTAATGGTCCCGGTGTAGTCTTGATATCCCCTTTGATTTCTCAGGATTGATAATCGCCGTGATGATCCTCACGTGGTGCCCTCTGCACGCGTAAGGCAACCACCCTACCTCCAAAGAGCCAGTCCTGGGGGCACCCACCCAGGAGAACAGCCCTCCAGCAGTTAGCCGCATATACACCCTACTGTGGGTATAGAATAGCTTGCCCCCAGTGTGCCCCGCGCTCCAATCTCCCCCCCCAGAAGACTCCTGTAAAGGGGGTTCTACGTCTCACGACTACTCTGCCCTTGCTGCCCATCCCTTGCACAGTGCACCCGCTCTCCCTAATTCCTTTAATAGGAGCCCCACAGAGGCAATCACAGCAACGGCTCAGTGGCGTGTGGGCACATCTGGGCACGAGGTTAGAAGGATGCCATGCAGGGACTCTTGGGGGAGGCACTTGGCATAGTGAGCAGTGGAGGAGGCTTGCCCAGAGTTGCCATGTTGGATCCTCCATCTGGGATACATGTCCACAAACTCTCATTTATCAATAGCCAATCTAATATCCTCCCATCACTCTTAAACCCCACGCCCCGAGACCACCAGCCTCAGAGGCAGTGCCCTGGCTCTCCAGCATCACCTCTTCCCTGATTACAGTAGCCTCTGACCATTCAGTGCCCCCCAATGCTCCCATTCTCATGACTTCCCAGGAGCCTGAACATACACCTTCCACATTCACGTGGGGGGCTGCATCAGTCTACCTGAGGTACCCTCACCCTGTGGGGTGCTGCATCAGCCTCCACCAGGTGCCCTCACCCTGTGGGGTGCTGCATCGGTCTCCACGAGGTGCCCTCAGCCAGTGGGGTGCTGCATCGGTCTCCCTGAGGTGCCCTCACCCAGTGGGGTGCTGCATCGGTCTCCCTGAGGTGCCCTCACCCTGTGGGGTGCTGCATCTGTTTCCCTGAGGTGCCCTCAGCATGTGGGGTGCTGCATCTGTTTCCCTGAGGTGCCCTCAGCTAGTGGGGTGCTGCATCTGTTTCCCTGAGGTGCCCTCAGCATGTAGGGTGCTGCATCTGTCTCCCTGAGGTGCCCTCAGCATGTGGGGTGCTGCATCTGTTTCCCTGAGGTGCCCTCAGCATGTGGGGTGCTGCATCTGTTTCCCTGGGGTGCCCTCACCCTGTGGGGTGCTGCATCTGTCTCCCTGGGGTGCCCTCACCCTGTGGGGTGCTGCATCGGTCTCCCCGAGGTGCCCTCAGCTAGTGGGGTGCTGCATCTGTTTCCCTGGGGTGCCCTCAGCCTTTGGGGTGCTGCATCAGTCTCCACGAGGTGCCCTCAGCCTGTGGGGTGCTGCATCTGTCTCCCTGAGGTGCCCTCAGCTAGTGGGGTGCTGCATCAGTCTCCACGAGGTGCCCTCGGCCTGTGGGGTGCTGCATCAGTCTCCATGAGGTGCCCTCAGCATGTGGGGTGCTGCATCTGTCTCCCTGCGGTGCCCTCAGCATGTGGGGTGCTGCATCTGTCTCCCTGAGGTGCCCTCAGCCTGTGGGGTGCTGCATCTGTCTCCCTGAGGTGCCCTCAGCTAGTGGGGTGCTGCATCAGTCTCCACGAGGTGCCCTCGGCCTGTGGGGTGCTGCATCAGTCTCCCTGAGGTGCCCTCACCCTGTGGGGTGCTGCATCTGTCTCCCTGAGATGCCCTCACCCTGTGGGGTGCTGCATCTGTTTCCCTGGGGTGCCCTCACCCTGTGGGGTGCTGCATCTGTTTCCCTGAGGTGCCCTCAGCATGTGGGGTGCTGTATCTGTCTCCCTGAGGTGCCCTCACCCTGTGGGGTGCTGCATCTGTTTCCCTGGGGTGCCCTCACCCTGTGGGGTGCTGCATCTGTCTCCCTGAGGTGCCCTCAGCATGTGGGGTGCTGCATCTGTCTCCCTGAGGTGCCCTCACCCTGTGGGGTGCTGCATCTGTCTCCCTGAGGTGCCCTCAGCAGGTGGGGTGCTGCATCTGTCTCCCTGAGGTGCCCTCCCCCTGTGGGGTGCTGCATCTGTCTCCCTGAGGTGCCCTCACCCTGTGGGGTGCTGCATCTGTTTCCCTGGGGTGCCCTCACCCTGTGGGGTGCTGCATCTGTCTCCCTGAGGTGCCCTCAGCATGTGGGGTGCTGCATCTGTCTCCCTGAGGTGCCCTCACCCTGTGGGGTGCTGCATCTGTCTCCCTGAGGTGCCCTCAGCCTGTGGGGTGCTGCATCTGTCTCCCTGAGGTGCCCTCAGCTAGTGGGGTGCTGCATCAGTCTCCACGAGGTACCCTCGGCCTGTGGGGTGCTGCATCTGTCTCCCTGAGGTGCCCTCAGCTAGTGGGGTGCTGCATCAGTCTCCACGAGGTACCCTCTGCCAGTGGGGTGCTGCATCTGTCTCCCTGAGGTGCCCTCAGCTAGTGGGGTGCTGCATCAGTCTCCACGAGGTGCCCTCACCCTGTGGGGTGCTGCATCAGTCTCCATGAGGTGCCCTCAGCATGTGGGGTGCTGCATCTGTCTCCCTGAGGTGCCCTCAGCTAGTGGGGTGCTGCATCAGTCTCCACGAGGTGCCCTCACCCTGTGGGGTGCTGCATCAGTCTCCATGAGGTGCCCTCAGCATGTGGGGTGCTGCATCTGTCTCCCTGAGGTGCCCTCAGCTAGTGGGGTGCTGCATCTGTCTCCCTGCGGTGCCCTCAGCATGTGGGGTGCTGCATCAGTCTCCACGAGGTGCCCTCAGCCTGTGGGGTGCTGCATCTGTCTCCCTGAGGTGCCCTCAGCTAGTGGGGTGCTGCATCAGTCTCCATGAGGTGCCCTCAGCATGTGGGGTGCTGCATCAGTCTCCATGAGGTGCCCTCAGCATGTGGGGTGCTGCATCTGTTTCCCTGAGGTGCCCTCACCCTGTGGGGTGCTGCATCTGTCTCCCTGAGGTGCCCTCGACCTGTGGGGTGCTGCATCTGTCTCCCTGAGGTGCCCTCAGCATGTGGGGTGCTGCATCTGTCTCCCTGAGGTGCCCTCAGCATGTGGGGTGCTGCATCTGTCTCCCCGAGGTGCCCTCCGCCAGTGGGGTGCTGCATCTGTCTCCATGAGGTGCCCTCGGCATGTGGGGTGCTGCATCTGTCTCCCCGAGGTGCCCTCAGCATGTGGGGTGCTGCATCCGTCTCCCTGAGGTGCCCTCAGCATGTGGGGTGCTGCATCTGTCTCCCTGAGGTGCCCTCAGCATGTGGGGTGCTGCATCTGTTTCCCTGGGGTGCCCTCACCCTGTGGGGTGCTGCATCTGTTTCCCTGAGGTGCCCTCAGCATGTGGGGTGCTGCATCTGTCTCCCTGAGGTGCCCTCAGCATGTGGGGTGCTGCATCTGTTTCCCTGAGGTGCCCTCAGCTAGTGGGGTGCTGCATCTGTTTCCCTGAGGTGCCCTCAGCATGTAGGGTGCTGCATCTGTCTCCCTGAGGTGCCCTCGGCCTGTGGGGTGCTGCATCTGTTTCCCTGGGGTGCCCTCACCCTGTGGGGTGCTGCATCTGTTTCCCTGAGGTGCCCTCAGCATGTGGGGTGCTGCATCTGTCTCCCTGAGGTGCCCTCAGCATGTGGGGTGCTGCATCTGTTTCCCTGAGGTGCCCTCAGCTAGTGGGGTGCTGCATCTGTTTCCCTGAGGTGCCCTCAGCATGTGGGGTGCTGCATCTGTCTCCCTGAGGTGGTCTCAGCATGTGGGGGGCTGCATCCGTCTCCCTGAGGTGCCCTCAGCATGTGGGGTGCTGCATCTGTCTCCCTGAGGTGCCCTCAGCATGTGGGGTGCTGCATCTGTTTCCCTGAGGTGCCCTCAGCTAGTGGGGTGCTGCATCTGTTTCCCTGAGGTGCCCTCAGCATGTGGGGTGCTGCATCTGTCTCCCTGAGGTGCCCTCAGCATGTGGGGTGCTGCATCTGTTTCCCTGAGGTGCTCTCAGCATGTGGGGTGCTGCATCTGTTTCCCTGAGGTGCCCTCAGCTAGTGGGGTGCTGCATCTGTTTCCCTGAGGTGCCCTCAGCATGTGGGGTGCTGCATCTGTTTCCCTGAGGTGCCCTCAGCTAGTGGGGTGCTGCATCTGTTTCCCTGAGGTGCCCTCAGCATGTAGGGTGCTGCATCTGTCTCCCTGAGGTGCCCTCGGCATGTGGGGTGCTGCATTGGTCTCCCTGGGGGCTCTCAGCATGTTGGGTGCTGCATCTGTTTCCATTAGGTGCCCTCAGCTAGTGGGGTGCTGCATCTGTCTCCCTGAGGTGCCCTCGGCCTGTGGGGTGCTGCATCTGTTTCCCTGAGGTGCCCTCGGCCTGTGGGGTGCTGCATCTGTCTCCCTGAGGTGCCCTCGGCCTGTGGGGTGCTGCACCTGTCTCCCTGAGGTGCCCTCAGCATGTGGGGGGCTGCATCTGTCTCCCCGAAGTGCCCTCAGCTAGTGGGGTGCTGCATCTGTCTCCCTGAGGTGCCCTCAGCTAGTGGGGTGCTGCATCTGTTTCCCTGAGGTGCCCTCAGCTAGTGGGGTGCTGCATCTGTTTCCCTGGGGTGCCCTCACCCTGTGGGGTGCTGCATCAGTCTCCATGAGGTGCCCTCACCCTGTGGGGTGCTGCATCTGTCTCCATGAGGTGCCCTCGGCCTGGGGGGTGCTGCATCAGTCTCCATGAGGTGCCCTCACCCTGTGGGGTGCTGCATTGGTCTCCCTGGGGGCTCTCAGCATGTGGGGTGCTGCATCTGTTTCCATTAGGTGCCCTCAGCTAGTGGGGTGCTGCATCTGTCTCCCTGAGGTGCCCTCACCCTCTGGGGTGCTGCATCTGTCTCCCTGAGGTGCCCTCGACCTGTGGGGTGCTGCATCTGTCTCCCTGAGGTGCCCTCAGCATGTGGGGAGCTGCATCAGTCTCCATGAGGTGCCCTCAGCATGTGGGGTGCTGCATCAGTCTCCATGAGGTGCTGCATCTGTTTCCCTGAGGTGCCCTCAGCATGTGGGGTGCTGCATCTGTCTCCCTGAGGTGCCCTCGACCTGTGGGGTGCTGCATCTCTCTCCCTGAGGTGCCCTCAGCATGTGGGGTGCTGCATCCATCTCCCTGAGGTGCCCTCGGCCTGTGGGGTGCTGCATCGGTCTCCCTGAGGTGCCCTCACCCTGTGGGGTGCTGCATCTGTTTCCCTGAGGTGCCCTCAGCATGTGGGGTGCTGCATCTGTCTCCCTGAGGTGACCTTAGCATGTGGGGTGCTGCATCGGTCTCCCTGAGGTGCCCTTGGCATGTAGGGTGCTGCATCTGTCTCCGAGGTGCCCTTGGCATGTGGGGTGCTGCATCTGTCTCCCTGAGGTGCCCTCAGCATGTGGGGTGCTGCATCTGTTTCCCTGAGGTGCCTAGGCTTGGGTGCTGCATCAGTCTCCCTGAGGTGTCCTCGGCCTGTGGGGTGTAGCATCTGTCTCTGAGGTACCTTTGGCCTGTGGTGTGCTGCATCTGTCTCCCTGAGGTGCCCTTGGCTTGTGGGGTGCTGCATCTGTCTCCCTGAGGTGCCCTCGGCCTGTAGGGTGCAGCATCTGTCTCCGAGGTGCCCTCGCCTGTGGGGTGGTGCATCGGTCTCCCTGAGGTGCCCTCGGCTTGGCTGCTGTATCCATCTCCCTGATGTGTCCTCGGCCTGTGGGGTGCTGCATCTGTCTCCCTGAGGTGCCCTCGGCCTCTGGGGTGCTGCATCTGTCTCCCTGAGGTGCTCTCAGCCTGTGGAGTGCTGCATCTATCTCCCTTAGGTGCCCTTGGCCCGTGGGGTGCTGCATCTGTCTACCTGAGGTGCCCTCGGCCTGGGGGGTGCTGCATCTGTCTCCCTGAGGTGCCCTCTGCCTGTGGGGTGCTGCATCTGTCTCCCTGAATTGCCCTTGGCCTTTTCCCTCTATCGTTTGGCTTGGCTCTTTGCTCCAGTAATGTGGTGCATTGGCTGGGCAGCGTGGGCCCTAATAGAGGAATAGCAGGTGGTGTTGTAGGTCAGGATTGATTAGTAGAGCGGTGAGTGGGTCTCAGTACTGGAGGTCGGGATTCAGGTGCACAAGCAGAGCTGTGCGCAGGTGTCAGTACTGGAATAGCAGGGGTGTTTCAGGCCCTAATTGAGGTGCAGTGGCAGAGTTGCGTGTGGGTCTCAGTAAAGGAATGTCAAGGTATGTTGCATGTGGGTCTCATTACTGGAATGGGGTGTGTTGCCGGTCAGGATTGAGGTGCACATGAAGAGCTCCATGTGGGTCTCGGTACTGTAATAGTGGATGTTGGAGGTCAGGACTGGGGTGCACTGGGAGAGCTGTGTGCAAATGTCAGTACTGGAATAGAGGGTGTTAGAGGTCAGAAATGAGGTGCACTGGCAGCTGTGTGCGGGCGTCATTACTGAAATAGGGGGTTGAGGTGCACTGGTAGAGCTGCATGTGAGTGTGAGCACTGGAATAAGGGGTGTTGGAGGTCAGGGTTGAGGTGCACAAGCGGAGCTCTCTGCAGGTGTCAGTACTGGAATAGCAGGGGTATTTCAGGCCCTATTTGGGGTGGACTGGCAGAGTTGCATGTGGGTCTCATTACTGGAATGGGGTGTGTTGGCAGTCAGGATTGAGGTAGAAGAGCTCCATGTGGGTCTCAGTACTGGAATAGCGGGTGTTAGAGGTCAGAAATTATGTGCACTGGTAGCTGTGTGCGGGTGTTGGTACTGAAATAGGGCGTTGAGGTGCACTGGCAGTGCTGTGAGTGGATCTCAGTACTGGAATAGGGGTGTTGCAGGCCAGGATTGAGGTGCATTGGCGGAGCTGTACATGGATCTCTACTGGACTAGGAGATTCCGGTTTACTGGCAGAGTTGTGCAGAGGTGTCAGTACTGGACTGGCAGGTCAGGCTTGAGGTGCACTGTGTGAGAAACTTGAAGGTGTCCCACTTAAAAATTCCCAGGGATCTGTCATCCAGGTGACCAGGGCACGGTCATTGATATTGGATCCAGTTCCTGGGCATGGACCAGTGCGGGAGGATCACCTGGATGGGGGGTCCTCAGGGAGTGGAAGTCGGACACCGACGGGTGTGACGCAGTACCCCCTTCCCTATAACACCTTTTCCCCATCCTACACTGTAGGATATTCAAAAGATTGACCCCCCCCTTTTCCAACACGAACACCTTCTTACAACGTGTTAAGACTACGGACTAACATCAGAGATGTTTACCTGACATGGGCCAACACAAGGGTCGGGCAGAGTCACACAATTGACGATAACTACACACACCTGACAGCCCTTTTTCAGACCACGAGAGCACACTTCGAGCAAAGCCGAACGCATGAGGAAGCAGCTATTCCGGACCAGCAGTTCAAATGGAGGAGAAAGGCGGCGAGACCTGGAAGGACGACGAGCAGGCAATTGCCCTTGCCCTTTGCAACTCAGATCTGCAAAGCCTCCGAAAGGGAAAGCATAAGACCGGGAAGTCCAACTGGTGTGTTGTGTGACAGGTGTCAACGCAAGATGGGGCCCTCCCTCACTATTAGCCAAAGCAGGGTTAAGCGCTTGCTGCTGTGGTGCCGTCCTTGACTCCTGAGACAAGAAACCTAACAGTTCAGCACAGCCGGTGAGTCGGAGAAGACAGATAGTAAAACCGAACTGTGCTGGGCCCAAGGTTGCAGGTGGTAACATTGTTGAACAAAGAACTTGTGTAAATTCCAGAAGCAGAGTTGTCTGGCGCCGCTGGGGCGCTCATTAAAAAGAACTCGAGCCTTTTTGTGTAGCGTTGTTTTGTTGAAACTACGAGAACCAAGAGACCGGCGTGAAGTGTTGAAGTGGTCCTACGAGGGTTGAGCAAAACCCCTCATACACTCTAAATTCTTCGACACATTTAGGAAAACAGAGAACTGTGAAATCGACAAATGTAAACCCGACTGATGGATGCCTATAAATCAGAGGAACCAGTGACACACCTGAGTACAAGGTATTAATAGAACTGTGTGGAGCCTGGCTGTGCGTGCATCTCTGGGGTGTTGCAGGCTAGGCTTGAGGTGCACTGGCAGAACTGTGCATGGATCTCAGGTGGTGTCACGGGTCAGGCTTAGGTGCACTGGCAGAGCTGTGTATGGCTGTCAGTACTGAAATAGTCGGTGTTGCAGGTCAGGATTGAGGTGCACTGGCAGAGTTGTGCGTGGATATCAGTGCTGAAATAGCAGGGGTGTTGCAGGTCAGGCTTAAGGTGCACTGGCAAAGCTGCGCGTGAATGTCAGTACTGGAATAGGGGGTGTTGCAAGTCAGGATTACGGTGCATTGGCAGAGCTGTGCGTGGATCGCAGTACTGGAATAGAGGGTGTTGAAGGTCAGGATTGGGGTACACTTTTCAGAGCTGTGTGTGGATCTTGGAGTTGCAGGTCAGGATTGAGGTGCACTGGCAGAGCTGCGCGTGCTTCTCTGGGTTGGTGTAGGTCAGGATTGAGGTGCACTGGCAGAGCTGTGCGTGCATCTCTGGGGTGTTGCAGGGCAGGATTGTGGTGCACTGGCAGAACTGTACGTGCATCTCTGGGGTGTTGCAGGTCAGGCTTAAGGTGCACTGGCAAAGCTGCGCGTGGATGTCAGTACTGGAATAGGGGGTGTTGCAAGTCAGGATTGGGGTACACTGGCAGAGCTGCGCGTGCTTCTCTGGGTTGTTGCATATCAGAATTGAGGTGCACTGGCAGAGTTGTGCGTGCATCTCGGGTGTTGCGGGTCAGGATTGAGGTGCACTGGCAGAGTTGTGCGTGCATCTCTGGGGTGTTGCAGGTCAGGATTGAGGTGCACTGGCAGAGCTGCGTGTGGATCTCTGGGATGCTGCCGGTCAGGATTGAGGGGCACTGGCAGAGCTGTGCGTGGATCTCAGTGCTGGAATAGCAGGGGTGTTGCAGGTCAGCCTTGAGGTGCCCTGGCAGAGCTGTGCGTGGATCTTGGAAGGTGTTGCAGGTGAGGCTTGAGGTGCACCGGCAGAGCTGCACGTGGATCTCGGGGTGTTGTAGGTCAGGATTGAGGTGGACTGGCAGAGCTGCGCGTGCATCTCTGGGGTGTTGCAGGCCAGGCTTGAGGTGCACTGGCAGAGCTGCGTGTGGATCTGAGGGTGTTGCAGGTCAGGATTGAGGTGCACTGGCAGAGCTGTGTCTGGATCTCGGGGGTGTTGCAGGCCAGGCTTGAGGTGCACTGGCAGAGCTGCGTGTGGATCTTGGGTATGTTGCAGGCTAGGATTGAGGTGCACTGGCAGAGCTGCGTGTGGATCTTGGGGGTGTTGCAGGTCAGGATTGAGGTGCATTGGCAGAGCTGTGCGTGCTTCTCTGGGTTGTTGCAGGTCAGGATTGAGGTACACTGGCAGAGCTGTGTCTGGATCTCGGGGGTGTTGCAGGCCAGGCTTGAGGTGCACTGGCAGAGCTCTGTGTGGATCTTGGGTATGTTGCAGGCTAGGCTTGAGGTGCACTGGCAGAGCTGTGCTTGCATCTTTGGGGTGTTGCAGGCTAGGCTTGAAGTGCACTGGCAGAGCTGCGTGTGGATCTCTGGAGTGTTGCACCTCAGGATTGAGGGGCACTGGCAGAGCTGTGTGTGGATCTTGGGGGTGTTGCAGGTCAGGATTGAGGTGCACCGGCAGAGCTGTGCGTGCACTTCTGAGTTTTGCAGGTCAGGATTGAGGTGCACTGCCAGAGTTGTGTCTGGATCTCGGGGGTGTTGCAGGCCAGGCTTGAGGTGCACTGGCAGAGCTCTGTGTGGATCTTGGGTATGTTGCAGGCTAGGCTTGAGGTGCACTGGCAGAGCTGTGCTTGCATCTTTGGGGTGTTGCAGGCTAGGCTTGAAGTGCACTGGCAGAGCTGCGTGTGGATCTTGGGGGTGTTGCACGTCAGGATTGAGGGGCACTGGCAGAGCTGTGTGTGGATCTTGGGGGTGTTTCAGGTCAGGATTGAGGGGCACTGGCAGAGCTGTGCCTGGATCTCGGCAGTGTTGCAGGCCAGTATTGAAGTGCACTGGCAGAGCTGTGCGTGCATCTCTGGGGTGATGCAGGGTCAGGATTGAGGTGCACTGGCAGAGCTCGTGTGGATCTTGGGGGTGTTGCAGGTCAGGATTGAGGTGCACTGGCAGACCTGTGCGTGCATCTTTGGGGTGTTGCAGGTCAGGATTGGGGTGCACTGGCAGAGCTGCGCGTGCATCTTTGGGGTGTTGCAGGGTTAGGATTGAGGTGCACTGGCAGAGCTGTGCGTGCATCTCTGGGGTGTTGCAGGGTCAGGATTGGTGTGCACTGGCAGAGCTGCGCGTGCATCTCTGGGGTGTTGCAGGTCAGGATTGGGGTGCACCAGCAGAGCTGCGCGTGCATCTCTGGGGTGTTGCAGGTCAGGATTAAGGGGCACTGGCAGAGATGTGCGTGCATCTCTGGGGTGTTGCAGGTGAGGCTTGAGGTGCACTGGCAGAGCTGCTCGTGCAGCTCTGGAGTGTTGCAGGTCAGGATTGAGGTGCACCGGCAGAGCAGGGCGTGCATCTCTGGGGTGTTGCGGGGTCAGGATTGGGGTGCACCGGCAGAGCTGTGCGTGCATCTCTGGGGTGTTGCCGGTCAGGATTGAGGTGCACTGGCAGAGCTGTGCGTGCATCTCTGGGGTGTTGCAGGGTCCGGATTGGGGTGCACCAGCAGAGCTGCGCGTGCATCTCTGGGGTGTTGCAGGTCAGGATTGAGGGGCACTGGCAGAGCTGCGCGTGCATCTCTGGGGTGTTGCCGGTCAGGATTGAGGTGCACTGGCAGAGCTGTGCGTGCATCTCTGGGGTGTTGCAGGGTCCGGATTGGGGTGCACCAGCAGAGCTGCGCGTGCATCTCTGGGGTGTTGCAGGTCAGGATTGAGGGGCACTGGCAGAGCTGCGCGTGCATCTCTGGGGTGTTGCAGGGTCAGGATTCAGGTGCACCGGCAGAGCTGTGCGTGCATCTCTGGGGTGTTGCAGGTCAGGATTGAGGTGCACCGGCAGAGCTGTGCGTGCATCTCTGGGGTGTTGCAGGGTCAGGATTGAGGTGCACCGGCAGAGCTGTGCGTGCATCTCTGGGGTGTTGCAGGGTCAGGATTGAGGTGCACCGGCAGAACTGTGCGTGCATCTCTGGGGTGTTGCAGGCCAGGCTTGAGGTGCACTGGCAGAGCTGCGCGTGCATCTCTGGGGTGTTGCAGGTCAGGATTGAGGTGCACCGGCAGAGCTGGCAGAACTGTGCGTGCATCTCTGGGGTGTTGCAGGTCAGGATTGGGGTGCACTGGCAGAGCTGCGCGTGCATCTCTGGGGTGTTGCAGGCCAGGCTTGAGGTGCACTGGCAGAGCTGCGCGTGCATCTCTGGGGTGTTGCAGGTCAGGATTGAGGTGCACCGGCAGAGCTGTGCGTGCATCTCTGGGGTGTTGCAGGGTCAGGATTGAGGTGCACTGGCAGAACTGTGCGTGCATCTCTGGGGTGTTGCAGGTCAGGATTGGGGTGCACTGGCAGAGCTGCGCGTGCATCTCTGGGGTGTTGCAGGCCAGGCTTGAGGTGCACTGGCAGAGCTGCGCGTGCATCTCTGGGGTGTTGCAGGTCAGGATTGAGGTGCACCGGCAGAGCTGGCAGAACTGTGCGTGCATCTCTGGGGTGTTGCAGGTCAGGATTGAGGTCTCTGGGGTGTTGCAGGTCAGGATTGGGGTGCACTGGCAGAGCTGCGCGTGTATCTCTGGGGTGTTGCAGGTCAGGATTGAGGGGCACTGGCAGAGCTGCGCGTGCATCTCTGAGGTGTTGCAGGGTCAGGATTGGGGTGCACCGGCAGAGCTGCGCGTGCATCTCTGGGGTGTTGCAGGTCAGGATTGAGGGGCACCGGCAGAGCTGCGCGTGCATCTCTTGGGTGTTGCAGGGTCAGGATTGAGGTGCACTGGCAGCTATGTGCGTGCATCTCTGAGGTGTTGCAGGTCAGGATTGGGGTGCACTGGCAGAGCTGCGCGTGCATCTCTGGGGTGTTGCAGGTCAGGAGTGAGGTGCACCGGCAGAGCTGCGCGTGCATCTCTGGGGTGTTGCAGGTCAGGATTGAGGTGCACCGGCAGGGCTGCGCGTGCATCTCTGGGGTGTTGCAGGTCAGGATTGGGGTGCACCGGCAGAGCTGCGCGTGCATCTCTGGGGTGTTGCAGGTCAGGATTGAGGTGCACCGGCAGAGCTGCGCGTGCATCTCTGGGGTGTTGCAGGTCAGGATTGAGGTGCACCGGCAGAGCTGCGCGTGCACCTCCGTACTTGCACTGCTCCGTGTGCTGCATGCTGATGCCATGGAGCCCCCGGGATTAAGTCCCTGCCTCCCTGCTCCATTGTGCGCTGCCGTGACTCACACTACGGTTCGCTGCTCGGAGACTGGCAGCTCGTGACTGTGAGTCACTCGCAGAGCAGACCAGGACTGCCTCGCGCCCCCTCCCAGCCCCGCAATCACTCTAGTGCACGGATAGTGCCGTGTCGCCCTGCATAGCCTCGCAGCGCTAGTCGTAGACTTGAACGGCTGTTTTGTTTGGAGCTGAGTGGATAGAGGAGTGGCCGCCTGCCTTCTGTGGTACTGTTCCACAGTAGAGGGGGGCATTTCTCTGGGCCCCAGGCCCCCTGAAGACAATAACTTGGAGCCCCGATGGACAGTCAATAGCCGTATTAGGCCCTGCAGGGAAGGAGGGCGAGTGGGGACCACGAAGAAGCCGAACGCAAACTGTAGGGCAAATAGTTATTATTTGTAAAAATGTTCTCTGGGGATGAAATTGACCTCTGGACACTCTCTCTCCAGCTTTTCAGTATCTTCACCCGTCACTTAGTCTCAAGGTGACACTCTCTCTCCAGCTTTTCAGTATCTTCACCCGTCGCTTAGTCTCAAGGTGACACTCTCTCTCCAGCTTTTCAGTATCTTCCCCCGTCGCTTACTCTCAAGGTGACACTCTCTCTCCAGCTTTTCAGTATCTTCACCCGTCACTTAGTCTCAAGGTGACACTCTTTCTCCAGCTTTTCAGTATCTTCACCCGTCGCTTAGTCTCAAGGTGACACTCTCTCTCCAGCTTCTCAGTGTCTTCCCCGTCGCTTAGTCTCAAGGTGACACTCTCTCCAGCTTCTCAGTGTCTTCCCCGTCGCTTAGTCTCAAGGTGACACTCTCTCCAGCTTCTCAGTGTCTTCCCCGTCGCTTAGTCTCAAGGTGACACTCTCTCCAGCTTCTCAGTGTCTTCCCCGTCGCTTAGTCTCAAGGTGACACTCTCTCCAGCTTCTCAGTGTCTTCCCCGTCGCTTAGTCTCAAGGTGACACTCTCTCTCCAGCTTCTCAGTGTCTTCCCCGTCGCTTAGTCTCAAGGTGACACTCTCACTCCAGCTTCTCAGTGTCTTCCCCGTCGCTTAGTCTCAAGGTGACACTCTCTCCAGCTTCTCAGTGTCTTCCCCGTCGCTTAGTCTCAAGGTGACACTCTTTCTCCAGCTTTTCAGTATCTTCACGGGTCGCTCAGTCTCAAGGTGACACTCTCTCTCCAGCTTTTCAGTATCTTCACCCGTCACTTAGTCTCAAGGTGACACTCTTTCTCCAGCTTTTCAGTATCTTCACCCGTCGCTTAGTCTCAAGGTGACACTCTCTCTCCAGCTTCTCAGTGTCTTCCCCGTCGCTTAGTCTCAAGGTGACACTCTCTCCAGCTTCTCAGTGTCTTCCCCGTCGCTTAGTCTCAAGGTGACACTCTCTCCAGCTTCTCAGTGTCTTCCCCGTCGCTTAGTCTCAAGATGACACTCTCTCCAGCTTCTCAGTGTCTTCCCCGTCGCTTAGTCTCAAGGTGACACTCTCTCCAGCTTCTCAGTGTCTTCCCCCATCGCTTAGTCTCAAGGTGACACTCTCTCTCCAGCTTCTCAGTGTCTTCCCCGTCGCTTAGTCTCAAGGTGACACTCTCTCTCCAGCTTCTCAGTGTCTTCCCCGTCGCTTAGTCTCAAGGTGACACTCTCTCTCCAGCTTCTCAGTGTCTTCCCCGTCGCTTAGTTTCAAGGTGACACTCTTTCTCCAGCTTTTCAGTATCTTCACGGGTCGCTCAGTCTCAAGGTGACACTCTCTCTCCAGCTTCTCAGTGTCTTCCCTGTCAAATAGTCTCAAGGTGACACTCTCTCTCCAGCTTCTCAGTGTCTTCCCCGTCGCTTAGTCTCAAGGTGACACTCTTTCTCCAGCTTTTCAGTATCTTCACGGGTCGCTCAGTCTCAAGGTGACACTCTCTCTCCAGCTTCTCAGTGTCTTCCCCGTCGCTTAGTCTCAAGGTGACACTCTCTCTCCAGCTTCTCAGTGTCTTCCCCGTCGCTTAGTCTCAAGGTGAGACTCTCTCTCCAGCTTCTCAGTGTCTTCCCCGTCGCTTAGTCTCAAGGTGACACTCTCTCTCCAGCTTCTCAGTGTCTTCCCCGTCACTTAGTCTCAAGGTGACACTCTCTCCAGCTTTTCAGTGCCTTCCCCGTCGCTTAGTCTCAAGGTGACACTCTCTCTCCAGCTTCTCAGTGTCTTCCCCGTCGCTTAGTCTCAAGGTGACACTCTTTCTCCAGCTTTTCAGTATCTTCACCAGTCGCTTAGTCTCAAGGTAACACTCTCTCTCCAGCTTTTCTGTATCTTCCCCCATCGCTTAGTCTCAAGGTGACACTCTCTCTCCAGCTTTTCAGTATCTTCCCCCGTCGCTTAGTCTCAAGGTGACACTCTCTCTCCAGCTTTTCAGTATCTTCCCCTGTCGCTTAGTCTCACGGTGACACTCTCTCCAGCTTTTCAGTATCTTCCCCCGTCGCTTACTCTCAAGGTGACACTCTCTCTCCAGCTTTTCAGTATCTTCACCCGTCGCTTAGTCTCAAGGTGACACTCTTTCTCCAGCTTTTCAGTATCTTCACGGGTCGCTCAGTCTCAAGGTGACACTCTCTCTCCAGCTTCTCAGTGTCTTCCCCGTCGCTTAGTCTCAAGGTGAGACTCTCTCTCCAGCTTCTCAGTGTCTTCCCCGTCGCTTAGTCTCAAGGTGACACTCTCTCTCCAGCTTCTCAGTGTCTTCCCCGTCGCTTAGTCTCAAGGTGACACTCTCTCCAGCTTTTCAGTGCCTTCCCCCGTCGCTTAGTCTCAAGGTGACACTCTCTCTCCAGCTTCTCAGTGTCTTCCCCGTTGCTTAGTCTCAAGGTGACACTCTCTCTCCAGCTTCTCAGTGTCTTCCCCGTCGCTTAGTCTCAAGGTGACACTCTTTCTCCAGCTTTTCAGTATCTTCACCGGTCGCTTAGTCTCAAGGTAACACTCTCTCTCCAGCTTTTCTGTATCTTCCCCCGTCGCTTAGTCTCAAGGTGACACTCTCTCTCCAGCTTCTCAGTGTCTTCCCCGTCGCTTAGTCTCAAGGTGAGACTCTCTCTCCAGCTTCTCAGTGTCTTCCCCGTTGCTTAGTCTCAAGGTGACACTCTCTCTCCAGCTTTTCAGTGCCTTCCCCCGTCGCTTAGTCTCAAGGTGACACTCTCTCTCCAGCTTCTCAGTGTCTTCCCCGTCGCTTATTCTCAAGGTGACACTCTCTCTCCAGCTTCTCAGTGTCTTCCCCGTCGCTTAGTCTCAAGGTGACACTATCTCTCCAGCTTCTCAGTGTCTTCCCCGTCGCTTAGTCTCAAGGTGACACTCTCTCTCCAGCTTTTCAGTATCTTCCCCCGTCGCTTAGTCTCAAGGTGATACTCTCTCTCCAGCTTTTCAGTATCTTCCCCTGTCGCTTAGTCTCACGGTGACACTCTCTCCAGCTTTTCAGTATCTTCACCGGTCGCTTAGTCTCAAGGTAACACTCTCTCTCCAGCTTTTCTGTATCTTCCCCCATCGCTTAGTCTCAAGGTGACACTATCTCTCCAGCTTCTCAGTGTCTTCCCCGTCGCTTAGTCTCAAGGTGACACTCTCTCTCCAGCTTTTCAGTATCTTCCCCTGTCGCTTAGTCTCACGGTGACACTCTCTCCAGCTTTTCAGTATCTTCCCCTGTCGCTTAGTCTCACGGTGACACTCTCTCCAGCTTTTCAGTATCTTCCCCCGTCGCTTACTCTCAAGGTGACACTCTCTCTCCAGCTTTTCAGTATCTTCACCCGTCGCTTAGTCTCAAGGTGACACTCTTTCTCCAGCTTTTCAGTATCTTCACAGGTCGCTCAGTCTCAAGGTGACACTCTCTCTCCAGCTTTTCAGTATCTTCCTCCGTCGCTTAGTCTCAAGGTGACACTCTCCAGCTTTTCAGTATCTTCACCCGTCGCTTAGTCTCAAGGTGACACTCTCTCTCCAGCTTCTCAGTGTCTTCCCCGTCGCTTAGTCTCAAGGTGACACTCTCTCTCCAGCTTCTCAGTGTCTTCCCCGTCGCTTAGTCTCAAGGTGACACTCTCTCTCCAGCTTCTCAGTGTCTTCCCCGTCGCTTAGTCTCAAGGTGACACTCTCTCTCCAGCTTCTCAGTGTCTTCCCCGTCGCTTAGTCTCAAGGTGACACTCTCTCTCCAGCTTCTCAGTGTCTTCCCTGTCGCTTAGTCTGAAGGTGACACTCTCTCTCCAGCTTCTCAGTGTCTTCCCCGTCGCTTAGTCTCAAGGTGACACTCTCTCTCCAGCTTTTCAGTGCCTTCCCCCGTCGATTAGTCTCAAGGTGACACTCTCTCTCCAGCTTCTCAGTGTCTTCCCCGTCGCTTAGTCTCAAGGTGAGACTCTCTCTCCAGCTTCTCAGTGTCTTCCCCGTCGCTTAGTCTCAAGGTGACACTCTCTCTCCAGCTTCTCAGTGTCTTCCCCGTCGCTTAGTCTCAAGGTGACGCTCTCTCTCCAGCTTCTCAGTGTCTTCCCCGTCGCTTAGTCTCAAGGTGACACTCTCTCCAGCTTTTCAGTGCCTTCCCCGTCGCTTAGTCTCAAGGTGACACTCTCTCTCCAGCTTCTCAGTGTCTTCCCCGTCGCTTAGTCTCAAGGTGACACTCTTTCTCCAGCTTTTCAGTATCTTCACCGGTCGCTTAGTCTCAAGGTAACACTCTCTCTCCAGCTTTTCTGTATCTTCCCCCATCGCTTAGTCTCAAGGTGACACTCTCTCTCCAGCTTTTCAGTATCTTCCCCTGTCGCTTAGTCTCACGGTGACACTCTCTCCAGCTTTTCAGTATCTTCCCCCGTCGCTTACTCTCAAGGTGACACTCTCTCTCCAGCTTTTCAGTATCTTCACCCGTCACTTAGTCTCAAGGTGACACTCTTTCTCCAGCTTTTCAGTATCTTCACGGGTCGCTCAGTCTCAAGGTGACACTCTCTCTCCAGCTTTTCAGTGTCTTCCCCGTCGCTTAGTCTCAAGGTGACACTCTCCAGCTTTTCAGTATCTTCACCCGTCGCTTAGTCTCAAGGTGACACTCTCTCTCCAGCTTCTCAGTGTCTTCCCCGTCGCTTAGTCTCAAGGTGACACTCTCTCTCCAGCTTCTCAGCGTCTTCCCCGTCGCTAGTCTCAAGGTGACACTCTCTCCAGCTTCTCAGTGTCTTCCCCGTCGCTTAGTCTCAAGGTGACACTCTCTCCAGCTTTTCAGTGCCTTCCCCCGTCGCTTAGTCTCAAGGTGACACTCTCTCTCCAGCTTCTCAGTGTCTTCCCCGTCGCTTAGTCTCAAGGTGACACTCTTTCTCCAGCTTTTCAGTATCTTCACCGGTCGCTTAGTCTCAAGGTAACACTCTCTCTCCAGCTTTTCTGTATCTTCCCCCATCGCTTAGTCTCAAGGTGACACTCTCTCTCCAGCTTTTCAGTATCTTCCCCCGTCTCTTAGTCTCAAGGTGACACTCTCTCTCCAGCTTTTCAGTATCTTCCCCTGTCGCTTAGTCTCACGGTGACACTCTCTCCAGCTTTTCAGTATCTTCCCCCGTCGCTTACTCTCAAGGTGACACTCTCTCTCCAGCTTTTCAGTATCTTCACCCGTCGCTTAGTCTCAAGGTGACACTCTTTCTCCAGCTTTTCAGTATCTTCACGGGTCGCTCAGTCTCAAGGTGACACTCTCTCTCCATCTTTTCAGTATCTTCCTCCGTCGCTTAGTCTCAAGGTGACACTCTCCAGCTTTTCAGTATCTTCACCCGTCGCTTAGTCTCAAGGTGACACTCTCTCTCCAGCTTCTCAGTGTCTTCCCCGTCGCTTAGTCTCAAGGTGACACTCTCTCCAGCTTCTCAGTGTCTTCCCCGTTGCTTAGTCTCAAGGTGACACTCTCTCTCCAGCTTCTCAGTGTCTTCCCCGTCGCTTAGTCTCAAGGTGACACTCTCTCTCCAGCTTCTCAGTGTCTTCCCCGTCGCTTAGTCTCTAGGTGACACTCTCTCTCCAGCATCTCAGTGTCTTCCCCGTCGCTTAGTCTCAAGGTGACACTCTCTCCAGTTTCTCAGTGTCTTCCCCGTCGCTTAGTCTCAAGGTGACACTCTCTCTCCAGCTTTTCAGTGCCTTCCCCCGCCGCTTAGTCTCAAGGTGACACTCTCTCTCCAGCTTCTCAGTGTCTTCCCCGTCGCTTAGTCTCAAGGTGACACTCTCTCTCCATCTTTTCAGTATCTTCCTCCGTCGCTTAGTCTCAAGGTGACACTCTCCAGCTTTTCAGTATCTTCACCCGTCGCTTAGTCTCAAGGTGACACTCTCTCTCCAGCTTCTCAGTGTCTTCCCCGTCGCTTAGTCTCAAGGTGACACTCTCTCCAGCTTCTCAGTGTCTTCCCCGTTGCTTAGTCTCAAGGTGACACTCTCTCTCCAGCTTCTCAGTGTCTTCCCCGTCGCTTAGTCTCAAGGTGACACTCTCTCTCCAGCTTCTCAGTGTCTTCCCCGTCGCTTAGTCTCTAGGTGACACTCTCTCTCCAGCATCTCAGTGTCTTCCCCGTCGCTTAGTCTCAAGGTGACACTCTCTCCAGTTTCTCAGTGTCTTCCCCGTCGCTTAGTCTCAAGGTGACACTCTCTCTCCAGCTTTTCAGTGCCTTCCCCCGCCGCTTAGTCTCAAGGTGACACTCTTTCTCCAGCTTTTCAGTATCTTCACCGGTCGCTTAGTCTCAAGGTAACACTCTCTCTCCAGCTTTTCTGTATCTTCCCCCATCGCTTAGTCTCAAGGTGACACTCTCTCTCCAGCTTTTCAGTATCTTCCCCCGTCGCTTAGTCTCAAGGTGACACTCTCTCTCCAGCTTTTCAGTATCTTCCCCTGTCGCTTAGTCTCAAGGTGATACTCTCTCTCCAGCTTTTCAGTATCTTCCCCTGTCGCTTAGTCTCACGGTGACACTCTCTCCAGCTTTTCAGTATCTTTACCCGTCGCTTAGTCTCAAGGTGACACTCTTTCTCCAGCTTTTCAGTATCTTCACGGGTCGCTCAGTCTCAAGGTGACACTCTCTCTCCAGCTTTTCTGTATCTTCCCCCATCGCTTAGTCTCAAGGTGACACTCTCTCTCCAGCTTTTCAGTATCTTCCCCCGTCGCTTAGTCTCAAGGTGACACTCTCTCTCCAGCTTTTCAGTATCTTCCCCTGTCGCTTAGTCTCAAGGTGATACTCTCTCTCCAGCTTTTCAGTATCTTCCCCTGTCGCTTAGTCTCACGGTGACACTCTCTCCAGCTTTTCAGTATCTTTACCCGTCGCTTAGTCTCAAGGTGACACTCTTTCTCCAGCTTTTCAGTATCTTCACGGGTCGCTCAGTCTCAAGGTGACACTCTCTCTCCAGCTTTTCAGTATCTTCCCCCGTCGCTTAGTCTCAAGGTGACACTCTCTCTCCAGCTTTTCAGTATCTTCCCTCGTCGCTTAGTCTCAAGGTGACACTCTCTCTCCAGCTTTTCAGTATCTTCGCTCGTCGCTTAGTCTCAAGGTGACACTCTCTCTTCAGCTTTTCAGTATCTTCCCCGTCTCTTAGTCTCAAGGTGACACTCTCTATCCAGCTTTTCAGTATCTTCCCCGTCGCTTAGTCTCAAGGTGACACTCTCTCTCCAGCTTTTCAGTATCTTCACCCGTCGCTTAGTCTCAAGGTGACACTCTCCAGCTTTTCAGTATCTTCCCCCGTCGCTTTGTCTCAAGGTGTAACTCTCACTTGTGACGAGTCCTATGATGTCGTCCCTTCTCCCCAATGGGGAGACCCTTCCCATGATGCCACGGAGGTGATGCCGCTCCCTGATAGTCCCCATGGTGGTGGTACTCAGCAGGAGAATCTCCTGGGGAGGGATTCCCCCTCTGGGATACAGGGAGCACATCGTAGGCCAGCTCACGGCGATATTCCCACCACTCACCCACCTCTTTTACACCTCCTCTCTTACCTTTTTCTACTCCTACTAACTCCCCTATGTACTTATGGACGGGCAGACCGAGACAAGAGGAGAAGGAAGCCCACACGCGTGAGAACGCTGCGTGACGCCAGTGATATGATATGATAGTTTATTTATATAGCGCCTATGCACAATGTGTTTCAAAGCACTTGACGGCAAGGGAGGGAACAAGGGAACATACAAAAACATTCTTACAGGCCATGAACAACAAGAATGTGAAATTAACTATTGTACTCGTCCTGGTGACATTTCAGATAGTGCAAGAGCTAAGACATAGATAAGGAAGGAAGGAAGGAAGGGAGGGGGAGAGTGGGAAGGAAATGGAAACAGACAGATTACCCTACTAGGCCTGACGACATTTCTGGTAGAGCCAGAGAATTACAAGAGGAGAGGGGAGGAGAAAGGACAACGCATTTGGGGAAGTAATTTACGCTGCCCTTGGCACTCATATATTTGAACAGTGTAGCATGGCCTTTATAGGGATAAGCAAGTGAGTTTTATCCTGAATAACTTTGCTAGCAGAACTCGGAGCAAAGAAATTTTCTTAAAAGCAAGCAAGTGTGGCCGAGCCGTCGGAGGCAGTGCAAGCAGACAATGAGGCAAAGAAAAGCCATCGAGAGACTCGGAGAAGCCCAAGACCAGCCCGACAACAAGGTACAGGGGTTGCCTAGGTCCTTGAAGGGTTCTGGGACCCAAACAGAAATGGCATATTGGAGGGGTCTGTGACCTGAATAAGGGAGAGAACATTAAAGAGGTCTGGGACCCCAATACAAGCAAGAATATTGAAGGGGTCTGGGGCCCCAATACGAGAAACCATTTTGAAGAGGTCTCCTAGGCAGTACCTGGCCGGGGATTACACCAGAACTACCTACAGAGCCACTGAAAGGGCTCTGCCAAGAGTGGCCTGAGAAAGGCCAGGGGAAGGGAGACATTCCCCCACAGTTGCTGAACTGCCAAGAGAAGCCTGGGAAAGGCCAGGGGAAGGGAGACATTCCCCCACAGTTGCTGAACTGCCAAGAGAAGCCCAGGGGAAGGGAGACATTCCCCCACAGTTGCTGAACTGCCAAGAGAAGCCCAGGGGAAGGGAGACATTCCCTCACAGTTGCTGAACTGCAAAGAGAAGCCAGAGAAAGGCCAGTGGAAGGGAAACATCCCCACACCGTTGCTGGAGACTTTCCCACACCCTTGCTGAACTGCTAAGAGAAGCCCGAGAAAGGCCAGTGAAAGGGAGACATTCCCCCACGGTTGCTGAACTGCCAAGAGAAGCCTGGGAAAGGCCAGGGGAAGGGAGACAGCCCCCGCACTCACATGGTTGCTGAACTACCAAGAGAAGCCTAAGAAATACCAGTGGAAGGGAGACATTCCCCCACAGTTGCTGAACTGCCAAGAGAAGACCAGTGGAAGGGAGATATTCCCCCACAGTTGCTGAACTGCCCAGAGAAGCCCAGTGGAAGGGAGACATTCCCCCCACAGTTGCTGAACTGCCAAGGGAAGCCTAAGAAAGGCCAGTGGAAGGGAGACATTCCCCCACAGTTTCTGTACTGCCAAGAGAAGCCTGAGAAAGGCCAGTAGAAGGGAGACATTCCCCCACAGTTGCTGAACTGCCAAGAGAAGCCCGAGAAAGGCCAGTGGAAGGGAGACATTCCCCCACAGTTGCTGAACTGCCAAGAGTAGCATGAGAAAGACCAGTGGAAGGGAGACATTCCCCCACAGTTGCTGAACTGCCAAGAGAAGCCTGAGAAAGACCAGTGGAAGGGAGACATTCCCCCACAGTTGCTGAAATGCCAAGAGAAGCCTGAGAAAGGCCAGTGGAAGGGAGACATTCCCCCACAGTTGCTGAACTGCCAAGAGAAGCCTGAGAAAGGCCAGTGGAAGGGAGACATTTCCCCACAGTTGCTGAACTGCCAAGAGGAGCCAGAGAAAGGGCAGTGGAAGGGAGACATTCCCCCACAGTTGCTGAACTGCCAAGAGAAGCCTGAGAAAGGCCAGTGGAAGGGAGACATTCTCCCACAGTTGTTGTACTACCACGAGAAGCCTGAGAAAGGCCAGTGGAAGGGAGACATTCCCCCACAGTTGCTGAACTGCCAAGAGAAGCCCGAGAACATCCAGGGGAAGGGAGGAATTCCCGCACAGTTTCTGAACTGCCAGGAGAAACCTGAGAAAGACCAGTGGAAGGGAGACATTCCCAACCAGTTGCTGAACTGCCAAGAGGAGGTCGAGAAAGGTCAGTGGAACTGAGACATTCCCCCTACTACTGTTTACCTTAGTTAGAAGTGTAAGGGATGGAAGTAGGGTTTGGACACAGGACAGTGGACTTTTTAGTTAGGGACAGTCTGACCATTCCTTACTATTACGTCAAGGCAGGGAAACCCGTTTTAGAGTTAGGGATAGCTATGTTTTCTCCTTCTTTTCTTTGATTAATAAAAGTCTTTGCCCAAAAACATTCTGCCAGCCCTTCTGTCGCTTCCCCGTTGCCTACTCTCAAGGTAACGCTCTCTCTCCAACCTTTTTGTCTTATCCTGTCGCTCATTCTCAAGGTGACACTCTCTCTCCAGCTCTCTCTCTCTCTCTCTCTCTCTCTCTCTCTCTCTCTTTCTCTCTTAGTTTCAAGGTGACCCACTCTCTCTTCCCCTGCCGCCTAGTCTCAGGCGACACTCTCTCTCCAGCACTACTCAGTTCCCCTGCCGCCTAGTCTCAAGGCGACACTCTCTCTCTCCAGATCTTCTGTCTTTTCCCCTGCTGCCTAGTCTCAAGGCGACACTCTCTCCAGCAGGCGTAGCTGGGCCTCCACCACTGTGGGTAGCAGCAAAATTTCTCCTTGAGTCCCAGCCTCAATAAGGAGTTCCCCTACGTTTCTTCAGTGATCCTCTTGGACTTTCCTCCTAGTTTGGTTCTCAGTTAAGCATTTCAAGAGCTCTTGCTCGCAGCCTTTCTTGCCCTAGCTGTAGGCGTTATGTGGGCCTCATTCTCCAGCATGGGTCTGGCATGGATTCACATGCTCATGAATATTCCTCTTCGTCGGACTGGGAATCCTCCGTAAAGAAAAAAGTATGTCTCCTAATAACCAATCACTGGTCTCTGGGTCATACTGCCCCCAGCCATTGACTGCCCTCTACCTATGCCCCTCGTCTGGCAGCCATCTTCAGATTTTTACTGCACGTTCAAGTGTTGGGAGGCCTCGTGCTATAGCTTTTACTGCGTTTTGCGATTTTTCAAAGAGTTTCATTTCATTTTTTCGGTCAATCAAGCCTCAAGCTCTACTGTTTCTACTTCCGATCAACGGGGACCCGTTCTGGAATTTTCTACGCCCCTCAAGGGCGAAGTTTTCATCGAGTTCCGCTTCTTGGAGAATGCCAGAAGATATTTGAGGCCTACCCCGCATGGACATGGCCCAGGGGAGCACAACGCCCGGATCCAAGCTGTTCAGGAGCTGCCCTGGATTGCAGAATGTCTTCAAGGAGGACGAGCATTCTAGAGGCCTCTACTGCCTTCACAAGACAAATCGCACATGGAGAAGGACTGTGCGTTTTGCAAGAACATGTCAGAGTGGACCATGAAGGATTGGCGTATCCGCCTCACCAACTGGCTGGAGGGGAAGAGCCCAGCAGCAGGTGAGAAGAAGTCTGAGCGGTCTTCTAAGACCTTTGAGGGCGCTCAGGCGACGGGGGGCCAACAAAAGGCAAACCACTGCGAGTCTGCGGGCACCGGGAGTGCCGAACGTTCGGGCTCCTCGGCTGCCAGGCAGGGCGCACCTTCACCGACCTCATCAACCACGAACCAACGCTCTGGCTCGGGGAAGAGGAAATCGGAGAACCCGGATAAGCTTTGTGAGAAGTCCCGGTCGATCCCAACGGAGACAGCCGGGGGGCAGCGAGGTGGCGACCCTCCCCCCAAGGTGTGGAGGCTCCCCCAGTGGAGGCGACCTCGGGGCCCAGAGTTTCCCTGCCACCGCGAAGGGAATCCTCTTTTCAACCCATCGATAAGACCCCCGTGAGAACCCCGGTGGAAAAAGAAAGGGGGGGGGGCGTTGGTCATCACGGACACGGATACAGCCTCTGAAGAGGAGCTGACAGGAGTCGCGAAGATCCTGAACAAGAAGTTTGAGGAGGTCCGGTCCCATGGGAGGGATCTCGAGGAGGCAGACGAAGAAAGCGATGGTGGTGCCGACGAGGTTCCCGTAGAGGCGGAGGATTCCACTCCCTAACCGTCGCAACCGGTACCTGGGCCACAGGACAACTCGGCAGCAATCTTGATGGCGATCCAGGTCTTGTGTACAGAGATGAGGACAAGGTTGCCCTTACCCCCAACGGACGATCCAGCGGAGCCTGGACCATCGGAAAGCCCTCCAAGCAAGCGGACAAGAATTCATCCCCCCCGCCCTTCCAGCCTTCACGGCCCTCAGAGCCTTCATCTCCTTCCCCGGATCCGAGGGAAGACACGGGAACAGACGGCCACAACGGGGACGGATGACGACGGTGGTGACGATGGGATGGGCCTTCCATCACCACCTCCTCTGGCCTCCCCACCCGACGAAATTGGCTCCTTCCATGCCATGATGGCCAGGGCATCCGAGCTCTGCCCCGAAGAACAGAAGAAGGAAGGTTTCCTCTATCAACGGCGTGAGGCCAAGAGGAAGACGGTCCTCTCGGTCCTGTTACTTGACGACATCTGGGACAAGGGGCTGGCGCTGCTGAAGAACCCGTCCACGACCCCTGCCAAGAGAGACCGCCCCAATGTGCCTTAGGGCGTAGCCGACCCCGGATTCAGTTTTCTCAGCGGCGGCCAAGAAGAAAGCGGCGGGGGCGACGGCTTCAACTTCGACCTCCCCGCCAGACGGCGAAGGGAAGAAACTGGATTCCGTGGGACGACGAGTCATCACAGCGATGACGATTAAAGCGGCCAACGCCCTCGCGATTGTGACCCACTACGACAGGGAGCTGCGGTTTAAGATCGCTCCCCTGCTGGACTTCCTCCCGGATGACAAGAGGGCTGAGGCCCTGCAGATCCTACAGGAAGGCAAGGTGGCGTCGAACCACGCCATAACAGTGGCCACGGACATTGCTGACACCGGCTTCCGCCAGATGGTCAACGGTGTTTGCCTTTGCCGGCGTGGTTGGCTCAAGGCAACCAATTTCCGCCAGGATGTGCAAACCAGAGTTTTGGACATGCCTTTCGACGGGAACAACCTGTTTGGCAAGACAGTGGACGAGTCACTGAAGGCCATCAAGGCAGACACGGAGACGGCTCGGGCCTTGGGAGTTTTGCAGCAACAACGGCCGCCCTTTCGGAACTCCGGAGGCAAGCAAGGTCCCTCCAAAGGATTCGGTGGTGGCTCATCAATGTACCGCCAGGCGGCCCGCTCCTCGTCGCAGGAGGCCTACAGAGGACGCGGCCAGTCAGGAGGATCTCATCGTCACCGCCAAGGAGGCCAAGGCGGCAAGGCCACTACCAAGCAGGACTGAACCGGCCGTAGCGTCGGGCTCCCACCTGAGCACCCCGGTGGGAGGCTGGCTGGCGAAGTTCGTCAGCGTATGGGAGTCCATCTCCACCGACCAATGGGTGCTGGATGCCTGGCCCACGGGGACACTCTCGAATTTCTAAAGAAGTGCCCCCGCATTCCACCCGTGGCCAGGAAGGAAAACCACATCCCTCAACTGCTGCTGGAAGCAAGGGCGATGCTGAAGAAAGGAGCCATCGAGCTTGTCCCAAAGAGGCTCCGGGGCTCTGCAGTGTACTCACAATACTTCCTCGTAAGAAAGAAGACCGGCAGCTGGCAACCCATCCTGGACCTTCGTCGTTTAAACAAGTACATCAGGTCCCAGATGTTTTGGATGGTCTCCCTCCAGCACATGCTGGGGCAGCTGGAGGAAGGCGACTTCCTATTGTCGCTAGACTTGGAGGATGCCTACTTCCACATCCCCATTCTAAAAGGACATCGAATATTTCTCAGATTCGTAGTCCAAGGGCGGCACTACCAGTTCAAGGCCCTTCCTTTCGGATTGAAGTCGGCACCCAAGGTATTCACCAAGTGCCTAGCACCAGAGGCGGCGCGGCTGCGCCTGCAGGGGATCCACGTCTACCCCTACCTGGACGATTGGCTCATCCGAGCAAGGACAAGAGAACTCGTCGTCGAGCACACAGCGAAGACCCTCCAACTGCTCACGGATCTGGGATTTTCCATCAACTTCGCGAAATCCCACTTGGTTCCGTCGCAAGTCGCACTGTTCCTGGGAGCCAGGCTCGACACAGTGGCGCGATTGGCCTCCATCAAGGTGCAATGGCTGTCGACCATGGACATGGCCAGGGTTAAGTCCATCAAGTCCCTTCTCGGCATGATGGCCTCGTGCATCTACCTCGTGCACCTGTGCAGGCTGCTACCTGGAGGTCGACACACACCTTCACGAGATTCTACTGCGTCGACTAGGATTCCAGGGAGGAGCCCAGGGTCGGCCAAGCAGTGCTGCGCAACCTGTTAGCCTGAAGGTGGGGCCTGGTGAGGAGGTAAGCGATGCTTAATGTTGCGTTGATGAAATGCTTAATATTGAGACTTGCCACCGCCGTGTTTGTGCATGTGTGTACTGCTATGTATTCTTGTATTCATGAGCATGTGAATCCATGCCAGACCCTATTCTGGAGAATGAACAAGTTACTTACCTGTAACTGTTGTTCTCCAGCATGGGTCTGGCATGGATTCACAAGCTCTTCACTTGGTCCTACTGCCACTTTACGTGCTACCAAATATGAGGATGGCTGCCAGAGGAGGGGCTTAGGTAGAGGGCAGTCATTGGCTGGGGGCAGTATGACCCAGAGATCAGTGATTGGTTATTAGGAGAAAGACAGTTCAGAAACGAAACTGAAACTGATTTTTTCTTTACCGAGGATTCCCAGCCTGACAACGGGGAATATTCATGAGCATGTGAATCCATGCCAGACCCATGCTGGAGAAAAACAGTTACAGGTAAGTACCTTGTTTCTTCACCTACCTCATTTGCAGTCTTGACATCTACTCTCACCCACCTAAATTGTCCTGATCATCCTCGCTACCATACCACATGGCTTGTACCTCCTCCTGCTGTGGGCTTGATCTTTTGGGATCAGGGCTCTACCTTGAGCCAAATGTGCCCTCTCGCACCTTACTATAGTTGTCTACTTGGACCTCCAACCTCCCCCTGAGCCCTCACACCAACCTCCTCTTATTGCCTTGACCCAATCTCCAAATTTCTCCCAACCTCCTGCAGTAACCTCCTCTAGATGGCTCCCAACCTCCTGCAAGAGGTCTACAGTAGGTTAACCCCCTTTAGATGGCTTCCAACCTCCTGCAGAACTCCTGCAGTAACCTCCTCTAGATGATTTCCAGACAGCTTACCCTGTCTTAATTTAACCTCCTAGCAATGACACCCAACCTCCATGCTCTGTCCTAAACTGACCTTCTGCAACTAACCTATCTCTCCTCTATTCTCCAACCTTGCGATCTATACACATGGCCCTCTCACACCTTACTATAGTTGTCAACTTGGACCTCCAACCTCCTCCTGAGCCCTTGCATCAACCTCCTCTTATTGCCTTGACCCAATCTCCAAATCTCTCACAACCTCCTGCAGAACTCCTGCAGTAACCTCCTCGAGATGACTCCCAACCTCCTGCAGAACTCCTGCAGTAGCCTCCTCTAGATGCTTTCCAGACAGCTCACCCTGTTTTAATTTAACCTCCTAGCAATGATTCCCAACCACCTGCAGAACTCCTGCAGTAACCTCCTCTAGATGATTTCCAGCCAGCTTATCCTGTCTTAATTTAACCTCCTAGCAATGACACCCAACCTCCATGCTCTGTCCTAAACCGACCTTCTGCAGCTAACCTATCTCCCCTCTATTCTCCAACCTTGTGATCTATACAGTCTCTTCTCCAATTCCCCTCCCTGTCGAAGGCACTTCAAACTTCTTTCTTGCTCTACAGCTTCAAAGCCAAAAACCCACACTGCCTGACTGAGACCTTGGGCTTAAATGGCCTCGTGATCCCTTCCCCTGAGGCTTGGCCTCCTGTGAGGGGTCTCATGACCCCCTTCCCTCTGGCTGGGCTTCCTGTGAGGGTCTTAAGTCTGAGCCTGGAGCATGCCTTTTAAAAGGCTAATCCGCCATTTTGGATTTTCTTTTCATGCCATGGAGTGCCCCTCATGCTGTCCCCTCGCTGTACGGCATGCAAGTAAAGAGAGGCTCATTATTTTAGATCACCTGGTGGTGGTCTGCAGAGAAACGAACACGGCACGGCATGCCATGGGATGGGACACGTTGCTTAAGCATTATAGGAAAGAGTGATGTGCCTCTGATATCCGTGCAGGATCACAGTGGAAAAATCAAATGGAACTCTGATGTCCAACATGTAGCTCGGTAGCAACATGTTGCTCGCCATACTCTAAAATGTTGCTCTGGTCCATGGTGTAGAGAGCAAGAAGGAGGCACTGCAAGAATGAGACCGCAATGGACTGTGCTGGAAAGCTAGCCACACCGCCTCCTCTGGAATACAGACATGATATGCCATTAGTTGGCAACGTTTCAACTGCGTAGGCCATGTGTGGAGGGACATGGATGGGTTTAAAGTGCACAAGGAGCATGAATGAGGCTGAGGAGATGATTCTAAAGGCATCAGAGTAGACGTGTCCCATGAAGACCAGACTAGTACAGTTGAAAGCAGAAGTAACAGGAAGTGGAAAGGTCAGGTAGATAGTTGGTATGAGGGTGAGGGGATCTGGGTATGCAATGCAAATAGACCTACCTAGCAAGGCAGTGAATGAGGCGTATATGAGGCTCAGAAATTAGGCTGACAGGACCAAGCCAGTGAAGACAAAGAAACGGCTGCTGTATCAGCATTAGAAATATGCAGGGGTGTTGTGTGATTCGATGAAAGATGCGTTAATTTTGGTTATTCCAAAGCCAGATAAAGATCATAAAAAATGTGGAAATCATAGGACAATCTCTTTATTGAATGTAGATCTTAAAATCTTTACCAAAATATGGGCGAATCGGCTGATGACCTGTATGGGGGGGGGGGCTGATTGATGAATCTCAGGTGGGTTTTACGCTAGGAAGGTTTGGTTATGATAATATAAGGACTGTGTTGAATGTTATTGGAGTCATTATGGAAAAGAGTCGAGTGGGATTGTAGGGTTTTTTGATGCTGAAAAGGCCTTTGATAGGGTTAATTGGAAGTTTCTGGAATATACATTGTTGAAAATGGGGTTTCCGTATTTATGAGAATGATTCGTTGTACTCATCATGATATTATGGCTAAGGTGTTTGTTATTGGATTGATTTCTGGATCGTTTCCTTTATCGAGAGGCACGCGGCAGGTGTGCCCCTTGTCACCCTTTTTGTTTAACCTGGCATTAGAGCTATTAGCAGCAGACATCAGACAATGCGAGGGGATGAAGGGGCTTATGTGGATGATATGATGATTCTTTTGTCGAATCCAGAAGTATGTGGACCCATGTTGAAACAAATATTTGAGGAAGTGGGGAGACTGTCGGGGCACAAAGTAAATCGGGACAAAACTGAAATGTTTCCTTTGTCTAGGACATGTGATAATGGAATTTTTAAGTCATGGAATTGTAGGTGGTCTCCCGGGGTTGTCAAATATTTGGGTATACATATAGTTTGGCGTTTTTCATAAAATTATTCAACTCAATATTGACAAGGTAATTGACAAGATCACGTTATCTATTAAAAGATGGGAAAGGTTGAACTTGAATTTATGGGCAAAAATGAATACGATTAAAATGGTTTTGTTGCCTAAAGTTTTGTATGTTATACAATCAGTGCCTCTATTGATTTATAAGAAACACTCATTCAAGCTCGACGAGCTTCTTCAATCCTTTTTATGGGGAGCCGGTAAAAGACCTTGTATCCCGAAATATGCATTGCTGGAAAAAGTTGAAGAGGCTGGATTTGGCTATCCGGATTTGGTAAAATACTATACGGCCTTTTTACTCAAGAAGAGTTTGTATTATTTTAAAGAAGAGAACGTTAAGGGACCGATTTGGCTACGTATGGAAATTTGTGCTCCTTATCACTTGGACGACTTAATACTGTGGGAAAGCTGTCAAATAAGAGGCTAAAATTACAACCGATAGTTGCGACTCGACAGGCTTTGTGGTCATGGTTTCGAGATAATGGACAAAGTTATGGTTTTAGTCGTGTTGCGTCTGTATGGCATAATGAGGCTTTGCAACTCAATAATAGAGGTCTACATTGGCAGAGTTGGATTAAACAAGGTGTATTGAATCTGAGTGATTTGCTAGATGGAAATGGACTGCTGCAATTTGAAGAACTACAAGGTAAGTATAATTTAAGAAGTAGGGAACGGAGTAGGTATTTAGATTTGGTTTTATTAATTAATCAAAGGAAGAGTATGATTGATGACACATTGGGAAGGGAACCAGAGATGTGTAAGCTGTTGATGGGGCAGGAACACAATGCATGTACCTATATGAAATTCATGCCCATGGAGATAAGACATTTAAATGCTTGGGTCGAGCTAAAGAATACATGGTTGGATGATGTCACTGTGGTCATTTCTGAGGAAGATTGGAGAGATGTTCTTAGAGTTAGCATTAATTTGGGAAAAGATATGAATCTACGTTTAATTAGACAGAAAATAGTCGGTAGCATTTATTGGACATCAGTTAAAATGTTTAAGCTGAAGCTGAAGACGGATGAGTTGTGCTGGAGTTGTGGCGGAGTTAGAGGTACAGTTTTGCATCTACTTTGGGACTGCTCGAGAGTGAAAGAATTTTGGAAAGAAGTAATTGATAGGATTGATATGGTTTTTGCTATAGTAATGCAAAGATTGGCAGCAAATGTGATCTTGCTTCTACATAAAGGGAGGTGTGTAAGCACTAGGAAATGTAATATCTGGATAGATAACGCTGTAATGGTGGCGATTAAGCTAATCCTTAGGGTCTGGAAAACTAGAAAGAAACCTTCTGTTGAAGACTGGTTGGTGGAGTTACAGATTTTATCAAAGTTTGAAAAGATTTCAATGCGGGATAAAGGTGAAGAGGGAGATTATGGGGACCATTTAATGCCTTATATGAGTGATGAAGTAGAGAGATGGTGAAAAGGTGGGAGTGAGGAGCTGGAGGACACCCGCTGTTTTTGTTTTCCTTCCCTTCTCTCTCTTTCTCCTCTTTCTTGCTGTCTTTTGTGATGTTTTATTGCTTTCTGTATGCTATTTGCATAGGTTGATAGTAAATTGATATATTTTGGTGAGGGGTGCTGGGATTCTGGATATAGATTAAAAGTGTTATTGATAGGATATTGTTATTTTATTGGCTTCTAATGTTGTACTCTGTCGATATCTATGTGATGAAACTGCGTGTTGAAAAACTAATGAACAGTTTATTTTTTTAAAAAAGAAGCCTAAAAAAAAAAGAAAAAAAAAAGAAATACCCCTCAATGAATCAACACTTATTGGGCAAGATCCACCACAGTCTTTGCTCCATTAAGCTAGTAGGTGAGCTGCTGGCCGGAAAAGGTACACAATCTGGCCGGCAACTGTTGAAATCAACATGCATTCCATTGTTGCATTCGAGTAGGTTGCAATGGGGCTATTCACAGAAGCTTGGCAAGTGCATAATGGGAACATAAGTATCATGAAGACCCAATTGTCTACGATTCAAAACTTCCAATTTACTTTTTGTGTATGCACAATTTGTGTGCACATTATTTGTTAAAATGTTTCCATCCGAATGGATCTTGTCCTCCCACATATTCCTCATCTTTAGGTATCTTCCTCTCCAGCTTCAGTAGCTTTTGAATTTTTTTCCAGCAGTGGATGCTGTGCGTGGATGCGGTCGACTCGATATCCCTCGAAGGCCTCTGTCTCGAGGTCGACGTCATCACTGGTACATATAGCACGCGCAGTGCCCGTTAGCTTCTGTTCTGTTTTTCCGCGGTAGCTAACGCTTTGAGAATTACAGCGCGCTAAGGTTTCAGTAAAAACGGAGACATACTCGAAAAACATTGGCCTCGTCATCAACACTATCAACTCCGAACACCGGGTAAAAAAATTTCCACTAATGCAGCACCAAGATGTCTCTCATGGAGCCTCTACGAGTGTGTCCGTGGTGCCTTGGCGTGGAGTATAGGACCCAAAAAACACCAAGAGGTCAAAGGGACATAAGGCCCTCCTCTAACCGACCCTCATATAGGTACACAACCTTTAGAAACAAACAACATGAGGTTAGAGGGGCAACGTGATCTATTGCAGAGAGGTGAATGCCAAAGGGAAACCATGTTAAACAAGGGGAAATATGCTTCTAGTGTATTAAATTGTGAAGCATGGAGCTTTTTATAAAATGTAAACAAATTTATTAAGTCATAAGAAAATCACAAAACAGCAGTAATTATTAAAACATTCTAACAGATTGCAGGGTAAAATACCATCGAAAATAAGGATCTGAAAGTGCAACTCAGTTAATTACACAATGTAAAACAGTGCAAAGGATATCACAGACAGTAATTGATTAGATTATGGGCTTCTGTTGGGCAGCCCGATAATGTCCGTAGTGTGAAAAAAGTGTCATGTGCTGTACAAAATACGCAAATCAACCGCATCCAACACTCCATTCATTCAACTCTTCACTCACTCATACACATACTATCAACATATACATACAACATGCTTTGTTTCCAGGTCTGAATGTTGAAATTGTAAAAGGGAAATTTGTCAGGGACTGTCCGGAGTTAGGTCTGTGCACTGTTTAAACAGTTGACAATACAACAGTACAGAAGAAAGTCTTGAAACAAATGCCAAAACAGTCTAACAAGAGAAACGGCACTAAAGTTTGTGCTAAACGGACACTTTATAAACCACACAGCAAAGTTGAGGGTGGAGTAGGCGTCCAAGATTCAACAACTGGTACCCCAAAGCATCAGCTGCAATAGAATAGACAATGGTATCAGTATCCATTTGTCTAATATACATGTGTTCAGATCAACACTGTATGCTCTCATTCTGGTTATTCAGAAGTGATGTCACAGTAGAGAAAGAAAATGTGTTATTGATTTTCTACAGGGCATACAAAAAGTAGGGAAGGGGGAGGAAGAAATGAGGAGCACAGCAGTATTTCTGTAGTCGACTTAGATTAGTCCAAATCATGCAGTGTGGACTGGCTTAAAGTTACTGGAAGATGTAAAGGACCAGCACAATAGAGCATTGCAGCTATAAAAGCAAACAACTAAATCTGATCATGTGCTGGTAGTGTCTATTGTAGTTACTAAAGACAAGGCTTCCCATACATATATTGTGGCATGCAAAATCCGCTAGGGTACTGAAGAATAGATCGGGAAGATCGAATGTCAACGTCCTTCACTCATTAGGATTCTGGATTAGAGCGGGTTTAGCATCTAAGAATTAGGCAGCCAAAAGATAACGAAAGTATCTGTGGGAAAAGGAGGCGCAGAGGTTCAATGATTTCCCAAAAATTCTGCGTGAAATTCATCAGGCATAGCCTGTTTTGGGATTGTGATGACTCGCGTAGCTGCGAGTTAAGTTCTCTTATTTGCCTGACTTGTTAGCGCTTAGAAACTACTCTATCAGTACTGGTTCTGCAATTGTGTCCTAAAATACCTTGCTTTAGACGTGAAGGAAGTCGTTAATTTGTGGCTTCAAACGTGCCGCGGTACTGTGCCCTAGTTCAGTCAGACGGGGCGCTGTTTCCAAGCGGCGTCACTGTGTACCATCTCTGTTGATAGGCGCCATAAGAAACGCTGAAAGCAGGGTGGAAAAAGCAACTCAAAGTGTTGCGGGGAATGCTGGAGGTGGAGACAATGGATATTGTTACCTCAGCTGAACCCTACAGCATCTCACGGTTTCCCACCCGCCTGATCTCGGTTTGTGTCCCCGGCGGGAAGTGAAGGGCGCGAGAAAGAAAAAAAAAGAGCTTACCCTTAATTCACATCAGGCTGCGCATGATTCGGATTCCGACTCGTCTGGGTCCGGAAGTATGCTGTCACCTGATCATTGTGCTTGTAGAAATACCATGCTGTACGACGTGCACCGTCTATTCCTATTGGTTAGGTAGTGTACTCGCAAGACGTGTTGGCGTGGCGATTAATTGGAATGGGGAGCGCTTAATCAGCCGCCTATCATACCAGCTGTTAGAAGTCGCATGCAATTGTGAAGACAAGGGCCTAACACAAGAGAAATTTCACCCACAGGTGGATAGCGTGAAACGAGTGTAGCCACCTCACTGTGGTCATTGCGGGGACGTGAGCGGTCTGGGGCCTCGAGAGCTGAGTCAGCTATTTAGCAGGATGCTATGTCGGATTCTAGTACCAATCAAATGGGACGGGCGCTACATGTGGAACATTAAACCCCAAGGCGCGTACTGCAAAATACGATGAAATTAACGTGGAGGGCGTGGTTCAAAGATGTTAATACACATGCCCTAAAAATGATGGATGAGAAGTCTGAGGATATTACTTATGATCGGTCCGTGCAGAATGTCACCGAACCGTGTTTCTCAAAACCAGAGACAAATGCTCTGGTAGAGATCATTGTGAAAGCTATGATCTTGGGCAGAGATAGTCTTTGGGTGGCATGATATCACTCGAAGGCCTCCATCTCGAAGTCGACGTCATCACTGGTACATATGGCATGCGCAGTGCCCGTTAGCTTCTGTTCTGTTTTTCCACGGTAGCTAACGCTTTGAGAATTACGGTGCGCTTCGGTTTCAGTAAAAACTGCGACATACTCTAAAAACGATGGCCTCATCATCAACACTATCAACCCCGAACAAGGGTAAAAAGAATTCCACGATTGCAGCACCAAGATGTCTCTCATGGAGCCTCATCGAGTGTGTCTGTGGTGCCTTGGCGTGGAGTATAGGACGGCAGACTGTGGGTCCTGTTAGTCCATGATTGGTAAGACTTTGAAAGAGCAAAAAGAGAAATCAGCATCAGGTAGGCCCCCTACAAAATCCTCCTCGACGACCCTCGAAGGAAAAGATGCAAAAAGCGCTCTCAATCCAGGAGTTGGTCTGTAAGGAAGGCATTGTATCAACAGCAAGACAGACACAAGTGACCACAGTTGAAGAGTGTTTAATGAACTTCAAAAAGGGTTTGATAAACGCCTATCTAATCCTAAATCTACAGATGGGAGAGATCTATGACCATCAAATAATAACGCAGTCCTAGTGGTGTCTTGTCAAAATAAAAGGGCCTATACTAATAAACCTATTTCCAATCATTACCTCTAAATGCAAATAGTGTGGGACACAGTGTTACGAATAAGAAAGAAGTGTTCACAATATTATGTCAGGAGGCCATTGGCCTCCCTTGCTCATGTTTTCATCACGGTACAAGGCGGTACGCTCAAGTGCAGCACAGTCTCTGGCTTCTTTAGCATGAGGATACAGTTCAATCATTAGCATCAGGGCCTTCTGTACTCAAGTCTTTTTGCTTATCAAAGTCTCTTCATTCGGAGGGCCTGGTGCGACCAAATAAACATAGTTATTTTCCTCTTTCAGATTTTCACAAGTACTCAATTTAGGTGATTCACTATTCACCCTGGATCCCGTTCAGCACCTTGGATCCACCCTCATCAGGGCTCAGATCCTCTTAACATAATATTCATAGGATATTCTTTTTTCGGATGACTCGCATTTCACTCTGAATCCCCCTCAGCTGTGCTCAGATCCCTTTTAACACAATTACTCTCCCTCGGCTGGCCTCAGACCAATTTCAATTAACATCAACTATCAAAGACTTTTGAATGTGTGCAGGGTTTGGCTTGACCCGTTGCAGGACCACTTCGATTTCACAATTCCTTTCCTTTTAACATTTGCCATCTTTCAGTTGAATACCTAACAAACTTTCGAATGAGCACCCACATGGTGCCGGAACAATTTGTCTACGGTATCGTATCTTGGCTTCAAAGTTCAGTCACTCATCTGCTGTTTTAATTATATTTGCGTTCCCTGCCACATATGCTTCAAACATTGTTCTCTTCAGTTTTCTCTATACAATGTTGTTGCTTGCAACATTGGCTTCAACACAGACCGGTTTGGTATCAGTCTCGCCAACTCACCGGCTGCGCTGACTTCACTGGTGCTGCTTTGTTGTAGGAGCCAATGTAAGGAAGGCGTTGTATCAAATTAAGACAGACACAAGTGATCACAGTCCAAGGGTGTTTATTAAACTGTAAAAAGAGTGGGATTAACGCCTAATCTAAACCTAAATCTAAGATGGGAGAAAGCTATGACCATCAAATAATAATAATAATACCATCCTGGTGGAGTCTAGTCAAAATAAAAAGGGCCTATACTAAGAAAACCTATTACCAATCCTTACCGCTATGCTACACAATAGTGTGGGATAATATTCACAAGATAAGAAAAGTGTTCACAAAACGATAATTCATGATGTTATGGCCGGGTCTCCCTTCCCCACATTTTTAGCATGGGGCAAGGTGGTACTCTTGAGCACAGCACACTCCTGCACTTCTCTGGTACGAGTGTTCTGTTTCTGTTCTCTATATCAGGGCCTTCTGTGCCTAAGTCTCTTTTCATGCAAAGTCTCTTGCTTCAGAGGGCCTGATATGCCAATATGCCAAAAACAACAAAAGTTCCTTCTGCTAATCTTCATGTCAGATGATTACCGTTCACCCTTGGATCCTCCTGAACCGGGCTCTGATCCTTTTCTCAGTTGTTAGCCTCCCTCAGTCTGGCTCAGACCAAGCACTCACTGTGGACATTCCTCAGTCACAATGTAGTTCACTTAACTTCTTCACAGAGTGGGATTCACTTCCCTATGCTTTTCTCTTGACGTCCCTCTGTCGGGTTCACTACCGCTTTTCAATCATCTCTTCATTTGTAATATTCAAAAGTCTCAATGTCTTTTTAAACAATCTCCCAATGTTCAAGTTCGGTCCCACTCATCTGGACTCAGACCTTCCAAAGCCCTTGCCAATTTTAAACAGAGACTTCCGAAGGGTGATCACGTCTCACCGGGTCAATGTTAGCCTATGGCAAATGCGGGCTTCACAAAAACACAGTTTGCACAGTGTTCCCCTCAGCTGGGCGCAAACACCTTTTCCACAACTCCCTCAGTCGAGTTCATAATTTCACAATCCTTCAAACTTCTACAACGTTTCAAGAACTTTCGATTGTACAAGGGATTTGGTTTGACCCTTGTATGACCACCTTGACACCTTACACTGGCCTTCCCTATGGCTTCTTGGAACTTGTTGTTTCACCACTTTTGTACTTTCATTCTCTTTGTTCAGGAGAGGGGTACCAGCTAGAGACCTTCCGACGAGCACCAACGTGGTGTCGGGCCACTCTATCTCTGGTACCAAGTTCGTTCACAACAATGACCTCTGTCTATTTATCTTCTTAATGTGGCCACTGCAAACTTAAGCCTAACACAGTCCGGTCCACTATCAGATTCTTCGGACTCTTCGGCTGTGCTGAACTCGGCATTTCTTTTGCCGCTGGAGTAAAGGACGGTACCACAATGGCACAATGGCTACCACTGCGGGAGGGTTCCACGTACCGTTGACTTCTGTCACATCATTCGCCAGCTGCGATTCCCGGTCTTCTGGTTCCTTTGTGGGAGGCTTTGCGGGTCTGGGTTGAAAACGGTAAGGGCAACTGCCTCCTTGACGTCCTTTCAGATCTTGCGGCCTTTCTCCTCTGTTTGAACTGCCGTCATGGAATAACTGTTTCCTCGTGCGTTCGGCCACGCTCAGAGTGTGCTTTCGTGCTCCGCCATTTATCACTATGGGGAAAGGGAAGGGAAGTCAGGTGTGTGTAATCCTCTGAAATTGCCTGGCTCTGCCTGACCGTTGTGTTGGGACATGTCCGGTATATGGCTTTGGTGTTAGTCTGTCGTCTTCCATGGTAATCGGTCTGTGGGAAAGGGTTTGTGTCAATAAAGTGGGGGGGGGGGGGCTCGTTTTTAGATATCCTATGGGGTAGGATGGGGTGAAGGTGCCATAAGGAAGGGGGTACCGTGTCTCACCTTTCGGCATCCCACTTCCACTCCCCCAAGACGTCTCACCCAGGTGATCTTCCCTCACTGGTCCACCCCCAGGAACTGGATCCAAAAGAGATGGGCGTATTAAACTGCCATCTTGGTACTGCTCCGCGTTTTATCCGTGTGGAGAAGTGTGATGGAAGTCAGATGTATGTAATGATTGGTCATTGCCTGACTTTGCCTGACCATTGTATTGGGACATGTCAGGTATACGGCTAGAGTGTTAGTCCGTTTTCTCTCACAGTTTGTTTATTTATTTGTATGGCTTACCCAAACCGAGAGTAACTGGGCGCCTTGCATAGAAAAAGTTAACAAGAATACTTAGGCATGGTTACAGGAAAATGACAGAGATAAAAATAGCAAGGGGTTACTTACAAGAATACTTTAGACTTGGTTACAAAAGTTTGTATAAGTAGAAAGGATAGTGGGGAGGTGCAGTGATAAGTTCTATCTGTTAGGTATAGACATATGTACACATTTCAGGAATACTTGGGCGTAGTTACAATGATAAAAGCAGTAGGAATATCATACATTGGTAAATGTTCAATTTACTAATTAATTACAAATACAAATACAGGAAGATATATTCATATGTACCAGTGGTGCAGGTTACTTTTAGTCAGTGCGGGGCTTGTTAGTACTTAACATACTAGACCCTGTCTATCCCCCCTGCCTCTAAGTCTGGTCCTGGGTGTCATTATTCAAGAGCCATTTTATAATGTTACGTCTGAACATGTAGCATGGTTGCTCAACTCTTAGTGCGAGAGGTAGGGCGTTCCAAGCTTGGGCTGCCATGACAGGGAAGCTTGTTCCACCTGCTTTTTTTTATTTGAATCTATGCACAATTAGATGTGTTGAGTTGGTGGACCTAGTAGGGCGTGTGGAGCATTGTCTGGTAATTCTCTCGGTTAGATAGACAGGTGCTGAGAGGTTAAGGCAGTTATGCGTGATGGCCAGGGTTTTCTGCATGATTTTGTCTTTGGTGGAAAGCCATTTGACCTGTCTTCTGTGATTAGATGTGGTCATGCCATGGTATGCCATGTGCTGCTCTTAAGGCGCTCTTTTGTAGTATTTGGATTTTCTTGATGATGTTTTTGTTGACTCCCAGATACAAAGCATTACAATAATCCAGCTTGGATAGTATGCGAGCTCGAGTGAGGGCAGTGCAGTTTTCTTTAGAGAGGAAGGGTCTACATGCTCTGATTAGCTTACAGGTGTAAGCTGTGGCTGATGCCATGGCACTGACTTGTTTGTTGAGGGTGAAGGCAGAGTCAAGGTGAAAACCTAGTGTTTTTACTTCACTTACCACTTTAATATCATTGCCATCAATATTAAAGGTGGTATAGTTTGAGACTAGTTTATTAAGGTTGGATGTAGAGCCAAGTATTAGAGGTTCGGTCTTATCATCGTTCAGGCAAAGGCCCTGTGCAGCCATCCAGGCCTGGATGATAAGGTAGATTTTGTTAATCAAAGCCAGGTCCTTGTCATATTTACCTAAAACAGGTATGATGATCTGGGTGTCGATCTGCATAGTTAGTGTAGGTGACACCCAGAAGATCTAGGTCATCGAACAATGGCTTTGTGAAGATATTATACAGTGTAGGGGAGCCACATGAGCCCTGTGACAGTGAGCTGTCAGTGAGAAAGTGTTTGTGTTGGAAAAGGAGCCCAGGGAGGGAGTTCAGTTCCTAAGTATCGTACCTAGTAGGATGGGGGTAAAGGTGTTACAGGGAAGGGGATACTGTGTATCGTCATCCGGTGTCCCACTTCCACTCCCCGAAGACCCCTCATCCAGGTGATCTTCCCGCACTGGTCCACACCCAGGAACTGGATCCAAAAGCGATGGGCGTGTCCTGGCCACCTGGATGACAGATCCTCGGCGAGTAGCGGGTGAGACACCTTCAGGTTTCTCACAGGGTCGCACCCCTTCTCATCTTCAAAGAAGATGGAAAAAAGGCGATATAGATCACCTTCCACCTCCTCCGATTCCTCTGCTGAGAGAAGTATTACCTGTCCAACAAGTCGTCAACTCCTGCTGAGTGGGAGGCTTTCAGACAGGAAATGTTGAACATTTTGAAGGAGTCCCGACCCCCTCAAAAGAGAAAACTAAAACAATGCTCCTGTCGCGCCTTTAAAAGCCGACAAGGAAGGGGCTAAGGCTAAATCCTGCGCTCCTTCGCGCCCGGGACATAGTCCATTAACCCCACAAGAACCTGCAAGGTCTCGGCTCGAAGAAAAATCATCGAAGACTCTATCGAGTTGGGGTTCAAGCCATTTGAAGGCTCTGTCGATGCCAAAGTCATTGAAAACATCAATGCTGTTAGTGTCAAAACCATCGAAGCCATCGGTGTCGAACCATTAACGCCACTGGTGTCAAAGCATCAATGCCAAAGCATCAATGCCATCGGGGTTGAAGCATCGAAGCCATCGTTTTGGGTGGATAGCTCAGCGGCAAAGCGATTGGCTGAAAAGTAAGACGACGTGGAACAACACAGGTTCGATCCACGTGTCTGCGCTTAGAAACCGCTGTGTATTAAGTGTGTTATAAATAAACAATTATATATATCAGGGTTGAAGTCTTCGATGCCTTTATCGACTAAACCTACAATGTTCCTTAAGGAGGTTGAAAAAACCTATAAACCTTTACCTAGGAAGAATTCTTTCAAATCTTTGTCTTCCATTTATGAAGAACCCGAACCTTCAGACCAGGATACTCCTCCTTTTGGGTTGGAGTTTGGCACACCTAACGTCCCAGAGGCCGTTATCTCTGTAGAGTCCAGGTTAAAGAACTTGTATGAAAATCTTCAATCGGCAGGTGGCATAGACACGTCACCAGATCTTGAGTTTGGCAAACCAGACCCGGCAGACCATGCAGATGCCTCTTACAGGCAGTTTATGACCAGACTAATAGACTTTCTAGGATGGGGGATGGGGCAGGTCTGCTCCTCCATTTGAGCGAGACGGACATACTTGACAAGGGTCCTCAGAAGGATCCTGAACTTCCTTTCCATATCGCCCCACAAAAAAAGTAAAAGGCAAATTGGGAGGCACCCGAAGCAAGTCCAGCGGTGAATAAGAACCTCACCAAAAAGGACAGGCCATTGAGTAGTAATCCTGACTGTTTGTCAAAACATCCTACACCAGAGAGCCTGTTAGTTCAGGCAGTGACATCTACTTCTAAGCAAGCGGCTTATCCAACCATCGCGCCAGACAGGGACAATAAGCATTTTGACGCTTGGGCAAAGACAATGGATAACTCCCACCTTTCCCTATTCCACAAGGTGTACCTACTTAATGAAACTGGCTAAGCTGCTCGTCAGTCGCCAGTAAGTGTCCATAACTGAAACCATCCGACTCTAACCCATCTGACCCTAGCACTATTCCTAACTTAAAGTCAGGAGAAGGTTTTCCTTCTCCAGAGGTTTCTTGGCTCATCTCTAATCCACTTTTCAATAGATGATCTTCAGATAGTCTATAGTGATTACTTTCATCAGGTCGTACAGTTCCGTGACGAAGGTCAAGGACCTTTGTTTCATTTCTTGTATCCTTCTATAAGGGTGGATCTTCTCTCCTATACACAATGTGTTTCAAAGCGCTTCAAGGCAACGGAGGGAACAAGAGAAAATACAATGACATTGTTACAGGCCATGAACAGTAAGGATGTGAAATTAACTATCATACTCAGCATGACATTTCAGATCGTGCAAGAGCTTTAACACAGATAGGAAGGCAATGGGAAACAGACAGGCGACTACCATACTAGGCCTGATGACATTTCTGGTAGAGCCAGAGATTAACAAGAGGTGAGGGAGAAAGGGAGGAGAAAGGAAGGAGAGAAGGTAGAGGTACAAAACAAGCAACTATCAGACTAGGCCTGGCGACATGTCAGATAGTGCTGGTGGGGGGAGGGGGAAAACAAGTAAGGGAAGGGGGAAGGAGACCAACAATTGTTGCCATCATACTAGGTCCAAGGACAATTCTGATAGAGTAAGAGCATAGAAAAAAGTAAGGGAGGGTGAGAGGAGAGGGGAGAGGAGGAGAGAACAGAGAATAAAAACAGTGAAAAAAGAGCAGAGGAGCAGAGGGGAGAGCGAGTACAGTTGCAGAGGTCAGTAAAGCATGCAATGTTGTAGGGAAGATTAGATGTGAGCAAGGATTCAAGATGACGATGGTCACTGCCTGATTAAGGGTCACCCTGAGTACGAGATCCAGGGGAGGTCCAGCAGGAGAGTCGAGAAGGTGAAGCACCAAGAGTCAATGTGTCCAAAAGTCAACATCCAAGCATTGGCAACAGGTTGATGATGGTGAAACCATACTGAAACAAGATAACTCCAGTAGTGATTAGGTGAAGGGGGGGGTGGAGGTAAGGGGGAGGAGAAGGAGATCAGTCAAGCAGGGTGGGGGGCGGACAACATGTGGGGCCAGAAAAGGGGGGTACAGAGGACATTACAGGGGACCTGGAAGGGCGTGGGTGCTATAGAGGACATTGCGGGGGACCAGTAAGGGAGTGGGGGGTACATAGGACATCACGGGGGACCAGGAAGGGGGTGGGGGTTACAGAGGACATCACAGGGGATCAGGAAGGGGGTGGGGGCTTTAGAGGACATCACGGGGGACAAGGAAGGGGGTTGGGGGTACAGAGGACATCATGGGAGACCAGGAAGGGGGTGGGGGGTACAGAGGACATCACGGGGGACAAGGTAGGGGGTGGGGGGTACAGAGAACATCACAGTAGACCGGGAAGGGAGTGGGGGGTACAGAGAACATCACAGGGACCAGGAAAGGGGTGGGGGGATCAGAGGACATCACGAGTGACCCGGATGGGGATGGGGGTACAGCAGACATCACAGGGGAGCAGGATGCGGGAGCGTTCTGGTGGTGGACAGGGGGCAGACAGGGGCCCCATTGCGGGCTTTTCGGGCCGGCTCCCACTTCGTAGTAGCACAGAAAAGCATCCTGCAATAGGTCCTGAGCTGAACAGAGAAATTAAGGATAACCAGATAACTCAAGAATAGACTGAAATGAACAACAATCTGTTACATGGGAAGACATTTCCAGATGGAACAGGATATTTGGGGTGCTCACTTTAAAGAATCATGTTTTCTCTCTTGACTGTGACGAGTATGGTATTCCAGTAATGATTCTCATACTCTCCTCCATGTGTCCCATTATCCCTGTTACCTTTCGTGTTTAGGGTTTTTTGTTTGTTGAGGATCAGCTTCCTTTCCTCTTTCTCTGGCATCTCGGGGATTTCTCGCCCGCTTTTCCTCGCTTCGCTTGTCCTGGATGGCGCTCCGGGCTCGCTGATGCAGCTTATCTGGGATCTGCTGTGGTAAAACGGTTCCCCTGCGCTAGTAGCGCTTCCTTTTTCGCTTTCAGTTGTGGACTCTCTTCTCCTCCACATGTCCTCGTCTTCTCAGTAGAATTGGAGCTTGAAAGGAGGTTTTTAATTTTACGTTGGCCATAACAGATATTGGCCTTTTCTTCACAGATGTTATCAGGAAGGTTAAAAGATTCTACTTTGGCAGGTCTTCTATGGAGTTCCTTCTGGGAACGGGAGATCCTTGTTCCCAAAGGGGGAATCTCTCCCGGTGAGGTCTATCTTGCCTCTACCCCTACGCAGGGTATTGCGGAGCAGTCTCACCTTCCTAGCCTCACGGGGTGATGGGGATCCCCCTTTCGCAGAAGGAACAAATTCCTGCGATTCGTCACAATATGCAGATTTTTGAAGTAGTAAAGTTTGTGTTTGAAGCCACCTTGCACAGTTGTCAGAAATGTTGCATACTCTGTGTAGTGACCTGGCAGACACATTGGCATTTTCTGATACTGTGCCACTGGCACGCGGATACTGGGCAAATAAGACAAATGCATGCCAACTTGTCTATCATAAAGTAATTTGCATAACATCTGATTGAAATCCAACAAATTTACAGTTTATAATTTGTAATAGTTATTGGACTGATTTTCTGTCAATGTAGCTCAAAGGAAAAGCACCCAAATACTTCAATAAAATGCTCTTCACTTCCTAACTATGTGTTCACCAATGTAACAGGACGTGTGCTTTATAAAATCTTTCATAAGGGGGGACAACCGCACGCCAAACCTCAGTAAAGTGATCTTTGAATCCCACCACAGTGTGGGCAGTGTTACTGGTCTTGTGCTCTTCTAAGTGCACCATTTGCCACAATGGAGCCACACATTCCTTGGGAGAGAACTATAACATCCACAGGTCATTTTTGTTTTAAATGCTCCAACTCATGGCCAATCTTACTGTCCAAGCCCACTTAATTAAAATACAGCAAGAAACAAGAAACAAGAAACAGGAAACGAAACACGACATCAAAGAACTTTGCAAAATCATTGAATTGATAAAAACAACAACAACAAAAAATGCAGCATTTCCCACTGAATAAGCTGAAGGTTTCCTATGGGAGAACTCCAATCACTCTGTAATGTTTCTGAAGTGTGGCCGTGTTTTTAACAGTTTTGCTGGTCCCGAGTCTCTACAGACATCCTGCCTGCCACTTCATAGACTAAACATTCCCTGTAAACACATTGGGCTGAAATGAAGTTAAAGGCCCTTGTAGATTATCTGGAGCAGAGTTCCAATTGATCAAGATTACTGGGAATTCCTGCTCATTAGCGTAGACTCTGTTACGGGTGACCCTCCCAATGTGCATTGCCCCTTTAAGGGGATGTGTTCCTCCCACGTGTGTTGCCCCTTTAAGAGGGGCCATGACTGTGTCATGGCCCAAGCTAATAAAAGGAGCTCCTGCAGGCACGTGAGACAGAGCGGCTGCAGACTCCCAAAGAGGAACGACTGAGTCCGTGTCTCATTATCAATGTAGGCCCCAGGCCTACACGTGGAGGCACATGCCTGCACGCCCAGACACTGAGGAACCCGCATGCCAGGATGGCAGCCGAGGTCCCCTCAGTCAGAGGCCTGGCAGGCTGTGACCCCACGCCAGGGTGCCGAGGCCCATGGCACCCGGGGCCATGCCGGATGTCCATGGCAGGCCCCCACCCCACACATGGTGGGCCTGCACGGCGCTAGCAGAGATAGCGCCCAGGGGCGCCTGCCGGATGACCATGGCAGGCGACCCCCAACAGACTCTAAGCAGTATTAAGTTTCTTTAAAGTATCATTTTGGTTGGAATCATTTTTCTACCAACAGGATGCTGATGCTGCTCACCTCTCCATTTGATGAAAGGTTGGGGGTCCCTGTCTTAGTGGATGTTTGATGTCCACGACAAAGAAGCAAATCTCTTAAAGGGGCAGCGCCTGCAGAGCGTTGTGCCCTGGAAGCACACAGAGCTCTTTCCTTTGGGGAAGGAGAGTCCCTCTTCTGTTTTCTCAAGCATAGGCGCTGTCTCCCTCCGAGGGACAGTGGGCTGCTGTGGCTGTCCTCGGTCCTGAGACGGGAACTAAGTGGGTGAGGGAGAAGGGGATACTCCTCATGCCTCCGCCCGGGCCCATCACCCACTTTCTCTGAGAGTTACCCGGTGCCTTTGATCACCCCACTAGATATGCCTCGAGCAAGTCGGGTGCAGTCTGTGGTGCAGGCTGAACAGAGGCAGTGTCGGCCCCTCTTCTGCCCATGTACGCTTCCATGTCTTCTGGGCAGAGCTCTGGCCAGGCTTTCACTCTAGGCCACATTCCTACCCTATGTGCCTTTGCAATAGTCTCACACATGCCTGCAAGGCCTACACCGTAGTGCCAAACAGTCCACTTCTATTTCACAAACCTCTAGATCTCCGAGACTGGTAATCTGGGTAGGACTCAGTATAGTCTCATATCAGAGGGCGACTCCCCTCTGGTTGTAAATTGCCAAACTCCAATTTCGGACAGCTCTTGCATCCACCTGGAAGCTTTAGGGTACAGATTTAGTACTGTGCAAGACGGATCTCACTGGACTAGGCACTCCCTCCAGCCACCCCTCGGCAATCTCCTGCTATTATTTCCCCTCCAGCTTCCCACGCCTTTTCACTTAATATTTATGGCTATCGGTCCAGTGCCGGATGAAGAGGAGTCTGGCTTCATGGGGGCCCATTTCAAAATGCTTTGTGGCCCCCTTGCCTATCTCTGGGTAGGCCCGTCTGAGGCAGCTATGTACTGCACAGTTGATAATGGTGATGTTTCCTAATGCAGACTCCAGTGGGTGACTTCCCTGGTTTTATTCACTTAGGGGGCATAACATGAACCCCACATGGACCTCATTCATCCCTAAGCATAACCTACCAAAACCTGAGAAAGGTTAGGGGGAGGGAGAGGAAGACATCCCCCTAACATTGTGAACGGAAGACCAGAGGGGATGGAGTCATCCTCCTGGTCGAGAAGATTAAGGAAAGCAGTACACGAAGGACCAGGGAAAGGATGGGTCCTTGATGACGGCACAGGTAGGCAAGGCTGTGGTAGGCATCTTCTTTACTTGGATACCGGCAGGTAAGTACAGTAGGATCTTCAGGTATCCAAATACATAGGAGACATCACTGGCACTCATTCAGTCCAGCAGCTCATTTCCACCTGCCTTTCAGAGAACACTCACACACCTACACTCTCAGACCATTCCATAGTCAAGCATTCTGCAAGCATGCACAGCACCCAGGCTCACAAGACAGGAATAAGGGAAAAAGCAAGACATAACGCCTAACCAGGAAGAAACCAACAGTGAAGACAACTGTGGGTAATGAGGAATGCTGATGTTTCATTGAACTGTGTTTTGAGAATTTTTAATCCCAGAACGTTGGGTTTTCCTCTAAACGACATTGCCGCCTAGGGAAGGGAGGCATTCCCTGGGGATTCAGTTTCACAGTGGAACTCATGGAGTTTGCAGTCCGGGGAAGGGAGGCATTCCCTCGGGGTACAATCTCACAGTGGAACTCTTGGAGATTGCAGCCTGGGGAAAGGAAGCATTCCCTCGGGGTACAATCTCACAGTGGAACTCTTGGAGATTGCAGCCTGGGGAAAGGAAGCATTCCCTCGGGGTACAATCTCACAGTGGAACTCTTGGAGATTGCAGCCTGGGGGAGGGAGGCATTCCCTCGGGGTACAATCTCACAGTGGAACTCTTGGAGATTGCAGCCTGGGGGAGGGAGGCATTCCCTCGGGGTACAATCTCACAGTGGAACTCTTGGAGATTGCAGCCTGGGGGAGGGAGGCATTCCCTCGGGGTACAATCTCACAGTGGAACTCTTGGAGATTGCAGCCTGGTGAAAGGAAGCATTCCCTCGGGGTACAATCTCACAGTGGAACTCTTGGAGATTGCAGCCTGGGGGAGGGAGGCATTCCCTCGGGGTACAATCTCACAGTGGAACTCTTGGAGATTGCAGCCTGGGGGAGGGAGGCATTCCCTCGGGGTACAATCTCACAGTGGAACTCTTGGAGATTGCAGCCTGGGGAAGGAAGTCATTCCCTCGGGGTACAATCTCACAGTGGAACTCTTGGAGATTGCAGCCTGGGGAAAGGAGGCATTCCCTCGGGGTACAATCTCACAGTGGAACTCTTGGAGATTGCAGCCTGGGGAAGGGAGACATTCCCTTTGGAGATTGCAGCCTGGGGAAAGGAAGCATTCCCTCGGGGTACAATCTCACAGTGGAACTCTTGGAGATTGCAGCCTGGGGAAAGGAAGCATTCCCTCGGGGTACAATCTCACAGTGGAACCTTTGGAGATTCACCATGTCTTTAGTTTAGTATTTAATGTAAGCAAAGGAAATAGGTTTCTGACACAGGACTGTGGACTCTTTATTTTGGGAATCTCAACAGACTCCATAGTACTTTTAGTTGTGGCAGGGAACCCTCTCTTAAAATAGGGTAAGATATATTTACTTTTCCTTTTTGCACTTAAATAAACTTCTCTGCCAACCAACATGCCAACATTGTATCAGACTCATAATTCCGCACCCAGCAAAGTTTCATTTACAGGCTTAATCCCCATTTAGTGACGCAGCTGGTAAAATGGTTCCCCAAAACACTTTGAATGGCTATCTGGGACTTAAGTACATTTATTGTACTCGCTTTTGGTTTGTCTTTTAAAAGCCCAAGACAGGTAAGGGCCTCAACAGCTTGAGGCAACGCCGGCAGGCAAGCTCTTCCTTTCTGACTGTCTGCATGCTCCCAAATCCCTCCCAGGCAATCTGGTGCTGCCTTGGAAAAGGCTACTGCATTCAGCTCCTTCTGGAAAAGGCCTTCTTAAGGAGAATTCCCACCGGTTACACCCAGGTGGAACCCCAATCACTTCTTCTCATGTCGGACAGGCTCTCTTCCTTTGCTGCTTTCCCAACAACTCGCCCAACTTCCCGTCTTGAAGTTTAAATACTCCATAAACTCCACCCATGCAGCTTCATTTAATGTGACCGGTTTTCTTCACATACTGCACCCACTGGATTCCTCCTCATTGCTTTGATTGGCCCAGTGTATGTTGCCATGTGATAAGGACATGTATTTAATTTAGTTAGCCCACGCCTCAAGAATCATAATCAAATTGGACTGAAATATATTTTCCTTAGGTGGAATCGCAAAGAAATTTCTGAACTCAGAATGTACGTGCATGCAGAAGACTTATTAAAATAATTCAGGCTTGGTGAACAGGTTGTAGAGAGTGGCTGCGGTACATGAACCCTGGGGGACTCCACAGTTGATGGTGGTGGGGGCTGCATTGGCAAGAACCCAGTACACCACCTTAGCCCTTCCTTCTGAGAAGGAGGATATCCAGGAGGAAGCTTTATCAGAGAAGTGGGCCGCATTAGATAGATGGGATGTGAGGATGTCATGGTCAACGAGATCAAATGCTGCGGAGAGATCAAGGAGGAGCAGGAGTGCTGGATTGCCTTTGTCCATCATTTTAGTGATTTGGTTTTTTAAGTCTAGGAGTGCAGTTTCTGTGCCATGGCCTTTGCGGAAGCCTGATTGCCTGCGTCCTAGGATGGCATTGGATTCCAGGTATTGGTGGATTTGGATGTGGGCGGCTTTGTCAAGAATTTTGAGGAGAAAGGGGACAGTGGTGATTGGGCGGTCGTTGTTAGGGCAGGCAGGGTCCAGAGTAGGTTTTTTTTAAGAGTGGGCGAACCCAGGCTTCTTTTAGGCTTTGTGGGACAATACTGGAAGTGAATGAGGCATTAATAAAAGCTGTGATGATGGGGACCAGAGAATCTGCACATTCTTTAATGATGGTCGGGGGGCAGATGCCCCTTTACATGTGGAGGGTTTGATGTGTTTGAAGAGGTCCTTGACTTCTGTCTCGGTGACATTCCTAAATAGGAAGAGAGGGGTTTGGTTGATCAGGTTGGGTGGAGTGGATGGGGGTGAGGCACCTAGATTGAGAAGGGTTTTCCGTTGTGTAGATATTTTTCCTTGGAGCATCTTGACTTTGTTTATTAGAGCGGCCTGTATTTTGGAGCACCAGGTTTCGTTTTTGATGATTTCATCAGGACATGAAGCAGGGGTGATGAGATCTTTGAAAATCGTCAATATTTCTTTGGATTTAGAGATCCTTTGATTGAATAATTCTGAGTTAGCTAGGAATATGGCTTTTTTGTACGAGGATGATGTTTTTCTGAATTCATCTAGAGAGGATTGATCATGCGAGGATTGCCACTTTGTTAGAGCTTGGCGTTTACTTGTACGTAACATGGACAGTTCTTCCGTGAACCAAACATTAGAATGCATTGATTCCTTTTCTTTTTTTTCTTCTAATGGTGCTGTGGCCTCAATGGCTTGGGTGAGGGCATGAGCATAAGTGTTGGCAATCGAGATGGTGTCGTTGAAGGAGGGATGTTTAAGTTCAGGGATGTCGAGAAGAGGTGTGATGTTGATTTTGGTACGTTTTTTTTAGAGCTTCTGACTTTAGCCGGTGGGGCATATAAGAGCACCTTGCGAGTAGGGAGTGTGGGAATGGAGAAGTGGATACAGTGGTGGTCAGTCAAGGGGAGTTCTGAGATGTTAGTAATGGAAGTGGAGCAGTTGTGGTCTGCAATCCCGTCAATGGATCTGCTTTCGCAGTGAGTAGAAGAGGTGATTTTGTGTTGAAACCCAACATTGGATAGCTCCTTGGCTAATGAGGCGGCCGTTTTGTCCTTCGGGTCATGCAGGCCTAGGTTAAGAGCACCTAGTAAGATGGATTTGGTTGAGCTTTTTAGGTTGTTTCCTAAGGTTTGGAGGAGGTGTTTTTGGAAGTCAGTTGGGGAACCTGGTGGCCTATAGGTAATAAAGTTGTTGATGGTGGAGTTTGGGGAGAGTGACAGTTTGGCAGTGAGGAGATCAGCGTGGTTATCCCACTGTTGGTTTGGAGGTTTTTCGGTCCTGTCTAAGGATAGTATAGCCTTAGGGAGAGCAAGGGAGATGGATGGGCCTGATGCTTCATAGAGCCATGTTTCGGTGATTGCAAGTATGTAAAGGTTGTGAGTGGTGAAGAGGTCATTGATCTCCAGTACATGAGCTGGGAGGGAGCGTTGATGAGTGCGCATTTGAGTTTAGTGTAGGATTTAACGGGTGGTTGATGGGCACTAGTGCTAGAGTTAGGTCTAGGGTAAGTGGTGAGTGGTCGGCAGGGAGGAAGGGGGGTTTGGGGTTGTGCGTCGTGTGATGGGTGTGAAGAAGGGGGTTAGGAAGCTGGTGGGTAGAATGGTGTGTGTGGGTTGAAGCAGTGAAGGTCCGGGAGCTGAGTTTGAGGTTTCTGAGGTAAGTGGTATCTGGTGGAGTACTACGGTGCATCATGGGGTGTGATTTGGTGCAAGCTCTGAGTCTAGGGAGCCTGTGGTGGAGCAAGGGCTGGGCCTTGTAGTTGATGGTGTGAATGCTTAGCTGGGTGTTTTGCCTAGCAGGGGCTTGTCTGGGGTCTGGTGAAGGCAGGAGTTCTCTGTGCGTGCGAAACATGCCGCTGTTTGGCCAGAGCGCGCGAGTGGTGAGTATTATAAAAAGGATAGTGAGGTGGAGTGCGGTGCGTTCAGATGGGGGTGCTGACATGTGTGGTCTGGATTGATGCATTGGAGTGAATGTATTGGTGGTAATATGCCCTGTGCAGGTTCAGCAATAGACAGTAGGTAATTGCAATATTACAGTAGGGATAGCATGGCAATTCCAATCAGGAATGTATTGCGTGAGGAACAATACGTAGACTCTGGTGCTGATAACAAAAGGCTAGTACAGAAGCAGTTTAGTTAATAGGTCAAAGATAGTAACAATAGGCTAGTACAGAAGCAGTTTAGCTAATAGGTCAAAGATAGTAACAACATGCTAGTTCAGAAGCATAGCTAGCGAATCAATTGCTGGGTACGATAGGCTAACTTTCTGTTGAATAAAACTGTTCTTTGTGACATTTCTGGACTTTTCCATTTTTGGGTATGGGATTTCCCCTGGCCCGCCCTCTTGCATCCAATGTTACCCCGTATCCAGGGCGATGAGATCTGATGGGGAACGCGCCCATGTGCATAACATCGATAGGGTCTATGATGTGCATGATATGAACAGATGCCGGTCTCCCCCTAATGAAGACTGACTGTTCTCTGTCGATGCTTGTAGGGAGAATGGTAGCCAACCTAACCTATAGTTTGGCACCAGGGCTATGTTGCTCTCTCAGTCCTCCTTCAGGAGCACTGAGATCCTGCCACCTCCCAAGCATGAAAACATAGGGAGAATGGTAGCCAACCTAACCTATAGTTTAGCATCAGGGCCATGGTGGGATCTCAGTCCTCCTTCTGGAGCACTGAGATCCTGCCACCTCCAAAGCATGAACACATAGGGAGAATGATAGCCAACCTAGCCTATAGTTTAGCATCAGGGCCATGGTGGGATCTCAGTCCTCCTTCTGGAGCACTGAGATCCTGCCACCTCCAAAGCATGAACACATAGGGAGAATGATAGCCAAAGCATGAACACATAGGGAGAATGATAGCCAACCTAACCTATAGTTTGGTATCAGTGGTGGGATCTCAGTCCTCCTTCAGGAGCACTGACATCCTGCCACCTCCCAAGCATGAACACATAGGGAGCATGGTAGCCAACCTAACCTATAGTTTGGTATCAGTGGTGGGATCTCAGTCCTCCTTCAGGAGCACTGACATCCTGCCACCTCCCAAGCATGAACACATAGGGAGCATGGTAGCCAACCTAACCTATAGTTTGGTATCAGTGGTGGGATCTCAGTCCTCCTTCGGGAGCACTGACATCCTGCCACCTCCCCAGCATGAGCACATAGGGAGAATGGTAGCAACCTAACCTATAGTTTGGCATCAGTGGTGGGATCTCAGTCCTCCTTCGGGAGCACTGACATCCTGCCACCTCCCCAGCATGAACACATAGGGAGAGTGGTAGAAACCTAACCTATAGTTTGGCATCAGTGGTGGGATCTCAGTCCTCCTTCGGGAGCACTGACATCCTGCCACCTCCCAAGCATGAACACATAGGGAGAATGGTAGCAACCTAACCTATAGTTTGGCATCAGTGTTGGGATCTCAGTCCTCCTTCGGGAGCACTGACATCCTGCCACCTCCCCAGCATGAACACATAGGGAGAATGGTAGCAACCTAACCTATAGTTTGGCATCAGTGGTGGGATCTCAGTCCTCCTTCGGGAGCACTGACATCCTGCCACCTCCCCAGCATGAACACATAGGGAGAATGGTAGAAACCTAACCTATAGTTTGGCATCAGTGGTGGGATCTCAGTCCTCCTTCAGAAGCACTGACATCCTGCCACCTCCCCAGCATGAACACATAGGGAGAATGGTAGCAACCTAACCTATAGTTTGGCACCAGGGCTATGTTGGTCTCTCAGTCCTCCTTCAGGAGCCAACAGTTTTGACGTGTGTTACGTGAAAAAGGTTGTTTGTTGCTACTGTAGGTATTGAGATCACATGTACCTTAGCGATGTGCCAGGCAGGGGTGTTTCTAGGTCTGGAAAAGATTTGGGGCTTCGCTAATATCGGGACTGTCAGGACTCGGGTCTAGCTAGCTTTTTGGTTGTAACCCCATAGCTTCTGTCCGGGGCTACAACCAAAAGACCTGGGTTTTTAGCCCCTAAGCCCCCCCACCCCCCAGTAACGCTTCTGGTGCCTAGTGTTACAATAAGTTCAACAAGTCATTGTCATTTGTTGGGCTTTGCTAGGATGTGTTATCATGGAACCTGTTCCAGTAAGGAACTTCCATTGTTGACTGGTCCTTTTCTAGCTTTGCCATTCATCAAAAGCAACTAGCACAGTTTGCTGGGCTTTTCCAGATGTCGGCACTGGACTTGCATCATATAATTAAAACATGCGCATGTTATTAATGTAATTTTCTGATGTTTATAGAGCTTCATGTAGATGAGCCACTTCTAAGCTCTGTATTAATGCTATTTTTTACCCACTGGTGGTACTCGAGTCATGACCCTCAGAATGAAGAAGGGCCTAGTAGGCGCCGCCAGGGGGTCCGGCCTGGCGCATGGCATTGCCCCTTTCCCAAAGCCAGCATGGCGAACATGAGCCATCCATCTTGCATGGCATGCAGCTATTACCCAGAGGGTAACATGTGCCCACGAACTACCACCATTGTGCAGCATGTGCCTTATTAATTCTATAGTCTAGATATTACAATCCTATATTTAGGTACTCTCGCCATAAACTAGGCATCCCATTAAATGCTCATGGCCTCACACAATTGGCCAGGTATTGTTAACTTTGTGTAGTTACTTGGATCACATGACAACAGGACTGCTTCACCTCATAACTTGCCTACTCATCTGGTCTCCCCCTATAGTGTTTTGAGGTAGCTTCAAGGCGCTCTTTGTAACCTAACCTTATTTAATGAAGCTGGGAACTACCTTCTCTTTCACACTCCTCTTCCATTCTCCCGCGGCCTCTGAACGCTGCGTTCAACTGAAGGGCAGCTATTGGCTCTTGCTTGTAAACATACACATGGGATAATTAATAAAATGTTATTTAATTTGCAATGTATTCCTGATTTTAGGGGGGTGCAGTACGGGGTAGTAGTAGAGGAGCAACGTGGAGGGTGGGGCGTAGTCTGGGGTGTCAGCCTGGGTGCAATATTGTCTAGGAACTGCCCTGCATAACCCTGTGTCCAGCATTTCCACTGAACTTGAATTTTTGTGTTCCAGGTGCTGGGATTTGAGGTGGACACAGTGAACTCTGTCCAGTTTTCAAACCACACAGGTAAGGACTCAGAGGACCTAGCTGTTTCTGATGTGCATTGAGGGGGCGGGGTGGCGGTAAGGACTCAGAGGACCTAGCTGTTTCTGATGTGCATTGAGGGGGCGGGGTGGCGTTAAGGACTCAGAGGACCTAGCTGTTTCTGATGTGCATTGAGGGGGCGGGGTGGCGGTAAGGACTCAGAGGACCTAGCTGTTTCTGATGTGCATTGAGGGGGCGGGGTGGCGGTAAGGACTCAGAGGACCTAGCTGTTTCTGATGTGCATTGAGGGGGCGGGTGGCGGTAAGGACTCAGAGGACCTAGCTGTTTCTGATGTGCATTGAGGGGGCGGGGTGGCGGTAAGGACTCAGAGGACCTAGCTGTTTCTGATGTGCATTGAGGGGGCGGGGTGGCCAAAGGTGACAATGTGACTGCTTTCTGTTGTTGTAAGGACTCCCTGTTTGAGGATTGGGGGTTGGAGGAGAGGGGCCCTTATAGACTCTCTGTTGATGCTACTGCTAAGTGTCCATGCACTTCACAGCCCTGACTAGACTGGCTGGCACCGCAAGTATGCACATGGACGCCCTATGTGGCATGCACATGGACGCCCTATGTGGCATGCAAATGGACGGCCTATGTGGCATGTGGCGGCAGGCTTGCGAGATCTGGCATGAAGGAAAGTAACTAGGAACAGGGACCTCCTACCAGTAAGCACAGACACTCACTCCTACCAATATGCGGACTCTCCACTTCACACCAACAAACAATACAATATAGCTACATCCCTCAATCAATTTTGGCCCAGCTGCACACATACCTACACTGCTCCTTGAACACCCCAACAGTCTGATAGAACGCAGCTATACCCCACAAATTAATCAGCCGAGCTGCACACAATATCTTACACCGGCCACACGGCTGCCAAAATGCAGACTCAGAGACCAACTACCTTGCTGCACAAATTCCACTGACCTCTCACAACCACTGCACCACACCTAGCATTACAAGGCGGCCTCCTCTACGCACATCACACTAGCTGCACACATACTGAGTCCACCCAAGCACTATATGCTACCCTAATCTCTCCACTGACCTAAACTACGGTCCCCAAGGGTGTTCAACCCACAGCGCTCTGGTATATAAGGCACTATACAAATGCACAACAACACCACATGGGTGGAGAGAATGCTGCTGGATAATCACCCATGCTGGATGACTCCACAAAGAGACACCTATTGCGAATAGGCAGAGCAACAAAGTAGTGCTCCCTCTGTTTACAGCAGGGCCCCTGCTGCTGGTGTGAGAGCATGAGGGAAGCTTTGCACTGAGGGTATTCTAGAAGAGAGGCACTAGGCTGGTGGTGTGAGGGCATGAGAGGGACTTTGCACTGAGGGTTGTTGGAAGAGGGGCCCTAGGCTGGTGGTGTGAGGTGCTTTGCACTGAGGGTCTTTTAGAAGAGAGGCCCAATGCTAGTGGTGTGAGGGCATGAGGGGGGGCTTTGCACTGAGGGTTGTTGGAAGAGAGGCCCTAGGCTGGTGGTGTGAGGGCATAGGGGGGCTTTTCACTGAGGCTTGTTGGAAGAGGGGCCCTAGGCTGGTGGTGTGAGGGCATGAGGGGGGCTTTGCACTGTGGGTTGTTGGAATAGGGGCCCTAGGCTGGTGGTGTGAGGACATGAGGGGGCTTTTCACTGAGGTTTGTTGGAAGAGGGGCCCTAGGCTGGTGGTGTGAAATCATGAGGGGGTCTTTGCACTGAGGGCTGTTGGGAGTGGGGCCCTAGGCTGGTGGCGCAAGGGGCTTCACACTGCGGGTCTGTTGGAAACGAGGGCCTAGGCTGGTGTTATGAGGGCATGACAAGGGATTTGCACTGAGGGTTGTTGCAAGAAAGGCCCCAGGCTGGTCGTGTGAAGGCATGAGTGGGGCTTTGCAATGACGGTGTGTTAGAAGAAGAGTCTGTGGTAGATCAGGAGATGGACAGGGTGGCGTTCTGGATGAATATTTCCTATTATAAAACAAAAGGCCTAAGCTGTCCCTTAGCTTAAGATTCTCAGCCCTATTATATAAAAAACAACATAAAATGGTGCTTGTCAGGACTTCTTAGAAAACAAGAAAAGTTCTTTGTCCAGAATGCTTTGCTAACATGAGTTCTGTCCCTACCACTACAAAAGAAAAACATACACTTAGCAAAGGTACAATGGGGGCCCTTGCCCAAACAGATAGAAAAAAAGTGATTGGTTTCTGATACCCCATCCTGATGTTTCTATCAAGAATAGGGCCCTTGCCCAGATGCACAGTTCAACCAAGTACACAGAACGCCTCTTCAATCTTTCTCTCCTTCTGTCTTTTGCCAGTCTGGTTGTCTCTCTTTCCTCTGGTGGACGGAATGTCTCTTCCATCTTTCTCTCCTTCGGTCTTTTGCCAGTCTGTTTATCTCTTTCCTCTGGTGCATGGAATGTCTCTGCAATCTTTCTCTCCTTTGTTCTTGTGCCAGTCTGTTTATCTCTCTCTGAAATCTTTCTCTCCTTCTGTCTTTTTCCAGTCTGTTTATCTCTTTCCTCTGTGCATGGAATGTCTCTTCAATCTTTCTCTCCTTCTGTCTTTTGCCAGTCTGTTTATCTCTCTTTCCCCTGGTGGACGGAACGCCTCTTCAATCTTTCTCTCCTTCGGTCTTTTGCCAGTCTGTTTATCTCTCTTTCCTGTGGTGCATGGACTGTCTCTTCGATCTTTCTCTCCTTTGCTATTTGTTAGAATGGATTTCTAAACTCTGCTCTGGTGAACAGATGTTTAGGTGGTAACCCTTGTTAGTGAAACAGGGAACACTTCTGGGAAGATAGCCAGACCAATTCACGGTAGCTTGTAGAGCAGTCAAGGCTAAGCCACAGGAGGAGTGGGGGTGATGTAAGGTCTTGCGTGAGCACACATTGTAGGACGAAAAGAATTACCCTTAGACAGTAGTATATCAAAAATACACTGTTTATTAGCCCCAGAACAAACACAAGTGAAAAATGGAAAACACAGTAATAGCACTACTTAAACACATACTATGTAAAATATATGTACAGTCACTTTTCGGTCAATGCGGTAAAGTGAAGATTTCCCCCCAAAATCTGTCAGGAGGGAAAGCAAACAAAGTTTAATACATTGGCCAACTCCTAAGATGGATAACCTTAATTAACTTATTAAGTCCAGCCCTACAAAGAGTGGATCCTTTTGCTCAGTGTCAGTGTCAAGTTTGTCCGTAAAAGCGCTTGTGATGTGTAATGCTACAAAGTACAATATTCAATGGGAAGGAAAAGATAGAGGGAGGATTCTGCAGTGTGGAAATTTGATTCCGAGAGTCAGAGGAGAGTCTGCTATGGAGAACAAAACTACCCCCAACTTTCGAACGGCTTTAGGAAGTAGAAGCCACCCAAGCCTAGGCCAGGACCACAAGGGATCCTTTGTGTGTAGAAACGGGTTGGATGAACTAGGGGCCACCGGTAAGTGGTATGATTACTCACCATCCTTAGCTCACTCCGGGTCCAAACTTTGCAAGTTTGGAGATGGTCGCCTGGAGTACAAAATCCCCTCCTTGGTTAAGCTTCAAAGTGCACGGGCGCTGCAGGTGCAGATGCGGGTCCGGTTTACAACTGGAGCTGGATCTCTCATCAGAAATGCAGGACAAAGAAAGCACTGATGCAGTTGGTCTCAGGGCACTTGAAGAATGGCGGGAAAGTCACCAGCAGCGACCTCCACTGCTGCACAGTGACGCAGGGCAAGTTTCACAGACTGACGCACGCTCCTCTCTCGCGGCCCAAAGAAGCGGGGTCAATGAAATTTGGTAAGGAGATGCTTTTCCGTGCGAAGTACGATTTCCCCAAAACTCGAGACAATTCTTGATAAAGCAACGCTCCAACGCAGGTGCCAAGGTTCAAGCTGGTCAGTCCGCTGGAGGGCCCAGGACACTTCTGAGAAGGCTTGTTTGCAGGGCAACAGGGAGGCATTGAGAGTGATTGGTCCAACCACTCCAAGGGGTTGAAGCATCTTTGCAGGTCTTTGGAGATAGAGTGCAAAGCAGGGCTCTACGGGGACATCAGCAAGCTCAGGGTGCCAAACCTTCTCTGCTTGGTTCCGGACAGTCCTTGAATCTGCTTCGCTTCTCTGGATACTTGGCTCCGTGTATAGGTCGATTCGGGCCTATTGGTGATCTGCAGGTCTGCACTCAAGCTCCCTCTAGTGAGTGGTCTCACCCAGCTGGCCAATGAGTTGATCTGCCCCACTCATGCACGCCAGCAGTGGTCCTATCAGGGACCACTGCATCTCTCAGGCTCTCCTGCCCACCAGACATTCTGGCACCAGCAGTGTGGATTGGGACCAGACAGTCCCAGCCCACTTCCTGGGTACCTACACACTTGACATGCATTAGCCCTCGAAGAACGACGGCTTTCGTGGGTGAATACATGCCCAAATAAGGACTCCATGTGTCACAAAGACCAGGAAGAAGGCCAACGGCCAAAATGGCCCAAGGAAAAAAAAAAGAACTTGTGGCACAGCCATGACAGACACTAGCCACAGTCCTGAGCCAAACACAATATGTTCTATGGCGTGGATCCTGTCCTGCGGTATGCTGGGGTTTATTCTCTCCGTCACTCGGTACATTCTATAGCGTGGATTCTGTCCTGCGGTATGCTGGAGTTTATTCTCTCCATTGCTCAGTATGTTCTATGGTGTGGATTCTGGGTATGCTGGAGTTTATTCGCTGTCGCTCAATACATTCTATGGTGTGGATTCTGTCCTGTGATATGCTGGAGTTTATTCTTTGCATCACTCAGTACATTCTATGGCATGGATTCTGGGTATGCTGGAGTGTATTCTCTCTGTCGCTCAGTACATTCTATGGCATGGATTCTGGGTATGCTGGAGTGTATTCTCTCTGTCGCTCAGTACATTCTATGGCGTGGATTCTGTCCTGTGGTATGCTGGAGTTTATTCTCACCATCGCTCAGTATGTTCTATGGCGTGGATTCTGTCCTGCGGTATGCTGGAGTTTATTTTCTCCGTCACTTAGTACTTTCTATGGCGGGGATTCTGTCTTGCGATATGCTGGGGTTTATTCTCTCCGTCACTCGGTACATTCTGTAACGTGGATTCTGTCCTGCGGTATGCTGGAGTTTATTCTCTCCATTGCTCAGTATGTTCTATGGTGTGGATTCTGGGTATGCTGGAGTTTATTCTCTGTCGCTCAGTACATTCTATGGTGTGGATTATGTCCTGTGATATGCTGGATTTTATTCTCTCCGTTGCTCAGTACGGTCTATGGCGTGGATTCTTTCCTGCCATATGGTGGAGTTTATTCTCTCCGTCGCTCAGTACATTCCATGGCATGGATTCTGTTCTGAGGTAAGCTGAAATTTATTCTCGCTGTCGCTCAGTACATTCTATGGCATGGATTCTGTTCTGTGGTATGCTGGAGTTTATTTTCTCTGTCGCTAAGTACATTCTATGGTGTGGAGTCTGTCCTGTGGTATGCAGGAGTTTATTCTCTCCATCGCTCAGTATGTTCTATGGTGCGGATTCTGTCCTGCGATATGGTGGAGTTTATTCTCTCGGTCGCTCAGTACATTCCATGGCATGGATTCTGTTCTGAGGTAAGCTGAAATGTATTCTCGCTGTCGCTCAGTACATTCTATGGCATGGATTCTGTTCTGTGGTATGCTGGAGTTTATTCTCTCCGTCGCTCAGTATGTCCTGTGGCATGACTTCTGTCCTATGGTATGCTGGCGTTTATTCTCTCCATCGCTCAGTACATTGAATGGCGTGGATTCTGTCCTGCGACATGGTGGTTTATTCTCTGTTGCTCAGCACATTCTATGGCGTGCATTCTGTACTGCGATATGATGGAATTTATTTTCTCTGTCGCTCAGTACATTCTATGGTGTGGATTCTGTCCTGTGGTATGCTGGGGTTTATCCTCCTTGTCGCTCGGTACATTCTGTCGTCGATTCTGTCCTGCGATATGGTGGTTTATTCTCTCCGTCGCTCAGTACATTCTATGGCGTGGATTCTGTCCTGTGATATGTTGGAGTTTATTCTCTCCGCCGCTCAGTACATTCTGTGGCATGGATTCTGTCCTGTTGTGAAATGGTGAGGTTTATTCTCTCTGTCGCTCAGTACATTAGAGGGGATTGGGTCCTCCGACGTATTCCATATCTATGAGAGTAATCACAGCTGTGCTTCTTAGAAAAATCTTTTGGCGTCTGCGTCCTGCATCGATGACGTCGATACGTTGTCCTTGAGGGCCTCCGTCGAGCCGACGTCACCGGATGTTATAAGTAGGGCGCACGACGCCCGTAGCCTCAGTTCCGTTTTTTCCGCGAACGTGTTCGTTTTCGGAGATCTCGGCGCGCCTCGGTTCTTCTGAGCACTGGCGTAACAGGGGCCCCCGCACCACCCGCAGTGCGGGGGGGGGCCCATGAGTACATGTTCTGGAAGGGGCCCCCACTTGGAGTAAAATATTTTTTTTTATTTTTTACAAATTTCTTTTTTTTTTTTACATTTTCTTTTTGAATTCACTCTGCATTTCTAAAGAAATTATTTATGTAACAGAAATAATTTCTTTATGAAGGCAGAGTGCATACAAACAGTCCGGGGCTACCCCCACCCCATGACATGAAGATCCTAGGCTGGAGGCCTTCATGTCATGGGGTGGGGGAACCCTATGACTTCAAAAATAAAAAAAGTCACTCTGCCTTCATAAAGACATTATTTCCGTTATGGTTCAGTCCTTAACGGAAATAATTTCTTTAGGAAGTCAGAGTGACTTCAAAAAGAAACAATGGGCTTCATTACGAGCATGGCAGTAGCCGTGCCAGTATGGCAGGCACGGCTACCGCCATGCTTGCTACCGGCACCGCCTCCCGCGATTGGGCAATACTGGGCCCATTACGAGATGAATGGGCCGATAATTGCCCATTTCCGGGTGGCGGTATTGCTAGGCTCCCGATCCTCATTCTGCCCAATATGGCAGAATGGGGGTGGGGAGCATGGTTGCGCCGGCACCGTTGATAATGGTGCCAGCGCTATTATGAGTTATGCTTGCGGGTGCCGCACCACCCGCCAGGTAAGACCTGGCGGGCTCTCGGGAACCCGCGAACAGAACTCGTAATGCGGCGGAATGGTATGAACGGTGCTGGTGCCTTACCGGCACCATTCATACCGTCACCGCCAGGGTCCTAATGAGGCCCAATGTATTTTTGAAGTATTATGGTTCCCTTCAACCCATGGCGTGTCCGTGTGCAAGTGTACGGTGAAAGGATGCACACTTAAATGTATGGGTGGCTGGGTGTGCGTGTACGGTGAAAGGATGCACACTTAAATGTATGGGTGGCTGGGTGTGCGTGTACGGTGAAAGGATGCACACTTAAATGTATGGGTGGCTGCCTGGGTGTGCCTGTACGGTGAAAGGATGCACACTTAAATGTATGGGTGGCTACCTGGGTGTGCCTGTACGGTGAAAGGATGCACACTTAAATGTATGGGTGGCTGCCTGGGTGTGCCTGTATGGTGAAAGAGTGCACTCTTAAATATATGGATGGCTGGGTGTGCGTGTGTAAATATGGTGAATGGTGTGTTTGCTTGTGTTCAGGGGCGCAACAAAACCTACATTTCAGGGGGGGCTAACTTTTCAAATGTTGGGAGAGGTGCAAACGTCATGTGTGGTGGGGAGGAGCAAACTTATTTGTGTGGGGGCATCTAACTTCTTTACGCATTTTAATGAGACTATTCTAGTGGAGCTTCAATGTTACAAGCAGTTAACTCTCTCCTTTATGTCTGAAAGCACCCACTTATGGGCTGCTGTGAGAACGACTGGTCTCCTGTTTCCGCTCTACCCTTCCAATCGCTCCCATGCCATGCAAGTACTAAACCCACATCACAATTTCAGTTACTTAAAAAATTGGGCATTTGAATGCAGGTACAAACAGTGAAATGCTGTACATTAGTAATTGCTGGGCCGGGCCCTTGTTAACGGCAAAACCCAGGTTCAGTTTAACATCTGTGTCCTTTTCTGTCCGGCAACTGCTCTGTAGGTCAGCCAGGTCAAGTCAACATAGCCCACAATTTCAGTGGGAGTGGTCCGGGGGGGGGGGGGGGGGTTTGGGAGTGCTGAAGCCCAGTCAGCTCAATGCTGTTGCACCACTACTTGTGTTTAATGCCTTGATTACGTATTGGTAATCTGCATTAGTCCTAGCCCTATTCTTCCTCGTCCCAGTACTTGTGTATGAGGCAGTACTTGTGTATGAGGCACTGTGCCTCATACGTAAGCACTGGGACAAGGAAGAGGGATTGAGGTAATTCCGGGCCAATTAGCTGATTTTGGAGGTTGGGGTAGGGGATGGGAGGGAGAAGGGGTGTGTGGGGGGGTTGGGGTTGTGCAATAAATCATAATGGTCGCCCATGTCCATGCTATGCAGGCATGATATGTGGTATTAGTGGCTAGAGAGGAATTTTGGTGCAGCCAGTCTAGTCATTCCTCAGTTTGGTATGACTTTTTTTAACTGGGCATTTCTGATAAAGCAGGCCTGCTAAGTGTAATTACCTGGCTAGACTGCCATTTGGATTCTGCCAGTCTAGCCGTTTCTTACTGCGGCACTGTATGTTTTTCTGGGCATCTGTGATACAATGATATGTTATGATATGATAAGTCATATATAACGCACATGTACATAAGTGTTTTTAGGCACGACAAGACAAGAGAAGGAAAACTGAGGGAGGACAAGACAAATTATCTTACTAAGCATTGTGTCATTCAGATCGTGCAAGTTCGAGAACGAGAAGTGCAAGGGGAAAGGGAGGGGAGAAGTGCAAGGGAGAGGGGAGGGGAAAACAGGGCAGCAATGCTCTGAGTAAGTGCTGCCAGGGCAGCGCCGCTCTGGGTAGTGCAAGGAGAACAAGGGACTGTAGGGTTACAGTTACAGCCCCTAACTGCGTGATAGGCCTGGAGGCAATGCAAGGTTGACTGATCAAGAAAGAGCCTGGACTCAGTGAGACAGAGGGTAGCCAAGCAACCAGTTGGTACAGCGGACAGGTAAGTCAGGTAGTTCAGCAGGGGAGGGAGAGAGAGAAAGCAGAGGAGTAGAAGAACTTTTTGAGCTACTTCCGGAACTTCAGGTGGTCCAGCTCAAGTTTGGGAGGGTGAGGGAGGCCATTTCAGAGGGAGGCACCTGCATGGGAGAAGGATCTACCCCCCACTCTCTGCCTGGGGAAGCATATAACCCATAGGGCTCTAGAAGGAAGGTATTTTGGAAGATAGCATTGGATGCAGTGCGGATCCCAACCCCAGAAAACCTTGTGGACAATGAAGAGGGTCTTGAACTTGATCGTTGTAGCCACCGAGTGCCAGTGGAGAGATTTTATGGCTGGAGAGATACAGTCCCTGGGCTTGAGGCCAAGGATAATTCTTGCAGTCCTGTTCTGGATTCGTTGCAGAGGGTGGAGAGTAGAGGAAGACAGATTTAGAAACTGGCTATTGCAGTAGTCCAGCCTAGAGAGGGAACCAGAGCTCTGGAGACAGTGAGCTTCTGGGGGGAAGTGAGAAATGGAAGAGTCCCTTTGAGGAGGTGCAGCTGGTAGTGGGACTTCTTGACGACGTCCGAGATGTGAGGAGAGAAAGAGAGAGTGGAGTTGAAGATGACACCAGGAATGAGCGAGAGAGGAGAGTAGGCTGAGGGGACCTGAAGGAAAGCTGAGTGTCATCCGCATAACACTGTAAGTTAGAGGAGAAGGTAGAGATCAAGTGAGTCAAAGGGGCCAAGAAGAGGTTGAAAAACCAGGGTGAGAGGATAGAGCCCTGGAGAACGCCACATGTAGAGAGAGGTGGCGGAGTGTAAGGGACAAAGTTGTACCTGGGAGTGGCTGTCCAAGAGGAAGGAGGTCAGGCACTCCAGGGTCTCATCCATGATGCCCAGGTTCTCACAGAGTCAATTGATCAGGATGGTGTGGTTGACCGTGTGGAAAGCAAAGAAAAGTTCCAGGATGATGTGGACAGAAGGAATACTGGAATCAAGGTTAGAGTTAAGATCTTCACAGGTGTTCAGGAGAGCAGTTCCCATGCCTCTGGCAGCTCTTAAGCCAGACTGATGGTCATGGAGACAACCAACCAATTCAGTGTGGAGAGTAAGCTGGCAGTTGACCAGCTTTTCCAAGAATTTGGGAGAGGGGAAAGTTCCAGTGGCCAAAGACTGATTACAGAAATTGGCCAGGGCTGGATCAAGGGTGTCAATGTGGTCCTGAATGGTTCTGGAGGAGCAGACGATCACCTGTTTCGACGACACTTCCATAGATGGGACTTGTCTAGAAACCTTGTCAGGTGTTAGAGAGAAAGAGGAGAAAGGAGGAGGAGAGGGAGAGATGGCCAAAGGGGGCGAGAGAGGAAGAGGTAGAGGAAGAGGAGGTAGTGGATAGGATGTCCTGAGTTTTATCAGAGAAGCGAGAGGCCAAAGCCGTACAGAGGGCCTGTTGAGGGAACAGGAGAGGTAGAAACCGTAACAGGATTGGCCACTTCCTTGCAGATTTTAAAGAGTTTGGCTGTGTTGTTAGAGGACGCAGAGACTCAGGCTTGAATGTGTGCTCTCTTCTTGATGAGTCTTATTGCTTCGACTGACATTTTGGTGCAACCAGTCTAGGTATATCTTAATGTGGCCTGGCATGCTTTACTGTAATGGTATTATGTGTCTACACTGGTCTACATTGTGCAGCCAGTTGGACATGTTTTCATTGTGCCATGGCATTTGTAATAGCAAAGCATTAATGTTCATGTGCACTGTTGGTGACTTACATGTTTTGGATTGCTGTTACCCTACACAACAATAGCAAACACTGTGGCTTTTTAGAAACATTGTCTCAGAAAGTATGCTGTATATTGCATTAAAACACATATTTATATCTTTCTCCTAGTACAGTATGTGGCATACCCCTTAAGCAACACGTTTTTGTGTATTGCGCATGCATGGTAATCTAGGGTGGCCCAGACTGTGGTGCGACTCGTGATTTGTTGCAGAGTTGCGGGGGGCCCCCTCAGCATGGCTTGCAGGGGGGCCCCAGAGCTTGTGTTACACCACTGCTTCTGAGTTCTGTTCTTCCGGTTCTTCGAACCTGTTTGTTGTGAAGATTTCAATGATGTCTTTGTCTTCTTCCACCCCGCGGCCGGGTTTTAAGAAGTGTCGGGACTATGGGTCCAAGATGTCGTTGACGCCTGCCTCTGGTGCCTCTGTCAGGGCCACGACACGGATGACTGTGTAGACTCCCAGTCGCTCACATCGAAGGCCTTGCGGGAGCGTAAGAAGAAGCTTTCTGTAGGTAAGGTGGCCATGCCCCGGGAGTCGAGATCCACTGGGCTTTCGACTGACGATTCGAGGTGCGACTCTCCGCATTGTTTGCGTAAGTCTGGGGGGTCTCGGTCCAGGAGTAGGTCCCGCCATTCCTCTGCCTCTTCGAGGCACTCATGGAAGCGCCGGCATCGGTCGCCTTCCCTGTCCTCGTCCAAGGACTCCGCCTGTTGGCGGGTGGCTTGTCCCAACAAGCACTCCACTCCTACGGAATGGGATTCATTCCGGCAAGAGATGTTGGCGATTTTTAAGTCGCAGGGCTCCGTTCCCTCCGCGCCGTCGAAAGACGCCAGCAGTGACTGTGCTAGAGACACCACTCGCACACCTTCGGGCTCGAGCGGTCGTTGCGATCACCAGGCACCTTCGAGGTCCCAGTCGGACAAGGATGGTCGCTCTAGAAATGCCCGCTCCAGGTCCCGGTCCTTGACGCCCTCGAGACCGTTGGAGCCTGTGAGGTCTTTGAAGAAGACATCGGCGCCAATGTCGTCGAGGGACTCTCTCGAGGCTCCGCCTCCGAGGAAGCCGTCGACGCCTTCGCCCCCCAGGCTGTTGAAGGACACGCTCGGGGCTCTGCCCTCGAGGACTGTGTGGAAGCCGTCGGCGCCACGCTCGACGGCGATTCCATCGATGCCCTCGACGCCTTTCGAGGCTGCTTTGTCGGAGGTACCCCGTGGCACGGTGGAACCCCCTAGAACGGCTCTGGCCAAGGCTAAAAATGTCTTGGTCCCTTTTTCTGTGCCCTCATTCCAGCCTCTGGATTATATTTCTGTGGTGGATGAAGGGTCTGAGGAAGATATGGTTCCTGAGGAGGCACCTGACAAGATTTTGTCTGGGCATAGCCACATTGAAGACCTGCGGCAGTCGTTGCACGACGCAAGTGGTCTGGACACCTCTCCGGAGGTGGAGTTCTGTAGGCCTGAGCCTGGCACCCATGCCGAGTCCTCGTACCGGCACCTTATGTCGAGGTGAAAGGGGCCCCTCGGGGTCCCTCTGGATATGGAAACAAGGCAATAACCATACACGAAAGGATGCGCCAGACACAAGGTTCAAATTCCCAATGCTAGGGTTTATTGCAAGCAAAAATAGTCCCAATTGGCCAACTGTGGTCTCACGCCCCGCGACGTGTATTCTCTAGACCTCGAGGGACGCAAGAGAGCGAATTACGTACATCAGTTACATATATACAAAATGCATATCATACAATCAGCTATGTCATGTTTAACACCCCCCTTTTATTAAGTTTCTTTGAACTTGGGATGATGATGGACATTTCCGACGAGTATGACAATTATGACACTTTCGATGTCTATTCTAGTAACAATGTGTAATTTAGAAAGTGCGGAGGCATCTTCTAGTTGTTGGACAGAACACGGTGCTTCTGTTCTTGGAAGCAAGCTGCACACAGGGGAAGAGCCACATTCCAAGCTTTGCTATCTATGAGGTGCTATTCGTGTCCTGGAAGCCGACACGCTCTAAAGGGTTTTGTGAGGGGGGCCGTAAGAAGAGCATAATTCAAGCCTTTAGCTGCTTTATTCTAACATATTCTACCACAGTACGAGACTGGCTGGCAGCTGTGAAATGATTAAATGCACTGCAGCTCTCCCTCAAGGTTACAGAGAGGGAGCGTGGGCATTCCTTTCTGGGCTACTCATGAGGAGTTTCAACGAACTCCTCAGTCCCACGACCTTGCCCTTTCATCTTCAGACAACAATGTTAACAGTTGAGCAGAGTAAGCAGAATTCGCAAGAATTGCAAGCTGCAAAGCAGTTTTAGACAGAAAGCAATGAGCAATGGTTAACAAGCGAAATGGCGATTCTGGCTACTTTTAAAATGGCCGCTTGTTCGTCAAGCATAGCAGTCTGTATTTCTATAATTCTGTGCATAAGACGGTTGGCCTTCGGCCATCAAGATACGTCCATCATTCAAATGAAGGGTATTCACTTTTCCAGATTGACAGAGGGTCACGGAATACTTGGGGTGGTCTGTGTCACCAGTGAATTTTTTGCAGGATGACCTGACGGATATCCTCGACCAAGGTCCACCAACTAACCCGGTACTGCAATTCCATATGGCCTTGCAGGGAAGGGTGGCAGCAGCTTGGACTGCTCCGCAGAGTCTCCCGGCAGTGAGCAAGTCTTTGCCGCGAAAATACCGCCCAGCCAGTAGCGACCCCTGCTACTTGACCACGCAACCCACTCCGGAGAGTTTGGTGGTGCAGGCGGCAATGGCCCCAGCAAAGCAGGCGTCGTACCCTACATCCCTCCTGAGAGGGACGACAAGCGTTTTGATGGCTGGGCGAAGAAAGTGTTTTCGTCAGGGGGTATGGCTTTACAGGCAGCCAACTCTGTGTGTGCCTTGTCACGTTTTACGCACTCTGTGGAACTGTATTTCGTTAGCAGCTGATCATATTCCCGAAGGGGAGGAACGGGATGGTTTTCTTACTATTGTGCAGGATGGCAAGGATGCCATGTGTGAGTCCGTTCAGTCCGGTCTGGACATGGCAGATTGTGTCAGCCGGTCCATGGCGGCGAGCACCGTAATACGCAGGTTTGCGTGGTTGCGGAAGTCGGGGTTTGCTGTGGATATGCAAGCCTGGCTCCTCAACATGCCCTTTGATGGTGAACATCTTTTAGAGGTTGCAGACCTCTAAAGCTGCAGCAAAGTCGTTGAGCGCTGCAGTTCGCCAACCTCGGCCTTTTCGTCCTAGGGGACAGCAATGGAGGGGAGGTTCCTTTCGATATTACTTATCTTTTGGTAAATCTAGAGGAGCTGCAAGTCAAAAGCGCCACCGTAGGATTACCAGAGGTGGAAAACAGGGTACTTGAGGTGCCAAAGCCGCTCCGGCAGTTGCCTCTCTGCCCTCAGGCACTGCTGCAGCCGCTTCAGCTCAGTCATGAGGCCATTTCCCATGGTTCGCCGGTTGGGGGAAGGCTGGCGCAGCATCTTGTAGAGTGGCGTGCCATTACTTCAGATGTGTGGGTTCTGGAGATCATAGCCCACGGCTACTGTCTTCCTTTCCGGCAGAGGCCTCACAACAATCCACCAGGGAATCTCTCTGAAGAGTCCGGATCCGCTCCTTGCGCAGGAAGTTCAATCCCTGCTCGAGAAAGGCGCCATAGAACTGGTGCCTGTAGCGGAGAGGAACAAGGGATGGTGTTCCCCTTATTTTTGGATTTCAAAGAAAGACGGGGGTTTGAGACCCATCATGGACTTGCGCGGTTTGAACAAGCTCTTCAGGAAGGACACGTTCAAGATGGTTACTCTTTCTCAAGTCATCCAGGCCCTTCACCTCCAGGACTGGTTGGTGTCTATCGACCTCAAGGACGCTTACTTTCATGTGCCGATCCATCCCAAGCACAAAAAGTACCTGATGTTCGCGGTTGGCAACTCGCACTTTCAGTTTTGGGTCCTGCCATTCAGATTGACCTCCGCCCCGAAGGTTTTCACCACGCTCATGGTGGTGGTGGCAGCGTATCTCAGGAAAGGAGGGATTCACGTCTACCCCTACCTGGACGATTGGTTGCAAGTCCAGGATCATCTTTCCGTCACCTGCCACTCCCTTCACAAGCTGGGCTTCTCCCTCAACTTAAAGAAGTCCCACTTGACGCCAACTCAGCGGCTCCAGTACATCAGAGCAGTGCTCGACACATCCCTGGGGCAGTGTTTCCCTCCCCAGTTGAGGGCTCATCACATTTTGCAGATGGTGCACAAGTTTCAACATGCCCAGAGTCTTCCGGCGTTCGAGTTCTTGAGGTTGCTTGGCCTCATGGCTTCCTGCATTCTTCTGGTGCCAGAGGCCAGGTTGCGGATGAGATCTCTGCAATGGGCCCTCAAGATGCAGTGGTCACAGTCCTCCGGCAGGATGTCGGACCCCGTTCAGGTGCCGGCCTCGGTCGCCCAGGACCTCCTGTGGTGGGCCATCGGAGGCAATCTGATGAGGGTGGGGTCCATTTTGGCTGCCCTGGCCGGAGGTGAGGTTCGTGACGGACGCGTCCCTCATGGGATGGGGAGCTCATGCCAACGAGTTGACAGTCAGCGGTCGTTGGTCTCCGTCGGAGTCCAGACTCCATATCAATCTGTTGGAGCTGAGGGCCGCCAGGCTTGCACTGAAGATTTTTCTGCTGACTGTGCGAGGGAAGAATGTCCTGATTCTGACAGACAACACAGTGGCCATGCACTACCTAAACAAAAAGGGGGGGGCAGGGTCACTTCCTCTGTGCAGGGAGGCGATGCAGCTCTGGTTCTGGGCCATCCAGCAGGAAATTTCGATCTCGGCAGTTCATCTGGCCCGAGACGAAAACGAGACGGCAGACCCTCTGAGCAGGCAGAGCGCGATCTCTCACGAGTGGGAGCTGGCTCAGGAGTTTCTCCTGGAGATCTTCGTCCTTTGGGGGACCCCACAAGTGGATCTCTTCGCCTCCAGTGTCAACTGGAAGTGCGAAAGGTTCTGCTTGTGGGAATTTCCTCCAAGAGGAGCCTTAGGGGACGCGTTCGTAGTGGAGTGGTCCTTCCCACTGCTGTACGCGTTTCCTCCAGTCCCCGTCATCCTGTACGTGCTGCAGAGGTTACGGAGGTTTCGGTTCCTGGATGATCCTCATTGCTCCGGCTTGGGCCCGAAGAATGTGGTACCCGGACCTTCTCGACTTGTCCATCTGCCCTCCACGCCGTCTTCCCTACCGAGACAATCTGCTCTCACGGGAGGGGGGTCAGGTTTTCCATCCAAAGGTCAGATCCCTCAACCTTCACGCCTGAAAGGTTGGGGTATAAGGATTGGGGCCTCCCTGAAGACGTGATGGAGGTGTTGCTTTCGGCCAGACGGCCTGCAACAAAGTCCCTGTACTGTTGCCGTTGGAGAAAGTTCATGCGACTGGTGCAGGGTTAAGAATGTGGATCCTTTTTCATGTGACATTCCTGTGGTTCTGTCTTTTTTGCTTTCGTTAGCCCACAAGGGCCTGCAAGTGGGTACCATTAAAGGTTACCTGGTGGCGCTGTCCATATTTAAGTGCTTGTCTGAGGAGTGTTCTTATTTCAAGATTCCTTTAATTTCTCAGTTTCTCAAAGGGCTCACTAATGTGTTTCTGCCGTCACCTTTCCAGGTGCCCGGTTGGGTTTTGAACCTTGTTCTAAAATTCCTAATGGGTGCTCCATTTGAGCCTTTACATTCTTGTCCTTTATGACTGTTAACTCTTAAAACTGTGTTTTTAGTTGCAGTCACTTCGGCTCGCAGAGTGAGTGAGTGAGTTGCAGACACTTTCTGTTAAGCCACCCTTTTCGGTGTTTCATAAGGACAGGGTTGTCCTTAGAGTTCGTCCTTCCTATCTTCCGAGGGTTGTCTCGGAATTTAATTTAAGCCAGAAGGTCTTTCTTCCAGTATTTTATCCTCCTCCGCATCCTGGTAAGGAAGAGGAGAGGCTCCATAGGTTGGATCCTAGGAGAGCGTTAAGTTTCTACATTTCACGCATGTCCTGGGCCAGAGTGGACGATCAGCTCTTTATAGGTTACGCTGGAAAGTGTTTGGGACAAGCTGTTACTAAGCAGACTTTGTCTAGATGGATTATCTTGGCAATTTCTGAATGTTACCGCTTGGCGGGTAAGGACCCTCCGGTAGGCTTACGGACCCATTCAACTAGGTGTATGGCTGCCTCTACTGCCCTGCAGACGGGTGTTCCTATTCGTAACATCTGTGAAGCAGCCACATGGGCTTCGTTCCATACTTTTGTAAGACAGTACTCCCTAGATTCTATCCATGGGCAGGATCTGGCCTTTGGCAAGGCGGTCCTTTCCTCTACAATTTAATTGGGTATTCTAAATTTCTATATTCTAAATTCTTTTCCCTCTTCCATACGTTGGTACTGCTTTGGGAGTCTGTCATAGATATGGAATACATCGGAGGACCCAATCTCCTCGAAGAACAAGTTACTTTCTTACCTGGTAACGTTCTTTCGATGGGATGGTCCGACGACGTATTCCATATCGCTCCCTCCCTACCTGCCCCGCTGCAGAATTTCTTATGCGATTGCAGCTTACATTTCCACAAGGCTTTCTGTGGTCATACTGGCAGAAGATTGGTGCCACACGTTCTGGGAAATCACTATAACTGAGGCTACGGGCGTCGTGCGTCCTACTTATAACATCCAGTGACGTCGGCTCGACAGAGGCCCTCGAGGACAGCGTATCGACGTCATCGACGCAGACGCCAAAAGATTTTCTGAAGCAGCACAGCTGTGGTGATTACTGTCATAGATAAGGAATACGTCGTCTGACCATCCCATTGAAAGAACGTTACCAGGTAAGAAAGTTCTTATATGGCGTGGATTCTGTCCCGTCTCCTGTGGTATGCTGGAGTTTATCCTCTCCGCCGCTCAGTACATTCTGGGGTGTGGATTCTGTCCTGTTGTATGCTGGGGTTTATCCTCCATGTTGCTCGGTACATTCTATGGCGTGGATTCTGTCCGGTGATATGGTGGAGTTTATTCTCTCCGTCGCTCGGTACATTCTATGGCGTGGATTCTGTCCTGTGATATGGTGGAGTTTATTCTCTCCGTCGCTCGGTACATTCTATGGCGTGGATTCTGTCCTGCGATATGGTGGAGTTTATTCTCTCTGTCGCGCAGTACATTCTATGGCATGGATTCTGTCCTGCGATATGGTGGAGTTTATTCTCTCCATCGCTCAGTACATTCTATGGCGTGGATTCTGTCCTGTGGTATGCTGGGGTTTATTCTCCCCGTCGCTCATTTTGCTTTATGTCGTGGATTCTGGGGATGCTGGGGTTTATTCTCTCTGTCGCTCAGTACATTCTATGGCGTGAATTCTGTCCTGTGGTATGCTGGGGTTTATTCTCTCCGTCACTCAGTATGTTCTATGGCATGTATTCTGGGTATGTTGGAGTTTATTCTCGCTGTCGCTCAGTATATTCCATGGCGTGGATTCTGTCCTGTGGTATGCTGGGGTTTATTCTCTCCGTCACTCAGTATGTTCTATGGCATGGATTCTGGGTATGCTGGGGTTTATTCTCTCCGTCGCTCAGTACATTCCATGACATGGATTCTGTCCTGAAGTATGCTGGAGTTTATACTGTCCGTCGCTCAGTATGTTCTATGGCGTGGATTCTGGGTATGCTGGAGTTTATTCTCTCCGTCGCTCAGTATGTTCTATGGCGTGGATTCTGCGTATGCTGGAGTTTATACTGTCAGTCGCTCAGTATGTTCTATGGCGTGGATTCTGGGTATGCTGGAGTTTATTCTCTCAGTTGCTCATATGTTCTATGGCGTGGATTCTGTCCTGCCATATGGTGGAGTTTATTCTCTCCGTCGCTCAGTACATTCTATGGCGTGGATTCTGTCCTGTGGTATGCTGGAGTTTATACTCTTTCGCTCAGTATGCTCTATGGCGTGGATTCTGGGTATGCTGGAGTTTATTCTCTCTGTCACTCAGTACATTCTATGGTGTGGATTCTGACCTGTGGTATGCTGGAGTTTATACTCTCGGTCGCTCAGTACATTCTATGGCGTGGATTCTGTCCTGAAGTATGCTGGACTTTATACTGTCCGACGCTCAGTACATTCTATGGCGTGGATTCTGGGTATGCTGGAGTTTATTATCTCCGTCGCTCAGTATTTTCTATGGCGTGGATTCTGCGTATGCTGGAGTTTATACTGTCCGTCGCTCAGTATGTTCTATGGCGTGGATTCTGGGTATGCTAGAGTTAATTCTCTCCGTCGCTCAGTATGTTCTATGGCATGGATTCTGGGTATGCTGGAGTTTATTCTCTCCGTCGCTCAGTATGTTCTATGGCGTGGATTCTGTCCTGCCATATGGTGGAGCTTGTTCTCCCTGTCGCTCAGTACATTCTATGGCGTGGATTCTGGGTATGCTGGAGTTTATTCTCTCCATCGTTTAGTATGTTCTATGGCATGGATTCTGGGTATGCTGGGGCTTATTCTCACTGTCGCTCATTACATTCTATGGTGTGGATTCTGTCCTGTGATATGCTGGGGTTTATTCTCTCTGTCACTCAGTATGTTCTATGGCATGGAGTCTGGGTATGCTGGGGTTTATTCTCTCCGTCACTCAGTACATTCTATGGCATGGATTATGTCCTGAAGTATGCTGCCGTTTATACTGTCCGTCGCTCAGTACATTCTATGGCGTGGATTCTGTCCTGTGGTATGCTGGAGTTTATACTCTCCATCGCTCAGTACATTCTATGGCGTGGATTCTGTCCTGTGGTATGCTGGAGTTTATACTCTCCGTCGCTCAGTACATTCTGTGGCGTGGATTCTGTCCTGTGGTATGCTGGAGTTTATACTCTCCGTCGCTCAGTACATTCTATGGCGTGGATTCTGTCCCGTGGTATGCTGGAGTTTATACTCTCTGTCGCTCAGTACATTCTATGGCGTGCATTCTGTCCTGTGATATGGTGGAGTTTATTCTCTCTGTTGCTCAGTACATTCTATGGCGTGGATTCTGCCCTGTGATATGGTGGAGTTTATTCCCTCCGTCACTCAGTATGTTCTATGGTGTGGATTCTGCCCTGCCATATAGTGGAGTTTATTCCCTCCATCACTCAGTACATTCTATGGCGTGGATTCTGTCCTGCGAAATGGTGGAGTTTATTCTCTCAATCGCTCAGTATGTTCTATGGCATGGATTCTGTCCTGCGATATGGTGGAGTTTATTCTCTCCATCGCTCAGTACATTCTATGGCGTGGATTCTGTCCTGCGATATGGTGGAGTTTATTCTCTCAATCGCTCAGTATGTTCTATGGCATGGATTCTGGGTATGCTGGATTTCATTCTCTCCGTCGCTCAGTACATTCTATGGCGTAGATTCTGTCCTGTGGTATGCTGGAGTTTATTCTCTCCATCGCTCAATATGTTCTATGGGGTGGATTCTGTCCTGCGATATGCTGGGGTTTATGCTCTCCATCGCTCAGTACTGTCTACGGCGTGGATTCTGTCCTGCCATGGTGGAGTTTATTCTCTCTGTCGCTCAGTACTGTCTACGGCGTGGATTCTGTCCTGCCATGGTGGAATTTACACTGTCCGTCGCTCAGTACATTCTATGGCGTGGATTCTGGGTATGCTGGAGTTTATACTCTCCATCGCTCAGTACATTCTATGGCGTGGATTCTGTCCTGTGGTATGCTGGAGTTTATACTCTCCGTCGCTCAGTACATTCTGTGGCGTGGATTCTGTCCTGTGGTATGCTGGAGTTTATACTCTCCGTCGCTCAGTACATTCTATGGCGTGGATTCTGTCCCGTGGTATGCTGGAGTTTATACTCTCTGTCGCTCAGTACATTCTATGGCGTGCATTCTGTCCTGTGATATGGTGGAGTTTATTCTCTCTGTTGCTCAGTACATTCTATGGCGTGGATTCTGCCCTGTGATATGGTGGAGTTTATTCCCTCCGTCACTCAGTATGTTCTATGGTGTGGATTCTGCCCTGCGATATAGTGGAGTTTATTCCCTCCATCACTCAGTACATTCTATGGCGTGGATTCTGTCCTGCGAAATGGTGGAGTTTATTCTCTCGATCGCTCAGTATGTTCTATGGCATGGATTCTGTCCTGCGATATGGTGGAGTTTATTCTCTCCATCGCTCAGTACATTCTATGGCGTGGATTCTGTCCTGCGATATGGTGGAGTTTATTCTCTCAATCGCTCAGTATGTTCTATGGCATGGATTCTGGGTATGCTGGATTTCATTCTCTCCGTCGCTCAGTACATTCTATGGCGTAGATTCAGTCCTGTGGTATGCTGGAGTTTATTCTCTCCATCGCTCAATATGTTCTATGGCGTGGATTCTGTCCCGTGGTATGCTGGAGTTTATACTCTCTGTCGCTCAGTACATTCTATGGCGTGCATTCTGTCCTGTGATATGGTGGAGTTTATTCTCTCTGTTGCTCAGTACATTCTATGGCGTGGATTCTGCCCTGTGATATGGTGGAGTTTATTCCCTCCGTCACTCAGTATGTTCTATGGTGTGGATTCTGCCCTGCGATATAGTGGAGTTTATTCCCTCCATCACTCAGTACATTCTATGGCGTGGATTCTGTCCTGCGAAATGGTGGAGTTTATTCTCTCGATCGCTCAGTATGTTCTATGGCATGGATTCTGTCCTGCGATATGGTGGAGTTTATTCTCTCCATCGCTCAGTACATTCTATGGCGTGGATTCTGTCCTGCGATATGGTGGAGTTTATTCTCTCAATCGCTCAGTATGTTCTATGGCATGGATTCTGGGTATGCTGGATTTCATTCTCTCCGTCGCTCAGTACATTCTATGGCGTAGATTCAGTCCTGTGGTATGCTGGAGTTTATTCTCTCCATCGCTCAATATGTTCTATGGGGTGGATTCTGTCCTGCCATGGTGGAGTTTATTCTCTCTGTCGCTCAGTACATTCTATGGCGTGGATTCTGTCCTGCGATATGGTGGAGTTTATTCTCTCAATCGCTCAGTATGTTCTATGGCATGGATTCTGGGTATGCTGGATTTCATTCTCTCCGTAGCTCAGTACATTCTATGGCGTAGATTCTGTCCTGTGGTATGCTGGAGTTTATTCTCTCCATCGCTCAATATGTTCTATGGGGTGGATTCTGTCCTGCGATATGCTGGGGTTTATTCTCTCCATCGCTCAGTACTGTCTACGGCGTGGATTCTGTCCTGCCATGGTGGAGTTTATTCTCTCTGTCGCTCAGTACTGTCTACGGCGTGGATTCTGTCCTGCCATGGTGGAATTTACACTGTCCGTCGCTCAGTACATTCTATGGCGTGGATTCTGGGTATGCTGGAGTTTATTCCCTCCGTCACTCAGTACATTCCATGGCGTGGAATCTGTCATGCCATGGTGGAGTTTATTCTCTCCATCGCTCAGTACCGTCTACGGCGTGGATTCTGTCCTGCCATGGTGGAGTTTATACTTTCCGTCGCTCAGTTCATTCTATGGCATGGATTCTGTCCTGCGATATGGTGGAGTTTATTCTCTCCGTCGCTCAGTATGTTCTATGGCATAGATTCTGGTTATGCTGGAGTTATTCTCTCCGTCTCTCAGTACTGTCTATGGCGTGGATTCTGGGTAAGCTGGGGTTTATTCTCTCCGTCGCTCAGTAATGTATATGGCGTGGATTCTGTCCTGTGGTATGCTGGGGTTTATTCCCTCCGTCGCTCAGTATGTTCTATGGCGTGGATTCTGTCCTGCCATATGGTGGAGCTTGTTCTCCCCGTCACTCAGTACATTCTAATGCGTGGATTCTGGGTATGCTGGAGTTTATACTGTCCGTCGCTCAGTATGTTCTATGGTGTGGATTCTGGGTATGCTGGAGTTTATTCTCTCCGTCGTTTAGTATGTTCTATGGCATGGATTCTGGGTATGCTGGGGTTTATTCTCTCCATCGCTCAGTACATTCTATGGCGTGGATTCTTTCCTTTGGTATGCTGGAGTTATTCTCTCTGTCACTCAGTATGTTCTATGGCGTGGATTTTGTCCTGTGATATGCTGGGGTTTATTCTCTCTGTCACTCAGTATGTTCTATGGCATGGAGTCTGGGTATGTTGGGGTTTATTCTCTCTGTCACTCAGTACATTCTATGGCATGGATTCTGTCCTGAATTATGCTGGCGTTTATACAGTCCGTCGCTCAGTACATTCTATGGCATGGATTCTGTCCTGCCATATGGTGGAGTTTATTCTCTCCGTCGCTCAGTACATTCTATGGCGTGGATTCTGTCCTGTGGTATGCTGGAGTTTATACTCTCCGTCGCTCAGTACAGTCTATGGCGTGGATTCTGTCCTGTGGTATGCTGGAGTTTATACTCTCTGTCGCTCAGTACATTCTATGGCGTAGATTCTGTCCTGTGGCATGCTGGAGTTTATACTCTCCGTCGCTCAGTACATTCTATGGTGTGGATTCTGTCCTGCCATATGGTGGAGTTTATTCTCTACGTCGCTCAGTTCATTCTATAGCGTGGATTCTGTCCTGTGGTATGCTAGGGTTTATTCTCTCTGTCACTCATTATGTTCTATGGCATGGATTCTGGTTATGCTGGGGTTTATTCTCACCATCGCTCAGTACATTCCATGGCATGGATTCTGTCCTGAGGTAAGCTGGAGTTTATACTGTCCGTCGCTCAGTATGTTCTATGGCGTGGATTCTGGGTATGCTGGAGTTTCTCTCCGTTGCTTAGTACATTCTATGGCGTGGATTCTGCCCTACGATATGGTGGAATTTATTCTCCCAGTCGCTCAGTACATTCTATAGCGTGGATTCTGTCCTGTGGTATGCTGAAGTTTATTCTCCCCATCGCTCAGTACATTCTATGGCGTGCATTCTGTCCTGTGATATGGTGGAGTTTATTCTCTCTGTTGCTCAGTACATTCTATGGCGTGGATTCTGCCCTGTGATATGGTGGAGTGTATTCCCTCCGTCACTCAGTATGTTCTATGGCGTGGATTCTGCCCTGCGATATAGTGGAGTTTATTCCCTTCGTCACTCAGTACATTCTATGGCGTGGATTCTGTCCTGCGATATGATGGAGTTTATTCTCTCAATCGCTCAGTATGTTCTATGGCATGGATTCTGTCCTGCGATATGGTGGAGTTTATTCTCTCCATCGCTCGGTACATTCTATGGCGTGGATTCTGTCCTGTGGTATGCTGGGGTTTATTCTCTCCATCGCTCAGTACTGTCTACGGCGTGGATTCTGTCCTGCCATGGTGGAGTTTATTCTCTCTGTCGCTCAGTACTGTCTACGGCGTGGATTCTGTCCTGCCATGGTGGAATTTACACTGTCAGTCGCTCAGTACATTCTATGGCGTGGATTCTGGGTATGCTGGAGTTTATTCCCTCCGTCACTCAGTACATTCCATCGCGTGGAATCTGTCCTGCCATGGTGGAGTTTATTCTCTCCATCGCTCAGTACCGTCTACGGCGTGGATTCTGTCCTGCCATGGTGGAGTTTATACTGTCCATCGCTCAGTTCATTCTATGGCATGGATTCTGTCCTGCGATATGGGCGAGTGTATCGTCTCCGTCGCTCAGTATGTTCTATGGCATAGATTCTGGTTATGCTGGAGTTATTCTCTCCGTCTCTCAGTACTGTCTATGGCGTGGATTCTGGGTATGCTGGGGTTTATTCTCTCCGTCGCTCAGTACTGTATATGGCGTGGATTCTGTCCTGTGGTATGCTGGGGTTTATTCCCTCCGTCGCTCAGTATGTTCTATGGCGTGGATTCTGTCCTGCCATATGGTGGAGTTTATTCTCTCCGTCGCTCAGTACATTCTATGGCGTGGATTCTGTCCTGTGGTATGCTGGAGTTTATACTCTCCGTCGCTCAGTACAGTCTATGGCGTGGATTCTGTCCTGTGGTATGCTGGAGTTTATACTCTCTGTCGCTCAGTACATTCTATGGCGTAGATTCTGTCCTGTGGCATGCTGGAGTTTATACTCTCCGTCGCTCAGTACATTCTATGGTGTGGATTCTGTCCTGCCATATGGTGGAGTATATTCTCTCCGTCGCTCAGTACATTCTATGGCGTGGATTCTGTCGTGTGGTATGCTGGAGTTTATACTCTCCGTCGCTCAGTACAGTCTATGGCGTGGATTCTGTCCTGCCATATGGTGGAGTTTATTCTCTCCGTCGCTCAGTACATTCTATGGCGTAGATTCTGTCCTGTGGCATGCTGGAGTTTATACTCTCCGTCGCTCAGTACATTCTATGGCGTGGATTCTGCCCTACGATATGGTGGAATTTATTCTCCCAGTCGCTCAGTACATTCTATAGCGTGGATTCTGTCCTGTGGTATGCTGAAGTTTATTCTCCCCATCGCTCAGTACATTCTATGGCGTGCATTCTGTCCTGTGATATGGTGGAGTTTATTCTCTCTGTTGCTCAGTACATTCTATGGCGTGGATTCTGCCCTGTGATATGGTGGAGTGTATTCCCTCCGTCACTCAGTATGTTCTATGGCGTGGATTCTGCCCTGCGATATAGTGGAGTTTATTCCCTTCGTCACTCAGTACATTCTATGGCGTGGATTCTGTCCTGCGATATGATGGAGTTTATTCTCTCAATCGCTCAGTATGTTCTATGGCATGGATTCTGTCCTGCGATATGGTGGAGTTTATTCTCTCCATCGCTCAGTACATTCTATGGTGTGGATTCTGTCCTGCCATATGGTGGAGTTTATTCTCTACGTCGCTCATTTCATTCTATAGCGTGGATTCTGTCCTGTGGTATGCTAGGGTTTATTCTCTCTGTCACTCATTATGTTCTATGGCATGGATTCTGGTTATGCTGGGGTTTATTCTCACCATCGCTCAGTACATTCCATGGCATGGATTCTGTCCTGAGGTAAGCTGGAGTTTATACTGTCCGTCGCTCAGTATGTTCTATGGCGTGGATTCTGGGTATGCTGGAGTTTCTCTCCGTTGCTTAGTACATTCTATGGCGTGGATTCTGCCCTACGATATGGTGGAATTTATTCTCCCAGTCGCTCAGTACATTCTATAGCGTGGATTCTGTCCTGTGGTATGCTGAAGTTTATTCTCCCCATCGCTCAGTACATTCTATGGCGTGCATTCTGTCCTGTGATATGGTGGAGTTTATTCTCTCTGTTGCTCAGTACATTCTATGGCGTGGATTCTGCCCTGTGATATGTTGGAGTGTATTCCCTCCGTCACTCAGTATGTTCTATGGCGTGGATTCTGCCCTGCGATATAGTGGAGTTTATTCCCTTCGTCACTCAGTACATTCTATGGCGTGGATTCTGTCCTGCGATATGATGGAGTTTATTCTCTCAATCGCTCAGTATGTTCTATGGCATGGATTCTGTCCTGCGATATGGTGGAGTTTATTCTCTCCATCGCTCGGTACATTCTATGGCGTGGATTCTGTCCTGTGGTATGCTGGAGTTTATTCTCTCCATCGCTCAATATGTTCTATGGGGTGGATTCTGTCCTGCGATATGCTGGGGTTTATTCTCTCCATCGCTCAGTACTGTCTACGGCGTGGATTCTGTCCTGCGATATGCTGGGGTTTATTCTCTCCGTCGCTCAGTACTGTCTACGGCGTGGATTCTGTCCTGCCATGGTGGAGTTTATTCTCTCTGTCGCTCAGTACATTCTATGGCGTGGATTCTGGGTATGCTGGAGTTTATTCCCTCCGTCACTCAGTACATTCCATCGCGTGGAATCTGTCCTGCCATGGTGGAGTTTATTCTCTCCATCGCTCAGTTCATTCTATGGCATGGATTCTGTCCTGCGATATGGGCGAGTGTATCGTCTCCGTCGCTCAGTATGTTCTATGGCATAGATTCTGGTTATGCTGGAGTTATTCTCTCCGTCTCTCAGTACTGTCTATGGCGTGGATTCTGGGTATGCTGGGGTTTATTCTCTCCGTCGCTCAGTACTGTATATGGCGTGGATTCTGTCCTGTGGTATGCTGGGGTTTATTCCCTCCGTCGCTCAGTATGTTCTATGGCGTGGATTCTGTCCTGCCATATGGTGGAGCTTGTTCTCCCCGTCACTCAGTACATTCTAATGCGTGGATTCTGGGTATGCTGGAGTTTATACTGTCCGTCGCTCAGTATGTTCTATGGTGTGGATTCTGGGTATGCTGGAGTTTATTCTCTCCGTCGTTTAGTATGTTCTATGGCATGGATTCTGGGTATGCTGGGGTTTATACTCTCCATCGCTCAGTACATTCTATGGCGTGGATTCTTTCCTTTGGTATGCTGGAGTTATTCTCTCTGTCACTCAGTATGTTCTATGGCGTGGATTCTGTCCTGTGATATGCTGGGGTTTATTCTCTCTGTCACTCAGTATGTTCTATGGCATGGAGTCTGGGTATGTTGGGGTTTATTCTCTCTGTCACTCAGTACATTCTATGGCATGGATTCTGTCCTGAATTATGCTGGCGTTTATACTGTCCGTCGCTCAGTACATTCTATGGCATGGATTCTGTCCTGCCATATGGTGGAGTTTATTCTCTCCGTCGCTCAGTACATTCTATGGCGTGGATTCTGTCCTGTGGTATGCTGGAGTTTATACTCTCCGTCGCTCAGTACAGTCTATGGCGTGGATTCTGTCCTGTGGTATGCTGGAGTTTATACTCTCTGTCGCTCAGTACATTCTATGGCGTAGATTCTGTCCTGTGGCATGCTGGAGTTTATACTCTCCGTCGCTCAGTACATTCTATGGTGTGGATTCTGTCCTGTCATATGGTGGAGTTTATTCTCTACGTCGCTCAGTTCATTCTATAGCGTGGATTCTGTCCTGTGGTATGCTAGGGTTTATTCTCTCCGTCACTCATTATGTTCTATGGCGTGGATTCTGGGTATGCTGGAGTTTCTCTCCGTTGCTTAGTACATTCTATGGCGTGGATTCTGCCCTACGATATGGTGGAATTTATTCTCCCAGTCGCTCAGTACATTCTATAGCGTGGATTCTGTCCTGTGGTATGCTGAAGTTTATTCTCCCCATCGCTCAGTACATTCTATGGCGTGCATTCTGTCCTGTGATATGGTGGAGTTTATTCTCTCTGTTGCTCAGTACATTCTATGGCGTGCATTCTGTCCTGTGATATGGTGGAGTTTATTCTCTCTGTTGCTCAGTACATTCTATGGCGTGGATTCTGCCCTGTGATATGGTGGAGTTTATTCCCTTCGTCACTCAGTACATTCTATGGCGTGGATTCTGTCCTGCGATATGGTGGAGTTTATTCTCTCAATCGCTCAGTATGTTCTATGGCATGGATTCTGTCCTGCGATATGGTGGAGTTTATTCTCTCCATCGCTCGGTACATTCTATGGCGTGGATTCTGCCCTGCGATATGGTGGAGTTTATTCCCTCCGTCGCTCAGTACATTATATGGCGTGGATTCTGTCCTGCGATATGGTGAAGTTTATTCTCTCAATCGCTCAGTATGTTCTATGGCATGGATTCTGGGTATGCTGGAGTTTATTCTCTCCGTCGCTCAGTACATTCTATGGCGTAGATTCTGTCCTGTGGTATGCTGGAGTTTATTCTCTCCATCGCTCAGTATGTTCTATGGCGTGGATTCTGTCCTGCGATATGCTGGGGTTTATTCTCTCCATCGCTCAGTACTGTCTACGGCGTGGATTCTGTCCTGCCATGGTGGAGTTTATTCTCTCTGTCGCTCAGTTCATTCTATGGCATGGATTCTGTCCTGCGATATGGTGGAGTTTATTCCCTCCGTCACTCAGTACATTTTATGGCGTGGATTCTGTCCTGCGATATGGTGGAGTTAATTCTCTCCATCTCTCAGTTCATTCTATGGCATGGATTCTGTCCTGCGATACAGTGGAATTTATTCTCTGTTGCTCAATACATTCTATTGTGTGGATTCTTTCCTGTGGCATGCTGGAGTTTATACTGTCCGTCGCTCAGTATGTTCTATGGTGTGGATTCTGGGTATACTGGGGTTTATTCCCTCCTTCACTCAGTACATTCTATGGCATGGATTCTGTCCTGTGGTATACTGGAGTTTATTCTCTCCATCGCTCACTACTGTCTACGGCGTGGATTCTGTCCTGCCATGGTGGAGTTTATACTGTCGGTCGCTCAGTTCATTCTATGGCATGGATTCTATCCTGCGATATGGTGGAGTTTATTCTCTCCGTCGCTCAGTATGTTCTATGGCATGGATTCTGGGTATGCTGGAGTTATTCTCTCTGTCGCTCAGTACTGTCTATGGCGTGGATTCTTTCCTGTGGTATGCTGGAGTTTATAATGTCCGTCGCTCAGTACTGTCTATGGCGTGGATTCTGTCCTGTGGTATGCTGAGGTTTATTCTCTCCATCGCTCAGTACTGTCTATGGCGTGGATTCTGTCCTGCGATATGCTGGAGTTTATTCTCTCCATCGCACAGTATGTTCTATGGCGTGGATTCTGTCCTGTGGTATGGTGGAGTTTATTCTCTCCGTCGCTCAGTATGTTCTATGGCGTGGATTCTGGGTATGCTGGGGTTTATTCTCTCCGTCGCTCAGTATGTTGTATGGTGTGGATTCTGGGTATGCTGGAATTTATTCTCTCCGTCGCTCAGTATGATCTATGGCATGGATTCTGGGTATGCTGGAGTTTATTCCCTCTGTCGCTCATTACGTTGTATGAGGGCTTCATTGCTGCTTCTGCCTTTTTTGCACTTGTCCCCAATCGGCCTCTATCCTGCTGTAAGTATATATTCTCCAGCATGGGGTCTGGCATTGATTCACATGCTCATGAATATTCCCCGTCGTCAGGCTGGGAATCCTCGGTAAAGAAAAAATAAGTATCAGTTTCGTTTCTGATCTGTCTTTCTTAGTAGTAACCAATCACTTATCTCTGGGTCATACTGCCTCAGCCAATGACTGCCCTCTCCCTAAGCCCCGCCTCTGGCAGCCATCCTCAGATTTTTACCGCACGCTCAAGTGTTGGGAGTCCTCGTGTTTAGCTCTCAAGTTTTTTTACTGCGTTTTCACGCTTTTTCAGGAGAATTTCTCATTTTTTTGGTTTATTCGAGCCTCAAGCTCCTACGTTTCTACTTCCGATAACGGGGACCCATTTCGGAATTCTTCTACGCCCCTCAAGGGTGAAGTTCTCGTTGAGTTTACACTTCTTGGAGGATTCCGGAAGATCTGCGGCCTACCTCAACGGACATGGCCCAGGACAAGGGGAGCTTGACGCTCGGATCCAAGCTGTTCAGGAACTGCCCTGGATGCGGATTATATAACGTTTTCAAGGAGGACGAGCGCTCGCGATGTCTCTACTGCCTCCATGGGGACAGGACGCACGTGGAGAAGGACTGTGCGTTCTGCAAGAACCTTTCGGAAAGGACCAAACAAGATCGTTGTTCCCGCCTCGCCACCTAGCTGGAGAAGGGCACAGCAAGTGAGAAGGCGAAGAAGTCTGAGCGGGCTTCTAAGTCCTTTGAGGGCGCCCCGGCGACGGGGGCCCAACAGAAGGCCAAGCACCGCGAGTCCGCGGGCTCCGGGAGCACCGAAAGGTCAGGCTCTTCGGTTGCCAAGCAGGGCGTTACTTCCCCGGCACGTTCGACCACGAGCCAGCGCTCTGGTTCGGGGAAGAGGAAGTCCGAGAACCCGGGTAGGCCGCTGGAGCGGACCCGGTCGATCTCGAAGGGGGACCGAGGCGCTGACCCCCCCCCCCCAAGGCGAAGGCCCAGGACGCACCTAAGGTGGTGAGGGCTTTGATCCACCCGGCTAAGGCCTCTACCGAAGTGGTCGCTGCGACCCTGGCGGAGCCGGCTGAGACTACGCCAATGGAAACGGCCTCTGGGCCCAGAGTATCCCTGCCGCCGCGGAGGGAATCCTCTTTCCAGCCCATCGCTAAGACCCCTGTGAAGCCCCTGGCTGAAAAAGAGGGGGGGGGCGGCGGCCATTACAGACTCGGAATCAGCCTCTGAGGAGGAACTGATGGAGACCGAGAAGGGCCTCAACGAAAGGTTCATAAACCTCAATGAGAGGTTCGAGAAGGTTCGATCCCAGGGGACGATCCCTGCTGACGTGATCGAAGATAGTGACGACGAACAGGGCCCAGGGGAGCGGCCATCCCATCCGTCGCAGCCATTGCCGGAGCCCCAGTTTAGCTCGGCGGCCATTTTGTTGGCAATCCAATCCTTATGTACCGAGATAAGGACGAGATTACCACGCACCCTGACGGAGGAGCCAGAGGAGCCGGGAGCCAGAACCTTTCCTCACCACTCCGGGAGCCGGAGGAGCCGGGAAGCCCTCCGAACAAGCGGAGGAGAGTCCACCCTGCTCTGCCCTTCGTGCCTGCGAGACCGGTGGACACCTCATCCCCCTCGCCGGGAGAGGATGCGGCGACGGATATGGCGACGGGGACAGACGATGACGGCGGCGATGACACAGCGGACATCCTGCCGTCAACCCCCCCCCCCCATGGGAGTCACCCTGCCGACGAGGTTGGCTCTTTCGACGCCATGATAACCAGGGCATCGGAGCTCTTCCAGCTCTGCCCTGAAGAACAGAAAAAGGAAGGGTTTCTGTACCAACGACGAGAGGCTAGGAGGAAGACGGTCCTCACGGTGCCTTTACTCGACGACATCTGGGACGAGGGGCTTGCTGTCCTCAAGAACCCTGCCACGACACCCGCCAAGAGGGACAGGTACGAGAAGAAGTACCGAGTCCCTGATGCCGCCCCCTTGTGCCTCAGGGCCCAGCCCACGCCGGACTCGGTCGTCTCGGCAGCGGCTAAGAAGAAGGCAGCGGGCGCGGCGGCTTCAACTTCCACTTCCCCGCCGGACAGCGAGGGCAAGAAGTTGGACTCTATGGGACGACGAGTCATCTCGTCGGCGGCGACAACGATTAAGGCGGCCAATGACTTAGCGATCGTGGCCCGCTACTACAGGGACCTATGGTTCAAGATAGCTCCCCTGATAGATTTCCTGCCTGATGACAAAAGGGCAGAGGCCCTAGAAATTCTGCAGGAGGGCGAGATGGCATCGGAACACGCCATAACGGTGGCGACGGACATTGCCGATACCGGATTTCGCCAACTGGGCAACGGAGTTTGCCTCCTACGACGAGGATGGCTCAAGGCGACAGACTTTCGCCAGGACGTCCAGACCAGAGTGTTGGACATGCCGTTCGACGGCAACAACCTCTTTGGTAAGGCTGTGGATGAGTCTCTACAGGCCATCAAGACCGACTCGGAGACGGCCCGGGCCCTTGGGGTGCTTCAGCAGCGACGGCCCTTTCGGAGCCCCGGAGGCAGACAGGGTCCCTCCAAAGGATCCAACGGTGGCTCCTCCACTTACCGCCAGGCGGCCTGCTCCTCTTCCCAAGAGGCCTACAGAGGTCGCGGCAAGCAAGGGGGTTCCCGCCGTCATCGCCAAGAAGGCCAAGGCGGCAAGGCCGCTTTCAAGCAAGACTGACCCGGCCGGGTTGTCGGGGCCCCCACCGAAGCACCCCGGTGGGAGGCCGGCTGACGAAGTTCGTCAGAGTGTGGGAGTCCATCTCCACCGATCGTTGGGTGTTGGACACCCTGGCCAATGGGCACTCGCTGGAATTCCTAAAGAAGTGCCCTCGCATTCCTCCCGTGGCCAGGAAGGAGAATCACGTCCCTCAACTGCTGTTGGGAGTAAAGGCGATGCTCAAGAAAGGTGCCATCGAGCTCGTCCCCAGGAGGCTCCGGGGCTCTGGAGTGTACTCAAGGTAATTCCTCGTCAGGAAGAAGACAGGCGGTTGGTGCCCCATCCTGGACCTGCGTCGGTTAAACAAATCATCAAGGCGCAGAAATTCAGGATGGTCACCCTCCAGCACGTGCTGGGACAGCTGGAGGAAGGCGACTTCCTATCGTCGTTGGACCTAGAGGATGCTTACTTCCACATCCCCATTCTAAAATGGCACAGGGAGTTCCTCAGGTTCGTGGTTCAGGGACGCCACTACCAATTCAGAGCCCTACCGTTCGGATTAAAGTCGGCACCCAGGGTTTTCACCAAGTGCCTGGCACCAGTGGCGGCGCGGCTGCGCCTGCAGGGGATCCACGTCTACCCCTACCTGGATGACTGGCTAATCCGGGCAAGGTCAAGGGAACTCGCCGTCGATCATACGGCGAGGACCGTCCAGTTGCTCACAAAGCTAGGGTTCGCCATCAACTACCCCAAATCCCACCTGGTTCCATTGCACGTGGCACTGTTTTTGGGGGCGAAGCTCGTTACAGTGGAGCAATTGGCCTCCCCTTCAGAGGAGAGGACCAAGACCATCCTGGGAAAGGTGTGGCGCCTGTTAGCCACGGATTTGGCCAGGGTGAGGTCCATCAAGTCCCTTCTCGGGATGATGTCCTCATGCATCTACCTTGTGCCCCTTTGCAGACTTCGGATGCGTCCGCTACAGGAGTTCCTCGACGCCCGCTGGTTTCAGGCGAGGGGCTGCTTCGAGGACAGGATCCCCCTCGACGAGGAGTTCCGTCAGGCGATCCTATGGTGGGGCACCCGGGCTCACCTCACGACGGGCACAGACTTTCAAACCCCGGCGTTTCAGGAAACGGTGACTACGGATGCCTCTCTGGAGGGTTGGAGGGCCCACACCGGAGATCTCCACGCAGGAGGCCTTTGGCTCCCGAAGGAGAGGTCTCTTCACATCAACATCTTGGAGCTCTGAGCAGTGTTCTGGGCGCTCAAGTCGTTCCTCCCGTCCCTCAAGGACAAAGTGGTGAGGATCTTCACCTACAACACCACCACGATGTTCTACATACGGAAGCAGGGTGGCACCAGATCCCCAGCCCTATCGAAGGAGGCCCAGGATCTGTGGCACTGGGCCGTCGCCCAGGGGATGTTTCTGGTTCCCTTCTACCTGGCAGGAATAAAAAACACCATCGCCGACTCACTCAGCTGGGAGCTGCGCTCATGCCACGAGTGGGAACTGCACCAGGAACAAGTGGATCGCCTCTTCCAACGATGGGGCAAACCCCAGATCGACCTGTTCGCGACGGCGATGAACTCCAAGTGCCAGAGGTTCGCCAGCAGGTTCCTACAGCCGAGGAGCATGGGCGATGCTTTCTCGTTCCCTTGGGACGGCCTGTTTCTATACGCGTTCCCTCTGTTGCCGTTGCTGCTCCGCCTCATCAACCAGCTCAAGAAGTCCAGGTGCAGGATGATCCTCGTCGCACCGGCGTGGCTGAGGCAGGTCTGGTTCTCGGACCTTCTGGACTTGTCAACGTCCCCGCCAGTCAGGCTGCCGGCGGACACGGATCTTCTCTCCAGAGAAGAAGGTGCCATTCTCCACCACTACCCACAGTCGCTGAACTTGCAGGCCTGGCTCCTGCAGCACTAGAGTTTGGAAGGTACGATATCCCGGCTGATTGCAGAGAGGTTCATAAATGGAAGAGGTTCTCTGTCTGGTGCCGTGCACAGAAGATTAACCCTCTGAGAATTACGGCCCCTCAAGTGCTGCCGTACCTGCTGTCGCTGGCCAAGGCTGGACTGGCTCACGCCTCCATAAAAATACATCTGGCTGCCATCTCCCGATATACCAGGACGACGGGACGGGCGTCCTTGTGGTGCCATCGCCTGCTGAAGGAATTTATGAGGGGACTATTCCGATCATTCCCGCCAGTGAAGGCTCCTGCCCCGGCGTGGGAGCTTAATGTGGTGCTGACCAGGCTCATGGGGGCCCTATTCGAGCCTATGCATTCGGCGCCTTTCCTGGCATGGAAGACAGCGTTCCTCGTGGCCATCACCTACGCACGACGAGTGGGAGAGATCCAGGCCCCATCTTGCAAGCCTCCATACTTGACTTTTCATGACACGAGGGTGGTGCTGAGGACGCACCCCTCCTTCATGCCCAAGGTGCCGTCGGACTTCCACCTCAATGAGCCCTTGGTGTTACCAGTTTTCTTTCCGTCGCCTTCGATGCCGGCCGACAGGACTTTGCACTCGCTGGATGTAGCTAGAGCGCTGAAGTTCTACGTGGACCGCACGAAGAGTTTTCGGAAGACGTCACAACTTTTTGTGAACTTTGGGTCTGTGAATCAAGGGAAGGCTCTCTCGAAGCCTTCCATCTCCAGATGACTCTCCGGCTGCATCATGCATTGTCACCGGTTGGTAAACTGACCGCTGCCCGGCCGTCCGAGAGCCCATTCGACCAAAGCGATCGCTGCTACCACGGCGTTCCTGTCTGGTGTGCCGCTGCTGGACATCTGCAGGGCTGCTACGTGGAGGTCGACGCACACCTTCACAAGATTCTACTGCGTCGATCGGGACTCCAGGGAGGAGTCCAGGGTCGGCCAAGCAGTGCTGCGCAACCTGTTCGCTTAAGGTGAGCCTGGTGAGGAGGTAAGAATTGCTTAAGGTTGCATTTTTGATGTAATGCTTAATTTTGAGCCTTTTCCACCTCCCGTTGGTTGTGCATGTGTGTACTGCAAGTATTCTTATATTCATGAGCATGTGAATCCATGCCAGACTCCATGCTGGAGAAGGAACAAGTTACTTACCTGTAACTGTTGTTCTCCAGCATGGGTCTGGCATGGATTCACATGCGAACCCTCCCGCCTACCCCTCTGCGGCTCTTCACTTGGTCATACTGCCACTTTACGTGCTACCAAATCTGAAGATGGCTGCCAGGGGCGGGGCTTAGGGAGAAGGCAGTCATTGGCTGGGGGCAGTATGACCCAGAGACCAGTGATTGGTTATTAGTAGAAAGACAGTTCAGAATCGAAACTGATTTTTTCTTTACCGAGGATTCCCAGCCTGACGACGGGGAATATTCATGAGCATGTGAAGCCATGCCAGACCCATGCTGGAGAACAACAGTTACAGGTAAGTAACTTGTTCCCTTGTTCCCTTCAGGCCATTTAACGGGGACCTGCCCTGTTCCATTGTGACCCCCTGGGTGGCTTATTCCAGCTAAAATGGCACGCTTGCTTGTAGTTGAGGTGGCTTCGTTTTTCTTGTCGGGATGCCAACCACCTTGGTCATAAGAATTTCATTACCTGAATTTCTTAATTCGCTTTCATCGTTTATACTCAGTGATCTGTGATTGTCTGAGAGGTATTTTACTGCTTGGAGTTGTTTTGGGGGCTTTATTATCTGAATGACGACCCTTACGATGATGAAAGGGAGAGTATTTGGATGACCTCTCCAAACTATAAACTTTCCAGGTGCTTTACTAATTGTTAAACCTCGGTGGGGTCCCACCGTCGCGGGCTCAGACAGAGCCCATTGGTTCTGCTCTGGATGGCATCGGAGTGCACCTGAAGAAGAGGCGGCGACCCATAACACACCGAACCGATGGGCTGTGGGACTTGTAGCAGCGCCTTCTCCTGGAGATCTCTGAGTGGTTTAGGGCGGTTATCTGTGAGTTGTGCGGGTTTCCAGGGCTTTTAGGCGGGGCAGAGAAAAGGGCCAGAGTGCTTGACTGTGTGCTTGGACCCTTTGTAACCCCCAGAGAATGGAGGGGCAGTGCTACCAGGCACTCTGTCCTCTGGGCGGATTTCTCAGGCCACTGGATTGAGTGGTGGTGCTACACAGGCCCACACCTCCCTGGACTTTGCTGTCGGGTGGCCACCTGCCCAGGTGACTCTAGTGTACCAACCTGGATGTTGTAACTGGCATCTCTCGAGAGGTGCCGGGTGTCTGATCTGCCCAGCACCCACCCTTGGGCATTCACGGGGTCTGCTCTGCCCAGCACTCACCCCTGGGCATTCACGGGGTCTGCTCTGCCCAGCCCTCACCACATTGGTATTCACGGGGTCTTCTCTGCCCAGCATTCACACCTGGGCATTCACCACTCGGCTTTCACGGGGTCTGCTCTGCCCAGCACCCACCCCTGGGCATTCACGGGATCTCCTCTGCCCAGCACCCACCCCTCGGCATTCACGGGGTCTGCTCTGCCCAGCACTCACCCCATTGGTATTCACGGGGTCTTCTCTGCCCAACACTCACCCCTGGGCATTCACGGGGTCTGCTCTGCCCAGCACTCAACCGTGGGCATTCACGGGATCTGCTCTGCCCAGCACCCACCCCTGGGCATTCACGGGGTCTGCTCTGCCCAGCACTCAACCCTGGGCATTCACGGCGTCTGCTCTGCCCAGCACCCACCCCTGGGCATTCACGGGGTCTGCTCTGCCCAGCACTCACCCCTGGGCATTCACCCCTGGGCATTCACGGGGTCTGCTCTGCCCAGCACTCAACCCTGGGCATTCACGGGGTCTGCTCTGCCCAGCACTCACCCCTGGGCATTCACCCCGGGCATTCACGGGGTCTGCTCTGCCCAGCACCCACCCCTGGGCATTCACGGACTCTGCCCAGCACGCCCCGCTAGGCATTGTCTGCGACTGCCCAGCACTCCCAAGCACACCCTCTGAGCACTCGCCTCTCAGAAGCTCCTCACACAGCTCTCCTCTTCACAGCTCTCAGCAGTCACATCACGTCCTGCTCAGAGCAGAGAAAACCGCTCTTTCTTTGCCTGTCATCGCACGGCGCCTCTTCAGGCGATTACATCTCAAATTGGCGTGATTCACGCCCCCCACGCAGCTACTCACCCAGGCAGAAGACGGCACAGGTATCGGCCCTGGGCCTGTGATCACACTCCACTCTCTGGGAGGGGGGAAGCCGCGTGGGCCTGCAGGCTGCATGCCGGCTAGTGGGCCCACCTGCCCCCAGCCTTCCGGGCCATAATGACCACTCTGTATCAGCCCTGGTGGCCGCCCCCCCTACTAGCCCTGGTGTCCAGCTCCCTGTGCGACAAGGTGTCCTACCCTCTCTGTGTCAGTGTCCACCTCCCTGTGCGACATGGTGTCCTGCCCTCTCTGTGTCAGTGTCCACCTCCCTGGGCGACATGGTGTCCTGCCCTCAGTGTGTCCTGGTGTCCACCTCCCTGGGCGACATGGTGTCCTACCCTCTCTGTGTCACAGTGTCCCTGTGTGACATGTTGTCCTGCCCTCTGCGTCACAGTGTCCACCTCCCTGTGCGACATGGTGTCCTGCCCTCTCTGTGTCACAGTGTCCACCTCCCTGTGCGACATGGTGTCCTACCCTCTCTGTGTCACAGTGTCCACCTCCCTGTGCGACATGGTGTCCTGCCCTCTCTGTGTCAGTGTCCACCTCCCTGGGCGACATGGTGTCCTGCCCTCAGTGTGTCCTGGTGTCCACCTCCCTGGGCGACATGGTGTCCTACCCTCTCTGTGTCACAGTGTCCCTGTGTGACATGTTGTCCTGCCCTCTGCGTCACAGTGTCCACCTCCCTGTGCGACATGGTGTCCTGCCCTCTCTGTGTCACAGTGTCCACCTCCCTGTGCGACATGGTGTCCTACCCTCTCTGTGTCACAGTGTCCCTGTGCGACATGGTGTCCTGCCCTCAGTGTGTCCTGGTGTCCACCTCCCTGTGCGACATGGTGTCCTGCCCTCAGTGTGTCCTGGTGTCCACCTCCCTGTGCGACATGGTGTCCTGCCCTCTCTGTGTCACAGTGTCCACCTCCCTGTGCGACATGGTGTCCTGCCCTCAGTGTGTCCTGGTGTCCAGCTCCCTGTGCGACATGGTGTCCTGCCCTCTGTGTGTCCTGGTGTCCAGCTCCCTGTGTGACATGGTGTCCTGCCCTCTGCGTCACAGTGTCCACCTCCATATGCAACATGGTGTCCTGCCCTTTCTGCGTCAATGTCCACCTCCCTGTGCGACATGGTGTCCTACCCTCTGTGTGTCCTGGTGTCCACCTCCCTGTGCGACATGGTGTCCTGCCCTCAGTGTGTCCTGGTGTCCAGCTCCCTGTGTGACATGGTGTCCTGCCCTCAGTGTGTCACAGTGTCCAGCTCCATGTGCGACATGGTGTCCTGCCCTCTGCGTCAGTGTCCACCTCCCTATGCGACATGGTGTCCTGCCCTTTCTGCGTCAATGTCCACCTCCCTGTGCGACATGGTGTCCTACCCTCTGTGTGTCCTGGTGTCCAGCTCCCTATGCGACATGGTGTCCTGCCCTCTGTGTGCCCTGATGTCCACCTCCCTATGCAACATGGTGTCCTGCCCTCTGTGTCACAGTGTCCACCTCCCTGTGCGACATGGTGTCCTGCCTTCCGTGTCACAGTGTCCACCTCCCTGTGCGACATGGTGTCCTGCCCTCTCTGTGTCACAGTGTCCACCTCCCTGTGCGACATGGTGTCCTACCCTCTCTGTGTCACAGTGTCCCTGTGCGACATGGTGTCCTGCCCTCAGTGTGTCCTGGTGTCCACCTCCCTGTGCGACATGGTGTCCTGCCCTCTGCGTCACAGTGTCCACCTCCCTGTGCGACATGGTGTCCTGCCCTCAGTGTCACAGTGTCCACCTCGCTGTGCGACATGGTGTCCTGCCCTCTCTGTGTCACAGTGTCCACCTCCCTGTGCGACATGGTGTCCTGGCCTCTGTGTGTCCTGGTGTCCAGCTCCCTGTACGACATGGTGTCCTGCCCTCTCTGTGTCACAGTGTCCACCTCCCTGTGCGACATGGTGTCCTGCCCTCAGTGTGTCCTAGTGTCCAGCTCCCTGTGCGACATGGTGTCCTGCCCTCTGTGTGTCCTGGTGTCCAGCTGCCTGTGCGACATGGTGTTCTGCCCTCTGTGTGTCCTGGTGTCCAGCTCCCTGTGTGACATGGTGTCCTGCCCTCAGTGTGTCACAGTGTCCAGCTCCATGTGCGACATGGTGTCCTGCCCTCTGCGTCACAGTGTCCACCTCCCTATGCGACATGGTGTCCTGCCCTTTCTGCGTCAATGTCCACCTCCCTGTGCGACATGGTGTCCTACCCTCTGTTTGTCCTGGTGTCCAGCTCCCTATGCAACATGGTGTCCTGCCCTCTGTGTGCCCTGGTGTCCACCTCCCTATGCAACATGGTGTCCTGCCCTCTGTGTCACAGTGTCCACCTCCCTGTCCGACATGGTGTCCTGCCCTCTCTGTGTCACAGTGTCCACCTCCCTGTGCGACATGGTGTCCTGCCCTCTGTGTGTCCTGGTGTCCACCTCCCTGTGCGACATGGTGTCCTACCCTCTGTGCGCCCTGGTGTCCAGCTCCCTGTGCGACATGGTGTCCTGCCCTCTTTGTGTCACAGTGTCCACCACCCTGTGTGACATGGTGTCATGCCCTCTCTGTGTCACAGTGTCCACCTCCCTGTGCGACATGGTGTCCTGCCCTCTCTGTGTCACAGTGTCCACCTCCCTGTGCGACATGGTGTCCTGCCCTCTCTGTGTCAGTGTCCACCTCCCTGTGCGACATGGTGTCCTGCCCTCTCTGTGTGTCCTGGTGTCCACCTCCCTGTGCGACATGGTGTCCTGCCCTCTGTGTGTCCTGGTGTCCACCTCCCCGTGCAACATGGTGTCCTGCCCTCAGTGTGTCCTGTTGTCCACCTCCCTGTGCGACATGGTGTCCTGCCCTCAGTGTGTCATGGTGTCCACCTTCCTGTGCGACATGGTGTCCTGCCCTCTCTGTGTCACAGTGTCCACCTCCCTGTGCGACATGGTGTCCTGCCCTCTCTGTGTCGCAGTGTCCACCTCCCTGGGCGACATGGTGTCCTGCCCTCTCTGTGTCACAGTGTCCACCTCCCTGTGCGACATGGTGTCCTGCCCTCTGTGTGTCCTGGTGTCCAGCTCCCGATGCTACATGGTGTCCTGCCCTCTTTGTGTCATTGTCCACCTCCCTGTGTGACATGTTGTCCTACCCTCTGTGTGTCCTGGTGTCTTGCTCCCTATGCGACATGCTGTCCTGCCCTGTGTGTGTCATGGTGTCCACCTCCCTATGCAACATGGTATCCTGCCCTCTGTGTGTCATGGTGTTCAGTTTCCCATGCGGTATCGTGTCCTGCCTTCTGTGTGTCACAGTGTCCAGGTCCCCTTGCAACATGGTGTCCTGCCCTCTGTGAGTCCTGGTGTCCACCTCCATATGCAATATGGTGTCCTGCCCTCTGTGTGTCAATGTACACCTCCATGTGCGACATGTTGTCCTTCCCTCAGTGTGTCACAGTGTGCAGCTCCCTGTGTGACCTTGTGTCCTGCCCTCGGTGTGTCCTGGTGTCCAGCTCCCTGTGCGACATGGTGTCCTGCCCTCTGTATGTCACAGTGTGCAGCTCCCTGTGTGACATTGTGTCCTGCCCTCTGTGTGTCCTGGTGTCTAGCTCCCTATGCGAGATGTTGTCCTGCCCTCTTGTGTCACAGTTTCCACCTCCCTATGTGACATGGTGTCCTGCCTTCTGTGTGTCACAGTTTCCAGCTCACTGTGCGACATGGTGTCCTGCCTTCGGTGTGTCCTGGTGTCCACCTCCCTATGCGACATGGTGTCCTGACATCGGTGTGTCAGTTCCCTATGCGATACAGTGTCCTTCCCTCTGTGTGTCACAGTGTCCTGCTCCCTATGCAACATGGTGTCCTGCCCTCTGTGTGTCCTGGTGTCCACCTCCCTATGCAATATGGTGTCCTGCCCTCTGTGTGTCAGTGTACACCTCCCTGTGCGACATGTTGTCCTGCCCTCTGTATGTCACAGTGTGCAGCTCCCTGTGTGACATTGTGTCCTGCCCTCTGTGTATCATGGTGTACAGTTCCCTATGCGATACGGTGTCCTGCCCTCTGTGTGTCACAGTGTCCACCTCCCTGTGCGACATGGTGTCCTGCCTTCCGTGTCACAGTGTCCACCTCCCTATGCGACATAGGGCCTCATTACACGGAAGGCGGTGAGCCATGGCGCTATTAGCGCCATGGCTCATGCCGGTAAAATACCGGCACCGCCTTGGTGGAAAGGGGATTTACCGCCCCATTCCAAGGTTGGAGGGGCGGTAAATCCCCCTTCCGCCATTGCCCTTCCCCATTCCCATTTCTGCCCCATAGGGCTCAATGGGAATGGGGAAGGTGCTAATTACGGCACCGCAATTTTGCGGTGCCGTAATTAGCTCCGAGGTCCCTTAGCGGGTTGGTTTTTAACGCCTGCAAAAAGCAGGCGTTAAAGCACCAACCCGCTAAGGGACCTCATAGTAAGGCGGTAAGGGTTAACGGTCACCGTTACCATTAACGGTGGCCGTTAACCATTACCGCCTTCCGTGTAATGAGGCCCATAGTGTCCTGCCCTTTCTGCGTCAATGTCCACCTCCCTGTGCGACATGGTGTCCTACCCTCTGTGTGTCCTGGTGTCCACCTCCCTGTGCGACATGGTGTCCTGCCCTCTGCGTCACAGTGTCCACCTCCCTGTGCGACATGGTGTCCTGCCCTCAGTGTCACAGTGTCCACCTCGCTGTGCGACATGGTGTCCTGCCCTCTCTGTGTCACAGTGTCCACCTCCCTGTGCGACATGGTGTCCTGCCCTCTGTGTGTCCTGGTGTCCAGCTCCCTGTACGACATGGTGTCCTGCCCTCTCTGTGTCACAGTGTCCACCTCCCTGTGCGACATGGTGTCCTGCCCTCAGTGTGTCCTAGTGTCCAGCTCCCTGTGCGACATGGTGTCCTGCCCTCTGTGTGTCCTGGTGTCCACCTCCCTGTGCGACATGGTGTCCTGCCCTCTGTGTGTCCTGGTGTCCAGCTGCCTGTGCGACATGGTGTCCTGCCCTCTGTGTGTCCTGGTGTCCAGCTCCCTGTGCGACATGGTGTCATGCCCTCAGTGTGTCAGTGTCCAGCTCCATGTGCGACATGGTGTCCTGCCCTCTGCGTCACAGTGTCCACCTCCCTATGCGACATGGTGTCCTGCCCTTTCTGCGTCAATGTCCACCTCCCTGTGCGACATGGTGTCCTACCCTCTGTGTGTCCTGGTGTCCAGCTCCCTATGCGACATGGTGTCCTGCCCTCTGTGTGCCCTGGTGTCCACCTCCCTATGCAACATGGTGTCCTGCCCTCTGTGTCACAGTGTCCACCTCCATGTCCGACATGGTGTCCTGCCCTCTCTGTGTCACAGTGTCCACCTCCCTGTGCGACATGGTGGCCTGCCCTCTGTGTGTCCTGGTGTCCACCTCCCTGTGCGACATGGTGTCCTACCCTCTGTGCGCCCTGGTCTCCAGCTCCCTGTGCGACATGGTGTCCTGCCCTCTTTGTGTCACAGTGTCCACCACCCTGTGTGACATGGTGTCATGCCCTCTCTGTGTCACAGTGTCCACCTCCCTGTGCGACATGGTGTCCTGCCCTCTCTGTGTCAGTGTCCACCTCCCTGTGCGACATGGTGTCCTGCCCTCTCTGTGTGTCCTGGTGTCCACCTCCCTGTGCGACATGGTGTCCTGCCCTCTGTGTGTCCTGGTGTCCACCTCCCCGTGCAACATGGTGTCCTGCCCTCAGTGTGTCCTGTTGTCCACCTCCCTGTGCGACATGGTGTCCTGCCCTCAGTGTATCATGGTGTCCAGCTCCCTATGCTACATGGTGTCCTGCCCTCAGTGTGTCATGGTGTCCACCTCCCTGTGCGACATGGTGTCCTGCCCTCTCTGTGTCACAGTGTCCACCTCCCTGTGCGACATGGTGTCCTGCCCTCTCTGTGTCGGAGTGTCCACCTCCCTGGGCGACACGGTGTCCTGCCCTCTCTGTGTCACAGTGTCCACCTCCCTGTGCGACATGGTGTCCTGCCCTCTGTGTGTCCTGGTGTCCAGCTCCCTATGCTACATGGTGTCCTGCCCTCTTTGTGTCATTGTCCACCTCCCTGTGTGACATGTTGTCCTACCCTCTGTGTGTCCTGGTGTCTTGCTCCCTATGCGACATGCTGTCCTGCCCTGTGTGTGTCCTGGTGTCCACCTCCCCGTGCAACATGGTGTCCTGCCCTCAGTGTTTCCTGTTGTCCACCTCCCTGTGCGACATGGTGTCCTGCCCTCAGTGTATCATGGTGTCCAGCTCCCTATGCTACATGGTGTCCTGCCCTCAGTGTGTCATGGTGTCCACCTCCCTGTGCGACATGGTGTCCTGCCCTCTCTGTGTCATAGTGTCCACCTCCCTGTGCGACATGGTGTCCTGCCCTCTCTGTGTCGGAGTGTCCACCTCCCTGGGCGACACGGTGTCCTGCCCTCTCTGTGTCACAGTGTCCACCTCCCTGTGCGACATGGTGTCCTGCCCTCTGTGTGTCCTGGTGTCCAGCTCCCTATGCTACATGGTGTCCTGCCCTCTTTGTGTCATTGTCCACCTCCCTGTGTGACATGTTGTCCTACCCTCTGTGTGTCCTGGTGTCTTGCTCCCTATGCGACATGCTGTCCTGCCCTGTGTGTGTCATGGTGTCCACCTCCCTATGCAACATGGTTTCCTGCCCTCTGTGTGTCATGGTGTTCAGTTTCCCATGCGGTATCGTGTCCTGCCTTCTGTGTGTCACAGTGTCCAGCTCCCTATGCAACATGGTGTCCTGCCCTCTGTGAGTCCTGGTGTCCACCTCCATATGCAATATGGTGTCCTGCCCTCTGTGTGTCAATGTACACCTCCCTGTGCGACATGTTGTCCTGCCCTCAGTGTGTCACAGTGTGCAGCTCCCTGTGCGACATGGTGTCCTGCCCTCTGTATGTCACAGTGTGCAGCTCCCTGTGTGACATTGTGTCCTGCCCTCTGTGTGTCCTGGTGTCTAGCTCCCTATGCGACATGTTGTCCTGCCCTCTTGTGTCACAGTTTCCACCTCCCTATGTGACATGGTGTCCTGCCTTCTGTGTGTCACAGTTTCCAGCTCACTGTGCGACATGGTGTCCTGCCTTCGGTGTGTCCTGGTGTCCACCTCCCTATGCGACATGGTGTCCTGACATCGGTGTGTCAGTTCCCTATGCGATACAGTGTCCTTCCCTCTGTGTGTCACAGTGTCCAGCTCCATATGCAACATGGTGTCCTGCCCTCTGTGTGTCCTGGTGTCCACCTCCCTATGCAATATGGTGTCCTGCCCTCTGTGTGTCAGTGTACACCTCCCTGTGCAACATGTTGTCCTGCCCTCTGTATGTCACAGTGTGCAGCTCCCTGTGTGACATTGTGTCCTGCCCTCTGTGTATCATGGTGTACAGTTCCCTATGCGATACGGTGTCCTGCCCTCTGTGTGTCACAGTGTCCAGCTCCCTTTGCGACATGGTGTCCTGCCCTGTGTGTGTCCTGTTTCCACCTCCCTATGCAATATGCTGTCCTGCCCTCTGTGTCCTGGTACCCAGCTACCTCTTTGACATTGTGTCCTGCCCTGTGTGTGTCCTGGTGTCCACCTCCCGGTGCAACATGCTGTCCTGCCCTCTGTGTATCATGGTGTCCACCTCCCTGTGTGATATGGTGTCCTGCCCTCTGTGTGTCACAGTATCCGCCTCCCTGTGTGACATGGTGTCCTGCCCTGTGTGTCCTGGTGTCCACCTCCCTGTGCAACATGGTTTCCAACCCTCTGGTTGTCCTGGTGTCCACCTCCATATGCAACATGGTGTCCTGCCCTTTGTGTGTCCTGGTGTCCAGCTTCCTGTGCGACATGGTGTCCTGCCCTCGGTGTGTCAGTGTCCAGCTCCCTATGCAACATGGTGTGCCCTCAGTGTGTCCTGGTGTCCAGCTCCCTATGCGACATGGTGTCCTGCCCTCTGTGGGTCACAGTGTCCGCTTCCTATGCGACATGGGGTCCTCCCCTCTGTGTCCTGGTGGACAGCTCCATATGCAACATGGTGTCCGGCCCTCTGTGTGTCGCGGTGTCCAGCTCCCTATGCAACATGGTGTCCTGCCCTCAGTGTGTCATGGTGTCCAGCTCCCTGTGCCACATGGTGTCCTGCCCTCTGTGTGTGTCATTGTCCACCTCCCTGTGTGAAATGTTGTCCTACCCTCTGTGTGTCCTGGTGTCTAGCTCCCTATGCGACATGCTGTCCTGCCCTGTGTGTCATGGTGTCCGCCTCCCTGTGTGACATGGTGTCCGGCCCTGTGTGTCCTGGTGTCCACCTCCCTGTGCAACATGGTTTCCAACCCTCTGGTTGTCCTGGTGTCCACCTCCCTATGCAACATGGTGTCCTGCCCTTTGTGTGTCCTGGTGTCCAGCTTCCTGTGCGACATGGTGTCCTGCCCTCGGTGTGTCAGTGTCCAGCTCCCTATGCAACATGGTGTGCCCTCAGTGTGTCCTGGTGTCCAGCTCCCTATGCGACATGGTGTCCTGCCCTCTGTGGGTCACAGTGTCCGCTTCCTATGCGACATGGGGTCCTCCCCTCTGTGTCCTGGTGGACAGCTCCATATGCAACATGGTGTCCGGCCCTCTGTGTGTCGCGGTGTCCAGCTCCCTATGCAACATGGTGTCCTGCCCTCAGTGTGTCATGGTGTCCAGCTCCCTGTGCCACATGGTGTCCTGCCCTCTGTGTGTGTCATTGTCCACCTCCCTGTGTGAAATGTTGTCCTACCCTCTGTGTGTCCTGGTGTCTAGCTCCCTATGCGACATGCTGTCCTGCCCTGTGTGTCATGGTGTCCACCTCCCTATGCAACATGGTGTCCGGCCCTCTGTGTGTCGCGGTGTCCAGCTCCCTATGCAACATGGTGTCCTGCCCTCAATGTGTCATGGTGTCCAGCTCCCTGTGCCACATGGTGTCCTGCCCTCTGTGTGTGTCATTGTCCACCTCCCTGTGTGACATGTTGTCATACCCTCTGTGTGTCCTGGTGTCTAGCTCCCTATGCGACATGCTGTCCTGCCCTGTGTGTCATGGTGTGCACCTCCCTGTGCAACATTCTGTCCTGCCCTCTGGTTGTCATGGCGTTCAGTTTCCCATGCGGTATGGTGTCCTGCCTTCTGTGTGTCACAGTTTCCAGCTCACTGTGCGACATGGTGTCCTGCCCTCTGTGTGCCCTGGTGTCCACCTCCCTATGCAACATGGTGTCCTGCCCTCTGTGTCACAGTGTCCACCTCCCTGTCCGACATGGTGTCCTGCCCTCTCTGTGTCACAGTGTCCACCTCCCTGTGCGACATGGTGGCCTGCCCTCTGTGTGTCCTGGTGTCCACCTCCCTGTGCGACATGGTGTCCTACCCTCTGTGCGCCCTGGTCTCCAGCTCCCTGTGCGACATGGTGTCCTGCCCTCTTTGTGTCACAGTGTCCACCACCCTGTGTGACATGGTGTCATGCCCTCTCTGTGTCACAGTGTCCACCTCCCTGTGCGACATGGTGTCCTGCCCTCTCTGTGTCACAGTGTCCACCTCCCTGTGCGACATGGTGTCCTGCCCTCTCTGTGTCAGTGTCCACCTCCCTGTGCGACATGGTGTCCTGCCCTCTCTGTGTGTCCTGGTGTCCACCTCCCTGTGCGACATGGTGTCCTGCCCTCAGTGTGTCCTGTTGTCCACCTCCCTGTGCGACATGGTGTCCTGCCCTCAGTGTATCATGGTGTCCAGCTCCCTATGCTACATGGTGTCCTGCCCTCTGTGTGTGTCATTGTCCACCTCCCTGTGTGAAATGTTGTCCTACCCTCTGTGTGTCCTGGTGTCTAGCTCCCTATGCGACATGCTGTCCTGCCCTGTGTGTCATGGTGTCCGCCTCCCTGTGTGACATGGTGTCCGGCCCTGTGTGTCCTGGTGTCCACCTCCCTGTGCAACATGGTTTCCAACCCTCTGGTTGTCCTGGTGTCCACCTCCCTATGCAACATGGTGTCCTGCCCTTTGTGTGTCCTGGTGTCCAGCTTCCTGTGCGACATGGTGTCCTGCCCTCGGTGTGTCAGTGTCCAGCTCCCTATGCAACATGGTGTGCCCTCAGTGTGTCCTGGTGTCCAGCTCCCTATGCGACATGGTGTCCTGCCCTCTGTGGGTCACAGTGTCCGCTTCCTATGCGACATGGGGTCCTCCCCTCTGTGTCCTGGTGGACAGCTCCATATGCAACATGGTGTCCGGCCCTCTGTGTGTCGCGGTGTCCAGCTCCCTATGCAACATGGTGTCCTGCCCTCAGTGTGTCATGGTGTCCAGCTCCCTGTGCCACATGGTGTCCTGCCCTCTGTGTGTGTCATTGTCCACCTCCCTGTGTGAAATGTTGTCCTACCCTCTGTGTGTCCTGGTGTCTAGCTCCCTATGCGACATGCTGTCCTGCCCTGTGTGTCATGGTGTCCACCTCCCTATGCAACATGGTGTCCGGCCCTCTGTGTGTCGCGGTGTCCAGCTCCCTATGCAACATGGTGTCCTGCCCTCAATGTGTCATGGTGTCCAGCTCCCTGTGCCACATGGTGTCCTGCCCTCTGTGTGTGTCATTGTCCACCTCCCTGTGTGACATGTTGTCCTACCCTCTGTGTGTCCTGGTGTCTAGCTCCCTATGCGACATGCTGTCCTGCCCTGTGTGTCATGGTGTGCACCTCCCTGTGCAACATTCTGTCCTGCCCTCTGGTTGTCATGGTGTTCAGTTTCCCATGCGGTATGGTGTCCTGCCTTCTGTGTGTCACAGTTTCCAGCTCACTGTGCGACATGGTGTCCTGCCCTCTGTGTGCCCTGGTGTCCACCTCCCTATGCAACATGGTGTCCTGCCCTCTGTGTCACAGTGTCCACCTCCCTGTCCGACATGGTGTCCTGCCCTCTCTGTGTCACAGTGTCCACCTCCCTGTGCGACATGGTGGCCTGCCCTCTGTGTGTCCTGGTGTCCACCTCCCTGTGCGACATGGTGTCCTACCCTCTGTGCGCCCTGGTCTCCAGCTCCCTGTGCGACATGGTGTCCTGCCCTCTTTGTGTCACAGTGTCCACCACCCTGTGTGACATGGTGTCATGCCCTCTCTGTGTCACAGTGTCCACCTCCCTGTGCGACATGGTGTCCTGCCCTCTCTGTGTCACAGTGTCCACCTCCCTGTGCGACATGGTGTCCTGCCCTCTCTGTGTCAGTGTCCACCTCCCTGTGCGACATGGTGTCCTGCCCTCTCTGTGTGTCCTGGTGTCCACCTCCCTGTGCGACATGGTGTCCTGCCCTCTGTGTGTCCTGGTGTCCACCTCCCCGTGCAACATGGTATCCTGCCCTCAGTGTGTCCTGTTGTCCACCTCCCTGTGCGACATGGTGTCCTGCCCTCAGTGTATCATGGTGTCCAGCTCCCTATGCTACATGGTGTCCTGCCCTCAGTGTGTCATGGTGTCCACCTCCCTGTGCGACATGGTGTCCTGCTCTCTCTGTGTCACAGTGTCCACCTCCCTGTGCGACATGGTGTCCTGCCCTCTCTGTGTCGGAGTGTCCACCTCCCTGGGCGACATGGTGTCCTGCCCTCTCTGTGTCACAGTGTCCACCTCCCTGTGCGACATGGTGTCCTGCCCTCTGTGTGTCCTGGTGTCCAGCTCCCTATTCTACATGGTGTCCTGCCCTCTTTGTGTCATTGTCCATCTCCCTGTGTGACATGTTGTCCTACCCTCTGTGTGTCCTGGTGTCTTGCTCCCTATGCGACATGCTGTCCTGCCCTGTGTGTGTCATGGTGTCCACCTCCCTATGCAACATGGTTTCCTGCCCTCTGTGTGTCATGGTGCAGTTTCCCATGCGGTATCGTGTCCTGCCTTCTGTGTGTCACAGTGTCCAGCTCCCTATGCAACATGGTGTCCTGCCCTCTGTGAGTCCTGCTGTCCACCTCCATATGCAATATGGTGTCCTGCCCTCTGTGTGTCAATGTACACCTCCCTGTGTGACATGTTGTCCTGCCCTCAGTGTGTCACAGTGTGCAGCTCCCTGTGTGACATTGTGTCCTGCCCTCTGTGTGTCCTGGTGTCCAGCTCCCTGTGCGACATGGTGTCCTGCCCTCTGTATGTCACAGTGTGCAGCTCCCTGTGTGACATTGTGTCCTGCCCTCTGTGTGTCCTGGTGTCTAGCTCCCTATGCGACATGTTGTCCTGCCCTCTTGTGTCACAGTTTCCACCTCCCTATGTGACATGGTGTCCTGCCTTCTGTGTGTCACAGTTTCCAGCTCACTGTGCGACATGGTGTCCTGCCTTCGGTGTGTCCTGGTGTCCACCTCCCTATGCGACATGGTGTCCTGACATCGGTGTGTCTGTTCCCTATGCGATACAGTGTCCTTCCCTCTGTGTGTCACAGTGTCCATCTCCCTATGCAACATGGTGTCCTGCCCTCTGTGTGTCCTGGTGTCCACCTTCCTATGCAATATGGTGTCCTGCCCTCTGTGTGTCAGTGTACACCTCCCTGTGCGACATGTTGTCCTGCCCTCTGTATGTCACAGTGTGCAGCTCCCTGTGTGACATTGTGTCCTGCCCTCTGTGTATCATGGTGTACAGTTCCCTATGCGATACGGTGTCCTGCCCTCTGTGTGTCACAGTGTCCAGCTCCCTTTGCGACATGGTGTCCTGCCCTGTGTGTGTCCTGTTTCCACCTCCCTATGCAATATGCTGTCCTGCCCTCTGTGTCCTGGTACCCAGCTACCTCTTTGACATTGTGTCCTGCCCTCTGTGTGTCCTGGTGTCCACCTCCCGGTGCGACATGCTGTCCTGCCCTCTGTGTATCATGGTGTCCACCTCCCTGTGTGATATGGTGTCCTGCCCTCTGTGTGTCACAGTATCCGCCTCCCTGTGTGACATGGTGTCCTGCCCTGTGTGTCCTGGTGTCCACCTCCCTGTGCAACATGGTGTCCAACCCTCTGGTTGTCCTGGTGTCCACCTCCCTATGCAACATGGTGTCCTGCCCTTTGTGTGTCCTGGTATCCAGCTTCCTGTGCGACATGGTGTCCTGCCCTCAGTGTGTCAGTGTCCAGCTCCCTATGCAACATGGTGTGCCCTCAGTGTGTCCTGGTGTCCAGCTCCCTATGCGACATGGTGTCCTGCCCTCTGTGGGTCACAGTGTCCGCTTCCTATGCGACATGGGGTCCTCCACTCTGTGTCCTGGTGGACAGCTCCATATGCAACATGGTGTCCGGCCCTCTGTGTGTCGCGGTGTCCAGCTCCCTATGCAACATGGTGTCCTGCCCTCAGTGTGTCATGGTGTCCAGCTCCCTGTGCCACACGGTGTCCTGCCCTCTGTGTGTGTCATTGTCCACCTCCCTATGCAACATGGTGTGCCCTCAGTGTGTCCTGGTGTCCAGCTCCCTATGCGACATGGTGTCCTGCCCTCTGTGGGTCACAGTGTCCGCTTCCTATGCGACATGGGGTCCTCCCCTCTGTGTCCTGGTGGACAGCTCCATATGCAACATGCTGTCCTGCCCTGTGTGTCGCGGTGTCCAGCTCCCTATGCAACATGGTGTCCTGCCCTCAATGTGTCATGGTGTCCAGCTCCCTGTGCCACATGGTGTCCTGCCCTCTGTGTGTGTCATTGTCCACCTCCCTGTGTGACATGTTGTCCTACCCTCTGTGTGTCCTGGTGTCTAGCTCCCTATGCGACATGCTGTCCTGCCCTGTGTGTCATGGTGTCCACCTCCCTATGCAACATGGTATCCTGCCCTCTGTGTGTCATGGTGTGCACCTCCCTGTGCAACAGTCTGTCCTGCCCTCTGGTTGTCATGGTGTTCAGTTTCCCATGCGGTATGGTGTCCTGCCTTCTGTGTGTCACAGTTTCCAGCTCACTGTGCGACATGGTGTCCTGCCCTCTGTGTGTCACAGTGTCCACCTCCCTGTGCGACATGGTGTCCTGCCCTCTGTGTCACAGTGTCCACCTCCCTGTGTGACATGGTGTCCTGCCCTCTCTGTGTCACATTTTCCACCTCCCTGTGCGACATGGTGTCCTGCCCTCTGTGTGTCTTGGTGTCCAGCTCCCTGTGTGACATGGTGTCCTGCCCTCAGTGTGTCACAGTGTCCAGCTCCATGTGCGACATGGTGTCCTGCCCTCTGCGTCAGTGTCCACCTCCCTATGCGACATAGTGTCCTGCCCTTTCTGCGTCAATGTCCACCTCCCTGTGCGACATGGTGTCCTACCCTCTGTGTGTCCTGGTGTCCAGCTCCCTATGCAACATGGTGTCCTGCCCTCTGTGTGCCCTGGTGTCCACCTCCCTATGCAACATGGTGTCCTGCCCTCTGTGTCACAGTGTCCACCTCCCTGTGCGACATGGTGTCCTGCCTTCCGTGTCACAGTGTCCACCTCCCTGTGCGACATGGTGTGCTGCCCTCTCTGTGTCACAGTGTCCACCTCCCTGTGCGACATGCTGTCCTACCCTCTCTGTGTCACAGTGTCCCTGTGCGACATGGTGTCCTGCCCTCAGTGTGTCCTGGTGTCCACCTCCCTGTGCGACATGGTGTCCTGCCCTCTGCGTCACAGTGTCCACCTCCCTGTGCGACATGGTGTCCTGCCCTCAGTGTCACAGTGTCCACCTCGCTGTGCGACATGGTGTCCTGCCCTCTCTGTGTCACAGTGTCCACCTCCCTGTGCGACATGGTGTCCTGCCCTCAGTGTGTCCTAGTGCCCAGCTCCCTGTGCGACATGGTGTCCTGCCCTCTGTGTGTCCTGGTGTCCACCTCCCTGTGCGACATGGTGTCCTGCCCTTTGTGTGTCCTGGTGTCCAGCTCCCTGTGCGACATGGTGTCCTGCCCTCTGTGTGTCCTGGTGTCCAGCTCCCTGTGTGACATGGTGTCCTGCCCTCAGTGTGTCACAGTGTCCAGCTCCATGTGTGACATGGTGTCCTGCCCTCTGCGTCACAGTGTCCACCTCCCTATGCGACATGGTGTCCTGCCCTTTCTGCGTCAATGTCCACCTCCCTGTGCGACATGGTGTCCTACCCTCTGTGTGTCCTGGTGTCCAGCTCCCTATGCGACATGGTGTCCTGCCCTCTGTGTGCCCTGGTGTCCACCTCCCTATGCAACTTGGTGTCCTGCCCTCTGTGTCACAGTGTCCACCTCCCTGTGCGACATGGTGTCCTGCCCTCTCTGTGTCACAGTGTCCACCTCCCTGTGCGACATGGTGTCCTGCCCTCTGTGTGTTCTGGTGTCCACCTCCCTGTGCGACATGGCGTCCTACCCTCTGTGCGCCCTGGTGTCCAGCTCCCTGTGCGACATGGTGTCCTGCCCTCTTTGTGTCACAGTGTCCACCACCCTGTGTGACATGGTGTCATGCCCTCCCTGTGTCACAGTGTCCACCTCCCTGTGCGACATGGTGTCCTGCCCTCTCTGTCTCACAGTGTCCACCTCCCTGTGCGACATGGTGTCCTGCCCTCTGTGTCAGTGTCCACCTCCCTGTGCGACATGGTGTCCTGCCCTCGCTGTGTGTCCTGGTGTCCACCTCCCTGTGCGACATGGTGTCCTGCCCTCTGTGTGTCCTGGTGTCCACCTCCCTGTGCAACATGGTGTCCTGCCCTCAGTGTGTCCTGTTGTCCACCTCCCTGTGCGACATGGTGTCCTGCCCTCTCTGTGTCACAGTGTCCACCTCCCTGTGCGACATGGTGTCCTGCCCTCTCTGTGTCGCAGTGTCAACCTCCCTGGGCGACATGGTGCCCTGCCCTCTCTGTGTCACAGTGTCCACCTCCCTGTGCGACATGGTGTCCTGCCCTCTGTGTGTCCTGGTGTCCAGCTCCCTATGCTACATGGTGTCCTGCCCTCTTTGTGTCATTGTCCACCTCCCTGTGTGACATGTTGTCCTACCCTGTGTGTGTCCTGGTGTCTTGCTCCCTATGCGACATGCTGTCCTGCCCTGTGTGTGTCATGGTGTCCACCTCCCTATGCAACATGATATCCTGCCCTCTGTGTGTCATGGTGTTCAGTTTCCCATGCGGTATGGTGTCCTGCCCTCTGTGTGTCACAGTGTCAAGCTCCCTATGCATCATGGTGTCCTGCCCTCTGTGAGTCCTGGTGACCACCTCCATATGCAATATGGTGTCCTGCCCTCTGTGTGTCAATGTACACCTCCCTGTGCGACATGTTGTCCTGCCCTCAGTGTGTCACAGTGTGCAGCTCCCTGTGTGACATTGTGTCCTGCCCTCTGTGTGTCCTGGTGTCTAGCTCCCTATGCGACATGTTGTCCTGCCCTCTTGTGTCACAGTTTCCACCTCCCTATGTGACATGGTGTCCTGCCTTCTGTGTGTCACAGTTTCCAGCTCACTGTGCGACATGGTGTCCTGCCTTCGGTGTGTCCTGGTGTCCACCTCCCTATGCGACATGGTGTCCTGACATCGGTGTGTCAGTTCCCTATGCGATACAGTGTCCTTCCCTCTGTGTGTCAGTGTCCAGCTCCCTATGCAACATGGTGTGCCCTCAGTGTGTCCTGGTGTCCAGCTCCCTATGCGACATGGTGTCCGGCCCTCTGTGTGTCCCGGTGTCCAGCTCCCTATGCAACATGGTGTCCTGCCCTCAGTGTGTCAGTTCCCTATGCGATACAGTGTCCTTCCCTTTGTGTGTCACAGTGTCCGCTTCCTATGCGACATGCGGTCCTCCCCTCTGTGTCCTGGTGGACAGCTCCCTATGCAACATGGTGTCCGGCCCTCTGTGTGTCGCGGTGTCCAGCTCCCTATGCAACATGGTGTCCTGCCCTCAGTGTGTCATGGTGTCCAGCTCCCTGTGCCACATGGTGTCCTGCCCTCTGTGTGTGTCATTGTCCACCTCCCTGTGTGACATGTTGTCCTACCCTCTGTGTGTCCTGGTGTCTAGCTCCGTATGCGACATGCTGTCCTGCCCTGTGTGTCATGGTGTCCACCTCCCTATGCAACATGGTGTCCGACCGTCTGTGTGTCGCGGTGTCCAGCTCCCTATGCAACATGGTGTCCTGCCCTCAGTGTGTCATGGTGTCCAGCTCCCTGTGCCACATGGTGTCCTGCCCTCTGTGTGTGTCATTGTCCACCTCCCTGTGTGACATGTTGTCCTACCCTCTGTGTGTCCTGGTTTCTAGCTCCCTATGCAACATGCTGTCCTGCCCTATGTGTCATGGTGTCCACCTCCCTATGCAACATGGTATCCTGCCCTCTGTGTGTCATGGTGTGCACCTCCCTGTGCAACATTCTGTCCTGCCCTCTTTTTGTCATGGTGTTCAGTTTCCCATGCGGTATGGTGTCCTGCCTTCTGTGTGTCACAGTTTCCAGCTCACTGTGTGACATGGTGTCCTGCCCTCTGTGTGTCCTGGTGTCCACCTCCCTGTGCAACATGGTGTCCTGCCCTCAGTGTGTCCTGTTGTCCACCTCCCTGTGTGACATGGTGTCATGCCCTCTCTGTGTCACAGTGTCCACCTCCCTGTGCGACATGGTGTCCTGCCCTCTCTGTGTCACAGTGTCCACCTCCCTGTGCGACATGGTGTCCTGCCCTCTCTGTGTCAGTGTCCACCTCCCTGTGCGACATGGTGTCCTGCCCTCTCTGTGTGTCCTGGTGTCCACCTCCCTGTGCGACATGGTGTCCTGCCCTCAGTGTGTCCTGTTGTCCACCTCCCTGTGCGACATGGTGTCCTGCCCTCAGTGTATCATGGTGTCCAGCTCCCTATGCTACATGGTGTCCTGCCCTCTGTGTGTGTCATTGTCCACCTCCCTGTGTGAAATGTTGTCCTACCCTCTGTGTGTCCTGGTGTCTAGCTCCCTATGCGACATGCTGTCCTGCCCTGTGTGTCATGGTGTCCGCCTCCCTGTGTGACATGGTGTCCGGCCCTGTGTGTCCTGGTGTCCACCTCCCTGTGCAACATGGTTTCCAACCCTCTGGTTGTCCTGGTGTCCACCTCCCTATGCAACATGGTGTCCTGCCCTTTGTGTGTCCTGGTGTCCAGCTTCCTGTGCGACATGGTGTCCTGCCCTCGGTGTGTCAGTGTCCAGCTCCCTATGCAACATGGTGTGCCCTCAGTGTGTCCTGGTGTCCAGCTCCCTATGCGACATGGTGTCCTGCCCTCTGTGGGTCACAGTGTCCGCTTCCTATGCGACATGGGGTCCTCCCCTCTGTGTCCTGGTGGACAGCTCCATATGCAACATGGTGTCCGGCCCTCTGTGTGTCGCGGTGTCCAGCTCCCTATGCAACATGGTGTCCTGCCCTCAGTGTGTCATGGTGTCCAGCTCCCTGTGCCACATGGTGTCCTGCCCTCTGTGTGTGTCATTGTCCACCTCCCTGTGTGAAATGTTGTCCTACCCTCTGTGTGTCCTGGTGTCTAGCTCCCTATGCGACATGCTGTCCTGCCCTGTGTGTCATGGTGTCCACCTCCCTATGCAACATGGTGTCCGGCCCTCTGTGTGTCGCGGTGTCCAGCTCCCTATGCAACATGGTGTCCTGCCCTCAATGTGTCATGGTGTCCAGCTCCCTGTGCCACATGGTGTCCTGCCCTCTGTGTGTGTCATTGTCCACCTCCCTGTGTGACATGTTGTCCTACCCTCTGTGTGTCCTGGTGTCTAGCTCCCTATGCGACATGCTGTCCTGCCCTGTGTGTCATGGTGTGCACCTCCCTGTGCAACATTCTGTCCTGCCCTCTGGTTGTCATGGTGTTCAGTTTCCCATGCGGTATGGTGTCCTGCCTTCTGTGTGTCACAGTTTCCAGCTCACTGTGCGACATGGTGTCCTGCCCTCTGTGTGCCCTGGTGTCCACCTCCCTATGCAACATGGTGTCCTGCCCTCTGTGTCACAGTGTCCACCTCCCTGTCCGACATGGTGTCCTGCCCTCTCTGTGTCACAGTGTCCACCTCCCTGTGCGACATGGTGGCCTGCCCTCTGTGTGTCCTGGTGTCCACCTCCCTGTGCGACATGGTGTCCTACCCTCTGTGCGCCCTGGTCTCCAGCTCCCTGTGCGACATGGTGTCCTGCCCTCTTTGTGTCACAGTGTCCACCACCCTGTGTGACATGGTGTCATGCCCTCTCTGTGTCACAGTGTCCACCTCCCTGTGCGACATGGTGTCCTGCCCTCTCTGTGTCACAGTGTCCACCTCCCTGTGCGACATGGTGTCCTGCCCTCTCTGTGTCAGTGTCCACCTCCCTGTGCGACATGGTGTCCTGCCCTCTCTGTGTGTCCTGGTGTCCACCTCCCTGTGCGACATGGTGTCCTGCCCTCTGTGTGTCCTGGTGTCCACCTCCCCGTGCAACATGGTATCCTGCCCTCAGTGTGTCCTGTTGTCCACCTCCCTGTGCGACATGGTGTCCTGCCCTCAGTGTATCATGGTGTCCAGCTCCCTATGCTACATGGTGTCCTGCCCTCAGTGTGTCATGGTGTCCACCTCCCTGTGCGACATGGTGGCCTGCTCTCTCTGTGTCACAGTGTCCACCTCCCTGTGCGACATGGTGTCCTGCCCTCTCTGTGTCGGAGTGTCCACCTCCCTGGGCGACATGGTGTCCTGCCCTCTCTGTGTCACAGTGTCCACCTCCCTGTGCGACATGGTGTCCTGCCCTCTGTGTGTCCTGGTGTCCAGCTCCCTATTCTACATGGTGTCCTGCCCTCTTTGTGTCATTGTCCACCTCCCTGTGTGACATGTTGTCCTACCCTCTGTGTGTCCTGGTGTCTTGCTCCCTATGCGACATGCTGTCCTGCCCTGTGTGTGTCATGGTGTCCACCTCCCTATGCAACATGGTTTCCTGCCCTCTGTGTGTCATGGTGCAGTTTCCCATGCGGTATCGTGTCCTGCCTTCTGTGTGTCACAGTGTCCAGCTCCCTATGCAACATGGTGTCCTGCCCTCTGTGAGTCCTGCTGTCCACCTCCATATGCAATATGGTGTCCTGCCCTCTGTGTGTCAATGTACACCTCCCTGTGTGACATGTTGTCCTGCCCTCAGTGTGTCACAGTGTGCAGCTCCCTGTGTGACATTGTGTCCTGCCCTCTGTGTGTCCTGGTGTCCAGCTCCCTGTGCGACATGGTGTCCTGCCCTCTGTATGTCACAGTGTGCAGCTCCCTGTGTGACATTGTGTCCTGCCCTCTGTGTGTCCTGGTGTCTAGCTCCCTATGCGACATGTTGTCCTGCCCTCTTGTGTCACAGTTTCCACCTCCCTATGTGACATGGTGTCCTGCCTTCTGTGTGTCACAGTTTCCAGCTCACTGTGCGACATGGTGTCCTGCCTTCGGTGTGTCCTGGTGTCCACCTCCCTATGCGACATGGTGTCCTGACATCGGTGTGTCTGTTCCCTATGCGATACAGTGTCCTTCCCTCTGTGTGTCACAGTGTCCATCTCCCTATGCAACATGGTGTCCTGCCCTCTGTGTGTCCTGGTGTCCACCTTCCTATGCAATATGGTGTCCTGCCCTCTGTGTGTCAGTGTACACCTCCCTGTGCGACATGTTGTCCTGCCCTCTGTATGTCACAGTGTGCAGCTCCCTGTGTGACATTGTGTCCTGCCCTCTGTGTATCATGGTGTACAGTTCCCTATGCGATACGGTGTCCTGCCCTCTGTGTGTCACAGTGTCCAGCTCCCTTTGCGACATGGTGTCCTGCCCTGTGTGTGTCCTGTTTCCACCTCCCTATGCAATATGCTGTCCTGCCCTCTGTGTCCTGGTACCCAGCTACCTCTTTGACATTGTGTCCTGCCCTCTGTGTGTCCTGGTGTCCACCTCCCGGTGCGACATGCTGTCCTGCCCTCTGTGTATCATGGTGTCCACCTCCCTGTGTGATATGGTGTCCTGCCCTCTGTGTGTCACAGTATCCGCCTCCCTGTGTGACATGGTGTCCTGCCCTGTGTGTCCTGGTGTCCACCTCCCTGTGCAACATGGTGTCCAACCCTCTGGTTGTCCTGGTGTCCACCTCCCTATGCAACATGGTGTCCTGCCCTTTGTGTGTCCTGGTATCCAGCTTCCTGTGCGACATGGTGTCCTGCCCTCAGTGTGTCAGTGTCCAGCTCCCTATGCAACATGGTGTGCCCTCAGTGTGTCCTGGTGTCCAGCTCCCTATGCGACATGGTGTCCTGCCCTCTGTGGGTCACAGTGTCCGCTTCCTATGCGACATGGGGTCCTCCACTCTGTGTCCTGGTGGACAGCTCCATATGCAACATGGTGTCCGGCCCTCTGTGTGTCGCGGTGTCCAGCTCCCTATGCAACATGGTGTCCTGCCCTCAGTGTGTCATGGTGTCCAGCTCCCTGTGCCACACGGTGTCCTGCCCTCTGTGTGTGTCATTGTCCACCTCCCTATGCAACATGGTGTGCCCTCAGTGTGTCCTGGTGTCCAGCTCCCTATGCGACATGGTGTCCTGCCCTCTGTGGGTCACAGTGTCCGCTTCCTATGCGACATGGGGTCCTCCCCTCTGTGTCCTGGTGGACAGCTCCATATGCAACATGCTGTCCTGCCCTGTGTGTCGCGGTGTCCAGCTCCCTATGCAACATGGTGTCCTGCCCTCAATGTGTCATGGTGTCCAGCTCCCTGTGCCACATGGTGTCCTGCCCTCTGTGTGTGTCATTGTCCACCTCCCTGTGTGACATGTTGTCCTACCCTCTGTGTGTCCTGGTGTCTAGCTCCCTATGCGACATGCTGTCCTGCCCTGTGTGTCCTGGTGTCCACCTCCCTATGCAACATGGTATCCTGCCCTCTGTGTGTCATGGTGTGCACCTCCCTGTGCAACAGTCTGTCCTGCCCTCTGGTTGTCATGGTGTTCAGTTTCCCATGCGGTATGGTGTCCTGCCTTCTGTGTGTCACAGTTTCCAGCTCACTGTGCGACATGGTGTCCTGCCCTCTGTGTGTCACAGTGTCCACCTCCCTGTGCGACATGGTGTCCTGCCCTCTGTGTCACAGTGTCCACCTCCCTGTGTGACATGGTGTCCTGCCCTCTCTGTGTCACATTTTCCACCTCCCTGTGCGACATGGTGTCCTGCCCTCTGTGTGTCTTGGTGTCCAGCTCCCTGTGTGACATGGTGTCCTGCCCTCAGTGTGTCACAGTGTCCAGCTCCATGTGCGACATGGTGTCCTGCCCTCTGCGTCAGTGTCCACCTCCCTATGCGACATAGTGTCCTGCCCTTTCTGCGTCAATGTCCACCTCCCTGTGCGACATGGTGTCCTACCCTCTGTGTGTCCTGGTGTCCAGCTCCCTATGCAACATGGTGTCCTGCCCTCTGTGTGCCCTGGTGTCCACCTCCCTATGCAACATGGTGTCCTGCCCTCTGTGTCACAGTGTCCACCTCCCTGTGCGACATGGTGTCCTGCCTTCCGTGTCACAGTGTCCACCTCCCTGTGCGACATGGTGTGCTGCCCTCTCTGTGTCACAGTGTCCACCTCCCTGTGCGACATGCTGTCCTACCCTCTCTGTGTCACAGTGTCCCTGTGCGACATGGTGTCCTGCCCTCAGTGTGTCCTGGTGTCCACCTCCCTGTGCGACATGGTGTCCTGCCCTCTGCGTCACAGTGTCCACCTCCCTGTGCGACATGGTGTCCTGCCCTCAGTGTCACAGTGTCCACCTCGCTGTGCGACATGGTGTCCTGCCCTCTCTGTGTCACAGTGTCCACCTCCCTGTGCGACATGGTGTCCTGCCCTCAGTGTGTCCTAGTGCCCAGCTCCCTGTGCGACATGGTGTCCTGCCCTCTGTGTGTCCTGGTGTCCACCTCCCTGTGCGACATGGTGTCCTGCCCTTTGTGTGTCCTGGTGTCCAGCTCCCTGTGCGACATGGTGTCCTGCCCTCTGTGTGTCCTGGTGTCCAGCTCCCTGTGTGACATGGTGTCCTGCCCTCAGTGTGTCACAGTGTCCAGCTCCATGTGTGACATGGTGTCCTGCCCTCTGCGTCACAGTGTCCACCTCCCTATGCGACATGGTGTCCTGCCCTTTCTGCGTCAATGTCCACCTCCCTGTGCGACATGGTGTCCTACCCTCTGTGTGTCCTGGTGTCCAGCTCCCTATGCGACATGGTGTCCTGCCCTCTGTGTGCCCTGGTGTCCACCTCCCTATGCAACTTGGTGTCCTGCCCTCTGTGTCACAGTGTCCACCTCCCTGTGCGACATGGTGTCCTGCCCTCTCTGTGTCACAGTGTCCACCTCCCTGTGCGACATGGTGTCCTGCCCTCTGTGTGTTCTGGTGTCCACCTCCCTGTGCGACATGGCGTCCTACCCTCTGTGCGCCCTGGTGTCCAGCTCCCTGTGCGACATGGTGTCCTGCCCTCTTTGTGTCACAGTGTCCACCACCCTGTGTGACATGGTGTCATGCCCTCCCTGTGTCACAGTGTACACCTCCCTGTGCGACATGGTGTCCTGCCCTCTCTGTCTCACAGTGTCCACCTCCCTGTGCGACATGGTGTCCTGCCCTCTGTGTCAGTGTCCACCTCCCTGTGCGACATGGTGTCCTGCCCTCGCTGTGTGTCCTGGTGTCCACCTCCCTGTGCGACATGGTGTCCTGCCCTCTGTGTGTCCTGGTGTCCACCTCCCTGTGCAACATGGTGTCCTGCCCTCAGTGTGTCCTGTTGTCCACCTCCCTGTGCGACATGGTGTCCTGCCCTCTCTGTGTCACAGTGTCCACCTCCCTGTGCGACATGGTGTCCTGCCCTCTCTGTGTCGCAGTGTCAACCTCCCTGGGCGACATGGTGCCCTGCCCTCTCTGTGTCACAGTGTCCACCTCCCTGTGCGACATGGTGTCCTGCCCTCTGTGTGTCCTGGTGTCCAGCTCCCTATGCTACATGGTGTCCTGCCCTCTTTGTGTCATTGTCCACCTCCCTGTGTGACATGTTGTCCTACCCTGTGTGTGTCCTGGTGTCTTGCTCCCTATGCGACATGCTGTCCTGCCCTGTGTGTGTCATGGTGTCCACCTCCCTATGCAACATGATATCCTGCCCTCTGTGTGTCATGGTGTTCAGTTTCCCATGCGGTATGGTGTCCTGCCCTCTGTGTGTCACAGTGTCAAGCTCCCTATGCATCATGGTGTCCTGCCCTCTGTGAGTCCTGGTGACCACCTCCATATGCAATATGGTGTCCTGCCCTCTGTGTGTCAATGTACACCTCCCTGTGCGACATGTTGTCCTGCCCTCAGTGTGTCACAGTGTGCAGCTCCCTGTGTGACATTGTGTCCTGCCCTCTGTGTGTCCTGGTGTCTAGCTCCCTATGCGACATGTTGTCCTGCCCTCTTGTGTCACAGTTTCCACCTCCCTATGTGACATGGTGTCCTGCCTTCTGTGTGTCACAGTTTCCAGCTCACTGTGCGACATGGTGTCCTGCCTTCGGTGTGTCCTGGTGTCCACCTCCCTATGCGACATGGTGTCCTGACATCGGTGTGTCAGTTCCCTATGCGATACAGTGTCCTTCCCTCTGTGTGTCAGTGTCCAGCTCCCTATGCAACATGGTGTGCCCTCAGTGTGTCCTGGTGTCCAGCTCCCTATGCGACATGGTGTCCGGCCCTCAGTGTGTCAGTTCCCTATGCGATACAGTGTCCTTCCCTCTGTGTGTCACAGTGTCCGCTTCCTATGCGACATGCGGTCCTCCCCTCTGTGTCCTGGTGGACAGCTCCCTATGCAACATGGTGTCCGGCCCTCTGTGTGTCGCGGTGTCCAGCTCCCTATGCAACATGGTGTCCTGCCCTCAGTGTGTCATGGTGTCCAGCTCCCTGTGCCACATGGTGTCCTGCCCTCTGTGTGTGTCATTGTCCACCTCCCTGTGTGACATGTTGTCCTACCCTCTGTGTGTCCTGGTGTCTAGCTCCGTATGCGACATGCTGTCCTGCCCTGTGTGTCATGGTGTCCACCTCCCTATGCAACATGGTGTCCGACCGTCTGTGTGTCGCGGTGTCCAGCTCCCTATGCAACATGGTGTCCTGCCCTCAGTGTGTCATGGTGTCCAGCTCCCTGTGCCACATGGTGTCCTGCCCTCTGTGTGTGTCATTGTCCACCTCCCTGTGTGACATGTTGTCCTACCCTCTGTGTGTCCTGGTTTCTAGCTCCCTATGCAACATGCTGTCCTGCCCTATGTGTCATGGTGTCCACCTCCCTATGCAACATGGTATCCTGCCCTCTGTGTGTCATGGTGTGCACCTCCCTGTGCAACATTCTGTCCTGCCCTCTTTTTGTCATGGTGTTCAGTTTCCCATGCGGTATGGTGTCCTGCCTTCTGTGTGTCACAGTTTCCAGCTCACTGTGTGACATGGTGTCCTGCCCTCTGTGTGTCACAGTGTACACCACCCTGTGTGACATGGTGCCCTGCCTTCGGTGTGTCCTGGTGTCCACCTCCCTATGCGACATGGTGTCCTGACATCAGTGTGTCGGTTCCCTATGCGATACAGTGTCCTTCCCTCTGTGTGTCACAGTGTCCAGCTCCATATGCAACATGGTGTCCTGCCCTCTGTGTGTCCTGGTGTCCACCTCCCTATGCAATATGGTGTCCTGCCCTCTGTGTGTCAGTGTACACCTCCCTGTGCGACATGTTGTCCTGCCCTCTGTATGTCACAGTGTGCAGCTCCCTGTGTGACATTGTGTCCTGCCCTCTGTGTGTCCTGGTGTCTAGCTCCCTATGCGACATGTTGTCCTGCCCTCTTGTGTCACAGTTTCCACCTCCCTATGTGACATGGTGTCCTGCCCTGTGTGTCATGGTGTCCACCTCGCTGTTTGATATGGTGCCCTGCCCTCTGTGTATCATGGTGTACAGTTCCCTATGCGATACGGTGTCCTGCCCTCTGTGTGTCACAGTGTCCAGCTTCCTATGCGACATGGTGTCCTGCCCTGTGTGTGTCCTGTTTCCACCTCCCTATGCAATATGATGTCCTGCCCTCTGTGTCCTGGTACCCAGCTACCTGTTTGACATTGTGTCCTGCCCTCTGTGTGTCCTGGTGTCCACCTCCCTGTGCGACATGCTGTCCTGCCCTCTGTGTATCATGGTGTCCACCTCCCTGTGTGATATGGTGTCCTGCCCTCTGTGTGTCACAGTATCCGCCTCCCTGTGTGACATGGTGTCCTGCCCTGTGTGTCATGGTGTCCACCTCCCTGATATGGTGCCCTGGCCTCTGTGTATCATGGTGTCCAATTCCCTATGCGATACAGTGTCCTACCCTCTGTGTGTCAGTGTCCAGCTCCCTATGCGATACAGTGTCCTGTCCTCTGTGTGTCAGTGTTCAGCACCCTATACGAAATGGTTTACTGCCCTCCGAGTGTCTTGGTGCCAAGATATCTATGCGAAATCGTCTCCGGCCCTTTGTGTGTCCCGGTGTCCACCTCCCTATGCAACATGGTGTCCTGCCCTCTGTGTGACACAGTGTCCACCTCCCTGTGTGACATGGTGTCCTGCCTTCTGTGTGTCCTGGTGTCCAGCTCCCTATGCGACATGGTGTCCTGCCCTTTGTGTGTCCTGGTGTCCAGCTACCTATGTGACATGGTGTCCTGCCCTCTGTGTGTCATGGTGTCCAACTCCCTATGCGACATGGTGTCCTGCGCTCTGTGTGTCCTGGTGTCCAGCTCCCTGTGCAACATGGTGTCCTGCGCTCTGTGTGTCCTGGTGTCCAGCTTCCTATGCGATACGATGTCCAGCCCTCTGTGTGTCATGATGTCCACCTCCCTATGGAACATGGTGTCCTGCCCTCTGTGTGTCCTGGTGTCCAGCTTCCTGTGCGACATGGTGTCCCCTCTCTGTGTCATGGAGCCCAGCCCCAAAGGTTCATGAGTGTCCTGGACCCTGTTTATCATGATGTCTTGCTCTCATGTGTGTGTCACAGTGCCCAGCCCCCAAAGGTTCATGAGTGTTCAGGGCCTTGTGTGTCATGGTATGGTACGGTATTGTTTATTTATATAGTGCTTAGACACAAACCTAGTGCTACAAAGTGCTCCAAGACAGGGGCGGGAGGGGGTTGACATGGGATACAATCATTCATAAGGCCTTGGAGAATGATGTCTAGCTATCATGTGTGTCAAAGTGCCCAGCTCCCATGCCCTGGACCCCGTGTGTCATGATGTCTAACTGCCTTTTGTATGTAATGGTAGTCACCCCCAGTGGTTCATGCTGGCCAGCCCCCTTTGGCTTACGGAGTCCATACCTGTGTGAGAAATGTAAGGAAGGCATGGTATCAAAGTAACATCAACACAAGTGATCACAGTTGAAGGATGTTTATTAAACTGTAACAATGGGTGAGATAAACATCTAATCGAATCTTAAATCTAAGATTGGAGAAAGCTACGACCATCAAACAATAATACAGTCTTAGTGGAGCCTGGTCAAAATGAAAGGGCTATACTAAAAAACCTATCGCCAATCCTTACTGCTATGTTACAAAATAGTGTGGAATAATGTTCACAAGAAAAGAGTGTTCACAAAATGATAAGTCGGGATGTTATGACCGGGCTCTACCTTGCCCACGTTTTTAGCACGTGACAAGGCGGGACTCTTAAGCACAGCACACTCCTGGGCTTCTCCAGTATGAGTTTACAGTTCCTTTTCATCGATATCAGTGCCTTCTGTGCCCAAGGCTCTTTCATGCAAAGTCTCTTGCCTCTGAGGGCCCGATATGTCAAAAGAAATAAAACAAAAGTTCCTTCTAGTACTCTTCACGTCAGGAGATTACTCTTCACCTTTTGAACCCCCTCAGCCGGGCTCCGATCATCAACTCACTGTGGACATCCCTCAGTCAGATTCATGCTTGTCATTACAATGTTCATGGTTATCTCACTATTTACCTCAGTTTGCAGGCATCCCTCAGTTGGGTTCACATTTGCCAATTATCACAGTTTACTTAGTTTTCACAATGTGTCAAAGACTTTCGACTGTACAAGGGATTTGGCTTGACCCTCGTATGACCACTTTGACACTTCACGTGGCGTCCCCTAAGTCCTCTCGTTGTCATGCCCAGATTGGGTAGACGCATGTGGCAGCGCTGGCGTCTTAACCGCTATTGATAGCGCCGTCATGTTTTCTTGGCAACGCGCTTTAGTGGTCTAGTTGTGCAAACACTGCCTGCCGGAAGGTATATTGTTCTTTCCCCTTCCGGCGGACAGTGCGTTGCAACCCTTGGCTTGGCGTTTTGCTTTTTCTCTTCGGGAGGCTTCCCTAGTGTTTTTCCTGTTCTCCAGCATGGGGTCTGGCATGGATTCACATGCTCATGAATATTCCCCGTCGTCAGGCTGGGTATCCTCGGTAAAGAAAAAATCAGTATCAGTTTCGTTTCTGATCTGTCTTTCCTAGTAGTAACCAATCACTGATCTCTGCGTCCTACTGACCACAGCCAATGACTGCCCTCTACCTAAGCCCCGCCTCTGGCAGCCATCTTCAGATTTTTACCGCACGTTCAAGTGTTGGGAGTCCTCGTGCTTAGCTCTCGAGCTTTTACTGCGTGTTTCGCGCTTTTTCACGTGAATTTTCACATTTTTTTGGTTAATCGAGCCTCAAGCTCCACCGTTTCTACTCCCGTTAACGGCTACCCGTTGCGGGATTTTCCTACGCCCCTCAAGGGTGAAGATTTCGTCGAATCAACTTCTTGGAGGATTCCAGAAGATTCGCAGCCTACTTCGAGATGGCCCAGGATGCGAGTTCGTCGCCCGGACCCAAGCTGTTTCGCAGCTGCCCTGGATGCGGGCTGCAGAATGTGTTTAAGGAAGACGAACATTCGCGATGCCTCTGTCTTCATGGGGACAAGACTCATGTAGAGAAGGACTGCCAGTTCTGCAAGAACTTGTCGGAGCGGACCATGAGGGACCGTCGATCCCGTCTCGCAAGCTGGTTGGAGAAGGGCTCGACGGGTGAGAAGAAGAAGAAAGGGTCAGAGCGGGCTTCTAAGTCCTGTGCGGGCGCCCCGGCGACGGGGGCCCAACACCAGGCCAAGTGCCGCAAGTCCGCTGGCTCCGGGAGCGCCGAAAGGTCGGGCTCTTCGGTCGCCAGGCAGGGCGCACCTTCCCCGGCACCGTCAACCACGAGCCAACGCTCCGGTTCGGGGAAGAGAAAGTCAGAGACCCCGGGTAAGCTTCGGGAGAAGCCCCGTCCGATCTCGGAAGAGGGGGAGCGAGGCGTCACCCCTCCCCCGAAGGAGAAGGCCCGGGACGCACCTAAGGTGGTGAAGGCCCCTACCCAGCAGGCGAAGGTCTCTATCGAGGCTATCGCGGCGACTCTTGCCAAACCGGCAGAGACACCGCCAGCGGAGACTGCCTCCGGGACTAGAGTTTCCCTGCCGCCAAGGAGGGAATCCTCTTTTCAGCCCATCGTCGTGGCCGCCATGATGGAAGAAGCGAGGGGGGGCACGGTGCCCTCCTCGAGCTCGGAGTCAGCCACGGAGGAGGAACTGACCGAGGCCGTGAGGAACCTCGAAGTCCAATTCGAGAAGGTTCGATCCCATCAGGAAGATCCTCGGGAGATAACCGAGGAAGACGACGATGGTGAGGAAGAGCGGCCTTCCCTTCCGGCGCAGCCGGATCCTAGGGCTCAGGATGGCTCGGCGGCCATTTTGTCTGCCATCCAGTCCTTATGCTCTGAGATAAGGACGAGATTCCCACGGCCCAGGCCGGAGGACCCGCAACCTGGTCCGTCGGGAAGTCCTCAGAACAAACGACGGAGGACCCAACCCTCTCCTCCGCTCGCCCCCGTAAGGCCTACAGTTCCCTCCTCATCCTCCCACGAGTCGGGAGATGACGGTGCGTTGGGCTCGACGACAGGTTCTGAGGGCGACGACGACGGAACGGGTCTCCCGTCTCCCGTCGCACGGGCCTCGCCGCCCGACGAGATTGGCTCATTCCACGCCATGATCGCCAGGGCGTCCGAATTGTTCCAGCTCTGCCCGGAGGAGCAGAAAAAGGAAGGTTTCCTCTATCAGCGCCGGGAGGCCAAGAGGAAGACGGTCATCGCGGTGCCCCTAATCGATGACATCTGGGAGGAGGGCCTGTCGGTTCTCAAAAACCCCTCCACGGCACCAGCCAAACGGGACCGGTACGAGAAGAAGTACTGAGTCCCCGAAACCGCTCCCCTGTGCCTCAGGGCCCAGCCAACGCCAGACTCGGTCGTCTCGGCGGCGGCGAAGAAGAAAGCGGCGGGGTCAGGAGCCTCGACGTCGAATTCCCCGCCGGACGGCGAGGGAAAGAAGTTGGACGCCATGGGGCGGCGGGTCATTTCGTCGGCGGCGACGACGATCAAAGCGGCCAACGCCCTGGCGATCGTGGCCCGTTACGACAGGGAGCTCTGGTTTAAGCTGGCCCCCATATTGGACTTCCTGCCGGACGACAAGAGGTCCGAGGCCCTGGAAATACTGCAAGAGGGCGAGGTGGCCTCGGACCACGCCATAACGGTGGCAACCGATATTGCCGATACCGGGTTCCGCCAGCTGGGCAACGGTGTTTGCCTATGACGACGGGGTTGGCTCCGGGCGACCGACTTCCGTCAGGACGTCCAGACCAGGGTGTTGGACATGCCGTTCGACGGCAGCAACTTGTTCGGGAAGGCGGTGGACGAGTCCCTCCAAGCCATAAAAACGGAAACGGAGATGGCCCGCGCCCTAGGAGCCCTTCAGCAACGACGGCCCTTTCGGAGCTCCGGAGGCAGACAGGGTGCCTCCAAGGGATCCAGCGGTGGCTCGTCGTCCTACCGCCAGGGGGCACGCTCCTTGTCTCAGGAGGCCCACAGGGGTCGCGGCAAGCAGGGAGCGCCTCGCCGCCGTCGGCAAGGTGGCCAGGGCGGCAAGGCCACCACCTCCAAGCAGGACTTAACCGGCCGTGGTCTCGGGCCCCCACCGAAGCACCCCGGTGGGAGGCCGGCTGACGAATTTCGTCGGCGTGTGGAAGCCCATCTCCACCGACCGTTGGGTGCTGGATACCCTGGCAAGAGGACACTCTATCGAATTCCTGAAGAAGTGCCCTCACGTTCCACCTGTGGCCAGGAAGGAAAATCACGTCCCGCAACTGCTGTTGGAAGTACGGGCGATGCTCAGGAAAGGCGCCATAGAGCTTGTCCCAAAGAGGCTCCGGGGTGTACTCAAGGTACTTCCTCATCAGGAAGAAGACGGGCGGCTGGCGCCCCATCCTGGACCTTCGTCATTTGAACAAATACATCAGATCACAAAAGTTCAGGATGGTCACCCTCCAGCACGTACTGGGACAGCTGGAGGAAGGCGACTTTCTATCGTCGTTGGACCTGGAGGATGCATACTTCCACGTTCCCATCCTCAAAAGTCACCGAAAGTTCCTCAGGTTCGTCATCCAGGGACGCCACTACCAATTCAGAGCACTGCCGTTCGGATTGAAGTCGGCCCCCAGGGTCTTTACCAAGTGCCTAGCACCAGTGGCGGTGCGGCTGCGCCTACAGGGGATTCACGTCTACCCCTACCTGGACGACTGGCTCATCCGCTCAAGGACGAGGGAACTCGCCGTCGAACACACTGCGAGGACCGTCCAGCTACTCACAAACCTGGGATTCGCCATAAACTACCCGAAGTCCCACCTGGTGCCGTAGCAGGTGGCCCTGTTTCTGGGAGCGAAGCTCGATACAGTGAGGCGCCTGGCGGCCCCGTCGGAAGAACGGACAAAGACCATTCTAGGCAAAGTGCAGCGCCTGCTAGCCACGGACGTGGCCAGGGTGAGGTCCATCAAGTCCCTCCTGGGGATGATGTCCTCTTGCATCTACCTGGTGCGCCTCCGCAGACTACGGATGCGCCCTCTTCAAGAATTTCTCGACGCCCGTTAGATACAGGCGACGGGCACCTTCGAAGACAGGTTCCCCCTCAATGAGGTGTTCCGGTGGGCGATTCAGTGGTGGGGCGTTCGAGCGCACCTCACGGCGGGCAAGGACTTTCAGACGCCGGCGTATCAGGAGACGGTGACGACGGACGCCTCCCTGGAAGGTTGGGGCGCCCACACCGGAGATCTCCACGCAAGAGGCCTCTGGCTCCCGGAGGAGAGGCTCCTGCACATCAACGTCCTGGAACTCCGAGCCGTGTTCTGGGCTCTCAAATCGTTCCTCCCGTCGCTCAAGGGCAAGGTGATGCGGATCTTCACGGACAACACCACGATGATGTTTTACATACGGAAGCAGGGAGGCACCAGATCCCCAGCCCTATACAAGGAGGCACAGGATCTTTGGCACTGGGCGGTCGCCCAGGGGATGTTCCTGGTTCCCTTCCACCTGGCAGGAGAAAACAACACCATCGCCGACTCGCTCAGCAGGGAGCTGCGCGCGGGTCACGAGTGGGAACTGCGCCAGGATCAGGTGGATCAACTCTTCCGACGATGGGGCAAACCCCAAATTGACCTGTTCGCAACAGCGACGAACTTGAAGTGCAAGAGGTTCGCCAGCAGGTTTCCCCAGCCGAGAAGCATGGGCGATGCGTTCTCGTTCCCCTGGGACGGCCTATACCTGTATGCGTTCCCTCTGTTGCCGTTGCTGCTTCGATTCATCAGCCAGCTCAAGAGGTCCCGGTGCAGGATGATCCTCGTCGCACCGGCGTGGCCGAGGCAGATCTGGTTCCCGGACCTTCTGGACTTGTCAACGTCCCCTCCCATCAAGCTGTCGGCGGACGCGGACCTTCTCTCCAGAGAAGGACGCGCCATCTTCCACCACGACCCGGCGTCGCTGAACCTGCAGGCTTGGCTCCTGCAGCGCTAGAGTTTGGAGGCTACGATATACCGGCCGATTGCAGAGAAGTTCTTGCAAAGGCCTGGGCGTCCTCGACTCTCAAATGCTACGGTCATAAGTGGAAGAGGTTCTCTATCTGGTGCCGAGCACAGAAGATCAACCCCCTACGGATTACGGCCCCTCAAGTGCTGCCGTACCTGCTATCGCTGGCAAAGGCTGGGCTAGCCCATGCCTCCATTAAGATTCATCTGGCGGCGATCTCCAGATATACCAGAACCACAGGACGGACGTCCCTGTGGTCCCATCGACTGGTGAAAGAGTTTATGAAGGACTGTTCCGGTCGTTCCCGCCGGTGAAGGCCCCGGCCCCGGCGTGGGAACTTAACGTGGTGCTGACCAGGCTCATGGGGCCCCCATTCAAGCCGATGCACTCCGCACCTATGAAGTTTGTGTCGTGGAAGACTGCGTTCCTGGTGGCCATTACCTCCACACGGCGAGTGGGAGAGATCTAGGCCCTATCCTGCAAAGCACCGTACTTGACTTTCCATGCCTCGAGGGTGGTGCTTAGGACGCACCCCTCCTTTATGCCCAAGGTGCCGTCGGACTTCCATCTTAACTAGCACTTGGTGTTACCTGTTTCCTTCCCGTCTCCTTCGTCGCCGGCCGAGAGGACTATGCACTCGTTGGATGTGGCTAGAGCGCTGAAGTTCTACGTGGAGCGCACGAAGAGTTTCCGGAGGACATCACAGCTGTTGTGAACTTTGGACCTGTGAATCAAGGGAAGGCTCTCTCGAAGTCTTCTATTTCCAGATGGCTCTCCGGCTGCATCATGCACTGGCACCAGTTGGCTAACCGACCGCTGCCAGGCCGTCCGAGAGCCCATTTGACCAGAGCGATCGCTGCTACTATGGCGTTCTTATCTGGTGTGCCCCTGCTGGACATCTGCAGGGCTGCTACGTGGAGGTCGACGCACACTTTCACGTGATTCTACTGCGTCGATCGGGATTCCAGGGAGGAGTCCAGGGTCGGCCAAGCAGTGCTGCGCAACCTGTTCACTTAAGGTGAGCCTGGTGAGGAGGTAAGAGATGCTTAATGTTGAGTTTTTTGTATTGCTTAATGTTGAGCCTTTTACCACCCGCCTGGTTGTGCATGTGTGTACTGCTATTTAATCTTATATTCATGAGCATGTGAATCCATGCCAGACCCCATGCTGGAGAAGGAACAAGTTACCTACCTGTAACTGTTGTTCTCCAGCATGGGTCTGGCATGGATTCACATGAGAACCCTCCCGCCAACCCCTCTGCGGCTCTTCACTTGGTCATACTGCCACTTCACGTGCTACCAAATCTGAAGATGGCTGCCAGGGGCGGGGCTTAGGTAGAGGGCAGTCATTGGCTGTGGTCAGTATGACGCAGAGATCAGTGATTGGTTACTACTAGGAAAGACAGATCAGAAACGAAACTGATACTGATCTTTTCTTTACCGAGGATTCCCAGCCTGACGACGGGGAATATTCATGAGCATGTGAATCCATGCCAGACCCATGCTGGAGAACAACAGTTACAGGTAAGTAACTTGTTCCTTCTGTACACACGGTATGCTGCTTATCCTGCTAGTTTCTTTCCCCGTTTCGGCGGCCTTTGTCTGTTTCTTCCTTCTTTTTGCTTTCTCTGTGCTTTTGGCTCTTCCGCATCCCTGTTCTCCCCTCTCCCTGGCTCCCCTCTCGCCCGTCGGTTCTATTGCTCCCTCTTACCTACCTCGTACATACTTTCCCTTACTCCTTTGTTTTCCTCTGTGCTCCTCGCGATCACAACTCTTCTTGTTGTCACCTTCGCTCTCCATTCAACTCCAGTCTCCAGGGATACTTATTGGAAGAAATATCTCTGTTAACACCTATAAGGTTTTTTTTGTGCCTTAGTGCTTTATCCCCTTTTTCGGCTGTTCCGGAAGGGGGCTCTAAGTCGTTGGCAACAACTCCCACAGTGGCTTCATTCCGTGGCAAGCCATAGCCACCTATAAAAAAAAACAAGCATTTGGGAGAGGAAACTCCACGAACTACAACAGAGGACTCTGATTCAGGTGAGGAGGAGGGGAATTCTCTGCAAACTAGTGAAGAAGGTGTAAACGCTGACAGTTTGCAACGCCCAATTCCAACCGTGGCGACTGCTGAGCAGATACAGGAATTGGTAGCCACTGTTCAGAACCTCAACCTAGAGGTTCAGAATCTCAAGGCTGAAAACACAATCCTGAAACAATTGGTGACTACTCGGGAAGTAGAGTCGACTGATTCACCTCCTATGGCACTTTCTTCGGGAAAGTATGATGGTATAAGGAAGAAGCTGAAGGAGTTTATTGACGCCTGTCAGCTGTATTTCAGGTTTCGGCCTCACACTTATGAGTCTGTTAGCACTCGTATAGGTTTCATGGTTTCCAACATGACGGGGAATGCTCTGTCCTGGGCAACCCCACTTGTTAACAGTAATGATCCCGTTTTGCAGAATTTTGATGGATTCCTACAAAGACTTAAAGATACTTTTGAACGTCCCGAGATAACATACACAGTTTCTGAAGATCTATTGGACGTGTGTCAAGGATCATCCGACTTATTGTCCTACATCTCTACGTTCAAACACCTCGCAGTAGAAGCCGTGTGGCCTGATCAGGCCCAGTATGTAATCTTCCGGAGAGGACTTAAGGAAGAAATAAAGGATGAACTTGCAAGAATCCCCAGACCTACCACGTTTTCTGATTTGCTTACTACTGTTCTACAGATCGAGCATCGTCTTGGGGAACGTAGGGCAGAAAGAAGAAAGGTTAGACCACTGCTAACGACTACTCCTTCCTCCTCCTTACCTTTCACCTCCTGTTGTGAGATCACCTAGAGATGTGCCGAGGCAGATTGGTACTGCAAGAGCCCCTTTGACCCCGGAAGAGAGGAAACCCCGCCGAAACTGTGGTCTATGCATGTACTGTGGCTCTGATGGACACCTTCTTAGGAACTGTCCCGATGTACCACCTATGCATTCGGGAAACGATCGCCCTCAGACCAATTAGGGACATGTGTTCGAGGGACCCTAAAGTGTCCCTATGTTTCCTTATCTGTTCCACCCGCACAGAACGAGGAGGATTCCCGTCTCATGGTTGTGTCTATACAGATTGCTACTCCAGAACAAGTATTGGACACTTTAGCACTCATTGATTGCGGCGCAGCAGGCAATTTTATGGACACGGTATGGGCTGAGAAGACCAGTTTGCGTCGACTCCCTAGAGAAGAAGATCAAAAGGCGGAAGGGGTTGATGGTTCTCCCCTCAGCTCCAGTCCGATCACCCATTCCACAGAACCACTTCGAGTTCGAGTTTTAAGTCATACTGAGGAACTCACCTTTGACATAATCCGGGCAGCCCATTTTCCCGTCATTCTGGGTATATCCTGGTTAAGAAGACATAACCCTACCATTGATTGGGCAAAAAATACCCTGTCATTTCATTCTATGTACTGTCGCCATAATTGTCTTTCGGATTCACCACAAAAGACTGTGCAAATACTCCCTACAGAACCTACCACAGTTAGCAATATATGCCGTATGCCACCTGAGCTCAACCAATATAATGACGTCTTTCTACACAAAGAAATTTTGGACTAGGCTCCCCATCGTCCAGAAGATTGTGCGATAGATCTCGTTCCCAATGCCTTGGTACCCTTTGGGCGTATGTTCGCCTTGTCTCTGACCGAGAAAAAGACCTTACGAAAGTACCTAGATGCCCATTTGGAAAATGGACTTATCCAACCTCCCAAGTCTCCTGCAGGTGCACCATTATTCTTTGTTTCCAAAAGAGATTCCAATGAACTCAGACCTTGTATAGACTACAGGGGTCTTAATAAGGTCACAATCAGGGATCGTTACCCAATGCCGTTAATATCGGACATTCTAGAGGCTGTTCAAGGGTGTTCTATCTTTACCAAACTGGATCTATGCAGCGCCTACCATCTACTTCGCATCCGCAGAGGGGACGAGTGGAAGACGGTATGCCGCACACCTTATGGTCTTTACGTGTACAAGGTTATGCCTTTCGGTTTGGTAAATGCACCAGCCATTTTTCAGCGGTTTATGGACCGGATATTTTCGGACAGTCTATACATCTATACCATTGTCTACCTGGATGATATCCTTGTTTTTTCTCACGACCTACAGAAACATACCAAACATCTACACCCCATGTTTCAACGACTTAAAGACAACAAACTCCTGATAAAACCAGAAAAATGTTTGTTTGCGGTCTCTACCGTACCATATTTGGGTTTTGTACTCTCTGGACAGGGTATCAGGATGGATTCTGAAAAGGTGCAAGCGATTGCAGCATGGCCGTCCCCTAAAAATGTCAAGGAAGTTCAGAGGTTTTTGGGACTGGCTAATTTTTATTGCAAGTTTATCTCTGGTTTTTCTAATGTGGTCCTTCCCATAACTGTTCTCCTTAAGAAAGAAGCAAAGCCCTTTAAGTGGACTGATCAAGCAGAAGCGGCATTCCAGCATCTCAAGGTCTTGTTTTGTTCGGCACCCATTCTCAAGCAAGCTAACCAATTGAAACCTCTCATAATTGAGGCTGATGCCTCAACAGGAGCCATAGGAGCCGTTCTGCTTCAAGAGGAGGATGGAAAAGAACACCCAATAGCTTACATGTCCAAGACACTTACCTGTAGTCAATGGAATTACTCCGTAATCGAAAGGGAGCTATTGGCCATCAAGACTGCCTGTGAAAAACGGAGACACCTTCTCCAGGGCGGGGCCGTTCCATTTACCATTCGCACAGACCATAAGAATCTACAGGTTTTACACAACTTGGAATGCATCAACTCCCGTCGGGCCAGGTGGGCCCATTTCTTCAGCCAGTATGATTTCATGATAACCTACATACCTGGCAGTCAAAACATCCTGGCAGTCAAAACATCCTGGCAGATGCCCTTTCCCGTAGATTCCTCCACGACGCGTCACAAGCATTGACTAACGAACCTATGTTTCAGAAGGAATGTATCATTGGAAGCGTGGCTACGTTTCTCAATGATATCAAGGAAGCTACCGCGGCTTCAGCTAACATCTCACCGTATTTGGGTAGGAACTTCCGAACCACAGCCAAGGACGGACTTATCTTTGTCAATCAAAGGTTGTTCATACCCTCTTTGCCCCTTCAGCAAAAGGTGATGGAATGATGCCATGATCATCTCACTGCAGGACATCGTGGAGTAAAGGGTACCACCAAACTCATCGCCAGGCAATTCTTTTGGCCCAGTATTTCCGCTGATGTGAAAAAGTACTGTAGATCCTGTACTGTTTGCTCTAGGAGTAAGAATTGCTCCCAAAAACCCTTAGGTCTCTTAAAACAACCCTCTGTACCGACCAGACCCTGGTCCCAGATATCCACTGACTTTATTGTGGACCTTCCGCCTTCCAATGGACATACCTGTATAATGGTCACGGTGGATTATCTGACTAAGCTCACGCACTTCTCACCACTCCCAGGTACACCATCAGCCTCGAGAATGGCAAAAGTCTTTGTTAAAGACATTTTCCGACTACATGGACTACCTGATAGATGATCATAGACCGTGGGTGTCAGTATACCTCCAGGTTTTGGAAGTCTTTATGCAGTCGGTTGGGGATCGAAAGGGCCTTGTCCTCGGGCAAACTGAGAGGCTTAACGCATCGCTCGAACAATATTTAAGATGCTATATCAATCACCATCAGGATAACTGGTTTTCTCTCCTTCCAACTGCAGAGTTTGCCTATAATAACACAGTTTATTCTTCCACTAAACTGAGCCCTTTCTTTCTGCATCCCCGTAGTATAATTCCTACTGTATTGCCTCCAAGCAATATTCCCACCATTGAATCTACTTTAGCCGACATCGAGAGCACCCACAGGACTGCTCGGAAGAGTCTACACGAGGCTTAACACATCACAAGATGCAAGCTGACCAACATTCGAAAACCGTGCCCCGGTTGGGACGTAGGCTCTAAAGTCTGGCTTTGCACGAGTTACCTTCCACGTTGGGTTCACCCTAACAAACTCTCTCCTAGATTTATTGGTCCATTTTGAGATTATAGGCAAGATCAATCCTGTAGCCTATCGTCTTAGACTGCCCAAATATCTGTCTCGCATCCACCCAGTGTTTCACTCATCTCTTTTGTGCCGAATGGACACGTTTGTTAGACTCCGACAGTCCGCTATATGTCATGACACCCCTGGCCCAACTCCTGTGGAATACGAAGTATCATCCATTCATTATTCTAGGTACAGAAGGGGTAGATTGGAGTACCTTGTGAGTTGGAAGGGGTTTCCCTCATCTGAAGACTCCTGGGAACCTTACTCTTATGTTCATGCCCCACGACTTGTCCACAAGTTTCATAGAGCACACCCGGGTAAGCCGGGAGCGGCCCGTCTTGGGAGGGGTCATACTGTCATGCCCCGATTGGGCAGACGCATGTGGGATTGCTGGCGTCTGAACCGCCATTGATAGCGCCATCACGTTTTCTTGGCGACACGCTTTAGCGGTCTAGTTGTGCAAACACTGCCCGCCGGAAGGTATATTGTTCCTTCCTCTTACAGGCGGACAGTGCGTTGCAACCCTTGGCTTGGCGTTTTGCTTTTCCTCTTTGGGAGGCTTCGCTAGTGTTTTTCCCGTTCTGTACACACGGTACGCTGCTCATCCCGCTCCTTTATTTCCCCGTTTCGACGGCTTTTCTCCGTTTCTTCCCTCTTTTTGCTTTCTCCGTGCTTTCGGCTCTTGCGCATCCCTGTTCTCCCTCATTCCCTGCCTCCCCTCTCGCCCGCTGGTTCTATTCCTCCCTCTTACCTACCTCGTACATACTTTCCCTTACTCCTTTGTTTTGCTCTGTGCTCCTCGCGATCACAACTTTTCTTGTTGTCAACTTCGCTCTCCATTCAACACCTCGTCACGTATGCATACGCGGCTGTTCCTCTGACAATCCAGTCTCCACAGATACTTATTGGAAGAACTATCTCTGTTAAAACCTATAAGGGTTTTTTGTGCCTTAGTGCTTTTTCCCCTTTTTCGGCTGTTCCGGAAGGGGGCCCTTGGGTCGTTGGCAACAACTCCCACGGTGGCTTCATATCGGGGCAAGCCATAGCCACCTATAAAAAAAAAAGCATTTGGGAGAGGAGACTCCACGAACTACAACAGGAGGACTCTGATTCAGGTGAAGAGGAGTAGAATTCACTGCAAACTAGTGAAGAAGGTGTAAACGCTGACACTTGGTCTTTGTAGTTTTGCTCACCAAAAAGTTCTTAGTTCAATACCTTCACTTTTCTTTCAGCAGAGGTGTACAAGATAGTCTTTCAAATGAGTACCCACGTTGTGCCGGACTACTCTGTCTTGTTCCAATTTCACTCACAAAAGACCTCTGTCTTTTATCTTCTTTCTTCATATATAATGTGGCCACTGCAACCTTGAGCCTAACACAGTCCGGTCCACTATCAGTTTCTCACGACTCACTGGCTTTGCTGAACTCACTGGCGTTTCCTTTGCCTCTAAAGTCAAGGACGGTACCAAGATAGCAACCGCTTCTCCCCGCCCTTGCAATCAGTGCACGAGGGTTCCACGTACTGCTGAAATCCGACCCACACCTCGCCAGCTGCGATTCCCAGTCTTACATCTGCTTTTGCTGCGGCTTCTCTGGTCTGGGTTGAAAAGGGCAAGGGCTTTTCCCTCCTGGTCATCCTTTCAGATCTCTCCACCTTTCTCCTCTGTTTGAACTGCTGTCCCAGAATGACTGCTTCCTCGTACGTTCGGCCATGCTCAAAGTGGGCTCTTGTGCTCCGCCTTTTATCCCAGTGGGTAGGGGAAAGGGCAGTCAGGTGTGTGTAGCTATCAGCAATTTCCTGACTCTGCCTGACCCTTGTGTTGGGACATGTCAGGTAAACGGCTCTGGTGTTAGTCTGTTGTCTTTCACGGTGTGAGACAGTGTTTGTGTTGGAAAGGGGTGGGGCTAGATCTTCTACGTATCCTACGGGGTAGGATGGGGAAAAGGTGTCATAAGGAAGGGCATACCGCGTCTCGCCCTTCAGTGTCCCACCTCTACTCCCCGAAGAACCTCCCATCCAGGCGATCATCCCGCACTGGTCCACCCCCAGGAACTGGATCCAATAGCGATGGCCGTGTCCTGGCCACCTGGATGACAGATTCAGGCACTAGCAGGTAGACACCCTCAGGTTTGTCACAAAAACCTGAGGGTATTCTCCCATGTAGACCCAGAAAATCCTCTATTCAGGTGGCCTGGGGAGGGCCATCACTTTTGAATCCCAACCCTGTGGGTGGACAAGCGAGGGAAATTCACCTAGGTAGAGGAGTCTGCGGTTGCGCCCATGTGAAGACCCCAGGGAAGACCCCGGGTAATATGTATCCCAACAGGACGATAGGCAAGGAGGAAGAAGTCCCAGAAGGCTTAATGGGATATGCTGGGCCCACTGTCTCTTCCCCCATTTCAGACCATAGGGGGTGCTGTCAAGACCAATAGTTTCATGGCAGGGTACATGGGGTAGGGAGTAACCTAACAAAAGGGGAATCATCCCAGTTGTATAAAAACAGGGCCAGGGAATTCCCCTCTTTCACCTTATGATTATTCAGCTAATAAATATCAGTTTCCATCTTGTCCCGTTTCCCCCTCTCCAATTCCCACATGTACTGGGACGAGGACGAGGCAACCAAGAGCTAGAGAGATTACCCGTGTGAAAAGTGCTGTGAAGAGGAAGATGATTGGAGAGGCCTACATTTTACCACTAAAATGTCCCCTTAATAGTCAGGCAGGGTCAGGCACTTGACACTAACCATAATAATAATAATTCTGCATTTATATAGTGCTCCGAACCCTCAGGTATCTGAGCGCTGCTTATTATTACCCACGGTGGTGCTCATTTATCAACCTCGGAAGGATGAAAGGCTGAGTTTGGCCCTGCCGGGATTCGAACCTGCGTTAGAAAGCTCTGCACAGATGTCAAAGCAAGCGCTCTACTCGCTGTGCCACTTGCCCGGCTGCACACCTGACTCCAATTGACCCTCAGTTAAGGTATAAAAGGTGGAGTTCTGTCAGGGTAAATGAGCGAGCTGGGGTTGATGGATGGCTTGTGGAAGGTAGGGAAGATGAGGCTGCAGCTGGAGGAGCCCGGAGGATATGGAGAAGAACGGGACGCCAGGATGCTGACTTGGTGTGTCGGAGGGGTTGCAGCGTGGCGAGGGAGCCGTGTCTTCATGGAGCCGGATTGGGGAAAGCTGTGACCTGTTGGCCGAGTCAGTGGTCATTCCCCATGGATGTGTGCAGGTCCCAGGGGTGCCTGAGGGACCATGACCTCGACACACACATCCTGAGGAAACTGCCTGCCATCGCTGCACTACTTTGTGAGTTTCAGGAAAGGGAGAAACTCAGTAGTGTGCAGGTGGCTGGAGAGGGAACAGGAGCAGCAGAAGGCGTAAGCGGCACGATAATAGAACAGCGAGAGAAAAAAAGGTGCCAGGGCGAGAGCGTTGCAAAAGCATAAAAAGCAGAAACAGTGAGTTGTGAAGAACAGAAAGAAAAGAGAGTGTGCAAGCGACCCGAAAGAAAGAAGGAAAAGTGAGAAAGGTGCGGGCAGCACGAAGCCAACTGAGAGGAAGTGTACAAGAGGCACGGCAAGGTCCAGAAAGAGTGCAAGAGGCACTGCAAGGTAAAGGAAGTTTGCAAGAGGCACGGCAAAGCAGAAAAGTGTGCAAGAGGCACGGAAAGGCCAAAAGTGCCAGAAAAGTGTGCAAGAGGCACAGAAAGACAAAAGGTGAAAAAGGAAAGTGCAAGAGGCACAGAGAGGACAAAGGTGCAGCCAGGTATCAGAGTGGTCGCGCATGGGAAGGAGCAAAAACCCTGCGTTCTCGAAAGTCTCTGATACTGCCCCGGTGTTGACCAAAGGAGGTGTACAGTGCCACTTGATAGAAGGTGGGAAACGGAGGAGCTACACTGAGAGTGAAGATGCAGCAAAATCCTCCAAAGTGAAAGCAAGGCGGCTGCAACCTCACCAGAAGAAACTGTGCTATGAGAGGTGCATCCCGACAAGGTGAACTTTCTGTGTTTTTGTTTGGGAACTTTAAAGTGAACCTTTTGGTACATGAGGGGCCTATGGTGTAGGGGAAGGGAACCCTGAGAGGCCCAAAGGAAACTGCGAAAAACATTGGTGTAGGGAGAAAGGCCGAGGCTTGGGGAAGGGAACCCTGAGAGGCCTGACAGGAACGGTGAATCTTCATTTAAGACACTTAGGGGCCTACGCTTGTGAGAAGAGAACCCCATTGGACCCAAAGGAATTACAAAGCAATAAAGTGTGAATCGTTTTGAGCCAGAGAGGCCTGAGCCTGGTGAGGGGGAACCCTCAGAGGCCCAAAAGAAACCAGAAGAGACATTTTTGAAAAGAGACTTGGGGAAGGGAACTCTGCGATCCCTAAAAGGAACTGTGACTCTTTGTTTTGGGAATTAGAGGGGCCAGAGCTTGGGGAAGGGAACCCCAAGAGACCCAGAGACATTGTAAACTATTTTGTCCTGCTGCACAAGAGCCTTACCTGGAAGATCTCAAGGGTACCCCTTTATCTTTGAACTATTTTCTTTTTAGCATGCAGAACTAAAGCGGACTTTAAAGCTACCTTAAACCAGCCTTGGTATGCCTTTCTTTTTCAATCGCCATGTTTCTTTAAGAAGACCCAACATCACATTTGTTTTAAGAGTGAGGGCAAGTATAGGTTTTGACACAGACAGACTTTCGTTTTGGACTTACAGACATAGACGGCCCATGGAAGCATTAGTTGAGGGAACAACCCCATTATAGTTAGGGCCAGTTGGGCATTACACCAACCCTACAAAGTATTATAAGAAAGGTTTTCAAACTGTTATTTTTGAGTCTGTGTCTGTCTTGATACCTTGCCACTCGCACATCTGTGTGTGTCACATTGTAGGGTCCCCATGTGTTTCTCAGTGCCCAAGACCATGTGTTTCATGGTGCAGCAGCCCTGTGCTTCATGATGTAGAGCCCTCTGTTTCCTGTTGCCCAGGACCCTGTGTTTCATGGTGAAGCACCCAGTGTTCCATGGTGTAGGATCTCCCCCATGTGTGTCACAGTGCCATGGACCCTGCGTTTCATGGTGCAGCACCCCTGCGCTTCATGATGTAGAGCCCTGTTTAATGGTGCCCAGGAACCTGGGTTTAGCCCTCTAGTTTGTCACAGTGCCAAGAATCCAGTGTTTAATGTTGCACAGGACGCTGTGTTTCATGGTGTAGAGGCCTCTGTGTTTCATGTTGCCTAGGGCCCTGTGTTTTATGGTGTATCGCCCCCTGCATGTCATGGTGTAGGACCCCCATGTGTGTCACAGTGCCAAGGACCCTGCGTTTCATGTTGCCCAGGAGCCTGTGTTTCATGGTGTAGCGCCCTCTGCATGTCATGGTGTAGGACCCCCCATGTATAACACAGTGCCAAGGACCCTCTGTGTAGGAGCCCCATGTGTGTCATAGTGCCAAGAACCCTCTGTTTCATGTTGCCCAGGCCCCTTGTGTCATGGTGTAGGAGCCCCATGTGTGTCATAGTGCCAAGAACCCTCTGTTTCATGTTGCCCAGGACCCCTTGTGTCATGGTGTAGGAGCCCCATGTGTGTCATAGTGCCAAGAACCCTCTGTTTCATGTTGCCTAGGCCCCTTGTGTCATGGTGTAGGAGCCCCATGTGTGTCATAGTGCCAAGAACCCTCTGTTTCATGTTGCTCAGGCCCCCTTGTGTCATGGTGTAGGAGCCCCATGTGTGTCACAGTGCCAAGGACCCTGCGTTTCATGTTGCCCAGGAGCCTGTGTTTCATGGTGTAGCGCCCTCTGCATGTCATGGTGTAGGACCCCCCATGTATAACACAGTGCCAAGGACCCTCTGTGTAGGAGCCCCATGTGTGTCATAGTGCCAAGAACCCTCTGTTTCATGTTGCCCAGGCCCCTTCTGTCATGGTGTAGGAGCCCCATGTGTGTCATAGTGCCAAGAACCCTCTGTTTCATGTTGCCCAGGACCCCTTGTGTCATGGTGTAGGAGCCCCCTGTGTGTCATAGTGCCAAGAACCCTCTGTTTCATGTTGCCTAGGCCCCTTGTGTCATGGCGTAGGAGCCCCATGTGTGTCATAGTGCCAAGAACCCTCTGTTTCATGTTGCCCAGGCCCCTTGTGTCATGGTGTAGGAGCCCCATGTGTGTCATAGTGCCAAGAACCCTCTGTTTCATGTTGCCCAGGACCCCTTGTGTCATGGTGTAGGAGCCCCATGTGTGTCATAGTGCCAAGAACCCTCTGTTTCATGTTGCCTAGGCCCCTTGTGTCATGGTGTAGGAGCCCCATGTGTGTCATAGTGCCAAGAACCCTCTGTTTCATGTTGCTCAGGCCCCCTTGTGTCATGGTGTAGGAGCCCCTTGTGTGTCATAGTGCCAAGAACCCTCTGTTTCATGTTGCCCAGCCCCCCTTGTGTCATGGTGTAGGAGCCCCATGTGTGTCATAGTGCCAAGAACCCTCTGTTTCATGTTGCCCAGGCCCCTTGTGTCATGGTGTAGGAGCCCCATGTGTGTCATAGTGCCAAGAACCCTCTGTTTCATGTTGCCCAGGCCCCTTGTGTCATGGTGTAGGAGCCCCATGTGTGTCATAGTGCCAAGAACCCTCTGTTTCATGTTGCCCAGGACCCCTTGTGTCATGGTGTAGGAGCCCCATGTGTGTCATAGTGCCAAGAACCCTCTGTTTCATGTTGCCTAGGCCCCTTGTGTCATGGTGTAGGAGCCCCATGTGTGTCATAGTGCCAAGAACCCTCTGTTTCATGTTGCTCAGGCCCCCTTGTGTCATGGTGTAGGAGCCCCTTGTGTATCATAGTGCCAAGAACCCTCTGTTTCATGTTGCCCAGCCCCCCTTGTGTCATGGTGTAGGAGCCCCATGTGTGTCATAGTGCCAAGAACCCTCTGTTTCATGTTGCCTAGGCCCCTTGTGTCATGGTGTAGGAGCCCCATGTGTGTCATAGTGCCAAGAACCCTCTGTTTCATGTTGCCTAGGCCCCTTGTGTCATGGTGTAGGAGCCCCATGTGTGTCATAGTGCCAAGAACCCTCTGTTTCATGTTGCCTAGGCCCCTTGTGTCATGGTGTAGGAGCCCCTTGTGTGTCATAGTGCCAAGAACCCTCTGTTTCATGTTGCCTAGGCCCCTTGTGTCATGGTGTAGGAGCCCCATGTGTGTCATAGTGCCAAGAACCCTCTGTTTCATGTTGCCTAGGCCCCTTGTGTCATGGTGTAGGAGCCCCATGTGTGTCATAGTGCCAAGAACCCTCTGTTTCATGTTGCCTAGGCCCCTTGTGTCATGGTGTAGGAGCCCCTTGTGTGTCATAGTGCCAAGAACCCTCTGTTTCATGTTGCCTAGGCCCCTTGTGTCATGGTGTAGGAGCCCCATGTGTGTCATAGTGCCAAGAACCCTCTGTTTCATGTTGCCCAGCCCCCCTTGTGTCATGGTGTAGGAGCCCCATGTGTGTCATAGTGCCAAGAACCCTCTGTTTCATGTTGCCTAGGCCCCTTGTGTCATGGTGTAGGAGCCCCATGTGTGTCATAGTGCCAAGAACCCTCTGTTTCATGTTGCCTAGGCCCCTTGTGTCATGGTGTAGGAGCCCCATGTGTGTCATAGTGCCAAGAACCCTCTGTTTCATGTTGCCTAGGCCCCTTGTGTCATGGTGTAGGAGCCCCTTGTGTGTCATAGTGCCAAGAACCCTCTGTTTCATGTTGCCTAGGCCCCTTGTGTCATGGTGTAGGAGCCCCATGTGTGTCATAGTGCCAAGAACCCTCTGTTTCATGTTGCCTAGGCCCCTTGTGTCATGGTGTAGGAGCCCCATGTGTGTCATAGTGCCAAGAACCCTCTGTTTCATGTTGCCTAGGCCCCTTGTGTCATGGTGTAGGAGCCCCTTGTGTGTCATAGTGCCAAGAACCCTCTGTTTCATGTTGCCTAGGCCCCTTGTGTCATGGTGTAGGAGCCCCATGTGTGTCATAGTGCCAAGAACCCTCTGTTTCATGTTGCCCAGCCCCCCTTGTGTCATGGTGTAGGAGCCCCATGTGTGTCATAGTGCCAAGAACCCTCTGTTTCATGTTGCCTAGGCCCCTTTGCTTCATGGGACAGCACTGTCTGTGTATCATGGAGTGGAGCCCCCTCACGATGCACAGGACCCTGTGTTTCATGGGGTAGCACCTACTGTCAGCACTCTTTGTATCTTGGCATTGACACGTGGAGTTGTCCTGCACCAAGACCCTGTGAGGTTGAGCTCTAGAGTCTGACCTTTGACCTAAGTTGTAACTTGACGCATTGAGGATATTCAATTTTACGCTTTTTATTTAAGGTGTCAGGGTGGTCGAGGTTTGTTATAGTGTTCCCCGATACTTGTTTGGGTCCCAGGGATCTTTTTCTTTTCTTCACCTCCTTCGGGTCACTTTCTCTGCCCTCTCAGGGATATTGGGCTTTGCTCACCCTTCCATACCCAGTGATATAGCGCCTTGCTCATTAGTCTGCACCTGGGAATATAGTGCACTGTTCACTCTCGCAGGGATAGAGTGCGCTGCTCCCCCGTCTGCTCCCAGGGATAGAGTGCCCTGCTTCCCCCATCTGCTCCCAGGGATAGAGTGCCCTTCTCCCCCATCTGCTGCCAGGGATGGAGTGCCCTGCTTCCCCCATCTGCTCCCAGGGATGGAGTGCCCTGCTCTCCGTCTGCTCCCAGGGATGGAGTGCCCTGCTCTCCGTCTGCTCCCAGGGATGGAGTGCCCTGCTCTCCGTCTGCTCCCAGGGATAGAGTGCCCTGCTTCCCCCATCTGCTCCCAGGGATAGAGTGCCCTTCTCCCCAACTGCTCGCAGGGATAGAGTGCCCTGCTCCCCCGTCTGCTCGCAGGGATAGAGTGCCCTTCTCCCCCGGCTGCTCGCAGGGATAGAGTGCCCTGCTCCACCGTCTGCTCGCAGGGATAGAGTGCCCTTCTCCCCCCATCTGCTGCCAGGGATGGAGTGCCCTGCTCTCCGTCTGCTCCCAGGGATGGAGTGCCCTGCTCTCCGTCTGCTCCCAGGGATAGAGTGCCCTGCTCTCTGTCTGCTCGCAGGGATAGAGTGCCCTGCTCCCCCGCCTGCTCGCAGGGATAGAGTGCCCTGCTCCCCATCTGCTCGCAGGGATAGAGTGCCCTGCTCCCCATCTGCTCGCAGGGATAGAGTGCCCTGCTCCCCCATCTGCTTGCAGGGATAGAGTGCCGTGCTCCCCCATCTGTTCGCAGGGATAGAGTGCCGTGCTCCCCCCGTCTGCTCGCAGGGATAGAGTGCCCGGCTCCCCATCTGCTCCCAGGGATAGAGTGCCCTGCTTCCCCCATCTGCTCGCAGGGATAGAGTGCCCTTCTCCCCCGTCTGCTCGCAGGGATAGAGTGCCCTTCTCCCCCGTCTGCTCACAGGGATAGAGTGCCCTGCTCCCCATCTGCTCGCAGGGATAGAGTGCCCTGCTCCACCGTCTGCTTGCAGGAATAGAGTGCCCTTCTCCCCCCATCTGCTCCCAGGGATGGAGTGCCCTTCTCCCCCCATCTGCTCCCAGGGATGGAGTGCCCTTCTCCCCCGTCTGCTCGCAGGGATGGAGTGCCCTGCTCCACCGTCTGCTCGCAGGGATAGAGTGCCCTTCTCCCCCCATCTGCTGCCAGGGATGGAGTGCCCTGCTCTCCGTCTGCTCCCAGGGATGGAATGCCCTGCTCTCCGTCTGCTCCCAGGGATAGAGTGCCCTGCTCTCTGTCTGCTCCCAGGGATAGAGTGCCCTGCTCTCTGTCTGCTCGCAGGGATAGAGTGCCCTGCTCCCCCGCCTGCTCGCAGGGATAGAGTGCCCTGCTCCCCGCCTGCTCGCAGGGATAGAGTGCCCTGCTCCCCATCTGCTCGCAGGGATAGAGTGCCCTGCTCCCCCATCTGCTTGCAGGGATAGAGTGCCGTGCTCCCCCATCTGCTCGCAGGGATAGAGTGCCGTGCTCCCCCCGTCTGCTCGCAGGGATAGAGTGCCCTGCTCCCCATCTGCTCCCAGGGATAGAGTGCCCTGCTTCCCCCATCTGCTCGCAGGGATAGAGTGCCCTTCTCCCCCGTCTGCTCGCAGGGATAGAGTGCCCTTCTCCCCCGTCTGCTCGCAGGGATAGAGTGCCCTGCTCCACCGTCTGCTCGCAGGGATAGAGTGCCCTGCTCCACCGTCTGCTTGCAGGAATAGAGTGCCCTTCTCCCCCCATCTGCTCCCAGGGATGGAGTGCCCTTCTCCCCCCATCTGCTCCCAGGGATGGAGTGCCCTTCTCCCCCATCTGCTTCCAGGGATCGAGCGCCCTTCTCCCCCCATCAGCTTCCAGGGATAGAGTGCCCTTCTCCCCCCATCTGCTTCCAGGGATAGAGTGCCCTGCTCTCTGTCTGCTCGCAGGGATATAGTGCCCTGCTCCCCCGTCTGCTCGCAGGGATAGAGTGCCCTGCTCCCCCGTCTGCTCGCAGGGAGAGAGTGCCCTGCTCCCCCGTCTGCTCCCAGGGATAGAGTGCTCTAATCACTCTTCAGGGCCTTAGCCTTCCCCTTGATCGAAACCTTCATATTCAGGTCCTCACTGGGTCTTGCAATCCGTGCATGCCGTTCAGATAGCACAGTGAGCTAAGCGTTCGCTCCTAATATCTGTGCGCAGCCTGTTGTGGCAGGTTCAAATCCCGGCAGGGTCTGCCTTTCATCCTTTCATTCTTTTCTCATTGTTACTATATTTGCCTTTCCCTCCCATGCTCCCTCCCCGTTGCCCTCTGGCTGTTTTGAAACACAATTCCTTGATGTACAAGCACCTTACAAATGCACAATAAAACAATAAAGAAAACATTCTTCCGAGGTTGATAAATTGCACCCCACTCTGTGGGGTTCTAATGTCTTCTGTTATTGGAGATCTCTGAGACCCATGGGTGTGTAGCGCTATATGAGAAATACATTAGTATTATTATTATTATTATTATTATTATTTCACTCCAGATCCTACAGCTGTCCCAGCAGGCTTCCTCCCCTCACTGAGTCTTACCATCTGGTCTTCCAAACCCAGGTCTTATTGCCAGCACAGACGACTTCCTCTTTGCTCCTCCAATTTCCCTTGTTAACACCAGAACTCGCCTTCTCTGTACCACAACATTCCCTTCTATTCTTGTCCTGGGTCGCTGGCCCTTCTATAGCGCTTGGACTGACTAGCTTCCAGCTGATTGACCAGGGCGGTCGCATGCCTGCTCTAGGCATGCTCCATGGCAGGCATGGTTTGCAGTCCTGTGTTCATGGGGGAAATCATTGACTAGGGGCGATGCCATCTTGGATCCCACTTCAGTTGTGTTTGTTGCTGGCTTGCAAGGAACTGCTGGTCTATGCCCATCATAGGCTAGCAAAGTTTCCTCCTCTGAATTTCTTTTTGGTATCGTCCTACTACAAACAGCTCAGTGCATGTATTACGCATTAGTCCTTGTTAGTGAGAATTCCCAATTCTGTGCTAATTCCCTTCAACCTTGGAGACCCCCAGCTCTTTTGCTGGACTTTAGGACCCTTTGATTTTAACCCTGGAGTGAGTGAGACCTTTTACTCACCCTCGTCTGTGTTTTGACCTGATTTGGATTATGTGTTTCCTTTGGTTTTGGGGTCTGGCAAACTTCACATGCATCTGTTTTTTGTGTGGTGACACACAGCACCTTCAGTGCAGTGTCACAGATAAATCCTTTAGATTTCTCATACGGTTTAAATACCTTTTCTTGTGAGAACTACAGTTCCTAAAAGTAGAAAAGTGAAATTGACTTTGCTTACCTTTTCTCTTTGTAGGTCCAGCACACACCATTTTATGTGGAGTGCTGGGGGGTTACTTAATAGCCCCTTATCCTACCGACTCATGTAACATTTCCTATGTTACCCTCACTACTTTAAATGGCTGGTGGCAGCGGGTTAATTTTCCTACCATTGTGCTTTTCTACCACAGGCTGAATCCTCAACTGCAGTATGGCACCCATCGGTGACCATTTTGTCAAAATGGCCCTGGTCGTCTTTTTTTTTGCCATTTTCTGTTTGTGAGGTCTTTCTTGGGGTTTTACTCTGCGCGCTGAGCCAGGTTTGAGCCCTTTGTTCGTTTTGCCTTTGGCGGCTTCAGTCCTGAAACCCGCCTCTGGCTCCAGTGTGTCTGGAAGGGCAGGAAGTGAGGGAGGTTCCCAAAACTCCCCTGTCCTTTGTCTTTAGGAATGTCTGAATGCACCCAGTCCTGATTGGTTGGCTGATGTCCTTTCAGGACAGCCACCCTGCTGTTTGAGTGACATGCTAGGCTGTGCATGAATGGGAGAAACCTGCATTAAGGTGAAGGTTTTGGGACTAGAGGCAGAGTCGACCACTGGGAAGAACACCCGACGAAGAAACCGTGAACAAAGCTTGCTGCATCCTCCTGGATATTTGAATTGCCCGGGGAAGCCCTGCTGCTGTGCTGAAACTCCTTTTTCTGATCGACAAGAGAAGCTCTGGAAGGGACAACTCCTCCCTTTGGTTTAGTGGGACCAACTAACCCAGAGATGAACTCCACTGGACCATCTCCCCCGACTGGCTGTACTTCTTCGCTGCTGCAGGAACCGAGGGCCAGGGGTCGAGAAATGTGTAGTTGAGAGCAATGTCTGCAATCCGGCCAGATGCTCCAGGAGTCCCCCCAGGACCCTCCAGAAGCAGGACGACATGAGCTCGAGTCCCCTCACCAGAGTGCAGGACTCAAGGAGTGAAGGAAGACCAAGAGGTATCCAAGATCTGCAGTGGTGCTGTTTACCGCGTGCTGAAACCGCAAAGTGCTGCGGATCTGAAAGGAGCCCATAGCTACCGCCGACTTCCAAATTGCTGCCGCAGGAGTTCTCCAGACGTCCTCCCTCATGTCCCCACGACTGAGGCCCAGGATCTGCATCGCTACAACAGGACAGAAGCCAGCTGGACCACTCTTCTTCAAACCAGAGGTACTTTTCAGACTTTGGGTACTTACCCCAATGTCTTTAGCTTTGCTCTTCTCAGTTGAGACTTGCAGTGGCTACTTTTGTTAGAGTTGATTTCAACTCTGCTCTCCACAAGTGTAACAACTTCTGATCCTATAATGATTTTCTACAAAAAGTCTCTAACTTTGTGCAAGACTTTTTACCTACGAAGTGCTTCAGCTCCATAGACACTGCTCCAATTGACTTTGGCTGTCCTGGCACCCTGCAGACATTTAGTCCATTGACCTTGATATTTTCTGTCCCTCAGAGGTGATAACTTGGTTTTAGACTGTTATTGCTGGGAAAGGTTTTGTCTAGACTTCATTGGAAGATTTAAGTATACTCGCATGCCCCGAGACCCTGTTTATCCTTTTTCCTTCCTTTAACCTTTCCTCTGTGCAACCTCAGAATCTGCAAAGTAGAACTAGTGATAGATAAATGCCATTATTGTCCTTGTGAATGAAGTCACCTCCGGGTAGAGGAAGCGTGTAAAAAGCACCTCTAAAGAGTGTCTACTAAGCTTTTGCTGATTCTGGAAAAGTATTGTAAAGTATATTTGATCATATATTGCCCTTTTTAAAGAATGCTTATTTATAAACTGAAGCTAAATAAATAAATAAATAAATAAATAACTATTTATAACTAAAACCTTGAGTGTAAGTGTTACTTGGCTACTTGTATTTGCGAATTGCATTGCTACAGCTCTACAGCTCACATTTACCCCTCTTGAGATAAGCCTGGCTGCTCAGTCCCACTACCAACTTGTGTAGTACATGCCACGTTTCCCTTGTTTTTAATGGATGCTGCAGGTGATTCCGTTTCCCTTGGGCTGGCAACTGTGAGGGAGGCATGAGTTCTCTCCTCCCCAGTGTTCCTGGTAGTGTGACAAGTAAGCTTACTGCTGCCACTCAGGTTATGAAATGGCGGAGGGGTTATTGTTTCCCTAGACTGTCCCCTTTGGTGGATGTAAAACACATATGCGTGTTATCCCAGTATTCTCCAATATTATCCTGAGTTCATATCTGTAAGCGAGTCCAGACCGAGTTTTCCTGTTCTGGGAAAGAGTTATTATGGTAGATGTAGTGCCTTTCTTGTTGGTTTGTTAGCATGCTTTGGGCGTGCTGGCACAGGGACATGTTTTCCAGCCTTCTTCCTGGCATAGGCGACCTTAGTGGGTCTTGTGTATGGTCCACACCCTCCCGGTTCCAAAATTCCCCTCCATGGATCTAGTCCATGTTTAGGCTTTGTTCAAGGGAGGAACTATTGGACATGTTGTTTATTATATTTATTTATTTTTACATTTATTAAGTGCACACAGACCTTGGGAACCGAGGTGTCGTTACAACCAGTTACACTCAAGTTACACTCAAGTTATGTTATGGGAGGAGCAGAAATATACAGAAGTCCGGTGGCTTTGATGAACTGCCAGGTTTTCAGTGCCTTTCTGAAGGACCAGTAGGATTGTTCCGCTCTTGGGTGTGGTAGGAGAGTTCCATTGGTTGGCTGCTACAGACGGGAAGCTTGCACCACCACTTTTCGCACGTTTGGATTTGGGTTGAACAGGTCTGTGGGTGTAAGCCCTTCTTATAGGTCTGGTGGACTGGGCCTTCGTGAATCTTTGAGGCCGGTGGAGTGGAGTGGAATCAGACCGGCATCTGTGTGTGATAGATACGTTTTAAAGATGATCCTTTCCTTGACTGGCAGCCAGTGGCGTTTCTTCTTGCCTCGGATATGTTCTCTCTTTTAGGAATGTTGAGTGCCGCTCAGGTAGCATTGTACTGGATCACTTGGAGCTTCCTGATGTTGTGCGCCGATGTACCAGCGAAGAGAGCATTGCAGTAGTCTAACCTAGCTCCATTGAGGGCTCTTGCAATGATGAGGCAGCTGTTTGGGGCTAGGAATGGTCTGGCGGCATTAATTAACTTGATAGTGTATGCAGCTGAAGTTGCGATGGCGTTGACCTGGCGTGTCAAGGAGATGGTGGCATTGAGGTAAACGCCTAGGGTCTTCACAGATGCAGAGACAGGGATCCGAAGCCCCTCAATACTGAAGTTGGCATATTGGGGGCTGAGTTTCTTGATTACAGATGGAGGCCCTATCACAAGGGATTGGTGTTTGACCCGGGATATGCTTCTACTGCTGACATCTGCTTTTGTGGACCGGGGAATAACATTTCCAGGTTGAGGTGGCGAAGTCAGTGTGGTCACTTTGCACATCTTGCAGCCATCTTGTTTCAGGGAGGCAGAGTGGTCCTAATACCTGCTAGATGGGCACTTTGCTGAAGGCAGTGCAGTACAGTGGAATTTCTGAGGCTCACTTGAAGGGATGGGGTTTCACCTCACGATAGTAGGTGCCGCCCTTATTCTCCACCGTTGTCTGTTGCCATCTTTAGACTTGGTGCCCCTCCACATCATTATTGCCGGACCTGTGCCCTAGCAAATCCTCTAGTGAATTAATTAGGGCAGTTTCTCTGCCGGCTTGCCTTCCCGGTTTCTTCGGTGGTGACTTGTAGGCTGCATGCACCCAATATGTTGTGAAGTGTTACCCCCTGTGGGCAGACCCTGCAATTGTGCTGTTCTTGCCCTCCTGTTTCATTTGTCTTGGAATGTGGTCTAGAGTTTTTTGATGGGCCTTGGCACCCCGTCAGACGTCTGTGACCCCTGCTGCCAAGTCCCCACATATGGACCTCTACTCTTCTGTCTGAAGGCGGTCTGGTCCAGTCAGAGGCGTCTTGGTTTTCAAGCCCTTTTCTCTTGATTTTGATTGTCCTGCTTACATTGTTTTCTTCATCATATTCTTGTCGGTACTTCATGCCTAGATTCCTATGGATGGTGGTACACTCTCGAAAAAATCCAATCAAATCCAGCCCCCTTGTCACAATTCGCTCCCTTCGCTTTTGTTCCCACTCCTTGAGGCATGGTTTGGGGACAGTGCCCTATTGGACGTACCGTCTGAACCCTACGACAAAGTGCTGCAGTGATTTGGGAGCTCTAAACCTGAATTTTCAATTTCACTTCCATTCTGGATACATTTCAGGCTTTTGGCAGCCAGAATGCTCCTTTATTCAGAAAACCATGCATCCCAGCATGCTTTGGCCGCTGCTTCATCTCCATCCTTGTAAAATGAGATTGGTTGGAAGATGCAGGTACTAGCAAGCATCACACCCTAGCTGTGTGCTCGTAAGCCGGCTTTAAAAGCTTCAGTCTTCTTCAGTCCAGCACTTTATTCATAAAGCGCACCTGGATATTTGGAAAACCGATATCAGTAGCCCAGAGGGGTGTGATACCCTCTTGATAAAGGTACGGGCCGAAGTGACAATAACAGTCAATATTTTGTTAATGTTCAGGCTCCCCACAATTATGAAAGATTTTGCAACCCAATTGGGTAGCTTGATTTTACCAATGTTCAAATGGTCCTCTAAATGTATGTTGATGGGAGACTTAAACTTGTGGAAAGACAATAAAAATGACACACAAGCCTTAGCATTAGAGAACATGTTAACTAGCATGGGGCTCACCCTGTATGTGTGTAAAGACTGGAGAGGGGTGTCTGTACTTCTGCTCTCTATATGGCAGAGGACAGGCACATAGGACCGCAGCCAAGATTCTCTATTATTGGTATGTGGTCGAGCAATCAAGGCCTAGCTTCTCAGGAGGTGATGCAGGCGGGTTCTTAAGTACAGTGTAGTCCCCAAGCACGCACAAAGGAATGTCCGCACACTGTATTAGTTAAAACACAGTCTTTATATAATTAATATTCAAGGTTATGTACAATATCACGTTAACTCACTTTGTACTCGGTTATCTATTATGGCAAATATACAGTTCTACGTGGTACCACCATTACTATTAGATCTCTTTAAAGTGCATCAACTGTACGGTTAAATGTCACACAAATCAGTTTGTAAAGGAAACCAACAATAGATATAAGAGGAAAGCAGTTGGTTAGAACAATTGGCAGAATACTGGCCCTGCTACTGAGACACAGTTCTGTGTGGAGATCCCCCCCCCACCTGGGCAACCTGTAGAATAAAGATATATCACAAGCCCAGTCCATATATTGTTCACAAGAGTCTTTCCAATAGTTCAGCAACCCCAAAGTACCTGGTGTTGTAGAGTTCCTCATTGGTAAATCCACAGCCCTTCTTGAATGCACTCCCTTTAAGGCAGGAGCCACGGGTCGTCGAACGTCTGACGATGAACACGGGGAACTACGGGGTGAAGTGGCAGCTTCGTTCCTAGCGGTGCTTGTCGACGGGGAAGTGTAGACATCCTGCAAGGAAGAGGCGTGCGGGGCGCCTCGATGTTGATAGTTCTGGACTGCAAAGAGTTTGAAGAACTGTGTCCCAGTCAGGGCGTTGAGTCGTGGGCATCTCTGTGGTCTTTGAGTGGCGGGAAACCCACCGGTGGATGCTCCTCAGCGCATCGACGGCATGGCCTTCTCCGGCGGGATAAGGCGGGCGGTGGTGCAGACGAGAGCGTCCTTGGATCAAATTAAGTTCTTAGGCAACGGGAGCACGGCGGCTCCGGTCAGCGATGGCGGTCGTCGACGGTGGCAGACAACAGTCCAGGCGCTTCTCTTTGGGATTCCGCGGCAGACCCCGTTCCCCGGCCGGCAGTCTGTCCTAGGTCTGTCTACCAGGGAGCTTTGGCAAAGATCAGCTGGTGCACGATGTCCCTCGTAGCTCGGGAAGAGGGCACCTTACCAGGTCCTCTCTGGGTCAGTCCTTGGAGACACAGCAGCTTTCAGATTGATGAAGGGCAACAGCAATTCTTCTCTTCCAGCAGGGCTTCGAGGTTAAGCTTCTGAACATGATTCCTAGCAGTGAGAGGTCCCCAGATATACTGTTGATCTCCCATTTATTCTGCTGGGTCACACTCAAGCATCCAATCACTGCAAAGGGCATTCATGCAGGCAGGCAGTCAATCAGGTGCATAGTGAATTCAGGCCATTCACTTCTCTCAAGACACTCACAACAATGTATGTGTATTTGGACAAGTACCCAGCCATTCAACACTCCACACTGCATGCATACCAGTTTCAGGCAGGACTGTCTCAGTCATTGTGTCAAACACCATATACTAGACATCCACAACACAGAATGCGTGTTCGTCACATACTCCATTCACCCAGGTCCCACCCACAGGGTGTACCCACAACATACAGTCACTGGGAAGGCCCAGCCAGTCTGGCCTGGACTTCACAACAACACCATATATGGAACTTCCACCCAACAGCCAGTCAGGAGGAAGGGACAGAGTCAGGGCTTCCCAGGACTTTGTGAAAACAAGGTAACAGGCAATAGAAAGCAAGAGGCCACAGGGGCCATCTTGTTTCCGATCAGGAATCAACTGATTCCAATGGCAGGGCCTGGGTATCCCAAAATGGAGGATACTCAGAGCACCTGTCAAATTCAGCATGGAGCTGCCACCAGCCCATGCCCTGCTCTGTGTGCCACACACAGGTGCCCAAAAACATACACTAGGGGCACAGGATTGTACCCCCACCCATGGGTGCCATAAGGGTATCCGATGGGTCTGTACACCAAAAGAGAGAGCTGCACCACCAGGAGTCCCACATGAACTCCTGCATGGAAAACACGACAGAACACACGATAAAAGGCAGTAAAGGACAAGGATACTGAGGCCCTGTCCCTCCGATGCATTTCCAGCATCACAATGTGGAAGAACCCACACATATAAAAGGCAACATACTAGACTGGATTGCGACATGCAATATCCAACTAAGTAAATCGAACATTACACCCTGCCCTTGGTCCGACCACTTTTATATTCATTTCCCCATGCTTCCTGCTCCAGCATACTCCCACCCCCCTCCCAGCCGTTGACCCGATTGGCTCATGCATCTAGTGCTGCTTTCCCAGCGAGGCACTAGGCCTGCTCGTGGAAGAATTTCTCCATTTGCTGTCGAATTCAAAGGTGAGCGAGATCTACCTTGGGCTCTTAAATTGTAATAGCCACGTTTGTTGGCTTACATTGTTTGTATGTGCTCGGTGCGCAATGGTATCTCCCCATGATTCCTGCTCCAGCATACTCCCGCCTCACTCCCAGCCCGACCCGATTGGCTCATGCATCTAGTGCTGCTTTCCCAGCGAGGCACTACGCCTGCTCGTGGAAGAATTTCTCCATTTGCTGGCGAATTCAAAGGTGAGTGAGAGCTACCTTGGGCTCTTAAATTGTAATAGCCACGTTTGTTGGCTTACATTGTTTGTATGTGCTCGGTGCGCAATGGTATCTCCCCATGATTCCTGCTCCAGCATACTCCCGCCTCACTCCCAGCCCGACCCGATTGGCTCATGCATTTAGTGCTGCTTTCCCAGTGAGGCACTAGGCCTGCTCGTGGAAGAATTTCTCCATTTGCTGGCGAATTCAAAGGTGAGTGAGAGCTACCTTGGGCTCTTAAATTGTAATAGCCACGTTTGTTGGCTTTGATTGTTTGTATGCGCTCGGTGCGCAATGGTTTCTCCCCATGCTTCCTGCTCCAGCATACTACCGCCCCCCTCCCAGCCATTGACCCGATTGGCTTATGCATCTAGTGCTGCTTTCCCAGCAAGGCACTAAGCCTGCTCGTGGAAGAATTTCTCCATTCTCGCGCCTCCTCCACTTCGCTGCCTGCTGCCCTGGTGAGTAGAATATGCTTTTGAGACCCTCTGGGCCTCTGCTCCACCTAAGAAGCTGCATTTTGTTTGCGCCCCAGTGTCTTTGGTGCCCCTCCTCGGCTTCTGTTCCCCAGCCCTCCCTCGCTTCCTGACTTCCTCCACTGCCCGCCTCCCACCGTCCCTGATTGGCCATCCTGGCCCACAACACCGGCCTGATTGGCACCTGAATCAAATCAGCTGGGCCTACCGACCTGTGCCCTCTTCCTGATTCTCCTTCCCTCCCAGCCCCCTGCTCCCATTGGTCCTCTCGGCCCTCATCACCGCTCCTCCCAGGGCAGCCCTCTGCCTGTGCAGCCCTACGGCTAAGGGCCCCAAGGCAAAGGGCGGCTCCTACAGAGGCGGCTCCAAGATGTGTCTGCCACTGTCAGCAGGGGAAGCCAAGGAAGCCAGCAGCTAACAGACACCAACAAAAACTATAAGTGTGGCATGGGTGGGGTGTAGAGCAATTACTCTACACCAGAAAACTCCTCCCACTCTACCTTACCATCCCATAACATAGACTGCCATAGACTTAGCCCATGCATACCTAGAAAGTTGTGTGACCACCAGCTGGATATCAACCATGACAGTGTTTGAAAGGTTGCCTTGCACTGCATCCTAACATACTAGTCAATGTTAACAAGAATCGCACCTGGAGAGAATTGGGGACTCTGGCCTGCGTCGCATCTAGACAGAATTGTGAATGTTAGCATGTGTCACACTTAGAATTGAGAACATTAGCCTGCACCGCATCTAGACAGAATTGTGAATGTTGGCATGTGTCACACTTAGAATTGAGAACATTAGCCTGCACCGCATCTAGACAGAATTGTGAATGTTGGCATGTGTCACACTTAGAATTGAGAACATCAACCTGTACCGTATCTAGACAGAAGTGTGAATGTTGGCATGTGCCACACTTAGAATTGAGAACATCAGCCTACGTTGTATTTAGACAGGATTGTGAATGCTAGTGTGTGCCACACTTAGACGGACTTCCTAACTTCGCCCTGCGTCGCATCTAGATAATATCATGAAGGTTAGAGAGTGCCACACCTAAATGGAACTATGAAGATTATCAAGCACAACACTTAGAAGGAAATGAGAATGTTAGCACTTGGATAGAATTGTGATGTGAACATTGGTCTGTGCGGTATCTGGATAATATTGTGACGATTGGTGAGTGCCACACTCAGACTGAATGGAGTAGGTCAGAGGATGCTACACTTAAACAGAACTGTGAATGCTTGCATGTTAAATGTCACATAACCCACTAACCAATATAAACTCAAACTCTATGCACACTTAAAAAAAATCTCACAGAACCATCTCTTGCACAACAAGCTGCACGCACTTCACCACACTGCAACAACACATAAGTCGCACCAACAGCACACACGGACTGACACCGATCCAATACTCGCACCAAAGCTCAGCACCCAGTGTCTACCGAGTTGAAGCTGCCAACAGTACACTACTCCTCTCACTATCCTACTCCCTCTTCACCTTACTAATCCATCCCACCTTCTCATTTACAGATCCTCCAGAGCGCCTGGGGACCAATTCCGTTGGTGGCAGTGCGCTACATAAGTACCGTTAACATAACATAACATTTCACTATACATTGAGCCAATAAAATCAAGCCACTAACAGATGCTAAAACCTGGATCATTTCGAGAAATAGTGGGAAGGTGAAGTCAGAGAATGTGCAGGAATGGATTTGACCTCTTATAAAGAATCTCCCCAATGTGCAGACCGCTGTACAATTAACAACATCCTATCAAAAGTCGATGGATAATGCGATGAATGCACCCGTTCCACTTAAAACGAGACTGGTGGTACCCAAGAAAAGTAACGCATGGTTCTCTCCTGAGTTGAGGACCCTTAGAAAGAGTAAAAGGAAAGGCTTCTACTTATGGAGACACTCCCAATTAGATAGTGACAAATTATTATATAGTAGTAATGCCCCAAAATATAAAATTGCGCTGACACAGGCTACAAAAAAGGATTGCTTTAAATCTAGAATAGAGAAGGCATAACATGATTCTAGGAACTATTCACAATATTGAAGGAACTGGAAATGCGCATGGATAACACTTCTGAGAAGCCTGGTATTCCTCTGCTCAGGACGCCATGCTAGAGAAATTAGAGGGTATAAAAAGTAAAATACAGAAGGATAGGCAAATTATTGATGCTAAAGACCCGAGAGTACATGATAGCTGTACAGGTGATATAGTGTTCCCACAAACGCCTGTACCCACTTTTAATGTTAGAACCATATCGGAAGAAGGACCCAGTATAATTCTAAACAAGCTCAAACCAACAAAGTGTAAGGGAGATATATACCCAGCAGTGCTGGTAAAGGTATGTTCAGACTCTCTTTTTAGTATTTTTACAAAAATTGTGAACACTTCACGGAGTGAATACCATTTGCACAGAGATCTCAAAAGCGCATGGATAACTCTGCTCATGCAAAAACTTGGCTTAGACACAAATATATCAGGAAACTATAGACCTATCTCAAATTCCCTATTTTTGCTGATGATTTTGGACAGGGTGGCCTACCAGCAAATATTGGAACACCTGACAAAACACATTGTCCTTAATAAATGGCAGTCAGGTTTCAGACCAGGTTTTAACACTGAACTGGCACTCCTGGATTTGAAGCCGAATATGTTGCATAACGTGGATAATGGCCAAGCTATGCTGCCGATGGTATACGATCTGTCAGCTGCTTTTGATTTGGTGGAACACCTCCTCCTATTGCATAGATTGAAGGAAGTTGCCAACTTTAGCGAAGATGCAGTGGCATGGATACACTCTTTCCTGGAGGGTAGATCGGTCAGGGTCTGCAGTCAAGGTGCAGAAGCCTGCCCAGTACCTCTTCCGTATGGTGTACCACAGGGTGTCTGTTTGTCTCCATCATTGTATAATAAGTTCACAGCCCCCCTATGTAAGGATATTTGCTCCTCTAACTATGCCGCTGATACGCAGTGCATCATCCGCCTATCAGGCGACTATGTTGAGGATACGCGGGTGATCCAGGAGATATTTGATCTCATTCAAAAGGGGATGGTGGAGAATGGGGTTGCGCTACATAACGATAAAACTGAACCAGTGATCGTAGGTACGAGTTCCAGAATTGCCAGGCTAGGAAGTGAATATTTGGAGATCTGTATAGCAGATTGAGTGTTTTAATATTTTTGGGAGGAATTTTACAGAGTTTATCTTGATCAAAACCTTAATATGAGAACGCACGTGAGCAATCTGATGTCTACTTCATCATATTATATAAGACTCCTATCTCATATAAGAACATATCTCTCCTTCAAGGCGATAATCTATACATTTGATGATACCTACGGCTCCTTCACAATTGATGGTAATACCATCAACACATCTAAGGAAGTAAAAAGCGTAGGCATCTATCTCAGCCCTCACACTAAAAAGGCAAGTCAATGCTACTGCCTCAGCAGCTGCCTACATATCCAAGCTCACTATCGCTTGCAGACCATTCCTGTCCACAGCCAGCTACACAACTCTAGCCAGAGCTCTGATCCTATCCAGACTGGATTATTGCAGTGCCCTCTACATGGGGGCTACAAAAGCAATATAAAGAACTCCAACTGATTCAGAGCAATGCAATAAAATCAGCCTTGAACATTCCCAAAAAGAATGATATCAGCGAGACAAGACGCGCTGCCCACTGGCTGCCGGTACACGACTTTATCCTATTCAGGACCCTCTCCCTGACCCACAAATGCATCACTCACTCAGCTCCCAAATATCTTTCCAACCATGTACACCCACTTCCTGTCCGTTCCTAAGTTCAAACTTCAGAATGCAGGAGGCAACAGTTTTCCAGTACTTGCAGCGAAACACCGGAATGCCTTACCACCCTCTCGCGGGTCCGAGGCCTCATTCTGGGCCTTCCATAAACGCCTGAAAACTCACCTTTTCACTCACACCAGAATAATATACTTAGCCCTACCTAACTTTCTGCCAGTCTACACATCCTTCCCTTGACCTCGTGCACTCACATACTTAGTGTCCTTGTTTAATTTTATCTCTGAACTGCATGTGAATCCGTCTGTTCCAGATAGCATTTCAACAACCGTGCTTGACCTCACAAACAAAGATGAAAGAAATGATCACATTCTAGGAGCAGACACTCCTCGTCATTGCTTCGATTTTTTCGAAGAAGGCACAGATCACCTTCTTCTTCCTCGTCTTCTTCCTCAGAAAGGAGCATAGTCTGTCCAACTAAATCTTCCTCCAAAGAGGAGAGGGAACTCTTTAGGAAGAAAATGTGCAAAATCTTCGAGGATCACGCCCCGACCACCTCGAAGCATAGTGGCCATGCTACGGTCGAAGACAAGCATGATGCCAAGGCAAAAACCTGAGACTACTTGGGAGTCTTCGAATACTCAATGAGATGAGAAATCATTGAAGAAAACCTTGAGTCAAGGGCAAAGTCCCTCGAAGCACAAGAAGCCGTCGACACCATCAATGCCTTCGACGTTGATTCAAAAAACATCAATGCCGATTGTACATTCTTTGACGCCTTTACATCAAAAAAGCCAGGAAAAGGTTTTTAAACCTTTACTTAAAAGGGATTTTTTTCAGGTCCTTGACTTCAATATGTGTGGGTTATGAAACCTCTGATTATACCCCTCCTTGTAGTCTCCAATTGGATACCCCTAGTATTTAAAAAGAATACTAATATACCTGAATGCTTTATTTTAGAAGAGACCAGGGTTAGGGAACTACATGACACTGTACAGACAGCTAGTGGTGTAGACCCCTCCCCAGAACTAGATTTTCGGAAACCAGACCCAGCTGATCATGCAGATGCGTCCTACAGACGCCTAATGTCCCGAGTTGTAGAGTTCCTGGGATGGAGTAGACCAGCTCCTGCATTTGAACAGGACGACCTGACTGATGTATTAGACAAAGGTCCTCAAAATGACCTGATTTTACCATTCCATGTGGCATTGCAAAAAAGGGTGGCACCCATCTGGGAGGCTCCAGAGTCCAGCCCTGCAGTAAACAAAAATGTAACCAAAAAATACAGAACATCCAGTAGCGATCCTGGCTACCTGTCAATTCATCCTACTCCGGAAAGCCTAGTAGTACAGGCAGCTACATCTGCCTCCAAGCAAGCTACGTACACTACGTACCCAACCCTACCCCCTGATAGGGATGACAAATGCATTGACTCTTGGGCAAAGGAAGTCTTTTCTGCTAGCAGAATTGCTTTAAAGTCTGCTAATTCCACATGTGCCCTGACAAAGTTTACATTCACCCTTTGGGACTGCATAGCGTTGGTGGATGATCACATCCCTTAGGGTGAGGAAAGAGATGGCTTCATGAACCTGATAAAGGATGGCAAAGAGGCCATGTGCGAGTCTCTGCAATCAGGTCTGGACACGGCTGATGGCGTCAGCATGGCCATGGCAGCAAGCACTGTCATACGCCGATTTGCATGGTTGAGGAAGTCAGGATTTGCACCGGATGTACAATCCAGACTCCTTAACATGCCCTTTGACGGCTCCCATTTATTTGGAAATAAAGCTGATGAAAGACTTGAAAAGCTGCAGAACTCAAAGGTAGCAGCCAAGTCTTTAAGTGCTGCAGTCAGGCAGCCACAGCCTTTTCACCACAGTGGATCGTCTTGGAGGGTAGGTCTTTTCGCTACTATTCCTCAGTTGGAAGAACGAGAGGAATGGCTGCTGAAGGAGGACAGAGATGTTTCCCTGGTGGTGGACGAGGGAGAGGTGCAAAGCCTGCCCAAGCAGCAGCGCCTTTACCATCGGCCAGTGCTTCACCCGCCTCAAAACCTCTCTGAGGTCTTGACTCACGACACCCTGGTGGGAGGCAGACTGTATCAGCATCTGAAAGAATGGCAAAGTATTACTTCAAATGCATGGGCACTGGAAACAGTAGCCCAGGGTTACTGCCTCCACTTTATACAGAGACCTCTGGTTCATCCACCGGGAAACCATCACTAAATGTTCTAGATCCATTCCTGTTGCAGGAAATGTGGACCCTGCTAGAGAAAGATGCTATAGAACCAGTAAGCTGTGATGGAGAGGAAAAGAGGATGGTATTCTCCCTATTTCCTAATCTCTAAGAAGGACAGAGGACTGAGACCTATCTTGGACTTGAGATACTTCAACAAGTTCCCCAGGAAGGACAAGTTCAAGATGATCACACTTTCTCAGATCCTACAGGCCCTCCAACTCCAGGATTGGATGGTATCATTGGACCTTCCGGATGCTTATTTTCATGTGCCTATCCATTACAAGCACAGGAAGTACCGGAGGTTCGCCATTGGCGGTTCTCGTTATCAGTTTCGAGTTCTGCCATTCGGGCTGACCTCTACCCGAGGGTTTTCACCAAGTGAATGGCAGTGGTGGCAGCACATCTCAGGAGAGCGGGGGATTCATGTCTACCCCTACCTGGACGATTGGCTGATAAGCGCACGTTCACCCAAACAGGCCCACGAACATCTCAGTATTACCTACCACTCCCTCCACAGACTGGGCTTCTCCTTAAATTACAAGAAGTCTCACACGATACCATCTCAGAAACTCCAGTTTATTGGAGCAGCCCTGGATGCATCCTTGGGAAAAGCCTTGCCACCCAAGGTGAGGGCTCAAGACATTGTGCAGATGGTCGCCAAGTTTCAAAGAGCCCAGCGCCTTCTGGCCTTCCGACCTTTTGAGGTTGCTCGGCCTCATGGCATCCTGCATTTCTTTGGTGCCAGAGGCTTGCCTGAGAATGAGATCCCTGAGCTATCCTGTAAGGAAGATAGCTCAGGAGCAACATGCTCGCCTTGGAAGCAAGACGACGCAGAGCAACACAGGTTTGATCCCTGGGTCCGCGCTTAGAATCCTCTGGCTATTAAGCACGCTATAAATAACCTATCATATCATATCCCGTCAATGGGCTCTCAGAACACAGTCTCACAGGATCTTCTGTGGTGGGCCTGAGAGGACAACATTCTGAAAGGAGATCCTTTTTGGTAACCATGGCCGGAGATAACAGTAGTGACGGATGCCCCACTCATGGGGTGGGGAGGCCACGCCAACAATCTGACTGTCAGCGTTCGTTGGTCTCCATCAGAGTCCAAACTACACATCAACCTTTTGGAGCTGTGGGCATTCAGACTAGCGATGAAGTCCTTTCTGCTCTATACGGGGAAAGAATGTCCTGATAATGGCGGACCACACAGTGGCCATGTACTACCTCAACAAGAGAGAAGGCGTAGAGTCACTACCACTGTGCAGAGAAGCAATGCAGCTCTGGTTCTGGGCAATTCATGGAGTCTCTCTATCGGCAGTTCACCTAGCCGGAGAGGACAACATGGTGGCAGATGCTCTGAGCAGGCAGAGCAGTCTCCCATGATTGGGATTTAGCTCAGGAAGTCCTTCAAGAGATCTTCGCCCTTTGAGGAACCCCTCAAGTGGATCTGTTTGCGACCATTGTCATCAGGAAGTGCGAACTGTTTTGCTAGAGGGAATTTACTCCAAGAGTAACTCTAGGGGACGCATTCGCAGTGGACTGGGAATTTCCACTCCTGTACACGTTTCTTCCAGTCACCGTCATTCCTCACATCATCAGGAGGTTGAGAAAGTTCAGGAAATCCATGATCCTAATTGCCCCGGATTTGGCCGGAGGACGTGGTACCCGGACTTTCTGGACATGTCCATCTGCCCTCCAATATGTCTTCCACAAAGAGAGAATCTTCTCTTGCAAGAGGAAGGTCGAGTTCTCCATCCATAGGTCAAGACACTCAACCTTCACGCATGGTTTCTGAAAGGCTGAGATGCTAGGATTGTGATCTCCCGGATGACGTAATGGAGGTTTTGCTTCCGGCCAGAAGGCCTGCAACAAAATCCCTGTACCGCTGCTGTTGGAACAAGTTCTGCAGCTGGTGTAGGGAAAAGGATGTGGACCCTTTTCAATGTGATACACCTATGATGTTATCTTTTCTACTACATTTGGCAACTCTGGGACTCCAGATTGGAACAATCAAGGGTTATCTAGCAGCGCTTTCAATATTCAAGCGCAACTCAGAAGAGGCATCCTATTTCAAAATACCCTTAATAATTCAATTTCTTAAAGGACTCACAAATGTGTTTCCTCCTACACCATTCCATGTACCAACTCGGGACCTTAACTTGGTTTTAAAGTTTTTGACGTGCGCTCCTTTCGAGCCTCTCCATTCCTGCCCTTTAAAAGAATGGTTCGGTCAAAAAATATTATTGTCCCTATGGGTCGGCCATGTGCTTTTAATCATAATTCGATCGATCGTACAAACATTTCCTATGCACCTTACCCGAGTTTTCGTCTGTTGAACACAAGCAAAATCAGGCAGCAGGGCGCGGCTATTTTGTGATAATCCTATCACTTGCCGCATCGCCCTGGGTGACCTGCGTTTGTGGCGCTAAATCATATCCAATCATATCCCCCGCCCCTGAGCCTGACATCACTAGATGCGTACTGCCCATTTCACAACGCCAAAGCACGTCTCGTGTCAATATTCTCTGCGCCTCAGCTAATGACGTGTCGCCATTGGAAACGGCAGGAAGCCTCTTTCCTCGACAAGTATAAACAGACCGTTTCACAACACACAACAGCAGATTTTCTTTTCCATTCCTCTCGCTGTATTTCTTTGCGTATTCTGTGACTCCTTTCTGTGCTCTGGTCAGCTACCTTCGTTGCTTGTAGCCCGTGTGAACAGATACCAGTGCAACCCCTATAAATTATTTTCGTTTCTTTACAACACAATGGCAACAATAATGCCCTACCTGTACGAGCCCGAGTATTCCGAGGAGGAATTACTGGAAAGAGCAAGCTCTGTAGACGATGGGGATTTGGACAACAGTTGGGCGGACGTTTCAACAGATGAAGAGCCTCGGCCTAGTCGCATGGATGGCGTTTCCACATGGTGTACCTGCAATCGGTGCGCGCTAATGCCAACCGAGGTGGAGAACTGCTGCTGCCGAGAAAACTCTGGATGCTTGTCCTACATATTGCAAGGCGATCCACAGCGGCAATGCGTTACCGAGCTGCCAGACTTCACGGCAGTCTGTCTCACACGGTCCGTGTTGAGGATTTTGATGATGCTTATGCACGAACTTCGCGCAACAGTACGCCCTCATAATGCAAGTAACGAGTAAGTGTAGTCTGGTTGTGATGTCAGTTAGGCCACTACTATTTCATGGTTGTCCCCTATATTCTCCTAACTTCAAGATATTGTCATATCCGTTTAGTCTTGCAATTCTCTAGTAATAGTCGCATAAAAGTCGTTCAATATTGTGCAGTGTCTAGTTAGCATTTGTCCTGGCAAAAATGCCATTGCATACAAGAATTGTCATTGACAACCAAGGTTTAATACACTTATCTTGGTCATTTAAAAAACAGATTGTATCTGTCTGTTTCATAGGTGGTACCGGATGGTGGCCTATCGTTCGTACACATGGTGGCTACATGGCAGGCTTGGACACCGCGTTCGACGAGTAATACCCGCCTGTGTCGTTGGCACCATTAGACAAACTTTCCCCAGCGACAGTGGTCAGTACAGGGGATTTTCCCTCGCCGAGCTACAACCAGACCTTTACAATGTGTAGTATTTTTGTGCCATCAAAATAAGAAACTAAATAAAACACAACATATTTTTTATCAATGGTTGTTTAAGTTTTTAAGTGAATCAAGTGTGTTTCCATTCAGCAGTGTTCTGGTGCCTTATCTGCACGCCTCCCGGCCCATCCATCCCACCTCCCACTATCAAACGCAGTTCGCACCAGTGGATGTGTGCTGCCATGGGTGGCTGTCAGGGGCGCAAACGGGCAAGGTGCCAAACAGCATGTACACTTCAAAAGGGATCCCACGCCCAGGGGCCATTGCTCACATGGTCTCCTCAGACCCCATGTCTCCAGGCAGACCTCCCCTGAAGCAGACCGCACCCCTGCAATGTACATAATGCCACGACATTTACACGTCATTCATTCACAAACGCACCCCTTTTTGTTATTCTTTATAAAGCACTGGATATTTACTATGAGAACATGAACGTGCTACTCTGTGACCACTTCGAGTGAACTCATCAGTGTGCTACCTGTGAACATCTCCCTGTTCTCCTGCCACTAATTACTCAGCTTGCTGAATCCAACTGTTTGTTGGTCAATGTAAGGACATGTATCCTAATCATATCTACTTCATTTGTAAATTTATATCTATTACGAAGACTCTAACTCTGTAGTGCTATGTTAATTTATATCATTGCTATTGACTTGTTTCTTTTGTTATGTTATCGGTATATCAATTTCTATCATTGTCAATTGGCATCGTATTGCATCCTTCGCGGACCGTGCCTATAGTATAAGCATGCTTCATTTTCGTGCATGATAGAACATTCAAGGGACTAGTAACATGTTCTGATTTTCAACACATCAATGAATAGTTTCTGAAATGTATCCTATATTACAGCCGCACACGCTGCACTGGTTTTGCTGTGGTGCCCAAAAGAAAGCGTGCATCGAACGAAGTATGGTCCAATTCATTCTTTCGCGCATTCTAATGCAAAATAATTTTCTAATAATGTTGACCTTTATTTTGCTGAATTTACAACAATGCCTGCATGTTCTATTTTTGGTTGCCCTTCGAAGACCCATGACAAATCTGAAGGCATTACAATGCATGTATTCCCTAAGACTGATCGAATAAGAGAATGGGTCAGACGTTGGGGATCCACTGGAAGACCTTGAAAGTAGAGTCAACCAAGTCTTGGAGGACAAGAGGGGTCATCGATACCGCATCTGCAGCCTGCACTTCTCACCGGATATGTACGACACATCCTTGTACACAAAGAAGAATCAACCGAGAACAACTCGGAAATTGCTCCCAAACGCTATTCCGACTTGCACAGGTGAGTCACGCTTCCGGATTTAGCTTTACGCCTGTATTTTCGGTGTAAATGGCATTTATAGTACTTTCAATATTTATGTGATAGAATAGCTGTTGAAATAATGACTTTTTGCTAATCATCAGTCCTTGTTTTGTAGAACCCACTTAGAAAAATGATTTATGGGGATGGATAACTATGCTATATTATGCGTTTCAATAAGTGTCATTATCTCTTATTCAGTCTTCTTACATGCCATTTTGTAATGTTGGAATTTCTAAATCGAATAATACTTTCCCTTTACCACTCCATAACTATCCACTGAATATGAAGGAACAAGATTCAACATCCATGTCTTGCCGGGAGTCATCAACCACTTCGAGCGCGTATCAGGTAATGTTACGTAGCTATTCCGTTCCAGACTGGTTTTATGTACGGAATTCTAGATAATGTGATCATATTTTTGCAACGTATCATTGCATTACACAATGTTTCTTTACCACTTTACTGTTGATAAGTACCTATGCGGTCTTTCAAAATTGTGTGTCGCGTTTCCAATCTTTTCGACATCACTAATGAAAGTACTGCGTTTCAGGGAGATGCTGAAGCGTCCACTACAATACCCCTCGTAGTAGATCCGGTGTCAGAGGTATGGGTCTTCATAGCTCAATAGGACGAGGTAATCCGATCATATTTTCGCAACGTATCATTGCATTGCACAATGTTTCTTTGCCACTTTACTGTTGATATGTACCTTTGTCGTCTTTGTCCCGTTTCCAATCTTTTCGACCTTACTAATGCAAGTACTTTGTTTCAGGGAGATGTTGCAGCGTCCTCTACAATTACATTATCCATTGTGGGTGTTCCGGAACCAGACCATACAGTTGCTCGGGAGCCAGAGGTATGCGCACTGACAGTACCATTGAATAAAAGAAAGTCGGTCTAATTAGATGTGTAATGCCAATGACTTATTTTAAATGGATACTATTTTTTGTAGGGATGTATACAAGATCCGTATATTGAACCGGAGGAACGTGTATCAGAGTCGGTCCGCCAGTTTCCTGATGTTAGAGTAAAGAAGGTTTCAAAGAAAAGAAATAAAAATAAGGTTAGTTATAAACACTTTCTATTGTTGGCAAAAGTTTTGTGATAAGGCCTTCATTATGTGCTTTTTTAATGCCATTTGTACAACACTGTATGTTGGATTTACACTGAACATCCCTTTTCCTATCTGTCCTGTAGTTTCCCCAATGGAGTACGGAATATGCAGACACAGACAGCGATACAAATGACAGATGCTGCTTGCCAAACTGTTTTCAACATGGAGGAACTATTCATTGAGGCGCGTCGTGTTCACACTCGAGATGCCTATGTCCAATGGCCAGAAAATGAATTTAATAAGACCGGCGATTCCAGCAAAGAGTTCTTGGACCATTGCTACAATGCGCCCGCTCCGCCAGTGGAAGGTGCAAATTTTTTTTTTGTTTTTTTTTTGTTATTTATATAGCGCTACGAACCCTCAGGTATCTGAGCGCTGCTTATTACCCACGGTGTGTGGTGCTCATTTATCGACCTCGGAAGGATGAAAGGCTGAGTTTGGCCCCGCCGGGATTCGAACCTGCGTTAGCAGGCTCTGCACGGATGTCAAAGCGAGCGCTCTACTCGCTGTGCCACTTGACCGGCTAATGAATTTATAGAAGATAGTTTTACATTACTCGATGCGTACTTGACACAGTCGACACCCGCTAAAAAATGCCCCCCAAAAAACAGTCCACATTGATGTTTTCTCCTATCCATCGTCAAGTAACAGATGTTGAAATGACAGAAACTGAAGCATCAACCCTATTGACCGACGAAACAGACAAAGATATCGACTATAGTATGTCCTGTTTTGCTGATATGTCCACCACGGGTCAGTCCGAAACAACAATGTTGCCTGATGACAGTATTATAAAAGAGGCCAAATACATAGTATTCGACAGCAGCTTGATGGAGAATGTAAAGATGCTGAAATGTGTGCATTCAGTGGGAGGGGAAGTATGTGGAAAGCCATTGGTGAGCGTGACTCGTCTAACACAAGGCAGTAACCTGAAAATACATACCACCTGTGAAAAGTCACATAAAGCATTTTCATGGTCCGCTCAACCGATGCTGGGGAAACCGCCAGCTGGCAATCTACTGTGTGCAGCAGCTTTACTTTTCAGTGGCTCTAGTTTCACGAAGTTATCCAGTTTCTTTCAGTTTGTGGGACTCCATTTCATTTCCAAAACGCAATACTACAAATACCAACCTGATTATCAATTCCCTGCCATCAGTGATGCTTGGAAAATTGATCAATTGGCTATTGAAAGCACATTCCCCGACAAACGGTTCAGGCTAGCCGGCGATGGACAGTGTGACAGACCCGGATTTTCTGCCAAGTACTGCACCTACCATCTTCAGGACATGGAAAGTAAGAACATTTTGAGTTCGGTGTTCGTGCAGGTGTCCCAATGTAAATCCTTGGTGGCCATGGAGAAAATTGGTTTTATAAAATCACTGGAAGATCTACAATCGAGGGTAATGCAAATCGATCTCATAGCCACGGACAGACACGTTTCAATAGCCAAGACAATGAAAGAGCAGTATCCAAATATTGAACGTCAGTTTGATGTATGGCATGTTGCCAAATCAATTAATAAAAAAATCTCGGCTGCAGGGAAAAAAAAAGGTTTTGAAAGTATTTCGCAATGGTCCCAGTCTTTCAGCAACCATCTTTGGTGGAGCTCCAAAACATGTGATGGGTCTTTGGAAATTCTACTGGAAAAATGGCGCTTGCTGATGCACCACTGTTCCAACGTTCACCACTGGACAGAAAACCAACATTTCCACCAATGTGAACATGGACCTTTGTCCCCAGAGCAGGCACGGAAGAAAAAGTTGTTGATACCATCTTCAGCTCCACACAAAGCCCTTGAGAAGATTGTGTTTGATAAAACTCTATCCAGAGATCTGAAGGGACTCACAGAATTCTGTCACACAGGAGATTTGGAGGTGTTCCACAATATGTGCCTAAAGTACAGGCCAAAGAGATTGCATTTTGGCATCCAGGGGATGAAATGTAGGACTTTACTAGCGGTATTAGCGCTTAACGAGAATGTGGGCCGTGAACAATCTAGGACATCTGGAAACTTAGGGATGCTTCGCTACAATATGGCCTTTACAAAAAGAAGCAAAAAATGGGTGGTAAAGCCAGTATATGATGAAGTGGAATTCGATTTTGTGAAAGATCTCATTGTTAATGTCGTCGAGATGCATAGTCATGGAATCGCGCACAAATCTGTTCAGAGCACACATACATTGCCACGAAACATTGCCAGCGTCCCATGTCCATCCAAAGCAGAGCTTGTTAAATCGTTCAAATCCCGGTTGAAATGATGACGGTCTGTTTTTATTTTTGCAAAACATGTTTCTATAATCTTTATAAATAAAGTATGCATTTTGTCTTTTGAAATCTATCCTCTCAGTCCTTTTCTTAAAAATATATTGCAATTATTACGATTTGCTTTCACATTTCACAGTTTAGTTGAGATACTCTGGGACCTTCATTTTTCGTGTTAATGAACAATGGGTAACAGTGTGTAAGAATATTTGGGTTTTGGCAGTTAACTTGCAACAAAGTTCCGCAAAAAGCTGAATAACTAACTGCTGGACCTACAAAAGGGATTAGACATAGGCCACAAAACATTCTAAGCATGCAAGAAGTAATGACTGTGAAAACATGCCATGTGGTAGGAGGCCATGAGATAAGCAGAGGTGGCCCTATTGGCAAATTTCACCTACAGCGGAGAAGCGCCAAGAACAACAAGCGGACCCCTATTTCCTGAGGCCGTGTTTCAAAATTAATTTTCTCATGGATGCGTTGACACGGGATGTTGCAAAGCAAGAATGTACGTTCATTTTGAGTGAAGGTCACCAGCTTTGAATTTCGGCTTGGGAGCTGTGAGGCCCTGCGTGTCCCTCGTACAGTATAAGGTTCTATTGTTTTTTTACCTTGAGAGGCAGGGATCATTCTGAAAGGGATTGAATTGAAGGGGGGTATAATAACGTATGATATGATAAGGTTGCCCATTCCGAAACTGCACCTAGTTACAAATAACTTTAGTTTTTGAGAAAATGTTGATACGAACGGAGGATTCTGCATCACGGTCTGCATTACGCCTAGAGAATGGAAATTGCGAATATAATGTAAGTTTCTCCTTAGACTATTTCATACCAGAACTAATCGAAATAGGAATAGCTGACCGTTACTCATGGGTGACATTGTACTTGTTCGTTCTATTTTGCATATTGCAATGAATGCTAGTACTTCTATCTACCGGGTAACAGGCAGAGGTGTAGACAAGGTAGGGCCTGAGGGGCAAGGCCCACCCAAATTTTCTAGACATTCACTCAGCAGCACGGTGTAGGAATTTACAGATGTTAATGTCACTGTGGTGGGCCCAACTACATTAGCTTCAGGCCCACTTGTTAGACAATCCTGGCCACGCCTCTGCCAACAGGGACAGGCCAGCATTGAGATGCATGTAGACCACCACTCGTTTCTCCCTGGCTCTACACTCATAAATCATTACATTGTTTTTGCACCTCGAATTCTTGCCCCAGTTTACGCATTACGGTTAGTGCTCAACATTCTCATTCGCACTATCCGCGGAAGCAAATAGCAGAGTACTTATGATATTCCACGTTGTATTCTCTCGGTTCACATTGTGTCACCTCTGCGCTAATAAAGGAAATGAATAATTGTAATAAAGATCGGCTACTGAGACACTTTTCGCTTTTTATCTTTTGCAAACAGGTACATCGTGCCGTTCTGCGATTGTCATCTATTCCAGACCCCGACCGATGGCTTCTTCAACCGCCAGCTGCAGCTGCATGTCAATCGCTGGATCTACTTGACCGTATTTTGGGACGACAGACAAGGTCCAATCTGTCCGTAAGCACTACCGGCGGCTAGGAGCAACATAACAACCTTTACGGTGCTCTAGTGCCAAATTGAAGCACCAGCCTTGAAATTCACCGTGCGACCGAAGTGCTTCGATTACCCAAAACGAGCACCGTGTGTACCCAAAAGGAACAGCGCGTGACTCACGATAAACATTTGCAGATTTATTAAACGAGAGCAAAGAAAAAAAGTTCTATTTTGATTGATTAGGTCATACCCCGATTGTTATCGAAACATTTAATGGGAAATAAATGTACTTTACCAATTGTACAGTCTTGTTGTTTCCTCTTAAATTACAGTTTCATATTCCTAATTGTGACGCGCCACGCTGTGAGATGATGTGTGTTGTTTTCCGGGTTCCGCGTCTAGTCGTGTAGGTGACGACGGGGCGCGTTTGGCCATGTTGCCCAGCAACGTCACGGAGAGAGGCGGGGAATATAAATGATTTGGTGATGTCAGGCTCAGGGGCGGGGGATATGATTTAGTGCCGCAAACGCAGGTCACCCAGGGCGATGCAGCAAGTGATAAGATTATTACAAGATGGCCGCACCCTGCTGCCTGATTTTGCTTGTGTACAACAGACGAAAACTCGGGTAAGGTGCATAGGAAATGTTTGTACGATCGGTCAAATTATGGTTAAAACCACATGGCCGAACCATAGGGACAATAATATTTCTGACCGAACCATTCCTTTAAGACTACGAACTTACAAAACCATTTTGTTAGCGATAACATCAGCACGCAGGATGAGTAAGTTGCAGGCATTATCCTGTAACCTCAGTTTACCACTTTTTTCAAGGATGAGGTTGTCCTTAAGGTCAAACCCTCTTTTCTACAGAACTTTGTGTCAGAAAGCACATTAAGCACAGAAAGTTGTGCTTCCGGCTTTCTATCCGCCACCTCATCCTAGCAAGGAAGAGGAAATATTCAATAGACTCGATCCGAGGAGAGCTCTAAGCTTTTATATTTCGAGGATGGCAAAGCTGCGACAGCACGACCAACTTTTAATTGGATATACAGGGCACAAACTAGGTCTGTCATTCACCAAACAGACTCTATCCAGATGGATCATGCTGGCTATTTCGGAGTGCTACAGGCTAACTGTGAAAGAGACCCCAGAAGGTTTAAAGGCTCATTCCACTAGGGGCATGGCAACTTCCTTCAGAGGTGAGATCCGATAAAGGACATCTGCGAGGCAACTACCTGGCCCACCTTCCACACGTCCACAAAACATTACTATTTGGACACTTCTAACAGCGATGGAAGATTTGGGAAGTGTGAGGAAACCCAAAGGTGTCTCACTTACTAGTCCCCGTGGATCTGTCATCCAGGCGGCCAGGACACGGACAACACTATTGGATCCAGTTCCTGGGGTGGACCAGTTGGGGGGGGGGTTCACCTGAATGGTGGGTCTTCGGGGAGTCAAAGTGGGACACCGGGTGAGACGCGGTACCACATTCCCTTTAACACCTTTCCCCCTCCGACTCTGTATGATACTTAAAAACTCTACCCCTCCCTTTTCCAACACAAACCATTTCTTACAGTGTAACAGACAACAGACTAACACCAGAGCTGTTTACCTGCCATGTCCCAAGATACAGGTCAGGCAATTGACAACCACGCACACTGTGAGAAACCTGAGGGTGTTCTCCCGAGTAGACCTCGAGAATCTCTTATTCAGGTGGCCAGGGAAGGGCTGGCGCTCTCAGATGTCAACCTTGGGGGTGGACGAGCAACGGAGGATCACCTGGGTAGGGGAGTCCGGGGTTGTGCTGGAAGGGATGCCCTACGTGAGACGCAGTATTGTACCGGGGACGAAGGAGAGGAGGACGATATACCTGAGGCCTTCGCAGGTTGTAAATCATTTACCCCCTTCCTCCCTTTGAATGTACCATACCCATATCCAATGACCTCTCTGTATATAACAGATCCCCTAGGATCCCAGATCCCATTGCACCCAGAAACTATCTCACCCAGCATCTCTATTTTCCAGTTCCCTTCCCGAATACTCCCAATCGTTCTTCTGCACGTCCCCTTGATTATTCTTACCCGAACACTACCGAACATGCTTTTCTCCATCCCTCTGGTTATTTTTTCCCAAACACCCAGTCTACTCAGATGAAACACTACCATTCCCACAATTCCCCTTGTTTATTTCTTGATGTAAATCGTGGTCATTTCCATTTGCTTTACAAACCCTACCAATCTCACCCTTCTGACACAAACATTTTCTTACCCCATGGAAGACGGCAGACTAAACCCAAGAGGTGTTTACCTGACATGGCCCGACACAAGGGTCGGGCAAAGTCAAGCAAATGACCAGAATCACACACAAACACCACAGCCCTTTCCCTTCCCCACACGGATAAGAGGTGAAGCACAAGAGCGCAATACGAGCAAGGCAGACCGTACGATGTGAGAGCTAACTCAACACGGCAGTTCAAGATGAGGCGAAAGACAGCGAATACTGAGAGGGTGACAAGGAGAGAAGCAACCTTTCCCTTTCCGATCAAGGCCAGTGAAACTTCTGCAGACGGAAACATAAGACTGTGAACAAAGGCCAGCGTGTGTTGCAGCAGATGTCAATGGTACATGAGACCCTCCTCCGCTGATAACCAAGCCGGGGAGAGACACGGGTCTCTGTGGTACCAACCTTGACTGGAAGAAGATGAAAGGCGAGAGGTTCAGAACAGGCGGTGAGTCGGGAAAATCAATAGGAAACCGAACTGTGTTGAATGAAAAGTAGCCAACTGCTAATTTAAACTTTGAAAGGCTTAAAGATACGATTGATGTAGAAGGGGGGAAAATCAGTAACAGAGGAGGCCGGCACCACGTGGGTGTTCTTGCAGGAATCTCTAGGCGTTTACCTGGTGTTAGAAACTACCATAACCAGAAGCCCCTGTGAAGAGGCGAAAGGAGGTCAAAGTGGTCCTACAGAGATCTTGTAAAATCCTCTGGACCGTCGAAAGTCTTTGACCGTTGAGTAATGAAAAACAAATGGTAGATGAATCATGATTGGTGAAACTAGCGCATGAACAGTGTGTTGACAAGAATTGGCAAGAGTGAACCGGAAAGAGACATGCCGATGCAAAGGGGCAAAGCCTAAAGTCCAACAGAACAGTGTGTTGAAGAGAGTGGACCCGGCAGAGGGATGTCAACAAGAAGGGGTGAAGCCTGATGCCTCAAACATTTTGTGTTGACCAAGGTGAACCCGTGAAAGGTAGGTTCACAGGGAATTGTTGAAAAAACATAGCGCTAAAACGACAGATAAGATTGTTCTTCAAATTCAAGCCAGAGTGAATCCGGCAGAGGGAGGCTAACATTCAAGAGGGGGCTAAGCCCGGAAGAGGGGAACCCAGGGGTGAAGCCAGCATCACCCAGAAAGGGAAGAACTGTTTAAAAAGACATTAATATTTGTGAACCAAGAAAAAGCCATAGTGAACCCGAAGGAGGGAGGCTGACGTATAAAAACGGTCTGAACCCAAAGAAGGGAGATCTAGCGGTGGAAAGTCAACACCCCAAAGGTTCATTGAAACTTTACATTTGTTTTGTGGAATACGATTTGTGAAGGGTCTGCGCCTGAAAGAGGGGGACTCGGGGGTGAAGCCTCACCCAACGTATATGTGGAACGGAACTTTGTATTTGTTGGAAACATCAGGCTTCGAAGGAAAGAGACTCTTTTATTGAAAAGAGACTTAACCATCAAAGAACCTGATAGCTGGTGCGGAACTGTCGGCTCGTGCTGGGGAAGCTCGAGCGTGTGCTGTGCTGTGCTCAGGAGATCCACTTTGTTTCCTGCTCAAAATGTGGGGAGGAGAGAACCCTGGCAATCACATCCTGACATTTGTGAACACTTCTTTCTTAATTGAAAACCCTATGCCACACTCTTTTTGTAATTTGTTGTAAAGAATTGGGGCCCTTTTATTTTGACAGAACGCCACAAGGACTTCCTTATTTTTCATTTGATGGTCGACGCTTGGTCCCATCTTAGATTTAGGTTTAGAGTAGGCGTTTTTCCACCCTGCATTTACAGTTTAATAAACACCCTTGAACTGTGATCACTTGTGTCTGTCTTTACTGTTGCCACTATGAGTTCCTTACAACACCAGACGGCCCTTTACCTTCCCCACAGGGATAAAAGGCGGAGCACGAAAGCACACTTCGAGCAAGGCCGAAAGCACGAGGAGACAGCTAGACCGAACCAGCAGTTCAAACAGAGAAGAAAAGTGCCGAGATCTGGAAGTACGACGAAGGGGGAAATAACCTTGTCCTTTTAAACTCTGAGTCATGAAGCCTCCGAAAGGGAAATCATAAGACTGGGAGTAGCTAGCGTGGGGAGAAGCAGATGTCAACAGTACACAGGGGTCTCCCGCATTGAAAGCACGGGCAGAGATGCATGCTGGCTATCGTGGTACCGTCCTTTACTCCAGAGGCAAGACCAGACAGCGGGTTCAACATAGCCAGTGAGTCGGAAGAAGATGATGGCAAACTGTGTGTTGAGCCCAAGGGGCAACATTTGATGAAAGCAAGAACCGTAAACAAAGAGTTTGTGTGTACACAAACTTTTGTTAAAGCCCTGAGAAGGGCCAGCTGCAGAGTGGTCAGGCGCTGTAGGAGTGCTCAGTCAAAGGACTCTCACTGGCCCCTTAAGTGTTGAAAACTGCAAGTACCAGAAGGCCCTAGGAGAGGGCGACATGTTATGTCAGAGTGGTCCTACAAAGGTCACATCAAATGCTTTGTACAATTGAAAGTCTCTGACTCATGGTTGCGATAATGCTAGGGGAAGGGAACCCCACTTTCTGAGAAGATTGTGAACCTTGAAATAAAGCAAGTGTGAACCCAACAGAGGGCTGCCGAAAGAAAGCTAGGAAAAAGGAACCCGCGCTTTCTGGCAAAAATAAGCAAATCAGAACTGTGTAGAAATTACATGAAGTGTGTTAAAGAAGGCCGTAGTGAACCTGATGGAGGGAGGCCCAGGTTACAAGAAGGATCCGAGCCCGGCAAAGGGAGATCCCAGTGGCAAGGAGCAATCACCCAAAGAACTTTTGTTTGTTTTCTGTATTACGAGGGGGGGTGAAGAATAATCCACCCGAGAACAGTGTGTCGACGCGAGTGGACCCGGTAGATGGTTGTCCACATTGTCGTTTGTCTAAACGGACATTAAAGCTCCTGAGGATTATGAGCAATATTTGAGAGACCATAGTGAACCCGACGAAGGGAGGCCCATTTGGCAAAGAGGATCTGAGCCCACCAAAAGGAGAACCTAGGGGTGAATAGCAATTGCCGAGAGGTACAAGATTACTGAAGGAACTTTTGTTTATTGTTTTGATCCATCAGGCCTTCTAATCCAAGAGACTTTTATAGAGAAGAGTCTTAACCCTTGAATGTTCTAATATTGTGGAACTGGAACTGTAAGCCTCGTGCTGGAGAGGCCCAGGAGTGTGCTCTGATCAGGAGTTCCACCTTGTCCTGTGCTTGAAATGTGGGGAATGGAGACCCAGCCCTACCATCCTGACATCATTTTGTGAACACCTCTTTCTTTTCTGCTGAACATTATCTCACACTCTTTTTGTAACTTAGTGGTAAGGATCTTTTGTAGTATAGGCCCTTTTTATTTGACAAGACGCTACTAGGACTACGTTATTATTTGATGGTCGTAGCTTCTCCCATCTTTAGAGTTAGGTTTAGATTGGCGTTTATCACAACCTTGTTAAAGTTCAATAATACATCCTTGAACTGTGGTCTTTTGGTCTCTTACTATCGATGCCATGCCTTCCTTACATATGGTGTCAGGAGGGGGATGTTACTCAATTGAAACAAATTGGGGAACCCTCCAATTCCTGAAGCTTAGTCATCGAGCCTCAAACACCTCTGTTGCCACGAAAGAGTCGATAGGCTTTGATATCTGCAGCAGCAGACAGACTACTCCCTCCAGGGAAAAGAGGAATGATTCCCACAGACTTAGTTTTGATACCCCCTCCTTGGTGTTATATAAGACCGGCCCTAAAATCTGGCCTGGCCTGAAAGTTCAGTGCAGGCGTCAACGATCCCGACTTCCGGGGCGACATAAAGGTTCTCTTACAGAACCATGGGGAAATCCCATTTGAAGTACATCGTGAGGACCAAATTGCACAAGGAATTCTTGAAAAATACCTTTTTCCTCATTTCAAAGAGAGCAACCTAGACAGACAGTGAGAAGTACCCTAGAGTTTGGGGAAGCTGATGAACCATCTACCACTGAAGAGAAAAGGGAAGAAGAGCTTACCATCTTTCCCAACCTGGCCTTCGCCCAGAGAAATGATCCAGCCCTCACTAAGTCTTTCTTGTAAGCAAGTCCTGAAAGAGAGTGTCAAACTTCGCCCCTGGAAATTATGGCAGAGATGGAAGCACTAGCAGCTAATGCCGTGGGAATACAGGACACAATCTTGTCCTCACTTAAGATGGCCACCTAGTGTTTATCTGCGTTCTGTTCCTGGTGGACGGTGCATTGTATCTGTCATTTCCCCTGGGACGACGCTGCTGTGTGTTTAGTTCCCTCGTAGTTATCAGTGCTCTCTTTACTCTTTGCTCAGCTTTTTCTAGCTGTTTTCCCTTTTGCCTTCCCTGTTACTGGTATGATTTGCCTCCGCTATTCTCTTTCGAGCTGGCTTTCCTGCGTACCCCTTACGCGGTTGGATCTGTCTTCTTGCTACGGTTTTTCTTCCGGACCGTGGCAACTATACCTACCATTTTTTTCACCTTTTGACCTCCCTTTGGCTTTTTACCGAAGTGTTTCTTCTATTCTGCTTAACTCTATTCTATCCGCTTCTTTTGTTTACCTCGCGTTCACTCTTTGGATTCCTGGCTTGTTCTGTGTCCGCCTTCCTTCAGTCGCGGCGAGGATTCTTACTCGTCTGCCATCCAGCGACTGCGCTTGCTGTCTTCTTTCTAACTCCACTTATCTCGGTGTTGGCAACCTCTTTAATTCATTCTTCCTCAGGCTGCCTGCACCCAGATCCCTTTGACTTACCTGTGTGTGATGCTGGAAATGCATCGGAAGGACAGGGCCTCCGTATCCTTGTCCTTTACTGCCTTTTTATCGGGTGTTATGTTGTATTTTCCGTGCAGGAGTTCATGTGGGACTCCTGGCGGTGCAGCTCTCTCTCTTTTGGTTTGGTGAACAGACCCGTGGGATACCCTTATGGCACCCATGGGTGGGGGTACAACCCTGTGCACCTAGTGTATGATTTTGGGCACCTGTGGGTGGCCCGTAGAGCGGGGTATGGGCTGGTGGCAGCTCCATGCTGACTTTGACAGGTGCGCTGAGTATCCTCCATTTTGGGATCCCTAGGCCCTGCCATTGGAATCCGTTGATTCCTGATGGAAAACAAAATGGCCCCTGTGGCCTCTTGCTTTCTATTACCTATTACCTTGTTTTCCCAAAGTCCTGAGAAGCCCTGACTCTGTCCCTTCCCCCTGACTGGCTGTTGGGTGGAAGTTCCATATATGGTGTTGTTGTGAAGTCCAGTCCAGACTGACTGGATCCATCCCAGTGACTGTATGTTGTGGGTACGCCCTGTGGGTGGGACCTGGGTGAATGGAATGTGTGACCAATATGCACTTCTTGTTGTGGCTGTCTGGTTTCAGGTATGAGAGACAAAGACTGAGACAGCCCTGCCCGAAACTGGCCTGAATGCAGTGTGTAGTGTTGAATGGCTGAGTACTTGTCCCAATCCACATTCCTTGTTGTGAGTGTCTGAGAGGGAGGAGGATGGCCTGAATGCACTGTGTGCCTGATTGGCTGGCTGACTGCATGAATGGCCTTCTGTATGATTGGCTGCTGAGAGTGACCCAGCAGTGTGGATGAGAGACGAGATAGTCTATCTGGGGACCTCTCACCATTGGAAATTGTTCCGAAGCTGTGTCTACACTTTAAGAGTAACTGGAACTGCTGATCCTCGATGCCCAGCTGGAAGACGAAGACTTGCTGTTGCATTTGCTTCGACCTGATCTGAAAGCTGCCGAACTCGTCAAGGACTGATCCGAGAGAGGACCTGGTAAGGCGCCCTCTTCCCGTGCTCCGATGGACCATCGAGCACCGCTAACCTTTGCCGAAGCTCCCTGGAAGTCAGACCCTCGAAAGGCTGCCGACCCGAGACGGGACCGCTAAGGGAGAACGAAACAAAGCACCCAGACTCCGGCGCTGTCGAAGTCTATTGCCGTCGACCAGGGTTCGCAGGTTTGTGTAACCACTGGAGGCCCGTCGAAGTTGTGCTGCCCAGCCATGGGGACCACTTGACGCCATGCCGCCGCCGACTGTAGCCGCCCGCTCCCTTGCCTAAGAACATTTGAATCCAAGGACTCCCTTGTCTGCAACGTCGACCGCTTTGTCTCGCCGGAGAAAGTCGAGGACGACCAACGCGCCGAGGAGAATCCGACGGTGGGTTTCCCACCACCTGAAGGCCACAAAGACTTCGACGACTCGACGCCCTCTTTGGGCCACAGTTCTTCTGAAACTCTTTGCGGTCCTGAACAATCTATCGCCGAGGTGCCCCGCACACCTCATCCTCGCAGGACGTCGCTGAACAGCACCGCCTGGATCGACATCGGGGTCTCGGGCACCCTTGAACTTCTCATCGCCGCCGTCGATGACAAGTTCACCATCTTCGAAGCCTCTCGACGATCCGTGGCTCCTGCTTTAAAGGGAATCACTCAAGAAGGATCCTTTGACGTGTGTTCGAAGAACTCTACTCCACTAGGTACATTGGGGGGGTAAAACCTTAATAAGAGGAAACAAGGCTATTGAACAATATATGGACTGGGCTTGTGCTATATATACTTATTTTACAGGTTGCCCAGGTGGGGGGATCTCCACACAGAACTGTGTCTATCGGTATAGGCCAGCATTCTGCCTTTTGTTTCAACCATTTTACGTTCCTTCTTATCTCTATTGCTGGTTTCCTCGTTATTGATCTGTGTGACATTTTAACCGTACAGTTGATGCACTTTAATGAGATTCGATAACATTGGTGGTACCACTTTAGAATTGTATATATTTATCATTGTGGATTTCCGAGTACAAAGTGTGCTATTGTGATAGTGTACATACCTTTGAATATTAATTATATAAAGACTGTGTTTTCAGTAATACAGTGTGTGGACATTCCTTTGTGGGGGTTTGGGGACTACACTGTACTTAAGAACCAGCCTGCATCACCTCCTGAGAAGCTAGGCCTTGATTGCTCGACTACGTTACCAATAATAGAGAATCTTGGCTGGGGTCGTCTGTGCCTCTCCTCTACCATATAGCGAGCGGAAGTACAGACACCCCCGCCCTCCAGTTTTTACACTGTGCACTTCCCTGTTATGAGCGGTTGTGATCATATTTTCCTTGCAACCAGCCCTTGTTTTCTACACTCCGGACTGCTTGTCTATCTGTTGTAGCTCTACTGCCCACATACAATTTTTGAGTATATCTACTATTCTGATATAGACTGTGGCCTGGACCTTGGTGCCAATTCTACAGTGCTGCAGGCTTACCAACCTGAACCATCTACATGTATGGACCTTTTATCTACCAGCCTGAACTCTTCATCTACCAGCTTGAACCATACATCTACCTGTTTGAACAATCCATCTACTTGATCTACTTTTCGGTAATCCAGGGTTTTTTATTTCCTAACGGCTTCTTCTCTGGTTTAGGGGTTTGGCTCCTTGGAATCCTCCGAGATTTGGTACATACACCAGTCAAGGTGGCCTCTGTGGAAGCCAGACCCTAACTCTACAATAAGAAGGACAAGAAGTCCAAGGTAAAGAAGGATCCAGACATAAAGAAGATTAGAAGAAAGAAGCAGACAGATCCCAGAGACACCTCTTACGAAGGACAAGGTGAGGAGGAGGTCCGGTAGGGATCTCCAGTGTCTGACAGAGAGGGAGTAGAGAACTGAAGCCCTTTCTTTTTCTTAAAGCAAGGATTGTTATATAGAAATGAAACATATACAGAAGGACTTAGGACAATCCAAGACCCGGGCACACATCAGTGGGAAATTATACTGCTGATATAAAAACCTTTATTCAAACATATGAAATATGTCAGAAAACCAGTACTCACATCCAATTGCCTGCCCCTCTGAATCCTTTACCTATAATAGAAGTCCCTTTCTCAAGAATTGGAATGGACATCATTGGACCTTTAGAAACGTCTAGACTGGGTAACAAATATGGCCTTGTGATTGTCGACTACGCAACCAGATACCCCGAGGCATTCCCTATGCGGAACAACACCACCCAGCAGATTATAAAGCACCTCCTAACATATTTTTCCAGAGTTGGTTTTCCTAACGAAATCTTAACAGATAAAGGATCCAATTTCATGAGCAAGCTCATGGGTTAAGTTAAGGAGCTGCTCATTATTACTACCTTACGAACTTCAGTTTACCATCCCCAAACAGACAGATTGGTAGAAAGATTCACCAAAACACTCAAAATGATCTTAAGAAAGTTGGTGGATAAGGACGGGAAGGGCTAGGACTGTATGATATCTTGGGCACTATTTGCAGTAACGAAAACCCCTTGGGTATCCAATGGATTCTCTCCCTTTGGACTGCTTTATGGTAGAGAGCCTAGGGATGTCGTGGACATGCTCCTCCGGAGACCTGCGAAGAAAGAGAAGAGGCTCCCATTCCCCATTCACAAACTGCCACCAGGTGGCGAGAGCATCTGAGACTTGTTGGAGATCTAGTCTATACTCATATGGAAAAGGCCCAAATCCATCAAAAGTCCACTTATGACGACAAGGTCAACTTAAGATTGTTTTCTGTAGGACAAAAAGTGTTGGTCCTCTTGCCTACCTCGAAAAACAAACTTGTCTCTAAGTGGCATGGGCCATATGAAATAATGGAACGAACAGGACCATGTACCTATAAAGTAGCTCAACATGACAGGAAACAAAAGATCCATCTGTATCACGTAAATCTCTTAAAAGAGTGGAAGGAAAACCCGTCTGCCATCAGTGCCACAATACTATCCTGTTTGGTGCCAGAAGATATAGAAAACTTTGAATTGATTCCTCAAGAGCTATCTAATCAACAACAGGAAGATTTAAAGGATTTAGTTAGATCATTTCCTGATGATTCTCAGAGAAACCGGGAAGAGTGAAAAACATTTTTCACTACATTAGAACAACCAAGGGAAAGGTAGTCCATCTGAAACCTTATAGACACCCGGGAAGCCCATAAACAGATAGTGGTTGAGGAAGTGAATAAAATGTTGAGAGCGAATATTATCGAACCGTCTTCAAGCCCATGGTCCTCCCCTATCGTATTAGTCACCAAACCTTACCATTCCTCGAGGTTTTGCATACACTTTTGCCAAGTCAATGCCATTTCCGATTTCGATTGCCTAGCCCATGCCATGCATCGACAACCTAATTAATAAACTCGAAAACACCACTTTTCTATCAACCCTAGACTTAATAAAAGGGTACTGGCAGGTCCCAGTGTATGGACCTGATGAGGAAAAGACAGCTTTCATGACGCCCCTGGGACTGTTCCAGTCCAAAGTCCTCCCTTTTGGCTTACACAGGGCTCCAGCCACGTTACGACGACTTATGGACAAAATATTACAGCCCTACTCTAATTTCTGTAGAGTTTACGATATCGTCATTTATAGTAAAACCTGGCAAGACCATCTTTTCCATCTCTTTACTATTATGCGAGCCCTCAGAGAAGCTGGCCTAACTGCCAATCCATCCAAATGCAGACTAGCCCAATCAGCTGTGAAATACCTCTGCTTCTTTGTAGGAAATGGCAGTGTCCAACCTCAACACTAGAAAATGAAGTCCCTCCTAGATACCCCTACACCTAAAACTAAAAGAAATCTCAGAGGATTCCTAGGGTTAATCGGCTATTGCTGTAGATTTATCCCAAACTTCTCGGACAGAACAGCTAAGCTAACAGACAAATTAAAGAACGCTGAACCCCAGAATATCCATTGGACTGATGAGGAGGATATATGTGGCAACAACCTAAAACAAACCCTGTGCCAGTACCCGATCCTAAAGGTAGTAGATTTTTCAAAGGAGTTTGTATTGCAAACAGATGCCTCCCTTACTGGGCTAGGAGCAGTTTTGTCATAAATTTGTGACGGATTGGAACATCCCATCCTACATCCTATTTTCGAGTTGCAAACCTTTCCCACGTGAAAAAAATTACTCTGTGCTTGTCATGCATGCTGGACGCTACGCTCGTAGAACAGCTAGACCGTTCTACTCCAAATGGAGGCTATTCGATACGTTACCGGGAAAACGACGTTTACACTTTTCACGTCGCTAACTTCACGTGACTTTTGCTTCGTCACGTGAACTACGGTATCACGTATTTAAGCAGCGTAGAAACTTCACTCGCTGCTTCTGATCGTCTCTATTGGCGTCGTGTAGCTGAACCTCTGATCTACATCCTGGTATATTCCTACAGCTACTTTTGGGCCTTCGATAGCGTGTGTTCCGCCACACGCTGATTCCTGGAGCTATCCCTTCGCGTGCTATTCCACACGCGCTCTTCGTCTGCAAGTGCGGCCGGCCCAGGCTGCGTGAATCCTGCCCGCGTGTAAAATCCACACGCGCTCTTTGTCTTCATACGCGGCTGGCCAAGGCTGCGTAAATCCTGCCCGCGTGTAACATCCACACGCGCTCTTCGTCTTCAAGTGCGGCCGGCCCAGGCTGCGTGAATCCTGCCCGCGTGTAAAGTCCACACGCGCTCTTTGTCTTCATACGCGGCTTGCCAAGGCTGCGTAAATCCTGCCCGCGTGTAACATCCACACGCGCTCTTCGTCTTCAAGTGCGGCCGGCCCAGGCTGCGTGAATCCTGCCCGCGTGTAGAGTCCACACGCGCTCTTTGTCTTCATACGCGGCTGGCCAAGGCTGCGTAAATCCTGCCCGCGTGTAACATCCACACGCGCTCTTCGTCTTCAAGTGCGGCTGGCCCAGGCTGCGTGAATCCTGCCCGCGTGTAAAATCCACACGCGCTCTTCGTCTTCAAGTGCGGCTGGCCAAGGCTGCGCGAACCCTGCCCGCGTGTAAATCCACACGCGCACGTTGTCTTCACACGCGGCTGGCCCAGGCTGCGCGATTCCTGCCCGCGTGTAAATCCACACGCTCACGTTGTCTTCAAACACTATTTTCTTCTAACTCCTGCATCTGTGGAATTAACAGAAGGATTGATCCCTAAGTGGGAAGGAAGCCTTTCAAGGATTATTGGAAGTGACTTTGAACTGAACTTTGGACGCTATCCTGTGGTGAATTCAACCCGTATCTAGCGTGAGCCTCGTTCCGTCCGGGATAAGTCTCCCTTACTAATTTTCCCTTCCCTGTCGTTTTGTTCTTCATTTCAAATCCATCAAGAGACTTCTGGATTGTTCTACCCAGAGATACAGGTCAGTGTGATCATTCCTGTCATTATCTAACTCATCATACTCAGGTTGGAGCAGTTATTCATGATACTTTAATTTGTCCTAGGCTGGATTACTATACCTTACCCACGCCCTTTCCAGTGATCCATCGCTCTGCCTGTTTTATCAGCCAGAGGGTTGTATCATTTGGAAGGTCTTTGTTGACTTCACGACTATCAAGTCGGGTGAACAGGGATCCGGAAGACCCTACCTCCTGTATCCTTTTGAATATTGTATCCTTTTCGGTTGATACTTTGGTGCATTCTGACAGAATCAGAAGCCATGGAGGGTACGGATCCTTTAACTGTTTTGACACAGTTGATCCACGATTTGAGAAACAAAATGGTTACTGCACAGGACATGTTACGGCACCGAATGGACGTTATGCAAGACGCCCTACATGGTAGTCCTCAGGGAACACAAGCGCCGATGGCTACCGCATCCGGATCTGGGACTACGGCACCCCCACAGGAGACTATTAACGTGGTTATGCCCACTCAGTTTCCCTTGGCCCCTCCAGAAAGGTTCACGGGTGATCCCAAAACCTACAGAACCTTTGTAAACCAGTGCCGACTCCATTTCCTTTGCCGTCCTACATCTTTTCCTGACCTAACCACAAAAGCAGCCTTCGTGCTTTCCCATTTAGGGGGCACGGCTGCTGCTTGGGCTAACCCTTTGTTGGAAACTAATAGCCCTTTGTTGTACGATTGTGACGATCTCTTGACTGCTATGAGTAAAGTCTTTGACATGCGTTACTCTACTCAAGCCACAGATTTGGAGTTGCTTAACCTACAACAAGGCAGCCAACCCCTTATGTCTTACGTCGCCCGGTTCAATCAACTGACGGCGGAAACCCAATGGCCTGACAGCAAGAAAACGGCTGTTTTTTACAAGGGTCTTTCTGAAGAACTGAAAGACGCCTTATCTACTGTTCCTGTGGTTCCTACGGGTTTCCCAGAGCTGCTTGATTTGGTTCTACAAATCGACGCCCGAAGGAATGCTCGAAAGGGAGAGAAAAAGCCCTTCATGCCAGTCTCGGGGCGGTCAGAGACACCAGCAGTCATCTCTAACGACCCTGAACCCATGCAAATAGGCGCCGTGAGAGGCCGATTGTCCAATACAGAACGGGAGAACCGAAGAAAAAACCACTTATGTATGTATTGTGGTTCTTCCGAGCATTTATTGGCAACATGTCCTAAAAAACCCGTCAAGCGTGCGGGAAACGCCAAAACTCGACATTAGCAGGAGTCCCTATGTCGAGTGTTTCATCGGACTCCAGTACCATTCCTAAACATGCACCTGTAATAGTTCAGGTGACGTTACATTGTGATGAGCGAGAAGTGGTTTCCAAGGCCATGGTTGATTCTGGCGCCACCAGCAATTATATAGACATCACCTATGCCAAGAACCGTTCCTTACCCCTAGTAAACAAAAAAAAACCTGAAACGGTGAATACCGTGGACGGATCTGTGTTAACTTCTGGTATGGTAACCCAGGAGACGGTACCTGTTCGGATGACGTTATCAAATAACCATTCAGAAGAAATCGTCTTCGATGTTATTGCTGCTCCGCAGTACGAGATCATACTTGGTCTTGCATGGTTAACCCTTCACAATCCTACTGTTGACTGGGTTTCGGGATCGCTCCAATATCCTTCGACTCATTGCAACGAACATTGCTTTACCAGTCAGGAGGTCTCAAATAAACAACACATATTGGCCTCTGTGGTGGAGGATTCTGCTATCAGCGTTGTACATCAATGCGACAATATCATACCATGCGAATACGCTGATTATGCTGATGTCTTTGATAAAGGCCAGGCAGAACAATTACCTCCTCATCGACAGTACGACTGTCCTATCGAACTGATTCCGGGTGCCAAAATTCCTACAGGCCGTGTTTATTCTTTAACACCTAAAGAAGATGTCGTGTTAAAGGAATACATTGACAAGGCGCTAGCCATGGGCTTTATACGACCCTCGCAATCTCCTGCTGCATCTCCTCTATTCTTTGTTCCTAAGAAAGAGGGAGACCTCAGACCCTGCATTGATTACAGGGCACTTAATGATATCACCATCAAAAACCAATACCCCTTACCGCTAATAAACGTGCTGTTGGATCAGTTAGGCACTTCCAGCTACTTCACCAAACTGGACTTGCGAGGTGCATACAATTTGGTTCGCATTCGTGAAGGCGACGAATGGAAGACCGCTTTTAAGACACGGTATGGTCTTTACGAATATTTGGTGATGCCTTTTGGTCTGTGCAATGCTCCCGCCACATTTCAATTCTTCATGAATGATATATTCAGAGACATCATGGACCGATTTGTGGTTGTCTATCTGGACGACATTTTGATTTACTCCTCATCTCTATCGGAACACGTCAGACATGTTTCTACAGTCCTACAAAGACTTAGGGAGAACCACCTCTATGTGAAAGCCGAAAAATGTGTCTTTCATTCGCAGGAAGTGGAATTCCTTGGTTACGACATTACCAATCTAGGTGCTCGAATGAGTCGTTCCAAGGTAAAGGCCGTCTTGAATTGGCCAATTCCACATAACGTCAAATCGCTACAGTCTTTCTTGGGCTTTGCGAATTTCTATCGCAGATTCATCCATTCCTTTTCCAAAACAGTAGCTCCTTTGATGGCTTTAACTAGTTCCAAAGTACCTTTCTGTTGGAACCAACATGCCCAAGCAGCATTCGAAAAACTGAAGGAAGCATTTACCACTGCACCCGTGCTTCAACATCCGGATCCTGATCGCCAGTTTGTCGTTGAAGCGGATGCATCCAGTGTCGCTATTGGCGCAGTGCCCTCACAAGTCTGCACAGAAACCAAGGAGGAACACCCAGTGGCTTTCTTCTCTCGTAAACTCACCTCATATGAACGGAACTACACCGTTACTGAACGGGAACTACTGGCTATCAAAGATGCCTTCCGAGAATGGCGTCATCATCTTCTTGGGGCCAAACAACAGGTGTTGGTGTACTCTGACCATAGAAATCTCCAAGCATTCAAATCCATGAAATGCCTTACGGCCCGTCAGGCCAGATGGCATGTCTTTTTTGCCCAATACGATTTCCAGGTCACCTATCGTCCTGCCCGAGAACATGTTAAGTCGGACGCTTTGTCCCGTATGAGTAAAGAGGCGCAGGAAGAAAAACAAGTACAGATCCAGCTGTTGGCAGATCATGTGATTTGTGGTTGTTCGGTTCAACCATCCTTAAAAACCGAAATACAAGAGTGGGTAAAAAATAATCCACAAGTAGTCCAGGATATGAATCTAGACGTGCATAACGGTTTACCATTCACACAGGGGGTGCTTTATCTATCAACTCCTTCAATGCGGGATAAAGCCCTCAAATGGAATCATGATTCCTTGATTGCAGCCCATCCTGGACAGAAGAAAACACTGGACCTGCTCAAAAGGTGGTGCTGGTGGCCATCCATGGCAAAAGACGTTATAAACTACGTATCTTCTTGTTCTGTATGTATCCAATGTAAAAATACTCCTGGTAAACCAGTGGGCTTACTCCAATCCCTGCCTGTCCCTACCAAACCATGGGACATGATATCTATGGACTTTGTGGTGGAACTCCCCCCAAATCAAGGATATGATACCCTATGGGTCGTAGTGGATTATTTCACTAAATTGGCCCTATTTATTCCTTGTATTGGTTTACCAACTGCTACTGTTCTGGCTGATCTATTCATCCAACATATATTCCGTTTCTTTGGTCTACCATCAGTAATCATTACTGACAGGGGCTCGCAGTTTGCGTCACGCTTTTGGAGAGCCTTAACATCTGCATTACTAATTGATGATAGAATGTCCAGCGCTTATCATCCTCAAACCGACGGACAGACCGAAAGGGTCAATTGTACTATGGAACAATATCTGCGGTGTCTGTGTTTGCAATACCAATCGGATTGGCTCACGGTACTGCTGGCGGCTGAATTCGCCTATAACAACTCTTATCATAGTGCCATAGGCACTTCACCGTTCTATGCTCTCTATGGACAACACCCCCGATCAATACCTCTAGATTCCGGTCTATCCCTGGACACGCCTGCCGCAGGCCGTACGCTTCGTGATCTGAAGAGATTACAAAGAAAGGTGAAGCAGCATTTGGAGCAGGCCAAACGACGTGACAAGTTCTATGCCGATGCTCATAGGGTGTCCGCACCTGTCTATAAGGCTGGGATGAAAGTCTGGCTATCCACTAAGAACTTAAGAATTCCGGGCAAAAAGAAATTGTTGCCTAGATTCATCGGTCCGTATGTTGTGCTCCATGTTCTTAATCCTGCTGCTGTACGTCTGGCTTTGCCACAACGATGGCGGGTGCATCCTGTATTCCACGTCTCGCTCATCAAGCCTTTCTCTGACACTACTAGACTGCCGGTACGGCCTGTTGCTATTTCTGTGCGGGGGTCTGATGAATACGAGGTACAAGACATACTGGATATGAAACTCCGTTCTGGTAGACCATTTTATCTGGTGGACTGGAAGGGCTATGGACCCGAAGATAGGTCCTGGGAACCTCTTTCCAACATTCATGCTCCTGCTTTATTGAAGCGCTTCCACACAAGAAGGGGAGAGGTTGTCCCTTTGGGGGATGGCACTGTCATGCATGCTGGACGCTACGCTCGTAGAACAGCTAGACCGTTCTACTCCAAATGGAGGCTATTCGATACGTTACCGGGAAAACGACGTTTACACTTTTCACGTCGCTAAGTTCACGTGACTTTTGCTTCGTCACGTGAACTACGGTATCACGTATTTAAGCAGCGTAGAAACTTCACTCGCTGCTTCTGATCGTCTCTATTGGCGTCGTGTAGCTGAACCTCTGATCTACATCCTGGTATATTCCTACAGCTACTTTTGGGCCTTCGATAGCGTGTGTTCCGCCACACGCTGATTCCTGGAGCTATCCCTTCGCGTGCTATTCCACACGCGCTCTTCGTCTGCAAGTGCGGCCGGCCCAGGCTGCGTGAATCCTGCCCGCGTGTAAAATCCACACGCGCTCTTTGTCTTCATACGCGGCTGGCCAAGGCTGCGTAAATCCTGCCCGCGTGTAACATCCACACGCGCTCTTCGTCTTCAAGTGCGGCCGGCCCAGGCTGCGTGAATCCTGCCCGCGTGTAAAGTCCACACGCGCTCTTTGTCTTCATACGCGGCTTGCCAAGGCTGCGTAAATCCTGCCCGCGTGTAACATCCACACGCGCTCTTCGTCTTCAAGTGCGGCCGGCCCAGGCTGCGTGAATCCTGCCCGCGTGTAGAGTCCACACGCGCTCTTTGTCTTCATACGCGGCTGGCCAAGGCTGCGTAAATCCTGCCCGCGTGTAACATCCACACGCGCTCTTCGTCTTCAAGTGCGGCTGGCCCAGGCTGCGTGAATCCTGCCCGCGTGTAAAATCCACACGCGCTCTTCGTCTTCAAGTGCGGCTGGCCAAGGCTGCGCGAACCCTGCCCGCGTGTAAATCCACACGCGCACGTTGTCTTCACACGCGGCTGGCCCAGGCTGCGCGATTCCTGCCCGCGTGTAAATCCACACGCTCACGTTGTCTTCAAACACTATTTTCTTCTAACTCCTGCATCTGTGGAATTAACAGAAGGATTGATCCCTAAGTGGGAAGGAAGCCTTTCAAGGATTATTGGAAGTGACTTTGAACTGAACTTTGGACGCTATCCTGTGGTGAATTCAACCCGTATCTAGCGTGAGCCTCGTTCCGTCCGGGATAAGTCTCCCTTACTAATTTTCCCTTCCCTGTCGTTTTGTTCTTCATTTCAAATCCATCAAGAGACTTCTGGATTGTTCTACCCAGAGATACAGGTCAGTGTGATCATTCCTGTCATTATCTAACTCATCATACTCAGGTTGGAGCAGTTATTCATGATACTTTAATTTGTCCTAGGCTGGATTACTATACCTTACCCACGCCCTTTCCAGTGATCCATCGCTCTGCCTGTTTTATCAGCCAGAGGGTTGTATCATTTGGAAGGTCTTTGTTGACTTCACGACTATCAAGTCGGGTGAACAGGGATCCGGAAGACCCTACCTCCTGTATCCTTTTGAATATTGTATCCTTTTCGGTTGATACTTTGGTGCATTCTGACAGAATCAGAAGCCATGGAGGGTACGGATCCTTTAACTGTTTTGACACAGTTGATCCACGATTTGAGAAACAAAATGGTTACTGCACAGGACATGTTACGGCACCGAATGGACGTTATGCAAGACGCCCTACATGGTAGTCCTCAGGGAACACAAGCGCCGATGGCTACCGCATCCGGATCTGGGACTACGGCACCCCCACAGGAGACTATTAACGTGGTTATGCCCACTCAGTTTCCCTTGGCCCCTCCAGAAAGGTTCACGGGTGATCCCAAAACCTACAGAACCTTTGTAAACCAGTGCCGACTCCATTTCCTTTGCCGTCCTACATCTTTTCCTGACCTAACCACAAAAGCAGCCTTCGTGCTTTCCCATTTAGGGGGCACGGCTGCTGCTTGGGCTAACCCTTTGTTGGAAACTAATAGCCCTTTGTTGTACGATTGTGACGATCTCTTGACTGCTATGAGTAAAGTCTTTGACATGCGTTACTCTACTCAAGCCACAGATTTGGAGTTGCTTAACCTACAACAAGGCAGCCAACCCCTTATGTCTTACGTCGCCCGGTTCAATCAACTGACGGCGGAAACCCAATGGCCTGACAGCAAGAAAACGGCTGTTTTTTACAAGGGTCTTTCTGAAGAACTGAAAGACGCCTTATCTACTGTTCCTGTGGTTCCTACGGGTTTCCCAGAGCTGCTTGATTTGGTTCTACAAATCGACGCCCGAAGGAATGCTCGAAAGGGAGAGAAAAAGCCCTTCATGCCAGTCTCGGGGCGGTCAGAGACACCAGCAGTCATCTCTAACGACCCTGAACCCATGCAAATAGGCGCCGTGAGAGGCCGATTGTCCAATACAGAACGGGAGAACCGAAGAAAAAACCACTTATGTATGTATTGTGGTTCTTCCGAGCATTTATTGGCAACATGTCCTAAAAAACCCGTCAAGCGTGCGGGAAACGCCAAAACTCGACATTAGCAGGAGTCCCTATGTCGAGTGTTTCATCGGACTCCAGTACCATTCCTAAACATGCACCTGTAATAGTTCAGGTGACGTTACATTGTGATGAGCGAGAAGTGGTTTCCAAGGCCATGGTTGATTCTGGCGCCACCAGCAATTATATAGACATCACCTATGCCAAGAACCGTTCCTTACCCCTAGTAAACAAAAAAAAACCTGAAACGGTGAATACCGTGGACGGATCTGTGTTAACTTCTGGTATGGTAACCCAGGAGACGGTACCTGTTCGGATGACGTTATCAAATAACCATTCAGAAGAAATCGTCTTCGATGTTATTGCTGCTCCGCAGTACGAGATCATACTTGGTCTTGCATGGTTAACCCTTCACAATCCTACTGTTGACTGGGTTTCGGGATCGCTCCAATATCCTTCGACTCATTGCAACGAACATTGCTTTACCAGTCAGGAGGTCTCAAATAAACAACACATATTGGCCTCTGTGGTGGAGGATTCTGCTATCAGCGTTGTACATCAATGCGACAATATCATACCATGCGAATACGCTGATTATGCTGATGTCTTTGATAAAGGCCAGGCAGAACAATTACCTCCTCATCGACAGTACGACTGTCCTATCGAACTGATTCCGGGTGCCAAAATTCCTACAGGCCGTGTTTATTCTTTAACACCTAAAGAAGATGTCGTGTTAAAGGAATACATTGACAAGGCGCTAGCCATGGGCTTTATACGACCCTCGCAATCTCCTGCTGCATCTCCTCTATTCTTTGTTCCTAAGAAAGAGGGAGACCTCAGACCCTGCATTGATTACAGGGCACTTAATGATATCACCATCAAAAACCAATACCCCTTACCGCTAATAAACGTGCTGTTGGATCAGTTAGGCACTTCCAGCTACTTCACCAAACTGGACTTGCGAGGTGCATACAATTTGGTTCGCATTCGTGAAGGCGACGAATGGAAGACCGCTTTTAAGACACGGTATGGTCTTTACGAATATTTGGTGATGCCTTTTGGTCTGTGCAATGCTCCCGCCACATTTCAATTCTTCATGAATGATATATTCAGAGACATCATGGACCGATTTGTGGTTGTCTATCTGGACGACATTTTGATTTACTCCTCATCTCTATCGGAACACGTCAGACATGTTTCTACAGTCCTACAAAGACTTAGGGAGAACCACCTCTATGTGAAAGCCGAAAAATGTGTCTTTCATTCGCAGGAAGTGGAATTCCTTGGTTACGACATTACCAATCTAGGTGCTCGAATGAGTCGTTCCAAGGTAAAGGCCGTCTTGAATTGGCCAATTCCACATAACGTCAAATCGCTACAGTCTTTCTTGGGCTTTGCGAATTTCTATCGCAGATTCATCCATTCCTTTTCCAAAACAGTAGCTCCTTTGATGGCTTTAACTAGTTCCAAAGTACCTTTCTGTTGGAACCAACATGCCCAAGCAGCATTCGAAAAACTGAAGGAAGCATTTACCACTGCACCCGTGCTTCAACATCCGGATCCTGATCGCCAGTTTGTCGTTGAAGCGGATGCATCCAGTGTCGCTATTGGCGCAGTGCCCTCACAAGTCTGCACAGAAACCAAGGAGGAACACCCAGTGGCTTTCTTCTCTCGTAAACTCACCTCATATGAACGGAACTACACCGTTACTGAACGGGAACTACTGGCTATCAAAGATGCCTTCCGAGAATGGCGTCATCATCTTCTTGGGGCCAAACAACAGGTGTTGGTGTACTCTGACCATAGAAATCTCCAAGCATTCAAATCCATGAAATGCCTTACGGCCCGTCAGGCCAGATGGCATGTCTTTTTTGCCCAATACGATTTCCAGGTCACCTATCGTCCTGCCCGAGAACATGTTAAGTCGGACGCTTTGTCCCGTATGAGTAAAGAGGCGCAGGAAGAAAAACAAGTACAGATCCAGCTGTTGGCAGATCATGTGATTTGTGGTTGTTCGGTTCAACCATCCTTAAAAACCGAAATACAAGAGTGGGTAAAAAATAATCCACAAGTAGTCCAGGATATGAATCTAGACGTGCATAACGGTTTACCATTCACACAGGGGGTGCTTTATCTATCAACTCCTTCAATGCGGGATAAAGCCCTCAAATGGAATCATGATTCCTTGATTGCAGCCCATCCTGGACAGAAGAAAACACTGGACCTGCTCAAAAGGTGGTGCTGGTGGCCATCCATGGCAAAAGACGTTATAAACTACGTATCTTCTTGTTCTGTATGTATCCAATGTAAAAATACTCCTGGTAAACCAGTGGGCTTACTCCAATCCCTGCCTGTCCCTACCAAACCATGGGACATGATATCTATGGACTTTGTGGTGGAACTCCCCCCAAATCAAGGATATGATACCCTATGGGTCGTAGTGGATTATTTCACTAAATTGGCCCTATTTATTCCTTGTATTGGTTTACCAACTGCTACTGTTCTGGCTGATCTATTCATCCAACATATATTCCGTTTCTTTGGTCTACCATCAGTAATCATTACTGACAGGGGCTCGCAGTTTGCGTCACGCTTTTGGAGAGCCTTAACATCTGCATTACTAATTGATGATAGAATGTCCAGCGCTTATCATCCTCAAACCGACGGACAGACCGAAAGGGTCAATTGTACTATGGAACAATATCTGCGGTGTCTGTGTTTGCAATACCAATCGGATTGGCTCACGGTACTGCTGGCGGCTGAATTCGCCTATAACAACTCTTATCATAGTGCCATAGGCACTTCACCGTTCTATGCTCTCTATGGACAACACCCCCGATCAATACCTCTAGATTCCGGTCTATCCCTGGACACGCCTGCCGCAGGCCGTACGCTTCGTGATCTGAAGAGATTACAAAGAAAGGTGAAGCAGCATTTGGAGCAGGCCAAACGACGTGACAAGTTCTATGCCGATGCTCATAGGGTGTCCGCACCTGTCTATAAGGCTGGGATGAAAGTCTGGCTATCCACTAAGAACTTAAGAATTCCGGGCAAAAAGAAATTGTTGCCTAGATTCATCGGTCCGTATGTTGTGCTCCATGTTCTTAATCCTGCTGCTGTACGTCTGGCTTTGCCACAACGATGGCGGGTGCATCCTGTATTCCACGTCTCGCTCATCAAGCCTTTCTCTGACACTACTAGACTGCCGGTACGGCCTGTTGCTATTTCTGTGCGGGGGTCTGATGAATACGAGGTACAAGACATACTGGATATGAAACTCCGTTCTGGTAGACCATTTTATCTGGTGGACTGGAAGGGCTATGGACCCGAAGATAGGTCCTGGGAACCTCTTTCCAACATTCATGCTCCTGCTTTATTGAAGCGCTTCCACACAAGAAGGGGAGAGGTTGTCCCTTTGGGGGATGGCACTGTCATGCATGCTGGACGCTACGCTCGTAGAACAGCTAGACCGTTCTACTCCAAATGGAGGCTATTCGATACGTTACCGGGAAAACGACGTTTACACTTTTCACGTCGCTAACTTCACGTGACTTTTGCTTCGTCACGTGAACTACGGTATCACGTATTTAAGCAGCGTAGAAACTTCACTCGCTGCTTCTGATCGTCTCTATTGGCGTCGTGTAGCTGAACCTCTGATCTACATCCTGGTATATTCCTACAGCTACTTTTGGGCCTTCGATAGCGTGTGTTCCGCCACACGCTGATTCCTGGAGCTATCCCTTCGCGTGCTATTCCACACGCGCTCTTCGTCTGCAAGTGCGGCCGGCCCAGGCTGCGTGAATCCTGCCCGCGTGTAAAATCCACACGCGCTCTTTGTCTTCATACGCGGCTGGCCAAGGCTGCGTAAATCCTGCCCGCGTGTAACATCCACACGCGCTCTTCGTCTTCAAGTGCGGCCGGCCCAGGCTGCGTGAATCCTGCCCGCGTGTAAAGTCCACACGCGCTCTTTGTCTTCATACGCGGCTTGCCAAGGCTGCGTAAATCCTGCCCGCGTGTAACATCCACACGCGCTCTTCGTCTTCAAGTGCGGCCGGCCCAGGCTGCGTGAATCCTGCCCGCGTGTAGAGTCCACACGCGCTCTTTGTCTTCATACGCGGCTGGCCAAGGCTGCGTAAATCCTGCCCGCGTGTAACATCCACACGCGCTCTTCGTCTTCAAGTGCGGCTGGCCCAGGCTGCGTGAATCCTGCCCGCGTGTAAAATCCACACGCGCTCTTCGTCTTCAAGTGCGGCTGGCCAAGGCTGCGCGAACCCTGCCCGCGTGTAAATCCACACGCGCACGTTGTCTTCACACGCGGCTGGCCCAGGCTGCGCGATTCCTGCCCGCGTGTAAATCCACACGCTCACGTTGTCTTCAAACACTATTTTCTTCTAACTCCTGCATCTGTGGAATTAACAGAAGGATTGATCCCTAAGTGGGAAGGAAGCCTTTCAAGGATTATTGGAAGTGACTTTGAACTGAACTTTGGACGCTATCCTGTGGTGAATTCAACCCGTATCTAGCGTGAGCCTTGTTCCGTCCGGGATAAGTCTCCCTTACTAATTTTCCCTTCCCTGTCGTTTTGTTCTTCATTTCAAATCCATCAAGAGACTTCTGGATTGTTCTACCCAGAGATACAGGTCAGTGTGATCATTCCTGTCATTATCTAACTCATCATACTCAGGTTGGAGCAGTTATTCATGATACTTTAATTTGTCCTAGGCTGGATTACTATACCTTACCCACGCCCTTTCCAGTGATCCATCGCTCTGCCTGTTTTATCAGCCAGAGGGTTGTATCATTTGGAAGGTCTTTGTTGACTTCACGACTATCAAGTCGGGTGAACAGGGATCCGGAAGACCCTACCTCCTGTATCCTTTTGAATATTGTATCCTTTTCGGTTGATACTTTGGTGCATTCTGACAGTGCTGGAGTTAGAGGCCCTTGCCATCAGGTGTGCAGTTATCCACCTTAGATACTACCTCCTTGGACGAAAGATCACACACTTGTCACAGATCATTCTCCACTAGTTTGGATCAGCCAGCGAAAAAAAACTCGTCATGTAATGGTTCTTAGACCTGTGACCCTACTGTTTCACTGTGGAGCCCCGAAAGGGCAAAGACCAAGTAAACGTTTATTTCCTCTCTTGGTTCCCTTGTGGAACAGATGCGGCTACATTGCATAGGGGAATGGTATGTGAGAAACCAGAAGGTATCTCACCCGCTAGTCCCCGGAGATCTGTCATCCAGGTGGCCAGGACACGGCCATTGCTTTTGGATCCAGTTCCTGGGGGTGGGTCAGTGTGGGAGGATTACCTGGATGGGGGGTCTTCGGGGAGTGGGAGTGGGATACCGGAAGGTGATACGTGATATCTCCTTCACGGTAAAGCCTTTTCCCTATCCTATCAGGTAGGATACTTAGGAAATCAACCTGCCACCCTTTTCCGACACAAACACTTTCTCATGGACCGCTCACTGCGAGAGAAAACTGACTAACACCTGAGCCGTACATTTGACATGTCCCAACACAAGGATCAGACAGAGACCGGTAATTACTGATAATTACACACACCACACTTCCATCACACTGACAAAAGGTGGAGCCTGAAAGCACTCTCTGAGCAAGGCAAAACACACAAGAAAGCAGAAGTTCAGAGATGGCAGTTTAATACGAGGAGAAAGACGGAAAGACCAGAGAAGGTTGCAAGGAGGGAAGTGCCCTTGACCTTTTCAGAGGAAAACCACTACTTTCACGAGCCCTCCAGACTAAAACATAAGACCCAGAGTTAAATCTGAAGAAAGGTGTGCAGTGTGTGTCAGAGGTACCCGGGGCTCTCCCGCGTCGATAGCCAAGGCGGAGAGGAACGCTTGCCGCTGTGGTACTGTCCTTGGCTCTACAACAAAGCAGAGCCAGTAAAGACGGCACAGCCGGTGAGTCCGACATACTGATACCAAACCAGCTTGAGTTGGAACCAAGGTTGCAAGAGGCAACATTGTATGAAGGAATCCAAAGAGGACAATGTATGAGAGCATGTGATGAGCGACATGAATATAATTGGAAACCAAAGGAGTAAATGAACTTTGGAAGGCCAAGTGAGATACCATATACAGAGTGGTCCGGCGCCACGTTGGTGCTCATTCGAAGGACTGTTACGTATCCAACTGAATGGCAATTGTTTTGTAAGTGGGAAGTTTGTATTGAAGTGGTTCTGCTACGGGTCAAGCTAAATGCGGTGCACATTCGAAAGTCTTTGATGAACCAAGGTGTACTACAATTGGTCCGGGCCCGGCTGAGGGAGACTAATTCAAAAGGGGAAGGATCTGATGGGTCACCCGAGAAAACAAATATTCTCTGAACTTTGTGAAAAGTAGGATCTGAGCCCGGCTGAGGGTGATCTATGGTAAAGCACCTGTGTTGAATATTTGTAAGAACAAAAGAACTGTGCATCGTATTTTTGCACAACAGGCCCTCTGAATCAACAGACTTTGATGAGAAAAGAGACTTGGGCACAGTAGAACTGTATCCTCGTGTCAAAGAAGCCAGAGTGTGTGGTTTGCTCGAACCCCCCACCCCTTGCCCTGTGCTGAAAGTGTGGGGAAGCGAGGCCAACTGCCCGATCATCCTGGCATATCATTTTGTGAACACTTCTTTCTTTTTTCATGAACATTACCCCACACTGTTTGTAAATTAGCAGTAATGATTAGCAATAGGTTTTTTAATATAGGCCCTTTTATTTTGGCCAGACTCCACTAGGACTGCATTTTTATTATTTGATGGTCGTAGCTTGCTCCCATCTATAGATTTAGGTTTAGATAGGCGTTTACTACACCCTTGTTAAAGTTCAATAAACACCCTTGAACTGTGGTCCTATTGATGCCATGCCTTCCTTACACTACTTAGCTAAAAGATATTTGATGATAAACAATCATCTTTAACCTCTATTAGCAGTGCAACTACAATTAATAGGTAAAGAACAAGTGGTTCGATGTATGTATCAAATTGTCCATTATGTGAAAACATATACACGTGGATAAAGGACTCTCCCAACAGATAGAGGTTTCCAGGAGTAAGGGACTCCCCTCTCAGTAGATTTATATTTACTCATGCACTTGATACTTACAGGAATATGGGCTCCTTCTATAAATATATGATTATGGGCATGTGGACACCGAGGGTATATTGTATGTTTTTCTATGAGCGCCGAGCGTGCGGCGTGCCCCACACATGGCAGAACTGAAGCCATGATTATCGATAGGGTGTGGCTGAGCTGATAGAAGCCACGTGATAGAAGCTACGATTGGCTGGCACTATTGTACAGCACCAGGGGGGTACGTGGCTGTGGAGGAAAGGCTTGACTTTTCCTAAGATCTGGAGAGAATGCTACCTGGGACATCAGTTCCCAGGAGGTGACTGATTACGTGTGGTGTAGCCACCCCCTGCAAGCAGGTACTGCCACATGGGAGGGTAACATGGAAGTGTACAAGCAGGAGGTTTGGTGTTGTTGATCAAGAGCCCACGGTGAAGGGGTGCTCCACTAGGAATGTAGCATATTACATGTATCTTACCGTCTAAAGGTGAGGCTCATTGTGTGAAACCCGAATAAATCCAAGACAAATCTGGGTTCAGTGGACAATTTCGGAGGATGGAAATACTCTCGTGGTTCCCCAGTTAAGAAATGCACCTGTCTTTTCTGTTTGCTACTGCCTTATATGGGGTTTGGAAATATATTTGCAGTTCAAACAGGTGTTAAGGATTTGTCTCTGACTAGATGTAAACATCCAAAAAACAAGACTCCTTGCCCAATACAAATAGTTTTACAGGAATAGGTGGCTCCTCAGCCAAAAGATACATGTTTACAAAAGCATCATCAGACTAGATGCATGTTTATTGGAATAAAGGACTCATCTTTTGATAGATGTATGTTTAGAGGAATAAAATGAGTCCCCTTTTAAAAGATGTAGATTTATAGAAACAAAGGTCTCCCGTTTCAAAAGTTGTAAGTTTATGAGAACAAAGTACTTGCTTTAGAAGATACTAGCTCTTTCTTTATGAAGAAAGGCACCCTCATTTAGTTGATATTTGCTTAGTAAAGGATTCATCCCCCAGATGTCTTTGATAACAGGATCCCTTTGCCAATAGATGGTTTATTTTAGGTATCTGGACGTGATCCTTTCTTGATGCTTGGGTTTATGCACACACAGGTGCAACCTTTGTGTGTCTGCACAGTCTCTGTGAGGCACAGTGTGCAGCCCCGTGGTAGGTTCCAGTCCTACCTTGCTCCGTGCGTTGGTGACTGCTAATCTCACTGTCTGTGTTGTCTCCTCCTCCTGCAGGTTACGCGCACTGGAAAGGACAGGTCTTAAACTCATCGGAACTCCATGAGCTGTACGAAGGACTGAAACTGAACAATGTGACTCAATACGACTACGTGCTGACAGGTAATGTTTCCCTAATGGTGAGAGAGAGGTCCAGAGAGAAAACGTGTCTGCTGGTATGTGAGATAGCATAAATGATTACCTCGCATCCAGTCTGTGATGTGTCCCGATAGACCCCTGTCTCTAGTTACTGTTATGTTTCTAGTCGTGTGATATATCTTGAGAGGAATGTGGCCACAGGTGTTTGATATATCCAAAGAGGAAACGTCCGTTTCAGTATGTGATTCATTCTCTACTTATTGTGGTAATCTTTCTCTACTTATTGTGTTCTGTCTTGTCAGATGATATGTCTTCAGGTTTGCGATATATACTGAGAGGGATATATGTGACCAGGTCAGTATCTTGGCCTTGTCAAGAGGTGGGGCTGAGAGGGGAGACCCTCTCAGCTAAAGGTGAGAGATATATGAGAATTGTGGCAACAAGGAATGAAGAGACTGACCAAGTGGTGCCTTAGTGCTTGCTAAAAACATTTATTAAATTAAAAACAAACCTATTCATCCCTAGCTCTGAGGAGATTTCCCTACCTAAATTAAAGAAACTCTGGTGCTCATCAGGAAGTATTTGCACCGTCCCAGTCACAACGGCTCCTACTCTTTCCCTATCACTACTACAAAACACTGTAAAGTGCAGCTACTGTTTGTAATACAGGAGACGGTCTCCCTTCTCCTGTATGTGAAGCAACAAAATGCCTCTCAGGTTGTTCAAAGCAAAAGATCCACAAAAGTTCTGGGTTCTCCATAATCCATCCAAAACTGAACCGTCAGACAAGGTTCTCATGGGGCTAGGAGAATGACTCCCTTCTAGCTCATCCCCCAATGTCTCTCACAGTTCCTAATAAGATGTGTTGCTCCCTTTTGGAGATTTTCGCAATCGCCTTGTTTTTCCACTATTTTCGATCTGCACCACTGAGCAGATGAAGCTGTTCCGCGGAGTCTCTTCGACTGTCCAGCACCACACTCTCGTGGAACTAGACTGGGAACTAAATCACAAACTGGTTTATTATTGCCTTTCTTTCATTCTAGTTTGGTCTCAAAGGTTATTCTATATTTCAGGTGTTAAGCGCAGAGGAAACGACAATGGTTTTCTTTTTAAACTTACATTTGTATTAACATTTTCTTAAGGGTACAACACATCTTACAGTTCTCCAAATCACACCCAGGCTTAACTAACCCCCCTATCATCCATCACCCCACCCTAGCAATCAACTATTACGCTTCTGGTCATTCAGCTACTCACATCATCAAGAAAAGACAAATAAAGGCAGGAAATGAGTCCATCACACCTCTAAAGATGACTAACCTACTTGGCTAGCCCCCAAGATGCATACTTGTAGAAAGATAACGTTTATCTATCCACCTCAGTGGGGATTGGCCCCCTGGCTCCCACAGGCTTATACTGTACTAGTATGGCTGCCCAGCATTCAACCTATACCTAGAATTGCGTACTGGGCTTACTATATCCCCATTTTAGAATAAACATGCTCCAGTCCTGGTGGAACGTCCCCATGCAGTTGTGCACCATAGCTGTCAACAATTCTATATAAAATATGTCCCATAGTTTATGCACCCAGGCTGATTTGGTCAGAACAATCTCACTTTTCCATTTCTGGACTAGTGCCAGCCTCCCTGCCCTGAACATTGTTTCCCACAATCTGGGGAATCAATACTCTGCCCTGTCCCCGACGAGGATGCCCAGTAAAAGTTACAGCAGGTCTAGCTTAAGCGGGACCCCCACTATCTCCTTTATCCAGCTCGAAAGCTCGGTACAGTAGATCTGAATTTTTGGTTACGACCACCACATATGAAACAGGGAGCCCATTTGGCCACGTTCTTTGGGACATAGCAGCGATACTCTGCTGTACATTTTGGAGAGGCTTAGGGGGTCTAGTGCCAACCGTGCAGAATTTTGAAATTGTGCTCACTCACAGCTGTAAAAAGATTACCATAAAACATTACCCTATAAACTTTCTCCCAAGAATCCTTAGAAATGTCCCTTCCGTTCTGCGAAGGCCAGTACTCTTTGTATGTTTGCCTCCCTGTGGTATCTGCCATCACCAGAACCCTGTATAGCTTAGAGAGTATTTCTTAATTCCAAGATGGCTGCTGACAGGAGAGCACCGTAAACGACACTCTCCTGCCCCTCAACACTGAAACCACCAAATTGTGTATGAAGATTCCCTCCCCGGCTGCGCGACATGAGAGGACTGTGTGTCGAGAAACATTGGTGAAGTCGCAAGCTTGATTAAGGAGCCCATCCCGGTGGATTCGAGCGGATTGAATAGATCGGCCAAAGCAGCATTATCTAACAGAGCGCGCCGAACGCTGGGCCCCAATTCGCAGGAGACGGGAGAGGAACGGGGAACAGAGCGCTGGCGGGACCCCCTTGATCTGGTTGCGAGGACTACACGGTGAGAACTGTGAGTGGAAGGAGGGATGACAAGAAACACTGTTAAAAAATGAAAATGAACCCGGCTGGGGAGAAAACATCCGGAAGGAAAGCGCTGAAGGACTGGCGGGGTAGCCATTTTAAGGTGCATAAGAGGCGATGAGGCTGGCTGCAGTTTAGCTTCATGGAGGGAGTCGCTCAAGAGCAGGGGTCCAGTGCAGGACAGCCCACACTCGCACGGCACGGCTTTGACGAACCCAGTGCGGCAACAATCAAGCAATCATCCCTTCACAACTATTTGCAAAGGTAGTTACGGTGGGGAGATGCACTCGCATATCCACAGGGCATCCCTCAAGACTGAGTGAACAATAATCAAAGATGTCGAAAAACACATGGGACTCTGTCCCGAGGGGGAAAGAAGTTCGGAAAAGCAAGTGACGGACTCACAAGAATACTCTGGGGAAGACCAGGTGGTGACACAAATCATTCTCCGGCGATACTTTCAGGAATTTGGGGACACAATCGATGGAACTGTGCAAGTACAGCTGGACAAGATCTGAAAGATTGGTCATTAGCGCAGCACGGTATTAAGGGAGATGTGACTAAGCTGGAGGAAAGGGTGGACACAGAGGAAATGGCGCTCCAGGAACTTGCAGACGACGTGCGATAAACAGACGATTTGGTGGAACAACTGGCATGTGCAACACACAACCTAGAACTACAGACAGAAGATCTCAAAAATAGATCCAGGAGATCGAACATCAGGGTGAAGGGCCTTTCTGAGGATGTTTAGGACAAGGATCTCAAGGCTGCTGTCCTGCAAATATTCATTGACCTAATAGACCTGGATGGAGAGACCGAACTTAAATTGGACAGAGTTCATAGAGTTGGACTGCTGAGGAAAGAACCTGGAGCGAGACCAAGAGACGTGTTAGCGGCAATACTTGACTACGGTCAAAAGGAGGGGATTCTAGTAGCAGCCAGAAAGTTGAAGCAACAAACGCATAATGGGGAGGAGCTACAACTCTTCCAGGAACTTTCACAAATAACTCTGCTCAAAAGGTGAGCTACCTGCAGGACAAAGACACGAGATACAGCTGAACTTTCCTTTTTGGTTTGGTGTTTGAGTGGGAAAATCAGCAACACTGCATCTCATCATGCGATGAAGGTATGAGAATACTTGGGCTTGAGGAATAAGACACAGGTTTGTCGAATGAAGAAAGGAAAGAGAAGACAGGAAGAAGGGATGGGAATGGACTGCGGTGAAGCAGAGGTATACTAAGAAGAAAGGGGCCCTGGTTGAACTGGACAGCAGAATGAATGACTAAAGGAAGGCGTGGAGGGTTGTCACATCGATTTGAAGAATTACTGCACAGTCCACAGAAGCACCCATAAGTGAGCCCAGCGAGGGCAATCCTATTTGTGTTGATGGAGCCGGTGGGTGGGGGGCAGCTGGACTCCTTACTTGGGCTTTGGAGAGCCTGCGCGGGTCAGAGCTGGGTTTTCGTATGGCCTCAATCCCAGAGGGAGTGGATCGGGAGGGGCTAGAGGCTGTTTGTGTCCACCCAGTGAGCGGATTGGGAGGGGTGGGGGTGGATTCCCATCCACGACAATAACGAACCCAATGTAGCAACAACTACTGACACGCAGCGTACACATAATGGCTAATACCAGCGATACTAGCATTATCTCATTGAATGTCAACGGGTTACACTCACCCATGAAAAGGAAGAAACTGGAAAAATTCCTGTAAGGGGAAAAAAAACAGTCCTCCTGGCATTACAGAAAACTCATGTACAAGCATCAGATAAGCACAAACTCAAAATACAGGGGTATCGCCCAATATTTCAGACTAATGAGGGGATGTAAAGGGCTGGGGTACTAGTGGCATTTCGGAAACAGTTCTACCAGTGCAGTAGTGGACTGGGAGAAAGATGTTCATGGGAGATACGTAGCAATAATCCTGCAGAGTAAGGGGGTATGATATGATATGATATGGCATTTGTAACGCGCCTATACACAAGTGTTTCAAGGCGCGAAGTACTATACACACTGGCCACATTTTACGCACCCAACTCAGGCCAAGATGGATACATAAAGGAAATCCTGAACAAGCTTGGAGGATTTGCCAAGTGACAAATTATATTGACAGGCGACTTCAACATAGTGTGGGAACTGGGCAGACAGGAGTGGGGGCGGGGTGGACCCAGGGTAAATCGATGAAAGAACGGTGTGAGAAGATAGACAGGTTCTTGCTTGTGTCACATGGAGGGAAAAGATGGGCGACACGAGGGGCCATGCATATTATTCGCATGTACATAGGACCTCCTCCAGGATTGACTACATATGGGTCTCACTAAACTTACCGGGCTTGGTCACAGAGATCCCCAAGCTTACGAGGCCGGTCCAAATACAGGAGATGTGGTTAAAGTTCATGTACCAATGGCATCTTACACCGGTGAAACGCCATACATTTTTTCAAACGACGTCTAAGGCATGTTGGAGGGACTGCAGGGAGGAGGGGACGTGGAGCCATATCTGGTGGGAATGCCCGCAGACCCAACATTTGTGGGACAAGATTTGGGAGGCAATAGAGGAAACTATGGGGATCAGGTGTACGGGTAATGCAGGCATGGCAATTTTGGGTTTAGGAGGAGCAATGGAACATCTACCCACCAAAGCACAGCGCAAGGTCTATGTGATTTTGATGATGGCAGGGGCTGTGGTGATTGCTCAGAAATGGAAATCAAGGGACCCACATTCAGAGCATGAATGGGTGGGAAAGGTGTTGGGGAGAATGTTCATTTCTGTGCTAATTTCCTCCCACCTTAGAGACCCCCAGCTCTTTTGCTGAATTTAGGACTTTTAATTTTAACTCCTGAGTGAGTGGGACCTTTTTCTCACTCATCATGTGTTTTTCCCTGATTTTGATTTTATGTTTTCACTGTTTTTGGGGTCTGACAAGCTCCATAGGCATCTGCTTTTTGTATAGTGACACACAGCACCCTAAGTGCACTGTCACTGAGAAATCCTTTGGATTTCTCTTAAGGTTTAAATACCGTTTCTTGGACGAACTACTCTTCCCAAGAATAGTAAAGGGAATGACCTGCTTTTGTTTCACGTTAATGTTCGAGTTGCTGTTTAAAGCCGTGGAAACCTGCTAACTGTTTGTGTGTGGAAAACTTGTCTAAGTGCCCCAAGCTCCACCCTTTTGGATCAGAATCCGTATCTTCATACGCAACTTGCGCTTCTTGCGCGCGCTTCTGGTGTAAGCGCTGCTTTGAAAGGGCTGTCTACGGCTGGGAACGCTGAATGTCCTGCTTCTGTTTCACATTAATGCCCGAGTTGCTGTTTAAAGCCGTGGAAACCTGCTAACTGGTACACTCCACAGAGACCTTAAAGACTTGCACAGCACTGCTCTACATAGACAGCTCATTTGAACTTTCTTTTCACTATTTACATTTTGTGTGTGGAAAACTCTAAGTGCCCCAAGCTCCACCCTTTTGGATGATATGATATGATATGGTATTTGTAACGCGCCTATACACAAGTGTTTCAAGATCAGAATCCTTATCTTCATACGAACTCGCACGTCATGCGTGTGCGCTTCTTGTGTAAGTGCTGCTTTGAGAAAGGGCTGTCTTCGGCTGACATGGGGTGGCGGGGGCTCCTGCTGATAAATGGGGCACACATACTGTGATAGCTTCGGGGCACTTTGTATTGTGCTTTAATTGGTGTATTTTCTCCTTGCTTAATGTTGTGCAGTTACCTGTGTCTGTATGCATACGTATGTACTTTATGTTTGATGTAGTCTAAACAGAGTACGTTTGGCACAGGGCATTATTAGTCACAGCTAAACAAACAACCTTTTCAGTCCCGCTGTTTTCATTGTGTTGAGTGGACAATTATTCGAGGCGTTTGTATAATCTCCCTTGTGGTTAATATCATTGGCTTTTTAAAAGTGATAGTTTATACTATTCCATATCTATACTCTTAAATCTGCTAGGGCGGCAACGATCACAACTGCGAGAGTTAGGAACTCAGCTAGGCCACTGTCTGTGAGGCGCATTTCAAAGAAAAGCTAAACGCTCACACCGGCGAATGGAAAAAACCTGGCAGCTGCGGACATCCATGGGTTCTGTGTGCCTTGCAGCACAAACAAATTGGACATGGAGTTACCAGTTGCAGTTGCACCTGGTTTAAATTGTACCACAGCGGAGGAGCTAGGGCACAGGAGCGATTCTTTGAAGACAGCCCTGCCTCTTCAGCCGGTTACACCCAGTACACGGCCTGACACTCTTGAACAGGCTGAATACTCACATAATAATGCCCAAAGACTGACAGATGAAATGGGCATTGTGATGTTAAATAACACGTCAAGTGATGGAGAAAGATCACTTCCCCGCTTGGGTTTGGATATATCCTCTATTTCGATTAACACAAACAATACACTCAATGAGAGTCTATCCTCGTCGACCCCAAAGTTCAGTAGACAATCTTCTATTATTGACCTTGTTCAACCGTCATTTACTGGCATTTCATTACATGCAAGCTCCACTGACGAAATCCAAACTCAAAATCTGTCACTGTCACCGGCCATGTTTCAGCATAATGGCTCTCAATCTCCAAACGTCTCAGTATAGTTTGTTGCCCCTACTCCAAGGAGACCTGCTGTCTTGGGAAATCAGAATGAGGGGTTCACATCTCAATGGTTGCTGGAAATCACCTTAACAGCCATCAACACTACAATTTCCTCTCTTAGCCACGTCTTCGAATCCTTGGAGCACAAAATGACTCAGCAATCTCTTCAAATCAAACAGATCATGGAGTGGATTGCCAGAATGGAGAATTCAAAACATGTGCATTGCAGCACAATGGATAAAAGTGTGCAAATAGACATGCATACCCAACAGTTAACCACCCAGAATGCAGCAAATAACATTGTGATTCCAACGGTCTTACCTAGTTTTGATGTGGTGATCCGGCCAATCGCACCTCAAGATTTGGTCCGGGGCTGTAGGGAAGGAATAGTTGAAAATGCCACAGTGAGACATTCTCTATTGCCAAGAAACAGAAACGGAATTCATAAAGACACTGCCCCTCCACGCGAGGCCCCCGGACATTTGGGGCCCATATATCTCATCCCTCCTCTCCAACGCCGTCCCCACTGAGTCACCAGCCCAGTCACCACAAACTGCACCCTAGAGGACCAAAACGCAATAGAAGCTTGCTGCATAATGGGACTGACGGAGCAAAATGTACACGTCGGGGGGGGGGCGTGGGGGTATGGGGGGTCAGGCGTGGGGGGGGCAATGCGGCAAGTTTGCAGCCCACTGTTCGGGCTTGTTTATATGCATGTTTCACCAAAATGCAAACGTATGATATATTCCATCCAGGCCATGCTGCAACTCAACTAAATAATGACACTCGAGGCAAGACTTTGGGAAAAATACAGACCAAGAAGCCTAAAAATATTAAACAGCAGGCTCATCTGTTAAATCCTCCTCAAAACACTTTATTAAAAGAATTGTTGCTTCTCAAAAGCAAACACAAAGTGCCAGTGTGGCAGTGGTGAGGGAATACAAAAATCTACGAACGAAGAAAAAGCTTGAAGAAACGGCTGGGAATATAATCATAGTCCCGTACTAGCCGTTGGATGATTTGTTGATGGAAATTACAACTCAAAAAAACAAAGATCATGTATCTATGAACTCATCCAACTTGCATAAAAATAAAGATCATGTACGTGCCGACTCAACCAGATTGCATAAAGGTGCTCAGGAAGAGAGTACCAAAAAGATCAGTGACAAGACAGCTGAGATGCAAGACCCGGATATGCGTCGAAAAGAGATTAGAGAGGCCGTAGGTGCTTATATGGCCTCGCAAATCTCTCAGGTTCCGAAACAGACGCCTATCATCATCGAAGATCTGCCTGTAGAAAAAGGCTCACTATTGGTGACTAAAGAATGTTCAAGCCATCAAAGTAATGTTGGAAATCAGCGTTCATTGACAAATGAACGAGTGGTCGTTCTAGCAGAGCATAAGAACCTGCGACATATAAAGATAAAAGACCCTGTAACACTTTCAGCGAAACAGTCAAAGAACAATAACACTAACTTCTCCAGCATGGGGTCTGGCATGGATTCACATGCTCATGAATATTCCCCGTCGTCAGGCTGGGAATCCTCGGTAAAGAAAAAACCAGTATCAGTTTCGTTTCTGATCTGTCTTTCGTAGTAATAACCAATCACTGGTCTCTGCGTCATACTGACCACAGCCAATGACTGCCCTCTACCTAAGCACCGCCTCTGGCAGCCATCTTCAGATTTTTACCGCACGTTCATGTGTTGGGATCCTCGTGCTATTGCTCTCGAGCGTTAGTGCTATTTTTCGCGCTTTTTCACAAAAAACTTCGATTCTTTCGGTCAAAAGAGCCTCAAGCTCCACCGATCCTACATCCGATCAACGGGGACCCGTGTCGGATTCATCTGTGCCCCTCAAGGGTGAAGATTTCGTCGAGCTACACTTCGGAGGACTCCAGAAGCTTCTCAGGCCGGTCTCGGAGATGGCCCAGGAGAAGGGAAGCTCGACGCCCGGAAAGCTGTTCAGGGTCTGCCCTGGATGCCAGCTGCATAACGTCTTTAAGGAGGACGAACACTCTTTCTGCCTTTACTGCCTTCATGAGGACAAGACGCACGTGGAGAAGGACTGTGCGTTTTGCGGCAACATGTCGGAACGGACCATGAAGGACCGCCATCAACGTCTCGCCAACTGGCTGGAGGGTAAGAGCCCGTCTGGCGAGAAGAAGAAGAAATCCGAGCGGTCTTCTAAGACCTTTGAGGGCGCCCCGGCGACGGGGGCCCAACATAAGGCCAAGCACCGCGAGTCCGCTGGCACCGGGAGCGCCGAACGGTCGGGCTCTACGGGCGCCAGGCAGGGCGCACCCTCCCCGGCACCATCAACCACGAGCCAACGCTCTGGGTCAGGTAAGAGGAAGGCCGAGCACCCGGCGAAGCTCCTGGAGAGGCCCCGGTCGAGCTCTAAGGCAGAGGAGGAGCGTGGCAGTGCCCCCTCCCTCAAGGATAAGGCGGTGAGCGCACCTAAGGTGGTGAAGGCCTTGATCCATCCGACCAAGCCCTCTATCGAAACGGTCGCGGCGGCCCTGGCTCAGCCTGTGGTGGCTGCACCAGTGGTGGCGACCTCAGGGCCCAGAATCTCCCTGCCTCCTCGGAGGGAGTCTTCTTTTGTGCCCATCGATAGGACCCCCGTGAAACCCTCCGTGGGGAAGAAGAAGGGGGGGCAGGGCGTCGTCGTAGATTCGGCCTCAACCTCAGAAGAGGAGCTGATCGAGGTCTTAAGCCACGGCCTAGGCATGGAAGAAGGCCAGCCCGTCGGAATGGACCCCGACGCAGGTGACGACGACGACATCGTCGAGGATACCGACGGGGCCCCTGCTCGCCCGTCGGATTCCCCTCTGCCAGCGCCGCAAGACAACTCGGCGGCCATTTTGTTGGCCATACAGTCCTTATGCTCCGAGATAAGGACGAGGCTACCGTTACCGACGGAGGAACCTCTCCCGTCGGGGGATCCAGAACCGGGACCTTCTGGTGTTCCCCCTACCAAGAAAAGAAGGATCCATCCACCACCTCCTTTTCAACCGTCGCGCCCCGTCCAGCCCTCCTCCCCGTCCACCCGAAGGGATGATACGGGGACTGACACGGCAGCGACGGGTACGGACGACGAGGCATACGACGAGGATTTTCCGTCGTCGCCTCCCACCAGGGCTTCTCCGCCCGACGAGATCGGATCTTTCCACTCCATGATCTCCAGGGCTTCCGAGCTTTTCCAACTCTGCCCTGAGGAGAAGAAAAAGGAAGGCTTCCTTTATCAGCGGCGCGAGGCCAAGAGGAAGACGGTCCTCGCAGTGCCTCTGTTGGACGACATTTGGGATGAGGGCCTTTCCCTCCTCAAGAACCCTTCCACGACGCCAGCTAGAAGAGACCGGTACGAGAAAAAGTACCGGGTCCCGGACACGGCCCCCCTATGCCTCCGGGCGCAGCCTACCCCGGATTCCGTCATCTCCGCGGCAGCCAGGAAGAAAGCGGGGGGGGGGTGCGGCCTCCACATCGACTTCCCCGCCGGACGGCGAGGGAAAGAAATTGGATGCTATGGGACGTAGAGTCATCTCGTCGGCAGCGACGACGATTAAAGCGGCCAACGCCTTGGCTATCGTGGCCCGCTACGACAGGGAGCTCTGGTACAAGATAGCTCCCCTGCTGGATTTTCTGCCGGACGACAAGAGGGCGGAGGCCCTGGAGATCCTGCAGGAAGGTGAGGTGGCCTCGGACCACGCCATCACCGTGGCGACGGACATCGCCGACACTGGGTTCCGCCAGCTGGGCAACGGCGTTTGCCTTCGACGTCGTGGATGGCTCAAAGCTACGGACTTCCGGCAGGACGTCCAGACCAGAGTCCTGGACATGCCCTTCGACGGGAACAACCTGTTTGGGAAGACAGTGGACGACTCCCTTCAGGCCATCAAGGCGGATACTGAGACGGCCCGGGCCCTTGGAGTCCTGCAGCAACGGCGGACGCCCTTTCGGAGCGGCGGAGGCAAGGGCGCCTCCAAAGGTTCCGGCGGCGGTTTCGCTTCCTACCGTCAAGCGGCCCGCTCGTCGTCGCAAGAGGCCTACAGAGGACGAGGCAAGTCTAGCGGACCCCGCCGTCGTCGCCAAGGAGGTCAAGGCGGCAAGGCCGCGTCCAAGCAGGATTGAACCGGCCGTGGGGTCGGGCCCCCACCGAAGCACCCCGGTGGGAGGCCGGCTGGCGGGCTTCGTCAGCGTGTGGGAGTCCATCTCCACCGACCGTTGGGTGCTGGACGCCCTGGCCCGGGGCCACGCGCTCGAGTTTCAAAGAAGGTGCCCGCGCGTCCCCCCCGTGGCCAGGAAAGAACTTCACGTCCCTCAACTTCTCCTGGAGGTAAAGGCGATGCTCAGAAAGGGCGCCATCGAACTCGTCCCAAAGAGGCTTCGGGGCTCCGGAGTCTACTCGAGATACTTCCTCGTGAAGAAGAAGACGGGAGGATGGCGCCCCATCCTAGACCTGCGACGTCTGAACAAGTTCATCAAGGCGCAGAAGTTCCGGATGGTCACCCTCCAGCACGTCCTGGGTCAGCTGGAGGAAGGAGACTTCCTATCGTCGCTGGATTTGGAGGATGCCTACTTCCACATTCCCATCCTAAAGGGGCACCGAAAATTCCTCAGATTCGTGGTCCAAGGGCGTCATTACCAATTCAAAGCCCTTCCCTTCGGACTGCGGTCGGCACCCAGGGTATTCACCAAGTGCCTCGCACCGGTGGCGGCGCAGCTGCGCCGCGAGGGGATTCACGTCTACCCTTACCTGGACGACTGGCTCATCCGCGCCAAGACGAGGGAGCTCGCCGTGGTCCACACGGCAAGGACCGTCCAACTCCTCACGGACCTGGGATTCTCCGTGAACTACGCCAAATCCCACCTGGTGCCCGCGCAAGTCGCACTGTTTCTGGGAGCGAGGCTCGACACAGTGTCCCTTCTGGCCTCCCCGTCGGAGGAGAGGACCAGGACCATCTTGGGCAAGGTGCAACGGATGTTGGTGGCCGACGCGGCCAAAGTGAGGTCCATCAAGTCCCTCCTCGGGATGATGTCTTCCTGCATCTACCTCATTCCCATGTGCAGGCTCCGGATGCGCCCGTTGCAAGAATTCCTGGATGCGCGCTGGATCCAGACGACGGGCAGCTTCGAGGAAAGGATCAAGCTCGACGAGAGTTTCCGACGAGCGATACGGTGGTGGGGCACCCGCGCGCATCTGACGGCGGGCATGGACTTCCAGACCCCAGCCCACCAGGAGACTGTGACCACGGATGCCTCCCTGGAAGGGTGGGGAGCGCACACCGAAAATCTGCACGCAAGGGGACTCTGGCTCCCGACGGAGAAGTCCCTGCATATCAACGTCCTGGAGCTCCGTGCAGTGTTTTGGGCCCTCAGGTCCTTCCTTCCGTCCCTCAAGGGCAAGGTGGTGAGGATCTTCACCGACAACACCACCACCATGTTTTACATCAGGAAACAGGGCGGAACCAGGTCCCCAGCGCTGTCCAAGGAGGCGCAGGACCTGTGGCATTGGGCCGTCGCCCAAGGGATTTTTCTGGTGCCGTTTCATCTGGCAGGGACAAAAAACACCATCGCCGACTCACTCAGCAGGGAGCTGCGCTCGTGCCACGAGTGGGAACTACGGCAGGATCTGGTGGATCGCCTCTTCCGACGGTGGGGCACACCCCAGATCGACCTGTTCGCGACGGCGACGAACACCAAGTGCCGGAGGTTCGCCAGCAGGTTTCCCCAGACGAGGAGCATGGGCGATGCTTTCTCGTTCCCCTGGGAGGGCCTGTTCCTCTACGCGTTCCCTCCCTTGCCTCTGCTAATCCGGCTCGTCAACCAGCTCAAGAGGTCACGGTGCAGGATGATCCTCGTCGCACCTGCGTGGCCGAGGCAGATATGGTTCCCGGACCTTCTGGACTTGTCAGCGTCCCCGCCGATCAAGCTGCCGGCGGACGCGGATCTACTCTCCAGGGAAGGAGGCGCCATCCTCCACCACGACCCGAAGTCGCTGAACTTGCAGGCCTGGCTCCTGCAGCGCTAGAGTTTGGAGGATACGACATACCGGCCGATTGCAGAGAGGTTCTTGCAAAGGCCAGGGCGTCCTCGACTCTTAAATGCTACGGACACAAATGGAAGAGGTTCTCTGTCTGGTGCCACGCACAGAAGATTAACCCTCTACGGATTACGGCTCCCCAAGTACTGCCGTACCTGCTGACGCTGGCCAAAGCTGGTCTGGCACACGCGTCCATCAAGATTCATCTTGCTGCGATCTCCCGATACACCAGAACCACGGGGCGGGCGTCCTTGTGGTCTCATCGTCTGGTGAAAGAGTTCATGAAGGGACTGTTCAGATCGTTCCCGCCGGTGAAGGCTCCGGCCCCGGCGTGGGAGCTCAACGTGGTGCTGACCAAGCTCATGGGACCTCCGTTCGAGCCTCTGCACTCGGCCCCGTTGAAGTTTCTATCGTGGAAAACAGCTTTTCTTGTGGCCATCACCTCCGCACGACGAGTGGGAGAGATCCAGGCCCTTTCCTGCAAGGCCCCGTACTTGATTTTCCACGACACGAGGGTAGTGCTCAGGACGCACCCCTCCTTCATGCCCAAGGTACCGTCGGACTTCCATCTCAACGAACCCTTGGTGTTACCTGTGTTCTTCCCGTCGCCTTCGTCGCCGGCTGAGAGGACTTTGCACTCGCTGGATGTAGCTAGAGCGCTGAAGTTCTACGTGGACCGCACGAAGGGTTTTCGGAAGACGTCACAACTCTTTGTGAACTTTGGACCTGTCAATCAGGGGAAGGCTCTCTCGAAGGCTTCCATCTCCAGATGGCTCTCCGGCTGTATCATGTGCTGTCACCGGTTGGCAAACCGACCGCTGCCTGGCCGTCCGAGAGCCCATTCCACCAGAGCGATCGCAGCTACCACGGCGTTCCTATCTGGTGTGCCCCTGCTGGACATATGCAGGGCTGCTACGTGGAGGTCGACGCACACCTTCACGAAATTCTACTGCGTCGACCGGGATTCCAGGGAGGAGTCCAGGGTCGGCCAAGCAGTGCTGCGCAACCTGTTCGCCTGAGGTGAGCCTGGTGAGGAGGTAAGATGCTTAATGTTGAGTTGATATGATGCTTGATGTTGAGCCTTTGCCACCTCCCGTGGTTGTGCATGTGTGTACTGCTATGTATTCTTTATTCATGAGCATGTGAATCCATGCCAGACCCCATGCTGGAGAAGGAACAAGTTACTTACCTGTAACTGTTGTTCTCCAGCATGGGTCTGGCATGGATTCACATGCGAACCCTCCCGCCTACCCCTCTGCGGCTCTTCACTTGGTCATACTGCCACTTCACGTGCTTCCAAATCTGAAGATGGCTGCCAGAGGCGGTGCTTAGGTAGAGGGCAGTCATTGGCTGTGGTCAGTATGACGCAGAGACCAGTGATTGGTTATTACTACGAAAGACAGATCAGAAACGAAACTGATACTGGTTTTTTCTTTACCGAGGATTCCCAGCCTGACGACGGGGAATATTCATGAGCATGTGAATCCATGCCAGACCCATGCTGGAGAACAACAGTTACAGGTAAGTAACTTGTTCCAAGAGCGGCGGGTCCAATCCAGTGCACCCCACACTGATTATGAGATGTCGGGCGGTTCAGTTCAACCAGTTTACATTGAGTCGGTCAAACATCCTAAACATATTCGCAAATATACCAAGCTTGGAGCCTATCACGTCGATTGACATAGCCCAAGTAGAATTTCCAGACTTATATGATGCAGCGACGGTGAGACTTTAGATCCCGTTGGGGGTTGTCTTAAACACCATATGGCTTGGCAAAGCAGAGCTTTTCACCCTAGGCTTTATAATTTCACAGCAGGTTGCAAACCGACGAAACCCTGAGCCTTCTTTTGATGTATTCGAACATGTGGTTGTGCCTGCCAAAAGCAAGTTCCTAAGAAACTGACAAACACATGTCGAGCATAATTATGTCTTGAGCCCACCCTGCAGCATCGGCCTGAAGTAAAGCAGGATCACATGACCAAAATGGCAAGTTGGAACACCTGCGGACATGTACACCTCACTAGTCCAAATCAGAATCGAATCAATGATTTCGACATAATTGCCTTTCAGGAAACGTGGATGCTACATAAACCAAGTTGGGATGACCATGACATTGTATTCCTGAAGGCGATTGCTGCTACAAAAGGACGGCCAACTTTTGGTCTTAGGGTTGCAGTAAAAATAAGTTCAGGTTACACCATACAAGCATGGGAGGTGCCTAATAATTTTATCCAGTTGGTTAAAATCCAATACCAGCAGCATACAGTTGCCTTGGTTAATTTATACAGAAACCCGGCAGCCATTTCTGATGAGAGTTTTTTCAAGCCCTGAGATCCCTTTTAGACATAATCTCTGGTGATCCCTCGATCAAAAACACAATAATCACTGGTGACTTGAATTTAAGATGTTTAGACAGCACATCAAAGACAACCGAAAGTCAAACTAGGTGGTCCCCTCTGATGAAGGAGAGCGGTTTCGTGATGGCCAACGTTTCGCTTCCTGGTGACTGTCCGCCTCGAGCCACATGGTCCAGAGTCTCCTTGAAGAGCACCATTGACTTTGTTTATGTAGACAAAGAATTATACAATCAAGTGGACAAGTTTGAAATACTTGATTGGTTAAATAGTGACCACAATATGGTAACACTGCAGTGGCACTGGGAGACAATAAAGACTGATGAAAAAAGAGATTACTACTCCTCGCAGATTAGCACATGCACTTGTTTCAAATGGAATGTGCACAAACTGGTCCAGCTAAATGAAATGCTATTAAATAATGAAATGACATTTGGAGACACTCTTTATACCACCGCTCTCATTTTCTTTGGACCACAAAACAGGACCAATGGGCATAAGGCATCACTTAAGGCTCAGAAAGAAAGAAAAGCTGAACACGGCGAAAAAAAAGGATATCAAGATTCTACCCCCTTCAGAACGACTGGTAGCCCTGAGGGCAGGCAAATGCGAATACAGGAACTGGACACGCGGTCGCCTGGCCATCAGGTACCAGCAAGACAGCGAACGCCTCCTACGAGCCATTGCTTCCAAAAATACGGCAAGTGTATGGTCTATCCTCAATCAGGCTGTTGGGACATTGCAGATGAATGTGTAAATAAATGGAATCACGGAACTTGAATGGACATCCTGTTTTTGAGCATTGTATGACAATTCCCGATGGCCACCGATTGAGAGATCATCTACAGCGCATTCCTCATGGAGCCTGGACATATCACTTGAAGACATTGAGGCCTTTATCAGAAAATAAAGCAGGTCACGGGCCTCCAGGCAGATATTGGTTAATAAACTTCAGAAAGAGGATTGTCTGGAAACAATTGTTGACATCATAAGCGAATTGCATAGTGATACATCACTACAGGTTAGGCCGAACATGAAGGGAATGCTGACTGCCTCAGTAGATACCATGAGAGGGCTGAGGCAGGGGTGTATACTGGCCTCAGCCCTCTTTAATTTGTTCCCATTTGACATGCCGGACATATTTGATAATGTAAGTTCAGATGCTCCAAAATTGGGACAGGAAAAATAGTAGCCCTTCTTTACGCCGACGATCTGGTGATAATGTCAAAAACGCCAATAGGCCTACAAAATTTTCTATATGCCCTATTGAGGTACATTGTCAAAAACCAGCTAACAGTTAACATTAAAAAATCTAAAGTTATGATTTGCAATGCCCCATGTCGAAGAAGGAGTAGATTAAGTTGGCAATTGCAACATTCTGCGCTGGAAGTTGTGGAGTTGTACGTCTATCTAGGTATGCAAATTGACAATCAGATTCTCAACAGAGTGCACATAGAAACCTTGGAGGAAAGATTAACAACAGCCATCTTGCAAACTAAAATCCTAATTCGTAAACATGGCAAATTCTCAGTAAAATCGGCTATTACTTACTATAGCCAAAACACAGTGCCTATTTTGCTGCATGGACTGGAAACGTGGTTTAGTACAACCAATTTAAATTTCCAAAAACTAGAAGGTAGATTTTGGAGGAACATACTAAATCTTCCACAGTGCGTACCGATGGCTCTTATACGGCATGGGTTGGGGCAGACTTCGTTGAAATCTATCTTCCAATGGCGTCAATGCACTCTGTTCAGGAAGTGCATCCTAGCTGACAGTTCTAGAACATTGCTCCAGTCTCTTTCTGAGTATCTCCTCACATCAAGTCATGGCGTCGTTATTGAATGGAGAAATACAATTTATGGCAGCTGCTGATCTCTCCCTGAAGGTTCTCCTAGGAAACCCGCAGCGAGCAAAGGAAAAGGTATATTCACACGACTGGATTAACACATGGGAACAATGCTGTAAATATAAAGAATCCATTCCTAGGGAAAAAGCTTGGAACATGTGAAGCGTACCTGACCTTCCATCCATCTTTATCGTTCAGGTCAGCTTTTATACGGTTCAGATTTAATCTGTGGCCGACTTGATCGGTCATGATAAAACGACAGTTAATCAGCAGCAGATTCATCAGGAGGAACCCACACGTCACACCATGTTGAATGTCCAGCACTGCGGGGAGCTAGAGAACTGCAATTGCTTAAACATCATGTGCGTTATGACACCTTAGATGAAAATGATAAATGGAAGCTCTTCTTTTCTTCGAATCCCATCTCAACTTGCATTGCAGTGCTACATTTCCTTGAAGCTGTGTTCGCATCTTATCGGGCGAAAAATTTGGAAATTCATGAAAAGTAACTGTTTAATACTATTTTATCTGTTTTCTCCCTTTTGTTACACATTCTGTATTTTTTTTTTTATAATTTCTGTTTATTAATTTTCACAAATCCAGCAAATCTTTAAAACAAAACAGAATCAACAACCTAAACCCCCCCACCCCCTTCCCCTTTACCCAGTTGTAGCACCTAGATAAGAACAACCCTCAAACTCAAATAAGCCGATCCAGCCTAGCAGCTGTAGATGTGTAACAGTTTTAGTCTTTGGGGGCACCATTGCACCCTGAAGTCTCCTTTCAAGTAGTCCAAAGTCTCACCCCAATCTGCTGCAAAGTTCTCTAACCTCCCCTCAACTGCATAAGAGGCCCACTCTAAGGAAACAATGTCCCACATCTTCCTGAGCCAATCCCTCTCAGTAGGGATCCTCGGGCTCTTCCAGTTCTGCGCGATTAACCCCATCGCTGCCAAAACAACGTGCACCTTGGGGGTTCTTGCCCCTCCTCCCCCCTCCTCCACCCCACTCATACCCAATAGCATCTTTCTGGGGCTCCGAGGCTCCCCTAACTCTTGAGTCTGAGCCAGGGCACCTGCAATTTCACGCCAAAAGGGTCTAATAAGTGGGCAGTCCCACCAAATATGCATCGCCGTGCCCATCTCCCTGCAGCCCCTCCAGCAATCACTTGAGTTAGTGGGGTACATCGCGTGTAGTTTGGCTGGAGTGTAGTGCCAATAAAAAATGTACTTATACCAGGCTTCCTGTAATCGGGGAGATCTAATCAATTTAGGGACCAACCTCCATAGTCTCTCCCAATCTCTTCTCTCCATCCCCACTCCCCTCTGCTGCTCTCAAACCTTCATATACAGCCACCTGACTGCCAGGCCCGCGCCCTCCAGAAGTTTATACAGATCTGATATCAAGCCTCTGGTACCATCATGTGTCAATAGGAAACGTTCAAAATGTGTGAGCTCCCTCGTGGCCCCTCTCCTCATCTCAGTCGACATTACCCAATGTCTTAGTTGAAAGTACCTGTGTCTCTCCCCCTCACCTACTCCAAATGCCTGCTTGCATTCTCTGAATGTTTTAATCGTGCCATTGCTAAACATGTCCCTCAGGGTCTTACAGCCTCCCACATCCCACGCACGAAATGCCCCTCTCTCCAATCCCGGCGTGAAGTCTCCATTATCAAAAACTGGCGTAAAGGGGGACGGAAAGGATGAGACCCCCCGGCTCTCCACCACCCTATCCCAAGCGCCCACCACACCCTTTGTTATGTCACTCCTATATATGTGCGACGGCCGCAACTTCCGCGTAAGCCATAGAACTTCACCCAGGTGGTGCCGCGCAATTGCCCTATCCATTTGTACCCAGTGCTTCACATAGGTGTCTCCGAACCATTCCCTAATTACCCGGAGAAGTGCAGCGTCATGATACCCCCGGAAATCCGGCAGCCCCAGGCCCCCTCGATCCCTGGACGCCGTAAGGAGGCGCCAAGACAGGCGCGGCTTCTTCCCCTCCCATATGAAGTCCCTAACCACCTGGTCAAGTTCCTTGAAAAAGCGCTGCGGGATTGCCAAGGGGATCGCTTGAAAAAAATATAAAATGCGAGGCAGAATCACCATCTTAACTGCTTCCCTCCTCCCCAGCCAGGAGATCCTAAGGGCACCCCAGCGCCTTAAATCTCTCTTGATATCTTTGAGCAAAGGGGTGTAGTTCGCGCTATACCACCCGACTAGTGAGGGGGTAATCCAAACACCCAAATACCTAATCCCACCTGGGCTCCACCGAAACGGGGAGACCTCCCTAAGTGCCTGTGCCTCCCTCTCTTCTAAAGATAGATTCATCAATTCGGATTTTTGCAGATTGATACGCAGACCTGATGCCTCCCCAAATTCGGTCAATAGTGCCTCACACGCCTTAATAGACTCCTGCGGCCGCGTCAACATAAGCAGCATATCATCAGCAAAAACTGCCACTTTATGTTGGCCCTCCCCGAACGGTACACCCCAGATATGATTGGATTCTCTTATGGCCAATAAAAGGGGTTCCAGGTAAATCGCATATAGCAAGGGGGACAGGGGACAGCCCTGTTTCGTACCTCTTCTAAGCCCAATTGGGTGAGAGGTTTCCGAATTGACCAGGATCCGTGACCTGGGGTTCCTGTAATTCGCCTCGACCATGCTAATGAAACCTGGCCCTAGCCCCATCCGCTCCAATACCCGGAATAAGAACGACCACTCCACTCGATCGAACGCTTTTTCCGCATCCAACGCTAAAAGAATCGCCGGAGTGGCCGTCTTCCGTGCCTTCTCAACAATGTGGGCCACCCTTCGAATATTATCAGCCGTCTGCCTCCCTACCACAAAGCCCGACTGGTCCTGGTGGATCAATGTTGGAAGGTACCTCTCCAGCCTCTTCGCTAGAATTTTGGTGTAAATTTTTGCCTCGGTGTTTGAGGGCAATGGGGCGATACGATGTACACTCCTCGGGATCTTTACCCGCCTTGTGTATAAGCGTTATCTTAGCCTCCTCCATCGATGGGGTGATACACCCCCTGGCTCTGAAGGAGTTGAACAGTTGCGTCAGATGCGGAACGAGGAGGTGAGAGAAATGCTTATAAAAGGCTGCTGGGTAGCCATCCGGGCCAGGGGCCTTGCCTCGGGGGAGGGCTGATACAGTCGCCCTCACTTCATCCTCTGAGGTAGCTCGGCTTAATTCTACCCCCTCTTCATCAGAAAGCCGTGGGAGCGCGAGGCCCTCCAAGAACTTCCTCTGAGCTTCCCCTGACGGGTTCTGTGAGGAGTATGGATCCTCGTAAAATTCAGCTAGCCTCCCTTTAATCTCCTCTGTCTTGGTGAGTCTCGCCCCATCCCTACTTCTCAAAGCCCCGATTACATTACGTTCCCTCTCACCCCTCAGTAAACGCGCCAGGAGAGAGTCGGCCTTGTTAGCTTTTGCATAATACTCCTGCCTAACCCTGAGCATGGCCGCCTCTGCCTTTTTATTCCTGAGGATCCCCAGTTGACCCTCGACCGCCCTATACTCCTTATACAATTATTTAGAAGACGGATTTTCCCCCCACTCGCACCCTAGCGACCTCCACCTCTTTTTCCAACTGCTCCTCTAGCCGCCTCATCTGCCTATGTCTCTCCGCCTGCAGGGCGATTATATCTCCCCTCAACCTGGCCTTGAAAGCGTCCCATCTCACCTCCAGGCTCGCATCCAGATCACTGTTCTGGTCAAAATATTCCCGGATCCTCCTCTCTATCTCCTCACTCGTCACCTGGTCTCTCAGTAGCGCCTCCGGGAATTTCCACCTCCACAGCCCCGGCCTTCTACTCCCCAACCGTAGTCGCATTTGGACTACCATGTGGTCCGCTATCCCCACGGGGCCTACCTCTATGGAGCCAATCCCCCCGATCAAGCTCGCGGACACCCAGATATAGTCGATTCTCGACTGGGACCTGTGAACATCCGAGAGGAACGTAAACCCCTCCTACTTCCCCCTTAACACTCTCCACACATCTTGCAAACCCGCTTCCTCCCACCTTTCCTTCAATGTAGGCGATGCAACCGCACCCCCTTCCCCTTCCCTCAGCTCCGAGCGATCCCTCCTTCCATCCCACGCCAAATTCAAGTCCCCCATCAAAATGATCTGTCCCCTTGCAAAGTCTTGTAGGGTTCCCACCAACCCACGCAGAAACTGGTCTTGCCCCACATTTGGGGTATACACCGACACAATTGTAAAGTGCGAACCCATATACTCTCCCCGAACCATGATATATCTCCCATTCTTATCCCAGATGGTGTCTGCAACCCGAAAATCAAACCCCCTACCAAATGCCAGCGCCACTCCACCTTTCTTGGAGGGGCCTGATGCACCCCACTGCATTTTCGAAAATCGCGCCTGCAACGCGAGCGCTCTTCATAATTTTGAAGAAGCTGTTTAAATTGCATGATGCACTGAATGCAGCATTAGTGCACCATCTATGCCTTCCAGCTCTCCCTCTCCACCATTACAGCCCACGAGGAGCTGATTAATCAAAGATGGCCGCCCTGGCCTCGGCCTGACTGCCTGACTCCCTACCAATGACCTGCCTGCAACCGGATTGGCTGGCCTAGCGCCTTAGCCAATCCCTGATGACCGGCAGGCGAAGCCGGCCCACATGCACCAAGGCCCACTGTTACAAGGCCAGCACCTGTTTGTGCCTTTATCTGCCGTCAGCCAGACCCCCCACCTGCAACATACAAGGTAACCCAAGTACCTATAGCCATGACTTTGCCACACATAGCGGTCTCACAAATGCTCTTAAAATATTAAGCTTGACTTTTTTAAACAGACTATTTAATGTTGTTACTACAAGTAAAAATCAACACTAGGCTGCCTCTCAGCTACTGGATCTAAAACCACCTAAGTAGCATGTGCCTCTCTACTGCTTACCTATCACCTGTAGGCCTGATTGCTAAAATCGAATTTAGGTGCCCCACTGCCTATGCACCCTGCTTGTGACCTAGGATTTTGGTGCCTGATTGCTAAAATCGAATTTAGGTGCCCCACTGCCTATGCTCCCTGCTTGTGACCTAGGATTTTTGTGCCTGACTGCTAAAATCGAATTTAGGTGCCCCACTGCCTATGCACCCTGCTTGTGACCTAGGATTTTTGTGCCTGATTGCTAAAATCGAATTTAGGTGCCCCACTGCCTATGCACCCTGCTTGTGACCTAGGATTTTTGTGCCTGATTGCTAAAATCGAATCTAGGTGCCCCACTGCCTATGCACCCTGCTTGTGACCTAGGATTTTTGTGCCTGATTGCTAAAATCGAATTTAGGTGCCCCACTGCCTATGCACCCTGCTTGTGACCTATGGTTTTGTGCCAGATTGCTAAAATCGAATTTAGGTGCCCCACTGCCTATGCACCCTGCTTGTGACCTATGGTTTTTGTGCCTGATTGCTTAAATCGGATTTAAGTGACCCATTGCCTGTGACCTATTGCCTGTGCACCCTGCTAGCAACACAGGCGTTGTCTGCATGCGCAGGACTATTGTACCCAGCCCATGTGCCTAAATAGTTCATCAAACTATATCACTGACTACTCAGACCCTACCAATATAATGCTGGCGCTCCTTACCATTATCATGTTCCCCTATTGTTTAGTCCCCAATGCTACACCATGCACAAGAGGTCATCTCATCAAGGTTGGCGAAGGACTAGTTAGACCAGGCTGTCCACGCCACTTCCCCATCCCCTGCCCCACCCCTTTCCTCCCCACACACCCCACACCCATACCATCCCCTCAGACCCACATTACACCCACCACCATTAAAAATGGAGCAACCTCAGACCACCCGTGTCTTAGTCCCAACCCGTCCATATACAATCACACCATACCTATCAGCATTCATGATACGACCACACCCATCCTGGGTAATGAAAGACTCAATAGACTCATGTCTAGAACTAAAATGCCCCTATTACCCACCCCACTCACCACCACACCCAATACACCAACCAAACTAAACACCCATTAATCTCCAACACAAAAGCCTCCACAACGCACCACTCAAACACCTAACCAATAACAAAACCACTGATTCTTCCCCCATCTTTGCAACACACCCCCCCTACCCCCTCCTCCACCCTCAAAAGCGCACTCATCAATGCCCGCTCATTAGGTGCCCATGCCATAGACATCCATGACCTTATTGAGGACCAACACCTTTACATGCTGGTGGTCACTGAAACCTGGCTCCATCCAGCAGCAGGACCATCTCTAGCCCTTGCCATTCCCCCAGGATTCAGTATCCTTAGAACAGACAGGTCAAACAACCAAGGAGGTGGAGTTGCAATAATAGCCAAAACCACTCTGGAAATCAGAGCTAGCCCAATAGAACAGATACAAGGCTATGAACTCCTTCTAGTGAAGTACACCCCCAACCCCAAAACTACCACCAACTTACTAGTGGTATACAGATCACCCAACAAAAATACACACCCTGACTTGGACATACCGCTACTCCTAACACCCCTCATCAAGCCTAAAACTAAATGCATAGTCCTCGGTGACTTTAACCTAGGATACGATAACCCCCTAGACTCAGAAGCTTCTACATTCTATACAGCCATGTCAGAAATGCACTTCGTACAACTGATAGATAAACCCACCCACTCAAAAGGAAGAACCCTAGACTGGCTTCTCACGCTCAACTCTCTAATCACCATTGACTCCATCCTCCCAGTCAATTGGTCAGACCACTATGTAATTAACTTCACCATAGATAATGCCAGTACAGAGCACATCACCCCTAAAAAACCAGAAGCATTCGAAACTAGAAATATCAAAAAACTCTCCTCCGACAAACTCACTCCAGTCCTGAGTGCTGCCCTTGCCCTTACGGTTCCAGGCACTAACAACCCTTCCTATCTAGCTGAACAATACCAACAATGCCTTACCCAAACTATTGACCTACTTGCTCCCATCACCACCAAAACCCGTAGACCTGACAAACGTTCCTGTTTTTGGTTTAATGAGGAACTTGTAGCCTTAAGACGCACAAAAAGATCTCTTGAACACCTCCATAAGAAAAACAATATCCCAGAATCGGCACTAGCCTTCACTGAAGCTAACAAAATATATAAATCAGCTATAATCTCTCAAAAAGCCAATGCCTTCAACCTCCGCATTACTAATGCGTCCTCCGACAGCAAAGAACTGTTTACCATTCTTAGAGAGCTCGAAAACCCCTGTCAAACTTCAGCACCTTCTAACGCTAGCAAAGACTGGTGCACCACTATACAAAACGCACTCTCATCTAAAATTCTCCTACTACAAAACAAAATTGATAATAAAAAAACGCTCCTAGCTGATAAAACTCCACCCACTATATCAACGACTACATCAAATGCCACTATTGGCCCCCCATTTCAATTTACACCAGTGTCTAACAAAGAAGTATTTGACACCATAATGAAACTCAAAGCTTCCAACTTTAAAGAAGACCAATTCCCCTCCCATCTAGTAAAACTCTGTGCCCCCACCCTCACACCCATAATTACCGAATTCATCAATGCCTCTCTCCTCACAAACAGTCCCCACCAGTATCAAAAAAGCTTGGGTGACACCACTCCTAAAAAAACCATCCCTGGACCCCTCAATACCCACTAATTACCGACCTATTACAACAGTCCCATTTCTCCTAAAAATAATTGACAAAATAGCCTATTGCCAAATTCAGAACCATTTGGAACAATATCAACTATTAGGAGACCGCCAGTCAGGATTCCGCCCCAACCATAGTACAGAGACAGCCCTCCTTGATCTGAAGATCCAAATGGATGCCACTAAAGAAGCAGGCAAACTCTGTCTGCTGATGCTCCTGGACCTCTCAGCGGCCTTCGATCTGGTCGACCACGACAAACTCTGCAACACTCTAGCAAACAACTTCAACCTAGCTCAGAGCGCTACCAACTGGATCAAATCATTCTTGGCTGATAGGACCTCCAGAGTGTCCATCGGCAAATAATCAGCAGACCCAGTGCCTGTCCCAGCAGGTGTGCCGCAAGGCTCTTGCCTATCCCCCACACTGTATAATGCCTACGATAAGCTATTATTTGCAGCTTTGGATGACATGGGTGTCATCTATACTAACTTCGCCGATGACACCCAAATCCTCATTCCTCTCTCAGGCAATCATGAACAAGACTCCCTCCTGGTTAACCAAATCTACTCACTCATCCAAAACTGGATGGCCAATAACAGCCTTTGTCTCAATGACGATAAAACGGAGCTCCTCATACTAGGCTCTTCCAGCAAAATCAACACCCTTGAGCCCGCCTTCAAATCATTCACCATCGATGGAACCACAATCCCTGTTCTTAAACAAGTCAAGACCCTTGGCATCTACTTAGACGCAACACTATCCATGTCCAAACAAGTAAACACTTTAGCCTCGTCCACCTCCTACACCTTCGAACTCATCTCCCTCAGCCGTAAATTCCTCTCAGCCAAAAATTGTGTTACTCTAGCCAGAGCACTCATACTGTCTAAGTTAGGCTATTGTAATATCCTTTTCCTGGGCACGTCCAAAGCCAACTTAGCCAAACTCCAACTCATACAGAACAAAGCCCTCAGAGCAGCCTTAGGCATCAAAAAATCTGAACATATCTCCAACACCAGAAAAGACCACCAGTGGCTCCCCATCCAAGCCAGAACTCTATTTAAAACCCTGAGCATCACCCACAAATGCAGGGCTAACTAAGCACCCAAATACCTCAACAATACAGTCACGATGAAGCCCCAGACTAGACTTCTCAGATCCAACAAAAACGCATACCTCGAAACCCCCAGATACAAAAGAGAGAAAACAGGGGGTAGTAGCTTCAAAACACTGGCACCTAGACACTGGAATGTGCTACCTACCCACATTATGAACGAAACCTCCTTCCCTAAATTCAAAAGCTTCCTGAAGACTTGGCTCTTCAATAAGTTCTAACTGAACTAGAGCACTCATCCGCTCCAATTAACTGTACATATCTGACTGCTTTGCATTTTGCTGTATATTCTTGACTGCCTCGCATATTATTCTATATTACTGACTGTTATTCCTGTGTTTTCCTCTGTGTACTTTCTAAGATTGCATTCCCCCATTGTCTGTAACTACGCCGTGATACCCCCGGGTCTGGGCGTATAACAAATGTAATAAATAAAAATAAATAAAATAAATGAAGAGAATTAGCGGGAATCCCCTCAACTTCAGCCTGTGTTGATCCTTCCGCAGCAAATGTGTCTCTTGCAGAGCCAGAACATCTGGTTTGTGAAAACCGATGAATTACTCCAATTTGGACCGCTTAAGCGGGGAGTTCAAACCCCCGTACATTATGTGTCATCCATTTGAACCCCACACTGGTAACCAGATTGCTCCTCGGGGAACCCCGCTCCCCCACCCCTCTAGGTCCTCCCTCTTAACTCCCCACCCCACCAGCAAGATGTGGGGAGGGCCCTTTTCCGGCCTCTTTCCCGTCAAGCCCTGGACTGATACCTTCCCAGTTGGTGCTACAACCCCCTCCCAGGTCCACCCCCCCGGCCACCCCTCCACCACTCCATAACCCCAACTTAGAGTGGAAGCAACACCCCCTTTCCCCACCCAACTTAACAAACTCCCCCAAACCGCTGTCTTCATCTCCTCCTCTTATTTTCTCCCCGGGCCACCTAGCCCTTATTGACCCCAAAATGTTGCCCTCCCTGACTCCGAGCTCCCATGTCAACCTTCAAGGTCCACCACCCCTTATTCAACTAGAGTAACGATTATACTTGAGCCCGTCCGCCACTGCCACCCTCCAGGCAGGACCCCCTGCCCTCACCCTGCATGCCGCCATTCTCCCTCCGTCCCCTCTGTCTTTTATCTGCCACTGTGGACCACTCCAGGGCCTCTCCCGCTGCCCACTCCCCGTACCTCCCCCTTCCCTGCTCAAAGAACCCTCCTCCAGATCCAATCGCAACACGTCTGCTCCCTCCTGAACTGTTGTTATGCGCTTCAAAGAACCTTCCCAATCAAAGACCAGACCAAAAGGAAATGTCCACCTGTATTGTATCCCCCGTTCAAGTAGGGCCTTCAACACTGGCGCCATCTTCCTTCTTTTTATCAAAGTCGCATTAGCCAAATCCTGAAAAAGAGCTATCTTCTGGCCTCTAAACAAAATCGGTTCCTTTTTCCTCGCAGCTAGGAGCACCGCCTCCTTCTGAGCGTATCTAGAGAAGGCGGCAAGCACATCCCGCGGCCTTGCGGTAGGCCCCTTAGCGGTTCGCCCAACTCTGTGGACCCGGTCCAATTCGATATCACCTGGGGCCACCTCCCCAAGGATGCCCGCAAACACCCCCTGCAATTCCTGTTTCAAGTCCCTGTCCAAGACGGATTCCGGCAGCTGCCTCACCCTTATGTTAATCCTCCGGGATCTATTTTCCACATCCTCCATCTGTAACTCCAGGTTCCGGGTCGCTATGTCCAGGCGCTCCAACGCCTCACTATTAGCTGTAGTCTCCTTCTCGACCTCCTGCAAACCCCTCTCCAGGAGATCCATCCTGTCCCCTGGCTGCTTCATTTCCTGCTTGATCTCCCCCAGCGCTTCATTCAGATCAGTGCGCATTAGCTGAAACTGGTCTTAAAAGGTCTTGGCCAAGCTGGCGTGGAGCGTCTGAATTTCCCACATGAGATCATGGCCAAGCATCTGGGGCCGCCCCTGCGTGCTGTCTTTCGCAATGCTCCTCACCAGACCCTCATTGCCATCCCCAGTATTATCCTCCATGTCCTGCGGGAGCCACAGAGAGTGGAGTGTACTCTGAGAGTCCCTTGAGGGTTGCTGCACCCTTCCACTCTTTCCCTTAGAGCGAGTGGCCATCAACAGGAACCTGATTCGGCTGTAAGTGGTCCAGCCACGGGTTGACAACGGGGTGTATGGCGAAATGTCCTCAAGTTGGAGGGAGAGGGGGTGGTCAGCATTGGTAAAATGCCCAGCAGGGTGTCTTGACGCCAAATCCGGTCCCCCTGGCTCCCCCGAGCCTTCAGGCAGCCCCCAGCCTGTTCACCAATACTATTTACCACAGCCCAAAGTGGGGAGGGAGGTCAGCAAACACCTTCCCAGTCCACCCTGTAAAGCCCCACTTGATCCGGGCCCCCGCCGGACCTGCCCCCTCCGGGCTGCGCAGTGTCTTGGGTGGGCAACTAAAACCTTGCAGCCCCTGCACTCCTCCTCTTTGCGCCACACTCACCGTGGCTCAGTGCTCCACCACGTCGCGACACTGGGATATGGCCCGTGCCTCCCCCAGGGTCTCGCCAGTCACAATAAGTATCTCCTCCACGGGGGTCTGGCCCAGAGCCCAGATGGCTGCTCCCACCGTGGCCCCAGTGTCCTCCGGGGCCCCTTCTTCAACGCCGGACTCCTCCGCCACTCGGCCTCCAACACGGCCTCCAGCTGCCCCCCGGGGGGCACCTCCCTCTCGGGTCCGTGGCCTCACCGCAGCGCTTCTAGCAGGCGGCTGTACACTGCGCCGCCAGGCGCTTCCTTAGCAGCCTCTCCGCTGCTCTGCCTGCGCCGGGGCTCCACTCACGCAGCCCGCGGCCAGCCCCGACTCCAAGGGGGGAAGCCCGGCTCCTCCTCCCACCTCCGGGCGCAGGCCACAGGGGACGACCTCCCCGCTCTCTCGCAGCGGAGCCGATTCCAACGGCTGCGCTTCTCCTCCTCTCCCTAGCCCCGACGCCGAGGGGGACGCCCAACTCCTCTCTCCGCTGCCGGGGCGCGAGCCGCAGGGGACGGTCCCCCCGCTCGATTGCTTGCCCTGGGGGCTCCCGGGGCGACGCTCCCCCTTTTCTTCGGGCTCCCCGGGCCCACCGGTGGGTGCCACGCAGAATTTCGCCCCGATTCACAGGCCAAAGGGGTGCCGCGGGGTGATGGACTGCCGCACTTCCACTCGCAGGCAGGGAGAGCTCGGCCGACACAGCTACTCCGTACCCGCCGCCATCTTTGGTCCACATTCTGTATTTTGACTAGTTTTTTTCTGTTCTCTTTTTAGTGTCTCTCCCTAAGTGGAAAGTGAACATCTTGTTTTTTAGGTTTTGATATTTTAACTTCAGTTTTGTATGAACCAATATTGTAAAGTTGTGTAAACAGCTAAAACAATAAAAAATATTTAAAAAAAGTGAACTTTATCTTACTTACCTTTTTCCTTTTGTAGGTCCAACACACGCAATGTTATCTGGAGTGCTGCGGGTTACTTAGTATCACCTTTTCCTACTTTCTCATGTAACATTTTTATGTTACCCTGACTACTTTAAGTGGCTGGTGGCAGTGGTTTAATTTTTACTACCAGTGTGCTTTTTTTTACCGCAGGCTGAAGCCTCCGTTGCAGTACAGCACCCATGGGTGTCCATTTTGTCAAAATGGCCAGTCTTCTTTTTTTGCCATTTTCTGTTTGTGAGGTCTTTCTTGGCTTTTACTCTGTGTGTTGAGACAGGTTTGAGCCCTTTGTGTGTTTTGCCTTTGACAGGTGTCAGCCCTGAAGCCCGACCCAGGCTCCAGTGTGTCTAGAAGGACAGGATATGAGGGAGGTTCCCGAAACTCCCCTGTCCTTTGTCTCTAGGTGTGCCTGAATGAAACCAGTCCTGATTGGCCAGCTGTCTGTCCGGGAAGGACAGCCACCCTGCTGCATGATTGACATCCTAGGCTGTGAATGAATGGGAAAACTCACATAAAAGGCGAGGGTTTGGGACTAGAGGAAGAGTTGACCACTGGAAAAAACATCAGAAGAAGAAACCGTGAAGAGAAGCCCACTCCTGGACCTTGAATTGCCCGGTGAAGCCCTGCTGCTGTGCTGACCTCCTTTTTTGTATCTACCGAGAAGCTTAGGACGGAATTACTTCTTCCCCTTGGGCTGGTGGGACCAACTAGCCCATGACAAACTCCACTTTGGCGCAATCCCCTACTTGCTGTGCCTCTCCAGTCTGAAAGAAGCCCAATGCTAGGGGTTGAGTGTCCATAACCGAGTGCAACGTCGTCCGTGGTACGAATCCGGCCAAGACACGCCAGAAGCAGGGAATCCTGATCCAGAGTCCCCTCACCAGAATCCAGGATCGAGGGAGCAAGGAAAGTCCAACCAGAGATATTCGTTCTGCATCAGTGATGTTTGCGAGTCGCTGAAACTGCGAAGTGCTGCTGAATCGAAGTGAGCCTGTACCTGCTGAAGTTCTTCCCAAGTACTGCCGCAGGAGCCCGCCAGACATCCTCCCTCTTGCCCCAACGACTGAGGCTCAGGAACCAGGGTCTGTGTGGCTGTAGCAAGACAGAATCCAGCTGGACCACCTTTCTTAAAACCAGAGGTACTTTTTGGGCTTGGGGGTACTTACCTTTTTGCCAAAAGTCATGCTTTCTCACTTGAGGATTACACTTGCTTAACTTTTCGAGTTGACTTCAACTCCCTTTGCACAGGCTTAACAGCTTGTGTTCCTTCAGTGATTTTTTTGAACTATCTGACTTTGTGAACTACTTTGTCCAAGAAGTGCATCAGAACTATAGACTTTGTCCAATTGACTTTGGCTGTCCTGGCTCCTTAAAGGTACCCTTCTAATCTATCGACTTTGGCATTGCGTGTCCCTTCATAGGTTGTAATTTGTTGAACACTTTCACTGCTGGGAAAGGCTTAGCTAGATTTCATTGGAGGATCCAAAGTTGTCTTTACTTTATAACAAAGTATGTTCTAACCTTTCTATTTTTCCTTAACCCTTCCTTCCTGCAAAACCAAGTCACAAAAGTATATTGGTGTTTATGATAAATGCAATACTATCCTTGTTATTGAAGTCACCTCAGGGTGTAGGAGGAATGCATTAGCATATCCAAAAGGTATTCGCCAACTTTGACTGTCTAAAGTAATTCCAAAGTTTGCTTGACTGTTATAAACAACTGCCTTTTTAAAGAATGCTTAGCTAAAACTCATGTGTAAATAAATATATATTTATAACTAAATCCTTGAGCATAAGTGTTACTTCTATTGACTGATTTCATCTGTACAGCTCACATTTACCCCTCTTGAGATAGGCCTGGCCGCTCAGTCAAACTACCAACTTGTGTAGTACAGACCTATACCAAAAGGTGGGTTACCTAATACCAAGCAGGTAATTGTTGTGTAGTCTCACCCATTGTGACTGCACCAATTCTTACCTAACAAAAGGTATGGCATTTTGCGGCTCTAGAATGGGTGTCCTACTCCCTACAAGGTGATCACCAGGGTTCCGTGTTCGACTGGGATATGGTATTGAAGTTTCTGCAGAAAGACTCAAGGGGAGCATGGTGCCCGAGGAAAATGAGACTTTTGGCACTGGTTTGATTTGCAGGGTGTTCAGGGGGCCGGTGGCTCTGCTGGTGGGGAAAAGACTTTGGCCGTAATAAGGAGCAGAGAATATATTGATGGCGCAAGGTTCATCGTTGAGGTGACAACATTACATTGGAAAGCGAATGGAATGGAATGGAATGGGATGGGACGGGAGGGGGGAGTTGAAAAAATGTTTTGTATTAAGAAAATGCTGGGGGTGTGGCTTGAGGTGCCGGCGATGCGGTCGCCTCTCTGAAAGCTCTGTGGGACGCCCGAGGGTTCACCATAATACGCCCGTTATAGCTACACAAGAAAGGCCCGGAAGCAAACGGCAGCTGGCGGAACCCCCCTGGATTAGCTGGCCAGAACTAGGGGAAAAATCAGACTGTGGCAGCCACGGAAATTGGCAGTCAAAGAAAGAGCTGGGGAGGCTCACGATAACAAGATGGCGGCGCCCCGAGCGCACTCAGGGATAGGCAGGAGGTGCCACCATTGCGGCTCCTTCCCCGTGTCGCATAAACTATTCAGAGGCGGCAGAAGCGCACCCCGACTGCCCTCCCGTCAAGCATGCACATGGGGAAGGGGCCCTGTGACTGAAATGCTGCACCCTTGGCTCGGGGGGTGGAGGAGTGCCCCAGGCAGCAACGGCATTGCAGGGAAGTTCAGAAGCTGCCCGCTCAACCTGCCCAGCTGGAGAGAGCAGGCAGCTTAGTACCATGCATCGTATCTTGGAACCTGAGCAGTAGTGGGAGCCAGTGGAAGCCCTAAAGACAAGGAGGCGGCTGAGAATGGGAGAACGGCAACCCTCCCACAGCACCCAGCCTTCTCGCAACTCCCGGGACCCGCAGGCGGTAAGGAATCCCTCCCCTCCTTAGCGCAATATAGAGGGAAGCCCCAGCTGCATCCCCCTGCTGGACTCGAGGGCCCCACACGGCGCAGCTTCCAGGACCCGGGGGGGAAGAGAGGTGGATGAGCCAGCGACGCCAGCACGTGGAGGCGAAGCGGCAGAGCAGCTGGAGCCCCCCAAGCAACTTGGCACAATCAGAGGAAGCGGGCAGCTCTTAATAACGCACCACACAGTGCACCAATATCCCACTCTGCAACAGGAGCCAGCAGGGGCCTCACACAGAGAAAAGATTCTGCCATAATGGCGACTGGAACCCTCCTGGCTGCCCTCCAATTAAAACAGTTGGAGAGTGGAGGGTGCCCACCGCCCCACAAATTCCAACCAAGTCCAGCCTACCAGTAAGTCAGGAGGCTAAAACGGCGGGATTTCTCACCCACCCCCAGCACACTAGATAGGGTGGCCCCGGCAATATCTCTAGCGGGCCCATCCGATAGGACCCTGAGTCCCACGCACCCCGGCCACCCACAATCCTGCCGCCCGGAATTTGGAAACAATAACAGTGGCCCCAGGCCGGATCACACAAATTGGGAGCTACACATGACCATCGCGCTACCCAGAGAGCCTCAAGAGCACTAAAGGGCACCAGGTCACAGGCCGGGAATTTCACGCTGCCACAACTCGCTCACTAAGATGACCAAACAGAAGCCTTCAAAGTCGGCAACCAGCATGCTGCAACCACAGGAGAAATCCAAAAAAACAGATTGTAATCACGGCCAAGCTACATCGCCCGACAGATCCACGGGTCAATGGGCCACGAAAGACGATATTCAGGCCCATCTTGCGGACATTAAAACAGAGTTTCGAAACTGCATGACAAGGGTATCGGCTAAAATAGATGGCCTGGACAATCGAATGGAGGAAGTGGAACGCAGGGTTGGCGAAACAGAGGACCAGGTTCTAGACCACTCGACACAAATGGCTGATCTGCAGCGGAAACTCCAGGATCTTGAGGAGGATAGCGAGGGCATGAAGCGCAAGCAGGAGGACCTGGAAAATAGGGCCCACAGGAATAACATCCAGATCAGATGAGTGCCTACCTCAGTATCAGACCAGGCCCTACCGGCCTACATCAGCGGCGTCTTCCAAACCCTCCTCCCAGACTGTTACAAGTCGTTACTTCTTCTGGACCGCATGCATAGGCTGCGAGGCCGTAGAGGGTCCCCAACATTGGGCACACCCGAAGTAATCACAAGGGTCCACTTCTTTTGCACGAACAGGATATAATGTCAGCAAGTCGCACCCAGGGGGACCTGACATACCAAGGAGCCTCCCTGCAAATCCTTCAGGACCTGGCACCTACAACAGTTCAGAGGGACAAAGCCCTTAGGCCACAGGCAACCTTCCTCCAGGATCAGAAAATCAAGTACCGGTGGCTCTTCCTGGGGGCGATCCAATTTTCATTTGATGGCCAAACGCGCATTATTCACTCCTTGGAAGAGGCAGGAGGAATCATGGGAGGGGAACCAGCGACCCTGGACGAAGATCTAATGAATCCGTCCCCAGACAAGTAACAAGACACAACCCCGAAGACACAGCGAAATCGCTGGATGAAAGTTCCCAGAGGGGGAAAGCCACCTGCCACCTAAAGCAGGTCTAAACTCGCCCCCACCCCCCACATGAGGGGTGTGGAATAAGAAGTAACCTGTTCTCTGTGCCAGAAGACCTTCCTCTTTGCCTTTGCCCCCCATTCTCCCCTGTTGATCTGTTTCTTCTCTTGGCATCGTGCACCTTGCCACCCTCTGTCATTCGGGCCCAAGTACCTGCTCACTCTGCCACCCTCCTGCATTGCCTCCAGTCCACCCTCTGCACTAGGGTTCTGTATCTGTACCCATACAGCCCCCCTCCCACTTTTCTTCTGCACTTATCAGATGTACCTTACCTGACTAACTTTCACCTGCCACTTGCTGGCTGCACTACCATGGTTTATTGCCTTTCTTTCTTTCTTTCTTTCTTTCTTTCTTTCTTTCTTTCTTTCTTTCTTTCTTTCTTTCTTTCTTTCTTTCTTTCTTTCTTTCTTTCTTTCTTTCTTTCTTTCTTTCTTTCTTTCTTCTGTTTTCTCTCCTCTGCACCACACTTTACACCCCCCCTCCTTTCCATGCACTTTCCGCCTGTTCCCTTTTCCATGCACTTGCACTTACTTAAATGTTACTGAGCCTAGTAAGAACGCTTGAGAAAAAAAAGTTGTTTTCCTTTTTGTTCTCCCTTGTTCCCCTCCCTTGTTGCCTGGTCGCGCTCTGAAACACTTGTGTATGAGCGTGATATAAATAAAATATTTAATTTAATTTCATTTAGAACACTCTCGGCGCTTGGGCGTCTATGCCCCAGCCGAGTGGATGGACACACACTCTGGCTCAAGGCCCATCGTGCCCAGTTTGGTTTGGTTTAAATGTTTGTTTTGGTTCACTGTTAGTTTGCTTGGTTCCATGGTCACGTTTGGACCCAGACTAGGAAACCTAAAACCCTGGTTGTAGCAGGAAAATACTTGCAGCTCAGCAATAGCAGGCAGACCTTAGCAGACAACTCCCCCACTTCCCTTCCCACACCTCCTGATTGCTGAGAGGGCACCACAAGAGGCCCCCCCACCACACCTGAAACTGCGCCATTTGTCTCGCTGAGAATTATGGGTTTAAACTCCCCAGAGAAGTGCAAATCCACCTTGCAGTGCCTAAAAGACCTTCATGGTATTCTTCCAAGAGACACACCTGCTCCCAGCAGACTTCCCTCGAATACGTGACAGAGCATTCCCAAAACAATACCTGGCATCAGGGGACAGCAAGAGAGGTGGTACAGCGATCCTTCTAGCTAAAGGGATACCATTTCGAGAGTGAGAGGGCCTGCGAAGCCCAGAGGGTAGATTCATTGCAATAAATGGGATACCTTTTGAACAGCTGCGCACTCTAATCGCAGTCTACGCCCCGAACAAGGGCTAGGAAATCTTCTTCGCAGAGTTGGAAACAAAGCTTTTCCCCATCCTCGAAAGCCAAGTGGTCATAGGAGGCGACTTTAATGGGGTCCCAGACCCCCTAACGGACAAATCAAATCTCCCCTCATCCAAGGACTTTAAGATTGCCCTGAGTCTTTGCCATCTATTTAAAGCCCTGGGGGTCGTGGACACTTGGAGGGTCCTCCATCCGGAGGCCTCAGACTTCTTGTTTTTTTCACATATTCACCGCTCCTCCTCGCGGATAGACGTGATACTGGCCAGCCCCCAACTTCTCTTGTTCACGGATGAGGTAGAAATAGGCAGAAGGGCCCTATCTGACCACGTCTCAATACTGCTGACAGCCCGGATCTTCGACCCCGACCCTACCATGAGACCATGCTGGGCTCTCTTCGAACCAATGCTACACGACATGGCAGTTCGAGACGCCTTATCCAAAGCAATTCACAACTACTTTAAAGATAACCCCCGGGGGGCACCTTCACAGCGACTAGAAGGAATGCTATGAAAGCGGTGATCAGAGGGGAACTCATCGCCAAGCAGCGGCATATAGGAGACGACGCAACAAAATGAAAGAACAATTGGAGGGGGAAGTTGAAGCAGCAGAGAAAATCCACAAGAAGGGATGGTCACCTAGAGCGGCCAAACTCTTGCAGCTCGCCCGCACTTAACTAGAGGCACACTACGCAGAAGACACGGCCCAGGTCCTGATCAGGATAAAGCAAAGCTATTATGTAAACAGCAATAAAGCCAACAAGTTTCTGGTCGGTAAACTGGCAAAAGCACGACGGCAAATCTTTATCACAGCTCTGAGGAACCTGGAGAGCACAACCTTATACGGGGAAGAGGCAAAACGCAGCTAGCAACATCCCACCTCGCCAACATGTTGACGGCCTCCCCTCGGTCACAACCACAACAGGAACAATTCATAACACAAGTCAAGCTTCCACATATCTCAGAAGCTAACGGTTCCGCATTGGAACGCCCAATCACATCCGAAGCGGTCGAAGAAGTGATTAAAACCTTGAAACGGTGGGCTCCAGGGCCTGGTGGATACTCGCCAACTTTTTTCAAACTCTTCCAACCCCTCTTACTGGACCCGATGACGGAACTCTTCAACTCATTCCGTGAGACAGGCACTATAACTCCCTCAATGCAAGAGTCCACCACGATTATGCTCCTGAAACCCGGCATGGACCCCAAGGAGTGTGCATCATACAGGCCCATATCCCTACTCAACGTAGATGCAAACATCTACTCTAAAGTCCCGTGGAACAGACTGGCACTGGTGCTGCCAACCATCATAGACCCGGACCAAACAGGCTTCATCAGAGGAAGGAACACAGGGGACAACATCCGGCATGCCCTCCACCTCATCGAAGTGGCTGCTCAAGATCAGCAGGAGCTAGCAGTACTAATCTTGGACGCCACAAAAGCCTTTGAAAAGGTGGACTGGGCCTTCATGCGACTCGCCTTGGAAGCCTTCCAGTTTGGCCCTATGTTCTGCAAGATGCTACTCGCCAACTACCAAGCCCCGAAGACGTCCCTTCGGATGTACCAAAAGCTCTCGGCGCTGATCACTCTTTGCCCATTGATCTTCGCCCTCATGATGGAGCCATTCGCACAGAGAATTCGCTTGAACGACAATGTAACAGGGATGGACCTGAAAGGGGAACAATTTAAGATGTCACTATATGCTGACGACGTGATGCTCTTCCTCACCAACTGCCAAACCTATCTCCCAGTGACCTTAACCGAACTGGAAGCATTTGACCAGGTGGCAGGGTTTGGGGTTAACTATACCAAATCAGAGGCACTAGGGGTGAACGTGACCAAAGAACTCACAAAGAATCTCCAAACATGCCTGCTGAATTGAGCTCCACATCCACATCTTACCTTGTAATACACATTGTTGCGGACCCCACCAACTATACACAGCAAACTTCCCCCCTCTGTTCAAGGAACTGGAGGCTGACCTGAAGAGATGGGAGGGCCAGGAAATCTCGCTGTTTGGCAGAGTCACAGCATGTAAGATTAATCTTTTTCCCCAGATTCCTGTATCTATGCTCGACCGTACCCGTCCTGCTCCCCAAACAACCCCTGATGCAGCTACAGAAGCAGCTATAGAAATTCGTCTGGAAAGGCAGTAGAGTGAGAATTCTGCTGACAGTAATGACTGGAGCAGCCAAATGGTGATGTATGGGTTTACCAAACCTTTCTAACTACTACATAGCGGCCCAACTAATGTCTGCCACTGCCTGGGTTTAGCATTCAAACCCCCCAAAATGGATACTTATTGAAAAGCCAAAAGCCCTCCCCCGCTAAGCTCCCTGCTGCACATATTGGGCACAGCACGGCGTAATACGGCCGTAGACCTTGTCTTCCACCAGAACCACCCTGAACGTTTGGGCCAGGACTCTGCGAAAGAAGAAGCTCTGCCAGGGGTTTGGGCCCTCTCTCCCCAATCCTCAGGAACCCAGACTTCTCTACTGGCATGAACATAGCAAACATTAGCAGATGGGCCCAGGGGGGACTTAATACTCTCTCGCAGCTGTTTGAGAATGGCACCTTCTCTCCTTCCTAGAATGCAACAGTCGCTTCCACCTATCGGAAACAGAGAGGTTCACTTACATCTAGATCAGGCACTGGATCTCGCAGCCAGCGGTTTGGAGGGGGCCACGAGAGATCTTCACTCCCTGGAATACGCGATAGGGGGCGGGCCGCGCTGGGGGCTGATCACCAAGATTTACAAACTACTACAAGATGACATGCTAACAATTAAACCAACGTACATGGCCAGATGGGAAGCAGACCTGGGGCACCCCATAGATGACCAAACATGGGTGGACATTTGGACTAGGATCAACTCCGCCTCTAGATGTATAACCAAACAGGAATGCGCATTAAAACTCCTTCACTGCTGGTTCCCCCCCCCCCCGACCCCCCTGGAGGGTCTACACCACTTTCAAAGTCCATAGACCCGGGCGGTTGGAGGCAATGTGATTGGGAGGAGATCATACAAATCATTGAATATATAACCCAGCGCAAATTGCCCATGAACCCGGAGGTGATCCTGCCGGGGGTGTCATGGCCAGAGTGCTACCCAAAAAAGGGCTGCACTGCTAAACTACTCATGCAGCTCTCCTGGCGGCCAAAATAGTCCTGCCCCGTAAATGGAAAACTCAGGTGGGCCCCCTAATACCCTTATGGTGGATGAAGGTTTGGGAGATTCTGTTGGCTGAAAAAGTCACAGCGGCAAAGGAAGGAGCAGTACACTGCTTTTTGGACTGTTGGGCTCTGGTCCTGGAATACAATGGCCAATTCCCGGCACTAGCCTTCCAGCCGCAGCTGGCAAAACACCTTTTAAGAACATAGAAGCCCCCCCATCCTATAGCAGGAGGGGCCATAAGGTAAAGGGAATACCAAAGGAACAGACAATACGGGGAACATGGGGGAGGAGGGCCACACGGAGCTACCTAATATGTCATAACTGTCTGCCTGCATATATGCCTAACATGAAACATGCTGTAATCGGATATAAATAAATTTGTTTTTAAAAAAAATGCCACTAAAAACTTGTGTGAAAGAGAGTATTGCTTTCCTGGTGACTGCACTGTTTATGGCTTATTCAAAGAGTGTGAGGGGCCGAGACAACTCTGTTCGAACTGGGGCTTACTAGAATGCCTTTCAGTCATATGTATTCAAAGACACTAATTGCCTCCTGCCCCAACATATTGGCAAGCTCCTCAAATTCCTTACCACCCCCTCTGTAAAAAGTTGCCCTGCTCTCGCGAGTCCATTGTCCGATCATGCCTGCGTGTGTCGGAAACCACATTTATCCAGTGGCCCCACAAAGAGCTCATCGGTGATGACCAGAAAGAGAGTTAATTATTTATTCCCCTCTTATTCCACAGTGACCACAGCCCTCCCGAGCTCGGGTGAGCCCTCACCCTTTCTGGAATGGGACATCTTTAACCCGGGACCACAAAAGATCTCTGACGTTTTAGGATGAGTGAACATGTCCTCCAAGTACGTCCAGTACGTTCTGAGATCATCTCTCATATGTTCCAATAGTATCCGTAGCTGGGCCGCCTTGCAACGTCATGGCTTTTCTCTTAATCCTAGGTTGCTTTCCCTGCCAAATGAATTTAGACACCATGGCTTTTAAGTTAATAAAAAAAGACTCTTGAGTATAGCAGATGTGGTAAAATGTTCATCTTCACTGTGGTCATTCTACCATACCATTAGTGAGTGAGGAAAGCCCAGCGAGTGAAGTCTGATCGTATCGCCTCTAGCATCCATAATTAACGCTGGCCAGTGACCGTAAGTGTCTTGGCAAGTGAATTCCCAGATAAGTAATTGCGTCCATTTCTACTCTCATAGCCCCATGGTCTTCTTGTTCTGTATGCTTGAGTCCATGAGACGCAATGGCATGACATTGGATTTTGCCACATTTACCTTTATGCCCGAAAAGGATCCTATTAGCACTAGAAGTTCTGGGAGGGAGTAGTGGACTTAGACCAGGTAAGCTAGAACATCGTCTGTGAACTGGGACAATTTGAAGTTCACTGCCACGTTGGATGCCCCTAATCTCTGGGTTTTCTCGTATAGTAATCATGAGAGGCTCCATCATCAATGCGGACAGCAGATGGGAGAGGGGGCATCCCTTTCCCATGCCTCTAGTTAGAGGCAAGGAGCAAGAGAGTGCCCCATTCACCACTACCCTGGCCGATGGAGCTCTATACAACAATGAGACCCAACGCTAGAAATTATGACCAACCCCCATTTTCTGCAGCACCTTTCCCATGTACACCCATTCCACCCAGTCGAATGCCTTTTCGGAATTGATTGATACCAAACACGCATCTAAGTCGTGCTCCTGGGTGTGATGTATCAAATCGATCCTATTACGTAGGTTATCTGACCTTAGCGGCCTTGACTAAACCACACCTGATCTCTGTAAATAAGGGTTGACAATATTCAGTCAAGCCAATTTCCCAACACTTTCGCCAAAATGTTAACATCAGTGTTCAATAAAGAAATGGGTCAATACAATAGATACAAGGCTGGGTCTTTCCCTCCCTTGTGGATAATCGCTATTCTAGCTCTGAGTAAGGAGTCCAGGAGATTAAACATTTTTGCCACGAATGGAGCTAGCGTGGAGCACTACGCCTTATGAAAGCAAACTGTGAAACCATCAACACCCAAGGAGGTTCATGCCTTAATATTTTTGATGCCGCAAGCTACCAACTACCTTTTGAATATTGGTGTCTCTACGGTTTCTGACTCTTTCTGACTTGCTGCGCACTCAGTCCTCCGGGCAAGTTGCGCCCTATAAAAGTTATATAACATTAACATGACCATTTACCAGGGCATCCGGAGTGGCTGTCATCTCTTGTGAAATACCCAGAATGGGCAAGCAATCTAAAAATCTGTCAATAAGTGAGCCATCCCAGCGGTACTCTGCTTTATCCAAGGATTCATAGTATTTTCGGAACTCCTTCTCTATACACCCATCATGTTCTGGGCATATAGCCGCCACTTGTCTTGCTGTACGCTGCTCCCAAAACCTCCAGGTCAAAATCTTATCCACGCTCTTCACCTTTTTCAGGGTATTTTTGGAGAAAGGTCAAATTTTTTCTCTCTGATAGAGCAAAAAGGACAGCAATTGGGCTTTATACCCTGTACGTTTTTCTGATGCTGCTGGGTACAACCTTGCACTAGACCTCCCCAACAGCTGTAAGCCCTCAATTATACCTCTCAGGTCTGCCTCCTGTTTACCGTGTTCCCTCTTCTTTTGGGCCCCTATTCCTATGAGCTCCCAGTCCCCCATATCAATTCTCACTAAGTCATGGTGCTTTGAAACACAATTTACGTGTTGTATAAGCGCCTTACAAATGCATAGTAAAATAAATAAAAAGCATCCGACCATGGTACCGTCTCTACCACCAAAACAGTTGAAGCTTGTATTCACCCCCACTCGGTTAAACAAGACAGGATGGAAATGTAGAACATTCAAGCCCTGAGTCTTGCATAATCATCCAGTCAAGACCATGTAGGTGGTGGGGTGTTTAATTTCTTTAATTTCCGGGTGCCCGGGACCTGAAGTCTGTCCTTTGGTTTCCTGCTCCTCACAACTTCTTTGTCCATCTCGGCTGCTGGCAGAGCCTGACGACTCACATCCTTCTCTCCCTCTCCCCCCGGTAACTCACTGGAAACTCTTTGAATGTCATCCTCCATAATAAGCTTGTTTTTTTTATGATTATTTTTATTGCTTTATACAAACCCTTAAAAACAACAGAACATACATTTCTCTCTATTTCCATCCCTTCATCATCAAACAATTATTTCTCAGTATAGAACGAACATTTCAGATCTGTCATGCGAGGAAGGATTCAAGACCACACTTTAGCTAGAACTAGGCTTTAGATTTGTTATCTCAGCGTCTAAACCCTCCTTTACAACACGGAGAAATGCAACTAGAGCATATAGAACGGATTTGTTTGCACCATCGAACAGGGCTGTCCAGCAATCATCAGCAGTCAATGTTTGGTGTTTACTGGTAACTGAGCCAAAAATATGTGTCCTTTGTTGTTCAAACGCAGAGCACGACATAGTCAGATGTTTTAGAGTCTCGTTATTGGTTTGACAAAAGCGGCACTTCAGGTCCGAGTCGGCATACTGGGACCAGAAGCTTAGGCGCTCTTAGTTGCCAGTGCATTAGGCCTAAAGTGCTTATATAGGGCTCTCATGTGTTGATCTGGAAAGCAGGTTAGGTAGCCTTGTAACTGACCATATGCTCTGGCTTCTCCGGGGGCATCCTTCATAGTTTTTGAATCAGTTCTTAAATTGCATGTGTTGATCCAATCTGTTCCCCACATCTTCTTCTTGGCGTGGTCTGGGTTATGAATCAAGGTCTGTACAGAGATGTCATATGTTTCTAGCACCTCGAGACATAACTTGTTCCATTGGAGTAGTATCGGTCGGGATTTTTCTGTATCGGGTTTGTGCAGTATATGGATTTGAGGCAGCAGATCCGTTTGCATCGCTTTTCTGAAAAGGCTTTATAGATTCCAGGCGACTCGAGCTTGGATTGAAATATAGCCGAGTTCGAATCTTATGCAGGCCGTTGGAGTCCCCTTTGGTAGATGTAGAACTCTAGACCAGAAGATGTTTTCAAGTGAGTTCCACAAGTCATAACCACATCCAAAGGCATTTTCACCACCATATATCAATGCAGGCACTACTTTTTGCTAGAAGAAAGTGACAGTTGGTTTTAAAGAAAATTTACCAAAGTTTCTATTAATCAAAGAGGCCTGACAAGCCAGCTGTCAGCATTTGTTTTTAGTCACCTCAGCCCAGGGTGCATCATTTCTACTTGCACTGATTTTCATACCTAGATAGGTGGTGTTCTTCGCTATCTTAATCGGTTCTTTATCAAGGTACCAGTTACATCTGTTCCTGTTCCCATTGTTACCCAGCAGTTTTTCAAGGACCAACATTTTGCATTTTTGTTTGTTTATTAGTGGTCCATTTGCTGTTAGGTACTTTTCAAGTATGGTAAGTTTACGTTGGAGACCTATAGGCGTCAAGTCCATAAGGATGAGCTCGTCTGCGTAAACAAGATAATCAATGTGCGTACCATGAATTTTCGGTGTAAAAGTGGCTAAGCCGTTAAAGATCTCCTTGATGTCCGATATAAACAGATTGAAAATAATGGCTGCTAAGGGGCAGCCTTGTTTGACCCCCCTATGTGTGTTAATAGGGGCTGATAGTGATCCTTTGAGGTCTAGTCTTATCTTAATTGAAGTGTTTGTGTGTAACTCACGGATGGTGGCCAAAAGGCTAGGGGGACAATTCCACGCACTCAGTTTTTGCCATAGCAAGTCCCTGTTTATGCTATCGAAGGCGTGTGATAGGTCTATTAGGGCCAGGTCAACTTTGGAGTTGGATCGATGTGCTTCCATCTTCAGTACGTTTGTTAGCAGGAGATTCACACCACACCCCACCCCCTTGACAAATCCTGCTTGTCTTGGGTCTACCCGTTTTGAATCGATAGACCTCTTTAGGGGTTTCTATTGTAGGAGGGTGGCATACATTTTCCCCAGTACGTCCAACAAAGCAATAGGGCTGTCGTTTTTTGGATTTCGTCTGTCACCTTTTTTGAAGATTGGTACAATCACGGCAGGCTTCCATGATTTTGGTGTACTGCAACACTTAACAATTCTGTGAAACAGAATTGTACAGAAGTCTGCCCATTCGTCCGGGTGACGTTTGATGGAAAAATTTGGCAGACCATCCGGGCCAGGCGCTCTGGAATCATGCACGTTCTTAATTACTTGCAGATGTCTTCTCTGGGGAACACGAGCTCCCAATGGGACAAAGGATGGGCTTCCCACTCTTTAGTTGTTACGTCTTTACAGAAGAGATCAGTGTAAAAAGACGTCCACTCTGCTTCTGAAACCAAATTTGCTTGGAGAGCGTGTTGTGGCGCTAAGTTGGTGTTTATCAATCTCCAGTAGTTTTCAGAGTTTTTACTTGCCATTTTAGACAGCATAAGCTCGGCGTCATTTTGTACCATGATGGCCTTATGGGACTGGAGCCAGTTTTTGTATACTTGCTTGATTGATCGTTTTTGATCATGAACGTTAGCATGAGTGTCTTTGTGCATTTCGTAAATCACGTCGCAATGTTCTTTTCTGTTGGAGAATTTCTAGGTCGAATTTGTGCTTAGGTGCAAAGTCAGCATGTTTTCATTTGTGTTTCCGTTCCTCAAATTGTGACAACAGATGATGGTATTCCAGTGTCTCTGGGTTCATTTGAAATTTGGAGGTGATGTGAGTTAGGTCCTCAGTGTCGAGATATAGACAAATTCTACGCGCTCTTACAGTTCTTACCGCATGAGACCACAGCTCTTTATCGCGCTGAGTACTGTTGTTAAAACTTAGAGTCACCATGTCGTGGTCACTGTGGATCATTTTAGTGATCTCTAAGCGGGTAGTCCTCATGTGTATGTTTCCGGACACGAATATGTAGTCGACGGTCGAGCTCTGGTCACCTCTTCTCCAAGTTGGTTGTGCAGGGATGTCATCTGCTGTTTGACCATTTAACATTGTCAACCCACGGAAATCCATTTCCGTGCATCATTGATTTGTTACCCGCTCTTGGTCGGTGTTAGTTTTCTTTTTATAACTAGGTAAATTTTGATGTGTGATGCAATCAATGTTGAGATCACCGCAGATAATTAGGTCGATCGGATTGCCCTTTTCTGTTAGAGCGTCAATTATGGTGGTGACTTGGTCAACAAAAGAATCTGAACCGGGAGCCAAATGATTCCAGTATAAATTGATGATATACAATTTGGGCACATGCAGCCTTTCTTTCCCCAAGGAACTGATCACAACCACCTGAATGAATGGAGATGGATTAAAGGAATTGTCGATCCTGAAGCCAGACTCTCTTTACTACCACTAGAAGCCCAGCCATGGGTCTACCCTTGAGCTGCTCTGTGGCTGGATTAAGTGCTATTTCAAAACCTTCAAGGATGGGAGTTTCATTTAACCACGTTTCCTGTAAACAAATGAGATCTAGGTCAGTTGCCCAAACAGTTGTAAACAGGTGCATAAAGCCCCTTGTGTTCCAAGATCCCATTGTGCAGTTTTGAGGTTTCCCTTGGTCCTGGCATTACTTGCTCGGTTCAGTGTTTAGAGTGCCGGCAAGCCAAGACCAGTCATTTACTTTGGCAGCCAAATTAGAGACTTCTTCTGTGTCTTCTGAGTTTGTTGTCGCACTAACAGCTCCTTGGATTGTTATCCTTATTAGATCGTTCATCAGAGATTTAGCCAAGAATTCAGAATGTGCGACACAAGTTTGTAGTGGAGCTGTTTCAGGCAGGACAGCAGTTATGGGTTGTGACACGTCTACATCTGTCTGTTCGACTCTGCTAACAGTTGCTCTGCCTGAGCCATTTACCATTGGTCTAGGCGCAAGACAGTTAGGTACTGCAGAGATGTCAAACCCCAAAGACATTAGCACTGGACCCGCTTCTAATAGAATATCTACTATGAGTTTTGACTGCAGGTGGAGTATTACCGCATCGTTTTTGGTTTCATTGAGAAATTCACCATTTTTCAAGTCTCCAGATTCGATGGATGAGACTTGGGACAAGATGACACAAACATAAAACATTGTGGCGGTTTAGAATCAAATCATCCGAAGACTCAATGCGTTCCAAGAGCACTTGATGTAGGGCCTGTGTTTTCGATGCAGCACTTTTTGCCTGTTTGTCCTTCGAGGATTGAGAGAGATTTTTGCTATTTTCTGGCATGATTTGCCTGTGTTTTGTTATGACACCGGAGATATAAAGCTGTGCAGGTCAGATTTGCGCTCGGGTTGTCTGTCCTTCTGGGCATAGGATGTGGAGGAGCAAATGGGTTGAAGCTCATTGCAGCTGGAAACTTTCTTTTGAATGTCTAACGTTCTCGAATAGCCATCTAGGCTATGAGAGAAGGCAGCCAGTTTGGTACGTTTTTCATCCAGTGTCATAAAAGTGAGCTTAGGTTTAGAGAAACCATCTTGAAGAGAGGGAGGTTGTTGAAAGACTTGACAAAGTCTTGGTGCTTTCTTACATTGAGAAGGGATTTTTTCTTCGCCTACAACTTCTCTTCCGGACGTTTCAGAGGCCATAGATGCTTTAGCCACAGATTCGACTGTGGCGGTCAATTGAGGTAATTGGGAGGGTTAGGGACTGTGTTTGAGTTACAAGCCTCTTTGGCTTGTCCTGCAGTGACGCCACTGGGCGTAGTAAGAGCCAATTTACATTCATCCTGCACCGCTGTAGCGAGCTCACTCAATTGTCATCATCAGCCTCATAAGTTGACATGTTCATTAGGTCTTTAGATGCAAAACTGCAGCCTGTTGTCGGCTCTGAGACCTCGTCTGTCACAATTATTACTTCTTTTGGACAGACTTTTGTTTCACAATGTAAGGATGAGGCAGACAGCAGCTGGCTTGAAGGAACTTAAATTGCCTTTATTCAGGTTCACAAAGAAGAAAAAATAAAAATAAAAATGATTGTTCAAAGTTCTTGAATAGAGTTCTTTCTGCTTCTGTGATAAGGATTAACCAAGGAAAGGTGACGCCTAGTCTTCATACGCCCAGAGCGTTTCAGGTGTAGTTCTCTCTCTCTCTTCCCCGGTGTTCTGCAAGAGAAGCGGAAAAACACACACAGTCCTTCATCAGTTTCATTCTTATATAGGGGTTGGGGCTGTGTGGACCAATTAGGGCTGTTCTGGCCTCTTTTTCTATAAATAGGCCCCCAAGCTCCGCCCCCTTTCTCTTTGCCCGTGGTTTGCCATGCAGCCTCTCCCGTCAACACTGGAGTTTTGCGGGGTACCTCTGTCTGTCTGCCTGTCAGATGATGTTATTAACGCTTCCGTAGCGTTGTACTTCCCACCGGCAGGTGAGCTATGATTGGGAAATGCGGACTCGGATATGTGTAACTTAGTAACGGCATCTGTGGGGAAAGCCGTGTGGCGCATGGCTGCAGGGGAGACAGGAATGTGCAAGAGACCGTGACCGCCTGCCCGACTCTTTCTCTGTGTGGAGCCTGCGGCCACATGTGAAGGCTTCTCGTTGGCTGTGTCCTCCTTATATAATGACCCTCTGTGAATGAAGAGTTTGGGACCCGCCGGGTCTTCATTGTTCGTTTCCAGTTCGGCTCCACACGATAAGGGAGCGGGAACCGCCAGGCAGTCACTGCCTGTTTCCTCGGCTCCCAGCGCTGCTGGGTTTAGTCCGGGAAAGTGTTGCCGCTATTCCCTCTCACGGTGGTGATTCCACCATTTATCCCCTTCTTCCCGTTCCTCCCTTTCCTCCCGTTCACACACAACTTTTCTCTTTTAAAAGACGTGACGGTAAACTGTACAATGGTACAGTTTACCGTCACATTGACGGTTTTGATGTTTCTTAGGAACTTGCGTGAGTCATTTCCTAGTTTCGTTTTCTTAAGAGGTTGATTTTTCAGCTTTTTTTCACTAACACCTCTTTGTTTGTTTTGGTCAGTACGTGGTCTTTGCGTGTTCGTAGGATTCTTGAATATTTCATAAAGATCTGGAGGATTGGCGTGGACGTCAGGATTTGCCAATGTTTCTTCACTGCCGATCGTTGGATACTGAGGACCCAGATTGGAAGTAGATGCCATTTGGGGGTTTAAGAGAGCCAACTTTCCTGAGGATTGACTTTCAGTGAGGATGTCAACAAACAGCGTGGTCAGCACATTCTTTTTGGGGTGCGTAGTGTTTGCTTGTGAGGACACGTTAGCTCTTACTTAGTTGTCGGCACAGGCGGCAGCAAGTGTCACTTCCAGCAGTACGCCTCTAGCAAGAGACCGCTCACTTGACACAACTAAGGCTTCAGTCCCTGGGGCGACTTCTGATCGAGTGATATTTTTTGATATTACTTCATGAGGCACAATATTTGCAATTGAAGTGCCCAACGCGCTCAAATAATTTTCGATAGAAGTTGGGCACCTAGGGCTGCTGGAGGGAGTCGCACAATCATTTAGAGCTCCAACAGGACACCTTTCACAATTTTGTTTCGCCACGGGGCGTATTTCATTTCTTTGTTGAAAGAGATTTAGTGCTTCTTTCGCCACCTCTGTCATGGTGCGAGCTCCGTAACCCCTGGAGCTGTTGGGCCCATCCCAGTCCCCACCACCCAGAAGAGCTTGTCAGGCCCCACGGAAGCGCCCCAGAGCCTCATGGACTCAGTCCTGGCGCCGTTGGCGCCAGGCTCATGAAATGGGCTGAACTCATGGAACTATTTAACCTGCCTAGTGAGGCTGGGCCTTGGTATAATCCAGGGAGGGGCAGAGGGACCATTTTTTCTTGGGAAGACAGGGTGTGGCAAAGGGACTACTTTACCTGGAACTACTTACAAGGCTATATAAGCCACACCATGCATGCAGAACACGCTTCGCATTATTTTGCACTCCTGCAGCCTAACGCTCACCGTGTCTGCTCTGTCCTCAAGCTTCTACAGCCACGCCCGTCAGTGCTTCCATCCATCGGAGCCTGGAAATAGAAAAAGAGAACAGGTGTTACTTCAGCGACCAAACACTTACCTGCAATCCGGTCCCTCAGTCGCATCTCCAGCTGGTTTCCTGATCGCCGCCCCTGTTGAAAGGACATCCACGCAGGTGCCAATACTCATCCGGGATTCCGCGTTCCTCCTGGTTTCATTGGAGCGGTTCTTCCATTCTTCATCTAGGGGCTGCGCCTCGCCTGCAAAAGGGAACAGAAAAAGAAACAGCAGGTTAGCCGCACACAATACTGAATGAACATTTATTCAGCCACTCGGCGCCTTTCATCCGCGCTATACTCACCTGGATGCAACCAGTCCATTCTTCATCTTGGGACTGTGCCATGCCTGCAAAAGGGAACAGGAAAAGAACAGCAGGTTAGTCGCGCTCAGTACTGAATGAACATTTATTCCAGTCACTCAGCGCCTTTCATCCGTGTTATACTCACCTGGAGGCAACTATTTAGCATCCTGGAAGAGTCGAATCTTTTACTTGATTTCTACACCAAAACTGCATCTGCAAGAAAAAACAAATACGTTTAAACATTGGGACAATAAGACTTTGAGCTTCTATCCCAAGCTGCTATTGAGGTAGATACTCACCCGATAACCCCAGCATTCCGAAACGTACAGTAACAGCACTCTGGAACAGTGAGGTAACTGCGCCCAGAAAAAGACTGTGCCTACCGCGCCCCTGCTGAAGGTTAAGCAGGACAAAGAGCCAGCCTCATCAAACTCAAAGGCTAACGCCTCCTGGGGAGGTTAAAAGGGAGAGGACGCCAACATACCATCAAAACTGCACCAGTACAGATATCGGTCATACGACTACGTGCTACACCCCCATGGAGACCAGGTAAGCGTGGCACTCTGCCAGGAGTTTCTTGTCTAAGTTGGCATTTTTAGTGCAGTCCACTAAGGAGTCCAGAGCCCACTCGGTCCTCTTTTGGGTCCCAAACAATGTATCTTTATAGGAACTGTGTACATTTTCAATGGTCGAGAGCTTGATGTTCATAGAAGAGACAATACTGGAGAGATCTTTCATGCTGTCATTCAAGTGCTCATATATTTTAAGGAAGGGAGCAATTGTTAGTGCCATGGACGACATTATTGGTGCTTGGAGATCTTTCATTTTTGCTCATGTCCCACTGCATTGTCGTCACCGACTTCTTGCCGTACTCGGCACCTTTGACGGTATGGGAGCCGTCTGATTTTTGGGAATGTACGTTCCATTAAAGAAGAGTTCGAAGAAGAGGAGTCCGATGAAGAGTCAATTGATGAGCAGCGAGCGTCTAGCACCTCCCCGTTTAAGGGCAAGTCGTCATTTAAAGATTTAGACTTTGTTTTTGACATGGTGTTTGTCATTTTAGGTATCTTCATCTCAGAGCATCTAACACTCGGTGAAGTAATCGAGTCAGCTCTCCTTCGTTTGGAGAAACTCTTGGTACAAGTAGCTTGACCCATTTGTTTTTTTGAACAAGAAGGGCTCAGACCAACAAGAGGCTCAATGGTTGGCCCCAACCCCTCAGACATCGCGTTGCTTGTCAAATTGGGTGTTCTTTATTTGTTTAGACGGGTGAGGTCTGTGAGGAGTTTGTTGACAATGTCCAGCGAGTTTCGTCGATTTTCATGCCGATGCAAATAGTTTAGATGAACTGCTGTACGAAGCGGCTGGAATCGCGGCACATCATGCGTTAACACCCCACACAGCTCTGTATCATCAAGCGGGGGGAAACAAACATTGTCATCGTTGCCAATAGCTATAGCCGCTTCTAGGTTGTGCAGCGGTGAAGGGCCCAATTTCTCAAGGGTGCTATAGAATCTTGGGTGGGGGGACCCTAAACTAGTGTCACCGCTTCCAGTTATACATCCATAGGGGCGACTTGGCTTTTCAGCATTGACATAGTCCGCATCCACACAGTCCGGGAACACACTCGGACAGACGTTGTTTACGAGCGTTGGCGTACACTTGTTCAGCATGCGCCACACCAGTTCTCGCAGTGGGACAACCATTCCGGGTGAAGGGCCAGCGACCACGGGGGTGTTCCCTAGGTCAACGGCTCGGGCCCCACTGCTCGCCGCCAGGGTTGCAGTCAAGCGCACTACACCAGGCATCTCAGGCAGAGACGCTCCTCCCAACTGGACACATGCTTCCACAGGTACGGCTCGCAATACATTTCTTTCATTGTTCAGTGGCTGAGCAGTGGGAATAACAGAAGCGTGAACGTGATCGTGAACATGTGACGCACTGGGCACATTATCACTTACTTGGGACCAAGGCGGCTGTGAGAACGCGGATGCAGGCGATGCAAGCGAGGCAGCTGGAAGCACAGGGAGCACGTCCCGGGGACTGGGCGTTGCAGTTTCCAGCTTCCTTTGAGCGTGTGTCTTCGCAGACGAAATAGGTTTCGTTGTATCGCGCATGATTCCAACAGCAGGTCATTGTGAAGGTGAGCTGAGGAGGAGCTGGGATTGGTCCAGGATTCCTCAGACTCCTCAGACTCTGCCAGACTCCGCGGCCGCTCTGCGGGGGAAAGCACGTATTAAAGCTGGACACTCCCAGAAGTGTAGACACTGTAGAGCTACTGTCAGCAGTAGCAGCAGGAAAGCAGACTCACTCCTTCCACTCCTCAGACTCTGCCAGACTCCGCTTGTATTTAGACCCCTCAATTTCAGAGCGGAACGATAACGGGAAGCACCATCTATATCTCACCCTCTTGGAGTGAAGCCATTTGGTTAAAGGGCCACAAAGCGGACATCTGCAGTGTTTAAATGAGGACAGATCCTGAAAGAGGGCAATTCGTGCAGTGCCCCACTCCACCAGGCCCACCCTCCGAGCCATATCTAAGACTTTTACTTTTTCAGAATAATAGTGAAATCTTGCCAGCACCGAGGGGGGTCCTCTGGCTCCCCCTCCTGCTTGGTGAGCCCTTTCGATGGTGGGCTCTGTGGTTATATCATCATTGAAAATCTTCTTGATCACTTAATGTATTGCTTTGATGATGTCTCTATCAGTCTCGCCCTCCTTCCTTGGAAACCCAAAGAATCTTAGATTGTTCTGGCGCTCGCGGTTCTCAAAATCATCAATTGTTAGGGTAATTTCCTCTTCCTTCCTCTCCAATTTCGACAGTCACATGTCCATTTGCATTTCCAGGATGTCAACTGGGGTCTGGTTGGCCTTTAGGCCCCTGCAGCCTATCAGGGGCCCAATTGTTAGGGTAATTTCCTCTTCCTTCCTCTCCAATTTCGACAGTCACATGTCCATTTGCATTTCCAGGATGTCAACTGGGGTCTGGTTGGCCTTTAGGCCCCTGCAGCCTATCAGGGGCCCAATTGTTAGGGTAATTTCCTCTTCCTTCCTCTCCAATTTCGACAGTCACATGTCCATTTGCATTTCCAGGATGTCAACTGGGGTCTGGTTGGCCTTTAGGCCCCTGCAGCCTATCAGGGGCACAATTGTTAGGGTAATTTCCTCTTCCTTCCTCTCCAATTTCGACAGTCACATGTCCATTTGCATTTCCAGGATGTCAACTGGGGTCTGGTTGGCCTTTAGGCCCCTGCAGCCTATCAGGGGCCCAATTGTTAGGGTAATTTCCTCTTCCTTCCTCTCCAATTTCGACAGTCACATGTCCATTTGCATTTCCAGGATGTCAACTGGGGTCTGGTTGGCCTTTAGGCCCCTGCAGCCTATCAGGGGCCCAATTGTTAGGGTAATTTCCTCTTCCTTCCTCTCCAATTTCGACAGTCACATGTCCATTTGCATTTCCAGGATGTCAACTGGGGTCTGGTTGGCCTTTAGGCCCCTGCAGCCTATCAGGGGCCCAATTGTTAGGGTAATTTCCTCTTCCTTCCTCTCCAATTTCGACAGTCACATGTCCATTTGCATTTCCAGGATGTCAACTGGGGTCTGGTTGGCCTTTAGGCCCCTGCAGCCTATCAGGGGCCCAATTGTTAGGGTAATTTCCTCTTCCTTCCTCTCCAATTTCGACAGTCACATGTCCATTTGCATTTCCAGGATGTCAACTGGGGTCTGGTTGGCCTTTAGGCCCCTGCAGCCTATCAGGGGCCCAATTGTTAGGGTAATTTCCTCTTCCTTCCTCTCCAATTTCGACAGTCACATGTCCATTTGCATTTCCAGGATGTCAACTGGGGTCTGGTTGGCCTTTAGGCCCCTGCAGCCTATCAGGGGCCCAATTGTTAGGGTAATTTCCTCTTCCTTCCTCTCCAATTTCGACAGTCACATGTCCATTTGCATTTCCAGGATGTCAACTGGGGTCTGGTTGGCCTTTAGGCCCCTGCAGCCTATCAGGGGCCCAATCGTTAGGGTAATTTCCTCTTCCTTCCTCTCCAATTTCGACAGTCACATGTCCATTTGCATTTCCAGGATGTCAACTGGGGTCTGGTTGGCCTTTAGGCCCCTGCAGCCTATCAGGGGCCCAATTGTTAGGGTAATTTCCTCTTCCTTCCTCTCCAATTTCGACAGTCACATGTCCATTTGCATTTCCAGGATGTCAACTGGGGTCTGGTTGGCCTTTAGGCCCCTGCAGCCTATCGTCCATATTCTCAACCTTCCTGTCATTGTTGTCCACTCTGTGACCAATGTTGAAGTGGATGCCCCTAATTTCTTCCAACAACGCTGCAATGTCTTTTTTCGTGGACATCTCGTCTTCTGCCTTTCTGGGCCCGGTACGAAAGCGCCCTCACGCGAGGGAGGCAGAGGAGTGTCACATTTATTTGATTTTGACTAAACTGCATTCAAGCGCAGATGGTAACTACAATTCAACCTTTGACTGAGAGCAAGCGGTTTTAATCCATACCTCTTTGGCTCACTTAAATAAGAAGGTTTTAAGTGCCTTTCTAAAGCCTTCTAATGAGGGGCATGACCTCATGACCTCATGGCAGTTGGTAGCTAGTTCCATATCTTTGGGCCAAACACAGAGAGCCTCCTGTCCCCCTTCGAGGTCAGTTTAGCCCGAGGTATAGCCATCAGAAATTTGTCTCCAGACTGGAGATCACTAGTTGGCTGATAGTGGTGGATTCTAGCGCTCAGGTATTTTGGTGCAAGGTCATAGAAACATCTACACATAAGACACGCCACCTTAAACTAACTCAGTCCCCCACCATGAGCCAATGGAGAGCTCTACGTGAGGCTGAGAACATGGTCCCTTTTCCCAAGATGGGCAATTAGCCTAAATGACGCATTCTGGGATCTTTGGCGTCTCAACTGTTTCGCTGGAATCCCTGTCATCAGACTGTTGCAGTAGTCAAGATGAGAATTGGTTAACGTCCCCATGACCACTGAGTGGTCTTCAGTTGTCACAAAGGGGAGCCCGTTCCTAAGCATACGCAGGGAGTGGTACACAGCCTTTACTTTGGCCCCAACCTGGGCTTCACTGCCCAGGTTTTCCTGCCGTATCATCCAAGATTTCTCACTTTCCTTGAAAACTGACTTTCTTCACCCAGAATCTGCGGTGATATATATATATATCTGTAGGGACTCCTTTCAGTTCATGGCCAAGCCATTGAACCCTACTGACCACCTCAAACTGGACGTAGGCATAGCCCAGGGTGTCGCAGTCCTCCCACACTTTCATTGTACTCAAGAGACTCCAAGTCTCCAAGGCACACTCATGGGGCCGTCACGGGCCCAGTCACCAGGCAGGCCAGCAACCCTAGTGTCCCCCCTCCAGAACCCCCTGGGCCCCTAAAACAGCATCAGCAAAAATCACAGCGAGCACCCCTTCCTCACCGGGTCTCAAACCTCAAGTCCTGGGGCCTCCTTCCTGAGAGGCCCCTTTTGCTGGGCCGCCGCCAACAGGGGATCCTCCCTGACCCTCAAGGGTATCCTCTGGTCGTCCTCCACACCGCCCTACTCAACACTTCCACCAACTAGCGAGGGGGGCTCTAGCCCCCTTAATTGTCCTTCTTCCTGCACAAAAAGAGAAAAGTTATGGGCGTGTGGGGAAGGATCTGCCCCACCTAAATCAGGGATGTCCCCCCAGCCCCCAAGGAGCAAATGTGAAAAACAGTCCTGCCCCACAAGACTTTCAGTCCACTCCATAGGGATGGGTGGCAGCTGCAGGCTGGCCCTCACGTTTAGGCCACCAGCCCCACAGCGGCAAGAGGGCCCCTGCAAACATCTAAAGAACCTGCTCAGAATGATGACTCCTCCGTCTGAGGCAAGCTATCGTGTCACTCTCTGAGAGATTCTCCCCCACTTATGGCACTCCTGCGTCAACCTCTCGGGGACCCAAGCACCAAAGTCATCCTCACCACAGCCTTATGGGAGCACTACCCTCATGTCCAGGACAGTGTCCCACTCTCCCTCCAGGGGCCTACACAGTCAATATGCATGGGGGGTCCGCTACCCGGTCGCATCACACAATGCTGAGTCAAGTTGAAAACAAGAGTCAGGGCTGCTGTGCAGTGTCCCCTGCAGCTGCCAGCCTCACTGCGGGCGAAATCCCACTCCAAACATCAATGGAGGCTCAAGGCCGTACCAAAACCCATGCTCCTCGGGAAGTCACACGGAGTACCACCACAGGTAGAGTCTCTTACCTCCCGCTCTCCGCCACTTCCTCAGGGCCCAGGCACCCCCGAAACACTCTCTGCCGCGTCCTCACCTGAATTCACTATGAAGCCACCAGGCAGATCGGGACCTGCGCTGACACCATGCCAGTGTCAGACACACACTGCACTGTGCTCCCCAGCCAGAAAAGCACATAATTTCAGCCGAGCACCCCTCAGGGGTCTAGGCTCCGGGTGGGGTCTTCCTGCTCATCTAAATGAGGGTAAATGTGGGGAGGGGGGGGTCAGGACCCCAATACACAGTGGAGGAGAGTTACGCAGAACAATTACTGTATCTCTGTGCCCACTGGTGGCTGACTGGAAATAACAATGTTAATGGTTTTCTTCTTATCTCTGAGGAAAGCAAGGTTAAGGTCTTGAGTTAAAAACAGAGGACTTTTGCCAGGATCTAGTGTTCATCGGTCAGTAATGAGTCAGTGGTATCAACAGAAAATGATTGGGGTTTGACTCGATAGTCCAGCCCTAGACAATTCTGGGGTGTGTACAGTGCATCTCTCCTTTGGCAAGGGTTTTCACAGCCGGATGTTTCGATAGAGAAGGAGAGCCGAAACTAACCCCGGGCCTCCAACCTTTCTAGGCCCCTTTTGCTGTACTTTCCAGGAGTGATATGATAACCCCCTTTCATGGGTTGGGATCTTGGGTTCACGGGCCACCGTATCTTCTCAACCACTGAAGTAGGTGTTCACAGTTCATATTATTCAATGTTCATCCCGGTTGCCTTAAGTTTCATGAAATGTCTGAAGAGTTTTCTAAACGGTTAATCCGCCACCCTAACCCCCCCTTGACTTTCAGTTAAAACTCACGTTACCTGTATTTGGATGGGGATGCTTCACCGGGTCAGTAGGATTTCAGATGATGGTCAATCGCATTATTCCAGTCTCGTAGAGATTCCATTCTTGAATCCTGTACAGCTGGCTGTCGGGAAGCGGACCATGGTCTTGATCTTCCTTCCCTGTACAGAATGTCCAGCCACCACCTCTCTGTATACTGTTTAGGTCTATGTAGGTAGGTGTGTGAATGGACAAGATTAGTGGTTTCGGCACAGTTGTTGGACCACCTGGTCCACCCACTACAGGTCATGCCTCCACGGTCCAGTCTCCGTCTTTCTGTAAGGCCAACTCTATGTTGACTGGTGTCTTACTAACAATGTACTTCTGGTGCACTAAGGGGTTCTACCATTCCTTCTCTAGTTTGGCTTGTCTCTCACCCACCAGCCAACAGCTTTCAGCGGTATAGCATTTGGCGTTGCGCCACCATTCATGATGCTGATTATCTTCTTCATTTCTGCTTTCCCCATGGCCAACACCCCGTCGGCCTGAAAAATGTCTGTGAGAAACCAGAAGGTCTCTCACCCACTAGTCCCCGGGGATCTGTCATCCAGGTGGCCAGGACATGGCCATCGCTTTTGGATCCAGTTCCTGTGGGTGGACCAGTGTGGGAGGGTAACCTGGGTGAAGGGTCTTCGGGGAGTGGGACACTGGATGGTGAGACGCGGTATCCCCTTCCCTGTAACACCTTTACCCCATCCTCCCATGTAGGATATTTAGGAACTCAACACCCTCCCTTTTACAACACAAACACTTTCTCACAAACTGCTCACTATGAGAGGAAACAGACTAACACCTGAGCCGTATACCTGAGATGTCCCAATACAAAGGTCAGGCAATTACTGACCATCACTCACACCTGACCTCCATTACATTTCCTACACGGATAAAAGGCGGAGCACGAGAGCACACTATGAGTGAGGCAAAGCACATGAGGAAACAGCAACACGAGGAGAAAGACGGCAAAATAGAAGGGGATCACATGGAGGGAAGTTCCCTTGACCATTTCGACAAGGAACCGTTACTTTCACAAAGCCTCGAGAATAGAAGGCGTACGACCAGGAAACCAAGCTGAAGAATCCTGCCTTGTGTGCCGAAGGTACCCAGGAGCCTCCCGCGTTGATAATCAAGGCAGGGAGAATCTCCAGCTGCTGTGGTACTGTCCTTGGCTCCAACAACAAAGCAGCATCAATGAGATCAACACAGCCAGTGAGTTGGAGAGACCGATACAAGACTGCTCTGTGCTGAAGCCGAGGTTGCAAGTGGCACATTGTTTGTAACTTGTGTGATAACCAACGCAAGTAAAGTTGAACTGCAGATGAGTGATTGAACTTTGAAACCAAGATACAATACCTTTGACAGAGTGGTCCAGCATCGCGTATGTGCTGAATTGAAGGTCTCTGTAAGGTATCCAGTTGAGAGTTGAGAAGTGAAAGAGTGGCAAAGGATTGTGAATCGAAGTCGTCCTGCGACGGTCAAGTAAAACCCTGCGCACAATCGGAAGTCTTTGATGTTGATAAAGTAAAGAAAGTTCATGGCAAAGTAGATAAATTGGTCTGAGCCTGGCAGAGGGAGACTGATTGAAAGTTTTGTGTCAAAGTGGATCTGGCAGAGGAGGATCCGTGGTGAACAGTGAATCACCCGAGAAAGTTGGATGCCTGAAAATCCAGAGAACATTGTATTAAAGTGGATCTGAGCCTGGGGAAGGGGATCCGAGGTCAATAGTAAATCATCAAAGAAAATTGCGTGTATGTGAAACTGTAAGGAGAAAGGAACTTTTTTTTTTTGTTTGCCGTATTGCATCAGGCCCTCTGGAAAGGAGACTTTGAATAACAGAGAGTCTGGCACAGAAGGCCATGATGTTGAAGTTTTGATCTGCACCCTCGTGCTAGAGAATCCAGAGACTGTGCTAAGCTTGAGTGTGCCGCCTTGTCCCGTGCTGAAAATGTGGGTAAGGGAAGCCAAAGGCTTAAATATCCAGACGTATAATTTCTTGAACACTTTTCTTTTGTATAACATTGTTTCCCAATAGGTTTATTAGTATAGGCCCTTTTATTTTGACAAGACACCACTAGGGCTACGTTATTATTATTTGATGGTCGTAGCTTGCTCCCATCTTTAGATTTCGGATTAGATAGGCGTTTTAAAACCTTTATTAAGTTCAATAAACACCCTTGAACTGTGGTCACTTGTGTCTGTCTTACTGTTGATACCATGCCTTACACGTACTTGTGCGTTCTCTTGAACCGCACCCTCCATGTCTCTTGCTTGAGTTTTTCAGGCTTGCCTTTGGGTGTTCTCGTAGCTTCGATCCCTCTCGGATTCTCGACTTCTCTCTCCACCTCGATTGCTCTCTCCAGTATCCTTCCCGTTACCTTTCCGCCTTCGTTTGCTTCTGACGCGTAGATATAGTAGGGTCCGCCCTGACGTAACCTCCATTCCATTTACCACAACTGCTGTGATGTTTTTCCTGCTTCCTTTTAGCCTTCTCGAGAGCGTCTTCGTCTCGGTACCTAAACCATCAGGGTAGTTCGATGTTTCACAGTAACTCATGGTTTTAGACATGAGTTTAGACTCATTAGTCCACTGTCAGTCTACAGGGTTGGGGTTTAAAGGGGCTGTGCCTCCTAATCGTTGCCTCATCCCCAAGAGAGGAGTGCCTCTCCATGCGATCCTCCCATATATTACCACCCCTAGGGGGACTATTGCTTAGTGGCCTCACCTCCCTAGCCTCAGTGTGACACCATCCGAAGGATCGTCCCAACTTTGGTGATGCTAGAAAATAAGGCCCCTAGTCCTGTCCCCCCTTTATTTGCAGACCTTTATATCCCTCCTTGCCAGGGTTTTTCTTTCTGTTGCAGTGCTTCTCCAGCAGCAGTAACCCAGCAGACTGACGTAACATTGCCTGACCACTGTTAAGATCAGCTTCAGAGCGAGAAAGAGACGCAGCCTAGAAGAGGAACAGAAGCGCCGCTACAATCATACGCAGAGGTCTCAGCGTTCTGGGCGAGACACTGCGGTCCTGCGCAGCCATTCAGTGGACTTTGCTGAGCTGCCAGAAAGAACTGGCAAGCCCGTGCAGCACCCAGACCACCGGGAAAAGAGAAGGGAAGCAACCCCCTTGTCCCCTAAAAGACTTACCAGTGGCTCCAAAGAACCTGGGTTCCGGAACAAGGACATGGACACTGGCTGCCATCTCCGGGACATGTCAGGGGGCTTCCCCTGTGCACAAGGCTCTCTTCCTTCTCTCCTACTCATCCTAGTTAAATATACGTCTCTTGTTAAAGAGACAACATCTTTTTCTTTCACAAATGGATTTCTTTTTGCATTGCCTTCAGCCAACAGTAAAGATGTCACGTTATTTGTCCAAACAGGGCAGAGGGAGGGGGAGGGGGAGGGGGAGGGGGAGGGGGAGAGGGAGAGGGAGGGGGAGAGGGAGAGGGAGAGGGAGAGGGAGAGGGAGAGGGAGACAGAGACAGAGAGAGAGAGAGAGATGCGTTGCCCCCAATTGCCACACCATACTATAATTGTGTATTTGTATGTATTGATTTTGCTTTCTTTACTTAACGTTTGTGTTGCTAAATGAATAAAAGCATTTCTGTGCTTATTTGTGTGGACAGTTTAATTCTTGTCAACTTCTTGTGAATGTCAGTTGTACCTTACACCAAACCTGTGATCTCATTAGTCTCATTGTTACCAAGAGAGAGTTATGGTGAAAGTTGGCACTGGATGCCAGTGTTAGATTACTGTAGTGCCATTTACTAGTCCCTGGCCAACTCGGCACCGGGTGCTGACCCATGGTGAATATGGCATAGTACGTTGGTCTACAGCATCCCTGGCACTAAGCATTCGTATTAAGACTAATGTTTCCTCGGGTTATCCCCGGTCCACCGTGATGCCAAAGGTGTTCCGGCAATCCTGATGGGATAACCTGTTCTCGGTCTCCTTTCAGGTTACATGAGAGACAAGTCCTTCCTCAGCATGGTGGTGGACATCGTCCAGGAACTGAAGAGGGAGAACCCGGAGCTGGTATACGGTGAGAGCTGGACACATTCAGTGCAAGCGTGTGCATGGGCAGGAGCATGGGGCAGGTTTGGGAAAGGAGGGCTGGCTAGACTGACATAGTGCATGCTGGGAAGTTTGGCACTTTGTATGTTGCAGGCAAGAGAAGTGCTGAATAGGCTGGGGTGCTCCCACTCATTTTCCGATAGAGAAAAAGGGCGCTTCCTTTGAACACATGCAGCGTGAAAGCCGCTGGACGGGTTTCCACCGTGTTGTAGATATACATTTTTTGGGTTTGGTGTAAATTCATTCAGTAGGGTTTAAAACAATTCAATGGAAGGGCAGACCTTGGTCCAAAAAACCTTTTATACGACTCCTATTATGTTTTACAACCATGAGGCTTTTCAAATATGAAAAGCCACCATGTTTGTTTGGCTGGATGTGAGCGATTTCTGCGGGAAACCGAATAAAGGGCTCTGAACGAGATTAGGAGGGTAAAGGAATAGGTGGAGAGGCAGCAGAAAAGGGGCCACGTGTAGTTGGAGAGTTTGTCTTGGGCTGGGGAGCTTGTTTTGTGGATCAATGTTTTTGCCTTACTGCAGGGCTGGGCCCATATCCCCCTCATCGTCCCTGTTGCACTTGACGCACCTTGATTTTCTGCCACCTTATAATATATACATATGCAGGTGTTGACCCCATGGATACTTATGGAATCCACTTATTTTTAACACCTGATAAAGGCATGCAGATTCCTGAGGAATCCGCTCTAAGCATCATTTTCAGGCGGCATTTACATGTTTAAAAAAAATGGAGAGTAAATGCAATTGCGCCTGGTTTTTCTCTTCACTCACTTTTAAACTGGAGACATAACAGCACCGAGGTTGTAATGTTGGGCGGCCGCTGTATGCAATTAGCATTTTTTGCATACATTTGAAAATAGTTTTTTGGGATCCTGCATTTGTTCTCTTGTAAATTTACTGTGAACATATTGGGGTTTCACCATGAAATTACCACAAAAATGGCTCACATCAATGAAAGTTTGCAGAATTTAATTCCTGAAAAGCCTCCGTTGCTGCAGTGCATTATGGGGAAGATGTGTCTTTCAACTGGGGCCACTCCCTTCTCCATTAAACCTACTGGGTGGATGTATACCAAACCTAAAAAAGGCACATCTGTGGCTCTTTGTGCCCAACTTGTTTCATTATTAGGTCCAAATCCATCTAGCATCTCACGCTGTGTGCCTTCAATGGACGCACCCTTTTCTCTATGGGAAAATGAAAGAGTGGCTGAAAATAAGCTCTTCTAGTTTTCTTAATAACGTTTGAAACATTTCACGAATCTTCCCTAAACTTTCCATTTTGGAGGGGCCCAAGACATACAATTATTCTTGGAAAATGTCACCCAAATCTGTCTAGCAAGTGTCGAAGGCTTTTAGAAACAAAACGTTGTTAAAAGTCAATGCAAATATATATATATATTTCTGAGGCTTGTGGAATCTGCTTAGATTCACATGCTGTGCATAGGCCGACATCTAGTGGAAGCTGCGGAGTATTACAGTTTGTTTTTCGAAAGTCGAAAATGGGCGTCGACACAGGCGTGCCAGTAATACTATCCCTAGTGTGACGTCCACTGTACCCAAGATCCCTCACGCGTGTAGGATCCTCAGATTGTTTTTTTCCGCCATACTGGTCGGAAGCATCTTGCGGAGTTCCCTGGCCTTAGCCATACTTTTGCTGTTATTATAATTATAATTCTTATTCATTCCCTTCCCCACCCCAACGTCGACCCTCGACGACGGCTGGAGAAGTCATCGACCGTCGACTGCTGCACGACGGATCTGGGCCTCGGAAGGCCGCTGGCCTCGGCCCGGGCCTAGTAGGCTGCTGGCCTCGGCCCTTACAAGTAGGGAGAGTGGGGGGTGTTACATACTCTTCACTCTTGATATATAGTTACATTTTATATATTCCTACACTTAGCAGCCCGCTGCCTTAAGGTGCGTATGGAGGGTACCCCTTTTCAATTCTGCCCCAAGTGCAATCGCAAATACCCTTGGGTCGACAGGCACGCCACGTGCAATCTCTGCTTGCCGAGGGATCACCCCGAAGCGAACTGCAGAGCGTGTAGTAGGTTTAAACCTAAGACACTTAAGGACCGTTCGACAAAGCGTTGGGCCCACCACGCCAGGCAGGAGGCCATGGCAGCGGAGGGCGCCTTCAGCGATGGCAGCGACGCCGTACTTTCGGACGGCGAGGGCATTATGGCGTCGAAAGACAGCCGGCGAGCGCAGGTCCCCGACCTCGGAAGGTCGTCCGGCAGGGCGGCTATGGGGAAGACCCCCGGCGACGCAAGCGCTACACACCTAACACACACTAAACACACTAAGACCAACCGGACCTCGACGACGTCGACTTCCCGGAAAGAGGCACAAAAAGAACGGTCCGACTCGGTGTCCTCTGGGCGCTCTCGATCGAGATCACCTCACGACGCAAGGCAATCATCCACTCTTGCCAAGAGTGCCTCGCTACACACATTAACGGAAGTTCGATCGTCGGGAGACGAAGACGACTTCCACCCCCAGGCCGCGCTCCAAGATACCGAGACCGCGGTTAACACCAGTGAGGCCCCACGCCCGAAGCACACAGATACCTCTCCAGACCCTCGGCGCCAGGCGTCAAAAGTCTCTGGGGCCTCCAAGGGACAGGGAAAACATTTTTCCACGCACGGGGAGGGGGGGAAACAGCGGAAAGCACAGCCTTCCACTCCTGTAAAGCCATCCTCTCACCCTAGGCAGACAAGCAAACACAAGTCTACCCTTGAAAAGTCCCATAAATCATCACCTACTAAAGTAATACCCTGTTCCAGGGAATGGTCCAGTGAAGACATAGACAGGGTTATGTCTAGGATGTCTTCCTTGGCTGATTTTTATGATAAGAACCCAGAACATTTTCTTTCATATAACCCTCAAGGGGCCACACCCTCAGGCTCCTCCGATCCTATCCCGCTAATTAAAAAGCCCCGGGTCGAAAGACCTGAACCCTTCGAGGTTCAGCCTTACTCCACTCCATATTCTACTCCACTCCCCAGTTACCAGGGACAAGTTTTCCCTGAAGAGGACCAGGAGTTTGAAATTATGGAAGAACAAACCGGGACAGATTACTATGCAGAGGATGAGGACCTGGAGGAGGGAGAAAATGAGCAGGAAATTTACAGAGTAGATTCCCCAGTACAAAGCGAAGCCCCAGTTACCGACTCTCCAGTTGATAACCAGCCCCTCCTTAACGAGGTTCTCGCTCGAGCAGCGGAACATTTCCACATCGACACCCACGGTGTACAGGAGGAAAGGGACTTCGCGGAGGAGTTTGTAGGAGAGAGGAGACCGGTCGCTCAGACCATCCCTATCCTCAAATCCATCCAACGAAGAATAGATCCTTCCCTGGTGAATCCTAACCTCACCAGAGCTGTCAACCCCAGAATTGAAAAGATTTTCCGGGCAGCCCAGTCTGACCCTCTGTATATAAGGGGACATCTTAAACCAGATTCCCTAGTGGTTACCAACACTAGAAAAAGGGCTGGCACGCCCTTATCTTCATCAGAAGCTCCTCCCGACAAGGAGAGCAAAAAACTTTACGGGTTTGGCAGGAAGGTAGCCTCAACGTCCGCCTACCAAGCAAGGATTGCGAATTCCACCACCCTGTTGGCTAGTTACAACTGCCATCAATGGGAAGATGTCGCGGCGCTCATTGCCTCTGCTCCAGAACCGTTAAAGGGCCAGCTGGCTCGGATCTCGGCAGAGGGGAGAGCCGTGTCTGGTTGCATTTTAAAAGCAACTTTCGACGCCGCTGACAACGCAGGGAGATTGATAGCAGAAGGTACTGTTATCAAGAGACATGCGTGGTTACGGCAGTCGGGATTCAAGACAGAAACCCAGGCTTCTTTAATAGACAAGCCAGTGGAACCCGACCTATTGTTTGGGAAAGCGGTCGAAGACGCACTTAAAAATGCCAAAGATGAATATGAGACTCTCAAATCCCTTGGCCAGCTTACCAACAAACCCCCTAACCAGAGGGGGAACAGTAATTTTCGTCGCCCACGCGGCCAAAATTCACAAAGAGGCAACTATGCCCAGGGACAGGGTACACAATGGAATAACAACCATCAGTCTACCCAGAGTTACGGCAGGGGTAACGAGAGGTCGTGGAAGAGGCAGAGGCAGCCCCAACAAGGGAGGTGGCACGCCTCCACCAAAACAGTGACGCTCAGTTCAGGGTCCCTTGTCACGCAACCCCAGTAGGGGGACGCATTTCCACCTTCACCCAGGCTTGGGAAGGGATCACCTCAGACAGATGGGTGCTGTCAACAGTATCCGCAGGATATTGTATAGAACTACTGCAGCGTCCCCGGAACCATCCTCCACGACAAAGAGTGCACTCCCTAGAGCATCAAAGGATCCTTCTCGAGGAGATCGCCATTCTGCTAGAAAAGGACGCGATAGAACTCGTCCCAGGACACCAGGTAAACAAGGGTATCTATTCAACTTACTTCCTTGTGCCAAAGAAAGATTTGACAATGCGCCCAGTATTGGACTTACGGCCTGCCAACAAGTATGTCAAGCCCCAAAAATTCCGTATGACCACGCTACAAGAGGTAATCCCCCTCCTAAAAAGGGGGATTACATGGCAACCTTGGATATGAAAGATGCTTATTTTCATATTTCCATGCTCCCAGCGCACAGAAAGTACTTGCGCTTCAAGGTGGACAGTCGCCACTACCAATTCAAGGTACTGCCCTTCGGGATAGCTTCAGCACCAAGGGTATTCACCAAGGTACTGGCGGTGGCGGCTGCACACCTACGCAGGGAGGCAATCCCGGTGTACCCTTATCTGGACGACTGGCTCATAACGGGGGAAACCCCAGGAATTTGCAGGTCAAACATTCAGAGGACTATCGACCTCCTCCACGAATTATGCTTCTCTATCAACGAGAAAAAGTCAAGTCTGGTGCCAAGCACCTCAAAACAGTTTCTAGGAGCTATCCTAGATACTCAGAAAGGATTGACCTTCCCTTCGGAAGAGAGAATTCGGAATATACTTCTGCAAATTCCGCATTATCAGTCAGGTCAACAGATAACAGTACGCAAAGCTATGCGGTTACTGGGCATGATGGCGTCATGCATTTACCTGGTCCCCCACGCGCGTCTGCGCATGCGTCCCATGCAGGAATGGTTGGCGAAACAGTGGTCTCAGGCAAGTGGTCAGTGGGACGATCTAGTGGTCGTTTCGCCAACACTCGTACAGAGCCTACACTGGTGGACAAGAGAGAATCTCGCAAAGGGGAAACCCTTTTACGATCCCGAAGTACAAGCCGTGGTGACTACAGATGCATGCCTGACTGGGTGGGGAGCTCACCATCTCCACCACACAGCTCAGGGTCTCTGGTCTCACTCAGTAGCCAAGAACCACATCAATCTGCTAGAGCTTCTGGCAGTATTCCGAGCGCTAAAGGCGTTCGAGCCCCATCTACTGAACTTGTCGGTGCAGATCAGGACGGACAGCATGACAGCCATGTTCTATCTGAACAAGCAAGGGGGGACTCGTTCGCCAAATCTGTCCAAGCTTGCCCAGAAAATATGGATATGGGCACTCAGACGGAACATCTTCCTGTCATCGCAACATGTTCCAGGGGAGCTCAATTCCCTAGCGGATGCTCTAAGCAGAGACTCCCTCCCAGAAGAACACGAATGGGTCCTTCTCAGAGACGTAGTAGAAGATCTCTTCTCTCAGTGGGGTTTCCCCACTATAGACCTATTCGCCACAAGCGAAAACAAACAATGCCCAGGATTTGCATCCAGGTTCCCCCAGCCGGACTCCCAAGGGAATGCCCTGTGGATGAACTGGTCAGGGATGTTTGCGTACGCTTTTCCACCAACTCCTCTCATCAGGAAGGTGGTGTACAAGATGAACAAGGAATCGATGACGCTCATCCTAGTTGCTCCCATATGGGCGAGACAACCATGGTTTCCACACCTACGCAGGATGTCGGTGTGCGAGCCCATCAGACTCCCAGCCTGGTACAACCTACTGTCCCAGCAACAGGGTCAAACAGTGCATCAGGAACCCAACTCTATGAACCTAGCAGCATGGCTCCTGAAGTCATAGAGTTTGGACATCTCAAATTACCACAGAGGTGTATGGACATTCTAAAGGAGTCCAGGAAACCAAATACAAGGCACTGTTACTTTGATAAGTGGAAAAGATTCGTTATCTGGTGCCAGAATAAACAGATCAACCCGGTTGATTGCACTCCTTCCAACGTTGTGACATACATGCTCCACCTGCTGGATGCAGGGTTGGTTTTTAACTCGCTGAAAGTACACCTGGCAGCCCTCTCGGCTTACACCACATCCCATAACAAGGTCTCGTGGTGGAAAGTACCAGTGGTTAAAGCCTTCATGGAAGGAGTAAAGAGACTTCACCCTCCTATTTCGAACCCACCGCCAGGATGGGACCTCAACGTGGTGCTAGCTAAGCTCATGGGACCCCCATTCGAACCCATGCATAAAAGTAGTCTCAAACACCTGACTTATAAAACGGCCTTCTGAGTAGCCATTACCTCCATAAGAAGGGTCAGTGAAATTCAGGCTCTGTCAGTGCAGGATCCTTTCTTTACTATCCACAAGGACAAACTGGTTTTACGCACACACCCTAGGTTCTCACCTAAATTCATATCCAAGTTCCATGTAAACCAGTCCATCGAGCTTCCGGCTTTCTTCCAAAACCCGCAAAGCTCGGCTGAGGTGAAACTACACACCCTAGATGTGCGTAGGGCGGTCCTATACTATGTAAATAAAACCAGACCGCTAAGGAAAACAGATCAACTGTTTGTCTCCGTAGCTACAGGCAGAGAGGGGGATCGCGTCTCTAAGGGCGCTATCTCGAAGTGGATTATCAACTGTATACAGCTGTGTTACTCTCTTTCTGAAAAGACTCTGCCTTTTACGCCAAGGGCCCACTCTACTAGAGGCATTGGTGCCACTCTGGCTTTCATTGCAAATGTTCCCTTCGACACCATTTGCAAAGCAGCTACTTGGAGCTCTATTCACACTTTTACTCAGCATTACTGCATTGACACTCATTCCAAGACAGATACACAAGTGGGACAAGCGGTTCTAAGACACCTGTTTGCTCATGACCCTTCTCACATCCCACCTCCTTCTTCTGGTACTGCTCGCTAATCTATGCACAGCATGTGATCTAAGCAGATTCCACAAGCCTCAGAAGGGATACATTACTCACCGTAATCGTATTTCTTATGCTTGTATCTGCTTAGATTCACATGCGACCCACCCTTCCTCCCCTCCGAGAGAAGGCGCATGATTACTTGTAGTCTTACCTTTCTGTCTATCTGCTTGGATTATCTGTACTCACGCTACTCCTCATGCTTCCTCATGTCAGAAAAAATACAATCTGAGGATCCTACACGCGTGAGGGATCTTGGGTACAGTGGACGTCACACTAGGGATAGTATTACTGGCACGCCTGTGTCGACGCCCATTTTCGACTTTCGAAAAACAAACTGTAATACTCCGCAGCTTCCACTAGATGTCGGCCTATGCACAGCATGTGAATCTAAGCAGATACAAGCATCAGAAATACGATTACGGTGAGTAATGTATCCCATATATATATATTTGTGCATGCTTGTGTGTGTCTGCCTCTGATGTCTGTCCTAGACCTTCCTCTCTCCTCGAGCTGTTTTTTTCATACCGCCTCTGGATTCAGCATCTCAAAACTAGTAGTATTCCCCGGCCCACGGCGTCCCTCTGACCCCAATTCCCACACTCACTATTGGGATTCCGTCACAATTGCCTCTGATATTCAGTTTCTGAGGCAGGACCTATCGGGCTAGAGTGGGCATTACTGGCTTGCAATGGCCTTCTCAAAGGGTGACCTGTACTTCTCCAGGCACAGCAGCTTTCAAATGCATGGACATTGTTCCAAACAGCAGACCCAAGCTTAGACTCTTCAGAGATTTCCAGCGGTGAAGGCGTCTCTCCAAGGATTCAGTAGCGCTACTCACCACTGGCTACAGACAAGAGGAGACAGCGGAGCCCAGTGTGCAGTCGGCTCCCCTTCAGTGTGCAATCGGGCAGTACAAGTAGAAGTACCAGAACAAATTCTGTGAACTAACTTGCGAGATGACGGTGTCATGTTAATATTATCTGCACTTGGCACCAACACAATGGCAGGCAAGGTGATCCTGTGTTAGGTGCTCGACAGGGGCCAAAACCCCCCCAAATCTGAAGATAGAATGATAGAATTATATACAAAAGACAGAAAGGAAACAAATCCTGCAGACCCAAAAGGAGTGACTATAAGCATAGATAGGCAGCACTGACAGGGAAACAACGAAGACAAACACACTTGATTCCCACTTGTGGTGTGTACAGATTAGACTCAGAGTGTCTCACAAAGTCAGCGGAAATTCTTGTCTTCTGTGTCTGGATCCTGAGGCACGAACAAGAAAACAATACAAGACTGAAGGTAGTATGTGTTGTGATGAATCCAATGGTGTCGTCACTCCTTTACCAGCGGTGACCTCCCCCCATGTGGCTGGGGACTGCAGCCGCTACCTGATCCTGACCCTGGGTGTGGCTATATGAAGGAGGATCACATGAGGGGAGAGTACCTCCAGGAGAGTAGCAGGGCACCATTGGAGAAGATATGGTATTCCTGTGCTCTATTGGGGATAGCCCGTCCATATCCAATGCCTTACTGACATGTTGTTACACCTCCCCTCATTCGCCCCGGAAATAAACTGAAGACCTTCTAACACGATCTGTCTTGCCCTTCACAACTCATGACAATGGCTCCTTCGACTCTGCTTACAAGTTATTCAGAGCTAACTTGCACTTAAAGATTTCTGAAAATGCTCACCCAGACTTTCCCTGTAAAAGATCAGGAATGGCCTTCCATTCCCATAACTGCAAGAATACTGGGATGAGGAAGATGAATCGAGTGATGCAGAGCGGAAAAGACGAGGAACGCAAGTGGTGCTCTTGTTGTTGGGAGCCCGTATCACTAGGCGGGATATTTAAACTGCAGCAGCAGCAGACTGCGGAGAGCTGCTGGAGAGAGAAATCTGCTTCTCTCAGTGAGGACCGGGAGACCGCTGCGAGGCCACGAGGAGTTCCGTGGAGCCGTCCGGCTCAGAGAGCGAGAAGAGGAAAGCTGTACATGAGAGAAGGTAAGCTGCAAGAGCACCAGAAGCCAGCACAGGGCTCCTGGGCATTCGCAGGTGTGCAGCAGCGTTTGCCTACCCGGAGCCTGACAAAAAGCAGACGGGCCCAGCAGGAACTTCAGTACACAGAGAAGCCAAGGAACAAAGACGGCGAGGCGAGGAGAGACGCTGAACTACCGTCACCGGCTTACTGCAAGGGGAATAAAGCACGCCAGCAAAAACCGGTGAGTCCCCAAAGAATAGCAGGGACACCAGGGAATACTGGCAGATATGCCAAGGAAGAATAATTGTACAGAAAGCAAATAAGGCAACTGAAATAGAAGAAACCTCCGAACATTTTATTGAAAGGGAAACCAAACGAAAAGTATGACACTTTCATGAACGTCAATGTGTACAATACACGTTTAAGAAAAGCCCTGGTAGGGTAGTGCACCAGGCAGATACAGAGTTAGATAAAACTGAGAGTGGGTGCAGAACCCTCATGAAGGCAAGTCCTGGCAAGAGATATATGCCAGGCAATTACAAGTGTGTCTAAGAAAACCCTGGCAGGAGAATGCACCAGGCAGATACAGAGTTAGATAAAACTGAGAGTGGGTGCAGAACCCTCATGAAGGCAAGTCCTGGCAAGAGATATATGCCAGGCAATTACAAGTGTGTCTAAGAAAACCCTAGCAGGAGAATGCACCAGGCAGATACAGAGTTAGATAAAACTGAGAGTGGGTGCAGAACCCTCATGAAGGCAAGTCCTGGCAAGAGATATATGCCAGGCAATTACAAGTGTGTCTAAGAAACCCTGGCAGGAGAATGCACCAGGAATTGACAAATTGAACAGTGCATAAGAAATACATCGCCACAGGGGGGCCTGAGAAGGATGTATCCCGATCAGCCAAAGGCCCTGTAAAGCCAGAGAGAAAAGGAGTGAACACCTGGCAGGGGAGCACGCCGGGCATCCTACAAGGAGCAAGATGCAGAGCTAAGTTGAGTGTCAGTTCTGTGGAGAAGGAAGAGAAACTCAAGGAAACGATAGCTCTGAATAGACAACAGAGGGACGAGAAATCCATGGGAAGGGAACCACCCTCTGGAACCTTTGTGTTGGAGTTGTGCATATTTCCTTTTAAACATTGATCAATCACTCAAGGCCAAAGACATTACCCTTTTCATCGTAGAGTTTATTTTGTTTGAGTGTGTGGGCCAGAATAGTACTTTGGACACAGGATGGTTTTGTTTTGGACATTCTGCTCGACATAGGCTTAGTTTGGTTTTAGGTAGGGAAACGCCTCTAGAACAGGGTCAGAGAGCTATTTCCCAACCCCTTTTTATTTTAATGAAAGTCTTTGTCCAAAACCACGATTCCCTGTATATGAGTCTCATTCCTGGCTCTTCACAGGGTGCAGCAGGAACTGAACAGTGACTGCTTCCTGAAACTGAAACCACAATACTGAAACATGGCAAAGGAAAGGGACTCAAATCCCTGCTTGAAAACCAAGCTTCCAAATGCTTAGCACAAGTGAAGACAAGAACATTAACACACACCCTTAAAGAAATATCCGTGGAAACAACAAGTAGGTGAAGTAAACGCGGTTCAAGACAGAGAATGGGAAGAAAGAGCATAAACAGGAGGACTGGGGACAATGCACAGGGGTACAGTGTACTGTAAATGCCGACTGGTATCGTGGAAAAGCAGACTGAACTACAGACTAGAAACACAGAAACTCCGGACTAAAACTCTGGAGTACAATTACCAGCACTAAACTGCGAATTGGTAACAAGGAAACTACGGGCAGTTAACATGGACTACTGGCACAAGCAAGGAACTGCAGGCAGAGGGCACAGTGCTGCAGGCACTTAAATTGAAGCATGCACAGGATTCAGAAACAACAGAACCTGGCAGAACAGTGTGTGACAGCAAGGAAGGTAGAGCGCTAACTCAGAGCCAGAACCAGGTTCTTCTGCAGGCAGCTGCTTAGGTACTGACATACCTAGGGCTGGAGCACCACACCTGAAGGTAATATCGCTCTCGATTGCTCTCGTGCATTCTCTCTCTCTCTCTTGCCATCTCTTTTTTGTGCTCTTTCTCACTCTCTCTTGCTTTCTCTCTGTTCTCTATCCCCCCATCCCTTGAGAAGCTGAAAGCAGTACGGACGTACAGGGCTTTCGGGGATTGTAGTTTTCACACTGCTGCATAGAAATCGCCAGGTTTCAAGAACTGACAAAAGGTGCATCTTCAATGAAAGAATCCAATGGTCCCAAACTTGATGTGAGGCAGTGTATGATGGGAAAGGGGGGTGATGGCTTTTGTTTTGTCTGCCTGGCTATATGTGGGGTATTTCCTGGGATACTCTTGGATTAGAGTTTGTTAACTTTATTCGGAAAGTAAATCTCCATCAAAGTGCAATTTTTTACAATACAAAGCATTAAAAACCCAATTTCCATTCATATCTGCATTGTTCTCGGTATTATAAGAGCATTCTTTTTACAATAAATGTACAATAATAAAACCAATATCAGCTCATATAGATCCCACCCAACCTACTGCTCTGCCAGTGTGGTGGGGATTATAGTCGTCCCTAGCATTCGCTTCTTGAATGCAGATCTTGGGAATGTTGAGACTGCGGGCACATGTACAGGATGGCTGCAACGTTTCAGGGCTCGGATAGCTGATGGGATTGGGAGCTGGACTAAATGGCTGCAAACTGGGGCAAGCCAACGCCCCTTGCCCGGGAATGGTCCTTGCAAAAAAAGAAAAGACGCGCCTCATCCTCGTGCCCCTTGCCATAAAGAGGGCATAGGGACGAGGGGCAAGACCCACTCTTCCACTTGCTAGACTCGTGGGCCAATGGGAGCAGGCCTAATCAAAACTTAGCAAACCAGGTCTTTCATTTTGCTACCATCGGGAGGTCCAGATATACCTCCGACCCCCAGACGTCCTTAAACTGCAAATAGGCCATGGCATTTTTCCCCCCAATTATCAACTATCATACTCCACGCCCATTTTCTGAAATTATTCTTGACCACCACCTTATAGGCACTACCCAACCTTGGGGGGTCACTCCATAGATCCCCCAGTCCAATGTTAAAAAGCATGGTTCTTACATGCCTAAACCAAGAAAGTTTCCTACCACCTGGCATTGAGAGAACTTCTTCTAAACCTTCCCTAAACAAAACAAAGGCTTTATTATTCCAAATCTGCAGCCAGTAGAACACTAGCTGCATCATAGTAGCATATTGAATCTCAATAAGGCCAAAATTGCATGCTACTGGCGTGCACGGCACATTGGGGGGTAGAGCCAACAATGATTTCAAAAATCTATTTTCAGCATCTGAATGGCGGTGCAATGATCCACACCCCCTAGATCAGCACCATAGGTTACCCCTGGAATTGTCTGGAACTGGTAGATCTTAAGAGGTACCCGAAAGGCCCTCGCCATCCAGTCTTGTCACCAGATTCCTAATGAGGCCGCGCTGATGCAAGTGCGAAAGTGAACACCTTGCTATCTGGAAAATTCTTATACTGAGGAACGTTTTGGTGGATATCAACCATAGGACCCCCGCGTCCAAATTCACTTGTAGTGGTTTCTAATGAAACCTCAATGTCGCATTGGTGTGGGAATATACTGAGAATCGACCGAGACGAAAAACCAGACACTTTGCAGGCGGAATTTAACACTAGGACATCAGAGTAGCACAGACGTAATGTTAACAACCCTTGGACATCACAAGTAAGAGATTTGCCCTGATTTGAGAAAGACGCAGAGGTGTCGAAACACGTGTTATCACAAAGGGCCTTTTTCAATATTAAATAACTTTTGTTAACCATCCTGACGGGTCAGTACTTCATGACTCACGGAATCAATATGAATATGTAGTGTCTTACAATTCAATATGGCGCAGTAACAGGTGTGCCAGAAACTCAGCACATATAACCTTGCTAATCTGGTCCGGTCATTTTAGTTTATTCGAAAAGATCAACCACAAATATGTGTATGAGTCCACCACCTCCAGGGGCTGGTCATTTAAGTTGAAATGGGCCTGTACTGTGGCCTTTTCCCCAATGCCAGCATACTGCATGGTTTTAGTTTTACTGCATGGTTTTAGTTTTGGAGAAATTAATTCTAAGGCCTTTTGCGGAGCAAAGCTTATTAAAAACATCCATCTGATATTGCAGGCCAGCCGGAGTCTATGACAGCAAAATTGCATCATCTGCAAACGACAGTAGACTCCATTTGCTATTACCCAATATTGGGGCGTCCGTTGCAGCTTCTAAAAATCCAGAGACTAAACTATTGATATATAGTAAAAATAGCAAAGGCGCTGCAACGCATCCCTGCCTAACCCCTACAGTAATCAATACTGGATCGGTTAGCTCGCCAGACCCCCAATGTACCCGTGCCGTATTACCAGCATATAGTGACTTAATAGCATTACCCAGGGATGATGGAATGCCTCGTTCCTCTAGCACGGACCACAGAGAAGGCCTCAGGACTGTGTCGAAAGCCCACTGTAGGCCCACAAATGGCAGATACAAACATTGTGAATTAAGAAGCACGTATTCCCGGCATAAGAGGTCCAGCCTCATAGCCTGCTCTACCATGAAAATACCTGCTCTAAATCCCGCTTGCACTTCGGAAAGGAAACCCAGTCCTCCAGACAGTGCAAAAGTGCCCCGGAAAGAAAGTTTTGCCAGTTAGTCGATCAATGAGATTGGCCTATAATTGCTCAGGGAATCCCGGTCGCCTTTCTTGTATAATGGAATAATAGTTGCCTCCCTCCAGCTACTCGGTGGGTGATTATTAGAAGAAATGTCATTAAAACATTTAGTTAAAAAAGGTACCCAGAGCAGGAGTTCGCTTTTAAAAAGATCGATAGGGATGCAGTCCGGACCTGGGGCCATTCCCTTTTTCGCTTCGGACAATGCCTGTGCTACCTCAAGGGATGTAAACACATCAACCTTACCTTCGTTGGGGGGAAAAAGAGGGTACCAGTACCTGACCAGTCATCTCCCTTCTGGCCTGCTCGGATAAGGCAGTAAAATGATTGTGGCGAGCCACCAGGGTAATGTTGCTTATTACACCCAGCTGGTCAAGCTTAAGAAGAGTCATTTGACTCAGCAGCCCTACCAAGGGCCTGCCAGGTACGTTTACCCTGTTCGCTCTTCTTTTCAATATGCATGCATTTATAGTCATGCCTGAGTTTTTTAATCACCCAGCTGGAGTAACCACCCCAGACTTAAGTTCATTAACCAAGACAGTCTTGGCCTCCCGACAATCGCGGTCATACCAACCCACAGATTTACGGTAGCCAGGGATTGAGAACGTCTTTTCTTGGTGACAGACGGGGTGAGTTTTTCTACCAATAATCTATAAAATTCGGCCATTGATAAAAGAGAATGTCTCCACATAAGCCCCCAGTACTGGTAGCAACGCCTCATACGTTCTACCCTGAAATGCAGCTGTTGGTACTTGGGGCCATCAGCGATACATTCGGGCCTGGCAAGTGGTGCCAATTGGTACATTGACAGCGCTACTTTGGCTGCCAGTGTTGGAAGAGACCAAAAAAGACATTCTCATAGGCTCGTGATCACTCTCAACTCTCTCCATGACCTTAAAAGAAACCAGTCCATCCCACTAAGAAGCAGGATCAAAAATATAATCAATACGGCTCTCCTTGGTCTGTGAGCAAAAGGTTATGTGTGCCGGAGAGTATTCGAAAAACCTCCCATTGCAAGCCCTCAAACCATGTGCATATGGACTCTAAGAAGTTACACTACCAGCTGCACCTCCTCAGAGGTAGTCTTCCTTTCCTCTCTTTCCCCCAGAAGCTCACTGTCTCCAGAGCTCTGATTCTCTCGAGGCTGGACTACTGTAACAGCCTCTATCTAAATCTGCCTGCCTCTACTCTCCGCCCTCTGCAACTCATCCAGAACAGGACTGCGAGACTTGTCCTTGGCCTCAAGCCCAGGGACCGTATCTCTCCAGGACTGAAATCTCTGCACTGGCTACCAGTGGCTGCAAGGATTAAGTTCAAAACCCTCTGTATTGTCCAAAAGGCCTTCTGGGGCCTGGGGCCTCAATACCTTCAACTCTATCTTCCTAAATATCTTCCTTCTCGAGTTCTTCGCTCATCCACCTCCTCAGGGTCAGTCGCTTCTCCAAGCAACGAGTTGGTGGTAGATCTCTCTCTTTTCGGCTGGGGCCTCCCTCTGGAACAGCCTCCCTGTCTCTTTGAAAATTGAGGAGAACCATCTCTGGTTCCGGAAGCACCTCAAGACCTGCCTCTTTGCTTCTGCTTTCTCTCCTCCACTCCCCTACTGAACTCCTGGCTGAAACTACACTGGTCTCCTGGCTACCCTGTGTTCTCAGGCCCAGGTCCCCTCCCCGCCAGTTGCACACCTGCACTGCCCCCCTGGCAACCCTTGCACCCTGTGGCTTTTTCTGTATCCCTAGAGCCCTCTACCAGCACTTGCCACCTGTTGACTGCACTTACCCTTGCAGCTGCTACCAGCCGGCCGCACTTCTTATTTATTGTTCCTATTTATTGCTTCTATTTATTTACTGTTTATCCTATGTACTGCACTTCCCCACCCGCCTCCCCCTTGCACTTTCCCCTTACCCACCTCCCCCGCACTTGCGTGATCTCAATGTCCCCTTGTCTAGTAAGATCGTTGTCTCTGTCTTCCCTCCGTTACCCTCCCTTGCCTCGTCGCGCCTTGAAACACTGTGTACAGGCGCGTTTTAAATGCCATATCATATCATATAATATAGCATCGACCGAACCCTGCCCGCCAAGGGGTAGCAACGCGTGCTCGGGGGGGGGGGGATCGACGGCCACGGGACACTCCATAATTCGTCTTCTGCGGCAAGGTTCCACATAGGCTGGCTCGGTTCCTACAACTGGCAGTTAAAGTTGCATAGCACAAATAACTGGTAGTTGGGAGAAGCAGCAATGGGTGGGAGGAGAGCTTGTCCAAAGCTGACTCCATGTGCTTTATGGTGCTCCGATTTTGCCTCAAATATACATTTACGAAGGAAATAGACAAGCCATTCCTAAAGTTGCACACCACAAAAAGTAGATCTGGTGAGCCCACACCCAGGACTTTACATGTTGCCTTGATGCTAGCATGGATCCAAATCAATAACCCTCCCTCAGGGCGCCCCCTCAAGGATCTAACCGCTGGTGAAAAGAAAGCCTGATAGTTGGGCATATGCACCTGTGAAAGTGACCATGTCTCCTGAAAGCATCTCACCTTATAATTGTTAATCAGGGCTGGGCAATCGGGATCTAATACTCTGCTGGCAAGCCCATTGATGTTCCACAATAGGACTGTGAACTCATCAGCTCCCCTCTGGGCCCTAAAGCTGTCCAGGGGGTCTATGCGGGGACTGCACTCCCTCTGATACTGAGCCAGCAATAGGATTTCCAAATAATGCCCGCCCAGGCTCAAAACCAGTTACTAAGCCCCCATAGGATCCCCCCTAATAAACAGGGCCAGCGTCAAACCCCAAGTGGAGGGTTTGCCTCCATGCATCGATATACGGTATCCAGGGCGCCCTGGGGAAATGGCTGCAGTCGGGGCATTTAAAGCAACGTCCAGTGTTTCTCATGAGCAGTCCAAGAGGAGCCCACTGGACTTCAGGTTCTTCACCGCGCCCCAGCATCTTGGGCTCCGGGGGACAATAGATCTGGCAAAACCCTCCCACCGACCCTTTGGGATGACTCAGGCCAGGCATCATGCAAGTGACAGTTTTTGAAGATGGCATCAAAACAAACCATAATCCCTTTTGCAGCCAATGCTCCTTTGCAGTTCCAAAGACAGGTCCTCACATACGGGTTGCTAAAGCCAAACCTGACACTGCAGCCACCACAGAACATGCAATCTGACAGGATGCGACAAGTCGTAAAAATACTACTTGTCATGTCTTTAACCCTCAACATTTCAAACAGTGCTTTGACATGGGTGTGTTTATATGCATTTTTACTCCCATGCGTTCTCCCTCTGAAAGTACATATTAGGTTCATAGACCGCCACCCCACCAGGGGATCATCGGCACCAGCACTGGCTAAAAGAGGGCCATGCGCCACACCCACAGAGGCGTTGCCACAGGGACCCCCAAACGCGTTTGCAACCCTTGGCGGTATTCACAACCTGCCAAGCATGGCTTCCACAGGAGGATGGGTTGTGGACATAATAGAGCCAGAGGCTGTCGCTTCACTGACACATTCCGAGGGCACCACATGAGACGGGTTAGTGGGTGGGACAATGGAGGGCACATTAGGTCGAGGCAGACATGCTGCCACTGGTGCTATAAAATGGTATGGGCTCTTTTCCGCAGGCGTTTGTGTAGCACCATCCACCACCTGCGACCCAGTCACCACTCCAGTTGGTTCCATCGACCCTACCGTGGGGGTTGTCAAATAGTATTAAACAATTTGACCAAACACTCCAAACATTTGTCCGTGCGTCCAGTCTCAACCCTCATTGGTCCACTCAGTTCTAGGACAGCTGCTGCCAAGTCCAAAAGTCTGTTATACAGACACGCCAATAGTGCTGAAAAGGGGGAGAATGTCATGAAGGAGTCTTCAGAACCCAGAGATACGCAGCCAATGCCGCCAGTACTGATGCCAGAACCTATGTCTGCTTCTCCCACGACAGAGAAATGTGAAGCAGCAGAACAACTCACATTCCGGTCCATCATAAGTAAGCCCTCCCCAACAGCAAAACCCCTCTCCTCTGTGATGTCAGCCACAGCAGGGATTGTGGTAAAGGGCCCAGGCATCGCCACCTGGATTGGCTGGCTAATTGTCAAAGAAGACAATGCTCCTTCAGGGGCTGGGCAATCCAGAGTTCCATAGTCCTCTTGGTCCCATGGGCGCACAAGCTCCCTGCTCATGGGTACACTAGACCGAGCATGCCCAAAATCTGCAACAACGTTCAACGATGCAGGAGCAGACTCCAAACAATTTTCCACATATGAACTATCGATGGAGCGCTCTAGGGCCTCCAGGATGGAACGATCAGTCCTATGGGGGCCGTTTGTCTGGCACACCTCTAGCTGAGGCAATTCAAATGAGTGGAGGGAGTGGGGATGTGGCACGAGGGGTCAAAAGGGGGCGCTGGAAACACAGGCCATACTCCTAGGCCTCTTCATGTGATCCCAAGACACCACAGGGGCAGGGGGGGGATTTGAGTGCTTGAAGTGTCTGGGACTTGCTGCGCCCCTCCCGACGTCAACACCCACATTGCGCCCCCTGCAACCACCCACTCTTCACCTGTCAATGTACCTTCCGTCAGTAACTAACCAAATCTTTCTTTCTCATTTATAGTCTGTGATCCAGTGTTGGGAGACAAGTGGAATGGAGAGGGGGCCATGGTGAGTACCTGCAGCAATATGACATTACTCTTTTCATGTTGGCAAATTCATACATTCAAATACATCATCTCTTCAGCCCTCATCCTTGCAACCTCCCTCTCTGCAGCCATTATTCCTGCAGTCTTCCACCCTACAGTGTCCTCTCTGCATCTCTGCAACCCTCATCGTTCCTTGCACCCTCCCTCTCTGCAGCCCTCATCCCTGAAGTATCCCTGTCTGCAGTCATCATACCTGCAACCTCCCTCTCTGCAGCCATTATTCCTGCAGTCTTCCACCCTACAGTGTCCTCTCTGTATCCCTGCAACCCTCATCGTTCCTTGCACCCTCCCTCTCTGCAGCCCTCATCCCTGAAGTATCCCTGTCTGCAGTCATCATACCTGCAACCTCCCTCTCTGCAGCCATTATTCCTGCAGTCTTCCACCCTACAGTGTCCTCTCTGTATCCCTGCAACCCTCATCGTTCCTTGCACCCTCCCTCTCTGCAGCCCTCATCCCTGACGTATCACTCTCTGCAGCCATCATCCCTGTAGCCTCCCACCCTACAGTTTCTCACCGTACGTCTTCCCTTAAAACCTGCAGCCCTTAACCCTTGCAGCCTTCACTCCTACCGCCTCGCTCTCTGCACCCTCATCCCTGCCGTTTTCCCTCTGTAGCCCCCCTGCCTGTATTCTCCACCCCTGCATCCTCCAACCCTTGTGGTTTTCCTCCTGCAGCCTTGCTACAGCCTTTACCCTACCAGCCTTGCACCCTAAAGCCTCTTGTGCCCCAGCCCTCTGCCTGCAGCCTCCCACCCTGCAGCCTTCACCCGTGCAGCCTTCACCCCTGCAGACTTTCACCACCTAGCATTCCTCCCTGCTGCAGCCCTGCTGCAAGGAGGCACTTTGTAGTCTGTACCCACCTCTCACATGTGCACCCAATGTCCTCTTAATATCCTGTGTGCCCATATGCCCAAGCCCTACTCATTTGCATAGCGCTGCTTGTCCTCCCCTACAGAAACTGTGATTGGTTCCCCCTGCTCTGCTTCTTTCAGTACGTGCCAGAGGATCTGTTTCCTGTCTACAAGGATAAAGTGGTCCCGATCGCAGACATCATCACCCCCAATCAGTTTGAGGCAGAGTAAGTGACATCACTGTGTCTGTGAGGGAGTCTTGATGAGTCTTTGTTTGACATCACCTTGACTCTGGTGGAGTGCAGGTGATATCACAGTGATAGTGGATGAGTCCATGTTGGAAATCACAATAACATTGAATGAGTGAACGTGGGGGACTAGTGACTGCAACTGCTGACGGTCACTGCTTTGTGGTGTGGCTTTACTTGCTGTGCTGCTAAAACCCTGCAGGCAGAGGGCAAACCAGAGGTGCCTAAAACCATAACTACCAGTGGATTCTGGGCAGCTGCAGGCTCTGTGGAACTCGTGAAGGTTCAAAGGGCCATGGTCGTTCTCTGATGCAGCCAGATTGGTTACGGTAGTTTTCTCTCACTTCTGGATACCAAGGTGTGGCAATGTCAAGATGGAGTCCCTCCTGCCACAACACTATATCCAAGAGGTTTCATGATGTAATGGTGGAAAATACAACCTATCAGCTGCAGGTAAATAAGGTGGATCGATTGCAGCGGCGGAGGAGGACCTACAGACTCACTGATATGTTGGGTGCTAAAAACAGGATTGCAGATTCCGAGGGTCACTGTTTAAGCAATTCTAAGCTCTATTCAGTTATCAGAGTGCAAATACCACTAGAGCTGGTAAGGAGTCCGGGGGAGATGGTGGGCAAGGCCATGATCCTGATAGCGAGAGCATGCCGGGGGAGAGGGTGGGCGAGGCCATGATCCTGATAGCGAGATCATGCCGGGGGAGAAGGTGGGCGAGGCCATGATCCTGATAGCGAGATCACGCCGGGGGAGAGGGTAGCCGAGGCCATGATCCGGATAGCGAGATCATGCCGGGGAGAGGGTGGGCGAGGGCATGATCCTGAAAGTGAGATCATGCCGGGGAGAGGGTAGCCGAGGCCATGATCCGGATAGCGAGATCATGCCAGGGGAGAGGGTGGGCGAGGCCATGATCCGGGTAGCGAGATCATGCCGGGGGAGAGGGTGGGCGAGGCCATGATCCTGATAGTGAGATCATGCCGGGGAGAGGGTAGCCGAGGCCATGATCCGGATAGCGAGATCATGCCGGGGGAGAAGGTGGGCGAGGCCATGATCCTGATAGCGAGATCATGCCCGGGGAGAGGGTAGCCGAGGCCATGATCCGGATGGCGAGATCATTCCGGGGGAGAGGGTAGCCGAGGCCATGATCCTGATGGTGAGATCATGCCGGGGCAGAAGGTGGGCGAGGCCATGATCCGGATAGCGAGATCATGCCGGGGGAGAGGGTGTGCGAGCCATTATCTGGAAAGCAAGATCATGCCGGGGGAGAGGGAGGGCGAGGCCACGATCCGGATAGCCAGATCATACCGGGGGAGAGGGTGGGCGAGGCCATGATCCTGATAGTGAGATCATGCCGGGGGAGAGGGTAGCCGAGGCCATGATCCGGTTAGCGAGATCATGCCGGGGGAGAGGGTAGCCGAGGCCATGATCCGGATAGCGAGATCATGCCAGGGGAGAGGGTGGGCGAGGCCATGATCCGGATAGCGAGATCATGCCGGGGGAGAGGGTAGCCGAGGCCATGATCCGGATAGCGAGATCATGCCGGGGGAGAGGGTAGCCGAGGCCATGATCCGGATAGCGAGATCATGCCGGGGGAGAGGGTAGCCGAGGCCATGATCCAGATAGCGAGATCATGCCAGGGGAGAGGGTGGGCGAGGCCATGATCCTGATGGCGAGATCATGCCAGGGGAGAGGGTGGGCGAGGCCATGATCCTGATGGCGAGATCATGCCCGGGGAGAGGGTGGGCGAGGCCATGATCCGGATAGCGAGATCATGCCAGGGGAGAGGGTGGGCGAGGCCATGATCCAGACGGCGAGATCATGCCAGGGGAGAGGGTGGGCGAGGCCATGATCCTGATGGCGAGATCATGCCCGGGGAGAGGGTAGCCGAGGCCATGATCCGGATAGCGAGATCATGCCAGGGGAGAGGGTGTGCGAGCCCATGATCCAGATAGCGAGATCATGCCAGGGGAGAGGGTGGGCGAGGCCATGATCCTGAAAGTGAGATCATGCCGGGGGAGAGGGTAGCCGAGGCCATGATCCGGATAGCGAGATCATGCCGGGGGAGAGGGTAGCCGAGGCCATGATCCTGAAAGTGAGATCATGCCGGGGGAGAGGGTAGCCAAGGCCATGATCCGGATAGCGAGATCATGCCGGGGGAGAGGGTAGCCGAGGCCATGATCTGGATAGCGAGATCATGCCGTGGGAGAGGGTGGGCGAGGCCATGATCCTGAAAGTGAGATCATGCCGTGGCAGAGGGTGGGCGAGGCCATGATCCTGATAGTGAGATCATGCCGGGGGAGAGGGTAGCTGAGGCCATGATCCGGATAGCGAGATCATGCCGGGGGAGAGGGTGGGCGAGGCCATGATCCTGAAAGTGAGATCATGCCGGGGGAGAGGGTAGCCGAGGCCATGATCCGGATAGCGAGATCATGCCGGGGGAGAGGGTGGGCGAGGCCATGATCTGGATGGCGAGATCATGCCAGGGGAGAGGGTGGGCGAGGCCATGATCTGGATGGCGAGATCATTCCGGAGGAGAGGGTGGGCGAGGCCATGATCCGGATAGCGAGATCATGCCAGGGGAGAGGGTGGGCGAGGCCATGATCCGGATAACGAGATCATGCCGGGGGAGAGGGTGGGCGAGGCCATGATCCTGATAGCGAGATCATGCCGGGGGAGAGGGTGGGCGAGGCCATGATCCGGATAGCGAGATCATGCCAGGGGAGAGGGTGGGCGAGGCCATGATCTGGATGGCAAGATCATTCCGGAGGAGAGGGTGGGCGAGGCCATGATCCTGAAAGTGAGATCATGCCGGGGGAGAGGGTAGCCGTGGCCATGATCCGGATAGCGAGATCATGCCGGGGGAGAGGGTGGGCGAGGCCATGATCCTGAAAGTGAGATCATGCCGGGGGAGAGGGTAGCCGAGGCCATGATCCGGATAGCGAGATCATGCCGGGGGAGAGGCCATGATCCGGATAGCGAGATCATGCCAGGGGAGAGGGTGGGCGAGGCCATGATCTGGATGGCGAGATCATTCCGGAGGAGAGGGTGGGCGAGGCCATGATCCTGAAAGTGAGATCATACCGGGGGAGAGGGTAGCCGAGGCCATGATCCGGATAGCGAGATCATGCCAGGGGAGAGCGTGGGCGAGGCAATGATCAGGATGGCGAGATCATGCTGGGGGAGAGGGTAGCCGAGGCCATGATCCGGATAGCGAGATCATGCCAGGGGAGAGGGTAGCTGAGGCCATGATCCAGATAGCGAGATCATGCCAGGGGAGAGGGTGGGCGAGGCCATGATCCAGATAGCGAGATCATGCCAGGGGAGAGGGAGGGGGAGGCCATGATCCGGATAGCGAGATCATGCCGGGGGAGAGGGTAGCCGAGGCCATGATCCGGATAGCGAGATCATGCCAGGGGAGAGGGTGGGCGAGGCCATGATCTGGATGGCGAGATCATTCCGGAGGAGAGGGTGGGTGAGGCCATGATCTGGATGGCGAGATCATGCCAGGGAAGAGGGTGGGCGAGGCCATGATCTGGATGGCGAGATCATTCCGGAGGAGAGGGTGGGTGAGGCCATGATCCGGATGGCGAGATCATGCCAGGGAAAAGGGTGGGCGAGGCCATGATCTGGATGGCGAGATCATTCCGGAGGAGAGGGTGGGCGAGGCCATGATCTGGATGGCGAGATCATTCCGGAGGAGAGGGTGGGCGAGGCCATGATCCGGATGGCGAGATCATGCTGGAGGAGAGGGTGGGCGAGGCCATGATCCGGATGGCGAGATCATGCTGGGGGAGAGTGTGGGCGAGGCCATGATCCTGATGCCAAGATCATGCCGGGGAGAGGGTGGGCGAGGCCATGATCCAGATAACGAGATCATGATGGTTGTAGTCTGCCAGGTCGATTCCTCTTTCCTTCTCTGTCCACATCTCAAGCACTGCTTCCTGTAATTTCTATCTGTTCAATATCCGTTGTGCTCATCCTATTCCATCTTTTCACACCACTAAGCTTCTCATCACTTCTCCAATTTTCTCTTGCATCGACTACTGTTCTGCCCTCCTCCTGGGTCTTCCTGCCTCCCATCTTGCTCCTCTTTGTCTAGAATTCCGATATCCGTCTCCTATTCTCACTTTCCCCACGCTCCTCTATTACTTCCTCTTTTTTATTAATATCACTTTTACCTTTTGATGCATGTATTCTTTTCCACTTTCTCTCTATTGTCTGTAAATGCATCCATGCTCTTGCTCTACTCTGTCTTCCCTTGTTTCCCTTTATTCTCCCCAGTTCCTGCTTACTGTTGCCAGACCTCCTAGTGCCTCATCCCATTTCCGTTCTTTTTCCCTTCTCGCTCCAAGGCATTGGCACACCCTTCCACTCCCCTTTTGTTCCTCAATTTCCAAACTCTCCGTAAAGCTCATCTTCTCGCTTCTCTTTCCCAAGCCAGTCTGTGTATCAGCTTCATGAAATAGGACGTTGGGAATTCCAAGATGGCGGATGCAGTTCAGCAGACACTAAAGACCCGAATGAGAGAGGCTGTAAGGCTGGACAGAGATTTTTAAGCGGAAGGAGGACTGGCCAGGGGAGAGCCAGGAGCCGATCCCTATATGCACAACTGGTCACCGAACCACCCTACTGGGCAGAGTCTGACAGCCAATCCCCACCCCATATGTGACACCAGAGTCCCAAAACATCAGGAGAGGCTGAAAGGAGTGTCCAGAACCCTATAAGAATGCAAAGGCTCTTTCAGGTAGTGGTGAAGTCTGCAGGAAGAGCTAGTTCAATTTTGGCTGGAGAAGTGAACAGAAGGAGTTGAATGAAAGCTGGAGGAGGAGCAAGAACTGGAGACAGGAGTCTGGAGGTGAATGCCCGGAGCCTGTGGAGAGCAGGGAATAGGCAGCTGGAAGCAAGACCCAGAAGGAGACCAGAGGCTGGAGGTGAATGCCTGGAGCCTGTGGAGAGCAGGGAATCGGCAGCTGGAAGCAAGACCCAGAAGGAGACCAGAGGCAGGGGGTGAATGCCTGGAGCCTGTGGAGAGCAGGGAATAGGCAGCTGGAAGCAAGACCCAGAAGGAGACGAGAGACCAGTGACCAGAGGCTGCAGGTGGATGCCTGGAGCCTGTGGCGAGCAGGGAATAGGCAGCTGGGAGCAAGACCCAGAAGGAGACGAGAGACCAGTGACCAGAGGCTGCAGGTGGAGGCCTAGAGCCTGTGGAGAGCAGGGGATAGACAGCTTGAAGCAAGACCCAGAAGGAGACCAGAGGCTGCAGGTGATGCCTGGAGCCTGTGGAGAGCAGGGAATAGGCAGCTGGAAGCAAGACCCAGAAGGAGACCAGAGGCAGGGGGTGAATGCCTGGAGCCTGTGGAGAGCAGGGAATAGGCAGCTGGAAGCAAGACCCAGAAGGAGACGAGAGACCAGTGATCAGAGGCTGCAGATGGATGCCTGGAGCCTGTGGAGAGCAGGGAATAGGCAGCTGGGAGCAAGACCCAGAAGGAGACGAGAGACCAGTGACCAGAGGCTGCAGGTGGATGCCTGGAGCCTGTGGAGAGCAGGGGATAGACAGCTGGAAGCAAGACCCAGAAGGAGACGAGAAACCAGTGACCAGAGGCTGCAGGTGAATGCCTGGAGCCTGTGGAGAGCAGGGAATAGGCAGCTGGGAGCAAGACCCAGAAGGAGACCTGAGGCTGCAGGTGATGCCTGGAGCCTGTGGAGAGCAGGGAATAGGCAGCTGGAAGCAAGACCCAGAAGGAGACCAGAGGCTGCAGGTGGATGCCTGGAGCCTGTGGAGAGCAGGGAATAGGCAGCTGGGAGCAAGACCCAGAAGGAGACGAGAGACGAGAGACCAGTGACCAGAGGCTGCAGGTGAATGCCTGGAGCCTGTGGAGAGCAGGGAATAGGCAGCTGGGAGCAAGACCCAGAAGGAGACCTGAGGCTGCAGGTGGATGCCTGGAGCCTGTGGAGAGCAGGGAATAGGCAGCTGGGAGCAAGACCCAGAAGGAGACGAGAGACCAGTGACCAGAGGCTGCAGGTGGATGCATGGAGCCTGTAGAGAGCAGGGAATAGGCAGCTGGAAGCAAGACCCAGAAGGAGACGAAAGACCAGTGACCAGAGGCTGGAGGTGAATGCCTGGAGCCTGTGGAGAGCAGGGAATAGGCAGCTGGGAGCAAGACCCAGAAGGAGCCCAGAGGCTGGAGGTGAATGCCCAGAGTCTGTGCAGAGCAGGGAATAGGCGGCTGGGAGCCCAGAGGCTGGAGGTGAATGCTTGGAGGCTGTGGAGAGCAGGGAATCAGCAGCTGGAAGCAAGACCCAGAAGGAGACCAGAGGCTGGAGGTGAATGCCTGGAGCCTGTGCAGAGCAGGGAATAGGCAGCTGGGAGCAAGACCCTGAAGGAGACCAGAGGCTGGAGGTGAATGCCTGGAGCCTGTGCAGAGCAGGGAATAGGCAGCTGGAAGCAAGACCCAGAAGGAGACCAGAGGCTGGAGGTGAATGCCCAGAGACTGTGCAGAGCAGGGAATAGGCAGCTGGGAGCAAGACCCTGAAGGAGACCAGATGCTGGAGGTGAAGGCCTTGAGCCTGTGCAGAGCAGGGAATCGGCAGCTGGAAGCAAGCCCCAGCAGGAGACCAGAGGCTGGAGGTGAATGCCTGGAGCCTGTGGAGAGCAGGGAATAGGCAGCTGGAAGCAACACCCAACAGGAGACCAGAGGCAGGGGGTGAATGCATGGAGCCTGTGGAGAGCAGGGAATAGGTAGGTGGAAGCAAGACCCAGAGGGAGACCAGAGGCTGGAGGTGAATGCCTGAAGCCTGTGGAGAGCAGGGAATAGGCAGCTGGGAGCAAGACCCAGACGGAGAACAGAGGCTGCAGGTAAATGCATGTAGCCTGTGGAGAGCAGGGAATAGGCAGCTGGATGCAAGACCCAGAAGGAGACCAGAGGCTGGTGGTGAATTCCTGGAGCCTGTGGAGAGCAGGGAATAGGCAGCTGGGAGCAAGACCCAGAAGGACGCCAGAGGCTGGAGGCGAATGCCTGGAGCCTGTGGAGAGCAGGGAATAGGCAGCTGTAAGCAAGACCCAGAAGGACGCCAGAGGCTGGAGGCGAATGCCTGGAGCCTGTGGAGAGCAGGGAATAGGAAGCTGGAAGCAAGACCCAGAAGGAGACCAGAGGCTGGAGGTGAATTCCTGGAGCCTGTGGGGAGCAGGGAATAGGCAGCTGGAAGCAAGACCCAACAGGAGACCAGAGGCTGGAGGTGAATGCCCAGAGCCTGTGCAGAGCAGGGAATAGGCAGCTGGGAGCAAGACCCTGAAGGAGACCAGATGCTGGAGGTGAAGGCCTGGAGCCTGTGCAGAGCAGGGAATCGGCAGCTGGAAGCAAGCCCCAGCAGGAGACCAGAGGCTGGAGGTGAATGCCTGGAGCCTGTGGAGAGCAGGGAATAGGCAGCTGGAAGCAAGACCCAACAGGAGACCAGAGGCAGGGGGTGAATGCATGGAGCCTGTGGAGAGCAGGGAATAGGTAGGTGGAAGCAAGACCCAGAGGGAGGCTGGAGGTGAATGCATGGAGCCTGTGGAGAGCAGGGATTAGGCAGCTGAGAGCAAGACCCAGAAGGACATCGGAGGCTGGAGGTGAATGCATGGAGCCTGTGGAGAGCAGGGAATAGGCAGCTGGGAGCAAGACCCAGAAGGAGACCAGAGGCTGCAGGTGAATGCCTGGAGCATGTGGAGAGCAGGGAATAGGCAGCTGGAAGCAAGACCCAGAAGGAGACCAGAGGCAGGGGGTGAAAGCCTGGAGCCTGTGGAGACCAGGGAATAGGCAGCTGGAAGCAAGACCCAGAAGGAGACCAGAGGCTGCAGGTGGATGCCTGAAGCCGGTGGAGAGCATGGAATTGGCAGCTGGAAGCAAGACCCAGAAGGAGACCAGAGGCAGGGGGTGAATGCCTGGAGCCTGTGGAGAGCAGGGAATAGGCAGTTGGAAGCAAGACCCAGAAGGAGACGAGAGACCAGTGACCAGAGGCTGCAGGTGAATGCCTGGAGCCTGTGGAGAGCAGGAAATAGGCAGCTGGAAGCAAGACCCAGTAGGAGACCAGAGGCTGCAGGTGAATGCCTGGAGCCTGTGGAAAGCAGGGAATAGGCAGCTGGAAGCAAGACCCAGAAGCAGACCAGAGTCTGCAGCGGAGAACCTGTAGGCTGAGGAAAGACTGACGTGAAGGTGGGGAGTTAAGAGATCTAGTGTGGTGGGAGAGGATGGATCCAGGATGAAGTAACTGGAAACAGTGAAGTGGGCACCCAGAGGGGTGAAGCAGGGAGAGTTGGGAGTGTTGAGGTCCTTCCTTGTTATGAGAGAGGGGCACTAAGGGGTAAAGAGGGGTGAATAACAAACGGACACGGTATCGTGAAAAGAGAAGCAGTGCTAAGTGGTGGAGAAGAGAATGTAGGAGGTACTAGAAGGAACTGAAGGAGGGCAGTGAAGGACCGCTAAAGGACTAAGAGGGGAAGGAGTAATGGATGTGTGTAGTGCAATAATATTAAAGGGGAGTTGGTGGACCCTTAGCCCAAAACGGGTACACCACTGCAAAGCTTTGTGATAGAGACTTGAGGCGTGACGCTGGTGAAGAGCAAGAGAACGAGGCAGGTGGCGGGAGGAGCAGAGCCTTGGGAGAGAGGGACATAGGAAGAACTTTGTTCTGGCATTAGGGCAACCTCCTGCCCGCCTGTGGCTCTTCACCTTTCTGGAAGTCCCGCCACTCACTGCCAAAAAGGCTCCAATCCACAGATAAGACCAGTGTAGGCTCTGCATCGTGAATGAAGTAATAACTGTGGGAAATGGGGGACAAGAACCCTTAAACCCAGGACTGAGAACCAAGAACTCTGGGTGAAGAGTTCTGGAACCACCCCAGAAACCGGCAATTGTGAAGATTAAAAGCAGCATTTGGGAGAGCCTAAAGCCCAAGACAGTAACGACGTTGCCTATTGGACAGTAACTGCCTATTGGATGGGTGTGGCAAGGGAGACCTGGTCCGGCCTTGCCAAGAACTGGGAGAACGTGTACTCGATCACTTTCTACATCCCCGAGAACCACTGTCTTTTGTGGTCCTAAACACTGACCAACCTTTAAGAATTACCATCCAGAAAACATTTAATTTAATGGAGACCTTACCTGTTTGTTATTTATTTGCCACTTGTGGAGATTTGTAATAAGTATGTGTTCGTGTATTCCTTACTGTGAGAAACCTGAAGGTGCCTCACCCGCTAGTCCCTGAGGATCTGTCATGCAGGTGGCCAGGACAAGGCCATTGCTTTTGGGTCCAGTTCCTGGGGTTGGACCAGTACAGGAGGATCACCTGGGTGAAGGGTCTTCAGAAAGGGGAAGTGGGACACCGGATGACAAGATGCGGTATCCCCTTCCCTGTAACACCTTTACCCCATCCAGGATACTTGGGAACTCACCCCCCCCCCACACCCCATTTTCCAACACAAACCCTTTCTCATAGCCACTCACTATGAGAGAAAACAGACTAACACCTGAGCTGTATACCTGGCATGTCCCAAAACAATGGTCAGGCAGAGTCAGGCAATTACTGATCATTACACACACCTGACTTCCATCACACTTCCCCACACAGATAAAAGGCGGAGCACAAATCACACTCTGAGCAAGGCAAAGCACGCGAGGAAGCAGCAGTTCCAAGATGAAAAGTTTAATAGAAGGCGAAATACAGCAAAACTGAAGAGGATTGCAAGGAGGGAAGTGCCCTTGACCTTTTCAACGAAAGACCATTACTTTCATGAACCTTTGAGAATAGGAAATGTAAAACCAGGAATCGAGGCTAAAGAATCCTGCATTGTGTGTTGGAGGTACACGGGGCTCTCCTGCTTCGATAATCAAAGTGGGGAGAATAGTTTACCGCTGTGCTACTGTCCTTGGCTCCCACAAGAAAAGCAGCACCAGTGAAGGCAGCACAGCCGGTAAATTGGGGAGACTGATGCCAGACCAATCTGTGTTGAAGCCAAGCTTGCAAGCAGCAACATTGTATAGTGAAAACTGAAGAGTACAGTATGTGAAGCGTATGTGGCAAGCGGCGCAAACGTAATTAAACAGCAGATGAGTGATTGAACTTTGAAGCCAAGATACAATACCATAGACAGAGTGGTCCGGTAACACGTGGGTGCTCATTTGAAAGTCTTTGTAAGATATCCAGCTGAAAGGTGGCAAATGTGAAAAGTAATACAAGAATTGTGAAATCGCAGTGGTCCTGCAACGGGTCAAGCAAAACCCAGTGCAAATTTGTAAGTCTTTGATAGTAGAAAAAAAAAAGAAAGTGGATGAAGTTGGTCCGAGCCCTACAGAGGGAGATCAGCTAAGAGCTTTGGTTAAAGCAAGGTTGTGTTAAGAGTTACATTTGAAATTGAAATTGGTCTGATCCCGGTGGAGGGAGACTAAATATGTTAAAAGGGACCCAAGGCCGGCTAAGGGGGATCTGGGGTGTACCGTGAGTCACCTGAGAAAGAATATCCTATTCTGTGAACATTGTGTAAAGCAGATCTGAGCCCGCATGAGGGGGATCTGGGGTGAATAGTAAATCGCCTGAGAAATTGAGTACTTCTGAAAATGTATAAGAGGGAAAAAAAAACTTGTTTGTTGCATCAGGCCCTCTGGATCAAGAGACTTTGAAAGGCAAAGAGACTTGGGCACGGAGGGCCCTGATGCTAATGTTTGAACTGCACCCTCGAGCTAGAGAAGCCAGAGACTGTGCTAAGCTTGAGTGTAACACCTTGTCCTGTGCTGAAAACGTGGGGCAGGGAGGCCAACGTCCTGAACATCCTGATATATAATTTTGTGAACACTTCTTTCTTTTTCGTAACATTGTTTTCCACACTATTTGTATTTGGAGGTAAGGATTGGCAATAGGTTCATTAGTAAAGGTCCTTGTATTTTGTCAAGACACCACTAGGACTGCGTTATTATTATTTGATGGTCATAGCTTGATCGCATCTGTAGATTTGGGATTAGATAGGCATTTTTCAAACCCTTTTTTTAGTTTTAGTTTAATAAACCTCCTTGAACTGTGGTCACTTGTGTTGGTCTTACTTTTGACACCATGCCTTCCTTACACCACTCAGACCTCCGTCGATCAATGTCCAACAGGTGACAGGACTTGAGTGAGGCATCTATGAATACGCAGAGGAGACGATTATTGGCAGCCAAACGTAAAGATTGTTATTGGGCGACAAGGGGTTCCGGCAGAAGGTGGAAGTGGAGGCCACGGTTGAAGGAATCGCCCAGGCAGTGATGACGCAGTAATGTTTTGCCTGGTGTTGTGAAGTTGTTTAGGTCCATTCAAGCATTAGCACGTTTGCTATCCTGATTGCTGATCCCTGGGCTAAACAGGGCCAGTAGGTTTGGGAAGTTTGGGTGAGGTACACAGATTGCTTGACACTTCTTCCCTTTTTTATGATTCCATCAAAGTCTGCAGGGATCGAGGGGAAAAAGTGGACACATTTACACCTTTCCTTCTTCCTCTTTGCGCTCCTCCCTATGATTTCTTCTTAAGCCTCTAGCTTTTCTTGCTTCACTTGCCTTCATCATTACTCCTCTCATTTAATGACTCGTGTGGGGCCAGCACGTGGCCACGGGATGGAGTTGAGCACCCCGGAAGCGGCATTCCCAGCTGGCCTCCATTTCTTTGCGCAGGTTCCATCCATTAACTTACTCCTGAAGGCTCAGCCTGTGTCTCAGGGCCACCTATGTGCATTCATCCATGGAATCTGCCGGTTTGTGGGCTCTGCCCTGCTTCAGAGTCTTACAGACTTCCTCAGGGTTTGGCACTGAAGACGGGCAGACACACAACCAAGAACCTTCGGGCCCTGCCTTAATCCTCTTAGTCAATGAGCATGCGTGTGCAGGCCAGTAGGTGTAGACCTGCCTGATAAGCATCCAGCGTTTCATCTGGGTCTTGTCCAGCTTGACACGTCACACAAATCAGAAATAGCAACCAATGATCGGGGTGACCAAACGAAACAAGCACACTTCAGTATTCATTCAATTCATAAAATGAATGCCATTGTTTTTGAGGTTGTTTAAATTAATTTTAGTTTCAACCAATTGCTTCAATGCATACATCCCTGATGGGATGAAATCATAACAGAACATACATTGGTGAAAATACAGTATCCAAAAATGATGCACTAACATTTTAGTCCATGCATTTTGGCCTGGACATACATTTAGAAAGACAAGTGTCTCAAGTGACATTTGGGATCAGCTGATCTGGTTTAACAAACAAAACTAGTGTAAGCCAAATTACAACATTTACAGTGTCGACATTAGACACTGAGAGGGATGTCGACACAGGCGTGTTACGGCTAATTGAGAGCTGAATTATTGTGCTGAGACTGGATGGCCTTCATCAGGACGAAAAGGGGGTTCGTGATGAGAAAGCCCAGGTGGAAGGGTACATCTACGGAAAGGCTTGGTAGGTCAGCTTGCAATGCTGCCTTCTACTAGCCGTTAGAGCGCACATTCCAAGCTCCCTCAGTGGCTGTCACCAGATAACCATGCAGTGGTTAACGTCAACTACCCCTGCCACGGAGTGGCTTTATTTCTTTGGCTTGGTGATGAAACCTGCATCATCATGTGCATGCATGCCATCATGCAAAAACGTGGCTGTGGGGTCCAATCTACATGTTAGTGGAAGTGCTATTGTAAAGCACCCATCTGCCACTTTTGGTGGCCTCGCTGCGCATGGCTAAGCCTGTGGTGTTGATGGCTGCATGTCAGAAGTACCCGGTTTCTATGGGTTTTACAGAGGCACTTGGGAGCATGATATTATATGATATATGATATGATAAATGATATGAGGCATTTCTATTGTGTCTGTACGCAAGTGTTCCTAGGCACGGCAAAACAAGGTAGGGAAGACCGATGGAGGACAAAATGATATTACTAGGCCTTGTGTCATTCAGATCATGCAAGTGCAGGGGGGGAGAGTGAAAGAAGTGCCAAGGTGAGGGAAGGAGGAAGTGTAATTAGGGCAGCAAAGTTCTAAGTGCGGCTTGGCCAACAAGGCTCTGGGTAGTTCAAGGAGGCAGTCGACTGTAGGGTTACAGATACAGCCCCAAATGCATGGTAGGTCCGGATGCAGTTCAGGGGCAACTGGTCGTGGAGGAGCCCGGTGCCCATTGACGTTCTGAGGGTAGCCAGGCAAGTGGTTGGTGCAGAAAACGGGTTGGTCAGCAGGTTAGGGAGCGAGAAAGCAGAAGTGAAAAGGAAGGTCTTGAGCTGCTTCCGGAACCTTAGGGTGTCTGGCTCAGGTTTGAGAGGCGCAGGGAGGCCATTTCAGAGGGAGGCACCTGCAGAGGAGAGTGATTCAGAGTGATTCCCACCCACTCTCTGCCTGTAGAAGCGTCTGATCCTTAGAGAGTTGGCGGTGGCTGAGCGAAGGGCTCAAGAAGGAAGGTGTTTAGGAAGAGAGAGTTTGATGTAGTGCTGGCCCCGGCCCTAGAATGCCTTTTGGACGATGCAGAGGGTCTTGACTTGGTCCTTGCCGCCAGCGGGAGCCAGTGGAGAGATTTCAGGGTTAGAGAGATACGATCCCTGGGCTTAAGCCCAAGACAAGTCTTGCAGTCCTGTTCTGGATTAGTTGCAGAGGGCTGAGAGTAGAGTCCAGCCTAGAGAGAACCAGGACTCTGGAGACAGTGAGCTTCTGGGGGAAAGTGAGAAAGGGAAGAATACCTCTGAGGAGGTGCAGCTGGTAGAGGGGCTTCTTAGCGAGGTCAGTGATGTGAGGAGAGAAGAAAAGAGTGGAGTCGAAGATAACACCAAGGTTTTTTGCCTCGCAGTAAGCGGGCCCAAGGAGGCCGGCCACAGTGAAAGAGGGAAAGCAGGAGAAGGGATCCCGATGAAAAGGATCTCAGTCTTACCGGTATTAAGGCAGAGATCGTTGGCGGCGCACCACTCCTGAATCGCGAATAGACAGTCAGGAATGAGCGGGAGAGGGGAGGAGGCTGAGGGCAGCCTCAAGGAGAGCTCAGTGTTATCCGCATAACACTGAAAGATTGAGGAGAAGGTAGAGATGACGTGGGCCTAAGGGGCCAAGTAGACGTTGAAAAGCCGGGGTGAGAGGTTAGAGCCCTGGGGAACACCACATGTGGAGAGAGAGGTGGTGGAGAGAAAGGACCCAAGTTGGACCTTGGAGGGTTGGTCCTGGAGAAAGAAGGTCAACCAAGCCAGGGCCTGATCTGTGATGCCCAGGTTCTCACTTAGTCGGTTGATCAGGATGGCATGACTGACGTGTCAAAAGCAGAGGAAAGAACAAGGAGGATGAGGACAGAAGAAAAGCTAGAGTCGAGATTAGTGAGCAGATCTTCACAGGTGTTCAGAAGAGCAGTTTCTGTGCCTCTGGCTGCTCTGATGCCAGACTGATGGTCATGGAGACAACCAGCAGATTCAGTGTGGAGAGTAAGCTGGGAGATGGCGAGCTTTTCCAGGAGTTTGCGCAGGAAAGGAGTGATAGAGATCGAGCAGTAGTTTGCTGGACAGGAAGGATCGGCGGAAGGTTTTTTCAGAACGGGGTGCACAAAGGAGTGCTTTAGCGGGTAGGGGAAAGTTCCATTGGCAAAAGAGTGATGGCAGAATGGCAGTGATGGCAGAAAATGGCGCGACGTTGACAATGTGGTCCTTGATGGTTCTGGAGGAGCAGGAGAGCACCTGCTTGGACGATACTTTCATAGATCAGAATTAGCTAGAAACATTGTCAGGTGTGATTGAAGAGAAAGTGGAGAAAGGAGGAGAAGATCGAGAGGCGGCCAGAGGGGGGCTGAGAGAAGTAGAGTGAGAGGAAGAGGCGAGAGAGGACAAGATGTCCTAAGTTTTAGTGGTAAGTGAGAAGCCAGAGCCGTGCAGAGGTCCTGGGAGGGAGCAGGAGAGGTGGAGACTGCAGTAGGATTGGCCAGCCACTTGCAGATTTTGAAGATTTCGGCCGTGTTGTTGGAGGCCACACAGATGCAGGCTTGGATGTAGGCTCTCTTCTTGGACAGGGCAGAGAGTCTGTATTGCCTTTGGAGCAGGCAGCAGGCAGTTTGCCAGAGGATGCACCCGAGACCCTCCACTCCCTCTCAGCCACCCTGCACTTACGTTTCATGATGGCGAGGATGGCGTCATAGCAAGAGTTGCACTTGGAGGTAGGCTTCAGGCGGATCCTCATGACAGGCCAGGGGCAAAGACATCTAGAGTGTTAGAGATAGAAAGATGCAGGTTAGAGCGGGCTGTGTCAGAGTGTGAGTCAGCTGCAGGTGTAGGAGGAGGAGAGAAAGTAGTGATAAAGGCCTACGCTGACACACGCTTCATGGGTCGGATGACCGAGAAGATAGGTGGCAGTGCTTGGGTTTCTTGGGTTGGCTTCACTTGGGGACAGAGAGCTTCAGGTGGGAGGAGAGCATAAAGTGGTCAGTCCAAGATAGAGGAGTGGTGAGAGGATTAGAGAGGCAGATGTCTGAGGCGATGAGCACATCCAAGGTGTTCCCGGCAGTGTGTGTCGTGCCAGTAGGTAGAATAGTATGACAGAGAGTGGCGCAGAAGTTGCCGAAGATCCCAGAGGAGGGATTAGAAGAATCCAGGTGGATGTTGAGCTCTCAGAGGAGGAGAAGGTGAGAGGTAGCGGAAAGGAGAGAAGAGGAGAGGCCCGTCCACTCTGAGAGGAAAAGAGCAAGCTGGCCTGTAGACGGTGGCCACAGTCAGAGAGAGTGCAAGAGATAGAAAGCCTGCAGAGAAGGCTTTCAAAGGAGAAGGAGGCCTGCGTAGGAATGACAGAAGCAGGAATCCACTCCAGGAGAATCATATGTACTCCACTTCCAGAACGTTTGGTTCTGGTTTTGGAGCGGATCTTGTAGCCATCGGGGAGGAGAGTGTTAAAACTCATAACAGAGCTGGCCATGAGCCAAGTCTCGGTGAGAGTGAGGACATCCAGGTCAGGTTCTTCAATGAGGTAGCAGATGTCAGAGGAGTGTTTGACAGCAGAGCGAGAGTTGAGAGTAGCGACGTGGAGCAGGTTGCCCCCTTTGAAAGATTTCCATAGAGAAGAACCCAAGATCTAGTAGATACAGCACTTTGGGTCGGGTTTGCTGCTGATGCGGGAGGGAGTGACAGGGTAAAGAGGAGATCTTAGTCGTGGCACGATTACTGTTGATGCGTTAACGACTGGGCCTGTGATGGCCGACTGTCGGGGACTTGTGTGTGCAGTCTAAGGTGGAGGGAGTTGCTTAGTTTATATTTATTTATTTTAATTTTTATAACGCGCCACATGCCCGCAGGCCTCAGAGCGCACATAAAAGAACAACAGGACGCACAAACATAAAAGCAGGCGGGATAGTAGATGAGCCGAAACTTAGGCCGGTTATTCTGGGCTAAGGTTGAAGAGGTAGGTCTTTATGGCCTTTTTGAAGAGAGAAGCTAGTTCTGTATATGGCGTATAGCCGCAGGGAGCGCGTTCCAGAGAGTAGGAGCCTGAGTGTCAAAGCTATTGCCCCAGAACCGGGCCAGTTTGAATCTCGGCTGAACAAGTACTGTGGCCGTGGTAGAACGAAGATTCCTATTATTTGGCTTGATCTTAATACGCTCTGATAGATATACAGGGCTTGTGAGAGTCACACATTTATGAGCCAGAGTGAGCGCTTTGTGTTATATTCTTTACGGGAAGCCAGTGTAGAGTTTTCCTGACTGTAGAGATGTGTGTGCGACGCGATAGTTTGAAAATGGTGTGCACAGCATTGTTCTGTGTGACTTGGAGTGTTTGTATGTTGGCAGCAGTAGTGCCGGTCAGCAGGCTATTACAATAGTCCAGCCTGGAATGTATCCGCGCTGTGGACAGCAGAGCGCAGTTGGCATTTGTTATGAAAGGTCGGATGTATTGTCTACGTTTATTAATCAGTGCACAGCTCGACCGGGTATTGGATACATGAGACTTCATTGAAAGCTCATCATTGAGAATAACGCCTAGTGTTTTCACTTTTGTTGAGACTGTTATGACATGATCTGCAATCCAGAAGTTGGAGTAGTCTGGTGTTAACTTGCTCTGAGTATTCTTGGTGGAGACAATCATGAGCTCCGTTTATTTGTTATTGGGAGCCAAGGAATTCCAGGCCATCCATTTCTGAATGGCCTGTAGATGTTGGTCAGTGTAGCTTTGTCATTCTTGTATTGGCCACTGAGCTGAATAACAACCTGAGTGTAATCTACGTAGTTTGTATATTGGACACCCAGGCTGTTCAGTAGATCAAGCAGTGGCCGAATTTACAAGTTAAAGAGTTGCAGCGATAGGCAAGAGCCCTGCGGAACACTGCAAGTTTGAGGAATGAGAGTAGAGTGATTGTTGCCAACACCAACCCTCACTGTACGTGGTCCTAAGAAGGAGGCGATCCTTTTAGATGCCAAAGTGGAACAGTTTGCGACCTCTCCAAGCCTTGCCACTAGAAGGGTGTGATCAACAACATCGAAGGCTCCGGTCCAATAGCATCAGCAGAGCAGATTGGTTTTTATCTACTATGCTTCCTAGGGTGGACTTAAGGTCAAGCATAGCAGTCTCTGTGCCATGGCGAGCCCTATAACCTGATTGACGAGTGCCCAGGATGTTATGCTCTTGGGGGAATGGGGAGTAGGCCTTACCAGGTAAAACAACCTGCAGCCCTGCACACTGTGAGAAACCAGAAGGTGTGTCACCCACTAGTCCCAGAGGATCTGCCATCCAAGTGGCCTGGACACAGCCATCGCTTTTGGATCCAGTGCGGGAGGATCACCTGGAGGAGGGGTCTTCGGGGAGTGGGATGCTAGATGGTGAGATGCAGTACCCCCTTCCCTGTAACACCTTTACCCCATCCTACCAGGTGGGATACTTGGGAACTCTATCCCCTGCCCCCCTTCACAATACGAACACTTTCACACGGACAGCCCGCTATGGGAGAAAACAGACTAACACCCGAACCATGCACCTGACATGTCCCAATGCATTGAGCAGGTCACGGTCACACAATTACTGACAATTACTCACACCTGACTTCCATTAAACTTCCCCACATGGACAAAAGGCAGAGCATGAGAACACACTCTGAGCGAGGCAAAGCGCATGAGGAAACAGCAGTTTCGAGACAGCAGCTGGACAAGAGAAGAAAGACAGCAAAAAAGGAAGGGATCGCAAGGAGGGACATTTCTTGACCTTTCCGACAAGGAACCGTTACTTTCAAGACCCCTCGAAAGTAGAAGGCGTAAGACCAGGAAACCAGGCTGAAGAATCCTGCATTGTGTGTCTTAGATACCCGGGGCCCTCCCACGTCATTAATCAAGGTGGGGAGAGACAGCAGCTGCTGTGGTAACGTCCTTGGCTTCAAGAACGAAGCAGCATCAGTGAAATCAACACAGCCGGTGAGTTGGGGACACCGATACAAGACCGGTCTCTGTTGAAGCCAAGATTGCAAGCAGCATTATTGTATGACAAGCGCTGGAACAAGCATTGTTAAAACGTGTGTGACAGAAGACACAAGTAAAGTTGAATGGCTAATGAGTGTTTGAACTGTGAAAGGAAAAGATACAATACTTCTGACAGAGAGGTCCGGCACCACGGGCGCGCTCAATCGAAGGTCAATGTAAGATATCAAGCTGAGAAGTGCCAAAAGTGAAATTTAAAAGAGTTGTCAAGAATTGTAAAATCGAAGTGGTTCTGCAACGGGTCAATCAAAATCCTGTGCACAGTCGAGTCGAAAGTCTTTGATTTTGATACAGTAAAGAAAGTTTGGAAAAACAAGATAAATTGGTTTGAGGCCCTAGCGGAGGGAGACCTATTGAAAGTGTTGTGTTGAAGTGGGTCTGAGCCTTGCAGAGGGGGAACCAGGGTGAAAAATGAATCACCAGAGAAGTTGTACATGAGAATCCTGAAGAGAAAGGAACTTTGAACGTTTGTTTGCCGCATCAGGCCCTCTGAAATAAGAATGAATTTGAATGACAGAGACTTTAACATAGAAGGACCTGATACTGAGATTTGAACGGCATCCTTGTGCTAGGGAAGCCAGAGACTGTGCTAAGCTTGAGTGTGCCGCCTTGTCCCGTGCGGAAAACGCGGGGAAGGGAAGCCAATGGCTTGAATATCCTGACATATCGTTTCTTGAACACTTTTCTTTTGCCTAACATTGTTTCCCACACCATTTTTATTTAGAGGTAAGGATTGGCAATAGGTTTTTTAGTATAGGCCCTTTTATTTTGCCAAGACACCACTAGGACTGCAGTATTATTATTTGATGGTCGTAGCTTGCTCCCATCTGTAGATTTAGGATTAGATTAGGTGTTTTTCAAACCCAATTGAAGTTCAATAAACACCATTGAACTGTGGTCACTTGTGTCTGTCTTACTGTTGATACCATGCTTTCCGTACAACACCCAACGCTGGCCTTGTGCACACAGATCCCATTGCACTATCTCACATCACCACTTTCTCTCGCCCTCTTTTATAGATACTGTGTAGACTTTGTGCAACAAAACACGCATCTACAAGTCGGCAGGTGAGGGAAAGTGGTCAGTCTGGTAACTCCACTCCTTACCATAAGCCGCATGCTAAGGGTTATGGGGGCAAGCACATTTGGTTCAGAGAAAGGGCTGCTTGAAATTTGAGTACCACATGCAGGGATTGCGTCAGAGCCTTTCAACCTTTTCAAGTGAAAGGGGCCTTGAACCTCAGGGGGGGGTGGGGGGGGCAGCAACTGCCCCCATGTTGCCAGTCAGCATTCTTGTAACACAGCAATATATTATTTTTTCTATTTTCATTCTGGGGTTTAAAATGTGCGCTTTGTAGCACTCGCATTACAAGCTGTGTTTCTTGGAGCCCTTCCGGCCGTCACTGCCCACTGAATATTGCAGAAGTTTTATCACCTTATTGTCTTCTAACATTGGTTGCTCCACATCAGCCAATTACTGACAAAGAAGGGTTTGGAGCTCTTCAGTGGGCATTTATTGTTTGCGATCCCTGCTGGCTGGCCGTCTCGTGATAATCAGCAGCTATTAACCTTATCTTTGTTGCCATTGTAATGTATGCTCCTCACGGGTGCCTCAGACTGTTTTCGATCATTATGGTGAAATGGGCCACACACATGTTCAGCCGGGCCTGACCACAGGCACCCATTTCACGTTCCTTAGTATGTTGGTTGGCAGGCTGGGACATGCTCAGGTGCTGGCATTGGTCAGGCAGGGGCCAGGGTCCCTGCTAGTTTCTCCCAGAGGTCTACCCTGCTGTCTCTTCTCCCACAAGGCGCGCAGCCACAGGCCAGAATGTATGAAGGAGCCAATGCATTCTCGTTGCCCTTGGAATGACCGTCCTGAGCTCCCGCTGAACAGTTATGGCAAGTGGCCAAGAGGTGCCAGACTTCGAAGAGCTTTTCATTTTTTGGTAAACAATGCCATCTAGTGGTGAAATCGTAGAACCTCTACATGGACTTTCTTGGTGATTTTTAGGTGAAGCTAAGGTGTCTTTTGGCATCCCATGCTAGCCTTGCAGTGCCAGTCTGCTTCACTCGTAGCCTTAGTTCTATTTTGGCCATAGTTTAGGCTGATTTAGGAACATTATATAGACATTTGATATGTTAGATCACGTGGGATTTGTAAAGCGCACCTGTACCATTAACAGGACTTTAAGTGTCTGAGGTGTTGCTGGGATCCTCGCTCCCCTCCGCTTCCCCAGCCATTCTGCCTTTCACAGTGGAACGCTTCAGTCCTCTCTCATGCCTGTCTCTGCACCATCCTAAAGCATGCTCTCTGAGTCACCCCTGGGGTTCCATACGAGAGTACCTGAGTCATATGAGCCGGCCATTATTATTAGCAGTAGTAGTCATTTGTATAGCGCCTTTATCCCAATAATATGACCTCAATGCGCTTGTGGTAGGTGCTCCCTCGGGGGACCGAAGTGCAAGGTGTGGGAAATTGGGAGAAGGCTAGAATGCCTGTGTGCATTTGGCCAGGATAGGAGTTAGGGGGGCTGGCCGAGCTCCAAGAAAGCTACTTATGAAGGTCCGGCCCATGGATGGGTGCTGAGAGATGGTTAAGAGAGTGTGCGCAAGTGCAAGAGACTCGCTGTGTGTCCAGCTGGGATAAGGAGTTAGCGGGGCTGGCTGGGCTCCAATAAGCTGCCCTTGAAGCTCAGGCACGTGGATGGGTGCTGAGTGGGGGGAATATGTGTAATAGCAATAGACACTTGTTAAGTGACCAGCAAGACTGAATTATGTCATAGGTCGATGCTGCATTCTGATGGAAAGATGTGTTATGAGCTGTGTTTAAGCCTGGGGTTTGGGGGTGTTATTTGTCCAGGGGTCTAACCTCTCTCCCTGGCTGTTCAACTAATACCTGGCACCTCTTGCTCACTGCATCGCTGCTCTCTGCTCCAACTTCCAGTGCTATGCGGATGACACTCAGCTCTTTTTCAGGCTCCCCTCGGCCGCCTCCACTCCTTCTCTCATTCCTGACTGTCTGTCTGCAATTCAGGAGTGGTGTGCCACCAATGATCTCTGTCTTAATGCCAGTAATCCTCCTCGTCAGAACAACAGCTCCCTCCTTTTCTCTCTCTCTCTCTCTGGCCGCCCACGCTGGGCCCTCTTCCTGCTCCTACCTGTGAGGCTAAGAACCTTGGGGTCATCTTCGACTCCACCCTCTCCTTCTCTCCTCACATCGACGTCTCTAAGAAATCAAACTATCAGCTGCACCTCCTCAGAGGTATTCTTCCTTTCCTTACTTTCCCCCAGAAGTTCACTGTCTCCAGAGCTCTGGTTCTCTCTAGGCTGGACTATTGCACCAGCCTCTTTCTAGATCTTCCTGCCTCTACCCTCGAACCTCTACAATTTATCCAGAACAGGACTGCAAGACTTGTCCTTGGCCTCAAGCCCAGGGATTGTTTCTCTCCAGCTCTGAAATCTCTTCATTGGCTCCCAGTGGTGGAAAGGATCAAGTTCAAGATGCTCTGCATCGTCCACGAGGCTTCCGGGGGCCTGGGACCGCACTACCTCCAACTCTCTATTCTTAAACATCTCCCTTCTCAAGCTCTCTGAGGGTCAGTTGCTTTTCCAAGCAGAGAGTTGGGGGCAGATCTGTCTCCTTGGCTGGGGCCTCCCTCTAGAACAGCCTCCTTGCCTCTCTCTAACTTGAGCAGAACCATCTCTGGTTCCGGAAGCAACTCAAGACCTTCCTCTTCACTTCTGCTTTCTCTCTGCCTCGCCTCTACCCATCTGCTCCATGCACTGGTCAACTGGCCACCCTCTGGACGTGGGCTCAGGTCCCTGCCTGTCCAGTTGCACCTCGCACTGCCTCTTGCCCCCCCCCCAGCACTTGTAGTCTGTATCTGTCACAGTTGCCTCTCACTGCACTTGGAGCCACCCGCTGGCTGCGCTTTTTGATTACCTGCACTTCTCTACCCCACCCCCTCTTTTTCGCTTCTCCCTTTTCCCTATGCTTGCGCAATCTGAGTGACACAAGGCCTAGTAAGATTGTTGTCTTGTCACTCCTAGAAACACTTGTGTATAGGTGCGTTATATCATATAATATCATATCAGCAAGACGGAATTTTAGTACTAGTTGTTGCTGCATTCTAATGCATGCGGGTGAGTAGCCGTGCCTGTGGCTGAAGTTCACTGAAGAGATGCGTGCATACGTACCTTGAGGCTTGGACGGAGCCTAGTCTTTGAAGTAGTTTGGTGCTAATGTCATCTGTAAAAGGCTATGTTATCTCTAGATGGAATAGAGCTTGCTGGCTTAATACATATTCTAAGCGTAATAGACAGGCCGTCAATCTGGACCTTATGATTCCAGATCTAAATATCTTTGAGTGCATTTATCAGCAATCCCCATAAATCTTTTGCAGTAGACCGGATAATGGCACAGATCCTCTAGGTGTGTGGTCAAGGCAGGATAGAGTAGAACGGGAGAACCCAGTACTTATTTCATGCCCTGATCAGGCTATCCTAATATAACGCCTACCCCCAAGCTGTCAGGCGCTACACACACGATAAATGTGCACACCAGGCTGACAGAATGGTGGCCAGGTGGGCTGTTGTGTGTTAGTGTGTTAGGGAGAATTATCAGAAATGTGCTAATTCCTTTCTACCTTAGAGACCCCCAGCACTTTTGCTGGACTTCAGGAACCTGGAGAGAGTGAGACCTTTTTCTCACTCTCATGTATTTTTCTGTGATTTGGACTCTGTGTTTCTTTTGACTTTGGAGTCTGATAAACTCCATAGGCATCAACTTTACATTGTGACACACATCACCTTCAGTGCAGTGGCACAGGGAAGAATTTTAGGCTGCCCCAAGGTTTAAATACCTTCTCTGGGATAAACTACTGTTTCCAAGAGCATTGAAGTGAAATTGACTTTACTTACATTTTGTAACTTTCTAGACCAGCACTCTTACAATAGGGTGCTGGAGGGGTTACTTAGTATCCCCTTTGTCTAGTTTCGCATGTAACATGTTTATGTTACCCTTTCTCCAATGAATGGCTGGTGGCAGTGGTTTACTTTTTACTACCATTGTGTGTTTGTACTGCGGGCTGCATTCATAGCTGCATTAATGCCCCCATGGGTGCCCATTTTGTCAAAATTGCCCCAGTCTTTTTCTTTCGCCATTTCTTATTGGAAAAATCCTTCTTGAGATTTACTCTGCGTGCCAAACCAGGTTTGGTCCCTTTGTTTGTTTTCTCTTTGGCGGGATTCACGAGCGAAGCCCACCTCTGGCTCCAGCATGCCTGTCAGGGGCAGGAAGTGAGGGAGGTGCCCGAAACTCCCTGTGCTTAGTCTCCTTGGTTACAGGAATTCACCCAAAGTTAATTGGCTGGAGGGCTGTCCTTGGAGGACAGCCACCCTGCTGTGTGATTGACAGCTAGGCTGGAATGAATGGGTGAAACCTGCATAAAAGGCGAGGCTTTTTGGCTTGGAAGGCAGTTGACCACTGGATGAAGGGCTCTAAAGAAGAACTTGGAAGAGACACCTGCTGCAACTCCTGGACCTTTGGTTTGCCCAGTGAAGCCCTCCTGCTGTGCTCAAGCTCTGAATGTGTTTTGACTAGAGAAGCCCTGCAAGGACGACTTCTCCACTTGGGTTGGTGGGACCAATCAACCCCAAAGTGAACTCGTCTGGACATCCTCTCGGAGCTGGCTGTACTTCCACTGCTGCTGCGGCTGGAACTGAAGTGCCAGGGAGAGGAACACCACATCGAATGCATCGCTTTTAAGGTCGGACCCGAGCGCCAGGAAAATCCTCCACACTCCCTTGAAGCAGGACTGACTAAGCCTGAGCCACATCAACAGGGTGCTGGACCCCAGATGTGAGGAAAGTCTAGAGTGGTATCTGAGAGTCCGCGGTGGTGCTATTTGCTGAGACGCGAGGAGTTGAAACCGCAAAGTGCCACTGAATTGAAGTTTGACCTTTGCTGCTGCTGACCATCCCATTGCAGTGTAGGAGTCCCCAGAAGTCCTCCCTCTTGTCCCCACGACTACGGCACAGGAACAACTGGATCTGCAGAGCTACACAGGAACAGAAGCCAGCTGGAACGATTTCTTCTAACCAAAGGTACTGTAAAACTAAGTGGACTTACCGCTTGTTGTGTAGCCTTGCTTGCTCTCAGTTGAGACTTGTCTTGGTTGCCTTTGTAGAGTTACTTGCAGCTTTACCCCTCACAGGCCTCCAAGCTTGTGGCCCTTTAAGTGAATCTTATTTCTACAAACATTTCTAACAACATCGTACAAGAAGATCTTCTGCTCCCCTGGACTTTGTTCAACTAACATTGACTGTCCTGGCTCCATGAGAGACTTTTCTACCTCTGACTTTGTGTTTTTACCTTTCCTCCAGGAAAGGGAGAATTTACTTAATTACTTTGCATTGTAGGGTTTTAAAATTACTTACCAGTTTATGAAGTATTTGTTAACCTTTATTTTATCCCCCTATCTAACCCTTGGCACCCAAACTCAGTATTGCTCTAAATGTACCAGTGATGAATCAATATCCACAGTGTCCTGAGGGTGTAGGAAGTGTCTGTGTGCCATCCCCAATGGGTAGCATCTGATTTAGAGAAACAAAGTGCGTTTTGAAGTGTATTATAATTGTTACATGATTTGCTCCCTTCTGAAGGAGGCTTATTCAAACTGACTGTTTAAATTAAAACATAATTATTTAATCAAGAAACCTTGAGTAGAAGTGTTTATTTGAATAACTGTCACTGTGAAACTCTGTGTTACAACCCTACTGCTCACATTGACCCCTCCTGAGATAAGCCTGGCTGCTCAGCCACACTACCAACCTGTGTAGTACATACTTTTTATTTTATTTTTTATTGCATATAATCAACTTGTGATTTTTACAAAGACGAATGTAGTGAGTTGTGAATTGTGGAATTGGGAATTTATCTTCCTATAGTTAGAAGTAAACGCACTAAAAGAGGAGATGGTGATGAGAAAGTGATGAAAAATGAAGAGAAGGAGAACATGATTATTCTATTTGTTACTTTCTTTCTTCCCTCTTTTATGTTGGACTTTCCTTCATTTTATCAAATGCAATTGTCAGAAGTTTTGATGTCACAATAGACCATTTCGTCTTTTCACCCGACATTAGTCTATTCCACCAGATGTCTTTGTCTAAGACTGAGGTCGTCATCCCAAGAGGCGAAAAATAGGCGCTTCTTTCTTGACATAGTGCATCGCAATGTAGTAACAGGTGCTTCAGGTTTTCCGGTTCCTTTACTGATTTACATAATCGGCATTCTATAGTCGATGACTGTAGTCTGATGTTAAGAATTTCACGTGTTGTAATTAAATTTAGACAAGCTCTCAAGAGTGTCCGCATTATTTTTTTTTTCGGAAATTTCGAACAGTATGGCAGTGGTACTTTTAGTCGATTAAAAGTTGGAGGCAAATGCGCGGACAGTTTGTTTGCTTGGGCCTTGTCAACTGTATTAATCCAATCCATGAGATCCATTTTTCGTTTTATTCTCTGGGGATTTCCGATCAATTCGTCTTCTGTGCAGGCTATTTCATCTAATTTTGCTTTTTGTTTTTGGGACCATTTTTTTAAGATGTTAAGATGGCCAGTTGCAAGCTCTTCTGCTATCAATCTGAATAACGGAAGGGTTTCCGGCATGATGATTTTTCTATAGATTTGCATTGCGTTCTGGTCAACTGCAGCTAGCAGAGATTGCAGCCCTAACTCGCGTCTGATATTTGCAATAGCGGCTGAGTTCGGTAGACCCAGAACAGAGCCCCACAGTAAGCCTTCGAGTTTGGGCCAGATTGCGGTTGGCGTTGATAGAGTTGCACCCATTCCATACGTTGGGGCCGGGACGACTTTACCTCTGTAGAATTGGATTACGGGCTCCAGAGAGAATTTCCTGTATTTTTTGTTGATCGCTCTCATCTGGGCTGCTAAATTCCAGGTTTTGCCCCATAGTGTCAATTGCATAGTTGTCTCCTGCATTGAGTTGTCTATTGTTATTCCTAGATATTTGCAGCATTCGACTGTTTCGATCTTAATGTTTTCTAGGAACCATCCTCTATGACGTTTCTTGAGAGATTTTTTTTTCGCTAAGATCAGAATTTTTGTTTTGGTTTTGTTGATTTCCAAGTTGTTGGATTTGATGTAGTTTTCCAAGTTGGTCAATTGGCGTTGCAATCCAACTTCTGTCTGATCTAGCAAAATTAAGTCATCCGCGTATAGCAGGCGAGATGTATACATTTTGCCTATTTTCGGTGGAAGTGATCGAACTGAGCTTTCAGTATCTTTAAAGTCTCAGAGAAAGCTAATAAAGAGTGCTGGAGCTAAAGGGCACCCTTGTTTCACCCCGCGGTCTGCTGGAATCCTGCTGCATAGGGTTCCCTGGTTATTTAGCCGAACTCGCAGCTTGCTGTTAGTATGTAATGCTTTGATGGGGTTCAACAGTTCATTAGGACAGTTCCATTTCTGTAGTTTGGCCCAAAGTAAAGTCCTGTCCACTTTATCGAAGGCTTGTGAGAGGTCGATGAAGGCCAGAAAGACTGGTGGAGCGCCTTGCTTTACTTTTGCCTTAATTAGGTTTAATAGCAAGATGTTTACAGAAGTGCCGCCATTTTTTAGGAAACCCATCTGAAAAGGGTCAAATGCTGGGGAGCCCTTTGCCCAAGATTGAAACTGTTTGAGCAGTAGTGTCGCGAATATTTTGCCAATTATGTCCAACAGTGCAATCGGCCTGTAGTTCTGTGGATCTTCCCTGTTACCGCGTTTGAACAGCAGAACAATTATTGAATGAGTCCATGTTGTTGGTATAGTTCTGAGTGATTCGCAGTGTTGGAATATGATCCTCGGAAATCTTGCCCATGCTTCCGGATATTGCTTAAGGTCTATATTGCTAAGGCCGTCGGGACCGGGGGCTCTCGAGGATTTAAGATGTTTGATGACGATGATAATGTCTTCCTCGTCCGAGAGCTTTATCCATTTGTCACTAGATTTTTCTGGTTTGCTTTCAAGAAAACTGCTCGGAGCCGCGAACATAGTTCTGAAGTAGTTGGTCCAATTTTCTTCTGAAACAAAGTTCGCCAGTTCACTTTCCCGGTCATTCGTTGCAGTTTTAATAAGGGCCCAGAAGTCACTTGATTTCTTAGAACTTAATGTCCTGAGCATCTTTTCCGCATCGTTTTGATACATCGATCTCCTGCGACTTATCAGCCAGGATTTATAGCTGTTAATTTCCACTAGGCAGTCTGCTTTTGCGATTCAGATTGTTCAATTGCTGCTCTTCTTTTGGCTCGCCTCAGAAGTTTTCTTCTGTCCACTAAGACTTGATCGAACATATGCCGGTGTTTACAGATTTGGCTTTTACTGTTCTTGCGGCTTGATCTAAACTGTAGTAAAAATGGGAGGTTGTCCGGTCTCTCGCACTCCTTCAAGCTTCCTTCTAAAAATTTACCATAATTATCAGTAATCAACTTGATGTTTTCATCAGTTAAGCGCAATCTAGTGCGCTGAGTGTTTGCTTATATTGCAGGAAGAGCAAGTTGGTTTTCATAATGAGTTGCTGACCATGTTATTGCAAGTAAGTTGTGATCACTCTCTTTTGTCCTAACGACTTTAAATGATTCAACCAGAGGCACTAGATTAGTTGATATGAAGATATGGTCGAGTGTGGCCTGGGAGTTTGCGCGTTCCCAAATAGGGATGATGTTTTCCCAAGATTTAAGCCAAGCAAAGTTATGGAAGTGTCTTGAATTCATGGCAGTCATCCAGGCTTTTCCACTCTCTTCAGATGACAGCTTGTATTTAGTCTGACTGGCCAAATCTTGAGTGCATATTGCGTTCAGGTCGCCACATAAGATCACATGCTCTGTTTTTGAGTCGATTCTGATGTTGTCGATCACCTCAGTCACTTCCTTACAGAAGTTGAGTGTTGATGAATGCTGGGGATTCCAATACATGTTAACTATTGCCAGATTGACTGTGTTGTTTTTTTTGGACCTTGGATCCTGATATGTCCATAACGTAAGGACTGCCAACATTCCGTAGCTCTCTGCTAGTTTGTTTTAAATCTTGATGCCTGAACCAATTCTTATTGCAAGCAACAGACCAGATGATGGACGCCCAAATAAGCCTTTCTTGGCAGCTGAAAGTTCGATCTCGTAGCCATCCAACGAGGGCTTCTCCGTAAGCCAGGTTTCCTGGAGACAGATGATGTCAAATCCCACCAGGGTCTGATTGTTACTGGCTGTTAAATGTAGATGGCCCCTGGTGTTCCATGAGGCCATTTAGAGGGTACGCATCTTATACCAAAGGTTGGGTTCCCTATTGCCAGGAGGTCAAGGTTGCTCTAGTCTTCCAAAGGATACTGCACATAATCTTGCCTAACATAGTATATATTGAGTGGTGTGTGGATTTAGTGTGCGGGCGGTTCTGCCACCGCGACAATGGCTGGTATCCACCTGTAGGTGACCTGTTGGTGTTTTTATATGGGGGAGACAGATGCATGCGAATGAGGCTGTGAGGATGCACATAGGAGTGGGTTTCAGGTGCCGTGGGGACTAGCCAAGTTTTGAGGGCCTTTCTGAAGAAGAGATAGTTGTCTATGCAGCAGATGTTGAGTGGAAGGGAGTTCTAGATGGAGGGGTCTTGGACGGAGGAGGATGATCCATGCAATCTGGTGCAGTTGTAATGGGGAATAACTAGGAGAAGAGCAGACCCAGATCTGTGGTTTCTGGTAGGTTGATAGCGTTTGAGCTTATCTTGGAGGAATTCTGGTTCGGTGTTATGGAGGGCACGGTGAGTGATGCACATGGCTTTAAAGGTAGTGTGTTGGCCGGAGGCGTGGCTTGCTATGAAGCCGTGAGGAGAGCCTGAGGGGAGCTTCCGGGGCAGATCCGCTGACTGATCCTTTGCACCTGCATCTTGGCAGAACCCGCACCACTAGTGGGTGGGTGAAGATCTGGTGGCCACCCATATGAAATTCAGAGCAAATCGGAGGCTGCGTTCATCTTTAACATGTCGCAATCGGCAAACAAAGAGAAGGCAAGATGGCGGACAGCTCCACACAGCGGCGTTTCTGGCCGAAGTGAGGGGGACAAGGGAGAGAGGCAGCGAGCACCCCCGCTGAGCACACAGCTAGACGCACTATCTAGGCTGTGGCTACGGGCTGATTGTTCTAAGCGGGCGCATGGGGACTTGGCATCCTGACGGGTAGACAAAGTACAAGTACAGTATCCTCCCGCCTCCCCCCCCTGCCCCAGATACAGGAAAGGCAGTGTCGCTGCTGTCCGCTCCCTTCGGGAGCGCAAGGTCATACTCCAAGAACGCTTAGGCGCATACACCACTACTACACCACTACGCCCCGTAGTGGTGCAACGTCACTGCTGAGGGATTTTACACCACTCTAGATCTGTGAAGGAACCAGCCCCGACAAACGACCGGGTATCTCTCTGGATGGGGAGCATGGCCTGTTGCTCTCATTCCATACCACAGAGGTGCAGAGGAAAATCTGAATGCCTCCGAAGGCAGCCAAACTAAAGGCCTCCCAGACTACTCTGGACACGTACGCTAAGAGTCTGCGGCAAGCACCAGAGGGTCACATGGCGTCACCATAGGAGAAGGAAGGGGATGCCATGGAGATGCATAAACAGGGGGTGAAAGCCATCACAGATCTAAAAGCTACATTGGGCACCCAAATAGAAGGTGTCAAGATAGATGTTGGATTGCTGCGCCAAAACGTCCGGAACCTGGCTGAGCAGACCTTGGATTTGGAAACCCTGATGAAAGAAAAATCTGAAGAACTTTGGACTTCGTCCACCAATATTCACATCCTACAACAGAAAGTCTGTTTACTTGAAAACAAGGTGGAGAATGCAGAAGGGAGACCCCGCAGAAACAATGTACGGATTATAACCTGTGTGGTATTGTAGGGAAATGAATTGGGGCCAGCAGCTGGTTTTATTTAGCTGTGCAGATGCTACTTGAGCCGCATAAGGAGACACCTACTAAAAAACAGACAGGCTCATATTCATGTCCACCATAATTTGACGGCAGGGCTCCGTTACGTGTAGGCAGGTCCTGGAGGGCAATGGACAACAGCGGGGTACAAACGTGTAAGATGCCTTTTGCCCTGTACTTTTACACTGCGCCGTGCAAATGAGTAAGCATGCCAGGCAGTGTTTGCTTTTAATTGTGAGCGCTGCTTGTCAAGTGCGCATGATAAGCAGTGTTAACAATCAGAATGAAACCCTGCCCAACAAGTGAGCATGTCGGGCGGGGTTTAATTGTAATTGATTGTACACCCTGCCATGCTTGCATGGCAGGCAGCGTTTACAAAAGCTCCTTATGGGGTCCTCCTCCTTTGCTGGCGCATAAAAGCCGTGTTAGGGAGGGAGACTCTTTTTTCCCACTCTTAGGAATATTGTTGATGTGTGTTTCAGGCTATTTTTGTGCTTATGGGCTATAGAGTTTTTCTCACTCCATATGTATCATCTTTTTACATATGTGTTACACAGCACCCTCAGTGCAGTAACACAGGGGTGTCACAGTGACTCCCAAACATAGACTCCATACCCTGGGACTGACTACTGTCTCCCAGGGCATGCAACGTTACCATTGACTTTGCTAGTCAATAGTTATGAACAAAACCAGTACACACCATCTTACTATGGAGGTACTGGGAAGGGTTAATAGTTTTTCCCTGGTGTTCATTTCCGAGAGGGTACTGTCCAGTCCCTCTCTCCAAAGTTTCTGGCTGGTGGCAGTGGTTACTACAGTTAATATTCAACCGCGATATTTTCCTATGGGATTTTCCCATTGTTTGAGGCTACCACTTTTTATGATAGCCTTTAACATACCGCCGAGTAATTTTAATACTAACTTTACTCCGGTGGAGTTTTATTGCCAGATCCTTGATAATATTTCTTTCTTGTGTCTTTCTCTGTAATCCAAACTGAGGTCAGGGCTCTTTGTTCGTCCTTTTGGCGGGCTTCTGGACAGAAGCCCTCCTTTAGGCGCCATTGAGTCTGGGGTAGACAGGATGAGTGGGAGGGGGAATAGGCACCCTGGACAGGGTTGCCTAAGCAACCCAAGTCGCACTCTGCCCTGATAGGCTGGGGGCTTATCCCGCCAGGATAACCACCCTGCTATGTGAGTGACAGCTTGGCTGTATGAATGGGGGTTTTTCTGCATAAAAGCAGGGACCTGCGGAATGGAAGACGGACGTCGCCAATGGACCTAAGAAATCCGAAGAGGAGAGAAGCCGAAGACATCTGCAACGACTGAACCACCGGTGAAGCCCTGCTGCAGATCCTCACCACTTTTCTCCAATGACCAGAGAAGATCTTCACCTGCAAGAGCCTTCTTCCCTTGAGCTGATGGGGCCAACCAGTTCGCCAATCGCCTTCCCAGACCTGCCTTGGTCGAATCGCCAGTGCCAAGCACCAGGAGACCGGATAGCCAGGCACCCGTCCTCTACGACCGCGATTTAAAGGAGCGTACCTTTTATTTGTCTTGGCATCACCGCAGCTGGTTTCATCCCTGGGCAGTGCAGTAACTCGAACCTTCCTCCACGAGAGCCTCTCTTCCTCTGCTGGATCCCCGAACTGCTAGGAACTACCGCCGCCGCAGGAGCCTCATCCACTTTTAAGGTACATTGTTCAGCCAGGCCTCCTTTTTTGTTGGGTACTGCTAAAGGTGTTTTAAATCCTTTACTTACCTTCTGGGCTGGCCGTCCCTATCGTCTAACATTATCTTTTTACCTCCTGCACCCTCGTTTTCATCCATTAAACAAAGACTTGATTGCAGCTACTAGAACCGTTTGCTCCTGGGCACATTGCCTTGTACCGCTGACTCTGGCACAGGCCTATTGACTCTGGCTAAATCTGTTACAACTGCCTTTTCTAGATTGCTTTTCATCAAGAAATGTGTTGGTGCACCTAAACTCGTATAACCACCTTTCCTTCCCTTTTATATATTGTTGAAGTGCCATTTTGCTCAGTTTTCACCGTATTGCTTATGCTAAAGTACTACCTTGCCGAACTTGTTCACAATCCAATTGGGAAGTGTTGCTGATGTGTGTAGGAGTCTAACCCTGTATAACTTGGCCTTTCCCGCCCTCTGAAGAAATTGTTAGAGTGCCATTTATGATTTATGCTTAGTTTAACACTGTGCCATTTTGCTCAGTTTTCACTCTTGCTCAAACTTGTCTACAATTTAAATAGGGAGCTGTGTGTAGTGTACTTTTCTTGACTGATTTAACTTTCTTTTATAATAGTGATCAGAGTGTGTAAAATAAATATATATCTTTTTTTTGATACAAAGCTTTGGTCAGTGTTTCCTTGTTCCATAGTGCTGTAGTCCTATTGTATAAACCCTGAATACTGCTCATCTCCCTCTTGAGATAAGTCTGACTGCTCAGCCACAGCTACCAACTAAATCTGTGTGGTACAGACTGATACCAAAGGGGATGTATTGCATATACCTGTAGTCTTAATCTTCTGTAGTGCTCCCTAAGGGAACTGCACAGGATTCTGCCTAACAAGCCGACAGCCCCCATAGAATCACCAGCATTTGTGCCGGTATGAAAATGCATGCTGGCGCAAAGGCTGATTATTTTTTTGTTGCCGGTGACGAAGGGAACGGCGGAAATGCAAGTTTTGTTCCGCCCCTCCTCTCCACCACACAAATGAATGAAAATGGGGTACACCGCAAATGAAAGACGTAAGAGACTTACTCAAGGCTATTGCGTTTTTTATTTGTGGTACACAGGCCCGAAAACGATCCCAACAGTGTGACACATTGGAAGGTGCACATTATTGGAAGTCCCAAAGACCTTAAAAACACATTTTCTGATGACATTGGATGCATATGAACTGCTAATATACAACCTAAATATTTGCACATCAAAAGGTTTGCACTCTTGCCGAAGAAAAACGACTTGCATTTTACGGAAAACTCAGATCCACAAATCATACAAATATGAAATAGCATAACACAGGTGCATAGTGACAACACAAACAACACCTTACACTTGCAGAGCAACAGTCATTAACCCAGCTATTCACGCTAGTACACAATAAACATGATGACAGCAGGCCATTAACATGTATTGTCACAGGATTGCAACCCAGTACTACTACATGCTCACTGGGACACACTAGTTTATCCCTCTCCTTTCTCTCTCACAAACACACACACACACAGATGTACTATAAGAGGTGCAAAATGGCACACACACAGAATACAAAGGGGCACCCATCTCTACAAATTAATTGAGAAGCATGCTGTCATGAATGCACAGAAAGACAATACTGTGAATGCATGTCCATGTGGGTAGGGTTGTGTCCACAGCCACTCCCTGGAGTCCCTGAAATGCTTGTCACATCAGCTAGACTATTCTCTGTCATGCTTGCACTGACCTCTATTTTCTCTATCCCCCCTTCGCCCCGCAACAGGCTACTCACTGGAAAGAAAATGCGCACTGAGGCAGAAGCTCTGGAGGTGAGTGCGCACTGCTAATTGGAGGATGGTTGTGAGCACAGATGCGCTAGTTGCGCTAGTTGTGTACAGACACTGGGGAAGTATGTGGGAAGGGTGCAGACTCCTAGGCAGGATGTGCTGAGTGTGCACACTTGGTGTTAAGAGTTCACTTCCAGTTATTGGAGGGGGAGGGCGGCGGGGGGTAATGGTTTAACAGAAACCGGTCGTGGGGGGGTTCTAAACCTCACCAGGATGGGAAGGCAGGAATTGAAGGTGTGGGGCAGTGGAAGTGGCTTCACCTTTCTGCTTGACTTCTACCCTAACTGCTTGCTTTCCTGGAGATTATGGTAAATACATTCCTGTGGTATCTGGCTGATTGCAAATAGAATTTCCCTGTAGGGTCGTGGTTCGCCGCTGTCATTTCTATATCAATTCTGCAAACATTATTTATCCAAATGTAACCCTAGTGGGAGGCTTAATTATCTCAGCTGAGTATGGATCAGCATTACTTGCCAAGCCTTGAATCTCAAATGTAGTGGATCAAGCGATCTGCCCACCAGTGAGGGCTTTTATGGATTGTGTTTGCTAAGAGTGGATCGAGTGACCTGCTCACCAAGTTGGGCTTGCATGGATCCTGTGGTTGTTACGAGTGGATCGAGTGATCTGCTCACCTTGGAGGGTGTGCTTGAATCTTCTGTTTTAGGGGTGGGTCGGGTGACCTGCTCACCAGGGAGGTCTCATATGGGTCTTGTTGGTTAGGGGTGGATCGAGTGACCTGCTCACCAGGGAGGTCTCATATGGATCTTGTGTTTGTTAGGGATGGATCGAGCGATCTGCTCACCAGGGAGGGCTTGCATGGATCTTGTGTTTGTTAGGGGTGGGTGCGAGTGATCTGATCACCATGAAGTGTACACGTGGACCTTTGTTTGTTAGGAGTGTGGAAAGTGTCTTTCTCATTATTAGGCCAGTTGTTTGACGGGACCCCCTGCTGGTTGTTTTCCCAACCCCCATAAGACTATTTCAGCTGCCAATTTCACTTATATTGCCTTTTCTCCAGTTGCCTCTGCAAGAGACACAGCATTTTTTAGACAGTCCGGGGTCCAAACAGTCCTACCACAAGTGCCTTCATTTCCTATATGGAATTTTTGGTGGCAATGGGTGAACTATTTGCTCTCTTGGTGAGAGTTTTACACTTATCCAGCCTCATAGTGTACAGCTGCACTAGAAAGCCTGAATAGCAGTCCGGCAATCGGGATAGGAGAGAGGAAGAAGAGTAGGTAGAGCAGGGAAGGTTAAAGGAGAGCAGAGTGTTATCCGCATAACCTTGGAAGTGAGGAGAAAAAGTGATCAGGTGGGAGGATATAGCCCTAGGGACGCCGCAAGTAGAGAGTGAGGTAGAGGAGAGAAAAGGGCCCATTTGAATCTATGAGGGCCGATTCGAAAGGAACTAGGTCAACCACGCCAGTGCCAGGTCTGTAATGTCCAGAGTATCACACAGTCGATTTAAGAGGGTGCCATGATTGACTGTGTCAAAGGCAAAAGATAGATAAGAGGATGAGAACAGAAGGGGAGTTGGAGTCAAGGTTAGAAAGCAAGTCTTCACAGGTGTTCATGAGAGCAGTTTCCATGCGTCTGGCTGCTCTGAATCAAAACTGGTGGTCGCGGAGACAGACAACAGACTCTGTGTGATGGATTAATTGGGAGATGACCAACCTCTCCAAAGGTTTGCCTAAGAACGGGGTAGTGGAGATAGGACAGTAGTTAGCTGGGCAGGAAGGATCTGCAGATGGCCTTTTTAGGAGGGGGTGCACAAGGAAGTTCTTGAGAGGTAATGGGAAGGAGCCATTGGCAAAATAGTGATTGCAGAACTCGGCCAAAGAGGGAGCGAGGGTGGCAATAGTGTCCCTGATGGTTCTAGAGGAGCAGGGAGACACCTGTTTGGAGAAGACTTTCATAGAGCAAACAGTCTTGGTGACCTCATCTGGTGCTATTGGTGAGAAAGAGGAGAGTAGATGTTATGGCCACAGGCCCTAGAACACAAAAACCACACCATCTAGTGATGGGGGCAATGGGTCACTTGACTCACTTATGTCTCTTTGGGACTCATTAATACAGGGGCCCTGGCTGGACTCAGTCCTGGCACCTTTGGTGCCAGGCTCATATAGAGATGTGAGCAGGAACACTTTATTTCAGTGCAGGAGTGCTTTTATTTTACAAGAACTTTCCAGGTGCTGAAAGCCTTTATTCCAGAGAACATCCCCATGTGCCGACTCATCGGGTGCGGCTCCCTAGGCCTGGTCTTCAGGTGCTGACTCATCGGGTGTAGCAGGCAGGCTGAACCTGGTGGTCGTGGCTTCAGAAGCTCAGCTATATAAGGCTGGTGCTTCTCGTTACTGTGCACTCGTGTGCCACATGACGCTCGCCTCCGCTTGGACCAGTTTACTTACCTTTGAAACCCGGCGTTCTCCTGCATACTCACCTCCAGGAAAACGGTGCTTCATCGCTTCATCTGCAGACTCATCTCCTGACATCCAGTGATCTTGATCCCGATGCCGAAGCACCGTGCTCCGCATCCACAAACTCAGACCCTGTGAAAAAGACGAAGAAAGATAAGGTTAGAACATCTGTCCTAGGGCCGCGCTGCATTTGAACCCACGCGTCCCCTAGTTGACAACTTACCAGCTACTGTACCGCTGCAGCTTCGTTCCTCGTTCCCTCCGGCTGCCGCCTCGAGCTCCGCAGCTTCTGCCGGGCCGGCAACATCCCCTGCAAGGGAAGAAAGCAAAAGAGCAAACATCAAAGTGGAACGGACAGCAATACAAGACAACAAACTTTACAATTCAACAAAAATAGACGCGGAAAGACAAAGGCAAACAGGAATACTTACCTGAAGTATAGTGGCTTAGTCGCTGCTGGACTGGACTACCATGTGCAAGGGACCAGTGAAGGAACTCGGTCCAGATCATACATGCGCCCCTGCCAGAAGCAGCAGGACGGAGTGCTCGCCAAAGCTAATCAACAGGTGAGCTTTCCAGAAGCTGCGCATCCCACGGGTACCACAGTTTGGGAGAAGGGGTCTGAAAGGGGATCAGGCTCACAAGCTGGCATACTCACGCCCCCTATTCTCCACGCAGGAGCAGTCCCGAGCAGCATCACCAATTACTACCAGTCACCACATAAGCGCAGAAGGCAAAGTCAGACCCGAGCGACCTCACCCTCGGGAGGGCTGCAACCGTGCCCCAACGCCTCTGCAGAGACAAGGTGAGCGTACCAGTAGGAGGGCTGGAGAGAGGGGCCAAGGGAGCCCTAAGTATAGGTGGAGGAGGGAGAGAAGTAGAGAAGAGTGGGGACAGGATGTCCGGAGTTTTGGTTGTGAGGTGGGAGGCCAAAGCCGTGCAGAGGGCCTGGGAAGGAATAGGAGAAGTAGAAACTGCGTAGGATTGGCAAGTTCCATACAGATTTTGAAAATTTCAGCCATGTTCTTGGTGGCCCCCTAGATGCGGGCTTGGACCAGAGTCTGTAATACCTTTGGAGCAGGCGACAGGCCAGTTTGTCAGAGGATGTGCGAGAAGCCAACTACTTCCGTTCCTCAACTCTGCACTTGCTTTTCAGCGAGGCTAGGTCGGTATCATACCAACTGTTGCACTTGGAGGTAAGCTTAATGTGGATCCTCATGGCAGGGGCAAGGATGTCAAGGTTGTTGGAAATGGAGAGGTGAAGGTTAGCAAGGACTGAGTCGGAGTGAGAGTCAATAGCAGAAGGTTGAGTGTCTGGTGTGCTGCAAACTCTCACCAACCTACTTTTTGCTTTGAACTCGCTGTGCGCTGCAATTACTACAACTTCCTACGTTTTCACAGGCCTGCTGATTCATTACAGACTTGCTGAATTCTGAAGTCTGTTTACCTGTTCTATTTGTGGACGCTTCCCCCTTCAGCCCGCGCTTGCCCTCAAAATCTCACAAAGGAGCGGAGAGTGGCCGATGGGCGCGGCCATGCACCTTAGAAGCTCAACTCACCGGCCCTCGAGCACCCAAAAATCCAGTCTACTAACCCAGTCCTCTTCGTCCAAAACTCCTTTGGACTTCGTGGGAGGGGCGTCTTATGCTAGGGCAGTGAGTAATAACTCAGACTCTGTACAACTTGGCTCCAACTCTCCCGCCCTGTCCCACCCCCTGCTGGTTGCTGCACGTCCCGAAAGTCCAGGTAGAAAAAATACTTTGAACTTACTTCGTATACCCAAGTCCCGCGACGTTCTGTGGGACACAGGGTCTCCAGCTCGTCCTTCCAAGCCCACACCTGCTGTGAGCCACCTTCCTAACCAGCATGAATCTGGGATAGACCCGGTAACAGGACTAAACTCTGCAGATAACTTGATGGTGCACGAGCCATCTGCCACTGCGTCTGCACGCACAACAAGCGCTACCTTAGGCGTGCTTGCCTACATGGAAGACGAAATCCCAGCGGATGCAATAGGAACTCCAGAAGTTGAAGCGCCCCTGGAAGGCGGAGCCAGCTCGGTCGCGCTGCCTGTGCTTGTAGAACACATCGCGATCAAAGCTCAGTTTCATACATCTCCTGATGCTAATAGTGTGTGCCCTGAAACTTTCTAGCCAGCGACGTTGAACCCTGTTCATACCGGGGGGGTCTCCTGTAGCGACGCTGTGTCTGGCTGTAGGAGAAAATGATCCACTGATTAATGCCCCCTTGAGGGAGGGTTTGTTGGGTGGAGACCCAGTGGAGCTTGGGGCCAACCGGGTTCGTCGGATGGCCCTGCGATAAATGACTTATTTCCCAGAACAAAAGACGCTTCCCATCACAACCCCAAGCCCTCGTGTTTAAACTCCAGAAAGGGAACAGCGGTTTAGTGGGGAAAGTTGTGATTTCTTCGTCCAGAGCCGGCAACTTGCCTCACAAGCCACGCACCTATCACAGACTCCACAAGCAGGGCTGTGCTGCAGATTCCACAGTTCTTTCCATGTCTGTAAAAAAAAAAAAAAACAGCTGCATCTGTGTTTGCCACCTTTTCAGGGGATGTTTCAGATGCAGACTTATTAGAGGGCGTAGAATCTTGGGGCTGGCCCTCAAAAGACCTATCGCCTGCAGAAGTGGGCACCGAAGCTGTGCCTACTGTGATTGTTCCATTCAACTTTAAGGCTGCTCACCAGGGCCTGAAGCCCAAACAACCGCTCTCCCCTGCACCCCCAAAAGGAAACTTTTGGTGTCAGGGCCTGGAGAACTCCTCTTTCTCCGGAAACAATCTCCTGTATTCGTCTTGTTTGCAACCGTGAAAACAATTTGCGGCGAACTCCACAAAGGAACTGGTTCCCTCGTTACTTGATTAAATGTCCACCAGGCTCGTTGCCCCAGCCTTGGCTGACGTCCCCCTGGTGGACTCAATGGAGGGGGTTTGTGTTCAAGAAACAACAGGTTTTTTGCGAGCTCTCTTGGACCAGCATGTGTTAGGGGCAGAGGAGGCCCCCCTGGTGACTATGAGGGACGCTGGTCCCATCTTGTCTTCAGTTTCACCTGGTCAACCTAATCCTCTCCTACCGCCAGTTATTCGGCCCCAGGAGTCTCCTCTGGCCAATCCGTCAAATCGGAAAGACAAATTAGACCTTTTTTCAATTATGTCAACACTCACCATAGCACTTGCCCTGTTCACTAAATTATATGAACAAGTGAACGATGCCCTAAAGGATCATACCACTCTCTTAGCAATGACCCACTCTAAGCTAATTTTCCTGGCTGGAGGGCTTTATAATAGGCAAGGAGACTTGTGATTTGATGTCTAGCAGCAATGTGGTTTCTCACGTCGCTTCACAAACTGTTCATGAGGTTGGTCCCACCGCTTCCCAGTCTACTCAGACAGGCATTGTTGGATCTTTCAACTTACTCGATTAAGGATGTACGGGTTGACGCCTTCAACGATGGGTCTCTTGACCCTCAACATATCAGTGACGGAGCCAGTGTGGTACCTGTAGCAGCTAACCTAGAGCAGCCGGTTTCTCTGCAGTTTGAATATACGGACGGAAAATGTAAATAACTGTGGCCATAAGAGACCAGGCCACTACAACCTATCCAGTTTCTCTGCCCGAAACCCCAAACCATCTCGACAAACGCCAAAACAGTGTGGAAGACGAAAGACGTAATGATTCCAGGGATTACCGCCCTGCTTATACAAGAGCAAGTGCGAAACAGGTTAATCCACTGACTCGATCACTGAAATTTAAGAGGGTTTTGGACCATATTAACCGCCTGGTCCTCAACCGGCAAGTGGTTTTGGAATTATTCTACTCGATACCAAACCTCCGCCTGTTCCGCTCCTCCGATCTTCAATTTATTGAATTCCACGACGAGAAATGCCTGGACTCAGTGTTTCTTCACATCTCGTCTCCAGTGGTTAAAAACATGTTGTTGGACTCAACAGAAAGTTTGTTGATACTGGGATTTGACCTGTCATGCTGTACTAACATCGATCAAATTTTTAACCAACGGCCTCAAAGTGCTCCCACCATCAAGGTTGCCGTACCTACGATATAACACATCCCTGGAGGACCACCTGACCCTAAACCCTTCCCTTTATTTCAGGACCCCTTGAAGGTGGGGAGGCTCCCTCTAGGCCCTGTACTAAAAATAAATGTGACCTTCAAGCCAGATTCCTTGACTCGACAAGTGGGAAATGTGCCCTCTGAAGCACCAACTAAAAGATCCAATTTGCTTACATCTGATTGGTCCTGGCTGGCTAACACCTTGGCTTCTCAATCCTCATCGTAGCAACCCAGCCTTACAATTAGGAATCAACTACAGGATCTTTTAGTGGTTTCCTCTTCAGCCAACACTGCTAGGTTGAAATTGATATCCTGGAACACGAGGGGGTTTACCCATTCATCACGATCTAGCAACTTAAACTTGGGCGAGTTTTACTTGATGAAATGAAATGATATTTTATTTATATCGCATTCGTACACAAGTATTTCAGAGCGCGACCAGGCAGAAAGGGAGGGGAACAAGGGATATAAAAAAAAAACAGAAAACAGCGATCTTACTAGGCCCAGTGACATTTAAGAAAGTGCAAGGGAAAGGAAAATGGGGGAAAAGTGCAGGGTGGGGGGGAGATGAATGTGCGAAGCAGAGGAGAGAAAAACATAAATAAATATTAAATAGAATAAATAATAAATAAGGGCTTTAAACCATGGCAGTGCAGCCAGCAAATGGCAGGTGAATGTTAGTCATAAAGGTATATCTGATAATTGCAGAAGAAACGTGGGAGAGGGACTGTATGGGTACAGATACAGAAACCCTAGTGCAGATGGTGGCCCGGAGGCAGTGCAGGAGGGTGGCAGGGTGACCAGGTACCTGGGCCCGAAAGAACAGAGGGTGGCCAGGTGCACAATGCCATGAGAAGAAACAGATCAACAGGGAAGAAGGGGGGCAAAGGCAGAGTCAAAGAGGAAGGTCTTGAGAAGTTTCCGGAACCGAAGATGTTTTTCCTCAAGTTTTTCAAGTTGGCCGGGAGGCTGTTGCAAAGGGAGGCACCAGCCGAAGACCGGGATCTACCCCCAGCTCGTCTTTTTGGAAAATGACTAACCCTGAGGGAGTTTGAAGTAGAAGAGCGAAGGGCTCGAGAGGGGAGGTATTTACGGAGGGATAGTTGAAGGTATTTTGGACCCAGGCCCCAGAAAGCCTTGTGGACAATGCAGAGGGTTTTAAATTTAATCCTTGCATCCACTGGGAGCCAATGAAGGGATTTCAAGGCTGGAGAGATACGATCCCAGGGCTTGAGGCCAAGGACAAGTCTCGCAGTCCTGTTCTGGATTAGTTGTAGAGGGCGGGGAGTGGAGGCAGGTAGATTTAGGAAGAGGCTGTTACAGTAATCCAGTCTTGAAAGAACTAGAGCTTGGGAGACGGTGAGCTTTTGAGGGAAGGAGAGGAAAGGTAGAGTACCTCTAAGGAGGTGGAGTAAAATGTTAGATTTTTTGGAGACATCAGAGATGTGTGCGGAGAAGGAAAGTGTAGAGCCAAAGATAACCCCAAGGTGCTTAGCCGCGCAGGTGGGGGTGGGAGGAGGGCCAAGGGAGGCCGGCCAGAGAGTGAGAGGAAAGGATGGAGACGGTGTACCAGTAAGGAGGATCTCAGTCTTGTAGGCATTTAGACATAGATCATTGGTGGCTCACCAATTTTGAATGGTGATTAGACAATCAGAGATGAGGGAAGGAGGGCGAAGGAAGCCTGAAAATGAGTTGGGTATCGTCAGCATAGCACTAGAAAGTTGAGCAGAACATTGAGATGCAGTAAGCGAGAGTTGCCAGGTATTGGTTAAAAAGCGAAGACGAGAGTATAGACCCCTGGGGAACACCACATGTGGAGAGGGAGATAGAAGATAGGAAGGACCCAAGTTGTACCTGGGAGGGTCGATCAGAGAGAAAAGAGGTCAACCAGGCCAGAGCTTGATCAGTGATACAGAGGTTGTCACGAAGGCGATTGAGCAGGGTGGTATGGTTGACCGTGTCAAATGCAGAGGAGAGGTCAAGTAGGATGAGGACAGAGGGAATGTTAGAATCGAGGTTGGAGAGCAGGTTTTCACGGATGTTCAGGAGAGCAGTTTCCGTACTTCTGGCAGCTCTAAAGCCAGATTGGTGGTCATGGAGGGAGCCAACAGAGTCACAATGTAGATTAAGCTGAGAGATGGCCAGCTTTTCCAGGAGCTTGCCCAAAAAGGGAATAATGGAAATTGGGCGGTAGTTTGCCGGACATGATGGATCAGCAGTGGATTTCTTGAGAAGAGGATGCACAAGGGAGTGTTTAAGAGGGGTGGGGAAAGAGCCAGAGGCAAAGGAGAGGTTGCAGAAATCAAGGGCCGGCGCAAGGGTGTCAATGTGGTCCTTAATGGTTTTAGAGGAACAGGGATGGACCTGTTTTGATGAGAGTTTCATAGATCGGACTTGTCTAGATATCTCATCAGGGGAGAAAAGAGGAAAGGAGGAGAAAGGGGGATGAGGGGTAGCTGAGGTAGGGTCAATAGGCTGAGAAGGAGAGGGAGCGGAGGAGAGGGTGTACAGGATGTCCTGGGTTTTAGAGATAAAGTGGGAGGCAAGGGCATTGCAAAGATCCTGTGAGGAGAGAGGAGGGATGGAGACTGCAGCAGGGTTGGCCAGCTCCTTGCAGATTTTGAAAAGTTCGGCCGAGTTGTTAGATGCCGTAGAGACGCGGGCTTGTATGTGGACTCTCTTCTTAGTGTGGACAGCAAGTCGGTATTGCCTTTGGAGCAGGCGGCAGGCCAGTTTGTCAGAGGATGAGCAAGAAGCCCTCCATTTCCTTTCCGCCGCCCTACACTTCCGTTTAAGTCTAGCTAGGTCAGAGTCATACCAAGAATTGCACTTGGCTTTGGACTTTAAACGGATCCTCATGACAGGGGCAAGAGTATCAAGAGTAGCAGAAATAGAGGAGTAGAGAAGAGAGAGGGCTGTGTCGGGGTGTGAGTCAGCCTGGGGTGGAGGAGGGGGGAGAAGGTTGCAGCAAATGCCTCGACTGACACACGTTTCATGGGCAGGATATCTGAGAAGGTGGGTGGCAATTCAGGAGTGGACTTGGCTTGGGGGGAGGGGATGGAGAGATGAGAGGAGAGGAGGCAGTGACCACTTCTGGAGAGAGGAGTGGTAAGGGGGGTAGAGAGGGGGAGGCCGGATGAGATCAAGACATCAAGTGTCTGGCCAGCCAAGTGAGTCGGGCCAGAAGGAAGGATGGAGAGGGAGAGTGAATCGCAGAGGTCGCGAAAGAGTGAAGATGAGGGACAGGTAGAATCAAGATGAACGTTGAGGTCACCAAGGAGGAGAAGTTGAGTGGTGGAGGCCAAGAGGGAAGAGGAGAGGTCAGCCAACTCAGAGAGAAAAGAGGTGATTTGACCAGGGGGTCGGTAGAGAGTAGCAACAGTAAGAGAGTGGCTAGGAGAGAGAGAGAGCCTGCAGACTAGGCATTCAAACGAGGAGTAAGCTTGAGTGGGAATGAGAGAGGCAGGGATCCACTCAGGGAAGATGAGGGCTACACCCCCTCCAGGCCGATTGGATCTGGGAGCTGAGAGGATCTTGTAGCCGTCGGGGAGGAGAGTGTCAAAACTCGTGATAGAGCTGGCTGTGAACCATGTCTCGGTGAGACCGAGTACATCAAGGTCGGGTTCTTCTAGGAGGTGACAGATGTTAGACGAGTGTTTAACGGCCGAGCGAGAATTTAGAATGGCGAGATGGAGAAGGTTGCCAGACTTAAAGACCTTCTGGGGAGGGGTACAGATCGTAGGTACGCCCTGCGGAGGAGTGGAGGGAGCTTGAGATGGGGCAAAGGAGGAGGCGGAGGAGGGCAAGGTAGCGAGAGGAAGAGAGTAGGGGACAGCTGGAGACGAGAGGAAGTTGATGAGGCGAGGGAGCTGCCTATCAAAGAGGAGGAGGTTAGCCTGAGGGCCTTGCACCATGACAGTGCCATTTAGATAGATGTTAATAAAGACTCTGGAGGAGTCAAAGATATCCATACGTACTTCCCAGCGGGTGCCACCATTAATGGGCGAGGAGGAGTCAGGACAGAGCACAGAGATCATATGAGGGGTCCAGAGATCTTGTGAAGGAACAAAAAAGAGGATGTCAGCGAGGGTTTGTCTGGCAGAGGCGCTGGAATAGGTATCAGCGATGGGGAGACCAGGGTTAGAAACCAAGATATCCTTTTTGAATTTCTTCTTATCAGACTTGGTGAGAAGGGAAGGAAAGTTGATAGAGAAACAGTTGGAATAGATAGGAGAAACAGATAATGCCATGGGCAGATAGAGAGAGGAGGCAGTAAGAGAAATATACAAGATCAGATCAGAGGTATGGAGCTGTCACTGGGCTAGCAGGAAGCAATGTAGGTGAACGAAACACACCCAAATTTGACTTTCCCAAAACACACCGAAATGTGACTTTCCCAAAATACTCCCAAATGTGACTTTCCCAAAACACTCCCAAATGTGACTTTCCCAAACACACCCAAATGTGACTTTCCCAAAACACACCCAAATGTGACTTTCCCAAAAAACACTCAAATTTGATTTTCCCAAAACACACCCAAATTTGACTTTCCCAAAACACACCCAAATTTGACTTTCCCAAAACACACCCAAATGTGACTTTCCCTAAACACACCCACATGTGACTTTCCCAAAACACACCCAAATGTGACTTTCCCAAAACACACCCAAATGTGACTTTCCCAAAACACACCCAGATATTGAAATACAAGGCAATAGCTAAGGCACCAATTGGTAAAAGAACTGAGGTGGGATCATAGGTGAGTGCTCAGATGAGAGCATGAAGGGAAGAAGGTAGAGTGAAGGTCGGTTGCTGGTGGTACTCTTGTTCAGAGAGGAATTGCCATAGCATTTTGGTGCTGGACTGCCCATGTGGGCGGGACAAAGACTGATATGTAAATGGATATTTCCCATCTGTGAAAGGTACAGTGAGCAAAAAGCATGTGCTGCAAACTCTCATCTCAGAACAGGTTATCATGCCATGTTCTTTCTGGAGACGAGCGCCTGCTACCTCTTTTGAAATATTTGTAAGGAACTTGGGGTGGGTCACCCTAGGTTACCTGGGGGCAACCAGACGTGCTCTCCCTGCTCACTATGCTCAGAGAGGCTCAGCTTCACCTCACTGATGAGGCCCAACAAGGCTGAAACACGTGTATGGGGTTGCTGGTGGTACTCTTGTTCAGAGAGGAATTGCCATAGCATTTCGGTGCTGGACTGCCCATGTGGGCGGGACAAAGACTGATATGCAAATGGATATTTCCATCTGTGAAAGGTAGAGTGAGCAAAAAGCATGTGCTGCAAACTCTCATCTCAGAACAGGTTATCATGCCATGTTAGTACTGGAGAGGAGCGCCTGCTACCTTTTTTGAAAGAGTGAAGGTCGGTGAAGTGAAAAAAGAAAGGGTAGGCAGAAAGAGGGAAACTAACCAATAGATGGGGAAACGGGACAGTCGTGGAAGTCCAGGTTCATAGTAGAAAAGAGATGGCAACCCCAGGGAGGGTCAGGCTGTTGTATTACCATCCCGGAAAGCATACAGGGAAGCCGACAGTGGCCTTATAAGTGGGCCTTTGAACAACAGGCCTGCTCCCGCCTCCGATGCCACTAATAGGTAGATCAGAGGAAGCCAATGGACAGGTGACTAGGGTAGGCAAGTTGTGCAGCAATACAATCAGGCATCCATTTTAGAAGCGGTTCAAACCCCCTAGGAATGGTAGAACAAAAGCACAAAGGTCGTGCAAATCAGGAGCACTCACAGCTACATGCTGGGCAGGAAACGCGTGCTTCACAGACTCGCTTTCCAAATGGCAGCTGCATTACACACGTGCTCAATACAAAACATTTGCACAGACTTGACATTTTAGTCCCACAAAAATAATGTTCCTTTTTCTTTCAAATTTGTAAGCAAAATCAGTGGGACCAGTGCACGAGAAATGATGGCCACAAAGGCTAGCCAAGAGAATGAGGCGCCAGTGCTGGAACGAGGCAAGAGATTCACAGGAGAACAGCTGTGAATTACAATGACATACAGGAGACGTGGTTGAGGAAGCCGCCCACGTTGGATGGTTTTGACTTGTCTATTGTTCTGGCTGCGAAAGGTGACTTTGGACGTACTTCGGCTGGTTTACTTACAGCAGTAAAACTGGCCAGTAGTTTGAATCTCCTTATACAGTAAACTGTGATCGAATGGATACCCGATCTTTCTTTGGTTGGAAGTGGTACTACCACTAAGATCTCAGTCATAAATGTATATTGGAACCCTGTACTGATTTCTGACGATTCATTCATAGCCCAAATCACTTCCTGCCTATACGACTTCTATATAAACCAGGAGTCCACTTATATCAACTGTGGCGACCTCAACATCCCTGACCTCGTTCAAGCGAAACAGGTCCAATCATAGAATTACAATGACCCAAAGCAAGTGAGACGGGACATGTGGAACACACTCATGGACTCAAGAGAAATGCATCTCCTTAACAGAAACTACACGGGAGATGTTCCCGCTCAGCCGACATGGCAAGGCATGGATTCTACTTCCATACTAGATTACATCTATGTGTCTGCTAATTTTCTTCCTTTGGTGCATAGTTTTCAGGTAATTAAAACACCTCAGAGCGACCACAATCTTCTTCTCTTGGAAAGGCGAAGACCTGGACTATACACCAATTGTGGTCGACTCTTGTAACAAGGATCTACGCTTCAAGATGTCATCGGCAAAAATTTTAGTTTTATCCTCTACCTTTGTGAAAATTACATCTATGGTTGAATATTCCCTGTTGCTGGAGGAATTCGGCATCAATCCTAAAAGCAAAGGGTTTGCCACAAAGAACGGTAATCATGCGTTTGACCCAGTGCTGGTGACTAAAAGAAGACCGGTTCGAAAACTGTGGCGAATTGCAAAGAAAACCAAATCAACCAGGGACTTTCACGAGGCCAGGCTGGCTCAGCTACAAAAATTGGCTTTGCTTGTCTAAATATGAAAGGCACCAGAATAACACTGAGTCATTGTTGAAAACCCTGGTTGGTAAAGATCCCTGTGCTTTCTGGTCTCTCATTAAAATGGACGAAGTCTCTCCAAAGGCAGATCAATCCAACCTCATACGCGAGGACATGTGGATCAATCACTAAGCCAGGCTATATACCTCGACCATGGCTAGAGCCGTCGCAGAGTCCTACTCAAAGAACCCGGGTCCATGGGTTACGAATTCTAACATCCACGAAATCATGGATCGAATTAAGAGATTAAAGATCTCCCGTGCCCCGGGCCCTGATGGCCTAAAGAACGTTATGCTCAGGGAGTACTCAGAAGATTGGGCTTCCTTTATAGCCACTTTATTTGGCCAGATTGCCATAAGTCAACAAGTGTCGAGTTCACGGAGGAGAGCGATAGTGGTCCGATCCACAAAAAAGGGGATCGGAAGGATCCAAAGAACTATCACCCTATCGCTCTCCTCCGCGTCATCGGCAAACTGTTTGGCTTCTAGATCATTTCCATGGCTGGTGTAGGTCCATTGATAGCTACAATCGTTTTCAATGTGGCTTTGTGAAGGGTTAGGGTACGGCTGTCAACATCTTTCTACTGCAGGTGTTGAAGGAAACTTCCTGGCGAAGAAAGGCAAACATTTCTATGGTATTCATGGACCTTGTTCAGGCCTTCGACCAGGTAGACCGAGGTCTGCTCTGGTCTAAAATGGAGAATAACTACTGTCCATCAGCTATTTTGGAACCCATCAAGGCCATGCACTCTGACACCGCACTGAGAGTCGGATTAAACCAAGTGGGGCTTCTGTCTCAAGAAATTAAGACCTCGAGAAGTGTGAAAAAGGGGTGCCCAATTGCTCTGGCACTTTTCAATTTTTACCTGGAGGATATGCCCGATGCTTTCCAGTGTATAAGATCATTCCCCCCACCCAAGGTGGGTGGTGCCTTATCTTCCCTGATTGTTATACGTCAATGATGTAGTGCTCATCAACCAGACTCTGGTGGGCCTACAGAGGCAACTCGATGCCCTTCAAAATTTCATCACTCAAAACGGGCTCGAGATCAATAAAGGGAACACCAAAACCATGAGCTTTGGCCTATCTGTCAAACCCAAGAACTGGTCTACATGGCAAATCGGCGGCGGGAAGATCAAGCACGTGGCATCCTTTAAATACCTGGGGTTCTGGTTAAGCAACCTAAGTTCGGAAGCACCTATGTTATCCCATATTGTTGGGAAAATGAAAACGCTACCTTGCCAGGCGTGCGCGATAAATAGGAAATGTGGGCGCGTTTCTATTCTTCCAGTTGTCTGATTTTACAAGGCCAAAGTTATTCCAACGGTAAATTATGGAACCGACGCCATGCTGACCATCTCAGAGCCTTTCTGGTCCCGTCTTGAGGGGATGTTCTGGAAGCGAGTGCTGGTGGTTACACAATCCATACTGATGGCTATTCTCCGCCGAGAATTGGGCCTTTCATTCTTGAGGTGTTCAGTCACCTAGAACAGAATGGCTTTTTTTGGTAAATGTTTTGCCACCTCCAATCTTGGACCTGATTTAAGACGACACAAAGCAGAACGACAATCCATTCCTGCAGGACTGGTCTCAAGATATGACAAGTTGCCTGAACGATATTGGCAGTCGACTTGAACAACTGGTGACGAACCATATGCGAGTGAAAGCTAAATTTAAAAACTTTGATTGGATCCAAACCTTGAAAGAGGCAAGTGGTTACCAACTGGTGGCACATTTACCTTTGGAGGGTTGGAAATTGAACAGCGAACATCCTTACTTGAAACAATTCCCGGACAAGAAAGTAAGGGACCAATTCCTTCGGGCTCGCTTGAACCTATATCCCACAAAGGAGATTCAAGCAATCTGGGGTTTGTCCAAAGAAAACCATTGTCGGTTTTGTAGAAACACCCTTCGAGATTGAAACTTTGGTTCATATCGTGACGGGGTGTCCAGGGCCGAGAGACCTTCGTACAACTTATTTCAGACCTCTCTTTTCTGATTTTACATCCTCAGACCCCTTGGCTTGGTGGAACTTATTGATAGACGGACTGAGACCTAAAAATGTAATTGCACTTGTTCAATTCCTCAAAAGAATATCTTTTGAGACTGGCATAGTGAGCTGATCTAATCTTTGATTTTTTTATTTTCTTCCTCTTTTTGGTTTTAGTAGTTAACTTGTTTTGTTTTAACAGTTATATTTGCTGATTTGAGAAACATTGCAAATTTTATTTTTTTTACTGTGTAATTGCAATAAATAAAAAATGTTTAAAAAAATAGCAGGAGTGGAGGGGGAATAAAAGAGGCGGCAAAGGTTATCACAATTTCCCATGAGCAGTTCACCTGCAACCCCCTTTCATGACCTTGGTCATGCAGCTCTCCAAACCCCCGTGAATCCAGGGCCTCTGCGGCCTACTAAGACTCCAAGTAGGTGAAACCTGCAGTCTGCGATGTATCCACAATAAACCCCTTATTTCTCAATGCCCTAAATGTGTCTGCAATCTAAACCATTGTTAAATTCCCACATGTTAGTTTCCCCCTCAATTAACTCCTCTCTCGCATGCATAAAGCTCCCCTCTACACACTTCTCAGCGATACAAATTGTACATTGCACAACACATTGTATCCATGCTACTGCTCCTCATGTTGCTGCCTACTGAGACTCTAAAACACAAAGTAACACTCATTTCAATTCTTCTAACTCTATTGAACACATATTTAAGGGCCGCCTCACATCTAACCCAGCCGCACCTGGCCCAGTACAATTTATGTATAAACCTCTTTCTCTGTTAGGACCTAAAATGTCTACCCCAAGAGGAGATATTTAAACCTCTGTACCACTGTGTGGGACTCTGGTCTAGGGTCTGCACCTATGACTCCCTTTTGTTTGAGAGCAGGGATTGGTTAGTGTTTCCACCCCCAGCTGGATTCAGTTGAGCCCACGGGGGCCGGTCTAAACCTATAAGAAGCCTGGTGGTAATCTTGGATTTCATATGTGTTTGGAAGGGTTGAGAGAGCTGACTGTGGAAGAACCCTTTTTATGTTGCTGTTGTGCTGGTAAGTGCAGTGAAGGGGTTCTGGAGCTGTTGCTAGCATTGTTTGTGTTTTTCAGGGTGTGTGCAGTTATTTTGCGGTTTTGCCAATTTTGCAAGCGAGTCAGTGGACTTTGCGAGTGGGTCCGCAGTCCCATACGGGTCCACAAACCTTGCGGGATACCCTAAAAAGTCAATTTGTGGTGGTCCTATAAATCATGCTCTTGGAGGTTCTGAATGTAAGGCCGGGTTCCATGGGTCTTTTGCTTGGGAAGGGCGTTTGCTGGTTCTTTGTGACTGGCCCCTGCAATTTGGCCGATCCAAGCCCATCATCCACTCTGTCGGGGGCAACCGACTCCTTGGATATCTTTGCTGATAGTTTGGAGAGCCAGGCAGGGCACTTAGTCACACTCCTTAGAAATGGATTCCGGGAATGTGTTCATGAGTTGTGAGTACGGATTGACACAATATCCTACGGGACCGTACTTCAGGGATGGGCTGTGGGCGTGAGCTGCAGATAGAGATGGGCACATAGTGCTGCATGGCCTTGCTTCATGGGTGGAATACGGCGTCACAGATGGCCTCATGAACACACCAACTCTCCAGGACGTTCCAGGTGTTTTATTGAAATGCTTGAGAAGAGGCTCACTAAGGGCCGTTTCCCCTCTCTCTCTCTCATCTCACATGGGCTTTTCCCTCCCTAGCACAACATCCCTTTACGCCAAGGCGGTCACTTGAGATTGGTATCCCTAACTATCTAACTTCTGATTGGCTGGTTATGATGCCATAAAGGGGAACACTGTGGACTCTCTCTGGGGCCTTCTAGACAGATCCTATCCAGGGGTCCCACAAGAATACCAATGGTCTTCCCAGCAGGTGTGAGTCCATTTCAGTTGCCCAGATTTCACTTGGGCTTTCCTCTCATGCCCTTATACGCTTCCCCTCATCTCTCTGTCTCCTTTCCCTCCTACTCTCCTCTTTGTTCTTTCTCCCAATGTTCCCTTTCGAAGGGATTGTGTCCTCCGACGTATTCCTCATCTTAGATATCTCCTTCCAGCTCTGCTGGCCTCGGAAATTTTTTTCTCTAGAGGGCGCTGCGCGTCGACGTCCTCCGAGTCGATGTCCCTCGACAGCCGCCGTATCGACGCTCGACGTCATCCTGCCTATAAAGGCCGCGCGCAGCGTCCGTTGCTCAGTTCCGTTTTTCCGCGCTTACTCAGTGCCTCGGAATACCGTTGCTCAGTTCTTAGTCAGATAATCCTATTTACCTCGAGTTATTCGATCCGTACTCGATGGCTTCCTCGTCGGAACCGACAACTCCTCGATCCGGCTTCAAAACATGTTGAGATTGTGGGAAAAAGATGTCGTTGACCGATCCTCACAGAATTTGTCTGTGGTGCTTGGGAGCTGAACACCATTGTTCGGAATGCGAGGACTGTATGTCCATGACAGCTAAGGCCCTGAAGGAGCGTAGGGGGAAGCTGGAGAAAGGTAAGACTTTTAAAGCTTCTTCTTCGTCGACGAAGTCGAGACATTCGTCTCCTCGTCACCATTCGCGCTCAAGGTCTCGGAGTGGGTCTCATCACTCCTCGAGATCGAAGCACTCGAAGAGGAGACGTCGAAGATCCCCTTCTCCGTCTTCCTCTTCCTCTGTTTCACCAGAAAGAATCCCTTGCCCCACGAAACATAGTTCCCGGGCTGAATGGGAGGAATTCCGAAAGAATATGATGAGCGTCTTCGAGAAAGCGGCCTCGACCCCCTCGAAGACTGCCGAAAGACCCGAAGGTCAAAAACGACGCGAGTCGCAGTACCCGGCGAAAGAAACCTCTCGAGCGCGTTTCGAACCCTCGAGCAGGACTATGACCTCCAAACCTTCCTCGAAGGTTCCGTCGACGAAGGTTCCGTCGACGCCGTCGGCGAAGGTCCCGTCGACGTCGAGGTCGATGTCTTCGACGCCGTTGTCGAGGGGACCTTCGACACACGGGTCTGTCGACTCGACGCCGGCCTCGACACCGGCGTCGACGCCAAGAAAAGTCACGGTTACCACACATCCAGTGACTATCCCCAGGCCCTCGACGTCGATGGCGTCGATATTGTCGAGTAGAATTCCAATTCTGTCGAGGTCCTCGAGGCCTCCACCTCTGTTTTCGACGCCACGCTCGAAGCCTTCGACGTCGGCGTCGACGACATCGACGCTTTCGAGGCCAATAATGACAAGTTCGGCACCCTCTGCCTTGGAAATGGGATTTACTCCCTTTATGAGTTCAGAACAATTGAGAACTATATCCTCAATTTTAGAAGAGGGTGATTTGTCTGAACAAGACACATTTGAGTTACAGGGACCTGTAACCCCAGTTAGAGAGGAATTTTCCTCTGAAGAGCGCAGATTAAAGGATCTTCATGATTCTTTACATGAGGCAAGTGGGTTAGACACTTCCCCTGAGGTGGAGTTTGCTAAACCAGACCCGGGGGAGCATGCTGAAACCCCCTACAGAGCCTTAATGGCCAGGATTACAGAGTTCATGGGGTGGTCTGCACCTTCACAATCTTTCCAACAAGATGACCTCACGGATATTCTTGACAAAGGCCCACAAGAGGATCCTGTGGTGCCCTTTCATAAAGCTCTTCAGAGAAAGATCATGACAAACTGGGAAACCCCAGATGTAATACCAGCAGTAAATAAAAAACTGTCTGCAAAGTACAGGGTATCTTCCACAGACCCAGAGTTTTTGTCTAAACACCCATCCCCAGAAAGTCTGGTGGTACAAGCAGCATCCTCTACCGATGTCAAGACGGCTTATCCTACAGTCCCACAGGACAGGGACGATAAAAAATATGATGCTATGGCAAAGAAAGTCTTTTCAGCATGTAGCATGGCGTTAAAGTCTGTTAACGCTACTTGCACCCTTGCTAGGTTCAGCCATACACTTTGGGAGTGTGCTTCTACAGCGGCTGACTGCATCCCGGAGGGAGAAGAAAGGGATGCGTTCCTGAATATTATACAGGACGGTAAAGACGCTATGTGCGAATCCCTCCAGACGGGCATTGATTCGGCTGACAGTATCAGCAGAGCAATGGCGGCAAGTACATCAACCAGGAGATTCGCTTGGTTGAGAAAGTCGGGTTTTGCCCCAGATGTGCAAGCCAGGCTCTTGAACATGCCATTTGATGGCTCTTCTTTGTTCGGGAAAAAGGCGGATGACAGTTTAGAGAAACTGCAAACTTCAAAAGCTGCAGCAAAATCCCTAGGAACTGCAATCCGTCAGACTCCTTTTCGTCCCACTGGAACCTCTGCGAGGGGCAAGTCCTTTCGCTTCTACTCCGCATTCGGAAGAGGTAGAGGACGACCGGCTCAAAGGGGTCAAAGAAGAACTACCCGAGGTGGACGGGGTAGATATTCTAAAGCCGCAGCAACAGCAGGTGCCTCTTTACCATCGGCATCTGCATCAGCCGCCCCAAAACCACTCTGAGGACTCCCCTCACAGGACACCTGTAGGAGGCAGGTTGACTCAACATCTGACGGTATGGCAGGCTATCACGTCAGATGCTTGGGCATTGGAAACAGTCGGCCAAGGTTACTGCCTGCCTTTCCTACGTATACCTCAGAGTCATCCACCGGGGATCAGCTCTCAGAAAGCTCCAGATCCGCTCCTCTTGCAGGAAATTTTGGACCTGCTAGAGAAAGGTGCCATAGAACCGGTACCTGTAGCGGAGAGGAACAAGGGCTGGTACTCCCCTTACTTTCTCATTCCGAAGAAAGACGGAGGACTGAGACCCATCTTGGACTTGCGAGAATTGAACAAATTCCTCAGAAAAGACAAATTCAAGATGGTCACACTTTCTCAGATCCTCCAGGCCCTTCAGTTCCAGGACTGGTTGGTATCTCTGGACCTTCAGGACGCTTATTTCCATGTGCCTATCCATCTCAAACACAGGAAATACCTGAGGTTCGCAATTGGCAACTCTCACTATCAATTTCGAGTGCTGCCATTTGGGCTGACCTCCGCCCCGAGGGTCTTCACCAAGTTAATGTCGGTAGTGGCTGCAAGTCGAAGGAGGGAAGGGATTCACGTCTACCCCTACCTGGACGATTGGCTGATCAGGGCTGTTTCTCCGGAACAAGCTCAGATCCAGCTAAATCACGTGTGCCACTTCCTTCACAGACTGGGTTTCTCCCTCAATTTAAAGAAGTCACAAATGATACCATCACAGAGACTCCAGTTCATAGGAGCGATCCTGGATACTTCCCTGGGAAAAGCCTCGCCACCAGAGGTGAGGGCTCAAGATATTCTACAGATGGTTACCAAGTTCCAGCATGCCCAACGTCTCCCAGCCTTCGACTTTTTGAGGTTGCTAGGCCTCATGGCATCCTGCATTTTCCTTGTGCCAGAGGCTCGCCTGAGAATGAGATCCCTCCAGTGGGCACTGAGGACTCAGTGGTCACAATTCTCAGGGAGAATGACAGATCTTCTTCAGGTTCCCGGCAGGGTGGCTCGAGACCTTCAGTGGTGGGCCTGTCAGGAGAACATTCTGAAAGGAGAACAGTTTTGGCAACCCTGGCCGGAGATAACAGTAGTCACGGATGCCTCACTCACGGGGTGGGGAGCCCACGCCAACGACTTGACCATCAGCGGTCGTTGGTCTCCATCGGAGTCCAGACTACACATCAACCTGTTAGAGCTGAGAGCCATCAGACTTGCGCTGAAGGCTTTCCTGCCAGCTGTACAAGGGAAGAACGTCCTGGTAATGACGGACAACACGGTGGCCATGCATTACCTCAACAAAAGAGGAGGCGTAGGATCACTACCCCTGTGCAGAGAGGCGATGCAGCTCTGGTTTTGGGCAATCCAAGAAGGAATCTCTCTATCGGCAGTTCACCTAGCCGGAGAGAAGAACTTGACAGCGGACGCTCTGAGCAGGCAGAACACAGTCTCCCACGAGTGGGAGCTAGCTCAGGAAGTCCTTCAAGAGATCTTCGCCCTTTGGGGAACCCCTCAGGTAGATCTGTTCGCCACCAGCCTAAACAGGAAATGCGACCTGTTCTGCTCAAGGGAATTTCCTCCGAGAGGAGCTCTGGGAGACGCGTTCATAGTGGACTGGGAGTTTCCGCTTCTGTACGCGTTCCCACCGGTCCCTGTCATTCCTCAAATGATCAGGAGGTTGAGAAGATTCCGGCGAACCATGATCCTAATTGCCCCGGATTGGGCCAGGAGAACGTGGTACCCGGACCTTCTAGACTTGTCCATCTGCCCTCCAATTCGACTTCCACTCAGAGAGAACCTACTCTCACAGAAGGGAGGTCAGGTTCTCCATCCAGACATCAAAACCCTCAACCTTCACGCTTGGCTTCTGAACGGCTGAGGTACAAGGATTGGGACCTCCCTGATGATGTTATGGAGGTGTTGCTTTTGGCAAGGAGGCCAGCAACAAAGTCTTTATACCGCTGCCGTTGGAACAGATTTTGCAGCTGGTGTAGAGAACAGAATATCGACCCATTTTCATGTGGTACACCAATGATTTTGTCCTTCCTACTATATTTGGCAAATTCAGGCCTTCAAGTTGGCACCATTAAGGGCTATCTCGCAGCGCTATCCATCTTTAAGCGTACTGCGGAAGAACCATCCTATTTCAAATTACCCTTGGTAATACAGTTTCTAAAGGGGTTAACCAATGTTTATCCCCCAAGACCATTCCAAGTTCCCCTATGGGATTTAAACTTAGTACTAACTTTCCTGATGGGTACACCTTTTCGAACCTCTCCATTCTTGTTCGTTAAGATTCCTTACCCTTAAAACTGTTTTATTAATAGCACTTACATCTGCTAGAAGGGTGAGCGAATTACAAGCTCTTTCTTGTAAACCCCCTCATACAATCTTTCACAAAGACAAAGTTGTCCTGCAAGTGAAGCCTAATTTCCTCCCAAAGGTGGTTTCTGAATTCCATATCACTCAGAAGATTACCCTACCATCTTTCTATCCTCCTCCTCACCCGGGGAAAGAGGAAGAGAGGTTACACAGACTAGACCCTAGGAGGGCTTTAAGTTTTTACATTAGTAGACTTGCCAGGATAAGACAGGCAGACCAGCTGTTTGTAGGTTACACAGGTCACAAGCTGGGGTTACCAATAACTAAGCAGACCATTTCCAGATGGATCATTCTAGCCATTCTGGAATGTTATAAACTGGCAGGGAAAGAGCCCCCTCAAAACCTTAGGGCTCATTCGACCAGAGGTATTGCAGCTTCATCGGCCCTCAAAAGAGGCGTGCCGGTTAAAGACATATGTGCGGCCGCTACATGGTCGTCTGTCCATACCTTTACACGATTTTACAATCTGGATTCCTCCTCCAGTCAAGAGACTAGGTTTGGAAGGGCTGTACTGCATTCTATTCATCAATAGAAGACAGCGTGAAGTCAGTACTCCCTCCTCCGAATATAGAATACTGCTATGGGAGCCTATCTAAGATGAGGAATACGTCGGAGGACACAATCCCTTTGAAGAACAAGTTACTTCTTACCTTGTAACGTTCTTTCGACGGGATGTTCCTCCGACGTATTCCTCATCGACCCTCCCATCCATCCCCGCAGTTCTACTTCCCTTGTTGTTGCAGCTTACGCTCCTTCAGGGTGATTAGTCTAGTCCAGACAGTAATACTGTGGGCTACAAAACGGAACTGAGCAACGGACGCTGCGCGCGGCCTTTATAGGCAGGATGATGTCGAGCGTCGATACGGCGGCTGTCGAGGGACATCGACTCGGAGGACGTCGACGCGCAGCGCCCTCTAGAGAAAAATTTTTCCGAGGCCAGCAGAGCTGGAAGGAGATATCTAAGATGAGGAATACGTCGGAGGAACATCCCGTCGAAAGAACGTTACAAGGTAAGAAGTAACTTGTTCTTCTTTCTCACTCTCTCTCTCCTGCCCCTCCAATGTTTCTCTCTTTGTCCTCTATTCCTACTTACTGCTACTCCCTACTACTCTCAACTCCAACTACTCTCCATTACTCTCTCCACTCGCTTCGCCACACTCCTAATACTCCACTACTTTTTCACACTCTCTCCACTAGTCTCTCCGCCCAACACTTTCCTCTCTCTCCTACTACACTACACTCTTCTCCTACTGCAGTACTCTCCTCCCGCTACACTACACTCTCCTCCTGCTGCAGTACTCTCCTCCTGCTACACTACACTCTCCTCCTGCTGCAGTACTCGCCTCCCGCTACACTACACTCTCCTCCTGCTGCAGTAATCTCCTCCCGCTACATTGCACTATGCTCCCACTCCTTCCCGTTGCCCTCCTTTCACTCTGTCACGTTTCCCAACCCCCTCACACCTTCTACCCTCTCCCTTCGTCTCACCCACTAACCTTACATGCACTCACAGCCAACTAACACTTTCGCTCACCAGCCAATAGCGCACCTTGCATGTCCCTTCACTAATTCTCCTCCACGCTTCGCTGCACCGTCATTTCAAGGTGTGCGTCCGCGTTGAAGAGAGCGTCTAGATTGCCAGTAGGACTTGCGTGGTGCTCCACTGCATCCCTGCTTGCTGCTGTCTCCCCTCCCCTGTGATCACTGGAATCGGAGCTCCACCACAAAGACTTCTGGTAGCTGTAGTCCTATGGGACATAAAGAGAAACACGTGCCAATATGTTGCACAGCAGGTGTGGGACAAGCAGAAATTATATTTGGTGCATTCAAACAGGCACATGTAGACGGGACTCCCTCAGCCAGCATCTGGGGCAGGACTGGCTCTGCCAAGTACCCTGGTAGGTGTCCTGCTCCAGGTTGAGAGGGGGTCCCCGTCGCCTCCTGCCAGGATCAGAACCCTGACCCTGTCCCAATGGGCACATGCTCTGGGTAGGGGTTGGCACATGGCCCTCATATGCCTTTGTTCAGGGGTGTTCAATAAACTGTGGTTATTAATTTACACAAGACCCTGAACATGTTTCTTCTTTGTAGGCAGATGGCCAGGACATGCGTCGCTCACAAATCTCGTCTGTTTTGTAGGTGATGGACTTGCTGCATGCCAGGGGACCACGAATGGTGGTGATCACCAGCTCTGACCTGCCCGCCTCCTTGGGTGAAGACTACCTGATGGCTCTGGGTAGCCAGAGGAAAAGTATGTGCCTCAACGCCTGGCCCCAAGCCCCCACCTTGGAGTTTCCCTTCCATCTCCCTACTTGCGCACGTGCCAGCTGTGTGTTACTTGTGCACTGCCTCCTATTTGGTTTTACTTACTGCATGGAGTGCTTTATAAATAAGAAAGCTGTGGCCAGCAGCTGAGCACTGTCTGACCAATTACTGTGCTCCTTCATTGGTTTGTATAGTGTGTAGGGATTTCTGTGGACATTTCTGGGAACAGTACATCACAGCACTGAGAGGGTTATATAATGCAGGGCGGGGTTATGAAGGTGTATGGGAGACACACCCCCTTGCCCGGCCCAAGTTGTTCTGATCATAATATCACTCATAAGCAGGATTGGCGCCTTGAAGCAGTGTCGTTTATCACTGGGTACCTTCACGAAATCAAGGATTAATAATTCAAAAAAAGAAACACTAATCATACTATCCACCTGCCCAAGTCTGACCCCTGCCCTCAAACTGCCCCTTGCCCACCTCCCATTCCACTGTAAATGTTTGCCTTTTGTGCGCGGGGCTCCCACAGGCTAGCGCCATTCATTTATGTGACCTTCCTCTCTTTTAGTGGTTGTTGTAGCTTTGTAGATGGTTTATAAATCATCCTTAAACCAGGGCATAGGTCACACCCTACATCTGCAGGTTGAAGGCAATAGCCCGCTGGATGGGCCTTCGTTTCTTAAGCTTGGCCTAATCTCAAACTGAGCTCTGTGTGATGGGCTAGCCCCCTTGGCCTTTTGGTCTCCCCCCTTGTGTAGTGTAGTCTGGTCTGTTTTCCTGTGTGACGGAACCCACGGGGTCTCTCATTTGTCCTCTGTCTCCACCATACGGCGAGTCTGTACTTGGGACCACCAGCCTGTCTGATGATCCAGCTGCACGTCTACTGTCGAATCTTGCACATCACAAGCATAGTGCGCCCACACAGCAGTCACACTAATGGCTGCCTGTCCCTAGGAGGGTGAGGCTATCTTTATCATAAATATGCTGCTCCCTTTCATGTCTGATTGTGTGGTTCTCCACAGTCATTTTTCAGACTCTAAGGTTCTATGGATGAAGACTGGCAGCCGTGTGATTCTCAGCTCAGGCACCAGTGCTCCGGAATAGACTGCCCTTGACCTCTGAGGCCCCCTGTATCACACCACTCACAGTTATGATGCACAGCAGAATAGTGCCAAGAGGCCATTCCTCGTAGCAGTCTCTTACAAGAAAACGACATTGCCAGTAGCAGAGGAATCCAGAGGTCCAGATGGCAGAGCGATGTACACAACATTGGCAGCAGCAGAGGAATCCAGAGGTCCAGATGGCAGAGCGATGTATACAACATTGCCAGTAGCAGGGGAATCCAGGGGTCCAGATGGCAGAGCAATGTACACAACATTGCCAGTAGCAGAGGAATCCAGAGGTCCAGATGCCAGAGCGGTGTACACAACATTGCCAGTAGCAGAGGAATCCAGAGGTCCAGATGGCGCAGCGATGTACAGAACATTGCCAGCAGCAGAGGAATCCAGAGGTCCAGATGGCAGAGCGATGTACACAACATTGCCAGCAGCAGAGGAATCCACAGGTCCAGATGGCAGAGCAATGTACACAACATTGCCAGCAGCAGAGGAATCCATAGGTCCAGATGGCAGAGCGATGTACACAACATTGCCAGTAGCAGAGTAATCCAGAGGTCCAGATGGCAGAGCGATGTTCACAACATTGCCAGTAGCAGAGGAATCCAGAGGTCCAGATGGCAGAGCGATATACACAACATTGCCAGTAGCAGAGGAATCCAGAGGTCCAGATGCCAGAGCGGTGTACACAACATTGCCAGTAGCAGAGGAATCCAGAGGTCCAGATGCTAGAGCGATGTACACAACATTGCCAGTAGCAGAGGAATCCAGAGGTCCAGATGGCAGAGCGATGTACACAAAATTGCCAGCAGCAGAGGAATCCAGAGGTCCAGATGGCAGAACGGTGTACACAACATTGCCAGCAGCAGAAGAATCCAGAGGTCCAGATGCCAGAGCTGTGTACACAACATTGCCAGCAGCAGAGGAATCCAGAGGTCCAGATGGCAGAGCGATGTACACAACATTGCCAGCAGCAGAGGAAATCAGAGGTCCAGATGGCAGAGCGATGTACACAACATTGCCAGTAGCAGAAGAATCCAGAGGTCCAGATGGCAGAACGGTGTACACAACATTGCCAGCAGCAGAAGAACCCAGAGGTCCAGATGGCAGAACGGTGTACACAACATTGCCAGCAGCAGAAGAACCCAGAGGTCGAGATGGCAGAGCGGTGTACACAACATTGGCAGCAGCAGAGGAATCCAGAGGTCCAGGTGGCAGAGCGATGTACACAACATTGCCAGTAGCAGAGGAATCCAGAGGTCCAGATGGCAGAGCGATGTACACAACATTGCCAGTAGCAGAGGACTCCAGAGGTCCAGATGGCAGAGCGATGTACACAACATTGCCAGTAGCAGAGGAATCCAGAGGTCCAGATAGCAGAGCGATGTACACAACATTGCCAGTAGCAGAGAAATCCAGAGGTCCAGATGGCAGAGCGATGTACACAACATTGCCAGTAGCAGAGGAATCCAGAGGTCCAGATGGCAGAGCGATGTACACAACATTGCCAGTAGCAGAGGACTCCAGAGGTCCAGATGGCAGAGCGATGTACACAACATTGCCAGCAGCAGAGGAATCCAGAGGTCCAGATGGCAGAGCGATGTACACAACATTGCCAGCAGCAGAGGAATCCAGAGGTCCAGATAGCAGAGCGATGTACACAACATTGCCAGTAGCAGAGGACTCCAGAGGTCCAGAGGTCCAGATGGCAGAGCGATGTACACAACATTGCCAGTAGCAGAGGACTCCAGAGGTCCAGATGGCAGAGCGATGTACACAACATTGCCAGTAGCAGAGGACGCCAGAGGTCCAGATGGCAGAGCGATGTACACAACATTGCCAGTAGCAGGGGAATCCAGGGGTCCAGATGGCAGAGCGATGTACACAACATTGCCAGCAGCAGAGGAATCCAGAGGTCCAGATGGCAGAGCGATGTACACAACATTGCCAGCAGCAGAGGAATCCAGAGGTCCAGATAGCAGAGCGATGTACACAACATTGCCAGTAGCAGAGGACTCCAGAGGTCCAGATGGCAGAGCGATGTACACAACATTGCCAGTAGCAGAGGACTCCAGAGGTCCAGATGGCAGAGCGATGTACACAACATTGCCAGTAGCAGAGGACTCCAGAGGTCCAGATGGCAGAGCGATGTACACAACATTGCCAGTAGTAGATGACTCCAGAGGACCAGATGGCAGAGCGATGTACACAACATTGCCAGTAGCAGAGGAATCCAGAGGTCCAGATGGCAGAGCGATGTACACAACATTGCCAGTAGCAGAGGACTGCAGAGGTCCAGATGGCAGAGCGATGTACACAACATTGCCAGTAGTAGATGAATCCAGAGGTCCAGATGGCAGAGTGATATACACAACATTGCATCAATATTGACCAGAGGATGAAGGGATCAGTGAAAGGTGCGAAAAGGGGTCTGGTGGCTGTTTGAGACACGCAGCGAGATTCCTGGTGGCGTGACAGCCACTGTGTGGTCTTTGTGGTGGGAGTGGTTGTTTTGCTTCACAGGTTCCCAGAGGCCTCCATATGGTACAGCCAATGGGTGATAGATCGCAGAGTCTTTTACTGGAGCTGCCGGCGTGCCAGAGGCGATCCGTATTTGGCGCAGTGTGAGCACCAGGATCTATTGATCTCTCGCGTGTAATCTGGCCGAGATAATGACGACCACTAACACACTCGTCTGGTAATGGAGGCTATTAGGTAGAGCGTTGTTGACGATTTCTCACTCATTTCCCTCCAATCTTAGGCTCGTGGTGCTGTTTGTCCCGCCCAGTGGGTCAGAAGAATAAAGGAGGTTCTAGGGCCTTTTCAATGTTCCATTTCAAAACTTGGAGCCGCTTATGAAGTCTGTCGGCGTGGATGTCACTCTGGCACAGATCAGAGAGTGCTTCACGTTTTGAACTGTTGATCATCTGTCAAGGTGTTTGGGGCGAGGTCTTCAAGAGAGCAGGTTCTTGGAAGTACACTACTTCATGTGATTTGCACATGCTGTGAATACAATCTAGGCCCCCTCCTCCCCCTTTGCAGAGAGTTCTTCTGCATTCATAGATTGAGGTATGTCACAAGGTGATCAACAGAACACCCACAATTACACACAAACATAGGATTATGTGAGGGATCAGTAATGCGAGGCAGACAACGGCTTTTGGTTTTCTCAAAATTACACATTTTATTAAAGAAAACGGTTTCAAATAAATCCTCACTAATCCTACTCTATCCTACTCTATCCTACTCTATCCTACTCTATCAGGGAATTCCCTAACTGGTCTAAAGGCGAAGGGAATAACTCTTAACATAAACAAACTGGCCCTCACACTAAGCAACAAAACATTCAAAGTAAACAATACACAACATTGCCAAGGTGCTAACGAAACCTTAAAACATATGGTTCTGTTGTGTACACATCTTGGAACATTGAGAACGAGGTATCTGGGCACCTGCATGAAAGACTTTATTCTAACGCATGTCGACAGCTCGTGGTATAAACTCAGCAAGGGACAAAATTGCGGTCTGATTTTTGCACTAACAAAAATGTTGCAAGAGATATTTACAGTGGATACATGGGAAAGAAAACAACATATGTATATATATATATAAGCTTAATGCATGAAAAATAATGGACTGCTAAGAGAAGGGGGGTAGAGGCTATTCAAGATTAGAATGCAAATCCCCCATCCTGACATGTATTTTGAACTGATCTTTTATTCACTTAATGCAACTCTTTCTTATTTGGGTAGTTTCACAAGTTAACACAATCTTGTTCTGTCCTTCTGCCACTTTCTTACACTGATAATGTTATAAGGGCAGAATCTAAGATGTGGTGTCTCTCGCTTTTATAGTTTTTGTCATTCTCTAGTCTTACTTCTTTTCTTTTTTCTTTTTTCTCTCCTTTCTCTTCTTTCTTGCTTTTGTGTCCATTGTAATTCTGTTTTAAATTTTGTCTACGATGTGGCAAAGGTTTGAAATAAACTACAAGCAAATAAAATAAAAAAAATTAGAAAAAATGAACACCATTAAAGAGTTAACAACAAATAACCAGCAATTTGGATAGCCTTCACCTGTCCAGAGTCAATTTCCCCAAATGTTCAAAAGGAAAAGTAAAGTCTTGAACCAGTTCTTATAAGTTACACATGCAACAAAAATCCACTAGTAACAGTTCTTCAGCTTTCAGTTCAAATGATCCCCTTCCAATTCCAGGCAAGAAAATAGCACCAATGTTAATCCTGGATATCTTCTTTCCAAGATAGTTTTGCCACAGTTGAAAGAATAGATTGAAAAGTTCACAAATGGTTATGGCAAAACAGAAACGTGATGGCTGGAAGGTTTTGAATGAATCATAACCACGGGCAAAGCTCTGGGCAACCCTCCAGACCATCGTTTTTCAGCCTGCCAAGCCATTACAAAAGGGGAAAATCCATATGCAAATCAGGCTTGGTCCTACTCCAAAAGGAGCAGTCCAGCCCGAACTGCTAGGTCACATCCCTTCTGCATGAGACCACAAGCATCCCCAGACATGTTTCAGCCTTGTTGGGCATCATCAGTGAGGAGTAGCTTGGGTCTCTAGGCCCGGCAGACTCGGGACCCACGTCTGGGCATACCCGTCCCACTCGGGGTGACTTTAGCAAAACAGAAACGTGATGGCTGGAAGGTTTTGAATGAATCATAACCACGGGCAAAGCTCTGGGCAACCCTCCAGACCATCGTTTTTCAGCCTGCCAAGCCATTACAAAAGGGGAAAATCCATATGCAAATCAGGCTTGGTCCTACCCCAAAAGGAGCAGTCCAGCCCGAACTGCTAGGTCACATCCCTTCTGCATGAGACCACAAGCATCCCCAGACATGTTTCAGCCTTGTTGGGCATCATCAGTGAGGAGTAGCTTGGGTCTCTAGGCCCGGCAGACTCGGGACCCACGTCTGGGCATACCCGTCCCACTCGGGGTGACTTTAGCAAAACAGAAACGTGATGGCTGGAAGGTTTTGAATGAATCATAACCACGGGCAAAGCTCTGGGCAACCCTCCAGACCATCGTTTTTCAGCCTGCCAAGCCATTACAAAAGGGGAAAATCCATATGCAAATCAGGCTTGGTCCTACCCCAAAAGGAGCAGTCCAGCCCGAACTGCTAGGTCACATCCCTTCTGCATGAGACCACAAGCATCCCCAGACATGTTTCAGCCTTGTTGGGCATCATCAGTGAGGAGTAGCTTGGGTCTCTAGGCCCGGCAGACTCGGGACCCACGTCTGGGCATACCCGTCCCACTCGGGGTGACTTTAGCAAAACAGAAACGTGATGGCTGGAAGGTTTTGAATGAATCATAACCACGGGCAAAGCTCTGGGCAACCCTCCAGACCATCGTTTTTCAGCCTGCCAAGCCATTACAAAAGGGGAAAATCCATATGCAAATCAGGCTTGGTCCTACCCCAAAAGGAGCAGTCCAGCCCGAACTGCTAGGTCACATCCCTTCTGCATGAGACCACAAGCATCCCCAGACATGTTTCAGCCTTGTTGGGCATCATCAGTGAGGAGTAGCTTGGGTCTCTAGGCCCGGCAGACTCGGGACCCACGTCTGGGCATACCCGTCCCACTCGGGGTGACTTTAGCAAAACAGAAACGTGATGGCTGGAAGGTTTTGAATGAATCATAACCACGGGCAAAGCTCTGGGCAACCCTCCAGACTATCGTTTTTTAGCCTGCCAAGCCATTACAAAAGGGGAAAATCCATATGTAAATCAGGCTTGGTCCTACCCCAAAAGGAGCAGTCCAGCCCGAACTGCTAGGTCACATCCCTTCTGCATGAGACCACAAGCATCCCCAGACATGTTTCAGCCTTGTTGGGCATCATCAGTGAGGAGTAGCTTGGGTCTCTAGGCCCGGCAGACTCGGGACCCACGTCTGGGCATACCCGTCCCACTCGGGGTGACTTTAGCAAAACAGAAACGTGATGGCTGGAAGGTTTTGAATGAATCATAACCACGGGCAAAGCTCTGGGCAACCCTCCAGACCATCGTTTTTCAGCCTGCCAAGCCATTACAAAAGGGGAAAATCCATATGCAAATCAGGCTTGGTCCTACCCCAAAAGGAGCAGTCCAGCCCGAACTGCTAGGTCACATCCCTTCTGCATGAGACCACAAGCATCCCCAGACATGTTTCAGCCTTGTTGGGCATCATCAGTGAGGAGTAGCTTGGGTCTCTGGGCCCGGCAGACTCGGGACCCACGTCTGGGCATACCCGTCCTACTCGGGGTGACTTTAGCAAAACAGAAACGTGATGGCTGGAAGGTTTTGAATGAATCATAACCACGGGCAAAGCTCTGGGCAACCCTCCAGACCATCGTTTTTCAGCCTGCCAAGCCATTACAAAAGAGGAAAATCCATATGCAAATCAGGCTTGGTCCTACCCCAAAAGGAGCAGTCCAGCCCGAACTGCTAGGTCACATCCCTTCTGCATGAGACCACAAGCATCCCCAGACATGTTTCAGCCTTGTTGGGCATCATCAGTGAGGAGTAGCTTGGGTCTCTAGGCCCGGCAGACTCGGGACCCACGTCTGGGCATACCCGTCCCACTCGGGGTGACTTTAGCAAAACAGAAATGGTTATGACCTTTGCAGTGTTTTTTGGTATAATTGTCAGGATTCTTCTTTTTGGATTGTTGCTTTCCTCTTGACAACCACCCTTCTAATACTGTTACCGTGGGAACAGACTCCTTTGTTCCACAGTATGCAACTACCTCAACCAACTTCAATTTAATATCCACTGAGTGTTATACACAACCACAGTTCTGGTATTTCTGCTTCAACTTTATACTTCAGAATTGTTAGGCATTTTAAAGACAAGACTCTGACATCCACGGGTAGGCAAGGCACTCTTCTTTCCTATGCTGAAAGAAAAGGGCAGTCTCTTACTGCCACAGGTATAAACTGCCTTTGCTTCAAGACTGACTTTCTCTCAACTTCAGCAGTCACAGCATTACAGATTATTTGTTCAGTCTTCTTACAAGCACCCAGCTCCCTTGACCAGCTTTATTCGCACCTTCTTGGTTCCAGTACCTACCCTGAAGCTGTATTGCCACACTTTCACCTTCAGATAACAATGTCACACTTGTATCAGAGGACAGTGGACCTTTAACAACTTCGCAGATCAGATGGATCGATTTAAACAGGGTTTGCTTCGCAATAGAAAGGGGAGTTGCATCTTGGCTTGGGTAATTCTTGTTCTTATTAGTACAACTTCTGGGTTTAAAGAATAATTGTTCTTAATGTTACAAGCTTGTCTTCAAAGGAGAAACAGATTTAGGGTATCTAGTGTTTCCATCAAAAAGGTTTCCAACAAAACCGTTTCCATCAAAACCTATCCATCGAAAATATATGCATCAAATGCATATATGTAATGGGTAAAGGGTCATTTTTGTTGGGGTGGGTTTTTAAGGGTAAAAAACGGGAGGTTGGGAGGCGACCAAACCCCCCACCCAAAAATACAAATAAATGCATGCGATGCAAATATTTTCGATGGTTGGGTTTTCGATGCAAAAACTTTTGTTGGAAAGTTTTAGATGGAAAGACCATAAACCCAGATTTAGGCACATGCGACCACTCTTTAAGATAAATATTTAACCTTAAATAACTGCCAGTGATTGTATTCCCACATAATATCACACAAAAACTTTCTAACTCCTGCCGGCAATCACAATTGGCCACACGCGACCCTGCTTTGATGCTGCAAGGACTTGTAACAATTGTGAAAGTCAAGGTTAGAGTTTTCGGAATGTTTTAGCAAGAGGTACCTCTTGTATTGGAGACACACGACCACTCTGGCAACAGTAATAGTTCAACAATGGGGAATGAAATGCTTTTCTTCATACGCAAGCCTGTGGCATTCACTAGAAGTGTGCGTGATAGATTTCCATCGTTAGTAATACTTTTCATAACGACTAACAGCTTGTACTCGGTTTTACTCTTACGCAAGTCAACAGTTACCGTCAAGGTTATCGGAGTGAACTTTAACGCCGAGCTTCACTCACCGGCTCTAGGAACACTGCGGTTGCGGGCTGTTTCACCTGTCTGACTTCTTCCACTTCTATTACGGCTTTGGGCACCCTTTGGACCCACACCCTTCTGCACCACAAGTGTCTCGGTCTGGTCATGCCAACTGGTAGTCTCCTTCACTCCTCTGTCCCTTGGATTTCTTTCTGCTATAGGCTTCTGGCTTCAGCACGGTCACAGCTGTGCAATTACAGCCACTAGGAGCACCTAGGAAAACCTCCACCCTCAACACGTCTTTCTAAGTGCAGTCACAGCAACACAGGATTTGTGAACACAGGGCACTCTCAGAACTTGCAGGTGAAATCTGCTGTCCCCACATCCCGGCGTCCCTTAAGTGTTCACACTTCCTCATGAATTGCCAGCCCTGTGCTCTTCTACTTCTGCTACTATTGCCAGCCTTCCAATTCCTGCTCCAGCTCCTTCCTTCTTCCCTCTCCTGCTGCAGCCTTTTATACATCGTAGGCTGCAAACCATTAATGTCAATTGCCTGACCCTCGTAACAGCGGTTAGGCATTATTGCCTGTCCTCTACATCTACATGCTTCGTCAGCCCTCTTCTTCCTCTCAGTCACTATAGGATTCTGGGACATGTAGTTCACTTTCTTACTGTTGGGTTTTCTACTTCATGTGTGTTTTTAAGGGTAAATTCAATTCCCTTACTAATTTCAACATAGGGGCTGTAGGTTTTAACTTTGTTAGAGGAAGATGATTTATAGAAGACATGTTCACTATTCCTGGAAGTGTAACTTTGGTACTGAGGAGGGCATTTGATTTTGGGGATAACAAAGATTCTTTCTTTTGGTATAATATGCTTTGGTGTTACAACCTTAGGGTTCATCACCTTTGATTGAATAGGAGGTTGAAAGACATTAACATGACACTAAGCCTTAACCTCTTCTGGCATAGTGGTAAGAATCTCCCTGTCAGTGGAAAAATACTGTGGGCCTCATTACGAGTCACCCGGTATGGAAATAACGGTGGCGTTAAACCCGCCGCGACCACCGTTGTTTCCATACCGGGTGATCTCGAGTCATGCAGGCGGAGGTGTCATTCCCGCCAGGTCTGACCTGGCGGGTTTAACACTGCCCGCCTGCAGGCGGACGTGAACACCGGCACCATCACGAGATGGTGCCAGTGTTTCCATGGTCCCCATTCCCATTGAGTCCTATTGGACTCAATGGAAATGGGGATTTACCGAATTCTGCCTCCGTAATTCCTGAGTCACCAGGGTTGTAATGCCCCGGTAATTCCGGGAATCACAGAGGCGGAATGGTAATACGAGTCCGGCGGTAACCGAGCCAGAAAAACCGGCAGGTTACCGCCGGACTCGTAATGAGGCCCTGTGTCTCATCCCATGGAATCCCCTCACTACCCTGGGCCCTGTCTCCACCCAGGGGATCCTGCCGCAGTACACAACCCCCAGTGTTTGGATCAGGAAGCGTCTGCCTCGGCTGGCCACCTGGGAGGAGACTCTAGGCAAGGCTTCAGTGAGGGATCCGCAGGATTCTTCACACAAGCTATGGCCACCAGGGCTTAACCGCAGAAAATAGTGAACGGGAACCTTTTTCTAAAGCACTAATGTTTGGATCGTGTCCACACAAGTCTCCCGGGGTGTGTGCCTTTGTCTTTACCCTGTCCCTAAGTCTGTAGGGATGGCCGTAGAACTGCTACCAGGGAAAGCGCTGTATCATACCCCTCTTGTCCCATGGGTTTTCCCAGGGCAAGATCTGTAGGTTCCCCTCTTGCTCCAGGGGCTATTCTTAGTGTTTAGGGACGGAATCGCCCCCACCGGTGTACTCAGTAGGAGTTTGTCTACCCATTCACTCGGATTGAACACTTGTTTAGTTGTGTTGGTGGGTCTGCAGCTCCATCAAGGCTTTTTGATCTAGACTTCCATATAAGCCTTACGCTTTCTACAGCGTGGCAGATATGACTTACCCACCTCCTGCTGCTTAACGCTGTCTCAGTGCGCCGATTAGCTTTGCCACGTTCTGCTTCTAAGCTTTTCAGAGTTCTCTCTGCCATATTTAGCTTGGCTGCCTCCTGCTTCACACCGCTCGCTTTGTGTGGCCTGTCTGGCTTGGAGCCTCCCACATCTTCGCCCTCTTTTAGGCCTGTTTCGCTGCCACAACTTGTGTTTCTTACTCCCTCTCAGTGCAACATATTTTACTTGTCCACTTCCTGCTTCTTAGCTGCTTATAAACTTTTTTGTGTGTTTTTTCTGTTTGCTTGTCCGTCTCCTGCCTCCTAGCTATCTCTCTCTCTTTCTGTAGCCTATTTGGCGTGGCCACCTGCCATTTTCTAGCTCTGTGTGTGGCGTATTCTGTTTCTTAGCTCACTCTCAGTGTGGCCTATATGGCTTGGGCTTGGTCACCTCCCACCCTATATCTCTGCCTGTCTCTGTTGCAGTAACACTTCCTCTGTGGAAGAGCCTCATAACTGGACGTTTCTGCCTCTTTTTCTGCAGGTGCTGAAAGTGCAGGCTGCTCTGGTTGCTGGGTCTGTTTCCCTTTTTGGCTCTGTATCGTGATTGACTATTACCTAATGGTTCCACCACCTGCCCATGTGTTTCACGTTTCCTGATAATCAGGTCAGGGTATTGTGGTGATCCCTTCTTCCACTGTTCCGTGCCTGCTGGGCTCTCACTTTGGGCTGAAGAACAGCGGGAATGGTTTCATGGGCTGTAGGTTGTGTAGTAGGTCAGATCAAAAGGAAAAAGTGGAAGCATGATTATGAAGACTTTAAGGTTTAATATCTCCGTAAAACCACAACTCCAACCCTACTCTGAAGTAGAACATCAGAATGTCAGGAGATCTAAACAGAAGTAAAGTGCTTGCTCCAGAATCCTAATGTAACATAGTTCCTGCCCTTACCTCTCAAAAGGAAATAACAAATAGACACATGATTTGGGAACTGCCCAATGAAAGGGAGTGCTGCTGGCTTCTGACCCCCACCCCAGGTTCTCATTACCATAGACCCGTGCCTATGTTTACAGTTAGTCATAAAGTTTGTATCCTGCTAGGGGGCTGTCTGGGACTCCAGCCAGTTCTTTGTCTTTCATCCCACTATAGGTTTCTCACAGTCCTTCTCCCTTACAAAACACTTCAGTCTTTCTTGCTCCCCTACTTAGAGTTCTTCCAGTCCCTTCCCCACTCTGGTGCCCTGCTCCTTATCACTCATTACCACTCCCCACTCTGGGGTTTCTCCCTTTCATCCCCACTCTGAGACACTCCAAATTCAATCTCCCCACCCTGGGGCTGCTCTGTTTCCTCCCCATTCTGGGCTTCTCTGTTTCCTCCCCATTCTGGGCTTCTCTGTTTCCTCACCATTCTGGGCTTCTCTGTTTCCTCCCCATTCTGGGCTTCTCTGTTTCCTTCCCACTCTGGGGCTTCTCTGTTCCCTCCCCACTCTGGGGCTTCTCTGTTCCCTTCCCACTCTGGGTCTTCTCTGTTTCCTTCCCACTCTGTGGCTTCTCTGTTCCCTCCCCACTCTGGGTCTTCTGTGTTCCATCCCCACTCTGGGGCTTGTTTCTTTCTCTCTCCCCACTGCAGGGCTTCTCTGTGCCCTACCCACTGCAGGGCTTCTCTGTTCCCTCCCCAGTCTGGGGCGTCTCTGTTCCCTCCCCACTCTGGGGCTTCTAGGTTCCCTCCCCATCGCAGGGCTTCTAGGTTCCCTCCCCATCGCAGGGCTTCTAGGTTCCCTCCCCATCGCAGGGCTTCTAGGTTCCCTCCCCACTCTGGGGCTCCTATGTTCCCTCCCCACTCTGGGGCTTCTCTGTTCCCTCCCCACTCTGGGGCTTCTCTGTTCCCTCCCCACTCTGGGGCTTCTCTGTTCCCTCCCCATCGCAGGGCTTTTAGGTTCCCTCCCCACTCTGGGGTTCCTCTGTTCCCTCCCCACTCTGGGGTTCCTCTGTTCCCTCCCCACTCTGGGGCTTCTCTGTTCCCTCCACACTCTGGGGCTTCTCTGTTCCCTCCCCACTGTGGGGTTCCTCTGTTCCCTCCCCACTGTGGGGTTCCTCTGTTCCCTCCCCCACTCTGGGGTTCCTCTGTTCCCTCCACACTCTGGGGCTTCTCTGTTCCCTCCCCACTATGGGGCTTCTAGGTTCCCTCCCCACTCTGGGGTTCCTCTGTTCCCTCCCCACTCTGGGGTTCCTCTGTTCCCTCCCCACTCTGGGGCTTCTCTGTTCCCTCCCCATCGCAGGGCTTCTAGGTTCCCTCCCCACACTGGGGTTCCTCTGTTCCTTCCCCACTCTGGGGCTTCTCTGTTCCCTCCCCACTCTGGGGCTTCTCTGTTCCCGCCCCACTCTGGGGCTTCTCTGTTCCCTCCCCATCGCAGGGCTTCTAGGTTCCCTCCCCTCTCTGGGGTTCCTCTGTTCCCCCCCCACTCTGGGGCTTCTCTGTTCCCTCCCCATCGCAGGGCTTCTAGGTTCCCTCCCCACTCTGGGGTTCCTCTGTCCCCTCCCCACTCTGGGGTTCCTCTGTCCCCTCCCCACTCTGGGGTTCCTCTGTCCCCTCCCCACTCTGGGGCTTCTCTGTTCCCTCCCCATCGCAGGGCTTCTAGGTTCCCTCCCCACTCTGGGGTTCCTCTGTTCCCTCCCCACTCTGGGGTTCCTCTGTTCCCTCCCCACTCTGGGACTTCTCTGTTCCCTCCCCATCGCAGGGCTTCTAGGTTCCCTCCCCACTCTGGGGTTCCTCTGTTCCCTCCCCACTCTGGGGCTTCTCTGTTCCCTCCCCATCGCAGGGCTTCTAGGTTCCCTCCCCACTCTGGGGTTCCTCTGTTCCTTCCCCACTCTGGGGTTCCTCTGTTCCCTCCCCACTCTGGGGCTTCTCTGTTCCCTCCCCACTCTGGGGCTTCTCTGTTCCCTCCCCATTGCAGGGCTTCTAGGTTCCCTCCCCACTCTGGGGTTCCTCTGTTCCCTCCCCACTCTGGGGCTTCTCTGTTCCCTCCCCATCGCAGGGCTTCTAGGTTCCCTCCCCACTCTGGGGTTCCTCTGTTCCCTCCCCACTCTGTGGCTTCTCTGTTCCCTCCCCACTCTGGGTCTTCTGTGTTCCATCCCCACTCTGGGGCTTGTTTCTTTCTCTCTCCCCACTGCAGGGCTTCTCTGTGTCCTACCCACTGCAGGGCTTCTCTGTTCCCTCCCCAGTCTGAGGCTTCTCTGTTCCCTCCCCACTCTGGGGCTTCTAGGTTCCCTCCCCATTGCAGGGCTTCTAGGTTCCCTCCCCATCGCAGGGCTTCTAGGTTCCCTCCCCATCGCAGGGCTTCTAGGTTCCCTCCCCATCGCAGTGCTTCTAGGTTCCCTCCCCATCGCAGGGCTCCTAGGTTCCCTCCCCACTCTGGGGCTTCTCTGTTCCCTCCCCATCACAGGGCTTCTAGGTTCCCTCCCCACTCTGCGGTTCCTCTGTTCCCTCCCCAATCTAGGGCTTCTCTGTTCCCTCCCCATTCTGGGGCTTCTCTGTTCCCTCCCCACTCTGGGGCTTCTCTGTTCCCTCCCCACTCTGGGGCTTTTCTGTTCCCTCCCCATCGCAGGGCTTCTAGGTTCCCTCCCCACTCTGGGGCTTCTCTGTTCCCTCCCCACTCTGGGGCTTCTCTGTTCCCTCCCCATCGCAGGGCTTCTAGGTCCCTCCCCACACTGGGGTTCCTCTGTTCCCTCCCCACTCTGGGGTTCCTCTGTTCCCTCCCCACTCTGGGGTTCCTCTGTTCCCTCCCCACTCTGGGGCTTCTCTGTTCCCTCCCCACTCTGGGGCTTCTAGGTTCCCTCCCCACTCTGGGGTTCCTCTGTTCCCTCCCCACTCTGGGGTTCCTCTGTTCCCTCCCCACTCTGGGGCTTCTCTGTTCCCTCCCCATCGCAGGGCTTCTAGGTTCCCTCCCCACTCTGGGGTTCCTCTGTTCCCTCCCCACTCTGGGGTTCCTCTGTTCCCTCCCCACTCTGGGGCTTCTCTGTTCCCTCCCCACTCTGGGGCTTCTCTGTTCCCTCCCCATCGCAGGGCTTCTAGGTTCCCTCCCCACTCTGGGGTTCCTCTGTTCCCTCCCCACTCTGGGTCTTCTCTGTTCCCTCCCCATCGCAGGGCTTCTAGGTTCCCTCCCCACTCTGGGGTTCCTCTGTTCCCTCCCCACTTTGGGGTTCCTCTGTTCCCTCCCCACTCTGGGGCTTCTCTGTTTCCTCCCCATCGCAGGGCTTCTAGGTTCCCTCCCCACTCTGGGGTTCCTCTGTTCCCTCCCCACTCTGGGGTTCCTCTGTTCCCTCCCCACTCTGGGGTTCCTCTGTTCCCTCCCCACTCTGGGGCTTCTCTGTTCCCTCCCCACTCTGGGGCTTCTCTGTTCCCTCCCCATCGCAGGGCTTCTAGGTTCCCTCCCCACTCTGGGGTTCCTCTGTTCCCTCCCCACTCTGGGTCTTCTCTGTTCCCTCCCCATCGCAGGGCTTCTAGGTTCCCTCCCCACTCTGGGGTTCCTCTGTTCCCTCCCCACTCTGGGTCTTCTCTGTTCCCTCCCCATCGCAGGGCTTCTAGGTTCCCTCCCCACTCTGGGGTTCCTCTGTTCCCTCCCCACTCTGGGGTTCCTCTGTTCCCTCCCCACTCTGGGGCTTCTCTGTTTCCTCTGATCCTTAGTTTCTGTTTCAGATGGAGAACACCACAGAATATGGTCAGAGAGGTGTTTTCCCAAACCCTCTTTTATTTTAATAAAAGTCTTTGTCCACAACCATAAATATATGTGGCAGTGTTTCATCCCTGCCTCTTCACACCACTCTGTGGCTTCTGGGGTCTCTCCCCACTCTGGCTTCTCGGGTCTCTCCCCACTCTGTGGCTTCTCGGGTTTTCTCTCCACTCTGAGGCTTGTTTCTTTCGCTTTCCCCACTCTGGGGCTTCTCAGTTCTCTCCCCACTCTGGGGCTTCTCTGTTCCCTCCCCATCGCAGGGCTTCCAGGTTCCCTCCCCACTGTGGGGTTCCTCTGTTCCCTCCCCACTGTGGGGTTCCTCTGTTCCCTCCCCCACTCTGGGGTTCCTCTGTTCCCTCCACACTCTGGGGCTTCTCTGTTCCCTCCCCACTATGGGGCTTCTAGGTTCCCTCCCCACTCTGGGGTTCCTCTGTTCCCTCCCCACTCTGGGGTTCCTCTGTTCCCTCCCCACTCTGGGGCTTCTCTGTTCCCTCCCCATCGCAGGGCTTCTAGGTTCCCTCCCCACACTGGGGTTCCTCTGTTCCTTCCCCACTCTGGGGCTTCTCTGTTCCCTCCCCACTCTGGGGCTTCTCTGTTCCCGCCCCACTCTGGGGCTTCTCTGTTCCCTCCCCATCGCAGGGCTTCTAGGTTCCCTCCCCTCTCTGGGGTTCCTCTGTTCCCTCCCCACTCTGGGGCTTCTCTGTTCCCTCCCCATCGCAGGGCTTCTAGGTTCCCTCCCCACTCTGGGGTTCCTCTGTCCCCTCCCCACTCTGGGGTTCCTCTGTCCCCTCCCCACTCTGGGGTTCCTCTGTCCCCTCCCCACTCTGGGGCTTCTCTGTTCCCTCCCCATCGCAGGGCTTCTAGGTTCCCTCCCCACTCTGGGGTTCCTCTGTTCCCTCCCCACTCTGGGGTTCCTCTGTTCCCTCCCCACTCTGGGACTTCTCTGTTCCCTCCCCATCGCAGGGCTTCTAGGTTCCCTCCCCACTCTGGGGTTCCTCTGTTCCCTCCCCACTCTGGGGCTTCTCTGTTCCCTCCCCATCGCAGGGCTTCTAGGTTCCCTCCCCACTCTGGGGTTCCTCTGTTCCTTCCCCACTCTGGGGTTCCTCTGTTCCCTCCCCACTCTGGGGCTTCTCTGTTCCCTCCCCACTCTGGGGCTTCTCTGTTCCCTCCCCATTGCAGGGCTTCTAGGTTCCCTCCCCACTCTGGGGTTCCTCTGTTCCCTCCCCACTCTGGGGCTTCTCTGTTCCCTCCCCATCGCAGGGCTTCTAGGTTCCCTCCCCACTCTGGGGTTCCTCTGTTCCCTCCCCACTCTGTGGCTTCTCTGTTCCCTCCCCACTCTGGGTCTTCTGTGTTCCATCCCCACTCTGGGGCTTGTTTCTTTCTCTCTCCCCACTGCAGGGCTTCTCTGTGTCCTACCCACTGCAGGGCTTCTCTGTTCCCTCCCCAGTCTGAGGCTTCTCTGTTCCCTCCCCACTCTGGGGCTTCTAGGTTCCCTCCCCATTGCAGGGCTTCTAGGTTCCCTCCCCATCGCAGGGCTTCTAGGTTCCCTCCCCATCGCAGGGCTTCTAGGTTCCCTCCCCATCGCAGTGCTTCTAGGTTCCCTCCCCATCGCAGGGCTCCTAGGTTCCCTCCCCACTCTGGGGCTTCTCTGTTCCCTCCCCATCACAGGGCTTCTAGGTTCCCTCCCCACTCTGCGGTTCCTCTGTTCCCTCCCCAATCTAGGGCTTCTCTGTTCCCTCCCCATTCTGGGGCTTCTCTGTTCCCTCCCCACTCTGGGGCTTCTCTGTTCCCTCCCCACTCTGGGGCTTTTCTGTTCCCTCCCCATCGCAGGGCTTCTAGGTTCCCTCCCCACTCTGGGGCTTCTCTGTTCCCTCCCCACTCTGGGGCTTCTCTGTTCCCTCCCCATCGCAGGGCTTCTAGGTCCCTCCCCACACTAGGGTTCCTCTGTTCCCTCCCCACTCTGGGGTTCCTCTGTTCCCTCCCCACTCTGGGGTTCCTCTGTTCCCTCCCCACTCTGGGGCTTCTCTGTTCCCTCCCCACTCTGGGGCTTCTAGGTTCCCTCCCCACTCTGGGGTTCCTCTGTTCCCTCCCCACTCTGGGGTTCCTCTGTTCCCTCCCCACTCTGGGGCTTCTCTGTTCCCTCCCCATCGCAGGGCTTCTAGGTTCCCTCCCCACTCTGGGGTTCCTCTGTTCCCTCCCCACTCTGGGGTTCCTCTGTTCCCTCCCCACTCTGGGGCTTCTCTGTTCCCTCCCCACTCTGGGGCTTCTCTGTTCCCTCCCCATCGCAGGGCTTCTAGGTTCCCTCCCCACTCTGGGGTTCCTCTGTTCCCTCCCCACTCTGGGTCTTCTCTGTTCCCTCCCCATCGCAGGGCTTCTAGGTTCCCTCCCCACTCTGGGGTTCCTCTGTTCCCTCCCCACTCTGGGGTTCCTCTGTTCCCTCCCCACTCTGGGGCTTCTCTGTTTCCTCCCCATCGCAGGGCTTCTAGGTTCCCTCCCCACTCTGGGGTTCCTCTGTTCCCTCCCCACTCTGGGGTTCCTCTGTTCCCTCCCCACTCTGGGGTTCCTCTGTTCCCTCCCCACTCTGGGGCTTCTCTGTTCCCTCCCCACTCTGGGGCTTCTCTGTTCCCTCCCCATCGCAGGGCTTCTAGGTTCCCTCCCCACTCTGGGGTTCCTCTGTTCCCTCCCCACTCTGGGTCTTCTCTGTTCCCTCCCCATCGCAGGGCTTCTAGGTTCCCTCCCCACTCTGGGGTTCCTCTGTTCCCTCCCCACTCTGGGTCTTCTCTGTTCCCTCCCCATCGCAGGGCTTCTAGGTTCCCTCCCCACTCTGGGGTTCCTCTGTTCCCTCCCCACTCTGGGGTTCCTCTGTTCCCTCCCCACTCTGGGGCTTCTCTGTTTCCTCTGATCCTTAGTTTCTGTTTCAGATGGAGAACACCACAGAATATGGTCAGAGAGGTGTTTTCCCAAACCCTCTTTTATTTTAATAAAAGTCTTTGTCCACAACCATAAATATATGTGGCAGTGTTTCATCCCTGCCTCTTCACACCACTCTGTGGCTTCTGGGGTCTCTCCCCACTCTGGCTTCTCGGGTCTCTCCCCACTCTGTGGCTTCTCGGGTTTTCTCTCCACTCTGAGGCTTGTTTCTTTCGCTTTCCCCACTCTGGGGCTTCTCAGTTCTCTCCCCACTCTGGGGCTTCTCTGTTCCCTCCCCATCGCAGGGCTTCCAGGTTCCCTCCCCACTCTGGGGCTTCTCTGTTTCCTCCCCACTCTGGGGCTTCTCTGTTTCCTCCCCACTCTGGGGCTTCTCTGTTTCCTCCCCACTCTGGGGCTTCTCTGTTTCCTCCCCACTCTGGGGCTTCTCTGTTTCCTCCCCACTCTGGGGCTTCTCTGTTCCCTCCCCATCGCAGGGCTTCCAGGTTCCCTCCCCATCGCAGGGCTTCCAGGTTCCCTCCCCATCGCAGGGCTTCCAGGTTCCCTCCCCACTCTGGGGCTTCTCTGTTTCCTCCCCACTCTGGGGCTTCTCTGTTTCCTCCCCACTCTGGGGCTTCTCTGTTTCCTCCCCACTCTGGGGCTTCTCTGTTTCCTCCCCACTCTGGGGCTTCTCTGTTTCCTCCCCACTCTGGGGCTTCTCTGTTCGCTCCCCACTCTGGGGCTTCTGTGTCCCATCCGCACTCTGTGGCTTCTCAGTTCTCTCCCCACTCTGGGGCTTCTCTGTTTCCTCCCCACTCTGGGGCTTCTCTGTTTCCTCCCCACTCTGGGGCTTCTCTGTTTCCTCCCCACTCTGGGGCTTCTCTGTTTCCTCCCCACTCTGGGGCTTCTCTGTTCGCTCCCCACTCTGGGGCTTCTGTGTCCCATCCGCACTCTGTGGCTTCTCAGTTCTCTTCCCACTCTGGGGTTTGTTTCTTTTTTTTTTTTTTACTTTATTTATTAATTATGGTGGTACACGTCGCTGCTTCAACATGACATTTCATAACATTCAACAGTTCAATTACAATATCAAAACACAGTTACAACCTGTAATTTCTACACAGTCTGCCCATTTTCGGGTCTAGTCGGGCTACTTCCGGCCAACCCTGATTCACACAAGTAAACTCTGAACGGGCCCAGATGTCTTTAGGCTTACATGGTCTCGGTAGCGACAGTACATATTGTTCTTCACATTCATTGACCTGAGCCAATTCCTTAAGAAAGTGATTTACACGTGGTGCGTATGCACTCTTCCACTGCTGCAGTATACATTTTTTTGCTACTATGCATGCTACATTAAATAAACCTCTTGTCACCTCCGAGGTTTTCCCAATATCTCTGAATAAGTATTTTTGGGGCGTCAGGTCCGCCGGGATCTGTGTGATGTCCATAAGGATGGATGCTACTTCACCCCAGAACCCGTATATGGGTGGACAACTCCAATATATATGGAATGAATCGGCATGGTCGCTTCCACATTTCAGACAACTGGCCGGGCCATCACGAGTGAATTTAGCTACCTTCTCAGGTGTATAGTGTAACTTATTTAATACCTTAAATTGGATCTGGCGTAGGCCTGCATTCATGGACACCCTTTTGGTTAAATCACAGTATTTTTCCCATGCCTTGTCTGAGATGGTGATTCCTAGATCAGCTTCCCATGAGACCTTGATCCTATTGGTCGTAGGCATACTTGCCTGCACAACTGCGTAGAGCCCCGAGACACTAACCCTCTCCTGTATAGACAGTGCGGCAAGTGGACAGGTGGTTCATCTGGAAATAGAGGCCATCTGGCCTTAAAAGCCATACGCATTCGGTGATATTGTAGTATCTTCAGTTGATCCCTCCCCATTCCAATTTTAAATTCCTCTAGTGTTATGAATTTACCATTGGGGTATATATCTTTTAGTTTGAATTCCTCCTCTGGATCCCAGTTTTTTTGGACATCTGGGTCATAAAATGGTGTTATACCGGGGAAGTTCCAGAAGGGAGCTTCCGAGTAATAGGGAGTCTCCAAACCCAACCTGCGGAAGATTCTAGACCATGCATGCACTGTTATGCTAACTGGGTGGAATGGACAGTCGTCTTTATATTTCTTATTAAAGATTATGGAACGTAAGTCGGTTGAGCGTACAGCGTGTCTTTCAATACCAACATGGGGGGAGATGTTCTGTTCATCATACCAGCATCTGATTAATTGGGCCTGTGCCACTAGGTAGTATAATTCAAAGTCTGGGGCCGTTATGCCCCCTTTATTTTAGGGTTCCTCCATTTTTTCCCACTTCATTCTGGCTGCGCCCCCTCCCCACACAAATTCTACCACCAAGGAACGAAGGGGCAGGAAAAATTGTGCCCCCGGCCACAGTGGGATATTAGTGAATATATATATAGTAATTTTGGTAATATTACCATCTTCAATATGGCCACTCGGCCAATAAGTGAAATAGGGAGTTTTGTCCATAAACGAAGCTTGGTGGATATACTACCCAGGAGGTGTTCATGATTGTCAGCGTGGAGGGTTGAGCTGCCACCAGACACTATAATTACCAGATATCTTATTTTACTTGGGGACCATTGCAGCCCATATGTGTTGGCCGGGTATCTCGTGGCAGGGGTCAGGTGAAATATCTCAGATTTTAGATCTGTTGGTTTTATAGCCAGAATATTCGGCAAACTCCTGGATGGTCTCGATCGCCGGGCCTAAGTGTATATCCGGTTCGCGGATATATAACAATGTGTCATCTGCATATAGAGATATGGAGTGGGTCAGGCCGGCCATTGTGATACCTCTCTGTCCCTGGTGTTCCCTGATCGCCGCCGCCGCCACTGGTTCAATCGTAAGGGCAAATAGTATTGGGGAGAAAGGGCATCCCTGTCACGTACCCCTACCCAGCCCAAACCAGTCAGACATCATGCGATTGGTCAGCACCTTGGCTCCAGGGTCTGAGTACAAAAGACCGACGCATCTCAAAAAATATGGGCCTGTACCAAATTTCTTCAACACTTTGAACAAGTACAACCATGATACTGAATCGAACGCTTTTTCAGCGTCGAGTGATACTGCCACCGCCTGAGCTTCTGGTTTTATCTGGGCCATGATGCCAAACAATCTCCTAAGGTTGAGAGCTGTTGACCTAGTGGGGATAAAGCCGCACTGATCTGGATGTACCAACGTGGGCATGTGCGGGGCAGGAGTCTTGTGGCCAGGATCTTGGCAAATATTTTGGCATCGCAGTTTATTAGGGACAAGGGTCGATAGGAGGACATCTCATTGGGTGGTCGCCTGGGTTTCAACAAAACTGTTATTATGGCCTCTCTCATTGATGCTGGCAGGGTGCCCACCTCCACCGCCTCCTCCCATACCGACAATAGCACCGGGGACAGTACCTCATTTAACTCCTTATACAATTCCGCTCCTAGTCCGTCTGAGCCCGGTGCCTTGCCGCTAGCCAGTGATTTGATCGCCTTGGCGACTTCCTCTGCGGTCAGGGGTTGATCCAGCACAAGTCTGTATTCCATAGGCAGCGTTGCGAGAGGAATGCTGTCGAGGTACGTTTCCACATCCCCGGGGGACTTCGAATCATGGTTCGAGTACAGGTCTGTATAGAAGCGGGTGAATTCCCTATTTATCCCTTCTTCACTAGTGACCACTGAGCCGTCACCCGTTAATATACTGTAGATCGTTGAGTGCTGTCTGTCGGCTTTAAGTAGGTTGGCCAAGATGCACCCTGCCCTGTTGCCCTCACCGTATCTACGCGCTCTATGAGGGGTTGACATATAAAGCAGTTCCCTAGCCGCTAGCTTATCAAATTCCAGAAGGTTACTATTTATGTCCGCAAGGTTTTCGTTATCATGTTTTATCAGTGTATCTCACTTCCAGGTTTTCCAGTCGTTCTTCCACCTCATCAAGTTCTCTCATAACCGTTTTCAGCATGCCTGTGGACTTAGAAAGCAATATCCCTCTCACCCATACCTTGAACGCCTCCCAAAGAGTATGCTGACTATCTACTGAGCCTTTATTGGTTTCAAAGAAGTGTTCAACCTCTATATGCAATGCCTCAGCTACTGCCGGGTCCTTGAGGATGTCCGGCACTCTGGGGCTTGTTTCTTTCGCTTTCCCCACTCTGTGGCTTCTCAGTTCTCTCCCCACTCTGGGGCTTGTTTTTTTCGCTTTCCCCACTCTGGGGCTTCTCAGTTCTCTCCCCACTCTGGGGCTTCTCAGTTCTCTCCCCACCCTGGGGCTTGTTTCTTTCACTTTCCCCACTCTGGGGCTTCTCAGTTCTCTCCCCACTCTGGGGCTTCTCTGTTCCCTCCCCACTCTGAGGCTTCTGTGTCCCATCCCCACTCTGGGGCTTGTTTCTTTCTCTCTCCCCACTGCAGGGCTTCTCTGTTTCCTCCCCACTCTGGGGCTTCTCTGTTTCCTCCCCACTCTGGGGCTTCTCTGTTTCCTCCCCACTCTGGGGCTTCTCTTTTCCCTCCCCACTCTGGGGCTTCTCTTTTCCCTCCCCACTCTGGGGCTTCTCTTTTCCCTCCCCACTCTGAGGCTTCTCAGTTCTCTCCCCACTCTGGAGCTTGTTTCTTTCGCTTTCCCCACTCTGGGGCTTCTCAGTTCTCTCCACACTCTGGGGCTTCTCCGTTCTCTCCCCACTCTGGGGCTTGTTTCTTTCGCTTTCCCCACTCTGTGGCTTCTCAGTTCTCTCCCCACTCTGGGGCTTGTTTCTTTCGCTTTCCCCACTCTGGGGCTTCTCTGTTCCCTCCCCACTCGCTGGCTTCTCTGTTCCCTCCCCACTCTGGGGCTTCTGTGTCCCATCCCCACTCTGGGGCTTGTTTCTTTCTCTCTCCCCACTGCAGGGCTTCTCTGTTTCCTCCCTACTCTGGGACTTCTCTGTTTCCTCCCCACTCTGGAGCTTCTCTGTTTCCTCCCCACTCTGGGGCTTCTCTGTTCCCTCCCCACTCTGGGGCTTCTCTGTTCCCTCCCCACTCTGGGGCTTCTCTGTTCCCTCTCCACTATGGGGCTTCTCTGTTCCCTCCCCACTCTGGGGCTTCTCTGTTCCCTCCCCACTCTGGGGCTTCTCAGTTCTCTCCCCACTCTGGGGCTTCTCAGTTCTCTCCCCACTCTGGGGCTTCTCAGTTCTCTTCCTCACTCTGGGGCTTCTCGGTTCTCTCCCCACTCTGTGGCTTCTCGGTTCTCTCCCCACTCTGGGGCTTGTTTCTTTCGCTTTCCCCACTCTGGTGCTTCTCAGTTCTCTCTCCACTCTGGGGCTTCTGGGTTCTCTCCCCACTCTGGGGCTTCTGGGTTCTCTCCCCACTCTGGGGCTTCTCGGGTCTCTCCCCACTCTGGGGCTTCTCGGGTCTCTCCCCACTCTGGGGCTTCTGGGTTCTCTCCCCACTCTGTGGCTTCTCGGGTCTCTCCCCACTCTGGGGCTTCTGGGTTCTCTCCCCACTCTGGGGCTTCTTGGTTCTCTCCCCACTCTGGGGCTTCTAGGTTCTCTCCCCGCTCTGTGGCTTCTCGGGTCTCTCCCCACTCTGGGGCTTCTGGGTTCTCTCCCCACTCTGGGGCTTCTGGGTTCTCTCCCCACTCTGGGGCTTCTCGGGTCTCTCCCCACTCTCAGGCTTCCGGGTTCTCTCCCCACTCTGGGGCTTCTGGGTTCTCTCCCCACTCTGGGGCTTCTGGGTTCTCTCCCCACTCTGGGGCTTCTCGGGTCTCTCCCCACTCTGGGGCTTCTGGGTTCTCTCCCCACTCTGGGGCTTCTCGGTCTCTCCCCACTCTGGGGCTTCTGGGTTCTCTCCCCACTCTGGGGCTTTTTGGTTCTCTCCCCACTCTGGGGCTTCTGGGTTCTCTCCCCACTCTGGGGCTTATTTGTTCTCTCCCCACTCTGGGGCTTATTTGTTCTCTCCCCACTCTGGGGCTTCTGGGTTCTCTCCCCACTCTGGGGCTTCTGGGTTCTCTCCCCACTCTGGGGCTTCTTGGTTCTCTCCCCACTCTGGGGCTTCTGGGTTCTCTCCCCACTCTGGGGCTTCTGGGTTCTCTCCCCACTCTGGGGCTTCTGGGTTCTCTCCCCACTCTGGGGCTTCTGGGTTCTCTCCCCACTCTGGGTCTTCTGGGTTCTCTCCCCACTCTGGGGGTTTCTGGGTTCTCTCCCCACTCTGGGGCTTCTCGGGTCTCTCCCCACTCTGGGGCTTCTCGGGTCTCTCCCCACTCTGGGGCTTCTGGGTTCTCTCCCCACTCTGGGGCTTCTCGGTCTCTCCCCACTCTGGGGCTTCTGGGTTCTCTCCCCACTCTGGGGCTTTTTGGTTCTCTCCCCACTCTGGGGCTTTTTGGTTCTCTCCCCACTCTGGGGCTTCTGGGTTCTCTTCCCACTCTGGGGCTTCTGGGTTCTCTCCCCACTCTGGGGCTTCTGGGTTCTCTCCCCACTCTGGGGCTTCTTGGTTATCTCCCCACTCTGGGGCTTCTGGGTTCTCTCCCCACTCTGGGTCTTCTGGGTTCTCTCCCCACTCTGGGTCTTCTGGGTTCTCTCCCCACTCTGGGGTTTCTGGGTTCTCTCCCCACTCTGGGGCTTCTCGGGTCTCTCCCCACTCTGGGGCTTCTCGGGTCTCTCCCCACTCTGGGGCTTCTGGGTTCTCTCCCCACTCTGGGGCTTCTTGGTTATCTCCCCACTCTGGGGCTTCTGGGTTCTCTCCCCACTCTGGGGCTTCCCGGGTCGCTCCCCACTGTGATGAATCCATTTGAGTCATCACTGTTTTCCTGGTGGCAGCATCCTCCCATGTGGCCAGGGGACGGCAGCCGCCACCTGATCCTGATCCTGACACTGGTGGCAGCTGTATGAGGGAGGATCACATGGGGGAGATAACGTACGGGGAGATATCATGACTTCATCGTATGAGTATGAATTCCCTTGAGGATAACTGTCCCATACCTGAAACCCTCATGGTATATTCTCATACATCTCCTCATCCACCTATGAAGGGTATTAAAAACCTTTTCCCCAAGACCCATAGGCCAATCTTCAAACTCTGATCTGCCTTTCAGGATTTATGAAAACACCTTCTTGGATTACACATATAACTCATTCAGGACTGACTTGCCCTTGAAAACCATTATGCATACTTATCCAGGCTTATCACTTCCATTCCCAAAAATACCAAAATACTGGGACGAGGAAGAGAAACAGAGTAATGTAGCGCAAAGGAGGTCACAAGCACAGTGAGCACTCTAGTTGTGGGGCGCAGACACCGGTGTCTGGGAAATGTAAAGAGCGGAGGGTGGCTGCTTGTGGGAGAGAGCTGGTCCTCTCAGTGCGGACTGAGAGACTGAAGGGCTAGAAACAGTACGGTGGAGTTGATGAGCTGAGAGCAAAGGAGAAGGAAGCTGCCACAGGAAGAAGACATGCTGCAGCAATGCCAGGAGCCGATGATATACTCCTGGGTGTTTGCAGGTGTTAAAAGGCAGGATCTAACTTACCGGAGCCTGGAACGAAGCAGACGAGCCCAGCAGAAGCAGCGAGAGACAGGAAAGCCGAGAGAAGGTGGTCATGAGAAGGAAAGCATCGGCTGTAAGACAAACCAGGAATCCCAGCAAGAACCGGTGAGTCCACCCAGGGACAGCTGGGATACTGAGGTGTGTCTGAGGCCACACCGAATGCAAGTCATTGCAAATGAAGAAGCTGAAAGAGAAACAGGGAGGGAGCTTCCTGTCAAAAGGGGAAATTAAACGCACATGAATAACATTCAAGGATGTCAGTTTACATAGTATAAGTATATGAGAAAACCTGGAAAGGATAATCTATCAAGCAGACACATTATCAAAGAAGGAAACCATGCAAATCTGAAGGTGTTTGATTACAAGAGGTCTACTAGGGCAATATACCAGGCAGTGACAAGTTGTGACGAATCAGGAGACTTCGTTCCAGAATCAGTAAGTAGAAACGGAATCCCCACACCTAGACCCAGAAAATTGAAGCAAAATGGGTATATGTATATGTACAAAGCGAAGACCCCATCTAAAATCACTGAGATGAGGAGGCTGCATCTGCAGAGTGAGTCACCACGTGACTGGCCCAGACTCTTCCGGTTACTGGTCCGCTGTGCCTTGCTACACTGTGGTAGCGCAGACCAGCGCTGGGATGTCTAATCTGGCCTTCTCTTTTCAATATCAGACACACCTCCTCTGGGCTGTTCGACGCCATTGAACTCTGTGGTTTTGGGCCAGACTCTTCCGGTTACCGGTCCGCTGTGCCTTGCTACACTGTGGTAGCGCAGACCAGCGCTGGGATGTCTAATCTGGCCTTCTCTTTTCAATATCAGACACACCTCCTCTGGGCTGTTCGACGCCATTGAACTCTGTGGTTTTTCACAGAGTGGCTCTTCTGATTAGTTCTTTCCCAGATGATCCTCCTGGGGGCTTGTCAGTCCACCTCTCTATCTTCTGTGAGGACTGGGGATGGTTTGGGCCTAGTCAGCCCTTATGAAAGAGATTATAGAGCTATCATACACTTTAGCTCCTACACATCCTTAAAGGTCTTGAAGTCTTGGGGGAAGAGATGGTGCCGTGTACCCCTTTCTGAGGTTTTCCTGCCTCCCCACCCCCATTAGAGGTCACCTCCAGAGGGATCCTGCTAACCCTGCCCTATACCGTTGTTAAGCATAGCAGGGTCACCTCCCTAGTCCCAAAGGGGGTGTCTTCGAGGTGACAGTCTCCTTGGAGTGTTCACAGTTGCTTCTGCCTATGGCTGACCGGTTCAGATGGCATTTTTATGTCAGTCTCCATTTTGATGTCTGGCACTAGTTCACCCTCCTCCAGTGTGCCCCTCACACTGTTCTTGAGGGTCCATGCATCTCCACTGGGATTCCTTAGCAACCAGACTGTGCAACTCCCTGACTTCCATTTGTTTATTTACTAAGTGTCTGTAGGGGTTTTGTCCTCCTCAGTGATGTGTGCAATGCACAGCGTTGTGCCCAGGTTTTTTGGTAGGGCAAGCACTCTGAAGGGTTCAGCGCTGCACCGCCTACGTTTCCTAAGGGGAAGGGCTGAGTATTCTCCAGTTCTTAATATTATCCCTGATCCCTTATTATGGAATGCACTCAAAATCCCCAGCGCCGGGTAGCCTGTGGTTTCCTTTTGGTCTTTCCACTCCTGTACCCAATGAAGGTCAGTCGGACTTCAATGGCCCCATTCTGCACTGTTTCTGTTGTCAGACTGTATTCATGTTCTGGCCCCCTACTCTGAAATCCAGCGCAGGGCAATGGGACTAGTGCAACTGACTTACTCATGTGGCGTGATGGAGTAAGGAGGCTGGCAAGGCGTTATCATTTCGGCTATAGGCTTTTGTTCAAATAAAGGAGAACCTGCCTCTCCATATTTCCATAGGGGTTTTCCCTACATCAACACAGAATAACTTGTGTGCTAGTCAGGATTTTTAGGCAGAAACCTGTGCAGTTCCCTTAGGGACCACTGCAAAAGATTTAGGACTATAGGTGGTTGGCAGTAAACCCAATTGGTAGCAGTCTGTACCACCCAGATTTACCTGGTAGCTGTGGCTGAGCAGTCAGACTTCTCTCAAGATGAATTAGGCAGTATATAGAGTATAAACAATAGGTACAGAGATCCAGTAGCACCAGCAAACACTGACCAGAGCTTTGCTGTAAAAGTATATAATTATTTATTTAAAGACACACTTGTAAATTACAATAATTACACAGTCACTATTATATATATACAACCCTGATTACTTATTAGACAAGTCTAAATGAGAAACACCACTTATTTTCAGACAGAGGTGAGCGCTTAGCATAAGATGGCACTCTAATAAATTATTAAAAAGGGAGGGAAAAGGCATAGTTATGAAAGCACACAAATTTCAATACTTTTCAAAGAACCACAGTGAGGCAGGTCAGGCAAAGTCTACTGCAGAGCAAGGAAGTTCAAATGCCAGGCCCACTTTTAGAGAGAGCAAGATCACACAGTGGGGTTATGCCCAAAGAGTCTTTGTAAATAGTTCACAAAAAGATTGAGATCAAGTCAGGAAAAGTTAGTTAACAGGTCCCCGGCTAACCCACGTTAGAAAGTCGAGGATTTACTGTCACCCCGAACGATCTGTCGCAAGGGAACCCAGGCGGGACACAGTACCTGAAATTGGGAAGAACGCTCCAGCGGGGGCAGTTATTCCTGGCAGCGGGTGCAAGTTGGTGTTTTGTCCAAAGGAAGAGGAGGTCTCGACGTGGAGGAAAGCTGAAGGTCGTTGCACTGCCAGGGAAGAAACGAGCCGCTGAGTGTCCCGGTTACAAGGTACCACCCTTTTCTTCGCGGTAGTGGTAAACTGTGGTATTCCGGTTGCCGGGGTGCTTGGCACGGGCAAGGCAGCCACGAGATGGTCCAGGAAGACGAAAAGACTGGCAAACTGGTTATCCCCACCAGTCAAAGGAAGAAGACTCTCCGGGCTAGAGATCTCCTCTGTCGTCGGGAAAAGTGGTGAGATGGTTCAGCAGGGCTCCACCGGTGGTGTCGTCGTTGCAGGTCTGCTCGGCTTCTCCCTCCTCGGATTCTTTAGGTCTTGTGGCGACTTCTGAAGTTCCAGTCCCCAAAGCCCTGCTTTTATGCAGAAAAACCCCATTCATTCAGCCTAGCTGTCACTCAAACATGCTAAGTGGTGAGCCGGGCGGCTCACCACTTGGGCCAATCACACAAAAGTGCGACTTGAGTTGCCGAGGCAACTCAGTCCAGGGTGCCTAAACCCCCTCCCACACCCCCTGTGGTACCCAGACAGAGTGGCACCACTTTTGGAGGCTTCTGTGGAGAAGCCCGGCAGAAAGTGGAACAAAGGGCTCGACTTGGGTTTGAGTCACAGAAGCTAACACAAACGCCATTTTGGAACCAAGTTTCGGCAACAAATACCAACCGGTGAATTTATATTAATTTAATAAACTGGCAGTATGTTCGAGGCTATTTTAAAAAGTCGTAGCCTCGAATAATGGGAAAATCCCATAGGAATATATTTGCGGTCGAATATAAAAAGTAGTATCCACTGCCACCAGCCAAAACTCGGTCGGGGGAGACTGGACAGTGCCCCCTCGAACAACACGTCCACAATCGAATTTCCCCGACCAGTATGTCCACAATAGGATGGTTTGTACTGGTTCTGTTCACAATTTAAGACTAGTAAAGCCAATGGTGACTTTACATGCCCTGGGAGACAGTAGTCAGTCCCAGGGTATGGAGTCTATGTTGGGGGGTCGCTACGACACCCCTGGATTACGGCACAGAGGGTGCTGTGTAACCCACATATCAAAAACACATGAAGCCCTATGGGGTAAAGGACCCCATAGCCCATCAAACACATACAAAGTCAAAGGAACACCTCAAAACATGTCTAAGAGTGGGAGTAAGAGTCTCACTCTTAGCAGGAGAAAAAAATAAACCCCAAAAAATCCAGCAAAGCTGCTGGGGGACTCACTAGGTTTGGGAAATTAGCCCTTACAGAGAATTCTCCCTAACAAGGATGTAAGTCAAAAACCAAAATACCGTCCTCTGTCCAAACCAACTCTCTATCCCTACCACTAAGAACATAAACCAAAAATGGTTCAATTAACTTCTTGAACAATGGCCCCCTTCTCCTGGTGAAATAATCCAGTCTCAGGCCGACTTCACAGCAGTCTCTTGCAATAGGGTCCGATTTACCAAATACCCTTGGACCAGGAGTATTACTCCCTTCTGTTCTGTCTGAAAGATTTTGGAGACTATTCCTTGATAGTCCTTTAAAAGGCTCTTTATTTTCTCCCAAAGATTTGCAAACAGACTTAAGGCTTTATCCACTCTTATTCTAATTGCTGGCAATTTATCAGGACTTTTCATATCTTGAGTATTTGGGATATTACTCCCGGATAGTTGTTTGTCCTTTTGGTATCTTTCACATGTGTTGGTTTTCCCATTGTGACGAGGGAGTTAACTCCTGAGGCACTCTTGAGATTTATGGTTTTTCGTATCACCACAGTGATGAGGGAATTCACTCCTGAGGCACTCTTGAGGTTTCTGGGTTTTCTTGTCACCACAGTGATGAGGGAGATTACTCCCAAGGTACTCTTGAGACTTATGGTTTTTCTCATCACTACTGGGACGAAGGAGATTACTCCAGAGGAATGTTTGACTCTTGGTTCTCTGAATATCACTACTGCGACGAGGGAGTTCACTTCCGAGGAATAATTGGCTCTTGGTTCTCTGTGTATCGCTACTGTGTTGAGGGAGATCGCTCCTGAGGAATACTTGACTCTTTGGGCTCCCTGGACCCCACCCGGCTTTCCTGCAACTCCCGTTACCCGTATCTCCACTGGGGAGCGCTACTGGTTGTTCCCAGGTCCTCCGGTCGCTGTTGGTTCTGTACGTGTTCAGCGCATATTCCTGCTTTCCTCCTCTTTTGTTCATGTGGCTGCACGGAGTCATTGCTACTGCAGACTCAGCGTGTTTTATGGACCACGCAGTCCACCTCGGAAAGGCCACGCCACTGTTTACCCCTACAGATCAGATAGTAGAAACTTCACAATAACACACAGTAGTAATTTCAGGTTGGGAGGGAGAAGGAGTTAATAAGGCCATGTGTTCTGGGAACAAAGGTTTAGGGAGGACTTTCACGGGCGAGAGTCCTTATCCCCTTGAGGGGGGGGTCTCTCTCTATGAGGTCCTCCCGCTAGCCTCACCTAGACTCACAGGAAAGGGCTTCCCCCCGGGGAGAAGTGACAAGATCCCATGAATCGTCACACTCCCGAATGGATTTCTGGCTGGATTGGGCTGTGAGTTGGAGTTGGAGTCCTGAGGGGTTGTTCCCCAGCTGGTCTGCACCTCTGCGATACCTGTTGCCCAGTTCAGGGTCTCCATGCTCTCGAATGGAACTGGCTGTACCACTGGTTGCTTCTTATTTCTATCCCTGTGTTCCAAATGTTGGGATATCTACTGCTTGGCCTGCCTTCTCCACCGGGGTCCCACTACATATAAGATTGGGGAGAGGAAGCAACTCTGGTGGGGGTCCCTCATATAGCACCTCCCAGGGTCTTTTTGTGTATCGTGTGGCTTGCAATGGTTCCTAGGGTCCCCTGGACCTTTCCAATGGCTGCTCAATGAGACTTTGACTTGGCTACTAAACCTGTTGCAGTTGTAATAATTATACAGCTGCCGTGGGGCCGTGCCGGTGGTACTTGGTGACTTGCATCCATTAAAGAGGGCTTGTGGTGACTGTCAAGAAAAGGAATCTGTATGCTAATCGCCTTTTGGGAGGATAAGTCATAAGAGTTTGTAGGACCAGTTAACTAATGTGAACCCTGAGAATCCTTGGAGGGTGTGGGGCATATACTCCTGGCTGGCCGCCCTCTCTCATCTTGACTAAGTCCTGTGTTGTTGAATATATTCTGAAGCAGAGACCACACTCCATTACTTGTTACCCTTCCCTGGACCCCCCCCCCCTAAATATTTCTTTGCCCACCATGGGGTGGTATCTTTGGGAATGTCAGTGCTTTCCCAAATGCCTATGGTTTTAGGGTGACTCCCAGATGTCAGACACTTGGGCAGGTAGATTTCACCCTAGTAGACAGACCGTTTAGCTGGAGGTTATGCAGCAGCATTTGACATTCCACGATATCCCAGGCATCTTGATTTGTACTGTTGGTTGATGAACGTTCCTCCCTTCCAGTTTCTCTCCTCCCTCGGGTTAGCTGAATTGCCTCTCTCCCTCCGCTGTCCCTTCTTATTTCTTCTCTTCCTCATATGTTGCTCTCATTGCTTCTCCTTCCCTTCCTTACTCTTGTTTGTTCTTTCTGTTTCTCTCCACTGTCGCCTTTGAATGTTTCCATCTCACCTTCTGTCCCCTCTTTTCATCTTTTCTTCTCCATTTTCTTTCCCTTATTTCTTCTTTCTTTTCTCACTTACGTTATTTCTTTCCCCTTTCCCATTCCCGCCAAATGTCCATCCACTTTCTCTGTGCTCTCTTTCTCCTTGAACTCTCTCAAACCACTCCTTCTTCCTTCTCTCTGCTGTCCTTTCACTTTTCTCCTTTCTTCTACTTTTCCCTCTACATACCTCTTGTTGATTTTGTTCTATGTATGCCTTTCCCTTCTCCATTCTTTTCTTAGCTCCCAACCCTTCTCCGCCGTGTTTTTCTTTCCTTCCCTTGCCCTTTGCTCCGGACTCAGCAGTGATGCTATTTGTGTCTCCTGCAGCTAAAGCTGACGGTTCCCAGGTGACCGAGAGGATTCGGATGGAGATGCCAAAGGTGGACGCTGTATTTGTAGGCACAGGGGACCTGTTTGCTGCCATGCTGCTGGCGTGGACTCATCATCACCCCAATGATTTCAAGGTGTGCGAGACTCACTATTATCCGTTGCTACTAGGAGGTCTATGTGGTAACAGATGCACGTTCATGTTGCCCTGAAGGCATCTGTTGGGCTTATAAAGTTGTCACATATCAGAACTTTGTGTGTCACAGACAGTCCTGGCGGGGCACCCTGTGTGACCAGCAAGCAGATTAGCCTTGATTGGGTGGTCTCTTCCTAGGATCTCGTTTCTTGGTTGGTCATTGTAGCAGTCTGTTTGCTTAGGTAACGCGTGCATGTCATTCTTGGGGTCTGGCGGTTGTGCTGCTTTTTAAATTTATTTTGTATTTATTGGGTATTTATAATGCACCTATACACAACGTGTTGAGGTCTTGTGTTCATCTTCTCCTTAGTATCTGCTGGTCGCCTTCTTATTCTACTCTGGTGGAAGTCTTTCCCTTGTGTTCTGTTAGGATTCCCCTTTTTGGTGTTTTCATTTTGGGATCTGGCATGCACTCTCTTTAAACGTATTGGGTTCTGATTGCAGTGATCATTTTGGATTCTGGGGGCATACCTCCCACTAGGCTCTGGTGAGGTTACACCTGTCAGGCTCTGGTGTCAGTCTTTCCCTTGGGTTCGAAAGAAAGTCGTCCTGTTGGGCTCTGGTGCGTGTCGCTTTTTTAGACATGCAGGAATCTCCTCATTAGGGTGTGGTGGGCTCTAATAGGTGCCTCCCTATTGCGAAGACAGGCAAGCCTTCCTATTGGGCTCTGTTATCAGTCTTCCCCTTGGGTGAGATTTTCCATTGGACTCTTTGGACTTTTGAGGCTTCCTATTGGACTGCACTTTAGACCTCTCTGCTGGTGTATTTCCTATTGGTCACAGGTTCTAGTTCCAATGAACTCTCAGCTCTCCTTTTCTGGATCTTGCTCTGTGGTCTTAGTGGGTATTCTCCAGTTGTGCTGTAGTTGTAGTCTAAATGTGGTACACTGGTGTGCGGCCTCTAGTTGAACAATGGTGGAAGTTCTCCCATTCTGCTCTGGGCTTCCATGGAGCCATTATTGGTCTCGGCTAGGAGTCTCCTTGTTTGGTTTTACTATTATCATCATGGTATATATTGAGCACGGACCTAGCTTCTGGAAAACGGACCACTTCACAAGTCATAGGCGGAAGGATAAAGTGAGGGGGGCAGAGATGCAAGGCAGCGGGGGAACCAACAACAGGGGAGGAGAAGGGGGAGACGATTTTGCAGAAAGGGGATCTGCAAGCAACTATGGGAGATAACCAGGGGAGCAGATCACCAAGTCTCAGGTTAGGTGGGGAATGGAGGGTGTGTGGAACTAGGTGTTAGGAAGGAGTAATTCCTTGAAAAGCAGCGCTTTGAGCTCCTTCCTGAAATGTAGAAGCGAGGGGGTGAATCTTGTGTTGACAGAGAGTCCTGGAGGGATAGCGGGTGAAGGGCCTGTCTTCTTTTTCCTTCCTTCCTGCATGGGCAGAGTGTAGGCCTGCGCATGCCTTCACTTCTGGTGGATTATAAACCTCCAGAAAGCTGAGGTTCTCTGAGCGGTAGCTTGGGGACTAAAGAGCAACAGCCTTGTAGATGAGGCAGCAGCATTTGAAGATGATACAGACTTGCATCAGGGTCCAGTGCAGTTTGATGAGGGTCGCCTGATGTGGTCAAATTCACAGAGTCCTTTGATGACTCATGCTGCAGCATGTAGGACACATCTCAGGGCTGTCAGGGAAGTCTGTGAAAGACTTTCCAGAAGGGCATTGCCACCAAGGAGAGAACCAAGGCTTTAACAAGAGCTCTGAAGTTGTTTTCTGGGATGAAAGGCTTGACAAGCTGCAGGAGGGAAAGTTGGTATCAAGCCGTTTTATGTCTTCCTTTCTATGTGCTGCTTGAAGGAGAGGTGTCTGTTGATGTCGAACCCAAGTGGCATGGCGCAGGTGGTCAGCTAGGGGTGTGCAGCCCTCCAGCTTCATAGCAGAGAGCCAAGTTTGGATGTTGGGGTGTAGTGTTGTTGGTCAGCAGTAGGAATTCAGTCTCGGAAGGGTTGAGCTTCTTGTTGGGTTGTGATGGTGTGTGCTCTTTCTGGATTCTGGTGGGAGTCCAGGTGCGGGGCTCTGGTGGGAGTCCAGTTGCACGACTCTGGGATGAGTCCAGTTGCGGGGTTCTGGTGTGAGTCCACTTGCGGTGCTGTGGTTGGAGTCCATTTGCTGCGGGGCTCTGGTGCGAATCCCTTTGCTTGGCTCTGGTGGGAGTCCCCTTGCGGGGCTCTGGTGTGAATACCTTTCTCAGGCTCTGGAGCGAGTATTCTTGTCAGGCTATGGTGGGTGTCCTTTTGTCAGACCCTGATTGGCGTTCCTTTGTTGGGAGCTCTGACGGGCGTTCCTTTGTTGGGAGCTCTGTTGGGAGCTCTGACGGGCGTTCCTTTGTTGGGAGCTCTGACGGGCGTTCCTTTGTTGGGAGCTCTGACGGGCGTTCCTTTGTCAGGAACTCTGACTGGCGATCCTTTCTTGGGCTCTGATGGGCGTTCCTTTGTTGGGCCCTGATGGGCATTGCCTTGTAGGGCACTGGTGGCTATGTCCCTCTGAGACCCTGGTGAATATTTTCTTGGTTCGGCATTGGTGCAAGTCCCTCCATTGGGCACTAGTTCATGGTATATTGCACTTTGTTGGTGATTTGTTATCCTACTTCAACACTAGTACAGCACCTTGCATGCATTAATTAACCCAAAGATGCAGCCCAAAAGGGGATCAAGTTAGAGAAAGAGTAATCTCTTGTGTTTGTACATGATCTGACACTGGTGAATAATTAGACTGTGCCTTGAGTCTATCTGAAATAAGGATCACCAATGGTCCTCTTCTTGATTGGTTTGTGTTCTTCATTGCAGTTGGCGTGTGAGAAGACCGTCTCTGCTATGCAGCTCGTTCTTCAGCGAACTATCTCAAATGCAAAAGGTGAGAATAAACTGGCAGGCAGAGCATTACAACCAGTTCGAGAACGACTGGAAAAGTCAGAATACGAGATCTTAAGTTAGCCTGTCATCCCTAATGGATCGGAACAACAAACATAGGCAGTCAAAGCATCACCCCTATAGAGACAAAAACGCTCCCAGACAGTCATAACACCAACCCTAAATACGCAGAACATGAAACCTCACAGAGTACTTCTCAAGGAAGCAGAATATCACTTCGAATGGATTGTGTTCTCCCACGTATTCCTCATCTTGTGATAATTTGTTTTGACAGCTTTGCTGCTTCAGAATTTTTTTTTCGGCAGAGGGCGCTGTGCTCGAGGTTGTGGTGTCGAATGTCCCTTGACAGGCTCCGTACCGTGTCAACGTCACTGATGGTATAAGTGGCTCGAGCCGCGCCCGTTGGCTCCAGTTCCGTTTTTCCGATTGCTTCGCTCTCGTGAACGGTGCGCTTCGAGATTTTATGTCAAGAAAATGTCTTCTTCATCGACCGCTTCGACTCCCAAAACTGAGAGGAAAAGTAAGTTAGTGGTGGGGCGGCAACCATACCTCCGGACAGGGAGGACAAAAAGGTTGATGCCTGGGCTCGTAATGTTTTTACTTCGGGTAGCATGGCCTTGAAATCGACCAATGTCACCTGTACCCTGGCCAGGTTCACACATACCCTGTGGGAATGCATTTCGGCGGTGGCTGAACATATTCCGTAAGGCAAGGAAAGGGAAGGCTTCCTGAATATAGTCAATGACGGGAAGGAGGCAATGGGGGAATGCCTCCAGTCTGGACTGGATACTGCTGATAGCATCAAGCACAGTGCTACGCAGATTTGTGTGGTTGAAAAAGTCAGGGTTTGCACCAGATGTGCAGACCAGACTTCTCAACATGCCCTTTGATGGCTCGAGGCTGTTTGGTAGTAAGGCTGATGAGAGCCTAGAAAAACTACAGACCTCGAAAGCGGCAGCTAAATCCCTTAGTGCCTCCATGAAACAACCTCAGAAACCCTATTCGGGCATTATTTTCCTGGAGGGGTCGTCCTTTTCAATACTTCTCCTCTGTTGGTAGAGGAAGAGGACAGGCTTTTCAAAGGGGCAAGAGGAATGTCACTCGTGGTGGACGAGCAAAGACTACAAAGCCATCTTCAGAAACGGCATCTATGCCCTCAGCCGCTCCTGCAGCCGCCTCCAAATCACTCTGAGGCCTTATCATACAATACACCAGTGGGAGGCAGAATCTCTCAGCATCTGAAAGAATGACGGGGCATTACTTCAGATGCTTGGGCACTGGAAACAGTAGCTCAAGGTTACTGCCTTCCCTTCCTAAAAAGACCTCACGATCATCCACCAGGAGCCAGCTCTACCGAAATTCCAGATCTGCTCCTTTGGCAGGAAATGCTAACCCTGCTAGAGAAAGGTGCAATAGAACATGTACCTGTAGCGGAGAGGAACAAGGGTTGGTACTCCCCTTACTTTCTCATCCCAAAGAAGGACGGAGGATTGAGAGCCATCTTGGACTTGAGAAAACTAAACAAATTCCTCAGGAAGGACAAGTTCAAGATGGTAACCCTTTCTCAGATCCTTCAGGCCCTCCAGCTTCAGGACTGGTTGGTATCTCTGGACCTTCAGGATGCTTACTTTCTTGTGCCAATCCATTCCAAGCACAGAAAATACCTGAGGTTCGCAGTTGGCGGTTCTCGTTATCAGTTTCGAGTTCTGCCATTCGGGCTGACCTCCGCTCCGAGGGTTTTCACCAAACTGATGGCGGCAGTGGCAGCGAGTCGCAGGAGAGGGGGGATCCACGTCTACCCCTACCTGGATGACTGGCTAATCAGAGCACGTTCTTCAGAACAAGCTCAGGAACACCTGTCGATCACCTGCCACTTCCTCCACAATCTGGGCTTCTCCCTCAATTTCAAGAAGTCCCACATGATACCATCCCAACAACTCCAGTTTATCGGAGCAGTCCTGGACACTTCCTTGGGCAAAGCCTCGCCACCCGAGGTGAGAGCTCTCCACATCCAGCAGATGGTAACAAAATTCCAGAGAGCCCAGCATCTGCCGGCCTTCGATTTCCTGAGGTTGCTAGGCCTCATGGCATCCTGCATTTTTCTGGTGCCAGAGTCCAGACTGAGAATGATATCCCTCCAATGGGCCCTCAGAACTCACTGGTCCCAATTCTCGGGGAATATGTCAGGTCTTCTGCAAGTCCCGAGCGAAGTTGCTCAGGATCTATCATGGTGGGCTTGCAACGACAACATCCTCAAGGGAGAATCTTTTTGGCAACCATGGCCGGAGATAACAGTAGTGACGGACGCCTCTCTCACGGGGTGGGGAGCTCACACCAACGATCTGACAATCAGCGGACGTTGGTCTCCATCTGAGTCCAAACTACACATCAACCTATTGGAGCTGAGGGCAATCAGACTAGAGCTGAAGCCCTTCCTGCCCTCCGTACAGAGAAAGAATCTCCTGATAATGATGGACAACACAGTGGCCATGTACTACCTGAACAAAAGAGTTGGCGTAGGATCACTTCTTCTGTGCAGAGAGGCAATGCAGCTCTGGTTCTGGGCAATACAAGAAGAAATCTCTGTCGCCAGTTCAGCTAGCCGGAGAGCAGAACACGGCGGCAGACGCTCTGAGCAGGCAGAGCACAGTCTCCCACGAGTGGGAACTAGCTCAGGAAGTCCTTCTAGAGATCTTCGCCCTTTGGGGAACCCCTCAAGTGGATCTGTTCGCAACTATGGTAAACCGGAAGTGCGATCAGTATTGCTCAAGGGAATTTCCCCCGAGAGGAGCTCTAGGGGACGCGTTTGTAGTGGATTGGGATTTTCCTCTGCTGTACGCGTTTCCTCCAGTCCCTGTGATTCCTCAAGTAATCAGGAGGTTGAGAGAGTTCAGGAAAACCCTGATCCTAATTGCCCCGGAGTGGGCCAGGAGGACGTGGTACCCGGACCTTCTAGACATGTCCATCTGCCCTCCAGTACGTCTTCCACAAAGCAAGGATCTTCTCTCGCAAGAGGAAGGTCGGGTTCTCCATCCCGAGGTCAACACACTCAACCTTCATGCATGGTTTCTGAGAGGTTGAGATACAAGGATTGGGATCTTCTGGATGACGTAAAGGAGATTTTGCTTTCGGCCAGGAGGCCAGCAACAAAATCCTTGTACTGGTGTCATTGGAATAAGTTCAGTAACTGGTGTAAAGATAGAGATGTGGACCCTTTTCAATGTGGCACACCAATGGTGCTTTCTTTCCTATTACATCTAGCCAATCTGGGACTCCAGATCGGAACAATCAAAGGATATCTTGCTGCGCTGTCCATTTTTAAGCGCTCCTCGGAAGAGGTTTCTTACTTTAAAATACCATTAATAATACAGTTCCTGAAAAGACTTACAAATGAATATCCACCAATACCATTTCATGTTCCAACTTGGGATTTAAATTTAGTTCTTAGATTCCTAACATGTGTACCATTTGAGCCTCTGCATTCCTGTCCATTGAGGCTTCTAACACTAAGAAATGTCCTTCTTGTAGCATTAACATCAGCCCGCAGGGTTAGTGAACTACCGGTCTCTCTCATGTAAACCTCCATACACCACGTTTTACAAGGACAAGGTAGTTCTAAAAGTTAAACCATCTTTCTTACCGAAAGTAGTTTCCGACTTCCATTTGTCGCAGAAAATTGTTTTACCAACATTCTATCCTCCTCCTCATTTGGGAAAAGAAGAGGAGAGATTACATAGGCTGGACCCCAGGAGGGCCCTCAGCTTTTACATTGCAAGAATGACAAAATTACGCCAAGACGACCAACTCTTTGTGGGTTACACAGGTTATAAATTGGGATTAGCGGTGACAAAACAAACTATATCCCGCTGGATTATTCTAGCTATATTGGAATGCTACAGATTAGCAGAAAAAGACCCACCGGATGGGCTACGTGCTCACTCCACAAGGGGAAGGCTACTTCCGCGGCTTTGAAGAGGGGAGTCCCTGCAAAGGTATTTGCTCGGCTGCAACATGGGCATCAATGCATACCTTCATCAAGCATTAGTGCTTAGATGCCTCCTCCTCCAATGAGGGGCTATTTGCCAGAGCGGTACTTCACTCTGCACATGAAAGCAAGAACAAGCACTCCCACCTCCAAATTGGTTACTGCTATGGGAGTCTATCACAAGATGAGGAATACATGGGAGGACACAATCCATTCGAAGAACAAGTTACTTACCAACTGTAACGTTCTTTCGACTGGATGTTCCTCCCACGTATTCCTCATCGACCCTCCCAGCCTACCCCACACTGCAGTTTAGGTTCTCTTACAATTTCCTCTCACGATAGGCCTATCAGTCACAGCATACGCATGGATGTTCCACGAGTATTTCCTCGAAAAAACAGAACTGAAGCCAACAGGCGCAGCTCGAGCTACTTATACCATCAGTGACGTCGACACGGTACAGAGCCCGTCGAGGGACGTTCAATGCCACAACCTCGAGCACAGCGTCCTCTGCCAAAAATAAATTCCGAAGCAGCGAAGCTGGCGAAACGAATTATCACAAGATGAGGAATACGTGGGAGGAACATCCAGTCGAAAGAACGTTACAGTTGGTAAGTAACTTGTTCATCTCAGCAGTCAGACCACCTTCCCTAGGACAAGGTAGAACACCAAGACTAGAGAGTCAGAGCTTCACCCTGAGGTAGTCATAGCAACAGATCCAGTGAGTCAGCAAATCAAACTGCGAATAAGAGTATCACACAAAGGACGTAACAGCACTAATTCTCGGGGGCCATTGCATGACACCTAGTGAGTCAGGCGCCCTCTGGGGGCTCGGTGTTTCACCCCTAGGCAGTCAGACAACCGTTAAGCAAGCCGGGCACCATGCCAGTGGTTGGCGGTGAGAGCCATACACTTAGGTTTGCACAGAGCATACTAGACACAGGCCTCGAGGATGACCCTGAAGTAGGCAGTCATTGGGCATGCTTTGTTACTATGCGCCGTTGCCAAGATGATGATGATGATGATGATGATGATGATGAGGAATGATGCTGCTGCTGCGTTCCCTCCCCTCTGGCATATGCCTCACACCTCCTCTCTGCATTTCAGCGCTGGCTGGGCCAGGAAAGAAGCCGATGTCTGCCCATCTGGACCTGCGAATGGTGCAGAGCAAGAAGGATATCGAGGACCCTGAGTTGATTGTGTCGGCGGTGGTGCTGTGAGCTCTGTGACCGCCTTCAATGTCTCTGTGCCCTCCGTGTCCCCTATCCCCCCGTGCGTGTAATGTTTGCCTTGGATGTGTTATTGACTCTGTGATTCGTGGCCAATGTGGACAGAAATACACACGTGGAACTCAACTCTGTCTCTGACTGATTTTTATAACCACAAATTTAGTAAGAAGGCATGGGATCCAAGCCAGTGGCCGCGCCCTGCCTGAGTATAATGTGCAAGCACACATGGTCATGCTTGGGACAAGTCCTGGTGCACAGGAATGTGTTGGCTATAGGATGCCGTGATCCATGGCACAGCACAGAATATCGGGATCTGGTTGGTATTGAGCACCAAGTGCTGAAGTCCTTGTCAGGCCTATGGCTTCAGGTGTATCATGTGGCACTTTGCACTGGAAATGGATGTGTGATGTGTCTTAGGATGCTTGTACTTGAAGACCGTTTGATGTGATGATGAAGGCGAAGTAAGATTTGGGCGATTTATTCCAAGAGAGACGCTCAACCTTCCGGGACCGAGGTTGGGCATTTTAACTGGTTCTGGAATGTGGGAGCGCCAGAGGATCCACAACCTGGGTCATTCTAAAGGCATGAGATGAGGGAACACAGTGACGTCCCCTATCTACACAATCACTAAAGCAGCGCAGCAAAGTCATAGAAGTGCAGTACAACCACACTGGGCGTGAGGAAGGAGCAGCGCAAGATGTAAGAGACTGTACAAAGCGCTCATGCAGGGAGTGGAGAAAGCCTGTAAGGACTGGGGGCCGCAAACTATACCTAATGAAGACTCTTCTCATAGAAGTGTCAGGAGAGGTGAAGCCCGAGTGTCTCTGGGGGCTAACAGAAGAATACTGACTGGTTACCCCGCCAGGCTTCCCCAACGAAAGGTCTTCCATGGTATAGCATCTGGTTCGCTTCTTGAACTCACAGCCTCTGCTTGCTTCTTGACCCGGGTTATATTGCCCAGCTCACTTCTTATTAATTTCCGATGAGTAAAAACTCTGTCCTCCCCCTTGCTGTAAGGGTACTTGCAGTCCTGCATATTCTCGCACTTCAGCCTCGGTTGCGCTTCTAGGCCAGCATTGAAACTGCTAATCCCACTCAAACCACAAGTATTTATGCACACTTATAAGGGGTTTTGTCAGGCTGTATTTTGTTACCCAGCAGCCATCAGTCTCCCTCTGGGCCAAAATCTTGTGTATCAAATGTTTTGGGGCTGTCGATCTCCTTGCTTTGGGTCTCAGTTTTCCAAAGCCTGGAATTCAATTCACACAACACTCTTGAATTGCTTTCCCAGTCTGAATGTTTACAGTATCTGAGATACTGCCCTCAGCAGGCTCTGATGCTTTCACTCTGCTCTAGTCTCTCCTAGGACCTGAGATACTGCCCTCAGCAGGCTCTGATGCTTTCACTCTGCTCTAGTCTCTCCTAGGACCTGCGATAATGCCCTCAGCAGGCTCTGATGCTTTCACTCTGCTCTAGTCTCTCCTAGGACCTGAGATACTGCCCTCAGCAGGCTCTGATGCTTTCACTCTGCTCTAGTCTCTCCTAGGACCTCAGATACTGCCCTCAGCAGGCTCTGATGCTTTCACTCTGCTCTAGTCTCTCCTAGGACCTGAGATACTGCCCTCAGCAGGCTCTGATGCTTTCACTCTGCTCTAGTCTCTCCTAGGACCTGAGATACTGCCCTCGGCAGGCTCTGATGCTTTCACTCTGCTCTAGTCTCTCCTAGGACCTGAGATACTGCCCTCAGCAGGCTCTGATGCTTTCACTCTGCTCTAGTCTCTCCTAGGACCTGAGATACTGCCCTCGGCAGGCTCTGATGCTTTCACTCTGCTCTAGTCTCTCCTAGGACCTGAGATATTGCACTCGGCAGGCTCTGATGCTTTCACTCTGCTCTAGTCTCTCCTAGGACCTGAGATACTGCCCTCGGCAGGCTCTGATGCTTTCACTCTGCTCTAGTCTCTCCTAGGACCTGAGATATTGCCCTCGGCAGGCTCTGATGCCTTCACTCTGCTCTAGTCTCTCCTAGGACCTGAGATACTGCCCTCAGCAGGCTCTGATGCTTTCACTCTGCTCTAGTCTCTCCTAGGACCTGAGATACTGCCCTCAGCAGGCTCTGATGCTTTCACTCTGCTCTAGTCTCTCCTAGGACCTGAGATATTGCACTCAGCAGGCTCTGGGGCATGACCTGATATATAGTACTCTGCAGGTTCCGGGGAAGGATCTGAGATATAGCACTCAGCAGGCTCTCAGGCTCTCCTTCTGCTCTCGTTTCTCCAAGGGTCTGATATATAGCACTCAACAGGCTCTCAGGCTTTCTGCTCTCGTCTCTCCTAGGGCCTAACATATTGCACTCAGCAGGCTCTCAGGCTTTCCTTCTGTTCTCATCTCTCCTAGGACCTGATATATAGCACTCAGCAGGCTCTCAGGCTTTCCTTCTGTTCTCATCTCTCCTAGGACTTGATATATAGCACTCAGCAGGCTCTCAGGCTTTCCTTCTGCTCTCATCTTTCCTAGGACCTGATATATAGCACTCAGCAGGCTCTCAGGCTTTCCTTCTGCTCTCATCTTTCCTAGGACCTGATATATAGCATTCAGCAGGCTCTCAGGCTTTCCTTCTGCTCTCATCTTTCCTAGGACCGGAGATATAGCACTCCTCAGGCTCTCAGGCTTTCCCTCTGCTCTCGTCTCTCCTAGGACCTGATATATTGCACTCAGCAGGATCTCAGGCTTTCCTTCTGCTCTTGTTTCTCCTAGGACCTGATATATAGCACTCTGCAGGCTCTAGGGCAGGATCTGAGTTACAGCCTCAGCAGGCTCTGAGCCTGGTTCCAGGCTCTGGCCTGGTCTCCCCCAATATCTGAGATATAGCCCATAGCAAGCTCTGAGGTTTTCCATCTTTTCTGGTCTCTCTCATTGTAATGATTGGAGAGGGTATCTGTACTTCTGTCCTCTATATGGGACAGAAGTCTCTCTACTTCTGTCGCTCTACAGAGCACCGCAGCCAAGTTTCACAATATGGTAGCTTGGACTGACAACCAAGTCTTAAGCACTCAGGAGGTAATGGAGGCAGGTTCTCGAGTACAGTGAGAGCCCCCAAGCCCGACCAAGGACTACCCACACCCTATCACACTATGTTTGGTGATAACACAGCTTCTTTATATAAAATAAGGTGTGTATATATGTTTTGAATGGAATGGAATGTGTCCTCCAATGCATTCCACATCTTTGACATGTAATGTCCACAGCTGTGCACTTTAGAAATTTTTTCGGCAGAGGGCGTCCTGCGTCAATGACGTCTGGTCGATGTCCCTCGAAGGCCTCCGTCGAGGGCGACATCACCGGATGTTATAAATAGGACACACGGCGCCCGTAGCCTCAGTTCCGTTTTTTCCGAAAATGTGTTTGCTTAGAGAACACAGCGCGCCTCGTGTATTCAGGGCTGTCACAAGATATGGTGAGGTCCGGGGCAAAACATTTGGTGAGGCCCCCTTTTGATGTTACACACTGGGCCAGCACCGGCACCTTTGCAAACAGGGTACTCGAGAAATCTCCCCTTGAGTCTGTGTGGAGGAACCCAAATATGGTTTATTACTACAACTGCAAATCAACTACAGCAAAGTTAGATTTCTCTACTGAAGAAATGTTTATGCCAGACTAACTTTTGTATCATAGAAATACACATATTTAGAATGGCATGACGCCATGTGGTGCATGACGCCAGCATTAAGGAGCACCCTTACCCTGTGTGCGCATTAATACACACCTCATACACATTGACAGATGGATGACGTACAGTGGAGGCTGGTGAATTTCTGAACTGAAGAGGCTTAAATGTTTGTGCCAATTATGCAGGAAAGCCGGAGCACAGTGAGGATGCCCAGGGGGTTTCTCACTCCCAAGAAAATGCTTGAAACACTGGGTTACAATTATCCATTTTACAGCTCTTTCTTTGTAAAATTGGGTAGAAACCAATTTTTTGCAATTGGTTTTGTATGGAAGCACATTGAAAAACCCAATAGTTGCAAGTCGCCAACCATTTTCCAATACATTTTATGCTGCCATTGCACCAACATATGCTATTATAAAGTGGTCAACCGACTCACACCCCCCACCTCTACCCGACCGCAGACAGCCGCCCAAGCCCATTGCCTCTCCCTTCCTAGGTTCAAACTTTAAAAAGCTGGAGAGGTGAGTTTTCCGGTACTAGCTACCAAATTGTGGAACACCTTGCCCAACCTTCTTAGAGCTGAACCCTCCTTTCAATCCTTCAAGAGCAAAGCCAAATTGTGGCTTGCTGCTCAAGACAATCCCGCTTCCTAAGATTCAACACCCTGATCCCAACGTTGCTTGACTTGCACTGTGATTGCTTTATTGTATATTACCTGTGTGTAATTCTGCAACCTTGACTTTTAGTCCATTGTTTCTTCTAGTTTATCTCAGGCCAAGTATCTCACTCCCCACTGTTATTGTACCTTGTACGCCACTGTAAATGTAACTGTAACCCTGACTGTACTTTGACCACTTACTCATTTATTGTACCTCATGCTCCCTATTTCAACCTTTTGCACTCTCTTCACTGTTATGGTACCATGTACACTTTCTGTATTGTATAATTGTAACATAAGATAAACGCCCAGATGCCTTTGGACCAGGTGCGCTATACAAATACAAAGGTGCATGCATGCTGGTTGGTTGCATGTGGCTCGTGCAGCCTGCAGCAATATATGCCATTATTACCATGTACGCACTCCCAGCCAGTAAACATGCCGTGCCACAGAAAGTATGTCCAGGCTGACTGGGCACCATAAGTGTTATTACTGGCTAGATTGGCCTAAATTCAATGTGGGTCAATTTAGCCAAATAGTATGTTTGCTTTAACCTTGATGCATGGTGCTGTGCAACATGGGTAAAGCAAAACAAGCATTGGCAATACTAACAGTTTGGGCGTGCATGTAGGCATGGTAAATGCACTGCTTTAGTGGTATTAACTGGCCGTTGATGGTAGCAGGTGCAAACAGGTTTGCGTACCTGAGTATCTAATAGGAGTGCCTGGCAAATGCCTAATACCTATGCACACACCAAAACTGTTGGCCTTGCCAATGTTAGTTTTTAACAGGACTTCGGTGAAAGACACGTAAGGTGCAACAACATTGAGCGGATCGCGCTTTAGCCCCCTCCCGAAATGTTGTGTTTTGGTGACTCAATCTGGCTGCATGGGCGGAGCTAGCCCCTGGCTAGGAAGGGCTGAAGCCCTCCCACTTTGAGGCAGAAGGCCTCTTTCGATGTGTCGCCAGCCCGTAGCGCTCGTTATCGAGCGGCAGCAGCATCCAACATGCAGAGTGCAAATGCCTATCCATGCGATATCAACAGACTCACTTTGATAAAGCCAAAGTCTTAACTTCTTGTCTCAGCTTTTAGATGGCCCACCAGTCCAGAGATTAGCATAGCACTATGAAATTAAAAAGCCTCTGAATTGGGGTGAAATGTACCACTAGTGGCCAAAGGGAAGGCGAACCAGCTATTTAGCTTCCTGGCTGGGCTCATGGTATTGGGAGGCAAGTGGGAGCAGGGCTGATTGAAGATGTGCCAGGGCTGGTTTTGGGCCCATTTGTTTGCGTTGCTTGTGGGGCACCCCGGGCTTATAGATTGGAAAAATAGGCCAAGGCACCTGTGGAGTGCTTAAATCAAAAAGGAAGTCAAAATAATACAGTGAGGTGGTTAAAAGCTGCAGATTATCAGTAGGTGTTTGTGTCATAAGACTGACAACATGGGAGCAGCTGCATGTGGGGAGACCGACAGCGCAATGAGTTTATTGGTCCCACATTGGCCTCACTCACTATCCGCTTCCAAAACTGTCATCCAGCCCCTGCCGGGCTGACCAATAGAGCTGTGTCAAGATGGAACAAGACACAGACATTAAACAGGGCCTGGGCTTTGCTGTAAACAAGGGCCCTGAAATTACTAACATAAAATATTTCAATAAATGAAATGCATTCATAAACATACATTTTTAGGTAATTGAACTTGTGATGTGGGGTTAGCACTTGCAAGCCAGGGGAATGATTGACGGGAAGTGGTGACATGAGACATCTCATTCTCACAGCAGTCCTTAAGTGTGATGTTTCAGAACACTTCAAATGTTGGGAGGGGAGAGAGTTTGCTGCTTATAACATTGAAGCGTCATCAGAATAGTCTCATTCTAATGTGGAAAGATGTTAGATGAGCCCACACAAGTAAGTTTGCCCCTCCCCCACAGGCTCTGACGTTAGCGCCCCTCCCAACATTTGAAGTGTTAGTCCCACTCCGTCGCCCCCCGAAATTTTAGCCTAGGTGCACCTCTGATGCCATGACCCCAGCCCTTAATTAAGTAGCCCGCAGGCCTGATAAATGTAGGGGAGGGGGTTGGCACACACATTCACATACAACACTTTCACCCATGCATTCATCCACCAGTTACACAACTCCATGCATGCACGCATACATAAAACCAAACACAGCATAAACACCAACATACAAGCACACATTCATGGACATATACATACACATTTAATTTAAATACACATATATACTCCAACTACATACACTTAACTTACCTCCATGCACTCTTGAAAAGCCCCTGCGCAGCCACGGGGGACCAGATGGCCCTCACTGTGACACATAGACATGCTTCCTGACAGGAGAGAACTCCTCTCCCATCAGTCAGCGTGTTCACACTGAGCAACGCGAACACACTGACTAACAGGAAAGGAGTCCTCTCTTGTCATTCAGCATGTGCATGTTGTCAGCTGAATAACAGGAGACAGTAGAGCTCACTTCTGAGCCCTGCTGTCTCCCATTATTTTGCTGTTTGTTGCGGAGCCAAACGGCTTCGCAACAAACAGCAAAATGATTGCAGGGGCAGAGAGGAGACAGCACAGTCCCGGGTGTGAATAATGGGCACGAGTGGACTGTGCTGCCTTCTACTTAGGAGAGGAGGGTGCGAGGCCCCCTGCACACATGAGGCATGGGGCAGTTTGCCCCTCCTGCCCCCACTCGTGACAGCCATGCGTGTGTTTCCTCATAGAGATGTCTTCTTCTTCGACCCCTCCGAATCTGCAGTCTAGCTTCAAGACTTGGCGGGATTGCAAGTCTAAAATGTCGATCACCGACCTGCATCGCATTTGTTTGTGGTGCTTGGGCGAGAGTCACAACACCGACAACTGTTTGAAAGGCCTTGCAGGAGCGTAAAGGGAAGCTTCAGGTAGGTAGGGGTTCTAAGCCCAGTAAGTCCCGAAAATCTGGATCGAAATCCAAAGGGGTGTCCACCGACGATTGGGGGGTGACTCTCTGCATCAGGAGGTGGCCCAGGTTTCTCGATCCCAGAGTGGTTCCCGCCATTCTTCTTTCTCGTTGCGGCATTCCCAGAAGCGCCGTCACCGGTCGCCATCCCCGTCCTCCTTGGAGGATGGAGCCGCAAGGAAAGTGGCATGCTCGACGAAGTCCTCGACTCCAGAGGAATGGGCTGCCTTAAGGAGCAGATGTTGGTCATTTTTCAATCGCAGGGCACGGTTCCAGTCGCGCATTTTGATGAAGCCAGCAAGGAACGATCTCGTACCATGGCTCGCACACCTTCGGGCATGGGTCTGCGACGCGACTCGCATCTGGAACCTTCGAGGTCCCGTTCGGACAAGGCTTCGGATAGTCGCAAGAGATGTGCTTCCAGGTCTCGGTCCTCGTCCCCAGTGAGACCGTTGCAACCTGCTAAGAGCTTGAAGCCTGCGTCGACTCGGTCGGTGCTGTGTCCGTCCGAGTCTGACATCGAGGCTTTGCCTTCTTATCAGCCATCGGCACCGTTGGCACCGTTGTCGAAGCCTTCAGCGCCCATGTACCGTTGGGGTTCCCTGTTCTGGTGGATCCTCCAAGGAAGGCTACTGCTAAGTCTGTGAGGCCAGTGGTGGACTCCAGGCCCTCTTCTGGCCCCAGGCCAGGTTTTCACCTCCCTCTGGATGACATTTATGAGGAGGAAGAAAGTTCTGACTTTGAGGACCCTGTTGAGCAGGATGTGGCTCCTGTCTTTTCTGGAGACAGTCAGTTGGAGGAGGTAAGGCAAACCCTCCATGATGCCAGTGGGTTGGACACTTCTCCGGAAGTGGAATTGGGCAGGCCCGAGCCTTCGGCTCATGCTGAGTTGGCATACAGGCGGCTCATGGCTAGGGTCACGGAGAATCTGGGCTGGTCCAGTCCTCCTGAAGATTTTGTACAAAATGATCTTACGGATATCTTAGCCAAAGTCCGTCCTCTGACCCAGTGTTACCTTTTCATCTCACTTCACAGAAAAGGGTGGCAGCTGCTTAGCAGTCAGCAGAATCTCTTCTGGCTGTTAGCAAATTATTGACAAATAAGTACCGCCCTTCCGTTATAGATCCCAGCTACTTATCCACTCGCCCCACTCCCGAGAGTTTGGTGGTTCAGGCGGCTATGGCCACCTCGAGGCAGGTGGCATACCCTACCATCCTTCCTGATAGGGACGACACACGCTTTGACAGTTGGGCTTGCAAGGTATTTTCTGCGGGGAGTATGGCATTGAAATCAGCCGACTCCACTTGTGCCTTAGCAAGGTTTTCACACACTCTGTGGAACTGTGTTTCGTTAGCAGCTGAGCATATTCCCAAGGGGGCAGAAAGAGATGGTTTCCTTGCTCTTGTGCAAGATGGCAAGGATGCCATGTGCGAATCCCTTCAGTCGGGTTTGGATACGGCCACCAGTGTTAGCCGGTCCATGGCTGCGAGCGCCGTTATATGCAGGTTTTGCGTGGTTGCAGAAGTTGGATTTTGCTCTGGATGTGCAAGCCCGTCTTTTGAAAATGCCCTTTGATGGCGCTCATTTGTTTGTCAACAAGACTGGGAGCCTTGAAAGGTTGCAGACCTCGAAAGCTGCGGCAAAATCTTTAAGTGCAGCTGTGCGTCAACCTCCGCCTTTTTGTCCTAGGGGACAGCAGTGGAGAGAGGCTTCTTTTCTTTATTACTCCTCCTTTGGTAGAACGAGAGGGGCCGCCAGTCAAAGGGGTCAGCAAAAAAGTATGTGGTGGTCAGGGAAATAGAGGTGCCAAAGCCGCTCAGGCAGCTGCCTCTTTGCCTTGAGGCACTGCCACAGCCGCTACAAAACAGTCATGAGGCCATTTCCCATGGTTCGCCGGTTGGGGGCAGACTGTCTCAGCATCTCAAAGAGTGGCAAACCATTACTTCGGATGCGTGGCTTCTGGATACAATAGCCCACGGCTACTGACTTCCCTTCCTAAAGCTGCCTCACGACAATCCAGCGGGGAAACTCTTTGAAGTTTCTAGATCCGCTCCTTGTGCATGAAATCTTGACCCTGCTAGAGAAAGGCGCTATAGAACTGGTGCCTGTAGTGGAGAGGAACAAGGGTTGGTATTCCCCTTATTTTTTATCCCAAAGAAAGACGGGGGATTGGGACCCATCCTGGACTTGCGTTGGTTGAACAAACTTCAGTTCAAGATGGTTACTCTTTCTCAAGTCCTCCAGGCCCTTCGACTTCATGATTGGTTGGTGTCTCTGGATCTACAGGATGTTTAATTTCATGTGCCGATTCATCCCAAGCACAGAAAGTACCTGAGGTTTGCGGCTGGCGACTCGTACTTTCAGTTTCGGGTCCTGCCATTCGGATTGACCTCCACCCGAGGGTCTTCACCAAGCTAATGGGGGTGGTGGCAGCGTATCTCGGGCATGGGGGGATTCACGTCTTCGCATACCTGGACGACTGGCTGATCCATGCGTGCTCTCCCGAGCAAGCATTGGCTCACCTCGGTCTCACCTGCCGCTCCCTCCACAGGCTGGGCTTCTCCCTCAATTTCAAGAAGTCGTATCTGACCTCTTCCCAACAGCTCCAGTACTGGAGCTGTGTTGGTCACATCCTTGGGGAAGTGCTCACTCCCAAGGTGAGGGCTCATCACATTGTGCAGATGGTGGACACGTTTCAACTTGCCCAGAGTCTCTCGGATTTCGAATTCTTAAGGTTGCTCAGCCTCATGGCATCCTGCATTTTTCTGGTGCCAGAGGCCAGGCTGTGGATGCGATCCCTGCAATGGGTCCTCAGGATGCAGTGATCGCAGTTCTCAGGCAAGAAGTTGGATACCGTTCAGATTCCACTCTCGGTCTCCCAGGATCTTCTGTGGTGGGCCGACAAAGGGAACTTGTTGAAGGGGGAGCCATTTTGGTAACCATGGCCGGAGGTGACTGTAGTGACGGATGCTCCCCTCACAGGATGGGGCGCTCATGCCAATGTCTTGACCGCCTGCAGTCGTTGGTCTCCGTCGAAGTCCAAACTCCACATCAACCTGTTAGAGCTGAGGGCCATCAGGCTAGCCCTGAAGGCTTTTCTGCCATCTGTGCGGGGGAAGAGTGTGCTGATTATGACGGACAACATAGTGGCCATGCATTACCTCAACAAAAAAAGGGGGGTAGGGTCACTCCCGTTGTGCAGAGAGGCAATGCAGCTCTGGTTCTGGGCCATCCAGCAGGAGATTTCGATCTCGGCAGTTCATCTGGCCGGAGACGAAAATGCGGCGGTGGACGCTCTCAGCAGGCAGAGCTCGATCTCTCACGAGTGGGAGTTGGCTCAGGAAGTCCTTCAGGAGATCTTCGACCTTTGGGGAACCCTGCAAGTGGATCTCTTCGCCACCAGTGCCAACCAGAAGTGCGAGAGATTCTGCTCAAGGGAATTTCCTCCGAGAGGAGCCTTAGGAGACGCGTTCATTGTGGATTGGTCATTCCCACTGCTGTGCGCGTTTCCTCCAGTCCCTGTCATTCCTCAAGTGTTACGGCGGTTTGGGTCCTACATGATCCTCATTGCTCCAGATTAGGCCAGGAGAGTGTGATCTTCTAGAAATGTCCATCTGCCCTCCACACCGTCTTCCCTAACGAGAGGATCTGCACTCGTGAGAGGGGGGGGTCAGGTTTTCCATCCAGAGGTCAGGACTCTAAACCTTCAAGCTTGGTATCTGAAAGGTTGAGATATAAGGAATGGCACTTCCTGCATGATGTGATGGAGGTGTTGCTTTCGGCCAGAAGGCCAGCAACCAAATCCCTGTACTATTGCCGTTGGCGTATGTTTTTTGACTGGTGCAGAGATCACAATGTTGATCCTTTTCTGGCCTCCATTTCTATGGTTTTGTCTTTCTTACTTTCTTTGGCCCACAGGGGCCTTCAAGTGGGTACCATTAAAGGTTACCTGGCGGCGCTGTCTATATTTAAGGGCTCGTTTGAAGAATGGTCTTACTTGGTTTCTCAATTTTTTAAAGGGCTGTCTAATGTATTCCCTCCGTCCCCTTTCCAGGTGCCGGTTTGAGATTTAATTTGATTTTGAAATTTCTAATGGGTGCTCTATTTCAACCTTTGCACTCTTGTCCTTTGAGATTGTTGTCCTTCAAGACTGTGTTCTTGGTTGCGGTTACATTTGCTCGCAGAGTGAGTGAATTGCAGGCGCTTTCATCTAAGCCGCCCTTTACTGTATTACACAAAGACAGGGTTGTACTGAGGGTACGTCCATCCTTCCTACCTAAGGTAGTGTCTGAATTTCATTTGAGCCAGAAAGTGGTTCTTTCTTCTTTCTGTCCTCCTCCTCATCCTGGTAAGGAAGAGGAGCAACTCCATCGGTTGGATCCTAGGAGAGCTCTGAGCTCTTACATTTCTAGGATGTCCAGGGTGTCAGAGTGGACGATAAACTCTCTGTAAGATATGCTGGACACCGATTGGGCCAGGCTGTTACCAAACATACCTTATCCAGGTGGATTATCCTCACCGTTACTGAGTGTTACCGATTGGCGAGTAAGGACCCTACAGAAGGGTTGCAAACTCATTCGACTAGGGGCGTGGCTACTTCCACCGCCCTCCTATTAGTTCTTATTAGGAAGTTCCTATTAGGAGCTCCTATTAGGAATATTTGTGAAGCAGCCACATGGGCTTCTATCCACACTTTTGTTAAACATTACTCCCTGGATACGATCCATGGTCAAGATATTGCCTTTGGGAAGACGGTTCTTTATTCTGCGAATCTGATTGGGTACTCTAAATTCTTTTCCCTCCTCCATTTTCTGGTACTGCTTTGGGAGTTTGTCAAAGATGTAGAATACGTTGGAGGACACAATCCATTCGAAGAACAAGTTACTTAACAACTGGTAACATTCTTTTGACTGGATGTTCCTCCAATGTATTCCACATCGCCCTCCCAGACTGCCCCTCTGGAGAATTTCCTATGCGATCGCAGTTTACATTTCTGCAAGGCTATGTGCAGTCAAGCAGGCATTGGATTGGTGCCACACGTGCTGGGAGAAAAACATAAACTGAGGCTACGGGTGCCGTGCGTCCGATTTCTAACATCCGGTGACATCACCCTTGACGGAGGCCTTCGAGGGACATCGACCGACGTCATTGACACAAGACGCCCTCTGCCAAAAAAGTTTCCGAAGTGCACAGCTGTGGACATTACATGTCAAAGATGTGGAATACATTGGAGGAACATCCAGTCGAAAGAATGTTACCAGTTGGTAAGTAACTTGTTCTTCTGAGGCTTGTAGAATCTGCTTAGATCACATGCTGTGCATAGGCCGACATCTAGTGGAAGCTGCCAAGTATTACAGTTGTTGTTTTCGAAACTCGAAAAGGGACGTCGACAGGGCATGCCAGTAATACTATCTCTAGTGTGACCTCATGCATCGGGGTCCCCCAGATTGTTATTTTCCGCCATTCTAGATGGACGCGTATAGCGGATTTCCTTTCAGTGTAAAGCCATTGACTATTTACAATGAAGTACTAGCCAAAGCGGCTGAGCACTTTCAGATTGACACCACTACAACTAGAAAGAGAGCAGGCACACCCCTTGCTTCCTCTGAGGCTCCACCCGATAAGGAGAGCAAAAAGATTTACGCAATGGGCAGAAAGGTCGCCTCCTCTGCAGCCTATGAAACCAGAATAGCAAACAATGCAACACTCTTGGCTTGTTACAACTGCCACAAGTGGGAGGAAATGTCTGCTTTACTTTCGTGTGCCCCAGAGCTACTCAAATCCCAACTAGCACAGGTGGCTGCAGATGGGAGGGCAGTTTCTAGCTGTCTCCTTAAAATCAATTTTGGCAGCTGGACAATGCCGGTGAGTCATTGCACAAGGGACAGTTATTAAGAGGCATGCATGGCTGCGCCAGTTCGATTTTAGACCAGAAACGCAGGCCACTCTAATAAATATGCCGGTTGAATCTAACGTGCTCTTCGATAAGGCCGTAGAAGACGACCTGAAAACAGCAAAGGACGAGTATGACACGCTTAAATCTTTTGGTCAACTCACTGACAAGCCTTCCGGACGTTGGGGTAATAGCAATTTTCACCGTTTTCGTGGCCAAAACTCTCAACGAGGATCCAGCTATAATAAGGGTCAGGGTTCCTCCTGGGGAAATAATCAAGGCCAATCTTCCCAAGGTTATCCCAGAGGACAATGCAACGGTCGTGGTCGGGGCAGAGGCCCTGCTCAAGGTGGCACACCACCTTCTCCAGCATGGGGTCTGGCATGGATTCACATGCTCATGAATATTCCCCGTCGTCAGGCTGGGAATCCTTGGTAAAGAAAAAACCAGTATCAGTTTCGTTTCTGATCTGTCTTTCGTAGTAATAACCAATCACTGGTCTCTGCGTCATACTGACCACAGCCAATGACTGCCCTCTACCTAAGCACCGCCTCTGGCAGCCATCTTCAGATTTTTACCGCACGTTCATGTGTTGGGATCCTCGTGCTATTGCTCTCGAGCGTTAGTGCTATTTTTTCACGTTTTTTCTCAAAAACTTCGTTTTTTCGGTCAAAAGAGCCTCAAGCTCCACCGACTCTCCATCCGATCAACGGGGACCCGTGTCGGATTCGTCTGCGCCCCTCAAGGGTGAAGATTTCGTCGAGCTACGCTTTTGGAGGACTCCAGAAGTTTCTCAGGCCCGGACATTACCCAGGAGAAGGGAAGCTCGACGCCCGGAAAGCTGTTCAGGAGCTGCCCAGGATGCCAGATGCAGAACGTCTTTAAGGAGGACGAACACTCCTTTTGTCTCTACTGCTTACATGAGGACAAGACGCACGTGGAGAAGGACTGTGCGTTTTGCGGCAATATGTCGGAGCGGACCATGAAGGACCGCCATCAACGTCTCGCCAACTGGCTGGAAGGGAAGAGCCCGTCAGGCGAGAAGAAGAGGAAGAAATCCGAGCGGTCTTCTAAGACCTTTGAGGACGCCCCGGCGACGGGGGTCCAACACAAGGCCAAGCACTGCGAGTCCGCTGGCACCGGGAGCGCCGAACGGTCGGGCTCTACGGGCGCCAGGCAGGGCGCACCCTCCCCGGCACCTTCAGCCACGAGCCAACGCTCTGGGTCGGGTAAGAGGAAGGGCGAGCACCCGGCGAAGCTCCTGGAGAGGCCCCGGTCGAGCTCGAAGGCCCCATCGGAGGGGGAGCGAGGCAGTGTCCCCCCCCTCAAGGGTAAGGCGGTGAGCGCACCTAAGGTGGTGAAGGCCTTAATCCATCTGGCCAAGCCCTCTATCGATACTGTCGCGGCGGCCCTGGCTCAGCCTGTGGAGGCTACACCAGTGGTGGCGACCTCGGGGCTCAGAGTCTCCCTGCCACCTCGGAGGGAGTCCTCTTTTGTGCCCATCGATAGGACCCCCGTGAAATCCCCGGCGGGGAAGAAAAAGGGGGGGCAGGGGGAGCGCCGAACGGTCGGGCTCTACGGGCGCCAGGCAGGGCGCACCCTCCCCGGCACCTTCAGCCACGAGCCAACGCTCTGGGTCGGGTAAGAGGAAGGGCGAGCACCCGGCGAAGCTCCTGGAGAGGCCCCGGCCGAGCTCGAAGGCCCCATCGGAGGGGGAGCGAGGCAGTGTCCCCCCCTCAAGGATAAGGCGGTGAGCGCACCTAAGGTGGAGAAGGCCTTAATCCATCTGGCCAAGCCCTCTATCGATACTGTCGCGGCGGCCCTGGCTCAGCCTGTGGAGGCTACACCAGTGGTGGCGACCTCGGGGCTCAGAGTCTCCCTGCCACCTCGGAGGGAGTCCTCTTTTGTGCCCATCGATAGGACCCCCGTGAAATCCCCGGCGGGGAAGAAAAAGGGGGGGCAGGGCGTCGTCGTAGATTCGGCCTCAACCTCAGAGGAAGAGCTGATTGAGGTCTTAAGCCACGGCCTTGGCGTGGAAGAAGACCGGCCCGTCGGGATGGATCCCGACGCAGGTGACGACGACATCGTCGAGGGTGCCGACGGGGCCCCTGATCGCCCGTCGGATTCCCCTCTGCCAGCGCCGCAAGACAACTCGGCGGCCATTTTGTTGGCTATACAGTCCTTATGTTCAGAGATAAGGACGAGACTACCGTTGCCGACGGAGGAACCTCTCCCGTCGGGGGATCCTGAACCGGGACCTTCTGGTGCTCCCCCGCCCAAGAAAAGAAGGATTCACCCTCCACCTCCTTTTCAGCCGTCGCGCCCCGTCCAGCCCTCCTCCCCGTCCACCCGAGGGGATGATACGGGGACTGACACGGCAGCGATGGGTACGGACGACGAGGTATACGACGAGGATCTACCGTCGTCACCTCCCACCAGGGCTTCTCCGCCCGACGAGATTGGATCGTTCCACTCCATGATCGCCAGGGCATCCGAGCTTTTCCAACTCTGCCCTGAGGAGAAGAAAAAGGAAGGATTCCTTTATCAACGGCGCGAGGCCAAGAGGAAGACGGTCCTTGCGGTGCCTCTACTGGACGACATTTGGGATGAGGGCCTCGCCCTCCTCAAGAACCCTTCCACGACGCCAGCTAGAAGAAACCGGTACGAGAAGAAGTACCGGGTCCCGGACGCGGCCCCCCTGTGCCTCCGGGCGCAGCCTACCCCGGACTCCGTCGTCTCCGCGGCGGCCAGGAAAAAAGCGGGGGGGGGGTGCGGCCTCCACATCGACTTCCCCACCGGACGGCGAGGGAAAGAAATTGGACGCTATGGGACGCAGGGTCATCTCGTCTGCAGCGACGACGATTAAAGCGGCCAACGCCTTGGCTATCGTGGCCCGCTACGACAGGGAGCTATGGTACAAACGGGCTCCCATGCTGGACTTCCTACCGGACGACAAGAGGGCGGATGCCCTGGAGATCCTACAGGAAGGCGAGGTGGCGTCGGACCACGCCATCACTATTGCGACGGACATCGCCGACACTGGGTTTCGCCAGTTGGGCAACGGCGTGTGCCTTAGGCGGCGTGGATGGCTCAAGGCTACGGACTTCCGTCAAGACGTACAGACCAGAGTCCTGGACATGCCGTTCGATGGGAACAACCTGTTTGGGAAAACAGTGGACAATTCCCTTCAGGCCATTAAAGCGGACACTGAGACGGCCCGGGCCCTTGGGGTTCTGCAGCAACGACGGACGCCCTTTCGGAGCAGCGGAGGCAAGGGCGCCTCCAAAGGTTCCGGCGGCGGTTTCTCCACCTACCGTCAAGCGGCCCGCTCGTCGTCTCAGGAGGCCTACAGAGGACGAGGCAAGTCTGGCGGACCCCGCCGTCGTCGCCAAGGAGGTCAAGGCGGCAAAGCCTTGTCGAAACAGGATTGAACCGGCCGTGGGGTCGGGCCCCCACCGAAGCACCCCGGTGGGAGGCCGGCTGGCGAGCTTCGTCAGCGTGTGGGAGTCCATCTCCACCGACCGTTGGGTGCTGGACGCCTTAGCCCGGGGCCACGCGCTCGAGTTTCAAAGAAGGTGCCCGCGCGTCCCCCCCCGTGGCCAGGAAAGAGCTTCACGTCCCTCAGCTTCTCCTGGAGGTAAAGGCGATGCTCAGGAAGGGCGCCATCGAACTCGTCCCAAAGAGGCTTCGGGGCTCCGGGGTTTACTCGAGATACTTCCTCGTGAAGAAGAAGACGGGAGGATGGCACCCCATCCTAGACCTGCGACGTCTGAACAAGTTCATCAAGGCGCAGAAGTTCCGGATGGTCACCCTCCAGCACGTCTTGGGGCAGCTGGAGGAAGGAGACTTCCTGTCGTCGTTGGATTTGGAGGATGCCTACTTCCATATTCCCATCCTAAAGGGGCACCGAAAATTCCTCAGGTTTGTGGTCCAAGGGCGTCACTACCAGTTCAAAGCCCTCCCCTTCGGACTACGGTCGGCACCCAGGATATTCACCAAGTGCCTTGCACCGGTGGCGGCGCAGCTGCGCCGCGAGGGGATCCAAGTCTACCCCTACCTGGACGACTGGCTCATCCGAGCCAAGACGAGGGAGCTCGCCGTGGAGCACACGGCAAGGACCGTCCAACTTCTCACGGACCTGGGATTCTCCGTGAACTACGCCAATTCCCACCTGGTACCCGCGCAAAACGCACTGTTTCTGGGAGCGAAGCTCGACACAGTGTCCCTTCTGGCCTCCCCGTCGGAGGAAAGGACCAGGTCCATCCTGGGCAAGGTACAGCGGATGTTGGTTTCCGACGCGGCCAAGGTGAGGTCCATCAAGTCCCTCCTCGGAATGATGTCTTCTTGCATCTACCTCATTCCCATGTGCAGGCTCCGGATGCGCCCGTTGCAGGAGTTCCTGGACGCGCGCTGGATCCAAACGACGGGCGGCTTCGAGGAGAGGATCACACTCGACGAGAGTTTCCGCCGAGCGGTCCGGTGGTGGGGCAACCGCGCGCATCTGACGGCGGGCATGGACTTCCAGACCCCAGACCACCAGGAGACAGTGACCACGGATGCCTCCCGGGAAGGGTGGGGAGCGCACACCGAAAATCTGCACGCGAGAGGCCTTTGGCTCCCGACGGAGAAGTCCCTCCATATCAACGTCCTGGAGCTCCGTGCAGTGTTCTGGGCCCTCAGGTCCTTCCTTCCGTCCCTCAAGGGCAAGGTGGTGAGGATCTTCACCGTCAACACCACCACCATGTTTTACATCAGGAAACAGGGCGCAACCAGGTCTCCAGCGCTGTCCAAGGAGGCGCAGGACCTGTGGCATTGGGCCGTCGCCCAAAGGATGTTTCTGGTGCCGTTTCATCTGGCAGGGATAAAAAAACACCATCGCCGACTCACTCAGCAGGGAGCTGCGCTCGTGCCACGAGTGGGAACTACGGCAGGATCTAGTGGATCGCCTCTTCCGACGGTGGGGCACACCCCAGATCGACCTGTTCGCGACGGCGACGAACTCCAAGTGCCGGAGGTTCGCCAGCAGGTTTCCCCAGGCGAGGAGCATGGGCGATGCTTTCTCGTTCCCCTGGGAGGGCCTGTTCCTCTAAGCGTTCCCTCCTTTGCCACTGCTAATCCGGCTCGTCAGCCAGCTCAAGAGGTCACGGTGCAGGATGATCCTCGTCGCACCTGCGTGGCCGAGGCAGATATGGTTCCCGGACCTTCTGGACTTGTCAGCGTCCCCGCCAATCAAGCTGCCGGTGGACACGGATCTACTCTCCAGGGAAGGAGGCGCCATCCTCCACCACGACCCGAAATCGCTGAACTTGCAGGCCTGGCTCCTGCAGCGCTAGAGTTTGGAGGATACGACATACCGGCCGACTGCAGAGAGGTTCTTGCAAAGGCCAGGGCGTCCTCGACTCTTAAATGCTACGGACACAAATGGAAGAGGTTCTCTGTCTGGTGCCACGCACAGAAGATTAACCCTCTACGGATTACGGCTCCCCAGGTACTACCGTACCTGCTGACGCTGGCCAAAGCTGGACTGGCACACGCGTCCATCAAGATTCATCTTGCTGCGATCTCCCGATACACCAGAACCACGGGCCGGACGTCCTTGTGGTCTCATCGTCTGGTAAAAGAGTTCATGAAGGGACTGTTCAGATCGTTCCCGCCGGTGAAGGCGCCGGCCCCGGCGTGGTAGCTCAACGTGGTGCTGACCAAGCTCATGGGACCTCCGTTCGAGCCTCTGCACTCGGCCCCGTTGAAGTTTCTGTCGTGGAAAACAGCGTTTCTTGTGGCCATCACCTCCGCACGACGGGTGGGAGAGATCCAGGCCCTTTCCTGCAAGGCCCCGTACTTGACTTTTCACGACACGAGGGTAGTGCTCAGGACGCACCCCTCCTTCATGCCCAAGGTACCGTCGGACTTCCATCTCAACAAACCCTTGGTGTTGCCTGTGTTCTTCCCGTTGCCTTCGTCGCCGGCTGAGAGGACTTTGCACTCGCTGGATGTGGCTAGAGCGCTGAAGTTCTACGTGGACCGCACGAAGTGTTTTCAGAAGACGTCACAACTCTTTGTGAACTTTGGACCTGTCAATCAGGGGAAGGCTCTCTCGAAGGCTTCCATTTCCAGATGGCTCTCCGGCTGTATCATGTACTGTCATCGGTTGGCAAACCGACCGCTGCCTGGCCGTCCGAGAGCCCATTCCACCAGAGCGATCGCAGCTACCACGGCGTTCCTTTCTGGTGTGCCCCTGCTGGACATATGCAGGGCTGCTACGTGGAGGTCGACGCACACCTTCACGAAATTCTACTGCGTCGATCGGGATTCCAGGGAGGAGTCCAGGGTCGGCCAAGCAGTGCTGCGCAACCTGTTCGCCTGAGGTGAGCCTGGTGAGGAGGTAAGATGCTTAATGTTGAGTTTGATGTACTGCTTAATGTTGAGCCTTTGCCACCTCCCGTGGTTGTGCATGTGTGTACTGCTATGTATTCTTTATTCATGAGCATGTGAATCCATGCCAGACCCCATGCTGGAGAAGGAACAAGTTACTTACCTGTAACTGTTGTTGTCCAGCATGGGTCTGGCATGGATTCACATGCGAACCCTCCCGCCTACCCCTCTGCGGCTCTTCACTTGGTCATACTGCCACTTCACGTGCTTCCAAATCTGAAGATGGCTGCCAGAGGCGGTGCTTAGGTAGAGGGCAGTCATTGGCTGTGGTCAGTATGACGCAGAGACCAGTGATTGGTTATTACTACGAAAGACAGATCAGAAACGAAACTGATACTGTTTTTTTCTTTACCGAGGATTCCCAGCCTGACGACGGGGAATATTCATGAGCATGTGAATCCATGCCAGACCCATGCTGGAGAACAACAGTTACAGGTAAGTAACTTGTTCCTTAGAGCAAATGACATTCCGTTTCAGGTGCCCTCCCATGCTTCTCCAGTAGCAGGACACATTTCCAGCTTCACCCACGCACAGGAGGGAATCACCTCAGACAGATGGGTGCTGTCCACAGTAGCAGCCGGATACTGTATAGAACTATTCCAACATCCCCACAACCACCCCCCACGACAGAAGATCCACTTAGAAGAACACCAGCATATCCTTCTTGAAGAGATAGCCACACTTCTATTAAAGGACAACATCGAAGTCGTCCCGGCCAACCATGTAAACATGTATTTATTCAACTTACTTCCTTGTGCCAAAGAAAGATCTAACAATGCGCCCAGTATTAGATTTGTGCCCTCCAAACAAGTATGTCAAGCCACAAAAGTTCTTCATGACTACTCTACAAGAGGTAATCCCTCTACTAAAAAGGGGGGATTACATGGCAACACTGGATATGAAAGATGCCTATTTTCATATTTCAATGTTCCCTGCGCACAGAAGATTCTTGCGTTTCAAGATGGCGAACCACCACTACCAATTCAAGGTACTGCCCTTCGGAATAGCCTCGGCTCCAAGGGTATTCACAAAGGTACTGGCGGTGGTGGCAGCGCACCTGTGCAGGGAGGCAATCCCAGTGTACTCTTACCTGGGCGACTGGCTCATTACAGGGGAATCTCCCCAGATTTGCAGACAAAACATTCAGAGAACAATCAACCTCCTCTTTCAATTGGGCTTCTCCATCAACGGGAAAAAGTCAAGCCTAGTGCCAAGCACTTCAAAACAGTTCCTAGGAGCTGTCTTAAACACAGAAGAGAGGTTGGTCTTTCCATCAGAGGAAAGAGTAAAAAAATGTGTTACTGCAAATACCACATTATCAGGCCGGCCGCCAGATAAGGGTGCGCAAATCTATGCGTTTAATAGGCATGATGGCATCTTGCATTTACCTGGTTCCTCGCGCCCGTCTGTGCATGCGACCCATGCAGGAGTGGTTGGCGAAACAGTGGTCTCAGGAAAGTGGTTAGTGGGACGATCTAGTGCTCGTTTTGCCACCACTTGTACAAAATCTTCACTGGTGGACAAGAGAAAATCTAACAAAAGCAAAACCTTTCTACGATCCAGAGGTACAGGCGGTTGTCACGACAGATGCCTCACTTGCAGGGTGGGGGGCTCACTACCTTCACCAAGCAGCTCAGGGTCTGTGGTCTCGCACTGTAGCTCAGAGCCACATCAATCTGCTGGAATTTCTGGCAGTATTCAAAGCCCTTCAGGCATTCGAACCACATTTAACAAACCTATCTGTGCAGCAACAGCAATGTTTTAAATCAACAAACAGGGGGGTACACGTCTCCAAATCTGTCCAGACTTGCACAGCAAATTTGGAAATGGGCACTCAAACAGAAAAGGTTCCTGTCGTCACAACATGTTCCAGGGGAACTTGACTCTCTACCAGACTCATTAAGCAGAGATCCCCTACCGGAGGAACATGAGTGGCGTCTTCACAAAGAAGTCATACAACACCTCTTCTCTCAATGGGGTTCCCCAAATATAGACTTATTCGCCACAAGCGAAAACAGTCAATGCCCAGACTTTGCGACCAGGTTCCCCCAGCGAGGCTCCAAGGGGAACGCCCTATGGATGAACTGATCAGGGAAATTTGCTTACGCTTTTCCCCCCAACACCCCTCATGAGGAAGGTGGTGAACAAGATACACAAGGAACCGATGACGCGTATCCTAGTTGCTTCTATATGGGCAAGACAACCATGGTATCCACATCACCCAGAACGGGGGACTAACAGTCCATCCGCAGCCACACTCAATGAACTTGGCAGCATGGCTCCTGAGGTCATAGAGCTCAGACATCTCAACCTGTCACAGAGATGCATGGAAATCTTGAAAGAATCAAGAAAACCAAACACTAGGCACTGTTACTTTGACAAATGGAGAAGATTTGTAATGTGGTGCCAGGCTAAACAAATCAACCCAGTAGAATGTACTCCATCCCACATTCTAACTTACATGCTCCATTTGCTAGATGCAGGGTTAGTATTTAACTCCCTAAAGGTCCACCTGGCGGCTTTGTCAGCTTACACAAACTCTCATAATAAGGTCTCATGGTGCAAAGTACCGGTCATCAAAGCATTTATGGAAGGAGTAAAGAGACTTCACCCTCCAATTTCTAACACGCCGCCAGGGTGGGAGCTCAAAGTGGTACTCGCTAAGCTCATGGGACCCCCTTTCGGGCCTATGCACAAGTCTAGTCTCAAACACCTGACTTATAAAACTGCCTTCTTAGTGGCTATCACTTCCATAAGAAGGGTTAGTGAAAGCCAAGCATTGTCAGTGCAGGATCCTTTCTTTGTTGTACACAAAGACAAGCTGGTTTTATGTACTCACCCTAGGTTCTCACCTAAATTAATCTCCAAATGTCATGTAAACCAGTCAATTGAGCTACCGGCTTTCTTCCAGGAACCCAACAGCTCAGCTTAGGTAAAATGCTACACACTAGATGTGAGGAGAGTGGTCCTCTACTACATAGACAAGACCAGACCGCTAAGGAAAACGGATCAATTGTTTGTCTCAATAGCGCCAGGCAGAGAAGGTGACTGCATTTCTAAGAATGCCATCTCGAGGTGGATAGTCTGATGTATCCAACTGTGCTATTCCCTATCAGATAAAACGCTGCCTTTTATGCCCAGGGCTCACTCCTTGAGAGGTACAGGAGCCACTCTGGCTTTCATTGCAAATGTCCCCATAGACAGTATTTGCAAGGCAGCTACATGGAGCTCTGTACATACTTTCACTCAGCACTACTGCATTGACAGTCATTCCAAGACAGATACACAAGTGGGACAAGCGTTTCTAAGACATTTATTCGCTCCTGAATCTTCTCGCATCCCACCTCCTTCTTCCATTGCTCGCTAATCTATGCACAGCATGTGATCTAAGCAGATTCCACAAGCCTCAGAAGCGATACATTACTCACTGTAATCGTATTTCTGATGCTTGTATCTGCTTAGATTCACATGCAACCCACCCTTCCTCCCCTCGGAGAGAAGGCGCATGGATGCTTATGAGCTTGTCTGATACGTATCTGCGTGGATACAACTGTACTCACACTACTCCTCATGTCAGAAAAATAACAATCTGAGGGACCCCGACGTGTGAGGGATCATAGGTAAAGTGGACGTCACACTAGGGATAGTATTACTGGCACGCCCTGTCGACTTCCCTTTTCGAGTTTCGAAAACAACAACTGTAATACTCTGCAGCTTCCACTAGATGTCGGCCTATGCACAGCATGTGAATCTAAGCAGATACAAGCATCCGAAATACGATTACGGTGAGTAATGTATCCCATATGTATATGTATGTATATATATATATATTACATGGCCCTCGGTAGCGGGTGTGTAGTTATGGTTAAGTTGCTAAATCGATAGGAAGACCTCTTTTTCGGCGGCTCATAACTGCGCTCCCCCGGAGGAATCCTCACCAAACTTTGCAAAAAAAGTAAATGACCCACTCTGATTTTTTTTCAGCAAGTTTGGTGAGGTTTTGTGCAAGGGAGTAGGATTTATAGGGGGGTCCCACATTTTTTTTTCCATAGACTGAATGGGGAAAAACTTTGTGCACGGCTACAGGCTGAACGGCTGGGTGGATTTGCACCAAATTTGTGGCAGGGGCGGGGGCTTGGGGCAAAAAGCACACTTTTGTGTCTTTGGTAGCAATCCGACCAATACTTTTGTTGTAAAGAACCAAAATGTACGTCTCAAGAAATGTGTGATATCTGGCTCCGCTCGGCGGACCAATTTCCCTGTTCGCTCCACGGACAGAAATCTCATTGGCTTGCAGTCTGCTGTGCTGTCTGTGAACTTTGGACGCGGCCGGTGGTTGGCTGGAGGGAAGCGTGGTGTGCGTCAACGTTTTTGAGAAACATGGCACTGGTGTATTGGAGGAGAGTGTTTTGGTGTGTGTGCCAAGCCCCTACGGCATTGTGTGCAGGGGTGGGGCTCTTGTACGTAACAATGTACCCACTAAAGTTAGTCATATCTGGCTCCGCTCCAGCATCCCATTTCCCTGTTCGCTGCGCGGTCAAAAATTTGCTTTCACTGCAGTGTGCGGCGACGTGATGTGCGCCATAAGTTTTCGATAGCGCCGGCATGTTGTATCAGAGGACAGTGCGGCAGCGAAAGGGCTTGGAAAACATACTTTGCGGCATCTCGTGGTGGGAAGAAGGGATGGAAAGGGTGGGGGAGTGAGAAGTGCTTCCTCTGATCTATCTCATTAGAAGAAGATGGTGGTGTGCCAGCGGTATCCGTGTATACTACGCCAATTCGCGGTTACCTCAACAGGCACCAACCTTGTGTGGTGATTGCAGACAGCCTTCGTTATGGCATGACAGCTCCAGCTGCGATCTCTTTCTGTGATGAGTGGTGGCAGGCTGAATTGCAGAAGGGGAGTACATTCCACATGACATGAACATTTAAAGTTTAAACATAGCGTGTTTTATGGTGTGTTGCATGTGGTAAGTCCGTAGCCCCTTCGATGCATGGCTGGAGCCCTTGCATGGAAAAATATGCCCACTGGTTGAAAAGGTATGTCTACTGGTTGCAAGTAGATGTGACATTGTTGATTTGTATGTGTGGTTTGGCTGCATTGCACACATTGTTGGTTGCATGGGTTTGGCGATTGGTAGAACATCCTACAGTTGTCAGTGTATGGGTGGAGATGCTGCAGTGAGCAGTCGTGCAGTGTTTCCACTGGGTGCAGTGTTGGAATAGTGTCCATATAGAAGAGGGTACGGTTATATGTGCTTGGGTAGTCTGCATTGCGCAGATTACTAAGTGTTGTTGTTATGTTATGTTATTTTGCATTTATATAGCGCCTTATATACCATTGGTATGGTCTGAAGGCGCTGGTAGGTTGAACGCCCTTGGGAACCGAAGTTCAGGTCAGTAGAGAGAGTAGAGAGAGTCAAGGTGCATGTGAGTACCGGGTATGTGTGCAGCTGGTGCAGTATTCATGTAATAGCTGCTTTTTAGCGGTAGGTGTGGTGGTTGAGAGATCAGTAGTATGTGTTCGTTCTGGCATGATTTATCCAGACCGAATGTGTGGCTGCGTTAGGCCTGAGGAGAACGCCTGGCTGGGGGGGGGTGTAACCAGCAGTGTTTACTTAGAATGATGGGGAGTGAGCGGTGGATGTTGGTATGAGAACAGTTATACCGAATGGTGTCATAGTATCTCTGTGTTCTAGTTGAGTGGTGGTGTAAAGAAGAGAGTAGGCGTGTTGGTGAGATATGATGGGTAATATGCTCTTTCAAACGTTCCCTACATCATACTATGTACGTCACGCAATTCTATGCGCTCCAGTCTGTTCCATGCACTCTTATTCATTCCATGCACCCGAGTCTGCTTGACACACTCCAATCTGCACGATGCACTCATGCATTCCAGTCCACCCCGCGCGCTCCACTCCGCCTCATATACTCCAGTCTGTCCCACGCATGTGCTCTTGTCTGCCCCGTGCATGCACTCTTGTCTGCCCCGTGCATGCACTCTTGTCTGCCCCGTGCATGCACTCTTGTCTGCCCCGCGCATGCACTCTTTTCTGCCCCGCGCATGCACTCTTTTCTGCCCCGCGCATGCACTCTTGTCTGCCCTGCGCATGCACTTTTTTCTGACCTGCGCATGCTCTCTTGCCTGCCCTGCGCATGCCCTCGTGTCTGCCCCACGCATGCCATCATCGTGTCTGCCTCACGCATGCATTCCTGTCGGCCTCATACGTGCACTCCTGTCAGCGACATGCATGTACTCTTGTCTGCCACTCGCACTCCTGTCCGCACTCGCACTCCTGTCCGCCACTCGCACTCTAAACCGCTCTATTTACTCCAATCCATTTTGTGTATTCTAATTTGTTTTATGTACTTTATCTACTTATTTCATTCATGCCATTCTGTGTGTTCTAAGTTGTTTTATGCACTTCGTCTATACATTTCGCCCGTAACATCTTAATAATACGTCCGTTCCATCCACCTATTTCCCACGTTTCATCCACTTATTTTATCTGTTTCATCCACATACAGCGCCCGATCCATCCACCTACAGCACCCGATCCGTCGACCTACAGCACCCGATCCATCCATATACGGCACCAGTTCTATCCACATATGTCAGCTGTTCCATCAACGTACTTCACCCGTTCTATCCACGTCCAGCATGCGTTCCATCCATAAATGTGATAGATTTCATTCACATATGTCATTTGTACTATCCATGTAGAATTCATCTACATATTTCACTCGTTCTGTCCGCTCTACGCATTCAGAGGCTCTACGTACTTATCGATTCTACGCACTCATCCATACCGCGTAATGCAATCTGCACTCATTTGTTCTACATACTCATCCGCTCTACGCAACTTGTCCGCTCTACGCAACTTGTCCGCTCTACGCAACACGTCTGTTCTCTGTAGGTACTCGTTCACTCCGCTGTAGGCACTCATTCGTTCTAGGCACTCGTCCGTTTTATACCCTCACACGCACTATGCATTCATCTGTTTTGCTCACTCACCTGCTCTGCGCACTCGTCCGTTTTATACCCTCACACGCACTATGCATTCACCCCCTCTGCTCACTCACTCCCCTCTGCTCACTCACCCCCTCTGCTCACTCACCACCTCTGCTCACTCACCCCCTCTGCTCACTCACCCCCTCTGCTCACTCACCCCCTCTATGCACTCACCCCCTCTATGCACTCACCCCCTCTATGCACTCACCCCCTCTACGCACTCACCCTTTCTATGCACTCATCCCCTCTACGCACTCATCCCCTCTACGCACTCATCCCCTCTACGCACTCATCCCTTCCACGCACTCATCCCTTCCACGCACTCGTACCTTACACGCACACATCCCCTCCACGCACACATCCCCTCCACGCACACATCCCATCCACGCACTCATCCCCTCCACACACTCATCCCCTCCACGCACTCATCCCCTCCACGCACTCATCCCCTCCACGCACTCATCCCCTCCGCGCACTCGTCCCCTCCGCGCACTCGTCCCCTCCGCGCACTCGTCCCCTCCGCGCACTCGTCCCCTCCGCGCACTCGTCCCCTCCGCGCACTCGTCCCCTCTGCGCACTCGTCCCCTCTGCGCACTCGTCCCCTCTGCGCACTCGTCCCCTCTGCGCACTCGTCCCCTCTGCGCACTCGTCCGCTCCCCGCACTCATCCGCTCATAGTGCACTATGCAGTATTGGTTCTATGCACGTAGTACAGTGTTGGGAGCGGAACAAATGTTGTGAAGATTTTGTTGTTTGGTTGGCATTAATACAATGCTTTGTGAATGGAAGGGGGTAGCGGTGCCAAACACTGTGGTATGTTTCTGCATTATGGTAAGTGGAACATGCATGCATGAATCCCTGCTTTATGGTGTGGTAGTTGGGTAGAATTGCTGGTCCGTACGTTGCCTTTGTGAATTCTGGCACATGGCTACATGTTCGCCTGCATGGCTCTGTTATGTTGTGGTGGGTGTGAGCAAGGCCTAGACTGTTGGGTGCATGGCCGAAGGTCGTAGGCTGTAGTCCATGTGCCCAACAGTCTAGGCCTAGGTCTTCACCACAGCATAATGCAGCAATGCAGTTGTAACTCTGCATGTCTTCGAAGTTGGGGACCTTTACACAATGGTTGTGGAAGACATTGTGGACTTGGTAGAACTGCAGAAGGGCGCTGCTATGCGTACATTAGCATATGGCGTAGGTCATTGCATGTGTTGCACATTAGGGAGTCACATGTGACCATTTGCCTTTGCTAGGGTTTGCCCTTTATAAGACCCTTCAAATGTTGTGTTGCATGCATGGCTGGAGCCCTTGCACTGACAAGTATGTAGACTGGTTACAAGTAGGTTTGCAATTGTTGCTTTGTGTGTGTGTGGTTTGGCTTCATTGCATACATTGTTGGTTCCATGGGTGTGGTGATTGTTAGAACATCTTACAGTTGTTGGTGCATGGCTGGGTGCACTGTTGGAATACTGTCCGTATGGAAGAGGGTACGGTTGAACTGGTTCTTATATGTGCTTCGGTAGTCTGCATTGCACAGATTAGTAAGTGTTGTTGTGCACTATGCAGTATTAGTTCTATGCACTTACTAGAGTGTTGTAGTGAGCAGGACCAAGGTTGTGAAGAATTTGTTTGGTTGTCAGTAATAGAATGCTTTGTGAATGGAAGTGGGTAGGGGTGCCAACTAGTGTGGTATGTGTGGGGATTATGTTAACTGGAACATGTTTGCATGCATCGCTGTATTATGGGGCAGCGGTTGGGTAGAAGTGCCGGTGCCTATGTTGCCTTTGTGAATTCTGGCACATGGCTACATGTTTGCCTGCTTGGCTCTGTTATGTTGTGGTGAGTGTGGGCAAGGTCTAGACTGTTGGGTGCATGGCCAAATGCCATAGGACATGCACCCAACAGCCTAGCCCTTCACCACAGCCACCATAACACAATGCAGGCATGCAGTTGTAACTCTGCATATATTTGAAGTTGGTGACTTTTACACAATGGTTGTGGAGAACATCGTAGACTTGGTAAAACAGCAGAAGTGAGCTGCTATGCGTAGATTAGCATATGGTGTAGATCATTGCACCTGTTGCACAATAGGGAGCCACATGTGACCATTTGCGTTTGCTGTGTTTAGGCCCTTATAAGACCCTTGCTTTAGGATGTGCTGTAAGATATTCGGCATGAAAGGAAGTTCTCAGCACCACACATGTAAAATCTGGCCAATGTACACAGGCCCCTACATACCGTTCAGCACACCCAACACAACGTTATGCAGCCATGCATGTAAACATGTTGCTAGGGTGACATTTGGCAGGCTCAATTGCAGCTGGGGAGTGAATTGCACATGACATGAGTATTTAAACATAGTGTACTATGGTGTGCTCTCTGAGGTGAGGGCCTAGCGCCTTGGATGCATGGCTGTAGTGGAAAGAGGCATGGCTGCTAAGTTTGCTTTGGAAGAAGTGGAGGCTTTCTGGGGCACTGTCTATGAGGGAAGTTTGGCGGTATGGTTGACCTTTGCAGATGTGTGGCCTTTGTCGGTACTGTTGATGTTGTCATACTGCATTATGGAGCTGTACATTTGGGGTACATGTCGTATGGACGTTTGCTCCATCGCCTAAAGAAGTTGATGGAAGAAGTGGTGCAAAATCTTCCCACTGCCAAGGTGGTTTTCTCGAGCATACCACCAAGAGGAGCATGGGACCATGCCTGTGTAATTTGTCCCCAGCCAGAGGTCGGAAGATGTTTCATTAACAGAAGCATGTGTCAATTTATCTCCACTGCTGGGATGTTCTCCAACGACTATGACATCATTAATGAGAGAAATTTGCACTGGTTCCATACAAATGGCATTTTTTTGACCAACATTGGCAATGCTGTTTTGTTTTACACTGTGCAAAAAGTGTTGAAGACAATCCTGTAACAATGTAAGGAGGCAACCAAAAGAGAAACTCGAATAAAGAGCAAACACAAAAAAAGTTCTTTGTAAGCACGTAAAAAAAAGATGAAAAAAAACATCTTTTCCAAGGGAACAATAAAGACCCAATCCCCTAACCTGTATCACACTTCTTCCCCAACACCCTCCCCCCTTCCTAGCACGATAACTCATCAGATTCCGCAGTAGTTTCAGGATTAAATGTGCCACATCTGCCCCTTTTCAGGATGGTAGCCATGGAAATGGGACTGTGGAGGCAAAGGGATTGCTCAATAAGTTTTCTGGTTGTGGTGTGTACTGAAAAACTGTGGCAGAAGGTCTCTTTGTACAGAGAAATGCAGAAGACTATGGTGGAAGTGTGAAAGCTAAGGAGTAGGCATCCTGTTTGTATGTATGCACTGTATGTGCTTGTTTGCAGTTGCTAACCTACACTTAGTGTTGCTTTTCTGTGATAATTTTTCATAAATTTGCAGTAAGTGAGGTGCTGCAGAATATTTTTGTGTGAAGTGTACAAGGTAAGTGGCAGGCATCCTGTTGTGATGCATGCAACGTGCGTATAATATCATAAAATGTGATACTGTTTGATATGCCATTTGCACTGCGCATATAGTTTGAAGGCGCGCCGAGGCAAGGGCGGAGGAGACAGAGACAACGAACCTACTAGGCCAGGTGTCACTCAGATCACCCACGTGCATGGGGAGGAGAAAATGCATTACATGGGAAGAAGAAACAATGACAATAAGTAAAAATACAGCCCGATGGTGGCAAGTGCAAGGATAAGTGCAGACGTCAGGCGGTGGTGGAACTGTTAGGGATACAGAAAACAGTCCCCAAGTGGGGGGTTGCCATAAAGGCAGTGCAGGGGTGCGACTGGCAGAGGGAGGTAGCTTGGGCCTGAGATCAGAGGGTGGCCAGGTAACCATTGCAGAATTAGTTTCAGCCAGGAAGTCAGCAGGGGATAGGAGGAGAAAAAGCAGAGGCAAAGAGAAAGGTTTTGAGGTGCTTCCCGAACCGGCAATGGTTCTCGTCACATTTCAGGGATGCAGGGAGGCTGTTGCAAAGGGAAGCCCCAGCCAAAGAAAGAGATTTGCAACCAACTGATTGCTTGCTGAAGCAAATGACCCTGAGGCAGTTGGAGGTGCAAGAGGGAAGAGCTTGAAGACGGAGAAATTTAGGAAGTGAGAGTTGCAGGTATTGAGGCCCCAGGGCGCAGAAGGTGTTACGCTCACCTGGTCTCTGCAGGGACGTTGGGGCACAGTTGCAGCCCTCCATGGAATGTGATCACCCCTGTCTGGCTTCTCCCTCTGTGAGTATTCTGTGAGTTGCGGTAAGTGCTAGCACTTCTCCTGCATAAATATGAGAGGAGGTGAGTTTGCCAATCTGTGACTGCTTCCCCTCTCAAACCCTTCTTTCGAAAGCGTGGTTTGTGTGAGCATGCACCAACCCATAGAAGCTCACCTGGTAATTATTATTGATGAGCTCTCCGTCCTGCTTCTTCTGGCAGGGGCGTTTGTACAACGGGACCAAGTTCCTTCACTGGCCCCTTGCACGGGGTAGTCCAGCTGCGACTATGCCACTTCATGTTGGTAAGTGTCTTTGTTCTTTCCTTGCAGGAGTTGTCTTCATGGATGAGGAGCGAGTCGTGCTGCAGTGTCGAGGTCAAGATTCTGCATTCCGGAATGTATGAAGATGGAATAATGGTGCCGGGTTCAGCGGAGGATGCGTGCAGATGAGAGCAGGTCCCCAAAGGTAAGTGCGAAGGCAGGAAGCTGGATTCCAAGAGTTAAGGCTGCACCCAGGCGGCGGTGAGCGTTACGCTGCATGCGAGTGCAGAATAAAACGAAGTGCCGGCCTCTAAGATTGGAGCAGCTTATATAGCTGAGCTCGTGGGACACGCCCACCAGTCCTGGCTGGCCTGCCACACCTTGCCACACCTTGCCACTCCTTGATTCAGCACGTGCAAGGCAACCCAGAGAAGCAGCCACACCCAATGTTATATACGTGTGGCTGCTCCTAAAGTAATGTACATGGAAAGTTCCAATAATTAAAGCACTCTTGCGCCCAAATGAAATATTCCTGTTCATTGTTGTTCATGAGCCTGGCGCCAAAGGCGCTAGGACTGTGTCCATTCGGGCCCCCTGTGTGGTTTTTGTGACGTTGGTCCCGTGACCATGACAGAAGGCCTTGTGCATAATGCAGACGGTTTTTTCCTTATTCTTCGCTGCTACTGGGAGCCAGTGCAGACGTTTCAGTCCTGGGGAGATACGATCCCTGGGCTTGAGGCCAATCACAAGGCGTGCAGTCCTCTTCTGGATGAGTTGCAGAGGGAAGAGAGTACAAGCAGGCAGATTTAGAACGAGGCTGTTGCAATAGTCTAACCTAGAGCGATCCACAGCTGTGGAGACAGTGAGCTTTTCGGACGTTGCTTTAGGTTGGTAACATACATTCAGTGCTGGTTTTGGTGGCATATTTTTACGATTTATGTAGGAGATGCGTTAGTGGGGAAACAAATTCGTAGTATTGTCGGAAGGAAAGAAGAGAGTTCCTATTTCGCTATTACAATGGGTAATATGGATAAATGGAATCGTTGCAAGCATATACAATTGACGTGCCACTTGACTATAGTGGATGGGAGCAAAAAACAGTAACCTTTTTAAGAACGTGATGGATGCTCACTGGCAGTTACTGTGCACACAGGCACTTATGATGGAGTTGTAAACATACTGCAGAAACAGTTTTCATACCGCCACTTTGTGGTGATGGGTGCTCATGTGGATGAAAGTTGATGCACAAATCTTGCATTCTTTTACTGAACCTTCTACTGGACGTGCTTTCCAATGACACGACACTTGGAGGCTCAATGTGCAACGGTGCATAATGCAGTGTCAGGGTTAGATGCTAATATCTTGGATGCCATTGGTGGATGCGTGAGTGACTATTTAACAGTATCCAATGAGGTAGTAATGGACATAAAATAGTGGCAAGTGAAGAAGGACTGCTCCTGCTTTACTGTGGCGCGGCCCTCGCGGTACTTGGGGAAGAGCAGGTGCCACATTCTGCGCTTCTCACCATGCTGGCCAAAGGAAATGGGACTGTGGGAATTGTCCAATCAGGTGCTCCGGGTGTGCGTGACAGGAAAGGGCGGCAACATTTGTTTCCATTACTCTGTGTAGTGAGGGTGGCAGGCGGAGATGGAGAGACGCACTGTTTTGATAGTCGGTGATGCCTTTGTGGAAGATCTGTTCCAGTATGCCGTGGAAAAAGGCTTTTTTGGCAATTTCAATTTGGAGGGAGTGGAGGCTTTGTGGTGCTGTGGTGATGTGTGCAGTTTAGGCGGTCTGCTTGCAGAATGTCGACAAGTGGCCACTTTCGCAACTGTACTACATGGTGTGGTCGTGCACTATGGAGTGTTGCATTTGGGTTCCATGGCTTGTTCCTGTGTGTACCGTCAACTGAAGAAGTTGATGAGAGCAGTGAAGCACATTTTTCCCACTGCCAATGTGCTTTTCTCATGTATACCACCGAGAATAGTATGGGACTATTCCAATGATAGTTGTCGCCAGCCAGAGGTCGGAAGTGGTCTCATCAACAGAAGCATGTGTGACTTCTTGAGTGCTGCTGGGATGTTCTCCTGTGAGAATGACAACATTGGTTCTCGATATATACACCTTTTCAAAGCAAATGGCATTTCTTTGTTGACCAGTGGCAATGATGTTTTGTTTTACAATCTACAGGCTGCACTGAAGACCCTATTGTAAAAATTTGAGCTGACCTACAAAACACAAAAATACTTATAAAAACCACAAAAAAGGTGTTTCTATGGAAGCACCTTTTACAAAAAAAACAAGGCTCTTTTCAGAGCCGCCACTACTAACGAAGTCCCCTACCCTGGTTGAAATGTATTCCCCCACTCCTGTGGGCGCACAGCACAAAAAGTTAGCGGGCGTCGCGATAGTTTCAGGGTTGCACGTGACACATACGCCCCTTTTGCAGATGGTGCCCATAGAAATGGGCCTGTGGAGGCTACGGGATTGGTCAATAAGGTTTCTGGGTGTGGTTTGTATGCAGCCATAAATTGGTAGGTTTGTACGGCAACCCACGTAGTCGCCAGGACTACTTGAAATGCGGTAGCCTACCGTATAACTACATATTTGTACTACTACACACAAAACATAAAGAGACCACAACGCGCACAAATAAGCCCATATACTGGGAAAGTAAAATAGGCAAAAAAGCAGCAGTATTACCAGAAAGTGTTCATAACCTAACTGGTTGTCTTCATGTACACAAACGATTGCTGTGTTTCAGGCGTGCTTCTTCCCTTATGTATATGTATCATGTGATGTGATTGAACCCTTAGGAGGGTAAGCTTTGAATATTTACTTCCTGACTGTCAGTGAAGAAAACCACCTGTCCTATAAATGTCAGTGAACAAAAAAAGAGGGATCCAGACATGTCATGTCATCAGTGTTGTCATCAATGACATTTTTTGATGTCATCTTTGATGTCATGGGTGTTAGTCTTAGCAGTGCACAGTGGTGGCACGAGTTATGGTTGGTTAGCTTACCATAACTGGCGAATTTCTTTTTTTTTGTTTTACTTGTAACCATAGTATGGATAGGTTGTTGTTAGTGCAAAATAACTGTAACGTCCCTGTAACAAAAGTTTTTGCACTGAAGTTGCTAGGTTGTTCTTAGGGCAACTGAAGCATAACGTCCCTTTACCAACATTTTTTCACTGAATTTGATAGGTTTTTAGTAGGGCACTGTAACCAGACCCTTCCTTTAGCATAGTTGTTTCATTAACGGGGATAGGTTTGTAGTGGCGCACTTAACCATTAAAGACCCTTTAACAATGTTTTTTTTTTATATATATATATATATATATATATCACTGACAAAAAACATTTGTTAAATGGAGGTTATGGTTACAGGTAAAACCGGAAAAAAACGAAATTCGACAGTTATGGTAAGCTAAGCAACCATAACTCGTGCCACCAGTGTGCACTGCAAGGACTAACACCCATGACATCAAAGATGCCATCATAAATCTCATTCATGACATCACTGATGACATCACATGTGTGGCTCCCTCTGTTTTCGTCACTACCATAAGTAGGGCAGGTGCTTTTCGTCACTAACAGTCAGGATCAAACAATTCAAAAGGTTCTATATTTGTGTACGGCACCTGTCTCAGGTGTTCTTACACTACTTTCCTTACAGTTCACTCACATCATATGATACATATACATTTAGGGGAAGAGGGAAGCGTAAAACACAGCACTGGATTCTGTGCATGAAGATAATCAGTTATGTTATGAACAGTTTCTGGTAATACGGCTCCTTTTTAGCTTACTTTTAATTCCCTTGTATATGGTCATGTTTGTATGCATTGTGGTGTCTTTATGGTTTCTGTGCAGTAGTGCAATGATGTGTTTATAAAGGCGATGGTAGCTTCTTCTTACATGTTTCAAAGTATCCGACACTCTAAAACTAATGCATTCATGATTTGACTGTGTAACATGGAAAGATTGTTAAGGTTACACTTCCATGAGGCATGGAGCCGACAATGGCTATGTTTGCACATGAGTTCCTTCATGTACAGTGAAGAAGTGTGTAATAAAATGGTGTGTATAGCAATGCATTCCTCCATGACCTACTTCTCTCATGCTAGTTCTTCCATTATTCTTTGATAGTTTTCTTCCACCATTACAATAACAATCCCTTGTGGAGGCTTCCTATTAAAACTAAATGCACATGTGATGTCATCAGTGATGTCATGAATGAGATTTATGATGGCATCTTTGATGTCATGGGTGTTAGTCCTTGAAGTGCACACTGGTGGCACGAGTTATGGTTGCTTAGCTTACCGTAACTGTCAAATTTCAGTTTTTATTTTTGCCTGTAACCATAAGGTTCCGGTAACAATGTTTTTCCATTGAATTTCACTGTTTTTTTTACCATAACATCCCTTTAACAACGTTTTCTGTTAGTGAATTTCATAGGTTTTTAGTAGGGCACTTTAAACATAACGTTGCTTTAGGATCGTTTATTCAAGAAAAGGGAAAAGGTTTTTAGTAACATATGTAGACTTCACCTGGTTGGGGTATGTGCAATCACACAGCAAGTATCCGTAGGACTGCATTAGTGACCGCATGTCTGCATCTTCAAAAGCACTTTAAGTAGTTGTGGACACGTACGTGGTTACGTTCCAAACCTAGACCCATGCATAGATCATGCACTACATGCTGATAACACTGCCCCTGTCCCCAGCCCTATGTATTCATGCAGTAGGCTACCGCATTTAAAGTATTGCTGTCCACTTCGTGGGTGGCTCTGCAAACTTAGCAATGTGTAGCTAAAGTACACCTAACTGTATAACGGCCACTGGTAAACAAAGAAAAGCAACCTGCACTGTGACGTGGGCTTGCTAAATGTGCCATTACTTTGATTTATCTGTTGCTTCCCTTTCCATGACCCGTGAAACTAATACATTGTGTGTGCACTCAGCAGTGTGACGGAAAGTATGAACAGGGCGCGTGCCGGTTATACAGTTGAAGAAAACTTGTGGGACAGCTTGTAGTAAGGCTGCAAAATTGCAAAGCTGGTGCACCTTCCGCACGCACATACTAGTGCATGTAAAGGCAAGTAAGGAAACAGCAGAACAATCTTACTGGTGGTTAGAAAAGCGCTGTATGTGCGTGGGATGCACAGAATAAATGGCTTTGTGGTATACGTAAAGAAGCAGTGGTTGGCGTTGTTGTAAACATTCTTGTATTCCACAATGTTTGTATATCTGTGAATGGTACAGCTAACAGTAATGGCATAGCATAATGTGACGACAACTCAAATTAAGAGACAAAGGAGAAGTGGGTCAGCTACTGCCTTTCGAAGAATGACGTTGGGTACTTTCAAGTACAGCATTTGCCACATCTGCTGCGGCCAACAAGAGGGGCACTCCTGTAGGGCAGCAGAGCTGTAAAACAACCTTTTCCAAAGCATATGTTGCACTACAGACCCTTAGCCGGCTAAGGGCATTGTATTGTAAATGTAGTGCAATGCGCTACTGTACACACGGAAGGTACTTGGAAGTGCATTGCAATGGTCATTACAGGAGCATTACAATGAGTGCCGCTTATATAGGTGAGGGCCACCCAATAATTCTGTCTCCCGGCACATCCCCTATAGCAGTGGTCTTCAAACATTTTTGGCCTGGGCCCCCCCTGAGCAAAGTTTAGGCAGGCCGGGCCCCCCCAAATGTGCCAGGTGAACTTTTGCGTGCCGTCACTGCACCCTACTCCCAGTACAGACCCTGGCCTCTCCCCACCCTGCTCCCACCACTATCCCAGTGCTGCCGCCCATCCTGCTCCCACCACTATCCCAGTGCTCCCGCCCATCCTGCTCCCACCACAGTCCCATAACACAGTTATACACACATCCATGCACATATTTAAATAAAAAATAAACCACCATAAACGTACCTTCTGCAGCGACCTGCGTGTGGTTGCTAAAATGCCCCGCTCTAGCTTTCTCTGCCCGTATGTGCGAAGAGGCGCAGGAGCACCCTCTCGCACATACATACATGCAGTGCCCCAGCCAACATTTCCAATGAGCTATGCAAGGCTGGCGAAGCAAAACGCCCCCAGCGTTGCATGGCTCAGTCATCATGTGCGGCTGGGGAACTGAACTGTCAAAGGCAAACAGTGTTTCCCTTTGACAGTTCAGCCCGCCCAGGAGCACTCCCTCAGCTCGAAAAAGCAGTGTTTCACTGGGCCGGCTCCTCCGCTCCTCCAGAATGGGTGAGGGGGCCAGTGGGTGGACGCCCCTCACCCATTATGGATGAGCCGCCACACTTGGACTGGCCTATAGGGCAATAGGGCGATGACCGTACCAAAAATGCAAAATGCTAGTGTAGGCCAGTCAAAATGGGCCACTTTTTTGGCCAATGTGGGCCAGTTTGAGGAGTTACTTCACTATGCAGCTAGTAGTTTTGACCATTATTGCTGAATAAACATTCTTTAAATATCACAATTTGTTTGCATTTGAACAAAAAACACCCCCTTGGATACTATTCAAACAATCAGTGACTAAAGGACTGAATATCCATTTGCAACTGCTGGCCACTTTTCATTGGTGCAGTGCAGATCTGGCGGAAGAGATGAGAAGCGCGGAATATAAGGCCAGGGTGCTCTCAGACCATTCCCCCCTGCTCCTGGAGTGGCTACACCAACCCCCTAGAGCGTGGATTCCGACGTGGAAGCTCAGAGCCGAGGCTCTGCAGGATTCAGGATTCTGGGAGGATTTAAGGGAGGCGATCACAGAGTACTTAAGAGATCAATACTGGCAGTGTTCGATCTATGCGAATTGTGTGGGAAGCATTTAAAGTGGTACATCGGGGGTGGCTATATCGAAACCTAGAGGGTTCCGGGGGGGCATAGAGCGGGAGCTGCGGGGAACGGAGGAAGAGTTAGAGGACATTTTGCATAGGGGAGGCACCTCTAGGAAGACGGGGTCAGGATAATACAGCTACAACAAGCTAGTAGTGAACACTGGGACAGGTTATGTAAAATTAGCTATAAGAAATATGTAGAAAGACAGCATGCAGGAGGAGACACGCCGGGCAGGCTGCTGGCCTGGCTATATAAGAGCGAGGAACCACAGCCGGTGATCAGGGAAATTAAAGGGGAGGGAGGCCAGATCCTGAACACCCAGGAGGGAGTAAATGAAGAGTTCCTAGGATACTATAAACATCTTTACGAGGACCCAGGTGGATCGAGGGACAAGGAAATCCAGGAAACGCTGGAGGATATAGGCCTGCCCACCTTAGAGGATTTAGAACGGGCAGACCTGGATGCCCAAATTACATTAGAAGAACTTGAGCTAGTGATTCAACACCTGCCCACTTGCAATGCTCCGGGGTCAAATGGGCTCCCAAGCAAATTCTACAAAACCTACAAACAAGAGCTGCTTCCCCCGTTGTTGGCTATGCTTAATGAGGCGTATGAGCATGGCAGGTTGCCAGAGTCTCTACGAGAGGCGGTGATCATTCCGCTTTTGAAGCCGGGTAAGCCTAGCACAGACTGTGGGTCATACAGACCCCTATTGATGCTTAACCAGGATAGCAAAATCATTACGGCTGTGCTGGCAAATAGGCTTAAGCGAGTCATTACTAACCTGATACATCCTGACCAAACAGGTTATGTCCCTGGTAGGAACATAACTGATAACCATAGAAGATTGCATCACATTATTGATCAAACAAAGGAGGACCCGAGTGAACTGGTGATTGTCTCGCTGGATGCAGTTAAGGCTTTCGATTCAGTAAAATGGCCCTGGCTGTTAGCGACTTTGGGAAGCTATTGAATGGGGCCGAGGTATCTCAGGTGGGTTAAATTGTTATACAGCGCCCCAATTGCGAGGGTTAAAACGGGTGCTACTATCTCAGACAAATGGCCACTTAGCAGGGGCACTAGGCAAGGCTGCCCTTGGTCGCCTATGTTATATATATTAGCGTTGGAACCACTGGCAGTCTGTCTTAGACAACAATACGGGGAAATAGGGATCTGCACTGCAAGTGGCCTGCATCCTATTTCATTATATGCTGACGATATACTCTTGTATCTGCACTTTCCAGAAGAGAACATACAATACATTCTGGAGGTGATGGAACAATATGCTGCCCTCTCTGGCATATTGGTAAACTCCAAGAAATCTAGCATGTTCCCCCTGGGGAGATATAGAGTTGACCTACCTAGGGGCTTGCGGACATTGCCAATACCCTGGCGAACCAAGTCATTCCGATATCTCGGAATTGACATATATCACACGACAGTAGAAGAACAGAAATACAACGCAGAAAAGGCAGTAGAAGGAATTAAAAATAGCATGGGATTTTGGTCCAGACTACCCCTGGCCATGATGGGAAGAGCAGCTCTACTTAAGATAGTAGTCCTGCCCAGACTGCTACACTTCTTTGTAAATATCCCGTACGTGATCCCTAGGCGCTTCTTCGCTAGTCTTCACAGTCTGTGCAGGGGCTTTATATGGCACAGCTCCATGAACAGGGTGACTCTTTGGAAACTACAGAATTTGTGTGATAGGGGGGGAATAAACCTGCCGAATTTTGAGTTATATTATTTGGCGGGACAGCTGCAATATGTGGCGAGATGGCTGTCTGAAGAAGAAACGGCTGAAACCAGGCTGCTGTGAATGGAACCGGCTCCCTACTTCCTTAGAGAAGTAGTGTGGTTGTCCAAGCAAAAGGTACTGGAGATGGCGAGGCTGTTGGTGTTTGGATGTGAGATGTGGCATAGGGCATGACAGATGGTGGGATACCCGGCACCATTTTCTATGCAGGTGCCATTGGCGGCACTATGCAGAGAGGACCCCCAATTGATACAAGGGGTCTGTAGATATTGGGAACCGGTGGGCCTGGCCACCCTGGGAGACATATGGCAGGAAGGGGAAGCACTGGAATTCCAGAAACTAATAGAGGACACCGGGGTGCATAAGGGGCAGTATATAATCTACTCCAGAATTGTTAAACGAGTGCGAGAAAAATGGCCGGCTGTGGTGCTTACTGAACAACCGGATGCCACCATGGAGATGATATAGGACATCTCGGATGGCGGGCATGAGATATCCTGTATATATGAGCTGCTGGGATCTAAGGTGGGGAAGGAATTGTTCCAACTGAGACAACTCTGGGAAGAAGAGGTGGGAGAGCCCATGTCTGATGGGCAATGGGATAGAGCCCAAAGATGATATAAGAAAGTGTCCCGGAACGCAAGGCTCCAGCAGCTCCAATTATATGTCACACATCTGACCCCTAGTGAGATCGCCAGGTTTGGTGGCCAGGTGACTGAGAGGTGCCCCAGGTGTGGGGAGGAGGATGCCGGGATGTTACATATGTTCTGGGCCTGTCCAGGTGGGAAGATTTTGGTCAGAACTGAAGACACGCTTAGCAGGAAAAGGCATCACACTGGAGGTGAAGTCGGCCTGGGCATGCATGCTGGGGGGTTTCCCTAGGCCACGTAACCTGAGGCACATTAGCAACATGAAAGACCTGGCATACATCCTGGCCAAACGGAGGATCGCAATGTGCTGGAAGGCAGCCCATAGGCTGAGGATGGAGTTGTGGTGGGCTGACCTCATGAAATGGGCTGAGGCAGAAACGGCTGCCTGGTTTGAAGCGGTCTGCAGGGGAGGGGAGGAGGAGGTAGGACCCCTAATCGAATGGAGGCAGTTGGTGGCGACCATGGTGGGCCCCCCCAGCCCGATCACAGTGATGATGGTACGGAAAACATGATGACGATAGACCCGCCTGAAGAAGTACAGGCTGATGAATCAGTCACCATGGCTCAAGTTAAGAGGGTGGGAGGGAGTGGGACTGAAGAACGTCATTTATAATGTTACATTGTTAAACTTGAACATGAAAGTCCTAATTATTGTTATGTTTGGTGTGTTGTTATAAAATAATAAAAATTGTTCAAAAAAAAAAAAGAAAGGCGTATTGTGTGTCGAAGGTGTCCGGTGCTCCACCTGCATCGATAGCCAAGGTGAGGAGGAGTGATTGCCACTGTGGTACTGTCCTTGGTTCTGACAAAAAAGCAGCTCCAGTAAAGTCAGCACAGCGTTGAGGCAGGGAGACTGATAGCAGACTGGTCTGTGTTAGAACCAAGGTTGCAAGCGGCAAAATTGCATAAAGAAAACCAAGTATGAGTGACACGAGTATAATTCGAACTGAAGAAGTAATTGAACTTTGCGATTGAACTTTGGGAGGCAACCTAAGATACCATATAAAGAGTGGTCCGGCGTCACATGGGTGCTCTTTCGAAGGTCTCTGTTGCGTATCGAACTGAGGGTGTAGAATTGTGAAATTTAACATCAAAGTGTTCTTGCAATGGGTCAAGCCAAACCCGGTGCACATTCGAAAGTCTTTGATAGCTTATTCGAACTGTAATTGGTCCGAGCACGGCTGAGGGAGACTAATTGTGAAAAGGGATCTGAGCCCGACTAAGGGAGATCCAGGGTGAACCGGGAGTCACCTGAGAAGAGATTGTGGAAACAAAGGGGATCTGAGCCTGGCTGAGGAGGATGCAGGGTGAAGAGTGAATCACCATTTGTGAATACTTGAAATTGAACTTTTCGTTTGTTTGATGCATCAGGCCCCCTGAAGCAAGAGACTTTTGATAACCTAAGAGACTTGGGCATAGAAGGCCCTGATGCTTGTAATGGAACTGTGTCCTTGTGCCCAAGAAGCCCCAGTGTGTGCTATGCTCGAGTGAACCACCTTGTCCCGTACTGAAAACATGGGGAAGGAAGGCCAATGGCCTGAACATCCTGATTTCTAATTTTGTGAACACTTCTTTCCTTTTCATGAGCATTACCCCACACTATTTGTAATTTAGCTGTAAGGATTGGCAATAGGTCTTTTAGTATAGGCCCTTTTTATTTTTGACGAGACTCCACTAGGACTGAATTATTATTATTTGATGATTGTAGCTTGTTCCCATCTTAGATTTTGGTTTAGATAGACGTTTTATCACACCCTTGATAAAGTTCAATAAACACCCTTGAACTGTGGTCACTTGTGTCTGTCTTACTTTGATACCATGCCTTCCTTACACATAGCCTGCCACGAAGTTTCTGTAGTACCCAATGAGGCCCAAAAAAGCGTAGAGTAGAGGGAGTCTCTCAGCCCTGTACAGCTTGTACTTTACTTGGGAGAGGTTGGATTTGACCCCCTCCTACCTCATGACCAAGCAACCTTCACCGGGGCTATCTGGCACTTGGTTGCTTTGATAGTGAGGTTGGCCCTTTTCATGGCCTGCAACACCTTATCCAAGTGTCTCAAATGCTCTTGCCAGGTAGAACTGTAGACAGCAATGTCATCCAGGTAGGCCACACAAAAGGCCTCCAGCCCACTGAGAGCATGATTGATTAACCTTTGGAAGGTGGCAGGGCATTCTTCAACCCAAAGGAATAACCCTAAACTGGCAAACGCCCTTCTGGTGTTCAGAAATATGTGTTCTCCTTGGTCTGGTCAGTCAGAGCTATTTGCCAATAGCCTGATGTTAGATCAAAGGTGCTCACAAACTTGGCAGCACATATCTTGTCCACGCGCTCATCAGCCCTGGGCAGTGCGTGCATCAGTTTTGGTGACTGCATTGACTCCTCTGTAGTCCACACAGAACCTCCAATCCTTGGTGCCTGCTTGGGAACTTGTTTTAGGGACAAGGACCACTGGGCTGGATCATGGGATAGTCGAGGGTTCAATGACACCAAAGTGCGACATCTTGCCGATCTCTGCCTGGATATGGTTCTTAACAGTGTCTGATATCCTGTAGTTTGACAGGTACACTGTCACCAGTGTCAATATCATGCCTACACCATGGGGTGAAGCCTATTGTCAATGAGAACAGAGAGGCATACTGCTGGAGCAAAGCCCTGCAGGTCCTCTGTTGCTATGTTGTCAGATCTGGAGAGAGTTGCACTCCCTCCACTGAGTCATTTTGAGGGTTGCTGTGCAGCAAATCACGAAAGGGCTCACTCTCATCCTCGTCTTGCTCTGGAGCTTGCAAGAGGCTTGAGACTTCACCTCTCCTGTGGAAAAGCTTGAGCCTGTTGACATGGAAGACTTGATGGGCTATCCCATGAACACCCATGTCAACCAGATAGTTCACCTCACCTATCTTGGAGATTATCCGGAAGGGTCCAGTCCACTTATCTGCCAGAGCTCAAGGCTTGGTAGACTCCATCACAAGGATCTCATGACCACGATTCAAATCCACTTGTGAGGCCTTAAGGCCATGCCAGTACTTGTTAAATTCTTGGCTTGCCTTAAGAATTGATGTTCCCTGGCCCATCGTATGTGCCATCCTTCTTCTGAGGCCTACCACCTAGTCCCACACTTGCTTTTCAGCACCTGGAGGGGTGGCTTCCAAACCTTCTCGCACTAAGGAAAGGGCACCACCCTCACTGGATGACCAAAGAGCAGATCAAAGGGGCTGAAAGCAACACCCTCTTGAGGTACCTTGCTATAGGCAAACAGCAGGCATGGTAGGAGGAGATCTCCTTTCCTCCTATGGGCTCTTCTGAAGCACCCAACACGTCCTTGAGAGGCTTGTTAAACCTCCCAATCAGACTATTGGTCTGGGGATGGTAGGAGGTGGAGAATGAATAGGTTACATCACATTCCTTCCAAATAGCTTGCATGAAACTAGACATGAAGTTGGTTCCTCTGTCAGAGATCACCTCTTTAGGGAAACCAACACTGGTAAAGATGCAGAGGAGAGCCCTGGCAACCACCTTGGCTGTTACGGTCCAAAGGGGTTCCTGGTGACATGATCTACCAGTACCAGGATTAACCCGTGTCCACCTGATGTTGCAGGGTCTAGGGAACCAACATGTCTATGCCTACCTTCTCAAATGGTGTGCCAACCACTGCCAAAGGCTGCAGTGGGGCAATGACACTGCCTCAAGTCTTGCCAGACAACTGACAAGTGGAACAGGTCTTGCAGTGGGTTTCCACTTCTACTCCCATTCTGGGCCAATACAACTAGGCTGAAAGCCTTTGCTTGGTCTTCTTGGTCCAAGATGGCCAGCTAAGGGTACCTCATGTGCCAACTGCAAAAGGAAGGGCCTGTATACCTTGGGTACAACTAACCTATTGACTGCACCAGGTTCAAGCTGAGTGGGCTGACTGTAAAGGAGCTCACCCTCCCAACAAATCTTAAATGACCTAGGCACTTCACCTTGTGCCTGGCCTGTTTTCATAGGCCCTCAAGAGAGTGGCACTCTCTCCGGACCTTAGAAAAATCTGCCCTAGAGGACCCACCTTCAGCTAACAAGCACTGGTGGTCTGGGTGATATGATATGGCATATCTCCCTGAGGAGGGTCCTCTGGCTCTTCTCCCTCAGGAGTTGAGTCGAGGGTCACCACTGGGCCTAGTCCCTCAGGAGCTGAGACCACAGTGAGTGCTGCAGAAACAGCTGGAAGAGAAGGAGTCCCCTTCACAGAGGTGACCTTCTTACTCTTCATCTTAGCCTGGGGTCTCCCCTTTGGCTTGGGTAACTGACTATCAGTCAGACCCTGTTTGACCTGTGACCTACTGACTTCAGTAGCAGTCATGGGTAACCAATGAGAAATTAACTCCATCTCCACTAAGTCATTCCCCAACACAATTTTGGCAGGCACTTTGTTCTGAACCAGAACAAGGAAGCTTTGCTGTGACATCAATCTGAATTGTGACCAGGGCTACGGGAGAAAGTTTGGGAGACACGCCAGCTAACCTGGTGGTTCTCAGAGGAGAACCTACATAGTCCTATGGCCTGAGCAGGATCCTGTATACCACTGTCATGCGATCCCCAGTTTCTTTCAAACCAGTGGAAGGTTGGCCATTTATGAGGATACTTCTAAAGAATCTATGTGTATTCTGTGGGATAGTAGCCGGTACTTCTGAGTACTGGTCCCAGGCCCCAAGGGACACTAAGGAAATCTCTGCAGGAGCACCAACAGTGATTACTGGAGAGGAGGACAGTGGCCTCCACCTCAAGCATAGAGTAAGGGTAGGTCAGGCTAACAGCCTGGACACCAAGTGCCTTACCTTTACACTTGGGGGTCACCCTTTCTTGGTGCAAGGCCCCAATGTCCCAACAGGTGCCAGGAATGCAAGGGACTGAATTGGATCCTGCAGGAGCCCCACTACTCTTACTCCCACCCCCATGAGACTTTCCCCACTAGATTTGTGGACCTTGGAGGGAGAAGGTTTAGATTTGGATGTGGCTGCTTCTTGGACTCCTCAGACTTCTGAGGGGTCCCTTTCTTTTTGTCCTTGTGCTTCCCACTGAGATCCTTAGGGGACACCCTGTGGGAGACCCACTTATCAGCCAACTTGGCCAATTTAAAGGGACAAAAGATATTCTTGTCAGCAATGTACTGACGCAGCTCTGATGAACAAGCCTCAGAAGAATGTTCAAATAACAGGAGGAGAGAGAATTCAACAAAAGACTTCACTTTGTAACCACCTACCCATCCCATCATATTCATGTGTGTAGCACTCACCCAGTCAACCCAAGACATACGGTACTGGGCAGGTGTCTTGCCAAACTCAGCAACCAAAGCAGCTTTCATACACTCATACTGGCTTCTTTCTTCCACCTTCAGTTTCAGAATACAGTCATAACCAGCCTGGAAGTCCACAAGGGCAGCTATAAGCTCTGCCCTAGACTTATCTTAAAAGTCTATTCCTCTCACTTGATAAGCACTCTGGAGAGCCTCGAAGCTCATCCTTGTCAATTTGCCATTTGCAATAGTTTCCATTGTGTTTAGTGTAGTTATACCAGTATACACCACTAGACCCTAAAATAATCAAGTGTGGATATTTTGTAGTTGCTGGGTTAAACACTGTGGGGCCGATTCATGGAACAAATGTGCACCGAAAATTTCAGCGCAAGCTAGCACAAGCTGGCGCAAGCATGAAAAAGCAAGCGCACACGCACACGATCGATTCAAGGAAGGGCCTGCGCGTGTTTTCCCCTGGATGTGCGCCAAATCCGTGCGTGGCGCACACGGGTGCACACGTCATTGCACCATCCCGAACGCTGTGCGCGATGCGCACAGGGAAAGCGCACAACGTTGGCGCACACACCAAAAAGGGGGCGGGACATGGGGCGTAACACGCGGAATAGGGAACGTGTGAAAAAGAAGGCGTAACTGGGGAAGTACTGCAGGGAAAATAGACGGAACGCCCACAAGCACGTGAACAACACGTATTCATGGATTCGAATACGAGAAACACACGCATGCTAAAATACACACACAGGCGTCAACACGTCCGCCACAGGAAGGCAGGCGTAAGCGTCCCTGTGCATAGTATAAAAGGAGGAGAATAGCCAGGGCCCGCATTTTTTCCCCAGGGCTAGTCTTTTTGGGATGCCCGACGACCAGGTCCATGGCAGGTATAGGTTTCCACCTCGTATCATCCTAGAGCTGGTCAGGGAGTGGGAAGATGACCTTACATCCCCCACCCTGTGCTCCCAAGCATTGAGCCCCTTGGAGAAGGTGCTCAATGTCCTGCATTTTTTGGCCACTGGGTCATTTCAGTGGACTACTGCCATAGTGGGGGGGGGGGGGGGTCTCACAGGCCACGCAGTCACGCTGCCTACACCAGGTGTTGGCAATCATGACTGTGCGCCCCTCAGTCTGCAGGCACATATACATGCCCAGAACACCCGCAGAAAGGCAGGCCGTGGTCCAGGACTTTTACAGGGTGGCACACTTCCCCAAAGTGCTCGGTGCCATAGATTGCACCCATGTGGCCCTACGTCCACCTAGGGCCACTGAGCACATCTATCGAAACCGCAAGCACTGACATTCCATCAACGTGCAGGTGGTATGTGATGCAAAGGGAATCATCACCTCTGTCTACGCAAACTACCCTGGCTCCACCCAGGACCGTTTCATATACAGAATGTCCGCCCTGAGCCGGGCACTGGAAGCTGGGCAGCATGGCGACACATGGCTCCTAGGTGAGTACAAATGCCCGTGCACATGCATGCATGTCACACAAAGACAAATACACAAACCCCAATAATCACAACTATTATCACCTCCCCAGGGGACAGTGCTTACCCTCTGAGCAACCACATGATGACGCCAATCCGGAACCCCACCACACCATCCCAGGTAAGATACAACGCTGCCCATATTGCAAGCAGGGGCATAGTGGAGCGCACATTCGGAGTGCTCAAGTCACGCTTCCGCTCCCTTGACCGCTCTGGCGGCCAGCTACTATATGCCCCCCCAGTAGTGTGCAGGATCATTGTGGCAGCATGTGTCCTGCACAATGTTGCAACACGGCAGGGTGTACCGGTGGACATGGTGGTGCCCCCACATCCCCAACCACAGGCACAGTCGCTGCCCATGGGAGGGGATAAGGCACGTGGCGAGGCAGCACAGACCCAGCTTGTGGCCACATTTTTCACCTAAACTCCCACCCCTGCGGAGTGCACACAGGCCTGGCACATACCAGGTGACAATCGATGATGACAAAGAGACAGTCAACTGTCACAACCTTACCACCCTGAGAATGTTGCCATGGAAGTGCTACATTGTGTGCATCCCTACCTACTTGAACCTAACCAATCCTGTGTGACCAAAAGGAACACATGCAAGGTGTGTATCACACACACCCACAAAACAGCCCATGACAATCCCTGGTATGTCATCCAAACCCTCCCAACCCCCATCACCCTTGTCTGCCACACCATGACATGGCAAGCAATAGCAAAAGGCCAACACATGACCAATAATATCCGAAGTGACATGTGATAAATGGAAAGTGGCTCCAGACAATGACGCCTGACATGGAATCAGATGAAATGACTGACCAACCACCTCCCACACATACCAAGTCATACACACATGCATTTCACCAGTCGTAGCCTGAGCATAACACTGAATGCCTGTTCACATGCACGTTGGGCAAGGCAAAATCCCTACTCCCGAACCCGTGTGCTGTGTGTGTCTCCTGCAACACACTGCTCAGCACACAGCATAGTGAGCAGCCATTGTGTTGGAGATACACCTTGAGCATCACATGAAAAGGACTAATTAAAAAAATAACCAATTGACGCATGTACAGGATCCCCAAATGGTCATAGTTCATGTGCTGCATGGACACAGCGGCACCGAGAATGCAATCTGTGTGCACCTGTGGCCATGGAAGTGTGGATGTACGTGTGGTGGATCATTGTGCAACTGTGTGTGTCATTAGGGACATGCACTCAATATATGCATGTGAAATCAAGTGACCCTCAGTGTCCTGTACACATCACATGTGAACATTGGCCATGTGAACACCCCAGCATGTCAAACCACACAAATCCCCTGACACCTGAAAAGTAAAGACAACACAGGAACAGGCATTAAGCAGCACAACACATCATGTACATAGTACCCCACAATTACAATGTCCGAGTGCCCAAAACACTGGAGCCGAAGCCAACTGTCCAACAACAAAAGGCCATCCCCCCTTCACACATCACCATGACCTACTGAACAACTGTGTCTGGGTTATGTAGCCTTCTTCCTTCAAGTATACCTGGCCACAGCATCACCCTACCCCTTGGTCTCCATGTTCCACCTTGTGTGTAAATAGGGTCCAGCCCCCTCAGAGGCCACCTTGAATGGCCAAAAAAAACAAATCGCAGAGAACTCCAAGGAGCCAAACCCACAAACCATGGAAAAAGCCTGTAGGCAACCAAAAACCCTGGAAGAGTCTCCAGTAGATGACTTGAAGTAGCAGAAAATGTCCAAGCACAATGATACAACAACCAAGGTAGCACAGTTCAACAATGCCACAACATGATGGGTAGCATGTTCGGTACAAAATATACAATGATGATGCACCAACTGATGGGTAGTGTCACAGCTCCGGTGTCCAGGCGCAGGAGTGGCACGAACCAACCACACCATCCGTGTTCTGGGCGCCTGCAAGGTCAAACTTACACAGGCCTCTGAGACCCCAGTGGGGAAGGAGGGTCAGGGATATGTTGTTTGGACAGGCATTGGTATTCAGGATAACCGGAAAGAAGGGCAGGAGAGGGGAGTTGGATTGGCAAGGGAAAGTAGGGAAAATACTAAATAAAACTATTGACAATAACACATACTCAATCAGACAAAACATGTTCATCATGCACATTGTACCAAATGAGTCAAATGCAAGACAAAGAGAGACTTATCTCTGGGGTGAGTGCTGGCCTCCTGCCTGCGCACTCTCAGTTCCGGTAACAGGAGCACTTCAATGCTGCAAAGAGAGTGTGAGTTACTAATCTGTGTGTGTCTACAACACACACACGCAACACCATAAATGTCCCAAAGTAAGTGACTCCTCCACAAACAAACACTCTTGTCTGCTGCTTTGTACCCATACGTTAGCTTGCCCCCGTGATGGTCCATACACTGTCAATGCAGTAAAGCAGGCGCACGGCAAATGGAAGACCAATGCGTCAAGAATTACACATCATGCAATGGTCCCTGGGTGAGCAGTTAGACGTCTATAGCGAGGTGCGACTTCAGCACAAGTTGTGTTCTGGCATCCACAGATTAAAATAGGTAGTGCATGTGTCAAATTGCACATGTAAATGATATGCACTGCACACGAGTCTGTGCCTCGCTGGGTGTCCCTGTGCGCTGCTTCATTTTCTGGCTAGGAACACTACTGCGCTAATGACTCAGCTTCTATGGAGCAGGGTGGACCAGAGCATATGTGCGTCAGCCCCTGCGTGTGCCCCTGACAACTTGGTAAGCAACTTGCAATTTGTCCCCCAACGCATCTTAGCTGTACTGTGTGCTTCAACAACAATATCTGTCCAAGCTCCCCACCAGTGGCGCTATTTAGCATGCATGTGCAAGTGGCCTGGTGGAAGCTTGGCTGCAGTGTGGCCCCCTTGTTGTTACGCTCACCTGGTTCCCACAGGGGCGTCGATCGGACCCAGACAGCTGCGGTCTCCACCAACGTTTATGCGTAGTGAAGAGATGACAGTCTGGACTGGCCCGCCTAATCTTGTCTGCTGGACTCGTAGAAGTATTCTCCTGCAAGTGGAGAAAGGGATTTAGCCACCCGTGGACTTTAGTGATGGCCCCCCAACAGTTCTCGTTCTCCCCACTAATCACCTCCGATATCCCCTTTTGGTAGCCTCACCTTATGTTTTTAAATGATGAGCTCTCCATCCTGCATGGCATGCAGGGGTGCGTAGATACTTTTTATTTATTTATTTATTCGCATTTGTTAAGCGCACAGGCAGCCCAGAGGGCATCGTGGCGCTTGTTACAGATATGAACATGACTTGTTATACATACAGAAAAGTCATTACTTAGTTGCAAGAGAAAAGTAGTAGCTACAGGAGAGGAGGAGAAGAGAGGAGAGGAGGAGGAGAGGGTCAGAAGACATGACGTTGGAGGAGTTAGTTGAACAAGGTGGTTTTCAGTTTTTTTTTTGGAAGGCAGTGAGAGAGGTTTCTGTTCTGAGCGTGCTAGGTAGTGCGTTCCATAGCTTAGGGGCGATGTAGGGAAAGCTTATTCCACCTGCTCTAGCTCGTTTGATGCGTGGGACCCTAAGTTGGTTGGTGTGGCATTGTCTCGTTGGTCTGGTGGAGTGAGATCTGACTAGCGTGTCAGACAGGTATGAAGGTGCAGACAGGTTAATACTTTTGTGTGCGGTGGTAAGTATTTTGAATGTAATGCGATGCGCTCTTTGACAGGTAGCTTCCCTTCTGGCTTGCGCGATGTGGTCCCTTTTAGGTATATTGAGGGCTGCTCTTAGTGTATTATTTTGTGTTGTTTGGAGTTTATTGAGATTGGAGCTGGAGGTGCCAGCCATTAGCGCATTACAATAATCTAGTTTGGCTCCAATGGTGGCTCTGGCAATGGATAGGCAATTATCTTTAGTTAGGAAAGGTTTGATTGCATTAATGAGCTTAGTGCTCAGGGCGGAGGCAGAGACAATGGAGTTGACTTGCTTGTCCATGGAGAGTGATGCGTCAATGTGGACTCCTAGTGTTTTAACAGAAGGTAGAACTGGGATGACACAATTGTCTATGCAGAAGTTGGTGAAGAGTGGGTCGAGGTTCGTGAGAGTGGATTTTTGGCCAAGGATGAGAATTTCAGTCTTATCTCCGTTAAGACATAGACCGTTTGTGGCCATCCATGCTTGGATGGTGGCGTATATATTCTGGAGGGTGGCTGCGTCCTGGTGGTAGAGTCCTGTGAGCGGGAGGAGTACTTGGGTATCGTCAGCGTAGTTGGTGTATGTGATCCCGAGTGCGTCCAGTTTATCAAAGAGAGGTTTGGTAAAAAGATTATAGAGGGTGGGAGCCGTACATGAGCCCTGAGGGACGCCATACCTGATGGTGGTAGGCTCTGCGTTGGCTGTATTGGAAAACACTTTCATCACTCTACCTTCGAGGAAGGAGGTGATCCAATTTGTGGCTTGTTTGGAGAAATGTGCGGCCTGAGTGAGATGGTTCGTGAGGATGGCGTGATCGACTAAATCAAATGCCGCCGAGAGGTCTAGGAGGAGCAGAAGGGCCGGCTTGCCTTTATCTAAGATCAGGGTAATTTGATTCTTCAGATCTAGTAAAGCGGTTTCAGTGCCATGACCTTTGCAGAATCCGGACTGCCTTTTACCTAGGACAGAGTTGTTTTCCAGGTAGGCCTGTATTTGCATGTGTGCAGCTTTATCTAGGATTTTTAGGAGAAATGGAACCGTAGCAATGGGCCGATAATTATTAGGTTGGGCAGCGTCCAGGGTTGGTTTCTTTAAGAGTTGGCGCACCCACGCCTCTTTAAGGCTGTCAGGGACTTTGCCCGTCTTGAATGAGGCGTTAATGAATGCTGTGATGATGGGTGCGAGGGGTGCCGCACACTCTTTAATGATGTTGGGGGGGCATATATCGCCTTTGCATTGAGATGGTTTGAGCTGTTTGAGGATGTGGAGAGTATCCGACTCGGTGATTGGAGAGAAATTGAATTTGGATGTGTGCTTATCTTTGGCGGTATTGACGGAGAGGGTCTGTTGGGGGTGCAGAGCCTTAAAGTGTTCTGCTATTTTATTTTGAAGAAGGTCTATTTTATTTAACATTGCTGTTTGAATGCTATTGCACCAGGCCTCATCCTTAACAATCTCATCTGTGCAGATTGGGGGGATAGTGAGCTCTTTAAAGATGGTGAAAAGCTCTTTTGAGTGGGAGTTGGCTTCCATGATACGTTTATTGTAGGTTTCTGATTTCGCCTTGAATATGGCATTTTTGTATTTTTTAGAGATACTGAGAAAGTCTACTTTGGTGGCATCACAGGGATTGGCCTGCCATGTTTTGAGGGCTTGGCGCTTGCATTGGCGAAGATTTAATAAGTCCTCTGTGAACCATGAGTTGGAGTGAAACAATTTTTTTTCTTTTTTGTTTTCAAGAGGGGCTGCGGCGTTAATGGCATGGGTGAGGGTGTCTTTGAAGATCTCTGCTAGAATGCTGGGGTTGGAAGAGAACGGGGGTGCTAGGCAAGGGATGTTGAGAAGGGAACGTATATTGTCTGCTGTAAATTTTTTGGCACTTTTGGCTAGCATGGCCGGTGCTAGTATAAGTGGTTTGGAGTAGGAGGATATGGGGATGCAGAATTGGAGGCAGTTGTGATCAGACCATGGAAAGGCTGTGTTGGAGTTGAGGGTGGAGCCACAGTTGTGATCAGCCACCCAGTCTAAGATACGGCCTTTATTATGGGTTGGGGCAGTAACTATCTGTGTGAATGCTAGATCTATGAGGTTTCTGGCGAGAGTGGTAGCTTCTTTGTCAAGTTTATCATTATATCCAAGGTTTAGGTCTCCTAGAAACAATGTTTTGGAAGTTTGTTTGATGTTTTTTCCAAGAAGATGGTTGACTATGCCTTTGAAATTATTGGCGGGGCCTGGGGTCTATATATGACATGAATGTTTACTGTGTCTTTGTGTCAGATTTGCAATAAACCTCCCTTCCTTCCTCCTCACCTTTATCGTCTAGGTCGTCTTCTTGTGGTGCTGTCTTTCTTCGTCTGCGTATTTCCTTGGTTTTCTTCTTATCGTGTAAATAAGGTCGGTCTCTGCTGGAAGCCACGCTGTCGGGAGGTAAACCCCCAACCGTGGGGCTCCCCGGGAGACCATCCTCCAACAGGGAAAAAACCTCCTGGCTGAAAAAACCCTGTATTGGATCGTTACGGATGTTTCACAAGAATGGCTTTGTTCAAGGTACGTAGTCCACACGAGGAGGATGAGAGTGTGAGAGAGAGACGGAGTAGCTTGGAGATGCAATGGAGAAAGAAAAGAAAACAGGAGTAAGTACGCTCGAAGAGGCGAGAGGGCAGAACAGTAGGCAACGATCAAAGGGACGATTGCGGGAGAGAAAGACAGAAAAGATAACAATGGAGCGTTAGCTCTGAGAGTGAAAGTTACTAGCGTTGGCAGGACGGTGAGAAGACCGAAGGTGCAACGCATCCGAACGCCAGCAATTCCTCCAGTATAAACAACGGGCAGCCATCTTGAAAAACACTAGACCGCTCACAGGAGAACGTAGTGTAACGTGAAGGCACTTTCAATGGAGTCTCCAGGAATGCCATAACTTCCATCGGAGAAGCATGACACTGTGGGGGAGAGGGTAAGTTTGGCTGAGAGGATGTCAATGGAGTCTTCCCCTGTGGTGGGAGTCTGTCTTAAGGCTAGGGTGTCTTTAAAGATTAGTGCGACTCCACCTCCCATTTTAGTTAATCTGTCCTGTTTTAAGATCGAGTAACCTGATGGTACAGCTAAGCTGATAGTCAGACCAGAGGCAGGGTGCAACCATGTTTCTGTTATGACTAACATGTCTAGGTCTTGGTTGGTAATAATGTCATTGACTTCTAAAGCGTGGGCGTTGAGTGAGCGAACATTTAATAGAGCACATTTAAGGTGTTGGAGCTTTTTTGGTTGTGGTGGCTTGAGGTTGGTAATAGGGATAAGCTTTTTGGTAGCGTGAGTAGGCTTATTAGTCAAGTGATGTCTGACTTCACATTGGTCATGTGAGGTTGGAGCGAGCGTCGGAGCCCTGTTAAGGTGCTTGCGGGTAATAGTGTATGGTGGGCAGCAGGTCTTAGCGTGAGTGCGAGAGCCTAGGTGTGAGTTCCTAGGTGTTACCTGCATGGGTGTGGAGAGGAAAGCTAGAGGGAGTGTGCGTGTTCTGAGTCTGTGCTGTCTGAGTATGATCTCGGGAGGAGCAGGGTGTGTGGTGGTGTGTCTGAGTTCCATGAAATGGCTGTTGGGTTGTCCTGTGGGCACGGAGTAGTCAATAGTACTAGTCAGTAAGGTGTAGACTAAACCTATGAGGAGGTATAATGTGTGGCAGGTGTACATGTTGAGATAAGTTAGCGAGAGCTGGTGGGTTAAGGTCGCTAAGCGACCATAAGGCGCAACACAATATCACAGTGGTCTCTGGGCGACCATAAGGCACTACACAATATCACAGTGGTCTCTGGGCGACCATAAGGCACTACACAATATCACAGTGGTCTCTAGGTGACCATAAGGCACTACACAATATCACAGTGGTCTCTAAGCGACCATAAGGCACTACACAATATCACAGTGGTTTCTGGGCGACCATAAGGCACTACACAATATCACAGTGGTCTCTGGGTGACCATAAGGCACGACACAATATCACAGTGGTCTCTAAGCGACCATAAGGCACTACACAATATCACAGTGGTCTCTGGGCAACCATAAGGTACTACACAATATCACAGTGGTCTCTGGGCGACCATAAGGCACTACACAATATCACAGTGGTCTCTAAGCGACCATAAGGCGCAACACAATATCACAGTGGTCTCTGGGCGACCATAAGGCACTACACAATATCACAGTGGTCTCTGGGTGACCATAAGGCACTACACAATATCACAGTGGTCTCTAAGCGACCATAAGGCAATACACAATATCACAGTGGTCTCTGGGCGACCATAAGGCACTACACAATATCACAGTGGTCAATAAGCGACCATAAGGCAATACACAATATCACAGTGGTCAATAAGCGACCGTAATGCAGATACAGTTATCAAGTGGCAGCATACAGCAAGGCAGGGCCAGGGCAGCAAACAGGTGAAAAAAAACATGTTGCTAATATGAGGCAAGAGTGGGTTGGGTACTTAAGCTTGTGCAGTGCGAGAAGCCGCAGTGGAGGTTAATTATGGTTGCGCAGGAGTAGTGGATGGTAGGTGGTTAAGTAGATACAGATTAAGCATTGAAACATTATGTTGCAGTTCGAGAGCACAACGGTGCAAGTGGGACCTTGGACGTAGCAATGTTGGGAGGTGCATGTACGCCGAGTCCGTGATGGATGGGAACATTTCAAGGTCTCTGGCTAAAGGGTTAGGAGTAGGTTGTGGAAGGGGGGCAGTATGCTTACCAAGGAAGCTGGAGGGCAAGGGGTCGTGGCTCTAGGCTCGACGGTGTAGACAGGCTGGAGACGGGCACAGTGCCTTCGTGGTGGGCCGGCTCCAAGCCTGCCGGCTTGTGGTTGGCTCCCAAGTAGGGGAAAGGAGCCAATCACGATGCTTGCAGGGCTGTGGGGCCGAGTAGAGGGTTGAGGCGGTGACGGTCGGCCATCTTGGAGTGGTGCAGACCTCGTGGGTCCCAATGGTGGCTAGATGCACTCCGAGTGCAATAAGGGGGTAAATCCTGAGTAGAAATGGGCCACTGGGCAAAGCAAGTGCGGCGCGGATATATTCATAAATAATCCGCCGCGAGTTGACTATAAAAGGCACACTCGCGCTCCATTTTCCAAAATGCACCGGAGGGAGGCTTGTGGCATACCTGGAGTTAGGCAGGGCTCGAGGGCATCAGTGCAGGGCTGACTACTGCTCCAGCAGTAGATGGAGGGAGCTCCTGCTCCTCCAGGCTCAGCAGACGATACCAGTTACTTCACTGGGTTGAAGGTACTGGAGGAGTTCAGGAGGAATATTAACTCCAGTGTCTATAAAGTTCAAAGAGTTCAATATGTCTGATGTTCACTCTTGTTCCATTCCCTCGTTAGGTTGCAGCTGGGTCCAAAAGAATATTGCCTGGAGGCAGCTGATGGCGTTCAGGTAAGAGTCTGTATTACCAAACACTGTCCGGTAAAAGTTGCATGAGTTTAACTTGCTGTTTCCTCTCCCTTTATAGATGCGGCATAGGAAGATGCGGCAAATTAAAGAATAATACCTCCGGTGTTAAAGCAGGTAAGCCTATGGTGGCAAAGAGATTGCCTTTGTCGGTTTTCTCGGCTCACCTTGATATTCCTTTTGTTTTCCCCGCAGGTGCTGGATTTCGATGAAGAAAATGATGGACGCAGCACCGAGTCGAAAGATGCGGTGGACTGGTGAGTATGACGCGGCGCTGCTGCTGGCAAAGCGACGCGTGCTGAAATAATGTCCTTTCCAAGCTCGGAGATGTGCTGGGTCCGGAATCAGGTAAGGAATCAAATAATGTCCGTGATCTAACCTCTTCTCCTTTCTTTTCCTTTTGTCTAGGAGCTCCGGATTCAAGGTGGGCGTGGCAGAAGACCGGATGCTGACTTGCAGACACGGTGAGCGTCACGCTGCTGGATGCAGAATAACGCGAAGCATGGGCTGCTGTTCAGGTGTGGTTTAAATAGCCTGCAAAGTAGTCCCAGGTAAGAAGTTCCCCAAAACCACTCCCGAGTGAAAAATAGTCCCTGTAATAAAATAGTCCCATCCAGGCCTCACGTTGGCTTGGACTCATTTGCAGCATGGTCTGCATAAGGTAAGTAAAGTCTATGAGCCTGGCGCCTATGGTGCCAGGGCTGTTTTCTATGATGAGCCTGGCGCCTAAGGCGCCAGGACTGATTCCAAACAGCCCCCAGCTGGGGCTGTTGGGGTTTTAATGAGTATCTGGATGCCTGCTCCCGGGGCTGATGGACAAAGGTGGTCTGGTGGCTCATTCTCCTGCAGAAAGGGCACAAAACATATAATTAACGCAGGAAGGTTCCCTGTGTGTGTCTCTTCATGCTGGTTGTGACTGGGCCATGTCAGACACCTACATCAGAATTCCTCCCACCATCAGTGTGACTTTGACAGGCAAAGGGTGCCGGCCACTGTCTACAGCATGAAGTGCATCAAGCACATGTACAAGAAAGAAAATAAACATACAGCACAATGTATATCAATTAATGGACACATCAATCATGAACCCACCCAAATCTAATGCAGACATACCGTGGATAAAACCCCCACAATCCCCACTAGGGGTGTTAACACAAGTAGTACATCAGCAGATAGGCCACAGATATGACACTCCAAAGCCCTTGTGTAAATGACTGTAACACCGAACCATCCTTGCGATCCCATGGATAAGGGAAGCAGGCGTGGCCTATGTGAGTCAGGACCCCAAGCTGCAAACACATACACGAGACAAGCTTGAAGGGCCTTGCTGGAACAGACAGTGGATACTTTCAAATGCCACAAAGCACCACACTGTCACATGAATACACAATAGACAAGCACTTTTAAACTATATTAACTAATTAAACTAACTATAAAAAAAACTACAATACCTAATTAAATTAACTATCAAAAACAATGTTAACTAACTAAACTAAAATGAAAAATCAAAAATGGCCACATACGACCGGGGGGGCACCCAGGAGGGGGGAGGTACAGGGTGCAGCTCAACACCCACATGCGAGGATGTTGAGTCAAAAATAAAACCTCCAGGGGCTCAACGCCTGCACAGCCCGGCCTGTGTGGGAGATATCTCGTCGTTCGAGTCAGCCTCTTCCTGAAAAGGTAGACGTGGTACAGGAGCCTGACCACGTCTAAGCGCAGCTTGCTCCTCGTCGGCAGCAAGTCTGCCGGACGGACAAGCCAGGTTCTGTGCGGCGATGACACATAGGTCAGCATGCAGAACCTCTCGCGATACGCGTGCTACCTCTTGCAAGGTAGCACGTGTAACACAGAGTTCTTCCTGCGTGGCCTGGCTGGACAACTGATGCACCTCCCGGCAAGTACGTAGCTCAGCCGTGATGGTACGCTCAAGCTGCGCAAACCTCTCCTCTGACCGCTCCCTCTGGGACATCAAGAGGACACCCAGAGTGGATCTGAGGGATCCATACTCAGCCCTCAGGGCCTCCATGTGTGCCTCTGGGTGAGCAGCAATTGCTTGACGCAAAGACAACATTTCAGCCTGGTGTGCCCTGTCTGAGGCTGCCATGCCCAGCCTGAGTGAGCGGGCCGTGGACTGTGCCGCCCGCTGCTGGAGAAGTATCTGCCTAGCAGAGGGGAGCACGGATTGGGCCAAACGCTCTATGCTCACAGCGTTTTTTTCAATTGCTGCCCTCTGGTGAGTCTGAATTGGCAGTCATGTCTTGCTCCCACTCAGTATACCTCGGTGGCGCGCTGCCACCGCGTTGCTGGGCTTGACACCTGCGGGTCCCAAGGGCCGGCCGTCTTGTCGGGTTGGCACTGCCCGCGGCTGCAGGACTACATTCCCCCGTCGACGTGATGTTCCAGGCACTTCAGCGACTGGTGTGGAGGGTGACCCTGCGACCCGATCCACCACAGGCAGACGTCCCACCACCGTATGGCCCCTCAGTGCAGGTGTCGCAGACAGAGGAGCGTCCACATCAGAATCACTCACCCCAGACGAATGGACCCGATGCACATCCAACTCGACATTGTCGTCAGAGTGATCGTCCGGGCTTGACTCATTGCCAGCCACAGACAAGATGGTCTGTAATACATGGGGGTTTTCGTGGTCTACCACCCCACAACCCCCACTTATGCCGGGTTGCTGGTGTGATAGCAAACCTGTGTCTGACATGACAACACCATCCTCTGGCTCCATTGCGTCATCATCTGGAAAGTGGAGAAAATGTACATTAATACACATGTCAGAAGCACATAACACACACACACATAGACATCACACAGACTGACAACACATGAAGCACACATGTCACACACAAATGTGAACCTGGCATGCATGCAAGGTCACTTTGACATAGCATCAGGGACTAGGCATTTAGAACAGTGTAACATGGCTCAGAAGTGGGTTGATGCAGTGCAGGACATGTGTACGTTATCCACTATCTACATGAAGTACATCATGATGTGTGTCAATTGACTTGAAGGCAGTGCAAGGGCAAGTCCAGGCATCGCGTGCAATGTGCATGCAATGTGTTGCATGGCTACAAGCAAACCCCCCCTAAGTGAAAATTTAGGGATGCATTGCATGGCAGCGAAAGGGCGACCAGAGACCTGTGTATTGGCAGACAGTGCTGGCTAGCATCAATTGCATCATCTGAGTCAATTGACAACACAGCAGATGATGATGGGACAGAAAGCAGGACATATGATGACCCCTCAGTAGTACAGCCATGTGCGCAGAAGCCCCTACACCAGTTGAACAGAGTCAGTGGGCTTGAAACGGGGGGAGGCCTGTGCCATGCACCCTACACAGGTGTGTGGTGCAGGACTGAGCCAGAGTGGGCATGGAATGGATGATCAAAAGCAAAGAAATGTCGGTCATCCTGGACACGTACTACAATGATCATCCAGTCAAGGACACATAGGGGCATGCATGGAATACACATGGAGCATGAATGGGAACTCATGTCCCAGCGGAGCATCTGCCATCTGCACAGTCCAAGGGAGACAACCTGGATGAAGTGCAGCGGATGTACACCACTGCATGTGTCTGGCAGGTTGGCTGGTGGAAGTTTGCATGTACACAGGAGTCTTGAACAGGCCATTGCAGTACGCCAACGTGATGCACACCTGGGCAATGTTGAAATTGGGGCACAGGGTTGGTGGAGGGGCAAGGGAGCATGTCAACGTGGAGTACCCGCATGCATTCAGAGGACACATGCACGTCAGTCATGCAATGACATAGTCCCAGTGCTGAGAGGAAACACACCTCAGGCTACATGCAGAAGGGCCATTGAGCTGGAACATAGACTGTAGGGGCAGATGGGTGACTTGCATGTGAGTAGGGTGCAAGTGTGGTGGTGAGGACAGTCCCCGTCTGCTCTACATGTCCACTATCCTGCACAGCAGGCGCGTATCATAGACGCATTGCATTACTTGCACATGAGAACCATGTACACATGACATGCTGTGGCAGTCAAGCACAACACATCACACAAGCAAAACACACATGTTGTCGACCAACAGGCAACAACACTCACTGGACGGGGCATCAAAGTCTGGCATCTCTCCCACTACTTCGACCAATTCTGTTGGTATGAACTCCACAACGAGTGTCTCATGCGGAGTGAGGTCATTCTCCTCAGGTGGTGGGCCACCGCCAGTCACCAGAGTCATGTTTGCAATTAGAGGCACGCTTTGCCTTAGCGCGGCGTTTGAGGTAATTCCAACGTTTTTTGCACTGTTACGCTGTAAGCACCTCATAGCCGAATGCACTCACATCATCCGCAACTTGCCTCCAGTGGGTATTACGATGGGCAGCCGTAGTTTGACAATTCGGCCACACTAACATGTCACGGTTGTGTTCCCGCACGTAATCCACGAGGAAGTCCAACTGGACTTCCTCGTGGATTACGTGCGGGAACACAACCGTGAAAGGCAGAAAGGCTTCTTCCTCGAAGTGCCGGAGGCCGTAGCTGTGTCTGGGGTCCCAGCCTCTACTGCTGGTGCAACCTTCCTCCTCTTGGACGCTGGTCTGGACCCTGTCTGGCAAATGCCGCCCTGATCAGTATGGGCAGTGGCGCTAGTGGAATGAGCTGAGTGAGTGGCAAGTGGATCATGGAGTGAATCCCTGACTTGCGTCCGTGGCTGCTGGGTGCCCTGGAATGGACCCTGCGCAGCAACATCCGCTGTGCCAGGGTAATTGACTGCGACTGTCCTGGTTGGTAGACTCACAACCAGGGTGGTGTCGGCTGCATCTGCCCCTGCACTTGCCAACACCCGGCTGGTCGGGGCAGCAGATGACATTACTGCCCCAGGGACACGTGCTTCGGTCAGGGCAGCCCAGCGTGCACCTACGGTGTGCTTCCTGACCACCTGGAAATCTTCCATGGACTCTGCAAGTGCTAACGCAGCCTGCGCTGGCAGACCCTGAGCCTGGGTGGTGGTATCCACAGCTGCACCTGCAGCTACCACTACCGTTGGGCCCGTGGCAGTCGATGAAACGGACTACCGGGTCACATGGATGCCATTGCCAGATGCAAGTACTGCATCTCCCGGAGCCGTAGGGGGTGGTGGCATGACTGCACCAACACATGGCACAACATTGTGCCGAGCTGACGCACCCCTGCCTCTTCCCCCTCTGCAGCCACCCTGCACACCCTGGAGTCCCCCTACTCCCTGGTCACCCCGGCCACGTCCCTGACCACGCCCGCCACGTGGAGTACGCCCAGCTGAGGTGCCCCTCACCTTTAGTGGCCTCCCAGCCATGGCACAGATGGAGTAGTGCCGGCACAGATGGAGTAGTGCCAATGGGAGGTGTACGCGACAATTGGCCTGGGCAATTGGGGTGAAGGCGGTGCGATACAAGATGTTAACAGCACCCCTGCACCTGCAAGGCTGTATGTGACCCCGGTGATAAAGTGATGGGTCGCGCAACACTCAGGCACCCCAAAACTGCAGTAAAACCGTGCACGCAACCCCCGGTAGCCCACGTGTGTGGAATTAACCTCCCGCAGTATGCGGTGGCACCCAGGGACACGAAAAACATGTACGCGTGGGACACGCAGGCTACTATGACCTCGAAAACGGGTATGCGATACGCAGGGGCACCCGCAGTGGGAAAAATGGTGTGCGCGACTCACCATCAGACTAGCGTGATAATGAAAAACACGCGTAGCCAATACCCCCGCCAAAAGAAGAGATACGTCCTTGATCCACTGTGAAGTTGTGATGGTGCGCGAAACAACATGAAGTAGCAACACACACGTCAGTCTCCACGAAAGACACGTACAGCGAACTGCTGGCCACGCTCACCTTTAACCCCTGCTGATGGAAACACCCGTGCGCGTCACGTCACTTACGCACTTAGGCCTTTTCCTCATATCACACGCAGTAACATGCGGACGTGCTGTTTTTTCATGTGCTGAATCACTATGCACCCGTCACGAGGGAAACGCCCGTGCGCATAACGTCACAAACGTGCTTACGTGCTAAGGGCCTTTCCTCGAATTACACGCTGACGTGCATTTTTTTCACAAGCCAAGTCACTCTGCATCAAGCTGGCCACGCAACAACACACGGAAGACCACGCTCCTACCCTGAAGGCCATTTTCCTGCCCTCCGGAGCCCCGAGCACGCTCCCACCTGCCATCTGCTGCTGCCTGCCTGCTGCCATCATGCCCTGCCATTTGGTGCCTGCACATTTACCATCTGCAGGGGTCCAGTTGCCATGACCACCCCTGCTGGAACAGAAGACTCCCGACTGGTATACCATCACTCCACAGCCCAGCCCCAGGACCCAGTTGCCCACCCACACCTGCCTCGGGGGTTGCCATGTCCAACACATCACCATCTGGCACCAGTGGCAACCCCACAGCAGAGAGGCAGAGGGTTGCCAGCTTCAGTGACAAAGAAGTTGGCATCCTGGTGGAGCAAGTCCTGGGGCATTATGATGCCCTCTTTGGAAGTTCATGCGCCGACCATGAAGGACGGAAGGGGATTTGGAAGGACATCGTGGCTGCCATCAACGTGGAGGGGATGGCAGCCCACGAATGCAACACGTCCGGAAGCGCTGGGAGGACTTCAGGTCCAGGACCGTCAGCAAGGCCCGCCTGACCAACATCCAGACGAGGGTCCTGGAACGCATAAGGCCAGCGCTCCACGTCCAGATCCTTCAGAGGCAGCCCCGTCTGGAGTTGAGCGGTAAGTGGCCATGCATTGCTGTGTGAAACAGGGCATGTAGCAGTGTGCTGGTAGTCATCTACTTGCCTGTATGTGTGACATAGGCCATGTATGGATGTGTGTGTGCAGGGACATCATGGTGCTGCATGTGAGACCAGTCATGTGTGAAACACATGGATGGTGCATGTGTTACAATGCAACATGCGGAGCAGCATGCGGAATGCACACATGAATGCATGCCTGTCTCTGTTCTTGGACATGGATGGGGTGTGAGGGATGGGTGCTGCTGTCATGGATATGTATGGTGTACATGTCTGTGTGTCTGAGTAGCGTGTATGTGACTTTGAAACGCCAAGGATGCATGACACATGTCCATGACAATGTGTTGAATCACTGATGCAGTCTATTCATCCTTGTATTCACTGTGTCTGTGGTGTACGAGGCCAGATGCATGAGCCTCTGGTGATGTGTATGCATGGGATCAGTATGACCCATGATGCATGTGAGTTTGAAGACACCATTGTATGTTAATAGAGGCCCTAAGACATGGATGCCAATGTTGATTGCATGCGCCGTGCCTGTTTCTGCATGTGTGTTGCCTGCATTGACCCATGTGTTGTGGAGGGACATGATGGAAGTGACGTTTGACAGTGCCACTCATGTGCTATTGCTTCCTGTCTAGGGTGCTATTTTACAATACCCTGATGCTTGTGTTCTATGTCTCCCTCTACACAGCGTCGAGTGAAGAAGAGGGCGGAGACAGCGCTGTGGAGCAAAGCGGCGGGAAGGCCTCCACCAGCCGGTGACACAAGGCCCAGCCACCCTCCAAGGAATTACCATCATCCGGGAGCAAGGGGACTGGTGCCACGTCTGCCACTATGGCTGCAGCGGAAGGGGCGGGTGAGCCCCCACAGGGGCTTGCAATGGCGGAAGACGGTGCAGAGCCATCCAGGTTGGTGGTGTACATAGAGGAGGAGGAGGCCGCTACTGAGCCGCACATGGGGCCTGGTGGGGGTGGTACCACTGGTGCAAGTGGTGCAGTCCAGGGACAGGGGCAGGAGGCAGCACAGGTCGCCGTGGAGGGGCCTGTGCATGTCACTGTCCCTGACCCTGTGACTGCACCACCATGCACCAGCAGGGATGCCCCGTCCCAGGCCCGTCTGCAGGTAGGGGGGAGGCCCACATCATCTGGCACTCCACTACCTGCGGACGAGGCGACCCGTCACCGTATGGAGTCCGTCCTGATTGGTGTCACGTTGCGCACACGTGACATTTGTGATGACGTGCGTGCTTCCTGGGGGGACCACGCACGTCATCACGAAGAGCTGCGTGGAAATGTGGCCCAGTTGGGAGGGGCCCTTGTCGGAGGGTTGCTACATTTGTCGGGCACTCTGGCGGCCCTCTCCTCCTCTGTGCAGACTATTCACCAGTCGTTCTCCGTGCCGTCTTCTGGCCCAGATTCCACCAGGGCCCCCTACGGACCTGCCCCGACCAACGCAGCCAGCTTGGTGGACATCACATCCCTGCCACAGTCGGGAGTCGGAGGTCCAGCAGGGGTGGACACCCTACCAACTGGAGACCAGCAGATGGAGGATGTGCCGGCATCATCGGGCAGGGCACATTGACGGCAGCAGCAGGCTCAAGGTGGGAGCGATGATGGCTCGGGGCCGTCAACATCAGAGGGGCAGGCATCGGCCGGAGGGCAGGAGGACCCTGGAATGGGAGTGTCTTCCGTGTGGCAGCGGTTGGGCCAGAGGATAGATGCGGAGCGGCAGCTGGCGGAAGAGGCATGGCTCACTATGATCAGGGCGGAGTACTCCATGTGCAGGGCGTTGAGGCGGGCTGAGTGCCTCGAGGCAACTCGCAGGGAGTTGGAACAGGCCATGACTGCATCCCTGCGAGACCTCGGGGAGAGGGGAGAGGCCCGCCTCTGGGACATCGACATGGAGTTCGATGATGCCCTGGCCCGGGACATCACAGAGTGAGCCGTAGGACTTGCCCGCCGCCATTGTATATAGTTGATTAGTGTTAGGTTTCCTTTATATTATTTTTTCTTTTGGGGCGCATAGACTATGCCCCACCTTTTTGTATATAGTTGGTTATTAGGTAGTGTTATTTTGTAGGTTTCCTTTGAATTGTTGGGCTCATGGACCCTGGATTTGTTAATTATATATAGTTGAAGACTGGATTTGACCTCTATTTTTTTTTTCCGATGGAGCAATGGATTTATCTATTTTCATCCTTTGGATTTGGTTTGATGGACCGACACTTTGGAGCCATTTTCATTTAATTTTATTTGGATTCTGCATTGATATATTCTTTTAATTTTTTTTGGGACATCTAGCATTTTGTTTGTTATCATTTTCTCTTGTGTGATTTCCTTTTATTCCATTGATTTTTCATTGAATACATTTTGGTTTCATACTTCAATTGTGTGGTATTCTCTCATTGGTTTCATGCATGTTACGATGTGGGTTTTCGCATTCACTTTCACCCATTGTGTGTGTGTGACGCACATCTATTGATGTGCATGCTTGCCATTTTGGATGTTTCATGTAATGGGGATTTCAATGTGGGGTGGATGGAATACTTGGTTGGGGGTTTGGACTGGGGTGGCGTGGGGTGGTATTTGGGTGGCCATAAAGGCCATGATAGTGGATGTTGATGACGTGTTGGGGGGGACATGTGTCGGGGCCTGCTGGCAGGTGCCCGTCAATGATGGGTGGGTGGGGGTTCAGGGGGACATGAGTCAGGGCCTGCTGGCAGGTGCCCATCAATGCTGGGTGGGTGAGGGTGCAGGGGGACATGAGTCGGGGCCTGCTGGCAGGTGCCCGTCAATGCTGGGTGGGTGGGGGTGCAGGGGGACATGTGTCGGGGCCTGCTGGCAGGTGCCCATCAATGCTGGGTGGGTGGGGGTGCAGGGGGACATGAGTCGGGGCCTGCTGGCAGGTGCCCGTCAATGGTGGGTGGGACATGTGTTGGGGCTCACGAGTGCATGGTGCCATGTGGGCTGCCTGCGGGGCAGGCCCAGGGTGGATGGGCTACCTGCGGGGCATAGCCAGGGTGGATGGTCTGCCTGCAGGGCATGGCCAGGGGTGTAGGGTAGTTCCCTGTGGTGTCGGCTGCTTGCAGGGCCTGGGGAGTGGAGAGTGGGGAGGGGGCACACCCGGGGGGACACTCACTGACAAATCGCATGTGAAACTCCTTGCGCACCCCTCAGTATACACGTACCCCTCTCGCGCTAGCGAAAACGCGTGTATGAGTTCCCGCGCACACCCAAAATGCACGTACCCCACTTGCACAGGGCCTATCGCGTGTGAAACTTCCTGCGCACCCCCCAAATACATGTACCCCGCTCGCACAGGGCCTTTCGTGTGTGAAACTTCCCGCGCACCCCCCAAATACACGTACCCCACTCGCACAGGGCCTATCGCGTGTGAAACTTCCCGCGCACCCCCAAATACACGTACCCCACTCGCACAGGGCCTATTGCATGTGAAACTTCCCGCGCACCCCCAAATACGCGTACCCCGCTCATACAGGGCCTATCGCATGTGAAACTTCCCGCGTACCCCCCAAATACACGTACCCCACTCGCACAGGGCCTATCACGTGTGAAACTTCCCACGCACCCCCAAATACACGTACCCCACTCTCACAGGGCCTATTGCATGTGAAACTTCCTGCGCACCCCCCAAATACACGTACCTCGCTCGCACAGGGCCTATTGCGTGTGAAACTTCCCGCGCACCCCCCAAATACACATACCCCGCTCGCACAGGGCCTATCGTGTGCTATGCTCCCCGCGCACCCCCCAAATACACGTACCTTGCTCGCACAGGGCCTATCGCGTGTGAAACTTCCCGCGCACCCCCCAAATACACGTACCCCGCTCGCACAGGGCCTATCGCATTTGAAATTTCCCGCGTACCCCCCAATTACACACAGGCACCCCATCCACCCTGGACATGCCCCACAGGCAGCCCACGCCACGGGGGGTGCTTTTTCTACGCTATTTACCTGGCGCAAGTGGGGTATGTGTATTCTGGGGCGTGTGCGGGAGTTTAACACACGTTTTCACTGGCACAAGCAGGGTACGTGTATTCAGAGGGGTGCGCGGGGAGTTTTGCATGCGTTTTCACTGCCGCGAGCGGGGTATGTGTATTCTGCGGCATGTGCAGGGAGTTTTACACGCGTTTTGCGTGGTTGGGGGCTGTATGCTGGTCCACTGGCCTTTGAGCCATGTACTGGATTTGTGCGCTGTTCATGGTGCACGGGGCCGGTTTGGGGGGGCGTAACTGGCGCTGCTGCAGGGTCGCTGCGCCACTCTGCACCACGGCTGGTTATGGATGTTGAAATCCATGAATACGCTGTGCGCTGAAATGGGTTTTGGCGCATGCGGCTGCCACAGACTGCCGCACGCGCATACTGTGCACCAGCCGCGTGCGCCACTTGTGCGCTGATTTCTATGAATTACCCCCTGTGTCTTAAAACCAGTGATCTCACCGCTGTATCACCAGTGTAAAGGAGGGAGGGGGGTATCTGTACTTTTGCACTGTATATGGGTGGGACGGAGGCACAGAGCTCCCCAGCAAATGTTCTCTATATGGTAGCTTGAACGAGAAACCAAGGCTTAAGCTCTCAGGAAGTGATACAGTCTGGCTCTTAAGTACAGTGAGTCCCAAAGCCCCAAAAAAGGAATGTCCACACACTGTGGTAGATGATAGCACAGCTTCTTTATATATAAAATAAGGTTCAGTAATATATACTCATATAAACAGTAACATTTTATACTCAAGCATTTCTATTCAAAGGATGGCAAATATGTACACTCTATGTGGTACCACACAATACTTAAATTCAGTAATAAATGCACCAACTGCTGACAGTTTTAAATAGGCAGGTGGATTCTTAAGTGAGGTGTAACAGCATAGAATAGCAAAGAAAGGCAGGTTAGTTATGAGTAGTGGCAGAATGTTTTCTTTAGACTAGATAAGTAATTCTGCGTGAGGATCGGCCCAGTCCAAACATTTTCAATAACCCTCTACTTTCTTCTTATAAGGTTATACCACCCCAAAGTACCTAAGAGGCAGCAGGAGAATAGGATCCAAGACGAATCTGGGACCCCTGGACGACTCCTGTGGCTAGAAGATGCTCCTCCTTGTCACAGTATCTTTGGTGCCTTGACAGGCGAAGTGGCAGAGTTTCTCGGTTTCACTCGACTATTCCCTTTGAGGATGGAACCCCCTTGGAAGAAGGAGCCTCTGGGGTGCTGAGTCCAAGAAGAGAAATGGAACCAAAGTCTTTCTGAAGTGCAGCAGTTTGGCTCGTCACAGTGCTCTCAGTTGGTCGATGATTTCTCCAACTGTACAAGTCCTGGGAAGATGAAACTTGCCGTGGGCTCCTCAAATGCTTGGCAGATGAAAGTAAGGCGACAGGTGCATAGGGCACTTTTGGTGTCAGGCTTCAGGATATTGCAGTTTTCCACCTTTCGGTTCTTTGGTGCTGCAGCCACAGCACAGACCACTGGACGGCTTCTAGCAACCTGGACTGGACCACTGGAGTGGACCATAGACCCTCACCAAGACTGGACCCTCTAGACGTCTTTGATGGATTCTGGTGATGGGAAAGCCACTGGCAGACCTTCCGCTGCACTCAGTGACCCCGGACCTTCTCCGGTGGGAAAAAGTGGTCAGTGATGATGGCAAGGATGTTCCTTTAGGTATTCTTCAGCAGTTTTGAACTTTCACAGCTCCGGGTGTCAAGCAGCACTATGCCATGGTACCCCGTCTTCTGGACAGTAGACATCAATAGGCTTCCAGCGGTCACAAACGCTCCTCCAGACCCTGTGCGACACCAATGGACTTCTTCGACACAGGTTGTCCAGGCACTCCTCTTCAGGACATGCAGGAAGACCCCCTCCTCCGGACGACAGCCACACAGGACTGGCTTCCAGAGTACTTCAGAAGAAGAGCACCAGGTGCACAATGGTGCCTCATTGCTCAGGAAGAGGTCGCCTTTCCAGGTCCTCTGTTGATTCAATCCTTAGAAGAACACAACAGCTTTCGGATTACATGAAGAAATTGCAGCAGCAGCAGACTCTCCACCAGCCGGGCTACAAGGAACAGCTTCTTCTTGCTTCGAATTGGTGAGTGAGAGGTCCCCTGTTATACACCTTTGGTCCCCATTCACTCTGGCTGAGCCAGGCTCAGTCACCCAATCACACAGAGGGGCATTCATGCAGGCAGGCAGCCAATCCGGCTCACAGGCATTCAGGCCATTCACGCTTCCAGACACCCATAATAAGGAATGTGGATTGGGGTAAGCATCCAGACTTTCAGCCCACTACACTGCATTCATGTCAGTTTCAGTCAGGGCTGTCTCAGACACAGAAACCAGACACCCACAACAGAGAATGTGAGTCCACTTCAGACTCCATTTGCACAGGTCCCACCACAACGGTGCACACACAACACACAGCCCCTCGGAAAGCCTCCAGTCAGTCTGGCAGGAGGCTGTCCCTGAGCCATATACAACAGTGACCATCTTGCCTTCCTGCAGGAAGCCCTTAATTCATATGGCAGGGCCTGGGTGTCCCAAAATGGAGGATACTCAAAGCACATGTCAAGTCAGCATGGAGCTGTCAGCAGCCCATACCCTGCTCTGTGGGCGACACACAGGTGACCAAAAACACTCATAAGGCCATGGGTGTTATAAGGGTATCCCATTGGTGTTGTTCACCAAAAGGAAAGAATTAAGGGCTGCACTGGCAGAGGTCCAGGCTGGACCTCAGTGGCAAAAAACATATACAGAGAAATGGTAGGCCCCGTCCCTCCAAAAGGCATTTCCAGCATCACACTCATGATCTAAGATATGGCTCTCGGTGTAGGCCCTGCCGGTTTCCTGCTGTTCTCTCCCAGCATCTGAGGTATGGCCCTCAGTGTAGGCCCGGGGGGGTTGCCTTCTGTTCTGGTCTCTCCCAGCATGTGGGGTATGGCCCTTAGTGTAGGCTTTGAGGCTTTCTTCCTGCCTGGTCCTACCCAGGAGCTCAACTATAACCCTCAGCAGGCTCTGTGGTTTTCCTTCTGCTCGTGTGTTTCCCAGGGAAAGAAATATATCCCTCAATAGACTTAGTCTCCTTCGTGACTCCCTTGACTCTCTGGTTGGTATCCTATTGTGTGCCCCTCCCTGCAGGGAGTGCACTGGCTGTTTTTTAAAGTGCTTGTGATTGCACTCCTTAGTTACTAAATTGTGGTTGGTTATTTGCTACCCTATTCCCGTAGTCCCTATTTCTTCCCAGGTGTTCCTCTGCCTTTCTTGATTGGTCTGCTGGGCAGGGGGCTTACGTTTCAGAGTCAAATTTCAGAGTAGTAAAGGCGTGTGAGAAGGGGCCCGGAGTGGAGGGGGTGCCGGGAGGGGTAGCGGGACTCCGCGGCATTGGGCCGCGATCCAGAGAACGCAGCCCCGTCCCACCCGTTCTCCCCGGGACTCTACAGGATCGCGGCAACGAGCCGCGACATGAAAGGAGCGGCCCCCTCCCGCCCAGCCTTACCTGAACCCGCCAAGGGTAACGCCGCCGCGGCCTGCAGCCCGGGAGACGGGTTGGTGACGGCGAACCCGCGGGAAACACGGGCAGTCACGGAGAGCCGGCCCACACGGCCCGCCGAGCGTCTCTCCCCACCAGGAAGGGAGAGAAGGGAGAGACGGCTTGCTCGGCGGGGCGGGCCGGGCCGCTCTGGAACGGCCACAGAAACCAACACACATGGCGAGAGGGAGAGACTTCAAAAGGGGGGAGGGACTCACGGGATGGAGTGGCCTGGGAGCGGGACTCTTCTGGCAGGCAGCAGAAGCAGCCACTCTGGGAAACCACGGCAGCCTTTAAAGGAGGCGGGACATGGCAATACCAGCCAATGAGAAGTCTGATTGACAGGGAAGCTTTCCATTGGGGGGGAAGCAAGTCACTCACATCTTATAAAAGCCCGGGAACTAATCCAGCGTTTGTTGTTGATTTTCCTAGTCATACGAAGAGGACGAGGAGAGAAGGAACAACTGGTGGGCCTATCCGGACAACAAGGAGACTTAGGAGGGCTTAAATCCTGTACCTGGAAGACTGCCTAAGAGTGGAGTAACTCTCAAGGAGTTCATGGACTATATTTTCATTAGTTTAAAATCACATGAATAAAGTATAATTTCAGCAACCCAAACCTGGTCCGGGTCTTGATTTCTACATTGGCGACGAAGGTGGGATCTGCGACAACGCGATGGAGACCCTAATTAAAACCCTGACGGATGGCCAACAGCAGTTGCAGCAATTAATACAGCTGCAAACACAACAGGCAGTGGCTGATCGCCAGGCGTTCCAGCAAGCCATCCAGTTACAGGGCGCCCTACAGACCACGGCCCAGGACAAACAACATGAGAACATTATCAGGCTCACAGATGCAGTAACCAGCACGAGGAACCAACCCATGGTACCGTCCACCCTGCTCCAGAAGTATAAGGAGGGAGAGAGGATCCAACCTTTTTCTTCACAAGTTTTGAGAGGATTGCAAGAAATGCGCAATGGCCGCCTGAACGCTGGGGACAGTATGTGGCTCCCCTGTTATCTGGGGTAATGCAGGGTGCATATCAGGCTGTGAACCCCAATGGTATCACTCCATATGGGGAAATTAAAGCAGCTGTACTGGACCGTTTAGGCCTGGATGAGGAGGCCTTTCGCCTTCAGCTAAGGGACACCAAGTTAAAAAACGGGGAGAGTCCCAGGCAGTTATATTACCGCATTAAAGATCTGACGGAGAAGTGGATGCAATCCCCTACCCCAGCCAACCAACCCCTCCTAGATAAAATAATCCTGGAACAGTTCATAGAAGCCTTGCCGAGCCCAATGCAAAGATGGGTTAGGCAACACCACAGGCCTACATTGGCGGAAGCCGTGGACATTGCATCGGCTTATCAAAAGGCCGGGTACAGTCGCTTGCCCTCAACAAGTATACCAGGAAGGATGACGTCGCCGAACTTTGAACATCAGATACAAAAAGGCCCAAAAGTGGCACACACCAGATGGAGGCAACCGAAGGAGGTCTTCAGGAAACTAGAAGAAAGGAAGACTGGATACGAGGAGAGACAGCCACCCATAATCCCGGGAGTTCGACAACCCCAGTGCTTTGAGTGTGGTGAATGGGGTCACATTGCCCGGTTTTGCCCCAGAAGGAAGACCACAGAACCTATGGAAATTGGCTACATGAAGCCACACCCGGAAGTACGTAACCCTGGTCCATACATCGTGGATATAAGAGTGGATGGACGACCGACCCGGGCGCTGCTGGATAGCGGAAGTCGACAAACAGCCATATCTCCCACCGTGAGTAATAACCCTAATTTACCTAACCTTTCTGTACCGATAAAGTGTATACATGGGGACATTAAAACATACCCGATGAAAGAGGTACAGATAGAGGTGAACCATGAAACCACTCAATTAAAGGCTGCCGTCCTTCCTACACTACCCACTCCAGTGGTCCTGGGAACTGACCTACCCCACTTTAGTAAAGCACTGGATGAAGAAAGAGCAAAGAGCAACAGAACCTCGAACATAGGTGACTCTAGAAACCCCCCCGGACATAAAAGACGGAATAGGCTAGAGTGGTGCCAAGCCAGTTACATGACCCGACCCATTAACTGGCAACCCGAGGATCATGAGGACTCCCTGAGGGGGGAAACCCTAACTGATCCCACCCTTCGGGTAGCCCGTGAGAGAGCGGCCAATGAGAAAGATCCAGACGTAACAAAAGGACCTGGCTTCCTGTTCCGTCATGGACTATTGTACAGAAAATATAAGGCGGACGATGGGACTGTAAAGGAACAATTGATATTACCAAAACCCCATAGAATGGTCATAATGCAACTGGCACACAACCACCCCTGCGGCGGACATTTGGCCTCCCTGAAAACGCAGCAGAACATACTGAGACGGTTCTACTGGCCAGGCATATACGGTGAAGTATCCCAGTTCTGTAAGGCGTGTCCCACTTGCCAGCTAACAAGTGGCGTGTTACCAGCAAAAGCCCCTTTGCAGAAAATGCCCCTTATTAACGTTCCTTTCCAGCGGATAGGCATGGACATAGTTGGACCAATAGAACCCGCATCCCGTGGATACAAGTATCTACTAGTCATTGTTGACTATGCTACGCGGTATCCAGAGGCTTTTCCCGTGAAGGGAACATCAGCCCGACAAATATGCGACCAGCTCATTCCCTTCTTCGCAAGAGTGGGCTTACCCTCGGAAGTTATCACAGACCAAGGGACCAATTTTATGTCCACCTTACTTCGGCAGGTATGCGAAAGACTGCAGATACATCAGTTACGCACCTCGGTATACCATCCCCAGACCGATGGCCTTGTCGAAAGGTACAACAAAACGATCAAGAAAATGATACGGAGAGTGACCGGGTCCGATGGGAAGAACTGGGACCGTATATTGCCCTTGGTCTTGATGGTATTACGCGACACCCCACAGTCGTCTACCGGTTTTTCTCCATTCGAGCTCCTTTTCGGAAGACAACCCCGAACCATCTTGGACCTTGTAAAAGAAGAATGGGAGTCTTCGGATGAGATTTCTTTAACAGAGTACACCGAAGAGTTGAAGGAACATTTGACAGCACTCCGCACGATGGCTGAGACGAATCTGGGACACGCACAGACAAACCAGGAGAAAAACTATAACAAAGGAAGTCGGATGAGAACTTTCCGAATGGGAGACCAAGTACTAATCCTACTACCCACCAGTACTAACAAGCTATTGGCCAGATGGAGAGGTCCTTATGAAGTTAAGGAGGTACTTAGCCCTGTGACGTATCGGATCCACCAACCCGATCGTGCCATACCAGACAAGGTATACCATGTGAACCTGCTAAAAGCATGGAACGCGCCTGTATTGGTAGCCACAATGGATGCTGGTGAGGATACCTCAGAACAAAACGTGAATCATGAACAGGGCAAGCTAGAAGACGTGCAATGGGGAACCATCTTGACTCCTTCCATGAGGTCAGAACTTTTGACCAGGCTGTCTCCCTTTGGAGAAGCGTTCTCGGCCTTACCAGGGAGGACCTATTTAATCGAACACGAGATCAAAACCGATCCCGGACAGATTGTTAGACTAAGACCCTATCGTATTCCAGAAGCACGAAGGATGGTTATCCGAAACGAAGTAGAAGAGATGCTCCGTATGGACATAATTGAACCCTCAACCAGCCCATGGTCATCCCCGATAGTGTTGGTACCAAAGCCTGATGGTACTATTAGATTTTGTATGGACTACCGACAATTAAATACGATCTCCAATTATGAAGCATATCCTATGCCACGAATGGACGAGCTGTTGGAAAGGCTAGGATCCGCCAACTTCCTAAGCACGCTTGACCTAACTAAGGGTTATTGGCAGATTCCCTTGAAATCCACGGACCGGGAAAAGACTGCCTTTACCACTCCCCAAGGTCTATACCAATTCAAGGTTTTGCCATTCGGGCTACACGGTGCACCAGCCACCTTCCAGAGACTGATGGATGTCATACTACGTCCCCATGAGAGTTATGCTGCGGCTTACTTAGACGACATCGTCGTGTATAGCACGACCTGGACAGAACATGTACGCCACTTGGAACAGGTGGTGTCTGAGTTGTTTAAGGCAGGCCTACACATTAATCCGAAGAAAACAGTGATAGGGGCACACGAGACAAAATATCTGGGACACTTGGTAGGCGGAGGCACGATACGACCGCAATTCTCGAAAATCCAGGCCATCCACGAGATACCTACTCCATCCACGAAGAAACAGATCTGTGCCTTTTTGGGTTTCATAGGCTACTACCGTAGATTTATCCCAGATTTCTCCTCGGTGGCAGCTCCACTAACTGACGCTTTAAGGAACAAAGGGTCTCCCGATTTGACCAAGAACACCGCTGCTTTGGAAGCCATCGATGTCCTGAAGCAGAGGATCACCTCAAATCCAATACTTCGGTGCCCCGACTGCCATAGACAATTTTTTCTTCAGACGGACGCGTCGAATCAGGGGCTGGGAGCAGTTCTTTCACAGGAACAAGGGGGCGAACTTCAACCCATCTGTTTCGTGAGCAGGAAGCTCGTACCTCACGAGGAGGCCTATTCCACTATTGAGAAGGAGTGTTTGGCCATCAAATGGGCAGTAGAGACCCTCAGGTATTATCTCTTGGGTCGCTGCTTTACGTTGTATACCGACCATGCCCCCTTACAGTGGCTCGCAAGACATAAAGATACCAACCAGCGGGTACTCAGATGGTTCCTGTCTCTTCAACCGTTCGATTTCCTTACCTTACACAGACCTGCGGGTTTCCAGCTGGTGGCTGACTATCTGTCCCGGAATCCTCCCTTGCCCGATCGGCCAGGGTTTGTGATGGGGAGATGTGAGAAGGGGCCCGGAGTGGAGGGGGTGCCGGGAGGGGTAGCGGGACTCCGCGGGATCGCGGCATTGGGCCGCGATCCAGAGAACGCAGCCCCGTCCCACCCGTTCTCCCCGGGACTCTACAGGATCGCGGCAACGAGCCGCGACATGAAAGGAGCGGCCCCCTCCCGCCCAGCCTTACCTGAACCCGCCAAGGGTAACGCCGCCGCGGCCTGCAGCCCGGGAGACGGGTTGGTGACGGCGAACCAGCGGGAAACACGGGCAGTCACGGAGAGCCGGCCCACACGGCCCGCCGAGCGTCTCTCCCCACCAGGAAGGGAGAGAAGGGAGAGACGGCTTGCTCGGCGGGGCGGGCCGCTCTGGAACGGCCACAGAAACCAACACACATGGCGAGAGGGAGAGACTTCAAAAGGGGGGAGGGACTCACGGGATGGAGTGGCCTGGGAGCGGGACTCTTCTGGCAGGCAGCAGAAGCAGCCACTCTGGGAAACCACGGCAGCCTTTAAAGGAGGCGGGACATGGCAATACCAGCCAATGAGAAGTCTGATTGACAGGGAAGCTTTCCATTGGGGGGGAAGCAAGTCACTCACATCTTATAAAAGCCCGGGAACTAATCCAGCGTTTGTTGTTGATTTTCCTAGTCATACGAAGAGGACGAGGAGAGAAGGAACAACTGGTGGGCCTATCCGGACAACAAGGAGACTTAGGAGGGCTTAAATCCTGTACCTGGAAGACTGCCTAAGAGTGGAGTAACTCTCAAGGAGTTCATGGACTATATTTTCATTAGTTTAAAATCACATGAATAAAGTATAATTTCAGCAACCCAAACCTGGTCCGGGTCTTGATTTCTACAAGGCGGCAGAGCATTTCCGTGCAGTTTGTCTCTGACTGCAACCCTTTGACCTTCCCCATGATGGAAGAGAGGTGCTTTTTGACAGCTGGTTTTATTTTTCCCCACAGGATGAAATAAGCAGCTCTCCCTCTTTTGAGGAGAAACATATGACTTGTGGTAAGTCAGACTCAGGAGGTCATGGTTATACCGTGATTTTTATTTATATTAAATAGAACTACTCTGTCCCTATGTCTAAGGTGACTCTTGGCCCCGTCTTTGAAAAGAAGAGTAAATGGTCTACCATCCATCAGTCTCATAAAACGAGGGCAGTCCTCTACTAAAGGCCTAACCTAACCTGAACCCGGGCCCTACCACTAATCACATAGAATACACCAGTCTAAGTCTCTCAGCCTTTCTTCCAGAAGGCTAGCCTAGTGGCTGGGTTCTGGCTCCCACCCTAGTGTCCATCGATACTGTTCCAGGCGTTGCGCCTCTCTGTGTAGTTCAAAGTTCTGACCAGAATGTCTTACAAGTCTCTCTTGTATCGTAGAACAGCAGTTATGGTTTGAGCAACAACATGATGGGGCTGCCCCCTTGGAGTAAACGCCCTTTCACTTGTTCTTGGGTTTGTGTCTCCGTTGTCCCTTTGTGGGTTGGTTTGCTTTTCCCCTGGCACAGGGCTTTCCTGGTTGTTCACCTTGTCGAAGGGTATGACATCTTTCACCCCTTAGTGAGGTTATCTGGCCTTCACTCTGCCAAGGTTTCTCGAGTTGCACACTCTGCTGTGGGGTATGGTATCTGTCACCCCTTAGTGAGGTTATCTGGCCTTCACTCTGCCAAGGTTTCTCGAGTTGCACACTCTGCTGTGGGGTATGGTATCTGTCACCCCTTTTTGAGGTTATCTGGCCTTCACTCTGCCAAGGTTTCTCGAGTTGCACACTCTGCTGTGGGGTATGGTATCTGTCACCCCTTAGTGAGGTTATCTAGCCTTCACTCTGCAAGGTTTCTCGAGTTGCACACTCTGCTGTGGGGTATGGTATCTGTCACCCCTTAGTGAGGTTATCTGGCCTTCACTCTGCCAAGGTTTCTCGAGTTGCACACTCTGCTGTGGGGTATGGTATATGTCACCCCTTAGTGAGGTTATCTGGCCTTCACTCTGCCAAGGTTTCTCGAGTTGCACACTCTGCTGTGGGGTATGACATCTGTCACCCCTTAGTGAGGTTATCGGGCCTTCACTCTGCCATGGTTTCTCGAGTTGCACACTCTGCTGTGGATTATGGTATCTGTCACCCCTTAGTGAGGCTATCTGGCCTTCACTCTGTCAAGGTTTCTCGGGTTGCACACTCTGCTGTGGGGTATGACATCTTTCACCCCTTAGTGAGGTTATCTGGCCTTCACTCTGCCAAGGTTTCTCGAGTTGCACACTCTGCTGTGGGGTATGGTATCTGTCACCCCTTAGTGAGTTTATCTGGCCTTCACTCTGCCAAGGTTTCTCGAGTTGCACACTCTGCTGTGGGGTATGATATCTTTCACTCCTTAGTGAGGTTATCTGGCCTTCACGCTGCCAAGGTTTCGCGAGTTGCACACTCTGCTGTGGGGTATGATATCTTTCACCCCTTAGTGAGGTTATCTGGCCGTCACTCTGCCAAGGTTTCTCGGGTTGCACACTCTGCTGTGGGGTACGACATCTTTCACCCCTTAGTGAGGTTATCTGGCCTTCACTCTGCCAAGGTTTCCGAGTTGCACACTCTGCTGTGAGGTATGGTATCTGTCATCCCTTAGTGAGGTTATCTGGCCTTCACTCTGCCAAGGTTTCTAGAGTTGCACACTCTGCTGTGGGGTATGACATCTTTCATTCCTTAGTGAGGTTATCTGGCCTTCACTCTGCCAAGGTTTCTCGAGTTGCACACTCTGCTGTGGGGTATGATATCTTTCACCCCTTAATGAGGTTATCTGGCCTTCACTCTGCCAAGGTTTCTCGAGTTGCACACTCTGCTGTGGGGTATGACATCTTTCACCCCTTAGTGAGGTTATCTGGCCTTCACTCTGCCAAGGCTTCTCGAGTTGCACACTCTGCTGTGGGGTATGACATCTTTCACCCCTTAGTGAGGTTATCTGGCCTTCACTCTGCCAAGGTTTCCGAGTTGCACACTCTGCTGTGAGGTATGGTATCTGTCACCCCTTAGTGAGGTGATCTGGCCTTCAGTCTGCCAAGGTTTCTTGAGTTGCACACTCTGCTGTGGGGTATGATATCTTTCACCCCTTAGTGAGGTTATCTGGCCTTCACTCTGCCAAGGTTTCTCGAGTTGCACACTCTGCTGTGGGGTATGGTATCTGTCACCCCTTTTTGAGGTTATCTGGCCTTCACTCTGCCAAGGTTTCTCGAGTTGCACACTCTGCTGTGGGGTATGGTATCTGTCACCCCTTAGTGAGGTTATCTGGCCTTCACTCTGCCAAGGTTTCTCGAGTTGCACACTCTGCTGTGGGGTATGGTATCTGTCACCCCTTAGTGAGGTTATCTGGCCTTCACTCTGCCAAGGTTTCTCGAGTTGCACACTCTGCTGTGTGGTATGATATATGTCACCCCTTAGTGAGGTTATCTGGCCCTCACTCTTCCAAGGTTTCTCGAGTTTCACACTCTGCTGTGGGGTATGGTATCTGTCATCCCTTTTTGGGATAGTCTGGCCAAGGGTTCTCAGCTTGTTGACCTTGTCATAAGTTATGGTCTCTTTTCCAACCTCCTCCCTGCTCCCAGGAACTTCTGTATACTTTCTGGATCCTGGCACGGATCCTTGGAGGTGGTCAAGGCGGTCTCTTCTGTTGACGCAGGACTACGGGCCAACTTCTTCCCACTCTCTCCACCTCAGTCTCGCGTTGGGCTCCTCGTCTGCCCTTCACTGGTTTGGTGTCGCTGCTTCGGGCAGGCGCTGGTTCTCCACCTCATTCAGGCGCTGGTACTTCATCTCTGATTCGGCGCTCTGTCCGCAAGTCCTTCAGTTCCTCCTCTTTCCAGAAGGCTCGCTCCGCTGGACTTCCTCTTTCCGTTCTTTCTCGTCTGATGTTGTTTTGGCGTCGGATTTAAAGTTCAAGCTGAAACGATATTGGATGTTCCCTTGACTCTGTGTTTCTTGAAATGGTTGACGATAGATGGGTCAGAAACCCTGCCAGCCCTTTCTAAAGAACCATAGGTACAGTCCTATTGCTCAATCCCCATACCTCAGATTGTTGACATGAGGGAGAGTGTATGACATGCCTTTGGGGGTTCCCCTGTCCCCTAAGGGGTGCCCTGCCCCCTGTGGGGTGTTTAGCATAGTGGGCTCACCTGCCTAGTACCAAAGCAAGAAGTGACGAATTCCTTGGATTCGTCACAGACTCTTGTTATATATTTTTGGTGATCTGAGTCATGCAGATGGCCTCTCCAGTCTCTTGTCCCTGCCCCCCCACATTTCCCTGCCCGTCCCCATAGCCTTGCAATGATATGAGAAGGCTTCCCATCATGTGGAAAATGCATGCTCTTCCCCCGCATAGGTTCCTCCGCCTTCTGCCCCTGGAGGTGGAGGGGCTTCTAGTGGTTGATGGAGATGGCTTTCGCCATGTCTATTGTTTTGGGAGCTGGAATTGGGGCACAATGGACAGGGTTCTAGGGGAATCGGCTAATATGTGAGGAAGTGCTGTCCCTAGTTTCATCTCTCCTCCCTGTTTGGGCGGTGGGGTAATCAGGGGGTGGCCATAGTGGTTCTCCTGCTACATTATCGGAGAATGTCTTTGTTGTCCTTTGCATAACTACGTTCTCCTTTACAAAATTTAATAAAAATATGTTGAAAAAAACAGAGAAAGCGAGAGAAACATTTTAAAATCCCACAGAAATATTGAGTTGCCCATTTAATATGTTTATAATTTTAAAACAATCTAGCTCTGAAAGACATTAGAGGAAGAATACAGACTCAAAAGGGTTGTTTGGAAACCTTTATTTACTAAGGTTCCCGGGTTGGTGTAATGCTTGACGGGTCCTAAATCTAAAGGGGTAATTCCCTTAACTGTTGTTTCTAAGGGCCGTCGTTGTGTAGAAGTCCAAGATAAAAGTCTGTCTGTGTCTAAACCTATGTACAAAAATGGGATAGGAAGTGTTTACAAAACAGAAAAAACAGTGGTTCAACAAAAAGTGGAGACCAGGGTTGCTTTCAGGTGGTCTTCTCACCGGGTGCTGCTAGGTCTCTACCACACAAATGAGTTCAATTAACAGGGCTGTTCGTAGGACCTTCTCCAGAGGCCCCTTGTAGTTATTCCATCTACCTTCAGTATCTTTAAGTTCCTTGTAGTTCCCCCAAGTTTCAAAACACCATAGAATAATTATAACATAGCTCTTTTTGAAAGCTTTTCGGGGTTCCCTTCCCACGCTTCAGTCTTTTCAACAGAACTGATAGTTTCCAACCTGGTTGGGACTCTTAGGGTTCCTATCCCCAAGCTCAGGCCCCTTTCCAACTTTTAAACACAAAGTCACTGTTGTCTGGATGTTTCCATTGATTGGCCTCTCAGGGTTCCTTTTCCCAAGCGTTAGGCCTCTTCCAGCTTTTAAACACACAATGTAACAACTCACCGCTCGTTCTTACTTTCACAGGGCGCCCTTGCCCAGATGTAGGCTCCTTCAATTCAAAACACAAATTCCATGGTATGGGGTGTGCCTTTTCCTCCTTGCCAACCTTTCCCCTATACCATCCTCTCATGGGGTTGAATCGGAGGCTTTCGAGAACGCCAGGCTCTTTACTTTTCTTAGGAGCGACCACTCTGACCCTTCTGCTCCTCTCTCTGTTTCCTTGTTTTGTTTCCTGACACCTTTTGTTTCTCTTCAGATGCTTCCTGCGCCCCCTTCTTTCTTTCCGTGCACACTTGCACTCTGCTTTCCTTTCCGTGCACACTTGCACTCTGCTTTCCTTTCCGTGCACACTTGCACTCTGCTTTCCTTTTCGTGCACACTTGCACTCTGCTTTCCTTTCCGTGCACACTTGCACTCTGCTTTCCTTTTCGTGCACACTTGCACTCTGCTTTCCTTTCTATCGTGCCCCTGGCACCCTTTCCGTGCACACATGCACTCTTCTCATGCCCCTCTCTCTTTTCGTTACGGGCCACTTGCACCACTGTGCTTCTTTCCACTTTCTCTCTTTTGTTTCGATCAGACTTTTGCTTACTCTCCTTTCCGATCAACTTTGCCTTGTTTTTCGTTTTACTTGTGCTTGCAGCTGTGCTTTGAGCCTTCACGCTTTCTGTGTTGCTCTTTCTGCTTCGCTCTCAGACTTTCCGCTTTCTGCTACGCTCTCAGCCTTTCCGCTTTCTGCTTCGCTCTCAGCCTTTCCGCTTTCTGCTTCGCTCTCAGCCTTTCCGCTTTCTGCTTCGCTCTCAGCCTTTCCGCTTTCAGCTTCGCTCTCAGCCTTTCCGCTTTCTGCTTCGCTCTCAGCCTTTCCGCTTTCTGCTTCGCTCTCAGCCTTTCCGCTTTCTGCTTCGCTCTCAGCCTTTCCGCTTTCTGCTTCGCTCTCAGCCTTTCCGCTTTCTGCTTCGCTCTCAGCCTTTCCGCTTTCTGCTTCGCTCTCAGCCTTTCCGCTTTCAGCTTCGCTCTCAGCCTTTCCGCTTTCTGCTTCGCTCTCAGCCTTTCCGCTTTCTGCTTCGCTCTCAGCCTTTCCGCTTTCAGCTTCGCTCTCAGCCTTTCCGCTTTCTGCTTCGCTCTCAGCCTTTCCGCTTTCTGCTTCGCTCTCAGCCTTTCCGCTTTCTGCTTCGCTCTGGGCTTTAGCTGCACTTTCAATTGTAATACTTTCTTTACAATTCCGTGCTGCTTCTACTGTTAGTGCCTTTTTCCCGCACCGGTCTCATCCCAAAAGCACGCTCCAGAGTTTCTCTCACATTCCCCATGAAACTCATTGGGCAGTGTTGCGTTGAGAGGTAGTTCCTTCTGGAAGTGCAGGGTCTCACCTCCTGCCCCTTAGGCCTCCTTGGGGCCGGCAAGGGAACAAGCAATTATTTGGACCTGCCCTGCAGAATGCAGGCAGCCTTCTCTGGCTCCCTGGAGGCACGGCTGCTTCACTACACTGCAGCCCAAACATACTGGGCCAGCGTCTCCGCATGCCGTCCTCCTTCTCCAGCTGGCAGCTCCTGCTTCTCTCTGCGCCTGGGCTCTCCCGATCCAGAGTACATCCCCAGCTCGCTCATTCTTGTGTGCATGACCACATCTTTTATAGTGAACCAAACTGTCAAGTGAAGTCAGGTGTGAGTAGTTACTATAGAGAGCCTGACTCTGCCTGACTTTTAGTGGGACAAGCAGAGTTCTTTCTAGGGTAGGTTTCCCTTACTCTCACCATGTTATTCCTATGGGTAATCTTTACTGATCTTAGTCGCTTCCTCCTCGTTTCAGCATTTGTTGGAAATGGGTAAGGGGAGATGAGGTGAGATTGTAAACACCCCCTTCAGGTGAAGGGAAAGGGTTTAAACATGTAACAAGATTGAGACTGAGTTCTGTTCATCTTATCAAGATGTTGACAGGGGGTGTCAGAGAATCTCCTGATTTTCTTTATTCTGAAGGAGGACGTTGTCCTCTTCTTTATGTCTGCCGACGGTTTACGTGTGTAGGGATTCGGAGAGGACGAGTAGCCCTTCTTCTCAGTGCTCTGGTCTTGTTGTATTTGCGCCTTCCTCCCTCTCATCCTTGGGCAATGTGCACTTTCCCTTTTCATTCTGTGGTCATGATGAGATCTCAGGGTCTTGCCACCTGGATTTGGGGTATGGGAGTCAAGATATCCCAAGAAGGCATCTGAGACTTCCTCCTCCACTGTCCGGTTAGAATACATCTCGCCCGGGGCATTCCCACAAAGTCGACCCCGGGTTCCCCTTTCTCGTCCACCCCCAGGGTTGTGATACCAGAGCGATAGCCCTCCCCTGGCCACCTGAATAGAGGGCTCTCAAGGATCTTTTTTTTTTTAAACTGTTTTTATTATTTTCAAACAATCAGTAAACATCACATCTGGACAGTAAGGAATCAAATGAGCAAACAGTAAGTCTTATGATATGCATCAGCCCCATGTCCCTTCCACCTGAGCGTCCTGTCTGTTTCAATATGCTTCTCCCCAGTCTTGCGATTCTTCCCTCTCCCCTACCCGGCTCCAATCCAGGCGCACTACTTCCAGGGTATAGTTCGCTGTGGTCCGATGTGATTCCTATGTCGCTGTATCTCATGACCGGCTCTGGCCCACTCTGTACCCCCTCAGCCAGTCTGTTATACTCTCTATTCCAGATTAACGTGTCCCCTTATCCCACAAACTCCCCCTCCTCCCCCTCCCTCCCTATCCCCACGGGGTCCCCGTCCCCAACTTTATTCATTTCCCTTCTGCCCCACCCCCAGTGCCGCACCATCCCACCTCCTCCCATAGGTCTCTCCCCAGCTCCCTGTCATCATGGGCCAAGGACCCTTCCCCTAGCTGCCAGGTCCAATTTTCCCTCTACTCCCCACCTGCACTCACGGTTCCGCATGCTTTCAGGGTGGTTTCAAATCTTTCGTGGATGCAAGCTCATTTAGCAACTGACCCCACTCCACCACCAACACATTTTCTCCCTCCAGCTCGCTGTGTTTGTTTAGGTATTCCATTTCTGCCATGCCCCAACCGTGTACTTCCTGTAACCACCGGTGCACCGATGAGCCAGCCTCCCTTTTCCATTCTATCGCAATACGCCTCCTGGCCAATATTAAAAGAAACGCACAATTCTATTTCTGTTTTTGTGCCTCTTCGCCCCTGGGAGGAGCCCCCATAGACAAACCTCATGAGTGCATGAATAGTTACCCCCTATTATGGCATTCATTTTGGTCACCACTTCTTCCCAGTATTTCGTTACCACTGAGCAAGCCCAGACCACATGCCAGAAACCAGCATGACCCCCCCTGCACCTCATACATGCGTGTGATGCTGCGGGATTGATCGCGTGTAGTCTTTCCAGTGTCATGTATGCCCTGTGCAGGTAATAGAATTGGGTGAGCTGAAATCGGGCATTCCTGGATGATTTCTTGACCTGCTCCCACATCCGTGCCCATTGTTCCTCTGAGATGGATGCCCCAGAGTCCCTGTCCCCCTTACTCTTAATTACTAGTTCCCCATCCTCTCTTGCGGTCTGCAATGCTCTATACACCCTTGATACTCTGCCCCTTACCTCCTCTAATCCCAGCAGGGTCTGCATTACTGGATGTTACTCCGGTTCCTCCAGAATGCCTTCCCATAGTGTTGCCATGCATTTTACCACCTTAGCATAGGCAAGAAGTGGCCCTTTTTTATTTGATATGCTTGTCTCCACTCCTCAAACGTCTGCATTTTCCCATCCCTAAACAGATCCCCCACCGTGGCGCATTGCCTGTCTATATTGTGGGTCTATCAGATCTTCAAGACCCACAATAGCCTGGAATATCTGGTATCTGGAATCTGAAATGGCCTCCCGGCAACTATAAAACTGGAGGAGAACCATCTCCGGTTCCGGAAGCACCTCAAGACCTTCCTCTTTTCTTCTGCCTTCGCTCCCCCTCTCCCCTGCTGATCTGTTCTCTCTTCGCACTGTGCACCTTGACACCCTCTGTCCTCCGGGCCAAGGTACCTGATCACCCTGCCACCCTCCTGGCCACCCCTTGCTCTGGGGGACTGTATCTGAACCCATATAGTCCCCGAGCCCCATTTTCTTCTTTTTCTGCATCTTTTTCTGCACTTATCAGACTTATCCAGTCTGCTGCCGTAAACACAGCACTTGCCACTTGCTGACCGCACTACCCCTGTTTATTGCCTCTATTATCTATTTTTATTTATTATTATTTATGTGTTCTCCTCTGCTCTGCACTCTCCACTCTCCCCCTTCCATGCACTTTTCCCCTTACCCTTTCCCATGCACTTGCACGGTCTCAATGTCACTGAGCCTAGTAAGATCGTTGTGTTCACCCTTGTTCCCCTCCCTTGCCTTGTTGCGCTCTGAAACACTTGTGTATGAGCGCGATACAAATAAAATATCATATCATATCACATATCGTATACAATCCGTATACTTTGTAATCACTGTATTTTATATTGTACGCTATGCTTCGATGTAACTTGTAAGCTTTGCATTTTCTTGCCACTGCGCCCTGCTACCCTTGGGCCTGGCGCGCATAAAAAGTGAATAAACAAACAAACAAAACAAACACTGTGCAACGCCGTTCTGATGGTGACATCGAATCTAATCGGGAGTCCCTTACTATACAGTTGTGTTGCATGCAGTTTCTTTTACACTCTTGTTCAGACCTCCAGGGCTGTTCAAAAAACCACTGTGTCCCCCTTGTCACCTGTGCTCCCCCCTAGTAGCTCTATTCCCCTTGTCCCCGGCAGTAGCCCCCCCAATCCGTACTTTCAATACCCCCTCCGGCCCATCTTGCTGTCGCTTGCAGCTGCGCCGCCATGAAGTATAACTCGAAATCCAGCATATTGAACACCCCTTCCTCTCTCTTACAGCGCAGCGTCCACATGGCTACTCTGGCGCACCCCATATTCCCCAACAGTTCCCCCAGCTTCTTATCTAGCATCTTTAAAAAAACCTTCTTCACTATGTACGGAATATTCGTAAAGTAATATAATAAACGTGGGAGGACCACCATCTTGCAGAGTGCGATCCTCCCCATCAGGGAGAGAGGTAGTTTCTTCCAGAATCAAACCGCGTGCGCTATCTGCAAAAGTGCCCTCCCGGGGTTGTGGACAAATGTCTCCTCCACCTCATGATGAATTTGGATCCCCAGGTATTTGAAGTATTCCCACTCCAAGTGGAGCTCCCTGTATGAGAGGTCTTCCCCCACTCCTATGCCTTAATGCCAATGGGAATACCAATGATTTGCCCTTATTTACCTGGAACCCCGACAATTTCCGAAAATTGTCTAACACCTCTAAGATTACCGGAATGTTCTCCAATGAGTTGTCCACATAAGCAGCACATCATCTGCATAAAGTGAGATGCTGTGCAACACGCCTCCTACCCGTATGCTCGTTTCCACAATGTAGTTTCGGAAATACCTTGCGAGTGGCTTCAGCGCCAGGGCGAATATGATGGGAGACACTGGGCATCCCTGCCGTGTACCTCGCTCTAACCTCCATCCATTCGAGACCCAGCCCCCTGTTTTGACTCGAGCTAACAGCCGCAGCCACCTCATTATCATCTCCCCACATGCCACATGCCTCCAGCTCCCTAAATAACCATGGCCATTCCAGCAAGTCAATCGGCACCAAAACCAACTCCCTTCATGAGTCTTCTACCAGGTCCAGGACTTGATGCTCCATGCGCAGGTTCATGCTAGTATCCCGTCCCCCCACAAATCCACATTGGTCCTGTTGTATCAGACCGGAGACCACCCTCGCCAGCCTAATCGCTATCACCTTGCCTAGAATTTTTGTATCCGCATTTAATAGAGAAATGGGCCCATACGGAGAACACTGCTGCGCATCGCCCCCCTTTTTAAACAAGACCGTTATTACTGCTTCCCTTATTGATTACGGTAATCGCCTTCTGGAGCGCATGATCATAGACCCGTTTCAATGGAGGGACTAGCATGTCTGCGAATGTTCTATAGAAATCTACCGGGAAGCCGTCACTGCCCGGTGCTTTATTGGTCTACATTAACTTGATTTCCCCCATGATTTCCCCCTCCTCAATGGGCGTATCCAGGTTCTCCCTGCCCTTGGTACTCAGCTTCGGCATGTGCACTAGGTCAAGTAAATCTAAGGCTTCCTGGTGTGAGTATGTCTTCTCTGACTGGTACAGCCGCTCATAGTATTTCTGGAAGACCCCGTTTATACCTTGCTGCGCTGACACTAGTCCCCCTTTGGAATCCTGGATTTGAGTGATGGCCCCTCCATGGCTTTCTTGCTTTATGAACCAAGCAAGGAGCCGTCCCGCCTTATCGCCTTCCCCATGGCTCTTGGTTGTGCATAGTCCCCTGTCAAACTGCTGCAGTGAGTTTCGGGCATCTCTATGCAAAACCAGTTTCTCTGCCAGAGCCTCCCCTACCTGCTGACCCCCTTCCTGGTAAATCTCCAGCAGCCTTATGTCGCCCTCCAGATGTTTCATGGTATTATCTAACATTCTCCGAATCCCTACTGCTTGTGACATACATACCCCTCTGAGTGTCACCTTAAATGCCTGCCATTGTACCTCCACATCATTTACGGATCCCTCATTTAGCTCAAAGAACGAGGCGATTGCCTCTCGCAGGGCCTGCACATTGCCTGCATGCCTCAGTAGCCCTTGTCTCATGTGCCATAGCCTTAGATCAGATTGGCTCTCCTCCCCTGTTACCCCAGTGACTAGCAGTGAATGATCCGATATTGTTCTGTCCAAGTATGTCGGATCGCGAAACCAGTGGAAGTGCTCCCTCCCCACAAACAGACAATCCAGTTTAGAGAACGACCCATGCAACCCCGAGCGAAAGGAATACCCCTCTGATCCGTGTGTTTCTCTCCAAAGGTCCACAAGATCCAGTCTCTCAACCACTTGCCTCAACACCTCTCTTGCCATTGTTTTTGTTACACTTCCTTTCCGTGTACTGTCTGTCTCTGGGTTCTATCGCCCAGTTGAAATCCACCCCCATATATATAGCCTCACTCGCTGGCCACCCGTCAATTCGGGGCATAGGAGTTTACCACGCAGATATCCTGCCCCTCCCACTGACCAGCTAGTGCGATTTTCCTACCCTCTGTATCCCCCCATTGTGCGCTCGACCTGCAAAGGGACTCCGGAAGCCACCCAAATCAGGACACCTCTCGCATAATTGAAATACGAGGTTTCAAACACTCTGCCACCCCACCTGGTTTCCATTTTTCTCAGTACCTCCCCTTGCAGGTGTGTCTCCTGCAGCACGGCTACTTGTATCCCTTGTCTTTTCAGGTATTGCCCCACCTTCCTCCTCTTCCCCCGTTCCCCATGCCCCGCACATTCCATGTGCCTATTCTAAGACGGGTCTCACCCTTGCCTATATTGGTGTTGCTTCCTGTTGGGTATGCCATGATTTTGAGACCATTGAATCTGACACCCTTCCCTCTGAGTCTGGTGAGCCCTGGTGTTCAAACTGTCCCCAACTCCCAACAAGTAACTGTTCCCCACCTCCCTTCCCCCCCCCGCATCCCTCCAACTCCCCAACTCCTTGCCCACCCCTCCCTCACCCTCCCCACATTCCCTTCAACCTGTTTCAATCAGGTTAGGCTTCCAACACGCATCCCTGTCCAGCGCGTTGGGCAAGTCCTGTTATTGGGGTTGGGCAGATTCTCCCCTGCTCCAGCCATGTGTATAATGTTCCATCACCGTTTCCTCAAGACGAGCGTTGCATCCTCCCTTCGCCTCGCGGAGATGCTGGATTTGTCGTCCCGGGTCCACAGTCCTTCTTCTCCTAGCTTGCATATCATGGTTCATCTCTTTCTTTGCGCTGCTGCTCGCCCAAATACAGCACCATTTTCTTGAGGTCCCTTCTATCTAACCATTACCAGGCGTCTTTCGGTGAGGTGAATATGAAAGATCGTCCTTCATCCATTACTTTCAACTTCGCCGGGAAGATTGTCATGTAGCGAAGGTTCAGTTTGCGCAGCCTGCGTCGAGCTGAGTCAAAGGATCGCCTCTGTTTCTGCACCTCCTGCGTGAAATCCGGGAAGATCAGAATTCTGACGTCATCGATTTCGATGTATCCAGCCCTGCGTGCCACCTGAAGTATTGTATCTCTGTCTCTAAAGTTCAATATTTTGGCAATTATTGGCGTGGTCTGCCTGGCTCTCGGTGCGCCCTCTCTACTGTCAAGAGTTTCGACAGGCCTTTTGGGCAAAGGCTCTCCAGTATTAACTTTTCCACGTACAGCTCTGTGCTGGGGCCCTCCCGGCCTTCCGGGACTCCAACCAGACGTATGTTATTACGGCGAGAGCAGCCTTCAGAGTCCTCCGCTTTCATTTAGAGTCCCTGCATTGCACCAATGAGGCTTCGTACCTGGTTCTTGAGTGTAGTTAGCTCGTCCTCCACCATGCTTACGCGTTGCTCTATCTCTGTCACTCTTCCACTCATTTTGCACAGATCTGTACGCAACTGAGATACATCTGTCCCGACCTCCTGTATCTTCCCTTCCAACGATGTGCGGGGGTCCCTAATAGCCGCCATCAGTCCTTCCAGCGTGACATTGTCACTCTTCTGCACCCCCGGCTCTGAGGTGTCATCCTCTGCGACTTGGCTTTTGTTTGCTTTCTGCTTGGGGGCCGCAAAATGGTCAATGTTTTTCCGGCCCTTTACCATTGGGCTGATGATGGGGGGCCCAGTATTGGCCATGCAAGGTAAGGCGATGTGTGTAAACAGCCTCTTGGTGTCCTGTTCTGGGCTTTTGTCCCTCGCCTCTGGCTGCTTGTGGGCTGCAGCTCCCCCGCCTGGCATCCTTAGCGTCCTGGGGAGTGTTCCTGCAGTTTATGCTGTGCAGTGGGCTTCATAGCCCCTCCTGTATTTTCAGTGCAAGTCCTCCTCACTCCGAGCCTCACTCCTCCAGCCCCTTGAGAGGTCCTGTGTACTCAGGCGCTTGCCCGTCACTGCTTGTATCGTAAACAGACTCAGTTGCTAGGTGGAGCTATTCAGCAATGCCCGCCTAGTCAAAAGGCCCCCACCGTGGGCAGTTGTCCTCCCTTTCCCTAACCTCTCCTCTACCCGCCTCGCAGGAGGGGTGCTGCGCCCACTCACCGGTCTTTGTTACGGTGCCTCGTCCCCTTCCGCTTCTCCTTAGGTTCTCCGGTTCTCACAGTCGTGCTTTTTATCTGTCCTCAGCCCAGTGCAGGGCCTGTCTCCACTTGTCCCCGGGGTGTATGTGCCTTAATCCGCTGCCCGTGCATCCATGGAGCCTGTTATATACCCCCTGCTCCTCCAGGGTGCAGCAGCTCTTGGGTTTCCCTCGTACAGTCTGATGTCCAGTTGGGTTGGGGGGGGAAGAGGGCACCCCTACTTCCCGCTTGCCCCCCACATCAGGTGTTGGGTCGAGTTCCGCTTTTTCCGGGTGCCCCCTTTTCCTCTGTCGGTGGGGAGACGTGGGACTCAATGCTTCCACACAAGCCACCTTCTCCTTCACTCTGGATCTGTTCAGCTTGGCACCTGACGCTCTATCACCTCACAATGTCTCTGTGTTGGGTTATGTTGCTACCCTTATTAGCAGAGTCCCCCCTCCAAACCTCACCTTTGTGTCCAACGCGCTTCCAACCGCTAGCAGTGACTTGGGCAGACCACTCCTCCAGGCGCCGGCTGCCCACTGCATCCGGTCCCAGCTGTTTCTTTGCCACCTCAGTACCTCTTCCTCCGTTGTCACAGAGGTGGGCCGCGCTTCTTCAGAGGGGGTCGGCCGCACTTTGTCTCCCCGCACTGCCTCCCTGTTATGGCGGGTGACTGTTATGGCCTCACTTGCCCAGTCTTTTGGCGTTCCACGCCGCAGAGCGCCGGGACCAATTTGCCGAGTCCGCCTCCTACCACGGTCTGCTGTATCCGTCACCTGTTCTTTACCGCGCGGCTCCTCTTATTGGTGTCGTGGGGGCTGGCCTGGTGATTTTCGGATGTCTAACTCCACGCCCGCTCCTCTACGGTTTCGCAGTATTCCCACCGACCGCCTGTGCTGGTCCTCCGCAGTCGTGTGGGGATGGGTACCACTCCCCATGTTCGGCAGATCTTATGCCCACTCTGTCCTGGGTTCAGGCTGCACCCCGGTTTCTCATTCTATGTCGCCTTACAGCTCCACCCTCAATCACTTGTACCAGGTCCTGATTTTCTGCTCTGGCACCCTGGTCGAGCCTGTTGTTCCGGTGAACTCCTTGTGATCCTCGCCTGATTCACCCGCTCTACTCCTCGCAGGTGGCGGCCATCTTGTGGTCCGTTGTTGCGGCCCGGCCGCCCTCTCCACTCGATCCTGTTGCGGCACAATTCAAGCGTCTTTCATCCTTTGATGCACGCAGCTGGTGCCCGGGACGCTCCGGTGCCTTATACTGTCTAATTCCGCCCTCAAGGTGATTTCAGGCAGGATTATTGACGGAGGATCGTGTGGCTGAAGCGGGAGCTCCGGAGCTTCACCGATGCATCTGTTGCCTGCTGGCCCCGGCTCCCCCGACTCTCAGGATCTTAACGGGAGAATACCCCCAGGCTTCTCGCGCCATATTATGCATAAAGGACCGTTCATCGTTCTATCTATACATACTTTTTTCTCTTTCGCCTTCTCTAGGATGCACCCCATGATCGCCACGCATGCTAAGAGCATCAAAACCTTTCAAGTTAATGACGAGAGACCACATCATTGCATTATTATTGAACCCAATAGGCCCGATACATTTAGGTTGGAGAATGAAGGGAGCTGGGAGCTATTCAGCTCCTGCTTCTAGCATATAAGCACCTGCTTAGCTTTACAGCAACAGGTGCCAGGAGCTTATTTTGGCTCCCCGAGGCCAACTGATGCGGAACACAAACCCCTCTGTGAATTTAACTCTGGCCATTTGGGACAATCTATAAAGACTAAAACACATCTATATGACATTTAAAGCATAAAGGGCCATAAGTATTGTACAGGTGGACACGTGTGCATCTTATGTGGAAGCTGGATCTGCACAACGCTATGTATAGCGCCTTGTTCCCCAGTGCTAGCTCCTGGTCACTGGTTAACGCTGGATAGGGAGGAGCTGATTTTAGCTCCTGCTTATCTGATGTCAATTTCCTACGTTGGACTCTCGTTCATCTGCTGCCAGGATAACATGTGGTGCTGATTAGAGCGCCTCCTCCCGAGGCCTGCACACTCATCACTCATGCTTCAGAGCTGTTGGCAAAGCCCCTCTCCAGACCATCAGGTTTACTGGCGTCAGCCGAGAATTCATGAATGTGTTTGTCTGAGCAACTCGGGGAACCTTGACACAACATTCCTGAAGGTTCAGGCCCCCGTTATCTTCGGTAAAGTTGCTGACAGAGAACAAGGATTCTGCGTGGGCCACTCCTTCTACCGCCTCCAAGATATGTTAGCATAAGTCCTACGCTTTCTTAACATCATGTACTACCTCTGAAAACGTGTAAAGATCACATGTTAAATCATTGTCACAGGTGGCCTTAATAACTTGCAGAGTCACCAGGAGGTTTTGCAAGGTGTATTAAGGATCACAGAAAAGGTATATTGACTGTTCATTGTCTTAGTGGGTACATTATTATTCAACATATAAACACGACCACTGAACCCCTCTTCTTCCTAAACCTCAGGGAAATGGGGGCGGCCAGGGGTGTTGCTAGGTCTGGAAAAGATCAGGGGCTAAGCTAATGTTGGGACTGGTGGGTCTGGGGGCTAGCTGGCCTTTTGGTTGTAGCCCCAGAGCTTCTGTCCAGGGCTACAACAAAAAGACCTGGCGGTATAGCCGACCCAGCCCCCCCTAGCAACGCCTCTGGTGGCGGCTCGCCCTTCCACTACACCCACCCCCCACCTCTCTTCTGCACCCCCGTTCCCCATATTCCAACACCCCTCCCTACTAGCCGCCCTCTCACTCCCGCCATCCGATGACCCCCGTCCTTCCTATCTGCCGCTCACCTGCAGGGCCTGGTGATTTTTATGCACTGGTGCCATCATCTTCGTCATCTCAAGGCTGCCTGCGACGGCTTAGGAAGGCCCACACTTAACCACCAATCCCAGCAAGGGCCATCTTGCCCAGACCTCAGTGCAATATCGAGGGGTCTGCCGGGAATGGAATGAGCTATTTAGCATCAGTGTACACCCAACACCTTGGCAATAGCCCATTCGCCAATCGATTGTACGCCCCAACCAGGTTCAGGGGCAGTAGGAAGCCCGTGGGGCACTTGATCTGTTCAAAGAGGCCCTGTGCAGGCAACCTGCTGTTCACAAATCATTGCATTAACAATAATAATAATTTAGCAATTATATGGCGCTACGAACCCTCAGGTTAGCGCTTCTGAGCGCTTCTTATTATTACCCACGGTGTGTGGTGCTCATTTATCCACCTTGGAAGGATGAAAGGCTGAGGTTGGCCCCGCCGGGATGCGAACCTGCGTCCGCAGGCTCCGCACAGATGTGAACCTGCGTCCGCAGGCTCCGCACAGATGTTTAAGTGAGCGCTCTACTCGCTGTGCCACTTGACCGGCCAGTTTGAAAACAGTTGGTTTTAGAGCTGTTTTGTAGAAGAAAACCCCATTGCCCTCATCTGCCACCAGCTCCAGCCGAGAAAAACGAACCGCAGCATAAACCCACCTGAGTCCTTGGCCACCATATGGGCTGTGCACAGTGGCAGGGTAACCTGAACGGAGGAAGCTCCAGCTACTTCCGGGTCACGCCCCACACTGGCCTGGAAAGCCATAAACAGGGACTTCAGCCCGCAAGTCTCTCTCGAGTGGCCCCTTATCTTTACAGCCCTGCGTTCAGGGTCCAGCACCCAGAAGGGATTCAAGCAAAGCAATGGAGGGGGGGAGAGGATGGGGGAGTGTGGCAAGGCCGCCGATAAGGCCCTGGTCCCATGAGAGAATCCAGCCCCTGGGAGTGGGACTGTGTGCTTGCATGCAGAGACCTGCCTCCTGCCTTATTCCTTCCACAGCATACACTTTCCACACGAGGGGCAGGCATGCCTGGGAGTGGGGGTCAACTCGGCCTCTCGCCACTGAGTCGCCAGACGTGGCCCCAGTGCAGGAGTGGCCGTGCCTCCCCTTGCAGGGAAGGACTGGGGCCCTCAGGCCTGCCCCCGCGTCATAGGGGCCCACGAGCCAGAGGTGGCCCACTGGGGCCTGCCCTCTGTTACGTTCTAGCTCCGCACGGAGGCAGAACGTTGAAAGCCTCTGAAGTAGGCCGCGGTGGCGCAGCTCCGGCCGGAGCGAAATTAAACACGCCACACGTTGTTAGAGTCTTGGCCCGGAACTGCCTCCCATGCGCGGGGGGGCTTTTATTGAGACGCCCTGCGTCACCGCGTTGCGGGACGCAGGGCGGATATAACATTCCTCCTTTATTATAATTTAACCGAACATTTAACCACACACATCATCAGATATGCAAATGCTTGAAAACACAACAAACCCCGGTGCTTTCCGCTTTAACAGTCCTCGTGAGGCAAACTACCACACATAGTCCTTGAGCCGAGCTAGCGGCTTGGTGGAGGTTCTTAGTCCATGTCTCCCACCCCGGGAGCTGTGCCCCACAGTCTCATCTGGTCTCTCACCTTCCATTTCCGGCTCATCCATGTCCGGTTCGCTCCACTGCTCCCACATTCTGTCACTCGCATCTTCTTCACCCTGAAAGTTAGTGGGTGCATCTTCAAGCAGCTGGGAGTCTTCATCTTCTTGGGGACAGTCCCCATCAGTCCATAGGTTGCGTGGCACAGCCTTGAACCACAACGCATTTCGTGTCACCTGACGGTGTTCTCTTTGCACGGTTATCATGGTCCCTTGTGTCTCGCTGACAGTCCATGGGAAAGACTCATAGAGGGAGTCCAGCTTGGACTTTGTTGGGTTCCGCAGCATGACCACCTGGTCGCCCACCTGGTGGTTGGATGGTTTCGACCTACTCTTGGCACTCATGTGGGCATTGGCATCTGTTCTCCTTCTTTCGGTGCGCCCATTGTCGAACTCGTCCGGGCTTCTGCTGGGGTGATGTGGAAAGCAAGACTTTATGACGGTGCCGAACATGAGGTCAGCTGGCGGGAAACCAGTTGTGCTGTGCAGGGTGACCCTGTAGTTTCGCAGAAAACGATAGAGGTCGATTTTCCACAGACTGGCATTTGCTCTTGATAACCTCAGCACTTTGTTAATTGTTCTCATGAACCGTTCCACATCCCCATTCGCCTGGGGCCACCTTGGCATGATGTGGTGATACCAGATGTTCAGTTCTTGCCGGTAGTGTTTGAACTCCTCCCCTTGGAAGGGTGCGCCGTTGTCACTCTTGATCGTAGTGGGTAGTCCATGTGTCGATGGCCGGGATGACCACCTCCGCCGCCGTGGATTCAACCACCTCGACTTCGGGATATCGGGAGTGGTCATCGATGGCTACCAGGAGGTATAGGCTTTCTTGTAGTTTACAAAAATCGATGATTATTGCGTCCCATCTGCCAGAGCCTCGTTCCGCGGACTGGATTGGTTCTGGATCAGGTGGGGCTCCGGTTATCAGACATGGTAGACAGGTGTTGACTAGCCTTTCCACCTTTACATCTATCTGTGGAAACCACACTCGGTGTCGAATTCGAGCCTTCGTCCGAACCATCCCTTGGTGGCCTTCATGGGCGAGCGCCACTATTCGGTCCTGCAGGCCCGGCGGGATGATAATGCGATTTCCCCTGAGCAGCAATCCTTGCTCTGTGATCGACGATAGATCCTGTCGTATGGTGAACATCCCTGTGAGGAACGCCTTTGCTTCCGCAGTCCTGTTGTGGGTGTTCTTCATGAAGGACCTCCAGTCGCCTGAGATGATGGCATCCTTTACCAGGTCGCAACACAGGTCCTTGCGTGTTTCCTCTGCAATGTCATCGATGCTGACAGCCTTTGGCCTCATGGCCCGCACCACCTGGCAGATATGTTCCTCGGTCTCTTCGGCCACCTGAACCTCCTGTGGCGTCGCCGCTCAAGGGTGTCTTGAGAGGAAGTCTGCCGGGTTTCCGCTTCCCGGCTGATATGCCAACTCAAAATTGTACTGTTGGAGATGTAGCAGCCATTTGGCTATTCTGGCCAGCGGGTGTGAGGAGGTGCCCATGAAGATTGGCAGGAGGGGTTTGTGATCCGTAATCGCTGTGAACCTTCGGCCATACAGATAGAGGTGGAAATGGCGACACCCCCACAGTACGGCAATTGCCTCCTTCTCAATGTGAGAGTATCGCTGCTCTGTCATTGTGAGAGCTCTTGACGCATAGGCAATGGGCCTCTTCTCACCCTCTTTGGTGACCTGCATGAGGAGGGCCCCCAGGCCGACAGGGCTGGCATCCACAAAAAGTTCAGTCAGAAGCGGAGTGTCGTATTACGCCATTTTCGTGTCCACAGATAATGACTCCTTGATGCTTTCAAATGCTTCCTGACACGCTTGCCCCCATTCCCACTTTGTGTTGAACTTGGTGAGTTCTCAAAGAGGTTCCGAGAGTGTGGCCAAGTTCCGGATGAATCTCCCACAGTACGTGGCCATCCCCAGGAAACTGCGCACGTCAGTCGGTGTCATGGGCGGACTCGCAGCCTGTGTGTCGGCGATCTTCTGGGGGTCCGGTGAAATGCCAGTGCTGCTGAACTTGTAGCCAAAAAACAATATTTGCGTCTTGAAAAACTCATTTTTCCTTGTGAATGGTTAGGCCAGCATCTTCTAGTCGGCCCAAAAGCATCCGTAATCTTCTCGAGTGTTCTCCTCTGTCCTGAGCATGGATCAGGATATCGTCACTCACATTTAGGACACCTGGTATGCCCCGGATGACTTCTTGAATTGTCTGTTGTAAAACTTCGGCAGCTGAAGAGATCCCAAAGCTTAGCCGCTTGTATCTACGCAAACCCAAGTGTGTTGAAAAAGTGGTTATGTACCGAGAGTCCCTATGCAGCTTCAGCTGGTGGTAACCTGCTTTCAAATCAACCTTCGAGAAGACTCTTGATCCCGTGAGGTCAGCTACAATTTCATTGAGGGTTGGCGTGATGTGGCGCTCCCGCTTGATGTCAGTGTTCGGGAGGCGCATGTCTATACAGATTCGGACCTTTCCCGGCTGTTTGGGTTTCTTTGTGACCGCCATCGGGGAAACCCATGGTGTCAGCCCCGTTACCTCTTCTATAATGCCAGCTTCTTCCAACGCTTTGAGTTCTATCTCCACCTGTTCACGCATGTGGAATGGGGTCCTCCGGTGTCTGACGGCCTTTGGCTGGACCGACTTATCAATATGGAGCTTGATCATCTTTCCTTTCAAGCACCCAATCCCGTTTTGCAGGTTGGGATACTGTGCAAGGATGCTTTCGACCTCTTGGGCTTCCTTGACTTGACTGACGAACTGTACTAGCCCTAGGTCCTCAGCCGCATCACCACTCAGAAGGCATTTGATCCCAGCATTTACTACATAGATCTTAGACGGCAGCCTGTTTTCACCGTGGCTGAGGGTGGTGCGGAATCTGCCAACCACCGGTAGTGGTTTCCTACAGCCATATGCAAACAGAAGGGTGTCTGTGTTCTTGAGGTCTGGTCGTGGTTGCAGTGTTTGAAATGTGCTTGTGGGCGTGACATTTACAGGTGCTCCCGTGTCTATGGTCATCCATACCCGCTGGTTTTGGAGGGTGACCTGGCATTTGCGCCTCCTGAGCCCTTTCTTCTGTGTAGCATGTCCACGATACCAAGCTGACACCAGGTATACTTTTCTCCCTTTTGTCCGCTGCTCCCTACCAGAGTCTTGTTGAGTCCCTGTGACGTCATCCCCTTCTTCCTCGGTTGAAGAGTGGTCATTTCGACTCGCCTTGCACTCGCTTGCTTCTTTTTCTTGGTTCCACTCTTCTCCTGGGGATTCTGTGGAGGCGGTAGTGGAGCGCCCGATGACCGGCACACCTTGGCATAGTGGTCCTTTCTGCCACATGCCCCACATGTTGTCCCTTGCGCTGGGCAGTTTCGCCGTCCATGACGCGATCCACCACACCATCCACACTCCGTGGGTCCCAGGATCCGTGGCTGCCATCTGGCTGGTGCGTAGTTGCCGCCAGACTCATCTCTTGTGGACTGTCTATTGGTGACATGGGCCACCATGGATGTCACGAGGGCAGGCTGTAGTTTTTGAAGAGTCACTCCCATGTTGGCGGCCCTGGCAGGTGCCCGCTCCCTTTGACGACCCAACTCCAGAACGCGTGTTAGAGAGATACCCTTCTCACTCAGCACCATCCTTCTTAGTTTCTCCGATTGGATGCCGTTAATGAGTTGTCTCCGGATTTCTTTCTCGAAATCCGTGAACTCACACGAAATCGCCAGCTTCCTGAGTCGGGTGTGGTAGGCATCCAAGGTCTCCTCTTCTCCCTGAAATGTGGTGCAGAACATGAAGGTTTCATAATCCGGGTTGAGTTTTGGGAGAAAATGGGCCGTCAAGGCGTCTTTCAATTGTTGGTAAATGTCCTGGCCATCAGCAATGGTTAGCTAGTTGAAGATCCGTAGCACCTTGTCCCCCACATTTAACAATAGGTGCGATCTCATTTTCCTGGCGGAGGTTATTTCCTTGCACTCCATTGCCATTTCGAATTTTTGGATCCATAGCTGCCACCGGGGGCCAACTGATGATGGATCCGTGAATGGGTCAAATGGCTGAATCATTGTAGAGGAGCTCCCTTGTGGCTGAGCTTGCGGTGACGACATCGACAGAATCGCCACGAGTCTAGAGGGAGTACCGGGCCTGGGGGTGGACATGCCGGTCGCCATAGTGGGGCGTCAGCGTCACTTGATGGTGTCTATCGTCATCACCTTGGTGCATGGTTTCAGGTGTCAGTGGTCCCTTTTGAGGCCGACCTTCGAAACAGTAGCCGATGGGACCGCTGCCTCGCTCCAGGTGTCTGCTGCCGTGATCGCACGTGCGCACTGCGTGTGCGCTGGCTCCACACGTCGTGTTGTTGTGCCTCTGGCTCCTGGGTGCCAGTTGGTTGTATGTCACAGCGCCCTAGGACCGCTGTGGAAAACAAATACGACGATACAGCCGAAGGGACGGAGCAACAAAAAACGTTTTTTTATTTTTTTTTGGGCGGGGGGTTTTGTGTGCCCCCCCCACTGGGTGTCCAAAAATTGTGCGTGTCGCTGCTGGAATAATCAGCTGGTAGGGTGTCGAGCACGTGTGCTGGGTCCCGTTTCCCTCGTCGCCAGTGTTACGTTCTGGCTCCGCACGGAGGCAGAACGTTGAAGGCCTCTGAAGTAGGCCGTGGTGGCGCAGCTCTGGCCGGAGCGAAATGAAACACGCCACACGTTGTTAGAGTCTTGGCCCGGAACTGCCTCCCATGCGCGGGGGCGGGGCTTTTATTGAGATGCCCTGCGTCACCGCGTTGCGGGACGCAGGGCGAATATAACACCCTCCACACACAAGGGGCAGAGAAACCCAGAGACTCAGCAGAGTAGGGCCCCATCTTAAAGGCGCACACAACATCAGTGGCGGCGCTAGTGGGGGGCCAGTGCCCCCCTCTGAAATCCTGTGCCCCCCCCACCTAAGGTGAGCAGTGACCATGTTCTCTGTTCGTGGTGTTATTTGTGACACTCGCTGAGGCAAATGTCTGCAGATCACACGGCAATACTCCTTTTCTCTCAAAGCAAGCAGTGATCAGGCAACTCGCAGCCCCTCCCATCAGAATGTAGCCAGGAAACTGCTAAGGATGGGCCATTAGTCACTGAATGGTTTCCTACCTGCAATTTGATGGGAGGGCAGATGCAGGGTGGTGTGGGTAGTTGCTGTGCACAAAAGCCTCTCTGCAGGAGCGCTCGTGACGTCACACATTATCTTTCATAAGTGCCCTGCCCACCCCCACTTTTGTCTGTGCCCCCCCTTCTTTTGTCTTTGGCCCCCTCTGTGCCCCTCCTAAATTTGATTCCTGGCGACACCACTGCACAAAACCCACTCGCCCCGAGTGAAAGACTGAAGAGTGATTAGCTGGGAGAACAGGCCTATCTCAAGAAGTCACAGAAGATGTGAGGAGGATCCAGGAGCGAGATGAGGAGGGTCAGGGAGACTGAGAGAGAAGCAGGAGTAGGGAGGAGGCGGCCGAGCGTGGAGCGGCCTGTTCATGCAGGAGCGGGAGTGTTCCTGCAGAGTGTGCGGCATGGTTGTGTGAGGAGTGGCATGGGGGTGTTGGGATAGGTAGTGACTGATGTAGATGACATTGAGTGGTGGGAGGAAAGTGGTAGTGGTGGGAACAGGAGGTGAAAGGAGGTAGTAGTGAGAGGGGAGTACTAGTACTGGAAAACAGAGGAGTAGAAAACAGAGGAGTAGTGCAAGAGGAGGTAGTACTGAGAGGGCAGTACTAGTACTGGAAAACAGAGGAGTAGTGCAAGAGGAGGTAGTAGTGAGAGGGGAGTACTAGTAGTGGAAAACAGAGGAGTAGTGCAAGAGGAGGTAGTAGTGAGAGGGGAGTACTAGTACTGGAAAACAGAGGAGTAGTGCAAGAGAAGGTAGTGAGAGGGGAGTACTAGTAGTGGAAAACAGAGGAGTAGTGCAAGAGGAGGTAGTAGTGAGAGGGGAGTACTAGTAGTGGAAAACAGAGGAGTAGTGCAAGAGGAGGTAGTAGTGAGAGGGGAGTACTAGTACTGAAAAACAAAGGCGTAGTGCAAGAGGAGGTAGTAGTGAGAGGGGAGTACTAGTAGTGGAAAACAGAGGAGTAGTGCAAGAGGAGGTAGTAGTGAGAGGGGAGTACTAGTACTGGAAAACAGAGGAGTAGTGCAAGAGGAGGTAGTAGTGAGAGGGGAGTACTAGTACTGGAAAACAGAGGAGTAGTGCAAGAGGAGGTAGTAGTGAGAGGGGAGTACTAGTACTGGAAAACAGAGGAGTAGTGCAAGAGGAGGTAGTAGTGAGAGGGCAGTACTAGTACTGGAAAACAGAGGAGTAGTGCAAGAGGAGGTAGTAGTGAGAGGGGAGTACTAGTAGTGGAAAACAGAGGAGTAGTGCAAGAGGAGGTAGTAGTGAGAGGGGAGTACTAGTAGTGGAAAACAGGGGAGTAGTGCAAGAGGAGGTAGTAGTGAGAGGGGAGTACTAGTACTGGAAAACAGAGGAGTAGTGCAAGAGGAGGTAGTAGTGAGAGGGGAGTACTAGTACTGGAAAACAAAGGCGTAGTGCAAGAGGAGGTAGTAGTGAGAGGGGAGTACTAGTACTGGAAAACAGAGGAGTAGTGCAAGAGAAGGTAGTGAGAGGGGAGTACTAGTACTGGAAAACAGAGGAGTAGTGCAAGAGGAGGTAGTAGTGAGAGGGGAGTACTAGTACTGGAAAACAGAGGAGTAGTGCAAGAGGAGGTAGTAGTGAGAGGGCAGTACTAGTACTGGAAAACAGAGGAGTAGTGCAAGAGGAGGTAGTAGTGAGAGGGGAGTACTAGTAGTGGAAAACAGAGGAGTAGTGCAAGAGGAGGTAGTAGTGAGAGGGGAGTACTAGTAGTGGAAAACAGGGGAGTAGTGCAAGAGGAGGTAGTAGTGAGAGGGGAGTACTAGTACTGGAAAACAGAGGAGTAGTGCAAGAGAAGGTAGTGAGAGGGGAGTACTAGTAGTGGAAAACAGAGGAGTAGTGCAAGAGGAGGTAGTAGTGAGAGGGGAGTACTAGTAGTGGAAAACAGAGGAGTAGTGCACGAGGAGGTAGTAGTGAGAGGGGAGTACTAGTACTGGAAAACAGAGGAGTAGTGCAAGAGGAGGTAGTAGTGAGAGGGGAGTACTAGTACTGGAAAACAAAGGCATAGTGCAAGAGGAGGTAGTAGTGAGAGGGGAGTACTAGTACTGGAAAACAGAGGAGTAGTGCAAGAGAAGGTAGTGAGAGGGGAGTACTAGTACTGGAAAACAGAGGAGTAGTGCAAGAGAAGGTAGTGAGAGGGGAGTACTAGTACTGGAAAACAGAGGAGTAGTGCAAGAGGAGGTAGTAGTGAGAGGGGAGTACTAGTACTGGAAAACAGAGGAGTAGTGCAAGAGGAGGTAGTGAGAGGGGAGTACTAGTAGTGGAAAACAGAGGAGTAGTGCAAGAGGAGGTAGTAGTGAGAGGGGAGTACTAGTAGTGGAAAACAGAGGAGTAGTGCAAGAGGAGGTAGTAGTGAGAGGGCAGTACTAATACTGGAAAAGAGAGGAGTAGTGCAAGAGGAGGTAGTAGTGAGAGGGGAGTACTAGTACTGGAAAACAGAGGAGTAGTGCAAGAGGAGGTAGTAGTGAGAGGACAGTACTAGTACTGGAAAACAGAGGAGTAGTGCAAGAGGAGGTAGTAGTGAGAGGGGAGTACTAGTAGTGGAAAACAGAGGAGTAGTGCAAGAGGAGGTAGTAGTGAGAGGGGAGTACTAGTAGTGGAAAACAGGGGAGTAGTGCAAGAGGAGGTAGTAGTGAGAGGGGAGTACTAGTACTGGAAAACAGAGGAGTAGTGCAAGAGGAGGTAGTAGTGAGAGGGGAGTACTAGTACTGGAAAACAGAGGAGTAGTGCAAGAGGAGGTAGTAGTGAGAGGGGTGTACTAGTACTGGAAAACAAAGGCGTAGTGCAAGAGGAGGTAGTAGTGAGAGGGGAGTACTAGTACTGGAAAACAGAGGAGTAGTGCAAGAGAAGGTAGTGAGAGGGGAGTACTAGTACTGGAAAACAGAGGAGTAGTGCAAGAGGAGGTGGTAGTGAGAGGGGAGTACTAGTACTGGAAAACAGAGGAGTAGTGCAAGAGGAGGTAGTAGTGAGAGGGCAGTACTAGTACTGGAAAACAGAGGAGTAGTGCAAGAGGAGGTAGTAGTGAGAGGGGAGTACTAGTGGAAAACAGGGGAGTAGTGCAAGAGGAGGTAGTAGTGAGAGGGGAGTACTAGTACTGGAAAACAGAGGAGTAGTGCAAGAGGAGGTAGTAGTGAGAGGGGAGTACTAGTAGTGGAAAACAGAGGAGTAGTGCACGAGGAGGTAGTAGTGAGAGGGGAGTACTAGTACTGGAAAACAGAGGAGTAGTGCAAGAGGAGGTAGTAGTGAGAGGGGAGTACTAGTACTGGAAAACAAAGGCGTAGTGCAAGAGGAGGTAGTAGTGAGAGGGCAGTACTAGTACTGGAAAACAGAGGAGTAGTGCAAGAGAAGGTAGTGAGAGGGGAGTACTACTACTGGAAAACAGAGGAGTAGTGCAAGAGGAGGTAGTAGTGAGAGGGGAGTACTAGTACTGGAAAACAGAGGAGTAGTGCAAGAGGAGGTAGTGAGAGGGGAGTACTAGTAGTGGAAAACAGAGGAGTAGTGCAAGAGGAGGTAGTAGTGAGAGGGGAGTACTAGTAGTGGAAAACAGAGGAGTAGTGCAAGAGGAGATAGTAGTGAGAGGGGAGTACTAGCAGTGGAAAACAGAGGAGTAGTGCACGAGGAGGTAGTAGTGAGAGGGGAGTACTAGTACTGGAAAACAGAGGAGTAGTGCAAGAGGAGGTAGTAGTGAGAGGGGAGTACTAGTACTGGAAAACAAAGGAGTAGTGCAAGAGGAGGTAGTAGTGAGGGGGAGTACTAGTAGTGGAAAACAGAGGAGTAGTGCAAGAGGAGGTAGTAGTGAGGGGGGAGTACCAGTAGTGGAAAACAGAGGAGTAGTGCAAGAGGAGGTGGTAGTGAGAGGGGAGTACTAGTAGTGGAAAACAGAGGAGTAGTGCAAGAGGAGGTAGTAGTGAGAGGGGAGTACTAGTAGTGGAAAACAGAGGAGTAGTGCAAGAGGAGGTAGTAGTGAGAGGGGAGTACTAGTAGTGGAAAACAGGAGTAGTGCAAGAGGAGGTAGTAGTGAGAGAGGGGTACTAGTAGTGGAAAACAGAGGAGTAGTGCAAGAGGAGCTAGTAGTGAGAGGGGAGTACTAGTACTGGAAAACAGAGGAGTAGTGCAAGAGGAGGTAGTAGTGAGAGGGGAGTACTAGTACTGGAAAACAGAGGAGTAGTGCAAGAGGAGGTAGTAGTGAGAGGGGAGTACTAGTACTGGAAAACAGAGGAGTAGTGCAAGAGGAGGTAGTGAGAGGGTAGTACTAGTAGTGGAAAACAGAGGAGTAGTGCAAGAGGAGGTAGTAGTGAGAGGGGAGTACTAGTAGTGGAAAACAGAGGAGTAGTGCAAGAGGAGGTAGTAGTGAGAGGGCAGTACTAGTACTGGAAAACAGAGGAGTAGTGCAAGAGGAGGTAGTAGTGAGAGGGCAGTACTAGTACTGGAAAACAGAGGAGTAGTGCAAGAGGAGGTAGTAGTGAGAGGGGAGTACTAGTAGTGGAAAACAGAGGAGTAGTGCAAGAGGAGGTAGTAGTGAGAGGGGAGTACTAGTAGTGGAAAACAGGGGAGTAGTGCAAGAGGAGGTAGTAGTGAGAGCGGAGTACTAGTACTGGAAAACAGAGGAGTAGTGCAAGAGGAGGTAGTAGTGAGAGGGGAGTACTAGTACTGGAAAACAAAGGCGTAGTGCAAGAGGAGGTAGTAGTGAGAGGGCAGTACTAGTACTGGAAAACAGAGGAGTAGTGCAAGAGAAGGTAGTGAGAGGGGAGTACTAGTACTGGAAAACAGAGGAGTAGTGCAAGAGGAGGTAGTAGTGAGAGGGGAGTACTAGTACTGGAAAACAGAGGAGTAGTGCAAGAGGAGGTAGTAGTGAGAGGGCAGTACTAGTACTGGAAAACAGAGGAGTAGTGCAAGAGGAGGTAGTAGTGAGAGGGGAGTACTAGTAGTGGAAAACAGAGGAGTAGTGCAAGAGGAGGTAGTAGTGAGAGGGGAGTACTAGTAGTGGAAAACAGGGGAGTAGTGCAAGAGGAGGTAGTAGTGAGAGGGGAGTACTAGTACTGGAAAACAGAGGAGTAGTGCAAGAGAAGGTAGTGAGAGGGGAGTACTAGTAGTGGAAAACAGAGGAGTAGTGCAAGAGGAGGTAGTAGTGAGAGGGGAGTACTAGTACTGGAAAACAGAGGAGTAGTGCAAGAGGAGGTAGTAGTGAGAGGGGAGTACTAGTACTGGAAAACAAAGGCATAGTGCAAGAGGAGGTAGTAGTGAGAGGGGAGTACTAGTACTGGAAAACAGAGGAGTAGTGCAAGAGAAGGTAGTGAGAGGGGAGTACTAGTACTGGAAAACAGAGGAGTAGTGCAAGAGAAGGTAGTGAGAGGGGAGTACTAGTACTGGAAAACAGAGGAGTAGTGCAAGAGGAGGTAGTAGTGAGAGGGGAGTACTAGTACTGGAAAACAGAGGAGTAGTGCAAGAGGAGGTAGTGAGAGGGGAGTACTAGTAGTGGAAAACAGAGGAGTAGTGCAAGAGGAGGTAGTAGTGAGAGGGGAGTACTAGTAGTGGAAAACAGAGGAGTAGTGCAAGAGGAGGTAGTAGTGAGAGGGCAGTACTAATACTGGAAAAGAGAGGAGTAGTGCAAGAGGAGGTAGTAGTGAGAGGGGAGTACTAGTACTGGAAAACAGAGGAGTAGTGCAAGAGGAGGTAGTAGTGAGAGGACAGTACTAGTACTGGAAAACAAAGGCGTAGTGCAAGAGGAGGTAGTAGTGAGAGGGCAGTACTAGTACTGGAAAACAGAGGAGTAGTGCAAGAGAAGGTAGTGAGAGGGGAGTACTACTACTGGAAAACAGAGGAGTAGTGCAAGAGGAGGTAGTAGTGAGAGGGGAGTACTAGTACTGGAAAACAGAGGAGTAGTGCAAGAGGAGGTAGTGAGAGGGGAGTACTAGTAGTGAAAAACAGAGGAGTAGTGCAAGAGGAGGTAGTAGTGAGAGGGGAGTACTAGTAGTGGAAAACAGAGGAGTAGTGCAAGAGGAGGTAGTAGTGAGAGGGGAGTACTAGTAGTGGAAAACAGAGGAGTAGTGCACGAGGAGGTAGTAGTGAGAGGGGAGTACTAGTACTGGAAAACAGAGGAGTAGTGCAAGAGGAGGTAGTAGTGAGAGGGGAGTACTAGTACTGGAAAACAGAGGAGTAGTGCAAGAGGAGGTAGTGAGAGGGTAGTACTAGTAGTGGAAAACAGAGGAGTAGTGCAAGAGGAGGTAGTAGTGAGAGGGGAGTACTAGTAGTGGAAAACAGAGGAGTAGTGCAAGAGGAGGTAGTAGTGAGAGGGCAGTACTAGTACTGGAAAACAGAGGAGTAGTGCAAGAGGAGGTAGTAGTGAGAGGGGAGTACTAGTACTGGAAAACAGAGGAGTAGTGCAAGAGGAGGTAGTAGTGAGAGGGCAGTACTAGTACTGGAAAACAGAGGAGTAGTGCAAGAGGAGGTAGTAGTGAGAGGGGAGTACTAGTAGTGGAAAACAGAGGAGTAGTGCAAGAGGAGGTAGTAGTGAGAGGGGAGTACTAGTAGTGGAAAACAGGGGAGTAGTGCAAGAGGAGGTAGTAGTGAGAGCGGAGTACTAGTACTGGAAAACAGAGGAGTAGTGCAAGAGGAGGTAGTAGTGAGAGGGGAGTACTAGTACTGGAAAACAAAGGCGTAGTGCAAGAGGAGGGAGTAGTGAGAGGGCAGTACTAGTACTGGAAAACAGAGGAGTAGTGCAAGAGAAGGTAGTGAGAGGGGAGTACTAGTACTGGAAAACAGAGGAGTAGTGCAAGAGGAGGTAGTAGTGAGAGGGGAGTACTAGTACTGGAAAACAGAGGAGTAGTGCAAGAGGAGGTAGTAGTGAGAGGGCAGTACTAGTACTGGAAAACAGAGGAGTAGTGCAAGAGGAGGTAGTAGTGAGAGGGGAGTACTAGTAGTGGAAAACAGAGGAGTAGTGCAAGAGGAGGTAGTAGTGAGAGGGGGGTACTAGTAGTGGAAAACAGGGGAGTAGTGCAAGAGGAGGTAGTAGTGAGAGGGGAGTACTAGTACTGGAAAACAGAGGAGTAGTGCAAGAGAAGGTAGTGAGAGGGGAGTACTAGTAGTGGAAAACAGAGGAGTAGTGCAAGAGGAGGTAGTAGTGAGAGGGGAGTACTAGTACTGGAAAACAGAGGAGTAGTGCAAGAGGAGGTAGTAGTGAGAGGGGAGTACTAGTACTGGAAAACAAAGGCATAGTGCAAGAGGAGGTAGTAGTGAGAGGGGAGTACTAGTACTGGAAAACAGAGGAGTAGTGCAAGAGAAGGTAGTGAGAGGGGAGTACTAGTACTGGAAAACAGAGGAGTAGTGCAAGAGAAGGTAGTGAGAGGGGAGTACTAGTACTGGAAAACAGAGGAGTAGTGCAAGAGGAGGTAGTAGTGAGAGGGGAGTACTAGTACTGGAAAACAGAGGAGTAGTGCAAGAGGAGGTAGTGAGAGGGGAGTACTAGTAGTGGAAAACAGAGGAGTAGTGCAAGAGGAGGTAGTAGTGAGAGGGGAGTACTAGTAGTGGAAAACAGAGGAGTAGTGCAAGAGGAGGTAGTAGTGAGAGGGCAGTACTAATACTGGAAAAGAGAGGAGTAGTGCAAGAGGAGGTAGTAGTGAGAGGGGAGTACTAGTACTGGAAAACAGAGGAGTAGTGCAAGAGGAGGTAGTAGTGAGAGGACAGTACTAGTACTGGAAAACAGAGGAGTAGTGCAAGAGGAGGTAGTAGTGAGAGGGGAGTACTAGTAGTGGAAAACAGAGGAGTAGTGCAAGAGGAGGTAGTAGTGAGAGGGGAGTACTAGTAGTGGAAAACAGGGGAGTAGTGCAAGAGGAGGTAGTAGTGAGAGGGGAGTACTAGTACTGGAAAACAGAGGAGTAGTGCAAGAGGAGGTAGTAGTGAGAGGGGAGTACTAGTACTGGAAAACAGAGGAGTAGTGCAAGAGGAGGTAGTAGTGAGAGGGGTGTACTAGTACTGGAAAACAAAGGCGTAGTGCAAGAGGAGGTAGTAGTGAGAGGGGAGTACTAGTACTGGAAAACAGAGGAGTAGTGCAAGAGAAGGTAGTGAGAGGGGAGTACTAGTACTGGAAAACAGAGGAGTAGTGCAAGAGGAGGTAGTAGTGAGAGGGGAGTACTAGTACTGGAAAACAGAGGAGTAGTGCAAGGGGAGGTAGTAGTGAGAGGGCAGTACTAGTAGTGGAAAACAGAGGAGTAGTGCAAGAGGAGGTAGTAGTGAGAGGGGAGTACTAGTGGAAAACAGGGGAGTAGTGCAAGAGGAGGTAGTAGTGAGAGGGGAGTACTAGTACTGGAAAACAGAGGAGTAGTGCAAGAGGAGGTAGTAGTGAGAGGGGAGTACTAGTAGTGGAAAACAGAGGAGTAGTGCACGAGGAGGTAGTAGTGAGAGGGGAGTACTAGTACTGGAAAACAGAGGAGTAGTGCAAGAGGAGGTAGTAGTGAGAGGGGAGTACTAGTACTGGAAAACAAAGGCGTAGTGCAAGAGGAGGTAGTAGTGAGAGGGCAGTACTAGTACTGGAAAACAGAGGAGTAGTGCAAGAGAAGGTAGTGAGAGGGGAGTACTACTACTGGAAAACAGAGGAGTAGTGCAAGAGGAGGTAGTAGTGAGAGGGGAGTACTAGTACTGGAAAACAGAGGAGTAGTGCAAGAGGAGGTAGTGAGAGGGGAGTACTAGTAGTGAAAAACAGAGGAGTAGTGCAAGAGGAGGTAGTAGTGAGAGGGGAGTACTAGTAGTGGAAAACAGAGGAGTAGTGCAAGAGGAGGTAGTAGTGAGAGGGGAGTACTAGTAGTGGAAAACAGAGGAGTAGTGCACGAGGAGGTAGTAGTGAGAGGGGAGTACTAGTACTGGAAAACAGAGGAGTAGTGCAAGAGGAGGTAGTAGTGAGAGGGGAGTACTAGTACTGGAAAACAAAGGAGTAGTGCAAGAGGAGGTAGTAGTGAGGGGAGTACTAGTAGTGGAAAACAGAGGAGTAGTGCAAGAGGAGGTAGTAGTGAGGGGGGAGTACCAGTAGTGGAGAACAGAGGAGTAGTGCAAGAGGAGGTGGTAGTGAGAGGGGAGTACTAGTAGTGGAAAACAGAGGAGTAGTGCAAGAGGAGGTAGTAGTGAGAGGGGAGTACTAGTAGTGGAAAGCAGAGGAGTAGTGCAAGAGGAGGTAGTAGTGAGAGGGGAGTACTAGTAGTGGAAAACAGAAGTAGTGCAAGAGGAGGTAGTAGTGAGAGAGGGGTACTAGTAGTGGAAAACAGAGGAGTAGTGCAAGAGGAGCTAGTAGTGAGAGGGGAGTACTAGTACTGGAAAACAGAGGAGTAGTGCAAGAGGAGGTAGTAGTGAGAGGGGAGTACTAGTACTGGAAAACAGAGGAGTAGTGCAAGAGGAGGTAGTAGTGAGAGGGGAGTACCAGTACTGGAAAACAGAGGAGTAGTGCAAGAGGAGGTAGCAGTGAGAGGGGAGTACTAGTACTGGAAAACAGAGGAGTAGTGCAAGAGGAGGTAGTAGTGAGAGGGGAGTACTAGTAGTGGAAACAGAGGAGTAGTACAAGAGGAGGTAGTAGTGAGAGGGGAGTACTAGTAGTGGAAAACAGAGGAGTAGTGCAAGAGGAGGTAGTGAGAGGGGAGTACTAGTACTGGAAAACAGGAGTAGTGCAAGAGGAGGTAGTAGTGAGAGGGGAGTACTAGTACTGGAAAACAGAGGAGTAGTGCAAGAGGAGGTAGTAGTGAGAGGGGAGTTCTAGTAGTGGAAAACAGAGGAGTATGCAAGAGGAGGTAGTAGTGAGAGGGGAGTACTAGTACTGGAAAACAGAGGAGTAGTGCAAGAGGAGGTAGTAGTGAGAGGGGAGTACTAGTACTGGAAAACAGAGGAGTAGTGCAAGAGGAGGTAGTAGTGAGAGGGGAGTACTAGTACTGGAAAACAGAGGAGTAGTGCAAGAGGAGGTAGTAGTGAGAGGGGAGTACTAGTACTGGAAAACAGAGGAGTAGTGCAAGAGGAGGTAGTAGTGAGAGGGGAGTACTAGTACTGGAAAACAGAGGAGTAGTGCAAGAGGAGGTAGTGAGAGGGGAGTACTAGTAGTGGAAAACAGAGGAGTAGTGCAAGAGGAGGTAGTAGTGAGAGGGGAGTACTAGTAGTGGAAAACAGAGGAGTAGTGCAAGAGGAGGTAGTAGTGAGAGGGGAGTACTAGTAGTGGAAAACAGAGGAGTAGTGCACGAGGAGGTAGTAGTGAGAGGGGAGTACTAGTACTGGAAAACAGAGGAGTAGTGCAAGAGGCGGTAGTAGTGAGAGGGGAGTACTAGTAGTGGAAAACAGAGGAGTAGTGCAAGAGGAGGTAGTAGTGAGAGGGGAGTACTAGTACTGGAAAACAGAGGAGTAGTGCACGAGGAGGTAGTAGTGAGAGGGGAGTACTAGTACTGGAAAACAGAGGAGTAGTGCAAGAGGAGGTAGTAGTGAGGAAGGAGTACTAGTACTGGAAAACAGAGGAGTAGTGCAAGAGGAGGTAGTAGTGAGAGGGGAGTACTAGTACTGGAAAACAGAGGAGTAGTGCAAGAGGAGGTAGTGAGAGGGGAGTACTAGTAGTGGAAAACAGAGGAGTAGTGCAAGAGGAGGTAGTAGTGAGAGGGGAGTACTAGTACTGGAAAACAGAGGAGTAGTGCAAGAGGAGGTAGTAGTGAGAGGAGAGTACTAGTACTGGAAAACAGAGGAGTAGTGCAAGAGGAGGTAGTAGTGAGAGGGGAGTACTAGTAGTGGAAAACAGAGGAGTAGTGCAAGAGGAGGTAGTAGTGAGAGGGGAGTACTAGTACTGGAAAACAGAGGAGTAGTGCAAGAGGAGGTAGTAGTGAGAGGGGAGTACTAGTACTGGAAAACAGAGGAGTAGTGCAAGAGGAGGTAGTAGTGAGGAAGGAGTACTAGTACTGGAAAACAGAGGAGTAGTGCAAGAGGAGGTAGTAGTGAGAGGGGAGTACTAGTACTGGAAAACAGAGGAGTAGTGCAAGAGGAGGTAGTGAGAGGGGAGTACTAGTAGTGGAAAACAGAGGAGTAGTGCAAGAGGAGGTAGTAGTGAGAGGGGAGTACTAGTACTGGAAAACAGAGGAGTAGTGCAAGAGGAGGTAGTAGTGAGAGGAGAGTACTAGTACTGGAAAACAGAGGAGTAGTGCAAGAGGAGGTAGTAGTGAGAGGGGAGTACTAGTAGTGGAAAACAGAGGAGTAGTGCAAGAGGAGGTAGTAGTGAGAGGGGAGTACTAGTACTGGAAAACAGAGGAGTAGTGCAAGAGGAGGTAGTAGTGAGAGGGGAGTACTAGTACTGGAAAACAGAGGAGTAGTGCAAGAGGAGGTAGTAGTGAGAGGGGAGTACTAGTACTGGAAAACAGAGGAGTAGTGCAAGAGGAGGTAGTAGTGAGGAAGGAGTACTAGTACTGGAAAACAGAGGAGTAGTGCAAGAGGAGGTAGTAGTGAGAGGGGAGTACTAGTACTGGAAAACAGAGGAGTAGTGCAAGAGGAGGCAGTGAGAGGGGAGTACTAGTAGTGGAAAACAGAGGAGTAGTGCAAGAGGAGGTAGTAGTGAGAGGGGAGTACTAGTACTGGAAAACAGAGGAGTAGTGCAAGAGGAGGTAGTAGTGAGAGGGGAGTACTAGTACTGGAAAACAGAGGAGTAGTGCAAGAGGAGGTAGTGAGAGGGGAGTACTAGTAGTGGAAAACAGAGGAGTAGTGCAAGAGGAGGTAGTGAGAGGGGAGTACTAGTAGTGGAAAACAGAGGAGTAGTGCAAGAGGAGGTAGTAGTGAGAGGGGAGTACTAGTACTGGAAAACAGAGGAGTAGTGCAAGCGGAGGTAGTAGTGAGAGGGGAGTACTAGTACTGGAAAACAGAGGAGTAGTGCAAGAGGAGGTAGTAGTGAGAGGGGAGTACTAGTACTGGAAAACAGAGGAGTAGTGCAAGAGGAGGTAGTAGTGAGGAAGGAGTACTAGTACTGGAAAACAGAGGAGTAGTGCAAGAGGAGGTAGTAGTGAGAGGGGAGTACTAGTACTGGAAAACAGAGGAGTAGTGCAAGAGGAGGTAGTGAGAGGGGAGTACTAGTAGTGGAAAACAGAGGAGTAGTGCAAGAGGAGGTAGTAGTGAGAGGGGAGTACTAGTACTGGAAAACAGAGGAGTAGTGCAAGAGGAGGTAGTAGTGAGAGGGGAGTACTAGTACTGGAAAACAGAGGAGTAGTGCAAGAGGAGGTAGTAGTGAGAGGGGAGTACTAGTAGTGGAAAACAGAGGAGTAGTGCAAGAGGAGGTAGTAGTGAGAGGGGAGTACTAGTACTGGAAAACAGAGGAGTAGTGCAAGAGGAGGTAGTAGTGAGAGGGTAGTACTAGTACTGGAAAACAGAGGAGTAGTGCAAGAAGAGGTAGTAGTGTGAGGGGAGTACTAGTAGTGGAAAACAGAGGAGTAGTGCAAGAGGAGGTAGTAGTGAGAGGGGAGTACTAGTAGTGGAAAACAGAGGAGTAGTGCAAGAGGAGGTAGTAGTGAGAGGGAAGTACTAGTAGTGGAAAACAGAGGAGTAGTGCAAGAGGAGGTAGTAGTGAGAGGGGAGTACTAGTAGTGGAAAACAGAGGAGTAGTGCAAGAGGAGGTAGTAGTGAGAGGGGAGTACTAGTACTGGAAAACAGAGGAGTAGTGCAAGAGGAGGTAGTAGTGAGAGGGGAGTACTAGTACTGGAAAACAGAGGAGTAGTGCAAGAGGAGGTAGTAGTGAGAGGGGAGTACTAGTACTGGAAAACAGAGGAGTAGTGCAAGAGGAGGTAGTGAGAGGGGAGTACTAGTAGTGGAAAACAGAGGAGTAGTGCAAGAGGAGGTAGTGAGAGGGGAGTACTAGTAGTGGAAAACAGAGGAGTAGTGCAAGAGGAGGTAGTAGTGAGAGGGGAGTACTAGTAGTGGAAAACAGAGGAGTAGTGCACGAGGAGGTAGTAGTGAGAGGGGAGTACTAGTACTGGAAAACAGAGGAGTAGTGCAAGAGGAGGTAGTAGTGAGAGGGGAGTACTAGTACTGGAAAACAAAGGAGTAGTGCAAGAGGAGGTAGTAGTGAGGGGGGAGTACTAGTAGTGGAAAACAGAGGAGTAGTGCAAGAGGAGGTAGTAGTGAGGGGGGAGTACCAGTAGTGGAAAACAGAGGAGTAGTGCAAGAGGAGGTGGTAGTGAGAGGGGAGTACTAGTAGTGGAAAACAGAGGAGTAGTGCAAGAGGAGGTAGTAGTGAGAGGGGAGTACTAGTAGTGAAAACAGAGGAGTAGTGCAAGAGGAGGTAGTAGTGAGAGGGGAGTACTAGTAGTGGAAAACAGGAGTAGTGCAAGAGGAGGTAGTAGTGAGAGGGGGGTACTAGTAGTGGAAAACAGAGGAGTAGTGCAAGAGGAGGTAGTAGTGAGAGGGGAGTACTAGTACTGAACAACAGAGGAGTAGTGCAAGAGGAGGTAGTAGTGAGAGGGGAGTACTAGTACTGGAAAACAGAGGAGTAGTGCAAGAGGAGGTAGTAGTGAGAGGGGAGTACCAGTACTGGAAAACAGAGGAGTAGTGCAAGAGGAGGTAGTAGTGAGAGGGGAGTACTAGTACTGGAAAACAGAGGAGTAGTGCAAGAGGAGGTAGTAGTGAGAGGGGAGTACTAGTAGTGGAAACGGAGGAGTAGTGCAAGAGGAGGTAGTAGTGAGAGGGGAGTACTAGTAGTGGAAAACAGAGGAGTAGTGCAAGAGGAGGTAGTGAGAGGGGAGTACTAGTAGTGGAAAACAGAGGAGTAGTGCAAGAGGAGGTAGTAGTGAGAGGGGAGTACTAGTACTGGAAAACAGAGGAGTAGTGCACGAGGAGGTAGTAGTGAGAGGGGAGTACTAGTACTGGAAAACAGAGGAGTAGTGCAAGAGGAGGTAGTAGTGAGGAAGGAGTACTAGTAGTGGAAAACAGAGGAGTAGTGCAAGAGGAGGTAGTAGTGAGAGGGGAGTACTAGTACTGGAAAACAGAGGAGTAGTGCAAGAGGAGGTAGTAGTGAGAGGGGGGTACTAGTACTGGAAAACAGAGGAGTAGTGCAAGAGGAGGTAGTAGTGAGAGGGGAGTACTAGTAGTGGAAAACAGAGGAGTAGTGCACGAGGAGGTAGTAGTGAGAGGGGAGTACTAGGACTGGAAAACAGAGGAGTAGTGCAAGAGGCGGTAGTAGTGAGAGGGGAGTACTAGTAGTGGAAAACAGAGGAGTAGTGCAAGAGGAGGTAGTAGTGAGAGGGGAGTACTAGTACTGGAAAACAGAGGAGTAGTGCACGAGGAGGTAGTAGTGAGAGGGGAGTACTAGTACTGGAAAACAGAGGAGTAGTGCAAGAGGAGGTAGTAGTGAGGAAGGAGTACTAGTAGTGGAAAACAGAGGAGTAGTGCAAGAGGCGGTAGTAGTGAGAGGGAAGTACTAGTAGTGGAAAACAGAGGAGTAGTGCAAGAGGAGGTAGTAGTGAGAGGGGAGTACTAGTAGTGGAAAACAGAGGAGTAGTGCAAGAGGAGGTAGTAGTGAGAGGGGAGTACTAGTACTGGAAAACAGAGGAGTAGTGCAAGAGGAGGTAGTAGTGAGAGGGGAGTACTAGTACTGGAAAACAGAGGAGTAGTGCAAGAGGAGGTAGTAGTGAGAGGGGAGTACTAGTACTGGAAAACAGAGGAGTAGTGCAAGAGGAGGTAGTGAGAGGGGAGTACTAGTAGTGGAAAAAAGAGGAGTAGTGCAAGAGGAGGTAGTAGTGAGAGGGGAGTACTAGTAGTGGAAAACAGAGGAGTAGTGCAAGAGGAGGTAGTAGTGAGAGGGGAGTACTAGTAGTGGAAAACAGAGGAGTAGTGCACGAGGAGGTAGTAGTGAGAGGGGAGTACTAGTACTGGAAAACAGAGGAGTAGTGCAAGAGGAGGTAGTAGTGAGAGGGGAGTACTAGTACTGGAAAACAAAGGAGTAGTGCAAGAGGAGGTAGTAGTGAGGGGGGAGTACTAGTAGTGGAAAACAGAGGAGTAGTGCAAGAGGAGGTAGTAGTGAGGGGGGAGTACCAGTAGTGGAAAACAGAGGAGTAGTGCAAGAGGAGGTGGTAGTGAGAGGGGAGTACTAGTAGTGGAAAACAGAGGAGTAGTGCAAGAGGAGGTAGTAGTGAGAGGGGAGTACTAGTAGTGAAAACAGAGGAGTAGTGCAAGAGGAGGTAGTAGTGAGAGGGGAGTACTAGTAGTGGAAAACAGGAGTAGTGCAAGAGGAGGTAGTAGTGAGAGGGGAGTACTAGTAGTGGAAAACAGAGGAGTAGTGCAAGAGGAGGTAGTAGTGAGAGGGGAGTACTAGTACTGAACAACAGAGGAGTAGTGCAAGAGGAGGTAGTAGTGAGAGGGGAGTACTAGTACTGGAAAACAGAGGAGTAGTGCAAGAGGAGGTAGTAGTGAGAGGGGAGTACCAGTACTGGAAAACAGAGGAGTAGTGCAAGAGGAGGTAGTAGTGAGAGGGGAGTACTAGTACTGGAAAACAAAGGAGTAGTGCAAGAGGAGGTAGTAGTGAGGGGGGAGTACTAGTAGTGGAAAACAGAGGAGTAGTGCAAGAGGAGGTAGTAGTGAGGGGGGAGTACCAGTAGTGGAAAACAGAGGAGTAGTGCAAGAGGAGGTGGTAGTGAGAGGGGAGTACTAGTAGTGGAAAACAGAGGAGTAGTGCAAGAGGAGGTAGTAGTGAGAGGGGAGTACTAGTAGTGGAAAACAGAGGAGTAGTGCAAGAGGAGGTAGTGAGAGGGGAGTACTAGTACTGGAAAACAGGAGTAGTGCAAGAGGAGGTAGTAGTGAGAGGGGAGTACTAGTACTGGAAAACAGAGGAGTAGTGCAAGAGGAGGTAGTAGTGAGAGGGGAGTACTAGTAGTGGAAAACAGAGGAGTATGCAAGAGGAGGTAGTAGTGAGAGGGGAGTACTAGTACTGGAAAACAGAGGAGTAGTGGAAGAGGAGGTAGTAGTGAGAGGGGAGTACTAGTACTGGAAAACAGAGGAGTAGTGCAAGAGGAGGTAGTAGTGAGAGGGGAGTACTAGTACTGGAAAACAGAGGAGTAGTGCAAGAGGAGGTAGTAGTGAGAGGGGAGTACTAGTACTGGAAAACAGAGGAGTAGTGCAAGAGGAGGTAGTAGTGAGAGGGGAGTACTAGTACTGGAAAACAGAGGAGTAGTGCAAGAGGAGGTAGTGAGAGGGGAGTACTAGTAGTGGAAAACAGAGGAGTAGTGCAAGAGGAGGTAGTAGTGAGAGGGGAGTACTAGTAGTGGAAAACAGAGGAGTAGTGCAAGAGGAGGTAGTAGTGAGAGGGGAGTACTAGTAGTGGAAAACAGAGGAGTAGTGCACGCGGAGGTAGTAGTGAGAGGGGAGTACTAGTACTGGAAAACAGAGGAGTAGTGCAAGAGGCGGTAGTAGTGAGAGGGGAGTACTAGTAGTGGAAAACAGAGGAGTAGTGCAAGAGGAGGTAGTAGTGAGAGGGGAGTACTAGTACTGGAAAACAGAGGAGTAGTGCACGAGGAGGTAGTAGTGAGAGGGGAGTACTAGTACTGGAAAACAGAGGAGTAGTGCAAGAGGAGGTAGTAGTGAGGAAGGAGTACTAGTAGTGGAAAACAGAGGAGTAGTGCAAGAGGAGGTAGTAGTGAGAGGGGAGTACTAGTAGTGGAAAACAGAGGAGTAGTGCAAGAGGAGGTAGTAGTGAGAGGGGAGTACTAGTACTGGAAAACAGAGGAGTAGTGCAAGAGGAGGTAGTAGTGAGAGGGGAGTACTAGTACTGGAAAACAGAGGAGTAGTGCAAGAGGAGGTAGTAGTGAGGAAGGAGTACTAGTACTGGAAAACAGAGGAGTAGTGCAAGAGGAGGTAGTGAGAGGGGAGTACTAGTACTGGAAAACAGAGGAGTAGTGCAAGAGGAGGTAGTGAGAGGGGAGTACTAGTAGTGGAAAACAGAGGAGTAGTGCAAGAGGAGGTAGTAGTGAGAGGGGAGTACTAGTACTGGAAAACAGAGGAGTAGTGCAAGAGGAGGTAGTAGTGAGAGGGGACTACTAGTACTGGAAAACAGAGGAGTAGTGCAAGAGGAGGTAGTAGTGAGAGGGGAGTACTAGTAGTGGAAAACAGAGGAGTAGTGCAAGAGGAGGTAGTAGTGAGAGGGGAGTACTAGTACTGGAAAACAGAGGAGTAGTGCAAGAGGAGGTAGTAGTGAGAGGGTAGTACTAGTACTGGAAAACAGAGGAGTAGTGCAAGAAGAGGTAGTAGTGTGAGGGGAGTACTAGTAGTGGAAAACAGAGGAGTAGTGCGAGAGGAGGTAGTAGTGAGAGGGGAGTACTAGTAGTGGAAAACAGAGGAGTAGTGCGAGAGGAGGTAGTAGTGAGAGGGAAGTACTAGTAGTGGAAAACAGAGGAGTAGTGCAAGAGGAGGTAGTAGTGAGAGGGGAGTACTAGTAGTGGAAAACAGAGGAGTAGTGCAAGAGGAGGTAGTAGTGAGAGGGGAGTACTAGTACTGGAAAACAGAGGAGTAGTGCAAGAGGAGGTAGTAGTGAGTGGGGAGTACTAGTACTGGAAAACAGAGGAGTAGTGCAAGAGGAGGTAGTAGTGAGAGGGGAGTACTAGTACTGTAAAACAGAGGAGTAGTGCAAGCGGAGGTAGTAGTGAGGAAGGAGTACTAGTAGTGGAAAACAGAGGAGTAGTGCAAGAGGAGGTAGTAGTGAGAGGGGAGTACCAGTACTGGAAAACAGAGGAGTAGTGCAAGAGGAGGTAGTGAGAGGGGAGTACTAGTAGTGGAAAACAGAGGAGTAGTGCAAGAGGAGGTAGTAGTGAGAGGGGAGTACTAGTACTGGAAAACAGGAGTAGTGCAAGAGGAGGTAGTAGTGAGAGGGGAGTACTAGTACTGGAAAACAGAGGAGTAGTGCAAGAGGAGGTAGTAGTGAGAGGGGAGTACTAGTAGTGGAAAACAGAGGAGTAGTGCAAGAGGAGGTAGTAGTGAGAGGGGAGTACTAGTACTGGAAAACAGAGGAGTAGTGCAAGAGGAAGTAGTAGTGAGAGGGTAGTACTAGTACTGGAAAACAGAGTAGTGCAAGAAGAGGTAGTAGTGTGAGGGAGTACTAGTAGTGAAAAACAGAGGAGTAGTGCAAGAGGAGGTAGTAGTGAGAGGGGAGTACTAGTACTGGAAAACAGAGGAGTAGTGCACGAGGAGGTAGTAGTGAGAGGGGAGTACTAGTAGTGGAAAACAGAGGAGTAGTGCAAGAGGAGGTAGTAGTGAGAGGGGAGTACTAGTAGTGGAAAACAGAGGAGTAGTGCAAGAGGAGGTAGTAGTGAGAGGGGAGTACTAGTACTGGAAAACAGAGGAGTAGTGCAAGAGGAGGTAGTAGTGAGAGGGGAGTACTAGTACTGGAAAACAGAGGAGTAGTGCAAGAGGAGGTAGTAGTGAGAGGGGAGTACTAGTACTGGAAAACAGAGGAGTAGTGCAAGAGGAGGTAGTAGTGAGGAAGGAGTACTAGTAGTGGAAAACAGAGGAGTAGTGCAAGAGGAGGTAGTAGTGAGAGGGGAGTACTAGTACTGGAAAACAGAGGAGTAGTGCAAGAGGAGGTAGTGAGAGGGGAGTACTAGTAGTGGAAAACAGAGGAGTAGTGCAAGAGGAGGTAGTAGTGAGAGGGGAGTACTAGTACTGGAAAACAGAGGAGTAGTGCAAGAGGAGGTAGTAGTGAGAGGGGAGTACTAGTACTGGAAAACAGAGGAGTAGTGCAAGAGGAGGTAGTAGTGAGAGGGGAGTACTAGTAGTGGAAAACAGAGGAGTAGTGCAAGAGGAGGTAGTAGTGAGAGGGGAGTACTAGTACTGGAAAACAGAGGAGTAGTGCAAGAGGAGGTAGTAGTGAGAGGGTAGTACTAGTACTGGAAAACAGAGGAGTAGTGCAAGAAGAGGTAGTAGTGTGAGGGGAGTACTAGTAGTGGAAAACAGAGGAGTAGTGCAAGAGGAGGTAGTAGTGAGAGGGGAGTACTAGTAGTGGAAAACAGAGGAGTAGTGCAAGAGGAGGTAGTAGTGAGAGGGAAGTACTAGTAGTGGAAAACAGAGGAGTAGTGCAGGAGGAGGTAGTAGTGAGAGGGGAGTACTAGTAGTGGAAAACAGAGGAGTAGTGCAAGAGGAGGTAGTAGTGAGAGGGGAGTACTAGTACTGGAAAACAGAGGAGTAGTGCAAGAGGAGGTAGTAGTGAGAGGGGGGTACTAGTACTGGAAAACAGAGGAGTAGTGCAAGAGGAGGTAGTAGTGAGAGGGGAGTACTAGTACTGGAAAACAGAGGAGTAGTGCAAGAGGAGGTAGTAGTGAGAGGGGAGTACTAGTACTGGAAAACAGAGGAGTAGTGCAAGAGGAGGTAGTAGTGAGGAAGGAGTACTAGTAGTGGAAAACAGAGGAGTAGTGCAAGAGGAGGTAGTAGTGAGAGGGGAGTACTAGTACTGGAAAACAGAGGAGTAGTGCAAGAGGAGGTAGTGAGAGGGGAGTACTAGTAGTGGAAAACAGAGGAGTAGTGCAAGAGGAGGTAGTAGTGAGAGGGGAGTACTAGTACTGGAAAACAGAGGAGTAGTGCAAGAGGAGGTAGTAGTGAGAGGGGAGTACTAGTACTGGAAAACAGAGGAGTAGTGCAAGAGGAGGTAGTAGTGAGAGGGGAGTACTAGTAGTGGAAAACAGAGGAGTAGTGCAAGAAGAGGTAGTAGTGAGAGGGGAGTACTAGTACTGGAAAACAGAGGAGTAGTGCAAGAGGAGGTAGTAGTGAGAGGGTAGTACTAGTACTGGAAAACAGAGGAGTAGTGCAAGAAGAGGTAGTAGTGTGAGGGGAGTACTAGTAGTGAAAAACAGAGGAGTAGTGCAAGAGGAGGTAGTAGTGAGAGGGGAGTACTAGTACTGGAAAACAGAGGAGTAGTGCACGAGGAGGTAGTAGTGAGAGGGGAGTACTAGTAGTGGAAAACAGAGGAGTAGTGCAAGAGGAGGTAGTAGTGAGTGGGGAGTACTAGTAGTGGAAAACAGAGGAGTAGTGCAAGAGGAGGTAGTAGTGAGAGGGGAGTACTAGTACTGGAAAACAGAGGAGTAGTGCAAGAGGAGGTAGTAGTGAGAGGGGAGTACTAGTACTGGAAAACAGAGGAGTAGTGCAAGAGGAGGTAGTAGTGAGAGGGGAGTACTAGTACTGGAAAACAGAGGAGTAGTGCAAGAGGAGGTAGTAGTGAGGAAGGAGTACTAGTAGTGGAAAACAGAGGAGTAGTGCAAGAGGAGGTAGTAGTGAGAGGGGAGTACTAGTACTGGAAAACAGAGGAGTAGTGCAAGAGGAGGTAGTGAGAGGGGAGTACTAGTAGTGGAAAACAGAGGAGTAGTGCAAGAGGAGGTAGTAGTGAGAGGGGAGTACTAGTAGTGGAAAACAGAGGAGTAGTGCAAGAGGAGGTAGTAGTGAGAGGGGAGTACTAGTAGTGGAAAACAGAGGAGTAGTGCAAGAGGAGGTAGTAGTGAAAGGGGAGTACTAGTACTGGAAAACAGAGGAGTAGTGCACGAGGAAGTAGTAGTGAGAGGGGAGTACTAGTACTGGAAAACAGAGGAGTAGTGCAAGAGGCGGTAGTAGTGAGAGGGGAGTACTAGTACTGGAAAACAAAGGAGTAGTGCAAGAGGAGGTAGTAGTGAGAGGGTAGTACTAGTACTGGAAAACAGAGGAGTAGTGCAAGAACAGGTAGTAGTGAGAGGGGAGTACTAGTAGTGAAAAACAGAGGAGTAGTGCAAGAGGAGATAATAGTGAGAGGGGAGTACTAGTACTGGAAAACAGAGGAGTAGTGCACGAGGAGGTAGTAGTGAGAGGGAGTACTAGTACTGGAAAACAGGAGTAGTGCAAGAGGAGGTAGTAAGAGGGGAGTACTAGTAGTGGAAAACAGAGGAGTAGTGCAAGAGGAGGTAGTAGTGAGAGGGGAGTACTAGTAGTGGAAAACAGAGGAGTAGTGCAAGAGGAGGTAGTAGTGAGAGGGGAGTACTAGTAGTGGAAAACAGAGGAGTAGTGCAAGAGGAGGTAGTAGTGAGAGGGGAGTACTAGTACTGGAAAACAGAGGAGTAGTGCAAGAGGAGGTAGTAGTGAGAGGGTAGTACTAGTACTGGAAAACAGAGGAGTAGTGCAAGAAGAGGTAGTAGTGAGAGGTGAGTACTAGTAGTGAAAAACAGAGGAGTAGTGCAAGAGGAGGTAGTAGTGAGAGTGGAGTACTAGTACTGGAAAACAGAGGAGTAGTGCAAGAGGAGGTAGTAGTGAGAGGGGAGTACTAGTAGTGGAAAACAGAGGAGTAGTGCAAGAGAAGGTAGTAGTGAGAGGAGAGTACTAGTACTGGAAAACAGGAGTAGTGCAAGAGGAGGTAGTAGTGAAAGGGGAGTACTAGTAGTGGAAAACAGAGGAGTAGTGCAAGAGGAGGTAGTAGTGAGTGGGGAGTACTAGTAGTGGAAAACAGAGGAGTAGTACAAGAGGAGGTAGTAGTGAGAGGGGAGTACTAGTACTGGAAAACAGAGGAGTAGTGCAAGAGGAGGTAATAGTGAGAGGGGAGTACTAGTAGTGGAAAACAGAGGAGTAGTGCAAGAGGAGGTAGTAGTGGGAGGGGAGTATTAGTAGTGGAAAACAGAGGAGTAGTGCAAGAGGAGGTAGTGCGGAGGGGAGTGCTAGTAGTGGAAAACAGAGGAGTAGTGCAAGAGGAGGTAGTAGTGAGAGGGGAGTACTAGTAGTGAAAAACAGAGGAGTAGTGCAAGAGGAGGTAGTAGTGAGAGTGGAGTACTAGTCCTGGAAAACAGAGGAGTAGTGCAAGAGGAGGTAGTAGTGAGAGGGGAGTACTAGTAGTGGAAAACAGAGGAGTAGTGCAAGAGGAGGTAGTAGTGAGTGGGGAGTACTAGTAGTGGAAAACAGAGGAGTAGTGCAAGAGGAGGTAGTAGTGAGAGGGGAGTACTAGTACTGTAAAACAGAGGAGTAGTGCAAGAGGAGGTAGTAGTGAGAGGGGAGTACTAGTACTGGAAAACAGGAGTAGTGCAAGAGGAGGTAGTGAGAGGGGAGTACTAGTAGTGGAAAACAGGAGTAGTGCAAGAGGAGGTAGTAGTGAGAGGGCAGTACTAGTAGTGTAAAACAGAGGAGTAGTGCAAGAGGAGGTAGTAGTGAGAGGGGAGTACTAGTACTGGAAAACAGAGGAGCAGTGCAAGAGGAGGTAGTAGTGAGAGGGGAGTACTAGTACTGGAAAACAGAGGAGTAGTGCAAGAGGAGGTAGTAGTGAGAGGGGAGTACTAGTACTGGAAAATAGGAGTAGTGCAAGAGGAGGTAGTAGTGAGAGGGGAGTACTAGTACTGGAAAACAGAGGAGCAGTGCAAGAGGAGGTAGTAGTGAGAGGGGAGTACTAGTACTGGAAAACAGAGGAGTAGTGCAAGAGGAGGTAGTGAGAGGGGAGTGCTAGTAGTGGAAAACAGAGGAGTGCAAGAGGAGGTAGTAGTGAGAGGGGAGTGCTAGTAGTGGAAAACAGAGGAGTAGTGCAAGAGGAGGTAGTAGTGAGAGGGGAGTACTAGTACTGTAAAACAGAGGAGTAGTGCAAGAGGAGGTAGTAGTGAGAGGGGAGTACTAGTACTGGAAAACAGAGGAGCAGTGCAAGAGGAGGTAGTAGTGAGAGGGGGTACTAGTACTGGAAAACAGAGGAGTAGTGCAAGAGGAGGTAGTAGTGAGAGGGGAGTACTAGTAGTGGAAAACAGAGGAGTAGTGCAAGAGGAGGTAGTAGTGAGAGGGGAGTACTAGTACTGGAAAACAGAGGAGCAGTGCAAGAGGAGGTAGTAGTGAGAGGGGAGTACTAGTAGTGGAAAACAGAGGAGTAGTGCAAGAGGAGGTAGTAGTGAGAGGGGAGTACTAGTAGTGGAAAACAGAGGAGTAGTGCAAGAGGAGGTAGTGAGAGGGGAGTACTAGTACTGGAAAACAGGAGTAGTGCAAGAGGAGGTAGTAGTGAGAGGGGAGTACTAGTACTGGAAAACAGAGGAGTAGTGCAAGAGGAGGTAGTAGTGAGAGGGGAGTACTAGTAGTGGAAAACAGAGGAGTATGCAAGAGGAGGTAGTAGTGAGAGGGGAGTACTAGTACTGGAAAACAGAGGAGTAGTGCAAGAGGAGGTAGTAGTGAGAGGGGAGTACTAGTACTGGAAAACAGAGGAGTAGTGCAAGAGGAGGTAGTAGTGAGAGGGGAGTACTAGTACTGGAAAACAGAGGAGTAGTGCAAGAGGAGGTAGTAGTGAGAGGGGAGTACTAGTACTGGAAAACAGAGGAGTAGTGCAAGAGGAGGTAGTAGTGAGAGGGGAGTACTAGTACTGGAAAACAGAGGAGTAGTGCAAGAGGAGGTAGTGAGAGGGGAGTACTAGTAGTGGAAAACAGAGGAGTAGTGCAAGAGGAGGTAGTAGTGAGAGGGGAGTACTAGTAGTGGAAAACAGAGGAGTAGTGCAAGAGGAGGTAGTAGTGAGAGGGGAGTACTAGTAGTGGAAAACAGAGGAGTAGTGCACGAGGAGGTAGTAGTGAGAGGGGAGTACTAGTACTGGAAAACAGAGGAGTAGTGCAAGAGGCGGTAGTAGTGAGAGGGGAGTACTAGTAGTGGAAAACAGAGGAGTAGTGCAAGAGGAGGTAGTAGTGAGAGGGGAGTACTAGTAGTGGAAAACAGAGGAGTAGTGCAAGAGGAGGTAGTAGTGAGAGGGGAGTACTAGTACTGGAAAACAGAGGAGTAGTGCAAGAGGAGGTAGTAGTGAGAGGGGAGTACTAGTACTGGAAAACAGAGGAGTAGTGCAAGAGGAGGTAGTAGTGAGAGGGGAGTACCAGTACTGGAAAACAGAGGAGTAGTGCAAGAGGAGGTAGCAGTGAGAGGGGAGTACTAGTACTGGAAAACAGAGGAGTAGTGCAAGAGGAGGTAGTAGTGAGAGGGGAGTACTAGTAGTGGAAACAGAGGAGTAGTACAAGAGGAGGTAGTAGTGAGAGGGGAGTACTAGTAGTGGAAAACAGAGGAGTAGTGCAAGAGGAGGTAGTGAGAGGGGAGTACTAGTACTGGAAAACAGGAGTAGTGCAAGAGGAGGTAGTAGTGAGAGGGGAGTACTAGTACTGGAAAACAGAGGAGTAGTGCAAGAGGAGGTAGTAGTGAGAGGGGAGTTCTAGTAGTGGAAAACAGAGGAGTATGCAAGAGGAGGTAGTAGTGAGAGGGGAGTACTAGTACTGGAAAACAGAGGAGTAGTGCAAGAGGAGGTAGTAGTGAGAGGGGAGTACTAGTACTGGAAAACAGAGGAGTAGTGCAAGAGGAGGTAGTAGTGAGAGGGGAGTACTAGTACTGGAAAACAGAGGAGTAGTGCAAGAGGAGGTAGTAGTGAGAGGGGAGTACTAGTACTGGAAAACAGAGGAGTAGTGCAAGAGGAGGTAGTAGTGAGAGGGGAGTACTAGTACTGGAAAACAGAGGAGTAGTGCAAGAGGAGGTAGTGAGAGGGGAGTACTAGTAGTGGAAAACAGAGGAGTAGTGCAAGAGGAGGTAGTAGTGAGAGGGGAGTACTAGTAGTGGAAAACAGAGGAGTAGTGCAAGAGGAGGTAGTAGTGAGAGGGGAGTACTAGTAGTGGAAAACAGAGGAGTAGTGCACGAGGAGGTAGTAGTGAGAGGGAGTACTAGTACTGGAAAACAGAGGAGTAGTGCAAGAGGCGGTAGTAGTGAGAGGGGAGTACTAGTAGTGGAAAACAGAGGAGTAGTGCAAGAGGAGGTAGTAGTGAGAGGGGAGTACTAGTACTGGAAAACAGAGGAGTAGTGCACGAGGAGGTAGTAGTGAGAGGGGAGTACTAGTACTGGAAAACAGAGAGTAGTGCAAGAGGAGGTAGTAGTGAGGAAGGAGTACTAGTACTGGAAAACAGAGGAGTAGTGCAAGAGGAGGTAGTAGTGAGAGGGGAGTACTAGTACTGGAAAACAGAGGAGTAGTGCAAGAGGAGGTAGTGAGAGGGGAGTACTAGTAGTGGAAAACAGAGGAGTAGTGCAAGAGGAGGTAGTAGTGAGAGGGGAGTACTAGTACTGGAAAACAGAGGAGTAGTGCAAGAGGAGGTAGTAGTGAGAGGAGAGTACTAGTACTGGAAAACAGAGGAGTAGTGCAAGAGGAGGTAGTAGTGAGAGGGGAGTACTAGTAGTGGAAAACAGAGGAGTAGTGCAAGAGGAGGTAGTAGTGAGAGGGGAGTACTAGTACTGGAAAACAGAGGAGTAGTGCAAGAGGAGGTAGTAGTGAGAGGGGGAGTACTAGTACTGGAAAACAGAGGAGTAGTGCAAGAGGAGGTAGTAGTGAGGAAGGAGTACTAGTACTGGAAAACAGAGGAGTAGTGCAAGAGGAGGTAGTAGTGAGAGGGGAGTACTAGTACTGGAAAACAGAGGAGTAGTGCAAGAGGAGGTAGTGAGAGGGGAGTACTAGTAGTGGAAAACAGAGGAGTAGTGCAAGAGGAGGTAGTAGTGAGAGGGGAGTACTAGTACTGGAAAACAGAGGAGTAGTGCAAGAGGAGGTAGTAGTGAGAGGAGAGTACTAGTACTGGAAAACAGAGGAGTAGTGCAAGAGGAGGTAGTAGTGAGAGGGGAGTACTAGTAGTGGAAAACAGAGGAGTAGTGCAAGAGGAGGTAGTAGTGAGAGGGGAGTACTAGTACTGGAAAACAGAGGAGTAGTGCAAGAGGAGGTAGTAGTGAGAGGGGAGTACTAGTACTGGAAAACAGAGGAGTAGTGCAAGAGGAGGTAGTAGTGAGAGGGGAGTACTAGTACTGGAAAACAGAGGAGTAGTGCAAGAAGGAGGTAGTAGTGAGAGGGTAGTACTAGTACTGGAAAACAGAGGAGTAGTGCAAGAAGAGGTAGTAGTGTGAGGGGAGTACTAGTAGTGGAAAACAGAGGAGTAGTGCAAGAGGAGGTAGTAGTGAGAGGGGAGTACTAGTAGTGGAAAACAGAGGAGTAGTGCAAGAGGAGGTAGTAGTGAGAGGGAAGTACTAGTAGTGGAAAACAGAGGAGTAGTGCAGGAGGAGGTAGTAGTGAGAGGGGAGTACTAGTAGTGGAAAACAGAGGAGTAGTGCAAGAGGAGGTAGTAGTGAGAGGGGAGTACTAGTACTGGAAAACAGAGGAGTAGTGCAAGAGGAGGTAGTAGTGAGAGGGGGGTACTAGTACTGGAAAACAGAGGAGTAGTGCAAGAGGAGGTAGTAGTGAGAGGGGAGTACTAGTACTGGAAAACAGAGGAGTAGTGCAAGAGGAGGTAGTAGTGAGAGGGGAGTACTAGTACTGGAAAACAGAGGAGTAGTGCAAGAGGAGGTAGTAGTGAGGAAGGAGTACTAGTAGTGGAAAACAGAGGAGTAGTGCAAGAGGAGGTAGTAGTGAGAGGGGAGTACTAGTACTGGAAAACAGAGGAGTAGTGCAAGAGGAGGTAGTGAGAGGGGAGTACTAGTAGTGGAAAACAGAGGAGTAGTGCAAGAGGAGGTAGTAGTGAGAGGGGAGTACTAGTACTGGAAAACAGAGGAGTAGTGCAAGAGGAGGTAGTAGTGAGAGGGGAGTACTAGTACTGGAAAACAGAGGAGTAGTGCAAGAGGAGGTAGTAGTGAGAGGGGAGTACTAGTAGTGGAAAACAGAGGAGTAGTGCAAGAAGAGGTAGTAGTGAGAGGGGAGTACTAGTACTGGAAAACAGAGGAGTAGTGCAAGAGGAGGTAGTAGTGAGAGGGTAGTACTAGTACTGGAAAACAGAGGAGTAGTGCAAGAAGAGGTAGTAGTGTGAGGGGAGTACTAGTAGTGAAAAACAGAGGAGTAGTGCAAGAGGAGGTAGTAGTGAGAGGGGAGTACTAGTACTGGAAAACAGAGGAGTAGTGCACGAGGAGGTAGTAGTGAGAGGGGAGTACTAGTAGTGGAAAACAGAGGAGTAGTGCAAGAGGAGGTAGTAGTGAGTGGGGAGTACTAGTAGTGGAAAACAGAGGAGTAGTGCAAGAGGAGGTAGTAGTGAGAGGGGAGTACTAGTACTGGAAAACAGAGGAGTAGTGCAAGAGGAGGTAGTAGTGAGAGGGGAGTACTAGTACTGGAAAACAGAGGAGTAGTGCAAGAGGAGGTAGTAGTGAGAGGGGAGTACTAGTACTGGAAAACAGAGGAGTAGTGCAAGAGGAGGTAGTAGTGAGGAAGGAGTACTAGTAGTGGAAAACAGAGGAGTAGTGCAAGAGGAGGTAGTAGTGAGAGGGGAGTACTAGTACTGGAAAACAGAGGAGTAGTGCAAGAGGAGGTAGTGAGAGGGGAGTACTAGTAGTGGAAAACAGAGGAGTAGTGCAAGAGGAGGTAGTAGTGAGAGGGGAGTACTAGTAGTGGAAAACAGAGGAGTAGTGCAAGAGGAGGTAGTAGTGAGAGGGGAGTACTAGTAGTGGAAAACAGAGGAGTAGTGCAAGAGGAGGTAGTAGTGAAAGGGGAGTACTAGTACTGGAAAACAGAGGAGTAGTGCACGAGGAAGTAGTAGTGAGAGGGGAGTACTAGTACTGGAAAACAGAGGAGTAGTGCAAGAGGCGGTAGTAGTGAGAGGGGAGTACTAGTACTGGAAAACAAAGGAGTAGTGCAAGAGGAGGTAGTAGTGAGAGGGTAGTACTAGTACTGGAAAACAGAGGAGTAGTGCAAGAACAGGTAGTAGTGAGAGGGGAGTACTAGTAGTGAAAAACAGAGGAGTAGTGCAAGAGGAGATAATAGTGAGAGGGGAGTACTAGTACTGGAAAACAGAGGAGTAGTGCACGAGGAGGTAGTAGTGAGAGGGGAGTACTAGTACTGGAAAACAGGAGTAGTGCAAGAGGAGGTAGTAAGAGGGGAGTACTAGTAGTGGAAAACAGAGGAGTAGTGCAAGAGGAGGTAGTAGTGAGAGGGGAGTACTAGTAGTGGAAAACAGAGGAGTAGTGCAAGAGGAGGTAGTAGTGAGAGGGGAGTACTAGTAGTGGAAAACAGAGGAGTAGTGCAAGAGGAGGTAGTAGTGAGAGGGGAGTACTAGTACTGGAAAACAGAGGAGTAGTGCAAGAGGAGGTAGTAGTGAGAGGGTAGTACTAGTACTGGAAAACAGAGGAGTAGTGCAAGAAGAGGTAGTAGTGAGAGGTGAGTACTAGTAGTGAAAAACAGAGGAGTAGTGCAAGAGGAGGTAGTAGTGAGAGTGGAGTACTAGTACTGGAAAACAGAGGAGTAGTGCAAGAGGAGGTAGTAGTGAGAGGGGAGTACTAGTAGTGGAAAACAGAGGAGTAGTGCAAGAGAAGGTAGTAGTGAGAGGAGAGTACTAGTACTGGAAAACAGGAGTAGTGCAAGAGGAGGTAGTAGTGAAAGGGGAGTACTAGTAGTGGAAAACAGAGGAGTAGTGCAAGAGGAGGTAGTAGTGAGTGGGGAGTACTAGTAGTGGAAAACAGAGGAGTAGTACAAGAGGAGGTAGTAGTGAGAGGGGAGTACTAGTACTGGAAAACAGAGGAGTAGTGCAAGAGGAGGTAATAGTGAGAGGGGAGTACTAGTAGTGGAAAACAGAGGAGTAGTGCAAGAGGAGGTAGTAGTGGGAGGGGAGTATTAGTAGTGGAAAACAGAGGAGTAGTGCAAGAGGAGGTAGTGCGGAGGGGAGTGCTAGTAGTGGAAAACAGAGGAGTAGTGCAAGAGGAGGTAGTAGTGAGAGGGGAGTACTAGTAGTGAAAAACAGAGGAGTAGTGCAAGAGGAGGTAGTAGTGAGAGTGGAGTACTAGTCCTGGAAAACAGAGGAGTAGTGCAAGAGGAGGTAGTAGTGAGAGGGGAGTACTAGTAGTGGAAAACAGAGGAGTAGTGCAAGAGGAGGTAGTAGTGAGTGGGGAGTACTAGTAGTGGAAAACAGAGGAGTAGTGCAAGAGGAGGTAGTAGTGAGAGGGGAGTACTAGTACTGTAAAACAGAGGAGTAGTGCAAGAGGAGGTAGTAGTGAGAGGGAGTACTAGTACTGGAAAACAGGAGTAGTGCAAGAGGAGGTAGTGAGAGGGGAGTACTAGTAGTGGAAAACAGGAGTAGTGCAAGAGGAGGTAGTAGTGAGAGGGCAGTACTAGTAGTGTAAAACAGAGGAGTAGTGCAAGAGGAGGTAGTAGTGAGAGGGGAGTACTAGTACTGGAAAACAGAGGAGCAGTGCAAGAGGAGGTAGTAGTGAGAGGGGAGTACTAGTAC